>NC_067408.1:53482390-58421140 GCF_009764475.1 Pristis pectinata
TATTTACTGAACTGAAAATATTTCCCATAACATAAATAACTAAGTTGAAGGTCTGTGCTTTATATTTCTATTTGAACCCATTCTGGCAGTGACATACTCCACTGCCCTCTTTATTGAATTTAGCTGTGTTTGGTTGATGATCATTATGTATATAGAAGGGAAGATAATGTGGAGTATATAATGCTCATAGCTAGTGAACTTCTGTGCACTTGGGATGTGGATTGGGTCAACTTTTCAGGCTCCCTGATGTTTCAGGCTCCCTGAGGTAGACGGGAACCCAGTTTAAAGTCTGATCTGAAGAAGCAGTTCCTTCTATGCCCAAGCGTGGAGCTGGTGGCCACAGAGGTCAAATGCAACCTTCATGTTCCTTTTGTTCAGCCCATGATGCTCCTGCTGGATTCACGAGTGAGGCCAGCATCTATGGCGTAAGACAGTTCATTAACATTGCTAGACTTCAAGGGTGTTTCTTCCTGATTTTGACCAGCCAGGTAGCAGCCATTCTTTGATCCTCCAGGTTGTGAAATTTTAATAAAGTGTAGCAATCAATATTTCATGCTTTGTAGGAGAGAGGGGGGAGAAAAGGTGTGGGGAGGGGAAAGAGAATGTTTTTCAGGTTGTATTTGCCATGTAATTAGAGAACTTGCTCATGGTGTATATGAATGCCACTTTGGGGAATGTTGAATCCATAAAATAATTTGGAAAAAATGCTGGGATTTTAGGGTGATATGCCAATGCACAACTGTAAAAGATGTCTTTGATATTTAAAATGCTAAAAAAACTCAGCATGATCACAGAATCTTGCTTGAAGGAAGAAGGCCATATGACCTGTATATTGGTGTGTCAGCTCTGAGGTTAGAGATACACAATGAACCCACTGCCCTGCTTATTCCCCATAGCTTTGTAATTTTTATTCCTTTCAACTATTTATCCACTGTTCTTTTGAAAATCGCTATTTCTACCAACTTTTAAGGCAGTGTGTTCTAAATCATAACAACTTGCTGTGTAAAAACAAATGTATCCTTATGTCACCATTGATGCTTTAGCCAATCAACTTAAAATAATATTGTTTCCAAAACAGCTGTGAGCAATAGGTAACTTGTTGGCTTCTATCAATATTGGTAAACATCTTGCAGCTAACATATTGGGAATACACTGGTCCTGAGTTGTTTAGCTAGCCTTCCCTTCTCATGATAAAGTTAATAACAGAGACACAAGCAGTTAAGTTGTTTAACTAAAAGCTGTAAGGTTGCCCTTTGACCAGGAAGAGGTCAGAGGTGATTTTGTTAAGTCACATAGTCACATATGTGGGCAAGCACAACATAATAATTATTTTGCAAAGACAAATTGAATTAGGTCAATGTGATCATAACAAAGCCTCTATATCTTTAATTAAATATTATATAATGATTTGTCCCTGCTCTTGCCTCACCCACGATCTCTGTACTCATCATTCACGTAAAGTCAGAGGCGGCGGTGTTTGCTTCATGATTAACTCTGTGGTACACAGACGTGATGGTTCTTACTCTGTCCTGTTCCCCCGACCTGGATCATCTGGGGCTCAAGTGTCATCCGTTCTACCTGCCGAGGGAGTTCTCCGCCATTATCATGGTAATGGTGTAACTGCCACCCCTGGAAAACATCAAAATGGCACTGGGGGAGCTGAGCACTGTGATCAACAGTCACGAGACAATGTTGCCTTCCCGATCATCGTAGGAGACTTCAACCATGCTAACTTGAAGGGGGTCTCTGACCAACTACCACCAACACGTCACCTGCAGAACCATAGGAGCCAACACACTGTTACACCTCCATCAAGAATGCCTGCCGCACCATCTCACGCCCCCACTTTGGCAAGTCTGATCACCTGGCTGTACTTCTACTCCTGCCATATAGGCAGAGACTGAGGACTGCAGCACCAGTGGTGACGACCGTGAATATGGTGAAGGGAGGTGGAGAATCATTTACAGGATGGCTTTGAATTGGTTGATTGGACCATATTCAGGGATTCATCCTTGGATCTGAATGAATATGATACAGCCATCACTGACTTCATCAAGACCTGCGTGGATGAGTGTGTGCCTTCGAGAACATACCGAGTATTCCCAAACCAGAAGCCCTGGATGAACCAAGAGCTTTGCAGTCTGCTGAGGGCTAGATTTGTGGCGTTCAACACTGGCGATCCAGAATCCTACAAGAAGTCCAGGTATGACCTACAGAAGGTCATTGTGAGAGTGAAAAGGCAATTCCGTGTGAAGTTAGAGACACAATCGGATGCACGATAGCTGTGGCAGGATTTGCATGCCATTAGTTCCCATAAGGCAAAACTTAATGGCATAACTGGCAGTGATGCTTCACTCCCTGATGAGCTCATCACCTTTTATGCATGCTTTGAAAGGGAGAATAACACTACACCTGTGTGAATCCCCACAGCATCTGTCGACCTGTGATCTCTGTCTTGGAGGCCGATGTCGGAACATCCTTCAAGAGGCTGAACCCTTGCTAGGTGTCAGGCCCTGATAATGTACTTGGCCAGGTACTGAAGACTTGCGCCGACCAACTGGCTGGAATATTCAAGGGCATCTTCAACCTCTAACTGCTGCAGTCTGAGGTTCCCACCTGCTTCAAAAGGGCATCAATCATTCCAGTGCCCAAGAAGAACAGGGTGCACTGCCTCAATGACTATCGCCCAGTAGCACTCACATCGACTTTAATGAAGTGCTTTGGGAGGTTGGTCGTGGCTAGAATTAACCCCTGCCTGAACAAGGACCTGGACACGCTGCAATTCGCCTACTGCTACAACAGGTCTACAGCGGATGCAATCTCACCGGCTCTCCACTCTGCTTTGGAGCACCTAGGCAACTGCAAGACATATATCAGGCTACTGTTTATCAAGTATAGTTCGGTTTTCAACACCATCATTCCCTCAGTACTAAAAACCAAGCTTCAAAACCTGGGTCTCTGTACCTCCTTCTGCAACTGGATCCTCGACTTCATTATAGGGAGACCACAGCCAGTGTGGATTGGCAATAACATCTCCTACTCACTGACTATCAACACAGGCACACCTCAAGGATGCATGCTTAGTCAGGAGAACACACATCAGTCCTCATTGAGAGGTCAGCGGTGGAAAGGGTGAGCAACTTCAAGTTCCTGGGCATCAACCTCTCAGAGGATCTATCTTATACCCAACACATTGATGTAATCATGAAGAAGGCATGCCAGTGGCTCTACTGCATTAGGAGTTTGAGGAGAATTGGTATGTTACCAAAGACTCTTACAAATTTCTATAGATATATGATGGAGAGCATCCTGACTGGTTGAATCACAGCCTGATATGGAGCCTCCAATGCACAGGATAGCAAGATGCTGCAGAGGGTTATAGACTTAGCCAGCTCCATCACGGGCACAACCCTCCCCACTGTTGAGAACATCTTCAAGAGGCAGTGCCTCCAGAAGGCAACATCTATCGTTAAGGACCCTCACCATCCAGGACATGCCTTCTTCTAGTTACTACCATCGGAAAGGAGGTACAGGAGCCTGAAGACCCACACTTAATGATTCAGGAACAGCTTCTTCCCGTCCACCATCAGATTTCTGAACAGTCCATGTACCCATGAACTCTACCTCCTTATTTCTTTTTTTTGCACTATTTATTTATTTTTGTAATTTATTAGATTTTAATGTCTTTACACTGTACTGCTGCCGCAAAACAACAACTTTCCCATCACATGTCAGTGGTAATAAACCTGATTCTGATTCTGAAATTTGGAAAGGCACTGGGGAGCCCAGGAGGAAGTGGTAAGCAAATGGCCTTTTGTCTCCCAGGTAATTGGATAAACAACAAGAACAGGTTGATTGATTTCAGGTGACACAACACTGGGAAACTAAATCTGTAGGACCAGCTAAACTCACAGGGTATGTTTAACTTAGCATTCCTTGTGTGCAGTGTCAACGGAGTACAGACCTTGTTGGCCAAAAGAGCGATGTGAGAAAAGGGTGATGGTGATGAATTAAATAGATTGAAATAAATAATTATTCTAAGACAGGCATGTGTCTGTGATGTGTTGCAGCTGTAGTATGTGGAAGCTGGTGGGAAACTATTGGAGTCCATGGCCACCACTCTTGCAGTGTCTGCAGCTTGAGGAACTCCATCTCTGAGATTCTGACACTGCAATGCATTAGGGAGAGGGAAAGTTACCTGGATACTTTGTTCCAGCAGGCAGTCACATCTGCTTCCCCAAGAGTGAGTATTGAAAGCTGTGTTGCCTGTGCAGTGCCAGGATAAAGGAAATCTCCTTGGGAATTTGCTGTGAGGGGAAGGGGGAAGGTCCAGTTATCATGGTAGATGTGGTAATCCATGACATGGACAGGACAAAGGAGAAGGTTTTCCCGAAAGAGTACTTTTGAACAGGAACAAGAGGGGGTGAGTAGAAGTGAGGCAGGATTGGGAATCCAGAAAGTAGTGTTGCAGTAGCCTCAGCCATTGCACATGTCCAGTGATATGAAGTTCTTACACCCTGTGTGGATGAGAACAGAACTTGGAAGGAGAATGAACAAACTGACCACAGTAGCATGAGACAGGGGGCATTCAAGCAGAGGGACTGAAGAGGAATGTAGTAATAATAAGGGACATATAGTTGGAGGTATAGTCACTGTTCTCTGCTTCCCCAAGAGTGCGTATTGAAAGCTGTGTTGCCTGTGCAGTGCCAGGATAAAGGACATCTCCTTGGGAATTTGCTGTGAGGGGTAGGGGGAAGGTCCCGTTATCATGGTAGATGTGGTAATCCATGACATGGACAGGACAAAGGAGAAGGTTTTCAAGAAAGAGTATGAGAAACCAAGGTCCCAATTAAGAAGCAGAACCATAAAGGGATCACCACCAGAGCCACATAGAGACAGGCATAGGGTCAAGAAGATCAGAGAGCAGAATGTGTGGCTCATAGATTGGTTTAGGAAAAATGGATTTCAGTTCATGGAACACCAGCACTGGAGGAAGGTGGAAATGAAAGTGAAACCAGTGGAACAGGTTTCATTTGAATCAGGCTGGGATCAGTGTCCTAGAAAATCAAATAATTATGTTGTAGATAAGGTTTTAAACTACATAATGGGGAGGGTTCTGGTGAGCAGAAAATTTAGGTGGTTAAAGAGAAAGGACAAAGTGATAGTGCAGGGTAGAAAAAAGGGTAATGTAAACCAGAATTATCAGGAAGGGACACAGCAGGCAGATGTAAGAATATGCCTGCAGTTAGAATCAGCAGCAAAAAGTAGTGAAAGGATCTTTATCCAAATGTTGGCAGCTGTTATAATAAGATAGGTGAGTTAATGGCACAGATACGTAGAAATATATAGGTGCAGTCTAATAACCATTATAGAAACATGGTTGTAATATGACCAAGCTTGAGAATTAAATACTCCAGGATACTTTTCTTTTGGAAGAAATGGGCATAATAGGAGCGTGGATAGTCCTATTATTAAAGGATTGGATGAAGGCAGTAGATAGGTAGGATCTTAATTCAGAAGTCAAGAAATAGTATCAGTTTGGGTGGAACTAATAATCAGCAAGTGGTTGTAAACTTTGGTGGGAGTTGTGTGCAGGTTTCTAAACAGTGGTAACATGTAAATCAGGAAATTAAAGGTGTAGATGCAAGGATAATACAATAATCATAGGGAATGTCAATCTGGGTTTAGACTGTGCAAACCCAATGAGCAGGAGTAGTGTGGAGGATGAATACATGGGGTGTGAAGAGATGATTTCCTAGATCAGTATGTGGAGAAACCATGGAGAGAACAGGCTATTTTAAATATCGCCATTTGAAAGACTAATAGTTTTAGTTCAATCTAAAAAGCAGGAATTAAATCAAAATAAAACAAACTGAAAGCTATGATATATTGGGAAACAATAGTAAAAGATATAATGGTGAACAAGCAATGCTAACATTTAAAGGATTAACACTTAGTTTATAAGTAATATATATCTTTTTAAGGAAAGAATCTATGAAGTGGTCCAATCATGCCTATCAAGTGTAGTCACAGATACTGTTAGAGGAAGGAAAAAGGCAAAGAGTGTTGTAAAAAAGAGCAATAAACCTAAGGATTAGGAAAATGTCAGAATTTCGCAAAGGAGGACCTATACGTTGATAAGCAAAGTAGAGATAAGGAATGTAGAATACAAAAGAAGACTAACAAGAAACATAAAACAAACTTTAAAAGCTCTTAAAGATATGCAAAATGGAAAAGATTAGCTAAAGTTAATACGGGACTCTTACACAGTGAGCAAGGAGAAACTATATTGAGAAATAAGAAAATTAAACAAATATTTTGTGTCTGTCTTCATGGACAAAGACATGGAAAACCTTCTGGTAATAATGTAGAGCTGCAGATCTAGAGTGAATGAGGAGCTGAAAGAAATTAGCATTAGTTAAAAGAAAGTATTGAAAAAGTTAAGCAATGAATGGCAGAGCAGGTACAAAAAGTGAAATGGCCTTCTCCGGTTCCTGCTTATATCCTTCTGAGGCTGAAAGTTAATAAAGCACCAGAGACAGGTGGCCTGCATTCCAAAGTTTTAAGGCAGTGGCAATGGAGGTAATGGATGGTCTTCCAAAATTACATGATTCCGGTATGGTTTCCATAGATTAAAAGGTAGCAAATGTAACCACAATATTTAAGGATAGAAAGCAGGGAGCTCCAGGCCAGTTAACCTCTCATCAGTAGTAGAGAAAGTATTGGAATCTTTTATTAAGGAAGTGGTTACAGGGAATTTAGAAAAAAATCTTAGGATTGGGCAGAGATCAAATGGATTTCAGAAAGGGAAATCATAGTTGACAAATCTCTTAAGAGTTCTTTTGATTTTATCATTCACAAAGTAGATAAGGGTGAATCGTTTGATGTGTATTTGGACTTTCAGTGGGCATTCAATGAGGTGTCACACAAGAGATTATTAAACAAAATTACAGTGTACGCTATTGGGGTTAATATATTGCATTAACAACTGGCTAATAGAAGGAACAAATGGATTATTTCAGATTGGAAGACTCTGACTAGTGGGATGCCATAGAGTTTGGTGCTGAGGGCCCAACTGTTCACAAACTATGTCTATAATATGGATGAGGGGTCAAGAGTGATATATCCAAGTTTATCAATGGTACAAAGTTGGGTAGCAGTGTGCACTGTGAGCAGGATGCAGGGAGGCTTCAGGCCATATGGACAGATTAAGTCAACGGGTAATAAGATAACAGATGGAATATAATGTGGAAAAGTGTGAGGCAATTCACTTGGCTAGAAAAAATGGAAAGTTGAAGTCTTTTTAAATGATAAGAGATAGCAAGATGTTGGTGATTAGTGGGCTCTGGGCATTCTTGTGCACAAAAGACTGAAAGTTAACATGTGGGTATAGCAAGCAATTTCGATGGCAAATGGTACGTTGGCCTTTGTTGCAAAATGACTTGCATAAGAGTATAGATGTTTGTTCCAATTGATACAGGGCCCTGTTGATACAACATCTTCAATATTGTATACAGATATGGTCTCTCCACCTGATCTTGCTATTTCCCTATGATACAGGGAGTGCACTGAAGGTTCATCAGATTGATTCCTGGGGTGTTGGGTTTTGACCATTTGCCTATAGGCAGGTTGGGCCTATGCTCTCTTGAATTTAACAGAAAGAGAAGTGACCTTATAGAAACATACACAATTCTTAAGCAATACACTGATGAAGAGTCTCGGCCTGAAACGTAACTGTTTATTTCCCTCCATGGATGCTGCCTGACCTGATGAGTTCCTCCAGAACTTTTTGTGTATTGCTCCAGATTCCAGCATCTGCAGAATTTTTTTGTGCCACAATCGTTAAGCAGCTTGTCAGAGTAGATGCAGAGTTAACGTTTTCTGCGGCTGGGGTTTCCATGGAAAAAGACTATGTGCATCCACCCTATCTATGCCCCTCAGGATTTTTATACACCTCTATAATATCACCCCTCATTCTCCTATGCTCCAATGAATAAAATCCCAGCCTACTCAATCTTTCTCCATAACTCAGTCCCTGAATCCCAGCAACCTCCTCGTAAATCCCCTCTGCAATCTTTCCAGCTTAATAGCATCTTTTTTATAGCAGGGTGACCAAAACGGAACAAAATATTCCAAATGCGGCCTTACCAACTTCTTGTACAGCTGCAACATAACATCCCATCTTCTATACTCAGTGCCCTGACTGATGAAGGCGGCATGCCAAAAGCTTTCTTCACCACCCTGTCTCAGGGAACTACGTTCTTGGGCTCCAAGGTCCCTTTGTTCTACAACACTCCCCAGAGCCCTACCATTTACTGCAAAAGTCCTACCCTCATTTGTCTTCCCACCTGGTAGTTATTTCTCAAACATTATGAGCACCATCTCCTGTATTTTCTCTGTTAATAAGACTTTCCACATAGATGCCTCTGAAATGTTTTACTTCTTCCTGAACTGTGGCTTCCCCTCTACCACAGTGGACAGAGTCATGGAAGTTTCTCCTAGTTTCATTGCCAAAATTTATCACTTATTCAAAGAAATATATCGTCTGGTTATTATCACATTCTGGGAGTATGATGTGTGTAAAATTTACTCTGTATTTTCTACATTATAACAATGATTATATTTTGAAATAAATTCCTTTCTTCCCTGGATCATGTAAGTCAGTGATAATAATTCTGATTCTGAAAGGACAGGCAAGTTGTCACTTTAGTTAAGGAGAATGGTGAAGGAGATAGGAGAAAGCAGTGCAGTGGCATAGACGTTAGCACTGTTGCTGCATAGCTCCAGTGACCTGGGTTTAATCCCGACCTCGGATGTTGTCTGCAAGGAGGTACTGCCTGTGATCATGTGGATTTCACCAGCGTGCTTTGGTCTTCTCCTATATCCCAAATATGTGCTGGTAGATTAATTGACCACTGTAAATTATCCCTTTGTGTAAGTGGGTACGAGGAAAATCAGGGGGAGTTGGTGGGCTACAGGGAAGTAAGTGGGGGAATAGGGCTTGTGGGATTGTTCTGAAATCCAGAATCAAGGGGCCAAATGAAGCTGTATATGGGTAGAATCATCATCATCAACATTTCCATCAAGATCACAACAACAGTACGATCATCCACAACAAGTTCATGAATGGTGAGGGTTTTTCATGCAAGTTAATGGAGATTTTGGAGGGACATCTGCAGAGGAACAGTAAAAACAGCGACTGGCAAAGTCCAGAAGTTCAGCACAGAGTGGGGGTACTTGGATGGGTTGGAGATTAGGAACATTAGGCCCCAACAGATGTGTTGGATGGAAAATTCAGAGAAAGAGAGAGAGAGAATAAGTAAGTAGAATGAAGCAGCCAATTTCTAATCATGAGAAGGGATAAATGGTAAGATGCCTTGATGAAGCCTTAGATGATGCCAAGGGAGGTGCAGACAGAAACAGTGGACTTATCTAAGAGAGAATAATGTACAGGACAGTGGTAGAAGAGTAGGAAGGTGAAGGATTATTGAAAGACTGAGATAGGGATTTGGAAGTGCAGAATACCTGAGACGATGGAATGAAAGGAGACATAAAGAAAAAAGGGGAGGAAAAGGGGCGGCACGGTAGCGTCGTGGTTAGCGCAACGCTATTAGAGCACCAGCGATCGGGGTTCGATTCCCATTGCTGTCTGTAAGGAGTTTGTACATTCTCCTGTGTCTGCGTGGGTTTCCTCCCACATTCCAAAGATGTACGGGTAGGTTAATTTGGGTTTAAAATGGGCGGCGCGGACTCATTGGGCTGGAAGGGCCTGTTACCATGCTGTACATAATCTGTGCCCAGAGCAGCACCCAAAGTTTGCACATTTTTTTAACTCACAAGTGAGAAGGGTCATAAGCTTGATGTTATATGGAGGAGATGGGTGAGGAGAAATAGGACCATCTAGAGTTAAAGTCAGAGGAGCAGTTTTAAGCTGATGCAGTTGTAATGGAACTCACATAATATGTGAATGAACTGTTATCAAAGGTCGGAGATTAGTGTGGCTGGAGATTTATGAATTAAATCCAGAATCAGTTTGAACGGAGGTGTATCAAAAGGAATAACAGTGGAGGTACTTCCATGGGGTTTAAGGTCCAGGAGGTGTGCAAAATCAGCCAGAGGACAGTAACAAAAAAACTGTGGCAAAGATTTAGGTTACCATAAGATCCAGGAGTGACAGAGGGTGGAATTTCAGTCAAGGGTTGTGAAACTCAAAACCAAAAGCAGACTTTGGCTGAAGCTGAAGAACCAGTCAAACCAGTTTCCCAGCTACAAGCACAGCAGCAGGAGCTTTAAAGGGATTCAGCGTAATGATGAGCTGATGGATCTAATTTCCTTGTAGTAAAATTAGCTGTCTCTCAGCTAAGGAGGCCGCAATAATCACTACTCTATTGCTATAAAAATGCCGCTGAATTACTAATGCCCTTTAGTGTAGGATAGGAAAACAAAAAAAATTGTAAATACTGGAATGAGAAACAAAAACAAAATGCTGGAAGAACTCAAGCAGCATCTGTGGAAAGAAAAACCAGTTAATGTTTCGCCAGTGGTTGGGAATGATTAAAGGTTATGGGATCAGGAAATAGAATCACTGAGCTAGAGATCAAAGTAGACAGGCAGGATTTAAAATAGGAGGAAGTACAGCAATAATGATGAAGGGAACAACTACGGCTAATAGGAGTTATGATACCACATTGTGAACACCGAATGCAGTACAGTAGATTGAAACAAGTCCAAGTGCATCACTGCTTCACCTGGATAGGCTGTTTGGGTCCCTGGATGGTGGGAAGGGGATGGTGGGAAGGGAAGAGATGAAACATCCCTTGCAGTTCCATGAGAAAATGCCACAAGGCGAGTCGGACATTGTGAAGAGTGGTCATGAATGAAAAGGCCCCTTCAAAATGCTGAAAGGGGAGAGGCAATGGAATCTTCTTGGAGCTGGCAGAAATTGCGAAGGATTATCTGTTGAATGCTGGGATGGATGGGGAGCTTTGTCCTTGCTCTGTCAGGAGGAGGGCGAATGAGAGCAGAGGTACGGAAAATAGTTGAGATGCAGTCAAGGGCATCTCCATGATGCCCTTGACTGCTTCTCATGGAACGTTCCATGATCTCCTTTAATACAGTACCCTGCCATCATATAAGTTCAGCTGAGAGAACAGGCATGCTTCAGTTCAATGCCTCATTCAAAAGACAGCATCCCTGACAGTACCATAGCCCCTCCATACAGCACTGGGGATTCATTTTAATTTTCTGTTTGTTGAACAAACAGTTCTCAGAAACATTTGTTGCTTTCCTTCTTTTCCCAGCCCAAACTTCTTAATATCCTTTCCAGCTTCTGTCCCAAATTGGCATGTTTCTCAACTCCCCCCCTTAAGTCCTCTGCCAAACATATTGTATCCATGAGACTCACCTTCTGCTCCCTTGACATTTTCCCCACTAAACTCCTGATCTGTCCTGGCCTGTCTATTCTGTAGGAGCGAACGAAAAAGGCAACATGGAGTTGGTGTCCGAACAATGGGCGATTTATTGAAACTGGTGTGCTCCAGGAGACCAGGCAAAACTGATCTACTCAAACATGTGTTGGAACAGCCTTATACACCTCTCCGTATACGTGATTATACAGAAAACTAAGTTTTGATTGTTGCCTTTCTCCATTTATGTCATTACACAGAAGACAATAAAACTAAGTTTTGATTACAGAATAAAGCACTTAATTATCCGTACGTCTAACTTAGTAAACAGCAAATCTAAGTTTCGGCCACAACAATAGTGGCGTGCTATAACATAATCATTAAGCTTCTGTACCTTGGTTCAGTTACAGCTGCACCCCATCTCTCATAAGGTTGAACAATAATCAGTGGTTCCCTGTTACCACATCAGCACAAGCTGCATCCTAGTTTAGCTATTAACCTCCCTATTCCTATGCCTACAACACCTTCTGTTGCTTGTTAAATGTTCCCTCTCCTCAGAACCCTAGATTCCTTCATGATCTCTCCATCCTTGCAAGCTACCACCTCTCTCCTCCGTCCTTTCCTCCCTAAAGTCCTTCAATTTGTTACATCCCGCCAAAATTGTGCCCAGTTTACCCAGAGCTGCTTGCTTGACTCACTGCGGTCTGGTTTCTACACCTACTATAGCACTAAAATGGTTCTGATAAACACTGCTAATGACATTCCAGATAATTGTGACAGAAGTAATCCAACCCTCCTTGATATTTTTAATTTATCTCCCCTGCTCCCACCCTCTAATGCATCTCCTCTGTTGGCCAGGACATTTACATCATCCTGTTCTGACATCTGCAGTTATAGCCAGGATGACTCTTTCTACCCTGCATTATTACCTCTGATGACATTCTCTTGGATAGATTGTTATAAAGTCACACAGCACAGAAATGGGTCTTCAGCCCATGTCCATGCCAGCCATCAAATACGTCTCTATACTTGTCCCATTTACCAGTTCTATGCGCTGGCAATTTGAGTGCTCATCCAGATACTTCGAAAATGTTGTGAGAGTCCCTGCCTCCACCACCCCCTCAGGCAGTGCATTCCAGATGCCAACCACCCTCTGGTTAAAAACGTTCTTCCTCAAATCCCCTCCTAACCTCTTCTTCCTTATCCTAAACCTACTCTCTCTAGTTTTAGATACCTCTGCTATGGGGAAAAATGTCCCACTATCTACCCTATCTATGCACCTCATAATTTTGTATATGGGCTGTCCTTGGGTAATGAACGGGTTCTGTTTTCACAAATGTCCTTAAGTCAATTTTGTCCATAAGTTGGAAAATACACAAAAATCACTCGATATGGTAATCATACCTCCACAGTATTGTAACGAATAGCATCAAAAACGCATAAAACCAATAAGAAAGAACAATTACTAAAAGTGGAGAAAGGGAGATGAAACTAGTTCTGCCGTTAATAGGAATGAATGTTCGATGTTGGATTTTTAAATGTAATGATATTATTGGTGCTTGTTCATATGTATGGGTGTCCGTATGTCAGGGTGTGTAACCCAGGGGTCAGTCTGTACCTCTTTCAGGTCCCCCGTCAGCCTCCTCCTCTCCAAGGAAAATGACCCCACCCTTTTCAATCTCTTCTCATAACCGAAATGCTCTATCCCAGGCAACATCCTGTTGAATCTCCTCTGCATCTTCTCCAGTGCAATCACAGCTTTCCTATAGTGTGGCAACTGGAACAGTACTCCAGTTGTGGCCTAATCAATGTTTTATAAAGCTATACCTTGAACTCATTGCTCTTATATTCTATATTCTAGCTAATTAAGGCAATGTATACTTAGCCTTTGGGTATACAAGGCTCAGGAATTAAAACATTGCAATTAATGATTTTTTTGAACACCTGTAAGGAACATGTTTCTTATAGATAAAGCTCTTTACCAGAAGTACTAACTTGGGGCGGCACGGTAGCGTAGCGGTTAGCGTGACGCTATTACAGCACCAGCGATCGGGGTTCAATTCCCGTCGCTGTCTGTAAGGAGTTTGTACGTTTTCCCATGTCTGCATGGGTTTCCTCCGGGTGCTCTGGTTTCCTCCCACATTGCAAAGACGTACGGGTAGGTTAATTTGGGTTTAAAATGGGCAGTGTGGACTTGTTGGGCCGGAAGGGCCTGTTACCACGCTGTAAATAAAATTTAATAAAATTAAATTGATCTTGTGAGAACATGTTACTGTAGGTGCTTGAACACAAAAAAAATCATCCCAACATTTTAATTCCCAAGCTTCAGGCACCTGAAGGCCATGGTCAATTTACCAGTTAGTGCTCCTGGCAAAGATCTTTAACCAACAAAAGAAATTTATCAGGTATTCTCTTCTGGGTCAGCTTACTTGATTAGAAACCAATGTGAATTTCATTCATTAATTCATTCTGTCCAGATGGAAGTTAATTCCTGAAACATCTGTAATCACTATGGTAAGTAGTATAGCACTTATGCTGTTGAACTAATATCCAGAGGAATGAACTATTGATCCAGAAACAAGAGTTTCTGTAATTTTAGTTGAGATAATTAAATATATCTAGGATTTTAAAAAAAGAGTATCAGTGATGGTTACCAAGAGACTACCAAGACTGCCATTAAAACAGATTTGTCATAGAGTCAGACAGCACATAAGCAGGCCCTTCAGACCACTGAGTTCATGCCAACCACCAAGCACCCATTTACAGTACTACTATGCTCATCACAATTTTTATTCTCCCCTCATTCCCATCGACTCCACTCAGATTCTACCTCTCACCTACACATTAGGGACAATTTACAGTGGCCAGTTAACCTGCCAATCTTCATGTCTTTGGAATGTGGGAGGAAACCAGAGCACCCAGAGGAAACTCAAGTGGTTGCAGGGAGAACATGCAAACTCCACACAGACAGCACTGGAGGTTAGGACTGAGGTCAATGCACATTTTTTTTAATGGGGTTTTCCCTCAGATGGTAGGGTTGTCTGATATTGCTTAGGCTCTGCAGTGTTCAGGTGCAGATGGACAGGGTGTCAGTGGTTTATCCAGAGAACCTGAAAGTCAACTGCTCCCAAAACAACCCAAAAAAATTTTTGTCTTATGTTCCTGTACAGTGAAAAGAAGCAAGCGTGCTCCACCTGTCCAGTCAAAACAATTGCATGCTGCTCTTTAATCAGATGTTTTGGTGAGTAAATGTCCTATCTGATGCAGCTTTGAGTGGAACAGGATGGGGAAGGCCTTGGCTATCATAGCCTTTACTATGTAATTTTAGCCAGAGGCGCTAAGGTTGGCCTTGATGCACTGCACCTTGAAGTGATAAGGCCGGATATCCTGCTCCAGAATACACCTCAGTGCCCGCTGCTGGAAAGTGTCCCCTCAGGGACATCAGATTGAACAGGACAGATCAGACTCATCTGTAAATTAAAATAACTGCAGATGCTGCAAATCTGAAATAGCAGCAAAAAATGGTTGAAAACTCATTCGGTCAGGCAGCATCCGTGGAGAGAGAAACAGCTAACATTTCAGGCCATAGAGTCATACAGCATGGAAACAAGCCCTTCAGCCCAACTAGTCCATGCCAACCAAGATGCCCATCGAAACTAATCCCATTTGCCCGTGTTTGGCCCAAAAGGTCTGCAATCCTGTATCAGAACTGAGAAAGAGAGAAACAAGTTAGTCTAGGCAGCAGAATGGAGACACAAGAGATTCTGTAGAGGCTGGAATCTGGAGCAACACACACAAAGTGCTGGAGGAACTCAGCAAGTCAGGCAGCATCTATGGAGGGAAATAAATAGTCAGTGTTTTGGGTCTAGACCCTTCATCAGAACTCAATCAGGAATCAGGAACACCAAAAACAGCGACTGTTTATTTCCCTCCATAGATGCTGCCTGATCTGCTGAGTTCATCCAGCAATTTGTGTGTGTAGTCTAGGTAGCAGAGGAGGTGAGGGAGGGCTACAGATGAAACAAAGGAAATTTCCCTGACAGGGTGAAACAATGTGGTCATTAAGCAGCAGATAAGCTTCTTTGTCTGTGTAATGTGTTGCTTAATGTATTAAATGTTGTATCTAAAGTTGGAGAATTCAATATTACTAATGCATTACACAGATAAAGGAGTTTAACAGCCACATTATTTCACTCTATCAGCAAAATTTCCCATGTTTCACCCATCATCTTCCCCCACCCTGTTGGCTACCTACACCACCTTGTTTTTCTCTTTCTCAATTCAAATGAAGAGTCTCAGCCCTGAAATGTAAACTTTTTTTTCTTTTCACACTCAGCAGTGACCTGCTGACTTTTCCTACATTTTCTATTTCCATTTCTGACTCATTTGTGGTGTTTATTGTGATGAGTGGCTAGCCTGTTAATTACTGTTTAAGTTCACACCTAGAAGATAGGTACGTGGGTGAGACACTAGAGATTACAAATATCTAAAAAAAGGTAAGAGTGAAAGATAACAACAAACTGTAGTTTCTCACTGATATTACTTGGGTTACATTAAATCCGAAGCTGTGAACAACAACAAGAGTTATTTTATGCAACAAGAGCAAAACATGCTGGAAACACTCAGCAGGTCAGGCAGCATCTGTGGAAAGAGGAACAGTTAACGTTTCAGGCCAAAGAACATTTGTTGGGACCGGAAAAGAGAGAAAACAAGTTAATATTAAGTGCACAAGCTGTTAAACTACAAGGACCTGACACCTCTGGGTGAATCAGATCCTCCTCCCAAGTATAAAAACAATTGGTTCTTTGGATAACATTACTCGATTATCCACAAATTACAGAAGCCACATTTTTGATTATTGTGTGGATGGACTTCCATCTGGTTAAATATCCATTGGAATGGATTTTCTATAGATGTACGGTGGAGAATATTCTGACTGGTTGCATCACCACCTTATATTGGAGGTTCCAATGTTCAGGATCGAAAGAGGCTGCAGAGGGTTGTAGATTCAGCCAGCTCCATCACGGGTACAACCCTCCCCACTATCGAGGACATCTTCAAGAGGCAGTGCCTCAAGAAGGCGGCATCCATCATTAGGGACCCTCACCATCCAGGACATGCCCTATTCTCATTACTATCATCAGGGAGGAGGTACAGGAGCCTGAAGACCCACACTCAATGTTTTAGGAACAACTTCTTCCCCTCTGCCATCAGATTTCTGAACGGTCCATGAAGACTATTTTGTTATTCCTCTTTTGCATTATTTACTTATTTATTTATGTTAGCTTACAGTAATATTTATGTCTTTGCACTGTACTGCTGATGCAAAACAACAAATTTCATCACATTTGTCAGTAATAAACCTGATTCTGATTCTGAATGGGTCCATATTATGTACGTGAATGGTATATAATGAATAACCTTAGGTCAGATTGTGCTGCTGTGTAGGCAGTGGTTCTGTAGCTAACTGCAGAGTACAAGTCGGCTGGTTCCTGTCAGCAACAAGCCGTCAGTCAGATACTGACACACCATACCTCCCACTTTGCTGCTGGACACATCACTGAGGACAGGAGCAGAGATAGGACCTGGCTTGGGGGCCATATGCTCTTTGCATTCATCCTGTCAGCTTTATGCCAAGTATGGTTGGTGTACGTAGTGTAGCTTGATTCATTTTAATGGATTATGTGACTTGGATTGAAAAGAGAAGTGTAGGTCAGTGGTTCTTTACTTAATCTTAATGTTTATAATTAATTTCTAGCACTTGTATGTGTTGTAAATTAAATTTATTAGTTTTAAAATATTTTTTACTGTTTTAACTCATATCTATTTGTTTTGGTTTTTAAATGTTACTGATTTTCAGATACGTTTAGAAACAGGAAAACTGCCTTTGGCAGTACGAGCTGTCTCAAGAAGTCATCGGGGCAGTCTTGGGGCGGGGCCTCAGGATCCGCCACCTGAGGCCTGGTGGCTGCTCACAGACTGCCCTGCTTTTTGGAATGGCCATAGCTGTGAAGTCTGGAATATATTTGAGCTGCAGGACTGCAAAAAGTAATGCTGCTGTGGGAACAGTGAAGAGGGCAAGTGGGAGGAGCAGGCCAAATGGAGCACTAGCTGGCCCAGTATATTATTATTCTTACGCACCTTGTATAGGTCACTGCCGACTTTCCCCATGTTAAAATGCTCATTCTCACTTGTTAAATTTTCTTGTAACTGCAACAGGTATCTGTGGTGGGATTTAGCACTCCATTGTTAAATCCCACCAGAGATAGAAAGGGGAAGAGCTTGACTTTGAACAGTCCCAATTAACAGACACCATACCACTGACTCTGAATATTGTGCTGTGCCCAATGGAGATAACTGTGCCTGGCTTCCATCTATTGTATGGAGGTGGTGGGGCTCTTACAGTCTAGCCAGGCAAACACTCGACCAAAAATTCCATCAGGTTAGTGTTTAGTGTCACTATGAAGGCTGCACTTTCCACCCTGAGCTTCAGGAGGGGAATGGATGGCCAACTAAAATTTACTTCTTATAGTTTTGAGCATATCAGTTATACTGCTACCTGAGTGCAAGTTGTTCTGTGTACTTGATTTCAGTATATATCAATACGAACGTCTGGTCTTCTGGCAGCCTCCAGATGGAAATGGGTGGGAGGAGGGAGAAAGAATTGAAATGGAAACAGTCTTTAGGGATTGCTTAAAGCATGACATTGCCCACTCTTTAGGAAATTGAATTGGGTAAAGAGAAGGCAGGTGTTTTAAGGTGCAAGGGGAAAGAGGATTTAGGGGTTGCAATTGTCATTCAAAGTGGTAGAAATAGGGAGAACACTGGGATTGCAAGGGATGGTAGAAAGTTGAGGAACTACTGGTAGGATGATAGTACAACAGATGCAGTGAGGTCAGTGGAATGGCTTAATGCATGAGTAAGTAGAAAAGGGAATGAAAAAATAGAGCTTTATGGAGTTGTGTGCAGACCAAATTTCCACAGCAAATCCCACTGCAAAATTGTTTTGTTGGTTATAAGGAAAATGAGCCTGAAACAAAGGCAATTTTTAACAGGTGAGATGCTCATTCTGTAATTTGTAAAAAAAAATGAGCATTTTACAACTGGAATTAATTAATTGTGGCATTTATGGTCACTGATTTTTACACTGAGACAAAGCAATCTATTTAAACTAATAATAGTTTATAAATATGATATTTACACTGTTTTACATTATATGAAACATTGTTGAACCCAGACACTGCAATTTAGTTGAGTGATTGCTTTCAGTAAAGGATGTTCCATTTCTAGATCTACCTCCTATTTATTTGCTTTTGCAAACAGTGACATATGGAAACTACAGACTCAACACTAAGAGAAGCTTGAAGTCAATTATTATGTTTCAAACTTTACTTGGGTGACAACCTGAGAGATGCCTAACAAATAAATTTTCAGAGAAGAAACTCAAACCCCAGATGCCCTATCCAATGTAGTTCATTCTCTCAACAAGAGCCATTGACAGCTCAGGAAAACTTTGTAAAGCCAAATTTAAGGAGAATCCAACAGAAAATGGATTGGAAAGGGACATGTTAAGGGCTTTTTTTAACTTTAAAATGTTATTACTGCAGACGAATGATTAACATTCATGCAATAGTTGATGGAAGGATGGGAGGAAGCACTTAGATTAGCAGCAGCCAAGGGGTTTGCAGTTTATAACTACAGTAAGATTAAACTGGTATATAAGATAAGATAAGATATCTCTATCGAAAAACACAGTGAAATGCACCTTTTGCATAGAGTGTTCTGAGGGCATGAAGAGATGTTGAGGACCGTGTACCAAAGAGGACAATATTGGTGTTCCCAAAAAGGAACCATGGATGAACTGGGAGATCCACTCCCTACTGAAGTCCAGGACTGCTGCACACAAACCTGGTGATCCTGATCTGTACAAGAAATCAAGATATGACCTTCGGAAAGTTACCAGGGATGCCAAGAGGCAATAACGACTCAATATAGTCCCTGACCAGCCGTCAGTTATGGCAGGGCTTACATGCCATAACAGGCTACAAGATGAAGACGGGCTGCATAGCTAACAACAGCGCATCCCTTCCTGATGAGCTTAGCGCATTCTATGCACGTTTTGAACAGAAGGGAAGTGGATTGTCACCACCCACCCTGACAGCCACCAATGCAACTGAACCCGTGGTCACCGTTGAGGACGTAAGATCAGTCTTCCAGAGAGTGAACATGAGGAAAGCATCTGACCCAGATGGTGTCCCCTGGCCATATGCTCAGATCTTGTGCTGATCAGCTAGCAGAAGTACTTGCAGACATATTTAACCTCTCCCCTGCTTCAATCTCAGGTTCCCTCCTGTTTTAAGAAGACCACTATCATCCCAGTACCAAAGAAAAGCAAGGTAACTTGCCTCAATGACTACCGACCAGTGGCTCTGATATCCACCATCATGAAGTGCTTTGAGAGGCTGATCATGGCACGCATCAACTCCAGCCTACCAGACAATCTCGACCCACTGCAATTCGCCTATCACCGAAACAGGTCCACAGCGGATGCCATCTCCTTGGCCCTACATCAGTTCTGGAGCATCTGGACAGCAAAGACACCTACGTTAGACTATTGTTTATTGACTACAGCTCTGCCTTCAATACAATAATCCCAAGCAAACTTGGCACCAAACTCTGAGACCTAGGACTCAACACCTCCCTCTGGAATTGGATCCTTGACTTTCTAACCAACAGACCTCAATCAGTGAGGATAGGCAGCAATACCTCCGGCACGATTATTCTCAACACTGGTGCCCCACAAGGCTGCGTCCTCAGCCCTCTATACTACTCCCTATAAACTCATGACTGTGTGGCCAGATTCTGCTCAAACTCCATCTACAAGTTTGCAGATGATACCACTGTTGTAGGCTGTATCTCAAACAGCTATGAATCGGAGTACAGGAAGGAGATAGAGAGCTTAGTGACATGGTGTCATGACAACAACCTTTCCCTCAATGTCAACAAAACTAAAGAGCTGGTCATTGACTTCAGAAAAGGGGGCGGTGCACATGCACCTATCTACATCAATGGTGCTGAGGTCGAGAGGGTTGACAGCTTCAAGATCCTGGGAGTGAACGTCACCAACAGCCTGTCCTGGTCAAATCACGTAGATGCCATGGCCAAGAAAGCTCACCAGCGCCTCTACTTCCTCAGGAGGCTAAGGAAATTCGGTTTGTCACCTTTGACACTCACCAACTTTTATCGATGCACCATAGAGAGCATCCTATCTGGATGCATTACGACTTGGTACGGCAACTGCTCTGCCCAGGACCGCAAGAAACTGCAGAGAGTTGTAGACACAGCCCAGCACATCACGGACACCAGCCTCCCCTCCTTGGACTCTGTCTTTACCTCTCGCTGTCTTGGTGAAGCAGCCAGCATAGTCAAAGACCCCACCCACCCAGGTATTTCTCTCTTCTTCCATCAGGTAGAAGATACAGGAGCCTGAGGGCACGTACCACCAGACTTAAGGACAGCTTCTACCCCACTGTGATAAGATTATTGAACAGTTCCCTTATACAGTGAGATGGACTATGACCTCATGATCTATCTTGTTGTGACCTTGCACCTTATTGCACGGCACTTTCTCTGTAGCTGTGACACTTTACTCTGTACTGTTATTGTTTTTACCTGTACTACATCAATGCACTCTGGACTAACTCAATGTAACTGCACTGTGTAATGAATTGATCTGTACGATCAGTATGCAAGACAAATTTTTCACTGTACCTCAGTACAAGTGACAATAATAAACCAATACCAATACCTTATATATATAGAAGTAGAAGAAGAATTAACTTTTAAGATTATGAAAGTGGAACTACCCAAAAACTACATATAATATAACATGAATGAGTTATCAGCTTGGGCACTAACTTAGCAGAGTAGATAGTTCCCCATTGTTGAACCTTCCTGTTATGTGTTCCAGTGGAACTCAGTTAAATGGAAATCAGATGGATTCCATAAAGCACGAGCAATTGCTTAACCAAATGGCCACCTACAATTTTATAAATGACACTAATGTTTGGTAATCATTGGTTTATAAAGGCCAAACGATGGAAAGCAGCAGCTCATAAAATGAATCATGTGGATAACCATAATTGTGCCTTATACAGTTGCCTTCAAGGGCAACTTTGTAGCACTTCCCAGTAGGGAGTAATAATGGCAAAACCTTGCCAAAGGGAGCTTGGACCTTAGAATAAGAGCCAAATTCTTGGAAACCCAGTGCATTCTAAAGGATACACTGAAATGCATATATTAGTGGGAAAATGACCCCTTTGACTGTTTCCAAAGGTGTGCCACCTCTCCTGGGAATGGATTCAGGTGGGTTGTCACTGGTGTAATTGGCTTGAGGGAGTGGGAAGTTGTGGTGGGGAGAACTAGGGATGTAGATGGTGGCCCTTGAATCAGGGACCTATGTGCACTCCTTGGGAGAGGAGAGGGAAGGAATCAGACCCTCACTTGTGCTGTTGGAGATGGGGAGGGATTAGATTGGCAGGGAGGCACAGGTGGTTTGCTGGGGGAAGGGAAGAGATCAAACCAACACTTGGGCAAGTAGCAAGTGGCCCTGGAGAAGAGCAGATGATGGACATCAGGGGATGGCCTCACCCTGGGAGCGACCAAACAACTGGCAACTGGAGAATGGGGGACAACATAATGGGAATTGGGAGGGGGTCAGACAAAGAAAGAAAGGGGATGGGGTGGTGGTTCAATGAAAGTGGAGGAGTGAGGGATTGAGGAGCATAGAGGATAAACTGAGGAATTTGTGGGGAGGAGAAGGAAGTGGTCAAAGGAATGAGCATGTGTGTCTTTAGCATCAAATGAGTGGTTGGATGAACTCAGCGGGTCAGGCAGAATCCATGGAGGGAAATAGACAGTCGAAGTTTTGGATGGAGATTCTTCATCTGGACTGAAAGATAGTGGGGAGATAGCCAGTATAAAGAGGTGAGGGGAAGGGGTGGAGCTGTGTCTGTGTCCACCTGTGTGCACTCAGGCTGTGTGTGTGTGTGTGTGTGTGTGTGTGTGTGTGAATGGACATCCATGCATGTGTGCATGATGCCCTTGCATCGGAGCCCGGCGTCCATTTGCAGGGGATGGGGGCGCTTTGAGGATCCTGGCTAATGTTTAGCTCTTGGGGGGAGAGGGGAGAATCAGGACCATAATTCTGGCAATTGGGTGGCGGAGGAGTTGTGAAACTGCGCATTGGGGAGTGGGATCATGAGAAACAGCTTTTCATTGAGGGGAGGGTGGATTGGGAGAATTGGCTTACATCAGTGGGGAGGAGTATAGTGTTGTGCATTATTCACAGAGGGTTGTGGAGAGGGCGGGAGAGATGGGTGCAGTGTTGGGATGAGGAGCCCAAGAACGAAGGTAGGTAATTTATTTACCTTACCAAGCTCTCAATTTGGCTCAGGTGGAAGTAGGATCGCATCATCCCAGGAGTGTCCAATAGCAGGTGCTCTCAGGTTAATATGATCCAGGTTTTCCTGCTACACTCCAGGGAACACTGCAGCTCTAATGCAGAAACATGTCCGGATGACAGACAGAGCCCAGTGATGCAAAACAACCTGGAAAATGCTTCAGTCATTTCAAGTTGCACAACACAAGTGTTATGCAATTGGATTTCTCAGTATCACTTTTCCGGGCAGTTTCTGACTCATACCAACTTCAAGCATGATTCTGTGCTGGGTGTGTAGGTGAACCGAGTGGTAAGCAAGAGGGAATATATTGATAAGGTGCCATAGTGTACTCTGTGAAAAGATAAATGAACTCAATCGACTTATCTCTGTTATTCTGATGTTCCTTGAGCAGCTGTGCAAACAGAATCTTCATGAAGGGTTTACAATATGTGTATTGTGAAAAGACATTATTAAGTCCAAGAATAGATTGATTAAATGAATTTTTGCATTTAGATGCTTACACTTGCAAGTTATGCATTTTATCATCTTGAAATTGGTTGTGATTTTCTGTCCATTGAAATCAGTGGATAATAAGTACTATCAATTCTGCTATGTTTTTGCTACCATTGTATATTCAAAAAATGCCCCTGATGTGTTACTATGTTGAACGATCTCAGAGCACCTTGCATAATAAATTCATTTTGAATTACAATAATTTAGGCAATTTTGCACTAACAGCATTCCTTAACACAAATGACCACACAGTCAAGCAGGAAAAATGTCAAGAATGTTGGCAAACCTGATTGTCCTTATCTCAGTAGAAAGAGATGTATAATGTCTACCTGAAGCATCAGAATTGATTTAACATTTCCTTTGATCAATATCTATGATATTGGAACACTTTCTTGGTACTACAATGAAATGTCAGCCTAGATTATTTACTGAAGTCCTAGTGTAGTGAAATGCAATATTTTTAAAATCTGTTCAGTTAAACTTTAAAAGTCCAAAAATGAAACGAGTAAAAAAATAATTCAGCAAGAATCATTGATCTACCTGTCTTAAATGGTTTTGCAACTTGCAAATTTTCATCCACATTTTGGATGGGATGCAGGTGATTCAGGTAAAATACAGAGCCCAATAAAAGTGCACAAGATATTCTGTACCTTCTACAACAGTTATTCCCCAGCTCCATGGACTGCTTTCAGGTCCAGGATAATGCACAATGAGAAAAAAAATCCTATAATCAGAACCTTGCATCTGTTTAAAACTGCACTTATTTTATTTTGAAAATAATAATTCCAACCACAGCATGAAAAAAGGTCACAAGTTATATAAATCAGTCATATGCAAATAAGTTGGTGGCAATTTAATACCTGGTGTGTATCATACGAAGAAACAACTAACTCTTTTAACTCATGTTGTTCACCTACTACCAACTTGTACTGGGCCTGCTATCTTTGTCTGTTGTGTTACTCTGGACCCCCTTTTATTTATGATAATTGGCCACCTTCCAATAGTAAATAAGCAATACACATGAGTCCAAACCATGCGTCTGCTGTCCCAGTATTGTATTCAAACACAACATTAAACAAAGCTCCTAGGAAATAGGACCTCTGATCCATGCTGATAAGTTTCTGAAAGAAACAAGGGACTGCAGATGCTGGATTTTGAAAGAATAAACTTTCACAACCTGAGGGTGTCTCAAACCACTTCATAGTCATTAAAATATCTTTTAGAGTCTAGTTATTGTGATGACAGAAGCAAACATGAAGACATTTTTTGTGCAGTTATATCTCAGAAATAACAATGAGCAATTTGTGCTGCCCTCAAAATAACAAACAGCAATTTGTGCTGTCTGAGGGAGAAATGAGGGTTAGAATGCTGGGAGAACCCACCTATCTGAACAAGTTATATCATCTGTTGTGCATACCATGGAGTGCAGATGAGGCTCAGGTTTAACTAGAGGCAAGTGTGCTACTATAGCTGGAATCTGACCAGTTTTCAAGACTCAGCAGCACCAGAGATCCAACAACAGGACTGTTTTTTTTCTCTCACGGTTGTAGAATGTTGTATAGAGCAAATGGACCTATATGGTAGGGATGTTGGCCAAGATTGGGGGAGTAGGGCAGGCACGGTAATGTAGAGGTTAGCATAACACTATTACAGCGGCAGAAAACTGGGTTCAATTCCAGCCACTGTCTGTAAGGAGCTTGTACATTCTCCCTGTGACTTCGTGGGTTTCCTCCAGATGCTCCGGTTTCCTCCCACATTCCAAAGGTGTACGGGTTAGGAAGTTGTGGCATGCCATGTTGGTGCCGGAAGTATGGCGACATTTGCGGGCTGCCCCCAGGACACTATGCAGAAGATACATTTCATGGTGTGTTTCGATGTACACGTGACTAATTTAGGTTTCTTATCTTATTTTAAGAGTGGTTATAGCATAGCTTGATGCCTCCATAGTGATGTTCCCTGGATTGTCTTGAATGGGAATGGCAAATTTCAGTTGTGCCAATAGCAAACATGGGAAATTGAGATCCTTATTTGGTAATAGTACAAAGGAGTGTTGTGCCAAGTTTATAGTTGAGAGGGGTATATGGGATAGAATTCAGGAGTGCTATGGTGGGCAGGGGATGTGGGGAGTCGAATGCATGAGTGCTGTGTTGAAATTGTTGCCGAGGAGCGTGTATAGAGTATAATTCATGAGTGTTGTGTTGAAGCTGTGGCTGCAGGGTGTGTAGGGAGTAGAACTGATCGAGCTCACCTCTACATTTCACTTTGGCATCACCCAGTATTACTCAAATTCTGGAATTAAGCTGGTTTTAATTTTCAAGAGTTAATTCAGTTACACTGCAGCACCTTTATCAACTGATGGAGATATAGAATAATAACATTGCATTGTTGCATTGACCTGTTATTCTGTTGAGCGCCTTCCCTGCAGGGAGTACAAGTTCACTGAATTCATCCATTAGTCTCCTTGTTATTTCTAATAACATTGCCAATTTTATTTTCTTTGGGGATGACTAATATATAGTCATAAATTTAGCTTTCGTTTGCCATGATCTTGCTCTTGATGTGTCAAAAATGTCACAATTCCTGTTTCCCTTCCTGTGCAAAGTATAACACTGCAAAGAACACTGAGAGGTAATAAATTGTGACTCGAACACCGACTGAGACTTTTATTCATGCCTTTCAATTTCTAACATCTGTTCCAAACATTGTGCACAGTAAGGGGTGAATCTCAGCTGCGCTGTCAGTGTGAGATGCAGAGCGAAAGTTCGATCCTTCAGCGGGTGAATTATTACAACTGTGGTCATCCTGGAGAACAGTGCCCTAAAGATGAACTTAGAATCAGAATCAGCAGCAATAAAATGTATACTTTAAAATACCAATTCCACTTTTTGTAATGCATGGTGTTTAGTGCCTGTGTAGGAAGTGAGGGAGAAAACCAGTTCACTCAAAACTCATAATGGTCACTAACCAGATCTAACACAGGTTTAAATAAAAATATTTTTAAGGCATCTTTTCTCACTTCTCCCCTGTTTGCCCTTCATTGAGTAGTGATGTTTTACGATAGTGACAAAAGAAATACCAGACAACATGACAGAGAGTTACTTTGGTTTTTGGACCAGTCATACATGGCACAATTAGATGCAGTCTTGTGCTGTGATGTCTTGAAACTCAATCTCAGTTCTTTGCCTTGGAGTAAGTAACAAGAGGGTGCAAAGCAAGAGACTGGTGGATCACATGGGCATTTCATTCCCTATTCATACCTTGCTTAAAAAATTCATGTTGAGGGTTCATCTTCTCCAGGACCGTCACTACTTGCTTTCACTTATTTACTCACAATCTTAGCATCATAGAGTTATACAGCACGGAAACAGGTCCTTCAGCCCAACTCATCCCTGCCGACCAAATTGTCTACCTGAGCTCGTCCCATTTGCCTGCATTTGGCCCAAATTCCTCTAAACCTTTCCTAACTATGTACCTGTCCAAATGTCTTTCAAATGTTGTAATTCTACCCACCTCTACCACTTCTTCTGGCAGCCAGTTCCATATACACACCACCCTCTGTGTGAAAATGTTCTCCCTCAGGTCCGCTTTAAATCTTTCCCCTTTCACTTCAAACCTGTGCCCTTTAGTTTTAGACTCCCCTACTCTGGGAAAAAGACTGTGATCATTCACCTTATCTATGCCCCCCACGATTTTATATACTTCTATCATGTCACCCCTCACCCTCCTATGCTCCAAGGAAAAAAGCTCCAGCCAAACCAGTGTCTCCAAACCAAGCCCTCCAGTCCTAGTAACATCCTTGCGAATCTTTTCTACACCTTTCCAGCTTAATGACATCCTTCCTATAGCTGGTAACTAGAACTGCACACAATACTCCAAGTGTGGTCTCACCAATGTCTTGTACAGTTGTAACATGACATCCTAACTCTTGTACTCAGTGTCCTGACTGATGAAGGCAAGCATACCAGACACCTTCTTCACCACCCTGTCTACCTGCGTTGACACTTTCAGGGAACCATGTACTTGTACCCCTAGGTCTTTCTGTTCTATTTAATGCCAATGTTTATTTGTAAATGCTATGCCCATATATTTAATTCCATTTTTGCATCAACTTTGGTAATTGATTTATTATTGTCATGTGTACTGAAATACAGTGAAAAGCTTTGTTTTGCATACCATCCATACAGATCATTCCGAACAAAAGTATATCAAGGTAGTACAAAGGGAAGAACAATAACAGAATGCAGAATATAATGTTACAGTTACAGAGAAATGCAGGCAAATAAAGTGTTGCTAATCAGAAACTATCAATTTATTAAAAAAATACTGTAGTTTGGAAAAACTGGTTCCATCTTCAAACATAGCATGAAAAAATGCTCATGTTTATCCGCAATTGTCAGAAATATCGCACTGCAAGCATTTATAACATGTTCCTGTTAAAGCATTTCCCATCTATCAAATTACTGTAATGAACTACATTGACTATATTTACAAATTAAAGTTACTGATATTTAACATACTGTCTGCATTTAATAATTGAATTACTCATTATGCTTCACAATTCATACGTTGCAGAAATCAGATTCCTTGCTGTGATTAATAATGGAATTTCTCTATTAATTCATGCCTTGAGCACTTTTACAATAATCCTATATAGTTTACTCCCAAAGTATTGCCTCTGGCGAAGAGCTATCAATTACTCTTCTTATCATCTACAAAATTGTTATGTAATTATTTCAATTAAGCTCACTATGATTGCAACGCAATCTCTCACATAACACACATTGTTTATGGATGCAACTGTTATATGGCAAATTTAAATGAATGGTTTCTCATTACCTTAATCCTTAACATAAGAAGGAGTTGGCTCAAATTTACTAATATGAAGAGTGCTTCTGGCTAATATGAACTTCAAGAGGAGCTGGGCCTGTAACAGTGGAATTAATGCATTCCACAGACAGAGTTGCAAGTGTTCTTTATCGGGTGGAACTATTCCACTGGTCCTGCTCCATCCTAAAGTTTCTCTTACTCAGCAAGAATATGTCTCTGTTATCAGAATTACCTGGGGAAAAAAAGCTCTCAGGGTTGATTCTGATTGATCTGTAGAACACATGCATGATGGGAAATAATTGGAAGTGGTTGTTGAATGCTACTTCTTTGCCTTTCTCTCTCTGCACCTGATGGAGCAATTGCTTCATTTTTCACCATTGTCATGAGTATCCAAATTCTCAGATCTCTGTCCAACCAATGTATGACCATTCGTTACTCTGTATTTCAAGGTCTTGTGCAGTGGTCATCAAATTTCATTAAATGCCATCATTTAGCACTTCACTTTAAGGACAGCATGGTTGTGCTGCAGTTAGTGCTGCTGCCTGACTGTTTCAGGTACCAGGCTCGATCCTGACCTTGGGTGCTGTCGGTGTGGAGTTTGCATGTTCTCACTGTGACTCTGCCAGTTTCCAATGGAAGCTCTGCTTTCCTCCCAAATCCCAACAATGTATTGAAAGGCTAATTGACTCCTGTAAACTATCCCTTGGTATAGATATGTGGCAAAAGAATCAAAGGGGAGTTGATGGGCAATGTGAGAGAGAGAATAAGTTTCAGGACCACAGGAAAATAAGGAAGGGGGAATGGGACTGATGGGATTGCTGTGTTGGATGGAGCCAGCATGGACCCAATGAGCAGAATATCCTCCAATGTTGTGGTGAGTAAGTAACACATTGTGCATAATAGGTGAATAGTAACCAGTGTCTCGCTACAACCTGGCACACAGTAATGTTACTTCAATACCTGTTGCCACCTCTAATCAAAATCTTCAAATTGGGATTTCCATGCTGTCGAGATGCCTTGATGAATACATGGACTGATATAATTAGTACAGCATTGTATCTAGTAAAAGATTGTTTCCAGTCTTTATTGAATTACAAGTTCTATATTTGTACTTACCCATAGAGGAGATATAATTAAGCTATGATTCTACTTCCTAATTTCTCTTCAGTCAAATGGCCACAGTTAGATCTGTACAGAATAGACTTCTACCACTGAGAGTTCATCAATGAAAGCAAGACCATTAAAGAAGAAGCCAGAGGGATAGCCAGGTCTCTTGAACTGAACACACGTAGCGTAGTGGTTAGCGCGACGCTATTACAGCGCCAGCGATCGGGGTTCGATTCCCGTCGCTGTCTGTAAGGAGTTTGTATGTTCTGCCATGTCTGCGTGGGTTTCCTCCGGATGCTCCAGTTTCCTCCCACATTGCAAAGACGTACGGGTAGGTTAATTTGGGTTTAAAATGGGCGGCATGGACTCATTGGACCGGAAGGGCCTGTTACCATGCTGTAAATAAAATTTAAATTTAAATTTGCCATGTGCCCACAATTACATATCTGTTGCAGCTTTTTTCACATGTTCTCTAAATTTCTCCCAAGTATATTATGCTGATCATACTTATCCTAAATTTGTTCACTTTTCAAAAAAATGTCCTGAGGTGTCAAGAGGATGATTTTCCAGGGTGGGGCAGGGGGCTGGGGGTGAACCTAGAATTGGGAGCATTGTTTCAAAATAAGGAGTTGTCCATTGAAGAGTGAGATGTGGTCTGTGAATCCTTGGAGTTCCCTACCCTAGGGAAGAGTAGAGATTATTATTGAATATATTTAAGGCCAAGATAGTTTCTTGGTCTATACGGTTTCAAGAGTTATGTGGAACAGGCAGGAAAGTGGAGTTGAAGCCAAGATCAGAACAGCCATGATCTTGTTGAATGCAGAGCAGACTTGAAGACCAATGTAGCTAACTCCTGCTCCTATTTCTTTTGTTCATATGGAGTTGAAATTTAAAGGAATTAACTGGCTATTATCTTACTTATCTTTTGTTCATTGTAAATTGGTAAATTGGTTTATTATTGTCATATGTACTGAGGTACAGCGAAAAACTTTGTTTTGCATGCCATCCGTACAGATCATTTTATCACATCAGTGAACTGAGGTAGTACAAAGGAAAACAATAACAGGATGCAGAATAAAGTGTTAGAATTACAGAGAAACTGCAGTGCAGGCAGACAATCAGGTGCAAGGCCATAACAAGGTAGATTGTGAGGTCAAGAATCCATCTTATCGTACCAGGGGATGGTTCAGTAGTCTTATAACAGCAGGATAGAAGCTGTCCTTGAGCCTGGTCATATGTCCTTTCAGGCTTTTGTATCTTCTGCCTGATGGGAGGGGGGAGAAGAGAGAATGTCCAGGGTAGGTGGGGTCTTTGATTATGTTGGCTGCTTTACCAAGGCAGTGGGAAGTGTAGACCATGGAGGGGAGGCTGGCTTCCATGATTATGCTGAGTGGTGTCCACAGCTCTCTGCAGTTTCTTGCAGCCTCGGGCAGAGCATTTGCCATACCAAGCCGTAATGCATCTGGATAGGATGCTTTCTATGGTGCATCTATAAAAGTTGTTGAAGGTCAAAAGGGACATGCCAAATTTCCTTAGCCTCCTGAGAAAGTAGAGGCACTGGTGCGCTTTCTTGGCCGTGGCATCTACATGGTTGGACCAGTTCAGACTATTAGTGATGTTCACACCTAGGAACTTGATTTATGATGAATATGATGTAGAGGCAGAAAAATATAGAACCAAAATGGTAAAGGTGGCATTGTGGTTATGTTCCTGGATTGGTCATCCACAAGCAAGAACTAATGATCCAGGTACATGAATCCCATTCACACAAACAATACCACCGATTTAATTTAGGTTAATTAATTATATCTAAAATAATGTTTTTATGTATCAGTAAAAGTAACCATGAAACATTTAGATCATCAAAAAATACACCAGAGTCACTAATACCTTTTTGGGAAAGGAATATACCATCTGATATAGGACTCAGACTAAGTTTTCCATCTGCCCTCTGAAGTGGCAAATTGAACAGTCATTTGTATCAAGAAAAAACAATTTGAGGATTTAAAGCGAACACTAGCTCACTAAAGTTGTTTAAACTCTCTGTTTAAATGAACCAACATGAGCCCTGGACTCAAACCTCTCCCACAGAAACTGTGTGCACTCATAAATTTGAGATCCTCCAAGGTGGGCTCTCAAGCAAAAAAGAAGGCAAGTGTGAACATTTGACACTTCTCTTTACCCACAGTCTCATGTCGCCCAGTGCACAAGTTGATTTGCTGGGAAATATTTCTTGAGTTCTGCTGGGTTATGCAAGCCAACTCAGAAAAGGAGAGAATTAGTATACCTTAAGATTCTGTACTCGCTGCTTAAGTGAAATATGAGGAGTTTGTGAGCCAAGTAAATGCAGTTACATTTATCCCTAAGGTGTAACCTACTCCACATTGTCTGGGCATAATATCCGGACCAGAAATAATCCTTTCCCTGGAGGAAAAATTCCTATAACACAAAGTTTTCATCCCACCATGATCTTCCAAGACAAACCATAAGACATTCACCACATCAGAAGAGTTTGTTTATGCATCAACGGACAAAACCAGTAATCACATTCTGAAAGGAGGTGGGCACAATGCTGTAGAAAGAGAGACTGGAGGAGTGATTTCAGGCTGGCATTTAATTAAAGACTACTGCCAAAAAAAGCAAATGTAATTTTAATTATTAGGACAAGAATATGATGACAACATCTAAATCTTAATAAGATCTCAGATTATTAATTATTTACTGTGACACTGGCTCAATGCTGGCTTCCTGTAGAGTAACCCTATTCCTCCTCCTTATTTCCTTTATTCCCCTTTACATACTCACCTGCCTTTGACTCTTTTGCCACTTGCCTGCACCAATGGGCAAATTACAGTAGCCAGTTAACATAGCAGCCTATCTTTGGGAGGAAACTATCCAGCTGAAACCCACATGTTCACAGAGAGAACGTGCCAACTCCACCTAGGTAGCACCCAAGGTCAGGATTGAAAGCAGGGTATCTGGAGCTAAAAGGCAGCAACACTAACTGCAGTGCCATTGTGCTGCTCATGCCACCTCTACTGTATATAATATGAGGCTCCACACTTACAGCAAGTACGTTAGGCAGGCACAGTAGTGTAGTGGTTAGCATAATGCTATTACAGCGCCAGCAACAAAGTTCAATTCCGGCCACTGTCTGTAAGGAGTTTGTACGTTCTCCTCATGTCTGTATGGGTTTCCTCCGGGTGCTCCGGTTTCCTCCCACATTCCAAAGACGTACGGTTTAGGAAATTGTGGGCATTCTATGTTGGCACCGGAAGTGTGGCGACACTTGCGGGCTGCCTCCAGAACATTCTATGCAAAAGATGTATTTCACTGTGTGTTACGATGTACGTGTGACTAATAAAGATATCTTATAGGACTTTAGAGAGGGTACAAGATCCTGAAAGCTGTGAAGAAATACAACTAAGGATGAGAAAACTTGTTTGGTTCAAGGATCACAGATTATGGGTAATGTGAATGTACGGGAGAGGGTAGATATCTGAAGGACCTAGAATCAAGGTCAAAGATACAAGATTAAATGTGATAAAATTAAAATAGAGATTGAGAAATTTCCTTTTGAAGAGTTAGTGGTTGAGGCCAAAACTTTTGGCATTCAGGATTTGGATTGGAAAGGTGAATAAAGGATGGGAACAGGATGGGAAAATGTGATTCTGCTGATGGTCTCCACCACTTCTGGCCAGCACATGCATGAAAACACAAATTGCCCAATAAACAATGGCTATATAATGGAGCAACATTAAAAATTAAATAACATTTCAATTTCCATTGCCAGAGGGTAGACAGCAGAATGGTTTACATGAATACAGTTAAAATGACAACCTCACTCATTATTAAACGGCATTGTTGTGCAAAGAAGTTGAGAAAATGAAAGATACGTGTTGGAGAGGCTTCAGACAGTTCAGACCAACATGGCTTCAGATCTCATTGACATAATGGACCTGATACAGATAACAATGTTCACAAGTTCATGTGCTGGTGAGTGAAATGTTACAGGTCCTACAAGACGGCTATTATAATTCACCCTGCAGTACGTAGAGAAGCTAATTGAAACATCAGTAAAAACAAGACTGCTGAAAAAAGCAATCAGGTCTACGGTACCTGAATGAGTACAGATGGGCTCATGTTATGGATAACAATACATCTGGATATTACTAACTTTATTACAAACAGCAATGACACAACAAGTGAATTAATCTGTTTCAATTACGATGATGGATTGGAGACAGGAATTCACCAGCAAGGTCTTTGCTTTGGTCAGACTGCTCGGAATAAACTGAGGACTTAAAGAAGCAGTTTCAAAATTGGTGCAAAAGTATATTGGTTGCTGGAATTAGCTGAAACATGCATCTTAAATAATGAGATGTTAAGTGCCCTCACAAAATAGCGGGGTCAAAGTCTATGCTGTATTGCGCCTGCATAACGTTTTCCTTATGGGAAGGGTGTACAGGACACACAGCCTTTTCTATGTGGCACTAGTTCTTCAAGCATCATGTACAAGACCCACATAGTGGTATGGGTATCAGGGTCTTCAAGGCCTTCATGAAAGGAAAAGTGTTATTCACTCAGTTGATTTTCGGATGTCATCGTCTTGCTTGCTGAAAATCAGAGACAAGGTCTTTGAAGGAAAAGTAAAATAAGGACGATTATTCTTAGGGTGCAGTTTCATGCCAGCTGACACATAGAATCATTGCAACACAGAAAGAGGTAATTTGGCCCATTGAGCCTGTGCTGGCTTCATGTCGAAGGAGTCCAGCTGGCCATATTTCCCAGATCTTCTGCAATGCCCCGCAGATTCTGTTCCCTTCAAGTACTGATCTGATTCCTTTTGGAAAGCCGTGAGTGCTTCCACTACCTTTCACAACATAATTACCTGCTGAGTAAACAAGCCTTTTGTCAAGTCTCCTTAGTCTTTCAGTTTAGATTTGTTTGTTTAGCAACTTTATGATTTTTAATACTATCAAATCCCCTCCAACCTTCACACTTGAGGGAGAATTACCACAGTCACTCCAATCTATTCACTCATTTGAAAACCTTCATTCTGTTTTAAGTCATTTTGCTAAAGGTGCCCAGAAATGAACTGCAGTTGTAGCCGACTCATTATTGTACTGAGGTCCAATGTAGGTTCCAGGGCCTAACAGGGGTGCTTATCTTTGGATTCTGTGCCTCTATAAGGCCCAGGAACCTGCATACTTTTTCATTCAGTTTCTCAAGCTATGCTGCCACCCTCAGACACTTGTGTACTTATGCTTCAGGGTGTTGTTCCTGCTCCCCCTTTTGAATTGTACTCTTTTCATTACATTGCCTCCGCTTGCTCTTTCTGCCAATGCATCACTCATAGCCCTGTGTTAAAGTTCATCTAACATGTATTTGCCCATTCCACGTCTGTGCCTCATTGTCTTCCTCACTGTTTATTACAGTTTGCAGATTTTGAAATTGTCCCCCCAACTTTAGGTCAATATATAGAGAAAAACATTGGTCGTAGAAATAATTGATGGTGAATCTCATTGTAAACCTTCCCCCAGTCCTAAAAACAAACCTTCACTACCACTCTGTTTCCTGTCCAAAGTCAATGTCCTTTTTATTTCATGGGCTTTGCCAACAAGGCTAATATGTTGTGTTAATACGTTGCATCCAGCCCTGCTGACATATATACTGTAATTAAAGCTAGCCTTTCTAATAAGTCTTCTTTATATCGATGTTAAGTTTTTCCAGTATCTAACTGCCTCCTCGACGGTGGCTTTGACAGCACCTTCATACTTGGTAAAGTTAGTTGCAAAGCACTCAGTTGGAATCTCAAGCACTCCACGTGCGCAGATCTCCTCTTTGTGGTCTCATCAACCCTACCCCTCCTCTTATTATTCCCATACCAGTAGAATATTACTGTATTCCCTACTACATTGACTGTTAGTCTACTCTTGATCTTCCTTTTAGCTCCTCTTCTTCCCTTTTTTCACAACCTAGCTGATTGTTTTATATTCAACCTGGTTCTTATCAACCTGACATCTTTCACATGCCCCTTTTCCACTCACACAATTTATCTCTTTTATCATCCAGAGAACAGTCTTTTGTTGCCTTAACTTTCCTCCATGTAGAAATTACCTAGACAATACCCAAACCCTCTCTTCATAAGCACTGCCTATTGTTCAATTACCTGTCAATTTATCTTGGCCAGATCCATTTCAGCTTAAATGACCTTCCTCCAATTAAGTACACCACCTAGCAACCCCAAAGAGAGGGGTCTGGACCTGAAAAGTCAACTGCTTCTGTTTCCACAGATGTTCCTGACCTGCTGAGTTTCTCCAGCATTCTCTGTTTTTATCCCAAAAAGAAGAGCTGTGCTTTGGCCAGTATATCTTTGTCCTGTTTCTTTGGCCAGAGCCTTCTCTTAACTGTCTTCTGGGTTCTGGGGCAATTGAGATGGACAATAACTACCATCAGTCATGCCCACATCCAGTGAATAAATAAAAATACATTTTAAAAGTGCTCCCACTGATTATGGGATGTCTTTAATAATCTGAACGTTTTCTTCTTGGAAATTACTTGTTCCTTAACACACAGTGCAATACTTGCTCCTGTGTGGGGAGACTTGGTGGAGCTGGAGTCGCATAGAGGCCAGACCAGATACAGATGGTAAATTTCCTTCCCTGAAGTGGTTTAGATGGGTGGGTGATGTAAAATCTACTATTACTGACTTTTTGTGTGTAGTTTTCCAGAGATTATTGGTGATAGGTCCACTGTGTTTTCCTCCTTTTTGCATCTCTCTATCTTGCTCCCTTATTCTTTCTCTGCCAAAGGCAACACAGGTGGCCACACTCTGTAACGTTCAGAGAAAGAACATGTAGTTTAATTCTGATTTTAGTTTTTATTTTTCAAAACAACGTTAATAAAAACTAGCCACTCAGACTTTGTTGGTTGTATGTAAAACAAAAGATCTTCAAAGAGCCACCCAAAAAAGAAAGAATGAAAAGGATGCTTTGTCTTCCTTGCAGTCCTCACTTATTAAAGAAGGCTTCAGACATACTGGCAAACATGGCATACTTCCTATCCAGGGATATCTGAACCCAGTCATAACCTCAGAAGAGAAGCAGATAGTCAACACTGATGAACCGCTGCTGCCCTACCACGTATGGTCACCTTGGCAAAACCCAGGAGCAGCATGACCAGGAGGTCTCCTGCCTAAACCACCTCCCCCACGAATGCACATGGGCAAGGAACTGAGTAGCTAGAATTTTAAACACTGGTCGTGACCTTTCAAACTCCGTGTATGTGTAGCACATAGCTATACCAGACAATGCACTCATGGAACCATTTAAAAATCTATTGCATGTGTTCACTCTGTGCAACATCCTGTACCAAGCATTGTGTATGATCCTGATCACTGAGAATATGGTTACATAACTATAGGAAGACATAGTAGGAGCACAACCTCATTGAAATGAATATCCAGTAGACACCACTGGAGTAGCTTCAAGATCAATTTTTCCCTGTACCCGTTCCTAGCACTGAGGCCATTTGGAGTATTCTCACCATTGCTTATGTTGTGATCAGATAACTCAGCACGGACTGCGGTTTGAAATCATGACCTTCCTTGTCTAAATTGCTGATTACTGCATTTAACATATTATTAAGGTTGCTTAAGATTACTTAATACTTGGACTGCACAATATATACGTTGACTGGGGGTGCAGTCATAGTTCAATGTCAAGGTTAGCAACTCATTCAGGAGCTTCAGTGAGGCAGAATTAACTGAAAAGTCAGTGTTAACTCTTCCCTTAAATAAACAATGAATATCCTGTATAATTTAGGCAGTGTTGACAGCTCTGGTATGAAATATACTGGAGGAGAAAGGACAATTTGTCATTGGACTACGAGAAAGGGTTCAGTTTGTATATCCTCAGTGACTCTGCTACAAAGCTCTGCAACACAATGCTGGTATTTCTCCATTCTTTCTACTTCATTCATTATTAGTGGAAAGAAAACATAATATGTGAATGCAAAGCAGTGATTTGTCTTTGGCTTGAATTCAGGCCTTGGATAATTAAAATTGTTTCTCCCCTATCATTTTGTGGAAAGTTTTACAACATACCTTTATGTTAAACTAATAACATGTTTCAATGTTTCTACCTTCATTCACCTGTTTAGGATTCAGTCCCCTCTGCCTTTGAATCCTGTTTGAAGGTTTCTGACCTGCGGAACCACAGTTGCTCAGACACCACCAATCTTCTGCTCACCCTGTCCAAATGGTCCATCTCTGTGCAAGTTTCACAGACTGCTCAGCTATAGCAGAGCAATCTGCCCTGCCCACACTTTGTGGGACCCACCGTGGGTAGGGTTTGAAATAGTCATCTCAGAACATCCTTGACTAAATCAGCTTCTGAAAGAAAAATACAAAAGCACAATGCCGATGTACGTTCCCATGTAATTTCATCCAGCAGAAAGAAGCATGAGATTGTGATCTTGTGAGTTATTTTCTCAGAGCAATCGATGGCTGTGGAAGTCCCCTGTCCCCAGTCTCCCCTACAACCCAACTGTGTTTATGCTGGTAACTGGACAGATGAAAAATGAAGCAGTTATTACAGGGACTTTCTACCATTAATAACAAGACATTTGGATCAGAGATTTTCCCCTAAAGAAAAAATATTATCAAATCAACACAAAACTGTTGTTTACAAATGTGCTAGGTGGTACATTTCCAGATCGCTGTGAGTATGAATCAGGATAATATTACTGAGCTGTCACCATTTAAAGTGGTTTGGCTGGGTTGCAATAGATTGGAAGCAGAGAGCATTTTAATTCAGTTCTTTCCTGCTGACTGGGGAAGTTTGTGCAGCCGGCAATGTCCAGAGAGCATTGACAATCTGTCCAGAGTGGCTGGGAGATCAGACATTCAGCCAAGGCTGAAGCTCAGCCCAGTCCTATGTACGTCTGGAGCCAAAAAAACAAACTACTGGAGGAACTCAGTGAGTCAGGCAGCATCTGTGGAGACAAAATGATAGTCGATATTATGGGTCGAGACCCTGCGTCATTTGATTCCTGATGCAGTGTCTTGACTGGAAACATTGACTATCCCTTTGCCTCTATAGATGCTGCCTGACCCACTGAGTTCCTCCAGCAGTTTGTTTTTTGCTCCAGATTCCAGCATCTGCAGTCTCTTGTGTCTCTGTGTTCCCCATGTATATCTAGTTTTGTGAACCTTCCTTTCTGCTTGTTCTGGCTGAATCTGGTGGTGAACAAGCCCCAGGCTGCCTGTTACTCCTGAACCTGGTTTCTTACCAAGTCGTCTCTTAACTCTGGAGTATTGCTCAATTAGATCCTTGATAAGCAAGGGTGAACAGTTAAAGGGGGTAGAGGGGAATGCAGAGTTGAGGTTACAATCAGGTCAGCCCTGATCTTATTCAATGTTGGAACAGGTTTGATCGGCTGACTGGCCTAGTCCTGCTCTTAATTCATATGTCTGTACAATGTTCATACCCTTCTGCTTTTCTAGCAAAGCATCTTTTCCCATGTCTTCATCCTCTTGGTATTCATTTACTCAATCATTAGTCTCCATGCTCTACAAACATCAGTCAGTCTAGGATTCAATGGCTTGTTGCTTACATGTCCCTCACTAACATGAGGGGTATAGGTAGGGTCAATACATACAGTCTCTTTCGCAGGGTTGTGGAATCAAGAACTCGATGACATAGGTTTAAAGTGAGAGGGGAAAGATTTAATAGGAACCTGAGGGGCAACTTGGTCACCCAGAGGTGATATGTACATGGAATGAGCTGCCAGAGGAAGTGGTTGAGACAGATACATTGACAACATTTAAAAGGTACTTGGACAGGTACATGGATAGGAAAGGTTTGGAAGGTTATGGGCCAAATGCAGGCAAATAGGACTAGCTGAGATGGGAATCTTGTTCTGAATGGACCAGTTAGGTCGAAGGATCCATTCTGTGTTGTATGACTGTATGACTCTATAACTGTCCCTAATACTGTGTTGCCAACTTCATTGGAGACATTCTTGTAGGTTTGATCACATATGGTTCTCACCACATGATCATGTGTTAGCTGGTTATGTTACACAGAGTCAGGTGATTTCTACAGATATCATTTTGTTGAGGATATAAAGGTTAGCTGGGATCTTGTTCTACCTGGAGGCAACCCATGAAAAAGAAAGAGGGAAAATACAGGGTGAGATGAAGAGAAACCAACAGAAGAGAGAATTACTCACAGATTTTGTGCACTGTCACGGGAAGAGGTCACCGAGCAGATGGAGGAAAAGCTTTGAGAATGCTCTGAAGCTGCCTTGTAGAAGTGCAACATTTCAATGGCTCCTGAGAATCTCTGGCTCATGACTGCTCATTAGTGGAGAAGGACCATTCAGGTTGGTATTGAGAACCCTGTATTCATGAATCAAGACACACTTTCCTTTTAGAAGGACAGACCTGTCCTTTCACTTCTTCTCTTCCCACCATTCAGGGATTCAATTAGCCCTTTCAGGTGAAGCAGCGATTCACTTGCATTTCTTCTAATTTGATGCATTTGGTTGGTGCTCATGATATGGTGTCCCCTACATTGCAGAACATCTCCATTCAGTTCGCAAGGACGATCTTGAGCTTCTGATTGCCTGTCACTTTAATTCCCCATCCCACTCCAACCTCTGACCTCTTTGTGTTTGGCCACCTACTTTGTTGCACTGATGATACCCAATGTAAGTTTGTGGCAGCTCTTGGGACTTAATATTGAATTCAACAATTTCAGGCAACTTTTCTGCTTCAGTTTGTTTCTTTTTTTGCTCTTTAGTATCTAACTGCCATTTTTAAAAAGTAATTGTTACCTTATCACAAACACTCCTTCTCCTCTCCATCTCCTACTCTCTGCAACTTAAAATGCACTTGTCTTCTCAGTTTTCCAATTCTGATGAAGGGTCCTTGATCTGAACTGATGATTCTGCATTTTTTCTCATGGGCTGTACTTAACCTGCTGAGTAATTCCAGCATTCTCTATTTCTGTTCCTTCAATGAGATAATGTACTCATTGACATTCTCACCTAGCTTCTGGTTCCTAGTACAGGTCCTCCCCAGGTTATGGCAGAGTTTGTTCCTGAGAATTGTTCGCAAACGGTTCGCAAGTCAGAAATGCGGTCAGCTGGTAATATATTTAAATAAAAGCATAGGCCAACTAAGGGCAATGTGCAATTAAACCAGGGTATTTAACTCAACCATTCAGATTTCTCTGCAAGATGCAATGATACTGTCACGGTCCAAGTTCAACATGGCAGGAGATACCTGCAGCCTGGCAGCAGCTGGCAAATCCATCCCGTTGGTCTCCCAAACGCTTGCTCGTTCATAACCTGTGGAGGACCTGTACTAAATTTTAAGTCTTCGCAATGTCTTACTGTTTAGAGTTAAAGAGTTCCAATAACATTTGCCCTACTTCACTAAATGACATTAAAAGATTTGCCAATATGCTGTGTGTGTACATGTGCACCCATGTTGTATATATACAGTATGTGTGTGTGTGTGTGTGTGTGTGTGTGTGTGTGTGTGTGCGCGCGTGCGTGCGTGCGCGCGTGCTCGTTATACCTACACAGACTATGTAGTCATAGATAATTAATTGCTAACTCATTGTAATGGTAATAATAATTAATGGCCTTAATCTGTGTATTAGTAATAGGGGTAATATTTGATACCCTACCTGTGACCAACCATAACCCAAAACCCACCAATATCCACCCTGTAACTGTCTCCAGAGATCCCCTGAACTGCACAGGTGTGGTCAGACATCCCTGTTGATGTAACTTACAACACCCATACTGGAAGCAAACCTTCACTGTTTTCCCACAGTAAGGTCCTTCTGGTTGCTTTCCACTCCTTGAGCACCCGTTCACCATTCCTTCCCCAGCAGTCTTGTACCCAATATCCTACCTTCTCTCACTGACAGGTCTCCATTCCTTTTGGCCAACCTCATCCATGCTGATCATTAAGTACCTATCTACACTAATCTCCTTCACCAGCCCCTGGTTTGTAGCCTTCTATATTTGACAATTCAGGTGCTCATCTAGATACTTGTTAAATGTCGTTTGAGTCTCTGCCTCCACCACTCTCTCAGGCAGTATGTTCCAAACTCCAACCATCCTCTGGGTCAAAAAATTCCACGTTATATCCCCTCTAAACTTCCTTACCTTAACTTACCTTAAATTCTATTTATAACCCTCAAGTTATAGAGACTTCTACTATGGCTACAGATCATAACCTCCTTGTTTTTGGACAGCAGCTGTAGACCCATTCTCTGCTTATTTATTTGCGTTATTAAGACTTCTCTTTGCCTCCCACTGTATCCTCTGTTGTTATTTAATCTCTTCTGTGCTGTGTTTTACCCTATCAGAGATCTTCTTTCCTCTCCTTCCCATTCCCTGTACTTGCTTAAATTCTGCTCTGATTTTTGATATTTACAGTCCTAAGGAATAGTCATTGACCTGAAATGCTAACTGTTTTTCTCTCTTTCTGCAAAAGCTGCCTGATTGGCTATGTATTTCTGACAGTTCTTGTTTCAACATTGCCCTGGATTATAGAATCCTCAAAGTTTACGGCAGAGAATGCATCTGAACCATGGATCAGAAAACATAAAAAAGAGCATATAACGATAAAATTTGCATTCACATAATGCTGTTCATGCAGTAGAAGGCATTTAACATAATAAAATGGAAAGTGCTAATGCTAAATCTAAATTTGAATTATTTCTTTCTTCCTCATTTCATGATCTCAAATTGCTCACTGTCGTTTCCTCATTCTACATGGGAGACCTTCTCCATGTACCTATGCTGTCCATCTTGCCTGCCAATTCCTTTCAAGTTTCAATCTCTCCCCTCGTCCATGAGGAGTTCTCTATAATTACTTTTGATTCCATTTCCAAGCACACGGAAGAAGTCAAGAGCAGGATTCCAGCTGTTATTCCCCTTCAAAGGATCATACAGCATCAAACTGGACTTCAAGCACCCATTTACATAATCTTACATTAATCCCATTTTATTCTCCCCACATGCCCATCAACTCCCCCCAGATTTGACCACTCACCTACCAATCCACACATCTTTAAGATGTGGGAGGAAAGTGGAGCACATAAAGGAAGCTCTGGGAGAACGAGGAAAGTCCACACAGACAGCACCCGAGGTCAGGATCAAACCCAGGTCACTGGTGCTATGAGGCTGCAGCAGTATCACTAGTTGTGCCACTGTGCTACCCCACAGGAATATTTACCTCAACTACTGCAGTTTTGAACATAATAATGGAGATTATTTAAGATGGCAATTAATAGATTTTTGAACAGGACAGGGGAAAAAAATGATATGGCGATCAGATAGAAAAGTATTGGACATGGTCTATTGAAGGGCGGAGTGAACTCTAGGGGCACATGATTTAAATCATGCTTCTGCTTCAATAATCTTAGGGAGCCAGAGTGGGACCTTTGTGATGTCTCTGGCTTTTAGCACAGCGCCTATGCATTTAACTGCAGAACCCTGCAAAGACTGAAAAGGTTTATATATGTCCATGCCTTTGAGGGAAATGGTTCTCAACCTATTTCAACTCCTCTTATTTCATTAGGCAATTGCTAATTTCTTTATTTATCTTTTTGATCTTCGTATTCCTTGTAAGACAGTAAGTCACTGTACTCATGGAGTGTCTTTCATATCCACTGCCACCTCAAAACACTCCACAATCAATGAAGTTGGTATTGGTATTGGTTTATTATTGTCACATGTACCAAGATACAGTGAAAAGATACAGTGTGCCATCCAGTCAGATCATGCCATACATAATTACATCAAGGCAATAAAAAGAAAACAGAATGTAGAATATAATGTTACAGTTATAGAGAAAGTGCAGTGCAGGTAGACAAATAAAATGCAAGGGCCACAACGAGGTGGATTGGGAGCTCAACAGTTCAAAAGTTCATCCTTTAGCTTATAAGAGATGCATTCAAGAGTATGTTAAGAGTGGGATAGAAGCTGTCCTTGAGTCTGTTGTAGACAGTAGGAAGTGTAGACAGAGCCAATTGAGGGGAGGCTGGTTTGCATGATGGACTGGGCTGCATTCACAACTCTCTGCCACTTCACTGTTGTGGGTAAATGTGACAGTCAATATTGTTCATTGTTCAGGATTTGGATGTTGCTGACGGCACCAACATTCATTGCCCGCCCCCAATTGCCCTCAAAGCCAATGGTACAACTGACTGGTTTGCTTGGCCATTTCAGAGGGCACTCAAGAATCAAACACACATGGTGGGTCTGGAGTCACATAGAAGGCAGACTGATGAAAGATGACAGGTAGCAGATTTCCTCTCAGGAAAGATGTTCACGAACCAAATGGTTATTTAACAACAATCCAGTGGATTTTGTGGCCATCATTACTAATGACTAGCACCAAACTCCAGATTATTAATCTGAATTTAAATTCCACAGCTGCTGTCATAGGATTTGAACTTGATTGATAGTTCCTGGATTGATAGCTCAGGCCTCTAAAATACTAATCTGGCAATTTACCGACTGCTCTATCACTGCACCCTTGTTCTATACATGCACAAAGCAGCTCCCAGAGATTGCATTGAATTGAATGATTGGGAAACATCTATTTTGGGTATTGATTAAGGGATAGATGTTAGCCTCGACAGTAAGGAGAACTCCCGGCTACTTTATGAACAGTGATGTGAGATCCCCTGTATGACCACTTGGGGGTAGACAAAGCCTTGACTTAATATCTCAGCAGAAAGCCAGCATTTCTGACAATGCAGCGCTCCTTCGGGACTGCATTTGCCTCAATCTAATTTATGTGCTCAAATCTGCAAAATGAGATTTGAACCCACAATTTTCTGAGATGAGAGAGTTAGCCAGAGTCACACCTGGCAAGCACAAAGTCAAACCAACAAGTGTTTTTTTTTAATTTACAACATATGAATGAATACTATGCAATTTTCACTGAGAGAATAATTGACATTCTAATGTTCCTATTAACTCTTTGAACATCTTCTTGAGCTAATTTTCCGAAGCTGAATTGCACATTGCCAGCTTCATCTTCTCTTCCTGTGAAATCCCCCAGGATCAAGGGTGACTGCCTTCCATTCCAGCTCTATGGGTTCTGAGGTGCCTGATGAAGCCACAGGTGGGGCAGGAGTTGCTTGTCTGGGTGGCAGCTAGATATTATTGGTATGTGGTGAGCCCCTTCCACCATTTTCAGTAGGATTCTGTGTGCTCCTGCTGAAGAGTCAAGACATTCTCAACACCATCCTAGATGCTCCTCATCCACTTTGAGCAACCATGGACCAGCATTCTTAGCAGTCAGTGAGGAAGTTATAATTCTTCAAGTAGGCTTTGAGAGCTTCTGCAAAGAAAGGCCCTCGACCAACCTATTCCTGCTGCACACTACCACCCCTTAACAATACAGCTCCAAGGCAAGATCACTTCCCAGAGCTGAGGAGCCACCTCCCAACAAAGGCAGACATTGAGGGTGAAATCTCAATGCAGACCGCTGCACAGTACTTGGGATCTGAAGCAAACAGTGTTGGAAGCCAAAGACCTCAAATCCAGGTTCTTTAAAATTGTTGCCAATGCTGTTTCTGCAAAAATCCTCCAAATTCACTGGAAGGATAAGCAAACTAATGCCTGCTTCTATGCCAACATCCCCAGCATTGAGGCTTTAATCATACTCAGTTAACTCAGGTCATGTCATTTGTATGCCTGACACCAGACTCCCTCTGAGTTTCAGCGCTGCATGAGATTAACAAAAGGACAAAGGACTGCTTCACACTGCTGCTGTGAGAACAGAGATCTCTCCCCGGGTCTGAGGGAGAAACTTGTCTCACACCTTCATTGAGCTGTGGGATTCAACCCACTGACTTGCTGATATGATTATTCCTGAATGACTCGTACACTTTTTGCGTATGTTTTAGATAAGGTGAAAGAATGGAATGTAGCCACACCTGACTTCATAGATGTTGCAAGAAATAATCTTCTTGCAATAGTATGTAACATTTGAGATTGTGCAAACAATCCTCCAAGTGAATACCTGATAAAAACTTATTTATTAAGACTAATTTTGGGCTGATAGCCCAGAATGTACAACAAACACTGGGTGAAGCCTTGGGAGATGTCTTGTTTTATATGTTATAGAAATATTGCAATGATGAAAAATCCATCTCAGGCAAAGTGTAAAATTCAAATTTGAATGCTCATTAATTACAAACTTTGAAAGCTACCTATAGACTCTGGTGGTGGAAAGGGATGTGTGCTTTAATTAGCATCAGCAGGTTGTGAAAGCCATTCACAAAACAGACAGGGTATGCATGCATCACATCAAAACAGACATGCATCATGGGCACCTAGATTTTCCACAATAAAAAACTCCCAAGTGGAAGTATAACTGGGCACAACCGTGCCCACTGAAGCCGTGTGACCTGTTCCTGCTGTAAATACATGGGTAGTGCCTTGAAATATTTAGCATTGGAAAAAGCAGCACACCTGATCAGAACCTTACTTCTTTGGGGCACAGGAATTAGTGAGCCACTGTAGGACTTAAAAGCTTAAAGGGGCAGGCATCCACACGGTGGATTAGAAGCAAAAATGTTGTTAACTCTAAAAAATATTGCTTGGCAGAGTGGCAGAAATTCCCTACATTTTTAACCCAGCTGTGCAAGTGTAGTTGAAGGAAAGAATGCAGAAGGTGCAAGATGCAAATGAGCGACACAGGGTGTTGTGGAGAACAGCAGCCTATGGGAAATCAGCAGTGACCAGAGAAGGGAGTCCTATTGTATTGAGTGTCAAGAACAACAGAGCTGCAGGAGCTGTTGATAGACTGTAGCCAGTAACTTTGCTCCCAGTTACTAATTCCTTTCCTTGACCCCATTCCTGACTACAGCACCTTGTGTTAAACTGAACCAGACTGTCTGCAACCTTGATGTCATGTCTGACTCTAACCCAAGCTTCAAACTACATTGTTGCATCTTCATAAATTTCGCTCACTTCTGCCTCTGAGATATTGTCTGACTCTGCCTCTGTGTCTACCGTTGGTGGTCTTGTGGATGGTGAGGAAGGTTGTCTAAGGCAACAGCAGGATTTAGATCAGATGGAGAGTTGAACAGAGCATTGGCAGATGGAATTTAATCCTGATAAGTGCAAGGTAATGCATTTTGGGAAGTCAAATAATGGTAGAATATTTACTGTATATGGTAGGGCACTAAGGAATGTTGATAAACAGAGAGACCTAGGGGTCCACGTCCATAGTTCCCTGAAAATGGCAACGCAGGTTGATAGGGTAATGCAGAAGGTATATGGCATGCTTGCCTTGATAGGTTGTGGCATAGAATATATGAGTTGGGATTCTATGTTGCAACTTTACAAAACACTGGTTACACTGCACTTGGAGGATTGTGTGATGTTCTAGTTACCACGCATTGAAAGTACGTGATTGAACTGGAAAGGGTGCAGAGGAGGTCCATCAGGATATTGCCTGTATTGGAGGACTATAGTTATGTGGAGTGATTGGATAGGCTGGGCTTGCCTTCCCTAGAGTGAAGGAGGCTGAGGGGTGACCTGATGGAGGTATGTAAAATTACAAGAAGCATAGATAGAATAGATAGTCGAAATCTTTTCCCTGTGGTTGGGGTATCATAAACAAAAGGGCATGGTTTTAAGGTGAGAAAAAGAAGTTTTAAAGAGGATAGAGAGGAAAATTGTTTTACACAGAGAGTGGAGATACCTGGAACTCACTGCCAGAGGAGATAGTGAACTCAGATACAATTACTACATTTAAAAGTCATTTAGACATGCACTTGAATAGGCAAGGCATAAAGGGATACAGACCTAATGCAAGAAAATGGGATTAGTGCGGACGGGCAAAAATATTGGCATGGACATCGTGGGCTGAAGGACTCGTTTCTATGCTGTACAACTCAATGACTCTATGATTCAGTGTTTGAAATAGCCCATTGACTAGTCTTGCTGATGTTTGGATGTTAGGTATGATAAGTAAGTAATTAACGATTAACTTCAAGTTGGAGATATAGCGTGATCAATGCCCAAAACCACACTGCAATAAAATGATTGAATAAGATAACAAAGCATAGCTCAGGAAACAACATACATCTGGTTGGAAGAGTTGTAAGATTATGATGTTAGGACTCAAATTAGTGTCAAAATGAAAGATAAGTATGATGGGTAATATGATAAAGTCTGCTTCCAAAGTACAGAGACATGGGTTCAGGCTTTTGAGTTATCAACAAGAGAAAGATTTTTAAGACATACCCGGGTGTAGGTAGCAGGGAGCAGAAGCTGGAGCAAGTATGTGGCTTCACAAGCAGGGCAGGCTTCCCTTCAGTGCAGGTTCCATTGACTGCATACACTCTGGTTTGTTTGCTGGGGTGGGGTAAGTGGGAAAGGCACCTGCCAACTTTAGATGGCACTTCACTAGGATGGTTGTCTGCACAAGCACAAGGGTCATCAACACTACCACTGTTGCTCTCTCCTCAAATGCTGACTGACCTCCAGCAATTCCAATTTTATTCCATTCATTGAACGTTCAGCTGATGTGTGAACACACTACAGATTGTGCTGGTCAATGTCTGCTGCTTGGCAACAGATGTGCTTTCTATTCTGTGGCAGTACACAGCACCATCTGCAGTTTGGCCACCGAGGAGTGGCTCCTGGGCAACAAGTGTTGCCTATTAAGAAGGTAATGCTCGACTCCCATATGCCATCCATGCATGTGTGGACAACATGAGTACAATGAATGCTATGCTGTCATACAATATATGACAGAATAATATATGGGTAACAGAGTCAATATATGACTCTTGGCTTGCTCCAATAATTACAAAAACTGAATCTGAATAATGAAAAACATGGAGATGGCAGGTAAATTAACCAAGTGTTTTGCATCAGTCTTCACAATAGAGGGTACAAGTAACATCCCAAGTCTGACTATGAATTGGGAATTGGAACGGAGGGAGGAACTCTGGAAAATTACAATCACCAGGGAAGTGATATTGAGCAATTATTGGATCTGTAAGTTGACATGTCTACAGTCCCGAGGGACTTCATCTTCGGGTCTCAAAAGAGGTGGCTCGTGAAATAGTTGATGTGTTGGGTTTGATTCTTGAAAATTCTCTGGATTCAGGTAAGATTCATTAGTTGGGAAAATAGTGAATGTGACTTCTTTATACAAAAAAAAGGGAAAGGGGGGAGAAAGGAAACTATAGACTTTGGCTTAACATCTGTTAAGGGGAAAATGTTAGAGTCTTACTAATGACATTATCGATAAAAAAATTAAAGGTAATCAAGCAATGTCAACATGAAGGGGAAATCATGTTTGACAAATTTATTACAGTTCTTTGAAGGGGTGACATGTGCTGTGGGATAAAGAGGAACTAGTGGATTAGTGTAGTTGGATAATTGATGGCCAACATGGATATGCTGGGATGAAGGGCCTGTTTCAGTTCTGTATGGCTCTAATTATTCTGCTGCCTGGACCACTCTGTAGCAGCCCTGAAGTTTTGGTCAGAATGGGTGTCCAGATTTCTGGTGGCCTGTTGCACACTACACAAGGTTACTGTCATCAACAATAGCTGACAGAGGAGCTGAGGACAATCACAGAATGGTTACAGCATTGAGGGAGGCCATCTGGCCCATCACATCCATGCAACAGCAATCCAGTTCTTACCTCTCCTCCACTCTCTCCCCAGAGACCTGCAATTTTTTTCCTTTCAAATACTTGTGCAAATCCCTTTTGAAGGTTATAGTGGAATCTACTGCTGGCAGAACATTTGCAACCTGAAATACTCACGGTTTAATAATGTTTTTCTACATGTCACTTTTGGTTCTTTTGCCAGTCTTGTTCATTCTATCTCCTTAGTTCTTCACCCCTCCACCATTGTCTTTATCTGCTTTGTCTATGCCTTTTGTGACTTTTAAATCCCTCGATCAAATCTCCTTGTAACCTCCTCTGTTCCAAGGAGAAAAACCCCAGCTGCTCCAGTCTGTCTACATAATTAAAGTGCATCATCCATGGAGTCATTTTAATCAAGGTCTTCTGCACCATGTCCAAAGCTTTCACATCATTTCTAAAGTGTGCCTCCACCCTGAACTAGACACAATACTCCAGTTATATCTGAACCAGTGTTTTATAAATGTTCATCATTGCTTCCTTGCTTTTGTACTCTAAGACTCTCTTACAAAGCCCAGGATCCCTCATACATTTCATACCACTTTCTCAACCTACCCTGCAACTTTCAATGAACTATGTATGCGTACCACAAGATCTCTCTGTTGTTGTTCCCTTTCAGAACCATTTACCCCTAGAAAGAAGAAGTGAAGGAAGTAGGGCGATAAATGAGGAAGGAACCTCAAATGGTTCCTTTCCATCTAGTTTTTTTGTGAATATCTTATTTAAATGCAACCCCAATAATCACACCCATCTTTTCTCATTGTGGGCAAATGGGATAGTGTAGATAGGGAAAACCTTTGGCATAGATGTGTGGCCAAAGGGCCTGTTTCTGTGCTGTACAATTCTACAGCTCTACAAGAAACCATCTTACAGCATACTTACCCTCTACCTCTGAGCATGGGACTTGGCCACAATGCATAAACAATAGCAGACACAAAGAAGGATGTAAAACCAAAACAGGTTGATAAATCAAAGCATGCCACATGGCAATTACTTAATCACTCTTGTGCATACCCCTAATGCTTTCCTTCTTTGTGCCTCTGGTTGACCAAGTGCTCCTCCAGAGTGCTCAGCTACTGTCTGTGGCATTGCTGCTGGGAGGCTAATGAGGAGAGTGCAGATACCTTTGGAGCATAACCTCAAGGGCCTCTGAGCTACAAAGGCCTGGCTTTGGACCATGGGTTCGTAGTGTGATGAGCAGCAGTTTAGACAAGCTGGCTGACAGGCACCAGCACTGTGGGAGTGGCAGCAGTGCGATCACAGTCGCTTTCATTCCAAGAGGGGATGACAAATTCATACTCAGCAGAGCCACTACCACTCCCCTGAGGCAATGCCTCCATAGTCTTTAGGTGGACAAGTTGCTGGATTACTGTCTCACTATGCGAGTTCTATTGAACTGCTATCCAGAGCCATGCTGCAGCAGTGTTAGCTCATACGACAGAGGTCTAAGCTCCCACTAAAATTACCCTGACATCTGATTGCACTACAACTTTTGTAGGGCAGTGGGTGTTTGGGGTCTGGAATGCACTGCCTGGGGTAGTAGTGGAGGCAGAATCAATGGTTTCATTCAGAAGGGCATCTATCTGAAAGAAAGGAATATGCAGGGCTATGGTGAAAAGTGAGAATAGCTAGATTTCTCTAATATAGACCCAGTATGGAATCGATAGGCTGAATGGCTTTCCTCCGTGCTGTAAGCATTTTGAAAGCAGTTTTTAGACATTGGTCATCATGCACTGGTTGTTTGTGTAGGTGTGCTAATAGAGTTAGCTGCCACTCCAGTGATGGGGGATGGGCTCTGGGTTCTGCATGGTGCTGGATTCCTCCGGGTGCCCCGAAGAACTGGGCATCCATAACGTCCTGTGGGCAATCAACAGCAGAATCTTAGTCTACACTCATGAATAAGCTTATGGCCTGGGACATCCTTCACTCTGGTTTGCCTTTGCGCCAGAGGTTAAGAGTGCAGAGAGTAGAAGGGCATGTTAGAAGCAACACCAATCAAGCCTACACAAGCAAATGCTAACCCAGTGAAGCTCCAATCTGGGATTACATGAATGCTTCATGGTGGAAGCAGCATACTGCCGGTTGAGCCATGTGAGACTACAGATCAACGTGTTGTCTCTGTAGTGCTGCTGCATTCAGCTATGAATGTTGGTAGACATTTAGCAAACCAACAGGGTAAGGTGGCATCTTGAGCATCCTCATCCACAGCACTGGAAGAGCCCACACACGTGATGAAAGGAGAGTCCATCTTGGCCTCCTCCTGCAGCCCTCAGCTCCGTAGAAGCCATTCTTCAGCCAATTTGGGTTTACTAAGATATGACTGAGTACATGGGATACAGCAAAGGCTATGGGCTCATCTACACACTACTTGTAACGCACTACAATGGACTTAGCTTTTTTTTCTAATTGTGTTCTTTCTTGTATAATTTTGTGTAATTTATGTTTAATTTATTTTTTTCTTGTGAATGTTATGCATCTAATGCTATGTGCCCGTGATGCTGCTGCAAGTAAGATTTTCACTGCACCTTTGCATACATGTACTCGTGCATATGACAATAAACTCGACTTTGATTTCAACTTGGACTTTGACATTGAAGATGGCCTAGAACTAGCTGTGCCTCTAGTCGGGCTTCCCCTATACAACTACGTATATTAATGATATCTACTCAATAATGTCAAAAAATACTCATGTTTATCCACTCAATAAACATCAGGGTCAATCCAAATCAGACAATTACACGTATAAAACCAGAAAATGCTGGAAACACCCAGCATCTGTGGGAAGAGAAACAGAGTTAATGTTTCAGTTCTAAGATCCTTCATCAGAACTGGGAAAGAGATCAAAAGAAAGATAGAGATGCCTGACTTGTGGATGTTTCCATAATTTTCTGTTTTTATTTCAAAAATTTTTATTGATTTTTCAGACAACTACCTTCTCATCAGCTTACTGTCAATCATCAGTTAAACTTCTGAAGGCGTCATCAACAGTGTTATTAATGAGCTCTTACTTAACACTAATCGTCAGTATGGGTTCTGCCTAAACCATTTGGGGTCAGGCCCCTGAAGGACTGAATTCCAGTGGTGAGAACACCATGAACAGGAAACCTTTAGCCAACAGAAGGGACGATGGTAATACTAACTGGAGGATAATCAATTCTCCCTCAGCACATCACTGCAGGAGTTCCTTCAGGACATTGTCCTCAGCCCAACCATCTTCAGCTACTTCACCCATGACCTTTTCTTTATGTATGGATTAGAAGTGGACATGTTCGCTGATGGCTACACAATGTTCAATTCCATTCACAACCCATCAGAAAATGAAGCAGTCCGTGCCTGCGTGTAGCAAGACCACATTTGGACATGGCTTAATAATTGGCTAGTAACATTTGTGCCACACAAATGCCAAGTGATCATCTCCAAGAAGAAAAGGCTGGGTATTCCGGAGTGAATATATCACCTCATGTCCCCCTAAAGCTCTTCGACCATCCACAAAGCATGGGTAATGTGATACCTCCACTTGTCTGAATGAGTGCAGCTCCAACAATGATCAAGAAGGCTGACGTTATCCAGAGTAAGACAGTTTATCTGATGAACCCCCCCCCCACCCCCACCCTCACCATGGAGTTATAGAGCTCAAAAACAGGCCCTCGGTGCATCGAGTCTGCACTGACCATCAAGCACCCATTCACATTAACCCTACACTAACTCCATTTTATTCCCCCACGTTCCTGTTCAGTTCCATCCAGATTCCACCGCTCACCTACACATGAGGAACAATTTACAGTGGTCAATTAAGTTACCAACCCGCACGTCTTTGGAATGTGGGGGGAAACCGGAGCACCCAGTGGAAACCCATTGGTCACAGGGAGAACATGCAAACTCCACACAGACAGCGTCCGAGGTCAGGATTGAACCAGTTCACTGGAGCTGTGAGGCAGCAGCTTTACTAGCTGCACTATTGTGATGCCCCTAAACTTATTAACATTAACTTACTCCACTCCAAGTGGGATGTGGCTGTAGTGATTGCTACCCACAAAAGGCATTGCTGCATCTTCCTAGGGCATCTGTAATATCATATGCCAGTCCTAGAACTTCTATTAACGAAGGCCGACAGCCAAAGATGCATTGGACCACCACCACCTCCAAATTCTGATCCAGGTTGTGTACCATCCAGCTGAGACATTAAGTGCTATTCCTTCATCTTCACTGGGTCAAAATTCTAGAAATCTACCTAACAGCACTTTGGCAGCACTTCCACTACACGGACCACAGCCACTCTCTGAACGGTAATTATTGGTGGTATTGTCAGAAATGTCCACATCCCATATAAGAAAAAGAATCCGATATTGTTGAGTTGTACTGACCTAAAGGACCCAAATCTATTTTCTGAGTTTCATCCAGAGAATCTTTGCATTGCTGCAGTGGGTTTCGGTATCCTTAATTCAATGAAAAGAGAAGTTATTACAAATGAGTCCTTTCCTTGCTTGTCATTTTTTATGCTAAATCCTTGTTATTGCTGGCTTACCATCAGTGAATCTGCATACACAGGAGGTCAGGATCAGGGTTGGGAACATCCAGGTTCCGGAGTGTGGGCCGGGTGTGCAGCTGGGGTTAGGGCTTGGGATCAGGAACACTGGGGATCAGGAAAGTGGGTGGTTTCACATACAAGCTGAAACTGAGACTTACAGGCTGAAATTTACATGGAAGTTGTTATATCCATGGAGAATGGACTGCTTTATGTCATTGCCAGCAGCCTTAGTGATATCTGTGCTTATCTGTTATCTGTGTGAAGTTCCCGTCTCTCAAGAATAACGAGGACGTGGCGTTCAACTGTAAAGCATGCTGCTCTTGCTGACTCTGTCACTGCTTCCCAGTGGTGTTAATCCTTAGTTCTACCTCCACAGGTAATAACCTTGGAAGACCCTGTATTCCAAGGTAGTTGTCATTGTTTCAGCATAAACTTTCACCTTATTACCTGCCTTTCCTTTATCCTGCCCCTTGTCTCCTCAAGTAGTATCTGGTTTCTGCAATGCTTGCAGTCAAACCTGCTGATCTGTTGAGATTTTCTGCTCATACAGGGTCGGGGGGAGGGGGGTGTGGGGGTGGGGGTGGGGGTGGAGGGCAGACATTGCATTTTTCCTTTAAGCAACTGAATAGGCCACAGTGGTGTTTGCAAAATTTAACATTCCACATCCACAGTGCTAAGGGGAAGCCCCTCAGAAACTGAGTCAGTGTGCTGAATCATTTCCTGATGACAAGTGCAGAAGGTACCAGCAGAATCTATATACTGCACAGTTATGCAGTGACTGTTAGGAGGCAGACCTGGTGAGAGTGGCAGTAGTATATACGTATGATAGTGCTATTGTTTCTGCTCTTTTCTGCAAAGCTAAATACTGCAGATTGCTGGAAATCTGAAGCAAAAGCAGAAAGTACTGGAACAATTTAATAAACCAGCCAGCATCCGAGGGAGAGAAGAAAGAGGGTTATTTTTCCTTCAGAACTGGTGGACTTTCCCTATGCTTCTGAAGGCAAGCACATACTTTGGTGGTGTTGTTTGCTGTGTGTAGACTACAGCTAGAAATTCACAACTGCATCTTGAAGGCTGCCAGTTTGGCCTAGAAAATAGCTTCCCTCCCCTTGAATCAAGTGGTGGTAGATTGAGATCTCATTCCAGGAATCAAACACAAAAAACAAGTCAACATTTTATAGTGGTGAGTGAGGGCCACAAAATCAAGGCTGCAATTTCTGGAATAACAAAGCCATTTTCTTTGAGGCAGAGGAAGATGAAAGACCACTGGCCGAGAGCAGGACAGGGGGGATTATATGTAGGTCCCTCTGACAAAGAGCTGCCACTGACACAGATAGGGAATCAGTGTCTATATGTGTTGTAAATCAAAGGTTAAAGTGGACGAGGCCTCGCTGAAGAATGGGTAGAATTGGAGAATTTAACTGGAAAATGCTCAAAACATTCAGCTGGTCAGGCAGCATCTGTGGAAAGAGAAACCGAGTTAACATTTTGTGTCAAAGGCCCATTGTCAGAACCCCCTCTAGATCTTTTCATTTCTAACTGAAAGCATTGATTGCCTTGATTTTCCACTCCCCTCATTCACTTTAAGCTAAGCCATTCTGAACATAGAGCACACCGCTCACTCAGAACTAATCATGATATCGTCATCAAACCTGCCGACAAGGGTGCTGTAGTATGGCAAACACCTCTTTCTTGCAGATGCAGAAAGTCAGGTCTCAGACATGCTACCTCCCTCTGGAGCATGATCCCACCACTGAACCTCAGGCCAGTTGTGGCAAGGTGTTCCCAACCTGAAATGTACCAAAGAGGACAATCCAGGTATTCCCAAACCAGAAACCATGGATGAACCGGGGGATCCACTCCCTACTGAAGTCAAGGACTGCAGCATTCAAATCAGATGACCCAGAACTTTACAAGAAATCAAGATACGGCCATCATAAAGCTATCAGAGATGCCAAGAGACAATGTCAGTCCAGAATCGAGTCCAGACCAGCTGTCAGTTGTGGCAGGGTTTAAATGCTATAACGTGCAACAACAGCGCATCCCTTACCGATGAGCTTAACACATTCTATGCACGTTTTGAACAGAAGGGGATTGGTATGTCCCACCCACCCTGACAGCCTCCAATGCACCTGAACCCACAGTCACCGCTGAAGACGTAAGATCAGTCTTCCAGAGAGTGAACCTACGGAAAGCATCAGGTCTGGATGGTGTCCCTGGCCGTGTCCTCAGATCCTGTGCAGATCAGCTGGAGGGGGAATTTGCAGACATTTTTAACCTCTTCCTGCTTCAATATGAGGTTCCCACCTGCTTTAAGAAGACCACGATCATCCCAATACCAAAGAAAAAACAAGGTAACGTACCTTAATGACTACTGCCCAGTGGCTCTGACATCCACCATCATGAAGTGCTTCAAGGGGCTGGTCATGGCAACTCCAGCCTCGCAGACCACCTTGGCCCACTGCAATTCACCTACCATCTAAACAAGTCTTTGGTGGACGCCATCTGCCTGGCTCTACACTCATCCAGACAGTAAAGACACCTACGTTTGACTATTGTTTATTGACTATGGCTCCACCTTCAATACTACAATTCCAAGCAAACTCATCACCATACTCCGAGACCTGGGACTCAACACCTCCCTCTGCAACTGGATCCTTGACTTCCTGACCAACAGACCACAATCAGTGAGGATCGGCAGCAACACCTCTGGCAGATTATTCTCAACACTGGTGCCCTACAAGGCTGCGTCCTCAGCCTCCTACTCTACTCCCTATATACTGATGACTGCATGGCCAAATTCTGCTCTAACTCCCTCTACAAGTTTGCAGATGATACCACCGTAGTGGGCCGTATCTCAAATAACAATGAGTCAGAGTACAGGAAGGAGATAGAGAGCTTAGTGGCATGGTGTCATGACAACAACCTTTCCATCAATGTCTGCAGAACAAAAGAGCTGGTCATTGACTACAGGAAGGGGGGTGATGCACATGCTCCTGTCTACAGTATATCAATGGTGCTGAGGTTGAGAGGGTTGAGAGCTTCAAATTCCTCAGAGTGAATGTCACCAATAGCCTGCCCTGATCCAACCACATAGATGCCATGGCCAAGAAAGTTCACTAGCGCCTTTACTTCCACAAGAGGCTAAAGAAATTTGGCATGTTCCCTTGACACTCACCAACTTTTATCAATGCACCATAGAAAACATCCTTTCTGGATGCGTCACAGCTTGGTACGGCAACAGCCCTGCCTGGGCTGCAAGACATAGCCCAGCACATTACAGAAACCAACCTCCCCTCCATGGACTCTGCCTATACTTCTTGCCGCCAAGGTAAAGCAGCCAGCATAATCAAAGACCCCACCTACCCAGAACAATCTTACTTCTCTCCTCTCCCATCAGGCAGAAGATACAAAAGCCTGAAAGTTTCTATCCCGCGGTTTCTTAACATGATAAGATGGACCCTTGACCTCACAATTGACCTCATTATGACCCTACACCTTATTGTCGATCTGCACTGCACTTTCTCTGTAGCTGTGACATTTCACTCTTCACTCTGTATTGTTTTACCTTGTACCATCTCAATGCACCGTGTAATGAATTGATCTGTATGAACAGTATGCAAGACAAGTTTTTCATTGTACCTCAGTACAAGTGACAATAATAAACCAATTCCAGTTCTTTCTCTTTACACAGATGCTGGCTGACCTGCTGAGTGTTTCCAGAATTTTTTGTTATTGTTTCATATTCCCAGCATCTGCATTTTTTCATTTTCAAAGTTCTCAACAGATTAGTAAAGTTTTTGGAATTCCAGGTTATAAAAGCTGAATTTAACTATTCAGCCACTGCAAACCAGTGGTCCTATAAGTATGAACAGTCATATAGTTCAAAGCTAGTACTGTGACTACAGACTAACCAGCTGTGTGTTTCTAACTACTTCACAAGTCCACAGCTGAAGTTTTCAGGAAGCAGATCTTCTTGAAGTATTTTCCATCAGAAGAAAACATATAAAAATCTTACATGATAATCAAGGATCATGGTACACCAGCTCCTGCAAGTGAATACATATTAAACCATTAAACAGAGAACAAAGTGATAAAAAAATGACTGAAGTTCTCCAAAAGAACTTTAAATTATTCAGGTAATGGGGCTGGGCTCTGGAATATATGGCCCATACTGAAAGCTAAGCAAACACGTCTAGTTAATGCAAGCACACCCATGTATGCAGTAATCATCTGATTAAGCAGAAACATAAAGTACTTTTTCACCTTACTGTGAAAGGTTAGTGGGGTGATGTGTGGTCTTGCTTCAAATTGAGGATATAATTCAGGAACTTTATGAAAAGATTTGAAGCAACTCAGTGAGAAGTTTTCCAGCTCAGTAATAAATAGATCTTGGAAATGGAAGGAGAGGTTTAAGAAAAAAAACATGTTACGTTTGGATCAATGGACATCTCATGTGGAAAACTAAACAATCACAGGAGTTGGCATTTATTGACAGAGCACGGCTTACAAGCAATTTTATTTCATAATGTGACATCCAAATTAAATTTGAAAAGTTGACAAGTGCAGGTCAAATATCTATCAGTGCTCCTGTGTGTGTATGTGCATGCATGCTTGTGTGTGTGCATGTTTAGAGCCCAGTACAGAATAAATTTTTAGTTTCGTTATCAAAGTATGAAGATATTGCTCCACAGAGCTGTATATCAGCATTTAAATTGCCTGCAAACAATTAGATCACGATCTTTCAAGGAAAAGAAATGCAAAAATCTGTGAGGTCGACAGAGGTAAATAATACATTCTGGATTGCTTTGTGAATGGTGTTTTGCAGAGCCTGCAAAGCATCGATTTTTGATAAAAGTCATATACAGAAATGTATAAGGTTGATGTGGAGTCCCACTAGAGTAATCCTATAGACAGAAAGATTCGCAATGGCAAGCGTGTCTATCTGTACAAAAATACGAGTTGACAAGAGACAGCACTTAACTCACCGCGAGTCTTCCACCCTAGAGACTCAACTCACTTACACTTGCACATTCAATGAAGCCATCCATGGATAAAGAGATGCCTGAATAGGAGCACCATTTGGCAATCAGATATTTCAGAAACTATTTAGCTTTTTACTGATGAGCCATGTCAGGAGCTGGCATGCACTTTTCTACAAAACTGTTGAAGCTTTGATAAAGTATTAAAAAGTGCTGATCCAACCATGAGCTTTTTTTTTGAAGACATTAGGAGCAAATAGCATCTTTAGCTGGGTTGAATAATGAAAGGGAGAAAACTGAAGAAAACCAATCTTTCGGCCAAAAGAATTTGATAATACCACAGCATTTCAATGCAATCTTCCAATTGTCTTTTCACTGCACTTTCCTTTCCCTTTCAGAATTTGAAGGAAGAGCATGCTTGAGAAATAAGAAGATAACCTACACTTCATTCAAAGTTGCTTCATTCAAACTCTCTGTTAGTTTTTATTTTGCTGTGCTTTTGTGTTAATATTAGGTAATGCAGTATTTTGTTATGCATATGAAATGTGTCTGTTTTACTGGGGCCCAATCTGTTCTTGTGTCCACCAAATGCAAAGCACAGAGGGCTGGAAATTCTATCCACCTGAAAAATGTGACCTAAAATGATGCTAAATGGGGGGCCCTCACCTGTTTAAGTCTAGGCATGCATACATGAAAATTAGCTTCTTTTTCAGCAGCAGCACAGTACCTTACGAACATAACAAACATAAGTTAACATAAACTTAAATCAAGATAAATTATACATAACTTATACAACAAAGTAAACATAATAATGGTAGTGCAAGTTGAGAGAGAGAGAAAGTGATATAGTCTGAGGTAGAATTAGGGTTTTTAGGTTGGTTCAAGAACCTGACTGCAATGGGGAAGGAGCTGTTGTTGAACCTTGAGGTATGGGTCTTCAGGATCCTGTAGCTCCTTCCTGATGGCAGCATCTAAAAGAGGACATGGCCCGGATAGTGGGGGATCCCCGATGATGGATGCTGCCTTCCTAAGACATCATCTCTTGTGGGTGTCCTCGATAGTGGGGAGAGTTATACCAGTGTTGGAACTGGCTGAGTCCACTACTCTCTGTAGTCCCTTGCATTCATGTGTATTGGAGTTTCCCCACCAGGCTGTGGTGCAACCAGTCAGAATGCTTTCCACTGTACATCTGTAGAGGTTTCACACTGGGCTGCTGGGGATTGGTTTTCTTACACACACAGTGTGTGGCGCAGAGTGCAACTACTGATTGTGAATCCTGAGCCTTCTGAGCAATGGCAGTACTGCTTGTAAGTCCCAATATTGCTTAAGAAGCATTTAAAATTTAACTTAAAAGCCCTCTGAAAGTGGTAACTCTTAATGGGAGTCACTGTTTCAAACAATGAGGCTGATATGGGCAAGTTTATCTTTGTGAGGCAGATCAGACATACAATAGGGCGCCACTTGTCTCCAGTGGACTAGGGGGCACAGTTGTGCTGAAGGAAGGTACCCAGGACAAGGATTTGAGAGGATGGGCCCCCATCACCTGCAACATTGTAAACATCGGGAACATTAGTCCATGGGTAATGGATGTCCCAACAGCAGCTCAAATAAGTTAGACCCTTCAACTTGCAGAGAGATGCCCTTTCCTCCCATTAAGAGCCTGCTCCTTCATTCAAGGTCCAGATAGTGATGCACACTGGAATGTTGCAGCAACATGCTGATTGATGCATATATTTAAGTGTGGGATGTTGCATACCAATTGATGTCACATTGTCAGCCATGAAGTGTCATACACATGGACAGTGGCTACAGAATTTACCTTTGCGTTCTCAGAAGGGCTGATTCCTTATACCCTTTGGCCATGCGATAGGGTTTCTGTCCTATGTAGCTTCTTGTAGTTCTTCCCAGTGAAATGTGGAATTCCTAATGAGATTGTCAATCTGATCTCAGCTCCCTGGATGGCTTGATAGGTAATCAAAGTCCCCAGATACTACTATCCCCATTTCATGTTGATATAGTTGGTTTCAGAATGTGTATAGGGATACACAGTCATGAACCTACAATTAGCCTCACTGCCCCTAGGTTACAAAGGGAAAAGCATATAAACCCATGTTTTTGCTTTTAAGTGCTATTCAGTGACATTGGCCATAAAGAGCATACTTATGGTAATAATGAGGACAGAGTCGGGCTTTGTCTGTAATGTTTCTTGCATAATCATTTTCAAGTCTAATTCAAGAATTGTCACTCATGTGAAATACTTAAAGGTTGTGAATGATTATGAATCCAAGTCACAAAATTACATAATGCATTTGGGAGATAAGACTGGAAAACCGTAGGATATTTTAGCACTTAAAAATATTATTTTCTTGCTTGATCAATCAGCATACAAGATTGAGATCCACTCTGCCATAATTCTTTCGATATTAGATGCAAGCTCACCTCTGCTGTATTCATAATTTTTTATTTTCCTGGCTAGGGTAGAAATATCAGATATTGTTATTCAGGAATAGTCTCATTTAAAGGAGCAGCTGCCTCTTTGATGGACCCATCACTGTTTTTTTCTGACACCATGAAAGATTCATGTTAAGATTCTCCAGACAGCAGAAATCTAAGTAGGTTTCATAAGATAAACTCTAATTTGCCAAAGAAAGCCATTTTCATTAACATGAATTTGCTCTTATTAGAGATTCAGGAGAGGATACACAGTAGGATACTGAACCTGATCACTCACAATTGACACAAAACCATGATAGAGTTCTGAAGGCTTTCCTCATGAATGGAATATATTCAGTAATGGAATTTACAATTGGGTGCAGGAGTACATTTTAAAATAATGTTTAAAATTTCATCTGTCGACTGTTTAGTTTCCAGAGTACAGATGGTTTTTTTTAGGTTGCATTACATCAGGCAACACTAACTTTTGACCCTCTTCAGATCTTGCCTAGTCTCTAAATGGGTGTTAAATATGACATTCACAGTAGCAATTCCTGTCTCCTGGTGGTAAGGAAGCTCAAGTTTACTATTCAATGACTGTGGCTGGAAAATGCCTCAAGGTGTTTGGGCTCATTGGCTGAGGACAGATCTGCCTTGGTTATGATGATGCTCACCACCTGCCACCCTGCTTCCATGTCAGCCCTCTCTGTGCTTGAAGAACCTGCTGCCACTCAGTCTCAGGGTCTCCACATGTTGAAGAATGGTTGTGGGGGAAAAGTTTCAGTGGCCTGTGGCTCCCTGCTAAACCAGGCCCACAACAAATGGCAGCAACCTTAGGAGGGGCAAGGGGCAGGAGACAAAGAATTAAACCTGATTGGAGCATTCCTCAGCCATCTCTCACTTTAGTGTAGGCAATTCTCTGCCTCTCCACTGGCATTACTTATCCATGACACACAAGCAAGTCAGCTTGGGAAAGAACAATTACAGCGCTTACACTTCAATAGTGCCTGCATTAGTCACCCTGGGCTACAGCGGGAAAGAGATGAATGGTGTTAGGATGAAGCTATGAAAGACATCCTGTAGATTGCTGTATCGTGGCACTATTGTCAATATCTGTGACGCAAAATCAAGAGTTCTTGAGAGTGACTTGTTGCTCAACTTCAAAAGGACTGGTTGTAGCCGATAACTACATCAGAGGGTATGAATGTCTAACCTGAAGCTTTACAAATTAGTGGACTTGTTGCATGCTTACTCCATGTCAGGAGCCCTTTCTGAGGTTGGTAATCAGTGGTAGTCTGTTGATGCTCCAGAATTTCAAGTAACATGAGACATTAAATCTGCTTACACCATATCAGTGTTTCTGCACCCAGATGCTATGTAAGTCTGAGTGACCTGTATAGAAGGCCCACACTCTATTGACTCTGTCCCTTACAATGTCATTAGCTGGAAACCCATCCCTGGTGTATTGAACTTCAGTTGGAGGTTAACCAGCATCATTTGCTGGACCTGGCTAGAAATTGTACTGGAAAACCTGTGACATACTCAATGATGTCCCAGAGCAATTCCTCTAAGTCTGTTTGTGTTTCCAGCAAGCACTCTGATGAGATAAATGAAACAACTGTAAATGTGACGGTATTTGCTAAGGGCACTATGAAGTTTATTATTCATCTGTATACTCCAGAAGGTCCGAGATATGGCTACTGAGTTGTACTGGATTAATTGCAACACTTGAAGTATTTGTAAATGTCCCAAGCATCCTTGGGTTAGCAAGAGTGGGAGATCTGGATTACGTTTCTGCTAATTACTATTCTTCATGCACAGCTCAGAGCCTGTGAACATACATGAGTGTGCCTGTGAACGTCAGCTCAGAACGACAGAAGGTGCAGCTGTGATGCATTCTGTAGTCAAATAGTCTTCTGATACTCAATGCCTGAAGAATAGGAATTCAGCTTAGATTACAAAGATCTTTGGAATCCAGCTAAGTGTGAGTTAATACGTTATAGAGGGCAATGGAGAAACATTTGAAAACAATATCCCAAAACATATTTTTCAATTACTGTGTGACATTTCAGTTCTAATAACACTTGTTTATTTCTGCATTATGCAGAAAACCTTTTCATATTAAAAGCTTATACGATAAAACGTTGCTTTATTAGGAGTTGGCAGATGAAACATTACTGACTGACAATTTGATGAAGCAGAATATAGTGAAGAGCTCAGCTAGAAAATTGTGTCTTCTTGACATTGATTCAATGATGCATTATTTCACATTTTTCACTACATGATCCTTAACTAAAACTGGCTGCACACCTTGGGAAACATGGCAAGCATGAGTCTGATTGTTTTCTAATACTAAATGGAAATGAATGAATTAAACGTTATAATTAAAAGATCCAAATGGGGACAGAAATTAGAAGCATTAGAATTAATTTCCTTGTGATTACTCAGTGTTGTGCATGTAGACAAAGTTTCTGCAGAACTTCGAGGGGTGGACAGGGAGGAATCTCAAGTATATTCACCATTTTATTGATAGTAACTATTAGATGTTGTCTTTCCTGAACTTACACCCTGGTACTTTAAACTAATAAATCTTTAAATGGTCAAAGCCAGTGCTATATATTAGCTGACTGCACAAGGCATCACAGCTAAGTATAATCCTATCCACACGTTGTACATGCATACACATACACAGGCACACACACACACACACACACACACACACACACACACGAACATTGCACATACACAGACAAATGCAGGTGCACACACACGTACATGCACGGACATGCACACAAACACACATGCACACTGCATACACACAAACATGAATACACACATATACACACACATACATACACACATACACAAAGAAACACACACATATGTCACATTCACATCATATACATACATCTAGCAGAACTCACTGGGTGGTGGCTAAAAGCACTACTCCAGCTGAATTTTTTTCTTCGATTCCAAGGGATTGCTAAAGGTCCTTAATGAAGCACTGCAGATCAGGGATTTTATGTGAGATACTTCCGTGTTTTTAAGGCTCAGTTCACTCTAGTGTGTGGCTATGTTAATAATTCGTGGGAGGTATTCGTGGTTTCTCTGTGGAAACACCTAACACTGTTAACTAGATCTCAGACCTTAATTTCCTGTCCTAATACACCACAAAAAATATAAAGCTTAGTTCAACTGTACTTTTAGCCATTTGTCTACCAATAACCAAAGGGACATTGTTTCTTTTAAGATCTGAGCTGCATTGTCTGTTCCTTAGTGATTAAATTTCTTTATAAATACTTAGATTTCTTTGTAAAAATGGTTTGAAAATCCCATAAAACTGATAATATTGCAAGCATCGAGATTTATCAAAACTTTCTCCAAATTAACAGAAAAGTTTCCTTTCTGGGGAGAAAATATGTTAGCTTTATACGGGTTCTCTCGCATCTATGCACAATCTGTGTTGAAGTTTCAACTAGCTGACACAGCCTTATAGTCAAAAGATGTAGTTTGATGTAGTTTTTTTTTAATCGCTGGAAGAAGCTGACAGCTGCTATTGGTAGTGACTGACTTGGAATATAACTCGACTGGAAGGCTTGAAAAGAGCTGGAGAAATATCTGCCGCAGTGTGTCTCAGGAGTTCTTTACAAAGATGCAGGTAAAGTCTGTCTGTGTCGCATGCTTTAGAGTGCTGCAGTGTAGACTTTGATGATTGGCACTTGTAAAACAAACAACAGATGCTTAAACAAGAGAATGAAATAGGTGGAATCTTCAAATAGGAAACCAAATGCTAACCTTTTTTTTAAAGTAAAATCCTTCCTGAGTTGTGGGTAACAATTACCTAGTCTTAGGTGCCTTGAAGGCATTAGGAGTCACAGATAGGTTAGGCTGGGATAGCAGTGACAGACTCCTCCCTGAGCTGGTTGCAGGAGTACGTGCTGAAAGACTCACTGAAGCTTAGACCAGCCACTGCAAAGGCTCTGTGGTGAAGGACCGCAGTTTAGGGTCCTGTCCCCCTGGACACTGAGGAACTGGGCCCTGTGCAACAACCTCACAAACACTTCATGAGTGAATTGTTTAAGGAGGAAACATGAGTGATGCTGGTGGATTGTAAGGGAATGTACAGTGGCTTCCTGGGTTATGAATGACCTGACTTATGGAAATCCAGCTTTACACAAATTCACCCATCAATTTTTAAAACACTTTTTAAGATAGTAGTAATAATAATAAAATGTCCATTGCATTCATTAATGACTGGATACAGTATATATTCCATCAGTAATTAGGGTGAATATTCAACAAAATGAAAAAATTACAGCAAATGTCTGTAGAGTGATGATACAATATGGGTAGCTATAGAAAACAAATGCTTTTGACTGATGGAGAAATCGACTGATGGACAGTTCTCAGGAATGGAACCCTTACGCAACCCGGGGACTGCCTTTACAATGTCATAGGGAAAGACCTATCCCAATTTATTTACTGTATATATTATGAATAAAGCATATTTTTGCAAACAAATCTATTTTTTCACACTGACATTCCAGCGGGTTTCACTATTTTGTAATGCTAGCTCACAGATTATTAGACTTCATCAATTAATTTAAAATACTTGCCGTGGTGAGATTTGAATATAAGACCAAATAGTGACTGTGTTAGTTGAAATGCATTTAACTAAATGCAAAACAATCCGCCAGCCTTGTCAGTCACTCCTGACCGTTGCTCCAGGGCTACCCCTCCCTCTGGTTGGGAAGTGGACATGAATGGGCAAAGAGAAATGATTGGGCACACCTCTTATGCCTTCTTTGGTCATGTGATGTGCCACACCATTGCCCAAGTGCACCAATAAGAAAAGCCACTTGGATGAGATGCAGCAAGTTGACAGATAAAGTAGTTTGGACTAATTCAGTGTGCTCAGGAACAGAGCTAAGAAAATAGGATGGAGGTAATAGGTTAAAGGAGACCCTAAACTAGATCCAGGGTTGCCTCCCCTCTCTTCTGAATGATGAAAGTGAAGCCAAATCTATATCAATGGGAGGGAATTCCATATCTCCAATTACCTTAGTGTGTCAGGGAGGGATTTCCCTGATATTTCTCTTCAAATTGTTTTCGCCTGTCCCAGGAGGTGACATGGTTTGGGCCTGGTGCTGGGTGCATATGATGTGAATCACCTGTGATGATAGTTGTGTGTGCAGGCTACTGAAGCAAAGGTTTCTTCTGTCAGCTGGCATTGCTTGTCTGATTCATTTCCCATCTATCTTTACACAAGTTCTGAGAGCACTCGTTGTCTTTCAGTGTAACAATTCAAAATACTAAAAGCATTTTCAAAATGATAGCCAGTCATTTCAACCCTTTTTACTGCGATAACAAGCTTCAAATTTTAGAATGTCTCCCAATCTTACCCCTCCCTCACTTCCACAATTACATTCTAACCTTGATTACAACAGCAAGTAAATTGTTGCAGCATCAAAGAAGCAGAGGATCCTTGCAGCAGGGTAGCTCATTATATGTTATTTGGTATTGCATCATGCATAACATTAAAAGCACAGGAACAAGCTATTTGACCCAACAAGTGATGATGGTCCACGTGGGCATCCTTCTACCTCCCCCACATCTTCATCCAGCTCTATCCCAAGTATCTTTCTGTTCCTTCTATCCTAATGTATTGGTTAGTTTTCTTTTAAATGCCTCAGCCAGTTTCTGTGATAGCTAGATCCACCTTTTAACCACTCATGTGTAACTTATTGAATTTATAGTTGCAATCCTCAATTTATAGCTCTGGTTGCAGTCTTTCCCCACAAGTAGAACCTTCTTCCCTATGTCTGGCCGATCAATTTCTCTCACAGACTTAAACCTCTCTATTGGATCGTCCCAATTTACTGTCTTTTCAATCTTTTTTGAAAGGTAAAATCTCGTAGGTCTGAAATCATTCTAGTAAATCGTTTATCGCACCTTCTCCACTGCTTCTATATCCTTTATAAAATATGACCAGATCAGCTCACTCTATTCCCAAGTGTGGGCTAACCAAGGTTCTGTACAAACTTAGTTAACATGCATTTAACAAAATGCAAAAAGTCTGCCAGGCACATTGCTTCTGATCGCTGGTCAGGGGCTATTTTTGCTCTCTGTGGGACTGTGCCTTTTAATTCTATGCCTCTTGATGAACCCCAATGTGCTCGATTTATGATCTTCTTTATCTTATATATCAATCATATCCTTATAAAACAGAACAATTCAAAATAGGCCGCTACTCAGAGTGAATGAGATGGAGTTGGCAGGTAGGAAATAGCCCTGCTGGCTTATATGTTATTGGTGAGCTGTGGATGGTAGCCATGGAATCAGCGGCAGACATGGTTGGTGAAATGGTGGCAGTGAGATTGTCACGATGGAGGATTGCAGATTGTTCAGTGGGGCAGCAAGTAGGAGGGTGACAGAGTAGTGGTTAGAAGGAAACAGATGTTTTGAGGTGGAACCAGGGGAAGTCCTCTTCATTCTTTTGTTCAAATCAGTGTGCACCTTTGTCTGTCTCAATGGCAGCCTTCAGTTTGCAGGCTGCACTCAGGACCTGATCTGACAAAGGAAGTTGATTTTGATTTTCACATCTTCTATAACCTTGACTTATGGAAGGGCTGAATACTTGATCATTACATTTTTTTAAAGCAAGATTTCATAAATTGAAAAGGCCAGGTGAATGGCATTGTGCGGCAGTGTATTCCTAATCATGGAGAGTGATGTGCTATTCATTACAGTGAAAAATAGATTTTTAAATCAGAGACATGAAACCCAAAGAGTCAATGGCATTATTACAAAAGTGTGTAAATCAAAATATTGGTAATTGGTACCTGCTCAAGGAGGGAACTCTAATAAATATTGTATATTGCACCTTTCAGGCTAAAACTGATCACCAGACACCATTTGCTGCATTGAATGCTTCTCAGGTAAAAATGGACACTAAGCAATTTGTAAACCTGTATCTCCCAAATTACAACGGAGATAAAATTCCATGGAAATTTCATGAGGGTTTGGGCCTCAGTTAGGAATGAAAAGGAGAGAAACAGCAGCACGCTGAATATTTATCATTTAAAGTGTATCATAAATTTCATTTCTGAGTGCAAAAACGATGGCCAGTAAATTGACCTCCTCGAGGAAGGAGTCCAAATCTTTTTTCTGAACATCTGGTTTCATTTTAGTATGGTGTACTTTTAAAACATGTAATTCATCTTGCTACATATTTTTTGCACTGACACTAACCTTTCAGAGTATTGGTAAGTAGATAGAAGGTCTCTTTCACTAAAATGGATAACAGGAAGGCCAGCACTATGATAAAAATTCTTCAAATGGACTCCCATTAATAATTTTTTTTTTATCATTCTAGTTTCTTCTTTCACAAGAGCACTGACTCATGCCCGAAAAATTCAGGGAGCACCAGTTGTAATATATAATCCCACTTTCCATCTCCATAATCTTGATAGCGGATGTTGGCCATCTGCTGTGCAATTACACATTGTCAGTATTGAAGCTGTACTGGGGCAGCCTGGCAGAGGGACAGTTGGTTCTAGAGCTCACACTACCATCTTACCATCTGAATGTTGTCAGGATGTATGACGTTTGGTGTGTGCTGTGCTCTCCACCATTTCTTGGTGTTAGCTGTAGTGATAGAAGTGTCTGAGATGGTGGGGGCCTCAGCAGGATGCAGAGATTGATCATCTGGGTGGGGTTTTATATCCCTTAGACAGTCAGAATACATCGTCGCCTTCCTTCTGCAGTCGAACTTTTATCCGGTTAGGGATACACTGGCCTTGGCCAGACCCAGTATAGATAGATCATGTTGGAAATGTTGTGGGGGGAGGGTGCAGAGAAACACTGAGCCATGTATCCGACATGCGCCTGGCTGTGAAATGGCCACGGATCCATAGACATGACGAGGCTCAGATATGTTGTGCTCTAGGGGTGCCGCGGCTGGTTTTACTGTTTTTAAAGAACAAAGATATTTAGATCAGTCGGGACATGCTTGGATTCTGGATGTTGGAATCTGGGTGGCACATCTGGATGAAGATGTTTCCAGATGTGTCAGCAATCTTGCACTCATGCACTGGGTTCTGCCTGTATGGAACCACCTTTCATGACTGGAAATAGCAGATCCTGAGCTCTGGAATTCCCCCTTAAACCTCTCTGCCTTTCTATCTCTCTTTCCTTCTTTAAGTTGATCTTTGAAATCTACATCTTTGATCAAGCCATTGGTCAACTCCCCTAATATCTCCGTGGTATCACATTCATAATTTACCTGAAAAACACCTTGGAACATCCATCAGATTAAAGTCACTAATAAACATATGATGTTGTTGTGATGCACTTCAAAGAGTCCTTTGCACTGTTAGAAGAAGGGTAGCTATTTTCTGGTGCTTGGCCAACTATCTTCTTCAAGTATTCTTCTTAGGCAGGTCCTGGGTATTGACTTACTCCCACTCTTGTTTTCTACATTCTGACATGGCTGATGAGACCAGTGTGGGAACTGCAGACTCTTCCAGTGGTTGGGCAGGAGGTGGCTGGGGAGATGGATAGTTTGTGAGTTGGCACGCTCCATAAGCAGAGATTGTTTGTGCTCCTGATGACTGATCTCGAGGTTCTCAACACAGTCCAGTCCAGATGAAGGGTCTAGGCTTGAAACGTCAACTATCCATTTCCTTCCACAGATTCTGCCTGACCCGCTGAGTTCCTCCAGTGTTTTGTTTTTTGCTCCAGATTCCAGCGTCCGTAGTCCCTTGTGTCTCCCTAGTGCTCTTTCTACACTTTGAGTGGTCGTGGGCCAGAGATTCCCATAAGTTAGTAGGGGTGTTGCAGTTCTTTCACATCTTTTCATTTAATCTTTACCCTGGTCACTTGATAATCTTGTCCTGCAACAGACCTTGAAGTAGAGCGTCTGTTTTCAGGAATATAGTGTCAACATGCAACTGACATTGCCTGCCCACTGTAGCTCTTTGATGTAACTGAGTGTACTGGGATTGTTGGTCTCGGAGAGAAACCTTGTGCTGGCTCACTTGTCCTTCCAGTGAATTGGGAGATTTTTGTGGAGATTGTGCTAATAGTTGTAGCTAGTCTAGATCTTGGAAGCATACATGAGAATAGGGATCACTGCTTCCCAGTAGACCATGAGTTTTGTACCTGGTCTGCAGTCTTGATTTTAAAATGCCATTTTCCTTAATCGACCAAAGGTTGTTCTGACTCATGGAAGGCAGTGGTGAGTTTCACTGGTGATGTTGCCTTCACTGAGATGTGGCTCCTGTGTTGTGGGAAATGGCCCACATTCTCCAAGGTCTCGCTGTGAACCACTAGCACAAAAAGGAAGACGTAGAAGCATGATACAACATGGCTGGAGTCTATCCTGCCCAAGGTTCCTGTTCCAGATTCTTGGTGGAATGGGCCAATGTATTCCAGTCCTCTGCTCTTTCTCTGCACCCTGCATTTTTTCTCTCACCATGTTTATCAAATTCTTTTTTCAATGTTCTTATCAAAATTGTTTCACTCATTTATCAAGACACTTCATGCCAGATTGTGATTACTCACGCTATAGCAAGATGGTTTCTCACATTGCCTCTGGCTCATTAGCCAATCACTGTGCCCCTGGTTACAAGTCTTCTGCCACTCAATGTTGTTTCACCTTATCTTCTCTTGTCATTCACCACTTCAAGCAATCTATCAAATTTCATCTGAACCTGCTTGGAGGGGAACAATACCAACTTCTCTAGCCTTTCCACATCAATGGAGACTTTCTTCCCTGGTACTATTCCAATAAATCTCTTCTGCACCCTCTCCAGCTGGAGTGTCAGACACAGTCTGGTACTGCACTTAAGAAAGGATGTCAAGGCATTGGAGAGGGTGCAGAAGAGATTTATAAGTTTACCCAGTGTTTTAAAAGGTTTGACATGACTTTCTTGATTTTGTGCTCTATGACTCTCATAAAGAAAGCCAAGAACACCCTAGTCCTTTATTACCAGCCTGCCACGTTTAAAGATTTGTGTCTGTACATTCACTGACCTCCCTGTTCCAACATTAAAATTGCACAAGTTAGTTCATGAATGATTATAAAATCAGTACATTTTTATAATGACCAGATCCTATTTCCATTACAGCTGTTTCGGCATTTGCCCCTGTATATCATCCCTCTGTTGACTTTGGGATCTTGCCACTGCCATGTTTCTCGACATCTTAAACCCTTCTATGTCAGGATCCAGAAAGAGTGGCTTCCTCTCCTCACAAGCTCTTTCTAAGATTTGACCATGGCTGGCTTTCCAGTCCAGTTCCTGGTGAAGTATTGTGTCTACTCCTTGTCCTTAAAGTTTCAATGACTTAATTACCATTAATTACACTGAGAACATGATCCGTTATTAAACATTTCAGCTGCTCTCAGCATTTTAACGGATGGCGATAATTTGGTTTGTGAGTGAAAACCCGCAGACATTGTGAGTCTGCAGAGGCTGGATGGAGAATCTCCGAGCCAAGAAACTGAGTATTGGGGTGGTGGTATGGACACACCCGCGCACAGATGTTTGTTTTACCCATGCCCCCTTCCTCAACCTCCTTCCCCTAACCCTCATCCCTCTCACAGACCCCTCCTTTCTCCCTCCCTCACCACTCCTTTCTTTCTCTTCCCTCCTCCCTCCCCCATCCATCTTCTGCTCTCCCACTACCTCATCTGTAGTCCCACCATCACCCTGACTCTCACCACCGTCCTAACTTCCCCAACCCTTGTTCTCTGACCACTTAGTCTCTCCCTGGTGGGGAGAACTCTCCAACTGCCCCTTCCCTCCCTCCTCCCTCCCTCCCCCCCTTCCACCCATTCCTGGTCCCAGTGCTCACACCACCATAGGCCTGTGTCCTAGCACAAACCTCACTGCCTTTCCTAAAGAGAAATCAGCCTGGAGCACACATTGCCACCAGGCGTGGACAGGCTGTGATCTTCCTCTGCCGTGTGAGAAAATGCTGGACACAGAGAGGATCCCTCAGTGCAGCCCCAGAGTGGAAGATTGATCATTCGAGCACTTGAATTGCCAAAGTGTAGAAGACTACAGACCAAATGCTGGTAATTAGGATTAGTATAGATGGAAGATGGGTACTTAATGGTTGCCATGGACATGGCAGGCCAAATGGCCTGCTTCTTTGCCCTATGACTGGTGAGACTAGCAGCACCTACAGGGCAAATCTGTCCCCTATTCCATTGCCCACCAATTGAATGTTAGTGCTCCACTTTGGGTCATGGCCCATAGTTTAAGAACCATGACTCTCCAGAACAACAATGACTTCACCTGAAAATTAAGCAAAGCACCATGAGGTATTTTCTATTATCAGGTGCTTGAAAAATACAAATGTTTCCTTTTTTTCCTGTTTTTGTCTGATAAAGCCAAAGAGTTCTCATGCTCATTGCAGCTGAAGCTTTGAACTATTTAGATGCATTTGGAAAATTTGGTTTGAATGGAAAAGTTTCTTGACTAGGCTTGGAGGTAATCGCATCTTGTAGTCAGAGACGTTTGTGGGTGGGAGTAAGATGAGTCATACTTTTCACCTTTCTCAACAATTGGTGAAAGGTTTGAAGAGGCATGTGGAAAAAGTAGGCAAAAAGGAATGTGGTATTTTAATATTTATAAGTGAATTAAAGAGCAAGCAAGTACTTAGTTCAGGGGTGAGAATGTGAGGAAGGCAAGGAATGTTTGCTTCAGTGACACTTCTGACTATGACATTGTTGTAACCTTAACAACAGGTTCAGAGACATTTCCAGACACGTGCGATCTGTTAATTGTCCTGAAACATGCTTCTATTCAAGACACGGAATGGTGACAGGTTGATAAAACTACACTTGCCGACGGCAAATTCTATCAGATTAGCAGTATTATTAACATGTCTGCCTGTGAACACAGATGGTGTACACACACATCCAGCATTTATATTACCCAGAGAAAAGCCTCACCACCATTGAAGTATAATGTCAAAAGCAAACATGATTTCACACAAGGGCAATTACTATAGTAAACAAGTAATTATTCTTTTCTATTTGTGTTGGTTAAGTGAGTGGCACAGCCTCACAGAACAGAGATACGACTTTGCATCATGAGACTGAACGATGCCAGTTCCTCAAAGCTACATGTAGTTGTGGACGAAACATCTGTCGCTGTAGTGAGAGTGTCAATGCTAACGAATCAAAGCTGATTCTTATCAAGGTTGAATCCTATTATGAGCATTTGTTGTCACAATACGAAACATGGATACAGCTTTGGTGGATTGACAAGTCATACGGTATTTTGTCACATGAGGAAACACATGTTGACAGATCCTGACGCCAGACTCTCCCTTTTTTGTAAAAATGTAATATTTTCAAACACCTCTTCATCAAGATTGATAGAGATGACGGGGCTGACTGTGGAATGTTTTCTCACTTTATTCCCAGTTATTGCTTGAAAGTCCCAGATATATCTTGCCATGCTATGCACTCCCCTTCCTTCATTGTATCAACATCAAGGCTCACGGTGGAGAGTCCAACAAGAACTTGTTCTTCCTCAGGACCTTACAACAATGGAACTCTTTAGCTCTGTCAGGACTTGAACTCAACAATAACCTTTGGCAAGTTTTCTATCACTTGATCGCTAACTTCTGTTATAACTTGCCTTCACATTCACCTCAATGATGTTTCAGTTCAAAACCTCTATCCATCTGGTTAATTTTCAAACAAGAAATAGGCAGAAACTACAATCCCCATTTTTGCTTCAATGTCATTGAAACTCAGCCTCACCTGCCAATAAGTTTGTCCCCTTCCATTAGGCAATCCCTGATGATATAATTCCTTTTTGAATTATTTGTACATTTCTTTTTTAAATTCACCATAAAGTCTGTTTCTGTCACTCTTTCTGATAGGGCATTATTAGGGCAATTTTGGTGTAAAATGTAGGTGCTAAGGAGGTAAAAAGTTTCTTTTCCTAGAGTGTAAACTGCTGGACAGTCCTCCCGTCTGCACAAAAGTAAGTTGCTGACCTTCCTCAAGGACCACAACGCCAGTATTTATTGTCTACCTTCCTTACTTTTCTCTGCCCACGATTCCTGTTCCAGCAGTATTTCCAAGCTGATGGACTATGATAGGAGAATAGACATGCATTCAACAGTATTTCTGCTGAGGTTTGTTACAAGGAGCCCACATGAAACATAAATGTCATGGCATGCCTAAGAAATGACTGCACTGTATTTGAATTTGCTGTGTTGAATGTTGGTCAAATCCTGTTGAATTTCTGGTTTAGATATATTAGGAATGAGTCATCTACTTTCCCCAATGAGTTGCAGCGGATAGAAATCTTGTGCTGCCTGCTATTTGATGGATTTCTGGTTCTCATATCTGCACACATATAACTGACTATGAATTCACAATTGTTGTTGATTTAGCTGCTGATCATTGCTGAATAAATATTTGGATTGAGAATGGAACTGCAGGTAATAGGAATAAATGTAGATCGGGATCATTTAATGCTCTGTGGTATATGAGCAAATGGGGTTTGGATGGAAGTCTTTTATACTCAGTAACAGGTGATGGATTGTAGATGTAGACATTAATTCTGCTTTTGAGAAGAAGAAACTATTTTGTTCTGAACTATTTTTTCTCATAAATTAAACTACAGCAGATGGCTTCTAGTAGGAATTGGCATGATGGAATGGGCCTTTTTTAAAAAATCTTATTTACTGGCAAATACAACAGCCATTATGAACAAGCAACAGAGCCAAGGCATCACCTTGATGACCAACCAATGATTGAGGCGCTAACCCAAGACTCAAGTATGGATTATTTGATCCAGTTGTTCACAGGCCCAGTCCACTCATGACATTCAAGAGGATAGACCTCCTTTATTCAGATGACTCAACACCAGTGCATGAGGAAGATACGTTTTACCTAAAATCCATTATAAAGGCCTGTTGTCTTGTGGAATCAAGACTTAGATGCCATAATGCAGCCAGATATGCATTGCCCATTTCAGTCAAGGTCACACCTGAGTCCAGAGGACCAAGAAAGAATGTATCTAGTAATCCTTGTAGAAAAGGAGCTACTTATTTATTCACAGAAACTCAAAATGAGCTGGATCTCTGCTGTAACCCACCCCTTGGTAAATTCTAGAGAGGCAATGCATGGCTCTCAGAGTCACCATTGGAAATTACCTAGCAGGCATGGAAATGGAGGGTTGCTGTATCCTAGAATGACTCAAAATCTTCAGAACCAGAGAGAAAACATTCCCAGGAGGGAACACGAGGCTTGCTGAGTGATGAATCCAGATTAGTTTATTTGGCAACCCAATCATTAAATCTGTGTTCCAGAGGAAGGCAGATATTTTATGCTGAACCTATCTCTTGTGTGTCTTGACATAAAGCAGAAAGTGTTCCATTAAAGCAAACAGCTGTCATTACTTATCATCTGATGTTGAAAATGAAGATCAGAAATCTATTTCCAGCCCAGCTATTCTTGCAGACACACCAAGGACACAAACGACATCAGTTGAGAATGACATGAGCATTGAGAAGCCTTTGAAGTCATGCAGTAATGAAGATTTTACAATCTCAGTACATATTTTGGATACATTTTTCAGAAGCTTGTTTTCCACAGTTTACTCACCTCTTGTGCATGTTCCTTGGAGGCTATACTTCAATATTCCTCACGTTGCAGGGTTCCGCAGGCTAATACATCCTGTGGGAGTTATGTGGTTCAGAGGATGCTGCTCTCACTGATATCCACCTTCCAGTGGGAGTCACTGATTTGCACATTAGGAGTACTGGGGACCAGGTCTTGGAAAGCTTCAGAAAGCACAGATTCACCAGAAAGTCACCTGGCCCCAAGGGTTAGATTATGAAGACAGGTTACATAAACCAGCCTGGAATATGCTTCTGAGACCTAGGCTACCTACAACAGGCATCCCCAGGCATTGGAAAAATACCACCAATGATGTCTTTGCAAAATCCTGCAAGTTCACTGGAAGGATAAGGAAACCAATGTCAGACTCCACTCCCAGGCCAACAATCCCAGTGTTGTAGGCCTGGCCACATTCAGTCAACTGCACTGGGCAAGCCATGTCGTTTGTACGTTCTCCCCGTGTCTGTGTGGGTTTCCTCCGGGTGCTCCAGTTTCCTCCCACATTCCAAAGACGTATAGGTTAGGAAGTTATAGGCATGCTATGTTGGCGCCGGAAGCGTGGCGACGCTTGTGGGCTGCCCCCCAAAATCACTACGCAAAAAATGTATTTCACTGTGTGTTTCAATGTACATGTGACTAATAAAGATCTGATCTTATCTTATCTTATCTTATCTTATCTTATCTTATCTTATCTTATCTTATCTTATCTTATCTTATCGTTTACAAGCCCAACAACAGACCCTCAAAACAGATGCTTTATTCTGAGTCCTGTCCAGGAAGAGTTTACCAGGCAAATAGAGGAAAAGTTTTAAGGATGTCTTCAAAGCTTCTTGGAAGAAATGCAACATCTCCACTGACTCCTCGGAATTCCTGGCCTCAAAGATGAGAAGGAGCACACGGAATGGTGTTGAGGTTATTGTGCATCAGGAGCACACATAAGCCCCGTGTAAGTTACAGAGGGGGTGCACCACCCACACCGTCAACCAGTACCTGCCCCATTTGTGCAAGAGTCTGTGGTTCTCACACTGGCTTCATTAGCCACCTCAGAACCAGAGTGGAAACAAGTCATCCTTAATCCCAAAGGAGTACTTCAGAAGAAAAAGTCATAAACAAGCCTAGAATGTAGAAGGCCAAGGAACATTTTGATTTACACTTTTGGATTTTGAAAGGAATTGATAGAATTGGTGATGGTGGGGTGTGGGGGGACATCCACATTGGATCTAGAGAATACAATCAGACCCTACTCGTTCAGGACACATGCACAAAGAATGGCAGAAATATGGAACTCTCTCCCACAAAAATGAGTTAATAATTTTAACTCTGTGATTGAGAGATTTTTTTAATGGATAGGAATGTGAAGGAAATGGAGCTGAAGCAGATCAATGGAGCTATGATACGGAGCAGCCACAATTTCATTCAAAGGTGGGCAGCCTGGTGCAGAGTGAATGGCCGACACCTGTTTTGATCTAGTGGAGCATGTGGCTTAAAAAGCATTTCATCTTTTCCCGAGCTAACAGCAGCAGGAATGAATATGTCAATTCAGTAAAGCACATCCACTTAAAATCAGTTATAACCTGGGATAGAACCTGACTCCTCACAGGTTTTAAAGTCCTGGTGCATTTACCCATTGAACCAGGTGGGAAAGGCACACCACTTATTCTGCAAAGGGTTCAGGAGACTCATTGTCAAAATAGCCATTCTCTGTGTCAGTTTGCAGTTTGCTTTGGGTTTTACTCAGACAGCAGCTGTACCTATAACCAGTGAAATTCAATGAAGTGGTAGATTAATAGAAACAAAAAGCTGAGTTCAAATTTCAGATAATTATCCTTTCATGAAGAGTCAAAATTAAATCGTCTAAAATGACCGACAAGGGAAACCCAGTTTGATTGCAGCAAATATATTTTTAATAATATACAGTGGGTTTCTAATTTCCTTATAATTCAGTTTAACAGCTAAGGAATAATTTCTTTATTGTACTCTCCTGTGAATCATTTGAGAATCCTTTCTGCTGTGAGGAGATCACAATAGCCCAACACAGTTCTCAATCAATGTCGTTTCTACTGTCCCATTAGCTGGTTTAATGTTGTGCTCATTCCACTGAGTTTACAAGAAGTAAAATGATTGCTATCAGAGCACCCGTGTTGCTGCTTAGTGCATACCAAAGGATAAATTGTGTTGTAAGGACAAGAACACTATGCAATGTAAAGCAAAAAATGAGCTGTTGGAGGAACTCTGTGGGTCAGGCAGCATCTTTGGAGGGAAATGGACTGATGAAGGGCCTCGATCCAAAACGTCAACTGTCCATTTCCCTCCACAGATGCTACCTGACCCACTGAGTTCGTCCAGTAGCTCATTTTTTGCTCCTGATTCCAGCATCTGCAGTCTCTTGTGTCTCCACTATACAATGTAAACCGCACAGGATTATGTTGTTGTTCATCAGAGTCCATCATACCAGTGCCAAATATCCAGTTTTCATTTTCTTTTGCTAAACGTGTATAATGAAGTGTGACACATAAAATGACTGACCTCTTATATGTTTGAGTGCAGTGTTTCCCCTGCTTGCTCACCCTTGAAAAAATACACGGACTTTGATGATATCATGAGCCTTTCTTTTTTAAGGGGTTGGGGGTTCCTGGGCATCTCTCTGAACTGCTGGTGGTCCTAAGCTCGAGGAAGCTAAGTTTATTTCAACTTTACTTTGAACCATCTCAGTAAATTACCTCATTAGTATCGAAACCTCGTGGATCCCCCTGAAAATTTGGTTCCTCCCCTCCCATGGAGTGGGTCACACATCCAAGTATTGTTCTAGTAGCTGGATTCTTAAACTTTCCAGTTTCAGGACAGGAAAACAACAGCTCACGTTCTTCTCAGGACCCCTGTTATGTTGGACTGTGGCAGGGTTTCCTAATCCACTTCATGGATGCTGACTGACTGTCACTCAAAGTTTCAACAACGGCATCACCATTAATTGCACTAATAATGCGATCAGCTATTCAACATGGTAGCTGCTTTCAGTTGGAGGTAATTCTGTTTAGGAACTAATTTTAGTGAGAACTCTGAATGAAAGCTTGCGACCAATGTGGGTCAGGAGGGACTGGTTTGGGAATCTCTGGACTATGAAAATGTTTCAATGCATTGAAACACAACATATATATCCAAATAGAAGTTTCTTTACAAGACAGTGCACGAACTACTTACATGCTGAGTATCTAAGGTATTGCTACAAACATAAATTTTAGTCTGAGTAAACTTGAGTTTTAGGGTGGTGGTGTAAGGCTGATAGGTGCATTCCTACACCTCCCTCCTCAGTCCTTCCCTCCCCCAACTCTCCCTCAGCACCAACCCCCCCACCCCACCCACCCACCCCCACAGCTCCCCCTCACTCCTTGCAGAGCCCCAGCCTATCTTGTAAAGGAACTTCCCAGGAGCGACAAACCATCTGCTGGAGGAACTCAGAGGGTCAAGCAGCACCTGTGGGAAGGAATTGTTGACATTTTGGGTCAAAGCCCTGCATCTCCAATAGATGCTGTTTGATCCACTGAGTTTCTCCAACAGATTGTTTGCTGCTCCAGATTCCAGCATCTGCAGCCTCTTGTGTCTCCAAACTTCCTAGGAGGTCTGACTGCACAATTGTTGCTGTAGGGTGTGTGGACAGACTGTGGCTGGCTGGCTGTCAAGGGGCAGATGAGGATCCTCCAATGCACAGAACGTCCTTCAGTACAGAGTGAGAATGGTTATTCCCCTGACTCTGTGACCCACCAGACCAGCGTTGGTTTCACAATTTAAGAAGCGTTTTTCTAGTGGGTTTCACTTGGCATTCCAGAGATTGTGGACCTTTATAAGAACAGCGGTGTCACACCATAAAGGATATCTTGGCTTGTTAACAGACATGATGGCCTGTTATTACTTGTTCTATTTTGGTTTACATTTTGACAATTCAACAGCAATGTCTTGTAATGAGCAATGTATTTTTCTGCCACTGATGCTTAAACTGGGCTGACTCGTTAAGGTCACGAAACTTAGTGGGAACTTTGTAAATTTAAATGTCCTTTCCAGTTTTGTAATTGTAAACATCAATATGCACTTGTACCTCAGAGTACTGTCTGACTTGTATATTTTGTACTCAGTGATATGCTGTGAGTCGAAATATATCTGTGAGCTCAAAGTTCACCCTCCAGGCATCACTCTTTGGTCCAAATGCTAGCATGCAGCAGTAGTTGCATGCACCAGACCTTCTGTGGTATTGTTCAAGGTCAACCTAGTCTTACTCTTCTCTGGAGAAGGAAGGTAGAAGTGGGGGAGTGGTGGCAGCTGTGATGAAAGAATATATGGACAAAGACAACTGTTGGGATCACCTTAGAGACAATGAAATCATAAACTCATCGAGTCAGACAGCACAGAAATAAGCCCTTCAGCTCACTTAGTCCATATCAACCACTTTCACTAATCCCATTTTTTATTCTCCGCACATTCCCATCAACTCCCTCCAGATTCTACTGCTCACCTGAACTTGTTTGGGGGGGGGGGGGGTCAATTTACAGCGGCCAATTAACCTACCAACCCGCATGTCTTTGGGACGTGGGAGGAAACAAGAGCACCCGGAGGAAACCCACGCAGTCATAGGGAGAATGTGCAAGCTCCACCCAGACAGCACCCAAGGTCAGGATTGAACCTGGGTCTCTGGAGCTCTTCTAGCTGTCCAACAGTGCCACCATTAGCTTCTTGGAAAATGTAAACCAGGTGGAAGTGGATTTAAAACCCGTTTTACACATGTGTAGACTTAGATGATCACAAGAAAATAGGAGCAGACACAATCCACTCAACCCCTCATGTCTATCCCACCATTCAATTACAATCAAGGCTGATCTGCCCCAAGTCTCAACTCCTCTTCTGTGTCAGTTCTCCAGAACCCTCAATTCCCCAATATTTGAAATTTTTATCCATTTCCACCTTAAATACATCTAATGATCTGGCCTCCACCACTCTTAGGGGCAGAGAATATCAGAGATTCATTACTCTCTGAGAGAAGAGAGGAGGTAAAGGTTTGTTAATGGCAGCTGATCTGTCTGGAGGAGATGTAATTGGGGCGTGGGGGAAGAATAGCGGGGACAGAAACAGTTGGCAGAGGTCACACTATGTGCCGGTGAGTTGTCGAATTTGTTACTGCAGTTTAAGGAATTGGTGATCATGGTTAATTACACAGAAAGAGGGCGCAGCCTATGTTTCAGACTAGTTTGGGGAAAAAGGCAAATTTCAAAGCAGTATTCATATACTTTTCAACAAGACATTATCTGAGATTAAACTGTAGGAGAAAAGCAAAAATAATTTTGCAAAGCAGCAATGCCCAAAGAATGCCCAATTCTATTTGCCACTTAATGTTCTAATGCATTTCTGATTGCTGAGCTCTGTAGCCACTTCTTAAAGAGTGTCATTGGTGCATTAAAGGGGAATTCCATTCTCTAAAATTTCCCTGTGACTGACCTCTTCACAGCCTTGGTCCAAACTGCTGAATTTCAGAGATCAATGCATTCACACAGCGTTTGTCTGAGTGTGGTGTCAAAGAGCCCTGGTAAAGTCAATGGGCTTCAAGGGGACAACTCTCCAGTGGTTGGGAACATACCTTACACACAGAAAGATGGTTGTGGTTGTTGTAGGTCAATCATCTTAGCCCCTGGACATCACCGCATGAGTTTCTCCTGGCAGTGACCTAGGTCCAACTATTTCCAGCAGCTTCATCATAGGCCATTCTTTCAACATAAGATCAGAAGTGGGAATGTTTTCTGATAATTGCACAATGTTTGATTCCATACACAAAAGATCTAGCCCATACCTGCACGCAGCAAGACTGAGACAACATGCGGGCATGGGTTGATAATGGCAATCAACATTTCTGCCTCAAACATGCCAGGCAATGACCATCTCCAACATGAGACCCTCATCACCAACCTTTGACATTCAATGGCATTACCAATGCCGAGTACCCCATCATCAACATTGTAAGATCACCATTGACAGGAAGCTCAACTGGGCCAGCTATATAAATGCATGTGGTTACAAGGGCAGGTTATAGACTGATGATTTGCACTTCCTGAAACTCCAAAGTTTTTCCACCAACTGCAAGCTGCAAGCCAAGAGTGTGATGGAATGTTCTCTACTTGCCTGGATGAGTAGAGCTCCATCTACACCCAAGAAACTTGACATAAACCAGGACAAGGCAGCCCATCCACCACCTTAAGTATTCATCCTCATCCACCACCAGCACTCAGTGGCCGCTGTGTGTGCCATCTATTAATTGCGGAGTAGCTTCTCACTTAGGCTGCTCTGACAGTACCACCCAAACCCAAAACCTCAACCAGCATGAAGGATAAGATCAGTAGGCACCTATTTCCCCTCCACGTCTGACTTACAAATATATCTTCCTTATTCATTGGGTCTACATCCATGGTTCTCAACCTTGAAGTGGTCAATGTTTCGGGAACATTTGGGAGCTTTCCTATCTGTATGACATTTATTTTCTGCATCTCCTCCCATCACCCTATGCTATGGATCATTCTTCAGCTGAAAAGACCAGTCAGATTAGCCATAGGCCTTTATCAATGTTGAACCCTCACCTAGATGGGGAATGGTCAGAGTTTGCAATTATGTTTCTTATTCATTGGGTCTACACCCATGGTTCCCAACCTTGAAGTGGTCAACATTTCAGCAACAGCTTCTTCCCCTTCGCCGTCAGATTTCTGAATGGTCTATGACCCCATGAACACTACTTTGTTATTCCTCTCTTGCACTATTTATTTATTTTTGTAACTTATAGTAATTTTTATGTCTTTATGTCTTGCATTGTACTGCTGCCGCAAAGCAACAAATTTCACGACATATGCTACTCATGATAAACCTGATTCTGATTCTGATTTATGGCATGCCTACATGCTGGCTGCGATGTTATGGCATCACAAAATATTTCCACTATTTAAAGAGTGTCATTCTGAGAAGGTTGTAAAACACTGGGGCTGCCTATCCATCAGTACTGTGGGAGGACCTTCACCAGAATGACTGCAATGCCTTAACACCACTTTCTCACAGGCAATTAGGGATGGGTAAGACAAGCTGGGCTTACCAGCAACATCCAGATCCTGTGCATGAATAAAAAGAGAACATCTCTCTGTTTTGATTCTTCCTACTAATTTATTTTCATCATGTTATCTTATGTTGTATGAATCAGCTTTTAAGTGATGTTTTTCAATGCAATGCATAGCAACCACTAATTATCTTGGAGAGACTGAGGAATGATTCCTCCTTTTTCTGGTAAAGGCATGAGTGATTTCTGTATAAACTGTGTACAAAGAAAACATTTTCTGGTTATTAGCTACAGCTATTACTTTTGAGTCAAGTTCTTGGTGATATCAGAACATATTCATTCCTTCTCACACTTTTTAAAAAATTCTGTCTCTGTACCCTCCTTAGGCTGTCAATCATGGCATGGGCTCAGCATTCCTCCAGCTGTGGTCTGTTGGGACTCTCTGATGATCTCCATCTCACCATGATCACCCATGGATTCATCTCTACAAGCCCCAGGTTCAAGAGATCTCTGCCTAATAACCTCTTGCTGTCCTGTTTGATGTTGTCATTAAAACTTCCCTCTTGATCAAGTTTTTAATTCACTGTCCTGTCATCTTCTTTGGTGGCTCAGTGGTTCAGACTGGACAGTGGCACAGCTGATAGGGCTGCTGCCTCATAGCTCCAGTGAATGGATTTGATCCTGATGTTGGCTGCTGCCGGTGTGGAGTTTGCACATTCTCCCTTTTGACTGCAAGGGTTTCCTCAAGGTGCTGTGGTCTTCTTCCATCGATATGAGGGTTGGTAGGTTAATTGTCCACTGTTAAGTTCCCCTGAGTGTCGGTGGGTGGCAAGAAAATCAGGCAGTGTTGTTGGGCGTGTGAGCGAGAATGGATTATAGACAGATAAGAGAGGAATTGGACTGATGGGCTAGCTCTGAGAGTCAGTGTAGCCTTGATGGGCTCAATGGCCTTCTACATCACATGAAATATGAATGTGATAATTCTCTTGAGAAGCACCATGGACCATTTTGTTACAAGTCTTGGTATAAATGCAACTTCTTGTAGCATTGCAGATATTTTTAAGGTTCAGCACCCTGATTACATTTGGGAGCTTTCCTATCTGTATGACATGTATTTTCCTGCGTCTCCTTCCATCACCCTATGCTATGCATCATTCTTCAGCTGAAAAGACCATTCAGATTAGCCATAGGCCTTTATCAATGTTGAACCTGCACCTAGATGGGGAATGGTCAGAGTTTGCAATTTAATCTGGCTTCCTTGTGACATGCTGCCTGGATTATGTACCTTTTCGTGCTGAGGGGATGACTGAGGTTGGACATGCACCTTTTACATTATTGAATAAATCCCTCTTGATGTTTTACTTGTGAATAGTTGTGCAGTTCTAATCAGAAGACGTGATGGGAAGCTTGGCTAAGTAAGTTTCAGGTCAAAGAACTGTTCAGCTAGTAATTAAACCATACATGTACTGATATTCCTGTTAACTGTGATAAAGATCTTTGGTGCAGTAAACTGAGTCTGTCGTTGGTGTGTTTATCTGCCTTGGGTTGCTATGGTGCTGGCTTATCAGTTCCATCTGCCCAAAATCTCTCCCTTATCTGGTTCCACTTATCTTCTTCACTACTTATCAGACTCCAGCTTCTGCAGCCTTTTGTATCTGCACTTATCATCTTCAAACCTGTCCCTATCTCCACCGTCCCCTCCCCCCACCTGGTTCCATTTGCTCCCCAACCCCCCAAGCACCTTTCTTTTCTCTCTATTTACCTGTTTCTACCCATCACACAGTGGCCACCATCTCCCAACTCCACCCTTTCCCCCTCCCCTATCTGATTCCATCTCCCTCCTCACCTGGTTCCACCTATTTCTTGCCAGCCTCTGCCTCACCCCTCCATCTCATCTCTTTATACTGGCTATGCCCCTTCCACAGTTTCAGTCCTGGTGTAGCGTCTTGACCTGAAACATCAACCGTCCCTCTACCTCCATGGATGCTGCCTGACCTGCTGAGTTCCTCCAGCAGTTTATGTTTTGCCAGCGAGATGGCAGCACCTAGATAAACCCAGCACATGGCCCCGGTCTTTCTATACATTATTCAAACAAAAATCATTGCAGTGATGATAAAAGGAGGGGTTGATATGAATCGGATAACTCAAATATTCTGTGCATTGTTTTGGATCCTGAGTAACCAGCATCATTATTATATTTAAAACTCCTCAGTTAAATAAAAACTGCAGAGCAATAAAATGGCAACATTTAAGCAAACATTACAATTTGAGGGATCAAAAGAAAACTTTGATTCTTTTTTAGAATGTTCTGAATGCTGGTTAGTTGCCAATGATAATGTGAATACATTCCTCGCTACTTTGGGCCCTACAGATTTTGGACCCCTCAAAAGTCAGGTTGAACCAAAGAAATTGTTTCTTTACACAGAACAAAATGAAGCACCATGAAAGCATTTCAAGCCCAAGCCATTGCAGGAAGTTTCAGATTGCATTGTCAGCACCAAGACAAAAGAGAAGCTCCTGCTGACCACATCATTGCACCAAAGCATACAGAGAGCTCCCGTGATATTGGTGCATTGCTAGGTGATATCCCCAATGATCAGTTTGTTTGTGAGGAGGCTTTCCACAGATGGCCATTGTCACAGGAGCATTTGACTTTGAAGTTGGCTTGTGATACTACACTGACTTTGAATGTTGCCTGTAAGGATGCCAAAGAGTTAGTGCACCATCCTGACCCAACAGAGGCACATTTCACAGAGTCTGCACAGCACCAGGAGGCAGCATGCTGCTTGTTTCATTAGCAGACACAGGGTCCTCAGAAACACACACCCCAGGCAACTCCCATGTGACACAAGCAAGCATGTTACTATTGTGTTAGAAGCCACCAGGAAATTTCCTATAGATTTGGTCAGGAAAGGTGTCAATACTTTGAAAAAAAGAGTAACAAGAGAGTACACAATTCCCCTCAGGCAGTGGATTCTAGATTTCAACTAACCAATGGGTGAAAAATTGCTTCCTCAAATCCCCCCTAAATCTTTTACGTCTTACCCTAGACCAAGGCCCTCTGGTTGTAGTTACCTCTGCTTTGGGGAAACGTTTCTGACCATATCTATCTATGCCCCTCATAATCCTATATACCTCAGTCAGGTTTCCTCAAATTCAATCAGGCCTCCTCTGATCTAAGGAATATAAACTCAGCCTAACCAGTACCTCCTCATAGTTGAAACAGTCCAGGCAACATTTAATGAATCTCTTCTGCACTTTCTCCAGTGTAATCATGTCCTTTTTATTGTGTGGTGACCAGAATCTTTGGAACTCTCTTCCTCAAAGGAGTAGAGTTATTGAATAATTCTAAGGCAGAGGTAGATAGGTTCTTGAAAAGCAAGGAGGAAAAAAGTTACTGAGTGTAGATTGGAAGGGAGAGTTGATCTGATCAGAGCAGATCTGATCTTGATCAAGTTGAGCAGGCATGGTAGCGTAGCAGTTAGCGTAACGCTTTACAGCGCCGGTGACCCAGATTCAAATCCGGTCACTGTCTGTAAGGAGTTTGTATGTTCTCCCCGTGTCTGCGTGGTTTTCCTCCAGGTGCTCCGGTTTCCTCCCACATTCCAAAAGATGTGCAGGTTAGGAAGTTGTGGGCATGCTATGTTGGCGCCTGAAGTGTGGCGACACTTGCGAGCTGCCCCCAGAACACTACACAAAAAGATGTATTTCACTGTGTGTTTCGATGTACATGTGACTAATAAAGATATCTTATCTTATTGAATATTGGAGCAGGCTTCAGGGGCCTACTCCTTCAATTGTTTCTCTTACTCTGTAGACTTGGTATCTCCAGCAACTTTTTTTCAGATTTTAACTATTCACTTTTGTGTTCACGGCTTTTTTCTCTTAGGTTACAGAGTAGTTTTCTTTAGCATCCTGGAATAGGATGCGCAATTTCTCCTCAAAAGACCAACACTTAGATTTTTAAGGACGTTAAAACTTACCATCTCCACTTACAAATGTAAAGAGTAGGTTTTTTATGCTTTGGGTCTAACAGCAGGATAAATTATTGCCTCTGAGGGAGAAAGATGTTCAATTGAATAAAAAGCACGATCTTCAACAGCCAGGAGACAAGTTGAAGTCTCTCTTACATGACTGCCCATTAAGCAGTTAGGGTCAGCAGAACCAAAACCAAAATGTAAAGATGCCTTCATTACAAAAGTTTAACAATTTTTGGGAATAAAGCACAAGTTGTTGTAAGAACTATGAATAAAACTCAATATCCTGTGTTGCTTCAGAAAAGTCTGTTTCTTTTAACTGCTGAAAATTAATTTGGTTTCCGTACCATTAGGAGGACAAATGATATATTTGACCCCATATTACAAGAAGGTTTGATTACAGCAGCAAGTCTTATTACAATTGTATAGACCTTGGTGGGATCACTCCTGGAAGACTGCATATGGATTCAGTCCCCCTACCTAAGAAAGGAGGTACTTGCCACAGAGGGAGTTTAGTGGAGGTTCACTCAACTGGATCCAGGATTGGGGAGAGTCTGGTGTCAGATATGATAGTGGCGTTTAAGAGGCTTTTCGATAGACACATGAATATGCAGGCAATAGAGGGATATAGATCATGTACAGACAGAAGAGATTTTATTTAATTTGGCATCTTGTTCGGCATAGACATTGTGGGCCTAAGGACCTATTCCTGTGTTGTACTGTTCTATGTTCTATGTTCTACGTAAACCAAAAATTTAGGAGCAGTAATTTGAGTTATGATGTTCTATTCATCAATACTTGCACTTATTTGGTGATGATTTGAAACTTATGAACCTTTTGGTTGTAAAGTGGATAAAGCTAAATACTATTTTGCATTTAGTAAGTCTGTAGGTTGGAGAATCAGTGTTCTTTCCTGGGGTTTGTAACTAGTGTTGGCTGAGGGAGGAAGACTGAAGAATCAAATGCTTTTCTTTGTATAGGGTTGTGGGAAGAGTAGGATAGGGTTTAACATGCTATTCATTGGACAAAATATCTGATGATACAGCACTGGCTTGGAGCTGCTTTGGAATATGAGCCATTAAGACTCGGCAAGAGACTGGAAGGAAACTAATGCAATTGACTTCTTACTTTTTCTTGTGTTGCTGCTATTAAAATAGCTTGGAACGAATTCAGTCTATTTACCTTCACTAATTTCAACTTCCTGCAAAAATTAGAGCTTGGAGATGCAATTTGGAGTTTTCATTTGGAAGAATGCCATCTGAAAGAGTTTACAATTAATCTTCTTTTACATCTGGCTGCAATCCATGTTCATAAAGCTAAATTTGTTCAATTTAAACCTAACTGGATTATTTTTAAATATAAAGTGGCAACACCTCAGCCAAGCTCTCCAAAGATTAAATGTTATAATGCTGTTAGAACTCCAAACTGCAGGATCGAATTTCTCTCATATTGTAAAACTACTTGCTTCAAATTTCGTTCGGAGACTTGCATCTGATTCTTTTTAAAGAGCCTGGTTTGTCAAGCACTCTGAGACAAGGTTTCTAAACCATGGCACTTTTCCCTGAACTTCTTTGAATGATGCCTATGGATATCTAATTAAAGGAGTCTCTAGACTGTCTCATATTTTGTTGGTTAGCTGGAGTCAAAGCCACAAGGACAAGGACTGCCCAGGAGTGATTTCTGGTTTGTGCTGGATTCACTGATAATGTTTGTGAAACCAGGGAGACTACACTCAGGGGAGGAAAAAACTCAAGAGTTTTTGGTTCTTGATGGTGGTGACTCTTGTAGAAAAGTGCAAGTTTGTGGATATTATGTAACAAGGGGATTGGGATCATTTTTGAAACCTTATGCAGTTGAATAGTTGGGGAAGGCACTCAGCGTCTAGGGTCACATATGAAGAATGGTAACTTTAATAAGCTATGAGGAGCTGGCCAAGCCCTTGAAATTATATCCCTAGACTCAGAAAACAGAGACCTGTTTTATAAAATTATTAAACATTAAACATGTTGTGTCAAGACCATATTCAATTTTAAGTGCATTATATTATTTTTGTGGTGTTTAAAAGAAGTTTTACCATCACAAAATCAATCTCACTTATTGCTTTACTACCTCGGCTATACCATTTATTTCATTGCTCTATCACCTCACGACAGCAGGGCAGTGGTGTGTTAGGTAGCTTTGGATTGAAGGTGATAAGTGGTCATGAGCAGTCATGCACCCTGCTGCTCTTCTTGGCTCCCTTCAGTCACCTATCTTCCATCTCCTGTGGCTACCTCACAGCTCACTGAATTTCTCTTCCATCATAATCACTCTTCTAACCTTGATAACTCACAAGGGACTTGCAATTTTTCTCGGTCAAAATCAAATCTATAGACTTTAACTTTAGCTCAGAGTACCAGTACTGTCACTTCCTCCACCACTTAAAGTCCAATAATTTTCTGATCCTAATAACACTGTCCATCATTTACCAAGGCAAGAGTCTCCAGACTTACCTCTTTCACTCTTTTATTGCTTTATATATGTGTACATTCCATGCAATAAGAGTGATGATCTTTACCATTAACTGGATCTACACACTGTAGAAACTTCACTAATGTTCAACCTCCCCAATACCTTATTAATTTCCCCCCAATCCATGATCAGCAATGTGGAATCTTGGAATGGTAATCTTTCTGCAACGTTTTGTGCACTTTCGGAACTTGCCTCTGTTTTGCTTTATTAATTAATTTGGCAATGCTTTGACCATCTCCAACCTCAATCAGTGAGTGGCATTTCTAAACAACTCACCCTTGTGTGGTTTTCCATGGAAACTATGGCCTCCATTCACTTTATTGATTCAGTAGTTCTAAGCCACAGCCATATTCCAATTTTCAGATAATTAAGGTCTTGTTATCTCTGTTCCCATTCAATATCCTTTCCATTCAAATGAATTCCTTTGATGATCAGATACACATGGCTTGAGTATCCTTTCATTCATTTCAACCTAGACTGTCATACCACATGGTACCAAGGATGTTTCCATTAAAGTTAATTTCCTTGTTGTGCTAAAATGGAACAGCACAGTGGGGCAGCATGTACAGTTGCTGACTGACATCTCCAGCGATCCATGTTCAAGCCTGACCTCTAGTGCTGACTGTGTGGAGTTTCCACCTTCTCCCTGTGTTTCCTCCGGGTGCTCTGATTTTCTCCTACGTCCCAAAGACTTGAAGGTTGGAAGATTCATTGGCCACTGTAATTTTCCTGTAGTGGGTAGGTAAGTGGTAGAATCTGGGGGAAGTTGATGGGAATGGTGGGAGAATATAAAGGGATTATATAAAGTGCAAATGGGTACTTGATAACTGGCACGGATGTGTTGGGCTGAAGGGCCTGCTTCTGTACTATATGACTCTATGATTGCATTAATTCTCTGTCCTGTTACATTTCTAGCTTGCAGCAACACTTTTCAGTCCAATGCCCTGTTTGACTGCCACAGCAGCATCCATAACTCCAGCCACTCTCACCGGATACCTCTGCAATTTCCAATATACTCTGCAACAATATTCATTATACCACCTTCCATAACGGGTGTTTTCCAGGACTTTAGAACATACCTTACCTCACTTAGTTATATCTTCTTCCTAAAATCCACTGTTTTATTCTACCCGCATCCCACACTGGGCAGCCCCAAATGATCTTCTCAGTAACCCCTTGGTTTTTATTTTTCAGACAATGCCAAAGTAACTCCACATTTTTTTTTACATTAATCACAATCTTGAGTCCAAAGGCAAGAACCACAAGGTGCATTGTGTAAATTGGCTCTACTCTTAATGCATCTAGCGTGACACTGTGTTCAACAATGGGTCCTGCAATGTGGTGGAGCAGGAACCCCCTTGATTTTGTAAGTCTGGAGTGATTCTTGGACAGGCCAAAATGAATAGTAAACATAAAAGATCATAAGTTTATGAAGTACAAAAGTGTATACTTAGCAACACTCGACTGTTGACAAGTTTCCCACAGCCTTTGGTCTCTGGAGAACCATAGAAGTAGGTGATGTTGACTTTGTTGACCTTAAGCCATGCAGCTCTTCCTTCCAGGAAGTTGGTTTTTTCCCTCAAAGGCTATTCAATCGATGTCCATGATTGGCCTTTCACAAAATCAATTTTATTTCATTAGCTCTAGTGATGAAAAGGTCCACAGCACTGGAGACCCCAGCTAACCCTTTAGCTGTACCCGCTCCATCACCTCATAGTAGTTTGGCCATTGTTTAACATTAACTCCTTCACACAGATCACTCAAACCCTTTCCTACCTCCATCTTCCTGCAGACCCCATTCCCCCTTCTCTCTGTCAAATTAATGACCATACGGGTTTAGTCTGTCATGTCTTTCTTTGCAATCTTTATAAATAATTAACAGGCAACTGATTGCCTTAGCAGTCACTGCATTAGAAAAACCATTTAACCAAGAGGTATTTACACATTGTCCCAGTTCTGCAGCCACTCCTTGAATAACTACCAAACTAAATTTAATAATTTGTGTTATGATAAAGGAGGGAAAGACTTAGCCATGTGCTGAGTTTATCTGGGTGCAGCCTTCTTTATTCCTACTCCTGTATGCTCCCCCCTGCTGGTAAGGCAGTACTATGGCAAGCAAAGGCAGGCAAATGCAAGAGATGCACACATCCCCTTAGATTAAACTTTCCTTAACAGAGTATTAAGGTTACAACTGTCCACCAACACAGAACGTAACAGTTACTAACTCCTGGGTTGAAATAGACCTTTCAAACAAATTCAAGGAATTATTCTGCTCCCTAACAAAATGCAGTCAGACATGTCCAATTTAAAGGTCAAGTCTCTCTGGCATGGCCATAAAGTATCTTTGTTCAGGAGGAACAAAGATGCTGGTGAGGCCAGACAATCTTTAGCCTGTGAAACAGATTCTGCTCCAGTTTCATGAGCAGGAACAAAGTCTTCAAGTCTCTGTCTTGATCTGGAAATACATCTGCTGTCAGCATTGGAACTCATGAAGGCAAACACATCTATTTTTCCATTTGTACTGTGCTGGTCAATTGTCCTCTATTCTCATTAATGCACAGGCACTTTGGGTGTCTGAAATCCCATTCCTTCACCTTCACCCCAGGAAAGGCCTGGTGATCTTACTATGAGCTCTCAATTACTGCAGCTGATGTTTGGAAACAGCAGAGAATCAATCAGTCTTGAGCAAGGCCTACCGAATGTGAGGTCAACGATTGAAAACCAACTCAGCAGATACCCTTTGTATCACTACGTTCCCAAATTTTGGGGAAAAAAATGGACAAAGAATCCTGCTGTTCTAGGCCTTCTTAAAGGTTTCTACAGCCTAGTCTGCTGTACCATTGCAGGATGACATAAGGCGGGCAAGTATAGTGGACTTTTTTATTTCTTTTCAGGAAGAGCTCAAGTTCATCTGCAACAAATTGAGGACCATTATCTGACACAAGCTCTCTGGATAATCTACAAAATTCAAAGCGATACCTCTGAAATTCACGTTCCCGTCAGTAGTGGTCAATTGTGTGGGAAGCACTTCTGGTGATTTTGAATGGATGACAAATCACAACCGGAATTGCTGTTGGCCCATTTCAGCATGGTCCAAATGAATACAGTCCCATGGTGCAGGGGACCAGGACCACAGGTCCAGGGGTGCAGGGATAGGTTCTGAGCAGCCTCACAAGGTGCACACCCATTCGCAGAATTCCATATGTCATGATCAAGTCCTGGCCACCAAATGTGACCTGAGGTTCGGACATTCATGTAAGAAATGCCAGGCTGACACTCCTGTTGGTCAGCCAGTGACCATTTCATGAACTTTGGAGGCATTATGACTCTGGAACCACACAGAATACAGCTGTGATTTATAGATAGCTGATTCCTCTCAACTGAGAAATGACACAGGGTCATATCTCTCAGCAAGGTGGGGCAGTCCATCAGGGTTAATTCCAAGAAAGAACACGATCCTGATTTTACTGTTGCAATATCATCTGGTGACAGAGCAGGACGCCCAACATAAGATATTTGAAATACTCTTTCATCATCATCACTTCCGGTGTGATATTTGAGAGTGTGCGTCAGCAACTGCATGGTCTTGGGAACATCTGTATTCAATTCTGTGGCTGTAGGCCAACAGGGTCAAGACCCAATGCTGCATTCTCAATGCTGCAAGGTCGGTGCTGACATTGGCCATACAATGGTCAAGAGAAGTTTGTGATCTGTCAGCAAGCTGAATTTTTGACCGTACAAATACTTGTGAAATTTCTTGACCCCAAAGATCATGCCGTTTCTTTCCCAATACGAGTATGATTTTAGTTACTTGCTGTCAGGATTCTGGAAGTAAAAAAAGCTGGGTGTTCTACACCTGAATTGACTGCAGTGACTCCATAAGGGAATGAATCACAAGCAAGTTCTGGAGGCTTCTCTGAAGCCTAGTGTGCTAGCCACTTGCTGTTCAAAAGTCAGTGCTTGCATTGTTTCCTCACACTGTGGAGACCACTTCCACTCAGCCTCTGCTTGCAACAATTCATACAGCAAGGTTGACAGGTTGGTGACGAAAGGTCCATAATAATTCAGCAAACCTAAGAATGCTCTGACCTCTGACACACTGCTTGGTGTTGGTTCTTTAACAATGGCATTCACTTTGCTGAGCACAGACCTTGAACATCAATTTGATAGCTGAGGTGATCCACTGAGCTTCATGTGAACTGGCAATCTGCTGCAGGAGTATTTAGATGAGCACCTGAAACATTGAAGGCTGCGGGCTGGAAAATGGGATTTGTATAGATGGGTATCAGATGGTTGACGTAGACTCAGTAGGCTGAAGGGCTTGTTTCCATGCGGTATGATTCTATGACCCACAACCCTCTGTTTGCCTCATCTCTTTCTTAAATATTCAGTCACTTATTTTTAAACAGTGACCCCTAGTCCTAGATTCTCCCATAGTAGGAAATATCTTCTGCACATCCAACCTATCAAGAGCCCTCAGGATCTTGTATGTTTCAGTCAAGCCCCATACACGACTAGCCTGCCCAACCTTTCCTCATAAGGTAATCCAACCATTCCAGGTATTACTCTGGTAAACCTTCTCTGAACTGCTTCTAATCTATTTACATCCTTCCTTAAATAGGGGACCAGTGTGGTCTCACCACTGCTGTCTGCCAAAAAGAATATGACTCTGATCTTCCACTTGTTTTCCCCTCTCCACTGCCGTTGTTGGTCCATCTGAGGTTGGAGAAAGCAGGTGAACCTTGTCCCTTAACTTTTCTTGAGAGAGCTGTAACGTGCATGTTACATTCCTGAATAGGTTGTGCCACTAATGAGGGTCAGAGAGCAGAATGTGGACACTAGGTGGCACCAAATACCTGAACCAAGAATAGTTAGCTTGCTCATGGAAAGCTCCTTCCCTGTGACTGTTTATAAGGCTCTGCTGGAGCGAGTTTGCTCGTCTTGCCTTCACTGCAGAGCGGACACTGCAAGTGGTCTTGGTATCTTTGAATTAGTGGGAGGGAAGGCAAAGAGTTTCTGTCCCAAAAGATATTTTCCTGGGATCTATTATTAAGAAATATAGACAATAAAGGTACCATGTACCTCAGGTGCCTGGGTACCTTTGTATTTTTTTTAAAAGGCAGAAACATAGGAAATAAAAATCCCAGAAACACTTATAGAAATTATAAAGCTACATTTACAGCAATGCTTTAGTGATCCTGATGTAAACTGTGTTTGGGTGAAGGTCAAGTGGGAACGTGATCAAACTTTGCTGTGATGTCCTCCCGTGGACTCTCAGTCACAAGAGGACTCACACATGCCCACTTGGGATGGCACCAACCCATTCAGGAGTCAACCCTTCTGAGAGAAAGAAACAGAATTAAAAAAAACTCCATAGCAACCAAGATTCAGAGAGTGAAACAATGCAAAAGAGGCTGTTTGCCCCCATGGTGCCAATATTGGCTTTTTGTATTAGCCAGTTAGTCATATTCTTGTTCATCTCACTTTTGGCCCTCTCAGTGATATCTTGTTGAAAAAGAATGATAAATATAAAGTAGACATATGAAAAGAGGGTAAACGTCACATATTACTTGTTAATTTATTGCTTGGAATAAAACAAAGCAATTGTGTTTACTGACAGAGATGCAAGTAAACCAGCTCGTGTCAGCACAGTGTGGCATTAAGAAAAACAATCAGTGCTAATTCATTAAATCAGCAATATTAGTGATACAACTGTACTTCTTAAAATGTAAGTTACTTTCACCTTGGTTTACTGGTAAATTGCTTTTTCCTCACATGTATATTTTCTTTTGCTACCTGCTTTACGGGTGTGAATCTCGGATTTACTACAACTAAGCCTGCTCCCATCCAACATCATGGACTTCCCAGCAGGAGCAACTCAATAGCAGCCAGGGGCATGAACCCTGGTTAATTTATACTTCCATAGCCTGGAGCTGACAAAGCTGTCTCACTCCTATATCCCCCCCCCCCCCCCCATGAAATCAGCTCAATCTGCATTGTGCATTACTTGCAGATGGAGCTTTCCTGTCTGCAGATCCCAGTGTAAAATGGATGGTGTCTCTATACAGAATAACACTTGTTCTTGACATGAGGTCTGACAACAAACATAGACGTTCTTTTTGATGGATTGGCCCATAACTATTTGGTCAAGCAGCATCTGTGGAGGCAAAAGGTTGGGTGACGTTTCAAGTCGAGACCCTGCATCAGGTCTGGACCTGGTGCAGAGTCCTAACCTGAAACATCGACAGTTCCTTTGCCTCCATAGATACTACTGGACCTGCAGAATTCTTCCAGCAGTTTATTTGTGGCTCCAGATTCCAGCATCTGCAGTCTCTTGTGTCTCCATAATTATCTTTCTTTTATGCCAATAAAAGCAAATTACCTACTCTTTACCCTCCAAGTAAGCAACTCCCAAACTGGAAATCAGAGGTGGGATCTATGGATGGGAGTGACCATGACATGGAAAAGAAAGTGGCAAACTAACATAAAACAGTAGGGATATATAGGTTACTTTTGAGCTGGCAGTCAGTAACTAGTGGGTGCCACAAGGATCAGTGCTGGGGCCTCAGCTATTTATAGTTTCTGTTCATGACTTGCATGAAGGGACCAAGTGTACTGTAGCCAAATTTAACGATGATCCAAAGTGGGTTGGATGGGTTGGCAAGTTATGAGGACAGTTGTGAAGAGCCTGCAAAAGGATCTAGACGGGTTAAGTGAGTGGGCTAGAAGTTGGCAGGTGGAGTGTAATGTGGGAAAATGTGAAGTTATCCACTTGGGAAGGAAGAATAGAGAAGAAATAATTTAAACAGAGCACGGAGGGCTCTCGGGGTCCTCATACGTAAACACAAAAATAGTCAGCATGCAGGTACAGCAAGTAATCAGGATTGCAAATGGAACATTGGACTTTAATGCAAGGGGTATGGATTGTAAAGATAGGGATGTGCTAACGCAAATTTACAGGATGCTGCTGAGACTGTTTCTGGAGCACTGTGTACAGTTTTGGTCTCCTCATTCAAGGAAGCAAATGCTTGCGTTGGAGGTAGTGCAGTGATGGTTCACCAGGTCAGACCCCTGGGGGGACGTGGTTGACATGAGAAGCAGACCGGTCTATACTCACTGGAGTGTAGAAGGATGAGAAGCAATCTTATTGAAAAATTCTGAGTGGGATTGACATGGTGAATGCTGAGAGGACGTTTCCCCTAGTTGGGGTATCTAGAACTGAGGGGGGGCACAGTTTCAGAATAAAGGGGGTTAGCATTTCAGATAGGAGGAATTTATCCTCTGAGAGGGTCATGAATCTTTGGAATTCTCTACCCCACTGAGCTGTGGAGGCAGAGTCATTGAATGTATTCAATGAATATATTGATAGAGATTTAAATTACAAGGGAGTCAAGGGGTAAGGGTTGAGAGGAAGACAGGGTGGCACAATAGTTTCCCCTGGGTACCCTGATTTCCTCCCACATCCCAAAAGTGTGTTGGTTGGTAGATTAACTGGCCACTATAAACTCCCCCTAGAGCAGCTGGGTGGTGAGAGAATTTGTGGGGTGGGGTAGTTAATGGGCATGTAGAAAAAAATAAGGTCCAGGAAATAAGAGGAAAAATGTGATTGATGAGATTGCTCTGAGAGCCAGGATAGATTTGATGGGCCGAATGCCTTCCTTCTATTTTATAGGGAAAAGTAAAATGATGTTGAAATCAAGATTGGATCAACCACGTTCTTATTGAATGATGGAGTAGGCACCGTTTGGTTGATTCCTGCTCCTGTTCCTTAAATCCAATGAAAACTTCCCCTTTCACCATTCATTTTCCATCTCCATTTTGGGCAGGAAGCTGGAATTGCCTCCCTGTAGAATTTAATATGGCAGCACAGTGTTTTAATTTAACTTTGAAGTGCTGATTTGGGGATCCAGCTTAGAAATATCAGCACTAGTTGTGGTTTGGGAATCTCAATATCCTGAGCTAGAAGGTTGTGGCTTCAAATCCTAGGCTTCCATTGAATTACTGAAGGAATACTGCACTGTCAATGATGCCACCTTTTGAGTAAGATATTAAAATGAGCCCTGTCTTTCTTCTCTAGAAAAATCCCTAGATATTGTTTTGCAGGAAGATGCTTTTGTGTCTCGGGCAACTTTCACCTCTCAATCAATGTCTCTGACAAATTATCTGACCATTGGAAGCTCGCTGTGTGTGCTAATGGACTACTGTGTTGCCTATGTTGCGACAATTTAAGTGCAGCTGAAGTGATTGGGACAAATAAGGTGAAATAGTGAAGATCATGAGAAAAAATGGAGCAAAAAGTAGAAAAAAAATTGAGAGCTTAAAGACCAGGGCAGAGGGAAAGAGAGACTGAGTAGAAGAAGAGATAAAAATTAAAAGAAAATGAAGAGGGTTGGGGAATGATAATAAGGAGAGAATAAGGATGATAGAATGGGAAATGTTATTTACATTATCATAATGCAATATGAAGAACCCAGATCATACACACAGGTTTAAATTCATTAATCCAATTATCTTCTGTGTCCTATTCGCTGATCTGTAAGTAAAAATTAATTACTGTTATAGAATGTGAAATGGCCAAAACCATTAATATACATAGTTTCTAAATGGACTTTAAACCGAGTGTGATAATTCACCATAAAGCAGCTCGTAGAAACTTTACGCAGACGTGGAACGGGAACACAATTTAAATTTGAATTTGAATACTAGAGTGTTGTAAGGCCACACAGATCACTGGCATTAAATTTCAGGGCCTTGAGTGACAACCTGTTGTGTCACAGTTGTGTTATGTGTCATAGAATATTGATGTTAAATGTAATAAGTTTGAATGAATGACCTTTAGGCTTGTTTCATATTGACCTGTTCTCTTCATTCAGCCCTGTTTAGTACTGGGTTTTGAACAGTACATGGTTAGAAAAAGGGCCTGTGGCGAATGTGATTTTTAATTTCTCCTTTCAAGTTTCATTATTAATTTTCTTAAAGTGTACAATGAGTGATTGCTGCTTAACCTAAGCCATGTTCAACCAGATGATTTTACAACCTAATACAATCTATCGCAGCATTTGTATGATTTTCAGTTCTAATGGGACATGTTTGTGCTGCATACACCTGATGAGCTGTGGATCCACAGACAGCTGACTTTCCTAAGTAGATAATCGAAGTCCAAACCAGATAGGGAGCAACAAACAATCTGCTGGAGGAACTCAGTGGGTCAAGCAGTATCTGTGGGAGAAGAGGAATTGTTAACGTTTCAGGTCAATATCCTGCATTAGGGCCTGAAATGTTGACAATTCCTCTCCCCCCACAGACGCTGCTCAACCCACTGAGTTCCTCCAGCAGATTGTTTGTTGCTTCAGATTCCAGCATCTGCAGTCTCTTGTGTTTCCAAACCAGATAGGGACCCTATACTCTTTCCATCAATCCTACTCTTATTGGGAGGGGCAGGTGCTGGGCTGTGCATTCTGCAGAGGATATAGATGAGGCTCCTAGTCCTAAACTGGCCTTACAGATGCAGAGTTTGAGTTTGGCAAAAATGGCCAGTGGACTTGGCGGCTGCGCCTTCTGGTGAAATTGCCCAAGTTTGAATAGCTTGAACATATTGACCAATGAGTTCCTGTCAAAAACCTAAAGTTGGCAGCTGGGTGATAATTCTACCTGTTGCTCTAACAGATGCACATGCAGCATGCTTTGCTAGCCTCAGCTTGGCTCGGTTAGTAGTACTTACCCCTTTGGATCAGAGTGGCTTGGATAAATTCCACATAATCTGGATTGATAATCCAGTCTTGTACCTCAGTAAATCAGCAGACCATTCATTGCTTCAGAAGAAGTGCTTGTAGTTTTCTGGCTGTCTTCTCAATCTCTGCTCCTTCAGACAACACCAACACCAACTAGTCATCCATTAAAATGAGACCCACATAACGGTCCTTGCAATTCAAATCCAATTTATGGTGCAAGTTATTTGATTGATGCATTGATGCCTGGTAGAAATCCAAGACCTCTACAGTAATCCACCTGCAGTATTCTGAGTAGCAACTCCCTGTGGCTTCTTTGATGGTATCCCCCTAACCTTGTCCTTACCACCTAGAAGGACAAGGGCAGCAGGGGCACTGTCAGGACTTGCAAATACATCGGTGCTTCTTCATTGTCACAGGGCCTAAATCCTGCCCTTTTCCATCCACCAACACTTTGAGGGCCCTTCACCAGAAGGACTCAGAAAGGGTGGCTCACCACTACCTTGCCAAGGGAAACTAGGAAGGGGCAAGAAATGCTGAGATTGTCTGCAATGCCCTCCTTTTGTAATTGAATTAAATAGGGTAACAGTGTTAGTCTGATCTCACTTCCTCCTGGTAAAGGTGTGCTATTGAGTTCAAGCTTAAATTGAAAATGAATTCCTGTTGACGCAGTGCAACCTTTATTTACATTAGTATGTGATGCTCTGGCCTGTCTCCAATACCATACTGCAGTGAGGAGTTCCAATGGTGGTCAGAGGCAGCACGGTATGAGGCAGGTCACTCTATGTCAAAGTCTCCCTGCACTGTACTCAGTGGCCTGGGTGGGTTGAGACTCCCTCATCTCTCCCACACTCAATGCTGAATTATTTAGATGTGCTTTCTTTAAAGCCATCAATGACAATTTTGCTTCAAAATGTACTCCTTTATATACTTGCTTGAGTTGACTTCATAACAGATGGCAAATAGTCCCAGCAATTGAGAGGCTGGTTAGACTAAGCCTCTATGCAAAGGCCCTCACAGTATGCCCAGTCCGATGGTGATTAAGTTATATGCCAAATATTTGTAGCAACAGAATATTCTCTCATTCTAAATGCTGCAGTTTGTCAAAAATGAGATGATTAATATAATAAAGTCTGACTGAACTGTTCAGGGTGTGCTAGCTAATCATTTGTGGTGGATGAGTAATATTTTTTCTGTTTGAGTATTTGTTACAGCTGATTGCTTTTTGGCAGGGGAGTATTTTATGGCAGATGTGGATGACATAATGTTCCGGCTCTCTGTGGCTGCATCAGGTGCACATCCAGAATCCATGAGAATCTAATCATATCGCACATGAAAACATCTTGGTCTCCGTCCAGGAGCCATGGCCTGGAAATCTTTGTCAGAGGAGCAAAAACAAAAGGCTCGCTGGTGGGGTTTGGGAAAGGTAGAGGAAACTAAATGTGACATTGACCTTCAATATAGCCCAGACTGGTGGTGAAGGCCTTCTTAGAATGAATATCTTTTTGCTCAATGGTAAAATGCTTAACCAGTCAGAATACAGTGGGTTCGAGCTCTATTCCAGAGAGCTGAACTGGAAGTTTAGTGCAGTGTTGAGAGAGCATTGCTTAGTTGGAGTTACTTTCCTTTTAAAAACCGAGGCCCTCTCTGCCCTCTCAGGTGACAGTTCATGAAGCAGAGCAGGCAAGTCCTCCAGATGGCCCTGACCAGTATCCATCTCTATTCAGCAGCATCAAAACAGGTTAATGCATCATTGACCTTAATGCTGCTTTTAGACAAACCTCACAAGTAGGTTTGCCTACAAGGACAAAACCAGTCAGAAGTGAAATACTGGGAGGAAAGCTCTGTGGCTGAATCCAGAGGGTGTGAGAGATGCAGTATAACTGCCAGATCTTTCACCCTCTCCCTGGTCTACCTGTCTGCTTCCATAAGGGCAGGAGATGAAATTGGGTGACCTTACTCTGAGCATGAGCCTGGTTCCAAAGTGGTACAAACCACCAGTCAGAGGAATCCCAATACGGGCTGTATCAGAGAAGTGGAATGCTCTACTGTAGCAATAAGGCATCCAACTATGTCACGCTGAAGCTGGAAATCCCTAATGTTGACTGTGGATGCACATTCCCAGAATTATTGTATTTCTGCTTGGTGATCTCAAATAAATCACAATTTTATAAAGTGCTTGAGAGACTAGGAAGGAGGAACAGTTCAGATAAACTTCAAACATTTCCGCCGAGGAAAGCCCTGTGCAATTGTGATTCACCACAGGTCTTTAATGTGTGAGCATGTCAGCTCTTCCATTGATCCGCTTTATAACTGCCAACACGGACTTGGTAATCATCCTGCATACAGCGAAAGCCAGTTCATCTACCACCACCTTGTTTAAATAAGGCTCTCTCCTTCTATGCACTGCCCCTGTGATTCCAGGCATTTCTCTTGTCATGTCAGAGAGCAACAGAAAACACATGATATAATGGAGGTGGTTCTATTCCAATAAAGTCTTCCATTAAACCGAAGGTCAAACAGTTACAACTGACGTCTTGGCCATGTTCCCGCTTTCAGTGTAAGTGGAATACAACTAAGATTTGATAAGGCATAACAGTTTAGTGCAGGAATCACGATACAGAAAGGAGGAAATCTGAACTGATATGACGTCTTTCACATGTCACTTTGTTGGTGCACACTTCTGGACTGTCATCACACCAGCTAGCTATGGCAGCCAATTTACACACATCAAGCTCTCATGAACAACAATGAGGTAAATGATCAGGCAGCCTGTTTCCACAATATCTGTTGAATAATAAATATTGTTCAGGATATTTGGAGAATTCCCTTGCTCCCATCTGGAATCTTTCCAACCCTTCTTCATTTTACAGGCCTGGGATGCTACACAATTAACAAATGGATTAAATGCCACGATCTGCAGAGAAACATCTTCCCTTATTAATTTCCCATCCTGGCGAGATAGCAGGAGTTTTGCCCAGACATGGATCTTTCTTTGGTGAGCCATTCAGTGGCCATTCTTCACTGTGAACCTGAACACTGACCTGATTGCAACCCACTCAGTGACCCTTTCCATCTCAAGGCACTGTACTGAAGGAAGGAGAATGTATTTATATAATGCCTTTCATAACCTCAAAAGGTCCCAACACACTTCTGAGCCAATAAAAACATTTTTTAAGCACAGTCATTGTTTATACAGCACAACAGCCAATGTGCACAGAGCACAGTTTCAGAAACAGCACTAAGATGAATGACCAGTTTATTTGTCTTTGCAAATGTTGATTGAAGGATCAGTGTTGGACAGGATCCCAGGAGAACTTCCTGTTCTTCAAAAAAGTGTTGTGGGATCTTTTACATCCGCTCCTATGAGGAGGTGGAGGCTCAGTTTATCATCTGAGAGACGGTGTTTCCAACGCTGCGCCAAAGTATTGGCTGAGATGATCTGTTCAGGTCCAGGCAGCTGATTTGGTTTCCAACTGTCTGAGCCAAGCACGTTGAAATTCTGCCCGAATTTCTAAAGCGTCGGCCAAATCGACACCTTTACCAGAATAGATCAAACAGTGTGGGCAAGTAATCGACCAAGGGTCTGCATGTCCACATTTTGCTTAAAGCCCTATTACCAGGACTGTTCATTCATCAGTAAAACATTTGAACGATCCTTCTCCTATTTAAATAGAAAAGCCTGTATCCCCACTGCACTAGCTGCCTTCCATACATCTGTTAAAGATAGGCTTTACAGAACATGGGATATGGGGTGAGCTAGGAAAAAACACAAGCATTATTTCTTGTCACTCTTTTGTTTTTGTTGGCATGCGTCGTAAGGCTGAGTGAATTTACCTCCCATGAAATCCAGGCCAACTAAGAAATGCAGAGGAGAAAGAACCCTGCCCCCACTCTTTTGGCTCCGATCCAGCTTTCCATTGTGCTAAAGAAAATAAATCAAAGCTGGAGCTCTGCAAAGATCACTGGTGGCTTTCCACTGAAATTTCAGGGAAGCTTGACTTGTGCTCATTCCTAATCACCTTCAGCATAACAAGGTCTTCACTCCAGTCTTCCCTCAAGGTTTTTTCTCCTGAAGGGGTTAACTCCCTCATTGGTAAAATCAGCATCAATCTGCCCTCAATAACTTTTCTCAGTTTAACATTTTCCATGTAAAGGTAGATAGCAAGAACCAGTAGACTTCTAGTTGCTATTGTATTGTGATCTGGAATAGGGCCAATAGTTTCCTCTCTCTTATCCTGACAACACAATACCAATTTCATCTCAGAGTTGTTAATGCGCTCTGTTTTACATTACTCGGGAGCAATAATGCATCCTTCATTGACAATTGAATAGGAAGCAGGGCTTTGGTGCACTAGAATGGCTAGTAGCAATATTTTGTGTTGCAGTTGGTAGCTGGGGCTTTGTTAATTTGAACCCCAGATTGTGAACACAATGTGAAATGAGACTCTTCCCTTCAAGCTTCATGCCCGACGTTCTCTCCACCATGTGAGAGGTTTTCCTTGTTGTGCCTGCCTTGATAACAAAATAATATACTGGGACAGAGATATTTGCAGAATAATGTGGGCTTCTGGCACAGAGTATAGGAAAGCATCATTTGTCCTAGTTAAATTGAAATGTTGTCAGGTGAAGGGAGTTGTAAATATTTCAATTGTCATACCTTAAGGTCTTAATTAATTGACTGCAATGGTCTTGACTACTTTTTCTTCCACTATGTCTGACCGCTTCATATACTCGTTCCAGGGAGAGAGACATCTCCTGCTTTGCAAATGATAAGGCAGCGAAACTGGCCAGGTCCAGTTTGGCTGTTTTGTAAAAATCTGCATTGTTTAAGTTGGAAAGTGAATTTTAAATATGAATTATTGAACCCTTTGCATCCAGAAAATAAATATGTTTGGCATGAAAGATATTAATACAAATGATGTCTTGGTTTCTCCTGATTGATTGCATTTGCCACCGATCAAACGAAGTTAGATCTTCAACACCAGCTTCTGCACTTCCCAAATATCCACGCTTTGGAATCTGCTGAAACCTCTTCCTACCCTTCGTTAGATCGCCTATAACTATGCAAAAACCCTGCTTAAACCAGGCCGCACCTCAGGGCCGCATCTTTTGGAAAGGATACTTTGGCTTTTGGAGAGAGAGCAGCTGATGACACCTGATGACACCTGAACTCCATGGTTAAATGAAGGAAGATATTATAAAATTCCCCAGGAATATGAATTTTAGAAGGCTAGGGGTGTTTTATTGAAAATTCAAGATATTATGAGAACATGATATTATAAAGGGAAACTATTTCTGCTGATTGTGGAATAATCTATGGGTAAGCCTAGTAATTCCTAGGGTAGGGACATGTTCTGCACAGCTTTGTGGGCTGAAGGGCCTGAATTGTGCTGTAGTTTTTTCTATGTTTCTATGTTTCTATGATCCTACAGGAATAACTTAACAATTGGAGTGATGCCTTCCAGGAGTGAAGTTGGGGCACACTCTTTACACACGGTGGCTGCTAGAAACTTGGAACCATTTTTTGCTTATGGTAATTGATGTCAAGTCAACTGTTAATTTTCAGATGAGATTAGTAGATTTTAGCTAGTCAAAGGGATTAACTAATGCGGAAAAAGTGTGGGCATACGGAATTATGGCACAGGCCAGTCATGACTTCTAAATGGTGGAACACGCTAAGTGGATCACTCCCCTCCTATGTTCCAGTATTCCGAGATGTAGAAGTGAAAAAGAAAGGTCAGGAAGGAAGGAGGAACACAGAATGATGGAGTTTTAAATAGTAAATATGAAAAAGTAGTGGAATGAGTGAAAGGGAGAACAAGAGAGAAGACTTAGTTATTTATAGGGCACTAACCTTAGGCAGGGGAGCGTGGGAGCTTGAAAGTTCTTTTGTGGGATTCAGCCTGAAAAAACTTGGTTGGACTGAGGTCCTAATGAATGAGAGAGTTTTTGGTCATAATTGCCGTGAAGTATGAACAAAGTTGGATCTCAAGAAATAGTCCAACAATATATATTTTTGCTCCAGGAATCTGTTGGAACAAAATTAGTTGTACCTTATGCCTGGCTTGAATATTTCCTTCAAACCACAAAGTCCCTGCTGAGCTTTGGGGTATTGGTAACTAACTGAAACTTCCAAATTTTGACAAAATAAAAGTTAAATGACAAATACTACCATTCAAATACAGCAAGACTAATTAATATGAATATGAAGAAATATATTTCACTCTATTTAATACGCTATATTAAAAGTCGCAAAATTACAGACAGATCAAGGTACATGCTGCCAAGGTACATACCTTTAACCTATAATTCTGCACACCATACTAACATTAGTCCAGACTAACATTACCATAGCAACCACACCACATACCATTCACAGCGAGGAAATGTGGGGCAGCAGGTCAACAAACACCGGTAAAGCTTTAAATAAGTAAACAAAGTGATTTAAACTTAGCAATTCGGTTTTGCAAACCTGCCTGCCAGCAATGGAATATCTCAAGCACTAAACACTAATTCCCTTCCCTGTTCCTTAGATCCTTGAAGGTTCACACACAGCAGGAACTGAACCTTGCTTGACTGAGTCATTGACTATTCCTCTGTGATATCACATATAATTTATTGAAGTTCCTTCACTTTTTTAATTTAACATTTAGAATAACAAAGTTATGGACACTTCATTTTTAGCCCTGAAAAACAAAGTTCTTACAATGAGCCCATGAGAATACGTGTGTCTTAAGATGGTCTAAATGGCAGAACAACGATTAAGACAAAAATACAGTGAATGTAGCAAGATGGTACAATATATAACTATGAAACCTTCCAAGGAATGGTAAGCAGATGACCCCTGTGACTCAGGAGGAAGGCTTTAAAACTCCATCAAGGTTGTTATGCTTTCTTCTATATTTTCACCAGGTCACTGTCAGAACCCAGAAAATTGCCTGTAGTGACAGCTTTCCTCAGGCATTCTGACATTCCGGGCTCTGGTAGCTTTTAAGGACAACATTACCAACTCTGGGTTAGAGTCATACAGCACAGAAACAGCCCAACTCATCAATGCCGACCGAGATGCCTATCTATGCTATTCCCATTTTCCCGTATTTGGCCCATATCCCTCTGTACCATTCCTATCCATGAACCAGTCCAAATGCTTTTTTAAACACAGCGATTGTACCTGCCTCTATCGCCTCCTGTCGCAGTTTGTCCCATATACCCACCACCCTCTGTGTGAAAAGCTTGCCCCTCAGATCTCCTTTAAATATTTCTCCTCTCACCTGAAGTCTATGTCCTCTAGTTTTAGACTCCCCTACCCTTGGAAAAAGATTGTGACTAATTACCTCATCTATGCCCCTCATAATTTTGTAAACCTCCACAAGGTCACCCCTCAGCAGCCTGCACTCCAGTGAGAAAAATCCCAGCCTGTCTAATCTTTCCTTGTAGCTAAAGCCCTCCATTCCAGGCAGGCATGGCAGTGTAGCGGTTAGTCTAACACTATTACAGCACCAGCGACCCGGGTTCAATTCCGGCCACTGTCTGTAAAGAGTTTGTACGTTCTCCCCGTGACTGCGTGGGTTTCCTCTGGGTACTCAGGATTCCTTCCACATTCCAAAGACGTATGGGTTAGGAAGTTGTGGGCATGCTATGTTGGTGCCGGAAGCGTGGCAACACTTGCGGGCTGCCCGCAGAACACTCTACGCTAAAGATGCATTTCACTGTGTGTTTCGATGTACATGTGACTAATAAAGATCTTAATCTTAATCTTAATCTAGGAAACGTCCTGGTGAATCTCTTCTATACTCTTTCTAGCACTATCATATCTTTGGTGATCAGAAATACACATATTATTCCAATTGTGGCCCAACCAATGTCTTGTATACCTGCAACACGATGTCCCAACTCTTATACTCAGTACCCCTGCCTTTGAAGGCAAGATGGCTAAAGGCCTTCCTCACTACCATCTTGTGCGTGGTTCTAAGGCTTCTCCCGTGCAAGCTGTTCTGCTTTTTTACTGTTCAGTGGCTAATAAGAAACCTAAGTGGAAGTTCAAAACCTATGGAACAAGGAAGGCCAACATGAAAGAAAGGATGAGGTAAATCATAAAATGGTTTGGCCAGGCTTGGCTTCCAAGTTCAAGCAGAGACATAAGAGACTGCAGTTGCTAGAATCTGGAGCAGAAAACAAACTGCTGGAGAAACTCAGAAGGTCAGGCAGCATCTGCGGAGGCAAAGGGACCTGTATCAGGAGTAAGATGGAAAGGGGAGATAGTCAGTATCAGAGGTGAGGGTGAGGGGTAGGGCAGGAGCTGGCAAGCGATAGGTGGATCCAAGTAACTGTCTTAGAAGAGTAGACAAGAGCCTGAGAAAGTAAGAGGGACAGAACCATGGTGCAGCCAGTTGAGCTGCTGCCTCACAGCTCCAGTGACCCAGGTTCAATCCTCACCTCTGGTGCAGTTTGTGTGGGGTTTGCACATTTTTCCCTGTGACTATGTGGATTTCCTCGAGTTGCCCCAGTTGCTCCCACATTCCAAAGACAGGTTGGTTGCCCCTATAGTGTGGTTGAGTGGTAAAATCTGGCAGAGGTTGATAGAGATGTAAGGAGAATAGGTGACAGAATTAGCGGTGAAAGGGATTACACTGTGAGTTAGCATAGATTTGATGAGCCAGGCGGCCTTCTTTTATGTTGTAAGGAAATATGATAAAATGCTTGGCAACCATTAGAGACACTGGGACCCCTTTGAGGAGGCGGTTGTTAGTGACTGCAACACAGGCCTTCTCATCTGTCATAAATTCTTGGCCTATAAATTTTTCCTGAGTGTGCATGTGTTGTATGTGAGCTAAATCTCTTGGCATTGCTGGCTAGCCTTGCTTTTCACTCACCATTTCTTAAGTGATTCATACTATTCAATGCTCACAGGATGCTTCACATGACAATTAAGAGTCACCAACCTCAGAAAGGGACTGCAGTCACCTATTGACCAGGCTGGTTAAAGTTGGCAAGATTCTTTTTCTTAAGGACATTTGTGAACCAGATGCCCCAAGTGTGTTGCTCACTGCAGTCTCCTCAACCCCATTTGTCACTGGCATGTCACTATGTGAGAGATTTTAATGCGTCTCCAACACGTTGTGGCATAACTTTTATCATTTTGACTTTGAGCAATTTATCCTTGGTACTTACAACTATTAAAGGAAGACTAATGCAGTTAAAAGGAAATTGCTTGCATTTTAAAGTGTTTCAGGAATGATGACTTATGCATTGTGGTCACGCTTAGAAAATCTGCAACAATTTTGGGAACAGCAAGATCCCAGCAATGCTGGTGACCAGTTTATCTGATTTTTGGTTGTGTTCATTGCCATACAAACATCAACCAGATTGTAAATGATAATCTATATGTTAAAATACTGAAATTTTTTTTGTTTTCGGCAAACAAATGCAAATAATGGCTTAATCTGTGGATCCATAACTTCATCCCTATTTAAACACAGGAAAATGACAGATATAGAGATTGTTGTTATAACTGCAAAGATTCATGGTGTCAGCCGTGTGTAGGAGTCGATCTGGCTTGGGAAAACGAGAGCTTGGAATGATAACATAGGCCAATAAAAACATCCGAAAATAAGAGTGAAAAATAGCAGGAAGACGAGTGATACATTTTGGTAACTGAAAGATTTGTTCCAAATAATGATTTATTATCACAAAAATGAATTATAGGAGTGCAATAGGACCACACTACTGTGGGATACTAAAGGAACCTCTTTTACCAAAGTGGGAGGTATGCCTTGTGCAACTGAACTACCCCTGGACTAATGATGTGAAGGCAGCTTCGACACGCATACATCCAGTGCTGCCTTTGTGTTATTGCAAAGCTATTTCTGTTGTGGAGCTTGTACGAGTGTTAGTTTGTGATTTATTTTCCCAGACTCTATTCCTGGGATAGAATCATCTTCACCAGGAGCACAAGGCGGAAAATGGTTAAGAGGTCAGGCAGCTCAGATCAGGGCACTAACTGCTTTCACTTTATTAGGCAAAAGATCAGGAGCGGCTCACATTGCGCTGTGTGAGACTGGCAAGGAGCTGGGAGTCATCAATGATCACCACATGTTTAGGACTCTCTTTGAGGCAGGTGTATCATTTTACCTGGGCTTGTCAGTCAGAGGGAATATATCTCCAACCAATCCTAAAGCAAGTTTTTAAAGCTTCAATGCACCACCTGCCCTTTTGCGTCTTCCCTTCCTAGCCTCCTGGGGTCTGAACATTCCTTCTTATGAACAGTGACTCACTCATACCTCTTATACTTTTGGGTACTGCATTCAGTGCACATAATGTGGTATATTGGAGGAATCAAGGCCAGATGGGTGGCTGCTTTGCAGAACACCTCCACAAGGGTAATCCTGATTCTTCTGGCTGACTGTGGCTTTAGTTCACCATGTCATTCCCACTCCGATCTCTCCATCTTTAGTCTGTTTCATTGTTCCATTGAAGGTCCAGGAACAGCACCTCACATGCCCACTGGGCATCTTACAACCCTTGGGACTCAACGTTGAATTCATCAGTTTCAGATAACCAGCCTTTCCAGTTTCTGTTAGAATTGGGCCAAATTCTTCTTTATTTCAGATTTCCAGCAACTGCCGTGTTTTGCCTTTCCAGCGACTTCCAACTTTGTTTCTCCCTCTCTTCTGTGTTTTCTTTCATCTTCCTCCATTTACATCTCCCCCAGGCAGATTATCTTCAATTACAAGCCTTCCCCACCCTCTCTCAGCCAGCACCACCACCACTTGTGTCATTCAGTCACCCTATCACAGACATTCCCCTTGTCCTCTCCACCATCTCCCTTCTCTGCAATTTAAAATACTCCAAATTTCTAACCTTTCCCAGTTCTGATGAAAGATCATCGACCTGTAACATTGTTGCTCTCTCTCCACAGATGCTGCTTAACCAGCTGAATATTTCCAGCATTCAGTGTCTTTAATTAAAAAAAAACTTCTCCAGGAATTCATTCGGGCTCCTGGACACTACACATTATAAACTGAAGCACCCTTAAAGTCTTATTACTCTGCATCATGGCAGTTAGGGAAATAAGAATATAATAAATAAACATAAGAACAAAAGAAGTAGGAGCAGGAGTAGGCCACTCAGCCCCTCATGCCTACCCCACCATTCAATATAGTCATGGATGATCAACACCAGATCTCAACTCTTCTTCTGTGCCAGTTCCTCATAACTCTCAATTGCCCGACCTTTCAAAAATGTACCTGCTTCCTCTTTAAGTATCCCCAGTGATCTAGCTTCCATAACCCTACGAGGAAGAGAATTCCAGAGATCCATTACCCTCTGTGAGAAGAAGTTTCTACGAAGCTCAGTTTTAAATGACCACCTTTTAATCTTATAACCATGTTCCTCTGTTTGAGATTCTCCCAATGGAGTGAGAAACTGCAGAGAGTTGTGGACACAGCCCAGCACATCATGGAAACCAGCCTCCCCTCCATGGACTCTGTCTATACCTCTCGTTGCCTTGATGAAGCAGCCAGCATAATCAAAGACCCCACCCACCCAGGTCATTCTCTCTTCTCTCCTCTCCCATCAGGCAGAAGATACAGGAGTCTGAGGGCACATACTACCAGGCTCAAGGACAGCTTCTATCCCACCGTGATAAGACTATTGAACGGTTCCCTTATACGATGAGATGGACTTGTTTGACCTTGCACCTTATTGTCTACCTGCAATGCACTTCCTTGTAGCTGTGACACTTTGTATTCTGTTATTGTTTTTACCCTGTACTACAGGGTTGAGGTCGAGATATTGGTATTGTTATTAGTATCGGTTTATTATTGTCACTTGTACCGAGGTGCAGTGAAAAACTTGTCTTGCATTCCGTTCGTACAGATCAATTCATTACACAGTGCATTGAGGTAGTACAGGGCAAAACCAGTAACAGAATACAGAGTAAAGTGTCAGAGCAATATCTCGACCTCAACTCTGTTATGCCCCCTTAGGATCTTAAATGCTTCAATAAGATCACCACTCATTCTTCTAAACTCCAAAAAAATACAGATATTATTGCTTAAGTTGCTCATGATAGGACAACCCTCTCATCCCAGGAATTAGCCTAATGAGTTTCCTTCCAAGACAAGGGTCATTTGGTCCATCTTCGTTCTGGTGACCTCCTCAGCTGTTCCCTGCTCAAGAGCACTCTTCACCATTTGTCTACTCCTTAGTGTCGGCACTGCATTGATTTTTCTCTTTTGCAGCCCAGCAACATTAAGTTCAAATGCAGAGCGTGGAATGGCAGCAAACCTAGGGCCTCCTAGTTACTATGGCTCAGAACCAATCCAAGGGAGTGTCCTTACCCACTACGTGGGCCCGCCAGCTGTGGCAAAGTTTTTCAGTGCTGCCGTTGAAGAGGGTAAGGTGGACGTGATTTATGCGAGTCATGTTAAATACTTGTGAGGTATGGTCTTGATTAGCAGATTTTAAAAATGAATTCATTTTCTGGCAGTCCTCCATTCTTTAATGCTGGCAGTTCTCAATATATACAGTTTGCCAGCTCATTTAGAACCTTTGCTGGAATTTTCACATGAATTTTTACATGATAGTGCATTTGTTGTAATCCACAAATTAATTTTTGGCTTTGTAATGCATTTTGCAGGAAACCACTCTCTGACATTTTGTTCCCAGCTATTTTCTTTCTGACTCTGGGAAAAGACACCGTGCTCATTAACATTTGATGTGCTGGCTATATTTTACCCTTCTCATTCACCTTTTCATTTTTCCAACAGGCCATCTACGCGTCTCCCATTCTGATTCTTCCTATCTGTTGTGTCTACATACTATTTCTACCCTCTCAGATCATCACCAGGCTATTTTTTTCACAATGATTACCATCTGTGTATTTGACTACAAAAGGCATCACAACAAACCCAATCCCTAATACTATGATGTAGAAAAAGGCCATTCTGCCCATTTGGTCCATGTCAACTCCCAGCAGAACATTCCATCAGTCCCATTCCTCTCCTTCTTATCTCTCCGTATCCCTGCAAATTATTCTCTCTCTCTCTCACACACATCAACTCCCTTTTGATTCCTTTTGTCATTAGCTCAGCACACCTTTGGAATGTGGGAAGGAATTGGAGCACCCAGGGGAAGCCTATGCAGTCGTGGCAAGAACATGCAAATTCCACAATGACTCACCCAAGTTCAGTATGAACCCAGGATCTTGGAGCCAGTGTGGAGTTTGCGTGCTTTTCCCGCCTGGCTGAGTGCAGCTACAAGAACACTCAAGAAGGTTGACACTATACAGGACATAGCAGCCTGCTTGATATACACTCCATCCACAACCAATCATTCACTCCACCAGTGATGCACAGGAGCAGCAGTCTGTACCATCTACAGGATGCACTGCAGCAACTCACCAAGACTCCTTAAGACAGCACCTTCCAAATCCACCACCTCCACCAGCTAGAAGAACAAGGGCAGCAAAAATACAGGAACACCACCACCTTGAAGTTGTCCTCTAAGCCACACACCATCCTGACTTGGGAATATATCGCTGTTCTTTCACCGTTGCTAGGTGAAAATCCTGGAACACCCTACTGAATGGAATTGTGGACATACCCACACCTCAAGGACTGTAACGGTTCAAGAAGGCAGCTCACCACCACCTTCTTAATGGTAACTAGAGATGGACAATTAAATGTTGGCTCAGCCTGCGAAACCCACATCCCTTGACTGAGCACAAGAAAAATTCTGAGGTAACTGCACTACCTGTGTCACTAAATTTAAAGGCTACTGGGCCATATTTCAAAAAGCATGTACTTTCCTGTAGTGGGGAGTAGACATGGATCGGGAGCTGGGAACGATGCTGAGTTACCTGCTCACTGACACCAAGACCACTTTTCAAGCCTCTTTCCCCCATTCTGACTGAGATCAACACACCAAGCACAGATACTGATGACCTTCACCCTTTTCCCGACTGAGGTGTTCATCATAGGTTGCATTTACCAGTGGAGAGAGACATGTCATAGACTGATAAAGACCTACAGCATGGAAACAGGCCCTTTGGCCCAACTGGTCCACGTTGTCCAAGATTCCCACTTAAGCTAGTCCCGTTGGCCTGTGTTTGGCCCATATCTCTCTAAACCTTTCCTATCTATGTCTTGTCCTTCAAGAACATAATTTGTGACTGCCATTGCAACCATAAACAACCAAGAAGCTGGCAATAGAAAACCAGTGATGTAGTACACGAGGTAAGTCTAAAATTCAGTTTACAGTTTGCCATTCATCAGATGTTCAATACGTAGAAATTTCAAATAAGTGCAGAGACAGAAACATTGAATAAACTGAAAGCATTTCACACTAGACAAAGAAATAATAATTCCTCATATCAATAACACAATTCAGTCATTTGTGTTTTAAGTGGGGACATGGAGTCAAGGGGAACAGTTTTCGAAGAGCTCAAATGGTTAAACTTACAATCACGAGCCAATCATATTAGAACATTGCTGAAGTTTCTTAAAACAGGATGTGGTGGAAGGCAAAATGAATTTCAGCTGTTGTTTGAAGGGCTGTCACAGGCAGAAAATCTGTAGCTGAGATGTTTGGTAGGAACATCGTTCAGATAAAATGTATGAGAAAAGTGGAGGAGTTGAGCATGAGAGGTTGTGAAAACAGGATATTGACTGGCAAGCTTTCTTTATGCATGTCGTTTGCAGTTCTCCTGAAACAGCATATTTCTCTCCTAACTGTTGCTCGAAATGTGTGGCAGGCTGCTTGTCTTTAGAGAAAGGCGGACAGAATTGCCAGTTTTCTCTGCCTTTTCAAATACAGCAGAGACTTGCAGAGCTTTCCCTCAAAAGTTGTTCCACCTCAACCTTCAGACTTTCCCTTCCAAAACTTGGGGGTACAATTTCATGGCACCAGTGACCTCACTGTCTCCGAGAACCTGTCTGTGTACGTGAGCCTAAGTATTAAAGGCTGAGTAAAATAAAGAAAGGTTTCCTCTTACATTAAGCCTTTAATGATCACAGGTTGTCTCAAAGCACTTCCAAGTATTCTGCAGTGTAGTCACGGTTGTAGAGTATAAAATGCAGCATAGCAAGCTCCCACAAACAGCAAGGAGATAATCTTAGGATGTGTTTCAGTGATTTTGATTGGACAATAAATATTGGACTAGTTGCCAGGGAGAACTTCCTATTCTTCAAAAAAGAGTGGTTTAGAATCTCTGCTGTCCACCTGAGAGGACAGATGGGACCACAAGTTAAAGGCTCATCTTAAAGGAGGTATCTCTGGTACATCAGTCGAGCTGCGTAAAGTCTTCATAAACAAAAACAACCGTTGTTTCTCCAGCAGTTTCACTGCAGTAACTATATGTCACTGAGCCAAAGGGTAGCTAACATTTGGTCAAAGGGATGAGATTTCAGGATGTTCTGAGGTGGACAGTGCAAGGTGGAATGGTGGATGGGAGGGTTTCAGAGTCTAGACAGCTGAGGCTGTAGCTGGTAATGGTATGGTGGAGTGGGAAAGAATCGCACAAAAGATCTGAGTCAGAAGAATACAGAGTTCCTGGAGGTTGTGGTGCTGGAGGGTGTTAAACACGTGGAGAGAAGCGAGATCACAAAAGAAGGATGATGGGAATTCAAAACTGGAGGCAAGAGATCAGCTTGGATGTGGATGATAGTTGATCAGGACCTGGTTTGGAACAAGATGCTTACAGTAGTTTCGGTTATAGTGTGCGTGGGGCTGGTCAAGGAAACATTGGGATTGTGGAGACTGGAGTGGACGGGACTGGAGACGAAGAAATGTGGAAGAAGGTTCCAACACAAGATGGGCGACACAGGGGCAGAGAAGGTGATGTTACAGAGGTGAGAGATGTTGTTGGAGGGAATATTGGTTTAAAACTGAGTTCAGAGCTCTTTGGAATGCTGAGGCTGTAATCAGTCTGGCTCAAACTGAAGCTTTGAATTGGGAGTTCAATGGAATCGGTGGCAAGGAAGCAGAGTTGGTGACAGTTGTAGAAGCCTTGGCATAACTGGAAAAACTTGTCGTGATTAGATGGCTGGCAGGTAATTGGACAACATGGAGGTTGAGGAGGGCTTGAAAGTGGTAGTCATCAAGTTGGATGCTATCACCATAGACAGCCCTGATCTCCTGTATTTAAATGGTGTCTTTGAACATTAGCACTTAGATGAAGGAAACAACAGTATGGATGGTACCTCTTTGGGAAGCTCCTCCGGGTGAATAATGCAGGGACAAGGAAAGGAATCATTGCCAAAGGTGGTCTAGCCACAAAAGACCAGATGCAAATGGAACAAATGAAGGAGAGTCCCACTAAGAAGGACTGTGTAGCTTGGAGGGGTAATACAGATAAGGTCAAAACTTTTCTCGTCAAGTTTTCACAGGCACATCTTTTCCAGAATGGCCACTGGATACTAAAGAAGAGATGGAAGTCTAGTCTGTGGATACTTGAGTAAAGGAAGGAACTCTCCAAAGTCAACTATTTGAGTCCAGGCAGTGGCCTACCCATTCAGATTTTAGTCCATCAGTTCAGTTAAACACTAAAGATCCTATTTCACAAGGACTTCTCCTTGTTGTTCCTCATTCCTTCCTCAACCAAAACCAGATTCGCTGCCTATTCCCAGTTAGAGTTTGTGGCATCTTGCTGGGCATGTAATAGTAATGGTAGTTCCCATGTAGTCATTTTAGTGCGAGGTCTTTAATTTTGTGACATGTAATAAGATACAATTCTCTTTTGCTTTTCTAGCTTTTGTACAAGGGAGTCCTTTTGTCAGCTGAGTCTTTGGAGGAACCTTGTTAAGTTTATTTGTGTGGTTACTTTAGTAACTTGTGCTGGGAGGGTCTACTGAAAAACTAATGCTATTGATTGGTTTCACTGTAGATGACCATTTGGATTCCTTCCACTTATTCAGTGGCAGAACAAAGCGTGGTTGTACAGTGAGACTAATACGTTCTTTATATAGCTCTGCAGCTGCTAATGGGAGATGTGATTTCATCAGCAAGGCTATCACCTTGGCTTAGTGGGTAACAGTCACACCTGGGTCAGAAAGTTCAGGTGCAGACTCCATGTTAAGACTCAACCCTCTCAAGGCTGTCAACCCAGTACATCGGTGAAGGTGCTGCACTTTGGAGATCTGTATTGTCTTTCTGAAGAAGCACTAAATCAATCCACCATCTGCTTATTCCAGTGGTTCTTATGGATGTTAAAAATGCCACGTCACTATTGATGGAAGTCCAGGAATTACCTGGTGTCTGGCCAATATTCATTCCTCCATCAACATTACCAAAACATTGGTTTACCAAGTTATCAGTATGGGAAGACTGCACTGCAAAGTGGCTGCCACAGATTGTCCACTTGGGAATAGTTGGTGGCCCAAAAAAGTGTGAAGCATTTTGGCATGTCAGATGATAAGGCATTAATAGTGTAGATAAATGACAGTGAATGCTCTGGGTGTGTGACAATGGAGAGGGCTGCCAGCTTGCAAGGGTTAATAGGTGTCATTGGTAAAACCACCCGTTGATTATTGTTTTTGGCTTGGTGCCTGTTTCAGCCTAATTTTTACAGTTTCTCTGCAGCGTTGAAAATGGTCTGTGATTGATCGCTTTTACCAGAATTTGTACGCAATAGCAATCTGCTCTCTCTGACATCAGCTCGCTGTTTTAGTGTGGTAAATTCCACAGCGTGGGAAGCCCTGGGACTCTAAGAGTCCCCAGCAGGCTCAGCTCTACAATACAAAAAGGCAAAAGGTATCAACATCAAGGCCGTCTAAACCTACTTCAGAAAGCAGTGGGCAGCATAAGGATATTTCACAGATGCCTATCCTGCCATTTTATTCAATATTGTTGGGCAGGATGAAATACAAAGTCATCAAATGGTGTAAGAAATGTCAGGAAAACAATGAAATCAAAGCTGAAAGTGTGAGTAATAGGAATCACAGCATCCTAGAGTACAGAAGGGGATCATTTGTCCCATCATGGCATGTCTGCCCTTTGAAACTTTCCAATTAGCTCCTGTAACCCTGTAAGTTGCTTTTCAAGTGAATATCTAATTACCCCTCGAAAGCTAATGTTAGATCTGCTTCTACTATACTCCCAGGCAACAAAAGAAGAAAGCTCTTAGATCACTCCTTTACCTTTGAAGCAAGGGCACTGCCATAATGTGCATAATTGATTTCAGATCATAATGTTTTCTGTGGAAAAGAATATCTTCCAATTTTCTCATGACATATTTTGCCAATTATCTTAAATCTGTGTTCACTGACACCCAGTCATCAAAATCAGTTTCTCATTATTTACCAAAAGTCACCATAATTTTGAACACCCCTATAAAGAGAACAAACCCAGGTTCTCAAATTTAGACGTGACCGTACTTGTCCATGTTACCATTCTGGTAAATGTCCACTGTACCTCGCCTGAAGCATGGTGCTCAAAATTAAACACAAGAGGGTTAACCAGTAACTTACAAAATATTAGCATAATTTCTCTGCCCTGTAATTATAAATAAAACCAAGAATCCTGTATGCATTTTTAACAGGCTCATTAGCCAGTCCTGTCATTTGAGAGCAAACACTGATGTCTCTCTGTTTCTGCATTGTTTTTGTTTCTTCTTCTTTTTCTTCTTCTTCTTTCTTTTACTTGGGCAGCCCACTGAGATCAAGGATGACATCATACCAGTCGGGTTTTGTGGATTCTGAGATGGCTCATGAGGCCAATGTGGGAACCACAGACTCTTTCACTGAAGAGGCGGGGTGTGTCTGATGGGTCGAGCGGTTGGGTCGTTCGTGAGGTGATGCATTCCTTATGCTGCTTATGGAGGGATCCTGTGTGCTTCCAATACATGGCCTCCAGGTTCTCCTTGTCCACCTTGAGTAGTCATGGGCGAGAGATCCCTCGGGAAGCCTGGAGGTGTTGCAGATGTTTCTTCAAGGAGGTTTTGAATGCATCCTTGAATCCTATCCTCTACCCACCTGGTATTCTCTTCCCATGACAGTGCTTGGAATAAAGTGTCTGATTTGGAAATTTGGTATTGGGCATGCAAAAAAACACGTAGCTGACTGAATGTAACCAGGGCTGAGAGAGAACACTGAAATTGGTTTTCTTATCCTTCCAGTGAGTTTGTGCAGACAACGTCAGTGGTATTTCTTGAATGCCTTGAGGTACCTGCTGAAGTAAGTTCAGGTTACCTCGCTTCATTGTTCTCTCCAAAAGGCATCACCACACATTTCCTGCATTAAATTCCCACTTCCGTGCATCAGTCCATTTCCCCCATCTGTTCTCCCAAAACCTGCTATGACCCATCCAACAATTTATTACATTTCCATAAACGATAGTTCTTTAAGTATTTATAAAAGAAGATGGAGGATCAAGAACTCCTCCTGGATGGGAGAGCTGCCTTAAATGAGCGAGGGTTGGCTGACCATCACATCTGTTGTATGAGGGTTCACTACTGAAAACTTCTGCTGTACCCAAAGTCCAGTGTTCGTATGCCATGGAATAGGGTGTGGAGGGAGAATTAGTGGATTGGGATCTCAAGGGTGTGACTGTGAGCAATGCAGACAGATGTTGTAATATCCCCTGGTTGTAACCAGGCAGGAGACAAAGACTGAGTGGTTAGAGTGGGAGTGGGATGGCGAATTATAATGGCAGGCAACAGAAAGCTCAGGGTCACTCCTGCAGACTGAGCGCAGGTGCTCAGCAAAGCATTCACCCAACCTGCATTTGGTTTCTCTACTGTGGAGGAGACCACATTGTGAACATCGAATACTAGACTGGAAGAAATGCAAGTGAATCGCTGCCTGACCTGGAAAGAATGTTGGGTCCCTGGATGGTGGGAAGGGAAGAGGTAAAAGGACAGGTGTTGCACCTCCTGCAGTTGCATGGGAAAGCACCATGCCAAGGGGGGTGGTAGGCTGGTTTGGAAGAGCAGACAAAGGGGTCACGAAGGGAATGATCCCTATGAAATGCTGAAAGGGAAGTGGAGTGGAATATATTGCCCAGCTACAGGAAAGATGTGATTAAATTGGAAAGAGTGCAGAAAAGGTTTACAAGAATATTGCCAGGTCTTGAGGGACTGAGTTATAGGGAGAGGTTGGACAGGCTAGGACTTTATTCCTTGGAGCATGGTAGTGTAGCAGTTAGCATAATGCTTTTGCAGTGCCAGCGATTGGGGTTCAATTCCCGCTGATGTCTGTAAGGAGTTTATATGTTCTCCCTGTGACTGCATGAGTTTCCACCGGGTGCTCTGGTTTCCTCCCACATTCCAAAGACATATGGGTTAGTAGGTTAACATGGGTGTAATTGGGCTGGAAGGGCCTGTTACCGTGCTGTATAAATAAAGTATTTTTTAAAGAGACTGAGGGGTGATCTTATAGAGGTGTATAAAATCATGAGGGACATAGAGAGGGTGAATGCACTTAGTCTTTTTCCCCAGTGTTGGGGAATCAAGAACTAGAGGACATAGGTTTAAGGTGAGAGGTGAAAGATTTAATAGGAGCTTGAGGGGCAACTTTTTTTTTTACACAAAGGGTGATATGTACATGAATGAGCTGGCAGAGGAAGTGGTTGAGGCAGGTACAATAACAACTTGTAAAAGACAATTTGACAGGTACATGGATTGGAAAGGTTTAGAAGGTTCTGGGCCAAACGCTGGCAAATGCGACTAGCTTGGATGGGCATCTTGGTCAGCATAGACCAGTTGGGCCAAAGGGACTGTTTCTGTGCTATATGACTTTATGACTCTATGCATGTAGTGGTGGAATCTTGTTGGAGCCGGTGGAAATTGCAAAGGATGATACGTCGGATGTGGAAGCTGGTGGGGTGGAAGGTAAACACTGTGTGGAGGGGGTGGAGACAGTACGGTCAAGATGTGGTGTCGGGAAGTGTTGGGGTCACAGTCAGATTGGTGTACAGTGTTGGCAACCCAAGGAAACCTGCAGTGAGGGGTAAGTTTTGAGGGGGTTGCTGTGGATGAATGCACAGTGTCTTCTGTGAGTCTGAAGCCTGACTGAATTTCCTGAAAGTGGTGTAAGGTGGGAAGATCCGTGATTATAAACCAAGGAAGGCACAATGTTCGTCCAAGGCAAGACAGTGGGTGTCTTGGAGGGGAGTAGAGGTTGATGGTGTTGCCTCAATCTTGTCCTGTTCGATGTACAAGTAACTGGGCCTGGTATAAGCACTGTGATTTGCTGTTGTGCATCCCCTCCAATAGTGTGTCATTGTTGGAGGGAATGAAATTGGAGTCCAGGGCACAATACTGACCACATGGACATTTTGTCCAGGGTGCTGTGGAACTTCTTGAGTATGGTGATTGCAACTACACAGACAAGTGGAGAATATTCCTTTCACAAACATTCAGTTTCGTCTTAGTCATGAAGGCAATGGGATGTTCATGGGGCCTTCTCCTATTGCCAGCTGCCTGATTCTCCACCAGTATTCTCAGAATGTTATAAGGATACAAAGCCTTGCTGTGGTCCATTGGTGGTAGGAGATCTGATGGAGGGAATAGATGTAAAAATTAATCCCTCTGGGCTCTGATGGGTTTCTGCATTTCCAGCATTTTCCTTAGTTTATTTTGCATTTATGCTCAATATTTACTTAGTACAACACAGAAGAAGGGCATTTAGCCTATTGGGTCTATCCCAATACCCATCAAAGCAATCTTATCATCTTCTTTCTCTGATTTCCCTGTTTCCCTGTATTGTCTCTCACATGCCCTTTGATTCCTTTTTCACACTAGGGGTTATTTACAGGGGTCAATTAACCTACCAGCATATCTTTAGAGTCATGGAGTAACACAGCACAGGAACAGGCCCTATGGTTGTTGTGTAACAGATTCGAGGGTCTCGAGGGACAAGGACTCTGGGCACAGTCTTTGGAGTTAAAATGATTTATTTATAAAAGCCAAGCGCAGGACAGGATAATGGGAGCAACACACGCACACTGGTGATCGCGAACGTGGGGGGAATCGCAACAAGGGTAAGATACACACATGCACACACAACACACCGGGTACAAACGATCAAGGAAGAAATGATACGATGCCTGCCACCCCTCGACTCAGTGCAGGCACGGATCTACACTACCGGGAATCTACTTTAGGATGCTCCTAACCCTGAGGAAGTGCACACTCTTACCAATAGTCTCTTCAGTGTTGTTTCACGATTCCTTGGAGCAATCAAAAGAGAGAGAAACATGCACATATGGCACTTTTTATAGTGCTGGAGGGCTGGGTGGTCCAGCCCAGGTAGTTCAAACAAGCCAATGGCCCAAGGCCAGGTACACAGGTGTTTACAGAGGCCAATGGTCAAGTGTGGACTAATGGGTGGGTGGAGCCAGACCTTGATTGACAGTGATGTGACTTTCGACCAGGTGATCAGTGGTGTCACGTGACAGCCATGACTCTTCACAATACAATGGTCCAACTTATCCATGCCGATCAAGATGCCCATCTGAGCTCGTCCCACTTGCCCACATTTGATAGAATGTGATAGGAAACTAGAACACTTGGAGGGAACCCATGCAGTCAGAGGGAGAATGCGCAAATGATAGCAGCGGAGGTCAAGATTGAACCTGGGTCACGAGAGCTGTGAGGCAGCAGCTCTATTAGCTGTACCACTGTGGCTCTGGAATATTTCCAGTATTTTCTGATATGTTGGTAAGATCACTACTGCTGAACCTCTGCTAGCAAATAATAACGGTATCCAGGGTGGTAGCGATCACAGTGGTGAGAAATGCATGGATGAGTAACATCAGTCATATTCCTAATTCCAGATTACTGCTAATCTCATTAAGGTCAGTATCAGTGATCTACTGACCCTTACGATATTTGGATTCATCTACCTAAAAGTGAAGGCTGAGAACTCATGGAACTGTACTTCAGCAAGAACTGGCATCCTTTCCTTTCAGAGAGAAGGGGAGAAAATTCGAAAAGCAAACATCCATTTTGTAAGAGTAATTCTACTTTGATTCAACTTCTAAAACATTAGTGCCATTGGGCTGGCTGGTTTTTGTTACTTCATCCTGCCTTGTAATTGTTAAAAATCTGGGATTAAATTGCATTATTAAAGAGTTCAGCAGGGAATGAAACCATCTGAACCACACTGGAAAAACAACAATTAACTTTAACATTGTCCTGTTTATTTTTTTCTCTTTCTTTCTTTGAATGTTATTGTTTCAACATTGAGTACTGATGTCATCAGCAAGAGATTGGCTTGGATGAATTATTGAACCTGACAATATGAAGGAGTGAAGTTAACATCTGCACTTACTGCCACTGACCTGGGCTCCTTCTGAGGCTTTTGCTATTTCAGCTGCACTGGTTAATTCACTTTCCTTGCTCCCTTAAACTCAATGAGTCTTTAAAGCTAACAGTCTCACTGATGCCATTTGTGTTCATCTCCAGGGCATACATATTTCACAAAACAAATCAAAAGTAGATAAAAAATTTAAAAAGTTGTTAAAATGAGTGATCAATCTTATTTTTGATAAGTGGTAGGATTCTTCATTAACATGCTTCTTCATAGAAAGTGGTAAAATGCAGTTGGTAACGTGACTGTTGCTGTTTGGACTGCCACTCAATGTTAAAGTGCACCCTTTCCTCCGGTTGCAGCCATCTATTGAGGGATTGTAGCCACCTGCAATGAATGACCAGACTAGGCCCCTTTTCCCTACAAAAGAAAGGTTGAGAAATATCTGATTGAAATCTTTAAAAGTTTGGGGCTCCTTAAGTGTACACTTAGAGATACTTCCAGAAGGGAAGCCCAAAACCAGGGACCATTAGTAAAAGATCCAGTTAGAATCCTAAAGTTACCGGTTGGTTAGAACTTGGAACTTACCATCACATGGAGTCACTGAAATGAGTGCTATTGAGGGGAATCTTGGCTAGTATCCAAGGGAAAGAAGAATACCAGGTTATGCTGAAAGATTTACAAGTAGGGAAGGGAGTATTTGTATCGAGCATAAGCACCAGAATCAATCAATTGAGCTAAATGTACTGGAAATTGTATCTAGTTCAATATAACATGACGTAACTTAAGCACAGCTCCAACTAACCACAGCTTCCCCTTCCCAACCCACAATGTCCCCATTCTTCTACTTCAACTTCATTTCAGTCCCACCCTGTTGTTTGTTAAAATTCCTCCTTATGTTCTTCCTCAGTTGCCTTGCATATGTTACCTTTTCAATGACATATAACTTCTCACTCAACATATTTACCAATGCAGTTGAGGGAAGGCCCACCAGGAGATATAGATATCTCCAGGTTACTTCGTACTCTTTACCTCGCCATCTGGGACATGCCCTCTTCTCGTTACTACTATCAGGGAGGAGGTACAGGAGCCTGAAGACCCACACTCAATGATTCAGAAAAACCTCCTTCCCCTCCGCCATCAGATTTCTGAACGGTCCATAAACCTATGAACACTACTTCGTTATTCCTTGTTTTTGCACTATTTATTTATTTTTGTGATTTATAATAATTTTATGTCTTTCCACTGTACTGTTGCCGCAAAACAACAAATTTCAAAGTGATAATAAATCTGATTCTGATTCTGACCTTGACTTCTGTGATAAAGGAACATCTAGAGTAAATGAAAGTCACAGATTCCAATGGAAAAGTTTTTCTTCCAAAGGTGATAATTCACTTACTCTACCCTTAAACCCAGTGGGTCTTTTAATGTGAGGGAATGTTGGTTAACGTGTCCTATCGTTTCTCTGGTTCTGAGCAGCAGTGGTGGTGAGATTCTATTTAATATGTTCTTTTTTTAATCATAAGATTGCTGTACAGGGGAGGAGGTAAATCCTCAAGTCATGACTGGGGTAATGCTAAGCTTGGGTTTAAACAGATTGAAGATATAGCAGGAAAGAAAGGTTGAGAAAGGCACATTTCTCGTAGGTCTGTGGTCCAGAGAGGGCATGGGTTAGTGAAATGGGATTTGATTTCAACACATCAGAACACAGGGAGGATGAAGTATCACATTTGGAATCTAGAAGGAACAAGGGAGGAAAGTTGAGAGAGTTATTGCCTTCTTGAAAGCAGGGAGGGACAAGAAATCTCATTAGTGACTGTATCTTCAGCTGCCTTGGCCCCAAGCTCAGAAATTCCCTTCCTTAACCCTCTTCCTTCTCCACCTCTTATTCCTCCCTTGCAATGCTTTAAATCAACCAATTTGACTAAACTTTTTTGCTTCCTGCACTAAGTGCCTCCGTGCAGTCCCTTGTCAAGTTTTCTTCCATAGTGTTGCTGTGAGAATGTTTTTCTGATGTTAAAAGTCCCATACAAAGGCAAGTACTTGCTGTTGTTGCAGAGAGACAACGGAGACCCCAACATAGATGCAAGAACAGCTCTGCTCTCACACCTTACCCTGTGTATTAGAGGGTCCAGATATGGGAACTGTTCAACTGTTATCTCCCTTTGTTTTGTACTTTGCAAACACAGCACAAGAGGGCAGGCTGCTCCACTCTCTCCACAGCTTGATTGCAATTGACGTTACTTATCCTGTGCAAATAAACTCTGACACAGTGGATTTGAAACAGTTGAAAATTGGATTGTGCCTTCAGGCCAAACATTAAAACCTCTGTCCTGATTGCTCACCTGTCACACAGAATCAGGTCTGTAAAAGAACACACATTCCATGTATTACGTTCTAGGTCAAGACTGAGACAGCAGCCGGTGTGCCAACATTAAAGGGAAAAAAAAGCCCTTGACATTCAACCATGTTTTACACAAGATTCGTGTAATTATACAGGTCATTGTGACTCGTTTTTTTTTATTTTCGGGTGTTTGCCTGCAGCACGAATCGTGACTGGAAGAATTGATTCCAAGTATAACTTGTTTTATCACAAATCTTTGGAGTTCTGGAAGTCTGAAGCCCTTTTGAGGAGGACATTGAGAAAGGACGTGAAATGTGACCTGGTGGGGTAAATAGAGGAAATTTAAACTTAATCATTTGACCAGGCAAAGATCACGAGAGGAGCAAGGAATTTTATGGAGACCTCGAAGTTAGATTTCTGCTAGTTTTGGTGCACTGAACTGTCATTGTGTTTCATGTCCCCGTAAACCATCGTGAAAATATCATTGACAGACAGTCCCCAGGTTACGACAGGGTTCTGTTCCTGACAACTGTTCGTAAATCAGAAATGAACAACAGCAGTGTGTGGGAGAGGATCACAGAAACAGCCATGACAGGAGAGCGAACAGGCACGGGAAGAGCAGCCGCCAGCCGGTGTCACTGACTCAGTGAGTGAGCGAGTGAGTCTGCTCAGCACTCCCAGCTCTGCTCTGCTCAATCCAGCCCCTGACTGTTGCAGCTTTGGGAGTTGGGGAGAGGTTGGTCAGGAGGGAAGGCATGCAGAAATGCCATAAATTGGGTGTTCATGACCTTGGGGTGGGGTGGGGGGGGGGGTGTGGTGCGATCCTGTAAAATAGCATTAGGCAGTTTGCAGCCAGAACCAGTTCCTGAAAGGAGCTCACTTGCTATGTCACAGTTCCCACACTTTGCTGTGCAGCAGTGACAGAAAGGTAGAGGCATATACTCATGGAGTCACACAACACAGAACCAGGCCCTTCAGCCCATCGGGTCCATGCTGACCATCACGCACCCACTTACATTAATCCCATTTTATTCTCACCACATTCTTATCAACTCCCCCCAGATTCTACCACTCACCTGCACATGAGGGGCAAACTTACAGCGGTTAATTAACCTACCAACCTGCACATCTTTGGGATGCGGGAGGAAACTGGAGCATCTGGGGGAAACCCACACAGTCACAGAAAAATGTGCAAACTTCACACAGACAGTACCGGAGCTCAGGATCAAACCCAGGTTGCTGGAGATGTGAGACAGTGGCTCTCCCAGCTAGGCCACTGCGCCGCCCCTTTAACACGTGTCGGCCCTTTTAAGGCACACTCCCCCCCGGCAGCCAGAAGGCAGCACCACACACTGTGAAAGAGGCTGCACAGGAGAGGGAGCAAGCTCGCAGATTCATTCCAAGCGACAGTGAAGTCTTGGTGCAGAAGTTAGAGGCAATAAGGGATGTCCTGTGTGGCAGGAGGCAGGACTAGGGATGTGGAGGTCCACTGAGGTGACTGTTGGAATAGCCTGGCAGGAGGTGACTGGGATTGCGTTGGCCAGCAGTGAGAATGCCCGGAATATGGAGCATTGCTCCATAGACAGTAGGCAGTCAGAATCTAGGTTAGACAGTCAGAATCTTTTTCCCACAGTAGAAATGTCAAGCACTTGAAGATGAGAGGGGGAAAGTTTAAAGGAGATGTGCGGGGCAGGCTTTTACACAGAGGGTGATGGGTGCCTGGAACGGGCTGCCAGGCGTAGTGGTGGAAGCAGATATGATAGGTGTATTTAAAAGGCTGTTAGACACATGAATATGCAGAGAATGGAGGGAGATGGATCATGTACACACATGATTTAGTTTTAATTCAGCATTGTGTTCAGCACAGACATTGTGGGCTGTAGGGCCTATTCCAGTGCTGTACTGTTCTATATACTGTTCTATGTTCTATGTAGATTTTGTGACCTTACTAGTTCTGTCAAGATGACCAGTATAACAGCTGCTCCTTCATGCTGGCGCTTTCTGTCTCCCTCATACACAGCCACACACTGTTATTCACAAAAAGTTTACTTCATTCACAACTCCCACTCTTTTCTATACCAGCTCCTGTCCACATCCCACCACTGACATTCCATCCTCTCCACCATCCCGACAAAGATCCAGCCTACTGAGGGGACAACAGGTTACTCAATGTCCTTCCTTTCCTCCATCCAGGCAAAGAGAGCAAAGAACAGGAGGGGGGTCATCTGCAAGGGAGGGGGTCCTTGCGAATGCAACACCTGACAGGAATTGAGGAAACCATCCTGCACCTGAGCCACAAGCAATCTCAAGAGAAAGCATGACCCCCAACCTTCCAGGTATGTTCACCATCGACGTTTCATTGTAATCACAGCATCGCTTTGGATTGAGTGACAGTAGATCTGTTCTTTGCCAGTTGTGCTGCTGCATCACCATGAAGATGTTAGTTGTAGATCACTCTGTGAACCTCTGAAGGTGTCTTAACAGCCTTCAGTAAATTGCAAAACTTCCCAGTCAAGTCTCTTGATATCAACAGAATATCCTTATAGATTATGGTAAAAAAACATCAAAGTAGTGTGAAATGCTGCTAGTTATAGAGTAGAGTAAATAGAGTAAAATAGCACAGAAACACGCCCTTCAGCCTAACTTGTCCATGGTGACCAAGGTGGACAACTAAGATAGAGCTCCAAACTATATTGGTAGGACATTATTTGGCATGTACCTAGAGCTGGAAGACTGACATGAATGGCAAATGGAAGGGCTTGGTTCAGTTTCATGATGGTTGCTATTTCTTCTTGAATTGAATGGGTTAAATCAATTTATTGCACAAATAGGGCATTATACAGAGACACTAATCAATCTAATTTTGAGGTTTTTAATAGTGATGATCTTGCTTAAAATTGCAATGAAATGGTCCCCAGTGCATGAGCTAGGGAGAAATTGTACCCAGTCAGTAGGCACAGAGCCCTAATCAGATTAGGATGGGGCCAGCAGTTACATTGAATGCAGTACCTGTGGAAACAGTAAATCACACCCAATACCAGGAACAGGAACTGAAACCTGTGCTGGGAACAGTAACTCACACCTGTGCAGGGAACAGTATTTCATTCTCTACACTGAGAACATTAATACACTCCCTGTGCTGGGAACTGTACTTCACTCTTCTGCTGGGAACAGTAACTCTCTCCCTGTGCTGGGAACAGAAACTCACTCCCTCTGCTGGGAACAGTAATGCTCTCCTTGTGCTGGGAACCATGATTCATTCCCTGTACTGGGAACAGTAATTCACTCTATGCTGGGAACAGCAATTCTTTTTATCCATGCATGGATCTATTTCTCATTTTCTGCGCCAGGATCTGATACTCCCTTGTTCTGGGGTCTGCAGTTTGCTCCATTTGCTGGGAATAGTTGCTCATTCTGTGTGTTGGGATCTGACATTCACTCTTTCTTTGGTGATATAGTGCTCATTCCCTCTCACAATGGATATGATGTTCACATCTTCTGCTGGGATGTGTTGCTACCTTCCCTGCTGGAACTCTTCCTGCTGGGTCGGTCACTCACACACTATATTTGGATCTGATGCTTACTCATTGTGCTGGAATCTTTTATTCATGTCCTGTGCTCGGATCCTTGTGCACTCACTCCTCATGCTGGAATCTGTCACTCACACGTTGGACTCTCCCATGAGAGGAAACATCTTCTGGCATTTACCCTGTCTAGCCCTTAAGGATCTTATGTGTGTCAGGAAGACCTCCTTTCATTCTTCCAAAACACAATGAGAGTTCCAGCCTGTTTACCTTTCATAGGGTATCTCCTCCATATCTGGGACCACCCTAATGAACCTTCTCTGAACTACCTTCAAAGAAATAAGCCTTCCTTAAGAAGGGAGAACAAACTCGTACACAGTGGTCTCGCTGTGGACTCACTTGGACAGTTACTGTAAGATTTCACTGTGTTTATACTCCAACCTCCTTAAGGGCCAATATTCCATTAGCCTTCCCTGTTACCTGCTGTACTTGTGTGCTAGCTTTCTGTGTTTCCTGCAGAAGGAAACCAAATCCCTATCTGTTGCAACTTTTTTCAATTTTTCTCTGATTTTTTTCTCCCAAAATAAGCAATTGCACATTTTCTCACATTATGCTCCACTTGCTAATTTCTTGCCCACTCACCTAAGTCATATGTCACCATAAACTGTATCCTCCTTGCACCTTGCCTTCCCACTTTGTCGTCGATGAATTTGGTGACCTTCATTCCCTTCCTTCCTCCAAGACATTAATATATTTTGTAAACTGTTGAAGTCCCAACACAAATACCTGTGGTACCTCACTGATCATAGGTTATCAACCTAAAAATAGCCCCCATATCCTTTCTCACTACTTCTTGCCTGTTAGCCAATCATCCATCCATGCCAAGACTCCCTTCAATACCATGGGCTCATATCTTCTGACTTAATCTTCCAAGATGCACCTTATCAAACACCTTCTGGAAACCCAAATACAATGCAGCTACTGGTTTCCCCCATCCACATTGGTTGAGACATGCTAAAAACATTCCTTTAACTTTGTCAGGCATGACTCACCCTTTGTGAAGCCACGTCAATTCTGCTTGATTAGATTAACATTTTCTGAATGTGCTGCTATTATTTCCCTAATCAGTATTTTTCAAACAATAAATATCAGGGTGATTAGCTCATAATTGCCCATTTTTTGCCTCCTTTCTTTTTTGAATAGGGATGTCACATCGGCAGTTTTCCAAACCTCCGACGCTTCTCCAGAATCTAAGGACTCCTAGAGGACAATGACTAATGCATCCATTATTTTGGTAGCCACTTCTTTTATGATCCAAGGATGCAAGCCGTCTGAGCCGGGGACTTATCAGCCTTTTGACGCATTGGTTTGCCTAATACCAATTCTCTAGTGATAATGATGGTATTTAATTCCACCCTGGGATTAGTCACAGTATGGGGAGGAGAGGGTAAATGTTCACTTGGACCTCTCTCTTCCTATTTATGTACTTAAAGAAACTATTTTCATATCTTTGCTCATTTCCCTCATGCTTTAGAACATAGAACATTGAATATTACAGCACAGGAACAGACCCTTCCACTCTCACTATCTGTACTTACCATGATGCCAACTTAAACTAATCCTATTTGCCTGCACTTAGCCTATATCCCCCATTCCCTCTCTGTTTATGTGTCTGTCTAAATGCCTCTTAAACGTTGCTATCATATCTGCTTCCACCATGTCCCCTGGCAGCGTGTTCCAGGCACCTACCGCTCTCTGTGTAAAAAAACTTGCCTCACAAATCTCCTTTAAACTTTCCTCTTCTCACCTTAAATCTAAGCCCTCTAGTTTTTTGACATTTCCACCCTGGGAAAAAGACTCTGACCATCTACCCTATCTGTGCCTCTCTTAATTTAATATACTTCTATCAGGTCTTCCCTCAGCCTCCGATGCTCCAAAGAGAACAATCCAAGTTTGTCCAACTTCTTCTTATAGCTAATTTGAACTGCCTAAATTATTTTCTCTCTCTTTATTATCTATTTTTTGCCCTATTTTTAGATTCCGAATTTATCTCAGATTTAAGGTGCATCACCAATTTTTGTCTCCTTATACATTTTCTCTTTGCAGTCCCCAAGATGTGGTCTCATCTTTAACTTCTTTAGATGGCCATGGTTGACTCATCCTTAAAATCTTTCTACCTTTCTGCGATACATATTTGCTGAGTGTAATGAATTACCTCTTTAAATGTGTACTAGTGCTTGCGCACTGACTTTCCTGTTAATCCATAGGCCCAGTCCACTTTAGCCAACTCTGTCAGCATTCCATCATAATTCCTTTTATTTAGGTTAAGCACAATTGTTTTTGACCCATGTTTTTCCCTCTCAAACAGAATACACAATTCTATCATGTTATAATTACTACTTCCTAGGGGATCTTTTACCCTGGAGTCTTTTATTAAACCTGCCTCATTACCCATTACCAGATCCAAGATAGCCTGGCTCCATAACATATTGCTCTAGGAAACTATCATGAATACATATTATGAACTGGTTCTCATGGCAGTCCTTTACAACTTGATTAAGCCAGTTTACTTGGAGATTACAGTCTCCCATAATTATTGCTCTGCTCTTTTTACACACCCCTTATTGATTTACACCCTTTCCTTGAGTGAGACTACTGTTTTGGATTGATACACTCTTCCCACCAGAGTCTTCCTTCCCTTAGAGTTTTAATCTCCATCCAAATTGACTCAATATCTTCAGAGCCTGGATCGTTTCTTACAACTGTACTTATTTACCAGAGAACCAAAGGACTGCAGATGCTGGAACCTGGATCATAGTGTTTTTCATGTACTTATTTACCTCTAGTTAACCTCACAATCTTTTTCTTACCAACTCTCCTTCCTAAAAGTCAAATATCCCTGAATACTGCATTCCCAACTTTGACCACTACCCCCTCCCCTTGCAACCATCAGATCAAACCCATTCCCCTCTATTTCTGCCTGTGGTGAGACCTGATGCTCATTCTTGTGCTGGGATCTATTGCATGCTCCTGGGATCAGTCACTCAATCCCAGAGCTGGGATTTGGCACTCACTTCCTCTGCTGGGGTCTGATGCTCTTTCTTGTTGGGATCTGTTGCTCTGTGCTTGGGTTGGGATCTGATATCCACTCTTAATGATCTGATCTGCTGGTCACTCCTCATGCCCCAGTCTCATACTCATTCCCTGTGCTGGGATCTGTTGCTCACCCACTGTCCAGGAATCTGAGACTTGTTCTCTATAATGGGATCAGTTGCTAACTTCATGTGTTGGGACCTGTTGCTTTTTCTTTGTGTTAGGATCAGACTTCATTCTCTTGCATTGGGATATCATCTCACTCTATGTACTGGGATTTGATAAACATTCCTGCTGGGATCTATTTCTCACCCTTTGTGGAATCAGATGCTCAATCGTTGTGCGGGAATTTGATCGTCATTGCTGCTGGGTTCTGTCTCTCACTCCCTACTCTGGGATCTAATGCTCACTCATTGTTCTAGGATCTGATGCTCACTCCCTTGTTCTGGGATCTGATGCTCACTCCCTTGTTCTGGGATCTGCTTCTCCTTTCCCCTGCTGGGATCTGTCAATGGATCCTTGTGCTGGGATCAGATGCTCACTCCTCTGCTGGGATCTCTTGATGACCTGCTGTGTCATTATCTGATACTCACTGACTGGGCTGTTGCACTCACTCCCTGTGTCGGGATCAGATGTTCATTGCCTTTGCTGGGATCTGATGTTCGCTCTGGGAATCAGGTGCTCACTCCCTTGTTTTGGAATCTGTTGTTCAGTCCCTGTGCTGTGATCAATTGGTCACTCCCTGTGTTGGGATCTAATGCTGACTCTCTATTCTGGGGTTTGCCATAGAGCCATAGAGTTATACAGCATGGAAACAGGCCCTTTGGCCCAGCTCGTCCATGCCAACCAAGATGCCCATCGAAGCTAGTCTCATCTGCCCACATTTGGCCCATATCCCTCTAAACCTTTCCTGTCCATGTACCTATACAATTTAAAAAAAATGTTGTTATTGTATCTCCCTCAACCACTTCCTCTGGCACCTCGTTCCATATATGCACCACCCTCTGTATGCTCCTCAGTTCCCTTTTAAATCCTTCCCCTCTCACTTTAAACCTATGCCCGATAGTTTTTGATTTCCTTTCCCTGGGTAAGAAGACTGTGCGTATTCACCCCATCCATGCCCCTCAAAGATTTTATACACCTCTATAATGTCACACCTTGGTCTCCTTCGATCCAAGAAAGCTCTATTCTACCCAACCTCTCCCTATAACTCAGGCCCTCGAGTCCTGGCAACATCCTCATAAATCTTCTCTGCACTCTTTCCAGCTTAATGATGCCTTTCCTATAACAGGGTAACCAAAACTGTACACAATACTCTGGGTGCAGCATCACCTGCATCTTGTGCAACTGCAACATAGTGTCCCAGCTCTTGTACTCGATACCCTGACTGATGAAGGCCAGTGTGCCACACGCCTTCTTCACCACTCTGTCCACCTGTGACGCTGCTTTCAGCGAACCATGTACTTTTACTCCTAAGTCCCTCTGTTCTACAAAGGGACCTAGGGACCTCTGTTACTCAATCCTGTCTTGTAGTGCGACCACAGTCAATGTAATTTAGCTTCTTGAACTCGCCATGACAACCAAAGTTCTGCCACATGCACTGTGAGTGCCATGGAGGAGCGTGACACCGCAGGGGAGAGGAGGGAGCTCCAACGTTCACTCAAAGGGACATTTACACACAATGAGGTACATACCAGAAGATGGTTGTGTGCTGCCGGCAAAGCCACCTTGTCCATCATAGGGAGAGTCGAGCAGGAGGGGGAATTCCCCCTGGAGAGAGAATCATCACTATGGTGCAGTGCGGAAAGGAATATCATGATCCCACAGGAAACGTCAGGATAACCGGCAGAGTGGAGATCCTCACGAGGAAGAGTATTTTATGCAGAGGTCCGAGGTGTTTACGTGAGGTGCCAGTCATGAGGAAATACAGAGCTGGTACAGCAGGTCAGTAACATAACTGGAGCCGGGCCTCACTCATTCACCTGCGGCATTCAGTGCAGGTGGACCTGCAGGGCAGGATGTGAAGGTATGTTACGCAGCCCCTGGGCTCTCCAGGGTGAGTATTGGTGCATTGTGTTGCCAGTAAGGTCTGCAGTGTGGGGAAGGGACTTGGTCTGGTTTGGGGACTGTGGTCCCACAGTCTCCTCAGGAGAAACCTTTCTGTCAGTGAGTCCCCGTATATCCCGTGCTGGCACTGTTCCCTCCCACACTCAGCAGGGAGTTGAGGCCGTGGGTGCTGAGCAGGGCCACCCCTCCCGACACCACCCCACCCTCCCGGTCTCCTCCTCCTTCCTCCTGCCCCTCTTCCTCTGGTTCCTCTCCAGGCTCCACCTCATGGCCCTCAGGCTCCGGTTCCCCTTGGTTGCTCTTCCCCCAGCCCCGGCTGCTGTCCTTGGTTTATGAGGTTGTGCAGCACGAAGCACACGAGGGCGAAGTCTCCACATCCGCTGGGCGTGAACTTCAGGGTTCCGCATTCCCAGGAGGCCATTGGCATTTCCCACTTCTACCCCAGCTCATGAGGGTCTGGTTGTACCTGCACTCAGTGCCGGTGAGTGGAGAGCGCTCCGATGTGAGGATCCAGGGAAGTAGAAGGGAGTCCCATGATCCATCCCCCTGGCCAGTGCTGGTCACTGAAAATATCAGGCAGTGCTGACCCCCTCAGGATGAAGGACTTATGCCAGCTTGCCAGAAACATGGCCTTCCCCATGAGAGAGTTCTCTTTGTGATCTACATCAGCTGGCTCATTGAGGGAATAAAAGCTTTTCCTGTGAATAAAAGGCTCCCAGGAGGAACCTGGGGCTTTTCTGGACAGGAGGGCTACCTGCAATCATGGGAAGCCCAACGATGCTGCCACATCGCAGTGCCCAAGGTACAACCTGTTCCTTACTGAAATCAATGTAGATGGACTCATCTCTCTGTCAGCACAGTGCTAGGGTGACCTCTCTGCTTTGGTGACCAGCAAACAGGAGACAAGGCAGAACCCTGCTATGGCCACTTGGAGGGAGAGGGGTGGAGAGGAGAGAGGGAATGCCTGTGATCAAGTTCAGGCCAAGGTGACATAAATACTCTTGGTATCATCTGAGAGAGGGAGGTGAATGCTTGTTAGCCACAGCTGATCTGCTTGGGGTATGTGTAGATAGAGGGAGATGAATAAGGGCAAAAGACAGAGCAAAGAAAACAATGGTGGACCTATGAGACATAGAATGCAGCAGTTGCTGGAAAACTGAAACAAAAGAGAAAGCTGAGAAAGCTCAGTAGATCAGGCAATGTGTGTGTGAGATAAAAACTGAGATACACTTACAGATGGATGACCTTACATCAGAATTGACCAGTTCTGACACAAACAGGAAAGGCTGGTTATCTGGAAATTGCTAATTGGTTTATTATTGTCACATGTACCGAGATACAGCAAAAAACTTTGTTTTGCATGCCATCCAGACAGATCATTCCAAACATAAGTACATCTAGGCAGTAAAAAGGGAAAAGCAATGACAGAATGCAGAATATAGTGTTACAGTTCCAGAGAAAGTGTAGTAGAGGTATCTGGCATTGTTGATTATAATACTAAGTCCCGCGAGCTGCAGTATGAGGTTCTGTTCCTCAAGCTTATGCTGGATATCATTGGAAATATGTAGGAAGCCAAAGACAAGGTGTTAGAGAGGGAGAGGGGTGGAGAGTTAATAGAAACATAGAAAAACTACAGCACAATTCAGGCCCTTCAGCCCACAAAATTGTGCCGAACATGTCCCTACCCTAGAAATTACTAGGCTTACCCATAGCCCTCTATTTTACTCAGCTCCATGTACCTATCTAACAGTCTCTTGAAAGACCCTATCGTATCCGCCTCCACCACCGTTTCCGGCAGCCCATTCCAAGCACTCACCACCCTCTGAGTAAAAAACTTACCCCTGACATCTCCTCTATATCTACACCCCAGCACCTTAAACCTATGTCCTCTTGTGGCCACCAATTCAGCCCTGGGGAAAAGCCTCTGACTATCTACCCTATCAATACCTCTCATCACCTTATACACCTCTATCAGGTCCCCCCTCATCCTCTAACTCTCCAAGTAGAAAAGGCCGAGTTCCCTCAACCTGCTTTCATAAGGCATGCTCCACATTCCAGGCAGCATCCTTGTAAATCTCCTCTGCACCCTCTCTGTGGCTTCCACATCTTTCCTGTAATGAGGCAACCAGAACTGTGGGCGGCACGGTAGCGTAGCGGTTAGCATGACGCTATTACAGCACCAGCGATTGGGGTTTGATTCCCGTTGCTGTCTGTAAGGAGTTTGTACGTTCTCCCGTGTCTGCGTGGGTTTCCTCTGGGTGCTCCGGTTTCCTCCCACATTCCAAAGACGTACAGGTAGGTTAATTTGGGTTTAGAAAAAAAGGGCGGTGTGGACTTGTTGGGCTGGAAGGGCCTGTTACCACGCTGTAAAAATAAAATTTAAAAAAAAATTAAAAACTGAGCACAATACTCCAAGTGGGGTCTGACCAGGGACAACAATATAGGTGCAACAATACCTCTCGGCTCCTAAATTCAATTCCCCGATTGATGAAGGACAATACACCATATGCCTCTTAACCACAGAGTCAACCTGCGCAGCCGCTTTGAGCGTCCTATGGACTCGGACCCCAAGATCCCTCTGATCCTCCACACTACCAAGAGTCCTACCATTAATACTATATTCCGCCAACATATTTGACCAACCAAAATGAACCACTTCACACTTATCTGGGTTGAACTGCATCTGCCACTTCTCAGCCCAACTCTGCATCCTATCCATGTCCCTCTGTAACCTCTGACAGCCCTCCAAACTATCCACAACACCCCTAACCTTCATGTCATCCGCAAACTTACTAACCCACCCCTCCACTTCCTCATCCAGGACGTTCATAAAAATCACAAAGAGTAAGGGTCCCAGTACAGATCCCTGAGGTACACCACTGGTCACCAACCTCCACTCAGAATACGACCCTTCAACAACCACTCTTTGCCTTCTGTGGGCCAGCCAGTTCTGGATCCACACTGCAATGTCCCCTTGCATCCCAAGTCTCCTCACCTTCTCCATAAGCCTCTCATGGGCTACCTTATCAAACACCTTGCTGAAATCCATATACACTACATCTACTGCTCTCCCTTCATCGATGTGCAAAAAATTCAATCAGGATCGTAAGACAGGACCTGCCCTTGGCAAAGCCATGCTGACTATTCCTAATCATATTATACCTTTCCAAATGTTCATAAATCCTGCCTCTTAGGATCTTCTCCATCAGCTTACCAACCACTGAGGTAAGACTCACTGGTCTATAATTCCCTGGGCGATCCCTACTCCCCTTCTTGAATAAGGAAACAACATCTGCAACACTCCAATCTTCCGTAACCTCTCCCGTCTCCATCGGCGATGCAAAGATCATCGTTAGAGGTTCCGCAATCTCCTCCCTCTCCTCCCACAGCAACCTGGGGTACATCTCATCCGGTCCTGGTGATTTATCTAACTTGATGCTTTCCAAAAGTTTCAGCACCACCTCTTTTCTAATATCTATATGCTCAAGCTTTTCAGGCCACTGCAAGTCCCCACTACAATCTCCCAGATCTTTTGCCGTGGTGAATACTGACGTAAAGTATTCATTGAGTACCTCCGCTATTTCTTTCGGATCCATACACACTTTCCCACTTCTGCACTTGATAGGCCCTATCCTTTCGCATCTCATCCTCTTATTCTTCACATACTTGTAGAATGCCTTGGGGTTTTCCTTAATACTGCCCGCCAAGGCCTTCTCATGTCCCCTTCTGGCTCTCCTAACCTCTTTCTTAAGTTCCTTCCTTTTAGCCTTGTACACCTCCAGATCTCTAACATTACCTAGCTCTCTGTACCTTTTGTATGCTTTTCTTTTCCTTTTGACTAGATTTATTATAGCCTTCATACACCACGGTTCCTGTATCCTATCATGACTGCCCTGTCTCATCAGAACATGTCTATGCAGAGCTCCACACAAATACCCCCGAATATTTGCCACATATTTTCCGTATTTTTCCCAGAGAACATCTGTTCCCAATTTAATCTTCCAATTTCCTGCCTGAGAGCTTCATAATTCCCTTTACTCCAAGTAAACACCTTTCTAGTCTGTCTGTTCCTATGCCTCTCCAGTGCTAATGTAAAGGAGATAGAATTATGATCACTATCACCAAAATGTTCACCCACTGAGAGATCTGACACCTGACCAGGTTCATTTCCGAATATCAAATCAAGCACAGCCTCTCCACTTGTAGGTCTATCTACATACTGTGTCAAGAACCCTTCTTGAACACACCTAACAAACTCCACCCCATCTAAACCCCTCACTGTCTGGAGATGCCAGTCGATGTTTGGGAAATTAAAATCCCCCATCACAACAACTCCGTTATTCTCACACCTTTCTAGGATCTGTTTCCCTATCTGCTCCTCAATAACCCTGTCACTATTGGGCGGCCTATAAAAAACACCCAGCAAAGTTTTCGACCCCTTCCTTTTCTTAACCTCCACCCACAGAGACTCCGTAGACAATCCCTCCACAACGTCCACCTCTTCCGCAGCCGTGACACTATCTCTGATCAATAGTGCCACTCCTCCACCTCTCTTGCCTCCCTCCCTGTCCTTCCTGAAACATCTAAAACCCAGCACTTGAATCAACCATTCCAGCCCCAGAGCCATCCAAGTCTCCATAATGGCCACCACATCATAGCTCCAAGTATCGATCCAAGCTCTAAGCTCATCTGCCTTGTTCACAACACTCCTTGCGTTAAAATAGACACATCTCGAGCCTGTCTGAACACGTCCCTTCTCTATCACCTGCCTATGGTACTTACTCCTAGCCTCCTCTATTTGAAAGCCAAACACCTCTTCCCCAGTCTCTTCAGTATGGATCCCATCCCCCATCAATTCTAGTTTAAACTCTCCCCAGTAGCCTTAGCAAACCTCCCCGCCAGTATGTTGATCCCCCTGGGATTCAAGTGCATCCCGTCCTCTTTGAACAGGTCATACCTGCCCCAAAAGAGGCCCCAATGATCCAGAAAACTGAATCCCTGCTCCTTACTCCAATCCCTCAACCACGCATTTAACCTCCTCCTCATTCTGTTCCTATACCCACTGTCACTTAGCACAGGCAGTAATCCGGAAATTACTACCTTTGAGGTCCTGCTTCTCAACTTGCTTCCTAATCCTCTATAGTCTCTTTTCAGGACCTCATTCCTTTCCCATCCTATGTCGTTGGTACCAATATGTACCACGACCTCTGGCTGTTCTCCCTCCCCCTTCAGGATATCTTGGACGTGATCTGAAACATCCTGGACCCTAGCACCTGGGAGGCAAACTGCCTTCCGAGTTTCTTTCCTGCGTGCACAGAATCGCTTGTCTGCCCACCTAACTATAGAGTCCCCTATCACTAGTGCCCTCCTCACTCCTTCCCTACCCAACCGAGCCACAGGGCCAGGCTCTGTGCCAGAGACACTGCCACTGTTGCTTCCTTTAACACTTTAACACTGCACTGTTAAAATTGCAAGTGCCTGGAAGCTCGGGATTACCCTTACAGACCGAACAGAAGTAGTTTGCAAAATGGTCAGCCAGTCTCTGTTTGGTTTCTCCACCATAGAAGAGACCACATTGTAAGTACTGAATGTAGTACACTCAATTGGAAGACATAAGCATATGCATAGAACGGTACAGCACAGCACAGGAACAGGCCCTTCGGCCCACCATATCTGTCCTGACCATGATGCCAATTTAAACTAATCCCATCTGTCTGCACATGGTCTATATCCCTCCATTTCCTGCCTGTTCATCTCTGTCTAAATGCCTCTTAAACTTTACTATTATATCTGCTTCCACCACCTCCCCAGTGTGTACCTACTGCTCACTGAGTAAGGAACATGTCTTGTAAATCTCCTTTAAACTTTCCCCCTCTCATCTTAAAGCTATGCTCTCCAGTATTTGACATTTCCACTCTGGGCAAAAGGCTCTGACTACACACCCTATCTATATCTCTCATAATTTTATTACTTCTATCAGGTCACCCCTGAGCCCCTGATGATCCAGAGAAAATAATCCAAATTTTTCCAACCTCTCCTTATAGCTAATGCTCTCTAATCCAGGCAACATCTTGGTGAACCTCTTCTGCACCCTCTCCAAAACCTCTACATCTTTCCTATAATGTAGCAACCAGAACTGCACACAGTACTCCAAATGTGGCCTAACCAAAGTTTTATACAGCTACAGTATGACTTTACAACTTTTATACAAAATTCCCTGATCAATAAAGGCAAGTATACCACTCTATCTACTTGTATTGCCACTTTCAGGGAGCTTACACCTGAGATCTCTCTGTATATCAGTTCTCCTATGGGTCCTGCCTTTTAGTGTATACTTGCCCCTTACATTTGACCTCCCAATGTGCAACACCTCACACTTGTCCAGATTAAACTCCATCTACTATTTCTCTGCCCATACCTAACTGATCTGTATCCTGCTGTATCCTTTGACAACCTTCCACACTATCCATAACTCCAGTAGGTTTTTGTGTTATCTGCAAACTTACTAATCAGCTCAGGTACTTTTTCATCAAGATCATTTATATATATCACAAACAACAGAGCTCCCAGCACTGATCCTTGCAGAACACTGTTGGTCACAGACCTCCAGTCAGAATAACATCCCTCCACCACTACCATCTGTTTTCTGTGACCAAGTCAATTTTGAATCCAATCTACCAAGTCACCTTGGAATCCATGTGCCTTAATCTTTTGGATCAGCCTACAATGAGAGACATTGTTGAATACTTCACTAAAATTCACGTATACAACATCCACTGTCCTACCCTCATCAATCAGCTTTGTCATCTGCTCAAAAAACTCAATCAAGTTTGTAAGACATGACCTCCCTCACACAAATCCATGCTGAATATCCTGAAGAAGGGCCCTGACCCGAAACGTTGACCGCCTGCTTTTCTCCACAGATGCTGCCTGACCTGCTGAGTTCCTCCAGCATCATTGTGTTTTTCATGCTGAATATCCCTAATAGTTTCCCTAAGAATCTTCAATAATTTCCCTACTACTGATGTAAGGCTCACCAGTCTATAATTTGCTGGATTATCCCCATTGTCCTTCTTAAACAAAGGAATAACATTGGTTATTCTCCAGTCCTCTGGGATCTCACTTGTGGCTAAAGAGGATACAAGGATCTCTGTCAAGGCCCCAGCAATCTCCTCTCTTGCATCTCTCAATAACCTGGGATAGATCCCATCAGCCCCTGGGGACACTTCTACCTTAATATTCTTCAAGAGTTCCAACACCTCCTCCTCCTTGATATCAACATGCCCTAGAATATTAACATACCACACTGCAGGACAACTGCCTTTAGAGAGAGGAGCAAAAAGAAGATGAAAGAGAATAGTAAGGAACACATACGAACCTTAAAGTTACACCTTGAGATAAAACAGTGCAAATGCATGTTTATCAGAAATCCCTCTCTCCCATCATTTTAGTAAGGCATTAATCAGTTCAAAATAAACAGATTAACATTTTCACTAAACTAGCGGAGGAAGCAATTCCAAGCAAACTCATTAAGCATTTGGATACTATTATCCAACTTACAAGGCTCCAATATATAAAAACAAAAGTACTTTCCAGGGATTAGTAGACTTGTCAGTTACTGTTGAGAGGCACTCAGAGTTTTTTGCTGGCATATTATGGAACTTAAATCATTTCAATGAGCTTGAGATTGAAGCAGAGAGTTTCGGTTATGAAGCAGAAATATTGATATATAAAGCATCTTAAGTTTATGAAGCACATTAACTCCACATGTTGTTTATCTTGCATAGCACTTAGATATATTTTTCTTTATCAAACTGATTGTCCTCTGCACTTAGAGTAATAGCATTATATTAACATTTATCAAATTTGATGCATTGAATTTAAGCCACTTGGCCCCGCAGTCACTTGGTTTATTTTCACATGAAGTTAGCCATATGTTTAATGATAGATATGGGAAGTCAGATGTATAATGTGCGCCCTCTAAGCCCTGTAACAATTTCTTGGCAGAGTGATAGATGTCTTTTCCACACAAAATGGATTCTCATCTTAAGAAACAAAAGCAGGAGTAGGATTTTTGGCTCTTTGTGTCTGTTCTGCCATTGAATAATATCATGGCTAATGTTTTACCCCTGTAACACTTCTGTGCACTAACCCCACGTATCCCTTGATTCACTTAATAGGTAAGGATCTATGAACTTTATATGAAATACACTCAGTGACTGAGCCTCCACAGACCTTTCGAGTAGAGAATTCTAAAGCTTCACTTCTCTCTTGTGAAGAAGTTTCTTCTCACCTGTCCTGATTGGCCAACCCCTTGTTTTGAGACTGTGAACTTTGGTTCTAGACTTTCCAGCAGGGGGAATCTTCAACACTGTATTTGCCCTGTCAAGCTCCAGATAGGAGCTCTGATTTTATATATTTCAATGAGATCTTCCTTCCCAAGTGATAGAGTAACTATAAGAAAATATCTCTGTCCCTCTCTGCTTGCAACCTATTCAATGAAGCTGTTTCTTCTGTGCATCCAGTATCTACACCACCTTTATTCTAACAGGCTATATACTGGCTGGGGTTGTCCAAACATGGAGATGGACCCTCAACCACGGAGATGTACTCCTCAACCACTGGCAACTATCTACAGAGTCTAGACAACTCAGATTCCAATTATATTTCTTGCTCACTACTTGTCCTATTGGGGCTTTTAAGGCAGCTAGATATTTTGAAAAGCTGTTGTTCAAGGATTGTCTCAGTGGTGGATGAACCCTGAATTACGTAACTCGAGACAGAAATGAATTAATGGGAATCGCATTGATTTAAAGTTTTTATGTGACTCATGAAAGTCCAAGGAAGAACTGTCCCACAAAGGCACAATACATTTTCTGCCTTGGTGACTTTTCTGTCCATGACTGCTGTTGATGCCAGGAAACACTCCAAATTATTAACCGAGAATCATTATTTCTGGAGAGATCTCTTTCCACATTCTTCACCACCCAGTGCCCCTCTCTCCTTCCTGGTCTTATGTTCACAATGACCTCCAGTTGTCCCAAACCTCAAGACCATTACAACCTCCTCCAGAGAGAAAGCTTTTTTTCTGCTGGGTGTTGACTATCAGGCAGGCAACCAGTTTGGGCCCATTCAATCCTAATGCTATGACAATGTTCACATGACAATCTTTTCAGATGGGTTCACATGCAACATTGCATGAGGCATGCAAACAAAAGATCTTCACTGTATTTTGGTACATGTGACAATAATAGACCAATTACCATTGTTACGCATACACCTTACTATTTTATGCTGTGTTTCCCGTGCTTCATTGCAAATATTGTGTAAAATTTGTAAATGTACATCCAGTGAAAGATGTTTCCAATAGAAAGTGTTCCATTCACCAGCATTGACAAACATACCTCATCCTCACATTGAAGAGAACTAAAAAGTTAATTATTTAGCTAAAGGAGCAGATAATTATGCACCCATGTTGAGTTTCTATTTTAAAAGAGATCAACAGATTTTGATCTCTAAAGAACCAGTAAAAATTACAAACCACCATTCAAAAAAAACAATTTGGCTTATTTATTGTAAATGGCCCAATAATAGATTTTGTATTATAGCCCCCTTTTATAAGCAATGCATCCTGTGACTCATTGTGCGCAATGCCATAGGAGATCAGCAAATGTACACATTGTGCCTGTGTTCCCATGTCTATTTCTGGAAATCTTCCAAAATGTCAGAGAGTTTAGCAGATATCTCACTGGAGTGGGAGAGCTTGAAGGTTTACATGTGTTTCCAGTTGTGAATGATAACAAGCAAACCCAAACTATTGCTGTTAATATGCGGATCCAGTTAACAACATATAATGGCTTGAGAGTGCAGACCCTTTCAGTTTCCATTAGCAGTTAGTGTTGGCATCAGAATATGATTATAGGCTATTTTACTTGCTGTAATGAGGGGAGGATTTTCATTATTTTGAGATTCTTATTTTCCATCAAGGGCCTTGTTAGACAAGAGGGAGAAGGCATTTTATTCATTGAAAGTAGATTCACAATAAGGGAGATTTTGCTTAATATTCATTCAAGGGATGCGGGCTTCGCAGACTGAGCTAGCACTTAATTGCCCATCCCTAGTTGCCCTTGAGAAGGTGGTGGTGAGATACCTTCTTGAACCGCTGCAGTCCTTGAGGTGTGGGTATGCCCACTATGCTGTTAAGGAGAGAGTTCCAGGATTTTGACCCAGTGATGGTGAGGGAATGGTGATATATTTCCAAGTCAGGATGATATGTGGCTTGGAGGGCAACTTCCAGCTGGTGGTGCTCCCCTGTTTATGCTGTCCTTGTCCTTCTAGCTGGTAGAGGTTGTGGCCTTTGAAGTTAAATTGGTAAAACTGGTAAATTGCTTTATTATTGTCACATTGGTACATCGAGGTAGTACAAAGGAAAAGCAGTAACAGAATGCAGAATATGTTGTTGTAGTTACAGAGAAATTGCAGTGCAGATAGACAATAAGGTGCAAGGCCATGATGAGGTAGATTGTAAGGTCAACAGTCCACCTTATCATACAAGAGGATTGTTCAATAGACTAATAACAGTGGGATAGAAGCTGCCTCGAGCCTAGGTGTACATGCTTTCAGGCTTTTGTATCCTCTGCATGATAGGAGGGGGGGAGAAGAGAGAATGCCTGGGGTGGGAGGGGTCTTTGATTATGTCGCCTGCTTTAAGGAGTCTTGGTGAGATAAAATGAAAAGTTACAGCAAGTCCATTCTTCTGCATTGTCTAGAGGCACTTCACCACAGTAGGGCAACGTGAATCTGGGAATCTATCCCCTAAAAAAGATTATGGATGCTGGGGGCACAAGTGGAGTTGTAAATAATGATAACTGTAGATTGTTGTTGGTTGTTAAGGAATATGGAGCAGGGATGAGTAAGTAAAGAACGAACTCATGATCTAGTTCACTGATGGAAAGGGCTCAAAGGGTTAACTGAATGACTCAGTTTTATGTTCTCATTGCTTTTACTTATTAGATGCCTTCACACATTTTCCATTCAACGGGGGGTGGGGGGGGGGGGTGGTGGAGGGGCGGGGTTCATACAGCCAAGCCCAAACTTATATTTTCATTTTGTTCAACAAGGGAACATTGGTAACTTCAGTCAGGGTACTGAGATCAGTTCTGATAGCAAGGCTAGGATCAGTTAGCCTGGTACAGACTGGCAGCTAGTTCTCTAGTTCATTTAAATAATAATCCCAAGGCCAATGGATGTGCATGTGGATTTTATAAAGATCAATTGCGCTGATTCTATCAACCAATGATCATTTAAAGGGATGTCAGCTGGCTTCAATAGAACATGGCACTTGTCGGCTTTTCTTTTATATTATTAACAAGTTGGAAGGAGCTAAAGCTAGTTGGGAGTAGAATTCCAACCCACAGCACGTATAACAAGAGCATAAAGCTGTTCTTGTACATAGACACAGAAAATAACCATCTTCCATTGTAATGTATTCTAAAACGGGAGCCCTGACATTAATACTGACACATCTCTTAAAAAAATGTCAACATGAATCATTGAATTCTTCTTCTGTGGAGTGGGTACAAGGCAGCCATCAGTGGCACAGCAAGATCCCACGTGAAACCCATGGCATCTCTGAAAGAGCTGGCCCCATTGATGGAGGGAGGAAGGGAAGCCTATCGAAAAAGGACAGACAAAAGGAAACAAAAACAACCCCAGGAGCAAACAGAAAAGGTTGGAAGTTCATTGTAGGCCTGTCAGTACGTTATAAAGATGTGTAGAATCTGCAAATCTCCTTGAGTCAAAGGTGGCAAAGAATTCAGGCTGAAGTGTTAATCTTCCTTTCACCTCTCCTCCTCCAACCTCCCTGCTCTCCGTGAGAACCTGTGCACTTCCAGGATTTTCTATTTTTATTGCATGTTGGGGAATCACTAAGCAGACAATGGGTAATAAGGTAAACCATTTTTGGAAGGTCTCAGTTGTATTCTCAACACAATGCTGAACAAGTAAATTATTTCAAATTAGGTCTTCCAACAATTAAAAGACAATTATCAGCATGAATAGTTTGAATATTCAAAGCAAAGAAAATTTGTTAAGAAAATTTTAGTCACTCTGTAACAGCTTAAAATATAAAGGGCCCAGAGGTATTGATACTACAATTAATACTAGTTGCTAGCAAATAAATGCGAAAGAGAGAGGATAATGTGCATGTGCACCTGTTACTTTTTCAAAGAGTGACTTCTTGGATGCTACATCAGCCCTTTCCGCCGAGGCTGTTGAAACCACCATCTGGTCCTGTCTCCCTGTAGGAATGTCAATGGCTGCAGGCTGCTCAAAATGCCTGCAGCCAGGATCTTCCTCGAATTACTCTTAAAACTCGTTTATGGTAATAAGTCACTCAGTTGTGCATGCTGATGCACGGCATCCACTGCTTCAGAGCTGACAAACTTCCCTGATACTGAGTGCGTGAAGCAAAATGAAAGGGGAGAAGGTGGTTTGAATAATTCAGTTGCAATAGAAAATATCAGCAATGCTGTTGTTCACAGCTCTCTCAAGCAATGCACAACAGAGAATCCACCTTCTTCAGATCAAAAAAGATACAGCTCTCACTGACAGTGGAGGAGAGGAGGAATAGAGGAAGCCTCACATGTTTGAGAGAGATAGAGGGAGACCCTTATGAACATACATACAAACATATGCATTAAGAGCAAGAGCAGGCCACCTGGACTTTCGAATCTGTGTTGCCGTTTAATAAGATCGATGATCTGATTGTAACCTCAACCCTGCACTCCTGCTTAGCTCTAGTAATCTTTCACCTCTTGCTTATCAAGTATCTTTGTCTAAAATGTGTTCAAAGACTCTACAGGTCTTCCCCAGGTTACGAACATGTGACTTATGGACACCCCATACATATGAACGAGTGTTTGGGAGGCCAGTGGGATGAATGGGGATGGATTTACTGGCTGCTGCGTGGCTGCAAGGATCTTCTGCCAGTGGGAATGGGGCATTTCCCCAGCCCCACTCCAGAGCCGCAGCAATCGGGGGCTGGGTGGAGCCGAGCAGAGCTGGAAGCACTGTGCAGACTCACCCGCTCACTCACTGAGTCAGCGAGGCCGGTTGGCGGCTACTCTTCCCTTGCCTGCTCGCTCTCCCTTCACAACTATTATTGTGATCCTCTCCCACACACTGTTGTTCATTTCAGACTTCTGAACAGTTTGAGTTTACGAACAGTTTTCAGGAACAGAACCCTGTCGTAATCTGGAGGCTGCCCGTAATTCCACTGCCCTTTGAGGAAGAGATTTCCAAACTCTCATGATCCTGAGAAAGAAAGGACTTTGTCTCATTTCTGTCTTCAATGGGTGTCCCAATATTTTTAAACTGTGACCCCTAGTTCTAGATTCTCCCATGAGGAAATATCCTTTCCACATCCATCCTGTCAGGATACAGTGAGGGGAAGAGACTGAAGAAGAAGGGTGCACTTATAGAAGGGGAAGAAACATATACAAACCTGGAGCAATTTGGATAGATTCATGTACATAGAGGAAACATAGACAGCAAGACTCAAGTGCTTTCAGTGAGAAAGAGAGAAACAACATACGGAAACAGGCCCTTCAGCCCATTGCCAATAAAACAGCCATTTACATTAATCCTACATTAACCCCATTTATTCTGCCCACATTCCAACCCCCAAGATTCTTCCAATCAGCTAGGCACTAGGGGAAGTTTATAGTGGACAATTGACCTATTAATCCACACCTCTTTGGGAATTGGCAGGAAACCAGAGCATCTGGAGGAATCCATGTGGTAACAGGGAGAACGTTCAAACTCCACACAGATAGCACCGGAGGTCAGGATCAAACCCAGGTCACTGGAACTGGGAGGCAGTAGCTGTGTCAGCCATTAAATGGAGATACAAAGTAATGTTTCTAGAGACTCAGGAACAGCTGGAACCTCATGTATGTGGGGAACAAACAAAGAATTGGACCTGTGGGTGGGAAATTCATGAACTCCAGGGAAATAAAGTTCAGGATCTCATTCCTGATGAAGTCCTGATGAAGGGTCTTGACCTGAAACATCGACAGTCCTGATGAAGGGTCTCGACCCGAAACGTCGACTGTTTATTTCTCTCCATAGATGCTGCCTGACCTGCTGAGTTCCTCCAGCACTTTGTACGTTGCTCAGGAACTCATTAGCATTTTTATGTGTAATTTACTGGCAGTTAGGCAGACCGAGTGACGACCTGCTGCTGCACTGCAAAAGGCTTCTTTTCTCTTCCCAGCAAATGAAGATTAAGGATTATTAGATGGGTCTTTTAGGGAGAGACAAGAGCGCCAGGAGCAAGGAAACGGAGAGCAAGGGTGAAACTGCAGGGAGTGAAAGATTAGAGAGGGTGGATACTGCTTATTGGGAGGGTGAGATTGCAGCAAATTTGATTGTGGAGGAGGAGGGAGATGTTGTAAACAGCAATGGCTTGCAATTATATAGCATCTTTGATACAGTAACATGTCTGAATCTGCTTCACTGCAGCTTTATCAAACAAATTTTGAAAATGAGCAATGTGAAGAGATATTTGACTCAAAAGGATTACTGAAAGCTTAGTCAAGGTGATAGGCTTTAAGATCATCTTAAGGAAGAACTCAGCTTTGGGTGAAAGAAACTAAATGCACATTTTGCTGCCAGCTGTAGTTCTCAGATTTGATATTTATTGTATTATCAGCGCAAAATAGTGTGCCCTGGTAACCCATAATAAAATAATAATTAATTAATGCAACATAATTGGCAGGACCTGTGTCCTGTTATGTTTTAGTTAAAATAAAAAAGAAGCTTCCTAATATGTATGTGTCATTTATCTATATGCACATTTTGCAAGTAAATCATCCAAGTGTCATCTTATGTAATTATTAGAAGTCACGAGGGGGGCCAGATTTGCTGATGATGTAGCAGGGTTTAATGGACGCGCTGTTATTAACTTGTAAATTGTCCTGTCGAGGAAGAGATCTTTATTTACTTTTATTGGTTCACAGGATGTGGATGTCATTGATAGTCGGGCATTTATTGGCTATGCCTGATTGCTCAAGAACTGATCCGTCAGTGAAGGGTCAGGCACATTGCTGGACCTGGACTCACATAGATGTCAGGTTGTGTAAGGACAGCAGAGTTCCTTCATTAATAGGACATTAACGAACCAAGCGGACTTTACTATAACTTTGGTATCATGGTTACCATTACTGAAACTAGATTTTTTTGTTAGAGTTCAGATTTATTTAATTACCGAGAAGTGGCAGATAGAGTTTAATCCAGGCAAGTGTGAGGTGTTGCACTTTGGGAGGTCAAATGAAAGGAGAAAGTACACAGTTAATTGTAGACCCCTTAACAGCATTGAAGTGCAGAGAGATGTTGGGGTCCAGGTCCATAGTTCACTGAAAGTGGCTACGCGTGGATAAAGTGTTAAAATGGTTGCCTTCATTGGTAGGGGTGTTGAGTATAAGAGTAAGGAAGTCATGCTGCAGCAATATAAAACTTTAGTTGGACTGCACTTGGAGTATTGTGTGCAGTTCTGGTCGCCCCATTATAGGAAGGAGGTGGAAACTGTGGAAAGGGTGCGGAAGAGGTTTACCAGGATGCTGCCTTGATTAGAGGGTATGAGTTTTCAAAATTATGAGAGGCATAGATATGGTAGACAGTCAGAATCTGTTCCCCAGGATAGAAATGTCAAACACCAGAGGACATGCTTTTAAGGTTGGGGGCAGGGTGGGGGCGGGAGAAGGTGGGAAATGTTTAAAGGCGACATAAGGGCAAATTTTTTACGCAGAAAGTGGTAGGTGCCTGGAATAGGTTACCAGGGGTAGTAGTGGAAGCAGGCAGTTTGGTGGAGTTTAAGGGGCTTAGATAGACACATGAATATGAAGGCAATGGAGGGATATGGATGATACACAGTAGGAGGACATTTAATATGAATTGGCATCAAGATCAGCACAACATCGTGGGCTGAATGGCCTGTCCAGTGCTGTACTGTTCTATGTTCTATGTAAATTCCCCAATAGCTGTGGTGGGATTCAAACTCATGTTACTGAATCAATGCTCCAGTCCAAGTGAAGGGTCCCAACCTGAAACGTCGACTGTCCATTTCCCTTCACAGATGCTACCTGACATGCTGAGTTCCTCCAGCATCTTGTTTCTTGCTCCATAACCACAGCACCTCATGAATCATGAATTTTCTGAATAATCTTTTTGCCCCACCATTAACCTCACCAAGCCAATAGCTCATCTTCAACCTCACTACAAGGTTCATGCGGTTGCAGTATTTGTGTATTGATTGATTAGGGTAAGATTAGGGTTGTTTCATGACAGCACAACACCCTTGCTGTGATGAGCCTTAGGTTCTTGTAAACTTTTAGGTATAACAAGTGAGAAATCTAAACTTGATTACATTTACATCCTCAGGCAGTAAAGTCTTGTTGGAATTTATTTTCATTAAAGTTTTTACTTCCATCTGTCTAATTTTTCTCTTTTTCTCAGTCCAGTTTTTCTTTCCCTCACTTTATGTCTCTTTCTCTGGTTTATTTGACTCCAATTCAGCCTATATTCTGATTTTTTGTGGCTTTGGAGATAGACTAGTAGTTTAGTCATCAATCTAAAATGTTAGCTCTGTTTCTCTCTCCACAGATGCTGCCTGATCTGCTGAGAATTTCCAGCACTATCTTTATGTTTATATCAGATTTCTAGAATCTGCAGGATTTTGATTTTCATAGACCTTTGTTTATCACGTTATCCTCTTGATCTTCCAGCAGGTTAGGGGGCAAAGCAGGTTTGTGCTGTAAGACGTGGGAGAAAGTCAAACTAACCAGCAAATCAGAGCCATGATGTTTTACTGGGTTTAATGCCCCCCATTATTTTTCTGTCACTATTTGTCAGCAGATTTGTGCTTGTGCTGTTCTCACTCATTCTTTTACATATTTTCACATTTGGCTTGGAGATCAAGTGCATGGGTTTGTAGACTGCTGTAATTTAAGTGTTTGAGTCCAACCTTCATATCCTTTATACTTTTTATTCACCCCGTCGTCTATGATGGCTCTCAGAGCAATCCCATTCTCTCCGTACCTTATTCCCTCTCATACGTACATTAACACGCCTCTGATTCTCCCACCACCCAGCTACAATGGGGACATTAGCCATTAACCTACTTGGGATGTGGGAGGAAACCAGAGCATCTAGGGGAAACCCACACAGTCACAGGGAGAATGTGCAAACTGCACACAGACAGCACTAGAGATCAGGATCGATAATAACAAATCATTGGAGGTGGATTTGTTGATAAGGTAGGGCTTTATTGGATGTCCATGAAAGGTTTGCTCTAGACAGAAGTTTATGTGGGACTGGAGTCATATATGGGGATGATTTGATGGATGAAAAACGCTATGACGCTGGAGGAACTCAGCAGGCCAGGCAGCATCTGTGGAGAAAAGCAGGCAGTCAATGTTTCGGGTCAGGACCCTTCTTCAGGACTGACAATAGGTACAGGGGAAGCCCAATATATAGGAGGGAAAAGCAGAGCACTGATAGGAGGACAAAAGAGGGAAGACAGGTGGTGGTGATAGGTAGACGCAGGTAAGAGATAGTGATAGGCAGGTGTGGGGGAGGAGGGGAGAGCAGATCCACCGAGGGATGGGTCAAAGGTAAGGAGGGAAAAGGGGGATAGATAAAAGAGATATAGGCTAGGAAAGGGAAGAAAAGAAGAGGCATGTTTGGGGGTGGGTGGGCGGGTGTGGGGGGGGGAGGTGGGGGGGGGTTTGTGGTGATTACTTAAAGTGGGAGAATTCAATGCTCATGCCGTTAGGTGCTGTTCCTCCAGTTTGTGCTTGGAATTCTCCTGGCAGTGGAGGAGGCCAAGGAATGACATCTGTGATAGTGTGGGAGGGGGAGTGGAAGTGACTGGCAACAGGGAGATGCAGATCGAGGTTACGGACTGAGCTCCAGTCTTCTGCGAAACGGTCACCTCGTCTGTGTTTGGTCTCACCAAAATCTAATGGATTTTGATAACAGACTCCCAATTTTTCTTTACTTCCAGGTTTTTTTAGACTGAGTTATTGCGTTGGAAATTACGCACATGTTTTCTGGATTATTAACCCAGGCACTGGATCACTAATTCAGTATTGCAACCATCACACTATTATAACCTAATCTTCAAAAATAAATGAATAGAAATCATGAGCAAGGAGGAGTTGGACATTTTGGTTAACCCACTGAGGTCAATTATAGACTCAGCTCCAGAAAGCTTGGTTGAAACAGTGAAGTCGAACATAAAATAGAATCTAATCTTCAGTCATTCCAAGCTGTGTTACTCAGTGCATAACTGACAGTGCAATGGGTACAGGAGCCCGTGGATTATGTTAATTGTAGCAAAGTCAATGGAACTGGTTATATAATGGGCAACCATTTGTGCAACTGGTCAAAACTAACTTCAAGAGGGTGAATCCACGAAAGATGTATCTGGCCGAGTACGAAAGATCTGCGCGGATCAACTGGCTGGAGTATTTACGGACATATTCAACCCCTCACTTCTGCGGTCTGAGGTTCCTACCTGCTTCAAAAAGGCACCTATTTTACCAGTGCACAAGAAGAGCATGGTGACCTTCCTCAATGACTACTATCTGGTAGCGCTTGCATCAACCGTAATGAAGTACTTTGAGAGGTTGGTTATGGCGCAAATCAACTCCTGACTCAGAAATGACCCGGATCCGCTCCAATTTGCCTCCTGCCACAACAGATCAATAGCAGATGCAATTTCTCTGGCTCTTCACTCTGCTCTGGACCATCTGGATAACAGGAACTTATACGTCAGGCTGCTGCTCATTGACTATAGCTCGATGTTCAACACAATCGTCCCATCCAAACATCATGAAGCTTCAAAACCTGGGCCTCTGTACCTTGCTCTGCAACTGGATACTCAATTTCTTCATCGGCAGACCTCAGCCAGTGAGCATTGGTAACAACATCTCCTCCTTACTGATCATCAACACAGATGCACCTCAAGGCTGCGTGCTTAGCCCCCTGCTCTACTATCTATACACACATGACTGTGTGGCTAAGTACAGCTCCAATGCCATCCTCAAATTTGCCAATGACACCACTGTTGTTGGACAAATCACAGGTGGTGATGAGTCAGCTTACCGGAGCGAGATAGGACACCAGCTGAGTGGTGCCGCAAAAACAACCTCTCGCTCAATGTCAGCAAAACTAAAGAGCTAATTGTTAACTTCAGGAAGGGGAAAGAGGGTGAACATGTGCTAGTCTACATTGGTGGATTGGCGGTGGAGAGAGTCAGCAGCTTTAAATTCCTGAGCATTAACACATTGGATGACCTGTCCTGGGCCCAGCACATAGATTCAATCATAAGGAAAGTGTGCCAGCATCTCTACTTTCTTAGGAGGTTGAGGAGGTTTGGCTTGTCATCAAACACTCTAACCAACTTCCACAGATCTACTGTTGAAACTACCTGACTGATTGCATAATGGTCTGGTACGGCAATTTGAATGCACAGGAATGTAAGAAGCTGCAGAGAGTAGTGGACTCTGCCCCAATACATCATGGGCACATCCCCCCTCCCCCCACCACCAGTGGTAGTATCTAAAGGAGGCGCTGCCTCAGGAAGGCAACATCTGTTATCAAAGATCCCCACCATCCGGCCCAGACCATCTTTTCACAGCTACCATCAGGCAGGAGGTACAGAAGCCTGAACTCCCAAACCACCAGGTTCAAGAACAGCTACTTCCCTTCAACCATTCGGTTCTTGAACCAACCAGCAAAACCAACTAGCAACACTGTGACCACTTTGATCACTTTGCATGAAAATAGACTTTGTTATTTTTTGTTCTAATTGTGTTCTTTCCTGTAAAAAATGTGCATAATTTATGTTATGTTTATGTTTAATTAATGTTTAATTTATGTTTTTTCTTACAAATGCCGCTTATATGATGCTATGTGCCTGTGATGCAGGTGCATGTAAGTTTAGCATTGCACTTGTGCATATAACAATAAAATTGACTTTGACTTTGACATATACCTTTATGTTCCCTGATCTAAAGCACCAGAAGTGCTCCTACTGTGCACGCAATTAGAATTCCTAGAAACCATGTGCACTGAATTCCTGCTGTCTATCAGATCCTGCAGTCTTTCCCAGCATAGATTCAAACCACCACCAGAGAATTAGTTCATGGTCAAATTCCTTGTGGTATTGAGGAAGGATGCATCTCAGCTGAGACCCAATGCCTGTTCAGCTGAACATAAAGAGATCGCACTCATTGAGTTAGGGAGTTCTCTAGGATGATACATATAGCCAGTGGAAGTTAAAATTTGGTGGTTTCTTAAAAGGGTGACCAATCCACACTTAGGTTTCATGCTCCAATAGTCACAGTCATAGAGAGATACGACGCAGAAATGGGCCCTTCGGCTCACCAGGTCTGCACTGACCATAAACCACATATCAACACTAATCCTACCCAATCCATTTTATTCTCCCCCATTCCCATCAACTCTCCCCCCATATTCCACCACTCATCTACACACAAGGAACAATTTACAGCCACCAAATGTAGCTACTAACTTGCACATCGTTGGATCTAGGAGGAAACTGGAGCACCCAGAAGAAACTCACATAGTCACAGGGAGAACATGCAAACTCCACGCAGACAGCAATCCGGGATCAGGATTGAACTGTTGGAGCTCTGAGGCAGCGGCTCTACTGGCTGAGCCACTGTGCCACCCCCTCTGGTGGTAAGTTGAATGACCAGCCCACTTTAGCATGTCCAGGAGCAATGTGAGTGATCAACATAATTGTATAATAAGCTTCAGTTGTTTGCACACAACCATATTGTTTCCAGTGTGAAAAGTTTCATGCGTTGTGCATTTCCCTCATTCTTGACGTGATATTCTATTGATCTTTGTCACACATCAAGCACCACATGTGATTTCAAATGCAAAGCAAACTTAAAAGAGGAGAAAAGCAGCCATTTAGTCCTGAATTAGAGTTGTAGACTTATATAGCATAGAAACAGACTTTTCAGCCCAACTCATCCATGCCGTCTGAGTTGCCATCCTGAGTTAGTCCCATTTGACTGCATTTAGCCCATATCCCTCTAAATCTTCCTTATCCATGAACCTGTCCAGATGTCTTTTAAACATTGTAATTGTACCCGTGCCTACCACTTCCTTTGGCAGCTCGTTCCATATACCTACCACCCTCTGTGTGAAAAACTTGCCTCTCAGGTCCCCTTTAAATCATTCCCCTCCCACCTTAAATCTATGCCCTCTAGTTATTGGGAGCTGGAGGCTAAAATTTACAAGCTCTTCATAGATCGCTCTTCATAGATCACTCATCAACTCACCAGTTTACAAGCAACTATAATTCAGAATCAGAATCAGAGTCAGATTTATTACCACTGACTTAGATGACATTAAGTTTGTTGTTTTGCGGCAGCAGTACAGTGCAATGACATAAAATTACTATAAAATTACAAAAATAAATAAATAGTGCAAAATAAAGGAATAACAAGGTAGTGTTCATGGGTTCATGGGCTGCCCAGAAATCTGATGGTGGAGTGGGAGGAGCTCTTTCTGAATTTTTGAGTGTGGGTCTTTGGGCTCCTGTACCTCCTCACTGATGATAGTAACAAGAAGAGGGCATGTCCATTAACACAGGTGTTCTTTTGCAGTTGATCATATAGACAAGGACAGGTAAGCAAATAAACACTACAGCTTTGCACTACAGACACTGGAGGGAAGAAGTAAATTCTTAGTGGCTTGAACTACGTGAGCATATATATCATATGTGCTTTGTACTCTGCTTCTCAATTCTGGTTCTATTAAATTAAGCAAAAACCCATAAAAGGTCATCGATCTTAAAGGTTAACCTTGTTTCTCTCTCTGTAGTCTCCAGCTGCCTGACCTGCTGAGTACTTTCAGCATTTTCTGCTGATAATACTACTTTGCAGATCTTTTTGTGTTTGTCTTAATCAGAGTCCTGTCCTGGCATTGCTTGGAAACTTTTAAGCTGACACCGATTTAGCATAAAGTTAATAATTAATAACCTTTCTTCCGTGTTCCCTTCAACCCAACCACACATCCAAAGATGAAAGATATCCCTGACAGAATCCAGTTTATGAACTCAAAGAAAACTTTCAACTCCATTGAGTTTGTAGATCAGAACAATGAATACCTGTAAGATATTTGCAAACCTGTGCACATTATGAAAAAGGGAATGAGAAGCAAAGAGATAAGTCAAATCCATCCTCCTTGTGATGGTTTTGCTCATTTGTGCCACACCTTTTGGGTGAAGCAGCCAGTTGTGAGTTGCCTCAATGCAGCTTTGGATAATTTTGGACAAGAAACAGTGGCAAAAGGACATTTCTCATCAAGTTTTGCTGAGCAAATCATTTTTTTCTGAGTTTTAAGTCATTTTTTTCCTGAAAGAAAGAGCTTTCATTGTAAAGTTATTTTCATTGCCTAAGAATATCACAACACTCTACAGTCACATAATTATTTTAAAATATATAGTTAGCTTATGATTTAGAGAACAAGGCTATCAATCTGCATGAAAAAATGTTCCACAAACAACCATAGGTTTAATGATTAGATCATCCATTTTAGGCTCTGGTTGAGAGGTAAGTTTGGGCCAATCATGGGGAAAATTTGCTGAGTTTTCACTGGATAAAGCTGCAGAATCTTTTACACTTTTTTGAGTGGGTACTCAGGGTCTTGGTTTAACACCCCCCATACCAATTCAAAACAGAATAATAGACATTCAGTTAGTTTATCTCCCTGATAGCACACTGAATTACATTCTTCATATGTGAGTTCAAGCAATGAGTGTTGAAAAGCTGTATTAAGCAGGTCAGGTGTTTAACCCCAATGAGAGGCTTGTGGATATACTACATTGAGGCCATGCAATGTAGCTCATAATCCAAAGACCTGGAGTACTGCTTCAGAGATGTGGTTCAAATTCCATCATTGCCATCGGGAATTTAAATTCAGTTAATGAAATACACCTGGAATTTTTGGTATCTATGTCAGTGAGATCATGTATTTCTGGATGTTTCTGGAAAACACATCAGATTCACTAATATCTTCAGGGAAGGAAATCTGACATCTTTATCCTGTCCTGTCAATGTGTGATTCCAGGGAAACAGCAACATAGTTGACTCTGAGCTAACCACCGAAATGTCCAGTCAGTGGTATTAAAACCACAATGTTCTCATGACCATTTCTTCAAGATCTTGTCTGCAAAACTTATGTTCCTTGATGAAGTTAAAAAGTGTAATCTTCGCTGCACTGAGGAAATACTGCTTTGTGCTTCATCAAAATAGAAAAAGTATGGAAAGATCTATTTCAGTGTTCTTTCCCATAAATGCAGCTTCTCCCTCGATGGTGGACATACATCAGCTTGAACTCAGCTCATTGCTTGCCTGAAGTGCAGATTGGGATCACTTGATCTGGAACAAGAATTTTGAAGCTGAGTTGTCCAGAAAGATCAATCACACTGTCTTGAGTTCTGAGATCCTGTTAACGGTGCAGCACAATGGTGTAAACTAGTAAAGCTGCTGCCTCACATTTGCACTGACCTGGGTTCAATCCTAACCTCTGGTGCTGTCTGTGTGAAATTTACACTTTCTCCCTGTGACTGCATGGGTTTCCTCGAGATGCTCTGGTTTCCTCCCACATCCCAAAGATGTGTGAATTGTTAGATTAATTGGCCACCATAAATTGCTCCTAATGTATAGGTGATTGGCATAAGGGGAGAATAGGTTACAGGGAAATGAATTGGGGATTGGAATGAAGGGAGTGCTCTGAGAATCAACATTGACTTGATGGTCCAAATGGCCTCCTTCTGTGTTTTAGAGAACATGAACAAAAGGTATGAAAACAAAGACTGAATTCGGAACCTTCCTGCAGTTTAGGCCTCAGGACCATATTCGACTGTGTATTGACTAAAGGCATCCTGGACAACTTCATTTACATTCTGTGATTGCATTCAAGTGCACCGATAGTTCTTAGGTGGTTATAGATTGAAAGGAGGAAAGAAAAAAATGAAATACTTTATCACTTGCCAAATCTGTTGAAAAATTAAAATAATAAAGTTGTTCCCAAACTGACAGAAAATGACACTGGCTAATTTTGAAGGAAAACTTGCGATTAGTATTTCTCCTCTCTAAAGTCCCACTGAAAATCCTCCAATTCTCCTTCACTGCAGTTGAATTTTGCTTGTTCATCAATATTTATTAATAGATTTCTCCTGGTCCAAGCAGTATTGCTGTAGGAGACAAAGCACTGCCCCAGCCCAGCACTAACCATAATGTTGCTCAGAGAGGTTGCAGGTTAGGAAAGTGGAAAAAGTGCAGTGGGATGGCTTCTTCTGAGATCATGCTGATACGGGTTGTTGAAGAATAGGAACATGCATAAATATATAGAAGTTAAATCAGCCCAACCGATCCAAGCAGGCCATGTTCCTACCATGGGCTCACTCTGCATCAGTATACCTCTATCCCCTTCATTTTTATTAGTTCATCAAGCCTTCTCTTAATACTTGACATGGTCATTTCAAAAATAACCCTTGGTGATGCATTAAAACATCTGTGTGAAATAGACCTCCCCACTTCCAATTCTAAATCTCAATACATTTAACCTTATGCCTTTGTTGTAGTCTCTTTAAATGAAATGTTTCTTTATTCTACCCCATCTCCTCAGATTTATAAAAGTCCTCCCATAATTTCACTGTTCTAACAAATTTAGCTCCAGCAATTAAAATCCAATCAGAGAGCTCAGGAAAAACTTGGCAGGCCAGGTAAGTATCTGTAGAAAGAGAAACAGAGTTAGCATTTCTGATTGAAGACCCTTTGTCAGAACTGGGAAAGAGAGAAGGTAACGTAAGCTGCAGGGAAGGTCAAGAAGGGTCGGATTGGACAAAGGGAATAGGTCTTTTGGATGACGTCAATCTATAGCTTGGGGCATAAACTGTAAATGAAGTCTTTTGGTTGATTGGTTAACGTGGGCTAGTTAGTGTGCAAGAACATGATCCTTTCCCTGTAAAAGCTGTGAAATGTTGGCAAGTGTACAGTAGGAACACAGACATTGGTGTTGGTCAGAACTGGTTTATTATTATCACATGAGCCAAGGTACAGTGAAAAGCTATTGTTTGCAGGCAATCAAGACGGATCATTCCATACATAAGTATGTTGAGGTAGTAAAAAAGAAGACAGAATACAAAACATAGTGGTACAGTTACAGAGAAATGCAGTGCAGGTAGAGAAATAAAGTGCAAGGGCCACAAAGAGGTAGATTAGGAGATCAAGAGTTCTTCTTTTATATGAGAGATCTTCTTTCACATGAGATGTCAGTTCAAGAGTCTAATATCAGCAGGATGAAAGCTGTCCTTAAGTCTGGTGGTATGTGCTCTCAAACCTTTGTATCTTTGCCTGACGGGAGAGGGGAGAAGAGAGAATGACTGGAGTGGGAGGGGTTGATTATGTTGGCTGATTTCCTGAGGCAGCAGGAAGTGTAGACAGAGTCAGTGGAGGGGAGGCTGGTTTGCATGATTGACTGGGCTGCACTCACAACTCTCTGCAATTTCTTGCGGCCTTGGGCAGAGCAGTTGCCATGCATTTCACTGGGATGATTTCTATGGTACATCTGTAAAAGTTGGCAAGAGTCATTGGGGACATGTTGAATTTCCTTTGCCTTCTGAGCAAGTAGAGGTGTTGGTGTGCTTTCTTGGCCATAGTGTCCACGTGGCAGGACCAGGACAATAGTTTCAGGACAATTATTGGTGATACTTACATCTAGTAACTTGAAGCTCTCAACCATCTCCACCTCAGCACCATTGATACAGACATGGTACTCCAGCCTGCTTCCTGAAGTCAATGACCAGCTCCTTCATTTTGCTGACATTGAGAGAAAGGTTGGTGTCTTGACACCATGCCACCAAGCTCTTTATCTCCTTCATGTGCAGCTGTAAGTTAACCCCCCCCCCCCACCACGCCCCCTGTCTGTGGATATTGGAGCTGTAGGTCATACTCAGCAGGTCAGACTATGATAATGGAGAGAGAAAACTGAACCAATATCATGAATGTCCCATTCTAATACAGACTGAGAAAGCAAATTACCCAATGTTGCAGTATTCAATATTGAATACTGCAGGCTGCAACGTGCCCAGATGAAGACGTGGTGCTGTTCCTATGCTGGGTATCATTGTAAGAGTGCAGACAGCCACAGAAGGATACGTCAGAATGACAGAATGAGAGTGAGATGGGAAATTAAAGTGGAATTAAAGATGTTGTGTGTGCTGGAGAACTTAAAACTATGGAAGGATTGGAGAACATATGATGTGTCACGGATGTAGGTGGGAAGGGATTGGACCGGGGGGTGGGGGGGAACAGGATAATGTCCAGGTACGAGGATATGAGCTCCGTGGGGCAAGAGCATGCAGAGACAATAGGGCTGCTGGGACAGTCCTTCTTGTGGATTGTGGTCGAGAGAGCTCGCACCATACCTCTGCCATTTGCCGCATCTCTGATCTGACCCCCACCCCTTTCAGACCCAACAGTGATAGGGTCCCCCTTGTCCTCACATTTCATCCCACCAGCCTACTTATCCAACACATAATTTTCCGCCACTTCTGCCATCCCCAACAGGACCCCACCACCAAGCATATCTTCCCCTCCCCACCCCTTTCTGCCTTTCATAGGGACAACTCTCTCCAAGACTCCCCAGTTCACTCCTCCCCCCCCAACCCATCCCGCTCCCACCCTGGGAACTTTCCACTGCCCCTGCCATAGGTGCAACACCTGCCCCTACACCACCTCCATCACCTCCATCCAGGGACACAAACAGTCCTTTCAGGTGAGACAAAGATTCACCTGCACCTCCCTTAGTATCATCTACTGCATTCGGTGCTCCAAGTGTGGCCTCCTCTACATTGCCGAGACCAAACGCAGACTAAGTGACCATTTCACAGAACACCTGTGTTCCGTCCGTAACCATGATCAGCATCTCCCCGTTGCCAGTCACTTCAACTCCCTCCCCCCCCCCCCCCCCCCACACTATCACAGATATGTCAGTCATCGGCCTCCTCCACTGCCAGGAGAATTCCAAGTGCAAACTGGAGGAACAGCACCTCATTTTCCGTCTTGGAGACTTGCAGCCTAACGACATGAACACTGAATTCTCCCACTTTAAGTAATCCCCACCACCCCCCCCTTCCCCACAACATCCCCCACCATCTTCCCTTTCCTAACCTATCTCTTTTTTCTACCTTTTTTTCCACTCTCTCCTTACCTTTGACCCATCCCTGGTGGATCTGCTCTCCCCTCCTCCCCCACACCTGCCTATCACTATCTCTTACCTGCATCTACCTATCACCACCACCCGCCTTCCCTCTTCTGTCCACCTATCACTGCTCCGCTTTTCCCTCCTATATATTGGACTTCTCCTTTTCCTGTCTTTAGTCCTGAGGAAGGGTCCTGACCTGAAACGCTGACCACCTACTTTTCTCCACGGACGTTGCCTGGCCTGCTGAGTTCCTCCAGCATCATTGTGTTTTTCATCTAGATTCCAGCATCTGCAGTCCTTTGTTTCCCTTAAATTTCACTCAGTTTGAAAGCCCTTTGTAAACCACTTTACAGATGGGTTGAAATGTGGTTGATGTTGGCAACACCCAACAAGAGCTTGAAGAGGAGCTAGAGGAATTTCTACAACTACCACATATCTTATGCTAATAGGACTTCCACAATCCAGTTAGGTGGGGATTATAAAGATTTTGAACCTGTGATGATGAAGCAAAACATGTCCATGTTGGAATGCTGCATCTTTTAGTGGTATTGGTATTGCTTTATGATTGTCACATGTACTGAGACGCAGTGAAAAGCTTTTATTTGCATGCAATCCAGTCAGATCATGCCATACATATGTACATTGACATCATAAAAAGAAAACAGAATGCAGAATATAGAGTTGCAGTTACAGAGAAAGTACAGTGCAGGTAGACAAATAAGCTGTAAGGGTCATGACAAGGTAGATTGGAAGTTCAAGAATAGAGCTTTAGCAAATGAGAGGTCCTTTCAAGAGGCAGATAACAGAGGGATAGAAGCTGTCCTTGAATCTGGTGGTACATGCTTTCAGGTTTTTGTAACTCCTGCCAGCTGGGAGGGGGGAGAAGAGATAGTGACCGGGATGGGTGAGATCCTTGATTATGAGGGCTGCTTTCCTGAGGCAGTGGGAAGTACATGTCAGAATGCTGTATCTTTTGCAAGGAGAACTTGGAAGTTCTCATGTTCCCATAACTTGGCACCATATTGCATGTTTAGTTCTTGGGTTTGAGGAGAAATTTCTACCTCATTTGAAATCAAAGTGGAAAATGCTGGGAGGAAACCTACCGACATTGGTATCCTAACATAGTATCTTCTTCTGTGGCTTGGTGTCATGCTTTGAATGATTACACCCCTGTGAAGGGCTGTGGGATATTTTATTATGTAAGGGGTATTATACAGGGGCAAGTTGCTCTTGTGGACTGGTATAATTAGTGGTGCACCTTACCAAGTAAAATGTGGTACACCAGCATCCCTTGGACATTGGTGATCAATTGGACTTTCAATGACAGTCTGGCAGTTTTGGGTATTGTGGCCATTAGCAAGTCTAACTTCAACAAAGTCTCCCCTCTCTTTCATCAAGCTTGGAACTTTTATTGGTTCCTCTCAAGAAATTCAGGCACCTTCCACATAGGAATGACTGGTAAGTGGGGCTGATGGGAGGGAAATATTTTGTGGGCCAGATCCTTCCTTAAAAGGAATTGACATGCCAGTCTATGGGAAATACTGGCCAAGATTCCAGTTGGGACAGTAAAATGGTGGCTTGTCACTTCACCACAAATTCATGCTGCCTGGTGTCAGGAGGCCAAGACCAAATAGACCATGGAGCTTGCTCAAGGCTCAATGCATCTGCTCCTATTTCCACTAATCTTATTGATCACAGAGGATATCCCACACACTAGTCATAAGGCATACAACCAATTCCTGATCTGTGAATTAGATGGTCAAAGAGCCACACCTGAACTTAGCACAACTTCCCAATGGAAATAGTAAAAAATAATTCTGGTCCTGATTGTTATTGGATGATTCCTAAAGGAAACTTTCTGTGTGTATGTGTGTGAGTGCAAGTGTAAAGGGTCTGAGTACTTGGATTTAAGTGAGAACACTGTCGCAGCCTGTAATGGAACAGCTTGGCAAAATTCACAGTTCAGTTTACACATGGAAAATAGCCTCTATGCGAGCAATTGCCTTTTGTAGAATAGTACACCGAAAGAAGTTGCCACCTTCAGAGGAAGAGAGGGGAAAACTGGTAAAAGGAAAATCCAAAGGAGTTGGAGGCTTTGTTGACAACAACGCTCTTGTACGGAAAGTGGCGAATGAGTTAATATCAGTGGAAATATACAAAGTTTTATCATTAACTTGATCACAAACAGCACAGTGTGCAGTCCTGCCATAACAACATCATTACTTCATAAAATGATTGTTCCCCTGCAGAATTTACACTAATGAATGATTTAAGGCTGGGTGGGAACTATTATCCACCATGATTAAGGGATATTTTCAGCCCCTGGAGTACAGAGGGTAAATTGCTATATGTCATAGAGCACACCAGAGCACTCAACATAACAATGTATTTTAATACAAATACCTTGGAAGAGATGCCATAAACAATCATTATATGTTCACAAACTGCTGGAGGAATCCAAAAGGCATACTTCAATGATCTAGGCTGGTTTAGCAGTGCAGGGTGCTGGAGAATTATTAAGGCAACAGGATCAGTAAATTGCTATTGTTATGTTTTTAAAACATCAAAGCTCCTCGAAGCCAATGGACACAGTCACACATTTGGCTGGTCCTTATTTTTTCCTATGGTATCTTTTCACCATCATGATGGCTCATAGTCATGAATTTCTTCTTTATCTGACTGGAGAGGACAGAGAATGCCTTTGGGGCTTTTTAGCAGCCCTTGATTTGTTTCCTGTTTATCTTTGTATCACACCGTCCAGGCGGCTGGGTGGTCACAATTAGGGTTATGGATTTCCCCATTTCCTGGATTGGGGGGGGGGGGGGGGGGGGGGAGTAATTCTTGATTTGACCAGTGGGAGGTGAGATTGCTGTGTCAGATTTTGCACTCAAATCTCAACTTCAGTGGCATTTTATATCTCCCTGATGCACTAGGATCTGAAGAAGCTTAGTTCACCCAGAGTGACAAGCAGCATCTGGATTTGGTGACTAACAAGTCTGGAAGTAAATTCTATTTCTGGTATGTTTACTGGTGGCTTTTCAGGGATTTTAGAAAATAACCCATATGACCAATCGTTCTAAAATCTCCACGAAACCATTGAGGCCATTAACCTACTCGTGTCTACACATTTAACCACAAATACACATGAGACAGTGACTTCAGTTGCCAATTATAGTGTCCAGGTGACGGTCTGATATCTGATGCCAATACCTATCTAAAGTTTAGGTAGTGGGTTGGTACTGCATAGCAATACGTATACAGGGACAGCATGCTTTTCTGGTATCTGATGCCAATACAGCAACTATGCAATTGTCCTCTATCCTTTATGAATATGTATACAGTCAGGACATGACTGTCTAGTATCTGCCACCAGTATAAAAGCAATACTCATGGGCTTTTTAGAGCTCACTAAAGTACTTGACTCTGGCAAGCGGTTGACTATGAGGCACCCTCCTCAAATTTGCCTTTCTGCAGAAATTCTTACATTTGTTTCACTATGTTATGCAAACTGTAATCCTAACTAATGGGTCAACAACTGATCCAATCTTAGTGCAGACCCATGTCATGCAAGGCTGTGATATTGCCTTGACGCTTCTTCGATCTTTCTCATTACATTGTTGCACCTCCTCGCCAACAAGCTTCCCACAGGAATGGAACCAATCTGTAGCACTCTGTTGCAGTCAAAGTGGACCTGCAGACTCTAACACAGATGTGGCAGAAGGTGCTAGATAAGATGGACTAACAGGTGGGTTCAAATTTCTCAGTACCGTTGAAACTCTATCACCTACACTATGGAGCCAAGATCAACCAAGTATCAGTGGTTGAGCTACCAGTCTCCCCTCCATGGACTCTGTCTACACTTCTTGCTGCCTCGGTAAAGCAGCATACATAATCAAAGACCCCACCCACCCTGGACATTCTCTCTTCTCCCCACTCCCATGAGGCAGAATATATAAAAGCCTGAAAGCACGTACCACCAGGCTCAAGGGCAGCTTCTATCCCATTGTTATAAGGCTATTGAACAGTCCCCTAGTATGGTAAGATGGACTCTTGTCCTCACAATCTACCTCATCATGATTTTGCACCTTATTGTCTGCCTGCACTGCACTTTCTCTGTAACTGTAACACTTTATTCTTCATTTTGTTCTTGTTTTCCCTTGTACTACCTCAATGCACTGATGTGGTGAAATTATCTATATGGATGGCATACAAAACAAAGTTTTTTCACCATACCTCGGTACATGTGGCAATAATAAACCAATTTACATTACACTGATGTTTCTTGCATTTGCACACATCTGAAGGCTGAGATTCAAGTCATCATTGACTCTTTCACTGAAGCACATAAGAGGATGAGTCTTATACTTAACCTAGGATTTGAAGAAGCTTATTTCGCCCAGTGTGACAGATAGTGATCCCTACCCTTCTGCATGCTTCAGAGACTTTGGCTATCTACAATGGGCAACTCACGGCATTGGAGAGATACGATAACTGTTGTCTCTGCAAGAACTCCCAAATTCACTGGCAGCATAAGTGAATCAATGTTATTGTCTCCTCCCAGGCCAACACCCCCAGCATTGGGCCTCATTACACTCAGTCAGATCATGTTGTTTGCATGCCCAACATTAGATTCCCGAAGCAGAGACTCTACTCTGAGCTCTGCCATAGGAGACAGAGGAGAATGTTTGCAAAGTTTCCTTGAAGAAATGCAACATTCCCGCTGACTCCTGGGAATCCCTGGCCCATGGCAAGTGGAAAAGAAGAATTCAGAATGGTATTGAGAAACTTGAATCCACTTCTTGGTCTATCCCTCAGTCTGTCCTGTCAAGCTCCTCTTGCCACATCTGTGTCAGACTCTGCAGGTCCACTTTGACTGCATCAGTCAACTCAGAAGCCTCAGAACTGAAGTGATAGGAAGGCATTCTCGATCCCAAAGGATAAGAATCAGGTTTATTATCACTGACATATGTCATGAAATCTGTTGATCTGTGGTAGCAGTATGGTGCAAGACATAAAAATTACTGTAAGTTATATAAAATAAATAAATAGTGCAAAAGAGGGATAATGAGGTAGTGTCCATGGGTTCATAGGTCTTTCAGAAATCTGATAGTGGAGGGGAAGAAGCTGTTCCTAAAACATTGAGCGTGGGTCTTCAGGCTCCTGTACCTCCTCTAATAAGAAGAGGGCATGTCCCGGATGGTGAAGGTCCTTAGTGATGGATGCTGCCTTCTTGAGGCACTGCCTGTTGAAGATGTCCTAGATGACAGGGACAGTTGTGCCCATGATGGAGCTGGCTGAATCTACAACCCTTTGCAACCTCTTTCAATCCTGCACATTAGAGCCTCCATACCGGGCGGTGACACAACCATTCAGAATGCTCTTTGCCATCCATCTGTAGATATTTGCAAGGGACTTTGGTGACACACCAAATCTCCTCAAACTCCTAATGAAGTAGAGCCGCTGACATACCACCTAAGGATCACCTAAGACGAACAAGAAGGTTGGATTTGATTTATTAGTGTCACATGTTATTGTCACATGTTATTGTCACAGTGAAAAACTTAGTTTTGCAGCCAACCATACATTTCAAAACATAAGCACATTGAGGGAGTACAAGGGAAAATCAATAATAGAATGCAGAATATAGTGCAGTGCAGATAGACAATAAGGTGCAAGGGCCATGACAAGGTAAATTGTGAGGTCAAGAGTTCATTATTAACATAAGGAGGTCCATTCAAGAGTCTTATAACATCAATGCATCTGCAGTGACAATGTGATTGTCCATTGTCTGATGCCAGTACAATGACAAAGCAATTGTTGTCTGTATCGGATACAAATACATGTACCATGACAATGCAATTGTCCTGTAGCTGTGCTAGTACAACCTCAATGATAGTGGAAGAGCCCAGTATCTAATACTAATGTTGATACAAATACAATTACATTATGACTGCTCAGTGCCCATTAATCAATGCATATATAACCACCATCTGATTCATCAGTCTCTGATATTAATGCACATGCAGTTAGTTATACCAACACAGTGACATAGAACCTGATATTATTGCATACATTATGACCTTGTGACTGAGCAGAGACTGAAGTCAGTACACATACAATGGCAATGCAACAGTGATCGTGCTGTACAAATTTTGGAAGGCAGCATTTTGTATTGCCAGTGCGTGAGATTTGTCATGCCGTTGGGGATTCTGCTGACAGTATGTAAGAGTGCCAATTCAACTGGCAACTTTTGATGCCAAAGCTTCTGTGATGCCAGTGTGATTCCTGATACCAATGCCTTAAAGCTAATGGCGGGAACATTTGATATCAGTGCCTAAATATACTTCTGTGTTTTGCCCTGCTGAATATGATACCCTTATGGTTTCTGTATGGCAGATTATATCAACACAGAACGTGTTTTACAAAATGTAGCATCTAAGCTGGTTGATTGTGTGAACGCAGCAACAGATATTACAGATGTTATCCAAGGCTTGAGATCCACACCCCAGATAAAATGAAGCTCAGTTTGGTGGTACATTAGGATTATTGGCCAGGCATTGAATTGGAATGGGCTAAGGTTCAGCTGGTGACTCCACTCAAGGGGGAATTAAACATTAGTAATATTTCTGAAATCCATGCCTGGCCTTTATGGGGCTTTTTAAAATGCAGTTATCGCTTGTTCTATTGGCTGATTTGCAGTATTGATTGGAATGATTGTGCTAAACCTTGGCAGTGATTCATACCTGCAAAAACAAGGAGGTCAGATAACAATATTAAATATTCTCTTCTTAGGCTATTTTCACACAATAATAGTTTCAGCAATGTGAAAAGCCCTGGGCTAGTAGAAGCTCAGTAGTACAGCATTAAGTCACTTTGTCTTCCAGTATTAAATCTGGCCATTAATGGCAGGGTCAAAGGTTTCTGTTGCCAAACTGCTGCATGAAGCTGGCATTGAATGGAAGGCTTCTTGAAGGCCAAGGTATAAAATTACCTTCACTTCCTCTGTGATTCAAATTGCTGACTAGCAGCCAGTTTCTTCCTCAAAATATGCAAGAATTAAATCTCAGACTTGATGTAAACATTTCCCTTCAGGTTTGGCATTTGGGGAGAATAGGAGGGAATGGGACATTCAGAAATGAGACACTGTGACTCTTGGTGCTGCAATCACAGTAGTTCACAATCTATAACAATGATTTGGAGGAGGGAATCAAGTGTAATATGGTACACTCACGTGTTATGAAGGGATTGCTTTCCAAGGAAACAGTCTGTATTGCAATTTTCCATAACATGACAAAAATTTGCAACTGGATCCTTGACTTCCTGACCAAACAGACCACAATCAGTAAAGATAGGCAGCAACACCTCCACCACAATTATTCTCAACAATGGTGCCCCACAAGGCTGTGTCCTCAACCCTCTACTCTACTCCCTACATATTCACGACTGCATGGCCAGATTCTGCTCCAACTCCATCTACAAGTTTGTAGATGATACCATCATAGTGGGCTGTATCTCAAATAACGATGATTCGGAGTACTGGAAGGAGATAGAGAACCTAGTGACATGGTGTCATGATAACAACCTTTCCTTCAATGTCAACAAAACAAAAGACCTGGTCAATGACTACAGGAAGGGGGGTGATGCACCTGCTCCTGCTTACATCAATGGTGCTGAGGTCGAGAGGATTGAGAGCTTCAAGTTCCTAGGAGTTAACATCACTAATAGCCTGTCCTGGTCAAATCACATTGACGCCACAGCCAAGAAAGCTCACCAGCGCCTCTGCTTCCTCAGGAGGCTAAAGAAATCTGGGATGTCCCCTTTGACCCTCACCAATTCTTATCAATGCAACACAGAAAGCATCCTATCCAGATGCATCAGGGCTTGATTTGGCAACTACTCTGACCGTGACCACAAGAAACTGCAGAGAGTTGTGGATCATCTCAGCACATCACGGAAACCAGCCTCCCTTCCATGGACTCTGTCTATGCCTCTCGCTGCCTTGGTGAAGCAGCCAGCATAATCAAAGATCCCACCCACTCTGGACATTCTCTCTTCTCTCCTCTCCCTTCAGGCAGAAGGTACAGGAGCCTGAGGGCACATACCTCCAGGTTCAAGGACAGCTTCTATCCTGCAGTTATAAGACTATTAAACAGTTCCCTAGTATGATAAGATGAGCTCTTGACCTCACAATCTACCTCATTATGAGCTTGCACCTTATTGTTAGCTTGCACCGCACTTTCTCTGTAACTGTAACACTTTATTCTGCATTCTGTATTGTTTTACCTTGTACTACCTCAATGCACTATGTAATGAATTGATCTGTATGAATGGTATGCAAGACAAGTTTTTCACTGTATCTAGCTACAGTGGGGTAATAATAAACCAATTTACCAATTTAAAAAAAATTGTTGTTTCTTTCGCATTTTGTGTGTCCAACTCCTTCCCAGGTTATTGATGCACCATAGAAAGTATCCTATCTGGATACATCATGACTTGGTGCAGCAACTGCTCTGCCCAGGACCGCAAGAAACTGCAGAGAGTTGTGGACACAGCCCAGCGCATCATGGAAACCAGCTTCTCCTCCTTGGACTCTTTCTATACCTCTCGCTGCCTTGGTGAAGCAGCCAGTATAATCAAAGACCCCACCCACCCGGGTCATTCCCTCTTCTCTCCTCTGCCATCAGGTAGAAGATACAGGAGCCTGAGGGCACGTACCACCAGGCTCAAGGACAGCTTCTATCCCACTATGATAAGACTATTGAATGATTTCCTTATACGATGAGTTGGACTTTGACCTCATGATCTACCTTGCTGTGACCTTGAACCTTATTGCACAACATTTTCTCTGTAGCTGTGACACTTTTTTTTTACTGTTATTGTTTTTACCTGTACTACCTCAATGCACTCCGTACTAACCCAATGTAACTGCCCTGTGTAATGAATTGACCTGTACGATCAGTATGCAAGCCAAGTTTTTCACTGTACCTCAGGACAAGTGACAATAATAAACCAATACCAATACCAATATAATTGCCCAACTAATGCACAGCCCATACATACGAGTGAGTGTTTTGGAGACCAGTGGGATGGATTTTCTGGCTGCTGCGGGGCTGCAGGCATCTTCTGCCGTATGAGAACTCAGTTTGCGGCTGCATTTCCAACTTGCGAACTGTCCAGGTTATGAACAGTTCACAGGATGGAACTCTTCTGTAATCAGGAATGATCTGTATTTAATTATTTTTTCTCACATAAATTCTGTGAGAGCAAATTTTTGTTCCATATCTCAAATTTTTTGGAAGTGATTTGTGAATCCTGTAAAGGTGAATTTCCATTACTTGAAATGTCATATCCTGGAGGTACACTACTTGCAAAGGTGAATGTTAGTGTGGGCTGTCAGAAGCATTCAGAGATGCTTCAGGAGGGTATAGACAGGCTGAGGGATTGGGTCATGCCAAATGGAATATGATGTGGAAAAATGTGACATTATCCATTCTGGTAAGAAAGAAAGGAGTATTTTTTTAATAATGAGGGACTGAAAGGTGGTCAGGAAGATCTTCTACATGAATCACTGAGAGTTAACATGCAGGCCATCATTAAGACAAAAGGAATGGCCATTTGGAATTGAGGTGAAGGGAAATTCTTCACTCAAAGTGTTGGGAAACTTCTCTTGATTGCAGAAGCTCAGTTCTTGACAGGGATCAATCTAGGGAATTAAGGGAATACCAGGAAATCTGCACCAGGAAATGATAGGTTTCCCTGAGCTTGTGCACAGTGACCCTGAAGATGCAATGACCGAGTCCTCTGCAACAGAGCCTGCACAAGATCTGGCCTTCAGGCAAATTGTCATGCCTTACACTCTTGTGGCTGGTGATTCACATTAAGAGCCCTGCTTTATGTTAACTCCATCTTCCAGTGAGATCATGGCTGCAGATAAGACCATGAGAACATAAGGAAATAGGAGCAGGAGTAGGTCACTCGGCCCCTCAAGCCTACCTCACTATTCGATGTGATCATGGCTGATCTGCTCCAGGCCTCATCTCTTTTGTGGCAGCTCCAATCTGTGGCAAGAATTGCAGAGAATGTAGAGACCATGCTCTCTGTATTGACTGAGCAGGGTTTTGTTCAGTAGGTACGGTATTGTGGCAATTACTGGACTATAGCTTCCCAGATGACTAACACTGCAGCTACTTAGGGTCAGTATTGGTAATTTGGTTTTGGCAATCACTGTTGACAGGTGCTTTCCGAGAGTTCTATTACTCTTACACAGAGGCAGAGTACTGAGGCACAGATACAAAAGCAATGGCCTCTACCTGCTCTGACTATGCCTGTTGTTCCCTTGTTTGTGCTACACAGAGAACTGAGCCAGTATCCCCTGCCCTTCTCTAAGGAACTGCAGTCCATGGTTTCTTAAGGCCATTGACCACAGCCATCTAACGTGTCTCAAATGCAAGTCCAACAACCTTCTACCTCCCATGCTGCAGGCATGACAGGAAGGGTGGGGTGGGGGGTGGGGGGTGGGAAATACTCTGTGGGAGCAATGGAATGTACACCTAAGGGCTTGTGTGTGGTGCTTTATTTTTGTTCACTATTAGGTGCAGATGGAATTGAGTTGTTTGAAGGAAATGTTTTTTTTGTTCTGAGCTTGGTATTTATTTTTGTCCTGAAGCAGGGGTGAAGCATATAATAATACTCTAGAGGAAAGCATTTGGTAGTAATAAGGGCAATGATGATTGGGTTTGGTGTGTAGGGGATAGAAACATAGAACGATAGAACAATATAGCACAATACAGGCCCTTCGGCCCACCATGTTGTGCCAACCTTTAAACCTTGCTTAAGACTATCTAGCACCTTCCTCCCACATATCCCCCTATTCTAAATTCTTCCATATGCTTATCTAACAATCTCTTGAACTTGACTAGAGTACCTGCCTCCACCACTACCCCAGGCAGCACATTCCATTCACCAACCACTCTCTGGGTGAAAAACCTCCCTCTGATATCTCCCTTGAACTTCCCACCCATTACTTTAGAGCCATGCCCTCTTGTATTGAGCATTGGTGCCCTGGGAAAGAGGCGCTGGCTGTCTACTCTATCTATTCCTCTTAATATTTTGTACACCTCTATCATGTCTCTCCTCATCCTCCTTCTCTCCAAAGAGTAAAGCCCTAGTTCCCTTAGTATTTCCTCATAATCCATACTCTCCAAACCAGGCAGCATCCTGGTAAATCTCCTCTGCACCCTTTCCAACGCTTCCACATCCTTCCTATAATGAGGCAACCGGAACTGGACATAGTACTCCAAGTGTGGTCTAACCAGAGTTTTGTAGAGCTGCATCATTAACTTGCGGCTCTTAAACTTGATCCCACGACTTAAGAAAGCTAACATCCCATAAGCTTTCTTAACTACCCTATCCACCTGCGAGGCAACTTTCAGTGATCTGTGGATATGAACCCCTAGATCCCTCTGCTCCTCCACACTACCCAGAATCCTGCCATTAATCTTGTACTCCGCCTTTGAGTTTGTCCTTCCGAAGTGTACCACCTCGCACTTCTCTGGATTGAACTCCATCTGCCACTTCTCAGCCCAGCTCTGCATCCTATCAATATCCCTCTGCAATCTCCTACAGTCCTCCACACTATCCACAACACCTCCAACCTTTGTGTCATCTGCAAACTTGCTAACCCACCCTTCTACCCCTTCATCCAAGTCATTAATAAATATCACGAAAAGTAGAGGTCCCAGAACTGACCCTTGTGGGACACCAATAGTCACAGCCCTCCAATCTGAATTCACTCCCTCCACCACAACCCTCTGCTTTCTACAGGCAAGCCAATTCTGAATCCACACGGCCAAGCTTCCCTGGATTCCATGCCCTCTGACCTTCTGAAGAAGCCTACCATGTGGAACCTTGTCAAATGCCTTACTGAAATCCATGTAGACCACATCTACTGCATTATCCTCATCAATCTTCCTGGTCACCTCCTCAAAGAATCCTATCAGGCTTGTGAGACATGATCTTCCCTTCACAAATCCATGCTGGCTGTCCCTAATCAGTCCATAATTCTCTAAATTCTCATAGATCCTATCTCTAAGAATCCTTTCCAACAGCTTGCCCACCACAGTCGTAAGGCTCACTGGTCTGTAATTCCCTGGACTATCCCTACCGGGAGGGATGGTTTCTTGGTGAACTGTGCACTGGGAGCTCTGGCAGCCCGAGGCACTGGTGGTTGAGGGCTCTTCCTCTTCTTCAAGTTGCTTCCCCATTATTGCAAGAGAAGGTTTAAGGACTTGTTGCATGGCATGGCAACGTTATGAAGCATGCAGATGCTCACCACAAATTTGACGGCTCACTCCGAAGCTCCCCTTGAAATGGCAAGGCATTAGCATTTCTTGATTGTGTGTGAACATTGTTTGCCTGCTTCAGCGATAACTCTTCACTTGCTTGATTTATTTTTTCAGAATCTGGACATTGCTGACCAGGCCCATCAATGATTGTCTTTGAGATGGTGGTGAACCATATTGCAACACCATGCCCCTTCTGATGAAGGCACTTCCACAGTGCTGTTGCAGAGGGAGTTCCAGGATTTCGACCCTGTGACAACGAAGCAGTCGCAATAGATTTCAAGTCAGGATAGTATGCGAACCGCAGGGGTGTTCTAATGCATCTTGTCCTTCTTGATGGTAGTCGTCACAGGTTCGGGAGATGCTGTTGCAGGATCCAGATGAATGATTGCAGTGCTTATTGTAGATGGTACATACTGCAACCACTGTCCAATAGTGATGGGGGGAATGAATGCTTTTGATAGTGGATGAGGTGCTTTGTCCTGGATGGTGCTGAGTTCTTGAGAGTTGTTCATGCCATACTCACTCAGGCAAGTGAAGTGTATCATGCTCCCAATTTAAGCCTTATAAATGGTTGAAAGGTTTTGGGCTGTCAGGAACTGAATCACTCATCACACGGTATCCAGCCTCTGACCTGCTCCTGTAGCTATGGTAACTGAGTGACTGGTCTAGCTGAGTTTCTGGTCAAAGGTGACCCCCAAGTTATAGAGTGATAGAGTAATACAGTATGGAAACAGGCCTTTCAGCCCAACTCATTCATGCCGACCAAGACGCCCATCTAAGCTAGTCCCATTTGCCTGTGTTTGGCCCATATCCCTCTAAACCTCTTGTGATAGTAGGGGACTTGGAAAGGTAATGCCAGTGAATGTCATGGATAGATTGGGGATGCCGATTAGCTTGCACTTTTATTGCATGAATGTTACTTGCTACGTATCAGCCCATGCCTATAGTGGTTAGTGTAACGCTATTACAGTACCAGCGACCCAGATTCAATTCTGGCTGGTGTCTGTAAGGGGTTTGTACATTCTCCCTGTGTCTGCCCGGGTTTCCTCTGTGCGATCCGGTTTCCTTCCATGTTCCAAAGACGTACGGGTTAGGAAGCTGTGGGCATGCTATTTTGGCGCCAGAAGCATGGCGACACTTGTGGGCTGCCCCAGAACACTACGCAAAAAGATGCATTTCACTGTGTGTTTTGATGTACATGTGATTAATAAAGATATCTTATCTTACATTGTCTGGTTCTTGCTACATGCAGGTATGGGCTGCTTCAGTTTCAGAGCTACTGTGAATGGAAATTAACATTAAAAAATGATCAGCAAGTATTTACACTCAGGCTCTATGATGAAAGGAAGGTCTTGAAGTAGCTGAAGATGGTTGGGCTGAGGATCCTGTCCTGAGGAATTCCTGGAACAACAAGCTGATTGACCTCAAGCAACCACAGACGTTTTTACTTTTATCTGTGTTGAGGATATAAAAGGTGCTATATAAACTCTTCCTTTACTTTCTACCCTTCACCATGCTAGCTTGGTGGGGGACTGCGGCTGCAATCTGGTGTCTTAGTCAATAGGCTGTTCCGAGGTTGGAGAGTGAGCATCAAACCTTGAGACCTGATATCTGCTTCTGTGAAGCTCCAGCAAGAAGATTTGCACAGCAGTCTGGACTGGATATCCTGGTTGAAGTGAAGTAGCTGTTCTTGAACCTGGTGGTGTGGCACTTCAGGCTTCTGTACCTCCTGCCTGATGGTAGTTGCAAGAAGATGACATTGCCCAGATGGTGGGAATCTTTGATGATAGATGTTGATGTTAACTTGTTAATTAATTCAAAATGAATTCAGTATCCATCAGTAGACAAGGCAAGTGTGGCCAATAATGGCTTCCAGTGTTATTACAGATTGAGGTCATCTATCTTTAAACTATTGTTTTCTTTTTGTGCTGTCAGCAATCCTCAATTCCCATTCTTCATTTCACTTCATCTGTTAACATTTGACATTGAAGAAATTTACGCAATAGGCATAATGACAATTCTTTATGTAAACAGGTGTTGGTATTGCTGTCATTTTAGGCTGTGACCACTCGATGGCATTACAGCTCTTCTGTAGTCTTCTGCATGGCCTTGAACAATGCCACAGGAGGTCTATTTGTATCAAAGCCTTTATACAAAGGCTGGTCTTAGATGATAGATTGGTTTCCCCACTGGTACTATATGCTTGGAATATTGTCTCTTTCTTGAAATGAAATAGTGCTTGAATAATTGTTCCTTAACAGAATGATAGTTGCCCCTTGATCTGTTGGCAACCTTTGATAGACTTGTCATTTCTGTTCCCTTGAGCTGGCTGTTGAAGAGTCTAGCTTATTGGGAATGTCACTTTGTCTGCTGTTCTAATATTTTGAAGAAGACTTGTCTTCCTACATCTGTTTGAAGAAATATCACAGATTATAAACAACTATCATTTTGTGAAGTTGGAAGGAACAAAATTAACATCCAAGTTTATGATACAGCAATGGCAGCTGTAAGTAATAGTGAACTTCACAGTAGGAAATGTCCCAGAAAATCATATAGGCTTCATTACCAGTGCTGGGAATCTTTGAGCACCAAAAGGGAATGATATAATTTATTACAAAAGCCCCAGGAGAATGCCTATTTTTCTCTGTATTTAATGACTCACTAGCAGAATCCATACCCAAAACTGTGCTTCCAAAACTGCATATTCCAACAACTGTGAATAGATAACCATAAAACAACCTTTGGAAATCACTTGTTTTCTATTTTTAAAAGATCAAATTCATCCCCTGAAGCCATTTCTTCAACCAAAATGCTATTTTGAGAAACCAATCACTACAAATATGCTGACAAAAATTGAAACCAGGGAATGTTGGTCCCACTAACAATTAATGGTCAAGGTAGAAGCAAGCTGGACATTTTATTTTTGCAAAGGGAAATAGATGTTTTTCACACTGGCATAGGGCACTAACACTGCTCCTGAGGGAGGGCAGGTTTACAGAAGTGTATAGGTGCATACAACTCTTTGACATACTTTAGGACCAGGTCTGAGCCAAAACACAGGCAGACAGACAAGAGTCTGAAGAACCTTTTCTAGGCTTAACAGTTGGGTTAACCCTATACAGTTAGACCCCAATGATTGCATTGTTTCATCAGCATCATTGCCTGCCCCCTTCCCATGTGTGGATTGTGAGAAGGGATAAGTTGCATGGCCTTTATGGACAGGTGTGCAAGCTCTAACTCAGACATTCTGAAAGACGTTATGCCCTAAAGTTCCATTTCCTGTATGTTTATGGATGGAGCATTTGTGATTTTCCACAATGTTGAGAATTGCACCTACTTGCTGGTAATATGTATTATTTAGGAAGTTTTAAATTAAAAAAGAGTGGATCAGCATGTTTCTGTGAACGGCTTCTGCAAGCATAGCCTGTGAAACAAAAATAACTCCACCAGCATTATTGTAGCAAAATTTTAACTACTGTTGGAGTGGAAATATGAGATGAGGAATGACTTGATAACTTCACTGGGCTCGCCAAATAATCTCTTGAACATCCACCAACATCTTCTTAGTTTGGAGGAGATGGATGGTAATACCAGATCATTATCTTTAACAGATTTTTGAGAAACTTGAATCTCTATCTCCCCAGGTAATTTGTAGTGTTATCCACGAACCTGCTGGGGCCGTGACCTTTGTGCACACAAGATTGCACTTGTGATCATTTCTGTGCTGAGTTGTGACCTTTGGGAAATTGGTCCAGGCTCCTCCAGGTGTGATTCATTGTGGCATAACAAATATTTGTCTGCTATCGGATGCCCATCGAATGGCATCATCCAGTGCAGAACACCCATTTTTGTTCTTACTGAAAGAAATTGGTTATTAAATGTACAACCTACAACCTGCGTTTTTCACTCACAGTAAAAGAAAGAACAAACTCTCAGAAAAGAGATGCAAATTAAAGGGTCCCCACTGGAAGGTCATTATTTTGCCGACATCCTCTGCCAGACTGTGTCCTACTTTTGTCTACAAATATCACTGACATAAATCTCAGCATCTCTAAATAGCCCACCTCAGTGCAAGTTGGTGAGGCCAAACCCTGCAGTGACTTGAAACCACTTGCGGCATGGGGGACCCATTGAGCGTGTTGTGAGCATCCTTCCTCTCACGTTTTCTTTCATCTCTGTGAGAACTCTTTGTGCTGCCATTCCGTGGCTGCCCTTTAGAGTGCTCTTTGAGAACTGACCTGCTTCTCAATGGTCAGAGTGACACTGACTCCACAGCTGTAAGCTCTGCAGGCACTAACTGTTGAGAAGCACACAAGTAAGGTTCTTGCATGTGATTCAAGAGTGCACCAATGATTTTCTTTTTACTTTGTTTTTAACCAAATTCCTAATTTTTTGTGGGTCACCCAATTGGGTGCTGGCACACTCATTTATCACACCAAAAAAAGATGAACTCCAGTTTCTAGGCAACCATCTGTCAAACTAAAAAGCAAACTGATAATCAAAAACATCTTTGAACAAGTCTTACTAGATGTTTCTACTGATTTAAGCGACTTGCTTCAACCATACATTAAGTGAAAACAAATAGACTTAAACATCCAAGATTGCATTCAGCTTAGTTAGTTTATTACTTTAGTGAATAAATCTGTTTGTTAACCTATTATGTGCTGTGATAGAATAGTTAAAACTATACAAAAGCATTGAACATTACATAATTTTTTGGCATCTTTCACTGATATTCATTTTCTTCAGTTCTGATAATAATGATTCAAAGGAATCTGTTAAGTGTTGACATGTTATTTATATTGATAAATTGTGGCCTAAGGTATATTTTTAAACCACAAGGAATAGAGTCTCAGGCACAATTTAGTTGCTGAAGCAAAAAAGTAGGTTTTCCACTTTCAGTTGGAAATTGTGCATGTCACTCTGCTATTTAAAAAATTTGGGAGAGGGGAAAATTAGTATTTGTAAATCAGTTGTTGTAACATCTGTTATTGCCAACTCACTAGAGACTTAAGTACAGAATGAACACCTTGAAAACATTCATTTGATCAGAGAGAGCCAGTATGATTTAACAAAGGGTAGTCAACACCTGAAGAACCTGATAGAATTTTTTGACCAGCGGATAGGGGGTTGTCCATTGATGTTATTTACATGAACTTCCAGAATCTACTTGATAAGAGACTGTTAGCTGAAGCACATGGGACTGAAGGTAAATTATCGACCTGATTTGGAAACTGGTTGCATGGCTTACAATTGGCCAGAAGCAACAGGTGGTGACTAGCAAGGTTCTGTGCTAGGAATGCAAATGTTCACCATTGGATACAAAACAATGTAAAAAGTCTACCTATAACACTAAAGTGACAGTGGATGCAGTGTAAATGACATCTACAACTTACAAAGAGGCGTTCAGCCTTTAAATGAATAGGCAAAACCTTGTCAACTTTTGTACCCAGATGGCCGCAGATGAGGTGCCAGATAAGGTCAGTAAATGTTAGACTTTTTTCCAAGGGGTGTTGTGGGACAAGTTCGAGGTCTCGAAAGTGAAGGACTCTGAACACAGTCTGGGAAGGAATTTTAAATTTTATTTACAGCGTGGTAACACGCCCTTCCAGCCCAATGAGTCTGCACCGCCCATTTTAAACCCCCAAATTAACCTATCTGTACGTCTTTAGAATGTGGGAGGAAACCGGAGCACCCGGAGGAAACCCACGCAGACATGGGAGAACACACAAACTCTTTACAGACAACGACAGGAATCGAACCCCGATCGCTGGCGCTGTAATAGCGTTGTGCTAACCGCTACGCTACTGTGGCAGGATTTTATTTACAAAGACAAATGTGGGGAAAAGGTAATGGGGCTAACACACACACGCGCACAGTTTATAGCGAGCGTGGGAAAATCACAACAGGGGTAAAATACACACACACAACTAACTGGATACATACAATCAAGGAACAGTTAATACAATACCAGCCACCTCTTGATTCAGTGCAGGCACAGCTCTATGCTACTGGGAATCCTAACTAATTTCTCTTAAACAGTGCACAGCTTACCTCAGCATCCCTCGGAGACAAAAGAGGGAGAACCAAATACATGTGGCACTCTTTATAGTGCTGGAGGGCTGGGGGGTCCAGCCCAGGCAGTTCAAACAGGCCAATGGCCTGAGGTCAGGTACAAAGGTTCTTAAAGGGACCAATGGTCAAGTGTGCCCTGATGGGTGGGGTTGAGCCAAACCTTGATTGACAATGGTGTGTCTTCCGACCAGGTAGGAGAAGTGCTGTCATCCGACCAGGTAGGGGCAGTGTTGTCACATAACAGCCACGACCCTCCACAATACAAGGGGTAAGCCAGGTAATTGCAGAACCATGAATCTAATGTCAGTGGTAGGGAAGTCACTGGAAAAAATTATGAAGGACAGGATTAATCTACAGTTTGAAAGGCAAGGATTGATCAAATGTAGTCATGGCTTTAATGACCAACTTGATTGAATTTTTCAAATTAGTAACAAAATGTATTGCTCAAGACAGTGCAGTTGATGTGATCTGTATGGACTTCAGTAAAGCCTTTGAGAATGGTCTCACATGGGAGGCTGGTCCTAAAGAATAGAGCTCTTGGGGTCCATGGCAAGTTGAAAAATTGGATCCAAAATAGGAGGCAGAGGGTGCCGGTGGAGGGTTGTTTTTGTGATTGGAAGACTGTTAACAGTGGCTTTCAACAAGGACTAGTGTTAGAACCCTTACTGGTTGTTATATTTGTTAACAATTTGGATGCAAGTATAGGAGGTATGATTAGCAAATTCACAGATGGCACAAAAAATGGTTGTATTGTTGATAGTAAGGAAGGCAGTCTTAGGATACAGGATGATATTGATGAGCTGGTATGATGAAAGAAATGACAGGTAGAATTTAATCCTCATAATTGTGGGTAACGCATTTTAGGAAAATTAATATGGCTAGGACACAGAGAATGAAGAGTAGGGCTCTAGGGAGTGACAGCACAGGTGAACTGATGGTTAAGGAAGTATGCGAGATACATGCCTTCATTAGCTGGAGCTGTAGAATATAAGAGCAGGGAAGTTATGATACAACTTTGGTTAAGCCATGGTTGGAGCATTTTGGACAGTTCTGGTCACCATACTATAGGAAGGAGGTGATAGCTTTGGAGATGGCACAGAGGAGATTCACCAGGGTGTTGCCTGGGGTGGGGCTTTTCAGTTATGAGGAGAGACTGAATAGGCTGTGTTTGTCTTCCTTGGAACGGAGGAGGTTAGGAGGGAGCTGACTGAGATTTAGAAGATTATGAGCATAGACAGGATACATAGCGAAAAATATTTGCCCGTAGCAGAGGTGTCTATGACCAGACAGCAGAGATTTAAGGTAAGTGGTAGGAGATTTAGAATGGATTTGAGGAAGAGCTTTTTCACTGAGAGGGTGGTTGGAATCTGGAACATACTGCCTAAGTGGGTGGCGGTGGCAGGTATTTCACAATATTTAACAAGTATTTACCTAAGCACTCGAATCACCAAGGCATAGAAGGCTACGGACCAAGTGCTGGGAAATGGGATTAGTATAGATGGCTGGCATGGACACAGTTGTGCATAGAAGAATAACCTTACTGAAGAGATGAAAATCCAAGTAAAATTTATTTGTCTGTTCATTGCACTTGCAGATTTCTTAATATAATGACTTTCCTTATCATTTTTCAGTCTTAATTTCTAATATGTTTGCTGCTAAAATAAGCCTTTAATTCTCTTCCTACTTCTCACTGTTGGCTATCTCCTGGATTCCTTCTTTTCGGGAGGCGGATCAGTGCATTCATTCATTTTATAACTTTTTTGAAGTATCACAAAGTCTTAGAACACATTCCTTCTTTCTACTCTGGTGATTACTTGTGAGCTCAGCACTGGTTCTTCGTAAGACAAAAACACCGAAAAGGGGAACCTCTCCTTCAGATTGTTGATGTGACTTTCCTCCTTCTTAGTTTGGGCTAACTTACCATTTTGAAAGAAATCCATAAGGAATCCATTTTCTTAGATCCATCACTCTTTGGTCTACTAAGGTAGTAGTCTATTATTTGCTTTCCTGCACAATTAATCAATCTGCGCATTCCATTTTAAATTATTTGGTGCTCTGTCTTTGAGTAATTTAGTGGGTTCAGTTTTCCAACTGATGCATCACCAATCAATAAAGCAGAACTTTCAGCGCTCTTCTTGGGAAAATAAAATGGATAGATAGGAAGAAGCTACTGCACTGTAAGTCCCCCAAGCCCATCCATCATTTCTTGTGGTTCTGGAACTTATATGCAGGAATTTAAACGATTGCCTTACTGCAGCGCATGCCATCAGCAGCGGACGAATGGTTGACTAGGGATTTAAAATGCGCCACTGATATGTATTCCAGGAACTGCTCTCCTTTGCAAGAGGTTTAGAATGGAATGCTTTGGCTGCGTGATTAATAGTGTTTGGGGGATCATGCATACAGGGATTTGCAGGGGTACATTTATATACGTTATTAGTTAGGTGAGAATCCTGGTCTCAGAGAATTAAGTGGCGCATTAATATATAGTAATGCTCAATAGGGATCAGTGAATTGGGGTTTAGAATGTAACATCTGCAATTTAGTAAACAGCATTTTGGGATGTTGCAGATTGGGAATTAGGACAGCACCATGTTTGTTCTGGGGCCTGTTTTGTGCTGACTTAAATAGTTCACCGATAAATTTATAAAATGTGATTAACGTTATTCCTAACACTAGTGTGCAGGAGGTTGAACGCTACATTTGTTATATTATAAAGCAGCGTTTTGGGAACTGGCAATTGCCTTAGTTGGGCTGCCTGTGGTGTTGGGGACGGTTCCGTGCATTCTTTGCTGAGCCATCTGAGCGTGTTTCAGGCAAACTTTAATTTTCAGTCACAATACATGCTTCATAATCCCTTAACCTCAAAGCAATCAGAGCCGAGAGTTAAATCTAAACATCAACCAATTGCGATTTGACAGTTTAATTAGGCACAACAGAAATTAATATAGTACAAGTAAATTTCCCCTGGCATTGCCTCAGGCCAATTGGTGAATATAGAATTATTTATATACACATGTTGTAAATGGGGTTTGGAGGCAGCCTTTATAAAGTGGAGCCATAGAACCATATCAGTGTCCAGAACTTGCAACCTCATTACGACAGCTGACACAGCAACTTTGAACAGGAAATATCAACAGGGCAATTTGCAGTGCCACATTTGTTCACCCAGATAGGACTAGTACCCACTATAGTCAGAAGTAAGCTTTGTGAACATGAGTGCGTGTTCAACCAATATTTCTAATAATGTTTAAGTGACAGGTAATGCCAAGTGTCATTTACCGGAAAGCTTTTGTCTGTTGCTCCAACAATGTTCTAGCATTCTGAACCGGAATTAAGAGCTGAGGCTGGTGTAGGTCAGATAATCAGGGCTGTAGTATAATACCTTCTATCTGTAACCTGTATAGGTGAAGCATGGCATCAGGTCTAGTAGGGGAATGAGGGTTCAGGGAATCAGGGCTAGAGCATGAGAGTTTTTATCCATAATCTGTCAGTAAAACACGGCACCAGGTCTGGCTGGGGAGTGGGGGTTCAGAACATCAGGGCTGTAGTATAAGAACTTCTACATACAGATGCAGACACAGAATCACCAGGTTGATTCTGGAAATGAGGGGGGTTAGCCTATAAGGAGAGATTGAGTCGCCTGGGACTATACTCACTGGAATTCAGAAGAATGAGAGGGGATCTTATAGAAGCATTTAAAATTATGAAAGGGATAGATAAGATAGAGGCAGGAAGGCTGTTTCCACCTGTAGGTGAGACTAGAACTAGGGAACATAGCCTCAAGGTTCAGGAGAATAGATTTAGGATGGAGATGAGGAGAAACTGCTTTTCCCAGAGAGTAGTGAATCTGTGGAATTCTCTGCCCAGGGAAGCAGTAGAGACTACTTCATTAAGTGTATTTAAGATACAGTTAGATAGATTTTTGCACAGTAGGGGAATTAAGGGTTATGGGGAAAAGGCAGGTAGGTGGATCTGAGTCAATGGCCAGATTAACCATGATCTTATTGAATGGTGGAGCAGGCTCGACGGGCCAGATGGCCTACTCCTGCTCCTATTTCTATGTTTCTATGTTCTTACCTCTGTCACCAGGTATTGCACCAGGTATGGTGGGGGTGTTTTAAGATTTAAGGCTTTATTAATTTATTGTCATCCCCTGTCTAGCTACAATGGTACAGAATCAAGTGTCTTGTGTTCAATGGATGTTTTCAATGGGCTTGAAGTATCAGTGGATGTCACATTGCATAATAGAGCATAGATGGACAAGTATCAACAGAAGTGATTGCTTGTCAATTTCCAGATCAACTCTCCTAAGTGGCCCCCTGTGGTGAAATTGGCAGCCTGCGTTCTTAAGAGACAATGGTGTCTGATTACTGTGGGGAGGTTAGATGTAAACAGGTTTTTTTTCAAGATTGGTTCTGGTTTGAATTTAATATTACTTATGCAAGCTTGTTCATATGTACTGGGTGCCTGTAAGTCAGGCCTTTGTACATTTAACCTCAGTCAGCCCTATCTCTAAGTTTGAGTTTATGACATAAAATAATAAACAAACTGAGGTTCAAATGGTGCTCAATTTTATAATAATGCTTTTGTTTAAGCATTTTACTGAGCATTTTACTAAGGTTGGCAAAATTAGGGACTCAAAGTCAAAGTCAAAGCTAAGTTCATTGTCATATGCACAAGTACCTGAATGCACAGGTGCAATGAAAAACTCACTTGCAGACACATAGTATCATATAAGCAGCATTCGCAAAAAAAAACATAAATTAAACATAAATTATACACTATTTTTACAAGAAAGAACACAAAAAAATTCCATTTTAGTGCAAATTGATCAGTGATCATAGCGTTGCTAAGCTGTAGTGATTACGGTTGTGTCGGTTGGTTCAAGAACCAAATGGTGGAAGGGAGGTAGCTGTTCTTTACCTGGTGGTGTGGGACTTCAGGCTTCTGTACCTCTTGCCCTGTGGTTGCTATGAGAAGATGGCATGGCCCGGACGGTGGGGATCTTTGATGATGGATGTTGCCTTCTTGAGATACTACTGATAGTGAGGAGGGATATGCCCCTGATGTATTGGGCTGAGTCCACTACTCTCTGCAGCTTCTTATGTTCCTGTGTATTTGATTTGCTGTACCAGACCATGATGCAACCAGTCAGGATACTTTCAACAGTACATCTGTAGAAGTTTTTTAGATGTTCGGTGACATGCTGAACCTCCTTAACCTTCCGAGAAAGTAAAGACACTGGCACGCCTTGCATCTACATGAGAGAAATGTCTGAAATGTTCTGCTAAGGATAGGGTAACATCAGGAGTTTGTATGTCTGAACACTGGGCTGGCCTGCCTGGCAGTACACTGACTGAGATCTGTCACTTTCCAGGCACTCATTTTAACTGAGGGGTGAGTGACTGAGTTTTCTTGATTTGCAGGAACTCGAAGCTTGAAAATCACCCCCACAGTAGGCGTCAGGAAGGGTGAATGAGAATGTTAGAAGGATGAAGTTCTGGTGGACTGAGCAGACTGCCCTCACTTTAAAGTTTCCCTCATCCTTCATGATTAGAAGTTCTGTGCCAGGCTCCAGTGAATATCTGTATGCAGTTCTCTTTCACTACTAAAACCTGGTAAAAATGAACTCTCCTGGCCATAGGCTAGTGAATCCCTGCAAGTTTATAATGGGTGTAATCATCATTTAATCAGTGAAAGGAGAGAAGATGAAATGCTTTCACATTAAATTATTTTGAACTCAAACTTCAGGTTAGAATGAAACTTCTAATCTCCCCATGGTACCTAATATTAAATATGTTACAGACACGAATCACACCCACTTACTGCAATTTTTAAATAGATTACTTAATCCACTTTTCTTCCTATTTTGTTGCTGGTTCTGGCCATTGCATTCTCTTATTCTTGATCTGTGATAGTGCTCAAAAGGATATTAATGAGATAGCTTCAGGGCTGTGTACCAGGATTCGCCCATACAGGCTGTGTATTAGAACACCATAAAATAAAACGCTAGCAAACATTGAGGGAATAGATCGTTAGTGTTTAAACATGGAAATTCTCACTTTATTAATAAAGTGAAACAAGACATATTCAAAGGAGAAGCTGAAGCATATTTTAGCATTAAATTACAATAATATACTCATAAACCTAGGTTTCTGCTAAGACCCTTCTGTGCAATGGAGCTTTCCAATTAGGAATTCGCCACCTGGGAAATAGCATTGGTTCTCCTTTGTGCATTGCATTCTGGGTAATTGTCCGCAGTGACACCGCAAAGTGTGTTCTGGGTAAATGTTGCTGGTAACGCCTTAACTGCATGTTCCATTTGATTTCACTGTACAATCTTTCCTCGTATAACTCTAGCATTCAAAATAGACCTCTTTTTAAACCCTTGTTTTCCTAATTATTGCAAACAGTAGACAAAATCTTCATTCAAATGGCAAGCACTAGTGGGAATGTATGGAGAACTGAAGCTTCTTCCTTATCGTGGGCGAACTAAAAGCTCCATTCACTTTTTTTGTACTCTCTTGGGTAATCTGTCGCTTCTCCCTGATTGGCTCGCGTTTTCTCTAATAGGCTACTTAGTGTTGCTGGGAGAGCATCTCCTCAATGGTCGGAGTATGTGTAGCAATAAATGGGCTCCAGGTGAGAGATATTAACCAAATCACCCGTCAACAATGATAATTCTGTCCAATTATTCTATAAATGGAGGAGCGTTTGGCATCTTAATACTTCGGTTAATCTCCCTCACCTGGAACCTATTTATCGTCACACGACGACATCAATCAAATAATGCTTACCCTGCAACACGAACCCATCTATTATAATCCTCCATGTTTGATTTTCTCTTAATTTATTTCGCTTAACTGTTTCTTTTGCTTCCTTACGCCAGCCTAGTCAGGTCCCATTTGTTACTGTGCTAGTCCCCTTAAAAGGTGTAATGAGTTCTGTCAATATGGTCCCAGCACTAAAATAGACTTATCTGTTGAGAGTAAAAAGCCTCAAGTAAATTATAGACTAGACAATAAGTTAATGGGCTACTTAGAGATGCACATACAGAGAGGAGAAGAGATATTGGTGGTTAAAAATGTACATTTATAAGATACGAATTCCATTTCTTCTGCATTTTGCTACTCTACTTTTAAAAATAGTGTCTGCTTTTTTAAGCAGTTGAAGATTCTGTATAACATTATCAAATAGAACTATGGTTCACAGTTAGGCTTGATATTGCTGAAGACTTTTGCAATGAATATCTCAAGACTACATGGCAACAGGATATCACTGAGTCCTGGTGTTCATTTGTACTGACTAATTGTGGACAAAGTATAATTGCGGCCTCATACTCTTACAGGTTAAATGTAGCCATATTGTCATTGTCTTCTGAGGATCTCACCAAATAAGTGTTGATGTGAGGTGAATATGGACTGAATCTATATATATATCATCAGCTCAATAGAGGCACGATGTAGCCTTTGTACCACTCAGAATATCTTGGATGAAAATGGCAACCCCTAGGTACAGTTAGACAAACTGGGGGTATGCTTTCCCCTTCTTAACAACTTTAATGATATTGCAGTGTAAATATAAAGTGTCACTCCCCATTTTGTAGTCAAAATATACATTTTAGCATATGAAGCATAATATAGTGTTGGATTTCTCAATAGCATATTAGCACCTGGTTCAGAACACATTTGTCAGGTGGTTTGCATCTTATGCATTGCCTGCTGTGAGACAAATGAGCCCTGAAGTTGCAACTTTGTGAGTATCTAAGGAGAGACTAAGATAGTTAGGAAGGAGACAGGCATTAAAGGTATAGGATAAAATCTTCAAATTATTAGGTGTTCTGCATGGAGATTATCTTAGTAAAGGCCAGTAATCACTGTCAATGAACTTGGTACAGATTTGTATTTCTACTTCATTGAAATAATGGTGTAAGGGTAAGATGCCATCGACTGCAAATGGACCCTTATAGCTATGAAAACCCATTTTAAAAAGTAAATCCTTTCTAGAGTCCTGCTGCTCCATCTAAGTCCAATAACTTCTTGCTCATTAATGTGTGTGCCAGTTGTTGACTTATTTTCAAAGTCATCTGCTCTGACTCGCATCTCATTGTTTTTCCCAACTGTATAGTGGCGGCACATTCTTTGAGTCAGGATATACCCCTGACCTGGGAGTCTCACATTAGCATGTGTATTGTTATTGATCCACTGAAGATTGTTTAGTACTATATGTTTTCTCAAAACATTTACCTATTTTTCTTATCTTCACATCGAAGTAGAATTTGTCCATTTTAACTTCATATTCTTCTTTGTAGCTTTCTAATTTTTTGGTGAATCTTCTCACAACAAGGGATGTTGATCCTTGGCCAAAAACATTGTTCTAATCCTTTCATCTCTACTGTGTCAGAGACCAGCTGCTGCATAGAACTGCCCCTACATTGCTCACTGTACCTGTCTCAATGAAACAAGCATATTTTGTACTGCACTAAGGTGATGTTTCACTCTCACACCGAATATCATTGTGACCTCTTCAGGAGAAATTGTTAATTTAGTGGTGGATTTCGAATTACTAGGAAATGTATTGAAACATCTTAAACTCACTACACACAGAGCAAGTCAGGCCTAGCACTGATCAGAAGTAATTTGATAATAACACCAACACAGCCGTGATAGTAATGTGGTTCAGAGGATGCTCAACAAAAGACCCAATCTGAAGCTGCAGGCTTTTCAGGATGAGAGTGGTTTTACTGTGTAATGCTAGCTCAGAGCCTCAAAACATTCACTACTATTTATGTTTCCCAGATAGTCTGCTTCCACTAGATTTTATGTGAACACGTTCCAGTTTTTGTGTTCACACCTGCTTTGATGATAGATCAGATGACAAAAAAAGTGAATAATTACAGTCAGCTGGAACGATATATACTTGTCATAATTTATCCAAATGTTTTGATTTCACCCATGAATTTGTGCATTTTGTAATCCCCACCAATACCACCTGTGATATTCTCTCACAGTTGAAACCATTGCTTTACCAAGATACCATTGTTATCCACTATTGAAATGCTGTCATTAAGATGCTTCACAATCCATCACAATGCATTAGCAATCTGTTCCAAAGCAGGCTGGTTTGAACCAAAAAGTGACCAGGCTGCATATAAATGTTTTGCATTTAAAATTGTTATTCATGTTTTGTCATGTGAAGCAGTATTAAAATTTAAATCTACAGCCTGGACAATATAAGGGGACGATTGTATCTTCAGGTCGTAACAGAGATTTATGCATGAGGAGCTATAAATAAAAATTGTGCTCTGGGGAATATGAGGGCTTGCTGACCCCATGTCAGAGCACCCAGATCATTGCACATCTTGTTTGTGAAGCCCTTAAGCTTGCGGCAGTAAGGGTAGCAAAGTTTTTGCTGTAAAGAGCTGAAAATGGCCACAAGGACAAAGCAGCTTTGTCACTGTCGGAGAAGAGAAAGTCTCAGCAAGTTTGCTTCAGATGGAACAGCTGTTAACTTTCCATTTTTAATTCATCGTGACCAGTGTAGTTCCATTCCAGAAATGCTTCCTATTTGATTTATTAAAATGCAGTTTAACACGAGGGGGGAGCCTATTGAGGAAATGAATCTTCTCCATTTTTGAAACCTGCATGAAAATAAGGTACTGGATGAAGAACTGACCTCATTCTGATGAAGAGTCTCTGACCTGATATATTAACTCTGTTTCTCTCTCCACAGATGCTGCCTGAGCAACTGAGCATCTCCAGCACTTTTTTTTATTTTAGATTTCCAGTATCTGCAGTGATATTGATTTTCGTTAGGACTTATAAAGATTCTGCTCAGGGACAATGGACAGAACAGCACCTCTGAACATTGTAGCCTTGCTGGGATTCTGCATTTTAGTTGATTTTCATTACTCATTTTCATTAAGTGTTGTCCTCTGCACACAGAGAATCTTGTTAAACTGCACTGATTACACTTATCTAATGGTTCGAACAATTTCCTTCCTCCAACTTCAGATGAAGGGTCAGTAACCTAACATGTTAATTCTATTCCTTCCTTCATACATGCGACTTAACCTGCTGAGTACTTTACGCAGTTTCTATTTTTATTTCAGAAATCCAGCCTCTGCAGCAAAAAAAATGTGGACATTTCTGGTTGAGACCCTTCATTTGCCTGTTCTTGAGCCAAAATGTTGATTGGCTATTTCCCTCCACAGGTGCTGTCTGAGCCACTGAGTTACCCCAGTATCGTGTTTTATTGTTCCAGTTTCCAGCATCTGCAGTGTGTTGCATTTCCAGCGCTTGCAGTTTTGTTTTGCTTTCCAGTTGAATTCCTTATTGAATATGTCACAACTTTTAAGGAATCTGCCCCTTGGAGGTTGTAGCCGACATTTTACTTCCATGGAAATCAAGGTCTGCGGGGAGTTACGGATGCAGAGTTTTAGAGAGCAGGAAAGCAAAGACCTGAATTTTGAAAATCAAAAAAAAAACTGCAACTTCTGGAAACACTCAGCAAATCAGGCAGTGTCTGTGGAAGAAGAAAAAGTGGTAACATTTCAGGTCGAAGACGAAGGCTCTGATGAAGGGTCATCAACCTGGAATTTTAATTCTGTTTCTCTTTCCATGAAAGACCTGAATCTTGTTTGTGTTGATCTACTGATTTTATCTGGAGTGATTGTGAGGAGTGATAAGATACATACACAGGGTATAAATGCCATGGAAATTAACCTTTTGCAGCAGCAGCACTGTATATTACACACATGACAAACATAAGTTAAAATTAACTTCCTCAGGAGGCTAAAGAAATTTGGCATTTCCCCGTTGACCCTCACCAATTTTTATAGATACACCATCAAAAGCATCCTATCCAGATGCATCAGGGCTTGGTATGGCAACTGCTCTGCCCAAGACCGCAAGAAACTGCAAGCAGTTGTGGATGCAGATCAGCACATTACGAAAACCAGCCTCCCCTCCATAGACTCTGTCTACACTTCTCACTGTCTCGGTAAAGCAGCCAACATAATCGAAGACCCCACCCACCCCGAACATTCTCTCTTCTCCCCCCTCCCATCAGGCAGAAGATACAAAAGCCTGAAAGCATATACCACCAGGCTCAAGGACAAATTCTATCCCGCTGTTATAAAGCTAGTGAATAGTCCCCTTGTACAATAAGATGGAATCTTGACCTCACGGTCTACCTCATCATGGCCTTACACCTTATTGTCTACCTGCACTGCACTTTCTCTCTATCTGTAACACATTATTCTTCATTCTGTAATTGCTTTTCCCTTGTGCTTCCTCAATGTACTGGCGTGATGAGATGATCTGTATGGATGGCAATGCAAAGTTTTTCACTGTACCTCAGTATATGTGACAATAATAAACCAACTTACCAATAAATATAAACTATGCATAACTTACATAACAAAATCAACATAATGACATTAGTGCAAGTTGAGAAAGAGAAAAAGGAACATAGACCTTTTCCAGCTAAGGTTCTGAGTCGGAACAGTCCCAGGAGTCTGAAAAGCAAAGACTAGTTTGCATCCCTTTTCAGTCCATTTCACGTGGCAGTTTATTGGAAGGGTGAATCCTTATTCCAGGTTGAATAAAGACTTACATGACTTCAAGAGAAAAAAGAAGTACTTTTGTGATGGTTGATGGAGACGTGCAAATCTATAGATCTAATTCCTTCTACTGATGACCTTTTATCTCTTTCAGATGCACAATAGCAGGTTGGCAGAGACTGTGGAATACAGGAGGTCAGTGACATAGAAACAGAAGATAATACCTCACTCCCTGCTGGAAGAAAGAGTAATTGTCTAGCAAACAGGTCAGAATTCAGAACATGATTTATTTGTTTAATTCATAGTACAGCTTCTTCAGCTGCAACTTACACCTGGATAAAGCAGAATTATTTCAGGATGCAACAATAAATGAATGTAATTTATTTTTTAGCAAAATCTTTTTTTAACCTATTGAGTTCTGCAGCAGTCTCAAGCTTTCCAGCTTTGTGTGGCTTTGAATTTTTATTGTATTCTAACAAGGGTATAACTTTAATAGAACTTTATGCTTTTACTTGCTTCCTGTTCAAACACAATGTAATGCTGATCCAGCTGAGATTGGCCAAGAAGCTATTTTCAAGCTCTTGGCAAAATTACATATTTGTCTTTTGGATGAGGTTTTAAGACAATTCAGTGCTTTCAGATGAATTGAAAATAATCTGTGGCACCATTCAAAGCACTGGAGTTTGCATGGTGCATTGGTCAACATCTATCTCTCATTAATACTGATTACAGATCATTACTACTGTTGTTTGTAGACTTTTGCTGCATGAAAACTATTTGCCTTGTTTGTCATATTATGGTAGTGTTCATACTGAAAAGGTTTTCCTCAGTAGTACCCCAGGATTGAGAATGACTTGGTTCCACGCTGGTTTTGTGGATTTTGAGCTGTCTGATGATGCATATGTATGCACTGAAAATGCTTCCATAGATGGGGCAGGTAGTGCCTGACAGGATGGGCAGATGGGTAGTCTATGCAGGGCCCCTGTGTGCTCCAAATGCATGGCCTCAAAACTGTCAATACCATCCTGAATGCCATTCTTCTCTTTGAGTGGCCAGGCCCAGAGATTGCCAGGAGTCAGTGCAGATGTTGCATTTCTTCAAGGAGGTCTTCAGCATATCTTTGAATCTTTTCCTCTGTCCACCTGGTAATCTCTTTCCACGAGAGAACTCAGAATAAAGTCTCTGTTTCTGGACACTAGTGTCTGGCTTGCAAGAAATGTGACCTCTTCGATGAAATGGACTAAGTCCATTTGTTTGTAGAATTTTGCTATTTGCCTTGTTGTGCATTAGTGCTTCGGATGTTGGTCTGGGACAGAATACTGATGTTGGTTTGCTTATCCTTTCAGTAGATTTGTAGGATTTGGTGGAGACTGGGTTGGTGGTGTCTTTCCATTGCCTTGAGGTGCCTGCTATAGGAAGTCCAGGTCTCAGAAGCATTCTGGAGAGAAGCGATCATTGATGCCCAGAATGTCATTGAGTTTTGTGCCAGGTCTGAAGTCCTGATCTTCAAATACTCTTCTCCTCAATTGACCAAAGGCTGTGTACTGAACAGGATGGTGAATTGCATCATCATTGTCTGCCTTTACTGAGAAGTGGCTTCTAAGATATGGGAACTATTCACATTCAGATAGAAGTTTATAAAATTATGAGATGCATAGGTAGGGTAGACAGTCAGACTCTTTTTTCCAGGGTAGAAATGTCAAATACTAGAGGGCATAGCTTTAAGGTGAGAGGAGGAAAGTTTAAAGGGGATGTGTAGGGCAAGTTTTTTATACAGAGACTGGTGGGTGTCCGGAAAGCACTGCCAGGGAGAGTGGTGGAAGCTGGTATGAACATGCAACGAATGGAGAGATATGGACCACGTACAGGCAGAATGGAATAGTTTAATTTGGCGTCATGCTTGGCACAGACATGGTGGGCTGAAGAGCCTATTCCTGTGCTGTACTGTTCTATGTTCTATGTTTACCAGGCTCACATTGTGGATCTTTACTGCTGGAGGGCAATGTGATGCAGCAGCAGGTTGGTAGAGGACGTAGGTCTTGAAGATGTTGAATGTAAGCCCATCCTCTCATACATTTCAGTCTCACTGATGTAACATGCATTGGGACATTCTGAGTTTGTGCTACAGAAATTCTTTTCACTTTGTACATCGAAAAACATAGAATTGCAGTTGATTGAAAGTTGCCCAATTCAAATCCAAAACAACTTATGGGTGTTAGAAATAAAAGAAGTAAAACAGGAGAAGACCATATGCTCCCTTGAGTCAGCTCCAGTGTCCAATTAAATGGCTGACTCTGTGTCTCACCCATTGCCCTGCATTATCTCTTGATTCATGCTCATCCTGTGATAATTATGTTGGACCGCAAAGCTAGCTTGTGGGGGATGTGGAGTCCTGAATAATGGTTCTGACCCGAAACGTTGACTGCCTGCTTTTCTCCATGGATGCTGTCTGGCTTGCTGAGTTCCTCCAGTATCATAGTGTGTTTCATCTAGATTCCAGCATCTGCAGTCCTTTGTTTCTCTTCCTAGACATGGCCTGACATGGAAACTGGTGTGCTCTACGAAAGCTATCCTTCGCAATTTCACACAACTGCTGGCACTTAGTTGTGCAGCTGCACCTATTGGGTTTCAGCTATTAAAAATTTCTATGCAGCATACACTCACACAGACACTCACACATGCATGCACGCACACGCACACACTCACGCGCACACACACATAAGCACACACACGCACACACACACTGCATCGCTGCAACTTGCAAAAGATAGTGGAAAACAAATAAGTCTGCAGATGCTGGAATCTGAAACAAGACATATGGAAAAAAATCCACTGACATTCAATGGCATTGTCATCACTGAATCCCCCACTATCAGCATCCTGGGGTTACCACTGACCAGACTGAACTGGAGTAGTCTGTCCTGGTCCAACCACGTAGACGCCATGGCCAAGAAAGCTCACCAGTGCCTCTACTTCCTCAGGAGGCTAAATAAATTTGGCATGTCCCCTTGACCCTCACCAACTTTCATCGATGCACCATAGAAAGCTTCCTATCTGGATGCATCATGACTTGGTATGGCAACTGCTCTGCCCAGGACTGCAAGAAACTGCTGAGAGCTGTGGATACAGCTCAGCACATTATGGAAACCAGCCTCCCCACCATGGACTCTGTCTACACTTCTCACTGCCTCAGTAAAGCAGCCAGCATAATCAAAGACCCCACCAACCCAGACATTCTTTTTTCTCCCCACTCCCATCCAGCAGAGGATAAAAAAGCCTGAAAGCACATAGCACCAGGCTCAAGGACAACTTCTATCCCACTGTTATAAGACTATTGAATGGTTCCCTAGTACGATAAGATGGACTCTTGACCTCACAATCTACCTCATTATGACCTTGCACCTTATTGTCTACCTGCACTGCACTTTATCTGTAGCTGTTACACTTTACTCTGCATTCTGTTATTGTTTTTACCCTGTACTACCTCAATGCACTGTGTAATGAATTGATCAGTGTGAACCGTATGCAAGACAAGTTTTTCACTGTACCTCGGTACAAGTGACAATAATAAACCACTTCCATTTCCAATTCCAATATACACAGCACGGCTATAAGAACAGGTTAGAGGCTAGGAATACCGCAGAGGGTAACTCACCTCCTAACTCCCCAAAGTTTGTCCACCACCTACAAGGATCAAATCAGTGATGTGATGGAATGCTCTCCACATTCCTGAATGAGTGCAGATTCAACAACACTCAAGAAGCTTGACACCATATAGGATGTAGCAACCTGCTTGATAGGCACCCCATCCACAACCGATGCACAGTAGCAGCAGCCTGTACCATATGAAGAATGCACTGCAGAAATTCACCAAGACTCCTTAGACAGCATGTTCCAAACCCATGACCTCTACCAGCTAGAAGGACAAGGGCAGAAATGCATGGGAACACCACCACAGTGAAATTGCCCTCCAAGTCATACACCATTCTGACTTGGAAATATATCATCATTCCTTCACTGTCTCTGGGTCAAAATCCTGGAGCTGTCTCTCTAACAGTATTGTGGGCATGCCCACACCTCAAGGACTGCAGTGGTTCAAGGCTGCAAATCACCATCACCTTCTGAAGGGCTCTTAGAGAAAGGCAATTAAATGCTACCTCAGCCTGCGAAGCCCACATCCCTTGAATGAATGAGAAAAGAATGGAAATGCTGGAAGAACTTTCCTAGCTGAGCAGCATCTATGGAAAGTGAAACCAGTCAATGTTTTGTGTCAACATTCTGAGGAAGGGTTGCTGACCTGAAAAATTGACTGGTTTCTCTTTCCACAGATGTAGCTTGATTGCCCGAGTTCTTTCAGCATTTCTATTTTTGTTGCAAAAGGTGGTGTTGGGTTTAAGATGGCAGATGGCGAGGAAGTTTATGGAGGGAGTAGCCCTCCAAACCCATCGATCAGGACTTGAAGTGTTACCAGAGAGGTTTAGTATAGGAGAGAAAGCGTTTGCACTGAGGGTAAGGAAGAAGTAGGAGGCTATCCAGAGACTGGCAAATGGCATAACCTGTAGAACCTTCTCCTCACAACTCCAGTGGCCCGGATAGATCCTGACCTTGGGTGCTGTCTGTGTGGAGTTTGCATGTTATCTCTATGACTGTGTGGGTTTTCCCCAGGTGCTCCAGTTTCCTTCCACCTCTGTGTGGGTTGGTAGGGTAAGTACCCATTGTAAATTTCCCCCAGTGCATAGGTGAGCGGTAGAATCTGGGGGGGGGGGGGGGGGGGGGATTAGTGCAAATGGGTGTTTGGTGGTCAGCCTGGACTCAGTGGACCATCGGACCTTCCTCCATGCTGCATGACTCTATGAGAAACAGCTGGATGTACCTGGTAGGAAGTCTCTGTGTCTTGATAATAAAACAATAAAAGAGCAGCACATCCTGAAACATGGAGCAATGTGGGAAGAAATACCTTGATCTCACAAGATCTCACATGAATGATAGAGAAATGGAGGGCTATGTGGGAGGGAAGGGTTAGCTAGATCTTAGAGCAGGATAAAGTGGCACCACATTGTGGGCTGAAGGGCCTGTACTGTGCTGCAATGTTCTATGTTCTATGTGCGAAGGTGAGACATCAACACCCAACACTTGCTATTGATTTTGATACTTAGATGGGCACTTTGGTCGACATGGACAAGTTGGGCCAAAGGGCCTGTTTCTGTGCTGCATTACTCTATGACTCTGCGATGCCTTAGGCTGATCACACCAAGAGCAACTCCACATTCACTGCAGTCAAACCATGACAGCCTCTGCCTCCCTCCTTCACTCCAGGTGTGGATCCACACATCATTGTCTGGCAAATCCAGTGAGAATTTCAGTGGTGTTGCAAGGATTGGAAGTCCTGTTTTCCCTTGAGATGCCAGGATTTCTCTTCTCCCCAGTAACTATCAGGCAACGGCTTCCGATGCAACAAAGTGGTCGGCAGCCATTCCTTCCAGCACTGGAGTTCATCACGGCTGTCCAGTGTCAATATCAGCTCCCCTTTTGGTAAGGGGTTCGCCTTTCAACAGAGAGGTGGCAACTATCAGACAAACACCGTGACTTAGTGACCACAGAGACATCATGAGACAGCGCCCAGGTTTGCAAAATACATTGTGCAAAACACGGCAGATGCTGTGAACTGGAACAAAAGCAGAAAATGCTTGAAAGACTCAGCAGGTCAGGCTGCATCTGTGGAGAGAGAAAAACAGAGTTAGTATTTCAGATCAATGACCTTTAGTTAGGACAAGATGGGCAATATGATTCATTTATATATATTGTTTCTATTTATGCTGTCTGGAATGAAAGGCCCTCTTTGATTACTAATTTTCATTTAATTTTACAGTGAATAAAACATTTTTGTTTAACTTTTGCATTCCAAAAGACAGGGAAAAAAGTTTGTAGAAGGATGACTAGAGATTCTTGATATTGATGTTGCACAGCATGGCCTTTATATAATCTATAGCGCAGGTTCAGTCCAAGATATTGACCAAATATTGAATTGCAGGTGTTAAGTCATTTATTTTTATTATAGAAACAGGAGAAATGATATCTCAGCTTTGAGCACAGAACTGTGGCTAATGGCCTGACAGTGTCAATTGTTGTGGGATTAGGAGGGAGGAACGATTGTCTTCCATTACACAAGGGTTCAGAAGATTAACTATACACACAGGAAATGTAAGATTTTATATGCTGCCTCTGGTGCTTGACCTCTGCCTTTGATGCCAGCACATCCCACATCGCAATTGCAAAGCCTCTTACCAACGGAACAACGTAATCGTAGGGATCAAACCGTCGATGTTCCATGAGTCATCAGACTGCCTTCACTCCATCATTAGGGGTTTCACCTCAGAGGTTGGCTCAGTGTCGAAAGTGACACAGGAAGCTGGCATATTGTGAGGATGGGAATGTGGATGGAGCATGCTTAGATGGATTATAGTTCATGTGATCAATCCCCAATAAATACATATAGTAAGGTTTGCCGACCCTAAATTATCTCACCACAGAAAAAGTAGAATAGCACAAAAAAGTAAAGCTGTTGTACAATGAGCCTGTTCAGTTCCACCAATTCCAACCTGACTTCTTAGAGTCAAGAGTCATAGAAACAGGCCCTGCAGCCCACCATCTACGCCAACCATCAAGCACCCATTTATTCTAATCTTACACCATTCCCATTTTATTCTCCTCATATTCCTGTAACTCCCCCCAGATTCCATGACTCACCTCCATACCTGGGGCAATTTACAGTTGCCAAGTAACAAACTAACCTGCATGTCTTTGGGATGTGGGAGGAAACCAGAGCACCCGGTGGAAACTCATCTTGTCATAGGGAGAATGTGCAATCTCCACACAGACAGCACTGGAGGTCAGGATTGAACCTGGGTTGCTGCAGCTTTAGTAGCTGGGCCAATGTGCCTCCCTCTTTGGCTGGTTTGACTTGTAGAGGGCCTGCTGACTTTCTCTAATTGACTGATTAGTGCCTTGAACTCACGCCACATTTAACTAGCTCCAAGTTCCAACCTTGTTCTCACTGTACTTGACATCAGAGCATCTGAGGATCTTACCAAGAAAGGCATAGTACTGAATAATCATGTTTAACTCAGGATCTCACTGTGTATTGGGAGATTGACTGGAAATAGGGTCGAGAAATTCAATAATAAAATGGAGACAGGAGGTGCCAGTTCCATAGGTAAGTGTTGGTTTCAGAACACCTTGGGGGAACTGGAGTGCTCCCTTAGCCAGCCGACTGGGTCTTCCCTACCCATTCTAACCCTGGCAGCTCCACCTCCCCTACCCCACCTCTCCATTAATATCAGAGTTTTTCTTAATGTAGCAATAAAAGTGCAAGAGTTTGGCATCAATAGTGTAAAATGGGTAACTGTCTATCAATAACCAATTTCACATCTGTTCTTATTGAAGTCAATGGAGATATAATTGGGACAGATGTAAACAGGCTGCGTACTCCCTAATACCTGCTTTAAAGCATCATGTAGGTAAAGCTCCATTTGTCCATCTAGACTACCTTTCTGTTCTTATGGAAGGCCCCAGAATGATCTTTCTCAGTGTTTCTGCTAGATTTCTGATGGGAAACCACCCCATTCAGAATTCTATGATCTTTGTTTATTTTAGACGATAATGAGACTTTGATCAAAAGAAAAAAATGTTTTGATTCTCTATACTTTTCAGGTGATAATCTACCCTCTTGCAGAGATTTTGTTTGATCAACACAGACCAGTGAAATGTTACTATCTTCCAAGAGGCTTTTTGTCGTATATGGGACATCTGTTCATGAATGCTAATTTCATAAATGTATGATGTATTTTTGTCTCAAAAACACTTCTTCAAGGAAATCAACTGAAGCATTAGGTTTGGCACTAATGGCTTAAATGAAGACTTAGCAGGCATGATATAGTTTAGTGATTAGAATAAGACTAATTCTGACTTCTTGCTGAATAGTCTTCTTAGAAGACAAAACTGTCGGATGTCACATGTTTAGTAACTTTACTTATCTCTGTTTTAGAGTCTTTTAAACACAACGCTGAACCAAACCCCTACTAGGTAATTAACTCATTTGAAGCCTAGTCGCTTCTGGTGTATTTATCCTGTTTGTTTTGTATTTGTTGATTGCAGTATTAGGAACTACTGGTTCATTGGAGTTAATATAGATTTTGTGAAGGAAGATTAGCAGGATACTAAAATGCCACATTAAATTCAGTGAGCAGATTATTTCAAGTGACACAGTTATTCTTTCTATCTGTGCACAGCTATGCAAAGGCAAACATCAACAGAAAATCAGAGACGCTTACAGTGAATGATTTGGGTCATGATGAATCCAAAACCCTTAAGAAAATATAATTAGTACACCAGTGTGCAAAGTATCAAACTTATCCCTTAGTGCAGAATCATTTCTGGGTACTTGATGTTTGTTGGCTGTCTATTTTGGTTTAAAATTTGCATTTGATATCCTGAGGTACAAATGTTAGTTAATGGTTTACCCAATGAGTGGTAGGGAGTGACTTTTATGGTACAAAAATGTCAGGAAATTGTAAGGTTTTATATAGTTGTCATTTGTTTTTGATCCACCACTTTTTTTGTATCTACGTTTATTGATCACAACTTCCCACTATTTGAGAAAGGATAAGGTGGGAAAACAGGCAACTTTAAACCAGTTAATCTGACAATAGTGCACGGGAGTATTCTCAACTACTATTAGAGATACAATGTGAACACACTGAGAAAGTTATTCCACGATTGAGCTGAGCTGGCAGAATTTTTGTAGCAGAAGTTGTGCTCGACAAATATGTTCAAAGCATCTAACAGCTCTGCCTTCAATACAATAATTCCAAGCAAGCTTGTCACCAAACTCCGAGACCTAGGACTCAACACCTCCCTCTGTAACTGGATCCTTGACTTTCTAACAAACAGACTGCAATCAGTGAGGATAGGCAGCAATACCTCCGGCATGATCATTCTCAACACTGGTGCCCCACAAGGCTGCGTCCTCAGCCCTCTACTCTACTCCCTATACACTCACGACTGTGTGGCCAGATTCTACTCTAACTCCATCTACAAGTTTGCAGATGATACCGCCGTTGTAGGCCGTATCTCAAACAGCGATGAGTCAGAGTACAGGAAGGAGACAGAGAGCTTAGTGGGATGGTGTCATGACAACAACCTTTCCCTCAATGTCAACAAAACTAAAGAGCTGGTCATTGACTTCAGGAAAAGGGGCGGTGTACATGCACCTGTCTACATCAATGGTGCTGAGTTCGAGAGGGTTGAGAGCTTCAAGTTCCTGGGTGTGAACATCACCAACAGCCTGTCCTGGTCAAATCACGTAGATGCCACATCCAAGAAAGCTCACCAGTGCCTCTACTTCCTCAGGAGGCTAAAGAAATTTGGTTTGTCCCCTTTGACTCTCACCAACTTTTACCGATGCACCATAGAAAGCATCCCATCTGGATGTATCACGGCTTGGTATGGCAACTGCTCTGCCCAGGACTGCAAGAAGCTGCAGAGAGTTGTGGACACAGCCCAGCGCATCACAGACACCAGCCTCCCCTCCTTGGACTCTGTCTTTACCTCTCGTTGTCTGGGTGTAGCAGCCAGCATAATCAAAGACCCACCCACCCGGGACATTCTCTCTTCTCTTCTCTTCCATCAGGTAGAAGATACAGGAGCCTGAGGGCACGTACCACCAGACTTAAGGACAGCTTCTATCCCACTGTGATAAGACTATTGAACGGTTCCCTTATACAATGAGATGGACTATGACCTCACGATCTACCTTGTTGTGACCTTGCACCTTATTGCACTGCACTTTCTCTCTAGCTGTGACACTTTACTCTGTACTGTTATTGTTTTTACCTGTACTACATCAATGCACTTTGTACTAACTCAATGTAACTGCACTGTGTAATGAATTGACCTGTACGATTGGTTTGTAAGACAAGTTTTTCACAGTACCTCGGTACAAGTGACAATAATAAACCAATACCAATACCAAGTATTTTGAGGTTGTAACAGGCAAGGTGGATAAGGGGGAATCAGTGTATATAGTGACTTGAATTTTTTAAAGGAATTTGATAAGTTATCACACAAAATGACATTACAAAAAATTTGCACTCATAGGATTGAAGGTAGTGGTCTGTTTGTGCAGGTTGGGTTTGCTGCTGTCAGTCTCCCATATTGGTGCTGACCCAGGCAAGAATCCCAAGCTTGATCTCACTGGTACTCTTCTGCCTTGAGTCAGGTGGTTTGAATGGCAACTCAGCCTCAGGAAGTGTGGTGCTGAGGTCTCACCTCCAGAGTGTCTCTGGACTTTGACAGAGACAAAGACATATTGTCCCTTGTTAATGTTGCAGTTGAATTGAATAGATATTAATTTCAGACAGATTTAACTACTATTAAAGTTAAAAGAAAAATGAAAACACTAAAAATATTAGAAAAAGTTAATTAAAACATATAAAACACTTAAAATAGTTACAAATATCAAAGTAAAACAATTTAGCTTCCCTTTCCCTTAAGCTGAAGGCCTAGAGGATCCATTGAAATGAAATCGGGTCTTAAGTCTCCACAAGATCTGACAGATCAGGGAAAGACGGCACTGTTTGGCTCCATCACTGGACTTCATGTGAAGTCCATCAGAGGATCATGAGATGTCATTTGCCACTCAGTAAGTCCCAGGCACACAGTAGGTCCACCTCAGTCTAAGACTTACTTCTGCTGCAATGGCCGAACCCACCAATAGTCCAAGAGAAATAAAGGACTGCAGATAATGGAATCTAGATGAAAAACACACCTTGTTTTTCACAAAGTGAGTGAGAATTCTCCTGGCTGTGGAGAAGGCCAAGGACTGACATATCAGTGATAGTGTGGGAGGGGGAGTTGAAGTGACTGGCAAAGGGGAGATGCAGGTCGCAGTTACAGACAGAGAGTGGGTGTTCTGTGAAACGGTCACCTAGTCTGCGTTTGGTTGACTGACATATCTGTGATAGTGTGGGAGGGGGATTTGAAGTGACTGGCAACGGGGAGATGCAGATCGCGGTTACGGACAGAGAGCGGGTGTTCTGCGAAACGTGACTCCCTGGTTCACTCCTCCCCCCCACCTATCCTGCTCCCACCCCGGGAACTTTCTAATGCCCCCACCATAGGTGCAACACCTGCCCCTACACCACCTCCATCACCTCCATCCAGGGACTCAAACAGTCCTTTCAGGTGAGACGGAGATTCACCTGCACCTCCCTTAACATCAACTAGTGCATTCGGTGCTCCAAGTGTGGCCTCCCCTACATTGGCGAGACCAAATGCAGACCAGGTGACCGTTTTGCAGAACACCTGCACTCTGTCCATAACCGCGATCTGCATCTCCCCGTTGCCAGTCACTTCAACTCCCCTTCCCACACTATCACTGATATGTCAGTCATCGGCCTCCTCCACTGCCAGGAGAATTCCAAGTGCAAACTGGAGGAACAGCACCTCATTTTCCGTCTTGGAACCTTGCAGCCTAACGGCATGAACATTGAATTCTCCCACTTTAAGTAATCCCCACACCCCTTCCCCACACTCCCCCCCCAACCATACTTCTTTTCTTCCCTTTCCCAGCCTTTCTCTCTTTTTTCTAACCCCTTTTTTTCTTCTTTCCTTACCTTTGACCCATTCCCTGGTGGATCTGCTCTCCCCACCTCCCCAACACCTGCCTAAGACTATCTCTTACCTGCATCTACCTATCACCACCTTGTGCCCACCCCGCCTTCTCTCTTTTGTCCACCTATCACTGCTCCGCTTTTCCCTCCTATATATTGGGCTTTCCCTTTTCCTATCTTCAGTCCTGAAGAAGGGTCCTGACCCGAAACATTGACCACCTGCTTTTCTCCGCAGATGCTGCCTGGCCTGCTGAGTTCCTCCAGCATCATCGTGTTTTCTACCAATGGTTCATCTCAGGACCAATAGCTCTGGACCAATTTGTTGACTTGGACTCTGGATTGATTAACAGACAGAAAACAAAATGTAGAAGTAACCATGTTATTTTTGAGTTGGCATGCTGTAACTATTGGGGTCCAGCAAGAATCAGTTTTTGGGCTCCAGTTGTTTATTGATGTCTTGGATGAGGGAAACAAGTGTAATGCATCCAGGTTCACTGGTCTCACAAAGTGAGGTGTAAAAGTGAGTTGTTAGGAACACAAAAGAAGGAAAGGAATCAGGATGTGGGATAGACCGAATATGGTAGGTGGAATATAACATGAAGCTGTCCACTTCGGAAAGGAAAATAGAAAAACAGGATTTTATTTTCACTGTGAGTGACTTGGAAATTCAGAGACCTGGGAGGCCATTTACACAAATCACAGAGCTGACATGCAGTCAGTTAGGAAAACAAAAGGGATATTATCCTCTCATTCAGAGTGATTGATATATGAGAATAAAGAAGTCTTAATTCACCTATATATGAGCTTGATGGCACCGCAACTGCAAAGTGTGCAGTTTTGGTCTCCTTTATGAGGAAACGATATACTCACCTGAAAAATAGTGCAACCAAAGTTCACCTGGGTGGTCACTAACTTGAGGGATATGTCCTACCAGGAGAGATTGTATAAACAGGTCCGACATTGACTCAACTCCAGAACAATAAGAGGTAACCTCAATAAAACATAGAACTTGGTGGGTGATGCTGTGAAGATGTTCTCCCTGGGTAGGGAACCTGGAGTGAGTACTCACAACCTCAGAATGAACGGTTGACCTGTAGGGTCAAGGTGAAGAGAAGGTTCTTCTCCCAGAGCAATGTGAATCTTTAGAGTTCTTATCTCAAATAGCTGTGGTATGTTCAGATGGAGACCCATAGATTTTTGGCACTGCAGGAAGGTAGACTTGAGGTAGAAAATGAGTATGTACAAATGGCCAGATGAACGATGCTTGCTCCTATCATGTGTTCTTGGAAGATTAAGGCAATATTTCCACAAGGGGCAGGAGTTAGGGATAGGGACTTACACCTTGCCCGTTGCCTACAAATTCAATGAAATAGTGGGTCATTGCCAATATCTTTTTGATTTACCTGTGTGCATTGGGCAGAGAAAGCTCCCCAGCACCAACCCATTGTGGATCAAGGAAATGACCCCTAATTCATATACATTTTGGTTTTGAGTTTCACGGGTACCTTACTTCCCCCTCTGCTGTTTACTTCTCATTCTCTTGCATTCAGAATAAGGTACTGGTTCAACCAGTGTTTTGCTATTTAATCCAAAGCTGGGCATTGCAACTTAGAAAGGATGTAAACATCTTGGAGAGGGGTCAGGAAAGAATGCTTTTGGGGATGATGGAATTCTGATACATGGATAGGCTGGATAGGTTGTTCCCCCTTACCCAAAAGGAAGAGAACTTCCAAGGCTGAGGGAAAGAACTATGGAATACAGCTAACCTGATTGCTCTTATGTAAGCCAGTGCAAGCTTGATGGGCTGAATAGACTTCCCCCGTGTTTGTATTATTCTAGAATCAAGTTGCTTAAAATACATTCTTTTGTTGGTTGAAAACTTGAACGAGATAAATAGCTTACATTTTTTAAAAGTTTTTTTATAAGTTCAGGATATTACAAAGTGTTTTACAGCCATTGAACTATCTTTGTGGTACAGGTGCCATGGAGATGTAACTGTTCACTTAAGCAGCTTCTGCAAATGCATCATTGTTTTTTCTTTTAGATTTTGCTGAGAAATTGGCCTGAATACCAGAAAAATCTCCTGTTCTTTGGTAATTCCCTGGGATATTTTATGTTCACCTCTCAGGGTAGATTTAATGTTTTATCCTAAGTCTAACACTTCTGTCTAGTGATCTGCTCCGCTACAACATTGACAGCAATCCATACTACATCAGATCACGGCTACTCTGAACCCAATGTCTCATTTCTGAGTGTCCTGATTCTAGGTTGCCCATCCAGGGAAAACATCTTCATAGCATCTGCCCCATCAAACCCCTTAAAAATGCTCTATGTTTCAATAAGATTACTACTTAATTTTCCAAACTTTGGCCAATATAAACCTTGTCTATGCAATCTCTCCTCACAGGACAAGCCACTTGCATTGAGTAACCAGGCTCTAGCTCTGACAGTTCATCACTCCCTCATTACTATGCACATCAGGACAAGCCATTGGAGCAGCTTTATGCTGACTGTTGGATTTACAAGACCAAGAATGTTGGAGGCTGAAGTAGAGGAAGTCATCTACCAAGTACCTTGCTGTCAGAAGTTTCCTTCTCCAGCAGCTCAACATTTAGATTCTGAAATATTGCTAACTCTGAACCAAATTGTTGAGTGATTCCATTAATATTAGGTCATTGAACCTTGTGAAATGGGAACTAAAGTCTATACTGCTAAAAATAACTCACGTTGTCTCTTGCTTTTGTGTTGGTGTTAGCACAATCCCATGGTAGCATTCCAAGTGTTTTGAGTGTGAGCATTTCTAAGTACCTTCAGTCCATGAGGTACTGTAGCCAAGACAAATCTTGAGCCAATGAACACCATGGGCAATTTCCTTGAACTTCTTTGTGCTTTGTGCAGTGAAGACTTGACTCTATTTCTGTAATATATTCTGTACTGAAGAAAGGAAGGAAGAATATTTTGTTCAAGTGGATTGAAGGTGAACTCAGTTTACCTCAGCCAGGGCACTCAGATTGAACTGCAATGAAGACCCAAGGTTGCTACTTATTCCCACTTCTTTAAATGCCACTGTGGAGAAAAATTACTAGCATGGGCACTCAAAGGGTTAAAGCAATGTTCTGCTGAAGATTCTTCTTTTATTATTATTGTGCCATTGCAAAAATATGGACCAAAACACAGCACATAAATGTTTCATTTTGAATTTCCATGAACTGTCTCAATCAATCGTCAAGCGCCGTGTGATGGGGCAGCTCCTGACAAGCAGTTTACTGGCCCGTGCTGTCTTCCATATACAAATTAGGAGTCGTCACTAGAGGTTTAACACTCAGAGCAGCATCAACAATAATTAAAACTAATTATCAAAAAAAAGTACAGTTATTGCGGATATGCTTGGCAGCTTGTATATAAATCATGGACAGCGTTATATATTTTCATATAAAAAGTATCCTGTGATAAGTATTGAGAAGATTAACAACTTTAATGAAAAAATTACTGCTTGTTCAGTGGGCTTCGAATTGTGGAACAATATTCACTAAGAGCAAAATAGAGACTTTCATGGTTCCATAACAATTCATTACAAAAAGCACATGGGGACTTGTTTTTTTTATTTCCCCTGTGCTTTTCCTCTTTTATTCAAGTTCATTACTCATAATGAGGCGAGTGGAGATACGGGTGATGCACTTCACCTGTTTGTAAAGATTCATGGGCATATTTGCAAGAGAATACATCGTAGCCAGGGCAGAATGAGCTGGGGTAACTGGTCCTCAGAGACCCCCTCTCTTCTGAATGGTGTTCATCATGGTGCTCTGAAATTAAGCCATACATTTCCAGCTTTTCCCAGTGGGACTGGCTAAGAGTGTTAGACTCTACTAAAAAATGCAGGCTTTAAAGAGACTCGATTCCTTCTGTAGTCCTCTGTAGAGAAATCTTTTCATATGTATCAGATATCCTTTTGGCAGAGCACTGCCTCCCTACATTTCGATCTCGGTTGATGCTGCAATGAGTGAAGTTTCTGCAAATCTGTCTAGAACTTGTGCCATTCCCATGCTTTTTAAAATGGACATGTGCATTTTAAAGTAATCAATTCACCCTTACCATTCAGTGTGCATGTCCTTGGAAGATCGACTAGAATCTTGCCACATTAAAGGAGTCATTTGACTCAACAGGTCCTTTTCCTCCAGATGAATCTCACTCCATGTCTCCTTACCATCCAGCCTGCTACTGCTTTCTCCCTCATGTACTTATTCAGCTTCCCAGTACAGTACTTAGTGCAATTGCCCTATGTGGTGGTGAGCTTTTTATCAGTCCCGGAATATTTCAGTGCTGGTTTTCCAAGTTTCTAACCCCAGCTGGATCAGCAGCCATAATAGTACCATTGGGCTTGGTAACCATCCTCACTTAAATTACTATCAAGCACTATACTCCCCTCTAATCCTGGTTGGGTTAACATTCATAACCAAAATATTGAGCACGACACCCTTTCCTAACCAATACACTGTTAAGCATGCATATTCAGATTAGATTAGTTTATTGTCGTATACACCAGGGTGCAATGAAATTCCTTGCTCACGTGAAGCTCACAGAGTAAACAGTGTTCACAGTAATAATAAATACAACGATAAATACAACAATGAGTGTAAAACAATATAATGGTGCAAAGTATAGTTGTGCCATCTGAAGTAGTGTAAAAAGAAATGCTAAAGTGACAATAATGGAAGAGGTAGAATTAATGGCTTGAGAACGTGGCAGAATCACGAGGAAGGGAGTGTGAAAGAGATGATTGGTTCAGAAGTTTGAAAGCAACGAGGAAGAAGCCATTGAGACACAAGAGACTGCTGGAATCTGGAGCAACAAACAACCTACTGGAAGAACTCAGCAGGTCAAGCAGCATCTGTGGGAGGAAAGGAATTGTCGATGTTCTGGGTTGAAACCCTGGGTTTTGACCCAAAATGCTGACAATTCCTTTCCTTCCACTGAAGTTGCTTGACCCATTGAGTTCTTGCAGCAGGTTGTTTATTGCTGCAGGAAGAAGCTGTTCTTGAGTCTGGTCGTCCAGGCTTTCAAGCTCCTGTATCATCTCCCAGAAGGTAGAAGAGAGAAAAGGGAATGGCCAGGGTGGCAGGCATCTTTGACAATTCTGTTAGTCTTCCTGATGCAACACACTGTGAAGTTGGACTGGATGGAAGGAAGTGATGAGCCTGTGATGGACTGGACAGTGTTTACCACTCTCTGCAGGTTCTGTCAGTCCAAAGCAGAGCAGTTGCCATACCAGGCTGAGATGTAACCCATCAGGATACTTTCTATAGAGCATCGATAGAGGTTCAAGAATCATCATGAACAAGCCAAATCTTCTCAGACACCTAAGAGACTACATACACAGATGTGCTTTCTTGATCACCGCATGAGTATGGAGGGAGCAGGAGAGGTTGCTGGTGATATGGATGCCTAGGAACTTGAAGCTCTCGACCATTTCTACAGCAGCTCCATTGATGAGGACAACGTTGTGTTCAACCCTCGCATCCTTAGGTCAACAACCAAATCGTTTGTCATGGTAACGCTGTGTAACCAGTGGCAGATGGACATTGGAATCCTTCTTTATCGGTGTTCCTGGAGCAGACCTATACCCTAGTAGTAATATTACCGTCTCTGGGTTAGAAGATGCAGGATTTGAAGCCTAGTCCCCTGGGATAGGGACCAGAGCACTGATTATCCTGCCCTTTATGAGTGTTGACCCTTATTGCACGTGAGCATATTTAGGACCATAGATAGGCCAAACATCACTTCTTGCCTGCTCTATTTGTATAGATTGCAGCTGAACCTCTATATCACTTCCACTTTCCCAACCTTTTCCCTATATTCCATGATTCCCTTAGTTCACAAAGCTCTAACATTAACTCAACAATGAGTGTCCAGAACTCTGTTGTGTGGCGAATTCCAAAGTTTCACCACCTTTGAGTAAAGACATTTTCCCTTTAAACTAATCTAAACCTTAATCTTGAGACTATGCCCACCAGCTCAACGAATCTCCAGTTGAAGGATCAGCCTCCTAGCCCTGTTATGCCCTCAATGAATATTAAATGTGATTCAATGAACTACGCTCCATTTTATCCAGTCTCTTCCCATGGTACTGCCTCATAGCTGAGTCAATTTAGTGAACTTCTGTTACATCTACTCTGGGTGATAGCCCAATCTTGCACTCAGTACTGCAGGGGTGAATTAACAAAAGTCCTCTTTACCTGCAGCAAAATTTCCTTACTTTTATACTCCAATGTTGTTTTCTTTATGTACCTTCATGTTAACTTACTGTAAGTTGTACACAAGGGCAGCGAAATCCCTCTGAATATCAACATTTACTATTCACTAACTTCTTCAGTGGAAATTTTAATACTTTTTCTGCATGAGCGTAAAATTTGCCCCTTAGATCTCCTTTAAATCTTTCATCTTTCAAATCTATGCCCTCTGGTTTTAGACTCTCCTATGTTGGGAAAAAGACTAACCATTCACCTTATCTATGCCTCTCATGATTTTATATACCTCCATAAGGTCACCCCTTGAACTCCTATGCTGCAGGGGAAACAGTCCCAGTGTATCCAGTCTCTCCTTATAACTCAAGCCCTCCAATCCTGATAACATCCTTGTGAATCTTTTCTGCACCCTTTCCAGCTTAATGACATCCTTCCTACAGCTGGGCGACCAGAACTGCGCACAATACTCCAAGTGTGGCCTCGTCAGTGTCTTGTACAGCTGTAACATGACATCCCAACTCTTATACTTCTGGAAGAAATTCCAATAAATTTGTCAAACATGATTTCCCTTTCACAAAATCATGTTGACTTTGCCTGATTACCTTGACTTTTTTTAAATGCCTCGCTACAACATCTTTAATAATATCTACCAACATTTTCCCTATAATAGAGGTTAAACGAATTGGGTAACTCTTTGCTGCTTTTTGTCTCCCACCCTTTAAAAAAATGAGTTGCATTCGCTACTTTCCAATCAAATGGAACTTTCCCTGAATCCAGCTAATTTTGGAAAATTAAAACTAACCTATCATGTATCTAATTAGCCACTTCTAGGACTCCAGGATGAAGTCCATCAGGATCTGAAGAGTTGTCATCCCGGGTGACACAAATCAATCTAAAAATGTCTGTTACCACATTTCACTTGGGGTAATTTTTAATCACGGTAAAATAACAGCATTAGACAATTGAAGTTCAAGGTATCTGCTGCTAGGTGGAGGCATAGTTGTAGTCATCGGAAGAGTGTTCTCCTCATGACCTGCCATTTTGTTAATTGTGAATCTTTCAACTACTTCATGCTGTTCTGTCAAGAGTGGGAAGATATTAAAAAAAAAGAACCACTATTGATACGAAGAACAGTTATTCTTCCTAACCCTTGCGACTGTGAAGGATGGTAATGCTTCCTAACCTATATTACTTTCGGGTTCAGTAACGCTCTCTATTTCAATCCTATTCAGGCACAGCTGCAATTTTTAATTCAACAACATTACCAACCGAAGTAACTCTTTCTACCCAATATCGTAATGGGCACAGTGCACCTTCTTAACCAAAAACTTTACTAACTCTAGTATCATTTTCTCCAATTGTTATATTAACCTTCCCAACCAGTACTGCTGTTGAGTACAGTAACTTTATCAACCAGACAATAATTTCCTGAAACAGAACCACTATTTTGTGCAGTAAATTCACCGATGACACCAGTGTTGTTGATAGAATCTCAGATGGCGACGAGGAGGCATACAGGAGTGGGATAGATCGGCTGGTTGAGTGGTGTTGCAACAACAACCTTGCGTTCAAAGTCAGCAAGACCAAAGAATAGTTTGTGGACTCCAGGAAGGGGAAGTCAGGAGAACACACACCAATCCTCATTGGAAAGGGTGAACAGATTCAGGATCCTGGGCATCAACATCTCAGGGGATCTATCCTGGGCCCAACACATTGATGCAATCACGAAGAAGGCACACCAAGGGCTCTATTTTGTTAGGAGTTTGAGGAGATTCGTTATGTCACCAAAGACTCTTGTAAATTTCTACAGATGTGCGGTGGAGAGCATTCTGACAGGTTGCATCACCACCTGGTATGGAGGCTCCGTTGCACAGGATTGCAAGAGGCTGCAGAAGGTTGTAGACTCAGCCAGCTTCATCACGGGCACAACCCTCCCCACTATCAAGGACATCTTTAAGAGGCGGTGCCTAAAGAAGGTGGCATCCATCAGTAAGGACCCTCACCACTTGGGACATGCCCTCTTCACGTTACTACCATCGGGGAGAAGGTACAGGAGCCTGAAGACCCACACTCAACGATTCAGGAACAGCTTCTTCCCCTCCGCCATCAAATTTCTGAACGGTCCATGAACCTATGAATACTACCTTGTTATTCCTTTCATTTTTGCACTACTTATTTATCTTTGTAATTGATAGCAAGTTTGTGTCTTTGCACAGTAAAGCTGCCGCAAAGTAAAAAAATTCACGTCATATGTCAGTGATAATAAATCTGAATCTGATTCTGATTCAGTAGCCTTCCTAATAATGCTATAATTGAAAATAGAAAATGCTGCCAATATTCAGTAGGTCAGGCACCATCCACAGAGAGAGAAACAGACCCTGTCCCTCTTTCCAAAGATGTTGCTTGACTTGTAGATTGAAGCCAACTATTTCTGTGTTTATTCACATTTGTAACTTATGCAGCTTTAAACAAAAATCGTCCAATATTGAGCAAGGTGACCTTCCTAGACAATATTACTAATGGGTACAGTGACCCTCCTGACCCGAAACACTATTGGGCACGGTAACTTTCCTAGTTAGTGCCACTACTGGTCATAGAAACCTTCATAAACAGTAGCAAGTTATGCCACCTTCCTAACCAGTGTCACTATTGAACATAGAATCCTTTCCAACTTCCCCCAGTGGAGGGTACGGTAGTCTTGCTAATCAACATCACTTGTGGGCACAGAATTCTTTCCAACTACTACCACTATTGTTGTAACTTTCTTAACTACCACTATTTGGACAGTGACTCTGTAACCAACAGATAGCACTGTTGGGCACTGTCACCTTCCTAACTAGCCTTCCCTTTGCTGCAGTTTTGTTAGCTGACAACAGCTGGCTATCTTGCAAATGAGAGAAACACTTCTGTTCAAACCACACAGGTACTATAAGAATCCTCAGCAGTTTTCTTCCAAGAAGCATGTTGGTGCCAACATGACAATAGCAATGTGCATTGTTGCATCCTGTCTTTTATACAAATCATTTTGGGAGCCATTCTATGTTATGTGAGGCAAAGTTGAACACAAAAGGCAAAAATGAGGCCAGGGAATAAAGAGGTAGCATGGATCAAAAATTAGCTCAAAGGCAGAAGGCCAAGAACTTGAGTAAACAGTTATTTTTTCAGATTGGAGGATAATGAACAGTGGTGTTCCTGTGTGCGCGCGGATGATGGTTCTCCTAGCAGCAGAGGTCATAGTGCCTTTGAGCGCTCATCTTGTGTCACTGCTTGTTATTTGGCAGCCACCATTTTGGTTGATTTCTGCAAGGTCTGTTTGCAGGATGTGCACTCAGCACACATGAAGAAAATAAACTTCCTAAAGGACGAAACTCAGCTTTCACCATTTTGTATGTTAAGATGTTACATCAGGCGAACAAATTGTGTTATGAACAATGCCTTTTCAATAGTTATTAATGAATTAGATATGGGTATGCAGGATAAGATCTGAACACATGGATAGGGCACAGAGCTTGGAGGAGATAAACAGTGAGGGGTACAGTTACAGACAGTATTGGGATATTGATATATTGACAGAATAGGCACACACCTGTAAGTGTGAACTATAATGCAGTAAAGTGTGGTTATAACTTTTTTGGGGAAAGAGTATGTGGAGAATACATAAATGAATGTCAATCCCATTCCCCCACCAATATTACTTGTAATCTATTCTCCATTTCACCCATAGCAGGACAATTTATGGCAACTGATTAACCTATCAATTATGCATCTTTGTGCCATGAGAAAGAAATTCCCTGAGTGTACCGTACCTGTTTTAAACTAAGTTTTCACTAGTTTAAATTTTACGTGAATACTATATGTTTGCTTAATTTAGACAAATTTTCAGTGCCTATCGTTTTGATGCAATTTAATATATTATTTACTTCAGTGAATGCAGAAGCATAGGGGGTGACGCAGTGGTACAGCCAGCAGAGCTGCTGCCTCACAGCTTCAGAGACCCAGGTTTGATCCTGAGCTCAAGTGCTTTCTGTGTGGAGTTTGCACGATTGGCCTGTGGATTTCTTCTAGGTGCTCTGGTTTCCTCCCACATCCCAAAGGTGTGCAGTTTGGTAGGTTGATTGGTAAGTAAGTTACCCCCTGTATGTGGTTTGATAGGCATGTGAGAAAGGGTGGATTACAGGGAAATACATGGGGGAATGGGACTGATGGGAACACTGAGTGTCAGTATAGGCTTGATGGGATCAATGGCTTCTTTCTACGTTCTAATGAAATATAACATCCATGGCACAGAAAGAGGAATTTGGCTCACCACATCCATGCTGCTGGAGAAAAATAGTCCTGCTTTCTTGCAGCAAATGGCCTGTCGGGTATTTTTAAATGTGATAAGAGTTTTTGCCTTCATTGCTCTTTCACCTAGTGACTGTCAGGCCCACAGCATCGTGCCTTAATTACACTCAGTCTATGAATCTCTCCACCGCTCACCTCCTTCACCCTGGTGACCAGCCTTGTGCTTTATGGCAGTCTCCCCCTCAGTCCCCTCCTCTGGCATTCCAGTTCCGACTGGAAACCCAGGATGTGAAATCAGAAGACCCTTAACTTGCAGGCCCACGGTTCCTGGCTCCAGTGCCCCTGTAAACTGGGTCAATAGCAGAGGTGCCCAAGGTACCACTTGGGCACGTGTCCTTATACCTGTGTCTTGGGTTACCATCAACTCTATTCGGTGGGGGACTTCCGTATCAAAAGGGAAATTGGCTGTCCCGCATGACCTTGTTACGGGATGTCAAATTTCCCATTAAACCAGCAAAGCCTGTGGGCATATGAGAAATTGAGGTAAAACAAAACAGCACTGTAGCCTGCTAGAAAAAGATTCAGGGAAGTAATAAATTCAATGAATCCAGAGAGCTATGATGTGGATTTCACTGAGGCCGAACAGAAAGACTTCACACACATTACTGGAAGTACCGCAGTCCAGGAGATGAGGTTGGTAAATGTAGACTGTGGCAGGATACTGGAGGCTGCCAAAAACAGACATGCTGGGCCATGGTGACTCAACAGACACTGCACTCAAGATTACACAAGGTCATGATGTCCCATGTTGGAGGCACAGGAACCATCCCAAGCAGACTTCCAAAGAGGTTTGGTTGACATAAGCAGATGCAGAGATACCAGAGGATGCATCATTACCCCGCAGAGCAGGAAAACCACAGCTCAACAACCGGCCATTGGACAACTACACCAGATCTGTCCACTGAAGTATCTCAAGGACTCTGTCCTCAAGGAAAGCACACAGAGATCGGGCAGTCATTGTGGATGTTTCTTTTTCTTTTTTCTCATTTTTAATGAAACAACATGACATGTGTGACAATGTAATTTTGACTATACACAAAAGAAGTGCTGGAGAAACTCAGCAGATCAGGCAGCAAAGACTGTGGGCACATAAACAGGGAAATAAACAGTCAACTTTTCAGGTCGAGACCCTTCATCAGGACTGGAAAGGAAGGGGGCAGAAGCCAGAATAAGGAGCTGGAGGGAGGGGGAGGAGCACATGCAGGCAAGGGGCAGGTGAGATCAGGTGATAGGCGAGTCCAGGTGAGGGGGGGAAGGTAAGGTGGGTGGGGGGGGAAGATGTAATAAACTGAGAGGTGATTGGTAGAAGAGGCAAAGGTCTGAAGGAGAAGGAATCCGGTAGGAGAGGGCAGTTTATTTCCCTCTGTAGATGCTGCCTGACCTACTGAGTTTCTCCAGCACTTTTTTTGTGTATTGCTCCAGATTCTAGCATCTGCAGAATTTCTTGTCTCCTTAATATTGAATATATATCCCTTTAAAAAGTACTATGTGACTAACTGCTTTCTTTGTATAGATTTTAAGTGTTGGATTGGTTGACTGCCAGTAGGCACATAGAAAAAAAATCTCCTTCTCTCTTACTTTTCCACATCCGTCTCACTTCCTCTCTCTGTCTCTCTGTCTCTCTCTCTCTTTCTCTCTGTAATTTCCTTGGTTTAATATAGCATTTGTTAGCTTAACTTGGCCATCCTCCAGTATCCGAGAGATTGGTACTAATTAACTGCAATTTCAAGGAACTCTTCTAAAGAATTGGGGCAGACACAATGGGGCTTCATCGCAGATTTTAGTCTTAATGAAGACAGGCACACATATGTGAACCTGAGGTATTCCCAAACACTGCTAATGGTTCAAGATTCAGTGGTTATGGAGGGTGGACAGGGAGGAAATGTTTAACTTCCTGACTTTGGGAGAGGGAAATGCCTGTCCTCTGGGAGGAAGGTGTGAACAGCAACCTTCTTTCTGAATGGCCCAAAGTGTTGACTTCAGAGGTCACACACACTTTGGGAATTGTGGTGCTTTCAAAGAATAGTAACTGGCAGAACCTGTATCATGTTTCCTTTTTCTTTTTTCACTTACTTAATACATTTTGTGCAATGTCCACAGAGACAGGACACAGTTTGGTCCACTGAGCCAGCATTACTGTCTGAACCTTCTGCTACACAGTGGGGGCTTGTTAATGTGCACAGACCCCACCCACAACAAGCACCATTCACAGATGGGTGCTGGGTGAGGGGCTGCCCAGCTTTGTGCTTGTCCAGGGTCCTGATAAATCTGAATCTCATTGTGTGAAATGTCACAGAAGGAAAAAAGATGCCTAATTCTCTTCTGTGAGGCTTGTTGGGAACCCATTTCTCAAAATCTAGTACCAATCTTATAATATGATTGAAATTAATAAAATTACAGGTCATTTTTCTATAATGTCTCTCCTACATTGCTACAATGCTCTGGGCTTTGTTTTCTGACTCTTTTGCTTTGCATACTACAGGCAGGACATGGTAGCAATAGAAAGAGTGCAGAAGAGATTCACCAGGATGTTGGCTGGAATGGAGGGATGTAGTTCATGTAGTTATAAGCAGAAATTGGATAGTCTGGGTTTATTCTCACTGGAATGTTGGAGGCCGAGGGGTGACCTTATAGAGGATTATAAAATTATGAAGAGCTTAGATAAAAAAAGATAGAGCCTTTGTCCCAGAGCAGGGGAGTCTAGAACTAGAAGGCACAGGTTTAAGGAGAGAGTAGAGAAAGATCTAAGAGGTAGGTTTTTCCACACAGAGCGTGGTGAATATCTGGAATGAGCTGCCAGAGGAGATGGCAGAAGCAGATACAATTACAACTTTTAAAAGTCAGGTACTTGGATAGGAAAGATGTAGAGTGATATTGGCCTAATGCAGGGCAAATGGCAAATTAGAGTAAATAGGCATCATGGTCAGCATAGACAAGGTGGGCCAAAAGGGCCAGTTCTGTACTGTCTGTTTCTATGATTCTACGCATAGGAGTTAAATATTCCCTTTCACATTGTCTTGCATCAGTGCATGAGAAGTCATGGTCTTCATTCCTGCCACCAGCCATGGGATGTCTCAACTAAAGAGGTTGATTGACATCCAGTGATTGACATCTGATATGCCCTTGGGGTCAGTTGGTTGTGAGGGTCATCATATTGTACTGAATGTTACTTTTACCCAATATCCATGGATGCACACTCCTCAGGAGGTTGTCACTGAATAGCAGTGTGAAACAAGAACCTTTCCCTGATCATGGATCATTGAAGCCAATTTTAGTGCTTTTCAACCTTGGCACTAAAAAATATGCCATGAAAGTCTAAGAATTAAACAATGTAGGCCATGGCACGATATAGGACACTTTGCTATCATATGCTCCTCATTATAATGTACATATTGCTTGGCACACAAGGACCTTGTTATAATGAGGGAGGAAGTAAATAAATCAATGCCATCCTCCCTTAAAATTTTCTATTTAAATATTATGATAAATATATGGACTTCAAATGAGGTATAAGATCTGAGTAAATCTGATTTCTTGTTTTTTAATGTGGTGGGTAACGTGACCTAAATAATTTACAGCGGCCATTGTAGGATCTCCTCAGAAGTGTTTTATCCCACTTTGATTCAGTTTGTGTTGTTGATAAATGTGGTACGTTACAGCTCAGGTTGCTGACTCCGGCTGCATATATAATTTGAGGACAAGTAGATAATAAAGAAGGTGGATATATTTTATTCACTTCAGTTCTGACTCCTCGTTTCCTACCATCATCAATGCCAACACCCCTCCCCTACCATAATCCCACCCCCCAATGTAATTCATCTATTTTGCTTTTTCTAACTATTCTTTAAAGAATGTACTTCATTGGCGATGAGGCACTTAGTAACATGTGACACCATAGAAGATGCAATATAAAAGCAGAATTTACTTTTCTTTTGTTGTCTAATCACTATTTTATGAGTTATTCAGGTGTATTGTCTGAAAATATATTTCTACACAAAAATATTCTGTGGGGCCCACTGATACTCTGGTTTGCATCCCAGCTGCCCAGTTCTTCCAGGGAGCACTTCACATTAAAAATAGGAACACATAATATGTGTGGGAGTACTTCACCATTTCATTGTTTTCCATCACTCTGCTGTCCATCACACTGGGTCCTGGATCTGGTAATGGCAATCTAGGGGAATAGTCACGATTCTTCTGTTTCCTGTGTCAATCCTACAGGCTTAATGTTTCACCAACAATAGAAACTGAAAATGCTGGAAACACTCAACAGGTCAGGCAGTGTCTGTGGAAAGAGAAACAGTTAACGGTTCAAATCTGAGACCCTTCATCAGAACTGGGAAAGACAGAAAACGAGTTAGTTTTAAGTTGCATTTGGGGGGAGGGTTGGACAGAACAAAAGGAATATCTGTGATAGGGTGAGACTAGCCACTGTTAATCGAGTGGAATCATTGGAAGTTCCAAAGAATTCACCATCACCTACAGAACAGTGGCAGTGGAGAAAAACATTGTAACAGAGAATATTTTGGATATGTGTCTCTTTAAGTACAAGATCTCACACCATTCAAAACAACATTAATAATCAGGTTTATTCCTGAAGCTTTTGCTTTGAAAATTGACTCTGGAACAGTAAATATGACAGGATTATTGAAGACAAAAATATCTGTTTTATTTTAATTATTTTAGTTACATTGCAATGTATCAAGCTAAACTGCAGCAGGATTGGAAATCTATTAAACAAGACCCTCAAACTCATCTCTTTTTTAATAAAAAGAAGCAGAAGCTGGCTTCATTAAAGAAAATTACCATAGTTAGCCCAGCTCACTGTGAAACAACAAACCTAGCAAAAAACAATACATTTGTCATTACTTAAATATTTATAACTCTTTGCATTACTTTATTATTGCATTTCTGCAATGATACAAGAACGGGCAAAGTCAGAATGAAAAAGTCTAGGTTTCTGCACTCTATTGCAGCAATGATTCTTACCTGTTACTTAAAGGGTCTTACATGGACCTTGGACAATAACACATCATTTATACATTTGCATTTTTACATCTGTTCTTTTTATCCTATTTGGTAATTGGTAAGTGGTTTATTATTGTCATATGTACTGAGATACATTGAAAAGCTTTGTTTTGCATGCCCTCCAGACAAATCGTTCCATACATAAGTACATCAAGGAAGTATGAAAGGAAAAACAACAGCAGAATGCAGAATATGGTGTTACAGTTACAGAGAGAGTACAGTGCAGGTATGTTGATAACGTGCAAGGGCCATGATGAGGTAGATTGTGGGGTCAAGCATTCATCTTTATCATTCAAGAGTCTTATAACAGCACGATAGAAGCTGTTCTTGAGCCCAGTGGTGCATGTTCTCAAGCTTTTGACCAGTGACCAGTGGCTCATGTCAAATAATGACACAGAAGGAGGCTGGTCCACTGGGGTCCATGCCAGCTCTCAGGGGAGAAATCTCATTGGTCCCTTATTTCCCTGTATCCCTGCAATTTGTTTTTCTTCACAAATACCCATTAACTCTTCTTTGACTCTTTTTGTTTTGCCATTTACCCACACAAAGGGGTAATGTACAGAAGCCACATTAACCTGCCAGCACATCTTGGGATGTGGGAAGAAACCAGAGCACCTGGTGGAAATCAACAAGGTGACAGGGAGAATGTGCAAACTCAGCACACACAGCACACCAGATCAGGATTGAACCCGGACCCTTGAAACTGTGAGGTAGCAGCACTAACCACTGCACCACCATGCCACTTTTCCTATATCCTGCTGCTGATCCTCAGTGATAACCCTTGTTTTGTTCCACATTATTTGACTGTAACACTTTAAATTAGCAACAGGTGCCCAAACTATTGACAGAAATGTGACAGCTAGCTAATGCACAGCAAGGACAGCAAGGTCCTGCAGTGTGATAACAGTTGGATGACCTGTTCCTCAGTAAAGGAGTTAAGGGCTCCATATAACTATTGGCCTGGTCACCAAGACACCATATTTTTCACAGAATGGTACCCTGGAATCTTATATCTGAGGAAAGAAAATAAAACAATCAGTATCACCTTTGAGACTAAAGGTTGACAAGTACCCCAGAACCTGACAGGCTGCATCCTATGTAGTTTATACAAGACAGATGCATCATTTACTGAAACACTAATTAACTGACTGAATGAGGTTTGGTTGAAGCTTTAGAACAGGAATCAAAATAAAGCGCAGAGAGAGTGAAGGAAGAAAAGTAGACAATAAATGGTTGCATTAGAGCAATAACGACTTCAGTAGAAAACTGGAACAAACTGAACCCTTTTGGATGGAGCAAGGAATTTGGAATATTTGCAGAGAAAAGAAAATTTGGAATGAAATTTATAGATAAATTAGCAAGGAATATTACAAAGAATCATAATTGAAGTCTTTTAAAACTATTGAAAACCATTGTGGTAGAAAAAAGGACAACTCTTTTGGAGAGTGCTCAGATCTATTTTCCCTGTCCACAATCTAATGAGGCATTCCAAGAACTGGCTTCACATTCAATGATCTGAGTATTGCCACATCAAAGACTCCATGCACCTTCACTCAATTTTAAATGCAGCCATTTCAGGTTTAATTCTTTTGTTGTCAGTATTACTGGACTAACAGCTCAACAGCATTGAATATTCTGGAAATGTGCATTCAGGTCCCACTGTACTTACCAAGGAATTTAAAATCTATCAAAGAAATGCATCTGGAATAAAAATAGATGGGGCAGATAGTCAGTCTTTTTCCCAGGGTAAGGGAGTCTAAAACTCAAGGGCATAGGTTTAAGGTGAGAGGAAAAGGAATTAAAGGGACCTGACAGGCAAGTTTTTCACACAGAGGTTATGGTTATATGGAATGAGCTGCCAGAGGAACTGATAGAGTTGGGTACAATTACAATGTTCAAAAGATCTTTGGATAGGAACATGGATAGGAAAGGTTTAGAGGGATATTCTCAACCCACTACAAGTTGACAGTATTTCCAGTATAATATACTGTATATGATTATCACTAAATTAACCATTTCAATAACAGCAGTTTGTATTTGTATGACACCTTAAAACTGCAAAATATCTCAAAGTATTTCACAAGAATGTTCTTATTCAAAATTCAATGTCCAGCTACTTAACAAGATACCCCCAGAAATATTTATTTCTGGCTGGCTTCACGTGTTCTCTCCTACATAAGATTAAGCTAATCCAAAACCCCTCTGTCTGTATCATAACTTGCATCAAGTCCTGCTCACACATCACCTCTGCAGTTGTCACAACTAGCTCCTGGTTTAGTACTGCCTCAGTGTTAAAATTCCCACATTTTTTTAAGATCTCTTCCCATCTCCTACAGTCTAATAAGCTGTAAAGATATCTCTGCTCCTTTACTTCAGGTATCTGGGGCATAATAGTTTTAATAGTTTCGCCAACCTTTCAACTGACTTGTCCCTGGGCTCTGGATTTCTCGATATAAACCTCTCCATATCTCCACCTCCCTCCCCTCATTTAAGAATCTCTTTAAAACCTACCTCTGAACAAGTCTTTGATCTTTGGTTCTGATACCTTGTTAAGTAGCTTGACATCAAAGTTTGAACAAGAACATTCTTGTGAAATGCTTTGGGATATTTTGCAGTTTTGAGGCATTGTACAAATACAAACTGCTGTTATTGAAACAGTTCATTTAGTGATAATCACATACATTATACTGGAAACGCTATCAACTTGTAGTGAGTTGAGAATGTTCAGCTAACTTTATTATCAGCAAGAATAACGAGGTTTTCATTTCATCTGGACTTGTTTTGAATCTTGAAGCTGAAAGGTATTGTTATCAAAGCCCAGTAATTGTTTATAGTTATTCGATAAAAAAATTCTATGGATAATGTATATGGGACAGGAATGAAAAAAAATATAGGCTGCACTATTCTTTAAATGATAGCAAGACGATGCAATTATATTTTACTTTTAACAAAGATGAATGTTCTATTTCCTTCACAGAGGCTTGACTGTAAATGAAAGAGATGACAACTCAAAGCAGAAGATGTTATGCAATGTTTCTAAAAGCTTTGTCAAAGAAGGCAGTTTAAAGAAGATTCTAAGAGATGGAGAGGAGAAAAGCAGAGCATGGACCTGGGCTAGCTGAATGCACAATTGCCTATTGTTGGGTAAAAAGTGTAAGGGGCTGAAATCCGAACATGAGAGAGGTCGATATTTAGTACTGGAAGAAGCTATAGTGACGGAGAGGGATAGCTACAAAGTGGTTTCAGTAAAGGAATGAAAAGCTTAGAGTTGGAACAATGAGGACACTTATTCAATATATTGACGTGCTGAAATGATTAGGTTAGCCAAATACTTCAATGAATATACAATTGCTATCAAAATCTTATGTCCAAGAAGGAACCAGTTACGTAGTGCTTTTTCAGACCCCATTCAGTGAACCACTTTGGATTGTAGTCACCCTTATTACATAGGCAAGTGTAGGCGAACAACAGCAAGAACAGGAATCAAATGAAATGGCAAAGTGCCTTCTCAAAAAGATTTCAAGAATTTCTGATAGAAACCCAAAAGGCAATCGTCCTTCATCCATGTTAGCCAGTTTTTAGTAAGGATGTATAAATCTAATTAATCTGCAGCTAACAGAGAGAGGATTAATGTCTAATTTATATTTTATAATCCTCTAGAGACAAATGTTAAGAAAGCTTTTCCAAGGATAGAGCAGTGAATGAAGTTCTGAATTCCATGAATAAAATGTAAGGATCCAAACAGATTGGTGGTTGAACACTTCAATTTTGCTGATAATAGGTTATCAGTACTTTGTTCCCAGCTTTTAACATGAGCTTTAGAACTGTAGTCCTGCAGTTTACAGCACAGTGTGAGGGCATTCAGTCATTGCATCTGTATTAACTTCAATGGTTCTAACCAATATCCTGTTCTGACTCCTCAAGATTCAGTACCTTCTTGTGCCTCAGATGGTTACTTACTTATCCCCTAGTTCTGTGTAGCAAAATATGATTACGTACATTTTGTGCAAAGAAACTTATAGAAACACAAGAATTTACTGCACAGAAGGCCACGAAGTTGTCATTACTCGTCAACGTCAACAAATAGGATGAGGCTGAGTCAAAAAACCCTACCAATGGTGTAGTCTTTCCAACCAATCGTCTCTGAAATTCCTGAGTTGTTATTTTAATCTAAGTACAAGGTTTGCTTATTGTTGGGGAGTTCCAGTTTAGCTTTAAAATGTGGTCCTGTTTTACAGAGAGCTGTTTCATATTAACTGTGGTGTAACTCAACAGCCTCTTTGCATTTTCTGGACCTGTGGGGGCCTTGCATCATGTGTACGGCCTCAATATTGAAAATACTTTCCATTTGGTTTCATCATTATTGTTTGCTTGTTACACAATCATAGGTTTGGTATTTGATGTGGGTTTGGCATTGCCAAGTATTATGGAGTTACAATTACTAGAAGACAGGGTGTGCTTCTGTTCTTCTTTCTTTCCAACCTATGAGGGAATGACCTCAGTGGATGATCTAAGTTTGAATTTATGTTTTGTGTTGCCACAGCAACAAAATTTGCTGTGCATGTGACACAGGTTTTCTTGACCAAGAGGCCCAAATTTGCTAGAGGTGAGGAAGAATAATGCAGTATAAAATCAAGACCAAATTCAAACTTTCCTTCAAGTGCACAATGGTGACAGCCACAGCTCCTAGTGGTTCACAACCTACAGTATATCAATGATTTGGAATGGATAGCTAGGTGTAATTTTTCCAAGTTTACTGGCGATACAAAGCTGGGTGGCACTGAGCGTTGTGAAGATGATGCAGAAAGATTTCGAGGGGATGTAGAGAAGCTAAGTGAATGGATGAGGACATGGTAAGCAGAATATAATGTGGAAAAATGTCAGATCATCCAGGTTGGTAGAAGATGTAGGAAAATAATATTCTTTAAGTGGTGAGAGACTGAAAACTGTTGGTGTTCAGAGGGACCTGGCTGCCTTGTACATGGATAAGTGAAAGTTAACATGTGGAGACAGCAGGTGATTCAGAAGGCAGATGGTATGTTAGTCTTTATTCTTAGAGTTTTTGAATAAAAGCGCAAAGATGTCTTAATGAAATTATGCCAGGACCTGGTAGGACTGTGCCTGGAGTATTGTATGCAGATTCAATCCCCTAACGAAGGGCATATTTGCAAAGATGGACTGCAATGAAGGATCATCACGTAGATTCCTGAGCTTGCAACATTGTTTTATGAGGCGATATTAGGTAGACTGGGTCTACACTCCCATGAGTTCAGAAGAATGACAGGTCATGCCATTGAACCTACAAAATTCTTAAGGGACTTTACAGGGTAGGGGCAGGGATGATGCTCCCCTGACTGGGGTATTTGCAACCAGGAGTCCTGTCTCAAAATAAGGAGTCACTCATTCAGGACCGAGACGAAATGAAGTTTCTTCAGCCGGATGGTAGTGAGTCTTTGGAATTCTCTATCTAAAAGGGCTAAGATGATTCAGTGGGTGAGTATGTTAAAGGCAGAGACTGATGGAATCTCAGACACGAGTCCTCCCAGGGTTCCATTCCTGTGAACTGTTCATAACCTGAACAGTTCACAAATCGGAAATGTGGCTGTGAACTGAGTTCCCACACAGCAGAAGATGCCTGCAGCCCTGCGGTAGCCAGCAAATCTATCCTACTGGTCTCCTACATGTTTGTTCGTATGTACGTGCTGTACATAAGTCGGACATTCGTAAACGGGAGCAGACTTTGTATTAAGGGGGATCAAGGGATATGGGGTTAATACAGGAAAGTGATACTGAGGTAACAGATCAGCACAATCTTATTGAATGGCAGAGCATGTATAAGGGATTGAATGATTCACAGTTGCTTCTACATTGTATGTGTTATATGTGATTGATAATGCCCCAAAAGCAATTTGATCAAAAGTAGGGGAATTATGCAGTTCCATGGATTAGAATGCTGCCTTTTCACCTATGGGACTTGGATTTAAATCGAGCTGAGACAAATAAGGTCTGCTCTATTTCTAATGGTTGTTAAGAGTCCTAAGTAAAATGAGTTTGGGCAGACTGAAACCAGGCTCCCAATGGATGCAAACCCGCATAATAAAACTGTCCACAATTCAGCACTAATTGGTCCAGAGACACGATAAAACTACACAAAATACCACACTGAAGTATTAGACGTGTTTTACTGGGGTGTTTTACTTATTTTATATTGGAGCTGCAGTAAGGCTAATCAACCAGTCTTGTTCTCCTACCACCGGTGAAAGGTGGGAAAATACTTTATCATTATCATTCCTCATCTTGACGCAGCTCCTTGCCCCAAGCCCACCTCCCCGCTCAAACGCGCATTGTAACCTGCACACATAGATTAATGCTGCTGAAATGGTTGCACTGAGTCAGTTCCTTTACCCTCCCGATACTGTGTGATCATTTGTAACAAAGCTATCCGCTGCTGCCGTAAAAATAAAATCCAGGACACAGGAATCAGATCTTGTGACTCATAGTTATTTTGGGGATTTCAAATTACCTTCAAGTATATTATGTTCACTATTAACAAGAGACTTAATGAGCAAGCAGTGGAAAGAATATAATGCCATCTTGCAGAACAAAAATTGATTTATTACAGCGTAAGTTTCTGAGCTGCATTGTAATAAGTTTACTAAAAGAAGCACACATTTGTTCAAAGTATAGCTGGCTCGTTTTTTGTCTTGCTCTGCCTTTATTTTGCTTCTTCTTATTGAAAGCTACTTGACTTCCCTTCGAACCTCAATTATGTCTGTTGCTTGGGATAATCAACTGGAAGGAGTCATGACTGGATTATGATGGAAGGGTTGGTTAACTCACCATAGCCAACACAAATGTTTCTGAAGCAAAAAAACAAACTGTTGAAAGAACTCAGCAGGTCAGACAGCCTCTGTGGAGCAAAATGGACAGTCAATGTTTTGCATTGATATCCTTCATCTGGACTGAAAGATGGAGGGGAGATGGCTGGTATGTAGAGATGAGGGGAAGGGGTGGAGTAAGAACTGGCAGTTGATAGGTGGATCCAGGTGAGGAGGGGCGATACATGAGATCATGGCTGGGACCGAATTGAGAGACCATAAGAGGCAGAATTAGGCTATTCAGCCCATCCAGTCCGCTCCGCCATTCAATCATGACTGATTTTTCTTTACACTCCATTCTCTTGCCTTCTCCCCATAACCCTTCACCCCCTTACCACTCAAGAACCTATCAATCTTATCCTTACGTACACCCAATAACTTGGCCTCCACAGCCCTCTGTGGCAAGGAATTCCCCAGATTCACTACCCTCTGACTGAAGAAATTCCTTCTCAAGGAAACTCCTTTCCAGGAGTCCTGGCAATGGAGCTGGAAACCAGGTGGGACAAGACAGCGGCAAAGACAAGTACTAAGGAAGGACATGTGGCTGTAGGGCAAGAACGCGGTTGAAGAAGAGTCTCTTGTGGCACCAGTGTTTTTGACCCTTCTGTTTGATGGGCTCACTTAGAAGAGGCTAAATACACCCAGTGACAAAATGTCAAAATTATGTCCTCCTATGTTTATTGAGTGGGAACATTGATGGGGTTAAACCATGTCTGAGCACTTGTGCCAGTGTGTTTGTGTGAAATTGATCTAACCTTCAAATAATTACACAAAAAATGCAAACACATTTGTTGCTAAGCTCATATGGTCTGAATTCAATGTATGTTCACTGACTCTTAAACTTTTCACTGGTTCAAATTTTGTCCTTTGAGATGTAAGCAAGAAATCTGATTAGTGTCAAAAATCACAATTTAAGTTTGAGTTCTGAATGATCTCCGTTCTTAACTTTCAACCAATAACCCAGGCTGATGTGTTCCCTCTTGGATGACTGCAGCAGCAGTTCAGACATGTAAATGTTCTTGGTTTGATCACAAGCAAAAATAGGGTAATTAATAGGCAAAGAATTAGGTAGAGCAGTGGGTTATCAGATTAAAATTAATGGGCAGAGATCCGGGCAAGCAGTAAATGAAGCACGGTGACCTCTGCTCCCAACATTTGCTCTTGTTGCATGAAGATTTGTGGCAGAACTGCCAGACTAGAAACATTTATCCCTTTCCATTTTGGCCACTTAGCTTTGGGCCCCACCGCACTAACTTGTGTTTTTTTGCTCCCTGCACCAGCCATACTCCCCAATTCAATTCATGCTGACTTGTATGGATCAGATTTCTGCGCTGAGTATATAGCTGTTGGGCTTCCAACTCATTTTGTGTAGTTACTGGCAACAGACAGATAGGACTTTCAATTTCTTTGCAGTGCTCTGGATTTGAACTTTTATCTGGAAATGTTTCATACTAATGTGATGTACCACTCGATCCCCAATTATAACGTTAATTATTATAATTTTTTTACTCTTTTGGTCTTAACAGCTCTACCACAACTGGTCTCCATCAGAAATGACACTCAGGTTTTTACTCAAATTGCTCTGGGTTAGTTAGGCCTTAAATTTTGTCCAAAATTAACTTGTAAAATTGTGAAATCTTCAATAAGCAACACAATAGATCATAACCATTTCATTTTTCCCTTTTGCTTTTAAAAATTATTCCTCAGTGTACTTAAGAGTGGTTACCCAGCACAATCATATTAATGTTGCTTGAGATAGGTTTTCAGCAAAATTTTGCATGTTTAGTAAGAATGTTTAGTGTCCTGAGAATAACTTTTAAAGATATATACTTAGTAGTCTCATTGGTGTACACAAATCGGTTTCTTTCTATGTCAAATATTTTATAGTAAGGGAAAGCTTTTAAGCCATGGAGACGAACCTAAGAAAATGAGCACAATTTGAGGAATCGTTCAGATTCAGCACAATCAGTGGAATATTGACCTGCATTGGGGTGAGAGTAGTTATCAATTTTGTGGGTGTGATCAATCCAGATTTAAGAATTAAATCTCAAAATAGAATATACAGGTATAAAAATGAGCGGTGTTGGGTGTAATTCATCTTCATTTAGACTTCACTGTCCCTCTGTGCTGCATAACCCAGATTGCACTGATAGTCCTTGTTCAAGTAAGTAGCAACTCTACCCTGTTGTGATCAGCACATCTAAAGGAGTGCCGTTTCCTTCTTGGATTGGAGGGAGACGGATGGATACCTATTCATAGAGAGGTTTAGCTGCCTTTCCAACACACCATGACGTGGCACAGATGAAGCCCACCATTTTGTTGTAAATATGTCATTCAGAAAACAAAACTTCAAAAGAAAAGCTAATGTTCTGTTCTGCCCAAATCAACTCGAGGGTACAGCAGTATACTATCACCACAATATGAATGGCATTGAGTATTTGTTGCATGTAATACTTTGCTCTTGATTCCCACAGAGAACCGACATCCACGAGGCTTTCCTTTGGTAATAAGAGCTCATGGCCATAGTCAGGAGTGGTTACCAATATATGGGGCCTGTTGTAGGGTGAACCTTATCGACTGGAGTTAACCTCTAGACACATCAGTCTAGAGTAAGTCTGCAGTCTTGCACATCTGGGGCATATATGGAGCTCTGAGACTTAATGAGTGACAGGTGTTGACCCACTGGATCCCTACTCCACTCCAGTGAACCTGGTGTAAGATCAGAGCTGTACTCATTTGATTGAGGTTTCCTAACCTGGAAATATGGAGGAAAACATATTTTATCTTGTTTAATTGTTTTTTAAATTATTTCTTGATGTTGTATTTCAATTTGTTTTAAATTATTTTTAATTGATTTTTGTTCAACACTTGCAGGCATTGGAGCAATTTGTAAATGAGTTTGAAAGTCAGTGACATCAAAAAAACATAAACTACAGCTCTTAAGTTTTGACAGGAGGTGAGGATACACTCTCACCCCCACATCCTTCAAGCTTGTCATTGGCTGTCAGGGATTTTGGAGGCAGAGCTTCAGCAGACTGCCTGAGGCCTGGGTCAACACCTGTCAATCATTAGGTCTCAGAGTTCCATATTTGTCCTATAATGCCGGGTGTAGTGCGCAATAAAATTGGTCCTCTCCATCCAGATTAGGGGAGTGCGGCGGCCTCAGGCAGACACTTTGTGGGGTGTGGCAGAGGGTGGGAGTAGGCTGAGTCAAAAGCAAACTTCCCCATTATTTATAAATCACCTGCATGTTATTTTCAACTGCTTCCTTTCAAGTCAGCAAGGACACTACTAGCACTATGACCCTCCCTGTATATAAAGTGCTGACTTCCTTCTGTACATTTGTGCAAACCTTTAAACATCTCACCTATGACATCTCACATCTCACGTAAGTTGCCAGCAATAGAAGCAGGATTAGACTATTGAGCCCCTCAAGCCTGCTTTGCTGCTCAGTTAGATCCTGGTTGATTTACACCTGAAATGTATTTTCCTGCATATGCTCCAAGGCTTCAGTTAACCCAGAAGCAATAGCCTTTTGTGGGAGAGCTTACTTCCTGAACTGTCTTTCACATGGCCTAGCTTGGGTTTTAAAGTTATGTTCTTGGACTTTCCACCATAGGAAATAGCCTTTTCATATCTGTAGGGGTTTCTAGGCAAGACTTCCATTTTCTATTGCTTGTATATTTATCAATAAAGGCAGCATAAAAGGGGTACGACAACATGATGATTGAATTCTGCTTTGGAGGTTCATTTATTTAGCATGCCACCAACTCACTTGGGTACACGTGAACTCTTTTGCACCTGAAAATGGTGTTTAGATGGATATTCAGCCAATCCCAAACTGCCCATATATTTGGCATCACCTAAAAATCCCTGCTGTGTTGAAGTCCGTATTAAATGCTCATCGCTTTACTCCATTGCCTGGGCTCCACTATTCTGTCGCTACAAAGGTCCTTGATTTAAGTAAGTCATTCAGTGTCGAGTGCAAGTTAATTGAAACCGATGTGCTTTATTGGTGAATAATGCATGATAGGATTGGTTTGGGCACACGGCCATCCATAATTGTTCATACACACCAGTGAGCTGAGTTTTGCTGTTGCATAATTCCTATGAGCATACAACATCAGGTTATGAAAAAATTAATAGGCAAAGTTTAAATGATTGATGATTATCACAATTCTGCTATATGCATTTAGTAACTGTGCAACCCATTCATCTTACTGCTGCCCAAAAGCAATTTATTATTTATTAATAATTTACATAAGGCACCGGAGTGTCACTGGTACTTAATGACATTCACTTAAAGGACCCTGTTGGTGTGACTTATTAAGTGCCAGAAAAATATATATTTACTTATTGAACCACCTCGTTGGTAATTAATTTTGCATTAATGGTGTGTCATGGACATGTGCATTAAGAAGTTGAAAGCATATAGCTTCCCTCTCCATAATTTTGTTTAATGCCCTGTGTTTTGTAGGGGATTGACTGTATTTTATGCTTAGAAAGACATATTTTGCTGCTCCATTTTAGGAAAGAAGTAAATAGCTGGAAAACTTGCCACACAAATCAATCAATAATCCTTTAAATCAATCAATAATCATAATGGATTATTGATTAGTAAATGTTCGCTTGTATTAATTGAAGTCTATGGGCTCATCTGATTAAACCTTCCCTAAAGACATGGGATGCTCCCCAAATATTATATTAAATGGACAGCTCCTCCCCAGCCTCCAGTGCATAAAATATATGAAATGGATGGTCGTTTCTACACCATACATTCTGCTAATAGAGACCCACTTCTCCCCATAGTACATATTAAATGGTTCACTTTCCACCCTATGTATGATGTTAAATCGACAGCCTGCTCCCCATGTGAGATATCGTTTGGACAGCTTCCCTCTGCGTACATGATACATGACATTGAATAGATGACCCAGCTGGTTGGCTTCACTCCACATGTTCTTGGAAACTGTTACAAAACTGCATATTGCTCCAAGCCATTTCTTCTGTTCTGGTGTTTCCATTTTACCGCAGTTACTCTGTCGAGAGAGACGGCACTCCCATTGGAATATTTCCACTGTGCTGGATCTCACTTGCAGTTCAGTGAATGGGGTAAAGTGGTTTGAGTCATCATAGATGTCAAAGTAGAAAGTGTGCTAACAATTTTTATTTTTTAATTAATGGTGCCTTTAATTTTGAAGGATAGATCTTGAACTTTGCGCAATAAAATGAACAATAGCAGAATTGGCAGCTTTCTTGAACCCCTCCCTGATTGTTTTTCATTGGAGGTGAAAAAAAGGGGATAGAAATTCCATTCCCTGTCAAATGCTACAAATGTGTAGAGTGATGCAATAGGCACGTTGAACTGTTCTTCTGAAACAGTTCCACTGAAACTTCAAATATGGCAGAACTCACAGCATTCTGCATTTTGCACATGCAGCAAAGTTCAATTCCTATCCCAGGTAGTACTGTAAAATTGGTTTCTAATTCAGTATCACTTGTATTACCATATGGAACAAAATCACAGTCCTGATGCAGGATCTTAACCCGAAACATCGACAATTCCTCTCCCCCCACAGATGCTGTTCGACCCCTTGATTTCCTCCAGCAGTTTGTTTTATTTCTGTTTTCCAGCATCTGCAGTCTCCTGTGTCAACAAAATCACACGTTAACTTCCTCTTTTTCTAAAATTTATTTTGCTCTTATTCCCTCCTCGAAATGTTTTAACTGTTTGAGTTCCATGGCCATTGACTGAACAATCATCTCACTGCTTCTGTAGCCACTTCACTTTGATGGATGAATTTTTGGACTATTAAATAGAAGGTGCTGGTTGTGTACAAGTGCTTATTGTTTAAGGTATCAAAATAAAGGTACAAAAATTCATTAGCATCATCAGAACCATCTTTAATCTATTTATAATTTTACTTGCCAATAACTTGTATAATTTTAGACCAATTACTTTTTGAATGTATTTTTAAAAAGAAGAAATGATGACAATTTTGACCTATGGTTTAGGCTTATGGTATGAATTGACTGCCTTCTATATGTCAGTTATATGGATCAGTCCAATAAGAAATGTAGCTTTAATGCAAAGGTTCCCCATTTTCAATCACCTTTGTTTTCAGCAGGGTTCACTAATCAATCTCATTGAAACAGAACCATTGCCTTCATGGGCTTCCTGGGTATGTGCCATGAAGGCTGACTCAGGAATTTGTCTGGCAGTAGCCAGGAGAATCACACACAGAGGATGGGAAAACAATAACGCACCCACCTAGTTTCCATCTTTGGTACTTCTTTCCAGTTTTTTTGATATTTCCTCTGTCCTTCATTCCTTTCAATAGTTTTCTTGCCATTAAAGGAATCAAGGGATATTGGGATAGTGCAGGACAATGGAGCCAAGGTAGAAAATCAGCCATGATCTTGATGAATGGTGGAGTAGGCTTGAAGGGCCAAATGGCCTATACCTGCTCGTATTTCTTATGTTCTTAATATAGGAGTCTGATTCAGAATCCCTTCACCAAGGAGGCAACAGTTCTGAAGACTTCTCAGGCCCACAAGCAGGATGAGCCTATGAAGAAGGAATACAGTAGGAGATCCCCAGTGTGAATATCTAGCATCCATAAACATTCAAAATCCAAACTTCATCAAGCAAGTAACTCATCAGGAAATTCACATGATTGTTAATGAATACAATACATTAAATAAATATATGTTTTTAAAGATTTTATATGGCAATGTAACATTTATGTTTTAGTAAACCATAATACATACAAATAAGACTTAAAATTTTCATTGGATACAAAATAATGCCACTGATCTATCATCTGAATTTACCTGTTATCCAAATACTGCTCAGTCTTAGGGAATTTGGACTGGAGATCTTCTGTATGTACTCAAACAGGACATTTTCATGGCCATCAATCTTTGGACTCCCAGCTCAGAAGCTATTGGTTAACTACACGTGACGCAAGGCATGAGGGGAGAGATCTTCCTCTGATGAAAATGTGCAGTTTGTTTGATGTGTGGCTGTGGTGAACATGTATTCCTCCTGATGATCCAGGTTCTGTGTGGGACTGTGCTCCTTACTGCATCCCATTAATGTAGGGCTTTCTTACAGATACTGTTAGAAGAAAAGAAAAATAGAGATTTAATTATCCCTCCTAATCAATAATGCATTATTGACAGGCAGTTTAGTTCTTTCCCTAGAACAGAAAAATATAAAGTGGCTCCTATTGTAGAGGGTGTTGAATCTCTCAAATTCTCTGTCCCAGATGACTATGGAGGCTGGATCACTGAGGGTATTTAAAGAGGAAGTAGATACATGTTTGAAGGATCGGGGAATTGAGGGATGTGGGGAACTGGCGCAGAAGAGGATTTGAGGCATGGGGCAGATCAGCCATGATCATATTGAAGGCTGGGGCAGGCTTGAGGGGTTGAGTGGCCTACTCCTGCCCCTCTTCTTAAGTTTTTTTCTAAGTGTTAACACAGTCAGTTGTTGATAATATATAGCATATCAAGCATTCTAACAGAGGAGGGTAAGCTATTACTGCCTTCATGCACAGATCCAAGGCACATTATTAAGGCAAAAATAATTATCGACGTGATAGCTGAATATGTAAATATATATTTTTCTGGGATTCAATAAGTTGCAACAGCAGAGTTGTTTATGTATAAGTGCTAAGAATCCCATCCTTCAAGTCTACCATCCTTCAAGCAGAAGGATGAATTTGTTGGGACTGAATGCTTCCTATCAAGGCAGCCGATCATGTCCCCATTCCCTGATTCCCAGAATCCATTAACTGCCGTTTTACACACAGCTGTTCTGCAAAGATTCAGCACAAACCAGCTGGGGTCATTATAGAAGTTACCATGAGCTTTGTACACAGTGTCCCGCTGTTGAGCATTTACTAAGTATTACCTTCAGAGCTACAAAGCTGACTGAATGCAGATGTGGCAAATTTGTAAGGAATGCACTCTTTTGTACTTTAGTGATGTTAATTCTGTTATTGAACCAAACAGAATAAGCGCTGCACTGTGTCTCTCCTGATAGCAACTCTAGTAAATCACCTTTATGAAGGGCTGCATGAATGGAACTTAGATGGATCACCATCAATTTTTAATCCTCCCCTAGTTTTGGTTGTCCTCTCATCAGCAGTCACTCAACTTGTATGGAAGGGCTTGCAATCCATAAGCAAATGACGAAGAATATGCTGTCTGTCAGGCCCATTAAATCCAACCCTGCCAAAAGGCTACAGAGAAACTGCTGGTAAATGCGAATAGTATCAATGGGTATTTGATGGTCGGCATTGATGTGGTGGGCTGAAGGGTCTGTTGTGTGCCACACTACTCCACGAATCTATCTTCTGTCTAACTCTGTAGCCTTTCTAGTTGAACCATTGTTGGTTCCTGTTTCAAGAGGACATGCTTTAGTGGCACATTGGACCAATTCTTTCTTTGTGGTTGGGTTCCTCTGGGTCCCCCCGTCTCTGCTTGGTGCCCGTGGAAGGCTTTGACGCTTGATTGTACACTTCAACATTTGGTCAGGTTTTTAAATAACATGGACACCACCACTGGTGATTATGACCAATAAGTAGGCTGTGTTTGTTGCTCGCTCTGAACTACATGTTTCTTGACCTAAAACGTGTGCATAATTGTACTGTCATTTTTCTTGCGCTGTGTCTCACTTTCCATGCTGTTGCTATGTCTGTAACATGGCAACAAAGCTTTGCAGTATACTTGTTCTGATGAGGTAAATCAGGTTACCCAGTAAATAAATGAGAGAATGAGGACAGCGGGTTTCATGGGGAAAAAAAACAAAAGGCTTGCGTTTATTTTCCAAAACTAAACAGCAACAAATTTACTGGATGTCAGGGTGGTGCATGTATCATGAGCTTAACACTCCCATGCAGCTATTATCTGCACCCAACTGGCTGCTGTTCCACTTCAGCTTGTTTGCACATCAGTACGTATAATCACGGCACTTTAATAGATGCTATCAACAAACTTCCCTCAACAAAAACTTCACCATGTAAAAAAGTAAAGTGCTGATAGATGCGAAGGACCTCATCCCTCTCTCTGCAGTCTCTTGTGTCTCCTTCACTATGTTATGCCCTTGTATGGGGTCAGACTGAGGAATGATGCTATCTGGACCACCAGGCAATGGGGACTGTAAGCCAAAAGTGAATGAGCTGTAGAAGACTTAGTCTTGCAGGTTCAGCTAAAATCCAGCAGATCACTTGGACACTGCTGGCTTTGCCCAGGCTCAGTTTTTTGCTAGCCTGCCCATATACTTTCTGCATTTGGTTAAACTGATGTGTTAGGAGACACTATGCTCTTATTGCTGAGGTCTCAGCTGTTCACAATCTTATGGACGAAATGTAAAAGTTTACAATGCTAATACCTGGTGGCCGTCCACAAGGAAAGGTGGAGATTGGAACACTGAGAGGGGACAACTGAAATATATATGAACCTGTAGAGCCTTGACAGGCCTTGAGAATGTTTTCTCTTGCAGGAGAATACAGAAGCGGGGGTAACTCTTTATGAATAGGGTTTTGCCTATTTAATACAGAGATAAGGTCAATATTTTTCTCTCAATGGATCATGAGCATTTGAAACTCCTCTGCCCTAAAGATAGTGGAATTCAGCTTTAGGTAACTCACACTTTCTGTCCTAATCAGTACTAGCCTTTTCTGCCAGTCATCCACTTGTAATTTTGGCTCAGTTTTTCTTTCTTCATTATTATTCTCTGACCTGCTGGTTATGTCCCACAGTCCTGCTGTAAGCAACACATAGCACAGATGAAGAAGCATAATCTTCTTCTAAATTGGATATTGACCCATTTGGTCTCACCCTATCAGAGTTATAGATCAGAGAGAGATATAGCAGGGAAATAGGCCCTTCAGCCCATCGAGCCCGCACTATCAACCACCTATTTACATTAATCCTACAATAATACATTCATCCCTTTGTTTTTATTCTGCCCACACTCTCAACAACTTTCCTTCCTTCTGCCCATCCCTCCCCCATTTTCTCTGCAACTGAACACTAACTCTTCCTTTCACTGTTCTGATGAAGGGTTTGCAACCTGAAACAATACCTCCATTTCCCTTTCTACAGATGCTGCCTGACTTGCTAAGTGTTTCCAGCGTTTTCAGTTTTTATTTCAGATTTCCAGCATCTGCATTTTTGTTTTCCTTTCAATGTCATTCTGTAAATCAGCTGAGCAAAAGTTTGATTAAAGAGACTTGTTTTATTAATGGTGCTGGTGGAGGGAGGAGAAGTGGAGGGGTAGAGAGGGAGGGGGGATTCCAGAGCTTTGGCCCTTGTCTACTGAAGGCACGGTCACCAGTGAGGAGTTATTAAGATCATGGATGCTTAAGTGTGTAGACTTAGAGTAGTGAAGATATGCTGGAAAGCTGTGTGGCTGGAGGAGATTACAGAGAGGGAGGACTTGAGTGTCATCTATGTATATTAATGATTTGGATGAGAATTTAGTTGGCATGGTTAGTAAGTTTGCGATGGCACCAAAATTGGTGGTGTAGTGGACAGTGAAGAAGGTTATCTAAGATTACAACAGGATCCAAATCATCTAGGAAAGTGGGCCAAGGAATAGCAAATAGAATTTAACTCAGACGAGTGCAAAGTGTTGCATTTTGGGAAATTAAACCAGGGCAGGACTTACACAGTAAACGGCAGGGCCCTGGAGGGTGTTGTAGAACAGGGAGACCTCAGGGTACAAGTATGTAGTTCCTTGAAAGTACTGACTGAGGGAGACAAGGTATCGAATACAAGATTTGGGATATCACGTTACAGCTGTACAAGAGGTTGGTGAGACTACACCTGGAGTATTGCGTACAGTTCTGGTTGCTCAGCTATAGAAAGGACAGTTGGACAGGTACATGGATAGGAAATGTTTAGACAGATGAGTCAAACACGGGCAAATGGGACTAGCTCAGGTAGGTAACCTGTTTGATATAGATGGGTTGGGACAAAGGGCCTGTTTCCTTACTGTTTAACTCTGTGACTCCATGACTGAGGCCTTGTAAGGATTAGAAAACAGGAAAGGGAGTATGGTAATGGAGACTCTGCTTGGCCCGGAGTAAGTGTCGGGCAGGAAAAACATCATTGGAAACTACTCTTTTTTGAATGGCTGATCAAGGACTGGAATGTCGCAGGGAGGAGCACAACCTGATGTGTAGCTCATCCTAAGACTGCAAGATCAACACCGATCATACGTTCCACAAGAACCAGAAGGAGTGAAATGGTGAGGCAGAGATATATGTCCTCAAGGGCTTGTGCTAAGCATGCAATTTAGCAGCAGCTGCGCATTGTACTATACTGCTGAAATTCTGTTGCAGTGAAGTCAATAGACCCGATCTATGAAGTGGAGTGAAATCTGCATTCACTAATCTATTGCATGGTCTGTACATAAGACCAACAACAAATTTCTAGGTGTCTCCGAACATCAGAATTAAAATAGAGTAACAGTAACCTGTCAATCTCATTCCATTTTCCCTGACTTTCAGCCTTCTAAGATAATCACCTTCACCTAGATCATTTCTCCTTGCAGCTATACCATTAACCTGCAGTGAAGTTATCCATCCTGCTTCTCAATTATATCTCTTGATGACTTTGTTCAGGAGATTCCCAGCCAGCTTTCTTGACACACATGCCCTGTGCTTCCAATTTCAGCTTAATGTGACAAGTAGGAGAAGACCCTCAGTTCATTCAACTCATCAACCTTTAAATATTCCCTGGTGGATTTCTTGTAGTCTGAAAATGCATTTGTGGAGGGCAACCTGTCCACCTTTTCTGTTCCACAGTCCACTTACGTTAAAGTTATAGAGTATAGAATCATACAGCACAGAAACAGGCCCTTCAGCCCACCATGTCATGCCCAGCATCAATTACCCACCTACGCTAATCCCATTCAATGGAGATGAACTTTGGAAAATGAAATGCAGCACATATTGTCATGAAGTCATAGAGTCATACAAAATGGAAACAGGACCTTCGGCCCAATGTGTCCATGACAACCATCAAGCATCCATTTTACGCTAATCTCATTTTATTCTCACCAACTCCTACATTTTATTTTCACCAACATTTCCTTCATTATCTCATTCTCACCACATTCTCACCAACTCCCTCCAGATTCCACCACTCACCTACAACACTAGGGGCAATTTACAGTGGGCAATTAACCCAACAACCTGCATGTCTTTGGGGTGTAGGAGGAAACTGGAGAAGCTGTAGGAAACCCACACAATCACAGGGGGAATGTGCAAACTGTACACAGACAGCACCAGAGGTCAGGATTGAACCCATGTCTCTGATGCTGTGTGGCAGTAGCTTTACTAGCTGAGCCACTGTGTAGCCCTAACAGTATTATTCTTTTCATTTAATGTTGCAACCCCAGTGGTGAATTTCTCCATCAAACTGTCTCTCTTACACACTTTTGCTTCATGTTATTTAAACACTGAACCATATGAATTTGCTCTAGCTTCTTGTTTTCAGTTGCAACTTTCCATGTGTTCTGAGGTTTCTCACAAACAAATGGTCTCGCAACTAAGTACATAGAAGTAGTACTCTAGCATAGTTCTGTGCTCTTTGACTGACAAGTAATGAGACTGTGAGGGGGTAATGACAGCAGGACGCTAGGGAATTCATCCTGGGCAATTGCACAAATTGGACAGTCGTGAATTCACAGCCCATTTAACCAGTGAAAATCAATACAAATGAAAAACTGGGCAGTGTGTAAAAAGGGCAGCTGATATACTGTGAGACAAACCTCAGACAATCTGGCCTTCGCTAACATGCCACTGGCACCACTACAGGCAGGCAACACAAATGCCTGAATATGGCAGTATTTATTACCTAGGCTTGCATATTAAGGGTGATTACCGTACCAAGGTAATGAGTGGTCTTTAATGTCCGTGATAGTGGGAGCTTCCAAAGGAATTAAAGGTAGAACAAAAATTAACTATGTTCATTGCCCTTCACCTTGCATTTCTAAGTATAAAAGAAGTAACTAATTGCAAAAATATTGACTGCACTTCAGCTTGCAATGTGCTTTGCAAGATAATATAGAACGTAAAACACACAAAAGTGCTTGTCTTTGAAAAGGAGCAAAAGAGCTTGTTTAGAGCAGTGTCATGCATGTCAAGGACACTAAGTTAATAAGCACCAAGCTGTGGTGTTTCAGGCATAATTTTGTTTGTGTCCTGTTACCCTGCAACTGGACACGAAACCAATAAATTGGTTCTCCAGGTCTTGGTCCCTGTGGGAGCCTAAGGCCTCTGTTTTAACAGGGATGTGCTTGGGATTGTGGTTTCTGAAGCAGTTTTAAAAGAAAAAGTAATAGGAAAGAAAGGGAAGGGTCCGCTGACAGCATCATTGTGATTTTGGACAGTTTAATTTATTGATGCCGGGAGGCATACGAATGATTGTAAAAGCAATGGTTAGCAGCTGGAGTGTGGATGGGAGCCTGGAGATCACAGATTGAGATTGGCTCTCAGCGTGATTCTAAAGAGAAAGATGGAAATAAAAAATGATGTTCATGAAGGAAATAGTATAACCTGACCCCCAATGAGGAGTGGCACTGATTTCTGACTGATTTGCTCTCAAAGCATATTTGCCCATGAGAGTAAAAAACACTTTTCTCAGAAGTAGGCTGAGGTGGAAGATTTTTATTCTTGAATTTTCTTCTGCTGTTGATCTGTCTTGAGTACTGTTATTAATGTTAAGTCTCCACATCCGGCCAAGCAATGTGCCTTGTAGTATGTTAAAAATCTAAGGTTACACATTGATAGATGGTTATTGTCAAATCTGGCTGCTCCATTGGAAATGATGATAAAATAAAAATCCTCCAACATAACTTCCCTTTAACACATTCCAAACTATTGCCACTTGATCTGAGAAGTTTTCTGTGAAAGGTATTGTTGAAATGCTTCAAGGTTGATTTAATTGGGTCTGATACAAAGTAAAAAGTTTCCTAATTGCATCGCAATTATGATCTTTGATTAAATTATCTAGAACACTCAATTCATTAAAAGGCTGGTGTATGCATTAAAGGGAATAGTCTGTAGATTTGGATTCAGTGATCCAAGCTTTATTAAGTGCAAAAAAAAGGAATGCTTAATGTGACACTATGATTTTGATTAATATCTCTTTTTGTTAACCATTTCATAGAGCAGCCTAATTTCCTTGCTAAATTTCTCAATGACAATTCTACTTTCAAGCGAAGTGCCTTACCAATTTGAGTTAGTTGGCTTGTTTCCACTGACGTAACACTTCTAACATTTTATCCACATTGGAAAATTGGAAAAAATGTGACATTACTTTATAATGTTGACACAACTGATAGGGACCCATTACTGATTGAGCTTTAGTCTATGTTTCTTAATATTCTTGTTAGACAGACTTGTCTTTTTAGCTTTGATAGTTGGATGAATGAAGGATGTACATCACCAAATGGTTCGGGTCTTGTAATGACTGAACAATTGGGGTCCTATAATCCAGGCTGGCAGAATGTGAAAGGGCAGCTGTGGGGACTGAGGAAGGCTGAATGGCAGAAAGGAAATTCAGTGTCTGTGTTGGTCAGCTGCCTGAGAATGAATGAAAATTCATTCTCAGGCAGAATTCTGGAGGCCGTGTACAATGGTCTCTCGACTTGGTGCTTGCAGCTAATTGTCTTTTAACTCAAGGCTCAGATTGGCCTTCAGCTGGGTGGGTGGGATCAAAATAAAATGGTGCTAAGAATTCCTTGCCAAATTAACTTTGAGATTTATAATCCAGTCCTGTGGCAGTGGCCCTAAGACAGCACTTGTCCAGGGAAGTTATTATAATGGCTATTGTGAGCATTCTCACTCACTTCTGAAGTTATGTTTGCGGCACATTGTTGAGATCTAACCTTGATGGACAAAATTCTAGCACTGGCGCCGAGTCTTACATAGAACATAGAACACTACAGCTTAGGAACAGGCCCTTTCGCCCACCATGTCTGTACTGACTGTGATGCCAACCTAAAGTAATCCCATCTGCCTGCACATGGGCTGTGCGCCTCTATTCCCTGCCTGTTCATGTGTCCCTCTAAATGTCTCTTAAACATTGCTATTGTATCTGCTTCTACCACCTGCTCTGGCAATGTGTTCCAGGCATCTACAGCCCACTGTGCAAAAAACTTGCTTCTTAAATCTTCTTAAAACTTTCCCCCTCCCATCTTAAACCTATGCCTTCTAGTATTTGACATTTCCACCCTGGGAAAAAGACTGTAACTATCTGTGCTTCCCATAATTTTGTATACTTCTATCAGGTCACCCCTCTGCTTCCGACGCTCAGAGAAATTTATAATTTAACAAGTTGATATGTTACAATTTAACATATTAATTCTCCATCCAATTCCAACACATTTTCCTCTGTGCACACAACAGTGCAACAGAATAGAGCACAGAGAGATGTTAAGACAGGAAGAACAGTGATGAGTGAGGATCTTGAGTGTGAGAATATTGTACAATCTATCGGACAGCAATCCCTTACTGCATGTGTTCTTTTGGATCTGAAGTGTGTTCTTTCCATTATAGTGTGACTAACATTAATGTCATTGTGTGGACTTGAAGCACAGAAGGTGGAGAGAAATAAGTGTGTCACTAGACTTTACATAATGTAAATCAGATCAAAATCAAACAAGCAGCCTTATGCACCTAAAGAAAGTAATGTTTATAGGCAGATACAGTCCTCCCTGGGATACAATGGGGTTCTGTTCCTGAGAGCTGTTCACAAGGTAGGTCACAGGTCAGAAATGCAGCTGCCCGGCAGTATATTTAAATAAAAACAAAGGCCAACCATGGGCAACCTGTAGTTAAACCAAGGAGTTTTAACTCCACCATTTAGGTATTGCCATGAACCGAGTTCCCACCCAGCAGAAGAAGCCTGCAGCCCCGCAGCAGCTGTCAATCCATCTTGTTGGTCACCCAGATGCTGGTTTGTATGCACGGGCTGTACGTAAGTCGGGTGTTCATAACCTTGGGAGGACCCATAAAATGACTATATGTTTCTCCACCTCCTATGGCAATCATGAACCTCTCTCTTTTGCGCTGGATGATAATGTAATCCTACCTTATTAGCTTAGAGTGGTGAAAGGGACTGTGTCCAGGTACTTTCACTTAGCTGCTGCTTGGGGGTGGTTGAGCTGTTGGTGGATGTGAGCCAATCAGTTACAGACTTATAGAATCATAGAGAGATACAGCATGGAAACAGGACCTTTGGCTCACTGAGTCCATGCCGACCATCAACCACCCATTTACTCAGGCCCTACTTTAAACCCAGATTTTATTTTCTCCCCACATTCTCGTCACCTCCACCCCAGATTCCACCACTCACCTACACACGAGGGGCAAGTTACAGCGGCCAGTTAACCCACCAGTCAGCATGTCTTTGGGATGTGGAGGAAGCAGTAGTATCCGGGGAAAATCCGTGTGATCACAGGGAGAATGTGCAAGTTCCACACGGACTACATCTGAGGTTAGAATTGAACCCGGGTCTCTGGTGCTGTGAGGCAGCAGCTCTACTAGCTGCACCACCGTGATGTTCTAGCACAGCCCTTAGTAACAACCACTTCCAATGTCACCAACCTTCACTCTCAAGGCCCCATGAGAAGTTAGCTCTCAACAGAGGAACGTGTGGTGTTTGACTGGTCTATTTTTCACTGGCTTATCTGTTATGGGTATGCTTTTCGAAAGCCATTGTAAGTACATACAAATAAGCACAGAAAGGAAGTCACAGCTCAGTCAAAAGTTGCAACATAATTTATTCACCTTGAAAAGCTATGCAAATTTATCCGAGGCAAGAAATGATTTGGAAATAATATGAGGTGCATTGGACCCTTTTTATGATATATGAAAGGAAAGATAGACCTTTTCCTGAACAAACGAATTCTATTACAGATTGAGAGATAAATTTATGCCATGTGTTCATAATTATTTGTGACACACATTGGCCTTCTCTCATGTACACCCTGATCTAGAGGGGGTGTTTTAATAAGGCAGTGCTTAGGAAAACAGGCTCTCCCTCCTACTCTTTTAGAAGATAGAGAAAGAGACCTTGAAAGAGAGGAAGCATGCTTGACCCAGCTTCGAGAGTTCAGGAGGCACTCAATATGTTTGCAGCGGTCAAATTACCAGCTTTGCAGCTGTTCACAAGAGAGAAAAGAGCCTAAAGGCTTCTTGAATTAAAGAAATGAGTACGCAGACTGGAGAAGTTTCTAATGCAGCACCCTAATGATGGGCTGTGTCGAGACATAGGAAGAGAGAAAAAAAATGAGCTGAATACTTTGCTTACAGGTGAGGGGGGGATTCATCATTCCCTGTCTGTGAAAGGAAGTAAAGTGAAATGGGTAGCCCAGTAGCTCAGTGACCGGCGAACTTTAAAGGAGTGAGTTATAAAATAGGTTAACACATTATTGGCCCGTGACAGCCACCTGTGTTCAAATTTGATCTAGAGTAATCATTTGAAAACTTTCCCTGTTCTGATAGATAGAAAGATCTTGTGATCTCAAGATGAAATGACTTACAGGCAGATTTGACCCATTTCTTAGTGCTGTGAACACAAATTGTCAGGAGTTTAATTATGTAATTTCAGTAAGCCATAACATTTACTTTCATAGTTTCAGCTCCTTTAAAAGTTTTGTTTTCTTTTTTGATGATTGTATTTTAGAGAGCTACACCCCTTCAAATATGTTGCAAGCTTACTCCAAGGTTGTATAGCCCAGCGTTAACTTATTTTGGAGTAACTACATTGGAAATGGATTTGTATTCCCATTATCTGTCTATTTGTTTGAATAATGTAGCTCACAGAAACTGACTGTTTGGGATTTAAATCACCACTCACATTCAGAAGATGCAAAAATATATCCATGAAGCAACATTATATTCTATTTATGTAAGGGTTCAGACTGATTTTTACCTTCCATAGAAATCAGCCATTTTCAGTTTAATAACATATTGTTCACTAAATGCTACCTCAGCAATATTTTTCACCTTGAGTCTATCCTCTCTTGATATATAGAGCATCAGGTTTTGCTACTGAGTACTTCTTTTTAATATGATCAAGTTGAGGAAGAAGCAGCTTAATTCATTCCTGCTTTAACACTTTTCCCTTTGAATCAACTGATCAATGACTTGTGTGAATTGATCATCAATTAACAATATTATTTTAATCCATTCTTTTATTATTTTTCTGAGATTTACATGCTGAACTGCTGTGGATGTCTGAAAAGATATATTTATAAAAATGCAAAAGCACTGTATTTGTAAAACTCTAATAATCTAGCATCTGATTGTCCAGCATCCAGCCCCCTCATTAATCCAGAATGTGAGCCAGGGTCCAGAGTGCAAGTGGGACCAGGGTCTGGCCTGTGGGTTGGGTATGCGTCCAGAGCCAGGATTGGGGTCAAGGACAGTAGGGATCAGGATCATGGGTTGTTTTGTATCCGGAGCCAGGGTCTGGAATGATTTTGTATTTTATACTCGATTTAAACCCACCAGGTTCACTTGAAAATTTATTAAACTATTGTGTAACATGTAAAAAAATGTGAAATAGCAGTGTGTTTTGGGTATTAATTGGAGGAACATCCAGTAGTCTGGAAAGTCTGTTAGTCTGGCACCACCAAAGTCCTGAGCATGCCGGATTATTGGAGTTTTACTGGTTGATGTGTTAGCCAGTACAGTATTATGCTCTGACCCTCTTTCTCTGTAGACTAAAGAGGGCAGATGGGGTAACTAGAGGAAGTAATGTTTTACATTTTAATTGGGGTTACAATAGTTGTAATTTGTAATCTCTGCAAAGCAAAAAATGTTACTTTTGTGACAAAACCATTATAGTAAAGGAATAAATTATAAAAAACAAATGCCCCAGGGTTGTTGTGTTCTTCTGGGAGTGGGGTATCTAAATATATTTTAGCAACATCGAAATAACATCGCTTAGCTCTGCCCTTAAAAGAACAATTGTAGGTTCTTTCATTGCTCAGAGCTACTCGTGAAGCACCCCTTGACACATTGGAATATACAAATATACATTTCTATCCTATAACTATATCGTAAAGTAATAAGGTAAAGACAAATATTTTGTGACATTATGAGTCCACATCAGGATAGAGGAATAGGAGTCATTAAACCATTGTGCCAATTTGATTTAGCTCATTTTAGTGCATCAGACATAGCAATCAGTAGATGGAGGGACTGTGTTATTCATAGGCTAGGTGGCAGCAATTTTTAGGAGAATGTACTGTGCTGCAGGCAGATTTACTGATGAGTGGAAGTAGGTTTGCAGATACAATAATGCTACATTCATGCATTAACCTGACTGAGTTCAATAAGGCTCGCAATTTGATCTTTATATGGAAGTTTCACAATATTTCATTGCAAGCCTGACCTCATTTAAAGCTAGTGTTAGTTGCTGGGCTGTGTCTCTGATGGGTGATCTCCTGTAGGTGATCTAGGGCAGATTAATTTCACGGGATGCAGTTCTTTAGTCTGGCTGAGAAGGAGCAGGAAAGGGCTGCTGCCCATGATGTACAGTGTGAGGTGTGGCCAGTAAACAGTGAATTAGCCATAATGGATGGCACAGTGGTGCAGCTGCTGCTACCTCAGACCTTCAAGTAACTGGGTCTGTTCTCTGTGTGGAGTTTGCATGTTCTCTTTGTGACTACCCGTGTTTTCTTCAGGTGCTCCAGTTCCGTTGCCCCCCACCCCGCGCTCCCCCCCCCCAGCATCCCAAAGATATGAGGGTTGGTCGGTTAATTAGCTGCTGTAAATTGCCCCTAGTGTAGTGTGCATAGAAGAATTGATGGGAATTTGAGGTGAACAGGTCATAACCTTCAAGTTCCTGGGTGTCAACATCTTGGAGGACCTATCCTGGGCCCAGCTCATAGATGCAACTACAAAGAAGGCACACTATTGTCTCTGCTTTCTTAGAAGTTTAAGGAGATTCTGCATGTCATTGAAGACTCTGACAAACTTCGATAGATGTACAGTGAACTTGAAACTTGAAAACTTATAGAGAAAATTATTGGAGGAATGGAAGTAATCTGTGAACCAGCATAGACTCAGTGGGCCAAATGGCCTCCTTCTGTGTCATAAGGTCATATGTAAACAAAAAGCTGCTCAGACACAGCAACCCATGAAATGATGCAATGACAATCCCCTTGGAGAACAAGATCATGCAGAGAAGCCATACCATCCTGTTATCAAAAACTTCCAGATGCGATCAGAGATCTGCATGGATATTTGGGCAGCACTATTAGTTAGAATTGCCCTGCATTGAACTCCCAGTGGGCAAGTGCATGTAATCTCTGCAGATACTTGCTGAGCATTGGTGTATCAATGAGGTCACGGGTGCCTTAATCAGTAGTGCTAACAACTTAATTACTTTCCTTACTGATAGCTACACCAGGTTGTACATCTCGTCAAGCCTGCCAGTATCTGAAAAAAAAGTAGCTTTAAGTGCATGAATATCATCATTCAACTTCTGTTTAGAATACAATCTCTGATATCAATGGCAAAGATGTTTGTTCATTGAGAATTCTACTAACAGTATGCAGTTGACATGCATTTAAGATTTATATATTGCCTTTAAGAGTCAAGTTAAGTCAAGCTGAGTTTATTGTCATATGTACAAGTACAGTGAGGTACAGGTAGAATGAAAAACTTGCTTGCAGCAGCGTCACAGGCAGAGCAACCCAATAAGTGACACAACAGTAATGCCCTTAAAGATCAAGGCCATGCAGAGAAGCCACACGACCCTATTATCATGGCAGATTCAGCACTTAATGGAAACAGACAGCATTATGGGCTGGGAGAATTAAAGTGGGTGATCAAGGTATGGTTTAGGAGGTTGGTGAAGGAGGAAAGGGAAGTAAGCTAGTGATCGGGCTTAGTGAAGGAGTACCAGAGTGTGAGGTGGTATTGGCAGAGGGGGAATACTTCGGTAGAATGGTGAGAACATTCGTGATAATGAAGGCAGCAGGAGGGAGAAGGGGAAACACAATGAAGATGAAGTTTATAATTCCTTGTAAACTGGGATGGATATGGGCTAGAAAGGAAGCAGGTGGTGCAGTTTTAGGTAAGATAGTGATTATGTAGCTAGTTCAAAGAATTTTGATATATTGATGAGATGGTCTGCCTTTGATTTAACTTGCTTTGGGTGGCTGTGTTTTCCTGGTTTTGGGAAATCTGACCGCTGAGATGAGGCAAGGAAGAATTCTGCGAGAAGGTAAATTTCTGCATTGTACTAGTTGGATGAGGAGGAGTGCTCCCCCATCTCTCCAACTTCCCCAGTTCCTGTCAATCGACTTCTCTTCTTTTATGAGGGATCAATTCTAAAATCAGGATCGGACTGCGTGGAATAGAGGATCACCCTTCTGGTCCAACAGGATTAGGAATCAGAACCCCACCTAACCCTGCTTCAGGATCAGGGACTGGACCCTCGAACTCCTGGATTGGGAAGCTGGACCCTTTGGCTAGCTCTGGAATTTTCCCTCCCATTTGGAAACCAAATCTGACAACCAGCTTGACTTCCCAATGCAAAATCAGCTAAGGTCAAGTCAATGTTGTAGCATCCACATCCTATGCGAAGGCCAGGTTACCCAGGCTTCCTGCCCATAATTCTGTACCCGTGTCTACATAACTAGAACAAAAAACAAGCTGCTGGAAGAACTCAATGGGTCAGGCAACATCTGTGGGGGGAAATGACCATTGATGTTTTGGGTCGAGACCCTTCACTTGTCCATTTCCCTCCACAGATGCTTCCTGATCTGCTGAGTTCCTCCAGCAGTTTGTTGATTGCTCCAGATTCCAGCATCTGCAGTCTCTTGTGTCTCTACCTAACCAGACCCTGCATTGTCCAGTTTAATTATAGCAAACCCATTGGCACAGTAATAGAATGGACAATGGGATCCTGAACTGTTTTTCAGCCTTTGTGATCAAACAGTAGTCCAAATACATTACAGTTCAGACAGCTCCTGTCCTCCAGAACCCCACATCCCTTACCTCACCCTGGGTTTCAAAGAACAGTTGTCAACCATACATTACAGCAGCTTACTCTCTAGAAATGGTCTTGCAATAGAAAGCCATAGAATGAGGATTCCACTGAATTATAAACCTAATGACAGGGAATTTGCAGCACGCCATTGATCTAGGAAGGAAGGTGTTCAAGATATCCATTTATCCAGAGCAGCCGCATTTAATAGACTTGTCACTCAGATATTCAAAGGAACTTCCACAAACCACCTCCACCACTCTGTACGGTCTACCCCATCTGTCATCACAGTGGTGTTTTATTCTAACCAATGACAAATATGTCCGTGAGCTTTTACAGCAGCAGATTGTTAGAATCCCCAGAGAAATGTCACAACAGCTAAGAACTGCCATTTACGCCATCTCTCCTGGGTTTCCACTGACGTCCTTCTAAAGTTAAGGGATTGCAGTCACACAGTGGGGCAACATTAAGCCAAGGCAGGCCTGCAGTTTTACATCCCTCAGTACCTCAGTGGTCTCCCTGCCTCCTTTTCGCCAGTATGAGCTTCCCGAATGGGGCTTGGACAAACCTGACTGCCTCATTGCTTTTGACTTTGAAAGGCCACTTAGTTTTGCCCATAGCTAAGTACTTTTAAGATGTGGCGAAATCAATCTCAAAAATCAGTGTTATCACTGCCAAATTGTCTTTCCCTCATGAACAAGAACAATGTTCATATAAATAATTTCATTTTCTCTGTTCTCTTTCACTACATTGCACCTTTTATATTTGTTCTTTTTTCCTAGTTCTGGTCCTACAGCTTCTGGAAGCCAACAATGACCGAAAGACAAAGCAACTTGCACTGTTCCTGCAGCAGGGGCACTTAGGTAGCTGGCCCAGTTGTTGTAATAGTGCTTAAACATGGAACACAGAACAGACCCTTTAGCCCATAATGTCTGCACTGACCATGATGCCAGATTAAATGAATCCCATCTGTATACACGTGGTCCATATCCCTCTATTCCCTGACTGTTCATGTGTCTGTCTAAATGCCTCTTAAACATTGCTATCATATCTGCTCCCATCACCTCACCTGACAGCATGTTCCAGGCACCTACCATTCTCTATGCAAACAAGATTTGCCTCACAAATTTCCTTTAAACTTTCCCCCTCTCACCTTAAACCTATGCCTTCTAGTATTTGATGTTTCCACCCTGGGAGAAAATCTACTCTGGCAGCCCGTTCCAGGCACCTACCACTCTCTGTATAAAAAAACTTGCCCCAGACATCTCCTTTAAACTTTCTTCCTCTCACCTTAAATGCATGTCCTCTAGTATTTGATATTTCTACCCTGTAAGAAAGATTCTGACTATCTACCCTATTTATGCCTCTTATAATTTTATATACTTCTATCAGGTTGCCCCTCAACCTCCAATACTCCAGAGAAAACAATTAAATTTGTCCAACCTCTCTTGATAGTCAATGCACTCTAATCCAGGCAATATCCTGGTGAACCTCTTCTCCATCCTCCCCAAAGTCTCCACGTTCTTCTTATAGTGTGGTGACTAGAACTGCACACAATACTCCAAATGTGACCTAGCCAAAGTTTTATACAGCTACAAGATGACATCCCGCCTTTTATACTTTTATACTCAATGCTTGTGTCATCTAAATGTTAGTTGTCACTTTATCAGCTCATGCCTGAATGCTGTGCAGGTCTTGGTGTTGCCTAGTGAACCTCTTTTGCACTCTTTACAAAGCCTCCACATCCTTCCTGTAATGGAGCAACCAGAATTGCACACAATACTCCAAGTGCAGCTTAACCAAAGTGTTATACAGCTGCAACATGACTTCCTTACCCTTATACTCAATGCCCCAAACAACGAAGGCAAGCACGCCATATGCCTTCTTTACCACTCTTTCATTTGGACTTGGACCCCAAGATCCCTCAGTACATCATTGCTGTTAAGGGTCCTGCCATTAACTGTATACTTACCCCTTATGTTTGACCTTCCAATGTGCGACACCTCACACTTGCTCAAGTCAAAGAGTCATAGGGTTCTACAGCATGGAAACAGACCCTTCAGCCCAACTTGTCCATGCCAACCAAGGTGTCTTTCCAAGCTGGTCCAATTTGCCTGCATCTTGCCCATATCTCTCTCAACCTTTTCTATTGATGTATCTGTCTAAGTGTCTTTTAATAAAATCACCTCTCATTCTTCCAAACTCCAGTGAGTATAAACCCAATTAGTTCAACCTTTCTTCTTCTGTCAACCTCTTTATCCCAGGAATGAACACAGTGAACCTTTTCTTGCCCTGCCTCAAAAATAAGCGATGCTTGGTAGCTCTGTCTAATACTTTGCTGATAATTGAAAGGGAGCTCACTGGATGGTTAGTAACCCCATGGGAATTTTCATGCTTTATGTCAATAGGATATACATTTGGATTTGCCACATTGTCATGTAGATGGCAGAACTGTAACTGCTGTGGAAAACCTTGGCCTGATGTGGCTGGTTCAAGAGTGCAGGTCTTCAGTACCACAGCCAGGATGCTGTTTGGTCCAAAAGCCCTTGCTGTATACAATGCTCTCAGCCATTTCTTGACATTGTGTGGAGTAAATCAATTTAGCTGAAGGCTGGCTTTGATGATTGTAGGGATCCTGGGAGGAAGCTGAGTTGGATCATCCACTTGGCTTTACTGGCTGAGGATGGTTGGTAAATGGGCAAGTTTTAAGTTGGTAACTTGGTTTATTATTGTCACTTGTAGCAAGGTACTGTGAAAAAGTTTGTCATGCATGCCATCCATGCACATCATTTCATCACATTGGTACACTGAGGCAGTACAAGGGAAAAGCAATAACAGAATGCAGAATGAAGTATTCCAGTTACAGAGAAAGTGCAGTGCAGGCAGACAATAAGATGCAAGACCATGATGAGGTAGATTGCGAAGTCAATAGTCCATCTTACCATATAAGAGGTCCGTTCAATAGTCTTATAACAGTGGGATCGAAGTTGTCCTTGAGCCTGGTGGTATGTGCTTTCAGGCTCTTGTACCTTCTGCCTGATGGGAGGGAGAAGAAGAGAGAATGTCCAGGGTGGGAAGGGTATTTGATTATGTGTCTACTTTACTGAGGCAGCGAAAAGTGCAGACAGAACCCATGGAGGGAGGCTGGTTTCCGTGATGTGCTGGGCTGTGTCCACAACTCTTTGCAGTTTCTTATGGTCTTGGCCAGAGCAGCTACTGTACCAAGCTGTGATGCACCTGAATAGGATGCTTTCTGTGATGCATCTATAAATATTGGTGAAGGTCAACGGGGACATGCCAAATTTCTTTAGCCTCCTGAGGAAGTAGAGGCACATTGCTCTTTCTTGGCCATAGAGTCTATGTGTTGGACCAGATTGATGATGTTTACTACTAGGAATCTGAAGCTCACAACCATCTCCACCTCAGCACCATCTGACCTTATCTTTGGAGAGGTACAGACATCTGAGAGGGTTTAAAGCTAGATGTTACAGACAAAGGAAGGGGAAAATTCATGGAGGCAGCAGCTAACATGGATGATCATTTTTAAAGCAAGGAATTGTTGGACTTGTAGCCAAAGAAACTCAACAAGGAACTTGGCATTTTACAGGCAGGTGAATTTTAGCTGACCTTAAGTTAGTGTGGGTGGAAGATAAGTGACGAAGGCAGAGTTCAGAGCTTTTTCTGTGCCTGATGTCCCTTTTCTTTAGGAAGCTGGAAAGTTAGTCATATGTTTGCATAACATTGGGAGATCAAACATCATCTGGACAGAAGTCCTAACACACTGAAGGTCCATGGCCAATGAATCACAGAATCATTTGTGCCATGTGGAGATCATTTGGAGCCATGAGTTCAATCCAATGAGGAACAGCAGAAGCTATAAATATGCTTGGCAAACCTGACTCTGATTAACTCCTCAGAAACAGTAAAACAAGACAAAATGAGCATGGCATGTTGACGTTAGACCAGTTCCTCAATGAACATCTTGATAATTTTTAATCACAACTATAGAGTCACAGAGAGATATAACATGGAAACAGGTCCTTCGGCCCATCAAGTCCGCATCAAACATCAACCACCCATTTTTACTAATCCTGCATTAATCCCATGTTGTATTTTCCCCATTGTGCTCATCAACTCCCCAGATCCTCACGTTCACCTGCACACTAGGAGCAATTTACAGCAGCTAAATAGTCCACCAAGCCACATGTGTTTGGGATGTGGGAGGAAACTGGAACACCCAAAGGAAACCTACATGGTTGCAGGAAGAGCATACTTCACACAAGCAGCACCCAGTCTTGACTGAACCCCAGTCTGTCTCTGGCATTGTGAGGCAGTGGCTCCACTAGCTGTGCCACTGTGCCATCAAAAATCCATTTTGGCTCCCTCATGAGATCCCCACCATTACAGAAACTGGTCTCCAGCCAATTTGGCTGTGATATCAAGAAGTGGCTGAGATGAACTGGATACAGCAAAGGTTGTGGGACAAGGTAACATCCCAGCTATATTACTGAAGACCTGTTCCTAGACAAACCATTCCAATACAGTTACAACACTGGTTAAAGTATCACATGAAAAACACTATGATGCTGGAGGAACTCAGCAGGACTCCTTAAGTCCTGAAGAAGGGTCCTGAGCTGAAATGTTGACACCCTGCTTTTCTCCACGGATGCTACCTGTCCTGCTGGGTTCCTCCAGCATCATGGTGTTTTTCATCTATATTCCAGCATCTGCACTCCTTTGTTTCTCTCTTAACATGTACCATTTAAAGGATAGGGGTGCTGCCCAAAAGAGTAGACAATACTTACTCCCCAATTATATTGTCTGCCTTTTGAATGAACTTTAAAAGTAATTCACATGAAGTGTCCTGAAAACACAAAGGCTCTGTGTAAATATAAATTGGTTTATTATTGTCACACACTAGGAACAGGAAGGCATCGATAACGGTGCTGGGTGTTTTTTTATAGGCCGCCCAATAGTGACAGGGTTATTGAGGAGCAGATAGGGAAGCAGATCCTAGAAAGGTGTGAGAATAACAGATTTGTTGTGATGGGGGATTTTAATTTTCCAAACATCGATTGGCATCTCCAGACAGTGAGGGGTTTAGATGGGGTGGAGTTTGTTAGGTGTGTTCAAGAAGGGTTCTTGACACAGTATGTAGATAGACCTACAAGAGGAGAGGCTGTGCTTGATTTGATATTGGGAAATGAACCTGGTCAGGTGTCAGATCTCTCAGTGGGTGAACATTTTGGTGATAGTGATCATAATTCTATCTGCTTTACGTTAGCACTGGAGAGGGATAGAAACAGACAGACTAGAAAGGTGTTTATTTGGAGTAAAGGGAATTATGAAGCTCTCAGGCAGGAAATTGGAAGATTAAATTGGGAACAGATGTTCTCTGGGAAAAGTACAGAAGATATGTGGCAAATATCCAGGGGATATTTGTGTGGAGCTCTGAACAGACATGTTCCGATGAGACAGGGAAGTCATGATAGGATACAGGAACCGTGGTGTATGAAGGCTATAATAAATCTAGTCAAAAGGAAAAGAAAAGCATACAAAAGGTACAGAGAGCTTGGTAATGTTAGAGATCTGGAGGTGTACAAGGCTAAAAGGAAGGAACTTAAGAAAGAGGTTAGGAGAGCCAGAAGGGGACATGAGAAGGCCTTGGCGGGCAGGATTAAGGAAAACCCCAAGGCATTCTACAAGTATGTGAAGAATAAGAGGATGAGATGCGAAAGGATAGGCCCTATCAAGTGCAGCAGTGGGAAAGTGTGTATGGATCCGAAAGAAATAGCGGAGGTACTTAATGAATACTTTACATCAGTATTCACCACGGCAAAAGATCTGGGGGATTGTAGTCGGGACTTGCAGCGGCCTGAAAAGCTTGAACATGTAGATATTAGAAAAGAGGTGGTGCTGAAACTTTTGGAAAGCATCAAGTTAGATACGTCGCCGGGACCGGATGAGATGTACCCCAGGTTGCTGTGGGAGACAAGGGAGGAGATTGCAGAACCTCTGGCGATGATCTTTGCATCGTCCATGGAGACAGGAGAGGTTACGGAAGATTAGAGGGTTGCGGATGTTGTTCCCCTATTCAAGAAGGGGAGTAGGGATAGCCCAGGAAATTATTGACCTGTGAGTCTTACCTCAGTGGTTGGTTAGCTGATGGAGAAGATCCTGAAAGGCAGGATTTATGAACATTTGGAGAGGTATAATATGATTAGGAAAAGTCAGCATGGCTTTGTCAAGGGCAGGTCCTGCCTTACGAGCCTGATTGAATTATTTGAGGATGTGACTAAGCACATTGATGAAGGGAGAGCAGTAGATGTAGTGTATATGGATTTCAGCAAGGCATTTGATAAGGAACCCCATGGGAGGCTTATGGAGAAGGTGAGGAGACTTGGGATCCAAGGGGACATTGCAGTGTGGATCCAGAACTGGCTGGCCCACAGAAGACAAAGCGTGGTTGTTGAAGAGTCATATTCTGAGTGGAGGTCGGTGACCAGTGGTGTACCTCGGGGATCTGTACTGGGACCCTTACTACTTGTGATTTTTATAAATGAGGAAGTGGAGGGGTGGGTTAGTAAGTTTGCGGGTGACACAAAGGTTGGGGGTGTTGTGGATAGCTTGGAGGGCTGTCAGAGGTTACAGAGGGACATAGTTAGGATGCAGAGTTGGGCTGAGGAGTGGCAGATGCAGTTCAACCCAGATAAGTGTGAAGTGGTTCATTTTGGTAGGTCAAATATGTTGGCGGAATATAGTCTTCATGGTAGGACTCTTGGCAGTGTGGAGGATCAGAGGGATCTTGGGGTCCGAGTCCATAGGATGCTCAAAGTGGCAGCGCAGGTTGACTCTGTGGTTAAGAAGGCATATCGTGTATTGTCCTTCCTCAATCAGGGAATTGATTTTAGGAGCCGTGAGGTATTGTTGCAGCTATATAGGTCCCTGGTCAGACCCCACTTGGAGTATTGTGCTCAGTTCTGTTCACCTCACTACAGGAAAGATGTGGAAGCCATAGAGAGGGTGCAGAGGAGATTTACAAGGATGCTGCCTGGAATGCGGAGCATGCCTTATGATAGCAGGTTGAGGGAACTCGGCCTTTTCTCCTTGGAGAGACGGAGGATGAAGGGGGACCTGATTGAGGTGTATAAGATGATGAGAGGTATTGATAGGGTAGATAGTCAGAGGCTTTTCCCCAGGGCTGAATTGGTGGCCACAAGAGGACATAGGTTTCAGGTGCTGGGGAGTAGATATAGAGGAGATGTCAGGGGCAAGTGCATGGAATGGACTGCCGGAAATGGTGGTGGAGGCTGATACGATAGGGTCTTTCAAGAGACTGTTAGATAGGTATATGGAGCTGAGTAAAATAGAGGGCTATGGGTAAACCTAGTAATTTCTAGGGTAGGGACATGTTTAGCACAGCTTTGTGGGCCGAAGGGTCTGAATTGTGCTGTAATTGTTCTATTTTCTATGTACTGAGGTACAGTGAGAAACTTTGTTTTGCATGCCATCCATACAGATCATTTCATCACATCAGTACACTGAAGTAGTACAAGGGAAAAGCAATAACAGAATGCAGAATTTTAGTGTTACAGTTACAGAGAAAGTGCAGTGCATGCAGATAATAAGGTGCAAGGGCCATGACAAAGTAGATTGTGTGGTCAAGAGTCCACCTTATCATACTAGGACACTGTTCAATAGTCTTATAACATTGGGATAAAAATTGTATCCTTCTTGCTGGAGTCAGTTCCATGGCAATGATCTCCATCTGGTACCTCTGCAAAGTGACCGTCATTCACGTGGTGATCCTAGATTGGCTATATGACTGCTACAATGTGTAGATGGAGGCCACCTAACATCTACAAGGGATGGGAATTCCTATCACTGGTGACAAAATCTCACAGGGCTGGGATTTCTGCCCCCTTGTTGATTGCATTCACAACTCTGGCCCATTTCTCTATATCATGCGAATACCCACGTGTGGATGAAACTAACTTGAATGGATCTTGATCTAGGGATGGATTCAGGGATCACTAGGTGGTAGCAGAGAGGAAAATCACCGAGATGTTTTGCCCTTTCATTGTTGCAGACATATGGTCATTGAAATGTGAAACACCTCTCAATTCCATGTAACATTTAATAAGTGGAAAGCCAGCCAAAATCCTTCAACACAGATAATTTATTCTTACTGTTTCCCTCTTATTATGAAAGACATACATATGAGGGGACAAGTATATTAATACACACAGCATATCTGGAGTTAAATGTCAGAAGACTTACTAGGGTGAAGGGAACCAGGAGAAGACTTAATTTTGAGGTCAGGCGCAGGTTAGAGGAACAACATCTCATATTCCATCTCCAACCTGAAGGCCTTAACATCGATTTCTCTAACTTTTGGTAACCCCGTCCGTTCTTTTTCTTCCCCTCCCTCCCCATTCTTTTGTCTTCCCTTATTCCCATGGCTTCCTTTCCCCACCTTGATGACCTGCCCACCTCCTCTCCTCCCCTCCCCCATCCTTTATTCCATGGTCCACTGCCCTGTCCTACCAGATTCCTTCTTCTTCAGCACTTTGCCTCTTCTACCTATCACTTCTCAGCTTATTACATCTTCTCCCCCTCCCCCACCCACCTACCTTCCCCCCTCACCTGGACTCGCCTGTCACCTGAACTCACCTATCCCCTACCTACGTGTGCTTCTCACCGTCCCCCAACCTCGTTATTCTGGCTTCTGCCCTCTTCCTTTCCAGTCCTGATGAAGGGTCTCGGCCCAAAACGTTGACTGTTTATTTCTCTCCATGGATGCTGCCTGACCTGCTGAGTTCCTCCAGCACATTTTGTGTATTGTCCCAGATACATCTAGCATCTGCAGAATTTCTTTTATCTCCAAAGACCTAATTTGTTTGATTTCCTTGTGATCTGCATTGGTCTCATTCATTTCAATGGTTCAATATATAGCAATGAGGAGCAGGAAATCTGACTATTACCTACTTAACCCAGAGTGCTGCAGCTTGTAGAGTCTTTGTGTACAGTCAACCAGGAAGAGAAAAACACTTTAAGCTGTTCTATTTGTAAAAACATGCATATATTTAAAAAGAATTCTGCAGTAGCTGCATCAAGGCCAAGTCCAGGCTGGGATATAGCTGACATTACCTCATTAGCACTGTAGGTAAGAGAAGAATGCCGCAGTCACAAGCCAGTCAGTTAGGAGAAAGTGCACAGGTTATCGATGCACTGGGAAGCAATAAGAAGGGAAGTTTTCTTAAGGGGCAACAATTGAGAAAGAAATCAGAGAACTGGAGATGGAGGAACAAGTCAACCCAAAACGTCGACTGTTCATTTCCCTCCATAGACGCTGCCAGACCTGCTGAGTTCCTCCAGCACTTTTTGTGTATGGCCAGAGAACTGCAGCAGAAATAAAAACAGAAAACACTGGGAACACTCAAGGTCAGGCAGCAGCTCTGGAAAGAGAAACAGAATTGAGGTTTCAGGTCAGGTTAATTTGTTGATAGGTTAATTGGCCATTTTAAATTTTTGTTGATGGTTGATACAGAATCATAGAGTCATAGAGAACTACAGCACAGAAACAGGCCCCTCAGCCCACCTAATTCATGCTGACCTGATCTTCTGCCTAGTCCCATCTACCATTGTCCAGACCATAGCCCTCCAAACCCCTCCCATCCATGTACCTATCCCAACCTCTCCTAAATGTTACAATTGAACCCGCATCTACCACGTCCGCTGACAGCTCATTCCACAATTGCACCATCCTCTGAGTGAAGAAGTTCCTCCTCAGATTCCCCTTATATATTTCACCTTTCAACCTAAACCTATGTCCTCTAGTTCTAGTGTCACCCAACCTTAGAGGAAAAAGCCTGCATGCATTCACCCTATCTATACCCCTCATAATTTTGTATGCCTCCATAAGATCTCCTCTCATTCTCCTGCACTCCAGGGAATAAAGTCCTAACCTATTCAACCTTTCCCTCTAACTCAGCTCCTCAAGTCCCGACAACATCCATGTAAAATTTCTCTGCACTCTTTCAAGCTTATTGATATCTTTTCTGTAGGTGGGTGACCAGAACTGCACACAATACTCCAAATTCGGCCTCTTCAACATCTTGTACAACTTCAACATGACATCCCAACTCCTGTATTCAATGCCCTGATTTATGAAGGCCAAAGAACCAAAAGCTCTCTTTACAACCCTATCTACCTGTGACACCACTTTCAAGGAACTATGGATGTGTATTCCCAGGTCCCTCTGTTCTACCGCACACCTCAGAGCCCTACCATTCCCTGTATAAGTCTTACCTGGTTTGTCCTCCCAAAGTGCAACACCTCACACTTGTCTGCATGAAATTCCATCTGCCATTTTTCATCCCATTTTCCTAGCTGCAAGCTTTGATAGCCTTCCTCGCCGTCCACTACACGCCCAATCTTGGTGTCATCCACAAATTTGCTGATCCAGCTGAACCCACAATGAACCCACAATGAACCCAACACCGATCCCTGTGGAACACCACTAGTCACAGGCCTCCAGTCAGAGAGACAACCATCTATTACCACTCTCTGGCTTCTCTCACTGAGCTAATGTTGAATCCAATTAGCTACCTCATCCTGAATGCCAAGCGACTTAACCTTCTGGAGCAGCCTCCCATGTGGGACTTTGTCAAAGGCCTTGCTAAGGTCCATGTAGACAATGTCTACCGCCTTTCTCTCATCAACCTTCTTGGTAACCTCCTCGAAGAACTCTATAAGATTGGTTAGACATGACCTACCATGTACAAAGCCATGATGACCATCCCTAATCAGGCCCTGTCTATCCAAATACTTACGTATTCTGTCCCTAAGAATACACTCCAATAATTTACCCACAACTAACATCAGGCTCACTGGCCTATAATTTCCTGGTTTATTCTTGGAACCTTTCTAGAACAAAGATGGGCTGAAGGGCCTGTTGCCACGCTCTATATTTCGATGACTTTATTAAATTGTGTGGGTGAGTGGTAGAATCTGGGGAGAATTGATGGGAATGTATGGAGAATGAAATGGGATTTGTGTAAGATTAATGTAAATGGGTGGTTGACCTTCAGAGTGGACTTGGTGAGCCAAAGGGCCTGCTTCTGTTCTGTACTCTATCACACCATGAAACCCCACATCAAAACTGGGAAGGCGAGAAAACAAATTACTTTGAAGTTACATAGAGAGTGGAAGAGGGATGGATTGAACAAAGGGATAATCTCTGATGGGGGAGGCTAAAGTTGCTATTTGACAAACTGTTGACAAAGCCATCTGGTTGATACATTCATGAGACAAAGCGAACAAAGGGCTGGGTAAAAGCTGTGAAACACAGGTTGGAACTGTGGGAAATGCCTAGCAGATCAGGGAGCATTAGTGGAGAGAAAATTACCAAATTAATGGCATCAGTGGATACCTAGAGCAAAACTGGACAGTTCTGACACAGAAAGAGCAAGTCATCTGAAATTGTCGAATCTGATACTGAGTCCCAAAGGCTTCAACGTGCCCCGATGGAAGATGGAGTGCTGTTCTTTAAACGTACATTGGGCCTCATCGGAACAGTGCAGACAATCACAGACAGATAGATTAGAGAGGGAGGCACAAGAGACTGCAGATGCTGCAATCTGGAGCAAAAAATGAACTGCTGGAGAAACTCAGTGGGTCAGGCAGCATCTGTGGAGGCAGAGGGGTGGTCTACGTTTTGCATCAGGACTGAGAGTGTAGAGAGGTTATACTGGCCATCTTCCCTCTACATTCTCAGTCTTGATGCAGGGTCTTGACCCAAAACATCAACCATCCCTCTGCCTCCGCAGATACTCCCTGACCCACTGAGTTCCTCTAGCAGTTTGCTTTTAGATTAAAGAGGGGTGGGATGATGAATTAAAGTGGAAATGAATGAAGAAGCATGGTATTGTGCAGAGATATTGCAATGAATATCATATTATTCCATATACTGGATGAGTGTATTCAGGCAGCTAACCAGGCAGGACGTGTTTTGATTCAGGAGTATATTATCCCTGTAAATATAGTATGTACCCAACTCCTGTGGTACATCGACTTATTCTTTCTTAGGCTATCGTGAGCAATCCAGGTTGCAGGCTTATGTGTTCCTGCTGGGCCCTTTGCCCACAACCTATAAGTGGTGTCAGTCTGATGGGCATTGTAGATAAGGGGCTGTGCTTTATCAACAATTTAACAGAAAATGGTGATAACCAAATTTCACTGCATTTCTTTTTCCTCAGATTGTTACTAGGGACAGGGGACAAATGTCTCTACTACATTGCTTCAACATTGCGGCAAGGGAAATGTGACAACACGATATAAAAAGCATCAGCATTCCCATCAGTGCGTCTGCACTGAGTGGGTAATTTTGCACTTTCTAAAGGTCAAACCAGGAGACTTTTTCTCAGCCAACTCTTCAATTCAGTAACTTGCAGAAGTATCCAAAAATCCTAATGTTTTCTCAATTCCAATTTAAATCATCACATTCGTTGGGAAACTGGTGGGATTGGGTGAATGCCGATTTTACTCTCTTTCTGTGTTTGACATGTCCAAGGTCAAAGTCATGGCCATTACTTTCAAATGAAGCCAAGAGGAAGAGATGGTGAGTGATATAAAACCGTTCCACCCTGTCCAGATCCCCTACTGGTGTGAGAGGTTAAAGTTACCCCTCGGAAATGCAGAATGGAAGATTTTCCCATATCAAACCCTCTGCTTCAAGTGGTCCTGGGTTAGGAATGGCTCAGTTCCATGCAGAGTTAAACTCCTCACACTGTGTTGAATTCCACACCTCAGTCTCAATCTTAGTGGAACATCAACAGTTTGTATCGATGTGATTTGTTTCCATTTCCCACGCCAGGCCGTGTCATGTGACCACTGACTGAGTAATGATCACTTTGGTGCCAACTCACTGCTTTTAATAATGCATTGCTAATCACAGTGAGAGTTAGGTACTGCCAACAGTAATGTGTTACATTCAACAGCAAATGTGTCGTATCATTGCCTCGCACAGGACAATCCAGGCATATGTTTTTACAATATCATTAGCACATTTTGGTTGGGTGCATTCCCAACATAATATCCTGTTGCAGAACCAGCAAACATGGCTGTAATTATATATTTGGGAGTTGGAGAGCATTGCATCTGAGCTCAACTGGCTACAGAATAGATTAGCAATAAAACCTGGAGGAAAACTCTTGCAAAATCTAAAAATCCCATCTCGGCCCTTATTATTGATGGCACTTAATGAAATGCTGTCCAAATGCAAAAGGCATGGCTTTACCTTTTATTTGGAACTAAGGTTTATATTGAGTATCAGAATGCAGCCATATATTCCACAGAATAATTCCGACAAGCCAGATAATTAATCAATGGAATGGATACAATAATGGAAAGAGCTTGCGTGACTTGTGCAGTCAAATCATGTATCCAGGCATATGTTGGAAATAAGAACTTTAAGAAAGCATGCAAAGAGAAGAAGTATTTGGCACTTCACATACATTCCTTCTGACCGTCTACATTATCATGGATTCCACCCAGTTTATACAGCTCTCTCTCTCAGGGAAGTGACTATCCATATATAAAGTATCCAAGAAGATAAAGCTCTGAGAAAAGTAATCTTCCACATCTACCTGCATAAGATTGTATGATGATGAATAATACTTAGACTGAACTGCATTCACCTGGCAGCCAGTCCATAGAGATAATGTTCCAGTATTGAGCTCTATCTATTGTTCTTGAGAGAGGAATGTTGTCAGGTGCAACCACCTTTGAATGGTGCACTGGATCGCTAAATTTCTAACTGAAGAAGCATAAAGGTCCTTGCAGATAAAAAGTGATGTATTTGACAATAGAGCATTCCTTCATTCTTCATTGTATCAGCCTATGTTATGAGTTTAAGCCATTGGGGTCAGACCTACAAAACCAGAGCCATGAGCACAACCAGATGACCATCCACTTCTTTTTATTCTTTTATGCAATGAGGCTTTTCTGGCAAGCCCATTTTGGAGAAGACAGTGTTATTTTGTACCATTGCCATCCTTGTAGTTAAGTGTGAAGTTCCAGCATTCTGAGTAGGCACAGTGATGCATTTCCCATTCAGGATGGTATGTGACTTGGAGGGGAACTTGCAGTTGGTAGAGTTCCCATCTCCCTTTGGTGGTAGTGGATGTGGATTTGGGAGATGCTATTGAACAAGCCTTGAAAAGTTGCTGCAATGAATCTCCAAGATGGTCCACTTCACAGCCAAGGTCCAGGTTAAGGGGTTCGTGTGGTGGGCTGCTTTATTCTGGATGGTCCAGATGTTCCCGAGAATAGTGAGACTTTCACTCCTTCTGACAAATTGGGAGAATTCACTCACATTCTATACACATGCCCTGTAGATGGTGGAAAGGATCTAGGCAGTCAGGAGATCAGCTGATGTTGTACTTCTCCATTCATTCACTGACAGTGGAAGGTTTAGCTTGGCCATTGGAGAGTTGGGACTTTTTGGGAGGGTGGAGATTGGGGCTTCCAATGACAAATTTGGTGGTTGGTGATCAATGGCTCAGTGGGTCAGAGCCTTGGGGTAATGGGTAATGGAGTGTCACTGAGTGGAGGGTCATGGCCATTAGGGGAATTGGGGATTGGACCAGGGGCAATCAGAGTGTCAGAGACAAAGGAGTTGGAGTGTTGGAGCCAGAGGGGATTGGAGTGTTGCGATCAGAGTGTCAAAACCAGGGAGAGTCAGAGTACTGGGGCCAATGGAGAATAAGAATGTCAGAGTTGGGAGGAATCAGCATATTAGGACCAAGAGGGTTCAAAATGTTAGGATAGGGGTAATCAAAGAGGGTATTGGGGTATTAGAGTGGCTGAGAATTAGGGGATCAGAGAGTTGGGGCATTGAGGAATTAGGAAGTTGGGGGCTGGGTGAATCATGGATTCTGGTGGATCATAGATTGGGAAATCAGAGAGTTGGATATCGGGGAGTCCATGACCTGGGGAAATGGAGTGTTGTGGGATCAGATTGCCAGTGCTAAAGTGATCAGAGAGTCAGCCATTTGGGAAGTTGTAGCTGGCAGATCAGGGGTAGGGGGCGTCAGATGAGGTAGTGTGTGGGGTTGTCATTGGTACCAAGTGGCAAAGGGGTGGAGATAGCTGGGTTTAGATTCATTCTGCATTATTAAAACATAACTGTCTTAGAAATGATTGGTGACAGTCTCATGCTCTGATTTCCCTGACAGTGTTGCACAAGGACTAACATCACATGATGCATCTGCTGTACAGCACAACACATGCTTGGAGGAGGTAACCTGAATAACCAGTCACATAAGCCCACACAGAAGTGCTTGTTTCCAAATCTCACTCCTGGAAAAATGTGTCTTCAATATGAACAGAAATAAACATTGCTATTCTGTGGAGTTTCTTGATGATTTGAAGAACTGGAAGTTGCATTGGTGACACTGTTACTGATTAAGGTTGTTATCTTGCCTCAGGGTTATTATATCCAGCGGGTTCTGCTTCATTTCCCAGGCTGTTGTTGCGGTTGGTGTGCGAGAACGTTACTGGAACCTCACCCTTTCCACAGAAGGCCTGTAATCCCACCCTGGCATGACACTTTTGATGGACAACTTCTCCGGTTCTTTTGCAGCCGCAGCAAAGTCTACCCAGTGCAGTGGGAGCTCAGCTCGTGAAAAGCGAGGTCGCTCTGCAGACTGAGCAACTGTGCACACCAGTGTTCAAAGGGACTGTGTTTCACCATTGCAACATCAGCTCTCCAGTAGCTTACCAGGACTGTTGGCCTCAGGTAGTGGAAACAAATCTCAGGATGGTAAAGTTTGTGATCTCAACCCTGCCACTCTGCGAGTTCAAGGGGTCCCTGGGTTACGAATAACCTGACTTAAAGAAATCTGACTGCGGAAATTCTCCTGTACATTTTTAAAGCATTTTTCAAGCTATAAATAAGAATATTAAAATGTTTCTTGGAGTTATTAATTGCTGGATAGAGTATATATTCCACTAATTTAATTATGGGTAGTATTAGGGTGATTGTTCAATGAAATAAAAGAATTACAGCAAGTGTACATAGAGCAATACAATGTACCCAGCTATTGAAAGCAGACATTTCTAACTTACAGAGAAAGTGGTTCATGGACAGTTCACAGGAACAAAACCCCTGCATAACCCAGGGACTGCTTATATCCTTGTTTTGTCTTTCAGCTATTCAATCCAGATTCTTGCCGCTCAGGGTGAGAAAATGTTGTCTGAAATCCTGGTGCAAGTCTTGTTTGCAATCTCCTCCACTGAAGTTCAGCAGCCTTCATAACTTCCTCTTCTGAGGTGCCCTCTGACATGCTGCTCTCCAAGAGAATAGCCACTAGATTATCCTTGTCTGGGAGCAACATGCTATTGAAGATGCTTTAAGTCAAAGAACTACCATCTGGTAGAAATGGCAGATGGAGTTTAATCTAGGCAAGGATGAGGTATTGCACTTTGCGAGATCAAATGTAAAGGGAAAGTATACAGTTAATGGCAGGACCCTTAACAACTTTGATGTACAGCGGGATCTTGGGATCCAAGTCCATAGCTCCCTGAAAATAGCTGTAAAAGTTGCTAGGGTGGTAAAGAAGGCATATGGCATGCTTGCCTTTATTAGCTGAAGCATTAATTTCAAGAGTCAGGAAGTTATTTTGCAGCTTTATAAAACTCTGGTTAAACTGCATCTGGAGCATTGCATTCATTCTGGTCGCCCCATTATAGGAAGGAGGTAGTGGTTTTGGAGATGATGCAGAGGAGGTTTACCAGGATGCTGCCTGGATTAGAAGGCATGTGTTATCAGGAGAGGTTGGACAAACTTGGGTTGTTTTCTCTGGAGTGGCAGAGGCTGAGGGGAGACCTGAAGTCCTGGTGCAAGTTTATAAAATTATAAGAGGCATAGATAGACAGCCGGTATCTTTTTCCCAGGGTCAAAATGTCTAATACTGGATGGCATGCATTTAAGGTGAAAGGGGGTAAGTTCAAAGGAGATTCATGAGGAAAGTTTTTTACACTAAGCGTGCTGGGTTCCTGGAATGTGCTCCAGGAGTAGTTGTGGAGTCAAATACGGCAGAGATGTTTAAGAGACTTTTAGATTGGCATTGGTATTGGTATTGGTATTGGTTTATTATTGTCACTTGTACCAAGGTACAGTGAAAAACTTGGCTTGCATACCGATCATATAGGTCAATTCATTACACAGTGCAGTTACATTGAGTTAGTACAGAGTGCATTGATGTAGTACAGGTAAAAACAATAACAGTACAGAGTAAAGTGTCACAGCTAGAGAGAAAGTGCAGTGCAATAAGGTGCAAGGTCATAACAAGGTAGATCGTGAGGTCATAGTCCATCCCATTGTATAAAGGAACCGTTCAATAGTCTTATCACAGTGGGGTAGAAGCTGTTCTTAAGTCTAGTGGTACGTGCCCTCAGGCACCTGTATCTTCTACTTGATGGAAGAGGAGAGAAGAGAGAATCTCCCGGGTGGGTGGGTCTTTGATTATGCTGGCTGCTTTGCCAAGACAACGAGAGGTAAAGACAGAGTCCAAGGAGGGGAGGCTGGTGTCTGTGATGCGCTGGGCTGTATCCACAACTCTCTGCAGTTTCTTGTGGTCCTGGGCGGAGCAGTTGCCGTACCAAACCATGATACATCCAGATAGGATGCTTTCTATGGTGCATCGATAAAAGTTGGTGAGAATCAAAGGGGACAAACCAAATTTCTTTAGCCTCCTGAGGAAGTAGAGGCGCTGGTGAGCTTTCTTGGCCGTGGCATCTATGTGACTTGACCAGGACAGGCTGTTGGTGATGTTCATTCCCAGGAACTTGAAACTCTCAACCCTCTTGACCTCAGCACCATTGATATAGACAGATGCATGTACACCGCCCCTTTCCTGAAGTCAATGACCAGCTCTTTAGTTTTGTTGACATTGAGGGAAAGGTTGTTGTCATGACACCATTCCACTAAGGTCTCTATCTCCTTCCTGTACTCCGACTCATCGCTGTTTAAGATACGGCCTACAACGGTGGTATCATCTGCAAACTTGTAGATGGAGTTAGAGCAGAATCTGGCTACACAGTCATGAGTGTATAGGGAGTAGAGTAGAGGGCTGAGGACGCAGCCTTGTGAGGCACCAGTGTTGAGAGTAATCCTGCCGGAGGTATTGCTGCCTATCCTCACTGATTGCGGTCTGTTTGTTAGAAAGTCAAGGATTCAGTTACAGAGGGAGGTGTTGAGTCCAAGGTCTCGGAGTTTGGTGACAATGAGTATTCAGATGAATATGCAGATGAATATGCAGAGAATGGATTAGTTTAATTAGACATCATTAGCTTAATTAGTTTGGTGCAACATCGTGGGTTGAAGGGCTTGTTCCTGTGCTGTACAATTCTATTTTGTTCAAGACAAACTCATTGAGCTCCTGGAACAAGGCTCCTTGTGGACTCTGCACCAAGCATCACTAGTTTGCTTAAAGTAACATACAATAGATATCTATCAGCAACTAACACGCATGAATTAATTGATTCCTCTAAATCAGGTTTCTTGTCTTTTCCTGATGCCCAGCACTCTTCCTCAGTGTGTTAGCTGCATTGTTGAACTTCAGATTGGCAGCATTAATTGGATGATATCATGGTGTCATGATCTGCATATTTCCAGCAGACAATGCCATTGCATGCATTAGCACACTTCTCAATTAGATAGTTGGGATGATTCATGCTACAAATGTGCATCCCTGCATTAGGCGCCACATTGGAAGCAAATCAGCAGCTATAGTGCCCAGACAACAGGCAGTACTCAGCCAAATTTTGTGGCCTTGAGCTCGTAATCTAGGCTGACATTTCGGTGCTGTGCTCTCAAACGTGCAATAGCTCTGTCGCTCTGCCTTAAAGATCCCAAGGTAGAATTTATTAATAAATAACTTGGTATACTCCCAGTGTATCAGCCAACTTTATTCCATCTGCTGAAGCAAATTAACTCATCCTTCACCTCAATATTTGCTGAACTTGAATCAATTGTTTTCCTCTGGCACAACTACCCTTGTAGTTCAGAAGTATTCTGTTGGCTGTGATGTGCTTTAGAACATCTTGAGGACATGAAATGTGTAATAGAAACACAAAATGACACATAACTTCTAGTTGCTATATTATTGTAGACAAAGTGGCAGGAAATTTGTTCTGAACCCAGCAAAGAATTGGCATTTAAAAGCTATCAGCTTTCCTCTCTGAGGGAGAAAATAGTGCACAGTTAAACTGGCCAAGTTGAATTTTCCCCCCAAGTCTTTTTAAGGTTGCACCAAGCTATTAATTGTCTTTGCAGATGGATGCTCTATGGAAGTGAAAGAAGCATTCAGATATTAAAAATATAATTTACATAGGCCCTTGTGCTTCCAAATTATATGACTGAATCATCTATTTTATGCAGTATATATTATGAAAATCCTGGCAAAGGAACCTGAAACTCTTCTAGAATAATTAGAAATTAACAGTATCTGAGGGAATTACTGACGGGCTCAATTTTGTTAAACTCATTAACGAAACACTAATGAGCTGTGGAGTGGTTACCTTGGAGATTCACTCTCGCGTAAGCTCTCGTTTCATGTTCTTCATGTCATATGTTAATTCACTGGTCAGTATGGTACAGACTCATTGATGTTTTAATTAAATTTGGGTTAGATTTTTGTTCCTTTGCAGTATGAAAGAGAAGGATGCCCAGAGATATTTACCTAATTGTGTTCAATATTTCAAAAAGATTATTGCTGCAGCTTACAAGAAAACCATCCAAGGACAAGAACACAGAAACTATGTTGTTATGGATAAATGGCAAGCAATCAAATTCCAGCTGAACTGCAAAATAAGTAATTCAGGGTCAAAAACAGGAATAATAATACATTTCTGAGTTTTGTCTCTTGTAAAAATATTGGGGAAATACTTATTTTTCTAGTTCATGAGGGGCATCCAAGAAGATAAGAGAGCAGCTTGTACAGATTGGTGAAGTCCATGTAAACAAGTTTGGCAGTCTGTGTTTCTTATTTTCCTTTTCCTTCACAACTGTCTTCTGCAGGCTTCCTCTCTACCTGCAGTTGTTTCACAGGCTTTGTCCAAGCTTATAGAAGCTTTCTGAAGTTGCTCAAAAATCTGAAGAGATCTGCCACCAAATTCAGGTCAATTGTTGCTGCTTCCCAAGGATTAAGCATCTTCTCTTTGACTTCAAATGTACCTCTCTATCCTAACTGTACGAAGATAAAGTGTGTTTGAAGTCAGTACATCAATTTTAAAAGACCTGTATGTTTGTACATAATGTGAGAGCAGCCATTTTAAAATTTATCTCCATATTCAGCTGTGTATCCAGTGAGACAATGAAATTCATTCTTTTTTGTGTAACAGGTAGCTCCTTCAAATTTTATATGGATATATATCTATGTAATTGGAAATTCATTCATTTTCTGTGTCAGAATTATAGTCTTGAAATTACAGCATCTAAAGATCAATGTTTGAATGCATAATACGTTCATTTTATATTTCTAACTCCATTATTTTAACAGAGCCATTAATCCACTAGATATAAATTTTGTCCATAAGAATAGTGATTTGTTTTAAAATTCTGATCTCTGTATGTCTATTATTTTCATATCTCTGCACTGTGGCAACACTGTAACCATTCCTCAGTAATCTTTCTCAGTGTCCTGAACTTTCACCCAGGTCATTTGTACATCAAACACAGAGTGCAACTGTTCTTTGTGTCATAGAGTCATCGAGTTGCACCGCACAGAAATGGGCCCTTTAGCTCATTTTGTCCATGTCGACCTTCTTGCTCATCTACACGATTCCCATTTGCCCGCATTAGGAACGTATCCTTCTATGTAAGCGTCTGTCTAAATGCCTCTTAAACATAGTGATTGTATCTGATTCCTCCACTTCCTCTGGCAACACATTCCAGATATCAGCAACTCATTGTGTAAAAAACATACTCCTAAGATCCCCTTTAAATCTCTTGCTTCTCATCTTAGACCTTACCCCTACCATGGGAAGAAGATTTTGACTATCTACCCCATCTCTGCCTCTTGTAATCTTATATACCTCTATCGGGTAACTCCTCAGCCTTTCTTGCACCAGGAAAGATAAGCCCAACCTATCCAATCTCTCTTAATAACTAAAGTCCTCCAAACTAGGCAAAATCAGGCACAACGCTCCCCACCATCGAGGACAGAGGACATGTTCAAGAGGTGTTGCCCCAAGAAGGTGGCATTCATCATTAAGGACCCTCACCACCCAGAACATGCCCTTTTGTTGCCACCATTGGGGAGGAGGTACAGGAGCCTGAAAACCCACACTCAATGCTTCAGAAACAGCTTCTTCCCTCCGCCATCAGATTTCTGAACAGTCCATCAACCCATGAACACTACCTCGTTGTTCCATTTTTTTTGCACTATTTATTTAGTTTTGGTTTTGGTTTTTGGTTTATTACTGTCACTTGTACCGAGGTACAGTGAAAAACTTGTCTTGCATATCGCTCATACAGATCAATTCATTACACAGTGCATTGAGGTAGTACAGGGTAAAAACATTAACAGAATAAAGAGTAAAGTGTCACAGCTAATTTTATAACTTTTGTAATTTTATAGTAATTATATGTCTTTGAACTATACTGCTGCTGCAAAACAACAAATTTCACGTCACCTTAGTCAGTGATAATAAATCTTATTCTGATTTTGATCCTGGTAAATCTGCTCTGCGCTCTCTCCAGTGCATTCACATCCTTCCTATAGTGTGGTGACCAGAACCGCACATAATAGTCCAAGTGCGGTCTAACCAGTGTTTTGTAAAGTTACGACACAACATCCCAATTATGCCCTGACCTATGAAGGCAAGCATGCCATATGCCTTTTTCATCATCAAATCCACCTGTGCAGGTACTTTCAGGCTACTATGGACTTGGATCCATAGGTCTTTGTTCATTGACATTCCTTTGTGCCTGACCATTTATTGTATATGTACTACCCAAACCTGACTTCTCAAAATGCATCACTTTGCATTTGTTTGGATTGAGTTCCACTTGCCAATGTTCCACCTAATTTTCCAACTTCCTGCTTCAGTCTTAGACAACCTTCCTCACTATCTGCATCACCACCACTTTTTGTGTTATCTGCAAACTTACTAATCATTCCTCCTACGTTCACATTCAAGTCAGAATCAGAATCAGGTTTACTATCATTGACATATGTCATGAAATTTGTTGTTTTGTGGCAGCAGTACAGTGCAAGACATAAAGACAAAAAAACATGAGTATATGTAACGAAAATAAATAAATGGTGCAAAAGAGGAATAACGAGGTAGTATTCATGGGTTCATGGACAATTCAGAAATCTGATGGCGGAGGGGAAGAAGCTGTTCCTGAAACATTGAGTGTGGGTCTTCAGGCTCCTGTACCTCCTCCCCGATGGTAGTAATGTAAAGAGGGCATGTCCTGGGTGGTGAGAGTCCTTAATGATGGATGCCGCCTTCTTGAGGCCCCATGCTCTTGAAGATGCCCTTGATGGCGGGAAGTGTTGTGCCCGTGATGGAGCTGGCTGAGTCTACAACCCTCTGCAGCCTCTTTCAATCCTGTGCATTACAGCCTTCATACCAGACGGTGATGCAACCAGTCAGAATGATCTCTACCGTACATCTGTAGACATTTGTAAGAGTCTTTGGTGACATACCAAATCTCCTCAAACTCCTAATGAAGTAGAGTCACTGGTGTGCCTTCTTCATGATTGCATCAATGTGGTGGGTCTAAGATAGATCCTCTGAGATGTTGACATCTAGGAACTTGAAGCTGCTCACCCTTTCCACCGCTGATCCCTCAATGAGGAGTGTGTTCTCCCGACTTCCCCTTCCTGAAGTACACAATCAATTCCTTGGTCTTGCTGATGTTGAGTGCGAGGTTGTTGTTGCAACACTGCTCAACCAGCCGATCTTTCTCACTCCTGTAAGCCTCCTCATCGCCATCTGAGACTGTACCAACAACAGTGGTGTCATCTACAAATTTATAGATGCCGTATATCACAAACAGCACCGATCTTTGTGGTAAACCATTAGTCATAGTCTTCCAATCAGAGAAACATATTCCACCACTATCCTTTGTCTCCTATCATCAAGCTAATTTTAAATCCGATTAGCCAGCTCATCTTGGATCCTGTGTGCCTTAAGCTTCTGGACCAGCCTATCATGCAGGACTTTGGCAAATGCCTTGCCAAAGTCCCTATAGACAATATCTGCCATTCAGCCTTCAGCAATCTCCTTGGGTTGGTGCTTTTCCAATCCCTGATTATAGTCATTGTCTTACAGGGCAAATAATGGTTGGTTCTTGTTTCAAAAGTGTAATATGTTGCAGGCTTAATTAGTAAACTGAAATGGCCACAGACAGGCACTGTGGCATAGTAGTTAATGCTGCTGACTCAGGACTCCAGAGACCCAGGTTCAATCCTGCCTTCTGGTGCTGTCTATATGGAGTTTGCACATTCTCCCTGCAACTCTATGGGCTTCTGCCAGGTGTTCTAGTTTGCTCCCACAGTAAAGAGACGTGCGGGAAAGTTAATATGTGACTGCAAACTTCACCTTAATGTGGGTCATTGGCAGCAAAGAGTTGAAAGGGTTTGAGAGAGATTAAATTGCAGAGCCACAGGGGAATGGGACAGCTGAGACAGCTCTGCTGGACCTGGCATGGACCCAATGGGCTGAATGGCCTCCATCTGCCCTCTGAACCTTGTTCTCTTTAGAAGCAGTGAATCATGAATTCAGCGAAGGCAGAGCTGTCTTGCAACATCTTCAAATTACCCCCGTGGGGAACGTGACCACCGGCAAAGTCCATTGAGCAGAATAGCTGATCTTACATCGTAGATCCTATGTAATTCATATATGTGCCAATATATTCATAGGCACGTTTCCTAGTAGTTATTGTATGAGATGGGGAACAGAGAATTAATCAGCAGTGGATGAGTCAATAAAATCTCTTGTAAAAACAATGTGCAATTGGAACAAAGCCTGAATTCTCTTTGGAATGACTGAATGAGCAGTGAGATAAAGAATAACATGCAGCACATTAAGTCAATCTCTCAAACTTTAAGATTTACTGCCAGAATAATGGGGTAATTTCTACTCTTGAATTTGTCTTGGTCTTATGAGATACAGGTAGATTGCTCCTATCTTGCCCAAACAATGTCCTGAAGCAACCAATGTGGAAAATCTCTACTGATTCCCTATATATTTTCCCCCGCAAGAATGGCAGAAAGTCATTTAATTCAACTGGGTGTGATCCATTTGTTATAATTGGTAATTGTTTTATTTTTGTCATATGTGACGAGATACAGTGATAAACTTTGTCTTGCATGCCATCCATAAAGATCATTCCAAAACAGAAGTACGTTGAGGCAGTACAAAGGGAAAAGCAATAATAGAATGCAGAATGTACGGTTTCAGTTACCATTACAGTGAAAGTGCAGTGTAGGTAGCCAGATAAGTGCAAGGGCCACGACGAATTAGATTGAGAGATCATTCATATAAGAGGTCCATTCAAGAGTCTTATAACAGCAGGATAGAAGCTGTCCTTGAGCTTGGTGGTATGTGTTTTGAAGCTTTTGTATCTTCTGTCCAATGGGAGAGGGAAGAAGAGAGAATGACCAGGGTAGGAGGGTTATGTCGGCTGCTTCCTGAGACAGCGGGAAGTGTAGACAGAGTCAATGGAGGGGACACTGGTTTGTGTGAAGGACTGGGCTGCATTCACAACTCCCTGCAATTTCTTGTGAGCTTGAGCAGAGCAGTTGCCATACCAATGCTTTCCAGGGTGCATCTGTAAAAATTGGTGAGGGCCAAGTTTCCCTGTTATTGTGAATAATTCATGTGTTGTAAAAGTGTTTTACTTTCATATCCATTTGTTTTCTAATGACAGGTGGCTGCTATGACTGGGCAGTCGGTTGGAAGGGACCTGTCATAGCTTCCCAATCCTTTACACCTTCTTTGTTTCCTCCTCATACGCAACCCAGTTTCAACACAAAATAACTCTAGTTTTAGTTACATCTTCAACAACCTTCTCAATCTGCTGCATTGTAAATCCAAAGGCCAGGCGAAACATCATTCCAGATGTGAACTTAACACTTAGTTGCATTTATTCATAGAAATGGTTAGCATATAAGGCAGTCCCTCAGGTTTGTGGATGACTTACCTCCAGTCTGGTTTCGTGGGTTCTGGTGGCTGATGAGAGATCCACAGATCCTTCCACAGACGGGACAAGTGGTGCCTGACTGGGCAGGTGGGTGGGTAGTTTGTGAGGTGATGCGCTCCTTCTACCACTTAGGCAGGGCTTCTGTTGCTCCTGATACATGGACTCGATGTTCTCAATAAAATCCTTAATGTCTTTCTGCCTTTCGCAGGGACCGCTCTGTCCGCGACTCCCTACTTCGCTCCTCCTCCTCATCCATCCCGCTCCCACCCCGGGAACTTTCCACTGCCCCTGCCATAGGTGCAACACCTGCCCCTACACCACCTCCATCACCTCCATCCAGGGACAAAAACAGTCCTTTCAGGTGAGACGGAGATTCACCTGCACCTCCCTTAATATCATCTACTGCATTCGGTGCTCCAAGTGTAGCCTCCTCTACATTGGTGAAACCAAACACAGATTAGGTGACCATTTCACAGAACACCCATGCTCCGTCCGTAACCACGACCTGCATCTCCCCATTGCCAGTCACTTCAAATCCCCCTCCGACACTCTCATTGACATGTCAGTCCTCAGCCTCCTCCACTGCCAGGAGAATTCCAAGCACAAACTGGAGGAACAGCAGCTCATTTTCCATCTTGGAACCTTGCAGCCTAATGACATGAACATTAAATTCTCCAACTTTAAGTAATCCCCACACACCTTCCCCCCACCGCCCCCACACCCACCCCCAACCATGCCATTTCTTGTCTTCCCCTTCCTAGCCTATTTCTCTTTCTTCTACCCTCCCTTTTTTCCTCTTTACCTTTGACCCATCCCCTAGTGGATCTGCTCTCCCCTCGTCCCCCGCACCTGCCTATCACTATTTCTTGCCTGCATTTACCTATCGCCACCTTGTACCCACCCCTGCCTCCCCTCTTTTGTCCACCTATCACTGCTCTGCTTTTCCCTCCCATATATTGGGCTTCTCTTTTTCCTATCTTCAGTCCTGAAGAAGGGTCCTGACCTGAAATGCTGACTGCCTGCTTTTCTCCACAGATGCTGCTTGGCCTGCTGAGTTCCTCCAGCGTCATCATGTTCTACATCCCTAATGTTCCTTCTCTACTTTTAGAGGTTATGGGCCCAAGGTCCCCAGGAGACAGTGCAGGAAGTAAACCACAGTAAGCCATTTAGCCCACTATGTCTGAAGTGGTTCTATCACTGAAGGAGCTACTAATCGATCCCACTCAATTGATTTGACCTCATACCCCAAATATTTTCCCTTTGCACAAAGTTATAATTGAATCTGCTTCCACCAACTTTCCAGAATTACTTTTTGAATTTATTTGCTTACACAACCACTGACAATGCCAATATTTATTGTCCATTCCTACTTGCCCCTGAATTGAGAAGGCAGTTAAAGAATTAACCAGACTGGTAGGTTTGGACTCACATTTAAGACCAGATTGGGTAAGGACGACAGATTCCCTTTCCTGATGGACATGAGTGAAACCAATGGATTTTTAAAGCAATCCACTGGTCACTATTACTAAGACTAGATTTTTAAAAAATATACTTCTACTTTTTTGAATTTAAATTCCCCATCAGCCATACTGTCATTTTAACTCATTTTGGTTGGATTTTAATTCATGACTCAATGGCCCTGAACTCCCACTGCTTGTACAGCCAATGCTACCAAGACTTGTGGACATTGGAAATCACCCTACGGTATGGGTTGTATTTATTTTACTTATTCACTTACGGAGTGTGAGCATGAATTGGCAAAATCATCTTTCACTGGCCACCCCTAATTGCCCTGAACTGTGACTCCAGGGACCACTTCAGAGGGCAGTCTGAGTGAAGAATTCGTACAGCCACATTGAGGACCAGCAGTGTAAGGACGGGAGATTACCTTCCTATTTTGAAACAATTTGGTAATTTCAAGATTATTATTATCATGGTTCATTTGCACACTGTCTTTTTATATTTTTTTATACTTTATATTTGTGTAAGTATGTTTGTTTTATTTTATAGTTATATTTGCTCTTATCAATTTACTGTTTTGGTTTTTATTAGGCAAGGGAGTGCCATCGTAATCTCGTTGTGTTGTTGTTGCAACAGTACAATGACAAATATAGAAATAAAGAATAGTACTGATACATTTTTTTTCTAATTCCAGACTTACTTCATTGATTGAGATCAGTATCAAGAGTCATTGAGTCAAAGAGCTATACAGCACAGAAACAGGCCATTCAGCCCAACTCATCCATACCAACCAAGTTGCCGAACTGAGCTAGTTCCATTTGCCTGCAATTGGCCTACATCCCTCTGAACCTTTCCTATCCATGTACCTGTCCAAATACCTCTTAAGTGTTGCAATTGTACTCGCCTCTACCACTTCCTCTGGCAGCTCGTTCAATATACTCACCACCCTCTGTGTGAAAAAATTGCCTCTCAGGTCCCTTTTAAATATTTCCCTTCTCACTTTAATTCTATGCCCTCTGGTTTTGGACACCACTACCCTGGGGAAAAGACTTTAGCTTACCTTATCTATACCCCTCATGATTTATAAATCTCTATAAGGTCACACCTCAGCCTCCTACACTCCAGGGAAAATAGTCCTAACCTATCTAGCCTCTCCTTATAACCCAAACCCTCTAGTCTTAGTAACATCCTTGTAAATCTTTTGTATCCTCTCTAGTTTAATGACAGCCTTCCTATAGCAGAGTGACCAGAACTGTATGCAGTACTCCAAATGTGGCCATACCAATGTTTTGTACAGTTGTAACATGATGTCCCAACTCCTGCACTCAATATTGTGACTGATGAAGGTAAGCGTGCCAAACAGCTTCTTCACCATCCTGTCTACCTGTGTCACTTCCTTCAAGGAACTATGTACCTGCATCCCTGGGACTCTTTGTTTTACAACACTCCCCAGGGCCCTACCATTTACTGTGCCCTTAGAGGACATTAGGATTCAAACTCGAGACTCCTGATCAATAGCCCAATGATCTGGATACCAGTCCAATAACTTAATGAAAGGTGAACTGGAGGTAGGAAACAGAGAGATTGGGGATGAGGGTACAGTGATTGCCAGAATTTCTTCATTGGTGCTTTCAGTTATCTATTCATGATATTTGGGGATGGTTGAATGGATGGAGTGTTGCGTATGATGCTGTGGATGTTATCATGTTAGCATGCATAGTGGATTGTATGGATGGAAGCAGAACTTGCAAAGGGACTAAAACAGACTGGGTGGGCAAGACAACTGGAAATGGAGTTTGGTATGGATTGTTGAAAGATGACCTAATTTAGAACTGAGAACGATAAATAGAAGTATTCTCTAAATGATGAGAAACTAGGGATTGCAAAGGAACAGAAATATGAGCATTTACAAACACATATCCCTAGCCACCAGTCCACAGGTACAAAAAGAAATTTTAGGAGTGAATGGAGTGTTCTCAACACTGGTGCCCCACAAGGCTGTGTCCTCAGCCCTCTACTCTACTCCCTATACAGTCATGACCGTGTGACCAGATTCTGCTCTAACTCCATCTACAAGTTTGCAGATGATACCACCGTTGTAGGCCGTATCTCAAACAGCGATGAGTTGGAGTACAGGAAGGAGATAGAGAACTTAGTGGAATGTTGTCATGACAACAACCTTTCCCTCAATGTCAACAAAACTAAAGAGCTGGTCATTGACTTCAGGAAAGGTGGCGGTGTACATGCATCTGTCTATATCAATGGTGCTGAGGTCAAGAGGGTTGAGAGTTTCAAGTTCCTGGGAGTGAACATCACCAACAGCCTGTCCTGGTCAAATCACGTAGATACCATGGCCAAGAAAGCTCACCAGCACCTCTACTTCCTCAGGAGGCTAAAGAAATTCGGTTTGTTCCCTTTGACACTTACCAACTTTTATCAATGCACCATAGCAACCATCCTATTTGGATGCATCATGGCTTGGTGTGGCAATTGCTCTGCCCAGGACCGCAAGAAACTGCAGAGAGTTGTGGACACAGCCCAACGCATCACGAACACCAGCATCCCCTCCTTGGACTCTGTCTTTACCTCTCGCTGTCTTGGTGAAGCAGCCAGCATACTCAAAGACCCCATCCACCCGGGTCTTTCTCTCTTCTCTCTGCTTCCATCGGGTAGAAGATACAGGAGCCTGAGGGCACATACTACCAGACTTAAGGACAGCTTCTACCCCACTGTGATAAGACTATTGAACGGTTCCCTTATACGATGAGATGGACTATGACCTCACGATTTACCTTGTTGTTACCTTGCACTTTATTGCACTGCACTTTCTTTATAGTTGTGACACTTTACTCTGTACTGTTATTGTTTTTACCTGTACTACATCAATGCACTCTGTACTAACCCAATGTAACTGCACTGTGTAATGAATTGACCTGTACGATCAGTGTGCAAGACAAGTTTTTCAGTGTACCTCAGTACAAGTGACAAGAATAAACCAATACCAATACCAGTACCGGTGTTGGCTTTTATTCAATTAGACTGGAGGACAAAAGGGTGGAGATGATACTTCTGGTTGGACCCCACTTGAAATGTTGCACATTGTTCTAGTTACCTTAGAGAGGATAATCTGTGCTTGGAGGCTATTTGCCAGAATGGGCTAAAAATGTTAAGATGACAGGCATCTTAATTTGTATTCTCTTGATTATTGAAGATGAATGAGTAATCTGATGCTGTTTAAAATGATAGAACCTTTTGATGTGATCACAGAAGAATCATTTCCTATCAAAAAGACATCCAGGGCAATCATAAACATCGAGCCAGACCATTCAGAAGTGAAATCAGGAAACAGTTTCCGACACAAAAGATACCAGAAATCTGGAAACCCTTCTCCCAATTGGTCAGGTGAAACTTTCAAGAATGATCCTGATAGATTTTTGTGAGGTTGAGGGAATTAAGGTCGAAAAAGTGATTGGTACAGATTGGTTGTGATCTAATTGAAGAGAAGCATTGTTCCAATGTTTCTGTGAAGCCAGAGATACCTTCAGTCCCTGCTATGGTTGGATTCAGAATGACGCTGGGTTGGTAGTATCATAATTCACTGAGAGCCAACAAAGCCTCAATTGACTGAATGGCCTCCTTTTATGTTATAAGAAAATATTAAAAAATGACTCATAATAAATACTAAACTGCAGCACCAATGCACACTATTCAGATGATGCTACATGTACTATATCAGAAAGGTTATTTTACTCAAATGTCCACAATTTCAGATTTGCTTACCTGCTTAGCTTATCTATTGAACATGCATCACTCACAAACCTATTCTGCACTGTACTCAGACTGCAGCAAAGCTCCAATAAAGACATTTTACATGCTACAATTTTATGTGTGTACAGATCAAACTGTGTTGTCAATATTAGGCTAGATTTAGATCAGTCAGGTCATTGCTGTGATGCTAAAAACTTATGAATAATCCACAAAGTCCCTTCAATGCTCATTGACGAAAATATGGGTTTGCCAAACAAATCAATGACAAAAGGATGGTTTTCCAATTGATTTGACAGCTCACCTATGGCCCAGGATTGAGAGTAACGGAACAGCAGTGGTTTATTTATGAATAAAACCATTGAATCAACTCCATTGGCTCTTCAACTATTTCTCTGTTTGTTCTTTCTTGCACTGGTGCTACTTAATTTAGTTACATTTTGCAGTGTTATTGACAACACTGAAATTGAGCAATATAAAATGCTAGGGCCAGAATTTGCTGAAAAAATGTCATTGAGCCTTGCAATACTAATATGAAAATTGGCAACAAATTTAGGAAGAAGAGATATGCCATGAGTGGTGTGTAATTTGCACCACTCTTCAATTATTCAATCAATACTTCTTATCGAGAAAGTGAACAACTTAAAGCAGGGGGCCTCATTTCTTCAGGCAGTGAACTGTTGATTTAAAAATGCCAACAGTTTAACGTTTACGTTTATTTCTTTTAATTTTCCTTCTGTGTCGTACATCTTCTCATTCTTAATCCAATCTTTCTTTTCCTCCCTTTATGTCTTTTTGTACCTGATTTAACATTGGAATTCTCCACTCTAATTCAAACTCCTTCTCAGTTTTTTCCTTGTCTATTTCTAAATCTTGTAATCCCTTTGTACATTTCACTATGGCCCCAGTTACCATATCACCCATTTGTCAATGACAGATGCTAGTGGGTTAGGCAACTTATAAGGCTGAAGAATATAAGATACCGTCTAATGACCAAACACATTGTGGAATTCTCATCTTCAACAAATTCTGGCCCACAATTGTCAAAGAATGATCCAAATGCAAAATTTGATGATTGTCTCTGTTGGTGAATGAGTGGCAAATGTTGGGTAAGAAGACAGAATATTAAAGTGTCACCTGGTCCTTCAAGTCTGCCCCGCAAATGATTTGGCTGAGGAGACAAAATGATGATGGCAGTAGAAATCTAGTTGGGATTGTGAGTACTGAGGAGCTGCAAAGAGTCTTCAAGGTGATATAGACAAGATGACTAAGTGGGCAAGATGTAGCAAAATGGGGAAAAGAGCGAAGTTACCCCCTTTTGGGTGCAAAATAAATACATAGAGCATTTTTTGAAATGGTAAGAGACTTGACAATGTTAATGCTTAAAGGAGTCTAAGTGTCCTTGGTGCACAAACCACTGATAGTCAGCAGGCAGCTGATTGGAAAGGCAAATTGCATGAGAATGATAATGAGAATGCACCTGAAGAATTGTGCACAGTTTTGGTTTTTTAACCTAAGAAAGGGTGCACTTGCCATAGGGCAAGTGTAGCAAAGCTTCACAGGCTGGTTACTGGGATGGTGGGCTTGCTGTATGAGAGACCGAGCACACCAGACTGACTTTCTTTAGTGTTCAGTAGAATGAGAGGAGATTAAAGATCCTATAGGGCTTGACGGGCTTGATATGGGGAGGATGCTTCCCCTGGCTGGGGGTCTAGAACCAGGGGTCAAAGACTCTGAGTAAGGAGAGACCTTATAGAAATGAGAGGAGAAACGTTGCCAGACTAATGCCTGCAATGGGTGGGTTGTCTTACAAGGAATGGTAGGACAGGTTGTATCCAGTGGAGTTTAGCAGAATGAGGGGAAACCTGATGGAAACATCGAGAGGTCTTGACTGGGTGGATAACTGGGTGGTTTCACTGAGTTCATTCAGACAGAGATTGATAGGTTTCTGAAGAGATAAAGGGATCATCCTGGAGAATGGTGCTGAGTTAGTGATCAGCCATGATCTTGATGAATGGTGGATCAGGTTCCAAATGCCTAGTCTTGCTCTGATTTCTTATTTTTTATTTTACAAATATGTGCTTTAGAAGTAATAGTAGGTCATTCAGCTCTTCAAGCCTCCTGAACTATTTAATTAGGATTATTACTGATTTGATAGTCACCTCAACTCCACCCATTCGCCTCTAGTAACCTTTCACGCCCTTGCTACCCCCGCCTTAAAGAAAAACCTCCAATGACTCTGCCTGCACTTCTTTTTGAGGAAGAGAGTTTTAAAGGCTCGTAACACTCTGAGAGAAATAAATGTTGCTTCAACTCTGTCTTAAGTGGGCGATCCCCTTTTTAAACTGTGACTCCCACTTTTAGCTTTTCCCATTAAAGGAAATATCCTCTCCTCATCCACCCAGTCAAGACCTCTCGATGTTTCCATCAGGTCTCCCCTCATTCTCCTAAACTCCACTGGATACAACCTGTCCTACCATTCCTTGTAAGACAACCCACCCATTGCAGGCATTAGTCTGGCAACGTTTCTCTGAACAGCTTCAACAAATTAACATCATTTCTTAAGTAAGGTGATGCATTAGATTATATCTTCACTAGATATTATGTTATACTAATGTCAGTTGCTGTTACAGAATTAATCTTACTCCTGATATCTGAACACATGTAGTTAAACAAGGAAATCTAAAAAATTCCTTTTTAAGATACCCAGTTCCCCCAGATAGTACACAGTTGCACCCTCAGCAATGAACCTGGAGATAAAATCACTGTAAATGTATGAACTCAGGGTATTTACCCATAAATTCTGTGTTGAAAATGGCTGAGAAAGGCTAGTGCTTGTGCAGTGACCATTGAGTCATCAGTCTCTTTCAAGTGAGAGCTGGGCATCTTATTGATTGGGGCAGTGTAAAAACTAGTAGAGTAATGTATGTCCTAGTCACTGTGGCCTCATGAACTGGCTTCAGTCTTGGACTACAGGACTTGGAGGGCATTTTTTCTGGCATTTTTTTCATGTACTATTTCTGGAATTGTATTACTTTACTTGTCTCCTTGAAGGTTACAAAGGTCAGGGTGTGCAACTATGATATGTAAGGTATTTCAACTATATGGCTCATCTGGCTGAATTGGTAGGTATTTGTTGCCCCATCATTTTCTTATGTCCATTTATGGATAAGATACAATGATAAAAATAAAATGACCGAAAAGAGACGTTGTCCTTAACCCAGGACTGATGACATTTTAAATGTCCATGTTTATTCTGCTTTTTTATATAATGAGGCACACAAAGCTTCTCCAGCCTCATTTCCCAGGTGATGGTATCTGTGCTGCCTGTCTAAACGATTATACTCTCCCAAAGATTCTGTGGAGGGATATGTAGGATTTTTAGGTTTGTAGAGTCATACAGCATTGCAACAGGCCAACTGAGTCTACACTGACCATCAAGAACCCGTTTTTACATTAATCCTACCCTAAATCATTTTATTCTCCCCACGTTGCCATCAACTTCCCCCAGATTCTACTACTCACACACACACTAGGGATAACTTACAGTGGTCAATTAACCTACCACCCCATATATCTGTGGGAGGAAACTGGAGCACCAGGGGAAACCCAATCACAGGGAGAATGTGCAAACTACACACAGACAGCACCAGAGGTCAGGATCGAACACAGGTTCCTGCAGATGTGAGGCAGCAGCTCTATCAGCTGTGCCACTGTGTCTATTCTAACCAATTCCAATTCTTTTTCTCAAGTCATTTTTGGGGTTGTGGATAACACTGGCATTCACTTGAATGGCAAAGTTTTTGAGAAGATCCCAGTACAGACCATTGAGACTAAGATAGTTGTATAAACATAAAGAAAGCCTGAAAGTCCACCGAACACTCTATTCAGCTGGATCTTGAATGATTCCAAGTGTTTTGCTTCTATCATTAATTCTGAATTTAATCAATATGAATCTATACCTCCTGCAGTCCACTTACATCTTATCTTCCAGTGATACTCTTTATATATCTTTTCTAACCTACAACACCTCTGTTCGACCTTTTGAGTTCTTTCAAAGCTGGAAAGCCACAGTTTTTCCCGTGTTCTCTCATAATTTAGTCCCAAAACTCTAATTTCTGCTGAATGTTTGAATGTTTCCCTTTTGTCTCAGTAACCAAAATTGCAAAACAGTGCTGAGAATTCGATCTGACCCAAGATATGAGCTGATATGAATATGATTTATACTTGACTGAATTAGTAACAGCCTTTGTGTACATAAAATGTAACAGAAATAGTCTTTTATAAACATGAACTTGCAGACAATACCTCACTGAAATAATAAAATGGAACACAAGAGTAATACAATACTTCTCATTATAAAGTGTGTGCGATTTTGCCTCACTGTTACCTCTGACCTCAGCAGATTTGCTGCTGCATGTGTGCATATCTATGGTCAGGATTTAATTCTTTTTCCTTCCATTTTGAAGCAAGATGGAAGCGTAAAATAAGCATGACTATCTCAGTGCTGTTCTCTAAATGATAGGGCAGCATTGAAACTGGAAACTCATTCCTGGCTATTCTTTGATGTTGGATGTTAACTGAAAATGAGACAAAGATTAGTGTTGGTTTATTATTGTCATGTGTGCTGAGATGCAGTGAAAAACTTTTGTTTTGCATGCCATCCAGTCGGATCATGCCATACATAAGTACATTGAGGTCGTAAAAAGGAAAACAGAATGCAGAATGGAGTGTTGTAATTACAGAGTAAGTGCAGTGCAAGTAGATGAGTAAAGTGCAAGGTAGATTGGGAGGTCATCTTTCGTGTCTGAGAGGTCTGTTCAAGAGTCTTTTAACAGTGGGATAGAAGCTGATCTTGAGCCTGGTGGTACATGTTCTCAAGCTTTTGTATCTCCTGCCCAACGGGAGATGGGAGAAGAGAGGATGACCAGGGTGGGAGGGGTCCTTGATTATGTTGGCTGCTTTCCCGAGGCATCAGGAAGTGTAGAAGGAGTCTTTGGAGGGGAGCCTGGTTTGCGTGATGTACTGCTTTCACAACTGTCTGCAGCTTCTTGCAGTCTTGGGCAGAGTAGTTGCCATACCAAACTGTGACGCATCCGGGTAGGTGATCACTCTGATGAATAACATTCATCTTTGACCTGCTGGGATCCAAAGATAAATCATGACGAGGAAAAAAGCTCTGAAAAATGGCAAGTAGCAGATACATGCTGCACATAAACCCACTTTGGTTTCTTCATTTACTGGTTTATTTCTTGTGTTTGGGTGGCATTTCTGATATGTCTGTGCTGACTGTTGTACGGGGACTTATTTTCAAAAGAAAAGGGCCAAACTTATTTTCACTAATTTATAACACCATATCAAAACGTCATCTCATTCTGCTAGCAGTAGCTGCCAACAGGGCAGGAAACAAACTAACTGATAAAATTATAGGTGGATGCGGTATGTTTCCTGTTTTCTTTCTCTTCCATTAATGCCTTGCCAAAAGCTAGTCTCAACTGGCCAAAGAATAATGTGAGCACTGAGCTCAGGACTGCAATCGCACTTGAGAATCAGCCTTTGCTTTTTTAGGCAGATTTAAAAATATACATATCCCGTGAGTGACATCTGTTATTTTTTTAAAAAAAAGCAAACATTTTTAGTTAGGATAGAAATCTTCATAAAACTATGATTGTTATTTCATAGGGTGGTAGGATATACACACTGTTCGGTGACATAAGATGTTAATACTCTCAAGCTCCTTTGACCTCAAGTATTGAAGGGCCTTTATGCTGGACTACTGCCAGTCACAGTAAGTTTATCTGTATTTTACTTAAAGGGAATGTAAGCATATTTTGTGCTAATACCTTGGCTGCATTTCAACAAGTTCCAAAAAGATAAAATCATGCCGTCTTTTTTTTCCCCTCTTTTCCTTTTTTAAGTCTCCCAACCCTTCCTTTGTAGCTTTGCTGATATAGGTAGTTCTTTTGAAACCAGCAGAAACCAGAGAGGTATGGAAATATGAAGGAAATTTAGTGAGGCAATGTGCAGGTTGTATTTCTGTTATAGAGTCATAGAGACATGGCACAGAGAAAAGCCCTTCAGCCCAACCGGTCCATGCTGACCAAGATGACTATCAAAACTAGACGGTCAACATTTCAGATTAGGACCCTTCTTCAGGACTGAAGATAGGAAAATGGGAAGCCCAATATAGAGGGAGGAAAAGTTTTTCACCCCTCTGTACTGGGCTTCCCCTTTTCCTGTCTTCAGTCCTGAAGAAGGGTCCTGACCTGAAACATTGACCATTTGCTTTTCTCCACGGATGCTGCCTGACCTGCTGAGTTCCTCCAGCATCTTGTTTTTTTCACCTAGATTCCAGCACCTGCAGTCCTTTGTTTTTCTTTCTTTTGCCATGTTTGTCCTATATCCTTCAAAACCTTTCCTATCCATGTACCTGTCCAAGTGTCTTTTAAATGTTGTTAATGTACCTTCCTCTGGCAGCACATCCCATATACTGACCACTGTCTGGATGAAAAAGTTGCCCTTCAGGTTGCTATTAAATCTCTCCCCTCTCGCCTTAAACCTATGCCCTCTGGTTCTTGATTCCCCAGTCCTGGGAAAAAGACTCTGTGCATTAACTTTATCTATATCCCTCATGATTTTATACACCTCTATAATATCACCCCTCATTCTCCTGTGCACCAATGAATAAAGGTTCCTGCCTGCTCAACTGCTCTCCATAACTCAGTCCCTCGAGTCCTGGCAACATCCTCGTAAATCTCCTCTGCACTCTTTCGAGCTTAAAGTCTCCTATAGCAGGGTGACCAAAACTGAACACAATATTCCAAATGTGGCCTCATCGACATCTTGTACAACTGAATGCACACCTATCACTAAGTAAGCATACTGCCAATATCAACAGAGTGGGCAATAGTCACTGGTTTGGCAAGGACTTCAGGATCTAATAATTAACAAAATTTCAAACTCAACCAAGCTGAACACGTGCTGAGGTGCATGTGTATGTTTGACACATAAGTACAATAAATGCACACATGTGTGTGGTAGTTAGAGAGCTTCACCAGATGTACTTGTTCCAGCAGCTTCCCCCGATTCTCAAAGCTGCCTACACAGTAGGAACAAGTAACATGTGTATGTGCACCGAGAATATAAATATGGCAATGAGGATGAATGAGTGGACATCATGTGATGCAAGAATCCGACAGTGTTAAGTATTAAGGCTCTGTGACTGACCATGTTGGTGACGCCAGTGGCAGATTGAGGCACTGGCAGCATTGATGACCCCAGTAGAAGCTACCCCTGAGTGAATTCAATTAAAGTTAATAAATGCACAGAATTTCACCTTTGAGCTTGCATGCAAAATTCTCACTTAGTGTCCCACTAAGTATCCTGGCAGACATCATTGAATACTGCCCAAGAAATGGGCTGGGATTATGTTCCCTCTCAAATGCTGTGATCAACATGACCTATGATCTAACTGGAGCCTCTTGTAGCACCACACAGACTATGAACACATGGCAGGTATTGGTATTGGTTTTTTATTGTCACTTGTACCGAGGTACAGTGAAAAACTTATCTTACGTACCGATCGTACAAGTCAATCCATTACACAGTGCAGTTACATTGAGTTAGTACAGAGTGCATTGAGGTAGTACAGGTAAAAACAATAACAGTACAAAGTGTCACAGCTACAGAGGAAGTGCAGTGCAGGTAGACAATAAGGTGCAAGGTCACAACAAAGTAGATTGTGAGGTCAGAGTCCATCTCATTGTATAACGGAACCGTACAAAAGTCTTATCATCATGGGGTAGAAGCTGTCCTTAAGCCTGGTGGTACGTGCCCTCAGGGTCCTGTATCTTCTGCCTGATGGCAGAGGAGAGAAGAGAGAATGACTCGAGTGGGTGGGCTCTTTGATTATGCTGGCTGCTTCACCAAGGCAGCAAGAGGTAAAGACAGAGTCCATGGAGGGGAGGCTGGTTTCTGTGACACGCTGGGCTGTGTCCATAACTCTCTGCAGTTTCTTGCGGTCCTGGGCAGAGCAGTTGCCATGCCACTGCCATACCACTGCCATATCACACCTATAAACTTCTATCATTGTTTCTAACTTCCTATCAACTTTGACTCAATCAGAAACCCATGGGTTCAAGCACCATTCCAGAGACTTGAGTGTGTAATCTAAGCTGAGCAGCACTAAGAGAGTGCTGCACTGTCAGGTGACTCAAGGTAGATACAGAAAGTCCAAAAGCACAATTTCAAAGAAGAACAGGAAATTCTCCTCAGTGTATTGGCAATGTCTATATAGAATCCTCATCTAACATCACCAAGATGTATTTGGTCCTTATCTCAATATTGCTTGTGAAAAACACTAGCTTAGAAATTCTATCATATGGCATGACATTTATAAGTGGTATGTGGTCGAGTTTTTATTGGGAAAGGGGTTGCATTGTACTTACTGCATATATACTGAAGTTCACAGTTGTCCTGCCAGGTTCAAACATGCTTATAACTTGCTTGACAAGGAGGTGGGTGGACACGTGTAGTGCCATCCACTGGTATGCTCTGCCTGCCTGGATGTTTCCTCCACAATATTAACTCACTGATGCACAGCCCAGGGATGGCATTCACCATTCACATAGGAGTAGAGCCTCATTAGGAATGTAAGGCTTGCTTTGGTGATGTTAGGAATTCAGGAGTTATGGAATTATGTGAAAGTAGCAGACATTAATTCAAACTAGAACCAGTCTTCAGTTCTTAATATAAACTGCAATTAGTAATCTGAAGTTAAAAGGACAATTTGTAAACAGACAATATTGTCTACAGAGCACGGGGTACTGGGTGCTCAAGAGATATGGTTTGTACAGTGATATGGCCATGAGATGCTCTTGTATTCTTCAGCCAAATGTAAGACTATGGGGGTATGTTAATTGGCCTACATCAGACCAGGCAACATCTGCTAAGTTATCTTGCACCATTGTGACCAAGTTCAAGGAAGCTTGCAGACCAGACTGATATTATTAAACACTAGCACATCAAAAATGGTCACAGGCATATTTTCTCTGTCAGTAGTTGGGATATTTGAGTACACAGAGAGTCAGCCCTCACAGCATTAATTTTGGGTGTCTGGGTTCTCTGTCCTCAGAAGTTTTAGACCATCCTTGTGAATTACTTTGTCCCAGCAAAGGTACTGGAACATTTAGAAGTGTCTCCCATTGTAGATACGTAATTCCATGGAAGCCTTGTCAGACTCAAAATATTGAAGTAAACGATGTCATTGTAGCTATTGAAATTGTATTAAATCACCTGCTCTTACCTTTCCTCTTAAGTGTATAAAAATCTGATGTACTTTGAGTTTGGGATACTCTATTGAGAGAGTCTCCAGGAGAATGCCTGCTTGTAGTGATGAATAAAGACCATTTATATCAACCAGCTTCAGTGTCTCTCTGGTGATTCAGCTCACAGTCACAACAGTGAAACATAAAGGGACCAGCCCCCAGCCCACGAGGTTCAGCAATGGGAACCAGCTGCTGGTATGGGCCATTTAATATCAACACTTACTCCTCGCCACAGCTCTCCCTCAGCACCCCAATTCCACGCTCAACCCCCAGTCAAAACACCAGTCCTCCCAACCCCCCCCCACTTGATTCGCACCTGACACCTTCTCCAGTAACTGACTGAGAACTCCCCCCACAACAACCCATGACATTTTGAACACCCCCACCCCGCCGCAAATGACTGGTGTCTTGATCTTGCCCTCTTCGGCCAATTCCCCCATCATCACTTTCCAGATCCTGGGAACGGAACCGTAGCCTGCTCATTCCTGTCCTTGTTCTGCAATGGCAGAGTAGGTGAAGGGGAAGGCTTTGAATTGATTAAATATGCAAGGAACAACCACTGCACTTGCACCATGGGCTTTGTGCCCAACAGAATTTTGCAGGGTCTCGCCTTCAAGAATAACCTTTTATTGTTTGTCTGATTGTGTTCAATGTGCCTCTGCAGGCAGCAAGTAATTTCTAGGCCACTACATAAATGCAAGTACTTTTTTTTTGCTTAGTTTAATTTGTCAAACTGTGACAGCAACACTTTGCAGTGTCAGCGGGTTTAAAAATAGGTAGGGGTCTTAGTTATAGGGATAAGAACAATCAAATATGATTAAATGCTGTGTGATTCTTGAATTTTGTGCCTGTTAAATGATTAATCTTTGCAGAAATGAATCATTTAGTTTCTAATATTTCGAGAACATTTTGGAGATTCACCTGACTGCCTTTTCAAAGAAAAACAAACTTCCTCCAAATATGTGAGCCGGCTAGTCTGTGCACGTGGATGGATTATTGAAGGAATACTTACATAGGCTGAATGTGCTTTTTCTTATCAGGCGTACTTTTTCATTATCACTTGCTCTATTCAGTTATTCCGCTATCTATTAACCTAACAGCTTAATTAACATTTATCTCGATGCTTCTCAGTGCAATTTCCAGGCTCAGGATTTTATATGCACCCAGATGCTGAAACAAGATTTTCCGCATGTAATCGACAAACTAAAATAAAACTGCAGACACTGGAAATCTGCAATAAAAGCAGAAACTGCTGGAGATACTCAGCATCTGCGGAGAGAAGAATGAAGTTAAGCCTTTCTGATGAAAGGTCATCAAACTAGACTGTTAACTCTATTTCTGTCATCACAAATGCTGCCTGGCTTGCTCAGTGAAGACATTCTGACTGGTTGTACCATGGACTGGTATGGAAACTCCAATGCATGGGAATGCAAGAGGCAACAGAGAGTGGTGGACTCAGCCAGTCCCATCATGGGTCCAGCTCTCCCCCACCATTGAAGACATCTGCAAGACGCGATGTCTCAGGAAGGCAGCATCCGTCATCAGGGACCCCATCATCCGGACCATGCCCTCTTCTTGATGCTGCCATCAGGAAGGAGGTACTGGAGCCTGAAGACCCACACCCCGAGGTTCAACAGCAGCTTTTTCCCCACAGCCATCAGGTTTTTGAACGACCTGAAAAACCTTAACATAACCTTGGACTGTATTTCTATTTCTCTCTCTCAACTTGCCCTAGTTATGTTAATTTTCTTGTTTATTATTGTGTATGTGTAAGTTATGTGCAATGTATGTTAATTTGAATTTATTTTAACTTATGTTTGTCATGGTTGTAATGTACAATACTGCTGCTGCATAAAGCTACTTTTGCACCCTGTGTATGTATGCCTGTGACAATAAACTTGAACTTGAGTGTTTTCAGCATTATCTGTTGTCTTAGCCCTAGCCCTTGGCTGTAAGCTTATGCTACTCAATGGCTTGTTTAGCATAAATACAACACAAGCACCTGGCTTGAATGGCAAATGAATTCAGCACACCTCATGAGGATATTCCTCTGCATTTATTTTTCAATGACACATCATTAAAATGTCCACAGTATGATAAAACATTGAAATAACTCTTGGCCTAAGCTTGTCACTTATTATTGGACTGAATGCTCAGGCTCATCAGGCCAGGGGCATAGCAAGGGCCATGTGAATTTCTTCACAAAAGTCGCAATACTAATGCTTTAACACTCACACTTCTGACATATTCTGTAGCCTCCCACAACTGTAAAACATCTTCCTGTTCCACAGCCCAGTGCAAGTCACCCGTTACAGGAAGAAATGTGTTGGTCATTCAACAGGATGGGAGATTAATCTTAATTGACTATTGACTTGACATTATAATGTCAGAGTACCATAACTGTTGAATGACAACAATAACAACCTATATTTATATTGCAGTTTTAACACATTTGAACTTCGCATACTGCTATGAATGTTAAGTCCACTTTCAGGCTTATGATAGGCCACATTTTACTGGAATATTCATCAATCCAGCTTCCGGAAGAAAAGCAAAAAGCATATGGAGGGTATTATCTTTCAGTTCATTTGCTGAGATTTTCATTTTTATTGATCTCACTAAATTAATACTAAATATAGGACATTACATATGGAACTGCAATTTTCCTCCTTATAAGGGAGACATTGAACCAGCAAGAATATCCAGTCCCAACCTGAAAGTTGTAAGAGCTGGCTTGTACAAATGTTGTCACCTTTTGTATAACATTGCACCTGCTGTTACAATGTTCACTGGTATTGGATATTGTACTCAAGGACTTGTCAAAATGCTGTCACAACTTCACGCTGGACGTTAAATCATTCCTGTTTTCCATCACGAGTTGGAAATTGAACGATTTGTTTTGAAGGTACAATTGTGTCCAAATTGTAGATTATTATGACATTTTCAAGCCGGTAGTTGTCTGATCTGTCACTTTTCACTAACTCAATATTGTTCGCACTCACTGGCATAGAAATACATTGTGCAGTGTATATTTTGTAAAAAGTATGTAATAGATTGAAGTATATTGTTCCTAACTCAGTCCAGTTAATGCAGAAAGGGAACCTGGATTGTGCATTTCACTGTGAGCAGTGGTCCAATGCACAGAGACCACTGCTGTGCAGCCTTGACGTCAGATGCATGCAACACACAATTGACATTGCTGCTGCTGAGTTGGAGTCACAGTGAGAGACAATGGAACAGAATGGGCCTCAAGGAGACAGAGCCTTGAATAAAAGGATGTCTGCTCTCTAAAGGGAGAGCTCCTTATTGACCCTTTGTTGGAAAATCCACATTGGCCAAAGTATTTCTAAACGCCTCTGATAATCAAAAACATTTTAAAACAATTCAAATGGATATAATTTTAAAATATTACAATGATTGGAAGAAGTACTTATAAACACCACAATATCCTAGAAATTAATTAAGAGCATTACAATGAAGAAATAAAAATCAGAGGCTACTTTCAAATGAATGGGACTGTGCCTGTCAAACCCAGCATAAAGCTAAGGGGTCAGATGCAAAGGAATGTTAGTGCTCCACTCCTATACCTTGTGCTGAGTCTGGTAGTGGAGGGGGAGATAACTGTGCCAACATCTGATCACCAGGTCATGTCTGATGTGTGTTGCAATGCATATGGGCGGAATTTAGTGGTGCAGTGACATATGCGGTTGAGACAACTGGCTGTTCACCACAGGACTAGCCACTGACGAAAGGAAATATGATTCAGACCAATGAGGAGTGCAGCATGGCTGTAGCAAGGCCTGCAGGTTTCCTAGCTCTCGTCTGTGAACTCAAGCAGGTACTGGGCCCATTGAAATCAATGTCAGGATCTGGCTACATGGAGACACAAACGACTGCAGATACTGGAATCTGGAGCAACAAAACGCTGGAGGAACTCAGCAGGTCAGGCAGCATCTATGGAAGGAAATGGACGGTCGAAGTTTTGGGTTGAGACTCTTCATGTGGACTGGAGAAAGGGTCTCGACCTGAAATCTAGCTGATGGAGGAAGGCTGGTAGAGATTCTACTTCTTTTAATCAAGTTAATTCCTTCAAAGGCTAAAGAAATTTGGCATGTCCCTGATGACGCTCACCAATTTTTAAAGGTGCACCATAGAAAGCATCCTGTCTGGAAGCATCACAGTATGCCAGCTGCCCTGCTCAAGATCACAAGAAATTGCAGCGAGTTCTGAACACAGCCTAGTCCAGCACGCAAACCAACATCCCCTCCATTGACACTGTCTACACTTACTGCTGCCTTGGGAAAGCAGCCAACATAACCAAGGACCCCTCCCACCCTGGTCATTCTCTCTTATCCCCCCTTCCATCAGGAAGACAATACAAAAGCTTGAGAACACATACCACCAGACCCAAGGACACCTTCTATCCTGCTGTTATCAGAATCCTGAATGGATGTCTCATATGGTAAGATGAATTCTTGTTCTCGCAATCTACCTCATCAAGGCCCTTGTACTTTACTTGTCTACGAGCACTGCACTTTCTTTGTAACTGCAACACCATATTCTGCATTCTGTTTTTCTTTTTACTATCTCAATGTATTTATGTACGGAATGATCTGTCTGGATGGCATGCAAAACAAAGCTTTTCACTTTATCTCAGTGCACATGACAATAATAAACCAATCCAATCCAATCCAATCCAATCCAATCCAATCCAATTCAATCCATTTCATTTTAAGTGCATGTGTGCTTTGAATCTTTCAAAACTAATTTTCAAAAATTAGTTTAATTTTTCTTTAACTTTTCTTAATAGATTCTGAGTAATTTTGAATGTTTTGTGAATGTCAAATCTGCTCACATTCAATGATAGTGATAGCTTTGACAGCCAGTGAAGCAAAAAGGATGCTATCACATAACTAATGGTGTTCTTTTGGCCACCAAGTGGTGCAAGGGAGATGGAGGAGCCAATCAGCATGGAAGTGAGGGATGGACAGAGCAATGATAATTGGGAGATCCAAATGGAACAGTGTTGGAGTAAAGGGTAAAAGTGTTGGAAGTGGAGGTGCAGGGGAGTGTGGATTTCCAAGATGTGTTTAAGATAGCCTCCATAATCGATATGCTTCTGGCTGGATTTTTGTTCTTAATTCAGTTTGGGGTATGGGCATCCCTTGTAAGGCAAACATTTATTACCCATTTCTTATTGCCTTTGTGAAGCTGGTAGTAAGCCATCTTCTCGAACCACTGCAGTCTCCTGGTTGAAGGTTCTCCCACAGAGCAGCTGGGGAAGGAATTCCAAAATTTATACCCTGTGATGACATATTTTTAAGTCAGGATGGTGTGTGATGGCTAGCTTGAAGAAGTCTCTGACAAACTACCACCAACATGTCATCTGCGGAACCAGAGGAGCCATCAATCGCTGTTGCATCACCATCAAGAACGCTTACTGTGCCATCCCGTGACCACACTTTGGCAAGTCTGATCACCTGTCTGTACTTCTACTCCCAGCATATAGGCAGAGACTGTGGACCTCAGCACCAGTAGTGAGGACCGCGAAGGTATGGTCAAGGGGGGCGGAGGAGTGTTTACGGGATGACTTTGAATCGGTGGACTGGACCATATTCAGGGATTCATCTTCAGATCTGAATGAATATGCCACAGCCATCACTGACTTCATCAACACCTGCATGGATGAGTGTGTGCCGTCGAGAACATACTGAGTTTTCCCAAACAAGAAGCCCTGGACCAGGAGATTCACAGTCTGCTGATGGCAAGATCTGTGGCGTTCTAGACCGGCGATCCAGAATCCTACAAGAGGTCCAGGTATGACCTATGCAAGGTCATTGTGAGAGCAAAAAGGCAATTCTGTGTGAAGTTAGAGACACAATCGGATGCACAACAGCTGTGGCAGGATTTGCATGCCATTATTTCCTATAAGATGAAACCTAAAAGCATAAGTGGCAGTGATGCTTCACTCCCCAATGAGCTCAACACCTTTTACGCATGCTTTGAAAAGGAGAAAAACACTACACCTGTGTGAATCCCCACTGCATTGGGCAACCCTGTGATCTCTGTCTTGGAGGCTAATGTCAGAACATCCTTCAAGAGGGTGAACCGTCGCAAGGCGTCAGGCCCTGACAGTGTACTTGGCAGGATACTGAAATTCTGTGCCAACCAACAGGCTAGAGTGTTCAAGGACATATTCACCCTCTCACTGCTGCAGTTGGAGGTTCCCACCTGCTTCAAAAAAGCATCAATCATGTCGGTGCCCAAGAAGAGCAGGGTGAGCTGCCTCAACGACTATTGCCTGGTAGCACTAACATCTACTGTGATGAAGTGCTTTGAGAGGTTGGTCATGGCTAGAATTAACTCTTGCCTGAGCAAGAACTTGGACCCACTGCAACTTGCCCACCGCCACAACAGATTGAAGTGGACGCAATCTTACTGGCTCTCCACTCGGCTTTGGAGCACCTAGACAACAGCAAAACATAGGTCAGGCTGCTGTTTATCGATTACAGCTCAACGTTCAACACCATCATCCCCTCAGTACTAATCAACAAGCTTCAAAACCTGAGTCTCTGTCCCTCCCTCTGCAATTGGATCCTCAACCTCCTTATTGGGAGACCATAGTCAGTGCAGATCGGTAATAACATCTCCTCCTTCTGACAATCAACACAGGCGCAACTCAAGGAGGTGTGTTTAGCCCACTGTTCTACTCTCTCTACACTCATGACTTTGTGTCTAAGCACGGCTCAAATGCCATCTATAAATTCACTGAAGACACCACTGTTGTTGGTAGAATCTCAGGTGGCGACGAGGTATACAGGTGTGAGATAGATTGGCTGGTTGAATGGTGTCACAACAACAACCTCACACTCAACATCAGCTCGACCAAGCAATTGATTGTGGACTTCAGAAAAGGGAAGTCAGGAGAACACACAACAGTCCTCACTGAGGCGTCAGTGGTGGAAACGGTGAGCAGCTTCAAGTTCTGGGGCATCAAGATCTCAAAGGATCTATCTTGAGCATGAAGATGGCACGCCAGTGACTTTACTTCATTGGGAATTTGAGGAGATTTGGTATCTCACCAAAGACTGTTGCAGATTTCTACAGATGTACTTTGGAGAGAATTCTGACTGACTACATCACTGCCTAGTATGGAGGCTCCAATGTGCAGGATTGAAAGAGGCTGCAAAGGGTTGTAGACTCAGCCAGCTCCATCATGGGCACAACCCACCTCACCACCGAGGACATCTTCAAGAGGCGGTGTCTCAAGAAGGCGGCTTCGATCATTAAGGACCCTCACCATCCAGGACATGCCCTCTTCACGTTACCACCATCAGGGATTAGGTACAGGAGCCTGAAGACCCACACTCGATGTTTTAGGAACAGCTTCTTCCCCTCAGCCATCAGATTTCTGAAAGGGTCCATGAACCCAGGAACACTACCTCATTATTCCTCTTTTGCACTATTTATTTATTTTTGTAACTTATAGTAATATTTATGTCTTGCACTGTACTGCTGCTGTAAAACAATAAATTTCACAACATACGTCAATGATAATAAACCTGATTCTGATTCTGATTTATGACTGAGAGAGGAACCTGCAGATAGAGGTGTTCCCATGCACCTGTTGCCCTTGTCCTTCTTGGCAGTAGAGGTTGCAGGTTTGGGAGGTGCTTTTGGAGTATCCTGGGTGAACGATTGCAGTGCATTTTGTAGTTGGTACATGCTACAGCCATTGTGATCTGTTGCTGGAGGGAACAAATATCTAGGGTGTTTGATGGGGTACCTGTCAAGTGAGCTGCTTTGTCCTGGATGAGGAAGGATTGGATGGATTGAGTCTTGTGGATTGAGGTGGGCTAAGTAGACCAACTACTGGTGGGACTTGAGAAGCAATGATCATCATAGAGTAATACAGCATGGAAACAGGCCCTTCAGCCCAATCGTCATGCCAGCTCTATAACTATATCATAAAATCCAAAATGGAAATGAAGAAGGGAAAGGAACAATCTAAACTAGAACCTTTTATCAGAAGGAGGCTCATTTCGATAGGGCCAAGGTACAGTGGAACCAAAGACTGATAGGTGAAGATCTAATGTAACAATGGGTGACCTTTAAGGAAGAGTTGCTTCCAGTACAGGTTGGGTTCAATCTCACCTAGAAGAAAGGTTGGGGGAGCAAAGCCCAGGCTCTCCGGAAGACAAAGGAGATAGAGCATATAATGCAGAAAACGTGTGGAAATTGGCCTGAATATGGTAAGTTGAGAGGGGAGGTTTAAAGTGAAATAATGTGGGGCAAAGAGGGTGTTTGAGAATAAAATGCAATTTAGTCATGGAAAACCTTAACAAGCACTTAGAGAAGCTTGAGTTAATAAAGATGAACCAGCAGTGTTGTCAAAGGCAAATTGTGTTTGACTAACCTGATGGAATTTTTGATGTGGTAACAAAGAAAGGCAATGAAGGGAATGTATTAGATATCATCTGCATGAATCATCAGAAGATTTTTGTCAAAGTCTTACTTTAAAGACTGATAATAAAACCGAGACCCATGAGTAGAAGGATCAGAGACAGCATGGATAAAAGACTGGATTAAGGACAGTAAACAGAGTATCATACAGATTAGGAGCAGGAACAGGCCACTTGGCCTGTCGAACCTGTTCTCCCATTCAACAAGAGTATGGCTGATCTGATCTCAACTCCATATTAGCCCTCCAGTAACCTTCCACTCCTCTGCGAATAAAGAATCTGCCTAAAAATTATTCTGCTCCCACCACACTTTGAGGAAGAGAGTTCCAAAGACTCCCGACTGTCCAAGAGAAAAGCTTTTGCTATAACGCTATCTTAAATGGGCAACCCTTCATTTTTCAACAATGGCCCCTAGTTCTAGATTCTCTCACAAGATGCCCTCATGGGAAATGGTTGCTGGTGCGATTGGAGGATGATAGGCATGTGTGAGTATTTTGGAAATGTTGAAATAATGCACATATGGAGAGGCATGGCCTTAGTAGGGACAGCCAACTTGACTTTGTGTGGAGCTGATCATGCCTTACAAACTCGATTGAATTTTTTGAGGCGGTGACATAGAAGCTTGATGAGGGTAAGCAAGTGAATGTTATCTACATGGATTTTAGTAAGTCATTTGATAAGGTCCCTCATGGTAGGTTGATTCAGAAGAAAAAGATGCATGGGATCTAGGGTGAATTGCAAGTTTGGATTCGGAACTGCCTTGGCCATAGAAGACAGATAGTGGGGGTGGAAGGCTGTCATTCTGGCTGGATGTCTGTGACCAGTGGTGTTCCGCAAGGATCGGTGCTGGGACCTCTGCTGCTTGTGATATATATATATCAATCATTTGGGTGTGGATGGGTGGATTAGCAAGTTTGCAGATGACACCAAGATTGGTGGAGTTGTGCACAGTGTAAAGGGCTATCAAAGAATACAGCGGGATATAGATTAATTGCAGGTATGGGCAGAGAACTGGCAATTGGAGTTTAATCTGGGCAAGTGTGAGGTGTTGCACTTTGGCAGGTCAAATGAAAGGAAAAAGTATGCAGTTAATTATAGACCCCTTAATAGCATTGAGGTACAGAGGGATGTTGGGGTCCAGGTCCATACTTCACTGAAAGTAGCTATGCAAGTGGATTAGGTGGTAAAGAAGGTGTATGGAATGGTTGCCTTCATTGGTAGGGGTGTTGAGTTTAAGAGTAAGGAAGTCATGCTGCAGCTCTCTAAAACTTTAGTCAGACCACACTTGGAGTATTGTGTGCAGTTCTGGTCACCCCATTATAGGAAGGATGTGGAGCCTGTGGAAAGGGTGCAGAAGAGGTTTACTAGGAAGATGCCTGGATTAGAGGGTATGAGCTATAAGGACAGGTTGGACAAACTTGAGTTGTTCTCCCTGGAGCATCAGAGGCTGAGGGGAAACCTAAAACTTAAAAACTTTACTTATATAGCACGGTAACAGGCTTTTTTTCTGGCCCAACGATCCTGTGCCGCCCAATTACACCCATGTTAACCTACTAACCTGTATGTCTTTGGAATGTGGGCGGAAACCGGAGCACCCAGAGGAAGCCCACGCAGTCACGGAGAGAACGTACAAGCTCCTTAAAGACAGCGGCGGGAATTGAACAGCGATCACTGGCACTGTAATAACGTTACGCTAACCGCTACACTACCATGCCACCCGTAAAAGCCCGGACTCCCTTCTTGTAGTCTTAGCTTGCTGCCACACAGCCATTATGACAAAGGACACTGAAAGTCTCACATCCTTCCATTAATCCGTCTTCCTGCAGATTAACGGGATTGACGATACCCCACTCCAAGAGAGCACAAATATAGCAGCAGCTATCCAAATGAGAGCTGCCTTCATCATTTCATTCTGCATTTACTATTATTATGTTTTTTTTTCTTTCTTTACTGTGTTCCACCCAACCACCATTCACATACTACAGCTTAGGGTTGGCTACACATAGTGACATTGCTATTGCAAAGCTGTCTGGGAATGCTTGGGTAATTCAACCATCAATCAGTTCTGCAAGTGCCCGAGATTGAACTGATGCACTTAACTCTTATGTAGCTACTCTCCATCCCCTGCATTTTTGGCAAAAATAATCTGTTTAGATTGGGAGAAGTTGCTGAAGTCTCTTCCTTGAATTATTTTTCACTAGTCTTTAAACAGAGTCTTTTCTGAGTGAATTGATGTCGTTAGCTGTACAATTTGCAACTTGACATGAGCCCAGACACACTCCATGCCCATTGTCCAACCCATAGCTGATACAGTTATCAATGGTGACTCTGCCTCTTGTTCGATGTATTCATGGAGGTTTCAACACATGATTTCCCACTTCAACTTATCCTGACCCCACACTCCCACAGCCAGTCTACAGTCAAAGTGCACAGCCTTCCCAACTCGAACTGGAAATGGAAACTAGAAAGAGCACCAGAAATTTTTGACCCAAGTTGTCGGTGAACCAGCCTTCATACTCATTTTCTCCCCAATATATTTTGTAATTTTTAAATGAAAATATTCAAAGAAAATGAATAAAATACTTTAAATACCCCATGTATTATTCTCCTGCATTATATCCAGGAGTGGTCTTCAGTTTATTCTTCATCTGCTGGAGATCCAGGACTAGCTGGGAAGCTGAAGTCAGTTCCTGGCCTTAGGATCTTTATGAGCAAGAAATGATTCACACTCTGCAGTGGCTGATGGAGGCCAGTTTTAATCAGGCTTAGAACCTGTGTGGCCTTAGTAAATATAGGGCCTGGTTCAAGAGTATTTTCATAACGGTGAATGTGAAAGACTCCATACAGAGAAGATATAAGTACCTCCATTCTCTGTTGGCATCACAAAGCACTCAAAATGTTTGAAATGGGCTCACTGTTATAGTTTGCAATGGTAGCAGCCCACTTACACACAGTAAAAAAACATCTGGACAAGTGTGAGGTGTTGCACTTTGAGAGGAAAGTGTACAGTAAATGCCAAGAACCTTTGGAGCATTGATGTACAGAGGGATCTTAGGATGCAAGTCCATATCTCCCTGAAAGTGGCAAAACAAGTGGATAAGGGAGTGGTAAAGAAGGCATGCGGCATACTTGCCTTCACTGGAGTGTTGAGTAACTCGCTGTTGATGGGCTGCCCTGGAGTGAACTGTAGTTCTGTTTGTACAGTTATGCCTCATCCCCTGACGTCCTTCTCTTGAGGCTACCTCAGTACATTAAATATTCACCCAATGCTACACACAGATGGACAGTCTCCTGATCACCTTATTCAGAAATGTCATTGGCACCACAGCTGTATACGAGCAAACTTTCCTCTTCCCTTTCAGTACTGGATACAGGGTCTCTACCCAAAATGTTACTTATACCTTTTGCCTCCGCAGAGGCTGCTTGACCCACTGAATTCTTCCAGCATTTTGTTTTCACTCTTGTTCTGAAGCTTTATTTTACTCTACTTTATACAACACAGTAACAGGCCCTTCTGCCCAATTACATCCATGTGAGCCTACTAACCTGTACATCTTTGGAATGTAGGAGGAAACCAGAGCACCCGGAGGAAACCAATGCAGTCACGGGGAGAACGTACAAACTCTTTACAGATAACGGTAGGAATTGAACCCCAATCGCTGGCCATGTAATAGCATTATGCTAACTGCTACGCTATGTGCCTGCCCAGATAGAGGTTTTTAAAATTATGAGAGGCAGAGATAGGGTAGAAAGTCAGAATCTTTTCCTCAGGGTAGAAATGTTAAACAACAGAGGATATGCTTTTAAGGCGAGGGGGGGGAAGTTTACAGGCGACATGAGGGGCAAATTTTTTATGCAGAGGGTGGTAGGTGCCTGGAATAGGTTACCAGGGATAATAGTGGAAGCAGGCAGTGTGGTGGAACTTAAGAAGCTTTTCGATAGACACACGAATATGAAGGGAATGGAGGGAGATGGATGATACACAGGAGGAGCACACTCGGTATGAATAGGCATCAAGATCGGCACAACATCATGGGCCGAATGGCTTGTCCAGTGCTGTGCTGTTGTATGTTCTACATTCTATGGTGTTCCCAATGCTGTTTTTTATACACACATGCTGATGACTTGGGGTAAAATTTCAAAATTTGCAGAAGGCACTAAACTTGGGGGTGTGGTAAACAGAGGAGATGATATTGATAGGACATGGAAAGGTTTGTAGAATGGGCAGACAAAGGGCAGGTGAAAAGAATTGCAAAGAATTATGAAATAATGCACTTTGGTGGAGAGAGCAAGGGTAGATGATGTAAACCAAATGGCATTTCTTTAAATGGTTTGCAGGAACAGCGAGAGCTGGAGATACCTTGTTGGACGAGTGGCTAAAATAAAGCACTTGTGATCATATGTTTTGTAAATCAAGTCAAAGAATTCAAAAGCAGGGAGGTGACGTTGAACCTTTATAAACTGCTGGTTGCCACAACTGGAGTATCGTGTCCAAGTCTGGTCACCAGTCTTTGTGAAGAATGTGAAGATCCTCGAGAGGGTGAAGAAAAGATTTACCAGAATGATTGCAGGGGTTAGAAATTATAGCAACAAAGTTAGACTGGAGAAGGTGGAGTTATTCTCCTCAGTGTAAAGAAGGTGGGATTATGCAGAAGGTGGGGTTATTATCCTCAGTGAGGAGACACTTGAGAAAGATGTACAAGATTATGACTGGTTCCAGCTGGGTAAATAGATGGAAGTTGTTCCAGAGTTCAAGGACTAGAGGACACAAGGTTAGAATGGTGCAAGAATGAATGGGAAAGAGAACTCCAGATACTCTTACCCACAGAGACATGGAAGAAAATTCTCCAATTATTTAATACATCTTCAATGTGCGCTAGACACTCTTTGATACAGTTTAAGGTGGTTCATAGGACCCATATATTGAAAGACAAGTTAGCCCGTTTTTATCACCATATAAATCCTATATGTGACAGATGTAATTCAGAGGTGGCTTCCCTGACACATATATTTTGGTCTTGTCCTCTTCTGGAAAAATATTGGAAAGACATTTTTAATATTATTTCAACTGTATTGAATATTGATCTACAACCCCATCCTATTACTGCAATTTTTGGATTACCAATGACGGATTCTGGCCATTTATCTGCTTCTGCTTGTCGTATGATTGCTTTTGTTACATTAATGGCCAAGAGTTCCATTCTATACAAATGGAAGGACCCTATACTCCCTACTACATTTCAATGGTTTTCTCAAACTATAACATGTTTAAACTTAGAAAAAATTAGGAGTGGTACTGTTGATCCTTCGCTTAAATGTGAGGGAGTTTGGAGACCATTTATTCAATATTTCCATATGATATGAGCAGACCTTTCCCGAATCCCCTTCAATAACCTTTGAATATTGAAGTGCGGAGTTGGTGACATAATAATGGGCTTTTTTTTAATTGAAGAAATATCAGTCCAGTTTTTTTTTTCTTTGCAGTTTTTGGTTTGATTTTGTCTATTATTATCTTTTTTTTTGATTTGGGGGTTTTCTCTTCATATAATTAAATTTCTTTTCAATTTTTTTTCCATCATGTGCACTTAGCAAGAGTGCGGGAGGTCCAGATTACATATTTTACTCCTTGTGAGTATAAATATTAACTGTTATTATTGTTATCCCAATCTCTTTATATCATATGTATAATTATTAGTGTTATGTATACCAATTTGAATTAATTTGAAATTCAATAAAAGGATTGGAAAAGAAAAAAAAGAATGGTGCAGAAAGTACAAAGGGGGTCTGAGAAAAAAACTTATTCACACAGAGTGTGTTGACGATTTCTGATGGTTCTCCAGTAAAGGATTGGCTGTGCAATGATTAGTCAAAGACCAGGTTACAAAACCCACCTGGAGTCGATGGCGATGGTGATACTGATCTTGCAATCACTATCTGCAGAGCTGGTGGACACAGAATCAATCAGGACTTTTCAGAAAGGAACTGGATGGGCAGCTGAGGGGATAGAGTAGGGGAAGCTTTTGACAGAGGTTGGTGGATATGTGGAACGAACTGCCTGAGGAAGTGGTAGAGGGAGAAAGAAATAAGAATGTTTAAAAGATATTTAGACAGATACATGAATAGGAAAGGTTTAGCAGGATATGGGAAGCAAATGGGACTAGCTCTAGAAAGACAGAGAAACAAAGTACTGCAGACGCTGGAATCTGGATGATAAACACTATGATGCTGGAGGAACTCAGCAGACCAGGCAGCATCCATGGAGAAAAGCAGGCAGTCAACGTTTTGGGTCAGGACACAGAGGAAAAAGGGGAAACCCAATATATAAGAGGGAAAAGCAGAGCAGTGATAGGTGGACAAAAGAAGGGAGGTGGGGTGGGCACAAGGTGGTGTATGTAGATGCAGATCAAGAAGACACCTTGATCAGCATGGACCAGTTGGGCTGAAGGGCCTGTTTCCATGATGCATAAGTCTCTGACTGACCTTTCTATAATACTTTATGTTGATATCAATGTTAACTTTGACTGACATCGCCATCATTTGCTGCATAATCCGACTCTAGTTTTCCTCTTGTAGTCTCTATAATGTTACCCAGTGTTTGCTTGCTTGTTGATGCCCAGATCAATTCTACAGTTCCTGTTATTTCCACTCTCCCACTCTAATTTACCTGCATTTCCCCCCCTGATTTTACTGAAGCCAGGGGAGGCATCCTTTCTTAAAATGGCAAACAAGCATGATTTAGGGGAAAAAAAATGGCTCAAGATAATAATTTCCGCTGCTTTGGTATGAATCCTTAATGCATCCTTAATTGAAATAAATGGGGTTAATGTCTGTCTTGAAAGAGCAAGGAGAAGAATTTGAGAAGAGCATCTTTCTTCCTGCTGGCTACATGCCAAAGGAAATGCAATGAGATCTCTGGCCCTGACTTAAAATGTTTCTGTTGTCAATTTGATATGAATGTGGACTGAAGGATTTGAGATATTTTGTGCACTTGCCTCAACAGAAAGGAAAAAAAACACTTAAAGGAAATGCCGGCAATGGCTGTCCCATTTTTGCTATAGTTTGAAAGTATCATAACTTTAGTATGAATTCTGAAACTGAAAGCAGTTAAAAATTGGACCTAATGTGCTGATAGAGAAAATGACAAGCAGATTTTGGAGAACAGCACAGCAATGATTGATAATAAATGGCGATAATATCATTTTGTTTCATTAGTTGCTTAGATTTCTGATTGCTAATGCATTTCTTTTGGGATGGTAATCACTACTCTGGGCTGTTAATGAGCAAAATGTTCTTTGGAATGTTATTATAGAAAACAGGTTGCTTGTAAGTACTACCCAGACAATTATCAGGGGACCCTTGTGAATTCTTTGAAAGTGTTTAATTTTAATTTATTTGTGAGTAATTTTATGCAATAATACAGGAAGCAGGCAGATGAACTTGCGGAGTGCACTGCACAACACTGTGGAATAAGTGACACTGGCTCAGGTCTTGGCCTTCCATGCAGCTGGGTCTAATCCCTTGGGTCATCGAGTATAGCATCAAGCAGAAGCAAGTGAAACAAGGGTGTCAGTGCACATTGCCACAGCACTTCCGAGAATTAAATTGGGAGGTGAGAAGAAACTGCTTACACTGCGACCTAACCTACAGATCAGCAAGGAGAAGAGATGGATTTGGGGATGGAAATTGCAAGGAGAAAAAAAAATAAAATTAATAAGGCAGTACACCTTTTGCCAACCTCTCTCTTTCTGTCTCATCTGCTTTTCTCTGTTACTTCCCCTTCAATTTATCACAATCTATTTTTCCACAAATATTTCACTACCTCCCTGACTTCTTGCTCTCTCTATTACTCTTGGAAGCATTCTAATTTCTCCTCTCTCTCATTAAAATTTTGCTTTTGTCTTACAAATGCAGGTGACTTCAAGTCGTTCTCTTGAGAGGCCAAAATAATTTCTTCATTTTGAGTGAAGTTGGATCTCTGACGTAATGTTGACAAACTTAACCTTTATTGTGAATGTGAACCTCACCAGGATTGATAGTTATGGTCAGTCTCCATACATTGATTTAAAACATCTTTTTATGAGTTGGCACAGTGACTGAGGCTCCAGTGCATTGTAGCATGGTGTGATAGGATGTATGTTCACACCAATTAATACTCCACTGATTAGCAATGCTGCATTGTTGGGGTTGGGATCGAGGTGGAGAGGTGGGACTGTGCCGAATAGAAGGGAAGTGTTTCCCTTGTGTCTCAGTTGCTGGCACTCTCTCCTCAGTAAAAATGGGTTTAAGTTCCACTCCACTGGACACTGGTCAGGCCACACGTGGATTATTGTGTACAGTTCTGGTCACCACACTTGTGGAGGATGTGGTTGCGTTGGAGAAAGTGCAGAGGAGAGTCACCAGGTTGTTCCTCGGATTGGATGATTTTAGTTAAGGAGGGCTTGGAGCGAAGGAGGCTGAGGGTTGACCTGATGGAAGTGTATAAGGTTACGAGAGGTATCAATGGTCAAAACACATGGTATAAAGCACATGGCAGTGCATGTGGACTCTCTGTATAGCTCCATACGTACTGTACCATCATTGCTTTTCTCTCTCTCTCTCCTCTATTCTCATTTATCTCTTTCTATTACATCTCCTGCAAAATGATCAGCCATAATTGAGAATCCTCCCCCACCCTCTCTCAGCAGGCACCACCACCGCCTGTGTCATTCAGTTCCTCCTGGTCTCCACCCTGTCCCTGACATTCCCTTTGTCCTCGCCACCCGTCTCCTTCTCTGTAACTTCAAACCTGTTTGATTTCTTGCCTTTCTTGTTCTGACGAAAGGTCATTGAAGTGTTGACTCTGGTTCTCCCTCCACAGATGCAGGCTTACCTACATAATAGCATTTCTTTTTTTAGTTTTATTGCAGAATGTTAAACTGAATTTGAATTTGCCAACTTCTGTTGTAGGCTGGGCATATCTTCCTGCTCTGCATTTCATAGCTCCCACATTCTTTTGTCTATATCCTTCTGTCTACATTCTCCCTCTCTAACTGTTCCCTTTCACTCATTGACCAGATAACCTTGTTTACAGCTTATCTCCATGGTCACCCTAGTTTTACCCTGGTCCCCACCCTCTCTGCAGCTTTACAAGATTCTTTTGTCTCCTCTCCAGTTCTCATGAAGGGTCTTTGACCTGAATCGTTAGCTCTGTTTCTCTTCCCACAGATGCAGCCTGACCTGCTGAGTATTTCCAGCATTTTCTCTCTTTATTTTAGATTTCCAGCATCTGCAGGGTTTTTGATTTTCATTCAGTGGTTTGCTGTTGAAAAACTGTCAAATACTAATGGCCTTTTTTGAAACAGGTCTCACTCTGTACTACATCCGCTCATCTGCCAGCTTGTGACAGAATATGGGCCTTTCTGTTGGCTCCCCAAGGGAAGTATGTTCCAACACTGTCCCAGATATTGAGAGCTGTCAGGCTATTCATCTACATTCACTACTAAACTTCATCTTGTCCTGCTCCGAAGCATAATCAAGCAGCATCCTGCAAGCCCCCTCCCAGCTGGGATTCAAGTTGGGGCACTGAAGTTATATGTAGTGCAGCACAAATCAGGGAATTCCGACCAACTAATTGTGGAAGACTCCCCTGGTGTCAGTGGGTTGTGGGTTCAAGTCCCATTGCAGACAAGAACAATTAATCTAGGATTTGGATGAGAAAGTACAAGGCTTGGTTAGTTTGTGGATGATACTAAAACAGGTAGTATCGTAGACAGTGAAGAAAGTTATCAAAAATTTCAGGGGGATCTTGATCAGCTAGGTAAATGGGCTGAGGATTGGCAAATGGCATTCAATCCAGATGTGCGAGGTGTTGCATTTTGGGAAGTCAAACTAGGGTAGAACTTATGCAGTAAACGGTAGCAACCTGGGGAGTGTTGTGGAACAGAGGGACATAGAAGCACAGGTACATAGTTCACTGAAAGTGGCATCATAGGTAGATAGGGTGATGAAGAAGGCATTTGGCATTCTGGCCTTCATCGGTCAGGACACTGAATATAAGAGCTGTTCAAGACCTTGGTGAGGCCACACCTAGAGTATAGTGTACAGTTTTGGTCACCATATTATAGGAAGGATGTCATAAAGCTGGACAGAGTGCAAAGAATATTTACGAGAGTGTTGCCTGAGTTATAGGGAGAGGTTGGGCAGGCTAGGACTTTATTCCTTGGAGCATAGGAGACTGAGGGGTGACCTTACAGAGATGTATAAAATCATGAGGGGCGTAGATAAGGTGAATGCACACTGTCTTTTTCCCAGAAAAAGGGAACCGAAACCTGGAGGGCAGAGGTTTAAGGTGAGAGACATAAGATATGAAAGGGACCTGAGGGGAAACTTCTTTATACAGAGGGTGGTGTGCATATGGAATGAGCTGTCAGTGAATGTAGTTGAGGCAGGTACAATAACATTTAAAAGACATTTGGATAAGTACATGGATAGGTAAGGTTTAGAGGGATATGGGCCAACCATAAGCAAATAGGACTATCTTAGGTGAGCACCTTGGTCGCCATGGATGAATTGGGTCATAGGGCCTTTTTCTGTGCTGTGTAACTTTATGACATGCTCAATGACATTTCAGTGAATACTGAGGGAGTGATAAGCCATCAAAGGTCTTTTGGAGGAGTCATTGAATTGTCGTCCCATCTTCCCTCTAATGTTGAAGTAAAAGATCCCTTGTCCTATTGGAAGAAGAGTTGAGGTGTCCTTCAGGCAAAAGCATTAAAAAAGATTATCAGTTCAACAGCACATTGCTGTTTGGTGGATCCTGCTCAGCACAAATAGGCTGCTCCATACAAGAGTGATTTAAAGTACTGTGAAAGGCGGTGCATAAATGCACGTTCTTTCTTCGCCTGCACACTCTTTACCAATGGAGCCATTTTGGGCGTTGACAGCGTGTGTCCCCTTTCACTTCCCCAGTAAAATTAACCAGCACAATGGGACCTGTTAACAAACAAAACAAATGCATTCTCCATCTCTACAGCAAAGACAATGGATGTGTCTGCAAGCCAACTCTAACACAATGTTTGGCCCAGGGCTGTACATCTCCCACTTGCTTTCAATGGGAACAACTGTCAAGTTTAAGACAAATCTTACAGCTTAAAACAATACTCGCGAGGAAAATAGGGAGGGGAGAATAAAACAAGCAAACTGGGATTCAGGGAAAAGCACTTCATGTGTCGATTACTCACTACACAACATTTTCTGTGTACTTGGGCATTGTCAAGGGACTTGCTGCTAAAAATATAGAGTTAGGATATATAGAACGTCAGCTGTCCTTCAGCATATAAATAGGGAACATAAATAAATAACTAGTCATTCATTGCTCCCTGTATATTTGTTAAAAATCTTTACTGTTTAAAAACAATATTAGTCGCAGTTGTTAATTTCACAATTGGTATCAAATTCTTGTCTCTGTTGAGTCTAAAGATGTTGCATTGTGAAACTATATGGATCTACTGATAAAAGTTTCCCTGAATGGCTGATAGACTAATGGTGGCCCTTGATCGGAGCCTGATTGATGCATACTAGATAATTCAGTTGAAAATGGGTGGTGCAGTGATGTGACAGACCTGCTGCCTCACAGCTCCAGTGACCTGGGTTCAATCTTGACCTCCGCTGCCATCTGTGTGGAGTTTACATCTTCTTCCTATGACTGTGTGGGTTTCTCTTGGCTGCTCTGATTTCCTCCCGCATCACAAAGTTTAGCTGGTTGGTAAGTTAGTTGACTACTGTAAATCACACCCCGCGTGGGTGGGTGGGTATGAGAAAGAAAGGAAAATAAGAAGGAACATGGGACTGATAGGGTTATGCTGAGAACTAGCATAGACCCAATGGGCCAAATGGCCCCTTCTATGTCATAAGAGAATATATGATATAACCAGTTTCAGTCACTTGTCTGAGCCAAGCTGGTTGATCTTGAAAGGGGTAAATATTGGGGAAGGGCACACTGAGCTTTAATTTGGCAGACTAAATATGGGGGTAATTATCAGGTTTCCTTTCAGTTAGCTGCTCTAGACCTGTTCTAGACTTTTGCTCATTCACCTTATGTGGGTGTTCCTGGTGTGGACTGTCACTGAGCTCAAATGGATTTGCTCTGCTTTTTACATAGAAGACATCCCTGTTCAATTGTCGAGTGGATTCCAAAGCTGGGGCTATACTGGAATAGTTGGCCAAAGGGACAGTGAGGTCTGGAACACATCCCCTATACATGCAAGATAATGCCCCCATTGATGCAGTGCTTTTGTGTAATTCAGTGGATCTATTAGTGCAGTCCCCATATAATTCATAGGGTGAGAGAGTAGTGCAGCACAGGAGCAGTCCCTTCAGCCCACCACACCCACGCCAACCTTTTTGCATTTCCTTTGTAGATCGGTGGAACTGTTCATGCGGTCATTCTGCATGTTAAAGGATTTGCAGATTTGTCTTCTTCTAATTCATTGGATCTGTTGTTACAAGTCCTTTATAACACAATGGATCAGGTATTTCAATTACATTGAATGAAATATCAAGGCAGCTCTCTTGTAATTCCCAATCCAGTTCTTCATGTGTGATATCAGGAAAAGGCTAAGAGCCCAGGATTTGGTTTTGAGTACCAACAGCTTTCGAACACTAATGCTCCAGGGGTACATTTGCCTCTGGCCAAGCTGCTTCTGTGCAGTATACAAATTGAAATTTGCTTGAAGGCATAGAAAATTGTCCAGGTTTGTCCTGTCCACAAAATGAAGGACAGATGCAATAGGGTCAATTACCAGCTGACTGGTGCATTCCGACATCAGGAAAGTGATGCAAGTCCCATGGACAATTTTTCCAAGCACCACATGCCAATAACTGGTTACCAGTATTCAGTTGGACTCTGCTAGGACCAATTGCCCCTAGCCCGCAAAAGAGCCTTGGTTCAATCGTGGATGAGGTGTTGAATTCCACAGGTGGGATGAATGTGACAACAGTGTGGTATTTATCCAAGCAGGGCTTTAGGAAATGACACAGATCTGAGGTCATGGGAAGCTGGTACAAGGAAGTGTTTGGGATTGTCTGTCAATCATCTCAGCCCCTAGACATTGCTGTTGGAGTTCCTCAGAGCATTGCCCAGGCCCAATCATTTCCATTTACTTTATTGATTACCTTCTCTCCATTTTAAGATGGGAAATGGGAACATTCACGAACGGTAGCTTCAGTTCAGTTCCATTTGCCTCAGATGATGAAGTAGTTCACCGCCACATATAATAATGCCCGGGCAACATGCCTTGTGCTGACAAGTAGTACATTCTGCACAAATGCCAGGCAAGGACTCAAAAATAATAAATTTACACACCATCCCTCGACATTCATTACCTTTTTGGATTCCACCTCCAAGCTGGGGTCACCATTGACCGGAAACTTAACTGGACTATCCGAATGAATGAATGCACAAGAGCAGGTCAGAGGCTTGACGTCATGTGGTGACTAATGGACTTCCAAAATAAAGAAACAACTTAGATGTGCGACATAACCCTGTCCATTTGCCCAGAAGAGTGCAGGGAAAGCCTAAGGGAAAGCTTCCCTTCTGGTTGTCAGCCTGTTCTTCCCATTGAACGTAAGCTCCATTCACTGCCAGCCAAACCTGGGTGTGGTGAGTACCATCTATAGGCTACACCACTGCAGCTCAACAAGGCTTCATTAAAGCACTTCCTAAACCCCTGAAATCAGCCACTAAGAAGGGAAAGGGTAGCAAGCACAGGGAAATGCTGCTAACAGCAAGTTGCCCTCCAAATCACACACGATCCTGATTTGGACGTATATTGCCATTCCTTCATCAGCACTGAATCAAAATCCCAGAATCCTTATTTAATGATGCTACGGGAATCCATCACTACACAGACTACATTCATACAAGAGTGCAAATCTGCTTCACTCTAACAAGGGCAGCAAGGCAGGGGCTATTAATTCTGCAGTGGCGCACTCATTCCATATGTGAATTTAAAACAACTTTTGAATGTTCATGGATATGTTGTTACAGACCCCTTTAATTAATTTTCCTGTTGTTTCAGGCATCTTGTAAGTTAATAGATCTATTAATACATTCCCTTTCTAAATCAGCAGATTTATTGATGCTGTTGCCTTGTAAGTTAATGGATCTGTTGACACAATCTCTTTGTAAGCACTTGGTTCATTTGATACAATCCCATTCTAATTACTGGATCTGTTGATGTTATCCCATTGTTAATAGATGGAATTCAGTTAAACTGTTGTGTCACCTCCTGAATGATAATAGTTGTGTTTGTTGTCCTGAGTGGATTGAAACCTTGTGGGAGTTTTCATTGGGCCATTTGGTTTTTCCTGTGGCTGGCTGATCCCACCTGCTGTTCAAAGCCTGTGGTCTGGGAGGATCCCTCCTGGGCCTCCTCAGAAAGTCTATAAAATCGGTGGCTGACCGCTCGATGGTATGCAGTCTTCCAGTGTGCTGCTATAGGCTTGTTGGGTCTCAGTTCATTTCTTACTGGTCGACGTTAATGGATTCATTTTCATACCGGGGGAGCAACATCTTCATACTCGAGAGAGTGACTCAGGTCTCTGCCATAACTCCAGTGGAGTCCTCCTCCTAATAATATGCCTGGAGCACTGTTTAGTCTTGTTTCTCAAGAAGACCTCATGGCATTGGTACCTGTTAATTTACATTAACGTCCAAACAAGGATGTCCAAATGTGTAACAACAGGTGCTAATGATGTTGGAGCCAGGTTTATCTTCATCAACCTGGCTCCAACAGAAGTCTTCTTGCTAGAAAATGAATGCTGAAGGTCTCAAGGACCCTGCAATGACATCTCATCTCACCCTGCCACAGGGTGTCCACACTGGTTCAGTCCCAATGTCTCCTGGGAGTCCCTAGCCCGTAGCCACTCAAAAAGGAGCAAGTATTCAGAATGATGCTTAGAGCCTCCAGACCACTTTTCTGAAGCAGACAGTACATATAGAGTTGTACAGCACAGAAACAGGCCCTTCGGCCTACCATGTCCATACTGACTGTTGTACACATCTATACTGATTGCATTTCCCTGTGCTAGGTCTATAGCCTTCTGTGCCTTGGTGATTCAAGTATTTGTCTAGATGCTTCTTCAGTTTTGTCAGAGTATCTGCCTCCACCATCTCCTCAGGCAGCGCATTCTAGATTCCAGCTACTCTCTGTGCAAAAACATCCCCTCTCAGAGCCCCCCTAAGCCCAACATAAAGAGCAGAAGCAGTTTACCATTGCCCAAACTACCCACCACCCTGCTCTTCCAGTGACAGCATCTGCAGATGATTCATTGGCTTCAACTACCTTGGCACCAGTCATCCTCGATCTGGAGGGACTACGTAAGAGAAGATGGTATCTGGACTGCCCTGAAGTCCACCATCATTAACAACTATGAAGAGACTCTTGGCTTCTCTACCAGAAAACTCCAGAACTGGTTTGATGAGTGTGACCAGAAGATCCAGGAGCTAATTAGCAGCAAACTCAAGACCTTCTTGGATTGGAAACTCCACAATCTTTCAAAGGAATAGAAACAGCTTTCCGGGCTCCTAAGGCTGAAATCCAAGAGAAAATCCATAACTTAAAATACAGATAGTGGATAGGATAGTGCAGGAGGCACAGTCATTCACTGATGACCATGATATGAGGAGTCTTGAGTGCTTTCAAGACCATCTATGGTCCAACACCCAAAAGCCCACCCCAATGGGTGACAGGAACAGAGGAGGGCTTATCAAGAACGGAGAAGCAGTTGGCACCCACTGGAAGGAGCACTTCAAAGAACTCCTCAACTGTGACTCTGCTCTCGATAAAATTGTCCTTGACTCTATACTTTAGCAAACTATCTAGTCCAGCTTTGCTGCAGTCACCTGATTGACTGGAAGTCCAGAAGGATAAATGACAACCCCAAAACAACAAATCCAAATGATATCCCTGCTGAAATTCTAAAACTTGGTGCAGAGGATGTTAACCTACAAATTTGCAGCCTCATCTCCCATGAAGAAAACAAGTCAAGAAACTTCTGAGATGCAGAAATCATGGTCAAATTCAAGAAATTCATCTCCCTAAAGGTGGCTGCACAGCTTGATAGGGTAGTAAAGAAGGTACATGGCACTGAGTTAAAGAGTCTGCAAGTTATGTTGTAGCTTTATAAAACTCTGGTTCCATCACATCTGGAGTATTGCATTCAGTTCTGCCCCCCCCCCCCCCCCCACCCTCATTATAAGAAGGATGTGGAGGCTCTGGAGAGGTTGCAGAAAAGGTTTAACAGGATGCTGCCTAGATTAGAGGGCATGTGTTATATGGAGAGGTTGGACAAACCAGGATTGTCTTCTCTGGAGCAGAGGAGGTTGAGGGGAGAACTGATAGAAGTTTATAAAATTATGAGAGGCATAGATAGGGTAAATATCCAATATCCTTTTCCCAGGGTTGAAATGTCTAGTACTAGAGGGCATGCATTTAAGGTGAGAGGGGGTAAGTTCAAAGGAGATGTGTGGGGCATGTTTTTTACACAGAGAGCGTTGAGTGCCTGGAATGCGTTGCCAGGGGTGGTAGTGGAGGCAAGTACAATAGAGGAGTAGGCACGTGAATATGCAGGGAATGGAGGGATAATGGACATTATGTAGGCAGAAGAGATTAGTTTAGTTAAGCGTCTAATTAGTTTGGCACAACATTGTGGGCCAAAGGGTCTGTTCCCATGCTGTACTGTTTAATTTTCTAAAGGAGATGAATGCAGTTGTGGTTACTACAGAGGGGTTTCACTGCAGAGTGCCAGAGAGAAAGTCATTGCCAAGCTCCTCCTCGAGTGCCTCCTTCCAGTGACTGAGGAGCTGCTCTCCGAATCACAATGTGAATTCCATCCACCTAGAGGCACATTGGACACAATCTTCACCATACAGCAGCACTGAAATGCAGGGAGCAGCGCCAACACATCACAAAAGCCCTCAATTCTGTCAGTCAAGAGGGACTGTAGAACATCTTCCTCACAGTCATCTGCCCACAGAAATTCATCTCCATCTCACATCTGCTGCATGAAGGTATGCATGTCAAGGTCCTAACCAAGAGGTCCACAACAGACTCAATCTGAGTACAGACGAGTTGGGTTGTAGGGCCTGTTTCTATGCTGTGTAACTCTATGACTCAATAATTCTATGACTCTTTGTCATTTCCACTCCAGACCAAGTTTGCCCCAACATCTGTCACTGAACTGCTGTATGCAGTCAACACTGATTCACACAGGATTGTTCTAATCAATCCATTAACTTCCATGGTGACTGGATCCATTGATCCATTGAAATACAACTGAACCATTGTCATTAACCAAGCTACATCATCTGCTTCATTGTAAACTAATGACACTGTTGCTGGTGGCTTCTATGTTGAGCAACTGTTGATGCTGAGCTGTTCATGCGACAATGTATGTAATGATGCTGTGATCTGGTTGGTTACTTGGTCTGAGTGATGAGTGCCTAGCAATGAAATAAGTTTGTTTACCAGCTTTGTTTGCCAAAGCCCTTCAATTTGTCTGAGAATTATTAACTTAATAGGAAGTTGTGGCATGCTATGTTGGCATGGGAAGCATGGAGACATTTCTAGGCTGCCCCCAGAACACTCTACACAAAAGATGCATTTCACTGTGTGTTTCAATATACATGTGATTAATAAAGATATATTATCTTGTCTTATCTTAAATCTTAATTTCCTTGATATATATGAATTAACAGATCAGAAACTCAGATCTTTAAAAATATTTTAATAGCTATCTTTAACTGGAAAAACTTGTGTGAAATGGGTTTGGATCTTTTAATCCAAGTCCAATGACATGAACCTTGAGGAAACTGCCCCCAAAATCAGTTAATGCCGAGGATGGTTGAATGTAAGAAGTAGAAGCAGGAACAGGAGTAGATTATGTGGCCTTTTGAGACACCTCACCATTAAATAAAGTGATGGTTAATCTACATTGGTCACACTCTTCTGCCCACAACCCTTGACTTCTGTTTACTTCAAAAATCTAACTCACCCTTCAAAGTTCTTAAGGACTGAACATCCACAACTCTTTGGGGTCGAGAATTCCAAAGATTCACAGCCATTTGAGTGAAGAAATTCCTCCTCATATTGATCATAAGCGGCTAATCACTTAATCTGAGACTTTGTCTCCTAGTTCCAGGCTACACACCAGGGAAAATGGTTTCTCATAGCCTCTACCATGTCAAACCCTCTCAGAACCTTGCACATTTCAACGAGATGACATCTCATTCTTCTGAACACTAGATACTATAGGCCCATAAATCGTTCATCGTAAGAATGAACAAGAAGAATCAATCTTGTGAGCCTTCACTGCACTACCTCTAAGGCAAGAATATCCTTCATTAAATAAGGAGACCAAAATTCTACAAAGTATTCCAGTTATGGTCTCACCAAAGGCCATTCTGTTGTAGCAAAACTTCCCTATTCTTTTACTTATTTCCCTTGTAATAAAGGTTAACATTCCATTTGCCCTTTTAATTACTTGTTGTACCTGCATACTAATTTTCTGTGTTTCTTATATGAGGACACCCAGATCTCTGTGAACACTGGTATTTAGTGGTGTCACATTTAAAAAATACTCTGCCTTTCTATTTCTCCGTCAAAGTGGATAAACTTTCATTTCTGCTCTTTATACTCCACTATCTTTTTACAAATTACTTAACCCACCTCTATCCTTCTGCAAACTCTGTGATTTTGTGATATCTTACATTCTTGTATTATGTGCAAGTGTGTGTACTTTATACATGATCCCTTTATCTAAACCATTACTATAGATTGTAAATAGATAAGACCCTAGCATTGACCTCTGAGGTACCCTATTGGGGACAACTTGCCAATTTGAAAATGACCTGTTTACTCTTTGTTTTGTTTTTGTCTGTTATCCAATCCACTATTCATGCTAATCCACAATCACACAAGCCCTTATTTTGTGCAGTAACTTTTTATATGTCTTTGTTTAGAAACATAGAAAATCGTAGAAAACCTATAGCACAATTCAGGCCCATTGGCCCACAAAGGGCCTGTTGTGCCGAACATGTCCCTACCTTAGAAATTACTAGGCTTACCCATAGCCCTCTATTCTTCTAAGCTCCATGTACCTATTCAAAAGTCTCTTAAAGGACCCTATCATATTTTACCTCACAATTCTGATAGAGTTCTTTGAGGAGGTGACCAGGAAAATTGATGAGGGCAGTGTGGTGGATGTGGTTTACATGGATTTTAGTAAGGCATTTGATAAGGTTCCTCATGGTAGGCTTCTTCAGAAGGTCAGAGGCCAAGGGATCCAAGGAAGCTTGGCTGTGTGGATTAGGAATTGGCTTGCATGTAGAAAGCAGAGGGTTGTGGTGGAAGGAGTGCCCTCGGATTGGAAGGCAGTGACTAGTGGTGTCCCGCAGGGATCGGTTCTGGGACCTCTACTTTTTGTGATATTTATAGATGACTTAGATGAGGGGGTGGAGGGCTGGGTTAGTAAGTTTGCGGATGACACTAAGATAGGCGGTGTTGTGGATAGTGTGGAGGGCTGTCAGAGCTTATAGGGAGATATTGATAGGATGCAGAGTTGGGCTGACAAGTGGCAGATGGAGTTCAATCCGGAGAAGTGTGAGGTGGTACACTTTGGAAGGACAAACTCCAGGGCAGAGTACAGGGTAAACGGCAAGGTACTTGGCAGTGTGGAGGAGCAGAGGGATCTGGGGGTTCATATTCACAGTTCATTGAAAGTTGCCTCACAGGTGGAAAGAGCAGTTAAGAAGGCCAATGGGATGTTGGCTTTCATAAGTCGTGGGATTGAGTTTAAGAGCCGCGAGGTTATGATGCAGCTTTACAAAACTCTAGTTAGGCCACATTTAGAGTACTGTGTTCAGTTCTGGTCGCCTCATTATAGGAAGGATGTGGAGGCATTGGAGAGGGTGCAGAGGAGATTTACCAGGATGCTGCCTGGATTGGAGGGTATTGAATATGAGGAGAGGCTTAAGGTGCTAGGGCTTTATTCACTGGAAAGGAGGAGGATGAGAGGAGACATGATAGAGGTATATAAAATATTGAGAGGAATAGATAGAGTAGACAGTCAGCGCCTCCTTCCCAGGGCACCAATGCTCAAGACGAGAGGTCATGGCTTTAAGGTTATGGGTGGGAGGTTCAGGGGAGATGTCAGAGGGAGGTTTTTCACCCAAAGAGTGGTTGGTGCATGGAATGCACTGCCTGGGGTGGTGGTGGAGGCAGATACATTGAACAGGTTCAAGAGCTTGTTGGATAGGCATATGGAGGAACGTGAGATAGAGGGATATGCGGGAGGAAGGGGTTAGGTAGTGTGAGGGTGGTCTGATGGACGGCACAACATGGTGGGCCGAAGGGCCTGTTTTGTGCTGTATGGTTCTATGGTTCTATGGTTCTATATCCTCCTCCACCACCGTTGCCGGCAGCCCATTCCACGCACTCACCACACTCTGAGTAAAAACCTTACCCAGACATCTCCTCTTTTTCTTTTTTTTGGGATGTAGGTTATTCTGGAAAAACAAATTTCCAATTGCCCTTGAGAAGGTTGTGATGAGTTTGCCTTCTTGAACTGCTGCAGTCCTCTCTGAAAGTGGTCCCACACTTTTGTAGTGTTGGGAATTCCAGGATTTAGAACCAGTGACAATGAAGGAATGGCAAAGTGTCCATATAACTTTCTCCATCTTTCATATTGCAATGTTCACAGCTCAGACTCCAGCTCATCGACTTATGAGTCGAAGTTTCTTGAGCTGCAGACACTTACTGCAAGTGTGGTTGTTGGAGAACTCATTGGTATTGGTATTGGTATTGGTTTATTATTATCACTGGTACCGAGGTACAGTGAAAAACTTGTCTTGCATACCAATTGTACAGGTCAATTCATTACACAGTGCAGTTACATTGAGTTAGTACACAGTCCATTGATATAGTAGAGGTAAAAACAATAACAGTACAGTACAGAGTAAAGTGTCACAGCTACAGAGAAAGCACAGTGCAATAAAGTGCAAGGTCACTACAAGGTAGATCGTGAGGTCATAGTCCCTCTCATTGTATAAGGGAACCGTTCAATAGTCTTTTCACAGTGGGGTAGAAGCTGTCCTGAAGTCTGGTGGTACGTGCCCTCAGGCTCCTTTATCTTCTACCCGATGGAAGAGGAGAGAAGGGAGAATATCCCGGGTGGGTGGGTCTTTGATTATGCTGGTTGCTTCACCAAGACAACGAGAGGTAAAGACAGAGTCCAAGGAGGGGAGGCTGGTGCCCATGATGCGCTGGGCTGTGTCCACAACTCTCTGCAGTTTCTTGTGGTCCTGGGCAGAGCAGTTGCCACACCAAACCATGATGCATCCAGATAGGATGCTTTCTACAGTGTATCAGTAAAAGTTGGTGAGAGTCAAAGGGGACAAACGGAATTTGTTTAGCCTCCTAAGGAAGTAGAGGCACTGGTGAGCTTTCTTGGCAGTGGCATCTACATGATTTGACCAGGACAGGCTGTTGGTGATGTTCACTCCCAGGAACTTTAAGCTGTCAACCCTCTCGACCTCAGCACCATTGATGTAGACAGATGCATGTACACCGCCCCCTTTCCTGAAGTCAATGACCAGCTCTTTAGTTTTGTTGACATTGAGGGAAAGGTTGTTGTCATGACACCATTCCACTAAGTTCTCTATCTCCTTCCTGTACTCCAACTCATCGCTGTTTGAGATATGACCCACAACGGTGGCATCATCTGCAAACTTGTAGATGGAGTTAGAGCAGAATCTGGCCACACAGTCGTGAGTGTATAGGGAGTAGAGTAGAGGGCTGAGGACGCAGCCTTGTGGGGCACCAGTGTTGAGAATAATCATGCCGGAGGTATTGCTGCCTATCCTCACTGATTGCGGTCTGTTTGTTAGAAAGTCAAGGATTCAGTTACAGAGGGAGGTGTTGAGTCCTAGGTCTCGGAGTCTGGTGACAAGCTTGCTTGGGATTATTGTATTGAAGGCAGAGCTATAGTCAATAAACAGTAGTCTAACGTAGGTGTCTTTACTGTCCAGATGCTCCAGAGCTGAGTGTAGGGCCAGGGAGATGGCATCTGCTGTAGACCTGTTTTGGCAATAGGTGAATTGCAGTGGGTCAAGATTGTCTGGCAGGCTGGAAATGATGTGTGCCATGACCAATCTCTCAAAGCACTTCATGATGGTGGATGTCAGTCACTGGTCAGTAGTCATTGAGGCATGTTACCTTGCTTTTCTTTGGTACTGGGATGATAGTGGTCTTCTTAAAACAGGTGGGAATCTGAGATTGAAGCATTGAGATTGCTCTCCAATAACTTGCACATGCTTTATTACCAGATCTCCCATGTCTGCTTACAGTAAAATTCTGATAATCCAGCATCCAATTGTTAAGAAATCCTAATAATCTGGCATCTGGCTCACTCATTAATCTGGAACGTGAGCCAGAAGTCCAGAATGCAAGTGGGTTGTCCAGCCAGAACCAGGGGTCTGGAACATGGTTAGGACCAGGGTTTGGGGCTGGAGTAGCAGAGGTCAGGAATGTGGCTGGGTAAGCTGCCAGAGTCCAGAATGCTAGTATACATCCCGATCCTTTTAAACTCACTGGGTTCATTAGAAAATGTATTATACTACTGTGCAACATGTAAAACAAAGTGAAATAAAAAGTGTGTTTGGATTTTAATAGGAGTAATATCCGACATCTGCTCATCCAGCATCACCAAAATCTCTAGAGTGCTGGATTGTCAGAGTTTTACTGCAACTTGTTTATTTAGTTGTTATTAATTACATTTTGAGAATGCTACATCGATTGACGATCTACATTTTTAATTTTGTTAATAATCTCACATAAATTATTACAATCATAAAGAGATATAACATGGAAGCAGGCCTTTTAGCCCAACAAGTCCACAGCAACCATCCACCATCTCTTCTCTCCTCTTCCATCAGGCAGAAGATACAGGAGCCTGAGGGCACATACCACCAGGCTTAATGACAGCTTCTATCCCACTGTGATAAGTCTATTGAATGGTTCATTTTACTCTGTACTCTGTTACTATTTTTACTTGTACTACCTCAATGCACTCTGTACTAACTCAATGTATCTGCACTGTGTAATGAATTGATCTGTATGAATGGTATGCAAGACAAGTTTTTGACTGTACCTTGGTACAAGTGAAAATAATAAACCAATACCAATGCCACCTACTTACACCATCCCGATAGTAATCACATTTTATTCTCCCTACATTCTCATCAATTCTGCCAGATTCTACCACTCACCTGCACACTAGCGCCAGTTTACAGTGGCCAATTAACCTACCAACCCACATGAGACTGGAATGTAAAGAGAAACGTCATGGCCCTTTTTTACTTCTGGCAGCTTTTTGATATTGGGTCTCAGATACACACTTGAAACTTTGAGGGTTTGAAATATCTAAGCTAAGCGTACTTATCACACCCAGTGCTGAAATGGAAATTGTCCCATTTCATCAAGCTCCAGTTGATGGGCACACAACTAACAGAAAGGGGGTTTTGCTTTAAGAAGAAAGACTTTCTAAAATGATTTTCTTGGCAACATTGTGAGGAAGGCAGCAGGAAATTTGTCATTAGGTCTGTGCCGCTGCTGATTTTGAGTTAGCTGCTCCAAACTAGGAGACAACCTGCAATGACGCTCCCTCTGATACAGGTTTTCCTTTCAGCAGAGATCGTTCTGATCTCAGTACAACAAACAGCTGTACCACATTCTTTTGAATTTGAAAACTCAGCGTCTGTGGAATGTCAGGCACAAGCTCGCATCCTCATCTCCACTGTGCTGCATATTAATATGCCTGAGTATCTGTAGACATGAGATGGCAAAGCAAATGAAGGTGCTTGGTGCTGACTTCCATTTTGTGCTTGTTGAAACACTATAGCAGGACAGGGGAGCCTAAAACAGATTAAAGATACTTGTGAGGCATGAACACTCATTATAAAGGATTCGCCTGCAACTTGTACAATACCAGCCAAATGGAAACATGCTGTGCATTACCTAAATTCAAAGAGCGAGACAGTGACTACAATCTTGCTTCTTCTCCATGTAAAATAATGGAACAGAGTGTTAGTAAAGCTGAAGATTACTTTGTACAACAGTAATGCACAGAACTGCTTTAAATTTGATTAAGAAGGGGAGCTTCCTGTCTAACTATCCTCCTTGATTACTTTGAGGAAGTAATAACACAATTGCACTGTGGAAAGTCATTTGGTTCGGTGTATCCTGACCCACAGAGAGGTAACACACAAAATACTGGAGAAACACTGCGGCTCAGGCAGCATCTATGGAGGGAGATAGACAGCCGATGTTTTGGGTTGAGACCCTTCATCTGGACTGAAAGATAGAGGGGAGGTGGCAAGTTTAAAACAGTGGAGGGAAGGGGTGGAGCAAGAGCTGGCAGGTGATAGGTGGATCCAGGTGAGGAGGGGTGATAGACGAAAGTGGGAGGGGGAGAGTGGGAATAGCACCAGAAACTGGGAGGTGATAGCTGGAAGCTATAAAGGGATGAAGATGATGGAATCCTACTGGAGTGGAAGGTGGAGCATGGAATAAGGGGGGAAGGTAGAGAGGGTGGATGGGAATAGTGGGGGAGGGGAACCAGTTGGAGGAGTGTGCGGGTGACGGGCAGACGGAGAGGATGGAGAAGAGGAAAAGGACAGGGTGATGGGGGCCAGGTGGATCAGGAGGAGCGAGAAAAGGGAAAAGGGACAGAGGTGGAGCAGTTTACCAGAAGTTTGAGAATGCAATGTTCATGATGCCAGGTTGTAGACTATGCAAGTGGAATAAGGTGCTGTTCCTCTAGTTTGTGTTTAACCTCACCCTGGCAGTGGAGGAGGCCGAGGACAGACATGTTGGTGCGGGAATGGGCAGGAGAATTAAAATGGCTGGCAACTGGGAGTACTATGGCAGATGGAGCGAAGGTGTTCGGCGAAGCTGTTGCCCAGTTTGTGTTAGGTCTCACTGACGGGAGCACCAGATGCAATAAGTAATGCCGGGAGACTTGTATATGAAAGACTGCCTCACCTGGAATGTGACAACAGAGAGGCAGTTTTTCAGATACACAACTCGGAGAGGGTAAGTTTGTTTGCTCACCAAAACAGGGCCAGGGATTGTGATGTGCAGTTAACTCACACTCATTGATGACAATGCAGGCAGAACACTTGCTCTGTGTTGCCTGTTTTGTGTCGGATTTCACAACCATTGCTCACCCTGCTGTTGATTGATTAGACGCCTCAGAAGGAGACTAATGTTGTGAGTGGCAAGCTTCACTTAAAGCTGGCCTGCACTGTTTAAAGCTGACATTTGTCAGCAGTTCTGGTCAAAGCTGCCAGTTGAAAGTAAATTCCAAGCTTCCACCCCACAGGCCATGAAAGTTACCTTACTGATAGATTTGAGAGGCTGTGTATATCAGTTTGGCTCTGCTGCTAAACTTTACCTGGAATCCGTACCAATTCCTGTGCCAGAAACACTTCAAAGGACTGAAATCTGGAACAGCTGGGTAAAGCTCTACCCCCAGCCTTGTCAAAGGTTGGTGGGGCCATGTTGAGGGAACTGCTAACACCCATGATCCAGATTAGAGTCTCTGCCTTGGCCCATGTAAATTCAGGAATGCGACACCGTAGGTAGCAGGTTGGAGTTATGGGATCTGACCAATGTGATCAATCACAATGGATCTATTGATCCAGCCTCCTAGTGGGTTAATGGAACCATTGATGCTGTGACTTCTTACTCCAATGGATCTGCTCTTGCCATCTCCTTGTAGGTTCAGAGATCTGCTGAAGCGATCACCCTATAAATAGATGGTGCTGAACTTGTAATCTGTGTTTTCAGCTGCTTTCATTTCCCTAAGTGCTCTATTTGTGTCTGGGTTTTTAAAATGAAAACAATACCTCAGTTGGAGAAATCTTCACTTACTTGCATTGAAACATTGAAGAGTGGCAAAGCATGGGTCAGGGCTGGTTCCAGACTCTTTGGACACCACCCTAGAGGCTTTACTGGAGGAAGGGTCAAGTTTGAAGAAACATTTATTATTACAGTGATTCAGAAAAAAAATCATTGGGTGCTAATTGCAGGTCAGGAACAAGGCAGCCACAGCAGGAAAGAATGCCTCTAACCTGCACTGTTTAAGAGGATCCTCAGTGGCTTACAGGATTGCTAGTGATCGGCTGAGTGTTTTGGAGAGAATTGTAATGATTGGTTTACGTGAGGAGATAATGTTCTCTAATGTCTGCAGAGGATGATCATGCAAGGGTTGATTCATGTAGCTAAACCTGTTTGCTGGTAGGAGTAGTTGCAGTATGAAAGTGAGGAGGAGGAGAGGACCTACGGGGATGGGAAGCTTGTCAGAAGAGGGAAGAGGAGAAGGAGACGGAGGGAGGGAAGAAGGGAGGTGGATAGGGTTGAAGGGAGAAGGGGAGAGAGAAGACAGAGGCATGTAGGGAGGGGGAAGGGGGAGAAGAGGAGGGAGAAGAGGAGGGGGAAGGTGAAGGGAGAAAGGGAGAGACGGAGAAGGGAAGGGAGGAAGAAGTGGAGGGAGAAGGGGAGGGGAAAGTTGTGGAGGAAGAAGGAGAGGGAGGAAAAGAAGGAGGGAGAAGGAGAAGGAGAAGAAAAGGGAGGAACGCAGTGAGGGAGAGGGGAAGGGAGAAGGGCATGAGCCAGGAAGTTACTTCCAAAGCCGGTGCATGGGATGAAGCGAGCACCTGTGGTAGGTGCTCTCCAACTAGGAGGCCATGGCTAAGATCTGCCACAATTGCAGCTCCTGGGCCGCATGGGTGCTGCTTTACAGCTGAAAATGTAACCATCATGGTCCTTAATTTGTGATTAATGCCGGTGACATTGACCACAATTCAGCAGGTACAGCACCCCACTTCATTCAGGAGGTGATGGAGGAGAGATGGAATTTAGTCCGTTCTGTTTGATAGAGCAATATGTGTGTGGGGGTTTTGCTAACATCACTGTAGGGGTGAAGGATCACAGTCACATTGTTTTGAAGGTTCCATCCACCATGCAACTGCACTGGAACAACAAGGGTGTTCACTCCCCCAATGTTTAACTGGTGTCTGACACACACAGCAGGTCTTAATCAATGATACCAAGGAGCTTGAGCAACTCCTGTATCTTCATTTTTTCCATCTGCAAAGATCGCATAATCTGTATTACCAGGATCACAATTGCCCTAACTGTGATAGGAATTCTTTGAGAGCTTAGTCATTGGAAATAAGTTCCCCCTACTTCTCTGTTCCCTTTCTTAGTACAAGCAGAAGTTGCTTGGTAATGCCATGGTGGACAGCTCAGGTGCAAGGGCTAAACATCTGGGTCCTGACTCACATCATCAATGTGTTGAAACATGAAGTATACACCAGAGGTGCAGAGTGCTGAGGGGTGGGGTGGGGGGGGGAGGGGTGGGGGGGCGATATCTGATTCAAGCATGATGGTGATGCACTCATACAGCAGTTCCAGAGGGAGATTGATTGGGTGACAAGGAGGAGAGGCAGGGAAGGGAGGATAACACAATGATGAATGGGTCTGGGTCAGGGCGAGACTGATTGCCTTGTGGTTTGGCTAAGCTGAATCCCCTTGCTCAAATAATGGCCACATGGAGAAATCCAGGGCAGTAACTGAGCTTGGGTACTTCCAACAGCACAGCACTCGCTGAGCTCAATTCTGGTGTTAGCCTGAGATTTTGTGCTCACCTTTTTGAAATGGGACACAGGTTGGAAAAGCAAGTTAAACCCGCCAGAAGTTAAACCAACAACGATTAGCATCATGCTTGCATTTTAGTCAAGAGTACCTTGAAAACAAACCGTTGAAAGTCTTGTGATGTGGATTGCAATTTGCTAAATGAAATGGCTTATCTTTAAAGCTTGTTTAAAGTGCAATGAAAGATTACAGTCCCACCTCTAGACTGAAAGAATAATCAATGTTGCCTTTACAGTATCAAACATCAAGTGCAAGCCAATTATTTTAATACATTGTTGCGAAGATCGCATAATCTGTATTACCAGGAACACAATTACCCTAACTGTGATAGGGAATTCTTTGAGAGCTTAGTCCATTGGAAATAAGTTCCTCCTACTTTCTGTTCCCTTCTTAGTACAAACAGAAGTTGCTTGGTAATGCCATGGTGGACACTTTCACTACCGTTGCATCTTAAACCTCCCTAAAATATATTCACGTTCGCACAACAGTGATGCACGCCCGGTTTAAAAATAGCATCCTTCAAAATACTGGCTTTGTAACTAATGATATTTAACTAACTGTATGTTCCTGAAGCAGTGGATTTACAAAGTCATCTTCTATTTGCCTCTTCTGAACCAGTCAAAAAACTTTAACGATTACAGTTAGAGCTTGTTAAAATTAATTAGGAATCATGGGTATGTATTCCTAGGCAGCAGAGTGCTACATCAAGTTGTGCTGCTACCTACAGCTTCAGCAACCCTGGTTCAATCCTCACCTCTGGTGCTGTCTTGTGTGGAGTTTGCACGTTCTCCCTGTGACTCTGTAGTTTTCCTCTAAACGCTTTGGTTCCTCCCACGTCCCAAAAGCATGCTGGTAAGTTTAATTGGCCATCTCTTAGTGTGGCTGGGTGGCCAAAGAATCAAAGAGGAGTTGATGGACATGTGTGGGAGACAATATGTTGTAGGACTGCAGGGAATAGGAATGGGATTGATGGGATTACTCTCCTGGGAGTTGGTATGGACTTGATGGGTCATACGACTTTCTTCCATGCAGTAACTTGTGAGTAAACCACTTACTAGTGCTGAGCATTCTGGGGATGCTCAGAAGGACAGGCATCATCCATGGAGGGAGAAACAGAGTTACTGCTTCAGTTTGATGAGGGAACACAAGTTCTTAGTTTTAGAGAAAAGGTGGAGAGAACAAAAGGGGAGGTTTGTGACGGGATGGGGACCAAGAGAGACTGAATGACAAATGATGGTGGTGCTGGCTGAGAGAGGAAATGTGCACCTCCTCCAGCCATAACTCCTGCACCCTCTCTCAGACAGCAACACCATTCAGTTTTTCTCGTTTCCACATTATTCCAGACTTTTCAAGGCTGATGATGTCCAAACGTTTGCTAATCTTTCTTTGCAGCTCAGTCTCTGGACACGAGGGATCAGCCTAGCCATCCTTAATATAAAGCATTACAAGGCCTGATGTTGCCAAGTGGCTATCCCTGAATATGATACAGTGTACAAGGCAAGAGCTAACTAGAGCACTGCAGTTTTCAGCACTCATTCTGACTGAGTGGATAATATATATTTGATTATCTGGAAAGACACTCGCTATATCTAGTGAAAAAAATGGCAATGCAATGATCTTTTACCTTGGCTGTGTGCAGTATATGCCACATCTCTGATCATTCTTCTTTGACAAATTGGAACTGACTTCACACAGGTTAGGTCTGATTATTTTGAGAACTTCCCTCAAGAGTGAGACACGTTTGAACTCTTTTTTGATTATTGAGCATTATGGGACACCTTTTCTCTCAATGTAAAGTCTGAGATGCTGGAATTACCATGGTACCTACAATTTCCCAATGTAAGTAGAGGACTTTAGAAATACAGTAGATCACAGATGAAGATTTAATTCTTCCTCAATGAGGAATGGGCATAATTTTGATTTTGCTTGTTGACTTCTCTTTGAATATCTCTCCATCTTTACAGTGAATTGAAATCATGAGAACATTTCATCGCCTAGAGTAGGGATTTTCTCTATTTTTCAAGTGAAGCAACTTTGCTAAAAATCTTCACTGTGATAACCAATGTAACTACTAAATTAACAGACTGCTTAATACTCTTGTTGATATGCACTGCAGCACCTGTACATACACTCTGTCTTGCTCTCTCTCTCTCTCTCACACACACTAACACACACATACATGCACAGCCTTTCTATCTCTCTCTCTCTCTCTCTCTCTCTCACACACACACACACACACACACACACGGAGGCACATATGCAGGCAGATGCACAGACAGATGCAGACACATGCACAGGCACACACACAGATGGACAGACAAATAGAAAGATGGACAAACACTCATTGACGGGCACATACACAAACAAACACGCATACAAACACACACACAAATACAGACAGACACGTAGACAGACATACATGCATAAGCACGCATACTACACACACACAAGTACAGACAGACACACACTACAGGCACACACACAGATGGAGACACGCACATACACACGCATATACATACACACAAATACAGACAGACACATAGACACACACACATGCACAAGCACAAACATACACAGACAGACAGACACAAACACACACAGAGACTAATGGACAAACACAGACAGGCAGACAGATGCATATACACACAGGCACACACATACACACAAGTACAGACAGACACTAAGACAGACACACAGACAGACACAAATGCAGACAAACAGACTCACACACACATTTGCTAGTGCCCTTGCCCTTGCCTACTGCCTTTTTCCTCACCTTCCACTCTTGACCCTTCATTTGTACAGTCATCCCTGTACCTGAACCCCGTTACTGAGAATTATCTCCCTAGTTCCAACTGTTCCAGCTCGCCGATCTCTAATCTCCTCCTGCACTCACATGGACACTTTCCCTTCAGCCATTAACCCCCCCCCCTCCCTTTCTGGGCACCACATCCACATTCCTCGCTATGTTCTGATCCTTGGCTTCCATGGAAGCAGCATTAATGGTTGGTTGGAGCTGCCACTGGCCCACAACCTTTGCCTAAAGTCAATAACACTCCTAACAATTTACAGTTCTGTCCAGATCAGTCATTATTCACCAATTGCACAAATTAACCTGTTAATCTGTTATAGCTTCCAATGTATTCATTTTCTGAATGTCACTTCACAATTGTCTTTGTTCAGGGAGTGTTGTGCATTGATGGGGAGTCCCTACACAGGCTTGGCATCTGAAACAGCCTCTTGCATTGTTGAATGGTCTTTTTGGCTGAGGTAAGAGTGTGGTAGCAGATGCTTCAGCTGTTTTCCTTTGATTTTACCTCAGATTGTTACTATAAGGTGCTTTTCTCTTCCCCTGTCTTTTCTGCCTCTCCTAACATTCCATAGATGTAAGGTACATTAACTTAGACACAGAAGGCCTGAAGGGTTTTGAACCATCAGTAATATACAATCCTATTCTCACCTCTGGTCCAAACATTCCAGCAGGCATCAGGAGAGACTGAAGTGAATTTAGGTAACTCAGTTTCAAAATTTTTTAAATAGGTTTTTATAATTCTGCACTTTCACTTAAATTAGATTTAAAGGGACAAAAAGATTGCTAATATCATCAACACACTGCAGCCAGAATGTATTCATTTACTTGGACTGATTCAATAAAAGCAAAGCAAAACAATGTCAATGTCTCCTCAATCCCTCTTCACCAATATTAAATATCTGAGAAGTCACTCACCAATTGAGATAATTATTCCCTGTCAGAACATATGATCACTAATGTCAGTGTCCCTGATGTCCTCTCTGGGGCATTTGGCCCATTATTCTCATCAGTAGCATGGAATGAACAACCTTGCAACACTCCTCAATCAGGCAACATTGCACCTCTAAATAGAACACACATCTTCCAAGGAAAAGGTAAATTCTAAGATGGAAGCTATCTCACTGTTTAAAATTATGGCTGTTGATAAAGTTTACTCAAAAAAAATCTATATGTATATAAACCATGGACTCACTTTGTTTATTGATGCTGATTATTTAAATTTAGCAAAATGACAGATCCCAAAATTCCATCATGATTTAATTTAATTCCATACCCACTAACTCCAGTTTTATCCTTGACCCTTATTACTTCTGTATAATTGGAGCCACAATTATATCCACAATTATGTCCTGCCCATATCCTCAAAGGTTCCATCAGACTAATGAGGCCTTTGGTTCTGCAGTCTTACTTTCAGCTGGAGGACCTTAACTTCCTACTTAAAGACTTCAAAGGTTTTTTTTTGTTATTGTTGTAAGGTGGTGCTCACCAAAATGACACAACTTCAAGAGTGGTGGGTAGGAACAGAGTCCTCTCTCCCGGGACATTGTGTAGACAGAAGCAATTAGTTTAGTTAGGCGTTTACTTACTGGTTTAATTAGTTTGGCACAACATCGTGGGCCGAAGGGCCTGTTCCTGTGCTGTTCTGTTCTATGTTCTATGTTCTGTGATTGGAACTTCTGCTAAAACATGCACCATGTGAATGCTGTATTTAATGTTTACTCAAGGAAGTCACTCACAACCTAGGTGGCGTTGGCATGATAAGGTGGTAACACAACCTGTGTCTCGGTATGCCATTTCAGAGGACACATAAGTGTCAGCCACATTGCAACTGGTGGTGGCACCTTTGGTGTGGTACAGTTGCACAGCTGATAGAACCGCTTCCTCACAGCTCCAGAAACTCGGGTTCAATCCCGATCTTGGGTGTTCTCTGTGTGGAGTTTGCATGTTCTCCCTGTGCCCTGCTTCCTCTGGGTCCTCTGATTTCCTCCCATATCCCAAAGGCAAGAAGACTATTGTCAGGGACCCCCCATCTGGGCCATGCCCTCTTCTCATTGCTGTCGTCGAGCAGGAGGTACAGGAGCCTGAAGACCCACACCTCACGGTTCAACAATAGCTTCTTCCCTACTGCCATCAGGTTCTTAAACTGACCAGAAAAACCCTAACACTACCTTATATTTCTATAAGACTATACTTCTTTCTCTCTCTTTTAACTTGCACTGGAGTCATTATGTCTATTTTGTCATGTAAGTTATTTATAATTAATGTTAATTGAAATTTATGTTTGTCATGTTTGTAATGTACTGTGCTGCTGTCTCAAAAAGCTAATTTTCATGGCATTGATATCTTGTATATGTATGCCAATGATAATATACTTGAACTTGAACCTGGTTGATTAATTGGCTCTAATATGTAGGCAAGTGGTAGAATCTGAGGGAAGTTGATGGAAATGTGAGGAGAATAAAATAGGATTAGACTAGTGGGTGCTTGATGGCTAGCACTGACTCAGTGAGCCAAAGGGCCTGTTTTCATGCTATAACTTGAATGGTGTGGGACTGGTGCCGCATGGCACTGATAAGTAAAGACAGCAAATTTTTTCTTTCTCAAAGCACATCAGTGAAACAGTTGTGTTTTTTACAACTGTTCAACTGCTTCAGAGTCACTTGCTATCTTTTATTTGCATATTATTTAAAATAAACCAAATTCAAATTCTCAAATTGGATTATTAATCCAGTTAGTCTTTGTGGTCTAATCACTGCACTGCCCCCAGTGGTGAACCAATGGGATAGTCTTTGTTAGATAGGTGAAAGTGTTTGGCCACACTTACTCTTCAGACTCGCTTTTAAGCTTGTTGAGATGGAATTTGGAGGATATCTGGTACAGATGGAAACCAAAGGGCATTAAGCTTCAGCATACCCCAGAGGGGACAGGAGAAAATTGGAGGCAAAATAAGGAGCTGAAATAATTAAAGTTAACTATATAGCTGCACTGTGTTTCTCATCCAGAGTGATTTTAAAGAAGGACTGAAAGAAAGAAACCAGAGTTGGATTTACACAACATCTTTCCTGATTTCAATGTATCATAACCACTGTTCTGCCAGTGATGTAAGATATTTATTTATTAGTCACATGTATGTTGAAACACACAGTGAAATGCGTCTTTTTGCGTTACTGAGAATGTGCTGAGGGGCAGCCCGCAAGTGTCGCCAATCTTCCGGCACCAACATAGCATGCCCACAGCTCCTAACCTGTATGCCTTTGGAATGTGGGAGGAAACCGGAGCACTCGGAGGAGACTCACACAGACACAGGGAGAATGTACAAACTCCTTGCAGACAGTGGCAGGAATGAGCCTGGGTCACTGGTGCTGCAATAGTGTTACGCTAACCACTACTCTACCACGCAATTGACGTTATGTAAGTGCTGCCTTGTACACAGCAAGCTTCAATAAACTCCATTGTGATAAATTTAAATTTTTAAAAAAATTTTATTTACAGTGTGGTAACAGGCCCTTCCAGCCCAACGAGTCCGCGCTGCCCATTTTAAACCCAAATTAACCTACCCGTATGTCTTTGCAATGTGGGAGGAAACCGGAGCACCTAGAGGAAACCCACGCAGACACGGGAGAACATACAAACTCCTTACAGACAGTGACGGGAATCAAAACCCGATTGCTGGCGCTGTAATAGTGTCGCGCTAACCGCTACGCTACTGTTCTTTATTACAAGATTACAAGATGCTTTATGTTAATGATACTAAATATTGGCCAGAATACCATGGAGTACTTCCTTATTCTTTGAAGTGGTGCTTTAGGATCTCTGATGAGAGGGCAAATGAGGCCTTGTTTCATCTGACAAATGGGAAGAAGAATACAAGTGGTGAACAAATAGTGTCCTCATTAACAAACTCACTACAGTGGACAACTTTGGTCTAGCTTCTTCGCTCGATTGCAAGGTTGAAAGATCTGCTAGGTGGGAAGGGTGGCTGTGAGATGTAATTGTGATATACTGTAGGAACGAGATGAGGATGGGGAAGATAACTATCAGAGTGAAGCAGCTTGGAAACCAGGTAGTACTGAGGATTCTGACTCAAAAATCAGATTCTCCTTTCCACAAGAAAAACAGGTACAAAAATAACTCAGAGCAAAAACAAAACTATTTAGCTTTTATCGCTGACTTGCCTTCCACAAACAAATCACAAAAGTCAAGTCATTAGTTTATTGTCATGTGCACAAGTACGGTGAGGTACAGGTACAATCAAAAACTTGTTTGCAGCAGCATCACAGGCATGTAGATTCAGACAACACACAGACCATAAGTTATATATAAGTTATACAAGACAGTGAAGAAATAAAAGACTGTGCAAACAAGACATTAATGCAAACAAACCTCCCCCCCCCCCCCCCCCCCACAAGTTCATGATAGTGTAAGTGGTGGTCCATAGTGTTTGTTGCTGAGGTAGGATTAGGGACTTACAGGTCGGTTCAAGAACCTGATGGTTGTAGGAACAAAACTGTTCCTGTACCTGATCGTGTGAGACTTCAGGCTTCTGTATCTTCTACCTGAAGGTAGCACCGAGAAGAGGACATGACCCGGATGGTAGGGATCCTTGATGATAGATGCTGCCTTCTTGAGGCAGCACCTCCTGAGGATGCTGTCAATGATGGGAAGGGCTGTGCCCATGACGGACTGAGCTGTGTCCACTACTCTGCAGCCTCTTGCAATCCTGTGCATTGGAATTACCATACCAGGCCATGATACAACCAGTCAGGATACTAGAGGATACTGAGAGAACATCATATATAATAGTTATTGGACATTCAAAAAGGGACATCCTTATTTTTTTCAGATGTGCAAATAAGGAATAACCCAATTCAAACTAACATTGTAGCAAATTTAGGCAAAATATTTTCCCATTTTGTCTCACCTTAATGACACGATGATCACATTAACAGGACTTATGTTGCCAATGAAGTTAGGATTTGTCATGCAAATGTATTTGACTTCATAAATATAGGAGAAAAGCAGTTTAATTGCTTTCTGTACCTCCTCAGCAATCCAGGTATTGAGACCCTAAAAGCTACTGTATATGTGTAATGAGCTTCAATAAGTTTTGGCTGGGTTATTGAGACAAATTTAATTTAGGAAATAGGTGAATGAGATATCAATGTGTTAAATTATTTTGACTTCAGCACTGGGATAAATCCAGGTTTAATTTAGTTTGTTATGCTTCTATTCAGTGTGGGAATAAAATGGGTAAAGGGATTTGTACCCATGTGTCACAATTAAAAGGGAGAATCTAGGCTGTGCTAAACCCAGACGCTGTCATAGCTCCCTGTCCAAGCAAGCCCAAATTTTCAGCCTAGGATTAATAACAATGAGTGGTGCGTCACTCAGTTCTCCTCCCTGGTTGCTGGAATGAAAAGGGACTATAACAAAGCAGGAAGGACAAAAAATAATGAAATAAGATGAGAGAAAAGAAAGTTGTTTGATTTGAGACTACAAATGGTGGTTATTTCATGCTACCAAACACGACTATTCCATGCTGGCGCATCCTCTGGGTCTTTTCTTCAGTTGCAAACACAATTGTTCATTGACAGCAGGCAGAATGGGCTGTACAACCTTCACACAGTCTTTTTTTCATGTATATTTAGGTCTGGACACATTTGAAAGTTCCCAGAGGCAGGAACATTGTCCCTTCTGAAAGACTACCAACCAATTTATTGCCCGCAATTGCTAAAAAATGCTTTATTAATAAAGAATGGGGCTATTTGTAATATATTATTGAAAACCTTGATACCAGTAGTTTGAATGATACATAAAAATATAGGCCACTAATTTATTTATTACAGAAAATAATGATTTTCACATTCCATTGCCCCGGGTGACCTGGGCAATAAGATGTCCATGAAGTGGAAGTTTGAGCCAGAATGTCGTCTGTGGGCTTTGCTATACATCATGATTGACAACCATTTTACATAAGGTTACACTGAACAAATAATTTATAGATCCATTTTGTTAATGGTTCTTTGACTATTTAATATATCTGTTTGAAAGTCTTGAGAACTCACGAGAAACAATAGCATATTATTGCAAATTAAACAGGGAAACCTTTGGTGTTTAATGATTTAATGCAGTGAATTAAATTCAACCATTTTTGTATTTCCTTACATCTTGCAATAATAATTACAATGTCAGGTGTTTCAAGTAATATTCTGATGAAAAATATAACAATCAAAGACCTCATTCACTTAATAAATTAGCTCATAAATATTTGAAATAATCATAAATATGTCATTTCTAAATCAACCGTAAAAATATTCCTTTATGGGGGGTGATATTTTTCCCATCAGTCTCTTATTAAGCTCAACATTTCAATTTTCTAAACCTACCATGCTCTCCAGCTGGGGTGGGAGGTTCATGGTACATGTGGTCATTGATGCTGTGCTCCTTATCCAATTTTCAGGAGGAAACAATGTTCTGCAGTAGTTATATTTTTGAAATAGAACTTTTTTTTTCCATCTAAATAGAGTTCTATTCAGCCACACAGCTAAGCTTGCTGAAAGACAGCTCTGAAACATATTCTTATGTGTCAAGAGTGAGCACATCACCCAGTTCAGATATTTAGCTTTTGAACTTTTTCTTGTCACAGTTTTTAGAGTTTTTTTATTGCAGTTGAGATGTTGAAAACTGAATTAAGTGAAATAAAAACTGATGGAGATTGACTTAAAACATGGGAACGAGTTTACATTTTGTCTTACAAAGGATGTCCCCTGCCTATTGGGGGTGTCATTGCTGCTGGGAATTAGTACCAATGTTGTTGCCTTTTTTATCTACCAGCTTTCAGTGCAATTGGGACCACAGTAAAACAGACCTTGGATTTGACTTTGGAATTGACATTGCAGAGCTAGACCCAAAACAAAACAAAATTTCACCTTTATTGCAGTTTTACTTCACAAAATAATTATGGTTGAGGAAGGCCAAGTTCCAGTTCAAGTTCAGTTTATTGTCATAGGTGTACGTACACAGGGTCTAAATGCCATGAAAATTAACTTTCTGCATCAGCAGCACAGTACATTACAAACATGACAAATATAAGTTACATAAGCTTAAATTAACATAAGTTATGCATAACTTACATGACAAAATAAACATGCAAGTCGAGAGAGAGAAAAAGAAATATAGTCTGAGGTAGCGTCAGGGTTTTTGAGATCAGCTCAAGAGCCTGATGGCAGTGGGGAAGAAGTTGCAGTTGAACCTTGAGGTATGGGTCTTCATGCTCCTGTGATCCTACAGAAAGGATGGACAAAATTAGTGAGCCATTTGGGTCACTAACTTTGTTCATACTTTCTGCAGTATTCAATTATTTTTACATAATTAAAGACTTTGCTCTTTTACCCATTCTGTGTATTTTTTATATATTTCTTTAAGACATAGAAGCCCTTTGAGCCATTGAGTCTACACTGGCTCCAAGAGCAATCCCATCAAACCCAGTCCCCCACTTATTTCCCCTTAACCTATTATCGCTCATATGCCCATCAATTTCCTTTGCTTCTCCCACCAGCCACCCACACTAGAAGTAATTTGCAATAGCCAACTACCCTACCAACCAGCACACCTTTGGAAACTGGAGCACCTGGCAGAAACCCACATAGTTACAGGGAGAACATGCAAAGTCTGCACAGACAGCACCAGAGGTCAGGATTGAATCTAGGTTACTGGAGCTGTGTGGCGGCAGCACCAGTTAGTACACCACCGTTCCACCAACTATGTTTATCACTTAGTGTGTGGAGGTGAATCTTTTGATACTCCCCTACCTTTTATACTTATGGATGTGAGGCCATTTATCCTTAGTACATGATTTACTTCAGCATTATTTTGAAGTTTCACATTTCCATGGTATTAGCTATCTTGTAGAGTTCTGATAATCATCTCTACAGGCGTTTGCAGGCAATGTAATTATGCGACAGGACTTTCAATCCAAGTTCATATACTAACAAGTCAAATTATGACGTGGAAGTTAAGGATGATGATGATGAAAAGAAGGTGATGGACTGATGTAAATCCCCAATGTTTTCACTGCCTTTTAGTTTATCACCTTCTATTTGATCTGCTTTACAAATACTGTAATTCCAATCTCACAGCTGATTATCTCATTTGTTTTTCAATATAAGGAGTGAGTATTGTGCTTAAGGTGTCTCCTGAGCATTTAGTAATTTGATTATTACTTCCCCTGATCTACAACATACGGCTTAGCCATATACAGGTGACCCTGCAATAGGACCCTTTGTATAATGGAAATTCACCCCAACAGAATTCACAAATCGCTACCCAAAAATTTGAGATAGGAATAAAGCTTGCTCTCGTGGAATTTATTGTGAAAAAAGCAAATAAATGCAAAACTGATTTTTTTTCAACCCACATTTCTTGTTGCATGCATTTATGTTGAGGATTCATGTTTTGGAAAATCACAATATGATCCATTTTCTAGGATTGCAAACCCCTCTAATGCAGGGGTCACCTGTACTTCTAATGACTTTGCACAAATCGAATAACTGGGGAAAAGTCAGCATTCCTCATTTTCTGATGATGTGAACTATGAGAAAATTGAGAGCATGGGTAATTGAGTACATCCCTTTGCGCCCAGTTCTCCAATCCACACTCCTCAAATGGAACCAAAATTCAGAAGCACACACAAGCTTTACTGTTTCACATGTTCACAACGTATGCCTGAGAATGAAATTTTACCCCAAATCAACCAAATTGACATTGAGTTGATAATCCCTTGCTTTATCTTTTGAATATGGTGAACAGGTAAAGATAAAGTTATTTCACTGTTAATACTAAATAATATTTCTATCCATAGAGCTTGAACTATTGGTTTATTCTGGAATTACCCAGAAAGGCCGATGATTATCTTAGCAAGTAAAAGAATTTCTATTCGTTAGTTAAAAAAAAGGACATTTTTTGCTTGTGTTGGAAAGGGTTCATGATTTTGCCAGTGGTATAAGGATTAAACAAGCAAACGTATTGATAGTTCAGCCAATTCCACATTAAAATGAGAAAATTTACTGACAAATGCAAAACTGCAAATTTGTTGTTACACACTTACAGTAAATGGAGCAGTTGTGAGTGTGACGTCGAGAGAGTCCTTTGCTGCAAATGACCCCCACTACTAAATTGGAATTGCTGCCATTAGGATTCATTTCTCCTTGAAGAGCCAATCCATATCTTCATGATGAGTACACACAAAGGAAAGCTCTAGGAAAGCCAAAAGGAAAATAAAATGGAAGATTGAGCCAAAGAGAAAGATTAAAAAAAAATTAGATCTTTTTGCCTCAGGGTAATGGTGTCTTTGGATGAAAACAGTTTACATGATTAACTTGCAGCTTATTCAGCAAGGACCTTATTTCACTGAACTGTATGCTGTATAAGTGTAAAAAGCAAAATTATTTTTTATTCAATTGTTGTTCTTCTCTCCCAATGGAGCCAGCGCCTGCTGGCATAATACTTGAGTTCTACAACACTAAATGCCATGATATCCTTCCTAAGTCGATGCTCTTCATATTAGTTCAAATAGTGAAGGACCATAAAAATTCAACTACAAGAGGCATCATAGATGAACCTGATCTTGTCTTCACCTCACAGTCAGACACACGCATATTTCCTGCATCCAGAAACGGGAACTCCAGCTGCTTTTAGTATCTTTCTCTAGCTTGGGTATGAAGACAGTTGTAACTGCAATCTTGCTGAGATGAGGCAAGCTCAATGTAATGTAGGTAGCATTGTTCGGGATATTAATGCGCTGCATCATTCCCACTGTACTGACCATTCCATCATTGTACACTGTGCTTCACTGCCATGTGTTGAAGCTTCAAGAGACAACCATTTCCATAATAAAATAATGACCTAGAATTGCATTTCTGTGGTGATATTTATCTTACCACAACACAATGTAAAAGAGCACTTTGGGTGCAATGAAACATGATCTTAGGGTAGTTTCCAGTGCAGATGAAGGGTCTCAACCTGAAACATTGACTCTTCATTTCCTTCCATAGATGCTGCCTAAACCTGCTGAGTTTAGTCAGATGTTTGTTTTTTGCTCCAGATTCTATTATCTGCAGTCTCTTGTGTCTCCATGTTCTTGGTGTATTGAGATAAAAAGCTAATGGACACAGGTTTAGGGTAAGGGATAAGAGGTTTAGAGGGGATAGGAAGAAGAGTGTTTTCACCCAGATGGAGGTTGGAATCTGGAATGAGCTGCCTGGGGGTGTGGTGGATGCAGAGACTCTCACAGCATTTAGGAAGTATCTAGAGAAGCACTTGAATTGCCAACCCATAGAAGGCTATGGACCAAGTGCTGGTAAATTTTATTAGAACAGATAGGTGTTTGATAATTCACATGATCATGTTAGGTCAAAGTGCCTGTTTCTGTGCTGTATGACTCAGTGTCTAAATGACTCTGGCTCAATCCATGTCACACTGGAAATCTGATTAGGCTTTCTTCCACAGGCATGCAGGGCATGTCATTCCCTGCTGTAATCCCTTTTTCGGAATCTTGCACGGTCCTAGGAGTTGCAGTCCATTGGTGACACATGGGTCACATGATTTCACAGCACAGTGCTGGGCTGGGATCTCACCATTAGTCCACACTTACTTTCTACCATCAGTGCTCCTCTCCATTCACCCCTTGGTCTCACTCCAGAATGGTCCAGACATTAAACCTCTGACGTCCCAAATCTCCAAAACTTCGATCCTTCAATTCCTCTTTGGCACTAATGGAGGCTTCAATATCCACCCAACGCCCACTTCCTTGGCCTCTATTGTTATGACTGACTTCTTCTTCAGTGCAATCCTGAATTATGTTTTGTCCCCACCCTGGCCCATTCCTAAATTCCAACATTCTCCCCATCTCCTGATCTAATCCCATTGCTGGTCTAACAGACCTCATCTTTCTTACTGGGCCACGATGAAGCCAAACCATTGGTCCCAAATGATGCATCTTCTTCTGAGCGCTCCAAAGTGTTCCATGGAACCTGTGCAACACTGGTTCTTGGCAAAAAAAGTTTACAGCAGCGGGCCGTACTGAAGTAGAGATTAGCCACCTGCATCAGGACAATATGACACCGTTATACCAGTCTAACACAATCTCTGAGTCAACTTGTTCAATCATTCCTGCTCAGAAACGATTAGGGAGCCAGGACTTGGAATGAGAGGTGGGAGTTTTAAAATGAGGTGAGTCTCTGTGCTTGGTTTTCATTTTCAGTGAACAGAACCCTCAAAGAGGCACACTTGCATATTGTTGGTAATAATTGGCTAATTAGCTAATCAGCAGCAGCCAGTAAAAAGAAGCTAGGGTTAAGCAGAGTGGTTCAGTGTTAGAGTGGGGGACTGAGGCTTTGGTGAGAAGAGGCTGAGTAAGTGACCTTGGTGAGGGGAGTGCGAGCAGCTCATTAAAAAAAAAGTTTCAGTAAGAAGGCACAAGAAAGAACAGGAAAGGTCTTTATTTTGTTGTCTGTAAATCCTTAGTCCTTGATTCTGTGTAGGCAGGATGGCAGTTAGGGCAGTGGAATGCTCTTCCTGTAAGATGTGGGATGTCAGGGAAACTTGCAGTCTCCCTGTTGATGACATCTTCAGGAAGTCCATCCAGCTGCAGCTCCTGACTGACCAAGTCAAGGAAATGGAGCTGGAGTTGGATGTACTCAGGATCATCTGGGAAACTGAGATCCTCATAGATGAGACTTTTACAGAGGTGGTCACACCCAGAGTACAGGCTTCAGATAGATGGGTGACCACTAGGAGAAGTAAGGGGAGTAAGCAGTCAGTGCAGGGTACCCCTGTGGCCATGCCCCTCAGCAACAAGTATACTCCTTTGGATACTGCTGTTTGACCTATCAGGGCACAGCAGCAGCAGCCAGGTCAGTAGCACTGTGGCTCAGCAGGGAAGGGTAAAGTCAGGCAGAGTAATAGTGATAGGGGACTTGATAGTCAGGGGGACAGACAGGAGATCCTGTGGCTGCGATAGAGACACCAGGATGGTGTGTTGACTCCCAGGTGCTAGGGTTGAGGATGTCTCAGAGCAGCTGCAGAATGTTCTCAAGTGTGAGTAGCCAGAGGTTGTGGTGTATGTTGGCACCAATGACATAGGTAGAAAGGGGGAAGAGGTCCTGCACAGTGAGTATATTGAGTTAGGAAAGAGGCTGAAGAACAGGACCTCCAAGGTAGTAATCTCTGGATTACTCCCAGTGCCATGTGCTAATCAGGGCAGGAATAGAATGATAGAACAGATGAATGAGTGGCTGAACAACTGGTGCAGGGGGCAGGGTTTCAGTTCTTGGATCACTAGAACCTCTTCCAATGGTAGTGACCTGTACAAGAAGGATGGGTTGTGCCTCAGCTGGAGGGGAACCAATATCCTGGCGGGAAGGTTCACTGGTGCTACTCAGGAGGGTTTAAACTAGTTTGGCAGGGGGACGGGAACCAGAGCCAGATGGGAATCAGAAAGTGGAGGGATTGAGAGGAAAGTAGATGTCAGCACCAGTTAAAACAGGCAGGAGCAAAGTAATAGAAACGATGGGATGGACAGTTTGAAGTGTGTGAATTTGAATGCTAGGATTATTATGGGTAAAGGTGATGAACTCAGAGCATGGAATTACGAAGTTGTGGCTAGAACAGAAACTTGGTTTAGAGAATGGGTGCTTAACGTTCCAGGGTTTTGATCTTTTAGAAAAGATAGAGAGGGAGATGAAAAAGGGACAGAGTTACACTACCAATCAGGGACAATATCACAGCTGAACTCAGAGGGGACATAACAGAGAGCTTGTCCACTGAGTCTATATGGATAGAACTGAAAAATAAGAAAGGTGCAATCACGCTGATGGGATTATGCTACAGAACTCCCCAATAGCCACTGGGACATTGAGGAACAGATATGCAGGCAGATTAGGGAAAGATCTAAAACTAATAAGGTTGTTGTGGGGGACTTCAACTTCCCTAATATAGACTGGGACCTCAGTGTAGGAGGTTTAGATGGGGCCAAATTTGTTAGGTGCATTCAGGAGGTTTTCTCAAATCAATATGTAGATAGTCCAACGTGAGGAGAGGCCATGCTGGACCTGGTGTTGGGTAATGAGCCTGGCCAGGCGACTGAACTTTCAGTGGGTGAAAAGTTAGGGAACAGTGACCACAACTCAAATTTTAAGACAGCTGTAGATAAGGATAAGTATGGACCTTGCAGGAGAGTATTAATTGGAGCAGGACAAATTACGGGATTATTAGGCAGGAACTAGGGAGAGTTAATTGGGAACAGCTGTCTTTGAGCAAGTCCACATCTGACATGTGGAGGGTGTTTAAAGGCCAACTGCACAGAGTACAGGACAGGTATGTTCCAGTAAGAAGGAAGGACAAGGATGATGAGGTAAGAGAACCTTGGATGTTGAGAGAGGTGGTGAATTTAGTCAAGAAGAAAAAGGAAAATTATGTAAAGTTTAGGAAGCTAGGATCAAACAAAGCACTTGAGGATTATAAAGAAGCCAGAAAGGAACTCGAAGGGAATTAGGAAAGCCAGGAGGGGCCATAAAAAGTCCTTGGCAAATAGGATTAAAGAGAATGCCAAAGCATTCTATACATAAATCAAGAGCAAGAGAATAAGTAGCGAGAGGGTAGGACCACTCAAGGAGGGAACATGTGCTTGGAAGTGGAGGATATGGGTGAGGTCCTAATAAATACTTTGCATCAGTATTTATCAAGGAGAATGAGGTGGAGGATAGGGAGATTAGTGTGAAGCATGCTAATATGCTAGGGCATTTCAAGATAAAGGAGGAGGTAGTCTTTGCTCTCTTAAAGAGCATCAAGGTGGATAAGTCCCCAGGGCCTGATGGGATATACCCCAGGTTATTGAGAGAGGCAAGAGATGAGATTTCTGGGGCCTTGACCAATATCTTCATGTCCTTTCTAGCCACAGGTGAAGTCCTGGAGGACTAGTGGGTAGCTAATGTTGTTCCATTATTCAAGAAGAGAAACATGGATAATCCTGGTAACTATAGACTGGTGAGTCTTTCATTAGTGGTTGGGAAGTTACTGGCGAGGATTCTTAGGGATAGGATTTATGAGCATTTGGAAAACCATGGCCTAATTAGGGACATTTAGCATGGCTTTGTGCAGGGAAAGTCATGCCTTACTAACTTGATTGAATTTTTTGACAAGGTGACGTGATATTGATGAAGGTAGAGCTGTGGATGTTATCGACATGGATTTTAGTAAGGTGTTTGACAAGATCCCTCTTGGGAGGCTCACCCAGAAGATTAAGCTACAGTACATGGGATCCACAGTGAACTGGCCGTTTGAATTCAGAACTGGCTTGCCTGTAGAAGACAGAAGGTAGCGGTCGAAAGGACTTAATCTGGCTGGAGGTTTGTGATTAGTGGTGTTCCTCAGGGATCTGTACTGGGACCTCTGCTGTTTGTGATGTATATAAATGACCTGGATGAAAACATGGATGGGTGGGTTAGTGAGTTTGCAGATGATACGAAGATTGGTGGTGGTGTGGATAGTGTAGAAGACTGGCAAAATATACAGTGAGATATAGATCGGTAGTAGATATGGGTTGAGAAATGGCAGATGGAGTTTAACCCAACCAAATGTGAAGTGTTGCACCTTAGGAGATCAAATGTAAAGAGACAGTACACTGTTAATGGCAAGACCCTTAATGTTGATGAGCAGAGGGATCTTGGGGTCCAAGTTCATATCTCCCTGAAAGTGGCTACACAGGTTGATAGGGCAGTAAAGAAGGTCATGGTATGTTTGCCTTCATCAGCCGAGGCATTGAGTTCAAGAGTCAGGAAGTCATGCTGCAGCTTTATAAAACTTTAGTTAGGCTGCATCAGGAGTATTGCATTCAGTTCTGCTTGCCCCATTATAGGAAGGATGTCGAGGCTTTGGAGAGGGTGCAGAAGAGGTTTACCAAGATGCTGCCTGGATTAGAGGGTATGTGCTGAGGATAGGTTGGACAGACTTGTTTGGTTCTCCTGGAGTGGTGGAGGCTGAGGGGAGATCTGATGGAGGTTTTCAAGACTATGATAGGCATAGATAGACAGCCAGTAGCTTTTCCTCAGTGGTAGGGGTTAAGATCAAAGGAGATGTGCAGGGCAATTTTTTTTTAGAGTAGTCGGTGCCTGGAATTTGCTACCTGGGGTGGTGGTGCAGGCAAATACAATAGGACCATTCAAGAAGCTCTTGGATAGGCACACGGATGTGAGGGAAATGGTAGGATATGGACACTGTGTCAGCAGAAAGGATTAGTTTAGTTGGGCATTTTATTACTAATGTAGTTGTTTCGGCACGACACTGAGGGCTGAAGGGCCTGTTTCTATGATGTACTGTTCTGTTCTAAACTGGATTACAACTATTGAAAGTACATTACAATATGGCTGCATTTAATGCTGATGGTAATTTGGCATCTCTGAACAAAATTCACAAAAAATAATCAGTGGCAATTGAAACAGGATGGTTTACAGCCAGGACCAAATGAAATGGAACCCATGTAATTTTTAATGGGGCCTGCATGATTCCCGAGGGAACCTGTGTGATTCTCAGTGGGTTCCATGTAATTTCCAGTGGGACCACTTTGATTCCTGATGGGATTTGTGTGGTTACCGATGGGAACTCACTCCAGTTGGCACAGCTTCCTCACTTTGCTACACATTAACAAGGAAAGGGCATTGGCCCTTAAAGGCATGTTCCCTGTGGCAGCCAATATGGCAGACAGAGACTGAGGAGAGTGTCAGCAGTGCTAATTCAGCTGTTAAATGCTGAGAAGGTTAGCTTCAGCATGCACTGTGCACTTTTGAAAGCACTAGATCTACCTGGACCAAGATCTGAATTTGGAGACTGCAGATGCTGGAATCTGGAGCAACAAACAATCTGCTGGAGGAACCCAGTGGGTCAAGCAGCATCTATGGAAGGAAAGGAATTGTAGACATTTCATGTCGAGATCCTGCATCTGAACTTTCCTGGTCAGCTCTCTGGAATGCTGGCAGAGTGTCCCTTTACATTGTGGGAAACACCACAAACTACCATGATGTGATCCTAGTCTACTGAGACTATCCCACAAGTCAGTGTTGGCATTTCTGGCTGGTATAGACAGAACTATGATGTACACAACCAGTGACATCACTTGGTGCATACCGAACACCAGGAAGCTGTAAGGCAGGCGAATGTAAATCACTCTCAGAAGTACCCAGTCCAGTTTGGACACTGGTACAATCTCAATCGGGAATGACTGCTGTGTGGCATGATAGCACAGCTGGTAGAGCTGCCATCTTGCAGCTATAACAACCCTGGTTCAATCCTGACCTTGAGTGCTGTCTGTGTAGAATTTTCAAGTTCTCCCTATGACCATGTGGGTTTCCTCTTGTTGCTCTGGTATCCTCCCACATCCCAAAGGTGTGCAGATTGAGTTTATATGGACAGCGCAAATTGCCCTAGTACATGAGTGGTAGAATCTGTGGGGAGAATAATATGAAGTGTAGGACTGGTATAAATGGGTGCTTGATGTTTGGCATGGACTTAGTGGGTTGAGGGGTGTGTTTCTGTCCTGTGTTGGTCTATAGTTTCAAGTTCTACTCCAGGCAAAGTACCTGAAAACCAGTGATAAAATGATTGGACATCTCAGCAGTTTTCACTAATTGCAAAAGGAGAGGGTCTAGAAGATCTATTTTAGAAAAAGTGACAACTAGTGCAATGGTTCTGAATTTGTTTGCCCTTGTTGACGGGTTGAGTGGTATGGCAGGGCAACACTTACAGTTCTGTGTGGTCTTCACTCATATAACCAAAAGGATCTAGTGGATTGTAGTGGGGACTTGCAGCGGCCTGAAAAGCTTGAGAATGTAGATATTAGAAGAGGTGGTGCTGAAACTTTTGGAAAGCATCAAGTTAGATAAGTCGCCGGGACTGGATGGGATGTACCCCAGGTTGCTGTGGGAGGTGAGGGAGGAGATTGTGGCACTTCTGACGATGATCTTTGCGTCGTCAATGGACACGGGAGAGGTTCCGGAAGATTGGAGGGTTGCGGATGTTGTTCCCTTATTCAAGAAGGGGAGCAGGGATAGCCCAGGGAATTATAGACCGGTGAGTCTTACCTCAGTGGTTGGTAAGCTGATGGAGAAGATCCTGAGAGGCAGGATTTATGAACGTTTGGAGAGGTATAATATGATTAGGAAAAGTCAGCATAGCTTTGTCAAGGGTAGGTCCTGCCTTACGAGCCTGATTGAACTTTTTGAGGATGTGACTAAACACATCGATGAAGGGAGAGCAGTAGATGTAATGTATATGGATTTCAGCAAGGTGTTTGATAAGGTACCCCATGCAAGGCTTATGGAGAAGGTGAGGAGACATGGGATCCAAGGGGACATTGCAGTGTGGATCCAGAACTGGCTGGCCCACAGAAGGCAAAGAGTGGTTGTTGAAGGGTCGTATTCTGAGTGTAGATCAGTGACCCGTGTTGTACCTCGGGTCTATACTGGGACCCTTACTCTTTGTGATTTTTTTTTTACAAACGACCTGGATGAGGAAGTGGAGGGGTGGGTTAGTAAGTTTGCGAGTGACACAAAGGTTGGGGGTGTTGTGGATAGTTTGGAGGGCTGTCAGAGGTTACAGAGGGACATAGATAGGATGCAGAGTTGGGCTGAGAAGTGGCAGATGCAGTTCAACCCAGATAAGTGTGAAGTGGTTCATTTTGGTAGGTCAAATATGTTGGTGGAATATAGTATTAATGGTAAGACTCTTGGCAATGTGGAGGATCAGAGGGATCTTGGGGTCCGAGTCCATAGGACGCTCAAAGTGGCTGCGCAGGTTGACTCTGTAGTTAAGAAGGCATATGGAGTATTGTTCTTCATCAGTCTGGGAATTGAATTTAGGAGTCGAGGTATTGTTGCAGCTATATAGGTCCCTGGTCAGACCCCACTTGGAGTATTGTGTTCAGTTCTGGTTGCCTCACTACAGGAAAGATGTGGAAGCCATAGAGAGGGTGCAGAGGAGATTTACAAGGATGCTGCCTGGAATACAGAACATGCCTTATGAAAGCAGGCTGAGGGAACTTGGCCTTTTCTCCTTGGAGAGACAGGATGAGGGGGGACCTGATAGAGGTGTATAAGATGATGAGAGGTATTGATAGGGTAGGTAGTCAGAGGCTTTTCCCCAGGGCTGAAATGGTGGCCAAAAGAGGACATAGGTTTCAGGTGCTGGGGAGTAGATATAGAGGAAATGTCAGGGGTAAGTTTTTTTTTACTCAATGGTGAGTGCGTGGAACGGGCTGCTGGAAACGGTGGTGGAAGTGGATATGATAGGGTCTTTCAAGAGACTGTTAGATAGGTACATGGAGCTGAATAAAATAGAGGGCAATGGGTAAGCCTAGTAATTTCTAGGATAGGGACATGTTTGGCACAGCTTTGTGGGCCGAAGAGCCTGAATTGTGCTGTAGTTTTTCTTTCTATGTACCCACCTTTTCTTAAAAAAAAAAGTGAACAGGATGTCTCATGAGCTGCAGAAGTGTGCTGATTGGACAGCCTGAAGCCTGCGGGTCATATGATTTGACCCATAAATCCAATGTAATTATCAAACTGTGCTTCAATCTTGCAGCACTTTTGAAGTGTTTGGAAATTGATGGAAAAACAGTGTGAGGCAGCATCTGTAGAAAGAGAAACAGTTAACATTTCAGGTTGAAGATTCTTTGTTGGAACTGAATTGCCTCTCCCAGCCAACAGTATATGCTGGAAGGAATCAAGCTCAAACCATGTGGTTTGCTATCAGTGGCTGCAACCCATACAGTGACAGTGTCCTAAACAAGTGCACTTCCACTGTTTTGAATATGATAGGACAACGTGAGGCATGTTTTCTGTACTTGTCCAAAGAATGTGACTCAACCCCAGGTGAGTTCAAACCAGTCTCTCAATATGTTATCTCTCTACCTGTCATAGGGGCAAACGCACTGATGACAACATCACCAATTTAGTACCAATCAGAAGTAACCCACTGGAAATGGAGCTAAACCTGACCAAGCTCATTTCGCATAACATGCTTGAGAATCAGCAAAAGCTTCTAGGGCAGATTTAAAGCCAATATCCAGAAGCTAAAGTCCTACCATCCATTACCCGTATATTGTAGCTTATTTTCAAAAAATGACATTTTAAGCCAATTTTCCAAATGTTAGGAGGACTTAACATTTAAAACAGCTTCAGTGTTGATTAAAACTAATCATACATTTATTACTACCTTTTAAGAAAAAAAGTTGAGGTGAAAACACAAATCAAGTCAGTAGTTAAAAGTCAGCTTTAATAAACTGTAAGAAGTATCAATGAATTAAAAGTTAGCCTGATAGTGAAAGATGCATTTTAATTACGTGATAGGACTTCCAACCATTGTACACATAACTGCAAGCTTGGTTTCAAAGTGTTGAAGCCTGGTATTCTGAGCTGTAGTGTTTTTCTCATTCACAGCTACACAGTGAAATGAGCTGCAGAAACCACTCAGGACTGCTTCTTGATAAACCCTCATTTTTATGCTGCAGCTCAGCTCCAGTAATAGTGAGGTTAGCCTTGTTCTTAATATTATGGATATAAATAAGACACGAGGGACTTTAACTCCATTAATTATTAAGCAATGTAAAAAATCTAAAAGTCAGATTGTTCTAGTGTAGGCTCGTCAACTGTGACATGATCACTCCAGAGATCACAGGAACCACAAGCCTCAAAGATTTCTTTTTACACAAATCATTTTGCACTAATAAGGAAAGAGAATGATGAGAAAACTTATGTTAAGAATTATCAGGCAAGAGAAAAAAGACTCATTGCTGAACTTAAAGGATGCATAATTTCTGTGTTGTATTGAAACCAGTGGGTGGAAATTCCTCCTGTCAAGAATGGAATACAATACATTTGGTGGAGGGCAAATTTACGAATTGTGATCATGGCAAGTTTTCTGATAGAGAGGAGGAAGAAAAGGTTTCACCTGCCCCCTTACAATGAACTATAGGCTCAATTAGCAGGTGCTAATGTGGGACTGAACATCAGAGACTGAGAAGGGTCCTAGGTGCCATCCACTGTCTGATCTTTTAGATTATCTGAGATATAGTGGCAATTGAAACATTCCATCAGTTCTAATATCTACAAAGTTCAAGATCTTCCCTAAACTTACTATCTTGGCTTACACTAACTGTCTAGGCTTGTATTTCTGTCTCGGTTTACACTTACTGTCTGGACTTGTTTCTGCATAAGTTTGCACTTACTGTCTAGACTTTTGTTTACTGTCTCAGTTTACACTTACTGTCTAGACTTACTCTTATTGCCTAGGTCTGCATTTACTGTCCAGACTTCTGTTTACTGTCTCGATTTGAATTGCTGTCTAGATTTACACTTACTCTCTGGATTTACACAGGGGAAAAAATGGGATCTTAAAGGAAGCAGGAAAAAAAACTTTGAACTTCTTGAGCTGAGTCCTGGCATGATTCACCATCTGCAGAAGAGGGGAGAAAATTATAAAATTTTGAAGATTCAGTATGTGGTACTTTGGTATTAGAGGAAGTTGGGTAGCATATAATTGAAGCTTATTATTGTCTGTCTTTTGATCAGTTGCCAGGATTTTTTCTTTATGGGTGGGGAGAGGATATATTTACAGCATCTATGCCAACACAGAAAACTAACAAAAGCCAACAGTATCCCCAAAATATAAAATTGCTTTTAAGTTGACAATATCTCTTTCAATAATTCAATGATTTCAATAAAACAGTGGGTCTGCCATCATTCTATCACTTTACTCTGCTGGGAGAATCTGATGTACATTAAAACACAATATAGCATCATGATTAATTTGTCATTTATGAAAGTTTGGGCACAAGCAATGGAGGAATGAGATATTCATTTTAGTTTCATTGTTTGGTGTATTTTGGAACTTGACATTAATTTGCTCAAAAAAAAATAATCTTACGGTTGCCTTCATTGGCCAACTAGCCAGTGGAATGGCATGCTAACTTGCAAACATCACAGCCCCACAATAATTTCAAATGACCATGCATTTCATATGTGTAAAAGTGGCTTGTGCTTTTCTGTCTCTGCTAAACAGTAGAACAGAAATGAGGGGCTGAATGGTCTCCCATGAAGTACATGGGAGCTCATTGGACTGGGATGAGTAGGATTGAGGGTGTAGTATGGTTTGCCAAATAATATTTTTTTTTAGTAAGAACAGGAGGTATAAAGATTTGTCATTATCACCAAAACAACATGAACATTGATTCTGATGTGATGTGTTGAACCTAGGCATCAAAATGCCTGTTCCTTCCTTTAGATTCTGATCAGCTATGAATTTCAAACAGCTTCTGTTTTCAAAGCATGGATATGCACTTGCTACAGATAATAATACTTGTGGACAAAAACTTAATGTATCCATATAACAGTCCCCTGTCTCCAATTCCAACTAAAGCTGTGGTCCATTCAGAATAAATCAGTTAATTTGCCCAATAAAATAGTGGACAGATAAGCAGCTCATGAGTACATTAAGCATCTGCCACTTAATGTCACCAATTGTAATTTACAGCCTAGGTTTCTTTTTGGACTTGCAAAAACAAAGTTTTTTTTGGAACTATTATTAAAGTCATTAAACTTTGGCAATTTGCACTTCCCTGGTCCTGTAAGCAACATGTCAGCAAGACCAAGGAATTGATTATGGACTTCAGGAAGGGAAGTTTGGAGAACACACACCAGTCCTCATTAAGGAGTCACCAGTAGAAAGGGTGAGCAGCTTAATGTTCCTGGGTGTTGACATCTCAGAGGATCTACCCTGGGTCCAAAACATTGATGCAATCACAAAGAAGGCACGCCAGTGGCTCTACTTTGTTAGGAGTTTGAAGAGATTGGGTATGTCACCAAAGACTCTTACAAATTTCTATGGATGTATGGTGGAGAGCATCACACCCTGGTATGGAGGCTCCAATGCACAAGATCACAAGAGGCTGCAGAGGGTTGCAGACTAAATCAGCTCCATCATGGGCACAATCCACCCTGCCATTGAGGAAATCTTCAAGAGGCGGTGCCTCAAGAAGGTGGTATCCATCACTAAGGACCCTCACTACATGGGACGTGCCCTCTTCTCCTTACTACCATCAGGGAGGAGGTACAGGAGCCTGAAGACTCACACTGAATGATTCAGAAACAGCTTCTCCCCCTCTGCCATCAGGTTTCTGAATAGTCCTTACCTTGTTATTCCTTTTTTTTGCACTATTTATTTATTTTTGTAGTTTATAGTAATTTTATGTCTTTGCACTGTACTGCTGCTACAAATCAACAAATGTCATGTCATCTAAGTCAATGATAATAAATCTGATCCTGATTGTGATTCTGATCATGTCCAGATTTTGTAACATCTGCACCCAGCTATTTCATGCCTCCTACATTTAGATTTAACTGATTAATTATATAGTGCTTGAAGCAAGGGACTGAGTAATGAGTCCTGCAAAATCAAACTAGTAATAGACAATATTCAGGCATAGGCTGAAAAATGGCAAGAATATTCATCCCACAAAAGTACCAGGCAATGGCCATCTCCAACAAGACCACCTACCTTTGACATTCAAAGCATCACCATTGCCACATCCAGTGGTTGGCATTGACCAGAAATGCAAGTGGACCAGGTTCATAAATGCTGTTGTGACAACAGTAGACAGGCAGATAATTCTATAGTGAGTGACTCACCTTTGGATGTGCAAAAGCCGCCTAACATCGACAAGGCACAAGTCGGAAGTGTGATGGAATAAGTTTCACTTGGCTTGGATGAATGCAACTCCAATAGTGTTCAAGAAACTTGACGCTATCCAGGACAAAAGAGCCCACCTGACTGGTACCCCATGTACCACCTTCAACATTCATTCCTTCTATCACTGGCACACAGTGGTTCTAGAGGGTATCATGTACAAAACGTCCCATAGTTCCTTGCTCAGTCTACAGCACCTTGCAAAACCATGACCCCTACCACCAAGAAGGGCAAGGCAACAAGTGCATTGGAACACCAGCCCCTGCAGATTCCCTTCCAAGTTGCAAGCAATCCTGACTCGGAAATATATTCCCTTGTCCATCATAACTGCTTGGTCTAAATTCTGGAACTCTCTCCCCAACAGCACTGTTGGAGTACCTCAACCAGTAGAACTTCAGTAGTTCAAGAAAGCAGCTTTACACCACCTTCTCAAGGACAATTAGGGGTGGGCAACAAATGCTGGCTTTGCCAGGAATGCCCAGATCCTGAAAGATTAATAAAAAAATATCTAGTTGCCAAAGGAACACATCAAGGTCCTGGAGGAGGTGTAGAAACAGATTTACTGGAATGGTTTCTGAGATGAGAGATTTCATCTGTAGGATTAGATTTGAGGAGCTGTGCTTGTTCTCTTTGGGGCATAGACAGTTGAGACATTTGATAGAGGTATACACGATCATGATAGGTTTAGCTTGGTTAGATGGAAGAAAGAGGTTCCCATTAGCAGATGGTTCAAGGATCAGTGGACACAGGTTTAAAATCTTGGTCAAAAGCTACAGGAAGATGTGAAGACTTTTTTTTGAACATTGCCCATCATGGATCAGGTCAATATGAATCTTCAGAAAAGGCACTTATTACAGAATAATCTGCAGGCTGTGTGGAAAGAGCAGGGGTGGGATTGGCAGAATTGTTCAACTAGGCGCCAGCATACATTTGACAGGCTGAATGGCCTCCCTTAGTGCTGTAACGATGGTATGATTCCAGGATCCAGAGCATCTTTCCATGTACATTTGTGCCAAAAATCTCCCCTTCATTGTGACAGAGAGTGGAGAATCTTTGGACTTTTCGTCTCTAATGAAACCAGCTTTGGCCACATATATTTCCAAGAGAACAGTATCACTTTAAAAAACTATCAGCTCCTTTTCAACTTTTTTCTTCCACCAAACTATTTAGACAGCAACTAAGCATACAGCCTCTGATGGTCCTTTCCCTTGGTACCAGTACTAATTTGTTCTGAATTTCCATCATTGGTGCATACGTAATATTCCCTTCTAGTTTAGCGATGAATTGTGCCAGTGGTATTTTATGCAAACTAATCATAATAGACATGAAATTTTTATTAAAGTATAAATGTCAATTAGATGATAATGAGGCATGGGATGGATATAAAGTCTCCAACACCTCCAGAAACTGGATTCAAAGCCAGCCTGGAGGAGTGTCTGTGCTGACGAAAGAGCTTAGACCTGGGAGGTTAACTCTGCTTTCTCTCTATCAGTTCTGCCAGAACCATTGACTATAATAAGTATCTTATGTTTTCTTTCCAAGTTTCATTTGTTTACTGGCTCTGCAAGTAGTGGTCATGAACAATCTCAGTTTTTTGGATTAACATGAGGAGGAGGAATGTGAGATATTGGAATGTTTGACATGTCTTTAACAATCATTGTGTAGACACTATTTTTGACACTGGGTCTTTATTTTCCACTTACTTGATTAACTGAATAACTAAGTCTCCAAATCAGGGCATCTGAATGACAAATCCAGCAACATTACTGCTAAACCACTGATGGGAATCTCATGAGAATGATTCAGAAAAGCACAGGATGTTAAAAAACACTGATGTGATAAGAAGGATACCATAGCCTAGAAATTGGATCTGATAGCACATGCTTTCTGTGTATAAATTGTACATACAAGTGATATAATCCAGGAGAGATTGCACGACTGATCACTTTCAGATGAAATCACACCCGTAGAAAAATTGGACCGGACACTCTGGTGCATTGCTCACGTTAGCACGCTTGGTGTCAGATGCACATCAAGTGCTATCATGATTGGCACAACACCCATTTTCACCTTTACTGAGGTAAATTGGAACTCAAAGATGTTTCTGAAAAGCAAGGAGCACATTGTGGTGACATCACCAAATAGACGCGACTTAAAGGGTCTCCAATCTGGCTGGATGCTTGATCACAACATTTGTTGGATTCATATTCCCCCGGTCAGGATCTTTCCCAACCATCCTCCCTCAGTTTTTGCAGCCCTTTCCTGTTCTCCACCTCAGTGCGAGCTGCTGTGATCCCTGCCTCACTGACTATCCCACACCTCACTATGCCATGAGGACACTCACTGCATAGGTCTGTGTCATGGCAACAGATCACACACATGCGTCTACACACACACAGATGATTGTTATGTCCCCTTCCCCCCACCCCTCCCGTTTACCCTAAAATTCATGGTAGCCTTTTAAGGAGCTGACCTATGGTTGCCATGGGGATGGGCCATTTATGGTAATGCTATCCTCTCCTGTGCACAACTTTTGGCATAGCCTTGCAAATTACTCTGCCTTAAGTGCTTATCCAGTTCCATTTAGAATAGACTGATTGACTGAAGTTCCTATCAGCAACACATGAGCCCCATCTTCATGCATCTATAAGGTGCTGTTTCAAACCTCCTTTTGACCAATTTCACAATATCTTGTGGGGGAAAGAACTGAACATCAGAACTTCACACAATGATGGGCTAGCACACGCAAAATATAAGTACGAGAGGACATGGCTTTAGGGTGAAAGGGGAAAGGTTTAGGGGGAACATTAGGGGGAACTTCTTCACTCAGAGAGTGGTGGGACTGTGGAACAGGCTGCCATCTGATGTAGTAAATGCGGGCTCACTCTTAAGCTTTAAGAATAAATTGGATAGATATATGGACGGGAGAGGTCTAGAGCGTTATGGACTGGGTACAGGGAAATGGGACTAGTGGAATAACGTTTCAGCACAGAGTAAAAGGGTCGAATGGCCTGTTTTCTGTGCTGTATTGTTCTATGGTTCTATGGTTCTAAAATAGGTGAAACCCAGTCAAAGGTATGCGCACATGTTGCTGAACTGGAGCAGTCTAATGACTCATGTATGGACTTACGTCACCAATTTTCTCCACTGATTTTGTAGGAAATATGAATATTCGTTCGTAACATTTGAGGATCCTGTTGTTACATTCCTGTGGTGTACCATCATGCTGTTGAACATTGATTCCTCTATACACGCTTCTAAGCAATCCAGGCTACCTGTTCATGAACGAGAGTGAACTAGTTCTGTTGCAACTAAGTGAATATTGTCACCTAAACTTGTGATATAAGGGCGTGATGCAGTAATGTTAATACAATTAAGCATATAATTGCTTATTTGTACATAGTCACTGTAATATAATTGACACTCAATTCTTACACCCCCAAAAAACGCTTGCCAAACATCTTTTGTGTACTCGTAGTGATACTCCTTTGGAAATACCAGATTCATTTTCTCTCCTATCCTGGAGCAAGAGGTGCAGTCTTAATTTTAGGAGATTATTTGAACAATCCTTAGTTTGGCCTATTATTATTAGACAAATCTATTTTTCCTCTTTTGATGTTTCAATATTTCCCATTTTCTTTTTTTCTTTATTTTTGCCTTTTGGTGGAAGGTGTCGAGGGTGCTACTTAAGTAATTCCCACACTACCACACCACAGGATCTTAGATAAGGTTGCCAAAGTAGATTAGATTAGTTTACTGTCATAAACACCAGGATGCAATGAAATTTTTTGCTTGCATGAAGCTCACAGAGTAAACAGTATACATGGTAATACAGCAATAAATACAGTGACGAGCGCAAAACAGCAGAATGGTGCAAAGGTAGAAATATTCTATTCATTCAGTATTGCTTCTAACGTAGTGCAAAAAATACTCAAGTGACAATAGTGGAATAAGTGAGAGAGGTAAAGAGTACAAGAAAGTGGCAGCACCACTGGGAAAGGGGTGCGAAAGGTGATTGGTTCAGGAGTCTAATAGCAGTGGGGAAGAAGCTGTTTTAAGTCTGGACATCCAGGCTTTCAAGCTCCTGTATCTTCTCCAGTCAGAAAAGGGAATGGCTAGAAAATGGCCAGGAAGGGAATGGGAATGAAAGTATAATATAAGGTTTGGATTGATTGATTGGATAGATTGGTTGACAGAGATTTGGGGGTGCGAGGGAGATCTTTGTCCCCTTGTCACAGAATATTCAACATTTTAGTTCATCTACCAGTACAGCCCATCTGAGTAAAGAAAGGGATTGCAGACCTTTTTGTTTCTTGGGACCTTCTACATGGAACCATTATGAAAGTTCAAATTATTCCTGGCGTGAGGAATTGAGGTCTACACCTGGACATAAGCCCTACTTTGATTAAACAAGCACAACTTCAGTGATTCATTGGAGTGCTCAGTTCTTGTGTATAGACCTACTTTCTTAAAAATAGAAACCGCAGTTGAAACGGTATCCACATGCCACAAAACAAATCCATCAATCATGGTTCTGCAAAGGAAGTAAAGATGAGAAAACTTGGCAGGCTGAGTTTGGTGCAAGACTTGGAGGTCAGTAAGTAATGGTTTCACCTTGGGATACTTCAGTATATTTTCAACTGCACTTTCTACTTTTAAAAATAGTAGCCTTATACAAAAGGAATGCATACTTTCCTAATAGGAGGACTACAAGGAAGGACAGGCACAGAACTAGACATGGCCAAGCACAACAAGCTTTGCACATGGACATTGGGACCATAGAATAATGTGCATGATATGAGATTATAATATTCATGCAAAGGCTCTTTACTTTCCATGCAGTAGACTGGTCCTTCCTGTATATACATAGAACGTAGTACAGCACAGGAACTGGCCCTTCAGCCCACAATGTCTGTGCTGAACGTGATGCCAAATTAAACTAAATCTCTTCTGCCTGTAAATGATCCATATCCCTCCATTCCCTGCATATTCATATGCCTATCTAAAAGCCTCTTAAATGCATTATCGTATCTACTTTCACCTCTACATTTGGCAGCCTACCATGCTCTGTGAAAAAAATGCTCCATGCATTTCCCTTAAACTCTCCCCCCTTACCTTAAATGTATGTCCTCAAGTATTTGACATTTCTAACCTGTGAAAGAGTTTCTGACTGTGTTCCTCAGAATGCTTTTAAAAATACTTTTTTTATTTCATTAAGAATCCCAACTGAAGAGCTAAAGTATAATTGAGGTTTAAAGAGAACACAATGAATCAAAAGGTAATGGTTGGTTGGCAGTGAGCTTTCTCTAAAATAGCCTGAGGGTTTTGGGAGAAATGAGTGGAAGTGAGGGCAGCACAGTGGTACAGCTGGTGGAGCCGCTGCCTCACAGCTCCAGTGAGCCGGGTTTGATCCTGACCTCGGGTGCTGTCTGCATGGAGATTGCATGTTCTCGCTGTGACCACGTGGACTTCCTCTGGGTGCTCTGGTTTCCTCCCCCATCACAGAGACATTCAGATTGGTAGGTTAGTCAGCCACTATCAATTGCCTTTAGTGTGTGGCCGAAACTGGGGGCTGTTGTTGAGGATGTGGAGATACTGATGGAATTAGGTGAGATTAATGCCGTATCAGTGTAAAATGGCTAATGGAGTCAGTGGGTTGAAGGGCCTAATTCCATGTGCTATGACTCCATGGCCATCTTCACTTTCTGGGAAAGATCAATTGTCACTATAGATCCTGGTTTCCAGAAAGAAGGACAGTATTTATTCCCAGGTGTATGGAGCCCCAAGGAAATGTGCTGGGGCCATTGTTGTTTGTTGTCTATATCAATGACCTAAATGATAATGTGGTAAATTGGATTAGCAAGTTTGCTGATGATACTAAGATTGGAGGCATAGTGGACAGTGAGGAAGGCTTTCAAAGCTTGCAGAGGGATCTGAACCAACTGGAAGAATGGGCCAGAAAATGGCAGATGGAATTTAATGCAGACAAGTGTGAGATGTTGCATCTTGGAAGGACAAATCAAGGTAGGACATACACAGTAAATGGTAGGGCACTGAGGAGTGCAGAGGAACAAAGGGATCTGGGAGTTCAGATACATAATTCCCTGAAAGTGGCGTCGCAGGTAGACAGGGTTATAAAGAAGGCTTTTGACATCTTGGCATTCATAAATCAAAGTGTGGAGTATAGGAGTTGGGATGTTATGGTGAGGTTGTATAAGACATTGGTGAGGCCAAATTTGGAGTATTGTGTGCAGTTCTGGTCACCTAACTATAGGAAGGATATTTGTAAGATCAAAAGAGTGCAGAGGAGATTTACTAGAATGTTGCCGGGTCTTCAGGAGTTGAGTTACAGGAAAAGATTGAACAGGTTAGGACTTTATTCCTTGGAGTGCAGAAGAATGAGGGGAGATTTGATAGAGGTTTATAAAATTATGAGGGGTATAGACAGAGTTAATGCGAGTAGGCTCTTTCCACCTAGATTGGGAGAGATAAGTATGAGAGGACATGGCTTTAGGGTGAAAGGGGAAAGGTTTAGGGGGAACATTAGGGGGAACTTCTTCATTCAAAGAGTAGTGGGAGTATGGAACGGACTGCCATCTGATGTAGTAAATGCGGGTTCACTCTTGAGTTTTAAGAATAAATTGGATAGATACATGGATGGGAGAGGTCTGGAGGGTTATGGACTGGGTGCAGGTAAATGGGACTAGCGGAATAACGTTTCGACACAAACTAGAAGGGCCGAATGGCCTGTTTTCTGTGCTGTAGTGTTCTATGGTTCTATGAAACGTGAGAGGAGAGCTCACTGGAATAGCTTCCAAGCACCAATGGAATGAAAATATCAAATGTTGCTGGATAACAAGTTGTGTGGAAATCTGGGTCCACACTGTCACCATTAACTTTATCATCCCATCCACATATTTTCTAAATACAAATGACCGAGCTTCTGAGCTTGTGGGTGTCAATAATTTTGCTGAGATTTTCATACGTTGGTTATGTTAGATTGGTAATTGGTAATTGCTTTATTATTGTCACATATACCGAGGTATAGTGGAAAAACTTTGTTTTGCATGCCATCCATACGGATCATTTCATCACGTCAGTACATCGAGGTAGTACCAGGAAAAAGCAATAACAGAATGCAGGATAAAATGTTACAGTTACAGAGAAAGTACGGTGCAGGTAGATAATAAGGTGCAAGGCCACGACGAGGTAGATTATGAGGTCAAGAGTCCACCTTATCGTACTAGCTGACAGTTCAATAGTCTTATAACAGTGGGATAGAAGCTGTCCTTGAGCCTGGTGGTGTGTGCTTTTAGGCTTTTGTATCTTTTGCCTGATGGGACAGGGGAGAAGAATGTCTGGGGTGGGTGGGGTCTTTGATTATGTTGGCTGTTTTACCAAGACAGTGAGCAGTGTGGACAGAGTCCATGGAGGGGAGGCTGGTTTCCGTGATGTGCTGAACTTTGTTCACAATTCTCTGCAGTTTCTTGTGGTCTCGGGCAGAACAGTTGCCATACCAAACCGTGATGCATCTGGATAGGATGCTTTCTATGATATAGCATTTTATAAACAACAGTCTGCAGTTCCCTTCACACACAACGTGACACATAAAAATTGAAACTGAAGATTGAAAAGATTAACATAGTAGAACATTGTATGGAAGTCTTCTGTTTGTTGTACAAGGAAGGTGAAAGTAAGCATTGTTACTAGCACCACCCGAGGCTTTGCATCCTCCTGATGTATAGGGTACAGAAGCACAGGGCTTCAGTTACTGAGTTAATAGCTAGAGTTCTGGATCATTGATCCAGATAAATGAGTTCTGGTCCCACTGTGGCAACTGGGGAATAGAAATTCAAGTAATTAAATAAATCCAAAATTAAAGCCAGCCTTGATTACAGAAACCAGGAAACTAGGCCAATGTCCTTCAATGATGGAAACCTGGCCTTCTTACCCAGTCTGACATATATGTTACTCCAGACCTGCCAATGTAGTTTATACTTAATTGCCTCCTCATTCCAGGGCAATTAGAGCTGCAAAATAAACTGCCAGTGACAGCCACATCATGTAAGCGAATAAGTAAAGAAAAATCTTGCCTAAAATGCCAGACCTAAGTGTTGCGACACAATGGAATTCTTCCTATAAATGATGAAAAGTTTTATGCAAAATGGTAGGAAAAACAGAAAGATTGATAGACTAGAAAATGTTGATGTACCATGGAACCAATTACAATGTTTCAAATCTCTTTTTGACCAATTTCACAATATCTTGTGGCGGAAAGAACTGAGCATCGGAACTTCATACAATGATGGATTAGCACATGCAAAATAGGTGAAGCCCAGTAATAGGTATGCGCACATGTTGCTGAACTGGAGCAGCCTAATGACTCATGTATGGGCCCACCTCACCAGTTTTCTCTACTGACTTTGTAAGAAATATGAGTATTCATTTGTAACATTTGAAAATTAATAACAATGGTACCAACTCGAGGGACTGTAGTGAAGGTTCACCGGACTGATTGCTGAGTTGGTGGGATCATCACATGAGGAGCGATGGAGTTGACTAGGTCTGTATTCATTAGTGTTTAGAAGAATGAGAGTGGGTCTCGTTGAACTGTACAAGATTATGTCAGGGATTTACAAGTTAGATGTGGGGAGGATGTTTCCTCTTGCTGGGGAGCTAGTACCAGGTGTCACAGTCTTAGGATATAGTGGTTGGTGCATGGAATGCACTGCCTGGGGTGGTGGTGGAGGCAGATACATTGAACAGGTTCAAGAGCTTGTTGGATAGGCATATGGAGGAGTGTGGGATGGGGGGATATGTGGGAGGAAGGGGTTAGGTAGTGTGAGGGTGGTTTGATGGACAGCACAACATGGTGGGCCAAAGGGCCTGTTTTGTGCTGTATGGTTCTATGGTTCTATGGTAAGACACTTAGGCCAAAGACGAGGAGAAGCTTCTTCACAGAGGGTGGTGGATCTATGGACCTCACTACCACAGAGGATTATGGAGCCAAACTGCTGAGTATATTTAAGAAGAAGTCAGTTAAATTTCTAGAAACAAAAGAAGTCTGAGGAAAGAGAGAGACTGTGGTACCAAGGCAGATGGTCAACCATAATTGTATTGAATGATGGAGCAGACTAGAAGGGCTGATTGGCCTACTTCTAATCCTATTTTCCTATACTTCTATGTGGCAGGTTTTTAAAAGAGGGGGAAAAAGCAAGGGGGGGTTTGTGTGTGAAAAGTTCCTTGGAAGTATTTTTAGTTTTATGGTCTGTTTGACCAGCTCTAATTTGCTTTTTGAGTCTCCTTTCACTTCTAGAGTTGGACCATAAGACATAGGAGCACAATTAGGCCATTTGGCCCATCGAGTCTGCTCCGCCATTCAATCATGACTGATTTTTTTCTCAACCCTATTCTCCCGCCTTCTCCCCGTAATGCTTAACCCCTTTTACCAATCAATTGGTTGTACCTGAGATGCAAGATATGAGGGAATTCATGACTGCCTCCTTTGACTTTAGTGGGGACTGATGTTTCCCACAGGTTGAGAACAGTGGGACACCGATGAAAATTGAAACATCACCACAGTTACCAAAATGTGACAGATGACAGGTGGATGTTCCTGTTCAGTGAATCCTCCTCTGTACAGTCAGAGTCACTTGGGAACACCAAAATCTCAAACCAATATAAATCTGGAATCATTACACACAAAAAGTCACAGACACAAGAAGATATATGTTGTTCTAAAAAGAAAACAAATGGAGAAGGCCTTTTACAGGACGAGATTCTCTTGCTTTGTTTTTTTTTGTGATTCATTGCATTCAGTAGGAGGAGGTTAGATTAGCAACAGCATCAGCCTCCTGTCCTCCAATCAAAAAAACTTAAAAACTTTATTTATACAGCATGGCAACAGGCCTTTCCAGTGTAACGAGTCTGGGGCCACCCATTGAAACCCATGTTAACCTACCTGTACGTCCTTGGAATGTGGGAGGAAACCAGAGCAACCAGAGGAAACCCACACAGACATGGAGAGGACGAACAAGCTCCTTACAGACAGTGACGGGAATTGAACCCTGATCACTGGCACTATAATAACATCATGCTAACCGCTACACTCCCGTGCCGCACTTACCGTACTGTGCCGTAAAGCACTTCTTTGCCCTGCCGGTCTCCCAGATTGTTAGTGGGCAGCAGATCACATTCCACCCATGTTCCTTCCCCATATTTTTAATGGCAGCCATTCTCCAAGGGAGGCAGATAGCTTCCCTGGTCCCTAATCGCCCGTTGGATCCTCACAAACAGAAAAGAGACAAGAACAAAAGAAAATAGGAGCAGAGTAGACCAGTCAGCCCCTCAAGCCTGCCCCACCATTCACATGATCAAGGCTGATCTACCCCAGACCTCTTCTCTGCCAGTTCTCCATAGCCCTCAATTCCCCGATCTTTCAAAAATGTATCTCACACTTCCTCATTAAATACCCTCAATGACCTAACCTTTGCAACCTGCTGGGGTAGAGGATTCCAGAGATTCACCTCACTCTGTGAGAGGAAATTTGTGGGCTCCTCAATTTTAAATGACCACCCTCTATTATTGTAACTTTGTTGCCTCATTTGCAATTCTCCCACTTGTGGAAACATCTCAACATCTGCCTTGGGATATTATATGTTTCAATAAGATCACCTATCATTCTTCTAAACTCCACAGTTCATTTGCAGATAGTCTCTGATAGTGAGGTTTGTGGAGGGCTTATATTAGATAAGACATGTAGGGAATACCCATCTGTTCCCTTTGGAAATGACCAGGGGATTTTGTGCACGCACTGGGGAGGATTATTTAATCTTCTGTTGAATGGATCAACTGAATGACTGTACTTCTAAGAGGGACCTACTTCTGAGTAGGACTCTTCCCTGAAAGGGGCCAACCTCCTGTATGGACCCATTTCTTGGAGGGGTCCACCTCCTAGGGGAATTCACCTCCTAGAGGGATCAACATCCGAGAAGGGTTCATCTCTAAGTGGGACCCACCTCCAGAAGGAACCCATCTTTGAGATGGCAGCACCCCCTCATAACTGCAGTAAAGCCTCCACCCAGCATTAGTGATCTGCAGTGTGACATGATTGTAGAACCTTCTGATGCAGAGAAGAGACTGTTACAATGCTGTTCCCTTATAGCTGGATACAGAGCAGTCATCTTCATTTATTTCTCTTTTACTTGGTGTTCAGTGACTTGCAACGGTTTGTCCCTGATGAATACATGTAGGTTATTGGGATTCTATTTTTTGTTCCAAATTAATCGTATGCCACCACAGCAGGTCAAAGGCAGTAGCTTTTTCGTCTCATGTGCCTTACCTAACAGCCCAAGGTCAACATTGGTTTTATGTTAGTTTGAAAATAGCAATTCTGCTTCAATCCTGAAACTTCCTGCATATGTGTTTTATCAAAGGGAGCCAGCAATGCCATGTGTGAGAGAGAAACTGGAAAAGTTCTACTTGTACTGTGTTTTAAAGTAATAATAAAAACAACAAAGGTCCTTTATTTACTTGGTGCTTCAAAAATTTATAACTCGAATTATATCACATAATGTTGGATAATCGGGGATTCTCCTCAATAAAACAGTAAATGCTGAAAATATTCAGCTGGTCAGGCAGCATCTGTGGAGAGAGAGAGAGAAACAAGCAACATTTCAGGTTGATGCCCTTTCATCTGAGCAAGTCTGTTTTAATTTGCAAACAAGGGCAGCATACACGGAATTGGCACAGTTGTGCAGCGAGTTGAGCTGCTGCTTCACAGCTCTGGTGACCCAGGTTCGATCCTGACCTTGGGTGCTGTCTGTGTGGAGTTAGCATGTTCTCTCTGTGATAGTTAGGGTTTCCACCGGGTGTTCCGATTTCCTCCCACGTTGCAAACATGTGTAGGCTCATAGATTAATTGGCTGCTGTAAATTATCCCTAGTGTGTAGGTCAGTTGTAGAATTTGAGGGTGGTCGATAGGAATGTGAGGAGAATAAAATGGGAATATTGTGGGAAACATTGATTGTTCATTTCCCTCCACTGATGCTGCCTGAGTTCCTCCAGCAGGTTGTTTGTTGGTCCAGGTTCCAGCATCTGTCGTCTCTTGTGTTTCCATGTTTCTTGCTGCTGACTGACATCGGTGCCAACTGTTCCAAAATACACGTTATTCATAAATTATACAATGTCAGATATTGCATTGACAGCATTCACTGTGGAGAGCATATAGTTACTCTCCCTTACAATATTTACATTATGACAGCATGGTATTGATTTTTTTTATTCGTCAACATTCCAAAAGCAATATAACTGTGAGGTTATTACACAAAGTCCAGACCCTCAGTGTCTAGTGGTGGGAGGACACTAGACCGTAGCCTTTTCCCACAGAATTTCTGTGGTGGCTGCACCAAGCTTCAGTGCAGCTTTTAGAATGGACTCCTGCACCTTGGAATGTGCCAGGCATCAGCATTTGGTGAAGGGCTGCTCCTTGCACTGGGAGACAAGTAAGTTTCAGGTGGAGTGACTTTCACTGAGTTAGTAATTTTCCAGCAGTAATCGATGTCTGTCTGAGTGTGCCTTCCTAGGAACAACCAGTGCAGTGCCCTGGGTTATACAGCTGCTCAGTAACCACTGCATTCCTTTCCACACCTTGTTGGCAAACACATCTTTGGAAGCAGATGGACCATGGTATTGCCCCACCTATCCATTACACAGGCTAAACTCCCTGACTCAGTAAAAGAACAGATACCTGGATGACTAAGAACCACTAAATTCACCCTGAGCAGGAGTCAGTATTTCAGAAAAGTAGAGAAGAAAGGCAGGAAATATTACATCCACTTTACAGCCAAGATTTTCCTTAGGACAAGAACGTCCTGAGTGCAAAACCTTAGGCTCCAAATAACCCAGAAGATTCAAGAGGAGACACAAGAGACTGCAGATGCTGGAATCTGGAGCAACACACAAAACGCTAGAGGAACTCAGCAGGTCAGGCAGCGTCTATGGAGGGAAGTGGACAGCTGACATTTCATATCAGAAGATTCAAATCTTTAAGTGACTGACAATGTGACCCTTCTAATAAAATATCCTTTGATACTTTAATACCCAATAAATCTTTATGATCTCCAACAAATTAAACTACATTTAGAACTTGTTTTAAAATCTACTCCACAGACTTCTGAAACCAAGTGAGTACTATAAGAGCACAAGAAATGCCTTTGAGCAGACAACAGGCATTCTAGAGGAATCTTCCTCAGTCGAATAAAATTAATAGTGACAATAATATATTATACTCCATCTTGGTAATATTTTATTCATGGGATATTCAGCCAAGTATTTTTGGTGAATTGATTTTTCCTCCTATAATTTACATTTACTTTTTAAACTTTGACAGAGATTTTGACACAATTAATTCAGACAAGTGAGTAGGTTACAAGCAGAGCTAATATCACCGTCTGAAATCTTCGTTACAGAAATGTTTCATTGCTGAATTATAATTATATCAGCATAAATAAAACTTTAATGAAAGTATGTTTGAATTCAATTTTCAGTTTCATTCTCTTTTCTTATTCCTCAAAAGTCACAGTTGAGGGGGTAATTTTCCAGTTCATATTTAATTGTACTTCTGTAGAAGATGAGATTGAAAATTAATAATAAAAATGTAACATTTTGGACTAAGATTTGATTACGGAATGCCTGGAGGTCTTTTACCTGGTGGAGGAATACAAGGCATCAGTTGTTTCCTCTGCATGCATTGTATATGGTCATCTTTAACTTATACTATGTCTTAGTTTTGTATTGAGAGAGTGTAAATTCAACGTTCAGGTACTGATCAACATTAAGTTGTAAAACGTGAATTTTAAATCATGATTATGCTGAGGTATTTAACCCTTCAAATGGTAGAAATGTCTTAACTCATTGTGGCACTGCTGGGCTCAGGATACTGTTCGCTTCTTCCACACCATTCATTTCTGTCTTGGTTATAAATTGCTAAGTATCCAGCCTTTGAAGATAGCTTATAGCCATTGAAACTTAACAAAGAAGAGCATTTAAAAAGTGGGTTTAACAACTCTAACGGGTTGTGACTGTAGTCTGGTTGTTCCAGGATTGTAGAATGGGGAACAGAAGAGCAGGTCAGCTACTGTGGGCTAAATGATTAAAGGGGCTCCACTACCCACAGACTTGGGACCCAGTTCAGAAACAGCCAGAGACTGCATAGTGGGTAAAATAATTGGAATTGGAATTGATTATTTATTGGCACATGTACCGAGATACAGTGAAAAGCTTTTGTTTCTGTACCATCCAGACAGATCATTCCATACATAAGTACATTGAGGTAGTGAAAAGGAAAACAGAATGCAGAATATGGTGTTGCAGTTACAGAGAAAGTGAAGTGCAAGTAGACAAAAGTGCAAGGGCCACGATGAGGTAGATTTCATCACTTAGTATTTGAGAAGTCCGTTCAAGAGTCTGATAACAGCAGGATAGAAGCTGTCCTTGAGCCTGGTGATATGTACACTCAGGCTTTTGTATCTTCTGTCTGACTGGAGGGGGGAAGAAGAGAGAATGACCAGGGTGAGAGCTTGATGAGTCCTTGATTACGTTGGCTGCCTTCCTGAAGCAGCGAGATGTATAGACGGAGTCAATGGAGGGGAGGCTGGTTTACCTGATGGACTGGATAGCAAGAGTTTTTTTTCTGATTACCATTACCTTAGAGTCAATAGTACAGAAATAGGCCCTTTGGCCCACCAAAGCTGGGCTGACCATCAAGCATCCATTTGCACCATTCGCTTTATATTCTCCCCATATTCCCAATTCTAAAACTCTCCCATACTCTACCACTCACCTGCACATTCAGGGCAATTTACAATGGCCAGTTACTCTACCAACTTGCATGTCTTTGGGATGTGGGAGGAGACCAGAGCACCTGGAGGAAACTCATGTGGTCACAGGAAGAATGTGCAAACTCCGCACAACATCGGAGGTCAGGACTGAATGAAGGTCAGGGCACAGGAGCTGTGAAGCTGCATCAACAATGGATGTGTTACCCTGCCACCCTTAACCTAAATGAATACAAATCAACAATGTTGAGTTATAGAACATTACAGCGCAGAACAGGCCCTAAGGCCCACAATGTTGTGCCGACCTTTTAGTCTACTCTAAGATCAATCTAACCATTCACTCCCACATACCCCTCCATTTTTCTATCATCCATGTGCCTATCTAAGAGTCTCTTAAATGTCCCGAATGTATCTGCCTCTACTAGCACCCCTGGCAGCGCGTTTTACGCACCAACCACTCTCCGTGTAAAAAACTTACCTCTGATATCCCCCCTGTACTTTCCTCCAATCACCTTAAAATTATGCCCCCTGGTGTTAGCCATTTCCACCCTGGGAAAAAGTCTCTGGCTGTCCACTCGATCCATGCCTCTTATCATCTTGTACACCTCTATCAGATCATATCTCATCCTCCTTCACTCCAAAGAGAAAAGCCCTAGATCGCTCAACCTACCCTCATAAGACATGCTCTCCAATCCAGGTAGCATCCTGGTAAATATCCTTTGCACCCTCTCCAAAGCTTTCACATCCTTTCTACTGTGAGGTGACCAGAACTGAACATAATATTCTATGTGTGGTCTAACCAGGATTTTATAGAGCTGCAACATTACTCACGGCTCTTAAACTCAATCCCCCAACTAATGAAGGCCAAAATGCCATACGCCTTCTTAACAACCCTATCAACTTGCACAGCAACTTTTAGCGATCTATGGACTTGGACCCTAAGATCCCTCTGTTCCTCCAAACTGCTAAGAATCCTGCCATTAATCTTGTATTCTACATTCAAATTCAAGTGAATCACTTCACACTTTTCGGGGTTGAACTCATCTGCCACATCTTAACCCAGCTTTGCATCCTATCAATGTCCTGTTGTAACCCTCAACAACCTTCTACCATAACACCACCAACCTTCACATCACCTGCAAACTTACTAACCCACCCTTCCATATCCTCATCCAAGTCATTTATAAAGAGCAGGAATCCCAGAACAGATCCCCGTGGAACACCACTGGTCACCGACCTCCAGGCAAAATACGATCTGTCTACAACCACCCTCTGTCTTCTACGTGCACGCCAATTCTAAATTCACACAGCCAATCTTTCCTGGATCCCATGCCTCCTGACCTTCTGAATGAGCCTTCTATGTGGAACCTTATTAAACACTTTACTGAAGTCCATATGCACCACATCCATTGCTTTATCTTCATCAATGTGTTTTGTCTCATCTTCAAAGAATTCAGTCAGGCTCATGAGGCATGACCTGCCCTTCACAAAACCATGCTGACTGTCCCTAATCAGACTATGCCTCTCCAAATGCTCATAAATCCTGTCCCTAAGAACCTTTCCCATAATTTGCCCACCACAAGTAAGTCTCACTGGTCTATAATTCCCAGGGTTATCCCTACTCCCTTTCTTGAACAAAAGAATAATTCTTGCCACCATCCCATCATCTGGTACTACTCATGTGGCCAGAGAGGATGCAAAGTTCATCGCCAAGGGCTCATAAATCTCTTCCAGCACTTCCCATAGTATTCTGGGATATATCCCGTCCAGCCCCGGGGACTTATCTATCCTAATGTTTTTCAAAAGTTCCAACACATCTTCCTTCTTAACATTGACATGGTCTAGCTTATCAGCCTGTTTTACACTGTCTTCACAAACGTGAAGGTCTCTCTCACAGGTGATTACTGAAGCATAGTATTCATTAAGTACCTCCCCTACCTCCTCTGACTCCAGGCACATGTTTCCTTCTCTATTGCTAATCAGTCCTTTATTTCACTCTAGTCATCCTCCTTTTCTTCACATAAAACTAGAACACCTTAGGGTTTTCCTTAATCCTACTCGCCAAGGCCTTCTCATGCCCCCTTCTAGCTCTCCTAAGTCCATTCTTAATCTCCTTCCTGGCTACCTTGTAATTCTCTAGAACCCTGTCTGATCCTGAACCTTAAGTAAGCTTCTTCCTTCCTCTTCACTAGATATTCCACATCTCTTGTCAACCATGGTTCCTTCACCCTACCATCCTTTTCCCGCCTCAATGGGACAAACTCATCCAGAACTCCCTGCAAGCGATCTCTAAACAACCTCCATATTTCCCTGAGTATATCTATTCCCAATTTACACTCCCAAGTTCCTGCCTAATAGCATCATAATTCCCCCTCCCCCAATTAAATACTTGCCCAGACCGTCTGCTCCTATCCCTCTCCAAGGAAAGGGTAAAGGTCAGGGAATTGTGGTCACTGTTTCCGAAATGCTCACCCACTGAGAGATCTGAAACCTGATCAGGTTCATTGTCTAGTACCAGATCCAGAATAACTCCTCCAGTCGGCCTGTCTACATATTGTGTCAGGAATCCTTCCCAGACACACCTAACAAATTCTGCTCCATCCAAATCTTTTGCACTAAGGAGGTGCCAATCAATATTAGGGTGGTTGAAATCACCCATGACAACCCTGTTATTTTTGTACCTTTCCAAAATCTGCCTCCCAATCTGTTCCTCAGAGTCTCTGTCGCTACTGGGGGGGTCTGTAGAATACTGCCAATAGAGTGATTGCTCCCTTCCTGTTTCTGACCTCCACCCACACTGACTCAGTAGACGATCCCTCCAGGACATCTTCCCTTTCTGCAGTTGTGATACTATCCCTGATTAGCAATGCCACCCCCCCACCTCTTTTACCTCCCTCCCTATCCCTTCTGAAATATCTAAACCCCAGAACATCCAGCAGCCATTCCTGCCCTTATGACAGCCAAGTCTCTGTAATGGCACAACATCATAGTTCCATGTACTGACCCACGCTCTTAAGTTCATCACCCTTGTTCCTGATATTTCTTGCGTTAAAATAGACACACTTCAACCCATCCAACTGACAGCAATTTTGCCTGATCAAATGCCTGTCCTGCCTCACAGTCTCTCTACACGTTGCATCAACCTGTACACCAACTGCCCCATGCTCTGACTTGTCACTCAGGTTCCCATCCCCCTGCCAAACTAGTTTAAACCCTCCCCAACAGTTCTAGCAAACCTGCCTGCGAGGATATTGGTCCCCCTCCAGTTCAGGTGTAATCCGTCCCTTTTGCACATGTCATACCTTCCCCAGAGGAGGTCACAATAATCCACAAATCTGAAACCCTGCCCGCTGCACCGATTTCTCAGCCACACATTCATTCACCAAATCAACCTATTCTTACTCTCAGTGGTGTGCGGCACAGGCAACAATCCAGAGATTACTACCCTTGAGGTCCTGCTTTTCAGCTTCCTACCTAGTTCCCCATATTCACTTTTCAGGACCTCACCCTTTTCCTTACCTACACCATTGGTACCAATGTGTATCATGATTTCTGGCTGCTCACTGTCTCCCTTTAGAATGCTGTGGACCCGATCTGAGATGTTCCTGACCCTGGCACCTGGGAGCAGCATACCAACCTGGAGTCCCTTTCACATCCACAGAATCTCCTGCCTGCTCCCCTAACTATAGAGCCCCCAATCACTATTGCCCTCCTTTTCTCCCCCTTTCCCTTCTGAGCCACAGATCCAGACTCAGTGCCAGCAACCGGACCGCTGCAGCTTTCCCCTGGTAGGTTGTCCCCCCCCCAACAGTGTCCAAAGCGGTAAACCTGTTATTGAGGGGAACGGCCACAGGGATACTCTGCACTACCTGCATCTTCCCTTCCCTTCACCTGACAGTCACCCAGCTACCTCCTTCCTGCAACTGAGGTGTGGCTGCCTCCCAGTAGCTTTTATCTATCTCCTCATTCTCCCGTATGAGCCAAAGGTCATCCAGCTGCAGCTCCAGTTCCCTAACACAGTCTGTAAGGAGCTGTAGCTGGATGCTCCTCCCCCAGATGTAGCTATAAGGGTGACTTCAATCTCTCACATCTGGCAGGAAGAACACACTGCTGACCCTGAAACCATTGTCACTACTTTAGCTGGGCACTAGAGACTGACAGTCCTGCTTCTCACTCCAATTCAGGGCCCTCACGCACTACCTGGGAAAGAACTGGGTCCCAACACTCACCTCTTTATATGACTCCCACTTCTTACGCAGACTCCTGCTTCTTGCTCCAAGTCATACCCCTCGCTACCTGGAAAAGCAGTTAAATACTTGTCACTTACCTTGGTACTTGTTAATTTTCTAAGCTGTAATTTTGTGGATCTTCATTTTAATCCTGCCATGACCATAACTGCAGAGTTACATGTTCAAATCCCACCATTTAACAAAGCCTGTGATTTGTGTGTAGGTACCAAAAAATATGACAGGGAAATATTCTGATTTTCTAGAAATCCAAATTGTTCATTCATTTGCTCGTACCTCCAGTCCCACACTACATATTTAATATCTGCTGTCCAAAATGAACAAGTCAACTTGTGACCAAGTCTTTAAATTTGTTTTGACCATTGCTGTACATTAACATAGATTCTTGAGGCTTCTGCTTCACTACATGAACCGCATTCCAAAAGCTTTTTAATTGCTGTAATATATTGACATGAAAGAGGCCAGCCTATTGTTGGTTACTGGCCTTTGACTGACTCTCTACATTCAGTGCGATTCATAAAATATCAAGTATGGTGGAATTACTGGGCTAGAAATCAAGAGACCTGGTGCTAATGAGTTCAAATCCTGTCATGCCATTTGGGGAATTTAAATCCATTTAATTAACAAAGCCAGAATAAAAATCTAGTTCTCCGAGTTGTCAGCCATGAAACTATTCTCAAAAACCTGTTGCTCCCACCCAACAGAAGTCACTCCAGACCCAGAGCATTCTAGTTAAAGTGACCTAACAAGTGGTGTCAAACTGCAGTGAAGAATTCGGCTCAGAGTAAAAGCAACTGAACCACACAAAGTTAACCCAGGCACTCGATTTGATAAATACAAAGAGCTACCCAGTTCAGATGACCTTGTGAGGTCCACTTTAAAAATGTTGGGACACTTGTGCAGATTTGGGAGATGCAGAGGTTTGTGTCAACTTTGGGTAGCTGGCTCACAGTTGGGCAAGCACCAAACATATTCTCAGACCATTGTTATCCAGATAATGTCCTGCAGACTTATATTATCATTGAGTGGCAGGGTAGACTCACCAAAAAAATCAATATACTCTCAGTAGTGAGTGGCCTTGGGAGTCCTCAACATTGACCCCAGACACAGGACACTCACCCAGCACAACTCTTTCACCTGATGACCCTTATCTTTTACTCCACTTGGTAGAGCAAGAACACATGACACACTCTGTTGAAGTATTTCAATGCCCATTGCCAATAGTGGCTTGAGAGAACCGCCTGTTGCTGAGACTTGCATGGCTGAACCTGTGGGAAATGTTGGGAGAAGCAATCCCAAAGGTGTTGACAAAAGAAATGAATATACACTATTCATGTCTCCAAAAGGCTAGAACATTACTTGCCAAAAATAGGGCAAGTCAACCAATGAAAAAAATGTTCAAGAATGCAAACATCTTAGACAGTGGGAGAAATACCAATGACAACTGACATGTGGGTAGGGAGACATGCAAAAATAGAGTCTGGAAAAGGATATCAAAATAAGAGAAAAAACTTCACTATTTGTATTAGAAAAAGAAAGCAGTTAAAAGTAGTGAAGTTTAAAAAAGGTAATAATGAAAAAGAGAAAATGCATAACTTTTTTGGGTCAGCAACATTGAAGTCAGTTGTGATCAGGGAAAAATACTCCAGCATTTGGAATTATAATGACCACGAAGGAAAATTATTGTGGTTGTTGGACAGCGAGCATCTCAGTCACATAATATCACTACAAGAATGCCCCAGGTTAGTGTTCAGCCTCCTTCACCTCCTTTGTCATTGATTCTCCCTCCATCATGGAGGAATTTCTTTCGTCAGAGGGCAGTGTATCTGTGGAATTCGTTGCCACAGAGGGCTGTGGAGTCCAAGTCATTAGGTATATTTAGAGCGGAGGTTGATAAATTCTTGATTAGTAAGGGTGTCAAAGGTTATGGGGAGAAGGCAGGACAATGGAGTTGAGAGGGGAAAAATAAATCAGCCATGATTGAATGGTGGAGCAGACCCGATGGGCCAAATAACCTAATTCTGCTCCTATGTCTTATGGTCTTATGAAGTCAGATGGGCTAGTTTGCAGATGATTACGCACATTCACTTCCGTTCATAGTTCTTCGGGTTCTGATGTCTTGGTCCACATGTTGCATTTCCTGGAAAAAATCTAGGCTTGGGTTGATAAGTATTACAGAAGTGTTAGGAAATGGCCATCTCCAATTGGAGCTTAATCACATTCTCATGTTTGATGGAATTTCTATCATTCACTTCTTCCTCAATAATGTAGGGGTCTTCATAACTGGGCCAGTGGCTACAACAACAGGTGAAAGGTTTGGTGTGTTGTAGCAAATATTTCACCTCTTTCCTTCTCAAGGTGTTTACTTCACCCATAAGGCACAGGACAGAATGTAGTGGAATACTCTCCACTTGTCTGAGCTTCTAAACTCTCTAAAGCATCCAGGGCAAAGCAGTCCACTTGAGCACATTAAATATTCATTCCCATCCACTGTAGGCACACACTCACTGTGGTATGTATCAACTACAAATATCTCTGAGCAACTCCCTGACAGTTCTTTGGTAGCACCTACCAGACCTGGTAAGCACTACAATACAAGCACCAAAACTCTGGTTTGGCCGTATCTGGAGTATTGCATTCAGTTCTGGTCACCCCATTACAGGAAGGTTGTGTAGGCTTTGGAGAGGGTGTAGATAAGGTTTACCAGGATGCTGCCTGGATTAGAGTGTATGTGTTATAAGGAGAGGTTGGACAAACTAGGGTTGATTTCGCTGGAGCGGTGGAGGCTGAGGGGAGAGCTCATAGAGGTTTATAAAATTATAAGGGGCATAGATAGAGTAGATTGCAGGTATCTTTTCCCTTGGGTTGAAATATCTGATACTAGAGGGTATGTATTTAAGGTGAGGGGGAAATATTCAAAGGAAGAAGCAACAAGATGCTGGAGGAACTCAACAGGCCAAGCAGCACCTGTGGAGAAAAACAGATGTCAATTTTTAGGGTCAGGACCCTGAAACATTGACTGTCTGTTTTTCTCCACAGATGCAGCCTGGCCTGCTGAGTTCCTCCAGCATCTTGTTGGTTTTCATCTAGATTCCAGCATCTGCAGTCCTTTGGTTCTCTAATATTCAAAGGAGATGTGTGGGGCAAATTTTTTACATAGAGAATGGTGGGTGCCTGGAATGCACTGCCAGGGGTGGTGGTGGAGGCAGATACGATAGAGGCATTTAAGACGCTCTTATATAGGCATGTGAATATGCTGAGAATGGGGGGATATGGTCTATGTGCAGACAGAAGTGATTAGGTATCATTAGCTTAATTAGTTCAGCACAGCATCGTGGGCCAAAGGGCCTGTTCCAAAGCTGTACTGTTCCACGTTCTATGTTCTAAATCTGCAATATCCACTGCCTAGAAAGGCAAGGGCATAGGGGACATTGAAACACCACCACCGGCAACTTGCCTTACAAGGTGCACACCAAGCTGGCTTGGAAATTTAATTTTCACTGCTGGGTCAAAATGCCAGTGCCAAGAAATTCTGCATGTCCCTGTTGACCCTCACCAATTTTTATAGATGCACCGTTGAAATCTTCCAGATGCATCACAGCTTACTATGGCAACTACTCTGCCCAAGTCCACAAGAAATCCCAGAGAGTTGCGGACACAGCTCAGTCCATCACGCAAACCAGCCTCCCCTCTATGGACTCCGTCTACACTTCCTGCTGCCTCGGAAAAGCAGCCACCATGACCAAGGACTCCTCCCACCCTGGGCATTCTCTCCTCTCCTCCCTTTCATCGGGCAGATAATACAAAAGCTTGAAAACACGCACCACCAGGGTCAGGGACAGCTTCTTTCCCACTGTTCTAAAACTCTAAAATGGACCCCTTGTACGTTAAAGGTGAACTCTTGATCTCACAATCTACCTCGACATGGCTCTTGCACCTTATCGTCTGCCTGCACTGCACTTTCCCTGTAACTGTAACCATATATTCTGCATTCTGTTATTACTTTCCCTTGTACTACCTGAATGTATTTGTGGTTTGAAATGATCTGTATGGATGGCTTGCAAAACAATGTTTTTCACTGTACCTTGGTACAGGTGACAATTATAAACCAATTCTAATCCCAGAGGCTCACAAAAATGGCTTCTAGTATCTTCTTCCTCACATTGGAATGGACAACAATGCCATCTTTCCCAGTGATACCCCCATGAATAAGTTTTTGAACATTTTGTGTTATTTTTCATTTGCATATATTTTTGCTTTCTTTTGCTCATTTGCATTATGTTTCTAGAATCTTCTGCATAATCTTTTGTTGCATTATTTTTACACTACTGCACCTGTTTTACCATTGTCAGCACATAGCCCAGTTTACCTTTTGTTTTGACTTCCAGGCTCTGTTATCAGACTGTCATGAACAAATCCTGCAGGGAATTCAGGAGAAACGTCTTTTTCCAGAGAATGCTGAGAGTGTGGAACTTGTGGTTGAGGCAACAAGAATAGATGTATTTAAAGAGAAGCTGGAAGAACATCCAGAGAAGAAAGGAATAGAAGTGATGCTGACGTGGTTTGAAGAAGAGGTGTGGGAGGAAGCTTGGGTGGTGTGTAAGCACTGCCATGGACCACCTGGGGCAGATTGTGCTGGGGAGTGACTAGGCTCCAAACCATGGGGCACTCCATGTAATACCTCCCACAAGAACCTTCCTAAAATATGATAAAGAGATTAATCTGCATTGGACATGTTTCCATTCCCCATGTGACTGAGTGTAAAGTCAATCACTAAATTAAATCATATTTATGAGATAGAAGGAGCCCTTTGGCCCATCAGTTCCCTGCTGGTTCTCAAAGCAACCCCAGCAAACCCGTCCCCCTCTTATTTTTCTGTAACCTGTTCAGGATAATAATGGCAGCTTTCCCAGTGATGCCCTGTGAATGAATAGGAAAGGATAAGTATTTGAACATCGCTGGTCTTTGAAACTAAACATTTTTTTGTTGGAGAAAATGGAACTTTTAATTCAAAAGGAGAAGTTGCTGGAAAAGCTCAGCAAGTCAGGCAGCATCTGTGGAAAGAGAAACATTTATCTCTTGGGACAGAACTGGGAATGAGAAAGATGCAGGTTAGTTTTCAGTGGGAGAGAAGGTGGAGGAGGGGGGTGGGAATGTGTAAAACAAAAGGAATGTCTGTAAACTTCTGATGAATTGATTGCATGTGTGAAGTATGTAGACTGTGTGATGGTATGCAATCCCTTGGCACTACCCTCCAGTTGCCCCTCCAGTGCAACTAATTCACACCTGGGACTAAGAACAAGGTGTGGTCCAAGCTCAAGAGACAATGTATGAACAACAGGAACACCGCCCCCCCCCCCCCCCCCCCCCCATGTCTTTGCTACTGAAGTGGATTGCTAATCACTTGCAGGTTTGCTAGTGAGTCAGTTGGAGGTGAACTTACTGTTGATGGTTTGGAGACTACTGCTGGGAGTTTTGGAGCAACTTCGGCTGAATCTTGAGGGGAAGGTTGCCTGCTGTAAAAGTGGAATATAGGATTTGCAGTGGTTCTAGCATGGCCTGGTGCAAGGGGAGAGGAGACAGAGGTAAGTCCTCCCTCATGGGAGAAGAGGAGGGGGAGGAGGGCATAGGTTAGCACTATTAATGTGAGCAAATGGGATTAGCATAGATAGGCATCATGGCTGGCATGGACAAGGTGGGCTAAAGGGTCTATTTCTGTGCTATATGTTTCTATGAGTCTATGATTCTATTCCGTTAGAGTGTTTGGAGTCACACTTCCTCCTCCTCCTGTCTGAGAAGCAATGAAACCAATGACGAAAATTTTCAGTCGTTGATACTCGGACATTGGCCACTTTCTGTAGCTAGAAGTCCCGCCATGTCAGGAAATCTTGTAGAGTCACTATCAGCCTGCACAATTCCGTTTCCAGACCTTTTCAGGTGATGGGAACTGGGATCAGCTAGTCTCCAGATCTGTAGCATACTTTGGGTCATTGAGTCATACGGCATCGAAACAGGCCATTCGGCCCACCACATCCACGCCGATCTGTGGGCAACCATCTGTATTAATCCCATCTTCTAGCACTGGCCCATAGCCCTCATAGCTAATCAATTTAAGTGCTCATCTACACATCTCTTAAATGCTGTTAGCGATGCTGCTTCCACCAGTCTCTTAGGCAGTGTATTCCACGTACTCACCTCTCCCTGGGTGATAAAGGTCCCCCTCAAATCTCCTCTAAAAGTCTTACTCCTTACCTTAAATCCATGTCCTCTAGTGTTAGTCACCTCTGACAAGGGAAAGTGATTCCCAGCTTATCTATACCTTTCATAATTTTATATACCTCAATTTCCTTTTCAACCTCTTCCGCTCCAAAGAAGTCTATGTTATGATACGATAATGTTATTTTAGAACATGTGTCTTTCAAGAACATTGTATGTACTTCCCTCTTTAAGATGCTGTAAATGTCTGAACAGTGACTCTAATTAATTACAAACATAAAGGATAAAACTGTCTGCAACAAGGTTGAATGAACTGGACATGTAGTTGCTGTCATTTTGAGCACTTTGTGTGTATAAGTACCACTTAAATATGAACTTCTATTGTCAGTTTTGTTTTAAAACTATTGCAAGGAATTTCTTGCATCAGCCTTATAGCTGTGGTCCATCAAAACAGTCAGCTAACCATGCTGCTTTTGAAAGAACAATAAGTTGTCACACCTCATTGAATTATACCCAACCCACACTGACAAGAGTAGCACTCAATATATTTGGTGCACCTTTGCTGCATTTTTCAGACTGTCTAGATGGTGATGGCCATGTTAACACCATGTCATTTGGCATGTATTCCAAGCCCTTCCTGGTCCTATCTGCTGTGAAAAGTACCTTTGCTGGTTTGAAGAGGGAGTCACTGGATTTGAAAGCACAGATGACAGATGAAAAAAGTGCACCTGCTACACGGTGGTGGTGAAAAATTACAGAAGCTTTATGAAACATTATCCCTTACAACAGCCGACTAAATAGCAGCAAAAACTGCACTCACTGCATATTTACTCCACAGCAGAATATGGTGCCCAAGACAATTGTGTCCCATTGCACAAGACAAGTTGTGAATGCAACAATGATTGATATCACGCACTTCTCAGATAACTCACTGCAAAATGATCTTTAACAAGAGCTGAAGATGTGGATCATTTGCAGGATACAAATCAAAGGAATTTTATTGGAAAATCCTTGAAAAGGATATCACTCTGTCCGAACTACTTGTGTTGGTAAAATCAGTATTACTTTCAGAATATAGAGTAATCAATGTGGAAAGAGAAAAAGATACAGCTGTGAATAGAATCAGAGGGCAAAACCTTTGCTCAGAAGTGTCAACAGAGAACAACTCCCAGTGTCAGTGACATGAATGGAACCTGAAACTGTGCCATTACAGTGGTGCCCAGCCTACATGTGCACTGTGGAGTATTCTACCAAGGGAAAGCAATACAAGGTCCATGGAAAAACCCAGCCATCGTGTGCAGACTCAGTGCACTTGAACTCATCAAAGTGTGATTCAATAGTTGAAATTGATGCAGAGATCAACAACTATTCTGATTAGCCTGACTACACGTTTGTTATCCAGAATACTCACATGTAGAAGTGAACATTTATACCTTGTGGAATAATGTACTGGGGATACAGGCGTATTGCTAAGCTGATGAGCGAAGAGACTTTCAACAACCTTCATTGTCCTCCTACTCTGGGGAAATGCCAGAAATTTCCTTACAATAGTATTGAACCTTAGACAGTTCTTTGGATGTTTACATCACAAATGTCATTCAAATCCAAGAAATGTCAATGCAATGCACTGAGGCAGCTAATCTGAACCAGCTTCCTGAGTTTTGACAGAGTACCATGTTTTCACATGCAGAGATTGCATATGTAGTGCCTACAGGTGACCCCACTCACACAGGAGAAATTACAGAATAGCACATTGATTATATGAACATGAATGCAGTGTCCAAAATGATAACACTGAGTGGAATCAAAGTGGCAACAAAACAAGATTTTTCTCTGTCACTGTGTATGGCAGTAATTCAGTCTCAGCACAGAAAATGCACCCTTTTGTGATATTGCACACCTCCAAAGAGATTTGCACCAAATTTTCAATGAACTCATGACTGAATCTACCTCAGGCCTTGCACAGGGATAATTGTGCCTTCATTGTGTAGTTACCACAGAAGTGTCAAAGTCATTCCCCATAAAGTCCGGTGGTGAGACCGCACTTGAACTATTGTGTGCAGCTCTGGTCACCCGGCTATAGGAAGGAGGTCATTAAGCTGAAAAGGGTGCAGAAAAATATCAGGGGGATGTTACTGGGACTAGAGGGCTTGAGTTATAAGGAGAGGCCGGATAGGCTGGGGACTTTTTTTCCTTGGAGTGTAGGAGGCTGAGGTGTGATCTTGTATATAAAACAATGAGGGGTGTAGATATGGTGGATGATCACAGTCTTTTTCCCAGGACAGGGGTGTCTAAAATTAGAGGGCATAGGATTAGGGTGAGAGGGGAATTATTTAAAGGGGATCTGAGGGGCAACTTTTTCACATGGAGATTGGTGAGTAGATGGAACGAGCTGCCAGAGAAAGCTGTATGGGTGGGTACGATTACAATGCTTAAAAAAAATTAGACAGGTATGTTGATAGGAAAGGTTTAGTGGGCCAACCATAGACAAAAGGGACTAGATCAGGTAGGCAACTCAGTCAGCATGGACAGGTTGGGCCGAAGGGCCTGTTTCCATGCTGTATAACTCTATGACTATAAATGTCAGACCAGGAATCATGGAAACTGAACAGATGCTATAGGAAAGGTATGGCTCCAAGACTAGGTTGTACAGTTGAACACTGAATCACTGAGTACCTGGGGTCTTAGGCAAGCGCAAAATTCAACCTGCAAGAACTGATACAGAGTTACCTAATGGCCTGTGGGTTAAAGCTGGGTAGATGTTGAGGATCTAGACTCTTTGCTTGTAATTGCAAACGAGTATGGAGGATTTATCGTTGTAGAAAATGTCAGTTCAATAGCCACAGAAGTTACCATTGCAACAGTAGAGCTGTTTGTGGTTCCTCAAACAGTGATGGTCGATAGTGGATCGCCGTTCAACTGTGGTTTGCATCCCACACAGGATTCACAGCTCACATGATCATTGCCCTGCCCAGAGTCAATGGTGGCAATAGGGAGATCCACATGAACACTGAAGGGAAGCCATCCATACTGCTCATGACGAAGGGAAATCTTAGACGCAAGAACTTTACTACTTTTAACAAAACTGCATACCAAGGCAATATTGAACAATGGGAATGCAGCCAAACACATTCACTTTGGCCCAGTCTGTGCTTTCACACCTTCCAGAGACACCCCTCAAGATAGATGATCAACATCTAAGTGAGTGTGACAAAGCCAAGAATAACAGCATGAAAGCAAATGCAGAGAAACACATGATGTTCACATCTACAGCGTTGCAGCCTGGGAGAACAGTCCTTGTGAAACACGAGAACCGCCCAGGAACTCCAGACGACCTGCAGGCATTTGAGGTGACAGCCATGATCACTGTACCACATGGTTGGCAAAGCACCAGACAAAACATGTCATTCTTCAAAGTGCTCAGGACACCATCCACTGTTGGAAATTTGAATGGGTGAATTTGATCGTAGTTGAAACTGATTCACCTCAGTTGATGCAGCAGTCAATGTCCTGATATTGCAGTGTGTTATCTAGAGTGTGAGTGATAGCCTCCCTCTTACACAAAACACTTATTCATAAAGCATTACAATATTAAAAGAAAAATATGAGTGCGCACAAAGGAATTCAATGTATTTCTTTTAATTAACACAGAAGAGATGTAAGTGTTGTTCTGTCAGTATGCTGTGTTAGTATATTTCTCTTTAAGTGTAGTTCCTCTTTGAAACATTGTATGGTTCTGACCATGCTCAATATCTTGGATGGCAATGAAGATGAAAGCCATGGTTCAAATGTGTTTGGCAGAGAGTCTGCTTTATGAATGACAATGTAACGGCCAACCAGTGAGGTTTAATAGTGAATTTACAGAGATTGTCAAAATACTGAGAGGCTTTGATTTAGAAAATGTATTCCTGCCTGCAAGTGGTCAATAATCATAGGCCAAAAATTTTAAAATCATTGGCAAGTGATCTTGATGGGAAAGAAAGATTCATAGGGACATACAGGGTGGAAACAGGCCCTTTGGCCCACTGATTCTGTGCTGACCATTAGCCACCCATTTATTTATAGAGTTTATTTCATTGGGAGAATTCCCAGCTTCTTTAACTTTCTACCTGAAAAATTAATGGAAACAGATTGCCTGTCTAATTTTAAAAGGCGGTTCGATAGGTGCTTGGGGATGAGGAACATGCAGCGTTATAGGCAGTGTGGGGGTCTAAGCTGGACTATTAGGTCAAAAAACCAACACAGGCACCCTAAATGGAACCACCTCCTTTTTTGCTGCAGGGTTCTATGATGCAAAGGCAGCTCCTCTGGCAGTCCATCTCTCCGCCAGCCTTGTTCTGAATCATTAGTTTAATTTTTGAGCAGAAATCAATGGGGATTTGAACCCTATTCTTCTGACTTAAAGGCATGAGTGTAAACAGCCAAGCTAAACTGCCAGATGTACGTACTGATGCCTGGATTAACATTTCCACAAATCATTTTATTTGTGGCTCTTACATTGGAGAGAATATACTTTGATTTGATCATCAATGCCAATTTAAACACAGGGCTCAATACAAAGGCTACAGGGATATACGATAACTAAAGTGAAAGAATCAAATCCCACACAGGTGCACCTATCTTAAAGGTCCTAAATCAGTTACAGCGTCTTATCTGCATGATTTAGTTCAAAGTAAACATTGGTTTGACATATTAGGTACTGAATGGATAGTTTACACCTGTTTTCACTGTTGAAGGTGATGCTAAATTGTCAGTAGTGACAGATAGCAGTGCTTCCAAAATTGAAATCTGGAAACATAATACAGAAGGTAGGGTGGGATAACGGTTCTTAAAGTAGATCCAGCTGCTAAACATGAAAGTAATCACCCTAAGTGTCAAAAGAAATGGGGAGGGGGATGTGTATTTGTGAGCCACCGGTTCGTGTATTTCACAGCTTGTCAAACATAGCACTGTTCCCATCAACTGGAGGATTGTCCATGCTAGCGGTTAGCATAACACTTTGCAGCACCAGCAAGCTGGGTTCAATTCTGGTCACTGTCTGTAAGGAGTTTGTTCGTTCTCCCCATGTCTGCGTGGGTTTCCTCCGGGTGCTCCGGTTTCCTCCCACTTTCCAAAGACATATGGGTTTGGAAATTGTGGGCATGCTATTTTGGCACTGGAAGCGTGGTGACACTTGTGGGCTGGCTTCAGAACACTCCATGTAAAAGATGCATTTCACTGTGTGTTTCGATGTACATGTGACTAATAAAGATCTTAATCCTAATCTTAATCTTAAAAAGAGTAAGGTTGATGCTGGAAATTACAAGGCAGTTCATCTGTCTTGCACAGTTGGCAAGATGTTGGTAGGAATTATTGGAGATGTGTTGTGGAACTGTTTGGAGATTAGAATAGTAATGAGGAACACATGGGTTATTAAAAATGACGACACTACCTATCTTCCAAATGTAGTAATAGTCCGGAAGGTGAAAGGTTGGAGGATGATAGCCCGATAGATATTACGATTTTCCTTTCGCAGAAAGTCTTTGACAAATTGCCTTGTCAAAAAAAAAAACAATTAGGTGCGGTATATGACCCTCAATTTGCATCACTGCATTTGGGGCTTGGTAATTACAAGCATGCATGCAGCATGGCTGATGAGCTCTCTGTCTGGCCTGCCTCAAACCTCTGAAATGGAAGTGACTTTTGAGTGGACAAGGGACTTGGCTCCATTCCGTGTGGATGCCAAACTTTTAACACTCCTAGCTAATTACCTTCAATGCAACTGATATTTTTTATTGACTTTCTGCAACACAAATGCATCTTGCAATGAATTGAACCTGCCAACAACAAACATCTTGCTATCAATGTTTGTGAGAAGAACTTAGACCATATTTGCATTTAAGTGATTTTGTGATAACCCCATCTTGATTGTCTTCTCCAAATAATAGATTAATTACAGAGATCCAGCTCAATGTTTCCTTGTCAGACCCATTGTGGATTATTAGGCCCCTCCAGCTTCCACACTTGCCACCCACAGAGTGGCAAGTATGGAAGCCGGAGGGGCCTAATAATCTACATCCCAGAGTATTAAAGGACTTTTCCATGTAAATAGGAGGTAAATTGATCGTCATGTTCTAAAATTCTATAGATGATGGAATAGCTTCTGTAAATTGGCAGGTGGATAACTACTTAAAGGTGGAAGGAAAGGGAAAACGGTGAATTACCGACCGGTTAGCCTAACAGCAATGCAAATCTAATGCTAGAGTCACTTATTGGTAACTGGCTTATTATTGTCACATATACGGAGGTACAGAGAAAAGCTTTGTTTTGCATGCCATCCGTACAGATCATTTCACAATATCAGTACATCGAGTTAGTACAAGGGAAAAACAATAATCGAATGTAGAATATAGTGTTACAGTTACAGAGAAAGTGATGTGCAGGCAAGGTCACGACGAGGCAGATTGTGAGGTCAAGAATCCATCTTATATAGGGTGTGATAATAGTGTGGCGGCCCGCACACGCGGAACTCGAACCGCCACTGGACGCTGCAGGCACATGTGTGGAAGTGCGTCTTGAACTATCTCCAGGGGGCGGACCTTCCAGGAACGTTCTGACGTGGTCGGGGCCCACACGGTGGCGGGGGCTTGTGGATAGAGTTTTTTGGCGCACTTTGGTGTGGTTGAAGTGAAGTTTCTGGCGATCAGCTCTCTCTGCCTCCGCGTCGTCCTTCCGTAGCGCGCCGCGATCAGCTACATATCGGTGACCCCGACATTCCAGACGGCATCTGGAACCAATGACAGCGCCCAGCCATGAGTTCGAGCAATTCACACAGCGCGGTTGCTCTGAAGCTCCTGACTTTCTGGGCCACTCAGCCCCACGTTTGGTTCGAGCAGGCTGAGGCCCAGTTCCACATCAGAGACATTACAGCCGACGCCACGAAGTACTACTACGTGGTCAGCGCGCTCGGACCAGGACATGGCAGGCTGGATCATCGACTTCCTACGCCAGCCACCAACGGAGGACAGGTACCCTAGGATTAAGGCGCTCCTGATCTGTACTTTCGGACTCTCCCACTGCGAGCGAGCCGCGCGGCTCCTACACATGGACGGCCTGGGCGACCGCACGCCATCCGAGCTCATGAACGATATGCTGGCGCTCATGGATGGCCATAAACCATGCCTTTTGTTTGAGCAGTTGTTCCTCGAGCAACTGCCAGAGGACATTCGCCTCCTCCTTGTGAGTGAGGATTTCAGTGACCCAAGGGGGGGTCACGGCCAAAGAAGACATCCTTTGGCAGAGCAAGCAACGTGGAGCAGCCTCCATTGGCCTGGCCACAACCGCGTGGCCCAAAGCCCAGGCCCCGCAATCAAAGCCATCGAGACCCATGGGAGAGAAGGACGAAGCTTCGGAACAATGGTGTTTCTTTCACCGAAGATGTGGTTCAGGCTTGCACCACTGCCACCCGCCATGTGCCTTCCCGGGAAATGCCGGGGCCAGCCGTCGCTAATGGCTACGATGGCTGGCCACTGAGACAGCCTCCTCTATCTCTGGGACCGACTCTCTGGGCGGCGCTTCCTGGTAGACACCAGGGCAGAAGTCAGTGTACCTCCCCCCTCGAACATGGACACTCGTAATGCGGTCCCAGGCCCCGAGCTCACCACCGCAAATGGCACCAGCATTCAAACATACGGCTTGCGAACCATCCCACTGCATTTCCGGTCCAGCTGTTTCACTTGGACATTCACGTTGGCAGTGGTGTCGCAGCCATTACTAGGGGCAGATTTCCTATGGGCCAACTGCCTCCTGGTCGACCTGAACGGCCGGCGCTTGGTCCACGCCGAAACATTCCAGACTTTCCAACTCGGAGAAGCCAAGCCACCGGCCCTCCACCTGGATTCTGTGACCCTCTTGGGTAACGAATTCGCCAGGGTGTTGGCGGAATTCCCTCCATAGTCAAACCTGCAGTTCTCCACGGCCGACCCCAAGCACAGCGTGCAGCACCACATTCCCATGCAAGGAGCGCCGCTGCACGTCCAAGCTCACAGGCTCCCATCCGACAAGCTCCACCTTGCCAAGGAGGAGTTCCGTAAGATGGAGGAGATGGGAATCGTCCGCCGTTCAGACAGCCCGTGGGCATCCCTGCTGCACATGGTGCCCAAGTCCGCAGGAGGGTGGAGGCCCTGCGGAGACTACAGGAGGCTTAATGACGCCACAACCGCCGACAGATACCCGGTGCCCCACATCCAGGATTTCAGGACGAAACTGCACAGAACAACCATCTTCTAGAAGGTCGACCTGGTCTGGGGATACCGTCAGATCCCAGTGCACCCCGACGACGTGCCCAAAACAGCCCTCATCACCCCGTTTGGCTTGTTCGAATTCCTGAGGATGCCTTTCGGTCTCAAGAATGCAGCCCAAACTTTCCAAAGGCTCATGGACTTGGTGGGACATGGCTTGGATTTCATGTTCATTTACTTGGATGATATCCTGGTGGCCAGCAGTTCACGCCAAGAACACGTGGCACATTTGCGTCAGCTCTGCCAACGCCTAAGTGACCACGGACTGGCAATCAACCCGGCGAAGTGCCAGTTCGGGCTGACAGAGATCGACTTCTTGGGCCACTGGGTTAACCGACATGTAGCAGTCCCCCTACCGGACAAGGTCCAGGCCATCCGCCAGTTCCCCAAGCCTTGCACAGTCAAGGGCCTACAGGAGTTCATAGGGATGCTCAACTTTTATCATTGGTTCATGCTAGCGGTGGCACGCATCATGAGACCCTTATTCAGCCTGATGGCCGGCAAGGCCAGAGAGGTGGCATGGGACATGACGTCCACGGAGACATTCGAGCAAGCCAAGGAAGCGCTGGCAAAGGCGACCCTCCTAGTACACTCGTGAATCGATGTACCCACAGCACTCACCGTCGACGCTTCTGACACGGCTGTCGGCAGAGTCCTGGAGCAGCTAGTCGAGGGCCAGCTGCAACCACTTGCTTTCTTCAGTTGGCACCTACAGCCACCAGAGGTGAAGTATAGTGCTTTTGACAGAGAGTTGCTAGCGTTCTACCTGGCTGTCCGGCATTTCCGGTATTTCCTCGAGGGAAGGGAATTTGCCATCTATACGGACCACAAACCCCTCACCTTCCCACTGGCCAAGATATCGGATCCATGGTCAACTCGGCAGCAGAGGCACCTGTCCTTTATTTCAGAGTTCACCACGGACGTCCGCCACATCGTGGGGAAGAACAACGTCGTCGCCGACACTCTGTCTCACCCCTGCCTCCACTCAGTGGGCATATTATCCTCAGGCATGGACTATGCAACACTGGCGGAAGCACAACAGTTGGACACTGAGATCCCAGCTTACCGCACCACCGTTTTGGGACTCCAGTTGGAGGACGTCCCCATCGGCCCGGCAGCGATTTGACTCCCGTGCGATGTGTCTACCGGCAGACGCCGGCCCGTGGTACCAGCAGCATGGAGGTGCCGGGTGTTTGAGGCGCTGCATGACCTGGCCCATCTGTCCATCCGGGTGTCCATCAAGCTCGTAGCAGAGAGATTCGTCTGGCACGATTTGCACAAGCAGGTCGGACACTGGGCCAGGACCTGCGTACACTGCCAGACCACCAAAGTCCAGCGGCATGTGAAGGCTCCCCTCCAGTAGTTCCAGCCTACGCACGGGAGGTTCCAACACATCCACGTGGACATCATCGGTCCCCTGCCAGTATCCCGGGGCACCAGGTATATCTTTACCATGGTGGACAGGTTCACCAGATGGCTGGAAGCCGTACCACTTGCAGACATTTCCACTGAGTCCTGTGCCAGGATGCTCATTGCGAACTGGGTCGCCAGGTTCGGCGTCCCTATGGACATCACCTCTGACAGGGGAGTGCAATTCACATCTGGTTTGTGGACACCACTGGCGCAGCTCCTGGGCACCCAGCTGCATCACACCACAGCGTACTATCCCCAGTCCAACAGTTTGGTAGAGCGGTTCCACTGGCATTTCAAGTCAGCCTTGATGGCGCACCTCAAGGGCCCCAACGGGACAGACAAGTTTCCCTGGGTTTTACTGGGCATCCGCACAGTCCCTAAGGAAGACCTGGGCACCTCCTTGGTGGAGTTGGTCTACGGCGCTCCCCTGACGGGGTCCCGCGGTCCATAAAAAACTCCGGCAGAGGTTCTGACGAGGCTGTGGGACAAGGTAGGGACCCTGGCACCAGTCCCGACCTCCAAGCATGGTCTCACGCCGGCCTTCACCCCTAAAGACCTCCGGGACTGTGAGTATGTTTTTATTCGCACGGACCTGCACAAGTCACCTCTACACTGACCATACGAAGGACCTTTCAAAGTGATCCAGCGCAAACGGATCTACGTGTGTTTGTGGAGGTGGGTGGCTGGGAAGAGACTTTTACAGTGGACCACCTCAAATCGGCACACCTGGACATTGGGCAGCCAGTGAGGGTACCCACAACACGCCGGCATGGCCGGCCACCTCAGCAAGCCACACGGATTGGGGGCTCCACTCCCACGATGGACTTTTCTTGGGGTGGGGGGTGGGGGGTTGGTGTGGCGACCTGCACACATGGAACTCGAACCGCCATCGGGTGCCGCGGGCACATGCGCAGAAGTGCATCTTGAACTATCTCCCAGGGGTGGACCTTCCGGGAATGTTCTGACGTGGTCGGGGCCCACGCGGTTGCGGGGGCTTGTGGGTAGAGTTTTTTGGCGTGCTTTGGTGTGATTGAAGTAAAGTTTCTGGCAATCAGCTCTCTCTGCCTCCGCGTCGTTCTTCTGTAGCGCGCCGCGATCGGCTACAATAGGACATTTAGAAAACATCAACAAGGGAAATTATGAAAGGGCAATTGTGTTTGACAAAATTATTGAAGTGGTTTGAGGACGTAGCTTGTAGAATCAATGGATGTGGTGTGTTTGGATTTTCAGAAGACTTTTGGTAAAGCCACATGTAAGAGGTTAGTGTATAAGTGAGATTTAGCATGGACTAAAAAATGGTTAACAGATAGGAAACAAGGAATAGGGATAAATGTGCCTTTTTCAGGAAGGCAGGTGTTGATTAGTGGGGTACCACAGGGAATGATGTTTAGGCCCCAGCTATTCACAATATATGTCAACACTGGATGAGAGGTGATTCCATTGAGATGTATAAAATCATGAGGGGCATAGATAGGGTGAATGCACACAGTCTTTTTCCCAGGGTTGGGGAATCAAGAACTAGAGGGCATAGGTTTAAGGTGAGAGGGGGAAGATTTAATAGGAACTTGAGAGGCAACTTTTTTACACAAAGGGTGGTATGTATATGGAATGAGCTACCAGAGGAAGCGGTTGAGACAGGTACAATAACAACCTTTAAAAGACAGTTGGACAGGCACATGGATTGCAAGGGTTTAGAAGGTTATGGGCCAAATGCTGACAAATGGGACTAGCTTGAATGGGGCACCTTGGTCAGCATGGACCAGTTGGGCCGAAGGGCCTGTTTCCGTGCTGTACAACTCTATGACTCGATTAGAGAACCAAATGGAGTATTTCTAAATTTTCCCATGAAACAAAACTGGGTGGGATTGTGAGTCCTGAGAATGATGCGATGAGGCTTCAAGGTGATTTCAGTGACTGATAAACAAGGACACCTAGATCTCTTTGTACATCAACATTTCCTAACCTATCTTTCTGTTTTTCTTACCAAAGTGAATAACTTCACATTTATTCACGTCATACTGTATCTGCCAGGCATTTGCCCATTCATCTAACTTGTCCAAATCACTTGAAACCTCATCATATCCCTCACAACATTCACAATCCTACCCAGTTTTACTTCATGGTCAAAGTTAGAAATAGTACATTTGGTTGTCTCATCCATGTTATTGATATAGATTCTGAAACTCTCTATCTTGCCCCATCTTAAATACATTCATTAGATCACCCAACAATATACAAGAGTTCACAAGCCGTCTATACAAACTTTTTCAAAAAACAATCTGCTGGAGGAACTCAGTGGTTTGAACAGCTTCTGTGAGGGGAAGGGAATTGTTTATGTTTCAGGTCAAGACTCTGCATCAGAACTGAGATTAGAGACGGAAGTTAGCCAATATAAAGAGGAGAGGGGGTGGGATGAGACAGGGGCTGGTAGATGATAAGTGGACCGATGAGGAGTGAAGAATGATGGATGATGAAGGGTCTCAACGCGAAACATTGACTATCTCTCTGTCTCTACAGATGCTGCTTGACCCATTGAGTTCCTCCAGCAGTTTAAACTGAGCTGAGTTTTGATTGGAGTTATTTTATCATGGGCGATCTTTAGTGATGAACAAAGTGGATATGGTAATCTTTATTTTAGTGGAGGTAATAAATAGATTTGCATCAATACACCAGGAGGAAACACAACAAGCAAACAGATAGGTACTTATTCATCAATATCAAGAACCAATTCCAAGTATTTGTGTTTAGTTTGATAATTCACAAAATATTTCTATTGAAATGCCAGAGCAGGAATAAGGGAGTATGCAAATTCTTCTACTTCAAATACGCACATAAAGAATTGATTATGCTTATGAAGTGAAAAAATGTTCCCTTTCCAGGAGCAACACACACAAAATGCTTGAGGAACTCAGCAGATCAGGCAGCATCTATGGAGGGACACAAACAGTCGATGTTTACGGTCAAGACCCTTCAGTATTGGAGAGATCTGGCTGAATTTTCAGATTATGAAAGGGCTGGGGGATGGAGAGTGGGTGTTGGGGCCAGACAGTTGCTCCAATGGCCTTCTGTGCTGTCACCATGCTATGACTCTATTACTATACTCACCCTTTTCCTAGCTCACAATGCAAACACACTCGAACAAAAACTTATTTGTACACAATGAAGATTTCAAATTAGATTTCTTTATGGAGGAAAAATATGAATTGGGTTTATTTTTCTCTTGATTGTAGAGTCTTTACAGGACTGCTAATGTTGGTCAGATGTGATGTCCCAAGGCACTCTTCCACCAGTTCTCCTCACAGTGGTGAGTTCAGGGCTGAGTTGCTCAGGCTGTGCATTTGCAATATTAAATGGCTTTTGATTAAAAGTTAGAGTACCATCACATCAACTAGTGTGGATCACCAAGGTGGTCAATCACTGCCTCCTGGCTTGGGTATAGTCGGGCACTAGATACAACCTTGACAACACGAACTGCATGCAGAGAGCAGAAGAATATAAAATGTCTTCCTCCCCACAGAGATTGGTGGATGCAAGCATCAGAGGCTCAGATCAAGTAGTCTATGCTTTGCCAAATCCTTCAAAAAGATCTGGATAACTGTTTGGTTAAATGTATGGTCAAATACAGTGCCAATGTGAACTGCTGTGCCATTGGAACTGTGTGGAGAAGACCCAGCTGGCTGTAAACAGAAGCAATGATGGTATAGATGCTTGTCATTGGCTGGGATGTCAGAGAGAAAAGCTGCACACCTTTTGAGATTAGTGAAGGGTCCATCAAAAAAGTGACTGGACTTCCTTCTCTACTCCCTGCTGTTCCTGCAGCTCCCTGTGATAGCAAGTCAGTCCAGGAATGCCAACCTTGAAGAGGTTCTCCTCCACTCTCTGACGGGATTTGTTTCCTTGCCTCGTTCAGCCTCAGTAGTCTCTGCTTCCCTTCTTGCTCTTGTCTTAACCATTTCTCTCCTCACCTTTTCTGCAACTTAACACAAACTTTATTTTTGCTCTTTCCCAGTTCCACCTGAACTGTTAGCTCTGTTTCTCCTTCCACAGAGGCTGCCTGACCTGTTGAATGTTTCCAGCATTTTCTGTTTTTGATACGGAGAGAGGGATGAGGGTGCTTGAAGCATAATTCCAGCCTAGAAATTAGGTTTCATCTTCTTTTGCTGTACTACAAGTCTGTATGAAGTAAAATATCCTCACAAAAGAGTGACATTGGAAACAACATTCTGATTTACACTCAGACTCGGGACTTCCTGAGGGGTGCAAGCTTAATTAAGTACAAGTTCTCATAATTTACAGCACACCAATTTGACATCACACCTCACAGTAGGCAGAGAACAGCCTGGCAGGAGAGAGAGCCTGCTGGAGTGAAGTAATAAGCCTTTAGATTCAGAGAAAGGGACCTCTACATTCTCATCAGTGAGATAAGAGACAGGAGGGATCAAGAGACGTGTCCGTGCTGACCATGATGCCTATCTAAATTACTCCCATCTGCCTGCATAAGGTCTATATCGCTCCATTCCCTGCCTTTTCTTGTGCCTGTCTAAATGCTTCTTAAATGTTGATATTGTATCTGTATTCTTCTGGCAAAATGTGGTATATCTCAGTGAGAACAGCCTTGGAAAACCTGGGCTTGTGAATAAATTGTTCATTAGAGAGGTTCAGGTAGGGCGTGATGTCTCTGAAGACCTTCTGAGAGTAGGGTCTTTGCTGATGGATGTATACTTGATTCCTGCTCTAAGTGCAAGCCATGGCCATATCAACAGCTCCAGTAATGGAGAGGTGATTGCAATGTCGCCACTGAGGCACCCTTTCAATGGGTACCACAGCAGCTACATGCAGAAGACATGTTCCCTGTCAATTGTAGCTCACTCTGTGGACTTTGGAAGGTCTTGCAGCAACATGTATGAGTTTTGAAGCTGCCTAGTCAGGTCTCCCAACATCAGCAGAATGGCCCTTTGAACAGTGAGAAATAGAATGCAGTAGCCAATATGCTCCTAGTTGTACTCTGACCTATCAATGAAGATGCAAGGTTGGACTCTAAAGCCCCAGTTCACATTGGTAATGTGTGTAACGAATGACATTATTGGGTCAATGCATTAATGCAAACTGGTTGGTCCAATTTGCCAGTGAGCACCAAATCACCTGGAAATGTTTATAAGCGTGATTCAACCCGGGTTAAATCACTTTTATATGGGATTTGTGTATAAAAGGTGCCAAACAATCCAGTTTATCAGTTTCTCCTCCCAGTTTCACACCTAATATAATTGCAGTGGGATTTGAGTGAGTTGAGTTTCTGTAATAAAACTGATAAAAATATTAAATCTAAAGGACACTTTCCTCATCACAAAAATTCATCTGTTACAATTTTAGGTGTATTGCAGCCTGTAGAAATGTGTGATTAGCGATCTCCACAGGCCAGACTCACTGAAGCGCTCCTGAGTGACAAATTTGCCAAGGGGATTTGTTTAGTCTTATAACAGGTGATCATTTGTTCAGATATTTCAGACTTTGAATAGACACATGTCCTGATGCAGGGTTTCAACCCAAAACATTGACTGTTCCTTTCCCCCCACAGATGCTGCTCGACCAACTGAGTTTCTCCAGTTGATTGTTTGTTGCTCCAGATTCCAGCATCAACAGCCTCTTGTGTCTCCTTTGAATCGATATCTTTGTGGCTTTCACCACCCCTGGTAAGATCTGGACATTGTCATGTTTTCCTGTTTTATTTATCTGATTCACATACTAAATAATTGTTAAAACTACATCTATGGCTAATTACTGATCTTGCGCTTTGACCTGTTTATAAACCTGCTGCATAACTCAATAGATAAACGCGATGCATGATAGTAAATGGCTGGGAGATTACGTTTCTGTTCCTGAAGTGCTGGGTTGTCTATTACAATCTACACTGCTTTCATGCTGTGGGCTTGCTTCCTGTGACATGACTCTGGGGTAATTTGACGTACAGAATGTTGTTATTATGAAGGGTCGGCTTTCGTGTGAAACTGGCGGCATGGTGATGTAGGCAGTCGAGCTGCTGCCTCACATCCTCAGAGACCCAGGTTCAATCCCGACGTCCGCTGCTGTCGGTGTGGAATTTGCACGTTCTACCTGTGACCGTGTGGACTTCCTCCGGGTGTTCCAATTTCCTCTCACATCCCAAAGATGTGTGGATCGATAGGTTAAATGGGCACTCTAAATTGTTCCTGGTGTGGGTGAGTGGTAGATTCTGGGGGAAGCTCATGGAAATGTGAGGAGGATAAAAAGGGATTAATGTAGGATCAATGTAAATGGGTGGTTGATGGTCAGTAGGGACTGGGTGGGGGTGGTAGTCTTGGGGAATAACCTGTTTCTGTGCTCTATGACTCTATGTCTCTTAAAGAAATCTTACGATTTTTAAAAAAAATGTTCCCACAGTCAAAGCACACTCTCAGCTTCCTAGTCTCAGGGTCCTTCCGTCCCACAGCTGCTGAAATGCACCACAGATCTCAGTGTTTTGCTCAACACTGCATTAGAAAGGTTGTTGCAGCTTTCCACTCCAGAAGAAGAGACTTCTTTACTCGTGCCTTGGCCCACAGGAGCAGGCAGACATAGCACAGGGATTTACTGTTATAACAGGGTTTTCCAAAGTGCGGGGACTCGAAGATTGCACTCCTGTAGCCATTAGAATGTCCATCTACCAATATTCATTAGCAGCACTCTCATCATGCATTAGAGGGCCTTCCTAATGGTCAATTCCAGCTTTTTTGGCAGATCGAATGACGCATTTATTCTTAGATAGTCCCATTGTCTATTACCTTTCATGGGCCTCATTACCCACAGGAGGTGGACTTGGGGAACTCATGTGATCTCCACTCAAATTTCCCATCTCACCAGCTGAGCAGCACTACGGTGACAACTACCCCATTCCCAGAAGCTCAGTGGAGACCGCATGAGGGCTGCTGGAGTAGAGATCTCACTGAGCGCAGCACTCAGCAGTATTCAGAGCAGCCCCCGTTCTTTGTGTTGCTCTGCTGTGCACAGTACAATTGGCATCACAGGAGCTCAGTCACTGCCTGGCGAGATAGAGCAGGCAAGACAGCAGCAGTAGAAGGGCAAGGACACACCCATGTTCAGATGGCCATGAGGAGCTGCAAATGTGGAAGGCAAGAGGGACTTCATCAGGAGCCATTCAGTCCAGCAGCCCAATGCCCAGCTTTCACAAAGTTAACACTTCTCTGGACATGCCCTTTCCTGTGTACCACTCACATAAGCTAGTACAGTTTTGTAGGATAAGTCTTCAGTCAGTAAGATACAATCGATTACTGACCCTTTACGGTGCAGAGATACTATAATAATGAGTAATAAGTAACGAGTAATAGTTTAAAATGGAAGCAGACATCTGTCACAAACAGTAGGCTTAAACTCTCATTTGAGTTCTCAGGCTTAGGCAGATGTTGCAGGCAGGGATTTCTTAGAAATATAGATATAACTGAATAATACCATTTGACATCATTGTCCAGCCTTGCGAAAGTATGAGCACTGTATACATGACCAAAGCTCCAACTGGTGTGCCTGCAGACTGGGGAAGCGGGCTTCGGACACTGGCAAGGACAGTGCTTGAGGGTCAGAGGCTGAAGGAGAGATCCTGACATGCTGAGAGAGGACAGGGCTCTTGGGTACCCACAAGCTTCCTTGGCACCAAGCAGACAGAAGTTTGTGCACCTATTGTTGTGCAGATTACACCACTGTCATCACAGCCTCCAGAACCTTACCAAAGCCAAGAGTTAGATTCTGGAACACGGCTGTCTCCTGACATTCCTGAACCTGGGAATCAGCATGCCACTTCTTCAGGGCTAACAAAGCACTGGAGGACTGAAGCTGTTGCTCAATAGAGGCAGGAGCCCTCAGCCATTGTATTTCCTCAGCAATACCATTACCCGGTACAGGGGAATGGATTACTTCCAAAGTGGAAATGATGTTCTCCTACCTCCACAATTGCTACAAAGAGAATATGGTCATGGGATTTCTCTACACTCCTGGTTATTTCATGGAGCCAGTCTGACAGGGCATATACTACTCCAAATATTTTGCCCAGGAGCCTTCTCCTTGCTATTGTGGGGCTCTCCTGACCTCTCCCAGTCAGCATTCAAGCTCTGTGGGTGCCCTCCCTCTCCAGCTCAGTGCAGCCATGTTTTTCCTGCCTTAACATGATCCTCCAATGCAAATCTGCTCACCGTGCTCTGTGGGCAAAGGCATGCTGAAACACTGGAGCATCCTTCTACAGCAGGCAATGGCTGCATCTCCTCCCATTCCACAGGCCCTCCTGCAGTTCCTCATGGACAGCATCCATTTCCCTACCTCTGCCCAGAAATGCTGAAAAGAAAGGGAATGCAGATGAGGTGTTGCTCAGCAATGTTCACCTACAAGCACTTAATCACAGCGTGAGACATGCTTTGTACCACAATGAGAATGTCTGCAGTACACTGAGCCTGCACCTTCCTCCGTATATTTAGTTCTGTGAATCTTTGAAGGGGCGACTTGTTACTTGCTTCAGAGAGACAAGATCATGATGAAGATGATAACTGAGGAATGGCTGCCACGACTGGACATGCTTGCAGAAGAGAAGAGTTTACAGTGAAGGCTGAAATCACCATGGACTATTCAAGTTTATGAGTATGTGTCAGATTGCAAGCTGGATATTGGTATTGGTATTGGTATTGGTTTATTGTCACTTGTACCGAGGTACAGTGAAAAGCTTGTCTTACAAACCGATCGTACAGGTCAATTCATTACACAGTGCAGTTACATTGAGTTAGTACAGAGTGCATAGATGCAGTACAGGTAAAAACAGTAACAGTACAGAGTAAAGTGTCACAGCTACAGAGAAAGTGCAGTGCAATAATGTGCAAGGTCACAACAAGGTAGATCATGAGGTTATAGTCCATCTCATTGTAAAAGGGAACCGTTCAATAGTCTTATCATGGTGGGGTAGAAGCTGTCCTTAAGTCTAGTGGTACGTGCCCTCAGGCTCCTGTATTTTCTACCCGATGGAAGAGGAGAGAAGAGAGAATGTCTCGGGTGGGTGGGGTCTTTGATTATGCTGGCTGCTACACCAAGACAACGAGAGGTAAAGACAGAATCCAAGGAGGGGAGGCTGGTGTCCGTGATGCGCTGGGCTGTGTCCACAACTCTGTGCAGCTTCTTGCGGTCCTGGGCAGAGCAGTTGCCGTACCAAGCCGTGGTACATCCAGATAGGATGCTGTCTATGGTGCATCGGTAAAAGTTGGTGAGAATCAAAGGGGATAAACCAAATTTCCTTAGCCTCCTGAGGAAGTAGAGGCACTGGTGAGCTTTCTTGGCAGTGGCATCTACGTGATTTGACCAGGACAGGCTGTTGGTGATGTTCACTCCCAGGAACTTTAAGCTGTCAACCCTCTCGACCTCAGCACCATTGATATAGACAGATGCATGTACACCGCCCCTTTCCTGAAGTCAATGACCGAGCTCTTTAGTTTTGTTGACATCGAGGGAAAGGTTGTTGTCATGACACCATTCCACTAAGCTCTCTATCTCCTTCCTGTACTCTGACTCATCGCTGTTTGAGATATGGCCTACAACGGTGGTATCATCTGCAAACTTGTAGATGGAGTTAGAGCAGAATCCGGCCATACAGTCAAGAGTATATAGGGGGTAGATTAGAGGGCTGAGGACGCAGCCTTGTGGGGCACCAGTGTTGAGAATAATCCTGCCGGAGGTATTGCTGCCTATCCTCATTGATTGCGGTCTGTTTGTTAGAAAGTCAAGGATCAAGTTACAGAGGGAGGTGTTGAGTCCTGGGTCTCGGAGTTTGGTGACAAGCTTGCTTGGAATTATTGTATTGAAGGCAGAGCTGTAGTCAATAAACAATAGTCTAATATATGTGTCTTTACTGTCCAGATGCTCCAGAGCTGAGTGTAGGGCCAGAGAGATGGCATCTGTTGTAGACCTGTTTCGCTGATAGGCGAATTGCAATGGGTCCAGGTTGTTTGGTAGGCTGGAGTTGATGCGTGCCATGACCAACCTCTCAAAGCACTTCATGATGGTGGATGTCAGAGCCACTGGTTGGTAGTCATTGAGGCATGTTACCTTGCTTTTCTTTGGTACCGGGATGATAGTGGTCTTCTTAAAGCAGGAGGGAACCTGAGATTGAAGCAGGGAGAGGTTGAATATGTCCACAAATACTTCTGCCAGCTGATCAGCACAAGATCTGAGCACATGGCCCGGGACACCATCTGGGCCAAGAGCTTTTCTCATGTTCACTCTCCGGAAGACTGATCTTACGTCCTCCACTGTGATCACAGGTTTAGCTGCGTTGGTGGCTGTCAGGGTGGATGGTGACAATCCACTTCCCTTTTGTTCAAAATGCGCATAGAATGCATTAAGTTCATCAGGAAGGGATGCGCTGTTGTTAGCTATGCAGCCCGACTTCGTCTTGTAGCCTGTTATGGCATGTAAGCCCTGCCATAACTGGCGGCTGGTCGGGGACTCTATTTTGAGTTGGTATTGCCTCTTGGCATCCCTGATAGCTTTTCGAAGGTCATACCTCAATTTCTTGTACTATGTTATCTATGTTGTAGCCATAGTAACAGTTATCCCAGCATGGGCTTAGGCACCTTGAGTCCTGTATGGTGATCACAAGCACTCTTAGCTATTGCTTCTTTATGATGTTTGATTGGGAATGATATCTGAATACATGTGCTGCAGCAGTATTGTATAAACCATGTTTTTGTCAGATTGAATGCCTGTAGAAAGATGAGTTAATGTAAGACTTGGGAGTACTCTCTTGACATGATGTGCTGGATTCGGAAGGAAGTGGATAAAATAAGGTAAGATAAGGTAAGATTTCTTTATTAGTCACGTGTACGTCGAAACACACAGTGAAATGCAACTTTTGTGTAGAATGTTCTGGGGGCAGCCCGCAAGTGTCACCACACTTCCGGCGTCAACGTAGCAAGCCCACAACTTCCTAACCTGTACATCTTTGGAATGTAGGAGGAAACCGGAGCACCCGGAGGAAACCCATGCAGACACGGGGAGAACGTACAAACTGCTTACATACAGTGGCAGGAATTGAACCCCGGTCGCTGGCGCTGTAAAGTATTACGCTAATTGCTACACTACCAGTGTTGGAGTGTTGGAGGCTGAGGGGAGACTTGACAGAAGTTTACAAGATTATGAGAGGAATGGATAGGCTAGACAGTCAGTCTTTATCCCTAGATAGAAATGTCAAATACTAGAGGACATGTATTTAAAGTGAGAGGGGGAAAGTTTAAAGGAGATGTATGGCACAATACACAAAAAGTGCTGGAGGAACTCAGCAGGTCAGGCAGCATCCATGGAGGGAAGTAAATAGTCGACATTTCTGGCCAAGATCCTTCTTCAGGACTAGGAAGGAAGAGGGCAGAAGCCAGAATAAGAAGGTGGGGGGAGTGGGAGGAGCACACGCAGGCAGGGGATAGGTGAGTTCAGATGATAGGTGAGTCCAGGTGAGAGGGGGAAGGTAGGTGGGTGGGGGAGGGGGAAAAGATGTAATAATCTGAGAGGTGATAGGTAGAAGAGGCAAAGGGCTGAAGAAGAAGGAATCGGGTAGGAGAGGGCAGTGGACCATGGAATAAAGGATAGGGGAGGGGAGGAGAGGAGATGGGCAGGTCATCAAGGTGGGGGTTGGGAGCAACAGGAATAAGGGAAGACAAAGGAGTTGGGGGGGGGGAAGGAAAAGAAGGAGTGGGGTTACCGGAAGTTAGAGAAATCGATGTTGAGGCATCAGGTTAGAGACTCCCAAGGCAAGTTCTTTATACGGATCGGTAGGTGCCTGGAACAGGCTGCTGGTGGGAATGGTGGAAGCGGATACAATAGTGGTATTTCAGAGGCTTTTAGATAGACACATGACTATGCAGGGAATGGAGGGATATGGATCATGAGGCCATGAAATACTATTTTATGTTGGTCTTCACGGTGGAGGATACGTCTAACATGCCAAAGAAAGATGTTATTGATGCGATGGGAGGTGAGGACCTCGATACAATCACTGTCACTAAAGAGGTAGTGTTGCGCAACTAGTGGCCTAAAGGTAGACAAGTCCCCTGGTCCTGATGGGATGCATCCCAGGGTACTGAAAGAAATGGCAAAAGTTATAGTAGAGGCGTTTGTGATAATTTACCAAAATTCTCTGGACTCTGGGCAGGTCCCAGCAGACTGGAAGACAGTGAATGTCATGCCACTGTTTAAAAAAGGATGTAGGCAAAAGACAGGTAATATAGGCCAGTGAGCTTAACATCTGTAGTTGGGAAAGTGCTTGAAGCTATCATTAAGGAAGAAATAGCGAGACATCTGGGTAGAAGTGGCTCCATCAGGCAGACACAGCATGGATTCAGGAACGGCAGGTTCTCTTTGACAAACTTACTGGAGTTCTTTGAGGATATAATGAGTGCAGTGGATAGCCAGAACAGGTGGATGTTGTAGACATGGATTTCCAGAAGGTGTTCGATAAGGTGTCGTATAAAAGACTTATCCATAAGATAAGGATGCATGGAGTTGGGGGTAAGGTATTAGCATAGATAGAGGATTGGCTAACCAATATAAGGCAGAGAGTTGTTATAAATAGGTGTTTCTCTGGCTGGCAATCAGTGGTGAGCGGGGTGCCACAAGGGTTGGTGCTAGGCCCACAACTGTTAATATACATTAACGATTTGGAAGTGGGGACCGAGTGTAGCATATGTAAGTTTACTGATGACACTAAATTGAGTGGAAAAGCAAATTGTGCAGAGGATGCGGAGAGTCTGCAGAGAGATATGTGAGTGAGCAAGGGTCTGGCAGATGGAGTACAATGTTGGTAAAGGTGAGGTCATCCACTTTAAAAGGAAAAATAGAAGATCAGATTATTTTTGAAATGGTGAAAGATTGCAGCATGCTGTTGTGCAGAGGAACCTGGGAGTGCTTGTGCATGAATTGCAAAAGGTTGGTTTGCAGATGCAATGGGTTATTGAGAAGGCAAATGGAATGTTGGCCTTCATTGTTAGAAGGATTGAATTTAAGAACAGGGAGGTTATGCTGCAACTGTACGGGGTACTGGTGAGGCTACACCCGGAGTACTGCGAGCAGTTCTGTTCTCCTTACTTGAGGAAAGATATACTGGTTTTGGAGGTGGTGCAGAGGAGGTTCACCAGGTTGATTCCAGCGATGAGGGGGTTAGCCTATGAAGAGAGATTGAGTCGCCTGGGACTATGCTCGCTGGAATTCAGAAGATTAAGAGGGGATCTTAGAGAAACATATAAACAATTGTTTTAGAGCGTTTAAAATAGCTTTAAGGAGATCTCAAAATGAACTTAACACTGGATAAACAACATATGCTCATTTGTAGCCCACAGTTCTCTGCTGTGAGGCTTTTATCTCTTGGAAAGTGTCAGTTCAAACACCAAGATTTTTTTTCTTTGTTTACATCAGTATGTTTCCTGTAGAAGCTGACAGATGGAAAGTGTTTACTGGAAGCTTTTGTGTTTCCCCTGAAAACTGAAATTCATCTCCCTTCATTTCAAACCAGACAAGTCTCTTGTATTCCTGAGCTTTCCGTATTAGTCAGTGTACGGATTCACTTCATTCTATCTGGCTTCCGGCTATGGCTACTGATTCATCCACTTACCTCCAGTTGGCTCTGAAACTCGGACACAGTCTGGACAACATAGCTCTAATCCTTCAGTCGGATGTGTCATTAGCAGGTCACTATGCAAATTCTGGAGTTGGTCGTGCTTTGCATTCTGATCTTCCTGAGTTTCATCAAAGAGCTACTGATTACCAGAAAACCAACCAAAATTCACAAATATGCTTTTGCCAGTAATTCTCATTGGAACATACTTGACAAACACCTTCAGTACTATTTGTTGTTATCCATCAACAAAAACTGAAGTAAAGGCGTAAGTGCTGGTAATACTCGACAAGTCGGCCAGCACCAGTGGAGAAAGAAAGTCAGTCTTTCAAGTTAGTGACCCTTTATCAGAACTGGAATAGTGAGAAAACAGGTGGGTTTTAATTTGCAGAGAGGAGGGGAGGGGTAAAGAGAAGAGAGTGCCTGTGATAGGTTGGGGATGGTGGTTGTCCAGGTGACACTATTGCTTTTGGTGCTGAGTGGTTAACTGATGAACGAGAGCTTTTGGAGAGAGAAAAGGTTATGCTGGAACTGTGAATGGCAGTTTCTGGTGAGCTGACATAACGGAGAATGCTGGAAGTCCTCAGCAGGTCAGGCAATATCTGTGGAAAGAGAAACAACTAAGTTAAAGTCACAGGTAAGCCACCTTACATCAGAATTGGCCAGAACTGACACAAACAGGAAAGACTGGTTATCTGACAGTGTTGAATTCGATTCAACAGGGTTGCAATATGCCTACATCTAGTGATTAGATAAACTGCTTTCATGATTCAGCACAAGAAAAGGCCACTCTGTTCACCATGTCTGTCTTTGTTCTTTGAAACAAGGATGAAATTATTCTGCTTTCCTGGTCTTTCATCACAATCCTGCCTGCAAATTTATTTTTCCCCTTGGAAGTATCCAAGTCCCTTTGAAAGTTAATCTTCGATCTTCTTTCAGCAATTGTTCAGGCAAAACACTCCATGTAAGAACAGCTCACTGCATAAAGGATAAAAGAAATTCTTATCTCTTTCCCCACTTTCCCAATAATTCTTTGGCTCATCATTTTAAATATGTTTTCTCTCTGACTACTCACCCTCCAGTCAGTGGAAATAGGAGGTACAACAGCTTCTGCCTCACAGATCCAGAGACCTGGGTTCAATCCTGACCTCCGGTGTTGTTTACATGGAGTTTGTACCTTCTCCCTAACATCATATAGTTCTCCCCGCAGGTGCTCTGGTTTCCTCCCACATCCCAAAGATGTGCTGATAGGTTAATTGGCCACTGTAAATTACCCCTTTAAGAAATCAAAGTGGCAAAAAAGAATCAAAGAGGACCTGAGAGATCAAAGAGGGTGTGTGAGAGAGTGTACTGTATGTTTCAAAGTTACAGGGAAATAAAGAGAGGGATTGCTCTGCTGGGAGCTGGTGTGAACTTAATGGGCTCAACGACCTCCTCCTACATCGTAGTAAGTTATGTTCCTACCCTCATATTTTTGAACATATCTATCAAACTTCCCCTTCACTGCCTCTGTTCATCACTGGTATGTTTTGAGCAAGATATATTTGTGTGAACATTTTCCCCTCCTCGCACCAGATTTCTGCATAAAGGACTTTGTTTAGCATTAGGCAGGTACAATTGGAGTTCTGTCATCTGATTAAAGCAGGCTAGAAATATAGGCTTATGATTCTATATAAGATTCCTGTCAGCAATTCCAACATTCTTAGAATTTTTTTCCAGCATCTTAATGTTTACTTAAGCCTGTTAACACCCCTGCTAACATAAATGTTGGTGAGATGAATTTGAAAACAGCAAATTAAGCATTGGCTCAACTGTGCTGGTTGGGCAGGCTAATGCTTATTCCAGTGGACTGAGAAGTATGAGTTCCAATCACATTATAAGGTTTGAGAATATCATTTTACTTTAATACAGCTGACAAATTGTAGTAAAAACACAAATGATTGCCTAAAATCCTTCTGGAGAGTGGGAAGTTATTCTCCTTTCCTGATCTGGTTTTGTGTGACTCCATCCCACTCTAATGCCTTCTGAGAGTCTCAGAAGTTAGTTCTGTTTCAAACAGTTAAGCTGCCTTAGATCAGAAATAAGGTTCACCTCTGCCTTTGAGCAACTGGGAAAGAGAAGGACTCCCAAGAATAAAACTTCTCAAGAAAGCTCTTTGTCCAGAACCCCAATTACGTGGTGTTGTTTTCCAAATATTAAAAATCGTGTTCTCCAATGTGAATTAACAACCAGTTCCAGCTCTAGAAATTTAACAGAACACTTTCAGTATGGGTAGCCCTTGTGCCATTGCGTCAGACATTATCTGCAATGCAACACTCCTTTTCAACCACTTGGTCATTGAAGTAACCATGATTGGGGATCCCTGGAGTTGGTCTCCTCTCAAGTAGGCTCCTTTCTTACCTTCCATCATTCCTGTAGCTCCCATCTCCTCAACCATTCTTCAACACTGCTACTAAAGCTCAAGGCTGTGGTCTTGACCTTTGAAACCCCCCCCCAACACGGCATATCCAGTCACCTAACCCTGCAAACAGGCTCACAACAGAGACTTTGTTCTCTAACCCCTGTACTCTCACTCCTTCTCAGAGAACCGTGGGTGATCAGTGACCAACAACCCAATCCTGGGACCATGTCTAATTTTTATCCATGATCTGCCTCTCCTCCTGCACAGCCACCACCAACCTTCCGATTCTTACTACAGACCTTTAATATTTACAGTGTCTTTTATTACAGCATTGGGCTGTTTCTTATCTACTTCTCCCTGCTCTTCCTCCTAAACCCCATTCTTCCTTGCAAATAGTCTAGCAGGCTAATGATGAGTTTCTTCATAGCACTGAGATAACATAAAATGATTGGACATCAAGCTATTTGCTTGGCAGCAATTCAGCCTTTAAGCCAAAATGTTGTGGCTTTATGCCTTTTCCAGAAGTTAATCTGGACAGATCCTTAGTGCACAACATTTCTTTTCAACCCACAGCATTTAAACTAATGAACTGCTTCTTTAATTGCTGTTCATGGACTACTGCTGCATGTAAAATTACTCCTGTGTGCGCCTACATAACAATTGCGTTTCATTGTTTAATATGGAAAGGTTTGATGGAGAGATGTAGAAATGTTTCCATTTGTGAGGAATGCCAAAACTGTTCATAGATGTAACAAAAGTAACTTGCATTTATGTATATGGCACCCTAAACTGACCCAAGGTGCATCATGGGAGTGCTACCAAACACCGTTTGACTCCTGAAAATAAGTTATCTGGACTGGAGGGCTTGAATTCTAAAGAGAGACCGGATAAGCTGGTCTTTTTTCCCTGAAGCGCAGGAGGCTGAGGGGTGACCTTATAGAGGTGTATAATATCAGGAGGGGTATAGATATGGTGGATGGTCGGTCTTTTTCCCAGGATAGAAGAGTTTAAAACTAGAAGGCATACATTTAAGGTGAGAGGGGAAAGGTTTAAAGGAGATCTGAGGGGCAACTTTTTCACAGAGAGGGTGATGAGTATGTGAAACGAGCTGCCAGAGGAAGTGGTAGGTGCAGGGATAATTACAATGTTTAAAAGACACTTGTAAACGTTCATGGTTAGGAAAGGTTTAGAGGGATATGGGCCAAATGCAGCCAAATGGGACTAGCTCAAGTTAGCAACTTGGTCGGCATGGACGTGTTGGGCCAAAGGGCCTGTTTCCATGTTGTATACTCTATGACTCTATAACATAAGAAATAGAAACAGCAGTTGACCATTCAGTCCCTAGTTCCTGCTCCACCATTCAATAAGGTCATGACTGCTTCTTTGCCTCAGCATCAATTTCCTGCACTAACCTCATATCCCGTAATGTTCAAAAAGATAGGGTGAAATTGGATCAGATGACCAGAGGGTAGAGATTAAAGGGCATTTTGTAAGGAGGATGGAAATGTGGAGAGATAGAATGGTTTATAGAGGGAATTAGAGGCTGTACAACTGGAGACACAGCTACCAAGGATTGCAAAAGAAAAATTATGTGTACAATAGCAGGTTTTAAGGCTGGAGGAACATAGAAACAGAGATGAGGAACATAGAACAGTACAGCACAGGAACAGTCCCTTCTGCCCACGATGTCTATGTCAAACATGACGCCAAATTAAGCTAATCCCTTCTGCTTGCAGGTGATCCATATCCCTCCATTCCCTTCATGTTCATGTTTCTGTCTAAATACCTTTTAAATGCCACTATCAGATCTGATTCCACCACTACCCCTGGCAGTGTGTTCCAGGCGCCTACCACTCTCTGTAAAAAAACTTGCCCCGCACATCTCCCTTAAACTTTGCCCCTCTCACCTTAAAGCCATACCCTTCAGCATTTGACCTTACTATCCTGGGTAAGAGACTCTGACTATCGACTTTACCTATATCTCTCATAATTATATAAATTTCTATCAGGTCTCCCTTCAGCCTCCGATGCTGCAGAGAAAAAAATCCAAGTCTGTCCAATCTCTTCTTTTAACTAATGCCCTCTAATCCAGGCAGCATCCTGGTAAACCTCCTCTGCACCCCTCCAAAGCCTCCACATCCTTCCTGTAATGGGGTGACCAGAACTGAACATAATACTCCAAATGAGGCCGAACCAAAGTTTTATATAGCTGCAAAATTCATGAGGAATTTCTAATTGTGATGTCGCTGGACAGAGTGGTGAGGGACTTGATGTGAGTCAGGGTACAGGAAGCAGAATTGTGGCAGGGCTCAAGTTTGGATGACGGCAGGAGTGGAGTGGAATGACTGAGTTTGGACATAACAAAGGAATAGAAGAGGGTTTTAGTAGCAGATGAACAGAGGCAGAGCTGTGACATGTAACATTCTTGGTATGGAAGTAGATGGTGTTGGTGATGAAGTGGAATTGGGCTCAGTAACTCATCCAGATACCAAATAGGATGACAAGGCTGTTAGTGGTCTAGTTCAACCTTAGTTATCTGGGACAAGGATGGAACTGATTGCTGCAAAGTGATCATGGATAAATCCAACAGGAATTTATGAGCAATTCTTCTTGGAGTGATTAGAGTGTGGTACCATGTGGAGTAATTGAGTTGAATAGCAGGAATAGATTTAAGGGAAAGCTAGTTAATTACATGGGTCAGAGAGGATTGATAGTTATGTTGACAGGCTTGGGTGAGGTGGTTGATGGGAAGTTCATGTGGAAATAAACTCTGGCCCAAACCATTTGGGGTGAATTCCTGAACTTGTACATTCATTTATTCAGCAATTAGTTAGTATTTTCTTTTTTGATGGGAACATTTATTAGAGAGTGTCAGCTTTGAAATTTTCATCTCAGTTTCAGAATCACTTCTACTTACCGTAAGCTTGAAATTTACTGAAGAATTTTTGGCCAAGTCACAGATTCATTTCTTCCCTCAGGCTATTTGCTGAAATCCTGATTTATACCCTTCATCTCCAGAATAAGTTCTCCTAGCCAACCTTCCATCCCCATTTTGAGTTAAGTAACAGTTCCTCAAAAAATTCATCATCCTGCCTTCGCTGTCCAGCATTTGCATGTTCGCCCCAGTGCCTCAGAGTTTAAATGTTCCTACTCCGTACCCTTGCCATTCTCCATCTCTGAATGTTCTCCATCACTATCTGAACAGTCCATTCCTTTGAGTTGGCCTCTTGTACATTCCCCACCCCACTACCATTCTTAGATGGGCTTTCAGCAGCTAAATCTCATGCTTTAAGAGTTCCCACCCAACATCCTCTATCTCTCCATCTCTCTGCTCTCCTTTAAAGAATCAGACTGTTTGTTCAATGTTGCTTATAGTCAACATTTGTCCTCCAAAGTATCTCCTATTTTAGCACAACATCCATTTTTTTTATGCATGAGGTTTTGTTTGGCTATATATAAATTTTAGTTGTTGATGGCAACTGGAGTTTGCTTAATGTGGAGCAGTTTTATTTAACTTACTTCTTACCCAGATCACAAATGCTGGTTAACCCCACATTTGGATCGATGGGGCCTCCTCTGCTTCTTGAATATTTATCAAATCATAGGGTACTTTTCACCTCTTGTATCCAGTTGGTGCTCTTGGGTTATTGATATTGAAGTCATACTAATGGGTATGAAACTTATCAATGCTGCAAGGATGATTCTGAACTGGTCTATTGTTAATTAGGATAATTATTGCATCTCTTGTATAATTAAAGGTAATCTAACATGCAACTAACACCATTACGAGTTATTGTTCTAATTAAGTTTATAAAGCTCCAGAGACGAATTGAAATAGTTATTACTCTTGCAAGTTATATCTTCAGCAAAATTTGCAAAAGTAAAACCTTTGATAACAAAATGAGGACTCTTATTTATACCTCTATGTATCCTACTATGTATTAAATGTGCACAGGGTTACTTAAGGAAGAATTGCATAAATTTTGCAAATGATTTGCCTTGGTAATAACCTAATTAACTGCTGTAAGTTTTACAAAGCTCTGAGCTCTAATAAAACATGCAGCCACACAGCAGGTAAAACTTTATAATTGCAAAGCAACACACAAATTAAACTACGCCTTCTAACTTCAAAAGAACTAAGTTCTGACAAGTTGCTTGGGCTTTGGGGACCCAACTTAATTAATGTCTCAGTATTTTATGAGCGTTGTTTTAATTGCCATGCTTAGTTGATGAGTCCACTGCCTTGTGAATGTCTAACCCGCTTATGTGTGATTTGAGATTAATGCTTTGATTGCTAATTTTGCTCGTGTGCAGTGTGGTAGCTCTGTGTGTGATTTTTTTTTCTATATTGGATAGAAGATGAAACAAAAATCTTCTGCTTTTGTTATCAAATCAATTGTGAATTAACCAGGAGAAGGCAAATAATCCTGGTTCAAGTACACTGTTCACATCTTCCTATGCGTAGAGTGTTGGTATGATCAGTAGAGGGCAAGAAAATTCCATTTTAAGCAGAGTTGTATGTAAACCAAATATAAATTAAGTTATCAAGTAGTTGCTATGTTGGCATAAAGTTTTGACCTTGAAAATTAATGATACCATCTGTTTAATGACTTCGTATTATCAAATAAAAATAGAATGCAAAATTAAATTCTAATCTTCCTGACTTGAGTCCACTTTTTTTTAGGGAATTAGAAATGACTGCTGTATGGCATGCCAGATGATAAACAACAAGTTTGGGATCTAATTTATTCCTGCATTAGAGGGGCTTTCTTGCCACGGCACATTTACTGAAATTGAGTTAGGATACAAACAAAAATATGCACTGTGCTTGATCTGTAAATCCAAACAAAGCTGCAGATGCTGGAAATCTGAAATAAAAGCACTTAGCAGGTCAGGCAGCATCTGTGGAAAGAGAAACAGAGCTAACGTTTCAGGTCAAAGACACTTCGTCTAAACTCTGGTGAAGATTCTTTGACCTGAAATGTTATCTCTCTTTCTCTTAGTCCTTGATTTGTAAGTTACCATACAAACACAGGAAACATTAACCCATCTACTATTGCAAATAATATTGTGTGTAAAAAGGATTTTTTAAATTTATTAACTGTATCTAAGTATCAATGGTATGACTAGAACTTATTGCCTTTGAGAAAGTGATGGTAAGTACGTAATGATCTGGACTGTTCTTGTACTTGCTGTGGGCTGAAGATATTCTCACAGTGTTGTAACAGGTGAGGTCCCAGCAACAATATATAAGCAGTGATCTATCCCCAGGTCATGATGGTGTGGAAGGGAATTTGGATGTTCTCCTCTGCAACTGCTCCCTCTGTCCTTCTAGAAGGAGGAGGACACAGATTGGAAAAATTATGCTGAAGAAGCCTTAGCTGCAGAGCATATTGGGGCAGTCATTTTAGCCATTTTTTGTGTCAGATGTGAAGGGAGGGAATGTTTAAGGAGCTGGATGATGATGCATAAACCTGGTGTGAGCCCCAAGTGCAGACCTTCTCCCATGCGTTTCTATGCATTGTCCAATTTCCAGTCCAATATCTCCCTTCGAGGATGAGACCAGAATTAGCAGTTGTAAATATAATCAGATAATCACCAATGTATCCGATAAAAAAGTCCGAAGGAGCTGTTTTTCCCAGACCTGTTGTCTTGGAATGTTGCCACAATGGAAGCTTGAGGCAAATAATGTTTAAGGGGGAGCTACAAACTCAAGCAGAAGGAAAGGGGCAGAAGGATATGATGAGAGGGTTCAATGAAGTAGAGTGGGTGGATGTCTGAGCCCGGTATTGGCATCAGCACACCTGCTGAGCTGCATGTCCTTTTATAATGTTGCATACACTCTGTGTAATTCTAATTCTACTTCCTGCTGCTAACTCCAGTACTAGGGGTGTGGTGGAGTGTGTGTTTCTGCTTAAAGCTCTCTCTCTCTTGTATATGATATGATGGACTGCAGACTGGGCAGGCAAGAGAAGATACATTGCAAGGCCATAGGAAGATAGAGACTGGCAGAAAGAGACTGATGGGATTGGGAGCAGGCATTAACAAATGAACTGTATGACCTCCTTTTGTATTGTAATAAGAAAACTAATATTCCAAATACTTCTGGTTAAAATTCCAAGTTCATAGCTCCCTGAAAATGCTGGCACAAATTGATAGGGTGACAAAGAAGGCATATGGCATACTTGCCTTTATTAGTCGAGGCACTGAGTTCAAGAGTCAACAAGTTATGTTGCAGCTTTATAAAACTCTGGTTAGGTCGTGTCTGGAGTACTGCATTCAGATCTGGTCGCCCCATTATAGGAGGGATGTAGAGGCTATGGAAAGGGTTCAGAATAGGTTTATCAGGATGCTGATATCATCTTGCCTCTCTACTATCAGTTCTGATGCAGGGTTTTGACCTGAAACATCAGCAATTTCTTTCCTCTCACAGATACTGCATGACCTGCTGAGTTTCTCCAGCACATCGTTTGTTGCTGTCAAGATGCTGCCTGGATTGGAGTGCATGCGCTATAAGGAGAAGTTGGACAAACTAGGGTTGCTTTCAGCAGCAGAGGCTGAAGGGAGACATGATTGAAGTTTATAAAATTTTGAGAGGCATAGATAGAGTAGATAGCTGGTATCTTTTTCCCAGGGTTTAAATGTCTAGTACCAGAGGACATGCTTTTAAGTTGAGAAGAAGAAAATTCAAAGGAGATGTGCAGGGCAAGTTTTTTACATAGAGGGTGGTGGGTGCCTGGAATGTGCTGCCAGAGTTGGTGGTAGAGACAGATATGATAGTGGCATTTAAGAGGTTCTTAGATAGACATGTGAATGCGCAAGAATGGAGGGATATGTGTAGGCAGAAGGGATTAGGTGTCATTAGCTTAATTAGTTCGACACAACATCATGGGCTGAAGGGCAAGTTCCTTCGATGTACTGTTCTATAGTCTATGTTCTATGTACAGAGTAATTTCTATGCATAACGGAAGATTGCTTGTGACTTTCCCTTCCATGTCAGTCTGTAGAACCCACTGCTAGCAGTAGTTAAGTTGCAAGAAATGACTGTAGCTGTATCTTGTTCAATGGGTATTTGAGACTTCAAAGTGCAATAGATGTTCTCAAAGCATTATGTACAGGGAAGGCTATTTGCTTTCAGTCATGGGAGGGGACGTGGTGATGAGATCAAGGTTGGGATCACTTGGAGAAGTCTAGAATCTGCTGAGAAAGCGATTGGAGAGGCAGGAGAGGTGGGTAGGTGAAGGGGGAGTGGGAAAGGCATCAGAGGACAGCTGAAGGGAAGTTTGTTGATGTTCACTGTAGTAGGTTGGGCTGGAAGTGTTAGTGGTGGGGAGAGATTCAAGGAGTCATGGAGGATGAGTAAAGAGCAGAGCAACAAACAATCTGCTGGAGGAACCCAGCGAGTTGAGCAGCATCTATGGGAGGAAAGGAATTGTCGATGTTTCAGGTCGAAACCCTGCATCAGGACGGACAGTGGAGAGGGGAAATGGCTAGCACAAAGAGGGAAAGCGAAATGGTGAGACAAGAGTCTGAGGTGATTGGTGGACTAAGTAAAGTGCAGAGACCAATTGCTGGGGATGGGTAAGGTCATGCAAGATGTGAAGGGAAAACTAGAGCTTAAGTTAAAGTTCAGCGCATCCTTGAAGAATCTTCACCACCAGGCATACTTTAGCAATTCATGCCTGTGCCATTCATTGACTGCATTTGCACAGTAAAAGTAAAAAAGCAAGTGATGTGCATGGTGTGTTGTACAACTGAACTCTCTGCATTTGCCTAGTTATCTTGTTTTTTGTGCATAAAGAACTATGACACATTTTATAGAAACGTGCCATGTGAACACAGATTACTCAAATGCATTTTCTTATTAGGTTTCAGGTAAAATTCTATTTTAGAGTCATAGAGAGATACAGCACGGGAAGAGGCCATTCTGTCCACTGGGTCCCCACCCAACCATCAACCATCCTACCTTCCCCCCCAGATCCCACCCCTCACCTACACAGTAGGGGCAATCTATGGTGGCCAATTAACCTACCGACCCGCACATCTTTGGGGTGTGGGAGGAAACAGGAGCACCTGAAGGAAATCCGTGTGGTCACAGGGAGAACAAGCAAACTCCACACAGATAGCATCCAAGGTAAGGAATGAACCTTCGTCTTTATGAGGCAGCAGTTTTACCAGCTGCACCTCTGTGCCCCCTGTAACTAATAAAGGCAAAATGCTATTAAAAAAAAAATTCTCAGCTTCTTTTAGGTGATTTTCTTTGTAGTTTTCCATTTAATATTGGTACTTGTGTGATAAAAACAGCCATACACAACAGCGTCAGTTATTTCCTACCAATGTTAGTTATAAGAATTAACATGGAAAAAATTCTAATTTCAGAAATATAGACACTTGTTCCAGACAATTTTGATAATTGATGCCCGTGAGCAGTAAGTGAATAATATAACAGAATTGCCTCAGTACAAGGTGTTCCATTATTGGAAGGTAACTCTTCTGAGACTTATCATAGCACCACATTTACAGTCTAATCTACCATCTCCAGAAAACATTATTTTACCATGGTTTGGGTGGTACATGGGCCTCCAGATAATCAGATCAAATGGAAGACATTTGGAAAATAATTTTTGATACCTAAAAGGAAGGAAAAAAGGCTTCTGTTGCAATATTGAATGCAATGTAGAGTGATGTAGCTGAGGGATGTTAAAAAGTAACATATTCTATCCTGACTTCCCATTATAACTCCAGTAGTTGGTTAAGCATTATATTTCATTGGTGGAGCAATTAACTCTCCCATTGGTCACTAGCTTTGACCTGAAATGTTAGATCTGTTTTCCTTTCCACAGATGTTGCATGACCCACCAAGTGTTTCCAGTAATTTTTTTTGTATTTCAGCCTTCCAACACCTGCAGTTTTTTCAATTTTCAATTTGGAAAAGAATACCAGGAGAGCAGCTTCACTTGCAGGTTTACGAGGTTCTGGATCACACTTTCAGGATCAATAGTTGAGGCAGGAGTTGTGTTAACATTCACTACTACATTGGATAGACAGATAAAGGACTGCGTATTGACTGGATGTAAGAATAAGTAAGGAAAATGGGATTGCAACAAATAGGACAGGAGGAGTTAAATGTTGATTTGTAACATTTGGGTCAAGAAGTCGGTTTCCATTATGCAACCTTTCCATACACCCACTGCACTTAAGAAATGGCCAGAGTGTGAGAAACCTCAGGGGTCAAGGGCACAAATTTATTTGCCTTTACTTCAAAAGTAAAAAGTTATGCAAAAGAACTTGTCACATTTCAGTGTGACAAGTTATTATACAAATACAAAAGTAGAAAGTGCCACTGGATGAACTGGCAGATATTTATTTAGTTTTGTTTTGGTATAATTTTTCCTTGATTTTGAATCCTGGCATCTGTCCCAACACCATTCATCATCAATATTCATCAGCCAGAAACCCAGGGCTGTGCAGGGCTGTCCAGCTGCCAACCTCTTCTGAGAAGAGACTGTGATTTTCTTCAATTATTTAAGCGCAGTTTTGGTTTGTCTGATCCTTTTTCTCTCTCGCCCTCTCTTTGCACTGTAATCCCACACCCTCTCCATTCCTGGACACAGAGAGAGTGCAGAAAACCTACTTCTAGCACTGCAATTCTGCCCTGAAAATCATCTGCATGATGTTTATACAAAAGTGTTGTACAGTGCAAACGGTTATGCACTCTGCCTAATCCCAAAATGAAGAGACCATTGTCCGTCCCATAAACAACTTCCATTTCCTGCAGTCTGTGAGCCAAGAGGCTGACGTGTGCCAAGTGTGATCAATGACCAAGTGACTAACAGGAGAGCTGAATGCTACACCAATGAAATGTAATGCTTGGCCAACTACTGGAGTTATAATGAGAAGTCAGGACAGCATATGTTAATTTTTCACAGACCCTCAGCTTGAAAACAGCACTTGCACATGCAAACTACGCAGAAAGCCAGCAATGATTAAAGTTGTTGCTTGTTCCTTGTTGGGTGCATTGGACATGAATTGAGCATACTTTTTTTTTACTGTTCCATAATCTGGTTTGAATTCTGAGAACAGGATCACCAAAATACTGTGCAACATAGTTTTTGTGTGTCAGAGAATGATTAGTTGATCAATAGAACTTAATTTAAATGGAATAAAAAACTGAAAGTGCCGGAAATACTCAACAGGTCAGGCAGCTCCTGTGGAGGGGAAACATAGTTGCCGTTTCAGGACAAAGGCCCTTCATCAGAACTGGAAAATGAGTAAACATATGGATTTAATATGCAGAGATGGGAGAGGGGTGGAGAGGACAAAGGGAATGTCTGTGACATGGTGGAGACCAAGGTTGTCCAGGTGACACAATGCTTTCAACATCATCTAGCTAATAGATAAATATTAGTATTGGTATTGGTTTATTATTGTCACATGTATCGAGGTACACTGAAAAATTTGTCTTGCATACTGTTCGTACAGATCAATTCATTACACAGTGCATTGAGGTAGTACAGGGTAAAAAACAGTAACAGAATACAAAATAAAGTGTCACAGCTACAGGGAAGTACATTGCAGGTGGACAATAAAGTGCAAGGTCATAATAAGGTAGATTGTGTGGTCAAGAGTCCACCTCGTCATATAAGGGAACCGTTCAATAGTCTTATCACTGTGGGATAGAAGCTGTCCTTGAGCCTGGTGGTATGTACCCTCAGGCTCCTGTATCTTCTGCCTGATGGGAGAGGAGAAAAGAGAGAATGACCTGGGTGGGTGGGGTCTTTGATTATGCTGGCTGTTTCACCAAGGCAGCGAGAGGTATAGACATTCAGAGAAAGAATCATAGAATCAGAGAAATGTACAGCACAGTAAAGGACCCTTTGGGCTCACCTCATCCACACTGACTATGATGCCTATCTACACATCCCATTAGCCCATATTCAGCCTGTATCCCTCTATACCTTTCCTATCTAGGTACCTGCCCAAGTGCCTTTTAAATGTTGTATCTGTATCTGCCTCTACCACCTCCTCTGGCAACTTGTTCCAGATATTCACCACCCTCTGTGTGAAAAACCTACCCCTCAGATCTCCTTTAAATTTCTCGCCTCTCACCTTAAATTGATGACCTCTAGTTCTATTTCTAGACTCCCCTGCTCTAGGAAAAAGATTCTGACTATGTATCTGATCTATGCCCCTCATAATTTTATAAACTTCTACCTCAGCCACCGATCTTCCAGTGAAAATAAACCCAGCCTATCCAATCTCTCCTTATAACCACAGCCTCCATTCTGGGCAATATCCTGGTGAATCTCTTCTTCACTCTCTCTATTCCTACCACATCCTTCCTGTTGTGGTGACCAGAACTGTACACAATACTCTAAGTGAGCGCTAATTAATGTTTTGTACAACTACAACATGACATCCCAATTCTTTTACTCAGTGCCTCTGAAGGCAAGCACACCAAATGCCTTTTTTCACTACCCTATCCACCTGTGTTACCATTTTCTGGATGCTATGGATTTGCACCCTAATGTCTCTTGTTCATCAATTCTCCTTGGGTTCCTGCCATTTACTCTATACATCCTACCAGAACTTGATCTCCCAAAAGAATATAAAACAAATAAAAGTTGCTGGGACTGTGAGAGGCAGAATCCAGCAGTTGATGGAAATCTGAAACAAAAGAGAAATACCCATCAGATCAGGCAGCACTTGTGGAGAGAGAACCACTGAGTTAAGGTGGATGACCTTACCTCACATCTGCCCAGTTCTGACACAAACAGGAAAGGCTGATTATCTGAAGTTATTGAATTCAATACTGAGTTCTGAGAGCTGAAAGATGGAAGGTGGGGTTCCATTCCTTGAGCTTTTTCCCCTTCCACTCCACGATAGGATCTTCCTCCATAATTTCCACCATCTTCAATGGAGTTCCAATACTAGGTCTATTTTCCCCTCTCCTCATTCAGTATTCTGAAGGTATCTTTCCATTTGTGTTTCCTTGATTCGCTCTTGCAACTCTACTGACACACACTCCCTTTCCCACAACACATTCCCATGAAACAGCAGGAGATACAATACCTGCCCTTTTACCTCTTTCTTTCCTACCATCCAGGAATCCAGACAGGGTTTCCAAGTGAAGCAGTGATTCCCTTGCACTTCTTCCAACCTAGTGTACTGCACTTGGTACACACAATGTGGTCTTCTCTACCTTGAGGAAACCAAGCGCAGATTGGGTGACCACTTGACAAAGCACTTGCACTCAGTCCATAGAGGTTACCCTGAGCTTCCCATTGTCTGTCACTTTAATTCTCCATCCCACTCCCACTCAGATCACTCTGCATTCTTCCTTCCACAGTTCCTGCATGTTTTTGGTTTGATTCGTCCCTCTCTAACTGCCCTCATTCGTCTATTAACCAGACAGCTCTGAAAGCATCTTATCACTTGGAGAGCCTTGGTCTCTATCCTATTACAATCATCCCTTTTGTTCTCTCCAACCCTTGGTCTCTCTGTAGCTTAAAACATGCTTTCTTTCCACACTTTTCTATTTCTGATGAAGGTACTTGATTGGTTTCTCTCCCCACCGATACTGCCTGACCTTCTGAGTATTTGTGGCACTTTCTGTTTTCATTTTTGATTTCCAGCATCCCAGTTTGTTTTTATCTTCAATTTACTTTATATAGCATTACCACATTCACGGCCCTTCTAAGTCTTCAAGATCCTATCTGGATATAAAATACCATGCACATATGTATTGAAATGTTTTGACTTGGAATTAATTATGTGTTTTCTTGGCAGAAGGATACTTAAAATGAAATAAATGCCTGGCCTTTGTCTTGGGGGCAGGCTCTTGGAGAACAGTAAGTGCCTACTCCAGCTCACTTATTTTGTTACGCAGGAAAGAATGAGGTTTAACTTAGTTTTTTCTTGCCAACTTTCTCCTGTCAAATTGGGCAGGTGAAAGTTAAATTGTTAACCAGATAGAAGATGATTAAATGTGTCATAGAGGACTAAACACTTGGTTTAATCCTGTTGAAATCATAAACATGTGCTTGGAATCATGTAGAGACCTGGAATGTCATATTCTTAGTTTTCTTTCATTCAAGAAGGAATTGAAAAACATTATCATTTTGGAACTGGTCTGCATCATATGCTGGTAAGGCAATTTCAGCGCACAGGAACACAAGAGTCTGCAGAGAGTAGCAGACACAGCCTAGTCCGTCATGGGCACAGCCCTCCCCACCATTGACAGCACTACAGGAGGTGCTGCTTCAAGAAGGTGGCATCTATCATCAAGGATCCCTACCATCTGGGTCATGCCCTCTTCTTGCTGCTGCCATCAGGCAGGAAGTACAGAAGCCTGAAGTCCCACACCACCAGGTTCAGGAACAGCTAATTTGCTACAACCACCAGGTTCTTGAATCAACCAGTACAACACTCACCCTACCTCAGCAATGGAACACTATGGACCACCTCTTGCACTACCATGGTCTTGTATCTAATTGTGTTTTTGCACCAATGTCTTGTTTTGCATGGTCTTTTTCTTCATTGTCTTGTATAATTTATGTCTAATTTATCTTCTGTGCGTTGTCTGAATCTACATTCATGCAAGGACCAGGACTAACCTTTTTGTCTTGGTGTTTTGTTAATGAACAAGTTTAATGAACTGACTCATACTTTCTTATGTGAAATTTACTTCTCATATTAATTTACAACACAGAAGGAGGCCATTCAGCCCATCGCGTATATGACCAGCTCTCAGAGCACACCCATTCTCCCCCTTGGAACTTATTCTCTCCCACATGCCCATCAACCCCCTCCAATTCCCCTCCCACCCACCTACACTCGGGGTAATTTACAAGAATTAATTAATTGACTGCCACTTCTTTGGGATGTGGGAGGAAAGCTGAGCACCTAAGGGAAACCCACACAGTCACAGGCAGAAGTCAGGAAGCCAGGTTGATGGAGGTAGCAGCACCACCAGCTGCACTACCCAGTCTGTGTTGCCTTATCTTTGTTTCCCTTCACCATCATTAGCATACTCAACAACTGGCTGAATTTCTCATCTTGCTCTGGATGCCTTCCCCGTTCCAGTTTGCAGATCTCTTCTCTGCATGCCTCAGTGCTCCCTCCAGACAACATCTTAATTTATTTGTTCATGGGATGTGGACATCACTGACAATATCGACATTTATTGTCCATCCCTAATTACCACTGAGCTGAGGAGGCGATTAAGAGTCAACCACATTTGTGGGTCTGGACTCAAATGGAGGTGAGGCCAGGCATAGACAGCAGATTCCTTCCCTGAAGGCCACTAGTGAGCCAGATGGGTTTTTAAGACAATCCCATCGTTTCATGCTGAGACTAGCTTTTTGTTAAAAATTCCATATTTATTTTATTACTTGAATTTAAATTCCCCAGCTGCCTTGGTGGGATTCCAACTCATGTCTCTGAATCAATGGTCCAGAACTCCAGCTGTTAGTCCAGTAACTTAACCACTCCATCACCGTACCTGTCTCCCGCCCCTAATCATGCTTCCCCTCTGCCATCAGTGCCTATTTTATCTTAAGCTCTTCAAGATGCCAGCTCTTTGCCAGGTCATACAGATGATGTGGAAAGCAGATGTTGATTGTTGGATCTGAAAGCCCCCAGACTGAGCAGCCTCACCACTCACTGCCTCTTCGACTGCTAAGATAATTAGAGGACTGTTATCAAACAGTGGATTTGTAGTCACCACTTTCAGGAAATGAGTGGAGGAAAGCAGAGGGAAATAAAAGTAAAGGAATTAATTTGGCCTTGGTTTGTAGGTCTGACTGTCATTTGGGGTCACTAACCACTGACAAGGCTAAAGTCCATTGCCTTTGGCTGAATGGCCTGCACTGTATTGGCATAAAGGAACACTTCCCTCTTGGGACCTCTTCCTGTTTCCCTTTGGTTGTCAGAAAGCAGGCAAGCCCCAGAATTTTGCGGAGTTCAGCTGTAGATTGGAACATCAGGGCACTGGATCTCTACCTCTAGTGTTGAGCACAACCTCATAAATAGTGGGGTTTCATGCACAAAGATCCGCTGTGCTTTTTTGGCTATGCAATTTGCTTAATTTTATGAGATTATGGGGCCTAACTGATGTAATCTCCCAGGACTTTTGCAGCTCCAACATTAAAATAATAGCTGTACTATAAAAATTTGTAGGCAGCCGCAGCTATAGCCAATTACTGTACCTGGCAGAACATAAAATTGTCCCAGAGGGAAGGGTACAGTTTATGGTTGGGAAAGACAGATATATCGATGCTGCTGCTGGAAGTGAAACCAGCTGCTCCAGACTTACGGCATGTACATATTACCAATGCAGCTCCTGTCATCACCTGCATGTCCTCAACAGGAGAGCATCTGTTTTCCATTGCAAATTTCATTGTAATTCACGTATATACACACACGCACACTCTCTACATTTTAACCGTGAAAAATATTTTTACGAATGTGTTGATGATACTTTGAAGCAGTGTAATTTTCTTTCTGTGTATTTACTCTTCTTTAAATGCATAGCTAAAATAATGGTTAGGAACTGTAATTTAAAATGTACCCCTTAAGGTGGTGGTAAACACTAGAGGCGGCACGGTAGCATAGAGGTTAGTGCGATGTTATTACAGTGCCAGCGATCGGGGTTCGATTCCCGTTGCTGTCTGTAAGGAGTTTGTACTTTCTCCCGTGTCTGCGTGGGTTTCTGCCCACATTCTAAAGGCATACGGGTAGGTTAATTTGGGGTTTAAAATGTACGGCGTGGACTCGTTGGGCTGGAAGGGCCTGTTACCACACTGTAAATAAAATTTTTTTAAAAATTATGTGTAATCCGGAATTGTTATTATGTAGAAAGTCAGTTATCTGAAAATGCACCTAAATCCACTGGCCTACAAGAACATTTCCTTCATTGTACCATCATGACAGTCCTATTGGCCTTTGTTCTATATAGAGCAGACCATTCAAAACTCTGCTGCCTGTGCCAATTCCCATTCCAACATCACCCTGAGTTCACTGAATGACATTGAACCCTGGTTAAACAAAGCCTTGATTTGAAATTCTCATCTTTATTTTCAAGTCCCTCCTTGGTTTTACTCTCACCAACTCTGAAATCTCCTTTAATCCAACAATCCCCATATTTTCTTATGATGTAGAAGACTATTCAGCCCATCAAGTCTCTGCCAGCTCTCTGAGCATTCCTATCAGTCCTGTTCCCCTAATGTAGAGTCATAGAGATAAGCAGCACAGAAACAAGCCCTTCATCCCAAATCGCCATGCTGACCAAGTTGCCAGCCTGAGCTAGCCCAATTTGCCTGTGTTTGGCCCATATCCCTCCAAATCTTTCCTATCCATGTACCAACCTTTTAAATGTTGTAATTGTAATCGCCTCTGCCACTTCCTACGGCAGCTCGTTCCACATACCCACCACCTACTGTGTGAAAAACCTGCCCCTCAGGTCCCCTTTAAATTTTCCACTCTCACCTTATGCCCTCTAGTTTTAGACTTCCCAACCTTGGGAAAAGACTGTGACCATTCACCTATTATGATTTTACATACCTGTATAAGGTCACTGCCCAGCCTCTTACACTCCAGGGAAAAAAGCCCCAGCATATCTCATCTCTCCTTATAACTCAAGCCATCCATTCCTGGTAACATACTTGTGAATCCTTTCGGCACCCTTTCCAGTTTAATGACATCCTTTCTATAGCTCAGTAACCATAACTGCACACAATACTCCAAGAGTAGTCTCACCAACCTCTTGTACAACTGTAACATAATGCCCCAACTCCTGTACTGAATGCCCTTATTGATCAAGGCCAGCATGCCAAATGCCTTATTCACTACCATGTCTACCTGTGATGCCACTTTCGTGGAACTATGTACCTGTACCCCTAGGTCTCTCTATTCTACAAAACTCTCCAGAGCCCAGCTATTTTTTGGGTAAGTCGTCCCCTGGTTTAACTTCCCAAAATGCAACACCTCACACTTGTCTGGGTTAAATTCATCTGCCATTCCTTGGCCCACTTTCCCAGTTGTTCTAGATCCTGTTGTAATCTTAGATAACTTTCTTCACTGTCCATATTTTCCTGTAAGCCATTCTTCTCACAAGACCATCAATTCCACCCTGTCCCCAATTCTTCTACCACCCATTTACCCTAAGGGGCAATTTACAGTGGCCAATTAATTTACCAGCACATCGTTGGGATTTGGGAGGAGACCAGAGCACCCAGTGGTCACAGGGAGAACAAGCAAACTTTGTACACAGACAGCATATGGTGACCCTGAGATCCTTCATATTGTAGGCTTCAGTTAGAACAACAACTGCATTACTATATTGCTGCTGCAAACCATGGAGTTCCCTGCTATGTTTACCAGGAGCAGCTCCTTACAAGTGGAACTGGACAAGATTATAAATACTGGAAGTATTGTATTTTTTTATACAACTGAATCTGTGATTTCAGACTGTCGCCAGGAACCTCGTTACTATCTGCATCCTCTCAGGATAACTCAGACTCTGCTTTAGATATGTTGTGGATCAGGAGATAATGGGCATAGAAAATCACAGCTATGAGTATGTTGCTGCTGTTTGTACTCAGATCTACACCTTCAGTGCCACCGAACCCTATGTATTTTAAGTACCTGTAAGACTTAGATCATGTTCCATAAGACTTGATTTATACATAAAATGTAACAACTGTATTAAGTAAAACTTACACATATAGCTTTTACAATACTGGAACACTGCATCATTTGTGGACTTACCAAGCACAACAAATGGGAGATCTTCTAACCTTCTGCTTCTCACCTCCTCACTGAGCAGTGATGAATAGGCAACCAACACTCACATTTTGGGGACCTTTTTGACTAAGAGATAACTGACTGGTAAGTTGTTAAATTGGTTTATTATTGTCACATGTACTGAGGTACAGTGAAAAACATCCATACAGATCAATTCATCACATCAGTACATCGAGGCAGTACAAGGGAAAAGGAATAACAGAATGCAGAATATAATGTTACAGTCACAGGCAGACAATAAGGTGCAAGGTCATGGGGAAGTAGGTTGTGAGGTTAAGAGTCCATCTTATCATATAAGAAGTCTTATTGAACTTATACGATATTGAACTTATCAATGGTATGTTCTTTCAGGCTTTTTTATCTTCTGCCCAATGGGAGGGGGGAGAAGAGAGAATGTCCAGAGTGGGAGGTGTCTTTGATTATGTCGGCTGCTTTACCAAGGCCATGAGAAGTGTAGGCAGAGTCTATGGAGGGGAGGCTGGTTTTCGTGATGTGCTGAGCTGTGTCCACAACTCTCTGCAGTTTCTCGCGGTCTCAGGCAGAGCAGTTGCCATACCAAGCTGTGATGCATCTGGATAGGATGCTTTCTATGGTGCATCTATAAAAGTTGGTAAGGGTCAACGGGGACATGGTAAATTTCATTAGCTTGCTGAGGAAGAGATTAAGCCAAGTCAAGCTGAATCCTAACTTGGAATTCACCCAGAAGGCTCCGGTATTCTGGTCATTTTCATAAATTTCTACATACTCTGTCTCAGTGTCAGGCAGAAGATACAAAAGCCTGAGAACGCATACCACCAGGCTCAAGGACAGCTTCCTTCCCGTTGTTATAAGACTATTGAACAGACCTCTCATACGCTAAAAGATGAACTCTTGATCTCCCAATCTACCTTGTCGTGGCCCTTGCACTTTATTTGTCTACCTGCACTGTACTTTCTCTGGAACTGCAACATTATATTCTGCATTCTGTTTTCTTTTTATTGTCTCAATGTAATTATGTATGGCATAAACTGTCTGTATGGCACGCAAAACAAAAGCTTTTCACTTTATCTTGGTACATGGGACAATAATAAACTTATTCTTAATACTCAATATTCAGTGTTGTTGCATCCAGTTGTACAGCAGCTGGGAGCGAGAGATCTGTTTTTTTTGATGTTCTGCTGCCTGTCTCCTCCCCAGTATTCACTGACCTCTTGAATGCCAGGCTGCTGGTATTTTACTGTGGTTCTGTCAGTCCCGCTCCTCTCTCCACTGAGAAGACTATTGCTTTAGGTCACACTTTAAAGCCACCAGTGCAGTACTGAGAGCACTGCAGTGTTGGGCATTCTATATTTCCAATAATATGTTAAACCAATAAAATATTACCTTGAAGATCCCATTGCATAATGCGAGTTCTCTTGATATCAAGGGGTCTTGCTGTGTGCACATTGGTTGCTGTTTGTAATGTTGCATTAAAGCACTTCAAAAAGGAAGCAATTAGCTGTGGGACATGTTGTGTCTGTACAGGGTGCTGACCTGGTTAAGTCACTGGACCAACTACCAAGTTCTGGACCATTGATTCAGAGTTGTGAGTTCAAATCCCACCATGGCAGCTGTGGATTTAAATTCAAGTAATTAAGTAAAACTGCACTTTTTAAGAAAATATTCTCATTGATAGTAACCATGAAATTGCCACATTATTGTTGTAAAAATCCATCTGGTTCACAACAGTTCTCCAGGGAAAGAATTCTGCTGTCCTTAACCAGGCCCTCCAAGGTGGTTGGCCCTGAATTCCTCCTCATTCAAAGCAATTAGGGCAATAAATGCTAGCATTGTCAGCCATGTCCACATCCTAAGAGACAGTAAAAAAACTGCTTGGCCAGATTTGTGAGAATTGATCACCATTAGTTTGTTTGATGAGGTATTAGTGACATGTACTTGTAAACAAATGCACAATAATGACATTGACCTTTGTTTTAAAAAGATTAATGGACAATGTATTTAGCCTGTATTCAGTGGTGGATCATTTAGCAGTATAGCTCATATAGTAGTTTGACATATTTGAAGCTTTGTGGAAAGCCAACCATTTTCATCATCTTTTCTTAGGAAATTTCTCAGGATTAAGGATGATCTGTTCACTTCGATAAACCTGGCAGTGCCCAAACAAAGGGAATCACTTTTGACATTGGTACTGGTAATGTCCACATGTTGACAACTGCTGTTGGTGTAAATGAATTGACCAGTTGCCTGAATTCCTTTTGAATGACTCCCATGTCATTGGTGGGACAGTAATTAGAGAAAAGGGGAATGTCATTGTGAAATCCTGCCTCCCATCCCCAGTCTCTCAATCACTCATTTTTCAGACAACTTTTTGAAAATATCCTGAGCTCCAAATGATGATGCAAAATTCTGAGGGTGGTTTGTTTCCAACAGGCTGGTTAATGCTGTCACTGTACAACTAAAGCAGTCACCAAATCCTTTGCAGGGCTGGTTGTACCTACAGCAATCCTGTCCCCTTGCAATTGGCCAAATTAAAAGACCTGACAAAATTGTTGATGTTTTCCTGTTTGTTTCCTGGCTCAAAAATCAGGCCATTGAGGAACAATAGAATTGTTTGGCCATGGAAATATTATATTTGCTAATCAGGAAGAATATAAAGAAAGATAGGAACTGACCATGTGAGATACTCCCAAAGACAGCAAAACCATCCACTTTCTTTTTTCCAAAAAGGTACAAGTTTAGTTTTATGGCTGTCAGGTATATTTTTCTTCCAGTATATGGGTCAGCTTTCATTTACTGAACACCTAGTGCAATTTTCTCTGAGCTGGTATAGGAACCTAGAGCTCTTCCCATGTTCAACCAGACATGGAATCTGCAATCCAAGTGACTTTGTCATTGGTCAGGAGTTGGCAATGTTGTTGATATATTCACACCATCCAATTGAAAGCAGTTGAAGTGGGTAAAGTCAGCAATGACTGCAATCACCCAACAGACCAACAACGTCCAGTACTGCATTTTGTAAATGGGCTGATGCATGGTTGCCTCAAAGTTTAATGGTTAAATCAAGCCCCAAGTTGAGTTATTGAATAGAGGCTAGTTCTTAAACACTTCTAATGTGACTTTTTTCCATTTAGCTGATTGATACCGTTTAGAGACATGTCACAAGTTTTCTGTTGTGTGGCTTTGAATCCCTTATTGCTTTCTGCACAAGAGTTTAACTTTTCACCTTCTGCACAGATTTGGTTCAGTCCTGGAGATCTTGTTGCTGCCTCTGACCATCACTCCTGATAGCTTGGTTTCCGTTTGAAAATCAGTCTTTTAAAGTGGAAGATATGATTGGGCTGAGTGTTTGGGGTTGACTGACTTTGAACTAAGGTTTGTTCATAAGGCCAAATCAAATATATTCTCAGGATAAAGGATGTAACTGAATAACATATAATTTGATGTTGGAAATTACTATATGCAGAGCAAAATGATGCTTTAGCATGTTGATGTAATGTTGTTTCATGGTGCCAAGTTTTAAATGAGTAGTTGAGCAGAATTAGGGGGATTTCTCCCTACGAAGTTCCAGTTTAATTACATTTCCTTCTTCAATTGACATATTATTTTCAGTACTGTTTGGTGGCTTGGTTCAAGTTTGAGACCAAAGCATTGGTGCCACACTTTCAACAGGAAGTGCATTAAAGAAAATTGAGGTACATGCTGGTGATTTTTCAGCCAGTTTGATGACTGGTTCCATGCCCATGCTACTGTGCAAGCAAGAATGGTGGCAGCCTGGAATCCATCCTGGAGACACTGTAATTCAGACTATGCCCCTCCAGAACGTTAGGAGTATTTGGCCAATTGTGCCGACGTGTAATATCCTGGGACATTCTATAACATTAAATGATCCTCTTGACTTGTTTCAGGGTTGGCATGTTTGCCATATGAGGAGAGATTGGGTAGAATGGGCTTGTGTTTTCTAGATTACAGATCTCATGGAAACTTATAAAATTCTGACATGGTTCGACATATTGGATTCAGGGAGGATGTTTCCCCACAGCTGATGTGTCTTAAACAAAGGGTCATAGTCTCAGAATAAAGGGTAGGTAAATTAGGACCGAGATGAGGGCTGTGGAGACTCAGTTTTTGAGTTCATTCAAAACATCAGTCAAGAGATTTCTGGGCATTAAGGGAATCAAGGGATACAGAGATAATGAAGAAAAACAGTGTTGAGGTAGAAGATCAGACACGATCTTGATGAATGTTGGAGCAGGCTCAAAGGGCCAGAAGGCCTACTCCTGCTCCTGCTCCTTAGGTTCATACAAATGCAAGTTATTACATTGGCAAGTGACACCTGCATTATTCTTTTTGCCTTTCAGTATTTTTAATACAGGTGTGAACTTCAATAGTGGAGGTCTTGAATTGCGAATTGTCAATCTATATACAGAGCGTTTCATATCAAATTCCCCTTGTTGTTTCTTCAATGTAAGTGGCAGTGTGCTTCACAAAGACTTCAAAAGCTGCAGCCTTTAGTTAGATGCTAAACCAGCAGCACCAAGCTAACAACTTTTATTGTGTGGTATGCTGTCTTACTTGCACTGGGCCAGGTGAAGATGTGGTCTGTTTCATTCATGATCCAACAATCATTCAATGTCAGGGCAGCTGGTGTGGAAAATGCAGAGGATGAAACAAGAGAAGCAGAGATAGAATCAAAAAGCATACTACGTGAAATGTGCAAAATCAATGGTCATTATAGTTAAGCAGTCTAATCTATGTTAGCCTTTTGGTTAACTTCAGAATTCAGCCGTGATAATATTTTAAAATGAAAATCTAAAAACTGCAGATGCTGGAAATGTGAATTAAAAACAAATTGCTGGAAATACTCAGCAGGCAAGGCAGCATCTGTGGAAAGAGAAACAGAGTAAACAGTTCGGGTCAAAGATCTGTCATCAAAATAAAATTAAACCTGAAACATTAACTCTATTTCTCTTCCCACAAATGCTTCCTGACCTGCTGAGTGTTTCCAGCATTTTCTGCTTTTGTGACATTATTTAGATGATTAAGAGTGAGGATTTAAAAAGTACGCATGGTCACTAATTCATAAATAATAATTATTTTAATTTTTTCCCCTGAGCCAGTTAAGTGGGAGGTAAGATGGCCACCAATACTTTATGGAACAATTTCCAATGACTTGCATTCAATTATTCTGGTTTTGAACTTATGCTGAGGCTTCCACTCAGAAAGACTCCACAGCAATTATCACTGCAATCACTGAGGAAAAGTGGGCAGAATCTCATTGTCCAGTCCTGTGTAGACCCTGGTTTAGCAGGACGTGAATAATTTGCAGGATGACATACAGAATGTTTCGAGGGATAGCTTCCTGAGCAAAGCCTTGGGAATGCTTAATCATGTTCCTCAATGAAGTGACAGGAAATGGAATGAATGTTGGAATAATTCTGCATCAGAGTGGCGTCGCCTTATTTTCCATTGCCGGAAGATTTCTTCTTTTTGGTTTGGGCTTTAAATCTTGGCAAAGTCACCATTCTTCTGATAAGTATACTGGGAATAGAGGCTCAGAGTCAACAAGTTTACTGGAAACCACCAGTGATGCAGAGGCAGAGTGTTCTATGAAAAGTACACAAACTTATAATTTGTATGTCCAAGGACTTTGCTTTTCATTTATAGTTACAATTTCCTTTCCTGCACTTATCTTATTTATACTGGCACCGTCACATCCTACTTTCGTTGGGACTCTTTCACTCTTGCCCCCTTTCTGGTGTCCTTGGAAAGGTTCACTGCTGTCCTTGGCATCCTGTTGAACTTGGACATTTTTTGGGGAATTTTGAGCAATGTAACACAGACCATGGGTGCAAGCATTTAGCTTCTCGAGTGACCTGTTCCATCAGTGAATGCTGGCTCTATCCTTGCACTGACTTTTTTCCAACATGAGATGATGTGAACTATGCTGTACATTCATTTAGTAAATTGCTTTGCCTAAACAAAATAAAAACCTCTGCTCTCTGAGGCCTGGTTATGCCCAATTAAAGGCTTTCCTTATCTATTACCTGCACTTCAAGACAAGAAAAAATAGATCCCATACCTTAACGTGATTATTTCCAATTACTAAACTATAATGCTGCAAAACACGTCACGGTGGTGCACCCAGTAGAGCCGCTGTCTTACAACGCCAGAGGCCCAGGTTCAATCCTGACCTCGGGTGCTGTCTGTGTGGAGGTTACTCATTCTCTCTGTGACCCCATAGGTGTCCTTAGATGCTTTGCTTTCTTCCCAAGTAGGCCACTGTAAATTGCCCTTGGTGCGTAAATGAGTGGTAGAATCTGGAAATTTGGGCAGAATAAGATGAGTTAGGGTAGGGTCAATGTAAAAATAGGTGGTTGATGGTCAGCATGGACTTTGTGGGCTAAAGGGCTTGTTTCTGTCCTATATCTCTCTATAAGGGATATGGGCCAAATGCAGGCAAATGGGACTAGCTTAGATGGTACACAAAAAATTCTGCAGATGCTGGAATCTGGAGCAATACACAAAAAGTGCTGGAGGAACTCAGCAGATCGGGCAGCATCCATGGAAGGAAATAAGCTGTCGACGTTTCGGGCTGAGACCCTTCCTCAGGATGGGTGTCTTGGTCGACATGGGCCAGTTGGGCTGAAGGGCCTGTTTCCATGCTGTATGACTCTATGACTAAATGTTGAATAGTTTATATTTCATGGTAAATTAAGACTTGCATATATGTAGCGTCTTTCACAACCCTATGTAGCATTTCCTGTGAAGGCTCATTTGTGAAATAGCAGAGAAAACTATTTTTAATTGTTGCGCAGAAGCTGTCTAAGCTGCCTTGGTTTCTGTACTTTGTAAAGTCCTTGGTGTTGTGTTTTGTTTAGTACTGCATTGTGTCAAATCGTTCTAGCAGATAATGTAATAATAGGTATATGCATAGGGGACACACAGATATCCAATTAGTTTCTGCTAAAGTAGTTTGACACATGGGGGCCCTTACCCTAGTGAATTATATGGCATTAATTAGTTGACCTGTGTTGAATTTTATTAAAATGTTGGCATCATTGCTAATCAACCAAAAAGCAGCGATCACTCACGTGAAGTTTCAGTGAATTTGTTTCTCTCACCAAAATTCGGTTGAACTTCATTTGTAGATATTCTTATGGAAGTAACTCAGTTTTCGTAATTGAGGCATGATTTAAGCTGAACAGCTCATAAAGCACGGCCAAGGAAAGGCCAATTGAAGAAGAGCAAATTACATTCAGGTAACCAGAGTGCTGAGTTCAAGGTAGCAACAGGAGAACCGTCCCACTCTTGACCCAAAGTCCTGTTAGCCTGGGAGCTTGGGCTTGGGGTTAACTGTCCAGGGGGAAGACCTTTTGCAAGTCTAACCAACAATAGTGGCCAGAAATCCCCAAAGGAGAGAGAATTTAAAAATTAAAAAAAAAAATTTATTTACAGCGTGATAACAGGCCCTTCCGGCCCAATGAGTCCGCGCCACCCATTTTAAACCAAAATTAACCTACCTGTACGTCTTTGCAATGTGGGAGGAAACTGAAGCACCCGGAGGAAACACGTGTAGACACGAGAGAACGTACAAACCCCTTACAGACAGTGACGGGAATCCAATCCCGTTCGCTGGGGCTGTAATAACGTCGCGCTAACCACTACGCTACCGTGCCGCCCCTATAGATAACATGGGATTAGTAATAGGTAGTTGACATCTGGAATGGACATGGTGGACTGAAGGACCCGTTTCTGTGTTGGATGACCCTATGACTGTAAATCTATAGAAGACTCACGCTGTGAATATGCACTGAGTTAATTGTGATTAATATTGCTGAAATCAGAGCCAGTGATGTGGCCGAGTTTATAGCAAATTAATATAAGAGTGACATGTTCATTCCTTGTACCATTCTTTCAGCTATTTAACAAATGATTGTTAGTTTAATGCCAAGAGTGGTTTTGCTTACAGAGAACCCGACTAACACAGTCCAAACTTATCCTGCTTATGAACCTCCAACAGCTGCTGGAGAGAACAGACCCTTCTGGCTCAGCTTGATTCTGATTGAGTTCCCAGAATTGAAAACCATCAGTGTGTGAATGTGACACATCACGCGGCCTTCTAAGTCATTTGAACATAATGTCAATACTTAGCCAGTTTATTATTTCTTTTTAATAAAACTCCTACTTTGCAAGAACATCTGTCCAGAAAACAAGCTATTACTGCTTTATACTAGGCTGCTTCATCTGTGAAAGTAAATCACATTGGCCATGAGTGTTAACAGTGTTAACAACAATAGCTCATACAGTTTAATCCAGATGAGGTAATTAAAGTTCTAGAGTAGAACTTGGAATGGGGCATTATTTAAGATAATTAAATAAAGAAAAATAAAGAAAAGCAATAGTAAGAAGCCAGTTAAAGTTCCCACAGACGTTGTAACCCTAACACACTAGTGCCTTAATTCTGGAAAGCTTCACTGAAAGTTTACACTTCCTGGAGTTTAAAAATGAGGTGATCTCATTGAACTGGACCAAATTCATAAGGGGTTTGACACAATAGATGCAGGATAATGTTTCCCCTAGCTTGGGTCTCTAGAACCAGGGATCAAAGTCTCAAAATAAGGGATTCAGGACTGAGATGAGAAGAAATTTCATTACTTAAAGTATGTTGAATCTTTGGAAATCTATACCTGACATGGCTGTGGAGCCTCGTCGCTAAGTATATTCAAAGTAGAGATAGATAGATTTCTGGATCTTAAGGAAATCAAGGGGTGTGGGATTTGTGCAGGAAAACAGCACCGAGACAACAGATAAGCTATGATCTTATTGAATGGTGGAGCAAGAATGAGGGGCTGAATTGACTACTTTTGCTTCTTTTTTATGTTCTACATGACTGTGTTATTGTCTTCCTCTGGAAGTAACATGCTGCCAAAGGAGGTGGTGGAAACAGACACAATGGCAACATTTAAGAGGCATTTCGACATACACATGAACAGGCAGGGAATAGAGGGATGGAGACCACGTGCCGGCAGATGGGATGAGTTAGATTGGCATTATAGTCGGTGCAAACTTGATGGGCCGTAGGGTGTGTTCCTGTGCTGTACCATCCTATATTCACTGCACTTATTTGCATTTTTGTACTCTAGTAATAATCTGGCAATTATTTGATAAAATTCATGCAGTGTCAATGGGCCTGAATGAATAGTTCAGGCAATTGCTTGCCATTTTCTTGACTACAACAATCAAATAATCATTTATATCCATGAAGTTGCTGCTTACTATCAGTCCCATGTGTTTACAGAGCCAGGAGGTTACAGATATTACAAAACTAAAACATGTACTTAAGAGCATACTTTTATCCCAAAATCATTAGATATCTACATTGTGCCTAAAAAATGTTATATTACCTGCTGTATAGTAACTCCATTTTATTGTTCTTTTGTGAATTTACAATAGAAACGCAAATTAAATTGTTGCCAAAAGTTTTAACATGTTATTGGTGATTTTAAGGAGCAGGTTCTTGTTATGTATTACATCCATTGCCTTCCCTTCCTAGGAAGATCCTTGGGGTATAGGATAACCACTCCAGTTCTGTGGGTTCTGAGGTGACTGATGAGCTCAGTGTGACCCAGAGACTCCGCCACAGATGGGACAGGAGGTGTATGAATGAATGGGTGGGTGGGCAGTGTGAGAGGTGGTGCTCTGCTCCCATTGTTTATCTGGACCTTCTGTGTCTCCCATTATCAACACTCCAGGTGCTCAGTCCCTCCCCAATTCCTCATGGATTTCCATAAGTAGTTGAGGAGGTTCCACTTTTTGAGAACATCCTTGAAGCATTTTCTCAATTCTCCTGGAAGTCTCTTCTTGCAACAAAGCTCAGAATAGAATGAAAGTCAATAAAAAACTGCAGGTGCTGAAAATCTGAAATAACAGCAGAAAAGAGTCATAGAATCATTGAGTTATACGGCATGGAAACAAGGCTTTTGGTCCAACTCCTTCATGCCAACCAAGGTGTCTTCCTGAGCTAGTCCCATTTGCCCACACTTGGCCCGCATCCCTCTAAAACTTTCCTATCTGTGCACCTGTCCAAATGTCTTTTAAACATTGTAATTACACCTGCCTCTAGCACTTCCTCTGGCAGCTCCCACCATCATCCGTGTGAAAAACTTGCCCTCTCGGGTCCCATTTAAATTTTTCCCCTCTCAGCTTAAACCTATGCCCTCTAGTTTTATACCCCACTATGCTGGGAAAAAGACTGTAACCATTCATCTTATCTATGCCCCTCATGATTGTACAATAAAGTCACCCCCCCCCCCAGCCTCCTTTTCTCCAGGGTAAACAGTCCCAGCCTATCCAATCTCTCCTTATAACTCAAGCCCTCCAGTCCAGTCAACATGTTTTACTGCATCCTCTCAAGCTTCAACACATCCTGCCTATATTATGGCGACCAGAACAGCACACAATACTCCAGGTGTGGTTTCACCAATGTGTTGTACAGCTGCAACATGATGTTCCACCTGTTATACTCAATGCCCCATCTGCTGAAGGCAATCATGCCACATGCTTTCTTCACCACATTGTTTACCTGTGTTGCCACTTCCAGGGAACTATGTACTTCTACCCCTAGATCTCTCTGTTGTACAACACTCCTTAGGGCCCCACTGTTCACTGCTTACGTCCACCCCTGATTCACAATTGTTAAATTACATCTGCCATTGCTTGGGCCATTTTCCCAGTTGACCTAGATGCTGTTGTAAACTCAGGCAAATTTCCACCACCACCACCAATTTTAGTGTCATCTGCAAACATACTAATCATGCCACTTACAATCTCATCCAAATCGTTGATATATCTAATAAACAATGGTCGACCTAACACTGACACCTGTGACATACCACTGACCAGAGGCCTCCAGTCTGAAGACTCTCACCCTCTGCCTCCTTCCCCAAGCAAATTTTGTATCCATTTAGCTTGCTCCCCCTGGATCCTATGTGATCCAACTTTCCGGACCAACCTACCATGCTGGTCCTTGTCGGAAACCTTGCTGAAGTCCACGTAGACAGCGTCTACTACCCTGCTCTGGTCAATCCTCTTGGTCACCTCTTTAAAAGGCTGGGAACATCCAACAGGTCAGACAGCTTCTGTGGAAAGGAAAACAGAGTTAACATTTTAGGTTGAGAACTCTTCTTCAGAACCTGGCTCAGAGTAGGGTGCCTATTTCGGCAGTCTGGTCTCAGGTATGCAGAAGATGTGGAACTGGTTGAAAGTAATTGGAGCCTCAATGCTGGGGATGTTGGCCTGAGAGGGGATGCTGAAGTTGGTTCAACTATCTGGCTGATTGATTTGGAGGATTTTGCAGAGTCAGGGTGGCCTTTCTCCATGACTCTGAGTAAATAGCAGGGAGGGATTGGTGATATTTATCATATCATGAGCTTGATGCTGGTTTTAAGGTCTTGGCCTTCAAACCATCTTTGCCTTAATGATCAAAGGCTATGCTGGAGCACTGGAGATGGTGGTACACATTAAGTCCAAGTCTGATAACTGGATGTCAAACACAGATTGACATCTTTTCTCTTCTGCTGCCCAGCAGAGCCAGGTCAGATGACAATGTTCATCAGTGGCAAAGACTTTGTTATTCACTGTCTTTCAGTGATGGAAATGGAAAAAAAGTCAAAGTCAGTGTCAAGTTTGTTGTCATCTGCACAAGTACATGTAGCACAGGTGCAATGAAAAACTTACTTGCAGCAGCATCACAGGCACAGAGCATCATATAAGCAGCATTCACAAGAAAAACATAAATTAAACATAAATTATACACAATTTTTGCAAGAAAGAACACAACTAGAACAAGAAACAACAAAGTCCATTTTAGTGCAAAGTGATCAAAGTGGCTGTCATGTAGCTAAACTGTAGTAATCAGGATTTTGCCAGTTGGTTCAAAAACCACATGGCTGAAGGGCAGTAGCTGTCCTTGAACCTGGTGGTGTGGGACTTCAGGCTTCTGTACCTCCTACCCAATGGTAGCTGTGAGAAGATGGCATGGCCCGGGTGGTGGGGATCTTTGATGATAGATGTTGCCTTCTTGAGGCAGCGCCTACTGCAGATACTACTGATGATGGGGAGGGATGTGCCTGTGATGCATTGGGCAGAGTCCACTACTTTCTGCAGCTTCTTACGTTCCTACACATTCGAATTGCCATACTAGACTATGATGTAACCAGCCAGGATACTCTCAACAGTACATCAAATATAAGAACATACAAATTCGGAGAATTAGGAGAAATAGCCTGTTCAACCCTCTGACCTTGCTCCACCATTCACTTTCTCCCTCAGCATCATTTTTCTGCACTATTCCCATATCCCCATACACTTAGACACTGACACACACACCCTCAAACGGGCTCAGGCATAGGTGCCCTTGCCACTATTTCCCTTCTTACATGCCCCTCTCATGGTGTAGCTCTGACCAGAATCAGTCATTAAAAGCTGAAGGTGGCTCTTAGAATAGGCCTTCTCATATATCCCAAGCCTTGGAATTTGTTGGCACCATTTTCCACATCATGTTTTGGTCATTCAGATTAATATATTCCACAGGTTCTCATTGCAATGTAAGCTGCATTTTGATGTTAGAAGCTGTAACGGTTTTGCTAGAATTTGTTCATTGTTTACTCATTTAATGTGCACTTATTCACAATGTATTCAGAAATGTTATTTCCTCTCCAGTGTGTCTATACTGCCTATATATTGCAAATCAAACTCAGCCTGTGTGTACAGCCGACTATTCAATTAATTTAAGAATGGTGCCTCTTTGATTTAATGTTTGATTGTGTTGAGACCCAGCTTTGGTTTTCAGGTTATGGAGGATATTGTTTGAAGGTTTCTGTTGTAACCTCCTTAAAAAAGTTAACAAAAATGTAATGTGAATATGCATGGGCCAAAATGACAATTTTCCCCTTCAAAAGCTCCTATGAAGGACTCTTTCTCTAAGGACCCTCACCATCCGGGACATGCCCTCTTCTTGTTACTACCATTGGGGAGGGAGTACAGGAGCCTGAAGACCCATACTCAATGATTTAGAAACAGTTTCTTCCCCTCCGGCATCAGATTTCTGAACGATCCATGAACCCATGAACAATACCTTGTTATTCCTTATTGTTGCACTATAAATTTATTTTTGTAATTAATAGTAATCTTATGTCTTTGTACTGTACTGCTGCCGCAAACAACAAATTTCACATTATCTAAATCAGTGGTAATAAATCTGATTCTGATTCCTTCAGCCTTATTTAATCTTAAAGATTTGGCAAAGATTTTACAGTTTCTCCAAGACACAATAAGCAGCAGCTCACTCAGTCTTGAATTCTCTATCAACCAATGGGGTTCAGATGTCTTCCTGTTTCACCACCTTTGCAATCAGGAACCTTCATATTCCAATAAGTATTTAATTCAGTAATTTTGCTTGTAGTCTTTGAGCCTGTCCTTAACCTGATATTCACCTGCCTCTTCTCTTCAGATGTGTTAATTGACATGATATTAACTGAATTGTTTGAGTGTCTCTCCCACATATCCTGTTCTCTGGATGTAATTAAAGTGGAGCATCAAATAAATGGATGGTTGAAAAAAAATCTGTGATCCTAAAATGTGTTTTGATTCTTTAACATGTTTAATGGCATCAGTTCTTAAGGGTTGTGATGTCATGTTCTCTGCAGTGATGCTACTCCCAGGGATGTTAAGCTAATGTTAGTATTAAGCATTGCTAGTTGATGAACTTCTACTTGGTTGAACTTCTGGTGTTAAAATGCAACATGTATAGTTCTTCTCTAATTATCTGTCAGTGTCAACTGTTTTAACCATTAGATTTGGGTTTCATTACATAGATTTACTGCTGACAACCTTTGGAATATGGTTGTTATCCTTACTGCCACACCCAAAATATTTTGCATGCTCCAAGCTATACATAGTGTACGTAAAAAGGAAACAGGCGGTGTTCTTGAGAGGGAATTATATCTACATCAACAGAACAACACTGCATCGCATACTTTTGTTGGTTGCTGGAAATACTCATGCTGCCAGTCTTTGTATTAGTCCTGTATTAATTCTTTACAAAGCAATTCAGTTATGAGGGAAGTTTCCTCTCATAAGTTGGGTAATACTTTGCAACTTCAAGACTTGAGATTGTTTCCTGTTGCATCAGTTCCATGACCTCAAGTTTATCCATTTTAGGCTTGCTGATAGTGGATGGTGTTCTGAGAACTTTGAAGAGCGACGTGTTTTGTCTGATGCTTTTCCAACCATGTGGTACAGTGTTCGTGGTGGTCACCTCAAATCGTCTGGAGTTCCTTGCTTGTCTGGGCAGTTCTCGTGTCTCACAAGGACTGTTCTCCCAGACTGTGATGCCCCTGGATCTGAACATCATATGTTCCTCTGCATTTGCTCTCATGCTGTTTTTCTTGGCTTTGTCACACTCACTTGGATGTTGATCACCTATCTCAAAGGATGTCTCTGGAAGGTGTGGAAACACAGGCTGGGCCAAAGTGAGTGTGTTTGGCTGCGTTCCCATTGTTCGATGTTGCCTCAGTATGCAGTTTCATTAAAAGTAGTAAAGTTCTTGCTTCCAAGATTCCCTTTCATCATAATTAGTATGGATGCTTCCTGCAGTGTTCATGCGGATCTCCCCATTTCACCACTGCTCTGTCCAGGGAGGGGATCTTGTGAATGGTGAATCCTAGGTGGGTTGCAAACCACAGTTGAATGCTGATGCATTATCTACCATCACTGTTCGTGGAACCCCAAGTAGCACAGAGATGGCATCAAGTCTGGGGTTGTAGCATTTGTGGATATAGAATGGACAATTTCTACAACTGAGAGCCAACTATACTAGGCAATAACTACAAGCAAATGTTCACCAGAGAGTAGGCCACAAAATCTATCCAGCATTGACCCACAAGCCATTGGGTAACTCTAAGTTTTTCTAGGTTTAACATTGTGATCACTTGATGCTCATTGAGTCTGTGGTCAACCAAATGACTAATTCTTGGACCCATTCCTTCACCTTATCAGCTGTCCCCTTTTCGCAATTCTTGGATGACCTTTGTAAACAATATCTATAAACATGTCCTGTTTGTGATTGAGAAGTATCGAATCATTTACACTGTAGTGCCAGATCTGAAATGGGTGTGATTGTAAGGTTATTGCAAACTTGATTCTACTTTTGCCATGCATGACAGTGTCTACTTGAGCAATGGCTAAGGGCCACTCCTTGTTATAAGCACTGAAAGACTCTTTAAAGCTGGTCTCTCCACAAAAGTATCTCTACCTCCACTGGAACTAGAGTTTATGTCCAAAACCTTGTCCTTCACCTTTCTTTTTCATTTGAGTCTTGTCTAATCCTTATATTTGCATAGCCTCCAGAAAAAGCTTTCTGCCTTTTCCCAACTGCACCCATATCTCAGAATATTATTATCTTGTTCAACTGAATCAACTGTGTGATTAAGCTGGAGAGAGTGCAGAAAAGATTCACATGGATGTCGCCTGGATTGGAGGGCTTGAGTTATCAGGAGAGATTGGATATGCTGGGTCTTTCTTCCCTGGAGCAAAGGAAGCATGATAGAGATATATAAAATTATGGGAGGCATAGATAGGGTAGATAGCCAGAGTCTGTTTCCCATGGCAGGCTGTCTAAAATTAGTGGCCATATGTTTAAGGTGAGAGGTAGGAGGGATAAAGAGGATCTGAGTGGTAAATCTTTCACACAAAGAGTAGTTGGTATCTGGAATGAGTGGAGGCAGGAACAGTAACAGCATTTAAGGGGCATCTCGATAGCTACTTGAATGGACAGGGCATAGAATGATATGGAATTAATGCAGGCGAGTGGGATTAGTATAGATGGGCATGATGGTGGGCATAGATGTGGTGGGCCGAATGGCCTGTTTATATGCTATGCAACTCTATGACTCTATAATAGGCTGAATGAAATTTAAGCAACTCGTTACACGCAGAGACTTCTTTTCCCACTGGAGTGGACCTCACTCTCCTCTTCAACTCCCATCCACAACACAGCCAATTCATTCCAACAATAATCTTTAAAGCTGGAACCTTGAGAAGATAATTGGTGCCATAATGATTTCTCTTTTACAGCTGCAACATTTGACTTCTCTTTTACTCTTGGATTCCAGCCAGTTAACTGAAATACTGAAAATCCCAGAAGTAGGAAAGAAAGTCATCACTTGTTCTAGCACAAAGGCAGCAGAGCTGAATCATGTGAATGTAATCACATTAGCATATCGGTGCATCAATATCATTTTTCCGTCAAGCATTGACACTCACTGTACAATTCAATCAAGTTAAAACCTTGAGCTTATGCAAATAAAGGTAATCACTGTTCAAATAAGCAAGAGCTATGAAGCATGGAAGATTGCAAAAGATAGGAATGCAAAATTTAAGATCCAAATCTCTGCCTTACAATACTGAGGAGACAGATTTAGAAACTCAAGCAATCTGCTCTGTTGAGTATTGTCCTTGGACATACTGAGAACTCATCTGATTTTTTGACAGGTATCTGTGCATTTTTAAGAGTGTTACATTCCCAAACTAACTATTTAACAAACCACAAAAAGAGGAGTACTTATGTAGCCAATGGCTTATTTCTGACAAACATTGTCTGCTCGTGTATGAAAGGGCTGGAACAAATGTACAGCTGGTAGTGCCGCTGCCTCACAGTTCCAGAGATCCAGGATCATTCCTGACCTCCAGTGCTGTTCACATGTTTTCCCTGTGACTGCACAGGTTTTCCCTGGGAGCTCTCCCACATCCCAAAGATGGCAGGCTGGTAGGTTAATTGTCCATTGCAAATTGCCCCCTAATGTGTAGCTGAGTTGTAGAATCTGGGGGGAGTGGATAGGAATGGGATGAATGTAAGATTGGTGTTAATGAGTATTTGATGGTTGGCATGGACTCAGTGGGACATTGCTTGCTTTGAATTACATAGGAGTTATACGAAAAAAAGAATACTCTATCATTTCAATAGTTATCTATCTCCATTAGCATTTAGCTTAATGGAGACACAAGAGACTGCAGACACTGGAAGCTGAAGCAAAAAAGGAGCTGCTGGAGGAACTCTGGGTTAGATAGCAACTGTGGAGGCAAATGGATGATCGACTATCCCTTTGTCTCCGCAGATGCTGACTGACTTGCTGTGTCCTTCCAGCAGCTTGTTTCTTACAGCAGTTATCTTAATCCCAGGTCCTGCCTCCACATCACTGTAACCTCCACCCTTCATTTAGAATCATGTTTAATTTATTAAATGTTGGTATTTCTGCATGACTACTATGGTGCAAACTGCGATCCCAAAGCCCTGTTGTATTTTAAAAGAAAAAGATCTACTATACTTCATCTCCTAAAATTAATGTTCTATCTATGATCTCTCAGTCTGGAAGCTAGACCAGTGGAAATGCCTCTGCTCCATCATTCTGTAATTTTTAAAAACCTTTTCACATCAACCTTTAATCTCTTTTATTCTAATTTTTCATCTTTCTGTACTTCCTCAAACCTGGCAGCATCCCGGTAACTGATCTGCATTTCAGAACACAGTGAACTGGAAGTCGTGAGCGGTGAGGCTGGATGCAGAAAGTTATAAAATAAATCACTTAAATGGACAAATCTGAGGCAAATCTGCGAGAGTGAGATCGTCCAATCTGGATTCAAGAAAGGCAAATAAGAGCATTTTCAGAGTTATGAAAGAATTTGCCATCCCAAGGCTGGGAGAAACTACAACATTGTTGACCCAATTTGTTTTTGGGAGGCGGGAGGAACACTCATGTCTTCAAAAGAATTGCAACATTCCTTTCAAATTGTGTTACTATTAAAGTTAGTTGGCAGTTGACAGCACGGACTTGGCCCATCTCTGCTCTAAACTAACACTTGGTGTTCATCATACAAATCATAACATTCTAGTAGTAACTTAAATGGGGTCTAATTCCTGAGAAAGTCAGGCAGTTCTCTGCACTGGAGAGAAGATCTAATCAGGACATATAGGACAGTAAATAGAATGAAAAAGACAAACATTATATATCATTTCACATTATGTTGGGAGTATAGACCAAGTTGAGTGTGGTTCAGAGTGACTGCATCACCTTCAACATTGTGCTTCACTGGACTCATAGAGTCATAGAATTGTACAATACAGAAACAGGCCCTTCAGTGCATCGAGCCCATGTCAACCAGCAATCATCAATTTACACTAAACTAAGTGGAAATTGTTAAGTGCGTTCAGGAAAGCTTCCTTGGGCAATATATAAAGGGCCCCACTAGGGAGAGGGCAAAGCTCAACTTGCTCTTGGATAATAGGGTGGAGCAGGTGACTGAGGTGACAGTGGGGGAGCACTTTGGGACCATAGAACCATAGAATAGCACAGAAAACAGGCCATTCGGCCCTTCTAGTCGGTGCAGAAACGTTATTCTGCTAGTCCCATTTACCTGCACCCAGTCCATAACCCTCCAGACCTCTCCCGTCCATGTATCTATCCAATTTATTCTTAAAACACAAGAGTGAGCCCGCATTTACTTCATCAGCTGGGAGCCCGTTCCATACTCCCACCTCTCTTTGAGTGAAGAAGTTTCCCCTAATGCTCCTCCTAAACCTTTCCCCTTTCACCCTAAAGCCATGTCCTCTCATACTTATCTCTCCTAATCTAGGTGGAAAGAGCCTACTCACATTAACTCTGTCTATACCCCTCATAATTTTGTAAACTTCTATCAAATCTCCCCTCATTCTTCTGCGCTCCAAGGAATAAAGTCCTAACCTGTTCAATCTTACCCTGTAACTCAACTCCTGAAGACCCGGCAACATTCTAGTAAATCTCCTCTGCACTCTTTCGATCTTACAAATATCCTTCCTATAGTTAGGTGACCAGAACTGCACACAATACTCCAAATTTGGCCTCACCAATGTCTTATACAACCTCACCATAACATCCCAACTCCTATACTCAATACTTTGATTTATGAATGCCAGGATGCCAAAAGCCTTTTTCACAACTCTGTCTACCTGTGACGCCACTTTCATGGAATTATGTATCTGAACTCCCAGATCCCTTTGTTCCTCTGTACTCCTCAGTGCCCTACCATTTACTGTGTATGTCCTACCCTGATTTGTCCTTCCAAAATGCAACGCCTCACACTTGTCCGCATTAAATTCCATCTGCCATTTTCTGGCCCATTCTTCCAGCTGGTTCAGATCCCTCTGCAAGCTTTGAAAGCCTTCCTCGCTGTCCTCCAGTCTTAGTGTCATCAGCAGACTTGCTGATCCAATTTACCACATTATCATCTAGATCATTGATATAGACAACAAACAACAATGGCCCCAGCACAGATCCCTGAGGCACACCACTAGTCACAGGCCTCCAGTCTGAGAAACAATCATCCACTACCACTCTCTGTCTTCTCCCACACAGCCAATTTCAAATCCAGTTTACAACCTTTCCATGGATACCTAGTGTCTGAACCTTCTGAACTAACCTCCCATGTGGGACCTTGTCAAAGGCCTTACTAAAGTCAATGTAAACAACATCCACAGCCTTTCCTTCATCTACTTTCTTGGTAACCTCTTTGAAAAACTCTACAAGTTTCGTTAAACATGATCTAACACGCACAAAGCCATGCTGACTATCCTTAATCAGCCCTTGGTTGTCCAAAAACTTGTATATCTGATCTCTCAGAACACCTTCCAATAATTTACCCACTACTGATGTCAGGCTCACTGGCTTGTAATTACCTGGTTTACTTTTAGATCCTTTTTTAAACAATGGAACAACATGAGCTACCCTCCAATCCTCCGGCACTGCACCCGTGGCTAAGGACATTTTAAGTATATCTGCCAGGGCCCCTGCAATTTCTACACTAGTCTCTCTCAATGTCCGAGGAAATATCTTATCAGGCCCAGGGGATTTATTACCTTTATTCTCTGTAAGGCAGCAAGCACATCCTCCTCTTTAATCTCTATATGTTCCATGACACTATTGTTTGTTTCCCTTCCTTCCATATCTACTATGCTAGTTTCCTGAGTAAATACTGATGCAAAAAAACTCTTTAAGATCGTCCCCATCTCCTGAGGCTCCACACATAGACAACCACTCTGATCTTCTAGGGGACCAATTTTGTCCCTTACTATCCTTTTACTGTTAATATACTTGTAGAAACCCTTCAGGTTTACCTTCACATTATCTGCCAAAGCAACTTCATGTCTTCTTTTTGCCTTCCTGATACCCTTTTTTAGTATGTTCTTACTTTTTCTATACTCTTCAAGTACCTCATTTGTTCCTAGCTGCCTATACCTGCTATACACCTCTCTCTTTTTCTTAACCAGATCGCCAATATCCCTTGAAAACTAAGGTTCTCTATGCTTATTAACTTTGCCTTTAATCCTGGCAGGAACATGCAAACTCTGCACTCTCAAAATTTCACCTTTGAAGGCCTTCCACTTACTGAACACATCCTTACCAGAAAACAACTTATCCCAATCCACTCTTCCTAGATCCTTTCTCATTTCCACAAAATTGGCCTTTCTCCAATTTAGAAGCTCAACTTGAGGATCAGACCTGTTCTTATCCATAATTAACTTGAAACTAATGACATTATGGTCACTGGACCCAAAATGCTCACCTGCACATACTTCTGTCACCTGACCTGTCTGGTTCCCTAATATGAGATCAAGTATTGCATTCTCTCTCGTTGGTACCTCTATATATTGATTTAGAAAACTTTCCTGAACACATTTGACAAATTCCAAGCCATCCAGCCCTTTCACAGTGTGGGAGTCCCAGTCAATATGCGGAAAGTTAAAATCCCCAACTATTACAACTTCCTGTTTCTTACATCGGTCTGCTATCTCACCACAGATTTGTTCCTCCAATTCTCTCTGACTATTGGGCGGTATAATACAACCCTATTAGTGTGGCCACACCTTTCCTGTTCCTCAGCTCCACCCATATGGCCTCTGTAGACAAGCCCCCCTGGCTGTCCTGTCTCCGCACAGTTGTGATATTTTCCCTGACTAGTAATGCCCCTCCTCCCCCTTTCATCCCTCCCCCTCTATCACGTCTGAAACAATGGAACCCTGGAACATTAAGATGCCAGTCCTGCCCTTCCGGCATCCAAGTCTCACTAATAGCAATAATGTTGTAATCCCACATGCCAATCTGGTGCTCATCTGCCTTACCTACAATACTTCTTGCATTGAAATAGATGCACCTGAGAACATTTCTATCACGTACAAACCTTTGATTTCTGTCGATACCTGCAGTCCTCGCATGACCTTTTTCCTCCTCCACCTCACTATCTGCTCTAACACTCCAGTTCCTCTCCCCCTGCAAATCTAGTTTAAACACCCTGGAGCAGCACTAGCAAACCTACCCGCAAGTATGTTAGTCCCCCTCCAGTTCAGGTGTAAACTATCCCGTCAGAACAGGTCCCACCTTCCCTGGAACAAAGCCCAATTGTCTAGAAACATGAAGCCCTCCCTCCTGCACCATCTCCTTAACCACGTATTTAGCTGCATGATCCTCCTATTTCCAGCCTCGCTAGCTCGTGGCACGGGTAGCAATCCTGAGATTGCAACCTTGGAGGTCCTGTCCTTCAACTTTGCACCTAATTCTCTAAACTCTCTTTGCAGGACCTCCTCCTCCTTCCTATCCACGCCATTGGTCCCTATATGGACCACGACATCTGGCTGCTCACCTTCCCTCCTGAGAATATCAAGAACTCAATCCGAGATATTGCAGACCCTGGCACCAGGGAGGCAACAGACCATCCAGGATTCTCGATCTCTCCCACAGAACCTCCTATATGTCCCCCTAACTATTGAATCCCCTATCACTACTGCTCTCTTCTTTTCCCTCCTTCCTTTCTGAGCCAAGGGTCCCATCTCAGTGCCAGAGACGTGACCATTGCAACTTGTCCCAAGTAGGTTGTCCCCACCAGCAGTATCCAAAATGGTATACTTATTGTTGATGGGAATGGCCACAGGGGTGTTCTGCTCTTTCTGTCTATACCCCTTCCCTTTCCTGACAGTCACCCAGCTACCCGTAACCATTGTTCTATTAGTTTTAAAATAGTTATGGAAAGGGACAGACTGGTCTACAGGTCCAAATTCTAAATTGGGGCAAGGCAAATTTTGACAGTATGAAATAGGAGCTTGCAAAGGTTGATTGGAGTAGGTTGTTTGTGGGCAAAGGGACCACAGGCAAGTGGGAGGCTTTTAAAGTTGAGATGGTGAGAGCTTAAGGTCTGCATGTTCCTGTTAGAGTGAAGGGTAAAGCTGGTAAGGTAGGGAACACTGGATGACGAGGGATATTGAGGCCCTGGCCAGGAAAAAGAAGGAGGCATGTGTCAGGTACAGGCAGCTGGGGTCAAGTGAATCTCTGGAGGAGTACAGGGGATGTAGGAGTGTGCTCAAGAAGGAAATCATAAGGCCAAAAAGGGGGCTAGAGATAGCTTTGGCAGAGAAGGTAAGGAAAATCCAAAGAGATTTTATAAATATATTAAGGGAAAAAGAGTAACAAGAGAGAGAATAGGGACCCTCAGAGTCCAAAGGGGACATCTTTGTGTGGAGCCGCAGGAGATGGGCAAGGTCTTTAATGAATATTTCTCCTCTGTTTTTACTGTGGTGAAAGACATGAAGACTTCAGAACTAGGAAAAGTAAATGGTGAGATTATGGGAATAGTCCGCATTGCAGCAGAGAAGGTGCTGGATGTCGTAAAAGGTATGATGGTAGGCAAATCTCCAAGGCCTGACCTGGTATATCCAAGAACACTGTGGGAGGCTCGAGAAGAAATTGTAGGAGCCTTGGCTGAGATACTTGCATCATCGTTAGCCATGCATGAAGTTCCAGTAGACTGGAGGGTAGCAAATGTTGTGCCTTTATTTAAGAAGGGCAACAAAGGAAAACCTGGGAACTATAGATCAGTAAGCCTAACATCTGTGGTAGGGAAGTTACTGGAGAGGATTATGAATGATATGTGTACACCTGGAAAGACAGGGGTTGATTGGGGGTAGTCAGCATGGCTTTGTGCATGGGAGATCACAGTCTTATGAACTTGACTGAGTTTTTTGGTTATGTAACCAAGAAAGTTGTTGAGGGCAGGGCAGTAGATATGGTTTATATGGACTTCAGTAAGGCCTTTGATAAGATTCCACATGGTAGGCTGCTCTGGAAGGTTAAATCGCATTGTATCCAGGGAGAGCTGACTAATTGGATACAAAATTGGCTTGATGGTAGAAAGCAGAGGGTGATGGTGGAAGGTTGTTTCTCGGACTGGAGGCCAGTGACTAGTAGTGTGCCTCAGGTGTCGGTGCTAGGCCCATTGTTGTTTGTCATCTATATCAATGATTTGGATAAGTATGTACAAGGCAAGTTTGGTAAGTTTACAGATGACATTAATATAACTGGTATAGTGGACAATGAAGAAGGTTATCAAAAATTACAGGGGGATCTTGATCAGCTGAGTAAGTGGGCTGAGGAATGGAAAAATGGAGTTTAATTTGGACGTGCGAGGTATTGCATTTTCAGAATCAGAATCAGATTTATTATCATTGATTTACATGTCATGAAATTTGTTGTTTTGCAGCAGCAGTACAGTGCAAAGACATAAAAATTACTATAAATTACAAAATAAATAAATAGTGCAAAAAAAAGTAATAATGAAATAGTGTTCATGGATTCATGGACTGTTCAAAAATCTGATGGCAGAGGTGAAGAAGCTGTTTCTGAATTGTTGACTGTGGGTCTTCAGGCTCCTGTACTTCCTCCCTGATGATAATTATGAGAAGGGGGCATATCCCGGATGGTGAGGGTCCTTAGTGATGGATGCTGCATTCTTGAGGCACCACCTCTTGAAGAAGTCCTTGATGGTAGGCAGGGTTGCACCCATGATGGAGCTGGATGAGTCTATGACCCTCTGCAGTCTCTTGTGATCCTGTGCATTGGACTCTCCATACGCTCCTGTGACAAATCCAGCTGGGACTGAGTTATAGGAAGAGGTTGGACAGGCTAGGACTTTATCCCTTATAGTGTAGGAGACTGAGTGGTGATATTATGGAAGTGTATAAAATCATGAGGTTCAAATCATGAGGAAGTGTATAAAATCCCTCATGACACTGAGTGAATGTACTCAGTCTTTTTCCCGGAGTTGGGGAATCAAGAACTAGAGGGCATAGGTTTAAGGTGAGAGGGGAAAGATTTAATAGGAACTTAAGGGACAACCTTTTTAATACAAAGGGTGGTATCTATGTGGAATGAACTGCCAGAGGAAGTAGCTGAGGCGAGTACAATAACAACTTTTAAAAGACAGTTGGACAGGTACATGGATTGGAAAGGCTTAGAAGGTTATGGGTCAAACACTGGCAATTGGGAGTAGCTTGGATGAGGCATCTTGGTCAGCATGAACCAGTTGGGCCAAAGGGCCTGTGTCTGTGCTGTATGACTCTATGACTCTATGACACTAATCCCATTTTATTCTCCCAACATCGCCTTCAACTCCCTGCAGACCCTATCATTTACCTACGCACCAGGGACAATTTACAGTGGCCAATTAACCTACCAACCTGCACATTTTAGGAATGTGGGTGGAATCTGGAGCACTGAGGGAAACCCAAGTGCCACAGGGAGAATGTGCAAATTCTATTCATACAGCTCCGAGGGTCAGTATCGAACCTGGGTTGCTGGAGCTGTGAAACAGCAGCTGTACTTGCTGCATTACTGTGCCACAACCTAACTGGAAGCAGGCTCAGTGTCGATGCTTCAATAATATTCTTTGAATATTTTAAAGACCACTGACAGGTCACAATTCAGCCTTCCCTTTTTAAGATAGAAGTGCTGTTCAGTCTTTTTCAATGGGCTGTAACCTTGCATTCTTTCTAGCAAGCTTGCAGATGTTTGCTGGGCACTCCATAATGCTTCTACGTTCTTTCAGTAATGTGGCGACCAGAATTATATAATGTGGAACACGAAAACAAACTCTTACATGTCAACTATCAAACACTCATCTATACCAATTGTACAGCAATTCCACTTTTCCTTTCATATTCCTGTCAACTCTACATCACCTCATCCCTGACCAACTCACCTATCAGCCACTACACTAGGGGTAATTTATGGTAGCAAATTAACATACCAACCAGCACCTCAACATGGTTGAGAGCTACGGCCAAGAAAGCACACTGACACCTCTACTTCCTCAGAAGGCTAAGGAAATTTGGCACATCCACGATGACTCTCACCAATTTTTACAGATGCACCATAGAAAGCATCCCATCCAGAGTTGTTAACGCAGCCCAGTCCATCACGCAAACCAGCCTACATTCATTGACTCCATCTACACTTCCCGCTGCATCGGGAAAACAGCCAACGTAATCAAGGATGCTTCCCACCCCGGTCATTCCCTCTTCTACCCTCCCCCTTTGTGTAGAAGATGCAGAAGTCTGAGAACACGTATCACCAGACTCAAGGACAGCTTCTATCACACTGCTGTCAGACTCTTGATGGGACTTCTCATTTGCTAAAAGCTGATCTCTTAATCTACCTCATCATGGCCCTTGTACCTTATTTGTCTCCCAGCAATGCACTATATTCTGCTTTCTGTTTTCTTTGTGCTACCTCAAAGGAATTATGTATCCATCTGGAGGACATGCAAAGCAAAGCTTTTCACTGCATTTCTGCAATTGTGACAATAATAAACCAATACCAATACCACTTATTTGGGAAATGGAAGGAAATCAGAGCACCTGGAAGAAACCCACATAGGTACAGAGAGAGCATGCAAATGCCACACAGACAGCACCCAAGTTCAGGCTCGAACTTGGGTTTCTGGTGCTGTGAGGCAGCAGCACTAACCGCTGCACCACTGTACTGTCCCTCCAAGAACTCCAAGCGTGGTTTAACGAAGATTTGACACAAGTTCAGCACAACATACTTTCTACTCTATTCTGATAGAAGTAAAAAGAGTGTGCTTTATTATGGCATTGTTAATCTTTCACTGAAGCACCTGTCAAGACTGGTGACTAAAGGCTTATTGAGAGGTAATGTTTAGAGAGTATCCTAAAGGACCAGAAAGAAGCAGAGAGGCAGAGATTTTCAGGGATGGCGATGCAGAGTATTGGGCCTTGGCAGTTGAAGGCATGGCTACCAGTGGTGGAGCCATTACAATTAGGAATGGTCGAGTGCAGTTATTTTGGAGGGCTGTACAACTTTCCTTGATATCTCTCTCTCTCCTGCTCTCTCTAAGTTACTGGAAAACTTAGATAGGCATTTAGACAGACACTTAAATAGGCACAGCATAGAAGGATATGGTCCCAATGTGAGTAAATGGGTAGTGTAGAGGGGCAAAAAAGTCAGTATGGGCATGATGGGCCAAAGGACCCATCTCTGTACTGTGCAACTCTGTGACACTAAAGTGGATCATGATTCAAACTAGCAACAAGAATATTTTGATAAATAAAAGAAAAACTTGCAGTATCAGGACACCAAGCTTCCTACTGTGGCTTGGTTCTAGGAGATGAATTTCCTCACAAACATAAACAGAAGATGCTGGAAGAACTCAGCCAGACAAGCAGCACCTGTGGTAAGAGAAACCAGTCAACATTTCAGGTCAGCGAACCTTCCTCAGAATTGGGGGAAGAATGGAGGAGTTACAATGTTCAAAGCAAAGCTGGGTGGAGTGCAAGAGAAAAGACAATATATGGGGATTGGTTAAGGCAGATCATGTGATAAAAAGCATGAGTACTGACAATGAGACAGCAGTTTACTTAAAGTTGGAGAATTCAGTACTTATTCCTGTGTGTTGCAGAGTGCCCAGATGGAAGATAAGATGTTGATATTTTAGTTTATGCTGGGCCTCACTGTGGCAGTGGAGGAGGCTGCAGACAGATGGGTCAGAGTGAAAGTGGGATTGGGAATTAATGATACATGTAGCAGGAAGCTCAGGATCACCCCAGCAGCCTGAGCATTGGTGCTCTGCGAAGTTATCATCCAATCTGCGTTTGGTTCCTCCAATTGCTTTGGACAGAGGATGTAACAAAATTGAGGACAAAGTTGTAGTTTAGTTTTTCATTTTTCTTTTTTTCCTTCTCCCTCCATTTTCTTTGTTTTAACCTTTTCTCAGAACCGAAGAGAGCTGTGGATGTAGCTCAGCACATCACAGAAACCAGCCTCCCCTCCATGGACTCTGTCTACACTTCTCGCTGCCTCGGTAAAGCAGCGAGGGAGCAGTGTGGTTGGGCTTTGGCTCAACGGGCTTTGGCGAGACCGGGTAAGAGGTGATATTTATAGAGTGGATGTAAGTCACTGGTTTATTTATCTTAGTAGTATTGGACAGTGCCATAGCAGTATGCATCTGGGATTAGTTTTATGTTTGGAGTGCCAGATGTGGGGACCCTGGGAGACTATCAGCCTTCCCGATGACTACATCTGCACAAAGTGCATTGAGATGCGGCTCCTCAAGGAACGTGTTGAGAGTCTGGAGCAGCTGCTCAATGACCTTCGGCTGATTAGGGAGATTGAGGAGGAGATAGAGAGAGTTATAAAGAGTTTGTAGAGAGTACCTCTGTGGCGGTCCCCCTCAAAAATCAGTATCTCATTTTAGATTCTGTTGGAGAGGATGACCCGACAGAGGAAGACCACGGCAACCGGGACTTTGGCACCGTGTCTGGTGCTGTGGTCCAGCGAGGAAGGAGTAATGCAATGGTTATTGGGGATTCTATAGTGATGGGAACAGATAAGAGATTCTGCGAACCCGACAATGAATCCCGGATGGTGTGTTGCCTCCCTGGTGCCAGGGTACGGGATGTCACGGACGGGGTCCAGAATATTCTGAGGGAAGAGGGTGATCAGCCAGATGTCTTGGTACATGTAGGTACCAATGACATAGGTAGAAAAAGAGAAGAGGTCCTGAAGGAGGATGACAAGGAGCTAGGAAGAAGGTTGAGAAGCAGGACCTCTAGGGTAGTAATTTCAGGATTACTACCTGTGCCACATGCTAATGGAAGTAAGAATAGAAAGATCTGGCAGATGAATGCATGGCTGAGTGACTGGTGCAGGGGGCAAGGCTTCAAATTTCTAGATCATTGGGACCTTTTTTTGGGGGATGCATGACCTATTCACAAAGGATGGGTTACACCTAAAGTCCAAGGGGTCCAAGATCCTGGTGGGAATATTTAATTTAGCTGTTGGGGAGGTTTTAAACTAATCTGGCAGGGGGATGGAAACCAGGATGTTAGGATACAGGATGTTAGGGTAGAGGAAGAGGTATATACGAACAAGTCCAAGATAATGTGCAGTGATGATGGTAAGAAGGACAGGCAGTCGAAAAGTCAGGATAATTTGCTGAACAGTAGAAGTACAACAAAATTGGTAGCAAATACTGGCCTAAATGTATTATATTTAAATGCACGTAGCATTAGGAATAAAATGGATGACCTAGTGGCACAACTACAGATTAAAAAATATGACATTGTGGCAATCACCGAGTCATGGCTTTATGACGGATGTGATTGGAAACTGAATGTCCAGGGGTACATAGTGTATAGGAAGGATAGGCGGGTAGGCAGAGGGGGTGGTGTGGCCCTGATGGTTAGTAATGATATAAAATCAATAGAAAGGAAGGACATTGGGTCAGAAGAAGTGGAATCCTTATGAATGGAGCTAAGAAATGGCAAGGGTAAAAGGACAATAATAGCAGTTATATATAGGCCCTCTAACAACAGCCAGGATGTGGACTATAAATTATAGTTAGAAATAGAAAAAGCGTGTCAGAGAGACGACGTTAAGATTATTATGGGGGATTTTAACATGAAGATGGATTGGGAAAGCCAGCAAGACAGTGGATCTCAGGAGAGTGAGTTTGTGGAATGTCTACGGGATGGCTTTTTGGAGCAACTTGTTGATGAGCACACCAGGGGATAGGCTGTTTTGGATTGGGTGCTGTGTAACGAATCGGAAGTGATTAGGGAACTAAAGGTAAAGGAACCATTAGGAACTAGCGATCACAATATGATTAAGTTCATTTTCAAATTTGAGAAGGAGAAGCTGATAACTGGTGTATCGACACTTCAGTGGAACAAAGGAAATTAAAGTGGCATGAGAGAGGAACTGGCCCAAATTGATTGGAAGAGTAAGCTAGTTGGAGGGACAGTAGAGCAGAAATGGATGGAATTTCTACAAGAAATAAGGAAAATGCAGGATAGATATATTCCAAGAAAAAAGGTTTTGAATGGAAAAAAGGCACAAATATGGATAACGAAAGAGGTTAAGGCTAAAATAAGAGCAAAAGGGAGGGCATACAAGGAGGCAAAAATTAGTGGGAAAACAGAAGACTGGGAAATTTTTAAAAACCTGCAGAAAGAAACTAAGAAGGTCATTAGGAAAGAAAAGATGAATTATGAAAGGAAGTTGGCAGATTACATTCAAAAGGATATTAAGAGTTTTTTTAAATATATGAAGAGTAAAAGAGAGACATGGGTTGATATAGGACCAATCGAAAACGGTGCGGGAGAGATTATAATGGATGATAAAGAGATGGCAGAAGAACTAAATGAGTATTTTGCATCAGTCTTCACTGTGGAGGACATCAGCAATATACCGGACAGTCAGGGGTGTCGAGGGATGGAACTGAGTTCAGTTAAGGTTACTAGAGAGAAGGTGCTAGGGAAGCAAAATGGACTAAATACAGATAAGTCTCCTGGACTGGATGAGGTGCATCCCCGGGTTCTGAAGGAAGTGGCTTTAGAGATTGCGGAGGTATTGGTGATAATTTTCCAGGATAGACTCCGGCATGGTTCTGGAGGACTGGAGGGTCGCAAATGTATTTCTGCTGTATAAGAAAGGTGGGAGGCAACAGAAAGGAAATTACAGACCTATTAGTCTGACATCGGTGGTGGGAAAGATATTGGAATCGATCCTCAAGGATGACGTTATGGAATACCTAGTGGTGCAAGGCAAGATAGGTCCAAGCCAGCATGGTTTCATGAAGGGAAGATCCTGCCTGACGAACCTATTGGAGTTTTTTGAGGAAATCTCAGGTAGGGTGGATAAGGGAGAGGCTGTGGATGTTGTGTATTTAGACTTTCAAAAGGCCTTCGACAAGGTGCCACAAAAGAGGCTGATTAATAAGATGAGAGCCCATGGAATTACAGGTAGGATAGTAGAATGGGTGGAGCATTGGCTGGTAGGCAGAAAGCAAAGGGTGGGAATAAAAGGATCCTGTTCTGGTTGGCTACCAGTTACTAGTGGTGTTCTGCAGGGGTCGGTGTTGGGGCCACTTCTTTTTACATTGTACATTAATGATTTGAATGATGGAGTAAATGGTTTTGTGGCTAATTTTGCAGATGACACCAAGATATGTGGAGGAGTAGGGAGTATTGAAGAAACAGGAAGGTTGCAGACAGACTTAGATAGTTTAGGAGAATGGGCAAAGAAATGTTGAGAAATGTGTCATGGTACACTTTTGAAAAAGAAATAAACAGGCAGATTATTTACCTAGAAGGGGAGAAAATTCAAAATACAGAAGTACAAAGAGACTTGGGGGTACTCGGTGCAGGATACCTTAAAGGTTAACCACCAGGTCGGATCGGCGGTAAGGAGAGCAAATGCTATGTTGGCATTCATTTCAAGAGGTATAGTGTATAAAAGTAGGGAAGTGTTGATGAGGCTCTACGGGGCACTGGTGAGGCCTCATTTGGAGTACTGTGTGCAGTTTTGGACCCCATATCTTAGGAAGGATGTACTGATGTTGGAGGGGGTTCAAAGGAGATTTACGAGGATGATTCCTGGAATGACAGGACTTACATATGATGAGCGTTTGTCGGCTCTTGGACTGTACTCACTGGAGTACAGAAGAATGAGAGGGGACTTCATAGAAACATTAAGAATGTTGAAAGGACTGGACAGAGTAGATGTGGCTAAGCTGTTTCCCTTGGTGGGTGAGCCCAGGACCAGAGGGCACAATCTTAGAATTAGAGGGTACCGGTTTAAAACAGAGATGAGGAGAAATTTCTTTCGCCAGAGGGTAGTGAAATTATGGAATTCTTTGCCACGTACAGCAGTGGAGGCCCAATCATTGGAGGCATTTAAAGGGGAGATAGATAGGTATCTAATTAGTCAAGGTATCAAGGGATATGGGGATAAGGCCGGAATTTGGGGCTAGATAGGAATAGTATTAGTTTAGCTCATGGAGCAGACTTGATGGGCCGAATGGCCTACTTCTGCTCCTTTGTCTTGTGATCTTGTGATAATCTAAGACCCCACCCACCCCAGACATTTTCTCTTCTCCTCTCTCCCATTGGGCAGAAGATACAAAAGCCTGAAAGCATGTACCACCAGGCTAAAGGACAGCTTCTATCCTGCTGTTATAAGACTATTGAATGGTCCCCTTCTACGATAAGGTGGTCTCTTGACCTCATAGTCTACCTCGTCATGGCCTTGCATATTATTGTCTGCCTGTACTGCACTTTCTCTGTAACTGTAATACTTCACTCTGCATTCTGTTATTGCTTTCCCTTGTACTACTTCAATGTACTGTTGTGATGAAATGATCTACATTGATGGCATGTAAAACAAAGTTTTTCACTTTACCTCAGTACATGTGACAATAATAAACCAATTTACCAATTTATCAGTATCAAACCTGCAAAGGTTTTGAAATTATTCTTAAGTGAGTATGAATAACTCGAGTGAGATATATCCCTGGGAGCTTCATCACATGATTTCTCATCTCCCGCTTAACTCCCAATGTTTCCCCTCTCCTGTGATTTTGTAACTGTAGTCCCAATGATTTTCTTCCTGAACTGCCTGCACCAGAGTGAAGGAGATTAATCTTCAAATCCTAGATTCTAAGGTCAGGCAGAGACCCCTTCCATTTCTGCAGAACTGTCATGGGAATGAAGTAAGACAAACCAGGATGCAAGGCACAGAATTGGGAGGCTGAATGGCAGACTTTGTGAAGAACCTTGTCAGGACTGGTTGATGCAGGGGATGGTGTTAGGGAAAAGCTGGCACAGTGTTGGGGGTTTGGAATTCCTGCATCTGACAGTGTAAGGAAGAAAACATCTTTCTTCTCCAAAAGCTGGAGAGTCTTAAAAAAAGTGGGAAGGAATTCTGTTTTAATATTCAGATAATGAGTAAAATGAAAGAGTGAGACAGAGGAAAGAGAGGACATTTACTGGTTGATCTCAAATCTCCTTTAAATAGAGTCATGGCGTTATAAAGCATGGAAACAGGCCCTTCGGCCCAAATGATCCATGCCGACCAAGATGCCCCATCCAAGTTAGACCCATTTGCCAGCTTTTGACCAATAACCTTCTAAATCTTTCCAATCCATGTACCTGTCCGTCTTTTAAAATTTGTTATTGTACCTGCCTCAACCACTTCCTCTGGCAGTTCGTTCCATATACATACCAGTCTTTGTGTAAAAAAGTTTCCCCTCAAGTTCCTATTAAATTTTGCCCCTCTCATGTTAAACCTATGCCCTCTAGTTCCTGATTTACCAAAGACTAAGTGCATTCACCTTATCTATGCCCCTCATGATTTTACGCACCTCTATAAGTTCACCTCTCAGTCTCCTATGCTCTGGCCTTAATTATTCAGTTTAAGAGTTGAAGAGTCTACCTGTTTGTTTTTACAGGAGGAATATGAGCACTATATTGTCATCTCCATTCCCAAGCACCTATGGTCTATTGTTTTAAATTGTATTGACTTAAGTATAACAAACCCATATGGTACCTCAGATGACACATGCCGTGCAGGCAAATTAGGCTGGCACTCCAAGACATAATTATGAGGGTACTGCATTGTTGGAGGTGTTTACCAGCTGCGGTGAATGAGGCAGATGCTAAACATCCCTTACCACTCAGTGAAAAGGAGCAGAGAGTTCTGCCAATGGTCTGCTCAGCATTCCTCCCCTCAGTCAAATCTTTATGAAAACATAATTAACTAGGACTCTGGTGTGCTAGAACGCTCCCACTAAACACCTCACTACCACCCCCCTGCTGTCACTTACAAGCTGTCTCAAAACCAGCCTCTTTGGCCTACAAAGAGAAAATGCTGGAAAGACTCAACAGGTTAGACAGCAGCTATGCATGGGTGCTGCCTGACCTGCTGAGTTTTTCCAGCATTTTCTGTTTTTATTTCAGATTTCCAGCATCTGCAGTTCTTTTCTACTCTCCCTCGATGGCCATTGTCTTTGATCAACACTTTTAATTCCTCTCACAATATATCCCAATATATCATGGTGAATAACTTTGGAAAGGATTTATTATATATATTTACAGATTTTCACATCATCAGTTAAAGAGATCCTGAACTCTGCTTTGCTCTGTAAGCTGGCATAGACTCAATGGGCCAAACAGCCCCCTTCTATGTTCTACAGAAATCTGAATCAATTGGAGCTTTGAAGACAGGTGTAGGGTTTTGCCAGACATGAAAATAAAGGAAGGCGGAACTAAAGTAGGTGTGAATTTAAGGTCTAGGATAGCAGAGCAAACACCAACTGCTGAATGGACTATTCCTATTCATATACACTGTTGCATTTAACTATGTTGAAAACACAAATTACGTGTGCTGCTTTAAGACATTGTAATATGAAGGTATTTTTATTGCTTTGTGGCAGTGAGGTGATATACAGGAGGAATTCAATGAGCTGTGGGCAACACTTGCCATTCAAGGGGTGCCTTGTGCAGAGAGCTGTGATGGCCCCACAGGAGAAATACTGCACCTCCAACTATACTGCCATAATAAGCAACTTTATGATCTCAAGTGACAGCGAGAGATGAATTAGAGGCTCCAATAGCTGTACAAACAACGTTCCTTCATTATGTTTAAGATTATAGGACGATCCCTTATTCAATGTAAACCAGATGTCCACAATGAAATGCTGACAAATCTCGTTATTTGTTTTTAGTTGGTTGAACCAGTTTGATGCTGGGTAGGTGTGCCATCACGGTTAACGATCATGATGCAGTACGTAACTGATACTTTTGTTTTTGTGTGCTGACCTTATAGTCACTCTTATGTTTATAAATGTGGATTTATTATAGACAGCCACTCAGCAGATAATTGAATCCAGCATCAAATCCTGGCATCTGTGTTTGACCACATGAATCAGCGATATGGGTGGACATTTCAAGCACAAACTATTATGAGGTATGGAAGGAATTCTTGGTCTTTGTGGCATGTTCTGATTAATTTGAAGATAAGTAAGGGGTCAACTGAAGTGAACCATTCTGCATCATGTTGCCTGTTTCTGGAGAGATTTGTCATGTGACTGTGTTTCAGAACGTCTTTCCTGTTCTATCGTATGTCCTGTTATTTAAAAGTGAGGGAAAAAGTGGCTTAGTGATGAAATAAATGAAAATATTTTTGGCTTTCTTTTCAGTATTTTAAGTGTTTGAGAAGATATATAAATGATAACCATTTCTTCTGCCATTTTTGTAAGATATTTCACTGTTGTCCTCTTCCATGAGAACCTTTCATAGCCAAATGATTCAGCAAGAAGGGAAGGAAGGGGAGTCCTTTGGATCCTGCCAGATCTGCCTTTGAGATACAGGATTGGTAAGAGCAGAGCAAGAAGAATAAGGAGAGGATGCTGCACCCAGCTTCCACTTACCACCTTCCTACTAGTCACAAGTGGGGACACAGTGGTTTCCCTGTTTACATGTTTTCCCTGAGACCATGTGGGTTTCCTTCGGGTGCTCTGGTTTCCTCTGACATCCCAAAGAGTTGGCTGGTAGGTTTATTGGTCACTGAGTGTAGGTGGTTGGTAGAATCTAAGGGGAGTTGATGAGAATGTGGGGAGAATAAAAAATGGTGCTAATGAAGGATGAGTATTAATGAGTGCTTGGTGGTTGAAGCAGACTTGATGGGCCGAAGGGCCTGTTTCTGTGATGTATCTCACTTTGACTCTAACTAAAGCTGGTAATTCATCATGGATGAGAAACCTTAAAGGCAACACACACTGTGTCTGTCCTTCAAGGAATATAATGCATCAAGAATATGAAGATGAGAACATCATTGGTCCAACAAGCTTTGCCTTTGAATATAATTCAATGCAATCAACTATCTCCACATATCTGTAGCACCTATTTATCTTTAGAAATGTATATAACTTTGGCTTGAACCTATTTCTTCATAAATTCCCAATTTATCCTGCAGCATGATTCTACACACAGGAAAAGGGCTTCTGCTTACTTGTCATTTCAGTTGCAACTTCCTAATTTTCTTTGACTTGTGTCAAATCTACGCATATAAACGGACCAATATGAGGACTAAATTGATATGCAAATTCAATCTATAATTGGAACCCAGATTAAAGAGCCTTGATTGTGTGAAACTTTTATTTTAGAAGCACAAGCATACTGAAGGGAAGTCTTGTATTCCAGTGAAGCTGAACAGTGTGAGCCATGGTGGTGCTCTGAATTATGAAATGAAAGACCGTCAATACTCAGGAATGAATTACTGGAGGAGCAGTACAGCTTGTGCTGCTGTCTAGCAGAGAATAGGTGGTCTTAGTAGAATATTCGCATAGAAACATGGTTCTTGAGTCTCATTTGAATAACCTAAGTAAGACCAGAGAGCTTTGGCAACCAATGAGCTTCCCAACACTACTTCCTCATCAGGACCTTGGGACTTCTGGTTGGGTACTTGGTCCTGGGAGGGCATGGGGTTGAATGAAGAGGTAGGTGCAAGCACAGACTGGCTGGGTCATAATGGAACCACGAGGAGCACCATCTATGAATTGTTGTTGTAAGACAGTCAGTACCCAGAAGAATGAGTTCCACTCATTTGCTGTCCAGCATCGGTCAATGTCCTTGAAAGAATCACAATCACAATTTTCTCGCTCTCGGTTCACCTAGAAATCAATTTGGCAACTGGAATATGTCAAGAGAGTCAAAGTCAACTTTAGTGCCATATGCACAAGTACATGTATGCACAGGCACAATGGAAAACTTATTTGCAGCAGCATCACAGGCACATAGCATCAGATACACAACGTTCACAAGGAAAACATAAATTATGCATAAATGATACGCAATTTTTAAAAGAAAGAACACAATTAGAACATAAAAGTCCATTATAGTCCAAAATGGTCAGAATGGTCATAGTGTTGCTTTACTGAGGTAGTGATTATGGTTGTGCAGGTTGGTTTAAGAGCCGAATGGTTGAGGGGAAGATCTGACATGTGAGATTCTGATTAAAAAGTTGTGTCACTACACCCTGACACCCTATTCTCCTTGCACCTGCTCTCCCACCTCCTTTTGATGCGGTAATGATGGGCCAAATGGCCTAATCCTGCTCCAGTACCTTATGGTCTAATACTCAATGGTACAAAGTGAAATTTTGGGGGTTGGGATAATACAGAGAACAAGAACAATAAATCCTATGCTCTTCTTGCATTATAAATGACTTCAAGAAACTTAAATATTTTAGGATTTTCAAATACATTTTGGCAAAGCAACTTTTTTTTAATCGTAAAATGATTGCAGAACCTCCTCCAGTGGAAATGGTTAAAGCCTAACTGAGTGGTGCAGTGTGTTAGATATGGCCTCTGGGACCTCAGTTCAAATTACAGTCTAATGAGATGAAAGTCTCTTTTGTCTGCTGGCAATACAACTCCATGTATGATAATTTTGATCAGACTCCGTACAACTTCTTGTGGGCATTGGCCTCGAGTACAAACACAACTGGTTCTAATTGAAATTGCTGTTCAGAGAAAAGGGAGGAAAAAAACAAAGCAAAATTACATTGTCCCACTGCGATAGGGAGTGGTCTGGATTCGTGCACAGACACTTTCATTGACACGTGGTTTCCAACTTTCTGTGTGATATACAGCTAAGTTTACTCTGAACATCAAAAAAGGTCATCAGTCATGGTCCCTTGGTCCGATTTCTGCTGCGTACATTGATGACATCATTACATGCATAACGTACAATGGGGAAACAACAACCTCGTGAGGGAGAATGGCAACAGGAAACATTTGGTCCAATTTCCCAAACAGTCGGCCATCTGTGGGAAATGCCATAACACCAAAACAGAGAGCCTAGTAGCATGATGTTATGACAACAACCTTTCCCTTTGTGTCAGCAAAACAAAAGACCTGGTCATTGACTTCAGGAAGGGGGGTGGGGGGTGGTGTACATGCTCCTGTTTACATCAACAGTGTTGAGGTCAAGAAGGTTGAAAGCATCAAGCTCCTAGGAGTGAACATCATCAAAGGCCTGTCCTGATCCAATCATGTAGATGCCACGGCCAAGAAAGCTCACCAGCGCCTTTACTTCCTCAGGAGGCTAAAGAAATTTGGCATGTGCGCTTTGACCCTCACCAAATTTTATCGATGCAACACAGAGAGCATCCTATCCAGATGCATCACGGCTTGGTATGGCAACTGCTCTGCCCGGGACCGAGTTGTAGACTCAGCCCAGCACATCACAGAAACCAGCCTCCCTTCCATAGACTCTGTCTACACTTCTCACTGCCTGGGTAAAGCAGCCAGTGTAATCAAAGACCCCGCCCACCCCAGATATTCTCTCCTCTCCTCCCTCCCATTGGGCAGAAGATACAGAAGCTTGAAAGCACGTACCACCAGGCTCAAGGACAGCTTTTATCCCGCTGTTATAAGACTATTGAACAGTACCCTCTTACGATAAGATGGATTCTTGACCTCACAATCTACCTCATTATGGCCTTGCACCTTATTGTCTACCTGCACTGTACTTTCTCTGTAACTGTTACACTATATTCTGCGTTCTGTTATTGTTTTCCCTTTTACTACCTCGATGCACTGATGTGATGATCTGTATGGATGATATGCAAAACAAAGCTTTTCACTGTATCTTGCTACACGTGACAATAATAATCCAATTTACCAATTTACCAATGCACAAAACATTGGAGGAACTCAGCAGGTCAGGCAGCATCTATGGAGTGAAATGGACTATCAACGTTTCGGGTTGAGACCCTTCATCACCTGCCAAGGACCTCTTCTCCACTTCATCCTCCACCAATGAAGAGTCTCAACCCGAAACGTTGACTTTCCATTTAACTCCTCAGATGTTGCCTGACCCGCTGTGTTCCTCTAGTGTTGTGTTTGTTGATCCAGGTTCCAGTGTCTACAGTCTCTTGTGTCTCTAGTTTTTACATGGGATTTAAGCATCAAAAGAAACAGATGCAAGTGTATTTCTTTTTAATAATCCAATTTGTAGGCTAGTAGTGTCTATTTCTAAATAGTTAAGTGAAAATCTGGTTCCAAATTATGTTCCTCTCAAAAACATCTTAACTTTAAGGATACAACAGGACTTCACTGCTTTCAAGTGTTCAGCATCTGGAATGCACACGCAAAATCCTGTGACACAAGAGATTCTGTAGATGCTGGAATCTGGACACAAAATGCTGGAGGAAATCAGCAGGTCAGGCAGTATCTATGGAAGGAAATAAACAGTCGATGCTTCAGGTCAAGACCCTTCATCAGGATGCAAAATCCTATTGTGGATGATTGTTCACATCGTCCTCCCATCACCTACCCCCATCCCTCCCACCCCCCCACGTTCTTTCTCTGTCAGAAAAAGGAACTTTTCTCCTGCTGAGTAAATAGAAATCACATACGATTGCACTGCAAATGCAGTGAGTAGCACATCGAGGGATATTTTTCAACCTATCAACTCTGTGTTGGAACTATGTCAAGGGAGATAAAGATGTGAGAAGGGATAATAACTGAACAGGAGTGAAACAGAGTACAAGCCATTTGGAACAGACTGTACAAGTTCCACCCATAAACAACCCATTATTGGGATTGTCAGCTCCCACTGATAGCATCTAAGTCACTGAAACCAGTATTTCAGTTGTAAAGATATATCAAATGTGCCATAGATTCTACCAGTGCAGTAATAATTTGCAAGTGGTTTTGTTTTTTCCCTTCCTTTCCTAATAAGCCACAACCTTTCACTAACATCAATAGGAGCCTTACAGGGCCAAAACAAGCAATGTGTTGGTATTCCATCCAAGTCATGTTGGTGTAACTCAGACAGTGGGGAGCAATAGGACCTTCTTCTTTCAACTTCTGGTAACTAGGTTAGGTCCACATCCAGCCCAAACTAATGGGAGGAGAAATCTCCTCAGGGAGACTGAGAGATCCACGTGAGCTTTTGGTTTGGGGTATATTTCCTTTAGCTTCTAGAGGACATGAGACTCTGGGGCACTCAATCCTCGTCGACGGGCTCCAATCAGTGCTAACCTGGCCACTTTGCTCAAATCCACTGAGTATTGGGCATGACCTTTATATTAAAAAAATTATTGAAGTTTGTCATTCCTAGGTATGTTCTTCTAATCTGGCCAATGGAGACTTGATGGGAATTCTCACTGCTTTCCCACACTACTTATATTGTTGATATTTGTGTTTGTGTTCATGTCCGAGGAGTGAGTTGTACAGTGAATACTTACTGAACCAATGTTTAAATGTATGCTGCTTTAAGAAAGAGGTTAATTCCCAGTAAAAGAATAGCATAACTTTTAGAGGAGTCAGTGATTGCTCAGTCTGTAACCTTCTTACCTCTGGTTCAGACAATTGAGAGTTCAAGCCCCACTCCAGATCATTGAACTGACACCCAGTTCAGTACTGAGGAAAGGTTGCTCTTGTGGAGATGCTATCCTGTAGACATAATGTTAAATTGAAACTCTGCTCTCACAGGTCAATGTATAAGATCTTGAGGCATTACTTTTGAGAAAAGTAAATCTGTCTTAGGAGGACTAATTGACATGGTCAGTGTCCACGTCGATCAGTCATTCTTAGACAGATTATTTTATCATTTTTGCGTTGCTGTTTTTTGGATCCTTGTTTTACACAAATTGGCTGTGTGTTTTCTCCATAACAATGATGATAAAACCATTGTCAGACAAAGAGCACATCATTGACTGTGAAGTTTTTGGGATATACTGAGGTTATGAAAGGTGTTATGAAAATGCAACTCTCTCTTTCATGCTTCACAAGCTGAATCTAGTATAACAGTGACATTTTCTACTTAGGGTGAAGTCAAAAATTTGCACACTCGTACAGACTGTCCCTGGATTAAGAATAGCCAACTTATGGACACTCTCTAAATGTAAACCAACTCTCATAATATTAATACATTCAAAAGTCTGATATATGTACATATGTTCGTTCCTATGAATGGCAAAACTAGTTCCCCCACCCTCTGTCTCTCCACTTGCAGTAATTGTTATTTCTTATCAGTATTATGTGCTTTTGATGCCATTCATTGAAATACTATGGAAGTGTGGTCCCCATCTCAAGTGATTTTTGTGTATTTTCTAATTTATGGACAAAATTGACTTATGAATGTTTGTAAAAACAGAACCTGTTCATTACCCAGGGACAGCTTGTAATGTAAAAGTGTTTCAATTTATGTTTGGGTTAATCTAGTCTTTGCATTGTCATGTCTGAATCTTGTGTAGAGAAGTTTTGTTTTTCTCTCTTTTATTCCCCTTTTCTTTCTTTCTCTCATATTTTCTCTTCCTCTTTCGTCAGGGCCCCTCTTTTGCACTTGCCTTTCCTTTGTCTGGTGAAATATTATGAATTCTACCTAAGATAGTTTACTCTCCTGACCCTCTAACCACATACTGTTAAAGTGGGCGGCCTTGAATGAAATAAAAGACGCTTTATGTTGATATTTGTCATTAATGAACAGCTGCCTAACAATCGAATTAGAAAGAGGTTTAGCCCTGCAAGCTTATATCCTCCAGTGGACCATGAACAATCTGCAGTGTGATCAACACCTCCCAGTGCCCATTATGTGAAGCACTCTTCAACTTAAAAAACAGTGTATAAAAGCTTGTACTTTGTAAAAAAAATAATTGCAGATAAAGCTTCCAAGCAAAGTTTCCCCAAGCTCCAAATGATAATCAAGCCAAGACTTTGGAATAATAGTCCAAATTTTCAATTGACATTGCATGACCCTGACTAGTCCCAATTCATTCTCCACTCAAATTATTTGCAGTGATAAATTAATGATTTCAACTTGTGCGGAGGGAGCTCACCTGAGGATTTCTTTATATTTTCTTATGGGTAAAGAGTAATTTGGAGCCAATCTGCAGATGGCACGCAGTTTTCACTGTCTATGTATTCTCAGGAGTGCGCTGCAGCGAGCTCCCTCTCAGCATTAGCTGGGTCTGCCTTTCTTTGGTTTAACTCTAACTGAAACCAAATCACTAATTGAAACTAATCACTACCTTAGATTAGTAACACTGTGACCACTTTGACCACTTTGCACTACAATGGACATTTTTGTACTAATTGTGTTCTTTCTTGTACAATTTTATATAATTTATGTTTAATTTATGTTTTTTTCTTGTGAATGTTGTGTTTCTAATGCTATGTGCCTGTGATACTGCTGCAAGTAAATCTTTCATTGCACCTGTGCATAAATATACCTGCGTTTATGACAATAAACTTGATTTTGACATGCCTATAGGATATATAGGAATGCACTTTATTATTTGTGGGAGCATGAATACAATGGGGTAAACAGGTCTTACCTGCAATTTTGGACAGAGGATCACCATGCCCTAGATGTCCCTACTTCCGTATATGCCCATGTTACATGGTCCGCTGTCCCGTGTCAGAATGCTGACCGAGGTGTTACTTATTTCTCTGGAGAGCTGTGTTGTACCCCTCTCACCAACCCTTGCCTCACTTGCCACCTGTTCCATTATGGGAGCTGCTTCCTCCCATGGTGTACCAGCATCCAGTACTCTGAGACCCACGCAGCAAGGGAAATGAGCTATCGTCAGCCTAACCGCAACAACTGCTTTGTCTGGGGCAGAAGAAGGTGCTACTCCTCAGAGGAAATGCCACAAAATCCTGGCACAGGCAAAGAACCAGTACAAAAGCCCTCTGCCATTATCTGGTTGTTTTTACCAACAAGAAGGTGGGTGTGACCCCATACTCCTCCACCTTGCATATTCTAAACTCATGGGATGTTGTTTCATGATTCTCTGTTGCCTTGTGCAAGTGCCTATTGCACTTGGAAAGTTCCTTTGAGATTGTCATAGTCAATAAAATCTGATGAAGGTAGACTTCCAGCTGGGACCATGTGATCACATTCAGTTTGATCTTACCCTTCTTCACAAACCCAAGATCTTGGCGAGAAACTGTGGAACCAATCACTCACCATCAGCAACCAATTTGGGAGCTAAAGGAGGGAGATTTTTACCCCCTGTATCAGTACCATATTATGTGATAGAGTTAACCATCAGTCTGTAGTCAAGAGCAGAGAGCCTGTAAAAAACTTAGACTGGGATTGCTTCTTCTTTGGGGAACTCTGGAATAGAAAAAGCATGGAACTCTCAATAAATAATTAAGTTTATTTTGTGTTTGGAAGAAAGATTAGTAGACACAAAAATCCTTTACACCATTCTTGTCAAGATATTGCTTCACTTCTGCACAATGATGTGTGTGTGTTTTCATACACTTATCCAGGAAGATAAACAGCTTGACAAAGGTGTCTGCTTCTAACAGCATGACATGAGCCAGATATTTGACAATGTAAATATATTGGTTATTTGGCACACTCGACGAGGAGAGAGAATGAACTTGTTTTCGTACAGCACTTATCACATATCTCAGGGTATTAAGAGCATTTCATTTGCAGCAAATTACTTTCCATGTTGTTGTGTAAGCAAATGATGTCACTGTTACTGCACAGGGTAATGCAAATGAATAGAACAAGTGATTGGTTACGGGAATGGTTAGAGTGCAGGGAGAACTTATTGAGTAGTACCCTGAGGTGTAATGTTCACCAGAACATACAGGCATTTAACATCTCATGCAAAGAATGGCAGTTTGGTAATGCAGAAATCCCTGAAGTATTTGCCTAAATAATTTACTCAAGTTCTGAAACAGGGCTCGATTCCAAGACCATCTGCCTCTGAGGTGAGATTCCTACTGTCTGAGTCAAGCTAACAAACAGGGAAAGTGATTAATTATCATGCAGCATATAATTCCCATGTACCTGAGCTACATTGGCATGTGTTTATTTAATAAAAGTGCCTTGTTATGTTATGGTGTCAGGATTAGAAAGACTATTAGGCTCATGTACACTCTTATCTTAATGGAACCATCCTAAAGCACATAGAATCTCGGATTGAGAGAGACACAATATGAAAAAGGGAAGAATTTATATTAAAAATTTCTGAAACACTAGTTAGGCCAAAGTTGCAGTAATGTGTTCAGATTTTAAGCACCATACTTTAAGAACAATATCCAGTGAGCAGGAGCTGGGACTTTCAGTGAGCGGGTGCTGGGACTTGGAATGAGAGGCAGGAGTTTTCAAAAAGAGATGAGTCTCTGTACTTGGTTTTCTTTTTCAGTGAGCAGGACCTTCAAAGAGGCACACTTGCATATGGTTAGTAATAATTGGCTAATTAGCTTATCACCAGCAGCCAATAAAAAGAAACTAGGGTTAAGTGTGGGTCAGTGTTAGAGTGGGGGACTGAGGTTTTGACTCCAGAGAGAACAGGCTGAGTAAATAACCTGTGTGAGCAGCTCTTTAAGAAACAAAGGTTTCAGTAAGAAGGCACAGGGAAGAATGGGTAAAGTCTTTATTTTGTTGTCTGTCAATCTTTAGTTCTTGACTCAGAGTAGGCAGGATGGCAGTTAGGGTGGTGAAATGTTCCTCCTGTAAGATGTGGGAAGTCAGGGAACCTCATGGTCTCCCTGATGACTACATCTGCAGGAAGTGAACCCAGCTGCAGCTTCTGACTGACCAAGTCAAGGAAATGGAGCTGGAATTGGATGTACTCAGGACCATCTGGGAAGCTGAGAGCCTAATAGATGAGACTTTTACTAAAGTGGTCACACCCAGGGTACAGGCTTAAGATAAATGGGTGACCACCAGGAGAAGTAAGGGGAGTAAGCAGTCAGTGCAGGGTTTCCCTGTGGCCATACCCCTCAGCAACAAGTACACCCCTTTAGATACTGCTGGGGGGGGGGGGGGGTTGACCTATCAGGACACAACAGCAGCAGCCAGGTTAGTGGCACTGTGGCTGGCTCTGTGGTTCAGCAGGGAAGGGTAAAGGCAGGCAGAGCAATAGTGATAGGGGACTCGATAGTTAGGGGGGCAGACAGGAGATTCTGTGGCCATGAAAGAGACACCAGGATGGTGTGTGGCCTCCAAGGTGCTAGGATCAAGGATGTCTCAGAGCGGCTGCAGAATATTCTCAAGGGGGAGAGTGAGTAGCCAGAAGTCGTGGTACACATCGGCACCAATGACACAGGTAGAAAGGGGGAAAAGATCCTGTATAGGGAGTTAGGAAAGAGGCTGAAGAGCAGGACCTCAAAGGTAATAATCTCTGTATTATTACTGGTGCCACATGCTAGTCAGGTCAGGAATAGGATGATAGGACAGATGAATGAGTGGCTGAGGTATTGGTGCAGAAGGCAGGGTTTCAGGTTCTTGGTTCTGGGGTAGGGGTGATCTGTACAAGGGTGGGTTGCACCTCAACTGTAGGGGTACCAATATCCTAGCTGTGAAGCTCGCTGGTGCCACTTGGGAGGGTTTAAACTAGTTTGGCAGGGGGATGGCAACCAGAGCACTGGGCCAGAAAGTGGAGGGATTGAGAGGAAGGTAGTTGTCAGGGCCAGTGAACACAGGCAGGAGTAAACTAATGGACATGATGGGATGGATAGGTTGAAGTGTGTGTATTTGAATGGTCAGAGTATTATGGGTAAGGGTGATGAACTTAGAGCATAGATCAGTACATGGAACTGTGATTTTGTGGCCATGACAGATGTGGTTGAGAGAGGGACAGGAATGGGTGCTTTTTTTTTAGAAAAGATAGAAAGGGAGGTAATAGAGGAGTGGGGAGTTGCACTACTAATCAGGGACAATATCACAGCTGCACTCGGGAGACATAATGGAGGGCTTGTTCACTGAGTCTATATGGGTAGAACTCAAAAATAAGAAAGGTGCAATCACAGTGATGGGATGAAACTATGCCCCCAATAGCCACTGGGACATTGAGGAACAGATATGCTGGCAGATTAGGGGAAAGTGTAGAACTAAATTGTTGTCATGGGTGATTTCAACTTCTCTAATATAGACTGGGACCTCCTTAGTGCAAGAGGTTTAGATGGGGCAGAATTTGTTTGGTGCATCCAAGAGGGTTTCTTAAATATGTGGATAGTCCAATGTGAGGAGAGGCCATACTGGACCTGGTGTTGGGTAATGAGCCTGGCCATGTGACTGACCTTTCAGCAGGGGAACAGTGACCACAACTCAAGTTTTAAGACCACTGTAGATAAGGATAAGTATGGATCTTGCGGGAGAGTTAATTGGAGCAGGGCAAATTACAGGATTATTAGGCAGGAACTAGGGAGAGTTAATTGGGAACAGCTGTTTTTGGGCAAATCCACATCTGACATGTGGAGGGTGTTTTAAAGACCAATTGCACAGAGTACAGGACAGGGATGTTCCAGTAAGAAGGAAGGACAAGGATGATAAGGTAAGAGAACCTTGGATGTTGAGAGGGTGGTGAATTTAGTCAAGAAGAAAAAGGAAAATTATGTAAAGCTTAGGAAGCTAGGATCAAACAGTGCTTGGATTATAAAGAAGCCAAAAAGGAGCTCAAGAAGGGAATTAGGAAAGCCAGGAAGGGCCATGAAAAGTCCTTGGCAAGTAGGATTAAAGAAAATCCCAAGCCTACATACATCAAGAGCAAGAGGATAAGTTGGGAGAGGGTAGGAGCACTCAAGGATAAAGGAGAGAATATGTGCTTGGAAGTGGAGGATGTGGGGGAGGTCCTTAATGAGTACTTTGCATCAATATTTACTAAGGAGAAGGAAGTGGAGGATAGGGAGATCAGTGAGGAGTATGCTCATATGCTAGGGCATTTTGAGATAAATGAGGAGGTAGTCTTGGGTCTCTTAAAGAGCTTTAAGGTGGATAAGTCCCCAGGGCCTGAGGGGATATACCCCAGGTTGTGAGAGAGATGAGATTGCTGGGGCCTTGACCAATATCTTTGTGTCCTCCCCAGCCACAGGCAAGGTCCTGGAGGACTAGCGAGTAGCTAATGTTGTTCCATTATTCAAGAAGGGAAACGGGGATAATCCTGGTAACTATAGATCAGTGAGTCTCGCGTTAGTGGTTGGGAAGTCATTGGGGAGGATTCTTAGGGATAGAATTTGAGTATTTGGAAAACCATGGTCTAATTAGTGACATAGAACAATTACAGCACAGTTCAGGCCTTTTGGCCCACAAAGCTGTGCCAAACATGTCCCTACCCTAGAAATTACTAGGCTTACCCAAAGGCCTCTATTTTACTCAGCTACAAATACCTATCTAACAATCTTTTGAAAGACCCTATCGTATCAGCCTCCACCACCATCTCTGGCAGTCCATTCCACGCACTCACCACTCTCTGACATCTCCTCTATATCTACTCCCCAGTACCTGAAACCTATGTCATCTTGTGACCACCAATTCAGCCCTGGGGGAAAAGCTTCTGACTATCTACCCTATCAATACCTCTTATACACCCCTCATCCTCTGTCTCTCCAAAGAGAGAAGGCCAAGTTCCCTCAACCTGCTTTCATAAGGCATGCTCTGCATCCCAGGCAGCATCCTTGTAAATCTCCTCTGCACCCTCTCTATGGCTTCCACATCTTTCCTGTAGTGAGGCGACCAGAACTGAGCACAATACCCCAAGTGGGGTCTGACCAGGGACCTATATAGCTGCAACAATACCTCCTGGCTCCTAAATTCAATTCCCTGATTGATGAAGGACAATGCACCATATGCCTTCTTAACCACAGAGTCAACCTGTGCTGCCACTTTGAGTGTCCTATGGACTCGGACCCCAAGATCCCTCTGATCCTCCACACTGCCAAGAGTCCTACCATTAAGACTATATTCTGCCAACATATTTGACCTACCAAAATGAACCACTTCACACTTATCTGGGTTGAACTGCATCTGCTACTTCTCAGCCCAACTCTGCATCCTATCTATATCCCTCTGTAACCTCTGACAGCCCTCCAAACTATCCACAACACCCCCAACCTTTGTGTCATCTGCAAACTTACTAACCCACCCCTCCACTTCCTCATCCAAGTCATTTATAAAAATAGTAAGGGTCCCACTACAGATCCCTGAGGTACACCACTGGTCACCGACCTCCATTCAGAATATGACCCTTCAACAACCACTCTTTACCTTCTGTGGGCCAGCCAGTTCTGGATCCACACTGCAATGTCCCCTTGCATCCCATGTCTCCTCACCTTCTCCATAAGCCTCGCACAGGGTACCTTATCAAACACCTTGCTGAAATCCATATACATTACATCTACTGCTCTCCCTTCATCGATGTGCTTAGTCACATCCTCAAAAAATTCAATCAGGCTCATAAGGCAGGACCTGCCCTTAACAAAAGCATGCTGACTATTCCTAATCATATTATACCTCTCCAAATGTTCATATATCCTGCCTCTCAGGATCTTCTCCATCAGCTTACCAACCACTGAGGTAAGACTCACCGGTCTATAATTTCCTGGGCTATCCCTACTCCCCTTCTTGAATAAGGGAACAACATCCGCAACCCTCCAATCTTCCGGAACCTCTCCCATCTCCATGGATGACACAAAGATCATCGTCAGAGGCTCTGCAATCTCCTCCTTCGCCTCCCACAGCAACCTGGGGTACATCTCATCTGGTCCCGGTAACTTATCTAACTTGATGCTTCCAAAAGTTTCAGCACCACCCCTTTTCTAATATCTACATGCTCAAGCTTTTCAGGCCACTGCAAGTCCCCACTACAATCACCCAGATCTTTTTCCCGTGGTGAATACTGACGTAAAGTATCCATTAAGTACCTCCGCTATTTCTTCCAGATCCATACACACTTTCCCACTGCTGCACTTGATAGGCCCTATCCTCTCGCATTTCATCCTCTTGCTCTTCACATACTTGTAGAACGCCTTGGGGTTTTCCTTGATTCTGCCTGCCAAGGCCTTCTCATGTCCCCTTCTGGCTCTCCTAATCTCTTAAGTTCCTTCCTTTTAGCCTTGTACACCTCCAGATCTCTAACATTACCTAGCTCTCTGTACCTTTTATGTGCTTTTCTTTTCAGTCAACAGTCAGCATGGCTTTTGCAGGGCAAGTCGTGCCTTACTAACGAAGTTTTTCAATGAGGTGACGAGGATGATTGATGAAGGTAGAGCAGTGGATGTTGTTTACATGGATTTTAGTAAGGTGTTTGACAGTCCCTCATCATAAAATATATATACAGATATTCATCATGTATACAAAAACAGTTCAAACTCTTAGTGTCACTTGGTCAATACATTACACCATTGCCACTCATGTGGCCTCCTGGGGTGATAACACCCTTTCAATATTTGAGGGGCTTCCCCATCTGACTTGGCCCCTTCATGTCCAGTATCAGAGGAACCCTAGACTGTGATCCTTCTCTACAGAGCCTTTGTGTTCATTGCACCTAGCTTCAGTGTATCCCTCAGCACGCACTCTTGCAGCCTGGAATGTGCCAGTCAGCAGCATTCTCTTCTGGACATCTCGCTGTGCTGAAAGACCAACAAGTTTTGGGCAGACCAATGAGTGTATTTCACTGAGATGATCTTCCAGCAGCAGTTGATCTCTGTCTCGCCGTGTGGCCCTGGGAACAGCTTGCAGATCAGAGAGTTGCCTTCAATTGTTGTTCTGACTGGTGTGCCCGAGGGGGAGATGGTTGCCCACTGCCTTAAACTTCTGCAGTCCAAGGGCATGAAGGTACTTCCACAAAGGAGTCAGGATGGATATTCCTGGATCTTGACCCAACAAAGATGAAGGAACAGCAAGTTGACACTTGGCCTGGAGAGGAACTTGAAGGTGATGGTGTCCCTGTGTATCTGATACTTTTGTTTTTCTGGGAGGTCAGTGACAAAAATTTGGCAAGCATAAAGAAGTCTTGGTGAGTTGCTGTTGAGCTCCTTGCAGATTTCTTGTACTTTCTTATTATTTCTCACATCTTCTCATAACACACAAGGAGGCCATTTGACCCATTGAGCCTAGGCAACTCAGTGTTCCCATCAATTCCATTCCCCTACCTATCTCCCTGTAGCTTAGGTGGTCATACATGCCCATCAACTTTGCCCTGATTCAGATGCTGACCACCTACAGCAGGAGCAATTAACCTACCAATCCAGCACATCTTTGGGATGTAGGAGGAAACCCACACAGTCATAGGGATAATGTATAAACACCACACGGAAAGCACCGGACGTCAGCATTGAAGCGACTAACTCTCGATGCCTATTCTGCTGGTAAAGGATGCTTCCCAACTTTTCAACAAAGGTCATAAAAGTACCCCATTTCTTTGTATTTTGCAATCTCAGCAAGCTCCTGCAGCAACTAGGTACCTCCGCATCTGCAAGACAATGAATTACTGCAAACATAATCATCCCTAAACTCAGTTGCTGCCTGTCAGTTCAAACTCTGCTCTTGGTTATGAGAAGGTAAATATTATTTTATTGTTGTAAAGTAACTTGTGAATGGGGTGTATCACTTTAAATGTGTATTTCTATCCAAACAGTGTTTAACATCCCATGGAAGTTATGCCATGCCCAGAATTATGTTTGAGGCATGGAAATTATTAAGTTTATTCCCCTCTTTCTGTCTGTCTCTCTCTCTCTCTTTCTCTCATCCAACCATATTTAAATCCTCTGAAAATATAGTGACAACCACTTTGGACATGCATAAAAATACCTCATTAATTTCCATGTAAGTTTGCTGAACAAAAATGTCAGTGTTGAATGTAACCTAGGTAACGAAGTCAAAACAGCATAAAAATACCAACATATATGGCTACTCAAACGTGTGAGGGCATTTTCAGAATTACTTGCTTGGATATTCAAGCTATCAATCACAGAACCACACTAACCTCATTCATTGCGTGATCATGTTCCCATCTATCTGAATCTGTAAAAGGAATAAGACACACAAATACACTGATTAGCTCAAGAAAGCTTTAAAACTTAATTAGCCTTCAGCATTGTAAATCTGCACCAGGGCAAATTTGCCTGCATTATTCTTCTCGCTCTCTCTCTCACACACGGAATGGAGGGATATGGATCACGTGCAGGCAAAAGAGTTAGTTTAATTTGTCATTGTGTTCAGCACAGACATCGTGGGCCAAAGGGCCTGTTCCTGTGCTGTATGGTTCTACGTTCATACACTGATACATACAGACACACACAAGCATGTACTACATGTACATAAACATACATGCATACACATACATGCACCCACACATATGCATACACACAGGTGATTAACTTCCAGGCCTCACCTATTTCCAATTTAGATATAAGAGCCAAGAGGACTAAAATACAACCCACTTCACCACTGTTGTGGGAAGCATCAATACCACTACATCTCCCATTCTCCCATCTCTTCCTCCTTCAATGACAAGAATTGAGATTAAGATTTTCACTTGATTATTCAAATCTCAAAAAGACTTCCCTCTTACCTAAGGTAAACATTGAAAATAATTAGACTCCATGGTACATGGATCCTTCAGAGGTAAAATTATTGATCATCAGGATGAGGGTAAAGTTTATTAAAATTGGGATATTGTTCCACTGGGTCTGAATCAAGGACTCCTAGAGCAAGGATAATAAAGTGCACATGAAAGGTGTAGTTCTCGTTATTCAGTTCCCACACTGTCTTAAATCCAGCCTTGGAAGATCTCTCTACAGCACTGTAACCTCCCCACACCATGTAGAAAGATGATCATAATGGTATTAACATTGCATATTCCAAGTCTCACCCCCAGTGTGACTCTCCTCTCCCCTTTCTTCTTCTGAGCCTCCTTGCATTTTGTCCCCATCCCCATCCCTCTACTGATTCCATTCACCTACTACCCACACATTTCACCCACTGGTTTCCCCCTCCCTCACCTGGTTCTAGTTCCATCTGCCCTTCACCTCTCCCCCAATGGTTCCCATCATCATCTTCCTTATATCAGATTCCAGCAATGGTAGTTTTGTGTTCCTGCTTATCGCCTGTCTGTCTCCACCTTCACCCTTCCTACCCCCTACCTGGCTCCATCTGTCTTTTTCTTTTTTCTACATCCAAATACCATCCACCTGCCTCTGTCTCCCAATTCCACCCCTCCCCCTCCCCTACCTGGCTCCAACTGCCCATCATCCTTCACCCTTCCTAGGTCCCCAATCACCCACTGACTTCTATCTCACCATTCCCTGTCTCCTCTTTATACTGGCCATCTCCCCTCTCCACTCCTAGTCCAGGTGCAGGGTTTCCACCCGGAATGTCGACAGGTCCTTTCTCCTGACAGATGCTGCCTGACCCAATGAGTTCCTCCAGCAGATTGTTGCTCCAGATTCCAGCATCTGCAGTCTCTTGTGTCTCTTGAGTTTGATATTCTTCAGGAGCTGGGTGGACCTCAGTCCAATCTAGTTTGGAAAGGACACTCACAGAAAGTCAAGGAATACTTTCATTCCGTATGTGGGACGAGATTCCAACATAATGACAGCACAAAGACATGTATAAAGTTGATGACAGAAATAAAGTAGTTTATCAATGGTACTTCATTTCATTTACTTAAGGAATTAAAACTAGGTTTACTGATTGAAGATAGCATATCATGATGCAGTGACTGGATTGTATCATGCATACAGAATGGTTTGTGTTTAAAGACGGGAAAGCTATTTAATTCAGAGAAAGCACTTTGTTGATTTTATTTGGGTTTACCTTTGGTCTGTGATGCATACTTAAATTTTATTTGGCTCTGTCAACTTTTACAACATTTTTCTCAACCTGCTTTGTTCAAATTAGGAAGCCCATATGAAGGGATAGGAAAGAAAAAAATCACAGAGACTTTGTGCAACACTGTTCCCCCAATAACCATCATACTTCACTGAAGGAAATCGTATTAAAACACTTCACTTGAGTACAACAATTAGGTTTTAAAGAAGGCCTTAATGATGGTGGGAAGGCAAAACTATCTTGGGGTGGAATTCCAAAGCTTGGGCATAGATACAGAAAAGCACTAACACCAATGGTGGAGAGAAAAGAGGCATCAATGCACAGGATGCCAGAGTTGGAGGAAGATGGGTTTGTTAGATGGTTGGAGAGATGGTGGAGGTAAGAATTGGGAGACTGAAGGGATTTCAAGAGAAGCAACATTTCAATATCTGGGCTTTTAGGGACTGGCCATCAACATGGGTTTCTGAGAGTGGTCTGAGTGGTATTGAGAATAAGAGAAGGTACAGGAAGCAGAATATTGGATGGGAGCAAGTTTATGGAAGATGGAGAGCAGTAGTGGGGTATATAACAAAAATGACGTCTCAGCAGCAGATGGTGGAGAAGTTTGAAATTAGAAGTTTTTGTCACGACGTTGAAAGCTTGGGCAGTGGGATTGCGAATTTTCTGGTGTAAACTGAGACAGCAGCCGGACAGGGTACTGGATTGGTGGCAAGGAGACAGAGTGGGTAGAGACTGAAGACCGTGGCTTTAGTCTGGAGATGGAGGGAGCTGCAGTTCATCCAGGGTTGGACACTGAATCTTGTACAAGCAGTCTGTCAACAAAGAGAACTGGGGTGTTGAAGCAGGGTTTGAGTGAAATAAACAAATTTTGTAAGATATACCTGACCATTCCTTTTTCTCTCTTCTACCTTCTGGGTACAGGAGATTGGAAGCCTGGACATCCAGATTCAACAACAGCTTCTTCCCCACTACTATTAAGATTCCTGAACCAATCACCCCTTTTACATCTCCTTCCCAGTGGTTCTGCCATGTTCTCAAACCCTTAACTCTACCTCTCTCTCGGTTATTCAGCTATTGTAACATTAGTATTTTTTTTGCACCACTTCAGATTGCATTACAATCTTTGCACCATTTTGCTGTTTGGTGCTTATCGTTGTACTTATTGCTGTATTTATTATTACCACGTTAACTGTTTTCTCTGTGAGCTTCATGTCAGCAAGGAATTTCATTGTGCCCTGGTGTATATGACAGCAAACTAATTTAATTTAATCTAATCTAATCTAATCCAAGCCTGCTCCTCTTGGATTTAGGGACAGGAAGGTGAGGGTGATGTGAAAAGGAGTGACTGGGATGGAGGAGTATTTGGGCCCAACACGGTTAGGGCCCTACCACCCAAAACCTGTCAGTGACCAGCCCTCAGGCGATGCACACTGACCCCAGTAACTACCATACCCACCCGCCCCCATGATGAACTTTGATGGACATTTTTCTCAACCTGTTTTTTTTAAGAGAGCTCAGCAAAGCCCAAATTAGAAAGTCCATTTGAAGGGACCAAAAAGAAAGAGAAAGATCAGAGACTATGTGCAACACTATTACCCTAACAACCATTAAATTTCACTGCAGAAAATTGTCCCAAAGCACTTCACTTGAGCACAACATTTAACACTGGTAGGAGAAGGGGAAGAGGGTTGGTGGTTTTCCCTCTTGGTAAAACTGTTGCTGATTTTTAACAGCTTTTTTATGATTTCTGACATTCAGAGATATTCAAAAACTATTAATATTGACATAATATTTTTTGAAAATATGAAGAAAATCATTAATTAAGAATGCATATAAGCAGTTAGACATAATTAACATCTCTTACATTCCCCTATTAGCAGGCTGACAAAATCCAGGGGTCACTGATCTGGCACCTGGGCTTAAATTTAGGTGGTTTAACACCAGCATTTCCGACTGTAATCGTCAGGATCACTGGAATTACCAAATCCATCCAATGACATTTGCCCTGGTTTTATTGAGACTAAGCCATCAAAAAGAAGTATTGAAAAAGTGCTGGATTGAGGTCCAGAGGCACATTGGCTGGTAGTTTGAAAATTCCATTATAACTGGGCATGAAGATGAGGGAGAGATGTGAGAGATCATGAGAGTGAAGAACCTGAAGGAGAATATGTTTAGTGACAGATGGAGACTTAAGCAGCAAATGTGGGGTGTCATTTAATGCTGATACTGGGAAGGAAAGGCTTGAGAAACATATTGGTGCAAAAATTGGCTTGAAGCTTGAGTGGAGGGTCAAAGCAAGAATCTTAAAGGAGAGGTGAGAGAAGTAGGAACATAATGAGAGGCTGAAAGGAGGAGAAAGCATCAGAGAACTAGAGGGACAGATCGAGGTGAGGTTTAATGATCAGGGCCACATTGCCCTCACAGTAACAGGCAGGGTAGATGGTCTGAGGTATAACCAGGCTGTGGGGGGCTGGGGGAGGAGGTAGTGTTATTACCTGGAAGCCAAACTTCCACATCAAAACCACTGCAATAGTATCCTCTATGACAAATGTTTACCTTCAAATAACCAGTCAGCAGAAGCCAACAAAGTGTTCAATAAGGAGTGACCTACAAAAAATAATGGAAGAACTCAGCAGGTCAGGCAGTATCTCTGGAGGGAAATGGACAGTCGACGTTTCGGGCCGAGACCCTTCATCAGGACCGGGAAGAGAGAGGGCAGAATCCAGAATAAAAGGGTGGGGGTGGGGGGGAGGAGGAGCAGCAGCACAAGCTGGTGGGTGAAAGGTGAATCCAGATGAGGGGAGGAAGTGGGAATGATGTGAGAAGCTGGGAAGTGACAGGTGGAAGAGGCAAAGGGCTGAAGAAGATGGAATCTGATAGGAGAGAACAGTGCACCATGGCGACTATAGTCCACTCACTAACATATTAGGCAGCCAATTAACCTACCAACCCATACATACGTGGATGTGGGAGGAAACCCGAGCACCCAGAGGAAATCCACATGGTTACAGGGAGAATATGTAAACTCCATAGAGACAGGGCCCAAGGGTCAGGAGTGAACCCTGATCTTTGGCGTTGTGAAGGCAGGGGCTTACTAACTGCGCCACTGCTGGCGGTGTGGGATCAGAATGATGGAGGCGTCAGTAGTAATGGATAGAGGATAGAAGTAAGATTGGAATGTTGGTCAAGCATGAGGAAGGTTCAGTGATCTTAGGGACAGTTTGGAGAGAGATTGTGGAAGAGGGCTGGTGGAATTGTACAGACTGTTACTCTGGGGAAACACTGCTGATGCCCCTGTCCCATAGGCAGTGCTTTAACCACACTCACTTGATGAATCCAGATCTTCAAGCCTTGTCATTCTAGTTGAGTTGAAAAGTAGAATGTTAACAGAATAGACACAAACAGGGTCCTTGAGCATTTTCACTCCCTAAGGCTGGTTGTTAGTCTCTTGTCCTGCCTCTGTTAAAATGGCGGGCAGGTGTATTTGTTTTCTGTTTGATATTTATAAATATCTCCCTTGCCAACCAAGCAAACCCACAGGTGTTTAAGGACTAAAATTCCCTCTTTTGTCCATTGCAGACTACAATACCATCTCAACTTTTTCTTTTGGCTTTTGAGAAGAAATAATTAGGCTTGTAATTACACTTTGCTTTTTTCAATTTCTACTTTCTAGTTAAAAATCTAACGGGTTTATAACCTAAGCTGTGGTCTAATGACTTACCTTTTCTGCCATTTTTTGAGGCTAAGAAAGGTCATGCTGGGAATATGTGATATAATCAGTTGGTGAAACTCATTAACCAAGAGTTTCCTTTCGATACTGGGTCTTACTACAAATTATACTGAAGTGAAGAAGGGTCACCATTGCATTCTGAGCTAGACCTTAACCAAGAATTCACTTTGAATACATTTACACAATCCTCCTTTTGACTTCCCCATTTAACAGCGCATTATTGAAATGCTGGAATTTGTGGCAAACGTGAAGACTTTGATGTGGTTTAGCTGAAAGCTTCTTTTATGCGTTAAGGCAGATAATGGTCCATAAATTCCGCATTGGTCACATTGACATCGAGCCAAGCCTTGTAAATATTGTTGAGTTGAGTTGGTGTCTGTGTTAAGTCTTCTTTCCTCTTTAGGTTTTGTAGATAACCATGATGGAGTTGATCAGGTACTTTACTGAACAAGATAGGTCATAACAGTTGGTATCATAGGATGCTCCTGTAAAATACTTTATTGTCAGTATTGAGCAAGATTTAATTATAGTTAATCACAATTCAAGGTCAGGAGGAATCTCTTGGAATGTTACCTTTCTAGATATTCACCATTTGTTGGTTTCATACATTTTGTCCATGATCTATATGAGAAATGAGTATCATGATCTTCATGACTCCATTTCTCCTCCAACCTCTCTCACTATCAATCTCCAAATGCTCCCTATCTGAGACAGTTGAAGAAATTAACATTTCAATATTGTTTTAATGGAATTCAGAGCCTTGCCATTGAAAGTCAACACTTTACTGGTCTGGTGTGTTGAATCCAAATCCCACTCCAGATGCTGGAGCACAGAGGTATCAAGCACTCTCCCCCATCTGCTCCCTGGTGTGGGCATAAAGGATCCTGTGGTAAGTTCATAAAGGATTAGTTGTCAAGTTTCTTACAAGAGTGACTCCATTTCAAAGAGATGGAAAATGTTTTGGCATGTTCTCAGCTCTGATAAATGTCCAATGGGATCTTTCTTCTCTACAGATAGATTGGTTATCTTTGTGCTGTCAGTATTAGTGATAAATACTTATGTTGGGGTTTGTATACTTCCTTTAGTGTGGGCTAGTGTGTACATCAGTCAGTGTATTGTAAATAGAAGCATTTTAAAAGATGCCTAATAACACAACCAAATCAAATAGAGATTATGAAAACAATTCCAGATAGTTGAATGTCACAGCTTTGATACCTTTCCAAAGTATATACAAGAATTTGCAACTTTCCATCAATCATTTCTTACAGCTTTGGGTACTGCCCTGCCTGATTTTAGTGTTATGGAGGGTAGTATGGCATTTATTAGTCTCACCTCTACTGTGATGGACATTATTCATCTGGTTCCTTACCATTGCTCATACCTTTCAACTCAGGACACAATACGCAGTTACATGTGGTATTGCCAACTGGCTCAGCTTCCTTTCATAGTTATTTTCTTCTGCTGCAAGATGAATCCATTGGATCAAATCATGCTCAGACCTTGTCTTCTGGTTATTCTTTAAGCATTAATCTGGACAGTGGTTGCCAACACACGGTGGGACTGTGGAACACATTGCAGACTGGCCCAATTCAGTTCTCTTCTCATCCTGAGATCTTGTAAGGTGCTGTAGATCTAAAGTAAGAATGGCTTCAAAGTAAAGGAGGTAAAGCAAGATAAAGTAAGGTATAACAGTAGGAAGCTTTATAAAACGATTGGCAGTAAATTTTCAGAACTTGCAAAGATTAATGTGAACTCCTAGAATTATTTACATTGGTCTTGTTTATCTAGAGAGGTTGGAGCTTGCAAGCTCAGAACTACAAGCAGCAAAACTTTATTTTAATCACATCAACTACTCAAATTGCCTGATACCTCCAGTGGATCTATCACACATCCATAAGAAACAAAAGGAGAATGTAATATCAGATCATGTTTCAGACTTTTGACGGTTGAGCAATATTACTTTAAAGATATATAAACTAATCAGATATTTGTAATAAAAAATTATGCCACACATCTCCTCAGAAAATGACTAGTGCTTGCAATCTCTCTACCAATTTAATATTCCCTTGAGTTAATATATTGTTATATATAGTAATGTGTTTTTATGTTTTGTGCCATTTATCTGACTTTTTCAAACTGCTGTTATGATTTGAACACTACAACTTACTTAAATGGGCCTGAAATAATTGCCAGTTAGAGTTTAATAACCAACAACTCAATTCAAAAAGGATCTTTCAATCATTCATAGAACTGAAGTGAACCATTGCATTGTTAATAGTTGAATTGTGTGGTTAGGTCTCTCTTCCTCAAACTTTTCAGACAGCTGACCAAAGTTGATGGCATATTATGTTGATTTGGGCTAAAAGCACAGAACTAAAACACATTAAAGCAAATTTGCCTCCAAATTTCTGTCATTCATAGTGTGAGTGACTGATTTCCAAACCGAGACCAGCACAGTTCTGTTTGATTACTTGCATCTGGACATTACTTGTATCATATTAGCACCTGTGGGGTAACCATTCAATGAGGTGGCCTGTGTTGATTGACATCTGACTCCTCACCATATTAAAGTTCAATGATGAAGATGGTGTCTTTATGGAATGAAATGTGAATTACTCCTCTCTTTCAGCCTTGTGTAACATTGGATCCAAGTATGTTTCTACTTTAACTGCCACCTTCTCAGCAAAAGCAGTGGCCAGAGTGAATTTATCTTCTTTCATTAATCATCTGGACCTGTTGTTTTCTTCAGAAGACAATTCATGAATTGTGTAGCTCAGAAACCACATATGTTCCATTAATGAGTGATCATTTGTATATTAACACTCCTCCTTGTTAGTCATTAATAATATTCTTATCAACATCCATTGGTAATTAAAATGTCAATAATAGCTTTTGCTTGGACACCATTCAAATCCTTCATTTTGCTTGAGGCTGCTAACTTGCTTCTTTCATGATGTCAATATGTTTCATCTCCTGGCACTCCTGACATTTATTTCTCATTTTGATTGCTGTCTTTTGTCTTTAATGAACTCCACCCCTTCACAGCTTGCTTAATTCTGATTGGTTAGCATCCAGTGTCTGTAACTAATGTGTCTGATGCCACTAAGGGAGCATCTGCAAATAGATGTCATCAATTCATTCTGGGTTACTGTGCACCTGCAATTCTACAAGGGGCCAGTGCTACAAAAACATTGAGGACCTGTTAGAGACACGAGACTGCAGATGCTGGAAATCTGGAGCAACACTCAAAGGAGCAGGAGGAACTCAATGGGTCAGGCAGCATCTATGGTGGGAAATAGACAGTCGATGTTTTTGGTAGGGGCCCGTCATTGGGATTGGAAAGAAAGAGGGGAGATAGCCAGTATAAAAATGTGGGGGAAGGGGTGGAGCAAGAGCTGTCAGGTGATGGGTCGATCCAGATGAGGGGAGTGATAGGCAGGTGGGGGAGGGGGGGGGAATGAAGTGAGAAGCTGAGAGGTGATAAGTGGAAGTAACAAAGGACTGAAGAAGATGGAATCTGATAGGAGAGGACAGTGGACCATTGAATAGAGGGAAGGAGATGAGGAGGGAACCAGTGGGAGGAATGGGTGGGTGATGGGCAGATTGAGAGGGCAGGAGAGGGGAAAGAGATGGCGTGAAGGGGGTAGGTAGGATAAGGGAAAATAAAGAGGTGGGGACAGAGGGGCGTGGTTACTGGAAGTTAAAGAAATCAATGTTCATGCCGTTGAGGACATGTTTACTGCTTTATCCAGATTACTGAATGTCAACAATTCTTGTTTGTTTTTGTATGTTTTTGCTGACAACCATTGAGAAGTGAAGAATAAGTAAGATTAAAAACAGTAAATCCTTTGTGAATTTGGCTAATCCAGATGACCTGAGACTTTCAGCGATGTCTGAAGGAAAGAGGGGTGAGGGGAAGGAAATGAGACTCTTCCCAGACTGCAAACATAATGCCAAGCACTGAATGACTAAACAAGAAGCAAAAGTTAGATGATGTGCTGGTCACTGGGACTGATCTAATGTCTGGTGTTATTGTATCATCCACTCATTAACCATGAGTGCCAAATTACTAACACAAAGTCAAACTCTAAGGGAAATCTATGACCCATCTATGTTTAAGAAGTAAGACATACTTCCTAGTCTGTATGTTTAAGAAGTATGTGCTTAAACTGTTGTGAGTGTCTGCAAGACTTTCACAAAACAAAAGCTAGAAAGGGTGCAGAAAAGATTTATGAGGATATACCAAGACTGGAGGGCTTGAGTTATAAGGGGAGGTATATAGGCTTGGACATTTTTCCCTGGAGCATAGGAGGCTGTGAGGTGACCTTATAGAGGTTTATAAAGTTATAAGGTGGATGGTCACTCTCTTTTTCACCAGATAGGGAAGTCTAAAACTAGAGGACATAGGTTTAAGGTGAGAGTAGAAAGATTTAAAAAGGAATCTGAGGGGCAACTTTTTTTTTAATACACAGAAGGTGGTGGGTATATGGAACGAGCTGCCAGAGGAAGCTGTAGAGGCAAGTACAATTACAATGTTTAAAAGACATTTGGACAGCTACATGGATAGAAAAGGTTTAGAGGGAAATGGGCCAAATGCGGGCAAATGGGACCAGCTTAGATAGACATCTTGGTCGGCAAGGTTGGCAGACGGCCCTGTTTCTGTGCTGTACACCTCTATGATTCTATGACTCTGAGAAACAGGCTGAGATAAAACACCCATTTACACTAATCCTAAAATATTCTCCTCATATTCCCATCCACCTCACCCAGATTGTACCACTCCTTAATGCACGAGGGTCAGTTTATAGTGGTCAATTAACTTACCAGCCTGTGTGTCTCTGGGATATGGGAGAAAAACAGAACACCTGGGAAAACCTACAGTGTCACAAGGAGAACGTGCAAACTCCACACAGGCAGCTCTGGAAATGAGGGTTGAACTCGGGTTACTGGAGCTGTGGAGTAGCAGCTCTGCTAGTCACTGTGTCACCCCTGCTGTATCACTCTAATACCCAGCCAGCCTCCAGAACACACCCACAAGCAGTAGCTCTGCCCAACACCCCCATTCCCCCTTATCCCCAATAACATCCATGGAGACACCTGGCATTAGGTCAAGATAACACAACCGACAGAATTTGTACAACCAAAGGTGTAATATTTTAGCCTATGGGTTAAAAAGTCCATGCAATGAATGTAAGCTTGGGAATTATCTTACAAATATTACCATTGATATGACATACTGAACTATATCTTACAAATGTTTACCGCCATAAATATACCACCGTCAAATAATTCAGTACTGGTAGTAAACTTTCAGGTCTTGGTTTTGCAGCTGTTCATAACAGATTAATAGGAGCTAACTTTGATAGGTACAGGGATTGCAATGTATGATCAACCTCTGCCTTTTGATTACAATGCAGGCAGTCTGCCAGTTCCTTATTGTCTGCTCAATAGAAGACTTTCAGTGGGTATCCGGCTCTAATCATATTGTGGAATGGTTGAGCACATCAGCAAAGGGTTCAAAATCTATCTCAGCTCATACCAATTAAAACAAGCCAACACTACTTTGTGCTAATTTACCTCTCAGATGAAGGCCAGGAGGAGGGACTGGTCAGATCACTTGTACCAGACCTGGGATTGGAGGGAGGGTTGTACAGGAAGCATAGGGAAGATGGTAGGGTAGGTATGAGTGGGAGCTGGTGGACAGTAGGTATTCAAAGAAGATCTAACAGGGTCAGGCTCCAACTGGTGGGCTGGGATCTTCTCTTTAAATAGCTGCAAGACAGGATTGCATTGGATTCTGTTGGACCTGTCCTGTGGTAATTGGTTAATTAATGTCACATGTACTGAGATACAATGAAAAACTTCTGTTTGTGTGCCGCCCAGACAGATCATTCCATATATAAGTACATTGAGGTAGTACAAAAGGAAAATAAAAACAGTATTTAGAATATAGTTTTACGTTTACAGAGAAAGTGCAGTGTAGGTAGACAAATAAGGTGGTCTTCTCACTGCCAGGGCCCAGGGACACACTCACCTTCTGTGGCTGCACAGCTCTAAAGATCCTGCCAGTGTCTCTATCTTGGTCAACATATGAAGTGGAGGGGGTCATGAGTGGTGGGATCCAAGGCCCCAGCCACGACTCCGTATGGCCTTCTAACAGCTCATCCTGCCAAGGTCATTCTCAGTGCTTCCAAATGTCTCTGTTGATCAGTATCATTTGTAACAGCTGAAAAAAGAATTAAGTAATTAAAGAAAAATAGCTTAATTAAAAATGCAAAATTCACTTTAAAGAAGACTTAACTGATGTAATTAATTAATTTGTATTTAATTTGAATTTCATTAGTCAGTATTGATTAAACTAAAGTTGTATTCATTAATATTGTTGTACTGGTCAGTTAGTATTGATTAAAATGAAGTTGTATTGATTAGCACACAAAAAGCTGGAGGAACTCAGCAGGTCAGGCAGCATCTATGGATGGAAATGGACAGTTGGCGTTTCAGGTCGAGCCCCTTCATCTGCATGAGAAGACCCTTCATCAGTCCAGATGAAGGGTCTCAACCTGAAATGTCGACTATTAACTTTCTTCCACAGATGCTGCCTGACCCACTGAGTTCCTCCAGCAATTTGTGTGTTGCTCCAGATTCCAGCATCTGCAGTCTCTTGTGTCTCCTTGTATTGATTAGTATTGTTGTACTGATCAGATAGTATTGATTAAAATGAAGTTGTACTGATTAGTATTGTTACACTGATTGGTTAGTATTGATTGAAGTGAACTTGTATTAATTAGTATTATACTGATTGGTTAGTATTGATTAAAATGAAATTGTATTGATTAGTATTGTTGTACTGATCAGTTAGTATTGATTGAAATGCCAAAAGCCTGAAAGCATGCACCACCAGGTTCAAGGACAGCTTCTATTCCGCTGTTATAAGACCATTGAATGGTCCCCTTGTAGCTTTGGTGGATGAGCCCATTCCCTTGTTCTCACCTCCAAAGTTAGCAGCTATGTTGTCAGCTGTTTAGGGACAATATCCTGGAATTCTCTCTCCAAAAGATTCTCCTTCAAAAAGATGCTTATTAATGCCTGCCTTTTGAACTGAGTATTTGCTCATTCTGTCCTATTTTGGCACTAGTTATTGACCAAGAGAGTTCCTGTGTACTATGTTGGGATGTTTCAACAAGATAAAAGTGCTGTATAAAGGTGAACTGTGCTCATCCACCAAAGCTAATTAATAACACCAATGAATGTAAATAAGTATACACTAATTTGTGTATATGGTACAAAGCGCTGATGCTACGAATCTGATTTAGGATTTATTTACTGAATGAGATAACGTGATCTTTTTAAAATTGGTGTAAAAACTTGCAGTCCCACAAAATACCAACACAACAAACCAAAAAGTATAAAATCTCAGCACAAATAGTGCTGAACTGGCTGAGCTTGTTGGGCCAAGAAAGCTGTGGTCTGCATATTTGGAGCTCCCTGCCCTCTCCCTCCAGTTCTTATGATGTGGATATCCTTCCCCTAGTTGATAGTGTGCTTACAGGTACACATTGAACAATGAAGACGAGATACCTCTCAGTAATGTGCACAGCAGTAATGCAGTCTTACATTATCTTGGGGCCAATTGTGTAATGTAAAAGCTGGATCTGAGTGATTTATGTCCATCATCTGTACCCTGAGGTTAGTTAGCTGGCTTTAACTTCCTGCTAGTTTGGCAGTTTGTAACTATATATAAAAATATATATATAGTCGTAAGATTATTGTTGGATGGCAATGTTTCTATTTTCGTTACTGTTGAAAGTAGTGTAGCTGTGAGGATCTGAGATCCACCTGGTGTGTGATGGAGCACCCAAAACTATGTAGATTTGATGATTTAGGACCTGGCGAAAATTGAAACTTTTCAGGACTGAGTTGTGAAGAAGGGCGAGTGGCGATAGAATGAATTATATCAACATCCAGCAGCATTGCAAACATTGTACCTGTACGGAGGGCAGAAAACATAATGGGCCTTTATTAAAACTTAGAAAGACTTCAGTACATTTTTGCTGTGACCCTCACTCCAAATTAAGTCTTGACAGTATTATTCCTGCCACATCCTCCATTGAATTGGAGAGGCTCTCATACAGTATTTATGTGGAACATCCTGTGTGTTGTGCATAAATGTATATAATTGGCATTACTCATCTGAAGATCTGGGATTAAAAGAGTGCAGTACCTCTGGCCATTGTAAATTAGAACACAGAGTACCTTGAGAACTGGAATAATGATGAGCACAGTCTGTTCAAGAGAAAGGGAAAAAAATCTCCCCCAGGAACTTATTTGAAATTACTTATTTATAAACTGATGGACGGGGGACCACCCATAGAGAGGCAGGGTCGACAATCTGCTGCAGTGCTGTAGAGCAAGTGTAACTAATTGTATACAATTATCTGTCATAAATCCAACCCGCCTTTCTAAAGGATCAATTCAGCAGGGTGATTTGAGAAGTTAGTGGCCCTCTATCTTGGAAGAATGTGAGGCAAGGAGTTAAGCTGTGCTGATGAAATTAGCAGTCTGCTTGGTCCCAAGCCAACACCTACCTCTGGCTTTTCTGAATTCCACATCTGCATTCCATATCTGTATTCCATATCTCATTGGGTTTATCTTGCTTCATTAATAAACCAGTCACATTTCTTGTTTGCAACTCTCGTGGACTGCTTTCCTTTAAGTTCTCTGTGAACTTACTCACCCTTGTTCCACCCCATACCACTTCATTTGCATCAATAGAGATGCAGAGGCATGTCGTTCAACATAGCTGCTTCCTGGATACTGTACATTGACCTGTACAATTTGCTGTGTGCCATCTGGATGTAAAGATGTTGAATCCCTTATAGTCATTATATGAAGTGCTGCACATGCAGTTAATGGTGTGAAGAGCCCTGCAGTAATAGGGTAACAATGTGTGGACCTAAGGAAAAGACCCATGAAGATTTGTGAGCCTGAGTTTCCCCACGCAATCTTGACTTAATAGTCTTTGCCATCAGTAGAAGACTTGTGGCATTTGAGAATTCATCAAAAACATGAGTTAACAACCAGTTTCAAGAATTCTGACAGACAATAAATGATGAGTCAAAATATAGATTCCGATTAACTGCTTATTCATGTTACACAGATCAATATAAAGATCAAGATGTTACCATGGGATTAAAGTAGAACTTCAAATATTGGAAACAAACTATTAATATTTTGTTGTTTTAGTATCATTGGATATTTATTATCCTGCAACAGAAGGAATGACCTTCCATACTGAAATTAGATTTTCAGGGTCAGAGAGGTTGGTCAACAATGATAATTCTTTAGTGATTCATTAAAAGCTCATCCAATAAAGATAAATATTTTCAGCAATTTTCACAGTGAGAATACTGCATAAAATATTGAGGTTCACAATTTATTATTGTTTATGTTAACTGCATCTGTGAACACACTATCCCTCTCTATAGAGCAAGGTGTCACTGAGAACAACTTCTGTATGTCTGTCCAGATGAAGAGTCTTGACCCAAAATGTCAACAGCCCATTTCCTTCCATAGAGCTGCCTGACCCACTGAGTTCCTCCAGCACCTTGTGTGTTGTCCAGATTCCAGCATCTCTCTGTCTTCCCTATGTTTGTATTTACATGCACTTACATGGGTGCCAGAAGTTGGTGTTAATTTTGCATTATAATTAAAGAAAATGCTGGCAAATTTCTTGTCCTGATAACCTTAAGTGCTGGGACTGCTCCCTGGAAATAACCCTGGTCATTAGAGCTAAACATGGTCGGGTGCAATACGCTATCTCTGAAATTCATTCCACTGGTCAATGGAATGAAACAGTGTAGAACAGGCTGATACTACAGCATGGCATGTTTAATGCTGCTGGCAGAGGATGTTTCAAAGCAAATATCTCTTACTTTGACATATTTGTTTTTATTTATTTTTTCAACTGGGAAACATTTCAGAAGGACATGTCTTCCAGTGAAGGTGTTGTAGAGATGAAAGTTGATATGGTGTAAAAGTAAAAGGCTTGTGTTCAACAAAGTACTAACCACCAACATTCCCTGAACAGGGGAATTGAATTCGTTTGGATTCATTTGCAAGTAAAACCATTTCTAAAGTATTTTAGATACTCACCAATGCAATGTTGTCACTCAGCATGGATTTTCTTAATTAGCAGTTGAGAAACTTTCAAAGAAGAATAATCCTTTATTTATAGTTTAAATAAGGGATTATTCTTTTCTAGGAATATATCTTCTACTAATTAAAAAAAAATCTAAGCTAAGTGGCTACATCACAGCGATGTCGCTGTCCTAGTAACTGGTGTCTTGAATTTAAAGTGATTCTTGTAAGTATTGTGTGTGAGTGTTTATCTCTCATTATCCCTCTCATGTACAATTTATATTTATTTATTGCAGGACAGTACACTTCTAGTAATGATTACAAGATAGTAATCTAATTAAGGTGTTCCATGAAACCTCAGACTAGGAGCTGAACTCATGCAGGCTATAACTGTCAATGTGCACTCGAAGATTAGAATCCATTCTGGCAACCAGTCCTTGGTATTGGCTTTTTTATTTCCGCTACTTTAATCAGATCTGGGAGCTTTTAATTAGTCTTTGTGTGAGCACCAGTTGACAGTATGCATATTAGCTATCAGTCCACACCACTTCCTCAATGCTGGATGGCATTCACAATTGGACATTTTTGGAAGAATGTTTATGTTTATGGGGGCAGAGAGAAAAATGTCAGGGGAACTGTAATAGGTCTCTACATTGAACAGCACATGTCAGCATGAAGCACTCACATAGACATGTTCATTACAGTCCTGCATCAAACATGGTCACGTCACCTGTAGAGTAAACCCAACCTCAGAAAACCAATAGCTATCACAAGCAAAGTTTCCATTCCTGAGCTCAGTCCTCACTGTGGTCCACTTGAGTGAGGCTGCCAATTTAGTTCACGCATGTTGCAAGCTAGGCCAAGTTATGATTCCCAATCAGCCAACATCCTTTTCATCTGGGCTGGGTTTGATCCCGGCTGGAGGAAAATAGTTCTGCAAAGCAATCGCACGGCCCAGTTGGCGGGTCATGGCGACCTTCTTCAAGTTATTTATGAGACTGTTACTGAGGCTTTATTGAGAACTGAACTGCAGTAATTTAAGATTTAACTGAGGTCAGAATGCTGCATGTGTCTGCATGAACATGGGGAGAATTCTCTCCTGGACATGTTTGAATCACAGTGAGGCTGCATTCGCCAGTACAATGGACTGCTTGTAGATGGAATAAATAATGGTCTGCTCTTGGCAGCCACAGTACAACTGAAAATGAAGCAAAGGCAGGTTGAAAGCTTGTACAATATTATAATAATCAGTTTACAAAGAGAAAAGATGAATGAATTCATCAAATTTCCAGATATGACTCCACCCCTATTCTATTGTCTCTCCAAACCAATGCTGTGTGAATCAAGCACAGCTGTTGAACCACAATCTTGCCTAATCCCCTTTCCCAACTGGAATTGATCAATTCCTTTATTTACCTTTTGACCTAGACTTAAGGGATTTTTACTGATGGTTCATTCCACATTTATTTCAGGTGGGTTCTCTTAAAAAACAACCAGCGGAATTTCATGCTAAGACTTTTTAAATTCATTTGTAATTAACTTTGCATGCTGAATAGCAAATAATAGATCCTGAGCGCCGATGCTTTAACTACCCTTCTATCTAGAAGCAGTCCTGTCACTACTTTTTCTCCCAGCAGTCTGTGGCTCTTAGCTCTTTATTTTATTGTTCCAGAATGTCTCATAAAGTGTAACAACAGAAATAATTTAAAAGCAAAAAAAATGTGATGCATAAAAATATTCCACAAATTAGGTGTTTAAATATTTAAAGGAACATATGCGGCAATTGCAGCTGCAGCTCAGGGACCACAGAATCAAACCTTTCACAAGCTTAAAACCTCATTGAATATTGGAAAATATAAACTTACACACTCGAGTTCAGGCAATGCATCCCATTCCTGTTTTGTTCACAACTTGATTCCTACATAATTTTACCCACTTATGAGTAATTTGCTGTGCATTATTCGTTTCTGCACAACAATCTCTTAGGGACTGTCCCATCGTTGTTAGTATAACCAAGCCATACAAAGTATGTCTTGCATACAAAATGTTTCAGCCTGCAGAACAGAAGCAGATAAGCGTGGCTTTTAACTCTGCATATTTTGTTAAGAGGTTGTTGGGAGATTGCAGGTCCTTGATGGTTAGGTGATTTGCACTACTGGGTCACATAGGTCATTAAACTCCCTCAGATTTACTCCCTTAGCTCAATTCTGTCAAGACGGTGGTTGGGTTGTTTGCTGAAATTTGTTACAATGCCTGTGGGCTTGTGATATGGATAAGTGAGACATGGTCCCTGCTCTTGACAGGTATGTTCAGATGTGGGGGCAGGAATGTGTTGGTGAAGATTGAACATCGAGGTGGAAAGAGTTAGAGTGTCTAATGATAACCTTTACTGATTGAATAGTCAGCTGATGTTCATAATCCAACTCATACATGTGGAACAACCATTGGATGTGCACCATTGAATCCCTGGAGAGTGTTAGTGATTGAATGGGGTGTTGGGGAGACAAGACCCATAAACGTATCAATTTAAAACAGGTTTGAAGGTTGTAAGCATGAATAGAAGCTAATATATTAGGAGAAGGAAAACACGATGATGCTGGAGGAACTCAGCAGGCCAGGCAGCATCTGTGGAGAAAAGCAGGTGGTTAATGTTTCAGGTCAGGACCCTTCTTCAGAATTGAATATAGGAGAACGGGAAGCCCAATATACAGGAGGGAAAAGCAAATAGGTGGATAAAAGAGGTGAGGCGGGGTGGGCACAAGGTGGTGATAGGTAGGTGCAGGTAAGAGGAGGAGGGGAGAGCAGATCTACTGGGGGAAGTAAAAGATAAGAAGAGAGAGAAAAAAAGAGGCTAGGAAAGGGAAGAAGAAGAAGAAGCATGGTGGGGGGGGGGGGGGTGGATTACCTAAAGTGGGAGAATTCAATGTTCATGCCATTAGGCTGCAAGATTCCAAGATGGAAAATGAGGTGCTTTTCCTCCAGTTTGCACTTGGAATTCTCCTGGCAGTGGAGGAGGCTGAGGACTGACATGTCAGTGATAGTGTGGGAGGGGGAGTTGAAGTGACTGGCAAAAGGGAGATGCAGATCGTGGTTATGGACAGAGCGCAGGTGTTCTGTGAAACAGTCACCGAGTCTGCGTTTGTTCTCACCAATGTAGAGGAGGCCACACTTGGAGCACCGAATGCAGCAGAGGAGTTTCTGTAGATTAGGAGAGGATGCTTTCTTGAATGTTGGAATAGCAAAAATATCATGCTATGATATTTTTACCATTCCAATTTGCAAGCTGTCATTATGAATTATTTCTTTTTAATTTATTCATTTCTTGGGATCTTGGCACCAATGGCAAGGCCAGCATTTGTGGCTGATCCTTAATTGCCCTTGAGAAGGTAGTTGAGAGCCATGTTCTTGAATTGCTGCAGTCCAACTGGTAGGGAGGGATTCCTAGGATTTAGTCCCCATGATGATGAAGGACAGAGAATATACTTTCAAGTCAGTATGGCATGCATCTTGGTGAGGAACCTGCGGGCGGTAAGTGTTCCCATGCACCTGTTGTCCTAGGCCTTAGCGGTAGAAGTAGCAGACTTGGGAGGTGCTGTTGATGTTGCTTGGGCGAGTAACTGCATTGTATTTTGTAGACAGTATGCACTTCAGCCACTGTGTGCTGGTGGTGGAAGGAATAATATTTAACATGTAGATGAGGTGCCAGTCGTGGACTGCTTTGTGTTGAATGGTGTCAAGTCTCTTGAGAACTGGAGCTGTACATCCAGGCATCATACCATGTAGATTGTGAAAGTCTTTGGGGTGTTAGGAGGTGAGTCACTTGCTGCAGGACAGCCAGCCCTTGACTAACTCTTGTAGCTATGGTATTTATGTGGCTGTTCGAGTTGAGGCTCCAGTCATTGGTGATTCCCAGGCTATTGATGGTGAGGGACCTAGCAATGATAGCACCATTGAATGCCACGGGTAAGTGTTTAGTCACTTCCTTGCTGGAGATTACCTGGTATTTTTGTGGCACAAATGATCTTTACCACTTATCAGCCTATGCCTAATTGTCCATTTCTTACTTCATTTGCTGAGGAGTTGCGAGTGGAATTGTACATTATGTAATCATCACTCAATATCCCCAGTCTGACCTAATGATGGAAGGAAGGTTATTGATGAAGCAGCTGAAGATGGCTGGACTTAGGACATTGCTCTGTAGAACTCTTACAGTTATGTTCTTGGACCAGGATGATTGACCTACAACAACTGCAACCATCTTGCTTTGTGCAAGTAAGACTCAAGCCACTTGGTCATTTCCCATTGATTTCAGTTTTACCAGGACTCCTTGATGGGGATAACACTCTTGGTCAAATGATTGTCACAGGATGTCAGGGGAGTGACTTTACCTCACCTCAGGAGTTCAGCTCTTTAGTGCATATTTCTACCAAGGCTGTAATGGTTTCCAGATCCGAGTCATCCTGACAAAACCCAAAGTGGGCATCAGTCCACAGGTTGTTAAAGAGCAAGTGTGACTTGATAGGACTGTGGATGACAGCTTCTACCACTTTGATGAAGATTGAGATGAGACTGATTGGTGATTGGTGATCCACCTACCTGCCTTTTCCCCATAACTCTTAATGCCCTACTATGCAAAAATCTATCTAAATGTGTCTTAAATATATTTAATGAGGTAGCCTCTACTTCCCTGGGCAGAGAATTCCACAGATTCACTGGTCCCTGGGGAAAGCAGTTTCTCCTCATCTCTATCCTAAATCTGTTCCTCCAAATCTTGAGCCTATGTGCCCTAGTTCTAGTCTCACCTACCAGTGGAAACAACCTCCCTGCCTCCATCTTATCTATCCCTTTCATAATTTTATATGTTTCTAAAAGATCCCCTCTCATTCTTCTGAATTCCAGCAAGTATAGTTCCAGACAACTCAATCTCTCCTCATAGGCTAACCCCCCTCATCTCCAGAATCCAACCTGGTGAACCTCCTCTGCACTGCCTCCATTTGCCCTGGTTTTTCTCAAGAGGACACACCAGAGCAATTTTCCACAATGTCAGGTAGATGCCAGTGTTGACACAGTACTAGAATGTTGAGCTTTATAAGGTTTGTTAACTTTGCTACAGTTTTACTTGCTTCCCTCTGTATGAGTGAAATACTATGTAGGCTTTACAGTAAAGCAGAACATCCATGAGCTGTGGGAAGAGCAGTCTAACATCCGATTGGCCTTGGCTTTCCTATGCCAGTCCATTTGCTCTTATTAAACAATTGAGTTTGTTTAACAAGGGAACATTCCTCTGTCTTTCAGGTCTTCCTCCAGGCAGTTCTATTTAAATAATTTCTATCCAGTCCTCTCTTACCTTTTTATGTTACTGGTTGTGTCTCTTCTTTCAAGTCCTTCCCCCTACCCCACCTTCCTTGTGTTTTTCCCTGTTGTTTCTGTTACCCTTTTGTTTCCCACATTTTCTACTGCTATGTATGCTCCCTTGCTCTCACTTCCCACATCATCTGTCCTGCAGTAACTACCCCTCTGTCATTTTCCCTACGTTAGCCACTGCCTTTAGATTCTCTGTCTTTCTGTAACAATCTCTCACCATATATTTTTGATCTGCCGTGCAGTTTTCCCTCATAAATGTTCACAATCTTTTCATCCATCTCTATTGCCTATTTTTGCTTTTCCCTCTTGTTTCCCCTTGCTGTTCTCTTACTCTCTCTCCACTCCTTCACAATCACTCCCCTCCACCCACACACCCCAAATAAAAAAATATTTAAGACTGAGCAAAACTACGTTAGAGCAGAAAAATAATTTTGAGAATTAAAATATGGAACAATGTGAATTGAGAAAAGACCACTCAACTTTTCAAACATCCAACACACAAAATACTTTATTATAAACTTTATCAAATTCCATAGACTCATGAAGGTCAGTTTTATGAAATATGTTTTTGAAGACATTAATGATGCTAGAATTACTTGTGTAAATCTTCATTGATGGATTTTCTGTTAGCACAGGGGCCAAGTGTGCTTATGACATAGTTGAGAATAATGCTTATGTTCACTATTTATATAGCAATTATACAAATACCATTCCCTTAAGCCATGTTTTGCTGCCGCTATAGAATTCCATCAGCAGTCTTTGCTCTTTACTCTTCTACATCCTTCACCTCACCTATGTTTCGAACAATTGCCTATAGCATATTAAATATTGACTGCTGTTCCTCGATAACTAGCGGTCAGTAATTGATCCTGGGCATCTTGTTATTCATGTACAATATTTTATGATACACCTTTGACACATTCTTATCTATGTTAAAAATCCAACCTTATTCCAGATCATATACTTATTCTAACTCTCCTTAATTGTTGTTCCACTTGTACATAAGTTTGTACATTTGTTTTTTCTCGATATCCTAATACAGGTTAAAACCCTCTGGTCAGCCATTCTGTGGTCCAGAACTCTGTGGTCTGGCATGTTTTGAGTCTGTAGTACAGATCTATATTAATCAACTAATTCTAACTAACATCTAAAATTAACTAAGGTCTGTACTAACCTGCAGTTAATTAACCTACCAATGCAACTTTTGCAATTTCCACCACCAGCATGTCTGACTTTGGGATACGGATAGTTCTTGGAACCATTTCCTGACCCGGGGAGTGTCTACACTTAGAAAGAACAGTTCTCCTGCTCAGACAAAGGTGATCGGGGCAATTTCTGTGATCTGGATTTTCTGTGGTCTGGCACCAGTCAGGTCCCAAGGGTGCTGGACTAGAAAGTATCAACCTTAAACACAGCAATGGAAGATATTATGTGATGGAGTAAAAATCGATAACATTACCTTTCACTGTTCCTACCTCAGTTCATCCGCTGCTGAAGTTTCTAATCTTGGCCATTCCATTGTACTTCTGACTGGCCTCCCATCTTGCATCCTCCATAACACTGAAATTGTGCAAAGCACTGTTCCCCACATTCTAACATGCAGCGTCCTTCCAACTATTACGTCTGTGAGCGGTGACCCCCGAATGGCTTCTAGCATATTAACCTACCAGTCTGGAAATTTTCTTGTCTCTCCATAGACTCACTGCCCCTCCAACCATTGCTGATGCAGTTCAGTCAATTCCCCATTTGCAGCCATGTCCTCATCTCCATAGCCCTAAACTTTGGAGTTTCTCTCCCCCTGCCTACATCTCTCTCCCCTTCTGAAGTCCTTATAATCCATCTCCTTAACCATGTTTTAGTCAGCTATCCTAACATCTCCTGATGCAGTTCAGAGACAGAAGCACAACAATTAGGCTGCTGCCCCAATGCAGTGCTGAGGGAGCTCTGCACTTTTAGAAGTCACATCTCTCAGACAAAGTGCTAAACTGAGGCCCCATCAGCTTTTAAAGGAGGAATGATTTTTTTTCCTCTCTCTTTCCTTTCCTTCCTCTCACCCTCAATATATTGGATCAAAGCTCAAAATTAAAGGGAGGGAAACAAAAAGTACACAGAACAAACACAACAACACAACACAGGAGAATAAGAGCAGGAGTAGCTCACTCAGCCCCTTAAGCCTGCTTCACCATTCAAATATTATCATGGCTGATCTGCCTCAGGCCTCATCTCCTCCTCTGTGCCAGATCCCGATCACCCTCAATTCTCTGATCTTTCAAACATTTATCCACCATCATTTTAAATACTTCTAATGACCTAGCCTCCACAACTTTCTGGAGTAAAGAACTCCAGAGGTTCACCACCCTCTGCAAGAGGAAATATCTACACAGCTCAGTTTTAAATGGTTGGTCCCTTACATGAAACTATATCCCCTCATTGAAGATTTTTTAACCAGTGAAAGCATCTCAATATTGACCCTGTCATGCCCTCTTAGGATCTTTTCTGCTTCAAACATTTATCTCTTCCTAAAGTAAATGACCTCCTGTTGCTTTAACACTATATAGATGGTGGTACATAATTTTCAGGACCTTAGGTCAGTGTGCAGAGTTTTCCATAGATGCCTGTTTAAAATTAAAGCATTCTATTCAAACAACCATCCAGATTCATTAAGAAATGGCCATACTCTATTTCATTATGCTGGTCAGATTCCAGATGCTCTTTCATTTTTGACCAGCATTCTGATTGCCTCAATGGCCAATCTGCATCTTGTTGGAAATCACACTTAGTTTTGATGGATGCAGAGTGTCTTGTTGCTCTTTGAATTATAAATAAATTTCAGAAACTAACCATGGATGAGAGGCAGCCAATGTATTTTGACTCAGGAACAGTCTGATTTCCCCGTTCAAAACCACTGTCTGATTCCCTCAGATATCCCTGTTATTGTGGCAAATCCAGTTTCAATGCAACATTATCCTGTATAGGAAAATCAAACAAAAAATTGCAGATGCAGGAAACCTGAAATAAAAGAGAAAATGCTGGAAATTTTTATCAAAGCACCACAGAAAGCAACCTATCTGGATGCATCACAGTTTGATATGGCAACTGCTCTGCCTGAGGTCACAAAAAACTGCAGAGTTGTGGACACAGCTCAGCGCAACACAGAAACCAGCCTCCCCTCCGTGGAGTCTGTCTACACTTCTCACTGCCTCAGTAAAGCAGTCAGCATAATCAAAGATCCCTTCCACTCCAGACATTCTTTCTTCTCCTCGCTCCCATTGGGCAGAAGGCACAAAAGCCTGAAATTCAGGCTCAAGGAGAGCACTTCATTGTCCGCCTGCACTGCACTTTCTCTGTAACTGTAACACTTTATTCTGCATTCTGTTATTGCTTTCCCTTGTACTACCTCAAATGCACTGTTGTAATGCAATGATCTGTATGGATGACATGCAAAACCACACTACTGTGTCCAGTTCTGGTCGCCTCATTATAGGAAGGATGTGGAAGCATTGGAAAGGATACAGAAGAGATTTCCCAGGATGCTGCCTGGTTTATGAGGAGAGACTAAAGGAACTAGGGCTTTACTCTTTGGAGAGAAGGAGGATGAGAGGAGACATGATAGAGGTATACAAAATATTAAGAGGAATACACTGCTCAATACAAGAGGGCATGGTTTTAAAGTAATGGGTGGGAAGTTCAAGGGAGATATCAGAGGGAGGTTTTTCACTCAGAGAGTGGTTGGTGCATAGAATGGGCTGCCTGGAGTAGTGGTGTAGGCAGGTATGTTGGTCAAGTTCAAGAGATTGTTAGGTAAGCATATGGAAGAATTTAAAATAGAGGGATATGGGGGAGGTAGAGGTTAGGTAGACTTAGGCAAGGTTTAAGTGTCAGCACAACATTGTGGGCCGAAGGGCCTGTATTGTGCTGTACTGTTCTATGATCCTATGAAAACGCTCAGTGGGTCAGGCAGCATCTTTGGAGAGAGAAACAGAATTAATGCTTCAGGTCAAGCAGATATCATGAAAAGACTTACAGATGCAAAAATTGTCCAACTTCGGTTGAGTTGCTACCCCTTACCATCTCCGAGCCAGAAGGTTGGGAGAAGGAGATTCAATCTCAACTTCAGAGACCAGACGGTAAAACCTAGAAAGTCATTTGATTGCCATGCCAACGGAATGTAGCACTGCAAGAGAAGCTAATTTTCAGACATTAATCTGGTGCCTTGTAAAAAAAAATCCAATGTTATTCATAGAGAGACACAGCACAGAAACAGCCCCTTTGATCCACTATTTGAGGAAGAGCAGGGGCTTTTCCATGATATCTCAAGCAATATTTTGTTTTCTGTGGGCTTTTCTGTAAGTAACTTGGCTGCCAAATTTCCCATGTTACAGGGGTGATGATATTTCAAAAGGGAACCAGTTGAGGGCACCCCAAAAGCCACTATAGACATAAAAGTTTTTGATATCTTTCCTTTACTTGCATTTGTTTACCTTTTTTGTACATTTGAAGCAGAACTGGTTTTTACCTGTGGATTTTTTTGTACCCTTTTGCTGCAACAATGCCCGTAGGTGCAAGGGAACACTGGCAGTATTGAACCCTAGGGAGGTCTATTTTATAAAGATATTATCAAGGCTGCTGTATTATTCAATGCTGGCCCTATCCAGCAGTTATTGGGAAAGTAATTGGCCCTCTCAGCAGTTATTGGCCCTCTCATCATATCTAGTTTTCAAACTTAATCTCATTGTTTAGCTCTTCCCATTATCTTTGTGTCGCCTTTCTCATCAAATGTCTCCGTCTTAATTGATTACATCACTGATAAGTTGCTTTTAGGGACATCTTTCAGTTAAGAGATAGAATTAAGTCACCAGTGGTTTTACGATTACCACTGTGTATGAGGTGATTTATTGTGTTTTAAAATATGGCTGACCCTTCTCACACTTATCTTCCTCATTTATAACTACCCCTTTTACTTTAAATTTTCCATTATTTTGAAATAATGAAAAATATTTACAAAGTACTTTGCCCAATAAATCAGTTTTGATGTGTGCTGGTTGTTAACTGGGTGAAATGTCCACCTTATATGCCATTAACAGGCTGCAATGAAATTAATCCTTTAGTGGTGGTAAAAATATCAGACGGAAGGTGAGAAACTTGCTCCTTTAAAAATTCCAATGAATCTCAAAAGACGGGTAGTGCAGTAGTTAGTGCTGCTGCTTCAAAGAATCAGTGACCTGGTTCAATCTGATCTCTGGCATCATCTGTGTCAGGTGTTAACATGTTCTCCTGGGCACACATGCCAAAGATGCGCTGTGGTTAATTGACTACTCTAAATTCCCCTGGTTAGGTAAGTGGCAAAAAAAAATCAAATGGGAGTCATTGATGTGAGAGTGATTAAGTTGCAGGGGACAGGAGAATGAGCCGGGGGATGGGATTGATGGGATTATTCTGCTGGGAGCCAGTGTGGGTAGAATAGCCTCATTCTGTGATGCCACAGGTAAGATGTCATCTTAGTTTGTTCATCAGGTGGATGGTACTCCCTGTCTACTGGACTGGAGGATCATCGAAGAACATGGACTTAAGTCCGAGAGTGGGTTTGTGCCACTGACATTGACTGGACCTCTAAATGAGTCAGTCTAGTGGACAGATAAGTTTGCCATTACACAGTGTGTAGGAAGACTTTGCAGAACACCTCTGACATTCAACTGAGTTATTATTGAATTTTACTGGTGGTCTCCCTCAATGACTGTGTGTAATGATAATGTGGTTCTGAGCCATACGGATTAAGAAGGTTGTTGGCTGAATCCTTGGTCTGTCTTGTATCATGTGACCTCAACTTTAGGTAGCTATAGGAATATTTCATGTGACCTTCGGGTCCTTGGGCAAGGCAGAGCAAATAAAGTAGGTTTCCTGTTCTTGAAAAGTCATAGACACATAAAGTCATACAGCACGGAAACAGGCCCTTCAGCCCAACTGGTCCATGCTAACCAAGATTTCCATCTAAACACGTCCCATTTGTCTGCATTTGGCCCTTATCCCTCTAAACCTTTCCTATCTATGTACTTGTCCAAGTACTTTTAAATATTGTTAATGTACCTGCCTTAACCACTTCCTCTGGCAGCTCATTCCATAGACTGAACGCTCTCTGGGTAAAAAAGTTGCCCTTCAGGTTCCTATTAAATCTCTCCTCTCTCACCTTAAACCTATGCCCTCTAGTTCTTGATTCCCCAGCCCTGGGAAAAAGACTGTGTGCATTCATCCTATCTACGTCCCACATGATTTTATACACCTCCATAAGATCACCCCTCATTCTCCTACACTCCAATGAAAAATGTCCCAACCTACTCAACCTCTCTGCATAACTCAGTCCCTCGAGTCCTGGCAACATCCTCCTCAATCTCCTCTGCAGCTCCTCTGTCCTCCAGTGATTCCTCCTCCCTACGTATGGACATTGGTCTTAGGCTTTGATGTCTTCTATCAAATCACCTAGTGTAAACTTGGCACCTGATGAATGGGAAATTCAGGGAAGTACTGGAGGGAGACACAAAGACTGTAAATGCTGGAGTCTGGAGAAACACACAAAGCACTGGTAGAACTCAGCAGGTCAGGCAGCATCTATGGAGGGAAGTGGATGGTCGATGTTTCAGGTCAAGACCATCTCATCTGGACTGAAAGATAGAGGGAAGATAGCCAGTATAAAAAGGTGAAGGGAAGGGTTGGAGCAAGAGCTGGCAGGTGATAGGTGGATCGAGATGAGGAGGGTGATAGGCAGATAGGGGATGGAAGAGTGGAAAAAGCACCAGAAGCTGGGAGGTGATCGGTGGAGGCAACAAAGGGCTGAAGATGATGGAATCTGATAAGAGAGGAAGGTGGAGCACGGAACCAAGTGAAGGAGGAGGGGAGGGCCGATGGAAAGAGTGGGGCAAGGGAACCAGTGGGAGGAGTGTGTGGGTGATGGGCAGATAGAGAGGGTGGAAGAGGGGAAAGAGACAGGGTGATGGGGGCTGGGTAGATAAGGAAAAGCAAGAAAATGGACAGGGGGGAGCATTTACTGGAATTTGGAGTATTCGATGTTAATGCTGTCTGGGTTGCTAGCTACCCAGCGCAAGTACTGGAGGGAAGTTGATTACTGGAACTGTACCTCAGTCAAGGTTATTGCTTTCAGGAGGCAAGTGGTACATAAAGGAAAATGGAGAAGAAGATATAACGATAATAATGCAACTGAACTTGTTGGATGACTAATTGTGAAACAGCAAACATAACAATGATGTAGGCATGTAACTATGAGCCATCATGCCAGATATCATAGTTGTGGGAAAAATAGACAATGAATTAATTCTAAACAGTTTGAGAAGAAGAATGTAGGACGCCCATCAGTGACAGGAGGAATTAACAAAGGCTCCAAATGGTTTGCAGAGAATAACAAATCATTTAGAGTCATTATAATGCAGTCTTCTACTCAAGAGGTTCAAGTGGTGCTCTGAGAGAAGTCACAGCTGTGTTTAAATTGGGTCCAAACTGTAGACAAGAAAACTGCTTTGACAAAAAGTGAAACCTAAACAAAAATGTGGCAATAACTTACACCAGTCAGTTGCTGCAGAGTGAACAGATGCATTAATATGCCAGATTTAGATTTCTTGGAAAGGAAAAGGTATACTGCCTTTGCTGAGGTGTCTTTGTTGCAGGACTCATGATACAGCAGATTTACTTCTGGTTAGTCTTTGCAGTGCCACATTTGGTTGAAGTAGGATGTTGTGTCGTGTTGTAATGTTTGAGAGTACAGACCAAGAAACTTCCCATCTCTTTCACTTCTTTAAACAAGTGCATTAATTTATTTGTTTTAAGCAGGTTGTCGCTTATGTTGAGATTGTAGAAGGAGTAATATTTAAGTACATTAAGAATTTCTTTTAGCAAGTACTTGCCTTTAGTTGCCTGAGCTCCAGGATTTGAAATTCTCTTCCCTAAACCTTTGCAGCTCCTTTTCCTTTCTACTTTAACACACTGCTTAAAATCTATGTCTTTGACTAACTCATCCTTAAAATCTCCTTATCTAACTCAGCTTCAAAACTGAAATATCTTGGGACATTTCACCATGCTAAGAGTTCTGTACTGATGCAATAAATTGCTGCTTTTTTTTAAACATCGTACATATTAAAACATGCTGTATTTCAGCAAGCTGGTGACTGATTTACAAGAGACAATAGTAAAGCCAAACCTCTTTATCTCAAATTCATGAGGAGCATTGTGTTATAATGGGATGGTGATATTTAATTGAGGTTAGTGCACTGACCTACAGGACAATTCAGGGCAAAAAAATTTACTATAATTGGACATAAGTAATAACAGTTTCTTCTACTAAAGAGTTTTGAATGTGAAATTAAGGCCCCCTAATTGAAGTTTGAGTAGACAATTGTTTCAACTGTTTAGTGGGGAGAAACATTGGTCTGTAGCCTGTGTGTTTCAATTTCTCTGGAAGTTTTCCACTGATTTATTCCTCCTTGTATCCTTCCACTGCTTGCAGCTGTGGTGTGAAAATCAAAGTCTCTCTGGCTTTTCAAATAAGTATACCTTTTACTACAACAGCTATGTTCTGCATCTATATGTAGTCTTTAACACTGTAAAATAACTTAATGATACTTCTGCTGGTGTTGGGACTTTTTAGTAGATGTATAACTTGTAATCACTGAGTTTAATAGTTGGTAATGTAACTGATAATCACTGAGTACTGTGCTCTGGTTAGGCTGGTGAGTTGTCATTCAGAATTCATTCATGTGCAGCCGATTTTGGCTATGGGCCATCTCTGGAACCTTAGAGTAGATCCCACTTCAATGACTCCTGGTGTTATGCAATATTACTTGTCCCCACACCTATGCTGACCACACTGAGGAGTAGCACAAACTATGAGCTCGCACTTACCTATCCATCAGGTCCTCCCCGAAGCCCCCATTCACAGTGTGGTTTCAAGGAACCCTTTCTGTCAATTTCAGCTGTGCTGGTGGATGGAAACAGTCTGGACTGAAAAAACCCTCTGGAAATACTCAGCAGGTCAAACAGTATCTGATGGCATTGAAACATCCCATGGCAAAACCCCCCTGGGTTTCTTCCACTTCAATGGGCATTGCTGGTTCTAAGTGGGATATTTGGCTGGACTTGTGGAATATGGCCATTTAGTGGATCCCCAAATCAAGACCTCCTTATTTTGTGTATCGGATCAAAGAATGGACCACATTGTCACCATTGACCCTCATCATAAAATCTATGGAGATATCTTTGAGATAATTGGCTTGATGGTCAGTACTGGCTCGGTGGGCTGAAGGTCTCATTTCCATGCTATATGATTCTATGACTTATAGGTTTGCTAGGGTGGTTCAGGAGGGTTTAAACTAGTCTGTGAGGGGGATGGGAACTAGAAGAATAGGTCAGTGGAAAAGGAGGATGGGGAAAAGTCAGATCTAACATGTAGAGAGACTTTGAGGAAGGAGAAGCAGTGTACAGGGTATAAAAATAGAAAGGTGGATGGGCTAAAGTGCATTTACTAAAATGCAAGAAGTATCAGGAATAAGGGTGATGAACTGAGAGCTTGGATAAGTACATGGGACTATGATATTGTGGCTCTTGCAGACACTTGGCTGTCACCAGGGCAGGAATGGATACTGAATATTCCTGGATTTCAGTGTTTTAAAAGGGATAGGGAGGGGGGGAGAAGAGGAGGAGGGGTGGCAATACTGGTCAGGGAAACTATTACAGCTGCAGAAAGGCTGGATAATGTAGAAGGATCATCTCTAGAGTTAGTATGGGTGGAAGTTAGGAACAAGAAAGGAGCATTTACTATACTGGGAGTATTCTATAGGCCCCCCGGTAACAGCAGGAATACTGAGGAGCAGATTGGGAGGCAGATTTTGGAAAAGTGCAAGAATAACAGGGTGTTTATCATGGGAGGCTTCAGCTTCCCAAATATTGATTGACACCTGCATAGTGCCAAAGGTTTAGACAGGGTAGAGTTTGTTAAGTGTGTCCAGGACGGATTCCTGTCACAGTATGCTGACAGGCCAACTAGAGGGAATGCTATATTAGATCCAGTATTAGGTAATGAACTGGGTCAGGTAACAGATCTCTCAGTGGGTAAGCATTTGTCATGGACAAGGATAGGAGCAAAGAGGACGGGAAGATATTTAATTGGGGAAAGGCAAATTATGAGGCTATAAGGCTGGAACTTGAGAATGTAAATTGGGATGACTTTTTTGAAGGGAAATGTACTATGGACATGTGGTCGGTGTTCAGGGATCTCTTGCAGGATGTGAGGGATAAATTTGTCCCGGTTAGGCAGAGAAAGAATGGGAGGGTGAGGGAACCGTGGGTGACAAGAGAGGTGGAATAACTAGTTAGGAAGAAGGCGGCAGCATACATAAGGTGTAAGCAGCAAGGATCAGATAGGGCTCATGAGGAATATAGAGTAGCAAGGAAGGAACTTAAGAAGGGGCTGAGGAGAGCAAGAAGGGGACATGAAAAGCCTTTGGCGAGTAGGGTTAAGGAGAATCCCAAGGCTTTTTTGTCATTTGTGAAGAGCAAAAGGATGACGAGAGTAAAGGTAGGTCCGATTAGAGACAAAGGTGGGAAGATGTGCCTGGAAGCGGGTGAGGTTCTCAATGAATACTTCTCTTCAGTATTCACCAAGGAGAGGGGCCTTGATGACGCTGAGGACAGTGTTGGTAAGGTTAATGTTCTAGAGCATGTAGATATTAAGAGAGAGGATGTGTTGGAGCTGTTAGAAAATATTAGGACAGATAAGTCCCAAGGGCCTGACGGAATATTCCCCAGGCTGCTTCGTGAGGCGAAGGAGGAGACTGCTGAACTGTTGGCTAGGATCTTTGAGTCCTCATTCTCCATGGGAATGGTACCGGAGGATTGGAGGGTGGCAAGTCTTGTCTCCTTATTCAAAAAAGGTAGTAGGGATAGTCCAGGGAATTACAGACCAGTGAGCCCTACATCTGTGGTGAGCAAGCTGTTGGAAAGGTTCCTAAGAGATAGGATCTATGAGCATTTAGAGAATCATGGACTGCCAGCATGGCTTTGTGAAGGGAAGATCTTGCCTCACAAGCCTGATAGGTTTCTTTGAGGAAGTGACCAGGAAGATTGATGAGGGTAGTGCAGTAGATGTGGTCTACATGGATTTTAGTAAGGTGTTTGACAAGGTTCCACATGGTAGGCTTCTTCAGAAGGTCAGAGGGCAAGGGATCCAGGGAGGCTTGGCCATGTGGATTCAGAATTGGCATGCCTGTAGAAAGCAGAGGGTTGTGGTGGAGGGAGCGCATTCAGATCGGAGGGCGGTGACTAGTGGTGTCCCACAAGGATTGGTTCTGGGACCTCTGCTTTTTGTGATATTTATTAATGACTTGCATGAGGGTGTGGAAGGGTGGGTTATCAAGTTTGCAGATGACACAAAGATCGGTGGTGGTGTGGATAATGTGCAGGGCTGTTGAAGCTTACAGAGGGGTATTGATAGGATGTAGAGCTGGGCTGAGAAGTGACAGATGGAGTTCAATCCGGAGAAGTGTGAGGCGGTACACTTTGGAAGGACGAACTCCATGGCAGAATACAAGTTTAATGGCAGGATTCTGGGTAGTGTGGAGGAGCAGAGGGATCTGGGGGTTCATATCCACAGATCCCTGAAAGTTGCCTCACAGGTGGGTAGGGTAGTTAAGAAAGCTTATGGGATGTTAGCTTTCATAAGTCATGGGATCGAGTTTAAGAGCCGTGAGGTAACGATGCAGCTTTACAAAACTCTGGTTAGGCCACACTTAGAGTACTGTGTTCAGTTCTGGTCGCCTCATTATAGGAAGGATGTGGAAACATTGGAAAGGGTGCAGAGGAGATTTACCAGGATGCTGCCTGGATTGGAGAGTATGGATTATGAAGAGAGACTAAGGGAGCTGGAGCTCTACTCGTTGGAGAGAAGGAGGATGAGGGGAGACATGATAGAGGTATACAAAATATTAAGAGGAATAGATATAGTGGACAGCCAGCGCCTCTTTCCCAGGGCACCAATGCTCAACACAAGAGGGCATGGCTTTAAGGTAATGGGTGGGAAATTCAAGGGAGATATCAGAGGGGTTTTTCACCCAGAGAGTGGTTGGTGCATGGAATGCACTGCCTGGGGTGGTGGTGGAGGCTGATATGTTGGTCAAGTTCAAGAGATTGTTAGATAAGCATATGAAGGAATTTAAAATAAGGAGATATGTGGGAGGAAGGGGTTAGATAGTCTTAGGCATGGTATAAAGGTCGGCACAACATGGTGAGCCGAAGGGCCTGTATTGTGCTGTATTGTTCTATGGTTCTATGGACTCTATAAGCTCCTTCTCTGAAAAGGCCATATAATGGCTTACAAGACTTAATTTCAGTTTATAAATGTACTTCGATCAAACCAAGGAGAAGAACCAGTTCTACTCAAAACCTGGAGTTTGGAAAGCAAAAAAACTGCAGGCACTGATACTAAAATTAAAAAAAACAGGAAAATGTTGGGGATACTCAATGAGTCAGGCACCATCTGCAGAGAGAGAAAAAGAGTTAATATTTCAGGTCAATGACCCATCAACAGAAAACTGGTCAGAATTTCAATAAGCAATACACAAAAAGTGCTGGAGGAACTCAGCAGGTCAGGCAGCATCCATGGAGGGAAATAAACAGTCGACGTTTCGGGCCGAGACCCTTCATCAGGACTGGAAAGGAAAAGGGCAGAAGCCAGAAGAAGGAGGTGGGGGGAGGGGGAGGAGCACACACAGGCAGGGAACAGGTGAGTTCGGGTGACAGGCAAGTCCAGGTGAGAGGGGGAAGGTAAGTGGGTGGGGGAAGGGGGGAGATGTAATAAGCTGAGAGGTGATAGGTAGAAGAGGCAAAGGACTGAAGAAGAATGAATCCGGTAGGAGAGGGCAGTGGACCTTCGAATAAAGGATGGGGGAGGGGAGGAGAGGAGATGGGTGGGTCATCAAGGCAGGAGAAGGGAGCCATAGGAATAAGGGAAGACAAAGGAGTGGGGGGGGGAGGGGAGAAAAAGAAGGGATGAGGTTACCAGAAGTTAGAGAAATCGATGTTAAGGCCATCAGGTTGGAGACTCCCAAGGCGGAATATGAGGTGTTGTTCCTCCAACCCGCGTCTGGCTTCACCGTGTTAGTAGAGGAGGCCATGGGTAGACATGTCAGTATGGGAGTGGGATGTGGAATTGAAGTGTGTGGCCACCGGGAGGTCCTGGCTATTGTGGCAGACGGAGCGAAGGTGCTCGACGAAGCAGTCATCCAATCTGCAATGGGTCTCACTGATGTACCGGATTCAATAAATGACACGCTTGGACTCACAGGTGAAGCGCTGCCTCACCTGGAATGATTGTCTGGGACCCTGAAAGGTGGTGAGGGAGGAAGTGTAGGGACAGTGTAGGGACTGTCTCCCCACCTTCTTATTCTAGCTTCTGCACTCTTCCTTCTACCCTTCTGCTGCTTGTAGCAAGGATGTAGAGAGAGAAAAATTGAGTTATGTTACAGGAAGATAAACTTATATGTAAGTTGGCCAGATTGATACAAACAGGAAGGGCTAGTTATCTGAAATTATTGAATTCCTTATTAATTCCCTGGAGCTGCATGATGCCAAGGTGGAAAATGAGGTGATGTCTCCCAAACTTACATTGGACCTTGTTGGAACAGTTCAGGCAACAAAGGATAGTGAGGTCAGAGAAGGACTGGGATGGAGAATTAAAGTGACAGGCAACTGGGAACACAGACTCCTCCCTGCAAATCAAACAGAGGTTTTCTGCAAAGCAGTCACCTAATCTGCATTTGATACAGGAGGCCACATAGTTAAATTTGACTCCATTCTAACTGCTGTTCTACAATCTGTTCTTGCTTTTATCAGTAACTCTAAAAGAGGCCCCATTCCAGACTGGGAGAAGGAAATCAAGCACTGCATGTGAGTACTTCACTCAAAATGACATGGTGTCTCGCTATCCACGAATCTCAGTTATAGCTGGTGTCTTGCTGCTCAGAAACAGCTAAGGTTCCAGCTTGTGTTCAGCTGATCAGAGAAAGCAGGAAACAAGCTGTAACTGGCTGTGATTTGTGCTGTGAAACTGGATAATTGCAGTTTTTTTCTCCCCAAGTGTTTGTTTTGAAATGTGCACTTAAAAATGTTTCAACTAACAGAAAAAAGTAATAGCTGTAGGTTTTTGTTGAAAAGAAATAACACATTTTCATTTTACATTTCCAAATATTTACTTTTTGTGCAGTCCATTGAGTGAAATTCACTATATTCGTCACATCTTAATCTGAACCTTCAACTGCAACTCAGCTCTTTATTTTTTCCTTCGCTCATAAAAGAGTGGGTATTTTTCAGAGCGCTGTAGAGTAGGTGTCACACCTCCACTGGTACCACACCCAAGTATGAATCAGTGGGCTGCTCAACACATGGGTTGTAGACATGTGCCAGATATATTGCTGTACTGTTCTCTCTAGGTCTGTTCATGGAATTCCTATGCGAAGAGCTGCTGATGCTGGATAGACCACAGGAGGGAGACACTGAGCCTTCTCAGGACCACTGAGTGAAGACTAATAAAAGGGTCAATCATCTTGCGTAGGGAGGAAAATTTGTGTAAAGAGAAGTGTTGGGTTAACCCTATTCTTTACAGACACTGCGTCACATTCATTTTAGATCAGCTACACTTGAGCTACAGGGCTCAATGTTTAGATCCGTGTGGGCTGGTTGAGTGTACACCAGTATACCCCAGGCGAGATGGGCAGAGGGAGAGGGAAAGTGTCCTTGTCGACTGGTCTGGAGGATTCTCCGTGACACAGCGACAGATAAAGTGGAAAGGATAATAACCTCAAACCAACCAACAGCTCAGTAGGTTTTTTTACTCTCCTGTGTACAAACTACGAGATCAAAACTTTTGTCCTCTATTAACTGTTCTGAGTTGGAGCAGTAGTAGGACTGTTGTCTTCAACTCAATATCCCAGAGCTAGGGTAAGGGAAACCAGATGGTGCTCCAAATCGTCCTCTGTTTACAGCATGCATGTTGGGTATGTAGAAGACCGGACAGCCTGCCAAGGCTCACACTTGCTGAATGAATCATTTCAGCCAGGCACCAGAAGATGATTGGTCCCTGGTGGGCTGCTCCCCAGCAGTTCTCTTGGGAAGTTAGTAAGAGTGGAGAGAAAATGAGATATGGTGGAATTCAGTCCTTGGATGCTGGTGCTATATGTGTAATGCAGCAGCAGTTGAGCTTGGCTGAAGACAATGGAGCCAAATTTTGGAAGTGGTTTGCAACACACAGCAGTTACTAATTAAACATTAAATACATTTGACCAAGGATCTGTCCTACCTCGTAACTCCAATAACTGAAGTAAGTGTAGATTGCAGAACTGAAGCATGCAGGTGCCATAGGTTTGGGGTATGAGGTGAGTTGCTTGTTCCCAAGTGCCTCAGTTTCAGAATCATTGCTTGAAGGCACAGTGAGCCTGGAGTTCTCTCTGACATGCTATCTAAAGATCCCTTTTGGAAACTGTGAGTCAGAAGATAGCATACTTTGGGAAAACACCTGAGTGGTCCTATTGAGTCATTGTCATCGGTGAAAAATAGTTCTTGGCATGAGAACTGTCATATTCCAAAAATGCCAATATATTCAGGAGAGGAGGAAAAGCTAGAAAGGACTCAACAAGTCGACCTCCTACCTTTGTATTATTGCCTCCTGGTAAAGCACTCATCCCAAGACTTGAACCACTTCCCTAGTTATCTGGAACCATTTGCTCAATCTTTGCTCCTCTACCACTGGAGATATAACTGACTTAACTAATGTCACGACTAAGAATCATATCCATCAAGAAAGGCCAATGCTGTCAGTGTTTTACTTTTCGTGACTCAATAGACCAACTATTGGTAACATGTAATCTGTTCTTTAAATGTGTTCATGTTCATGGGTTTTGTCTGGTATGACATTTAAGAGACTATCTCTCACTTAAATTCTGGGAACTTCACATATAAGATAGTCAGTCTATGCCTGAAAGAGAAAAGTGTAACAGTCAGTCAATCAATTAATCAATAATTAATCATGGAGAGGGCATTGGTTGCAATGTTCTCATAATTATTAATGGTATTGGTTATTTGTAAGCTATTAACAAAAGGGGATAATCTATTAGTCAAATAGTAAAGCAAACAACCACAAAGGCCCTGCAATTAATCATAACCCAACTGTGTTTGATAATTAATTAATCATGAGATTCTGAACCAAAGCTCTCTTCAGTATTGCTCTTTATTTCTTTGCAAGGAAATGTAATGTCGGGTAGGTTATAATCATATTTATAACATAATTATATCAAGCAAACTGAACATTGTGTTTTCACTAGGCTTATTTTAAAATCCCATTTTAAGCACTATGCTTCTGTGCAATGTGATGCCTGAGCCATTAACTGTTCCCCATTGTTATTACCACAAGCCCACTTCATTGTTGTTGAACAATTGAACATATTTTCCTATGTAAAACATTCATACTTCATCCACTGAATTAGGATCAGGAAGCTGTAGCAGTTTTTATTTTGCTCCTGATCCACTTCGAAGTTTTAGTCCTTTGAAGGGGAAGAACATACATCAAGAATTTCACTTCTAGTGAGGATCTCCAGTTACTTACAGCCAAGTCACTAACATTACTTTTTTCTATTCCAATTCAAATAGTGGGATTTTTTTTATTTTCACATTTCCTTGAAGAAGTGACCTCTGGGAGCCTAGTACTGCATAGTCTGTGTTTAGCTCTCTGACATGGGAGAGTATCTGTTCACCCATCTGATCCTGAGCAAGGAGTCTCAGCACCACACCATGGCTGACACCTGGAATCTCTTTCCGGCAGGGATCACAGGGGCAGTGATCAGCTGTGTTAACTCTACTGAATTTATATTTTCCTTGCCCTCACTTACACCCAGACTAATTACAGCAGCCAGCGCAGACTTAGGTCACTTAAAGCAGCATGGATCAGAGGTCCAACCTGGTCTACATGCCTGTTTCACACTGGGGAGTGAGGTGACTGACTTAGTGAATCACTTGGAAGAGGAGGTCTTTACAGTCTCACCTACATGAAAGAACTTAATATTTAATTTTTGCTTTAAACTTCAGCCACTTTGATGTCGAGCCATTTAGCTCTAGTTGTGCTTGTCAGCATCACACTTTGTATGTTTCACAGCCTTAGTGGGAGTCAAATTGCTCAGATCACAGAGTTCCATCGTTTAACGCAATGCCTTAATATATTCGCGTTAGCAGTATTTTGTGTGAAACAAATAAGACCGTGTTAACATTAGGAAGAGTGATGAGATACAAGTCCCAGTCAATATTTAAAGATTCAACTCAACAAGTCTTTGCATTGAGAGTAAACTAAATTATATTTTGATGCAATCAATGAACTGGAATTCTCTCTTTCTCCACCCATGGTATATTGCAACTTGCTAGGTATTTACAGGTGCATCTCTGAAGGTTTGCCCTTCTTCAGTTAGAAGAGATTACTTATAGATAACTGAAAATGCTAGAGATATTCAGCAAGTCAGGCAGCATCTGTGGAGAAAGAAACAGACTTAGTGCTTTGGGGTGATGAGCTTTCATTATCATTTGTAATTTAGGATGCTGCCTGGTTTAGAGAGTATGCATTATGAGGAAACACTAAGGGAGCTAGGGCTTTATTCTTCGGAGAGAAGGAGGATGAGAGGAGACATGATAGATGTGTACAAGATATTAAGAGGAAGAGTGGACAGCCAGTGCCTCTTTCACAGGGCACCAATGCTGTACAAGAGGGCATGGCTTTAAGGTAATGGGTGGGAAGTTCAAGGGAGATATCAGAGGAAGGTTTTTTACCCAGAGCGTGGTTCAGGCATGGAATGCACTGCCTGGGTGGTGGTGGAGGCAGATACATTGGTCAAATTCAAGAGATTACTAGATAAGCATATGGAGGAGTTTAAAATAGAGGGATATGTGAGAGGAAGGGTTTAGATAGTCTTAGGTGAGGTTTAAAGGTTGGCACAACATGGTGGGCCGAAGGGCCTGTATTGAGCTGTACTGTTCTATGTTCTATGTTCTATGTTCAAGTTCCAATGAAAGGTAATCGATGTGAAACATAAACTGTGTTTCCCTCACCACAGATGATGCCTGACCTGCTGGTTGCTGTAGCATTTTCTGGTTTTACCTCAGATTTCCAGCATCGGCGGTTTGGTGCTTCAGGATTGCACTGAGGTCAAACTGACGGCAAGATCTCACAGCAGGACAGTGGGATTTAGTTGATGTCATATTCCAGCTATGGGGCAGTGCAGTGGTGCAGCGGGTAGAGTTGTTGCCTCACAGCTCCCGCGACCTGGGATTGATCCTCACCTCTGGCCCTGTCCATACTGTGATTGCACGTTCTCCTTGTGACTGTGTGGGTTTCCCTCAGGTGCTGCAGCTTCATAGGACAAGAATAGAATATGGAACAGTACAGCACAGGAGCAGGTCCTTCGGCCCACTGTGTTGCGGGTGCTCCGGTTTCCTCCCACATTCCAAAGAGGTATGGGTAGGTTAATTTGGGTTTAAAATTGGCGGTGCGGACTCGTTGGGCTGGAAGGGCCCGTTACCATGCTGTAAATAAAATTTAAAAAAAAATTTAAACTAATTCACGTGCCTATCTAAGGGCTTCTTAAACGTCTCTATCATATTTGCCACCACCACAACCCCAGCAATGCATTCCAGGCACCCACCACTCTTTGTGTAAAAAAAATTGTCCCACATATCTCCTTTGAATTTACCCCCTCTCACCTTAAATGCATGCCCTCTGGTATTAGACATTCCGACCCTGGGAAAAAGATACCAGCTTTCTACTCTATCTATACCTCTCATGATCTTTTAAACCTCTAACAGATCTCCCCTCAGCCTTCGCCGCTCCAGAGAAAACAACCCAAGTTTGTCCAACCTCTCCTTATAGCACATACCCTCTAATCCAGGCAGTATCCTGGAAAACCTCTTCTGCACCCTCTCCATATCCTCCACATTATTCCTATAATGGGACGACCAGAATTGAATGCAATACTCCAGATGCGGCCTAACTAGAATTTTATAAAGCTGCAGCATAACTTACTGACTCTTGAATTTAGTGCCTCAACTAATAAAGGCAAGCATGTCATATGCCTTCTTTACCAGCCTATCAATCTGTGCAGCCACTTTCAGGGACCTATGGATTCAGATCCCAAGATCCCTCTGTACATCAACACTGTTAAGGGTCCTGCCATTAACTATGTACTGTCCCTTTACATTTGATCTCCCAAAGTGCAACATCTCACACTTGGCTAGATTAAACTCGATCTGCCATTCCTCTGCCCATATCTGCCACTGATCTATATCCCGCTGTATCCTTTGGCAACCCTCTACACTATCCACAACACTACCAACCTTTGTCTTTGTTTCCTCCAATATTCCAAAAAAGTTGCAGGTTAGTAGGTTAATTGGCTACTGTATATTACTACCTCCAGTGCATGGATGAGTGCTAGAATCAAGGTGGGGAGGGGGTGTTGAAATGTGGGGAGAATTAAATGGGTTTGGGTAGGATTAGTGTCAAAATGAGTGCTTGATGGTCAGTGTGGACTCAATGGGCCAAGAGACCTGTTTCTGTGCTGTATCACTCCATTCTTTAGCCAGGCTGCATACTCATGCTTGAGTACTACTGAAAATGTGCAACATTTCTGAGACCTGAAGGAAATGCCTCAAGATTAGATTCAGATGGTTTTTGCAAGCCAATGACTTATTGGGAAGCCAGCAGCCCACTGCTGAAATCTGCATTAGTTTGTAGCAACAAACAATCTGCTAGAGGTACACTGCGGGTCGAGCAGTATCTGTGTGGGGAAAGGAATTGTCAACATTTTGACTCAAATCGTCGACAATTCCTTTCCTCCCACCATTGAGTTCCTCCAGCAGATTGTTTGTTGCTCCAGACCCCAGCACCTGCAGTCTTTTGTCTCTGCATTAGCATTTTGTCTCATGCAAACAGGTGATGGCTTTGTGCATAAAAGGGAGCAGAAAATGCTGGGCTACTCAGCAGGTCAGGCAACAGCTGTGGAGAGAGAAACAGAGATAACACTTCAAGTCAGAAACCCTTCCTCTGAAAGTAAGAAAACAAGTGTGTTTTAAAGTATAAAGAGGGGAGAGACGTAGGGAAGAAGGGAAAGTCTGTGGTAGGGATGTTCCAGGTGACAGAATTGTATTTGACACTGTCAAAAAGAGAGTGCTAATCTGCTTTCTATTTCAGAGCTTCAGCAACTGCTGTGTTCCACATCATACAGCTCTAGTGTGTTTTTCTTCTCTCTAGTTCTCTCATTCATCTGCTTGCACTCCTCGAATTAGATCATTCCCTTGGCAAAAGATAAACTGCTGGAGGAACTCAGAGGGTCAGGCAGCATCTGTGGGGGCAAAGGGATGGTCAATGTTTCAGTTTGAGACCCTAATGTCAACCATCCCTCTGCCTCTGCAGATGCTGTCTGACCTGATAATTCCTACAGCAACTTGTTCTCCCAGCATCTGGAGTCTCTTGTGTTACTGGATCACCCCCTGATTTGGACATCACTGAATACATTGTGGTTCTTGGATAACCTTGCTCTCCACACCCTCCCTTTGTTCTCTCCACCCTGTCTCCTCCCTGTACATTAGAGCATACATTTTCTCACTTTTCTCGTTCTGATGAGAGCTCATTGATGATGCAAACTTTTTGGGCCAAATGGACTCCTTTGTGCTGTAACCATTCTATGATTCTACTTGCAATGATAACTCTGTTTTTCCTTCACAGATGCTGCCTGACCTGCTGACTATCTCAGCTTTCAGATTTCTAGTATTTTCATTGTTATTGACCGTGTCCCTTTCTTTAAGTATTCTTCATTTTTTGTATTTAAGCTCTTTAAATATTCCGTTTCTTACTCAAAAATAAAATAAAGAAGTGCCTCAGATTTGATACCTAATTCCATTTAGGGAGAAAGGCCCTTCAAAATGCTAAAACAAGGAATGAAAATCAAAACAACTACAGATGCTGAAAATCTGAAATAAAACAAAAAGTGCTGGAACTACTCAGCAGGTCAGGCAGCATTGTGGAGGGAGAAACATCAGGTATCTCCTGGCCTGTTGAGTGATGACAGAATTTTCTATATTTTATTTAAAAAGCTGCATGTTTTATTTTAGGACAAGTCAGAACAGAATTCCCTATATGTTGGGCCATCTGAAATCAAAGTCAGCAAAACAGTGCATTGAGCTTCTTTATGGAATCCAATCTAAATTGTGGACTGTGGTATTGCAGTTTCAGCCAATGGGCTAAGAGCCCTCAGAGGTAGAGATGAGTGTCTGGTCAGGTTATGTTGCTGTTGCCTCATTGATCTACCATATAGGAATTTATAGATTTAAAGTCATAGAGAGGTAGAGCATGGAATAAAGCCATTCATCCCACTGAGTCTGCACTCATTTTACACTAATCCTACATTAATCCCATTCATCCTACATTCCCATCAATTTCCCCAACATTCTACCAATTACCAACACATTAGGGGCAATACAAATTGGCCAATTAAGCTACTAACCTGCACGTCATTAGCATGTGGGAGGAAACCCACACGGTCACAGGGAGAACGTGGAAACCCCACACAGACAGCACCCAAAGTCAGGATTGAACCAGGGTTTCTTGCACTGTGAGGCAGCGTCTCTACTAGCTGCGCCACCAGGCAGTTCTTATTTTTCCTTTTCATTGTGAAGCATCCCAAGTTTATTTAGATAAAGCCATAACTGGTACTAAACTGAAGCCAGGTTTAAGACTCTTTATGATGGAGTGTTAGTTTAAATATAGCAGTGTTATTTCCTCCTATTGTACAAACTATATCCAGTCACATCTGTACACCATTCTTCCAATAATAGAACAATTGACCAAGCTGCAGTTCAGTAGCTGCAGAAATACAGTTCTAGTCAAATGTATGATGCAAATTATGATCTAAGAGGCAAATTCTTCGACAAGGATTAATGGAAGAACTGCATCAGGATTCCCAACTTGTATTTGATTTTGGCCCTCAGACACTTAACGTTCTTTATTGCTGACCGACCTGTTGTGGGGAGGCTTGATGGACAGTGTGAGGGAAGAGTTTTGGGCTGGATGTGATGGGATGCAATCTGAGGAAGTGCTGTGGATGAGTTGTGTTAGAGAGAGCCATCTTGTATTTGATCTTATTTGATTGTGGACAACTTTTCTGCATCAGCCTCCATTTTGCTCCATTCCTGGAGTTCATCATTGGTCCATTGTGCTCTGTCCTGGGCTAGGTCCTTCCTAAGGTGGTAGACGTAAGACTTTTGAGTCACTCACAACAGTAGGGTAGCTGGATAAAGTCATAGAATCATAGAGTCATGCATTAGCAAAACAGGCCCACTGAGTCCACACCATCAAGGGCTCTTTTTCATGAGGGTATGAGCTATAAGGAGAGGTTGGACAAACTAGGTTGTTTCCTCAGGACCATTAGAGGCGGAAGGGTAACCAGATAGAAGTTTATAAAATTATGAGAGGCATAAATAGGGTAGACAGAATCTTTTTTTCCCAGGGTAGAAGTATCAATACTACAGGGCATACATTTAAGGTGAGAGGGGGAAAGTTCAAAGAAGATGTGCAGTGTAAGTTTTTTTTGCACAGGGTGGTGGGTGCCTGGAACAGGCTGTTGGGGAAGCAGATATGAAAGTGGCATTTAAGAGGCTGTTGGATAGTCACATGAATATGCAGGGAGTGGAGTGATATGGGTCATGTACAGGCAGAAGAGATTTAGTTGAATTCAGCATCAGGTTCAGCACAAACATCATGGGCTGAAAGGTTTAATCCTGTGCTGTACTTTTCTATGTGTTCTATGTTCATTAATCCCACTTTATTCACCTCACATTCCCAACAACTTCACAACCCCACATTCTACCACTCAACTATGCATCTGGGGTAATTTACAGTGGCCAATTAACCTACCAACCCTCTCATCTTTGGGATGTGAGAGGAAACTGGAGCACCCGGGGGAAACCCGCCTGGTCACAGGGAGAATGTGCAAACTCCACACAGACAGCCCCGGAGGTCAGGATTGAACCCAGGTCACTGGAGCTGTGAGGTAGCTGCACAACGAAGTACACCACTGTGGAAGGTACTGGAAACACTCAGCAATTCAGGCAGCATCGGTGAGAAGGGACACAGAGTTAAGGTTTCAGGTCAATGACCTTCTGTCAGAATTGGGAAAAGCTAGAGGTGTGTTTACTTACAGACAAAGCAGGGAGGAGAAGAGAAAACAAAAGGAAATGACTGAGAGACATTGGAGACCAGCAGAGAAGTAGCGGTGGTGTTGGATGAGAAAGGGTGGGAAATGTATGTCATAGATTTATAGAGTTGTACAACGTAGAAACAGGCCCTTTGGCCCACTACGTCCATGCCAACCTTTTTACCCATCTACTTCTAATTCCATTCGCCCACATTAGGTCCATATCCTTCTATACTTAGAGGAGATGTAAATAGGAGGAGGTGAATGAAAGCTGAGATAACAGAAGAGGAGAAAAGGGAAAGAAACTGAATGCTGGAAGTGGTTTCCTTTTGTCTCCTTTGTGGTTGCTGAACTGGATCGTATTAAACCTGAACTGGCTGCCCGCTGCCAAAGGTCATTGTGGTTCCTGGACCGTATCATACTCGACCTGAACCGACTCCCTGCTGTCAAAGGCCTTTGAATTGTGTTTAAATACTTCTGATAGTCAGCAACATTTAGAAGCTGTTCTAAAGAAGAAAAAAATGAAAATTATTTTCAAAAATCAAAACAATGAAAAAAAATTAACAGCACAAAAAAATAAAATTATTACCAAAAATATTAATAAATACTTCCAGCTGGCATTGGGTCTGACCGGGTTGAGTGGAGCATGAGTGGCTGATGACTGGCACATCCCCACTAAGCTGTGAGCTGTCAGGCGCCTAGACATGGCCTGTTACCTTCAGGCTACCTTTCCTCAGGGGAGCTGCCACCAGAGTCAAAGGACCCCAGCTACACATCTGCGAGAGGGGTACAGTAAAACTCCAATAATCTGGCATCCAATTAGTTGGGCATCCAACTCACTCATTAGTCTGGAATGTGAGCCAGGGTTCACTCTGTGGGTCGGGCATGTGGCCCCAAACAATGAGGGCCAGGAAAGTGGGTAGGTTTGTGGCCGGAGCCAGGTTCTAGGGTGCTTGTGTACTTCCCAGCCCCTATAAAGTCATTGGTTCACTGGAAAATTGTTTTACTACTGTGTAACATGAGAAAAAAGTGAAATGGAAGTGTGTTTGGTTAGCCTCTGGTATAGTAACATCCAGGGTAACATTCTGTAGTCCGGAACACTTGCCAATCTGGCATCACTGAAGTCCCAAGGGCGCTGGATTATCAGAATTTTTAGTGTAATTGGCATAGAGTCATAGAGTTATACAGAGCAGAAACAGAACCTTCAGCCCAACTTGTCCATGCCAACCAAACTGAGCTTGTCCCATTTCCCTGCGTTTTGGCCATATCCCTCTAAACATTTCCTATCCATGTACCGGTCTAAATGCAATGGAGACTGATATTACACCAACCCCGTTGACCAAGTCAGTGTTCTAAGCCAGTACTTTGGTCTATGCTTGTGGACTCTGAACCCAACTCTTCTGGTGAGAATGCTACAGTGATCTTGTGGTCACCATCAGATTTCACTGCAATCGAATGGAATGTCACATTATATTTAGAATTAAAAGTCATGTTGAGATTTCCGCATTGAGTGCAATTCCAAGTGTACAATAAGGTTGCTAATAGTGGCAAAGCTACTGTCAGCCAAAGGGCCAATGATTGGATAATTCTCCTTCTAATCAAATCTGTGGCCACTCTACTCTGGGTGACTGATGTTAGTTTTTACACACATAATTTACACAAAACCATACTCAGCCCACTGCATTCTACTAGAGAAAATACCGTTTCGGGAGAAATGGTTTTCGTTCCTTCACTCTTTAAATAGACTTGGTTTTCTGAGCGTATTGTACAATAGGCTGCTTGTTGCAAGTCAGCCTGAACTGAGTAGCTGAGGCAGTATTGCCAAATAAAGTTAAATGTGTAGTTTTGGAATCCGTCAAGATCAGGGTCAGAGAAAAATATTGAATGTTTCACATTTCTTTTGTTTGTTGCAACTAGGAATAGAATATAGAACGTAAAACAGCACAGGACAGGAACAGGCCTTTTGGCCTATGCTGTTGTGCTGAACTAATTAAACTAGTATTTAAATGCCTAACTAAACAAATTGTTTCTGCCTACCTAATGTCCATTTCCCTCCATTTTCTGCACATTCATGCATGTATCTAAGAGGCTCTTAAACACCTCTATCATATTTGCCTCCACTACCACCCCTGGCAGCGCATTCCAGGCATCCACCATTCTCTGTGTAAAAAAACCTGTCCCACATATCTCCTTTGAACTTACCCTCTCTCACCTTAAATACATGCCCTCTAGTATTAGGCAATTCAACCCTGGGAAAAAGATACTGGCTGTCTACTCTATCTATGTCTCTCATAATCTTATAAACCTCTATCAGGTCTCCCCTCAGCCTCCACCACTCCAGAGAAAGCAAACCAAGTTTGTCCAACCTCTCCTTATAGCACATGCCCTCTAATCAGGCAGCATCCTGGTAAACCTCCTCTGTACCCTTTTCAAAGCCTCCACATCCTTCTTATAATGGGGCAACCAGAATTGCATGCAATATTCCAGATGCAGCGTAACTAGAATTTTATAAGGCTGCAATGTAACTTCCTGATTCTTGAATAGTGCCTGATTTTTTTTTGACTTTCTCATTCCCTCCCCCTTGACATCAGGTTCACTGATGCCCTTGGTCCAACGTTTGGCCCATGGAGGACGTTACTGCTGTGTGCAGCCTGTCGGATTCTGCCATGCACATATTCCAGCAATGGTTTAGTGGTAACCCTGGCTGATTGCACCTCCATAAACATTTCTTTATTTTTTGACGTTCAAATGACTGTGTGCCCAACTTTAATCTATCTTTTTACTTAAATAGATTTGGTAATCAGTTTACTAATTAGGATCACATGAGATGTAGTGATAATTGGTTAAGTTGGATGATTCAAAGTAAACATGGTCCCAACCCTCCATCCCCTCTTGAATAATTTCACCTCCTTGAACACATAGACGAGAAAGATGAAGGGTTGATTCTAGCTGACTGATCTCACCCAGTCAATGTCACCACTATATGCTACCATGCCCTGTTTAGAGAAGGGAAGTATCAGAAAGGGATCCTGCTCCTGACTGCAATCCAAAGACCCAATGATACCACATTTGGAGAGTACATTTATCAGCCTACTCATTAGGGATCTGCCATCATTCTCTCTTAGTTGTCTTGAACAGACACCAGATGTGAAGAGTACTCTGAGCATCTGTTGCTAAAAGTGACTAAGATAATGATATGTTGTGATGCAACAGCCACAATTAATCTATCAGCTGTCATCAGGAATGCACACTAAAAACAATGTGAATTCAAATAAGGGAATCAAGTAATTACCTTGTTTTTGAAACCAACAAAAATGAGCCTGGAAATTATACTATGTGATGTTGTGTAAGAACTTGACACATTCAAATCAAATTGCTTTGTCCGCTCTCTTAGCAGAGCATTAATACATGAATGAGCACTCTAGTTGAAGTAGCTGTTGCAGTTTGAGGAATTTGATAGGAATGTTTTAAGCTCTTGGTACAACCACAAAGTATATTTTTCAGGCTATGGTCTCAAATGTTAGTTATATCGCCTCTTGGAGTTAATGGACTGAAAGAAACTGGATATCTTGCCGATAAGATATAGAAATTTGAGAATAGAAGTAACAGTGATTCTGAATTTTATTCTTTTTTCTGCTTTTAAACAGAAGAAAGAACATACCTGCTGTCATAAAGTCCTTCAAATCCTTGGGATATTCCAAATAGCTTTATGGTGATGAATTACTTTAGAAGTTGCTTATTGAGGTACATAGGCAGATGTGTCAAATCCAGGAAACTCCTGCCGACAATATTGAGATATATAAGCAGCTTATCTGTCTGGTGGGTGAAGAATGAGTGTCACCCAGGAGTTCAGGAGAATTTTATCCTCCTCTTTGCTGCCATAGTATCTCATTTTCTTCCACCATGAAGTGGTGCCTTATTTTAACTTCACATATGAATGGTGCAAGGCTAAGGAATTCCTTTGCACATCTCCAAAAAAAGAATTGCAAAGTTGAATTTTGGTTTAACCCAGGGTAGGAGAACTTTGTGCCCACTTCTGAAACGTTTGGAACATGTTATGAAATTTGACACATGACCTTTTTTCAGGTTTTTGGTTTATGCTGTCACATATTTTACTTGTACAAATCTCTCCAAAATGATGTCAATAATGGTGCAATATTCAAAATTCATTCCTACATGAATTTCATCCTCATCATTCTGAAATACAGTAGTTCTTATTTATTGACAGAACAACCAGGTTTTACTAAACCCTTTTCCCCCAAAATTGTGTTTTTAAAAAGGTCGACGCTCAAGCTGCTTCTGTGTCTTCACTGAGATCCATGACCTCTTGTTGACCTCAAATAATACCTCACACTTGTGTGCCTGCTTTACCTGTGGAGATCATGGCCAGGTGCATTCTCAGCTTCCCAGTCTTTGGACCATTCCAGGTTGCTGCCCCTGCTCTCTGCCACATCTCATGGTTTGCTACCCACAGATGCACTAGGGAGGTCACCCAAGACCCATGCTCAGGGGAAGGAGACTTCTTTCAGCCCACAGGAATGCATGGACATTTGCCTGCATTGAGGGCTTCCCCAGAGCGAAGGTAATGATCGATTAGGCACATGCAGCACTATTGCCTACCAGGAATGCCTGGCTCTATCCACTGAGAGTCTCCAAGGAACCCAACATGCACCACGCCTCAAAACTACATTGAAGTGACAACATTGATTGCATGCTCAAGTCCCCAGAATGGTGCTTAAATTTATTGATCTTTGCTAGAATGAAACACCACTTTGTTTCCTCTCACAAGTAACCTTTCTATATTTGCAAGACATGAACACAGGGCAATTCAACTGCAAGTGTCATCATGTTCAAACACAAATCCATCTTTACCTGGCTGCCATCTATATATTTACTACCTTGCAAGAAGCCACTGGCAAATAGAATAAGTGAGATCTTTGCAAATGTTTCTCCCTCCAACTCAAGTGAATTGAAGACTGTTGTACAGGTTCCAGTGTGAGCACATGAACTGGACAGCAGTTGGGCATAGGACATTGGACAAATTTTCCTCCAATCATCTCAGGATAGAGAGGTGATTTGTACTACCATGCTCCCAATGAAACGTGTGTGTGCGTGTGTGTGCATGTGTGTGCGTGTGTGTGTGGGTATGTGTGTGTCTTTGTTAGTGTGTGTGTTTACATGTGTGTGTATCTGCTTATGTGTCTGTGTGAATTTGTGTATGTATACTTGTGTATGAGCGTGTGTGTATGCACACATCTGTGTGCGCATGCATGCATATATGTGTCTGTGTATGTATGTGTATGTGCACTTGCGTGTGTGTGTGTATGTGTGTGTGTGAGGCTTTGACAATGGGTATCATGGTAACGCTAGAATTGCTTTGTAATCTATTAAAAGAAAATGCTAACTCATTTTATCTGACAGCATTGGAAGGGTATCACAGACTCCCAGATTAGTGTTTGGTCCAGCTTCCTTCACAGAAATCAACAATTTATTCATGAAATTAGATAGTACTCATGCTTGCCACTAACCCAGCCCATTAATGAATCAGGCGCGCAGCAGAGTGAAGTCCCATGGTGAATGAGACCTCATTTTCCCCCTGAAGCCTAACTCTCTTGCTGCAGGAGACAGTCATACAGTCACCTGATCAAAGGAAGTGTGCAGAACACCCAGAAACTCCCAACTCCAGCTCATTGCATTTCAAAGAGCAGTTGAGTATGCAATGGGAAGATTTCATTTGATTTTTCTTTTCTTTAAGTGAAAGCAACACAATGTTGAATATGTATAGAAACATTTGAATGAGAAAAGAAGTCTTAGATTTATGTATTGCTTTTCATGACCTTCTGATGCCCAGGGTGCATTACAACCAAGGCAGCACATCTTGAAGTATAATATAGCAAACATGGTGCCTGATTTCACTGCAGCAAAGTGACCAGACAGTCTATTTTAGTGATGTTGGTTCAAGTTTAAATGATGACCTGGACACTAGGGAATGCTCTCCTGCAGTTCTTTGAAATATTGCATTGGAATATTTTATCTCCACTGGATCTCAGTTTAGCAATTCATTCAAAAGACGGGCTCGTCAAAAGAGTGGTTCTGTCTCAGTCATGCACTGGAGTGACAGCATAGAGTAAGAGTTGGAACTAAAATATACTGACTTAGAGACAAGCATGCCATCAGTTGGTAAGATGGGGAGCAACAAATAATCTGCTGGAGGAACTCAGTGGGTTAAGGAGCATCTGTGGTGGGGGGAAGGAAGTATCGACGTCCTGATGCAGGGTTTTGACCCAAAGCATCGACAATTCCTTTTCCCCCACAGATGCTGCTCGACCCATTGAGTTCCTCCAGCAGTCTGTTCCTCTAGATTCCAGCATCTGCAGTCTCTGGTGTCTCTTGTTACCAATGGGGAGACCTGTTGTGGGGTCTTGAAGTTCTCCAGTCTCTAAAGCTGCTACTTTCTAGAGTTGTGCTCCTGTGATGACGAAAGGTAATCGTTCTGACATTTCTTCCAAACAGAAGTTCTGAAAAAAAGGAAGGGGCTGGTTGAGATATTGGTATTGGTATTGGTATTAGTTTATTAGTGTCACTTGTACCGAGGTACAGAGAAAAACTTGCCTTGCATACTGATCATACAGGTCAATTCATTACACAGTGCAGTTACATTGAGTTAGTACAGACTGCATTGAGGTAGTGCAGGTAAAAACAATAACAGTGCAGAGTAAAGTTTAAGTTTAAAAGTGTAGAACGATTATAGTAAGGGTAATGAGTAGATCTGTAGAGAGCAGCTTGCAATGAGTCTCCATGCTCCGGCGCCATTTTGCATGGATATTATGATCCCATTGATGAGCCTCAATGTCCTGGTAAGCTTGTAGAGAGAAAGCACTCACCATTTCAGTAATGAGCTACTAGCTTGCAGAATGGGTTTTGTGGGGTGTCTCCCGGTGGGTGGCCTCCACAAGTCTTTAGCCTTTTTCCCACCACCATGTGAACCTGTTGCTCTCATTCTCCAAAGCAAAGCTAACCATGGCCCTGGGAATCAGCTGGCTATTCAGGCAAGGTGAAGCCTCATGTCCTGGTTTACCACTGAAATTATTCTGTTTCTACTTACATGGGCTTCTCAGCAGAGATGACTGGACTGTAATCAGGTATGGGACACTGGCTGATTTGTTTCTTTCCCTTCTTCTTCCTTTCTCTAGAGGGCACAGACCAATTATTACTTGTTCTACTGAGATCAGCCAACCCTGAGCAAACCCAGGGTCAAATCCTGGATCTTCCTGGTCAATGCGGCCAAGTATCTAGTTGGCTCATGATGCAGGCTTTTGATCCAAAACATCGACAAATCCTTCCCCCCGGCAGATGCTGCTCAAACCATTGATTTCCTCCAGTAGTTCATTTGTTGCTCCCAGTTCTCTCACACAGTACTCAAAGGGACAGCCTTTGAATATTAAGCATTTACCCACGGTAGGATATATCTGGGTAAAAGTGAGGCTTATGCCTGTAACTGGCATCAATAAGTTACTTATGTCAGTGGAGAAAGTTTGTTCAGAAGATTTATCTTCCAGGCAATGCTATGACCCAGTTCCTTTACAAATCACACAAAGATAAGTGGCAGAATTAATCAAAATGGATTTCCTCTGACTGGTTTAGACTATGTTTCCATGTCCTTAGTGTCAGACAAAATAACAAACCTTGCAAGGCCACATAAATTAACCCCAGTTTAATCCACATGATGTTTCCAAATGGAATTTTCATTTCGGACAAGGAAAAGAGGAGGGATTATTAGTATCTGTGATGCGCTCTGTAGGTGAGAAGCTGGTGGAGATTGTGGGGAGATGTGGGGGGAACCTCTGTCATAACAGGGCATGCAATCCGTTGATTGCTATTTGTAAAAGCTGCCATAATCTTTTGCAATCACTGTTTTTTTTGCAATGGTAATTAGCACAAAATACATCAAGAGCAATTAGAATACAACGCCTGGGTTGACAGGCCTGTCACACTCAAAGTCTCCTTGCTGAGAGCATGGGAAATTCAATCAAATTAGTCTCCTCTTGGGGATTTTCTTTTAACAGTTTGCATCAAAGGTTTCAACTGAGACTGTGTGCTTGACTAGCTGCCCAAAAAAAGAAATGAGAATGGATCGACATCTTGGAGTGAAGTTTGCACAGAGAACAACGAGCACAAAAATTGTTGCAAATATTTGTTTGACGGCTAGTTCACAGCTCATACATTCTTGTGTTTGATTTTAATTTGTTTCTAATTTATCATGTCAGTGCTTAAAACTTTATGCAGCATAACAGAAGAAATGATCACTCTCTTGTCTGCTTCCTGAGGCAAGTCAGAAATTGTGTTGTTGGGTGTTTGTTTTCTTACTACTTTTTGAAACCATTTTTCATCTTTCTCTTTTTTACTACCTCACTCTTCAACAAGCTCACTCTGATGCACTCTAATTCTCTCTTTCTCTGACAGTCTTTCTATCTTTACCTTATTCTGTGTCTTTTTCTTCATCCTTCTTTGCACCTCATTCCACCCCACTCACAAGCCCCAGTAAATCAGTGCATTACAGCATTATTTTGCTTGAGTCAGTTGCCAGTAACACTGGCACAATGACAATCTTCTCATAGACAGCTGGGTCCTAAATGGAAGGAGTTGGGAGCAATCTCAGTCCAATTCCCAGTGAACACGTCTGTTGTGAAAAAGTAGACTCTAATTTGGGATTAGCTGGAAGATTTCCCGTGGATTCCTATATGGTTAACATAGGATCTGAAATATAGTTTCCAATATTTACTGAGGAGCACAATCTCAGCATAATATAAGTGCTCAATTCTTCTGCATTAGAGGAGCTATACAAATCCAATTTGTTCAAAGATTTGTTTCAATAAGTATCAAGTACACATATTTATTGAAGCTTGCCTGTTTCTTCCCTACTTTTTTTTCAATTAGTTGCATGTGAAAATTATTTTCTCACCCTTACTCTCTGCGTTAAATTGTACTTGATGCTAAAACAGCCATTGTCTGGTGCTGCACAACTGCCATTTCTCCAATGAGTACAACCTTGATTTGCTCTTTATCATCATCTCTCTCTGGTCAAAATCCTTTCACTGACAACATAAAAATCTTCAACCCAAGTAATGCTGCTCTCCCAGAGTCTGCAACAAGTGGCTTGCTCTGTCTAAAGCATGGGTAAAAGTTAAATCTTATTTTTAATCAGAAATGCAAAAATTGCTGGAAATATACATATCAAGCAACAAAGTCAACATTTCAACTGGGTGCAGTTTCATTAGAATTAATAAAAGTTAACATCTTTTTTTGATTATTTACTGTTGTTGGACCAACATAGTGTTAACTCATCATCTTGTTAAGTGTTGGCTCATTGCAAGATGTGAAAGCAATGAAGGCAAGACCACTTTAAGAGGCTTAGTTACTTAATCCAGATTGACGCTTAGTGAAGAACTGAGGGGATGTTGTTTTCTTGATGAAATGGCAAACCAAAGCTTTATATATCAAGACAAATGTGAAAAAGTAAATAAATGTAGAACTCCCACAACACATTCAGTGAATACCAGAGGCAAGAGGAGCCATCTCACAGTTTGTTCCCCACCAGCACCACATACAAAGAATGCTTCACCATCTCCGGAACCCTGCTCTGAAAAGTTGATTGCTACATTTGCCCACAAGAAAAGTGAATATACTTCAAAAGATAAATTATTTCTTCCACTTCAGTTTTTCTCTTAGTGGAATTTAACAAGAGTATTGTTAGAATTAGATCACGCTGAATAACTTGAGCTGTACTTCTTCAGTGAACAAGGCTGAAGTAAAGTTTCAATTGGGTATATCTCAAGATGTGTGTCCCTTAGAGATGCAAATATTTCTAACATTGAAAAGTAAATTTACAATCTACAAAGATCTGTGATGTTTAATGTGGCCTATCTGTGCACCTCTTTAAGTAATAAAAATGGTTCTTATTTGAATTTTATTAATCAGATACTTTAACCAATCATCATGGACAACCCTAATGGTTTGAAATTAATTTGAGCCAATAATATTTTTTTCCCTAAGTCTCACACAGACATCTGATCCACATCAGTTAGTGATGTTTCTGTATTCATTTTTGGGATGAAAGTGACTCTGGTAAGGCCAGCATTAATTACCCCTTGAGAAGGTGGTGGTGAGCTACTTTTTTGAACTATAGCAGCCCTGATGATGGTCATCCTATTGTGGGGTATGGGTCTTCAGGCTTTTGACCCAGTCAATGAGATGAAACTTGTCTTGAGAGGTATGATCCCATGACCATGTGCAAGGCAAGGCCAGTAGCCAATTATGTGGATGCCACTGAACACTATGGACAAGAAAGCACACCAAAACTTCCACTTCCTTCGAAGATTAAGGGGATTCGGCATGTCCCCATTGACTCTCACCATTTTTTAAAAACGCACCATAGAATCATCCTATCTGGATGTTCCACACCTTCATATGCCAACTACTCTGCCCAAGACTGCAAGAAAGTGCAGAGAGTTGTGGACACAACCCAGTACATTATGAAAACCAGCCTCCACTGATTCTGTCTGCACTTCCTGCTGCCTCAGGAAAGCAGCTAACATAATCAAGGACCCCTCCCACCACAGTCATGCTCTCTTCTCCCCTCTCCCATTAGGCAGAAGATACAAAGCTTGAAAGCACATACCACCAGACTCAAGGACAGCTTCTACGGTGCTGTTATAAGACTCTTAAATGGATCTCTTATACGATAAAGATGAGCTCTTGATATCTCAGCCTACCTCATCTCAGTCTTTGCATGTTATAGTCTCCCTGCACTGTATGTGATTGGACCAGGACAAGCTATTGGTGATGTTTACACCTAGAAGCATGATGCTCTCAAACATCTCCACCTCAGCGCCATTGATACATACAGGGCCATGTGCTCCACTCCACTTCCTGAAGTCAACAACTATGGGTTAACATTATGCACCAATGAGCATTCATTGGAACTAGAAGAGTTAACTTGCTGTCCTAATTCTTCATCCCATCTATAACCTGATCTCCCTCTACTTAGCCTTTGGCCAAGTCAGTGAAGCACAATGTAAAACAATGCAACGACACATTGTCCTTTGCTGTCAGGTCTTAATACCATAGCCTATCAAAGGCAAAAAACAAACTGCTGGAAGAACTCAGTGGACCAGGCAGCATCTGTAGAGGCAGAGGGTTGCTCACCATTTCGGGTTGAAACCCTGCATCAGCACAAGAGTGTAGAAAGGAGATAGCCAGTATAGGAGGTGAGAGGGAGGGGTGAGGCAGGGGCTGACAGGTGATAGGTGGAACCAGGTAAGGAGGGAGATGATAGGCAGATTGACCCAGGTGGGGAAGCAGGGAGCAATGGGAGACAGTGGCTGGTGGGTGATAGGAGGAGACAGATAAGGATCTGAGGTTCCTTGTGCCCCCAGCTCGCAAAATCAGTAGAGGGTGGGGACTGAACTCCTGTTTTTCTGATCTAAATGTCTCAACACAACATCACGTGATAAATTTTGTCTCCTGCATGGCTTCGAACTGAGCCGTGGTTCCTCTAATAGATGCAAAGGTGTGATAATGGTATCTGTCATTTTAACCACATTTCTGTATTTACACTGACACTATGACAATGCGGCAGAGAGGTGAAGGGACGGTGAAGGGGAGGAAAGACTGGGGGTAAGAATCTAATACTGGTGACAATCTAAACAAGAGCCTTGCCTTTGGTCCCTTTGTTATTCTTTGACGGAGGGCAAGCAGAAGAGATTAGTCACCTTCTGTGAGGCTTGATTTACTGTACCTCTTTTGTACAAAACCAATCATTGAGCCAGCCTCTGGGCCACGGGAGACTTGCAAGAAATAAAGAACTTGAATTTATGTACTGCCTTCAGTCATCTCAGCATATCCTAAAATACTTTTCAGCTAACGAAATATTTCCGAAGTGATGTTACTATTATAATATAGGAAACATAGTGCCCATTTTGCACCTAGCAAGCTCCCATAAATAACCAGATAATCCTAGTAATATTGATTGAGGAAGAAGTATTGGCCAGGACGCTGGAGAAACTTCTTCTGCTCTCTTGGGATCTTTTATGAACATCAGATAGGGCAGATGCTCACAAGATTGAATGTTTTATCCAAAAGATGGAGCCCCTTCAGTGCTGCTCTGGTTATAGTTGAATAACAGGTGGAATTTAATATGCATAGAATTAGGAAAATACATACGAAGAACTTAAATATATACAGATTTATACACTTTTTCAAAGAGCAGTGGCATCTAAAATGCTTGCCTGAAAGCTATGAGAGGCAACACGCTTTCAAAATGAGTTTAGAAGGAGGAGTTAATGGGAACTAAGTGCACATTTTTTTTATTTTATATTGTCAGATGACATTAGCCATCAAACATTAAGCCTTCCAATATAATACGGATGTCAAAACTTCATCCTCCTTTTTGAACTACGCAGGCTGTCGATTTTGATTGTAGTCACTTTCCAGATTGCACTTCCTTTAAAACTGACAGGACTACAAATTTGGAGCTAAGAAGCCATGCACCCAAAGTTCTTTGATTCCCATTTGGTTACTCATCATCAATTGCCTGGAAGAGTATTAATGGCTTTCTTGTAATGCTAAAGAAATGCAGTGTTCTTGCTTGGTTTCCATACCCTTTCTTCACAGCCCTTTATTCTATACCTCCACTTCTTCCTCTGTACTAGGAACCACACCTTCTAATTTTCAGTTTGCTCTCCTCATCCCTCCCCTCCTTCCTGCTGCAAATCTAACCTTGGCGTGTTTATCCATTACCTCAAGCAACATGCGATTTTAAAATTATTTACTAAATCTCTTCATGTTTCAGCCCACCACATTCTCTGATTTCCTCCAGCCCTGTAAGCCTTTGCGTAGCAGCAGTCCTCTGAACCAACCAGATTGATTATCCTTAATTTTTTTTTGCTTCCCTCAGGGTGTTCCAGTCGCTAAGGACCTTAGGTCTGGAATTTCTTCCCTAAACCTTCCAGTCTCCCTACTTCTCTTTCCTTCTTTAAGGTGCTACATAGACCAAACTTTTGGCCAAATAACTCCCTGTGTCACTAGGTGTCAAGCTTCTGTTTGATAAGTTGCATGGGAATGATTTTGCTTGGCTAAAAGCACTGTATAAATGAATTTTGTTCTTATTGTTGTTGACAAGATCATTATTTCTTCCTTTTGGTTCCCATCTCAGCGTAAGCAGTTGTCATAGAGTCATGCGGCACTGAAACTGGCCCTTTGGCCCACAATGTCTGTGCCAATCTTTTTGCCTATCTACATGAATCCCATTTGCCCACACATATCCTTCTATGCCTTGCCTATTCAAATGCTTGTCTAAATGTCTCGGATGTAGTGATTGTACCTGATTCCACCACCTCGTCTGGAAATGAGTTTCAGATATCAACTACTCTCTGTGTAAAAAACTGTCCCCTCAGATCCCCTTTAAAACTCCTTCCTCTCACCTTAAACTTATGCCCTCTTGTTGTTGATACCCCTACCATGGGAAAAAAAATTCTGACTATGTAGCCTATTCATGCACCTTCTAATTTTTTATACCTCCATCACACTTCAGCTTCCTTCGTTCCAGGGAAAACAAGTCCAGTCTATCCACACTCCCCATAACTAACATCCTCCAATCTAGGCAACATTAAGGCAACATCCTGGTGAATCTAAATGATTGTAACAGTGTATTGATTTTAGTGCAAAAAAAAGAAAGAAAGGACTTGCATCCAAGTAGTGCTTTCAACAAATTCAGGAACTCCCAAAAGTGCTTTACAACATATTAGTGATTTTTTAAATTGTAAACCTCATTATAATGTAAGAAAAATGTAGCATTTTGCTGCCAGGAAGGTCTCGAATATCTTACTAATGATCAGATAATCTGTTTATTAATTTATTTGAGCAATATTGCATTAAGCTTTACCTAGGAAGAACCCTCTGTTCTTCTTTGATGTAGTGTCAGTGGATTAATTACACCTCTCTGAGAGACATGCAGGGGCTAGATTTAACTCTCCTCTGGAAGATTACATCTCCAACAGTGTGGCACTCCTTCAGAACTATACTGAAGTGCTGGTATGGATTATGCAACCTGGAGTGGAAATTAAGCTAACATAATTCTGACAGATAGAGTGTTACCATTAAACCTTGGCTGATACAGTCTGATTTGAAATCCGAGAGACGCAGTACTAATGTTCTATCATAGCAATGAAAACAGTCAGTCACTAAACTGATGCTGGGTTCCCCAAAAATTTCCTGATTTGTTTATTGTTTAATCATGAGATGTAGGCAGTCCTGATAAGACCAGCACTTATTTGCCTTCCCTAATTATCACAATAAAACTCCAATAATCCACACATTCGGAACTTTGGTGGTACTGTATTGGCAGATTTTCCGGGCTATTGGATATTCTTTCTATTAATACCCCAATACACTATCAATTCACTTTTTTTAGATGTTACATTGTGTTATAATAACTTTTCCAGTGAACTTTAAAGGGAGTATGGAAACTGGGGCCTGGTGAGAGTCAAAATGAAAAATTCCACATCTTCCCACCTCATATTCCTTTTGCTAGGTCTTTGTCCACTCACTTATCCTATTAATATCCCTCCGAAGTCTCTTTATGTCCTCTTCACAACTCATTTTCCTGCTACCTCTGCATCATCAGAAAATTTAGCAACCATATCTTTGATGCCAGCATCCGAGTCATTTTAATAAATTTTAAAACTTTGAGGCCCCAGCACCGAGCCCTGCAGAAGATCATATTTTATATCTTACAGAAAATGACCCAGTTTGACTACTCTGTGTTTTCTGTTAGCTAGCCACAGCAATACGTTACCTCCTACACCATGAGCTTGTATCTTCCACTACAATGTTTGATGCAGCAATTTTATCAAATGACTTCTTGAAATCTAAATATTTTATGTTCTTTATCCACAGCACAGTACATGGTTGCTCTGTCCTGGATGGTGTTGAGCTTCTTGAATGTTGCTACAACATCTAGGCAAGTGGGCAGTATTCCATCCCACTTCTGACCTGGGTTTTGGAGTTAATGGAAAAATGTTAGTCAGACAGTATGCATGTCACTTGTCTTGGATATCCAATCTTGGGCCTGCTATGGCAGCCACTGGAATTGTGACTGGTCAAGATCAGGATTTAAATAAAGATGACACCCAGGATGTGATGGTGAGGTATTAAGAATTTCAAAACAAGGTGCTTAACTCTCTCTTTTTGAGCATTGCTATTCCCTAGGAGTTGTGTGATATGAAGATTACTTCATGCTTCTCAATCCACATTGTCCATGGTGGGCAGGTGAACATACACCTTCAGTTCCTTGGGAAAATGTGAATGTAATTGAACGTTATGCAATCATCAACATACATCTCTGGTGGAGGAAAGGTCATTGAAGAAGCAACAGAAGATGGTTGGGCCTAGGGTCTGTTTCCATGCTGTATAACTCTATGACTCTGTGCAGTCTGTGTAGTGAAGTTGTTCCCACTGTGATGCTTTCATTTTGTATGTTCATATGAAAGAAGATAACTGCACTACTGTGAATGAAGGGGAATCCTTGAGGAAGAAGCTCATCGCCACCTTCTCAAGGGCAATTAGGGGTGGACAATAAACAATGGCCTTACCAGCAATGCCCAGATCCTGAATTTGAATAAATAATGAAAAAGGTCCTAGTCTTTCACCCACGAGCTACCAACTGCTTATCTGATAAACTTAAGGCCACTAGCATGGAGCCCAGGGGTTATACCAGAGATTTGCCACTCATCTTGCACTAACTTCAATGGAATATGTGGGCTGCAACTATAGATGGTGACTTACTTTGCTTTAAACATTATGAATTATTTCTCAGTGCTTTTTGTGCTTTTAGTTATGTTTTTTTTAAATCCTATTTTTAAATCATTTACTTCAATCTTAATAGTCTTTAAATGTCCCTGAATGCCAGAGATGTGGAAACACTGTTAAAGCCAATGATGTTGCTGACAGAAGACAAAGTTTCATCCAAGATTCTGGTAAGTGCTGTTGGGGAGGAACCAGGGATGAGAACTTGACATCTTAATGCTTGCACTGACATACAATGTCTTGGTCAGTAGTATCACCAATGGTTTTAGGATGCTTGGGTGAGGAATGTTGGTCATCAACAAAAAGGCAGTCAATATAATTCATAATGCTTCACTGATGTCAAATATTCTTACAGCACTGATAGAGATCTTTCGGCCCATTGAGCCAATGCCTGAAGGACACTGAGCAGACCACGTCTTTGGATCTTAGGATGTTGGTTAGCCTTTGAGACAGACCATCCTCATGGGATCCATGGTGTGGGAAGACCACGGGTATGAGTGCGAGTAAGGGGACCTAGTTGATGGGATCTAGCCCATTGATTCTTCCAAGCACTGCTCACATAAGTGAGGAACTGTGACTGAATCAAGGGAAGGACCCTCAGGTTTTGATTGAGATGGTGCCATGCTGAGAAGTTCACCAATAGTACAGCAGAAGTATCACTCCAGACCTTTGAAGCAAAATTTCAGTCCTAGAATTAACTTCATATTTAACTTTTTAAAAATTTTAATGAACCCAAGGTGTGGGCTTTGCCAGGGATATATTTCTAATCCCAGAGCAGATATTTATTTTTTTAAATCTCTGCAGACATAAAAGACATTTGCACAGGTACATGGATAAGAAGAGTTTAGAGGGATATGGGTCAAATGCGGGCAAATGGGACAAGCTTAGATGGGCATCTTAGTCGAGATGGGCCAAAGGGTCTGTTTCCATGCTGTATAACTCTACGACTCTAGGCAGTCTGTGTAGTGAAGTTGTTCCCACTGTGATGCTTTTATTTTGTATGTTCATATGAAAGAAGATAACGGCACTACTGTGAATGAAGGGGAATCCTTGAATAGCTTTATCAAACAACCAGCATCATGTCAATGGACTGAATAATCTCTTCCTGTGCTGTACGCATCAGTGAATCATTATGAGTTACAGTGATTATTATTGTGTTGGCTATCATTCCCAATCGGCAATGTCCTAAAAGTAATGGTAATATTAATGACAGAGACAGTGTATTTTGATGCAATTTATTCAGGGAGTTATTGCTCTTCAAACAGCAAGAGGACATTTTAGTTGAATGGGCTGCATTGGCTCAGCAGCTTTAGTTATATGGTGGGACTTAAAGTTACAATCATCTGATCTAAAAGCGAAAGTGTGAACAACTGGACCAAGCTGGCACGTCATGCACAGAATAAACAAATGGAACTCAAGAGGGGAACCTTTAAACTTACCTTGTGGGATAAATTTAATATTCCATAAACATCATGCTTCATCGAATTTTCCTGATGTAGTCCAACTGGAAGATAAAGTCATGCTTAAGAAAATAGTGTATGAAGATCAATTGGAACAGCACAGCCCATTTTTGTCAAATCTTTACTGTTAACATTGTGTGCAATTACGAAAAAGAAAAAAAAAATTAGGTACCTCCTTTTGAATTAAAATGAACTGCCTCAGAGTTTTGGTTCCTAGAAGTGCAGCTGGGTACCTGTTCAGGCCAAGGTTCCAATTGCTAATCTGAATATGTCTGCATTTACCTTGCCTGTCTTTTCCATGTAAGCATCCAACTTTGGCAGCTGTGCACAAATGCTCCCTCACAGCGAGGTTCCTGCATTTTGGGAAAACTGCAAAACAAATTAGACCCTTTCTTACTGATGGCAACCAAAAGAACAGATGAATCTTGCTGTAAGGCAGAATATTCAGTAATCATATTGAACATGTAAAGTCTCGAAAGAGAATGGAGGCTGTCTAAACAATTTCTTTACTTCCACCATGTCTCCAAAGAGGTTGGCCAGGGACTATTAATTACAAATATCAGCACACTTTTTCATATTTTAATGCTGTGATGTTTAAAAAAAGAAGTGAATATGTCATTTTTATTTAGAAAATTGAATGAATTGTGTGGAAGTTCTGAAATAGTGAGTTTTATTAAAATGTTTCTACAGATTTGTAAGCTGTTTCCATTTTGTTTTAACTATTGGAAACATCCGTCAGGCAGGAAGTACAGAAGCCTGAAGTCCCACACCACCAGGTTCAGGAACAGTTACTTTGCTACACCTGTCAGGTTCTTGAACCGACCTGCACAACCCTAACCCTACCTCAGCAATGGAACACCATGGACCACCTCTTGCACTACCATGGACTTGTCTCTGATTGTGTTTTTTTTCACTAATATCATGTTTTGCACAGTCTTTTTTCGCTTCATTGTCTGGTATAATTTATGTATAATTTATGTTTTGTGTGTTGTCTGAATCTATGTGCCTGTGACACTGCTGCAAGCAAGTTTTTCATTCTATCTGTGCTTCACCGTACTTGTGCACATGACAATAAACTTGACATTAGTTGGTATTTTAAAAGGGACAATAATCAGACAATTGTGATTGTTTTATAAATGCTCTCTGCATCTTCTGCTACATCTATTTCTTGTTTTTTTTGCCTGTGCCACAGTAATTTTATTATGTGGTGGCCTATAGACAACAACCACCAGTTATTTTTTCCCTTTACTAATCCTAAGGGCAGGTATGGGTTAGGAAGTTGTGGGCATGCTATGTTGGTACCGGAAGAGTAGCGACACTTGTGGGCTGCCCCCAGAACACTCTATGCAAAAGATGCATTTCACTTTGTGTTTCAATGTACATGTGACTAACAAAGATATCTTGTATTGTCTTGTAGAGGGCTTGCTCCCAGACTTCAGTGGATCACATTCCTGCCTCTTGTTTCAGAAGGTTGTGGTTTGTAGCCCTAGAGTAATGGGAAGAGAAAATCCCAGAGCAGTGACACCCTGGTCTCTCTGTAAGACCAGGAAGAGTAGAAATAGCTGTTTAAAGGAACTTTCACGTGATTGAGACAGCCATTAAACCAAAGAAGATGAAGCAGATTCCTTGCTCTAGTATTCCAGTGCCATTGTAAGAAACTTCCTATATTGTACTAAATTAACATTCTTATTTTAACTTTCCTGAACATTTTAATGTGCACTTTTGTTGTTGGCTTCTGATGATTTTAAATATTGTCAAGTAAGTGTGGTTTTATTTTCTGTAGGATGTTCATAAATTGATAACATATACCTATGTGTAAAGGAGGATTAACTCTGGCCACTTTGTTCTTGAAATCTTTCTGCTCCTTTTTCACCTGGGTAAAATATGTCCTCCAGGAGATCGGTCCATCACATAAAAACACAAGAAAATAGGGGCAGGAGTAGGCCACTCAGCCCATTAAACCTGTCCCACCATTCAATATGGCTGATCTGGCCCAGGCCTCATCTCCTTTTCTGTGCCAGTTCCCCACGGCTCTCAATTCCCTGATCATTCAAACATGTACCTACTTCCCCTTTAAATGGGCCCAACGTTTCAGCCTCCACAACCCTTCAGAGTAGAGAATTCCAGAGATTCACCACCCTCTGCGGGAAGAAGTTTCTACACACCTTGGTTTTAAATAACTGGTCCCTAATCTTGTAACTATGTTCCTTCATTCAAATGGCAGACAGCTGCCAATGTGCGATGCAGACACAACCTTTCTTGTACCATTTCTTCAATAAGTTATGTGGCTCTAATCTTAGAAGTTATTAAACCTTGTAAGTTACGAGATCTCCTTCTATGGTAAAAAAAAGCAGAAGGCAACTGCTCCCTCTGTCAATTACTCATGGGAATAAGGTTGCAAAGTCCAGATGCAGGGTTTCGACCCAAAACGTTGACAATTCCTTTCACCCCACAGATGCTGCTCAACCCACTGAATTCCTCCGGCAGACTGTTTGTTGCTTCAGATTCCAGCATCCGCAGTCTTTTGTGTCTCCAAGGTTTCGAAGTATTGAGTACCCATTTCGCTGATTACTAAATTCATTAATTTTCCTTTCCTCTTTCATGGGATAATTTTCTTTGCATCAGTTCAGAACAAAGGATCCCCAATAGCTCCTAGTGCCTCCTGAATCTGCAATGGGACCCATTACCAGCCTGGGTTCTCTCATTATTCGAGACACTGACATAGTCCCTGCTACTCACAGAAAGCTTCTTCAGTGACTTCTTTTTAAATTTTGGATCTATTACAGGTACCTTATCTGGTTCAGTGCCCTGAGTCGCCCCTCAGGCAGTTTATGTAAGTCATTTTTATGGGTGTTGACCCACAGTGCCCTATATCTACTTATGCAATGGTGTAACCTGAGAATGTAATAATAATATGCACTTATGACCTGAATTGGATATTTCCGTCTTGTTTAAGTGAACAGTCTTCAATCTCTCCAGTGGCAGACCACATGAACAGCAGAGGATAAAAGGCATTAACGTTCTTTATTTCACCACATGCTGAGCCGAGAATTAGGGTCAAATTCATTTAGTTCTATCGCTATAGCAGATTCCAGTATCACGATACGAAATGTGCCAATGTGCCACAGAAGATTGCTGCAGGGGGCAGGTATGCAAAGCATGCATTGGACCACTGAGTGTTGCTGGTTTAATGCTTTTCCCCTGGCGTGAAGCAATCTCCAGGAAGCCATTTTCTGACAGAGACACAAGAGACTGCAAATGCTGGAATCTGGAGCAACAGACAATCTGCTGGAGGAACTCAGTGGGTCGAGCAGCATCTGTGGGGAGAAAGGAATCATTGATGCTTCAGGTTGAAACCCTGCATGAGGATGTTTTCTTATGCCACAGTAACTCAAGGATCTTCATCCTTCCAGAGTTCAACTATCCACATCTCTATCACTCACGAGACTTCTGTTCACACTGAATAGTGTTCACACTGTCCTAAAAATGACTGAGTCCCACATCAGGTTTGCCAGTGGGGAATATATCCCTCCCAGCCTAACATCCCCAACATTCAGGCCCCCAGTTGCACTCGGTCATTGGTCAGGCTAAGATGATCGCATACCCAACACCAGAATCCTGAAACAGACATCCTACTCCCAGCTCTGTGGGCAGCACAGTGGCACAGCCAGCACAGCCACTGTCTCTCAGCATCAGACACCCGTGTGTAACCCCTGTCTGTGTGGAGACTGCATGAGTTTCATAGAAACATAGAAAAGTAGAAAACCTACAGCACAATTCAGCCTACAAAGTTGTGCCGAAATGTCCCTACCTTGGAAATTACTAGTCCTCTTACCCATAGCCCTCTATTTTTCTAAGCTCCACGTACCTATCCAAAAGTCTCTTAAAAGACCCTATTGCATCCGCCTCCACCACCATTGCCAGCAGCCCATTCCATGCACTCACCACTCTCTGAGTAAAAAACTTACCCCTGACATCTCCTCTATACCTACTCTCCAGCACCTTAAACCTGTGTCCTCTTGTGGCAACCATTTCAGCCCTGGGGAAAAGCCTCTGACTATCCACACGATCAATGTCTCTCATCATCTTATACACCTCTATCAGATCACCCTTCATCCTCCGTCGCTCCAAGGAGAAAAGGCCAAGTTCACTCAACCTGTTTTCATAAGGCATGCTCTCCAATCCAGGCAACATCCTTGTAAATCTCCTCTGCACCCTTTCTATGGCTTCCACATCCTTCCTGTAGTGAGGCGACCAGAACTGAGCACAGTAATCCAAGTGGGGTCTGACCAGGGTCCTATATAGCTGCACCATTACCTCTCGGCTCCTAAATTCAATTCCACGATTGATGAAGGACAATACACCATATGCCTTCTTAACCACAGAGTCAACCTGTGCAGCTGCTTTGAGCGTCCTATGGACTCGGACCCCATGATCCCTCTATATTCTGCTGTCATATTTGACCTACCAAAATGAACCACTTCACACATCTGGGTTGAACTCCATCTGCCACTTCTCAGCCCAGTTTTACATCCTATCTATGTCCCACTGTAACCATTGACAGCCCTCCGCACTATCCACAATACCTCCAACCTTTGTGTCATCAGCAAACTTACTAACCCATCCCTCCACTTCCTCATCCAGGTCATTTATAAAGAGTAAGGGTCTCAGAACAGATCCCTGAGGCACACCACTGGTCACGGACATTCATGCAGAATATGACCCGTCAACAACAACTCTTTACCTTCTATGGGTCAGCCAGTTCTGGATCCACAAATCTATGTCCTCTTGGATCCCATGCATCCTTATTTTCTCAATAAGCCTTTCCTCCGGTTTCTTCCCACTTCCGGAAGACCTGTGGGTTGGTAGGTTGTTTGGTCACTGTAAGTTGCTCCTAGTGTTGTAGGTGTGGAGGGAGTGGGAATGTGAGGAGAGTAAATTGGGATTAGTGTAAATGGGTGGTCAATGGTCAGTGTGCTGACGGGCCTGCTTCTATGCTGTATCTCTCTGTCACTCTATGACTGTCATGTGAGCAGATCACTGGGGGACAGAGGAAAGATCCAACAATGTCCTCAAAGCCACTTTGAAGAATTAAAACTTCCCCACAGATCCTCTGGCCCATAATTGCTCAAAATAGAGCAGTAGCATTCAGGATGAGCCCATGCCTCGGGAGCACAAAGAAGCCCTGTATAACATCATAAGACCATAAGATATAGGAGCAGAATTAGACCACTTGACCCATTGAGTCTGCTCGCCATTCAATCATGGCTGATTTTTTCATAACCCCATTCTCCTGCCTTCTCTCTGTAACCCTTAACCCCCTTACCAATCATGAACTGATCAATCTCTGCCTTAGGTACACCCAATGACTTGGCCTCTACAACCCACTGTGGCAACGAATTCCACCGATTCACCACCCTCTGGCTGAAGAAATTCCTCCTCATCTCAGTTCCAGAAGGATGTCCCTTTATTCTGAGGCTGTGCTCTCGGATCCTAGACTGTTTTACTGATGGAAACATCCTCTCCACTTCCACTCTATCCACACCTTTCAATATTCGGTAAGTTTCAATAGGATCCCCCCCTCATCCTTCTGAACCCCATCGAGTACAGGCCCAGAGACATCAAACGCTCCTCATACATTAAACCTTTCATTCCCAGGATCATTCTCAAGAACCTCCTCTGGACCTTCTCCAGGGCCAGCTCACCCTTCCTTGGATACAAGGTCCAAACTTGCTCACAATATTCCAAATGCAGTCTGACCAACACCTTGTAAAGCCTCAGCAGTACATCCTTGTTTTTATGTTCTAGTCCTCCCAGTAGCAGAAAGAGTGCACCACCTCACAAACTACCCACCTGCTTTTTAAAGAGTTCCACCATCCACAACTCTCTCATTTAATGGACTTTATTAACATGATTCCTATTCACACTGAACATTCTGTGAGTCCAACACCTCCCAGCCCATCTATAGAAGAGTTTGTGGTTACCACATTGGCTTCATCAGCCACCTCAGAACCTACAGAACCAGGGAGGAAGTAAATTCCTTGGTCCACTGGGGCTGCCAAAGAGAAAGGGTCTATCAACTCTTCAGATGTGTTAGAAAGTTGATTCCATCGGCAGTGCTGGAAAAGCAATAATGTTGGCTTCTTTTTTGTTACCTTTCATCTTTTCTGACTTTTGCCTGCTAAGTAATGATTTAATTGGAAGGCTGGAAATATCAGGTTATTCCCAGTAAAACAAAGAGTTGGTGTTTCAGCTAGCAAGTGTGGCACAGGGACGAAGGAACTTCCTTTGTTAAATGGATGCATTGCCTTCCAAAAGGGGTGTAGTTGTGAGATAGCTGACAGATTAACAACTTCTTCCTCTCGGAAGCTGTAGTGAGGATGGCCATCTCCTCCAGGTACATTGTTGAACAATTTGGTTAAGTGATAACTAAGATATTGGGCCTAGGTAACTGTCTCCAGTTGAATGATAGGTTTGACAATTTAGCCCCTAGTTAAGGGAGCATGGGAAATTGAAATTCATTACATGAGGTAATTCTCTGATAAGACATGAATTACACAATGGACAAAAATACATGAAGAAGATTTTGAAATTTCTAAAATTGTGGAAAATCCTAGGCAGTTGCTCCCCTCAAGTCTGAAAACCACAATGTTTCAATTCTCTAGTGAGTTATTTATCCTATAATAATTAAGCATTTGTGTAACTATGAATAATCAATATAATTTGTTGATTAGTAATAATATATAAAATTCAATGCTTAATGCCTATAAAAAATAAATCCCATCAAATACAATGATTTTATTGTTAAACTTATGAGAACATTAATTCCTTAACAAGCAGAATTCATCCTGTAATCTGTTGTTATCCTTTGGATATGCTCACATCTTCAAGTTCCGATTTCAGGATGACGATAGGTCTTTACCACATACTGGCTTTGCCTCGTGTGACATTAAGGTATCTCTGCCCATTGCTGTACATGGTCCCAGATCAGGATTAAGAGGATTGGGAAATTGGACCAGCAAATCTGAGCCCTTTGTTTCTTCTGAGTGTGATTTGCTGACTGTCTGACTGACTGAAATTGTTGCTTTAGGACATTTTATGTCACAACCCCAGAGCTCATATAACGAAATTTAAATGAACACCTGACATAGTTTCCTGTCTTTTTTCATAATCTATCAACCCATTCTTACCTCTTATTTTCTTATGACAGAAAAGGAAGCCATTCAGCCTACTGAATCTATGCCAGCTCTCAGAACATCCTAATCAATCCCATTCCTTATAATCTGTCACATGCCTACCAACTTCTCCCTGATTCCACTATCAAACACATATACTAAGGGGTAAAATTACAAGGGCTAATTAACCTTTGGGATGTGGGAATGAAACACACACAGTCACAGGGAGAACGTGCAAATTCCATACAGACAGCACCTGAGGTCAGGATTGAACCTGGGTCACTGAAGTTGTGAGGCAGAAGCTCTACCTGCTGTGCCACTGTGCCATAGGTCAGGAAGCTTTGCTAATGATGCCAGCATGTAAACAGCATGTTGGAGATTATTATATTTATTCAAAAGCACAATTTGAATGGAAATAAAGAAAGTTTTATTTGCAATATATTTGTCATCATTGCAATGGTTCAATAATCTTTTCAATGCAGCATTGCTTTAATTTGACAAACAATTGTAAGTTACATTTAATTTAGAATAAAATTCAGGACAATTTTTATCCAGTCCTGATCTTATCCTGAGATCCTGAGTTTATTGTTAAACTTAGTAGAACATGAATTCCTTTCATGAATCAACAGGATCCCCAGTCCTGATGAAGGGTCTTGACCTGAAACATCAACTGTCCATTTCCCTCCATAGACGCTGTCTGACCTGCTGAGTTCCTCCAGCGCTTTGTGTGTAGCTCCCAATTTCCAGCATCTGCAGTCTCTTGAGTCTCAATTTTTATTTACTCAAGATTGTAAATTTATATTAAAAATTGAGAACATGAGAAAAAGAAGCAGAAGTAGGTCATTTAGCCCTGACTGTTTGCTCACCCATCTTACAAGGTCATGGCTGACCTTTAACAGTGTAGATTTCCTGCACTAACCCCAAATCCTCAATTCTCTTAACATCTAAATGTCCAAGTAATGATCCCTGCTTTGAATATACTCAGTGACTGAGCCTCCAGAGTTCTCTGCGATAGAGAATTTCTTCACCATCCTCTGGCTGACGAAATTTCTTCTCAAGGTTTGTGATCTGAAATGTTAACTCTGTTTCTCTTTCCAGAGAAACAGTTTTTGAGTGTTTCTGGTATTTTCTGTTTTTAATTCTCCTCAACTGCATCCTGAAAGGCCAACCTCTAATTTTGAGGCAGTAACCCCTGGTTCTTGGCATCCTGGCTAGAGGAAACATCAACAGTTCATTTAATCTGAAACCTTTTATACTTTTGTATTGAGATCACCTCTCATTCTTCTAAACTCCAGAGACTGTACGCCCACTTATACCTCACATGCTGAAATGTAATAGCACTAAGTATCTGGAAAACAGACAGTAAAGTGATGCCTATCCCTACACATGACCCCATCAATGATCATCAGGCCACTGTTTCCCATACTATCACAGACCTCATCACTTCTGGAGACCTCCCCTTCACAGCCTCCAATCAGATTGTTCCCCAACCCCACACTGCCCATTTCTATCTCCTACCCAAGCTTCACAAACCTGACTGTCCTGGTAGGCCCATTGTTTCTGCCTGCTCCTTCCCTACTGAACTCATCTCCTCGTATTTCGACTCCATCTTGTCCCCCCTGTGCAGTGCCTTCCCACTTACATCCGTGACACCTTGCACGGTCTCCACTGAATTCTCCAGCTTCCGGTAACTGCCCCCTCTCTGTCCCTTTTCTCTCTCCCCCAAACTACCGAGCCCCCAGAACCATGTCCCTTTCCTTCCCTCCACCCACTCCATCTGCCCACCACCCACACACTCCTCCACCTGCATCCCCCCACCTCCCTCCCCTTATTCCATGCTCTACCTTCCTCTCCTGTCAGATTTCATAATGTTCAGCCCTACATCACTTCCACCTATCACCTTCCAACTTCTGGCACTGTTCCCACTCTCCCCTTCCCCCATCTGCCTATCACTCCTCCTCACCTGGATCCACCTATCACCTGCCAGCTCTTGCTCCACCCCTTCCCTCACCTCTTTATACTGACTATCTCCCCTCTGTCTTTCAGGACAGATGAAGGGTCTCGACCCAAAATGTCGACTGTCCACTTCGCTCCATAGATGCTGGCTGACCAGCTGATTTCCTCCAGCAGATTGCTTGTTGCTCCAGATTCCAGTATCTGCAGTCTCTTGTGTCTCCAGTAAAGTGAAGTATTTTCAGGATTCAGTAGAATCATGTATTTGAAGATATTAAAGAGTGTATTTTGTACGTCATCAACCTCCCCAAATGGTCAGACAGGTGTAAGAAAAGGGCAGAGCTCTGCTGTATGCCTGAGGCAGGGAAGAAAGAGCCACACTGGTCAGTCAGAGTTTACAGGATGACACAAGGTGAATGGATGGACCATTTGTTGATTTTCTGGCTTTTTTTTTCAGAATGGATTTGTGGAGTCACTTGACAGAGAAGACTAATGAATCACACAGTATAAATGGGTTTTAAAGGCAGTGATGGTAGATATCTTTTTTGGAAAGAGAAGGAACTGAAGGGCATGCCAAGAAGCTTGTGAAGTGGATTTGAAATTAATCAAGAGAATATCCTTCTTGTGATTTATAAATATGACTGTGTTCCTTGAAAAATTACTTTGTACTTCTTTTATCAGAAATGCTACCCAATTCTTTCAGTCTCCTGAGAAAAAAAAAGCTCATGCAATTTCCCTCTCCCCTAATCAAACTAGGCAAAAAATCCATATCATGCCATCTTACATTTTACATTAGGAATCTTTGGATTGATGATGTAACAGGTCATGAGCTATCCACTCCAACATCCAACTGTCTCTTAAACCTTGTACCTTTGCTAACAGATATTCACCCAAGTCTCAAAGGTGTTAACCAACTATTCTAACTGATATCCCACAATGTCTGTGTAGAAACAATTATCTCTAATCTCAAATCGTGTCTAAAGTTTTCTAATTCCACATGCAAGCCTGCAATTTCAGTGCCAACAATTTTAATGAACACTATCTTGCATATTATAGGCTTATGATAAATGTTAGGCTCATATTTTAGTTGCGAATAAAATTAAAACATAAAATACAGGGAAAAAAACTGGAAAATCAAATAAACATCAGTATAAATTGGAGGGCAACATATAAAGGTAACTCTTTTATAAATATGGAATTAAATACAGTTGAAATAAAAGGAGAACCGATGAGGGATTAAACACAAAATCTACTCATGGAGGCAAGGGGCATTTCTGCATAATTACTGAGCATTTTGTATCAGTATTCTCTGAAGAAGAGGATGGTTCCAGTGTAAGGCCACATTAACAGGGGAGATAATGATGAAACCAAATTTGATGAAAGGACATGGAAAATGTTTGTCAGTGTAGAACTTATAAAACTCGCAACTAGTGCACATGGGATGCATCCAAGGCTATTCAGGATACTAAGTGTGTAAATTGTGGAGGTTCACTTACTTAGGAGGCTATTTGGCCCATCATATCAATGCCAGCTTCTAGCCCTATCCCATCATTTCCCCTCACCTTATTCTCTCTCACAAGCCCATCAACGGATCCTTTGGATTCTTTTACCACTTACCTACACTAAGGGGCAATTTACAGCAGCCAATTAACTTCCTTGCACATATTTGGGATGTGGGAGGAAACTGGAATATCCTGGGGAAACCCACATGGTCTCAAAAAGAATGTGCAAACTCCACGTAGACAGCACCTAAGGTCAGGAAATTGTTCCCTGAAGCTGTGAGACAGCAGCAGCGCTAACGACAGTGTCACGATCACACCACATTATTCCATTACTCCTTAACTACGGAAGTGGAACCAGGGGAGTGGAGGATGTTATATGTTTACATGCCCATTCAACAAATGGTGGTGTGATAAATTCAGTGATCACAGGCCAGCCAGCTTGACAGCAGTGGCAGGGAAACTTCTGAGAGAACAAAAGTCAACTCATTCATGCTGACCAAGATGCAATCTAAGTTAGTCCCATTTGCTCATATCCCTCTAAACCTCTCCTATTCATGTACCTGTCCAAATGTCTTATAAATGTTGTTATTATTCCTGCCTCAAGGACTTCTTCTGGCAGCTCGTTCCATATATTCACCACTCTCTACGTGAAGAAGTTGCCCCTTTTAAGTCTTTACCTTCTCACCTTAAACCCATGCCCTTTAGTTCTTGATTCCCTCTCCTTGCAAAAAAAGGCTGTGTGCATTGAGCCTATCTATGCCCCTTATGATTTTATACATCTCTATGTGGTTATCCCTCAGTCTCCAAGGAATAAAGTCCTAGCCTGGTCAACCTCTCTCTATAACCCAGGCCCTCTACTCCTGGTAACATCTTCGTAAATCTTTGCATTCTTTCTGGCTTAACATCTCTCCTATAACAGGGTGAACAAAACTGTACACAATACTCCACGTCTAGCCTCACCAATGTCTTATAGAACTGCAGCATAACGTCCCAGCTCCTCTACTCAATGACTGATGAAGACCAGCGTGTCGAATGCCTTCTTCACCACCCTGTCTACCTGTAACATTTTGAAGCTTATGGGTTAACAGATGAAAGCCACTTTGAACTTGTTAACAGCAACTATGTTGGACTAACTTGATTGAATTAATTAATGATCAAGGTAATGTGATTGATGTTGCATATATGGACTTTCAAACATGATTGATAAAGTTTCACATAGCAGATTTGTTTGCAAAACTGAAGTCCCTGAAGTTAAAGGGGCAGTGTCAGTACAGGTAAAGTATTAGCCATGAGAAAGAAAGCAGTGAGTAGTGTCAAACAGCAGTTTACAAAGCAGGAGGCTTGTGTGCTGTGGAGCACAGAAATTGGATCACTTTTCATTGAGCTATATGCACATGTATGAGCACATCTTAAAAATCTTGCTGATCATAAACTTTAAATACATTAGAGAATGAGAAGGATAACACTAAACTTTAGCACATGGACAGACCAACTTAATAAGCACACACGTACAAGATTAAGCTTAAGCTAAGGAAGTGCGATGAGGTTAACTTTGGAAGAGGGAATGGAGAGAGGCAACATCTGCTGAATAGTTGTTTTAAAGTGAGCACGGAATGGGGGTGAATGTACTGAACTCTTTGACAGTGACAAAACAAATGAGAAGGTAGTTAGGAATAGACACAGGCCGTTCAATCAGTCACTTAATGAGATCATGGGTGGTCTGTGATCTAACGCTATTTCCTTGATTCTCCTCTGTATTGCTTGATACTTTTGGTAATCAAAGCTCTATTAAACTCAGGTATAAAATTAACAGTTGACCTATCATTAATTGCTGTTTAGAGAAGTCTGTCCTCGATTTCTACTAGCTTCTGCGTGTAGAAATGGATTTTAACTTCACTTTTGAAAGACCTGGCTCTGAATTTTGGACTCCCCAGCCGGTAGAAGTGGTTTCCCCTTATCTATCCAATCAGTTTCCCTTATTATCTTAAAACCCCATGCAGGATCAAATGCTTTATTGATGAGGGAGTAGAGATATGGTAAAATTAAAGCTTTATAATTCACTGATTAGGCCCAGCTGGCAACTTGTGCAAGAGGTCAATGACCATCTGCAGAAAGGAAAAGACTTCCAGATACTTAACCCTCTTCTGTGCATACTCCCACTCTTCCTGTTCTAGTTCTCATGTTGTAGCTGAACAGCTTAAAATCTTTTACTATGGAGTTGCAAGTTTTTGTACGCAGTGTACAAAAACTTTATCAGAAACCAGATCACTGAACACATTCAGGTGCTTGGCTAGATGCATGGCTTCTGTGACTCTGTGATGTCCATTTGGACATCACATGCAAAACAGTGCTACGCAGTTCAGTACTGCAAATGACACAAGTCTTAAATAGCCAGATGGAACATTCTTCAGAGCTCTTTAAAGAAGGCTTGACCTGTCACTCTCCTCTTGTCTCAACTGGGTTACTGCTGTGAAGGGGGAAGTGGCCACTTTCTTCCAGACAGATTCTTACTTAAACCTTTCTTAATAATTGCAGCCAACACCATCCAATGTCCGAAGCCTACTTGACCCCCTACTGAATATACTTTTCTCCATCCCTCCACACAGTGCCTGAGAGGCATCCTGGACGTGTGGTGGGTCCCAGGCCTCTGGTGTTGGATTCTCAGGCCCAGTCCCAGGATGCCTCAATAAGACGAGATATCGTTATTAGTCACATGTACATCAAAACACACACTGAAATGCATCTTTTGTGTAGAGTGTTCTGGGGGCAGCCCACAAGTGTTGCCACACTTCCGGCGCCAACATAGCATGCCCACAACTTCCTAATTCGTACATCTGTGGAATGTGGGAGGAAACCGGAGCACCCGGAGGAAACCCATGCAGACACGGGGATCACCTTTGATGGATCTCCAAAGGCTGAGGCCTTTGGAACTTGTTTCTAAATGTTTCTGATGGTCAGAGGCAAAAACTATTCAAATGGATTCAAATAACTGAAGAAAGGTAAATCTTCTTTTAAGAAGTTGCATTTATTTAAAAGCATCTTAAAATGATGGAAAATAAGTAAAACATGGTAAAATAAGTCAATCGCTTACCTTTCCTGACCTTCGCACCCCGAGCTGATGATGAGTGGGCAAGTTCTTACTCCAGCCGGGTCTGGTGGGGCTGGTTGGGAAGTATATTGGCTCCTCTCCTCAGTTCTCCATCACAAGGCTCAATGGTGAGTTCAGCGACAGGAGCAAGGGCAGCGGTTCTCCGGGCTCTGACCTCCAGTTCGAATCTGACCTCCACATTTGACCACAACCCTGCAGAAGTCTGAATGATGCATCACCAAGAGCTGGTAGTTCTGTGCAGAGCTCCAGCTACAGGTAAGTTGGCTCTGGGCCAATGTATTGTCTATTGTAAACAATGGAAAGTTCCCATTGCAGTTACTCATTGCACGCAGAGATACAGAGCAAAGGAAGGAAAGAAGTGCAAGAATTTCAAAGACCATGGACCATAATTGACTAGTTCTAAATCCTCTTGATAATAGAAATCCACTTTTCTTTTGGATTGCCACTCAGCTCTACCATTTCACATTTTTGCTTTACAGCCTTCTTATCAGGTCTGGCCTATACATGGCTCTAGTCTCATTGGTTGACCCTCAACTCCACTCTGAAGTCTTTCAGTTGCAACAGGGTGACTCCGGATGGACAGTGTGAAGTCCCGGGATAGTCACAAGCCAGAACAACTGGAAAATGAAGATGTCTTTTTCAATAAAGGCAGCAAGGAAATGATGTATAAAATTGACACCATAGACAAAGAATAATGAATTGGCAAATAAATTCAATCATTGTTGGTCATTCCAAAGACAACTATGTTTTCTTTGTACTCTGTGACTCTAGTTATCACACTCACTCTCTATGCTTTAGACCGCTTACCAGCCCACCTCTTCTGTCGCCGACCAGTCTCATACTCTCCAACCACCTGATTGGCTCAGGCCCTGAATCTCTGATGTGTTCACCACCCGTGCCATCCCTAATCATCTGGCCACTGACTCATGGCATCACTCATCACCAGCAACCCCTACCACACAGTGCACCCCCTCATTGGGACTCCAGCCACTTGTTTTCCCTCCATCTTCCCTGCTCTTGGACCCAGTCACAGAAAATATCCCGACTGGTTGCATCATAGTCTGATACGGCAATTCAAATGCACAGGAATGTAAGAAGCTGCAGAGAGTAGTGGAGTCGGCCAAATATATCATGGGCACATCTCTCCCCACCATTGGTAGTATCTACAGGAGGCGCTGCTTCAAGAAGGCAATATCCATCATCAAAGATCCCCACCATCAGGGCCATGTCATCTTCTCACAGCCACCATTGGGCAGGAGGTACAGAAGCCTGAAGTCCCACACACCAGGTTCAAGAACAACCACTTCCTTTCAACCATTTGATTCTTGAACCAACTGGCACAACCCCAATCACTACTGTTTAGTTTCACTATGACCACTTTGATCACTTTGCACTAAAATGGATTTTTTTCCAATTGTATTCGTTCTTATAAAAGTAGTGTATAATTTATGTTTTTCTTGTGAATGCTGTTTATATGATGCTATGTGCCTTTGATGCTGCTGCAAGTAAGGTTTTCATTACACTTCTGCATACACGAGAATGAGAATCAGGTTTATTATCACTGATATATGTGGTGAAATTTGTTGTTTTGTGGCAGCAGCACACTGCAAGATATATCGACATAAAAATTACTATAAGTTACAGAAATAAGTAAATAGTGCAAAAGAGGAATAACGAGGTAGTGTTCATGGGTTCATGGACCATTCAGAAATCTGATGGAGGAGGGGAAGAAGCTATTCCTGAAACATTGAGTGCGGGTCCTCAGGCTTCTGTACCTCCTCCCTGATGGTAACATGAAGAGGGCATGTCCTAGATGGTGATGGTCCTTAACAATGGATGCCGCCTTCTTGAGGCATGAGCTCTTGAAGATGTCCTGGATGGTGGGGAAGGGTGTGTCCACGAAGGAGCTGGCTGAGTCTACAACCTTCTGCAGCCTCTTTCAATTCTGCACATTGGAGTCTTCATACCACATGGTGATGCAATCAGTCAGAATGCTCTCCACCGTACATCTGTAGAAATTTGCAAGAGTCTTTGGTGATATACCAGATCTCCTCAAACTCCTAATGAAGTAGAGCCACTGGTGTGCCCTCTTCGTGAGTGCGTCAATGTGTTGGGCCCAACGTAGATCCTCTGAGATGCTGTCGCCCAGGAACTTGGAGTTGAACACCCTTTCCACCACTGACCCCTCAATGAAAACCGGTGTGTGTTCTCCTGACTTCCCCTTTCTGAATTCCACAATAAATTCCTCGATCTTGCTGACGTCGAGTGTGAGGTTGTTGTTACGACACCACTCAACCAGCCGATCTATCTCAGTCCTGTTCACCTCCTTATCGCTATCTTAGATTCTGCCAATGACAGTGGTGTCATCAGCAAATTCATAGATGGCATTTGCGCTGTGTCTAGCCACACAGTCTTAAGTGTAGGGAGAGTAGAGCAGTGGGCTAAGCATGCATCCTTGAGGTGTGCCTGTGTTGATTGTCAGCATGAGGGAGATGTTACTACCGATACGCACTGACTGTGGTGTCCCGATAAGGAAGCCAAAGATCCATTTACAGAGGAGGGTACAGAGGTCCAGGTTTTGCAGCTTGTTGATTAGTACTGAGGGGATGATGATGTTGAATGCTGAGCTGTAATTGATGACATTAAACTCATCTTTGACTTTGATCTGGATGTGCACTTTCCATTTTACACTCCTCTGCAGACAAAGGATAAAGTGTGACGCTGGTCTGATACTGCCTGCTCTTGCTCACAAAGTAGTGGTGGGCTCACAACCAAGCTGCCACACTGTGACCGTACAGTCTGCTTACAATGGCCTTGACCTTCCCACATCTTAAACTATTTGACTGCAAATCGATTTTGCACGCTGTGATTATGTTGACAATGAATTTGCATTTCCATTTTAGAAACACCCTTTGAATGAGGTAAAGATGGACACTGCATCAGAGGCCAACTGGTAACAATTATAGAGCTCGCTACAACAGCTGCTCTGGGAGTGCCTACTTACAATGGGTGCCTAATCAAGCCCTCTAAATATTTTGTATGTCCCAATGAGGTCATAACCACTCTTCAAAGCTGGGGAAAAGAGGCCCAGCCTACTCATGTGACAGACCCATCATTCCTGAAACCAACCTGGTGATTCTTCACTTCCTGGTATGCAAGTATGTCCTTTTTTAGGCTTAGAAATCAAAATTGTGCACAATACTCCATGTGTGGGCTCAGCAAGGCCCTATATAATCATAATAAAACCAGGCAACAGTGATTTCTTTGCTCCAGTATACTTCTGAGACACGGTCTACCTGCAGCAGGCACCTGAAAGCTTTGGAGAGATCCCACCTATGTTATCTCTGCAAAAACGCCTGATCATTGTTAGATGTGAGCTAATGTCAGCATCCTCTCCCAGTCCAAAATCTCAGCAATGAGGTTCTAAAGATGTTCAGCCACATCCAATGGGCAGGCTATGTCCAACACCAGACTCCCGAAACAGACAGTCTATTCTGAGTTCCATCATGGGAAGAGATTACAAGGTAGACAGAAAAAAAGGTTCCAGGGTGTTAGACCATAGAACAGTACAGCACAATAACAGGCTCTTCAGCCCATAATGTCTATGCCAAGCATGATGCCAAATTCACCCAATCCCTTCTGCCTGCACATGATCCATATCCCTCCATTTTCTGCATATTCATGCACCTATCTAATAGCCTTTTGAAAGCCTCAACCATACTTCCACCACCACCCCTAGCAACACATCCCAGGCACCTCTGTGTAAAAAACTTGTCTCACACATCCCCTTTAAACTTTCCCCTCTCACCTTAAAGCTACGCCGTCTAACATTTGACATTTTTACCCTGGGGAAAAGATTCTGTCCACTCTATCTAAGTCTTCCACAATCTTATGAACTTCTATGAGTTCTCCCCTCTTGGCCACTGCTGCTCCAGAGAAAACAACCCAAGTTTGTCCAACCTCTCCTTCTAACCTCTCCTTTTACCAGCATCCTGGTAAACCTCTTCTGCACCCTTTCCAAAGCCTCCACATCCTTCCTTTAATGGGGCGACAAGAACTGCACACAATATTCAAAGTGTGGCTGAACCAATGTTTTTATACAGTTGCAACATGTTCTCCATGTGTTCTCAAAGCCCCCGTAAAAAGTGTAACATCCCCACTGATTTGTGAGAATCCCTGGCTTATGACTGCTCAAGAAGGAACAGTCAGGGTGGCATTGAGAACTGTGAGTCCATTTCTTGGAAGCACACAGAAGTCCAGCATAAATGGTGGAAGGTGTGCACCACCTCACTCACTACCCAGCTGCCCATGCCATTAAGCATCACCTCCCCCTTCTGTGGAAGGGTCTGCGGTTCCCACATAGGCCTCATCAGCCACCTCAGAACCTACTGAACTAGAGTGGAAGCAAGTTGTCCTTGATCCTGAGGGACCACCTGAGAAGAATAATATAGAGAATGCAGCAGCCACTTTGCACGGAGCAGGATCCCAGAACCTGCATTAGACTGCAGATGCTGGAATTTGGAACAAAAAGCAAACTGCTGGAGGAACTCAGCAGGTCAGGCAACATCTGTGGAGGCAAAGTTAAAGTCGAGTTTATTGTCATATACACATGTATTCACAGGTGCAATAAAAAATTATTTGCAGATACAAGCATCAGAGACTCAACATTCATGAGAAAACATAAATTAAAAATAAATTATACGGAATTATACAAGAAAGAAGACAATTAGAACAAAATATGTCCATTGTAGTGCAAAGTGCTCAAAATGGTCATAGTGTTGATATACTGAGGTAGTGATTAGGGTTGTGCCGGTTGGTTCAAAAACCAAATGGCTGAAAAGAAAACAGAGGGATGGTCAACGTTTCAAATCAGGACCCTACATCAGGACTGGGATCTGGTAATGTTGCTCAGTGTAGTTGGTTGAGAGACAATCATTGGCCAGGGCATCCTCACTCCCGCTCTTCAAGTATCCAATAGGACCTCTTACACCTCAGAGGAACTTGGTTGGGTTGCAGATCTCACCTGAAAGATTGTACCTTCAGAAAATCAAAACAACTGCAGATGCTGGAAATCTGAAATACTGGAAACCCTCAGCAGATCAGGCAGCATCTGTGAAAGGGGAAACAGTCAATGTTTCGGGTAAGGGGACCCTTTGTCAGACTGAACCTTCAACTGGGTCTCCAACGATTTTCCTGAGGCAACTGTGTCATGCTGGGAAATGTAATGAGCTGGTGGTAGCCGTGGCAACAACCATTCACACAGTGGGGTTGAGCTCACCTCTGATATTCGTTGGAGATCCGAGGAGCTGCAGGTGCCAGAATCTGGAGCAGTGCACAAGATACTGGAGGAATTCAATGGATCAGGCAATGTCTGTGGAGGGAAATGGACGGTCGACGTTTCGGGTCGAGACCCTTCAGTTGGACTGAAAGATAGATGGGGAGGCAGCCGGTATAAAAAGGTGAAGGGAAGAGGAGGAGCAAGAACTGGCAAGTGACAGGCAGATCCAGGTGAGGAGGGGTGATAGGCAGATGGAAGAGGGAAGAGTGTGAATAGCGACAGAGGCTGGGAGGTGATGGGTGGAAGCAACAAAGGGCTGAAGATGATGGAATCCAATAGGAGAAGAAGATAGAGCAATGATCCAAGCAAGGGAAGTGGGGAGGGCAAAGAGGAACAGTTGAAGGAGGGCAACCAGTGGGAGGAGTTTGTGGGTGATGGGCAGATGGATTGGGTAGAGGAGGGGAGAGAAACCGGGTGATGGGGGCTGAGTAGCTCAGGAGGAGAGAGAAAAAGGGACAGAGAGGGACATTCTTTGGCCCAGCTTCGCCTGGCTGACTTGCACAGACCTGCTTTGAGCTTGTGACTGGGCGAACAAAGTTGGAGACAGCCAACCTTAAATACTCTCTCTGTCCCCTATTGTTTTCCTGCAGTTGTAAAACCCACTGTCTGTTTGGCAAAACCTCCCCAGTACATTAAGGTAAGATTAGTTTTCCATTGGACTGTTTAGAATAAGCTGACTTTCAAACCAATGAACTGCGGAGACCCCTTCCAGCAGCTCCATACACCCTTTACCTTGATGTGTTGCATTTAACAGCGGAAATTTGGAAGATCAAAGGCCAAGGGTTAATTTTCCTAGACTAAATAGGATATTCCACATACATCTGGGATAATGTCCCTGCAACCAAATGCCTTTCAGTCCTGGAGATATAGTTCAGAGGAAAGTAAATAAAAAGATAATTGAAAAATAAACATTATACAGAACAAGCCAAAACATAAATATATAAAACTTGCTTAAATTGGAGCAGTTTCAGCTTTTAGTTGAGATTAAGTCCCTATTTAATTTATTGTGTTGGAGGACCAAATTACTTCCTTGTGGTCCTCCAGGGCTGAATTGTAACATCACCAGATACAGTTACTATTAGAAACAAATGGATTTTGTGTTATTTAGCCAGTTTAAAGGAGAGCAGTATGCGTTTTAAATGTCATTTCCATATGCTGTTCTTCCTCCTGAGGACATTGCTATTTTAAGTTGATTTTGAAAAATTAAGGAATTCAATCTTTGAATCTATCAAATGGAGGAATGTGATAATGACACCAAGGCTGGTACTTTGTAAGAATGCTCACAGCTTTTAAAACACCTCTGCCTCAAAATTCAGTCAGCAAGGCAGTTCCTTTCTCAGCATTACACAATTAAAAATTGACATCAAACGGGGCAACAACCATGGATAGAAATTGCACCAGATACTTCCAGGAGTGATTTGCTCTTGTGCAGCTGAGATGCAAAGGCTCAGACACAGCTGCAATCTGCAGTTGCAGGCGATCGAGCAAAATTTTTTAAGATGATGATGAGATGACACCACTGCAACCTCCAACTCGTGATTTTGGGTGCCCTGAAAGTTCTGAGCTCTTGTTCTTCAGGTGAAATATTAAAACCAGCCACAACAAGCTGTCAAGTTTTAAAGACAGTGTTCCATTTTTGTATAAATAGAATGAGACCATTTGGCCCATTGAGTCTATGCCAGCTCTCAGAACCATCACATTCCTCCATTATTTGTCCTTGTGATCTTTTCTCCCCATATTGTCATCAATTCAACTACTCACCTGCACACTAGGACCAATTAACTTACCAACCCACACGTCTTTGGGATGTGGGAGGAAACCAGACCACCCAGGGAGGTCACAGGAAGAACATCCAAACACCACACCAGAGGTCAGGCTTGAACCTGAGTCACTGGAGCTGCAAGGCAGTTGCACCACTGTACTGATTCAATGTCCTCCACTTCTCCTTTGATCAACCTCACCAAAACAGACCAAGTGGTCTTCCATCTCATACTATGTTTAATCTGACTGCTAGATTTGCCCATGCAACAACAGGGGCTTTATTTCAAAGTAAAAAATGAACTGCTCAAAGAATACAATGGGTCAGACAATATCTTCAGAGGGAAATGGACAGTCAATGTTTCGGGTCGAGACCCTTAATCTGGACCAGATTGAAGTCCAAATGAAGGGTCTCAACCCAAAATGTTGATTTTCCATTTCCCTCCACATATGCTGCCTGACCTGCTGAGTTCCTCCAGCAGTTCATCTTTTGCTCCAGATTCCAGCATCTGCAGTCTCTTGTGTCTTTATTCCAAAGTAATTCATTTATGTGGAAAGTACTTTGGATATTTGAGAATATTTTTTAAATAGTCATGTAGGACTCAACAACATGCATTGACACAGATTGGTATCAGGTTTGACGCAGGGGTGGGTGCATTCCATCAGGACAGGTAGCCTCACTCTGTGTGAGTTTGGGTCCAGTTGTGGTGACCCATAGCCTGGGGCAATGCCCAACTTACAAAAGCAAAGGGCTGTGGAAGTTGGAAATCAGAAATATAAACAGAAGGTGCCAGAAATATTCAGCAGGTCGGATAGTATCTATGGAGAGCTATAAGTAGAGGCTGGACAAATTTGGGTTGTTTTAACTAGAGCATCGGATGCTGACAAGCAACCTGATAAAGGTGCATAAAATGATGAGAGGTATAGATAGGGTGGAAATGTCAGATACCAAAGGACATAGATTTAAGGCAAGAGGAGGAAAGTTTAAAAGTGATGTGCGGGGCAAGTTTTTTACACAGATAGTGGTGGGTGCCTGGAATGCGCTGCCAGGGGAAATGGTGGAGGCAGATATGATGGCAACATTTAAGAGGCATTTAGACAGCACATGAGCAGGCAGGGAATGGAGGGATATGAACCACATGCAGGGAAATGGGACTAGTTTGGATCGGCATCATGGTCCGCACAGATATGGTGGGCCAAAGGGCCTGTTCCTGTACTAAAAGAGGAAAAAATAGATCTGGCTCGTCAGTCCTCATGAAGACTGATGAAAGAACATCAGTGCAGGAGTTGTGAAGGAGGCCATTTGGCCCCTGTGCCTGTTCAGCTTTCCAATGAGCTGTTTAATTAACAAAGAAGCTTGAACTCCAAAACAAGTCCAGAGCCACTTGAAGTATCACGATTTACTCCGAAGTGTATGCTGCTCTGTCTCAGTAGAAGGGCAGTAATCTCACCTCAGAAAACTAAATGGGAACTCATTACCCAGAGAGTGGAAGATAATTGAGAGTTTAACACAGAAGTAAATCTTGCCTTGAATCACAGACTGCAGTTTTATTTTTTTAGCAAACCAGCAAGCAGGAGATAATTGGGTTGCATTTACATCTTTTAAAAATAATGGAACAGAATGTAAATGATCTGTTTATCCACTGCTGTCTTAATATTTTGGTGACACCAGTTTTACTCAAAAGGTATTTATTTCACAATATCAGCAAGAGAAGATGCAATGCCTAAATGACTGGTTTAAATAATTAATGTAGGTGCTGTAATAACTCCCTCCCCTCTCACTAAAAACACAGATGGCAGTCGTAATAAGCAGGCTGCCATTTGCATTTTGTAAACTGAAATTAGCAGAATGTTGCAAATAAAATATTCATTCTGGGTGATTGCATTTCCCAAGGAATTCTATTTCTCTGGAGCAGGAACTCTGGTCCCACATGTGCTTCAGCAGCGCTTGCTTTATACCAGCATCCTCCCCCCCCCGTCTACCACCCACAGATTGTTGCACCCCAGGGCGACCCATTTAACTCACCCTCTGATATCAGTGAACCTTCTTCCTCTTAGGCAGTGCCTCCAGACCTGCTTCCAATCTGTGTTCTGAGGTGACTGATGAGGGCAATATGGGGGCTGCAGACTCTTCCACAGATGGGGCAGGAGATGACTGACAGGGCGGGTGGGTGGGTACTTCGTGGGTAGTTCGTCTCCTCTCTCTCTCTCTCTCTCTCTCTCTCTCTCTCTCTCTCTCTCTCTCTCTCTCTCTCTCTCACACGCACACACACACACACACACACGCACACTCACACACACACACACACACACACACACACACATATGCACAGCTTCCCTTTCTCTCTCTCTCTCTCACACACACACATGCACGGCCTCTCTCTTTCTCTCTCTCTCACACACACACACACACATATGCACAGCTTCCCTTTCTCTCTCTCTCTCTCTCACACACACACATGCACGGCCTCTCTCTTTCTCTCTCTGTCACACACACACACACACACACACATGCACAGTCTTTCTATCTTTCTCTCTCACACACACACACTAACACTCTCTCTCTCTCTCTCTCTCTCTCTCTCTCTCTCAGTCTTATGTTCTCACTCACTCTGGTGATTGCTTTTCAACACTGGGAAAATAGGTCTTTAAAGAATGTTCATTGCAGAAATTGGCCATTCGGCCAGTGAGTCTCTGTCCATCCCTCTTGATCCAACCTTTTACCCTGGCTGCCTTTGGAAGTCTCCAAGTGAAGCTTCAAGATGAAGGGTTTCAACCCAAAATGTTGACAATCCACTTCCCTCCACAGATGCTGCCTGATCTGTTGAATTCCTCCAACAGATTTTTTTTCTTCAAGATCGACCACACTGTCTACAAAGCTTTTGAAATCCTCACTCTTTACCAACTCCTGCTCTCCACAGGTTTTTAACTACTGAATTGTCTAAGTGCTCCCCTGCTCTTCTCTCCCTACCCTCCCATCCATGTCAGGGTGTGGGTGATCGAAAGCCAGTTTCCAGGTTTATTGGTTGCAATTCCCAGCCCCATATCCACAGCCTCACTGCCCATTTACCAAGCAATGTAGCTGAGAAACAGTCATGAATATTACATTGCAACACCCATGTCAGTCCTAGCCTTTTGAGAGGGCAGGCAGGTTATCATTATCATTAGAATGGAGTTCATTGCAAAAAGAAATGGCACTGTGTAAGATAAAACGAATTTTGTTATTGGGTAGTAAAGTTTTTTTTGAAGGGTGCTGTAGACTCAATCAGGTCAGTCCCTGGGATGTGTCTCTCACAACCAGTCACTAACCAACAGGGGTCTTGTCACCACTGTGGGAACCATGGTGAAGCAGGAAGATGGAGATTGGAGGATGAGCAAACCCTGGGGCTGTGGACCATGATGTGTGCTGATAGGAACTCCCTATCACTAGCCATAGTTCTGAATCTATACAATTACAGTTGATACATCACTCCTATTGTAGCCATCCCTCATTATAAAGAATAATAATGCCTTGTAGCATAGAAAGAGACATTTATTCCATTTTCTGTGCTGCTTAGTGGACCAAACCTCTCAGTCCCATTCCTTCCCTCTTTCCCCAGCAGAATTTGCCATCCGAGAAAAGTGGCAGTAGGTTGAATAGTTTCCCATTAATTCTGAAGATTAGTTCGACTCCAGCAGGAAGTGTGTTAGAGGTGAGATGCAGCATTGCAGAATGGACAATTGAGAAAAGATTTGGAGCAATGATGCAGCCTTACTTGACATCAGTATTCACTGAGATTGGCTCCAATGTAGATTATGGTTCACACGCCACTGTGAGGTCAAAGTAAAACGGAAATAACTTCTGTGAGCAGCTTAATTTGAGGAGGATATTCCATAGTGCCTTCTATTGATGGAGTCAAAGACTTTAGTGAAGTCAAAAAAGCTTGTATGAGCCTGGACCCAAGCTATCAGCATCAACAGAAATGCTGTCACAAGAAGAACAATGTTGAAGATCTCAAGAACCTCACAAAGGATGTTCTTTTCTAACAACAGCTCACAGGCAACTTGTCAACACTCTGCCCAAAGAAGCAACAAAACATCTGCAGATTTTGTGCTGCCCAGAATGCCACCATGATTGGCACCTGTGCAAAGACTTCTGGCTTTGTTACCAAGAAGAACCAGGACTGGTTTGATGAGACTGAACAGGAAGTCAAAGAGCTAGCTAATCTCATAGGTGAGAAATTCCTGGATTGGAAGCCCTGCCATTTTCTCAAGAGAAAAGAAACAGCTTTTCAGACACCTGAAGGCTGAGGTCTATCAGAAAACCTGTCACATAACAAACAGGTGGTGGGTGGAAAGATTGCAGGATGCTCAGCAACTCACTGATGTAGGTGGGTTCTTCAGTGATGTCAAGGTCATCTTCAGCTCCAGTTAAGGCCCCTCCTCACTGACAGCCAACAACAGAGGTGAAGCTGTCATGAACAGAGAAACAGTCACTGCCTGCTGGAAGGAATGACTTGAAGATCTCCTCAACCATGACTTTTTACTTGTTGGGAGTGCCATTGACTCCACCCCATAACAACCTATTGGGCCCAGCCTTGCCATCACTCCTGACTGACAAGAAGTTGAAAAGACTGTCTCCCTATGTAATACAACAGCACACAGGGAGCAGACGGTATCCCTAATGAAGTTCTGAAACACAGTGGTGAAGGGCTTCAGTCACAATTCTGCAATCTCAGATCAGAAAGAATGTTATCAGAGAAAGGGAGAGAGAGAGAGACAGAGAGAGAGAGACAGAGACAGAGACAGAGACAGAGAGAGAAAGAGAAATGGAGGGGAATAAAACAGTCGACAGGGTGAGAGAAAGAGTCCTGGAAAGAGGATGATATACCAGAGGATCTAAGAGATGCAGTAATTGTGATCACCTTAAAAAAGGAACTGTAACTACAGAGGGTCCTTCCTGTTGACTGCTACAGGGAAAGTCATTGCTATGGTCCTCCTCATCCCCCTGCTTCCAGTGGATCAATAACTGCATGGATTTGAGGAAGAGGGAGAGAGAGAGAGAGAGAAAAAGGGAGATAGAGAAAAATGGGAAGAAGGGGGTCGAGAAATTGCTAGATAGATACAGAGGGAGTGAAAGAGAAGGGAATTGAAAAGTGGACAGGGTGAGAGAGAGATATACACAGACAGGAAGTGAGGGAGAGAAGAAAAAGAGAAAAAGAGAGAGAAGAGTAATAGAAAAGTAGACGTTGAGAGAGAGATGCAGAGAGGGAGTGAGGGAGAGGAGAGAGAAAGATAGAGGGAAAGGAAAACATAGAGTGAAAAAGAGAGAGAGTGAAGGAGAGAAAAGCAGAGGAAGAGAGCAAGGCAGAGCCATCATGAATGAAAGTTTGGACAGATTTGTGTGAGAGATGTAGAAATTGCACTTGTCAGCATAATAGCTTTGATAAAATACAGGAAGCCCAGAAAGGATCTGTGTGTGAATAGAGGCATCAAGAGTAAAAAGCTGGATAGACATGCAAGGGACGTGAAATAATGATACCTGACTTGAGCTGGCAACAAAGAATTTCCTTTTTTTAGATTCAGAGTATGGTCCCAGACAAGTGGAACTGCTCTCCCTTCCCACCACACCCCTCCTTCCTTTGATCGAATATTCACATTGAAACCACTCAATCTCTTTCATGCACCACCCTTTGGGTTAAGTTGGTTCAAGGCATAAATCATGGCAATGTCAAAAAAAAGTAACACACAAGGAATGCAATGTGCCTAAATTACATTACAAAAAAAAATTATGTTTTCAACTCCCTCTATGAGGAGAATGATGGATGGGGTGAAATGAATGTGACAGAAGTTCTGTAAAACAAAGAATTAGCTGTATGGGACTGGAGGTTAAATTAGGCGATAAACTGACACTGTGATAAAGTGGGACTGTGGACTGCAAAGCCACAGTACTCAATGCACAGCACTCAACAAAACTTTACCCAGTGGATACAGAGAGAAAAAAAACTCAGCACAGCTACGAGAATCATTCCTCAATAAAGAGCAGTGAGAATGTGTCTGGGGACTCTTTAAATGTCCAAGCTTCTCAAACTTCAGATTCCAATTATACTACTTTCTAGGCTCAAATTTTACTTTGTGGCCTTGACCCCAGTCTAATTTGCAGGTGGTTCAGGCAAAGTAGAAGGATTACTCGCCTAGCACCTGCAATATTGCTGCATTTTAATGAAAATTTTTTAGGGTGGCTCACTAATTTACTGTGCCAACTGGTTCCACATGGGATAGTACACCCAGTGCATTTCAGAACGTGGAACAGGGAAAGAACCCATTCAGCCCATTGCATCTCTGCATTGATACAGTAGCCAATTAGTCCCACTCCCCTGCTCTTTAACCAAAACACTGCAGTCTTCATTGAAATTCTTATCCAGTTTTGAAAGTTACTGTTAAACCTCCTTCCTTTCCCTGTTCCGATAGTGCATTGCAGGTCTTGCAAATTCAATAAGTTAAAAAAAATCTCCTTTTAGCCGAGGTTTTTGTTTTAACAAGCTTTGCTGAGTTTGCACTGATTCTCAATCTAGTTAAGGTGTCTTCTCATTCTCTTGTGTGGATCCATATCAAATCACAATTGTAAATTTCCTGAAATAAAAGAAATGCACAGATGGATTCATGGCCCTAAAGGATAAAAGTCTGGAAATGAAATTCATGTTAAGATTAACAAAAATCATATTAAATGCTTTAAAATCAGAGATTAAAACTAATGATGGAATTCTCCCTCTCAATATTTGCCCCATGGCTATTTCTGTTTAACTGTATAATGAAATAGGTAGAGGTGGAAGATGCATTATTCTGAGGCATTTACATTTGACTTACATGCAACTTCAGCAACACTACATCTTTCCCACAGCTCCAATGAAAATAAACTACATAGCCCCAAAACTCACCAGTCACAACTCTGGCTCCTTGCTGAATCAGCTGATCTCAGCCAGGACTACCACAATAGGATTCAGTAACCCTTTGGGCACAGAAGAGGAATAAATCATTCAGTGTTCCCGATCTCTCTATCTTCACGCTTAACAAAGAGCACACGTGCGGTTGCCAGGTGAGAGCTGGGCTTTGAAGAGATGAATGGGATAACAACACTCGCATTAAGAGCGAGTGATTTATTTGAGCAATTCAAATATCTGCAGAGCCATATTCCACAATGGTGGCAGTGTCTTTTGCGAGCAAAGAAGAGGTGGGAAATCGGCAAATGGGAAGTAAATGAGATTATGACAGTTCGAGTAACTCAATCCTCAAATAACTTGACTCTGATGTTGGGCTCTGAAAGATGACAGTCGAATCCACCGCCTTCAGATTCTGGTTAGCATCTCATTCTGCCTCTACTCTTGTGCTGTGTGCTGCATCTTATAAAATCAAAGATCTATTTATAAGCAGTGAATTTCTGATTCATTATACTTGACAGAACATGAAGAGCATTCCTTCCCTTTAATATCTAAAGTGGTGACCAATAACGTACAGTCATTTGGAGTCATAGTGTCATACAGGAATATAGCACAGAAGCAGGCCCTTTGCCCCAACTTGTCCATGCCCATCAAGATAGCCCCATTTGCCTGCATTTGACCCATATCCCTCTAAATCTTTCCTATCCATGTACCGAACCTTTTCTATCCAAACCTATCCTATCCACTTGAAGGACACTTGATGGGATGGAGGAGTAGGGAGTTCTGGGAATTTTGATCCACAATTTTTATGAATAAAGCCAGATACAGTTGGCCATTTCCAGGGGATATATGGATTTACAAGATGCATGAGATTTAAATTAAGGACACTTTGTGGATGTTGTCCAAGATATTAGTCAGTCCACACATGGATTGTTGCATGCACTTCCAAGTATCCCTGGGAGCTGAGAGCCTGGGAAAGATTTTCCTCTAAACATTGGAGAAGCTCCAAAGAATAGTTGTAAGTAGGACATCAAACATGAAAGGTTACAATTATATCAGGAAAGACTGAACAGGCTGGAATTAAAACAGAAAATGTTGGAAACACTCAGCAGATCAGGCAGCAGCTGGAAAAGGAGAAACAGAGTTAATGTTTCAGATCTGAGACCCTTCATCAGAACTAGGAAAGAGAGATGGTACCAATTAAAGAGGATAAATATCATACAAGTCTCCTTCTACATTAATTCATCTAACCCTTCAACATAGACCTGGATGTGCCAGGTCTAGTTTTGTCCTATAATTTAGAAATAGTTGTAACAGGAGGAATGTGCTTTGAATGGGTCCTAGCCTATGGGCTTGAAACCAGGTGAAAACAGTCTCAATTTGCTGCTTCATCAAGGGCAAGGTTTGAGAGACAGTTGTGCCCTCTTAGTAACCCAGTTTAGATCTTTTAAACACAAGAACTTTGGACCTTCCTTGCTGAAATAGAAGCAGTAAATGCTAGAAAGACTTTGTATGTCAGTCAGCATCTGTGGAAGGAGAAACAGAGCTATTGGCTAATGTTTCAGGTCAAAAACCCTTCTTCGGAAGTGGGAAAAAAAAAACAAATTGGTTTTAATTTGCAGAGCAGATGGGGGAGGTGGGGAAGGGATGGATAGGATAAAGGGAATGTATAGGTACAGTGAGGCCAAGGTTGCCATGGCGATAAACTGTTGATGAATGTTAACAGGTTATTGAAAGGGGAGAGAGAGGGGGGGAGAAAGAAAGAGAGAGAGTGAGAGAGAGAGAGAGAGAGAGAGAGAAAAGCTGATGTTTAAGCAAAACTATTTTTAAAAAAAATTTTCATATAAACTTGAGGTCGGCTATTGAGTGAGGTTAAAATTGATTGGACAAGCCCAACTCTATTTCAATTATAGCTCAGTTGGCACGACCACACCTACCGCTCTGCAGATTAAAGAGCCACTCCAGAGAGTTAAGCATGTAGTACTACTTGGAAGAAGAGTGGCAGCTGAGGCAAATGATTGAACATGATGGTTTGGGTCAGTTTGCAATGTTTTATATTTCAGACAACAAGATAAAATAAGGTCTTTATCTCTCACAGTTTAGCCCTTATATTTGTGAGTAATTGTAAGGATTCAGTGCTGAGCATGATGTAAGCAATCACTATTGCCAAACTTTCATTATTGCCACACTGGACATATTGGGCAAGCAGGAATTATACACAGTGTCTTCAATTAAGAAATACACACTGTGCTCTTAAAAGGGAAATGTGACAAAAGAGCAAAACAATAACATAACAACAGAACATTGGCTGTGGGTACGGCATTGCTACAAGGTGAAGAACTGTGACAGAGCTGAGAAGAATTTCACAAGCCACCTAAGGTTACATAAAATGTTGCATTGAACATTGTTGACAGTGCAGATGTTCTCAGAATTGTCAAAGGTTTCGTGCTATTGCAAGGAAATATTCTGGCCTTTCCTGGCTGTGTTAGAGTAGGAGGACAGTGAAGCTTGTTGCAGGTTTGTTCACTTATCACATTGATGGATACCCACGTGTCAACTGCTGCATTGATTCACTTCTATCCAGAGCTGAGTTCTATGACCAGTGCGGTGGATTACAAATGCATGGTTGGGACACAGCATCAGCTTCAACACTTGCTGCACCATTTGAATTCTGGCACACAGAGATCCTTGAGCAACAAACCTTCACAGTAGGGTTGAATTTCACACAGGTCTTTCACTGATTCCCCTTGACAGAGCATTTGATCTTATGTGAGTAGCTGATCTCACAGTAATGGTGTGGTTTCAGGTTCTGCTCACCTCACTGAACTGAAGATTGTCCTCTGTTTTCAAGCAAAGGTTCTGCCCAGGCATTTATTTACCCCTTTGACAGTATGTGGAGAGGCTGTCTAGAGTAAAGGCCATACTGGATCTAGTATTAGGCAATGAACCTGGTCAGGTGACAGACCTCTCAGTGGACGAGCATTCCAGAGATAGTGACCACAATTCCCTGACCTTTAGCATAGCCACAGACGAGGATAGGAGCAGACGATATGGGAAAGTTTAAATCGGGGGAGGGCTAATTACAATGGTATTAGGCAGGAATTTGGGACAGTAAATTGAGAACAGGTGTTCTCAGGAAAATGCACAGCAGAAATGTGGAGGTTTCTAAGGGACCACTTGCATAGGGTTCGGGAAAGGTTTGCTCGCTGAGACAGGGAAAGGATGGAAGGGTGAAGGAACCATGGTTGATAAGAGAGTTGGAACATTTAGTCAAGAGGAAGAAGGAAGCATACTTAAAGTTTAGGAAGCAAAAATCAGACAGGGTTCTTGGGAATTATAAGGTAGCTAGGAAGGAGCTTAAGAAGGGATTTAGGAGAGCTAGGAGGGGACATAAGAAGGCCTTGGTGAGTAGGATTAAGGAAAATCGAAAGGCATTCTACACGAACATAAAAGAGGATGACTAGAGTGAAGCTAGGACCTCAGGGATAAAGAGGGAAACATGTGCCTGGAGACAGAGGAGGTAGGGGAGGTTCTTAATGAATACTTTGCCTCAGTGTTCACCAGGGAGAGGGACTTTGATGAATGTGAGGTCAGCGTAGAATAGGCTAATGTGCTGGAGCATGTCGAGGTTAAGAAAAAGGCCGTGTTGGAGCTTCTGAAAAATATTAGGACAAATAAGTCCCCATGGCTGGATGGAATACACCCCAGGTTACTATGAGAAGTGAGGAAAGAGATTCCTGAGGAATTAATGATGACCTTTGTGTCCTCCCTGGCCACAGGAGTGGTACCAGAGGATTGGAGAATGGCAAATGTTGTTCCATTGTTCAAGAATGGTAAGAGGGATAATCCTGGGAATTATAGACCAGTGAGTCTTACATCAGTGATAGGCAAATTATTGCAAATTAAGTACAAGATTTATGAGCATTTGGAGAAGCATAGTCTCATTAGGGATAGTCAGCATAGTTTTGTGAGGGGCAGGTCATGCCTCATGAGCCAAATTGAGTTTTTCGAGGAGGTGACTAAACAAATTGATGACGGCAGAGTGGTGGATGTGGTGTATATGGACTTTAGTAAGGTGCTTGACAAGGGTCCCCATGGTAGGCTCATCCAGAAAGTCATGAGGCAAGGGATTCATGGACATTTGCCTGTGTGGATTCAGAATTGGCTTGCCCACAGAAGGCAGAGGGTGGTGGTAAATGGAGCGTATTCTTCCTGAAGGTCGGTGACCAGTGGTGTTCCGCAGGGATCTGTTCTGGGACCCCTGCTCTTTGTGATCTTTATAAATGACTTGGATGAGGAAGTGGAAGGGTGGGTTAGTAAGTTTGCAGATGACACAAAGGTTGGTGGCATTGTGGATAGAGTAGAAAGTTGTTGTAGGTTACAACAGGATATAGACAGGATGCAGAGCTAGCTGGAGAAATGGCAGATGGAGTTTAATCCATGAAAGTGTGAAGTGATACACTTTGGAAGATCGAACTTGAAGGCAGAAGACTAGGTTAATGGCAGGATTCTTAGTAGTGTGGAGGAACATAGGGATCTTCAGGTCCATGTCCATAGATCCCTCAAGGTTGTCACACAAGTTGATAGGGTGGTTAAGAAGGTGTATGGTGTGCTGGCCTTCATTAGTCAGGAGATTGAGTTCATGAGTTAATGTTGCAGCTCTATAAAAATCTGGTTAAACTACACTTAGAGTATTGTGGTCAGTTCTGGTCATCTCATTATAGGAGGGATGTGGAAGCTTTAGAGAGGCTGCAGAGGAGATTTACCAGGATGCTTCTTGGATTAGAGAACAGGTCTTATGAAGAAAGGTTCAGTGAGCTAGGGCTTTTCTCTTTGGAGTATGAGAGGAATAGACAGAGAAGATTATGAGAGGAATAGACAGAGTGGAGAGCCAACACCTTTATCCCAGGGTGGCCAATACCAGAGGACATCCATTTAAAGTGAGTGGAGTAAAGTTTTGGGGAGATGTCAGAGGAAGCTTTTTTTACACAGAGAGTGGTGGGTGCCTAGAATATAGAGGCTGATACAGTAGGAACATTTGAAAGACTCTTAGATAGGCATGTGGATGTAAGAAAAATGGAGAGTTATGGGCTGTGTAGAAGGGAAGGGGTTAGATTGATCATGAAGTATGTTTATATGGGTCGGCACAACATCGAGGGCTGAAGGACCCGTACTATGCTGTACAGTTCTATGTTCTATGATTCTGTTCACCACTGTATCTTTGGTCTTTCCACATGAACCACTCTACTCTGAGAATGACAATAATCTTACTCACTGAATCAGCTTGGACAGTGTGCTATCCTAGTTAAGGTCTTTATGTGAAGCTGCTTTGACTTGCATCCTTCAACACTCAGCACTTTCAGCTCGGGCTAAAGCTAGGGAAACATACGTTGCACAATGAGTTGTCTCGGCTTTGATCAACTTCTTTGTCTGCTTCCTGCTGTTTGTGATGGAACACAATTGTACATGCACCAAATTCTCTTTTGGAGTAAAGTATGCGATTGTTATAGTTGCTGCTCCCATGTAGTATTGTTTCATACACTTCCTGTAGTTCTTCACTCCCATTACAGGTGAGGTTTCTTTCTTATGTCATCTGCAATTCCAAATCCTGTCAATGTCCCTTCAAGCTGTTGAAGTTACTTGTCCAATTCAAAGTCAAAGTCAAAGTTGAGTTTATTGTCATATGCACAAGTAAATGTATGTCAGGTGCAATGAAAAGCTTATTTGCAGCAGAATCACAGGCTTCATCAGATAAGTAGGATTCACAAGAAAAACATAAAATAAACATAAATTATACACATTTTTTGCAAGAAAGAACACAATTAGAACAATAAAAAAACAAAGTCCATTGTGGTGCAAAGTGGTCAAAGTGGTCATAGTGTTGCTGAACTGAAACAGTGATTAGAATTGTGCTTGTTGGTTCAAGAACCGAATGGTTGAGGAGAAGTAGCTGTTCTTGAACCTGGTGGTGTGGGACTTCAGGATTCTGTACCTCCTGCCTGATGGTGGCTGTGAGAAGATGGCATGACCCAGATGGTGGGGATCTTTGATGATAGGTATTGTCTTCTTGAGGCAGTGTATCATGTGGATACTACTGATGGTGGGGAGGAATGTGCCCATGAGATATTGGGCTGAGTCCACTACTCTTTGCAGCTTCTTACATTCCTGCACATTCAAATTGCCATACCAGTCCATGATGCAACCAGTAAGGATACTTTCACAGTACATCAGTAAAAGTGTGTTAGAGTGTTCAGTGACAAGCTGAACCTCCTTAACCTCCGAAGAGAGTAAATATGCTCGTGCGTCTTCCTTGTGATTGCATCTATGAGCTGGGCCCAGAACAGATCAACTAATATGTTAACGCCCAGGAAATAAGATGACCATTGCCTTGGTTGAAGAGATGAGTTTTAAGGAACATCTTAAAACAGACAGGGTAGACAGGCTTATGGAGAAAGTAGGCAGCTGAAAGAATGTCCAGAATTAGAGGAGAGTAGAAATCTTGCAAGTTTATAGAGCTGGAGGACAGGTGAAACTATGGAAGGAATTGAAAGAAGGATGAGGATTTTAAAATTGAGTTATTGGTCACTGGAAGCTAATTCTGATCAGAAAGCATATATGTGATAGATGAGTGGGATTTACTTTGGGTTAGGACATAGGCAACAGAATTTTGGATAAGCTTAAGTCCACAGAGTATAGAATGGGTGAGGATAGCCAGCAGTTAAGTAGTATAACATAAGAACTAAGAACAGGAGTGGGCCACTTGAGCCTTTTCCACCACTTATCGTAACTATGGCTGATCTTCTACCTCAGTACCGTTTTCCTGCCCTATCCCCATCTCCCTTGATTTCTTACGTGTCCAGTAAACTGTCAATCTCTGTTTTGAATGAAAACAGAGTCCACACAGCCCTCAGGAAAGAGAATTCCAAAGATTCACTGCCCCCTGAGTGGAAAAATTCTCCTCATTTCAGTTCTCAATCCTCTGTAACTCCTCTACCTTAATAAATGTATCAATTCCCCTCTAATCCTGTGTCACTTTCAGGAGCTAAGGTCCTAACGACTAGAATAGTCAAACCTTGAGATAACAAAGGCTTGGATGAGGGCTTCAGATCAGATGAGTTGATTGCAGGGGCACATTTGGGCCCATCATTGTTGTATCAATGTGAGCTGTTTTAGAGATGGCACAGGTGTGAGATCTGATGCTAAAATCTGGGTCAAACATGGTATTGTTTACAGGCAGTTTGGTTCCATTTCAACCTCATGCAGTTCATTTAAATAAACACATTTAAGTGCTGCTAATGATTTGCAGCAAACATTGAAGAGCTGAAGTGTGATTTGAAGCCAAATCAGAACTGTTTATTGAATATTATGGAGCAGGGATTCAGTGTAAGGAGAGTAAATGGGAGGGCTCTTGGTGCAATGGAGCTTCATGCTTGGATTAGCCATGTGCCTGGGCCAGGTATGTATTTTTCTGAAGCACATACTAGTAACATGAAAAGTCAGGTCAGTCTCTGGAGGTTCCGATTTTAAAACAAACACTCGTACAATCTGATCCCTTTACTCACACAAGACCTTGGGAGAATAGTGTCTGTAGCACATGATGGCGGGTTTACTACACAATGAGCTGTCATTTCGGAGATCAGCTCTTGATGTAATCTGCTTTAACCCAACAACTCACTGCAAATGTGACACCCAATTGTGCATAATTAACCTCAGTTCAATGGAATGGTAACGGCAGCACTTGGATAAACAAACACTGTAAGAGTTTGCATGCTGGCAAGACATGAAGCCTTGACACTGATTTGATGTGCTGTATTTTCTTAAAAGCCTTCCAGATTGTTATGTTTGTCAGTTAGTTGCCTGTGCCAATTCCAGTGCACTCTTCCTGCAAACTGGATGTCTCTCATTCCACCCCCAACTTATATTTTCCCTGAGAGTTTTTGTTTCTTTCTCTGTAATAACATCAATAAATAGCCCTTTGTCAAAATGCACTATGAAATCTGTTGAAGTACAGAGATTGTTGTGGCATTTGGTTAAACAGTAAAGAAAACTCTGTTATTCCATTTTTTCAAACGTTCCTGGTTCTTTCCTTACTCTTGTCTTCCGTGCTATCCATTGAATCTTTGTTGCTCACATGAGATTCGTGTTCAATCTGTATTCAATTATAGAATGTCCAAGAAGCAAGATTTGTACATGCACAAGTCTTTGTCAACTTAACATAGCATTCAACTGCTGGGTAATTGGCAGTCTCTTTTATATTGGGAACATGCAAAAGAAAAGAGTGATAATTCAGTAGGTGTGAACATCTCCATGCTATTAAGCCACGAGCTGTCATTACACCTGGCTTTCACTCCTTTGAAAGCAATGAGTATTCAGTGAGTTATTGCTCCTGAAGCAAGGCTTCATACAATGGGATTACATGTGGAGAAATTGGACACAGAGGTCAGGATGTCCTGTGCTATTTTCATTACAAAACCATTGACCTTCCTTGCCCAGAGTCCCAGTCTCCAATGCTAAAGTACAAAACTCTGGCCCTAATGTACCAATTTGTAATATGTGACTCCATCTATTATATAGCAAAATTACTGAGTGGGTTACAGCATCCAATTTCAAAAGAAATGGAAATGCCTATGAGAATCTTGCAATTTAGCAATATCCACATCCATCCATATCCACTGTCTGAGGGTGATATTATAAAAGGCCTTTGCCACAATCTTACAACAAAAAAATTAATATAACCAGTTGTTCCTACAGTGTATGAATGCCATCACAAAGTCTATCAGGTAAGCTTCACAATCTGAGGTGGATCATAATTAAATATAAACTTTGAAGGATAAAGTTTATGAATAATTTAATTGTCCCTTTGTAATATTGCTAACTATCAGTGTTTATTTGTGTCATTGATGATAGATTTGGGCCACTTATTAGTTCGTTCTATTTCTGTAGCTTATAAAGGAAACCTCTCAGTGTGTCGTCTAAGGACCTGTAGAACTCTGAATGATGAAACAATGCTGCTCACACAGAGATTAATTAACCCCCAATACATGTTCCCCCCAAATGAAGCAGATATAGTTGACCATGTATTCTTTTTTTGATCCAGTCCCAGTTATCCTGTCTCCTCTCCTCCACCCACAACCATTTTTTTTCTTTATATTTTTTTGTTTTTGTTTTTGTTTTTGTTTTTGTTAAATAGTTTTTGTTAAAAGTCAGAAAAGAAAATTACTCCCCATTAACAGGGTAATTTTAATCCCTGCCTATACTTCATCCATTGAGGTACATGGTAACTTCTCCCCACTCCCAACAACCACCCCTCCACAAATCCAGCTCATTGCTCAGACATAAAATAAATTCACATTTTGCCCCTTTCTCAAACCCTCACTCAATGGCAAATGTTCTTGCTCACTGAAATTGGTTTGCTCAATCCAGCTAACCAGCTGGCCCACTACACATGTTAACATTATTTTTCTCCTCCACAGAATTCACCAGTTGAAAAATTTCCTATGACATTTCCCTTGGTCCCCTCCCACTTCTCTCCATCTTCAGTGCAACCCCCCTCTGCCCCCAATTATTCTGTGCATTCCAATCCCTGAATGAATGGGCCACTCACACAGAAACTGGAGAGTCAGGCCTGCTTCAGAGTTTGTTAAAAACAGTTTATTGAAAGGGTGGGCTGACCTTATATAAGCTTTGATGCTAAGGATTTGGGAGCATCCATTGCATTTGTGCAGCATCCTTGGTGTTTATTTCCCTATCTGGTGATGTCTTTATTTATTTCTATCTATTTATTTATTTATACAGCACAGTAACAGGCCCTTCCAGCCCAACGAGTCCGCGCCGCCCAATTAAACCTGTGCTAACCTACTAATCCATACAGCTTTGGAATGTGGGAGGAAACCAGAGCACCCGGAGGAAACCCACGCAGACATGGGGAGAACATACAAACTCCTTACAGACAGCAACGGGAATTGAACCCCAATCGCTGCCACTGTAATAGCATCACAATGTCCTCAGGGCTTATACTCTTGAGTCCAACTAATACCACCCTCCCATCTGAATCTCTGTCTGTTGGTGTGCCTGAACACCAACCCTTTCCCTCATCCCATCTAACCACCACCATCTGGATCACAATGTCACCTGGAATACCCAGTGCTGGAGGCTTATTTCCACTGATGATCCTGACACCCCAGAGCCCAGGCCTTAGCCTTCTGCTTCCCTAGAGAGCATTAAGATCATAGAGCTGTACAGCACACAAACAGGCCCTTTGGTCCACCATGTCCTTGCTGATCTTCTTGCCCATCTACACTAATTGCACTTTCCCACATTAGGCTTTGATTATTTAAGTGCCTGTCTCTTAAACGTAGTAATTGTATTTGACTCCACCATCTCCTCTGGTAGTGAGTTCCAGATATCAACCACCCTCTGTGTGAGAAACTTTAACCTCAAATCCCTTTTAAAACTCTTTCCTCTCACCTTAATCCTATGTCCTCTTGTTTTTGATAACCCTGCCATAGAAAAAAGATTTTGACAATCTACCCTATCTATGCCTCTCATAATCTTATATACCTCTTTCGGGTCACCCCTCAGCCTCCTTTGCACAGGGAAAACAAGCCCAGCCTATCCAATCTCTCCCCATAACTAAAGTCCTCCAATTCAGGCAACATCCTGATGAATCTCCTCAGCTCTCTCTCCAGTGCAATCACATCCACTCCCACAAATCCTTTCTATATCCCTGTCTTCTTTCACAATGGAGCTGTGGAGAAAATTGCACACTATACCATGGACCTTACATACAACAGATGTTCATTGATGGGGAACCTTGGTCAAAGCTAGAGCAAACTTGGTGATGTATGCTGCACAACATTAACATGTCCCTCCAGCATTAAAGAATTTCAAGTGCCCTGTTTATCTATTTATCTCACCAAAGTGAATAGTCACACGTTTTCCCAAATGATACTACATCTGCTCTCTCTTTTCCCGCTTGCTTTACCTGTCCATATCCCATGCAGGCTTGCTTAAACCTCCCCTTAGCTCACTTTCCCACCTCACTGCATATTCACAGTAAATTTGGATACTTTGCACTTTATCTTTTCATCTATCTCACTAATATAGATTGTACAAATCAAGAAATTAAAGGTGCATGTCACAAGGGTAACACAATAATCACAGGGGACTTTAATCCACTAATATGCTTGATCAGTAATAGTATGTAGGACAAAATTATGGAGTATAGACAAGGTGGTTTTCTAGACCGGTATGTTGAGGAAACAACTAAGAAAGGATTTGAAAGAAGAATCTATAGAGAAGGTGGATGCACTAGCTGTCATCTTTCAAAGTCCCATAGGTTCTTCAGCCCACCACCAAGAACTCATGTATGTTAATCCAATTTACTAGCACTTGCTTCATACCCTTCTATGCCTTGGCGATTCAAGTGCTTGTCCAGATAAGTGTTGCTAGACTACCTCTCAGGTAGTGTGTTCCAGATTCCAACCACTCTCTGGATGAAAAAGGTCTTTCCCAGATCCCTTCTAACCTTTAACTCCTTACACTAAATACATGCCCTCTGATTAGAGACATGGGGAAGAGTTTCTGGCTATCTTTACCCTATATAACCACACTACTTAAAAATGAAAGAATAGAGAAAATAGGGAGCTACTGACTAGTTAACCTGGTATGTATGGTGGGAAAGATGTTAGACTGTATTATTAAGGAAGTGGTAACAGGGAACCTAAAAGTAATAATAGGGATTGAGCAGAGTAACCATGGATTTATCAAAGGGAAATCCTGTTTGATAAATCTGTTAGTGCTTTTTGAAAATTTGTAACCCATCCCTTTCAGATTTCCTTTAGAAATCTACCATGCTGGTTCTTGGGTCCAAGGGATTTGTGAGCTCCGGGATCCTTCATTTATCCAGAATTTTTTCTTTAAGAATACTTAGAACAAAGAACACTGAACAGTTCAGCACAGGAATAGACCCTTTAGCCCACAATGTCTGCGCCGAACATGATGCCCAATTTAACTAAATCCCTTCTGCCTGCACATGATCCATATCCCTCCATTCCCTGTGGATTCATGAGTCTCTGTAACAGACTTTTAAATGCCACTATTATATCTGCTTCCACCACTCCTCCTGGCAGCCTGTTCCAGGCACCCACTACTCCCTGTGTAACAAAAAACTTGCCCCACACCTCTCCTTTAAACTTTCCCCTTCTCACCTTAAATGCATGTTCTCAAGTATTTGGCATTTCTACCCTGGGAAAAAGACTCTTGACTGTCTACCCTATCCATGCCTCTCATAATTTTATAGATTTCCAACAGGTGTCCCCTCAGCCTCCAACACTCTGGAGAAAACAACTCAAGTTTGTCCAACCTCTCCTTATAACTCATACCATATAGTCCAGGCAGCATCCTGGTAAATTTGATTACTTTAATTTCCTTGCCCTAATTAGGGCTTGGATTTCCCACTATTTCTGGAATTGTGCCATCCGGAATGATGTCGTCTACAGTGAAGTCAGAAATAAAACATTCACTTAATACAGCAGCTATTTTGTTACTTCACATTATATTGTCTCCTGCCTCTATCCCCAAGGGCGCAAATGTATTTTTATTTTATAATTTGTTTTTACATAGTTGTTTGTATTTCTTTCTGGTGGCTATCATATTTTATTTTCACCTTCTCTATCAATTTCTTTTGTTATGAATGGCAAACACCTAAAATGTGTCCATTCCTCAGGCTTACTACTCTTCTTGACAACTATATAAGCTTCATCTTTTAATCTAATACCATCTCTAAACTCTTCAGTGAGCCACATTTTACTCACCCACATTTTATGTCCTAAAGAAATGTCACTCATTGCGAGTTATGAATTTTTTTCTTGTTTAACCAAATTTCTCAACCTTACGTGCCCATGTAATTGGCTTTATATTATGTTCAAAACCTTGGTTTCAGACTGAATTGTGTCACTTTCAAATTGAATATAAAATTGTGTTTGTTTTATTTTCCTCATAGATGCTTTACCAAGAGTTTAATATGTGTATACCAATTAGTGAAATCACCTGCAGAAACGAGACTAACTTTCACAGCCCAAGTCTCCATCTGCAGAGGTGTGCAACCTATCCTTTGTTCCTGCTCTCTCGAACATCAGGGCCAACATTTAGTCTTTGAAAAATAGTGCGAAGCTCTAAGTTTTTGGTCAATAGATTTCTGCTTCCCCACCATCAATAACTGGAACATCTACAAAGGAATCAGAATCAGATTTATAATCACTGACTTATATGACATGAAATTTGTTGTTTTGCAGCAGCAGTACAGTGCAAATTTATAAAATTACTGTAAATTACAAAAATAAATAAAGAGTGCAAAAAAAAGGAATAATGAGGTAGTGTTCATAGTCTCATGAACTATTCAGAAATCTAATGGCGGAGGGGAAGAAGCTGTTTCTGAATCATTGAATGTGGGTCCTCAGGCTCCTGTACCTCCTCCCTGATGGTAGTAATGAGAAAAGGGCATGTCCTGGATGTTGAGGGTCCTTTGTGCAGGATGCCACCTTCTTGAGGCACCAGCTTGTGCCTGTGATGGAGCTGGATGAGTCTACAACCCTCTGCAGCCTCTTGCGATCCTGTGCATTGGAGCTTCCATACCAGGCTGTGAGGTAACCATTCAGAATTCTCTCCCCTGTACATCTATAGAAATTTGTAAGAATCTTCAGTGACATACTGAATCTCTTCAAACTCCTAAGGAAGTACATCTGCTGGTGTGCCTTCTTCATGATTGCATTAGTGTGTTGGGCCCAGGATAGGTCCTCTGAGATGTTGACGCCCAGGAATTTGAAGCTGCTCACCCTTTCTACCACTGACCCTTCAATGAGGACTGGTGTGTGTTCTCCTGACTTTCCCTTCCTGACCTTGTTAGAGCTTTAATTTTTGTCACTGTTTGGAATTGTTGGTGAGACCACCCAGCAAAGTGCATGCTGATGTAAGATAGGTGCCATTCTGCATGACATTAAACAGACATCTCCCAATTTGTAATCAAATGTGGATAATTAATGCAGTGCATTACCTTTGTTGTCCTTTGTGTTCATCTATGTGGCAATAAAAGGCAATGCTCTATTTCTCTTTACCTTCACCCAAGTATAATCCAAGCACAAAACACCCCAAAGGAAATTATCAGTGAGTAAATAATACAGATATGTTCCACGTGATCATTTTTGAATCTGTGGCTTTCAAACTGAGCTTGTCCCAGATTATTCCCCTACATGTTGTCTATTAACAAAGCTGTCCTCACATAGGACTGTTCACCCTTCAGGACTGCCCTGGAGTCCCTGGGGATCATAAAACCATAAGCTATAGGAGCAGAATTAGGCCATTCAGCCCCTGGAGTCTGCCCTGCCATTCAATCATGGCTGTTTTCTTTTTCAACCCCATTCTCCTGCCTTCTCCGTCTAACCCTTAACCCCCTTACCAATCAAGAACCTATCAATCTCTACCTTAAGTATGCCCAATGACTTTGCCTGCACAGCCCTCTGTGGCAACGAATTCCACAAATTCACCACCCTCTGGCTGAGGAAATTCCTCCTCATCTCAGTTCTAAAAGGACGTCCCTTTATTCTGAAGCCGTGCCCTCAGATCCTAGACTCTCCTACGTTTGGAAACATCTTCTCTACATCCACTCTGTCCAGGCCTTTCAACATCTGGTGGGTTTCAATGAGATCTCCCCTCATCCTTCTGAACTCCATTGAGTACAGGCCCAGAGACATCAAACACTCAAAAAATGATTGAAAAATTATGTCCAGAATTTTATTGCAAGCACTACAAGAGAAAAATTAAGGTGACAATAAGAATCAGATATTCTCTTGAACTTTGCAGTCTTCCACTTGCTTTTTTGAGAGATGGGGAAAAAGGGTCACGCTGGGGTAATTTGCAAAGGAAATGCTGGAATTCATTATTAAGAATGTGAAAGCGAGCATTTAAAAAAATCATTCTATGATCAAGTAGAGTTGACAAGGTTTTTTGAAAGAATAATGGTGTTTTGACCAAGGGTCAAGAATTAACCAATCATTTAGTGAATCTATTTGCTTTTCAATTGACATGGGTAGTTGGTTCACCAGGAGAATGGACTTGTCTGATGACTGATGGTAGAAATTTAGGGATGAGAGATAGAAAAAGGAGTCCATATGTCAACACCACTAGAAAGTTGACCTGCTAGATTTAGGAACCTGTTCTATTTTCCCTGAACTGGAGTATTGAAATAGTGGATGTTTGCTCTTTACTCATCTGCAAACATCTACTCTGTTCTCCAATGCCTCTTACAGCTTGGAAGTCACTTCTAGGACATGTTTCTCTTATACCATCCTGACTTGGGGCACTTAGATTCTGATTTTGGTTATTCACAAGAGAAATCCATAATTTTCTCATCAACAATAAGTTGTGATCCTCACTTCGGGGCTGATGTTCCTCAAACCATCACACCTGCAATTAGGGGGGAAACTGCAATATCACTGGCGTTTCCCTATCGGATGTAAGAAATAAATACACCAACTGAAAGAAGGCAGGTCCCTAATAAATCTGTAGAACCAGATGTCAACTGATGTCAGGAGCCCAAACAACCTTTCCCACACTATTTCCTTCGCCCATTCTCAAACCATAGACAATACATAGCAATGAGACAACTGTTTGTATTATTATTTAAATTAAATTGGTAGATTGGTTTATTATTGTCACATGTACCAAGGTGCAGTGAAAATCTTTGTTTTGCATGCCATCCATACAGATCATTTCATTACAACTGTGCATTGAGGTAGTACAAGGGAAAACAATAACAGGATGCAGAATAAAGTATTACAGTTACAGAGAAAGTGCAGAGCAGGCAGACAATAAGGTGCAAGGTCCATAACAAGGTCGATTGTGATGTCAAGAGTCCATCTTATCCTATGAGGGGACCGCTCAATAATCTAAAAATAGCAGGATAAAAGCGTCCTTGAGCCTGGTGTTATGTGCTTTCAGGCTTTTGTAACTTCTGCCTGGTGGGAGGGGGGAGAAGAGAGAATGTCCAAGGTGGGTACGGTCTTTGACTATGTTAGCTGCTTTACCGAGGCAGCGAGAAGTGTAGGCAGAGTCCATAGAAGAAGGGTTGGTTTCTGTGATGTGCTGAGCTGCATCTCAGCGATAGTCAATTGCTTTTTGCTAATGCACCACAAACATTTGGAAGATAATTGTAAAGTGTTTTTGTTACTTCAAATGATTAGAAAGTTCCATTGATGAATGTACAATCATCTGAACCCTTTGACCTTGACACATAGGAGACTTTCTACTGATCAACAGAGGGCACTGCTGTCTCTAGGTTAACAAATGGACAACAAAATCCTTACCGTACAGATTGAACAAATCATTAGGTGCAACCAGAAATAAACAGCAGGGAGCTGGATAAATGTAAACTTAGCTGGATTATGAGATTGAAAAGTTAATATAGAATACACTTACCAGATTTTTGCTATTATTTGTAAAGCCTGGTCTCCATCTTACAGAATCTTACAGAATCCTGATTTTCATTGCCCCCATCCTGCTCCATGTGTGTTTTCCAAGAGCCCAAGCTCTGGAATTCTCTTCCTAAACCTTTCTAGCCCTTTCTGTGGTCCTTTGACCAAGCTTTTGGCCATTCACCCTAAAACCTATTCCTTTTTGACTCAGTGTCAACTTTCACTTGGTCCCACTCCACTGAATTGCTTCAGGATGTTTTACAATGTTAAAGATGTTATATAAATGCAAGTCCTTGTTGCTGCTTTCACTGGTAATATAAATGTTCCATATTGATTCTATGATGGATCATTTGTCTTGCTTGCCCATGCCGTTGGTTAATCAATGGCAGCAACGGTTGTGATTGTGCTTGTACCGTTCTGACCTCACAAGCTGCTCATTCCACTCCAAGCCAATGGAGAAGTGATTGATCCCAGGAGCATCTCATGTGATGAAGTAGGTCTCAGCACTGAGTGTTCATTAGTATTAGCAGCTAGCAAGAAACAACTGTTAACAATAGAATTAGGTACTGGACAAGGCATTGACCCTTAACCCTGGGCCCAGACAGAATGAGGTTTCCTATGTCTATTGACTTTGAGGTCCTGTGTGAGAGGGATGTGGCAAATATTATACATCGGAGCCTAGCACGAAGCTGCCTCTAGCTTTACACCACTTAGTAATATTACTGAGTGAAGCTATTTGGAAATTATACTGGTACAGTAGGAGCCATTGCCCTCAGGTTTAGGCTGGTTACACTACTGATCCTAGAGAGCTCTTTACGTCCATCACCTGCAGTAGAAATGCATGAATAGAAAACTCTTTTCTCACCTACATTAGCAAAATTCACAGAAACAAAATATTACTGCCAACAAGAGTCACAAGTTTCCACCTGTCGATGCATATGTGTCTGCCTGTCTGTATCTATCACTTTCTTCATTTCACTCTCACTCCTCCTCTCCCTACCTCCACCAGTCATATTGTCTGTGTGTCTAAAGCGAGTGATGCACAGATTAATCTCAAGAATGTAATAAAGCAAATATTGACTGCATATGCTGACTCTACTTGGTGAACCATTGCCCTTTGAGCTGTGTCTGTGATCTTGGAGTGTGCTGTAGAATGTCCCAGACTGTGCCTTTGGGTGTTGTAACATAGTCACAACTGTTTATGATGGTCTGTTGTGGGTAGCTGACAGTTATAGACTAGCACTCAGATGTTTAGACTATATCCCATACTGCCCAGGGCTACAACCTAAAATGTGCATATGCCAATTATTTTAAATCTTAATTTTCATTATTCACTCACAAAAAAAACCATAATCTTATCTTGAAGACTTTTTCAATACCTCAGCTCTCTTGTACTTTGCTGGTTTGGTCTTTGTGAATGTTACTCAAGATACTATTACAGAAATGTTACTCAAGATGCTATTACAGAAACTTACATCATTGTCAGTTACCATCTGCTGATATCTATATATATTTGGTTGGAGTTTTGCCAGCCATGTTAGCAGAAATAGTGACCAATACTTTTGAATTTTTTAAAGTTTTAAATCTTTAATCTAGTTTTGTCAGGGTGTAGCAGTTAGCGTAACACTACTACAGTGCCAATGACTCGGGTTCAATTCCCGCCGCTGTCTGTAAAGGAGTTTGTACTTTTTCCTCGTGTCTGCGTGGGTTTCCTCCAGGTGCTCTGGTTTCCTCCCACATTACAAAAGGCATACAGATTAGGAGCTTTGGGCATGCTATGTTGGCGCTGGAAGAAGCGGACTGCCCCCAGCACATTCTCAGTAATGCAAAAAGATGCATTTCACTGTGTGTTTCAATGTACATGTGACTAATAAATAAATATCTTAACTTATCTGGAATGTTTGAAAATTAGTCTTGCTGTAGCAACAACTTGCATTTGTAAAGCACCTTAAACATAATATGACATAAGACATAAAATTAAATGACATGTCAATAAGGTCAACAAGGGAGATATTTCTATTTGTGACAAATAGTTCAGTGAAAAAAAAGTTTTTAAGGAACAGCTTAAAGGAGAAGAGGGAGACAGAAAGGGTTAGAAAGGGAGTTTCTGACTTTAGGTTGCAACAGTGATAAGTTGAGGAGAAGTAGTGTGTTAAAGGAGCACAGATTTATGGCATGAGTTGTTCAGATTTGCTGTGTTTACAGCTCACTATCTGCCCTCCCCCCTTCCCCCCACCACTTCCTTTAGCAGGGTTACCACCATCAGCCAAGCACACCTCGGGATCCTTGCAAGAGAAGAACTGGGCTAATGTGTTTTAACCATCCTGATAATTAACACAGATTTAAAACAAAATCTTACTAAAATTTACTTGAAGCAAAAGGGGTAGCTGTGATACTTTGAGGTCAGCTTATTGTTGAGTACAAGATATTATTTTATCCACTGGCTTTCTCACTTCTGGTAATCTTTCGAAGCTATTGTTTCATTAGCTGGGTATCTGGTTCTGTCTGTGTGGAGTTTGCATGTTTTCCCTGTATGTGTCTCCTCTGGGTACTCTGGTTTCTTGCCACATCCTAAAGATGTGTGAGTTAGTAGGTTAACTGGCCCAACTGTTCAGGTGAGGGATAGAATATGGGGGAAGTTGATAAGGATGTGGTGAGAATAAAATGGGATTTATGTTCGATTAGTGTGAATGGGTGTTTGATAGTTGGCGTGGACTCAATGGGCCGAAGAGCTTGTTTCTGTTCTGTGAGATTCTATGGCCTCTATATCCTCAAAAACATTTAGTGCTGACAATTGAAGATGAACTTCTTCTATGTTATACCTTGCCTGTCAAACTTCCAGCACAAGCTTTATCTAATAGCTCGCGACTCACAGCCACAATAGCATCAATGCCAACGTAAACTTCCAAACTTCCTTTCATGGATACTTCAAGAGTTGATTCTGCCTGGAGATTTGGGAGGAATCCATAGAATCCTTGTGGCTTCTCATAAAGAAAGAGAGAGGCTGCATTTGTCTAGCACCCTTCATGACCTCAGAAGACCCCACATCCTTCACACCATAAAATGTAAATTGCGTCATTATTGTTGTACTGCCGGAAGTGGTAGCCTGAGGTCCCACAAGCCACAACAGATTATTTATTAAATAATCAAGTTTAATGATATTGATTGAAGGATCAATATTCACTAGGACACAGAGACAACACTCCACTCCTTTTAGAATAATATCATAAGATCTTTGACACACCTGAGAAGACTTTAGAACTCCTGGCTTTTCTGTGAAGGCGAGGAGGAAGCTCTCCTGTTGTTAAACTGCCTTTCACTCCTCAACCAACCCCACCCCTGGGTTGTTCACTCATTCTCTCCATCACTCTGTGTCATGCCATATAAAACTGGATCTGAGAGATGCCGCCCTGTGTTACTTTCGTACAGACGGACGATACACAGAGTGTCCAACACGGGCACAGGGCATTCATCCCATTTAAAACTCAAATGCTGGAAATCTAAAATAAAAACAAAAAAAACACACCCAGAATGTCAGGCAGCATCTGTAGAGAGAGAAACAGATATAACCTGTCAGGTCTGAGACCCTTTGTCAGCCCATACTTTCAGTCCATTTAATTGATGCTGGCATATATGCTCCAGATGCCTCCTTGCATATATAAAAAAAACTCCAATGATCCAGCACAGATTGTGCATTGGTGATGCCAGATTAGCAGATTTTCTGGACTATTGGATAGCCACATGTAGCTAGTTTTGTAGCTGGGACCAGGGTCTGCAGTGCTTGTTCCTGTGTTCTGGTCCCCAACCCCAATTCCAGCCGCACACCCGGACCCTTCTCAGATCCCTGGCTTTGGTTAATAATCCCTTTGTTACAATCTGGACTAATGAGCGAGCCAGATGCCAGATCATTGACATATCCAAATATTCAGATGTTGGATTATTGGAGTTTCACTGTGGAATTTTAATGTTTCCTATCTGTTTCTTTTCCTTGGCCTGTTACATTCCTGCACCCTCCCCATTCATGCATCCATTCTAGTCCGTCCCTTGTAGAATCTCACAGACTCTGTGTTTCCACATCTACATCAACACATTTAAGACTTATTTTACATGAACTCAAATACAGTAATATCACATGATCTCTGAGATAATATATCCACTCAAAGACAAATCTCAGGAGTTTACCTGCTAATTGTTCTTCATTTCTGCAAGACTCTTATACATTACCAAATCAACTCTATGTATTTGATTTAAGAGATGTGAACCATATAATCCTAACTCAATGTCAAGGGCTGCTGGCACAAGGCTTTCATATGAGAAGAAGATGTTTTTGGCGTTGCCCAATTAGTTGAGATAACGATGTGCATAATGAAGAAATGTAATGCTGAACTTCTCACTAACATTCCTTCATTAAGTTCTGTTTTGTGATATTTGCATTATAAGTGACTAATGAATAACAGTTTCTCCAGGAGTGCACTGGTTAATGTATTCATGCAAAGTTCCTTTGTATGCTTCTTTAAGTCTATTGTTATTGCAACTGTTTAAAACTAGGTAAACCAGCAGGTCTTCAACAACAATTAAACTTCAATCTAGTGTGACATGCACTCTCAAATGAAAATGTATTTTTTCTTATGATCCCATAACCCTGAGGGGGAGAGGGAGAAAGAAAGTGAGATACGGTGTGACTCCAATGATAATCAAATAGTTAGATAAAGAAGGATAGGGGTAACAAAGAAAGTGAATAAACACCAAAGGTTTAATGTTTTAGAATTAACAGGCTGATGAAGTGAAGAAGCAAAACAATTCCTTTGATTTTCTATTTGTTCTGCTCACAAAATATTAATTCTGGCAAAAATGTTATATAATTACATGTTTAAGTCACAGAGCAGAACAAACACAGAGTATGGATTTATTTGTATGTGATGCTTATTTTGGTTTGCATATGGAAGCAGGATGTTCCTAAAGGACATTGACAGATTAATGTAGTGAATAAAACTGTGGGCTGTGGTGTTTAGTGTGAGGGTGTGTGATTCAAGAAAGACAGTTTATAAGGAGATGGATTTCCAGAGAAATTCCAGTTGTTCAATAGGGAACTCCAGGCATGTCCACCTGTGTGTGGGAATACAGAAGTCCTGAACTTTGTCATAGGTGTTTGTTGGGGTTTTACCAACTCCCCTCCAAGTCTAGCAGTGGAATGTTAACTTCTTGCAACACCTCTACACTTAAATTGGGGGATCTGCCTCCTGAACCTCTCTCAGTTTAGACCTGGTTCAGACTGAGTGACTCCACTCATTTAAATAGACAGGAATAACCTCAAGTTTACCTTCAACCAATTCACCTAATCCATTGAGTTTAATTACATGTTTAAGGATTTTTTAAAAATTTAGTTATTTAGTTATTAAAAAAAAGTAGTTTGAGTATGAAAAAACTGCAGATGCTGTAACTTAAATACATGGTTAAAATAAAGATAAACAGAGATCCTCTTGGAGAGAGGCAGAATATTTAAAGGTTCTGAGGAAGGGTCTTTGATCTGAAGCATTATCTCTGTTTCTCTTTCCAAAAATGCTGTCTGACCTGCTGAGTGTTTCCAGTGATTTCTGGCCTTGTAATAGTTTGACTAACTTTTAATAGCTTTGAATGTTTTAAATGTCAGTGACATTCAGAAACATTCAGGTTTTTGACAGTGTTAACAACTGGCTGAGCTTGAAGTCATAGCAGAGCTGACCGCTAAATATCTTTTCAGTAATGTTCTGGCCTTATCATTGATGCTGATGTGAGGGACAGGTCATGCCTCATAAGCCTAATTGAGTTTTTCGAGGAGGTGACAAAACAAATTGATGAAGGTAGAGTGGTGGATGTGGTGTATACTTACACCTTACTTTAGTAAGGTGCTTGACAAGGGTCCCCATGGTAGGCTTATCCAGAAAATCATGAGGCATGAGACCCATGGAGGCTTGGCTGCATGGATTCAGAATTGGCTTGCCCACAGAAGGCAGAGGGTGGTAGTAGATGGAGCATATTCTGCCTGGAGGTTGGTGACTGGTGGTGTTCTGCAGGGATCTGTTCTGGGACCCCTGATCTTTATGATTTTTATAAATGACTTAGATGAACAAGTGGAAGGATGGGTTAGTAAGTATGCAGATGACGCGAAGATTGGTGGTGTTGTAGGTAGTATAGAAAGTTGTCATAGGTTACAATGGGATATAGACAGGATGCAGAGTTGGATGGAGAAGTGGCAGATGGAGTTTAATCTGAAAAAGTGTGAAGTAATACACTTTGAAAGATCGAACTTGAAGGCAGAGTACAAGGTTAATGGCAGGATTCTGAGCAGTGTGGAGGAACAGATGGATCTTGGTGTTCATATCCATAGATTCCTCAAAGTTGCCGAGCAAATTGACAATGGGTGGTTAAGAAGGCATATGGTATGTTGCCCTTCATTCATCGGGGGATTGAGTTCAAGAGTCGTGAGGTAATGTTGCAGCTCTATTAAACTCTGGTTAGACTACACTTAGAGTATTGTGTTCAGTTCTGGTCACCTCATTATAGGAAGGATGTGGATGCTTTAGAGAGGGTCTAGAGGAGATTTACCAGGATGCTGCCTGGATTGGAGAGCATGTCTTATGAGGAAATGTTGAGCGAGCTAGGCCTTTTCTCTTTGGGGCAGCGCAGGATGAGAGGCAACTTATGAGGGGCATATATCAAGTGGAGAGCCACCACCTTTTTCCCAGGGTGGCAACAGCCAATACCAGAGGACATCAGTTTAAAGTCAGAGGAGAAAAGGAGATGTCTGAGGTTGGATTTTTACACAGAGAGTGGTGGGTGCCTGGAACACACTGCCGGGGGTGGTGGTAGAGGCTGATACAATGGGGAAATTTAAAAGACTCTTAGATAGGCACATGGATGTAAGAAAAATGGAAGGTTATGGGCTGTGTAAGAGGGAATGACTAGACTGATCATGGAGAAGGTGTTTATGTAGGTCGGCACAACATTGTGTACTGAAAGGCCCGTACTGTGCTGTACTGTTCTATTAGATCTGGAAGCTCCAACACTGCAAAACATCATCAGTCAGATTGGAGCCAGTTTCTTTGAGGACGTTGCTGCTGGTGTGGTCTCAACACGTAGGTAAGTGCCAGGAAATTCTGGGCCAATGTTTTCTTCATAATGAGTAACCAAGGGTTATGGCGGAGAAATGTGATGTCCACAGCCAGAAATAACTAAAATACATGGCACACATGTTAGAAACAATGGAATTTTTAGCATTCATAAAATGGAAGGAGTAATCCTTAATTTGTACAAGGAGTATTGTGCTCAATTTTGGGTACAATACTTTCAAAACAACTGGGTTGGCATCAACATGGCTGCAGTGCAGACTCACCTGAATGATATAAAAGCAGAAGGTATTTGAAATCCTCAGCAGGTCAGGAAGCATCCATGGAGAGAGAAAGAGAGTCAATATTTCAAATCAATATCACCTCACCAGAAAGATTCAGTGCTTTAATTATAAGGACAGGTTGACCAGGCTTAGCTTGCTATTTCTCAAATACAGAAGATCAAAGGGGTATGCGTTTGAAGTGTTGAACATAGAGGATTTGATAGGTCAGATAAGACATTTTACTGCAACCAGTGGAAATAGTCTATTTCAAGCCAGGATCAGTTGGAAATTTTAAAACTGAGATTTACATATTTTTATCAAGAAGTAGTACTATGAATAATGAAATCAAAGCAGGTAACTGGAGCTCAGTATAGATTAGCCATGAAATGAATTGAATTGAAAGTCTGAATAGGCTCATGGGCTGAAGGTCTTTCTGTACTCATGCTCGTATCACCCTCTATTGGAGCAGTCCCAAAATCATCTGACCAGTCTACATACAAGTCCTGGGAGAACGGAAGGGGTGAACACGTTCAATGGTCTTTTGTACCATTGTGGAGTCAGGAGGGGCACCTGTATCACTTCTGACTCATGAGAGAAAAGCTAAACCCGTTCATATGTGGGCCCCAAACAGGGGCAGGGTCTGGAGTCATTGAGCAAATTCAAGGTGGAGACACAAGAGACTGCAGATGCTGGAATCTTGAGCAAGAAACAATCTGCTGGAGGAACTCAGTGGGTCAAGCAGCATCTGTGGGGAGAAAGAGATTGTTGATATTTTGGGTCGAAACCCTGCACCAGAACCTGTTAGTCCTGATGCAGGTTTTCAACCCAAAACATAGCCACGGGTGAGGTGCTGGAGGACTGGAGGATAGCTAATGTTGTTCCATTGTTTAAGAAAGGCTCTAAGAATAAGCCGGGAAATTATAGGCCAGTGAGCCTGACATCATTTATGAGTAAATTACTGGAAAGTATTCTGAGGGACAGGATGTATAAGTATTTGATAGGGCCTGATAAAGGATAGTCAACATGGCTTTGTGCGTGGCAGGTCATGTCTAACCAATTTTATAGAGTTTTTCGAGGAGGTTACCAGCAAGGTTGATGAAGGGAAGGCGGTGGCGTTGTCTACATGGACTTTAACAAGGCCTTTGACAAAGTCTCACAGGGGAGGCTGCTCCAGAAGGATTCAACAGATTTAATTGGATTCAACATTGGCTTAGCGGGAGAAGCCAGAGAAACGTAGTAGATTGCTGTCTCTCTGATTGGAGACCTGTCACTAGTGGTGTGCTGCAGGGATCGGTGCTGGGCCCGTTGTTGTTTATCATCTATAATAATGATTTAGATGATAATGTGGTAAACTGGATCAGCAAATTTGAGTATGACACCAAGATTGGGGATGTAGTGGACAGTGAGGAAGGCTATCAAAGCCTGTAAGGTAGTTTGGACCAGCTGGGAAAATGGGCTGAAAAATGGCAGATGGAATTTAATGCAGACTAGTGTGAGGTGGTGCACTTTGGGAGGACAAATCAGGGTAAGACTTACATAGTGAATGGTTGGGCACTGAGGTGTGTGGTAGAACAAAGGGTCCTGATCCGTAATTCCTTGAAGGTAGCATCATAGGTAGATAGGGTCGTAAAGAAAGCTTTTGGCATATTGGACATAAATTAGGACATTGAGTACAGGAGTTGGGATGTTATGTTGAAGTTGTATAAGACATTGGTGAGGAAAAATATCAATAAGCAGTTCTGGTCACCTACCTACAGGAAGATATCAATAAGCTTGAAAGAGAGCAGGGAAAATTTATACGGATGTTGCCAGGACTTGAGGGCCTGAGTTACAGGGAAAGGTTGAATAGGTTAGGACTTTATTCCCTGAAGTGCAAGAGAATGAGGGGAGATCTTATAGAGGTATACAAAATTATGAGGGATATAGATAGGGTGAATGCATGCAGGCTTTTTCCCCTCAGGTTGGATGAGACTAGAACTAGAGTTCATAGGCTTAGGGTGAAAGGTGAAATATTTAAGGGGAATCTGAAGGGGAACTACTTCACTCAGAGGGTGATGCGAGTGTGGAATGAGCTGCCAGCGGAAGTGGTGGATGCGGATTCAATTGTAACATTTAAGAGAAATTTGGATAGGTACATGGATGAGAGCAGTATGGAGGCCTATGGTCCAGGTGCAGGTAGGTGGGACTAGGCATTAAACCAGGCCAGCGTTGACTAGGTGGGCTGAAGGGCCTGTTTCTGTGCTGCAGTGTTCTATGACTCTATGACCCTAATTGTTTCCCCCCATAGATGCTGCTCGTCCCGCTGAGTTCCTCCAGCAGATTGTTTGTTGCAACAAAATCAAGGCAAAAGGAAACTATACCAATTTTACATTGTCGGCATTCCTTTGAAAAAATAATTGAGATTTAAAGATACATAGCTGACCTAAAATGAGTTTCGGCCAAACAAAATGAATTTGCCTTTTCGATCATTGAATGTTCAACACTTGGCACTTTGTTGAGTGCTGACAGGTGCTCATGTTGGAATTTATCGTGTTTTTAAGTGCCTGTCTTTTCTTACTAGCTGGACAAGTCTTGTGTGGAATACATTTTACTTAGGTGTACCCAGCGGAAGTAGCGCTTTGTTAGTGTCATTGTATCACACAGTATGGGTGTGGGGAGAGAGCCTCCACATTGCACCTGTTTTATAGCTTCTTAATCCTCCATGTATAAGAGATTCATTCATATCACTTACACTGATTAGCACTGTGAGAAATTTTTTGTTCTTTTGGATTAAAGAGTTAAATGTCTCCTTCTATGCAGAAAATAACAAATGGGGCTCAAGACAAGATTGGGACACAGTTTTAAGTCTGTTTGTTTTGTGAAATATGAATCAATTCACAACGTAAATCAATAATACAGGAAGCACCTGTTACAATAGGCTGTTCACACTTCTCTAACACCTCAATGCTAGTTAAACTGTTTTAAATCTCAAGGAATCTGGTGCTTACACAGCTCAGTGAGAGTTGGGCAAACAATTTAAAGCCCATTTTGTGAATTACTGTTCTTGACAACCCCCTTGATGAGTCTGTTTTGAAAGGTTTAAAGTGTGGCATTATACAATAGTGAAATGGTTATGTTACTACACTGGTAATCCAGAGATATGGACTAAACAAGTATGGTCAGAATCCACATGGCACTTGAATGCCACAGACACTGTCTGATCTGCTGAGCACCTCCTTCAGGTTTCAGATTCAGCAACAGCTCTGACCTGCACTAAACTTGCCCTTTTGTCTGTTTACTCTCTCTCCATGTGCTCTCCTTAATCTGATAACCACTGCTAACATTGGAATCACCTGGACTCATAGGAATTCACCCTTCCAGAGATCTTTCCTTTATCTTATCTATCCTTCCCTGACAAACTAACTTGATTTTTCTTTCCCAGTCTTATGGTGGGTCCTTAAGTCTGTTTCTTTTTCCACAGACACTGCCTGATCTGTTGAGTGTTTCCAGCATTTTCTGATTTTGCCGCTGATGAGAGTAACTTGCAACTCAAAAGTCCATGGAAATTCAGTAGGCAGTTGTAAGCCTAGTGGATAGCAATTAGCATTCATTAAATGGTGATGAGCAAATGTCTGGGCCATTGTGTAGATTGTGTCGGTCTTAATGCAAAATCTTTGTCTCTGGCTGTCAGTTAGACGACCACACAATCAATGTACTGTCAGAGGTCCCAACTTTCCTCATGAAACTGAGAAGGAGCCAGATGGGATAAGGGCATGGTAACCTTTGGAAAGATCTTGAACAGCATGAGTGAAAAGTTACAGGTACCGAGATGGTGGGCCTGTCAACATTAGAAGGTAGTATCATCTAAGTCACACACTTGTACACACAAGTTCCATTCTTGAGGAAAGATCTTGACTAACGATTTCACACAACACTGGGAGTGCTAGCTAGTACTTGTCCTTCAACTAACACCCTTGGAGCCAATTATCTGATCATCATCGCTTTGCTGCTTTGAGGATTGCAATGAAGAAGCTGACTGCCATGTTCCCTGCATCACATCAAGGATGGCACATTGTGAGGACTTTATTGGCTGTGGGAACTTTGGGAAATCATGAGACATTTATATCTATCCATCTGCTTTCTTTCTGTAAAGGTGGCAGGAGCAGAAGGAGGTGGCCTTCTCATCGTCGGGGTGTGATGTGGAGCATCTGATAAGTCAGCAATATGATGATAGGCACTGTGTGTTATGCCTGCCACTTAATATAACCTGACACTGAGCTGTCATTTGATACTGTATGTTACAAAAATACTGTTCCCCTTGAGCTAGAGAGATGGTGGCTTAACCTACATAGATACAATAATGCTGCTGTTGTGTTAACTGTGCTCCAAATGTCATCACTGAGAATTAGCAACATACCCTTGACTAAAAATGAGACAGTGTCCAGCACAGAATGTGATCATAAGATGCACCAGAAGAAGAGGAGAACAAACTGAAGTTTTGTCACGTCCTTTTAATAACTTATTGTTCCTAGTTACCAGTGTGGCACTGTGATGACTTATTCCAAGGGCTAAACTTGGGCCAAGTTTACAAATGTTTTCTTCCAACACAGTGCCTCATCCATTGGGAACATGTATTGGAAATCTGTGGATGGGAGCACCCCCCCCCCCCCCCCCCCCGGGTACAACTACACACTTGTAAAACTGGCACTGATGGGAACAGGCTATTTTCTTTCCATGATATATGTGCAGTAAGGGGAAGAATAAATTGTATGGCTCCTTAATCCCTAATGATTATCCTGTTTAATGCTTTACAACTGTTAGATAAGTTGGAGCCTTGGGGCAACCATTCTGAGTCAGGCTGTGCTCCCCCTGAAGTGGTGTAATGAAGTCCTGATGTTGTGAATGGAAACAGTGTGATAAGCAACGTTTCTCATTCATGACAATCCATCTTTGGTGGATCTGCTCCTAAGCTGCTGATGCTGTTGAGTAAGGTTGGAGTTGACTGACAGATGTCCTGGTTTCTTGTTCAGTTATTACTCTATAAATTATTTATGGGCAGTAAATTCATGACATTTTCTACTTAAATATCTCTACATAGTTACTCGTTTGTAGGACTATATCTCACCATATACCCAGTGCAGTTTCCATAATAATGTACTGCCTTAATGACTACATCTGGTGGCTCTGACATCCACCATCATGAAGTGCTTTGAGAGATTGGTCATGGCACGCGTCAAATCCAGCCTCCCAGAAAATCTCGACCCACTGCAATTCACCTACCGTCAAAACAGGTCTACAGCTGATGCCATCTCCCTGGCCCTACACTCATCTCTGGAGCATCTAGACAGTAAAGACACCCATGTTAGACCATTGTTTATTGACTACAGCTCCACCTTCAATACTATCATTCCAAGCAAACTCATCACCAAACTCCGAGACGTGCGACTCAACACCCCCCTCTGCAAATGGATCCTTGACTTTCTGACCAACAGATCGCAATCAGTAAGGATAGGCAGCAACACCTCCGGCACGATTATTCTCAAAACTGGTGCCCCACAAGACTCTGTTCTCAGCCCCCTACTCTACTCCCTATATACTCATGACTGCATGGCTCAATTCTGCTCTACCGCCATCTACAAGTTTGCAGATGACACCACCATAGCGGGCCATATCTCAAATAACAATAAGTCGGAGTACAGGAAGGACATAGAGAGCTGAGTGACATGGTGTCACGACAACAACAGTTCTCTCAATGTCAGCAAAACAAAAGAGCTGGTAATTGACTTCAGGAAGGGAAGCAGTGCACTTGCACCTGTCTACATCAACGATACTGAGGTCAAGAGGGTTGAGAGCTTCAAGTTCCTAGGAGTGAGCATCACCAATAGCCTGTCCTGGTCCAACCACATAAATGCCACTGCCAAGAAAGCTCGCCAGTGCCTCTGCTTCCTCAGGAGGCTAAAGAAATTTGGCATATCCCCTTTGACATTCACCAACTTTTATCGATGCACCATAGAAAGCATCCTATCTGGATACAACATGGCTTGGTATGGCAACTGCTCTGCCCGGGACCACAAGAAACTGCGGAGAGTTGTGGACACAGCTCTGCACATCACAGAAACCAGTCTTCCCTCCATGGACTTTGTCTATACTTCTCGCTGCCTCCATAAAGCAGCCAACATAATCAAAGACCCCACCCATCCCGGACGTTCTCTCTTCTCCCCCCTTCCATCAGGCAGAAGATACAAAAGCCTGAAAGCACATACCATCAGGCTCAAGGACAGCTTCTATCCCACTGTTATAAGTCTATTGAACGGTTCCCTAGAACGATAAAATGGACCATTGACCTCACAATCTACCTCGTCATGGTCTTGCACCTTATTGTTTACCTACACTGCACTTTCTTTGTTGCTGTGACACTTTACTCTGCATTCTGTATTGTTTTACCTTGTACTACCTCAATGCACTGTGTAATGAATTATTCTGTATGAACAGTATGCAAGACACGTTTTTCACTGTACCTCGGTACAAGTAATAAACCAATCCAAATTCCATTTCTTTAACTTCTCTTCATGCTGTTGCCTGGTGGATACCAAGAAATTATCCTAGCTATCTCCATGCTCACTCTCAGTCCTGATATACCTTCTCAGCAGTTCTGTCCTCTCAACTTCTCACCCTTTGGTACTGTTTTTTCCAAACACATCCTCAGTTCATCTTGAGGAAAATCTCAGCACAGAAAGTATAAAACTAAATCATAGGAACATGAAGACATGGCCTTACATCCTTATCAACTGATCCCAGCAGCAGAAAAGCAATAACTGTGGGTTTTGTTAATAGTCATAATCTTTTTCCCTCTAATTTCTTCCAACCCAAGCCAAGCTCTCATGTCAGCTAGAGCAAATATTGACACCCATTGACATACTCATTAACTTTCCAGGACAACCAAGGAGAAGGTGTGATTGACGTGTGAGAGGGGATTTTTCTTCCTCCCTCTAGTAGGAGTTTATGGAATATTCCCCTCTTTCTGATCTTTAAGCAATCCCGCCCCAATTATAAGACAACCCCAACGATGACCTTCTAGATGCTCTGCCTCACCCTTAAGGCTGCATCACCCCCAACTGACTCTGCCTGAATCCCCCTTTGCACCTGTTGTGAGAAAGGTTCTTTTGGTATCTTAAAGATAAAGGTCTGGACACACAGTCTTTGTAATTTAAAAATGGTTTATTAAGAAAGACAAATGCGGGGACAGAATGAATGGGAACAGATGCACACTCACACACTCTCAAGCAGGAGATCACGAATGTGGAGGGAAATCGCGACAGAGGGTGAGGTACACACACACACACACACACACACACACACACACACACACACACACACACACACACACAATAACTAGGTACAAATGATCAAGGAATAAACAGTACAATGTTTGGACACCCTGATTCTGGACAAACATTGGCTCTTTGGTCTCAGGAGTCCTTAACTAACTGCCCTGAACTAGTGCACAGCTTACCTCAACATTCTTGGAGACAGAAAGAGAGAGAAAACCAAACATGTAGCACTTTTATGCTGCTGGGGGGCTGGGTGGCCCAGCAAGGACAAAGGTGTTTTAAACGGGCCAATGGTAGATGTGCCCAGGAACAAAGGTGCTCGCACAGACCAATCCAAGTGGTCCAGCCCCACAAAGGTGTTTACCTAATAGGGTGGAGCCAAACCTTGATTGACAGTGGTGTAGCTTCAGACCTAATAGGCAATGCTATTATCTGACCATGGGGGTCAGTAGTGTTGTCACTGTCAACTGACCCCTGGCCTTTCATACTACAGCACCCCTCTCTCCTGGTGACACCCTCTGCACCACCTCTCAACCACCTAACCCTGTGTGTCATCTGATTTTCTTTGCAATGACCTCTGCACAAAGGAGAGGTCCACAAGCACACAAGGCGTGATGTTTCAGAACTTATGCAAGTAGCATTTTGCAATGGTAGGCCTACAAGCAAAATGTTTGTTGGCCTGCCACTCCCTGCTGACTTAAAGCACATTTATAGGCCCCATTCTATTTTATGCCATTGCATTTACGTGAAGTTTTCATGTCCTCGTGTAAAAACTCCTTCTTGAAGAGTAATTACTGCTGGCATTGTAGAAAATGCACTCATAAATTGGACACAGCGAGCTTCACAAATATCGCCAAGACAAACCATCAGACTGGTGTTGGATGATGGATAATGCAAGCCAGGGTACTGGGGTAAACTCCACCCTCTTCAATTAAAGACAAGGGGTCTTTGATGCTACACTGCAAGGGCAGAGATAGTTATATATGTCATGTGAAGACAGTATCTCCATCAATGCACGATTCCCTCAGCATGATACTAAACTGATGCTTCATATTCCAGATTGGTCCTTGGAACTAGGACTTTCAGGTAGAATTAATAGCTGGGAATCAAGGTGCTACTTGATCACATCCTAATGTCTTCATACTCGGTATCAATTTTTGCCTTATAAATACAATGCATTTGGGATTTTTACTTGCACCCTATATGAATGCAAATTGTTTTCATTGAATAATTATGATCCTTTTACCTCTTATGTTAGAGATTCTAATTGTCGTCATTATTTCTATCAGGCACCTGGGCTTGATAGAAATAAATTGGGGCAGCACAATGGTGCAGGTAGTAGAGCAGCCGTCTCATAGCTCCAGAGACCCAGGTTCAATCCTGACCTCTGGTGCTGTCTGTGTTGAGTTTGCACATTCTCCCTGTGACCACATGGGTTTCCTCTAGGCGCTCCAGTTTCCTCCCACATCTCGGAAATGTGAGGATTGATAAGCCAATTAGCAGCTGTAAATTATCCATAGTGATAAATTCTGAGTGGGAGTTGATGGAAATATGGGGAGAATAAAATGGGATTAATTTAAAATAGGTGGTTGATGGTTAGTGAGGACTTGGTGAGCTGATGAGCCTGTTTCCATACTGTACCCCTCTATGAGCCTATGACTCAAAGATAATGTGTTTCCTTTTAACAGATTTATTGCAGTTGAGAGAACATATTCTCTGAAGAACTGCAAGAATTTTTGAAGGCAGCTCTGGTTTGATGTATTTTCTGAAGCTTGACCCTGTGATGTTTAACCTTGTGACATCTGATCACATGACTTCCACAAGTATTGTTGCACTTACCTTAAAATCGTTGGGTGCATTACAGATGTATCAGAAATTGTGCTGTAATAAGACACAGGGGGCAAGAGGCATTCAGTGAGCAGGGGAATAGAAGAAACCGTTGAGGCAGGGGAAACCAAGGGTAGGAGACTAGTAAACTGAGGATGGGGAAACTGAAGGTGGTAGAGGGAACATCAGTGATGATCAATTAATAGAAGTTCTCTGAAAATGCACCAGCACTCCATTATAATATGGTAACAAATTTCTCCAACACCAACAGTAATGTAATAGCTTCCTGATGAATAACTGGTAGCAGGAGATATAATGTCTTGATAACCAGTAAATAATAATAATCTAATAGCTTGCTGATAGTCATCCTAAAATCCCCCTGCACTATCCTAGTTTAGAACCCTCTTGCACTGTCCCAATGTAGAATCCCCCTGCACTATCCCAGTGTAGTCAGGGTCCCCAATTGATGTCATGTTTAACAGTTCCCGTCTCCCTCCCTATGCCATAGTCAACATGCTAAGAGGACTTTGTACAGTGCAAATAAAATTTTGTCTCCAGCACATGAAATCAGAAGTGGGTATACAGTGCACCAAACAAAGTGTGAGCAAGAAGCCACCCCTCAGCAGATGAAGAACTTTCTTGGCCTTCACTGACTTCTCCAGAGAGCCTGAACAATAGTGCTGACTTTTGCATGATTTCATCACTTCATGTACACTAGGGAGTCTCATTGGCAGATACTCCGAATAACTACCAATCTAAAGGAGACAACAGGCAATGACTGGTTCTGTAACAGGTTCAGGCCATTCAGTTCCTTCTGAAACCCCTTTGTTAGGAGGTAGCTGCCTACCAGGTTTTATAATGCATCGGCAGCTGTCCTGAAATAGCTGATGTTGAGCTGACATTCTTCAGCAACCTATGGAAGAGCCGAGTTTTGTAGGACCCATTGGTTCAAAGTGTCTATTTGCTGCTTAGTCTGTTCAATTGCAGGTAACAATAATGTTGTTCTATAAATTATAAGCACAATATGGTTTAGAGGCTCTTGTGTGAACTTTGAAATATCATTTGAACATTTTAGTTATGTAATTCTCAAATATTTCTCTCTCTCTATTTCTGTTTTAATCATTTTCCTTCTTGAGGACCAGGAATCAAATACAATCTTGCATTTATATAGCACCTTTCACATCCTCAGAACACATCAATGTGCTTCACAGCTGTGGAAGCATGTTGTTGAATTGCAGTCACTGTTGTCATTCAGAAAACCTGGCAAGTGATTTACACAACAAGTCCCCATAGTAGCAGTGAGCTAAATGACCAGAGAACACACAGCCTATCCAAGCCACATTTAAAGAAAGACTTTTGGACTCTTGGAACATTCTGAAGAGCTCTGTGAAATACTATTGCAGCATAGCCTTAATGAAGAAAATGTAGTGAACACTCTGTGCACAAAACAACAGTGAAAATGGGCAGATAGTCTATTTTAATTTGTTGATTAATGGATACTAGGAAATGGGACAACTCTTCAAAATAGGGCTGTGAGATACTCTATGTCTGGCTGAGAGAGGAAATGGGACTTTGGTTTAATGCCCTACTTAGTGGGGCAGGAAGCTGACAGATATCTCAAATACTGCTCCCCCCACCCTGCTTCCTGAAAGGACTCCATTCCATTTTTCCAGTTTTCCCACCTCCATCCTATCTGTTTTATTAGAGATATTTTCCACACCGATGCCTCTGAGATGACTCTCTTTTCCCTTACTCACGGTTTCCCCAACACCCCCATAATTACCAGGGTTCTCAGCTACATCTGGTCTACTTCCTGTACTTCTGATCTCGCCCCCTGTCCTTCCACCCACAGTAGCGGTAGGAGTACTCTTTTCCTCACCTTCCACCCAACAACCTCCACATATTATGGATCATCCTCCATGAGATTCACTACATTCAAACCAATGTTATCATCAGACTCATCCTCCCGTCCCTTTTCAGCATTCCAAAGGGACTTTTCTCTCCACGAATCCCAGGTTCACTCTTCCAACGTCACAACCCCCATTCCCCTTCGATCTTATCCACCTTACTATCCAACTGCAAAAGATGCAAGGCATGCAGTTTTACATTGTCTCTTCCCAGCTTCCAGGGACCCAAGCACTCCCTCTGCACAAAGCATCAATTCAATTGTATATCTAGTGTCCTGCATGTGATGCTCACAATGTCATCTCCTCTACAGTGGAGTTCTGCAGAGCACTTGTGTTAAGTCTGCATGGGTAACTGAGCTTCTAGTTCCCTGTCACTTTCTACCTCCTGGGCCAAATGTTCCCAGGAGTCAGTGGGGATACTGCACTTCTTTGAAGAACCTTTGAGCACATCCTTGAAGCTTTTCCTCTGTCCCCCTGGTAATCAGCTCCAATGACAGAGCTCAGAGTGGATTGTCTCTTTTGGGAATCTAGTATTGGACATACGAATGATGATCCCTATCCAAAGTAGGCAACTGAGTGTAACCAGTTGGAAAGTAATTGCCAGAGGAGTCCCTCTCTGTCTCAAATGATGATGAGACAGAGTACAAGAAGGAGACATGTGCATGGTGTCAAAACAACAACGTCTCCCTCAAGACAAAGGAGCTCGTCATCAACTTCAGGAAGCAGGGTGGAATACACACCCCTGTCTGTATCAATGGTGCTGAGGTGGAAATGGTTGAGAGCTTCAAGTTCCAAGGTGTAAATAACACCAACAATTTGTTCTGGTCCAGCCACATGAACACTATGGCCAAGAAAGCACACCAACGTCTATACTTCCTCAGATGGCTGAGGAAATTTGGCATGTCCTCGTTGAATGTCACCAATTTTTACACATGCACCATAGAAAGCATCCTATCTGGATACATCACGGCTTAGTATGGCAACTGCTCTGCCCAAGACTGCAAGAAATTGAAGAGAGTTGTGAACACAGCCCAGTCCATCACTCAAACCAGCCTCCCCTCCATTGACTCTGTCTACACTTCCTGCTGTCTCAGGAAAGCAGGCAGCATAATCAAGGACCCCTCTCACCGCAGTTAGTCTCTCTTCTCATACCTCCCATCGGGTAGAAGATACAAAACCTTGAGAGCATATACCACTAGGCTCAAGGACAGCTTGTATCCTACTGTTATCAGACTCTTGAACAGACCTCTCATACGCTAAAGGTTGAACTCTTGATCTCTCATCTCACTGTGGCCCTTGCACCTTATTTGTCTGCTTGCACTGCACTTTCTCTGTAACTGTAACACTATATTCTGCATTCTGTTTTCCATTTTACTACCTTGATGTACTTATGTAGGGAACAATTTGTCTGGATGGCACACAAACAAAAGCTTTGCACTGTTGCTTGGTACATGTGACAGTAATAAATCAATTCCTATTCCATTTCCAACCGGGGGAAAACTGAATTGACACTAATTTATGATGGTGTGGCGACTCACCGTCTAGTCGGGCGAACCGGCTCGGCAGTCGGGTCGCGCGGCGTCGGAGCGACGAGGCCCAAGATGGCGGCGGGCCTCGTCTTTCCGAGCGACGGGGAGAACCCGCGCGCGGGAAAGTCCTGATGACGTAGGACTTACGTCATTGCCGGTTTTTTGGGCGGGAGTTTTTCTCCCTTAAAGGGCCCGCACAAGGCGGGAAAATAAACCAGTTCTGTTTGGCAATCCTCCGAGTAGAGTCTTGTTTTATTCCGCGGTAGCAACCGCTACATTGGTAACCCCGACGGTCCAAACGGCTTTTGGACCCGCGAAATGGACGACAGCGCAGCAGCCAACGCAGTGGCCCTCAAGCTGCCCACCTTTTGGACACTTCGGCCCAGCGTCTGGTTTGACCAGGCTGAAGCGCAATTCCACCTTCGGCAGATCACCTCCGACTCCACGAAGTACTACCATGTGGTTAGCTCTCTGGACCAGGAGACAGCCGCCCAGGTTGGAGACTTCATCCAGTCGCCTCCGGAGGAAGATAAGTACCCGGCTTTCAAAGATCTTTTGATCCGGACCTTCGGCCTCTCCCGTCGTGAGCGCGCCGCCCGCCTGCTTCATCTGGATGGCCTGGGGGACAGATCCCCATCCGCCCTAATGAATGAGATGCTGGCATTGGCCGAGGGACACAAGCCATGCCTGATGTTCGAACAGGCCTTCCTCGAACAGCTCCCCGATGACATCCACTTGTTGTTAGCTGATGCCGACTTCAGCAACCCCCGTGAGGTGGCTGCCCGGGCAGATGTCCTGTGGAGGGCCAAGCGCGAGAGCGGTTCGTCCGTCAGTCAAATCACCAGGCCGCGAGCCCAACGCCTGCCTCGCCCGGCCCCAGCAACCGAGCAGCCACGCCCCAGGAACGCAGACGACGACACGGGTGACCAGCTGTGCTTCTACCATCAGAGGTGGGGTGCGGAGGCCCATCGATGCCGCCCACCCTGCAAGTTTCAGGGAAACGCCAGGGCCAGCCGCCGCTGATGGCTACGGCGGCTGGCCGCCGACAGAGCCTCCTCTTCGTTCAGGACAAGAAATCTGGACGGCATTTCCTCGTTGATACTGGAGCGGAGGTCAGTATTTTGCCCCCGACAGGCCGCGACACTCGTGACAGGCCACCAGGTCCTCTACTCAATGCCGCCAACGGTACAACGATACGGTCTTTCGGCACCCGTACGCTTCAATTACACTTTGGCGGCAGCCGTTTTACCTGGACCTTTACCCTTGCCACCGTCGCCCGACCACTCCTAGGCGCCGATTTCCTTCGGGCCCACAACCTGTTAGTCGACCTGCGAAGGAAGCGGTTAGTCCACTCTAGCACTCTCCGGACCTATCCCCTGGGAGAAATCAGCCCACCAGCCCCGCGCCTGGACTCCATTACCCTTTCTGGCGACGATTTCGCCAAGTTCCTAGCCGAATTCCCATCGATTTTGGCACCTTCGTTTACAAATTCTCGGCCCGCACATGGGGTACGACACCACATCATTACCACAGGGCCACCCCTTCATGCCCGAGCACGACGATTACCTCCAGACAAGCTCCGCCTGGCAAAGGAAGAGTTCCATCACATGGAGGAGCTGGGGATTGTTCGCAGGTCAGACAGCCCCTGGGCCTCCCCCCTGCACATGGTCCCCAAAGCCACCGGAGGGTGGAGGCCCTGCGGCGACTACCGCAGGCTGAATGACGCCACCACCCCGGACCGCTATCCCATCCCTCACATCCAGGACTTCGCAGCGAACTTACACGGGGCCCGCATCTTTTCCAAAGTGGACCTCGTTAGGGGATACCACCAAATCCCGGTCCATCCGGATGACGTCCCCAAAACTGCGATTATCACCCCATTCGGCCTGTTCGAATTCCTTCGGATGCCGTTCGGCCTTAAGAACGCCGCGCAGACCTTCCAGCGGCTGATGGACGCGGTAGGCCGAGACCTGGACTTCGTGTTCATTTACTTGGACGACATACTGATCGCCAGCCGTAACCGCCAGGAACACCTTTCCCACCTCCGCCAGCTGTATTCCCGCCTCCGCGATTTCGGCCTCACGATTAACCCGTCCAAGTGCCAATTCGGACTTGACTCTATCGATTTCCTCGGCCACAAAATCACCAGCGACGGGGCAACACCCCTACCCGCCAAGGTGGATGCTATCCGCCATTTTGCCCGCCCCGACACAGTCAAAGGCCTACAGGAATTCCTTGGGATGGTCAACTTTTACCATCGTTTCATCCCTGCAGCAGCCCGTATCATGCGCCCTCTGTTCTCGCTGCTGGCTGGTAAGGGCAAGGACATCACCTGGACTGACGAGGCTGCGGCTGCTTTCGTTAAGGCCAAAGACGCCCTGGCAGACGCCACGATGCTGGTACACCCTAGGACTGACGTCCCGACTGCCCTCACGGTAGACGCGTCCAACACCGCGGTGGGTGGGGTACTGGAACAGCTACTCGAAGGCCGCTGGCAACCCTTGGCATTTTTCAGCAAACACCTTAGACCGCCCGAACTGAAGTACAGCGCTTTTGATCGGGAACTTCTAGCGCTGTATCTGGCGGTCCGGCATTTCCGATACTTTCTAGAAGGCAGGCCTTTCACCGCTTTCACCGATCATAAGCCTCTGTCCTTTGCCTTCTCCAAAGTCTCCGATCCCTGGTCAGCTCGTCAGCAGAGACATTTATCCTACATTTCCGAGTTCACAACTGACATCCAACATGTCTCCGGAAAGGATAATGTCGTTGCTGATGCACTTTCCAGACCAACCATCCACAACCTATCCTTGGGTGTCGACTACACGGCCCTGGCTGACGCACAGCAAGCCGACGACGAACTGCCCAGCTACAGAACCGCAGTCTCGGGTCTGCAGCTCCGAGATTTCTTGGTTGGTCCAGGTCAGCGGACCCTACTTTGCGACGTTGCGACTGGTCAGCCCCGCCCTATTGTCCCTGCAGCCTGGCGGAGACGCGTTTTTGACTCGGTACATGGGTTGGCGCACCCATCCATCAGATCTACTGTCCGACTGGTCGCCAGCAAGTTTGTCTGGCATGGCCTGCGCAAACAGGTCAGTGAGTGGGCCAGGACTTGTCTGCACTGCCAGACGTCAAAAATCCAGCGACACACCAAGGTCCCACCACAGCAGTTCGAGCCTACCCGTAGGAGGTTCGACCACATACACGTCGACCTCGTGGGCCCTCTGCCGGTTTCAAGAGGAGCCCGGTACCTCCTTACCATCGTGGACCGGTTCACGAGGTGGCCTGAGGCAACCCCCCTGACTGACATCACAACTGATTCCTGCGCCCGAGCGCTGCTCACAACTTGGGTCTCACGTTTTGGCGTTCCGGCCCACATCACTTCAGACAGAGGCACCCAATTCACTTCCAGTCTCTGGGCTGCATTAGCGAACCTGCTAGGGACGCAGCTGCACACCACCACGGCCTACCATCCTCAATCAAACGGGTTGGTGGAATGTTTTCACCGCCATCTAAAATCGGCCTTGATGGCCCGCCTGAAGGGTCCTAACTGGGTTGACGAGCTGCCTTGGGTCCTGCTCAGCATACGCACTGCCCCCAAAGACGATCTCCGCACTTCGTCAGCTGAGCTTGTATACGGGGCGCCACTAGTTGTCCCCGGGGATTTCATACCTGCCCTTCAGGACCAAGGGGAACAACCCCCAGCAGTTCTACAAAGACTGCGCGAGAAGCTCGGCGCCTTGGCCCCGATTCCCACCTCATGGCACGGTCAAGCCCCATCCTGCCAGCCCAAGGAACTACGGGACTGTAAGTTTGTTTTCGTTCGCAGGGGCACACCTCGGGCGCCATTGCAACGACCATATGAGGGACCGTTCCGAGTCATACGGAATAACGGATCCACTTTTATTTTGGACATTGGAGGCAGGGAACAGGTTTTCACGGCGGACGGCCTCAAACCGGCCCATTTGGATCTGCAACAGCCTGTCGAGGTTGCCACGCCACGACGCAGAGGCCGCCCCCCCTAAGCGGCAGCTGGCACAGCCCACGGACCTTGGGGACTGTCTCGCCGGTTCTGGGGGGGGTTGTGTGGCGACTCACCGTCTAGTCGGGCGAACCGGCTCGGCCGTCGGGTCGCGCGGCGTCGGAGCGACGAGGCCCAAGATGGCGGCGGGCCTCGTCTTTCCGAGCGACGGGGAGAACCCGCGCGCGGGAAAGTCCTGATGACGTAGGACTTACGTCATTGCCGGTTTTTTGGGCGGGAGTTTTTCTCCCTTAAAGGGCCCGCACAAGGCGGGAAAATAAACCAGTTCTGTTTGGCAATCCTCCGAGTAGAGTCTTGTTTTATTCCGTGGTAGCAACCGCTACAATGGCTTTCTTCTCTGATTATTCCATCAGTCAGGATAAGTTTGGATTTGGGTCTCAGAAATGAAGGGTTTCAGTCTCCTTCAGTTTTCTCTCAATTGCTTCCATTCACTTTTCATGTTGTCAATGTGTGGTGCAGTAAACCACTCTCACTAGCACTACCTTTTCCCTTGGTCCCTTACTCCTCAGTATAATTCTCCACACCCACAACCAACAATGCAGTGTTCTTATACCACAACCACCTCTTCTTTCTGACCAGCAATGTACAAGATTCCATGTCTATGATTAAGATGTGTGATAGTTCATCCCTGCTAAGTGATTCTAGCATCCTCAGAATGGCATTGCAGTGGTGCACTGTTGACTATTTTGGCCGTGGGTCCTCACTCATTTGTGCCCAAGGCCCAGGTGCCTTAGGAGTGTGGCTATGGTTGGTGTGGCCATTGACAGTAAAGTCCGATTAGGGACAACGGTCAGGGGAAAGGGTGACATCGGGGCTGATCACAACCTTGGTGTTGTGGGGAAGGGAGGGTGTTGGTTGGCTCAACCAAACTAGCCCATGGAGGGGAGGAGTCATCTGGATTGAGTGGTGTCTGGTGTGGAGGGGAGATGATGGCCAGTGGTTGGGGAAGGGTGACCTACAGCCTAGAGTGGATCAGGCCACCGATTCATTGATGGAGATCAGGTCAGAGGTAATGGGGTTGCAGGTCTGTTTGGGACATTTCTCTCTGTGCTACAGACTATTGCCATCCGTCTCTTTTCACCTCCTCATTGTCCCTGTCTGTGCGGATACTGAAAGGCCTGGAGGAAGTGACATGGACAGGATGTTTCCATTAGTAGGAGAGTCTTGGATCTGAGGGCACAGCCTCAGAATAAAGAGATGTCCCTTTAAAACTGAGATGAGGAGGAATTTCTTCAAACAGAGGGTGGTGAATCTGTGGAATTCAATGCCTCAGGGGGCTGTGGAGGCCAAGTCATTTAAGGCAGACATTGATCGGTTCTTGATTGGTAAGGGGATTAAAAGTTACCAGGAGAAGGCGAGAGAATGGGGTTGAAAAGAATCATCCATGATTGAATGGCGGAGCAGACTTGATGGGCCGAATGGCCGAATTCTGCTCCTATCTCTTATAGTCTTATGGAGTTACCAACTCACAGAGCTCTCAGGCAAGGCTCCACTATCTGAGTCACTTTCTTTCCCTGATGCAGAGTGTCGAGATCCCGTGGGCAGTACTGTTGATCAGCAATGCAGGGGATTTGAGGAGTTTCTTTAAAAGGCCATGATTATTTGGAGCTGACACATATCAGTTGTTCTCATCCCCAACTGCAGTGGATTTGGAGCTGGTCTGTGAAGTCAAAGTCAAAGTCAAGTTTGTTGCCACATGCACAAGTACACGTATGTAGAGGTACAATGAAAAACTTATTTGCAGCAGCGTTACAGACACATAGCATCATATAAGCAGCATTCACAAGAGAAACATAAACTAAACATAAATTATTCACAATTTTTACAAGAAAGAACACAATTGGAACAAAAAATGTCCATTGTAGTGTAAAGTGGTCAAAGTGGTCAAAGTGGGCATCGTAGTGATTAGGGTTGTGTAGGTTGGTTCAGGAAGTGAATGGTTGAAGAGAAGTACCTTTCTGAACCTGGTGGTGTGGGACATCAGGCTTCTGTACCTCCTGCCCTACAGTAGCTGTGAGAAGATGGCACGGCCCAGATGGAGGGGATCTTTGATGATGGATGTTTCCTTCTTGAGGCAGCGCCTCCTGTAGATAATACTTGTGGTGCTGGTAAGAAGGTACAGGGAGCGGTATACAGTCGAATATAGATGAATAGTAAACTAGCCTCTGTCCTTAATGCACTAGAATGACGATGGCTCATTTGCATATTTATATACAAATATATATTGCAAGTCCTGATACCGGGTCTCAACCTGAAATGTCATCAATTCCTCTCCCCACGGATACCTCCTGACCCACTGAGTTCCTCCAGCAGTTTGTTTATTTGCTCCAGATTCCGGCATCTGCAGTCTCTTGTGTCTCCTACCACAAGGATTTCTTTGCGTGAGTGAATCACCATTGTAAACCAGTGGCCTGGCTGTCAATATAACTGAGCACCATAACCAGTCCCCTTTCATTACTGGCTTTAGATTAACAACTTGTACTCGACCAAAAATGGAAGGCGGTAAGACCAAGCAAGGTGCACCAAATCAAGGCAACTTCGTATCTGCTATCTTTATGATTGACAGTACATTTCCATTCTAATATTTTGTCAAACACCAAAACAGAAGTAGCAATACTGTGTGTTAACTTTGACAAATCAGTTGGTATGTTTGGATGACAAACCCATTTGTTATTTTAACAAAATAACAATAAGCAAAATCAAAATTTTACGTAAATTTAAGCTGTATAAAACTTTGGTGAGGCCACATTTGGAGTATTGTGCGCAGTTCTGGTCTCCCCATTACAGGAAGGATGTAGGGTCTTTGGAGAGGGTGGAGGTGACATTCACCAGTTCGTGGCCTGGATTAGAGGGTATTAACTTCAAGGAGAGGTTGGACAAACTTGGATCATTTTCTCTGGAACGTTGGAGGCTGAGGGGCAACTTGATAGAAGTTTATAAAATTATAAGAGACATTGATTGGGTAGCTGGTCAGAGTCTTTTTTCCCAGGGTGGAAATGTCAAAAACTAGAGGGCAGAGGTTTAAAGTGAGAGGGGGAAAGTTTAAAGGAGATGTGCGAGGCAAGCTTTTTCACACAGAGAGTGGTAGGTGCCTGAAATGCTCTGCCGGAGGGTGGTAATGGAAGCAGATCTGACAACAATGTTTAAGAGGCATTTAGACAAGCACATGAACAGCAGGGAATAGAGGGATATGAATCATATGCAGGCAGATGGGGTTAGTTTAATTTTGCATCATGGTCAGCACAGATATTGTGGAGCCAAAGGGCCTGTTCCTGTGCTCTACTGTTCTACATTCCATGTTCTATGTTCTGTGTTCACAGGCATCAGGCTCAGTGGAAATTCTATCCAAGCAGCATCTTACTGTGGCTGCATGCTGCTATAAATGGGTCATTCTACTCTGTCCACCTCAGTGACAGAAAAACTCAGGAAGCACAATGGTGCAGCGATTAGATCTGCTGGCTCACTGTGCCGGGGGCCCAGGTCCAATCTTGACCTCTGGTGCTGGCTGTGCAAAGTGTATACGTTTTCCCTGTGACCACGTGGGTTTCCTTTGGGCGCTCTCATTTCCTCCCACATCCCAAAAACGTGCAGGTTCATAGGTTAATTGGCCACTGTAAATTGTCCCTAGTGTGTTGGTGAGTAATGGAATCTAGGGAAAGTTGTTAGGAATGTGGGGAAAATAAAAAAAGGGAATTGATGTAGGATTAGTTCAAAATAGGTGATGGTCTGTGCTACTCAATGGGCTGAAGGGTCTGTTTCCCCATTGTATCTCTCTATGACCTTGTTCACAACATCATTTCTCATCATAACACTTTTTGTTTTGTTTTCCAAGCATTATAATTTGTTCAGCTAGGCTAAATATATGTGTAAAAATGTAGTATGTGTAAACCTCCTCTGGCACAATTTTACCTAAAGACATGAAAGTATATAATTTTGGTTTATTTTCCCATGTCGACTGAAATAAAAATATTCCTGGTAATCACAGGCTGGCTTGTCTCCCCTGAGAGTTGTGGTTTGTTTACACTGCAGTGACATGGGAGGTGGCCACAGATACCATCAAACTGGTCGTGCTGTCAATGTGAAATGAGGGAACCCTGGGGTGTTGGGGAGGGGGTCCATCGGAGGAGTAGCTGGTTGAGGGGGTGGGTATGGTGGAGATGTTAGCTGGTTCAGGAAGGGGTTGTGGTGGAGATGTTAGCTGGATGGGGGGGGTTTATGGTGGAGATGTTAGCTGGTTGAGGAAGGGGTTGTGGTGGAGGTGTTAGCTGGTTGAGGGAAGGGATGTGATGGAGGTTAGTTGGTTGAAGGAGGGGTGTGGTGGAGATTAGTTGGTGGAGGGGTGTGTGGTGTGGATGTCAGCTGGTTGAGGAAGGGGTGTGGAGGTGTTAGCTGGTTGAGACGGGTGTGGTGGAGGGTAGTTGGTTGGAGGTGGGAGTGGTGGAGGTGTTAACTGTTTGAAGAGGGTGTGTTGGGGTTGTTAGCTGGTTGAGGGAGAGGATGGTGGAAGTTAGTTGGTTGGGTGATGGATGTAGTGGGACTATGATTGGTTGGGGGAGAGCTGCATTGGAACCTTGGCTAGTCAGGAGTGGGATGTGGTGGAATTCAGGAATCTACCTCCCACAGACACTCAAACCACATGGCTTTTGTGGGTGGTGGTATTTTGTTTGTGCCTTCCAATTCAAATGGAAAAGCCGTAAGCTAAATACTTTAAATAGCATTAAATGACTCTCATTAGACCCTGCTGTGGATTTTGTGATTAAACCCAAGATTCATTTAATAGGTTCCTTGCATATCGGCAGTTAGTTCCTCTATCATTCCCAGGTTATATGTCCCTGGGATTGTTTGGATTTCTCTCCCATTGAAGCCTGTCCAATGTCCAAATGCTTCTATTTTCCAGCTATTTTTGTGTTGTTTTTCAGTAATTGTCTCACTGCCAAATGCCCCCATCCTAAAGCACTCAAATGCAGGGGGTGGTTAAGTATGCAGGGGTTAGAGTATTGTAATTGAACCCTGAGGTGATGATATTCTATAGATTTTATGTCCAGTCAGTGAAAGACAATGCCACCATGAATGTTTCTAACTGGATGGGTTATAGTGAACTGAAATACCTTGCTCAAATGAAATACTTGTGGTTTATCTAGTGTTCTGATTTCGACTGCACAGAATTGTAGTTCCAGCAAAAGTCTTCTTAGGCAGTCCCTTATGATTGATAATGACTTGCTTCTGCTCTGGTTCAATGGGTTTTGAGGTGGCTGATGAGGCCAGTGTGGGAACCACAGACTCATCCATAGATGGGGCAGGAGGTAGCCAATGAAGTGGGTGGGTGAGTGGCTTGGGAGGTGTTGCAGTCTTTCTATCACTTACACAGGGCTTCTGTCTGCCCTGATGCCTGGTCTTAGATTTTTAATGCCATCCTGAGTGCTCCTTCTCCACTTTGAGTGGTCATGGGCAAGAAGTTCCTAGGAGTCAGTCGGGATATTGTACCTCTTCAGAGAAACTTTGAGTACATCCTTGAATCTTTTCCTCTCTCCTCCTTGGTAACCGCCTCCAATGACAAAGCTCAGAGTAAGATGTCTCCTTCGTAAGTCTGGTATCGGGCCTCTGAGCGATGTAGCCTACCCAAATTAGCCAATGGAGTGCAACCAGTTGGAAGGTAATTGGCAAAAAAGTCCACCTCTGACTCTGCCCATGCCCAGTCCTAGATACAAAAAGTAGGGAGATGGTCCTACATCAGTTACCATTGGTTAGCTTGGCTCTGATCGTTCTGATTTTAATGGTAAGCAATAAGTCTCATTAGAGGAGCTCTTTTATCATTGCTACAAGATAACATCCCCCTTCGATTGACAACACTGGCTGGACATATCCCTGGAGGTTTATCACATGATCTCCTAGCTCACTGTTGGCTAACCCAACATATTCCATGTCTCAAAGTACCAGGAAGTGAACAGGGTCACCACTTTTGCTGTCAATCCAGCAACATTTCCCCATCTCCAATATTTTATGCCTAATAATCAAAAGCATTTGAAAACAACTGTTATTTTTTATTATATGTTGTATCTATCATTATATATTGTATCAGTCATTTTATGATGTATTATATCTATCATCTATCTAAACCTAGGGGGTATATAATCCAACCAACTCATCCAGTAGTATTGGAAGGAGTTACCCAAAGCAAATATCTTTTGGAACAGTTAGCAAGGAGGATTCCAGTTTGATCAGGACTCAGTTTACAAGCTGTTGAATCGCTTTTGTTGTGAAAAATGCCTTATCTGTTGATATCTTTAGAAGTGAGTGTTAGACAACTCAATTCAGTATTAAGTTGTTCAAAAGGCCTTAGAGATGTATCCAAAAATATGTCAGTGGAGTTTTAATACCCTGTCCAAACGTACGTATTCAAGAGTGAATAGAAGTTTAATTCCTCTTATACTTTATGCAGTATAATGCAACAATTGTACTCAGACTTCAAAAGCACATGGTTGTTAACGTGATAAGATTAGCTTTCACCCTGAAAACTGCATCTAGTTATTAAAACATTGGAAGATCGTGGTAATGAATGTGAATTGCACACACTTCATATTTAAGATTCAGTCATTGACAAGCCTGTGGAGAGATGATATATAATAATTCAAAGTAGGCCAGCTTAGATATAAAGTGAACACCCAGTGCTGGATCCTGATGCTGTATTTATGTTCTAGTTTTAGATTCTGCAGAAGTTCCAACATTGACACACAGTCAACCTAATATGCTTAAAATACAAAAAAGAATGCTGTATAAGAGAGGCCAAGATGAACAATGCATGACATTTGATACAATTGCTCATCCTGTTATCCTCTATTCATATAGCCAGCACAGGCATGGAGGGCCTAGGCTGAAAGTCTGGGAGGGCACTCATCCCTCATAAAGGAGTTGATCTGGCTCAGCAACTGGGGTTCAGATGAAGGGTCCAGATGAAGGGCCTCGACCTAAAATGTCGACTTTCCATTTCCCTCCATAAATGCTGCCTGATCCATTGAGTTCCTCCAGTGCTTTGTGTGTTGCCTCAGATTCCAGCATCTGCAGTCTCTTGTGTGTGTGTGTGTGTCTCTCTCTCTCTCTTTAAATAAAGTTCATTCACATAACGCATCATATTGCATTGAATCAGAGAACATCTAGGACATTGTATTTCCAAAACTGTTGTTTAGAGCAGTGAGCTTGTGAAACACCCCAAAGTGAACATAACCAGTCCTGATGCAGGGTTCTGACCCGAAATGTCAACAATTCCTTTCCCCCCACAGATGTTGCTCGACCCACTGAGTTCCTCCAACAGATTGTTTGTTGTTCCAGATTCCAGCATCTGTAGTCTCTTGCATCTCCATTGAATACTAGCCATTTGGAAGAGTGTGTATTATACTCTCATTCCCATTTAAGATCATTATTCTAATCTTTATATTGGTTACAGTGGCTGCATCGATTCAGTCACAAGAATGATTAAGGGACCGCTCTTTACACATAGTTCAACACAAAGGAAGTGTTGAAAAGGCATGAACATCAATTTCTCCAACTTCCAGTAACCACCCCTCTGCACCCCCAGTCTTTGTTCCTCCTTATCCCACTAGCCCCCATACCCCTTCTCTTTCACTCCCCCGACCTCCCGATCTGCCCATTGCCCACACATTCCTCCATCCAGTTCCCCTCCTCTCTTCTTTCCCTTTATTCCATGGTCCAGTCCTCTCCTATTGTATTCCATCTTCTTCAGTCCTTTATCACTTCCACCTATCACCTCCCAGCTTCTCACATCATTCCTACTCCGCCCCCCTCCCCCACCTGCCTATTTCCCCCACCTGCCTATCTTTCTGCCACCCCCCCATCACCTGGATTCACCTAACACGTGCCAGCTCTTGTTGCACCCCTTTCCCAAACTCTTTTATACTGGCTATCTCCTCTCTTTTATTCCAGTCCTGAAGAAGGGTCTCGACCCAAAACATCGACTATCCATTTCCCTCTTAGATACTGCCTGATCCACTGAGTTCCTCCAGCGTTTTGTGTGTTTCTCCAAATTTCTAGCATCTGCAATCTCTCTTGTGTCGAAAATTATTTCTTCTTGATAAAATGTTTGGGCTCAATGTTCAATTGCCTTGTTTCAGCTTGTCAGGCCAATAGGAACAAGTGCCCATCTCCTATCTCAATTCATTTTTTCCCTCTGACTAACTGATTAGGTCCTTCTCATGATAAGACCTTTCAAAGGCCTTGTTTTACTCTTGAGTTCATCCAAAATAAAGCCAACCAAGTCTTAACCCATTGAGGTCCATTCACCCAACACTGCTGTGTTCATTAATCTGCCTAACATTTCTTTATATTACTTGGCACATTTTTTTTTTGTTTCATAACAAAGTATCTAGAAGCTTTTGACTGCTTTGTGACTAGTGATGCATGAATAGAAATTGTTATTACAGACACACTGGCACAGCTTGTAGAGCAGCCCAAGTTTGGTCCTGACCTCCAGTGTTGTCTGCGTGGAGTTTGCATGTTCTCCCCCTGGCTGTGTGGGTTTCTTCCAGATGCTTAGGTTTCCTCTCACATCCCAAAGTAACATGCAGCAACAAACAATCTGCTGGAGGAACTCAGCAGGTCACGTAGCATCTGTGGAGGGAAAGGAATTGTTGATGGAAGGAATTGTTTTTCCAGATTCCAGCATCTGCAATCTCTTGTGTCTCTTGACTTTGATATTCTCCAGAAGCTGGGTGGACCTCGGTCCAATCTCATTTGGAAAGGACACTCACGGGAAGCCAAAATCATTCAGGTTATTTAGTTAATTAACTAAACAACTAACCTGCAATTTACAGGTTAGTAAATTGCCTCTAGTGTGTAGGTGAGTGGTAGAATCTGTGAGAGTTATGAGAATGTGTGGAGAATAAAATGGGATTGGTGTATTTTTGGCGTAAGTGGGTGCTTGATGGTCAGCACAGATACGATGGGCTGAAGGGCTTGTTTCCGTGCTTATGACTATATTCCAAACTCTTGAAGAGTTAGAATAGACTTTGCTTACTGGGTCTACTCTGCCATGCTGTTTGAAATCTGAGACATCATCATATGGCATAGAAGTTTGTAGTATAAATATGATTAATTATTTACGAGTTGATAAGTGATGTTTGGTTATCGCATAGAAGACCAAATGAACATATCTTTTTCATGCTGCAAGTTTATACCTAGTGAGGTGGCCCTGGCATTAGGTTGTAGCTGTCAATTATTTATGATTTATATTAATGATCTGGAAGAGGAGGCAGAGTGTAAAGTATCCAGACTTGCCAATAACATGAAAATAGATGGGAGGGCATGATGTAATGAGGATAATTGGACTCTGCAAACAGGGTTGCTCTAGCAGATTGTTTGTTGCTCCAGATTCCAGCATCTGCAGTCGCTTGTGTCTCCAGGATATGGACAAGTTGAGTTAGCGCATTTAAACTTGACAAATGGAGTTCAATGTGGGAAACTAGAGGGCATGCATTCAAGGTGAGGGGGGTAAGTTCAAAAGTGATGCATGGGTTAAGTTTTTGCACAAAGAATGGTGGGTGCCTGGAATGTGTAGTAGAGGCAAAGGCGATAGAGGTATTTAAGGGGCTCCTAGATAGGCACATGAATGTGCAGAGAATGAAGGGATAGAGATAGAGATAGAGATAGAGATAGAGATAGAGATAGAGATAGAGATAGAGATAGAGATAGAGATAGAGATAGAGATAGAGATAGAGATAGGGATAGAGATAGAGATAGGGATAGAGATAGGGATAGAGATAGGGATAGAGATAGAGATAGAGATAGAGATAGAGATAGAGATAGAGATAGAGATAGAATGAAGGGATAGGGGTATTGTGTGGGCAGAAGAGATTAGTTTAGTTTGGTATTTAATTACTAGTTTAGTTAGTTCAGGACAACATTGTGGGCTGAAGGGCCTGTTCCTGTGCTGTACTCTGCTGTACTGTTCTTTGTCCTATGTTCTAAAATATGAGGTCATGCACTTCAGTAAGAGGAATCTAAAGCAGATGATTATCTAAATGGATAAAGAATGCAGATGAGTGAAGGACAGAGGGATCCAGCTGTTATTATGAATGAATCGCAAAAAGTTGGCAGGTAGGCGCAGAAAATGGTTCGGAAAGCAAATGGCATATTGGTCTTTATTGCAAGAGGGTTAGAGTTTAGAAATAGGAAAATATTGTTACAATTGTACAAGGGATTGCTGAGGCCACACCTGGAGTACTGTGCACAGTTTTGGTCGTCTTATCTAAGAGAGGAAATACTGGCATTTGAGGTTAATTCCTGGGATGAGGGGGTTGCCTTATCACAAACTGCTAAAGAAATTAGATCTGTATTCTTTGGATCTTAGAAGAATGAGGGGTGATCTTATTGCAATAGATAAGATCCTGGGAGAACATGACAGGGTAGATGTCGAGATGTTTCCATTTGTGAGAGAATCTGGAATGAGGGGACATAGTTATGAGATTCAGAGGCTGTCATTAAAACTGAGATGTTCAGGAATTTCTTCTCACAGAGGACAGTGAATCTCTGGAATTCTCTGTCCCCAAGGGTTGTGAAGGCTACATCATTGAAAACATTTAATGAGGAAGTAGAGAAATTGTTGAAAGACTGGGAAACTGAGAACTATAGGGAGCTTGTACAGATGAGGAGATGAAGCTTGTGAATACATTACAGGGAAAACTGGCAAGGAGTGGGATTGCTCTGTGGGCCAGCATAGACTTAATAGGCCAAAGTGGCCTCCTTCTATGTTGTAAGGAAAGATGGAAGTAGGTGATCTAAATGGGATTTTATGATGATCTGGTACATTATTGGTTCTATATTTTTTTAATTCCAAGTGTCTACATTCTGTTACCTCTTCCAACATTCACATTTGAGTGTTTAGAGAGATTATAAGAATACACACTGGTTAAATATTTAAATTAATTATAGTTTGGCTCTGAAAGTGCTTTGCTTTTAATTTGTGGTTTGACACAATTCGCTGGAGCTCATCTCCCTGCAGTAGCAAACTGGAGTGCTGTGAGACCTTGTCTGATAAAGTTTTACTCTGCCTGCCTCCACAACCCAAATGGGGCCTAACTTCAGATTCGTACAACTTTTTGGTACTTGTAAAAGGCAGGGTAATGGAACATCTCTGCAAACTTCTCTCCCAGTTGCTTCTTCAGCCGGAGGAGCCCAGTTTGCTAACCTCCAAATATAATTTATTAATTGCCAATGAGGAGAGACTGTTGCACAAAAAATACAGCCCAGCATAAAGAAAAAAAAAACGAGTGAACACTGTTGTTCAAGTCTGGGCACAAGTAATTCAGGACAAAATATTAAGCCTTTGATTGTGTTGTATGATTTATTGGCTTCTGAGTCACTGATTGTACAGTGGGAAGTCAGTGGGCTATTTAAACATAGTGCATAATATTATAATGACTACGTATGGAAATATATGTGGATACTACTGCTCAGGGTTTACTTCAGTTTCCATCTCAAGGTCATGGATCTTGTCTGTCTGTGAATCTGTGCTATGCCAAATCCTGTTCCGGTGAACCTTACTTTTTTTCATTGGGATAATCCAATATATAATCCAATATATCCAATATATCCAGCAAGAATCTTGTTGATATGACCTCTGGCTGCAAATTGGGAATGTTACCATGGACAGTAATTGGGATTATAGTGCAGAATTAAATTGGTGCCCACTATCTATAAATGTCTTTCTAATAAAAACATCAATTGTAGTTTAACTAACTGTATTAGGAAATTGATTAAAATACCTTTTATTTTTGAAGCACTGTGAAAATAACCAGCAGACTCTACTTGATAGAACTTTTTCCATGGAAATTAAAGCTGATTTAATTTGTTGGTCCCTTTTGGGTGCCCAGTTGGAGTCAACATATACAATCATGATTGAGATAAAATAGCTTCTTATCTGATCTTATTTATATTTGGCAGATTATAATTAAGTCTATGTTGTAACTTTAATGCCATCATACTGAACACCATTTGGAAGTTTTGGTCACTTTACTACTCATTGTCCTTAAGGGGTTGTAGTATTAACCAATCAAAGTGGTAATAGATCTAAGGAACCAAGTTAGAAGGGGAAGGTGAGGACTCCTTACCTGTTCTTGGCAATTAATTTGATCTGAAGGAAGTTTTAAAAATTATGAGAAAGAACATTTTATCCAGGCTGAACAAAATAAAAGTCAAGTTAGAATCAGACCAAAAAGTTGCTGACCCACAATTTGCATTCAATGGCCAAGCTGCAATACTTGCCACTGATCCTGAGTAAAGCTCTAGCCATTTCTGGGGAAGCAACTTCCATTTCTCTGCTGCCTGCTGCTGTCAAAAGATCCCCGGCAACCACTTCTTGTGATGTCATCAAGCCAACTACAAGCAACCGCTTCACGTTAAATAATTCTAACAGAGAGAGTACAAGGAAACAAAAACAGAAGTTTTAATTCACTTTTTAAACATTGTACCGAGACCTACATAAAAACTGGAACATATGCCATGTAATTTAGGTTGAAGCTGAAATTAAATTTATGTAAACATTTAAAAAATATTTAAAGGAAATCCCTTATAATTTGAAATTATGCTATAATACAGAACTATTTTTAAACCAAACTTCTTGCTGAATTGTTATATACTTACTTTGCCATTTAAAAACTCACAGAGCCAAGTGTAAGATTTTCAAGGTATTTCATAGTTGGTCCTGAAATCAATGTCACTTCAAGTGATTCCATGTTACATGTCTCTGTGGCTCGACGATTCTCAGACCTGCAAAAAGAGACTTGTAGGGAATATCAAAAGCACTCCCCTTTATGCAATTGTAATATGTAAAAGAGTCTGTTCTGAGCAAAGTGAGCCCTTAAAACTGAAATTGTAAATGAAGTTCAAAAAACTGGTGGACTGGTGATTATATTACATCAGTATATACAATGGAGGATAACATCTTGGACATTCTGGAAAGTTAGGATTAAATCAGGGATAGGAGTGTGTCAAACATAAGCAAAACAGGAGTACTGAAGAAGATAAGGACAATAAAGTATGCCAAATCCCCAGGATCAGCTGGTTTACAGACAAGAGTTTTAACCCAAGTATCTCAGAACATTTTAGCTGCATAACCGTAACCTTCCAAAGTTCTTTCAGCTGCAGTTTTCCTTCTGTTCCTTCACATTGAAATATTATACATTTCATTTTCTTAAAGTGTAAGACAGGATACTAAGGAATTGTGGTTCAGTTTGGAAATTACAGGAGTCTGTAGTAAAGGAAACAGTGATTGAACGGAAAGTTTACACTGATCAGGGAGAGGCAGTGTGGACCTACAAAGGTGAGATAGCACTTAACGAATCTGATTGAACTTATTACAGAGGGGGCTGAAGTAATGAATTCTGTTGTAAGGACTTCCAGGAGGTATTTGATAAGGTCCCTTAACAGCTACATTTGAAACTCATGAAATTGAAAACAGGGTAATTACCTGTCTCAGAAATTGGCTGCATGGCAAGAAATAGAGACTAGTAAAAATGAGCAGATGCTTCAATAGGCAGGATGTGATGATTGGTGTCATGCAATGCACCTGTGTTGGAGACACAACTCGTCACCAGATTAATAAATGACCAAGACAATGGGTTAGCAAACTATATATCCGAGAGTGCCATTGAAACAAAGATTACCAGCCTTGTACGCTATGTGGGTGGAAGCATTAAACTACAAAATATCAATGCGTTGCTTGAATAACTATGGTGAATGTATTTCAGTACAGGCAAACGTGAGATCATCCACTAAGCTTAGAAAAATAAATAAACAGTCAAGGCAGTAAGGAGGAGTGGCCAGAGGATAGGATACAAGAGACTCCACTGAGAGTTTCAGACTGTCAACCTTTATGCCAGTTGGAGCCACAGAAGGGAGACTGGAAGGCTGGAAGGAAGATGGAAGGATTGGGAGAGAGTTCATAAGGTGAGAGGGGTACATCAGTGGATGAAGAACCAGTGCCATCTTGGGGAGGATCCTAAAAGTCAAAGATAAATATCGGATTTGCCCTACTAAGGTCACAAACCAACTCAGAGTTGTGAAGACTTGGTCATGGAGTCATACTGTGCAGAAGCAGGCATTTCAGCCCACCAAGTCTATGCTGGCCATTAAACGTTGCACTTACATGAATCTCGTTATTCTCCCCATGTCCCCATCAACTCCCCTCCAGATTCTACCACCCACCTATCACTAGGGGCAATTAACAGCGGCTAATTGATCTACCAATCCTCACATATTTGGGATGTGGGAGGAAATCAGGGCATCCAGAGGTAATCCATGTAGTCACAAGGAGAACCATTTGCCACAGGTTACATAACCTCTGACTTGCTCTGGTAGCCACAGTGTTTACAAGGTTGGTCTGGTAGGGTTTCAAGAAGTTGGTGGTAAGGAACTCAGTTATGGGAATGTTCATGACTATCAAGGGTAGGTGGTTAGATTGCTTGCTACCTATCAGCCCATGTTTGAATATTATCTGAGTCTTGCTGTTTCTTTTGGTGAGGAGGTGCAAATAGAAACAGAATCCAAATCAGGTTTATTATCACTGATTTATATGTCATGAAATTTGCTGTTTTGCAGCAGCAGTACAGTGCAAAGACATAAAATTATGATAAATTACAAAATAAATTAATAGTGCAAAAAAAAGAATAACGAGGTAGTGTTCATGGGTACATGGACCATTCAGAAATCTGATGGTGGAAGGGAAGAAGCTGTTCCTAAATCATTGAGTGTGGGTCTTCAGGCTCCTGCACCTCCTCCCCAATGGTAATAACAAGAAGAGAGCATGTCCCAGATGGTAAGGGTCCTTGGTGATGGATGCCTCCTTCTTGAGGCACTGCATCTTGAAGATGCCCTTGAAGGTGGGGAGAATTGGTGCGATTATCCATGAATCTTCCAACTTCTTGATCTTATGAAAGAAGAAAGGTCCTTGATGAAGCAATTGTACAAAACCTTAGTTGGGCTGCGCTTGGTGAGTACAGGTCTCGGGAAGGATGTGGTAGCACTAGAAAGAGTGCAAAAGAGATTCACTAGGAATGCTTGGAATGCAGGGCTTTAGCTACAAGGAGAGATTGGATAGGCTAAATTCTCACCGTAGCATTGGAGGATGATGGGTGGCCTTACAGAGTTTTATAAAATTATGTGGGACATAAATAGGGTAAATAGTCACAGTATTTCTCCTAGGGTAGAGAAGACTATAACTAGAGGGCATAGGTTTAAGTTGAGGGGGGAGAAATTTAAAGGAGATCTGAGGTCCAAGTTTTCACAAAGAGGGTGGTGGGTATATGGAATGAGCTGCCAAAGGAAGTGGTAGAAGCAGATACAATTACAATGTTTAAAAGGCACTTGGATAGGTTACTTGGATAGGAAAGCAGTAGAGGGATATGGCCCTAATGTGGGCAAATGGGATTAGCACAGATTGGCATCACAGACAACATGTACGATTTGGGCTGAAGGACCATTTCTGTGAAGTACGGCTCTATAATTCTATGGCTCTAAGCAGTTGAAGGTGATTGAAGTTAGCAGGCTGCCATACATGAATGTTGGCCTTTATATCTGGAGGACTGAAGTACAAAGCAATGATAAAAGATCAGCATACCTGGAGCAGATCTTGGGAAATATATATTGCTCTTGGTGGGATTGCAGCATAGATTTACCAAAATAAACTCTGTATTCCAAGGGTTGCAAGGAACCAACATTTTATTCCTTAAATTTAAATGTTTAAGGGGTGACTTGATTGAATTTTACCAAATAATAAGGCAAACAAATAAAGTAAGTGGAAACAGTGGTATCATTGGTTGAGAAGTCCAGGGCTAGAGGCATAATCTAAGAATGACAATCTGGCCTCTCAGGTCTGGAGCTGGGAAACACCTGTACAGGTAGAAGGAAATGTGGAATTCTGCTCCACCAGTGACAAGTGACACTGGGTCAATCGTTAATTTCAGTCTGGGACTGATACATTTTTGTCAGCCAATAGTATAAAGGGAAATTGGAAATAGACAGGTTTTCAGTGTTAGCTCACAGGTCAGCTGTCAGCTCATTGAATGGTGGCTTACACTTGCTCTTATGCTACTATCTGACCTCCACCTGCTCCTAATCACTGGACTAAAGATCTTGTCCTGCTCCATAGGTTCCTAATGAACTGCACTTGGCTGACTGCATCCGAATCTGAAGGAGAATAAAATAAAACCCTTGCCAAATGCACAGCCACCATAGTTATTTATTGTCATCATTTGACAACACATAAATTTTAAAATGAATGGAAAAATTAAAACTTTCATCTGGTTTGCAGAGCCAGCTGTTACAGAATTGAATTAATTGCTGGAAATTCTGCCTTATTCCTACGTTTTGGCAACCGTGAATCATAATTACTCGTTTTGATCAGCGCTAGATGAAGTGTTCACATCACGACAAGTAGCCTAAGAAACAGAGTTAAATAAACAGTGTGAACCTCTTTAGAATAAAAAAAATGAACTGCAGGATTGCTGATCTTGTTTCTAGACTCCATGTTATCTCCTTAGCTGAATATCTTGGTGCTTTATGAACTTAGAGTTTTGGAAGGCTGTCTGACCACAATCCAGCATTACCCTACAAATCTCTCTGATGAAACAGTCCTCTAAATTTTAATTCCTCCATCAGGCAATGCATTTCATTTTCCCTCAAGTTATTTTTCTGTATATGCACCTGAGATCAGGACCTTAACAGCTACCACAAAGCCCTTCCTCTTCATCATTGTTTGTCCTAGTTCAGGATGTCAGCCCTAGCCAGCATTTATTGCTTCTCCTCAGTTGCTCTGAGAAGCTGGTGTGAAGCTTTCCTTCATCCAATAGTGTTTTGATACAAATAAATAGTTTCCTTGGCCACTTTCATGCTTTGGTGAGACTAAAGTGGCATATAGGCTGGATCAAGTAAGGGCACCAGGTCAGAAGGCAAAAAATGGCAGATGTTGGAAATCTGAAACAAAAACAGAAAACGTTGTTGGGGGGGGTGGTGTTCTCAGAAGGCCAGGCAGCATCTGGCAATTGGTAATTGACAATTGGTTTATCATTATCACATGTACAGAGGTACAGTGAAAAACTTTGCTTTGCATGCCATCCATACAGATAATTATGTCTTGAAAAGTACATTGAGGTAGTACAAAAGGAAAAGCAATAACAGAACACAGAATATAGTTTTACAGTTACAGTTACAGAGAAGTGCAGTGCAGGTAGACATAAAGGTGCAAGGGCCATGATAAGGTAGACTGTAAGATCAAGAGTTCATCTTTATTGTACAAGAGGTCCATTCAAGACTCTTATAACAGCGGGTTAGAAGCTGTCAAGCCTGGTGGTATGTTCTTTTCAAGTTTTTGTATCTTTTTCCTGATGGAAGGGGGGAGAAGAAAGAATGACCAGGGTGGGAAGGGCCTTTCATTATGTTGGCTGCTTTCCCGAGGCAGCGGGAAGTGTAGACAGAGCCATTGGGGGAGGGAGGCTGATTTTCATGATGGACTGAGCTGTGTCCACAACTCCCTGCAATTTCTTGCAGTCTTGGGCAGAACAATTGCCACACCAAGCTGTGATGATTACAATAGGATTCTTTCTAAGGTACATCAATAAAAGTTGGTGAGGGTCAACGGGGACATCCTTAGCCTTCTGAGGAGGTAGAGGCACTGGTATGCTTTCTTGACCATGGTGTCTACGTGATCAGACTAGGACAAACTATTGGTGGTATTTACACCTAGGAGCTTGATGCTCTCAACCATCTCTACCTCAGTACCATTGATACAGACAGGGATACCAAGAATTACCAAGTTTCTTACCCTAAATGTCTAATTGTCACTAAGTTATCTGATCACAGTCAGGGCAGTAAATGGATGTTTGATGCTTCATGCTGAATGAAAAGCATTAAGGGTTTAGGGAAGGTAACATGCAGAATCATTAGAATGTTAACTCTGTTTATCTCTATTCAGATGCTGCCTGGCTTGCTGAGTATTTCCAGAATTTTCTGTTTTCATTTCATTAAAGCATGGCCTGGTTTGAGGAAGATTGAAATATTGATTTTTTTAAATCAAATTACTTGGAACGATATCTTCATTGTTGGGGAATTCATAGAAATGGCAATGCAAAGCTGACACATCCACCACAGAAAGCATGAAGAAAATGACTTGAACTTCCTTCCCAGTGCTGCCACCATAACTTAAGGACAGGATGTAAGCTTTTCAGAGTGCGCACTTGTCTTTTCCTTTGATCTACCATAAAATTATATTACTTCTTTTAAAGCATAAACTTTAATTGTTCTGAGCTTTGGGTTGTTGTGTTATGGAACAAAAGGCTCTTGGTCAACTTACTTCGCCAAATTGTCAGGGACAGCTTCCTCCTGATGTTGTCCAATGGGGTTCTCTAGGTAGCAAGTTATTGTGCTCTGAATATAGGGCATAAATTATTTTCACTCTTAAAGGCGGATTTATTTCTATCTAATAAAAATAATACTTGCCAAACTTTTCATTTGTCTTCAATGCCACAAGGAAAGTGTACTCAATGCTTTATAACCTTTCTCATGTCCCGAGCCTTTCCTTAGTCAGAGTGACTCGGTAGAAAATTAAGATGAAAACCTGGATGGCCTTTTATCCCCCAAGTTATTCAAGATTTGGAGACAAGGATGGGAATGTTAAAATTCAGGCATTGATGGACTGAGAACCAATATAGTCCAGGGGTCAATGGGACTGGGTGGGAGTTAACCACTGGATTTTTTGAATGATCTCAAGTTTGAGGTGGGGAAGATCACTGGAATGCCACTTGAGTCTAGTTGTAAGAGAGGCATGGATAAGTGTTTCATAAGCAGGGTGATGAGCAGTGGCAAGGAATGCAAGAGGGGTGCAAGTGGGTCGGCAAGGTGATGTGGAGGATATGGATGAAATGTTCATGTCAGGGTCATGTAGGAGGCCAGGTTTGTGAAGAATCTGACTCTGTTTCAAACAGGGACAAGCGAAATGGAGCAGATGGTTAGGGAACTGAGCTTCACTGTAATGCTTGTAGCACTGCCCTAACTGTCCTTGGACAGAACAGGATTGAAACCTTGAACTCCTTGACCTGTGTGGATTGATAGCACACTGTCTACTAGTTCATTAGGGTAGCTAACAGTGCCTCTCCTGTGTCACTGGCCGCATTTAACATAGTCACCAACAAAGTTGACTTCATATAAATAAGGCTGATGTTATGAAATTGGTTGATGGTTCCAGGTTTTGTGCATGCAAGCTTGGGATGAATGTAGTCTTGTGTGCTAGCTGTTCAGGATGTCTTTGAGCCAGTTTCTAAATGTGCTGTGAACTGTTTTTATTCTGCACTTGTGTTGCATTTGGACCAGCAGCACCGTAGCAAACAGCAATGGCATCCAAACATAACCTGTTTGTGAAGCATTTTGCAATAGCTCATGTGTTAGCTGGACATTTTTGTAGTGACGGAAATATTCAGCTCCCAGCATGTAAAGTACACAATTTGAGCTTCTTCATTACTGAGCTCAAAAACCTCTTTCATTAGTGTCAACTCCATATATAGTTTTCTGCAAAATGATTCCAGGAATGCAGGTTTTAGTTTCACTTTTGCAAATTTTCTGCTTTTATCACCCGAATGTACAAACTCTTGCTAGGTGGGGTAAGGGAGAATGTTCCATAGGTTCAATTTGCAACAAGCAGCTTGTCTGGGTCACTGATCTTCTGACCTCCACAAGGCCCCAATCGATACTTTTATGTCCAAGGTGACTGGATCCCCCACTCCAATGAGCATTGCTGGGTAGGGTGGAAGGGGTGGGAGGGGGCATTACTGGAGAGCTAACGCTGAGATCTCTCTGGCTGGGCTTCCAGCTGTTGCATCCTCTTGAAGTCAGGTGTACATGCACTAACTGGAGGCCACGGTTTGAGGTTGTAAGTTCAAGTGTACTCCTGCAAGTCTGAGGTGGGCTGGCCTGGAGTTCATGGACCCAGTGGTTAATAGAGACTTTGAGTCAAACCCAGAGCATTCCCAGTTATGCCGGCTGACACATAAGCAGAAGACTTTTGCATGATAACCAGCAAAGACAGCACAGATTCATAGCCAAAGAAGTGACACCATCAACGATGCTGAGTGACTGCATGACTGCATTGTTAGAGGGAGTCTGAGGAGCTCAGAATTAGCAGTAAAAAATCTGAGGTGCACGCTAAATTGATAAATTGGTTTATTATTGTCACGTGTACTGAGGTACAGTGAAAAACTTTGTTTTGCATGCCACCCATACAGATCATTTCATCACATCAGTGCTTTGAGGTAGTACAAGGGAAACAATAACCCAAAGCAGAATAAAGTGTTACAGTTACAGAGAAAGTGCAGTGCAGATAGACAATAAGGTGCAAAGCCATTACAAGGTAGATTGTGAGGTCAGTCCATCTTATTGTACCAGGGAACCATTCAATAGTCTTCTAACAGCAAGATAGAAGTTGTCCTTGAGCCAGGTGGTACGTGCTTCAGGCTTTGTATCTTCTGCCTGATGGCAGGAGGGAGAAGAGAGAATATCCAGAGTGTGTGGGTTCTTTGATTATGTTGACTGCTTTACTGAGACAGTGCGAAGTGTAGACAGAGTCCATGGAGGGGAGGCTGGTTTCTGTGATGTGCTGAGTTGTGTCCACAACTCTCTTCAGTTTCTTGCGGTCCTGGGCAGAGCAGTTGTCATACCAAGCTGTGATGCATCCAGATAGGATGCTTTCTATGGTACATTTATAAAAATTGGTGAGGGTCACAGGGGACATGCCAAATTTCTTCAGCCTCCTAAGGAAGTAGGGGCATTGTTACACTTTTTTACTGGCACTCCAGTACAAAGGGGAAAAGTTCAACATTCCTTGAGAATGGAAAGGCAAGTTTCATAACTGTCAGAGCAGAAGTCAGTACATCAGAGCAGCCTCAGACAGGTAAAGTTGAAAATCTAGGTAGTTATGACCACCACTCATACCTCGAATGGATGGAGATGTCTCTTTGTGTAAAGAACATAATTGAAGGAGAGGGTGAGGGTGTAAAGACCCAGAAATGAGGCTGTACATAAACAAAAGAGGTTGATCCTATTGATGGAAATATGCCCAGATATTTTGGCAAACCTCTGACTTAAAAAAGTAACAGAAAAGCTGGAAAACTATTTCAGCCCAGGGCCGTTGGGGATTGTGGGCACTACAACATTGAAACTTACAATCAGAGGTCAGGGAAGACCATCAGTAATTATAAACTTTTTCTTAAAAAGACTGTCATAATTTTGGTGTCTAATTGAACTATGAGGTGTGAGATGGGATTGTGTGTGGACTAACTGATGATCATATCCAGTCCAGATCAGTAAACATCTAACGTTCAAAATGGCATCGCAAGATAGTTACATCTATTAAAGTGTCCTTCCAAAAATATGAAGACATTTTGGTTTGCATTAAATGTTGGTGCAAATGTGGGATATAGACCAGAACAGGAACAATGAGCGAGCACTAAAGCTGATAGAAAACCTAAACAAACTGGAGTGACACAAGGTATTGGTGAAAGTACCACAACATTATTGGCCAATACAGTGATGCCGAAGGCAGATAAGACTGACTGGCTCCATGCAAATTATAAACAGACCCCTAATAGATGGATGGATGATGAACATTACACTCTGCCCCAAGGTTAGAACACTGAATTGGCAGGGGAGAAGGTCTTCAGTGAATTAGACATGTTTCACGCCTATGCCCAGGTTAACGTAGACAGAGAGAGCCAATATTATTTGACAATTAACACCCACAAGGGGTTGTACTGAACAAATACTATTGTATGGGTTAAAATCAGCACCTAAAATATTGAAACAGTTGATAAGAAGCTTCAGGCAATCAGTATGACATCCTAATTGTAATCACCAGGAATGATAAAAACCTTTATATACTTGAGGAAGTGTTTATCACCTTAATGCCAAGCTTAAAAAAAGCGAATGTGCCTTTGTGCAGAAGGAAGTAATTTACGTAGGTCTGCTAGTGGATGAAAATGGGTGCTGCCAGTAACAGAAAAAGTCAAAGTCACCTTCAGAGCCAGTAAATCTGAAAATGTTCCTAAACTCCAACCATTTCCACGGGTGATCCAACACTCCACTTCTGCTTGACCCTGCCACAGTGTTGATTCCATTTCATCAGCTATTCAAAAAGGCAAATACTGGCTGTGGGAGAAAGACCTGCAAAAAGAATCTGTTCTGTGCAGGAAAACCCTCAGAACAGAGTAATTTTTGGTGCATTAGCTGTGTGCTAAAACTTGCATGTGATGCTTTAAAAGGAGCTGAGGCAGTGATTCGTCACATCTTGGCCATGAGAACCCTGTTACTTACCTGATAAAAAGTAAACAATGGTAAAATAGAGAAGGAGTCATTAAAAATGGGATTTGGAGTTACAATATTTCACCAATTCTTGTTGTGAAGATTTTTTGCTCCTCTTACTGATCATAGGCCACTATTAACCTTTGTGGGCTGAAGTCCCCAATTCTCACAGTGGTGGAACCAAGATCAGAAGCCAACCTACTGTCTCAATATGTCTCTGACTTTGAGCACAGAGCATCCAAATGTGGGCTGCTTCATTTGCTGAGAAGCTGCAAATAGAACTGAACATTGTGCAATCATTAGTAAGTGTTGTCACTTCTGACCCTAAGAAGGAAGGTCATTCAAGGTTCCTTGCTGGTGTAGCAAGGTTTTGGCATTATTTGACATCTATTTAGAGTGGTTAGAAAGAAAGCAAGTTGGATTATGCACCACCACAGAACTATGATAGAGGAATTAAGATCTAACTTTGCCAAATACACTCTTATAAAAGAAGTCATTATATGATTCTTAGATTATTTGAACAATCTATAAAGAGCATTAGAATTGAGCACTATTTTACTACTTCGTACCACCCAGGCTCAATCGGGGGAGCAGAAAGACCAGTTTGCACAATAAAGGAAGCACTGATCAAACAGGTCATGGAAATTTGATCACACAGTACCATGAAACATCATCTTTCAGCCTAAATTGGAAGGAAGGATGAAGGATAGGCATTTTAACCAGAATAAGAATCAATGCACAAAGCCTCTGTGAGAAAGGGTTTGGTCTGCATAACAAAATTAGTGTACTGCAATGTCCTGGTAGTTTGTTGATGAGAAAGTGGGAAATAGTGGAGGTAAATGGCTCTAAAAATTACCTCACAGGGGTTGGTGAAATACACAGACGTCCTTGTGGACCAGTTGATCCTGCCACATGATAATTAGTGAAGCATTGAAGAAGACTGTAGGAATTAAGAGGTGCCATAATTGTTCAAGAAAAGCTAACACCTGTCTCTGATAAGAGTTATGATAAGACAGTGAATTCAGAGGTGGACGATACTCTCACAACAGCTACTGAATCGGCCAGTTCAATGTCAGTTGCATCAGTGTTTCTTTGAAGATCACAGAGAGTCTGGTGACTCAGTTAAATTTGTAAATGGGTTAAATTAGTTTATGTATTTTTTTAAAAGGGGTACCAGTTTAGCTTATGTAAACATGAGCGACATCGTTATAATTCAGGTGTATTACTGTGAATACACGCAAGTTTTTCATTGTACTTGTGCCTCACTGTACTTGTGCACATGACAATAAACTCGACTTGATATCTCATAATTTCCTCCTGAACTCTCTTGCGTTCACCCATCTTACTTGTAATATAGTGATCTGAAGTGTACTTGTCAAGCTGTGGCCTAACAAGTGTTTTACAGAATTCCAGCATAACCACTCTGTTCTTATATTCTGTGCTATGACTAATAGAGGAAAGCCTGACATATGACTTCTTAAGTACCATATTTACCTGTCCTGATATCTCAGGGATCTGTGGGCCTCTACTCTCTATATTTCTCTAATTTTCTTAACATCATATTGTTTGTCAAGTATACCCTTGTTTGCACTCCCCAAATATATTACCTCACACCTCTCTGGACTGAACTCTATTACTTTTCTCAGCAGCCAACCGGTCCATTTTGATCTCACTGAAGCCTAAAGATTTATTTCTCAGTCTCAACAACACAGCCAATTTTCTTGACGTTAGTACAGCTCATATCTGTTCTCAATTGCAGCTATGGTTTCCAGTCTGTGTGCATTTGGCAGGTTAGTACTTTGGACAGTTGTTAACAATACTTTTCCTTTAAATATTTTAGTTGGCCCTGCCATGCCAGGTTTTTAATGCTCACATTTCCAAAGTGCTAAACTGGGACCTAGTGCTTGGAGATTAAATATGAATGTGTTTTTCTCTTAATCTCTCATAAATTTCCTCTTATCAGGTGAGATTGCCAGGGCTGGGACATGAAATAATGTGGGTAACCACAGTCTCAGAACAGCAACCTTCTAATGTACCTCAATGACATTTCCATTTCCCACACCTACCATTCTTGCAGGCTCGCTGGGTAACACTGCCAATTTAGTGCCAATTAATACTGAGTTATGGGCAGTTATATAGATTTGTGCCTATTAGGAAATGGGCTAAGAATGCCTGAGTGCATTTTACTTCATTCTTTTTACAGATGTCAGACTTGCAAGGGAGAATAGAGACTTTCACCTGGGCACCGCAGGCAACGTTCGACACTTCATATTGCCTGCGCTTTACTTTCAGTGCTATTAACATTGTGGCAGCACAAGTTTCAGCTTTATCACTCCGCAGCCCTCTGAGAAGGACTTGGCTCCTGAGTGGCCCAGCCCAATTGCTGGCGCAATCACATTAGGAAGCTTAGTGGGGCTTCACTCCTTTCCTGTACTGTGTTGGCTCACTTGGACCAGGGCTGGAGCTAGGAGGCTACAACAGGCATCAGTGCATTCGAGCCAAAAAAGAGTATATTATCTGGGATTACTGATTTCGATTTTGATTCCATACCCCAGCTGGAAAGTCGGGTTTTAGATAGGTTGTGCATGCTTTGCCGTTGGCCAGTGAATAACCCAGCACACACTTGTCTGGAAAGTTAATCGTTAGGAGTCAAGTTTCTGTAGGCATGCTGTTGGAGCATTAGGAACCGCAGACCCTCAGGAGTTAGTACAGGGAGCACTGGAAGAAATAAATAGAATAAATGAGGCTTAATATATAAGCAAAAAGTCATCTGCTCTTCCTCCACTTAGGTCAGTGTCGTGGAAGTCAAGAAATAAGTCTGTTCCCAGTGGACCCCAGCAGATTTGCGCACAGCACTCCTAATGGTAGTTAATTGGTCTGTTCTTTTAATATGGGCCTTGCTTTAATGCACAGTCTGGCTCACTCCCAGAAAATGTAGAACAACAAGAGCCAACTAGTAAATGTTTATGATGTCATCTCCTTAGGGGCGGTAACTCTCTCTCTCAACAAACAGCATGCTGCAAATGAATATTTATGGACAATGAAAAGAAATACTTTGAAGAAACTGTTGGTGCTTCTCAGAGGATGATCAGACAGGAACTGGATGTCATTGGAAGCCAGGAAAAGGCTCTTACTGGTGAATATTATGAAGAGAATGAGCCTATAGATCACAATTTTAACAAGAATCTTTCAACAATATTCTTGAAATAAACGTAATATTCCATGTGCTATTAGTGGGGGTTTCGGGCAACATAAAATTCTAACGTCTTACTCAGTAGGTTAATAGCATTCCATTTTCTGATGACTAATTTATAAAAAAATGGCATTTTGCATTGTGCATGTTAACATGTGGGCTGCCTGCACATCCAGAAAACTTAAAGTCTCCAGAGGTCACCTCTTTCGTTCTGAAGTTTCCAGTTCTTGCCTGTGGTGTTGCAACACCAATGCTAATAATCGTACAATTACAAAAATGTTGGGAATAGCTTTGTGACTAATATACAAAGATAGGTACTTTAAATCTAACATAACTTATTGAAGGGAACAGAAACATTTCCCTCCTGCTCAGCCTACCTGTGTTATCTGCCAATCCACTTCAGTTATCAGTAGACTTCTTGTAATGTTGCATGTGGTAAGTTTGGTGAAATGTGCAGCAAGCTTTCAAATATTAACTACATTGGCCAGTCCTATCAAAAGTGATTGGCTGCTAAAGATGCCACTATCCCCATTAGCCTTTCCTTAACCCAGTGGGTCAAACATCTATATGCCGCAGGCCTGACTTTATAGGGGTATATAAAATAATGAGGGGCAGTGATAGGGCAGATAGTCAGAATCTTTTTCCTGGGGCAGTGGAACCTAGAACTAGAGGTGCAGGTTTAAGGTGAGAGGAAAGAAATTTAGAGGAGATTTGAGGGGTAGGCTTTTCACACAGAGGGTACAGGATATTGAATGAGCAGTTAGAGGCTGTACTGGAGGCAGATACAATTTCAATGTTTAAAAGGCTTTTGTACAGGTACTTAGATAGGAAAGGAGTAGAGAGATACGGGCCTAGTGTAGGCAAATGGGATTAGTGAAGATAAGCATCACAGTCAGCCTGGATGAAGTGGACCAAAAGGGCCAATTTCTGTGCTGTATTATCCTGTGATTTTATGATTCAGCCTCTGTGTAGCAACCTTCTACAACTTTGGACTAAATTCTTGATCTTTATTGAGCCCCAGACCCAAATTAGCAACAGTTTGTTTAAAACATTCACTCTTGTTTTCAAATGGCCTCATTTCCCACTACCTCTGTAACCTCCCCCGGCCTCACAACCCTTTGCAATAATTTATTCTGGCATCTCGTTCTTTCTTGACTATAATTGTTCTACCACTAGCAGCTGTGCCTTCAGCTGCCAAATCCAAAGCTGGGGAATTCCTTCCCTAATCCCCATCCCTATTTCTCCCTCTTCCTCCCTTCAGATGCACTACCTCTATGACTAAACTCTTGGTCATTCACCATTTGTAGCTCCATGTTGAATCTTATTTGATTGAGCTCCTGCAAAGTACATTTGATTAGTTTGATACGTTAAAGCTGCTGTTGTTGTTGCTATTGTTGGTATGGTGTTTAAATGGTCTGTCTCCTTAAGGTGATAACATGTCCCAAAGTGGTGCAGAAATCTGACCTGTGTAAGTATTCCCTCTGAGGACCTGGTCTAAATGGCCGTATACTGAGGTCAATTAGAGGATAATTGCTGTTGTTGATGGACATTTGTCGGTTTAAAATACTCTAATGCATGAACAGGACTTCCACATTACTCTGGAGACTGAGCAAAAGGCTTAATGGCCTTCTATTGCTCTGGCCTTGCAATGAATTGTAAAGTTCAGCAAGAAAACTGCAAGAAATGACTTGGTATCTTTGCATAATGTTTATAACAGAGAAACAAGTCTTTGAACCCAATTGGTCCATGATAGACTTCATGCTCCCTATCCTACTTCTCCATACCTAATCAAAGTCTTTCTGTTATACGGGTTATAAACAATGTGCGAATGTTAGATAGAGGTTTGAAGCAACTTTTACCTTCAAGAATAAGTCTAACAGCTTGAAGTGTTAAAGAGGGCATGGTAGTGCAGCAGTTGGCGCTACTGCCTCATACCTCCAGTGACCAGGTTCAATCCTGACCTCCAGTGTTGTCTATGTGGAGTTTGCACATTCTCCCGGTGACCGTGTGGGTTTCCCCTGGGTGCTCCAGTTTCATCCCACATCCCAAAGATGTGCGGGTCGGTAGGTTAATTGGCCATTATAAAGTGCCCCTAACGATAGGTCAATGGCAAAATGAATCAAAGGAATTGAATGGTTTATGTGAGAGAGAATGAATTACGGGGATACTAGAAGTAGGGAGAAGGGGAATGGGACATGGAATTGCTCCTCAAGAGCTAGCATGGACTCAAAGGGTGGAATGACCTCCTCCTATGTCATTACAAGATTGTTATGATATTGGGACAACCATCCAACCAGGTGACTGACAGCTTCTGGAATGACTGCCAAGAATTGCCTTCCTTTCCATTCAGAAGGTGGCAGATTTGTGGAATGGTTTGCCGGTTGCTGAGCCAACCACCTTTTTGATTGCCCACTCAGTAATAAAGGTTACCCCTCGCCCCACTGCTGGGTGGTGGGATCACGTGGACTTGACCTTGACAGGTGAGTGGCTGAGTGGGACCCCGACCAGGGTCTCAGGCTTAGTTTCAGGGTCTCAGACTCAGGCTTAGTTTGAGACCTCTGGGGGTTGTGAGTGAAATGAATTTGGTTAACATTGCTCATACAATTACCTCCGCAAAATACCAGCCAACCAACCAGAAATATTTTGGGCAAATGAGCTGGAGATATCTTTTGTAACTACTTTAACACTTAAAAAAAATCAAATTCACACTTCCTTACAGACAATTGTTATGGAAACTTGGTAGATGTTTCTTGAGGGTTCCTCTTTTTGGGAGCTGGGGAGGGTATGAAGACATTCTGCACCCCAATAAAGGACAAGGCCAAGAAATATCTCCAAGAGCTTCCCTGACAATCACCTGTGAGATGAAGGAAGTGACATCATCAGCAGGTACAATGGCGGGACACAAGAACTCCCTGCCCCATGAAGAGAGCCAACTGGTGAGGAGAGGTCCTGTGGGTCAGCTCTTCTACCTAAGCCAGGGATCCAGCGGTATCCAAGTGTGCTGAGTGAGGTTGCAGGCAGCAGGATTGAGGATTCGGCCCACCACTAGACAGTGTCCCCAGGTGTTGCTCAGGGGGAGTCAGACCGTTCAAAAGAGTAGGACTAATATGTCAATGAACAGACCAATGACCTAAACCCCAAGGTATCACTACAGGTAAGATCCTCATCTAATTACCTTCAGTTCTCAACCACAAGGCCAAAACTGGGGGTTGATTGTATTGACTGCAGACTCTTCAGTTCCCCTTACAGCTCTTCACGTGGCCAAGACCTGAGCAACAGACAGGCATGTGCTGACAATGTAGCTAGGTGGCTAGATGCAGTCATACCATGCAAGTACCAAGCAATAAACCATCTTCCATAGTGTGAAGCCTAACAACGTCCCCTCAATGTACTCTCATCTTTAATCTTGGATCCCACGACCAGCTCCTCAACCCATCCTCTCAAACCGATCCTCTCAAACCCTTACACCACCTCACAGTGCTTCCAGACTCTGTAACCTGTAAATCTGATGCATTACTCTCATCAAGTCTACAACCTTCAACATGATGTCAATATGATCAGAAGCATAAACAGAGCAGCAGGAATTTTATGGCAAAGAGACCCAACTCCCAGACCCCACTCCCAAAACCTTTCCACAGTCTACAAGGTGTAAAGCACATGTCGGTGGAACATTGTCCAGTTCCTTGGATGAGCCCACCTTCAAAAACAGTAAAGAAGCTCCAGAACTAAGCCACCTATTTGATTGTCATGACATGCGTTACCTCAAGCATTCACTCCGTTCCTCGTTCAAGTCTCTATAAGGCACTGAAGCAACTTACTGATATTCCTTAGCACCATCATGCAGACTCACACCGGTCATTCTCTCTTCTTCCCTCTCCCATTGGGCAGAAGATGCAAAGGGTTTAGAACACATACCACCAGGACAGCTTCTATCCTGCTGTTAACAGATACTTGAATGGAGCTCTCATACACTAACCGATGAACTCTTGATCTCTCAGTGTACCTTGTTGTGGCCCTTGCATTTTATTTGTCTACCTGCACTGCACTTTCCCGCTAACTGTAACACTTTATCCTGCATTCTGTTTTTCCTTTTCACTATGTCGATGCACCTATATGTGAAATGATCTGTCTGGATGGCACGCAAACAAAAGACTTTCACTCTGTTTTGGTACATGTGACACAAATAGACCAATACCAATACCTTGAAAGGAGCAGGACGGTGGTCACATGGAATACTATTGCTTGGCAGTTCTTCAAAGTCAGACAATATCTTGACTTGGAAATCTGTCACTATCCATTGCTGCTGGGTTAAGAACTTCCTACCCTTATCATGTGGATTACAACAGTTGAAGAAAAGGGCTAATCACCAACTTCTCAAGAGCAATCAGAGCTGAGCAATAAAGTTTGGCCTCACCAGTACCATCTGCACCTCTGAATGAATGACGATGAATACTGTGATGGGGAGAAAGAATCTGTGGTCCCAGAGCTGTGGAGTAAGGAGGAAGAATTATATTTGCGGTGTAGTCACCTGTTGGAAACTGCAATTGGCAAAGTCCATCAAACACCAAGGGGATAAATCACAAGGTACAGTAACCTATTTTAATATTTGATTATGTGATAAATATTACCTAAAATATTAGGAGTATTTTCACTCCCTTCTGAATACATCCGTGGAATCTTTTTTACTTCACATACAGGGGCAGAGGTGCTCTTGGTTTAACATCGTTACATAGGTGAAATATTCAGCAGTTGTTCCTCAAGAATACATGGACCAGGGAAGATTAGGTGATCTCTTGAACACATGATGATCTGGCCATTGCAAAATAGATTTTTGAGCAGTTGCTGGGCCATGTCTTAGGGTCCTTACCTGGGTGAAGTGATGAAAGATCTCCAAAGGTTTTGGGAAAATGGAAGTGGTCCTTCAACAAGGGAGTATTAGGAGGAAAATTCCCAGATCTACAGGTGAAATGGATGGTTGAAGAGTCTGGAAGCACTGAGAGGTGGTGTGAAGGTTTGGGAGGATGGATTTAGGAGCTGATCCTGGTGTCCAAGAGGATTAGGAAGCAAATTGGATAATATTTAGGATAGCTCCGAAAATGTCTCCCAGACTACCCCCCACCCCTTTCAATCTTCCAAACTTCTTGTTGCATCCCGAACTCCAGTCTTAACTCAAACCTAAATGTGGCTTCTTTCAGTCGTTAGAGCACTCCCTGTCCCAACAAATGTTCTATCATCAGCCTGATGTTACTTCTAATTCCTTCCTGAAAGTGTTGTGCTAGGACGTGTTGTATCTACATTTCCATAAACAATGTTCTCTGATAAAATGATGAGATGTTTGTGTAGTTTGTGAAGTTTTATGCTGAACAAAAATTACTTGTAATCCTCAAAATATTTTAATCACACAACAGAAACACTCCTAGTGAATTTAAAGCGGCAGCAGGCAAATGGTCCCCAAATACCCCAGTGCTCCGAACTTAAACCCCTACACCTCCCTCTTCCTCTCCAGAGCCCACATACAGTATAATTCTTTAACCAAGCTGTTAGTCATCCATCTTAATTATCTCCATCTTTGGTTTGGCATCTATATTTTCATTATTACACCTCCATGAATCAACTTGGGACATTTTATTTTGCATAAAAAGCACTATATAAATGCAAGCTGTTGTTGAGGGGCTTTCCGTGATTTACACTGGTAATGTCCTAAGCATAAATTGTCAGGGGAATTTGCTGAGATTGTGTGAAGTAGCTGAATTATCATTGCAGATAAAGATTTGCCAACTCAAGTGTGCTTCAGCATCAAATGAAGCTTTGAGTGTGTCAAATCAGTGCTGTCAGCCCAAGCAACTCCTTGTAGAAGTCTGCAATTTTGTTTTTCTACGAATAAATCAAAATGTGAATAGATTGGGAAAGCAAAATATTACATTTAGTAAAAATTTGATTTTGTAAATTTAAGTTGAAAAGCAAAATGAATACTAAAAATATGAGTAAGAAATAGATTTATACATAGGTCTTAGCATCCAAGGAAGGAATTAATATTTCTGGTGAGCTATTTTATCTGACCTGATTGGGAATGTTAAAAAGGGCTTTTGCTACTATAGCACAGCGTAATAATGTTCAAATTAAGTACATATGCATGTTAGGTATGACGTCATAATGTCATTGAGTTGTTACTAAGTTTTGCCATGGCAATGTCGATTCATAGTCACTTTGATATTATCAAGCATTATCACTACGATGTCAGTATATTATGTCAATGTGATGTGACCAAGCATTGGCATTGTTATGTTACTGCATCATGTTGTTATGCTGTCACTGGCCAGACCCATTCATCTAACAATCTCACTTGTTGGATCTTGCACTTACTTTCTGAAATTGTATCTTGGTATTGCAATGGGAGCATTTACAAATAATTTACTGGTAATGATTGACTTCTCGTTGCCTCTGTAAAGCAGCCAACATAATTAAAAACCCTTCCCACCCCGGACCCTCTCTCTTCTCCCCTCTCCCATCGGGCAGAAGGTACAAAAGCCTGAAATGTCGCAGTACAAATGAGGTAGTACAAGGGAAAAGCAATAACAGAATGCAGAATACAGTGTTAATGAATTACTATGGAAAAACAACATGATTTAAGTAACTCAACCAATTTTTGACAGCTGCAGATTTGCACTAAATTGAACACAATGTGAGAAATGCACTTCACCTGTCCACCCTGATCTCCGATCAGTGTCTACACTCCCAACATTTGTCATCTCCAACAAGCTTTGATAGAGTTCGTTAGAGCTTTGCTAATGATGTTTCCATCCCATATGTCCTGTTGCTACTGACAAACTATGACCAACTGCAGAGAAGAAATGTGCTAATGAACCGCTGACTCAGCTGGACTTTCAAACATGCAAAAAACGTGAATGAGAGGAAGTCTGTAAACTATCCTTTGTGCATTATTCCAGTGGACCATGTGTTGCTATACACAGCTATGTATCCTACTGGACATCCTTACTTCCACTTTTGGAAGTTTTTGGCTACACATCTGTCACAGTTCAACTGCAAAATGATAAAGCAAACCTATGTTTCAAACATCTCCTTAATAAACTTTTTCAATATTGTTATTAACTTTATTCTTGAATGAGTATTTTAAAAAGTGTTTTCTTAATTTTAAGCTACAAAGAATAAAAGATGCTGTTTACTCATAAAACACTTGGAAGAGCAATTGTTGAAACTTAAGAGTCAAGTCGGCTGCTTTTGATGAATACTACACTATTGACAATACGCATGTAGGTTAGATGGCCCTTGGAGTATTCTTACTGAAATTCTTTTGCTCCTCAATTTCTCTCTTTCTCTTCTGAAGATGTGAGGTAAAATCACAGGATGGTGAGGACAGGAATCTGGGCCACTCTTTGCCCATGTCCCTACCACTATCCAAGCTGAAGTTAACTGGCTCAGCAAAGAATGATTTTAAGAACTGTAGACCCCCCTGTTTTGCGTGCACGTCCTTGTACACAGATGTGAAGGAGATTCAAACATTTAGAGTCATAGAGTCATGGAATCATACAGCATGGGAACAGGCCTTCAGACAAACCAGTCCCTGCCAACCAAGATGCCCATCTAAGCTAGTTCCATTTGATGGCATTTAGCCCATATCCCTCTAAATGTTTCCTATCCATGTATCTGTCCAAATGTTAAATTAAGTGTGATCTTATCGAGGTGCATAAGATCATGAAGGGCATAGAAAGGGTGCCTCAACCACTTCCTCTGGAAGCTCATTCCATATACGGACCACCCACCAGATGAAAAAGTTGCCCCTCAAGTTCCTATTAAATCTCTCCCCTCTCACCTTAAACCTATGCCCTCTAATTCTTGATTCCCTGACGCTGGGAAAAAGGCTGTGTCCATTCAACCTATCTATGCCCCTCATGATTTTATATACCTCGATAAGATCACATTTCATTTTCCTACTTTCCAATGAATAAAGTCCTGGTCTGCTCAACCCCTCTCTATAACTCAGTCCCTCAAGTCTCAGCAACAATCTTGTAAATGTTTTCTGCACTTGTTCCAGTTTAATGGCATCTCTCCTATATCAGGGTGACCAAAACTGAACACAATATTCCAAATGCGGCCTCACCAATGTCTTGTAAAATTGCAATATAAATTCCTAACTTTAATGCTCAATGCCCTGATTGATGAAGGTCAGCATGCCAAGAGTCTTCTTCACCACCCTGTCTATCTGTGAGGCCACTTTCAGGGAACCATTTACTTGTACTCCTAGGTCCCTCTGTTCTACAGTGCTCAAATCCTTATTTCACAGTATTGCTAACTTCTTAAAGTAGATTTCCCCATGAAACTTTAGCTTGTAAAAAATGTACCAATTTATCAAATACCACAATAAGTAGTTCACAGTTTTCTAAGTAAATACAATTTGTGCAACAACTCTGATTTGATAAAGAGCCTAAGATAATTATTTGAAAGTAAGTTTTGAATCAATGCAATGATGATCCACAGTAGCAAACAAAAATGGCTTTTAAGGGGGCAAAGAGCCTGAAATCGTACTCTGTATTGCGAATGTCACCTTTACCAACAACTCAGGCTCAGGAAAGAATAACAGCTATGCCAGTTTTCCTTCCTTCTGCTACAAAGCTCAAAGCTCAATCTGTACATATATTCCAAAAGTGCTTACTGCTTCAAATCTGTAGACCTGGCAGAACAAGTGCTTACTGATGTCTCCTGCACTCAGGGTTTAAACAGCAGCAATTTATAAAGAACTTACATTTTGATAATAGTTTTCATTACCTCAGGGTATCTCAAGGCATGTTACAGCCAAAGAACTATTGAAGGGGATACCGTCCTGCAAAATAGAAAATGAGAGAGGTAAGAACTGTTTCAAGTGGAGGTCACATTGTGGTACAGTACGTCGCTGTGGTCTGTGATGTGTGGAGGGCAATACATTTTTGAAGTTGTCCCATTCTGAAGATCGGTTTGCTTGCAGTGTAATCTGTGGGACAGGTTTAGTTGGGATCATGGCAGGATCTAGAATGCTCCTGTTCCTTCCCATGAAACATCAGGGTGTGGAAATGCGAGATATTGATTTTCTTTGTTGTTAACAAGCCTTTTGTCTTTGATGACAGTACATTCCGTTTACAAAAGGTTATACAAAGCTTAGATTCAAGAATAACAGGAAGGTCTAGGCCAAGATTGTGTAACGCTGATTATATTAGCTATGCACAGTTCCAAATGAATGTTGGAAGGACTGAAACCTGATAGCAACATTATTCTAATTGTTCCACATCACTTCAGAAAACTGCTTCCTGCTGTGAAGTGCATGATTTCAGCACTAAATACACCGCAAGTAGCATCATTCCCTGTTAGGATGCATATAGTACCAGAGTCAGACAGCATGGAAACAAATCCCACCATGTCCATCTATCAAACATCCATCTATGCTAACCCATAAGACCATAAGATAAGACCAAAAAGTATAATTAGGCCAGTCAGCCCATTGAGTCTGCCCTGCCATTCAATCATGGTTGAACTTGTTTTTCAACTGCATTCTCCCCCCTCCCCCCCACTTCTCCCTGTATCAGTTAAGCCCCTTACCAATCAAGAACCTATCAATCTCTGCCTTAAATACATCCAATGACTTGGCCTCCACAGCCCTCTGTGGCAACGAATTCCACAAATTCATTATCCTCTGGCTGAAGAAGTTCCTCCACACCTCAGTTAAAAAGAGATGTCCCTTTATTCTGAGGGTGTGCCCTTGGATCCTAGACTCTCCTACAAATGGAAACATCCTCTCCACGTCCACTCTATCCAGGCCTTTCAGTTTCCATTAGGTTTCATTGCGATCCCCGCTCATCCTTCTGAACTCCATCGAGTACACGCCCAGAGCCATCAAACCCTCTTCATACATTAAGCCTTTAATTCCTGGGATCATTCTTGTGACCCTCCTCTGGAATCTCTCCAGGGCCAGCACATCTCTCCTTAAATGCAGGTTCTTCATCCCCATTTTATTCTCCCCGCATTCTCATCACCTCTCCCCAGATTCTACCCCTCAACTACACACCAAGGGCAATTTCCAGTAACCAATTAACACACCAGCCTGCACATCTTAGGGATAGAAATCAGAGCACCCGAGGGAAACCCATGCAGTCACAGGGAGAACGTGCAAACTCCACACAAACAGCACCGGAGTCAGAATCAAACCCATGGGTCACTGGAGCTATGAGGTAGTGGCTCTACAAGAAACACCACTCTACTGTCTTTACTGGAGAAATTGTCCCAAGATTGGCTGCTATTGATCACTCCCAGGATAGCTTTGTTTTTGGAGTGCTGATCTGGGTGAGGTTCCCATTAAGGAAAGCCCCATCCTTACTTCTATCCTTTGGACTTTGCTCATTGCGATTCCCTGAGGCTCCAATTTCTTGGATCTCTGACCTTCCCTTTCCTCAAGACTTCTATGTCTCCACTCTCCTCTACGATCACCTGGTTCCTGAGCTTGCACAACTCACCAGTTCTCTAAGACCCAGTCTGAGACTCCATTCTCCACCACCTCCCCACTCCCAGCTCCCACTGATTGCTGACCAAACCCATTCCCTCAGACACCAATCCTGATCGCTGAGAGTGACCAGTAACATCCAGCACCACCAGTGCCCCCGACCAAGCCACTCGCTATCTCCTTACCTGATTCAATCTATCCCCACAGCTCCAATCGCTTCTGGATCTAACCTCAGTCCTGCATGACCCACGTTTATTCACAATAAGGTACAATACCTATTCTTTGACCACCACAGACCAGGGAAAGGGAGGGAAGTTTTGTTGTTGAGACTCTGTCCCTCAGGTGGTAACTGCATTGTGCTTGAGTCACACTGATCATGCTTTAATGCCTGGGTGCTCTGAGACAGCTGACCTTGAGCAAAACAAAGGTAAGGGTGCTTCAGTTGGCCTGTGGTGTAAAGAATTAGTTGGAGTTCTCACCTCAGATCACTGCCTATGCAGAGCTCAGTGAAGTGGATATAAGTTGAGGACAGGACTAGACTCTGTCAACAAACCTCCCTGTCTAGGCCTGAAAATAAAGTCACAGAGTCATACAGCACAGAATGAGGCCTTTCAACCCATCATCTATACCGTCCGTAGTACTTATCTACACAATTCCCATTTACTCACATTAGGTCTGTAGCTTTCTCTGCCTTGACAATTCAAGTACTTGTCTTGGTGTTTCTTGAATGTTGTGAGAGTCTCTGTCTCTACTACCTCCCCAGGCAACATGATCCAGAATCTGTATGAAAAAATTCCCCCTCAGATCCTCTCTAAACCTTCTACCTCTCACCTTATACCCAAGCCCTCTTGTTATAGACACTGACACCAAGAGAGAAAGATTCTTACTATCTCCCTTATCAATTCCCCTCACAATTTTGTATATCTCTATCAGGTCATCCCTGCATGGACAACAGGGCCAGCCTATTCAATCTGTCCCTATAACTGAAATGCTTCAATCCAGACCACATCCCGGTGAACCTCCTCTGCACCCTCTCCAGAGTAACCACATCCTTCTTATAGTGTGGTGATCATAATCTCAAATGGGTGAGGAGTGGCAGAGGTGATTTGGTTCTTGGAGCAGGAGGATGGTGGGAAAGGAGGGGAGGAGTTGGGAAGACTACTATCAGAAGGGAGGGGGGTATGGACGGCTGCAACAGGCTTGAATCCTCTCACCAGTCTGTGAAGAACATGTGTCATTGAGCAGGCCAAACATAAGGCTTCTGGGACAAACAACATTAATTGCTTGGCATTGGTAGGATTTACTGCTCACAAGTATTGAGGGCAGTGCTAAACAAGTAACTTCTTTATAACTATAGGCTTTCCTTTTAAATTTGAAAAAACAGCAATACTCTCTCATAATCCCCTTTTATCTTTAGGAAAAGAAGTGGTGTCCCACATGTAACAGATTCCTGGAAGACACAGAATAAACCCAACCAATGAACTGAGAGTTGCCTTCAGTATTATCGCATGCTAAAGAGCAAGACTATTCTTTTCATAAAAGTGCAAGGGATAAGACCTCTCAGCATAGCACAATGATTGATTGAGTGATTCAAGGACAGCCTGGAGAATGAAACTGTAAATGTAGCTTTTATTTTTAACAAGAGTTTACTGATTCAGTCACTGATACCTTGAACATTCAGGACATTACTTTGCCCAGACAACCAATAGCTCTCCATTGGGTTAGATATCTAAGCTAGCTGCTATTGATTTCGGGCATGGTTTGATTGTAATATTTTTGCAATGAAACAAAAAGGTTGTGGATTCAAGGCTCACTCCTAAGACCTTATATTCCTTTAGTCTCCAGTCAGAACTGAGGGAATGGCGCATTGTTGAGAATGTTAAGTTCCAGATGTGGAATTAAACTGAGCCCTGCTTGCCTTCTCGGGAATGGAAGAGCCACAGCACTCTATGGGAAAGAGCTGGGAAGTTCTCTTTGTATCCTGGACAACATTAATCCTCAAAAAACAAACACTGCAATAAAATACTTAACTATTTAGTTTCCTGATTTCTCTCCATGTCTCATAGATTACAATAATGGCCACACCTCACACTAAAAAAAGTTGACTGTGAAGATCCTGGGGATGTTCTGAGAGTTTTAAAGGCACTTTATAAATGTAAGTTCTGTCTTTCATTACAGGCAAGCATCTGGTACACTCTGATAGTCTCGCTAAAGTTTGACCTTCCAGCAATATGCCTGAGAGAAGACGTTCTGACAAAACTGAAGGACATACTTCCTTCACTGTTTACCAGGCCCTATTTTTAACTTAGCTCTTATAAACATCTGTAAACCCCGACCAATGGGAAATATCACTAATAGTGTCCAGGGAAAGATGCCTCAAGAATGACTCCATATTACCCAGTCCCTTCCAACAGGGGATGAATGTCATATTGGTTCCAACTGTCAATGGTAGAACTTCCTCATTATGTTGCAGTTGTACATTGGTGAGGCCACACTTGGAGCATTGTGTACAGCTTGCATCACCCTGTTATAGGAAGGTCATTAAGAGTGCAAAGAAGATTTCTAAGAATTTTGCCAAGACTTGAGGGCCTGAGTTATATGGAGAGGTTGGGCAGGCTAGGACTTAATTCCTTGGAACGTAGGAGACTGAGAGATGACCTTATAGAGGTGTATAAAATCATAACAGGCATAGATAGGGTGAATGCACACAGTCGTTTTCCCATGGAAAGAGAACCAAAAACTAGAGGGCATAGGTTGAAGATGAGAGGAGAAAGATTTACAGGGACCTGAAGAGAACTTCTTCACACAGAGGGTGGTGCGTATATGGAGAAAGTAGCTGAGGCAGTTACAGTAACAACATTGAAGTGACATTTGGATAAGTATATGGATAGGAAAGGATATGAGCCAAATGTGGGCAAATGGGACCAACTCAGGTGAGCATCATGGTCAGCATGGACGAGTTGGGCCAAAGGGCCTGTTTCCATGCTGTTTTACTCTATGATTCTATGACTCTAAGCCCTTCTGTATTCTCAAGACCAGTGTTTATTTCTCATCCCTCGGCATACTTGAGAAGTTGATAAGCTGCCTTCAGTCAGGAACAAGGGAGGGTGGGAGGGACCCATAACAGACGTCTCGTACTTTCCTTTCTAAGAAGCAAATGAGTGGCTCCCAGCACAGTCCTCTGGTACTCACATAGGATGTGGGACTGACCTTGGGATGTTTCCTGATAATAACACAAGCTGCCAATACTGATCTATAACATTGGTGTTTGGCTATTGTGTTTACAACAAGGTGGTCACTCTGCACAGGTGGTCACCCAGACAGTTTGCTCTGTTTCTTTGTTGCTAAGAAACTGAAAGGAAGAACAACTGTATGCTTCACCCCTCAGGGAAGGAAGACCTTGTAATAACATCCATCCACACGTCCATAGCCATGAAGAAACAATGGGGGTGTGAGAGTGCAGGAAGACTGCGTGCTGCCCCAGACAGGATGAATTACACACAAATGCCCGTGCTTCTATTGTTCCCAACAAGAGAGGAAAGTTCTGGGATACGTCCTCTGGCTACTTTGCTCTTCCCCCACCCACCATTCCATTTAAACACGTAGAAGTGTCATATTTATTTTCCATGGGGATTGTGTCAGTTGTACTAAACAAGAGCCTCTCATTCTGCATTTCCAGTTTTTTTTATTAAGATTTAGTGTCATTGAAATTTTGAGTTCTTTTCCTTCCTGAATGTACTGGGCTGTACCAATAGTTGGCTCTGTTTATACTGGCATTGACACCTTGCCCCAGCAGCTACACTTCCCATGCATGAGACTAAGCAGGAGTATAACCAAATGCATCCAGCAAAAAGTGAAAATGAAGGTCTGTTATATCAGAAGATGTGCAATTATCCCTGGCAACTTTAGTAAGACTGTGACAAATTAGTTCAGACGCTAAGAATTCTCATCTTCACCTTACCAGGTGCATTGTAGAAGAAGCAGCAGTACTTACATTTGAATAGCACCTTTCATTATTTCAGGATGTCTCAAAGCACTTCGCAGCTAAGTAGGGCACTCTGTAATGTGGTCAGTGCAGTGGGAAAATTAATCTCTTCCACATCTTTGCTGCAACTTAAATCTAACTTGTTTTCTCTCTTTCTCAGTTTTGACACAGGTGTCAGACCTGAAATTTTTTGGTAAATTTAAATTGGTAAATTGGATTATTATTGCACATGCACTGAGGTACAGTAAAAAACTTTGTTTTGCATGCCGTCCACACAGATCATTTCATTACAACAGTGCATCGAGGTAGTACAAGGGAAAACAATAACAGAATACAGAATAAAGTGTTACAGTTACAGAGAAAGTGCAGTGCAGGCAGACCATGCGATGCAAGGCCACGACAAGATTGATTGTGATGTCAAGAGTCCATCTTATCGTATTAGGGGACCTTTCAATTGTCTTATAACAGTGGGATAGAAGCTGTCCTTGCGCCTGGTGGTATGTGCTTTCAGGATTTGGTAATGTTAGCTCTGCTTCTCTCTCCACAGAAGCTGCCTGACCCACTGAGTGTTTCCAGTGTTTACTGTGCTTGTTTCTGTTTTCTGCTTTCCACCATCAATTCCCTAGCATACACAAAGAATAATAGAACCAGACGGAATCTGATCCAACTCTTATCCTTCTTGCAGGCTTTACTCATTGAGTTTCAGCACTGCTAACTCTCCAGACCCTCAGTTTTCTTGCTGCAAAGCCACACCCATGCCTTTGCTGCCACTAGATCATTCAAATGAACTTCTGGTTCTCCTCCCTCATGCCATTCTTTGTAAGCTGAATGTCATCCAGAACTCCCAATTTGTACCTTGTCTTGTTCACCCATTGCCCACCCACTTGCTGACCCAAGCTCTCACTCTTACTTTAAGATCTTTCCATTAACAATGCTCTTCCTCCATGCAAACTCCTGCAGTCCTACAACCCTCTGAAATATTCCCTTCTCAAATCCTGGCTTTTTGATCACCCTCAACATGAACCACTCCACCACTGGTGCCTGTGTCTTCAGCTATCAGGTCCTAAAGCTCTGGGATATTTTCCATAAACCTTGCCCCGCGCTCTCTTTCTGCCTTTGAGATGATCCTTAAAACCTAGTTCTAACTAATCTTCCGTCACTTAATATCAGTTGTTTAGTTTATAGTGCTCCTGTGAAGCACCTTGATTCAAGTTCAAGTTTATTGTCATGGGCATACACACAGAGAGCATAAGTGCCATGAAAATAAGCTTTCTGCACCAGCAGCACAGTATGCTACATGATGATGACAAACATAAGTTAACATAAATTTAAATTAACATAAAATATACATAACTTACACAGGATACATTAATGAAAGGAAATTATTATTATTATTATTGATGAAAGACCTGTCCATGAATGTGAGCCGATTTTCTCCTTTGAGATGCTGATAGACCTGGTGAATTTTACTACTTTTATTTCGGGTTTGTAGTTTTATTTATCACTGAGCAATAAACTCTCTACTTGTGCTTGAGCCACAGTAAAAGTGTCTTGTTTAGGAGTACAACAGAGTCCCTTTAATACTCTGGATATGCTTCATTTGTAAACAGAAGCAAAAATAAACTCATTTCTATTTTAGTAACAGTTGAAGCATTTTGTTTATGCTGATGTGCACTGATATTTTAAGCATTGGTCACAATTTGCAAGCTAATTGCTTTGTTGCAAACTTATATTGAGTTTTTTTTCTTTTAATTCAGATATAAACAGGTTTTTATTTATACATGCAAGTTTTAAAGGATAGTCCAGGAATTCTTGTCAATGCAGAAGTCTATATTTATCACTAAAAATTATCCTCATCAAGGTTCCAAATCCAATAGTTTATTAAAAGTATCATACTGCAGTACATGAGACTCCAAATCAATGCAACAGTGTCTGTGTGTACGTGGAGAGGGGAAGGGGCAGGGCAGCATAAATTGTGCCTGAGTTGCCCTTAAAACAATCATTTTAAAAAGTCTGCCTTACTTTAGATATTTTTATAGTTTCCAAGTTAGCTTTTCATCAAAAATAAATTGCACGGTGATGTGCTGATCTCAAAATTTTTTGTCTGTCTGTAGCTTGTCATTGCAAGGTCAGCGGGACTGTCCTAGTTTGCCAAAAATGAAAAGTTCCTATAAGGAGAATTGCTCGATGGAAAAAAAAGAGACTTGACAAGGCAGTCAGCTGCCTGCAGATCTTTGTCAGTCTGCCACTATTAGAACAGGAGAAAGAGAGTGGGGAGTGATGCCTTTCAGGTCATGGACTGATCCTCCTTTGAAATTAATCCATTTCCTTTGGGGATTTTAATTTTATTTTTATTTTTGTTACCAGTACTTTAGCTTGGCCTGTTTACTTTGAGAAGTTGGCTGGCTTTGAAGCAATGCTAAGTGCAGACAGTGTCCCTGAGCACTGCTTTTTATTCATTAACCTCTACCAATCTCCCACCTACATCCACTGCCATCCTGGAGATTCAACACTCATGCATTTTCACAATTACAACTAACAGAAGCTCAGAGAAGGAGGAGGAAAACATTACAGAGCAAAAAGCAAACTGCTGGAGGATATCAGCAAGTCAGGCAGCATCTGTGGAGGCAAAGGGATGGTTAAGAGCCTGCATAAGGACTAAGAGTAAAGGGGAGATAGCATATAGGCAAGAGCTGGCAAGTGGATCCAGGTGAGGAGGGGTTGATGAGCAGATGGAGTGGGGGAGGGAAGGGTGGAGATAGTGACAGAGGCTGGGAGGTGATTACTGGAGGTAACAGATTATGGAATCTGACAAGAAAAGAAGGCGATAAATGGAACCAGATGAGGGATGGATGGTGGGAAAATGGGGAACGGGGAGGGGACCAGAGGGAAAGGGAAAGGGGACCAAGTGGGTGGAGTTTGTGGGTGATAGGCAGACCAGGTAGGGGAGGGGAAAGAAACTAGGAAGCCATTACCATTCAGCTTACATCTCTGTTATCTGGCTTCTGTCTTCAGTTCATTCATTTGATTGTGGGACACTTTATTTTGGCTCTCTTCAGATTTGGTGAGTTAAATCCTCCCAATAGTTGTTGCCTGGAGGACAAATAAATGTTCCTTAGGTCCTTTAGGTCCACTTCCCCTACATCTATTGGCTGGTGACTCAGTGCTCCGCACTGACTCCAGGTCCAATCCCCCACACCTAGTGCTTACTTTATTCCATTGTCTGTAAATTGAAGTGAACCTGAATTTTTAAACCTTCCATGGGCACGAAGAATGAATTAAATAGTGGGAATTCTTTCATGGTCCCTTGGGATTTAAGATGATTTGCTTTCACTCTGATTCTGTGGAATCTGAGATAGCTGATGTACCAAATAGCACAGATTTAATGTACAAGAGGTCCATTAAAGAGTCTTATAACAATGGGATAGAAGCTGTCCTTGAGCCTGGTGGTACGTGTTTTCAAGTTTTTGTATCTACTGCCCAATGGGAGGGGGAGAAGAGGTCTTTGATTATGTTGGCTGCTTTTCTGAGGCAGCGAGAAGTGTAGGCAGAGTCCATAGCGGGGAGGCTGGTTTTCGTGAATGATTGGACTGTGTTCACAACTCTCTGCAGTTTCTAGCAGTCTTGGGCAGAGCAATTGGCATACCAGCTGCCATGCCATGCTATTCCTTTTGTATTTAATCTATGCTCTCATGTATGCCTGAGGCATGGACTCCATGTTATCAATACTATACTGAATGCTCCTTCTCCACTTTGAGTGGTAATGAACCAAAGATTCTCGGAATTAAGTGGGATGATGCACTTTTTCAAAGAAGTGTTGAGAATATCTCTGAATCTTTTCCTCTGTCCTCATGATAATATCTTCCCGTGACAGTGCTCAAAGTAGAGTGCCTGTTCTGGGAGTTTGGTGTCAGAATAGCCAATGTAGCTGACTGACGGTAACTAGGACCTCAATGTTGGGGATGTTGGCTTGGGGAAGGACACTAATTTTGTTTCATTTATCCTTCCAGTGGATTTGGAGGGTTTTGCAGAGACAGTATTGGAAATATCTCTCCAGTGTTTTGAGATGTCTGCTGTAAGTAGGCAAAGTCTCAGAAACAAAGCAGACTGCTGCCTGATAGACCATGAAGCTAAGGTCTTGATCATCAAACACCCATTTCCGCAGACTGTATTGACACGTTGAAGACAATGGTGAATTTCATCATCAATATCAGTCTTTGCTGAGAGGTTTGAACTGTGGTCCATCTTTTCAAGGGTCTTGACTTGGATTTTAAATGTCAGAGGGTGATGCTGATCAATTCTATTTTGCTTACATTCCACTTAACTGCCTTCCATCTCCAGTTAATCATCTTGATATGGGACACTTCATTTTGTTTTGCTTCAGATTTGGTCAGTGAATAACTTTCAGTCCAGTTTGTTTGAAAAAAATTTGATAAAATTTGGCTTCTTTTATCATCTCGTGAGAGAGATTTGGCATTGTTCCTCTTCAAATTTACAAGGGATGTTCAAGATCTTGAAAGTGTTTGATAGCATGAATAAGACTGTTTCTATTGGCAGGGAGATCAATTTAAGAGAGCTGGCACCTAAATGTTGACCACTAATTTGTTTTTTCCTTTTCCTTTCCGTTGCTCTTCTGAAGTTGGTCAATTTCCAATACCTTGTCTAAAGCACCATTCTATGTACAACAGCCTAGACAACGAACGGTGGCAGACTTTGTAAGTGTAGTGGGCATCAATCAAGCCAGAACTGCTCTTTTATAATACTCAAAAATGCACGATCTTCCAATTGGGACCATTGACTAGAGTTATGTATTCCTGTCCATAGCAGCTGGGAAAGATTTAACTCCCATTCTGCAGAGGTGGAAAATCAGGTTGACGCCAGTATCATTGGGACTTTGCCCACTTTATAGTGATGTGGGGAAATGGACACAGGCAGCATTTAAAGCTGGAGCAGGCAGAATCCAGCCAGGGAAATGAGGTGGGAGGGGATATTCCAAGCTTGGAATATTGCTTCTGCTTCTTCACAGTACTATGATATATCTCAGGTGCAAGATTACAGGGGACAAAACCTATATCAGGGAGGATACGGGGCCCAGGAAACTATCTATTCCATCAGGCTGAATTGTTTCAAGCTCCCGCTTAGCCTATAGCCTCTGCCTGACCTACAGCCACCAGTGTTTCACTATCAGGAGCCCAGTGTGATTCTCTGCTCCCTAACCCAAGGCTGCTTTGCCTGCCAAAGATCACTCAACGTAGAAACCTGCACCTTCCTTCCTCAGTATGGATGAGCCATTTACTGCTTTAAGTGGCTGAGACTTTTAATTGAGATTGCTATTTATTCTAAGAACTCCAGTCATTGGCCTGAATATACATTCTAACCACACCACAAAGTAACCTGTCAAAGCTCATTCTAATCATAGAACATAGAACAAGGCAGCACAGGAACAGGACCTTTGACCCATCATGTCTGTGCCAACTATTTAAGCTACATATCTGCCTTCACATGATCTATATCCCTCCATTCTTTGCCTCTTCATGTATCTATTTATATGCCTCTTAAACTTTACTATCATATCTACTTCTACCACTACCCCTGGCAGCATGTTCCAGGCACCTACCACCCTCTGTGTAAAAAAACTTGCCTCAAAAATCTCTTTTAAACTTACCTCTCTCACTTTGAAGCATTGCTCTCTAGTATTTCAGCCCTGGGGAAAAAGAACACTCTTATGCAGTGTCTTGTGTCTCCACTCTGACTATCTATCCTATTCATGCTCTCATATTTTATAAACATCTATCAGGTCTCCCCTCAGCCTCCAACATTCCAGAGAAAACAATCCAAGTCTGTCCAATCACTCCTTATAGCTCATACTCTCTAATCCAAGCAACATCCTGGTGAACCTCTTCTGCACCCTCTCTGAAGCCTCCACATCCTACAGTCTGCAAATGTTTTATGTATATAGATTAAATTGACACTTTTGTCAATAGGTGATGCTCCAAAATGCCACATGATGACCTTGTTAACCTTTACATTGACTGTCCAACCAATAACTCCACCATAATGCTCAACATAACATAATGTTTATATCACATACACCACTGATATTAAATCTCAGCAAATTGGATAGCCCTTAATGTTGTGAAGTGTCCCAGAATAGTTAACAGGAAAGTTATCAAGCAACATTTAAACATGGCCCTGCAGTAAGAAGTAGTGGGATAGGAGAAAAGTGATTTTAAGGGTTACCTTAAGGAGGAAAGAGAAGCAGGGAGCCAGAGAGGCTTCAGTGGTGAGGGACAGGTGAGAACGGGACTTCTATTGCTCGAAGAGTTGAAGCAAACAGTCGGGATGATAAATAGAGATGTCAGAGATTTGTAGAGGTGGGATAACTGGGTAGGGAGAGGTGAGGTCTGAGAGAGCTGAAAAGAGAGGTGAAAACCACTTTGGCTTTGCTAGTGCAGGAGGTAATATGGGTGAGTGAGCCTGGGAGTCAAAGTCGAGTTTACTGTCACATGCACATGTACATGTATGCACAGGTGCAATGAAAAACTTACTTGCAGCAGCATCATAGGCACATAGCTTCAGATATACAACATTCACTGGAAAAACATAAATTAAACAAATTATACACATTTTTTTTCAAGAAAAAACACAATTAGAACAAAATAAAACAAAGTTCATTGTAGTACAAAGTGGTCAAAGTAATGTAGTATTGCTATACAGAGGTAGTGATTGGGGTTGTGCAGGTTGGTTCTGTTCTTGAACCTGATGGTTAGCTGTTATTGAAGCTGGTGGTGTGGGATTTCAGGCTTCTGTACTTCCCTGCCCAATGGTAGATGTGAGAAGATGGCATGGGCTGGTTAGTGGGGTTCTTTGATGATAGATGTTGCCTTCTTGAGGCAGCGCCTTATGTAGATACTACTGATGGTGGAGATGTACCCATGATGTATTGGGCTGAGTCCATTACTCCCTGCAGCTTCATATGTTTCTGCACATTCAAATTGCTGTACCAGACCATGATGCACCCAGTCAGGATACTTTCAACAGCACATCTGTAGAAGTTTGTTGGAGTGCTCGGTGACAAGCCGAACTTCCTTAACTTTCTGAGAAAGTAAAGACGCTGGCTCACCTTTCTTGGATGGCTGGGCCCAGGACAGATCATCTGGTATGTTAGCACCCAGGAATTTAAAGCTGCTGATGAATGATCGGAACATAGTGTGCGATAGGGTGTGGTGTTGGGGATGATATCAAGTTTACAGAGGCTGAATTTTGGGAGGTTAGGTGAAAGGGCTCTGTTATAGTGGGCCTTGAGATAACAAGGATATAGATTCAGTTTTCAATGGCTTATGAGCTGAAGCTAGCGTGGAGAAATGCAATGTCCCAAAAAATGGAAGTAGTGGTGGAGCTGATGGAAGTATTCCCACTCTTTCCCCTGGGGTCAGCCACTTATAATCACCTCCGACTCACAGTTAGTTTGGATTCTGAATATGCACCCATCTCATTGGATCTGTTGATGCTACTAACAGGACTTGAATGGGCACCAGAGGGGTATAAATCATCAGGAGAGTGTGTGGATAATAAAGGAGATCAGTGTATTATATCAAGGGTTTTTAGACCATATACTTTAAGGTGCAAACATTGTGCCCTGGGGGAGAGTAATGGAACCTGACACTGACCAGCAGGACTGGAGATCTCTGATGATTGAATGCAACATGGCGGGTGGAAGACAAAATGGCTCAGCAAGATTTCCAGTGGTGAAGTGAGATGGGAAACAGAATGCAAAGATCAACTATCACTCCAGTAGAAGATGAGGGTGCAAGCATTTAGCCATGTGGTCAGGATGTCTGATACAAGGATGTCAACAGTTTGAAACCATTGGGTTAGTGGCTGGACAACCTTCAGTGAATGGTTGCAACTAGCATGAATAAGATATTGGGAACAATATAAATTTGAGTTAAAGGGTATGGATTACATTATTGTTGGGCTCTAGTTTAAAGATAGAGTGATAAAACTCTGATAGAAAACACTGCCACCAAACAATAATAAGAGTTGTTGATGTTTAAATTTTAAAAAGACTTAAAATTTCACAACCCTAGATTGGAAGTTCTGGTCCAATTACTTTTTCCAATGATGCTGATGGTGACTCCCCATTGGGCTGGTGATGGGAAAATGAGGTGAATGTGGCTGACAGAATAATAAACTGATAAAGCATAATTTCTGTCAGTAAATGTAACCTCTGAGGAATTGATGTCTAATGGCAGCTTTGCTCCTATTTGTTAACTCCTGGTACCAGATCAACAATTACCTCCTTGTCTCTTTTTTAAAAAAAAACTGGTAACCTGTAACGTGTAACAAAGTATGAAGAGTTATGTGTCATGCCTGGAGTGTGATGTGCAGTTGATTTTGGAGCCTGTCGTCTATTCTCGTGGAGTCATGGGGTTATAGAGTTTACAGCTCATTAATAGGCCTTTTGTGATGATCAGGCACCCATTGAAACTAATCCTATACTAATCCTATTTTATTCTCCCTGAATCCCCTACACAAGATTGTACAACTCACCTACATATCAGGGGCAACATGCAGCAGCCAATTAATTTACCAACCTGTATGTCTTTGAAAACTAGTGCCCCTGGAGGGAACTCATGCAGTCACAGGGAGAACATGCAGACTCCACTCAGACAGCCCTGGAGGTCAGGATTGAACCTGGGTCTCTAGCGCTGTGAGGCAGCAGCTCTACTAGCTCTTCAATTACGTTGTGTTCTGAGATACATTGCTTATGATAATTGGGGTGTAAGTCATCAGTGATGCAATATGTGTGACTTACAGAGTCTTATCCTCTTTGTGATATCTGGAGTGTGACAAACTGTGTAGAGTTTGCATACTGATACAGATCAGTGCAGAACCTCCTGCAACCCAAGCTTGCTTTGCATCCCAATGACTTTCAATTGGTGCAAGAGGTTTCACCAATCTAGGTCTTAGAAGAAGGAGAAAGTGGCAGCTTCATCTATCATTTCTTTGTTAGGTTTAAAATCTTACTCAAAATGTGAGTTTTTGACTATTCTCAGCACCAGTTCCCCAAATCGTCCTATTTCTGTTTAATCCATTCTCTCAAATGAAGACCACCTTGGGACAATGCAGTATGTTATCAGATTTGGCTCAGTAACCCTTCTGGTTTTTGAGTCTACACCTTGTAGTTTAGTCCAATTAAAGACATGAACTTGTAATGAGGATCATGTGGTGACAGAGAATATTGTCTGAAGTGTCCTCTTTTAGATGAGACATTTATCTAAGATCATCAGGGGTGTTTCTTTTTCTTTGGTTTTTATTCTTTTTTTTCTAATTGTTTTCTTTCTTGTATAATTGTGTATAATTTATGTTTTTCTTGTGAATGTTGTGTCTCGAATGCTACGTGCCTGTGATGCTGCTGCAAGTAAGTTTTTCATTGCACCACTGCATACATGTACTTGTGCAGATGACAATAAACTCGACTTTGCCATTAACTTTGGGTGTCCATAAAAATCCAGGGCTATTCAGGCAAGAGTGCAGAAGTTCTTCTCATCTTCTGGTCATCACTTATCCGTCGACAACAGATTATCTCACTATTTATCTTATTTCTGTTTGTTCCAACATGATTACCTTGTCAAATTCTGTTGGAGAGAAGACTCAAAAGACCACTGTTCTCGTTCAATCTCTTTATTACTTGATCTGAGGAGAGAGCACCAAGACAGGCACCTACGTCCCAGACCGGGTAGTCTCTGAGATACATTGATCTACATACATTCTTATACTTTTTCAGAGGTGCAAACAATTACCATACAAGGAATGATCATGCATTAGTCAGGCAGCATGGCACTTATTTTCTGCATCGTGATTGGTTACAGACAAAGGAATTCACTTAAAAAAAAGTTACTAAAGCTATAGTTCCTTAATCTTTTCAGACCATCTTGTTCCACTGGTTATCTTTGTATACATAAGGTTTCTCATGGTGGGCTCAGGGTCAGTTTAGTGGAGTAAGAGTCAATTGTGCAGATTTGTTGAGACAAGAACTGATTGTACTGTATAATCATACCTCAAGGCTGAAGAAAACTAGCTGAAGCAAGCAAAATCTCTGAAGCAAGGCACTGCAAAACAAAGCACAGCTATTTCAAGCAGTTTATTACAGCCATAGTGATGTACCCTTTAATTCACGTTTCAGGGGTCACAATCTTTTACTCTCCTAACCTTTCATTATACCTTATACACATTCTCAACCTATTAACCAATTTCAAAAGTAACTAACCAGCTGTGATATGTTCCAGCTAACCTAAACAGGTCTCCAAGCACCTGAAAGCTAAGGTCCAACAAGAAAATTAAGACCTAAAGAACAGATGATGAATGGAATGAGGGAAATAAATTTAGAACTCATGGATGACCATGATAAGATAAGATAAGATAAGATAAGATAAGATAAGATATTTATTTATTAGTCACATGTACATCGAAACACACAGTGAAATACATCTTTTTGTGTTGCTAAGAATGTGCTGGGGGGCAGCCTGCAAGTGTCACCACTCTTCCGGCACCAACATAGCATGCCCACAGCCCCTAACCTGTACATCTTTGGAATGTGGGAGGAAACCGGAGCACCCAGAGGAAACCCATGCAGACACACGGGGAGAATGTACAAAATCCTTACAGGCGGCAGCAGGAATTAAACCCAGGTCACTGGTGCTGTAATAGCATTCTTTAGCACATCAGGATTATTCACAACCCAAACACCTAAGGATTGGAGCCACAGAGAGCCAAGAACAAAAGAGCCTCTCAAGGATAGAGAGGCAATCAGTGCCCTCTAGAAGTAGCATCTTGAAGAACACATCAAGTCGGAACTCTTTCCTTGACAATATTGTTCTTGATTCTATTCCACAAGATAACAACTGGTCCAATCTTGCTGCCACCAAGCGCCCACAAAGGGATATGCACCAGCTGAAAAAACAACAGCTGTCTGAATCTGATGATATCACTCCAGAAGTTCTAAAACTTGGTGGAATTATGAGGAGGAGTATATGAAGGTCAAGACCTCAAACGCAGCATTAAACTCTTGGACTATTGAATAGTGATTCCTGTCCATTTGCATACTTCAGAGATATGGACAACCTACAGCAAATACCTAAGGCACTAGAGAGGTACCAGCAATGGTACCTTCATAAAATCATCCAAATCTACTGGTGGGATCAGAAAATCAATGCCAGTATCCTGTCCTGGGCCAACATTCCAACAACGAGGGGATTAATTCTCATTCTGCTCCATTGTACAGGTCACATTTTTCATATGTCTGACACCAGATTTCTGAAACACTCTATTTTGAGCTCTGTCATGGCAAGAGAAGGGGTGAGAAAACACTTTCCAGGAGGAGTGAGAAAAATGTTCTCGAGGCCTCCCTGAAGAGATATAACATTGCCACTAACTCGTGGAAATCCCTGATCCATGACCACTCAAAATGAACAAGGAGCGGTTGGGAAGGCATTGAGTCTCTTCTTAAGGGCCGCACAGAAGCCCAGTGAAAATGGCAGAAGGAGTGCACCACGTCACAAACTAAACACCCACCCACCCACCCCATCAGGTCCCTTCTTCCTCATTTGTGGCAATGTCTGTGGTTCCCACATGGCCCTCAACAGCCACCTCATAACTGATGGATCTCAAGAAAGAGCAACTCACCTTCAACCCCTAGGGAATTCCAAAAAGAGCCATAATAAGAATACGTTGAAGAAACATTGGACACAATATAAACACAGATTTGTTCTTAATATATTAACTATTGCTGTACAACTGCAAATAATTATTGCTGTAGTGGACATGGGGGCATTTGATAGCTGCAGCAGATGTGTAGGTGGGATCAAAAGTTACAAAGAAATTAACTGAGTGGACAAGCTGTGCCAGGAGAAATTTAATTGTGGAGGGCTTCCACTGTGCATCTGAGAATGGTAATTCCGAACATTTTCTTAATATAGTATTAAGAGATTAAAAGATATGAAGATTCAGGAGGCTGGATTTCAGGACACACAGACTACTGAAAGCCATTGCACAACCATAAAAGGAATCATTACGCTAATGGATACTGGCTTTTATCTTAAGAGGCTTAGAGCATAAAAGTGAGGAAATGGTGATTCAATTTTACAGAGCCTCAGTCTATGTTTACCTTCAGGAAATTTGTTGAGACAATTTGTCGATAGTCTTACTAGAAATGGGGCAGAAATTGACGTTATCTTGGGTTATGAAACTGAGCAGGTGGTGGAGTTGTTGGTGGGGGAACATTTTGGGAACAGTGACCATAATTCTGTCAGTTTTATGATAGTCATGGATAAGGTTGGACCTCAAGTTAAGGTCTTGAATTGCCGATTTCAATGACATAAGAGTGGACCTGGAAAAACTAGGTTGGGAGCAGATGCTTGCAGGTAAAATGACAGCAGAAAAGTGGTGATCCAATGGAGCTTTTTGATTTTGAAAAGGGTTAATAAGGTAGGTTTAGAGACAAAGTTTCCACACAATGAAGGGACCACAGTTAGTGGATGTGGACATATGAGGACTCAGCCTCACTCAGGGAGTTGTTAAGAGATGGTATTGGCCAACTCCTGGACAGAATTCCTCTTTAGTTGAAGGAAGCAAGATCAACGCATGAAGGGAAAATGAATTAATGTTATGCTGATTGGCTGAGATCAAGGGAGGTGAGAGGCAGTTTGTGTGGGGGATAAAAGTGGCCTGTGTTTGGGTTATGTATTCTCTGAATACTGTGTATCAGGCTGCTCATTCACCTTCTTCAAAGGACAAGGAGCCTATATTTCTCTATACTACTGAATCTATCACTTGGAACATAATGCCTTTTGACATGCACTTCTCTTGTGTCTCTGACTTGTTATGACACAAAGGAGGTCATTCAGTCTATTGGATCTGTACCAGTTCCCAGCAGAGAATCCCATCAATCCCATCCCCTTTCTCATTTCCCTGTAACCCAGCAACTTATTCTTTGACACATCCATCCTTGATTCCATTTACCATTTGCCCATGCAAATGGATAACTTACAGTAGCCAAAAGTCCTACCAGCACATCTTTAGGATGATGGATGAAATCAAAGCACCTGGTGGAAACCCACACAGTCACAGACAGAATGTGCAAACTCCACACAGACAGCATGCAAGGCCAGTATCAAACCTCAACTGCTGTACTTTTAGGGCAGAAGAACTAACTGCTCCACTGCTGTGCTGACCAGAACTGGAGTTGCAAATGTGTAAATCACTGCAGTATATTGGACTATACTAAAATGTGCATCTAAATCCTGACAGTGGTCGTTTGTGAATAGGCAAAGAAGAATTTGGGAAGATGAAAAGTTGACAGCTCAGAATGGAAAAGTTGCAACTTGACAAATATTTCCAAAATTAGGGTTGTCTTCACATAAGTTATCACTCAATCATTAATGGGGCAGAACTTGTAATGTAAAGGGGATTGTAACTTATGGTACAAAACAATGAGGGAAAAGTCTCATGATAGAACTACAAATAAGACTGCAACAGAGCCAGAACAAACCTCTGGCCTAAGGTCCCAGAGGTACTCCACTTGTTCTGAAAGATCTCTTCTTTGGACTGTGCAAATGATGCATTTATTCAATATCCGATGTCAATAAATGAAGCATTTTGGGGAGCGATGTTTCCACATGTTGCAGTGCTACTTATTCAACCACACGTTCACCCATGAGTCGGGAAGTTATATTGTATCTTTATAAAACTCTGGTTAGGCCACATCTGGAGTATTGCATTCAATTCTAGTCGCTCCATTATAGGAAGGATGTGAAGGCTCTGGAGAGGGTGCAGAAGAGGTTAACCAGGATGCTGCCTGGATTAGAGGGTATGTGCTATAAAGATATTTTGGGCAAACTTGGGTTGTTCTCTCTGGAGTGGTGGTGGCTGAGGGGAGACCTGATAGAGGTTTATAAGATTATGAGAGGCATAGATAGAGTAGACACTGGTATCTTTTTCCCAGGGTCAAAATGTCTAATACCAGAGGGCATGCATTTAAAGTGAGAGGGGGTAAGTTCAAAGGAAATGTGTGGGACAGGCTTTTTTCACAGAAAGTGGTGGGTGCCTGGAATGCGCTGCCTGGGGTGGTAGTGGAGGCAAATATGACCAAGGCGTTAGGAGACTCTTAGATAGGCACATGAATGTGCAGAGAATGGAAATATATGGACAATGTGTAGATAGAAGGGATTAGTTTAGTTAGGCATTTAATTACTCATTTAATTAGTTCAGTACAACATCATGGGCCGAAGGGCCTGTTCCTGTGCTGTATTGTTCTATGTTCTATGAGTCAGTTAGTTGTGGGATTAAGCCACATTCTCGGACCTGAGCCAAATCTCCATACAACATCAGGGGAGGATTGTAGGTTTGAAGAGCTGCCCTTTACAGTTGTTCAGTTGCACATTATAGGTTCTCTGATGCTAAATGGTGAACAGTGGGTAATTCTCTTTGTGACCTGGCCAATGTTCAGCCCTCTGTCAACATTATTTGTTCATCTCTCATTTGTAGGATTTGCTTGCGCCTCAATGGCTCTCGAACTTGCTTGCATGATAACAGTGACTGTATTTATTACTTACCAATCTCAGTAGACAGATGCTTAGCCAAACTGTATAATGTTTTGGTGGCCTTGACATCAGCAGACCTGCTTAAAGCAAAATTCTTAATGCCTGTTATGGAAAAACCATGAGAGGGGTATCCTGTATATTGGCCTGGTAATATCTGGACTATGCTCTCGAAAAGTTAAGTTAGACATTAATATCTACAATGCATTTCCTCAAGATATAATTTGAAATAAAAGTAGCCACAAAGAAAGAAATGCTACCTTTAATTATTTCTACTGCCAAAGCTAGGGAGGTGAAGTTTAGGTAGTGGAGGAAGTCACAATGGCAAATGCTGATTTTTATTAAACATTCACAGTTAAAACCACAGAATGATCGACTCTTTTTTAGATATCAGGGAGTTAAACGCTGCACATTGTCACAGCTGTCAGCGAATTGACTCTTTGATGTACTCAGAATGGCAGAACATTTACAGATAAAAGAGTTAGAGCAATCACCCTTTAGCCACAGCTAGTAATACAAGACTACAGGAACACATCAGCACCTTCTATACTCTCAGGCAGCTTCTTATTTCAAACGGTTAAAGGAGGATAACTCTCACCGCTACCTCTGCCCACCCCACAATCTATTTTAAATAAAAGCCCACAACAGGTATTTAAAATGCAGATGAAATTTATTGCCTCAAGTTACTGGCGGAGATGTTATATTATATACACGTAGCTCATTTTGGTGTGGAATAGTGAAGATAAAACTAATTGCTTTGCTGTGTTATTGGTACTGCTTATGTCAGTGCAAATCCGGTGTACCTGAGTTATACTGTCAATCCCATGCACAGATTTGTACCAAGGTGCAAATGACAATTAGCCTTCATTCCAAAACAGCTAATTTTCTTTTCATTTATTTGTCCATTGGATATGGACATCACTAGCAAAGTCAACATTCATTAACTATCCCTTAAAGCCCTCTCAATGGACAATTTAGAGTTACCTCAATGGTGGTTCTGGAGTCACAGATGTACCAGATCAGGACAGGAGGCAGATCCTTCTGTTCACAAATCATGTGGTGTTTTATTGCAGTCCAATGATTTCATAAATGCTAATGGCAACACTAGCTCTTTATTTGGATTTATTCCCCTGCGATCATTGTGGGATTTGAACTCTTGTATTTGGATCAATGGCCTATCATCTGGATACTAGTCCAGTAACCTAACCACTGCACTATCTTGGCAACTTCTCAGGCACTTTGGTAAAATGTACATAAGATCTGATGTACGTCAATCTGCTTAATGTAAGTCAATAGCCAAGTGTTCCACTGAACAGGAATTGGTCCCATGATATACACAGCTCAGCTGACCTGATAGTGATATAGGTAGGCAGAGATAACCTCTCCTACTGCCTCCGCTTCACTGTGGATGTTGGGAATTGGAGCTGCCATTTTAACACCTGAACAAAGAACATACCTACATTCTGTTCCATTATCCCTGTACATGGAATTGGAATTGGATTTGGTTTATTATTGTCACACTTACCAAGATATAGTGAAAAGCTTTTGATTTCATGCCATCCAGACAGGTCATTCCATACATAAGCACATCAAGGTCGTAAAGAGGAAAATAAAATGTAGGATATAGTGTTACAGTTACAGAGAAAGTGCAATGCAGGTGGACAAATAAAGTGCAAGGGCCACAATGAGGTAGATTGAGAAATCAAGAGTTCATCTTTTAGCGTATGAGAGGTCCATTCAAGAGTCCTGATAATAGCGGGATAGAAGCTGTCCTTGAGCCTGGTGGTATGTGTTCTCAGGCTTCTGTATCTTCTGCCCGATGGGAGGGGAGAGAAGAGAGAATGACCAGGGTGGGAGGGGTCCTTGATTATGGTGGCTGCTTTCCCAATGCAGCAGGAAGTGCAGATGGAATCAAAGGAATGGAGGTTGGTTTGTGTGATGGACTGAGCTGCATTCACAGCTCTCTGCAATTTCTTATGGTCTTGGGCAAAGCAATTGCCAGGCCAACATGGAGCAATGACATGGTAATGACATAACTCCACTTAGCTGGTGTTAATTTGAAACCAGCCATACAAGACAGCCATAAGTTTCAGCTGATTAATCTGTTATAACTTTGGCCAGAATGGAAAGAGTTAATAGACTACAAACGGAAGGTTGTGGGCAGGCCCGGAATTTAGTATATAAATGTACAGGCCATTTCCTGATGGTAAGGCACTTAAAATAGTTACAAGTCATTTATTGATTTCTCTGGAAGGAACTCAGTATACAGCTTCAGAGTTTATGATTGAAATTACCTATCAGGGAAAATTGAGCAGGCTGCGTTTCACTCTAAAATGAAATTAGACATGAGAGAAATATTTAAAATTATACAAAGCTCAGTAGGATGAACTTGGATAAACTGCTTCTATGTGGGTGAGCCCAGAATAAGGGAGTGTACATATAAATAGCCAACAAGCAGGCAAAGGAAGTTAGGAGAAACTTTCTGCATGGACCCCACATTTAGTGTTTGAAGCAGGTGATGGATATACATTAATGGGGAAGTTTGACGCATTAGAGAAGGGAAAAGAAGAATAAGGGTGGAGAATGGGAAGGTGAAGTTGACATTTTATGTGCAGTGTTAACACCAGAAGTAATCAGATGGGCTGACTAGCTTGTTTCTATGCTGTAGGTTGTTTCCACTTCAATTTGAAGCACATGAGACACAGGAGACTGCAGGTGCTGGAATCTGGAGCAACTAACCATCTACTGGAGGAACTCAGGGGGTCAAGCAGCATCTGTGGGAGGTAGAAACAACAGAGGGGAACAGTGAGAGAGGGTCTCACAGAACTCCCGTCAGAGAGAGGAGGGAAATTTCTTCAAAATGAGCATACCTTGAAGAGGCTTTGCAGTGGAGTGCTAAAATAGGGACACAAGAGACCGGAGATGGTGGGATCTGGAGCAACACACAACCTGCTGGAGGAACTCAGCAGGTCACACAGCATCTGAGATGCTGCTCAACCTGCTGAGTTCCTCCAGCAGATTGTTTGTTGCTCAATTTGAAGCACCTTGGACATTAACAAAAAGGTAAGATATCTTTATTATAAGATATCTTTATTAGTCACATGTACATCGAAACGCACAGTGAAATACATCTTTTTGAGTAGTGTTCTGGGGGTAGCCCACAAGTGTCGCCATGCTTCCGGCGCCAACATAACATGCCCACAACTTCCTAACCTGTACGTTTTTGGCATGTGGGAGGAAACTGGAGCACCCGGAGGAAACCCATGCAGACACGGGGAGAATGTACAAACTCCATACAGACAGCAGCTGGATTTGAACCCGGGTCGCTGGTGCTGTAAAGCGTTACGCCAACCACTACATTACCGTGCCTGCCAATGGTTCAAATGACTTCATTTGAAGAAAGTCTTAAATGAAAGCAGCCCAGCAAAAGCTGTACACAGCAGCAAAGTTACTGAGCACCTATTGCTTATTAAAGCCCAGGTGAGGTGGAGCTGGGTTATTAGGAATGGTGAGCATCAAAGGAGGAGATAACTACCCGTAACCTGCTGTTGATGTTACCTCTGGAAGGAAAGGACAGAGAGTGTATCTCGGGTCATGCCTCCTTAACCACCTCTAAGTGAGACAGCATCTTCCCGAAAGAAACGTTTCAGCCTCTGTACAAATTCAACACTGCTTGAAAGACATCTACAATTTCATTTTGGTTATTATTTTTTCATACTGGATTAAAGTCTTAATCAACTTTTGATCTTAAGGTTGGTCTCAAAGGTGGCAAAGTGGGGCCACTAGCAGAGCTGCAGCTTCATAGCTCCAGAAGTATTGAGCAGTTACGGAGGAGACAACTGCCCGCCAACTGCTAATCCCTCTCAGTTTAGTAGAGAAGCATGATGGGAGGACCGTTAGTGGAAGAAATGGAGAAGAATCCAGAGTTAATGATCAAGGTCAGACTGCTCGTTCTCATCATTAAGTAAGAAAACCTCAGGAAGCCTCCCTGTGAACATTGAGAAATAATTCCGCATGGCAGGCTGCCATGGAAAGTTCAATCGCATGGGACCCAGGAAAAGCTAGCTCATTGGATACACAATTGGCTTGATGGTAGGAAACAGAGGGTGATGGTGGAATGTTGTTTTTCAGACTGGAGGCCCATAACTGTGGTGATCCCCAGGGCTGGGTATTAGGCCCATTGCTATTTGTCATCTGTATCAATGATTTGGATGAGAATGTACAACATGGTTAGTAAGTTTGCAGATGACACTAAAACAGGTGGTGTCATAAACAGTGAAGAATGGTTATCAGGATTTACAGAGGGATCTTGATCAGCTGGGTAAGTGGGCTGAGGAATGGCAAATGGAGTTTAATTCAGATCAGTGAGAGGTGTTATATTTCGGGAAGACAAATCAGGGTAGGACATTCACAGTCAACAGTAGGGCCCTGGGGAGTGTTGTAGAACAGAGGGACCTAGGAGTACAAGTACATGATTCCCTGAAAGTGGCATCATAGGTAGACAGGGTGATGAAGAAGGCTTTTGGCATGCTGACCTTCATCAGTCAGGACCTTGAGTATAGAAATTGGGATGCTATGTTGCAGTTGTACAAGATGTTGGTGAGGCCACATTTAGAATATTGTGTTCAGTTTTGGTCACCCTGCTATTGGAAAGATGGCATTAAGCTAGAAAGAGTGCAGAGGAGATCTACGAGGATGTTGCCAAGACTCGAGGGACTGAGTTATGGAGAGAAGTTGAACAGCACATACGTTAGACTATTGTTTATTGACTACAGCTCTGCCTTCAATGCAATAATCCCAAGCAAGCTTGTCACCAAACTCTGAGACCTAGGATTCAACACCTCCCTCTGTAACTGGATCTTTGACTTTCTAACAGACAGACCGCAATCGGTGAGGATAGGCAGCAGTACCTCCGGCATGATTATTCTCAACACTGGTGCCCCACAAGGCTGCGTCCTCGGCCCTCTACTCTTCTCCCTATACACTCATGACTGTGTGGCCAGATTCTGCTCTAACTCCATCTAAAAGTTTACAGATGATACCACCGTTGTAGGCCATATCTCAAACAGCAATGAGTCGGAGTACAGGAAGGAGATAGAGAGCTTAGTGGAATGGTGTCATGACAACAACCTTTCCCTCAATGTCAACAAAACAAAAGAGCTGGTCATTGACTTCAGGAAAGGGGGCGGTGTACATGCACCTGTCTACATCAATGGTGCTGAGATTGAGAGGGTTGAGAGCTTCAAGTTCCTGGGTATGAACATCACCAACAGCCTGTCCTGGTCAAATCATGTAGATGCCACGGCCAAGAAAGCTCACCAGTGCCTCTACTTCCTCAGGAGGCTAAAGAAATTTGGTTTGTCCCCTTTGACTCTCACCAAATTTTACCAATGCACCATAGAAAGCATCCTATCTGGATGTATCACAGCTTGGTATGGCAACTGCTCAGCCCAAGACTGCAAGAAGCTGCAGAGAGTTGTGGACACAGCCCAGCGCATCACGGACACTAGCCTCCCCTCCTTGGACTCTGTCTTTACCTCTCATTGTCTTGGTGTAGCAGCCAGCATAATCAAAGACCCCACCCACCCGGGACATTCTCTCTTCTCTCTTCTTCCATTGGGTAGAAGATACAGGTGCCTGAGGGCATGTACCACCAGACTTAAGGACAGCTTCTACCCCACTGTGATAAGACTATTGAACAGTTCCCTTATACAACGAGATGGACTATGACCTCATGATCTACCTTGTTGTGACCTTGCACCTTATTGCACTGCACTTTCTCTCTAGCTGTGACACTTTACTCTGTACTGTTACTGTTTTTACCTGTACTACATCAATGAACTTTGTACTAACTCAATGTAACTGCACTGTGTAATGACTTGACCTGTACAATCGGTTTGTAAGACAAGCTTTTCACTGTACCTCGGTACAAGCGACAATAATAATAAACCAAAACCAAAACCAGCTTGGGACTTTTTTCATTGGAACATAGGAGAATGAGGGGTGATCATATAGAGATGTATAAAATCATGAGGGGCATAGATAGGGTGAATGCACACAGTCTTTTTCCCAAGGTTGGGAATCAAGAACTAGGGGGCATAGGTTTAGGGTAAAAGGAGAGAGACTTCATAGGAACCTGAGGGGTAAATTTTTCACCCAGAGGATGGTCAGTTTATGGAATGAGCTGTCAGAGGAAGTGGTTGAGGCAGGTGCATTAACAGCATTTAAAAGGTACTTGGACAGGCAGATGAATAGGAAAGATTTAGAGGGATAGGAGCCAAACGCAAGCAAGTGGGACTAGCTTGGATGGGAATTTTGGTAGGCATGGATCAGCTGGGCTGAAGGGCCTGTTTCCATGCTGCATAACTCTACGACTCTATAGCTAGTCTTTCCATTGGTTGCTTGCTGGACTTGAGTCCAATACCAGCAGTCTTTACTCAGTTTTTCGTTCTCCTCAGGAGAATCATACTGGATCCTGGGATGTGAGCAGGAACAGCAGAACGCAAGGTATTGTACCAATATCAAAGAAATACACTTTGTGAAAACCAGTTCACAGTATTGTCCTTTAACCAGGCTCTGGAGGTCAGGTTTGAGACTTGGAATTTGGGATGTTAGTGCATATGGGCAGGGATCTCCTCTTCGTTTTCACCTTCCTCTTTTATCCTGCTCTCTAACTGTTCATGAAATGTGGAGTGAATGTTTATCAAAGTGAACCCAAAGCTGGGCTCAAATGTTTGGCTTTGCAATGCTCAGTATTATACATCTGAGGTACTTGCAGGTTTGAATCCCATTCTGTCTAATGCTGAATTTTGTCAAGCAGAAAAGTGTGAAGGATGTTTTGTTTTCCTTTAAGGAGGGTGAAGGGAGTAGAGGTCAGTAGGGGTAGCCTCTTAACAAGTCTTGGGTTCAGAGGTCACAGCAAGCATACTGAGAGCAAGCCCATGGTTAGGTGTAGACTTCCAAAGTTTGAAGGTGAAAGAAAGCATAAGAAAGTTAAACAAGGGGATAATGAAATTGGAAAATATCGAGGTTTACAGAAACAAAACACACTCACTCTGCCCATTATTTTGACGGGAGCGTTAGCCCTATTATTTATTATTTTAATGGAGACTTTTCTCTGATCGTTTGAAATAAACCATTCTACCACTGAATTAAGCGACATGTACCTGTCATCCAAATAAATGATGAGTGGCACGGTAGTGTAGCTGTTAGCGCGATGCTATTACAGCGTCAGCGATCGGGGTTCGATTCCTGTCGCTGTCTGTAAGGAGTTGGTATGTTCTCCCGTGTCTGCGTGGGTTTCCTCCGGGTGCTCCGGTTTCCTCCCACATTCTAAAGACGTATGGATAGGTTAATATGGGTTTAAAACGGGCGGCGCGGACTCATTGGGCTGGAAGGGCCTGTTACCATGCTGTAAATAAAATTAAATTTAAAAAAAAATAAATGAGTCATCCAACATTACAACTGTAATGCACACTGTTGAGACATTAAACTAAACCATTCAGTCAGTTACCAAAGAAAGCATTAAGCTTATCTTCAGTAAGGTCTTTGGAGCAGGTCTGGTTTTATGTGCCAGTAAGTACTACCTGTACTAACCTCTAGGAGACAGCAGGAGCTTTGGAACAAGAGGGTTCAGTTTATGGCAGGTTGACCACAACTAACGTGGGTGTTTACATCATGCAGTGACGATGTCATTACATCACATGTGGCATTTGCATACTTACACACACAAACCTTTCACCTTGCTTTCTTTCTTTGGAAGAGTGCTACACATTACGCATAGTAATTTCATATTCAGTCTGTTAACTGGCTTTCTGAAACATTTTGACTTTCTTAACTGAGTTTGAGTGTCTGGCTGGAGTTACTTCTTGATCTGATGATTGTGGGACATCCTGAACCTGTAAGCTGTCAACCTGTGTCTCCTCTTCAGTAGCTGTCTCCGTATCCACTTCTGAATATGTACGTCATCACATGTTCCTTCAACAAGTTCCAGTTTGCCTCTTGTCACCATCATTTGGTTAACATGATCACCATTGATTTTTCCTCCAATTCACATGTAGAGGTTCATATCAAGTTGCAGACTTGTGATATCATACTTGTCTCCCAACTGAACAGGTCATACTTGCTCATTGGTCTTAAAACTCTCACTTTCCTGTGTTGTGTGAACCTCTTCTCTTTACCTCTTTCCAAGGTGTTGTTAGGATGTCAATCATCATCTTGTTTCTGCTTCAGCTTTTGTCCCTCTGTTCCCTCCTCCAAGCAGAGCTGCAGAAAACCCAAACACGTTCAAAGTTTACAATGTAACAACAGCTCTGCTGGGGTGAACCTTGTGGTGGAATACAGCACTGTGCAATATTTGAACAAGAGGTTCACTAATTAATTAATTATAATTAAACTTGATCAACTTTGGAAAGCTTTCCTCTCCAAGGCTTCTGTAAGAATATGTACTGACTTTTCGTGCGCTTAGAAAAAGTTCAACATAAAAATTTTCCTTCATAAATGCATAGTTCTGAGGTGCAATGGGCAGTGCCATCGATGAGCAATGCTTGAACAGTTTCTTTAAACTGCTGGCTTTTCTTCCCAATATTTCTTCCCCTTCACCATCAGATATCTGAACCCATGAACACTACCTTGTTATTCCTTTTTTGCACTATTTATTTATTTCTGTAACTTACAGTAATTTTTATGACTTTATGTCTAGCACTGTACTGCTGCCACAGAACAACAAATTTCATGACATATGTCAGTAATAATAAACTGATTCTGACTCAATACTTGTTAGTGGTTGTTACTATCCATATTGCCAGTTGTGGTGTATTTGAGGCAGCACTGTGGTGCACCTAGTAAGGCTCCTTCCTCACAATTCCAGCGACCCGGGTTCGATTTTGACCTCAGGTGCTGTCTGTGTGGAGTCTGCATGTTCTCCCTGTGACCGTGTGAGTTCCCTACGGCTGCTCCTGTTTCCTCCCACGTCACTAAGACATGTGTGTTGCTAAGTTAAATGACCACTGTAACTTGTCCCTAGTGTGGAGGTGAGTAGTAGACTCTGGGGGAAAGTTGATGGAAATGTGGGGAGAATAAAATGGGACCAATGCAGGATTAGTGTAAATGGGTACACAATGGTCAGCACGGACTCAATAATCAGAAGGGGTTGTTTCCATGCTGTATGACTCATGCTCTATGACTCAATGTCCCTCTTGTTGAACCAGTCTAAGCTGGTAACCAATAACTTTAAAAACTGCAAGCAAAGAACAGGAGCTTCAGAACAAGAGCGAAAACAGAATGCTGGAAAAACTCAGTGGGTCAAGCAGCATCTGTGGAGGCAAAAGGTATAAGTAACATTTCGGGTTGAAAGGGAAGAGGAAAGATTGCTCGTATACAGCTATGGTGCCAATGACATTTCTGAATAAGGTAGTCAGCAGACTGTCCATCTGTGTGTAGCATTGACTGAATATTTAATGTACTGAGGTAGTTTCAAGAGAAGGACTTCAGGGGATGAGGCAGAACTGTACAAACAGAACTACAGCTCACTCCAGGGCAGCCCTTCAACAGCCAGTTACTCAACACTCCAACCAATGAAGGCAAGTATGCCGCACACCTTCTTTAGCACTCCCCTATCCACTTGTTTTGCAACTTTCAGCGAGATATGGACTAGCATCCTAAGATCCCTCTGCACATCAATGCTCCAAAGGGTCTTGGCATTTACTGTACACTTTTCTCTCAAATGCAACACCTCACACTTGTCCAGATGTTTTTTACCATGTGTAAGTGGGCTACCACCTTTGCAAACTATAACAGTGAGCCCATTTCAAACATTTTGAGTGCTTTGTGATACCAACAGAGAATGGAGGTACTTATATCATCTCTGTATAGAGTCTTTCACACTCACTGTTATGAAAATACTCTTGAACCAGGCCCTATATTTACTAAGGCTACCCAGGCTCTAAGCCTGATTAAATCTGGCCTCCATCAGCCACTGCAGAGTGCGAATCATTTCTTGCTCATGAAGATCCTAAGGCCAGGAACTGACTTCAGCTTCCCAGCTAGTCCAGGATCTCCAGCACTTGAAGAATAAACTAAAGACCACTCCTGGATGTAATGCAGGAGAATAATACATGGGGTATTTAAAGCATACTATTCATTTTCTTTGAATATTTTCATTTAAAAATTACAAAAAATATTGGGAAGAAAATGAATATGAAGGCTGGTTCACTGACAACTTGAGTCAAAAATTTCTGGTGCTCTTTCTAGTTTCCATTTCCAGTTCGAGTTGGGAAAGCTGTGCACTTTGACTGTAGACTGGCTGTGGGAATGTGAGGTCAGGATAAGTTGAAGTGGGAAATCATGTGTTGAAACCTCCAGGAATACATCCAACAAGGAGCAGAGTCGCTATTCGTAACTGTATCAGCTATGGGTTGGACAATGGGGCGTGGAGTGTGTTTGGGCTCATGTCAAGTTGCAAATTGTACAGCTAACGACATCAATTCACTCAGAAAAGACTCTTTAAACAAAGACCAGTGAAAAAAGAATTCAAGGGAGAAACTGCAGCAACTTCTCCCAATCTAAACAGATTATTTTTGCCAAAAATTCAGGGAATGGAGAGTAGCTATATACGAGTTAAGTGGATCAGTTTAATCTCAGGCACTTGCAGAACTGATTGATGGTTGACCAACAGTTTAAAAAGAAGACTGCCGTAACCAGCGGGCGGCGTCGGAGCGGGCAGCTGAGTGAGAGGGAGCAGAGTGTTTTGGGTTTTGGCTCAAGGGGCGAGGCGGGACAGTAGCTGGTAGGTAAAGGTAAGGCTTACCTGTTATCTGTTATAAATTTTTAAGTAGGATAAAACTAGGTAGGGAAAGAATTAGTTCAGATGGAGGACATGGTGGTGTGCTGCAGCTGCTTGATGTGGGAGCTAGTGAACCTTGCTGTGGTGCACGATGACCACATCTGCAGTAAGTGCTTGAGACTGGAGGAACTTCAGCTCAGAATTGATGAGCTGGAGTCGCAGCTTCAAACACTGTGAAGCATCAGGGAGGGAGACAGTTATGTAGATACTGTGCATTGGGAGACAGTCACCCCCCTTAGAGCAGGTACTTCTGGGGTCCAGGAAGTAGATAGAAGGGTGACTGTCAGGGGAGAGAAAAGGAAAAAGAAAACAAACTGGCAGATAGTGTAGAGGACCCCGGAGGCTGTTCCCCTCAATAACAGGTTGAGGGGGATGACCTGCAGGGATCAAGCAGCAGTAGCCAGGTCTCTGGCACTGGGACCGGTCCTGCTGCTCAGAAGGGAAGGGAGGAGAAGAGGAACACAGTAGTGATAGGGAACTCAATAGTCAGGGAAACAGATAGGAGGTTCTGTGGAAGTGAGCATGAATCCCGGATGGTATGTTACCTCCCAGGTGTCAGGGTCCGGGATGTCACTGATCGGGTCCACAGGATTCTTGAGCAGAAGGGAGAACAGCCAGAAGTCGTGGTTCATGTTGGTACCAACGACATAGGTAGGAAGAGGGATGAGGTCCTGAAAAGTGAGTTTAGAGAACTAGGCAGAAGGCTGAAGAACAGGACCTCAAGGGTAGCAATCTCGGGATTGCTGCCAGTGCCATGCGATGGTGAAGGTAGGAAGAGATGGCAAATGAATGATGGCTGAGAAGTTGGTGCAGGAGGGAAGGTTTTAGATTTTTAGATCATTGGGTTCTCTTCTGGGGAAGGTGGGACCTGTATAGAGAGGATGGGTTACACCTGAACCCGAGGGGGACCAATATCCTTGCAGGCAGGTTTGCTAGGGTGGTTCGGGAGGGTTTAAACTAGTTTGCAAGGGGTATGGGAACCAGAGGGGTAGGTCAGAGGAAGAAGGGATGGGGAAAAGTCAGATCTAACAGGCAGAGAGGCTTTGAGGAAGGAGAAGCAGAGTACAGGGTATAAAAGTAGTAAGGTGGATGGACTAAAGTGCACTTACTTAAATGCAAGAAGTATCAGGAATAAGGGTGATGAACTGAGAGCTTGGATAAGTACATGGGACTACGATATTATGGCTCTTGCAGAGACTTGGCTGTCACCAGGGCAGGAATGGATATTGAATATTCCTGGATTTCAGTGTTTTAAAAAGGGATAGGGAGGGGGGGGAGAAGAGGAGGAGGGGTGGCTATACTGGTCAGGGACACTGCTACAGCTGCAGAAAGGGTAGATAATGTAGAGGGATCCTCTCTAGAGTCAGTATGGGTGGAAGTTATGAACAAGAAAGGAGCAGTTACTCTACTGGGAGTATGCTATAAGCACCCCGGTAGCAGCAGGGATATTAAGGAGCAGATTGGGAGGCAGATTTTGGAAAGATGCAAAAAATAACAGGGTTGTTATCATGGGAGACTTCAACTTCCCAAATATTGATTGGCACCTGCTTAGTGCCAAAGTTTAGACAGGGCAGAATTTGTTAAGTGTGTCCAGGACGGATTCCTGTCACAGTATGTTGACAGACCGACTAGAGGGAATTCCATATTAGATCTAGTATTAGGTAATGAACCGGGTCAGGTGACAGATCTCTCGGTGGGTGAGCATTTGGGGGACAGCAACCACTGCTCCAGAACCTTTAGCGTTGTCATGGACAAGGATAGGAGCAAAGAGGACGGGAAGATATTTAATTGGGGAAAGGCAAATTTTGAGGCTACAAGGCGTGAACTTGAGATGACATTTTTGAAGGGAAATGTACTATGGAGATGTGGTCAATGTTCAGGGATCTCTTGCAGGATGTGAGGGATAAATTTGTCCTGGTGAGGCAGAAAAAGAATGGCAGGGTGAAGAAATCATGGGTGACAAGGGAGGTGGAACAGCTAGTTAGGAAGAAGAAGGCAGCATACATAAGATGTAAGCAGCAAGGATCAGATAGGGCTCGTGAGGAATATAGAGTAGCAAGGAAGGAACTTAAGAAGGGGCTGAGGAGAGCAAGAAGGGGGCATAAAAAGTCTTTAGTGAGTACGGTTAAGGAGAATCCCAAGGCTTTTTTCTCATACATGAAGAGCAGAAGGATGATGAGAGTAAAGGTAGGTCTGATTAGAGACAAAGATGGGAAGATGTGCCTGGAAGCTGTGGAAGTGGGTAAGGTCCTCAATGAATACTTCTCTTCAGTATTCACCAAGGAGAGGGGGCTTGATGATGCTGAGGACAGTGTTGGTAAGGTTAATGTTCTAGAGCAATGTAGATATCAAGAGAGAGGATGTGTTGGAGCTGTTAGGAAAAATTTAGGACAGATAAACCCCTGGGGCCTGACGGAATATTCCCCAGGCTGCTTCACGAGGCGAGGGAGAAGATTGTTGAACCGTTGGCTAGGATATTTGAGTCCTCATTGTCCATGGGATTGGAGGGTGGAAAATGTTGTCCCCTTATTCAAAAATGTAGTAGGGATAATCCAGGGAATTACAGACCAATGAGCCTTACGTCTGTGGTGGGTAAGCTGTTAGAAACGATTCTAAGAGATAGGATCTATGAGCATTTAGAGAATCATGGACTAGTTAGGGACAGCCAGCATGGCTTTGTGAAGGGAAGATCTTGCCTCACAAGCCTGATAGGGTTCTTTGAAGAGGTGACCAAGAAGATTGATGAGGGTAGTGCAGTAGATGTGGTCTACATGGATTTTAGTAGGCGTTTGATAAAGTTCCACATGGTAGGCTTCTTCAGAAGGCCAGAGGGCATGGGATACAGGGATGCTTGGCCATGTGGATTCATAATTGGCTTGCCTGTAGAAAGCAGAGGGTTGTGGTTGAGGGAGTGCATTCAGATTGGAGGGCTGTGACTAGTGGTGTCCCACAGGTATCGGTTCTGGGACCTCTACTTTTCGTGATATTTATTAATGACTTGGATGAGGGGGTGGAAGGGTGGGTTAGCAAGTTTGCAGATGACACAATGGTCGGTGGTGTTGTCACAAGATCACAAGATCACAAGACAAGGGAGCAGAAGTAGGCCATTCGGCCCATCGAGTCTGCTCCAAAGAAAAGGGGAAAAAAAAGAAATGAGAAATTGGGGGGGGCAAAAAAAACTATTCTAACCCCAAATTACGGCCTTATCCCCATATCCCTGATACCCCGACTAATTATATATCTATCTATCTCTTCCTTAAACGCCTCCAATGATCTGGCCTCCACTGGTGTACGTGGCAAGGAATTCCACAAATTCACCACCCTCTGGCTAAAGAAATTTCTCCTCATCTCTGTTTTAAACCTGTACCCTCTAATTGTAATATTGTGCCCTCTGGTCCTGGACTCACCCACCAAGGGAAACTGCTTGGCCGCATCTACTCTGTCCAGTCCTTTCAACATTTTAAATGTTTCTATGAGGTCCCCTCTCATTCTTCTGTACTCCAGTGAGTACAGTCCAAGAGCCGACAAACGCTCAACATATGTAAGCACGTTCATTCCGGGAATCATCCTTGTAAATCTCCTCTGAACCCTCTCCAACATCAGCACATCCTTCCTAAGATATGGGGCCCAAAACTGCACACAGTATTCCAAATGAGGCCTCACTAGTGCTCCGTAGAGCCTCATCAACACTTCCTTACTTTTATACACTATACCTCTCGAAATAAATGCTAATATAGCATTCGCTTTCTTTACCACTGATCCGACCTGGTGGTTAAACTTTAAGGTATCCTGCACGAGTACCTCCAAGTCCCTTTGTACTTCTGTACTTTGAATTTTCTCTCCTTCTAGATAATAATATGCCTGTTTATTTCTGTTTCCAAAGTGTACAACAGCACATTTCTCAACATTGAATCTCATCTGCCATTTCCTTGCCCATTCTCCTAAACTATCTAAGTCTCTCTGCAACCTTTCTGTCTCCTCAATACTCTCTACTCCTCCTCCTCTCTTGGTGTCATCCACAAACTTAGCCACAAAACCATTTACTCCATCATCCAAATCATTAATGTACAAGGTAAAAAGAAGTGGCCCCAACACCGACCCCTGCGGAACACCACTGGTAACGGGTAGCCAACCAGAACAAGATCCTTTTATTCCCACCCTTTGCTTCCTGCCAACCAGCCAATAGTCCACCCATTCTGTTATCCTACCTGTAATTCCATGACCTCTCATCTTATTAATCAGTCTCTCATGTGGCACCTTGTCGAAAGGCCTTTTGAAAGTCTAAATACACAACATCTACTGCCTCTCCCTTATCTATCCTACTTGTGATTTCTTCAAAAAACTCCAATAGGTTGGTCAGGCAGGATCTTCCCTTCACGAAACCATGTTGGCTAGGATCTATCTTACCTTGCATCTCTAGGTATTCCATAACCTCATCCTCGAGGACCAATTCCGATATCTTTCCCACCACCGATGTCAGACTAATAGGTCTGTAATTTCCTTTATGCTGCCTCCCACCTTTCTTATACAGCGGAGCTACATTTGCGACCCTCCAGTCCTCCGGAACCATGCCGGAGTCTATCCTGGAAAATTATCACCAATGCCTCTGCAATCTCTAAAGCCACTTCCTTCAGAACCCGGGAATGCATCTCATCCGGTCTGGGAGACTTATCAGTCTTTCGCCCATTTAGTTGTCCTAGCACCTTCTCTCTAGTAATCTTAACTGAACTCAGTTCCTTTCCATGAGACCCCTGACTAACTGGTATATTGCTGATATCCTCCACAGTGAAGACCGATGCAAAATACTCATTTAGTTCTTCTGCCATCTCTTTATCATCCATTATAATCTCTCCTGCACCGTTATCGATTGGTCCTATATCAACCCGTGTCTGTCTTTTACTCCTTATATATTTAAAAAAACTCTTAGTATCCTTTCGAATGTTATCTGCCAACTTCCTTTCATAATTCATCTTTTCTTTCCTAATGACCTTCTCAGTTTCTTTCTGCAGGTTTTTAAAAGTTTCCCAGTCTTCTGTTTTCCCACTAATTTTTGCTTCCTTGTATGCCCTCCCTTTTGCTTTTATTTTAGCCTTCACCTCTCTCATTATCCACATTTGTGCCTTTTTTCCATTCAAAACCTTCTTTTTTCTTGGAATATATCTATCCTGCATTTTCCTTATCACGTGTAGAAATTCCATCCATTTCTGCTCCGCCATCCCTACAGCCAGCTTACTCTTCCAATCAATTTGGGCCAACTCCTTTCTCATACTACTGTAATTTCCTTTGTTCCACTGAAATACTAATACACCAGTTATCAGCTTCTCCTTCTCAAATTTGAAACTGAACTCAATCATATTGTGATCACTAGTTCCCAATGGTTCCTTTACCTTTAGTTCCCTAATCACCTCCAGTTCGTTACACAGCACCCAATCCAAAACAGCCGATCCCCTGTGGGCTCATCAACAAGTTGCTCCAAAAAACCGTCCCATAGACATTCCACAAACTCACTCTCCTGAGATCTACCTCCTTGCTGGATTTCCCAGTCCACCTTCATGTTAAAATCCCCCACAATTATCTTCACGTTGTCACTCTGGCACGCTTTTTCTATTTCAAACTGCAACTTATGGTCCACTTCCTGACTGCTATTAGGGGGCCTATATATAACTGCTACTATTGTCCTTTTACCCTTGTTATTTCTTAGCTCCACCCATAAGTATTCCACCTCTTCTGACCCAATGTCCTTCCTTTCTATTGATTTTATATCATTACTAACCATCATGGCCACACCTCCTCCTCTGCCTACCCGCCTATCCTTCCTATACACTGTGTACCCCTGGACATTCAGTTCCCAATCACATCTGTCATAAAGCCATGACTCGGTGATTGCCACAATGTCGTATTTATTAACCTGTAGTTGTGCCACTAGGTCATCTACTTTATTCCTAATGCTACGTGCATTTAAATATAATACATTTAGTCCAGTATCTGCTATTGATTTTGTTGTACTTCTATTGTTCAGCAAATTATCCTGACTTTTCACCTGCCTGTCCTCCTTACCATCCTCACTACACACTGTCTTGGACTTGTTTCTATAAACCTCCTCCCTTACCCTAACATCTTGTATCCTAACATCCTGGTTTCCATCCCCCTGACAGATTAGTTTAAACCCTCCCCAACAGCTAAACTAAACATTCCCGCCAGGATATTGGACCCTTTGGAGTTTAGGTGTAACCCATCCTTAGTGAATAGGTCATGCCTCCCCCAAAAAAGGTCCCAATGATCCAGAAATCTGAAGCCCTGCCCCCTGCACCAGTCACTCAGCCACGCATTCATCTGCCAGATCTTTCTATTCTTTCTACCGTTGGCATGTGGCACAGGTAGTAATCCTGAAATTACCACCCTTGAGGTCCTACTTCCCAACCTTTTCCCTAACTCCTTGTATTCCTCCTTCAGGACCTCTTCTCTTTTTCTTGTGGATAGTGTGGAGGGCTGTCAAAGCTGACAGAGGGATATTGATAGGATGCAGAGCTGGGCTGAGAAGTGGAAGATGGAGTTCAATCTGGAGAAGTGTGAGGTGGTACACTTTGGAAGGACAAACTCCAAGGCGGAGTACAAGGTTAATGGCAGGATTCTGGGTAGTGTGGAGGAGCAGAGGGATCTGGGGGTTCATATCCACAGATCTCTGAAATTTGCCTCACAGGTGGATAGGGTAGTTAAGAAAGCTTATAGGATGTTAGCTTTCATAAGTCATGGGATCAAGTTTAAGAGCCGCGAGGTAATGATGGAGCTCTACAAAACTCTGGTTCGACCACACCTGGAGTACTGTGTCCAATTCTGGTTGCATCATTATAGGAAGGATGTGGAAGCGCTGGAAAGCGTGCAGAGGAGATTTACCAGGATGCTGCCTGGATTAGAGAGTATGGATTATGAGGAGAGACTAAAGGAGCTAGGGCTTTACTCATTGAAGAGAAGGAGGATGAGGGGAGACATGATAGAGGTATACAAAATATTAAGAGGAATAGATAGAGTGGACAGCCAGCGCCTCTTTCCCAGGGCACCAATGCTCAATACAAGAGGGCATGGCTTTAAAGTAATGGGTGGGAAGTTCAAGGGAGGTATCAGAGGGAGGTTTTTCACCCAGAGAGTGGTTGGTGCATGGAATGCACAGCCTGGGGTGGTGGTGGAGGCTGATACGTTGGTCAAGTTCAAGAGATTGATAGATAAGCATATGGAGGAATTTAAAATAGAGGGATATGTGGAAGGAAGGGGTTAGATAGTCTTAGGCGTGGTTTAAGGCTCGGCACAACATGGTGGGCTGAAGGGCCTGTATTGTGCTGTACTGTTCTATGGTTCTATGGTTCTAACCCAATCACTCCCAGACAGCTTTGCAATAGCAATGTCACTATGTGTAGCCAACCCTCGGCTGTGATGTGTGAATGGTGGTTGGGTGGAACACGATAAAGAAAGAAGAAAAACATATTAATAGTAAATGCAGAATGAAATCATGAAGGCAGCTCTCATTTGGATAGCTGCTGTTATATTTGTCACATTTAAGTGGGGGAAGGGAACTGTGGATAATATAGGTGAGGACAAATGACTTCAACAACCAATGGTTAGGTAGGCAGTAGGAGAGAGGTAGTTCATGGTGAAATCTCTAGAAATATGCCCAACAATGAGTGAATTACTAACAATACACATGAGAATAGGGCTCAGAGATCTGATCAAAAATCACCATGTTCCTGACTGAATGGTTTACGATTTGGGGTTGGAGGAGAAAGATTGGCTTCAAGGCAGCAAAAAAAGCAATTTAAAAAAAAAGAAAAGAAACGAAATGAGGATTGGCAGTAAAAGTTTTGTAATTTGATGGGAAATTTCTCTTTTGCTTTTGCTCTTCATGAATAGATAATTACTTGGAATTGATAATTACTTGGGTCCCTGGGTTTGATTTAAGCCTGGTCTGTGGTGAGGTGATTGATGTAAAATCCAAATTATTCCTTAATATTCTATTGGGCAAAGAGGAGAGTTGTGGAATATTGGAGCTTGCAGTTAACAGAAACACGGATGAGGGTTTCATCAACAGACAAGCTAAGGCTGATTGTGAATCTTTGAGCTTCAGACACAGAGGAGGGAGTGATACCATCTGAACCAAGGCAACCAATCAGAGCAATGACTTTCAGCTTCTGGACATCTGACGTACATGTTTGGATCTGATGCCCCAATCAGATTTTTGTATTCTGTTCAGGCACTGAACTCAATGAAGGATATGATAAAGAAAAATGATGGGAGGTGGATGACCATAGGAATGTGAGAAAAACTAAAACAATAAATCAAATTTTACTCTCAAAAGAACACTCACCAAATCACAAGACATAAAAACCTGCCATGCATTCATATTCTAACAATAGCTCCAACATGTAAGTATGTCCATTTTTAGTATTAAATTTGCATATCTGAGTGACCCCAGTTGAACCCTATTCAAAGGTGCCTTGGATACAAGCTGCTGCATGGTTCAATAACTTGTAGCAAAACACACCCAAAGATATTTCCTGTTTACGGTTAAAACTTCAAGTCTGAGACACCCATGGTCAAATTACTTTGTTCCTTTACACAGTAGTAAATATACATGGACATAAAATCAGACTTAATTATGCCTGTAGGTAGAAAAGCATACTGGGGTGTGCAGGAAAGATTGAAATGCTAAGATATAGACTTGTACTTTGACACACAGTGTAAGACAGTCCCAGTTTCAATGCTCCGATGGTGCTTACTTGGCTGTTCTCTCCCAGGTATGTGGACTGAGGGGAATAACTGATCACTCAGTCACTTCACTTCATTGCAATTGATCAATTGGTGTTAAATGCAGTAAAACCCTATTAATCCAACAAGCTTGGTACTTTGGTGATAATATATCTTTATTAGTCATATGTACGTCGAAACACACAGTGAAATGCACCTTTTGCATAGAGTGTTCTGGGGGCAGCCCGCAAGTGTCGCCACACTTCCGGCACCAACATAGCATGCCCACAACTTCCTAACCTGTCTTTATATCGTATGCCAGAGTCTCTTTAGAATGTGAGAGGAAACCGGAGCACCCGGAGGAAATCCACGCAGACACAGGGCGAACGTACAAACTCCTTACAGACAGCAGCTAGAATTGAACCTGAGTTGCTGGTGCTGTGATAGCGTTACACTAACCGCTACACTACCGTGCCTGCCCCATGATGCCACACTTGCAGGTTTTCCGAACTATTGGAAGTTAAGTTACTCCTTTGATAATCCAGCACACTATTAATTCACCTTTTGTTAGATGGTTACACAATAAATTATCCAGTCAACCCAGTAAGTTTCAAGTGAGTGTGGGAAACAGAACCCGGTGAGTTTAAAGGGCGCATGGAAATGAAACCAAGTGATTTTCAAAGGAGCACTGGAGTCGGGGCCCCAATGAGTTTAAAAGGAGTGAGGAACTGGGGTCCTAGTGAGTTTAAAGGGAGCAAGAAAGTGGGGACCTAGTGAGTTTAAAGGGAGCAAGGAACTGGGGACCTAGTGAGTTTAAGGGGAGTGAGGAACTGGGGACCCAGTGAGTTTAAAGGGAGCGAGGAAATGCAGACCCGATGAGTTTAGAGAGAGTGAGGAACTGGGGTCCTAGTGAGTTTAAAAGGAGCGAGGAACTGGGGACATAGTGCATTTAAAGGGAACGAGGTACTGGGGACCTAGTGAGTTTAAAAGGAGTGAGGAAATGGGGACAGTGAGTTTAAAGGGAGCGAGGAACTGGGGACCTTGTGGGTTTAAAAGGAGTGAGGGAACCAGGACCCCGGTGTGTGAAAGGAAGCGCTGAGCTATCGAGATATCCAGATAATCAGACAGTGGATTATCAGAGTTATATTGTATGCCAGCATGTGGGTATTGTTTACAGGCGGTTCCACATGAGGCTGGGCAAGAATATAGAGTGCAAATAAAAATACTTATAGTACCTTTCACAACTTTCCTAAAATGTTTTGCAATCAGTAAGGTACTTCTTCTGTCTGGGCACTATTATACGGTAGGAAATAAAACAGCAAAATTGTTAGAACTCCCCAAACAGCAATTAAATAAATGGCCAAATAATCTGTTTTAGGTATTAATTGATGGATAAATAAAAACCAGGACACCATGAGAATTGCCTTGCTAAACAGTGCTTAGAATCACTTATGCCCACCTAAGAGTAAAGATAGGGCCTTGGATTAATATTACATCTAAAAGACAGCACCCCAGGAGTGCAACATTGCTTCATTGCACCATTTTGGTATCAGCTTGGAACTTGTACTGAAATCTCTGGAGTGGGACCTGAACCTACAACTATCTGGCAACCAAACAAGCCACAGCTGACACAAGGAAAAAAACATTTTAGAAAAGGAAAAGAGATTGACTTGGTCTGTTTGTTACTCCTCATAGAATGGTTTAATATGTCAACTCTAAGTGTCACTCCATTGAGCATATTGTGATATGAGTGTCAACCATAGCTCCACTTTTTTAACTCAGGGTCCCAATATTGCTCCATTGGAAAGCTGTAAAGCCTGATCATTAACAAGGTTTCACTCTGTTATGGTCAGAGAGAGACAGCCTTGTCCCCAGGGAAATGATAATGAAGCTCCGTATAGCAATAAAATAAAATCACTCTGTGATAATGAGTTTACTTTATGCCCTGCTCGTAACGATGGCTCTGTAAACAACTTGATTACGTTGCCAATTGAAAGCCCTCGCATTGTCAGGTATATTTTTGGCTAGGAAAAAAATATCTGCTTGTATATTTATTTGGAATATATTAAAGGACAACAAAATGCAAGTCCACTCTCATCCTTTTAGTGATGTACTGAGTGGAGATTTTTTACCAGAGAGGGTTCTTTCTTGTCAATTTATTTATGCTTCAGCAATGAGGGTGGAGTGAAGTCCAACTTATTACTAGGTTAGGAGTTATGGGGGTAATTGTCATCTTCACTAACTGGCAATGTTAATGTCTTGCCCATAGAAGCAGCTGCCCATTTTGGAAGCATAATATTGACACTGCCGATAATAGGGGCTTGTCCAAGTGCAAAGTATCACCTGGTTTTCATGTCCAGTGTACTACCCCTCTCCTGTGAGAGATCTACCCACTATAGAGCAGTGTCAATAATGTGCACTGCCCAGATTAGACCCTCATCCACTTCAGCACGGTGACCACTCTGCCCTGTACAGAACCCCATGATGAGAATAACCCCTATTAGTGTCCTACCATACCAACTTTGGATCCCTACCCAGTCCTGTCATATTATATATCCCTGTCCATTCTACTGCCCCACCTACTTGCATTCCTGAGAGTATAAAACTTTCCACCCTTCCTGTAGAAGCCCCAACTGCTGCAGAATGGACCGATGCAGAGCCACACCCCCTCGAGAATGATGTCCTATCTGGAACCACCTAACTGATCCGACCCATTTTAGCACCTTGCCCATAACAGATCCATCCTCACTTGGTAGAGTTGCACTCAGTGCTTTCTCTACCATTAGGTTAGTGTAGAACCCTGATTGAGTGCAAAACGCCCTCCTGCATTGAACCTCACCCACTATGCAACTCATTTATCATAGAGCTTGTTCATTGTAAAAGCTGCTCTGTGCAGAAGCTGCCGATTGTAGGACCAGTTCATTGCAGAATCTACCCAATGTTGAACCTGCCCAGTTTGGGATAATGTCCACAGCAAAACTGAGCACACTCTCAAGCTCCAGCTAGTATAGAACCTTGCCCATTATTGCACCCTGTCTTACGTGCAGCCCTGCTCGTCATCAAGCCCTACCTCCCGTAGAACCGATTCATTGCCAATCTCTTCCCCATGTGGAGAAACAGCCACCACAGTACCCTGGCCAGTGTACACCTCATCTAGAGAAGAAGTGTCCACTTGAGAAGCTTGCACGTTATGGAACCATGCTCATGATTACACTTTCCCAGTGTAGAATCACTGCCCAGTGCAAAACACTGGTCCATATCAAAATCAGAAGGATTCTGTAAGGTATGCCTCATCAACTCTACCATTTTACCAAATGAACATTGAAAATCTACCTTATCCCCTTCATTTCAAAATATCATATTTTGGTTTGGATGAAGACCTTTGCTTTCTTCTTAAAATACCCCTTCTAACAAGCATCGATTCCTTCCTTAAATAAATCCAATGCCCTAACTGCTCCCAATACTGCTCAATCTATTTCAACTGTGGACAATGTTCCCTTTGTCAGTGTTAAGTCCCCCTGAACTTGTAACGTATTTCCCTGCTGCCACAAACTACCTAAAAATGCTGTGCTGGGTTTATTTTTTTATGTCATTAATCAGCTTAATAGAGTTCTCTATAAGGTCCCCTTTGAGTCAAGGATACCCAGGGGTCATTTTCAATTTAGTACTATAGTATAAAACTACTATTGAAGATTGGATGAACATAATAGAAACTACTTGATTGACCTCCTCCTCTTGTGATGCACAATCCCAAGCTTTACACTCTCTAGTGGTACATTGACAACAATTCCCTTCCTGTCACGTTCCCATTTCAGTATGGGACGATCCCAGTTTATCCACAGCCAAGGCCTAACTGCGGACAGTGTGGAAGAAGAGATGGGAACGTTTTGGGATATTAAAACATAGAACAGAGAACAGTACAGCACAGGAACAGACCCTTCAGCCCACAATGTTGTGCCAGACTAATTAAACTAGTAATTAATTGTCTAACTAAACTAATCCCTTCTGCCAACACAATGTCCATATCCCTCCATTCTCTGCATATTCATGTGCCTATCAAAGAACTTCTTTAACACCTCTGTTGTATCTGCCTCCACTACCACCCCTGGCAGCACATTCCAGGCACCAACCACTCTCTGTGTAAAAAACTTGTCCGGCACATCTTCTTTGAACTTACCCCCATTCACCTTAAATGCATGCCCTCTAGTATTAGACATTTTGACCCTGGGAAAAAAGATACTGGCTATCTACTCCATAAATGCCTCTCATAATCTTATAAACCTCCATCAGGTCTCCCCTCAGCCTCCACCACTCCAGAGAAAACCTGAAAAACCAAGAGAAAAGTTTCAGTAAAGTATTTATCAACAGCTTGGAAGGAGAGACAAAGACAAGCAAGGTCAGGGAAAAACAAAGCTGGAGATGGGAGTCACAAGATTTGTGTATGTATGAGACAGATATGCACGTAATTTTGTTGTTGTTCTTGAAGAGGACTTTTAAAATTTATGATCAGCATTTTGGTTAGAGGAGATTTTCAAAAAAGAAGCAAATTTTAGCTGCAGTATCTTATTATAGAATCACCTTCCACTTCGTTGCTCTCTGCCTCTGTTCCGAAGCTTGGCACAAACACTTTGCCAGATGACAGTGTCCCCGTAACGACACTCAGAGAGCAGTAAATAATATATATCAGGCTCGTTACACAACAGGAAGCCAGCTAAAAGGATGCATGCACCACTCCACTGCAGGCAGCTAATGAAGAGAGAAGAAAATGAGTTACTTGCTGTTTTCCAGTGCCCTGTTTAAAATTTTATTTTTTTTTAAATTGAGAAACCAAGTGAGAGGCCAAAGTCGAGAGTATAGGACAGACTTAGAGCTGACAAGAAGACAAGCTGACACTGGATTATTTAAAGTGCTGATCCCAATCTTACTTCTCTGTCCGAGCAACTTTTTAATAAAGCTTGGACTGAATTGAGGTAAAGCCCCAAATGTTATCTTGTTTTCTGAAAGGCTTTTGGAGATACTTTGTGCATTAAAGATTGGGGGTTATGGGTTTCATCTAATCTCTTCAACCTTGTTTCCTGGGCAGGAACTGGGGTCGAAGGGAAGAGGTCAAAACACAGTGGCTGCAGACTTCCAGGCTTTATGTTTTGATCCCTTTCAGGAACAGGACAACCATCTTGAAAAGCAATCACGGGAGAAAATCTATATTTTACTTTTTGCAAGAAAGGTCATTTTGTTTTTGGCTTGCCTTGCAGGTGTGGACTAGTGTGGGGGTGCTTATTCTACTGGTCCCAGCTGCCCTCTAGAAACCTCACGCAAGCTGCTGTTCTTCATCTGAGTGTCGTGGCACCTATCGCATCCAAGCCCAGTCTGTTCTCACATAACTCACATAACAGTCAGGAGTGGCACCTTCAGCACTCATTCCCGAACCCTCAGATACTGAGGTCAGTTGTAGTACCAACACTAATACTATACCGGTTGGGATCAACTATCGTGGGCCAGACCAGATCTCGTAGGCCTAGATAGAGTGGACGTGGAGAAGATGTTTCCAGTCGTGGGAGAGTCTAGGACCAGAGGGCACAGCCTCAGAAGGACGTCCCTTTAGAACAGAGATGATGAGGAATTTCTTTAGCCAGTGGATGGGGAATCTGTGGAATTCATTGCCACAGACAGCTGTGGAGGCCAAGTCATTGAGTATATTTGAAGCGGAGGTTGATAGGTTCTTGATTAGTAAGGGCATCAAAGGTTACGGGGGGAAGGCAGGAGAATGGGGTTGAGATGGAAAAATAAATCAGCCATGATTGAATAGCGGAGCAGACTCAATGAGATTAATGGCCTAATTCTGCTCCTATGCCTTATGGTCTTGTCTTTGAAGCCTCCTCAACATCTGGCACAGTGCACTCTGGACTGTGTATTTGCCCAACACCCCACTGAACAAAATACTGGAGGAACTCAAAGGGTCAAGCAGCATCTATGGAGGAAAATGGATGAAGTGTTTCAACCCAAAACGTTGACTGTCTATTTCCCTCCACGGATGCTGCCTGACCTGCTGACTTCCTCCAGCATTTTGTTTGTCACTCCAGATTCCAGCATCTGCAGTCGCTTGTGTCTCTTAATCTATATCAGTTTGGATGACAAAGGCAGCCAGCTCTGGTGCACCCTATCCCCTGCAAGGTCACCTTGATATCAGTCAGCCTGGGCAACCCTGTGTTCTGGCTTATTTACTGTGTTTAAGCTGCTCACCCATCGGTATCACAGCACCACAGGATGGCAGCTCATCATCACCTTCAGCAGCAGTTAGTAAGTATCAGCGCACAATGACCTCCCACAACCCACAGGTAGTTACAAGAAAGATGACTGTCCACAGAGACTCAGTTCCATTGTTACTGTTGCTCTGTTGCTGATCAGCGGTGTCTGTTTGAACATAAATTATGAATACAAGAAGCAACTAATTGAACATAGTAAACTGTACTTTACATCACATGAAGACCAGAGCGATAATATCCTTATAGGGTGATACAGCATGGAAACAGGGCCTTTGGCCCAACTCATTTATGCCGACCCACCTAAGCTATTCCCATGTGTCCACACTTGGCTCACATTCCCTCTAAACCTTTCCTATTCATCTGCCTGTCCAAGTATCTTTTAAATGTTTTTATTATACCTGCCTCAACCACTTCCTCTGGCATCTCGTTCCCAATAAGCACCGCTCTCTGCATGAAGAAGTTGCCCCTCAGGTCCCTTTTAAATATTTCCCCTCTCACCCTAAACCTATGCCCTCTTGACTTTGGTTCCCTTTTCCTGGGAAAAGTGTGTGCATTCACCCTATCTATGCCCCTCATGTTTTTATTCACCTCCATAAGTTCACCCCTCATTCTCCTACCACTCCAAGGAATAAAATCCTCACCTGCTCAACCTCTTCCAATACCTCAAGCCCTCAATTCCTGGCAACTATCTTCTTTGCACTCTTTCCCACTCAGTGACCTCTTTCCTATAATTGGGTGACCAAAACTGTACACTATTCTCCAAGTGCGGCCTCACCTGCATCTTGTACAACTGTAACATGACGTCCCAACTCCTATACTCAGTGCCCCGATTGAAAAAGGCCAGCGCGCTAAATGCCTTCTTCACCAAAGCAAATCCTTAAAATCTGCATTCTTTGTATTTTCGCCTGTTCACATGCAAAGCTTCCTCAGTGGTAGCAGCTATGTTCACCTGAATTGGAGGAGGCTGCAGGGTATCCACAAACACTGGTGGACCTCTCCTTACTGGAGTTGGGGTGCACCACATCTGGGCCACCTGGCTGACGGCCAACAGTCGGAGAGACATTGGAGGGAATGCAAGAGCAGTGCCTCTGAGAGAGGCCAGCAGATTCATGCTCCCTGGAGCTACTGCCGTATCCCAGAGCAGGGCAGTGCCAATCCCAGCCACCTGTTGGGCAAACAGACAGAGTACAGCCACACCTTCAAGGCCCATCCAAATACTGGGGAGTTGTCTAAGGTTCAGTAGCAGAAGCTGTAGATTCCAGTGCATCATTGAAGCTGAAACCTTAGCCATCAGATACTGCACGCTGGTTGGTGCCGGTGGATAATTGGACACCCCTGTGCTCCTGGGCATTTAATGCAGGCGCTCAGACCATCATGTGATGCATGTTCTTTGGCCTTTGTTCACCCATTGTCGTCATAGAGTCATACAGCCCAGAAACAGGCCCTTCGGCCCAACTCATCCATGCTGACCAAGAAATCTATCTGACCATGTCCCATTTGGACTATATCCCTCAAGGCCTTTTCTATCCATGTAATTGTAATTGTACCTACAACCTCTAGCAGCTCATTCCATATACCCACCACCCTCACTGTGAAAGAGTTGCTCCTTTGGTCCCTTTTAAATCTTTCCCCTCTCACCATAAACTATGCCTTCTTGTTTTGTACTCCCCTTTTGTACTCCTCTTCCCAAGGACACTAGGCTCAAGGATAGCTTCTATCGTGCTGTTATCAGACTCTTGAATCGACCTCTTATATGCTGAAGGTGAAGTCTTGTTCTCAACCTACCTTGTTGTGGCCCTTGCACCTTATTTGCCCACCTGCACTGCACTTCCTCTGTAATTGTAACACTATATTCTGCATTCTGTTTTCATTTTACTACCTCAATATACTTATGTATGGATTGATCTGTCTGGATGACATGCAACAAAAACTTTCCACTGCATCTCAGTACATGTGACAATAATATACTAATCACCAACCTCCAACTGATTTGGCCTGTGTGCTCACCTTGCAGGGATCTGGCATACAAGGGAGATGCTCCTTCTGGCATGCTTGTAGTCCGAACCCTGCATATAAACCGTGAAGTCTCAGCAGGTGGATGTGAATGTTAGATGTAGAGAAGGCAGGTCTTTGTTTTCTATAAGCTCATCAGTCGGGGACCATTGAGGGTGAAAGTTCTTGGATGGAGACACAAGGAACTGCAGATCCTGGAACCTAGAGCAAAAAAAAAACACATTATTGGAAAAATTCTGCAGGTCAAGCAATATCTGTGGGGGTAAGGGATGGTTGATGTTTCAGATTGAAACCCTGCATTTAAGAGTGTAGAGGGAAGGTAGCCTGTAAAAAGAGATGAGACGGAGGGATTAGCCAGGGGCCAGGGGCTGGTAGGTAATAGGTAGAACCAGGTAAGTCGGGGGATAATGGGCAAATGGAACCAGGTGGGGAGGGGGATTTTGATACAGAGATTTGAAGGTGATAGGTGGAAACAGATAAAGGAAGGATGATAGGCAGATGGAAACTAATGGCACCTCATCCATCTATCTAAGTGTTAACTACTTTCACTACCAGTGTTCTGTGGCTGCAGGGTTCACCACCTAGAAGTTACATCAGCAGCAACTCTCTGAAAATATTTTTCAAGCTTTTCTCCAAAATGCTCGACCTTCACTGCTTAGGATGGACATTAACATTTCCATGTTTCCCTCCAATTCATGGTCCATCTTCACCTGGAAGTAGATCACTCATTCACCGTAGCTGGGTACTCCCTACTGAAGAGCAGAGTGCCTCTGTAAAACAGCCAATATCATCCAAGACCCCTCCCACCCCAGACATTCTCTCTTCTCCCCCTCCCATCAGGAAGAAGATACAAAAGCTTGAAAACATGCATCATCAGGCTCAAGGACAGCTCCTATCCCGCTGTTTTTAGTCTCTTGAAAGGACGTCTTATACGATAAAGATGAACTCTCGATCTCTCAATCTACCTTGTCATGGCCCTTGCACTTTATTTGTCTGCCTGCTCTGCATTTTCTCTGTAACTGTAACACTATATTCTGTATTCTGTCAGTGCCTTTTCTTTTTAACTACCTCGATGTACTTATGAATGGAATAATCTGTCTGGATGGCACATAAACAAACTTTTTCACTGTACTTCAGTACACGTGACAATAATAAACCAATTACCATTTACCAGTGGGAGTAAATTCGCCAGAGGGGCTGCAGTGGTTCAAGAAGGCAACTTGTCAACACCTACTCAAGGACAACGAGGGATGAGTATTAAAATGCTGGCATTCATAGCTTAGTCCACATTCTACATCTCAATAAACCAAACTCAATGCCTACTAGACCCCATTCAGTGTACTTACACCTCTATGATAGGCTAATGATTAAATATCCTCATTGCTTGTCCCCAATCTCTAAAGCACTATTTCAGTGAGTGCCCACATTTACTCTATTTTGCCCACAGTGGAGAACAAAGTGATGAATGTTCCCTGATTCATTGCACTCACACCCTCACACCTGTCCACCCTCACACCTAAGACCTTGTGTCATTTTATGTAAATTACACCTCTGTAGTGTGGGTATGCTTCTGAAATGAATGTTCCTATTGCATCCAATTTGATTGTACTCCCATTGTAAACTGCTCACTAAATCGTGATCTTCATTAGTACACATTGAACCTAAAGGTGTCGATCTGCCTGCCTGATCTTTTTATTTTGTGGCAATAAAAATATAACAATGGGGGGGGGTGGCTCAATAATAAATGAGGTATAATGAGACCAGCTATAATTGGGCGTCTTATCAAAAGTAAGTGGAGCAGTCAGGAACATATAATATAGGCAAAGAGTGACAGCAAAAGAAGGAGCAGGTGTAAGTGGATAAGGCGTGACATGTTATTTCTCAGGTAGGTTACTATCTAAAGGCTATAGTGTTCATGGTGGTGCCAGTAACCTTAGTTATCTTCAGCGATAGGGTTTTGTACCAATATTTCTAATGCAGGAAAATGATCAAAGGAATCTGTTATACATACAAAGTGTTCTCTGGGAGACTCAGTTATTTTAAATACAGTACAGCTAGATTTTCTTTGGCTGTATTATAGGGGGATACTGGTTTGAGTTTCCAGGAGGGGTCAATTCCATTGAAATCACTCTTTACAGATACCATTAAACAGTGAACAGCTCTAAATGCTGAAACACTGAATTTTAAATCTGGGTATCTTCAGCTACTTAATTGATGGACTTCCCTCCATCATATTCACAGAGGTAGGGCTGTTTTCCATTGCATGCGCATTGTTCAACTCCATTTGCAACCACTCTGCCCAAGACTGCAAGAAATTACAGAGAGTGGTGAATGTAGCCCAGTCCATCATGCAAACCAGCCTCCCCTCCACTGAAAGTCACAAGAGACTGCAGATGCTAGAATCTGGAGCAACACACAAGATACTGGAGGAACCTAGCGGGTCAGGCAGCATCTGTGGAGGGGAATGGACGGTTCCTCCAGCGTCTTTTAGAATTAGGCCATTCAGTCCATCAATCCTGCTCTGCCGTTCAGTACAATCATGCCTGATCTATGCCCTGTTCCTACTTTCCCCTAGATTACTTGATCTCAAAGTTAAAGTTTATTGTCATATGCACAAGTACATGTATGCATAAGTGCAATGAAAAACTTACTTGCAGCAGCGTTACAGTCACATGGCATCAGAATCAGAGACTTGACTTGACCTCTCCAATCATTAGAACTATATCTAACTCATTCTTGAGTATATTTAGTGATTTAATCTCAATGGTTTTTCTGTGGTAGAGAATGCCACAGGTTCACCACACTCCGGGTGAAAAAGGCAAACATTGGAAAAGCTCAAGAACAGCTTCTTCCCCACTGCTATCAGACTCCTGAACCAATCAGCTCTTCACCTCTTTCACAGCCCTTTCCCCGTGGTGCTGCCACATTCTCAAACCCTTAATTCTACGTCTTCCGTTGTCACTTTAGCATTTCTTTTTGCACTACTTTAATTTGCACAACTATACTTTGCACAATTCTGCAGTTTTTGTTATTTATTATTACTACGTATACTGTTTACTCTACGAGCTTCACGCAAACAAGGAATTTCATTGCACCCTCATGTATATGACAATAAAGTAATCTGAATCTGAAACTGAATCTGCAACAAAAGCAAAAAGTGCTGGAAACACTCAGCAGGTCAGGCAGCATCTGTGAAGAGGAAACAGAGTTAATTTTTCAGCTCAATGACCTTTCATCAGAATTAGGAAACTTTAGAAAACAAGGATGTTTTAAGTTGCGGGGGGGGGGGCGTGGGGAGTGGTGGGTAGAACAAGATTGCCTCAGATAGAATGGAAACCAAAGGAATACTGATGTCGACTGGTGGAGAAGGCTTTGTAATGACAGCTAATCTGTTTGGAGGAGGTACAAATAGGGACAGAAAAGAGGAGAAGAAAACAAAAGTAAACTTGCTGGAATTGTGAGGTACCTTAAGCTGTTGCTAAAAAACTTAAATAAAAGAAATAAAATAGAATGTTGGGATAGCCCAATAGGTTCAGGCAGCATCTGTGGAGAGAGGGCTAGGATACTGCAGATGCTGGAAATCTGAGACAAAAAACAGAAAATGCTGGAAAGTCCTGATGAAAGGTCTCAACCCGAAATGTCAGCTGTCCGTTTCCCTCCACATATGCTGCCTGACCTGCTGAGTTCCTCCAATGTGTTGTGTGTTGCCCCAGATTTCCACCATCTGCAGTCCCTTGTGTCTCCGAATGCTGGAAATACTCAGATGTTCAGACAGCATCTGTGCAGAGGAAGATAGATCAGAATATTCTGTAAACTGTAAGATACCAGATGCAGAAAGATTGGGAGGAATAGTTACAGAAATCAATACAAGCTGATAGGCAGGATATAAAATAATTAAAGAAAAGCAAGTGAAATGTTTACCAGTACGTAATGGAGGCTGAAATAAAATTTGATGAGAGCAAACTTTGTTATGTGTTAAAGGTTAGCTTCCACATGAAGTATGGTGTTCAAGCTGGGCACTGTATCTCAGGAAAATATTAGCCTGAGAGAGGATACAGGAAAAATTTGCCATGTCTGAAAGGGTTAAGTTTTGAGGAGAAATTGCATGGCCTAGGTTTGTGATCCCATGAGTATGGAAGATTAAGGAGTTGTTTAATTGAGGTGTTTAAAATGATTAAAGCATTTACTACAGTAGATAGCAGGAAACTATTTCCTCTGGTAGGAATGCCCAAAACTAGGGAACATAACCTTAAAATTAGAACTAGGCTGTACAGAACTGATGTCAGGAAGCACTTGCTTACACAAAGGGCGGTGGAAATCAGGAACCCACTCCCCTAAGAGCTGTTGCAGCTTGAGGTCAACTTAATGCTCTAAAACTGAGATTGACAGATATTTTTTAAGGAAGACAAAACCAAGGCAGATAAAATGGATTGAAGTCCAAATCAACCCTGATCAAAATAAATGACTTAGGGTTTTGACTCATATAATTTTGTTCTTAAATTCCTAAAAATACATATAAATATTAAACTACATTTAAAGTACACTAAGTATTATAATGCACAAAACAAGTTTATGCTAAACATTGAAGTTCATTCACAGGCAAAGAATGTTATGAAAAAGAATATCAATAAACTATACTAAGCACTTAAGATAAAGAGACAACTTCCATTATACAGTCTTACATCACACTAATAACTTCCATATCAGCATTAAATTGTTTACTTAATTAATTTACCTAATAGCTAAAATCTGACAATACTATGATCATTACTGGCCAGACGCTGATGCTCAATATTCTATCAGGGTGGCTGCTAAGCTTTGACTCCAATAGATTATTTTTCCTCGGATTATACAGGCCTTTAGCTCAGAAAAAGTCCATGCGGGCAAAATTCTGCCCACCCTTCCTCAGCTCATCTTATCGACACATCCTTGTAGACCACATCGCTCATTTCTTCAGTGTTAATATGATAGAATCAAAAGGAAAAAAGTTGTTCCCAACACTTATGGTGAAGGTATAGAGGTTAAATAGAACAATGGATGTGGTGACCCCACTGGATTTTAGTAAATGTTTTGACAAGGTCCCACATGAGAGACTGGTTTAAAAGATTAGGGTCCATGGGATCCAGGAAAGTTGGCAAACTGGATACAAAGTTAGCTTGGCAATAGGAGATAGAAAGGACTGATTTTGTGACTGGATGCCTGTGACTAGTGATGTCCCACAAGGATTGGTGCTGGGACCCTTGTTGTTTGTAATATACATGACTGACTTGGATGTGCGAGGCAAGATCAGTAAGTTCACTTTTGACATGAAGATTGGCAGAATTGTCTATAGTGTGGAAAGTCATCATAGGCTTCAGAGAGATGTCTATGGGCTGGTGAAATGGGCCAATGAATGGCAGATGAAGTTTAATCCAGACATATATAAGGTGATACAATTTGGGAGCACCAATGAGGCTAGGACATACAGCATGAATGCTTGGGTCTTAGAGAGTATTAAGGGTCAGAGTACAAGTCCATAGATCCTTGAAGGTGGCAATACAGGGAGACAATGTGGGTAGGAACATGTATGGGATACCTGCTTTCATTATTCAGGGGCATTGTATACAGAAATAGGGAGGTTATGCTCCAACTTTATAAAACTTTGCTCAGACCTCACCTGGAGTACTGCAATGCAGTTCTAGACAATTAGTTGCAAGAAGTGTTGAAAAATGCTTGCAAAAGTGGCCTGGGTTGTGACACAGTGAGGAATAGCAGAAGGCTTTCCTATACTGCAGGAGAGAACAGAAAGCTTCCTGGATTCAGAGGGCTGGAGGCCTTCCAACTATTTTCAGAGGACCAGGGGAGAAGTTATATCAGAAGATAATGCCAAGAATTTAGTTGCAAGAACATGAATATAATGCAAGAAGTTTAACAATCTGCATTACAATCATTTTCTTACAATTAAATTCCTGGCACCAAATTCCAGTGCTGTCGGTGTGGAGTTTGCATGTTCTCTCTGTGACTGTGTGGGTTTCTTTTGGGAGCACTTGTTTCCTTCCACATCACAAAGATACATGGGTTGTAGGTCAAATAACCACTGTAAGTTGCCCCCAGTGTTCTGGGGAGAGTTGATGGGAATGTGGGGATTAATGTAGAATTAATGTAAATGGGTGTTTGATTGTCAGCATGGACTCAGTGGGCTGAAGGGCCTGTTTCCATGTTGTATGACTCGACAACTAATCTATGACTGAATAATCCAGCAACTCGTTAATGAACAGCTCAATGCCCTTTAAGTAGGGCTGGAATAATGGTCCTTCCTTCTGTTTATTGTTTTGTGTTCAGCTGGGCCAGACCACTGATCGATATGTGCAGGTTATAGATGTCAATTCAGGTGTTAACTCAGCATTGCACTCTGATTTGGACCATCACCTTCATCATCAGTCACTGGGTGCATATCCTTTACTAAGACAGTAATTCTTTACTACCTTTTTTATATAACTGACTGGTATGAAGTAACTGGGACCTGCCTCCATGGAACAGATTGGATGGGTGAGTTTGCCTTTTACTTTATTGGGTTTATACTTTGGAAACTAATAATGTTTTAAATAAAGCAAGTTGTGGAAAGAGGAAATTCTATCTCCCAGTATAGCACTTGTAGCTCTGGGAAGCTTTGAAACCCCGAATGATAGAGTTGTTATTGGAGACCATGGCTACCAATGCAGCAGTCAGAGCAAGCACAATGAATCAAGAAAAGAAGCCTCTGTCTCCACAGGCTGTCTGGGATCTTTCTGTGGTTGTTGTATACTCCTTGGTAAGCCATTCATAAGGCACACAATAACCTATGACTAGAGACTTTTAGGTTCTGGTCTAGCCTTATAAGCCTCAAGGCTTTTAGTCATATTCTCTAATGACTGTGCACTTTTGCCTTAAAGTTAGCCTCAGGTCAAGGCTTGAACACTCTTGCCTCTGAGTAATTTGTAAGTTAAGACTGACAGTTCAGTCCTAAGGAAGAGTGTGCCATCATTTAAAGGAGATACTAAGTTGAGGATCCCACCACCCCCGCTGTTGAAACACATGGGACTGTTTAAAGAACAGAGTTATTTAGTGATGTCCAAATCGACCATTTGGCCATCGTTGTTGCCGATTTTGCCAAAGTCCCTCAACAACTCAACTTCAGAAGTATTTGCATCATGACACAATTTGGCTGAAAGGCAGTACATGGACACAAATTTCTTCCTTTTCTCCCGAACCTCCACAGAGACATGAAGCATCTGAAGCAGGAGAGCTCCTCCTTACCTACCTCGCTAGTGCTCCAACTAAAGCCAGCTCATTCTCCCTACCAGGCCAGATGCACCTGTGCTGGCACCTCTTACAGTTAGAATCGGTGGCATAGAATACTTTGGAGATGCTGGTTAGGCCTACAGAAGAGCCAGAAGTTACAACAGTGGATAACCAGAAGACCTGAGCTGCTGTTGAGTGTATGGTGTTTTCTTCAATGAGGGGAGAGAAAGAGTGAGAAGAAATGGGTGGCACTAACCCTGAGTTTTCTATAGTCCTTCAGCCTCTAGATGTTGCTCACACTGTACATTCACCAACACAACCTTGTTCTGCCCACATAATGCATTAGAGTGTATGAGAGGTTGGACAAACTTAGGTTGTTTTCCCTGGACTGTTGGAGGCTGAGGGGAGACCTGATAGAAGTATGTAAAATTTGGAGAGGCATAGATAGGGTAGACAGTCACAATCTTTTTAGAAATGTCAAGTAGAGAACATGCATTTAAGGTGAGGGGGGGAAAGTTTAAAGGAGATGTGCAGAGCAGGTTTTTTACACAGACAGTGGTGGGTGCCTGGAATGTGCTGCCAGGGGTGGTGGTGGAGACAGATACGATAGTAACATTTAAAAGGCTGTTAGGTAGGCACATGAACATGCAGGGAATGGAGGGATATAGATCATGTGCAGGCAGAAGAGAATTACTTTAATTCGGCATCGTGTTTGGCACAGACATTGTGGGCCGAAGGGCCTGTTCCTGTGTTGTACTGTTCTATGTTGTATGTAATGCAAAGCAAGGATTTGCGGACAGGCTTCATAAACTGTGCTAGTTATGGGCAACTGGAATTGTGGAAAAAAAAAGAGTTGGAAGGGCTTACAGATGAATGAGAGTCAGTGCATCCTTGAATTGTACATCAGGAGTATTTTGAAAGATTTCCTTTGCAAATTATTATGTAACAAGAGTTGGTGTTTGAGGTGACAATATGGGACAATTGGAGGGTATAATGAGTTGGAGTTTGAGGTGACGGTATGGGACAAATGGAGGGTACAGTGAGTTGGAGTTTGAGGTGACAGCATTGGACAAATGGAGGGTATAGTGAGTTGACCACTGAGAGGCCAATGTGCAGCATCTGTGGGATGGAACTGTGTGGGAGGGAAGAGTGAACTGGATGCTTTGTCTTCCTGCTTGGTGTAATGAAAGGCTTTGAGGGAGCAGCATTTCTTTCTGAATTTTCACAGTTGTAGGATTCCACAATGCGATTTACAGCCAATTAAATGTGAGAAACGCAGTAACCAGTTTCCCACACAGCAATGAACCACAAGTGGCAATGTGATAATGAACAGATTATTTGACACAGCGATGTTTTTGGAAGGTTAAATGCTTGACGTGACTGAGGAAAATTCCCCTGATTTTCCATGATTTGGTGTGAGGTTCACTAGTCTTACCTCGACAGACTTCCTGAAGCCATTCAATTAGCTTGCACAAATGTGTTTAGATTCTCAGAATGGTGGGCTCTGCTGTGTCCTCTCAAGCAGCACGAACATTGCTTAATGAGGTATCTGCTTGGGCTGAGAGGGCAGTATCTTGTTACCGCAATTCCTATTAAAAATAGGACAAGTCTCAATCCTTGCTTCATGTGTGTTTCATGGGGGATCCTTTCTGAGTAGAAGCTGCAGCCTGCACAGAAATACTTCCTGCACTCTTTCTGCTCGAGAAGCCCTGAATCCAAGCCTGGCTCCATACAGTCATAGAATCATACAGTACAGAAACCAGCCCTTCAGCCCAACTCGTCCATGCCAACCAAGATGTCTATTTCAGCTAGTCCTATCTGCCTGCATTTGGCCCATCTCCCTCTTGGCCTTTTCTATCCATGAACCTGTCCAAGCATCTTTTAAACATTGTCATTGTACCCACCTCTACCACTTCTTCTGGCAGCTCGTTCCATATACCCACCATCCTCTGTGTGAAAGAGTTGCCCCTCAGATCCCCTTTCAATCTTTCGCTTCTCACCTTAAACTGATGACCTCTAGATTTTGACTCCCCTAACCTGGGAGAAAGACCGTGACCACCCACCTTATCTACTCCCCTCATGATTTTATACACAGTCTTGGAAAGTCTCATGATATTGAGGCGGAGCACTTCTGGCAAGCATTACATGCTCATCACCCCAAGTCCGATCATCCCAATACCATCTCTGAAAATGCTCTTTCAATGCTCTATTTCATTCCAAAACCTAAGGTTGCTAACCTACGTGGATTGTGCTGGAGATACCAAGAACCATAGGTTGACCTCCAGGAGAAGGAGGTGTTAAACTCAGGGGGTAAGATCACAGGGACATTAAAAAGAATGATGCTACACTCCAAGATCTATGAGCATAATATTTAAAAACAAAGTGGGTGTGCTTACAGAACTGAGAACAAAAATTGCTGGAAAAACTCAACAGGCCAGGCAGCACCATTGGAAAGAAAAACTGTCGATGTTTCGGTTCTGAAAAACTTCATCAGAATGGGGGAGAGAGAGAAATACAAGTTAGTTTTCAGTTGGAGAGAAGGTGGAGGAAGGATGTGTTAAACAAAGGAAATGTCTCTGACAGGATGAATCCAAATGGCTTTATGGAGCAGTTACCAGCACGTTAAGCTTTTCTTCTAAATGACAAACATTGGGACATGCCCAGCAGACCTTACCATACAAGTAAAATTTGAAAAACTGAGCCGACATGAGCTAAAAACAGAAAATGCAAAATGCTGGAAACACTCAGCAGGTTAGGCAGCATCTGTGGGAAGAGAAACGGTTAATGTTTCAGATGCGGGACCCTTCAACAGACCCAGAAAGGAGAAAAGCAAATAAATCCTGGTAGCAGGGAATGTGGGGGAGGACAAGGGGTGGAACAAAATGATATTCTGTGATAGGGTGAAGTCAGGAGGCAGGTGGGATCAGATTAAGCTATAATGGCCGTGTAATTTATTGCTAATGTGGTTCTGACCTATTGGGACATGCCCAGCAAAGCAGACTATACACAGAGAGGAAAAGAAAAGAGGATGGCAGGCTAAAATGGTTCTGATATAAACCAGAAGAACAAGTGAGTTAGGCTTACAACATACACAAAATGCTGGAGGAACTCAGCAGGTCAGGCAGCACCAATGGAGAGAAGTAAACAGTTGACATTTCAGGTCAAGACCCTTCATCAGAACTGGAAAGGAAGAAGGCAGAAGCCAGATCGAGAAGGTCATGGAGGACTTACAGTAGGTTGTTTGATGAGTGATGAAAGTTGGTAGCAGGAGATGATATGACGAGACCTTTGAAACTGCAAAGTAATTTACATCTTCAGCAAACTTAAATTTCCTACTGACACGGTGCTGGAAGTTTCTTACTGGTATGGTCATATCGCAAACATGGCAGCAGTCACTACCTTACCAATGCGCTGCAAGTACTAACTTACTTTCACTTCTGATCTAGCTTGGTCCTTCATTAAAGTCGTAACAGTAAAATCTTCTCCCACTGCATGGTCTCCCCTTTCTTTGTGCAGCAGGTGGTCTGCACTCCCAACTGGTGTCCCCATGACAAGGGTGCGATGGAATTCCACCCCTCCTTATATGACAATTGTTACTAAAACAAGAAGGGATCACTTGGAATGATTTTCCTACAGCTGTAGACTCTCGAGTAGCTAATGCAGCACCCCTCCAAGTGGCTGGGATCGGGCTACAGAAATCCTGTGTTGTTTTTTTTTGACAGCACTTCATCTCAAGGCTGCTGGCAACAAAAAAAATGTTGAATGCATTTACTAAGCTGGTGGAATCATGACGATGATACTTACACCATTTGCTGATAATGATGTTCATGGCAGTTTCAGCTGTCTGGATCTGCATTTTAATGTTTCCTTATGACAGTTCCTCACAGTGAGCTAAAAAGGGCCATTTAGACCTGTCAGCAGCTGACGAGCATTACCTTTTCACATTTACATTCCTGTTAGCAGACAGTGTCGGGGAGTTACCCCAGGACTTCACTGACATACTAGTCCTTGCAGATCAATGCACCGGAGGTTTTCAAGAGACACTTCTTGAGAACAACGGAGAAAAAAGACAAACACTGAAAATATTTCTGCATTTACTTCACTTGAATTAAAAGAACTTTGCATTGGGCTTTCTCCACAACCTATTTGCTAGGAATTCCCTGCTTCCCAATGTTGGCTATTTGTCTTCTTCCGTGCTGTTCATGAATGCATTTAAGCTTTGCTGTAGTATTAATTTGCTGCAGTATTTTCAGCTAAGGTTTGCTTGGGGTTCCTTGATCTGAGATGCCCATTGCAATCTCAATAATCTTGCAGCCAGGAGCTTCATTTACAGTTGAGTCTTCGTTGAGTAGTACTAGAGTAGTACCACCTTGCTCCACCTGCTTTTCTCCCCTTTTTTCTCTCCCTCTTTGTCTGCCTCCATCTACCATTCGCCTGCCACAGACTTCCAACTCCACCCCTTCTCACTTCCCCTACCTGGCACTACCTGCTTGTCATCTTACACCCCTCCTCAGTCCACCAATCACCTTGGAATCCTTTCTTGCCACTCCCTTTCTCCTCTTTATACTGGCCGTCTTGCCTCTCCACTCTCAGTCCTGACGTAGGGCCTTTACCCGAAATGTCGACAATTCCTTTCCACCCGCAGATGCTGCTTAACCTGCCGAGTTCTTCCAGTTTGTGATTCATTTACAGATGCCTTCCCCCCAGGATTGTCCTGGAGTCTCTGGGAATTAACGACTGACTTCCAGGTCACAACTGTGAGAAATCTGGGAGAAAAATATGAGAGCTGTTTAAAAAATGGTGTTTATCTCTAATTATCTTTTGATGTAAAGATATTAAGAGATGGGGTAAGACGTTTCATAGCTTTACAAGTTGGTTAGAGGAGGGAGATCAGAGTTGGGAACTCCAATCTTGCTTTCTATGGTTTTGTACGTGTGATCAGCAGGCTGTACATTATAATACCACAATTCAGTCACAAGTTGGTACTCACCAGTTGCTTCTTAACTTTTTTTTTATTTACAGCGTGGTAACAGGCCCTTCCGGCCCAATGAGTCCGCGGCTCCCAATTTAAACCCATATTAACCTACCCATACGTCTTTGGAATGTGGGAGGAAACCGGAGCACCCGGAGGAAACCAACTTCTTCTGCATGGACGTGTTAACACACGCTGTACTAACAACTTTAGTTGTGCAGAGAGCCAGATTGATAATCCAAATCATTCCTGAGAGGTGCTCACGGGAACAGGGAAGGTCAGAAATCCCCAATGGATCCTAGTTGCCATCATTCTAAGAATGGCCTCACAAAAGACTCTAGGACAGAGCATCAAACTCCTGCAGATTCCCAGCAGTTACACTTGGAAGTCTACCCATTCTATACACTTCAATGGCTGTGAGGCAGGTTAGTTTCACATAATTTACACCTGTTTAATTAATTGAGTTAACTTAAATATATTTAATCATTAACTCAGATGTACTTAATTGTTTTTTATGTCTTTGGTGCTTCTGTGTTTTAATTTTTCACCATCTTTTTAAAATTTAATAGTTGTTCAAATTCTTAATCATTTTTAAAGCGTTTAATAGCTTGGTTCATTTTTAATAGTTTTTGAATATTTTTCAGTGTTTGCCAATGTCACGGGCAACCCAATGTCTTTAATGGTTTTGACTGCCAGCAAGCTTGAAACATGGCTGTCAAAGCATGTTGAGGGTGGGGCTTACGCGTTAAAGTGGGAATTGTGAGACAGCTATGGGAATTTTCTTCAGGTAATAGCAGGCTGGGGAGTGGGGAAAGCAGGAGTGCCAGAAATGCACTGAAGACTACTTTGTCAGGAGATGATTATACAGGTGGCATCAACCACTCTGCTGCCCAAGAGCCAACTCAAGTGGCCGTCTTTCTTGTGTTCGTCTAGTCATTGTGAGCTGATCATTATATCAGGGTGTGTCATGATAGTTAAACCCTCTAAACCCTCTAACTCTCATTCAATGTCTGTTGCATATCTATTTCTAATGATGACTAGAAACAGGTTTTCCGTAGATTTTGCAAAATTTATATGTAGGATCCAATTCTCTATGATATTTTTAATATATTTACTTTGATATTCTCATGACTGTGTAACTAAATACAGCTCAAACACCATCTATAAATTCGCTGATGACACCACTGTTGTTGGCAAAATCTCAGATGGCGATGAGGAGGTGTACAGGAGTGAGATAGATCAGTTGGTTGTGTGGTGTCACAACAACAACCTCGCACTCAGCGTCAGCAAGACCAAGGAATTGATTGTTGACTTCAGGAAGAGGAAGTCAGGAGAACACACACCAGTCCTCATTGAAGGGTCAGCAGAGGAAAGGGTAAAATGTTCCTGGGCGTCAACATCTCTGGGGATCTATCCTGGACCCAACACATTGATGCAGTCATGAAAAAGGCACACCACTGGCTCTAATTCATTAGGAGTTTGAGGAGATTTGTTATGTCACCAAAGACTCTTACAAATTTCTATAGATGTACGGTGGAGAGCATTCTGACAGGTTGCATCACAGCCTGGTATGGAGGCTCCAATGCACAGGATCACAAGAGGTTGCAGAGGGTTGAAGACTCAGCCAGCTCCATCATGGGCACAATCGTCCCTATGGCAATGTCTCAAGAAGATGGCATCCATCACTAGGGACTCTCACCATCCAGGACATGCCCTCTTCTCATTACTACCATCGGTGAGGAGGTACAGGAACCTGAAGACCCACACTTAACATTTCAGGAACAGCTTCTTCCCCTCTGCCATCAGATTTCTAAAAGGTCCATGAACCCATGAACACTATTTTGTTATTCCTCTTTTTTTGCACTATTTATTTATTTTTGTAATTTATAGTAATTTTATGTCTTGCACTGTACTGCTGTCGCAGAACAACAAATTTCATGTCATTCAAGTCAGAGATAATAAATCTAATACTGATTCTGATTCTGAAGTAAATACTTGAGTCATTATTATCTCCCTTCCTGAGATCAGTTAATGCAGTAGGAAGGACTTTGTATTTATACAATGCCATTTATGTTTGAAGGATCTTTTAAACAACTTTATAGTCTGGAATCAAAGTCAGCTTTGCACAGCAGGAAATCTTAACCATGTATAGGAAGATCCCACACACATGAATGAGATAATGACTAGAAAGGTGATGCCAGTTGAGGGGTAATTGTTGCCACAAAGCACTATTCTGATTTTCCAGTATTCTCATGATATCTTCTACGTCCATCTGTTAAGGCCTTGGTTTAACACACTTTCCAAAAACTCTGAGAGTCTTCCTTCCACTGATAGTTCAACTCCCCCCCAGTGTTATAATGAAATACCAGTCAGGGTGATGTATTGAGTCTCTGACTGAGACTTATACCTGTAACCTTATGACTCAGAGGCATGAGAGAAACCATCACAGCTCCATCACCTTAAGATATGGCTGTGTATTGCTGCCATTCCCCCAAATACAGCTTCTACATGCGCCATTTGTATAGCCAATGAGAAGGAAGAAGGGGAGGACTTCAGTGACTGGGTCGAGGTGGACAAGCTTTGAAATGAGACAAGGAGGGGGAGAAGGAATGAGGTGGGCAAATGTAAGGGAGGGGAAAAGGGGAATTAGACTAAAATTGTAGGAAAAAGGCAAAAGCAAAAAAAAAGTTTTACCTCTCCCTCCACCTTTTTGTACTGGATATCTCCCCCTTTCTTTCCAGTCCAGATGAAAGGTCTTGACCTGAAACGTTGACTGCTCATTTCCCTCCATAGATGCTGCCTGACCCTCTGAGTTCCTCCAGCACCTTTTGTGTTGCTCCAGATTCCAACATCTGCAGTCTCTTGTGCTAACACTTCTGATATTCCTATCATTATCACTGATTATTAAGAAAGAATTAAAATAAGCCTGGAGTATTTAATATCCCCAGCATATTTTAAAAGGCAGCACAATCGCTAATTTTTTTTTTTTGAGTGTTGTAAATGTGCAACCATATTGTGAGGAACAAAGTTCCACAGACAGCGATGAGAGACGTGATTTTGTTGGCGCTATTAGTTAATTAAGTAGTCATCAACGTAATGGATAATGAAGCCATTTGCTCTGAATGAGGAGATGATTAAACTCAATGACATGGCCTTTGTGGATTCTTGCAGAAATTCCAGCTAATAGCTGGTCAGTGAAATGGATGGTACACCACTCTCATAGACATCATTGTTTACTGTATTCAGGGAAATACTGGCACTAATTTAAAACATGTTAGCATGACACAAAGATGAGATTTACTAGATGCTCTCTGGGGACGCCAGGAACAAGGAGCTGACAATTTTTTTGCAGTCATGTTGCACCTTCAACCACCTCTGTCCCAGACAAATAGGTTATTTTTTGACTTGCATTGACACATATTGAATCATGTTACCACATTTAATACGTTCAGTATAAGGTAACATAAACTTTAGAGTCAGAGTGACTGATCAGAAACAAAGATTGAAGTGTGGCGGAGACTCCCTCTGAAGGTTGTTTGCACACAGTTACCAGAATCACCTTCAACAGTCTAATCCACTGGAGCGTATTATCTGTGTTGGAGTGAGAATTTCCCAGCCTTGGCAGCCTTTCCATTTGTTAGTAGCTGATTATCATATTGCCCAGCATTACTCTGGACCTGTCTGACTTGTGTCTGAATGAATAAATGAGCAACAGGTAGTACAGTTGGTTCATAAATGCCATTGCAGGCATTTCAGTTGCCTTGAAAGCAAAGAAACCCTGTTTACCTCTTGTCTGAAGTACATCTAATTGGTCAGACAACTGACATTTATCCCTTCACGGGTTGGATAGTGAAATGATGAGCACCTTATGGCAACTCATTGAAAGGTATGGGAGTTCATGGCCAACACACACAAAATGCTGGAGGAACTCAGTAGGTCAGTCAGCATCTATGGAGGGAAATAAACAATTGTTGCTTCAGGTTGAGACCCTTCATCATGACACAACAGACTGCAAATGCTGGAACTTGGAGCAAAAAGCAAACTGCTGGAGGAACTTAATGGCTCAAACAGCATCTGTGGGGGGAGAGGAATTGTTGACATTTTGGGTTAAGACCCTGCATGATCCTTGGAAAAAGTTATTCCTGAACTGCACTGCGTACCAAGTCCACCCCACTTCACCTTCCCTCAGAACCCTCCGACATAGCTGGGTCAGCCAAATCTACCTGACATTCCAGTTTCCCTAATGGCAGATAAACCAATTCCAAACAGAGTCTGGTAGAAAAAAAATGTAGGAATGGTTTAACAGGAAAGGTCTGAGAGTCATCAGAGGATTCTCCTGCACCAGTATGATTTCACTCAATTGTCTGCCACACACTATTGGTGAATTTGTTTTAGTTCAATTTGTGAAGCACTGAATATTTTTGGATTAAAGGTGAGATATTGGTTAGATCAGCAGTCCCAGATTGTTATCGAATACCCAGGATTTATCAAATGATTTTAAAGAAATTGTATTGTCAAATACCTATAAATATCTGGTCAATGTTTCGGGTTGAGACCCTTCATCAGGACTGGAAAGACCCTCTTCCTTTCCAGGCCTGATGAAGACTCTCAGCCCGAAACGTCGACTGTTTATTTCCCTCCATGGATGCTGCCTGACCTGCTGAGTTCCTCTAGCACTTTTTGTGTATTGCTCCAGATTCCAGCATCTGCAGAATTTTTTGTGTATTTGTATCTGGTCTCCTCATTACAGGAAGGACATGGAGGCTTTAGAGATGGTGTCAAAAAGACTTACCAGGATTTTGCCTGGATTAGAGGGTATGAGCTATAAGGAGGGGTTGAACAAACTTGAGTTGTTTTCTCTGGAGCGTTGGAGGCTGAGGGGAGACCTGATGGATGTTTATAAAATTATAAGAAGCATAGATAGAGTAGATAGTCAGAGTATTTTTCCCAGGGTAGAAATATCAAATATTAGAGGGCATAGCTTTAAGGTGAGATGGGGAAAGTTTAAAGGAGACGTGCGGGGCAATCTTTTTACACAGAGAGTGGTAAGTGCCTGGAACGTGCTTCCAGCGGTGGTGGTGGAAGCAGATACAATAATGGGGTCTAAGAAGCTTTTAGATAGACACATGAATATGCAAGGAATGGAGGGATATGGATCATGGACACGCAGAAGGGATTAGTTCAATTTAGCATCATATTTGGCATAGAGATCGTGGGCTGAAGGGCCTTTCATGTGCTGTACTGTTCTATGTTCTAAGTGTCAGTCCCAATCCTGAATTTTAAATAAAGAAACTGTTGTTATGTTGTTGCATTTTAAGGGAAATTTTCTCATATTTGCCTCAGGCATAGAGAGAGACTATTCAGCCCATTGAGTCTATACTGGCTCTCAGAACAATTCCATTATTCCTATTCCTCCACTAATTTCTCACTGACTATTCTTTCGCACATGCCCCTAAACTCCCTCTTGTTTCTTCTACCACCCACCTATATCAAGGATAATTTACAGTAGCCAATTAACTCACCAAGCTGCACGTCTTTGGGATGTGGGAGGAAACCAAAGCACCCAGGGGGAACCCACAGAGAGCCAGGGAGGACATGCAAACTCCACACAGTCTGTACTGGAGTTCTGGATTGAACCCAGGTCATTGGAGCACTGAGGCAGCAGTACCATCTGCTGCACCACTGTGTTGCCCTATCTTTACAGAAACTATACTATTTATAAACATTAGTATTTATCCACATGATTTAAAATGTCAGTATCTTGTTACCTGTGATGTGGCCCCCTGAGTGATTAGAATAGTCAATGTGTCTTTCCCTGCAAAAAAAAGTTCAGTTGAATTACTGCAGGTGTCCATCTGGATTCCTGAATCAATCACTTCAAAATAATTCTGAAAAATTTTAAAAAACCTTGTATTCTCTTGTTTCTTTTAGGATTTTTTTTGCCATCCTTCTACCACAATCAAGACTCCAGGATGGTGAGCTGCCTCCCTGGTGCCAGGGTCAAGGATGTCTCACAACAGGTACAGGACATTCTGAGAGGGGAGGGTGGGCAGCCAGAGGTCGTGGTCCAAATAGGTACAAATGACATAGGCAGGAGCAGGGATGAGATCCTGCAAAGTGGTATTTGGGAGATGGGTAGAAAGTTAAAAAGCAGGACTGCCAGGGTTGTAATCTCAGGGCACTACCTATGCCACATGCTAGTGAGCTGAGAAGTGCAGTGCAGTTCAATATATGGCTAAGGAGCTGGTGCAGGAAGGCAAGCTTCAGGACTATGGATCATTGGGCTCCCTTCCAGGGCAGGTGGGACCTGTACAAACAAGACGGTTTGCATCTGAACTGGAGGGGAACCAATATCCTCGTCGGGAGGTTTGCTAGTGCTACTCGGGAGGGTTTAAACTAGAGTGGCAGAGAGATGGGAACCACTGCAGCAGGGCAACAGGGGGTAGGGTTGAGGGCAAGAAAGATGGTATGACAAGTAAGATTGAAGGGAAGGACATCAAGGGACAGGCTAATAAACATGGTGGGACTGATGGGCTGAAATGTGTTTATTTCAACGCTGGGAGTGTTATGGGTAAGGAGGATGAACTTAGAGCCTGGATCAGTACATGGAATTATGATGTTGTTGTCATTACAGAGACCTGGTTGCATGAGGGACAGGACTGGCAGCTCAATGTTCCTGGGTCTTGTTGTTTCAGATGTGATAGAGAGGCGGGTAAATGAAGTGGAGGGGGTTGCACTACTGATAAGGGAGAATGTCACAGCAGTATTCAGAGAGGACATAATGGAGGGCTCATCCATGGAGGAAATTTGGGTGGAGCTCAGAAATAGGATAGGTGCACTTATGCTGATGGGATTATACTATAGGCCTCCCAATAGCCACCAAGAGGTGGAGGAACAGAAATGTAGACAGATTATGGAAAGGTGTCAAAACAATAGGGTTGTCATAGTGGGGGACTTTAACTTCCCCAGCATTGATTGCAACTTCCTTAATACAGGAAGCTTAGATGGGGCGGGATTTCTTCTGTGCATCCAAGAGGGGTTCTTGAAACAGTATGTGGAGAGTCCAGCTGGAGGAGAGAACATACTGGACCTCATTGTGGGAAATGAGGCCGGCCAAGTGACAGACCTGATAGTGGGTGAATATTTTGGGAATAGTTACCACAACTCATTATGATTTAAGATAGTTATGAGTAAGGATATAATTGGATCTTGCAGGAAGGTACTAAATTGGGGGAGGGCAAATTACAACAGGATAAGTCAGGAGCCAAGGGCCATTGATTAGGAGCAGCTGCTGTCAGACAAGTCAACGTCTGAAGTGTGGGAGCTGTTTAAAGACCAGCTGAGCAGAGATCAGGATCGACATGTTCCTGTAAGGAGTAAGGACAAGGATGGGAAGGTAAGGGAACCTTGGATGACCCAAAAGGTCCTAACTTTAGTCAGGAAGAAAAAAGAAGCATATGTAAGGTTTAGGAAGCTAAATTCAGACTGGGCCCTTGTGGAATATAAAGATAGCAGGAGAGTGCTCAAGCAGGCAATAAAGGAAGGCCAAAAGGGGCCATGAAATGTCCTTGGTGAGCAGGGTCAAGGATAATCCCAAGGCATTTTATACTTATATTAAGAAGAAGAGGATTACTAAGGAGAGAGTAGGTCCATTCAAGGATAAAAGAGGGAATTTGTGCTTGGAGTCGGAGCAAGTGGCTGAGGTACTAAATGAGTACTTTGTGTCAGTATTTATTGAGGAAAAGGATTTGGGAGAATGGTGAAAGTAGAGTGGGGCATGCTAATGTGCTGGGACATTTTGAGATTAAGGAGGAGGTAGAGCTGGGTCTTCTGAAAAACATTAAGGTGGATAAGTCCCCAGGGCCTGATGGCATATATCCCAGAATATTGAAAGAAGCAAGTGAGGACACTGCTGGGGCTTTGACAAGGATCTTTATGTCCTCACTAGCAACAGGTGAGGTCCCAGAGGACCAGAGAGTAGCAAATGTTGTGCATTTGTTCAAGAAGGAAAATAGGGATAATCCCTATTATCCCTATTAGGGATAATCCCTACAGTGAGCCTCGCGTCAGTGGTAGGGAAGCTTTTGGGGAGGATACAGAGGGATAGGATTTATACACATTTGGAAAGGTATGGCCTGCTTAAGGACAGTCAGCATGGCTCTGTGCAGGGCAGGTCATGCCTTACTTGATCAAGTTTCTGAGGAGGTGGCAAGGGTGCTTGATAAAGGTAAGACAGTGGACGTTATCTACATGGACTTAGTAAGGCATTTGATAAGGTCCCTCACGGTAGGTTGATTTAGAAGATAAAGATGTATTGGATCCAGGGTAAATTGCAAGTTTGACTTTGGAACTGGCTTGCTCATAGAAGACAGAGAGTGGGGTGGAAGGCTGTTACTCTGGCTGGAGGTCCATGACCGGTGGTGTTCACAAGAATCGGTGCTGGAACCTCTGCTGTCTGTGATCTATATCAATGATTTGGATGAAAATGTAGATGGGTGGATTAGCAAGTTTGCAGATGAAACCAAGATTGGTGGAGTCGTGCACAGTGTAAAGGACTATCAAAGAATACAGCAGGATATAGATCAATTAGAGATATGGGCAGAGAAGTGGCAGATGGAGTTTAATCTGGGCAAGTGTGAGGTGTTGCACTTTGGGAGGTTAAGTGAAAGGAGAAAGTATACAGTTAATGGTAGGCCCCTTAATAGCATTGAGGTACAGAGAGATCTTGGAGTCCAGGTCTACAGTTCACTGAAAGTGGCTATGCAAGTGGATAAGGCAGTGAAGAAGATGTATGGAATTCTTGCCTTCATTGGTAGGGGTGTTGAGTATAAGAGTAAGGAAGTCATGCTGCAGCTCTCTAAAACTTTAGTCAGACCGCACTTGGAGTATTGCATGCAGTTCTGGTCACCCCATTATAGGAAGGATGTGGAGACTGTGGAGAGGGTGCAGAAGAGGTTTACCAGCATGCTGCCTGGATTAGAGAGTATGAGCTATAAGGAGACATTGGACAAACTTGTGTTGTTCTCCCTAGAGTGTCAGAGGCTGAGAGAAGAACAGGTAGAGGTTTTTTAAATTATGAGAGCATAGATAGGGTAGACAGTAAGAATCTTTTCGCCAGGGTAGAAATGTCAAACACCAGAGGACATGCTTTTAAGGTTGGAGAGGGGAAGTTTAACGGTGACATGAGGGACAAGTTTTTTTACACAGAGAGTGGTGCTAGGTGCATGGAATGGGTTACCAGGGGTAGTAGTGGAAGCAGGTGATTTGGTGGAGTTTGAGGCCTTTAGATAGACACATGAATATGAAGGGAATAGAGGGATATGGATGATACACAGGAGGAGGACATTTAGTATGAATTGGCATCAAGATCTGTACAACATCGTGGGCTGAATGGCCTGTCCGGTGCAGTAATGTTCTATGTTCTATAATTACAGCCAATGACATGCCTCTAAAGGGTGGTCACTGTTGCTAAGTGGGCAACACAGCTGCTAATTTGTGGGCAACAAGATCTAGAGAATAGCAATGTGATAACAATCAGATAATCTGGTTTAATAATGAAAGTTGAAGCACGAGCAATGGTCAAGACCTTCCAAATAGTAAAAGAATCAAATCACTTATTGTTGTGGGAAGGTAAATTGGACATCGATCCTTCCCAATCATTTCTTTTTGGCTGCATGTTGTGACAATATGAAGACATAAGAAATTCTGCAGATGCTGGAATCTGGAGCAATACACAAAAAGTGCTGGAGGAACTCAGCAGGTCAGGCAGCATCCATGGAGGGAAATAAACAGTCGACGTTTCGGGCCGAGACCCTTCATCAGGACTGGAAAGGAAGGGGGTAGAAGCCAGAATAAGGAGGTGGGGGGAAGGGGAGGAGCACACACAGGCAGGGGACAGGTGAGTTCAGGTGATAGGCGAGTCCAGGTGAGAGGGGGAAGGTAGGTGGGTGGGGGAGGGGGGGGAAAGATGTAATAATCTGAGAGGTGATAGGTAGAAGAGGCAAAGGGCTGAAGAAGAAGGAATCCAGTAGGAGAGGGCAGTGGACCATGGAATAAAGAAAGGAGCAGGGGAGGAGAGGAGATGGGCAGGTCATCAAGGCGAGGAAAGGGAGCCATAGGAATGAGGGAAGACAAAGGAGTGAAGGGGGAAGAAAAAGAAGGGGTGGGGTCACAGGAGGTTAGAGAAATCGATGTTGAGGCCCTTAGGTTGGAGACTTCCAAGATGGAATATGAGATGTTGTTCCTCCAACCTGTGCCTGGCCTCAAAGTGGCAGTAGAGGAGGCCATGGATAGACATGTCAATATGGGAGTGGGATGTGGAATTGAAGTGGGTAGCTATTCACAGTGAAGTGGGTTTGATTGGACAATTCGACTGTCAGTCAACCATAGAACCATAGAACCATACAGCACAAAACAGGCCCTTCGGCCCACCATGTTGTGCCGTCCATCAGACCACCCTCACACTACCTAACCCCTTCCTCCCGCATATCCCCCCATCCCACACTCCTCCATATGCCTATCCAACAAGCTCTTGAACCTGTTCAATGTATCTGCCTCCACCACCACCCCAGGCAGTGCATTCCATGCACCAACCACTCTCTGGGTGAAAACCTCCCTCTGACATCTCCCCTGAACCTCCCACCCATAACCTTAAAGCCATGACCTCTCGTCTTGAGCATTGGTGCCCTGGGAAGGAGGCGCTGACTGTCTACTCTATCTATTCCTCTCAATATTTTATATACCTCTATCATGTCTCCTCTCATCCTCCTCCTTTCCAGTGAATAAAGCCCTAGCACCTTAAGCCTCTCCTCATATTTAATACTCTCCAATCCAGGCAGCATCCTGGTAAATCTCCTCTGCACCCTCTCCAATGTCTCCACATCCTTCCTATAATGAGGCGACCAGAACTGAACACAGTACTCTAAGTGTGGCCTAACTAGAGTTTTGTAAAGCTGCATCATCACCTCGCGGCTCTTAAACTCAATCCCGCGACTTATGAAAGCCAACATCCCATTGGCCTTCTTAACTGCTCTTTCCACCTGTGAGGCAACTTTCAATGAACTGTGAATATGAACCCCCAGATCCCTCTGCTCCTCCACACTGCCAAGTACCTTGCCATTCACCCAGTACTCTGCCCTGGAGTTTGTCCTTCCAAAGTGTACACCTCACACTTCTCCAGATTGAAACTCATCTGCCACTTGTCAGCCCAGCTCTGCATCCTATCAATATCCCTCTGTAAGCTCTGACAGCCTTCCACACTATCCACAACACCGCCTATCTTAGTGTCGTCTGCAAACTTACTAACCCATCCCTCCACCCCCTCATCTAAGTCATCTATAAATATCACAAAAAGTAGAGGTCCCAGAACCGATCCCTGCGGGACACCACTAGTCACTGCCTTCCAATCCGAGGGCACTCCTTCCACCACAACCCTCTGCTTTCTACATGCAAGCCAATTCCTAATCCACACAGCCAAGCTTCCTTGAATCCCTTGGCCTCTGACCTTCTGAAGAAGCCTACCATGAGGAACCTTATCAAATGCCTTACTAAAATCCATGTAAACCACATCCACCTCACTGCCCTCATCAATCTTCCTGGTCATCTCCTCAAAGAACTCTATCAGGCTTGTGAGGCAAGATCTTCCCTTCACAAAGCCATGCTGGCTGTCCCTAATCAGTCCATGATTCTCAAGGTGTTCATAAATCCTATCCCTTAGAATCCTTTCTAACAGCTTACCCACCACAGACGTGAGACTCACCGGTCTATAATTCCCTGGCCTATCCCTATTACCTTTTTTGAACAAGGGGACAACATTTGCAACCCTCCAATCCTCCGGCACCACCCCCGTAGACAACGAGGACTCAAAGATCCTTACCAGCGGTTCAGCAATCTCCTCCTTAGCCTCTCGAAGCAGCCTGGGGAAAATCCCGTCAGGCCCCAGAGATTTATCTGTCTTAATATTATTTGACAACTTCAACACATCCTCTCTCTTGATATCAACAACCTCGAGAACATTACCCCTACCAGCACTCCCCTCAGCATCATCAAGACCCCTCTCCCTGGTGAATACCGAAGAGAAGTACTCATTGAGAACTTCTCCCACTTCCGCCGCCTCCAGGCAAATTCTCCCACCTTTGTCCTTAATCGGACCTACCTTCACCCTAGCCATCCTCCTACCCTTCACGTACTTGAAAAAGGCCTTGGGATTTTCCTTAACCCTACTAGCTAAACCCTTTTCATGTCCCCTTCTAGCTCTCCTCAGCCCTTTCTTAAGTTCCTTCCTTGCTACCCTATATTCCTCATGGGCTCTGTCTGAACCTTGCTGCTTATACCTCACGTATGTTACCTTCTTCTCCCTAACAAGTCGTTCCACCTCTCTCATCACCCATGGTTCCTTCACCCTGCCATTCCTTCTCTGCCTCACCGGGACATATTTATCCCTAACATCCTGCATAAGATCCCTGAACATTGACCACATCTCCATGGTACATTTTCCTTCAAAAAGGATATCCCAATTTACACTCCCAAGTTCTCTCCTTATAGCCTCGTAGTTAGCCCTTCCCCAATTGAATAACCTCTTGTCCTCTCTGCACCTGTCCCTGTCCATGACAATTTTAAAGGTTATGGAGCAATGGTCACTGTCCCCCAAATGCTCACCCACCAATAGATCCTTCACCTGTCCCGGTTCATTTCCTAAAACTAGATCTAACATGGCATTCCCTCTAGTCGGCCTGTCAACATACTGCGTCAGGAATCCCTCCTGGACACACTTAACAAATTCCGTCCCATCTAAACCTTTGGCACTAAGCAGGTTCCAGTCTATATTTGGGAAGTTGAAGTCTCCCATTATAACAACCCTGTTATTTCTGCTTCTCTCCAGACACTGCCTACCAATCTGTTCCTCTATATCTCTACTGCTACCAGGGGGCCTATAGAATACTCCTAGTAGAGTAACTGCTCCTTTCTTGTTCCTTAATCCCACCCATACAGACTCTAGAGATGATCCTTCTACAACATCCATCTTTTCCACAGCTGTAACAGTGTCCCTGACCAGTATCGCCACCCCTCCACCTCTTCTGCCCCCTTCCCTATCCCTCTTAAAACACCGAAAACCAGGAATATTCAATATCCACTCCTCTCCTGACATCAGCCACGTCTCAGTAATAGCCACGATATCATAGTCCCCCATACTTATCCAAGCCCTCAGTTCATCCCCCTTATTCCTGACACTTCTTGCATTTGAGTAAACACACTTCAGTCCATCTACCTTACTACTTTTATAGCCTGTATTCTGCTTCTCCTTCCCCAAAGCCTCTCTACCTGTTTGATCTAACTTTTCCCCATTCCCTTCTTCCTCTGACCTACTCCTCTGGTTCCCTTCCCCCTCACAAACTAGTTTAAACCCTCCCGAACCACCCTAGCAAATCTCTCCGCAAGGATATTGGCTCCCTTCTGGTTCGGGTGCAACCCGTCCTCTCTGTACAGGTCCCACCTTCCCGAGAAGAGATCACAATGATCCGGAAATCTAAAACCCTCCCTCCTGCACCAGCTTCTCCAGCCACGCATTATCTGCCACCTCCTCCTATTCCTACCTGCACTATCACGTGGCACTGGCAGCAATCCTGAGATTGCTACCCTTGAGGTCCTCTTCCTCAATTTTCTGCCTAGCTCCCTGAACTCACTCTTCAGATCCCCCTTCCTACCTATGTCATTGGTGCAATATGGACCACAACTTCTGGCTGCTCTCCCTCCCACTCAAGAATCCTGTGGACCCGATCAGTGACATCCCGGACCCTGGCACCTGGGAGGCAACATACATCCGGGATTCATGCTCACTGCCACAGAACCTCCTGTCTGTTTCCCTGACTATCAAGTCCCCTATCACTACCGCATGTCTCTTTCCCACCCTTCCCTTCTGAGCAGCAGTACCAGTCCCAGTGCCAGAGACCTGGTAACTGCAGCTAGGCCCCTGCAGGTCATCCCCCTCAACAGCGTCCAAGGCAGAAAAACTTGTTACTGAGGGGAACAGCCTCCGGGTTCTCTGTCCTGTCTGCCTGCCTGACTTCTTCTTCCTCTTCCCTCCCCTGACAGTCACCATTCTATCTGCCTCCTGAACATCAGATGTACCTACCCTAAGGGGGGGTGACTGTCACCTGATGCACCGTGTCTACATAACTCTCTCCCTCCCTTATGCTGCGCAGTGTTTGTAGCTGCGACTCCAGCTCATCAACTCTGAGCTGAAGTTCGTCCAGCCTCAAGCACTTACTGCAGATGTGGCCATCTTGGACCGCAGCAAGGTCCACGAGTTCCCACATCAAACAGCTGCAGCATACCACCATGTCCTCCATCTGACTACCTTTCTTTTTTCCCTAGTTAGTCCCACCTACAAATCTATAATGAACAAAAGGTAAACCTTGCCTTTACCTACTTACCAGCTACTTACCCTCCTAGCCCCTTCACGCCGAAGCCCCTTGAGCCAAAGCCCAGAACACTCTGCTGCCTCTCACTCTACTGCCCATTCCCACGCTGCCCGATCTATAGACTGTTTCCTTTTTAAGCTGCCCGCGCCACGCTCTGCGCAGTCCAGCCCCCCACTCGACTACTTAAAAAACTTATTAAAAAATCTAAACCTTAAACTAAAAACCCTAACAAAAACCAACCCTTTACACCAAAAACCCTAATAAAAGTGATAAACAGAGAAAACACTTAGCTGCTCCGAAGTCCTCCGAACCGAAGCCCGAGTCCTCCGAAGTTTTTTTTTTCTCTCCTTTTTAAGCTGCCTGCGCCGCGCCTGCGCAGTCCAGCCCGCACTCGACTACTTAAAAAACTTAGTAAAAAATCTAAACCTTACACTGAAAACCCTAACAAGTCTGGTGACTGTGTGGCTCTGAGAACTGGAGACTGAACTGAAGTGCAGAACGCACTCTGTAGTTGTGACAAAAAGGATGATAGACTGAGAGATGCTTCCTCCAAAAAGTTCTGTTTCCTCCACTCTGTAGGTAGTTATCTTCTAAGCAGTTGGACATTGTTGGCTTCAGACAGAAGTTCTACCCCTACCTCCAACTGACAGGCTGACAGAGAATTAATGGGGGATCTGTTTAGGCAGCTTGTTTCTATGTTAGTACTAGCACTGGTAACTAGTTGTATGAATAGAGCTCCTGAGTCAGGAGGTTGTTGGTTCAATGTCCAGAGACTTGTGTATGTAGCATCATTTGAAGCTTCAGTGCAGTACCGGGATGGAATTGCCACACCCTCACAAGTGCCATCTGTCAGACGAAATGTTTAAGCCGAGGTCTTATCTGCTCTCTCAGGCGGATGTAAAATTTTCCGAGGAGGAGAACAGGAAGGTGAGTTGTCTTTTGCTTTATATTAATCCTCAATTATTGGCTCAGAATTTGCAGGCAGCAGCAAGTTCACCATCAACTTCCAAAATAAGTGTAAATTTATCTGAAGATTATCTGCACTTTATTGCAGATAGGCAGAAAATTTATCTGCACTGAAGAACCAATTAGATCCATTACAGTGAGAGCCTTTTCATGATGTCGTGGGATTATGGGAAGGAGGGTGAGGTTGTAGAGGAAGCCCCAACCATGAAAACATTGGATGAAGCTTTGTCAGATGGTTAAGCCACATACTCCATCTTAGCCAGAACTGTCAAATGTGTCAAACGCTTTTGAATGTTTCTGACATTCAAAAATGCTCTCAAGCTACCATTACAACCTTTTTTAAAATCTTATGAAAAAATCTAAAGAATTCCAAAACAGTTAAAAAGCACTTAAAACAATTATAAACATTTACAAGCACTCAAACAATTTCAAGAAAAAATATTGAATTAACCATTACTTAACAGGTCCTTGACATGTGGATTTTGGCTTCAACTGAAAGTGACTATGCTTCAAAACTAATTCTTTGGCTGTGAAACGTTTTGGGAGGTTCTCAGGATGTGAGGAATTGAAGGTATAACAGCGTATGTGTCAAAGTAATCCGCAGTTCCCTTGGTGGGCTTGTGAATTACAAGCATTTACCGAATAATCTCTGTAACTGCACTGAAGATCTCAGGTCTTTAGTCGCTGATTGGCAGGTTGCTGGAATTAACCTCAGTATATCAGCACATCCTTGTAGAGTCATAGTCAGCACAGAAAATGGCCTAATTCATCCATGTTGACCAAGTTGTCTACCTGACCTTGTCCCATTTGCCTGGGTTAGGCCCACATCCCTCTAAACCTTTCCTGTCCATGTACCTGTCCAAATGCCTTTTAAACATTTACAATTTGTACCTGCCTTTTGTAGTAGTCTTGGGCTCCTCCTACCCAAAAGAAAACTCTAAGCGAGGATACTAACAGTTGATGTGCAGCCCTATGTCAAAAGATGCCCATGGAAGTATACTCCAGAATGTTCAACAGTCCTAGGAAAGGAGTAATAGAGCAGAGGTAGTGGGAGAATGCATCTTAGATCGACAGAGTGCAGCAAATGCAGAAAACTAATGGAGTTCGAACCACAACCCTAAACAGGCACCCTGTGACATCGTCTGGGTATCAGTATAAATGACACATTTCTCCGGGACGGTGCAAGCCTCCATGCCCAGTTGCTCAAATGATCCAATAACTCCAGGTGTAGAGACAGGCTACTCTACCGCCTAACCATTGATAGTTTTCTGGTTCTCACTCCATCTTAGGAGTGGAGAAGGTGGAAGACAGAAATACTAGGATGGTCCATAAGTCATATATCCAGCAGGAAATATTGAACTGGCTGGGAGGGAGGGGGCTATACTCTAGAAAAGAGAAAGCTGGGGAATGATCTGACAGGACACCTCAGGGGTTTGATAGAACAGACATGGAGAAGAGCAAGTTTTCCATTAATAAGCAGCCTTTCGAATCCTTTTCCAGAGGTCTGAAGTTACTTCACAGCCAGTGGAGTACTTCTGAAGTGTAGTGGCTGCAGCAAGGTACATAATGTATTATCTGCAGTTAGTGCATGAATTACATAGGGGGTCTTCCTACTGTCTGCCACAAGGAATGCAATCACCAAGGTCATCCTCAGCAGCCTCCCTCCCAGCATCAAAGAGCTGCTCTGAAGTCACTGTATGGATTCCATCCATATAACAGCAGAAGGGATGTGTTCTTCTCCACAGGACAACACCAGGAGAGGTGCAGGAAGCAGCATCAGCCAGTATGAATGGCCTCCTTTGACTTCACTATGTCAATCAAGAGGAACACTGAGTATCCTTCTCAATTTTGCCCTTAGAAATATACCTCCAATCTACACTTGCTACGTGATGACACCGAAGCCATGATCTTACCCTAAAGGGTTCAAAACAAACCCAACTTCGGTGTGGTTCAAGTTCAGGAACAGCTACTTTCCTATAACCATCAGGTTCTTCAACTGACCTGCACAACCCTAATCCTACCTCAGCAACAGAACACTACAGATCAACTCTTGCACTACCATGGACTTGTCTCTGATTGTGTCAACTTTTTTGCACTGGTTTTGCACAGTCTTTTTCTCTCTCTCTTCCCTGTCTTGTATCATTTATGTATAATTTATATTCTGTGTGTCGTCTGTACCTACGTGCCTATGATGCTGCTGCAAGCAAGTTTTTCATTGTACCTGTACCTCGTTGTACTTGTGCATATGACAATGAACTCAACTTGACAGTTGTCAAGTGAGGCTGCATCATTGTTCCAACACTTCTTTTCAATACTTCTTGTCACAGTGCTGCAACAAACTTCCCCTGAGATGATCTTGAGATCAAATGGGAAACTGTTCAAGCTATAACGACTTACACTTCTGACCAGGGTCACCCCAACCTCAGTTATCGAATTGCATTACACAGATGACTGCAATTGGAAGATTGTGAGCAATTCTGGGCCCTGTATCTAAGGAAAGATGTGCTGGCCCTGGAGAGGGTCCAGAGGAGGTTCATACAAATGATCCTGGGAATGAAATGCTTAAACATATGAGGAGCATTTGATGGCTCTGGGTCTTGCTCGATAGAGTTCAGAAGGATGAAGGGGGATCTCATTGAAACCCGCTGAAACTGAAAGGCCTGGATGGAGTGGGTGTGTAGAGAACATTTCCATTAGGAGGAGAGTCCAGGGAGAACAGCCTAAAAATAAAGGGCGTCCTTTTAGAATTGAGATGAGGAGGAATTTCTTCAGCCAGAGGGTAGTGAATCTGTGGAATTCGTTGCCACAGAGGGCTGCGGAGGCCAAGTCATTGGATATATTTAAGGCAGAGATTGGTAAGTCTTGATTAGTAATGGGGTTAAGGGTTACAAGGAGAAAGTAGAAGAATGGGTTGAGAAAAAATATTCAGCCATGATTGAGTGGTGGAGCAGATCAATGGGCTGAATGACCTAATTCTGCCCCTAATCCTATGGTCTTATGATGCTTATGGTTGGGCACATTCAGAGGCTAAGCTTCAAGTTGTCATCTACAGTTTCATGTACAGTTGCACTTTGTCTGAGTTGAACCTGGAATACCACACACAGCTTACACAGCTCTCTACATTTCGTGTATATTATTCTGCACACCTTGCTACATCTCAATAAATGGGAATCCGCAGGGCAGGTACATTATGCTGATGATGGGGCTGGATAAGGCAGAGCTTCCACAAATAATGTCATCTAGTGCATTGAGTGGTTGTACACTAGTGGTGTTGGATCTGGAAACTCAGTGTTGGTCATGGCAACTTCAATTTGCAGATTTTAAAACAATAGGACTGAGGTCCCAGGAGAAATAAAGCATCGTACAGAAAATTGTCAAGTATAAGCTTTTTAACTCTTCCACAGGAATGGTGCAAATGGTTTCTTAGACCCAATCCGGTTATAATCAGGAAAGCTGGTGTTTATTAAAAAGTATGGGAGCTCATTAAATCCTATATGGAATGGATGGAGACATTCCTCAGAGGAAAGAGAATTGTTGAAACTGAGGGCTAAGGTGAAAGTTTGCTTGCTCAAAGTGAAGCCACACAAGAGGGTAAGAAGCATTGGTATTGACAGCAGCAAGCTTGGAAATGGTCTCCTAGTGCTACACAGGACAAGCTGTGCTCCATTCTTGTGGTGACAGACAGACTGACGAATCACTTTAACCCAGTACCTTCACAGGTGGCACAAACTTACAAGTTAGGGAGCTGAAAGCAAAGGTCAGGCGAAACTGTTGGAGATTACACAGCTGTTGAAGGATGTGTGTGAGAGTAATTTTGGCAACTTAGTGAATCAAGAACCATGAGACAAGTTCATGTGCAGTTAACAGGTGGGTAAATCAGTCTAAATCATTAACTACACAAGGTTTAATGTTGTAAACTCACCCCAGCAATGGACATGGCCTCCAAGAAAAGGGAAGACTTTTGTCCTGTGCATAATGTTGGTATTAATGCTGAATGTGGCCAAACTGCAGCAAAGACGGGAGTGATAGGTCAGAGGTTGTTTCATTTACTGTACAAGTAGATGCAGAGTGTAGAAAGACTGTGAGGAAGGACAGGCAGTTGAAAGGGCAAAATTGCAGTCAGTTGGGTGGTGCTAAAGTGTGTCTACCTTTAATGTGAGAAGTATCAGAAACAAGGCTGATGAACTTAGAGAGTAGGTAAGTATGTAGAACTATGACGTGGTGGCCATACAGATACTTGGCTGTCACAAGGGCAGGAATGGCTGCTGGATATTCCAGAGTTTAGGTGTTTCAAAGAGGCATGGACAGAGGTAAAAGAGGTGGGGGAGTGGCTATGCTGATCAGGGACAGTGTCACAGCTGTAGAAAGGTAGGATGTCCTGGATGGGATCGTCCACTGAGTCAGTGTGGGTGGAAGTCAGAAACAGGAAGGGAAGCGATCACTCTATTGGAGTATTCTACAGACCTCCCAGTAGCAGCAGAGATGCTGAGAAGCTGATCAGGAGACAGATTTTGGAGAGGTGCAAAAATAACAAGGTTGTTGTCATGGGTGATTTCAACTTCCTGAATATTGATTGGCACCTCCTTGGTGTAAAGGGGACAGATGGGACAGAGTTTGTTAGGTGTGTACAGAAAAGATTCCTGACACAGTATGTAGACAGATCAACTAAAGGAGAGGCTGTACTGGATCTGGTACTAGGCAATGAGCCTGATAAGGTTTCAGATCTCTTGGTGGGAGAGCATTTTGGAGATAGTGACCATAACTCTTTGACCTTTACCGTTAGCCTTGGAGGGGGATAGGAGCAGAAGATATTGGAAACTATTTAACTGGGGGAGGGGGAATTATGATGCTATTAGGCAGGAACTTTGGAGCGTAAATTGGGAAACAGATGTTCTTGGGGAAGTGCACAGTGGAAATGTGGAGGTTGGTTAAGGAATACTTGCATGGGGTTTCTGGATAGGTTTGTCCCATTGAGGCAGGGTAAGGATGGTAGAGTGAAGGAGCCGTGTGTTGACAAGAGATATAGAATATCTTGTCAAGAGGAAGAAGAAGCTTACCTAGGGTTTAGAAAGCATGGATCAGACAGGGCTCTGGAGAGATGCAAGGTAGCCAGGAGGGAGTTTAAGAATGGACTTAGGAGAGCTAGAAGGGGGCATGAGAGGTCCTTGGCGAGTAGGATCAGGAAAAACACAAGGCATTCTGCACGTATGTGAAGAATAGAAGGATGATGACTAGAGTAAGAGTAGGACCAATCAGGGATATAAAAGGAGGAAACATTATACCTGCAGTCAGAAGAGGTAGGGAGGCCCTTAATGAATACATTGCTTCAGTATTCACTAGAGAGAGAGACCTTGGTATTGTGAGGATGGTGTACGACAGGCTGATATGACATGAGGAAAATGGATGTGCTGGAACTTTTGAAAAACATTAGGATAAGTAAGTCACCAGGGCTGGACGGGATATATCCAAGGTTATTACGGGAAGCGAGGGAAGAGATTGCTGTGCCTTTGGCAACGATCTTTGAGTCCTCACTGGCCATGGGAGTAGTGCTAGATGATTGGAGGGTGGCAAATGTGTTCCTTTGTCAAGAAAGGGAGTAGGGATAACCCTGGGAATTACAGACCAGTGAGTCTTACTTCAGTGGTGGGCAAATTACAAGAGAAGGTTCTTAGAGACAGGATTTATGGGCATTTGGAGAAGCATAGGCTGATTAGGGACATTCAGCCTGGCTTTGTGAGGGGCAGGTCATGCCTCACGAGTCTGATTGAGTTCTTTGAGGATGTGACAAGGCACATTGATGAAGTAAGAGCAGTGGGTGTGGTGTACATGGATTTTAGCAAGGCATTTGATAAGGTTCCTCCGGGAAGGCTTATTCAGAAAGTCAGAGGCATGGGATTCAGGGAAACCTGGCCATGCAGATCCAGAATTGGCTCGCCCATAGAAGACAGAGGGTGGTGATAGATGGAGCATTTTCTGCCTGGAGGTTGGTAACCAGTTGTGTTCTGCAGGGATCTGTTCTGGGACCCCTGCTCTTTGTGATTTTTATAAATTACTTAAATGAGGATGTGGAAGGGTGGGTTAGTAAGTTTGCTGATGATACAAAGGTTGGTGGTGTTGATAGTATAGAAGGTTGCTGTTGATTACAACAGGATATAGATAGAATGCAGACCTGGGCTGAAAAGTGGCAGATGGAGTTCAACCCGGATAAGTGTGAAGTGATACACTTCGGGTGATCAAATTTAAAGGCAGAATACAAGGTTAATGGCAGGGCTCTTATCAATATGGAGGAACAGAGGGATCTTGGGGTCCACGTCCATAGATCCCTCAAAGTCGATAGGGTCGTTAAGAAGGGGTATGGTGTGTTGACCTTTATTAGTTGGTGTATTGAGTTCAAGAGCCCTGAGGTGATGTTGCAGCTCTATAGAACTCTGGTCAGACTACACTTGGAGTATTGTGTTCAGTTCTGGTCACCTCATTATAGGAAGGATATGGAAGCTTTTAGAGAAGGTGCAGAGGAGATTTACCAAGATGTTGCCTGGATTGGAGAGCATGTCTTATGACGATAGGTTGAGTGAGCTGGGGCTTTTCTCTTTGGAGAGAAGGAGGATGAGAAGTGACTTGATAGAGGTGTACAAGATGATAAGAGGCATAGATCGAATGGACAGTCAGAGACTTTTTCCCAGGGCGACAATCACGAAGGGACATAATTTTGAGGTAATTGGAGGAAGATATAAGGGGGATGTCAGGGGTAAATTCTTTACACAGAGAGTGCTGGGTGCATGGAATGCACTGCCTGCAAAGGTTGTGGGGAGAGATACATTAGGGGCATTTAAGAGACTCTCAGATAAACACATGAATGATAGAGCAATGGGGGGAAGGGTTAGATAGATCTTAGAGCAGGATAAAATGTCGGCACAACATTGTGGGCCGAAGGGCCTGTACTGTGCTGTAATATTCTATGTTCTCTAATCCTGCGCCTGAGTCACAATGAGCGGGTTTGGCATGGAAGGGGAAACAGATGGGGCAGCTGTCACCAGTGTAATGGAGACCACCACCACAGGTCTGCAGGTTTACAGCTGAGGAAATGGTTCAACTACAGAAAGAAGAGGTGTTCAGCCTCTGTGTGTAATGTGGACTCCAGATGACAAGCAGGGGAAATGTCAGCCAAGTAGGTTTGTAGTGTAAGGTGAGCACTGATAATAGAAAGGTACAAAGATTTGTACAACATTGAAGCTGGTGAGTGGTGAGAAGAGCGAAGTTTAAACAACATTTACACCACTGGTGGTAATAAAGGGAAGCGCAGCGATTTAACATTGAAGGAAAGGTTGATGATCAGTTTATGAGCATCAATAGACTGTTCAATTATGTACTGATGTCTGTGCGTCAAGACATCCAGCAACGTGCCATTGACAAACCTCATGCTGAATCAGAGGACACATTCTGGTGAGACACTGAAAACCCGAGGTCAGGTACAATGTGCAGCTTCTCATAATGTTCAGTAAGACTGGCTACTTGTAACAGCTAACTTCACGCTGAGGCGGGCAGCCGAGGGTACCAGCAGGTCAGCCTGCCTGCCCATCTTCTGTGCTTACGTGCGAGTGTGGGTGCGCTTAGAGAGGGAGCACACGGTTTCCGAGGGCACCCTAGCTGAGTTCCGTGCTCGTGAGCCCCTCAGGGGATCGCGTGTGTCGTGGACGGTACGAACGTGATTTCTTATTGGAAGTGTCATGTGTCGCGTTAACGGGTGTAGCGTCGCGTGTGTGTTTCGTTAGTATTAGTTTGCATTCTGTACCGTAGTATGTTGTTGCGTAGTTTTCTTCTTTCTGTAGTAGATGTAGTGTATTGACACTGGTTGTCTTTTGTAGTGCTTTAGTGAATAAACGTTTATTATTTAAAAAAAACAGCTAACTTCACAAACTGCCCCACTCTGTTAGGGAGAAGTTGGCTCAAAAAATGAAAAGTAAATTGGTCATATGTGAGCACTTCACAACCACATCTAGATCAGCTTCTAGAGCACGTGCAGGTCTGTTCGAAGACCTACCTTCTGACATTAAGGACACAAAGCCCAGACAGGCATCAAGCCAAGTTACAGTGGCTCTGGACTTTCAACATCCTTCAGCGCTGGTTAAACTGAACCAGGTGTGTTTGTTAAACTCCAGAGAGTGCTGGGGCAACACCCAGTGTTGTGGGTGCCCACAGCAGGCAGAACTATCCCAGGGACAAGTCTCAAACCAGCCATGGATAATGAACATATCACAGGATTTGTACTCTGAATTGGTAGGAGTCACGGCCTTTACAAATTTGGACCTGTCCCATATTTATAAGTGGATAAAGAAAGCCAAAATCATCTAACAACGCCAGATTTAACCAGATTTACTCACACACCAAGTTGCCTTATGGTGTGAACATCCCCCACAATAGTTCAGGCAATTGTGGACAAGTCATTAAAGGAAGACCAACATGGTTTATGGTGATGTTAATCACAGCTGATGCAGTGGAGGGAAGTCTCTGAATACTTGGGCAGATGTTCAAGAGGCTTTGTAAGGCTCCTGAAGAGGAAAGGCACCTTTGTGCAGGAAAGAGAGGGTTACTCGGACCTGAGGCTGAATATTTTCCCACGAGCAAGGCTAGAAAACCTGAGAATGTCACTGGACAATGGAGCCACAGTTGTACCAAAGATGCAAGCCATGGAAGTCAGATTAGCTTGTGCTCTGAAGCAGTGACACACAAATTTTCTTCTTAGAACCAGAATCAGAATCAGGTTTATTATCACTGACAAATGTCATAAAATTTGTTGTTTTGCAGCAGCAGTACAGTGCAAGACATAAAGACATAAAGATTACTATAAGTTACAAAAATAAATAAATAGTACAAAAGGGGAATAATGAGGTAGTGTTCATGGGTTCATGGACCATTCAGAAATCTGATAGCAGAGGGGAAGAAGCTGTTCCTGAAATGTTGAGTGTGGGTCTTCAGGCTCCTGTACCTCCTCCTCGATGGTAGTAACAAAAAGAAAGCATGTCCGGATGGTGAGGGTCCTTAATAATGGATGCCACTTTCTTGAGGCACCACCTCTTGAAGATGTCCTCAATAGTGGGGAGGGTTGTGCCTGTGATGGAGCTGGCTGAGTCTACAATCCTCTGCAGCCTTTCAACCCTGCATATTGGAGCCTTCATACCAGACGGTGATGCAACCAGTCAGAATGCTCTCCACCATACAAATGCAGAAATTTGCAAGAGACTTTGGTGACATACCAAATTTCCTCAAACTCCCAATGAAGTAGAGCCGCTTGGCATGCCTTCTGTGTGATTGCATCAATGTGTTGGGCCCAAGGAAGATCCTCTGAGATGTTGACGCCCAGGAACTTAAAGCAGCTCACCCTTTCTACTGCTGACCTCCTCAATAAAGAATGGTGTGTGTTCCCCTGACTTCTGAGCTGCAGATTGATGACCCAGTCCACACTGGGATACACACCTGCTGAATGTCGATGCACAGAAGGCTCAAGTCATATTAAAATCTTGTTTGGCGGAATCTTGAAGGGAAGGTGGAAGAAAAGTCATTGAAAAGACAAAGCATAAATCGCAATAATGCAAAGAGATTCAGAAGGCTGTGAATTGAGACACCAGATGGCTGGGAATGAGAAATTGGGATATCTGACAGATTGTGCAGACACACATTTGCAAGAATTATCTGCTAAGAGCAGTTGGAAGATTCAGAAAAGTTCATGTGACTATTTGATTCTCAGCACAGTGGAATGGTGAGGAAGATCATGAAGGTCCTCCTGTGGTGACTCCTGTAGGAGAGTCAACACAGGACATGGAGTTGACACCTTCAGTGGGTCCAGAGGTGGATACTCCATCAGCAACACCTGTGGAGTCCCCAGGCTCAAGACAGCAACACCGACAGATGTGAAGATCGGTGGGAATTCAAAACCCAATTACCAGGTCAAACTTGTAAACCTGTAAACATTAAACTAGTTTCATACTTTCTCTTCTTTTAAAGGACATGTATGTGTGATGTGTGACATCACTGCATGACACTTTGATTGTGTGTGTAGTAGAGCACACAAGTGTACAATACAAGAAGAACCTCGAATAAACCAGACACACTGTCTGGAGCTCTCCGGGCTTCCCGTGTGTTACTCTGCGCATTCTATGTGGTGTTTCACAATGCATTAGGAGCACACCATCATTGAGTCATAGAGCTGTACAGCACAGAAATGGGCCCTTCGGCCCACTGCATCCGCACTGACCTTTTAGTTCATCTACATTAATTCTATTTGCCCACATTAGAACCAAAACCTTCTATTCCTTGCCACCTCTTCAGGCAAAGCATTTCAGATATCAACCACTCTGTGTAAAAAAAACACTTACCCCTCAGATCCCCTTTAAAATTCCTTCCTCCCACCTTAAAACTATGCCCTAATGTTTTTGATACTCCTACCTTGGGAAAAAGATTTTGACTATCTACGCTATTTCTTCCTCTCATAATTTTATCTAGCTCTATTATGTCACCCCTCAGCCTCCTTTGCAACAAGAAAAGCCCAGCAAATCCAATCTCACCCCATCACCACAACGATTGTTCTTTGGACAAGGTATAATTCCAACCATTGGAGTCTTTTTCATTTGGTTAATATTGACTTTAGTTTAACCAGGGATCCACACTCAGTCAAATGCCTCCTTAGTCCAGGGTATAAGATCGATGGCATCCTGAGGTTTGTTAACTCAGCACTCCATCCACTACTTTGTGGTCCAGTGCCACCCAGTACACTACCGATCCTTTGGGGCACTAATAAGGTAAGATATCTTTATTAGTCACATGTACATCGAAACACAGTGAAATACATCATTTGCGTAGAGTGTTCTGGGAGCAGCCGGCAAGTGCAGACATTTGTAAGTTAATGCTGTCCAAAATAGAGAGAACTAAAAGCCTTCTTTTTGACTTTGGTCATTACCATCCCATTTATAAGCAAAACAAAATCAAGTGTCCTGATGCAGGGTTTCAACCTGAAACGTTGACAATACCTTTCCTCCCACAGACGCTGCTCGACCTGCTGAGTTCCTCCAGCAGATTTTTTGTTGCTGGAAACAAAATCTATACCTTCTTGTCAAAAGCCTTTTATCCTTGTGGAAAATAATAGGGATTACGTTTCCCTGCTGTACAATGGAGGGTAGGATTTGTCACACCAAGACTTTGCTTTGCACTGATGCACAATGGCCAGGCCACGGATGGGACTCAGGACACAGATGGCTAGCTCAGCAGTCTGCTGTACCTGGGTACGGGGAGAGTGCCCTGGCCCCCTGCTGTGCGGGACCCTTGCCTGCTTCAGTAGCAGCAGCTGTTCCGTGATAACAATATTATTCTCCTGATCCATTGGGAGAACCTTGGGCATCGTTAATCAAAGTGCCGTGCTGTTTACTACCACTGATGCATTCATGCTGCTTCATCAATCATGGCAGCAGCGCCGTGCACACTGGAGCACCAGGGAAGGAATTGAGACACAACAGAATTCAAAAAAAAACACGGGACCAGTGCAATTATAGAAAGGTCCGTGACCCTATCATTTAAAATGTTGGTAATATACGTGGTACTTTTCATTCATTATTTCTCCCACCGTTCCCTTTTCACGCTCATCAGGGTGAGGGATGTCAGTGCCGGGGAAGTGAGCAGTTTGCATTTCAGGCCCACCACGTCAATAAGTACCCCAACCGACAGTGTATTCTGGTTAACTGCATTGTGGTGGCTCTCCGCCAGCACCAACCACAGACCAGCTCCCCCCTGCTGCAGACAACACCCTTGTTTCCTATTTCAACCAACATCTTGTATTTGCATAGCATCCTTCATAGAGTGAAAACATTGCAATAGTGCTTCATGAGAATATTGACTAGAAAAATATAAGCAAGCCACACAACCGTGTTTTGTGACTGGGGACTAACATTTGGCTGATAGAGTCATACAATGCTGAAACAGGCCCTTTAGCTCACTGACTATCAAGTACCTTTTTTAACACCAATCCTACCCTAACCCCATTTATTCTTCACACATTCCTATCAATTACTCCCTAGATTCTAATCCTCACTTAAACACCAGAGCCAATTTAGAGCAACCAGTTAAAAATTAACCTATTTTTTATTCTCCCCACAGACTCATCAACTTCCCCCAGATTCTACCACTCACCCACACACTGAGGGCAATTTACCAACCCTCAATTCCTTGGGACATGGAAGTAAAATGGAGCACCTAGTGGAAACCCACCTAGTCACAGAGTGAACATGCAAACTCCACACAGACAGTGCCCAAGGCCAGAATTGCCTAAAACACCACTGCCTCATACCCAGCTCCTGTCCTGAGATCACCCATTTAGTATCAAACTGAAGATAGGTTCATGTGATGAACTTGCATCCGCATAGAGCAGGGTGGGTGATCTTAGGACGGACGCCTGTGGTGAGTGTTCCTTCAGCTGCTGTAGCCCTAGGCTGTGAATCTCTCATCCCAACCCCCTCCGCCGCTCTCCCCATATTAAAGCACTCCTTGGGGACTGCACAATAGTGGCACAGAGAGCAGGATTGAGACAGGCCAACCCACTGCCACTTCTTAGACAGGAGACTCACATTCATTCTGGAACTGGGTATGAGGCAGTGGTCTTTTAGGCAAGGATTCAGCTCTCCCAATCCATTGTCAAGAATCTCTCACTAGCACCACAATGCCTTCTTTTGTTGGATGTTATTTTAATTATCAATATGATAACATTTCTATTTTATGGGTGAAATTAGAGTCGTAGAATCACACAGCATGGATAAAGGATCTTCGGCCCACCAAGTCTGTTCTGACCATCAAGCATCCCTTTACACTGATCCTGCACTAATGACAGTTTTATTCTCCGCACATTCCCAATAGCTCTCCACAGGATCTACCACTCATCTCCATAATGGCAGCAATTTACGGTGGCCATAACCGAGAAGCCAGCATGTCATTGTAAAGTGGGGGGAAACCAAAGCACCAATGGGAATCTTTCACAGTCACAAGGAGAATGTGCAAACTCCACACAGACAGCACCGGAGGTCAGGATTGAACTTGCATCTCTGGAGCTGTGAGACAGCAGCTCTACTTAGCTGCACTTCTGTGCCAGCCCAATTAAAAAGAGGGTCCCAGATGATTGATACGCTGGAGGAGCTCAACGTCTCAGGCAACATCTATGGAGGGAAATGGAGAGTCGGTTTCATATTGAGACCTTTCATCTGTTGCTCCAGATTCCAGCATCTGCATTCTCTTGTATCTCCCAGATGAATGACATCCATTGTAAACGGCATCACTAACATTTTAGACCTTAGGTATGTTTCTCAAAGTCAATATGGTAACACAGATATCTGCAATGAATGCTTGAAGCAGATGCCTGTCCTTGAGTAGGAATCCAAAGCTCAAGGGTTTACAAGAGGCCATTTACACTGGGAGGTTACCCTGAGGAATGAACAACTGATTCCTCCTCACTTGTAAGGTGTGCATTAGAGTTAGATCCCCAGATTAAGGCAAAGGTGACTCTTTTTTCTATTTATATGAGAAATGTGGGTGTAGAACCTTAATTCCAGAAACTCTGCAGTTAGAAATTACACTGTGTGATGCTATCTCAATGTGCTAGTACTGAATACCTGTGTCTTTTAAAGTTTATGCTAAAAGTGAAGACAAAAAAATTTAATGGGAACACAATGCTGATATTTGGTGTAGTGTCTGAGCTGCACACCATGCCCAATACCTACAGTTTAGTTTAAAATTAATTTGCATAATGCATCAGTTTAAGGTCCTTCCCAGACCAAATGTTATGTCACCAAGCCTTCAGGGCAGTGAATTGATATAACCACTTCCTTGCAGCCTGTACTAGCACTGTAATATCTTCCCCTGTTATACGCTATACAGTACCTGGCCTGTGTAAGAGTGGCCCCGATAAAGAGATGCATTTTTACCAGGGAAGTGTTTGACACATCTTTATGCATTTGGAATAGGTGGGAGAGGGGTGTTGTGTGTAATTCTTCATTTGCATTTCTCTCTCTCTTTGCACAGCTGCTGAATTCAGCTGAGATCATCAAATCATAAAAAAAACTCCATTAAATGCAAATCAAAAAACTGCAGATGCTGGAAATCTGAAATTAAAATAGAAAATGCTGAAGAAAACTGGTCAAGCTGCATCTGTGAAAAGAGAGACAGTCAATATTTTTAGTCAAAACATTGACTGTTCCTCTTTCCACAGATGCTGTCTAACCTGGAAGTGTTTCTAGCACCATCTGTTTTTATTAAGTTATTTCCATCTCTTGGGCTTTTCTCGGGCATGCCATCAACAACAGATTATATTTATTCACCACTGTTATGTAGTAAAATATCCCCAAGGTGCTTCATGGGAATTTCACCTGGCAAGGACTGATGATTTATGACAGGTGACCAAAGAGTTTTTGGGAGGATATTGAAGAAGGACAGAGAAATATGGAGAGGTTGGAACTCTGGAGTGTAGACACTGGATATTCAATGTACTGATGCTAAACACCAGTGTCTTGCAGAGTTTATACTAAAATTGAAGACAAAAGGATCTCATGGGAGCACAAAGTTGATTTTTGGTGCAGTGACTAGGCTGCATACCAACCTTGCTGGGGGGAAATGCAGTGTTTTCATATGGTTGAGTGGCCAGAGCAGGATATAGAGATGGGAAGGAGGGACTTGAACTCGGGACAGTGTGGTGGGAATTAAGCTGGGAACAGTGTGGAGGGAATTGAATTGGGAACAGTGTGGAGGGAATTGAATTGGGGAGATTGTGGAGGGAAATAAATTGGAGAGTAAGTCTCAACCGAGGTTTGGCAATGTATTCAAATGTAGAGAACCCTTGGAGCTGAGCCTGTTCCTGAGCATAGCTGATATTTCTTCTCACTGACCTTCAGACCCGAGGTCAACATTACTCACTAATTCTACACTGGGATGGAGCGACCTGGGATTCTAGGATTGTAGATGGCTGATTATATTGCTTAGTGAAAAGAAAGAAGTTGCATTTATAAAATGCTATTTAGAACTCAGGAAATGCCAGTGGAGACACAGGAGACTGCAGGTGCTGGAATCTGGACCGACAAACAGTCTGCTGGAGGAACTCAACAGGTCGAGCAGCGTCAGTGGAAGGAAAGGAATCATTGATGCTTCAGGTTGAAACCCTGAACTACTTTGGCATTGGTAGAGGATAAATATTGACCAGGTCATCAGGGAGAATTTGAAAAATGCTGTGGGATCTTCCACGCCCATCAGCAGGTTCTAGTTGAATCCCAGTTTTACTTCTCATCCAAAAGGTGGCACTTAGGACACTGCAGATCTCTTTCAGTACACCAGTTAAGTGATTACCCTGGTTATCTCCTCAGACTTCTAGAGGGGGATATGAACATACAACATGCTGATTCAGCTAGAAAAAGTAGAGTCCAAGAGCATGGAAATAGACTCTTTGACTCACTAAGTATGCACTGACCATCAAGCACGTATTTACAGTAAACCCATGGTCATCCAACATTTATTCTCCCTATAGTCCCAGACGAGAATGCCAAAAATCCACCCCCCTCTGGATGAAGAAATCCTTTCTCATCTGTCCAGAACGGCTGACCTGTTATTCTCCTGCACAGTCCACCACCAACACTCGGAAATATATCTATGTTACTAGCTCAATGTCCTACTGCTGTCCTCGCAACCAAGGTGTGGGAAGGACTTCACCACAAGCACTGCAGCAGGTCAAGAAGTCAGGCTCTACCACAGCTCCCCTATTTGCTTCCATCCATTGCCAATCATTTCAGTGTCTACTAGATCAAAGTTCATGAATATGAAGCCCAACAAAATAATCATTCCAAACTGTATTTATACATCCAATCCATAACAAAACTCATAAGTTGTTAACCATCACCCTTGTGCATACCCTTAGTGCCCACCTCCCTGTGCCTTTGCATGCACTCTTGCTCCTATGCATTACCCCCACATTGGCTTCAGTCAGGCTGGTGGAAGCTGCTCACATGTAGCAGAGGAAACTGCGGATAGCTTTAAGGACAAAGTCGAGCAGCCCTGAGTCTGGGTGGCCAACATTATATCTCCATGATTGGCAGTAGTCTCAATGAGCAGTGGGATCAGGACAGCAATCATCCTAAGAAAGGACACCCATGTCCCACTGAGTTACTATTGCTCTCCCAGAGTTGGGTATCAGCAATCCCGTTAATCTGCAGGAAGACGGATTAATGGAAGGATGTGAGACTTTCAATGTCCTTTGTCATGATGGCTGTGCGGCAGCAAACTAAGACTACAAGATGGTAGTTCGGGCTCTTACTACAGGGCGGCACGGTAGTGTAGCGGTTAGCGTAATGCTATCACAACGCCAGCGATTGCGGTTCAATTCCCGCCGCTGTTTGTAAGGAGTTTGTATGTTCTCCCCGTGACTGCGTGGGTTTCCTCTGGGTGCTCTGGTTTCCTCCCACATTCCAAAGACGTACGGGTTAGTAGGTTAACATAGGTGTAATTGGGTGGCACGGGCTTGTTGGGCTGGAAGGGCCTGTTACCGTGCTGTATAAATAAAGTTTAAAGTTTATAATCTCCATTAGGTGGCCTCTCTCTGATGCAATGGAAGCCAAGTCCTCTGTCATCGAGCGCTCCAGGCTGAAATGCACCTGACCACCACCTCCACCTGGAAAGGACGGGCTCCAGGCTCTGTTCAAGGTAAGAGTTGGACCCAGCTGAGCTCATTGACATTATATGTAGAGGTTAGGGCAGGATTCCCAGCACAACATGCCTTTCACTGTGTATGTCCATCAACATTTGTCTTTGGGCTGACCTTTGGAAGTCTTCTGAAGTCTTCTGGTGTAGATATTGTGTGCAAATCCACCCTCTGGTTTCAACTCCTAAGAGCTCCTCCTCAGGATATAGTAATCAATCTGCTCTTTGCTCCTGATCTGTCCCCAGTAACTCACTGCATGCATCTACGTGACCGTCTACAGTTCATGATGTGCCTGGTCCACAAGTCTCAAATCAAGTGATGGTGTACCTTCATCACTCTTGTTGAACAATAACCAGAACCTGGTCAGTTGGAAGTTCCTAGCAATCTGAAAGAAGGAAGGTCTGAGGGTGGTGTCACAATGAAGAGAGGGGCAAGTGAGAGGTGTGTTCTTGCACAACCTGTAATTCATAAATCAGAAGAGGTTGTTGTATCTGGGGAAGGGAAATGCGGAAAGTTGGATTAGAAGCGGACATCTTCAGTGAACTCTGTGTTGCTAATGGCCTTGTGATTGCTGCTCTAAAAATGGTCAGCACTCTCTCCTCCAGATCATATTGGTCTTTGCAACAGTTGGTGTTGATGGTGTAGTACAGTCCTCTACAAGAGAGGGAGGATGCATGGTGTACCTGGGAGATAAGCCTGCCGTGGATGAATAGCAGGAAGTGTGCTTCAGCTGTGAGATGTTGATGTGAGACATGGAATGTGTGCAGAGGCACAGGCATAGTGTTTAATTGGGTTTGTTAAGTGAATGATAGGGCTAGGGCATAGAGTAATGTAGAGGGACATCTGCTGAGAGAGGGGAGCCAACAATGCCTTCACTGACCTTGACCACACCACAAAGGTCATTAAATTTCATTGCTCATGACTTAATAGTTTAAAACTATTAAATGGCTAAATGACCTTCAGTGTCTTTGGTTCTTATGTTGTAAAAGTGTGGAGGAGTATGGAACAAAAATGGGTAAGTGGTGTTGTTCCACGGGTCCGCAATGGGAATAGACATGAGGCACTCAGTGGCCTACTTTAGTTCAAATTCTATTTCAAAGTCAAAGTCAAGTTCATTGTCATGTGCACAAGTACATGTATGCACAGGTGCAATGAAAAACTTACTTGCAGCAGCATCACAGGCACATAGCATTAGAGACACAACATTCACAAGAAAAGCATAAATTAAACAAAATTATACAAGAAAGAACACAAATGGAACAAAAAAAAACAAAGTCCATTGTAGTGCAAAGTGGTCAGAGTGGTCATAATGTTAGCATACTGAGGTAGTGATTAGGTTGTGCAAGTTGGTTCAACAACCAAATGGTTGAAGTAGCTGTTCTTTCCTGGTGATAACCTGGTGGTGTAAGACTTCAGGCTTCTGTACCTCCTGCCCAATGGTAGCTGCGAAGAGATGGCATGGCTTGATGAGAGGGTCTTTGATGATAGGTGTTGCCTTTTTGAGGCAGCACCTCATGTAGATACTTCCTATGGTTGGATATAGGGAGTCTTGGACCAGGCTTTGTGACAGTAGAAATGAGTCCCAATAGATAGGAAGAATAAGCATTGGCCAGGTTGTTCAAGGGTCATAGAGCCATTCAGCACAGAAACAGACCCTTTGACCCATCTGGTCCAGGCTAACCATCAACTACCCATTTCCACTAATTCCATTTTATTCTCCCCACATTCTCAATAACTCCACCCAGATTCCACCACTCACCTATGCACTAAGGACAATTTATAGAGGCCCATTACTCTACCAATCCACATGTCTTTGGGATATGGGAGGAAACCAGAGACCCTGGGGGAAACCCACGTAGTCTCAAGCAGAATGTAGAAACTCCACATAGACAGCACCTGAGGTCAGGATTGAACCCAGGTGCCTGGTGCTGTGAGGCAGTGGCTCTACCAGCTGTGCCACTGTACTGCCCATTCAGTTCATGAAGGTGAAATGCTAGGGTTATACATCTCTGCCTACTTGTCCTATTATAGGTCATGAGCAATGATATGAAGTAGCCTTTGATGCCACCTCCACTGATTATATTAATGCTTTCCTCCACCCCAATATTTTACCATCTTCCTGTTCTCTTGAAGACTACAACACAACAGACACTGTTTACCTTCCATGACTTCACCCAGTTGGTTTCATTTAAGATGCGTGAACCCAGGCTGTGCACACTGACTGGCTATTAGAACAAGACCTCAGACCCAAGGTCTATGCAAGTAAAACACAGCAAGAGTGAGGGGGAGAGTGGATTTTATTTTGTGAAAGCCCCCATTTCCCCAACCTTTCCCTAGACTGGAGGCAATTCTGTTCCTGGTTAAGATCTACACAATTAACCATACAGTTCAGGGCCTTACTTAGCCCTGTCCAGCTCAGTTCCCTCAGAAAGACATTCTCCAGGAGCCTAGAGTTGGCCAGTGAAGCCAATAATAAGCAGGCAGGCTGCAAATCTACATGGAAGAGGTGAGAAATCCAGAGGTGCTGAAAAATTCAAGGACAAATTCAAAAACCTATGAAACAAAAACTTGGATGTCCTAATTAAAGTAGAAACAGAATACATAAAAGCAAAGAGAGAATTTAAACCATGGATCCAACCTCAGAAAGATCAGAGAAACAAAGGAATGCAGATGCTGGAATCTAGATGAAAAACATGATGATGCTGGAGGAACTCAGCAAGCCAGGCAGCATCTGTGGAGGAAAGCAGGCAGTCAATGTTTCAGGTCTGAAGAAAGAACAACTCCATTTAGGAAGAAAGGGAATTGCTCAGAAATTTACTTAGATGCTTTAGTTATCAGGAGAGATCAGGGAAACTGATAACATTCTTTGCAAGGACACATGAGAAGCTCCAATGATATTTCTTAAAATTATTAGTAGCTCTAGTGAGGTAATATAATTTATAACAATAACTGATTGTGTACCTAATGTGCATACATTTAAACTGATTGTCAAAATAAAGAATTGAGAGCATGGATACATTTTTATCTGCAGTTAGAATGTTAGAATGCTCTTTCAAAGAAAGGAACGAGGGCAGAATCTACAAAAGTTTCTGAAAGGAAAATGTTTTTAAAAAGAAAAAAAATCAGACAAGGTTGGTGAAGAGCCAAGGCTGGGATTCAGTGACTGTTTAGTGTAGAGAGCAGCATGGACACAGTGAGCCAATGACCTGCCTCTATAACAAAAAACATCCTCCATCTTTCCACGATGTGCATTGGGCCCAGGAACTTGCAAAGTTATATTATGCATGGCACTTAAGTGTATATGCACGACAGAATTGCTCATTTTCTGCTATTCAGACATTTTGCAAAGTGTCATGGTGGACATTAATCACCAGGCAGCAATATAAGGCTTACAAGGAAATTCAGGTAGCCAAGAAAATAAAGTTAGATATTTTCCCTAAAAGTAATGCATTGGTTCAACACACCAGCCACACTGTACTGTTGACACATGCCCAATATAATTTATCATCACAACTCCTACTTATAGATGACAACAAACCCACCCGACACCCAGTGGTAAATGGTTAAAGAACATGGCTTAAGTCAACACTGGATTACACCAAATGTTTTTTCTTCCCCCATTGTGAGGTAAAACTGGCCTTTAGGCCCCACATCCTTTAATCATCAAACTTATAGAGTCATAGAGTAATACAGTAATACCTTTCAGCCCAACTTGTCCATGCCGACCATGGTGCCCCCCAAGCTAGTCCCATTTGCCCGCTTTTGGCCCATGTCCCTCTAAACCCCTCCTATCCATGTACTTATCCATATGCCTTTCAAACATTAAATGTACCTGCCTCAACCACTTCCTCTGGCAGCTCATTCTATATACCCATCACCCTCTGCATAAAGAAGTTGCCCCTCGGGTCCCCTTTAAATCTTTCCCCTCTCACTTAAACCTATGCCCTCTAGTTTTCAGTTCCCTTTCCCTGGGAAAAAGACTGTGTGCATCTATGCTATCTATGCCCCTCATGATGTAATACACCTCTATAAGGTCACCCCTCCATGTCCTATGTTCCAAGGAATAAAGTCCTAGCCTGCCCAACCTCTCCCTATAACTCAGGCCCTCAACCCCAGCAGCATCCTTGTAAATCTTCTCAGGACTCTTTCCAGTTTAATGACAACCTTCCTATGCCAGGGTGATCAAAACTGTACACAATACTATAAGTGCAGTTTCTTGTAAAAATGAACTTCTTCTGTTCCGGCTCTGCTTACCTATTTCATAAGCTCTTTGCCAGTTAAACATCCCAAGGCACTAAGGAGGAGCACGTTCATGGAAAAGTGGGAATACCTTCATCAGAATGACTGCAGTGGTACAAGAAGGGAGGCAACCTCCACCATATCTGTTGGCAGTGTCAACTAATTCCAACCACTGGATAAAATTTTAACTCATGTCACTCTTAATTCACTTGCTCTTTGTTGGGTACTTGATCCCTCCACCAAAGGGAACAGCCTCTCTCTATTCACTGTGTCTTTGACCAACCTTCTGGCCACCTGCCTCAATATCTCCAGATACATCTTGGTGTCATACTTTTACCTGATAGTGCTTTGTGAGAGCTTTTGCTTCATTAAAAGTGTAGTATACATATAAATTGTTATTGTAGGATGGAAAACATCAATAATGGTTTAACATTTGTTCTAACTTAGCAGACTCACATCCAGCTGTGCTCCCACTACAATGACAAATTACTTTACGTTCCTTGTCTTAACAACAATGCTTCTAAAATGGCAAACTACCCTGACCTGGAAACAACTTTAGATAGATGAAATTCTTATGCAAGAAATAAGCTTCTATCATTTATGTTCTCCTTCAGTCCGAGTAACAAACCTCAACAAGTCTGAAACATTAAAGATTTCTGAGATTGACAAAACATTTTTTGCCACTGTTATCTTAGCCTACTTTAATTTGTGCTTCTACACATTTACAATTACGGATTAGGCTGCTTTGCCATTTTCAGTCCTTTGAGTCGCATATTCTATCCCGTTTCCCACATATGTTGGCATTAAGTTTGTTACATCCTTCTCACCATCTGCATACATTTGGCAGCCTTTTATCTTTTTTGGTTCACATCCTAAAATGGATTCTAAAGAGCCTCAAAATTCCACTCATTTTCCAACAATTGCAGTTCACATTTCTTTCAGCTTCATATGTTCAAAACATCAAAGCTGTCACAGCAGTACAGGGCATTAAGAAGCATCAGAACTATCTGGAAGCTGGTTAAAATCATTATTCAAAGTTTTATACTATTTTCCTCGTGTTTGCTTGGCGAAGTTGGCACTGCTCAATGTTTTTTGGTTCAAGCCCTACTCCAAGGTTCCAGTGAACAATTTAAATGGCCACTTCAAAGCAAAACTGAGGAGTGGTATCTTGTTGGAGATGCCTTCACTTTAGGGTGGAATGTTAAGCCAAGGTCACATCTGCCTGTCAAAAGTGGGGGTGGGGATTTAATTCCACAATGCAGTTTGAGAAAGAGTTGCAGTCTTGCCTAAAAACACCATGGAAAACAAATTAACTCATCATTCATCACTTTTGCTGTTCACAAGACTTTGCTGTGCATGTTTACCCTGACTGCTTATGTAAGGCCAATGATTGTGGTGTTTGAGACATCTTGATCTCATTTCTTATATTCATCTTACTTTATACTTATGATAACACAGAAGGAGGACATCAGTTTCATCAGATCCATGCTGGTTCCCAGGAGAACAATCACATTACTCCCGTTCTGCCTCTTCTTATTCTTCTGTACCCCTCCAACGTATTCTTCCACTCACTGGGGCCCATCAATTCACCTTGCATATAACTAACACAAAGGGACAATTTACAGTGTCCAGTTAACCTACTAGCAAGCCTCTGAGATGTGGACTGAAACTGGAGTTCCTGAAGGAAACCACACAGTCGCGGAGAGAGCATGCAAACTCCACACAGACAACACTGGATCAAACCCAGATCCCTGGAGCTCTGAGATGCCTCTGTCTGTGTATTGTATGGATTGGCATGGTGATGCAGCAGTGGGTCTAACTGCTGCATCACCATGCCAATCCATATAATACACTGACAGAGGCATTGTAAAAGTGCAAGTTTTGAGAAGATGATGAGTTGGTGTACAGCAGTGAGATAGAACACCTGGTTCTGTGGCACTGCAATAACAACCTCATACTCAGCATCAACAAAACCAAGGACATTTTTGCTGATTTTAGAAAGGGGAAGTCAAGAGAACATGTGCCTATTCTCATTGGTGAGTCAGCAGTGTAGAGAGTTAGCAGCTTCAAATTTCCAGGCGTTAACATCTGAGATGACCTGTCCTGGGCCCAGGACATAGATGCAATGTGGGAGAAGGAGCACCGGTATCTCCACTTTCTTAGAAGCTTAAGGAGATTTGGCATGTAACCAAAGACTCTGACAAAATTCTACGGATGCACTGTTGGAAGTATCCTCACTGGTTGCATCACAGCCTGGCATGGCAATTGAAATGCACAGGAATGCAAGAGGTGCAGAGAGTAGTGGACACAGCCCAATCCATTACAGGCACAGCCCTCCCCACAACATCTACAGGAGGCACTGCCTTAAGAAGGCCACATCTGTCATCAAAGATCCCCACCATCTGGGCCTTGCCCACTTTTCACTGCTATCGTCAGGCAAGAGGTACAGAAGCCTGAAGTCCCACACCATCAGGTTCAGGAACAATTACTTTCCTAGAACTGTCAGGTTCCTGAACCGACTGCGCAAATCTAATCCTACCTCAGCAATGCAACTCTGCAGACCGCCTCTTACACTACTATATGGACTGTCTCTGATTGTGGGTTTTATTACACTAATGTCTTGTTTTGCAGTCTTTTCACTGTCATGTATAACTTATGTTCTGTGTGTTGCCTGAATATACATGCCTGTGATGCTGCTGCAAGTTTTTCATTGTACCTGTACCTCACCATACTTGTGCATAAGACAGTAAACTCGACTTGACATGACTTGTTCTATCCATTTAAACTTGCACACTGTCTTAACAAAAACCTTAAAGATAAACCAAACATAGATTAGTAGGAGACAATTGCTGTGCTGTATATACGTACCCTACAATGTCCCAGTGGCCTTTCACCTTGCACCTTTTTCTGTTATGGTCTCCTTTCATTACATAGAGCACTGTCTGTGTACAGTTGACTATCTAGCACCAATGGCGGTAGATTATGTAGGCACCTTGGTAAAGTTTATGAGACCAGGCACTGAGCAGTAAAATCGCTCACCTGGAGATGTTGGGTCAACACCTGGGAAAGTTCAGTGATGTGAACCCAATATAATATCAACTGCAGTGATAAGACTTTAACATTTGTTCTTGTTAGTTCTGATCATCATTTTGTCATGATTTACACATCCGGAATTGTGTCCATTGAAATGGTCATTTTAGTCTAAAGTACAGAAATTCAATTGAACATTCAAATAATCAAAGAATCTTAAGACCCTTTTAAGGTGGTAAGGGAGAGATTTAGTAGGAACTTGAGGGGTAATTTTTTCACCCAGAGGGTGGTCTGTATATGGAATGAGCTGCCAGAGAAAGTAGTTGAGGCAGGTACATTCACAACATTTAAAAGGCATTTGGACAGTTGATGGATAGGAAAGGTTTAAAGGGATATGGGCCAAACACAGACAAGTGGGACTAGCTTTAAGTGGGCGTCTTGGTCGGCATAGACCAGTTGGGCCAAAGGGCCTGTTTTGTGCTGTATGACTCTCTGACCTATGTCTCTGGTGTTTTGGTCTGAGGCTAACAGCCCCAGGCAAAGGTGGAATTAAATGTAAACTGACTTTAGGCAAAACCTCTGACTTAGCCAGTGGGGAGTGATTACCAGCCTGCACTGAACCAGGAAACTTCAGTTGGTCAGTAATTAAGACATTGGCTTCAGTTGGCCTCAGATGTCCAAGTAGGTAAAGGAAATCAATCCATTTTCTATCACTGATGATTGACCACAGCTGCTAAGTGAGTGATGATGGCTAGTATGGAAAGACAAGACCCTTTCCCCAATCAGACAACCCACTGATTCTCTCTGCCTCATGCCAGATGAAGAGCATACCTCTGACTGAAGTACAAGGAATTAGACAATAAAAAAGAACCAAATTTCTCTGGCCCTGATACAACTCCAGCCACTGAAAGGCTTTCCCTTTGTCATTCAGTGAGTTTTGCTTTGCTTGGAACATTTTTTAGCATGGTTATTCAAGTAGTCTCTAATGCTGGGACAAATCTCTCCTCCTACAGCCTGGATCCTGTCTTTTCAAACTGCATACCAAAATGGTTCTTAATACTGATTAATTACCGATAACATCACATCCACAATTTACTCATTGTTCATTATAAACCATTGCACATTACTAATTACAGAGACCCTAATTTGCTTTGATTTGCTGAATAGATGAAATTTTAATAGTGTCCAAACATATGTACATGTAATGTTCCAATTTTAGTTCAGACAGCACCTATACTCCACTTTGTGCCATTAGAACCATAGAACCATAGAACACCACAGCACAGAAAACAGGCCATTCAGCCCATCTAGTCTGTGCCGAAACTTTATTCCACTAGTCCCATTTACCTGCACCCAGTCCATAACTCTCCAGACCTCTCCCGCCCATGTATCTATCCAATTTATTCTTAAAACTTAAGAGTGAGCCCGCATTTACCACATCAGATGGCAGCCTGTTCCACACTCCCACCACTCTCTGAGTGAAGTTCCCCCTAATGTTCCCCTTAAACCTTCCCCCTTTCACCCTAAAGCCATGTCCTCTCGTACTTATCTCTCCTAATCTAGGTGGAAAGAGCCTACTCGCATTAACTCTGTCTATACCCCTCATAACTTTGTAAACCTCTATCAAATCTCCCCTCATTCTTCTGCGCTCCAAGGAATAAAGTCCTAACCTGTTCAATCTTACCCTGTAACTCAACTCCTGAAGACCCGGCAACATTCTAGTAAATCTTCTCTGCACTCTTTCAACCTTACTGATATCCTTCCTATAGTTAGGTGACCAGAACTGCACACAATACTCCAAATTTGGCCTCACCAATGTCTTATACAACCTCACCATAACATCCCAACTCCTATACTCAGTATTTTGATTTATGAATGCCAGGATGCCAAAAGCCTTCTTTACAACCCTGTCCACCTGTGATGCCACTTTCAGGGAATTATGTATCTGAACTCCCAGATCCCTTTATTCCTCCGCACTCCTCAGTGCCCAACCATTTACTGTGTATGTCCTACCTTGAATTGTCCTTCCAAAATGCAACACCTCACACTTGTCTGCATTAAATTCCATCTGCCATTTTCTGGCCCATTTTTCCAGTTGGTCCAGATCCCTCTGCAAGCTTTGAAAGCCTTCCTCACTGTCCACAACACCTCCAATCTTAGTGTCATCAGCAAACTTACTAATCCAATTTACCACATTATCATCTAGATCACTGATATAGACAACAAACAACAATGGTCGCAGCACAGATCCCTGAGGCACACCACTAGTCACAGTTTTCCAGTCTGAGAAACAATCATCCACTACCACTGTCTGTCTTTTCCCACACAGCCAATTTCCAATCCAGTTTACAACCTTTCCATGGATACCTAGTGTCTGAACCTTCTGAACTAACCTCCTATGTGGGACCTTGTCAAAGGCCTTACTAAAGTCCACCTATACAACATCCACAGCCTTTCCTTCATCTACTTTCTTGGTAACCTCCTTGAAAAACTCTACAAGATTCGTTAAACATGATCTACCACGCACAAAGCCATGCTGACTATCCTTAATCAGCTCTTGGCTGTCCAAATACTTGTATATTCAATCTCTCAGAACACCTTCCAATAATTTACCTATGACTGATGTCAGGCTCACCAGCCTGTAATTACCTGGTTTACTTTTAGAGCCTTTTTTAAATAACGGAACAACATGAACTACCCTCCAGTCCTCCGGCACCGCACCCGTGGCTAAGGACATTTTAAATATATCTACCAGGGCATTAAGATGCACACCCAAAGTCAGCATGGATGGATACACCAACCTCTAGATTGCAGAACTTATTAGCATTATTGAAATTAAGAAACAAAAGAAAATATAAAGAAAAATGCTTCCTCCACTCTTACCCTCCAGACATTGATTCCCACTGAGAGGAAGGTGGCTCTAGAATGCATGGAACCTACGAGCTTACTGGTGGGGTGCTAAACAGAAGGAGACTTTGGATAGATTAATCACTGCTTACCTAGATGTGTGAGGTCACATCAACACTCAAGGAACTCTTTCCACTACAATGGACTTGTTTTTGTTCTAATTGTATAATTTTTGTATAATTTATGTATAATTCATGTTTAATTTATGTTTTTTTTCTTTTGAATGCTGTATCTCTAGTGCTATGTGCCTGTGATGCTGCTGCAAGTTAGTTTTTCATTGCATACATTTACTTCTGCATATGACAATAAACTGAACTTGACTTGAACTCAATACTTCCCCGGACTAAGCAATTTCCCCTTGCCAATAGACTCGATATCTACAATATCATAGGGACATAGAATCAGAGAGTGATACCACTAAGACATAGGTCCCTCAGCCTACAAAATCTGCATTCATGTGGCTATAGTGTGGTTGACCTAGACAATGTACTGAAGACAATTCATTATGTTATTTCAGCTTTTCCTTTGACCACTAGTACCATGAGAAATAGACTCTAAGAGCCATACAGCATGGAAACAGGCCCTTTTATCTGCCAAGTCTGTGCCAATCGGTCCTTCACTAATCCATTTTATTCTCCAAACATTTCCATCAACCCCCCCCCTGCGCCCCCCCCCCCCCAGATCCAACTGCTCACCTACACACCAGGAACAATTTACAATGGCTAATTAACCAATCGAATATTGAAAGGAGGGCACAGCCTCAGAATAGAAGGACGTCCCTTTAGAATAGAGGTGAGGAAGAATTTCTTTAGTCAAAGGGTGGTGAATCCGTGGAATTCATTGCCACAGACAACTGTGGAGGCCAAGTCATTGGGTATATTTAAAGCAGAGGTTGATAGGTGCTTGATTAATAAGGGCGTCAAAGGTTATGAGGGGAAGGCAGGAGAATGGGGTTGAGAGGGAAAAATAAATCAGCCATGATCGAATGGCAGAGCAGACTCGATGGGCTGAATGGCCTAATTCTGCTCCTGAGTCTATGGTCTTATGGTCTAACCTACCAACTTGCAAGTCTTTGGGATGTGGGAGGAAACCAGAGCACCCAGAAGAAACCCACAGGGTCACAGGGAGAATGTGCAAACTCCACACAGACAGAACCTGAGGTCAGGAATGAATGTGGGTCTGGAGCTCTGCTTGCTGTGCTGCTGTTACACCCAAGTGTTGGAACACCACTTCCTTCAGGTTCTCCTGCAAGTCACACACCATCCTGAATGACAAACATTACAATTACTCTATTACAGTTGGGCCCATATCCTGTAATTTTCCTAATCAGTATCCCAAGAGCACCACCATGGCAAGGAGTGAAGCTGTTCAAGGAGAAAGTCTTTGCTGCCACCTCCTCTGTGCCACCAAAGATACGCACTGCCTGTATCATCCACATCCCACAAGGTAACTCCAGTGCAGAAGTAGCCTGAACACCTCCTGGAACAATGCCATGCCAGACTTTATGAATAACTTTGTATGAACCACAACAGTAAGTGAATAAAAAAGGAAAATTTTGCTCTTTGACTCTTAATTGCAATACTGTACTCATGGGAAATAAGGCTCTGAGAATTTCTGCTGTTCCTCCATGCCTTTGCTGCCCCTCCTTTGTAAATTTCTCACCACTAAAGAATAAGAAAGAGCAATTAAGTCAGAAGCTTATTATAAACCACAGGAGCTGACGGCAGCCTGTTAGCAGAACGATGAAGACATGGACAGGCTAGATATTCTCTCTTCAGCTGCCAATTTTCCCTTTGAAAACAAGAGAATATCAGTGACTCTGTTAGAATTAAATGCAAGCCTTGGCTCAAAGGAGGGTTCCATTTCTGGTTAAAATTTAGAAGGCCAATGCAGTTTTGAAGGTATTGCAATTATTTTAAATAGAAAGCTTGGCATATATGCAACAGAAGTGTTATTAGTTTCACATAAAAAAAATTCTTTTACCCTGTGAAATGAAATTTTCTGGAACATCCTGTGAAATCTAGAATATATTTACGCTCACTTATGTAGGCCTTAGTTTATATGGTCTAAAAGACATTCTTTGTGAAGCTGACAAAAGCAGGTATCAGCACTTTTTATGCCTCTCAAAATATTTTTGCATACTTTTGTACGCTTTCTCTTTTGTTTGTGACAGTTGGTTAAGCCTTTTTCATTTTTCCTTACAATGTAGAAGGAAGCCATCCAGCTTTTCATGTCTATGCCAGCTCAAAGAGTAAACCCATCCACCCACTAATTTTCCCTGCATCCCATTCTCCTGCCATTCCCATAAACACCCCTCATCCCTCACATTCCACCACTCACCTATATGCAGCAATCTTCATATCTTTGGGATGTGGGAGGAAACCAGAGCACCCAGAGGAAAATCATGCGGTTACGAGAAGAACATGCAAACTCCACACAGACAGTTCCTGAAGGCAGGATCAAACCCAGGTCACAGAAACTGTTGAAACTCCAGCTTTAGTAGCTGTGCCACTCTGGTGTTTGCTGGACTTTGCTCTGAAAAGTGAGGCTGACTGTGTTAGTTAACTGAATTATCACCAGTACATAGGGAGCAAAAAACAAAATGCTGGAGGAACTCAATGGGTCAGGTAGCATCTGTAAAGAGAAATGAACAGTCAATGTTTTGAGTCAAGATCCTTCATCTGGACTGGAAGATGGAGAGGAGATAGCCAATGTAAAGAGGTGAGGGGAAGAGATGGATCAAGAGCTGGCAAGTGATAGGTGGTAATTGGTAATTGGCAATTGGTTTATTATTGTCATATGTACCGAGATACAATGAAAAGCTTTGTTTGCATGCTATCCATACAGATCATTCCGTGCATGTATGCTGAGGTAGTGCAAAAGGAAAAGAAATAATATAGTGTTAATATTGTAATGATAAGCAATAATAATATGCAGAATATAGTGTTACAGTTACAGAGAAATTGCAGTACAAGCAGACAGTTAAGGTGCAAAGCCATACCGAGGTAGACTGAAAGATCAAGAGTTCAGCTTTATCTTATGAGAGGTCTGTTCAAGAGTCTTATAACAGTGGGATAGAAACTGTCCTTGAATCTGGTGGTACGTGTTCTCAGTCTTTTGCATCTTCTACCCAATGGAAGGGGGCAGAAGAAAGAATGACCGGGGTGGGAGGGCTCCGTGATTATGTTGGCTGCCTTCCCGAGGCAGTGGGAAGTGTAGACAGTCGATGGAGGGGATGCTGGTTTGCTCAATGGACTAGGTTGCATACACAGCTCTCTGCAATTTCTTGTGCTCTTGGGCAGAGCAGTTGCCATACCAAGCTGTGATGCTTCTGGATAGGATGCATTCTAAGGTGCATTTGTAAAAATTGGTGACGGTCATTGTGGACAAGCCAATCCAGGTGGATCCAGTTGAGGAGGGGTGATAGGCAGATGGAGGAGGGAAGAGTGGAAATAATGCCAGGGGCTGGGAGGTGATAGGTGGAGGCAACAAAGGGCTGCAGATGATGGAATCTGATAAGAAAGGAAGGTGGAGCACGATGAATCGAGGTGAAAAGATGTTCGAAGAGCAGGACAGCAGTAGAAATCACAAATGGGAAGCAGTGAGAGAGGGTCTCACAGAACTCCTGTCGAAGAATTCTTCTTCAAAGTGGGCATACCTTGAAGAGACTTCACAGTGGAGTAGGACAGTGGAGACCCAAGAGACTGCAGCTCCTGGAACCTGGAGTAAAAAACAAACTGCTGGAGGAGCTCAGCAGGTCGAGCAGCATCTGTTAGAATAAGAAGGTGGAGCATGACGAGCCTGGGTGTGAACATGGTTGTGTTTTTGCTCCAGATTCCAGCATCTGCAGTCTCTTGTGTCAGCAGTACATAGTGGTTCATTTTCAATCTAGACAGGGGATGGTTAAGTTAACATCTGATTTTTCCTTTCCATTGGTTTTAACTTCTTACCCCACTGTCAGCTGTGAGAAATGCTACTTTCCCATCTTCAAGAGAAACTTGCTGCAGATGCTGGAACCTAGATGAAAAACACTATGATGCTGGAGGAACTCAGCAGGCCAGACAGCATCCGTGGAGAAAAGCAGGCAGTCAGCGTTTCAGGTCAAGACCCTTCCCCAGGACTGAAGATAGGAAAAGGGAAAGCCCATTATATGGGAAGGAAAAGCAGAGCAGTGATAGGTGGACAAAAGAGGGGAGGCAGGGTGGGCACAAGGTGGTGATAAGCAGCTATCAATGTTCTGCTTTTCCCTCCTACATATTGGGCTTTCCTTTTTCCTGTCTTCAGTCCGGAAGAAGGGTCCTGACCTGAAACGTTGACTGCCTGCTTTTCTCCACGGATGCTGCCCAGCCTGCTGAGTTCTCCAACATCATAGTGTTTCTCACCTTCAATGTGGAAACACCCCTTAAAATTTCTTACATGCATATTAATCCAACAGGAGAAATGTCCATTTAAGTTTCTTCAACAGATGCCAGTCAACTGGAGGAAATAACCCTTTAAATTTCTAAGGTGAGTGACAATCAGACAGCTAATGTCTCTTCAAACATTCAACGTTCTTGCCATTAGCACCCCGTGGAAATGTCCCTTTAAATTTCCCAAGACATTGTCATTCTCATGAATGAGAGACATTAAAAAAAAGTCACAGCTTTAAAAGACAATTCCAAAGTGATTTTGTGGGGGAGGAGGGGGGTCAGAGAAAGAGAAATTAAATTAGGAACATATGTGGACATCAAACAAAATGCTGCCACAGCCAGAATTCCATCTTGTAGCAAACAGCCTTCATCAAACACAGTGGAATGATGAAGAAATCAACAACATTCTGTAAACAATTTTTTTTAAATGACTGCTCCAGTAAAACTAGGAAGACTGTCTTGTATCCATGTCCAAATTAAAGATTCACTGACTACCTTTGTGCGTTGTTTGTGTAACTCTGAGGAAGATGCTGACTTTCAGGTCACCCAGGGTTGGTGAACAATCCCACCGCTATTGGATTTTGTTGATGAGATTTGATTGAGTCACCGGGGACAGCTTGTTCCTGTTAGAAAGAGGCGTTTCATTGGAAGTGGCAAAACATTTGGGTTATCTTTCATGTGTACCAAGTGGCAAGGTTGCAACAGGAAGAGACTACGAAGGAACTTGGTGTTCTCGATAATATCATCAGCGGGCAACAGTCCAGGACCTGATCCATTCAGACAGCCAGATATAGTTTTGGCTGGTGGAAATGGTCGAGCCAAGGGCACGATTTATGCCAAGACAGACAGACCATAATATCCCAAGTGTTTGCTCACTGTCCTCCACTGGAGCTTAGTAGTATGTTGACCTCTGTGAACATGAGCTAACAAATGGGAGGAGGGAGAGGCAGCTTTCCTGTCCCTAACTGCTGTAGCAAGGTCTTACTTCTAGGAAGAGTGTGGGAAGGCATTTAATCCATCTGATTAAAAACAAGCAGAGATCCCAACTGGCTTAAATCCCAGTGCTGATTTCCAGTGTTAAAATACAAAGCTTTTGCAAGGGGATGAGGTAGTTGCCTTGACCAAGCTGAAACAGCAAAACCAGGTCCCTTACATTGATGGAATCTCCCTGTCATTTTGACAGCAGGATACTCATGGGCATCACCATTATGGTCTAAAAACAGAAGAGGCAAGATGTAAGGTCATTGACCTGAAATGTTATCTCTCTCTCTCTCTCTCTCTCTCTCTCTCTCTTTCTCTCACTCCCCACACCCCCCACTCCCTCCTCCCCCACCACACCCCCCCCCCCATAGTTGCTGTCTGACCTGCCAATTCTTTTCTGTCTTTATTTCAGTGGCTCTCCAGCAACACAGTGGTGCAGCTAGTAAGTAGATCCACTGCCTCACAGTGCCAGAGATCTGGGTTCAATCCTGATCTCAGGTGCTGTCAGTGTGGAGCTTGCACACTCTCTCTGTGATGATGTGGGTTTCCCCGGTGTTCTGGTTTCCTCCCACATCTCAAAAACCTGCAGGTTGGTAAGTTAATTAGCTGCTGTAAGTTGCCCCTGGTGAGTAAATGAGTGGTAGAATCCGGGGGGAGCTGATGAGAATGTGGGATTGAAATAAGTGGGTGATTGATGGTCGAGGTGGACTCAGTGGGCTGAAGGACATGTTTCTGTGCTGTATTTCATTTTGAATTTGTCATTCTATTGCTAACCTGGAGTCATGGAGAGATTCAGTGTGGAAACAGGCCATTCAGCCCACAGAGTCTGCACTGACCTTCAAACATCTGCAGTCCTTTTGCTTTTGAGGCAAGAACTTTCCAATGTGCAGCCCGGATGAGTAGGAAAGCTTTGGTATCTTTGTTCTCCAAACCCTCAATCTTCATCCTGCAGGAACCTCCCGAAAACCACTTCACAAATCCCACTCTTAAAATAGCAAACTGCCTAGGACCAACTGATCTTCACCAGTCAGCAGTCTTGTTTTTAACCAGTGTGGATGAGAAGTGGTTTGGTGATGTATTTAACTGATGATTAAAATAGCCTTAAATTAATATTGTGTCAATAGTCAGGAGATCAACTGATTGTGATGGATTCTCAGCTGAACATCACTCAAACTTACTTTCTCCGTGTATGGACAATGGATTAGAATAAAACCGTGACTATCTCAATACGTCCACAAGATTGCAACATTTTTAATGTGGTAAAATGTCCCGAGGCTCTTTGTAAGGATGTCTGGCCAGAAATTGGAGTTCACCCATTTCTTGGATGACTTCACACTTGCAGAGAATCAGTGGGGAAATAGTTTGTTGAAGCTCAAACCTATAGTTCCCAGAGGTTGTGCATTTGCCTGGCATCATGTTCATCATGCAATGTTTGAATAAGAGAGGGCAATTAAAAATTGCTGTGGCCTCCAGCTGCCCAGATGAAAGATGAACTCGATGAACTAGGGACTTCCTTCCCTGACAATTCCAAAGGTGGTGAATTCTGGATCAATGCCTTTAGCAGAGAAGGAATAATAAAACTTGTCACAGATCAACATTAATATAACAGCAGCAGTGCTCAGCTTTATTGAACAGAAATTCAATCACAAAGACCTTTGTGCTTAGTATGGTCGTCATTTTCACTTGGTGGCTTCTTAGAACAGAATGGGGAAAAGTATATTCTCAACAGCCCTCAGAGATTGCATTTTCCAACTATCATCTTAGATATCACATTCAGACTTGGCATGTTGACAGCTATCTTGTCAGGGTTTCAATTCATGGGATATTTTGCAGTCACAGAATTCTGTGGGCAGGCAGAATTTAACATCGGATTAGTGATGTGGTTAACCAGTGGTTTGCTTTTCAAAACTTTATTAAAACATTACTGCAGAAATATGCAGATTTTTTTAGATCTAATGACTGAATAACTTTGAAATTATTTTGAACTGTTTACTTGTTGATTAACAGCGAACTCATAATCAAAAATGTAAGCAAACTGAAGTTATTTATTTTTATTGCAGTCTTTCATGCAGGGTTTAATTTTTAGAAAGCTAGAGGCATTATCTGATGGAAACAAAACAAAAGTTTAGGCATTTTTGTTTTTAATAAATAATAATGGTCTTGAAAATACACAAGTTTATTCAAGGAATGTATCCTCAGTCACATTCATTGCACTCACAAGTTCTGAGTCAAAAGGTCAAGGATTTAAGTCCCAGTGCAGAGAATAGGGCACAAAATCCCACTGCTGCTGCTGTTACTAGGACCCACTCACCCATGCTCCTCAGGTTCAATGACCCAATGGCACTATTTTCATGATGTACTAATAGGGTGGCACAGTGGCACAGGTGGTAGTGCTGCTGCCTCATAGCTCCACTGACCAGGATTCAATCTTGACCTCTGGTGCTGTCTGCTTGGAGTTTGCATGTTCTCCCTGAGACCGTGTGGGTTTCCTCCAGGTGCTCTGGTTTCTTCCCACATCCCAAGGATGTGCTGGTAGGCATATTGGTCACTATAAATTGCACGTAATCTGTAGTTGAATGGTAGAATCTGTGATGGATTTGATGAGAAAGTGTGGAGAATAAAACGGTATTAGTGTAAATGGTGTCGGAAGGTTAGCAGTGAACTGATGGGCTGAAGGGCCTATTTCCATGCTGTATGACTCCATGTCTAAAAACTGTCTCTTAAGCAACATATCTGAAAGTGCTAGGCATGTTGAATTACATCATTGTACCACATGGAAACAACGAATAGCATGGGTATGTTACTGTGTCATGTGTTTAGTACATACGGTCATAGACAAATGTCTACTCCATGTTACTTGGTCATTTTCTGCTTGCTTGTTGTGATTGCAAAAGGCTTTGGGAAACCCTCAAGTTACAAAGGTGAATAACTGAATGCAAGTTGCTTCATTCATTCTTTGTGTTCTCCGTTATGAAGAGAGATGTGTAGAAATATAACTATTCTGTTACTGCTCCACCAATATTGGTGCAGCTATTATCATTCCCTCTGGTTCCATAATCGGATTTTGCGGGAAATAACAGCTAGTGTCAGCGACATCAAGGAAAGAAAAGCATGGCTTTCTTCATGACAAAGGAAAAGGTGAAAGCATGAGGTGGAACACAATATGATGCTTGCATATTTTACCACTGGGGTAGACTGGACCTCCGGTCTATTCATAGATCTTGTTTGCTATAATTATAAGGACTGAGTAGCTAAAAGTTTAGTTTATACGCCCTATACCATGGTCTCCAAACAATTCTTTATTTCATATACCAGATATTTACATCAAGTGTCGTTTATCAATCCACTTGGAGTGAAAAGTCAAAGTTGAGTTTGTTGTCACATGCACAAGTACAGGTATGCACAGGTGCAATGAAAAACTTACTTGCAGCAGCATTACAGGCACATAGCATCATATAAGCAGCATTCACAAGAAAAAAACATAAATTAAACATAAATCATACACGATTTTTGCAAGAAAACACAATTAGAACAAAAAAACACAAAGTCTATTTTAGTGCAAAGTGATCAAAGTGATCATAGTTTTGCTAAACTGCAGTGATTAGGGTTGTGCTGATTGGTTCAAGGACCGAATGGTTGAAGGGAAGTAGCTGTTCTTGAACCTGGTGGTGTGGGACGTCAGGCTTCTGTACCTCCTGCCCGATGGTAGCTGTGAGAAGATGGCATGGCCCAGATGTGGTGAGGTGCAGATGGTGAGGATTTTGATGATAGATGTTGCCTTCTTGAGGCAGCGCCTCCTGTAGGTACTGCGGTTGGTGTGGAGGGATGTGCCCATGATGTATTCAGCTGAGTCCACTACTCTCTGCAGCTTCTTACATTCTTGTGAATTGTCATACCAGACAATGATGCAGCCAGTCAAGATACTTTCAACAGTACATGAGTAGAAGTTTGTTAGTGTTCCCAGTTACATTTAATTTACAGCTCAATCACAGAGAATTCAACTCGGAAGATCCGTGCCCAAGTTTATTCTTCACAACAGACTCTTCATAGAATCAAAATGTTACAAAGGACAGAAGCAGACTTTTCTGTCAACAGAGTCTGTGCTGACCATCAAGCACCCACTTACATTAATCCAACATTAGTCCCACTTATTTTCCATACATTCCCATCAACGCTTCCTCACATTCTACCACTCACCCGCATACTAGTGTCCACCCAAGTTTACCATGGACAATTAATCTACCAACCTGCATATCTTTGGGGTGTGGGAGAGAACCAGAGCATCCAGAGAAAACCCATGTGGGTCACTGGGACAACATACAAACCCCCTACAGTCAGCACCCAAGGTCAGGATTGAACGCAGGTCACTGCAGCTGTGAGGCAGCAGCTCTATTAGTGGTACCATCATATGGCATCCAGATTCTTCCTCATCTGATGCCATCAACAAAATCCTTCCATGTGCTTCACCATCATGATTGTATTTAGCTTCTCCATAAATTCATCCATGCTAGTTACTCCTACATCTCCTTGCATTAATGAGGCAACAACACCTCCGCCATGATTATTCTCAACGCTGGTGCCTCACGAGGCTGCGAACTCAGCCCCCTACTCTATTCCCTGCATATTCACGACTGCGTGGCCAGATTATGCTCTAGCTCCATCTACAAGTTTGTAGATGATACCACCATAGTGAGACGTATCTCAAATAATGATGAATCAGAGTACAGGAAGGAGATAGAGAGCCTAGTGACATGGTGTTATGACAACAATCATTCCCTCAATGTCAGCAAAACAAAAGAGCTGGTCATTGACTTCAGGAAGGGGGTGCAATGCACATGCTCCTGTTTATATCAACAGTGCTGAGGTCAAGAGGGTTGAGATCTTCAAGTTCTTAGGAGTGAACATCACCAATAGCCTGTCCTGGTCCAACCACGTAGACGCCACAGCCAAGAAAGCTCACCAGTGCCACTACTTCCTCAGGAGGCTAAAGAAATTTGGCATGTTCCCTTTGACCCTCATCAATTTTTATCGATGCACCATAGAAAGAATCCTTTCCAGATGCATCACAGCGTGGTATGGAAACTGCTCTGCCTGGGACCACAAGAAACTGCAGAGAGTTATGGACACAGCTCAGTCCATCACGGAAACCAGTCTCCCCTCCATGGACTCTGTCTACACTTCTCGCTGCCTCGGTAAAGCAGCCAGCATAATCAAAGATCCCACCCACACTGGACATTTTCTCTTCTCCCCCTTCCCATCAAGCAGAAGATACAAACGCCTGAAAGCACATACCACCAGGCTCAAGGACAGCTTCTATCCCGCTGTTATAAGACTATCGAACAGTCCTCTTGTATGATAAAATGGACTCTTGACCTCATAATCTACCTTGTCATGGCCTTGCACCTTATTGTCTACCTGCACAGTACTTTCTCTGTAATTGTAACAATTTATTCTGCACTCTGTTTTGTTTTTACCTTGAACTACCTCAGTGCAGTGTAATGAATTGATCTGTTCGAACGGTATGCAAGAGAAGTTTTTCACTGTACCTCAGTACATGTGACAATAATAAACCAATTTAACAACTCACTAATTCTAAAGTATAATTTCCTCAAGGGTAAAGAGGTTACTGCTGAATTTCCTGTAGAATTTATTAATGGCTATCAAATCCATGGAATAGACAACAGTCCTCAGTTGTATGCATGCACTCTGCATTCACTTTGTGTGCTTGGTGCATGCATCAAGATCAAATTTACACTGAAATAAAGTGGTCAGGTAGCATCTGTGGAAAATTAAACAGAGTTAGTATTTCAGGTTGAAGACCCCTTATCAGAACTGGGATGGAAAGAAATCAAGTTCGATTTAAGTTGCTGAAAAGATGTGTAAGAAATGAGTATAACAATGGGTATATTTCTGATCAGGTGGGGCCAGGTATGTTATGGAGATAAGCTGTGGAGGTCATTGGTCAATGGGCTAATAGGAGCAGTGAGAGAGTCAGTAAACAAACATAGGAGTATAAAAAAGTTGCAATATAGAAGGCCATCCAACATGCCCAGCAGTCAGGCTTTGATGATGGAGAGAAGAACTGAGTCGATATCACAAATGGATGAATTACAGCGGAAATGGCCAATGATACAAAGAAAGCAAGTTACCTAAACTTGTAGAACTCGATACTGAGTCCAGAAGGCTGCAATATGAGCAGACAGACAAATTTACACCCCTGTGGCCTCAAGTTAGGGTCCTGTCTGCCAAACACATTAATGTATTTTAAAATTTCTATTAGATTATCCCTCAGTCTTTGCTTTGAGAGAAAAGAGCCCCAGTTTATTCAGTCTTCATTGATAGCTATAACTTCTCAATGCTGGTGTCGTGCTTGTAATTATTTTTTACACTACCCCAACATCTGAGTTTCTGCACAAATTTAGTATAACTTGTCTGCTTCTCAGTTCAAGAAAGGAAACTCAGTGCTTCAAATTTCATGTTGTGAGATCTGGTTGGCTGATCTACATGGTGATTCACTTGGCCTCTATTTGCTGCAGGGAGATCTCAGCTTTTTCACATCAGGAAGGATGTTTGGCCTTGGACAAGAAGCAGCAGAGATTCACAAGGGAAATACTGGTAATTGATAAATGATTTATCATTGTCACATGTACTGAGATTCAGTGAAAAACTTTGTTTTGCATGCCATCCAGGCAGATCATTCCAAACATAAATGCATCGAGGTAATACAAAGGGAAAAACAATAACAGAATGCAGAAAATAGTGTTACAGTTAGAGGAAGTGCAGTGCAAGCAGACAATAAGGTGCAAGGGCCGTGATGAGGAAGATTGTGAGGTCAAGAGTCCATCTTTATTGAACAAGAGGTTGGTTCAAAAATCTTATAACAGTGGAATAGAAGCTGTCCTTGAGCCTGGTGGTAATGGCAATGGGGGTGTTGTGGGAGATAAAGCACAAATGATCAGATTGTAGGAATTAGGCTTGTTTTCCCAAGCACAGAAGATTGAGGGGGACTTAATCAAGAATAGCCCATAGGATTCAATGGACTATCTACAAGTACAGAGAACCTGATAGGATTATGCAGGAGACAGACACATAACCGTAAAGCTAGAGTCAGATGATGTAAGGAGCTTTTAAGAGCATGGTGGTTAGATTTTTATTAAGTAAGGTACTCAAGTGAGGTAAAGCTCTCTGGTGGTTAAACTGTGCTGAGAACCAGATTTGTGGCAATCTAGCTGAATACCAACACAGACGAGATGGACTGAAAGGCCTTTTACATCAGCAGCTGTAAATGTGCCTCCAAGTCTGGTACTACTCCTGGCAAGGCACCAACAACAACTGATACCCATCCCCGATTGGAAAAGAGTTTCCATCATACATTCCAATGGAAAATCAATGGGAGAACCTCAGTTCTGTGCACTTTGCCTTGATGATTTTGTTTTAGACAGACTGGATGTGGGAAGGATGGTTCTACTTGGATGGGTGGGTCTAGGACCAAGGGTCACAGTCTCAGGATACTGGGAAAGATGTTTAGGATTGAGACAGGGAGAAATTTCTTCACTCAGATCCTGTGGTGTTCTCTACCCTGGAAGGCTGTGAGAGCCAAGACACTGAATAAGAAGGAGGTGGATAGATTTCTAGACACAAAAGGCATCATGAGCAGGAATATGGCATTGAGATAGAGGATCAGCCATGATCGAGTTGAATGGCAGGGCAGGTCCAAAGGGCTGGATGGACTCGTTCTCCTATTTTATATTTTTATGTGTGTTTTGATATCATTTACTCTTTAAAAAAAAGTTCCTTAGGTTCTAATGAATTGTGTACCACCTCCATCATAGTGATCACAAAGTTTTCCGTCAAAGGCCCAGGTTCTTGAAGGCTCAAAAGCCAACTGTGGAACATAGAAGTTGTAGGGTCCACTTGGGTCTTGCACCTGGGTTTCTGCTCTTCTATCTTGTCCTGCAATCTCTGGAAATCAAATGATTAATTCCTGACACTTGAGCAAATCTTGGGGGGACATTGCAGAGGAAATAACTTTGTTTTTCCTTTGTTGTCCTTAAAAAAGTATTTGGGAAGAGAAAAGAAAGGGTGAACGGGCAGGATGATTGGATGCAGGAGGTCATATGATGAAACACTCCAGGAATACATCCAATTAGAGCTGCAACCCCTGTCACATTATCCAGGAACTGAGTCAAGACCTTGGCCTCCAGACAAATCAGGGAACAAAATTCTGAACAAGTCTGACGAAGGATCTGGCTCCTGAATACAGAAAAGTAAGTTTATTCCCCAGCAACACTGACCCCTGTTAACAAGTAATAACACAATTTAAGAACAAGAGAATTATGTGTTTTCAGGGTACTGGTCCAGACATTTCACAGCATTAAAGAGCGCAGAAAAGATTTACCGGGATGTTGCCTGGACTTGGGGGCCTGAGTTACAAGAAGAAGTTGTGTAGACTCAGACCTTATTCCCTGGAACGTAGGAGGTTGAGGGGTAACCTGATAGAGGTAGATAAGGTCATGAGGGGCATTGACAAGGTGAAAGCACAAAGTCTTTTTTCCATGGAGGGTATGTTAAAAGCAGAAGGGAATAAGTTTAAGATCAGAGGTGAGAGATTTAAAAGGGACATCAGGGGCAGCTTTTTCATGCAAAGGGCAGTGCTATTTGGAATGAGCTGCCAGAAATAGTGGTTGAGGAGGGCACATTAGCAACATTTAAAAGCCATCCAGATAAGTACATGGATAGGGGAGGTTTAGTGGACTGTGGGCCAAATGCAGGCAGATTGGACTAGATTGCTGGGCAACACAGTTGGCATGGATGAGTTGGGCTGATGGGCCTGCATCCATGGTGTATGACTCTATGACTCTATAAAACACATGTAGAGATGCATACACACTGCAGTATAGGAGGCAGGTGAGCAGTAACTCAATTCATAAGAGATAGACAGTGGACAATTGTGTGAGAAATGTTGAATCCTGAACTGGACACTGTGGAAAATGTTTTGGCATGTAAGGGAATTGCTCCAGGTTATAGGATGTAGGGGGTAATATCAACTAAGTGTTCTCAGTTGGGAATTTTGCACAATTTCCCTATGGAAGAGACGAAAATGCTGGCACTAACTTTACTGGCCAGCTTAAATGGATCAGGTTGGATTAGTGGACGCAGCTTGTTCCGTCTGCAAGAAACACAAGTCCTCTCTCCCAGGATCTTATATTTCAGATTGTAACAACACATTGCATAAAAGCAGATAGAATGGTCCTTCCCTTCAACAATGCAGCATGATTCCAAAGATTTGTTTACCCCAGCACAGAAGATCAAGAAGGGATTTGATCAGGAGTATAGAGAAAGTGATAGGATTGTGCAGGAGACAAATGCATAACCTTAAATCTAGAGTCAGGCTAGCCACAATGCTAAAAGACCACTTACTTGATGGACTGAGCTTCCCTTCAAACCTGAAAGTTGTTCGCCTTCAGATAAGCTGGACATGACTGCTCCCAGGGTCAGACTGAAACCTCCCAACCACCTGGCTGTGAGTCAGAGCTGTGGGTTGGTAAAGTATCTTGAATTTGGACCCATTCAGACCTCCTTCCTTTGCACAAATGCCACACAAAATGATTCTGTCTGGGTGAAATAGTGCCCGTTCGGAGACAGTGCTGGGTGTTTCTGTGTGAGATTCACTACAGTGCTTCTGACGTATTCCTGTTGTCAATCACATACCCAATGAGATCACAAGTCACAGTCTGCATATCTCCTTCCTTACCAACATCATCAAGAGAGTATGGGTGCAACTATGATTTTTGTTGAACACTTACAACAAACTAGGAATATATCATGAAAAGTTCTCAGTGAGATGCTAATTAAAGGTCTCCACACTGATATCAATGTCTTGTGCACAAGATCTACTGGCCTCAGATTTCAAGATTCAGGGATATTTGAAGGCCCTCCACAGATTGTTCCATCACTGATTGCAGCATTTTTATATGATGAACATCAAAGCTTCACACTACAATCTCTGCAATGCAGATCACCCTGCACCTTGCAGTGGCATTGGGGCACTTGGCAACACAGGGCAATTGTATGGGGATTGCCCACACACACAGGAGATTGCACTGTTCCCCTTCCCTCTCATTCTCCCCCACCTCTGAGGAAACCTTTTATACTCATTACAGGGGCGGGGGGGGGGGGGGCGGGTTGGTGTGGATCCTTTAAGGTCTAATGGACTCCCAGTGATCAGCAAAGCAAAGCCTTAGTGGTTTGGAGCTTCTACTGAGCTCCAATCAGATCTTGATTTAGCATGATTTTGGGTGTACCATTGCTTTCAATGAACTTTTGGCCAGTTTCACCAGTTTTTGCAGGGGATCTGGTCGGGTAGTAGTGTGATGCCCAGTGCATATTTAGAACACAACAAAAAAGAGTGAAATCTGATTTCTATGTAGTGGAGTCAATGTCAATAACTTGGGAAAAACCTGAGTTCACAAAGTTAATAATTCAATCCCTGCTCCTGAATTTCAAATTTGAAAAGATCACCCGTTTGGTGCAATGGTGCAGGGATGCAGATGTTGGGTAAAGAATTGCATTACCATCCAGTCATGGTATTAAAATCGGTTGTGGTGTAGCCTCATGCTGCTTTTGGAAGTTGCATAAGGAGACGGAACTTATTCTGAGGTTCATGGAACAGCATTTTAAGATTTCCTCATATACTGTATAATCATATAGTTCCTTATTGATATTTTGCAAGTTGTCACCCTGCCAACTTCTAAGCAGACATGTGAGATCTCTTAAAGGAACATGGCTAAATGCAAACAGCACTCTTCAAACTCCTGGGGAGTGTTGCCACTTAACAATTCTGCAATAAACCGAGGGATACCCAGGGCATTAGAGGAAGGTGGACAGCTGGGCGTAGAACAGAGTCCAGACAAAGCATGGTCCTTGTGCCTTGGCCTAATGAAGACCCTCTCAGGCTACAGCCAATATAATCAAAGACCTCACTTAACCTGGACATTCTTTCTTCTCCCCTCTCCCATTGGACAGAAGATACAAAGGCCTGAAAATATGTATCACCAGGCTCAAGGACAGCTTCTATCCCACTGTTATAAGACTGTTGAATGGTCCCCTTATACAATAAGGTGGACTCTTGACCTCACAATCTACCTCATCATGACCTTGCACCTTATTGGCTGCCTGCACTGCACTTTCTCTTTAACTGTAACACTATATTCTGAATTCTGTTATTAATCTTCCCTTGTACTACCTCAATGTACGGATGTGATGAAATGATCTGTATGGACGGCATGCAAAACAAAGTTTTTCACTGTACCTCAGTATATGTGACAATAACGAACCAATTTAGCAGCTAGGAGGTTCTGGTGGGAAGTTGCCAGGCATGTCTCTGTGTGGACATGAGTGCCTTCTCTGGCTGTATGCACTTCGGATGAGTCTCTCTGATATCCACTCCCATTCTGCCTGCTCCTGTGGTCTGAAAGAAGAGTGGACAAAGTCTCCTCTCTCTGACCACTGAGTTTGGGCGACCTCCCTGACTGCAGCAGTGAGCAGAGAACTGCAAGGTATTGCAGAGATCAACGGCAACAGCCTGGAACGATCCTGAGGCCGAGAAGTTGGAAGTGACTGTGAACTTTCACCTCTGCGGACAAAACAGTCTGGGCACAAGTGTATTTAAGATTGCAGAAGGTTACATGTCTCAGTGAAGACACAGGATGCAGTTTCAGTGTTGGCCCTTGAAATAGCACAGATTCCAGGTAAATTGGATTAGAAATGCTTGGTTGCTCTGTGTGTAAATATGCTCTGTTGGCTTAGAAATTAGATTGCTTTATGCCTACCTTATCCCATTTAAATCTGTTTTTTTTGTCCTTTTCCTTATTCCATTCCACCTCATCATTGATGTGGGATCTTACTATGCTGTGGTTTGCATCTATTAATGTTGTGTATAGTGGTTGTTCTAGGACAGTGACTTTGCATTGCTGCATTGCATATACCCACTCCCAGACTCAGCTAAAGATAGTTTACGTTTATTTGAAGCTCTGTGACTAACTTGAGTGAATGACTGACAGTGATACTCAGTTCTGTGGGTCACACATAAAACACTACATGTGTGCAAGTCGCTTGCCACATTCACCCATGTAACTACAGTGATGCCAATGCATAAATAATTCATATGCTTCCAAACAAGGATAGCAAAGGCACAGTATTAATCAAGCTCTTTTTTTCTCTCCATTACCTGCCAAGTCACCATTTTTTACATTTTATTTTGGAATAAACTTGGAAAGTTCAGACCAGACTTTGGCAATAGTCAGTATTTGCATTCAGGATCACAGTGTCCCAAGATCTGATCTGCACTAGGACTTCTTCCACACAGTCCCAGAGTTTTATAATGCCTCTGCAGTAATACCATAAGAAAGCACTCAGTGATTTAAAATAATTGGCAGAAGACCAAGGGAGGAGAGGAGATTTTTTTATTCACAAAGAGATTTGGAATGCACTGCATGAAAAAGCTAGTAGAAGCAGATTCAGAAGGGAATTGGATCTACACTTGGAAAGTAAGAAAAAATACAAGCCAATAGGAAAAGGGCAGCAGTAGTGAGACTAATTAGCTAGCTCTATTAATGAGCAGACACAGTGGGCCAAATGGTCTCCTTCTGTGCTGTGGGATTCTATTCAATGACCTCCATTAAGCAAGAGGGACCACAAGATATTTATAATTTTTTCCTGACAACATTAAAAGACTGCAGAGACCCAAGGGAGCAAGGTTCATGGCACACCCTGATGATTTAAACTGAGAAAGTTGCCGTCTCTTTCCCAGCCTATAAAATAACATGGGTCACTGGACAAGTGACTCACTATGGAATACAACGTACAGTGTTTCAAATATTTCTCCCTCGAAAGGTCCATGGATGCCAACTCCCACTTCCTAAGTATCGTATAATCAAGAAAACTCCAGAGTATGAAAGCACACATTCCACTGAATACAGGTCACGAGAATCTCACAAAGTTCTGCAGCATGAAACGTTAGGATTAAGTCTGATAGCCCCTGCTGGCTGTGGTATTTGATGAAGGTGCTTGAGGCAAATAATTAGAAAACTGAAAGGGCATTCACTCAAAGGTACATAGACTGGTATCTGGCTTAACCTCAGTTTGATATTTTACGGTTGGAAAAGAGGAAGACCTTAGAGTTTCATGAACAGAACATAACACAGGTAAATGAGACTGTACCAAGTTGCAGGATAGCTATTTGATTGCCACTGATTTAGAAGGCTTTAGGTTCCACCCCAGGCCAAGTGATACCTCTTCAAAATAAGGTAATTAAAAATTGGTAATTTGGTTTATTATTGTCACATGTACCGAAGTATAGTGAAAAACTTTCTTTTGCATGCCATCTACACAGATCATTTCATTACAACAGTGCATTGAGGTAGCACAAGGGAAACAATAACAGAATGCAGAATAAAGCGTTGCTGTTACAGAGAAAGTGCAGTGCAGGCAGACAATAAGGTGCAAGACCATAATGAGGTAGATTGTGAGGTCAAGAGTCCATCTTATTGTACTAGGGAACCTTTTTATAGTCTTATAACAGTGGGATAGAAGTTGTTCTTGATCCTGGTGGTACGTGTTTTAAGGCTTTTATATCTTCTGCCTGATGGGAAGGGGGAGTTGAGGTTGTCAATGGAAAGATGTATTTCTCTTAGAATATAAAAAGCGAAAAAGACAATCATCCCATCAAGACCATTTGTTTAGATCATGTTCAACCTAATTCATTGCATATTCAATAGGACATGTTCATACCTTTTTATGACCAGTACAATTGATTTGAAGCTGAAATTTAATTGTGGAATGCTATCAGATGTTCAGTGTGGAAAGTGAAATTGAAAAGACCTTTGGGTACATTGCATGTATGTCACAGACCCGGAAACCACTGGATTCAGAGCAGTAGTATTAATCGGCAAGCAGTTTGCAGTTGACTACAGCAAAAATGAATCTTACAAACACACTGCAGGAATTGTGTGGGGACCAACTGGAGAAGCTGGCTTAACCAAAGGAACAATCCCTGTCAATGGTAAGTTGAAGGGGTGAATCTTGTGTTCAGGAAAATGAGAGGTGATCTCATTGAAACATACCAAATTCTTACATGGTAGATACAGGAATGATGTTTCCCCTGGTTGGGGTATCCACAAATAGGGGTCATGCTAACAAGATAAGGAGTTGGCCATTCGGGAGAGATGAGAAGAGATTTCTTTATCCAGAAGGTAGCGAGTCTTTGAAATTCTTTACGTGAGAGGGCTGTGGTCACTGAGTACATTTAAGACAGAGGTTGATAGATTTTTCAATATTAGAGGAATCAAGAGAGATGTGGTTAGTGCAGGAAAGTAGCACTGAGGTCAAAGATTAGACATGATCTTACTGAAAGGCCTGCTCCTACTATTTTTAATGTTCTCAAGTTCTGAGTCACTGTTGGGATTTTATCAGAGGAAGATAATGACAAAATTTCCTTTGATGTACCAGACAGCAAATATTCCAGCTCGGTCCCCCTTCAATCTTTGGCAGACCCCTCGACCATTCTAATATTCTCCTCAGTTGGGCACCTTCAGGCATCCATCAGAGGTGCATCCACTCTTCTTCAGAAGGCAGCAGAACCAGATGCCTTGAAAACGTTTAAGACAGAGATAGATAGGTACCCGATAGACAAGAGGGTGAATGGCTACAGTGGGTAAGCGAGAATGCTGGCTTAAGATCAGGTCAGCCATATTAAATGTTGTCGCAGATTTAAGGGGCTGAGTGGCCTAATCCTGCTCCTAACTGTATGTTTGGATGTGTTAGTGGCCATTTCCAACACACCAGCCCATCGTATTCCCGTTCTATTTTAGGCCCACCATTTGAAGTGGCAGTTCCTGTTGGAACTCAGACTTGCGTTGTGTCATGAGTCAGAGGTATACATCATGGAAACAGACCCTTCGGCCCAACTTGTCCATACTGACCAAGGAGCTCATTCTATTTACTTGCATTTGGCTTATTTCCTTCCAACCCTTTCCTATACATGAACCTGTCCTATTGTCTTTCAAAGATTGTAATTTTACCACTTCCTCTGGCAGCTCGTTCCATAAACCCACCACTCTGTCTGAAAAACTTGCCCCTCAGTTCCCTTTTAAATTTTTCCCCTCTCACCTTAAACCTGTGCCATCGACTTTTAGACTCCCCTACTCTGGGAAAAATACTGTGACCATCCATCTTATCTATACCCCTCAAGATTTTATAAATCTCTCTAAGATCACCCCTTAGCCCCCCTCGCTCCAGGGAAAACAGTCCTCGTCTATCCACTCACTCCTTATAACTCAAGTCCTCCAGTCCTGGAAACATCCTTTTTTGCACTGTCTCCAGCTCAGTCATATCCTTCCTACAGTATGGCAGCCAGAACTCCAGAACTGCACACAATATTCCAGGTGCGGTCTCACCGATGTCCCATACAACTGTACCATGACATCCCAGCTTGTCCTTTTCACACTGCCCTTGAAATTGTAACTGTGCTGAAGGTCACACACTTACACACACAACTACTTGTATGTTGCTTCCCACTATCCACATCCGCCCATCTGAACCCCATCATTATTCCAAAGACCTTTATCAGGCACCTGTTGCCCGTAAGCCCTCACATATGCATTTTTCCGAGATGGATTCACATCTTTGTTTTGGCAATGTTTTTTTCTGCAATTGTATGTGGGATCTTGCCATGTGCAAAATGGCCTCTGCATTAGATTGCTTGTTGGCCTCTGCGCTTACCTGTTTAACAAAAGCACTTGAAAACAATGCATTTTAGCACGTCTTTCAAAATGTCCATGCTTCACTATTTAATCTGCTGAAGGAAATGTCTCTGTGACTTCCAAATTCTGAAACATCTAACCTGTGTGCCTCTACCATTCAGTCCCAGCTATGCAACAGAGAGAGCAGCCTTTCTGTTCAACCTCAGCAGCCCAGGCACCATTATAGGCTTCTCTACCTCTGGGTAGCACTGTAATCTTCACTGGCATTCTCAGTCTAATACTATGCTGCTCCTCGTTGAAGGAGGCAGGCTTGTTTGGGAGTCTGTACCCCTTGGGAACTTCCTTGTGTTTCATTTTAAATGTTTGAGCTTGAAAAGTTTCTGCTTCAGCTCCCTTCCAGTCAGCTGTCTCGTAAAACTCCCCCAACTCCGCTCTCCAAAATGTGCTCCAGCTCCTGAGCACCACATCCTTCGAATAGGTTAAAGCCCAACTTCCCATTCTAGCTATCCTTGTTACTTCAAAATCAAAGCCCCAGTCTCTGAGGAACTGAGTCACACTATGGAATTTCATTCCATTACAACTGGTACAGGGGAGGACTTTTCATCTGTTAAACTTAGAGCAAGATTATTGACAAAGTTTTCCTATTCTTTACTGACATAGAACAGTTGCTCGATTGAATTAGACCTGCAGTTTTTTTCAATAAAAGCAGGGAGAGGATGTGGAAGTGATTTTGGAGGATGAGGGGCTCACACTGTAGCCGTTGAATGCTGTGACTAATAGGCCCCACTTGGTTTCATGGTTCTATTTCAGATACTTGGATGGAACCCAGGGTGTCAATAAAAGATTTAAAAGCATATATGAGAAACTGAGCAAAGCAAGTGATCAAAAGTGGAAGAATATACGAAATGGAATCACAAAATCTGCAGATTGATCCAATTTAAGATTTTTCGTAATGTGCTTTGGACTCCAGCCAAGTTACGTTGCCTGGGCTCAGGGGAAAATGAATGCTTAGATAACATAAATCAATTGATTCATGTAATATGGATCTTATGGGACTGTCATGATGCATCCCTTAATTTTGGGAGGAGGTTCAGAAGGGAAAGAGGTGATAATTAAGCATCTGACTGTTATTGGAAATCGCCAATGCAAAATCACATAGATTTATTCGGAGAAAGAAAACTCAGCAATCGCATTGAGTTTAGGAGTTGGGACATTATGTTGCAGTTGTGTGAGTAGTTGGTGAGTGTTGTGGGAAAAGGTTCCTTCGGATCTCAAAGGCAAAGGACTCCGGACACAGTCTTTGGATTTTAAAAAGAATTTATTTACAAAGACAAATGCGGGAACAGAATGAACGGGAATGGATGCACACTCACACACACACACTTGGATAATCGCGGAACGTGAGGGGAGTCGCAACGGGGGTGAGGTGCACACACACAGAAACACACACGCAGTGAACTAGTTACAAATGGTCAGGGAAAAACGCGATATGGTGCCTGAACCCCCTGCCTCTGGACAAGCAACAGCTGTACGATACTGGGAATCTACTTAAAATGCCCCTAAACCCCAGTGGACGTGCATACTCTTACCAGTGGTCCCTCGACGTTGTTTCGACCCCAGCAGCAATCAAAAGAGAAAGAGCCACGCAAATGTGGCATCCTTTATAGTGCTGGAGAGCACTGTGTACCCTGTTATAGGAAAGACGTGGTTAAACTGGAAAGAGTGCTGAAAAAATTTACGAGGATGTTGCCAGGACTAGAGGGCCTGAGTTATTGGGAGAGGCTGGCCAAGCTAGGACTTTATTCTTTGGAACATAGAAGAATGAGGGGCAATCTTATAGAAGTGTTTAAAATTATGAGTGGCATAGATTAGGTGGATGGTAAGGGGGCATAGGTTCAGGATGAGAGAGGAAAGATTTAAAAGGGAACTGAGGGGCAAATTTTTCACACAGAGGGTGGTAAATATAAGGAAGGAAGCAGTTGAGGCAGATACAACAGTATCATTTAAGAAGCACTTGAGTAAGTACATGGAGGGTTGGGGCTTGGAGAAATATGGACCAAACACAGGGACTATCTGGGTGGACAACATGGTCGGCATGGACTTGTTGGGCCAAAGGGCCTGTATCCATGCTGTATTGCTTTATGACTCTAAACATCTTCATTTAATTCATGCACAATCTATTGCATCGAAGCCACACATTTTGTGGGAAAATGCACATAGCAAGATCCCACATACAAGTGAAGAAAAAGATGTAGCCAGAATGAAGAAACAAAACTATCTGAATATACTGTGTAGGTGTGGGCTCTCATGTGAAACACAGGTACCTGATAAAGGCCTTTAAAATCTTGAATGGAAAAACGGTTTGCACTTGTGAGTGAGTTCAGAATCGGGTGGACAAATAATAAATTTTTGTGCAGAGAGCAGTGAAGGTGTGCAGCTCAATTCCACACGGAGTGGTTGGGGCAGGTTGCTTTGATATATATGTGTGGGTGGAGGATGGATAGATTAAGAGGGAGATTAAGTGTAAAGTGCACAGCTGGGTTGGATCTCTTGCCCCTCTGCTGTAAATTACCTGTAATTCTATGAGTGATCAATTACTATATTGTCTAATGATAGCTTAAAGTAAAACAAAACTACAGACATGACACAAATATTGGTGGAGTTTTGGATGGAGGAAGTTTGTCAAAGGATACAACAGGATATGGGTCAGTTGGAAATTTGAGGGGAGAAATGGCAGATGGCATTTAATCCAGACAGTGTGAGGTAATGCATTTTGGGAGGTCAAATGCAAGAGGAAAGTACATTATAAATAGCAGGACCCCTAGGAGCATTGATGTACAGAGGGATTTTGGGTTGCAAATCCATAGCTCCATGAAACTGGCAACAAAAATAGACAGGGTGGTAAAGAAGGCGTATGGAATACTTGCCTTCATCAGTTGGGGCATTAAGTATAAAAGTTGGCAAGTCGTGTTGCAGCTGTATAAAACTTTGGTTAGACCACGGTTGGAGTGTTGTGTGCAGTTCTGGTCACCATACTATAGGAAGGATGTGGGGGCTTTGGAAAGGGTTCAGAAGAGGTTCACTAGGGTGTTGCCTGGATTGGAGTGGATTAGCTATAAAGAGAGGTTGGACAAACCTGGATTGTTTTCTCTGGAAGTGTTGGAGGCTGAGGGGCGAACTGATAGAAGTTTATAATGTTATGAGAAGCATAGATAGGGTAGCTAGTCTTTTTCCCAGGGCGGAAATGTCGATTATTAGAGGACAGAGGTTTAGGGTGAGAGGGGTGAGTTTAAAGGAGACGTGCAAAGCAAGTTTTTTTACACAGAAAGTGGTGGGTGCCTGGAACAAGCTGCCAGGGAAGGTGGTAGAAGCAGATGTGACAGCAATGTTCAAGAGGCATTTAGACATATACATGAACAGGCAGGGAAAAGAGGGAATGCAGACCATTGCAGGCAGATGGGATTAGTTAGACTGACATCATGGTCGGCATAGACATGGTGGGCTGATGGACCTGTTCCAGTACTGTACTGTTCTATGTTCTTAAACAGGAAATACAACTACAACCAGTGATGCCTAGCAAATGCAAGATGATGCAAGAAATGCTCATCTCGTGGTTAATACTGAAGTCAGAGGCAGGCAATGGATCTGAGATCTCTGGGAAATATGACTTGGATTTTGCAGACAAGTCCTCAAGGAACTCTTGTAAGCATCAGCAAGCTCAGGATTCCCATGGAAGACCCCACCTTATAGGCTAAGGTCCACTGAAGATTTCCAGGCTGAAATTTGCTGCTGGACTCTGCGTGAAGCCCAAGAGTGGAGCAGGAGCCTGCTGGAGTTCCCCATTGTTGACCTGGGAGAAATTGGATTTAGATTCAACACAGGGCTGAATTTACTGCAGGTCTGCAACCCCACATTTCAACTGAAATTGTAGATCTGTGAGGAAGAAAGACTGCAGTAAGCTGCTTCATTTTAATTAGTTGCACTTTCAGCAATATTTTAAATTATTTTAAAAGCTTTCAAGTAAATTCTTAAAGCAATGCCTCATCAGTTCAACATTTTTTAAATTATTTATTTCATTTTTAATAGTTTTTGCATAGTTTAGTATGCTAGGATCATTCAGAATGTTAAATAATCTCAATGACTTCAACAGAAATTAAAGCAGTGGATTTATCAGAGGTCTCCTCAGCAGTTTCAAGGACAGACCTTGTCCTGGGCTATCCATGTAACTTGGTTACAACTCCCAAGGTAATGGCAGTTTCCAGGGCCTGGGTATAAGGTTTAGGACTCCTGAAGTCAACAGGTTCTGCTTCAGGGATCCAGATTGAATAATTCAGTGAGGATTGCATACATCAGCAGTGGAAGGCAGTGGGTCCTTCCCAATAAAATCCAATCCCTCATGTCTCAAAGAAAGGAAAAAGAATCATTGGTATAAATCTAATAAAGATGAGAAGAGTTGTTTATCATTTCAGTGTCTCAGGCAAAACTGTGAACTGACTACCAATTGTTGGCTTCACAATTTTCCTTTACACAGGGGAAGAGAAAGTCAAGCAGCTTCTAAAACTGGCAGCCATTCCACACTTGTAAGATGAAGACTTGTGCTCCACTCAACTTCAAAAAAGCCCAAGAAGAGCAGGGTGACCTGCCTCAATGACTATCGCCCAGTAGCACTCACATCTACCGTGATGAAGTGCTTCTGGAGTTTCGACATGGCTAGAATTAACTCCTGCCTGAGCAAGGACCTGGACCCATTGCAATTCACCTGCCGCCACAACAGGTATACAGTGGACATAATCACCCCTGCTCTCCACTCTGCTTTGGAGCACCTAGACAATGGCAAAACATATGTCAGGCTGCTGTTTATCAAGTACAGCTTGGTATTCAACACCATCTTCCCCTCAGTATTAATCACCAAGCTTCAAAACCTGCGCCTTTGTACCTACCTCTGAAACTGGATCCTCGACTTCCTTATCAGGAGACTACAGTCAGTGCAGATCGATAATGACATCTCCTCCTCGCTGACAATCAACACAGATGCACCTCAAAAATGTGTGCTTAGCCCACTGCTCTACTCTCTCTACACTCATGACTGTGTGGCTAAGCACAGCTCAAACAGCATCTATAAATTCACCAATGACACCACTGTTGTTAGTACCATCTCAGATGGTGATAAGGAGGTGTACAGGAGTGAGATAGATCAGCTGGTTGAGTGGTGTCACAACAACAACCTCACACTCAACGTCAGCAAGACCAAGGAACTGATTGTGGACTTCAGGAAGGGGAAGTTGGAAGAACACAGACCAGTCCTCATTGAGGGGTCAGCGGTGGAAAGGGTGAACAGTTTCAAGTTCCTGAGCATCAGCATCTCAGAGGATCTATCACAAAAAAGGCACGCCAGTGGTTTTACTTTGTTAAGAATTTGAGGAGATTTGGTATGTCACCAAAGTCTCTACAAATTTCTATAGATGTGCGGTGAAGAGCATTCTGACTGGTTGCATCACAGCCTGGTGTGAAGCTTCCAGTGCACAGGAATGCAAGAGGCTGCAGAGGGTTGTGAACTCAGGCAATTCCATCACAAGCACAACTCTCCCCACCATCAAGCACATCTTCAAGAGGTAGTGCCTTAAGAAGGTGCCATCCATCACTAAGTACCATCACCATCCGGGACGTGACCTCTTCTCGTTACTTCCATTGGGGAGGAGGTACAGGAGCCTGAAGACCCACACTCAATGATTTAGGAACAGCTTCTTCCCCTCCGCCATCAGATTTCTGAACAGTCCATGAACCCATGATCACTACCTCATGATTCCTTTTTTTGTACTATATATTTATTTTGTAATTTATAGCAATTTTATGTCTTTAATCTGTACTGCTGCTGCAAAACAGCAAATTTCACGTCATATAAGTCAGTGATAATAAACCTGATTCTGATTCTGATTCCATTGTCACTGCATTGCCATAGTTTCTTCTTTCCAATCATCTCTAAATATAAAGTCCCAAGGAGCTGTGGAAAGCAGAGGTGAGATGTGCACAGTGGTGGAAGATCTAGTGGAGATGACTGAGATGTTTGGAGAAGCTTTATGGTAAGATAACGGGAAGAAGTAACCAGGTGGATGGTTTTGGGGAGAGTATCCAAGAGATTAGGAACAAGAGAAGTACAGAAAGCAGAAGTGTAAACATGTTTGTTTACTTGGTGTGTGAGTGCAGAATTGAAGGACACAAGCAGGATGTTAACAAACCTCAAACAAAACTAAAAATAGGAAAAACATGTTTGCTTTTCATAGTTCCCTGAACATGGTGACAAAGGTAGATAGATGGGTGAAGAAGATAGATGGTTTGCTTGTCTTCATCGTTGAGGCTTTGAGTATAGGAGATGGGACATCATATTACAGTTGTACAACCCATTGGTTAGGTCACAGTTGGAGTATTGTGTGCAGTTCTGGTCGCCGCGCCAGAGGAAGGATGTGATTAAGCCAGAGGGGGTGCAAGGAAGGCTCACAGGTATGTTGTGGAGACAGGAGGGCTTGAGTAATAAGCAGAGACTGGATAGGCTGGGACTGTTTTCCCTAGAGGGAAGGAGGCTGAGGGAAGACCTTACATAAAATTATGAGAGGCATAGATAGAGTAGATAATCACAGTCTTTTTCCCAGGGTAGAGGGAAAGGTAGAAAATTAGCAGGCAAAATTTTCTGGGAGGGGAAAGATTTAAAGGGGTTCTGAGGGGCAAGCTTTTCCACACAGAAGGTAATGGGTACATGGAAGAGGAGGAGGTAGAAGCTTGAATAACTACAATGTTTTAAAGACATTTGGACAGGTATATGGATAGGAAAGGTTTGGAGGGATGTGGGCCAAATGCAGGCACATCGGATTCGTGTAGGTGGGCATCTCAGTCAGTATGGGCAAGTTGGGCCGAAGGGCCTGTTTCTGTGATGTATAACTTTATGAATCTCTTTCACTTACCTTCGACTCCAACAGACCAGTGACTGTTGAGGATGGGCATCCCGCCCACACTAACAGCCCCTCTGAATGCAGTTAATGCTCTGCTGTCAAAAGCCCAAGGTTAAGCGAGGGTAGGTAATATTACAGTCTAGAAATTACAATCAATGATGTTCTCAAGGATGAATTAAGAACTGCATTACAATACTGCAGGTGGAATTTGCCACAGGCAAGTCAGAAGGAGTAGTGGCTTCACATTCATTACTGTATCCAGCTACGTGCCTTTACTGTCAACTGTAATTCAATGGGTACCACTTTGCCTCTGAGACAGGAGGTTGTGGATTCTCAGCCTTCCCCTCTTAACACAGACACTTCAGCAAAGATTTTCAGGCTAACTCTCCAGTGTATTACTGAGGAAGTGTAAGACCCCTGAAAGTGCCATAGAGAGAGAGAGAGATACAATGTGGAACCAAGCCCTTCACCTCATCGAGTTACATTGACCGTCAAGCCATTTGGACTAATCCTACCCTAACCCATTTTGATCTCCCCACTTTCCATTAGCCCAGAATGAGCAGTCACTTGGACAACTGCTGATTGTTTTGAGAAACCTAGCATAGATTTATTAAAGGCAAAGTGTATCTGACTAACTTTAGTCATAAAAAGTCATAGAGTCATAGAGATATGCAGCATAGAATAGGCCCTTCAGCCCATCTCGTCAGTACAGACCATCGGGGAATTGAATTTAGGAGCTGAGAGGTATTGTTGCAGCTATATAGGTCCCTGGTCAGACCCCACTTTGAGTACTGTGCTCAGTTCTGGTCACCTCACTACAGGAAGGATGTGGAAGCCATAGAAAGGGTGCAGAGGAGATTTACAAGGATGCTGCCTGGAATGCAGAGCATGACTTATGAAAGCAGGTTGAGGAAACTCGGCCTTTTCTCCTTGGAACGATGGAGGATGAGGGAGGACCTGATAGAAGTATATAAGATGATGAGAGGTATTGATCAGGTAGATAGTCAGAGGCTTTTCCCCAAGGCTGAAATGGTGGCCACGAGAGGACATAGGTTTAAGGTGCTGGGGAGTAGGTATAGAGGAGATGTCAGGGGTAAGTTTTTTACTCAGATAGTGGTGAGTCGCAGAATGGGCTACCAGCAATGGTGGTGGAGGCGATTACGATGGGGTCTTTTAAGAGACTGTTGGATAGGTACATGGAGCTGAGAAAAATAGAGGGCTATGGGTAAGCCTAGTAATTTCTAGGGTAGGGACATGTTTGGCACAGCTCTGTGGGCTGAAGGGCCTGAATTTTGCTGTAGGTTTTCTATGTTTCTTTGCTTCTAACTATGCATTTACTCTAATCCTACATTAACCCAATTTTCTCTTCTCCCCACAATCTCATCAACTCTCCCCAGATTCTACCACTCACCTACACACTAGGGTCAATTTACAGCGGCCGATTAACCAACCGACATTCTGAGGCTTTTTATAATGAAATAACAAAGAGAGTTGATGAGGGAAATGTGGTTGATACGGTGTGTATGAGCTTCCAAAGGTGAGCCATGTATTAGGCTTGTCATCAAGGTGGATGGTCATGGAATAAAAGGGGCTAGAACAGGTTAGGTGAGTAACAGGAAAGAGTGTGTCAGTGAAAGGGTGATTTTGGTTTTGAGGAATTGTACAGTGGCTTTCCCCAGAGGTCAGTACTGCCACCACTGCCTTTCTTAACACATATTAATGATTTGTACGGGTACACAGAAGACAACTTCTAAATTTACAGATAACACAAAACAGAGAGGCATAGGGAACTGTGAGGAAGATAATAAAGAGACTTAAAGGAGATATAAGCAGACTGGTGTAATGAATAGAGCGTACAATGTAGAACAGTACAGCACAGGAACAGGCCCTTCGGTCCAACATGTCTGCACCAATCATGAAGCAATTTAAACAACACATCTGCATGCATGAGGTCTATATCCCTCCATTCTCTTCCTGTTCATATTTCTGTCTAAATGGCCTTTTAAACATTACTGGAGAAAAGCAGTTTCGGGTCAGGACCCTTCTTCAGGACTGAAGACAGGAAAAGGGGAAGCCCAATATATGGGAGGGAAAAGCAGAGCAGTGATAGGTGGTCAAAAGAGGGGAGGTGGGGTGGTGATAGGTAGATGCAAGTAATAGTGATAGGCAGGTGCGGGAGAGGAGGGGCAAGCAGATCCACTAGGGGATGGGTCAAAGGAAAGGAGGAAAAATAGGGGTGGTAGAAAAAAGAGAGGCTAGAAAAGGGAAGAAAAGAAGAGGCATAGTTGGGGGGGAGTTTTGGGGGTGTGGGGATGTGGGGTGGGGGGGATGGGGATTACTTAAAGTGGGAGAATTCAATGTTCATACCATTAGGCTGCAAGTTTCCAAGATGGAAAATGAGGTGCTGTTCCTCCAGTTTGCCATTGAAATTCTCCTGGCGGTGGTCAGCCCTGAAGAAGGGTCCTGACCTGAAGCAGTGACCGCCTGCATTTGTCCAGGGATGCTGCCTGGCCTGCTGAGTTCCTCCAGCATCATGGAGACACAAAAAATTCTGCAGATGCTGGAATTTGGAGCAATACACAAAAAGTGCTGGAGGAACTCAGCAGGTCAGGCAGCATCTATGGAGAGAAAAAAGCAGTCAACGTTTCGGGCCGAGACCCTTCGTCAGGACTGGAAAGGAAGAGGGCAGAAGCCAGAATAAGAAGGTGGGGGGGAGGGGGGGAGCACATGCAGACCGGTGATGGGTGAGTCCAGGTGAGAGGGGGACGGTAGGAGGGTGGGGGAGGGGGAGAAGATGTAATAAGCTGAGAGGTGATAGGTAGAAGAGACAAAGGGCTGAAGAAGAAGGAATCCAGTAGCAGAGGGCAGTGGACCATGGAATAAAGGATGGGGGACGGGGGGAGAGGAGTTGGGCAGGTCATCAGGGTGGGGGAAGGGAGCCACAAGAATAAGGGAAGACAAAGGAGTAGGGGGAAGAAAAAGAAGGGGTGAAGTTACCGGAAATTAGAGAAATCAATGTTGAGACCATCAGGTTGGAGACTCTCAAGGCGGAATATGAGGTGTTGTTCCTCCAACCTGTGCCTGACGTCAACGTGGCAGTAGAGAAGGCTATGGATAGACATGTCAATAAGGGAGTGGGATGTGGAATTGAAGTGGGTGGCCACCGGGAGGTCCTGGCTGTTGCAGCGGACGGAGCAAAGGTGCTCGACAAAGCAGTCACCCAATCTGCCAGCATCATAGTGTTTTTCATGTAGATTCCAGCATTTGCAGCTCTTTGTCTTTTAAACATTACTATTGTGTCTGCCTCCACCACCTCCCCTGGCAGCACGTTCCAGGCACCCACCACTCTCTGCATTAAAAAAAACTTGCCTCGTAAATCTCCTTCAAACTTTCCCCCCTCACCTTAAAGCTATGCTCTCTAGTATTTGACATTTCCACCTTAGGAAAAAGGCTCTATCAACCCTATCTATGCCTCTCATAATTTTATATTTTTCTCTCAGATCGCCCCTCAGTTCCGATGCTCCAGAGAATGGGTGAATAGGTTGCAGATGTAAATTAATGCTGAAGAATGTGAAGTGTCATGTTTAGGTAGGAATAATGAGGAGAGGTAATGTACAGTTGGGAGCACAATTCCAAAAGGGACATTGGGACAGAGAGATCTGGGGGTATATGTAGTTTATTAACTGGAAGTGGCAGGGTAGGTTGAGAATGTAGTTAAAAAGGCAGATGGGTCCCTGGGTTTTTTAAACAGAGGCATAGAGTACAATAGCAAGGAAGTTACAATAAACCTTTATAAAAGAGTGAGACACAAGAGACTGCAGGTGCTGGAATCTGGACCAACAAAAAAATTGCTGGAGGAACTCAGCAGGTCAAGCAGCATCTGTACAGGTGAGGGATAGTTGACCTTTTGGGTCAAGATCCTGCATCAGGACCATTATAAACTTCTCTAAAACGCTGGTTTGGTCATATTTGGAGTACCACCTCCAGTTTTGTGACCACACTTTAGGAAAGATGTAAAATCATTTCAGGGAATGCAAGAGAAATTTACCAAAATGATTCCATAGAACAGACACTTCAGTTATGCATATTGACGACAGAAGCTGGGATATGGTTGGAACAGAAGAGCTTGTGGGAAGGTTTGTAAAGGAACTTAAAATCATAAGATAGAGCAGATAGAGAGAAACTGTTGCTATTGGAGGAGAAGGGTCAAGAATTGGGAGGCACTGAATGAAGCTAATTGACAGAAGAACCAAAAATGATATGGGATTGGGGTCTGGAGTGCATTATAGGGATGTGGAGGTGCGGGGAGGAGATTCAACTGCGGTATTCAGAAGGGAGCTGGATAAGTATCTGATCGGAAGGAATTAGCCGGGCCATGGGGAGTGGGACTACATGGATTGCCCTTGCATCTTGGTGACATGGAATCAGTGAGCCGAAAGGTCTTGTCCCCAGGTGGAGCAGACATGATTGAAGATGGGGTTGGGGGGTCAGGAGATGATTGGGGATTAAGGAGGCAATTGAGGGTGGGGGCAGTCAGGCAGGTGATTGGCATTTCAGGGTATGATTGAGGGTGGTGGGGCAGATGACTGGAGGATTACTAAGGACATCAACAGCAAAAAGAGGTAGAAAGACCAATAGAACATTAGAAAAGATGCTGCCTGATTGACCCATGTAAATTAGAACACACTAACAAATACCAGAGCAGCCCATTGTTTCAGAGCCACTTCAATGTTCTCAAGGACCTCATACACAGAGTAGCATTTTGCAGAAACGAGCATTGTAGACCATTTAGCACTGCACATGGTTTTATAGAATCGTCGAGTAATAGACTCATACAACATGGAAACAGGCTGCACCTCTCATGCATTAGAATAGCAGCAATAATTTCAGCTCACAGTCTTTCACTCTGACCTGTAACTGGCCCTTCAAGCCTAAAACCTCGGGCACCTTAGTGAAAAGATGGCTATGGTTAGAGATGTACATATTTCTAATGAGTTTTCATTCAGGAGACCAGTGCATTAAATGGATTTTAAGCAAAATCTATCTACATACTTTTGTAGGTTTAACAAGTTTGACTAGGTTTGTGTCACTCTAATGTTGTTACCTGGAAAAACAGTGAAAGAAATTTAATGACATGATCACTCATGCATTTTAATTTCCTCAAATTGAAAACAGAATTTAAATGTAATGCAGGCTCTATTACATGAGATTGTAAGTAATCATTTCCAGATGTGTGGAACTGTGAGTTACTAATCTTTTTGTGTGTAGCTATTTCCTGTGGATTTTTTTCCTCCACAGCTTGGGTTCTATTCAGCTGGAGGAATATAAAAAAAGATCTCAATCAAGGAGGGAAAAATGTGCACTGTTTGGTGGTGGAAGATGATATGACACATCTATAGTTCTCTTGCTGAGACAAGTTTAGCAGCAACTTGTCATTCAAGGGCAAAACACTTGGCCCAGTTTTTTTTAACACAAGGGCTGAATTTGTAGTGTACATGGGTGAAATTCTGCTTTGTGGATTTTGCAAAAATGGACATCAGCCAATTGGAAGCCAATGAGTTCATGAGAAGAGTAAAAATAAGATGAGTGTAAAGTGGGTGTCCAAACCACCTTTGTCCAACACTCATTGCCAGTCAGGTCATATCCCACTCAAAGCCCGAAATCTACCCCCATAATGGGTAGACCTCACTTTCTGCAGGCAGTAGATGATACCATCTCTTTGACAAACAACTTGACCAGAAATTTGATAGGGATGGTTAGAACTAAGTGCATGCAACATTGACATCTGCAAGTTGTGCTCACAACCACACACACATATTCCCATTGAAGTTAATATTGACAGGTGAGTAGGGTTAATATGGTCCTTGTCCCAAAACCACTTCTATATCTAAGTCTGCTCTGCTTTCTCCTAATGACAGTAAGATAATAGTCTGGAGCAAGAAACTAAACAAGAATGAAGAGAACAGCTAGATACCAGTGAGTTAATGCCAGCATGTTTAACTATTTATATCCTGGCCTATGTTGATCCCTCAATCAAGGTCAACGAAATAAATAATAAGGTCATCACATTGTTTATGGGAGCTTAATGTGCACAAATTAGTTGTCACACTTCCCTCATTACAATACTGACAACACTTCAACGTACCTCACTGGCTGTAGAATCTCTTGAAAGGGATGAAAAAGGTGGTACAAAAATCCAAACCGTTACATTATATTAAACTTCGTATTAGGGAGAATGTTTTAAATGAAAATAATTGCCCCTTAGCTCAAAACACAAGGAGATGAATTCCTTGGTTTCAATAAACTGGACTTATTGGTGTGCTTGCACCTACAATTTTATTTTGACCATTTGTGGTCATATTGCATAAAATCAGAAAATACTGGAAACACTCAGCAGGTTAGGCAGCATCTGTGGAAAGAGAAACACACAGAAGGTGGTGTGTATATGGAACAAGCTGCCAGAGGAAGTGGTTGAGGCAAATACAACAACATTTAAAAGATACTTGGACAGGTATGTGGATAAGAAAGATTTAGAGGGATTTGGTCCAAACATGGGCAAGTGGGACTAGGTTAGATGGTCAGCATGGATGAGTTGGGCTGAAGGGCCTGTTTCTGTGCAGTATGACTCTGTGACTCCAGACAGTTAACGTTTCAGGTCCTAAACCCTTTGTCATATGATAGTTGGTGTAAACCCCAAGAGGTTGGACACTGATTCTGTGCCATCTCTCCTAGCCCTACAATATGATCTTATGCCAACCATTTTATTAAACTTAGATTACTAAACCTGAATTATCCTAAATACAACATATAATATTGAAAGCAACACACAAAAAGCTACAGGAACTCCGCAGGTTTGGCAGCATCTCTGGAGGGAAATGGACAGTCGACGTTTCAGGTCGAGACCCTTCATGTCGAATGTCCATTTTCCTCCATAGATGATGCCTGACCTGCTCAATTCCTCCATTTTTTTGTCTGTTGCTCTAGATTTCCAGTATCTGCAGTCTCTTGTGTCTCCACATAGTATTGAAAAACTGTTTGTATCTATTCTGCTGAGCTTTGGTATCAAGCCAGAAAAGATCATGAGTTCAAGTTCATAAGTTGGAGTGGATGCAGTTGAGTAGTTGCCATGTTGCTCAATTTTCACTTTGGAGAATATGAGATCATATTCACACAGTTCAGATAAAATATTGAACTACAAAACTGGTAATATCAAACTAACCATGGTGTTTGGATTACTGGAAAAACCCATCTGGTTCATAAGTGCAAAGCAATCTTGCAATCCTTAGTGCGGCTGCTTGTATGTGACTTCAATCCCACACTGACATTATTGACACTTAACCATCCCCAGTTATGGCCCAGCAAGCTCAGCTACCTATTCTCAGGGTGACTAGGAGGAGTAACAGATACCAGCCTAGTGAACGAATACAAGTCCCACTGTGGTCAGAGGTGAAAATCAACTCAAGAGACACGGCCATTATGGTGCTAGTAAAATGGCACCAACTGTAAAAACCCAATTGGCTCCCCAATGTCTTTCTCCTACCTTACCCAGTGGGGCATACTTGTATCCTATTCCAGAGCACAAGGCTCACCCTGATTGTCTTCGGATGCAATCCACGCACAGTCACTGTGACAAAGCCCATGACAGCCTCATAAGACACTAGAAGGGAGGGATCAAAAATATGGTGCTTCCTGCACCCCGGAGATACAATTTAATAGGTTACGGCTTCTTGCTGTATTTGTTTTGTGTGATACCCTCTCCCCTGTTCTGACTTAAACCTATGTCTTATTGGTAATTCCATTCTGAAATCTTTTTCCTTTCCTTTCCAGAGGGTAGTGGTCGATGGGACTTATTCTAGCTGGAGGTCTGCGACTAGTGGTGTTCCTCAGAGATCCGTACTGGGACCTCTCCTGTTTGTGATGTATATAAATGACCTGGATGAAAATATACATGGGTGAGTTAGTAAGTTTGCAGATGATACGAAGATTGGTGGTGCTGTAGATAGTGTAGAACACTGGAAAAGGATACAGCGGGATATAGATCAGTTGCAGATATGGGCGGAGAAATGGCAGATAGAATTCAACCCAGCCAAATGTGAAGCGTTGCACCTTGGGACATCAAATGTAAAGAGACAGTACACTGTTAATGGCAAGACCCTTAACAGTGTTGATGAGCAGAGGGATCTTGGAGTCCAAGTTCATAGCTCCCTGAAAGTGGCTACCCAGGTTGATAAGGGGGTAAAGAAGGCATATGGCATGCTTGCCTTTATTAGTCAAAGTATTGAGTTCAAGAGTCAGGATATTATGCATCTGGAGTATTGCATTCAGTTCTTGTTGCCCCATTATAGGAAGGATGTGGAGGCTTTGGAGAGGGTGCAGAAGAGGTTTACCAAGATGCTGCTTGGATTAGAGGGTATGTGCTATGAGGATAGGTTGGACAAACTTAGGTTTTTCTCTCTGGAGTGACAGAGGCTGAGGGGAGATCTGATAGAGGTTTATAAAATTATGAGAGGCATAGATAGATTAGACAGCCAGTATCTTTTCCCCAGGGTTGAAATGTCTAATACCAGAGGGCATGCATTGAAGGTGGTTGGGAGTAAGTTCAAAGGAGATGTGCAAGGCAAGTTTTTTACACAGAGAGCGGTGGGAGCCTGGAATGCGCTGCCTAGAGTTGTGGTGGAAGCAAATACGATAGGGGCATTCAAGAAGCTCTTAGATAGGTATGCGAATGTGAGGGAAATGGGGACACTGTGTAGGCAGAAGGAATTAGTTTAGTTGGGCATTTTATTACTAATGTAATTGGATCAGCGCAACATTGTGGGCCGAAGGGCCTGTTCCTGTGCTGTACTGTTCTATGTTCTATTTTGCTATGCAGTTCTTTTCCATTTATTGATTAAGTTATGTTTATTTAATACAGTGGGGAAGGTTGAAGAGGGGTAGTAATCAGCTATACAGGGTGCAGACTGAAGAAACAACCAATGAATATGATTAAGGTAATTGGAATGTGTGAAAATAAAATAACTGCCTGGTTTGATTCAACAAGGCAACACAATTAATTCTGCTTAAGTCAAGCAAGGTTTAGTAAATTCAATATTACAATTTCCTGTCACATTCCTTACAGCTTTGTAAATTGCATGTATCAAACACAAAGAGACTCATAGGCAGAGAGTGGAAAGCCCTTCCATCTTTCACGCAACAGTAATAATTGTCAATCCATGTGGTCAAATGATTTGGCCTAAGGATCAATAAATTAATTCAAGGCCAGTAATTTATCAAACTGTGGCAATTCATCCAATTAAAGGTTTGTTGACACTGTGGGGAGATGGGGTTTCACACTGAAGCTGCACCTGCAACAGATATCTTAGAAATGTGGAACTTGGAACATATTTTGAAAATGTACCATCATCCACAGAGCAGTCTGTCAGAGAAATTGTACCCCTTCACCCACCATCCCATTGCCAGACCATCTGCCGTTATAAAGGCAAAACCTAGTGGAGCACAGTATTGGACCAGTCACAATGAGAGTGGTACTGGGACACACCGGGTTACGTTGATTCGAGTTATGTTGATTTGGGCAGCAATAGTGACTGCTACTGTTAGCCTCAGTACTGCTGACCTGAGGAAAATCAGCCGGCATTGCTGATTCTGATCCCAGTGACTCCTAATGGAAGGGAGAAAGTTGGAGGAAATCAGGATTAGGTTTTCCTCAGTGCCAGCACCATCAGATAGCTTGACAACAATTATTGTATAGACTTTCATGGAGAGTAACTATGTAGTAAGACACTGGTCAACTTAGACATGGTTGGCCGAAGGGCCTGTCCCTGTGCAGTACTGTTCAATGTTCTATGTTTATTGACACGTACCTCCTAAAGGACTTAGCATGTGTGGAACAGTTTCCAACATGATCATAAATGGATAACTTTATATTTGAGTAACAAATTTGGATACAGTGTAACAGCCACAACTTGCATTAATCAGACTGTGGCTACAACCTGATCTTCTGCTTTCTCTGCTTTTGTTTTTGGATTAATTTACTGCTTTTAATTTAAGGAAAGAGCTTAAATTACTTGGGCAACGAGAATGGACTGGGCTTCAGAGAAAGGTGGAAGAGATAAGGGTAAAGTGCAGTTGAACGGATGAATTTTGTTTTCGATGGAGGGGTAGATGTGGGGTTGGGGTGAATTTACTGAGGGAATTCCAGAAGTCCAAGGCCAGATGTGGGGCAGGCAACTGACAAAGCTCCAGGTCTGAAAAGCAGGAGGAAGCGGGAAGAGCAGAGAACAGAGAAGAGCACAGAGTGAAGGAAGCAGGAGAGCTCAGGGAACAGGATGGGGTATCAAACTGGATCTGATTCTGGAGGTGTAATCTCATCACTTCTGGTCCCCACTGTTCTCTGCAACTCACCTGAAATACTCTTAGATCCAGTCCTTTCCCCCAACCCTCTATTCCTATTGTTCCCACCCACCTGTCCCCTACCACTCCCAACCATCCTATCCCCACAACTTTCCACAGACCTCCCCCTACTTTCCCACACCTCACCCCTCCACACTCCTGCCCCCTGCTCCCCCTACACTCATGCACCAACCCTCACCCCCCCCCCATGGTCCAGTCCCATCGCCTCTCCCACTCTCATACTCCTCTACTCCACCCCTCACCTGCCCCAACACCTCCATCCTAGTCAGAGCATGCCCTCCTGCACTAACTGAAGCAGAACTGACTCACCATTGGGTGATTCCTGACTGTCAGTCAATACTGTTTACACCCGGTGCCTGATAGGTTGACAGCTTATCAACAAGAGTCTTCAAAGAAAAGAAGCAACAGTAGTTTTTGCTGCTAATTGTTTGGATGGAGATGGTCACATTAAAAACGTGGAAGTCACGGCAAAGAGTTATCTGAAGAAGCATGATTCCCGTGTCAAAATTCACACATAAACTAAACCACACGTTCCTACTCAGATGCTAACTTGCTTAACGCAGTGTCAGATAGTTGGATTCTTATCTCTGCACCAGCTGTTTTGTTCAAACCCTTCTGCAAGAGTCCTAAGATCAAGGCTGCAACACCAATGCAGAACTGAGCAGGTGCTGCATTGTTGGAGATGCGTGGCTAAAAAGGGGGCTGTAAAGGGGCAAAGGACTGTTAAATGCCAAAATGCTGTAATCCAGTTTATCTTTGCAGAAGTACCATCCAAGTGTGTATTGCATATTATTAGATGCCACTGTCTGTGTTCAGGCAGTTCCCTGCTTGAACCCATCATTCACACAGGGACCTGAAGCAGCCCTGTGCTTGTTGGGAAACAAGCAAGTGCCCCATTAACTTTGTGATCACTTTGATGAAACTCTATCGGGTAATGAACATCGACATTGCATGACACAACCGAACTCCCAACCATCAGCTTTTGGGGCATCTATTCTCTCAGGAGGATGTAAAGACTCCTACAGCTTTATTTCAAAAGAGAGCAGTCAAGTCCACCCCAATGTCCAGATTAATATTTATGCCCGCTCAACATTACTGAAACCATCTTCTGAGGTCATCCCCAAATAAGTCAAGTTTGCAATGGAAGTAGTGGTTCATCTGGACCAGAACTGCACTGTACCCATCAAGAAAATTTCTGACAGCCTTGCACTGTTCAGGAATATGACCGCTTTGTGTGGGACAGTGATGTGGACACATGCTTGGTCAACTTGGACAAGGAGAAGGCCTTTGACAGAATATCACACACATACATAATGGATGTGCTACTGAAAATGAGCTTTGGAGAGGGAATCTGTAACTGGATATAACTGTTCTACACAAACATTAGTACAGTCCAAACCAATGGATGAGAAATAGCTCCACAATCAAATCTGGAGTCAGGTACGGCTGCCCTCTCTCCTCTGCCTTGCTTGTGAGTTGTACTGAGCCTTTTGCCAAATCCATCAGGAAGGACAGGGGCTATAAAAGGGTTCTGGTCACAGGTGATGGAGGCATTCAGGTCAAAGCCTCTCTGTACATGAACAATGTCAGAATCTTCCTGAACTCACTGGTAGTCCGCAGATTGGCCAGCATCTGTGACGAGTTCTCAAGGGCCAAATTCAATCACATCAAGGGTGAAACCACATTCCTTGGCAACTGGTCCATCTGATCCTTTATCACCGTCACCTTAAGATCCAACTATCTGCAATCTGGTTGGGAATCTGGTTTGGAGGAGCCAGGCCATGCGGCAAATCAATGGGTGAAGCAAACAGCAAATTGCCAAGGTGAAACAGGAACTGGAGTTGTGGTCATCTGGTTCTCCTGGTGTTGTTGTATGTGGCACAGGTGTGGCCCATACCCTGCTCCTATGTCACAGCAGTCAGTAGTTTAACTGGTGATCGGAAATGGAACAAGTCTCAAGATATATGTTGTATAAATCTCTAGAGGAAAGCAAATAAATAATTCCAACTTAGTCCTCATCTTGATGGCTACCTATGCATGCAACTGGTCAAGCTGGGCATAGGCCCTGGGTATATAAACACCAAGTGTCACTGCATGCTGAGATTCTACCTGTCTCTGGTATTGCAAAGAATAATCCTGGCCTCGTAACCACAGAATGTTCCATTCAGCTAGACCGTGCCTCACGACCTGTCCCTCATTGAAAACCTTGTGCAGGAAAACACCTTTGACCACCCTGGCAGTGGTCAACACAGAGCACCCTGCAGGCCCTGTGGGAGAAGGATATGGAGGGTCCTGTGGGATGGTTCCCCAAGCCATTTGGCAGACTGCCTCCTCATCAGAACTCACCAACAAGTATCTTTGTGGACTATGTGTTTGCCCAGAAGATGTGGAAGACGATGCAGTGGTCTTCGTCAAGGTTCATTCTGAGCAGCTGCATAACATGGGACTCTGTGCTCCAGGGACAGTTCCCAGTGGTGTGTACCTGGACAAACAACGACTGCTGCTGGAAGATCATCAGCTCAGTGAAAGATGCACTTTGGTCTGTCCAAATCTCATTGGTCTTCCAGTGTAGGGAGATGTCCATAAGTGAATGCTGCTGTCTGTCACATTCCATGGTGCAGGAGTACTCGCTGAGGGATGCACTGTAGCTCACTGCAGCCACAACAGAAGCTTTGTGGGGAAGAACTGCAGTGTGGGTCCTGCTGTCACCAGACACAGAGGCTGGGCCCCATGTAACAAACTCACAGGCGTACCACTCATGGAATGTATGTGGAAGAAGAATTGATGCCAAACTGATGGAAAGATAATCTTGTAAATGAATGGAATGAGTCACTTGAGTGCAGAATGAATGTAATCTTCTTAAATAAATGTAACATGAATCTTATGAATAAAACATATTTTTGGTTAAAAAAGTAACTGAAACAGATTATCCGATCTTTGATGTTTTGGGAGCTTGTTGTGCAAAAATAGACTGTGATATTCCCCTCACCTCACTGATATCACTTCAGAGATACCTAATGGCCTGTAAACTATAGATATGAGAAATGCTATCTATAAATGCAGTGTTCTTCCACGTTGCCTTTATTATCGCTGCAAATGAAATGAAAAAGCGTCACATGCATGAAACTGTTGTCTACTCTTGCATTCTGTTTTAATAGTGATGCACACTTTAACTAAGCAGTTCAGAGAAGTGATTAACACATCAGGCTTTTGTACACAAATATACAAACAAGTCTTTGATACCGTGGTTGCAGTAACTCCCTATTCTCAAATGATGGCGTGTAATGGAAACTTCTTTACTGAAAAGTCAACAGGAACATTATTCTTATGAAATCGTGCAACTTTTGGATCATAATGGCCTTGCAACGTGTTTTGTGAAATTCCCCATGATTGAGGCCTAGTTAGGTGCATAAAGCCTGAAAGCCTAAAGTGGCCGGGTCGATTGCTCTAGGCCTAATGGAGAAAGTATGTAAGGTCACAATACACTGAAGTGTTCAGAAGCCCAAATGACCTGGCACATTCATACTACTCTGCAAGCATGTGGTGAATTGTTAGCACACGTGTCTTTAGCATGAGCCTTTAGTGGTGTCACTTCTCGTTGGACTTATTCCTCCTGCAATTGGCCAGCTGACATGCCCAGTGTCCTCAGCCAATCAAATAGCAAGTAAATGATTCATTACCCTGAAAGTTTATGTCCACAGACACTTGGAATGATTGAATGGTTACAGCACAGGAGGAGGCTATTTGGCATATTCTGTCCATGCAGGCTCTCCACCACGGCAACACTCCATTTCCACTCCCCAGCCTTTCTCCCTGGCCTAGCAAATTTTTCTCCAACATAAAACAACGATGGGTTTGGACAGAGTGGACAGTAAGAGGTTGTTTCCATTGACGGAGTGGTCAAGGATCCTAGGTTATGGTAGGGTTCAGTTCCTGAGAATGGTTTGTAACCCAAACAGTTCACAAGTCAGAAATACGACCACAAACCGAGTTCTCACATGGCAGAAGATGCCTGCAGCCTTGCAACAGCCATCAAATCCATCCCGCTGGACTCTCAAACGCTCGTTTGTATGTACGGGCTGTATGTAAGTTGAGTGTTCATAAGCTTGAAGCCCACAATGGGACCCGCCTTCGCCACGTCTGCAGGTTCCAGATTCCAACACACAGTATGTAAAAAAGCTTTTCCTCATGTCACTCTCTGCACTTTAGTTTATATCTATGGCCTCTTGTCCTAACCCCTCCATCAATGAGAACAACCTTCTACCGTCCTGACCCCCCTTCATTTCATATACTTAAGTGAGGAGTGATTCAATGGTCGAATGACCGTACTAACCTCCACGTTAAATAATTTTTATTCCTAAAAGACAAAATTTCATGTAATTTAAAATAAATGTAATTCCCTCAAACTGGACTCTGCTTCTGAAATTCCTTCCAAAAGAATGGGTTTCAGAGACAGGGTATTACCACAGAGCATATTTAGTGCTGTCTACCGATGGTCAATTTCGAGGCAAATATGGCCACCCTGAATTTTCTACTGTGTTACTTGGAGCTTTGACTCTGAGAAAAGTTTTTTAACTTGTACAGCCTCCTGGGAAATTCTAAAGAGTTGGTAACCCAAGCTGGTCTTAAAATTAGCCTCTGTCAAATTGCCTGTTTCGAAATTATTGCATTCCACTGTTGGCAAAGCTGGTGTGCCACCAAGTCATGAGAGAAAGCCCATTTTCCTGGTTTGTATTGCATTGGCTGACCTCGGCCAGTGTGATGAATAAGGTGGGGGGTGCACTTGGGAGAGAGAATGTGTAGTAAGAGGTGTTTCAATGACCCAAAAGATGACCGAAACAACTGTGATCCTTGCTCCCAATCAGTCTTGAGGAACCCTTATTGGAGCAAAGATGAATTCAGTTTGGGATGGCTATTGTGGTCAAATAGCTTGTGGATTCCTGTGGTTGAGAACCATGTAGGACCATCTTGGCGAGGCCACCCTTCAGCATAAGGCAATGCTTTCAGAATAGTGAAGGAGAAACAGCTTATTTAGTTCTTTGCTTTGAAGTTCCTTCACCTCTGTTTCATCAGTTCTGAGCCAGTGTGGTAACCCCCTGGCTGTTCCTGTGGTTGAATATGTATCTGAGTCAGTTCCTTTAAATCGGAGCTAAAAGAAATCAAAATATTAATGTTTTATTCCTGTGTCAGCAGAGTTTTGACATAAGTGTAGAATAGTGCATATGATTCTGCTTTTACCCATCTCCTACACAATCCATCACATGGCCAGTGCACGATTGCAAAATATACTAAATCCATTTAAAGTGATCTGGGATGGTCTTCATTTCTCACAGAAACATTTAAAAATAGTTATTTTTCCCCTCCAGATGAGACCAAGCTGAATTAGTCTATATAATGTGTCGCATTCGATTTAGAATCTTTCAGATGACAGTAAACCTTTCAAAATGGAGTTGATGTCACATGGCAATTAACAGCCCAATATTCTCTGCATAAATATAAAGAGTTGCAGCAGAACCCTTTGTTTCAAATAGTTTCCTTAATGCTACAAGATCTCAAATTCCATTGCTCCAGCTATAATTAACTGAGGCATAAGTAAATAGTGCAGAATTTCCGTCTTCTCCACATTAAAACAGGAGATTTCCTGAACTGAGTGTGTATTGTGTGCACCGTGCCAGATTGGGTCAGGCCTTGGAGCAAGCCACCTCAGGGAGACAGACATTGCTCACCCCACACAGATCACTTTATGTTTAATTGAGGAGATCTTCAGCACTTGCCAAGTATATAAAAAAAACTATGTTACAAAAAAAAACTCATCTTTTTAACCATTTCTTATGTCTAAAGTTGTTGCTCCAAATCTGTTTGGCTCCATGTTAATGTCTTTCTTTTAGTAAATACATGATATTTTGTAAAGTTTTTATTTTGATATTAAGTTGCACTAAACAAGTTTCAATGGCAAAAGAAGTAGTAGTAATAGCTAAACAGAGAAAGGACATTTGGCGTTAACTGGAAACTGCTCTGAAAACATTTAGAGGTTTCAAATGTAAATAAAATGACTGCAATGCTGGTAAATGGTAATGGTGCAGAAAAGTGAAGGAAACAGCTTCCAGTCTAAGTATGAAATCTGAATCCTAATTCTCCAGGTGTCAGTGAAGTTCTCCGCACTCCTCAAATTCAGCCTTTATTACAGATGCTGCTCGACCCCCTGAGTTCCTCCAGCAGCTTGTTTTTTACTCCAGATTTCAACACCTGCAGTCTCTTGAGTCTCAAGTTCAGCCTTCCTCTGGGTTTCCTTTGCCTCCTCTGTTGGCAGTCCAGTCTTCTGCCATCCTGGCTCAAAACTCTGGAACTCTCTCCCTAACCTTCGGCAACCAGAGACGTTGGAGACGTTTTAGATACGACAGAGGCATTTAAGAGGCTCTTAGATAGGCACATGTATATGCAGGGAGTGGAGGGATATGGACCATGTGCAGGCAGAGGGATTAGTTTAATTAGGCATTATTATTAGCTTAATTAGTTCGGCATAATGTCATGGGTCCAAGGGCCTGTTCCAGTACTGTACTGTTCCATGTTCGATGGTCAATGATCTATGTTCAATGTTCTATGTGACTCTCCCTCCTCCAGGAAGTTAATAACCTAACTGTCTGATCAAACTTTGTTGACTTGTCCAATTATCCCTGTGATGCTTGGTGTGCAGTGTTTAACTGCACTGCTGTGAAGGGTCTTGGGGATAGTTACCAGCTTAAGGCTGCCATATAAATATAGTACTGTCACTACTCTTCATCGGAACATATTATTCCAAAGGAGGAGAAGGCCACTCAGCCCCTCTAGCTGTTCAACCATTTAATTAGATCATGGCTGACTTGATCTAACCTCATCTCTGTGCTCCCTGAAACCTTTCACAATCAGATTTAGTATCACTGACATACTGTATGTCATGAAATTTGTTGCTTTTTGGTAGCTGTACAGTACAAGACATAAAAATTACTATAAGTTACAAAAATAAATAAAGTTCAAAAGAGGAACTTTTTTTCAATTCAGAAATCTTATGGTGGAGGGGAAGGAGCTCTTCCTGAAAAGCTGAGTGTGGGTCTTCAGGCTCTTGTATGTCCTCCCCGATGGTAGTAACATGAAGAGGACATGATCTGGATGGTGAGGGTCCTTAATGATGATGCTGCCTTCTTGAGACACTGCCTCTTGAATGGTGGAGATAGTTGAAGGAGCTGGCTGAATCTACAATCCTCTGCAGCCTCTTTTGATCCTGCACATTGGAGCCTCCATAACAGGTGGTGATGCAGCCAGTCAGAATGATCTCCACCGTACATCTATAGAAATTTGCAAGAACCTTTGGTGACATACCAAATCTCCTCAAAGTCCTGATGAAGTATAGAGCCACTGGTGTGCCTTCTTCGTGATCGCATCAATGTGTTGGGCCCAAAATAGATCCTCTGAGATGTTGACGCCCAGGAACTTGAAGCCGCTCTCCCTTTCCACCGCTGACCCCTCAATGAAGATCGGTGTGCTTTCTCCTGATCTCTCCTTCCTGAAGTCCACAATCAATTCCTTGGCCTTGTTGATGTTGAGTGCAAGGTTGTTGTTGTGACACTGCTCAATCAGCCTGGCATGGTAAGCATTCTCACCAACCTCCCGCCCCCCATCCCCCATCTTTGCTTATCAAGAATCTACCTACCACTGATTTAAACATCTCCAAAAACTTTGCTTCCTCCATCCTTTGAGAGCAAACAAAAAATCACCTCAGCTCTGTCTTGAATGGGTGATTTTTAAGCAGCGACTCCTGGTTCAAAATTTCTCAAAAGAGTAAGTATCCTTTCCATATTCATCCAGAATGTGACAGTTTGCAGTCAAGTCAATTCTCATTTTTCTAAACTCCAGTGGGATACAAGTCTAGCCTGACAACTTTCTTCATAAGACAGCCTGCCCATTCTGGTATTATGCATCAGTAGACCACACTTAGAATATTGTGTTCAGTTCTGGTCGCCTCACTATAGGAAGGATGCGGAAGCTTTAGAGAGGGTGCAGAGGAGATTTACCAGGATGCTACCTGGATTGGAGAGCATGCCTTATGAGGATACTTTGAGTGAGCTAGGGCTTTTTTCTTTGGAGCGAAGGAGGATGAGAGGTAACCTGATAGAAGTGTACAAGATGATAAGAGGCATAAATTGAATGGACAGCCAGAGACTTTTTCCCAGGGCAGAAATGGCTAACATGAGGGGACATATTTTAAGGTGATCGCAGGAAAGTACAGGGGGGAATATCAGCGGTAAGATTTTTACACAGAGAGTGGTGGGTGCGTGGAACATGCTACCAGGGGTGCTGGTAGAGGTAGATACATTAGGGACATTTAAGAGACTTTTAGATAGGCACATGGATGATAGAAAAATGGAGGGTAGTGGGAGGGATGGTTAGATTGTTCTTAGAGCAGGCTAAAAAGTCAGCACAACAATGTGGGCCAAAGGGCCTGTACTGTGCTGTAATGTTCTATGTTCTATGTTCCATATCGTGCATTGCTTTTGTCCAAAACCATATCTCACATTAAAAATAACACATCAGGACTGTCTTGGAAAGGAATGGAAGAATTCGATTTTGAGCACAGTTTTTTAGGCATTCATCTCAATTGATAGTGCCTCTTACAACAGCACCTTATATTCAGCCTCCAAAATTCAGAGGTAAAGTCAAACTCGGGTTTTTGTCATTTGCGCAAGTACATGTATGCACAGGTGCAATGAAAAACTTACTTGTAGCAGCATCGCCGGCACATATTATTAGAGACATGTTTACAAGAAAAACATAAACATAAATTATCTGAAATTATACAAGAAAGAACACAATTAGAACAAGAAAAACAAAGTCCATTGAAGAGCAAAGTGGTCAAAGTGGTCATAGTGTTGCTATACTGAGATAGTGATTAGGGTCATGCAGGTTAGTTCAAGAACTGAATGGTTGAAGGGAAGTAGCTCTTCTTGAACCTAGTGGTGTGGGACTTCAGGCTTCAGTACCTCCTGCCTGTTGGTAGCTGTGAGAAGATGGCATGACCCAGATGGTGATCTTTGAAGATAGATGTTGCCTTCTTGAGGCAGAGTGTAATTAGATGAAGATTATCACCAACAAGAGATAAATTTCTTGGCAAATGTCTCACACACAGATTGGAGAAGGGAACACAAACTTAAAAATACAGCCACTTGGGTGTTTTCAGGAAACATGTTTTCATATTGAGAATCTGGAACAGCCTTCATAAAATGCTGCAGAGCCTGGAGTTAAGGGGAAATTTCAAAACAGACGATTGGGGCTCCGAAGTCCTGCCAGCAATAATTTCGAAGGCCATCAGAGGCCTGTACGTGAGAGAAGACTGGAACAACTGAGGGAAGCCCATCATTCACAGGGAGAGTGTGTGAACTACGCAACACAACATCCATGGTCAGGATTGAACTTGTATCCCTGGATCAGTAGCTGCACAACCTGCTGTACCATCATGCCACCCTAAAGGATGTTCAGAGCCCCCTCAGCTCAATCAGAGGGACGCAATTCCTGGAATGGCGGCTTGCTGTGTAGGGGGAGATTGAGTAGGCTGAGATCAATATTCTCTTGAGTTCAAAAGAATGAGAGGTTTCATCAAAACTTGTTAAAGGTTTGTCAAGCTAAATGCAAGGAGGATGTCTCCCCTGACCAGAGAGGAGAGTTTAAGAACAGTTTGGTAGATCATTAATGTCTGAGATGCCTGTGATGCTGCTGCAAATAAGTTTTTCATTGCACCTTTGCATACGTGTACTTGTGCAGATGACAATAAACTCCACTTTGACTTTGATTTTGATTTATTCTAACATCACTGATTTTAGCAACATTGCAAGACCCACGGCTTGGATTTAAACACTAACCATGTGAGATGAACTGGCTGGGCTCAATTTGATGGGTAAAGTGTAGTGGACTCAGCCCAATACATCACTGGTACATCCCTTCCCACCATCAGTAGTATCTACATGAGGCATTGCCTGAAGAAGGCAGCATCTGTCATCAAAGATCCCCACCATCCAGGCCATGCCATCTTCTTGCAGCTACCATCGGGCAGGAGGTACAGAAGCCTAAAGTCCTACACCACCAAGTTCAAGAACAGCTACTTCCCTTCAACCATTCAGTTCTTGAACCAACTGGCACAGCCTTGATCGCTAGCCTGGGACTAGCTGCCAGAGGAAGTGGTTGAGGCAGGTATATAAACAACATTTAAAGGGTACTTGGACAGGTACATGGATAGGAAAGGTTCAGAGGGATATAGGCCAAACATGGGTATATGGGACGAGCTTAAATGGGAATCTTGGTTGGCATGGATCAGTTGGGCCGAAGGATCTGTTTCTGTGCTGTATGACTCTGTGACTCTATGACTCTAAAGTAAAAATCACTGAAAAGGTCATTCCTAAAGTGGTTAGCCAACAGCTTTCATTCAGATCTCAGGGTCAGGTTACCTTACCGAAATTACTGAGCCAAGTCCGGCAGTGAGGGAAATGAAAATAAACAAAAAACTGTAGATGCTGGAATAAAACAATGCTGGAAACACTCAGCAGGTCAGGCAGCATCTGTGGAGAGAGAAATAGTGTTAACATTTTATGGCAAGGACGCTTTGTAGGAACTGACGGTCTTTGACCTGAAACATCAGCTCTGTTTCTACTTCTATAGATGCTGCCTGACTTGCTGAGTGTTTCCAACACTTTGTTTTATTATCCAGAGTGAGGGAAAGTGTTGACTTTGTTGACCTTCAAACTTCTCTTTGAACATAAGTATCAAGGCTGAACCTTTGAAAATAGTTAATTACAAAACAAATAATCTTGAAAATCCTACCTGAGGCAATGTTGAGGCTCAGAGTGATGGTGAAGTAAAGCCGGCTTCTATTGGGTGATGACTGAAAAACCATTTTGAAATTGTGAAGTGGAAATGTGCGGATTATTTTCTCCAAATGTGTCTCTCCTTACACTTCTTCTAGTTACCAGCGATTTTCTTTGAGCTGTTCCCTCTTCCCCACGATCACCTCGACTGTTTTGGAATTGTAGGCCCTTCGCTGACATTCCAAGGAAGATACTGCTGGTGGCACAGGAAAGAGCTCCGAGAAAGTTCCATCCAGCAACATGGGCTGGACATAAGAGCACTCCATAGGAATGCACCAGAATAAGAAGTTAAAGTGGAGGTACAAGAGACTGCAGGTGCTGGAATCTGGAGAAGAAAAAGGAATGTGGGCCCATGCAGGGATTGAACCTGTGACCTTGGCATTATCAACACCTGATGCAGGTTTTTGAACCAAAACCTCGACAATTCCTCTCCCCCCCACAGATGCTACTCGACCCACTGAGTTCCTCCAGCAGAATGATGGTTGCTTAAGAAACTATATTTCCTGGCACCACCCTTCGCTTGAGCAGAGGAAAGTAAGAAGTTTGATAAAAGAGTTAAAGCTGAAGAATGTTGATAAAATGAATTAAGAAAAGACTGTTTCTTCTGAATGGAATGTAGGAAATCATTTTAAACTGGCAGAGATGAGGGATTTGGGAAAATTAAAAAAGGTTCATCTCCCCTCTGTCCTTTCTCCAGTTACCTTTGATCCCCTTCCCTGGTAACAGACCCTCTTCTTACTTACTGCTCATAAGTTCCTTGCTCTCTACGGTCAGATAGCTATTTACATATTCACATAAATCTTTGCTCACATTTGTGTAGCTACTACCCCATTTAAAGTAAAGGAATGAAAATATATACTGGATTTGCTGTTTAACGTGTCTTCATTGTGGCCATAAGAACAGTTTTAATGTGTGGAATATAAACTCATGACATACATATTGCACTATTTAAAACAAATGTTGCCCAGGTGAAATGCTGTATCTGTGTGGAATGCCTGAAGATATGGGTACAGGAGTAAAGATGTTCCTACAATTGGGAAAGGCATTGGTGAAACAACACTTGGAAAATTTTGCACAGTTCTGACCTCCTTCCCTCATAATGGAGACACTTGCTATGGAGGGAGTGCAGGAGGGATTCACCAGACTGGTTCCTGGGATGGTGGGTCTCGTTTGAGGAGAAACTGAGTGGACTAGAAGATTGAGATTGATTGAAATTTACAAATGGAGACTTAGTTGTTGATTGCATTCCAAGCAGAGGTAGATTTTTAGGTATGAAAAGAATCAATGAATATGTGGATAGTGCAAAAAACTGGTGCTGAGGTAGTGACCTGCTCGTGCTCCTATGCCTGATGCTGCTAGGTTCTGCGATATTTCATGCCAGTCTCCCAAAAGATTACATTTCACTTAGAACATCAAAATAAATTACTTTGAAATGGATGTTCTAAAAGCATATTGTCCCCACCCCTTAGTCACCATCCAGCTCCTCATCTCTGACCAGCGTTGGCATATCTGACTGGATAGAGTCTTTGAGGGCTTCTCCTACAGTCTCCCGCCTCTAACTGACCCACTTCAACATGGACACCATTGGTCACCTAGTGCAGCGTCCTCAAAACACTGCATTTCTCACACTAACTGGAAACCGAATACCCTTCAGTACCTGACTGACTGATTCTTGACTCCCAGACACACTGCCCTTTACCCTATTTCCATTATTTTTAGAACTAATGATTGGAAGGTCTCAAAGCGAAGAGAAACAAACACATTTTGTTTTATTGCCAGTATGAATTTTCTGTCTGGTGACCCAGCAATTAATCTCCAATTTCTGAAGACTCCTGGTTTTTCTCTGGGGATTGGAGACCTTGCTTCTGACCCTTAGGGGTCTTGCTGAGTGGTTGGCCTATCTGAGGCCGGGATTTGATACTTTCCTCCCTTCGTAGTTCTGGAACTTGCCCAATATCCTTAGTGCAAGCATAATGGCTGTTTGACAATTCTCCCACAGTGAGCGTTTCAAAATCAGGAGCTCTCAGAAATCTCCAGGTGCACTGCAGCCTCTGTTGCTCCATCTATCAGTATATTGGGATTATTTCTCCCAAGAGACCACCCAACAAGTGGCTCCTTGGAATGGTCACCAGGTCTAGGAAGTCAGTTGGTCTCACTGGCCCAGAGTATTAGCCTTCAGCATGGTCACAAAAATATCTTTCAAAGCTCACTGTCAAGCATTTCAGTTGTTATGTTTCTGAAACATGCTTTAGCAATTAAAGTAGAACAAAAATAGCTGAACAATGCACAGAACTAATGGTCCTAATTGCAAGAAATATGCTCAGTCAAAGATATGTGTCTTACAGTCTCTGTGCCAAAACAAATACATCAGATTGGAGCAGAGGTAACTCATGGTGGCCTTTGCAACTGGAATCAATGCGTATTTTGTTTCAGGAGCATGCAGGGAAGATGGAAGAGTGATTCCTGAAAGGTAGAAATTACCCTGAACATGCAAAGAACATAGAATAGTACAGCACAGGAACAAGACCTTCGGCCCACAATGTCGTGCTGAACTACTTAAGCTAATGGCGTCTAATTAAACTAATCCCTTCTGCCTAGGAGTCAGCATAACATGGGCCCGAGCACTCAGAGTGAAGAGATTCTGCTTTTCCATTCAATCTGCCCACCTTATCTTCACTGAGTGCCAGAATAGGCTGTGCCAGAATATTGCAGTCGGGCCCAGGGGTGAAGATGCTATTGGCTTCAGTGTGCTGAGCTGGAGAAAGGGATCAATGGTGGGGGCTAATCTTGGCTTCCTGCTGTTCATCATCCATCAGACCAGAGGAAATGGACGCTTCTTCACACTGGACAAGCACCAACGCTGTCTTTTCTTCACCATCCATAGTTCCTCCCATGTTTCCACTTTTCCCAAGTCTTCCCACTCTTTTCCACACCATCCGCCCAACTGTCCCAAGAAGTAGCTCAATATTCAGTTTCCCAGAACTGGGCAGTAGCCTCTGTTTTTTTGTGGCCAGCACATGGAACCCATTTAAAGCAGGACTGGGAGCTTTCAATAGGAATGGGGGAAAGATGCTGTGGGCTGGGTGGGAACACTGGTCAGCCTTGTTCAATGGACTGGCCGAGCTGACCGCTGCAAGTAATCCAGCAAGGCAACCTTAACGTATGTGCTGAAGCACTGTGTTAGAAAAGGTAGAAGTATCATCTGAAATATAAGGAGCTTAATGGAGTGGAAGAACAGAGTGATCTGGGGATATGTTTGACAGTATCATTACAAGCAGCTTAGAGTTCAGCAAAGCAATAAAAAATGTTAAGAAAGTACTTGTATTTATTTCCATCAGCAAGGAATTCCAAAGTTATAAAATTAGGATAAACCCATACTTGACGGTGGTCGAACAGCACTGGGAGTACTATGTGCAGCCCAGGGGTATTTAACACACCCTCGGTCATGAAATTGATCACGCAATGTGCCAGTGTGTTGAACTCTCAGTTCCACTGACAATCGCTAAATGGAAGATAGGAGTAAAGAGCGTGCACAGAAATTTATATGCATTTTACCAAAACTGTGGAGTTATTGCAATAAAAAAACAGACCATCTGCAGAAGCTGGAGGTCTCTGGTAAAAACAGAAACTGCTGGGGATACTTAGGAGGTTGGGCAGCATCTGTGGAAAGAAAAACAGACTCATGGAAGAGTGACACAGCTGGAAATCTCCTGGACCCATTCCTTCTTTCCTCGGTCCAGAACATTTTCTGGTTCTCTTTCATGAAATGAGAGGAAGGAAATTTTATTTTTGCTGAATTTCCAAATGCATAAAGCAATATTTTTTTTCTCATCTATTGTAAGGAATACTAGCTATGTTCTGGATACCATTTGCAGGATCAAAGCATAAAACTGGCCAAGAAGCATCAGTACAACTGAAAGATAAGTGAGTCGCAGGTGATAATCATAACAAATTCTGTTTCCTTTCCAACTGAATTGTTTCTTTTCTCTGTGCCTCACTGCTCGGTGGTCCCATTTAAGAATTTAGCTCATCTAGTGAAGCATCCCATTCCTCAAACCCAAACCTATCTCCTCCTTTACCGTGTACCGTGATATTTCTAACTGTCTCCACTCTCATTTGAGATTTCTCCAAGCTCCACAGGAGTCAGGTTGACCTAACCTGTCCAGTGACAAGCTGCTGTGAGCAGATTAGGACACTGATTTTACAGGCTATGAAATCTTACACACCACCTGGTTTTATACATATTTTCACCCTGACCAATTCTACGTCTCCCTCTCGCTCTCTCGGGCAGGCCCTTGGGGGTCGAGGATGACTTGGCTCCACTCCAGTTCTGAGGAGCAGTGAGATGTCTGTCTCACACAACGGAGTTTGCTGTTGTACACCAGGACCCACAAGATTGGATGGAGTGAAGTCTCGGTCCAGTGCAAGGGGGTCCAAGATGACTGACAACCAGGCTTTGCTGCACAAGCTACTTGCCCCTTGTTTTTATACACTGCCCAGTATACCCCCATCAGTTTTATAGGCTGCCCTATTATACACACCTAAACGCAAAGCAGATTTAAGTTGACACCAAGTATTACCTGTGGCCTGGAATTGCTAACCATTCTTTAGTCCAGCATATTTGTCAAAAACAAAATGGTACTTTCATTTTCCATTAACATTTTTGTTTGGAATATTCATCAAGAAATATTGGAGAAGTCTTCTCAGTGACCATGTGAGTTTGAGATGTTCTGTTCGAGTGTGAGGGGAGAGAGGGGACAACTGTTAAATCCCACATGTTTTGCCATCTACTTACCAATCCTGAGCTGCGGTAAGACTAATGTTAGGGCACTCTAGATTCTTCACCAGTGGGGATGGAGAACATGAAGATGAGCAGCTGCTGCCATTAACCTGAGAAGTTATCCGCATTTCTCACAGGGGATCTCAGTTTGCATTATCATTTGGGTTGGGCAAGGCTGTTATTTGTAGGAGATAGAACTCAGTTGAAGGCCATTTTCCTTCACTGTTTCACCTTTCCATTCTGTGCACCCAGTATTTTCATGCAAGTGATTGATTAAAGGGACAGCGCGTTTATGACCAAAATGTACGCCAAACATTTCCTCAGTTGTTTATGAACACATGACACAAGAGCATAAATCAAAGAGCAGCATTGCAAACATTTTCCTTCCTTTCCGACTAAGTAAAATTTTTTTTGGCTAACCATTTGTTTGCAAAGCCAATGGTCCTTTAAGCTGAGGCTGTGTTTTTTTGAGAGTGCCAGTATTTTTAGCAGCAATTCAGATTCAAGTACTAAGAAAGTGTCATTGACAGTTTGCAAAGGAGCAAAATCGGGAATGCTCCGCTTGCCAGCAAGGCTACAGTTGAGTTCCTTCTGGCTTTGGCAGGCAAAGAGATGAGGCAGATTGGGAGCTCTGTCCTCCAACTTTGACTTATCTCTCTTGCAATCAGATCTTTTCATCAGTCACAAGCAGCAGATACTGATGGGTGAAAACAAGGACTGAAGTTTCCATCATTGCTACTCCTACTGCATCAGCACCACACTTTTACCACCAGAGGCAACAGCTGGTGTGATGTAGAGAGGGGAACATCTGTTAAGTGCCACTAACTGAGCCATAAGATTAGGACAGTAGACACCAGCTTGGAATAAAGATATTCAGTGGATTGCATGGTCTTTCAGCTCCAACAGATGGGTTGTTGTGGTGTTTTTATGTAATAGTTATTCTTATGTTATACTGTTGCTTCCACTTTAAGAAAACCATGAAACATTCCCTTTTTAGAACACAGTGAGCATGTGCAAAGCTTTAAAGAAGCAGTGTGGTGGACTCTATTTTGCAGTGCAACAAAGTGTGTGCTCAATCACTATTGTAGGGGCTACAGCTGTTGGATTCACAGTTGCTATCCAGCAAGCCTGCTGGATGAAGTTTGCTGTCCGCACTATAGAAGGATCCTGCAGAGAATTTGCACACTCTTCGTCCTGTGGGCCCAGACAACCAAAGCTAACCTGACTCTACCCCTGAGCACCCATTCAGTGGTTTTCTTCAGCATAGCCACAAGTGTAAGGAACTGTCACAGTGAGGGTCAGCAAGAAGGGGCTGGGTTAGTTTAGCTGGGTTTGCCGTGATGTAGATGACAATGGATGCTGGAGAAATGAGCAACAGCAGGTTTCACAATATGTATCTTAACTGTTAATTAAAAAAGAAAATCTTATGAAGCAGACCTACAGTTTCACATGACAAAAATGGAGAAACGTAGGTTTAGGGGTATGGGGGATAAGGATTAGATGGGATTTGAGGAAGATTTTTCTCACCCAGAGAGTGGTGGAATCTGGAACACGCTACCTGAGTGAGTGGTGGAGACAGGGATTCTTGCAACATTTAGGAAGCATCCGGGTGAGCACTTGAACTGCCAAAGCATAGAAGTCCAAGTAAAACTATGGTTAAGCTGCACTTGGAGTATTCTGTGCAATTCTGGTCACCCTATTACAGGAAGGATGTGGAGGCTTTGGAAAGAGTGCAGAAGAGGTTTACCAGGCTGCTGTCCTGGATTAGAGGCATGAGCTATAAAGAAGAGGGTTGGACAAACCTGGGTTGTTTATTCTTGAGCAGCGGAGGCTGAGGGGAGAAGTTTATAAGATTATGAGAGGCATAGATAGGATAAACAGTCAGAATCTTTTTAGAAATGTCAAGTACAAGAGGACATGCACTTAAGGTGAAAGGGGAAAAGTATAAAGGAGATGTGTGGGGCAGGTTTTTTACACAGAGAGTGGTAGGTGCCTGGAACAAGCTGCCAGGGGGAGTGGTGGAAACAGATACAACAGTGGTGTTTAAGAGGCTGTTGGATCAATTCATGAACATGTAGGGAATGGAGGGATACAGATCACATGGAGGCAGAAGAGAATTATTTTAATTTGGCATCGTGTTCGACGCAGACATTGTGGGCCAAAGGGCCTGTTCCTCTGCTGTACTGTTCTATGCTCTATGTTCTAAGTGCTGGTGAATGGGATTAGTATAGATGGGTACGATGACCGAAGAGTCTGTTTCTGTGCTGTATGACTCTATGATTCTATAACCACAATAAATAAACTGCACCAATGACTGTTGAAATGATCAACAGAGGCTGACAGGAAATATAGTGATAGCAAGCAAGTTGTGTGTAAGTTAGCAAGCCTCTCGAATGAGTTTCTTTCCTCATGGATAACTGTATCAGCTTCTACTAAGCAGGGTGCTGTCTGCAAGGTGTGGCATGGTTGCACTGTAACGCGATTCAGAAAGGAGCCATGTTTGACTTCCTGTGTCACTGGTGATCCGAGGTGGGGGTAGAACATCGGTGATGGGAGGGCAATTGTTGTGTGTTTGCTTTATTTAAGGAGAGAGTGAAGTTGAATTTACATGGGGGTTTCTTCCACTCACCTGGTCCAGCAACAACAGCAAATCTATAGAAACACGAGAAAACCGGCCTTCCTACACTGGCTGTCTTGAAATCTTTGACCCCATTCTGACTGATGGCCATAGGGAACCCCTGTGGAAATCCATACTTGGAGCACTTATGGGCTTGGACTTGTATATTGTCATAGATCATAGTCAAGGAGCTACACAGCACGGAAACAGGCCCTTCGGCCCAACTCGTCTGTGCCAACCGAGTTGCCTAACTGAGCAAGTCCCATTTACCTGCATCGGGCCCTTATTCCTTTAAACCTTTCCAATGCCTTTAATATCATAATTGTACCTGTCTCAACCACTTCGTCTGGCAGATTGTTCGATATACTCACCGCCCTCTGTGTGAAAAAGTTGCCCCTCAGGTTCCTTTTAAATCTTCTTCCCTCTCACTTTAACTCTGTGCCCTCTAGTTTTAGTCTCCCCCACTCTGGGGAAAGACTTTGGCCTTATCTTTGTCCTACAATTTATCTGTCCCATTGTCCAATGTCCACTCATGATTTTATAAAACCTCTATGCTGTAGGGAAAAGAGTCCCAACCTATCCAGCTTCTCCTTATAACCCAAGCCCTCCAGTCCCGGTAACATCCTCATAATTCTTTTTGCACCCTGTCCAGTAAAATGACATCCTTCCTCCAGCAGGGTGATCAGAACCATACGCAGTACTACAAATGTGACATTACAAATGTCTCGTACAGCTGCAAGTGTGTTTTTAATCAGTTTTCAGCAGTTTCTGTGTGAATGGCATACCTAATGGTGAAGTTGTACAGCCAATCCTCCAACATTCAAAGAGCAACTGGTTGATAGTATAGCAAGGAGAGGCCAATATATGCACAGGGCATAGCATTACTAACTGCAGGCTGCCAATGGAACAGAAGAAGTAGGAGCTGGAGCCAGTTGCAATGGTCACTTGACCCTGTTCTGCCTTTCAATGAGCCTTTACTTCCTCAGAAGGCTAAAGAAGTTCGACATGTACTCATTGACGCTCATCAATTTTTATAGATGCACCACAGCAAGCATCCTATCCAGATGCATCATGGCTTGGTATGGCAACTGCTCTGCCCAAAATGACAAGAAACTGCCGAGGGTTGTGGACACAGCTCAGCACATCAGGGAAACTAGCCTCCCCTCCATGGACTCTGTCTACACTTCTCGCTGCCTCAGTAAAGCAGCCAGCATAATCAAAGGCTCCTCCCACCCTGGACATTTCTCTTCTCCCCCTCCTATCAGGCAGAAGATACAAAAGCCTGAATGCGCGAACCACCAGGTTCAAGGGCAGCTTCTATCCTGCTGTTGTAAGACTATTGAATGGACCTCTTGTACAATAAGATGATATCTTGACCTCATAATCTACCTCAACATGGCCTTACACCTCATTGTCTGCCTGCACTGCACTTTCTCTGGAACTGCAACACTTTATTCTGCACTCTGTTATCATTTCCCTTGAATTATCTCAATGCACTATTGTAATGAAATGATCTGTATGGATGACATGCAAAACAAAGTTTTTCACTGTACCTTAGTACATGTGACAATAATAAACCAATTTTAATTTTAATTTTTTAACAATGAAATTTTGATGTATGTTTAGCCTCAGTTCCTTTCTCCTAACTGATCCCCACAACCCTTGATTCCCCTGTCACTGAAAAGTCCATCAAACTCGGTCAGAAATGTCTTTATGTGCATATTAGAGACCTAGGTGCAACGTATAATGTCTATAAACTTGGCACAGGGCATACAGAGAAAAGAATGGAGAATTGGCCTTGTCACTATTAATGAGACACTGAATGTGGAGGGAGATTAACTTCTCCCTCTTGTTCCCTTCTAAACCTTTTCTTCCCCTCTAAAACATCCGACTGCAGTGCTGTGGCATTTTCTTTAATCTTTCTATCACACACGGACTGATCCCTCGAGATTTTAGGCCAGGTACATTTCACGTATCCTTCAATAAGTAAGCATCAGACATTTGAAGATGTTTTAATAGCTGGGGGTGGTGTGTTTGGCATCCAGAGCTGATGCTAACGTCTGAAATTTAACATGTTAAACAATCAGTTGTCAGGGCAATAAACGGAAAAGAAGAGAAGTATATTTCAGGAACAGTGTTTAATATTTACCAGATGAGATTTATGTGTAATGTTACAGGAATGTGAGACACAGTTTCCAGCTCCATAAACCCCCAGGAATTCGTATCCCTTATTTTCACTTCCTCTTAATCAATCCTGGGGGAATCAATATGGTGTATGTTGACAGAAGGTGCCAGTAAGGTCAGAGGTTAACGGAGAAAGAGAGGGACTTGCATAATTAGGAGAGTGAAGAACAATAATACCAGTAATAGATTGTTTTTCTTCAGAACTCTTAATGTTTTCTGGTATTAGAAGTTCCCTTCAAAATAATTCCACAGAAAGCTGACCAAAAGGAAGTATTTGGTCATTATTAACATAAACTCTAAAAGTTAATTTATCCAATCTGTTGGGTTATTTTGGTTCTAATCTCTATAATCTTTCAGAATATCCTTCATTGGTCACTGAGTTTGCATACAACAGAATCAAAACCTAAAATTTCAAAGACATGCCAGTGGGTTAATTGATTGCTGTAAGTTACCCCAAGTGCATTTAATGGTAAAAAGACTCAAAGGGGAGTTGATGGTCATATGTGAGAGAGACTAGGTTATAGAGGTGCAGGGAAGTAAGAAGAAGAGGAATGGTTTCTGATGGGATTTCTCCCCTGTGAACCAGCATGGATCTGATGGACTAAATGGTCTTGCTCTAAAAGTTAGGTCAGGTCAGGTATGGAAAGGGACCTAGGTTTGACCCAGGTCAGCACTGATCGAGCAGACACCAGACCAAGCCTGTACACAAGCTTGAAACAGACTCAACACTCCTGGGTTAGGTTGGAGGTCCACAGCAGGCAGGCCTGGGTTATGCAGTTCTGGCCATTCAAGGAGGGCACTGTGTCCTGCTCACTTGGCACAGGCCTGAAATCAAAACAGAATCATTCTTGTTTTTTTTGACCCACTACCATAGCAGACCTTACTTTTTCAAAGCAGGCAGTCCACAATACAACATTGTCCCCACATCGGTATTGTATGAGCTGTCAGTCTCAGGTAAACGCAAGCTTGCAAATACCTCACACGCAGGCACAGAACACACACACACACACACAAACACACACACACACACACAGAGTGCAGATATGTGACAGAATTATCTTCAGTCATGCCTATTGAAACCCAGCTCACTGTATGGCAAGCAAATATGGTTAGACCTTTTCCTATTGAAGATGACCACGAGCCTGCACATGTGTGGTGTGACTGTTACCTGTCATTTATCAGCTCATGCTTTAATGTTGTTGAAGTTTGCTGCCTGTGAGCTGGGATTATTTCACTACCAGAGACCTTGTGACTGGAACTGAACACTGCTATCATTAGGAAAGTCCCTGTCTCTCATGTGTTGTTGGAGAAATTTTACCTCATTATTCCTTTTTTGCACAATTTATTTATCTTTGTAACATTGTAATTTTTTTATGTCTTTATGTCTAGCATTGTACTGCTGCCACAAACAACAAATTTCACAACATATGTCAGTGATAATAAACCTGATTCTGATTTATTGATAAGGTAGTTTTGGAAGTTAGTTGGGTCCTGAGGATTTCCTGCAGTGAGGTCCTGAGGCAGCACAGTGATACAGCTTGTAGAGCTGAAGCCACAGAGCTCCAGTGACCTGACTTCAATCCTGACCTCTGGCGCTGTATGTGTGGAGTTTTCATGTGTCTCTGTGACCACATGGGTTTCCCCAAGGTGCTCTGGTTTCCTCCCACATCCACACATTTATACAACTGTGTGCACTTAGACACTGACACTCTCATATGCCCATTGACAGACACAGATGACAGCTCAGACAGAACATATACTCAGATGCATATTCACACATAGAAATGCACAATAATGCTCACATTCACACCTGCATGTGTGTGCAGTTTTGCACATACACACTCACTGGTGTATGTTTTCACACAATCTCACACACAAGTGCACAATTGCACACTCACAATGACAATCGCAATCACAGTCCACCTGCCAAGCAGGTGTATGAGAATTGGACACCAATTTGCAGCTGACACCTAAAGGCTGTCTGGAATGACCTAGCAAGCTACTCAGTTCAAGTGCTATTGGGAATGGGCAGTAAGTGCCCACATCCCAAAAGCATAGCAAATAACAACTAATTTGTGCACAGCAAGAGCATGTTCACAGTGAATGAGGAGTCCAATCTGCCTGATAGATCTGAGTTGAAGGAGGAATGTTGTCCGAAGACATCAGCAAACTCTCGTGCTCTCCTTCACGTAACGCCATGAATGTCTTCACGGTCATCTGAGAGGATAGGCAAGGCCTCAGTGTCCAGAACAGAATGACACTGCCATAGCAGTAAGTTGTTCTAATTAGCCTTTCTCCCAGTTCTTTTGTTATAATCTGTAAGTTTTTCCTATGCAAGATTATATCCAACTTCCCCTTGAAAGCTGCTATTGAATCCACTCCCACTGTGCAATGTTCCAGAAAGCAACACACTGTGAAATAATATTATTCCCTGATCTCCAATGCGGCAGTTTTCAAAACTTATTTTAAAATGTGATGACCAACGGTTCTACCAGGGGGAAACAGTTACCTCCATGTATAAAAAATACTCATAACGTAGACCCATCTCTGTCATATCTGTTTAAATTTAATACCTTGCCTGAAAGATGGTCCTTCCAACAGGATAACCTTCTCTCTGGACTGCACTGAGATACCAGCTGAGATGACTTGCCCAGGTCTGCAGTGGGGTTTGAACCCATGACTGCAGCCATTTGGTCACACACTGGTATTTTCATCCAGTATAGACTGACTCATTAATGAGAGCCAGCTAAATACAGATTTCATCCATTTAATACCCAGTGGCCTATGTTACCCAGCCCTGGAAACTTGTAAGTACCCAATTCAGAGCTGGCAGCACTTAGTAGTTCCATTGGCTCACAACTCCAGTGACCCAGGTTCAATCCTGACCTTGGCTGCTCTCTGTGTGGAGTTTGCATGTTCTCCCTGTGACCACGTGGGTTTCCCTCGGGTGCTCAGGTTTCCTCCCACATCCCAAAAATGTGCAGGTTGGTAGGTTAATTGGCTGCTGTAAATTGCCCTTAATGTTTTGATGAATGGAGGGGATAGATAGAAATGTGGGGAGAATGGGTTAGGGAGGGAAGAGTGTAAATGGGAGTCTGATGGTCAGAATGGACTCGGTTGGCCAAAGGGCCTGGTTCCATGTTCTGTGTCTCAGTGGGAGGGTCACCAAGATCTAAGGGTGAAGAGGCCAGGCACTTAAACTCAGCTATCTTACCATCAGCTAAAAAATGGAAGCACCGTGATTTTTTTAGTTAGGCCATCCAATTGCAATCAAGGACAAAAACATAAAAGGTGAATTGGGCACCAGTTGAAGTTGCTCAGAAACTGATATGTTCCTTATATACTGTTCCTGTCCTCCATGAGGATGCTCAGAGAACTGCACTGGCATTGAACTCTGTCATTTCAGGGACTTTCTGTAACACGTGCACTGGCCCCAGTTGCCTGCCAGCTGTTTGCACAACAACTGCCCTTTGTGGTGCTCGTGACTCTTGTCTCCCCATTGATAGAAGAGGACTGCCTGAGCAGATCCCAGTGCAGTGCAAGACGCCTTCACAGGAAGGTCCCCTTTTAGTAATGGAAGTGCTGTTCTGTCCCTCGAACCACTAGCTCCTAGACAGATCATGCCATACATAATGAAATCAAGGCAGTAGAAAAGAAAATGGAATACAGAATATAGAGTTGCAATTATAGAGAAAGTGCAGTGCAGGTAGACAAATAAAGTGCAAGGGCATGACTAGGTAGATTGGGAGATCAAGAGTTCATGAGTTCATTTTTTAGCATTCAGAAGTCCAATAACACTGGGATAGAAGCTGCCCTTCAATCTAGCGGTCTGTGCTTTCAAGCTTTGTATCTTCTGCCCAACAGAGAGGGGAGAAGAGAGAATGACTGGGGTGCGAGGGGTCCTTCATTATGTGGCTGTTTTCCCAGGGCAGTGGAAAGTATAAACAGAGTCAGTGGAGGCTGGTTTGCATGATGAACTGCCCTGTGTCCACAACGCTCTGTAATTTCTTGTGGTCTTGGGCAGAGCACTTGCCACACCAAGCAGTGATACATCCTCTCCATGGTGCATCTGTAAAAGTTGGTGAGGATCATTAGGGACATGCCGAATTTCCTTAGCCTTCTGAGGAAGTAGAGGCATTGGTGCGCTTTCTTGGCTGTAGCATCAACATGGCTGGACCAGGACCAAAGAACGTGAAGCTCTTAACCATTTCCACCTCAGCATCTCTTGACTTCTGAGTTCTCCCTCCTTAGTTACTGACTTCCTGATTATCCCTGCTCCTATCCTTGGAATACCAATTTCTCACATAATCCCAGGTTACCAAAACTCATCCCATCCCTTCTAACAAAGTCCCAGTCTGTCTCCTTTAACAACTGCACCCCTGCAACTGATACTGCCCTGAACCTGTCTGATCTCCTTTGTGCATTCCATAGTGGCAACGGTAGCTCAACAGTTAGTGCTGCTACCTCAGAACTCCAGGGACTCAGGTTCAATCCTGACCTCAGGGGTGTGTGTGTGTGTGTGTGTGTGTGTGCGTGCATGCGTGCGTGCGTGCATGTGTGTGTGTGTGTGTGTGTGTAGAGTTCGTACATTCTCTGTATGATTGTGTAGGTTTCTCCCAGTTACTCTGGTTTCCTCCCACATCCCAAAGATGTTAATTGGCCACTGCAATTTGCCCCATGGTGTAGTTAAGTGTCAAAAGAACCAAAGAGGGGTTGAATGGCATATAAAAGAGAAGATAAACTGTTGGGGTACATGGGAGGGAGTGAAATCAATGGATTACTCTGCTGCAAGCTGGCATAGACTTAAGGAATTGAATGGTCTTTTCTGTGCCCTAATAATAAGCAAGTCATACACATGCAGGAAAGTCTTTGATTGTGGATGTCTTGTTCAATAATTTGGGTACTACTAAAAATCCCAGCAGATAAATCTTGAACAAAACAGTTGTTGGCTCCTTTTGACCCAGAGACCAACTCATATCAAAAACGGTGTTCAATTTTGAGGCATGGAGAGCAGCATGGAGTATGCTGCATGATATCCGAGCCCAGTCATCTCAGGAAGTTGCTGGATGTAGAGATTGAAACACAGTGAGAGGAAACAGCAGGAATATGAAAGAACTGAAAGCAGAAAAGATTGGGTGAGTTGAGAGGGAGTGAATGGCTGCCCACATCAACAAATCTGTTTACCAAATAGTAACCAAACACTGTTTTATATTAGACCAACAGGACAGATTCAGGGCTTAACAAAGTAATATATTTATACTGGCTACACTTTCAAGATAGCTAATGATTCGCAGATTAATATAAGGAATGAGAAGATTGAGGGTGAAGTGTGCTTAATTTTACATTTAACAAAGAAATTATTCTTTGGTAATCCATGCATCAGAATCAAAAAGCTTTAATAGAAATTGGTAACCAATATTTTTGTCACTATTGACACTAAGGCCGAGGTTGTAATATCTGTCTGGGAGATTTATCTGGCATGGTCTGTGTTAGCGGTGATGAGAGCGGTAGATGGTGCTGTGAACTTTATGTTTATTGTGACAGGAAAGGGATACTTCCCATTCGTACACTCAGGTAGGCTGTCAACACTCCTAGATCATCCACTTAAATCTCCCTTGACCTCTTGGTTTTATTCTATAATATTCTACTTTTAGACTTCTTCTCATATAAAAGCTTGAGAACCCGTTACCACCAGACCCAAGGACAGCTTCCAAGTCGCTGTTATCAGACTCTTGAATGGACATTTTGTACGATACAGGTCTCTCAATCTACCTTGTATTGGCCCTTGCACCTTATTGTCTACCTGCACTGCACTTTCTCTTTAACTGTAACACTTTATTCCACATTTTGTTCTTGCTTTCCTCTTGTACTCAGCACAGTTTAACCACCAGAGCTTCACCTCACTTGAGAACCTTACTCAATAAAAATGTCTTGCTTTGAAAGCTCCTCACATCTGTTATTGTGTTTCCCTTTGCACTACCTCAATGTATTTATGTCTGGGATGATCTGTCCGGATGGCATGCAAAACAATGTTTTTCACTGCATCTTGGTGCATGTAGCAATAATAAACCAATTATTTAATATATTCCTCCATCACCCTGCCACACTCTCTTCTTCCACTCATCCCTTCACTACCCTCCATTCCCATTGACCCCTCATCAAGTGGCCAACAGGGTTAGTGGGATTTGCTTTGAAGATCTTTAAGCTTGAGTCCTGATCTAGCACTGTGACTGTGGTGGACACTTGATGCTACCCATATTTCAATGTTAAACCCATGTCTGAACCTCTGTCGTTACTGCAGCTGAGAGGGGAAACCATGAGCTGGAGTCAAAAGATCTAATAGCCTTGACCTGCTGAAGAAGTTACACAAAGGAGAGACCTCTATTTTGGCATAATATGGTGCAGGCCTTATCCTGTGTGTACCGTATCAGTGTTGGTGAATCTTTGCATTAAATTACGTGAAACTCTTTTATTATTGCGTCTAACCTGCTAGTCTTCCCCTGGTTGACACATCCATGCTGTGAGCTAATATGTTTGGTGGAAAGTGCAATGTTAGCATTCATTTCATGAGGATCAGAATATAAAAGCAAGGATGTACTGCTGAGGGCTTTATACGGCGTTGGTCAGATCGCATTTGGAATATTGTGAGCAATTTTGGGCCCTGTATCTAAGGAAAGATGTGCTGGCCCTGGAGATGGTTGCAAGAATGATCCCAGGAATGAAAGTCTTACGTAAGAGGAGTGTTTGATGTCTCTGGGCCTGTATTCAATGGAGTTCAGAAGGATGAGGGGGGATCTCATTGAACCTGAAAAGCCTGGATAGAGTGGATGTGAAGAGGATACTTCCATTAGTAGCAGAGTCAAGGATCCAAGGGCACAGTCTCAAAATAAAGGAACATCCTTTTAGAACTGAAATGAGGAGGAATTTCCTCAGCCAGCGGGTGGTGAATCTGTGGATTCATTGCCATGAAGATCTATGGAGGACAAGTCATCGTGTGTATTTAAGACAGAGTATTTAATAGGTTCTTGAGTATTTAATAGGTTCTTGATTGGTAAGGGGGTTAAGGGTTACAGGGAGAAGGCAGGAGAATGGGGTTGAAAAAAGAATCAGCTATGATTGAATGGTGGAGCAGACTCGATGGGCCAGATGGCCTAATTCTGCTCCTATACCTTATAGTATTATGGTCTTATGATACAAGCCTTGAGTCCTTTCTGTTTTTGAAGTTGATCTGTGATCTGAAAGTGACTGAAGTCGGATACATCTTTGAAAAGCAAAAACAAACTGCAGATGCTGGGAATCTGAGATGAAAACAGAGAATGCTGGAAAATACTCAGCAGGTCAGGCAGCATCTGTGGGAGAGAGAGACACACACAAAGTTAACATTTTGGGTCAATGACCATACATCGGAACAGATGTGAAGCCATCAATCTGAAATGTTGACTGTTTGTCTCTCCACAAATGCTGCCTGATCTGCTGAGCATTTCCAGCATTTCCTGTTTTTACAGTGGGCACTGCTTACCAATTGAAGTTTTTTCATTATCTGAAATTAACCAATTGTTTAATGCCAAAAAAACGTAAACAAATAAAAACTGATAAATTCGGGCTCTGCAAGTGGGACATTCAAACTGCTGCATCAAAGAAATTATTTTAAGACAAAACTAGATAACCATATGAGGGGGAAATGAACTGAAGGATAGGATGATGAAGATAGATGAATTTGGGTAATGGAGCATGAAGCCTAGCGTACAATGCTTGGCCAAGTGCTCCTACTCTGCACTGTAGGTTTTACATAATTCACCAGAAGCTGCAAAAGATCTGCTGAAAGACATGACTTCATACTGCCCAGGTGGCAAATAAAAAGGCTTCTCTGAATCATTCCCTGTTGTTACTGGAGTATAGATAATTTGCATCACTTCCTTCCACCTCTTTTGAATTCACCATATCAAAATCAAGGCTTCTTGTGCAGACTTTGAATCCACCTCCAACCCACCTACCCCTGACCTTCCTTTCTCCAATAGCCTGTAAAGTATTAATGTCCAGGTCTAATGTCACGTAATCATTCTGCATGTCTTTTCAGAAGGGAAAGACAGGTCATGTATCATTTGCCCTCTACCACCAATGGTGAAATCTCGCTATCAGAGGTAAAATCCTGTCAACGTTTCTTCCGGCTGGAACTCATGGAATCTCTTGTGAGAGGCCAAATGGGAAAGAGGAAAAACCTGCAAAGTCAGAAATTCCCCTCTGTTTCCCTAAAGCCCTTAAATTCTACTCTCTACAGCTCACAATTATGAAGCACCAATGAATGGGACTGCCTTCTTGAGTCAGCAAATTCTCAAGTCCACTTTTAAAGGATCACACTGACCAGTTTGGTGGTTTTTAGTTAGTGACATTTTCTTTCTTATTATTTTTCACTTTCACCAGAGACTTCAGCTGAGTCCTGTTTTCTCAAATGGAGGAAAGATTTGAATACCACTGTCTGGTTTGCTCCTATCGTCAGTTCTGTGAACAGCCTTTTTGCAACATTTTCCCTTCCAGTCACTAAATTCATGCAGGACATTAGAGTTCCCCTAATGATTTGCCAGATCCGTGTACTGAATAAAACACAGGAGCCATTGGACACTTGTCCTCATTGCACCTCTTCTGATTGCCCCATCAAATAAACCTGAGCCTGGGTAATGCTGCTACCACACAATTCCTGTGACCTAGGTTCAATCCTGACCTCTGGTGCTGTTTGCGTGGAGTTTGCACGTTCTCCCTGTGACTCCATGAGTGCTCTGGTTTCTTCCCACATCCCAAAGATGAGCAGATTGGTAGGTTATTTGGCCGTTGTTCATTGCCCCTAGTTGAAGCGTAGAATCAGGAAGGAGCTGATGGACATGTGAGAGAGAAGGATTTCAGGGAGATGAGTGGAGGAATGGGATTGATGGAAATAGTCTAGATTCAATGGGCCAATAGTCTCATTCTATGATAAAGAAATATTAGAAAGATAAATGCGAGAATATGAAAGAGGGAACATCTGGAAAGACCTGGGCAATTGACTTGCAATATTCGACCACTTTACAGCTGATGGGGATATAAACTAAAAATGCTGGAGATACTCAGCGGATCAGGCAGCACGTGTGGAGAGAGGATAAAGTTAATGCTTCACATTGATGAGCTTTCAACACTTCTGATAAAAGGCCATTGATGTAAAAGGTTAACTCTCTCTCCACGGACACTGAGTATCTCCAGCATTTTCTGCTTTGTTTCAGATTTCCAGCATCTGCTGTTCCTTTTTTGCTTTTTAATACAAGTTGACAGGGCTTGCTCAACTGATCAATAATTGGCTTTTGAATTCTGTTCTGGAGAGCACAAGTAAAACCACCGGTCAGGATTTTCACAGCTGAGCAAGGTACTAATGAACGGCGCGCAAGCATGAGTGTCTGAATATTATGTAATTAGCATAATATGGCAGGCCTGGTATGAAATAGATGAAAAACACTGTGATGCTGAAGGATCTCAGCCGGCCAGGCAGCATCTGTGGAGAAAAGCAGCCGGTCAACGTTTTGGGTCAGGACCCTTCCTCAGGACTGAAGATAGGAAAAGGGGAAGCCCAATATATCAGAAGAAAAAGCAAAGCAGTGATAGGTTGTCAAAAGAGTGGAGGCAGGATGGGCACAGGGTGGTGATAGGTAGATGCAGGTAAGAGACAGCGATAGGCAGGTGTGGGGGAGGAGGGGAGAGCAGATCCGCCGGGGGATGCATTAAAGGTAAGGAGGAAAAAAAGGATAGAAAAAAGATAAGAAACCCCACCCCACCTCCCTTCTTTTGTCCACCTATCACTGCTCTGCTTTTCCCTCCTATATATTTGGCTTCCCTTTTTCCGATCTTCAGTCCTGAGAAAGGGTCCTGACCCAAAACGTTGACCGGCTGCTTTTCTCCACAGATGCTGCCTGGCCGGCTGAGATCCTCCAGCATCATAGTGTTTTTCATTTAGATATTCCAGCATCTGCAGTCCTTTGTTCTCTGGCGTGAAACACCTCCTTGAAAAAATAATCCATTGTTATTCTTTGCCCAGCAGAAGTGTAGGCAGTAGAATAAGGCATTGGCAGGGCAGTGATGTAAAGCACTAAGGCCAGTAACAGACCACAAAATATGTTCGAAAGCCTTGTCCTCAGGATGGCTGGATTTCTGTAAACTGCCTGCTTGTACACAGTTGAAGTCTGTAATGGAAGCTCTAAAGTTGGGTAGGCTGCTCTCTAAGCCTGTCAACATGCTATTTCAGTAGTGGTGTTTCCTCTGGCTTCATGCAGCATCTGGCACATCAACAAAAGAGGATGTACCTCTTGCAAGTTCATAACACACTCACAGTAGTTCTATCATCCTTCCTGGGATAACACTGCCTGGTACTTGGAGACAGTTCAAACATGGCCATTAACTCTCAGGCATAAATAAGCAGAATGAGAAGTTACTTTATGAGAGAAAGGAGGAGAGAGAAACTTCCCCTCTGTCGCCTCATCTTCAGTCCTCCCCAGTTGAAAATTGCACATAAATGTTTCTTTCAGCCAAGATCCTCCTTCCTAATCTATAGACTTCCACTAAACATTATCATTTAGTATTAAAACATTTATGAAGGGAAGTTCAAGGCAGAGATTAATAAAAGATCTGGAAGGAATCTTGACAGGGTAGATGCGGAGAGGATGTTTGCTCTTGTGGGAGAATCTAGAAACTAGAACTGTTTAAAAATAAGGGAGTGTTCATTTAAATCAGAGATAAGGGAATGTTTTTTTCTCTCAAGCAGGCCGTGAGTCTTTGGAACTCTGTTCCTCAAAGGGCAGGGGAAGCAGAATTTTTGAATATTTTTCAGCTGAGGGAAATGGGTACTTGATAGGTAAGGGGAGGGGGTGGGTAAAAGATTATCAGGGTATATCCAAATGAGTGTTCCAGCACAGAGCCAAGAGAGCATGGCACTATAGGGGACGTAGTCTCTCTGATGAGACATTGAAGTAAGGAGCCCTCTGAGGTCTCAGATTCATGTAAAGAACCACTGGCTTTATTCAAAGTCCAGCAAGGGAGTTCTCCCTGATCTTGTCATTGATATTAATCCCATTGCCGTTTGTGGCACCTTGCTGAAAGCTGTTTGCTGCTTTTCCAGACAGTACAATGGTGACCAGGTTTTAAATGTAGCTCATTGGCTCTAATGCACTTTAGAGTCATAGAGTCATACAGGACCTTCGGCCTAACGAGTCCACACTGTCCATGGTGCCCACCCAGCTAGTCCCAATTTCCTGCATTCAGGCCATATCCCTCTAAGCCCTACCCCTCTATGTATGTATCCAAGTGCTTCTCAATGATACTATTGTACCTGCCTCAACCACTTCCACTGGAAGCTCATTTCATGTACTCACCACCCTCTGTGTGAAAAAGTTGCCCTTCAGGTCCCTTCTAAATCTTTCCCCTCTCACCCTATATCTATGCCCCTAGTTTTGTTCTCCCCTACGCTGGTGACAAGTCTGCTACCATCCACCTTATCTATGCCTCTCATAATTTTAAACACTTCTATACAGTCACCCCTCATTCTCCTACTTTCCAACAAATAAAAACCTAGCTTGATCAAGCTCTACCTCTAACTCAGGCCTTCTAGTCCTGGCAACATGCCTGTAAATCTTCTCTGCACTCTTTCCAGTTTAACCACATTTCATGCACTGTGAGGTCATAAAGTCCAGAGACATACAGCATGAAAACCATCCCTTTGGCCCACTGACTCCACGATGACTATCAACCACCCAGTTACATCAATACTATACTCATCCCAGTTTTTATTCTCCCCACCCTTCCATCAACTTCCCTCAGATTCTACCACTCACCTGTACACTAGGGGCAACTTACAGCAGCCAGCTAACCTACCAACCAACACATCTTTGGGATGTGAGATGACATCGGAGCACTCAGAGGAAATCCACACAGTTGCAGGGAGAACAGACAGATTCCACACTGATGGCATCCAAGGTGAGGTTTGAACCTGGGTCACTGGAGGCACCGGCTGTACTAGCTGTGCCACTGTGCTGCACATTTGACATTTAATTTATGTAATTTCTGGAACTAGATGGCACAATGCATTGGAAACTTTCACCCGGGGACCTTCTTTCAAATCCACCCCAGAGTGATAGGGGTAACAACCATTTCTGTCAGATTGCTGAAAAAGTCCAAAAGGAATCTCAAACTCCATGTCTATCAAACATAAACCCAAAGTGCAGAACATCTCCAAAATTCATCACAGGCTGAAGACATAAGAGACTGCAGATGCTGGAATCTGGAGCAACAAACAGGAGGTCAGGCAGTATCTATAGGAGAAAATGGATAGTCGACGTTTCGGATCGAGACCTTCATGAAATGTCTTGACCCAAAGTGTTGATTATCCATTTCCTTCCATAGGTGCTGCCTGACCTGCTGAATTCCTCCTGCACTTTTGTGTTTGTCATCATAGGCTTGCCTCAATTTGACAAACACTTAAATACAAACTACAAAATCGTTAAAAAAGGAATCAAGTGTCCTCTATGAAAATTTGGAAGTGATGTCCAATGTATCACTTTGAGCTATAGAGAAAGAGCAAGACAAAGGGACTAAAAGCCCTTTCATAAGTGCAGGCTTAATGGGCCAAATCGCATCCAGATTGTTAGAGAAATCCACAATGACTTCATTTTACATTCAGAAAGGAAGGTAATCCCACATGTTTGCCACACAGTAATGCATTTGGCACCAAGAGACAGTGAATGTTACCTGGTATTATGCAGGAAAAAAAAGCTAATACTGGGATTTAATATGCAAAACTGCCAAACTCAGGGGGAACCAAGTAGAGTAAGAATCCAAAGCATAACCTTCCTGTACACACTTTGTCTTAAGGTCTCTGTTGTTACTACTTTTCTTTGTGCAATAACAACTACTTACAAATTGGGCTCATGGATTCCAACTTTGAGTGTTGCCTTGCCCCACGTTGGACTGGCACTGATAGTGTTACAGCAGATCCTGATGCATGGTACACCAAAGAGGTCAGGACCCTATGGTATCCATTCACTGAGTCACTGGCTGTCTTACAACATCAACAAGCTGAAATGGTTTTAATCTGTTGCTGGTTTCTCAGGTCACTCAAGGGGGACAACAAACCCAGACCCTGTGCAATGCATGCTTGCACAATATCAGACAAATGGAAATAATCCTATTTTTTGTACTTCACTTCAGTACTGATAAATAAAAACTTGCTCAATAATCCCTCCCAATCATCAAAAGTATCTACATGAGGTGCTGCCTTAAGAAGGCAACATCTATCATCAAAGATCCCCATCATCCAGGCCATGCCATCTTCTCACAGCTACCATTGGGCAGGAGGTACAGAAGCCAGAAGTCCATACCACCAGGTTCATAGACAACTACTTCCCTTCAACCATTCGCTTCTTGAACCAACCGGCACAACCCCAATCACTACTTCAGTACAGCAACATGATGACTACTTTGATCACTTTGTGCTACAATGGACTTTGTTTTTCTTTGTTCTAATTGTGTTCTTTCTTGTAAAAGTGTGCATAATTTAAGTCTAATTTATGTTTTTCTTGTGAATGCTGCTTATCTGATGCCATGTGCCTGTGATGCTGCTGCAAGTAAGTTTTTCATTGCACCTGTGCATACATGTACTTGTGCACATGACAATGAACTTGACTTTGAACCTTTTGAGGATTTGTATGGTTGTACATTACTGCATAATGGCTGCCTTCCTTCATATACAGTATGCACAGTTGCACAGCTAGTAGAGCCACTGCCTTACAGCACTGGAGAACCAGGTTCAATCCTGACCTCGGGTGCTGTTGGTGTGGAGTTGCACGTTCTCCCTGTGACCATGTGGGTTTCCTCCAGGTGCTCTGGTTTCCTCCCACATCCCAAACACATGCTTGATGTTAAGTTGTTTGGCCACTGTACATCGCCCCTTGTGTGTAGGTGAGTGGTGGAATCTGGGGGGAGTTGATGGGAATGTGGGAAGAATAATAAATGAGAATAATGTAGGATTAATGTAAATGGGTGGTTGATTGTTGGCATGGACTCGGTGGGCTGAAGGGCCTGTTTCCAGTTTTTATGTTATTTCTGTTTTGTTTAATGTATGATATCATCAAAAATCCCCACCATGACGGGCCATGCCATTTTCTCACAGCTACCATCAGGCAGGAGGTACAGAAGCCTGAAGTTCCACACCACCAGGTTCAAGAACAACTACTTCCCTTCAACCATTCAGCTCTTGAACCAACCAGCACAGCCCTAATCACTACCTTAGTATAACACCATTATGACCACTGTGATCACTTTGTGCTACAATGGACTTTGTTTTTGTTTTGTTTCAATTGTGTTCTTGGAAAAATTGTGTATAATTTATGTTTAATTTGTGTATTTCTTATGAATGCTCTTTATCTGATGCTATGTGCCTGTGATGCTGCTGCAAGTAAGTTTTTAATTGCACCTGTGCTTACATGTACTTGTGCATATGACAATAAACTCGACTTTAACTTTGTCTCTATGACTCTGTACTTGCTGATCATCTGAACAGAATCAGGCACTGCTGGATATCATTCAGCCCATCATTCCTGGGGTTGCTCATTAACTGGGGACCTCTAATCCAATCCACTTGAAACATCGTTTATTCTTCCTTTCAGATTCCTTTGCATTCATATGTTGCCTTTAACATGGTGAAATATAACACAATAAAGCTAATTATCTTGGGAAGGGGGGATCTGGCATCATCCTTAATGGTCCTTGAACTGAGTGACTTCTGTTTCACAATCAGTCCCATCGGTGGGTCTAGAGTCACAAACTAAGTAAAGGTGGGAGAGCATCTCCCCTGGAGGATTTTAGTGAACCAGATGAAGTCCAGGTTAGTAGCCAAATTTAAACTCCGCAGCTTCCTGTGGTGGAATTCAAACGCACATTAGTCGATTGTCAGCCCAGGCCACTGGCTACTAGCCCAATAACTTATCTGCTGCAGCACCACAGTAACCTTGCAGTCTTGTCACTTCCCAAGCCAAAGAAGGAGATGTCAGGGCAAATGACCAAAAGCTTGGTCAAAGGGACTCTTGGGAAGGAGAGGGGGAGTGGAACTAATTGGATCAATCTTTGAAAGAGCCAGCACAATGATTATGGGTTCAATGGCCTCTTTCAGTGATGAAATATTAAAAGAACAACCCTCATAACAAATTGGCAGCAAATCTTTTATAATTACAATGAACTGTACAATAAAGTTTGTCATTTTCATGTTTAAATAGTTTATTTCATGAAATTATCAGCCAAATCAAAAAAGTCTGTGACTTTAAGCAAACATAGTGAGTAAAAAAAAGCAAGTTCAGTTTATTAAGAACAGTCAGAAGGGTGAATGCATCCAAATGTTGAGATTTTGAAGTCTTGTCTGCTAAAAACAGCTCTTGTGTCTACTTAAACTGTAGGACTGGAATATCAGTGTGGAAATTTAATTATCCAGCATCTACATATACACTTGAATAATTCTTCCCATAATACTAGCTGAAATGCCAGTTCAGGAGGAATATTCCTCAGTGACATTGCAACTTGGTTCTGATGTTCCATTCAGCCTTGGGAGATTTGTATTGAACACTCCCTTCAGCAGTTTGGTAAGTTAAATGCTCCAAACAAGCAAAAACAGTTTGAAAATTATGGTCTGTGCTAAGGCAACCAACAATCACAGTGACAGTGTCCCGGCAAACTAGTCTGGAGTGCAGACAGCAGAGGGTTAGCTGCAGTGTCCATCTTGGTGAAATATCTGCCCAGTGCTCCCTGCTTCAGCTGAGATGTGGGATTTTCAGGTGGGTCAGGGAGGGTTTGTGACTCCCTGGAAATCAAACCCCAGCAAGAATCGGCCTGAGCAAAGGAAATAAAGGAGAGGGGGCAAAAGTCAAGTTCAGACCTGAAGAAGCCAAACACTATGTCACAATATTTATATTATGTGTACATTAAGCATTTTTATTGTATAACTCACATTCCTGACGTAGTATATGGTCATCGGATCCTTTATATCCCTCTGTTTTTTGTCCTCCTCGTTGACTGAAGTGTTTTATATGTTTTTTTTAACTCTACATTGTTCCATTTATTTGTAAATCTTCTGTTTATAATTTTGGATACAGAACATTACATTACCAATTAGCTTTTGGTGTGAATTGAAATGTCTTTCATTAAATTTCAATGATATTTAATGGTGCATTGTAAATTTAATTAATAGAAATAAATATATGATTGATTCTACAGACAAGAGCATCAATCAGTTTGTCCAAGTAATGAATAAATAAATTAGAAACTGCTGCTATCGAACAAAAGAGCAGCAGCTCTCTGTCCTTATTTAACTGTTTGAGTGCTGGGTTAGCTGACAGCTTGTAATCTTCAGGTTCATAGTCACGGATGTACTGAATGTTAGGGTGTTACAATTGGGACCAACTTTGCTTGAACAGGGAAATTGGGTCTGGCCAAAATGTTTACATTCTCCATTTGAGAAATTCCCAACTGGAAAATACTCTTCAGATTGTGTTGCCCAAGAACACAAGAAACAGAAGCAGAAACAGGCCATTCAGCCCCTCATACCTGCTTCACCATTTAGTAATATCATGGTTGATCTTTTACTTCAGTACTTCTTACCTACACTAATATCCCTCAATTTTGTTAATATCTAAAATCTATCATCCTCTCTTTTGGATATACAGAGTGCTGGAGCCTTTACAGCCCTCTTGGGCAGAGAATTCCAAAGCATCACCACCCTCTGGAGAAGAAACTTTTTCTCACCTCATTTGTGAATATCAAACCTTGTTTTGGGATTGGAACCTCCTGGATCTGGATGCTCCAGCGAGGGGAAATATCATTCCTGAATCTACACTATCAAGCCCCAATAAAGTCACCTCTTATTCTTTTAAACTCACGACAGTATAGCTTCAATCTCCTTAATTTTTCATCAAATAACAAACCTGCCACCCATCAATCAGAGTTATAGATTCATAGAGTCATACATCACAGAATCAGGTCCCTTCAACACAACTTATCCATGCTATTCAAGAAGTCTATCTGAGCGAGGTCCATTTGCCTGCACTTAGTCCATATATCTCTAAACCTTCCTTATTTAGGAACCTGTCTAAATGTCTTTTAAACATAGTAATTGTACTCGCCTCTATAGGTTCCTCTGACAGCTCATTCCACAAGCACACCACCCTCTGTGTGAAAAAGTTGCCCCTCAGGTCCCTTTTAAATCTGTTTAAACTCAGTATTATTCCAGAAGATTCAGTGTTCCTGGTTGGAGACTGAGATGTTGTTCCTCTAGCTTACACTGAGCTTCACTGGTGTTAGTGTGGGAGAGAGAAGTTGTCAGTATGGGAGAGAAGTAGACAATTAAGCTGACAGGATTTTATTGCTTCAAAGATGTTAATTTTTCATACAATTTGCAAATATATATACAACATATTCATACACTACCATTCTCGACAAAAGCCATCCATTTACATAATATCAGAATGACATCAATTTTCCTTTCACATACATTCTATGGTCAATATATCTGAGGGGTTTCTAGATGGGTTCCAGCCCCCCCAGTGTGTAAAGGCAGAAGGTCTTTAAACCACAACTCATCGTGATAGCATTCTTGCTGCTGTTGCCTCAAGTTTTAGCGTGCCCTTCAGCACGTAGGTGTGGACCTTGTAGTCCCCCAGCCTGCAGCATTCGATTGTGGATGGCGTCTTGCAGTGGAAGACCAGTGGGTTTCAGGCAGACTTTCACTGGGTTGATGATCTTCCAATAGCAGTCAATGTCTCAGCATGCATCCCTGGGAGTGGCTCACACAGCCCAGAGTCCTGTGTTACACAACTGTACCAGGTGAGCCTCAACAAAGGCCACTGCATCCCCTTCCAAACCTTCTCAGCAAAGGCACATGGATGACAGTCTCATTCCCAGCACAGCTTCCCCAAGGTGCTGAGACTCTGGGGCTAGTCGCACTGGCCAAGTGGGTGGGGGGGAAGATGGGGGTGGTGTGGTGTGCAGGAATAACCACAGCAAGGCTATTTATTATCTTTGACAACTAGTCTGAACAATCCTTCATCCCCTTCACTGTGAGTCTCCGAAAAGGACCTGAGAGGATAGTACAGAGAAGCTGGGACATGTCACAAGTACTGGTACAGTGTAAAACCAAGTGAAGCAGAATTTGAGAATGTGGAAGCAGCACTCCATCTCAAAAGATGCTCTTGGATGACTCCAAAGCAAAGACGGAGTCTTGATGGCTCTTTATCTCCTGGAACTCCCCATTGAAATCGGTTCCAACCCAATGCAGCAGGAGAAGAGTCTACATGCTTTCCTGGAATCGGAGTGTTGACTCTCTCTTGCTTTCTGGACACTTTTGAGGATGATGAATCTTTTGATGTTCACCTCAAATTTTTTCCCACCAGTGTATTGTAAACTCACTGAGCAATTTGTCATGGTTCTCCAACCTGCATAATCCCTTCTAATTTCCTCAATGTTTTCTGGGCTCATGGGACTCATGTGTGGCTTCCATATCCCCCTGGTAGACTTCTCGTCTTTGTAAGGTGACAGTCAGCCAGCAAGAGGCAGAGAAGAATGTGGATCAGACCATAGATGTTTAGGACATGAACAGGACGTCTATCTCGGACCCAACTGATCATTCTGGTTCTGTCCAGGTGCTTTGTCATAGTTCCATCTGCAGGTTTGCTGAAGATATCACATGACTTGGCATCTTTTACTTCTTCATCCAGGAATATGGACATAGCGTCCAGTTTGAAAGAATCTCTGCTTGATTGTCCAGCACCAAATAACTAGAAGCTCAACCTCACACTCGTGAACTGAAAACAGTGTTCTGCAAAGCAAACACCCAGCCTGCACTCAGATTACCCAAAGACAAGGAGACCATCATGCAAGCCAGCTGTCCCACCATTGACTCCATCTGCACTTCCTGCTGCCTTGGGAAAGCAGCCAACATTAGCAAGGACCCCTCCCAACCCGGTCATTCTCTCTTCTCCCCTCTCAGATCAGGCAGAAGATACAAAAGTTTGAGAGCACGTACCACCAAGCTCAAGGACAGTTTCTATCCCACTGTTATCAGACTCTTGAATGGACCTCTCATATGCTAATAGATGAATTCTTGATCTCCCAGTCTACCTCATCGTGACCCTTGCACTTTATTTGTCTACCTGCACTGCACTTTCTCTGTAACTGTAACACTATATTCTGCATTCTGTTTTTCTTTTTACTACCTCACTGTACTTATGTATGGCATGATCTGACTGGATGGTAAACAAACAAAAGCTTTTCACTATATTTTGGTACATGTAATAATAATAAACCAATGCCAATGAAGACACAAGAGACTGCAGATGCTGGAATCTGGAGCAACAAACAATCTGCTGGAGGAACTCAGCAGGTCGAGCAGCATCTGTTGCCCCAACCGATACCAATACCATATTGTTAGTAGGGAATAAAGATTTGCCTTGTGGAGACAGCCAAAGCCAAAGAGCAAATGAAGCATTGAGTTCCACAGGCATACCATGAATTCAAAGGGAACTTATAAAATTATGCCTCAGAGGAAGACAGTGGGTTACTTAGAGGTGAGATAAACACCACGAAATGGCTGGCTTCCTTTCTCTATTTGCACATCAGTTGTGAATTTTGTGGTGTTTTCACAAGGTTTAATGTTTGAGATATATCAGATGTGTTTCACATGGAGAGACAGTGACAAAATAACAGATATGAGGCAGTGGATTTAAGGTTTTGTAATCTAATCTTGAGTTCAGATGACATTTATATACTGCTTAAACTTCACTTTTACTTTTAAAAAAATACATTATGATATTTGATCTTTCTGTCAAATTGTGCACCTGCAATGCACTTTTAGATATCCATTCTTCGGCATAAATACCATTGAAATTTGACATTTCAGATACCTATGTTTTTATACCTGGTAATACTTTAATCTGTCTGCAAGTCACACCACAAATTCCCTGCATTAGGTCAATATGCCGTGCAATATAGGGATCTCTTTCATTATTATTATTTCATTAATCTCTCACTTCTAGCAGATGCCATCTCTAAATATAATCCTCCACATTTTAACTCTGTGTAAATACGGCTTGAGCATTGCCGCTGATGATGTTATTGTACAGAATTAAACTGGGTATGAAACAAAGATATTAGCCTACCTAAAATAAATGACTATCTCAAAATCACAGTGCAAGAAATTTGATATGCTTGCATTAAACTTTGGTGAGGTAATATTGCTCACTCCAAGTTATAAATGATTATGACCTAAGAATGTATTACTGTTTGGGAACAAATATGATCACATCGTCCATATTTAAAAATTCCATTAGTTGTAGTCATCTTCCATTGTTAGAAATCCAGTGAATTATTTCATTTCCTATTATTTGGAGTTCCACTGGACAAAATCCCTTCCTGCTCTGTGGAACTCCACTTTATTCCCCATTTTCTGGGTTTCAAATGGTTGAAGCTATTTTCCAATTATGTAAGTTATTTTCCATGATATGGAATCCCAACTGATGAAATCAGTGGATTTGTAATCAATAAAAATATTTTCCATTTTTTTAAATATCCAATGCAGGAAAATACTTTTGACTTTATTGTATTACAATGGCTTAAACCAGTTCCCATTTTATGGAAGTCCAGCTCTGGAACACTTCCCATTGTGAGGAACTTCAATAAATGAAGTCATTTCCCATTAAATAGAACTGCATCCGTTCTCCTAGTATAAATAATTTTTTCATTTTGAGGAAGTCCTCAGATAAGGTTGCTTACCTTACAATGGGCCATGTATTCAAGATGATGAATAGCATAAGAAAGGAACTGGTGAAGTAGATTGGGAGCAGATGCTTGCCAGTAAATCAACAGCTGACAAATACGAGTCTTTTGAAAGAGAGTTAGTAAGAGTTCAGGTCCAACATGTTCCGATGAAGGTAAAAAGCAACCTTGGCAACGTTAAGAAACTTCGTCTGACAAAAGACGTTGAAGGTTTGATCAGGACAAAAAAAGGAAATATATGGCATGTTTCAGCAATTGGAATCGAGGGAGTCTCCTGAGGAATATAGAGTATAAAGGAGAAAACTTAGGAAAGAAATTAGGAGGACAAAAAGGGCAATGAAACATCCTTGGCAAGTAAGATTAAAGGGAATTCCAAGATGTTCTATAAGTGAATCAGGAGCAAGGGGGTAACCAGGAAAAGAATGGATCCACTCAGGGACCAAAAGGTTAATCTATATGTGGAGCCTGGCATTGTGAGCAAGGTCCCGAATGAATACTTTTCATCTGTATTCACCAAGGAGAAGGACGTGGAAGATAGTGAGTTCAGGAAGGGAAATATGGATAATCTGGATCAGTATTAAGAAAAAGAGATGTTCAATATCGTGCAGTGGATAAATCCCTGGAATCTGATGAGATCTATCCCAGGTGGCAATGGGAAGCAAGGAGGGAGATAGCTGGGGCCCTGACGGAGAGGATTTTTTTTCATTTTGATTAGTCACAGATGAGGTGCTAGAAGAGTGGAGAATAGCTGAAGTTGCTCCTTTATTTAAAAGAGCAGCAGGGATAAACCAGATAACTATAGGCTGGTGAGCCTTATGTCAGTGGTGGGGAAATTATTAGAGAAAATCCTAAGGGACAGGAATTATGTACATTTCGAAAGGCAAAGAGTGATCAGGGACAGTCAGTATGGCTTTGTGTAGGGAAAATCCTGTCTCACTAATTTGATTAAGTTTTGTGAGGTATCTAAGAAGATTGATGAAGGCAGAGCATTAGAAGTAGTCCATATGGACTTTAGTAAGGCACTTGTCAAGGTCCCACTTGGTAGACTTGCTCAGAAGGTTAAGACATATGGATCCAATGTAAGCTGGCTAATTGGATCCAAAATTGGCTTGGTGATAGGAGGCAGAGTGTACTGGTGGTAGGATGTTTTGCTGATTGGAAGCCTGGGATCAGTGCTGGGACCCTTGTTGTTTGTGACATATGTTAATGAGTTGGATGTGAATGTAGGAGGTATGATTATTAAGTCTGTGGGTGACACAAATATTGGTGGTGTTGTGGATAGTGAGGAAAGTGGTAACACATAGGGTGGTGAAGAAGGCATATGGCATGCTTGCCTTCATAGGTTGGACATAGAATATGAAAGTTAGGATGTTGCAACATTACAAAACACTGGTTAGATCGCACTTGGAATATGGTTTGCAGTTCAACACACTATAGAAAGGATGTGGTTGCACTGGAACGCGTGCAGAGAAGATTCACCAGGCTGTTGCCTGGATTGAAGTACATTAGCTATGGAGAAGGATTGGATAGGCTGGGCTTCTTTTTCCTGGAGTGAAGGAGGCTGAGAGGTGACTTGATAGAGGTATATAAAAGCCAAGATAAGATAGATAGTCAGAGTCTATTTTCCCATGGTAGGGGTATCAAAAACAAGAAGGCAGAGGTTTAAGGCAAATAGAAGGAGATTTAAAGAGAATTTGAGGGGATGGTTTTTACACAGATGGTAGTTGATGTCTGGAACTCGCTGCCAGAGAAAGTGGTGGAATCAGATACAATTACTACAGTTAAGAGACAGACATTTAAATAGGCAAGGCATAGAAGGCTATGGACCTAACGTGGGCAAATGGGATTAGTGCATGTGGTCAAAAAGATCAGCGTGGACATGGTGGACCAATGACCATTTTTTGTACTGTACAACTGTATGACTCTGTGACTCCATAACATATGCTAAGGGCTTTTAATTATTTGATTGTGTTAAGTTTGAATAATTGGACTTTTCTGATTGGAAGGAGAATGCTCAAAGGATATTTAATATGTTTATTTTAAATATTGAAGGATTTGATGGAATAAGTAATGAAAGACTGGCATGAGGATACAAGTTTCAAATTGCTATGAACATGGTGTGAAGAGAGGTTGTGAGGATTGTTTGTTAGAGAGAGAATCATTGACAAATGGAACAAGTAGTTGAGGAAAATGCCATTGATTTTTTTTCAGGGAAGATTGGATAAGCATTTGTAACTGTTGGAAATAGAGAGCTGTATGAAGACAGCAAGATAGTTGTGTTAGTTTTGAATTGCTGGAGGAAGAGAACAGGCACAAATACTTTCTCAGGTTCATTGCAGTTCTGCAGAATTATAACACATACAGTATGACACTAACATATGAACTAAAATATGGAGCTTTGCAATATAACACATTTATAATTGATTTAATACACTTAAACATTTAAGTAATATCAGAACATAAAACATTCAATCATTTAATCAAGGGTTCAATCTTACATTCTTATGTTTTTGTTTTGATGCTTATTGCTGAAAAATCCAAACTATCATTTCAGGGCATTTTATGTGCCAAGAACCATGTTAATGTCTGCAGATAATATGTCTAATGGCTTCTATGTTAATGTCTGTGCAACAGAGTCTATCTCCATGCCAATATGGGCAAAAACCTCTCCTTAATGTGAAGTTTGTGACCTGGTTCTTGACCCTTATGATAACTCCAACAGATCTGAACATTGCTCCCTGATCATAGCCTGGAATTCAGATGCATTGGCATCAACACTCTTGTTCTGAGAGATATGCAATGGCCAGATCATAGAACAAGGAGGCAGATGGACCAAAGCACTGGAGAGGTACCACCAACAGTGTCTCTACAAAAGTCCTCCAAATCCATGACAGGAGGAGTAAACCAACAACAATGTTCTCTCCTAGGACAATGACCCCTGCATCAAGTTTCCAACTGTCCTCTACCACTTCTGGTGGGCAGGCCACACCATGCACATGCCTGACATCAAACTCCAGAAATAGGCCCTCTCCTTCGAGCTTCATCGTGGAAAAACATTCCAGTGGAACAAAGTAAATACTTTGAGGCTTTTTCAACATCTCTATGAAAAAAAAAGTGGCATCCTCACCAGCTGATGGGAATCCCTGGCTTGTGCACTCAGCACCTTGAGTTTCTATGACAGGAACATTGCCCAGGGAAAACTCGCTAATATGGTACAGAACTTCCCAAGCAACACACCCACTCCATGAGGCACCTCCTGGCCCACCTGCAGCAGATTGAACGTGAAACATATATATAGCGCAGGAACAGGCTGTTTGGCCCATCACGTTTGTGCTGACTATGATTCCAATCTAACTCATTCCCATCTTCCTGCACAAAGTCTATATCCCTCCATTTCCTACCTGTTCATGTGTCTACCTAAATACTTCTTAAACGTTGCTACCTTATCTGCCTATACCACCTCCCCTAGCAGCGTGTTCCAGGCACCTACCACTCTCTGTGTAAAAAACTTCCCAAGTAAATCCTTTTTAAATTTTCCCCTCTCACCTTAAACCTATGTCCTCTAGTATTTACATTTCTATCCTGGGAGAAAGACTATGACTACCTATGTCTCATAATTTTATATACTTCTATCAGGTCGCCCCTCAGCATCTGACGCTCCAGAGAAAACAATCCAAGTTTGCCCAACCTCTCCTTATAGCTAATACTCTCCAATCCAGTCAATGTCCTGATGAACCTCTTCTGCACCCTGTCCAGAACCTCCACATCTTTCATATAGTGTGGTAACCAGAACTGCACACAACACTCCAAATGTGGCCTAACCAAAGTTTTATACTACTGCTGCATGATTTGCCAGCTTTTATACTCAATGTCCCAACTGATGAAGGCAAGCATGGTGTATGCCTTCTTTACCACCCTATCCAATTGTGTTACCACTTTCAGGGAGCTATGGACTTGCACCTTCTGTACATCACAGTGAGTGCACAGTGAGTTCATCAACCACCTCAGAGTAGAATATAGAACATAAAAAAACTACAGCACCATTCAGGCCCTTCAGCCCACAAAGCTGTGCCGAACATGTCCCTACCCTAGAAATTACTAGGCTTACCCATAGCCCTCTATTTTACTCAGCTCCATGTACCTATCTAACAGTCTCTTGAAAGACCCTATCGTATCAGACTCCACCACCGTTTCTGGCAGCCCATTCCACTCACTCACCACTCTCTGAGTAAAAAACTTACACCTGACATCTCCTCTATATCTTCTCCCCAGCACCTTAAACCTATGTCCTCTTGTGGCCACCAATTCAGCCCTGGGGAAAAGCCTCTGACTATCTACCTTATCAATACCTCTCATCATCTTATACACCTCTATCAGGTCCCCCCTCATCCTCCGTCTCTCCAAGGAGAAAAGGCCGAGTTCCCTCATCCTGCTTTCATAAGGCCTGCTCCACATTCCAGGCAGCATCCTTGTAAATCTCCTCTGCACCCTCTCTATGGCTTCCACATCTTTCCTTTAGTGAGGTGACCAGAACTGAGCACAATACTACAAGTGGAGTCTGACCAGGGACCTATATAGCTGTAACAATACCTCTCGACTCCTAAATTCAATTCCCCGATTGATGAAGGACAATACACTATATGCCTTCTTAACCACAGAGTCAACCTGCGCAGCCGCTTTAAGTGTCCTGTGGACTCGGACCCCAAGATCCCTCTGATCCTCCACACTGCCAAGAGTCCTACCATTAATACTATATTCCGCCAACATATTTGACCTACCAAAATGAACCACTTCACACTTCCACAGAACCAAAGTGGAAGTAAGTCATCCTCAATCCTAATGAACCATCGAAGAAGAAGAAGAAGAAGAAGAAGAAGAAGAAGAAGAAGAAGAAGGTCAAAACCATCAAGTATAAGCGATGTGGAATGGGAAGCAGCTGAATGATTATTATATTTCCCACATGAGCAACAGCCCCCATAATTCATGCGTTGGAGTGTACATTTACCAGCTGCCACTGCCCACAATGAGTTCCAGCCATGCCACAGGGAAACTTATACATTGAACTATATTGATCCAGAAGACTCTGGGTTCAAGACCCAGAATGTAAATACATGATCAAAGTAAATGCTTCCAGATGTCACTGAGTGCCTGAGTAAGCACCAGGTTGGGAATAGCCAGTCAGTGATGGACAATTGACAAAAGGCACTCAAGTTGTTGCACGAGAAATCATTTCCTCGTTTGGGGGCCACTGTGTGCATTTTTGACTCTCCTTACATTTAATTATAGTGGCAGTAACATAGTGAGTTATTGTACAAAGGTTGTATGGAATGGCAGAGAATTTACAAAAGAGAAGCAGGACATTCTAGGCTACCACTCCACAACAGTGATTATACTCTGCATAAACTACTTCTTCATGTCTCCAACCTTGAAAATCATGGATCTTCCCATTGGAGGCCACAATGGTACCTGGTGAATGATGACAGCAAGGTCAGAGGTCAAAGCCACATAGAGAAAGCTCCAGTCTGAACCTGAACTTGACTGTTTCCAAACTCTATGTCATATTTGACGCTGAAATGACCTGAGATGTCAACACTAAGACTCCTTCCACCTCTGTAACATTTCACAGATCTGTCCTTGCCTTGGCTCAACTTCTGCTGAAAGACATCCACGCCTTTATTATCTTTGGACTTAACAATCCTGATGCATTTTTGCTGCCCTTTCTCATTCTATTTTATGCAAACCTGAGGTCATGCAATACATTTGCCGGAACCCTTGCCCACACATCATCACAGTGTTTGCTGTCCAACATTAGTTCACTGTTAAGCAACAACTTGATTTTCAACTTGTGGATGAATTTTTGTTCAAGTCTCTTCATTGCCTTGCCCGATTTTTAAAAATTTTTTATAATTTTTTTTATAATCTACTCCAACTTCCACCTTCCTTTCCTATTAGATTCCATAATCTGCAGCCCCATGTTGCCTCCACTATCACCTCCCAGCCTCTGTCACTATTTCCACTCTTCTCTACCCCACCTGACTCCATCTGCCTATCAACCCTTCCTCACCTGGATCCACTTATCACCTGCCAGCTCTTGCCCTACCCCTTCCCCTCACCTCTTTATACTGGTTGTCTCCCCTCTATTCTTTCAGTCCAGATGAAGGGTCTTGATCTGAAACATCAACTGTCCATTTCCTTCCACAGATGCTGCCTGACCTGCTGAGTTCCTCCAGCAGCTTGTTCTTTGCTCCAGATTCCAGCAGCTGCAGTCTCTCGTGTCTCTGAGATTCCTATTTGGTGAAAAAAAACTGTAAGTGTTGGAAATCCAAAACAAAAACAGAAAATGCCGAAAACATAACAGGTCGAGCAACAACTGTGGGGAGAGAAGCAGAATCAACATTTCAGATCAAGGAAACTTCATTAGATGGAGTCCTCTGAAATAGCTACACTCCTCCAATTCTGACCTCTGTATCACACCAAAATTTAATTGTTCCACTGCCTTCTGTTAGCAGGGACCTCTGCAAAAATATCTCTGCCTCACTCTCCTTGACCAAGAGTTAGGCCAATCTGCCTGATATCTCCTTATGCAACTCATTGTCAAGTTTCGTTTCATATTCCTCTTGTGTTTTGCCTTGAGATGAATAAAGTTGCCTTAGACGTTCCTGTTTTTGAACTCCCTCCTGTCCTATCAAATTCTCTTCCTCTACATTCGTTCACTTGGTTCCACTTTAGAGGTATCCACATTATTTGCTTCAACTATTCTTTGTGATATTATGTTCCATATTCCATCTTCTTTTTGGATTAGAAGTTTTTCCTGAATTCCCTCATGGATTTATACAGATGACTGCTAGTTTACTCTCAATTCCCTCGATCCTTGTTCGTGATCAGACAGCCTTTCATAGACACCCCATAGATGTCTTGACCAAAACACATCAAACTCATAATGACAAACCATTAGGCTTCTGGAAAGAAACCTAGGTGGCTTCCTGGGTGTTCAAGACAGATCAAATTCCTTCAGAAGCTTCTGTGTGTACATATCAGATCAGGTGGGATTTACCTATCAAAATAGGCTTGTCTCTATAATTGGACTTTAAAGCTCAGTAAAGAGAGAAAGGAGACAAGAGAAATCTGGCAAGTTGTTTATGCTTTCATTAAAATGTTACATTATTCATCTGAACAAAAGTCTATTTATTTAAAATCTGACTTTTTATTTATTAATTCTGGGCTTGGAAGTAGAACAGTACAGAGGAGAACCAACGACTTAAACAGTGTCCTTGGATGGCACGACTGCATTGATATCATTGCAATGAGGTTAAAAGAAAAGGCTAACTTCTAGATGAGAGGGTTGTTCTATCTACAGAGGGTCTGTATTCTTTGGTGTTTAAAGGAATAAGGAGTGACCTTATTGAGACATGTAGCATAACAAGGGGACATGGCAGGGTAGATGATGAAATGGTTCCACTAATGGGACAGTCTCTACTAAGGGGCATAGTTACAAGATAAGAAGCTGATCATTTAAGGTGGAGGTGTATAGAAATTTCTTTCTACAGACAGTGGCAAGTCTCTGCAATTCCCTGCACCAAACAGTCGTGGAGGCTGGGCCATTAGACGTTTTCAAATTTATCTTTTCAAGATAAATTTTTGAATTGAGGGCTATGAGAATTGGCAAAGAAGAGAGTTGGGACCAATGTTAATCAGCTTTAATCATACTGAATGGCAGGCACTATTGAGGGGCCTGGTGCCTACTCTTGCTCCTATTTTCCTGTGTTCTTATCTTGAGGCCACCATCTCTAATATGGTCCTCTGGAGCAAAGGATGCGGGGAGGGGAGTCAGGCAGAGAAGGGGGCAAGAGATTCAAACCAAAAAATCCACCCATGACACCAGTTTCACTTAGTAATCACCCTGCAATGCACAAAGAACTAGCAAAATATAACCTTCACTTTCATTGAAGATTGGCATCTTCCTGTCGCCTTTATTACAGCACATCATTAATAGTTTATACAACTTCATACACTCTTTGAATTGACAGAATCTCACTGTCCTGCTGTGCTATCAGGCACACCACTGCAGATACCACTCTAAAAAAATACGCCTGGGATTTAACAGATTTACCAACCTACGGTAGGCTGTCTTCTTAATTCTGTTTACGAGAGTCGCACAGAAAATATTCGGCAGCAGGGAATTTATTTGCGGTGGCATCACTTCAATGTGGAAAACAATCACTAAAGCTAATGGCGATTCTTCTCCACACTACGTTTCAGTCCAGGCTGTTCACCTTCATCTTCTGCTTTTGAATGCCAACCAATGGTTGCTTCACATGTACTCGAACACGGAAGGCTTTTGAGCATTCAGGAGAGGAAGAATAAAATAACGATAAAATGAAACATGAAAATAAAAAGTTCTGGTATTCACAACTTATCCATGAAATAACAAGTCAGGTATATTTGGTTTAGTGTTTGCTTGTTAAGTTAGATTCATTTTCTTGTCTTGGTCACCAAAGCAAATATACAGAGGCAAGGGCAATGTTTATGAAAGTATAATTAAATTATAATTTTTTTTGCTAATGAAAGTCATCACAATGTGGTACAGAAATAGCTGGCTCCACAATAAAACAAAGGAACGTTGAAAGAGTGAAATTAGTCCTTCCTGAGGCAGTTTAAGGCTACGATATCATCATGGATGGAATTGACAACATAATTGGCTCTAACCAAATTGCTGCTCCTATCAGTATCAGAATATAGAGGAAAGCTGGCTAAAAATTTCAGGTGTGAATTGTCTGTTGGAATGACATTTGTCATTAGTTGATTCAGAATATGGTCGATATGTGCACGAATTCTGGGTGCACTAAGTGTTAAGCATGTGGAAGGTGATAGAGTCTGGTCACAGGGAAGAGGTTAATTGATGCAGACTTTCCAAATTCTATAGTGGGTTCTTAACCTCTAACAATCCACTGCAGGGTGAACAGACTTATACGTGTGATGCAAGAGGAACTCAAATGAAATGTGTATGGTGTAGTCTTGGGTTCATCTTGCAATTAGTTAGTTGTATCATATTAGTCACATCATATTAGTCACATGGAGAGCAGTTAGTCACATGATCCACTCCTTTAAGGGGTGTTGGTCTTAAACAACAATTATTGCCTGTAACCAACATTAGGCACACTACCTGATGGATCAGGTAGCTGCTTCATGTTCCATGCTTTCTCGTGTCTTGATATCAAGGAGAAGGGTTGCCCAAGGTGCTCAGTCTACAAAGACAAGGCAGTAAAAATCCAAAGGTTCTCCAGGGGATATCGATGAGTTGTTTCAGCTGGTGGCTGATCCTTAGCAACAGCTCCAATGGCAACAGACACCTGCACAAACTTCAAAGGCACTTTTATGTCTCACTCCTTACATTTTGTGAGATTAAGGAGTGAACAACCAAAATTTCAGATATGCCAGATTACTTAAGCAGAGTAAACTATGGGTACCTGTAGTATTCTTGCCTCTGAGTCCAAAGATTGCAAACTCCCACCCACCTGAGCACATACTCTTGGCTGCAATGTTGAAGGCAACACAGAGGGAGTGCTGCACTGTTGGAAATGCCACTTTTGATGAAGTGATCATCATCTAATTCCTGGGATGAGAGGGTTCTCCTATCACAAACAGCTAAAAAAGTCAGATCTGCATTCTTTGGAGTTCAGAAGAATGAGGGGTAATCTTACTGAATCACACAAGAACTTGAGGGACCTGGTAGATGTTGAGATGTTTCCACTAGCAGGAGAGTTTTGAACAAGGGGACGTAGTTATAAGATAAGGGACGGTCATTTAAAACTGAGGTGTATAGAAGTTCTTCTCTCAGGGGTTGATGAATTTCTGGAATTTTCTTCCCAGAGGTTCGTGAAGGCTGGATCACTGGAGCTATTTAATGAGGAGCGAGATATATTTTTGAAAGATCGGGGAATTGAGGGGTGTGGGGAACTGGGACAGAGGGGGATACATAATCTATAACCAAAAGTAATATCACAGGAGACAGATGACCCTTGTCTCTGCATGTTAGTAACATCATGAAACAACAGGAACATTTCCCTACTCACTGTGTATGTTCCCCACTCCATCCCCAACTCAAGTACAAATTCAAGTTTATTGTTGTGAAAGGCAAACATACAGTACACAGGGTATAAATGCCATGAAAACTAGTGTTTTGCACCAGCAGAACAATACATTACACAGATGAGAAACACAAGGTAACATAATCTTAAATTAACATGAACTATACATAACTTACATGTGTGCAAAAGAAAACAAAATGAACGTAACAACACTGGTAAAATTTGAGAGAGAGAACAAGGAATATAGTCCCAATTCGTGTTAGGGTTTTTCAGGTCAGTTCAATAACCTGATGGCAGTGGGGAAGAAGCTGTTCTTGAACCTTGATGTGTGGGTCTTCAGGCTCCTGTACCTCCTGCCTGAAGAGGATATGGCCCAGATGGTGGGGACTCCTGACGATTGATGTCACCTTCCTGAGACATTGCTTCTTGTAGATGTCCGTGATGGTGAGGAGAGCTCGACCCCTGATGGAACTGGCTGAGTCCACCTCTCTCTCTGGTAAAATATGTTGCAGCTTTATAAAACTCTGGTTAGGCTGCATCTGGAGTACTGCTTTCAATTCTGATCGCCCCATTTTATAGAAAGGATGTGGAGGCTATGGAGAGGGTGCAGAAGAGGTTTACCAGGATGCTGCCTGGATTAGAGGGCATGTGCCATAAGGAGGGGTTGGAAAAACTAGGGTTGTTTTCTCTGAAGCAGCGGAGGCTGAGAGGAGAACTGACTGAAGTTTATAAAATTATGATAAGCATAGATAGAGTAGACAGCCAGTATCTTATTCCCAGGGTCAAAATGTCTAATACTAGTGGGCATGGTAAGGTGAGAGAGGGAAAGTTTAAAGGAGATGTGTGGGGGCAAGATTTTGAAAAAGAGCATGGTGGGTGCCTGGAATGTGCTGCCAGGGGTGGTGGTGGAGGCTGATATGATAGAGGCATTTAAGAGGCTCTTAGACAGACACATAGATATGCAGAGAATGGAGGGATACGGGCCAATAGTAGGCAGAAGGATTAGTTGTCAATAGCTTAATTAGTTTGACACAACATCGTGGGTCAAAGGGCCTGTTCCCGTGCTGTATCATTCTATGTTCTTTGCTCAAAATGTACACTGGACTACCACTGTGTTTTGGTGACAGCCTGAAGATGGGGAATGGATTTGCCATGTCACTATGTATTAACGGCAGTAAGAGAGTTTCTCCCCTCCCTGTTGCAATACATTAGGGAAATTATGTGGGAAAGTTTTCCTGCAAATTCATTCACAGTAGCATAGTGGTTAGCACAATGCTTTACAGCGCCAGTGACCCGGGTTCAAATCCGGCCACTGTCTGTAAGGAGTTTGTACGTTCTCCCCGTGTCTGTGTGGGTTTCCTCCGGGTGCTCCAGTTTACTCCCACATTCCAAAGATGTACGGGTTAGGAAGTTATGGGCATGCTATGTTGGCGCCAGAAGCGTGGCGACACTTGCGGGCTGCCCCCCAAAATTACTACGCAAAAGATGTATTTCACTGTGTGTTTCGATGTACATGTGACTAATAAAGATCTTATCTCAGAATTCTTATAATTTCTTGCAACGTAGAAGAAGATCATTTGAAAGAGACCATTTGGCTCAATGGGCCAAATGGTTTCCCATCAGTTCTATTCCCTCACTTACCCATTCCGACTCATATGGCTATCAAATCTGCTCTGACTCTCGTGCAACTGCCCTACACAAGTTCAAGTCCAAGTTTATTGTTCTCATGGACATACATACACAGAGTATAAATGCCATGAAAATTAGCTGTTATGCAGCAGCAGCACATTACGAGATAAGGACAAACATAAGTCAATATCAATTTAAATTAACGTAATTATACAAAATTTATATCAGCCAATTAACCTACCAACCATGTCTTTGGGATAGGGGAGGAAACCAGAGCACCCAGAGGAAACCCACGCGATCACAGGGAGAATATGCAAACTTCACACAGACACCAATGGAGATCAGGATCAAATTAGGGTCACCGGAGCTGTGTGTCAGCAGCTCTATCTGCTGTGCTGTTGCACCACTGCAAATCCTTCCTGTTGTGTTTGTAACAAAGCAATGGCAATGGGAAAGAATATTCTCCCAACACTATACGTTCTTTCTCCCTTTTCAATCTGTTAAAATCCAGATTCCCTTCATTGGGGAACAAGTGGAAAAGTACTTAATAGATACCAAATGGCAACAATTGGATAATGAGGAAAATGTGTGCTCTGGTGTTCAGGAATTCGTTGAATTCTGCCAGATATACTCAGGTCATTGTAATTAATGCTGCCTCCATGCACTAGCTCTGTGATCTTGGCATGAGGTTACAAATCCCCAAGTAACTGAATATGCCCAAGGTATGAATATGGTGTAACATTTATTGGCTGAACGAACAGTGACCTGACGTCAAACTTGGCTCAATGGTAGGTAGCGCTCTTATCTTTCATCCAGAGGTTTCAGTTTACCCAGTGTTGATGCATTAGTGCAATACTGAGGGAGAGCGATTCAGTCAGAGGTGCTATCCTGCAGGTAAGATGTTGAGACAAAGCCCCATGGTTGAATGCCAACACCTTGTTCCATTTTTTCCAGGTAACTATCCAGATGAAGGGTCTCAACCTGAAATGTCCCCCATTGATACTGCCTGACCAGCTGAGTTCCTCCAGCTTTTTGTTGCTCCAGATTTCAGCATTTGCAGTCTTTTGTGTCTCCAAGCCTGTGATGAATGTTGGAGATGTTCTGCACGTTGGGGTTATGTTTGATAAACATGGAGTTTGAGATTCCTTTTGGACTCTCAGCTGCATGACAGAAATGTTTGTTACCCCTATCACTCTGGGGTAGATTTGAAAGAAGTTCCCTTGGGTGAAAGTTTCCAACTCATTGTGCCATCTATTTCTAGAAATTACATAAATTAAATGTCAAATGTGCAGCACAGCCAGTGCCTCCAGTGACCCAGGTTCAAACCTCACCTTGGATGTCATCAGTGTGGAGTCCGCCTGTTCTCCCTTCGACTGTGTGGGTTTCCTGTGGGTGCTCTGATTTCATTCCACATCCCAAAGATGTGTTGGTTGGTAGGTTAGCTGGCGGCTGTAAGTTGCCCCTAGTGTATAGGTAAGTGGTAGAATCTGAGGGAAGTTGATGGGAATGTGGGGAGAATAAAAACTGGGATGAGTGTAGTACTGATGTAAATGGGTGGTTGATAGTCATCGTGGAGTTAGTGTGGGCCAAAGGGATGGTTTCCATGCTGTAGGTCCCTGGATTGAATATGCCCAAGGTATGAATATGGTGTAATGTTTATTGGCTGAACGAACAGTGACCTGACATCAAACTTGGCTCAATGGTAGATAACACCCTTATGTTTCATCCAGAGGTTTCAGGCTCCTCCAGTTTGATGCATTAGTGCAATACTGAAGGAAAGCAATTCAGTCAGAGGTGCTATCCTGCAAGTAAGACATTGAGGGTTTGTGACTGAATAAACTGAGGCACACCGAAGCTGTGACTGGGAGATGTAGAAGTATTTATTCGAAACAGTAAGTCTTCTGGAAAGGATCTAGAATCGTCTCCTAATACGATGTTTCTCACTTTATGGAATTAGAATTGGAATTGGTTTATTATTGTCATGTGTACCGAGGTACAGTGAAAAGCTTGTCTTGCATACTGTTCATACAGATCAATTCATTGCACAGTCCACTGAGGTAGTACGAGGTAAAACAATAACAGAATGCAGAATAAAGTGTAACAACTACAGAGAAAGTGCAGTGTAGGTATACAATGAGGTGCAAGATCATAATGAGGTAGATTGTGAGGTCAAGAGTAATGTTATCATATTGTACTAGGAAATCATTCAATAATCTTATATCAGTGGGGTAGATGCTGTACTGGAGCCTGGTGGTACATACTTTTAGACTTTTGTATCTTCTGCCCGATGGGAGAGGGGAGAAGAGAGAACGTCCGGGGTGGATGGTGTCTTTGATTATGCTGGCTGCTTTACTGAGGCAGCAAGAAGTATAGGCAGAGTCCATGGAGGGCAGGCTGGTTTCCTTGATGTGCTGAGTTGTGTCCACAACACTCTGCCATTTCTTGCGGTCACAGGCAGAGCAGTTGCCATACCAAGCTGTGATGCATCCAGATTGGATGCTTTCTATGGTGCATTGATAAAAATTGGTAAGGGTCAACAGGGACATGCCAAATTTCTTTAGCCTCCTGGCTGCGCATTCCAGGCACCCACCACTCTCTGTGTAAAAAATTTGCCACGTACATCTCCTTTGAACTTACCCCCTCTCACCTTAAATGCATGCCCTCTGCTATTAGATATTTCAACCCTGGGAAAAAAATACCGACTGTCTACCCTATCTATGCCTCTCATAATCATATAAACCTCCATCAGATCTCCCCTCAGCTTCCATCGCTCCAGAGAAAACAACCCAATTTTGTCCCACCTCTCCTTACAGCACATGCCCTCTAATCCAGGCAGCATCCCGGTAAACCTCTTCTGTACCCTCTCCAAAGCCACCACATCCTTCCTATAATGGGGTGACCAGATCTGAATGCAATACTCCAGATGCGGCCTAACTAGTTTTATAAAGCTGCAACATAACTTCCCAACTCTTGAATTCAATTACTCGACTAATAAAGGCAAGCATGCCATACACTTTCTTTACCACCCTATCAGTCTGTGTAGTCACTTTCAGCCAACTATGGATTTTTACCCCAAGATCCGTCTGCACATCAACACTGTTAAGGGTCCTGTCATTAACGGTGTACTGCCCCTTTACATTTTATCTTCCAAAGTGCAACATTTGGCTGGATTAAACTCCATCTGCCATTTCTCCTCCTACATCAGCAACTGATCTATATCCTGCTGTATCCTTTGCCTGTCTTCTATGCTATCCACAACGCCGCCAATCTTTGTATCATCTGCAAACTTACTAACCCACTCATCTACATTTTCATTCAGGCCATTTATATATATATATCACAGACAGCAGAGGTCCCATTACATACCGCTGAAAAACACCACTAGTCACAGACCTCCAGCCAGAATAAGTCCCATCAACCGCGACCCTCGGTCTTCTATGGGCAAGCCAATTCTTAATCCAAATGACCAATTCACCATGGATCCCATGCATCTTAATCTTCTGGATGAGCCCCCCAAGAGGGACCTTATCAAGCACCTTACTGAAATCCATGTAGACAACATCCACAGCTCTACCTTCATCAATCACCTTCGTCACCTCCTCAAAAAACTCAATCTTAAGTTAGTAAGGCATGACTTCCCCTGCACAAAGCCATGCTGACTGTCATTAGGCCACGGTTTTCCAAATGCTCATAAATCCTATCCCTAAGAATCCTCTGCAGTAACTTCCCTACCACTGACATGAGACTCACCGGTCTATAGTTTCCAGGATTACCCCTATTTCTCTTCTTGAATAATGGAACAACATTAGCTACTCGCCAGTCCTCCGGGACCTCACCTGTGGCTAGATAGGACATGAAGATATTGGTCAAGGCCCCAGCAACCCCATTGCCTCTCTGAATAACCTGGGGTATATCCCATCAGGTCCTGGGGACTTATCTATCTTAATGTTCTTTAAGAGACCCAACACTACCTCTTTCTTTATGTTGAAATGCCTTAGCATATTAGTATGCTCCATATTGATCTCCCTATCTTTCACTTCCTTCCCCTTGTTTAATACTAATGCAAAGTATTCATTTAGGACCTCACACACATCCTCCGCCTCCGAACACATGTCCCTTCCTTTATCCTTGAGTGGTCCTACCCGCCCCCTAGTTATCCTCTTGCTCTTGATGAATGTGTAGAATGCCTTGGGATTCTCTTTAATCCTGCTTGTCAAGGACTTTTCATGGCACTCCTGGCTTTCCTAATTCCCTTCTTGATTTCCTTTCTGGCTTCTTTATAATCCTCAAGGGCTCTGTTAAATTTTAGCTTCCTAAAACTTACGTACGCTTCCTTTTCCTTCTTGACTAAATTCACCACCTCTCTCGTCAACTAAGGTTCCCTTAGCTTGCCATCCTTGTCCTTCCTTCTTACTGGAACATACGTGTCCTGTACTCTGTACAGTTGGTCTTTAAACACCCTCCACATGTCAGATGTGGACTTGCCCAAAAACAGCTGTTCCCAATTAACTCTCCCTAGTTCCTGCCTAATACTCTCGTAATATGCCCTGCTCCAATTTAATACTCTCCCACAAGTTCCATACATATCCTTATCTATAGTTATCTTAAAACTTAAGGAGTTGTGGTCACTGTTCCCTAAATGTTCTTCCACAGAAAGGTCAATCACTTGGCCAGGCCTATTTCCCAACACCAGGTCCAGTATGGCCCCTCCCCTTGTTGAACTATCTACATATTGATTTAAGAAACCCTCCTGGATGCACCTATCAAATTCTATCAGTCTAAACCTCTTGCACTAAGGAGGTCCCAGTCTATATTAGGGAAGTTGAAGTCACCAACTGCAACAACCCTGCTGTTTTTACACCTTTCCCTGATCTGCCTGCATATCTGTTCCTCAATGTCCCTGATAATAGCACAACTCACCCCAGCCCCACCCCTTACCTCCTTCTCTATCTTTTCTAAAACATCAGAACCCTGGAACATTAAGCATCTATTCCTGTCTGTCTCTCAACCAAGTCTCTGTTATGGCCACAACATCATAGTTCCATGTACTGATCATCACCCTTACCCCTAATACTCCTAGCATTAATATACACAAACTTCAGCCTATCTGTGTCTATTACCTTGTTCCTGTCTGTTCTTACTGGTCATGACAACTACCTTCCTCTCAATCCCTCCACTTCCTGACCTGATGTCCTGGTTCCCGTCCCCCTGCCAAACCAGTTTAAACCCTCTCAAGTGGCACTCGCAAATCTCCTGGCCAGGATATTGGTTCCCCTCCAGTTAAGTGCAACCCATCCCTCTTGTACACGGCACCCCACCCCAGTAAAGGTTCCGATGTTCCAAGAACCTGAAACCCTGCCCCCTGCACCAGTTTCTCAGCCACACATTCATCTGTTCTATCTTTCTATTCCTGCCCTGACTAGCACATGGCACCGGGAATAATCCAAAGATTACTACCTTCAAGGTCCTGCTTTTTAGCCTCTTTCCTAACTCGCTATACTCACTGCGCAGGACTCCTTCTCCTTTCTACCAATGTCATTGGTGCCAATGTGCACCACGACCTCTGGCTGCTCACCATCCACCTTGATAATGTTCTGCAGCCACCCTGAGACATCCTCGACCCCAGCACCTGGGAGGCAACACACCATCCTGGTATCTCTTTCGCAGCCACAGAATCTCCTCTCTGTCCCACTAACTATCAAGTCTCCTAACACTATTGCTCTGCCTGACTTTACTCTTCCCTACTGAGCTTCACAACCAGCCACAGTGCCACTCACCTGGCTGCTGCTGCTATGCCCTGATAGGTCATTCCTCCACCCCCCACCCCCTCCAGCAGTATCCAAAGGGGTATACTTGTTGCTGAGGGGTATGGCCACAGGGGGACCCTGTACTGTCTGTCTCTTCCCTTACCTCTCCTGGTGGTCACCCAACTATTTGCAGCCTGTACCTTGGGTGTGACCACCACACTAAAACTCTTGTCTATGATGCTTTCAGCATCCTGGATGATCCTAAGTATATCCAACCTTGAAGTATTAATGTATCATAGCCTTAAAGTGTCAGTTGAAGTTAAATTATGAACAGGTTTTATTTCCTGAAGACTGGTTCTGCAGTCTCTTGTGTCCTCATTTTAATTAATATCTGCTATCCATAATTTCATAACTCCAAAATAATCCCTAACAGAGGCAAGGCCCCATCAGTCTCTTGGTTGAATGCCAACAACTTGTTCCATTCCCAGGTAGCTATCCAGATGAAGGGTCTCAATCCAAAGCGTCAACTGTTCATTTCCCTCCATAGATGCTTCCTGACCTGTTCAGTTCCTCCAGCTTTTTGTTTGTTGCTCCAGATTCCAGCATCTGCATGGGCATAGTTAGTTCCCCAGGTAACTAAATATGCCCAGGATATGAAGGTGTTTACGTCAGTGTTAGTTCAGTCAATAAATGTTACACAACATTGATACCTTTGGCATATACGTATTTAATTACTTAAGATTCCATCTTTTGGATAAGAGCAGGGGCCTTCTCTCCTGGCCAGTAGTTTTTAATCAACCAATGCTGAACAGATGATTAGCCTACTTATTGAAAGGTTGTCAATGTCTCAGTGTACTCTGCAGTCTTGCCAAACAGGCTTGATGTCAGTTAGGTTAGGAGAGCACTCCTCTTTTCTAATCATGCAACTGAATTCTAGGATCACATTGGATGTACAGCACCATTTGGCCCAATCAGTCTATACCAGTGTTGATGATCCATTTGAACATGCATCACAGCTTGGTATGGCAACTGCACCGCAAGAAATTGCAGAGCATTGTCAACACAGCCCAGTCCATCACACAAACCAGCCTCCCCTCCATTGACCCTGTCTACATTTCCCACTGCCTTGGGAAAGAAGCCAATATAATTGAGGACTCTTCCCCCCCCAGTCATTCTCTCATCTCCCTTCTCCCATTGGGCAGAAGGTACAAGAGAACATGAACCACCAGACTGAAGGACAGCTTCTAACCTATTGTTATCAGACTCTTGTACACACCTCTCATACGCTAAAACTCTTGAACTCTAGATCTCCCGATCCATCTTATCGTGGCCCTTGCACTTTATTTGTCTACCTGCACTGAACTTTCTCTGTAACTGCAACACTACATTCTGCATTCTGTTTTCATTTTACTACCTCAATATAATTATGTACCGCATGTTCTGTTTGGATCTTGGTACATGTGACTATAATAAACCAACAATAGTAACCTTCTCACCTAAATTTGTCAGCATGAACCTCTGTTTCAAGCAACATACAGTCTTCTGGAGGAACTCGGTGGGCTGGGCAGCATCTGTGGGGGGAATGGAATTGTTGATGTTTCGGGTCGAAACCCTGTGTCAGAGCCAAGAGTAGTGAGGGAAGGCGGTCAGTATAGACGAGAAGGGGACTGGTGAGACAGGGGCCCAAGGTGATTGATGGACTGAGGAGGGATGAAAGATGATGGGCAGGCTCCGCCAGGCAGGGGGGTGAAGGTGGAATTGGGAGGAAGAAGCAGGTGGATGACAGATGGAGGCAGAGAAAAAAAGAAGCAGATGGAGTGAAGTGGAAGCTGGGGAGGGTGAAAGTGGAGAGAGCTGTTGAAGGGTGATAAGCAGGAACACAAAGTGTTGGAATCTGACAAGTAAGGGAGGTGATAACAGGAACCATCAGGAGAGAGGTGAAGGGCAGATGGAACCAGAACCAGATGGGCGAGGGAGGAGCTCTCCATTCCCTTCTCCCTCCGCCTCCCCTTAAAGAGATCTATACTATTCACCTCAAGCACTCCCTGGGAAGCAAGTTCCACACCATTCTTTGGGTAAAGAAGTTTCCCTATTAGATTTCTTGGGGACTATCTACAATTGATGGCCTTTGTTTATATGCTTTCCCAAATATGGAAGCATTCTCTTTGCATCCATTCTACATGAACATAAGAATTTGGAGAAAAGGAAGGCCTTCAAGCCTGTTAAGATCATGGCTGATCTTCTACCTCAGAGCCATTTTCTTGCACTACCCCTACCTCCTTCAATTCCCCTAGTATCCAGAAATCAATGAACCTTAAGGCAGAGACTTCTCAGGGGAAGAGAATTCCAAAGATTCATTGCACTCCGAATGAAATTTTTTCTCTTCACCCTGAATGTCTACTCTTTATTTTGAAGTTGTGATCCTGGTTCTGGACTCCTTGGACAGAGCAAAGACTCCCCTCAGTATCCAGCCTTGAACATCAACAACCTCTGTTAGGTCAGCTTTGCTTTCTCAAGAGAAAAGAGATTCATTTGGATCTGAGGCAGCTGGTTCCTCAGATGCAATACCGACTGCAATCTCCATTGTTGTGGTGAGATTGTGGGGAAAGTGGTTGAATGCCTTTGAAGAATGCAAGTCAAACCCTCAGAAAAGCATATCTGAGGCCGGAAGGCAAAACTGGTCTTGTTTTGTTTGGGGTCCAGACTGCATCAGTTTACACTCCCACTCCTTTAACTACTGAACACAGAGTGTTATTAGGAGACACAAGAGACTGCAGATGCTGGAATCTGGAGCAACACACGAGAAGCTGGAGGAACTCAACAGGTCAGGCAGCATCTGTGGACAGCTGATATTTCGGGTCGAGACCTTTCACCTGAACTGAGAGAGTCAAGGGGAGAGGGCCAATATAAAGAGGTGAGGGGAAGGGGTGGAGCAAGAACTGGCAAGTAATAGGTGGATCCAGGTGGGGAGGGGCGAGGGAGAGATGGAGGAGGGAAGAGTGGAGAAAGTGACAGAGGCTGGGAGGTGACGGGTGGAGACAACAAAGGGCCACAGATGATGAAATCTGATAGGAAAGGAAGGTGGAGCATGGAATCCAAATAAGGGAGGTGGGGTGGGGCAAATGGGAGCAGGAGGGGGAAGGGACGATGGAAAGGGAGTGTGTGGGTGATGGGCAGATGGAGTGGGTGGAGGAGGGGTGGGGTGATGGGGGCTGGGGTGAGTGTAGGAAGAACTGGGAGGAGAGGGAAAAGGGACAGAGGGGGAGCAGTTTACCGGAAGTTGGAGAATTCAATGTTCATGCCACTGGGTTGTAGACTATCCGGGTGGGATCTGAGGTGCTGTTCCTGTAGTTTGCATTTAGCCTCAGCCCGGCAGTGGAGGTGGCTGAGGACTGACATGTCGGTGTGCGAATGGGGAGTGGAATTAAAATGGCTGGCGACTGGGAGCTCCAGAAGGCCAAGGTAGATGGCTATGCTGTGCTGTGGGTCAGTTCTGCACACAGTCTGCTGTTGGCACAGAGGAACCAAAGATGGAAGTTCACAGCCACATCCAGAAAGCCACATCATGGAAGAGGAGGACACACCAACAGGACTTGGGATTCCATGAGTGTGATGATCTTCAAGAAAGAAGAAAATTAGACAATGGTGACCACAAAGGAGTCTCTTTGTCTGCCATGGGGAAATTCGTCACCAGGATTCTCCTCAATCACCTCCTCCCAGTGCCTGAAGAGCCACTCCCCAAATTTCACTGTTGATGCTGTCCATTTGGAGACAAAATGGACATAATCTTCACTACATGCCATTCCCCAGAGAAATGCAGCCAGTAGCATCAACCAGTAAGCCATAAGACTATAAGAACTGGGACAGGAATAGGTCATTTAATCCCTTGAGCTTGCTCCACCGTTCAATAGGATCACAGCTGATGCCACATTCCTAAAATCCTCTTTCCGTCCTTTTCCCTGTTGCACCTGATCCCCTCCCTGGTTAGGAGTCTGTCTCAGCCATAAATATACCAAGGACTCTGTCACCCTCCTGCCCTCCCACAGGTCTCCATTTGAAGGAGTTCCAAAGATTCACAACTTCTGAGCGAAGAACATAGAACATAGAATATGGAACAATACAGAACAGGAACATGCCCTTTGGCCCACGATATCTGTGCTGAACATGACGTCGAATTAAACTGAATCTCTTCTGCCTGCACATGATCCATATCCCTCAATTTCCTGCATATTCGTGTATCTATCTAACAGCCTCTTAATGCCATTATTGTATCTGCTTCCACCACTACCTCTGGCAACCCATTCCAGGCACCCACCACTCTCTGGTAAAAAACTTGCTCACACATCTCCTTTGAACTTTTCCCCTCTCACTGTAAATGCATGTCCTCTAGTGCTTGACATTTCTACCCTAGGAAAAGATTCTGACTGCCTACGCTATCAATTCCTCTCATAATTTTATAAACTTTGATCAGGTCTCCCCTCAGCCTCTGCCGCTCCAGAGAAAACACCCTAAGCTTGTCCAGCCTCTCCTTACAACACATACCCTCTAATCCAGGCAGCATCCTGGTAAACCTCTTCTGCACCCTCTTCAAAGCCTCCACATCCTTCCTGTAATGAATAGACCAGAATTGTACACAATGCTCCAAGTGCAGCCTAACCAAAATTTTATATAACTGCAACATGAATTTTTTATATAGCTGCAACAGAAATTCTTCCTCATCTCAATCTTAAATGGATGCCTCTTTATTCTGAGACCTTGCCCCCTGAATCTGAACTCTCCCAAGAGAGGAAACATTCTCTCAGCACTTACCCTGTCTAGTCCCCTGAGAATCTTGTTTCAATAAGATTGTTATTCATTCTTCTAAAGTCCAATGAGTGGAGTGACAACCAGTTTAACTTCTCCTCCTAGGAGAAATTTACCCACCCCCCTGCCGTCCCCCACACAGGACTGCCAGAATGAAGTTTATCTGAAAAACACAGGACTGCCCTAATGAAGTTTATCTGAAAATTTCCAGTGAAATAACATCTTTCTTTAACTATGATTCATAAACTTTTTGGACTTTGCAGAAGTCCTTGACTCTGTCAGTGTAGGGGGACTGTGGGCTATCCTTTCCAAATTCAGATGTCATCAGAAATTAGTCTCCATTCTACATCTGAAACATGCAGGTTGCAATCTTAACCAACAGGTTCCTAACAGATCCAACTTCAGTGAGACTGTCAACATCCCAATATTATTTTCAATCTTTCTCACCACAGTGCTGTACCTTGTCTCCAACAAGCTTCCTGCTGGAGTGGAGCTAATCTACAGGAATGATGGGAAACTGCTCAACCTGTGGCATCCCACTCTAGAATCAAGGTCATCCCAACCTCAGTAGTCAAGCTGCAGTCTGCAGGCAACGCAACTGAATATGCACACTCAGAAGCTGAGCTCCAATTCATCAGCAAATAGTTCACTGAAGTATATGAGAGAATGAGTTTTGTAATAAACATCTGCAAAAGAAAAGTCCTCTACCAACCTGCTCCAGCTGCACAATGCCACTCTCAGACAAAATTGGTCCAGAGTGAGACACTAAAAAATGTGGATAACTTCTCCTATCTCACAAGCCACACCTCAGCAAGGGAAGACATTAATCATGAAATTCACCATCACTCTTTTTGTGCCAGCACAGACTTTGGCCACTGGAGGAAAAGAGTGTTTGAGGATTAGGATGTCAAACCCAGTACAAAATGTGGCCTTGCAGGCAGCAGTTGATCTCTGCTCCCCTCTGCCCTTCTAGACAACCTACTGTGTGTACAAGTAGTTCTACTATAATGTGTGTTTCCATAGTGCAAATTGGTTAAAGCGTGATTGATGGATTAGGAAACACTATTTGAATTACACATTGGTTACAGTGTGATCACGATCAGTTTATATCTGTGCTTTAAAGGCAACTACAGCCTATTCTGCTATAACATAACTTTCTATAATACGGAGTTTCTTAGGACCATAACTATTGTGTTATAGCAGAACTACTTGTATGTCAAGATAATGGAGAGATACCTCCCCTCCATTGACCCTGTCTACACCCACTGCTTCCTCGGGAAAGCAGCCAACATGTCAAGTATGCCTCCCACCCCGATCATTCTCTCTTCTCTTCCCTTCAATTGAGCAGAATATGCAAAAGCTTGAGAACACACGCCACCAAGGTTCACGGACAGTTTCTATCCTGCTGTTATAAGACTTTTGAACAGACCTCTTCCACAAAAAAGATGAACTCTTGATTTCTCAGTCTACCTCTTCATGGCCCTTGCACCTTATTGTCTACCTGCACTGCATTTCTCTGTGACTGTAACACTATATTCTGCATTCTGTTATTGCCTTTCCTTTTGTCCTGCCTTGATGTACTGATCTGTCTGGATGGCACGCAAACAAAAGCTTTTCACTGTATCTTAGTACATGTGACAATAATAAACCAATCCAATCCAATGCTAGTTCTGCAGAACACTCCAAGTACACAGACAGGATAAACAAATCAACATCAGCATCTTCTCCCAGGCCAACATCCCCAGCATTGAGGCCCTAATTACACTCAGTCAACTCCATTGGTCAGGCCACTCCCTTGTGTTGCTGACACCAGACTCTATCACAGCAACAGAACAGGAAGTGGCTGTAGAAAATGATTCCAGGATGTTCTCAAAGCCTCTTTGAGAATGTATAATGTCCGCACTGACTCATGGGGATCCTTCTCCCATGACTGTTCAAAGTGGAAAAGGAGCATATGAGATGGCAGTGAAGCCCAGTGTAAATGGCAGAAGAAGCGAACTCCTTCACACACCACCCTACACTCCTGGCCCCATCAGGGACCTGCAGCCCCACCTGTGATAGTTTCTGGGAGTCCTACGATGTTCTCATTAGTCTCCTCAGAACCCACAAAACTAGAGTGGAAGCAAATCACCCTCAATCCCAAAGAACCACCTGAGAAAAAGAAAAAGAAGGTGTGTGACTTTGAAGAATGCATGTCAAATCCTCACTGAAACAGATGGAGAATCACGTGCCAAATCTGATTCGCAGTGAAATCAGTTCGCATTGGTGAGTCATAGGTGGAGAGAGTTAGTAGCTTCAAATTCCTGGGTGTTAACATCTCAGATGATCTGTCCATGTGTGTAGAACAAGTAGTTCTACACACATCTACAGATGTACATGTGTGCAGAGCTACTTGTACACACAGTAGGTTGTCTAGAAGGGCAGAGGGGAGCAGAGATCAACTGCTGCCTGTAAGGCCACATTTTGCTCAGCACATCGACGCAATCATAAAAAAGGTGTGCCAGAATCTCTACTTTCCTAGAAGCTGTAGGAGATTTGGCATGTCACCTAATACTCTAACAAACTTTTACAGATGCACAGTTGAAAGTATCTAGACTGGTTGCATCATGGCTTGGTATGTCAATTCCAACACACAGGAATGCAAGAGGCTGCAGAGAGCAGTAGACACAGCCCGGTTCATGACGGACACAGCCCTCCCCACCATTGACAGCATCTACAGGAGGTGCTGCCTCAAGAAGGCGGCATCTCTTATCAAGGATCCCCACCATCTCGTTCATACCCTCTTCTCACTGCTACCATGGGACAAGAGGGAGCCTGAAGTCCCATACCACCAGGTTCAGGAACAGTTATTTTCCTACAACCATCAGGTTCTTGAACTGACCTGCACAACCCTAATCCTACCTCAGCAACAGAACACTGTGGCCATCTCTTGTACTACCATGGACTTGCCTCGGATTGGGTTTTTTTTTTGCACTTATGTCTTGTTTTGCAGTCTTTTTTTCACTGTCTTGTATATTTTATGAATAATTCATGTACAACTTACATTCTGTGTGTTGTCTGAATCTACGTGCCTGTGATGCTGCTGCAAGCAAGTTTTTCATTGTACCTGTACCTCACTGTACTTGTGCACGTGACAATAAACTTGACTTGAGTTGATCTCACATTCTTAAGGCTCAGAATGCATCAGCTTGTATTCCAGCTCATTTTAACTACTGAATATAAATTGTTATTAGCCTGTACCAAGGATCAGCTCCAAGCACATCTGTTGTTGTCTGCACCTATCTGTACCTCCATTTAATTTGTGTTCTATTGCAATACACTTGATGAGCCATCTGTTCCCACAGCCATTCACTTTCTGTTCCATTTTTATTACGCAATCTCAGTTGTTTATTCGAGTCTTTCATACAATATTTATCATAGAGTGACTGCAGTTAGCACTCTTTAGTTATGTTTAAACAATGGCAGGCATTATTCTGATCTGCTGGAATTAAGGCATTACTGCAGTAAATGCTTTTACTTACTGTGCCCTAGAGGAAATGCTGAAAGTTTCAAGCCACAGCCACAGGGAACAGGAGGTAATGCACGTCATCCCAACACTACTCAGTTCAGTACTCCAGTAAACAGAAACTAATCCCTTCAATTCCCTCAGAGATGTTCACCATGACTCAGGGTTTCACAGAAACACTGAGCACGTGAACTTGGCTTATTTTCAGTATAGTGTTATGGGAGTGTTACACTACCAGTGTTGCGGGAGTGTTACACTACCAGTGTCGAGGGAGTGTTACTCTGCCAGTGTTGAGCGAGTGCCACTCTGCCACAGATGCTGCCTTATAGATACAGTATAATGTTAAGACCCAGTCTGTTCCCTGAGCTGTAGATGAATCATACCAAAGCACTACTTCAAAGAAGTGCAGAGGTGATCTCCCCATGGGATGTGGCTAACACTTACTCCTCAGCCAATGCTTAAAAAAGATTATCTGATCATTATTACAAGGCAACTTTGGTGCATGCAAATTGGTTGGTGTGTTACTTATATTCCAAGACTAGCTAAGCTTCAAGTACTTCATTAACCATAAGGTGCTTTGAGATGTTGTGAGAAGTAGTAATATAAATACATCTTTGTTTCATTGTGCGAAAATTAAATCAGCAGCACTGATTTACCAGAATTATTCAGCGAGTCACACACCGGCTTAGTTATTGACCGGGAGGTGGCCTCTGAAGCTATGGTTAGGGAGGCAGCTATTTCAGGACAAGCCTCAAACATGCATCGACAGACGAGGAGGAGGAAGCATGCCTGGAGGGTTGAAGAGTATCTCAGTGAACCAGGGCAAGGGGTTGAGGAAAAGGTTTGAGTCTGAGAGGAAAACCACCAAGGAACAATTACAGTCAGGAGCTGAATCAGGAGAATAGCTGGAGGAGGTCCCCTGGCAGCTGTAGCAATTGACAGATGTTAGAGAGAATCGGTCCCAGCTGTTCTGTCTTAACTATAAAAAGATTCATGAGGGCTGATATTGGGCCTTTTGCTGTGATTATACAAGGATCTTTAGTTTGTTGCACCTTTGGCATTATGAGTTAGCCAGGACAACATCACCGGTACTAAACTTATCCTTATGTCAAGCTATAATTGTCAGCGGATTGATACGTGCATCATAAATGCAGTGATGCAACCACAATAATGAAGCAATGTTGCATACATTCCTCTCTCGTAATTAGCCAAGTTGATTTGGAGTTGAGGAACACCAGCTACCAAGCACCCACCATCAAACCAGACATAAGCAAGATGTACAGCTGATCCAGCAGCCAACATTGATCCCAAGGAGCCTGCAAGTGCATTGAGTGTGCATTAAGGATTGAGGACAAGGCCTTTTGAGAAACTATTTGTGGATGCATTTGAATTTGGTGGGCAGGCAGTGGACAGAAGGAGGTGAAGCTCACCAGGTCTGGGGCTTCAGTAGAAGCTGGTGTATAGGGTCCAACAGAGGCCCAGAGGATTGTGATCAAGGTTGGGAGGAACTTGGAAATTCCAGATGACTACTATCTGGCTTTTTCTGTGGAACTGGAGGAATGGGGTACTGGACCAAAATGCCCATCTAAGCTAGTCCCATTTTCCCAAGTTTGACCCATATCCATCAACCCTTTTCTTATCCATGTACCTGTCCAAATGTCTTTTAAATGTTGTTATTGCACCTGTCTCAATCACTTCCTCTGTCAGCTCTTTCCATTTACGCACTACCCTCTGTGTGAAAAAGTTACCCATCAGGTTCCTTTAAATCTTTATCCTCTCACCTTACAACTATGCCCTCTAGTTCTTTCCAAACCCTGAGCAAAAGACTGTGTGCATTCACCCTACCTATGCCTCTCATCATTTTATACACCTCTGCAAGGTCACCCCACAGTCTCCAAAACGCTAAGGAATAAAGTCCTAGCCTCTCCTTATAATTCCAGCCCTCAAGTATTGGCAACGCCCTCATAAATCTTCTTTGCATTCTTTCCAGCTTAATGGCATCTTTCCGACAGGAGGCTGACCAAAACTGAACACGATGCTCCAAGTGCGGACTCACCAAATTCTTCTACAACTTATACAAGGTTTCTGGCCATTCCCACTTGAAGAGCCAGCACACTATTTAAGAAGTACCCACTTTTACCACAAATGGAAACAAGTTCTTGTGTCCAGAAAGTGAACTTGCATGGGATAGAGGCAGGTAGCTTCTCTCGGGGCCATTCCTAGCATGCTGAATTCTCAACCTCATTGTCTGTTGGACAGAAGGTAAAGTTACCAACCTCATTTTTAACCCATTGGTACATTGACCGATGAGCTCAGAGAGTATAGCCTTCTACTTAGGAATTAGGTTTCTTTAATTCTTTGTTTAATAAACCTTCATGTCTAAATCTGACACCAAATCCTTTTCACAGGTTTACATCCTGAAAGATGTGTGAGAACTGGACTCATGTACTTCCTGCACTGATTGATCACTGTCCACATGGAGGGCAGATTGGCAGACCATAAAAGGCCCGTTCCCATGGCAACCAGGTAAAAAAGGCTGTCATGGACGTGAGGCAAAACCAGTGAAGGGTGACCAGTGTGTGTGCCCCCAGAGCACCGTGTGAGCAGCTGCCCTGATGCAGTCCTGTGCAGTGAGTGACCCACAGTGCAGTGAGGCATGGGATAGCCAGATAGGCAGGGACCACGGCAGCTCGCACTGAGATGGAGAACATAGAAAGGCTGCAAACAGTGAGGGAGGATGGCTGGGAAATATCCTGACTCGGGAAATATGAATCCAACAGATGCTGTGATCAAGCATCAAGATGGATAGGAGACCCTTTGAAGTCCCATCTCTTTGGTGACCTTGTCTGAGATTGTTCAGTGATGGTCCTATTCACCCTTCAGCTCCTATTTATATCAGTAAGGGTGGAAATGAGCATTGCGCCAGTAGTAATGTCATTCAGTGCATGACTGACCTTGGGAAAACATCAGGCACAAGTAACATCAGCAGCACATGGACATGCCTGGTCAAGGAAGTAATTGCTAGGGCCATATAAGCACTCCAGCACAATTTTTGGCAATAAACAATGGGAGCTAATTGATCCACTTTCATATGTTTGGTGTTAGATAGTAGAAACTGCAGGTCCAGATCATGAACATTTGCTGTTGCTTACTCTCCAGGTCTGTTCTGCAGCTTCCAGAGTTTAAAGCCAACCTCCATGACACCACAATAAGCAACCCAGGAGAAACATCAGGGGTCCATAAAACACTGATTATAAAAAGAGTCTCTGAAAACTGCATAATCACAATAACAGGAAAGAAAGACTGTGACTGGCAGTCAAAAGTGTCCAACTATGTAATGAAGTATCTATTCACTCTCCAACTGGCTGTGAGATACAGGTGTACAGGTGATCAATACCAAGAGTTACAGATGTGTTGTCTGACCAATGGTAAGAGTTGCAGCTGTGTTGTCAGACCAATAGCGAGAGTCACAGGTGCGCTGTCTGACCAATGGCGAGAGCTGCAGATGTGCTGTCTGACCAATGATAAGAGTCACAGGTGTGCTGTCTGACCAATGGTGACAGCTGCAGATGTGCTGTCTGACCAATAGCAAGAGTCACAGGTGTGCTGTCTGACCAACGGTAAGAGTTGCAGCTGTGTTGTCGGACCAATGGCGAGAGTCACAGGTGTGCTGTCTGACCAATGGTGAGAGTTGAAAATGTGTTGGCTGACCAATGGCAAGAGTTGCAGATGTGTTCTATAGCCAATGGCAGGAGTTGCAGATTAGTTAGCTGACCAATGGCAAGAGTTGGAGATGTGTTGGCCGACCAATGATGAGAGTGTGCTGCGGAACCATGGAGGAAGTGACACTCCAGGGATACGTTTGACCAGAGCTGACTCTAAGGACTCCAGAGTGGTCATGCAGGCAAGGTGCTAATCTTCAATACATAGTTCTTTCATTTCTTCTGCACAACTAATCAGGTGTCAAAGCAGATGGATCATTATGACTTCTAATGCAGCAGAGACCACCCTGTAGATTTCCAATATAAATTCAAATTATTGGATTTTCACCCTCTCCTTTCCCAGCACATTAGTGGCTGCTTTTAGTCAATCAGTATAACACATCCTCTGTGTTAAATCTATGGTGGAATTTGCAAACTGTTATAAATACTGTAAAGAGAAGCCTGAGGTTTACAGAGCTATAAAAGTCAGTGGTAAAATGATAGCCTCTGGCAGCCTGGCCACTTACTTGATTAAAATTCCTCCCCTTTTCACAGTCCAATGAGCAAACCAGCAGTGAGTGCATTGGTCCAAAAATTTTTCTCTCTACTGAAGTCAGATCTGTGATATAAGTGACTCAGTGACACAGCAGGTAGTGCTGCTGCCTCACAGCTCCAGGAACCCCGGTTCAATCCTGACCTCCAGTTCTGACTGAGTTTGTATATGCTCCCTGTGACTGCAAGGCTTTCCAGTGGGTGCTTCTGTTTCCCTCCATATCCCAAAGACATGCTGGTAGGGTAATTGGTTACTGTAGTTGCTCCTAGTGTGGGTGAGTGGCTAGTGATGGGGGTGGAGGGTGAGTTGATGGACACATGAGAGGGAAAAGGTTTCAGGGAAGTAAGTGAGAGAATGGAATTGGTCTGAGAATCAGCATGGACCTGAGGGCTGAATGGCCTCTTACTATATAGTCAGCAAAAATATGTGAAACTGAAACCTTAGCTTTCTCTTCCTACTACTGCTTCCTGTGGCCATCAATAACTTGATGATGTACAGATTTTCTGGCACTGGTATATGTGCAGGGCCATGGTCTGATGACCATTTATAGGGCGTGAGAGACAAGCCCAATTCTATTCTAATCAGGCACAATCACACACAATTAATTCAGGACAAAGAAAAATATATGGCTCTAGGCAACCAGAAGGACCCTCTAGTACCCCAGCATATTTTCTAAAATGATTCCCGTATTTCTCTCACTCTCTCTCTCCCCCCTCCTCTCTCCCCCTTCTCTCTTTCTCCTCCTCCTCTCTCTCCCTCCTTTCCCCCGTCTCTCTGACCTCCTCTTTCTCTGCTCTCTCAGCTCCTCTATCCCCTTCTCTCTCTTCTTCCCTCCTCTTCTCCCTCCTCTCTATCCCCCTCCATCTCTCCCCTCTTCTCTCTCTCCTCTCTCCTCCTCTTCCTCCTCCTTTCTCTCTCCTCTCTCCCCCCACCTCTCTCTCTCTCTCTCTCTCTCTCTCTCTCTCTCTCTCTCTCTCTCTCTCTCTCTCTCTCTCTCTCTCTCTCTCTCTCTATCTATCTATCTATCTATCTATCTCCTTCTCTTTTTCTCCCTCTCTCTCCTCTTTCTCTTCCCTATCAATTTTTCTGGGAGTCTGTTCCATGTATCTCACTCTTTACTGAAGGGTAATATTAATCTTAAATCTGCCTTTATCAGTTTGAAACTGTGTTCCCTTGTTCTTAATCTCAAGTGTCAGTTTCAAGTAAAATTCCACAAGAGTAGAGCAGTGTAGCAGTAATTCAAATGCCTAGAAAATGATCAATTTCTACTTAAATCTTACCTTGAAGTTTTGGACTTTTATCTGGTTTCTTAAATCAGATAAAATACCAATATTATTAGAAGTGACGAGCTCTCATAAAACCATGACCTGAGGGCCATTGTCCATTAGGAAAGAAAGCCTGCCCTTACTTATCCAACCATATGCCACACTAGTCACCATATGATTTACAAGGATTCACCTCCACTTTCTAAAAAGCTTTTGTTTTGCTTGCCATCCAGACAAATCATGCCACACATATCGCATCTAGGTAGTAAAAAGAAAACAGAATGCAGAATTTAGCATTGCAGTTATAGAGAAAGTGCAGTGTAGGTAAACAAATAAAGTGCAAGGGCCACAAAGAGGTAGATTGAGAGATCAAGAGTCCAAGAGTTCACCTTTTAGCATATGAGAAGTCCATTCAAGAGTCTGATAGCATGTGGTATAATGGTATGAGGGGCCTGCAGGGGGACTTCATGCTCTCCTCTTTAAAAGAACCATTGCACCTCTAACATCTACTTGAGCCATGGAAAAAGATAAAAAGGCCTTATTTCAACTAAATGATGTTCTCTTTGAGAAAACGTAACTCCTTGACCACTCTTGGCATTGTCTATATTTTAAGCCCAAATCTTGCAGAAACAGGATATTGTTAGAGCTGAAACTCATTGACCTGTAGATGGATTTCATGTGGGTCATCTATGAATTGGAGCAGTACAGTGGAACAGATGGTAGAGCCCCTGTCTCACAGCTCCAGACACCAGGTGCTGTCTGTGTGGAGTTCAGACATTCTCCCTGTGACTGTGTGGGTTTCCTTCGGGTACTCCAGTTTTCACCCACATCCCAAGAACATGTGGGTTTATAGGTTAATTAGCTGCTGTAGATTTTCCTTGGTGGATGTGAGGGGTAGAATTTGGGGGAAAGTAGATTGGAATGTGAGGAGAATAACGTGGAATTAGTGTAGGATTAATGAGTGTTTGATGGTTAGTGTAGACTCAATGGGCCGAAGGGCCTGTTTCCATGTTGTATGACTCTGTGACATCTAATGAATTACTTGTGGGTAATATTCCAACATTGACCTTGGGAAGTGAATACTACCAATACCAAAAGGCAGAAAACCTTCCCTAGCAGAATAATTTTAATTCACTTTTTCAAACTAAAAGCTTAAATATTATATGAAATCTCAGAGGGTGAGCTAAGGACTCTAATGTAACCATGGAGTTCATGTGACATTTATTAATGGTTCACACTTTACTCATACAGTTCATGACATCATCTGTAGCCCTGATTAGATTACCACCTTCCAGCTCACTGACAAGTTAGACATTATTTCATCTTTATTCAAGAAGCGTAGTTCATGAGAAAAACCTTATTATTAGCAGCATTATAACAGTATTATTCATAAGTGGTGTTGAATGTTAGAGGGCTGACCTGAGTTGGGAGGGTGAAGGCTGTAGCCCAATATCCCACAGTGCCTGGTTAGAGAGACTAAGAGGGGAACAATGATCAGATGCTGCAATAGTTCCCTGAAAGTCCGAGTAAAATCCAGGAGCTTGAATTATGAATAAAGATGATTCATCCCAAAGCTATTTGGTAATTGGTAATTGGTTAATTGGTTTATTATTGTCATGTGTACCGGGATACAGTGAAAAGTTTTTGTTTGCATGCCATCCAGACAGATCATTCCATACATGAGTACATCAAGGTAGTACAAAAGGAAAAAAAAACAGAATGCAGAATATAGTGTTTGAAGTTACAGAAAAGTGCAGTGCAGGTAGACAAATAAAGTGCAAGGGCCACGGCGAGGTAGTTTGAGAGATCAAGAGTTCATCTTTATCGTACAAGAGGTCCTTTCAAGAGTCTTATAACAGCGGGATAGAAGGTGTCCTTGACTCTGGTGGTTCGTGTTCTCAAGCTTTATAATCTTCTGCCTGATGGGAGAAGGGAGAAGAGAGAAAGACCGGGGTGGGAGGAGTTCTTGATTATACTGGCTGCTTTCCTGAGACAGCAGAAAGTATAGACGGAGTCAATAGAGGGGAGGCTGGTTTTTGCGATGGACTGGACTGTGTTCACAACTCTCTGCGATTTCTTGCGGTCTTGGGCAGAGTCATTGCCATACTAAGTTGTGATGCATCCGGATAGGATGCTTTCTATGGTGCATCTGTAAAAATTGGTGAGGGTCATCGGGGACATGCCAAATTTCCATAGCCTTCTGAGGAATTAGAGGAGTTGGTGTGCTTTCTTGGCCATAGTGTCCACATGGTTGGACCAGAAAAAATTGTTGGTGATATGAAAACCTTCGTCGCCTGTCTCCAGTTTCTTGCCTCGGGAACTTTTCTCAAAGTTAGCTCTAAAGTCCAGGACTTCACTGGACTTCATTGGATAAACACACTAGTCTACACTGGCTGACATTGACCAGAAACTTCACTGCCCTGCTATTCTTCTGTAATCCTTCCCTTCATATAAACTTTATATCCTTATTGATCTCATATGATATGTCCACTTTCAATCACTTCTTTATATCGCCCTCCGACTACATCCCCAAACCTGAACCATATCTCTTACCCTCAGTGCTCTGCTTCCTTCTGAGTCAGCCAATGAAAAGACAGCGCCAGAGGGTCAGGATTGAACCCAGTTGTGGAGCCATCCAGCAGTACCACCAATTTGTCCCTGTCACTCCCATGGTGTGGACCTCATTTCCACTCACTTGTCCAATGAACAGAATGTAAACAGATATCGTGGACAACTGCTTCCATCTCTTGCTGTCAGATCTGGCTGTAAGTCATAAACATATTCAGCTCCGGCTCTCTTGTGGCAAAGTATCTCAGTATTCCCGAGTTATCCAGGAATGAAAACACAATCCTGGCTTCTTTTCACAAATCCAAACTAAATTGTTTATTTGATAACATTCCGATGCATTCCAGTGCTTGGGATGTTTTGCAATGTTAACCATGACATTAAAGTTGTTCCTATTTATCAAACCAGCTATGAGTCTGCCCAAAAAATGGCAAATGAGTTTCTCTGACACTGGAGGGTTAAACTTCTTCATGAAAAATGCATAGAATTTTTTTTTGTAAAATTGGCTGTCAGGCAAACTAAATCAGGGCAGGAGCCAAGCAGGTACTGAATCTGGCTTCAGAATTAACTACACAGCTAGTTTGAAGCCAATCATAATAATAGGTTGGCTGTGGCACATTTTTCTTTGGGTGGCCTGAATTTTCACTGCAGTGGAGTTGGGAATATGCATGAGTATTCGGAATGCCTTGAGTAAGGATCAAGTGCTACTGTTTAGTCACACTCTCAGTCACAAAGCTTTGCTCAGTTTGCAATCAGGAGAAACAAATTTGTAACAGTGGGTATTGGTACTAAAGGCAATGGTCATAGAGAAATGTTTTTCAAAAGGCTTTTCAAAACTGGGTAAACATTAGCATTTTCTCTTTTTAACACTGCTCCATATTTTCTATCTATTCTGAAATATATGACAGTGAGTAAAACAAACTTTTATATTAGGAATTGAGTAATCAGCCTGGGAAAATTCTGTAAATTCCTGTTAGAAGAAATGGAAGTGACTGGGACACTCATGCTCACATAAACAGTAGAGTGGGCCAAACCATAAGATCCATAAATACTGGAACAACATGAGACAAGGTTCTCTTTCCATCTCAGATAAGGAGTGTGCAGCCACGCCCAATACGCCATGGAAGCACTAAATATGAGAGATGATGGAACTCCATTCCAGCTTGAATTATGGTAACCAAGGTCAGGCTTGTGTCAGTGGTACTTTGCTAGGGCTTTAATGAAAGAGCAACATGTTAACCCAGTGAGCACTTTAATAATACTTGCCGAGCATTAACCTCAATGTCCTTCATTTGTCTGAAACAAAAGAAGCAGGTTTCTAACCTCATTGCAAAGTTTTGATTTTGTTTGTCCACTCATCATGTGATAATTAGGGACACATTCTGGAAGGTGACAATATTTTATTAACTAAATGAACTCCAAGAAAATAACTTCAGGGTTTACGTGTTTCCTGCCCAGAAGCATTGCAGAGTTCCACAATGTTAACTTTCTGAAGCCATTTGTCATTTTGTTTGGTGTAAAACTGGTGGAGGGGCAAAAAAAAAATTGGAGGAGTAAGCCATAAGCCTTTCTACCATGGCTGATTATTGATCTCTATACTATTCTCCTGCTCTTTCGCCATGTACCTTGATGCCTTTTCTATCTAGAATTTTAACTATCTCCTTAAATATATTTAACAATTTCGTGTCTAGAGACCTCTGTGTTAGTGTGTTCCACAGGTTCATTACTCTTTGTGAAGACGCTTCTCTTCATCTGTGTCCTAAATGTCTTGCCCTGCAACTTGAGACTGTCATTCTAGATGCCCAACCCAAGAGAAACATCCTCCCTGCATCCAGTCCGTCTCACCGTGTTAACGTTTTGTACATTTTGATTAAATCCTCTTTTGATCTTCCAAACTCTAGTGAATGCCAGGTGGATGGATAAGTTGCTCTGATATATGGGCTGTTGCCTCAGCTATTTGGGCTGGTGGCCCAGCAGTACTGGATGTGTTGTCATAGATGTGGGTTTTTCTTTCCCAAGTATAATCTGGCACATTGGAGTGAGAGGGTCTGTATCTCAACCACCGCCACATAATTCCATTTGACAGTGCTCATGCTACTCCTGTTTTTAGCCTTAACACTTCTTTCTTTGATGCACAGAAAAAAAAACAGATCAATGATTCTCATATTATATTTCCATATGACATAGAAGGAGTGCATACACCTCATTCATTGGATGCTGGCTCCCAAAGCAATCCCATCAATCCCATTCCCCTATTTATTTCCCTGTAACCTGTTCTCTTTTACAAGCCCATTAACGAACCTCAATTCTGCTACTTCTCAACCTGCTCTAGAGGTAGCTTACAATGACTTAACAATCAGCAAGTATTTGGGACGTGGGAGGAAACCCAGGCAGACACTGGGAGAATGTGCAAACTCTAAACCGACTGCTCTGGAGGTTAAACTCGAGTCAGAGTCACTGGAGCTGTGAGGCTCTACTGTACTGTCCTTTCCCTTGTCACTCTCCAGAAATGTTGCACACAATTAGTGCTAACAGACCAAAGCCAAGTTACAGTAATGTAAATATAGACTAAGCAAAAGATAGAAAATGAAGATGCTGTTATAGTGAGAGACATTAATAGCAGATGTAAAACACTTGTTTGAGATGAAGCAAGGAATCACAGAAGATTACAAGACTTTTTCAATTAAACCTGAATAGGTCACTTTGGAAGCTGGAAATAACATAAAAGAAAGCTAAGTGGTTGAGCAAATTACTCCAACAAATGGCTGTATTGCAAGAAGCTAGATTAGGAGAATTGATGACCCAGCATGACAAATAAAGGAGACGGAATAGAGGCATGAAATAAGAATAGGCAGAGTAAGAGATACTCATCAGCTCTGTCAGCGTCTGGACGGAAAACAGATTGGTTAACACATGGGGTGATGATTCAGCATTACTAATTCCTCAGATCCAACCAAAATGTTAACGTATTTTCTCTGATCAAATGCTGGTGGGTCATTCTGGGTTTCAGATTCTTACTAAATTTATTTCAGATTCCTGGTTTTATTTCTTTTAGCTGAGATATCTTACACAACCTTTGTGGGTGAATTCTTTAATGTTGTTCATATTGCAGATATAAAATTATTGATGTAATATTTGCAAACAGTGCATTTTACAGTTATTAAGGAATGAATCATTGGTTTAGCACAGCCAATCAAAGAGTTCCGAAGTGTATTTACCCTTGTCAGAAATACAACGCTAAATTTCACACAGTCAAACAGCAATAATCTGGTTTATTGATTTTAATTAAAGGACTCCACAGATAACATGCCTGCACTTCGTTGAAAAGGCACAGTGTAATCTTTTTCATCTGCCTAAGAGGGCAAGAGAGACCTGAGATTATAGAACAGTACAGCACAGGAACTGGCCCTTCAGCCCACGATGTTGTGCCGAACTAATTATAAGCTCATCTGAAACACAGCACTTCTGACAATGTAGCACTTCCTCAAGGTTGTAATCTACCAAAATTCCACGGATTCTGGAGATGTCCTGGAGGACTGGAAAACTGGAAATGTAAGGCCACTATTGAAGAAAAAAGGGAGGTGGCTAGCAGTAAAGCAAAGGCTAGTTGCCTAATATCTATCATTGGGGAAATGCTGGAATCCATTAGAAAGGACATCTAGACAATCATAAGATAATCAAACAAGGTGAACAAGGTGATACAATCATTCAGCAATTAGAGCTTTTGCCTCACAGATCCAGTGATCAGGGTTCTAATCCGACCTCCAGTGCTGTCTATGTGGAGTTTGTGCATATTCTCCCTGTGACTCCATGGGCTTCACGTGGGTCTACTGGTTTCCTCTCACATCTCAAAGTTGTGCTGGTTGGTAGGTTCATTGGCTACTATGAATTAACATGTGTAGGAGGTTTGTAGGACAATCAGGGAGGAATTGATGGGCATGTGAGAGAGAGAGAAATAAGAGGGGAGATGGGATTGATGGGATTGCACTGAAAACCAGCACAGATTTTATGGGCTGAATGGCCTCTTCTATATCATAAGGAAACATGAAATAAGTTGCATGGTTTTATGAAAGGGAAGAGGTGTTTGCCAAATTTGCTAAACCTCTTTGTTGATGGAGTAAAGAAGGTGGACAAAGAGCACCCAGTAGATGTAGTGTATTTAGATTTCCAGAAGATATTGCAAAAGATGTCACGTAAAGATTTACTGTACAAGATAAAATGCAAAGTGTACAAGATAAAAAATTGGCATTATAGGAAACTAACTAACTGACAGAGAAAAGCAGTTGCAATGGATAGATCACTTGCAGATTGACAACTAGTAACTAATAAACTGAATTGTGAGAAGACTCAAAGAGTCTGCAGAGGGATATAGATGGGTTAAATGAGTGGGCAAGAAGTTAGCAGATGTAATGCAATGTGGTAAAATGTGACTTCATCCACTTTGGAAGGAAGAATGGAAAACCACAGTTATTTAAGCAGAGAGGGGCAACAAAATGTTGCAATATAAAGGGATTGGGAGTCCTGATACACAAAACACAAAGAAGTTAGCATGTAGGTACAGCAGGTAATTAGGAATATTGGTCTTTATTGTAAGGGGTATGAATTACAAAAGTAGGATAATATCATTGCAACTTTACAGAACACTGCTGGGACCACACCAGGTGCATAGGTACAGTTTTCATCTCCATACTTAAAGAATAATATCCAGGTGACCCGCTGTGTTACGGGGTGATTGTATTCCTAGAAGCAGTCTGAATCACGACTTTCCATAACGCGAAGTCACGTCATCTATACATTTGTCAAGAAAAGTAAATATTGTTTTTATTTTTTATTTTTTTCCACATAAATTCCATGAGAGTGAAATTTATTATATATGTCAAATTTTGGGGTAGAATTTGTGAATTCTGTAAGGGTGAATTTCCATAACCAAAACGGCCATAACACAGGGTTCATCTGTACTTGTACTAGAGGCCACAGAGAGAAGACACAATGGATTAATTCTTGGGATAAAAAGGTTAACACACACAGAGAGAAGGTTAGGTCTATACTCACTGGAGTATAGAAGAATAAAAGGGAAGCTTTTTGAAACATATAAGGTTCTAGGGGGGTGGGGAGGAATTGACAGGATGGATGCAGAGAGGCTGTTTCCCTAAGTGGGGATATCTAGAAACTAGGGGAATAGTTTCAGAATAAGAGGTCACTCATTTCAGATGGAGGTGAGCAGAAATTTCTTCTCATAAACCTTTGGAATTAGAACATAGGACAAAGAACAGTACAGCACAGCAATATGCCCTTTGGTCCACGATATCGTGCTGAACTAATTAAGCTAGTAATTAAAAATCTACTAAACTAGTCCCTTCTGCCAACAAAAGTCCATATCCCTCCATTCTCTGCAGATTCATGTGTCTATCTAAGAGACCTCTGTCGTATTTGCCTCCACTACCACCCCTAGCAGCACATTCCAGGCACCCACCTCTCTCTGTGTAAAAACCTTGCCCCGCACTTCTCCTTTGAACGTACCTCCTCTCACCTTAAAAGTATGCCTCTAGCATTACACATTTCGACCCTGGGAAAAAGATACTGCCTGTCTACTCTACCTACAGTATGCCTCTCATAATCTCGTAAACTTCTGTCAGGTCTCTCCTCAGCCTCTGCCGCTCCAGAGAAAACAATCCAAGTTTGTCCAACCTCTCCTTATAGCACATGCCCTCTAATCCAGACAGCATCCTGATAAACCCCTCCTGTACCCACTCCAAAGCCTCCACATCCTTCTTATAATGAGGCTATCAGAATTGAATGCAATACTCCAGATGCAGCCTAACCAGTGTTTTGTAAAGCTGCAACATAACCTCCTGACTCTTGAACTCAATTCTCTATCCCAGTAGCTGTGAAGGTGGAGCCATTGAATATTTTCAGGTTGGAGATTGACAAGAGATTTGAATGCCAAGGTAGCCAAGGGGTGTGGAGAGAGAGCAGAAAAAGGACAGCAAGCTTGGATCAGCCATGATCTTATTGAATATGAGACCCAGTTGGAGAGATAGATTGCCCTACTCCTGCTCCACGTGTTCTTATGTTTTTATGTAAGTTCTGCACTGGGGAAAACTTACCTAAAACAGAACAAAATATAGAGTGCATTTTGCATTGTTATCTCTGGAATGGGACTTGGACCATAGGGTAGAGTGATAGCATTGTTTTATAAAGGAACACCTTTGGGTTCCTTTATAAAAGGGATAGGTGCTAACCCTATTGAACTAAAGCTGAAGTGTTGACAGCTTCACTGAAAAGATGCCCAGGGATGGTTAGACACATTGCTAGTCCTGTTGAAACACTTTGCTTTTTCATGCACTAATAATGTGAGCAAGTGGCCAAAAAAAATTTGAGGATGGAAGATTGCTTTTACGAAGCGGACTGGAATGATAAGTAGCTGGCTATTTACCTTATGCTCAGATGGTTATGAGTTCAAGTTTTTCCCTGTCCCTCGTGGCAGGTTACATGGAAATGGTTGTCTATGTATTTGATTAGTATTTTTCCCTCTGGATTGAATGGCCAAGATTCAGATTGTTTGATATACAATAATGCAACATAATTCCTTTACATTTATGAACAAGGGAATCTTAAACCACTGTCCTTTGAACAGTGAACATATGGGAGGGCAGCAATGTGTGCAATACTGTGATAAGAACTATAAAAACAGAGTGGCGTGCAGGCCAAAGTGACATTGAAGTATTTTGTCTGCAGTGAATTCGAAAACAGGTAATATCAATGTCCAGCGAGATGTTTTCCTTAAGGATGTTGGCTGGCTACACTTCAACCAGATCATCTTTTCCGAAGTTAGGAAGATCAATGGAATTTGGAATTATGTGCCTAAAATTAATCCTTGTCTGGCAGTTCTAAACTCACAACATAGTATCACCAGAATGCTGTAATCTGCCTCAGAAATTCATGCCAGTGACTTCAACAAAATGACTTTCAGAGACATGTACAATGTGCAGACATGATTATGGTGTGCTTAAGGCAACTGACTAGGAATGAGTTTGAAGACAAAAGCAAAAAAGCAGAAGGGTCTTTGGCCTGAAACATTAACTCTGTTTCTCTTTCACTGATGCTGCCTGACCTGCTGAGTGTTTCCCACATTTTCTGTTTGTATTTCACATCTCCAGCATCTGCAGATTTGGTTTGATTTTCATGAATTTTAACAAAATATTTTTTCTCTCTGGTTTGACTTCCACCCCCAGTTTTGTGTCAATTCCTCACCAGGTAAATAAAAAAGTGCCTGAAGTGATGAAGTGCTTTGAGAGGTTGGTTATAGCTAGTATTAACTCTTGCCTGAGCAAGGACCTGGACCCATTACAATTCACCTACTGCCACAATAGGTCTACAGCGGATGCAATCTCACTGGCCCTCCACTCTGCTTTGGAGCACCTAGACAACAGCAAAACACATGTCAGGCTGCGTTTATCGATTACAGCTCGGCATTCAACACCATCATCCCCTCAGTACTCATAACCAAGCTTCAAAACCTGGGTTTCTGTACCTCCCTCTGCAACTAGGGCCTCGACTTCCTTATCAGGAGATCACAGTGTGGAGTGGTAATAACATCTCCTCCTCGCTGACAATCAGCACAGGCACACCTCAAGGATGCGTGCTTATCCCACTGCTCTACTCTTCCTACACTCAGGGCTGTGTGGCTAGGCACAGCTCAAATGCCATCTATAAACTTGCCAATGACACCACTGTTGGAAAAATCTCAGATGGCAACAGGGAGGCAAACAGGAGTGCTATAGATCAGCTGGTTGAGCAACAACAACCTCACACTTAGTGTCAACAAGACAAAGCAATTGATCCTGGATTTCAGGAAGGGGAAGTAGGAAGAACACACACCAGTCCTCATTGAGGGGTCAGCAGTGGAAAGGGTGAGCAGCTTCAAGTTCCTGGGCGTCAGCATTACGGACGATCTATCCTGGGCCCAACACATTGATGCAATCACGAAGAAGGCACACCAGCGGCTCTAATTTGTTAGGAGTTTGAGGATACTTGGTATGTCACCAAAAACTCTTGCAAATTTCTATAGATGTACAGTGGAGAGCATTCTGACTGGTTGCATCACTGCCTGGTATGGAGGCTCCAATGCACAGGATCGCAAGAGGGTGCAGAGGATCAGCCAGATCTATCACAGGTACAACCCTCCCCACCATCAACGGCATCTTCAAACGGTGGTGCATGAAGAAGGCAGCATCCATCACTAAGGGCCCTCACCATCCAGGACAAGCCCTCTTCTCATTACTACCATCAGGGAGGAAGTACAGGAGCCTGAAGACCTACAATCAATGATACAGAAACAGCTTCCTCCCCTCCGTCATCAGATTTCTGAACTGTCCATGTTCTGAACTACCTCATTATTTCTTTTTTTGCACTCTATTTAGAACATAGGACATAGAAAACATACAGCACAATTCAGGCCCTTCGGCCCACAAAGCTGTGTCAAACATGTCCCTACCTCAGAAATTATTAGGCTTACCCATAGCCCTCTATCTTTCTCAGCTCCATGTAGCTATCCAAAAGTCTCTTAAAAGACCCTATCGTATCCACCTCCACCACCGTTTCCGGCAGCCCATTCCATGCACTCACCACTTTCTGAGTAAAAAACTTACCCCTGACATCTCCTCTATCTCTACTCCCCAGCACATTAAACCTATGTCCTCTTGTGACCACCATTCAGCGCTGGGGAAAAGCTTCTGACTATCTACCCGATCAATGCCTCTCATCATCTTATACACCTGTATCAGGTCCTCACTCATCCTCCGTCGCTCCAAGGAGAACCTGCTTTCCCTCAACCTGTTTTCATAAGGCGTGCTCCGCATTCCAGAAAGCATCCTTGTAAATCTCCTCTGCACCCTTTCTATGGCTTCCACATCCTTCCTGTAATGGGGTGACCAGAACTGAGCACAGTACTCCAAGTGGGGTCTGAGCAGGGTCCTATATAGCTGCAACGATACCTCTCGGCTCCTAAATTCAATTCCACAATTGATGTAGGACAATACACCGTATACCTTCTTAACCACAGAGTCAACCTATGCAGCTGCTTTGAGCGTCCTATGGACTTAGACCCCAAGATCCCTCTGATCCTCCACACTGCCAAGAGTCTTACCATTAATACTATACTCTGCCATCATATTTGACCTAACAAAATGAACCACTTCACACTTAATCTGGGTTGAATTCCATTTGCCACTTCTCAGCCCAGCTTTGCATCCTATCTATGTCCCGCTATAACCTCTGACAGCCCTCCATACTATCCACAACACCTCCAACCCTTGTGTCATCTGCAAACTTACTAACCCATCTCTCCACTTTCTCATCCAGGTCGTTTATAAAAATCACAAAGAGTAAGGGTCCCAGAACAGATCCCTAAAGTACACCACTGGTCACCGACCTCCATGCAGAATATGACCCTTCAACAACCACTCTTTGCCTTCTGTGGGCCAGTCAGTTCTGGATCCACAATGCAATGTCCCCTTGGATCCACAATGCAATGTCCCCTTGGATCCCATGCCTCCTTACTTTCTTAATAAGCCTTGCATGGGCTACCTTATCAAATGCCTTGCTGAAATCCATATACACTACATCTACTGCTCTCCCTTCATCGATGTGTTTAGTCACATCCTCAAAAAATTCAGTCAGGGTCGTAAGGCAGGACCTGCCCTTGACAAAGCCATGCTGACTATTCCTAATCATATTATACCTCTCCAAATGTTCATAAATCCTGCGTCTCAGGATCTTCTCCATTAGCTTACCAACCACTGAGGTAAGACTCACTGGCCTATAATTTCCTGGGCCATCTCTACTCCCTTTCTTGAATAAGGGAACAACATCTGCAACCCTCCAATCCTCCGGAACCTCTCCTGTCTCCATTGATGATGCAAAGATTATCGTCAGAGGCTCCACAATCTCCTCCCTCGCCTCCCACAGCAGCCTGGGGTATATCTCATCTGGTCCCGGCGACTTATCCAACTTGATACTTTCCAAAAGTTCCAGCACCTCCTCTTTCTTAATATCTACATGCACAAGCTTTTCAGCCTGCTGCAAGTGCCCACTACAATCCCCCAGATCTTTTTCTGTAGTGAATACTGATGTAAAGTATTCATTAATTACCTCCGCTATTTCTTCCGGATCCATACACATTTTCCCACTGTTGCACTTGATAGGTCCTATTCTGTCGCATCTTATCCTCTTGCTCTTCACATACTTGTAGAATGCCTTGGGGTTTTCCTTAATCTTGCTCGCCAAGGCCTTCTCATGTCCCCTTCTGGCTCTCCTAATTTCCTTCTTGAGCTACTTCTTGTTAGCCTTATACTCTTCAGATCTCTAACATTACCTAGCTCTCTGAACCTTTTGTAAGCTTTTCTTTTCCTTTTGACTAGATTTATTATAGCCTTTGTGCACCACGGTTCCTGTATCCTATCATAACTTCCCTGTCTCATTGGAATATTCCTATGCAGATCTCCACACAAATATCCCCTGAACATTTGCCACATTTCTTCTGTACTTTTCCCTGAGAACATTTCCCAATTTAAGCTTCCAATTTCCTGCCTGAGAGCCTCATAATTCCCTTTACTCCAAGTAAACACCTTTCTAGTCTGTCTGTTCCTATCTCTCTCCAATGCTATCATAAGGGAGATAGAATTATGATCACCATCTCCAAAATGCTCTCCCACAGAGAGATCTGACACCTGACCAGGTTCATTTCCCAATGCCAAATCAAGCACAGCCTCTCCTCTTGTAGGCTTATCTACATATCGTGTCAAGAATCCTCCTGAACACACTTAACAAACTCCACCCCATCTAAACCCCTTGCTATAGGGAGATGCCAGTCAATATTTGAGAAATTAATATCTCCCATCACAACAACTCTGTTATTATCACACCTTTCTAGGATCTGCTTCCCTATCTGTTTCTTGATATCCCTGTTACTATTGGGCGGCCTATAAAGAACACTCAGTAAAGTTATTGACCCCTTCCTGTTCCTAACCTCCACCCACAAAGACTCCGTAGACAGTCCCTCCATGAACGTCCACTTTTTCTTCAACAGTGCCGTTCCCCCACCTCTTTTGCCTCCCTCCCTGTCCTTTCTGAAACATCTAAAACCCGACACTTGAAGTAACCATTTCTGTCCCTGAGCCATCCAAGTCTCTGTAATGGCCACCACATCGTAGCTCCAAGTATTTATCCAAGCCCTAAGCTCATCCGTCTTGTTCACAATACTCCTTGCATTAAAATAGACACATCTCAAACCGTCGGTCTGAGCACGTCCCTTCTCTATCACCTGCCTATCCTCCCTCTCGTACCAACTACAAGCTTTCTCTGTTTGAGAGCCAAACACCTCTTCCCCAGTCTCTCCAGTTCGGATCCCACCCCCCAACAATTCTAGTTTAAACTCCCCCCAGTAGCCTTAGCAAACCTCCCCGCCAGGATATTGGTCCCCCTGGGATTCAAGTGCAACCCATCCTTTTTGTACAGGTCATACCTGCCCCAAAAGAGGCGCCAATGATCCAGAAATCTGAATCCCTGCCCCTCACTCCAATCCCTCAGCCACACATTTAACCTCCACCTCATTCTACTCCTAAACTCACTGTCGTGTGGCACAGGCAGTAATCCTGAAATTACTACCTTTGCGGTCCTGCTTCTCAACTTCCTTCCTAACTCCCTGTAGTCTTTTTTCAGGACCTCATCCTTTTTCCTACCTATGTCGTTGGTGCCAATATGTACCATGACCTCTGGCTGTTCTCCCTCTCTCTGCAGGATATCTTGGACGCGATCTGAAACATCCCAGACCCTGGCACGTGGGAGGCAAACTACCATCCGAGATTCCTTCCTGTGCCCACAGAATCGCCTGTTTGCCCACCTAACTATAGAGTCCCCTTTCACTACTGCCCTCCTCTCTCCTTCCCTACCCTTCTGATCCACAGGGCCAGACTCTGTGCCAGAGGCACTGCCATTGTTTATACAGTAAATTATAGTAATTTTATGTCTTTGCACTGCACTCCTGCTGCAAAACAAAAATTTTCATGCCAAATAAGTCAGTGATAATAAGCTTGATTCTGATTCTGAAAATCACCTACATTGACTCATCTTACTGCTGCTGTTATTGGAAGGTGTGATAAGGCTGGGCCATCTTGGCCAAGGATCAGATAGTACAAAGTTGGAAATATAAAGAAAGATAGACAGTAAATAAAAATATTTTCAATTTCCCTTCTTGTTTTTGACACTTGTCTTCCGAAATGCCTTTCACAATCACATTTCCTTCCTCAGTGACTCTCTCTGGCTGCAACTTATTCCACATGGATTCCAACTGACATTCCTACCTTCCCATTTCAGATCCACCTATGATTGCTGATATCTAAAAGAAATGTTTCATTCTTTGAACCACCACTCTCATTGCCTGCTGTGATCTATGCAGAACACACTATCTCAATTTTTCTCTTTGGCTACACCAACTCACATTATTTCAAAGCTGCCCTAGTCCACACCCAATTACTGACTCAACACACCCGGCACCTCAATAAAAATCTTCTCTTCCTTTTCAGTGCCAAGCGTCACAAGCTTCCACATTTCTTTGATGCAAATGCTTTTCTGGATCTCTCTTCTACTTGTCATTCATTTGGCCCTACTCTTCCTCCCAATCTCACTCATTGTTATATTTCTTCTGTTCCTTGCAATCTTCCCCTCTCTGATACTAAACCGTCAGGCTATCCTCATCCTCCTGCACCCCCATTTCAATAACTTCCGGGCCCAACATACTACAACACTTTTCTTCCACTACTGTCAACTCAGTGCCCACTTCCGAGGCCCAAGTTCTTCATTTGCACTGTAGACTCTGTCAGCTTCCAAATTCTGGATTTAACTGGGCATTACCTTCCAATCTCTTACTCTTTCTATTCATTGCCATTTGCTGACATTGACAATCTCAAATTTTCTACTTTAATTATTCGCTCTAACTAATTTACAGCATCCTGCTTACTGAGGACCAACCCAACAATGACATCAAACTTGTAGGCAAGGATGGTGCTGTTGTTGTTTGGGGACCTGCCCTCTATCTCATAGATGCAGAAGGGCAGCTTTCTGACATCTCTAATACCCCCCTATGGACCATGAGCCCACCAACAAACATCAAACCATTGCCTTCCAGACGGTCAATGAGCTCATTTTCCCTAACACCTTCCCTCCGGTGCCTCCAATCTCAAACTGTCCCAACCAAGCACAGCCCAGTTCTACCTCTTCCCCAGGATCCACAAGCAGAACTGTCCCATAGACATATCACTTCATCCCAGTTCTTATCCCAATGAAATCATTGCTTCCCATTCCAACCCTACTCTTTGTCGGGGATCTTACCACCTATATTTGTGGCACTTATGACATTCTCCATTCTTTTCAATAGATTCCTATTCCCAACCGGCTCATTTTCAGCATGGATATCCAATCACTCTACACTTCAATCCCACACCTGGATAACATTAGCCCCATGAACGGAACCCCAACCAGTCCCCCTCAACCACTACCCTCCTTGAAATCATTCTCACATGAAACAACTTCTCCTTTATCTCCTCTAACTTCCTCCATGGACATCAGGCTGGATTCAAGCCATTCCTGGTCTCTTTGGAACATGGAACACTCCTTATTTCAGTTCTGCCCAGGGCCCTCCAATTTCACCTCTTTTTCTGGTCCATCAAATAGCCTTATAGAGAGAGCAGGATTGGTATTTAAATTCTACCTTTCAAGACATTACGATACAATTTACGATTTACTTTACTAATTGAGGAGAGCTACAAACAGGAATGTTGGTTGAGAACCAAATATTGACCAGAACATGATGGAGAATCCCATGGCACCTCTTTGAAATAGTGCCCGAAGAATGTATATATCCATTCAAGAAGGTAGATGGGGTAGTTTAATGATTCATTTGAACGTCAATATCTTCAGTGGTACAGCACACACTCAGCACCCCTCATGAGTGTCAGATTAGATTGTTGGTGTCCCTGGAGTTGGATTTATAGAACATCGAACACAGAACAGTACAACACAGGAACAGGCCCTTCGGCCCACAATGTCTGTGCCAACCATGATGCCAAATTAAACTAATCCCCTCTGTCTGTACATGATCCATATCCCTCCATTACCTGCATATTCATGTGCCTATCTAAAAGCCTTTTGAATGTTCTTATCATATCTGCTTCCACCATCACTCCTGGCAGCACGTTCCAAGCACCCACCACTCTCTGTGTAAAAAAACTTGCCCTGCACAGCCCCTTTAAACTCTTTCCTTCTCACCTTAAAGCTATGCCCTCTTGTATTTGACATTTCTACCCTGGGAAAAAGATTCTGACAGTCTACACAATCTATGCCTCTCATAATGTTATGAATTTCTATCAGGTTACCCCCCAGCCTCCAACACTCGAAAGAAAACAATCTAAGTTTGTCCAACCTCTCCTTATAGCACATACTCTCTAATCCAGGCAGCATCTTCTGAACCCTGTCCAAAGCCTCCACATCCTTCCTGTAATGGGGCTACCAGAACTACACACAATGCTCCAAGTGCAGCCGAACCAAAGTTTTATACAGTTACAACCTGACTTCCTGACTCTTATACTTTATGCCCCTAGCAATGAAGGCGAGTATGTCATATGCCTTATTTACAACTCTACTTGCATTGCCATTTTCTGGGGGGTATGGACTTGGCTTTCAACACCTGAGAGTGTTTAAAAACTAACCACTGATGGGTCTAGTGTAGATTCCACCAAGATTGAGAACAGCAGTTACATCTCCCCCAAATAAATCAGCTACAGTTAACAAACCTTCACCACCCCCTCTCAACTAGCATCACCCTATCTCTCTTGATCTCTGTCCCATCACAGACCTCCCTTTGCTTCTGGCTGCCTTGGTAAAGCAGCCAGCATAATTAAAGACCCCACCCACCCCAGACATTCTGTCTTCTCCCCTCTCCCATCAGCCAGAAGATGCAAAAGCCTGAAAGCACATACCACCAGGCTCAAGTACAGCTTCTATCCTGCTGTTATAAGACTATTGAACGGCCCCTAGTACGATAAAGTGGACTCTTGACCTCACAATCTACCTCGTTATGACCTTGCCCTGTAGCTGTTACATTTCTTCCACATTCTGTTATTGCCTTACCTTGTGCCACCTCAATGCACTGTGTAATGAATTGATCTGTATGAACAATATGCAAGACAGGTTTCTCACTGTACCTCGATACACTTGACAATAATAAGCCCATTCAATTCCAATTCCCTTCTCTCCACCCTCCTCCATTCTCTGCACCTTAAAGCATGTTTGATTTCTAACATTTTCCAATTCTGATGAAAGGTCATCATCTTGAAACGTGAACGCTGTTTCTCTCTACACAGATGCTGCTGGACGTGCTGAGTATTTCCAGAAATTTCTGTTTTTTTTATTATTAAAGAATATATTTAAACCAGTTAAGTCCTTCAGAACACTTCTAATTCACTCCAGTCCTCTGTACTGCTGCCATTCCATATTAACCTCTTCATTGATGTCATTAAGGGTGGTTTCCATATCTTCATGATGTTTTTTGCATTTTTAATTAAAGATGGCAAATCATAATTATGATGGCAACTCAACTAATTTCTTCCAGACCTGAGCACAAAAGAAGGGTCAACTCTGACACCAATACGGTAAATCAATTAATGTGGCTGAAATTAAAAATGATCATCTGGATACTTAAGGATATCGGAGGTCAAGTGAACCCAGAGACATTGTATTTAGAGCTGTATTTAAAGCAGAAAGCAAATAAGTAATCAGAACCCAGATCCAAGAGTCACTGTAACATGATTCATTTAATGAGTGATGGCATTTTGTTGGTGACATATGTTTTTATATCTCACCAGAGATTAGAAGTGACAAGCAAAGCATGTTCCAGTTATTGCCGCAGAATGATCACTGGGTTGCAGGCAAAGTAAATATGTTAACGTTTCATGATTTTGTCTCTGATCCTTGTGGAGTCTGCAGATCTCCGCCAAGGAACGATTATGACATTCCAAATAACAATAGCCTTTCTGGCTTAAGGGAAGGAAAGATCAGCCAAGGTTCTAGTGTGTGTGCGCTTGTGTGTGTGTGTGTGTGTGTGTGTGTGTGTGTGTGTGTGTGTGTGTGTGTGTGTGTGTGTGTGCATGAGTGTGCATGTCTGTGTGTGAGCCTCTGTGTGTGCATGCATGTGTGTGTGTGTGTGTGTGTGTGTGTGTGTGTGTGTGTGCATGCAAATGTGTGTGTCTGTGTATGTCTGTCTGTGTGTGTGGATGCGTGTGTGAGTGGGTGTGCATGTGAGTGGGTGTGTGTGAGTATATGTCTCTGTACGTGCATGCAAATATGTAAGTGTGTGCGCCTGTGTGTGTGTGTGTATGTGTGTGTGATTGTGTGTGTGCCTTCATGTATGTATGTGTCTGTGCATGGGAGTGTGTGTGTGTGTGTGTTTGAGAGTATGTGTGAGTATACAAGTGTGTGTGTGCATGTGGTGAGTGTACGTTTGTGCTTGTGTCTGTCTGTTTGTGTGGATGCGTGGGTGTATATCTGTGTGTGAATATGTCTGTGTGTCTGTGTGTGCGTCCACACACCTGTATATGTGTGAATGTACATGACATATCATTAGTGGTGCTGCAGTTCACAATAACAATGCTTAGATTTTACAGTTCATATCCCAGAGCTCAAATTCCTCTGTGATCTCAACATTCCTTGTGCCTGGAAGCTCCTTCAATTTGTAACCCTCTGGAAAGTCAATGTTCCTCAGTTCTGACTTCTTGTACACCCATCACTTTCTTTTGTCCTCTCAGCCTTAAACCCTGCAATTGCTTCCCCAGATCCCCCTGCCCTGCCTCTCACCCTCCTCCTTCAAGATGCTCTAGAAAACTTAGCTATTTGACCAAGCATTAGGGCTCATGTTAGATTTGGTGGCAGCACCTATCTGATAATGATCCAATGAAGTCCTTGCGAGGTGGTAGATGGGATTAGTGTAGTTGGGTACTTAAATGTTGGCATGGATATGGTGGGCCGTAGGGCCTGTTTCTGTGCTGTATGACTCTATGAGGTCATATTAAATTAAAACCTCTCCGCATTACTGCACCTTACATCTGTTATTTCAGTCCCAGAAGCTCATTAAGGCTTTGCAGATTTTTAAAACAGTTGTTATTTTGGCTACAATTGAAGTTTTTTAACCTTCTTTGCCTCCCCTTCCTTAAAATCCAAGCCTTCCATTGCTTAATTCATAACAAGGAGTAACATGCACTGTGCCCCTGACAGAAGCAAAATCGAGAACCCAAAGGGATATGTGGGATTTGAACCTGTATTTAAAAGCCTCTGCCTTTTAAAAGCAGAAACAGAAGAGGTGAAAGAAAGGGCCATGTTTCTTCAGCCTGCCCCACCATCAAGCTTTTGCAATCATTGGGACCAATTTGGTGAAATCACTGCCTCTGTCACTTTGATGGCGTCAATAACAATTTGCAAACACTAGCTAAAGTAGTTGATAATTTATTTGCAGAGCTCTGAGACCACAAGTTTTGGAGCTACTGAAAGCACTTCCACCCTGTTTCTGTTGTTTGTTGACAGACTGATTTCCCTCTGGGCTGCTTCCATCTGTGTTCATCCCGTACTTCATCCTGTCTCTTTCTTCTTCCCTAGTATTTTCCACAGACTCCCTCCCCTGACTCTTGGGGGCTTCCATCAGCTTCTGCTCTGTACTGGCTGTAAGGACACCGAAGCTGCTATCAATCACTCGGCAGCTGTTAGAACCCCTTGGTATCTGATCCTCCCTCTTGGGAATCCCCAAAAAGTATTTCTAGGGGCACTCTTCAAAGGATTGTTTATTTTCCCTATCTCTGAAGCAAGTCCTCTGGCACATTATCTTCCCATGTCTCCCAAGACTACATCCAGTCAGCATGAAACAATGGTCAGAAAGGGAAATGAACTACCCCCACATAATCTACACCTTAGAATTGTATTCAAGGGTTATTCCTTTGTAGGAGAGACTTTGCAAAGTAGGCACTAGGATCGATCTTCTCCTGTAGGCTTTGTAGGAAAACAAAGAGAAATTAGACCACATAGAGTTACTCTGGAGTTCCTCAGTTGGGATATTGAATACTTTTTGGCAACTGGTACTCTGGGAGACATTTCTGCAAATCAGAAGCCTGCGAGGGTGGGGGGAGGTGTTTTGACCCAATTAAATGAGGATTTGGACCCCAAGATTTCTGGTGTTCCACCAGCTGAATGGTGCGGGGAAGAGCAGGAAACAGGTGGCACCATTTACTGCAGGGAAGCCAGGAGCTGATCCTTGAACAAGCACCTTTGCCATTAAGTACCCCTCGTACACCCACTCCCCTCCCCATCCCACCATATCCCCACAAAGAGGGGAGTTTCCAAGCCACTGCAGCTGTCCACATTGTTGCCCCATTTGTGGGGCTCAGTGGAATTCACGAATAGAAAGCTGGCCTAGACCAGCCAATGGCCAAAGTGGGATCCCAAACTGGAAGTATCGTCTTCTCCAAGATATCTACTTCCTTCATAGAAAGCAAAAGGATTCCCCTTGGCACCTACAGGGTGTCCTATGCACACTGGTGCCATGTATATTGAGTAAATTTACCTTAAAAATAAATCATAGAGTTAAACAGCACAGAAACTAGCCCTTCGACCTAACCAGCCCATGCCAACCAAGATACCCATGTCAGCTAATTCCATTTGCCCACATTTGACCCATATCCCTCTAAACCTTTCCTATCCACGTACTGTTCAAATGACTTTTAAATATTATTATTGTACCTGCCTCAACCACTTCCTCTGGCAGGTCATTTTATATACCCACCACCCTCTGTGTGAAAAAATTGTCTCATAAGTCCCTTTTACATCTTTCCTCCCTCACTATGCCCTCTAGTTTTTGGTTTCCTTTCTTTGGAAAAAAAAAGACTATGTGCATTCAGCCTATCTATGCCCCTCATGATTTTATACACCTCTATAAGGTCACACCTCAGTCTCCTACGTTCCAAGCAATAAAGTCCTAGCCTGCCCAACCCCTCCCTATATATAACAGACCCTCAAGTCCTGGCAACATTCTCGTAAATGTTGTACAAGTGTACTTTTGGTATGATCTTGAAATTTTCTTGGAGCAGACTCTGCCCTGTATAGTTTAGAGTGAGTGCCGTCAATAAGGACTGTTCTGTTCATAGCTCTAACCCATCTCTAACCTTTGCTGCATCAATACAAAGAAGCCCACAACCACTACAATTGGCACACTCTTTCTCCTACATCCTCACCCCACATATTCAAGTGACCCTGTTTGTGAAACTTGGTACCTTTTGCCTAAATCCTCCTCCTCCAGTAGCTCTCCACCATGACCTGACTTGGGGATCAGGAAAGAGCAGAGTGAAGGCAATTCAGCATGTTGAACCTACCTTTCCTCTCAGAGAGCTGGTGCCTGGTCCCCAGATTAGCCCTATTGATATCTTTTAACGTCCTTGGCTAGCAAACATCCTTTTTTCTTGTTTAGATGTTACAGCACATTGGGGAAGAGAGTTCCATACTTCTTCCATTCTTTGGACAAGGCAATATATGCTAACCCTTTTCTTAACTGGCCTGGCTCCTAATTTATTCACACCGCAAAACCCTGGACTCCCCCACCTACAGGAAAACTTTCTCTCTATCTACTTTCCAGTTCTGTATTGTACTTCTTAGCTCAGAGGTACCTCTTGCCTTAATCAACTTCCTCCAGCGCCCTTCCACCATGGCCCAGCCCTCATCCGGATCCATTCTTGTCTCTCCATTCCAATCAGAGAATTGCCATCAATGACCACCCGTCCCATGTGTGGGCCGTTTTCTCTGGTACCCTCCAGTGACCAATGATAGGCCCCTCCTATTTATCATATGCTATTGCTCTGCAACACCATTTGAACACACAATGTCAGTCACAACGTGGGTGCTGATGACCCGCTGTCGCTATTTTACTGCCGCTTTACATCCCTTCCCTAAAAGAATCTAAATTGTCAGAAAGAATATCCAGCATCCACTGCATCTATTTCCTCTTACTAATAATTGAGAACTGAAGTGATTGTCCCTCCTTCCCTGGCCATTGACTCCATTCCACACCCCAACACTTCATTGAAACTGAATCTGAATGCCATAACATTGATTTGACCCAGAAGTTAGTCTGAAAGCCATCACTAAAACCACCTATTTCCACTCCTGTAGCATCACCCTGCACTTCCCCTGTTGAATTTAACCTTTCCACCATCAGTTGCTATGCCTTGAGTGACCACAATCCCAAGACCCAACCTCGTTCCTTCATTAAGACTTCTCTTCAAACCCCTCTCTTTTAGTCATCTATATCAATATCTCCTGATGCACCTCAATATTATTTTCCTCTTTGGCAATGTTCCTGTAAGGTGCCCAATGATGTTTTGGCTACATTTAAGGCATAGAGCAAACGTGTGTTATTGTTGGCAGTGCAGCACTCTAAAGTACTACAACTTAGATTTTGGACTTGTGTCTCTGATGTGTGAATTGACCCCATGACCATCTGACCCAAGGTGAGATTGCTAGCATCTGAGCAAGCATACAGATGGAACAAATACAAATGACTAAAAATTGAATCCAAACTCCTGTAAAACCAGGCAATAGACAACCTGAGAGATAGGTTGCAGAAACTGGGTTACATTGATTGATATTTCAATTCATTCATCCCTGTTTCAAGTTCTCCTTTTGCAAGAGTGGGACAGTTTTAAATCGCATGCTTCTGCACCACAGGCAGAAAGTGATCCACACATTTTTCATCCTGCACGCTCTTACAAAATACTGCTTGACCTTGGCAATGAATGAGGATAAAACTTTGTCTACTTTTCCTCACTCTCTAGTAACTTCCGCGCATGGTTATTAGAAGCCTCCTCCTTCTTCTCTTCATAGAGCAACACTTTAGGCAGCTAGTAGAACCACTGCCTGACAGCGCCAGAGACCCAGGTTCAAACCTGACTTCTGGTCCAATCTATGTGGAGTTTGTACGTCCTGCCTGTAACGATGTGGGTTTCCTCTGGGAAGTCTGGTTTCCCCCTGCATCCCATTGACGTTATATTTTTCACCACAGAAACTTTCAAAACACCCTTGAATCATTTTTTTATGTCCTCTTAGAATTTCCTTGCTATAAGACAACTCAGAGCAGAGTGTTTGTTCTGGGAACCTGGTTTTGGGCTCACAGACAATGTGACATGCCTTTCAGAACTGGTGGAGGCTCCATGCTGAGGATGTAGGCCTGGGATTGCTTTACTTATTCCGCCAACCGAATTGCAGGATTTTGCAGAGGCAGCATTGGTGGTTTGATGCAGTTTAAGGTGCCTGTTACTGGGAGCCCATGATCACAAGTGTACAGTAAAGTGGAGATCACAGCAGCCTGATAGAGTCCGTGGGTTTTAGTGATCTTGATTTTTAAACACCTTTTCGCTCAGACATTCAAAGACAATGCACTGAAGACGATGATGACTTTCTTCGTCGATCCCTGTGTTCACTGAGAGAAGACTCCCAAGATAGGGGATCTTACTTGCTAGGGAGTGGTCTTGTGCAGCTGGGACAGGTTGGTAGAGCACCTTTGCCCTCTCAGTAATAGGTGTTATGTTCATCATGTTATCGCACAGTGAATGAGTCAATGATGACTTGGAGCTCAGTCTCCGAGTGTGCACACAGGCAAGCATCATCTCCCGCCTGCCAATCAAAATGGGGGATCCTGGTTCTGGAGTAGAGGCAATGAAGGCTGAAGATTAACTGCAGTCCTGTTGGTTCAGAGAAGCCAGTAAGATAATGACAGATATAATCATTACCTTTCTCACACCACACCCTCCCAACCTACCCAAGCCCATGCAGATTCATCTGACTAGCAGCCAGTTTAAGAAGCCTTGATCAATCCCAAATTGCATAGACCATACCCCAGATGAGATGCTCCTCACCACACCCAACCCATAGGAGGACAATAGTAACCATGTTCTTACTACATCACTTCAGGGAGGGCTGGTGTACAAGTAGGAGGAATTTAAGCTTTCAGTTATATAGAACATTGGTCAGGAGTCTCAAAACTGCTTCCAGTCCTGAATGCCAAGCCCAGGAAAGAAATGTCGACCCTGGAGAGCTTCAGTGGTAGATAGATAAGATAGATAGATACCTTTATTAGTCACATGTACATCAAAACAAACAGTGAAATACATCTTTTTGCGTAGTGTTCTGGGGGCAGCCCGCAAGTGTTGCCACACTTCTGGCGCCAAGGCTGAAGGTTTCAATTACAGGTACAATGACTGAGGAATCTGATCCATTAAACAGAATGTTGCATCCATTCACACTAATCCCATTCACTCACATTAGATCATAATCATCTGTAAATGTCCTCTCTGTGTCTGTCAAAAACTAGACTTTTGAAACCCTTTGAAAGCCATGCATTCTCCTCTGACCACACCTGCCCATGACACATTCTAGAAACTGCTTACTCTCTGATAACCAGAGAATCAACATCCGGTGTGATCTCTTTCAGGGGAACATCCTTGCCAAGTATTCATAAAATGCAATACGAAAGAACGGTTCAGTTTTACTTCTGCTGTTGATGTTAATGTTACTGCTGCCCCGCGAACATCAAGCTACTAAATGAGACCAAGCTGTCTTTTCTATTGCTTCTTTATTTCCTTCTTTTTAATCCTTGGAAGAGTCTAATTCCCACTCTATCCCACCCCCAACTCAAGGGAGACAGAGCAATGAACACAAATGTGCAGGTCAGTCAGACTCAGCCTTTAACAGTAGCCATTGCTGAGTGGGTAAATAGTTTCCAAGACACATGACCGCAAGATGATGGAGCCAATTAGTCATCTGTCCATTTCTCTGCTCCATTGGAAGCCAGCCTGTGAGCTGAGTTAGCTCCCTTGGGTTGGTGCCTTAGATTCACTGGCTTAACCTAAAGCCTTTCCCTTTGAAACCTTCAGCTGATGCTGTAAAGGCAACTTGGGACACTGTGTTCCCTTAATATTCCATTAGCTAATTGAAGCCTTAAATCCCCACTGTTCTTGTGTTTGTTCTATTTGAGGCTGTCAGATGCACCTGCTATGTAACTGAATCCAGCTCTAGGCAGTCAGAATAGCATGAAGCACTTAATGCTTTTGAGAATCTACATTGCCTGTGGAAAGTCAGGGTGCTTCCAGCCCAGGGAGAGGTGCTGGAGGTTCACAAGTGGCTGTCAAGGATTACAAGTGAGTTGAGTTCACGTTTAGTAAAGTTCTCTCTTGACACAGCATCAGGCTCCGAGTATTTTTACTATATACATTTTTGGGTTCTGACAAGGATTTATTACCCCTTCCTAATTACCCTCGAACTGGACGGTTTGTTGAACCACTTAGGTAAGTAGGCTGATTTCCTCCCCAAAGGGCAGTAGTAAACCAGATGCGCTTTTAGAACAATCCAGTCCTTTCATAGTCACTGTTACTGAGACTTGCTGTCTCTATTTTCAAATTCCACGCTACAAACTGAGTTTTAATTCCACATTTAGTATACAGTTAATGGTAGGACCCTTAATAGCATTGACGTACAGAGAGATCTTGGAGTCCAAGTCCATATCTCACTGAAAGTGGCCATGCAAGTAGATAGGGTGGTAAAAGCATATGGCATGCTTGCCTTTATTGGTCGGGGCATAGGGTAGAAGAGCCAGGAAGTCATGTTGCAGCTATATAAAATTTTGGTTAGACTGCACTTGGACTATTGTGTTCATTTCTGGTTTCCCAACACCCCCCCCCCCCCCCCACCCTGATTACAGGAAGGATGTGGAGGCTTTGGAAAGGGTGAAGAAGAGGTTTACTAGGATGCTGCCTGGATTAGAGGGTATGAGCTATAAGGAGAGGTTGGTCAAACTTGGGTTGATTTCTCTGAGGGGAGACCTGACAGAAGTTTGTAAGATTATGAGAGGCATAGACAGTCAGAATCCTTTTCCCAGGGTAGAAATGTCAAGTACTAGAGGACGTTCATTTAAGGTGACAGGGAGATTAAAGGAGATGTGCAGGGCAAGTTTTTTACACTGAGAATGGTAGGTGCCTGGAACAGGTTTCCAGGGGTAGTGGTGGAAGCAGATATAATAGTGGCATTTAAGAGGCTGTTAGATAGATACGTGAATACGCAGGGAATGGAGGGATATGGATCATGTGGGGGCAAAAGAGAATTCGTTTAATTCGGCATTGTGTTCAACACAGAATTGGTGGGCTGAAGGGCCTGGTCCTGTGCTGTACTGTTCTATGTTCTATGTTGTATCTGCCATGCAACTTAAAACTTGTATTACCTCTAACTTTTCCCACTTCTAATGAAAGATCACCAAGCTGAAATGTTAACTCTGCTTCACTCTCCACAGTTGCTGCCTGACCTGCTGAATGTTTCAGTAAGGCTGACCTGCTTCCCATGATTCCTAGCAGCAATGACCCAACAGCGCAACCTCTGCAGACAGTTGCCAATGGGAACCATGCAGACCCCATCTAGGTGCAGCAGTCAGAAAAAACACATTCTTTATTACTGCAGAAGCAATGCAGGAAGTTAATTGGAAACTGCAGCTTTATGTGGCTGCCAAAAGCAATACATTACTGAGGGAAGAATTTTCTAAAGGAAGATTTACCCAATGAAAATTGCTATTAAAAAGCTGAATGTACTGCTCATGTTCTAATTTAATTTTTAATTTTGTTTTTAATTTTAAATTTTATTTACAACGTGGTAACAGGCCCTTCCGGCCCAACGAGTCCGCGCCGCCCATTTTAAACCCAATTAACCTACCCGTACATCTTTGCAATGTGGGAGGAAACTGGAGCACTCGGAGGAAACCCACGCAGACACGGGAGAACGTACAAACTCCTTACAGACAGCGACGGGAATCAAACCCCGATCACTGGTACTGTAATAGCGCCGCGCTAACCGCTACGCTACCGTGCCGCCCAATGTTCCTGTTATTTTAATTATGATCACTTTGATCACTTTGCACTAAAATGGAATTTTTTTTCAAATTGGACTCTTTCTTGTAAAAATTGTTTACTTTATGTTTTTCGTGTGAATGCTACTAATGTGATGCTATGTGCCTGTGATGCTACTGCAAGTAAGTTTTCATTGCATCTGCGCATGCATGTACTGGTGGAATATGACAACAAACTCGACTTTTTGACTTTGACTTTGCTCATTGATGCAAAATATTGGCCATTCAAATAATGACACAGGGAAGCCAACTGATGACAAATCTTGGACAACAATTGCATCTTCACCCTTATTTTGGTTACAATGTTATGGTGTAGAGTTGGAGTGACTTGCATTACCTAATACATCAACAGAAATAAGTAGGTTCATTGTCCCATTGTGGTGGTCCTTTCTTCCCAATCCCACTAATCTTTTTTTCTCTTCCCTGATTATTATACCCCCAAAAAAGTGGAAAGAGATGGAAACACATATTGGGGTCACAGTACCCAAAACAAGAAAAGATGGGACTCCCAATGAACTCTGGCTTGTGCAGACAAGGTATTTCCCCCTCTGAAATGTTCAACTACCTTTTGTCTTTACTGATGCTATTTGCTGTTTGATTATCTTCTGTACACATCCAAGACATTTTAATGATATATGTACATGTGCAACAAAATCTTTTATGCTGTAATAATTTCTTAACAACAGATGTTAAGGTGACTGGCCTATAATTCCCTGGTTTCCCTCTCTCACCTTTCTTAAATAGTGGAGTGACATATGTAATCACCTACTTCCTTTAAAACTCCAGAGGGAAACCATCTGGTCTTTTCTTAATTTTACTGATAAAATCTCCACTGCCTACTTCCCTCTTCCTATACCCTTCTCATCCCTAATGCGACTTAATCCCCAGTAACTAGGGTTTCTCTTCCTACTCCACTATTTTCCCTTTCTTTTTTGTTGATTTTATAACCTGGTGTATTTTGGTCAATGTCCTGACAGAATTTCAGACAGTCTGGTCACTCAATCTGTTCCTTGTTCGCCCTGTGTTTATATAAAGACAGCTTATTTGAGCCAGTACTCTGCTCTTTTATCCCTCCTACTTTATATCCCTTCATTTCTCTTTACCTACATGCAAAAACATTCTTTCCCATTATTCGCCTATTCTTCTATTCCGATACATCACAGCTTGGTATGACAAACTGTTCTGCCCAAGAGCGCAAGAAATTGCAGAATTGTGAACACAGCCCAATCCATTGTGCAAACCAGCCTCCCCTCCATTGACTCTGATTACGCTTCCCGCTGTCTTGGGAAAACAGCCACATAATCAAAGACCCCCCCCCCCCCCCCACCACCCCGGTCATTCTCTCTTCTCCCTCTTCCATTTGGGAAGAAGGTATAAAAATTTGAGAACACACACCACCAGGCTCAAGGACAGCTTCTATCCTGCTGTTATAAGACACTTGAATAGACCTCTTGTACGATAAAGATGAAATCTTGACCTCACAATTGACCTCGTTATGGACCTTGCACCTTATTTTCTGCCTGCACTACACTTTCTCTGTAACTGTTACACTATATTCTGCATTCTGTTATTGCTTTTCCCTTTGTACTACCTCAATGTACTTACGTTTTGAAAGTCTGAATGGCACGCAAAACAAAGGTTTTCACTGTACCTCGGTACATGTGACAATAATAAACCAGTTACCAATTCCCCCCTTCATTTATTTCAGAATTGTTATTCAAACCCCTTGACACAAAGCAAGTCCCAAACCCTAGTTCAGTCCTGCTTCACTGTGCAAGTACTGCAATATTTACAAGCTTTGTTTGCACAGGGGGATTTTGCACAACTGGTGAACAACATGCATTGCTATTGGTTAACATTACCACTGATGGCCTCTATGAATATGTGCATGGGGAGCCAGAGCAAATTTCCTGGAGTGATCAATCAGCACAGTAAGTGTCTTGCTGTTTATCAATCATCTTATTCATATCATTGAGTTGTGCAGAGCAAAATCATTGAACTAGACTAGGTTTTCTAAGTTATGGAGTTTGGCAGGAGCAATCTTCTTTAAAACAGAACCATTGTCTTTGGTTCAAATCACTCTAGTTATTGCATCGTATGCAATCATGCATTGCATGCCAGTTCTAGAACATAGAACATAGAAAATCTACAGCACAATTCAGGCCCTTCGGCCCGCAAAGTTGTACCGAAATATCCCTACCTTGGAAGTTACTAGGCTTACCCATAGCCCTCTATTTTTCTAAGCTCCATGTACCTATCCAAAAGTCTCTTAAAAGACCCTATCATATCTGCCTCCACCACCGTTGCTGGAAGCCCATTCCACACACTCACCACTCTCTGAGTAAAAAACTTACCCCTGTCATCTCTTCTGTACCTACTCCTCAGCACCTTAAACCTGTGTCTTCTTGTGGCAACCATTTCAGCCCTGGGAAAAAGCCTCTGACTATCCACACATGCTTCCCATGAAGTCATTGTGGAACCTGAATTTCAGGAGCAGGCTGCAGCACACATAGTCTCATGTAGTTAGGGCACCACAACAAGGATAAGTTTTGGCTTCAAGATTTCTGCCTCATGTTTTCAAGTAAACCTCAGTTTTCAATCATAACCATGGAGAGATAAGAAAACAGATCTTTTAGCCCACCAAGTACCCACTGACCATCTAGCACACATCCATACTAATCCTGTCTTATTCTCCCTACATTCCCATTAACGCCCCCCACATTCCACCCCTCACCTTTTTACAGCGGCTACCTGCCTTTGAGATGAGGGAGGAAACTGGAGCATCAGGGGGAAATCCACACGGTCACTGGGAGAATGTGCAAACTCCACACAGACAGAGGTCAGGATCGAACAAGCTTGCAAGTTGCTGGAGCAGTCTATAGTTTGTTGTAAAGCTGCCTGGTTGGATGTCAGCAGAACGTCCTTCTAAGAAAGGTCCTAAAAGGAGTGTTGCAGGAATAGGACTACATGCCCCTCCAAAACTGGGCCAAGATCAGACAAACTAATGTGCACTGCAAATGAAAGTGCCCAGTCCAGTTTCACAAAGAGAATGATTTCATCTGGAACTCATAGTATCATAGAATGTTTTCATTTCAGTAGGAGGCCATTCGGCTCATCATGTCTGTGTTGACTCTCGATCAGAGCAATTCACTTGGTCACTTCTGCAGACTACCCTCGGAGCTTAAACTACACACTAACAATCAAATATCTAGACCACTATAATTATGACCGTTAATGAAAACTATTTAATATATGTATCAAACATATGTCACACTGGAATTCTCATCCAGTTTTACAGGAGATAATTGTAAATAGTTAATAAGTTATATATTTAACTAATTATAACACTGCAAGCTCCATTGACACCTTTTGCTATGACCTCAATAAAGTAAAGTGGATCAAACCATTATAAAAATAGGATCTCAAGCTAATGGTCACACCAGCTGCCGTATTCATACACATGAAAGGTACAGAAAAAAATGAACATTTGATTGATCACGAACAATTGAATTGTGCCTTCAAGAGCCATTGCTTTTTGAATCATTATTAGTTTTATAGCTGCTTTACCCAACTAGGCAATGTGCTCAGTCAAGCTCTTTGCTTAAAAAGTAATACAACCCAAGGGGGTATTATTTTGGTGTCAGTGTCTCTGTGCCAGGAAGCCAATTAGCATCGAATTGACTGACTGTCTTTTGAGGGGCAATGTTAATTCTGGGTGATTTTCCTCTCTGACAATGGAGGGGAGACCACTGGTGGGTTGATTGCAAGTGTGGATGCCTCTCGCAGACAACACAAGAAGCTTCAAAGATCTTCTGCTGCAAGGTTCTTCCAGACAAGAGGGGAGAGGGAGAGAGTTCCCATACTCGCTCAATGGGATATGCCAGCCAGAGGACACGGACCTAAAGCAATTAGCCAAAGCATCAGTGAGGAGCTGAGAAGAATTCTTTCTGCTCTGGAAATTCTCTGCCTTCCATGATGTTGCAAACAGATTCACCTGTAACATTCCTAAAGGGAACCAGGAATGTGTTTGAAAAGGAAAGATTTTGGGGTGAATTGAAATCAGAATCAGAATCACATTTATTATCACTGAGTCATATGACATGAAATTTGCTGTTTTGTGGCAGCAGTACTGTGCAAAGACATAAAAATTACTATAAATTACAAAAATCAATAAATAGTACAAAAAGAAGGTAGTGTTCATGAGGTCATGGACCATTCAAAAATCTGATGGCAGAGGGAAAGAAGCTGTTTCTGAATCGTTGATTATGGGTCTTCAGGCTCCTGTACCTCCTCCTCGATGGTACTAACAAGAAGAGGGCATGTTCCGAAAGGGTGAGGGTCCTTAGTGATGGATGTCGCCTTTTTGAGGGACTGTCCCTTGACGATGTCCTCAATGGTGGAGAGGGTTGTGCCTGTGATGGAGCTGGCTGAGGCTACAACCCTCTGTAGCGTCGTGTGATCTTGAGCATTGGACCCTCCATACCAGGCTGTGATGCAACCAGTCAGAATGCTCTCCACCGTAAATCTGTAGAAAGTTTGCAAGAGTCCTTGTTGACATACCGAACCTCCTCAAACTCCTAATGAAGTAGAGCCAGTGGTATACCTTCTTCGTGATTGCATCAATGTGTTGGGCCCAGGATACATCCACCGAGATGTTGTTGCCAAGGAACTTGAAGCTGCTCACCCTTTCCATTGCTGACCCCTCAATGAGAACTAGTGTGTGTTCTCCCAACTTTCCCTTCCTGAAGTCCACAATCAGTTCCTTGGTTTTGCTGACATTGAGTGTGAATAATAACAGAAGAGTGTAATAAAATAAAAGGAGAATAAATCTACTTGAATAGATTTTTCCAAAATACTACTAAATGGTCACTTGTGCTTTATGAATCCTGGAACATTCTGGTGGATAATTAGAGTTAAGAATATAGAAACTCAACTGAAGTGTGTTTGGTCTGCATTTCCCCGTCTGTAAATAGAGAAAAATAAAGTCTGATTCAATATCATTCGAGTTCATTGAATATTGTGTTAATGTTTTCATATTGCTCAGTATTTAACTGCACAAAGTGAACGTTTAAACGTCAATCTAAAATAACAGAAAAAAAGAGTCAAAGTCAAAGTCAGAGTTTATTGTCATATGCACAAGTGCAATGAAAAATTACTTGTAGCTGTATCACAGGCACATAGCATCATATAAGCAGCATTCATAAGAGAAACATAAATTCCACATAATTTTTACAAGAAAGAAGACAATTAGAATAAAAAAAAGTCAATTTTAGTGCAAAGTGATCAAAGTGGTCATAGTGTTGCTAAACTGTAGTAATCAGGTTTGTGCAGGTTGGTTCAAGAACCAAATGGTTTGAAGGGAAATAGTTGTTTTTTGAACCTGGTGGTGTGGGACTTCAGGCTTCTATATCTCCTGCCCAATGGTAGCTGCGAAAAGATGGCATGGCCCGGATGGTGGGGATCTTTGGTGATGGATGTTGCCTTCTTGAAGCAGCACCTTGTGTAGATACTACCGTTAGTGGGGAGGGATGTGCCCATGATGTATTGGGCTCAATCCACCAGTCTCTGCAACTTCTGAAAAGAATAAATAGGAGGTTAAAGTCTTGTGATGATTGTGTTTTTTGGGTGATTTACCCTTTGATGTGACAAATAGAGGTAGATATTCAATGCAATGCTTTTATTCTAGCTGGACAAAGTATCACATGATGCACCAATATTAAAGAATACACAAGGAATTAAGAGCTAGACTGGGCCTCTCAAGCCAGCTTGGCCATTTAATATGACCATGGCTATCTGCCCCAGGCCTCAACTCCTCTTCTGTCCCAAACTCACATAGCCCTCAATTCCCTGATCTTCCAAAGCTTATCTACTTCTTCTTTAAATTCCCCTAATGATCTCATCTCCACAACCCTCAATGAGAAGAAATTCCTATGCACTGCAGTTTTAAATAACTGCCCCTTTTTCTTGTAAATTTGTCCCTTCATTTAATTTAGGGAAACATCTCAACATGTACACTGTCATCCTCCTTTCGATTTTATATCTTTCAGTAAGTTCACCCCTCATTCTTCTAAATTCCAAAGAATGCAAGTCCAATTTTGTAATAGGAGAATACTCTCATCACAAGTGTAAAGGGAAAGGTAGCACAGAAATCCTGGTAGACAGACAAGACTTTTCACTCCCTAATTAGTCACTACTGCAGCACATGTATCCCAGAGCCTAGGCTAGAAGGTTTCAGTCTAAACACTGCCCTTGGCATGTGGATCATTTCCCATATTTCAGGAGCCACATCTAAACGAAAGCAGATTATCAGTGATGAAATATACCATTACTTTCAGTGTTTCAATGCATCTTTGGGCATATGAGGAAAAGAATGTACAGCTATAAGTTTACTCTGCAGAGCCATTAATCCAAAAAGATAAACTGCATTGACATGATGCAACTGTTCTATATACATTCTAGTGTACTCCTAGAGTTGTAGAGAAATAAAGCATGGAAACACTCTTACAGACCACTAGGTCCCTGCCGACCATCAATCGCCCATTTACACTAATTCTACATTAATCCCATTTCTAGTTCTCCCCACATTCTCATCAACTACTTCCCCAGATTCCGTCACTCACCTCTACACTAGGGACAATTTGCAGAGGCCATTTAATCCACAAACCCACACATCTTTGGGATGTGGAGGAGACCAGAGCACCCGGAGGAAACCCACGTGGTTACAGGGAGAATGTGAAACTCCACGCAGACAGCACCTGAGGTCCTGGGGAGTGATGTTGAACAGAGAGACCTGGCGGTACAAGTACATAGCTCCATGGTAGTGGCACACAGTCAGACAGGGTGGTAAAAAAGGCTTATGATATGTTTGCCTTTATCAGTCATGGCATTGAGTACAAGAGCTGGGACATCATATTACAGTTGTACAAAACATTGGTTACACAGTCAGCACCTGAGCTGTCTAGTGCTGTGAGGCAGCAGCTCCAGTGGCTGCACCACTGTGTCACCTGTTCTGTGTATATGTTGGATGCAAAATTGGCTTGGTTTGGTGGTAGGTGGAAGAGGTTGGTAGTGGAGAATTGTTCATCAGATTGGAGACCTGTGATCAGTGGTGTGTCGTAGGGATCAGTGCCGGATCTCCTGTTGTTTGTCATATATATTAATGATTTGGATGAGACTGTAGGTGGCATGATTAGTAAGTCTGCAGGTGACACCAAACTTGATGTTTAGTGGACAGCGAAGAAGGTCTAAGGTTACAGCAGGATATTGGTCAACTGGCAAAGCGTGCAAAGGAATTGCAGATGAAATGTCACTCAAACAAATGTGAAGTGATGAATTTTGCGAAGTTAAACCAGGTCATGCACAGTGAACGGGCAGGGTCCTAGGGAGTGATGTTGAACAGAGAGACCTAGCGGTACAAGTACATAACCCCATGGTCGTGGCAACAAATAGGCAGGGTGGTGAAGAAGGCTTATGATATGTTTGCCTTTATCAGGAGCTGGGACATCATGTTACAGTTGTACAAAATGTTGGTCAGACCATATTTAGAGTATTGTGCACAGTTCTGGATGCCACACAATAGGAAGGATATGATTAAGCAAGAGAGGGTGCAGGAAAGATTCACAAGGATGTTGCCAGGACTGGAGGGCTTGAGTTATGAGGGGAGACTGGTTAGGCTGGGACTGCTTTCCTTGGAGTGAAGGAGGCTGAGGGGTGACCTGATAGAGGTTTATAAAATTATGAGGGTCATAGACAGGGTAGTTGGTCAGTCTTTCTCCCAGGATAAAGGAGTCTAAAATGAGAGGGCATAGGTTTTAGAAGAGAGAAGAAATACTTAGAGGGGATCTGAAGGGTTAGGGCGAGGGCTTTTTGTACAGAGGGCGGTAGGTATATCTTACGGGCGACAAGAGGAGGTGACAGAGGCAGGTCCAATATAACATTTAAAAAACATTTGGACAAGCACATGGATAGGAAAGATTTAGAGGGATACGGGCCAACCGCAGGCAAATGTTCTATGTAAATGGGATCTTGGTCAGCATACACGAGTTGGGCCGAGTGGCCTGTTTCCATGCTGTACAACTCTATGAATCTATTTTTACAGGACCTGAAGCATTGGTGAAGGCAGAATTTCAAAGAGTTTTTAAAAACCAATTAAGTAAATATTTGGAAAATAAAAATTATAAAGGACATGTGAAAAGACAACCAAGTGTATAGTTCTTTAAGAATCTGGATATGTAATTCTCCCTCAGAAGGACCTGTTACACAATATTGCAGACCACTCCAGTACGTCATGGGCAGACTGACGTTCAAAGCCTTAACCAGAATTGCACTTATTTATTTTAATGCATGGATGTGAATAATGAAGAACTAGATAGGCACATTAAGAAGAAAACACAAGAAGGACATGCTGATCGGAATAAACTGAGGATATGTTGATATGATTAACATTAAGGATATGCTGAGAGGATTGAAAGGAGCATATACTGCTTGGGTTAAGGATAGGTTGATAAGATTATATCAAGGATCAGTCAATAAGGTTACACCAGGACTAAATTGACAGGATTACTCTGAGGATATGCTGATTGGATTACATTATAAATGCACCAGAAGGATTACACTGAGCATATGCAGTTAGTGATACATTAAGGAAAGCCTGATAGAATTACACTGAAGTTATGATAACAGGATTACACTAAAGATTAACTGATAGGGACACTGAGGATATGGTGGCAGGGTAACGGGACATAGGTTGAGGGTCATGTGGAGCTCAGAAACAAACATGCATCTGTTGGGCCAAATGGCCTACTTTTGTGCTGTTTGAGTCATCATAACCCTACATTAAAAGCCCAGGAACCTCTTCAATAAGTCTTTGAAAGGTTCTTTAAAGCCCAGTTGGGGCAGAAAATATCGAAGTTGGAATGGTATGGTGCAATTTTACAGCACACTAGTTAGATCATACTTGGAGTATTGTGTGCAGTTCTGGTCACCACACAACAGGTAGGATGTGGTTGCACTGGAGAGAGTGCAGAGAACATTCACAAGGATGTTGCCTGGATTATGGGGAGAGATTGGATCGGCTGGACTTGTTTCTTTGGAGTGAAGGAGGATGAAGTGTGACATGGTAGATGTATAAAGTTATAAGAGGCATAGAAAGAGTAGATAATCAGAATTGTTTTCCCATGGTAGGGGTATCAAAAACAAGAGGGCAGAGGTAGGAAGAAAGAGAATTAAAGGTGATTTAAGGGTAATTGTTTTTTTACACAAAGAGTGGTTCAAATCTGGACCTCACTGCCAGAGGAGGCAATGGAATCAAATACAATCACTGCATTTAAGAGATATTTACACGGGCCCTTTAATAGGCAAGGCAAAGAAGGATACAGACCTAATGCAGGCAAATGGAAATAGTGTAAATAGGCAAAAAGGTGAACAGGGATGTAGTGAGCAAAGGGCCCATTTCTGCCCTGTACAACTCCATGACTCTGTGATTCTCTGACTCTGCCAGTCATGATCTCTGTCTGGTTCAGGCATCACATGCAAAATTGAAAAAGAATTAAATAAAAACTTTAGAAAGACCATGAAAATTACAAAAGGAACCAAATAGTTTGCCACTGGTTTGAATCATCAGAACAATATCAGTCATCATGAAATCTTCAGACACTCTTCTCAGTGGTATGAGGAAGCTGTTGTATTTAGATCATGCACTTCAGAATCACAGAGGGATACAGTGTGGAAACAGGTCCTTTGGCCCGTTGAGTCCATGCTGACCATCAACCACTCATTTACATTAATGCTGTATTAATCCTTTGTTTATTCTCCCTACATTCTCATCAACTCCTCCCAGATTCTTTCATGGACAATTTACAGTGGCCAATTAATCTAGTAGCATCTTTCTTTGAGGTGTCGGAGGAAACCAGAGCACCTGGAGGAAACCCACTCGGTCACAGAGTGAACGTACAAACTCCACAGAGATAGCACCAAAGTCAAGATTGAACCTGGGTCTCTGGTGCTGTGAAGTGCCACTGTGACATCCCATTTTGATACATGCATTTAGCAGTTACAGCCTTAATATTTCCACATCTAACTTCAGGCAGGCTACACACTATAGAAATCCCAAGGATTATACCCTTCCACAGCTGCTGGTTAATCACTACTACCTGTTTTGACATGTTAATGTTGAATGCAACAAACTGAGACTTTTTAGCTTGCTTTGGAAGAAATCTCAAGGCACCCCAGTTCCTTTAGGAAAAACAATGTTTGTGTGAGTGCAAGTTCATTTTTCTTTTCATAGAAAGACTGCTCTTGCCAAAGAGGGCAGGTTGCCAGGTGCAGTGTATGCGCTGAAGGCTAATGCAGTAGCTCCAAGTGTGTTGAAGTTAAATGAGGTGTTCAGCCCAACATGGGGCCAAACCCCTAAAGCTGAAATAATAAAGTGAGGAGATTTCACTCAGTGTTGGAGGAGAAACATGTAAGCCTCTTTGAGATTCAGTTATGCTTTTGCATGAAAGCATGTCTTTTGCATTCACTTTTGTATGTCTGTTTAAAAGAGGCATTTAAGAAATTTTATGGCTACGAGCTTCATGTGATCTATGAAAGGCAAACAGTTCTTGCACAGCGGGACGCATTCTTCCAATTTAGTACGCATCCCCAAGAAGATGATGAAAACTTGGCTCCAACCATCCTACTGAATGCCAAAGAAGCGTTTGGAACAAGATAGTTTTCCCTATGTGCCCCGTAAACCAAAAAAACGACTTTGGATTTTATATTCCTGAAGAAGGTCATTCAGCTGCAGAAGTTCTCTAAAAGATCTCTCCAAATAATCCCTCCCTTCTTCTACCCACCCCCTCCACCAAATTACGTCTTTCCTTGCAGACTTTTTCCTTCTTCAGTAGAGATCCAATTCATTTTTGAAAGTTACTGTTGAGACGTAAGATCAGTCTTCCGGCGAGTGAATCCTCGGAAACCAACTGGCGTGGATGGTGTCCCTGGCCATGTCCTTAGATCCTGTGCAATCAGCTGGAAGAGGTTTTTGCAGACATTTTTTACCTCTCCCTGTTTCATTCTGAGGTTCCCACCTGCTTTAAGACCACTATCATCCCAGCAACGTGCCTTAATGTCTGCCACCTGGTAGCTCTGACATCCACCATCATGAGGTGCTTCGAGAGGCTGGTCATGGCACTCCAGCCTCCCAGACAACCTCGACCAACTGCAATTCGCCTTCTGCCGAAGCATCTGCCTGGCCCTACACTCATCTCTGGGGCATCTGGACAGTAAAGACATCTATATTAGACTATTGTTTATTGACAACAGCTCTGCCTTCAATACTATCATTCCAAGCAAACTAATCTTCAAGCTCCTAAACCTGGGACTCAACACCTCCCTTTGCAACTGGATCTTTGAATTCCTGACCAAGAGACCACAATCAGTAAAGATAGGCAGCAACACCTCCCCCACGATTTTTCTCAACACTGGTGCCCCACAAGACTGCAGCCTCATCCCTCTACTCTACTCCCTATACACTCATGACTGCATGGTCAGATTCTACTCTAACTCCATCTACAAATTTGCAGATGATACCACCGTAGTGGGCCATATCTCAAATAACAATGAGTCAGAGTACAGGAAAGAGATAGAGAGCTTAGTGACATGGTGTCATGACAACCTTTCCTTCAATGTCAGCATAAGAAAAGAGCATTGACTTCATGTAGGAGGGTGGTGCACATGCTCCTGTCTACATCAAAGGTGCTGAGGTTGAGAGGGTTGAGAGCTTCAAGTTTCTAGGAGTGAGCATCCTCTCGGGATACATTACGGCTAGGTATGGCAACTGCTCTGCCCAGGACTGCAAGAAACTGCATAGAATTGTGGACACAGATCAGCACATCACAGAAACCAGCCTCCCCTTCATGGACTCTGACTACACTTCTCACTGCCTCAGTAAAGCAGTCAGCATAGTCAAAGGCCCCACCCACCCCGGACAGTCTCTCTTCTCACCTCTCCCATCGGGCAGAAGACACAAAAGCCTGAAAACAAGTACCACCAGGCTCAAGGATAGCTTCAATCTCACTGTTATAAGACAATTGAATGGTTCCCTAGTACGATAAGATGGACTCTTGACCTCACAATCTACCTCGTTATGACTTTGGACCTTATTGTCTACCTGCACTTCACTTTCTCTGTACTGTAACACTTTATTCTGCACTCTGTTATGCTACCTCAATGCACTGTTGTAATGAATTGATTTGTATGGACGGTATACAAGACAAGTTTTTCACTGAACCTCAGTACATGTGACAATAATAAACCAATTTACCAATTTATCTTCTTCCACCATCCTCTCAGGCAGTGGAGTTTTAGATAGTTCAAACATCCTGGCTAATGTTCTGGTATCCAATCTATTCTATTTGGCGTGAATATTGAAAATGTTGTCAAAAGGAGAATTTGGGTTTTTAGGTAAGGTATTAGCTATTTATGATTAAATAGTGCATTTTGAGTTTAGGTAAGTCATAAGGAGGGTCTCTTCTGGTTTACTATCCACAGTCTTACATGAAGATGCCTGTACCTGGTCCCTTGGGATCCAGGTACGTGGGTTCCTAAACGTGACTGCACAAGTTGATAGGGTGGTAGACAAGGCGTATGGCATGCTTGCCTTCGTTAGTCAAGGCATTGAGTTCAAGAGCAAGGAAGTTATGTTATAGCTTTATAAAACTCTGGTTGGGCCATATTTAGAGCATTACATTCAATTCTGGTTGCCTTATTATTCAGAAGGATGTGGAGGTTAGAGAGGGTGCAGAGGAGGTTTACCAGGATCTGCCTGGTTTGGAGGACACCTACTATGACAAGAGGTTGGACAAGCTGGGGCTGTTTTCTCTGGAACATAGGAGGCTGAGGGGAGATTTGATAGAGGCTTATAAAATTATACGGAGGCATCGATCGAGAAGATAGCCAGTAATTTTTCCCCAAGATTGAATGTCTAGTACTGGAGGACATGTATTTAAGGTGAGAGGGGGAAAGTACGAAGGAGGTGTGGAGAGCAAAATTGGTGGGGACCTGGAATGCTCTGCCAGGGGTGGTGGTGGAGGCAGATAGCATAGGACCGATTAAGACACTCTTAGATAGGAACATGAATAGGCAGAGAAGGGATATGGTCTATGTGTGGGGAAGAGAGATTAGATTAATTAGGAGTCATTGGTTTAATTATTTCAGCACAACATTGTGGGCTGAAGGGCCTGTCCTGTGCTGAACTACATTGTACGTTCTATGTTCTATTTCTAGTTATGATGAATATAGTACAACTGAGTTTACTGAGACTTTAGTCCTTGCAACGCAAGCCTTCCTGTTCCCTATTCCAAACCCTGGATCCTGTCTCACATACTCCACCTTCAAACCTGAGCAGGGAGTATTGAATTGCTTACTACAGTGGATGAAGGCATGAATTGTCCTACTAGTATTACTGTACGTATTACAAGTAAAGAACATTTTTGGAAAAAAAACGTGTGCACTGGCAATTGAAGCAGATCAGGCTGCAGTACATTTCTTGTTCCTTGGCAAAAGTTCTTCTGACAAATAAACTGACAAGGGATTGTCTAGATGTCCAGATTGATGAGCTAAAGAGAAAATGTCAGGGCACCCAAGATAAAAGTGACAAACTAAAGAGAAAGCAGCTGGGCACCCACCGAAGGTAGTGTACTAAATGAAAGAGAGGTGGCTAGACTCCTACTGAAAGTGATAAAGTGTTTTGTTTATTGGATTGATGTAAAACATCATATATGAAACTTTGCAATTTGGAATCTTATAATGGTGATTCCAGCTGCATTCATTTTGTTTTAGATCATAAGACCATAAGACATTGGAGCAGAATTAGGCCATTCAGCCCATCGAGTCTGCTCCATCATTCAATCACGGCTGATATTTTTTCTCAACCCCATTCTCCTGCCTTCTCGCCATAATACTTAGCCCCCTTACCAACCAAGAATCTATCAATCTCTGCCTTAAATACACCCAATGGCTTGGCTTCTACAGTCAAGCTCTGAGTAAAATTCAAAGTTGAACATGGTTATTTCAGCAGAATCTTTCAGTAACATTACAAAATATTTCCCATTCTGACCAAAATCCTTGCCTTAAGGATCCTGTAGAGAATTATTATAGAAACACTTGTTAAAGAAAGAATTTAGCAAAAGTGTTGAATCACTTTCTAACATTTAAATACTTTCTGGCCTTTGATACAAGAATGCATATTTTAAAAACATATATAAAGAAAGCCTGAAGGGAACATTAAAAAGAAATATAATAAAGATATTCAAGATTATGAAGGGCTTTGGCAAACACCAATGGGAGGTTTAACAAGTTATGGGTCAGGATTTAAGGTAATTAGCAGAAGAACCGGTGAGATGAGAGGAAACATTTATTCAGACACTGCTAGCACAGAGATGATAGACCAAACAGCCTCTGCTATTTCTATTATCCTATGATGAAAGTGATTTGCAGAAATATTTCAAACATCTACCTGCAGTGCATGGGGAAACTGGCTGAAAAGATTCCTCTGGTTGCTATGGGGAAAAGTTTGGTCCTATCTACCTTTCTATGCCCCACATAATGTTGCATATTCCACTTCAGGGTTTGAAGAGCCAAGAACTGAGTGATTCAACCAGACTCTGAGTTGCCCTCATATCCATGGTACTTCAAGGGGTGTTCCAATTAAGCTTCTAGACAAGGGTGACCCCCTCCCTCCCTCCCTCCCTCCCCCCAGGATGCTGGTGATGGGGTAATTAATGAATGTGGTGCAATTGAATATCAGTTAGACTGGAAAGAAAGTTTTGTAGCGGTTGCTACCGCGGAATAAAACAAGACTCTACTCGGAGGATTGCCAAACAGAACTGGTTTATTTTCCCGCCTTGTGTGGTCCCTTTAAGGGAGAAAAACTCCCGCCCAAAAAAAACCGGCAATGACGTAAGTCCTAAGTCATCAGGACTTTCCCGCGCGCGGGTTCTCCCCGTCGCTCGGAAAGACGAGGCCCGCCGCCATCTTGGGCCTCGTCGCTCCGACGCCGCGCGACCCGACTGCCGAGCCGGTTCGCCCGACTAGACGGTGAGTCGCCACAGTTTGCAACAAACAATCTACTGGAGGAACTCAGCAGATCGAGCAGCATCTGTGGGAGGAAATGATTTGACGATGTATCAGGACTGACAGTGGTGAGGCGAGATGGCCAGTATAAAGGGGGGGCAGGGGAGTGGCGAGAAAGGAGTTCGAGGTGATTGGTGGACTGAGGAAGGGTGTGAGACGACAGGCAGGTTGTGCCAGGTAGAGGAGGGGAGCATGGATGGAGGGGAGACAGCAGCAGGTGAATGAAAGATGAAGGCAGCCAAAGAGAGAGGGAGAGAGAGAGAGAGAGAGAGGGAGGAATATGGAGAGGCAGATGGAGATAGGTGGAGCAAGGGAGAGAGTGTGAAGATATGAGACAGCTGCTGGAGGAAGATAAGCAGGAACAGAAAGCTCTACCAGTGCTACTGCAAAGTCTGAAGCCTGGAGTGAAGGAGGCTGAGAGGTGACATTATAGAGGGATATAAAATTATGAGAGACATACAGTATATAGAATGGATGTCCAATGACTATTTCCCATGGTAGGAGTGTATAAAACTAGAGGACATAGGTTTAGAGTGAGAGGAAGGAGTTTTAAAGGGGATCTGAGGTGTAAATCTTCACAAAAAGAGCAGTTGGTGTCTAGAAGGAGGTGGTGGAGGCAGGAACAGTAGCAACATTTAAGGGGCATCTTGACAGGTGCTTGAATGGATGGGACATGGAGGGATATGGAATTAATGCAGGCAAGTGGGATTGGTATAGATAGGCATAATGGTCAGCATGGACAGGGTAGGCCAAATGGCCTGTTTCTATGCTGTACAATTCTATGACTCTATGGTTAACAATCCTTCCTCACCCTCTCTCAGCAGGCACCACCTATGTCATTCAGTTCCTCCTGGTCTCCATCCTGTCACTGACATTCCCTTTGACCTCACCACCCCTCCTCTTCCCTGTAACTTAAAATCCCTGTCTGATTTCTCGCTTTTCCTGTTCTGATGAAAGGCCATGAACCTTGGTTGTCCCTCCACAAATGCAGCCTAACCTGTTTAATAGTGTTTACTGCTTTAATTTTAGCCTAGCAATGTTAAACTGAATTAGAATTCTCCAACTTCTGTTGTAGGCTTTTAGTTCTATTGACAGAAGGATCAGCAATCCAGTAAAATAACTTTGGCATTGTGCACACTGTGGCTGAACATCTCGGTCCTGCGTTTGTCACTGGGACCCAGGAGACCTGCATCCTGGGGACCCATGTTGAACTCTTCACAACAAAGAGAAATAAGGTAGGTTAAAGTTTGATTAGATTAGATTAGATTAGATTAGATTATTGCCATATACATAGGGTGCAACGAAATTACTTGCCCACATGAAGCTCACAGATTAAACAGTATATATGGTAATAATAAGTGCAACAGTAAATACAGTGACAAGCATAAAAGAGCAGAATGGTGTAAAGATTGTTGTGCAATCTGAACTAGTGCAAAAAGAAACACTAAAGTGACAATAATGGAATAACGAGAGGTCAAGTTAAGGGTACAAGAATGTGGCAGCACCACCGGGAAGGGGATGTGAGGGAGGTGATTGGTTCAGGAGTCTGACAGCAGTGGGGAAGAAGCAGGTCTTAAGTCTGGTCATCCGGACTTGCAAGCTCCTGTATCTTCTTCCAGAAGGTAGAAGAGAGAAAAAGGAATGGCCAGGGTGGCAGGCATCCTTGATGATACTATTAGCCTTCCTGAAGCAACGCAGAGTGAGGATGGACAGGGTGGAAGGAAGTGATGAGCCTATGATGGACTGTTCACTTAAACTGATCCACAATTGAAGCCTCATTTCCTTTGCTCTCTAGAGATACTCTGCTCCACCTGGAGAGGGTGATGGGAAGCAGAAGAGAGCGCTTTCCCCAGTTCCTCTTATGGACTGTTGAAAACTAATTGACGAAAGATTAGTTGGCCAAATTAGTCAACAACTTCCCATCATGTGGCTACCAGGATTAGGTCTTCTGGATCGATACCAACCTTTCTTATTCTCCAGGAATTTCCATTTTCCTGATTCCTTCTATATTGCCAGTGTCTTTGGTTTTCATTTCATATTTTCAACACTTACATTCGGGTTTCTCTTTCCCTCCCTCACCAAGCCCCTCCCATATTCTATGGTCTACAGTTTGCCCAAGGGATAATTTTAAAAGATTAATATGCTTAGTCCTTGGTTTTACCCTTCAAATGCTCACCATCTGAAAGACAATTCACACGTGTCCCGCGTTATTTAATTTTGAATATACCACATTGATTATTTATTTTTGATTTATATTGATGGATAAAGCTAGATTTTTTTGGCATGCGAAGCGAGGCCTCATTAAGTTAATATGGCTCATTGAACCTGGGCGATGAAGTAAGCCACAACTCCACTTCCCTCAGGGACTGTTGAACTGTGCACTGCTTACAGTGCTGAGGAACAAACTCTTGCTCATACAGCCCAAAAGCACATTTATACCTTGCCTCTCCCTGACCCCAAACTATAGGAGAACCATAAAAAGTAAAGTCACTTTTAAAAATGGAGAGAAATATTCACCTTTATTTCTTTGCACTAAGCACACAATATTTTTTGTTGCTTAATTTAGTCATTATCCAGGATCTGGACATCGCTGGCAAAGCTAGCATTGATTGTCCATCCCCATTTACTTGAAAAGACCATTTAAAGAGTCAACTTCGTTGATGGGTCAGTAGGTAAGGAGAGCAGACTGCCTCTCCCGAAGGAGATCTGTGAATCTGATGACTCTGGTGGCTTTTTGGTGACCATCATAGCCATTATTTTCTAAATTCTGGATTTGAACCCAAAGAGTGCTGTGGTGTGATTTGAATCCATGTCTCTAAAGTATAAGTATCTACATTGACACTACACTGCACCATCACCTGTAACCATGTCACTTCATTAGAGCAGAATTTCAGAAGTGGAGTACAAAATGCAGTCATCATGATATTGTGTGTTTAGCTCACGGAACTGAGGCTGGTTTTCTACACAGATCCTTTCATCTCCTGAATGGGACTACAGCTTAGTCATGTCATGGTAATCCCTACTCTCTCTGACCCAACCATCACCATCGACCAAATGCCCATTCCTCGTGAGTCTCCCTAGATGGAGAGATGAAGATGTACACTGCTTTGCCAGGTGGATGAGAGAAGTGGAGGAGCAGTGGGGTGTTTGAACCTTCATCAAACCACCAGCTGCTTGCAACAATGCTAACTAGGTAGTTATTGTGATGTGGCTACAAACCCTGGCTGCATTTGTTTCTTTTTTGCCTCTAGAAGATGAAACCAGTGGTTATGCATCAAGCATAGTCTTGGCTGAAATCCACACAAGCAGGAATCCAATGTGGGGCCCTCTTTGCTTCTAGGATATTGGATGATTAAGGCTGGCGATCATCAGCCTAGTGTGGCATATCATCTGCTGTTGTCAAGCACCATATTAGTATGATAATAACGAGAAGGTTACCTGATTCAGTAAAGAATCAAAAATAAAAATAGAAAATGTTTGGGGCACTCAACAGGTCCAGCAGGATCTGTGGAAAGGGTAACAGAGTTAATGTTTCAGACTGAAGATCCTTCATAAGACCTGTAAGGAATCAGCCTTTGCGGAATTTTGAGGCAGGGTTGAGAGCTGTGGTGTCTAATGTCAACACGAGGCACTCCTGGATATCTGAGCTAGGAGTGCTTTATATTGACATTAGACACCACTGGCGGTGTGATGGTTATTTTCCTAGTAATCCAGGAAAAGTGAGTTCTAATCCCACCATGGTACTTAGAGAATTTGAATTCTGGTTCTTAAAATAATGAGGAAACAAAATACTGTAGCAATAGAAACATAGAAAAACTACAGCACCATTCAGGCCCTTCAGCCCACAAAGCTGTGCCGAACATGCCCCTACCCTAGAAATTACTAGGCTTACCCATAGCCCTCTATTTTTCTCAGCTCCATGTACCTATCCAACAGTCTCTTAAAAGACCCTATCTTATCCGCCTCTACCACCGTTGCCGGCAGCCCATTCCACGCACTCACCACTCTCTGAGTAAAAAACTTACCCCTGACATCTCCTCTATACCTGCCTTAAACCTATGAGGGAGACTAAGATGCTGTCAGGTTGCTGTAAAAATTCAATGGGTTTACTCGTGCTGCTTAGGAAGGAAGGATATCATTCCTTTCCGCCCTTCCTTTTAGGTGTCCCTGGTCTTTCACTGGCATTTAGCAACCTAACTAGCAGAGGATTCTGTTGCATGCTGACCACCACCTCAAGGGCAATGAAGGATAGGCAGCATCCACTCTAGCAGTGCAAGTTCCTCCTTCCAAGCAAAGCATCTCAACTCGAGGACAATTTTTCTTTAAAGTGGTAAGATGGTAAAGTGCTCCACTCTGCAAGATTGACATCCATCATTGCTGAATAAACATCAGGACTCGTGAAACATTTAAAAGGAATACAAACAATGATCTAGAGAATTGATTGCATGTGTAGTTGTTATGTGAATAGTTTATATGAAATGAATGATTTATATATTTACATTTACTGCATTGTGAAATGTTTGAAGCGGAGATTAACACTGGATAATGTTACACCATATGAATCAGAAACTGTTTGAACATAGCTTCAACAGAGTTGGCTTTTAATTGCCTTGGGATTATAAATACATGAGCAGGAACATAAGAAATAGAAGCAGGAGTGGCCAGTTAGTCCTTCTGCATGCTCTGCTAATCAATGAGATAATGGATGATCCTTTACTTCAGTGACACTTTCCTGCACTAAGCTCATTTCCCTTGAATCCCCTAATATCTAAAAATCTAACTATAACTGTCTTGGCTATACTCAGTAACTGAGTACATACAGCCCCCTTGGGTAAAGAATTCCAAAGATTCACCACCTTTGGATGAAAAAGAAATCTTCTCATCTCTGTATTTTAATACTGTAACCCTTGGTTCCAGATACCCAACCAAGGGAAATATCAACTCTGTATTTACCCTGCCATATATGTTTTAGATAGATTATTTGCCTACCTCAGCTGTGCATGTGCAAACACCCATCTCTCAATCAGTATAATGGTGTGTAGCATACATTGATAATTGAGCCAATGAGCAGAGAAATGAGAATAGGCCAACAGGCTAGCCATTCTCATTTCAATCTTCAGAAGTCATGCATCAAACACCACTAATGGAAACTGCAAAAGAAGATGTGGTAAAATGCCATGGAATTTTTCTCTATCACTGAAAAGGAATCAGACATGGTCCATATCTCTCCATGCTGCTTTATTACACTATAGTTCAACTAAAGTCAGCCATTCACCCAGCTGTTTGCCTTTCTGGAAAGCAAGATTATATGGTTCAAATTTTTACTGAGGGATCAAAGGGAGCAGGAGAAATACCTTTATATGTTGGAGCACAAGAAGGTTTGTTAGAGAGGCACGGAGTATCACATAATTTAATAATATGTATGAAAATAGTCATTTGAGGAGCAGCATTGGCTGGAAATGGTCATTTCTGCAACCATATTTGTCTTTTTTTGACTAAGCATATATGAGTATTGTCAAATACTAGTGTATCTTTCAAAAGTATTGTATAAAATTAAATTGGTAAATTGGCTTACTATTGTCACATGTACCAAGGTACAGTGAAAAAATTTGTTTTGCATGCCATTCATAAAGATCATTTCATTGCATCAGTACGTTGAGGTAGTACAAGGGAAAATACTAACAGAATGCAAAAGAAAGTGTTAGTTACAAAGAAAGTACAGTGCAAGCAGACAATAAGGTGCAAGGCCAGAACAAGGTAGACTATGAAGTCAAAAGTCCATCTTAACATACTAGGGAACCATTCAGTAGTTTTATAACAGCAGGATAAAAGCTGTCCTTGAGCCTGGTGGTACGTGCTTTCAGGCTTTTGAATCTTCTGCCCATTGGTAGAGGGGAAAAGCGAGAATGTCCGGGGTGGGAGAGGTTGTTGATTATGTTGGCTGCTTTCCTAAGGCAGCCAGAAATGTAGACAGAGTCCATGGAGGGGAGGCTAGTTCCAGTGATGTGCTGAGCTGTGTCCACAATTCTCTGCAGTTTCTTGCAGTCTTGGGCAGAGCAGTTGCCATACCAAGCTGTGATACATCCGGATAGGATGCTTTCTATGATGCATCTATAAAATTTGGTGTACCAGCTAATCTTATAAAGGAAGCTACAGTAATCCTTTAATTGTAAACATTGTTTCTTATGGAGGAATATTCTGGCATTCCCTTTGACCAGAAAATGCTGAGTTATAGTGGGAGCTCCAAACAGGTTGGGATTCAAGGGACATCAAACAACCATATAGTACTGTCCATGTAACTGCTAGAATATGAGATGGTTTCTTCCACTTATTTCGAGACCAATCTTACCCAGCTACAGAAGGACTGTGCGACTGTTCACCTCTCAGCAAGATCTTGGAAAGGCTACTGTTGGTGGCCATTTCAATTTGCCCCTCAGTCAGGCTAGAGTTAGCTTTGAATAGAGGGAGCTGGATGTAGAGCACTGGAAATTCTGTGGGGCTAAGAGAGTAAGAGTCAAAGCGAGATACAGCATGGAAATGGGCCCTTGATCCCACCAACTCTGCGCCGACCATCAACCATCCATTTATATTAATCCAACATTAATCCCATTTTATATTCTTCCCATATTCCAATTAACTAACTATCCCCAGATTCTACCACTCACCTTCATACTGGGGACAATATACAGTGACCAATTAACCTCCCAACCCGCATGCCTTTGGGATGTGGGAGGAAACCAGAGCACCCAGAGGAAACCCAACCAGTCATAGGTAGAACGTGCAAACTCCACATGGACAGCACCCAGGATGAGGATTGAACACTGGTCACTGGAGCTCTGAGGCAGTGGTTCTACTAGCTGTGCCACTGTGCCGCCCCATTTATGCAGCAGTCGTACTGGGTGGTTGGGGATGTGCAGTGGGATGGGTGGAGGAACTTTGCAGTACTGATGCTAGTATCCTGCCAGAGCCCAAAGGTCAACAAATGCAGATGTCATGACCCCTGAATCACTACTGGGTGTCATGGAAACCATTCTATGCAACCTTCTTGCAGCTACTATCGGGCAGGAGGTACAGAAGCCTGAACTCCCACACCACCAGGTTCAAGAACAGCTACTTCCCTTCAACTATTCCATTCTTGAACCAACCGGCACAACCTTAATCACTACAGTTTAGCCACTTTGACCACTTTGCACTAAAATGGACTTTGATTTTTTTTGTTTTCAATTGTGTCAAAAATACTGTATATTTCTTGTAAAAAATAGTGTATAATTTATGTTTATGTTTTTCTTGTGAATGCTGCTTGAGTGACGTTATGTGCCTATGATACTGAACTTGACTTTGTGCATAACGCATGACTGTACATGAATATACATGCATATAACAATAAACCCGACTTTGACTTCTGACTTTTGACTTTGACCAGATCAATATCTGCAGGCTGGGGAGACACCTCAAGTTGTCTGACATATTCCTGACAATTTGCTTGTTCAGTTGGTCAATCAGAAACTTGTGTATTTTGCCACATGTGATTAGATCGAGATACATAAAGTCAATGATCTATAAGGTAGCAGGACTTCTGCAATTGGTTTGGTAGTATTATGTTCAGCATAGATTTCTGGATTGGTTGCTGGGAAGCATTCCCTGAGTAGAAATTGAGTAAAGTTGAACAAAATTCTGTGGGGTTTAGAACAATTGAAATTTTATTTCATGGATTAACTTGGAATCAATGGGATCAATAAGTAGATGGTGAGACGCTGGAGAGAGTGGAAGTAGCAGATGTGGTCACATGATAATGGGCCAGCCAATCACAACTGGGGTGAGGAGATATACGTTTTTGACACAGGGAATGAAGAGGTTTAGGGATTGAGCAAGAAAATAGAAATAATAGAGGATTAACTGTGATTGGAACTGTCTTAAGAGGCCATGTGGCCTACTCCTATATATTTTGGTCATATATTTTATTCAAACCTTTTCTGGTGCTTGAGTCAATGAGGGGAATAAGACTGTTACCTTCAACGTAAGGTTTAGCACAAAGTTACAGAACATGTGCTTGGCAATGGTTAATGCTTTAACACAAATCTCATCTGTTGCATATGTACATGACTAGCAGTTGTGAGGAAATATAGGTGGGCAGAACGGTGATGATTGGCAGAAAACCCAGGAAAAAGGCTTACAACCTGGGCTGAAGTAACCTTCAGGCATAGGAGTCCCTCTTTCCACCCTCCCAATGTTGGATCCCTTTCCTTAGGAAATATGATGAAACAACTTGTGTGGGTCATTCAATGTCTGTCAAACACCAAGGCATCATTTTCTGTTACAAAAATGAACCACACCTTGTGCTCAGGGTAGATTAATAGTGTGCCACTGTTACACAGGCACCAGAAGATGCCTCAGCCAATATAACCCACAGCTTTGTCCTTCCTTTCCCAGTATTAGTTTGTTGGTAGGTGAGCAGATGTTGGAAACCTGAAATAAAAACTGAAAATGCTGGAAATACTCAGCAGGTCAGGCAGCATCTGAGGAGAGAGAAATAGAATTAATATTTCAAGCCCAGGACACTTCATGTGAACTGAAAAAGAGAGAGACTTGGGAAGAGGGAAGTGTCTAAGTGCAACAACACTGTTAGATTCTGAAAAAAATAGCAATATCCACCTAATGTTAAATAATTTTTGGTGATAATGCCTGACTGAACAAATTATGTTTTGCTGAATTAGAAAGAAAGAATTTGCATTTTCTATGAGAAATTTCGTTCTGCCCCAAAGAACTTGACAGTGAAGGAAGTATAAATGCAGTCACTGTTGTTCAGCACAGGGAAATGCCACATCCACCTGGTGCACAGCAAGGGAAAGATCACTGTTGCCTCCTTATCTCTGAAAGCTATTCTGACGGCACCCCAAAGCAGGAAACCTTGTGACTGTGTGTCCTGGAGAAACATCTCAAGGTCATTTACACTGAAAGTCAGAGTGACTGCTGTAACGGCAGGTGAGTATTGCACCCATTTCCATAGATTCATAGAGTTGTACAGCACAGAAACAGCCCCTTCAGCCCAACTTGCCCATGCCAGCCACGATGCTTATGTAAAGCCGCCTGCTTAGATTTGCCGACTGCTTACATTTGGCCCATAGCCCTAAAAACCTTTTCTGTTCATGTACCTGTCCAAATGTCTTCTAAGCATTGTAATTGTACCAATGTCCACCACTTCCTCTGGCAGCTCGTTCCATATACCCACCACCTTTTGTGTGAAATAGTTGCCCCTCAGGCCCCCTTTGATTCTTTCCCCTGTCACCTTAAAGATATGCCCTTTAGACTTCCCTACCCTAGGAAAAAGACTGTGACCCTTCATGTTATCAATGCCCGTCATGATTTTATATACCTCTATAAAGTCACCCCTCAGCCTCCTGTGCTCCAGGGAAAAAAATTGCCAGCCAATCCAGTCTTTCCTTGGAAGTCAAGCCCTCCAGTCCCTGTATCTTTTCTGTACCCTTTCCAGCTTAATGACATCCTTCCTATAGCTCAGCTACCAGAACTACACACAGTACTCCAAGTGTGGTCTCACCAGTGTCTTGTACAACTGTAATATGATGTCCCAATTCTTGTACTCAGTGCCCTGACCAATGAATACAAGAGTGCCAAACACCTTCTTCACCACCCTGTCTACCTGTATTGCCACTTTTAGGGAACTATATACTTGTACCCACAGATCACTCTGTTCTACAACACTATCCAGGGCCACTCCATTTACTGTATCAGTCCTGCCCTGGTTTAACTTCCGAAAGTGCAAGACTTCACACTTATCTGAGAAATTCCATCTGCTATTCCTTGGTCCACTTTCCCAGTTGATCTAGATCCTCTTGAAATATTAGATAACATTCTTCACAGTCTCAAAATAAAGAATCAGCCATCCAGGATTAAATTGAGAAGGAATTTCTTCACCCAGAAGATAATGAATCTTCGGTGCCCTCCATCTGAGAGGGCTGTGAATGCTTGGTCGCAAACCACATTCAATGGAGAGATCAGTAGGATTTGGGCTGCTGAGGGAATCAAGCAACATGGACCTGGGGCGCTGAGGTAAAAGATTATCCATGGTCTTATTGAATGGTGGATTAGGCGTGAAGGGCCAAGTGGTCTGTACTGCTACTTCTTATGTGCTCATGTTCTAACCTCTCTTGCAAACGGCACTTCTGGCACCCATCCATGCTGCCCCAAAGTGTCAGACTAGGTTAAGTCTAGGAAAATGACTTTAATTCCCAATCTTCTACCCTAAGGAAATAGAACATCACCAGCTAATTCATCCAAACACTCACCCAAATCCAACACCACCAAATGAACTGGATTACAGGAAGGTCCAGCATTGTGATTTCTTTAACAATGAACCACCAAGATAAAACGAGATATTTTAAAACTTTCCATCCAGGACAATTGTTAATGGAACCAGTTCCATGAGTGAGAATATCCTTCAATCAAAATAGCTCAACTTGAAATTCCAACTTTGCAATTGAATCAGCAGAGAAGGTATTTCATTGCTCAAGGTGCACAGCTGAGAAATGAAGATTAAAATTTAAATAAACAAGTGCTTGCAAAGTTGCATGTGGATACTTTTCATTATTTAAAAACAATGTGTTTCCTTGCCAATATCACAGGAAGTTTGAAAATTTTAGGAAGAGGAATGGTCAATGATTTCCCCATTTATCCCCACCCTCCTCCCCTCTGCCTTCTGAGCCCTGGGCATTGGCAATCTCATGATCACCGCAGCATGATTTCATTTTGCTGTTTCTAGTCAAACCCTGTTTCTGTGTTTTTAGAAGAGGCAGCAGAAAGAACAATTTTTGAAACCCTTCCCTCTGCAACCAGTCAAATACACACTCTCCCTTCCACTCTCATCTTCTTGAAACATAATTTGATCCCATTAAAGTATATGTTTGATTTGTTTAATGGTGTGCACCACTGCGAACAATTTTGTTTGGAGGGACTTCAGCAAATCTCCATTCAACATCTTGATAACTTCCTTTCAATCCAATGGGAACAGGCCCAAATTCCTCAGCCTTTCCTTTCCAGTTCCCAGGACCTGCCATCATCCATACTGGCCTCTCAAAGACAATAATTTGATACAGTGGATGCACTATTCCACATAAGGGTCACTGGAGTAGTTCGCAAGGATTCATGCAGCTACATTAATGATTTAAATGTAAATACATTTTTTTTTCCTTTAAAACAAAATTGTTTGACATCGGTACCTGCTATGGATTGGTGTTAAGTAGACCAAGTAATAATGTGATCCTCTTAGAATCATAGAGTGTATTGCACAGATACAAGCCCTTTGTCCTACCATGCCAATGCCAACCATCAAATACCTACCTATGCTAAACCCAATTACCGCACTTGGTCTGTAGCCTTCTATTCCTTGGTGATTCAAATGCTCATCCAGTTACCTTTTAAATGTGGGACCACTTCACAGGAGTGGTGAACCTGAGAGGTAGTATGTTCTAGATTTCAAATACCCTCAGGGTGAAAAAACAATTTTTCCTCAGATCACCTCTAATCCTCTCACTCCTCAACTTAAATCTATATCTTCTAGTTTTGGACATCTCCATTATGGGGAAAAGTTTCTCACAATCCACCATTTCTATACCTCACATAATTAGGTATACCTGATATACATTCCCTGCCATCCCCCAGTTTTCTAGCTCCTCACCTCCCCAAATCTTCCATTACCAAGTCATCCAGCCACTCTCCCCAATAACAACTGTAGTTACAAGAGGATCCAGGCCTGTGATTTCTTCAACAAAGAGCAGGCCTGTGATTTCTTCAACAAAGAGCCATCATTATAAAATGAGATTTTTAAACATTTCAAACAAATTTCAACTTTGTTGCACTGTTAATGGAACAGGTTCCACTTCAGCATATCTCTCTCCCTTTTTTCCACCACTGATGGTCATATATGCAGCCAGCGATGTCCCCTGTAGTAGAACCTCTTCCCAAAATCCCCTTTTCCATCTCCTTTCAGACCAAGTTTACAACCATCTCTTTGAGTGAGCAAATCAAGGTAGTTCTTTCACAGTGAACGGTAGGGTGCTAGGGAGTGTTGCAGAACAGAGGAACCTTGGAGTTTAGGTACATGTTTCCCTGAAAGTGGCATCACAGGGAGACAGGGTGGTGAAGAAGGCTTTTGGCACGCTGGCCTTCATCAGTCAGGGCAATGACTATAGAAATTGGGAGGTTCTGTTGTGGTTGTACAAGAACGCTGGTGAGCCCACATTTGTAGTATAGTGTTCAGTTTTGATCACTCTGCTAGAAGAAAGAAGTGATTAAACTGGAAAGAGTGCAGAAAAGATTCACAAGGATGTTGCCAGGACTCAAGGGACTGAGTTACAGGGAGAGGTTGGATGAGCTGGGATTATTTTTCCTTGGAGCGAAGGAGAATGAGACAAGATCTTATAGAGGCGTTTAAAATCATGAAAGGCATGGGTACAGTGAATGCACTCAGTCTTTTTCCCAGGGCTGGGGAATCAAGAACTAGAGGGCAGAGGTTTAAAGTGAGAGGGGAAAGATTTAATAAGAACTTGAGAGGCAACTTTTTTTGCACAAAAGATGGTCAGTATATGGAATGAGCTGCCAGAGGAAGAGGTTGAGGCAGGTACAATAACAACTTTTAAATGACAGTCAGACAGATACACGAAGAGGAAAGGTTCAGAAGGTTATGGGCCAAATCCGGGCAAATGGGACTAGCTTGGATGGGTATCTTGGTCGACATAGACCATTTGGGCTGAAGGGCCTGTTTCCATCCTGTATGACTCTATGACTCAGTGAAAATGAGTTGCCACAGTCAGCCTCTGCACAAGAAGTTTGGAATTTGTCCTGTGTCAAAGGTAGTACATAGAGTACACCCTGTTGTAACCGTGGTTGTGGACCAGAGGAATGTTAGGGGGGTAGAGATCAATAGAAATCAGGTATACAGAAAATCAGGACTAATCAACTCCTGTCAGATAAATGTTCATTGTTAATGCAATAATCTAGATACCAAGTTGCAAGCAGATATTGACCAAGTCACAGTGTTGGGGGGAGAAGAAGCTTAACTCTGCATCTATCCAGACAGGACCTGACCTGAGACTACCCATCACAAACCTCCTCATCCTGGCAACTTCTTCAGTCAGGGAGTGGTGAACCTGTGGAATTCTCTACTGTAGGACAGAGTGGAGGCCAAGTCATTAAATATATTCATGAAGGAGATAGATATATTCCTCAATGATAAAGGGACCAAAGGAATATGGGGAGAAAGTGGGAATGGGGTACTAAGGTGAATGACCAGACAAGATTGTGTTGAATAGTGGAACAGGCCAAAAGGGCTGAAGACCCTCTTCTTGCTTCCATTTTCTATGCTTCTAATTGCTTAATAATTATGAATGCAGGATCAATCAGCTCTTGAGCCACTCAACTTGATCATGGCTGCTCTGTACTTTAATTCCATTCAGATATAATGAGGGTTCCTCAGCCATGAAAACCTCTTTGATCTATCCCAAGTTAAAGGCTCAATGCAGAAAAGTGATAAAAACTGAAGGCAGACACCAGGTTCACAGACAAGAAGTAACTTTAATTAAATATTATGTAAGTTGAAAAGTTTTTTACAGCTCAAATTTCTGCAAAAAATTTATAACAATCTCTACAGTAGTTTGTCTAACCATTTATCTGTACAGTGTGTCCAACAGTTCACATAAAGGAAGTGGAAGGCAATCAGTTTAAATGAGACTACAGCTGATGTTGGCAACCGGGAGGCATTGCTTCACATTTCCATCACGAGATTTTCATCTCGCTTCAGTGTTCAAGTCTTAAGTCTATCGTCGACTGTTTTGTGTATAGTCCATCGCCAGCATGCCACTTGCTAGTTGATATCAAGCACTCGAGTACTGGTTCAGCCGAGGAGACTGAAGAGAAGCTGGGACGAGGACTTGGTCAAAAAATTGACAAATCATTTCCATATCCCAAGCATCAGCTTTTGTTTCTTCCTCATTCCTCCCTCAAGAAAAATCCTCAAATTTCTTCTCTTTTTTGTTTTGTTTTTCACGTCGCAAGTGAGACTCAAAATGTCCTTGTAAAGCCACTGAAATATTAAACTGGGAGCATTGCAGCACTGTCACATCATGTGTGGATCATATGGCAACAAAAGAGGTACATTTCTCAGGATAACAGAACCATTAACATTGTGCTTTTTTTAAGTATATGATTTCTCCTTTTTTTGGACAATTCAGGTACAGGGTATAATGTTTGTCTGAAATGAATATGCTTTGCATTGTTAAGGCATCTGAACTGCTGGTTCATAGATTTTGATTAATGTCAAAGTAAAAGGATCAAGAGAGAGAGAGAGAGAGAAAGACAGAGAGATTGAGAAATACTAGCGGGTGATGTAAGAATCTATTTTGCTAAAGTTATTTAAAATGATTTTTATGTCTTCCCTATTTTAATACAGTAAAGAAGTGACCATCGCCCAATGTGGAGAAGGTACCCCATGCATAATATTAAATTTAATTTCTAAACCTTCTATAAGTTGTGGAAAAACAAAATTTACCATCTTAAATCTACAGAACTAAATGCTATTGAATAAGATGCTGCTTTTTTGCCACACAATCTTTTAAAAATCTTGACAATTCAGTTCAACTGACAAAAAAATATAAAAATAGACGATGGCTTTTTTTTACTTGACCTTTGAAACAAAAAAGGGAAGCATGATTCAAACCAATACGTAGCACAATAGCGATTCAATTGGAAAAAAAATGTAATATGATATATTATATATATGGCAAACAAAAACTTTAAAATTACATTTAAACAATTTCTTTCTCAGGTACAATTTTAAATGGCTTACTGTGTTGACACCTCCCATGTATTAGCATACTTACATGTTAAAATGAGTCTAGAGAATAAACAAATATGGAAAAGAATACAACCCAAACAAAGCAATGTACAAATTTCCAAAGATAAATACATTATTTATAAGCATATTTTACAAAACAAAACACAAATGTTGTCTTTAAACTGATGCATGTTTAATTACGCAAGGATGTGCAAGCAAAATAAAATGAATAGTAGTGAACTCCTTGCAGTAATGAAAAATAGGGCACAAAAAATAAGTTTATGCAATAAAATTCCTTGTTAATATTGAAAATTGCATTTAAGACATTGAAATGTATAAATATTTAAACAACAACTTTGGCAAAAGAAAAAATTCACAAAAAATCTACAATATTTATAACTACATACAAACACAATACAGCGGAAAATTATTGGATAATGCATTATCAGAACTCTGATGGTTCCTTGATAAAGTACATTAAGAGCATTCTCAATACCGTGCTAATAAAATTGTAATTTTCAAAAAAAAACTTCCCCTTTGTGTTTGTCCCCACGCAGCACTGGTATTTGATTCTGTCTACTTTCCACTCCTGTAAATACAGCAGCTAAAACTATATTGTGTTTTCCGAAGTCCTTCACAATGTACAAACCCTTGTTAGTGAAGTGCTGGTTGTAAAATATGTAGTCGGATCCCTTAGTCTTGATATATTTATTTATCTTTTGAAACAAGGCAATTGGACCAGGATGATTGGGCACTGGGTTGGTACTGCAGCAACCAGCTGGCACCGGTATTGGCAACACAATGAGGAAAGCACATAAAGAGTGTAAGATGCCAGCTGGTGCCATTCCTCCACCGTCCCTGGCCCTTAAGAGACAGACATGAGTGACCAAAGCTATTCTGCCCATCCATCACATCCATTACAAAAGAACCCACGATCCCAAGCATATATCATAGCAGCTAACTGCTTCCTAAACGAGTTCTGCTTTTGTCTGACTTCTACACAGCCCAACTAAGCAGTTCATCACTTCAACTATCATCGTTAGCATCTGTAAAGTTGCTGCATGTTAGTCCTATGTCTTGTTCTGTTTTTTATATGTCATAATCTCAACCAGCCCACAAGCAGAGTATAGTCTCCTATAAAACAGTTTTAGCACTGTGACAGCTGATGGTGAAACTGGATACAGCAACATCCAGATTCAATCCAGTTACAGTTAAAAACCCCACTGTCAAATCTACAGGTTGGAACCAACTACCACACTCTAAACTCTCTACATTTCCCCACCTAATAATTATCACTACTCATTTCATCTCCCTTCACACACTTTTTTGTTTCTCTCAGTCAAATTTGATTCTCTTTATAAATTAAACATCACATTCTGTTATGGAATTCCTTCCAGATCCTTCTGACTCTAAAAGGCATTTATTGTTCTGTTGAAATGAATAAATTGGGTTTTAAGCATTTGGAAAAAGTGAACATTTGTCAATGTAGAACAAACTATTTTGCTTTGTTTTTGTCACTCATATGTTGGGGACCTGTGTAAATTGTGTGTAAATTGTCACCGTGCATTCAATTCATCAGAATTGGCAAGGTTGAAGGTTTAAAGAGTGTTACTTGTGATTGTTTAACTCTACACAATCGCTCTCTGAAAGGCCTGAGTTAAAAGTTCCATTCATCTGTGGGACTTGCATCTCATCTCCTCACGAAGCACAATATTCATTGCAATTGTCAGCACATAGATGCAGTCTTCAAGGCATGGGATCTATCTACATTGGAGGGACTATCATACCGGAAATAGCTGTAAAACATAAATGAGAGAAGGAAACTTTTATTGGAAATAGTAATAGGCAGATGGAAACAGAAGCTAGCTAACTCAAATTGATTCACATTTACATTTTTGTTATTTTTGTACCTCCCACACTCTGAAATTCCTGGGCACCTGCTCGCAAGTAATTAAAACAGAGAATGTTGGAAACACCCAGCAGGTCAGGCAGCATCTGTGAAGGCAGAAACAATGATAATGTTTCAAGTTGAAAGCCTTTCATCAGGAATTTCGTCAGCCTGAAACATTGACTCTGTTTCTCTCCCCCACAGATACTGTTGAGTATTTGCAGCATTTGCCAAATTTATTTCAGACTTCCAGCATCTGCAATATTTTGCTTTTGGACACCAGTTCACAAGTGGCTGTTCTAATTACACAAGCCAAAATACAGGGGTGCTGGCAGCCCAGTCAACTGTGGAGCCCAATTTCTCGTATTCAGATCTGCTGCACTCAAACATTCCAACCTGTGAATTATTTCAAGAACAATATTATATTTGTTAAGTGCAGGCATAATGTCCCAGCAAAATTCCACAAACAGCAATGAGATGAAAGTGCTTTCGCTTTGTTATTCTACTATGCTAGTTATATCTGACTGCGGGGTGAACATCAGCAGGGATACCAGGAGAACTCTGAGGCCCACATTTTGCAGTTGAAGTGATGGCAAATATATTTACATGCCCACTCATTTCACAGTGAAACTAAATGCAACATCAATATTTTCACACACAGCAGGTTTAAACTCAAAGCACCAAAGTTCCTATCAGGGATTCAACTCAGGGAATCAAGGGAATATCACTTGAATTAACAAGAACATTTATAAATTAATTTTACTGTAAACTACCATGAAAATATTACGTTAGCCTGAGTTTATAAAGGCATAAAAGTTTTGCAAACTCGCTAACACTAAAAGACCAATTTTATGCATACCAATTGCAATTCAGTCAGTCAAATATTTGAAAAGACACTGAATAGAAATATATTTGTTTCTTTGCCTGGTAAATTTGTGATCAAGTAGCATGGACAAATTTTAGCAGTGATGTTCAACATGCATATGTTTCTATGTGGTGTGATTAGCTCATTCCACAGAGAACGAATTTCTACCACAATAGATTTTAAAATAGTTTTAAAAAACAATTTTTCCTAGTTTATTTATAATATTTGAGCTTCTCCCCTTAATCATATGAGAACACTTTAATCTTTATTTCACACTTTGTTGGTGTTGATTAAAAATTATGATCCAGAAATTCAATGGTGCCTATGTATAGGGGTGAACTAACCCATCATTGCAGAGTGCATCTCCATCTTTTCATTACGCAGTTCCCATTTAAAATTTTGGAAGTGTCAAACTCTATTCCTTTCTTACTATGCTGCATCATTAGCAGGTAGATCTAGGAATGGGGATGAATCCTGACGGGACTGAAGGGGAGAAAGGCCCATTCGTCAGTGCTGGGAGGGTTTTGGTCGTGGGGCCTGGATGCTGAGAGGAGTTGTCATATTGGGCACAATGGGATCATGTATCCAAAGACCAGTGGGTAGGGGGTGACAGCTGTGGATTGTGAGCTGCAGAGGAGGGTGTGAGTGCAGATAAGTAAATAAATTATAGGGAAAATTCCCAAGTCAGGCTCACAGTGCCAGAAGTATTTAAAGAGAAGGTAGATAGATACTGGGGCAGGGTCTGGAGTAGATCAGATACTGAATGGCAGGGATAGGATTGAAGGGCTGAGTGGCTGACTCCTGCTCCTAATTTCCTGTGTTCTTGTATTTCTGTGACTCAATCTGATGTGAAGCTGAATCTTTTCTGTGAGGTTCAAGGTGTGAATGGTCTCCTGGCCCCTTTCCCTTCATTAGCCTGCCCATTCATGAGCGTGAATGGAACTGAATCACTAGTTAACTTGTTTAACATGGATGATTTTTCTGGCTACAATTCAACATCATTTCAGAAGTTCCCTGATGAACTGAGCCACACACACACACGCACCGTGGTTTACTTTGCTCAGTTTGCAGAGTCAGCTGGCTTCAGTCAGGGCAGCCCATTAGCCTCAGGCTGGGAACATAGAACATAGAACAGCACAACACAGGAGCTGGCCCTTCAGCCTACAAAGTCTGCGCTGACCATGATACAGAATTAAACTAAATCTCTTCTGCCTGCATGTGATCCATATCCTTCCATTCCCTGTATGTTCATGTGCCTATCTAAAAGCCTCTTAAATGCCACCATCATATCTGCTTCCACCATTACCCCTGGCAGCCCATTCCAGGCACTGCATAAAAAAACTTGTTGGGCGCATCTCCTTTAAACTTCCCCCTCTCACCATCAATGCATGTCCTCCAGTACTTGACATTTCTACCCTGGGGCAAAGATTCTGACTGTCTACCCTATCTATGCCTCTCATAATTTTATAAACTTCCATCAGGTCTCCCATCAGCCTCTGACATTCCAACCCAAGTTTGTCCAACCTTCCCTTATAGCTCATACCATCTAATCCAGGCAGCATCCTGGTAAACCTCTTCTGCGCCCTCTCCAAAGTCTCCACATCCTTTCTGTAATGGGGCGACCAAAATTCCACACAATGAAAGGGAAAAATCAGTCTCAGGGACATGAGTGGACTTGCAAAGGCCTCCACAGTCAAACACGAATGGTGCGCCAGGTAACATATCAGAAGGAAGCTTCTGAAATGAGCAGCACCTTCCACAGAGGTAAGGAGAACGTTACGAGAAAACATGGAGAGGAAAAATGACGTAAGATGATCAGCATCACAACTGAAAACAAAAGCAGACAGACTTGCTAATGCTTGACATATCATGACAGCCTTTTACTTCCCCTCTTTAATCTTTCTGAAGTCCAAAAGAAGCAGTGGAATGCAGCCAGAGTTTCACCCAGCTGATCAGATCCATGGTTAGTCCAATGAAAGATTTTATCTCCTCTTGAGTGAAAGGGATGGGTTTTATATTTTGTTTTGCTGCTTGTGTGTGTGTCCACATGTGCATGAATTACATGTGTCTGCGTGGGTGTCTGTGTGTCTGTGTGCGTGTGTGTGTGTATGCCTGTGTGCCTTTATGTGACCATTTGTGCGCGTCTGTGTGTGCCTGTGTGTATGTCTGTGTGTGTGTGTGTTCATCTGTGTGTATATCTATGTATGTGTGTCTGTGTATGTGTATGCCTGTCTTTGTGTGTCTGTGTGTGTGCACGTGTGTGTGCCTGTGTATGTATGTATGTGTGTGTGTCTGAATGTGTGTGTGTGTGTGCACCTGTGTGTCTGTGTGTGTGTGCACCTGTGTGTGCCTGTGTGTGTGTGTGTCTATGTGCGTGTGCACCTGTGTGTGCCTGTGTGTGTCTCTGTGTGTGTCTATGTGTGTCTGTGCTTGTGTCTGTGTGTGTATGTCTGTGTCTTTATGTGTGGTGTGTGTAATATGTGTGTATGTTGTGTGAGTGTGACTTGTGAGTGTGTATATGTACATGTGTCTGTGTGTGGCATGTTCTGTGTGTATTGTATGAGTGTGTTGTGCATGTCTGTGTGTGTATGAATGAGTGTGTGTATGAGTGTGAAAGTTAGATCTGTGTCTGTATGTAACTGTGAATGTGTTTGTGCATGAGAGAGCGAATGCATGTGTGTGTATTATGTGAGTGTGGTGTGCATGTCTGTGTATGGTATGAGTGTATGTGTGTACATTTGCATCTATGTGTGCAGATATGTCTGTGTGTGTGTATTTGTGTGTGTGTGCGTACATTCATGAGGGAGTGTGTATGGGAACTGTACCCAATAACGATCTCCAGTCCAGACTCCTGAGGGATTTGAGCCCAGTTATTGCTGAGTAGGGACCAAGAGGCTTCTAAAGTTCCACAAGTGGCTTCCAGCAGCCTCCTGTCCTCTGTGTGTGGCTGCAGCTCCTTCCCCCTCCCTTCCCTTCTGCCATCTGATTGCTGTTTATCAGCATAGCTCTATCAGAACCTGCCATCTCACTGCGTTGGTGGCCCTCAGTGTAAAAGGACCACCCTCCCTCACCTCTTGCTTAGTGAACAGAATCCAGAAATGGGAGCAGAATGATGCTATGAAGGCCAGTATAAAATTTGCCTTCTTAATCATAAAAGTCTTAAAGATTCAGAAGGATGATGGGGAATTTAAAAAATACTTCAGGGTTCCCCAAATGTGATTAATAACAACTCTGGGTGGGGGCAAAGTAGTAGAGAGTCATAGAGACGTACAGCACGAAAACAGGCCCTTTGGCCCAATTGGTCCATGCCGACCAAGATTCCCATACATGCTAGTCCCATTTAATGGTGTTTGGCCCATATCTCTCTAAACCTTTCCTATCCACGTACCTGTCCAAGTACCTTTTAAATGTTGTTAATGTACCTGCCTCAACCACTTCCTCTGGCAGCTCATTCCATATACTGACCACCCTCTGGGTGAAAAAGTTCCCCTTCTAGTTCCTATTAAAACTCTCCCCTCTCACCTTAAACCTGTGCCCTCTAGTTCTTTATTCCCCAACCTTGGGAAAAAGACTGTGCACATTCACCTTATCTATGCCCCTCGTAATCTTATACACCTCTATAAGATCACCCCTCATTCTCCTACGCTCCAGTGCAAAAAAAGTCCAAACCTGCTCAACCTCCCTCCATAACTCTCTTTCTCAGTTCCCGGCAATATCCTCATAAATCTCCTCCGCATTCTTTCCAGTTTAATGTCATCTTTCCTCTAACAGGGTGACCAAAACTGAACACAATATTCCAAATGTGGCTTCACCAACATCTTGTACAACTGCAACACAACATCCCAACTTCTATACACAACGTCCTGACTGATGAAGGCCAGCATTCCAAAAACCTTCTTCAGCACCCTGTCTACCTGTGACACCACTTTGAAGGAACCATGTACTTTTATCCCTCGGTCTCTCTGTTCTACAACATTCCCCAGGGCCCTACCATTCTCTGTGAAGGTCCTACCCTCATGTGTCTTCCCAAAATGCAACACATCACACTTACCCAAATTAAACGCCATTTGCCATTCCTTGGTCCACTTACCCAGCTGATCAAGATCCCTCTGTAAAGCCTGATAACCATCTCCACTGTCTCCAACACAACTAATATTGCAAACTTACTAACCATGCCTTGTACATTCTCATCCAAATCATTGATATTGATGACAAATAGCAATGGGCCCAGCACCAACCCTGGGAACACCACTTGTCACAGTCCTCCAGTCTGAAAAACAACCATCCTCCATCACCCTCTGCTTCATACCACCTACTGCGTATCCAACTAGCAGCTGGATCCCATGCAATCTAACTCTCCACAGCAGCTGAAAGGCCTTATTGAAGTCCATATGGACCACATCTACCACCCTGTCTTCATTGACCTTCTTAGATGCTTTTTCAAACAACTCAATCAAATTTGTGAGATCTGATCCCCCATGCACAAAGCTGTGCTGACTATCCCTAATCAACCCCTGTCCTTCCAAACACTTGTATATCTTACCCCTCAGAATCCGCTCTGGTAGCTTACTTCCCACAGATGTTAGGCTTACTGGTCTACAGTTCCCAGGTTTTTATTTGAAGCCCTTCTTAAATAACGGCACAATATTAGCCACCCTCCAGTCTCCCGGCACTTCACCTGTCACTCAAATTGTTTTTTGGGCTTTGTACTTGGGCTTATTTTGCTCAGCCTCTCTGTATTCCCTTTACTGGGAAAAATACTCTGACTATCTACCCTGTCTATGCCCTTCATGATTTTGTAAATCTCTAGAAGGTCTTCCCTAGATAAGCTGGGAGTGTTTTCCCTGGAGGAGGCTGAGGGGTGACATTATAGAGGTGTATAAAATCATGAGGGGCATTGATAAGGTAGGTGGTCACAGCCTTTTTCCCAAGGTAGGGGAGCCCAAAACTGAAGGGCATAGATTTAAGGTGAGAGGAGAAAGATTTATCGAAGACCTGAGGGGCAACTTTTTCGCACAAGGGATGGTAGGCATGTGAAATGAGCTGCCAGAGGAAGTGGTAGACACAGGTACAATTACAACATTTAAAAGAAATTTAGACAGGTACATGAACAGGAAAGGTTTAGAGGGATATGGGCTAACTGCAGGCAAATGGGACTAGCTCAGGTCGGCAACTTGATCAGTGCGGACCACTTGGGAGGAAGGTCCTATTTCCATGTTATATAACTCTATGGCTCTATGTTCTACATTTATGTCTTTATATAATGTAAAATCTCCTTTCTCCTCTACCCATGGTCCAGGGAAAACATTTGTTCAGTCATGGCAGAGACCGAGAGAATCAGCAATGTCTTGTTACATCACTGTTTTCAAAGTCCCACTCTCCATCGCCAAACTACAGTTGGATGGAAGTGTGCTCAATGCATTATTGAATAGCAACAGGGAAATCCCATTAACCTCCCAGGTAAAATTTATCCCTAAAGGCAGAAAGAAAAATAAATATAAACTGGACAATTCTTGTGTGCTGGGCACTAATATGAGCCTTGCACAGGAGTAATCCACCGACAGTACATGTCCTGAAAGCAGGGGGAGGGATTCTGTAACTCCTGAAGGAGGGGCGAAGAATCCCCGAACTTCTGACAGTAGGGTGAGGGATTCCCTAACTTCAGAAGAAGGGTGAGTGATCCCCTAACTTTGGAAGGAGAGTGAGGGTTTCCTTAATTTTAGAAGAAGGGTGAGGGATTCCTTAACTTCGGAAGAAGGATGAGGGATTCCCTAACTTCGGAAGAAGGATGAAGGATTCCTTAACTTTGGAAGGAGGGTGAGAGATTCCCTAACTCTTGAAGGGGGCAAACGGATTTTGTACTTGTTAGTTCCTTATGTTATGAAATGTTGAACCAGATTTAATTAAAGTTCAACAATTATTTTTCTTGTATGCCCTCCTTCATATTTGCAAAAAATGTTAATTTAGTGACACATGGTTGAGGAGAATCAAGCTCCTGTTTTGGAAAAGTAACAATATAATTAACAGTGTAAGAAAATTATTAGTTTTGTAAAATTACATTGAACTTTCTTGTTGGGTGTCAAAGGCAAGCTACATTGCAAGGTAATTTGTAAACCACGGTCATGAAAAAAAAGCAGATTGAAAATTAGGGGCGTGAATGTCTTAACTACTGATGACAGACAATGAGAGTGGAAGGCTAGACTGCACGCAGTCTGTGGGTTAATTAATGAGTGTTGCCACCCAGTTACGCTCTCATGGAGCTCGAGTTACCACTGCTCCTGGGCAGGTCACACATTGAGCTCTCCCAGTCTGACAGATGAGTCCAGTGATGTCCCACAGATGGACAGCATCAGTAAAACTCCTGACAATATTCTTCTTCTGCTTTGGTGAAGAGTGGGGAGTGACCCACTCCCCACCCCTCCCACTTCCACACGTCCGGTTCTGTGTGGTATCTTTGATCTGGGATTATTAGGAGGAAAGTCAGCAAGGAGATTTTTATCAGAGAATTCCTGTGGGCTTTCCTTAGTTGGGAGGAAAACAATTTCAATTCCCAGGAAGACCTTTCCTAGCCCACACGCAAAGGTGGCCTGAGCAAAATTTTCTCACTCTCTTGTTTTGCCTTCATGCTGACAATTTTTAATATAATTGTTTCCGATGATCGGATGCTAGTTTGGCCAGGAGTTTATAAAAAAAATAAACAACTTTGCTTCATTAGTTTAACATTCTTCCCCCTGTAGTCTGCAGCACCCACTCCCACCCTTTCCCCTCTGGCAAATCTGCCGTTTCCACCTGGATGTCCACAGCACTTTGTGCTGCTAACAAACTTGTCATGTGGGAGCTTAGATATTTACTTACCCCCGTCCCCTACCCCCAGTGATACTGTGGAGCATCACAACTACCTGTAATCCTACCTTCATCCATTATTAGTGACTACCAATTATGGAGGCCAACTTGGCTGCTATCGATTTCTCCTTTGACCATGGAAGCTGAAGGTCATTGTACTCAAGGAGTGTTGGGCTTTCAGGGATGCCAACTTTCAGACATAGTGTTAAAGAGTGCCAATGCCCACCATCACAGGGGAGAAAAGATCCATGGGAGTACTAGTGGAGGGGCAGGAGGGTATCTCCAGAGTCCAGGCCAACAATGACCCCTCAATCAATGCCTACAACAGAGTATGCGACCATGCCTACAACAGAGTATGCAACCACCAGCCTATCACTGTTGGCGTAGCCTTGCTGTGTTCCAATTGGATGCCTCATTCCCTGCTTGTCCTTCTTCAGCAGTTGCTCAGGATGGAGGATGATATGCTTCCACCCTAGTTCTGTGCATTCTGAGGGGGCTGATGTGACCAGTGTGGGAATCGCAAGCTGGGGCAGGTGTTGCTTGGCAGGGCAGACAGGTGGGCAGTTTGTAAAGTGGAGCACTCTTTCTATCATTTACACCAGGACTCTGTGTGCTCCCTATGTGTGGGCTTAAGGTTCTCAATACCAACCTGAGGTCCCTTCCTCACTATCAATGGGCCATGGGCCAGGGATACCTAGCAGTCAGTGGGGATACCACACCTTTCTAAGCCGGACTTAAGAACATCCTTGTAACTCCCCCTGTGTGTCTGGTATTTCGTCCCATGACAGAGCTCAGAAGAGTGTGTCTGTTTTGGAAGTCTGTTATCAGGCATGTGATCGATGTGGCCTGCCCCACATAACTGGTTGAATGTAATAAGGTGCTGGAGATGTTGACTTGAGCAAGGATGTTAACATTAGTTTGTTCATTCTGCCAATGGATTTGGAGGATTTTGCAGAGACAGTGTTGGTGGTACTTCCTCAGTGCCTTGAGACACCTACTGTAAGTAGTCTATGTTTCAGAAGCATAAAGGAGGGCAGGGATCACTGCTGATGCTCTGAAGGCAATGGTGAGTTTCACCATCAATATCTTCCTTCATTGCGAGTGGCTTTGAGATGTAGGAAGCAGTCCACATTTTCCAGAGCTTTGTCCTGGGCCTTTCTATGGGGGGTGGGGAGGGGGGAGGGTACAGTGGTGGCTAGTTGGTTGAGAAACATCCTCTTGCATACTTCAGTAAATGAACTGACGGTGACTTGGAGCTCAGCCTCATACGCATGTATCATTTGTGGACTGCAGTTTGATGATTGAGATAGGAAAGACCTTGGTTCTGGAGCGGAAATGATTTACACTGAAGTTTCCCATTGGTTCAGACTAATGAAGGCCAATGAACGAGAACATTATCTCTACTTCTACCTCCACAGATGCTGTCTGACCTGCTGAGTGTTTTCACGATTTTCCATTTTTTAGATTTTCCGCATCTGTATTTTTTTTTCCTTTGTGATTCCCATGTCCTGTAGATTAGTTTCATTCCAGTGGGATGCTTATGTATGGTGACATGCAGCACCACTGTTGAAGATTCCAAGGACATTGCAACAGTAGCTCTTCTCTGATGGTGCCTCATAGACAACATGTCTATCCCCAGCCAACAGGAGCAGTACAGTATCTACAGCATCTGGACAGCTCTGATTCATCATAATTAGCACCATGAAGAGGTTCTGAGCTTCTCGCCATGCCTCAAGGGAAAAGAAGCAGCTCTACAGGTTCCTGAAGGCAGAGGGCCAGCAGAAAGTCTGTGACCTAGACAATTGGTGGATGACAAGGATAGGAGGTCCAATAACTTGCTAATAGCCATGACAAGTACAGACTCTTCAACACCAACAGGGCTAACAATGGCCAAACACTCAATGTTCCACCTCAATAAGAGCCAAGAATGGAGGTGAACCCATTCGGGACAGAGAGGCAGTAAGCACACGCTAGAAGGAACACTTTAAAATCTTCCCTAACATGACCCATCCTTGATTCCATTCCTAGCCTGGCCACCATCCCAATGAGAAGAAGCCAATGTAGCCATTTGTCAACTGAAAAATAACAAGGTCTTGAGAGCAGGCCACATCTCTTCCGAAGGAGAAGAACTTCACAAATTTGCAATCTCATTTTCCCATCTAGGTAAAAGATGACATGACAGGGAACTTCTGAGACACTGTAATTTTGACCATCTTCAAGAAAGGGGACAAATTAGATTCAGTAAGTACAGGAGGGTCTCCCACTGTCTGTCACAGGGAAATTCATTGCTAGGGTCCTCCTCTACTATCTCCTCCCAAACCTGCTACCCAAATCACAGAGTGTGTTCCGCTCATCCAGAAGCACAGTGGACACAATTTTCATTGTGCATCAAGTCCAGGAGAAATGCACAAAACCACTATGCAAAGCCTCTTCTGACCTCAGAAAGCCTTTGGATCCATCAATCAAGAGAGAATGTGGAGCAGCCTTCTCAAATTTATCTGCACACAGGAACTCATCCCCATGTTATGTCTGCTTCACAATGGAATTACTTTGATCTTAACCAATGGGTCCACTACAGATCCATTCTCAGCACAGGTTGGTCTCAAGCAAGGCTGTGTAATCACCTGACACCACAAGTAGTGTAACTGGTACATCACTGGTTATACAGGTTATACCTTTTCAATTACAGCCATGTACATTATTAGTGAATATTTCATATTATTCAGACCTGGCTAGACATCAATATGAGTTGGTGATGAGATGGGCAAACCATTTCTCTTTGCCCCAAGATCAACTACTTAGGACATAGAACATAGAACAGTACAGCACAGGAACAGACCCTTCAGCCCACCATGTCCATGCCAGCCATGCTGCCAATCAAATCCCATCCACTGGCACACAATCCGTATCCCTCTATTCCCTGTCTGTCCATATACTTGTCAAAATGCCTCTTAAACACTGCTATCATACCTGTTTCCACCATCTCCTCTGGCAATGTGTTCCAGGCACCTACCTCTCTGCGTGTTGAAAATCTAGCCTCGTAAATCTCCTTTATACTTTCCCCCCTCACCTTAAACCCATGCCCTCTAATATTTGACAGCTCCACTCGAGGAAAAAGACTCTGACTATCTATGCCTCTCATAATTTTATATACTTTTATCAGGTTACCCCTCAGCCTCCAACACTCCAGAGAAAACAATCCAAGTTTGTTCAGCTTGCACTGGAATGAGCTGGCACACACACTAAACTGACAACCAATCAGCCTTGAGGGAGGGGTGGTATTCAATCATTAAGTACAACATACATTCAAGTCTGAAATTCCTCTCATCTGACTCGTACACAGCTCTGCTTCCCCATGTGGTGGGAGAGGACTAATAGAGAGCAGTGATCAATGAGCAATCCCAGCATGAGATGAGCCCTAGTCTCCCGGTGTGTGGCTCTGCATTGCTGAGCCAATTGTCAGAACTGCTGGCAAAGGTTCCTCTGAGACATCACCAGTAGCAAACTCATTGATGCAAAGGTGACCAGTGGTGGGTAGAGGTGGGAGACTCGACTGAAGGACTTCAGCTCTGTTGGTCACCTCAAGTCTCACCAGGAGATTCTTGGGTGGAGATGCAAAGCTTTGCTGAATTTGTCTTTATTTACCAAAAAGTGTGCAAATCCTGTTTGGAAAGGGCATGGATAGAGTCTAGCAAAGAGCATCATTCAGCTAAATATGCTACAAGCAAATGCAAAGTAATATACTGTCATGAAATGAGGGTCCTTACTCAGTCTCTGGTGTGATGGAAGACAGAGGACCAGTCCTTGGAGTGACCCTGCAGTGGAGTACTTACTGGAGTCCACAAAAGACTGGTCTGATAGTGGGGAGAGATGGGCTAGGAGGAAGGAAGGTGGGGGAGATGGAGAGTTTGGGTGGAGGTAGAGATAGAGATTATGTTAGAGAGACATCTAATGAAAAGAGATACAGTCTCCTCATTAATTTGATTGAAACAAATAAAGCAACTGAGAATGAACATCACATTGACAAGACACTAGTTTTTTTTTACTGCACTGTGTTAGTTTTTACGATCAGGACATGAGTTTTTCCTCCTTATTTAGAGATCCTCTTAAAAGATTCTGTTTGCAAAATGCCTTGGAACTGATGGTGTCAGCAACAAAATGGTGGCACGTGGACCATTCCAATCACCATACTGCAGTTTTGGTCAAACTTCAAGGAAGTGATGGAGACTTGAAGATCTATATTTAACTCTTACCATGCTAAACAAACAGGAACTCTGCACAGCTGTCAATACAAATGCAGTAAATAGTCTCTCAGGGTTAGCATGATAATTGCACCAGACCAGATTTGCCTTCACCTGAATCACCATTTAGTTACCCTTTGCCCTTGAAACAAAATCCTTCCTGGATGACATTGGAAAAACTTTCTTTAGTAACATGCTCAAAAAAAATACTAAGTGGCTCAGTGCATTTAGAAAGAGGATAGCCAGCAAGTAAGACATTTTAAATTTATTCTAATACTACAGTTGGCTACAGAAGATTGTGATAAGCCCATTATGGATCCGGGCTGAACTACAATAGTGGACAGTTTAATCGAATGCTGAGAGAGCTCCAATATCACATGCCGGGGCCAATCACAATAGCAATTTATACATGTATTACAACTTTCAAAAGAGTTTAAAGTGTCCCATAATTGTTTCTTTCAATGTACTAATAATATATCAATTTTCAGCCTAACTGCAGTGAATGAAACCAGCCTAGGCCTGTTGAGTGTGTGTGCTCACCTTGGAGACTGTTAGCGTTGGCGCTGGTGCAGGTCGGGGGAGGGGAGGTCTGTGGCCTCACCACCGGAGCGAAGGCGCTTTTTTGTTTCACTGCAGACACCATATTGGCTGGCGAGAAGGAGAATATGCCAGAGGTACTGCTACAATTTGAAGGAAGGCTGGTGGAGGAGGCCATAGTAGGACTGGACGGTACTACTGCAACAAGAAAGGAGGAAATATGTCAACCATTTGGGTGCCATATATATATCTTCTCATATATATATATATGAATTTGTACAATTCATCAACCATTTTCAGGATGGTTAGTCAATGATGGTGCAAGATGTTTTAAGAATTATTTTTTAAGACGTTGAGAGAAAAAAAAGTGTGAGCACAGCCGGGTAGCAGTAATGAGACAACTGAGTGGCTTGCTTGGCCATTTTAGTGTCAACCACATTGGTGGGTTTGAAGTCACATATTGGCCTTACTAGGTAAGGATGGCAGGTATACTCCCCTAGAGGATATCAGTGAACCAGCTGGGATTTTACAAACATCCTGCAGTTTTATTTTATTCCTGTGGTCATCACTAAGACTAGATGTTGTTTCCAAATTCAAGAGTATTAACTGGATTTAAAATCCTGTGATGGGATTTGAGCTCAGCTCTCTGGATTACTAGCCCAGTAACTTAACCACAGTGCCACCATCGCACCCCTAGATCTGTATCCATCCCTTGGGTCACTTACCTGGCAACATTGGTAACTTAACTCTTTCAAACTTTAACTTTGCTGGTTAGTATCATCTTTTAAAAGGAGTGCATTTGAGCCAGACCCATGGCAAAATTAGCATTCAGAAACTCAAAAGAAGCAACAACAAAAGTAAAAGATGGACCTAGTCACAAGGTAAGGGGCCAGTCATTTAAAACTGAGGTGCATAGAAATTTCTTTCTGGAGAGTGCTGAATCTCTGCAATGCTCTACCCCAGAGGGTTGTGGAGGCTGAATTGTTAAAAGTATTTGAGGTGGAGGTTGACACATTTTTGAAAGATTGAGGGATAGAGGATGATGGGGAACTGGCACAGAGGAGGAATTGAGGTCGGCATAGATTAGCCATGATCATATTGAATGGTAGGGCAAACTTGAAGGGTATAGTGTCCTACTCCTGCCCCTGTCTTCTTGTGTTCTAAATTTATTTTTCTACTTTTGTCATGAAACTTAGGACAATAATTGGAGAGGGTTGGGGAGTGGGTGGACAGGGCTGGTGAATACCACTAGTAGTTGAATGGAATTCATCTCACACCATGGTGTTGTTACCTCAGAGGAATCAGCCACTTAGCATGCCTTTGTTCCCACAGTAATAGTGTAGTGTTTTCCCTTTGGGGACAGAGGGACTGCTTTAGTACAACTGCGCATGTTTAGCTTAGACATTCCCCCTTCATCCTGCTCTTTATTCCCCTTCTATTCCCCTGTACAATTGCCCGATGCAGCCACTCCTTAATCAGGCTACACATCAGGACAAGAACAAAAGTAACTGACTGAAGAAAATTAGAGGTATGCAGCCACGGATAGGAAAATATCTTTACCTAAGGTCACCTCATCTCCTTGTAATGCGAGCAGAGAGCCAGTTGTTTAATCATTACTCATGCAATTAGTTTATTGATTTAATTAAGAATGACGCCTTTAAATTAGAGAACCAGACTGAAACGGTGTCTGATGGGGTAAGTCCACTATTAGTGGCCCTGGTCTCTCACCAACCTCCCTTTTGTTTAAAGAAACATGGTTTCCTTTCAGGCAGCTTGTGAGAGAGAGATTTCTGGACTTCCAACAACCGACCACAGATCCTATTGTAACGTACAATCAAGCCCATGTAAATATAGAAGCAAAGTTCGTGTGATAGAAATCAGCTGCTGTTTCAATGCTTGGTCATTATAGGCTCATTGTGAAATTGAAGCCTCGAGCAACACCAAGCTGACTCAGTGAAGGATTTAAAAAGTATCAGGTTCCATATTGCCCTTTATCTCTGGTGCTTTGCATTTCCTTTGAGATTAATTAACAATGGTGTCAAGATGTTCAGAATGAAGCACAATCTTTGATTCATAAATTTGAAAGAACACAAGTGGAAGAACCAGTATAATAGTGTCTGTTATGGGGCTAAACTTGCTAACATGATTTTTTTTAACCAGAGTCATTAACTATTTATTTGAAGTGAGTAATTGAGGGGTTAACTAAAATCTACCCACAGTGCAGTATGCTGGAAGACAAGACACAAAATAAGAAAAACATCAAAGCTGACAATACAATGAAATGAAGACAGTTTTCTGTGCATTAGTTTATCAATGAGCCACATTTCTGAAAGATGAGGAATCCCACCCTCAAGACTTCTGTTCCTCAAATGGAGTGCAGGAGGGTTTCTTTGATACACCATCCACAAAGAACAGACTTAAGAGTCCTCTGAATCTTCTGGGAAACTAACTACATTTAAAAGAAAGCCTCAGCATTTCTTGGAGGCAACAATGATAAGCTGGCATTTGCTGCCTCTCTCAGGATGGCTGTGGCTGTTTAGTTGTATTGCTTCAGCCATTATTGATCTGAGAAATGCTTGATGAACCAGTTATTCTTTTCCTCTCCATCTTTTTCATCCATGCACCCATACAACACAAAGTTATTTGATGATACTCTTCTATCTGGACTACTTCTGCATCCTTCTTTGCTCTCATAGAGACATTAGGCTTCAGTTGTCCAATACTTCAGCTCAGCTTGTACTGTCTTCATCTGATATTTACTCCTGTGTATTTTCAATTGAGAGAGGAACATAGCTCATCACCCAACCACTGAACATTCACTGGGGCATTGAGACTAATTGCCACAGCCCACTCACTGCCTTGTTTGAGGTGAACAAGCTCATCCCGGAATGGGAACTGAATACCTTCACTGATCTATCGTCCCAACACTGCAGAATGCAATTTAAACCTTCATCATGTTTGCCTTTGATTTCTGAATTATCTGAGTTAACATTGTATTATATGGATATCAAACATTAATAGAAACAAAGCGAAACTGAACCAGGAGGCCATTCAGCCCTTCAAGCTTGCTCTGCCATTCAACGCAATCATTCATGCTCCTGTATCTCAATACTATATTCTTGCTCTCTTCTGTACCATTGATGTCTTTTGTGTCTAAAAATCTATCCATCTCCTTCTTAGACATATTCAGCAAGTTGGCTTCCTTTGTTTTCTGAGGTAGACATTTACATAGGTTCACAAAACTCTGACAAAAGAAATTTCTCCTTATCTTTGTCCTAAATGTCTTAGCCCTGCCCTGTAAGCTATACTGTGATCCCTGGTTTTAGATCTACGTCCAGGGAAGGATCTTCCCTGCATCCAGCCTGGCTGACCCTGTCACATTGGAGATATTCCACAACTAGACATGAGCAGCTTAATCGTGAATCCATGTAGTCATCACTGCAAGGAGCACAATTGTTCATGGATGGACCTACAGAAAAACCAATTATAAAGAAGTGGGACTAAGGGAAAGTCTTGCCTTTCAGCCTTTTACATGAAAAGAGTTCCTTTGCATCTATTGTATTGTAAGTTGAATGTTCTCAGGGGTCAGCCTGCAGTTAAGTAACAGTGATGCTTTCCAACAGGAAATCCTACATGTAAAGTTTGGTGTTATATTGTTTCCTACCAAACCCAAAACCTTTGAGCAGCAAACCCCAGTTCTTTAAGGAATGTGATGGGGGAGAATGATTTCTTGGCGTGTCTACTGATCTTCTGCCATTACTTAACAAAATCGCCCAGGGAAATTCCCAGGGATCATAATACAAGATTATTCCAGGAACAACCCAGCTTCTGCTAATCAGTTATTACTTGCTAGGGATTATACAGAATGAACCAGGGCTCACATTATTGATTCCCTTTGTCGAAACAGCCCATTCCACACCAGGCTGTTACCACCTGAGACATTGAAGGTGGTGAGGTGGAAATTCCGACATGAAATTCAAACCCAAAGCCTGAATAGTGCTGAGTTTCCTTGAACTTGATAATTCGTGAAAGAATGGTGGATTTTTTTTAAGTCAAATGTCTTATTGTCTTCAAAACTCTTAAGAAAATTGCCCTGAACATTGAAAAGTCAAGAAACCATCTCACAAGAGATAAATACTGTCTTGACAGATATTCTGTTATTCCCCTCTTAGCTTTAATATGCCCTGCCAAACTGTATTCCTCAAATCTGTTTTTTTAGGGTTAATAACCCCTGCCTAAATTGAAGTAGGTCAGAGTTGAAAAGAGCAAGCCATTTTGATTGACAAGCATTAGAGCGGGAGTCTAAATATTTGCACCTGACTCATAATTATGTAAGAACCAAGATTTGCTTTTCAAATATGTTCATAAATATTCTATTAGACTTAATAAAAGTCATTTTAATTCTCTTTCGTGAAAAATTGGCTGTTTTGTTACAAATTCTCTCCTTACATGCATTTATATTTACTGGGAGTTTCCTAGGGTTTTCTGCCAATCATCTGACAAAGTTACACCGTCCAATTGAGAGAAATCCCCAAGGAATTTCCCAGTGATTGTCCCTAGCATATGATTACTTCAAGAATAATCTGTACGTAACTTCCAATGAAGTGTGAATGTTAGTCCGGTCCTGAAATCAATTAAAGCTTAATTGCCTCCTCCCTGGAGTCAGATAAATACACCAGGAAATGACTGGCTTCCTTTCTCTATTTTTGTTTTGCATCTGTAACAAAGCATGATGTCTAGAATGTGGCAGGCTCAAAACCGATGGGCTTTCCAATGGATAATCTTACACTGAGAACTTGGCTCATTCTGGAGACCATTTGACCTTTCTCAACTGTACAAATACTTATTCTATCAACATCCTAAACTGAGAATGAAGCTGAGATCTACACTATTTGGTAAAATATAATTCTCAAAATGTAAGAATAACTTTGCTTTAACAGTTGAGCAGAATAATCATACATTAAAATGGCTCAGATCAAATCCAACACTGTTTAAAAAGTACATAAAGATGTGAAACATGTGAGTTGCAACCAGTAGCTTGTAAAGTCAATATTCCAAAGAAATTAGTGAGATATGATGGTGTACCAGCAGTGAGACTATTAATAAGTAGAAGGTCTAATGCAAATCCTTTTTTTACTTACTGGCATATGGCGAATTGGCAGCAGACCCATTAAGAAAACCAGGAGAACTTCCTAGGTTGGACATCCCTGCATTGCCATATCCATTCATACTCGTTGTCACAGAATTGTAGTTTGTCTGCTGTGGAGTGGAACTCGGCACATATCCATGAGGAGACACACTGCTTGTGTTGCGAGTAAAACCTATATTGAAGGAAGAACATTTGAACACATTTACTCATTGTCCCTCTTTCTCTCATGGCTGCAACAGTCCATGACCTAAACCTCCGCATTCACGTTGCCGATTATAGAAGCTTATTTCAAAGATCTAGCAGCTAAAACACAAACGAGTTGATAAATTAACTAGTCAATGCTTGATATGTCACATCTGTTAATGTTTGTTAAAATAAAATTGTGCTCAATTAACTTGGCTGAGTTTTTTGATGAGGTAACTGTGAGGGTTAATGAGGGCAATGCAGCTGATGATATCTATGCGGCTTTTCAAAAGCCATTCAATAAAAGCCACACAACAGAATAATTGAAAGGGATTTGGCAGCATGGATACAGTAGTGGCTTAGGGACCTCGAATTAGAGTAAGGGCTTGGTCTTCAGGTTAGAGAAAGGTTTGCTGTGATCACTCCCAAGCAACAGTAGTAGGACCACTGCTTTTTTTGATAGATAGCAACCACTTAGACTTGGGTACATTTCAAAGTCTGTAGATAGCAACCAGCTTCGGTGAGACAAGCAAGGAAGGGAGTTATGATGGACTTTGATGATATCTAGAGAGGCTGATGGACACATTGCAACCTGTGTAATTAACCTGCAACTCAAATATGATTCTGAAGGTGACTTAGAGTGTTCCCCCAGTGACATTATCTTTCTGTTAAAAAAAATAACATTCAGGATATGCGAAAGTGAAAAATGATATATTTTGATAGGAAGAAGAAATGAATCATTTTAAGAAGAGAGAATGTTGGAAGGGCTCAGGTAAGTCAAGCAGCATCAGTGTGAGACAAACCGGGTCCACCGCCTCCTCTGATTATACCCTTCCATCGGTCAGAAGATACCAAAGCTTGAAAACACACACCACCAGGCTCAAGGACAACTTCGATCCCATTGTTATAAGACTCTTGAACAGGCCCCTTTTATGATAAAGATGAACTCTTGATCTCTCAATCTACCTCATCGTAGCCCTTGCACCTTATTGTCTACCTACACTGCACTTTCTCTGGAACTGTATCACTATTTCCTGCATTCTGTTACTGCTTTTCCCTTTCTACTACCTCGATGTACTTATGTTTTGGAATGATCTATCTGGATGACATACAAAACAAAGTTTTTCAATGTATCTCGGTACGTGTGACAATAATAAACCAATTCCAATTCCAAACTCATGTTTATTTTCTCATTTGTTTGGTTGTGATGAAAGGTCCTTGACCCAAAATGTCACTTTCTTTCTTGCCCCACTGACACTGCCTGACCTGCAGAGTGCTTCTTCCAGAGTTTTGTTTTTATTGCAGGATTCCAGCATCTGCAGTTTTTTGCTCATTGTTTTGATAACCAATCCATGGAAATATGGGAGAGGTAGACCATAGCAAGCCCTTTTGAGACAGACAAAGACAGCATCTTCATGGAGAAAAAAAACACGATTAACAAGACAAGTGCCAAGAAAGCCGATTTCTCCATAGCTGGTATTTTAAAGAGGCACTACAAAAAAAGTCACCAAAGAATCATCAGATTGGGATATCCTCTCATTAAGAAATTGTTATTGTGGATTACCTCCCTTTAAGGGACTCAGATGGCACAGTGATACAGTGGATAGTGCTGCTGCCTCACAACTCCAGTGACCCGGGTTCAATCCTGATCTCCGGTGCTGTCTGTGTGGAGTTTGCACATTCTTCCTAGGACTGTGTGGGTTTCCCCCAGGTGCTCCAGTTTCCTCCCATATCCCAAAGACATGTTGGTTAGTAGGTTAATTGGTTACTGGAAACTACCCTTTGTGTATATCGCTGGTGGGAGAATCAGTTGATGGGGCATGTGAAAGAGAATAGTTTACAAGGAAACAAATAGACCGATGTGATTTATTGGAATGGAGACACAAGAGACTGTAGATGCTGGAACTTGGAGGACAATGAGCTGCTGGAGGAACTCAGCAGGTCAGGCAGCATCTGTGGAGGGAAATGGGGCAGTTGACATTTTGGATTGGAGCCCTTCATCTGAACTGAAAGATGGAGGGGAGATAGCCAGTTTAAAGAGGTGGAGGGAAGGGGTGGAGCAAGAGCTGGCAGGTCAAAGGTGGATCCAACGATGAGGAAGGGATGATTGGCAGATGGAGTCATGTGGGTGGAGGGAGGGGTGGAGAAAGCAACAGAGGCTGGGAAGTGATAGGTGAAGACAACAAAAGGCTGCAGATTGTGGAATCTGATAAGAAAGGGAAATGAAGAGTGGGACCCAATGGGAGGAGTGTGTGGGTGATGGGCAGATGGGAAGGGAGAGAAACTGGATGATAGGGGGCTGAGGGATAGGGTTTGGAAAGAAGAAGATGCGTGAGAGGACCTGGGTAGATCAGAAGGAGAGAGAAAGGGACAGAGGGGGAGCAGGTTACCTGAAATTGGAGAATTCAATGTTCATACCATCAGATTGTAGACTACCCAGGCAGAATATGAGGATCAGATTTATGGGAATGTTCTGAGAGCAGCTATAAACTCAATGATCTGAAAGGCCTCCTTCTATGCCATAAGGAAATACAAGAAATCCCCAAAGGATGCATTTCACACACACTGCAACATAATCGGCAGGCAAATGCGACCACAATCGCTCAATGACCTGTGAAATGCAAAGTGGAGAAAGGGGAGCACAGGAGATGGAAGCATATAAAACCACCAGGAAACGTGGTCTAGCCATCACTAACAGAAGAAGGTGAAGGTATTCTTAGATCAAAGGAAAAAGCTTCTGTGGCCAAGAAGAGCAGGATGGAGATAATTTCAGAATTCGGCAAAACAGCACCAAGAACCAGAGAAGGAAAGGGAAGACAGGGGGTACAAGAGAAGGCCAGGGTGACTCCAAAAGCTTCCATTGCTGTGTAATAAGGAAAAGATTAGCAAAAGTTACAGAACACAATGGGAGAAATGATTCTGGGGAATAAGGAAATGGCAGAGATATAAAATAAATATGTTGTGTCAGTCTTCACAGAAAAACTTCCAGAAATAATGGAGATCTATATGCTTACAGTGAATGAGGAGCTGAAAGATATTTGCACCAGTGAAAAAATAGCATTGAAGAAATTAGTGGAAATAAATAAATAAATCCCAGGACCTATGACCTGCAGCCTGAGGTTTTGAAGGAGGTGGCCATGGAGATAGAGGAAGCACTTATCGTTATCTTCCAAAATTCCAGGGAAGTGTGCTGAGGTGATCTTCCTGAATGGCAGTGCAGGTAGGAGGGGCTGAACGGCTGGCTCCTGCTTTTATTTCTCATGCCCTTGCAAGGAAGAAGTTTGAAGATGGGAACTCCATAATTCACACTGAATTGAAAGGGGTGATATCAAAGTTCCTAAACAACTGCAGCCCAATCCTATTCAATGAAGTAGTCTTGCACAAAGTTGGCCATCGTGAGAAGGTATTGGAGGGCAGCAGTTTGCCTGTGTTCTCTCTCCCCTTTTAAAGTCAACGTTTGTATGGAAAGAGTAAAGTTGTAAAATATACCAAGTATAGTTCCTCTCAGGACTATTCCCTTAATGTGGAGTGGTACAAATATGCAAAGAACTGTATTAAATTAAGTGTGCAATAACTCTTAAGATAGCAAATTACAAATTCCAAAAGCAGTGCTGTTTATTGAAGAAAAATAAGGAAGTATGTAGCGGTTAGCCGACACTATTACAGCGCCAGTGATCGGGGTTCGATTCTTGTCGCTGTCTGTAAGGAGTTTGTACATTCTCCTGTGTCTGCGTGGGTTTCCGCCGGGTGCTCCAGTTTCCTCCCACATTGCAAAGACATACGGGTAGGTTAATTGGGTTTAAAATGGGTGGCATGGACTCGTTGGGCCAGAAGGGCCTGTTACCACGCTGTAAATAAAATTTTAAAAAATTTACAGAGCCAATAGAGGTGCAAGGAGTGAAAGTGTGTGGGGGAAGGGCAGCAAAGGTGTTCTTCCTGGGGATTTAGTTGCAAGGACTGTTTTCCCCCTTGGAGTCTGTGCTTGGTGGTTGAAATCTATCATTTGTTTACTCACATCAATGAAAATGACAAGAGTGAAAGAGGTAGGGGGGAAGAGCAGTTAAAGTAAACCACAGTGTAGTCACATTGTGTAATTATAGAGTAATAGCAATACTTCAGTAGCAAGGAGGGAATAATTTCTTAGTGCCTAGCTACAGCAGACTTGTGAAGTATCACCTAATATACCATGTTAGGTACTGATCAATCTCCTCTTTAGACTTCAGTGAATCCTGACAATTCCCCAATCTTCCATATAAACATTTCAAGCATCCTGAAATCTGCCTTAGAATTTGTTCTCTATGTTTCTCTCACGGTCATCTACCATCCACCCCCAACCCTTTTCTGATTGCTAATTGGACAAAATGGCAATAATATTGTCTAAAACAAATATTTAATTCATAATGAAACTTTTACTGGAAAATAATTTGTAGTTTTCATTGAATTATACAGCACAGAACAGGCCCTTCGGCCCACAATATCCATGCCGACCTTTAGTCCCCATTTACACTAATCTTTCTTGCTTAATTAGGTCCGCATCCTCCTATGCCTTACCTATTCAAATTCCTGCCTAAATACTTCTTAACCATAGAGCTCATATCTGACTTCACCATCTCCTCTGAAATCACATTCCAAATATCAACCACTCTTTGTGTAAAAAACTTTCACCACAGATCCCTGTTAAAACTCCTTCCTCTCAACTTAAGGCTACATCCTCTTGTTTTTGATACCCCTACCATGAGAAAAACATTCTGATTATTTGCCCTATCTATGCTTCTTATAATTTTATATTCCTCCATCAGGTCACCCCTCAGCCTCCTTTACTCGAAGGAAAACAAGCCCAGTCTCTCCAATCTCTCCCCATAACTAAAGTCCTCCAATCCATGCAACATCCTTTCCTGCATTCATTTCCCATCAAACCAGAACCAATGATCTTGAATAATTAATCATTCCATTCTTGCTTCCAAAGCATGGACATTAGCAACATAACAAGCACCTATGAAGCTTCAGTGGGGGAATAAAACCATCACAAATTGTCCTGCGCTTCTGAGGGGAATTTCCTAATGGCAACAGGGCTAAACCATAGGCTGAGGTAAATTGTAGTGATGCTCTTGCCTTATCTGCTTTTAAAATAAATGTACAGAGAAATTTTGCAGGTAGGTATCAGATTTCTTGATCAAATGATAAGAGGTGCACCAGCCCCCTGGAATTCCAATTTTCACTCTCCACAGATGCTGCCTGATCTACTGAGTGTTTCCAGCATTCTCTATTTCTTAATACACAGGAGTTTTGGGTTGATATATCATTTTCTCTTCGAGATATGGCCAAGTGTTTGGCCTCTAACCCTTTATTGAGACCACAGTCTGAAGAAGGAGGTCGACTCCAAGAATGCACTTCCACTTAACCTAGGGGATCATTAGCTTTGTTTAACCACTGGTTGTACGGTTTTCATTCAGAGTCCGGACACATTCTGCTCAATTCAAATAAAGAAATCATACTCAGGGTGACTCCCTGCTTTGGGAATGTATCCTGGTTGGGCAGGCCATGAATTGAGACCCAGGGTTTTGCCAGAACCCATGCTTGGAGGCTTAAATAGGTTTGGGCTGCAATCGGATCCTTCCCTGTTACAGAGAATGATGAAAAGCCTTTGCTGATAGCTTCTATGCTGATTTAAAAACCATGTTTGAGAATGGATGTCCTAGACGTTGAAAACCAACATCACAAAAAATTACCTTTACAGGCAGTCCCCGGGTTACGACAGGTTCATAACCCAGACCTGAGGAAGTAGGAAATGAACAACAGCATATGGGAGAGGTTCACAGAAACAGCTGTGATGGGAGAGCAAGCAGGAGCGGGAAGAGCGGCCGCCAGCCGGCCTCACTGACTCAGTGAGTGAGCGGGTGAGTCTGTTCTGCACTCCCAGCTCTGCTCAGCTTGACCCAGCCCCTGAGGGTTGGGGCTCAGGGGAGTGGGCTAGGGAGAGAAGGCACGTGGAAATGTCCCAATCCGTTCCCACCTGGCAGAAAGATGCCTGCAGCCCTGCAACAGCCGGCAAACCAGTAAACCTCGGGAAAATAATCAGGAGGCAAAAGGGCTGTTAAGCTAAATGATAACCCACAATTATTTACATGGTTCATGGACACCATGATTAAGACCAATAGAACTTCCAAAATTCATGTACGTTTTCACAAAAGCTTGTCAAGCTATTTTAGCAGAAAAATCTATTTATAGAATTTATCAATAGATGGTGTGTTGTAAAATGTTCACTGCTAATATCATAGTCTGACACCATGATATCATCACACACCAGTATTCTCAAAGTCTGTAATATTCAGTAATTCATTTTACTCTATGCTTGATTTACAGTAATTCCTTGATTTAGGAATGCTCGATGTATGAATTTTCACTCTAACACATATTTTGCTGAAACAAACACTGTAGGAAAATAACTGCAAAGTATTTTGCTCAGCTTTTTCCGTTTCTGAAATTTTACTTCACGTAAGATTTTTCAGGTACACATCCCTTTTGCAGATTGAGGAATGCTGCATTACACATCAATATATGCTGTTCGTATATTGTACAATTTATGTGAATAGTATATTACAATCACTATGTGAAAATAGATAATTTTCATGATCTATTCATTCAAGGGATGTGGACTTCACAGGCTGAACCAGCACTTAATTGCCCATCCCTAACTGCCCTTGAGAAGATGGTAGTGAGCTGCCTTCTTGAAGTGCTCTAATCTTTTAGGTGTGGGTATACTCAATATCCCCAATGCCTTGTCCTGATCCAAACGCATAGACACCATGGCCAAGAAAGTGCACCAGCACCTCTACTTCCTCAGGAGGCTAAAGAAATTTGGCATGTCCCCTTTAACCCTCACCAGTTTTTATAGATGCACCATAGAAAGCATCTTATGCATCACAGCTTGGTATGGCCAAGACTGCAAGAAACTGTAGAGAGTTGTGAACGCAGCTCAGCTCACTCCATTACGGAAACCAGCCTCCCCTCCATGGACTCTGTCTATGCTTCTCACTGCCTCAGTAAAGTAGCCAACATAATCAAAGACCCCACCAACCCTGAGCATTCTCTCTTCTCCCCTCTCCCATCGGGCAGAAGATACAAAATCCTGAAAGCATGCACCACCAGGCTCAAGGACAGCTTCTATCCCGCTGTTATAAGACTATTGAATGGTCCCATAGTATGATAAGGTGGACTCTTGACCTCACAATCTATCTCTTTTTGGCCTTGCGCCTAATTCTGCCTGCGCTGCACTTTCTCTGTAACTGTGACACTTTATTCTGCATTCTGTTATTGTTTTCTCTTGTACTCCCTCAATGCACTGATATGATGAAATGATCTGTATGGATGGCATGCAAAACGAAGTCTTTCACTGTACCTCGATACATGTGACAATAATAAACCAATTTACCAGTTTTACCAATGCTATTAGGATATCCATATGTCACTAGGATAGTGCTATGTCACAATGTGTGTACTTGGAATGGTTATGTTAGTGTGTACTTTTAATGGTACATTGTGATGATGCACTGTAACCATTGTACTGCATGTGTCTTAGGGCTTAGTTCATGGGACCGCTCATGTATTGCCTGCAAAGAGTGACTTAGGAGTGGTGGGATAGAGGTAAGTGGAAGATGGAAAGCTGCTTGACACCGGGAATGATTTCATTCCATGACTCAAGCCTTACCCTGATTGGCAGCTTGCGAAGATTCAGACACATTGACAGCCAGCTGCCCACTGAAGGAGTTAACGCCCATCATTCCTGCATGGACAGAGGTGTTGCTGAGAGCTGGGAGCTGGTTGTGGTTCCGGGGAACGCTGTACAGGGCCTCTGCAATGTCAGCTGCTCGCTTCAGGATAATTTCCTAACAGGCATTTTGAAGAAAAAGAAAGTTATGACTAAAAACCCAATAAAATATGTTGACTGTAATGAAAGAGACATGTTTAAAATAGTAATACAATATAGCATGAGAGGATTCAAAAGTACTTCTTTCTGATAAACTCTTCCACTTTTCTCTCTGTTTTGAGTCCTGTTTATGGAAGACAAGAGGGTGAGTTTTAGCAATCCATTTTCCCTCCCAAACCTTACCCAGAACAGGTGAGGGAGGGACAGGATTAAGGATCTAAACTTGGACAGCCTGCTACCTCTCTTATTAATGGAGCATGTGACCAATCATTTCCCAGGATGCATTGCTTGGGACCCGTTAGAAGCTGAAGTATGCCCCTTAGACCCACTCCTGCTTACCTCCCCCATTGAGTGATCCAGTAATGGACCTTTTAAGGAGGTTCTATTGTTGGATTCAGCAGGACCCTTAAGAAATCCATACTTTCTCTTCTCTCCCCTTCCCCCCCCCACCTGGCTCCATCTCCCTTTTGTTTTGCCTGCCTCCATCTATCACCCACCTGCCTCTTGTCTCCCAACTCCACCCCTCGCCTGCCGCTACCTGGCTCCATCTGCCCATCATCCTTCACCTCTCCTCTGTCCACCAATCACCTGCTGGCCCCTTGCCTCACCACTCACACTCTCCTCTTTACTTTGGCTGTCTTTCTTCTCCACCTTTCGTGCTGATGCAGGGTTTTGTATCGAAATGTCAATAATTTCTATCCTCCCACAGAAGCTGCTTGACCTGCTGAGTTCCTCCAGCAGATTGTTTACTGCTCCAGATTCCAGTACCTGCAGTCTCTTGCATCTCCTGTGAACCCACACTTTCTGTTTTCCCATCACAAATCTGTAGAGAGCAGTCTATAATGTGTCGCCACACTCCGGCACCATTTTGAATGCCTATCTGGATGTATCACGGCTTGGTACAGCAACTGCTTTGTCCAGGACCGCAAGAAGCTGCAGAGAGTTGTGGACACAGCCCAGCGCATCACAGACACAAGCCTCCCCTCCTTGGACTCTGTCTTCACCTTTCGTTGTCTTGGTGTAGCAGCCAGCATAATCAAAGACCCCACCCACCTGAGACATTGTCTCTTCTCTCTTCTTCCATCGGGTAGAAGATACAGGTGCCTGAGGGCACGAACCACCAGACTTAAGGACAGCTTCCACCCCACTGTGATAAGACTATTGAACGGTTCCCTTATACAATGAGATGGACTATGACCTCACAATCTACCTTGTTGTGACCTTGCACCTTATTGCACTGCACTTTCTCTCTAGCTGTGACACTTTACTCTGTACTGTTATTGGTTTTACCTGTCCTACCTCAATGCACTCTGTACTAACTCAATGTAACTGCACTGTGTAATGAATTGACCTGTACGATCGGTTTGTAAGACAAGTTTTTCACTGTACCTCGGTACAAGTGACAATAATAAACCAATACCAATACCAATCTTGCCCCTTCTCCCTACTGGCCTTGAAGCAACCACTGGGTTGAGAGGGTCAGCCATAGCTTGGTTGTTGCCTGTAAACCAGACATCCCACAGCATCATTTTCAAGCGCCCTTAGGTTGGGAGTGGAATACAGAGAGTTCTCCCTCGACCAGCTCTATTGGGCTTGGGAATGTTTGATAATTTTTTTCCTTATTCCAGCTCAGGACTTCCGAGGCTGGTTATCACTTGAAGAGGGAGCGCTGCTGAGATTGACTAACTCAACACAGGGCCGGGAGTGGAATCCAGAATACAGAATTCTTCCTGCAGTGCCCAGTTATCAGTATCATCTTTCACCTTCATTCAATCCAAGGGTGAACCAACTATTACCTGATTATTGTGTGGCATGCCATACAGTGCCTCCACCAAGTCTGCTGCCCTCTTCAGTATAACTTCCTGTGGAAACAAAAAAAAATTCCTTTCTTAGATCCCCAGTAGATTCTTTGCATTTATTGATTTTAACCAAACTCACATGGTGGAAGTTAGGGGTATAGGGTAGTTGAGTGTGGGAGAGTTAGGGTGATGGCCTTTTTACACCCCTTCTTGGCTTTATGTTCCACTGACTTCAATGAGTGGCTGACCCAAACCTACCCACCTCGCTGCTTGTGAGTCAGATTAAGCCCATAGCGTTGCCCAAAGCTGTCAGCACCTTGTGTTCAGGAGCTTATTTCAACAGCTACCATGGAAGATCCATCAGGCTTGGGAATGCTGGATAATTTTTCCTTATTCCAGCTCAGGAGCACCTCTGAGATTAGCTATGAAGGAACACTGCTGAGATTAGCTAACTCAGCACAGGACTCGACCTTGGGACTTCTTCACCATTCTTGACCATTCACAATTTTATTTGATCTGTGTTTTCCAGTCATAACCTAAATCTCTGCTGTGACGGCAAGTGACTTGTCAGAAGAGTGAGGCAGCTCACATTCAGCTCATCCCTGCCCTGCTTTACCCATTGGCACAAAACCTAGGGTCCATTTCTAAGGGACAGCAAGGTCTCTGCTTGTGATATGTAGAAAGTCACTCTTACAAGCTTCCTACAATTATTACAGCTGGACCTTACAACACAAAGTTGTGGCAACTGGCTCTTGAGTCCTTTTATCAATATATCAACTGTACTTTTCAGTTAAGTGCATCATACTGTTCTTTATGCAGTATTACATGTGCCTTTACAATTGTATTTTTGCACTCTTGTGATCATTTTCCAAAATTCAGTTAATTTATGTGTCTTTTCATTTAAAATGCATTTGTATATAGCCATTTATTACATCCAGTGATTTACTTGTGCAATGCATTCACAGCTATTTTGCAGTCTTATACATAACATGAACACATTAAGATCCCAATAGAAAGTGAAGTAAATGACCACTTAATCAAGTTGATGTTGGTTCAGGGAGAACTCGATTGAAGCAAAAGAAAACTCATTGAATTCATTCATTTGACTATTGGTTAAAATCCAGCAGAAGCCCTGCTTTTATCCAAACAATACATTTGAGCCAGGCAAAACAATAAATTTTAAAGGCACTATCAATAAAAATACAATTGAATGCCTGTACTATATTCACACATATCAGTTATCTGGCTTTGATGTGAAATTAAAGTTTTCGTTGCTGCATCTTACGTGAGAGGAGTTTACAGAACGTTACAAACATTATCACTGACAACACATGGGCCTTTAAAGTTTAACTTGAATAGATTTGTTCACAAGGACATAGTCAACTAAAAATCTTTTGAAATAAGAGATCACACAAGAAACACAAGAAAATAGGAATAGGAGTAGGCCACTTGACCCCTCAAACCTACCCCACCTTTCAATGGGATCGTGGCTGATCTATTCTTGGTCTTATCTTCTCTTTTGTGCCATTTCCCCACAGCCCTCAAACCCCCAATCTTTTAAAAATTTATATACCTCCTTTTTAAACATCCCCAATGATCCAGCCACCACAACCCTCCTGGAAGAGATTCACCACCCTCTGTGAGAAGAAATTCCTATGCACTTAAGTTTTAAATGATTGCTCCTTTATTTTGTAATTATGTTCCCTTGTCTGAGATTCTCCCTGTAATGGAAACATCCAAGTTATCATTTTAACCCTAGCTTGTTCTACTCCCTTTATACATGAGTGCTTGATTGGTAAGGATATTGAAGGATGTGGAGCACTTGCTGATTATTTTGGAGGGCCCGGGAAAAGCAATGCAGGAAACTACCACCTTAGGAATGGAGAGCTGTTCCTCCCCTCACTCCCTCACTCTTCTGACAATCACTTGCCATCACAGCAGAGTTTCAGGTTATGACTGGAAAACACAGATCAAATAAAATTGTGAATTCTGCAATTGGGTAACAAGGACCAATTGGGAGATGCCAGTAAGAATTCAGCAATATCTCCTTCTATTTCCTTTTACACAACATAGGGGCAGCACGGTAGCGTAGCGGTTAGCGTGACGCTATTACAGCACCAGCGATCGGGGTTCGATTCCCGTCACTGTCTGTAAGGAGCTTGTACATTCTCCTGTGTCTGCGTGGGTTTCCTCCGGGTGCTCCGGTTTCCTCCCACATTGCAAAGACGTACGGGTAGGTTAATTGGGTTTAAAATGGGCAGTGCGGACTCGTTGGGCCAGAAGGGCCTGTTACCACGCTGTAAATAAATTTTTTTTAAAAATGTAAAAACTTTTAAAAAATATATCAGACACGTTTTCAACCCAATAAGATATTCCAATCCAAAAAAATTCTTATTTTAAAAGGCTCCTATTAATCTTCCTCTTCCTGCTATTAATAACTTCCTGGCCCAAATTACTCCATGCTGCACTGGTAAATTCTGCAAAGATATTTCAAGGGATTCTTTTCCTTGTTCAATGGCCTTTGGGCAGCACAATCTCAAGAGCAGCTCATTGTTCAGGTCTGATGCATAACCAATGTCTCAACTATTGAGGTATGTCTGTCGAAGCTCTTCCTGTCCGTTGTCTACAGTGCTGCTGCCATAAGATTTGCATATGAAAAAATATTAAGGCATCTTGCAAAACATTCTGCTCTGAGACACTGAGCTAAATACAGCAGGGGAAGAAAAAGACATTTTTTCCTGCTTTACATTGTAGTTTTGTTCAACTTACTGAGAGTCATACAGCATGGAAACAGGCCTTTGGCCCACAAATCCGCATCAACCATCAAGTACCTACCTGCACTAATCCTACATTCATACATACATCTCCCTACATTCTGATCAACTCCCCCCAGATTCTACCAATCTTTTGCAATTTACAGTGGCCAATGAACCTACCAACTTGTACATCTGTGGGAGGAAACTGGAGGAAACCCAACCAGGGAGAACGTGCAAACACCACACAGACAGCATCAGAGCTCAGGATTGAACCTGGGTCAGTGGAGCTGTGGAGAAGCAGCTCTATTAGCTGTGCCACTGTTCCACCCAGGGATAAGTTCATGATGCTTTACATTTATGGGACAACCATGTCCCAATCCATTAAGGGAGAGGGATACAAAATGGTAGATAAAGGCGAACAATTCCCTCTGTTAGGAGAATCTAAATGAAAGGGACAATGTTAACATTCAAGTGAATGTTTGTCGAGTGAAGTCGGCAAACATGTTTTCACACAAAGGGTAGAAGAACTTGGGGCACTCTCTCCTAAAAGGCTACACAGGCTAAAGGTTAATTAGAATTTTGTAGACTGAGATTGATAGATTTCTATTTGGTCATGATACAGAGGAAAGATAGTAGACATGTTGAAGTACAAGTCACAACAGTGGAACAGACTCAGTGGGCTGAATGGCCCACTGCCTCTGTGAGAGGAAGAGGCAGATTGGGGAAGGGGACCAAGGCAAGTGGAGGTGTGGGCGCATAAAGAAGGACAGGCAGGCACATGGGAGAGACACAGGGCCAATGGAGGGGGCCAGGGGTGGAGGCTGTGGGAGACAACAAATAGTGAAAGACAAGACAGAGACAAAGAGAGCTGGATAGAAAGAGACACAGGGAGTGAGTGTTCGAATATTGGATTATGCATATGACAGAGACTGTGATTTAATAGGAGAAGGAGAATCAAAACATAGACATTAAAACATAGGTGTATAATTAATGGAGAGAAAAAAGATTTATGCATGACCTCTATTGACAGTTACAGAAATGCATAGTGTCAACTTTGATGAATATGTCCAACTTCTTTTTGCAGTGTTCCTCTTTGACTGCTGTAGGCTACATATCTGGAAGTTTTCCCCAGTACCAAGCTCATAATGTAAACAGCTGAGATGCCATTGCAAAAGGTAGTTCACTCATGGTATCTCAGGTCAACGGATGGCATTCTGAGAAAAAAGTGAAGCAGTGGTAACAAGAAATTCTGGAAATACTCAGCAGGCCAATGTTTCAAGTTAATGGCCTTTCTTCAGAACACCAAGTCTGTTCCTGTCTCCACAGGTGCTGCCTGACTTGTTGAGTATTGGTAGAATTTCTTGCTTTTATTTCCGATTTCAAGCATCTGCAGGTCTTCCTTTACAAGTGAAGCCAAGAGACGGGGTAATGAAGTTCTTGACTTTGCTACTGTGGATATTTGGTTACTTAATGAAGAATGAACCTGACTGCAATGTAGGAAGTAAGGGTGTGTGATTACTTCAAAGTATTAGGTTCTAGAAAAGCTGAAAACAAATAGTGTAAAACTGAGTTTAAAATAAAAACAGAAAATGCGGGAAATACTCAGCAGGTCACGCTGCATCTGTGGAAAGAAAAACATTAACTCTGAACCGAACTGCTGAGTACTTCTAGCATTTTCTGTATTTATTTCAGATAGTTCTGATGAAGGGTCTTTGAGCTGGTGTGTTACCTCTGTTTCTCTTCCCACAGATGTAGCCTGACCTACTGAGTATTTCCAGCATTTTCTGTGTTTATTTTAGATGTCCGGCATCTATAGTCTTTTTTTTTTAACTTTTAGTGTAAAATTGAAGTTGTTTGCACTGTTTGCACTGAAATTTGGCACCAAGATAACAAAGGAGGAAGAACCCAACTCTTTCCTCCAGAAATCTTACTAAGTTGTCCTCAGACGACATGTATTGGCAATGTATTGAGGTTTGAAGGGTAAAACATGTTTCATGCATTCCAGAGGAACGCAAACATATTTAAATATGACCACCTTTCGTAAGGAACCTTGGACAGATGCATGTTATACACATACCTGCCTACCCAGCTATCTTTATTGTGCATAATGATGCTCAAGGTCTGTGTCCCTACTGCCCCTACTTCCCTTTAAGTGTACCAATACATCACACACCCACTCACAGATAGAGTGATACAGCAGTTAGAGACCAGGGTTTGAGCTTGACCTCGGGTGCTGTCCCTGTGAAGTTTGAACATTCTCCATTTGACTGCGTGGGTTTCCTCTGGGTGCTCTGGTTTCCTCCCACATCCTAAGGTTATGCCAGTTGGTGGGTTAAATTGGCCACTATGACTTGCCCCAGTGTGTCGGTGGGTGGCAGGAGAATCGGGTAGGCAGGGCAGTTGATACAGGAATGGGAGGAAAGATGGAATGAGTGTTGATGGGCACAATGTTAGCATGACTGCGGTGGGCTGGAAGGCCTGTTCGCATGCTGTGTGATTCTACAGCAAAGCAGAAGAGGTATAAGTATGAAGGGACCTGCCTTATATTTAATTTCATCAGCTCCTTTCTTGTGGATGGTGCTAACCCTCACACTTTGACCCATTTTGCCCCACATATAGAAAGACAAGGCAGAAGCAGGTGCCTGCACCTTTAAGAGTGATAGAAAGCATGAGAAGTGTATTCAAATCTGAGGAAGACTGGGCCGCCAAGTGCTGTGAATGTTACAAATAACACTCTTCACTGGCTGTGTGCAAGCAATATATCAAACCATGCAGATAGCAGTAAAAGACTTATAGGATTTATTCTATATTCTAACAACAGGAACTTTAATTACAGTTAAAATTCACCTCATATAAAATAATGTAGTCACTATAGGCAACTTAGTAGTTATGGCCAATTTCCAGACACTATTTAAGTGTTTGTATATATAAAGGCCCCTGGAAAGAAGGTAAAACACTTTAGTAACATAATTACATTCATTTAGCTGTCAACGTCAACATTTTCAAAAATCATTCAGTCTATTTTCTGATGACAAGCTACTAGATTTTTAAATCCTCCACAGTACACAGTAAAATTGTTCCCACTAACAGCCACTTACAATTCAAAGAGTTCTTTATGCATATAGAATGGCTGCTGCTTCAGGCCTTTTTTGTTCTGCACAGAGATAATTCTTTCTGATTTGAGATTTCTCCACATCTCTGATGCTAACGATGTGGAGATGTCTCCATTTATCTGCCTACACCATTGGTGTGGACCTGAGGAGGCTCAATGGGACAGCATTTGCCTTGGGAACATTGTAAGAGTGCTCCATGGGCAGGCTGAGCATATGACTGGCAGCTGGCTCTTCAATAAAAATGGGCTTGGGGAATGAGACTGATCTCATCCTCTGCCGGACATCGGCTCTTTCACTTTCCAGTAGGGGGAGGGGAGGGGGTGGGGTGGTTGATAATTTGAGAACATCAAGGCCAGAAAACATGGACTGTGACAGTATCTGATGCCCAACATCACACAATCTGTGGATAATCTGGGATATGGTTGTTACATGTGGCCGTCACCATAATGGCTTGCTATATAATGAGCAACTGTCCCACAGTGTGAACCATCCGAGATATATTACTCATAGACCAGTTGAAGAACAATTGAAGCTTCTATCCCGCTGTTATAAGACTATTGAATGGTCCCCTTGTATGTTAAATTGGACTCTTGACCTCACAATCTACGCCATCAAGACCTTGCTCCTTATTGTCTGCCTGCACTGCACTTTCTCTGTAACTGTTATACTTTATTCTGCATTCTGTTATTGCTTTTCCTTTGTACTACCTCGCTATACGAATGTGATGAAATGATCTGTATCTGTAAGTTTTTCACTCTACCTCAGCACATGTGAAAATAATAAACTGATTTACCAATTTAAGAACACTTACTGTGGACTATTTCAGTCAGCATACATGTGGAGAAACAGAGGCAAAGTGGCAGTGGACCAACTGAGAGACACAACCAGTGGACCAATCTAGATTTGATGCCTTTGGACCAACTAAGCACACACTAACTGTAAAGCAACCAGGACACACTAACTGTGAACCAATCAGGAGGTACTATACGGAGTGCAACCTGGAAACCCTAGTTATGGACCAATTAAGAGACACTACCTCTGGACCAATTGGAACTCACAGTCTGTAGACCAACTGGGACAAACTATCTGTGGACCAACCAGAAAACACTACCTGTGGACCAGCTAGGTTATAGTACCCATGGAACAAACTGAATACATAACCTGTGGATCAACCCAGACATTGTAGTATATTTAAAGATCTTTCACTTTATTATGGAGTGATATAAAATTTCACTTAGATGAGCTGGATCAAGGAGAATGTCTGTTTCTCATGACAGTCAATGCTCAATAGACAGTTTTGCAGCAAACAAGCATGTAACACATGTGACATTGTTTCTTAAAGTAATGTCAACCTTGAGTAACATTTACACTTTACACGACCACACCACAGTTCTTTCCTTTTTAAATGAAAGTGGACAGCACTATAATTAACAGATGAGCCATATTTACAAAGAGGAACACAGCAATCAACAGACAAACATACTTATATGCAAGATAGGTCAGCTCATTCCCAGATATGTATTTACAAGTCCATCTTCTTTTCCTGGACCACCTTGGAGGAAGTGACACACCCAAAGCACTTCTTGTGTTTCCTGAGAGTGGGATCATCTGTGAACCCAGCCCCACTCCTTCCCACCAAACCCCTGATTGCAATCTCTGCACCTCCATACTTTTCTTTGGATCCTGGGTTCCTGCGCACCTCCTCTGTTCTGCTTTCGCTTTAGAGAGTTTTCCTGTGTGCTTTGCTTCTGCTGTAGCACTTGCTTCAGCTAAAGCATAATGAGAGGACACTACACAGGAATATTCCAGCTTTAATACCTGGAATTAAACTTGATCCTATACTATATTCTGATGATGATGCTGTTGATGCTATGCATTCTTCCAGCAATTCATCAATGCCAACTCCACTCGACCGTCCTCAATGTTGACTGTTTCTCTCTCCGCAGATGCTGCCTGACCTGCTGGGTTTTACCAGCATTTCCTGTTTTTCTTCTATCTTCACCCACCTCCTTTCAAACAAAGCACATTCCACTAGATATCTCTGAAAGATATCATTCAGACACTTCTAATTAATTATCTTATTTTCACAACTCAAATAGTGGCTCCTTAAATTATGGTCTCATGATTAAGGCAATAAAGGAATATAAGATTAGTTCAGGAAAGTGGTGCTGAGGCAGAAGACCAACTGAGATCTTATCGTCTGGTGAAGCAGACTTGAAGGGCAGAGTGGCCTACTCCTGGTAGAGAAATTAAACAAATACTTTCTGTCTGCTTTTGTGGAAGAAGATATGGGCATATGTGTCAAAAAGTGAAAAAAACACTGCTTTTTATTTGAAAAATTGTCCTACTACCATTATATGTAGGTCCTCAATGAGACAATACCCATAAGACAGTGTACAGATCTAAGCAAGGATATACTTGCAATGACTGCAACATATGTCCACTGGATTGATTCCCGGAATGGTCAGTTTTTCGTATGAACATAGAACAGTCCAGCACAGGAACAGGCCCTTCAGCCCACTATGTTGTGTCGAACTAATTAAACTAATGATTAAACGCCTAACTAATACCTTCTGCCTCCACAATGTCCATATCCCTCCAGTCTCTCCAATTCATGTGCCTATCTAAGAGGCTTTTAAATACCACTATCGCATTTGCCACCACCACCACCCCTGGCAGTGCATTCCAGGCACCCACCACTCTCTTTGTAAAAAACTTGCCCCGCACATCTCCTTTGAACTTTCCCCCTCTCACCTTAAATGCATGCCCTTTAGTAGTAGACATTTCAATCCTGGGAAAAAGATACCAGCTGTCTACTCTATCTAAGCCTCTCATGATCTTATAATCTTATATCAGATCTCCCCTCAGCCTCCACTGCTCCAGAGAAAACAACCCTAGTTTGTCCAACTTCTCATAGCACATGCCCTCTAATCCAGGCAGCATCCTGGTAAACCTCTTCTGCACCCTCTCCAAAGCCTCCACATCCTTCCTATAATGGGGTGACCAAAAATTGAACTGAATACTCCAGATGTGGCCTAACTAGAGCTTTATAAAGCTGCAACATAACTTCCCGACTCTTGAACTTAGTGCCTTGACTAATAAAGGCAAGCATGCCATATACCTTCTTTACCACCCTATGGACTTGTGCAGCCACTTTCAGAGACCCCAAGATGCCTCTGCACATCAACACTGTTAAGAGTCCTGCCATCAACGGTTGAGTTGAGGTTAAGCAGAATGGACCTATACTCTCTTGATTTCAGAAGAATGAGCAGAGACCTCAGAGACAAAGTTCTTACACGGTTTCACAGGATAGAAATAGCCATGATGTTTCCCTTGACTGGGGTGACTAGATCCAGGGGTCACGGTCACATGACATGATATTAGCCATTAAAGACTGCGATGAGAAGAAATTTCTTCACAGAGATCATTTGGAATCTTTGAAATTCAAGACCCAGCAGGGCTTTAACGTCTCAATTGCTAACAATACTCAAGATAGATTCATTTTTGGACAGCATGTTAAACAAGAAAATTAACACTGAGATAAAAGAGCAGCCTGAACTTATTGAATCATGGAGCCATTACAAGGGACAAGTTAGGCTACTCCTGGTTCTGTTTCTTACATCAGACTACCTTTGCAGCAATAGGACACACTATCTGATGACCTATGGGAACACATTGCAAAAGGACCAACCAGACATAATGCCTTCGGGCCAAGCAGAACACACAATCCATGGACCAATTGGATCATATTACCTATGGACCAAATAACATACACCTAGCATATAACAAATAACATAACAACTGTCAAATAATCTGTTATCTGCCCAATAACTCTATCTGTTAGCCAGTAAAGCTTCACTGCATGTGGAGCAACTAAGACACTCTCCCCATGGATCGATCAAAACAGTCTATCACTGGACCAACCCACACACTCCTGCTGCGGACCAGCCAGGACTTAGAACCAGTGGACTAAATGGGGCATTTTACTGCCGAGCAACCAAGACAATGCCTGTAGCCCTTTACTCTTCTGCCAAATGGCTTCTGCATCCGTCTTTTTAAATTAGTTGAAAATTAGGGTTGCAGAGTGTTGTAGACTCAGCCAGCTCCATCACGGGCACAACCCTCCCCACCATCGAGGGCGTCTTCAAGAGGCAGTGCCTCAAGAAGGCAACGTCCATCACTAAGGACCCTCACCATCCAGGACATGCCCTCTTCTCATTACTAACATTGGGGTAAAGGTACAGGAGTCTGAAGACCCACACTCAATGATTCAGAATCAGTTTCTTCCGTTCTGCCATCAGATTTCTGAACAGTCCATGAAACCATGAGCAATACCTCGTTATTCCTTTTTTTGCACTATTTACTTATTTTTGTAGTTTATAGAAATTTTATGTCTTTGTACTGTACTGTGACCACAAAACAACAAATTTCACGTCATATAAGTCAGTGATAATAAATCTGATTCCGATTCTAAGTAAGTTCATGTTTCTAATTGATGTCATCAGTGTATGCCTATTGTATCATATCTTATTTCAACATTGAAAGATGGTTGGCTGATTTGCTGAGCTGCCAGGATATATCCTGTCACTAACATCTTAACCAGATGTGAACATTGCCAGGCTATTCATGTATGGACTTCAGCACATACATGACAAATCTCTCCTCACACCAAGAACTGATTGGTTATTGGTACTGATGGGATAACAGTTCTTTTCCCTGTCTTTCTCTTTCTCTCTCTCTCTCTCTTTTACTTTCTTGCCTTGTTTCCTCACACTACATGTTTTGCTGTTTTCTAGCTGGGAAAACACGTTCTCTGCTTTATTCGGACATACATTTTTAATATCAGTGACTATAAATTGATTGGAAAATGCATAATACAGGTCAGAATGAAAGTTTTTAGAAACACTTGGCCTAAATATATTTTGTTTGCCAGCCTTGGACCAGTGAGCAAAACTCATGGCTCTGAGTGTGATTCAGGTTCACCGCCACTCTAGATAATCTTGGCTGACATTCCCATGCAAAGCTATGTGAGACTTGTACAATTGGAGCTGCTGTTACTCGACAGCATGTTAAAATGAAGTCTCATTTTCCTACTGAGTTGGACATTAAAAACTCCACACTACACAATATAGTATCATACAGCATGGAAACAGGCCCTTCGGCTCAACTCATTCATGCTGACTAAGGTGCCTACTTGATCTCATTCCATTTGCCTGTGTTTGGCCAATATCCCACTAAACCTTTCCTCTCCATTAACCTGTACAAATACCTTTTAAACATTGTAATTGTACCCACCTCTACCACTTCCACATACACACTGCCCTCTCTGTGACAAACCTGCCCCTCAGGTCCCCTTTGAATCTTTCCCTTCTCACCTTGAACCCATGTCCTCCAGTTTTAGACTCCCCTACTTGGGAAAAAGACCATGACTATTTACTGTATCTCTGCTCGTCATGATTTTATAAACCTCTATATGGTCACCCCTCAGCCTCCTTCACTCCAGAGAAAACAGTCCCAGCCTATCCAGTGGCTCCTTATAACTTAAGCCCTCCAGTCCCAGCAACATCTTTGTGAATCTTTTCTGCACCCTTCCTAGCTTAATCACATCCTATAGTGCTAAGTTCCTTCTTATTTACTCTGTTTGGGACACTTATAATTTTATACATCTCAGTTAAGTCTCCCCTCACTCTCCACTATTCCAAAGAAAATTACCTTAGCTTCTCCCATTGTTCCAACCCTGGCAACATCCTCCAGTAATGTGGTGACCAGTACTGTAATCAGTTGTCAGGACTCATTGTAATATTAATTCTGATTGGCCGAAGTGGTGGGATTATTTATTATGTGACAAAGACATGATGTCAAATGGAATTCAGACACAGCTATCGGGCTGTGGAAGGGGTGGTCAAATCAAGTTAGAGATGAGTTTTCAGTAAACAAGATGCAAAACTAAAATATATTCAGCATTTTATTGTCATCCTAATGAAATCCTTATTAAAAGGTTGTGAGCTATTTAATGGTGAGAAAGGGAATTCCTGTCTTAAATTCAAAACCCCCGGCTACAACTTCAGCTTACAACGGAGTTTCTGGAACACAGCAGAGAACAGTCACAGGATTCAAAAATGAACCACTCTGCGATATGATTTGAGATATTCCTGAATGGAGGCATATAAATGAATAAGTTGAACAACTTATCAAATAAAAAGGAATGTAAATAAGCCCAAAACTATAGGTATCGCCCCCAGCAACCCACCTTTTACATGGCAATAACTAAGGAAACCCAAAAGCCTCAACCATTTAATTGTCTTTGAGCTATCAATGGGCTATGCACTAACTCAGGGGGGGGGGGAGTGAAAGTTAAGACGATTAATATTGAAGGAATTGAGGGATAAGGGATTAGGGTAACAAAGGTGGAAGATACTGTTGAATGCCAGAGAGGTTTGAGGGGCAGAGTGGCATACTCCTGCTGTTATTTCTCAAGTTTGTCACAACTTGACCTTAATGCTTCATAACCTGAGTTTGGAAGGATGGAGTGGTGCTGACAAACCATAACCACTCCTAATGCCAATGAAAAGTTCAGGTAGTTTGAAATGCTCCTGACAATACCGTTTATGGTACAGAACCTGGGCCTGTTATTCAGAAGAGGAAAAAAAATCCCATAAGAGACTGCAACACAAGAGAGCTGCTTCTATTATACATTGTGTCAAGAGCACAAGCTCCAGGCCTCCTTATAGCCATAATATTATGTGACACGGAGTAATAGAGGCGAGCTTCAAGCAGTAGAATTGGCACAAAAATGGGAAAAAAAATATCTTTCATGTAACAGCCATTTGGGTGACATCACTAGGTCAATGGCAAACACAATTACAGCCGGGCACAGTGCACTTAATTTGGGTCAGGGAAATTTATCATCTATTTTAAATATGGATTTCAGATAATCACAGCACTTAAGCCAAAAGAATATTCTGTGCATTATTTATTACCGAATTTTAAACTGCAGCTGAAAGGATAATTTTCCATAAATTTATAACACCGGTTGACATTTAAATACGTTTTCATAACTTTTCAAATGTATTTTAAAGACCAGTTATATTTAGATGACAGGGTAATACAGGGACAGATGATAGTGCTTTATTGCCTGACTTTAATGAGCATGTGAAGCCTGTCATTGTCCTTGGCAATGCAGCCCTCACATAGTAAAGTTAATATGTTAAATCCTAGCCATATTCTGCCTAATTTAGGATTCACATAAGCAGAAAATTCAAAGGTGAGATATAGAATCAACTACAACTCATGCAAGCAAAGTGTGGACAGTTTTTTCCATCTCTGCCCCGACCCTAAATTTTGTCCCTTCTCCCTAATGTTTTATTATACTTGGTGCACATCTTCATAGGTAAGAGAAAGCACTTAGGTATCCATTTCTCTATATACGGGGAGTCTGGACACGAGTTACTAAAAGGCTTTTCGGAGAACATAATAGTCTAACTCGATTTCCTCCCCTCCACCAAACCAATGCCAACACCAATACACATGCAGGCACGCTCACAACACACATGCACCCACACTCACAACAAGCTTACACACGCATACGCACATGCACACAGATGTCTATACTCACAAGCATGCATACACACTCTAACATATACACACACACAGAGTCACCCTCACAGTGCACATACATACAAACATACACACTCTCACCTTCATAACAAGTACATATGCAAACATAAACATATGTCCACACATACACACATTCTCACCTTCATGACAAGCACATAGACACATATGTGTGCCCACACACACACACATACACACACACACACACACACACACACACACACACACACAGTCTCTCTCTCTCTCTTTTAATTTTATCTGCTCTCTTAGTCTGGGAAGTGGCTCTTTAATTTTTCGGCCTGAGTGAGGTAATTTTCCTCTTGGACGATCTGCACATCGATAATAACTCAAGGGCTATCAAAAAACCCTCTGAGAAGCAAAGAGTAAAATTGTTTTATAATTGGGTAGTTAAAACTATTGTGAAAAAACAATTGGGAAGTAAGTATAAACCTTTTAGTGAACATTTCAACTCTTTTCTTAGACGCTTCGCTACATAATACCTGATCATGTGACTACATCATTCTACACAGCTCTTGTTAAGTGAATAAAATACTTTATCTGTTTTATTACCGTCTATAAGATGGGATATTACAATTATCAGCAATCATTCTCTTTTACATATCCAAGACTTGTCATCTTTTCAGAATATTTTAAGTAAATTTAGTCAAGGCAGATGACAGTAGTTCTGTGGAAATCAACTGCCATTTATTCATTTATGAGCTCTTAAAAATTACACCATGGTACTCAAGATAGAACTACTTGGAACTTGTTCAGTAGGCAAAAGGATTCTTAAACAGAGAGGCTGAGAGGCAATTGACAGTTTGACGCTATAACCAAGTTGAGTCAAAGCCAAAGAAAGGGCAGCTCATGAAGAATCTCAACTATGTTAATAAAAGAACATTGCTTTTGTGGGACTTTCTGCTCTCTGCTGCTTGAGCTAAGGTGTTTACCTTTATAAAAGGCATATAAAAGAAATGCCTGTGTTTAATTGGCAATCTGTAAATTATCATAATTGATTATTTTTACAATCAACTCACCCAAGCATACCTAACTTGTAACCTTTAATAAAAAGTTGTCTGCAATGACTTTTCTTTTTTTTATTCTAAAACAGACGAAAGGATATGATTGCACTGGAGAGGATGAAGAGGAGAATTTTCAGTATGTTGCCTGGATTTGAGGACTTCAGTTGTAAAAAGAAATTGGATCGGCTGGGCTTGTTTTCCCTGGAGCTACGGAAGCCGAGAGGTGACCTGATATAATATTATGAGAGGCTTACATAGGATGGATGGTCAGAAACTTTTTTTCAAAGGTATCAAAAACAAGAAGGTTAGAGGTTTAAGGAGAGAAGGAGGAGTTTTGAAGGGGATCTGAGAGGAAAATGGTTGATATCTGTCGGAGATCTGAGAGGGTGGTTGATACCAGGAACTCACTGCCAGAAGAAGTGGTGGAGTCAGATCCAACCATTATGTTCAAGAGGTATTCAGACACGCACTTGAAAAGGCAAAGGCATAGAAGGATACAGTCCTAATGCTGGCAAAATGGGATTAGCATAGACGGGCAAAAAGGTCGGCATAGACATGGTGGCCAAAAGGCCTGCTTCTGTGATGTACAACTCTGTGACACTAAAGTTAAAGGTCTGTCATGTATAACACTACTGAGGATGAGAAGATCAGGCAAATTAAGGAGGATGCTTGGATGGCATTGTTTGAAGAGGAGAGGTTGAGAGGTAAGAAGTTTTTGGAGTTACTGTTAAAGAGTGAGCTGGAGGAGAACACAGGGTAACAAACCACAGTTTCCACATTAAGCTGTGATCAGGAGTCCATGAGGTTGGTTCTCCGAAGCTGAATGTGTTACAACCAGGTCTGAATCTTAGATAGTTTAATGGCTAATAATAAAAGGGAATTAAGACAAAAATACTAAACACCTCATTCTCATGGATCAAAATTGTATGTTTAAAAAAAGTTGCAGAAGGTACGTGAAATTATCTGTGATTTCAAAAAAATAGACAAGATTCCAAAAGGAAGGTCCAGTCATTCAGTCCCTTAATACCATCTCACAATTCAATTTTATCAGCTACACATCACTGATCCATACTTTTTGATGTCTTTGCCCTGTAAGAATCTGTCAATATGAATCCTGAAAATTTCAAGCATTCCAAATTTCTACAGACCTTTGCGAGTAAAGTGTTTTCCCGATTTTACTTCTAAATGGTTCTAGTTTTAAGGATAGTTTTTCCTTCCCTTCTCTATGGAATCCTTCTGTCATTTGAAGAACCACAACTAGATTACTCCTCAATTATTCCAAAGGGAACTTAAGCCTAACCTTGCAACCTTCCCTGGTAAGTTAATGCTTTAAGCTCTGGTGTCATCCTAATAAGTCACTGACATTTAGGACCAAAGTATCCTTCAAGAGATACAACGGCCAAAATGAATACAGATAAGGTCACACTGAGGCTTTGTATGACTGCATATATCCACTCCTTGGACACTCATACATTGTGTTTCGACTTGTTAACAGCTTTGACTATTGGACTCCCAAATACCCTCACTCCACCACAGCAAAAAGACTCTGGCCTTTTAAAATTTCCTGACTTGTCTTCATTCCAAAAGGGATGACACACTTCCCCACACTGAACTGCATCAGTGGACAGAGTTTTGTCCATTTGCTAAATGTCTACATCCCCATGCAACACAATCTGCTTCACAGATTACCGTGTCTCTGATCCCAAGTGCCATCTGATACAAACACTAGGCAGGGAGAGAGCTCTGCAATACTCCTCCATCTGCTCTACAACTCGATTATTTTAAAAGGAGCTGGCAACAGAAGAGGTGCCTGTGTGGGCTAAATCACAGGGCGAGATGTAACCATTGTTTTCAACTCTGACTCTACAGCAAAAAAGAATGAACTGTGATGACAGAAATCTGTAGTGATAATATATATGGAGTAATTGGTTGCTGGGCAACAAATTCATTTCTTTTTGTTGGTTTGGGAACTGCGACAGATGGGAACACTGTACCTTATGTTGAAAACTATGGTCGGGACAACTTGAATGCCCCAAGCAATTCATCAAGGCAGTGATACAGTGAGAAAACAGGAAAGAGGATGAGTGAGTAAGATGGGAAATCTGTGGGACATTGGATAGAAGGCACTGGATCACTTGTATCATTCAAAGGGGACTTCTGTGCATGCCCTAATTCTCTTTTACTTGCAAAGTAATAATTTGCCAGGCTTTGTGGAAAGGACATGACAATAGAATCATATGGTGAGCTCTTTCAGAAAGTTAGTCACACACGATGGGCTGAACAGCCACATCGTTCTTTGATTCTGTAAGAGTGGAAAATCCAGAGGAACATCGGCCATAATATTAGCAATAAAATAGGGATAGACATGGAAGGTTATAATTCAGAGAGGCAAGAGGGAGGGGCAGTTCAGGATTACTCACGGGCAAGAATCACTTAATAACCTGTTGCTGTTCAGGAGTGCAATAGAGATGTTAAGAAGATGTATTAAGTGGAAATATTATTGTTAACATGTGTGTCTTTAAATGTACGAAAATTGCCCCTTTCCTACCCCAGCATACACAAAGATTGTAAGTGTGACACTGCTAAGAGGGTAACCACTGATTTTTCTTTTAGGTTTGTTATATATAAAGAACTTTTTAAAAGTTAAATCTGCTCCAGTAGAGTTGAAACAACATTGTACTTGGGCAGCATAGGCTGGAAAGAGGTCAGGATGCCATAAATCTGACTTGTGGCTGACACTGTTTCTGCAGCACAACAAACCAACATTTCTCCTTTATTGGTAACCATCCCTTTAACCATTTCTTTTAAAGGGACACCAGGAAAGGTTTATATGGGTTTGGATAGAAGAGGGAGGTTGCTCAAGAACTATCAGAGGTGAAGATCTGCGATGCAATTTACAATACTTATGGGTTACCGGATTTATCTTTCAGAGGCACAAGAGGAAAACTGTTTATAAATTCACATGGGGTGCAGCAGCTCTCCTCCACCTCCAAGACAATCTGCTTCAAGCCTTAGCAAGCATGCCAATCCACAATGACCTCATTCTGTGACAGACTGCAGAGGGTGAACGCGGCCAGACTCCCAACAGAAGTCCAGGATAGAATCATTAATATGTCATTCAGTACTAGCTTTGACTTGGTGACTATTCCGTGGATGATCCGCATTATAGATTCCGACGCTGTGCCCCACACTACTGAAAGTAACATCATGTGGGTCTTGTTATATTTCCTGAAGGAAACACCCTACTGCTGAGCGGTGAAATAGGGATATTGTCTCTATAATGTCCAAGGCACTCCCAAAGTGCTGACTTATGGAGGAAAGGTTTCAGGGTGCCGGTATTGCAAGGGAACGGTGCTTGTAAAATATGATGGATTCTTTGTGCAGCTTGTGTTCATTAGCAGCTTTATCATCATATAATGTTCTGTTTAAGCCCTAACTCAAGAGCAATGAGACAACCTTTTGTCTTTTGAGAAATGAGAGGATTGCAAATGATGTCATGTTTCCTGTATGGCAAGCTCTGTTCCAGCAACTGAATTAATTTATAGGAGCTTTTTCATAAAAATGTTAAAGGTTAGTTATCTTTTTAACTTTCACGTTGAATATTAGTGAGTCCAGCCCGTTTGAGAGGAGAGGCTCAGGATGAGGAGAAGAGCTGCCTTTCGATAACATTCTTTGTATGGGTTGGGTACAGTCTGGTCTTTAAAGAGGAAAGAGCCTTCCTGGAATCCTCTCCAACAATCCCCTATCCAAAGTGAATTCATTATGACTTACTTCTCCTTCTTGGGAGGTTGCTGAGTGTGGAGGCTGACTTGTTTCCTCTCCAGTTCTGTGGTGACCGATGAGCCCAATGTGGGGATTGTAGACTTTACCACAAGTGGGGCAGGAAGAGCTTGCAGGGTACGTAGGTAGCTAATGAGATGGTGCGTTTCCTCCACCATCTATGCTGGGCTTCTGTGTGCTCCTAGCGCATGGACTTGAGGTTCTTCGTGCCATGCTGAATGCTCCTTCTCTGCTTTAAGTGGTCATGGGTCAAAATTTCCCAGAGACAGTGGGGATGCTGCATGTTTTTCAAGGTGGTTTTGAACACATCCTTGAATCTTTTTCTCTCTCCGCCTGTCCTTGTGCTTAAGTGTTCTATATTCTGTGTTCTAGAGGTTGCTCCTCCGATATTATCCTTCCTTTTAAATTAACATATCCTTGCCCCTATTTGTATTAGCCTGCCTTCTCAAGCTTAGTGAGATGATGAAATATAAATATGACCTGGACTAGCACAGTACAGCCCTGGATCAGGCCCAGGTTCCGAGCACCACATTTACCTGCCAAGGCACAAATGATCGCTTACTGATGGTTTTAACTGAAGGGAACAAAATTACAAAGAGCGGTGTGTGACTTTAAGTACAAGGGTAGGTATTTGTAATGATAGATATGCATGGTTGGGCAGTGTGCTGCTGAGAATACTGATTAAGGTGGAGCTGGAGTGCAGGCAAGGAGTCATCTGTCAGGCGAGCAGCTGTGAAGCCTGAATGACATCATTAAGGTCCATTATGACAATGACATCATTCAAAACCCCGACAACTTCCCATCATTTTCTCTTCCGTCGGAGTGATCCTAGAGTCAAATCTTCCTGCTCCACGGCGAGACAGAGCTGTCAGGGCCAGTAGAGTTTGTGATCCGTTCTCTTCCTGGGAGTGCTGGGACCTGTTCACTACTGGATGCACAGATACTCTCGTTAACTGTTTCCCTTCCACTGCTTCAAGTTTGAGTAGTCTGGGAGGTTTCCAATGGTGATGGCACTGAGTGACATCACTCCTTGGCAAGATTAAACAGACTTAAACAATGATAGTGAATCTCCACACATCACTGTTTCCTTCTCCAACAAGCAGAGGCTTTGAATACAGAGGATTGCATTCCCACTACATCATACTCATTACTACCATCGGGAAGGAGGTACAGGAGCCTGAAGACCCACACTCAGTGACTCAGGAACAGCTTCTTCCCCTCCGCCATAATTTCTGAATGGTCCATGAACACTACCTCGTTATTCCTTTTCGTGCACTATTTATTTATTTTTGTAATTTATAGTATTTTTATGTCTTTGCACTGTACTGCTGCCACAGAACAACAAATTTCACATCATATGTCAGTGATAATAAATCTGATTTTGATTCTGATAACTTGCTTCCCTGTAAGGAGTTTGTATGTTCTCCCTGTGTCTGCGTGGGTTTCCTCCGGGTGCTCCAGTTTCCTCCCACTTTCCAAAGACGGACGGGTTAGGAAGTTGTGGGCACGCTTTGTTGGCACCGGAAACGTGGTGACACTTGCAGGCTGCCCCCAGAACACTCTACACAAAAGATGCATTTCTTATCTTATCTTATCTATTCTGAAAACAGAACCGTCAGTGCTTATCAACACAAACCATTGGCAGTGTACATCTGAGACCATGGTATTTCTTGCCAAGTTGCAGCCCTGCAAACAGAAGAGATGGCCATCTTGATTCATTAAAGAGCCACTACCTGACCATCTATTTTTCTTCACTGTCTTGTATAACTTATGTATAATTTATGTATAACTTATGTTCTGTATGTTGTCTGAATCTATGTACCTGTGATGTTGCTGCAAGCAAGTTTTTTATTGTATCTGTACCTCACTGTACTCGTGCACATGACAATAAACTCAAGTTGACTTGGGTTGCAAGGGGAGCAAGTGGCTCTGATTACTACATAAACCTGATCGCCAATTAAACAAGCAATGGGCATTCAATGCTTTTCGATTAGTTTGCAGATTAAGAGGGAGCAAAGGGGATTTACAGGTTGTCGCCAACTAATAGAGGAGTATGCCATGTTTGCAAGATGAATAAAGATATTAAGGGCAATTTTACTCCAGATAAACTCTCTCTGCAGTCTCTCAAGTTTCCAGTTGCACAGCCAAGTTTTGCTCCAGTGTTTTACCCAAAGGACCATTTTATGGACTAGCACACTTTGAGTGAAAAGAACTTTGTTAATCCTAAAGTTAGGATTGAGTTTGTTTCTTCATCAGCATTTACCTTGTTTGTGCCATCAAATGACCTGTTCTAAACTTCAAGCTACTTGTGTAACCTGCAGTCAGCTCTTGACAAGATGTAAAACAGTTTATCCAGTATTTCTTCATAACTTGGTCACGGTACTGACTTTGTTTGGAATAAATTTTTATTGCCATTGTTCAAAAAGTTGACCATATTATTACAGGATTATTCAGCTGTGCTGCAGATCATTTTTAAAAGCTTATTCATAATTGTAAAGATAACATTGTGAGGGAGCACAGTGGCATAGCTAATTGAGCTGCTGTCTCATAGCTCCAGCAGCCCTGGTTCAATCTTGACTTCTGATGCTGTCTGTATGGAGTTTGCAAGTTCACCCTGTGACTGTGTGAGTTTCCTCCAGTTTCATCTAAGACCTAAAAATGTATGTGTTTAGTGGGTTAATTGGCCATTATAAATTGCCCATGGTGTGTAGGATGATGGTAGAATCTGGGGGGGAGTTAATGGCCACGTGGAGAATGGAGTTAGTGTAGGATTAGTGTAAATGGATGTTTGGCAGTTGGTGCAGACTTGATGGGCTGAATGGCCTGTTTCTATGCTCGGTATATCTATATTGAGTATAAAAGTTGTGAAGTCATGGTGTAGTTGTCCAAGACGCTGGTGAGGCTGCATTTGTGAGTATTGTGTTCAGTTTTGGTTGCCCTGCTATAGAAAAGGTGTTATTAAACTGGAAAGAGTGCAGAAAAGATTTACAAGGAAGTTGACAGGACTTGAGGGACTGAGCTACAGGGAGAGGTTGGACAGGCTTGGACTTTATTCCTTGGAGCATAGGACACTGAGAGATGATTTTATAGAGGTGTATAAAATCATGAGGGGCACAGAGAGGGTGAATGCACTCAGTCTTTTTTCCCAGGTTTGGGGAATCAAGAACTAGAGGGCATAGCTTTAAGGTGAGGGGGGAAAGATTTAATAGGAACTTGAGTGGCAACTCATTTTACACAAGGGGTGGCATCTGTGTAGAATGACCTGTCAGAGGAAGTGGTTAAGGCAGGTACAATAACAACTTGTAAAAGACAGTTGGACAGGTACATGGATTGGAAAGGTTTAGAAGGTTATGGGCCAAATGCTGGCAAATGGGGTTAGCTTGAATGGGCACCTTGATTGGCATGGATCAGTTGGGCCTAAGGGTCTGTTTCCATGCTGTTTATGACTCTATTAAAGTGGTTGGTGATCTGTAACAATGTTAGTTTTTGCTAGTATCAGGCTAAGTAGAAGTGGGTTAAATCACTTATCAGATACATTTTCTACTCATCTCTATATCCCAAAGCACATTACAAAACAAAATAATAATCTGTTATTACAGTAATAAAGATGTTTCGTGTCTGTTTTTCTCACTTATGCAAAGGACAAGTTCATGCACACGTTTCCTCTGATACGATAGCTCACTGGCCATGCACATTGAATGGTGTCAAGTCATCATTCTGTGACTCCTCCACATCTCCAGACTTGAATAGGGACCTGCAGCCAGGATTAACTCAGTATTTTGCCAGCTAAATTTTTCCCTGTCTAAAGTTTTGCCAATAAGTGAAATTTTAGTTGAAGTACCATGTCACAGAAGAACTTTACCCAATCAATCAGGTCAAAGGTTGTTTCCATTTATCATATGCTGACCTCTTGGCCATAAAGCACTTTAAACATCTTACCCACACCCTCTAACCCACTACCTATTCTCCAAAGCTGCAAAGTTAGAGGTTTCAAAGCGATGTGTGCTCTGATAGGTCTGCAATAGTCACAATGTGACCACAAACATACTTTCTACTTTCACTGAGGCAACATCTGCAGCTGATTTCTCATGTTATCCCAAAGTATTCGCACTCAGAGAACCTGAGGAATGCTACTGTTGCTGTCTATTTTGCAAGATCCTGCTAATCTGGGTTTGTTCAGAACACTGGAGAAGTCATTTCTCTTTCTGAATGGTATTATGAGATCTTTGAAAATGCATCTGTACCAGCTGGAGAGGCAAACAGTACAATTTCCTATTTAAAGGATGATATCCCTTACAGTGCAGTATTTCCTCAGTACTGCATGATATGTTTAAAGTGCTGGGGCAGCCTGTGGCCTCTGTCTCAGAAGCAAAGATACTAAATTAACATTAGATGATGATTAACAGTAACTGGGCCTCAGAGTCCCAAGGGTTTCAAACAGATCTTAACTCAGGTCTCAGGGAAGGGATTCTTGGGCCACCAACGTGCCCAGAAGCAAGTACCCAGCTGAGTGCTAACCCAATTGAGTATTAACCCAATAGAGATTCTATTCTGAATTCCACTAGAGTTTAAATGGAATTAATGTAGGATTAGTGTAAATGCGTGCTTGATGGTCGGCACAGACTCAGTGGGCCGAATGACCAGCTTCCATGCTGTATGACAAAATGAGGTAGGGCTTATACAGTTCTCCTCCTTCTTTTGAGATGGAAGTGCCACCACTAAAGCACCAAAGGTTTCTCTCTCTCTCTCTCTTTCTCTCTCTCTCTCTCTCTCTGTCTGTGTGTGTGTCTCTCTCTCTCTCTCTCTCTCTCTCTCTGTATTTGATGGAGACCTCCCAATCACTATATTGTGCCTCCCTGCTGAAATGTTCATATTTCTGGAGACCAAGCACAGGCAGGAGCAGGGAAATTGTGTGATAGCTCCTTTGGGAGAGGGGGAGAAATTACAATGCAAGGAAGGGAGCTCCACACAACCAGTGAAATACCCTTGAAGCTCCAAAGCTTCTAAGTTGAACAGAGCGAGTTACTGATCTTCACTGTGTCTGTTGCAGTGTATGCAGAGACTTGGCTGGTGGCCCCACTTCAAGGTTGCATAGCACAGGGAAAAAAATCAACAGAGGCACAAAATAATAAAGAGCAACACTTGTTTCTTTTATTGATGCCGATGAACTAACATAAAAGGGGCCAGCCTCCTGCACTGGCCTCCATAAATTGAGCATTTCCCGATAACCACAGCTCATAAACCTGCTTAACTCATTTCACCACATGCATTGTCAATTTAAATATTAATAACTATCTGATATATAATCCTGATAAATTATTGCTCACTAATGGCTTGCTGGGATGTACTTGCTGCAGACTTCATCAGTAATTATTTAACAGGACCCTCCATTATGAAGCCATGAGTGACCCAGTCCCTTTTTCAATTAAATACTCTGATTACTAGCAAACAGCCAGGAGGCAAGCTGGCTGGCTACAGGTCAAGAGGACCCAGCCTCCTTATACACTTACAATGGTGTCCCATCACTGCATAATGTACAAATCATCCATCTGCCTCTCTCATAACGCACTGTCTTTTAGTCAATATCCCCTGCTATAATCGACAAGGCACAAATCTCACTAAATAACTTGATCGAGTTACGTCAGCACAATTCAAACTACGCAATGGTGTTTCCATGCCTAAAAACATGTTCTGTTTGAAGCATCACTTCTTTTCAATGTTATAATGATTTTGATTTCAAATGAAAGAGGATTATTTCTGTATGCTCCTCTTTGCTGTTGTCAGTTTAACACCTTTTGCTAGTTTGTACTAATGTTCCCTAGCTAAGAATTAACTTAGAATAGAACAACCTTCAAATTTGCCATTACTACTCTATTATCATTTGTTTTTACTTGTGCTTTTGAATCAAATGATTGTTAAAACATAAAATGTTTTTTTCTCTGTTTTACTGATAATGTATAAATGTGATTTTATTTAATTCCTGTTAGGTTGACACTCTGGCAAAGCATGAGCAATTGCAGCACTGTTCAAACAAGCATGAAACTGAAGCCTCATTTGCCCAGTCAGTTAGACTGAGCCATCCTCCTATCCTGTGCCTTTTGTAGACCTGAGTTCACCTGAATACTGCTGTCCCTCTCCTGCATGCACTTATCCAGCGCTTACCCTTCTCATGCTGACTTACATTAACTCCCCGCGCTTCCAATTTAAAATTTTATCCTTACATGGACCTCTTCTCTACATATAGAACATAGAACAGTACAGCACAGGAACAGGCCCTTCGGCCCACAATGTTGTGCCAAACTAATTAAATTAGTAATTAGATTCCTAATTAAACTAATCCCCTCTGCCTGCACAATGTCCATATCCCTCCATTCTCTGCACATTCATGTGCCTATCTAAAAGCCTCTTAAACACCTCTATCATATTTGCCTCCACTACCACTCCTGGCAGTGCATTGCAGACACCTACCACTCTCTGTGTAAGAAATATGCCCCACACATCTCCTTTGAACTTACCCCTCTGTCACCTTAAATGCATGTCCTCTAGTATTATACATTTCAACCCTGGGAAAACGATACTGGCTGTCTATCTATGCATCTCATAATCTTATAAACCTCTATCAGGTCTCCCCTCAGCCTCCACCGCTCCAGGGAAAACAACCCAAGTTTGTCCAACCTCTCCTTACAGCACATACCCTCTAATCCAGGCAGCATCCTGGTAAACCTCTTCTGCACCCTCTCCAAAGACTCCACGTCCTTCCTATAATGTAGTGACTAGAACTGAACGCAATACTCCAGGTGCAGCCTAACCAGAGTTCTATAAAGCTGCAATGTAACTTCACATCTCTTGGAACTCAATGCCTCGACTAATGAAGGCAAGCATGCCATACGCCTTCTTTATCGCCCTATCAACTTGTGCAGCCATATCGCTGAATTTTGTAATTTACTACCTCCCATAATCACACCACTGCCCATCCCCAAACCATAGTGCTTAGTCCTTTTCCTCTGGAACCTAATTCATTCCTTCCTTCTCCTCAACATGTTCCTTCAATCTTCGAGGATCCAAATTACCTACAAGCTGTGAGACTCAAGCAATGAGTGAAATACACCACTTTATAGCTGTCAGACAGTGCTTTTGCAGCTGGATTTGCCTAATACCTTCCCCCGCCCGTCTTTAATCAATACTCTCTCAATAATATTAAGTGCTGCATCGTTGACACTCAAAGTCTTTCAAGCCATGATTTGTTAAATATAGGTCATAGAGTACTTTGCTTTTTGGTCATCGATTTTCTCCTAGAGCTCTTGCAATTGTATTTAATAAAACTAAATACAAAACATATTTTTCTATTGGAAAACCCTGCACATTAATGAAGTTATTGACCTCAATCCGCTTGTTGATGAATGATACTCCATCTTGCACCACTGCAAACCAATGAATGAACTGTCCGAATTTTTGGCAGTGGTTGAACCCTTTGAAGTCAAAAGGGGCAAGCACATACCAATAAAGGTGAACAATGTGGCATGTAACCAGACAGGGTGAGTGGTGCTTGACCAGGTACAATGATGGAAAAAGTATTAATTAGTCTTAGGTAGAAGCAGACAATGGCAAAAATACTCTGCTGTTCAGGCAGCATCTGTGGAGAGAGAAACAGTTAATATATCAGGTTTGGGCTTCTAATGAAGGTCCAAGTGCTACCTGTTTCTCTTTCCACAGATCATGTCTGACCTGATGGGTGCTTCCAACATTTTAGGTTTTTATTTCAGATTTCCAGCATCTATGGTTTTTTGGGGTTTTGTTTTGAATGGTCTTAGCCCTCAGCACTGATGCAACACATCATAGAGTCATACAGCATGGAAGCAGGCCCTTCGGCCCAACTCACCCATGCTGACCAAGGTGCCCACCTAAGCTAGTCCCATTTGCCCACGTTTGGTTTGTATTCCTCTAAACCTTTCCTATCCATATACTTATCCAAATGTAATTGCTAATTGGTTTATTATTGTCACATTGTTTTGCATGCCATCCATACAGATCATTTCACAACCTAAGTGTATCAAATTGTTACTTTGCCTGCCTCAATTACTTTCTCTGCCAGCTCATTCAATATACCAAACACCCTCTGCATAAAGAGGTTGCCCCTCAGGTCCCTTTTAAATCTTTCACCTCTCACCTTAAACCTCTGCCCTCTAGTTTTTGGTTCCCTTTCCCTGTGAAAAAGGCTGTGTGCATTGACCCTATCTAAGCCCCTCATGATGTTATACACCGCTGTAAGGTCACCCCTCTGTGTCCTACATTCCAAGGAATAAAGACCTAGCCTGCCCAACCTCTCCCTGTAATTCAGGCCCTCAAGTCCTGGTAACATTTTTGTAAATCTTCTGTGCACTCTTTACAGCTTAATGACGTCTTTCCTAAAACAGGGTGACCAAAACTGTACACAATACTCCAATTGCGGCATCACCAATGTCTTGACCAACTGCAACATAATGTCCCAACTCCTATACTCATTGCCCTGACTGATGAAGGCCAGTGTGCCAAATGCCTTCTTCACCACCCTGTCTACCCGTGACACCACTTTCAGGGAATTATGTACTTGTACTCCAAGGTCCCTCTGTGCCACAGCACTCCCAACACCTCAGATCTCACCAACATGCACTATATGACCTGATATACATGGGGCAGAGGTGAAAACACCATCTTCTGCCCTGTACTATACACAAGGGATTGGCTCTTGCACGCAGCATCAGATTGTGCAATCATGCTTGAAACACTAAAAGAGCTCACCTTTTCGCATAAGTAAGCAATTAACCACTAACCAGGGCCAATTTATTACAATAACATTCTATTACCCCTGCAGTATTGTTCATGATACATTGGGAGCACAATGGTGGTGGTTATGCAGTGGATATGCAGGACGAGAAAGGACTGTAGCTTGGGGAAATAAGAACCAGTAAATAGTTGAACATACAAACAAGAAGAGAAATTAATGGTGGCATTAAGATTCTACGGAAGCAAGAAACGTTCATTCGACCGGTTGGAGGTGGGAGGTCATATGATGAAAACTCTTGGAACATGTCCAACCGGAATTGGAGACTGGCCGTCTCTGGAATATTTGGCTTTCATGTCCTTTTTAAATGCGTTGCTGTGAGACTGACCCAATGTCTTGGCACCCGTTTCACATTACAGGGAGGCCCCTTTCATTGAAATAAAACATGGAGCCATAAATGGGAGGACAGCTTGCAATGAAGGCTCCCAGCTCTGACTGGCCGCAGTTCAACACACCAGGTGCATTGCGTGGAGTGGATGTACATTATCTGGCCCATTGTATCAGGGTGTAAATCCTGCACTAACAAGGCAGTGACAGCGGAACAACCAGTGTTAAACTGAAGAGCACTGTGTTTTCTAAAGAAAAGGAGGTCACCCATCATACTTTGATGAGAGTTCCTGTTTTGGAAGACTTATAATAAATTCAAATAAGCTCTGATCCTTTCACCTCTGTGCTCTTGTTTAAAGTACAGTTGACAGGCAGAAACATTGATCAGCCGTGCAAATGTGAGTCTTGATGTAAAGCCAGCGTTACTCCACCAGTTGAAGCTTGAAATCCGTGACTTAGTGGGGATTGTTTCAAAGGGATCAAGAAAGTACAGATCCTGTTCTATCAGAATCATAACTCAAGCTCACTACTGCTGCCACATTGGGCTAGGTGCCCTGATCCTGGCTGATAAGGTACTTCAACCAATAGCATCATCATGCATACAAATAGCACACAGCAGGTATTGCACATAGGGAATTTCCTAAAGCTAGTTTTCTCTGCTGCATTGTGTTGTTTTGGATTACAGCAAGACTTCCATGAGTAATTGCAGATGTTATTCTTCAAAAAAGTCGAGAGGGCTGAGAGTTTCAAGTTCTTTGGAGTAAACATCACCAGTAGGCTGTCTGGGTCCAACCACATAGACGCCACGGCCAAGAAAGCTTACCAGTGCCTCTACTTCCTCAGGAAGCTAAATAAATTTGGCATGTCCACTTTGATCCTCACCAACTTTTGTCGATGCACCATCAAAAGCATCCTATACGGATGCATCACGGCTTGGTATGGCAACTGCTCTGCTCATGACCCCAAGAAACTGCAGGGAGTTGTGGACACAGCTCAGCACATCACAGACACCAACCTCCCCTCCATGGACTCTGTCTATACTTCTCACTGCTTCAGTAAAGCAGCCAGTGTAATCAATGACCCACCCACCCCGACATTCTCTCTTCTCCCCCTCCCATCAGGCAGAAGATACAAAAGCCTAAAAGCACGCTCACCAAGCTAAAAGACAGCTTCTATCCCACTGTTATAAGACTTTTGAACGGTCTCCTAGTACAATTAGATGGACTCTTGACCTCACAATCTACCTCATTATGACCTTGCACCTTATTGTCTGCCTGCACTGCACTTTCTCTGTAACTGTAACACTTTATTCTGCATGCTGTTATTGTTTTCCCTTGTACTACCTCAATGCACTGTTGTAATGAAATGATCTGTATGGACAGCATGAAAAACAAGTTTTTCACTGTACATGTGACAATAATAAAACAATTTAATTTAATTTAAAAGCTCCTGTTCAAAGTGAGCATAGAATTTGCTGAGTGAGGAAAGATCAAGATCCATACACTTCACTTACAGCTTCTTGGGAGTTGTGGACCACTCAGAGCAATCAACCCTATCAATTACTTAAAGCATTCCCAGCCAGGAAGCAGAGAAAGCCTCCAAGGTGGGATAATCTTCCCAAGCTTGCTACATGCAGGCAAAAATGAAGCTGTTCTTAGTTGTGCAAGAACAAGCAATGCACAGTAGCACAGCCTGTTGTCTTTTGTATGGCTGTCCACCTCTACCTGAATAACTCTGTGCTATAGAAGGACCCAGTCAGAAAGCAAATAAACAATTAAACTGAAAGCCTGAAATTTACTGTTGTACCTCCAGTGCATTCAACTCCAGTCGGCTCTTACAACATCCCTCTTTTGGTTATTTGAATGCATATGCCAATCCACTTGCATTAAACTGATTAGCAGATAACATGAGTGGTAACTTCTTGGTGGAACACATGAAGCTCTAAATTATCTTGAATACAACAGCAGCCAAGACATTCCAACATCCATTACATCTCAATTCACTTTTTGGAAACCTAAGGAAAACAAATCTTACATGCATTAATAACAAGGCCTTCATTGAATTGTTTGCTTTAAGTGAAGACAGATTTTGCTCCCTACCTCACTTTCCTGATTGAGGCCACTTCTCACACTCATTTGCTGGTTCCCTGAGCAGTAACAACATCGAGCTTGCCAGGGGTTCAGTGGGGTGATCTCAGCCAGCCAGTCTTGGACAGCTGCCTCCACTGTGATGGATCACCAGTCCTGTGCCAAGTTCACCGTGGCACATGGGAGGAGACACATGGCTAGTCCTGCCTTCAACAGTCAACAGTTTACTATTCAGGCTGCAAAAAGTAGCTTTCAAAACCCACATTTGTTTATTTTTAAATTTTCTTAAGACATTCAGCCCATTCAGGCTGTGCTGGCTCCCAGACCAACTGTATCAACCCTGTTCCTCCATGTATTTCCCTGTAATCCACTCTCTTCCACATTCTCCATCAAATCCATCTGGATTCTACCACTCACCTACACTATGAGTAATATACAGTGGCTAATTAACTGGCCAACCAGCACAGCTTTGGGATTTGGGAGGAAACCAGAGCACCCGTAGAAAATCACGCAGTCACAGGGAGAATGTGCAGACTCCGCGCACACAAGGACAGCACCGGATGTCAGGATTGAACCTGACTTCCATGCACTGCGGTGGTGCAGTAGGGACAGACTGTCAATGCAGGCTGTCTGAAGTTGGGCAGGATCAGTGCAAAGCCTTTCGGTGGCCCCATTTCTCCTTAGTCCAGCTGATGAGCTTAATGCTAAATGGTTCCACTTACTGAGTGGACTATTGTTTCCAAAGTGAAATTTTTGATTTCCTTTCAACCACATTGGATGTGTAGCCTAAATGCTAGGCTGATCCGGATGTGTAGCCTAAATGCTAGGCTGACCCAGATGTATCTATGCACCGACAGACATGGCTGGGTAAGGTTTGGTATTAGTCATTAGACTTGTCTCAAAAGATGCTCAGATCACTCACTACGTGGAGTGAGTTTAAGCGATAGAGCTAAATTTCACTGCAGAATCATTTGCTTTTGAACACACTCCAATAAACATTGACAGTGGTTCACCAATACAAACTTCCACCTGACCTTTCCTCTCAGAACTGAGTAGCTGACACAGTTTTTCAAGCACTGTAAAGCTGAGACATCAAACCAAACCCCAGTGTGGTTTATGTCAAAAAAAAATCTCAAGGTAACATTCAAAGAAGAGCAGAAGAGTTCTCCATTGTCTTCTGCCAATACTTATCTCTCCACCAACCCCAATGAAACATCTCATTACAATTTTTGCACAACTTGACTAATAGACGTCCTACGTTACTACACTGACTGCACTTCACTAGTACTTCATTGGCCTGTCTTCTCCACCCCTCTCTAAATTTAGTTCTCTCATCAAATACGGGTTAATGATCACCAACTGGCAGACACTACAATGTGCTCTTATTCACTGGTAAACCCAAACCTTGGAGGTTTGGATGTCCAAGTGGAACAAACCACTGCACCAGACTGAGTTCTCAGGCAATCTCAGCTATCCGCATGCTTGCTAAGGGTTACTCCAACCTCATCTGGTACCATCGCTGTAAATGATGCTTCCAGGCCAGGCTGCCTGGGAACTGTGCGGAAATTACTTTTAATGTACTGGGTCACCAAATTTCATAAATCAAGACAAGCAAGGGAGAGGTAATGTGGCAAAGTAGGTTAGCTGGAGTTTGTAGAGTTCTGAGAAGTAAGAAATGTGGCCAGTATCCTCGGCATATATTAAACGATTGATTAATGCATTTCATATCTAATACAGACCATAGATCTTCCCCCACATAATTAGCTCCCTCCAAAAATATATTTCAAATTAAATTTCTGAATATTAACAAGGACAGTGAGGAGCCCAGAAGCAAAGGTGCATTTCAATTAACCATCTCCTCTCTAGGCTGAAACTTGTTTCGCTTTGCAATTCTGTCTTGTGTCTCTCTGTTGGTCAGCACCTTTGCTGTGCTCTAATTAACTGACATTCTTTCATGTGTGAGCAGGGGTGCTGGGGTGTCCCAGGGCTCCTGGCTGGTAAAATCAGGTACATGTGGTGCACCGTGGATGGTCGCTGGGAAGCATGGCGAGGGGCTGTAAGGAAGGGGGACAATTTTAAATAAAAATAGAAGTTGTTGGAAACATACAGCAGGTCAGGCAGCAACTGTGGAGGTAGAAACGGAGTAATGACCTTTCAGGGGTTTTAACCCCATTACTGCCCCACTTCAGTCAGAAACAATGGAGAAGTTATAATTGTTCCCTTCATTAATGCAATAAACAAGGCTAGACTGCGGGCTTTGTACAACAGCCAGACTGTTTTACTTCAGGTTCAAGTCTTACTTCAGCTCATTCCCCAGCTCAAGTGGTCTGCTTCATTGATGTTACTTTGAGTAGGGAGGGAAATGTATCTGCATTATCGTCATAGAGGGAAACAGCACAGAAGCAGGCCCTTTGGTCCATCAAGTCCACACCAACCATCAACCACCCATTTACTCAAATCCTGAATTAATTCCATTGTTTATTCTCCCCACATTCACATCAATTCTCCCCAGATTCTACCCCTCACCTACACACTTTACAGTGGCCAGTTAACCTACCAAGTCAGAGGTCTTTGGGATGTGGGAGGAAACCGGAGCACATGGAAGAAACCCACACAGTCACGGGGAGAACGTGCAAACTTCACACAGACAGCACCGAGGTCAGGATTGAACCCGGGTCTCTGGCGCTGTAAAGCAGCGGCTTGACTACTTTTAAGACATAGTCGTTTCCTGCATCTCAACAATGACAAATCTTAAAAGGGACTCCACTGACTTTGAAGTTCTTCGGGACAATGTGACAATATAAACATAAGAACATAGATCACAGGAACAGGAGAAGGTCATTCAGTCACTTCAGCTTGTTCTGCTGTTCAAAAATCTCATGGCTGATTTCTACCTCAGCACCATTTTCTTTCAATACCCCATATCCCTTGATTCCCTTAATATCCACAAATTTACTTCTCTGTTTTGAATGTAATCTGAGCTCCCCCACCTCTGGAATAGAGAATTCCAAATCCTCACCACCCTCTTAAATTTTCACCTCTCTTTAATCCTCACCACCCTTACTTTGAGACCATTGTTTTGTTGTGGAAGATGGTATAAAAATGCAAGTGTTTCATTGTGCTGTCAATGTAGAATGAACCTCAGAGCAAGACCTTCAGTCAATAGCCATATATCCAAGGAGCCCACTCATGTTAACCAAGGCTGGGAATTGCAAGCAGGCTGTTACTTAAATAATATGAATGCATTCCACTCTTTCCATTTCATGCTGCTCTGTTTTGCTCTACCTTTCTTCATTGGCTTTCTGAGCTCTTGTTGAAGTCTCTTAGCTGCCAGGAGTTTTTGGATAGCCACAGTCCAAAGAAGGCTCTTGCTATTGCTGCCAAAAACTAAAAAGAAAACCTCTTGTGTGTTTGATGGGCCAAATATCATTGAGACATGGGAGCCATCCTGTGTCAGCCATGGGCTACTCAAGTGACATCACCTTATTGCTCAAGCCTTCTACATAGCTGTTGCTGGTAATGACCCTCAGTGCTGCCTTATCAGCCTGAGTAATTCTCCATCACAAATTGGTTGTTGGCCTTGCTTCTCAGAGATAAGACTTCAATCCTTGCAGCTTTAACACCAAATCACCCAGCTCAATGTAGAGACGCCCATAAACTTTTCACATGGTATGAATCACTACATAACTGGAGTTTGAGAGAACCTCTGTCAGGCACACGGAAGAAAGATGAACATTCATTCTCAATAGATTTGTGTTAAAAACAAATTGGAAAGGTCACAGGGTCAGTGTTCAGTCTTGAGTTAGCTAGTCATAGTTGAGGGACACTGGGTTAGAAGGAGGCTGCATTCCAGTTAGTCTCATTGTTAATGATCACAATGAAAGTTGCCTTGGCTCCCGTTCCAGATCGCTGTCCAGTGAAAAGCAAACACTAGGAAGAAGACGGAATGTGTTTGTCTTCAGCAACCAATAAATTGTTTATATACTGAGTTCATTCATAAAAGAAAGCCACCACCAACATAAGTTCAAGGGTAGGTTTGCAGTCAACAAAGAGTTGGCCCTCTATTCCACTGATATACATGTTACACGTGTCTCTGTTAATAAGCTTTGACTGCTACCCAGCTACACACGGATTTGCTGATAATGCTTTTCTAATTTTCCTCCATAACATTTTCCCCACTTGTAAATAATAGGTAATGAACAGCCAAGCATTATATTGAAATATCATCCCTTTTTTTCCCTTTAGGGTGCAATAATAAAACAACAATGGAAGCTAACACGTACCCATCAATTTCAATTTGGCAAATGCACACCAATTGTGGTAAATAAGTAGGTGAGGACCTCAACAACAATCGTAAAAGACATTGAAAACAGCTCTGCCATGTGGGGAGGTTAGCTTGATATATATTCCAAGAGTAATTACACATTGTGCCCTCACTGATCCATTTACAGACACCATCGCTGTTTACACTAGTGACGTGTTTGAATCATTATCATTCTAAAATATTCCAAATTCCGAAGGTAAAAGTAATCTGCTGGAGTGAGACTCCAAACAATCACTTCAGCTAAAGCTGGAAGGAGATTTAATTGCATCAGACCTCGTCACTTACAGAGCCACACAATGCTGGTGTAGTTTCTGTCATGCTGATGTTTAAGTGTGGTTGACACAGAAATTAGGAAGGCTGGAATATTTACGGGAGCGCAGTTGCCATAACTACAATGTGCCAGCAGCTGATGCTCCCAAATTAAGCTTCGGCTGAGAAGCAAGCTTCTCATCTGTCCATCAAAATGGATGCAGGTCACATCATAGAGTCCCCATATGGAGCCCCAGCATATTTTATTGGGTGCCATATGGTGAAGTGGGTGGAGGGGGGTCTCTTGGGTGGATAGAGGCAGGGGAGTGATTCAGTGGCAAGATGGGACATTTGTTGTTGTTGGACAATGAGGCTTTTGAGGCAAGTCAAAGTGTAACTGGAAGTTTAATCTTTATGAATACACTAAATTGTTGGCAATACTACAGAATGTAACTTTGTTCAGAAATGTGCTTAGTTTTTTCAGCAAGTGAAATTAAACTGCTTGATGTAGGTGCTCCAATACACTGCTGGGACACATTCTGAATTACAGACCCCAGCACATAAAATAGAAATGCATTACTACTAACCACAACTGGATCTTTTGAAAAGGAAAGTGGAAACATTCAGCCCCTCTGTCCCCTGTAACACTCACTTTGATCACAGCTGATCTTTACCTCAGCTCCACGTAACTGCTTCACCATTCGATCTTCGCACACCCCCTCCCAACAAAAACCCATTGCTCTTAGCCTGCTGTCTATTGTCCTGGTGTTCACATTCTTTCAAACTGACTCCAGGGCATCTAATTCTGTGATAAAATTAAATCAGATAAGGCGCTCTGACATTCCTGGTGGACCAACACTGATTATTGACTCCCCTCTGACAAGCAGAACATCTCCTTCCCCACCTTCCCTGCTACCTCTTACCTGCTACCATCACAGAAACCAGTCTCCCTCCCCTGGACTCTTTCTACACTTCTTGCTGCCTCGGTAAAGCAGCCGGCATAATCAAAGACCCCACTCATCAGGCAGAAAATACAAAAGCCTGAAAGCACATACCACCAGGCTCAAGGACAGTTTCTATCCTCTAGTTACAAGACTATTGAATGGTTCCCTAGTATGATAAGGTGGACTCTTGACCTCACAATCTACCTCATTAGGGCCTTGCATCTTATTGTCTGCCTGCACTGCACTTTCTCTGCAACTGTAACACTTTATTCTACATTCTGTTATTGTGTTCACTTGTACTACCTCAATGCACTGATGTGATGAAATGCTCTGTATGGATGGCATGCAAAACAAAGTTTCTCACTGTACCTCGGTACAGGTGACAGTAATAAACCAATTTACCAACTTAGCTGGACTAACTCTCTTTCTCAGTTCTGATGAAGGATCCTAGAACTTAAATGTTGGCTGCTGCTCTCTCCACAGATGCTATCTGACCTGCTGAGTGTTTTCAGCATTTTCTGTTTTTATTTCAGATTTCCAGCACCTGCAGGTATTTTTTGGAACAAGAACAGAAATTGCTGGAAAACTTCAGCTGGTCAGGCAGCATCTGTGGAAAGAGAAACAGTCACTGCTTCAGGTCTGCGACCCTTCGTCAGAACTGGAAATCAGAGATGCAAGTAGTTTTTCAGTGGGAGGGAAGGTGGAGGGAGGGATCCTTTTCCACAGATTCTGGCTGACTTGCTTAGTTTTCCCAGCATTTTCTGCTTCTATTTCAGATTTATGGTATCTGCAGGGCTTTTTTTATTTTCATTTCCTGTTTTTTCCATTTGCTAGCCGGAACATTTCTTTCCTCACTAGCCCTTGTGGTTAATTTTGACCTCCCACTCCCTTAATCATCAGAATTTTTGCTTTCTCTGACTCCTGTGCAGCTTTAAAAAGAAGCCCAAGTGCTGAAGAACACCAGCTTTTGTATCATTGAAAAAAAACAGGGCAACAGAGTCACACTGCGGCAAAAATTGTCACACAAAATTTTTGTGAAATGTGAATTTCAATCACAAAGGAATGACTGACCATCATCGAAGTTGCCTCCAAAGGAATGGTGGAGATGAATAGTTGCACTTAAGGAGAAGCTGAATGCAGAGATAAGGAAGAAAAGAATAGAGCATGCTGATCGGATAAGAGGTGGGTTGGGGTTCATGAGGAGCATAAATACCATCACGTACCAGGTGGGACAAATGGTCTCTTTCTGAGCTGTAAATTCTGGTTAATTCCAGGATGTAAATTCAATTCCTTCATCCTCTACAATAGATTGGCTCTAAACTTGGCTGCTGTGGTAATGGAGTCAGATGCTCATGAAAAAATTGGCTGACAGACTCCAGCCTCAGCAGCCACTTTTGAAAGCAAGGACAGGACCTGCATCCATGCAATAAACAGGACTTCATAAAAAAATTGTGTGCTCCTTTTATAACATCTGTGCACTTGTTCACCAGGTTCAAGAACAGCTACTTCCCTTCAACCATTCGAATACTGAACCAACCAGCACAACCCTAATCACCACCTCAGCGTACAATACTGTGGCCACTTTGATCATTTTTGCACTACAATGGACTTTTTGTTTGTTCTCACTGTGCTTTCTCTTGTATAATTTTGTATAATTTATTTTTCATTTAAGTTTTTCTTATGAATGTTGTGTCTCTAATGCTATGTATCTGTGATGCTGCTGCAAGTAAGTCTTTCATTGCACCTGTGCAGACATATACTTGTGCATATGACAATAAACTCGATTTTGACTTTGACTTTGTAAACTATCTTTTCAGCGAATTAATTATTGGGCAAGTTACATATTCTGAATAGTTTAATAAATTAGGGTTTACAGTCATAAAGCATCTGAACCTCTTAATATGCATCAAACCCCAGATTATTTTTATGTAAGAGCCACTGAGTTAACAACACTCCTTGCTAATGCTTGTCAGATCCATGTTAAAAAGCATTAGCAGCAAGTGACTTTACTACACAAAAATTCAAAGCCTGAAGACAAAGCTGGAAGTAGTAGAAATGAATTTGGAAATCCCTGTTGTTGAGTAATGTTGACATTCTTGCCTTCATCAGCAGTGCCCCATTACATATTGGACAAGCACGTAACTCAAAGATATCACAATCAGGACAGCTCACAAACATCTTTCAGAAATAATTCCACTTGGTGTTAATATATAGTGAACTCTTTCTCCTTTTTAACAGCAATATATTTTGTTTAATCAGTTGGTACTAATGACACCATCAGGGGAATTGGTTTGGAAACGTGCCCAGCAATGAAGGGGAGGGAGTAGGTTAACATGTCATGATGTGAACACTCAAGATTCTTGCACTCATGATCAACTCTGCTGGTGTCAGTCCAAATCCTTTGGTTCAGTAACTTCTCATATCCAGTTCAAAAAACCAAAGACATTGTATGCGGCAAGAATGTAAACTCTCCCTTCAGATAAACTGATAGAAGTATATATTAACAAATGTTCAACAAGGTCAGACAGCACCTGTGGAGCCTAGAACAGAGTTAACCTTTCAGATCAGTGGATGGTCTTTCAGAATTAGGTCCAATGAAAGCTTGTTAAGCCTTTTCAGATGCTGCCTGACATGTTGAAAGAGTCCAGTATTTCCTCACTTTATTTCATATTTCCAGCCACATTTCTTTGAATAATTGGTACATGTAAATATATATGGAACATATATCAAATGACAATAGCAAAATGAACAGGGTTATCTGAACTAGGTAAAAACTACAACACTGAATGCCATTCCAATATCAGGAACTGTTATACCTCTATTTCCTGAGTAAATAATAGAATGTAATAATACATAGGTTACAGGTACTGAGCACAATCACCCTCCTTTCCTTTCCAACCACCCTCCTTCTGAAACTTTCTCTCCTCAGCGCAGTTGTAATACAGGCCAATGATAGTCACATTAAAGAGGTGCACCATCAAAAGAGCAATTATTGCCCATAGACCAATATTATATATGACCCATGTATCACACACATGAGCAACAAGCTCGTTGTGCAGTGAAGTCACTTGCTGCTAATACTTTTTAACATGGATCTGACAAGCATTAACAAGGAGTGTCATTAACTCAGTGACTCTTACATAAAAATAGTCTAGGGTTTGTTGCATATTGAGGGGTTCAGGTATTTTATAACTGTAAACCCTAATTTATTAAACCATTCGGAATATGTAACTTGCCCAATCATAAATTCACATACCATTCACTTTGAGCAAGAAAGATTTTTGCCACTTCTCTAAACCATGAGCCCCAATTTTAATCTGATTTTTCCTTTAAGAATAAGACAATGTTTCACTAATACTTTCATCCATACACACCTCTAAATTCACAAGCACTGGATATAGCCTACTCTTAAAGGGTCAGATATTTTTGGCTAATTATTCATTGTTTCAAAATCCAAGTGAATTTGATTTAAAAAGATTGGAGGAAATGGAAGGTGGCAGCTTGGTGTCGGAATAACTTATGAATATCTTCACCTGATGGTTCCATCTTACTGAATGGAAAGGTAAGAGCCATCTCCATGGGATGGACTTGGCTCTGAGATAACAAACCTGGCAGTGAAAACCTGGAACAAAGTTAACTCACTCTGGCAGACTCAGAAACCTATAACAGAGCCAAGCAGCTGCACAATTCCTCAGGGAACTGTGGAAAATGGTGAGCCAGTATCTATTAAATTCTGGGATACAGGGGTTAGTCTTGGGGACTGAAGTTATAGCTGGGCTTTTCAAGGATGATATCAGGAAATGCTTCATCATATTAAGGGCAGGAGAAAGCTGAAACTTGCTTTCTCAGTAAGCTGTTGGGGCCAAATGAAAATTCCAAAAACTTGGAAGTAAATGTAAGTTAGTTTCCAATATACTCAAAAGGGAATTCAGAAAAAAACATCTTTGCCCAGAGTATAACTGGGATGTGGAATTTGCTACCACAAGAGGACTGTGTTGAAATGCATGAATGCATTTAAGGGGAAGTGAGATAAACATAAAGGAAGGTAAAAGGGAAGAGCAGGTTACGTCGATAGGGTTGGAGGTGAAGTTACAGGATGAGGCTCATGTGTCATAAGCAGCATAGACGTGCTGGGCCAAATGGTCTTCTTTTTCAGTGTCAATTTATTTTATTAAGTCAGATATTAAGGGATATGGAGAAAAGACCAAGGTACAGAGCAGCTTTGTTCTAATTGAATGGGGAAACATGGGGTTGAATAGCTACCTCCTGTTACAAATCAGCTACAGACAAGCTTGCAAGCCAAGTGGTTAAAGTGGTTCCAGGTGGTGAAGTTATGGGAACCAATTAGTCTTCTGTGCTGGGTTATTCTTTGGGTTTAGCTGGTCAAACTCCAGCAGAACTTGTGTTCACATTTGAACACCCCTAGCACATTTTTCAAGCCTTTACCTAGACTTTGATCTCAGTGTGCTGCATTTATACTTAGTAAGCCTTTCCATTCTGTATTGGCACATAAAAACTATCCCAGCACAGACTTTCCAGCTTTCTATCTGTTTTCCTTCTTTCTTGCTCCCCTTGTTTCCCATCACTATCCCCTCTCTGGACCTCCTGTTTCCCATCACTGTCTCATCCTTTGAATCTCTTCCATGTTTCCATTGCTATCCCATCCCAGAATCTCCTGTTTCCCATCACCATCCCATCCCTCTGCAATATTCATTCACTTTGTAAACTGGCATTAGCCTATGGCTCCCGTTTATCTGGTTTTGATTCTTTAATGGGATTTTTTTTAACAACACTGGTGTAAAATTCTTTGACAGGTGACATTAACTAAAGGTCATGTATTACTATACACTACACAGGCTATGCAAATTGAATCAAAAATATAGCAGCCAGATTAGCTGAGGTAAAAATTATAAGGTCAGACAAAGTCAGTCAAGCTGGAAGTGCTGAAAAGATGCTTGTAATTACTCTTTTTAGTCTATTAACTATTGTTGTTCTATCAGGGCTCAGGGGTATATAAAAGCCATGGACATGAAGTACAAGATAAAGTAATGTGTATTTACTACTCCCAGAGGATCAATTTGCCTGGTATTTTGCAGCTCGAAGGAGCAAAACACACAAACGCTGTTCTCCTTTCTCTCCACTGAATTTTGTCTTTTATCAAACTCTGCTCGGAAGGCAGCCATGACACTGGGTGCAATCTAACCACTCTGAACAGAATCTCTCTGTGATACCCCTGTCATGTAAAGATCAAATCAGTGCCTTCTGACATAATGTACAAGAGCCCCTGTATCTTCTTGATAAAACCCAGGGACATGCTGGGATCAAGGCTTTGACTGCCAACTGATTTTTAAAGAAGGCAAGTGCAATGCAAATCTGTCGATGGGATCTGAAGGAAATCTATCCAGCCCTGCCCCCGTACAGTTGCTGCATGAACTGCCTTGACAAGTAAAATATGTTTGTCAGCTTGATATGAACTGACCCCTTTTTTCTCTATCTATTCATCGCGTTTGCTTCCTGTCAAACGAATCCTGCCAACTTTAACTTAGGCGATAATTCACTCGTAATTCATCATGGGCACACCAGGGAGTAGAACTTTGGACAGAGGTTCAGCTCAGCCTTACAACAGACCCTGATGTGTTTAAGCCCAGATAATCAGAGGCCTTCCAGTTCATTGCTGGCAATTGGGTTAGTTTGTTTTTAAATTAAAACATTTAAATATTTATTTCCCCGTGGCCCTCTGCACACAGCCAGGCAAGGTTTTGAAGCCAAACATATTAAGCCATTTAAAATGTATATGTATATTCTACCAACTTTCTCCTCTGGCCCATGTACATCTAATTATGCTCTATCCTTCAGGGTCCTGCTCCCAGTACCCCTGTGCAGAGGGAGAGCAGTGCAACTATTCAAATGAAACATTTACAATGTGTCCTGTCAAGTAGTCTACCAAGATACTACAGCTCTGTTTGAAGAAAGGCAGATACGCTGACCAATATTTATGCCCTCATCAGATTCACAAAAATAAAATGATTTGGTCACTGTCCCTCCAGTTGGTGGGATTTTGCTGTGCATCATTCTATGTTATAACCCTGCCTTCACCTCAATAACACATTATTGGCAGTGAAACTATTTCTGATCTCCTGAGACACCACATAAACGCAGGTCGTCCTGCGTGTAGAATACTGATCCAATGTTGCCGGTGGCTGGCCCACAGTTCTGTAGGGAACTACTGGCTCATAGTAGTGTGGGGGTAAGCTTGTTCCTGATTGCCATGTCGAAGTAGGGAATGGACTGGACCCCCTGCTCCACTGCTCCAGATGTACCAGGCTGAGGGACTGGATACACTTTGCATCATTTTCCTTTATTGTTAACATTGGGTTGCCTACATACTACAGCCCCTTTCATCTGAATGGTATCACTGAAAATGTTAGTGCAGTTAATTGATTTTATTTTGTCTTCCTCAGTCTTAACATCTTTAAGTAAATAGAATGACTTTAAGGAAATGTATTATTTTGTAATACTTAAGTTATTTTCTTCAGTTGTTTAAGTCTATTTCAATTCTTTTTAAATATTTCTGCTTTAGGTTAAAGGGCCTTTGATAGCACAAGGTGTCAAAACGTCATCAAGGGGTATGGGGGCGATGCCTAGAGATCTGTCACCTGAGGCCTAGCTGCTACCTGTGGGCCACTCTTCTTCACAGAACAGTTGCAGCAGCGAGTGCATAATCAGCCCACTGTTTTGAAGGTAGCAGGTTGGGATGCAGTGAGTGACACTTCACTGGAATTAAGTACTTCACTGTGACCAAGTGGCAGAGACCTGGCATAAAGGGGGCAATACTCACAAGGGCTGGGTGGTGATCTGGTAGATCACATGGAGCCCGTGTGGAAGCTGCCCAATTTTCAGCCTACTTTTATCAATGGAACAGAAGGTGGCAGCTTCTGTAAAAATTGGGTGACGCAGGAGATCTGCTGCTTCCTAGATCAAGTGACCCGGGTTCAATCCTGACCTCCAGTGGTATGGTGTTTGGTGTGGATCACGTTCCCCCTGTGATCGTGTGGGTTTCCCCCAGTTGCTCCAAGTTTCTTTCCACATCCCAAAGACGTGCATGTTGGTAAGTTAATTGTCCACTGTAAATTGCCCCGAGTATGTAGATGAATGGTTGAATTTGGTGAGCATTGATAGGAATGTGGGGAAAGTAAAGTGGGATTAGTGGTGCAAATAGGTTGTTGTCAGTCTGTGCAGACTTGGTGGGCCGAAGGGCCTGTTTCTATGGTATTCGATTCTACTAGTCCAAGTAGGCAATCTCCTCCACCCAGGTATGAAGGTAAAATATAGCCCCAATGTCCCCTATTGTTACTTGCCATCAAATTTCTAGTGACTACTTAAACTCAGAGTAACTGGTGGGTATCATCACTGCATTATATTACCAACAGTGGACAGATGGCACTGACTAACTATTATCCATTAACCAATATTTAGTACAAAAGATGATCTGGTCAGTAAAAGATTACTGATGTGGATTTTATTGTCCACCAATACTTGTAACATTGATATGCTTCAAACATTCATCAATAGCCATGAACTGCTTTTTTTTCACCTCACTCAGCAGATGTGCAAAGAAGACAAGGTGCCCAATCACCATGGAGAAAGATGGGGTGCAGTGAGGTTGCTCCATCAACAGATGTCACTAACAGGTTAAGTTCCTCGTATTTTCCAACACATCCAAAGGCAAATGTCACCAAGTTCACTTTGAAGCAAAAGCTACCAAGATCTAACAGGGCCTTTATAGAATGAGAAGGAGGCTGGGGCAAATAGTGGGAATGCATTAAAGGGGAAGTTGGATAAAACAAATGAGGAAGAAAGAACTTGGAGCTAATGCTAACATGGTTAGATAAAGAGGGTAGGAGGAGAATCCCAAAAGAGCATAACCACTAGCTCAAAGCAATTGGCTTCCCTCTGTTCTATGTAATTCTAGGGAACAAGAATATTTTATTCCATAAATTGTTAAGGGTTGCAGAAGTTTACCATTTCCATGTATCAAATTCCAAACAAACCTCTATGAACTTGTCCTGAGAAAGTATGTTGCCTTCTCTTTCTACAGATGCTGACTGGTCTGTCACACACCTCCAATTCCTTCTCTTTTCAGTTGAACAAACAGTAGCTGTAGTAGAGTTCTGTATATTTATTAATTACCCATGCAGAATCCATAATGAGCAAGTGATGCCAATTTATATTTCATCCACTCAGATAATTTAATTACTAAAACAATGTTCCGAAACGTTTCTACACCCATGGAAAGCAGTTGTCACAACTTATCGCAAAAGCTGCGTCTGACCTTCACTTCTTCTCTTCCTTCCTCGCTAGTTTTACCCTTGCTCCTGCCTTAATGATGTTGACCATGCTGGGGTGTGATCTTAGCCCAGTGGGTGCTGCTAGCCCAATTCCATCACGAGAAACTGAGCCTGGGCACATGTCAAGTGGTGAACATGGGCACATATGGACAGGAAGCCCGCCTGTTGGACAGCAGCCTGGCATCTCTCCTGGTAGCCCAGTGTACCCCTGGTACGTTGTGCCAGTCCATGCTGAGGAAGCCATTGCAGCAGTTAGCAACAACTGGTCTTGGCATCCCATTCTTGACCACCGCCCACCTACTTACAGTTGGATAGCATCTGCATGCATGAGATGGGATAGTCCAGGGCGAGCTTGGTGCTGATGACAGCTCCCAGTATGCAATTTCCCATTTGAAGAATAGAAGGAGGCCAGTTAGTCCTTAGGATCCATATGGGCTCCCAACAGAGTATTCCCATGAGATGTTCCTGAAACTTATTCTTTTGCAAAACTCCTTCTTGTTTTTTTTTGCCATTCAGCCATTTACCTTCACTGAGGGATAACTAGCAGTAGCAGAAGCCAATTACCTAGCCAGATGTGGGAGGAAACCAGAGCACCCAATGGAAACCCACACTGTCACAGGGAGAACATGCAAACTCCGTACTGACAGCACCAGAGGCCAGGATCAAACCCGGGTCTCTGGAACTGTGAGGCAGCAATGTTAGCCACTGCACCACTCTGCCACCCAGTATTGGTTGAAGTCTGTCCCCTTGGGGGTAGGGTACTGGGATGCCTGTGACACAACATACCAAAGAATCAGGCCTGCACACTAGCCCCGGTCTTGTCCCCTGGGGTGAGCATGCAAAGACTTCCACAGCACTATTTTGGAGAAGTGTGGGCAGTGTTTCCAGAGACTGGGTCCCTCGACCAATATCAATAACCTGTCTGATCATCATCACAATGCTGTTTAGAACCATAGAACCATAGAACCATACAGCACAAAACAGGCCCTTCGGCCCACCATGTTGTGCCGTCCATCAGACCACCCTCACACTACCTAACCCCTTCCTCCCACATATCCCTCTATCTCACATTCCTCCATATGCCTATCCAACAAGCTCTTGAACCTGTTCAATGTATCTGCCTCCACCACCACCCCAGGCAGTGCATTCCATGCACCAACCACTCTCTGGGTGAAAAACCTCCCTCTGACATCTCCCCTGAACCTCCCACCCATAACCTTAAAGCCATGACCTCTCGTCTTCAGCATTGGTGCCCTGGGAAGGAGGCGCTGACTGTCTACTCTATCTATTCCTCTCAATATTTTATATACCTCTATCATGTCTCCTCTCATCCTCCTCCTTTCCAGTGAATGAAGCCCTAGCACCTTAAGCCTCTCCTCATATTCAATACTCTCCAATCCAGGCAGCATCCTGGTAAATCTCCTCTGCACCCTCTCCAATGCCTCCACATCCTTCCTATAATGAGGCGACCAGAACTGAACACAGTACTCTAAGTGTGGCCTAACTAGAGTTTTGTAAAGCTGCATCATCACCTTGCGGCTCTTAAACTCAATCCCGCGATTTATGAAAGCCAACATCCCATTGGCCTTCTTAACTGCTCTTTCCACCTGTGAGGCAACTTCAATGAACTGTGAATATGAACCCCCAGATCCCTCTGCTCCTCCACACTGCCAAGTACCTTGCCATTCATCCAGTACTCTGCCCTGGAGTTTGTCCTTCCAAAGTGTACCACCTCACACTTCTCCAGATTGAACTCCATCTGCCACTTGTCAGCCCAGCTCTGCATCCTATCAATATCCCTCTGTAAGCTCTGACAGCCCTCCACACTATCCACAACACCGCCTATCTTAGTGTCATCTGCAAACTTACTAACCCAGCCCTCCACCCCCTCATCTAAGTCATCTATAAATATCACAAAAAGTAGAGGTCCCAGAACCGATCCCTGCGGGACACCACTAGTCACTGCCTTCCAATCCAAGGGCACTCCTTCCACCACAACCCTCTGCTTTCTACATGCAAGCAATTCCTAATCCACACAGCCAAGCTTCCTTGGATCCCTGGCCTCTGACCTTCTGAAGAAGCCTACCATGAGGAACCTTATCAAATGCCTTACTAAGATCCATGTAAACCACATCCACCGCACTGCCCTCATCAATCTTCCTGGTCACCTCCTCAAAGAACTCTATCAGGCTTGTGAGGCAAGATCTTCCCTTCACAAAGCCATGCTGGCTGTCCCTAATCAGTCCATGATTCTCAAGGTGTTCATAAATCCTATCCCTTAGAATCCTTTCTAACAGCTTACCCACCACAGACGTGAGACTCACCGGTCTATAATTCCCTGGCCTATCCCTATTACCTTTTTTGAACAAGGGGACAACATTCGCAACCCTCCAATCCTCTGGCACCACCCCCGTGGACAACGAGGACTCAAAGATCCTTACCAGCGGTTCAGCAATCTCCTCCCTAGCCTCTCGAAGCAGCCTGGGAAAAATCCTGTCAGGCCCCGGAGATTTATCTGTCTAATATTATTTAACAACTTCAACACATCCTCTCTCTTTGATATCTACATACCTCGAGAACATTACCCCTACCAGCACTCCCCTCCGCATCATCAAGACCCCTCTCCCTGGTGAATACCGAAGAGAAGTACTCATTGAGAACTTCTCCCACTTCCGCCGCCTTCCAGGCAAATTCTCCCACCTTTGTCCTTAATCGGACCTACCTTCACCCTAGCCATCCTCCTACCCTTCACGTACTTGAAAAAGGCCTTGGGATTTTCCTTAACCCTACTAGCCAAGCCTTTCATTGTCCCCTTCTAGCTCTCCTCAGCCCTTCTTAAGTTCCTTCCTCGCTACCCTATATTCCTCACGGGCCCTGTCTGAACCTTGCTGCTTATACCTCACGTATGTTACCTTCTTCTCCCTAACAAGTTGTTCCACCTCTCTTCGTCACCCCGGTTCTTCACCCTGCCATTCCTTCTCTGCCTCACCGGGACATATTTATCCCTAACAGTCCTGCATAAGATCCCCTGAACATCGACCACATCTCCCTGGTACATTTTCCTTCAAAAAGGACATCCCAATTTACACTCCCAAGTTCTCTCCTTATAGCCTCGTAGTTAGCCCTTCCCCAATTGAAAAACCTCTTGTCCTCTCTGCACCTGTCCTTGTCCATGACAATTTTAAAGGTTATGGAGCAATGGTCACTGTCCCCCAAATGCTCACCCACCAATAGATCCTTCACCTGTCCCGGTTCATTTCCTAAAACTAGATCTAACATGGCATTCCCTCTAGTCGGCCTGTCAACATACTGCGTCAGGAATCCCTCCTGGACACACTTAACAAATTCCGTCCCATCTAAACCTTTGGCACTAAGCAGGTTCCAGTCTATATTTGGGAAGTTGAAGTCTCCCATTATAACAACCCTGTTATTTCTGCTTCTCTCCAAACACTGCCTACCAATCTGCTCCTCTTATATCTCTACTGCTACCGGGGGGCCTATAGAATACTCCTAGTTTATGAGATCTTACTGTTTACCATTTCAGAACAATGACTAGATTTCCTGAGTTAGAAGTAAATAGAGACATCCTGAGATTGTGAGCACCATGATATAAATGCAAGATCTTGCATTTCAGGAGAGGAGGTGAGGAGAAAGGCAATGACTGTGCATTAGTAGACATCAAATATGGGAGGATATATCCTTCAACCAAAAAGCAGAGAGAAGTACCACCTGTCACATTTTGGATTGATGGTCTGACTTCTACCTGTGTTGGTTCCTGCTTATTGAAAGTAACGTGCTAACCCAGCCTTGCAACATTATTATGCAGAAGTTTCTTGATTGGAAAAGTTGTGTAACTGACCTTTGGCAATCGCTCTGGGTCACCTGGATGCCTGGGAATAACTTTCTGCAACCGCTGGAAGCCATAATCAATGGTGGGTTCATTCAGAGCTGGAACAAGGAAGAATAATGCAGATCAATAAGAGGAAGGAACTCCAGGGTAGGAGCAAGACACAAGAGCTAAAACAAAGGTATTGCTGTAATAAAGAAAGTCACAAGTAACGAGCCAAAGTGCATGTTGGCCTGTGTGTTCCAAATGGGGCCAAGTAGCCCATTGACCTCATTCACCATTTAGCTCTAATATAAAGAAAGGCCATTAGGTTGAGGTGTGTGAAGGAGGTCAATAATCATATAACCATACTCCAGAAGGGTAAAGTAAGGACAATTTTAACAGTCTCTGGAGCTGTGTTGGATATGATTACTAAAGATTAGAGAGAAGGAAATAAAGGGGGATATGGAAGGAGGCTGGACACAGCATAGGAAAAATGAGGTAGGACACATAGGACAAATAGGACAACAACCAATAGATGAGGAACGTTGTAATGCATTACCATGTACAGTAACCTTGGGGTTATTACATTCACCAAATAACTTATATTTTAATAGAGAAAGCATATGAGTTATCTTCTTCCACAATCATATCATCTGAATTTCCAAGTACAGTGTTGAGCATTAGTGGATCTGCATTCAGTGACACCTTCAAAATGCATGATGCAAAAGGAAAAAAAATATAAGACTGCAGGAAATGAGACCTTAATCAATTTCCTGTAATCCTGTTGTTTTATAAACACCAACAACAACAAAAACACAGCAACTTCCATGAAGCAAAGTGTGACGGTGTGTCATTAAATTTGGCAAATTTGAGCAGATGGCTGATAGGTTAGTCTAGAAAACAGGTTATAAGGGTTTCAAGAGTTAAAGCACAGCTGACAACATTGCAACAATCGAATCTGGAGATTTGGAGGAAACTGAAGCTGGTGAGAGCAGGAGGAGAGTTAGGGTGAGGTGATGCTATGGAGTGATTTGAAAATGAAAATGCTTAACCAGGTGCCAGTGTAAAACAGTAGAGACAGAAGTGAAGCCAGTTTGTGCAAATTAGGATTAGGGCAGCAGACGATTAGATGACCTTGTATGTATGGAGGGTGGACATTGGGATACTGGTCAGGAGCACATTAGAATGGTCAAGTCTGGATATAAGAAAGGCATGGTTGAGTCCTCCAGCAGCAGAAGAGTTGAGATAGAGTCAGATAAGTGATGTTGTGTTGGGGCTTCCAGCAATAGTACAGATAAATGGTCAGAAGCTGACTTTAGGATCAAGTATGACACCAAGGTTGCAAACAATTTGGGTCAGGCTTATACAGTGACTTGGGAGAAGGACTGAGTCAGTGCAAAAGGAACAAAGTTTATGCCACAAAGGCAAGTTCCCAGTAATTAATGGCAGGAAATTGTTTCAAAGCTTTACTTTCCTGCAGTCTTATAAGTTCTCCTTTTGCACCATGCCTTTGAAGGTGATAACAGAATGCACTGCTTGTGGCTCTGTCAACTAGCAGCCCTTGCTGTGTGAATAGAGGCAGTGTGAGTCAGCTGACTATTCCAGGCCAAGACCCTTCACGGAGGGGTCCTCACCGGATGTCCCTACACAAAGCAATGCACAGCAGAAGTTACAGATTGTGTTCCACTGTGCTTCTCCGTCCACTAACCCAGGGTGTTGAAGCCAATTCAGCACTGCTCCTAAGGGCACACAGATAAAGAACTGAACCTGTGACTTCCCTGGCCTGTGGGCTGAGAACCACACCACACAATTCATCAAACTGCAGAGGGAACTTCAGATATCCCTCACTGCTTTATATATGTAAAATAAATGACCTCTGGGACTGGACAAAGGCAATCAGATCATCATGATATTATATTACAGCTGCAGAGCTGAATACAAGTTCTCCAACATTATGTTGTGTTCAATCCCACAGCTGACTTCTGAATATACATGTTTTTTTTCATTTCATCACAAGTGTGAACTATTTCATTGATTTAAGTAGTCTAAATAACACAGCAAGACAAGGGTTTTAGTCCATTAAAGAAAATGAGTCATCAGAAAACTAGGGACAGCAGTTTTGAACTAAACACTAAAACAACATCAAAAATATACAGGATAGTAGATAAGGACTCCCAATAATTCTGCATCAAATGAAGAAACAATAATGGTGCCAGGTTTGACTCCCAGCTGCAGATTTAGCTCAGGTCAGTAATTTATCTTGGCTAAAGAAGATAAACCAAAGTTCCTAATCTCATATTTCCTTACAACATTGAAGAAAGCTATTTGTTTATGTTTGGTTTAAGTTTATACTGACTCAGACATGGCCCAAGAGTCCCATTGCCCCACTTATTTCCCTGTAAGCTATTGCCACTCATACACTCATTTACTCCCCACTTACCTACACACTAGGGGGAAGTTTTACAGTGGCTAATTAACCTCCCAACCAGCTGACCTTTGGGATGTGGGAGAACACTGAAGCATCTGGCGGAAGCCATGCATTCACAGGGAGAACGTGCAGCAGCACCAGAGGTCAGCATCGAACCTGCGAATGCAGCGATCAGGCAGCTCTTATTATCCCTTACCTACTTGTGCCCATTGTCTATGTGTATGGATGTTAGATAAGAGTTAGTATTGGTTTATCGTTGTCACATGTACCGAGATATAGTGAAAAACCTTTGCTTGCATGCCATCCAGATAGATTATACCATACATAAGTATACCGAGGTAGTACAAAAGGGAAACAAAACAATGCAGAATATAGTGTAACATTTACAGAGAAAGTGCAGTGTAGGTAGACAACTAAGGTGCAAGGGCCATGACATGGTAGATTGGGAGATCAGAGTTCAAGAGTTCATCTTTTAGTGTCTTAGAATTCTGTTCAACAGTGGGAAGGAATCTGTCCTTGAGCCTGGTGGTAGGTGGTCTCAAGCTTTTGTATCTTCTGCCCGATGGGAGAGGGGAGAACAGAGAATGACCAGGTTAGGAGGGGTCTTTGATTATGATGGCTGCTTTCCTGAGGCAGCGGGAAGTGTAGACAGAGTCCATGGAGGGGAGGGTGGTTTGCATAATGGACTAGGCTGTGTTCACAACTCTCTGCAATCTCTTGCGGTCTTGGGCAGAGCAATTGCCAGACCAAGCTGTGGTGCATCTGGATAGGATGCTTTCTACGGTGCATTGGTGAGGGTCATTGGAGACATGCTGAATTTCCCTAGCTTCCCTCAGAATGGGGTCAGGCTAAACTGCAATGCACCCCTCCTGCCCAACCCCTCCGCTATCAGGTGGGGGGAAGAATACCCCATTAATTCCAGCTCCAGTCACAGATGAAAAGGCAGCACAGAGCCAATAGCTGGAGACATGGTCTTTATTGTCAGTGCTTCTGAGAGACAGGAGTGATAAGGTGTAAAGTACAGTGAGTAGTGTCAGGTCTCTTCCATTTATTTTACAATTCAGACATTAAATTCTATATACTATTCACATATCATTTACTGCTACTTCTTTTAAATATTTTTTTCATAAAATAAAGCGAATTGACAGTCTCCATCATATGAACTGTCAGCCGCCCGAGTTCTAACCCCTCCCAGAAAGGCAAGAGGGGTGGGGGTTTGTAAGTGAAGGAAACAGCGTGTAATAAGTCTGGGATGACAGAGTAGTTAGACGACATTTACATCTGAGCACCTTGAATTTAGTGCATAATTGCACTACTAAAACCCTTAACTTGTCATCCGCCAAAAAGAAAAATCCCAAATTGTTGTCAGTCATCCGGCGCACGGCGCACATGCAGGCAAGCTCTTGAGTGACAGCACTTCAGCCGCCGGCGCTGGGTATGAAGCTTTATCAGAACACTCTATTCAAGAGCGGTAAACGCCAGCAAACCCACTCAAATCAACGGAATGATTAAGGTTCTGTTCAATGTCAGGAAAGAAACAGCAATTTGAATATAAACATGTCTTCATGACATGTAAATCACTGAAGTTGAATATAGGGGGGAAAAAATGCAACATCCGAAGCCCTTGCCCCCTTTAATCTTATTTTGATTTCTCCTTAATCTCGCCGTGTTGGTGAGCGGGAGAAGACAGTTTCCAAGGGACAACATTTAGCAAGACGGTCGCCTTTAGGGGTCGACTGGGGGCGCAGTCAAAACCTGGAGGGCGAGATGAGACTGGCTGCGGAATGGATCAAACAGCAAAGCGCCAAGTTTGCACAAAGATTTTTATTGCTACGACATCCGACAAGTGCAGAGACTCAAAAACTGTTGTGGTTAAACCTCTGGTCAGCTTTTGACGGAAACGAAGCAAGCGGGCGATATACCAGCCCTTTCACCACCCAGGTTGAGTCATGAAGGAGATCTACAAGAGACTACAGATGCTGGAATCTGGAGCAACAAACAATCTGGTGGAGGAACTCAGCAGGTCGAGCAGCATCTGTGGGAGGAAAGGAATTGTCCATGTTTCGGGTCAAGATCTTGCATTAGGACTCAAACCCATCCCAGGGAATTTTCTCTGTTTACCTTACACAGGTGAGGGAGCTCTCTGTCTTTTGATGAAATTATTTAACCCCACCCTGGACAACATTTTAAATAAAGATCAAATTTTAAAAAGCAGCAAGAATTTAAAATCCCGAGGAGATGGCCAGGGGATACTTGTAAATATTAACCTCTTGCAAAATCCCCCTATATGTGTCTCAGACCTGAAACATTGACTGTTTCTCTTCCCACAGATGCGACCTGACCTGCTGAGTATTCCCAGCAGTTTCTGTTTTTATATTTGTATTAAAGTCTATTTTACAAACCTTCTGTAACTGGAGTAAAATATACAAAAAAACTTGGGTAACAAAGTGAGCCAAAGCAATCTGAATAACCCTGGTTGATAACCCTGGGATCACCTTGATGGAGGATCCAGCTGAATATAGAGGAAGCTGTCATCCCTCTGTGGAGTTGGCACACCTCCAGGAGTCATTTTCTCTGTCCTCACACTCAGGAGCTGCAAAGAAGTAATCAGGGCTACCTCATCCCGACCACTGTCTGGGAATCCTTGCTGTAAAGTGCCTTGTGTTTGCAGGCTGAGTGAGAAGCTGATTGGTCCCCTTCATGCTACCGCAAACTCAGAGGCTTGGGCTCACACAGAATGAGTAGGTACTCAGGCAAAATTGTGAAGGGCTGCTTGTTGTACCCGGACCCTGCTGCATAAGAGGTTGCTACGGGAAAAGTGAACACCATCAGTTGTAACACAGGAGAAAGATTTGGAGGAGACTGACAAAAATTTGAAGGAGAGCTCAACCTGTGATCAGATTCTTTCTGACTCTGGCTGAGACAACTACTGTCGTGCCTCAGCGGTAGCATTCTTACCTCTGAAGCATATCTTCCTTCATAGAGTCATAGAGAGATACTGCATGGAACAGGCCTTTCGGCCCACTGAGTCCATGCTGAACATCGAGCATCTATTTACACTAATCCTACACTAATCCTTTTTTATATTCTCCCCACATTCTCATAAACTCCCCCCAAATTCTACCACTCACTAATACTGTGGGTAATTTATTGCAGCCAATAAACTTATCATTCAGCACATCCTTGGGATGTGGGAGGAAACCGGAGCACCCAGAAGAAACCTACATGCTCACAGGGAGAACGTGCAAACTCCACACAGACAGCACCCGAGGTCAGGATCGAACCCAGGTCACTGAAGCTGTGAGGTAGTGGCTCTACCAGCTGTGCCACTGTGCCACTTTGACCCCAATCCCTCAGGGTCAAGGGTGACTTGCCTCCCCTCTGGTTCTGTGAGAGCAAAGTTGGGTGCGCAGGCTCTGGCATGGTTAGATTGGTTTATGTGGGATGTTCTGTTCTCCTTCCACTGCTTATCAATGGTCTCCACCTTCTCACACGATAGAGGTGTTCAGCGCCCTCTCAAATGTTCTGTCTTCAGTTTGAACATTTGCGGCCCAGGGATTCCCACGAATCAGTATGAATCTGACAGTTTTTTCGAGGAGAGCTCAAGAATCGACTTGAAGCAGTTTTTCCATCCTTTGGTTGAACTCTTACCACACCAGAGCTCAGAATAGCGGACCTGTTTCAAGAGTCTGGCATCAGGCATGCAGATGATGTGACCTGCCCACATGAGCAGATCAACCAGATCAAGGCAACTCAGAAGCAAGAGTACAATCTCTTGCCATTACATCCATAAAATGCACTATGAGCATTCTTTTTTTCTTTCAACTTCTTTATTTTTCCTCCCTTCCTCTCCTGAGGAGGGAGGTTTAAGATTCCAAGTTGCCCACCAAGTAGTCATCCTGTGGGTGTTAGCTTTGGCACTGAGTGTTTGCTTGGCATTTGGTTTGAAACTAAAGTGTTGGCCTTGGCTCAGAGGCAGCGCTCTAGCCTCTGATTCAGAAGCTGGTGGGTCTGTGGCATTCCTGCACCTGAACTCATGATCTACACTGACTCTTCCTCATTACTATTATGCCTCTGGAGCTGCCATCATTCAGCATTAAACATGACTACCCTTTACGTGGTTGTAAAAACCCTTCCGTGTTTCAAAGAAGAGCGAGTGAACCCTTGCAAATTTTTATTCCTTAAGCAATGACACCAAAACAGCTTACCTCATCATTGAAGATATATTATTTGCTATGATTCTGACATTAAAGCAATGGCTACACTTCAAAAGGAGAGCATCTCATCAGAAACACCATAATCGCAATCGCCATCAAAAAAGTGGACAGATCAAAAATAGAGGGGGTTCTGTGTTGCCCGCCACAGGGAGAGTCATAGCCAGCATGCTCCTCAACTGTCTTCCCTCAGTCCCCAAAGAGTCGCTCCCCGAATCGTGGTGTGGATTCCGTCCTTCGAGAGGCACAGTGGACATGATCTTCACAGTGTGGCAAATCCACGGGAACATAGAGAGCACAACCAACCACTGTACCTGGCCTTTGTCAACCTTGCAACAGCTTTCAACTCAGTCAACAATTATGAAGAATCTTTCTCAAATCTGGCTGTACTCAGAAATTTGTCACCCTTCCAATACATGGTACCCAATGACATGCAAGCCATGTTCCTAACCAATCGGTCCAAAAATAGACCCAATCCCAATGCAGACTGGGGTCAAGCAAGGCACTGTCACTGCACCAATCTTCTCCTCAATAATCCTCACCACAATACTGCCCCTCACTTCCAACAAGCTCCTCACAGTGACTCATTCACTGAGAGGATGGGTATCCACCAAACTACTCCTACAATGCAACAGCACACCTCCATCGACCCCTGGACAATCGAGATCCACAACAACTCATGAATCATTTTTCAAGTCTTGCGAACCACCTTTCAGCAAAAGCGGACATTGATGACAAGATTTACCACTGCCAACCAAGCACCACCAACACAGTAGCAATAGTGTTCAACAACCAAGGCCTGAAGTCCAGCACTAAGCTCATGGCCTACCATGTAGCAAGGTTCCCCACCCTCCCATGTGCTCCTTAGGCATGGGTGATCCAAAGAAGTACAACAAAGCACTACAAGAGAGGTACGACCAATACTTTCTCCAGAAAAGACCCCAAATCCACTGGTAGGACAGATTTATTAATGTCAGCACACTCTCCCAGACTGATATCCCAGCACAGAGGCTCTAATTACATTCATTCACATTGTCTGCACACATCCTGAAACAAGCACTCCTGTTCAAGCTCCGTCACAACACAAGACCTCTGGGTGGATAAATAAAAATGCTTCAAAAACATTCCCAAACTGTCCTTAAACATCCTCTCCAGTTTATGGTCATAGAGTCATATGGCACAGAAGTGAGCCCTTCGGCCCAATTGCTCCATGCCGACCAAGATTCCCATCTAAGCTAGTCCCATTTGCCTGCATTTGGCCCATGTCCCTCTCAACCTTTCCTATCCATGTAGCTGTCCAAGTGTCTTTCAAATGTTGTTAATGTACCTGCCTCAACCACCCTCTGGCAGCTCATTCCATATATTGACCACCCTCTGGGTGAAAAATTTGCCCCTCAGGTTCCTATTAAATTTCTCCCTTCTCACCTCTCCCCTCCACCTCTCACCCTGCCCTCTAGCTCTTGATTCCCTAACCCTAGGAAAAAGACTGCGCATTGATCCTATCTATGCCCCTCATGGTTTTATACACCTCTATAAGAGCACCCCTTGTTCTCCTACACTTCAGTGAAAACAGTCCCAACCTGCTCAACCCCTCTCCATAACTCAGTCCCTCGAGTCCCAACAGCATGCTCATAAATCTCCTCTGCACTCTTCGCAGCTTAATGACATCTGTCCAACAGCAGGACAAACTAAACAAAATATCCCAGATGCAGCCTCACCAACGCCTTGTATGACTGGTAATCCCTGCTCAGTACCGAATCCAAATGGAGAAGGAGAATGCAGGAAGGCATTGAGCACCTTGGGTCTTTGCCATGGGAGCACGTGGAGCCCAAGTCCCAACAGCAGGAGGCGCACACGACATCCCAAACAAGCCAACCATCGAGCAGCCCCTGCCCTACCTGTGGTACAGTCCCACATGGGCCTTGTCAACCATCTTTGAACCCATAGAACCCTCTATCCTTTGGGACCAGCTCAGGAGAAGACAACAGTGACCATACTTCAAAAGAGGCCGTGAAGCATTTTGCAATGTCCTCAGGTCGCCCAAGATATTTTATAAACGCAAGGCCTTTCTAACATTTACTGAACTCTATTTATTTACCTCATTGAGCAAGTAAAGCTCTTTCTTTGCCCTCAGCTGCTTGGTCCTCTGCATGAACCAATTTTTATAATTTCACAATAATAAATCCTGAACATGTCAACGGCGCTTCAGTTCTTAATCAAAAGATTGTCTGATTTGACTTGGAGAGGAATTTGTTTTCTTGAGTTGTGCTGCCAAGAGTGGCAGAATGATCGACACTTCATATAAGCAATTAAAATAACTTGTTTAAAAACTCCACCGATCTGGTAGCCCAGGGGCATTGAGCAGTACACAGCACTGCACTGCAAGATGTAATAAAGTGCTGTGCACATGGAGCCTCTATCTTGTGACACATATTAATGCCATTCTTAAGAAAAATAAATACGCAGTGGGGAGGGTCACTGGGCTGGAGAATTCTTCAAGCTTTTCTCTATCACTGTCTTCCAGGATCAGTACCTAGTTGGATGGAGCTGACAGAAAGCAGGGCAAAAAGAACATCAAAAATTCCAGAAGCTAAATTTTCTCTGATTTCCCGTTCTGAATTTGCAAGGGGCACCTCTTGATCCCCTGAGCTGTACTTTGGTTGAGATTTGAAGGGGAACGGTGGGATTCCAACTCACATTACTCATTTTCCCAGGTGCTGGACATTGAGGGTCATCAGATCTTATGGTGCCTATCCTGGTTGGAGGTCTGTTACTAATGGTGTTCCGCAGGGATCCATACTGCGATTTCTGCTGTTTGTGATATATAGAAATGACCTGGATGGAAATATGGATGGTTAGGTTAGTAAGTTTGCAGACAATACAAAGATTAGTGGCATTGTGGATAGTGTAGAAGACTGGCAAAGGATACAGCCAGATATAGATCAGTTGCAGATATGAGTGGAGAAATGACAGATGGAGTATAATCCAGCCAAATGTGAAGTCTTGCACTTTGGTAGATCAAACAAAAAGGGACAGTACACTGTTAATGGCAAGACCATTAACAGTGTTGATGTACGGAGGGATCTTCAGGTCATAGTCCATAACTCCCTGAAAGCAAAGGTTGATAGGGTGGTAAAGAAAGCTTATGCCTTTATTAGTCAAGGAATTGAGTTCAAGAGTCAAGAAGTTACATTGCAGTTTGATAAAACTCTAGTTAGGCTGCATCTGGAGCATTGCATTCATTTCTGGTCACCCCATTATAGGAAGGATGTCAAGGCTTTGGAGAGGGTGCAGAAGAGGTTTACCAGGATGTTGCCTGGATTAGACGGCATGTGCTATAAGGAGTGGTTAGACAAACATGTGTTGTTTTCTCTGGAGTGGCGGAGGCTGAGAGGAGACCTGATAGAGGTTATAAGATTATGAGAGGCATAGACAGAATAGACAGCTGGTATTTTTTCCCAGGATTGAAATGTCTAATACTAGAAGACATGCATTTAAGATGAGAGTGGTAAGTTCAAATGAGATATTTGGGGCAAGTTTTATTTTACATAGAGAGTGGTGGGTGCCTGGAATGTGCTGCCAGGGGTGGTAGTGAAGGCAAATAAGATAGATGCATTTAAGAGGCTCTTAGATAGGCACATGACTGTTCAGAGAACGGAGGGATATGGACATTGTGTAGGCAGAAGGGATTAGTTTAGTAAGGTTTTTAATTACTAGTTTGATTAGTTCGGCACAACATCATGGCCTGTTCCTGTGATGTACTGTCCTATGTTCAATCTGACTGCAGGTGGATGAGGCACCATAATCGCGATCACCATCAAGAAAGCGGGCAGATCAAAAACAGAAGGGGAGTCTTAGCCAGCATGCTCCTCAACTGTCTTCCCTCAGTCACCAAAGAGCCGTTCCCTGAGTCATGGGGTGGGTTCTGTCCTTTGAGAGGCCCAGTGGACATGATCTTCACCATGCAACAAGTCCACAGACATGTAGAGAACACAACCAATCACTATACCCTGCCTTTATCAACCTTACAATAGCCTCCAACTCAGTCAACTAAGAAGACGTATGAAGAATCCTTCTTAAATCTGGCTGTACTCAGAAATTTGTTACCCTCCCATATATCGTACACAATGACGTGCAAGACATTTTCCTAACCAACAGGTCCACCACAGTCCCAATCCCAAGGCAGACTAGGGTCAAGCAAGGCAGCAGCACTACACCAATCTTCTCCTCAATAATCCTCACCACAATACTTCCAACAAGCTCCTCACAGTGACATTCACTGAGAGGATGGTTATCTACCAAACTGCTCCTGCAATGTAACATATGCCCTGGACAATCAAGATCCACAATAAGACCCTGGAAACCCCTGGCTGACTGAGATCTGGGACAGAAAAATCATGTTTCCCTGCTCCTAACATTCAGGGAATATCAGCTACATCTCTCAATGATAGATCATAGGGAAACACAGCACAGAAACAGGCCCTTCAGCCCACCGAATCTGCACTGACTATCAATCAGCCATTTACACTAATCCTATATTAATTCCATTTTATTCTCCCACATTCTCATCAACTCCCACCGATTCTACCACTCACCTACAAACTGGGAACAATTTACAGTGGCCGATTAAATTACTGACTGGCATGTGGTAGAAAACCAGAGCACCTGGAGGAAGCTTACACTGTCACAGGGAGAATGTGTAAACTCCACACAGACAGCACCCGAGGTCAGGTTTGAACCTGGGTCTTTGGGGCTGTGAGGCAACAGCTCTATTAGCTATGCCACAGTGCCACCCTACCTTCTTCTACTCTAGTGGTTGTATTGTACAATAATAAAACAGATGTTGACCAATTAGTGCAATCATTCCTTATCAATTAGGCCACAACAGGTGCAAACATAATATAAGGAAATTCAAGGCTGGAGGCCTTCGGGACTGTAGACCCATAATCACTTGCTCCTCGCTAGTTTTTTTTATTACGTTTTCAGGATCTGGTTGATGCCGTTGAGGGCAGTATTTATTGCCCATTTCTAATTGCCCTTGATAAGGTGGTGGTGAGTCACCTTCTTCAACTGCTGCAGCCTTTCTATGAAAGGTACTTCCATTGTGTTCCAGACACTTCCAGGATCTAGACCCAGTGACGATGAAGGACTGGTGATATATGGTCATTCTCTCTTCTCCCCCCTCCCATCGGGCAGAATATACAAAAGTTTGAGAACACATACCACCAGGGTCAAGGACAGCTTCTGTCCCATTGTTGAATGGACTCTTGAATGGACCTCTTGTATGATAAAGCTGAACCCTTGATCTTTCAATCTACCTCATCATGGCCCTTGCACTTTATTTGTCTACCTGCACTGCACTGTCTCTGTAACCGTAACACTATATTCTGTATTCTGTTTTGTTTTTCTTTTGTACTGCCTCAATGTATGAAATGACCTGTTTGGATGGCATGCAAGCCAAAGCTTTTCACTGTATCTCGGTGCATGTGACAATAATAAAACCAATTACCAATTACTAATTACCAAGCAACTTGGAGGAGAACCTGCAGGTTGAGGTGCTCCCATATGCCTGTAGTCTTATCCCTGCTTGGTGGTAGAGGTCATGGGTTTGGGTGGTCGTTGGAGTAGCTTTGGCAAATAACTTGTGGTGCATTTTGTAGATAGCACATATTGCAATTCCATACATAGACCAGTCATTCACAAAAATGTTGATTCAACTATGCTGAGCCTAAATGGGGACATCAGGTAAGGCCAAGATTGGGCTTGGACTATGATACCTCCACAGTCGAATAGTTTGCTGACTAAGCTTGCATTAGGCACCTTGGTGAGATCCTAGAACTGCAACCCAGAGAACCCAAGGTGATGACCCAGTTTCTTGAATCCTCTCTTTCAAAAGGGTTCCAGATGTCATTCGAGTTCCAAGACCAAGATCGATTGGGACTGATCGGGTAAGGCCATGGCCAGGGTAATAATTAATTCTAATTGCACTGAACAGGAGGGTAGCTTCACAGGATTGAATATCTTACTTCAGTTTCCAAGTTCAGAACACAAAAGAAAACTATTTGGAATAAAAATTAATTTTTTAAAGAAATGAGCTGGGTGTATATTGCATCAGGCTGCCAGTGCTGAAATATAACTTATCTTGGCCAATGAGATAGAGATTTTGTTTGATAGAGTTCAATAATTTTTCATCCCTGATAGTTATACCATATCCTGAACACTGTCTAAAACCACTCACAATTTGGCCAAGCTAGTGACAGTCTGTCTCAGGATACAATAGTGACTTGTTAGCCTGGCATTTGTTAATTCAATACATGTGATAATCTGGCACATTCCCTGAACATCTGCATTACTTCCAAACTAGAAAGAAACAGAATGCCTTTCTCTTCTCGTAGCCCCCATCCCCCTTTCACTTTTTTGGCTGTTCTACTTCAACGCTGCCAAAATAACACCATTTTTTAATATCCATTATTGTTAAGAGATCCCACTGTTTCAAAGAAGAAATTAATGGAAAAAAGAAATTGGAAAACCAGATCTTTGCACAATTTTGTGGAGGGGTCCAGCACAGAAATGGGCTGTGATTTATGTTGTTTGGCTGTCATGTGCTGTAAATGACCTTACATCAGGATTTTCAATTGCTTGTGATTCAGTTTAATGCAATGCAGAATTTATCCTGGCATGGAATGGCATTAGGATTGCCAGATCACGGTGGGTGTTGTCACATGACCTGCTGCCAATGTCCATGGAGTGGATTTGAAGAGTGGAGTACAAGGCACATTTAGCAGAGAACAAACATCTGATGTTTCTATCTTGTCCAAGCATTACGCTCCCACCCTACCATTTTTCTTTGTCGTTCCTCATTATAGACAGCTCCATAATGACCACGACCCACCCAACATCTGTCCTGTTGGTGATCTTTAAGTTCTTTTTCCTGATGGTCACACCACTGCACAACTCCCTAATGCTCTGTCCACTGTCTCTGGATCCTCCCAATTCTGCCTTCTTGCAGATCCTTGATTATTCACCATTCCGCCAGTCATTGACATGCCTTCAGCTGCCTGGCCCTGTAGTTCTCTGTTTGCCTCCTTGAAACTCTTCTGCCTCACTATATTTCTTTCTTTTCATAAGGTGCTCCTTAAAGCTTCCATCACCTACCAAGTTTTTGGACACCTAGTCTGATACCTTATTACTCAGGCTGGTACCAAATGTTGTTTGATAGCATTCTACTAGAGCAACTTCAAACATTTCATTATGTTAACAATGTTATATAAATCAAAGTTTTGTTGATGTAGTGTGGAATCCAACTGAGATCTAAAGGTTTACCTTTCATATTCTGCATCCCTTGATCTAAAACCCACTCTTCATTTCAATGTTTTCATGGCTTCATTCTCCTGATATGCTGATTTTAATGCCGCATTAACCCAAATCTCACCACAGTCCAATACTACCTAACTTTCCTTACTTGATATGTAATTGCAGCTGTTTTTTTTAACCAAAACATAACACCTTAGGCTTATAGTATGCAGGACAGTGAGAGACTCGTAACTCAGATTCCATGCTATTGGTAACCAGATACAGATAGTCCTCAAATGAATTCATTGTCTCTTACAGGGTGTGCTTCCCATGAGGGCAGTTTGTTATTTACTTCTCAGGAGGTTCGGCATGTCATCGAACATTCTAACACACTTCTACAGATGTACTGTTAAAACTATCCTGACTGGTTGCATCATTGCCTGGTAAGGCAATTCGAATGCACAGGAGAGTAAGAAGCTGCAGAGAGTAGTGGACTCAGCCCAATACATCAGGGGCACATCCCTCCCCATCACTCGTAGTATCTACAGGAGGCACTGCCTCAAGAAGGCAACATCTATCATTGATGACCCCACCATCAGGGCCATGCCATCTTCTCACAGCCACCGTTGGGCAGGAGGTACAGAAGCCTGAATTCTCACACCACCGGGTTCAAGAACAGCTACTTCCCTTCAACCATTCGGTTCTTGAAATGAACCTGCACAACCCTAATCACTACCTCAGTATTGCAACACTATGACCACTTAGACCACTTTGCACTACAATGGACTTTGTTTTGTTCCAGTTGTGTTCTTTCTTGTATAATTTCGTATAATTTATGTTTAATTTATGTTTTTCTTGTAAATGTTGTGTTGCTAATGCTATGTGCCTGTGATGCTGCTGCAAGTAAGCTTTTCATTGCATCTGTGCATAGATGTACTTGTGCATATGGCAATAAACTTGACTTTTATAAACTTCTAGGTGGATATAAAAGGTGCCGTACTTTGCTTTGAAGGAGAGCTGGGTGTTCTATTTGATGCCATGACCAATATTTACCTTTCAACTAATATCATGCAAACAGATTATCCACATTGTATTATGTCTGTGGGACCATGTCTGTGGGACCATGCCTTGTGCAAGTTGGCTACCAAGTGTTTACCACACCACCACAGAAAATAATTCATTAAAAGTAATTAATCTGCCATAAGCCCTTTTGGATGCCCTTGAAGTCATGAAACAGGCTATACAAATGCAAGCCTCTCTTGCTTCTTCTCAGTCCCATACATGAATGGGTAGCATCAATGTTTCACTGGTGACATCAGGCTGTTCCATTTTGGAAGGACTGACATTCAGTGTCTAGCATCCACTCCCTTAGTGGTACAGAAGAACCACGATGTGTGGGAAAGTGTGACCTTAAGCTCACATCCCACTAAGTTAATAGCAGGCTGCGTGACATCAGCAAAAATTCTAAAGCACTGAGTACTCGCAGAAAGAAATTATAAATGCTTATCTTTTGTGAGGACAAGTGCTCATGTTCAGGAGCACTGCTTGGATAAAAGGGAAAGGTGTGTGGCACTTGGCTGCACTTAGAAAATAATTTTCCTTGCTGTAACCTCCACTTTGACTGTCCTCTTGGAAATGCCAGAGTCAGGCCACTGACTGAATAGCTGTGAGAACTGACAGCTTGGCTCTACATTTTTGAATGGTTCCATCCCATATGATTTCCCTGGAAACATCCCTGTTGATATTTGGCAGGCTGAAATATGGGGGAAGGAACTCTGGGTGGGGTGCAGACCAATAAAGAGAATATGAAATATTCAACAAGCAAGAAAAAAAGTGTTGAAACAAATGATGACTGAGTTCATTACTCTGTGGGAAAGAAGAAAAGTATTTGTTATTTTTATTATAAAGGAATTAGTTCTTTTACATCAAAGAATAGTACTGCTAATTAAATCGAGTAAAGCAATCCAATTTGAAATTTCAACTTCCAGAATCCTTTGGTTTGTTTCCTTGATTTAATTAGCAGAGTTGCTTCTTTGATCTACAAGAACTAGTTTGCTCTGTACTGAAAGCTGGTGCATTCAATGTGGACATGCAAAGTGTTCATATCTCCCACCAGATGGCCTGCATAGTCATCATTGTCTTTGCGACATCTGTTTTCCATTGTTATGTGTACGAAGGAAATTGTTCGGTTTGTCTGGGAACCTCTCTACATCAAGAACAGAAGTGTTGGTTCTAACACAAAAAATGTATAAACAAAGAGCCTGCTATGGACTGGAACTGCTTTCAAATACAAGAGTTGGTTAAGAGGAAAGTATAGAACGAAAGATGAACAACAATTTGAGATGGACAGCATAAGAAGGAATACAATACTACCAAATAACTGCCTTTATTTATTCAGGAAACACTTTTAGTGTTTCCTGAATCCAAACAAAATACATTTTTACAAAGGTTAAAATTAGTAAATTGATAAATTGGTAAATTGGTTTATTATTGTCACATGTACTGAGGTACAGTGAAAAATTTTGTTTTGCATTGCCATCCATACAGATCATTTCAGCACATTAGTACATCGAGGTAGTACAAGGGAAAAGCAATAACAGAATGCAGAATAAAGTGTTGCAGCTACGGAGAAAGTGCAGTGCAGGCAAACAATAAGGTGCTAGGCCATGATGAGGTAGATAGTGAGGTTAAGAGTCCATCTTATCATACTAGGGGACCGTTCAATAGACCTATAACAGCGGGATAGAAGCTGTCCTTGAGCTTTGTGGTGTGTGCTTTTAGGCTTTTGTATCTTCTGCCCAATGGGAGGGGGAGAAGAGAGAATGTCTGGAGTGGGTGGGGTATTTGATTATATTGGCTGCTTTACTGAAGCAGCAAAAAGAGTAGACAGAGAAAGCATTTATCACAGACCTTCCAAATGGATGAATATTTACAATCATATTTAATGTTTAGTATTGAGTTCTTTTTGTGCTTCTTTCTACTCTGATAAATTGATTAATTGTCTTAACTACTATGATTATTTTGGGTATAGTACTGAACCTGACACAAAGGAGGGTCAAATAGTAGAATCCTGTCATGAAAAGGAAAATAATCATTTGGAGAGGGGGTTCCCAGTGCCCATCAAAGCTGTTAGAAAGTGGGTGAGTGTAGATGTTTGTTGAGGCTAAGGGATTGATCAAAGCTATTATGTCTCTCTCATTGTCTGATAACTTGTCAAAACTGACTGCATGCTGTTTGCCACTGCCACATGATAAAACCAGTTGTGCTATCAGGGAGGTTTATTTTATTTTTAAGTAACTTTATACTTTCATTTTTCCTGTGGTTTGAAGCGTCACCTGTCACAGGCAGGTGAGTGAGAATACTAAATCATCTGAGAAATTTCCCCCAGCAACAATCCCAAGTTTTCATGACAAACATAAAGTGCTGGAAGCCCTTAACAGGTCTGGCAGCATCTCCGGAAGGAGAAACAGCATTAAACCATAGAACCATAGAACAATACAGCACAATACAGGCCCTTCGGCCCACCATGTTGTGCCGACCTTCAAACCACACCTAAGACTATCTAACCCCTTCCTCCCACATATCCCTCCAACTTAAATTCCTCCATATGCTTATCTAACAATCTCTTGAATTTGTCCAATGTATCAGCCTCCACCACCACCCCAGGCAGCGCATTCCATGCACCAACCACTCTCTGGGTGAAAAACCTCCCTCTGACATTTCAGGTTGGAGAACCTTCGTCAGAACTGTGAAGGAGAGATTAAAAAAATGTAAGTTTAAGTTGTAGAGACAGTGATAGGAGAGATGGATAGGAAAAGGGGAGTATCTGTGATAGGGTGAGACCAGGTTAATGGAACAGTAGGAGGATGATTATGCTTCTTTGCCTATGTTCCGTGTTGCTTAAAGGAACATGGACAGGTACATGGCTAGGAAAGGTTTAAATTGGTAAATTGGAAAATTGGTTTATGAATGTCACATGTACTGAGGTACAGTGAAAAACTTTGTTTTGCATGTCATCCATACAGACCATTCCATCACATCAGTACATTGAGGTAGTACAAGGGAAAAACAATAACAGAATGCAGAATATAGTGTTACAGTTACAGAGTAAGTGCAGTGCAGGCAGATAATAGGGTGCAAGGCCATAACAAGGTAGATTGTGAAGTCAAGAGTCCACCTTATCCTACTAGGGGACCGTTCAATAGTCTTATGACAGCAGGATAGAAGCTGTCCTTGAGCCTGGTGCTAACGTGTTTTCAGGCTTTTGTATCTTCTGCCTGATGGGAGGGGGGAGAAGAGAGAATGTCCGGGGTCAGTGGGGTCTTTGACTATGTTGGCTACTTTACTGAGGCAGTGAGAATTGTAGAATCATTGGAGGTGAGGCTGGTTTTTGTGATGTGCTGAGCTGTGTCCACAATTCTCTTGGGTCAAATGCGGGCAAATGGGACCAGCTTAGAGGGGAATCTTGGTAGGCATGGACCAGTTGGGCCAAAGGGCCCATTCCCATGCTGTATGACTCTGTGACTCCATGACTAATAGCCATGTTGTTTCAGTTTGCGTTCTTTATGGACCTTTACCCAATGTGAATCTTCAGGAAGTGAACTCTGCACAGGGCCACTAAGTGAGGAAAGGCCATGATGGAAATGCCTTTAATCCAGCAACTTGCCTTCAATCGCTCTCTAGGATCATGCATTGAAGAACAGGGCACCTGAATCAGATATCAGAGGTCTCATGACATCAACAAAGCTCTACCACAGTGGCAGTCTATGTCACTTCTGAAGAGGAGCAAAGACTATACTTAATACATCAGAGTGATCTGGCTTCACCTCTGCTTTATGGAGCTTAGAGTAGGGCCTTGGGATTAGAAAATAACCATGTGGAAGAGGGGATGGCAGGGGTTCACCTGCATTATTTCACTTTGTTGATTTACTGGACACTCCACAGCACACTGCAAGCCAATTTACATTTTTCTGTCATTAGAATCAATCTAGTGCAAAATTGCTACTGTCACTTTAAATTTACCATGCTTCAGTTGGGAGTTTGTATCCCAGCCATCCTCTGGCACATCCTCTCTTTGAGGTTTTTTGGATTGTTGATGACAAACGAGCACTCACCATTCTCGCAGTCCACATCAACCCAACACAAACTCCAGCATCCCATGTACCCTTAACCCCAACAGGAGCAGCAAGTTGTAGTCTATTAGTAATGCACTCCTTAAAGAAAGACAAGCTTGTTCCAGGATGAAGTGGTTTCTCTCTCTCCCTCTCTCTCTCTCTCTCTCACTGCCCCCCTGCACTTCCTCTCTCTTTCTCCCTACCTCTCTCTCTCTCTCTCTCTCTCCCTACCTCTCTCTCTCCCCCCCTCCCCACCTCTTCTCTCTCCACCTCTCCCTGCCTACTACTTCTCTCTCTCTCTCCCTGGCTTTTTCTCTTTCTCTCTCTTCCTACCTCCTCTCTCTCTCCCCTATTCTTTCCTCTCTTTCTCGCTCTCTTCTCTTTCTTTCTCTCCCTCTCCACCTCCTCTCTCTGTCCCTACCACTTTCTCTCTCCTTCCCTCTCTCTTTCGCTCTCTCTCACTACCTCTCTTTCTCTCTTTCTTTCCTTCTCTCTGTATCTCTCTCTCTCTCTCTCTCTCTCTCTCACTCTCCTACTTGTATATTTCAGGTGACAACAGACCCCAGAAGCTTCAGGTATCTAGGAAGCTCAGACTAAAGGAGAATCAAATTGAACCAATTTGAAAAAGATAAAATAAACGAATGTGATTCAGTTTAGCTGCGTATTCCAGGGAAGAGGCACGCTTTGGCAGAGCATCATTAGAGAGGTCAACCAGGGGTCAAAGCATCCTCCTGTGCAGCTAAGAGCTGGGGCGAAGAAGCACTTTATTACTTTTCAAATGAAAACATGCCCTGCACTACTATTTAACACGATCGTTCTCTGCACTCTATCCAGCAGTGACACTACCTGTAATAACTTCATCAAAAATTAGATATAAAAGGACAGCTTAAGAACATTTGGTTCACTGCTCTCACAGCCTACTGAACATTGCGACAATATACTTATATCAGCTACCTCGCCTCTAAATGAGCCCAGCGCTGGTTTTGTTGGGGCAAGGCAGAAGATAAATGGCATTGATTTAAAGCATCTTGTTCCCCGCATGCTTGAATTTTCAAAGCACGCATTTTCCCTGTACCCTGCCTTGTAGCTCACTCGATTACATTCAACGAACTGATCTCTCTTTTTCGGTAGAAAATGAAAAGGTCAGACAATAAGACACGGTTTACTGGAACTCACACACTGCAGAGAAGCAGATCAGATAAACGCTGTCAGACATAATGGGTCTGAAATTTCTACAACCAACTGCTGTACGATAATGCAAATTGAGGCAAGACATTATTCTGTGATGATCCCTCATTATTAACCCTGAGAGCAATACATAAGTATTTCTACCAACTACGCCCTCCACCCCTGCCAACACCAACATAACACAAAGTCTGAATGGAAAGAATACAAAGTCACAGTAAAGCTCAAGCCATAGATTAAACTAAGTTTAAGTTGCCTGCTCCTTATACTAGTGAACTGTGACATTGGGGCTGTCAGATCAATATTTAAAGAAAGAACTAACTTACATTCCTGTCATGCTTTTGATGACCTCAGTAAACCCCAAAGTCCTGTACAGTCAATGAACTCTCTGGTAATATAAACACTGTTGCAAGTTGGGAAACACAGCAGCCAATTTACACAGAGAAAGCTCCCATAAACAACAAAGAAGGAATTGTTTGTTTTAGGGATACGACACCTTATCAAATGCTTTTTTGAAATCCATCTTTTAGTGCACTGTTAAAATATAGAACAGCACAGTGCAGGAACAGGCCCTTCGGCCCACCATGTCTGTGCTGACCATGATGCCAATCTAACCAATCCCATCGACCTGCATGTGGTCTGATCCCTCCATTCCTTGCCTGCTCCTGTTTCTCTCTAAATGCCTCTTAAACATTGCTATTGTATCTGCTTCTACCACCTCCCCTTAATGTTTTTCAAGACACCTAACATCTTCTTCTTAAGACATGCCCTAGAATATAAACAAACCTCTCCCCAATCTCACCATCATCCATGTTCTTCTCCTTGATGATTATAAATGCAAAGTCCTCATCAAGGACCTCACCCATTTCCTCTGGCTCCACACATAAATTCCCTTCTTTGTCCTTTACCCTTTCCCCAGCTACTCTCTTGCGCCTAATATACGAATAAAATGCTTTAGGATTCTTCTAAATCCCACATGCCAAGGACATTTAATGCCCCCTTTTAGCTATCCTAAGTCTTTGTTTAAGTTCTTCACTAATTCCTTCATATTCCTCAAGGCCCCGACTGATTTCAGTTTCCTAAATCTCACATATGCTTCCTTTTATTTTGACTAACTTTACAAAATTTCTTGTTATCCAAGATTCCCGAACCTTGCCATCCTTATCTTTCTTCCTCACAGGAACATGCCAGCCCTGAACTCTAAGCAGCTGGCTTTTAAAGGGCTCCCACATATATGGATCTACCCTCAAGCAGCCGCTTCCAATCTACTTTCCCCAGTTCCTGCCTAATGCTGCCCGTAATTAGCCTGCCCGCAATTTAGCACTTTCACCTGAGAACCAGTCTTCTCCTCATCCATAACAGTCTTAAAACTTATGGAATTATGATCACTGCTCCAAAAGGGCTTCCCCACTGAAACTTCGATCACCTGGCCAAGGGCTAGTACAGCCCTTCCCTGCTTGGACTATCTACATGTTGTTTCAAGAAACCCTCCTGGATGCATCTAACACATTCTGCCCCATCTAAGCACCTGGCACTAAGGGAGTCCCAGTCGATATATGAGAAGTTAACATCATCCACGACAACAACCCCGTTGTTTCTTATACAGTACCTTTCTCTGATCTGCTTGCGCAAATGTTCCTCGACACCCCTCTGGCGATTGGGAAGCCAATAGTATAACCCCATCATAGTGACTGCACCTTTCTTATTCCTGAGATCTCTCCATATGGCTCTGCTGGATGGCCCCTCCAAGATGTCCCCTCTAAGTGCCGCTGTGGCATTCCCCCGATCAGTATTACAACTCCCCTACCTCTTTTACATCCCCCTCTGTCACATCTGAAACATCTAACCCCTGGAACATTGAGCTTCTACCACCCGCCAGTCCTGCCCTTCTCTCAACCAAGTTTCTGTAACAGCTTTATCTACCCCATCTGTACGATATCTGTCAGGCATAATTTCCCTTTCATAAACCCAAGTGGAATTAATGGATTCCAGCATTTTCCCTATAACAGATGTTAGGTTAACAGGTCTATATTTCCCTATGATCTGCCTCTCTCCTTTCTTGCATATGACCTGACTCCCTCCTATGATCTTGACCCCTTCCTTCCTTGCATGTATCCAATCCATTGTGTCCTTTGTGGAATCCAGATGAATTACAACCAATCCAGGCACCATCTCCATAGCCACTTCTTTTAAGACCTTACAGTTGCAGGTTATTGGTCTCTGGGATCCTCTCAGCCTTTAGTCCCACTTGTTCATCCAGTAACTTTTCACTTGTGATAGTTTTAACTTCCTCCCTTTCTTTTGCCCTCAGATTTTTGACAATTATCATGATATTTTTGATGTTTTCTCTTGTGAAGAGAGATTAAAAAAAAATTCTCCAAAGTTCCTGCCATTTCCTTTCCTATTATTAATTCCCCAGTTTCATCATCCAAATTACAACATTTCAAAAGTATTTATTTGGCTGTAAAGTTCTGCAGAATGTCACAAGATCATGATATTTGCTAAAGAAATGTAAGCTTTCCTTTTATGAACAGGATGATTTTGCAAGACGTGAAGATTTGGGCCGTGTTACGGGACTGCTTCTCGAAGGCGTCCAGTAACAAGCAAAGGAGTGATCAGAGTTCCCTGATAGCCTACACCAGACAATATAACATACAGAGTAGAAGATCTCAATTTTTGATCCTTAACTTGAACTGCTTGAGCTAGTTTTAGTTAGAAGTAACCATTGATCTCACTGTTCCTGTTCTTTGAGGTGGGGACTATCCGCTGTATGCTGTCAGAACAAGGACATGTACAGATATCAGTATTGGTTTATTATTGTCACATGTATTGAGATACACTGAAAAGCTTTTGTTTTTCATACCATCCGGACAGGTCATTCCATACATAAGTACATCAAGGTAGCACAGAAGGAAATCGCTAACAGAACACAGAATGAAGTATTACAGTTACGGAGAAAGTGCAGTGCATGTAGACAATAAGGTGCAAGGGCCACGATGAGGTAGACTGGGAGATTCAGAGTTCATCTTTTAGCGTATGAGATGTCCATTCAAGAGTCTGCAGTGGGATAGAATCTGTCCCTGAGCCTGGTGGTATGTGTTCTCAAGCTTTTGTATCTTCTGCCCAACAGGATGGGGGAGAAGAGAGAATGACCAGAGTGGGAGGGGTCCTTGATTATGTTGGCTGCATTCCCGAGATAGTGAATGTGGGAGGGCTGGTTTAGGGTCAGCCCCACTCACCCATAATTTCACAATCCCCATCAACCCCTGCCCCATCTCGAAACATTCACCATTTAGGGCCCTGGATGAAGATTGGCAACAGGAGAGATGCCTGAAGATCCCTACACAAACAGTGCTTACAGGAAAAGCATGGGGAGGGGGAATATGGGGAACAGCTCGAGAATGGACTTCATTGAAAAGATACCAGACTAATGACCACTTCAGAGCAGAGAGTTACCAAGGATCTAGGTCACAACTCCTGGCAGAGTGAACTGTTGCTCAGAAATAATATGGTTTGCCATTTGCATGTTCTTCCTCAACTTCTTGCTGCTGTGCCCTCTTCCCTCTCCCTTCATCTACTCACAGTGTGCTGGAGAAGCAGCAGCAGGATAAATGTTACCACAGCGGGCAAACACTTTTGTGTGCACCTCGTAATGAAGGGATGTGACTGTGACCATACTGAAGAAATCAGTGCAGGCACAGTTTAATCTGTATTGGATTGGTATTTAGACCCAACCTGGGGAACAATTGTTACTGCATCAACCTTCTGAGTGGCCAGGACTAAAATTCAAAGTATGTGCATTTGAATGCCACAGGAACAACTCAAGAATTTCAATACTCTTTTTTAAAAAAATGGAAGCTGGAAGTCAGAAATGTACACGGAACTGTGAAGCTGGAATTGTGATCTTGATCCTGGATAATTCTCTGTTTTGACTGTGAAGTTAGAATTGTATATGGGACTGTGAGATTGGAATTGTATACAGGACTGTGAAGTTGGAATTGTTTACGGGACTGTGAAGTTAGAATTGTATATGGGACTGTGAGATTGGAATTGTATACAGGACTGTGAAGTTAGAATTGTATATGGGACTGTGAAGTTGGAATTGTTTACGGGACTGTGAAGTTGGAATTGTTTACGGGACTGTGAAGTTAGAATTGTATATGGGACTGTGAAGTTGGAATTGTTTACGGGACTATGAAGTTAGAATTGTTTACGGGACTGTGAAGTTAGAATTGTCTATGGGACTGAGAAGTTGGAATTCTACATGGGACTGTGAAGCTGTTGAAAAGGAATAAAAGAAAAACGATGGGATCATACACACACATCGGAGGAGGAAATCTCCTGGTCTCAGCTGCACAGGCCTGTAGACAGATCCAGCCCTGAAACAATAAAGTTGAGTCACAGCTGCCACTGGCTGGTGCAGTAGAACACAGAACATAGAACAGTACAGCACAGGAACAGGCCCTTCAGCCCACAATGTCTGTGCAAACCATGATACCAAATTAAATGAAATCCCATCTGCCTGCACATGATCTATATCCCTCCATTCGCTGCATATTCATGTGCCTACCTAAAAGCCTCTTGAACATCACTGCTTCCACTACCACCCCTAGCAGCGTGTTCCAGGCACCTACCACTCTCTGTGTTAAATCCTTGCCTCGAACATTCCCTTTAAACTTTCCCCCTCTCACCTTAAAGCTATGCCCTCTAGTATTCAGCATTTCTATCCTGGGAGAAAGAATCTGACTGTCGACGCTATCTATGCCTCTCATAATTTTATCAACTTCTATCAGGTCTCCCCTCAGCCTCCGACACTCCAGAAAAAACAACCCAAGTCTGTCCAAACTCTCCTAATAGCTCATACCCTCTAATCCAGGCAGCACCATAGGTTGAATAAAACTGCTTGAAGAGTAATACACACACTGATGGGTCAGTGCGGATCAGTGAGCTGAAGGGCCAGTTTTCATGCTGTATGTCTCTGTGACCCTTTATCACTGAGGGAAATTGAAGCATAGATCTGGCTACAACCACCAAACTCTGAAAATAACAATTTAATTCAATTCAGTTCCATAGCTCAGATTTGGCAGACTGAACAAGCACAAAGTGGACCGGATAAATTTCCAAGCAGCAACAAACTGGAATTAATGGAATGTAAGCAGGAGATGGAATAAGCAAACTGGATTCTGGACAGGGGTCAGTGCAGAGAGAGAAGAGCAAGAGAAACAGAACAGAGACGGTGAGAAAACAGGAGTCAGTAGAGAGGGAGAGGGGAGAGGGAAGAGGGGTGGGGAGAAGGGAGAGAGAGGGAAAAGAGTGGAGAGAGGGGGGAGAGAGTGGAGAGAGAGGGAAGAGAGGAAAGAGAGAAGGGAGAGAGTGAAAGAGAGGGGAGAGAGGGGAGAGAGTAAAGAGAGAGGAGAGAGTGCAAAGAAAGGGGAGAGAGTATAGAGAGGAGTGTGGAGAAGGAGGGGAGAGAGTGGAGAGGGAGCAGAGAATTCTTAAAACTGGGAGCAGTGGTCATTGATTAGTGGACAAGAACAAGAACCACTGCACAGAGATCGGGGACAGGAGCCAGTGGATTGAAATTGGATACGGAGGCCGGTGGATGGTGATCAGGTGCTGCACGGATGTTGTTTATTTTCACCTCCTGGAGTACCAGTTCACCCTGTGCAGCTAGCATCTGCTTAGCTCAGCACAGATGAACCTGGATACCTACAGTCTTTTAAATGAAACTATTCTTTCGTTATGGACATTAGTGTGATTTGGAGGAACTGATTGATTTCTGATGGATGACCACTGTATGTTTTCAGCAGATGTGAAGGAAGTACACACAACTGTACATTTCCAGCTTCCTGTGATGTTCAGTTTCAAAGACCTCACTTATTCTAAAGTGATCCTATGAATGCGATTTCTAATCATTATCACTTCAGAAAATAACTGTGAAACATTAAGTGAACACAAAAGGAAAATTAGAAGCCATTCCTTATCTGCAACCCTTCACCTACAATTATAACCCATTCTCTGTAAAGTTATAATACCTGTCAACAATATATGAGTTGCCTTCTGTGTAATGTGTTATTTTGTGTGAGTCAGTTATTTTCGGAATCTCCCTCACTCCCAAGCATCCTTAAGATAATAGATTATATACTGACTATAGCGAGGTTAGCATTAAGTCTCCACATACATCCTAGGAAAAGATTGGCTCAGGAAAAACTTGAATAACATACAAAAACACAAGAGAAAAGGAGCAGGAGTAGGCCACTGGGCCCTTCAAGCCTGTCCATCATTTAATATCATCGAGGCTAATCTATCTTGCCATCAACTGTGCCATTTCTCCATATCCCTTTATTCACGGAGTCAGTTGTAGAGCACAGAAACAGGTTCTTTGGCCCAACTCGTCCATGGCGATCAAGGTGTCTTCCTGAGCTAGTCCCATTTGCCTGCATTTGGTCCATATCCTTCTAAACTCCATTCCTTGATCTATCAAATATTTATCCACCTCCACTTCTAGTGATCCAGCTCCCACCACCTATTGGGACAGAGAGGCTTGCAGAATAATGAAAAGACTAGATTGCTTCATGTGGGACAAATATTAGATGGGTTATGGAGGACCATGAGTAATGTAAGGAATGAACTAGTTTATATGTCAGGCAGTTCTCACATACCCATTTGGATCGTGTGGGATATATCAGAGTCATAGACAGATACAGCATGGAAACAGGCCTCCAGCCCACTGAGTACGTGCTGACCATCAACCACCCATTTAACTAATCCTGCACTGATCCCATTTTATTCTCCACATTCCAATCTACTCACCACAGATTCTACACTCACCTACACATGGGGAAATTTACAGAGGCCAATTAACTTATCAGCCAACATGTCTTTGAGAAGTGGGAGGAAATTAGAGCACCCAAAGGAAACCCACACGGGTCACAGGGAGAACATGCAAACTCCACACAGACAGAGGTCAGGATTGAACCCAGGACACTTGAGCTGCAAGGCAGCAGCTCTACTAGCTGTGCCACACTGCTGCCCTCAATATTCATTCACCAAATTTCTTTAAGTAAGAGCTGGACCTGTTTTGCTTGCACTTTGGGCTTGCACAAGAACGTTAGCTATATGAGAAGCCAGGAACAATAGCCTGGTGACACAAGAGACTGCAGATGATGGAACCTGGAGCAACAAACAATCTGCTGGTGGAACTCAGCCCGGTGATAGTCAGTTCAGAAGAGGAACATAACAAGAGGAATAATCAGAGAAGTAAAAGCTGAAACAGTTCAGGGGCTTGGCATGAAGATAGAAACCAGAATTGCAACCAAAACATTGAAAAAATGGAAGTCACGATTAGTATGGCATGTCTAACTGTGTACAGCAAATGTAGTGTTGAAATGCTGCCAAGTGCTCCTCACTGGCAAGTAACGCAGGGCATTCATAGTTCAATAAGAGCTTTCCTGTCCAGTAACAAGGGCGATTACAAGACAAGTGTCTGGGCAGCCCAGACAACCAGTGTGCTGTCCCCAGATGATATTAAGATGGATAAGGTTGGCTTTGGGTAAACATGTGCTGCAGTTTTGTGCTGTCACTGTCTGTTTGCTCAGTTTATTGCTATTGATTTTCAGCTTCTTTGCAATTTGGTCACTAGCAAAGCAGATAATTAAAAAAAAAAGCAGCAGTGCTAAAGGACTTGTGTGTGAATTTGATCAAATTTTAAATTTCTAACAAAAAAATATTGATATCATTATATGGCCTTGGTTAAGTTTAAACAAATTCACTGTAAATGTTACAGGATTTCCCCAACTGCCAGAGCTCTCTTCCCCACCAATCCACTGGTCCAGTTTCACGGGTAATCCTCCTCAACTTCCCCATGTCCTCATTCTTCATATTTGCACCCATACTGACCAGTGAAGTCATTACAGCCTAGTCCATCCTGTGTTCACTTGGCATCTTATGCATGCACTGTCTCTGGAAGGGATAGCTGGGGGTGGGCTGTTGGAGCTGACCCCCAGCTAATGCTCTTCTTCACCCTCTATCAACTTCCATACAAGGAAAATGGAGCAATAGGTTGCTGGCTGCTTTACTCCCCGAGGCGGATACGTCATCTGTTCCTCCTACAGATCATTGGAGAGGATGTTTCCATTAGTAGGAGAGTCTAGGATCTGAAGCACAGCCTCAGAACTGAGCTGAGGAGGAATTTCTTCAGCCAGAGGGTGGTGAATCTGTGGAATTTATTGCCACAGAGGGCTGTGGAGGCCAAGTCACTAGGTATATTTAAGTCAGAGGTTGATAGATTCTTGATTAGTAAGGGGATTAAGGGTTACAGGAAGAAGGCGGGAGAATGGGGTTGAGAAAAAAAATCAGCCATGGTTCAATGGCGGAGCAGACTCAATGGGCCAAATGGCCTAATTCTGCTTCTATACCTTATGGTCTTATTTTATAATTGCCAGCAGAGACACAATGAAGGCAATCGTGCCCCATATTCAGGTGTCTGGCGATCCAAGCCTCATTCAAGTCCTAATGCTGGGCCTTGACCTAAAACATTGACAATTCCTTTCCAACCACAGATGCTGCTCCACCCGCAGTTTATTTATGCACCAAAGCACACAGTTTAGCCTGACACCTGTGCAGTGCCCAGCGAGCACCACTCTCAAAGTTGTCACTTTTCAGACGAACTGTTAATTAAGACCCTATTCAACCTCAAAGATGAGTCTAAAAGATCCTCCCACACAACACTATGGGAAAGGAACAGGGCAGGTCTCCTTATTGTTGTTGACAATATTTACCTTCAACTAGTGCCTAATACCAGCCATCTGGTCATTTATCTCGCTGCTGTTTTCCCCTCTGTTACAGTTAAAACTCCTATTTGGCTCCAAAGTGCTTTGTGACAATCTGGGGATATAAAAGCTGTTAAACTAAATGCAAGTTCTTTAATGAATACCTTCCTTTAAAAAAAATACTGGAAAAAATTGGTTAAAAAACCAATGCGTGGCAGTGGTGCTTTATCCTGGCTCTCTGAGTAGTTCATACCTACAATGAATGAATTACAGTCACTTGTTACATGGTGAGCTCAGCAGCTAGCCTGCATATTTACAAGCAGGCAAGAAATGAATGACCTAGTAATTTACTATTGGTGGAGGGATGAACAATTCAGAGCCCTGGATCTTTCCCTTAATGCCAGCAACACCAGAGGTGGAATCCAGCTTGGCATTTTCCCATCTGAATAACTCAATGTCATACAGAGTAGTACATTCTGTGTGCAGCATGTTCCATAGTTAGCTTCTTCTTGTAAACACACAGCTTCGAGGGATAATTTTATTCTAGCTGCAGACAGCATTGTAATCTGTGTCATTCATAAACTAGGACCTAACCATAAGTTTCCATTCATAAAACTGCCGACAAGCACTTTCACTCCTCTGCTTGGCCCACCATTCCTTCCAGATTTGGGTGAGTGGTTAAAAATAATTTTGCAATATTAATAACTTCCATGTTACCTTAAGCAATATCCTGTAATGATATTTAGAATATCCAACATTTTAGTCTGGAGTGTTAGATCAAAATGTTCCTAAAGCAGTGGCCAACATATTAGTGCATTTCTAAGGCTTGTTTTTACTTCTTACACTGGCTCAGCACATCCCATAACATTTCATAACCGATGAACTATTTCTGATGAAAAAATAGAAAGTGCTGGAAAGTACTCAGCAGGTCAGGCAGTATCTGTAGAGAGAGAACAAACAAGCTAATGTTTCAGGTCGATGACCTTTCTTCAGTTCTGATCTGTTGAGTATTTTTGGCAATTTTTGTTTTTATTTTAGATTTCCAGTATCTGCAATACTTTGCTTTTGAATTATTGTTGATGTGCAGTCACTGTTAAGTAGGAAGCGTGACAGCTAATATATATATACAGCAAGTTCTACAACAGCAATTAAATGATCAGATAATCAGTTTTCTTAAGTTATGTTAAAGTTAAATGTTGGATGGTGCACTGGTAAAACTCCTCTGCTTTTCTTTGAACAAGCACCATGGATTTTTTATTACATTCACTTGGGAGAGAAGATGGATGGAGCTTCTGTTTGGCTTCTCATTCTGAAAGGAGGCACCTATGACAACAGAGCTCTCCCTCAGTACTGTTCAGTACTGAAGTCTAGACAATGAGCTCATGTCTCTGGAGAGAAATGTTAACCCACAATATTATGATTAAGACCCAGAGGGTTCTGCCACTGAGCCAAGGGTTCTAAACATAAAAAGGAACCAAATGCACAGTCAATTGTCTGGCACTCTTTTGCCCACCCCAGTCCTTATTTCTGTTAGCAATTGCAGGGTTTAATTTTGAACAGAAGCATTAAGATCTGGAAGGAGCCAGTTTAGATCCCTTGGATGAACAGATCACTTCTGAGGTGCAGATCAATGGGGCTAAGTCAAAGTTGATCCTCCAAGACAGATAGTAACACATTTGCTCACAATGCTTACCAACAAATCCTTCCATTAAGATGGTGATTGATGGTGGCGTGAAAGTAAACCATACAACAGAAGAGAATACCACTAAAATTATCATTCAGAAAGGTCTACAATAATCTTTGTTGTAATACCTAGTGGTTGATTTACTGAATATAACACTCGCCTGTGTGTTTAAACAGGCATTAGAAAACTATATGTGGGGCTGGAAATTCATTTACACAAGTCTGAAAGAAATGGTGTTGTGCTGTTGAAAGACAGATTAACTCATAGTATTGCAATTTTGTGGATGTTTTTGTATGTCTCAGTGCCCAGTGCAAAATGCTTCTCCTCATTTTTCAGTGGGATTTTCATTGTTCCTACCACCTTCATCCCAGCATAAGACTCCCGCTGAGGACACAGCACTGGCACAACATGCAAAATTCAGCTGCAGTGAGTTCTATAAATTTACCAGTCCTGAAAACGAGAGTTTGTGTTTACCCAGAGAACATTCAGGTTTCCACCAACCCTAAACTAGAAATTGGATTTGGTGCAAAATTGTGAAATTAGCCAGAGAAACTGTGGAAGCAGCAAGAAACATGCAAAACAGGACAGCCTCTGAACAAAGGGACATCCCTTTAAAACTGAGATGAGGAGGAATCTCTTCGGCCAGAGTATGGTGAATCTGTGGAATTCGTTGCTACAGAAGGCTGTGCAGGCCAAGTCATTGGGTATATTTAAGGCAGAGACTGATAGGTTCTTAGCTGGTAAGGGGGTTAAGGGTTACGGGGAGAAAGCGGGAGAATGGAGTCAAAAAGAATCAGCCATGACTGACTGGTGGAGCAGACTCAATGGGCCGAATGACCTAATTCGGCTCCTATATCTTATATATATATACATATTTCCCATTGGGACCAGCTCAGTATAACATGGTTTATTCATAGATTCATTGAGTTATACAGCCTGGAACAGGCCCTTCAGCCCAACTTGTCCACACAGACCAAGATGCCGATCTATGCTAATCCCATTTGCCTGTATTTGGCCTATATCCCTCTTAACTTTTCCTGTCTATGTACCTGTCCAAATATCTTTTAAAAGCTGTAGTTGTACCCACCTCTACCACTTTCTCTGGCAGCTTGTTCCACAGACACACCATAGAATTTATAATTCTATAAGGTCACCCCTCAGTTTCCTTCATTACAAGGAAAACAGTCCAAACCTATCCAGTTTCTCCTTATAACTCAAGCTGTCTTGTCCAAGTAACATTCCTGTGAATATTTTCTGCACCTCCTCCAGCTTAATCACATTCTTCCTATAGATGCAGCCTAACCTGTACAACTGTAACATGACATCCCAACTCCCAAACTCTTTGCCAATGAAGGCAAGCATACCATATCATTCTTCACCACCCTGTCTACCTGCTAACAACTAACAACTTGCCGTGCACTAATCTGAGAAGGGCACTCTCCACTGGCAGTCAGACAACAGCAACACAGATAATGGCTGCCACAGAGGGGAGAGAAATGGTACAGTGGACAGAGAAACAGCCATGGATTTACTGAGAGATCCCTGGACCTTCTCATGAGTGGAATAAATGCCTGGGAGAGATTTTCTGTTCCAAAGCAGCCAAGAAGTGACTCCAGAGTTCTCTCCCAGTGTGAGAATCCCCACTCAGTCAAGAAATTCAGAAACTTGCATCTCCTCACAAGTTATGTTAGTGAGTTGGTCATCAATGAGAAGAGTCGCCGGAGGCCAGTTTAGTGACTGGATCAGGGATTCATTTATTGATGTGTTGTGATCTGTGCAGGTAGTCCTGCAGAGGAAATGTGAGGGACTATTATGTGTCTTTTCAGCTTTCTGGGCTGATTGCTGGTGAACTCTGTTGGTATTAAGGATTGGAGTGTGGAGAGGGTCACATTGTCTACATTGTGGTCCATGACTGAGTAAGCTCCTTGTGAAGAAGGCCTATAAGGGAGTCGCTAAGTGTGCCAGAGAAAGCTTGCATATATTTGAAGGGTGACTGAACATTTGTAGTCTGTATCCACGTGATGGGGGGTGAGTGAATGTAGAGCTGTGCAAGTGCACCCATGCTTGTATGTGACAAAAGGCATGTGCTCAATGCCTTACTTACTCTGCTCACACTATGTTGATTCTCACTGCTCAGGCTCCAACTATAGCATGAGTGGGTGAGGTATCAGAGGAAAGTGGCACTTTGGGAACTTGTGAAATCAAAAGAACAAGGGCTCAAATGTATACCTTTAGGACTGACATTAAAACAGGTAGACAATGCACAGAATGAACTTCCAGATGCAATAGTGGGAGCAACAATCCTAGAATCATTTCTGAAGAAAGACGATGTTGCAATGGAGAAACCACAGGCCCATTCTGGAGCATAACTGGAGATCATTGTCCAAAATTAGAAATGCAATTCCAATCACAGCACCATGTTTGTTTTACCAAGGTTGTTATTATTCTCCTCCACATCTTTCGGAGCAATGGCCAGGAGATTAATGCTCAATCCCTTAAAACGGACGAATATTGGAAACTCTGCCTTCTGCCCATGAATTGTATGCTGAGCTCATTGGAGTGAAAAAGACAAAGGAAAGATGCTGACCACAATTTGTCTGTGGTCAAGGTTTTTTGTTTAAATTAGCAGTCTATTTAAGTTTACCTTCTGCAGAGGGTGCCTTTTTCTGTCCCCATGTCTCCATTATAGGCAAACATTTAGGCTCTGCTAAGTCAAAGAGGAAGTGAAATTCTTGACGGCCACTTGAGCTGTAAGATTTTCAACACCGAGCTCTTCAAATGTGGAACTGTTAAAACCGCACATATATTTATAGTCAGCCAGATTTGTTATTTCAACTGTTTTTTTTACTCCTGCCCCTTCCCTCATAAATTAAAATTTCAGAAAGCGAAGTGTCGTATGTGGTTTAGAGGCTTCTGCATGGTTTTGCATTGTTATTTTTGATGTCTCAGATGGAAGTAAAATTAAAGGGTTTAAAATATGAGTGGCCCTTGACTAAAATGATCAGTCAGCTTGGTTCAAAGAACAAGCCTCGTATGCATATCTGTACGCTTCCGAGAAAGACTTAGCTGGGAATGTCTGGTTGTAATTTTGTTCTATTGCCTTCCAATGGGGTTACTAATTCTGGTTGGATGTACTCCTGGAGCTTCGTCAATTTTCAGTCATCTCACCTAGTCTACCAGACATTCTTTCCTCAAGTGTGTTCAAAATATTACAACGAAGTATTTTTTCTTTATTGCCTCTATTATTTTTCTGATCTGAGTAATCAGAAGAGTTATGCTTGTTCTGAATTCTTCTACACAACTCTGTTGGGAAAGAATTTACATCCTGTAAAGTACTTCTGAAGTGTAACCAATGCCGTAATATATGAAATGCGGCTCCCAAATTGTACAGAATATTCTCTCCCAAACAGTAATATAATGATGCCTGGTGACCTGCTCTTTTTAGCAATATTGACCATTCAGTCCCTTGTGTCTGTCCCACCTTTCAACAAGATCATGGCTGATCTTTTACCTCAGTGCCATAACCTCATAATCTTCAATTCCCTTAATGTGTAAAATTCTGCTGATTTCTGTCTTACCATTCTACTATTATGAGCACTCTCAGCCACCATTTCCTTCAGTAATACATACTGCTGGTGGAAAGTTGCTGTACATTGAATTTTTTTCAGCCACACTTGTATGGTTGAAAAACAAAGGACTGCAGATGCTGGAATCTAGATGAAAAATACTATGATGCTGGAGGAACTCTGCAGACCAGGCAGCATCCATGGAGAAAAGCAGACAGTCAACATCTCGGGTCAGGACCCTTCTTCAGGACAGTATGGTTCTCCACTATAAAGAGGCACTGAGCAATGAGACACGTTCAGATAAGGATGGCAAAATATAATACAGCTTCAGCCTGTCAACAGACACCAGTCTTAGAACTGGCTGCAGGGTTTGAAATGTTGGGTGTCTTCAGGTTATTCTTCAATCGTATCACCACTAGCTCCACAACACAGGAAACCAACAACCTTTCCTCCTTGATATGCTTCCCATGGAAAAGGATGGCTGTGTGGAGCCCTCAGTGTGCTGACAATGGTAGTCCAACAACTGGAGATGTCTTGTCAGTATAATAAGCCTGGGAGACAGTTTCTCTCTTTCCTAGTTCTAACTATGGGTTTAAAATTTGACACTGTTTCTCCTTCCACAGATGCTGCCTGACCTGCTCAGTGTTTCTGTCGTTTGCTGTTTTTATTTTTGGAAGAAAGTTAGCTTCTGATACTGCATAGGCTACCTAGTGTAGAGAAGCTAATATGCTGGATGTGAAAATAAAGTATATCACCATATCACCAACTGTCATGGGTATAAAGTACTTACAAATTAGCAGATTTCGTAAATGAAGATAATAGTTTCTGAGCTTCGTGTTCCCACAAACACCATTGCAATATTAACCAGAAATGTGTTTTAGTAATGTTGGTTAAGGAATAATCAATGTTCTTACAGTCACAGAATCATAGAGCCACATAGCATGGAAACAAGCCCACCATGTTCATGCCAACCATTAGGTACCCATATATACTAATACCATTTACCAGCACTTAGTTCATAGCCTTCTCGCAATTCAAAGTGCTCACCTAGACATTTCTTATATGTTGTGAGAGAACCTGCCCTCACCACCCCCTCAGGCAGTGCATTCCAGATTATAACTATGCTCTGGGTGAAAACATTCTTTCTCAGATCTCTTCTAAACCTCTCCTCCCTTACCCTAAACCTATGGCCTCTAGTTTTCTTCAAAATTGTTCCAAGGAATCTTTTCCAACTACCTTGCACGGGTTGATAGGGTGGTAAAGAAGGCATAGGGCATGCTTGCCTCTATTAGGCAAGGCACTGAGTTCAAGAGTCAGGAAGTTACTGTATGTTGCAGCTTTATGAAACTCTAGTTAGGCTGCATCTGGAGTATTGCATTCAGTTCTGGTTGGCCTGTTATAGGAAGCATGTGGAAGCTTTGGAGAGGGTGCAGAAGAGGATTACCAGGATATTGCCTGGATTAGAGGGCATGTGCTATAAGGACAGGTTAGACAAACTTGGGTTGTTCTCTCTGGAGTGGTGGAGGCCTGATAGAAGTTTATAAGGTTATGAGAAGCATAGATAAGAGTACACAGCCAGTGTCTTTTTCCCGGGGTCGAAATGCCCACTACTAGAGGGCAGGTCTTTAAGTTGAGAGGGGGTAAGTTCAAAGGAGATGTATGGGGCAAGTTTTTTTACACAGAGTGGTGGGTTCCTGGAATGCGCTGCCAGGGGTGGCAGTAGAGACAAATATGATAGAGGCATTTAAGAGGCTCTTAGATAGGTACATGAATGTGCAGAGAATGGAGGAATATGGACATTGTGTCGGCAGAAGAGATTCATTTAGTTAAGTGTTTAATTACTATTTTCATTAGTTTGGCCCAACTTTGTTGGCCGAAGTGCCTGTTCCTGTGATGTACTGTTCTATGGTCACCTGAGCAGGCAGATAGGGCCTCAGATTAACAGATCAGCCAAAAGGTGGTACCTCTGGGTGTGCAATACACCTCCCATACCACACCAAAGGGTCAATGTATACTTGGACCGTGAGAATGCACAACTCTCTAATGGTGCTAAGAACATCATTCACTGAATCGGAGCGGATAGCAGATCACAAGAAAACTCAGTGATGAGATATGAGAACTGAAAGGGCTCAAAATAAATAAATGTCACTGGAAAACTGAGTGAGACTGGGTAAGAGATCTGTGCAGCATCAATGATCAATATAAGATAGTTACCAGATATATGGGAAATACCAATAGATTAGAATGAGCAGAGCTTGGTGTCCTTGTTTAAATAGGGTGGTGAAACAGATGCACATACTGCAGACCAATTAATCTCACATCATTTCAATGTAAAAAAAAATGGAACTGGTTATCAGGAGGAAGCATGAAGATCAAGTGCCAGCTTCAAATCAGTAAATAGTGGTCAGCACGACAATAGAGAGGGAAGACTGCCACTGATCAATCTCTTTAGTTACTTTAAAGTTATAGAGTTATACAGAATGAATTTAGACCCTTCAGCCCGCTGAGTCCCTGCCAACCATCAAGCATCCATTTACACCAATCCTACATTTTATTCTCCCCACATTCCCATCAACTTCCCCCAGATTCTACTACTCACCAACACACAAGGGGCAATTTACAGCAGCCAATAAACCGAATAACAGGATGCAGAATATAATGTTACAGTCACAGAGAAAGTGCAGTGCAGGTAGTCAAATAAGTCGCAAGGGCCATGACAAGGTAGACTGAGAGATCAGGAGTTCTTTATCGTACAAAAGGTATGTTCAAGAGTCTTATAACAGTGGGGTACAAGCTCCCCTTGAGCCTGGTGGTACGTGCTTTGGCTTCAACTGCCTTCTGCGGTAGACTACTTTCTGCGGTTCACCACTTTCTGGGAAAACAGATTTCTCCTCTTCTCAGTCTCAAATGGCATACCTTGGACTGTGATCCCTGGTCTTTGACTCCTTGGCCATCGGGAACATCCTTCTTGCCTCTAATCTGTCCAGTCCCATTATAATTTTGCAGGTTTCCATAAGATCCTTTCTCGTTCTTCCAAACTCTTGTCAATGTAAGCCTAATTGATGCAATTTCTTCTCACAAGTCTCTCCTGCTATCCCAGACAGCCAAAGCAATAGTAACTGCTTCAGGCTGAGAAAATGGGGATGAGGTTCACATTAAAAGAAAAAGATGTGGTGATTGGTGATGACATTAGGTTTTGGGCTTTTAAGCCTCTGAAGATTGTTAGAAAAGTGAAACTCCGGGAAACTGAAAGACCCTAATAGTCGCAGTGCCTGCTTAGTTGAGTTTATCTAACCTGCTACAGAGGAGTCGATGAGCCTTAGTCTGTATGGGTCAGTTTTACACTGGGTAGTCTATTTAGCAGTGAGTCATCAGCGGGAAGTGTGTCCCGTCCTTTAATCAACACATAATGTTAGTGCATCGGCACCTGGACAGCAGACAGGGAAAGTTCACCGTTTCATTGAGAAGAGTGCGAACAGCACAAACTCCATTATTGACCATCAGCGCCAATGGACTGTACTCTACCAGCGGGTGGGGGGGGTGGGGGGGAACATACAGGCAAACTTTACAGAAATTACAATTTCAAGGATCCACGGAAGGGCAATGCAATCACACGGATCAATGCTCATAGAAATTTCATGAACACTGATCCTCTAAGAACACTGTCAGCTCGCTCCAGCTCATATTTCAAGATAATGACCGCAAGGAAGCAGTTTTGGCCTCAGGGCAGACATAGAATAGAGTCCTCAAAGGCACAACCATTTGACAAGGCCCAAGGAGAATTTTAATCTTTTTTTTTATTATTTATCATTACTATATGTTTGGAGATTTTGAATGTCACAAACGGTAAACATACCGGCTTGGCTAGCTCTGCCTTTCCTACACTGGGCATTGCTCTAAAGTAACTGATGGGAGCTGGAAATATAAAGGGGCTCGATACTGGCCTGCCGTTAGCTCTGATCCAATCTCGGGTGCGATCTCATATACTAAAGCGCTGGATCAATACACAAAGAGGCAAACCTGATCGATAAGGCTTGAATTATTGCTTCATTTTTCTTCTTATTATAGATGAGTTGTGTTATTTTCTCCTGATCAATATTTTACAACCTTTTTTTATCAATTTCTCCATAAATTTTGTGATTAGTTTTAACTGTGAATTCCGACAGGACAAATAAGGTCTGCTGAGGTTTTTTTTTCCCTCCCTTAAGACGTCAGTCAGGCCTTTACGATTCCACTGAAAGTCTAGTTGTTTAGCAACTCACTCCTCATGTTCAATAACAATCTTGCTTGCATTAAAGATTGACCCAAAGGCCTAATGGCACCTGGGTAAACATTCAATAGCATTAAGACACCTCAAACAAGTATGCCTATCTAACAAGCAACTGGTTTAATCTGTAGATGTCTCTCTCTGGACCAACACAATCCATAAAAGCTTCCATCCACTTCAGATGTGTCATTAAACCATAGAAGATGATGTATCATGGAGGGAGAAAGTGAGAAGGGGAGGAAGAAAGAGGGAAGGGAGAAGGAGAAAAGGAACAAAGAAAGACTGTGGAAGAGGGAGTGAAGGCCAATTTGCTTGGGAGCATTAGCCTCTGGGAGAAAAAGAGAGAGACTGAGCAAGAGAGAGAGGCAAATAAAGTGTCTCTGTGCTGCCTCAAGTTCCTGCTCACGAGTTGGAAGTCGGGTCTTCTGATAGGCTGGGATGTCCATTGCCAGGAAAGTAATGCACTGGAGAGTAGGCATCTCTGTGCATGCTGAACGTGGACTCAGTTTAATCCAAATGTTCCCAAGTATGTCCCCATAAGTAGCACCCTGACCACTGTGTCAGAAAACTGTGGGTTCAGGTCAGATTCCAGAGACTTGAACACAAAAAGCTCGATTGCAGCTGCTTCAGATGGATCACAGAGTCATTGATCCATTGACTTGGTGATTCAAGTGCTCATTTAGGTACTTCTTGAATGTTGTGAGAGTACCTGCCTCCACCACACAGCCAGACAGTGCGTTACAGATTCCAACCACCCACAGGTTGAAAAGGTTCTTCCTCAGAGGTCCTCTGAACCTCCTAGCCCTTACCGTAAACCTATGTCCTCTAATTTTAGAAGCCTCTGCTATCAGGAAATGTTTCTCACTATCTACCCTATCTATGCCCATCATAATTTTGTTTACCTATATCAGGCCCTCCTCAGCCTTCTCTGCACCAAAGAAAACAGACCCAGCCTCCTCCAGTATCTCATTCCACTGGCTTAAGTTTAGTGGCTCACTTGTAGCACATTCACATCTGAGGTAGCAACTTGTAAATTCATAGCCCTCTATGCCTTGACAATCCAGCTTGGTTTCCTCCCTCCTTTCAAAAAAAATGCTTCCTCCTGGCTTTTCCAGAAGTTGTTAACCTAATAGTCCATGGAAAAGTGAAAGGGACTTTTCTCCAAATCTGCCGTTCTTCATCTGTGGGACTCGACAGCCAGATATTGAACAAAGAGTTATATCACAATGCTTTCTCCCTCTTTCCTATCCCAGCAGCCTGCCATATGTGTTCCCAGCAGGGGTTACTTGACAGTGATCTAGTTTTGAGCTGGTGCTGACACAATGGGTCGAATGGCCTCTTCCCATGGTGTAACCATTCTATGATCATTTGGATGATCTGTCCTGGGCCCAGAACAAAGATAAGATATCTTTATTAGTCACATGTACATCGAAACACACAGTGAAATACATCTTTTTGTGTAGACTGTTCTGGGGGCAGCCCCCAAGTGTTGCCACACTTCTGGTGCCCGCGTAGCATGCACACAACTTCCTAACCTGTACATCTTTGGAATGTGGGAGGAAACCGGAGCACCCAGAGGAAACCCATGCAGGCACGGGGATAACATACAAACTCCTTACAGACAGTGGCCGAATTTGAACCCAGGTCACTGGCACTGTTAAGCGTTATGCTAACTGCTACACTACCATGCACAAGGAAGGTGTGCCAGCCTCTTTCATTTCTTAGGAGGTTAAGGAGATTTGACTTATTCCCAAACACTCCAACAAACTTCCACAGATGTACTGTTGAAATTATCCTGACTGGTTGCATCATGGTCTGGTACGGTAATTCGAATGCACAGGAACGTAAGAAGCTGCAGAGAATAGCTGAATCAGCCCAATACATCACAGGCACATCCCTCTCCACCATCGATAGTATCTACAGGAGGTGCTGTCTTAAGAAGGCAACATCTAGCATCAAAGATCCTCACCATCTGAGCCCTGCCATCTTCTCAAAGCTACCATCAGCCAGGAGGTACAGAAGCCTGAAGTCCCACACCACCAGGTTCAAGAACAGCAGCTTACCTTCAACCATTTGGTTCTTGAACCAACTGGCACAACCCTAATTACTAGTGCAAAGCGATCCAAGTATGACCACTTTGATCACTTTGCACTATAATGGACTTTGTTTTGTTCTAATTGTGTTCTTTCTTGTAGAAATTGGGTATTATTTATGCTTAATTCATGTTTTTCTTGTGAATGCTACTTATATGATGCTATGTGCCTGTGAAGCTGCTGCAAGTAAGTTTTTCATTGCACCTGTGCATATGTACTTGTGCAGATGACAATAAACTCGACTTTGACTTTGAGCACATGATAGGAGCCAGGATGTTGCCTGTTAGCTTTCCTCCTGTCCAGCTCAGGTAGCCAAAGACTATCACCCAGTGCAAACCTGCTCCTGACCATAGCAAGTGCTACTGGGTGAGGATATTAGATGCACAGGTAAGTTCAGCTGTCATATAAAGGTGCAGAGAAAAGGCAGCAGCTTTAGTTTTATTGTGTGCATGAAATTCCTTTGTCTGCTGTTCATTTGAGGCAATTTCAATCCAGTTCCAACATGGCCCCGCAGCACAAACCTATCCCTGAGTCCAGCATCATTCAGGGAAACCACCAAATGGGAAACATATGTCACCCTGGTGCAATAATGCCAAGCTTCCCAAGCAACTTTTCCATTCATTTTAATACCAGAAATGTCAGATAACTCCCCCCCCCCCACCCCAGAAGCCAACCAAAGCAAAAGAGTAATGAAGCAACATAGACATTGATGAAGAGCAAGAAGCAATGTAATGATGAAAATAGAGCTTAAAATAGTCATGTTGATTCTGGGATTAATATTGGGCAGTTCAGCAAAAAGAACTTCTGCGTATTCTTCAAATAGTGCCTTGGAATTATTTACATCAGTGCTCCCTCAGTATGTCTCTCCAGCTGTGATCTAGATTTTGCTGTTCAATTCTCTGGAATGTGACCTGAGCTCCAAATTTTCTGACTCAGTGGTGAGGGTGCTACTACTGAGGACATACTTGAGAACATTTGGATTGAACTGACTCCACGTCCAGCATGCACCACGACGCCTTCTCCAAGGTGCATTACTTTCCTGGCAATGGACAACCCAGCCTATCAAAAGATCCGACTTCCAACTCGTGGAGGCAGCACAGAGATATTTCATCTGCCTCTTTCTTGCTTGCTCTTTCTCTTTTTCTCCCATGGTTTCATGCTCCCAAGCAAATTGACCCTCATTCCCTCCTCCATACACTTTCATTTGTTCGCCTTCTCTTTCCCCCTCCTCCTCTTCACTCCTCTTTCTTTCTCCCCTTCTCATTTTCTCCCTATTTTTATCTCTTTTTCTCCCTTCTCTACCTCCCACCACCATCTCCTCTGTCTCTCTCTTTTGCAGGGTTCTTGACAGCAGAACAGATAGGATGGCTTTCACTTCCTTCCCCACACTTGCTCCCTCTCTCTCTTCCCCTCTCACTCTCCCCCATCCCCCCCACTCAGCCACCTCTCTCTCTCCAACTTCACAGAGCCAAAATTCAGCAGATGAACATTGTTTTGATGTAATTCAAACTGGCCTTCAATATTTGATAACTGACAGCCCATCTTCTGGTTTAAAGTGCTGAGTGCACAGTTTAAAATCCATCTTCTCCTCACCCCTCCCCAAGTGATGGCCTATTGACTGGAATCTGTTGAGAGGGGTTATTTTTTGGGCTGCGAACATGGAAGAATTTGATTACAACCCAGTCAGTTCCTAGTGGTCTTTCATCTATTAATGATGAATAGGACATAAGAAAAAGTGCATGAATTGGTCTGCCTGATCCTGACTGCACATGCTGGTGGTTTGACTTCATTTATGTCAGTCTAATATACCTACTGAATACAGGATTAAAAATCTACATGCACAGTCTCCGCTGATGGTTCAGCACAAAAAAGTAATTTCAGCGTTGGAATGGGACCAATAAATCAGCAACCTTTAGCATGAGGTGGTTGGGGAAAGTCTGTTCTAACCAGTCCCACAGAAAAGTGATGTCCATTGTTTTTGTCCCTTTTACTTCATTCATCAGTGCTTCTCCTTTACAGGTGTTTGTGACTTGTTGCAATGTGTGTGCAAATTACTTGGGTGATGGTCATAGAGTGATACACCACAGAAACAGACCCTTTGGCCCACCATGTCCATGCCGACCATTTAGTACTTATCTATACTAATTCCATTTACCAAAATATGGTCCGTAGCTTTCTATATCTTGACAATTCAAGTGCTTGTTCAGATACTTTTTGAAAGTGAGGGACTCAGCATCCACCAGCATCTCAAGCAGTGCAATCTAGATTGTAACCAGTCTCTGAGTCAAAAATTCTTGCTCAGAGCCCCTCTAAACTTCGGTGGACAGAAATGGACAGTCAACATCTCAGGTCGAGATCCTATATCTGGATCAGTCCAGATGAAGGGTCTCAACACAAAACATTGACAGTCCATTTCTTTCCACGGATGCTGCCTGACCTTGTTTGTTACTCCAGATTCCAGCATCTGCCATCTTTTGTGTTTCCCTGTAAACAGCTTGCCCTTTACCCAAAAATTTACACTCCAGATTTAGACACCTCTTCGACAGTGTAATATCTATGCCTATCAGAATTTTATACACCCCTATCAGATCCTTCTCAGTTCTCTCCTCCACTCCAAGGTAAACAAACTCAGTCTCTTCCATTGACCAGGTATTAACTAGTAGCATGTTCACCTCTGAGGTAGAAGCATGCTACTTCAAGTCACATTCTGGAAGATTGAGCACAAACATCTCATAGAGTGAGTATTGCAGTGTCAATGATGACATCTTCTGGAGGGGACATTAAATCAAGGCCCCCTCTGCACTTCTGACAGACTAAAATATCACATGGTACTCCTTCAAAGAAGAGCAGAGGTGTTTACGCTGATGAGCTGGACAATGTCACAGAACTGCAGATTATTAGGACATTATTAGATTGCTGGTTGTGGGCAGTTGCTGTGCTGATTTCTGCAACACATCCATGATTCTGCTGCACAAGTGTTTCATCAACTGCAAAATGCGGTCATGAAAAGTGTTCGTTAAATGCAAATTATTTCTATCTGCAAACCTTGGGCTGTGAGGTCAGCAGGCTTTTTTGGGAGCATTTGACACATAATTTTGTGTGCACTGCAACGTGCACACCCACACTGGCCAGCAGTGGGTACAGAGTTTGGCTGTTATTCTCCCTGTCTGAATCATATGTACCAAGGTAAATATTCATTGAACCACATCATCACACTCTTGGAACCAAAGCTAGGATCTCTGCTACTCCATGTATAAACTTGCTGAGCCAATGGAGGATGAAAGCTCAGATCCAGTCGTGTAGTTTAACTCCTCCCTCAAAGTCATTGAGCCGTGGGGGGATCCAATGTATTGCAGACCATTCTTATAGTTAAGTGATGAATTGAGGTGTTGGTGCTGGCTGTTATCTGCTTGGCTGCGGTCAATATGTTCTCCTTGACAAGGAGTTGAATGATTGATCTCCTGGCTGTGCTTTGCTTTATTAACTCCCTGACTAGTGAGGGAACAGGGGTGGGCACACAAGCTTTCCAAGGCCATCACTCCCTCAGGACAGGAGGCTCATATCTCACTAATGGCAATCAGCTATAGGCAAAACCAACTCTTGCTAATTACTCAAAACAATTACTAATGTTTCTGGTGGAAGATTGAAGGTCTTATCACGGCCCAAGCAACCAGTTGAAAAATACTGCACTCCAACACCTTGCAATATGTAAACCACTCTGGCTCACATTTCCTTCTTTAATTTCCCTTTGTTCTCTGTCCTTGATGTTCTTTATGTAATGGCATGTATCATTCCAAACAATTCTTCTCTAATTTCACCCTCTAATAATACACATACTTCCAAAGTAAACGCAGCAGTGATCCAAAGACAACTCCAAATCCAGACGGAGAACTTTTAACTTGTGACTCTCACTGCACCAAACTCCTGCTGTATCAGTTTACTGATTCGTTTCCTCAATTCTCAAGGTTCCTGACCCTCACTTGTTGGATTTTATCATCACCTTATTTTCCCTGCATCTTTCCCTGCTACTCTCTCCTTCCTGGTTAAGTTTTGCCTGAGGTGTAGACATGAGGCAGGGGGAGTGTTTAATGAGGGGAAGAGGCAGTGAGGTAGAGAACCCTGAATTTCTTAAACATTTCTGCCAGAATCTGTGTTCTTCCCATACTCAATGGTGGTTGGTCTGTTAAGATACTCCGGCGAGTATGATCCTCTCCTGGCACTGCCCCCACTCCACCCCCTCCAACTCCCCACACACTGTCAGAGTCACCGAGTGGCATTCAGGAATGGGACCACCAGGTGATTACTGAAAGCAACTTCCTGGAACCATTGACCAGCACTAAGGAACTTCACTGCACTTTCACTTCCGAGAAATAACTGCAAGAAACTGCAGAGAGTTGTGGACACAGCTCAGCACATCACAGAAACCAGCCTCCCCTCCATGGACTCTGTCTACACTTCTCACTGCCTCAGTAAAGCAGCCAACATAATCAAAGACCCCACTCACAAAGACAATCTACCTCGTCATGGCCTTATTGTTTGCCTGCACTGCACTTTCCCTGCAAATGTGACATGTTATTCTGCATTCTGTTATTGTTTTCCCTTGTACTACCTTAATGCACTGATGTGATGAAACGATCTGTATGAGTGGCATGCAAAACAAAGATTTTCACTATACCTCAGTATACGTGACAATAATAAACCAATTTAACAATTTAAATCTGTGTCTCTTCAGTCCAACAAATGGCATTTAAGTGTTAAAGCAGCCGTAGCTGCACAATAGTTACAATGGTGAACACAATGTCCCGCAGGACACTGAAATATAGAGACAAGATAAGATAAGATACCTTTATTAGTCACATGTACATCGAAACACACAGTGAAATACATCTTTTGTGTAATGTTCTGGGGGCAGCCCGCAAATGTCGCCACGCTTACGGCGCCAACGTAGCAGGCCCACAACTTCCTAACCTGTACGTCTTTGGAACGTGGGAGGAAATCAGAGCACACAGAGGAAAACCACACAGACATTGGGAGAACATACAAACTCCTTACAGACAGTGGCCGGATTTGAACCCGGGTCGCTGGTGCTGTAATAGCATTACGCTAACCGCTACATTACCAGGCCAGCAGTTTAGGGTTAACATCCTGGTCACCTTATAAGACCAGGCAGTGAGCGTCACCTAGCTATATGACTGCAGGATATAATGCAGACAGGTTCCATTCTACCCTTACCCAAATGATCTTTTGTCAACCTCACTTTCCAGCAGGTGGCTGCTGGATGTCAATCAGTATTGGGAAACGTGACTAATTTTGTCCTCGGCAAACCAGCAACACAAGTCCCAAGTGCAAGAGTTCCATTGCCAGTCCATCAGTGGGCAAAGCTGTCAACTCTGCATATGTCAGTGAATTGCAGCCTGAACCATTAGAGGTTCTCCCTGGGAGCCCCAAATGTGACTTATGCACGTCAACGTTGACCACAGATTTGCACAATACCAGCGCCCTCAGCTCATTAAGTAGCTGTCAGCAGCTGTCAGCAGTCTCCTTTGACTGACCTCTATATCCTGGTGGTGAACATCTAACCAAAAATGTTTGAGACTTGTACTGGAACTAAACATCACCACAAATTTCTCAGATCATCGATGGCTGAAAGTGACACATCCACGGTCTAAGTCTAGTTGATGGATGGAGAATCCCTGCCCCCTCTCTATGATACTGTTTCTAAATAATAAATTGAGAAAAGTCAGCAATAAATGCAGGATAATGACTGGGTAGCCATTCTTCCAACCAGCTCATTCCTTTATTTTCCAATTCTTGCCGAACACCTAATAACTTTCCAGAAAATTCTCCATATGCTCCATCCATCACTGTAAAACTTGGGCCACACCACAAATATAATGTTTAGAGGAAATTGTATTTATTGATTGACAGAAAGATATTGGACAACAGGGAGACATTTGGCCCATCATGTCTTTGGTAGACCTGTCCAGCTGTTATTAATCTCCTGCTGATTTCCAGATATGGTGCCAAGATTTTCCAGAAGTATTAATTCAATTCAGTTTTGAAACATGCACTTAAATTCAAAGGAAATTCAAAGCAGGAAACTCCACTGCACAATTCTTCACTTCTACACATCCTTCTGCAGGTGTGGAGGTAATGGGAAGGATCAAATGACCAGAAAATATTTACATTCCCACCACTAGTCCCTTCAGATATTCCCAAGTCCAACAACTCCCGCAGGTAGTGTTGCATACTTCCAGATGCTCCCAAATTCTGACACACAATCAGATTCCAGAAGTGTTGCCACGTGCCCGCAGACACTCACAAATAATGGCACACATTCTAAGATTCCAGAAATATTTGCACTCCCATTGACCAGAACCTCAAATGGACCAGCCACATCAATGTTGTGGTGGCACAGAAGTTAGCGCTGCTGTCTCACAGCTCCAGGGACCTGGGTTTGATCCTGACCTCCGTCATTGTCCGTGTGGCGTTTGAACATTCTTCATGTGGGTTTCCTCCGGGCGCTCTGGTTTCCTCCCACAACCCAAAGATGTAAGTTAATTGGCCACTGTAAATTGGCCCAAGTATGGATAAGGTCCAAAAAGAATCAAGGGGAGTTGATAGGCTTGTGAGAGAGAACATAGATACAGAGCCACAGACGAGAAGGGGAATGGGACTGGTGACAGTGCTGTATGGTGAAAGGGCCAAATAGCCTCCTTCTGTATCGCAGGCTACAAGAGAAGGCCAGAGGCTGGGTATACTGCAGTGAGTGATTCACCTCCTGAAGCCTTTCTACCATCAACAATGCACAGGTTAGATGTGTAATGGAGTAGTCTCCATTTGTCTGAATGAGTGCGGCTCAAGAGGATTGACACCCTTCAGAATGAGGTAGCCTGCTTGACTGACACCCCACTAGCATACTGTGGCTTCAGTGTGTGCCATCTACAAAATGCATTGCACTGACTCGCCTGGGATACACCTCCCGAATTCAAATCAGTAACCTCTTCCACCAAGGAGGATAAGGAACTGGGAACACCTCCATCTGCAGGTTCCCTTGCAAGTTGCTCACCATCCTAATTTTGAAAAGTATCGTAGGTCCTTCATCATCGCTGGATCTATATGCTGGAACATGTTCTCACAACAGCACTATGGAAGCACCTTCAACACAAGGACTGCAGAGGTTCAAGAAGATAGCTCGCTCCAACCTCCTCAAGGACATTTGGGGATGGACAATAAATTATGGTTTTGCCAGCAACGTTTACAAAAGGAATATAAAGAAAGTACCACATTCATTATCACAGAGATTCCCACACATTACCAACACATGGTCAAAAACTCTGCAAATAATTTTACACACTGAGAGATTTCCATAAATATCATCACTCACTGAGGGAGTCCTCAAACGCTATGAAACACTCAGAAACCCCATAAATACAACTACTATCACTGTGTGACACTCTCTCTCAGTACTGTGCTGGGGTAACAGCCTAGATATTTCTTTCAAGCATCTCAAGCGGGACTTGAGCCCACACTGTTCTGATCTGAGACAAGGGTACAATGAGTCACTAACTTCCACACTTCATCTCTAACACTTGTAGCGTCCAATTATTCCCACCTTTTCTGGTAATCTTGTTGAATGGATAACCACTGAACAGGAGTTGATCTTGAAGTTCCAGACCAGACGCCCATCACCGAGAGGAGTTGTGTCAGTGGGTCTGGTGGATGACTTGAGGCCCAGAAGGGAGCACAATCTCAGCTGTGATGAAGAGCTATAGCGAAGTGTGGAGGTTAGTAGCTTTTACACCCCAGCTTGTGTCACTGAGCTTATGGATGACGTTCACTCATGTCTTTGTGAGGCAGTCTTTGGTTGGTGGTGCCAGTAGGTTAGGGAATAGTCAAAGGCCAGTTGGAGATTGGAAGGCAGCAGGGAGGGGGACAGGTGCCATTGCCCCATCGATGGTCACTTGAATTAAACAAGATCAAAGCCGTTATCTATGCATCCCACCACCGGATCCTTCCCTTTCCTTGGCAACTATCTGAAACTGAACTAGACTGTTTGCAATAACAGTGTCATATCTTCCCCCGAGATGTACTACAGACCACATGTCCACTGAGATTACTGATTTCCACCTCCACAATATCATCGGTCTCCACACCTGCCTCAGTTTATCTGTTGCTGTAACCCTTGCCCATTCCTGTAATACTTGGAGATCTGATTCCTCAAGTGGTATCCTGGCTTGTCTCTTACAATCTATCCTTCACAGATCTGAGATCATCCAAAACTCTGACGCCTGTGTCCTCCCTTGCACTGTCCCATTCAATGCTCACTCTTGTGTTTGCTCAGTAACCTGCTTCCAATTAGCAATGGCTCAATTTTAGTATCCTTAATTTTGAAAATTCTCTTGTTCATCTCCTCCCCTGCTCTATGATCGCTGCCATCTTGATAATACCTCATGATATCTGCAGTCTTTAACTTCCAATTTACAGATCATCCCCAGTAGTGTCAGGTGTGCCAAGGCTCTAAGTTCCTCTCTGTCTCACACCATTTGTTTCCTCCCTTAAATTGCTCCTTAAAACTCCTTGAAACCAAGACCGCTAGAAACTGCAGAGAGTTGTGGACACAGCTCAGTCCACCAAGACAACCAGCCTCCCCTCCATGGACTCTACACTTCTCACTGCCTCGGTAAAGTGCCAACATAATCAAAGACCCCTCCCACCCCGGCCATTCTCTCTTCTCCCCCCCCCCCCCCCATCAGGCAGTAGATACAAAAGTCTGAAAGCACATACCACCAGGCTCAAGGACAGCTTCTATCCCACTGTTAAAAGACTATTGAACGGACCTCTTGTACAATAAGATGGACTCTTGACTTCATAATCTACTTCGTTACAACCTTGCACCTTATTGTCTGCCTGCACTGCACTTTCTCTGTAACTGTAACACTATATTCTACATTGTGTTATCGCTTTTCCCTTGTAGTACCTCAATGCACTGATGTGGTGAAGTGATCTGTATGGGATGACACGCAAAGCAAACGTCTTTCACTGTACCTCAGTACATGTGACAATAATAAACTAATTACCAATTACCACTTTGATGAATGTGCACAATGTCTTATATGCATGGTGTCAAATATTGTTTGGTAATATTCTCAGAAAGCACATGAAAAGTACTTCACGTGAATGCAAGTTGATATTGCTAGTCTCATTGCAAATACTGGCACAGCTCCATGGACCATTCCCCATCCCTTCCCTGTGAATATGTCCAAGGGAACCTCCTACCAATAGTGCCATACTTTTGGGGTCCTCCATGTAAAGAACAGCACACTCCCATGGATGCCCTCTGCAGAGTCATTTCCCTTCTCGTATGGTAAACCAATCCCCGTAAAGTTCAATGTTATGGTAAGTTAGTGGGACCAAAGTCTCATGATTGACAGATAATCAGGTTCTTAGGAATCTAGGGACCCTAGTTTAAAAATATATTAGGGAGGATTGCTAGCCAACCGTTTTGTCCAACCAGCAAAGTGCAAGCAAACAACTGATTTGGCCAAATGACACAATTTAGCAGTGATAGTCTATCAATTATTTAACTTCCTGATCAAGTTATTTCAAGTGATGGTACAAGTTGTATTTATTTTTTGCTATCATGCATTTGCAGGTGGAAGCTCTTTGGTGAAGGAAGGCACTTTTATGCTCTAGATGTTCAGCCTCTTCCCCTGGGGTTTTATGTATATACTCCATCAGGCCACGCATCCTGTCTCTCGATTTCCTGTTGAGAATTCACAAGCACTCTCACCCATCAGCACTGCTTTGTAAGTCACTTTCTCTGCTACCTATTCCTTTATTTTCTGCTGCTGCCTCTGCTCCTGTGGATATGCTGCACTTCAACGAGGCAGCACTTCAGTCTGATGGATCTGCTGTAGACTGAAGGGGAACTCTTGCAACATTCAAAGAATGGCACTTCTTAAACAGGAAATGTTGCTTTCAAAACTCAAGAAGAAAGAGTTAACTATATTTAGAGATCTAAAAATTGCAAGAAAGGGCCATCCCCCAGTGGGTCAATGAATTCTTGAGAGTCAAGAAAGTCTTACTTTAATTCCTGATGCATACTAAATCTCATCCAGGCTGAGGATGCATTAAAACTAACCTCGGAGTTTCCTTGTTGAATTTCAGAAACAGGGTATGTTACTTTAAAATTAGAAGCTAGGCCATTCAGGGTGATTTCAAAGGTGAGTAGAGATGTCATTTTCCAAAGACTTGGAATCAATTGAAAATTTCAAAATTGAGTTTATGTTGGGTGGTAAGAGAAAGATTTGCATTTATATATAGCTTCTCGCTATCTTCATGCCCTTCAGAATCAATGATGTTCATCCACCTGTCTCCACCTTCAGTCTCCCCTTCCCCACCTCACTCCATCTCTCTCTCCTTTTTGCTTTTCTGCCTCCATCCATCATCCATCAGCCTTTGTCTCCCAAATCCACCTCTCCCCTCCCCCACCTGGTTCAACCTATCCATCATCCTTCACCCCTCCTCTATCCATCAATCACCTCAGGCTCCTGTCTCACCACTCCCCCTCCTTTCCGCTTTATACCAGTTATCTCCCCTCTTAGCTCTCAGTCCTAATGCAAGGTCTCGACCCAAAACAGCGATGATTCCTTTCCCCTCCACAGGTGCTGCTCGATCTGCTGAGCTCCTCCAGCAGATTCTTTGTTGCCCCAGATTTCAGCATCTGCAGTCTCTCGTGTTTCCATGTCCTTTTGAAGTACCGTTACAGAAGGAAATGTGGTCTTGTGTAAGCTTCCACAAACAGTAATGTTATACTTATGCTTTAGTGATGGAAAATGAAGGATTAATAGGGCCAAGTAAGGAACCAAGTGGGGAACCAAAATGGGCTTCAAGCACAGATATCCCATGATCCAATGGCGGAATATACTCCAAAAGGTCTATTCCTGTTGCCACCATCAGGAAGGAGATACAGAAGCCTGAAGTCCCACACCACCAGGTTCAGGAACACTACTTTCCTACAACCATCAGGTTCTTGAACCGACCTGCACAACCCTAACCCTACCTCAGCACCTCAGCAATGGAACACTATGGTGTCCATAGTGTTCCACCTCTTGCACTACCATGGACTTGTCTTCAATTGTTTTTTTTGCACTGAAATCTTGCTTTTGCAGTGCTTTCTTTCAATGTATGGTATAATTGTACGTATAATTTATGCAAAACATATATTCTGTGTCCTGTCTGTACCTATGTGCCTGTGATGCTACTGCCAGCAAGCTTTTCACTGTACCTGTACCTCACTGTATTTGTGCACGTGACAATAAACTCAGCTTGGTTGTAGCTGAAAGGTGAGTAGGTTGTATAAAGGCATTTCAGTCAGTAAATTCTCACTACAAGATACCAGAATATTTTCACTCAAATCCTTTATTTCCACTTCTATAACGTTGCCCCACTCTGTTCTGCCTCAGTTCAGTTTACACTGAAATCACCATCCCTAGGCTTCACTACTCAAGCTCTACAACTCCCTTGTTCTATTTGCTCGAATGTCTCCTGACAGTGTTCTAACATGCACTAAATTCTATTCTCCTGCAATGTCCATGCTAACTGGCCTACACTGACTGCTGATTAAATAGCTCCTCAATTTTCAAATGCCCTGTGGTCTTGCCCCAACAAACCATAATAATCTTGCCTAGGCTAGTAACTCTCTAAGCATCTGAGCACCTTTATTTTATTTTTGACCATCCCTGAATGCACCACTGCACCAGCTCTGAAATTCCCTCTCTAAATTACTCAAATCTTCTTCCACCTGAAAAACAGTCCTTAAAACTACCTCTCGGACCAATTTTTATTTAACTCCTCCAATACCTCTTGATGTGCTCGCCATACACTTTATTTTGATATACTCCTGTGACATATTAATGGAACAAAATATTAATGTTGTAGGGCTGTTGTTGAGAGCATTCATTATTAAGAATGAATCCTTTGCACAGGGTACCATGAGTACATGTATTGAACTATGCATTGAAGAGGAATCAATACATTCATTAATTGGAAGCCATCAAGTCTAATCTAGTCTTTATCACAACTACCACACAAGTGCATTGTCTAACAGGGGTCATTACACTGGGTGGATCCAAATTTATCTGTTCCTCTCGTTTTGGCCATCTGTAATGAATAGTGTTGTGTCATTGCCTGAGATGCAGCCAACTTTGCCGAATCGACGGATCAAATAGGTTAGGCACCTTTATGCTCTTTGCAATGGAGAAAGATATTTTACACTCACTTGCTATAAGAAACAAAGATCTCCAAGTGAAATATAGTGTGGATTGGACAATTAATCAAGATGTGTCCACACTGCACCATCAAGGATCTCCAAATCAATTAGTGATTGGATTACATGAAGAATAAGACCTCTCCACACTTTCATAAGGGAAGACATCTACACACTTTGGACTGAACAGCCTTTTGCTTCTGAGTTGCTCATCCTGAGGTTCTATGCTTGACTGTGGTTTACTGTTAATAAATTGCATGGTCAGTTGATTATCATGCATATTGAACTGCTTCCTCTGCTGTGTGACCTGGGATCTTATCACAATATATTTTCTGCTCTGGCATCTGGGATTGAATTCATTCCATTCCGATGGGATGGAATGTTCCCTCCCCTTGTCGGCCACAAGACTTACATGTTGGACAAAACTATTGAAGAATTATACACCACTTGCCCCATTATCTGTATCTGAGCAGTCTCAAGCCAAACTCTGAGGCGGGATTAATGAAACAAAATGCTTCCGAACATATCATAATGGACATGTGGTGCTGAGGTCAAGGGGGTCGAGAGCTTCAAGTTCCTGGGAGTGAACACTACCAACAGCCTGTCCTGGTCAGGTCACGTAGATGCCACGGCCAAGAAAGCTCACCAGTGCCTCTACTTCCGCAGGAGGCTAAAGAAATTAGGTTTGTCCCCTTTGACACTCACCAACTTTTACAGATGCACCATTGAAAGCATCCTATCTGGACGTATCACGGCTTGGTGTGGCAACTACTCTGCCCAGGACAGCAAGAAACTGCAGAGAGTTGTGGACACAACCCAGCACATCACGGACACCAGCCTCCCCTCCTTTACCTCTCATTGTCTTGGTGAAGCAGCCAGCATAATCAAAGACCCCTCCCACCCGGGACATTCTCTCTTCTCTCCACTTCCATCAGGTAGAAGATACAGGAGCCTGAGGGCACGTACCACCAGACTTAAGGACAGCTTCTACCCCACTGTGATAAGACAATTGAATGGTTCCCTTACACAATGAATGGACTATGACCTCACGATCTATCTTGTTGTGACCTTGCACCTTATTGCACTGCACTTTCTCTGTAGCTGTGACACTTTACTCCGTACTGTAATTGTTTTTCCCTCTACTACATCTATCCACTCTGTACTAACTCAATGTAACTGCACTGTGTAATGAATTGACCTGTATGATCGGTTTGCAAGACCAGTTTTTCACTGTACCTTGGTACAAGTGACAATAATAAACCGATACGAATACCAATGTTTCTATACTTCCAGATATAGCCTCAAAGGCAAGGCTTTCTACAATCTTTGAAGCAACTTTTTCCCCCAATGAATAAGATAATAATCAGAAAATAATTTACCAGCAGTCAAGTTATGCAACTAAATTGTCATAGTTAATCTAACAAAAGTTATAGAAAGCAAGACTAAAACAAAACTTCAATGAAGCCTTTAACAAGTTCCCAGGTGGAAAGTTGGTCCAAAAGGTTAGTGGTCCTTGTGATCCAAGGCAGGCTGGCAAATTGGATCCTATATGATTCCATAGCTCTAAAATTTATCACAACATTAATTACGTTTATGAACAGTAATTGTGCAGAGAATTTTTTTCTTAATATATCATTAGATAACAAGGTAAAAGCATTTTGTACACTTGTTCTGTGCCTTACATTGCAGTGTTATTAGTTGCAAAGAAATTCACAAGATCATTGTATCAGCCATGCCTTTGAGTCAGAAGATTCAGGTCCTACTCCAGTGCACATAATGTTGGCCAAAACACTCACAGTGCAATGCAGGGGGAACATGCAACAGCTGGAGGTGCCATATTTCAGATAAGATGTTAAAAACCCAAACCCCAAGACCTTCCCAAGAGAACGCAATTCTTGAAGAACAGCAGGGAAGTTCTCCATTTTGTGTCGGCTAATATATATCCTCAACCAACGTCACTGAAAGAAAGAATTATCTTGTCATTATAACACTGCTGTTAGTGGGGCATTGCTGTTTCTTACAATGCAAAAGTGATGGTGATTCAACAATACTTCATCTTTTGTGAAGTCCTTTGGGATTTGTAAAACACAATGTAAATCCAAGTACTTTGGATACCAACCCAGCCAGTCCAACCTTTCCTCACAAGCAAACTCATCCATACCAAACATTCTCTGAACTGCTTCCAGCACACTAACATTATTCCTTAAATAAAGAAGCCAATACTTCACGTGGTACTCCACTTTTGGTCTCTGCAATTCCCTATATCACTGAAGCAAAACCTTCTTACTTTTGTATTCAATTCCCCTTGCAATAAATGATAACATTCTGTTAGCTTTCCTAATTACTTCCTATACCTGCATACCAGCCTTTTGTGAATCATACACAAGTACACCCAACATCTCAGAGCCCTGCTATTAATACTTCTTTTTCATATTTGTACTGTGTAATGAATCGATCTGTACAAACGGTATGCAAAACAAGTTTTTCACTGTACCTCGGTACAAGTGACAATAAAAAACCAACACCAATATTTTCTGCTTTTTCACATTTCTCCCATTCTGCTCCATTTGTAAGATCTTTGCTTACTCACTTAAGTTATCTATATTTTTATTTTGATCAGAATGCTTGATAGATTATCATCACTTTTACATTAACCATGATCTATAAATGCAATTATTTCCTTTCTATTATTCATGATAACTTATTATGACAAGTTATTATGTTTTGGAGGGAATGCAGAGGAGATTCACCAGGGTGTTGCCTGGAATTGAGAGTTAAGGGGAGAGATTGGATAGACTGGCCTTGTTTTCCCTGGAGTGAAGGAAGCTGAGTGTGACCTGACAGCAGTGTATGAGATTATGAGAGGCATAGTTCAGGCAGATATTCACAACCTTTTGTCCCGAAACAAGAGGGGATAGGTTTAAAATGAGAGGAAGGAGTTTTAAAAGGGAACAGAGGGGTAATTTTATTTTCCACTGAAAGCGGTTGATATCTGGAACTCACTGCCAGAGGAAGTGGTGGAATCAGGTACAATCATTACATTTATGAGGCATTTAGATAGACAGTTAAATAGGAAAGGCATAGAAGGTACAAGAAGCCATTTTGTTCCATCAATCTCTACCTAGAGGTTGGGATGAGACCGCCCAGGTGCAGATGATGGGCTAAGTGGCCTCCTTCCATGCTCTATATTTCTTTAGTCCTTACAGAGTCTAGTCCAGAGTCCAGTCCAGAGTTCTTCAGACTCTATGAGTCCTGATGCTGGGTTTTGACCCAAAACATTGACAATTCCTTTCCTCCCACAGATGCTGCTCGATCTGCTGTGCTCCAGATTTCAACATCTGCAGTCTTTTGTGTCTCTATAATTCTTTTGTTTTCTTCCCACTATAATTCTTTATGGGTTTCATCTCAGATCAGAACCTTGCACCCAGCAAGGGGAGCATGGATTTATTCCATAATGCCAAACATAACAACAAGTGCCCACTTAGTCCCTCAGAGGAGACCATTCAACATGCACAATAATGGCAAAGGTGACAACATTCTAACAAGCATATGCATACAATAGTTTATATTATAAACACTGTTTTATATACATGAACTTTTCAGATTAATTTTTAATAAGCACATGGCTGCTACTGACTTATTTAGGAAAATGCTGTTTTACATTTACCACAGCAGAGTTTAGGGGACTTTAACAAGCGCATGTGTGCAATTTGCAATAGGGAGACTGCAGTCGGCTGTGAGTAATGAGGTGCTAACCTGACCTGCAGAGGGACAATAACAGGTGAGAACTGGGCCATTAATCTACTGGTTAATTGTGCATGGAAAAAAAGTACACTTAAAACAAGCATTGCCCTTATCATTACACAATTAACAGAAGTCTCTCCCACAGGAATCAATAAGGAAATTTTGTTTCTATTTGAAAAGTACTTTTAAAGGGGATATGCACTTCAAGAGGTATTCATTGTTAAAGCTCATTGACTTTTTAAAAAACTTTTATTTCAATGTTCTCCCCTTCCCCAGGTAAAGGTCCCAAACAACTATTCTTCACGCCCAAACCAAGATTTGTATAGCACACAAAAAGCTGGAGGAACTCAGTGGGTCAGGCAGCATCTGTGGAGAGAAATGGACCGTCGACGTTTTGGGTCGAGACCCTTCATCTGGACTGAAAGAAGGGAGATAGTCAGTCTCAAGAGGTGGAGGGAAGGGGTGGAGCAAGAGCTGGCAGATGATAGGTGGATCCAGGTGAGGGGGGGGGGTAGACAGATTGGGAATGGCACCAGAAGCTGGGAGGTGATAGGTGGAGGTGACAAAGGGCTGAAGATGATGGAATCTCATAGAATCTGATAGGAGAGGAAGATTGAGCGTTGAATCAAGGAGGTGGGGAAGGCAGATGGGACCAGTGGGGGAGTGGAACCAGTGGGAGGAGGGTGTGGGTGATGGGCAGATGGAATTGGTTGAGGAGTGGAAAGAGATATGGTGATGGATGCTGGGGTGAGTGTAGGAATAACTGGGTAGATAAGGAGGAAAGAGCAAAGGGACAGAGGGGGAGCAGTTCAGAATACAGAAATGTTTTTGAAATGATCTGTATGAATGGCTTACAAAACTAAATTCTTCACTACCATGTGACAACAATAAGCCACCAATGATCCTACCCTCTCACATGACCAATAACTTTCAGTAGTCTTTTGAAGAAACGATCCAATTCATCTCATTTATTGAGTCACTAGACTATCAGAGGACTTGGCAAATTATATTTTTCTGATTCTTTCTATCAGAAGTTGAATTCAATTTGCAAGCTTGTTATAAAGGTATACTTTGTTACTCATGTGACTGTGGTAAAATTCCAAAGTCATGAATTGGCATTTTATCATGACCAAGGACTATACAGCCAGTCCACCTGTCACTCATCTCTAGCAACTTACTGCTGAAATTAAGATTCAATAAGATCATAAGGACATAAGAAATGGGAGAGGCAGTAAGCCACTGGGCTGCTCAAGCCTGTTCCACCGTTCACCAAAGTCATGGCTGATCAATCTCCACTCCATTTTCCAGCTCTACTTTCATCCCCCATGATTCCTCTAATATCTAGAAAACTATGGAAAATTTTGAATATACTCAATGGCAGAGCTTCCACTGCCCTCTGGGGCAGAGAATCCCAAACATTCATTACCCTTTCACCATTGTGTTTTGTGCAGCAGGGTCACATTGGTAGAGGACCTTTGTTCTGCAGATGTTCAGTGTAAGGCCCATCTTATCACACACAAGTTGATGATTTGGGGCTCAGCCATATATGAGAGTGGTCTCCATACTGCAGTTTGATGACTGAGGTTGGAGTGACCTTGGTTCTGAAATGGAGATGATGTGGAAAGAACGGTTTCTGAGTTGTCCAGTAGAATAGCTTCACTCAAGTGGGAAGCTTGTATTGGGTGAGATGCAGATTTGTGATACAAGATTGAGAAGTTGGGCCACGATGCAATCCTGCTTGACACCAGTTGGCAATGAGTTAAAGTGTTGCAAAAATGTATATCCAACTTTATATTTGAAGAACGTTTGGAAAAAAGCAAAACTGACACTTCAAACTGGCCAATTCTTTGCCCCCTTCGATTTCTGCTATAATCTTAAAAACCCATGGATGGCATCATTTAGCAACTATTTCTTAACTTAGTTCGGTTCCTCTCTCATCCCTTTTCCCCAGCATGGACCTGCCCTGGGGCCAGTACCAAAGTAAATAGCTCCCAACTGTTTATGCCTGGTTAACAAGAATTAATAGCCTGCATACAAATAACCAACATGCAAATAGTACTTAGCATCCAATTTTGCAACAAACAATCTGCTGGAAGAACTCAGTGGGTTTAGATGCAGCATCTGTGGGAGGAAAGGAATTGTTAACGTTTCGGGTCGAAACCCTGCATCAGAGGTGAAATGGCCAGTCTAAGGAGGAGAAGGGGAGTAGTGAGAAAGGAGTCCGAGGCAATTTTGCGACATTTTTTTTCTCTTAGACTTTCTACCAATAAAGACTGAAGTTGTCAGGGCAATGTTACAACAGATGCCGGAAACAGCAAAGATGTAAGAATAATAGGAGCAGAACCTTTCAAGATTAGCTATTTTTATAATTATTTCTTACCTAAAAGTAGCAACAATCAAAAGGAAACTTACAGCATAGGAAGCCACAAAACTATCAATATGCTGCCCAGTGTTGTGAAACACAGAAGGTGCACAAGCTAAACAGATAACTGAACATCAGAGCTAACCGCACACACATCTGTAAAAGATTTTATTTTTGCATTTCATCTCTTTACCTCTGAGCTGGCCCCTGACAACTGCAACAGCCCTCAAAGTGAACATGTCAACCTTCTCTGCCCATTGAACTCTGAACTTTCAGCCACCCTGCAGAGATCCTATCAGGCCCTGTTTGCTGCACAGCCACTGCCCTCACAACGATGCACCCTGATCCTGTGTCTTTCAAACTAATTAGTTATCATCAGGATTCAGAGCACATTGCCCATTCCATTCCATTGTATCAGCCTTCAATAGAGATTTAGTCAAAAACTTTAAGGAGAACAAAGACGGTGATATGGAGAGAAGGATAATAAGGCCTGATAGGGTGGTGGAGGCAAATTCATTGGGGGCTTTTAAGAGGGGCTTGGATGGGAACATGAATGAGAGGAAAATGGAGGGATATGGGCATTCTGTAGGTAGAAGGGATTAGCTATGTTGGCACAACATTGTGGGCCAAAGGCCCTGTTCTGTGCTGTACCATTCTATGTTCTATGTAAGGCAAACAAGATTATTCTTCAAAAGAACCAATGCAGAATCAATGAGCCAAGTCATAGAGACACAGAGTATGGAAACATGCTCTTTGGTCCACCAAGTCCATGACAACTATCAAGCACCATCTATACCAATGCTCTGCCAATCCTATTTTTTACTCCCCCCACACTCTCACCCACTACCCGCAGATTCTGCCACTCATCCACATCCCAGGAGCAATTTACAGTGGTCAGTTAACCTCCCAACCTGCATATCTTTGGGATGTAGGAGGAAACTGGAGCACCCAGAGGAAACCCACCTGGTCACAGGGAGAAGGTGTAAACTACATACCAGTGGTCCGGATCAAAACCAGGTCATGGAACGGTGAGGCAGCAGCTCTCCTAGCCCCAGCAGCCTACTTCCATACTATCCTGCTCTACAGTTCTGCAACTTCTATCCTTTTATCCCCTCCCCTCTGCACTCTCTTGAAAACTGCCCACTCAAGATGCTATGCAATTTCACAAACGCCAACAACCATCCAATGGCTTACCATCAGCAAGCTATTCAACTGCAGGAAGCATCTTCGGAAAACTTCGTCTGGTCTCCACAGTTCCAGCAGAGGTCAAAGGACTGGAATTGAGAGTGGGATCCCTCAATGATTCCTGCCCTCCCCTGTATTGGATGCTTTGTAGCGTTGCAACCACTGCCCAATATAAGACCAGCAGAAGTGGTGAGCAGTGCCAAAGAAGCAAGCATCCTTCTGGTTACCACAATTCAGTCCAATAATTGAGCCATCAGGGCATGCGTCATTGGAGGTAACTCCTCAGAACTCCAGATCATCAGGGCCTTCAGCACCCTCTCTTTTGCCAAGTTTGCCATCACCAGTTTGAACTGCCTTCTAACAGGATTTGCCCTCTCAACTGGTCCTCCATCCAAATGCCTCTTAAAGGATGCTTACATTAACTCTTGTTTCCCACTCTACTCAAACTTCCTTGCTTCCTTCTTAGTGTCTCAGCAGCAGGAATGTTGGTTACCAGAGATTTGAGCTTTCCCTATCTGGTCCATGAGGGGTTGGCCTATCTCAGTTCTTGGGATGGTAGCGGCATCTCGACTTGCCGTAGTGCCTCTTAGATGGGGAAGGGAGGTGTGGGGTATGAAACAACAAGTAGTCTTGATTAATGTTCATTGGCCCCTACTGGAAACTCTGTCAGAAGCTGGCAAAATTGAGCTCTGCATTGAACGCCCACTCAGCTGAGTTGGGCAAGGTACCATGAGAGTGTGTCATTGCTCAGCAGCAGAAGAAGAACTGGACACATTAGGTTACACAGAACAGAAAAGAAAGGGACCAGGTGACTCAGCTGGTCTGTACTACCGGGTTATACTCCTCACAAGGTTCTATATACTGTTCCCCCAATTCTTATGAAGGATCATTGGCCCAAAACCTTAACTCTGTTTTCAGCTCCACAGATACTGCCTGGTCTTCTGAGTGTTTCCAACTGTTCTAAGCAACAAACAATCTGCTGGAAGAACTCAGTGGGTCAAACAGTACCTGTGGGAGGAAAGGAACTGTAGACATTTCAGGTTAAAACGTCGACAATTCCTTTCCTCCCACAGATGCTGCTCGACCCACTGAGTTCCTCCAGCAGATTGTTTGTTGCCCCAGATTCCAGCATCTACAGCCTCTTGTGTCTCCATATGAAAGAGATAGTTGGGTGGATACCTTAGCCTTTGTACTGGAGTGTGCAAGTCTGCAGGGTTGTCCAGGAGTCTCCCGTCATTAGTATTTAAGCTGGAAGACAGTGCAGTGAGCACTCCACTCCCTGTCTTTGAGCACTCTCACTCATTAATTGTAAAGATACAGGAGATGGACAGGATGGTTATAGTGATAAAATCTCCGTCAATACATCCTACCAGAGTTGTCAACCCCACTTTGGGCTGGTCTGGGAGTTTGTTTGTCAAAATTAGCACATACTTAGGAGCTCCCATGAGATAAAACATTGGAATAGATGGACTGAACCAGGGTAGAGAGGATCACCAAAGTATGGTCTTTTCTGTACTGCAAGGAGGAGGAGGACATTAACCCAGCCGTGTTGGTGATTTGAGACATAAACTGAGGTGTCAATTATAACAAACAAGATGCTGGAGGAAAATGGACAATCAACGTTTCGGTTCGAGACCCTTCATCTGGACCTAAAACATCGACTGTCCATTTCCCTCCATAGATGCTGCCTGACCCACTGAGTTCCTCCTTGTTGCTCTGGATTCCAGCATCTGCAGTCTCTTGTGTCTCCTGAGGTGTCAACTGTTGGCTGTGTTCATGGTAATTAGTAACTGCCCACAACAGGAATGGGAAGCAAGTCATGGTTATATCCATGACACTTCAGTGTAATGTTTCAGGCACTGATATCAACTAACCCCACTTCCCCCAACCCACTGAAGTTTAGAGGCTGAAGCCACCGCTAAGTACCATGGACATAACTTTCTTATTTTTTGTATGTTTTTACTTTCCTGCCTTCCCTGGTCCTCCCCGCCTCTCCTGGCCATGGGGCCATGGATAGACATTTAGCAGAGCACTAAACACAATCTTTTGACAAAACAACCCTCCAGCTTTGGCTCCGTGCTAATAGAGCAACAGGTCTGCCTTGTGAAACTCCACAGCAGAAATGCAATGCTGTTGGGGGTGGGGGAAGTCAAGACCATCTGGTTGGTGGTTGTGGGTGGGGGGTGGTATCTAAGACAATTTTGGCAGACAGAACCCTGTCTCCACTTAACTAGTTGGTAAGGGCACAGGGCACATGACCCTGACTGCAGCAAGCTCTCTGGTGGGATCAGGTCATGTATTTAATGTGTATGCATATAAAAAAAAATCAGAGGAATGTGGTTCAGGTCAGCTTAAGAGGCAGCTCTCAGACAGATAGATAGCTGCAGGCCATATTTTGACTAACAACAATTAAAAATAATTTCTTCTAAATGAGACCTGGCCACAAGCAATGAAGAAACAGAAATGGGGAAATTTCTACAGCAGAGGAAAGCACAGTGGACTGTGCATTGAACCACCATCTAAATAAAAAAAAAACAGCCTTGTAGTTTAGTCCGTTTCCCTCAATCATCTTCCTCTTCTTCCCACCCCCCTCCCTACAATAAGGTCAAATGAACAAGCAATGCTTAAGCATTTAGCCGAAGGACTAAGGTCTATCCCCTCTGAGAAAACACATGGCCACTGTGGTTTTATAATATGTTCCAGAACATTGCGTTCGCTGTGGAACATTGCAGAAGGAGAGAAGAAAAAAAACACTCCAGTTTTTTGGAATGTTTCATGGAATGTGTTGGGATCAGAACTTCCAATTGGTCTATTTCCTGTAGAACTATAATGAGGCTTTTTAAAAAAAAATCAGAGTACAAACTGTGTGGGAGTTAAAACAAGTTCACATGGGAAATATGAATGACCTGCACACAGACGTTGGATGGGTTTACTAAACAGCTAGTTGGCTTGTTATTCAAAACCTACAAGAGACCAATAAAGTCAATTAAAAAACAGCAGTCCGTTGGGTGCAGAATACGACAGGATTTATGCTTCACGTACTTCAGAGGCTAAAGATTTTACCATTAAACAGTACTATTTCCCTTGCAGATAGAGAAAAAAATGTGTTTCCCAATTTTCCTTTTGCAAAAATGCTGACTATCTTCATTAAATGAATCAAAAATTGTTCGGGGATTTCTTGAACTCAGTGTGAAACCCCAGCTAAATGGCTTGTAACCATTTTCTCTAATTTGATGTTAGAATGATTGTATTACAAACAAATTTTTCTTCCACGGTCATGCTTATGATTTTCAATTAGGTACAACAACAGTGTAGACACACAGCAGTCTGCCAGTGTTCACTGGCCCTATTAGAGCAGGGTAAATAACCTACTGAAATTGTATGACCAATGCACCTTCCCTGCACCCATCGCTACATAGTGCACATGCTGTTGACAGTTCAGTTACTGACATTCTTCAGGATGCCAGAAGAAACCAGCAACAAACAAATTAGGCAAATCTTTTCCATACACAGTTATCATGAAGTACAATTAAGAAAGCTGCCTAAACTTGCGTTGACTGCCTCTGGGATTTATTTTTTTTTAAAATTGATGAAATTGAAACTATGTTAGGGAATACATAACAAAGATATGAGGCGCAGCTGAATTTATGCTTTGTTCTCAGTTGTGTCCCTCCTTTCAAAAGGGGACCTTCTCCCCACCAACTTCTGGTACCTTGCAGAACATTCACTGCATGTACACCAAAGTTGCTTTTGCAGGCTATTGCACTACAGTAGGAATCACAGCTAGGCTGGGTTCATCTCTAGCCCTGTTCACTTTCCAGACTGGGATCCTGCAGGAATTCCTAGGCTCGGCATCTCCCCGTCCTGGGAATGCTAAGACAGTCTGCAGTATTGGCCTCTACCCCTATAGTATGGGTCAGGATTGTACCCCAGGATTCCACATCTGGTGGTTCAGATCTACCTGAGGTAGAGGAGTTTCCATCCAGTCACCAGGGGGAGGCAGTGAGCAATCTAACCACCTCAATGGAGGGTGATGATTTTTCTGTGACTCTTGGTTTGGAGATATATAAATTGTATTCCTATTTCTAATCACATTTACATCTGGGTCTTTTACATAATCCATCTTCAATTATTTTTGTTTCTCTTCTCAAAGACATAGAAGGAGAAGGCCATTCAGCCCTTGGAGCCTGCTCTGCCACTCTATACAATCATGGCTGATCCACTACCTCAGTGTCCGTTTGCCTTCTCTTTTCCCATACCCCTTTTATGTCTTTTGTGTATGGAAATCTATTTACCTTCTTCTTAAACATATTCAGGGACTAGACCTCCACATCTCTCCATGGTAGTGAATTCCAAATGTTCACCATACTCTGAGTGAAGAAATTTCTCCTCATCTCAGTACTAAATGTCATACCATGCATCCTGAGACTGTAACCCCTGGTCCGAGACTCCCTAGCCAGGGGAAACATCCTCCCTGCATCCAGCCCATCGAGCCCTGCCAGAGTTTTGTATGTTCCAATGAGATTCCCTTTGTTCCTCCAATTCTAGTGCATATTGGCCTGGTCAATCAGATGGATAGGGTGGCAAAGAAGGCATATGGCATGCTTGCCATCACTGGTCAGGGGACTGAGTATACAAGTAAATCATGTTGCAGCTATATAAAACTTTGGTTAGGCTGCACTTGGAGTATTGTGTGCAGTTCTGGTCACCAATTACAGGAAGGATGTGGAGGCTTTGGAGAGAGTCCAGAAGTATCCAGAAGAAGGATACTCCCTGGATTAGAGGGTATGAGCTATAAGTCGAGGTTGGACAGACTTGGTTTGTCTTCTCTGGAGCAGTGGAGGCTGAGGGGAGACCTGATAGAACTTTATAAAATTATGAGAGGGATATACAGAGTAGACAGCCAGAATCTTTTTCCCAGGGTAGAAATGTCGAATACTAGAGGGCATAGCATTAAGGTGAGAGGGGAAATGTTTAAAGGGGATGTGCAGGGCAAGTTTTGTACACAGAAAGTGGTGGGTGCCTGGAACGTGCTGCCAGGGATGGTGGTGAAAGCAGATACAATAGTGGTGTTTAAGAAACTTTTAGATAGACACGTGAATATGCAGGGAATGGAGGGATATGGATCATGCACAGTCAGAAGAGATTTAGTTTAATTTGGCATCATGTTCGGTACAGAATTGGTGTGCTGGAGAGGCTGTTCTTGTGCTGTACTGTTCTATATTCTATGATCTATGTTCCAAATCTCTCCTTGTGTGGCATTGCTGCCATCCCTGGAATCAATCTGGTGAACTTTTGTTGCACTCACTCTATGGCCAGTATATCCTTCTTTAGGTGAGAAGACCAAAACCAAACGCAATGTTCCATCAACCTGAAATGTTGACTCTACTTCTCTATTCACAGATGCTGCCTGACCTGCTAAGTATTTACAGTATTTTCTGTTTTCATTGCAGATTACTTATCAGAACACTCTATGCAAAAAGATGCATTTCACTGTGTGTTTCGAGGTACATGTGACTAATAAAGATATCATATCTTATCATGGAAAGGGCTTTCTGCAGACTTTCAGATTAGGGAAGGAGACTCAACGGTCCCTCTTGATTGATGAACTCCAAAGCATTATGAGGTCAGAAAGGACCGTGTACAGTGTTTGATGCTGCTCCCCGTATTTTTCTTTCTTGTCCACCGTGCCTCTAGATGGGACAAAGTCCAAACTGCAATTTGAGGAGCAGCCTCTCAGCCACTGAGAGGAGCCAGTCGACGAAGACCCTGGCAATGACTTGTTCCATGGCAGAATCTTTTCCTCTGCCTACCTGATAACCTTTTGCAGTGACAGAGCCCAGAGCTAAGTTTCTTCTTTGGAAGTGCGATGTCAGGCATACAAGCAGTATGGACTGCCCAATGGAGCTGAGCTGGGGATGTCAGCCTAAGAAAGTATGCTGATGTTGGTTTGCTTATCCTGCCAATGGACTTGGAGGATTTTGCAAGGATGGTGTTGGTAGTTTCTCCCCAGTGTTATGAAGTGCTTGCTACAGGTACTCCAGCTCTCAGAAGCATTTCGGGAATGCGGGTATCACTGCAAATTGGTGGACCAAGAGTTTTATGCCAACTTTGCAGTCTTGATCTTCACTATTACAACGAGACCTAACACAAGATTGAAGAACTCCGGATCTTCCATCTGGACACGCTGCAGCCTTCCGGAAAGTGAGGTGCCTCTTCAGTACACAAAGCCAAAGGGGATTAGAGAAATCCTGGAGGAGGATGATCTCTCTCACTGCACTAACCTTGAACCAGTCCCCACCAACGCAGTATAAAATACATTTTAAAAGTGTCCAAAAGAAAACTTCTTCAAAGCAAAATGAGAGAGTAAATATTTCCACTGAAACTTTTCTAACATTCACAGCCCAAGTGTCTTTCGTATCTATAAATGCAGCCACAATATCACTGAAGCCTTCCCACAACGCATTGCACTCCACCAGTCTGTCTGTACTAAAACGAACAAATTGTGTTTACACTTTCTTTGCCTGTTTAACTAACTTTTAATAACTTTTATGTTCTTATGTGTGCAAATTAAGAAATTAAAATGCTTATTTGTTTTAAAAGAAATTGCAAAACATATCTTTCATTTCTCAGTAAATTAAAATGATGCCCTTATATTTACGCCAGAGTTTAAATCATACTGATGCAAGGCTTAATTCTGTCAGCAGTACAATTACAGGAACTAATAGTCAAATACTTTCATTTTGTCTCCATAATTGCCTTTTTATTTGTGTAATCATGTATGAGAGATCCCAGCACAATTAAATTTAAAACCTTCAGTGATGCTTTCACAATCTGTTGGGTTAAACCTTCATTTGAATCATTGCAACCGATCTTGTGGGTTTTTGCAAAAAGAATCCCAAAGCCCATTCTCATGGGCTGTCCCACGGGAATAACAGCTGGAAAACTGCATTCAGCCTCTTGGGAAAGTTGATGTACCAATCTCCCTGTCTGTTCTGTAGAAGTGCATGTGTATGGTAGCAATCTGTAGTCTCATGTGTTTAACCGTTTGTTGTGTGTATGTATGTATATTTCCACATGTGTGAAATGTGTGCATGTTATGTATTCATGTGTGTCAACCCTGTTTGTGTGTGTGTTATGCACTCATGTGTGAATTTGATGTATATGTGTGAGTGTGTGTGATAGGTATGCATGTGCCATAACCCAACTACATCACAGTAAAAGCATTACTTAGTACTGCACTACTGCAAGAGTACTTTGAGATATTCAGAATGAAGAAGGGAAGAGAAACAAGACTAGAATTTGGACTGACTTGAATAATTTTTATGTTGATAAAAGCCAATATGCATGTGTTAGATTGTACTTGCAATCGTTCCTGGGTCAATTAATGACCATCAAGAAATTGTCTGAGCACCACTGGGCACAATTCACTTTCCTGCAGCTGACGTGTGCCTGCCACTAGTCACATAGCCAATGATGTCATCCAGTGTACAGCACCTGTTCCATCCTGGATGAAATGAACCATTAAAGGTGGAACCTACAACCCATGTTTATAACTCACTACAAAACTCAAAGAGCAAATCCCACAGCAAATTGGTAGGGAGATGTGAATTAAAATGAAAAGGCACCCACTGTTCCATTGACTTATTGCTCTGCCCACCTGCCAGCCCCAGCTTTTCCACATCAACATCCCAGCTTCATTGGGTGTCCCATGACTTGAAGCAGGCTTTCTGTATATCTGATGGCACTGATACGCACCGTGACCACTGCAAGCGTGATGAACCCATGCCTCTAAGTGGTGTGAGGTCAGTCACAGCATGGCACGACAAGTGGGGTGAGGAGTGGCTAAACACACACAGCACAGCCAGTGCCCCCTCCCCTGGGCTCTCCTTCACCTCCCTCACAACCATTCCTGTAGCTGCTCCGTAAAGGAAATGTCCTCCAGAGCTCTGGTACCCAACCCCTGTGTCACAGGGTGGCTGCCTTCCTTATAGGAACGTTGTCAGGAACCACACAGGTAGAGCTTCCACACATGGAAACTAACCGCTAGCCTTTTTTTCGCCAGTTTCCTGATTTTTTTGTGTGTGGGTCACCTGAGTAAGTGTCAGTCTGAGACACAGCACCCATGGAGGCCAATTGTAGGAACATCACATGATTTACTAACCAGAATCACACACTGAGAATATGAATGACTCAGATCAAGACTGGCCAAGCCACTAATAGGAAATCCCCAGGCTGATTCATCAATGATGCAGCATAGGTTAAGGGGAAGTCACTTTCCTTTGTGACCCTTGGAAGAGTGAAAAATTATATCTTCAGATCTGAAAAATTCACTGAGTAAAAAAAGATTTGGTAGCGTTTGAATCATTTCTGCAATGTCACGTGAGAAGAACTGTGTGCAGAACAAGTGGCTTTGCTTCATTTCTCCTCCAATGTATCTTCTTTGTATAGATCATATTAAAGGTTTAGAAAGTTCTTCCTGCCTAGGACACCAAGCAGATCACAAGTGGAAAAAGCAGTACTTGTGATGAGACTCCTGAAATTCAATCACACCATCAGATTGAAGGTGTCTATCTCAATTGTCCAAAGACACTAAGGACCCTGCCTCAAGCACACTACAAAGTCCAATCATAGACCATAACAAAGGAGGACCTCCCTATTTTCCAGCCAACAGTGTAAAGGTGGAGGAGATGGACTCAAGCTGCCAAGACTACACAGAGCACTGTCAATCAGTTAACTGGATCTTTTCTCCACAGCTCTGCCCCATGTATCTGCAGAGATACCCAGAAGTACACATGGAGTTTCACTTGAATTCAGTTGAAATGCAGTGAGCCAAATATAGTGGTCTACATAGTAGCTGTGCCACTGCTGGTTTCAGACCCAGACTACGACTTGAGTGGGGATGAGGGTGGGCATTGGGAGCATGGGGTAAGGGTGGTGACATTGAACTGTGATATCACTTAGGTGCACCCTATCGATTGCAGGCACCTCTGAGTATGAAACTGATGGAGCCAGAGAGAGTATTACATCTGCACAGAGTGCATGTAAAGACACTGGTTAAGCAGTCTGTTTGGTTGAGACAATTTACAGTGGTTACTGGAAAGATAATGCGGAAACAGGCAGGGCTACTTACGTCAGACAGGTCAACTAGTGGAGCAGCTTCCTTTCAATGTCATCGGTTCTTCACCCTCCACCATCTCTTGATCCAAGCAACGCACATTTCTATCAATGCTGGGATCCTCCCCTCCCAACCACCCTCGACTCCCACACCTAACCCCATGCAGATATACTGCTGGGAGTGAGTTTTGCCGGGCTATTTACACCAATAGCAGTGGTCAAGTATAAGCTCACCTTTACCAACGCCCAAACAAGCCCACATTCCCACAGGGGTCCTGGGAGGGTAGTGGGGAAAAGAACAAATCCCAGCTCTCCTGAGGATGCAATAGCTTCTGCCTCTCTGGCTGAAGTTGAGTATGGACCCAACGAGGAAAAAATCATGCATTTCTGCAGCAGTTAATGGAACCATTAACATAGCAACCTAATAGAGCAGTTCAACATCATAGAACAGCACACTGGAACAATCCACCAAAGGCTACAGGTGACTCTGAAAACTGCAAGGAAAGAGAAGAAGCACCAGCCTTCCCACAGTCCCAGTGACTTCAAAAAATCCAAGGGTTGGTTGCTTACCTGTGTAGATGAAACGGCCTGGGGTCCCTTTACAGAACTGTTTCGACTTGTAGGACAGTGTGACTTCCACCACACCGGGGATGTGGCGGGGAGGGGTCTGCACTCTAATTGCATGCGGGGTGATTAGCTGCAATAAAGCACAGTAAAAATGCCATCAGGCTATCAAGTGATGTTCTTTAGCAGCACTTGACTGCCAAGTTTCAGTAAACAGGGCTTTTTCAAACCCGTAATAAACGTGTCACTGCCCTAATACTCTGCTGATAGAATGCACATTAAAATGTACTGACAAGAGTATTAAAAGTGTTTTACAACACAGTTGTAAAGCAATTAACTCTGTATTTCCCTGGTCTGGCATGGCTTGGCTGATTTCCTACCCTGAACATAGTGAGCAACAGGAGTAAGGTTCATAAAAGTGTTTTACTGTAACCAGTTAGTTTATTTTAATATACGTTCCTCAGATAACAAAAGGGGATGGAAAAGGATTTCCTTTCTGAACAGAAGATGGTATTAACTTCACACGTTTGTCTCTGACAGTGAGTATTTGCTATTGAAGAATTCCATTAACCTGTCTGGCAGATTATTCCAAACCCTGATTATAACATAATTGACACAATGGAATTAAGTAGAAAGTTCAAACATTCAGTTTGCACCTTGCCTGGTGAGCACTGAAATCAATGCAATGTAAGTTTAGATGCAAAATGGGCATGCAACTCAAACCCATACTGTTTGAAAAGGACAAAGGTCAGGTTAAAATCAGGGCTGAAGCTTGAATGAAATAATTTTTATAAATAAAAGTTTTAAGTTTACTATGTATTAGCTTATGTTCTGCCATCCTACCAAAGCAATATTAATATGATAATTAAGGCCAGTACTACTTGTGTTTAATATGTATCTTTGACTCATAGATCTCTCATGAACAAAAGCAAAAAATACAGATGCTGGAAATCGGAAATAAAAGCAGAATGCTGGAAATACTCAGTGGGTTGGGCAGCATCTGTGGAGAGGGAAACTGCTATGTTTCAGGTGGATGATCTGGTGAAATATTTCTGATGAAAAGTCATCAGCCTGAAACATTAACTCTGTTTATCACTTTCCACAGATGCAGCCTGACCTGGTGTGTATTCCCAACATTTTCTGGCTATAATGCAGATCTCCAATGATATTGCTCCTACTCAGTGGATGAATTTTTGCTTTTGAATACCCAGTATGTGAACAAAGGCAGGGCCACTGATTATTAAATGGTGATTGAATTTTTACTGGTGTTCTGGGGTTTGAATTCCCACCTGACAGCAAGCACTACTTCATACACTGTACAGAGGTTGTAAAGGTGCTATATCAATGTAAGCCTTCTTTGTTACAATAGACCTGTGGTTTTTATTTTTAACCCATATCTTTGTCTCTCATCTTAAAGCTACAAATTCACAGCAAAACATCATACAAAATATACCAGTTGGAATCCAACATTATATAGCAAAAGCTTGAAGAAGTTGCATCTGTATAGCTCTTTATATGTTTGTTTAGGCATTTTCCAAAGTGCTTCAGAGCCAATGAAATACATTTTAAAATAGAAAACACTGCAGTCAATTTGTGCACCGCCAGCTCCCACAAACAGAGAGAGCTTGGGGATGCAAATCAATAGCCTCCTGAAAGTGGCAACACAAGTGGATAGGGTGGTGAAGAAGGTGTACAGCATACTCGCCTTCATCGGTTGGGGCATTGAGTATAAAAGCTGGCAAGTCGTATTGCAACTGTACAAAACGTTGGTTAGGCTACATTTGAAGTGTTTAGTACTGTTCTGTTCACCATACTATAGAAAGGACGTGGAGGCTTTGGAGAGGGTGCAGAAGAGTTTCACCACAATGTTGCCTGGATTGGAGTGTAATGGCTAATAGAAGAGGTTGGGAAAACTTGGGTAATTTTCTCTGGAGCGTCAGAGGCTGAGGGGTGACCTCATAGAAGTTTATAAAATTATGAGAGGCATAGATAGAATAGACAGTCAGGGTCTTTTTCCCAGGGTGGAGATGTCGAATACCAGTGGGCACAGGTTTAAGGCAAAAGGTGGAGAGGTTAAAGAAGATTTGCGAGGCAGGTTTTATTTTACACAGAGCGTGAGAGGTGCCTGGAATGTGCTGACAGGGGAAGTGGTAGAAGCAGAAACAATAGCAACACTTAAAAGGCATTTAGACAGATACATGAACAGGCAGGGAATAGGGGGATACAGACTATGTGCAGAAGGATGGGATTAGTTAGATTGGCATCATGGTTGGCACAGACATGGTGGGCCGATGTGCCTGTCCTATCCCTGAATCTTGGGAATTTTGGAAAATTAAAAACAAAACACAGCTTTTTCACTGGCTACTTCTTTTGAGACTCTAGAATGAAGTACATCAGGAATGGAGACTCATCAGTTTTTCAAATCGCACACCATACTTGCTGAAAAAGTGCATTAACCTCAGAAACTCAGGAGGAAAATAAATCATCTTTGGTCAAATCTTTTAAATGCAAGTGTGCAATGAACACTACCTCAAAAATTCATTCAATTGAGTCCTATGCCAAAATGTTCCCTCATCCTAAATTTAAGTCTTCAGAACAAATCAACTGTATTTGACAACGTTGACAGTCCATAATTATTTCTCGGCAATGCTGATTGCTAGAAATTGTAAGCCTCGCTGTTACCAAGCCCAGTAAGACAAGGACAGAGACGAAGCAAGACATGCACACAGAATACCTTTCCATCTAACTTTAAAGATAAATGGATTAAATTCTCAACCAGAATGGCAGGGTCAAGCATTATATATGACAACATTGTGTAGTTTATCCTTTGCTCAGAACCGATGGCGTGCTTTCAAACAGGTGGTATTGCAACAATATGCCACATTTATACTGACTGGTTTCTATTCACCAAAACATTCTGTAATGGCTATATTTTCACTGAACTATGCTAATTCCTCTCATTATTTGCCCTTTCTCTCCCAAAGTCATTGAAGGCCACTAGAATAATGTCTCATTTTCCCTCTAACACCTCATCCCAATGCCCATCCCTCTTTTGCAGTCTTCAATACAGGAACAAGAACATCAGCCAACCTGTTAGCTGGGTTAGTGACAGTAATCAGAAGCCGGAATTTTAAGTGACCCTGCTCACCACAGGGAAACTGAGACCAGACTGCTGGTAGGATTGCACATGGATTACCACATGTGACAACCTTATTATCATATCTTATTCTGAACTGATTTACTCATCTCATATCCTCTTCCTCCCAACAATCTTTCCATTCCCATAGCATCGCCTGTAGCTTTCATCTTGTGTCCTGATGCCACACTTGACCCATGGTCCACTGGATCATCACACCAAATGGAAAACAACAAGATTCCTTCTTGCCTTAATGGATGCCTCCTGACTGTCATCTCTCGTCCACTTTCTAAGGCAAATAAGGTCACAGACCTAATGAGGGTAAATGATAACAGTGTAGGTACGTGCAATGGGTAGCATGGATATGATGGGAGAAAGGACCAGTTTCTATGCTGTAAAACTCCAAGACTTCATCTCTCAAATGTTTTTATAACTAACTAGTATAAGCATCTTTTTCATTTATTTCTGTTCTGGAATGTGGCTATTGTGAAGAAGGCCAGTATTTATTGTCCAGCTCTAAATTGCCTTTCAGAAGGTATGTTCAGCTATCTTCTTGACCTCTGGCTCAAACTGCAGCACAAGTCCATGAGAAAGTGGACTCCACAACTCAAGGTATCATTGTGGAATCGTTGACCAACTTCAGAATAGCCACACATCCTTCTTTAAAAGTGAAGAATTCTGAAGTGCAGCGAATGGCTGGACTTTGCTGTGTGCAACCCTTCACCTCATCACTCAGGCTCCCAGTGTACCAGTAAAGTGCGATAAATTGTTATCAGTTGAAACCTGGTCTTTGAAAATAAAAGCCCTAAGGTTCAATTAGGCTGAGGGCAGTAGGTTACAGACATATTTTCCAGTGTCTCTGGGGAGGGAGACATCTCACATCTTTAAGTGAAATATGATGAACATGGTCCATCAATAAATGCACTGTTCACTGACGGGCTAGGACAATTCCAAGCTCAACAGAAAGATCTTGCGATTATACCACATCTTTGTCAGCGTAAATCATCCCAAGACACTTCACAAAAAGTCTACTAATGTTGTAACTTACCCAATATATATAAAGATATATAAAGATTGATGCCAGACCTGCATCTGTCAGTGCCATATTGATACCAGAGCTGCTCCCACCAGTACATGAACCTAAACACAAGAGATTCTGCAGATGCTGGAATATGGAGTAACACACACAAAATACTGGAGGAACTCAGCAGGTCAGGCAGCATCTATGGAGGGAAATAAACTGTTGACGTTTCAGGTCGAGACCCTTCATCAGGACCTGTCGAATAAACATCGACTGTTTATTTCCCTCCATAGATGCTGCCTGACCTGCTGAGTTCCTCCAGCATTTTCTGTGAGTAGTACATGAACCCATCAGTGCGTGATCTGCAGCTACTGCCACCTGGGACCAACCTGTACCCACCTGTACCAGACCTACACCCACCCTTCTATGACTTTTATTTACTGGTCCTAAATGGTGCATCTACTTATATCTATCATGGATTCATTAAAACATGCAGTGGGAGGTCATTCAGTCCGTCAAGTCAAGGTCAGGCAAGGAAAGAGCTATCAAGATAAATCTCACATCCCACTTCAGTTATTATTCTTCCAGGCTACAACACACCAAGTGTTGATCCAGGTACTTCAGAAATATGATGAGGGTTCTGTCTGCACCACCCTTTCACACAGTGTGTTACAAACCCCCACTAGTCATCCAGTGAGAAAGCGTTTCCTCAACTCCCCCTGAGTCTACGCCCTGCAGTTATTGACCTCACTGCTGAAGGAAATAGGTCCTTCTGTTCATCCTGCCTTGCCTTCACTTTTATGCAATAAGAAATAAAGGAAAGACTCAGCAGGTCAGGCAGTCTTTGTAAAGGAAGAAACTGAGTTAGTGCCAGTGAAAGGTGGCACTAGAAGGAAAGTCAACAACCTGAAAAATTGAAGCCATCTTGTGGCTTTATAAACAAAATAAAATTAAAGCCATGAGTATTTTGTGTCATTATTTATTGAGGAGAAGAAATTGGAGGATAATGAAAACAGAGTGGGACATGCTAATGTGCTAAGACATTTTGAGATTAAGGAGGAGGTGATGCTGGGTCTTCTGAAAAACATTAAGGGGGATAAGTCCATAGGGCCTGATGGCATATATCCCAGAATATTGAAAGATTAAGTGAGGCTTTGACAAGGATCCTTGTGTCCTCACTAGCAACAGGCTGAGTCCCAGAGGACTGGAGAGTAACAAATGCTATGCCTTTGTTCAAGAAGGGAAATAGGGACAATCCTATAAAGGGTAATTATAGGCCAGTGAGCTTCATGTCAGTGGTAGGGAAGCTATTGGAGAGGATACTGAAGGATGGGATTTATGCACGTTTGGCCTGCTTAAGGGCAGGTCATGTCTTACAAACTTGATTGAGTTTTTTGAGGATGTGACAAAGGTGCTTGAAGAGGGTAAGGAAGTGGATGTTATCTATATGGGCTTTAGTGAGGCATTTGACAAGGTCCCTCATGGTAGGTTGATTCAGAATATAAAGATGCATGGGATCCAGGGTGAATTACAAGTTTGGATTTGGAACTGGCTTGCCATTGAAGAGTAGGGGTGGAATGCTGTTATTTTGGCTGGTGTTCTGCAAGGATCAGTGCTGGAACCTCTGCTGTTTGTGATATATATCAGTGATTTAGATGAAAATGTAGATGGGTCGATTAGTAAGTTTGTGGATGACACCAAGATTGGTGGACCTTTGGACAGGAGTTTAATCCAGGCAAGTGTGAGGGGTTGCACTTTGGGAGGTCAAATGAAAGGAGTAACTATACAGTTAATGGTAGGCCCCTTAATAGCATTGAGGTACAGAGGGATCTTGGGGTCCAAGTCCAAAGGGCTTGCCTTCATTGGTAGGGGTGTTGAGTATAACAGTAAAGAAGTCACGCTGCACCTAAATAAAATTTTAGTCAGACCGCACTTGGGAGTATTGTGTGCAGTTCTGGTCACCCCATTATTGGAAGGATGTGGAGACTGTGGAGAGGGTGCAGAAGAGGTTTACCAGGATGCTGTCTGGATTAGAGAATATGAGCTATAAGGAAAGGTTGGACAAACTTGGGTTGCTCTCCCTAGAGTGTTGGAGGCTGAAGGGAGACCTGATCGAGGTTTTTAAAATTATGAGAGGCGTAGATAGGGTAAACAGTCAGAATCTGTTCCCCAGGGTAGAAATGTCAAACACCAGACGACATGCTTTTAAGGTTGGGGGGGGAAGTTTAAAGGTGATGTGAGGAGGCAAGTATTTTAGGCAGAGTGGTAGGTGCTGGAATGGGTTACCAGGGTAGTTTGGTGGACTTTAAGAGGTATTCAGGCAGTTTGGTGGAGTTTAAGAGGCTTTTAGATAGACACATGAATATGAAGGGAATGGAGGGATATGGTTGACGCACAGGAGGATGACACTTAGTATAAATCGGCATCAAGATCAGCACAACATCATGGGCCAAATGGCCTGTCCAGTGCTGTTCTATGTTCTACATTCTATCTCTCTGTCCCCAGATGCTGCCTGATTTGTTCAGTATCAGCAGCACTTTCTGTCTTTGCTTCAGATTTCCAGCATCTGCAGTATTCGTTTTTGTCATAATTTTATGTACCTCTATACAATCTATACTATTGTTGCCTCAGTGTCCGCCCAGGACTAAAATTTTGCATTTTTGGCATCGTCTTTGTGAATCTTCTCTGCACCCTCTCTTCTGGTATCATCTCCTTCCTGTAGCCTCTCGTTGTGGCCAGCTAGTATTATGTTAAGTTCTAAAATGACCACCCAGCTTTTGCATTCTGTACCTGGACCAGTAAAGACATGCATCTCATAAGCTTTCATAATTACATAATCTACCTATTTAATGTCAACCTTTTAACCGTCAGAGGTCAGTCTGTATCCACTACAGTCAGCCCTTTATCCATCAGTGTCAGTCCTGTACACACCACAGTAAGACCTGTATCCAAAAAGAAGGCATGTGCACCCACCAATGTCACTCCTGTACACACTAATACTAAAACCGCATTCACCAATATCAGGCCAGAATCCATCAACGTCAGACCTGTGTACAATGAAAATAAGAAATAGAAGCAAGCATTGGCTACTCAGTCCCTAAGGCTTGGTATGCCAACTGCTCTGCCTGAGACCGCAAGAAACTGCAGAGAGTTGTGGACACAGCTCAGGACATCACAGAAACCAGTCTCCCCTCCATGGATTCTGTCTACACTTCTCACTGCCTCGGTAAAGCAGCCAGCATAGTCAAAGACCCCACCCATCCCAGACATTCTCTCTTCTCCCTTCTCCCATCGGGCAGAAGATACAAAAGCCTGAAAGCACATACCACCGGGCTCAAGGTCAGCTTCTATCCTGCTGTTATAAGACTATTGAATGGTCCCGTAGTATGATAAGGTGGACTCTTGGCCTCACAATCTACCTCGTTGTGGCCTCGCACCTTATCACCTGTCTGCACTGCACTTTCTCTGTAACTGTAGCACTTTAATCTGAATTCTGTTATTATTTTCCCATGCACTACCTCAACGCACTGATGTGATGAATTGATCTGTATGGATGGCATGCAAAACAAAGTTTTTCACTGTACCTCAGTACATGTGACAATAATAAACCAATTTACCCTCGTGTCTGCTCTATCCTTCAATAAAATCATGGCTGTTGTTTAACCTCAGTGCTGCTTTCTGCATTAAGCTCATATTCCTTGATTCCCTGAATATCTATAAAGATCATTGAATTACTCAGCAACTAAGCCTCCAAAGCAATGAATTCCTAACGCTTATTTCTCATATCATATCTGAATGACTGATAGTTTATCGTGAGATCCTGACCACTGGTTCTGGACACTGCAGCTACAGGAAGCATCATCCCTGCATCTGCCTGTTAAACCCAATCTGAGTTTTGTAAGTTTCGATGCGATCACCTCTCATTCTTCAACTCTAGAGAGTATTGGCTCAGTCTTCTTAACATCTCCTCAGAGAACAAACTTCCACCCCCTTCCCATTAATCAATCTGGTGACTCTCCACTGCACTACATCCTTCTTCACAGGAAATAAGACCATTAACCAATCCTCAATCCACACCCATATCTTACCCCAGTGCTCTGAGCTCTAATTTTAATAATTACTTTTGTGGCACCTTATCAAAGGCCTTCTGAACATCCAAATATACCACATCCAATGGTTCCTTTCAGTTACAAACTTAAAAAAGTCAAGCAGATACGTCACGCATAATTTTCCTTTCATAAATCCATGCTGACTCTGCCCAATCCTGTTATATTTTTGGTGTACTATTCCCACTTCCTTAATAATAGATTCCTGCAATTTTCTAATGCAGATTTTAGACCAGTTGGCCTGTAGATTTAGAACATAGAACATAGAACAATTACAGCACAATTTAGGCCTTTTGGCCCACAAAGCTGTGCCGAATTTTGTATTTTCTCTCTTTCTCTCTCCTTTCTTCCACTCGGTGGGAACTTAAGAAGATGACAAACTGTGCATCCACTGTCTCCATAGTCACCTCTTTCAAAACCTTGGGACTCAGGCCATTATGTCCTGGGGACTTATTGGATTTCGGTACCATTAATTATTGCAACATTTTTTGTTATTAATGCTTATTTCTTTCAGCTCCTTTGTCACTCCAGACTTGCTCCACTCTTTCTGGGAGGTTTCCTGGATTTTCTTCCGTGGAGACACACACAAAATATTTGCTAAATTCCTCCACTATTTCCTTATTGTACAAAGTCATTCCTCCTGACTTAGTCTTTAAGGGACCCACATTAACTTCTGCTATTTTTTTCTTTTTTGTGCGACTACAGTCTATTTTTATGTTTCTCGCTAGTTTACTCTCACATTCTGCTCTCCCCTATCCTTTTCAGTGCTGTACCCGGCACCCTCCCCCCCCACAACATCAGTCCTGTACCCTCCAGTGTCAGACTTGTAGGTTAATTATTGTTCTAAGTGCTAGAAAGTGTTGGAAGGGCTGGACATTCCTCACAGCTCAAATGGACAAACTTTGTACTCCCACATTGCATGCTTTATAAATCCCAGTGACAACACTGACAAAATGTTTTCTGCAAGAGGTGAAATGTGAAAATTCACACCGGTATGAAGAACCTTTCCAGAAGTTAATTTGCAAATCCACTTGAGATGATCAGTCACAGTTCCTCAGGAGTAACTTCAGGGTGCTGCAATCAGCAAGTGTGTAACACTTAATTTAACAGCCCGATCAGTACCAGGGGACCCCATGATCAATATCAGCGAGGCAAAGACACTCCTTATCAGTCTCCATACAGCTTGCACTGCCAGATAAACAACCCCTTATCAGGTACAAATTTAAGCATAATTAAATTTAAATTGAAAACTTGCCTGCTGTTTAACCTTTCCAATCCCGCCTCTTGTCAATTTTAACCCTGCAGGAGCTTTTCTGTTTACTCTTGCCATCCTGAAGCAACTCATAGAGTCATACTGCACGGAAACAGGCCCTTCAGGCCAACTGCTCCATGCCGACTGTGCTGCCCAGTGAGCTAGTCCCATCTGTCCACGTTTGGCCCATAGCCTTCTAAACCTCTCCTAACCAGGGACTTATCTAGATGGCTTTTAAATGTTGCTAATGTGCCCGCCTCAACCAATATTTCTGGCAGCTCATTCCAAATACGCACCACCCTTTGCGAGAAGAAGCTGTCCCTTTTAAATCTCTCGCCTCAGATCTTATGCCTATGCCCTCTTGTTTTTAGCACCCGCTCCCCAGAAAAAAGACGACGTGCTTTCTCCCTGTCTATGCCCCTCATGATCTGTATAGCTCTATCAGGATACCCCTCAATCTCTTACATTCCAGAGAATAAAGCCCTAGTCTATGCAACCTCTTCTTGAAACTCAGGCCCCCAAGTCCAGGCAATATCCTGGTAAATCTTTACTGCACTCTTTCTAGTTTAATAACATCTTTCCTGTAACAGGGTGACCAAAACTGTACACAATACTCCAAGTGTGGCCTCACCAATGTCTTATATAATTTCAACATAATGCGCCAACTCCTATATTCAATGCCCTGACTGATGAAAGCCAGCGTGCCAAACACCTTCTTCACCACCCCATCTATTTGTGATGCTGCTTTCAGCAAACTATGCACTTTCACTCCTAGGTCCCTCCTCTCCTCTCCTTCTCCCTGTCCTCTCCTCTCCTCTCCAGGTCCATTTTCACCGGGGCAAGAAACATTGGGAGTCCTGCCCCAGTGCCCAGTGCTTCACATGCCGGTTCAGACAGTGAGCAATTTCTATCCAAATACGCAGAGTTTCACAACTAAGGGATGTACCATCAATCTCACAGGAACCACTGGACATTTAGAAACTGAAATCTTGGCACAATTTTTCCTTCCTCACCCAAGGTTACTGAAGACAACTGTGAGGAACCAGTTTCTATTCTGGATGAAAATGAATCCAATGATCAAAGCTGAGACCTTGCTAGACTAGAAAAAGAAACAGAGTTAATGACTCACATCAGAGACCGTTTGTGACAACAGGTCTCTGACCTGAAACATTAAGTTTGTTTTTCCTCCATGGATGTTGTCTGACCCACTGAGGGTTTCGAATGTTTTTGATTTTTGCAAGGTTGGGTTTTACATCTGACACTACATTTACACAGAAAGTCACAGTGGGCGCTAATAGGACATCCCATTTCAAATCCAGCACCATCCAGTCATGGACCTTCTGTACCCAGTCTCCAGGGGTTAGTTGGTACCATGTAACACACAATGCAATGTGAATGAAACAGCATTAATGCTGCTAGAGACTCAAAGAGTTACTCAGAATTACATTCTCTGCTTGGCATTCACGTGCGCGCATGCGCGCGCACACACGCACACACACACGCACACAGAGACAGACACACACAAGAACATACAGAGATACACACACATATGACATACACTCTCCCTCCCACACACAGATACATACATACATGTACAGGGAGACACATACAAATGAACATACACACAGACATATATTTACACAAAAAACACATATAAATGCGCAGAGGCAGACACACACATGCGAACACACACAGATATACATTTTCATTTCCCCACACACACACACACACATACACACACAGGATCACACATGCACATGCAGAGTGACATATACATATGAACATACACATAGACATATACTCACACACACAACACACAGACACAGAGGCACAAACACAGACACACACAAAAAAATGCAAGCATAGACATAAACATAAACACACATGCCCAGCCACAAACCCAGTCACACACAAACTCAGACACATACATGTACACATATACCTGCATGCACACAAACATATGCACACACATGGACACACACTAATATACAAAACTGATGGGTGGGAAAATACTATCCAATCAACCCTGCCGCACCACACTCACATTGGCTGAAGCATCGTATCTGAACACTTCTGCCCTCTCTGCAGCTATGTAATTGCCCAGGAGTGTGAGCACACAGCACTGTATCACATGCGTGACTTTCTTTGTGTGGCCCTGCCAAGAACTTTGTACAAGTTTCAGTACGTGAAAATGAGACCCATTTTGAAGCAATTTAGAGTGACACACTGAGCTCTTCTGAACTGAACAACTTTTAAGAGCCGTAAGGGAATTATGTCTGAAGATAATCTTGTTTTTCTACCATGCAGGGGATGAGCCCATTCACAGCAAGGAAATGGCTGTGTTAACCCAGCAGAATTTCACCCAACATTACAGCCAGGTGCTTGGTCTACCCCCAATGGCATCAGTCTCCTGGTGGCCACCGATTAAGGACACTGCCCAGGCATTGGGAAAGAAGAGCAGCAGGTAAAAGTATTACAAAAATAGTGTTAAACCTGTAACTTTCCAGTCATGCCTGTCAGACCTGAGGAAATCCCTCCATAATAGGGGCAAATTGGCTGGTGGCACCTCCTGTTTGCTACACAGACATCTGAGGGGGAGACCTGATGCACTCATTTCTTAGTCACCCCTAATTTAAAGAAAAGATGCTTAAACTCTTCTAAAAGTCAGTGTTATATTGACAGCAAAACAATTCTGTTCTTCCCTTGTGTGACGCATGTGCGAAAATGTCATTTGAATGATAATAGTTTACCAGCTGAACAATACTTATTAACAGGGACAATTAGGGGAATGTGTAAATAATCAGCACTCATGCCCAATTTAATGAAAAACAAGCTCTGCTTTGCATAAATCTCATATCTGAGTCAAAGCCAATAAAGGCTTGCCAGTATTTAGAGGCTCCAGTTGCAGGGTGTTATAATCTGAAACCTTTCCAGGATCCGTGGGGTTAAGGAGGTCATCTTTAACATAAATAATACAAAATCCGATCTATCCCCTCGCTGCTTACGCTGAGGATATTAAGCCATTCAAGTTTCTCTTTTGTTAACATATGGCGCTGGGTGGGCCCCAGGCTTAGGAACGAGAGGTGAATTTTGCCAGTCTGAGGTTTACAAGAACGGCCAGAGGGTGTCATTCAAATGGAAATTGCTGCCATATGTCTGCCTCTCTCAGCCTAGGGGGTGGTCAGCAGGACAGAGAGAGAGAAACAGAAATATGGGGAGAGCAAAGAAAAGAGCTGGGACAGAAATAAATAGAGAGAGAGAGAGAGAGAGTGACAAGGGCAGACAGAGGGAGAGACAGAGAGAGAGAGACAGAGGAAGACACACACAAGCAGAGACAGAGGGAAAAAGACCAACAGAGAGACAGACAGGCTGACAGAGACAGAGACATTGAGAAAGAATGAGAGAGAGAAACACAGACAGATGGACAGATAGAGAGAGCAGGAGAGAGTGAAACAGAGGGAGAGGGAGAGGTAGCAAAAGAGAGATTGGGGACTGAGAGAGATAGAGCTGGAGAGAGAGAAAGAGAGAGCTGGGGAGAGGCAGAAAGGGAGTGATAGAAACAGAGGCAGAAATAGAGAGAGGTAGAAAAGGAGAGAATGGGAACAGATATATAGAGAGAGGGACAGATATACAGAGAAACAGAAATAGAGAGAGATGTGGAGGGAGATAGCAAAAGGGAGATTAGGTCACTGAGAGATAGAGAGTAAGACAATTATAGAGAGACGAAAGGAGAGAGAGAAAGAGAGGAGTGAAGCCAAGAAAGAGAGCAAAGCGAGGTTGGTATTGGCTCAGGACAGAGGCAGGAAAAAGATTAAAAATATAGAGGTAAAGAAAAAGAACAGCAAAGGTAGCAATGCAAGGGCTGAAGGAGAGTAATGACAAGAAATACAATGAAAGCAGGATAGAGAGAAATAGAGACAGCAAGAAAGAATGTGATCTAGACTGCGTGAGAGTGGTCAGGTAGGACTGTTGCTGTTGCTGTTGCCTGATCCCAAATGCTGCAGATTAGGCAGATATTACAACCCTTCTGAGGCTGATGTGATGCTGGCCGAGTAGAATTTGTGGCAGTTGTAGTTTTCTCAAGGAAGTGCAGCTTGGTGTGATCAGAGCTGTGAAAATGGCGAGACTAACCACAGAAGTGTTCCCTCGCTGACCTGCTGAAGTACAATTGGCAACTGTGCTCTCTGGAACTTCTGTCACTTGAATGGGACTCAGAAACTGTGCCATCTATAAGTTGCCTCACTCTATGAATGGCTAAAACTCACAGGGTGAACTGACCAGAATTCTGGGGCTCAGCAACAGACAGCCAGGAAGATTAAAGTGCACATGTAACAGTGGGAGCATGAGTATCGAGATCACATGCCCAATGTGATCATTTACTAATCCCACATACAATTAGCTGCATCTGGATTTCCAACCAATCATATATGTGGAGTGTGAATGTAAATAACTTAATTTGCATTCCAAGATCAATACTAATGCTGTTCCATGCTACAGACACAATTACATCTTTGACATTTCTGCTCTTCATGGACAACATGGGGGTGCAGAGACACCTCTCAGCCACCCAGTGAGAACATGTCACAAGAGGCACACAAGAACTCAGTATCCAACACATTATCCACCAAGGCTTCACAGGACCAAACATAAGAACCTGCCTAAACCATCTAGTCCAGCAACTCAACCTTGAACTGGAAGGTGAATATCCTGCAATTAAATTCATTTCTCACATCTGGCTGAGTTCCCTGACCCAGAGCAATGAAGTTGGGTGTTACAGCCAAAACTCATTGACAGTTTACACATTCATTCTTGAAACTGTGAATCACAAATTATGCTCATTACATATGAGACGTTGGGACAATTGCTAACAGTTGTGCCGTCAGATCTTTTTTCTCCATCTCAAGGAGAGAGTCGCTCTACAAGAAATGCCTCCAATAAATGTTTGCTTTGTCTGCCCAAGTCTGCTGTTAAGGTGACTTAGAACGTTACAAAGTTAAATCCAACCAAAGTGCCAAGTGTTTCTTGTTACTGTTATGCTGGAAATTGTTTCTGAATGCATTTATATCTTAAATAAAGCTCTCCCGAAGGTTCAATTTGAAAATAAACTGTCCACTGCCTGTGCTAAATCAGTTGACCTAAACTGGCATAAAGCAGGGTGTTAAAATTGACACTGGGATGGTTTAAGTGGGAGGAGTGATAAAAGTAAATGAGCATCTTTCCATCTGATTGCTGTCAGTGATCTCTGTGTTGACAGATGAAGACAGGGTCAGGATTAGTTATGATATCCACTGTGATATCAAATAGTTTTACTGACACTCAAACCTATGCTCACATGTTTGAAGGTTATGAGGCTGCCACACCTGTGAATTTATACTTCGGTTAAAGTCAATGACATCAGAAGGGGGAGAAATTGGCAGGCAGTAAATGTGTAAGTTACTTTGGGGTAGAAAGTCACCCTCTGTCACCACCACTGTGTGCAACTGCTTCCAAGAGTCAGTTCCATGATTGACCTGAAGAGGAGTATACACCCAACTACGACTATATTGCTCGTTCAGTGCACGCAGCCAAGGATACCATGACTGTCAAACACTCATGGCAAACATGTCACGTGAAATCCTTCACCCAGCTCTGAAAATAACTCCATTGGTAGGAGCTGGAGGTTTGAACTAATTAGAAAGCTGTCCCTGACAGGCAACAAAGTCATGAAGGGCTGTGTAAGCTCCTGCTCAATTGCATCTTTCAATCACCTAAAAATAATCCATGGAATATGTGAAGAAAGAATGGAACGATGAGCTCTGGTGCATTCTTCTGTGTGCATAACCCTTTCAACACCCGAGGCAGCATCTAGTCTGCTCCAACCATGTTGTTTTGCTTCCACGCCATTATCCAGCTGACCTTTCTGCTAATTTTCAGAAAATATTTGACAAGGTTCAGGGTTAACAAAAAGCAGAGCGTGGAAACAAGTGAGAGGCAATGAGGGTGAAGGAGGGCGAGGAAGAGAGCGCAGGAAGAAAGAGAATGAGAGTGAGAGAGATTGGCAGAGAAATGGAGAGAGGCAGAGAGAAAGAGAGAATGGGGAGAGTGAGAAAGGCAGGGAGAAGCAAACAGAGAGAGAGAGAGAGAGAAAAAAAGGGAAATATAGATATAAAATATATATAGAAAGAGAGAAAGGGAAGGGAGAAAGAGGGAGGCAGTGAAAGAGAACCTAAAGCAGGACAGACTCAGAGATCAATGATTATTGTTAAATTGGCAGTGCATGCACTTCCTTCACGTACCTCACTCCAGACCAGCATGGTGCCAAATATGACTTGTAATCCATCAAAGAAATTATCTCCGATGATGATAACGGTGGCCCCTCCAGTGGTCCAACCCTCACTGGGACTGATGGCTTTGATGCAAGGTGTGGCTGTTGAGAGCAGAAAAATGGGGAAAAAAATCAAGAATTAAGGGAAAAAAATGTCTGAGAGCTTTCACCAATTCCTAAGCCAATCTTCCTGAAAATGTACAACACTCGAATGATGTGAGGAATCCTATTGGGGTTCAGTTCTGGTGCTTTAGTAAGTCTCTGTATTTGAGGCAAATGATTTAAATGCTGAAACCTTGCCCAAACAATAGTCATGAATTAACATTAATTCCACAATCAGTGGAATTTCCTTCAGAAAGCTGAGATAAAATGATGCCTTCCACCGCAAACCAAATAAATAAATATTTGTTACTGTGACTATGTAATTTCAACCTTGAGGATGTTTACCTCATTGGATTTAAGACCAGTTGAAATATGATTCAGAAAAGCTGCCTTAATCTTAGAAGGGCTACAACATCCAAGAGATGCAGTCAAACACAGGGAAAGGGACAGTATGAAGACCTGTTAAACACCATGGTTGGGGAGGTGGGGTAATTTGAAGGGAACCTGGGATGGGACACGAAAATGGTATGGAGAGTGAGAGAGCAGTGTTGGCTATCAGTTTTATCGCACTGTTTGTGTGCATTCTTGCAGTGGTATCTGCGGCTGCATTGATGGATAGGAACTGCATTGAGGTTCGGAATTCATTGGGATCATGTCAGCCAATGAGACACAGGAATGGTCTCGACCCGAAATGTTGACTGTCCATTTCCCTCCACAGATGCTGTCTGACCTGCTGAGTTCCACCAGTGTTTTGTGTGTTGCTAATGAGACCTCCTCTGATTGAAATACAGGGTTGCTCACTGGAGAGGTGGCATGCACAGGCACATTGTGTATTCTGGCATCTGCACTCTTTTGTGTCCCCTGAGAGCAATTGTACCCTGGTTAAAGGATAAGTGGTTGGGCAGTGTCTGTGGAACTGTTCACTGCCTCAGCCCAGAAGATGGCCAGAACAGCACAGCATATAGGAACATTTCAGATCAGAAATGAGGTGCAAAGCCAGCTTTCTGTTCACCGTTATATTTCACCCAGTTCCAGAAAACCATTGGGTCTACTTTTCCATAATAAAAACAGAAAATACTGGAAACGCTCAGCAGGTCAGGCAGCATCTGTGCAGAGAGAAACAGTCAACGTTTCAGGTCCAAGATCCTTTGTCAGAAGTTCAGATTTGATGAAGGATCCCTGACCTGAAATGTTCACTGTGTTTCTCTTTCTACTGATACTGCCTGACCTGCTGAGTGTTTCCAGCATTTTCTGCTTTATTTCAGACTTCCAGCATCTGCAATTTTATTGTGTGTTCACCCTTCCATCTGAATTGCGATTCTTGATCTCTCCAATATGCCAGACTCTACCTTTATGAGTCTTCAAAGCATTTGCTCACGTCACGCCCATTCCCCACAGTTGCACAGAACCAGCTCTCTTGTCCCAATGATTGGATTGGAGACACATGTCCAACTGGATCGACAATTCCTTTGGTTCCTGGAACCAGGGGCTTGTTTATCCAGAGAATTGGTATCAGTGGACGGAAGACCAGAATGTCTACACTCAACTATGCCTCAACATCACCTTGCAAAGGGTTGGGAAAACTTACACTTGAAGGGGCTGATTTTTCAACAAATGTGAACACTGTAAATGCCCAGATCACAATCAGCTATTTCTGAGCAGACTTTGGAGTGGACAGGATGCACTTAAACTTAAACCAGTGGTGAAAGCTGACACTGTTAGATCAGCCGCCTGCTTTTCACGCCACTCTGATTTTGATTTCCAGCAACTTCATATTTGGGCAATGTGCCAAGATAGTGGCCAATTTTATCACATCAGGCTGAAGCCATTTATCTACTGGAGACACCATACAGTCATGAAACAGTCTTTCCAGTTAATTAAATTCAAATATCTAACATATAAGTTATTGAATACAGTGAAATAGTGATTCAAGGGGCACTGTCTTTGTTAGTCGGCAAACCTTTCTCTCATAGCAGGAGATGTACTGGGAGTGTCATTGGAATCACCATAGTATCTTTTTAAATTCATTTTCGGGATCTGGGAATCATTGGCAAAGCCATCATCCCTAACTGCCCTTAAGAAGGTGTTGGTGAGCCATATTCTTGAACTGCTGCTGTCCTTCTGGCTTTAGATAGGGAGTTCCAGGATTTTAGACCCATTAATGATGACGGAGAAGATATATTTCCAAGTCAGAGAGGTGTCCGTCTTGGAAGGGAACCTGCAGATGGTGGTGTTCATTTGCACCTGCTGCCCTTCTCCTTGGTGTAGGTGTTGGCCTGAAGAAATTAAAAGTCCGCAAAACAGTTCGCTGGAACAAATCAAGGACAATGAACAAGTGGACAAAACAAATGTCTTTGCCATGTGGTGGAAGAAGTGGAGGCTATCATTTTGTGAGACTGTTCTCATGACCACCATTTTGTGAACTGGTTTTCTGAACTAACTTCTTGCTGGATGAAAGTAATCGAAAGTGGACATCGCGAAGGCCCTACCGATAATCTGCTAAATCAGAGATCGTTTACAAATGAAAAGTTATTTGTGGGATGCTCTTTGATAAGGTAGAACAATCAGTGCAGGTTTATAAGAAGAATAGTCTGTGTCCATGAACTGAAATAACCTGAGTCCAGTGTCTGACTTGAACTGGATGTAACTGGTTTGAAATGGCCTGATACAGGGAAAAAGCAAAGGAATGACATCAGAGGCATTTCCTTACTTGGGAGAAGAGCAATGAGGTAATGCCACCTGTCGTCTTGGGCCAGAACCAATGAAAAGTGGACACAGGCTAGCCCAATAAGTCAGAACCAACAGAATCAAAGTATAATGGTTCAAAACAGATAAGAAAAGAGAATAAAAATGAAGGATTTCGGACATGTAACGAGTAAGAACTCTGGAGACTAACTTGCAAGGAAGACCCCCATGCCTGGGACAGGGAGAAGAAGGATCAATCATTTGGCCAGTGGGAGATCCCCTATTTTGGTGTTGTAAGTGCTTTAGGATTAGCCTGAGTGAGTAACTGCAGTGCATTTTGTAGATGGTACACACTGCAGTAAGCTGGTGGTGGAGGGAATGTATGTTTAGGGTGGTTGACTGGATGCCAGTCAAGAGGGGCTGCTTCATCCTAGATCATGTTGAGCTTCTTGAGAGTTGTTGGAGTTGCACTCATCCTGGCAAGTGGAGAGCAAAGGTGTTGGGGAGTCAGGAGGTGAGTCACTCACCACAAAATACCCAGCCTCTGATCTACTCTTGTAACCACGACATTTATGTCGCTGGTCCAGCTGAGTTTCTGGTCAATGGTGACCCCAGGATATCAATGGCAGGGACCTGGCGATGGCACTCCTTCACCATTGCTGTGTCAAAATCCTGGAACTCTCTCCCTAACAGCATTGGGATGTACCCACACATCAAGAACTGCAGCAGTTCAAGAAGGCAGCTCACCACCACCTTCTCAAGGGCAACTAGGGATGGCCAATTAAATGCTGGTTCAGACCACAAAGCTCACATTCCTTCAATGAATATATATATTATATATATTATAATATATATTATATATATATATATATATAATTATATATAATATATATAATATAATATATATATAATATAATATATATATAATATATATATGTGTATGTGTGTGTATGTGTATATATATATATATATACATACACACACACATACATACACACATATACACACACACACATATATATATATATATATATATATAAAAGAAATGCCATTGAATGACAGGTATAGGTGCTTAGACTTTCTCTTATTGGAGATATTCATTGCCTGGCACTTTTCTGGCACAAATGTTACTTGTCATTTATCAGCCCTTGTCTGAATGTTGTCCAGGTCTTGCTGCAAGCAGGCATAGGCTGCTTCATTTGCTGAGAAGTTAAGAATGGAATTCAAAATTGTGCAACCATTATCAAACATCCCCTCTTCTGACCTTGTGAATGAAGGAAGGTCATTGATGAAGCAGCTGAAGATGGTTGGGGCTAGAACACTGCCCCGAGGAACTCCTGCAGTGACGTCCCACGGCTGGAGTGATTGAGTTCCAAAAACCCTGCTCATGTTCCTTTGTGTGAGGCATGACTCCAGCCATTGGAGGATTTTCCCTTGATCCCCATTGACTTCAGTTTTACCACAGCTCCTTGATGCCACACTCGGTCATAGTCATAGAATCACAAATCAATACAACACGGATATTGGTCCTCTGGCCCAACCAGTCCATGCCAACCACGGTGCCCAACCAGCTAGTCCCAATTTCCTGTGTTCAGCCCATATCCCTCTAAGCCCCACCCCTCCATGTACCTATCCAAGTGCATCTTAAATGATACTGTTATACCTGCCTCACCCACTTCCTCTGGCAGCTCAGTCCTCCTCTAGACATCCAGGCAAGTCAAATGCTGCCTGGATTTCCGCAACAGTCACTCTCACCTCACCCCTGACCTCTTTGGTCAATGTTTGGACCAAGGCTGTGAGGAGGTCTGGAGCCAAGTGGTCCTTGGGGAACCCAAACTGGGCACCAGTGGATTGGTACGTAAATTATACTTGATAGCACTGTCAATGACACCTTCCATCACTTTAAGAGTGATAATTAGTGGTAATTATTAGTGGTAATTAGTGGTAAAGGGTGGTAATTAGTCAGATTAGATGTGGTCTGCCAGGGTTTTAACAGCAGTGGGACAGTTTGGCTGGAGGTATAGCTGAATCTAGAGTGGGGTCTTCAGTACTACAGAGGAGACACAAGAAACTGCAAATGCTGGAACCTGGAGCAACAAACAATCTGCTGGAGGAACTCAGCAGGTCAAACAGCAGCAGTAGGAGGGAAAGGAATTGTCAATGTTTCGGGTCGAAATGCTGCATCAGGACTGACAGCTGACTCTTCAGTACGACAGCTGGGACGTATGCGGTTCTAGAGCCCTTGTTATATCCTGTGGTGTCAGTCACCGCTCTTGATGTAAGTCTGCACAACTGCATCGGGTTATTGAAGAAACCAATAGAACATAGAACAGTACAGCATAGGAACAGGCACTTTGGCCCACAATGTTATGCTGAACTAATTAAATTAGTAATTAAACTCCTAATCCCTTCTGCCTATACAATGCCCATATCCCTTCATTCTTTGCATATCCATGTGCCTATCTAAGAGCTTCTTAAATGCCTCTACCATATTTGCCTCCGCTACCACTCCTGGCACCGCATTCCAGGCACCCACCACTCTCTGGGTAAAAAGTCTGCCCGCACATCTCCTTTGAACTTACCCCCTCTCACCTTAAATGCATATCTTCTATTATTAGATTATTTCGACCCTGGGAAAAAGATAGTGGCTGTCTACTCTATCTATGCCTCTCATAATCATATAAGCTTCTATCAGATCTCCCCTCAGCCTCCACCGTTCCAGAGAAAACAACCCACATTTGTCCAACCTCTCCTTATAGCACATGCCCTCTAATCCAGGCAGCATCCTGGTGAACCTCTTCTGTACCCTCTCCAAAGCATCCACATCCTTCCTATAATGCAGACATCACAATTGAATGCAAAATTGGGTAAGGTGTTTCTCCACTTTTTAAATGGAGAAACCATCCATTTAAATGAATGCCACAAAGCATGAAATAGATTTGAGGCTAGAATAGGGAGATGCGTCATATAGAAATGGAAACATTTCATTGACGGGTACACATAAAATATTGCAGAAACGTATGGGTTAACTTGCAGTCAGTCAGATAATCTTTCCGATTGGAAAGATGGCCTCAACAATACACAGCTCCATAAAATCCTGTGCTCTCAGAGGTATTACATGGCATAAAATGCTAATTCAGGTTATTATAGACAGGCTTTTATTAAATATAACTATGCCCCAGTTGTTTAAAAGCTTTGCAAATTTGATTGTTTTATGAGTGCGGTGTAAATGTCATCTCGAGCTTTGAAGCACTGGGCAGACAATCAGAACTCTTGCAAGACTGATCTGAGTCGATCAAAGGCCAGGCACTGAGGGAATTGCTGGGAAAACATGGAGCAGCGATAAAAATCTAACAGATTAATTGGTTTAAATTTCATTTTGGGATGTTGAACTTTGGCTTGAGATCCTAATGCCATTTCTGTAAATCAAGGTCTAATTACTAGAATTCCAATGTTCCTGCACAAGGAATGGAAATGAGTGAGGAGATGGACTGGGGGAAGAGGCAGTACAAGGGATGAACCACCACTGCCCAGAGAACACATTTCATATCCAATATCATCTATCAGCATGAGGTCGCTGGAATCTTTTTTACCCTGTGCTGTCCATAGCTGTTCTAATGGAACACGGCAGCTGTGAGAGGATGGGCAATTCACTGCTAACATCAGGGTGAAGGCAACAATATCAGATTAGTGGTTCCTTGAGTATTTCTTCCTATCAGCATTTTCTCCTGGAACCTGTGAGCATTGGGACTTCTGTTGAGTTAATCGGGCTTTCTTATTTTTGCTGCCAATTTGCCCTGCTCCTCTTCACTGACACTTGCCATTCTGGGAAGCAGTTCCATAGTCACTGGCCAGTGTTAAGTGCCTCAGCTGAGGTACAACGCTTCATGGGAAAGCACCTCAAAAATGAATAACCATGGACTGTTTTATGGATGCTCGAGAGGAGAGGAGATCACACCTAAAAAGGCCAGAAGTCAGGACTACAGGGCCTGAGTTATAGGGAGAAGTTGGCCAGGCTAGGAATGTAGGAGAATGAGGGGTGACTTTATAGAAGTGTTTAAAATTATGAGAGGCAGAGATAAGGTGGACGGTAACAGTCTTTTCCCCAGGGTAGGGGAGTCCAAATATCGGGGACTGAGATTTAGGGTGAGAGGGGAAAGATTTAAAAGGGACCTGAAGGGCAACTTTTTCACGCACAAGGTGATGAATATATGGAATGAACTGCCAGAGGAAGTGGTTGAGGCAGGTGCAATAATATCATTTAAGAAGCACTTGGATAAGTACATGGAGGTGTGGGGCTTGGAGGGGTACGGGCCGAATGCAGGAAATTGGGACTAACTGTGTGGACAACATGGTTGGCATGGACAGGTTGGGCCAAAGGGCCTGTATCTGTGCTGTATTACTCTATGACTCTGTGACTCTATAAATCCTTGGAGAGGGTGCACAGATTACCAGAATGGTATCAGAGATCCGGAGATAGGGGTGGAGTTTAGCTATCTGTAGAGTGGGCAAGTTGAGGGATTCATTTTGCTTGCAGTAGAGATTGTCAAGGGTCATTTAATAGAACTGCTGAGAATTCTGACAGGCTTTGACAGAGTGGAGAGTTAGAAACAAGTCTCCACATCCAAGCTGGTTGTTAAACAAAATAGAAGACATGGTTACAATGAATTGCAAAAACAACTGAAGGTTGGTTGAGGATTTTGATTTCCCCTTGCAATAAATTGCGATGATTCAATAACAACTTCTGAAGAGGAACTGGATATATATATTTACAGAGGGCTATAGGGAAAAGTGCAGGGGAAGCATGACCAATCAATTTAACTATTTCAAAAGCCAGCAGACCACACTTCTTTGGAAACACCAACCTTCTGTGTGGGACACTTGTATGATTCATTGCTGGGGTACATGGAAGCTGAGCTTGTCCTTTCTCACTCAGATGGCCAGACTTGATAGGACAGGCTGCACAGTGAAGGTCAGCTGGCTATTACATCAAGGGGAGTTTGGGGGCGGGAGAGGGGAGGATGAGAGAGTGCATCACAGACAACTTTGGTCTGGTCTTCAGGCGTACTCACTGTCCAACAGCTAGCGATCACTGCACAGGGACAAGGCCCCAGAACACTCACTCAGTCTATTAACTCCATTTTTTGAACTCCACAGCAGAAAGATGTGGGATGTAGTCAACAGGATATGAGGACAATCCCAGCCTTTGATGTAATCATAAACATTCACAAAACCGGTTTTCTGCTAGTTTCTGCATTTTAAACATCTGGGGCTAAAATAAAATTGCATTCCCAATATATCCAGAACTTGCTAGAAAGAATAAACAGGTCAGTCAGCATCTGAAGCAGCCTGGTTACTGGCTCGGCAGAAACTCTTGGAAAGACTTCTCACCTCCCTTATTCCCATGATGCAGAATTTCAGTGTTTTCTGCTTTTGACTGCAATGTTCTGAAGGTGGTTGTAGATGGGGGGATATAGTTTCAGTTCAGGCTTTGTTGGTGGCTCTCTTGCCTCTGAGTCATAAGAATTATGGGTTCAAATCACATTTCAGACACTAAGGTTGAAACCCCTGTCCATTACTGAGGGAAAGCTGTGATGTTGGAGGTGCAGTCTTTTGGATGAAGTGAAAGGCTATTTTAGACTGGGGTATGGAGAAATTTCTTCACCCACAGGGTGACGACCCTTTGGAATTCTCTACCCCGGAGATCTATGGAGGTTCAGTCACTTGGTTCATTCAGAAAAGAGATTGACAAATTTCTGGATCTTATGGGAATCAGAGGATATAAGGATAGTGCAGGAAAATGGTGCTGAAGCAGAAGATCAACCACAATCTTGATGAATAGAGGAACAGGCTCAAAGGGCTGGGTCCCAATTCTTTTCTTCTTATATCAAAGCCAAGAAACTGTCCATTTTTGTAGATGTACATAAAAGATTCCATGAAGAACAAAGGTTATCCCAGGACAACCTTATAACAGGCTATTTGGTGGTTATTATTACACTGCTGTTTATGGAAGTTTGCTGTGTACAAATTAATTGATACGTGTCCTGCACTACAACAGTGACCGCACTTCAAGAGTACTTTATTGGCTGCAAGGCTCTGTGGAACATTGCAAAAGGTTTCTGCCGAGATACAGGTCCTTTTGCAGATTGACGGGTCCAGCAATCTAATTAACAGTTTGCCTGAAACATTAGAAGCTGCTGCAGACGGCAGGGTGAGGGAGGGAGCAAAAAAAATCACCGAGGTACTGTACACTTCTTCATAATTTTGCTGAAAGAGTCCATTTAAACATGCTCTTCTATCCAGTCACCCATAAAGAAACCTTGACACACACTCAATAATTTTAAAAAATGCATTGACGGATATAAAAACTCAATTTAGTTCTGCTCCCAGGTGAGAGAGGAAGACTTGGCTCAGAATACAGCCATTAAAAAGGACAGGGTAATGCACTGGGTAAGAGAGTGAACTTTCGACCTGTAGGACTCAAAACATTCAGCTCTGAAAGATGGCTTGAAAGTTAGTTGTGCCTGTTGACTGGGTGTGTCCCATGTGAAATAACACAAGCCATCTCTACTTATGGATAAAGACTTATGACATGTAACATTTTACTTACAACAAGGTGACAAGGAAGGTAAGAGGGGGTGAAACACACAAGAATGCTCCGAGATTGGGCTAGAGATGAGAGAGCTGCAATGCACATGAGTTACTGGGAGTAGATGGTAAAGACAATGCTAACTGCCACCCGTAGCCACAGCTGCTGACAGGTAGCAGCAATTCTGTCAAAAGGTGGGCAACTTGGGAGAGGCACATTCCCCGTTACCAGCCTTCCAATTTCCTGGGTGTTGACTCTTACAAATTTCTATAGTTATACGGTGGAGAGCATTCTGACTGGCTGCATTACAGCCTGGTATGGAGGCTCCACTGCACAGGATCGCAAGGGGATGCAGAGGGTTGTAGACTCAGCCAGCTCCATCACGGGCACAATCCTCCCCATCATCAAGGACATCTTCAAGAGGCGGTGCCTCAAGAAGGCGGCATCCATCATCAAGGACCCTCACCATCCCAGACTTGCACTCTTGTCATTACTACCATCAGGGAGGAGGTACAAGAGCCTGAAGACCCACACTCAATGATTCAGAGATAGTTTCTTCCCCTCTCCCATCAGATTTCTGAACAGTCCATGAATCCATGAGCACTAATTCGTCATTCTCTCCTTTTGTACTATTTTATTTATTTTGGTAATTGATAGTAATTTTCTCTTTGCACTGTACTGCTGCCACAAAACAACAAAATTTCATATCATATAAGTCAGTGATAATAAATCTGATTCTGATTCCTAGCCCTTGCATGTGTGGATGAGCACTCAGACAGCTGTGACATGGGTCAGCACATCTGGTGTGAATGGCCTCTAGGCTCAGTGAGATTTCAGGTGGGGTTGGTGTCTCCACCTCTGTCTGGGACACTGGGGGGTGTGGGAAAGAGGAAAGTGCCAAATCTCCTATGGAACCTTTAAGGAGTACCCCTCAATGTGTCTCATCCCCAGATCCCTATATATATATAACCCTACACCTCTCATTGTGTCTTACCCAGATGCACCACAGTTTGGTATGGCAACTGCTCTGCCCAAGGCCACATGAAATTGCAGAGAGTTGTGAACATAACCCAGTTGGTCACAAAACCCAGCCTCCCCTCCACTGACTCCATCTACACTTCCTGCTGCCTTGGGAAAGCAGCCAACATAATAAGGACCCCTCCCACCCCTGACATTCCATGTTCTTCCCCCTTCCATTGGACAAAAGATACAAAAGTTTGAAACACACACCACAAAGCTCAAGGACAACTTCTATGCCATTGTTATAAGAGTCTTGGACAGACCTCTTTTATGATTAAGATAAACTCTTGATCTCTCAATTTACCTCATCATGGCCCTTATTTGTCTAACTGCACTGCACTTTCACTGTACCTTTAACACTATATTCTGCATTTCTGTTATTGTTTTACCTTTTGTACTACCTCACATATGTATGTATGAAATGATCTGTCTGGAGGGCATGCAAAGCAAAGCCTTTCCCTGTATCTTGGTACATGTGACAATAATAAACCATTTACCAATTATCACCCACAACTCTCCATATATATAAACCCCATACCCCTCAATGTGTCTCATCCCCCGCACTCTTCAATATGTCTCCTCCAGCTCTCTATGTCTATACTTTAATGCAATTCTTCAAGCTCTAGAGAATATTGGTTTGTTTTATTCCATCTCTCTTCACATGACAACCACCTTTAAATATAGCAACCCTTTGCTTACACCTCTCCTATGGAAAGATAGCCTTCCTTATTGTAAAGAAAGCAAAAGTGAACATAGTTCTCCAGATGTGGTCTCACTAAAAAAAAAGGTAGTTGAATCAAGGCTTCCTAACTCTCTTACTTCAATGCCCTTGCAATGAAACCTAACATGCCATTCACTTTTCTGATTCCAATGGCAACATAGCTCACAGTCAACACTTTCAGTACCATTGAATCAAGGGACTTTCAGGATGGTGGAGGACTGCTTTGGAACCTTTCTCTCCCCTTGTCTCATACTTCCTGTGTATCTACCACCAGGCTCAGGGCTCAGCTATAAGACAAGTAGGGCAGAAAACCTGACAGAATTATATAGGGGTAGATGCGGTTGAAAATCAGAGTCTATTTTCCAGGGTGGAAATGTCAAATACTAGAGGATGTAGCTCTAAGTCGAGAGGGGGAAAGTTTAAAGGAGATTTACAAGGCAAGTTTTCTTGTAGGTCCCTGGAATGTGCTGCCAGGGAAAATGGTGAAGTAGATAAGATAGCAAAGTTTAAGAGGCTTTTGGACGGGCACATGAACAGGCAGGGAATTGAAAGGTATGGATCAAGTGCAGGCAGATGTGCAGTTTAAATCGGCCTCATGGTTGGCACAGACATCGTGGGCCAAAGGGCCTGTTCCTGTGTTGTACTGTTCTATGTTCTATGAACACCCAGCCAGTGGAGGGTCACCATCTCGTCACAGGGCGAAAGAGTTTCCTCACCATTCACAGGTCAGTGAAAAAAAGTTCAGGGGACACCTGCAGTGCCTTTGGTTGCTCGTGCCGAAGGTGGTCCTGCAGCTTGGTAAAACCAAGGGCGGCCCAGTGGTGTAGCTGGTAGAGTGACTGCCTCACAGCCAGAGACCCAGGTTCAATTCTGACCTCAGGTGCTTTCCGTGTGGAGTTTGCACATTCTCCCTGTGACTGCATGGGTTTCCTCCCACATCCCAAAGACATGTGGGTTGGTAGGTTAATTGGCTTCTGTGAATTGCCCCTTATGTACAGGTAGAATCTGGGGGGTGCGGAGTTGATGAGAATATGAAGAAAATAAAAAATAGGATTAATGTAGCAATACACAAAAAGTGCTGGAGAAACTCAGCAGGTCAGGCAGCATCCATGGAGGGAAATAAACAGTCAACGTTTAGGCCGAGACCCTTCATCAGGACTGGAAAGGAAGAGAGCAGAAGCCAGAATAAGAAGGTGGGGGGAGGGGGAGGTGCACACGCAGACAGGGAACAGGTGAGATCTGGTGACAGACGAATCCAGGTGAGAGGGGGAAGGTAGGTGGGTGGGGAGGGGGAGGAGATATAATAAGCTGAGAGGTGATAGGTAGAAGAGGCCGAGGGCTGAAGAAGGAGGAATCTGGTAGGAGAGGGCAGTGAACCATGGAATAAAGAATGGAGGCGGGGAGGAGAGGAGATGGGTAGGTCATCAAGGCGAAGAGAGCCATGGGAATAAGCGAAGACAAAGGAGTGGTGGGGGGGGGGGGAATGTAAATGGGTAGCTGATGGTCAGAACAGATTCAGTGGGCTGAAGCGCCTGCCTCCATGCTTTATCTCTGTGACACATGGGCAATTGGCAGGATCACTGCTCAAGCTGTGCCCCAATCCAAGAGCTGAGCCATGCACTGAGGGGCAGCAGCTTTTAAGAGTACATAATCTATACCTCAGTCCTGAGTCCGTTCTTTTGAAATAGCCTGGAGGATAGGAGTAGCCTAACACTAATGTTGTTACCATTGTTCATACCAGCTGGGAGGTGTGTTAATTGAACAATGTCTGGTGGAAGCATTAACTTCCTAAGAGACATTTCTCTCACCATCCCACCTCCAACCCAAGTGCCATTCCTAGTGCCTAGGTGGTTTTGGTTGCCTCGGTGACATCTACAATTTTGGTGGTCCCTCAGTACATGTTGGGCAATTTGACTGTAGGGGCCATCAATGTTAATTCCAAATCTGTCCTCAGCCTGAGTCCTTGCATTACTCCACATTTTGAGCAGTGATCCTACTTAATTGACCCATGCCAAAGGCAAATAATGAGAAAAGTTCAGAGTGGAAATTTGAAGCTGGAATTGTCTAAATTCTGCTGCTGATCATGGTTTTGAATCCCTCCACCTGAGCACACATTTTCTCTCAGCATAGTCAGGAGCCGTGAGAAGGTTGACTGATTTTACCCCTCTGTGACTCAGCAACCACTAACCCACAACTGTACCATCTGCTCCCTTCCCCCCACCCACTTCAACACGTGTCTCAGCTAAGTTATCAGCAGACTAAGAGTGAAACATGGAACTTCTTGATCTCATAGAGTCATACAGCACAGAAACAGGCCCTTCGGCCCACTACATCAATACTGACCATCATGTACTTACCTGGGTTAATTCCAATTTCCCAAAACTTGTTCCCTGGCTCTTTATGCCTCTATATGAGTCATCCACTCCATGTCAGTGCATCTTCCCTTTCAGCAACTTGGAGCCATAGAACTGTATGGCACAGAAAGAGGCCATTCAGCCCATAGAGTCTATGCTCTCCTTATCTTGATCCTCTCCCAAAGGCTATGACTCCATGATGGCTATGTTGAAATGCTCTTCCTTCTCAAAACAGTTCAGCTCATCACTGCCAACTAGTTGAGTGATCAGAACCTTTTGTTTACAGAAGAAAGCCTATTGCACAAGATTTGGATTTGGGTCAAGCTTTGGAAGAGGGTTGGAAGAGGAGTTGATTTCAGATCGGGTGGTGCCTTTGGTTGAGATATGGTGCCACAAAGTGCAGAGTTGGGACAAGACGACACGGCAAGGTGAGGGATTTGATCAAATGGAGTGAGCTGGAGTAGAATGGAGTAGTGTGGGATGGCATGGGATAAGCCATGGTGGGATGGGCTGACATTATATGATGCAGAACAATGCAGGTAAAGTGAGCTGGAATAAGGAAGGTTAGTTGTGAAGTGATGGATGGGTAACCACAGAGCAATACGGACAAATGTTGACAGCTGCAGCTCTTCAACCTACATCTGGTCCTAATCAGAAGGGATCAGCTGTGTAAATATTAAATATTCTATTTTATTAGGGGATCTTTTTTAAATCAGTAAATGTAAGGCTAATTGTTATACTTGATATTAATGGTTTTAGACACACTCACATCATGCAATAATGCTTTAATTATTCAACAGAATGGAGCAATTCGGCAACTGGACCACATTAAGTTGGATATGTAATATGAGGTAAGAGTCCCTTGAGGGATCATAATACCCATGCCTTGATTTGTTTGTCATTTCTCTCCCAACACTTTCCTCCGTCTGGTGCTGATGCTGATTCTTACTGAGGTGCAGTCCCAGTTCTGGTTCCCCCATCCTATGAACATTCTTCATGCACCTCCTTCATGGGCTGTCAGCTGCAAGCACATCTCTGCTCCAACCTGACCTCCAGGCACAAAAGACTTCCAGCAGGGAAACTAGGAGGTGTATGAAGAATGTTCACAGGATGGGGCACCAGAGCTGGAACTGGCAGTCAAGGGCAGTACCTTTGGCTAAGATCAATGCAGTCATCACAGAGCACTGAGACTCAGACAGTTCTGACCGGCACACTGGAAACAGAGACTGCTGGACATATTCAGCAAGTCAAGCACCAGCTCTGAAGAAAGAAACAGAATTATCATTTCAGTTTCTGATGAAGAGTCTTTGACCTGACACATTAACTCTGTTTCTCTCCTGCTGAGCCTTTCTAACAATCGCTGCCAGTACTTTGATGGGAAACTAATGCTTCTTTTATCAATAAGTAGAACCTTCCAACTGAGCTACAGTATGTGTGCAAGCAGATTCCCCAAAAACGAATTATGTATGCACTCAATTGAAAATGATTTAGTTGGTAATTTGTTTATTATTGTCACATGTACCCAGATACAATGAAAAGCATGCCATCCAGACAGATCGTTCCATACATAAGTGCACTGAGGTAGTACAAAAGGAAAAACAATAACTGAATGCAGAATATAGTATTACAGCTACAGAGAAAGTGCAGTGCAGGGAGACAAATAAGGTGCAAGGGCCTTGATGAGATAGATTGTGAGATCAAGAGTTCATTTTAATCATACAAGAGGTCTGTCCAAGACTCTTATAACAGCAGGGTAGAAGCTGTTCCTGAGCCTGGTGGTGTGTGTTCTCAAACTTTGGTACCTTCTGCCTGATGGAAGTTGGGGGAAAGAGAGAATGACTGGGGTGGGAGGGATCCTTGATTATGTTGGCTGCTTTCCCAAGACAGTGGGAAATGTGGACTATACAGCTACTAGAAACAAGCAATGAGACTGTATTGATTCTCTGCAAAGAACTACATGGGTGATGATGGGCTGAATCACCACCTTCTATGGATGGCATTTTATGCCGTGAATGTGTAGAGATTTTGATGCTAGTTAAAGTCTATATGCCAACAATGCACAGTTGATCCATTACACACCATCAAGCTGGATCCAGTTGGACTTTCAATACACAAGCAAACGCTCCTGAGTCATCCCCACACATGAGAAAAAGGAGCAGGAATAGGCCATATGATTCCTGAAGCCTGGTCCACTATTCAATATGGTTATGTCTGATCTGATCTGTCACTTTGCTGCCTGATTCCAAGATCTTTTATTTCCCTGTCCAAAAATCTATCTATCTCAACCTTGAATATAATGACTCAGGTCCACAGCTCTCTGTAACAGAGAATTCCAAGGATTCATAATCTTTTGAGAGAAGAAATTCGTCCTCTGTTGGCTTCAGAACACACATATCATTCCCTTATCTTGAGACAAGGCCTCCCACATCTAAATTTCCCACCAGAGGAAGCAAGGTCACAGCATCAAATCCATGCTGTATCACTTTATGACTCCATGACTCTATGACTCAATGAGCAATTGGCCCTCAATGGCACAGTGTTGAGGGGCTTTTGCAGAAAAGGAACGGTGGTGATAGTGTAACCTCCCTCCCAAGAATTAACAACACACCCTGCAGTACCAACAGAACAGACCCATGAGTCAACTGCAGGTCGCTGACTGTTTTTCTGTAAGTTGTGACCTAATACAGGAGTTTAGATGGATGTTGACTGTAAACATGTGACTGTTGTAATAAACTCTTAATTTATCCATCACAAAGTGGCAATCTCCTCATGCACAGAAAGTATTTCGGAAGCTGTTATCCAGCCGAGAAGTATGGCAGTAAGAGGATTAGAGATGATCTTCCATGTTTCAGTGGACTGCCAATATCCACTGCCCAGACTCTCACATGGTGAGTGACCACTCACCTGAGAACCAAGAATTAGTGTCTCCCTCAGCAGAGAGGACAAAGTAAGACTTAGAATGTGGAGGGAACAACAAAAGTAGTATTAATGCAGGATTGGTGTAAACAGATGTGTTATTGTCACCATGGACTTGGTGGGCTGAAGGGCCTGTTTCCATCCTGTATGACTCTATGACTTCAAGCAGAAAGCAAAAAAGAAAATGGAAAGTGATCACCCAAGTGACAGATCAATTTGCTTTAGAATATTCAAGTCCACATTTGTTGAAGAGCAACCTGAGGAGCATGATAATTTTATCAAATCCTTTTATCTTTCCTTTCACTTTTCTCTCACTTAAGTAACTTGATGTCCTAATACCAATTTGTGAACGGGTAATCCGTGTTATAAAATATTAAACAGGAAGGTAAAAAAAATGAAGTGGAAGATTTCCAGCACTAATCTTGGCCTAAGTGGAATCTGTTATATGGCTTGAAACTGTGCACAGATTATCCAGATGGTGGAAGGAGAATCCATCTGATAAGATTAGACCTTTGTGGCTCCCTCTGTGCCATCTGTTATTCCCCAGAAGCCTATATGTAACCACAACCCTAAAATGTAGCTCTTGTCTCTGTTCTCCACACATTATTACAGAACAAGGTTCCATTTTAGCATTTTCTTTATTCTTATTTTAAAATGAACTGTCGTTTACAATCACAATACGTAAACATGCCACTATTATCTGTTTAGATTCTAACAAGAATTTCACAGAATTTTGGTGTTACTATGAATGTCAAAGCCCTCTCATATACCTCTAGAAGCCATAGAAGGAATTATTATTGTATATTGAAATACATATACATTTTAGAATAAAGTCGAGGCTGCTGCATGCATGGTGGGATTGCATGGTGCTCCCTTAGGGGATATGGGATTTGCATCCCAAATAAACCACTTGTGAATCAGATGCAAGCATCTACAAATCTTTGGGATTATCCCTCAATTTTCTTTAATTACCTTGTCTCCACTTTAACCCAACCTGTAATGGAAACCAACCTCTCCCAATCCAAAAAGGGGCAGAGGATTGGCATACATAATGCAGCAAGGCTATGCAAAAAAAAAAAATTCCTTCTTTGACTGAAGGAATTGGTATTAGGACATCAAGTTACTTAAGTACTTCATCAGCAAGTGGGAACAATATAGGAAAGAAGGTGAGGGAAACTGAGAAGGTGAGAATATGGGACACTAGTGTGGCTCTTCAAAGCCAATGGGTTGTAGAAGGAAGGGTGGGACTGAAAGGGATTGTGTGATGAAGGAGATGGCATGACTGGTCTAATTTGGGGGCACAGGCATGGAGAGAATGCCTTAACAACAGAGAGTACAAAATTACTCCACAAACTCACAAAGATCCTGAGAGAGTGTTCAAAATCAGGGAACGATCTCCCTTTTGGTATATCTGTTCACACAGTGCCCCACAGTTTCATGTCTCACAACCATCGGGACTTGATATAGAGGTTTCTGTGGTTCCTGCACACAGGCTGTGCACAGAATAATATTATGCTCCATTGGGAGAAAGCTAGATGTGGTAACGAGAATGAATCCCACAGTATCCCTCTTTGCTGTTTTTCAGAGTGCCTGTGCCAAAACTAATAAAACTAAAATCTCTATAACGTCCTGTTTAACATACTTACAGCTACTTTCCAATTTTCAGCCTGTATATATTATTACTACACTAACACTGAGGCTACATTATGTGTTGTCTTTATATGTTAACTCTTTACCAGCTGAACCTCCATCAATATTTGATGACTGACCTCCCCTTTTCCCCCTTCCACCTCTGAAGGAGTTGACTTGTGCTAGAGTACAGACTCATGGGCTCCTTCCACTACCATTTCTTCATATGTGAGCTGAGACAACACTTCATTCACCAAGCAAGTCCTCCAAGGAACTCATACACATCACCAGAGCATCAGAATCAGAACCACCAATACAATACCATTGTATGTAGCACAATTAAGACCAGTTGAACACAAGGAACTTTGCAAGAAAGGCCATGAATGGTATTGACACATATTGGGATATTGACACAAGGCAATAAATATCAAGATATTTGGTTGTGCAGCATTAACCAAGCACCTGACTATTGATGGCTGATGGCTGAATTCATTCAGTATAAATATTTCACAGATTTCCCTCTCCTCTCCTCCATTTAGAGTCATACAGCATGGACACAGGCCTCTTGACCAATCAAATCCTCTTTGACTATCAAGCACCGATCCACACTAACTCCATTTTCCTTCTCCCTATTTTTTTATCAACTCCCACCACCCCGCCCCCCCCCCCAAGATTCTACCACTCAACTGCACTCTAGGGACACTTTACAGTGGCCAGTTAACCTATCAACCTGCACATCTTTGGGATATGGGAGGAAAATGGAGCACCTGGGGGAAACCCACAGAGTTACAAGGAGAATGTGCAAACTCCACACAGACAGCGCCCAAAGTCAGGGTTGAAATCAAGTTGCTGGCATGGTGAGGCAGCAGGTCTATTAGCTGCGCCACTGTCCCATTCTATTTGCTCTCTGTTGTATGTGAGGAGTTCAACACCCCGTTACAAAGCCCCTCAGTACTACTACATACACTGTAATGAGTTCAATTGGGCCACTTGTTTTTGTTTTGTTCCTGCTACTGAAAATGCCATAGTCCTGCTGGGAGCTCCTCCAGCATCAGTAAGATCACACAACGGTAGCACTGCACCGCTTGAGGTGGCACTTGATGAGCCACACATGACCAGAAGGTCTCCACCTTAATTCCTGGATCCATTACTGAATCAACAACAATTGACCTCAATGTTTCAGGGTTATCAAGGGGAAGTAAATCAGCCAGAATAATTCATTACTAAGGGTGGAATGGTTCTCAGCTGAGAGGGGCTGTCAAATACTAGAGGACATACATTTAAGGTGAGAGATGGAAAGTTGAAGAGAAAAGTGCACGACAGGTTTTTTTTACACAGAGACTGGTGGGGTCCTGGAATGGGCAGCCAGGGGTAATGGTGGAAGCAGATACGATTGTGTCGTTTAAGAGATTTTTAGACACATGAATATGCAGGGTGTGGATATAGATCATGTTCAGGCAGAAAAGATTTAGTTTAATTTGGTATCATGTTCGGCAGAGACATCATGGGCCAAAGGGCCTGTTCCTGTGCTGTACTGCACTGTTCTATGTTCAATGTTCTATGTTCCTTGTTCTATGTTTAACTGAGAAAATAAGCAAAAGGTGGACAACAGCTTATTCTGATACAGGCCTCAATGCAATGGTCAGCTCATGAGTGGCTCTTGTCAATCAAGAGCAGATACCGTGTACCATGAACAGTAAGTAAATGTAGGATTTACACTAAGTTCTATTCACTCGTCACTCTTCTGCTTGCTGGCCTGCACTGGGTTCTAATCCAGCAACATATCAACTTCAAATTCCTCATCCCTGTGTTTGTATCACTTTATGGCCTCACTCCTTCCTACCTGTGTAATTTTCTACTCTAACATCTCCAATATCTCTGCCCCTCTGGTCTCTTGTTCATTCTCAGTATTTATCACTTCATCAGTACCAGCCATGCTTAAGCTCTCCTTAAACCTCTCCATCTCTCAAGTTTACTGACCAGACTTTTAATCACCCGTCCATTTAGCCCACTTCGTGAGTTGATGTCATATTTGTTTTGATAACACACCTTTTAATTGCCTTGTGATAGCTTACTGCATTGAGCATGTTAGTCAGGTACAAAGTTGCTCTTATTAAGAGAAGATGAGTATATAGAAACATAGGGGAAACAGTAGGTTATTCATCCATTTCACCATTGTAAGGGTGGAATTCTTCTCAGCTGTGAGGGACTGTTAATACTGGCATGCATGAAAGCCATAAGGGGGAATTAAATGTTGAAGGTGCTAACTGGTGGTCCACTGTTCAGGAGACCAGATTATGTTTCTCCCCCTCAAACACACTGAAAGTTTACACCATGAATTATGCATGCTGCTTTATTATACCACACACATATTTCACAAATAATCGATCATCCATCTCAAAAAGGAAGTGGTGTTTGGATTTTCAGTTAAACAACTAGAATTTCAGTTGGAACTTGGTGTTTGGTAGGTGGGTTGGGAGTGTGGAGGACAGGACAGCCACTAGGACCAGAGAGAAAGTCTAACTGCATTTGTCTGAGTTAGCCACAGGGCATTCAAAGTCAAAGTCGAGTTTATCGTCATATGCACAAGTGTCTGTTTGCACAGGTGCAATGAAAAACTTACTTGCAGCAGCATCACAGGCACATAGCATCATATAACGAGCATTCACAAGAAAAATATAAATTATACACAATTTTTACAAGAACAAACACAATTAGAACAAAAAAAAACAGGTCCACTTTAGTGTAAAATGATCAAAGCGGTCATAGTGTTGCTAAACTGTAGTGATTAGGGTTTTGCCAATTGGTTCAAGAACCGAATGGTTGAAGGGAAGCAGCTGTTCTTGAACCTAGTGCCCTATTGTGCATTCAGGCTATTGTATCTTCAATCTATTGTGCCCATGCTGTCTCTGCAAGGAAGTTTTACAATGGGTCCAACTCTCCAGATCCTACCTCCCATCCTGGGTAGTACCCGTATTGGGCTGTGTTGCCTCAACCACACTTGATCATGCATCCTACCGAGGTGATAACAGGGGCCAATCTGTATTACTCACTATGTGGGTTGCTATCATTACTGCCAGTACAAAACACTGGCACTGGACAAGTGTGAGGGTGCTTCGTGACCTGATTTCCCGCTGACCTTTAAAGTGGGTGGGCAAGCATCATGTGAAAGTGCAAAGTGTCTGGAACAGGAACCCAACCTGCCCAATCCCAGTATTAAAAGAGACAGAGCGAAGAATGGGTGAACAAACCCCTCAAGGCAAGTGGGCTGGCATTGAAATATTATAATATGGCTGTTATTGTGTCTCAGGTTGTGGAGTTTTTACTTTCACTCTGTGACTGTATGGATTTCCTCTGGTGTTCCCCCATCCTCCCACATTCCAAGGAGGTGTGGGTTGGTAGGTTAATTGGCCACTGTAAATTTCCCCTGGGGTGTTAGTGAATGGGAGATTCTGAGGGAGTTGATAAGAATGTGGGCAGAATAAAACAAATGGGACTAATGTAGAGTGAGTGTAAATAGTTGGTTGATGGCTGGCGTGGACTTGGTGGGCCAAAGGGCCTGTTTCTGCGCTGTATCTTTCTATGACTCAATGACAAAGTGTACCCTCTCATCACCTGCTTGCAGAACCCACCAACTTTCACCACCACATGCTTATCCCAACCACCACTCGTTTCACCTCCTGCAATTAGAACCTCTATCAAGCACCCCCTGCAATCTCTTCCACTCTCCAGTGCACCCTCCTGTTCTCATGGGCTTGTGAAGCATCCTGCGAATTGGATTGTGCATGAGCAGGGGACACCTACACTGAAGGAAAGCTCAAAGGAGCTCTGCTCTTCAATTATGCAGGACATTTGACACCTTCCAGGTCACCCAACGTCACAATGGCACCACACCCCCATCAGCCACCCAGACACTAATACCAAACTAGGGTTTACTGTGAAATCTGAAGGGAATCCAGTCTATGAGAATGCCTTAAGAGGAAGATATCTCAAGGCAATGAGGACAGTAAAAATATCTGCCGGCAACTAAGGGGATATATAGACTCCAGGGCCTTAAATCTGCCTGTGTAATGCTGGAAGGTGCAGCCTTGTGTAGACAATTGCATTAATATGGCATGAACCAATTTGGCTGTTTTCTGAGAAGGTTTTGTTAACACAATTTGGTAGTGTGAGATTTTCATTCATCCAAGCACAGTTTTGTCAAGCATTCTGCTCACCCAAATGATGTCAACTGTAGTGCAATGTCATAACTGTGTTTCTGGCGAGGTTTTAATAGCCACAGTGGCATGGTTCAGTCACAGAAGAACCACCATATAGCCCATCCAGGTGGAAAGGGCTGGATCTCCCTCAGAACTAAGTGGGCAGAAATTTTAGAATAAATCTTCCAAAAAGACAATTGGTTGCATGTTCCTCAGAAAAGGAATGAGTGATAAAAACAGAAGAACAACATCTGGCCAAGGAGGTGGCACCAAAAACTTACCCTGCCCCAGCCCCAAGGACAGGCAGCTTCACATCAACTTCTCCTGCAGGAACAATGTCTGCAGGGGTCACCTTTCTATGGGGCAGCCCTCCCTCACATCAGTGACCTCTGACAACCTCAAGAACAGGCTCATGCCCCACACGGTTCCCAAAGTCAAGGTCAGGGTGACCCACACTCTCAGGAACCTCTTTTGACTTGCACTTCATGTGGCTCTATGCTGGACACTAGCAGAATTCTCCAAGGAAGGGGCATTTTGGCTTCCTTGCACTGCCTTGTATTTCCGGGAGACAGTGAAGCTGTGTTGTGATATGATTTGTTGGGAACTGGATAGTTTCTGTCAACTATTTGTTCTCACTGAATACCTGGCTCTTTTTCCAACATTAAAAAAGTGCTAGAAATCTGCCCAATGCCTTTTTAAAAAGCTGTATTAACACAGCCATTCACTGAAGGCACTCATATCCTCACAGGTACCTCGCTGGCACAACATCCTACTGTAGGTGCCCTTTGGAAAGGGGAGCTTCCTCCAGGGTTCATCATTCTTCCAAAATCTGTGCATATTATTCTGCCACCCACTGTCCCATCACCGTAGCATCCTTGCCAACACTCCCCAGTAGCTGACAGAGTTCTTGCTGTACTGTGAGCTGACCCCTTAAGAGCAATTTCCTGAGTGTGGAGCTGTGAGGAAAAACGCTACAAACAAGGGAAATTTGACCCTTAATGTCCACTGTTCCTGAAACAAAGTAGCGTCACAGAAACTAGCCTGCCAGTGCTATTTTGGAACCAGCACCAACAAATTTCAGGATTTTCTTTAAGGGCTTTTTAAAACAGCATTGATCAAAATTCTAACACCTTTCTAACATTGGAAAAGGGGTTCCGATGAATTTCTGAGCCCGGGTGTTCAATGAAAGCAAAGAATTGACAGAAACTAACCACTTCCCAACAAATCATATCCCAACACAACTTCTCTTTCTCCAGGAAACACAAGGCAGTGCACACAACCCTGCCATATTTACTAAATAAAAACACTTCTAATTATTTATTTTTGATCACGAGCAGCCAAGCTATCTGCTACTATGTAAAGGTCATACTGTTGCACAAATTATTGCGCATTATAAATAAAATCAACGCATTTCAGTTTTGACATGGGAATGTATGCAGGCTGTGTTCTCAGAATACTGCCTCTGAACTTTGGAGAGCAGCCTGGGTGGATTCACCCAAGGTTCTGGGCTCATCTCTCTGCCACCCTGACTAGACAATACAGCAAAGATCTGACTGAGCTGTGAGGCTGACGCCGGAGGCAAATTAGGGAGCTTTTTCCCTGCCATAACTTCAGCTGAGAGTACCCCTGGATGTGAAAGTAGGATTCCAGCCAATGCTGAAATGGCAGAATGGGAAAACCCACAAGGAAATTTGGCTTGGTTTACTTGCTGGGATTTTATGGGTTTGAAAGACACATATGGTGCAACACCTCACATTTATCCAGGTTAAACTTCATGACTGATGGAGTTTAACCTGGATAAATGTGAGGTGTTGCACCTTGGTAGGACTAATGTCAAGAGGCAGTATACTCCAAAGGGCAAGGCCCTTAACAGTGATGAAGAGCAGAGAGACCATGGGGTGCAAATCCATGGCTCACTGAAAGTAGCTATACAGGTAGATAGGGTGGTAAAGAAGGCTTATGGAATGCTTGCTTTCATTAATCGACGTACAGGAGTCAAAAGGTTATGATGCATATCTATAGAACTCTGGTTAGGCTACATTTAGAGTATTGCGTACAATTCTGGTTACCTCACTACAGGAAGGATGTCGAGGTTTTAAAGAGGGTGCAGAGGAGGTTTACTAGGATGCTGCCTGAATTAGAGGGCATGTGCTATCAGGAGAGGCTGGACAAACGTGGGCTCTTTTCTCTGGAGAGGCAGAGGCTGTTGGAAGTGTATAACATGATGAGAGGCATAGATAGGGTGGACAAGCAATATCTTTTTCCTATTATTCCCATGATCTAATATCAGAGGGCATGCATTTAAGGTGAGAGGTTCAGAACAGACATCAAGGGTATGTTTTTTACTCAGAGAGTGGTGGATGCCTGGAATGCGTTGCCTGGTAGGGTGGTGGAGGCAAACTCATTGGGGGCTTTTAAGAAGGGCTTGGATGGGCACATGAATGAGAGGAAAATGGAGAGATATGGGCATTCTGTAGGTAGAAGGGATTAACTATGTCAGCACAACATTGTGGGTTGAAGGGCCTGTTCTGTGCTGTACTGTTCTATGTTCTATATGGATATAGATATGGATATGACAGCAGGATGCTGCCTGGATTAGAGGGCATGTGCTATGAGGAGAGGTTAGAAAATTTTTGTTGTTTTTTCTGGAGCAGCAGAGGCTGAGGGGAGACCTGATAGAAATTTATAAAATTATGAGAGGCAGAGATAAAGTGGACAGCCAGTACCTTTTTCCCAGGGCTGAAATGTCTAATACTAGAGGGCATGCATTTAAGGTGAGAGGGGGAAAGTTCAAAGGAGATGTGCAGGACAAGTTTTTCACACAGAGATTGGTGGGTGCCTGGAATGCACTGCTAGGGATGGTGGTGGAGGCAGATACAAAAGAGGCGTTAAAGAGGCTCTTAGATAGGCACATGCATATGCAGAGAATGGAGGGATATGGATATTGTGTTGGCAGAAGGGAGTAGTTTAGTTGAGCATTTAATTATTATTTTAATTAGTTCAGCACAACATTGTGGGCTGAAGGGCCTGTTCCTGTGCTGAACTGTTCTATGTTCTATATATTGACCGAAATGCTATTTGGATGACAGAAAACTTCATAGGATAACCTTCGTCACAACATTTCCCTCAGCCATTATCAAACAAAATTATACAGAAGGCTTGAAAGGCTGAATAGCCTACTCCTGCTACTACTTCTAAAGGTCTTATGTTAACCCGTGTCTCTGTTAAGTTAGTTGTACAGAGTAACAGAGGTGTGCTACAACTGACTACTAAATGTCCAAGCCAGGGCTTCATCCCCTGTTGGATAATCCATGTGTTATTGAGTTGTACAGCATGGAAACAGGCCCTTTGGCCCATCAGGTCTGCTTTGATCATGAAGTGCCCGTTAACAGTAATCCTACACTAACCACATTTTATTCTACCCACATTCCCATCAGTTCCTACAACGCCCAATTAACCTACCAACCCGTACGTCTTTGAAATGTGGGAGGACACTGGAGCACCGAGAGGAAACCCACGTAGTCACAGGGAGAATGTGCAAACCCCACACAGGCACCACCCGAGGTCGGGATTGAACCAGGTTTGCTGGAGATGTGAGGGAACACTAGCTGCACCATTGTGTCACCCTCTGAATTGAGCACTATAGTCAGATAACTCGCCTGATAAGATTCATCATCCTGGTTAAACCAATTGCTGTCCAGAACACCATGGACACAAAATGTAACGCAAATGCCATTGATATACACAGAACTGGAATGGTGGATTGGAAGCACTGTATTCTAATCTTATAAACTTTCCCTTTCAATATTAAAGTACTCAATTGTTACAAGGAAACTTGGCCACCAATAGAGTTAAAACAAGTGAGTATTTTACAGGCTTCCAATTTCAATTTAACAACAATTTGCATTTATATAGTGCCTTTAACATCATAATATGCTTCACGGACACTTTACAGGGGTGCTACTGAAGAAGAAACCTCCAGGGCACCTCACAAGGAGGGATTAGGAAACTTGGGTCAAAGTAATAGGTTGTAAGGAGTGTCTTAGGGAAGAGAGAGAGGGAAGAAGCAGAGAGGTTTAGAGAGGAAACTCCAGACCTCAGAACCCTGGCAGTGATTGGAATGGTTATCAGGGAGGAATCACTAAATTCATGGAGGCCAAAGAGGGTAGAATGGGTGGAGTGCAATACTTCCAGCAAAAGGCCAGATTCATTGAATTTCTGTTCTTAATATGGATCTTCGTACAGCAGGAGCACATCAACAACTGAGCCACTGAGGTCACTGTGCTCTGCATGATTTCCCATCCACTAATTTCCCTCTTCAAAACCTACCCAGTGTACCTTATGGAGATTGACATAAAAAGCACACAGCTCTCCTCAGTCCTTTACTGCACAGGCCTGTGTAGTAGTGCGAGAGATTTGCATATGGCTGGCAGTGCATTTCTTATTGCTTGTAGTAGTAATGATACATAAACTGATGGAGATGTTTCTCCCAGGCAGCCTGTCAGAGCAATGCCCTGGCCTTGCCTGGATGTGTATCAGATCATTAGATAATAAACTGTTAGATCAGATCAGACTGACAGGGTCTGTGACTATCATTTTCTGACGGGAAGCACAGTTTGCCACATGGAAAGTAAAACATAAGATCCTTACACTGCTCCCTGTGCAACATAGGCTAAAGCTAGCTTATCACTTTATTCTGTTTTATTCCCCGATTATTCTTGATCTCACTGGTCACTGATGTCGGTGGGGGGGGGGTGGGGGGTGGTGGCTGGACGGTGGTGGTATTACACACACCCCTGTTTGCATCAATGGTCCTGAGGTCGAGAGGGTGAAAGCTTGAAGAACATCACCAATAGTCTGTCCTGGTCCAACCACGTAGACGCCATGGCCAAGAAAGTGCATCAGCGCCTCTACTTCCTCAGGAAGCTAAAGAAATTTGGCATGTCCCCTTTGTCCCTCACCAATTTCATCGATGTAACACCAATTTCATTGATGTAACAAACCATGAACCCATGGACACCACTTTGTTATTTTTTTGCACTATGTATTTATTTTGTAATTTATAGTAATTTTATGTCTTTGCACTGCACTGCTGCTGCAAAACAAATCTCACGACATTTAAGTCAATGATAATAAACCTGATTCTGATATATCAAATTGTCTTAAGGGGTCACTGTTGAATCACCTTCCAATACTCTTTCAGGTTGTAACAGATGTGGCATTAATAATTTTGCTTGTGTGACACTTTAAGAGTGATGTTACGTGACTTGGACAGGTAATTGGATTGGAAAAGTTTAGAGGGATATTGGCCAAACATGGGCAAATTTGACTAACTTAGATGGAAATTTGGTTGGCACTAGCCAGTTGGGCTGAAGGGCCTGTTTCCATTCTGTATGACTGTGGGGCATTTTTTTTACGCAGCGAGTGGTGGGTGCCTGGAATGCACTGCCAGGGTGATAGTGAAGGCAAATACGATAGAGGCGTTTAAGAGGCTCTTAGATAGGCACATGAATATGCAGAGAATGGAGGGATATGGATTTGTGTATGTGGGAGAGACTAGTTTAGCAGGCTTTTAATTACTAGTTTAATTAGTTGAGCACAACATCGTGGGCCTAAGGCCGAAGGGCCTGTTCCTGTGCTGTACTGTTCTACATTCAATGTTCTCCATGACTCCATTACTGAAAGCTCTTTGTAAGTCAGCACAATGTTTAGTGTGGATGTTTCCATGAGTCCGTCTGCCTCTGTGGAGTAAGCACACAGTAGGAATACTGTCCTTGCTCTCTGTAAATCCTGTCATTAATAAAGTATTTTGTTAGTTGATTTAATTTGCAGGCTTTTCTCCAGTAGTTTAAAGAGAGATTAAGGAAGATAGTGCAATAAGGTTCATGCCTCACCTTTGCTTCTTATGTTAATTACCTTCAATCTGTGTCCTCTGGTTAGCCTCTGCTGTGAGAAACAGTTTTTTTATATATTTAGAGTCATAGCGTTATACAGCAAGGAAACAATTTGGCCCAACATGTCTGTGTTGACCAAAGTGCCCCCTGAGCTGGTCCCAGTTGTCTGTGTTTGTCCCATATCCCACTAAACCTTTCCTATCCATGTACCTGTCCAAACATCTTTTAAACATTGTAATTGTACCCACCTCTACCATTTCCTCTGGCAGATCACTCCATATACCCACCATCCTCTGTGTAAAAATTACACAGAGTTTTATAAAATTTTATAAATCTCTATAAGGTCACCCCTCACCCTCTTACACTAGGGATGACAGTTCCAGCCTATCTAGTCTCTCTTTATAACTCAAGCCATCCAGTCCCAGTAATATCTTTGTGAACTTTCTCTGCACCCTTTCCAGTTTAATGACATCCTTCCTATGGCTGGGCAAACAGAACCACATTCAATACTCCTAGTGTTGGTCTCACCAATGTCTTGTACAGTTCTAACATGATGTCCCAATTCTTGTACTCAATACCCTGACTGATGAAGGCAAGCATGCCTTAACACCTTCTTCACCAGACTGTCTACCTGTGACTCCACTTTCAGGAAATTATGTACTTAGTTTCCTGCAAGCTTACTAACCATGCCACTGACATTCTCATCCAAGTCGTTAATATGGATAACAAACAACAGGGGACTCAGCATGGATCTCCAGGGTACACCATTGGTCACAGGCCTTGAATCTGAAAATCAACCCTCCACTATCACCCTCTGACTCCTACAGTCAAGCCTACCACCATCACATCTGAAATCAAAATTCTCTGCTCTTTTGAATACCTTCATTATCTCTCCCTTACCCCACAACCCCAACTTCTGTTGTCTTTCCATGTAACTGAATTTCTGCAGACTGGTGGGTCTCCCCAGCACCACCTCCACAGCCCTGACAAACTTCCAAAAGACAACTGGCCATTATATACCATCTACAGCCCTGCCTGTAAATTATAGGGGTTTACCATAACATCTTCACCTTTTTAACAGGACCCACTGCTTTTAATAAAGCCCAGGATCCGTTTTATTTAAACAACTTTCTCAATTTCTCTGCCATCTCCAAAGATTTTTAAACACACACCTGCTGCTCCATCTGTTCCAATACCCTCTTTAAAGTTATCCTATTTAGTTTATCTTGCCTCTATGCAGTTCATCCCATTAAAATGCATCATTGACTTCTCTGCATGAAGTTCTATTCGCCATGTGCCAACTGCTTCCTTGCTACTATGTTTACCTATTCTACAACATTAAATAAGCTGCAGAAGTATTTCCTTGCCTGTAAAGGCTATTGGGAAATGGAATGCATTTTATGAATGCCAGTTCCTTCTTATTATAATAATTATAATATTTAGTATAGTTTCTCTTCACCATAACTTCAACCCCCTGCTCCCCATCCAAATGCAGGTGGTTGTGCTGAGCAAGTTCTCCCAACCAGCAATGCAGTATGACTAGAAAATCTATGTTGAAGTGTTGACTTCAAAATAAATGTTATCCAGAACACTGGAGATAACTTCAATGCTGCTCTTCAAAGCAGTTCCAGAGCAGAGATGGCTAACATTTCAACCACACTTCAATCCATGCAGCACTTCCTCATCAGTGCACTAAGGGGTCATCCCAGATCTTTGGGCTCTGGGTTGGGTCCAGAACCCACAAACTTCTAACTCCGAGTTGAACTGAGGTAGACACTTCTTCTGGCGGGGTTCTCCAAGCAGGAATATGTCACTCGAGGCCTCTCAACCTACCTAAACCCAAGCTCTCTTGGCATTCTATTCAGCAACATCAGTGCTCTTAAATCCACACAAGTTGCACCTTTTCCTGATAGTGATCAGGAAAGAAATTTTGGGTTGACTTTCTCTACTTCAGCCAGAAGCACAGAGGTCTAAAGTGAGTGCCTGTATTAGTCTGACTCCTATCAGCTGTCCTGACTCTGACCAGGCCCCTACTGATTGGTGAGATTCTGCACTGTTTAATCCAGGGGAAAAGGAAGGTTCTGGAATTTCTTAGCCTCGGCATAAGCCTTCAGACATTGCAAATTAGATTCTTTTTTTTTTCCGTAGAGTTTGCCAACATATCTTTGAATAAATGTTGTATCATATTTCACAGTAATAATAGTGAAAATCAGTACTCTAATTGTAGGTTACAGACAGCAATTAAAAGCAAGGATACATCACACTAATTGGTTCCACCAATGAATGTCTACAAGGCAAAGAAATATTGTTTTGTCAAATTATTCAAAAATTATATATATATATAAATGTTGTGAAATAGAAATGAATTTGGAGACATGCATTAACACCTAATAAATATCTGGAATCATTAGACAGAGAACGAGGCTGTACTGATCATCCATCCCCCTATGTTCATTACCACAATTATTTGTCTGTGAAGCAAATCACATTTTGTGCTAAGTGCAATGTGTAACCAGTTCCAGAAATCTTGTCAAGTGAGTTAAGTCTCCAACAACTGGGTGTTTTGCTGCATCTGCCCAGCAGAAGTCTTTGTAAAAGGTTTGGTTTGAAGGCTCTTACCTTCTTCTAGACAAATATACAGGTTGAAACTCTCTACTCTGGCATTCTGTGGTCCAGCAACTCCCAGGGTCTGGCATGTTTTGAGTCTGAAGTACAGATCTCTACTATTTAACTAATTCTAATTAAGATCAAACTAAGATCTAAAATTCACTAAAATCTGTACTAACCTGTAGCTAATTAACCTACCAGTGCAACTTCTGCAATCATAGCTGACAGTATTTCCAATTTATGGAAACTTCAGATTACGGACAGTTCTCAGAACCCTTACCTGACCCAGGGAGTGTCCATTCTTAAAAAGATTTCTCCTGCTCAGAGGAAGATGATTAGGTGATTGTTGGTGGGATGAGGCAGGGTGAGGGGGGGGGGGGGGGGTGGTGGTGGGTGGAGTTCAATTTCTGTGGTTGGCATTTTCTGTGGTCTGGTACCAGACAGGTTCCCAGGGTGCTGGACGAGAGAGTTTCCACCTGTAGTAAATATCATCAACTGATCTGCATGCAGAGGGTTGTGAAAAACTCACATCTGCAGCAAGCAAATCTCTGATTTGTGTTTTGTTTTTGCAACAACGTCTTGTTTTGCACAGTCTTTTTTTTCACTGCCTTGTCTAATTTATATATAACTTATGTTCTGTGTGCTGTCTGAATCTATGTGCCTGTGATGCTAGCAAATTTTTCATTGTGCCTGTATCTCACTGTACTTATGCACATGACAATAAACTCGACTTGACTTGACTTGACTTGACTTGACTTGAGCAACAGGAAAATAGTCAATAAGGGAAGCCTAGATTGCCTATTATCGGTGAGTATGATTTCTTTCATGAGACCTTCTCAGGACCTCCAGCTTGTTTGCAACAGCTCCTCCTCCACTCTGTCCAGCTGCCTACGTTATACAATCCTATCTCATTCGGGTCAAGTCCTCTTTTCCAAGTTTTTTGTTCTGCTTGTCGTTTCAACGAGAATTTTTAGTTTCTTCACTCACTGTAACAGGGCAAACGTTGGATGCACAGAGCAGCGGCAATAACAGGAGAAGGGGTACATACTGGATGGCGGTGCAGAATGGGAGGTAGCAAGCTCACCCTTCTGCCTGATTTTCTTCTCCAAGATAATGGGAAGCAAATTCAGACAGTGTATAAAAAGGGTTCCCCACTCACTGGTCCCTACTTTGGCAGAGTCAAATTGCACCTGGAATGAGTGTTGAAACTCGAGTAACACTGAATATTATTGAGTAATATTTAATATAAGGAGATTTTCAACAAGGGTCAAGTAGAAAACAAAAGGACTTCTGCACATTAAAATAGTGCAATCAGTGACAGTTGGACTGGAGCCTGCTTACAGCGACACAGTGTGGGAGAACTGAGTTACTAAACTGGTTCTGTGTCGCTGTCTGGCCAAGGAAAGAGTGGATCTCTGCATGCAGGGGCATGGCTCAATTTACTGCCAACCAAAGACCATTCAACATTAACAAACAGCTGGCACGCAAAGCTGATGCTCTCCTAACTCTTTGCACTCTTGAGACTGTGGTAGAAGCAGACTCCGGTAATGGGCCACAAGTCAGTCAGCGTCTGAAAAAGAGGGGAAATTTCAGGTGTGGCCCTAAGCACCTGAACACCTTATAAATGAGCAAGGCACCGTGTGAGTGCAAGTTGGTACCATTGTTGAACCATTCAAGGAGTTAGCATGCAGTTACTGTTTTCCTTGTCAGATGTGGACAAGCACCCTGCCCTCAAGCCAGTTTACCTTTCAGGGAGCCCAGTTTGTTTTTTAATCTCTGTGATCCCATTATGTTACTGTGCTGTAGAAATGGCCAGTACTCCAGTGGCAAGCACATTAAAACAGTCTGCTTAAAGTCAAATCAAGCATGTTCATGCTGCAACAACCCAGGGCAGCTCGTGGAAAGCCCAGAAGTAGCCTGAGGTCACCAGCAACCATAGGAACAGTTTAAAAAAAAGTTGCTTCCATCAAAAAAAAATCACATATTTTTATTAGCTGCACCAAAAAAAGGAGCAATAAACAGTGAAAAGTCAGCCAGTGGGAAACTGAGTTAATTCGCTGTCCCATTGGCTATAATGCACAAAAAGGATGCATTGGGCAACCAATGGTAAGAGTGTGAGGGCGGAGCAGCAGTTTATGTGATGACATTTCCAAGGACACGTCTGACCAGAGTTGGCAAACCCCTGCATAAGCATATATCATCGTATTGCCGCAAGCTTTTCTGTTAATTGGCTTTGGATTTGGAGGAATCAATGTTTAGTTTAAAACTTTCCTGTCCTGAAAACTGGCACTTTTTTTCTTTCTGCTGGTGATTAAAAATAACTTTTAACAACTTCAAGGTTAAAGACAACACAATATACTCCGGAACATGTTGGGAATAATTTCAACAGGTTCATGCCATGGTTCAAGTCAGGTTGTTATTTTTCATGTCCAGGCCAGTGTGCAGAATGAATTAGGGTGGGTGGGGGAAAAGGGAGCATGTAGTTGCAAAAAATGTACAAGCTTAAGGTCAAAGAAGACAACAAAATAAAAGTACAGAGTATTGTGGGGAACGTGACTGTCCAAACACCATTAAAGTTATCCTGTGACAGTGACAAACAACAGTGATCCATTTCGGAAATGGGAGAGTGAGAAAGAACTTAGAAGAGAAAGGAAACGGTGTGTTTATGTGAATGTATCTCCCAGCAAGCCTACCAGTAATAACACAATGAGAACTGGACAATGCAGGGATATCTTTTATGAACAGGAGACAGGGCTGGTAGGAGGCAAGAAGGAAATGATAGCATTTCCATACATGGGGACATAGATTAGCATTATTTAAAGAAACAAGATCCTTACTGTGTCAGGAAGCTACATACCAACAGCACTTTAGACATTTGGTGCTGTCGGCTCTTCAGCGTGTTCTAGTGTTAGCCCTGAGACCTGTCATACACGGTGGACATCTTACATACTTCCTGGTGGATGAAAATCGACCTCAGAGGTCGTGTTAATAACAAAGCAACTTGTTTTGCACTCGCCAGCTGATTCACAGGAGCTAAAAGGACTGCCAATTTGCAATCGCTCATTTAGCCCTGCCATTAAAGACAAATTTCACCCCCAGTAATGTATTTCTACTACTAGTAATAGACTAATACATTACTAGTGTATTTGTAGCAGTGACAAAGTATAACCCGTGACAATCTATGCTAAACAATGGACATTATTTCAAAAGTAGTCTCATGAAATAATTTTCAGTGACCTGCAGAGAGATCAGATTCTCACCAGTGCTGAAAATTCCAATCCATTCCAGTGTACAGTTCTACCCACGTCTCATGTATTAGGCTGGACGTTGAATTTTGACGGACTATTCAACTGTGAAATGCTGCACAGTTTAACCACACACTGCTTTTGCTGCATTGGATGCTCTTCCTTGCAGAGGTTGAGCACGGGGATTCTGACTGATATACCCATTCCCACTCTCAGAGGCATTGGCCCTAACTGTCCTAACCCATGCTAAGGTTGGTCTTATTTTTCCCTCATTTTCATTCAAATTCCAAACATCACACAACATTACCAAAGCAGACAATACTTTCACTGCTGGCTCACCAAGGTGTCTGAATCTTGATGGGTAACTGTTAGTCTAAATAGATCTGACTGGTTCAGTTCAGATCGACGGAATTCACCATACTTAACAGTGAAAACAAATTAAATATACAGATTTTCCTTAGCTTCCTCTAACTATGCAAACATTGGCGATAAAAGAGGTCTATTTCAAGCCCTGCAACACACTTTCAAACTTTGTCACAGTTTCATGCATAGCTCAGAAAATGAAATGTCTAACTTATGAAACTAGGAGGGTATAATTGTTTGGCTAATTGGGATAACATATCTGCACATTATGCTAATTCAATCTAATTTGCTTATGCCAATTAAGTTAATTAGAAAATAGACTTTCCTCCATAACAGCAAATCCATAAGAACAATCTTTATAAAACTTAAGAGAGTGTAATTGTTATGCTATTATGGATAACTTATGAAGAAATTATGCTAATTGTATCTAATTTACATATGAAATTGAACCAATTAGAACATAATTTTCCCTTACAACTCAACTTGAGTGTGGAGGTCTGTAAGCATTTCCCTAACTTTAGTGATGTTTTATTGTAACACATAAGGCAGCTGATTAAATTAAAACTTACTGTCATTACTCTGAAATGATCTGGTTTACCCACTGGTTACACAAGCTAGACTTTTGGGTATATTAAATAGTGTATCAGATACATGATCATTATAGTACACTGGATGATCTACCCTCTGGCATATTAAGTGTGTGGCATTGTACGTTGGTTACCATTTAAGTGAAACTCCAATCCATAGAGCTGAGCACATAATTAAGTCTGGTGCTCCAGTGCAAAAGTCAGGGACCACAGCACTAAAGGAGAGAGCATCTTTTGAAAGAGATTTTAACTCCCTGTCAGGAGGACAAACTAGTTTGCAACAGTACTTCAAAGAAAAATAGACAATCACCCTAGTATATGGATCAATATTTATCTCTCAACCTACATCACACATTATCACTTATCTCAATGGATTTTGCAAGACCTTGTGTATTAATTGGTGACACTTGTCACTACAGCATAATTACAGAGTATTTATAAAACACATTTCTAAAGTATCCAAATGACTATAATATGATCCAGGAATGGCTGAAGTTTTGAAAGGTACCGTATAAATACAAATTATTTATTCCAAGAACATATGTGTTGTTTGGCTCTATAGTGTTTTGGATGGCTGGGTTTGCAAAACTATGGAAGGTTGGGTCTAAATTATTTTTGAAGGTGGGGTCAGTCATAAGCATATCTAAAGGTTAGATCAACTGTATTTTGGATGGTTGTGTTTACAATATTTTGACTGGTGGCATCTGCAGCACATTACATGCCTAGTCATAATATATTAGATGGATGAATCTGCAATATATGGGTCCTGGTATATCAGATGATTGTCTGCAGTCTGGTGGTTGGTTGGGTCTGTAGGGTGTTAAAAGGTTTGGTCTATCCTGTACTAGATGATTTGGTATTTTTTGGTCTAAGTTTATCGAGTATTTGGTTTGATAGAACATTTGTTGTTTGGGTCAACAGTATACTGGATGGTTAAATTGGGAATATGTTGAATGGTTGAGTCTATACTACATTGGATGTCTTACTATATTATCTGGGATGATTGGATCTGGAGTATATTGCATGGTTGGGTTCATGGTAAATTGGATTGCTGGGTCTACAATATATTGGGTGGCTAGGTTCATGGTGCATTGGATAATTGAATCAGCAGTATATTGTATGATTTGGTCTATGGTATGTTGGATGACTAGGTTTATTACATATTGGATTACTGGGACTATAGTTATTGAATGGATAGATCTAAGCATATTAGACAGTTGGGTCTATACCACGTTGGATGACTGAGCCCCTTCACATTGCATGATTGGCTCTGCAGAATTTTGACTTGTGCACTTATACATTATATGGTTGGCCATGCAGTCCTTCTACATTAAGGCCCATTGTGTATTGGTTGATAGCACCTTTATTATTTTGGAACGTTGGATGCACAGTGTAGGCAGAAAATGGTTGGGTTTACCATGTATTAGATGCTAGGGTCTAAACTCTGTTGGATAATTGGATTTACAATTAGGTCTATACTACCTGAGGTGGTTGGGTCTGTGTATCTTGACACCAAGAGTCTGGAACTCTTGGTGTCTTCTCTAAAGCTGAATGTTTGACACAACTGTGTAAGGAAGTAATCAGCTCACACAATTTTGTTAGCTGGCTTGATAGTAGCTCACAGATTTGGTTCCTAGTTTAGGCTGATTAAATAATTCCAGCCAGAATAGCAGTTAAACTATTACAATTGGTTTTGGAGAGTAAATAGCTCAGTGCCTGACATTCAAAGTGAATGGCATGTCAACAAAGAAATAAGGCAATGCAAGAACAGTCAGGGGAGGTTGAGAGAGCAAGGATGAACTTCAAAAGCAAGGTATAGTGAAAATTATTTTTCTTAGAACAGATTAGGTTTATTTAGGGCAATGTGATTATTTTTTATGGAAAGAACTAACACCCCTAATGAGATATATACAGTTGCAGAGTGGTAAATAATGCAGAGATTGAAGGAGATGAGGAGTGCTGTTTTGTTTCCTGTGTTAGGACTGATTGAGTTATGCCTTCTGACTTTGTAATGCAGAAGAATTTGCAGTGTTAGGTGTTAGTGCACCTCACTGTGAGTGCACCATTAACAAATGGTCAGTCCAAGCTGAAAATAAGGATTAATGATGAGGGCAAATGTATTGGAGCAAGGTGACATCATTCAACAAATTAAGCATATTACCGCTTACTCCTGCAACATGATTCATCGACTGAGTGCAACAATTTTGCACAAGTCTCACATGCAATGGCACTGCTGGTGTGGAAAATGATTTGAACAATAGCAAATCACTTGCCTTATTAATAACGAAACATGAAGTCACTTCAAAACATCAGTTCTTAATTTGCTACAGGCCTGTAATTAATTTTTTTTCACAAATATATTACCAGAACTGAGAGATCATGCTTATCAAGAAGGATTGAGCAGCTCTGGGCTCATGTATCTTGGAACCAGAAGATGAAGCTGATGGAGTCTACAAGATAGTCAAAGGGTTTGAGAGATGGCCATAAAGAAAATGCTTACTCTGTAGGGAATGTTCAAAGCTAATGTTACTTATATAATGCAATGAATCCAATTTCAATTTCAGGAGAAACTCCTAACAGAGGGTTATTATGATGTGGAACTTGGTATCATGAGGATTAGTTAAACTGAATAGCTTAGATATATTTAAGAAGAAGCCAGATAACAACCAATAGAGAAAAAGGAATAGAATGAGTAATTGGCAGGCTTAGACTAAAAGAGGTTAAGATGGAGTAGGCTTAGATTGGATGGGGCCAATGTAGTGCATAGTATACAATTGTCTCAGAGTCAGCTCAGTAAATCTTGCCTCATTTAACCAACAAAAATCTCCTAGAAATGAGACACTGACTTTGGTACACAGAAGTTCACAAGCATTCACAAATCAGATGGCAAGGAAGAGGGGATAGCTTTAATCAATGAAAGTGATATGCCTACCATGTTCCAGATAAGAGGGCGTACCTTCAGAGGGATCGAGCCTTCGAGCCCTCCGACCGTGTTTGGAGTTGTTGTGGACGAACATGTTGTCAGAAACAGCCAGGACATGGCCATCCACGTTCACCGTTGTGGAAACAACCACCTGCGGAGAGAAAGACAAGGGAGTGATGGAGGGATGTCCTGACAGCTGAAATACTATCAGTAACCGAGGGTGTTCCAGGACCAACCTTACCTATTCTGGAGAGAAATAAAAGTCAAGCAAAATCAATTGGAAAACAGTGCTGGTTCCTGAGGCAGGGGAAAGAAAATAAGATAATGAAAACCGCTACACGGTAGTGCTGCCCCCAGAACACTCTGCGCAAAAAGATGTATTTCACTGTGTGTTTCGATGTACATGTGACTAATAAAGATATCATATATAAAAAAGATCAAAAGGAAATGCTGGAAACAATCAGAAGCAGAGTTGATGTTTCAGGACGAAGTCTCCTGAGCTAAAGCATTGATTCGGCTTCTCTCTCCATAGATGCTGCCTCACCTGTTGAGTATTTCCAGAATGTTGTTTATGATGGGAATAAGAGAGTTCATAAAGGCAAGGAAAGCAAACGTAAAGCAAAAGCTGCAGAAATACCTGGAGAAAAGGCAGAGGTTTGGTTTCATAAAAGACAAGTTTAGGAGAATAGAGATACAAGAAACTGCAGATGCTGGAATCGGTAGCAACAAACATGAGGCTGGAAGAACTCAGCAGGTCAGGCAGCAACTGTGAAGGGAAATGGACGGTTGACATTTCAGGTTGAGACCTTTCACCTGGAATGCAGACAGGAAAGAGTTCATTTGGAAAAGAGCAGGCAGAAACAGGGCAATCTTGTTTGTGAATCTTGGGTAGGAGATAGAAACAGGTTGCACAGGTTTGGGGAGCCATCAGGTTGGAGGCTTTGGAGCGGAGATCTCCTGAATTGATGAGATCTGTCATGGTATTAGAGACAGTGGCCTGATGATCATTGGTGGGGTCATGGCCCAGGGGTAGGTTAGAGGAGATGTCTGAGAGCTGCCGTCTGGCCTCCGCAAGGTAGAGGTCAGTCCACTAGTCTACAATGGCACCACACTCATCCAGATGAAGGGTCTCAATTCAAAACGTCAACTGTCCATTTCCCTCCACAGATGCTTCCTGACCTGCTGAGTTCTTCCAGCATCTTGTTCGTTACTATGTTTAGTAGAAGTTCACAAGGATTCCCCAATGCAATGGGTGATTGGTAGTCTAGAAGGAATTGGTGGCCAGAGTGGAACTTCTATTGTAAGAAAATGCCAGATGCTGTGACCAGACATGTGTTGGAAGGACTTCCTTTACCTGAACCCATCTTGTGAACATTTTTGCAGATTGGGTCTATGCAATCCAGAGGTAATTGAGATGCCAGAGTAAAGGGAAGTTGTTGTCCACTGGGGAAGCAAAACAGGCATAATAGGGAGCTTTCAAGAGAAGAGGTGAACTTTGTGGGGTTTCCCACTTTGCACCCAAACCTCCATTGCACAACTGTGGGCTTCTAGTCTGGCAACACCTTGATTTTAGCACCCCAGGCTCAAAACATTGAAATTTCATCTCTCTAACCCTTTCTGCCACCCTGACCTTTAGTACACTCTCTGAAGCAGCTCTGTCAACAAACTTTGGGCCAGTGTCCTTAACGTGGTTAAATAGAGTCATAGATACAGCATGGACACAGGCCATTCAGCCCACTGAGCACAATGACCATCAACCACCCATTTTTACACTAATCCCACCCTAGCCCATTTTATTCTCCCCACATTCCCATCATCTCCCCCCAGACTCGACCACTCATCTACACACTAGGGGCTACCAAGATTGGCCAATTAACATAGCAACCCACACGTCTTTGAGAGGATACCAGAGCACCCAAAGGAAACCCACACAAGGAGAACATCCAAACTCCACACAGACAGCACCGGAGGTCAGGATTGAACCAGGGTCACTGGAGTTGTGAGAAAGCAGCTCTACTTGTCAAAATTTGCTTATAAGAACCTCTCTGAAATACCTTGGAGCATTTTTACTAAAGACGGTATAGAAATGCTGCATAACACTTTTTTGTTGCTGCTTTGCAGCACTTTCAACTTGCAATCTCTAACTTTATGCTGCACCCATGCAAATATTGAGCAAATCTCCCCAATGCATTAATTTATATAAGCATTGCCCAATATTGAAATGAGACACTTCCACAAGGGTGTCCCCAGCCCAATCATTCAGATAGTCAGCCTCCTTTAGGTTAGAAGTAAAGTTCCTAAATAGAATACAAAGGAAGGAAAAACAGTGAAATTTCTTGCTCCTATTTGAGAAAGGTCCACAAAAAGCATTGTGATAAAGACTAGATAATCTATTCAATGAATGACAATTCAATGATAAATCATGGCTCAAGGGCGCAAGGAAGATCTCTCTGGTTCTACTTCAAATGGAGCCACTGAACCTGAGAACTGCCTTCCTCTCATTTAACTTCCTAGTTTAGAAATTCTCCTGCACAGCTCCAGAAAAAAAATATGCAGACAAAATTGCAATAATGCAACATTAACCAATTCTACACATAGCTCTGGGAGAGCTCGCTCAACCTCTTTATGGGGTAGGGACTTCTTGCAATGATGTTTTCATGTACCTTAGTGCTTTTTCTCTACCACCCAGATCATATAAATAAAGTGTAATTTCTGGTGAGACTTTGCACTATGTTGAATCCTAATACGGATGGAGCAGTGGTGCAGCAGTTAGTGATGCTGTCCCATAGCTCCAGCAACCCAAGTTCAATCTTCATCCCTGGTGCTGTGTCCATGTGGAGGTTGCTTGTTCTCTCCATGATCGTATGGGTTTCTCCGGGTACTCTCGTTTCCTCCCTCATTCCAAAGACATACTGGTGGGTTAACAGGCTATTATAAATTACCACCTAGTGCAGGTAATAGCAAAAGGATCAAAGGGGAATTGATGGGGATGTGAGAGAAGGTAGGCTGCAGAGAAAGAGAAAGGGGTGGGGATGGACTTGATGGGATTGCTCTGCTGGGTCGCAATGGGCCAAACAATCTCCTTCTGTGCCGCAATAAACAGGGACTAATGCTTTTAAGAACAAGCAGCTATTACAAAGCTAAAGGCTCAGAATTAACATTACTTAAATCCTGAGACACAAGAGACTGCAGATTTTGGAATCTGGAGCAAAATAAAACAAATTACTGGAGGAACTCAGTGGCTCAGACAGCATCTGTGGGAGGAAATGGACAGTCAATCTTTCGGGTTGAGACCCTTCATCTGGAGTGCTGGATTACTTGAATTCCTCCAGCAGTCATAGGCAAAATGTTGCACAGCTCTCTGCTAAACAATTCCCAAGTGGACTCATCCATGCTGGGATCCCAGTTACAGACAGAAGCAGAAAAGAGAGAGTTCAGAACAGGCTGATAAGCTGAATGGCCACTGCCTCTTCTGATGTGCCTGTGAGAGAGCTGTATATTCTGCTTTGCAGGTGGGACTGAATCAGAGGATGGAAGATAGTCTCACTAACATATTATAGATCTCATACCACAGGCAGCCTCAAGTGGAACAAGAACGAATTAAGGATGTGGGACAATTAAGGCATGTTGAAGAACATTTGGGATCCCTGATGTGGCACAATGAAACTGCCGTGAATTTCAGTGGGGCGGAACAGGATGCAACTGTGCACAGCACAAGCACCGCATGTAAAGCCGCAGACCTGCGTTTATTTAGTAATCCTCATCAATTTAGTTTTAAAGATTTTGTGTGCGACGTGGCCAATAAAGCAGTGTTCTGGGTCAATGGGATAGAGGTCAAAGTACATCAGGCACATGATTAAAAAATACTGATTGTGAAGATTCTGTGTGTCAAAAGTGCCAGACTTCATACATAACCCCACTGTGATCCTCTATCAGCACTCAATCTATTAATTCCAGTGTAAAGTGAGACTTCCCTCTGTTCAGCATCAACAGAGATGATCCATCAACCTATCAGCAGAACACAATCAGAATTTTAAAAATCAAGTGTGTTGAAAGTAAATCCAGCTTTTCCTCTTTTACCAGATCAGTATAATATTTTACAATCAAGTTCCATGTCTTTCTCCCCAGCCTCCAAGTCCTAACAGGTAACACAATATCTTGCTACAGCTAACTTACTTCAGAGCAAATTGTGACCAATACACTTATTAACTAAAATTATGACTTTAATGAACATCAGAAAGGCACTTAAGACATTCTAATGTAAATTCCTATAGTGAAAATATGCTACTGAGTCTCACTTCCAAATACAACCTGCAGACTGTTTCCATTAAGGAGAGGACATGATGATGCCATAGTCATGGAGTTATAGAGCGATCTAGCACAGAAACAGGACCTTCAGCCCATTGAGTCCACACCAACCATCATCCACCCATTTACACTAATCCTACATTAATCCCATTTTTTATTCTCCCCACATTCTCATCAGCTCCCCTTCAAATTCTACAACTCACCTACACACTAGGGGCAATTTACAGTGGCCAATTAACCTGCATGGCTTTGGCATGTGAGAGGAATATGGAGCACCTGGAAAAATTCACATGGTCAACATAAACAGCAGCAGAAGTCAGGAGAGAACCTGGGCCTCTAGAGATGTGAGGCAGCGGTTTTACTAGCTGTGTCACTGTGCCGCTACACTCCGCCCATCCCTTTTCTGAGGTGCTTCCATTGGCAAGTCAATTTATTTCATGGTTCTTTCATCAAATGGTACCCCATCAAGGTAATTTCATCTCCAAGGGCTCTCAGTGGCAAGATTCCAGTTAAAGATGATGTGACTTCATCTTTAAAACGAATCCTGTCAGCTCACTTCTCTCGTCCAGCAATCTCGATCATTAGTCTCTCCCTTGTAAAAGAATGCTGTTGGTTAGATACAAGAAATTCTGCAGATATGGAAATCTGGAGCAATCCACAAAAAGTGCTGGAGGAACTCAGCAGGTCAGGCAGCATCTATGGAGGGAAATAAACAGTCAACTTTTCCAGTTGAGACCCTTCATCAGGACCTGTCGAATAAACGTCGACTGTTTCCCTCCATAGATGCTGCCTGACCTGCTCTGTTCCTCCAGCACTTTTTGTGGATCGCTGTTGGACAGATGTTGACCAAGATTTTCAGCCAGAGTGCCAGAAGTGGAGGAAGTTCTGCAGTTTCCTTTCCATCACTTCATCACTTGCTCCTTATCTTTGTGAAATTTACATTGGACTGAACAGAATATGCAAATCCAAACATGGGAGAGAATACTCTGATACTTATGGAGAGACATCCTTTGATGTGATTTCTGTCATTTCTACAATATTACAAGATCTACAAATGGGATGGTCATTTACACCAGGTAATCAGCATTGGTACAGGTGATGGTGCAAACACTTTAAAATTTTTGATCTAGGCCGCCTGTACAATCAAGAGTGGGATGATTGATTGATCTCAAAACATAGCAACTCCTTCCTTCAATTGGTGGCACTGACAAACATTCCTCAAGGAAGGCGACAATATTAGTTATTAACCTCACACCAGCTTGGCACAAGGAAGTGCTGCACTGCTGCCTTTAGGAAGAGATGTAAAACCAAGAATACCCTCAGCCTTCTTCACAAAATATCCTGCAATGCCATCCCCAAGATTATCTGATCTTTTATAGTATTTGGCTCTGCAAATTGGTCACTGTGTTTACAATATTTCAGGTTCAAAGGTCTTCTATTGGCCAAGAAGTACATCCTGAAGTATAGAGTTAAATGGCAGGACCCTAAACAGCATTGATGTACAGAGAGACCTTGGGGTCCAAGTCCATACCTCCCTGAAAGTGGCAACACAAGTATATAGAGTGGTAAAGAAGGCATATGACATGCTTGCCTTCATCACTGGGGGCACAGAGTATAAGAGTCAGGAAGTCATGTTGCAGTTATATAAAACTTTGGTAAGGCCACACTTGGAGTATTGCGTGCAGTTCCGATTGGCCCATTACAGGAAGAATATGGAGGCTTTGGAGAGAGTTCAGAAGAGGTTCACCTGGTATTATCTATAAGGAGAGGTTGTAAACTTGGGTTGTTTCTTCTGGGGCATCAGAGGCTGAGGGAAGACCTGATAGAAGTTTATAAGACTATGAGAGGTATACACAGGGTAGCCAGCCAGAATCTTTTTTCCATTGGTAGAAATGTTGAATACTAGAGGACATAGCTTTAAGATGAGAGGGGGAATGTTTAAAGAGGATGTGCAGAGCAAGTTTTTTTACATAGAGAGTGGTGGGTGCCTGCAACAAGCTGCCAAAAGTGGTAGTGGAGGCAGATACAATATTGGTGTTCAAGAGGATCTTAGATAGCCATATGAACAGGCAGGGAATGGAGGGATATGGATCTTATTCAGGCAGATGAGATTAGTTTAATTTGGCGTCATTTTCTGCACAGACATTGTGGGCCAAAGGGCCTGTTCTTGTGCTGTACTGTTCTATGTTCTAAGAAGCCATGGAAGGTGACATAGAAACAAAATTTCTTCTTTTGAATGGCTCTGTTCCTGGGGTTTCCAGAGTTCCGACACCACCTTGCAGAAGTTAGATCTTCTGCTCATCCTGTCACTACTTTCCAACAAGATTACAGCCACATGAAAAATCCAGGCTGCTTTGAGGGAAAATATGGTACCTCTGCACAAACATAGTGTATGACCACAAGACATGAGCATCTCCCACTTGTGATCTCGGCTCACTGGTATAAAGGAAGCAAAACCAGAGCAGGAAAGAATAGACTTCATGGGTGTCAAGAGAGTCAAACCCACGGGCTGACCCCTACTGCCCTTCGATAGCATGACCAGGTTAAAAGTAGATCTCCCAAACTCATCAAACATATAAAGAGGCCATGTGGCCCATTACCCCAGGCTAGCTCTTGGATGGATTTATCCAATTTATCCACCTACCCCACTCTTTCCCCAGCCTCCTGTATTTTATTTCTTTTAATTCTCTTTCAAAAGATATTATTTAATCTGCTGTTGCCACCTTTTCAGACACCACAGCTGCTTGCACCAATTTATTTGCCGCCTTCTCCTCACTGAGGAACTTTGGATGGGCCTACAAACGCTCACAATTCTAAAGCTGTTTGCTGTAACTTTGCAGGTCGTTCAGTGTATAATGCCGGTGTCCAAATTAGCATTGCCCATATAAATAGCTGCTTCCAGAAGTGTTCGCAGTGATTTTTGTTCAAGCACACCGGGATGGGATTAGAGCAATCCTTCGAGGCATGTTTCTGCTTTCAACCTCCCTATAAACAAATATCATAACAGCCAAGTTAATTGCTGGCGAATCTCCCAACTCAGGAGCTGACATCTGAAAGCGCAATAAACTAGGTGCTATTTAATCCACCCATTATGCAGGCTAATTGACTCAATTCACAAGTATATTCCTTTTTTCATTATCGGACCTTGTCAGCCCTTTTGCTAGCTGTCGCAGAAAGGGCTTCGGCATTTGTGATTGATCATTGATAGATTGACAGTCAGATTAATTTAATTAAAATCGCCTCACTTGAGAAATGAAAGACAAAAAGCAAAGTGCTAATAGATTTGCTCTCAAAATAAATGACTCACAGGGACCGTTTACAGAGCTTTGCCCAACTTATTTTGCCTGAAATTCCCAAGTCGCTTGCAGGCTCTTGTTTTAATTGCATCGAGCTTTGCAAAGGATTTTAGGTTCATAAGCAGCAGAAACTGCTTTCCAGTGATCAGCAAAACATTCCCCCTGGGTCTCAAGGAAGCTAAGCTGTTGCCTGAGATTGGCTAAGCGAGGACACTTCCACACTTGCAGCAGTCAACTGAAGACTTCCCTCCTTTTCAGCAGGAGTGCCACCAATAAGTTGGAGGTCAATGAATGCTTTATACCTGTGGAGCATCCCTTGTGCCCAAGGACAACTGGTCAAAGAAATGGGAGTATTATAAAGGCCCAGGATGGTTATAAACAGCATTATAAACAGCATTATAAACTGATTATAAACAGCATTATAAGGCCCAGGATGCTTAAACTTTAGCCGGTTGCTTTGTTGATATACCCTTCACTGATACACAGGCTTTTGATGAAGCTCCCAGCTAAAACCCAGCTAAGGCAGGCACTGTAGTGTAGCGGTTAGCGTAATGCTATTACAGTGCCAGCGACCCGGGTTCAATTCCAGCCGCTGCCCATAAGGAGTTTATACATTCTCCCCGCGTCTGCATGGGTTTCCTCCGGGTACTCCGGTTTCCTCCCACATTCCAAAGACGTACAGGTTAGGAAGTTGTGGGCATGCTATGTTGGTGCCAGAAGTTTGGTGACACTTACGGCTACACCTCCCCCCCCCCCAGAACACTCTATGCAAAAGGTGTATTTCACTGTGTGTTTCGATGTACATGTGACTAATAAAGAAATCTTATCTTATTTTATCTTAAATCAAGGCTCATTTTCCCTTGGTATTGCCATTCCATTTTCATGGAGTAGTTAAGGGAGGGAGTCATGGTACTGTCCACAACAGCACATTTAAGGAAGGGAGTCATGGTACTGTCCACAACAGCACAGTTAAACAAGGGAATCACTGCATTGTCCAGACTAGCAAGGGCTCAGGCAGAATCACCAACCTCTTGTGGACGGGGAAGTTCGAGTGACCTCAGTAGGCCTGGTTAGATATATAACTATTAAGGTGTGATCTATGTAGAATGATTAAAAAGCGTGATAGGGGGAAAGAGGGAAATTGTGTCCTTTGGTGGGAAACGGGCATAGTTATAAAATTAGGATAACTCAGTTCAGTAGATAAAATAGTAGTGGAGGTCTGGAAATCTCTTCATCTTATCAACTTCCTCGTGTCCACCTCCTCCAACCTCCAAATCACCTCTTCCCCAAAAGCTGTTGAGACTTGGGCGTAGTTATGAATGTCAAAACTGGATTGCATGAGGCAAGTTACAGAACTGAGGTAGGTAAATAGTGATCAAATCTATTTGAATGGATTCAAGGGGGTCAAGTTGTTAACTTCCTGTGCTTGTGTTCTGAGCTCCTGAAACACATTGCAGAGAACTCCTGGGAAGTGGGACACTGTGTGCATCAGCTTGACAGTCTCTTCTCCGCCATCAGAGAGCTGTTGTCCAGGCTTAGACATGAAGAAAAGCCATCTGTCTGAAACACAGGATGATAGGATGATAACCAGTGTGCCAGCTAGGACTGCCTTCTGGAAGGAAGGGATGGAAACTGTATCAGAAAGAATGTACTTAGGTATTCAACTCAGACTTATTTATACATTCAACTTGTTCCTCCCTCTGGTTTCTCCTTCCCTAATGGACTGGACTGAGACACACTGCATCCAACCTCAGGGGTCCAGGATTTCAAACAAATGGAAGTCTTGGACACACACACTCATTCGCACACATAGAATATAGAACAGTACAGCACAGGAACCACGATGTTGTGCCGAACTAACTAAATTACCAATCAGATACCCAACTAAACTAATCCTTTCTGCCTATAGGGTGCATATCCCTCCATTTCCTGCACATTCATGTGCCTATCTAAGAGCCTCTTGAACACCTCTTTCGCTAGAGTTTTATAAAGCTGCAACATAGCTTCCTGGCTCTTGAACTCAATTCCTTCATTAATAAAGGCAAGCATGTCATATGCCTTCTTTACCACCCTATCAACCTGTATAGCCACTTTCAGGGAGCTATGGACTTGGACCCCAAGATCCCTCTGCATATCAACATTGTTAAGGGTCCTGCCATTAACAGTGAACTGTTCCTTTACATTTCATCTCCCAAAGTGCAACACTTCACATTTGGCCAGGTTAAACTCCATCTGCCATTTCTCCGCTCATATCTGCAACTGATCTATATCCCTCTGTATCCTTTGCGCATCTTCTACACTATCCACAACACCACCAATCTTCCTATCATCTGCAAATTTACTAACCCACCCATCTGTTTTCATGCAAGCCATTTATATATATCACTAACAGTGGAGGTCACAGTACAGATCCCTGCAGAACACCACTAGTCACAGACCTCCAGCCAGAAGAAGTCCCATCGACCACTACTCTCTGTCTTCTATGAACAAGCCAATTCTGAATCCAAATGGGCACTTCACTGTGGATCCCACGCATCTTAATCTTCTGGATGAGCCACCCATGAGGGACCTTGTCAAACGCCTTACTAAAATCCATGTAGACAACATCCACAGCTTTACCTTCATCAATTCCTTCGTCATCTCCTTGAAAAACTCAATCAAGTTAGCAAGACATGACTTGCCCCATACATACGCATGCACACGCACACCACACAGTGAGTCCAGGATCTACAGACAGATTTGAGGCAGTGGGAAATGTGTTTGTGTGTGTATGTGTGTGTGTGTGTGTGTGTGTGTGCGTGCGTGCGTGCGTGCGTGCGTGTGTGTGTGTGTGTGTGTGAGGGCAGGCGGGGGTGTTTGGGGGTTGCCAAATCTGTCAGCTTGCCCCATTCCAAATATCCAAATGGTAACCAAGGATAAGTCCTGGCTGGCTGGAGTCTCCCAGCATTATGCAGGGGAACTGCCCACTCAGATCCCAGTGCGAGACCTGAAACGCCATGGATTCTATGCCTGCAGAATAGGAGGCAATTTTTCTGACAATTTCAAGTTTGTTTAATTATTTTATTTATTTCCAAGTGCTTTCATATGTTTTTACTTAACTATTTGTTATTGAATAGAACATAATAATTATTATTTTTTAAATTATTTATCTCAATTTCGATTTTTAAATGTTTCTGAATGTCACTTACATTTCTTGCAGATTCCAGATGCCAGCCCTCATTTGCACTGTGAAACCCTGCCAGGCATGTTTTAATCTCCATTCACACCTTGCTATTGGACATCATCACTCACATCTTGCTATTTGTCTAGTCACTGGTCACGCCTTGCTATTGGCCTAGTTACCACTTGAGCCTTGCTACTGAACTCAACTGTGTGATAAGCCAGCAAGATACTTGAAGTATTGTACTCAGTTCCAGTCACCCAGCGATGGAAAAGACGTCAGCTTTCATTCAGCTGGAGAGGGTGCAGAAAAGATTCATGAGGATGCTGCCAGGACCGGAGGGCTTGGGTTACAAGGAGAGACTGGAGAGGCTGGGACTTTTTTCCCTGGAGCATAGAAGTCTGAGAAGTATATAAAATAGAAGTGTATAAAATCATGAGGGGCATAGATAACATAAATGGTCACAATATTACTTCCAGTGTAGGGGAGTGCAAAGCTGGAGGGTATATGTTTAAGATGAGAAGAGAATGATTTAATGGAGGCCTGAGGGGCAATTTTTTCACACAGAGGGTGGTGGGTAAATGGAACGAGCTGCCAAAGGAAGCTGTAGAGGTGGGTACAATTACAATGTTTAAAAGACACAGGTTCATGGATAGGAAAGGTTTCTGAATGGGAGGGTCATGGGTTTGATGTCAAAGAAGGGGCCTTAGAGAGAGACACCAGGGGCATCTCACAAATCTTTACTATGCCAGTGGTGGAGGGACTGAACACTTTAGGTAGTGAACAGGACTCTAATCTGGGTTCTGCCTTCCTACTGCAATCAAAGGTCAGGAAAAGAAATCATTGATGGATTTTTGATTTGGAAAAAGCAAAGGCATTGGGGTAACAGAAGCAAAGATGGAGCCAAGATAGAAATCACCCATGGTCAAATGGCAGAGCAGGGTCAAGGAGCTGATTGGTTACATCCATTGCTAGGTTACACAGCACAAACAATTAGTTGCCTTTAATGTGTGTTCAGTAAATAACAAAAGATAGGTAGGTTTGGTTGACCTAACACACCTTGGCTTGATCAGATATCAAACTTAGCCCACCTTGGTTCAGCTTGGGTTACTACATTAAAGGGCTGAAGTTCATCACATTGGGCTAAGGATGGAGAGGAAAGCAAGTACCATTCTTAGTGCACGAGACGGTCAGCACTGAGAAATTTTGTTCCTAGTCTGCTATATGGGGAGCTGGATTAATATATGCATCAATGCAGGAGACTTTTCACACCTTGAACATAACACCCAAAGTGAATGTGAATGACTCACACTGGCACCTGCATAAATTATGCTGACAGACTACACCACTTCAGTTAAAGCTTGGGCAATTTATCTGTCAAATAAAATTACTGGGCATCAATGTCCCTTGGCCAAATTATCAACCATTAGGGAAGGATGGTTCCATGAAGGTCTGACAGAGAAGAGAACCTGCCATCCTGAGCCAGTGTGGTTCTCCTGACACTGACCCATGGCAACACGACTCTTCTGAAAGTGTCCAGCAAACCCTCAGCTCAAAGCCAATCAGGGGATAGGTCACAAATTCTGCCACAGTTGCCATCATCTGTGAATCGTACAAAGAAGTGTTTATCTGCGAGTGTACAATTTTTGTTTGATAGCATTCTTGCAAGGGACCTTGGGATATTTTACTCTGTTGAGTGTGCTTTTAAAATGCAAACTGTTGCTTAAAATTTTGTGTGTGTGTGTGTGTGTTTGTGTTTGTGTGGACCTATATGTTTATTTGTATGTATATACATCACGTGAGAATAGACTGCACTCACTTGTGATGCCCTCCCCTCTAATGAATAGCCTGTTCAGATATGTTGCCACACGAGAGTAAATGGAAGTTGGCCAGTGTATGTCACGCTGGCCCCCAGAATGAATCAATGCCTTCAGGGGAGAACATTGCACAGGAAAACAAAATTAAAAGCAGTCTAGAATCATGTATCAATGAAATATAGAAATTAGCTTTGCATAATAACTTACTTCAGCCCAAGGTGTAATGGGGCATTAGGTACTGCAGGAAGGTCTTGGTTTGGTTTGGGATGGGAGTTTAATAGATCACACTCTTGCCAGTAAAAAATCCATACATAAGTTCTCCCATTCAGTAACATCAAATGCTGTTTAAAAATGAGAAAGCAAGAAGCCAGCACACATCCCTTGTTAGAGGAGTACTTGTTACCCAACAGTGGATACTTAAGAGGCACACTAACTGAGACAACAAAACATCTGTTTGTTTGACAGCTTACATGTGTTACAGCACTGAGACCTGACGGCATATATTATTGTTTTTAAGTTCATTAAAGCCGACAGACCACACCAATTTTGAAGCTTTAGCTAAACACTTCAATAAAGTCCAAGTATTTTTTTCCTTTACTTTTTCATTTGTACAAGCCTGTCATTCTCTTTTCTGCCAAACTCTAAGGTCATGCTAATTGACACAGTACAAGTAATTAAGCAGTCACTGTTCACATACTTGAAGACTCAACTACCATGGGCTTGTGCCAGTTTGACAGTAACGCTTCTTAGAGTCAACAGATCAGCAACCTTCCCTGGATACAACCAATCACACAAGTGAAGTGCTGACTGTGGAACCAAGATAACACAAAAAGTCATTACCATATGAAAATTAGCCTGAGTATTGAGTGGGAGTACTTATTAAGTGAGCCATCGTACATATCTTCCTGTGGACTCCCTGGTGGACACTTGCCATGTCTGCTTGTCAGAGTATTCAGTTAGACAAGTATTTCTTCACCGTAAGACCGAGGGTCCACAGTGACAAAAGACCTATTGTGTCTTACAAGTGACTTCCATTTCCTAACTACTTGAGAGCAGTCACAATGCCTGCCAAGTTCCAATCTGAGTGAGGCTAACATAGATGTGTTTTCAAGCCTAGTTTCCTGGAATGCTAATTAAAACCAGCACTACATCTCTCCAGCAATTCAGCATTCCTCCTTCTCTGGCTCATCCTTCTTTTCGAATCCTTCTGCGAACTCACTCCTTCCAATGTCTTTTATCACCCAGAGCCCAATAACCTGCTGTGACACTCCCAACCAGGTTTCTTGTGCATCCCACCCCCTTCACCACCACCCCCTCACTTCCATTATCCCATCATCAGCCTTCAGCTCTCTAGGCCATACTCACTACAGTCATCTCTCAACCTCACCAGCTCACCAGCTTTCCTTCTCCCTTTAAGGTGCTCTGTAAAATTAAGTCTCTTTGACCAAGTATGAAATCACTAAACTTAAAATCTCCTTTACCATATGATTACATACAACATACAAGTTAGGAGCAAGTGTTCTGTTCCACAACTTAATAAGACCATGGCTGATCTGATTTGACCTCCACTCCACTTTCACTTATAACCTTTTGCCCCATTGATTGCCAATAATCTATCTCTGCCTTCAAAGATTCTGCTTCCAATGCCCTTTAAGGAAGAGAGTTCCAAACCCTCTGAGAGAAAAGGTTTATTGCCTCATCTTTGTTTTAAATGGCCGACCTCTTATTTTTAAACAGTGACTCCTTGGGCTAGATTCTCTCCACATCCACCCTATCAAGACTCATCAAGATCCTATATGTTTCAGTCAAGCCCCCCTCTGTTTTATAAACTTGAGTGGATACAAACCTAATCTGTGGAACCTTTCCTTATAAGACAACCCAGATATTAGTCTGGAAGAGACACAAGAAATTGCAGAAGCTGGAATCCAGAGCAACAAACAAGACGCTGAAGGAACTCAGGAACTGTGGGGGGAAATGGACAGTCAGCGTGTCAGGTCGAGACCCTTAATCTGGATTGCAGGGTCTCGACCCAAAACATCAACTGTCCATTTTCCTTCACATATGCTGCCTGACCCATTGAGTTCCTCCAGCATCTTGTTTATTAGTTTAGCAGGCCTTCTTTAAACTGCTTCCAAAGCAATTACAACCTTCCTTAGATAAGGAGACCATTACTGTACACAATACTCCAGATATAGACTCATCAAGTTAAGGAGGTATGGCTTGTCACCAAACACTCTAACAAGCTTCTACAGATGTACTGTTGAAAGGATCCTGACTGGTTGCATCGTGGTCTGGTACGGCAATTCGAATGCACAGGAACGTTAGAAGATGCAGAGAGAAGTGGACTCAGCCCGATACATCACAGACACATCCCTCCCCACCATCTGTAGTATCTACAGGAGACGCTGCCTCAAGAAGGCAACACCTATCATCGAAGATCCCCACCATCTGGGCCATGCCATCTTCTCGCAGCTACCATTGGGCAAGAGGTACAGAAGCCCGAACTCCCACACCAGCAGGCTCAAGAATAGCTACTTCCCTTCAACCATTCGCTTCTTGAACCAACCAGCACAACCCTAATCACTGCAGTTTAGTAACACAATGACTACTTTGATCACTTTGCACTAAATGGATTTTTTTTTATTCTAATTGTGTTCTTTCTTGTAAAATGGACTTTGTTTTATTTTATTCCAATTGTGTTATTTTAATTGTGTTCTTTCTTGTAAAAATTGTGTATAATTTATGATTAATTTATGTTTTTCTTGTGAATGATGCTATGTGCCTGTGATCTTGCTGCAAGTAAGTTTTTCTTTGCACCTGGTATACGTACATGTATTTGTGTATATGACAATAAACTCCACTGTTTGACTTTGACTTTGATCAATAACTGAAGCAAAGGCTTCCCATCTTTGTTTTCAATTCTCCTCACAATAATTGGAGACATTCATTCCACTCTTGTGACGTGCATTGGGATATTTAGCTATGTTGAAGGTGCTACAGAAATGCAAGCTCTGTATTGCTGGAGCACTGATTCACAGCAGACACATCAATAATTCTATCATTCTTCCTTTGTAAGCCTGGTCAGTGACTGTCAGCAGACAATCCCAGCAAGATGGGGTGGGATAGTGGAAGAGGGGATGCAGGAGGCTATGCTAGTCCTGCCCACAACTCACACCCACACATAGAGATATAAGTTCTTCCAGTTTGTACAAGGTTATGCTATGCCCTCTCCCCACTGCTACCATCAGGAAGGAGGTACAGAAGCTCGAAGTCCCACTCCATGAGGTTCAGGAACATCTACTTTCCTACAGGCATCAGGTTCTTGAACCAACCTGCATAACCTTAATCCTATCTCAGCAACAGAACACCATGGACCATCAGACCATTATAGGTTTAAGGTCAGAGGGGAAAGATGTAATAGGAACCTGAGGGGCAAGTTTTCCACACAGAGGGTGGTGAATATATGGAATGAGCTGCCAGAGGAAATGGTTGAGGCAGGTACAATAACAACATTTAAAGACACTTGACAGGTTCATGGATAGGAAAGATTTAGAGGGATATGGGCCAAACACAAGCAGATGAGACTAACTTAGATGGGCATCTTGGTCAGCATGGATGCATTGGGCCGAAGAGCCTGTTCTCATGTTGTATGACTCAATGACTCGATGACACCCCTTGCACTACCATGGACTTGTTTGAGATTGTGCCTTTTTTTGCACGGTCTTTTTCCTTCGTTGTCTTGTATAATCTATATGTAATTTATATTCTGTGTGTTGTCTGTACCTATGTGCCTGTGATGCTGCTGCAAGCAAGTTTTTCATTGTACCTGTACCTCACCGTACTTGTGCACATGGCAATAAACTTGACTTGATCAAATCTTGCCTAAAACCTACTTTCTAAACATATTTGATTCAGGTTCTCCCTGCATACACCAGCCTTGAGCTTATACCACAAGCAACACACATTTTTAAGGCAACTGCTCAAAATTCTTTTGCTTGCCTGAGGCTAGCTGATGGTCAGGCCACTCCCACTGATGGGAGTGACCATAGTAGGGGAGTTGGAGCCTGCTTTGCCATGAGTTGAAGGAGACCAGTATTCGCTGGTCCATTCTGTGGAGGTCTCAGGCAGCCATTGTCTTGCAGATAGGCCCTCATTCAAGCATCTGACTTGGTGTTTGTTCCCAGTCACCACCCCACCACCAGGAGCTATTGGCTGGAGCCCCTGGTCATGTGTCCACACCACTCCCATCCACACACTGAATGACCATGTCACCCCACCAATCATGTCTTTCCAATAGCTTCAACCTCATACATTAAAACCACCCATCCTGCTCCAACCCCAATTCTCCATCCCACAGGTCCCATCTCCCAGTGTCCCATTCCCCTCATGGCCCAACCCTGACGCTCCATCCTTCAATGTCCCATCCCCCAATGCTTCCATCCCATTGTCCCATGAGGCCCATTCCCCAATGCCCATATCCATCCTCGATGACCCACCAGCCAATACCCCAACCTTGATGAGCATCTTACAAAACCCCAACGGGCAATTCCTTATCTCCCAAAGCCCCTTCCCCCATTGCATGATTCTCCATCTCCTGATGGCCCACCCCCAATTGTTCCTCACCCATCCCAATGCCCCTCACCCGTCCCAATCCCCCTCGTCCACCCCAATGCCCCTCACCTACCCTCAGTGCTCCACACCCACCTCAATGCTCCTAACCCACCCCAAATGCCCCTTGCCAATCCCCACTGCTCCTCAGCTATCCCCCAATGCCCCACCACCCAATATTGAATCCCTTCCCATGCCCCATCTCCACATCCTCTGAAGCCAAATGCTCCTTCCCACAGTGCCTGAATCCCCGCAGTTCCATTACCTGATGCCCCAATTCCTGATGCCCCATTCCCATTTCCCAATGCCCTAGCCCCAATCTTCCATCTCCTGATCCTCCATTGCCAATGCCATGCCTCTGTTTCCATTCCCTAATGCCCCTTTCTCTGATGCTCCATCCTCCTATACCTCATTCCCTGATGTCCCACCTCCCAAAGCCTGAACCTCTGATGTTCCATTCCTGATGCCTCATTGACCCATCGCTAATGTCTTACCCCTGACACCCCTTTCCCTGATGCTCCATCTGCCAGTACCCCATTCCTTGATGGCCCATTCACCAACGCCCAATCTGCTGATGCTCCATGCCCCAGTGCTCCACTCCCTGATACCTCATTCTCTGATGCCTCATGCACTGATGCTCCCACAGCCTCCCAGATCCAGATGTCACAGAGATGTCACAGAGATGGGTCCAACAGGGAAAGTCCCTCATGTGACATTCCTTCTATTCAATCAGGAGAGTTACTAGTCTCTGTCATTTATAGCAGGAATCACAAAAACACATTCAGACAAAGCAAACCCTGGTTTAAGATCCAGCTGCTTCTTCCATTGAGATGAGAATTGTGTCTAACCCACTCTGCTTGTGAAATTTGGCAGAGACTTTGCTTTCAATTGATTTCCTTTCTGTTTCCATTTCTGCCCTGACTGGGAATGGCCAGCTCAGCACAGAGTGAGTTTCCTAACCTCTGGACCATCTGTATTCAGAGCATCTGGAGCATTCCTACCTTGACTCCTGATGCAACAATCATCCAATGAGGAACCTTCTGCTATTGATTAAAGCAGGGCTTAGGAAGATTCTGTATTGATCTTATCAGCAATATGGAAACAAAGAGTGGTTACTCAGTAAGTAAAAGGGCATGATGATAGCAGTCCAATACTGAAGTAGTCAAGTTAAATGATTCCAAGTGTCCCTTTGCAAGTGCTAGTTCTCCTTTGCTAGGTCAGACTTGGTTGCTGATGCCCATTGTGAGTTGCTTGGTACCACCTATAAATACTACATCAGGTACACTGTCCTAGGAAGTTTTATGGAATGTTGGTCAAATCTCAACCCATCCAGACAATTCCAACGTGGGATACAAATACGGAGACAAACTGTTTGTGCCATTTTGAAAAGCATGTTAAGAGCTGTCACTGTGACTCTTAACTCATCTGTGCAGTCACTCCAGTGGTGGGGAGGGGAGAGAAATGGTGGGGTCCCATGTGAGTTTTTTTCTCCATGCATTAGACTCTTAACTGAAAGCGCAGACACAGCAAAAGATATGAATGGTCAGCAGAGTATCCAATCTTTCTGTCCTGAACCGTACAATCGTAAGCACAATTCAAAGGGATTGGTATCAGATCTGAGGAAAGATTGAACAGCTTGGACAGAGAGGGTGACCATTCAGGGGTCTTCAAAATAATGAAAAGGCTTAACCAAAGAGAGGCTTGCACTGATGGAGCAGAATCAGGGGTCACAGGTCAGTGAAGAGAGATGACCAATTACATTTAACACCCAGATTATGAGAAAAATTATCAGCTTTGGAAAGAGAGCAGGATGCCAAGCTATCATGAGAAACCAGTGCAAAGGGATCGGTTTTGGATGCGTCCAGCAAAGATGGGCCAAATGGCCTCTTTCTGTGCTGTAGGAATCGTTGCTTCTTTGGCCATTTTTTCTTCCATTGCCACACTTAATCTCCCTAATCCTATCCAATCCAGCTCAATATCATGCACCCGTTATATCAAGCTCAGTGGTGGGGACCCCTTCAGTCCTCCATGTTATTGATCGAGACCAAGCATTAGGCAATTGACCCCATCAGACATGGTGGTGAAGCCTCTGTATTCAATGCTGGTGTGGTGGATGGCAAGGGAAGTCATCAAGAAGTGTACAAACTATTCCTGAGCAGAGGAGTAGCATGTGTACACAGACTAGTGAATGTGAGATGAGCCTTGAACAAAGCTCAGATAATGCAACAACCCCTTCCAATGAGTATAAATTGGCCTACACTTGAACTTGGCAGCGTACACTTGCACAGATCCTTTTCAACAACAAAGGACTCTTGTCAGGCACCAAGTCAAACAGTTAGAGGTTTTCACTGTTCACAAGGAACATTAAAGACTACAGACGTTTTATTTCCTTCTTCTCCCCTGTGAGAAATGACTCAAGTGAGGATAGATTTTTTCTTTAACACTCTCAGCCATCTAATACATCTCTTTCCCTTGCCATTACCACTTAGGGCTAAAACTCCACAAACGAATCATTATTTGTTCACAAATTAGCTTTCAGAGGAGATGGCTGCAGAGATAAAAACCACACTCACCTGGAACCTTCGCATGTCCCTGGGGTTTCCTGCATTCTTCAGGCAGTTCTGATTGCATTTCAGGAAGAATTTCAAGAAGAACCTGAAGGGGGAAAGTGAGAGGAAAAAAAACGGAATTTGATTAAAAGTCTTTTACTAAATTAAAGGAAATGTCCACTCTTTGAGGGAATTTAAACAACTGCATTTTCATCGATTGAGTAAAACTCATGGCACATCAGAATCATTGCCAAGCTGTGGCTCTTCCTACAAGCACAAGTCATCTTTATACCTTCTGTTTTACTTTACCTTAGCTTCTGGCTTTGATCTGTAATTTCTCAAACTGGGGGAGGGATGAGGGTGGTATAAACAAAAAGCAGGTTTGCAAATCACCGGCAACACCCTCCACCAGTATATAGCAACAACCTGGACCTATATACACTTCTAACATTCACCTACATACACCACTAACATCCACCTATCGACACCACTAACATCCACCTATATACACCACTAACGTCCACCTATATATACCAACACCCTCCACCTATATACACCAACACCCTTCACTTATATATACCAACATCCTCCACCTATATACAGCAACAACCTTTGCGTACATGGTACCTTTAACCTTGCCAAGGAATGGGAGCATCTGAGAACAAAAACTGACACCAAACTACATCCAGGCAGATGACCAAAGGTTTGTTAAAAAAGGTAAGTTTTAAGGAGTGCCTTAAGGTGAAAAGGGAGGCTTTGGCAGAGTATGCTATTGTTTAAGGGCTTAACAGCTGGAAGAAAGGCTGCTAATGTTGAAGCAATTCACTTTGGGGACAAGTAAGAAGCAGAACTGGAGAAGTGCAGTTATCTCATTGGGTTCTCTTAGGGTGATAGGGCTGCTAACAGATCCAGGAGGGGTAAACACTATCCATCTGTGGGTATGTTTCTGTTGTATGTTCTCATGGTGTGTGTATTGGTATTGGTATTGGTTTATTATTGTCACTTGTACCGAGGTACAGTGAAAAGCTTGTCTTACAAACCGATCATACAGGTTAATTCATTACACAATGCAGTTACATTGAGTTAATACAGAGTGCATTGAGGTAGGACAGGTGAAAACAATAACAGTACAGAGTAAAGTGTCACAGCTACAGGAAAAGTGCAGTGCAATAAGGTGCAAGGTCATCAACAAGGTAGATCGTGAGGTCATAGTCCATCTCATTGGATAAGGGAGCTGTTCAATAGTCTTATCACAGTGGGGTAGAAGCCGTCCTTAAGTCTGGTGGTATGTGCCCTCAGGCACCTGTATCTTCTACCTGATGGAAGAGGAGAGAAGAGAGAATGTCCTGGGCGGGTGAGGTCTTTGATTATGCTGGCTGCTTCACCAAGACAGCGAGAGGTAAAGACAGAGTCCAAGGAGGGGAGGCTGGTGTCTGTGATGTGCTGGGCTGTGTCCACAACTCTCTGCAGTTTCTTGCAGTCCTGGGCAGAGCAGTTACAGTACCAAGCCATGATACATCCAAATAGGATGCTTTCTATGGTACATCTGTAAAAGTTGGTGAGAGTCAAAGGGGACAAACCAAATTTCTTTAGTCCCCTGAGGAAGTCGAGGCACTGGTGAGCTTTCTTGGCAGTGGCTTCTACATGACTTGACCAGGACAGGCTGTTGGTGATGTTCACTCCCAAGAACTTGAAGCTCTCAACCCTCCCGACCTCAGCACCATTGATGTACACCGCCCCCTTTCCTGAAGTCAATGACCAGCTCTTTTGTTTTGTTGACATTGAGGAAAAGGTTGTTGTCATGACACCATTCCACTAAGCTCTATATCCCCTTCCTGTACTCCGACTCATCGCTGTTTGAGATATGGCCTACAACGGTGGTATCATCTGCAAACTTGTAGATGGAGTTAGAACAGGATCTGGCCAGACAGTCATGAGTGTATAGGGAGTAGAGTAGAGGGCTGAGGACACAGCCTTGTGGGGCACCAGTGTTGAGAATAATCATGCCGGAGATGTTGCTGCCTATCCTCACTGATTGCAGTCTGTTCATTAGAAAGTCAAGGATCCAGTTACAGAGGGACGTGTTGAGTCCTAGGTCTCAGAGTTTGGTGACAAGCTTACTTGGGATTATTGTATTGAAGGCAGAGCTGTAGTCAATAAACAATAGTCTAACGTATATGTCTTTACTGTCCAAATGCTCCAGAGCTGAGTGTTAGGGCCAGGGAGATGGCATCCGCTGTAGACTTGTTTCGGCGATAGGCGAATTGCAATGGGTCCAGGTTGTCTGGTAGGCTAGAGTTGATGGGTGTGTGTGTCCCTGTGAATTGTAAAGTTTCTACTTTGTTAGACCTATAATGTTGATTGTTGTTCTTGTGCGTTTGTTTGTAGGCATGGTTTGTGCATGTGTAGAAGAAACTGTAAGTCAGTGGTTGCCCTGCTGCCCTGCCTGGTGTGGTCATGATATAACATGAGTGGGCCTCAGCTAGGCAGCACCATTGAAGGGCCTGATCGTGATTGGGCGCACCTTCTGAATTAGATCCAGTGTGGCCAATTGGCAGGATTAGGTTTGATGACACGTCCCTCTGGTTGAAGAGCTGTCCGGGGCTCTCAGTGTAGCCTCATGTGGGAACATCAGGCGCCAACTCCTGAGGGTGTTCACTACAGTTTACGTTGGAAAAGATCCCACGAGCACACACACACTGAGTTACAAGCACTGTATTTGCCTCTCCCTTGCCACCTTATTTAACAACAGCATTTTCTTTAAAGATTTCATCGAAATCGAAAAAGAAAGATTACATCGAAACACACAGTGAAATGCATCTTTTGCGTGGAGTGTTCTGGGGCAGCCCACAAGTGTTGCCACACTTCTGGCGCCAACATAGCATGTCCCCGACTTCCTAACCCGTATGTCTTTGGAATGTGAGAGGAAACCGGAGCACCCGGAGGAAACCCACGCAGACATGGGGAGAACTTACAAACTCCTTACCGACAGCAGCTGGAATTGAACCCAGGTCGCTGGCACTGTAATAGCGTTATGTTAACCACTACACTACTGTGCTTTCTGGAAGCACAGAGGGGTATATGAAGAGAGGAACACAAGAAATTGGGAGCAGAAGTAGGTCACTCGACCCCTCAGACCTGTCCCACCATTCAATATGATCATGACTAATTTTCCCAGGCCTCAACTCCTCCTCTTTTCCAGATACCCATTGCCCTCAATTCCCCGCTCTTTCAAGAATATATCTACCTCTACGTTAATGATCTAGCCTCCACATGTCTCTGGGGTAAAGAACTCCAGAGATTCATCACACTCTCCAGGAGGAGATGACACTCAGAGCAATATTCACCAGTTTTCAGAATTTGCATGGTCTGACACTTCCTGCTTCATTTCCAACCTCACTTTAATCCCCTTCTCCCTGGCATCTTTATAATTAAAACAGGAGAGAGGAAGACCTCCAATAAAGGTTTTTGGATTTCTTTACAGCGTTGAGGATTTTTTCCCCTATTGCTCAGTCTCGGGGAGGTGGTGTGTTGTTGGCATTTTTAACTATCTCAGCTGCATAAGTTTCCCCCACTGTTGAGCTTTAACACTCAACAGTGCCAGGCTGTGAGTGCAGATGCTGCTGTCTGATGGAGAAGCAAATGTCTGCCTTGGGGGCAGGATTGTCCACAGGCCAAAAAGTCAAGCGATGTGCTGAATGAGACAAGAATCTTTCCAGAAAGAAATGAAAAACGGGCTCCTTCCATGTCGCTGACTTTTTTTTCTCTCTGTCCCTCTCTGTCCTTCTCTCTCACTCTCTCTCTCACCGCCTGCCACTCAGGCATTTCAACAGCTCGTCAGTTAGTACCCCAAGCTATGAAGTGCACCGACACCGGATCCCTGCTCCTGACCTACGGCTGCCGCCAGGAATGTTGGCAAGGCCGGTGGGCTTGGTCCGCTGTGGCCTCCAGCTATGAGTGGTCTGTCGACGTGAAGAGACGCACCATCTGTCGGGAGGGGAAGATGGCCCCTGTCAACCAGCGCACTGCACCTCAAACAGGCCCTTATGTGGCAATGTCTCTTGGAAACGGCAGGTCCAGAGGAAAGCTGGGGCAGGCCCTGGAGACCGCCTCGAAAGCCCATTGAGCCACTCTGAAGCGCACAAGTCTTTGCAGCTGCCCACTTTGGCTCCAACACCCTAAACAAATACTTTTAAACTGATGTACCAGCTGAAATAGTTAAAAATACCAGCACGCACACACCCCAAACTGAGCAATGGTGTGCGAGACCAAGAGCTGGGATCTCTTTTCTGGGATAAATTTGCCTGGAATTTATAAACAAGAGAAGGGCATAAGGAGACTTGCTGATGCATCGAAATTTCCCAAATATAGGAAAAAAATCCGTTCGAAGGGAATGTCAGCTGTGGTGTCCCTTTTCCACTGTCTACGTGTTAGTTTCAGATCAATTTCACATCATCAGGGCCAACCAGGTCAGTTTGTTTTCTCTCTCATTCTCACTCTCCCTCCCCTCCCTCCTCCCTATACTGAGGCTATTTTCAAAGCCAAGTCACAGGGGTATAGAAGCAACAGAAATGAAACAGCTTTCAAAGCAACAGAACAGACTGAGACTCAGGGCAGAGTGCTGTGGATTTGTTTGGTTACAAAAGGCATGGTGGGAGTTTAAATTAAGTCATGGTTGCTGCTTTTAGTTGAGCTTTGAGACCACATCTGACAGCATTACAGCCAAAGTTAAGCATGATACTAAGGAAGGACTTTGCCTTCGATTAACAAGGCTATCTCAAGCTGTTGCCTCAAATCCCATATCTCCCCTCATGTTTCATTTCATTATCAATGGGGATTTGCAAAAAATCAAGCTTGGTATTTTGTGATTCCCCCATTGCACATGTAATCACACTCAGTACTGTAACTGAAACTTGAATCAGCATTTGTCCATGTTCTTCCTGACTGCTTCAATGTCCCTGGGTTTGTGTCTGCAATTATCCTGAGATCTGATGAGTATGTGTACCGGAAGTAAACAGGAACACGTATAATCCTTTTCACTTGGCTTCTGGAAATGAGTGAATCATTTTATAGGCCTGGTCAAATTGAATTGAGCCTGACACAAGTGAATTCATATAAGTTGCAGTATTATTACCCCATTTCTCAAAACCATTTGACCTGTGTAATGATCTGTGTGGTGTTATAAAGGGTGCTGCCTTCATAACATAATGTTTCACAAGCCCTTTTATTGATGGACTACAAGGTTAAGGCACCACAGTGCACACTAGCTGCAGAGTCCAGAAGGACACTGGCTTCGATCTTCAGTCTGTGATGACCTATCACTTATACCCAAAACACCATTTAGGGTATTATAATTGGCCTCAATGTTCTCAGCCTTGTAAGTTCAGATCATTCCATAGTCCCCAAGCTGGATATCGCTAGATCCTACCATGGGGCTCTCTACTACTGATAACCTGCCAACATGCACTTGTTCATTTCCAAGTACTGCTGCTCATATCCTAACCAGGACCCTTCACTCACCACCCTGAGTTCTGACCCAAAATGGTGCCTGATCCACTGATGCCTCACTCTTAAAATCATCATCAATTTTTCAAATCTCTTCTTGGCTGGTAGAACTGCTGCCCTCATGGGCACCAGAGACCCAAGGTTAAATTCTGACCTCCTGTGTGTGCGGAATTTGCACACTTTCTCTGTGACGGTGTGGGTTTTCCTCCAGGTGCCCCAGTTCCCTCCCACATTCCCGAGGATGTATGGGTTTGGTGAGTTAATTGGCCACTGTAATTTGCCCTTTGTGTGTGGGTGAGTGGTAGAATCTGGGAGAGTTTGATGGACATGTGGGCAGAATACATGCAATTAGCGTATGGTTAATGTAAATGAATGGTTGATGGTTGTCATGGATCTGTTTAGGTGTGCATCCCTCTATGGGAATTATGAATGGGAATCTTGCTATTTGTGGGAGCTTACTGTGAGCAAATTGGCTTCCCCCATTACAACAATGCCTACAATTCATAATCTCTAAAGTACTTTGCACATTCTGAAAGGGAAATGAAAGTTGTCATAAAAATGTGTCTTTTTCTTTCTTTCTTTTTCAATCTTTTTATTAGTTTTCAAATTAATACAGATTAATAGATAACATCAACGTTGTACATGTAATACAAAGAGATCGGAAGAACAATCATGGCATGGATAATCATAAAAAACAATAAAGTATATAAAAAAATCTGTAGATCCAACTATCTCTTAGTGAATGAATATAATATAAAAGAAAGGAAAGAAAAAGATTTATTATAAAATATAAAAGAAAGAAAAAAAATCCCCAAAACAATAAGAAAATTTATAAACAATTATATCAAACCAAACTAAGCTAAAGAAAAGAAAATTAAAAAAACAAACAGAAAAAAAACTGGACTAAAATTTCTTAATAGAAACAGAGCAATATTATGTCATCAACTCCATTCCTCTAAGTTTGAAAGGTTATTACAAGGGGATCTATATCATGTGAAAATATTAATAAATGGACTCCAAACTTGCTCAAATTTAAGCGAAGGATCAACAGTACCACTCCTAATTTTTTCCAAGTTTAAACATGATATAGTTTGAGAGAAACCATTGAAAAGTAATAGGGGGTATTGGATCCTTCCATTTAAGCAAAATGGATTGTTTGGCCATTAATGTAACAAAGGCAATCATACAGTCAGCGGAGGTAGATAGATGGCCAGGACTCTATCCTTGGTAATCCAAAAATTGCAAGTGATAGGATGAGGTTGTAAATCAATCTTCAATTACATTTGAAATAATGTTTAAAAATATCTTTCCAATATTTTTCCGAAAGAGGACAGGACCAAAACGTATGTGTCAAAGAAGCCACATTCGATTTACATCCGTCACATACAGGATTTATATGTTGATAAAACAAGCTAGCTTATCTTTTGACATATGGGTCCTGTGAACTACCTTAAACTGTATCAAAGAATGTCTGGCACACAATTGAAGATGTGTTAACTAAATGAAGAATTTTCTTCCAAGTCTCTGTAGGTATAGACTGTCTGGAGTTCACTTTCCCATTCATGTGTCTTTTTTTATAACTATTCTTGGGTTAGAATTTGGCTTTGCAAGTTGACTAGAAAGACTTACCCATAGGCATGATTTTTTAACCAAAATACATGTGTCTCTAAGCTGTCGCAGTTCTGTAAGGGCTCTGTTTTAATGGGTATTTATTGCTATTTACATTTCAGCATGCAAGAGAGTCAGCCCTTGTTAGTAACACACAGAGGGTAAAAGGATTATCCAACATAGCAACAAACCATCCAGTGACCAAGTCAACGCTGGTCTCTTGATTAACAAAGGTGTGGGAGTGAGGCAATTGTACCCTAGTGTAAATCAGCAACCACGAGCAGTGTGGGGATGATAAGGAAATAAGAGTTTCCCCTTCTAATGATGACGCATGAAGAAAGAAGGTTCCAACGTTAGTCAGAACTTTAATGACTATTTCAGCATAAACGATGACAACATTAATTATTAAATAACTGCAAGAAATGACATATTCCAAATATATTATTTTCGGCCACTAGAGTGTGATTCTCAAAGTCCTACACAACACAACTCTAATTATCAAGTTACTGATATTCTTCCTCCTGACATTTCATGCGATGCTTTGGCTCTTTCCTCTGATCAAGCAATTTCTCTCTTCTGCCTACAAAGCACAAATATACAGAGCTAAAGGTCGGCTTGGAGTTAGGCCAGTGACAGGCCTTGTTAGAATGCTCACAACATAGTGACTTTGAAACAGAATAAAGAACCTCGTAATTAATCTGATTCATCTTCATTTACTCCTAAGCAAGTGCTTATGTTCAGTCAGATTGTCACTTTATAATTATTTCCATATCTCATAGTGTCACAGAAATCTCACAGAAATAGGCCCTTCAGCCCGACTTGTCCATGCTGACCGAGGTGCCTGTCTTTGCTAATCCCATTATCCTGCATTTGGCCCATATTCTTCTATTTCTTTCCTATCCAAGAACCTGTCCAAATGCTTTAAAACACTATCATTGTACCCGCCTCCACCGGCTCCTCCAGCAGCCTGTTCCATACACCCACCACCCTCTGTGTGAAAACCTTGACCCTCAGATCTCCTTTTTCCTCTCTCACCTTAAACTAATGTCCTCTCCTTTTAGATTCCCCTACTCTTGGGAAAAGACTGTGACTATCTCCCTTATCTAAGCCCCCTCATAATTTAATAAACCATAATAATGTCACCAATCATTGAGGGCTTTTAAAGTAGTTAATTTTTTTTTGCAAGATTAGGGAACTGAGGGCTATGAGGAAACTGGCACAGAAGAGGAGTTGAAGGCCTGGGGCAGATCAGCATGATTATATTGAATAGTGGGGTAGATTTGAGGGGCTACCTATACTTGCTTCTAATTTTTTATGTTCTTATGTTGACCTTCCCAGAGATTTGAGCACTTAATCTAGGTTGACACTCCATGCAGTACTGAGGGAGTGCTGCATTATCCGAGATGCCATCTGTCCATTGGGACTTCAAACCAAGATGAGAAGTTTGCCTCTCAAGTGGGCTTCAATGAAGCCAGAACACTATTTAGAGAAGAGCTGGTTCTCCTGACTATTTAACCAATATTTACCTATTAACCACCATCTCAAAAACAGATTATCAGGTGATTACCACATTGCTTTTTGTGTGGACTTGCTGTGTGCAAATTGGTTTCCACATTACAATGGTAACTGCACTTCAAAAATACTATCATTATCTGCACAATGTTTTTGAACATCCAGAGTTAGTGAAGGTGCCACATAAATTCTTTGTTAATTTACTACCTGCTTTATTTCCTTTTCAATTTCCTTTCATTGGCTATGCATTTGAATTGTGTGTCCTTACCACTGAGGGGAATAAACATTACGTTGCTCCCACAATAATCAACATAATTCCGTATATTCCTTGGAGACACAAGAGACTGCAGATGCTGGAATCTGGGACAACAATCTGCTGGAGGAACTCAGCAGGTCAAGCAGCGTCTGTGGACCAGTCAGAATCAGTCCTGTGCCCTGAGGCAGGGTTTCAACCCAAAACGTCAACAAGTCCTTTCCTCCCCCAGATGTTGCTCGACCCATTGAGTTCCTCCAACAGATTGTTTTTGCTCCCTATATTCCTAATCTGCTATTGTCATTCTGATATATACTCTAATCTGCTATTTTTATTACATATTCTTTTCATAGTAACATTTGAATATCCACTAATATTGTTCATTCAGCCTGGCAAATACACAGTTGGGACCACTTAAATGGTGAGACATAGAGTCATACAGCGTAAAAACAGGCCTCTTGGTCCATCTAGTTATGCTAACCATCAAACACTAATACAACATACAAAACGTTAGAGGAACTCAGTGGGTCAGGAAGCATCTATGTCCTGATCAGTCCTGACGAAGGGTCTCGACCCAAAACATTGACTGTCTATTTCCCTCCGTAGATGCTGCCTGTCCCGCTGAGTTCCTCCAGCTTTGTGTGTGGTGCTCCAGATTTCCAGCATCTGCAGTCTCGTGTCTCTCATCAAACACCAAAACCATTTGATTGGGCTTACATTCCCAACAACTCCCCCCAGATTCTACCACTCACCTACACACTGGGGGCAAGTTACAGTGGCCAATTAACCTACCAACCTGCAAACCTTTGGGATGTAGGAAGAAACCAGAGCATCCAGGGGAAACCCACACAGTCACAAGGAAAATGTAGAAACTCCGAGTAGACAGGACCGGAGGTCAGGATTGAACCCAGATCACTGGAACTGTGAGGCAGAGGCTCTGCTAGCTATATCACTGTCTGCCATAAAGTGAGGCCAAATCTATAGCTTTTCAAAACTAAATTATGGTACCTTACCATTAACTCAATGCTCCACGGCCAAACCAAAACAATAAATTGCAGAGGGATCTCTGGATAATCCGCAGCTGCTAATGAACCTCAGCCCCACCACTGAATGCAACAGCTGTAATTGTTGCAGACAACATCTTAGACAAAGTGGCATTTAGCACAAAATCTTAGTCTCAATTTATGGAGGAATTTTGTTTTTAACTGCAGTCATGCAAGTTGTGCCCTGGTCAAACGCATCACTGCACTGCTGTAAGTTTACACTCTCCACTATCCATCTTCAACACAATCCCTGGTCGAGTTGGCCTTAATAATTACTACCCCATAACTGGAAATCTACTGACTAACAATGGGCACAGACATGTACAAGGATTAAATTTAGTGCTGAACTAGCGATTGTATAACAGAGTATTGTATAGGTGCCAAATGATAGCATACTTTTTCAAGCAAGCCAGAATATGTGCATAGCTCATCTAATGCTTGTGCATAATGCATTTATTCCACTTGTTTAAAAATGGCATCAGCACCAGGACTTGTACAATATCCTCTTCTTCCAACATAGCAATTTCTGACACAGACACTTTATCAATCTGTTTATTCAGAGATCGCAGCCTTGCCTGATGGCAGAGCAGGTTAGGGGGCTGAGGTTAAGGCATAAGCAGTGCTGAGGAGTGCTGCAGGCCAAATTTGCATCAGGTGTCAAACCAAGAGCCCATCTGACCTCTCAGATAGCTGTAAAGATTCCCTGGTCCAGTTTCAATGAAAAATAGGTGATTATCCCTGGTGTCCTGGTCAAAGTTTATGGCAAAGCTAACATCATTAAAAAAAGATTATCTGGTCATTATCACATTGCTGTGCTCAAACCAATTACAAAGTTGTAGCAGTGATTCCACTTCAGGAAAGAGTTGGCTGTGAAGCACTTTGGAACACAGGATATAAGAGATTCTACAGCAGAATAACTTCTTTCTTGTGACATAAAAACTAGCAAATACTGGAAACACTCAGCAATTCAGGGGCAGCATATATGGGGACAGAGAGAGAGAGAGAGAAGTGGGGGGAAGGGAGAGAAAAATAAGAGGGGAGAAAGATATAGGGGGAATGAGAGAGGGGAGGGGGAAGAGCAAGAGAGTTAATATTTCGAATCAGTGGCCTTTCAGGTTCTAATGAAGAGTAATTGACCTGAAACATCAATGTGGTTTCTTTCTCCACAGATGCTGCCTGACGTGCTGAGTAATTCCAGCATTTTCTGTTTTTATTTCAGGTTTTCAGCATTGACAAATGAAGCAGCACAGAAAATCCCCAAGATGGAAAAGAGAAAAATTAACAGCTAATCTACTTACAGAAATGAGAGCTGAGGGAAAATATTGCCTTTAGAGCACCAGGAAGTCTCCTGTGTTCTTCCATGGGACCTTTTAGATCCACCAAAGTGGTCAACAAAAAAGCGTCAGTGTGATGCCCTGGTCTATATAGCAACATCTCTAACATTACAGCACTCCCTCAGTACTGCACTGATGAATTGTCCTGAATCCTGAAGTCAAATTCTCAGTAAACCCTGACTGTATGTATGTCAAGAGACAAGTGTGCAAACATTGGTATGGCCTTCCAGTTGCCACAGAGTTGGCATCAAACTGAGATCCATTCTGGGATCCATCCATATAGGGTCCATTCTGAGGTTAGTTATCAGACCAGTAAGTAGAAGTGCCATTGCAATTGGTCATTAAACCCCATCAGCATCTAACCCTCCCCCATCCCAACCAGATTACTTGTGACACTGGTCTGTTCTGCCAATATGGTGACTCCTGGTGGAAGATGCATTGGTGTGGTTATTGAACATTAGGTATCCATGACAATCTGTCTGCTGTTAATTCACCAGCCATCTCGCAGTACCCAGAGCAACTTATGAAGAATGACCCAGTTAAGGGAAGTAATGGAAGAGTGTTTGTCATGGTACAGTTCAACTTCAAAATATTGGGCACCCATTTTGCTTGGGATCACTATTCATATGTGAGCCTGGGCCCCGAGGATGAGTCACCTAATCTACTATGGGATGCATTGCAACCAGGACAATCTTGTTCAATACCAAATAACAGCACGATGATTCTGACTGTAGATGTGCTGAGGACAGTTCATTTGTCTCCTTAGCTGAGGTCGACGTGTGCTACGTGGAATCAGGGTACAAACTAGGGAGCTTTCCTTTCCTGCTAGAAATATTTAACAGGTCAGGCAGCATCCATGGAAGTTGAGTATTTCTAGGATTTCTCTCTTTTTATTTCAGGTTTCCAGCACCTGTGTTTTCTTTTGCTTTTTAAGTTCCCAGGTCTGAGAGTCTCAATCACTACTGGTTAAGCTTACAAACACTGCCCAATGACCAGGGTTTCAGCTAGAACAGCAACCTCTGAATGGGAAAAAAAATCCGTCACAAGGCGTCACTCCAGAGCTTGTGTCAAGTGCGTTTCCACCAGAGTATGTGCGTTTGCCGAGAGTTGCTCTGCTGTTGTCTCACTTCCAGGATTTGGATTTCTTTATGTACACAGACTAACCATAAGATCAGTGGATCTCAGCTGCCATGGGCTATCAGTAGCACAGGGAATGTGAGAGATTCCGTTAGCCACAAGGCTTAACCTTTGTGCTGACACCCAGTTTTGCTTTCAGTCATGCTAAATCCCCCGTAAATACTCAACAGCCACTTGATTTATAAGCAGCAGACTGAGCCCGGTCTGTGGACAGTTCTGACGAAAGGCATCAGCATTCTCGTTTTGCTGTCAATACTTCCAGAGAAAGAATTGCATCCTGTCTGTGGTCGGTTGTACGAAATGAGGAGACAGTGATAAAGGAGACGAGAGGAAGATTTGCATTTCGTGACCTACTTTCTCATATATTCTCTCACATTTTCTTATGATGTAGGAGGTCGTTCAGCCCATTGAGTCTATACCGACCCTTAGAGCATTCCCATCATTCCTATTTTCCCCACTTACTTGCCTGTAACCTACTGTTTCTCAAGCGTCCACCAACCACCTTCTGCCCCTCCGATTTTCCTGCCACCCACCTACGTATTAGGAACATTTACAGTGGCCAATTAACCAATCAACCTGCACAGCTTTGGGACGTGTGTGGAAACTGGGAGTAACCATGAAAACCTACGGGGTCACAGGTAAAAGGTGCAAACCCCACACGGACAGCACTGGTGATCAGGATCGAATGTGATCCCTGGAGACTTGAGGCAGCAGCACTATCTGCGTTGGTGTTTCAGGTGTAGAATTCTCACCTCCCACGCGGGATACCCAGGTTCAATTCCAACTCCAAACCCGGCCAATGCAGAAAATTCAGAGCTGTCAGCCTCGTTGTTTGGCTTGCACCTTCTACTATGTATGCAGATCCACAGAGCACTACCTGCTACACTGCTACACCACCCTTTTCAAAACAAATTGTTGATAATGTAATGAATGCAGCAGCCAATTTGTGGTCCAGCAAGATATGACAAACAATAATGTGATAATGTCCAGTAATTTATTAAACAATGTTAACTGCAGAATAACTGTTGGCCAAGTCACTGGAAAGAACTCACCAGCTCTTCTCAAAATACTGCCGACAGCTTTTTTTCACATCCATCTTGGAGGGTGTCAATTTTAACCCTCACCCAAAAGCCAGAGCCTCCAACACTGTGTCAATACTGTGCTGGAGTGCCAGGCTAACTGTTATGCTGAGATGGTTGGCACTAGACTTGAACCCTTCACAGGGACTGACCCAGGAGGGAGACCATCGGCCACTGGATGCAGGTTTACAGGGCCACCAATAAACACATTGCTCCAAAATATAAAACATTAGCTGCAGACATCTGACAAAACACAGTCCTCTCACTGAAGTTATATTGGCCAAAGCTACCTTTAAGTTCACTGGAAAATTTAAACCCCATGGTTGGTTAAGGTGACATTGTGTTTACAGCCTCTCCTGACATTCCCTTTTTCAATCTTCCAACTCCATTCAATGCAACATTCATTAGAACATATGGTTTGGACAGCAATATGTCGACCTATTCTTTCTGCACTTCCCTTTCTCTAACATCTGCTTTCCACTCCAAAAGAGTTTGGTTCTTGTTGGCATGCTGCCCCCGAGTGCTGATCAAGTCTCCAGAATTTCCAACACTAGGTCTTCTTCATTGGTCAGCATGGGCCATCGAAGTCAAAAGACTAAAGATGGCCCAGCGGAGCCCATTTCTGCCTTAAACTAGTGCCCCAAAACACTTGTATTCCCTTCCTGCTCAGGTAAGTTCCAGTCAAGGGCTGCTCAGGCCGATGAGAAGGCATCACTAAATCCACACTGGCAACCAGACATGGGCTATGTGTGGATGACCCATTACACCATCAGGAGCAACACGGTGGTCCAGTTGGTAGACCCGCTGCCTCACAGCTCCAGTGACTTCTGATCAATCCCAACCTCCGGAGCTGTCCATGTGGAGATTGCACATTCTCCCTGTGATCACACGTGTTTCCTCTCCCATTCAAACACGTGCAGGTTGGAAGGTTAATTGGCCACTGTAAATTGCCCCTAGTGCATGGGTGAATCTGGGGGGTGGGGTGGGGCTGTGCGGTTTGATGGGAATATGGGGAGAATAAAATGGGTAGAGATAATATCTATCACAAGGCCCAGGGTTAGTGTAAATATGGGTGCTGAATGGTCAGCACAGACTCGGTGGGTCAAATGGCCTGTTTCCCTGCTGTATGACTCTGAGAATTCCAAACAAAGTAAATTTATTGGACATACAAGCGATTCTACGGATGCTGGAATCTGGAGCAACTCACACAAAGTGCTGGAGGAACTCAGTGGGTCAGGCAGCATCTATGGAGGGAAACGAACAGTCGACATTTTGGGTCGAGACTCTTCATTGGACATTTTAGACATATTGCTGTTATCCAAACCTAATACTAATAGTAGAGGGAGCTATCCATGAACAACCAGGTTAAGGCAGGAAGGCAATGTGGCTTCCTCCTTCCATGGAAACCAACGTCATGACATTGAATCAACTATATAGTGTGTGAAGCCTGAACTGGCCCTCACTGTTTTACTCAGAACCCTTCTCCAGGCACCAGTCAGAGAGGGTGAAGAAATTCACATCAGTCCTGAACTATATTTATTTCCTTCTTTACAACAGTGATTACACTTCAAAAGCACTTCACTGGCTGAAGAGTGCTTCTGAACAATCATAGACTATTAGAAGTCCCCCATGAATGCAAACCTCTCTTTTCCTACTCCACAAACTATCCTCTCCACCTTTATCAGGTTCTTTCTCATTTACTCTGAGTCCTTCCAATCTTTCCGCATAACAACTCACTTTAAAGAATGAAACAATTGTTAAATAACCACACCATCCATCCTGAAAGAAAACAGCAACCGGCTTAAAGTAAATGTTTTGAGCAATTTGACAGGGTTTATTTAAAGCACACTCTCTTGCGTGATGCCTATTGATTGCCAGCTAATCTGGTCAAACTCGCGCTTGTCTAATGTGTTTTATTAAATTCGCAAAACAATCAGGGCCAATTCCAATACACGAGTTCCTGAACAACCTGCTGACATCCAGGCAAAGTGCTCTCAGCGGTACACAGGTCAATATGTATTGGATTTCCAAGGGAGGAAAGAAAGAGCCAGCCTGCTGATGCTGCACAAGGTTCAAGCCCTTTTCCTCGTCATTAAGCTTTGATGCAGTGAGCTCACATCCTCAGTACAGAAGCTAAGAGAAGCTCCATCAGATTAGACTGATTTATTTCAGCAATAAGGCCTGACACTTCTTCTTTGTGTGGGCTTATCTGATTGCCACTGCCTTTCAAGCCCATTCTTCTGTAGTGCTGAGGGCTGATTTCCACCACCTCATAATTGCATTAGCCAGGGTCGGATGCCTTTTTATGTTACTGGTAGCGGCTGCTCAGTTTTATCTTCAAACAGCTGTATCTAGTGATTTGCTGGAAGGTGGGATGTATATTCTTTCATTGCCAGGGAGCATGCAGAAGTACTCTGTTCATTTAATAATATCTATCGCAATGGCCAAGTACACTGGTCAAACAGTCTTCGGCACAGACTGACGGATGTTGCTCTCTTTCTGCTGGTCAGGTAAATTCCTACTTAATCCTGATGTCCACATGGTTGCCAATATTATCTGAAGTTTGGGTGATTATGTCTCTTATTTTAGTACGTTTAATTAATCCATTAACAGTAAGGGAATTAAGTGATTAAAGACCGTCCCTGGATAACACACTCATTCCGTTTTTACAGGAGTCCTTAAGACAATTATGTCTAGAAGTCAGAAATACATAAAAATCACTCAATATGGTTACTGTACCTCCACAGTACTGTAATGAATGGCATCAAAAGCACATAAGACTGACTTGAAAGAACAATTACTAAAGTGGAGAGAGAGAGAGAGAGAGAGAGAGAGAGAGAGAGAGAGACGAAACTAGTTCTACTGTTCATCAGAATGAACGTATGTATATAAGTCAGACTTCTGAATGTAAAAATATTATAAGAGCTCATTTGTGTGTAGGGGTGTCCATAAGTCAGGTATTTGTAACTTGGGAATGGCCAGTACTGGAATATGTACTGTAAGTAAATGGAGTTGAGCTAGAAGATCAGCCAGGATCTTGAATGGTGGAGCAGACTTTAAGGACCGGATGGCCTACTATGTTTCTATGTTCTTATTTGTTTAAATTAATTAATAGTGCTGTTATCAGACTGTCCAGGGGAATATCGCATCTGTTAATATAATACAAGCCACTTGTTCCACTCCTCTGTGAAACTTAAAGGGGGTTGATGACCATTATCTCTGACTTTTGGTCAGGCATTAAATCAAGGCAGCACCTCTGAGGTGGGTGTAAGAGATCTGACAGCTTAGTTCCAAACAGTAGGAGCCAATAATTATCTCTCAACCAACATCAAAAAAGAGGTTGAGCTGGTGATTATAAAATTGCTGTCTGTGGGCTCTTGCTATCCTTAAATTTCTGCCACATTTCCTTTATTACAACAGTGAATACAATTCAAAAGTGCCTCAGTGGGTATAGAGCACTTTGGGACCTTTTGAGTCCCATGAGCTCTTTATAAACACATTAAAGTTCAGCACACTCTTCCTCTCAAGATCTCCCATTACAATTCCTACTTCCGCATTGAAGATAGAATTTGTTGGCATAAATTGGTCATATTGGGATTGCACCCTTATGAACACACAGACAAAACAGAAGCAGAAGTAAACCACTCAACCCCTCGAGCCATTCAATAAGATCATGGCTGATCTGATAGTAACCTCGGCTCAGCATTCTCACCGATCCCTGGTAACCTTTTACCCCCTTGCTTATCATTAATTTCTCTACCTCTGCATTAAAAATATTCATAGACTCTTTTTTCACTGCCCTTTGAGGAAGAGAAATCCTTCTGGTGAAAGCACTTCATTGCACTAAGGATAACATTACAATGTGAAATGTTTACATTGATAAACCTTGAAATTGGATATCATAGCACTGTTTTTTTAAGGAATATGCAATCTGAAATCAATATATCATGGGGCAAGTTGTTTTAGCAATCATTCCCAGCTGGAATCACTCCAATCATGAAATCAGATGGTTTGGGATCCATAATAACTCATCCGATATTTTCCCAGTATCAGATATGCACCAAATGACTTCAACCACTGTACAACTCACTGTTGAAGCATCCCAGCATAAACTGGAGCTCCCAGATCCAGAAAACACCCTTGGGGCACAGATAAACAAGGAACACAACCCACTGGATTCATCATTTAAAGGAGCACTCAGCTCACAATGATTCCCTCCACAAAGCAGCTCCAAAACTCTGAGGAGACTGCCGACTCACCTCCCAAAGGGCTCAGTGCGCTCAAACTACCAAGGAGTATTTTTTGAAAAGAGTAATTACTGAGGAATGCATTCAATGTGTATTTCTGCGGTGCGACAACCCACGAACTTTCCTCCAGCCTGGTAAGGGCAGTGCCTAAGAGGGTCCCCTTCCCATCACAATGGCCTCTCTCCTGTTTCTCCAACCCAAGGAAGACTAATAATTTTACTTATTATGCATTTAAAGGCCTGATCCATGTGTGGAGGGCTGTGGGGGAACTGTCCAAAGGGATGTGTGTGAAGCAAGGACCGAGGGTGTAAGGGTGGTGAAGGTGCACAGTGTGCTAATGCAATCCTCTTCTATACTGATGCTCATTATACCAGCCAGAATCCAGAGTGAATTTGGATGAAGGGTCCTAATGAAGTCCTGATGAAGGGTCTCAGCTGAAACATCGACTGTTCATTTCCCTCCGTAGATGCTGGTTGACCTGCTGAGTTCCTCCAGCACTTTTTGTGTGTTGCTCCAGATCTCCAACACCTACAGTCTTTCTTGTGTCTTCAAAGTGAATCTTAGAGTTCTTTTCCCTTTTTACCAGTCTTTCTTTTTTTTTTCCTTTCCTAAAGCCATCCAACAGCACCCACCACCTGCCACAAATCTGGATAGTGAGTGTCACCAGGCTATTTGACAAGGAAGGCATCACCAAACGGGACTACAAGTCCTCAGAAAAATCTACTAGCGCGAAATGTTCCAGTAGAAGCAGCTACCATTACTGATTCCATGCCATCCACCTGCCCAGTGCTGCCCAGCTCACTCAGCGCACCCCACCTGCTGAGATCAGCACGGGTTAGTAGCAAGAGCAAGTGTTATACTTTCTCACTGTGAACAGTGGCATCACTGTGAATGGCGACCGAATGCTCCAACACAAAATGGGCTACATTTTCACAGATGACAGATTTTCAATCCAGAACGTTAATGTTTCTCTCTCCACAGACGCTGCCTGACCTGCTGAGTGTTTAGAGCATTACCTGTTTTTGTTTTAGATTTCCAGCATCTTCAGGTTTTTGGTTTTCCACAAAATTAGCCTTGGCTCATTGGAAGCCCTCTAAGGGATTTAAGCACATAACCTTGGCTAACACCAGAGTCCTTCAGTGCCAGGAGAGACAACTTTTGGTTGAGATTTTAAGCCAAAGCCCTAGCTGCCATTTTCAAATGGGTTCCTGTGCTGGTATTCAAAGAAGAAGAGCTGAGTTCTGCCAGTATCACAGCCAATATTTCTTCCTCAGCCCAACCACTGAAAACAAATTACCTCATAGCTGTTTCTGAGACCCTGCAACCTGCTACTTGGCCACAGTGACTGACCACATTATTGTTCCAACACTTCCATTGGTTATGATCTCTTTAGAACATCATAAACATAAGAATCGTGCTGTTTTAATGAAACTTCTTTCTTTAAAGAAATCCTCCTTTTCGCAGATAGACTTGTAAGTATTCATTATTATGTATGCATTTTCCTCAGCATTTCCTGTTGTATTTGGTCTCTCTCTTTAAAATCATATATCATCTGAAGGAATACACTGAGAAAAATATTTGTATCTGAATCCCAGGAAAGGTCACTTAGTCTTCACAGGGTCAATTATACCTGTCATAGAACTCACTCTGCCACTATGCCTTTACCCCTCCTTTGCCATTTTTCTGAAAGCCTGGGTGTCACAATCATATGAGATTCTGTCAGATGCGCGGCTGTGCAATGTCACAATGCATCTTTCAATGCACTGCTCTCGCGGATCAAGCTGTCTGCAGAAAGCAAGCAGCGAACTCAAATTCCAGCTCTCTCTCCTAATGAAAATTCCTTTCCCCTGCCGACCCCACTGGGCATCCGGTTCCCTAACAGGCCCCAAGAACTCCACCCAAGCAAGATGCTTTAATGGCTGGCGTGAACATTGAGTGCTGGCAGACTTTAACATTGGCAAGAGGCCAGACTTTTCCCAAGTCCAATTATGTACTAACCGTCTCCCCCACCTCCACCCCCCCCCCCACCAAACCCACTCTGAACAGCAATCAAGAGGATGAGTGTTCTTCCCCTGAGGTACTGAGGCAAAGAGCACCAACGTTGACACCCTCCTGGCCCCTAGGTTAGGGCAGAACAGCTTAGAGTCTTCCTAATCTACATAACTTGGCAACAATCCTTCTATTGAATTCATTCCTTCAGGGATGCTCATGTCTTTTTATAAATAAAAGAAAATCAAGAACTGTTTATGGTTACTGATGACACTTGTTTTTTTGGGCTTCTGATATGATTTCCCAAGCTGAAACTTGTATCTTTAAAATGCATAACTACCAGAGGCCACATACAAAACACAAGACAGAACCTTTCCACTGTCACCCTGTTCCTGTAACCCAAAGATAGTCCAAATGTCCACGAGGATTCAATAATTAAGCACAACACTTTTCCAAATTGTGTTTCATTTTCTTAGTCTGACACTAATCTTTCCTTTTTTCTTATTTTTGTTAAGCATCTTGGGAAATTTTAAGGCAGTGAAAAACACAAGACCTTGCGCCATCTAATCTAATCCTGCTTCAGAATATCAAGGAAAAGGAGCAGTTATTTCATGTTAGTTTCTTTAGAGCAGAAGCCTGGAACTTTTCAAACCTTCCCATTTAAGTTTAAGCTTTACAGCAATTAGATACAGCAGCCTGGAAACTCCCCAAGGCCGAGAAGTGCACTGTAGGGTTATTGTGCATGGGAGAACAAGTGATTTGGTTGTGGGCTAACCAGGGGTGCCTGATTCTTTTTCAGGCTAGTGCAGAGAGCTTGGAGGAAGGGAGAAGGGAGATTGGGGTGTCTCTCAGTCAAAAGGGTTACTGCAGAAAAGGCAAATGACAGGCCAGGGGAGTCAAGGCCTCCGATGGGAATCAGTAGGCCTGGGACAGGGATTGAGGTTGGGGACAGGGAATCTTGATCTTAAAGTAAGGGGTTGGACTGAATCAGGATTGCAAGCAGATCTGGGAGTTGTGGGCAGGTTAAAGTCAGGGGCTGTTGGGGAGTGAGTGAGTGTGTGTAGTGATACGGTGAAGAGTGCGTTGCTGCAAGCAGAGCTTAAGAGCACAGAACTGGGAGGGTCCCAGCCTTAGACTGAGATCATCCAGGAGGGTAGTGTTATTGAAGCCCTACTTCTGAGTGCTGAACACAGGAATTGTCTCAAAACCATTTCCCAGCAATAACCTAAGGCAGGAACAATGCCAGGAAATCATCCTGATTCACTCCAACACCTTATTTTATGGTCAAGACATCCCTGACCCCACCCTCAACCCCTGTCCAAGGCTTACTGATTCCCATCGGATGCCTCAACAAAGCCCTGCCCCTGGTCCTATCTGAACACTCACTTGCCTTCACTCTCTGCAGTAACCCTCTTGATATAGTGACATCCCTATTCCCCCTGCTCCTTTCCTACAAGCACTCTGCACTGGCACAGCATGCAAAGGGCTCAGGCAGCCCTGGTGATGCACATTGGTTACAGAAATCACATCTTCCATGCACTTTGCAACAGGAAGAATCCAGTCCAAACACGGGCACGGTGCAATACAACCCGGAAATGGTTGCAATCACACTCCATTGCCGAAGTTTTCATATACGCAGCACTGAGACCAACAGTGAATAAATTTCCAGCCCCTCATTCCTAAACATCAAGCCAGCTCCAGTTCTGTAGCAGGATTTTACAATGTGTAACCTGCTATAAAAAGACATCATCACAAGAGATCAGCCAGCAAATTTTTGTTCTTCTTTAAATCCTTCCCCCCACAAGGTATTGTGAAACAAGGCTTGAGTCTAAGACCTATATAAATAGCATCAAATAAACAAGTCCAGTGATTTGTAGCTTCACATTCTGGAGATGGACAGAATCACAGAATATAATCCCCAATGCACTAGTTAAGTCGCCAAGCCCACACATATGTAAAAAAAATCAGTGTTTGGCTTATTCAGTTATCACAAATCATCAGCCCAACTGCAAAGCAGAAACCTTGGGTATCTGTATTCTGGTTTTTTTACACAGGCAGAATCAGGGTGCTATTAACAGAAGAGGCATAGAACTTGTGTGTATCGAGAACATTCATGTTTCAATATGTTCCATTCATGTTCCAATATCCAGTGAACAATAGCAGGCTCCAGATTATGTCTGGGAATCATAGAATTAACTTCTTAACTCTCCATATCCAGAAAAATGTTGAATGGGTGGAAACAGGCACTGCGATGGTTACTCTCCTCATCCATTGGAAGAGAAGTCCTCACTTGAAATTTCCACAGACTGGTGAAGTTCGGCAGTGTAGATGAGGTGCTGACCGAACATTTATTAAAACATTATGAATGATTAATTCATGCAATTATTACTATTAATGCATCTAATACAGAATAATGAGAGAGTAAGACTCGTGTTCAGATCCCACAATCCATAACTCTGACCTGTCAACAAATCATAGACAAATGCAAGAGAAAAAACAAATCATTCTTCACTGCAGCCAACATTCCCTGTTAGATTTTACTTGTCGCTTTTAATAAGTCACTCAGCAGCTATAAATTAATGCAACATGTCACAGTTTATGAGTGTTGCTTTGTCATTGTTAACAAATAAACTGGCCTCTTCCTCCAGTCTGCTGTGGTCAGGGAGAGACACAATCAATGGAAAAAGGTTTTCACTGTAAATTGAAGTAGGGCTAAGGAGATATTTTAATCATACCTTGTTTGGTAAGGAGCCATTCATTTCAATGAGTTCTATTTTGTCTCCCAACTCTCCTCTATTCCACAAAGTGAGGTGTGTTATGGAGTCATAGACAGAGTCATAGACTCATACAGCATGGAAACAGGCCCTTCAGCCAACCGAGCTCGCGTTGACCATCAACAACTCATTAATCCTACATTAATCCAATTTTTTAATTTCCCATACATTCTCATCAATTCCTCCTAGCTTCTACCACTCACCTACACAATTTACAGTAGCCAATTAACTTAGAAATCCAACCTCTTTTGATCTAGTTGCTGCCTTGCAGTTGACTCTCACTCACACCATTAAATGGGGAGTTGTCAAATTTGTTGCTTGAGGTCAAATTTGTGCTGATTAACATAAATTCTACACCTCAGACAGTCCAGCACGATTTCTGAGCACAAGATGATTGGAATGCCTGATCTCACAGTGCAAGGGGACAGCAGAGGAGGTCAGGCAGGCTAAAATTATGATGCTCTTCACAGTCAAATAGCCTGCTGACAGTGGCAATGTGATGCACGGTGCTCCAGCAAAGGGGACCTCCTTCTGGAGAAACAAAATACTGGAAGAGATGAATACTGGGTTTGCTCACTTAGTGTGAGCTCCCTAAATTTTCAACCATATGAAAGGGAGTTGTTATACAATAGCTGGGAGGGGGTGGTTCTTTATTGCTTTATCCATCAGTTGGAGCATTAAACCAAGGCTTGAATGTCCTTTCCGGGTTTAGGGACTAATTGAAGGACACCGGCAAGTTCTTTCAGCTTCTTGGCTGATTAAACAGCCTCAGCCGAGGATGTCAGTTACATTTATCCTGTCTCACTGCCACTTCCGTCCTTAAATGGCTGCCAAGTTCAAAGAATGATGGCTACCCATGTATAGTTCTGAGAAACTTAATAAAAGGGGTTATTTGAATCCATGCTTCTATAAAATCATAAAATGTGTCTTCTGAATGTTTCTATTTCAAAATGAAGACCAGAAGTTTGCCCTTTACTCGTTGGTAGCTTTACAGATTGGCCAGTTCTAGGAAAGTGTGATTCAATTGCAATTGAAATAAGGTATTAGAAAACACAGTTCCAATAATAATGACTCAATCCTTCTGTGAAACTCCAGCTGGTTATGGTCAGATGATTTTCCTTAACATCGTACCACCCCTGAATAATTGCCTGTAACTTGTCCAGTGATTAGGTAATCGAATTCTCCAGAAGGGATGAAGTGAAGCGCCAATGATGGCATGTAAAAATTTGAAAAGGGCCCTCCCTAATACTCAAGACCTTGCTCTGTGAAGCCCATGTTATAGCTGATGAGTAGCAGCTACTTTACGTTAAGGGAAACCGCACACGGGCAACTCCCACTCCACAATCTGAGGTTCAGGACCTGGAATGTCAGGACATTCATGGATGATCCCAACAGCAGCGAACTGGACATCACTCTGCTATCGCAGCTTGGGAACACTGAGTGCGGTAGTACTGTGTATCTCAATTGCTACCTCAGCAAGGGTCACTTTGCAGAATGGATGGAGGTGGGAATCTGGGAGCCCTTATTGTTAAATCCCATCCTGGGAACCCCTGTTGATCATGACCAGGCCCTACCAACACCACCCCCAATACAGACAGATATGAGCCCAGCCTACATGTAGAGACTGAAACTAGAATGGCAGATAAAGGAGACTTGCTGGAGATCAGAACAAAGGATGCGGGAACAGCCTGAATTTTTGTTGGTGTGGTGTTATCTCTGCACATGGGGAGTGAAGTTTCCATAACCTCACCTGACCATATCCCACCTATGTCGCCATGTTGGTCTTCTCCCTTCTGAAGCAATGACACCAGGGACAAGGGTGCAGAGAGTGGTGGAAGAATGGGCAAGTGGAGGTGGATGCGATATGGTGAGAACACATAATCCAGCCTGAGTGTAAGTCAATAGGTTCACGTTGAGCTTTATACCTGCCACCATGTCATTGTCATGCTATTTTCTACATTTCCCTTTTAAAAAAGTTGTTTGTACTTACACTTTAAGGACACTTTGTATAGCTCTGATCATGCCCAGTATCATGGGTGCAGCAATAAAGAAGTCAGCCATTGTTTACTACACTTCTGAGTAGTAATTCTGTCAGTAAATGGGTTATGACAGTTGGTGTTACACTGTTCCTCTGCTTTTTACTCAAATATGGAAGGCAGGCAAACTCCCTCTGGTCCATTGCCATTTTGGAGCTGGCTTTCCAAGTGTCTGATGTACAGGTATTGAAATAGTTACTCCCCACACCCTGTTGGAATTTGCCAATCCAGAGAGGGACGGGGATTCAATGGAAACTAGTTATACCCCAGACTCGTCTCCTTTCCCACACTCCTAGCCAACACCATCACACTAACCCTGCACTAAAACTAGCCTGGACAGTCTCTAGTTATCGTCAGTGACATTGGTAATAGAGAGGGTAGCGTTAGTGATCAAGATGCCTGGAAGCTCAAGGCAATGCAGATGTAACCTGTCATCCCACATGACTCCAGCTTGTATATTAAAAGGTTTCAGTGTCCTTTCCAAATGGGTGCCCACTTGCAATAGGAACATGTCTGTTCAATTTCAGACATGATTCTTGAAGTAAACAGCACAGTGGTGCAACTGATGTACCAGGGAAATGGGTACTGGGTATTGCTGCAGGGAAGGATTGAAATGTTTAATTATTCAATATATGGGGAAGAACTTGAGCATTTACACACAACAAAATCTGACTCCAGTGGTTGTCAGTTACCTCCAGGAACAGCAACATCCACCAGCTGACATTGCTGACATCCACACAAAGCATTTCATCGTTGAGAACCTCAATCAAGTAAAAGCCATCAGCTCACCCAGCCTGGTCAAGGTTATGGAGATTTCACTCTCGATGTGCAGAGATAACACAACACCAACATAATTCAGGTGGATCCCTCATCCTTTGATCTTATCTCCAGTGAGTCTCCTTTATCTGTCGTTCTGGTTTCACTCTCTTACATGTACGCTGGGCTCATATCTATCTGTATTGGGGTAGTGCTGGTGGGAACTGTCCCTCAGCAGTAGCGAGCCCCTGGAATGAACCCCTCCATCCATTCTGTACAATGACCCTTGCTGAGGTAGCCATTCGGATACACAGTCATTCTCCACTCGACGTCTGCGCTCCTGGGCTGCGATAGCAGAGTGATGTTCAGTCAACCGCTATTGGGACTGTCCATGAGGGTCCTGATATTCCAGGTCCCGATATTCCAGGTCCTGAACCTCAGGTTGTGGAGTAGGAGCTGCCCATGCGTGGTTTCCCTTAATGTGAATTAGCTGTTGCTCACCAACTATAACATGGGCTTCACAGAGCAGGGCCTCGATCTAATGGCAAGGGGACCAAGATGACTGGAGACCAGGTTCTGCACTGGGAGAACACAGAGGCTGCCAGTAGGTGGCGGAGGGAGTGGGTCACCTCACAAACTATCCACCTCCTCAGCCACTACCTGCCCCATCTGTGGAAGAGTCTCTGGGTCCCCACATTGGCAACGTCAGCCACCTCAGAATACACAAAACCAGAGCAGAAGCAAATCCTTAATTCCAAGGGACTGCCTCTGAGGAAGAAGACTTGATTGTGATTGGCCACTTGACACGAAGAGCTTCAGAAATAAGTGTTGAGACCTGAAGGGAGACAGTGTTGGGATGGGGTGGTGCAGGGTGGGGTGGTGTGGGATGGGATTGGCTGTGAACACAGCTGCCAAGAATTCATACTGGTGGAATTGAATATCATCATGTACATACATGATGTAAATGTTACAGGTAGTGGTCACTGATTTGTGATCATGAGCAGAAAATTGGATGTAACTGGCCCAGGAGACAGAGCAACCAACTTCTACAGCAGCGCTGCCTGCAAAACTGTACTCTGACAACATTTGACAATGTGAAGCACTTTGAACGATTTCCACAACTTGATAATGAAGGCATTACCTTCACTCCTCTGTGGGCATCTCAGTCAAAGATCAACATATTGAGGGCTGGGATCAGCCTAGGCACCCTTGCCCCATCAGTCAACTCGTCCACCCACACACTGGCCCTTGGAACAGTCAGGGTATCAATGGCCCAGCCCATAACCCACCAAGCTGTAGATTACTGTTCAGCTTCTGCCCCCATCTGCATCACTTCTATAAACCAAACCCTCCATCTCAATCTCTCCATGACCCCACCTTAGACAATTCCTGCTGTAACCTCCTTCATGATCTATCATCCTCTTCTGTGTTAGAGGGGCTCTTAACAAATGCAAATTGTGATAATCTTCTCGTATTTTTAAGGAAATCACCTCTAAAGTATTATTAGGATGGAGGATCTAATGATCTGTAATTATACGGTAATGGCTTCTAGTTCAATTTTTACACATACATACAGATAAAAGGGTGAATATTTGTTTAAGTTGTATCAAAATTTCTCCCCAGGTTTCTCAACACTGAGAGCTGGGGAGGAGAGGAGTGAATCATATGCATATTACAAATACCGAAATTATATCAGTTCCAAGGTGAATAACATGCACAGAGGCCAGTGCCTCACACCTTATGTAATAGAATCCTGCTATTTAATGCAAAGTAGCAGCATTACAGTGTTTGGGATCCACTTGTTCAATGTTATCCTAGGTATCAGCAAATGAGCGTATCTGAGTGGCCCAACGTATAAATAATTCAAGGCTAGAGATGGCAATTATGGAGCCCGTCCACAACCAGAATGAATATTTTATGAGGGCTAAAACAGCCCTCAGAATGAATCACCAATATCTGAGCCTCAGCTGCTGCTCACTGTCTTCCTGCCTTGCTAGTTCTCTTTATTTTCTCTCTCGGTCTCTCAAATTCCCTCCCCCACCGCTGAACTCGACTTGAAATTCATGTTGTTATCATCTGTAGAGATCGTGTTCCCTCAGTTCTGGAGTTTACACAGACTTTTGTCAGCTATTATTGTTGCCCCCACACCCATTAATTTCCTCCTCTCTCCTGTTGCAGTATTAGACTGCAGTTGGCAGTGCTGACCCCCACCCCACCCCTCCGCACCCACCCAAATGTTTGTTCTTCACACATAAGCCAGATGGTTGGAACATCCTGACTATTTGACCACAAGCGGCATCACAACCAAACCGAAATCCAGGTCTCTTCTGACTCATTCACACCAACTTCCCAACAGGAATTATTCCCTTGTTATTGTTGTCTTACCTGCACAACTAGCCTGAAGCTCAGTTTCATAGAGAGTCATACAGCTTGGAAACAGGCCCTTCGACCTACCAAGTCCATGCTGACCATCAGCCACACATTTACACTAAACCTGCATTAATCCCATTTTATTCTCCCCATGTTCTTATCAACTCCCCCCAGATTCTACCACTCACCTACATACGAGGGCCAATTATAAACTAGACAATTAACCTACCAATCTGCACATCTTTGGGATGTTGGGGGAAACTGGAACATCTGGAGGAAACCTACACAGTCACAGGGGGAATGTGCAAACTCCACACAGACGGCACCTGAGGTCAGGATTGAACCCGGGCCTCTGGTGCTGTGAGGCAGCAGCTCTACCAGCTGCGCCACGCTGCCGCCTAGTTGGTTTCCTGAGCCCAAAGGTCCTCATGCCCAGGTGTAGGTGGGACAGCTCCCCCTCATCCTCTGCAGTTGGCTCCAGAGAAGGGGAACCCTAGCAGAGATGTCAAGCTCACCAGCAAGTAAAGGTTGAGCATTTTCTGGAGGGTTTCATCACATCACTTCCCACTCATATTACTCCTTCACTCCAACCATTGCTTCATTCTCCAGGCTCCTTGCTCCTCAATTGGAGAATTCTCCAAATGTTTACAACTAGTAAAAAAAAGTTTAAAGAAAAGTAATGGCTCAACTACTTTTCTCCTGGCTTCCCAGGAATTCACCTTCCATTGGAAGGTTGGCCTGCCTCACAGGGAGAAGCTCCCAGTATTTGTGCCAAAAACAAATTAGAATCTTTTACAAAACTGTGAAAGAAATGCTCTGCGAGTGAGTTATTTGTTGGCAGTGAAGGGAGAGGCGAAGAAAAACTTATTTACACAGATGGTGGGTGGAGGATTAAGTACACGGCAAAGGGAGTGGTTGAAGCAGAGACCATTGCTCTCTAAACTGGAAAATCTGATAAATATCCAAAGCAGGGACAAACACAAGCCTTAGGGAAGAAAGTGGTGCATTGGTCTAGCAACTAGTACAAGCCTGAGGGCAAAGTGGCTTCCTCTGGTGCTGGTAACAAACGTTAAAAAGAAATCAAATGTAAAGGGAAATTTCAGAGTTAATGGCAGAACCCTTAACGTATTGATGTACAGAGAGATCTCAGGATCCAAGTACATAGCTCCCTGAAAGTGGCAGAACAAGTCGATAGGGTGGCAAAGAAGGTGTATGGCATGGTTGCCTTTAATGTCGATACATTGAGTTCAAGAGACAGGAAGCTATGTCGCAGCTTTATAAAACTTTGGTTACGCTGCATCTGGAGTATTGCATTCAATTCTGGTCACCCCATTACAGGAAGGATGTGGAGGCTATGGAGAGGGTGCAGAAGAGGTTTACCAGGATGCTGCCTAGATTAGAGGGCATATGGTATAAGGAGAGGTTGGACAAACTAGGGTTGTTTTCTCTGGAGTGGCGGAGGCTGAGGGGAGACCTGACAGAAGTTTATAAAATTATGAGAGGCACAGATAGACAGCTGGTATCTCTTCCCCTTGGTCAAAATGTCTAACGTTGGAGGGCATGCAAATACGGTGAGAGGGGGTAAGTTCAAAGGAGATGTGTTCTATTGTCTGTGTTCTATGTACCCCATACTCTGCTTGCACAACTTGTCTTGGCTGCATACATGGTTCTGTGCGGTTCGGATTAAAGTCTGGGATCCCTGTACATTGTAAGTTGATGCCACCAAGCCGAACGTAGGATCCTTACAGCCAGCAAGAATTGAGCAGATGGGCAGAGACTTTCTCATAATTTTCATCTTTACAACAATAGGAGGAGGCCATTCAGCCCACTGAGTTGATACCAGCAGAGAATTGCCAGTAGTCCCATTCGCCCACTTATTTCCCTGTGACCTACTCACACATGACCATCAACTGCCCCTGATTCTCCTGACCTGAAGGTTTTACAGTACCACTCATTATGATAACTTTCTGCAGGCTAGTCATGGACAATATTTCATATTTTTATTGGAAACAAACCTTATTTTTTATTAAATATCATTTTAACAAGTATATGACATAATTTCATTTCACAATAACAGACATTTGTGTACAGGTACCACCCATTGTAATCCTGCCAAAAATAAGTCACATGATTCAGGCTATAACCAATCCCCTTGACTGGCTTCTCCACACATGGCCAGCTGGCTGATATCTCTATTAACAAAGCTAACCCTGTTAAGTGATCCATTGCTGAAGGTCACCAGTCAACTATTCCATTTCTCCACAAATTTTCTTCCCTTCCTACTCGGAGATTGTGCCAAATACAAAAGTATGAGCTTCCTGTTTTATTGTGCCTTACTGCTGGTGGGGAATAATGGAACTCAAAGGCTGTTGCTCTCAACTGTAATGGTATTAGGAGCCTACTTTACTCCTCTGCAGCTCAGTAACATCCTCACTGAAAGAAAGAAGGTCATGGGTTCAAGATCCTTTATACTGACTTAAGCTTGAAATCTAGCTCCTCCATCATGTACAGCATTGAGGAAGTATAGCACTAACCAAGGTGTTGTCTTTCAGATAAGATGTTAAACTGAGGCCTTCGGCTTCCCTCTCACACCAATGTAAAAGAACCTGAGGAATGATTTTGGGGGCAAAAAACAGGGGAGTTCTAATCAAGCATCCTGGCCAATATTTATCCCATATGAAGAAGTAAAGAAGAGCGTATTGGCTTTGCATGTCTGTGCATAAATTAGCTTCTGATTGTCCTCGATTGTAAGAGTGACTACATTTCAAAGAAAAATACACTGGTTGCAAACAAGAGCATGAATCTTCGAAAGGTATCAAAATGTTCTTTTACAATTGAGCTGGAAGCCTACTCAGCAACTATAAGAAGTCAGCTGTCCAGAGGCCAGCAGGCTGAGGAGACAGCCCTCACCTACTTGCCCACACTTAGTGACCAGGCTCTCAGTGAAGTGACAAAAATTACTGGGGTCCCAGCCACAAGTCCTGTCCTTGGGGCATTGGAGGAGAGAACTGTAAAAAAAAGGTGAAAGAAATAGCTTCAAACTGTTCCTGCTTGCATTAAAGTACAAAGAAAGAAAACCCAGGAATGAGCGAAGAGAAAACATTAAAGCTAAAGACTTTTACCCTTTTCTGTTCCCTTTTAGCATCAGATACAAATAAGCCTTCTGCGTGCTTCTCACTGTCTCAGTCTCTGCTTCAGGACAAGTTACGCTGAGCACAATCAGAAGCTGTGTTGTTATCACATACAAAGGCGCAATCTGATTGGTCCTCCACATTTCGGACAGTGTCCTAGAGATGCAACGGCGGAAGGTGCAAACTCCCAGCAGCATGTCGTGAGGCTGAGCTGGGCTGGAGATTCTACCCCTGCAGAACCCTGGTCCCAGCAATTCAGAGACAACATCTGAATGCAGACATTGAGAAAATCTGCTGCTCACACAACTGAACGAGCTTCTGCACACAGAAATGAAGCACAAAGCTGCATGCTGGCCCCAGGCTAGGAGCAGGGGTCAGCATTATTTTACATTACTGACACTCCGTGTTGCAAATTGTAACTGATAGGCACCAAAATGATAGGGAAATGGGCCAGCATTCAGCAAGCTAAGCTGCCAATCATCCCCAGCCATTGCCTGAATGACAGACTGCTTCCCACTCACATTATGCTGATATAGTCAGGCAGTCCTAAAGCACTGTATTTGTCAAGTTTATGTCTATACCCTGATCTGGCGGAATCTTATTCCCTTTTATTTTTTCCCGAACTCTCTCGGTGCATCTGTAACTGCGAAGATTAATGGTTAATAACTTGCCAACCCTTAACTTCCTAATTAGTTCTGAGATTATTGAAGTAACGCTTTCACTGACCGAGCGCATTAATCAAAATGCACATTACATTTCGGTAGGAAAGCATCATCCTTAAGGTTTCTCCAAGCTGCCAGCAGCTCAAGGGTTAAGTTTGTTATCTTCAATATCAGGGGCTCCAAGCAGTTACCATCGTGCAGAGACCCAAACCAGCAATAGTCGAGCATTAAATAGCAGTTCTTCACTATAATGCTCCCTTTTGGGAGCTGTAGGAAAGCCCCATTACACTGAAAGCTACATTATAATGAGGGTCTTTTGTACACTTTATTACTGTGGGAGCCATAAACAATGCATGTTATGTACAAGAGGGCATGAGGTATCAGAACACTGCAAAATGAGGGCCTTATTACTGTACTCGAACATGCACTGATTTTTTTTTCTCAGCAAGCAAGCAATTAAAGGCTTACCATCCTCCTGCTTTGTATTAAGTCCTGTTCACCTATCACCTCTGCGCCAGCTGACCTATGTTTGCTTGTGGTTCAGCAATACCTCGATTTTAAAACTCTTGCAGTTGTTTACAAATCCCGATGTGGGCTCACCACGCCCTCTCACCTTAACCACCATCAGTGTGACAACCCTCCAAGATCTCTGCACTCCTCCAATCCTGGTCTCTCCACATCCTCGATTTTAGCGGTCCTATCAGCAGGACCTTTGAAACTCTGGCAGTAACCCCTGGGCCTGCACACCTCACCCTCTTCTTTTAAGAAACCTTCCTCTTTGACCAGTTTTGATCAAAGACTTATTATGCAGCTTGGTGTTATATTTTGTTTGATGATGTTCTCGGAAACTCCTTTGGAAATTTTACAAATTAAAAGGTTTATATAAACAGAAGTTATTTTGTTATTACGAAAGCAAGCCTATCTTTGCAATCTCTCTTTAAAACTAGCCACAAAAAAATAGATCAATCAGAGCTATTTGCTTCAAACTTCCTGAAGTCTTCCTTAATTTAGGAACGTGGGTTGGCTCCAGCCTGCTAGCCTAACTTCCCAATTTTCATTCCTTACTGGTCTACAATCCCAAGGGATGTGCCACCCTCTGCTGCCTCACCCCAGTAATCATTTTGGATTTGCCTCTGTAGCCTTTTCAACCATGTTATTCCTTCAGTGTCTGCACATCAAGGGTACTGATTGGCTTGGAAGCACTTCAGAAGGTGCTGAAGGGTGCTCGAGCAATGCTCTTTCCTCCTTTAGTTAGTGGAGCTTAGGGAAACAGTGATAAGAGTATGGGTCTAAATTGTGGTCACTCGCTAGAGATCCAGACATCCATTCTAAGAGGTCCTGAGGGCTACAAACCTTCAGGCTGCATGTGGTAACACAGGGTTCTGGTGGCATGTCTGGTAACTGGACAGAAAGAAGCTACATCAACTTATGTTGCTTGTATGTAATGAGATGTGAATGTAAGGTAACCTAAATTGCCTCAGATACTGGCTATCGCCCCACTATCTTTCAGTCCAGAAATGTTGACTGTCCATTTCCCTCCATCTAATGCTGCCTGACTTGCTAAGTTCCTCCAGCTTTTTGTGTGTTCAACCTAAATTGCCTTGTCACTCACATAGTCATTGCTTGGTTGTAAGCGAAATAGGGTTACCAACTATTCACGATTGGCCCTGATGTCTCCAGAAGTTAAAGATTACTTGCCAGGGCAATGCTGAGAGAAATCACTGGGAAAAAAAGGCATTGAGGAGTTATAAAGTTTACAATTTTTCTAAATAATTCTTTGAACAATTTTACTATTGGTAACAGAAAAACTTGTTTGTCTGACAGTCAAAGTCTTCCAAACAGATAATCAAGAGTCTTTCCACTTCCCAATATGCTCTGAGAATGCAGGAGGTTGGTTAACCAATGGCTGGGCAGTTGTGACCGGGTAATCGTAGGCAAAGGTGCATCTGATGGCATCTCTAGGAAGATGTCCCACCAGGGTTACCAAGCCCAGGGAAGATGGATAACTGCCTCTTAGCTAGCTTAAAGAAAGAAAGACTTGGATTTATATAGAGCCTTTCATGCCCTAAAATGCTTTACCGTTTTGGACAGTTTGGCATTTTTTTCAAACTGAAACACAGCTTCTAGCCAGCCTGACATCCCCCCAGCACCAGTGCCCCATTTTGATGGAGTTATCTGAAGTAATTGTTATGGTGTCACTGTTGTCCAGAGAATCCCTGGTTCATAAAGATGAAAAGCTTCTGCCCCTGCAGATAAGGACAACAACTGTCTCCATGTGATTCTACTCACTGTCAAGCAGCCCAATGTGATGTGCTAGATAGCGGACAGTGACTCTACAAGGAGTCCTTGCCTTCAGGGGAAGGACTGGAGGAGAGGAGATTGCAAACCCAACATCAAGGGTATTGGAGAGCAGTGTCCCTTACCCCTGCACTCCTGACCCTTGGCAGCATCTAATAGGTAAGAAGATCTCTAGCAAGAGAAAGCGGAAGGAAAAAACAATTTTCTGAGAAATTTGGGATGAAGGGGAGATAATATTATGTAAGATAAATTTTTGATAAGTTTCAGGTTTTCCTTATGTAGGTCATCCACAGACAATACTTCAAAGTACTTCTGCTTAAGTGACTAATTCTAATTGCAAGTAAACACAAAGATACACAAAACAAATGTGTCACACAGAAACAAGTGGAAGGATTTCACAAAATCATTGTGAAAGGGCATTTTAAAGAATTTTGCAATTACCTTTTAGGCACAAAAAAAACTTTGCCGTGTCTTTTTTATTATTTATATTGTGTATGTGCTCACTGAGACAAAACAAAATTCCCAGCTACGCTCCCTGTATATTTTAGAAGGCCCAAGCCAAACATCTGAATAATTCATAAGGGAATGATTGATTTTTGGGGGGGAGGGGGAATGGAAGGCCGAGGCTCCTTCGCTGCCTTCCAGCAGGAAGAATCATTAGTGACGAGATGTGGTGAGCATGGTCTTGAGAAACGAGGCTCAGTTATTCAAATACAATTTGTGCAAGCTGATTGATCAACTAACACACTGAACTCCCTGCTGGGTCAGGGAGAGAGGGGACTGTGAGGGGGAGGGAGGGAGCCTGGAGAGAATCGGAGGGGGGTTACGCACTGCGGTATCTGCACTTTCTGGTCAAAAGCCAGTGACCGGGGTTTTGCTGAATGGAGCAGGCTTGGTTTGTAATAAGGCATCTCGGAAATTATTTATTTCAGGAGGGAGTACAGTGAGAGAATTGTCAAGGCCAAGCAGTAAGGATACAGTATCTGTCTACTCACCCACTTTGGCAGCTTAGTTCAACCAAACAGTCAAAGAACTAATTTATATAAAACAAAATCATCTAAACCAGAGTGCATCTCTTCGGTCATTAACTCTACACACAGCCATGGCTCCCTGGACGTGTGCCACAATATAACCAACTCCATGCAGTTCAGAGCCTGGTGTCTGCGAAGTGAAGCATATGCCACCATCGTTCACACACACAACCGGCTCTCTCATACCATCTTCCCTGTGCCTGTTTTTCCAGTGTGTGGCTGGATGAGTGAACCTTATTTGACTCTGGAGGAGAGCAGGGAGGTGCTGCATCTGAGTCCAATTCAGCCGGACACACACCACATGGTCCAGTGGAGTGGAATTCCCTGACCCTTTGCTGGAAGACTCCTCATGCTACAACAGGACGTCTTGAAGCTGGTCATGTACCACCTTGCCCTAGCATGGATAAAATTCTATCTTGGTTACGTTTCCGAGTACAACCATTGGCAAGGAAAGCAGGATCCGTCCCCAAACATAAAGGTAGTATCAATCAACACCCTTGGTTGGCATGGACAAGTTGGGCTGAAGGGCCTGTTTCCGTGCTGTATTGCTCTACAACTTAATGTCTCTGCCTATAACAGGGCATCTATGACTGGGCACCTTGGTCAGCATGGATGACTTGGGCTGAGAAGAGCTTGTTTCCGCACTGTATTGCTCTATGGCTCGATGACCCTCTATTATAGTTCCACTTCAATAGGAAGATTACTGAATGTGACATTCCCAACACTGAGGCCCTTGTTACACTCAGTTGGCTCCAGGTTCCCAAAGCAGATATTCTATTCCAAGCTCCTTGAAAGGAAGAATTCATCAGGGGGACAAAGGAAAAGATTCAAGGATGCTCTGAAAGCCTCCTTAAGAAAATGCGACATCCCCACTCAATTTTGGGAATCCCCATCCCATGATTGCCCAAAATGGAGAAAGATTAAAAACCCCATCCATGTTTTGGAAGCACACAGAACCCCTGCATCAATGGCAGGGGAGCACACCAGCTCACAAACTACCCACCCACTGACCCCTCACACCCCACCTGTGGCAAAGTCTGCAGGTCCCATATTGACCTCAGAACCCACAGAGCTGGAGTGGAAGCAAGTCACCCTCGAGAGATTGCTTAGAAAGGAGAAGAGTAGGACACAGCAGCTGGCATCTTAGTAATAAGAATGACCCATTAAAGCTCCCCTTTGCAGTGTGGAAAGATTGTGTTTAAATAGGTATGGATATAGTGTTATTTGTTTTCTCTTGTCATTCTGGAGAGTAACCACTAGAGGATGCTCCAAAATGCTTTGGGAGCTTAGGGAAAGGTAACCATGCTGTTGCCAGGTGATACACATGTAAAGCCAACCAGCCCAGGAGACAACGGAGTACCAACCTCTTGTAGGACAGTTTCTTTAAAAGGCACTTCCCTGAATGAAAATGAAACACAGGCAAAGTTTGTTTTAAAACAGCTCGTTGCTGGATTAAACTAAGAAAAAAGGGGAGAAATAATAGAGAGGAGCCAGTCGAATGTTCTTATAAACACCAAGCTACACAGATAAGTGGGTCAGACACCATTTGGGAATAAACCAGGAAACTGAGAGCGGAATGGAGAAACTGTTGTAAACCGGTACAATACATGACAACTAAGATTATCTAGCATTAAATTTGCATTTTAGACAAGAGCTCCAACTCTGCCTCACAACTTCAGTATAGAAACCATGGGGAGAAGGGCCTTCACATCACCAAAAGCTACTTCATATCAACATATTTCAATTTCGACTGCTATTTTTCTTGTTGAAGAGATGCTTGACTTAGACAAAGAGAGTGGTTGCAACTTATCTGTTCCCTACTTTGTAATTACGTGTTTGGTGCTAACTGCATTGTGCTAGACAGCCACCAGATAAGCAAAGGATTGCCATATACTTATCCTGTGAAGTCTGTTCTGTTAGTCCTGCCCTGAGATTCCACAATGCATGTGAATTAGCCAAACCTATCCAAGCGAGTTGGCCAGAAGCTAGGAGACACGAATTAAACACCAGGGGAGTAAGGACAGAGAGATCAGTGAGCTCCTTTTCAGTCAAAGGGTTGTGGAATTGAGAGGGTTTTATAGCAGGCAGATTATATGGCAACTCAGCAAGTTTCACAAGAAGAGAGAAGAGATGGTATAGTGAGTAAGTGGATGGGTGGGACTGAACCATGAGAAATTGACAGGGATACATGGGTCTATGACAGTCTCCCTCCAATCCAGAGAATCTTGTGTGTTTTTAATCTCTATTCTTTTTGTTGTTTTATAAAGGATCTCCAGAATACCAGGTGCTGGTGTGCTGAGAATTTATACAGAGGTAGAAGGTACTTTACATCATAACTTTTGACTGATGAATCTAACACTGAGCTTTACCAAGGGCATAATATTCAGTAGAGCTGGGAGAGTCTGCATATGGCACAAAGAGTGCTCACTTTCAATGTCCTTTTACAAGTGTTTACAGATGATTTAAACCACCCCCCCCCCCGATTTCTTGTCAAATTGCCCCACTTGTACTCAGAGTAAAATAATCCTCTTTAAAGTAAAATAAAGCAGTCACCACCAATGTAGCAATCCAGAGGAGATCATGTTTTGTGCAATTATTCAGTTTTAAATTGGAAAAGCTGATAAAAACTTCTGATAGAACTTTAACTGTACTGTTTCCTTTGCATTCCTTGCTGGGCATTTTGAGGAATTTTCTGGGATATTTGGATTTCCATCATTTGTCATTGAATTCCTGAAGACCAAGCAACATGATGATCATGTATGGTTAGGCTAAGTGATAGCTTTGGGAGAGAGAAATATATAAAAATATATTAATCCCATTCTAGCATCTTAAGTGGGTGAGTAAGTGAAATAACCTCTGTGTGTTGGGGTGGCAACCAGAAAATCACTGAGTAGACTCTGGTGTTAGTGTTTCTCACAATGAAGACCCTGAAATATTGATTGTGTCTCTCTCTCTCTCTCTCTCTCTCTCTCTCTCTCTCTCTCTCTCTCTCTCCACAGAGACTGCCAGAACAGCTGACTGTTTCTTTCTGTTTTTGTTTCCCGTCTCCATTGCCTGCAGTTTTTTGCCTCAATTGGTGCTTCTCACGATGAGTAGCAGCCGAAATTTCACAATGGGCCTTGGTGCCCCCATAATAGGAGGGTAAGATATGCTCCAAGTTTCCTGATTGTTCTCTCACAAAGTTGGGAAGGTGATGGATGAGGAAAATCATGCCAATAAAAGGAAATTGTGGAGGAGAAGGGGAATAGGAATTTAAATGGACAACTCAGAACTGGTAAATGATAGGAGAGAGGCATTTGTACAAATTGCGACTTTGAACCATATTGTGACTCTATCCTTTATAAAGCTGCCCTGTGATTTAAATGTGTATCTTTTGTCAATGGCTTATCCATGAATGATGTGCCACAATGCATTTATACAGCACCTTTAATGCTGAAAAATATCCCGAGGTACTTGATGGGAGTATTACCAAATAAAACATTGACATTGACCCATTAAAGTGTGTAAAAGCTTGGTGAAAAAGTTTGACTTTAAGGAACACTTTAAAGAAAGGGGTACAGGGAGTTTGGCAGTGTGCAGTGGGAGATGAGTTGGTTCATCTTTGGAACTTAGGGAAGCTAAGGCATAGCTGCCAATCATGGAATAATGAATACTGAGGATGTGTAAGAGGCCAGTAATAAATGAGAGAAGACGGATGTAAGTCTTATTCATACACATTAAGTAAGTAGTTAAAGAAAAATAGTGGAGTAGGATTGAGGGGAAATATAACCTGCGTTACAAAGTATAATCATAGTCAAAGCAACTAATGAACAATTGTACAATTGAAAATATCCTCAGTCAGTCTCATCTCAATTATTACCTCTGCTCTTTGTTTCCGGAGAACTCAAACGAGAGCAAGAAACTGACTTCTTTATTAAAAATGGTTTGTAGTTTTGAAGCAAAATGAGACTTGGAATCCTGTAAGCCCTTTAGCTATAATGATAAGAGCCAAAATACAAGAAAGATTCTTTCCCCCCCCCCAACACCCCCCGTTCCCCTTCTTTGCTTGTAAAATGGCTGAGTTTATTAGCAGCAGAATCTGCTCACATAATCCCATGGCCAGATCAAGGCCAACTGTCTGTAATAAAAGATATTGCAGATATAGTACAAGGCAGAAATTGTCCAAATACTTAGCAGGACATGCGAGATACCAGTGGAAAATTAATTTTTAGGTGAGATCCACACAAAGTAGCAGAATAGAGCACATCCGCAGATGTGTGGTACTAAATTACTGAACGCAAAATCCAAACAATCTATCTTTCGCTGCTCTCTTGGACAGCTTGTCCAGGGTGGACAGGCAAGGCAGAGGCTAAAAAGGCCTTCAGGGACTAAATTACTATTTCTAAATTGTTCCCAAGCTCCAGTGATACAGCAGCATTATCACTCAAGAACTGAAAGAGATTACTGGCTGGAGGAGGGAAGGAAATAAAACTTCTCAAAACAGCACAACACATGTAGCATTTCAAAAACTCTGCTCTCAGAATGGATCATGCACACAATGAAACTCCCGGTACCTTAACCCGTTCAGAAGGACTAATTTTGACAAATTTAAACGTCATGGAACTAAACCTTGAGCTAATGCACATACCAGACTAAATTCTAACAAATACGTTTATAATCTTAATACAAAATTTACTCCAGCATCATGGATTTGCTCTTTCTTGTGTAAGCTCTCATATAATATTCATTATACGTATATAATAATGTTTTCTGGCACCAAGAAATTGCAGACAGCAGATACGTTTATCTGCAAAAATAAAGAACTTGCATTATTATAGCATGATTTAGGACCTAAGTCACCCTAAATCATTTGCAGCCATTGAGGTATTTTTAACCACAATCGCTGTGGTAATGTAAGAAACACAGCAAGCTCCCACAAGCACCAGATCATGCGTATTTTTAATGATATATGTCAAGAAATAACGGGATAACAGGTTGAACAACTCTGCATTTTTTCAAATAGTGTCATGGGATATACTCATCTGAGAGGTAGATGGAGCCTCAATTTTATATATCACTCCAAGCATCGTATGTAGTTACTTAATGCAATCACAGGACTTTGTTGCTTTAACTCAGCCATTGACTTCAGATGAGCTGATGCCCTTGTCTCCATTAAAAATGATCTCTGCTGGCCACTAAAGGTCCACCCAGATGTTCAAACTCACCAAGTTCTGATGTAGGGACATCCACCCAGAACATTAACTCAGTTTTTCTCTCTGCACAGCTGCATCTCACAATTCCAACTTCTACTATTTTTTTTCTTTTTTCTCTCTCTGACTATAACCAGCAGAAGTACTGATAGGTGGACAACGTTGCTATCTGCCCTATTACAGACATTCTACACCCCTCCTCCTCTCTCCAACTTAAAGGAGGCCTGTTTCCCAGTCTTATTGAGGGGTCATTGACCCGAATCCTGAATCCTCTCTCTCTCTCTCCACAGATGCTGCCTGACCTGCTGATTATTTCCAGCATTTTCTGTTTCTGCTCAAAATCACTCTACCAAACTTTTGTGGATGCCCCATTCACCACCCCGAACACTCCTTCACTCTGCCACTGGTGCACAGTGGCCACAGCATGTACCATCTGCAAAAAAACTCCCACAGGTGACTCCAACAGCACCTTCCATAAAGAAACACCAGCAACTGCAGTTTCCCTTCCATGTCACATACCATCTCGACTTGGAAATACATCATAGGTCCTTCATTGCCCTTGGGTCTAAATCCAGGAGCTCCTCCCCAACAGCACTGTGGGAGCACCTTCAGCGGAAGGACTGCCCTGGTTCAATAAGGTGGCTCAACACCACCTTCTCAAGGGCAATTAGAAATGAGCAAAAAACACTGGCCAAATCTCGAAACAGGAACAAGTTTTACAAAAATGTCAAAGTGGTGCACAATGCATCACAAGACAGGTTGAACCAAGCCAGCAGGAATAAACATCATCCAAGGTTTGCATTGTCTTCAGCCACAATGCCCTCAGCAAGGGAACGACTTGTGGCCGGAGGCTTCACATCAAAGCTGGCTGCAGTGTTAGAGGGTGAGCAGGCCTCCTTCTCAAGGGGTCAACTTCTCCATTAGAGGGAAGAAAATCTTTGAAATAAAAAGGATTTCTAAAATCCAAGATTCAATCCAGATGTAAAGTCAGACCCGTCTCTGAATGCCTCATGTTGTAAACACTTGAAAATTTATAAAAATCAATGCATTATGTGGAATACAAACATATCACACTGCCTATTAACTATTACATATTACTGACCCCAGAGCTGCCTTATATGCAGATATTAAGTGGAAAAGATTAACCACGCTGTTTGTTACACAACTTGGTCAGTGACTGCTCAAACGCAGTGTATAAATGGGGAAGATTAAGCCATTTCTCACCTGCCTTGGCAGTGGCTTTTATTATTTACAATATTTACTTCGGGGGAGTTGTGACTCATGTCATATTTATCTTGGTGAAAAATGAGCTCATAAATGAACATCACCTTTTGAACAAAGCAATGCATTGTGATACTAATTTGGTTCATGAAGTGTGTAATTCAGTCGAAGCACTAGGGTAGCGTTCGTCTCCTGCTTTATTAAACTAATATAAAACAATTTCTCTTCCTCGTTACTGAAGCATGCAGGCACCACAATTCCAGGAAGAACTCACCCTGTTGGATTGCTGCACACTGGCGTGTATGAATTACGCACTGCCCTGACAGGGCTGAATGGTTACAAGACCCCACATTTCATTCCCATTGCAGCAGCTTTACAAGCTGTTATGAATAAATCCAGTGCATTACACCCCATGCTAATGACGTCTAAAATATGGATGGTTTATAATTTTTTGAAGGAAATTCTGGGATGCTGACTGTCTGTCGATAGCTTATCGTAAATCAGAGTTGTGCGCTCAGAATATTGTTGCTGAAGCAGGAGAGAGGTCAAAGGTCTTTGCTTGCTCCCGTCTGATTGACAGCTTATATTGATGGAGATTCTGCTAGTTAGCATGGGTGTGCACCAAGTGTTGCTGAGACCTCCAACAATTTGGAATTGACACTGCTGCTACAAGCAGCCTGCACAGCACCACTGAATCTTGTTAACCTTTTACCGATCGACAGCTTCAGAAAAGGCATGTTTTAACCAAAGGATTTGGTCCCTATTGTGTGTGGGGTTAGCTAATTCAGTTGTTAGGCCACTACAACCAACCTCATGTGTTCCTGGGTGGAGGGAATTGGGAGTAAAGGGGTTGTGGGGAAGGGTGGGGGGAGGGGAATAAAATTAGACCAGATTCCCAATTGCTGAATGTAGGGTGAAGATAGGCCCCAGCTTGCGTGTAGGCATATCACATACAGACCACATAAATGTACAGGCATAACATGCACAGCCACAGCATACACAAGCTGATCCAAACTCAATGCACTCACACACAGATCTAATGCATAACACACCTATAAAGACACATCATGCATGCACGCACAACATACTGACACAAACACTTACATGGTGGTTGTAAGGCCTTCAATTAGTGACAAATAGAAACTTGAGTGAAATTTTGGAGGATGTCTGTGGGGTAGCATTCCAGCACCTTCAGGCGAGTAGCCTGTTCTCTCTGAGTTTAGATGAATGAAAGGGGATCTCATTGGAATAAATATGATTCTGTTGTGATTTATCAAGAGAATTGCCCTGGTGGGGTAGTTTAGAATATGTGTTGGAGAGCATGAGGTCGTATTGGGTGGGGTGGGTGCTTGATCTCAGGATATTTCAACTCTCAGACGGTTTAAGAATTTTTGGAATTCTCTACCTCAGAGTGCAGTGGAAGCTGAGTTGAAGGCATATAGCTACTCAGGACAATCAAGTGTTAAAAAGGGTTTGACCAGGAAAATGGAGCTGAGGCCAAAAATCAGATCAGTCATGATCTCATTGAGCGGTACAGCAGGCTTGACAGTCTGAATAGTCCGCTTCTGTTCTTAATTCTAATATTCATATGAGAGGAGGAGAAAATCTGGGCCAAAGTCCTGAATGAAACAACACAGGGCAGCAGGCATTAAACTATCAAGTCACCTTTCATCGTTACCGGGTCTAACTTACTGTCTAACAGCACTGTGGGACTACATTCACCGGAAGAGCTGCTGTGGTTCAAGAAGGCAACTCACTGCCACCTTCTCAAGGGCAATCCAGGGATGGCCAATAAATGCCAGCCTTGCCAACAATGCCCACATCCTAGATATAAATTTCTAAACCATCTCAGAGACATCACTCCTCCCCTGAGTTGGAAGAATGCTTCTGTCATCTTCCACCACCTTGGATAAATATCTGTTATGAGACATTTTATGCCAGTTAGCTGTTTACCCGAAGCTGCATTCCAAGTGCAACTTTGCACACAGTCTTTTTCCCAGTGTTGGGGAATCAAGAACTAGAGGGCATAGGTTTAAGTTGAGAGGGGAAAGATTTAATAGCAACTTGAGGGGCAACTTTTTCACACAGAGGGTGGTACATATATGGAACGAGCTGCCAGAAGAAGTGGTAGAGGGGATTACAATTTACATCATTTAAAAGACATTTGGACAGGTACATGGATAGGAAAGGTTTAGGAGGATGTGGGTCAAATGCAGGCAAGTGGGACCGGCATGGACAAGTTGGGCCAAAGGGCCTGTTTCCATGCTGTATTACTCGATGACTAAGTGGGGTCAATCCTCCTTGCCACCAATGGCTTTACATGTTAATCATCAGTGGGTAATGGCCAGGGTGGGGGTAAGCAATGAATGGGGAGGGGTGTTACAGGGGAAGATTCAATGGGAAACATGAACATTATTCTCTACCCTAGTCTAGTAGCTGCATTATTGTGATCAAATTCCCAGCTTACAATAGTTAATTCAATGTTTAAACCTAGCTGGTCGCCTGGCTCTGTTCCACACTGGGCAGTATATTTACAGGGCGCAAGATCTGTAGCTTCAATAAACCGAGGACATAGTTGCATGTAATCCTTACCACCAAAAACCAACAGGTAACTGGATCCCAAATACTGGGCACACCCTACGGTTCTAATTCTATCACTGCCAAATCTCACAGGAATTCATTCAACATTAAGGATATCTATTTGCCATTGACAGTACATCAATGCTTGAGTCCTGGGTCTTGTTAAACTGCAGCCTGAGTGGGCAAGAGGGGAGAGGAACTATCATGTTATCCACTGTAGCGGAGGTAATTCTAGCCGAGTCACAGCAGCTGAACAGCGGCCGCTAGTTCACATTGAAAAGCCAGGAAAGCACAGAAGATCCTTGTCAGCTCACGTACATCCCTTGACTCCCTGGTGAGAGCTGGCTATTTTCCCAACCCACTCCACGTCCCCCAGCTGCACTCCCTTGAGAACCCCCTCCGGTTTTAAAACATGCTGTCCCACTGAGCTATCCCTTTGGCCAAAAGCCAAACAGCATGAGGAGTCTCCAGATGAGGCTGGGTTTGTTTTCCTTGGAACAGAGAAGGCTGAAAGGGGGCCTGATAGAGAGGTATATAGGTGGGGTAGAAATTAGGAGACCTTTCCCTGCAGTGGTGGTGTCTAAAACTAGAGGGCAGGTGTTTAAGGTAAGGGGTAAGGGGTTTAGAGGGGTGGTTCAAATCTGTAACCTGGGATCTGAGGGATGTTGGGGGCAAGTACTCTCAAAATGTTCCTGGAGGATCTACATGAGCAGTTGGATCACCAGTGTGTAGAAGACTATGGACTAGTAAATGGGATTACTCTGGGTGTGCACTTGATGTCAGCATGGATATGGTGGGCTGAAGGGCCTGTTTCTGTGCTGTATGACTCTATGATTATGACTGCATTAAACACAGAGAGAAGGTTATCCCACTTTAAGTCTCCTCACCATTTCAGTGCTATGTCCCAACGTGGCCACCTATGGGGTTGTGAGATTCTATCCCCCGATGCGCTGCATGAAAAGCTGCACCTTTAACAAAATAGGAGGATGTTGAAAGCTCTCAGCAGGTCAGGCAGCATCTGTGGGGAGAGGAGCAGGACCAGCTTTTCAGGGCAAGGTGCCTTCACCAGAACTTGACCTGAAATGGCAGCTCTCCTCCTCTCCCCACAGATGCTGCCTGATATGCTGGGTGTCTCCAGCATCCTCTAGTTTTGTTTTGGATTTCCAGCATCTGCAGTTCTTTTGCTGCAGTTGCCTTAAGGTTGAGTAATAGCCTTTAATTCATCGGCTCAAGTAGCCTGCAACATGAGCAAACAACTGAACTATACTCACTGTCCAAGGTTCATACCTGAATTCTTAGTGTACATGATATAGGAGGGTAATTGATAATTGGTTTATTATTGTTACATATACTGAGATACAGTGAAAAGCTTTGTTTTGCATGCCGTCCATACAAATCATTTCAAAACATAAGTACGTCAAGGTAGTACAAAGGGAAAAGCAATAATAGAATGCAGAATATAGTGTTACAGTTATAGTTACAGAGAAAGTGCAGTGCCGGTAGGCAATTAGGTGCAAGGGCCACAACAAGGTAGATTGTGAGGTCAAGAATTCATCTTCATTGAACAAGAGTCTTATAACAGCAGGATAGAAGCCTTGAGCCTGGTGGTATGTATTCTCAAACTTTTGTATCTTTTGCCCAATGGAAGGTGGGAGAAGAGAGAATGATCGGGGTGGGAAGTGTCCTTGATTATGTTGGCTGCTTTCCCCAGGCAGCGAGAAATGTAGACAGACTCCATGGAGGGGAGGCTGGTTTTCATGATAGACTGAGCTGTGTCCACAACCCTGCAATCTCTGTAATTTTATGTTGAGATTACATGGCCAACAAGGCACTGGGTGTGGTGGTGCAGTGGAGGGACAAGGGAGGGGTAGGGTGGTTGAGGAAGGGTGAAAGATCTGGAGCTATGAGCATTGGCCCAACAAGTTCAGACAGCAGATCAGTGGGACCAATCCATGCCCAGTAAGAATCAGTCACGTTGGGAGAGAGAGAAAAGCAAAAACCTCTTCTAAGTACAATAAACAGTGATAAAAGTTCTTTTGTAAATATTTAATATCCTGCTCCCACTGATGACAGAAATGTTGACAAAGTGTTCATTCTGAAAATATAGTTTGGGACATGGATGAACGTGTTTATTTCACATTTTGCTGGTTTAAAGGAGGGGCTGAGGGGTTTAATGCCTGCATTCAAATCTCATACAGGAGCAATGTCAAAAGAACAAATTAAATGTTGCACCAACAATATCATCAGCAGTAGACCCAAGGCATTGCAGATACACATCTTCTCAGTTTGACAAGGGGAAGGGGATCTGGAGTGGGTAACTAACTTATGTATGGGTACCTAGCTCAAGTCTACACCTTTGAAAGGTGAGAGGAAATTGGGGCTGTAAAGATTTGAGAAAAGGAAAAGCTGTTTACTTCACGCAGGTGAATATTTACCTGATATTTATCTGAGAGCCTACATTATCTTGCTGCAATCTCTTGTGCAAATTACTCCAAGTTATACAAAATAAGTGGAGCGGATTAGAAAGGCCTGCAGATTGTTCCACTCACTGACATCTCCCTGCCTATCCAGTCTGCTTCTTTTGCTATGCATCAATGCTATCTCAGACAGACTGACGGTGTGCTTCCTCTGTGACCCTCACAGCCTGCAGTATTATTTAAGGAGATTTATAGTCACATGTCTTTCACTAAGAAACACAAGCTCTGACCCTGAGGTAGGGCACTAGAAGAGAAACACATTAATATTACAACACTGAAGTAGGCAAGCCAGCAGGACCTGAAAGGTGTAGCAAACATATGCTTCCTTCCCTCTCCCCACTCTCTTCCCCCATCCTTACACATACACACAGAAACACACACTAGGACACACACATACATACACAAATATACACTCACACCTACACTCAAATCCATAAACACACACACACACACACATGCACACACACATATGCATGCCTACATACACACCAGAACATACAAACACACCCACACCAAATCATATGCAAACACACACATTCATACATGCAAACACACACATATACACACGTGCACAGAAATATTGAGCTACGATGGGGATTCTGTAGCCTTTATTGCAGCATACTTATAAACGGAAGTTTCGCTGAAATTGCCTCTCTCACAAACCATTACATTTTGAGAAGTTGCTGGATTTCCATGTTAATTACTGACCGAAACCACCACAAAAAGTGCAGGCAGTGTTTCACAACGTACAGGTTGTCTGAATGACAAGATCTGTCTTTCTGTAGTGATGTTCTATTCCTCAGGCCCAGGAAGAGTTTTAAAATCACCCAGTTTCCACTGAAAGCTCAGCCAACACATCAGCCAATAACTTAGCCAAGGTGCCAGGTTTCTGATTCCAATTCCATACCTTCTTGACTGGTTAAAATAAGGACTTATTAACGTATAAACTTAATTTCTTTTCCTCCTTTCCTTTTTTTTTGCTTCCCTTTGTTCGGCTGAGTTGCCTTCACCCTGTTTACCTCTCTGTGGATTGCACTGGTTCAGGAAGGACCGGTTGTTATTCCCGTTCACCGACACCCACGATGTTCAGTTGGCATCGTAACCCCACACTATTTTGGTGCTCTTAGAAAGATTCTCCACTCCAGTGATACCTGGGCTGTCGGATCAGTACCACGCATGACAAACTTGGTGGCCTTTCATTGAGAAGGACGAGGAAGATTGTGAGTTCAGGGAGGATTACGTGGACAATGTGGAGCAGGTCAGTATTACGAGGTGCTAGATGTCAACATATAAGGGTTGATGAATCTTCAGAGGTGGGAGAGATCTATCCCAGGTTGCTATGAGAAGCAAGGGAGGAGATAGCTGGGGCCCTGGCAATGATTTTTGCATCTTCATTAGCCACAGGTGAGGTGCCAGAAGACTGGAGGACAGCAGAAGTTTCCTTTCTTTAAGAAGGGCAGCAGAGATAAGCCAGGTAACTACAGGCCAGTGAGCCTGGTGTCAGTAATAGAGACATAATTAGAGGACATCCTAAGGAATAGGATTTATGTACATTTGGAAAGGCTGATCAAGGATAATCAGCACAGCTTTGTGCGGGGAATATCCTGCCTCATTAATGTGAGTTTTTTGAGGAGGTAACTAGGAAAATTGATAGATGCAGAGCAGTAAACATTTTCTGTATAGTTTAGTGAGGGCTTTGACAAGGTCCTGTATGGTAGGCTGGTCCAGAAGGTTGAGGCACATAGGATCCAAAGTGAGCTGGTTAATTGGATCTAAAGTTGGCTTGGTAACAGGAGGCAGAGAGTAGTGGTGGATGTCTGTGACTGGTGGTGTACCACGGAGATCAGTGCTAGGACCCTTGTTGTTTGTGAAATTTATCAATGACTTGGATTTAAATGTAGGAGGTATGATTAGAAGTTTGTGGAGGATGACACGAAAGTTGGAGGTGTCACCTGGAAAGTTGGGTGAAGCATTGGTAGATGGAATTTAATCCCAACAGATGTGAGGTAATCCATTTTATGAAGTCAAATAGGGGTAGGTCAGGCACTAAAGATTCAAGCCCATAGTTCCTGGAAGTGGCAACACAAGTGTATAAGGTGGTGAAGAAGGCATATGGCATGCATAGAATATAAAAGATGGGACATTATGTTGACACTTCACAAAACACTGATTAAACTGCATTTAGAGTACTGTGTGCAGTTCTTGTCACCAGACACTAGAAAGGATCTGGTTGTGCTAAAGAAAGTGCGGAGGAAGTTCATCAGGATGTTACCTGGATTGGAGGACTTTAGTTATGGGGAGAGATTGGATAAGCTGGGAATGTTTTTTCTGGAGCAAAGGAAGCTGAGGGGTGACCTGGTAGAGGAACATAAAATGATAGAAAGCATAGAAGGCATAGTCAGAATCTTTTCCCCATGGCAGGAGTAACAAAAAACAAGAGGACATAGGTTTGGGGTGAGAGGAAGGAGTTTTAAAGGGGATCTGAGGAGAAGGTTTATTACATAGTGGTTGATACCTGGAACTTACTGCCAGAGGAGGTGGTGGAACTAGATAACAATCACTACTTCTAAGAGATATTTAGACAGGCACTCAAAAAGGCAAGGAAGAGAAGGATGAGGAACTAATGTGGGAAAGTGAGATTAACGTAAATGGGTAAAAGGTTCGACATGGATGTGGTGGGCCAGAGGGTCCATTTCTGTTCTCTATGACTCAATGAACCTGTTAGCATTAATGGAAATGACATTATAGGTAATAGGTTGCAAAAGCCCAGCCTTTGCTATCAACAACAGCAACAACAGCTCACGTTGTTAGAATGGACTGCTGACAAAGGGAGAAAACGATTCCCAGCAAAAGTCAGTAAAGGAAGGAAAGAAAACAATTCATCCTGAAGTTGAGAAAAGTCATATCTCTCAGCCACGCTGCGTGGAGGTTACCTTAAAGTGCACACACAACTAAATTTCCAAAATTATAGGTTACTTTGCTTCAGTCATCAATCTAATTGAATGTTTCTTTGCATTTTCATGATACATAACACATGCGGATATTTTTATTTTATCCATTTCCTGGGATCTGGACATCACTGGCAAGGCCAGCATTTATTGCCCACCTCTATTTACCCGTGAGAAGGTGATGCTGAGTGGCTTCTTGAACCACTGTCCTTCTGATGAAGGTTCTCCCACAGTGCCGTTGGGGAGGGAGTTTCAGGATTTAGAACCAGCAACACTGAAGGAATGGGAATATACTTCCAAGTCAGGACAGTATATGACTTGGAGGGCAACCTGTAGGTAACAGTGTTCCTACATAGCTGCTACCCATGTCCTTCTTTGTGGTAGAGGTCACTGGTTTGGAAGGTTCTGTCAGAGTAGCCTGGGTAAGCAACTGCAGCAGATTTGGTAGTCAGTGCACACTGCAGCACCAGTGATGGAGGGACTGAATACTTAGGGTGCTAGATGAGTTTAGGGTGGTGAATACACATCTTGTTTAACTGTATTATGTAGCAGACCCCATACTTATGCTACACACACTAAATACTTGGTGAGATAATGTTTTAGAGTTAAGTGGTGGCGATTATAGGCACCACCTTCATATGTGTGAAATCTCCCTGCTTCCAAGTTAGCCTATAATCAAGCTACGCAGGAAACAAGGCGCCAGGTTTTTGATTCCAACTCAACTGGCATTTAGAACAAGCCAGGAGATTGAAAGTCAAGGTTACATTCCTCATTCATTGCATGCAGCCATTGAGTGAAGAGTCAGTTGGCACAAGCTCATATATAGAGAACAGTGACTTGGGCAAGGTAATATCTCCCAATATTAGTCACTGTCTTCATGAAAGACAACAGATAGCCAGACGGAAACACTTTTCCTTGGATGAATTTCTACCTGATTATTTGAGTTGACTGTGGACACCTCCTCCTTTAGAAATCAGTAATGCAAAGTGATTTGTAATTTGTACTAAGGAATATCTTTGCAAGGATTTCCACAGAATGAAACTCTCAATGAAATATTCAATTCCCTTCTCTACAAAAAAAATGTTTTTAAATACTTCACTCATTTTGTTTGGCAGAGAGAAACTATCAACTCAACTGCCAAGCCTTGTAAGAGTTTTGAACATTTCAATGAGATCACCTCACATTCTTACTTATTTATTATAACCTAGAAAATTGTCATTTAAGTCCATTTCAGCTCCCAGTAAAGCAATGACATCAGCCCCACCACCGCCGCACCCCCATCCACTCACCCACTTTCTTAATTCCCATCACCCTCCAACTTATTCTCTCTCACACACCCGTTTTTGAAAACTGCTCTTCCAAACCTCTCTAGTGCAGATAATCTAGTCATCATCACGTTGCTGTTTGTGGGAATTTGTTGTGTGCCAATTGGCTGCAGATGTCCTCTATTACCATAATAACCACTTCAAAATAATTAAAGCCCTTTGGTAAGCTCTGAAGGAGATGTGAAAGGTGTTATTGAAGTCCAAGTATTGATTGTGACCCATGGGCCCCCAGAGCTAGGGAATGAGGCATTTAGCCTCAGTGTGTGCCAAAGACTTTAGCAACCCTTCTGTAACGCAGTCTATTCTGTTATCCCACTCCCGGAGGTGTTGGTGCACCGAATATTGTTTGAAAGCTATATTAAATGACACATTAACAGGGCGAACATTTCCTCCATAATGACTGTTTTGAAAAGTAGCCATCCGCATTTTAGCTGCTGAAGATAATTCTGATTGATGGGAAATGATTACACCACAACTCCCCCTTTCGCCCAACCCCCTCTCTTGACTGGGATGAGAGTATCAGTATTCATGAATCAATAAGCATCTCTCAGGCCAGCCCCATGGACGAGAAGTAATGAGTTGGTTGCTGAGTATCGTTTTGTTTCAGATCTCCTAAAAAGGACACAGGATTGTAAGAAGCTGCAGAGAGTAGTGGACTCAGCCCAATATATCACAGGGGCACATCCCTCCCCACCATCAGTAGTATCTACATGAGGAGACATCTATCATCAAAGATGCCCACCTTCCAGACCATGCCATCGTCTCACAGCCACCATCAGGCAGGAGGTACAGAAGCCTGAAGTCCCACACCACCAGGTTCAAGTACAGCTACTTCTCTTCAACCATTCGGTTCTTGAACCAACCTGCACAACCCTAATCATGACCTCAGTATAACAACACTATGACCACTTTGATCACTTTGACCACTTTGCACTAAAATGGAAAATTTATTTGTTCAAATTGTGTTCTTTCTTGCAAAAATTGTGTATAATTTATATTTTCCTTGTGAAGTTTGTGTCTCTGATGTCATGTGTCTGTGATGCTGCTACAAGTAAGTTTTTCATTGCACCTGTGCATACATGTACTTGTGCATGTGACAATAAACTCAACTTTGACTTTGACTTCTTACAAGGGAGCACAACTGTCTGGAAGGTCCAGGGCCTGATTCTTTGTCAGTGCCGAGCTCATTCAATCTCGGCTGGTTTGACTGAAGGGACTCAGGGGTCTACAGTGGGAATTTTCTCGACAGACATAGGGAGGAGAAACAGATTAACATTTTGGGTCAATGCTACTTCTCAAGAAATAGTATTTCAACCCACACGGTCACAGAGAGAACGTGCAAACTCCACACAGACAGCACTGGTGTAAGGATTAAACCCAGGTCTCTGGAAAGTAATCTGTTCCTGACAAACCATCCCTTTAATAATGGATACCCTGCTTTTCCATGGTTTCCATGAGTGCTAATCCTTGGTCAACGTAATATTGAGTCATACAGCATGGAAACAGGCCCTTTGGCCCAACTGATCCATGCCGACCAAGATTCCCATCCAAGTTAGTCCCTCTAAACCTTTCCTATCCATGTACATGTCCAAGTACCTTTAAAATGTAACTGCCGCAACCATTTCCTTTGGCAGCTCTTTCCATGTACTGACCACTCTCTGGGTGAAAAAGTTAATATACGATAACCCTCTATTCCCCAAATCCACATAAGCCTGCCAGATGACAGATTTTCATCTATTTTAAATTCCAAAAGACTACAGATGCTGGAAAACAAAAATAGAAACAGAGAATGTTGGGAAGAAAAACACAGTTGACCTGAAATGTTAACTCTGTTTCTCTTCCCACAGATGCAGCCTGACCTGCTGAGTATTTCCCACATTTTATGTTCCATTTGAATCCATTTATAATCCTTAACCAATTCAACAGAACTGCGGAGAGCAAGAGAGAGCAAAACGGAGAGAAGGAAGTAGATAACCAAATGGAATGTATAATCACGTCTCTCAGGTCATCTGAAAGCACTCTATGTAATCAGCTGCATTTGAAACAACGTAACATTAAATCAGGTAAATAGGACTTCCATTTTCTGCTCAGCAATGATCTCCTTTGATTGGGTGGTGGTTGCTTGAGAAACACAAGCAATACTCCTTAGTCTTCCTTGAATAATCACATGGGATCAGATGAGCATGTAGCTTGCAGGACAACACCTAAACAATCCAGCACCTTTGCAGTTCCTTGCTGCAGTAGAAGCCTCCTATCACTTGCAGTCAAGGTCTGACTGGAGCTTGAACCCACAGCCACTGATTCTGAGTTGCTGCCAACTGCACCTACAGAGCATGAAAACACATTTTCGCAATTGCCACATTCTGAAAGATGCAGATTTATTGGCCATTCTGTTTCACAAAGCCAGTGCATACTGGCCTGAATACATATAAATTCACCTAATTTGAATTACAGAGGCCTGTCCCTTTTAGAAAATTGGCCCAGTACATAGCATGGGATTAAAAATTGCAGTTTGAACTCGTTCATACACTAAGTGTTAGGCCTCAACAGTGAGGAAGAGGGAATCAGATGGCAAGGTGAACCAAGCCATCCTTGCCTAACATTTAGCATTGAGGGAAGGTCTACAAAGATGGAGTCCTCAAGAGCCCTTATTCCCTCACAAGCTCCTTCTTCTCAACTCCAGGTGGTCCATGGAAAGGGGTTGTCAGGGAACACTCTTCGTAAATCAAATCTTCGAAACTGGTGAATAAGTATGATGCCCAATTATCTGATGCAACCTTTGCACATGGACAGTTTCCCAGCTAATGTACTGGGTCAGCTAAGTTAACACAAGACTGCATTTTACCGCAGACATGTTACATTAGCAGTTGTAAAGGAAGAAGAGGGAAGGCTGTTGTATTCCCCAGTTTAAGAGGGGCTTTGTGTGTTCCCACTTCCAGAACCAAATCTAAATTGGAAACAGATCATGATATTCACCCGTAGCTTAGAGTACAGGGCCCATATTTTAGTTTGAGCCTCCTCTCCAGCTTTCTTGAGTCAGGGAATCATAGAGCACAGAAACAGGGTCTTCAGCCCAGCGTGACCATGCCGACCATCAAGTACCCATTTACACAAATCCCATTTTGCTCTCCCCATATTCCCATCAATGCCCCCAGATTCTACCACTCACCAACACACAAGAGGCAATTTACAGCAGCCAATTAACCTACCAGCCCACATTGTTTGGGATGTGAGAGGAAACCAGAGCACCCAGGGTAAATGCACCCGGTCACATGGAGAATGTGCAAACTCCACACAGACAGCACCTGAGGTCAGGCTTGAACCCAGGTCTCTGGCGCTGTGAGACGGTGACTCTACTCACTGCACCATGGTGCTGCCAGTAAAGACGTTGATTCTCCGCTAACATATAGTTCCAGTGGTGATTGTGCCAGTATCTCTCCCAAGGGATGCCTGTTCTTACATAATCTTTGTCAGTGAGTGCTGACAAAATAAGCGATTCAGCAAACGAAGTCCCGTCTACATGCAGTGTGAGCACATGCAAACTTCCAGTGGGGACGATGAATCGCAGTGAGGCTGACCCTCCACCCCCCCACCCATCTCAAGCCATAATCAACCAGTAGTGGCTAACACAGCACACTGAGGGTGGTTTCTTCCAGGCTTCACGGCTCCTGGTTGGAGGCCAGCTTTGAAGTTCAGGCGACGGGCACAAGTTCCACCAATCAGGGTGTGGAGGGGAATGAGAGAGCAGGGCTGCCCTGCGGGTAGAACTTGCTGAGTGGTGCTGAAAGCTAGGCTCGGGTCTCACTCTGTCTTTCGTGCCTCTGAGCTTCTCATCCGACTGCAGGTGCTGAGGTGCCAGGCTGCCCCTGTGTGTCGCCAGTTGCCGAAGCTCCTCATCCAGTGTTTCATTGCACTGCAAGCCCCTAGTGACCATAGCACAGAGGCCATTGTGCCCGTGTTGGGTCTCTTAAAAGAGCTATTTGGTTAGTCCCACTCCTCTCTCATCCCCTGGAAAGCTGCTCAGCAAAAGACAAGGAGATGAACAGGAATCAGTCAACCTGTTTACATGCACCTTATGCAGCCAACTGAGGTGACAAATTAAATATCTACCCTCTTAGTTAAGGGGTATGCTTCTCCCAAGACTTTAATGGGGAATGAAACTGGTACACAAGAAGACATACCACACAGCATTACTGCTGAGATATGAGTTTTCCTATAGTATGTTGCATCATCCAACAACATTAACACAGGAATGGCATGAGTGAAGTTAGATAAGGGTTAACAGTAAAAATCCTGTTTTGCTGTTTTGTTGCCAAACAAAATGAATGAAGATTACAATGTACATTGCCATGAAAACTCCTAGCAAAGTGTGTGACAGCTATTAGCTTCCCAACACTATGCATTTTATATCCAGTCGGCCAGTTATAACCTTTCAATAAGCCTGCACGGAATCAAACTTTATTGTTTCCAAGTTTAGCAGAGTGACGGGCACAGGAGACCCAAGTGAGGAGAATGCGTCATTCCTGTTGACAGCTTCGCGCCTCCTGGGAACAGCCCACTTTTGTTGAAACCTAACTCGGTGCTTCCAAAATAGACCAAAAACACAACTGCTGTAAGATGTTCTCAAGAGTTGAACCTCCACCTCACTACAAAGCAACAGCATGAATTGTCAGCCACACAAAAAAGAACCTAAAGCTACTTGAGGGAGAGGATGCAAAGAGATGATGATCGTAGCCAAGCCAAGGATGGAGAATTTGGCAACAAAAAGTTGGGCCAAAGTGATTGATGTGAAGTTTTCCAAGGTAAGAACTTGCTCACGGTCAGGGATGGAGTATCAGAGAGCATGAGCGGTTCGACTAAAACTTCTGCAACCAATGGTGAAAGTGAAGGAAGGAGGCGATCGAGGGGAGGTGGTCAAAGGTCAGTTTTGGAAGGTCCAATTGGGAAGGACATAGGAGATATGAGAGGCTGAGTGAGGTAGAGCAGGGTGAGCTCATGGAGGGATTCAGAGATAAGAATTTAAGGATTCAGTAACTTAGAGGAACAGAGATGAGTTAGATCAGTAAAGACATGTTTGGTAGGCAAACGAAAGGAGAATTTATTACAAATAAGAACGACCCAGGGGGCCAATTACTGATCTAAAATGGTATTAACGTTCTCGGTTCTTTTTTTGTTGAACATTCAGTGAATTATTGCTTTGTGTTATCCAGCAATATCAATGAACAGCCTTCTTAGTAATACTGAGTAAACTTTGCCAATTACTCTATTTGTGACACATGTTGTCACTGAGAAGTGGCCTTCTTTTTAAGTTATTTTGGCCAATTACCTGCAACCTGTTCTTCCATTTCATCCTTCAAGACCAGGAAATTATTCAGTATTCCTTGTCCCAGCTGGTAAATTCCTTATGTGGGCAGGAAGGCCTTTGAATACCCTTGTCACAACTTAGGCACGAGGTCAGAGGAGACAGCCTGAAGGGGAATATTGTCCTTAAGTATTGGCCAGTTTATTTGAAGCAGGAGAGCACTGTGCTAGCAGTCCACTCCTTGCAACATGGACCAACAGGGAGCAATCAGGAGCACGAACCCGGCTGCTCCTCTTCTCCTCCCCAGAGGCAAGAGAAAGTGATAGCGACTCTCACTGAGCCAACACAAGCGTGACTGAGCACGACTAAGCCACCCTTGGACAAGAATCAGCCTCAAAGTCGTTAGATTCATAGGCTCAGTCACCCCATTCCTTTTCTGACTGAGGCTTTTCCATATCTATCATATTTTATACATCTATGACTGCAAATGTAGGCTGTGAAACTGATGAATTAAATCTCTTCATCAGCATCTCTAATAGTTGTTTTGAAGGTGTCACCCCAGTAATCTTTTATGAGGTCGGCAGAACACTTAAACCTCCACCTGCTGTGCTTTGCCCATTAAAGAATATTAAAAAACAGCAAATCTATTACAAAACATACAATTTGAGCTGTAAAATCTCTGATTTAGTAGGCCTGTGCTGACAGTTATGGTTGAATCAAGAGAGAGCTTTTTTATATATATATACATATAACATAGAAATATACAAAATGGGCTCAACTTGCACAGTGATCAGACTCTGGCCCACTTGATAGAGAGGCAAGCTTGTTTCTCAAGGAGGAACCCAAGGACTGACAAGCCAATGAATCTAAATCTCAGTGAAACAGCCCCCTCACTGTACTAGGCCATCCTGGTGAAGGGTCCCATTGGCAACCGAATGTGTGAGTCAACTAGCGAGGGGAGTGAGCGACAGTAATTTATCCGATGGATCTCTCAATCAGCCCTTCCCAGATGTGATTCCCAGATGTGGCTTGCCTGAGATGTAATTCAGTGCATCTTTTCTCAGCTCACTGGGGACTGGGCATTGGAGAGGGGGTGCTGAAAGTACGTGGGTAGGCAGAGGGAGCAGACTTGAGGCACGGGAGGAGGTATAAGTGAGGCCAGTACTGATCCGTGCCAAAGGATAAGCTTGAGCCCTGTGTTTGTCGAGCAAATTAAAAACATTCAGGCTTTCACCTGCTGAAACAGCAGCGGTGCATATGGCCCAGAAGTTAAAAATAAGGAAATATGCATATATTATCATACTTAATGTACGACCCTCTCCATTTAATATGCAAATTTCTTGAAATATTACTGAATGCCGTCTGTTCTAAATGAATAAATTTGAATTGCAATTAGAATAATCCTTTATAATTAATGAAAACTGTCAATTTCGGTTCATAAGTAATTTGATTAACAGGATGATGGGACACTTATCAAGTTCACTGGACTGGTAGGTTACAGAGAGCTGACAGTGAATATGGGGCAGTCCTGTTGTTCAGTAGCACTAAGAAAAAGGCCCCTAAATTATTGATAACAGACACTGATGAACCTCTGCAGGCATGCACTAATCTCCTATACTTTGTCGCTAACAAGTTCACACAAGAAAGCGTGACCTTTCTGGGGAGGCGGGTTAATTTGAAACAGGGCAAGGAGGACTCAGCACAGTGCTCCCTGCCACGGATTTCTTGGGAGACTTTACATCAGAAGCTTCCAGTCAAGCAACTGGTTCTAGTTGGATACCACGTAACAATCACTCATCCCGTGTCCCTTTTCTGCTCTGTTTGACTCTGCTGTTGATGTACTGGCTCTGACTCTGGGGTGCTGAGCCTAACCACAGGGGAAAGGCACAGCCCGGGATCTAAGTCAACCTTCCTCCTGCTGGATAAACTGGCAAGCAGTAGGATATTCAGACTGAGTGTAGTATTAAACTGCTGGTGGGAAGATAGGAACAGTTAGGATAATACATCATTGGGAAGATCCGACAGTTTATACTGCAGAGTGTGAAGGCAGGATTACGTATAAAGTACCAGTCTGAAGACTCAACTGTTAACATTATGTACCATTGTGAAGATCAGACTATCTATATTGTAGTATGTGAAAACAGAGCAATATTAAAAATACCATTGTGAAGATTGGACTGTTCATGATGCACAGTGTGAAAATCCACTTGTTTATACTGTAGAATATGAGTATTCAACTATTAACACAATATACGATAGTGATTATCCATCTGTTTATATTGGAGCATATGAAGACAAGACAAATTACATAAAATTCCAAAATGAAGACCTGCCTGCTCATACAAAATATTGGTGTGAAGATCAGATGTTTACTTTGTACTCTGTGATCCAACAGTTTATATAAAATACCAGTGTAAGGATCACACTATTTACTTTGTACAATGTGAACAGATTGTCTTTTACTGAATATCAGTGTGAAGATCCAACTGCTTATGCGGAACAGTTTGAAGATTCAACAGTTTAAACTGTGTAGTGTGAATACCAGACCGTTTAAACTGTAAAGTGTGATCAGTCTACTTCTATTGTGAATCAGACCGTTTGCCACATTGTCAATACCCAACTGCAGATTGTGCACCATTGCGATAACCCGAAAGTTTATTATCCAGATTTCATATTCTCAAATTGTCACAAGTTAGGAGAAATTTGGCTCATTGAGTCGATACCAGCTCTCAAATCATTCCCATCAGTGCCATTCCTCCACCTATTTCCCCGTAACCTCTTACCTTTCATGTGGCCATTGACTCCTCCCTGATTCTCTCACTACCCATCTACACTCGGGGCAATTAACATAGCAACTTTGCACTTCCTTAGGACAGCAATTGAGGTCAGGGTAGAACCTGGGTCGCTGAAGCTGTAAGGCAGCAGCACTACCTGCTGCACCACTGTGCACCTGCTTCTATTGTATGGAGAGAGGTTCCAACCACTTTTATTGCACAATGTACTTCCAGAGCAAGATGTCCAGAGCACCCTCACAGGAGTGTTATCAACAAAATCTGATGCCAACCCACATAACCTTAAGGTCATCTTTTACGCAGAGAGTGGTAGGTGCCTAGAATAGGTTACCAGGTTGTGGAAGCAGGTGGTTTGGTGGAGTTTAAGAATCTTTTAGATAGACACTTGACCATGAAGGGAATGGAGGGATATGGATGATATACAGGAGGAGGGCATTTAGTATAAATTGGCATCAAGATCGGCACAACTTCGTGGGCCGAATGGCCTGTCCAGTGCTGTACTGTTCTATCTGCAATCTTCAGTCCTTTGTTTCTCCCATTCTATGCTCTATAAGGAGATGTTAGGGCAGTAGCCAAAAGCTAAGTCAAAGAGGTAGGTTTTGAGGATGTTGGAGAGTTGTAGGGACAGAACTGAAGGGTCTGTGATATTCACAGCTATGGTCAAGGCTGCCAATGGTGGAAAAGCTGAATTCACAACAATCAAGACACCAGAACTAGAGATGTGCATCCATCTCAGAGACTAGAGGAGGTTACAGGGTTTGGGAGACTCAAAGCCATGGAACCAAGATGAAAATTTCACAACTGAGGAACTATTTCACCAGGAACCAGGGTAAGTCAGCAAGCACAGGGTGATTGGAAAATGGGACTTGATGGGATTTAGGACACAGATAGCAGAATTTCAGATGACCATGGTTGCAGAGGATGGATGAAAGGAGGCTGGTGAGGGTTGTTCTGGAATAGATGAAATAGTGACATGGATGAGGGTTTCAATGGCTGATGAGTTGAGGCAGGGCAGAGTCAGGCAACATTATGGAGGTGGTAATAGGCAATCTTAGTGATGCTGTGGATTTGTGATTCAAAGCTCATCTCAGAGCCAAGTATCAGACTGTTTATTCTGCACATTAGTGTTATCACACAGGGTGTTCATATTGGACAGTGTCACCAAAGTGTTTCAATTTTATAGTCATGTGAAGATCTAACGGTTGCACTTGTCCTATCAAACAGTATAGTGTGAGGATTAAACAATTTATCATGTACAACAGTGTGAAACCAGGCCTGTATATAGTTATCCTACAGTGTATATTGTATAGAGTGAAGATCCCTTTGCTTTTATAATAAATTAGTGCAAAGGTGAATTGTTTATACAGAAGATTAGTCTGTTTATACAGTACGGTGTGAAGATTCAAGTGTTTAAAGAGTCTTCTTAGGCATTCCCTGGGGATCAAGGATGACTTCCACTCTGGTTTTGTGGGTTCTAAGATGGCTGATGAGGGCCCACCCATTGGAGCTTCGTCCACTGTTTACTTGCTTTGTTGGATGATTGTTCATACTGACTTCAATGAAGAGCAACATTCAGTATTGTGCCCTGGGAACCTTTACAATCAGATCCAAACTAAGACAGCATTGATGGAAGAAGTGTTTTTTAATCCAACCCTTTGTTACCACTATCCAACATGCTCCTGTATTCCATCTGCCTTAACCTTCATCCAGAACTCCCTTTTTTACGTCCTAACTTGTACCAAGCCCCATTCACACAGTACCCTGACCTTGCTGACCTACATGGGCTCCTTTGATTTTAAAATCCTCTTGTTTTCAAATCCTTCCATAGTTCCTGACCATCCCATCTCTGAGATTTCCACCAGCTTGATCACTCTCCAAAAACTCCTACAATTCGAGCACCTGTCACTCTTTTCAATTTCTGGTGAAGGGTCTTCAACCTGAATCATTAACCCCGTTTCTCTCTCCACTAATGCTGCCTGACCTGCTGAGCGTTTCCAGCATTGTTTGTGCTTTGGATTTCCAGCATCTTCCATTTTTTTGATTTCTATTGACTACATCAGTAATTTATTACGTTGTAATTGCTTGACCACTGCCCTGCAAACTCCCTTCCTAAATACCTCAGCCCTCCATGTCTCATTCATACCCAACATTTTCATGAATCTTTTAGTTATCTGCCAAATGTCTCCTTATTTCTTCATGATAATACTCTTGCGAAGCACCCTGGCACCATAGAAAGGCAGGTGATTGTTGCTTACAGTGTTTTGGCTTGCTCTGTAGTTTATAAGAGGGGTGCATCCTCTTCAACCTGAGGAGATGAAAGCACCATCACACAATGGAATTGCTTCTGTCCTGCGTAAAGTGGCACTAAAGAGTTGTCCCAGTTGGCAGAACCCAGTAACATTTTTTTGTTCTTCATTCCTTAGTATGTAATGTTACCAAATATACGATTAACTCCAGTGAACTATTCACTTTGGCTTTTATTTACCTGCTGCAGCAACTGATGAGGATTGAGATGTGATATAGTGGGGAAGATAATGCAGAGATGATAGTATAGGAAGCAGGCTGAAGGCCTGAGGGCTTTTCCTTCAGGAAAACACACACTACATATTTCTGAAGGAAATAAAACAGGCTGCACTTTGCCAGTTTGCAAGCTGTGCTTTTCACAATGACCCCTCCCACCGTCTCCCAGTCAGACACCATTTGGCCCTGGTGATGATTAGCTGGCGTTGAAAATAATATTCATTTGCCTTCAATGCTCACAGCTGTTCTGGGGCTGACCAGCAAGACCTTGACTGGGTTTTAAATCGGTCCATTTAGAGGATATCAAGACGACAGCAAGGTGATGTGCCCTTCCTTTATTATCACTGGGTCGCTCCAGAAAAGATCTTGTTGAGGTCGGAGCGCGGCTGTGAAACCCCAGGATTCGGGACTGTGACCTCATTCCAAAACAAGGCTTTTCCTTGCTTGTCTGCAAATTGCACTGCAGACGTGCTGTAGTACATTAATTAGAGCTGGCTTTAACACACTGTGTTCCTCATTAATATCCACAGTCCCTGGTTGCAGACGTGGTTGGAAGCAGAGGGGTGGGGGGAGGTGGTGGTCAGATTGCATCATCCTTTATTGCCTATCATGGAGGGCTCATCGATTTCCTTTTGCGAGGAGATGGGGGAGAGGATATGAACACCGCCTGCTTGCCCATCTGTGAGGCTGACACTTATTGATTTGCACTAGTCTTCCATCTGTCCCCAGCTGTGTGTGGGGGCATCAGGGTCACAAGGCAGCTGATCCTTCCCAAGGCTCAGACTCTCCCCACCTCACCTACCCCATCGCTAATCCAAACGTAATTCCAACTGGACCCCACCCCGGAATCACCAACCGATTTTCCTTGAGGCACTTTGTTGATCCCTGCCTTAAAAGTATTGTTTTAATTCAATTTCAGCTCCTGTGAATGTTTTTTGTATCAAACTCACATTTACAGAGTAAAGCTTAATGGAAATTTACAAGCACCTTCTTCAGTTCACTCTCACAACCTGATGTATAATCTCTCTAAACTGCAAAAGAATTTTCCATCTTTTTTAAGGAGATTTCTGCAATCAGAGTTGCATTCCTCAAATCCCTAGATCCCATGTCTTTGCACTTTTGCAGCATTACAATGCTTTACCCAAGCTACATTGTCAGATCCATTAACAAGGTTGGGTGAATTCCTTCAATCTCCTCCCAAAAACTCCAGAAGCTCCCCCCTGTGCCCCCACCTCCACTCATAGATTTATATCTGCTATCCGAAAAAAACTAACTTGTTTTTCTCTCTTTTCACTTTCTGAAGAAGAGTCTTCAACCTGAACCATTAACCCTGTTTCTCTCGCCACTGATGCTACCTGACCTGCTGATTGTTTCTGGCATTGTCTGTTTTTGTTTCGGATTTCCAGCATCTGCTGTTTTTTTATTTCTATTGACTGTGTCAGTTATTCAGTCTGGTTGGCCTTATCAATCCTATGAAGCTCTTCAAAGGAGAGCAAGGAATTCTCCTGTCGCATTGACCAACATTACTACCTCAGTCAAACCACCAATATCAAACAAGTGTGTCTCTGATTATATGCTATCTGTTGGATCTTGCTGCTTATACAATAACTACTGTTCACTTATGTAAATATGGATACAGCACTTCATAGCAAATTAACTTCACACAGGAACTTTGAAACTTTTCTAACAAATAGAATGAAGCAAATAAAGAAATCAAGGTAAAGTCTTGGTGTTGTCTCACGGACAACAATTTATCTCAAGATGAAGCCTCTCACGTTACTGAAGTTGCTTTGTTTGGAACGCAGAGCAGGAAGTAGGAGAGAAGTTAAGGGAAGTAGCAAGACTGTTGAAGTTGGTCACACCTTAAAAGGAAGCAGAAGGGGAACAAGAGAGGGGAACCTGCTCCACCATTCAACAAGACCATGGTGGGTCCAATTGTAATTTCAACTCCATGCTCCCATTCACCCACAGTAACCTTTTGAAAACACACACTACCAGGCTCAAGTACAGCTTCTATCCCGCTGTGATATGACTCTTGAATAGAACTCTTGTACGATAAAGATGAACTCATGATCTCTCAATCTACCTCATTGTGGCCATCATACCTGATTGTCTACCTGCACTGCACTCTTTCTGTAACTGTAACACTTTATTCTGCATTCTGTTATTGCTTTTCCCTTTGTACTACCTTAATGTACTTACGTCTTGAAATAATCTGTATAGATGGCATGCAAAACAACGTTTTACACTATATCTCTGTACATGTGACAATAATAAACCAATTACCATTTTCCAATTACCCCTTGCTCATCAAGAATACTCAAAGACTCTTCTTCCACCACCCATTGAGAAAGAGAGTTTAAATGACTCATGATCCTCTGGAAAATATTTCCTTACGTCATCTCTGTCCTAAATGCACAACCCTTATTTTTATACAGCGACCCCCTAGTTTTATATTCCCCTACAGAAGGAAACGTCCCCTCCCTATCTATCCCGTCACCTCAGGATCTTAAATGTTTCAATCAAGTTGCTCCTCATTTTTCGGAAAGCCAGTGGATACAAGCCCAGTCTGTCTGTCTAATATTTCTCCATAAGACAAAGTGCCCATCAGTCTAGTAAATCTCTCAACTGCTCCTTAAAAGAGGAAAGTGAACTAAAAGGAGTAGGGCATAGGGAAGGAACTGCAGATGTTAGGGTCTGGTCAGCTAAAGGTGTGGTTGCCAGTGGTGGACTAATGATAACTGGGGACGGCCAAGAAGACAGATGTGGCGGAGTCCACAGACTGCGAAGAGCTACACAGCTGCGGGATTTGGAACAGATCAGGAGACAGTCATGGATCTGTGGAAGACAAGGATGAAGAATTCAAAATCCATAATATGTCAGTGGTTAGAGAGGAGCTCTGTACCCAGTGGGGCTTTTGGGTAGCAGCATTTTGGATGAGTGCGAGTTTACAGAGGGTACAGGGAGTGAAATTAAAATTTCTCTGCTGCAAAAGGGCACTCCTAAAGTGGAATGATAGAGGCAACCCAATACGACTGCCCTTGAAACATCGGAATCTGGATGACAAAATGTGATTCTAATGCAAAATATAATTTTTGCTGGATTTTACTCAGCTATAATTACATCAAAGTCACATTGATTGAGTCATAACACTGTCAGTCACAACAGCTGAAAGGCAGTTGCACAGAAGTTGAGGAAGGTTCTATTAATTACAATCCCTCACAGCATAGCAATGAGAGCCGTCTGTGCATTTCCCAATGTGATTTACTATCATTCATGCCATTTAAACAGGAACATTTGTAATAAGATTTTCTTTAAGTGACTCTAACACTGGACTAAGGCTCATTTATTATTGGTTTAAATATGCATTCCTTTCCTCCTCTCCCCTTGGAAAGAAGATTCATCTGACTCTATCAGTAGCTTCAATGAGTTATATAGACCATGAAGGTCCTGGGTTCAACCCACAGCCTGGCTTGTTGTCTCAGTCAGCTTGTCAGTAGGGGCACAATACTTGATATCAATGCCCTGGGACTAATAGGAACAAGAACAGTAATGCAAAAATGAGCTTATCCATTGTTACCCAGTGTACAATTCTTTGAGTATACCTTACACCAGGGAAGTGATGTGAGAGCAAGATAAAGGGCCAGTTTTAAGACCTTGTACCCCATGAACTCCTAATCACAACGCAATCACCTTGCTGTAGAAGGGACCATCTGTAGGGACCGGGTATAGCAGTTTAGCTGTTTGCCCAACATGAAGGGTCCCACATTTGGACAGCCAGCAAGACTGCCCCCTGGTTTCTGGGATCCATTAAGAAGCCAAGAAAACCTGCAAGAAGTTGATAAACAGAAATGAAACCCATGCTCCCTCTTTCCCGTTCCCTTGCCAAAAAAAACAAAAATGATTATAAAAAAGAATTCCATCATCTCGGTTACAACTATTTTTTGACATGAGTTCAAGATTATTATTTTTCTGTCGCAATATCAAAAGAGAAAGAGGGGCAATTAACCGTTTGCAGAGGAATCGCAATGCAGGACCCCATAATGGTGTCATTTGCACTCCAGTCACAAGTGCCTAACGCTCAGTCCTCGCTGTAATTAGGGAGATACACTGTACTAGCTCAGTGACTAATTAGCAAATTATGTTGAAAATAGCATCCTCCTAATTAACCGTTATTATGGCATTTTCTGAAGTTGTGGCTTTAATTAGCGAGAACCTGATGCATGCGCTTTCAAAATTGCGTTAAAAACATGATCAATAAGCACTAGAGATTATTATGAAGCGAAAAGCACGGGCAGCTGATTAATTTGCTTTATGCAAAGTTGCTGTGTATTTAATAATATTTTATCTGAGTTGCAAGAAGCAGGTATAATTCGGTTCCATTAGAAATCGCTGCTATTCATTAGTACAATCAGCTTTGTGTCGGTCCAATCAGAACTCTATTTTTTGGGCTGCAACAGCTTCAAAGTCAAGTGCTGAAAGTTTTAATTAACTGACACTAATGAGGTCATTGAAACTGATATATCAGCAATTCAGTACACCGTTAAATGTGTTTATCCAGGGACTTGTCAAAAACATTTCTTTACCACAAATATTGTCCATTAAAAGTTTATTTCTTGTTTCTCTGGTTTTAGTAGCAACACTGAACAGCTTTCTAATGGTGTCTTTATCTGTAGGAGCGATTTCTGAATCGGTCTTCTCCTTTCTGCAAATTCTCCCAACTCCGTGGCATCATTCTCCCATGTCTTTGCGACTTCCTATAGCTCTACAGAATGAAGGTGTTTTGTAGAAAGTTATTGTGGAGAGAGTCCTGTTTTTAACTTATAGCCAATGCTTATTTAACTCAGTACAATTGGAATCTTTGGCTGGAGAGAGGGAACAGTGTCGGGGGTCAATCCAAATATGGTCCAGTGAACCAGGGTGAGTACTCATAGAGTAATACAGCACAGAAACAGGCCCTTCAACCCAACTTGTCCATGCCAACCAAGATGCCCAACTAAGCTAGTCCCACTTGAGTAATGAAAGCTTGGGCATCAGGTAATGGCATTCATGGTCAAACAGCCAAAACTGTCTGGTCTCCTTCTCAAGAAAGGTGCTTGAAGCCATCTGTGACACAACTCCCCAACACCAGCCAACACCATCGGGGGAGACAAGGACATCACTAGAGGTAACACAAGGCAATAAAATTTGCTCAATTCTGATTTACTTGTGGGATGTTAAAGAAAGACCTCAATGGCTACTTATCTATTACCTCATTCAAATGTTGTTCGAGTTTCTTGTTAAGTAAGACAGATGATAATTTACTCCCAACCGTGTGACCTCATTCACAACAGTGTGTGGAGTCCTTTCAGAGAGAGAGCGTCATAATTTAGTGGTCGAGTGTAAAGTGGGCAGAGACAATCTTGTATATGTGAGCTGACACAGGGTCAGAAGGCCAGGTGGTAACATGTGCCAGGCTTCAGAGTGGACAGTAGGGAGGTATTTAACTCACTGGACCTTTGACCGATGCTTTGTTCATCCATAGAGCCCTACACCATCTCCCCCACCCCATCCAGCAAGTGGTGAAGCCTTTTTTTACTGCTTAAATGAATATGTGTTTCCACAATACAATTGAGGGGTTGCCACACTTTGTTTAAAATGTCACCCCACTGGCTTAAAATTAAAACACATAACCTTGTGCCAGATGACCCATGGGTTAAAGTTTTGAACTCGCAATTAAACTGACCACAGTCTATGGTATTCACTAAGTAGATCCCTTTCTAATTCTCTTTTTCTCTTTGACAGAGGTTTCACAGTGACTGAGATGTCACACATCTTTTGAGTCTTAGATTCCTTTACTTTTCACTGAACTACTGTCCTTTCCCAGCACACAGTCACTCTGAATAGCTAGGAAATCCGCGATGTCTGGCATCAAGGTTTCGGAGGTCCTGGTGATTTATGGGCTGTCTGTAACACTGACAAAAAGTTCCATTGCTGCTCTGGTTTCTAAAAGAATCTTCTGAGTTTTATGGTGTCCTAACAAATGAAGCGACTCACCAGTGTTCAGTGCCAAAGCAAGTTGAACGCAACAAGTCTACCTCTGTTACCAGAAATACTACTGAAAAATGATCAAAGAATTCACAGCTGGAAGAAGTTTCCCCTCAAAGATCTAAAAATTGATAATGTCCAGAGTGGGTTCTGTGCTTGCAATATTATTGAACTTAAGCAACACTCAGTCCTTTGTGTTGAGGATTCCTGCCCTTTAACTGCAATAATGCTCAATCAAAAACTGCTCTTACATTGGGTTTAGTGACACACTAGGTGGGTCGGCCTATGGCATGCTGGTCTTGCAGTTAGCTGAAGCCCAGAGTAAACCCACCAAGTCTGATGAGATGGAATGTTGCTCAAAGAAGTTTGGGAAGGATTTGGAAGATAGGCTTGGAAAAGGCTTTGATTTTTCCTGGACTTCTCCATACATCGAGTCAGCATCTAAGCTCAAGGTCACCTAAACTACACTGTGCATCTCAGCTACCATACCTCTGCTCTCTCACTCAATTACTAATATTTTTAAGTAAATTTGAATCAGTTCATGGTCAGCACACCGCACTTGTAGCTGGGGAGGTGAGTCAACTGGTTCAGCCCAGCCCAGCTCAGATTCCTGACCTGAGTGTTATGATCTCCGGCCAAACTGCTTCTGGATCTTACGGACCTCCAAATTTCACTATAGTTTTCTTTATATTGTCCTCCAAATCAGTTTTCACATCCCCTGCATCCTAAATCCCAGGGAACACCTCCAGCAGTGCAAGGTTCCAATATTCTGTCCTCCAAACCACTTCTAAACTTCATTTCCCCCGACATCAGTCTCCAGTGTTTGATGCCCTGATGCAGGATTTTGAGCCAAAACGTCAACAACTCCTTTCCCCCCACAAATGCTGCTTGACCCACGCTGAGTTCCTCCAGCATCTTGTGTGTTACTCCAGATTCCAGCACCTGCAGTCTCTTGTGTCTCCAGTGTTTGGTAACAGCTTGTCAATGCACTGAATGGATTACACCCAACCTGACATCAGTTTTATCACACCACAGGACTTCTAATGGTAACTCTAGACCCTTTCCACTTTCCCCCCCTGATTCTCCTTTAACTCCCAGAGTTTTCTAGTTGAGCCTGTGTGGCTTTCTCTCGCTTTGTGTACCTTTGCATGTACCTTTTGGCTGTCGCTCCACAGCTTCAGTTTACCCCATGATGTTGAAGTTCCCATGTGATCCAGAATCTAATACCATTCAGGCAGGCTACAACATGGAAATGGTTATGGAGTTGAGCTATGGCGACGTGTTGTTAGCATTCATGTGAAATCTGACCCACTTCCAACAGAGATCATCACCAAGGGGCATGATCGCATACAGTACACACAGCAGCCCAATTATTTGATTTAAAATGAGGTAACACAAACCTACTAATAAATTTAAGGTGACTGGTTTATAGCTTTTTGACTTTTGTCCAATTAATTCTAAAAGGAGGTAACTAATTCTCAGAAAATGTGAAACAAGGAATGGGCACTCGGCTCATCAAGCCCACCGTTTACAGACAGATCCCACCATAGATCTTACTCTACAGCAGTGGGGAATGCCAAAAACTCAAGAAAACCCCTAAAAGTGACAGCAGTACCTCAGTGGGTAACTATACTGCCTCCGAATCACAAGCTAGAGTGGGATCAAGCCCCAAACAGAGATTTGGGAACAAATGTGGCCTCATACTGTTAGTCCAGCACTGAGGGAGTGCTGCCTTGCAGGTGGGATGTTAAACAGAGGCAACATCTGTTGTCAGATGTAAATTATTCTACAAAGTCATTTCACAAAGTTCAAAGGTGTTCTCGCTAGTGTCAAGCCAAGGTTTATACCTCAGTCAACACCTATAACAAATTGTTGGGCACTCCTCACCTTGTCATTGTGGGAGTCCACAGTGCCTAAATCTGCTCTGCTCGTTCCAATACTGCGACAGTCCCTGTGTTTCAATGGCCAGTTAGCCCGATGGCTGTTCTGAGCCATACAGTGCTGTGGAATTTACTTTCTCTAACATGATACTTTGAAATTTCCAGTAAATGTTACGGGCAGCAAAATTTTACTGTGGGTTCCGACAATGACAAACTGTATAAGATCTCCAGTTCATACATTTAATTGGATTTTGTTTGCTTTCCAAAGCTCTATTCCAGCCCAGCCTTCTGATTTCTTGGATGCATATCTGCCGATTCTCACTACCACTGTGCACTATTAAAGTGAAGCTGCACTCCAATTTCCCCAAATGTGTCGCTGGTAACCTTTTTGCAGCAGTCGTGAGGATTGTTAATCACTCTGCACATTCATTGAGATGATTATGTGAAAAATTAAGATGATTTAAAAGCAAACCCTGTCATAACCCATGACTGGTGCAGCTATCAGAGGGTTAACAGCAGACTATTAATACCTCTGTCAGGCTTTAGATGTAAGGCTTCACAATTAAATGGCAATCGCTTGTCTTAAACAAATAACTCTTGCTTGTATGCGTGTGAGTATAAGTGTTAAATTATATGCCCAGCGGTATTATTTTTAAATGTTACTCAAAACGAAACCAGTTCAAACACAGCAAGGCCAGCCCTGGGTCATACTGTGCGGAAAGGGGTGGGAAGAGGAACTTTTTCTTTCCCTCAAAAGAAAAATTGCCGTAGGTATTCAGAGCTGACTCACGTCCCAAGCCGTTCTACCCCGCCACATCTAAAGAGCAACACTTTGCAGGATTGCTTCTCAAAGGACGCCTTGAGTGCTTCTCTGTGCCTTTAGTGGTTTACACCTTAATCTCGTTTGCTTGATCTGCCAAAATTGGGTTACCCCTCAAGTGATTGATATCCAGCAAGTGAAAGGCTGCTCTCTGTCATAATTATATGGCAGAAGTACACACAACAAAGCCACATGCTCTACAGCAACAGAAAATGCCACAGAATGATGAAAAATGCAAACAGGTTTGACAGCTAAAGATGTTAAGGAACCATGATATCAAGAACCCCAGGCATGAGAAATGACTTATAGAAAACTAGGCGGCTTTGTTTATTGTTCTGCTTTTCTGTTTTGTTTTTATTTTTGGTATCCCTGAGGGAGGAAAGAGCAGAAGGCTCATTTTTAAAAAGGGACTAAGATTTGTAGAGAGGAGGGATCGTGGGTGGAGTGGGTCGGGGGTGGAGTCCTTGTGTCTGATACCTTCAGTCTATTCAACTGGCCGACTGTGGGAAGTAAAACGGGAGAAGAAATGGAACAAACAATCCAAATAGCTTTTATTCTCTTCTTGATCTGCCATCAGCCTCTGCAAGCCCTGGTATTCTCTGTCGCTTTGACTGACAGCTGACATTCTTCACTTCATGCATGGGAACTCAGAGCAGTTGATGGTTATCACCCCAGACAAACGTAGGAAAATGTCAAACCCGGAATATTTCCACACCCCCATCCCCTATGCATTTATGTTCAAGTCTATTTGGAGTTCGTATTTTGTTCCCTTTACTCCCACAAAATCCCTAAACAGCAAAAATGTGAATATTCTCCTCGAGCTCCTGTTGTATTGTCATATCAAAAACAACTTAATGAAGAAGGGGTGGGAATTTGCAGCTTCCTTGATGCAAAAGATGAAAATTAAACAATTAGCAAACAAATAGATTCTCTGTGAAGCTGGAGAGTGGAGTGAGGAGGTACAAAACGAATCATCGTGTACTGGATTTTCATAAGAAAAGGCTGGATCACATACCCAGTCTAAAGGTCATATCTCCTCATTGCTGTAAGGTTCCCAGCAACATGAGAAACCTATTGAAGGACCTTGCATGCATAAATCGTCATACAGAAGGTGTTGCCGATTAAACTATCGTATTTCAAAGGGCCTACAGTAAGTCAGAAAGGAAGAAAGGAGACCTGTGTCTTTTGTTAGTCAAAGAGCTACAGTAGGCGATAATTAACCCATTTTTTTGTTGAGAAATCCCATGGACAAAAGTCAAAGGATTACCACCCAATCTATTGTTGCCTCAAGATAAGGATGTTTTATCCCAGTATACAATAAGCCCAGTCAGCTCTGGGAAGGTGGCGATTAGAAAACAAACTGCTACTTTTTATCGCATGATATAATATAATAATATTATTTTAAATATAATTAAAAGGACTGTATATACCCAACTTGTTTCTTACTTGTGACCATTGGGGGAAATATTAGCTGCAGTTTTGTGTAGCTAAAAGGCATCATTTTGTGATTTACTGCTCTCTGCATTTAGGCAAAATATTTATGGGGAAAGATGCAATTATTATTTCATTAATTAATTCTGAAATTAATACAAGTACAGGGCATGATTTATGAGTCTGATTAACTTGCTGGGTTGCTATTCTAAGTGTAAAAACAAAATTTGAAAACACTTTCTAAATTGTGAAATAAATTATCATTTACAAGCCTCACCTCTGTCCTGGGTTGCGCTAACTGCATTAGAAAACTAGTAAACATTAATTTGTAACAATAATCCTGCTTTTATTATACTTAAGTTTGATTTCAAATCAAAAACAAGGCACGTTTTCTGGAGCGCTTACATCTAAAACTTTTCTTCTCTCCCTCTCATCTCTCAAATATAATATCAATGGAATTCCTCCCCACCAAAGGTCTTCCATCACACAAAAGGCTATAAGGCTGGTAGAAGCAATCTGTATTTAAATAGCATTTTTAATACAGTCAGACATCCCAGGGCATTGGAAGTGGAATCAAGTCAGACAAAGTTAGTCTCCAAGGAAATATTATAGCACCAAACCAGTTCAAAAAGGTAGGGCAGCAAAAAGGGAGGAACTCAGTGGGTCAGGCAGCATCTGTGGAAGGAAATGGAGAGTCAACGTTTCAGGCCGAGACCTTTCATCTGGTTCCCCCCTTCCCCTCACCTCTTTATTCAGGCTTTCTCTCCTCTACTTTTTCAGTCCAGATTAAGCCTTTCAACCTGAAACCTGACCCACTGAGTTCCTCCAGCAGTTTGTATTTTGCTCCAGATTTCAGCATCTGCACTCTCCTGTGACTCCATGCTGGCTGGAATACTTGATGAATCTGGTTTAGTGGCTAGTCATGCAAAGTCAGTTCATTACTAGGTTTACAGCAAAATGAACCTCACTGAAAACTGATGTCAAACAAGGCTGCTTTAATGCCACAACACTTTTCACAATCTTTCTTGACACAATATTGCACATCACAAACTTCCAATTGGAGTGAAATCAGTCTTCCAAACCAATGTTCAATGTACAGTGACTACATTCTGAACCAAGGTCACCCAAACCTCGATGGTCAAGTTGCAGTATACAGATGATGCTTGTGGATATCCACACTTAGAGGTTGAACTCCAACACATTGTCAACTTGTTTACAGAAGTGTACAAGAGGACGAGCCTTCCACTGAACACCTGCAAGACCATCGTCCTCCACCTACAACACAGTGCCCTCTGACAATAAAGTTTCACAGCAAGATGCTGAAAAAACTTATCTTGGCAGTGGAGGCAGGCATCAGTGATGAAATTCACCATCTTTAAGAAGTATCTAGACCAGCATTTGAAATGCTAAGATATAGAAATCTATGCACCATGTACTGGTAAGTGGGATTAGGATTGATGGGTGCTTGATGTTCAGCATGAACATGGTGGGCTGAAGGGACTGTTTCTGTGCTGTATGACTGCATGGCCATATGACCACTGTCTTTGAGAGTTGATTGAGGAAATGGATATTTGAAGATCATGAGCTTGGACTTGAGCTTCAAAGCCAACTCCAGTCCTGTATTTGTTGGGCGCTCGGTGAGCCAGTGAATGAAGAGTTTCCTACTCCCAAGGCCACTGATAAGTTTTCATGCTTTTGCTACTGCTCCAACTGATTTGGCACACACCGGACCTCACACTGGTCCTTCTCTGGTATAGACTGCTCAGTGTCACATTGCGCTGTGCATTCACCAATGGAAACCATGAATTTTCCTCTGGCTCGCCTCCAGCAAGCCTGCAACAACCCCAGACCAAAGGGAGAGATCTGTCCCAGGCATTATCTTCTCTGCTTTCATTCCATGCTGACTTGTTTGGATTAAATTCCATCTGCCAGTGCTTCACCCAACGTTCCATCGGATCTATATCCTGCGTCAGCCTTAGACAACCTTGGTCACTATCCACAACATCGCCAACTTTAAAACAGGCCAGACTTTTTATGTCAATTCTTTGTTTCTCCATTACTGATATGTTGCTTACTTGAGGCTGGTCAACCCACCAGCTCTGACTGACCCCACCACCCCAGTCCCTCCCCAGCCACCCCCATCACTGCTCCACACCATCCCACCTCCTAACACTACTACAGCGCCAGTGACCCGGGTTCAATTCCGGCCGCTGTCTGTAAGGAGTTTGTACGTTCTTCCCGTGTCTGCGTGGGTTTCCTCCGGGTGTTCTGGTTTCCTCCCACGTTCCAAAGACGTACAGGTTAGGAAATTGTGGGCATGTTACATTGGCGCCAGAAGCGTGGCGACACTTGCAGGCTGCTCCCAGAACACTACGCAAAAGATGCATTTCACTGTGTGCTTCGATGTACATGTGACTAATAAAGAAATCTTATCTTATCTTACATCACAATACCTTTGCACCTGAACTCTGCCCAAAATGGCCACAGCCAAGTCACACAGGGTCACCCAGCAGTGCAGCTAGTTTCAGGAAGGTGAGCATTAGGTAATGCACTGGAATGGGCCAATTAAATGGCTCCCCCAAGATGCAGGCTGCAATGCAGAAGTTGCAGTAAGATAACTACACTTGGGTGAAGCACCAGAGGGTTGCCCATGGATCTGTCCCTATCTTTGTCTACCCTGTGGATCTGTCACTAAGGTTATGTACCCATGGTTGTGCATCCGGTTGAAAGTCCCTATGGTTGTATACCCCATGGTTGTGCACCCAGTCGAAAGCCCCCATGGTTGTAAACCCCATGGATCTGTCCCCATGATTGTACACCTCATGTTTGTTACTTCTTGGTTGTGTTGTCATAGATCCTTCTCCATTGTTGTGTATCCCATGCAAAGTCCCCGTGGTTGTGTACCTCATGGATCTATCCCCAGAGTTATGTATCCCAACAAGAGTTTAATTCAATTCCTAAAAATAAAAACTGGTGGCACTGAAATACTGAAGCATGTGCCCTGTCTCAGTTACTAGCTTTCTCAGGCATTTTTGGCTAAAAGTCATTCTAATGCAATACATCAATTATTAAGGTGTCTGTAGCACATATTATTGAGGGCTGGCATCTTTTTAAGTGTTAAACCTCAGTAAATAGCTGAAGCTCATGGTGGCATTTAATGAATCTGACCTTTCTCTGGTGATTTCAAGAACCCAAAGAAAAAATAATGCTTGGAAGCAATTTAGTAAAGCACCTATTGGCTCAGCTCCCACTGTTTTAAGGGCCTGTGATATGACAGAAACTGGTGGTTCTTTCTCTCTCTTGCTTCTGTCTCTATCCATCTTTTTTGGCTTGCATCCTATTGTTGTAATGACAGGTCCCTTTATAAGTAAATGAAGCTTGTTTTCCTCCCTACAGCATTTTCAACTGCTTTTTGCAGTCAGAGTCACTGCTCTCATCAAAGGCCAGCAGGGATCCTCCAGCCCGCCGCTGGGCACTTGTGGGGCCCCCCTCACAAACCTGTCTAATCCACGCAAATCAGATTAGGCTAATTTTCCTGGCACTAGAGACAGTTAGCCACAGCTCATCAAGATGGTAACAGAATGATATATGCACAACACACACAGACAAATGCGCACGCACATGTGCACACGCACACACATACACACACGTGCACATTCACACAGACACATATACAGGTGCGCGCGCACACAGATGAACATGCACACACATACATACTACACAAATATACAGATGAACATGTGCACACATACAAATACACAGGTGAACCTATGCGCGCGCGCGCGCACACACACACACACTGATGAGAACATACAAACACATGCACATACACACAGATGAATGTGCACACAGGCACACGCACACACGCGCACACACACACACACAACAACAACAACAACAACAACAACAACAACAGGATAAACAAACATTCTGGAGACAGAGACTGCAGATGCTAGAATATGGAGCAACACACAAAATGCTAAAGGAACTCAGTGGGTCAGGCAGCATCTGTGGAGCGAAATGGACAGTCAATGTTTCGGGTCAAAACCCTTCATTGGGACTATTTGGTCGACAGCTTCTGCAGCTCAAAATCATCCACCAGTTGGTTCCATGTGATGCAATACTCTTACCTTGTAAATATCAGTCAGTGAAAATTATGAAAGTTTCAATTCACCAATCCGCAACAACATTTTTGGAAGGGGAGTTTCTTCAGCCTTTCTGAAGAGGTCCTTCCTGGTATCAAGCAAGAAAGGTTTAGCCCCCAACACAATTGAAGTTACCGCTAAATCCAATGGAGAAGTTGGAAGGGGAACAATGTGAATTAGTTCTCATAGTAACAAGTTAAGGTGAATATTGAGGAAGCATTTACCTAAAATCTGGATAAGTTCATGAAAGTGAAATAGTCGAAAGCAGTGAGAGGTGCGTCAATGGCCAGCTTTATACAGCAGATGTGATGTGGTGCAACTTTAAAGATGCGCCCCTTTTTCCTGGAGCTCCCATAAGAGGAAATAGCTTCCCATCTACTCAACCAGCTCCATTAATCATCTCAACTCTGCATATTAGGATTCCATCCTCCAGGAATGAAAGATAAATCTTCAAAATACTGCTGCAGGCAATCTCAGAGAAAGATTATAGCAGCATTAAAGATTTGGCTTGCTCATTTTTGTTTATAAATTATAAAAATACTGGCGATAAGAGGAAAGGACCTGTTTGACTGGGTGGAGCAGGGTATTTGGAGATCATGTGACAAAACAAATCCATGTGCATGTGCAATCAGACTTAATGATCTCAATTGTACTCTCTTCTAATACGAACAAGGTCTCAAGACCCTCTTCTTTGAGTCCTGAAGGCAATAACTCACAGTCAATGAGTATAAAGCGGTAAATGTTGGAAATGTTCAGCAGGTCAGCTAGGAGTCAACCACATTGCTGTTGGTCTGGAGTCACGTGTAGGACAGACCAGGTCAGGATGGCATATTTCTTCCCCCACAGGATATTAGTGAACCAGATGGGTCTTTAAAACAATCAACAATGGTCATCATTAGACTTTTTAATTCAAGATTTTGAATTCGAATTTATCACCATCTGCTGTGGTAGGATTTGAACCCAGGTTCCTGTGACATTGTTCTGGGTATCCAGGTTATTAATCCGGTGATAATACCACTGCGCCATTACAGTGTAAAAGGACTCATACATGCATTTCAGACTGACTACTTTCAACAGTCAAACGCTAACCTTTGACCTTCCCCCATAAACTTCTTGCCTGGGAGGCTAAAGAAATTCAGCGTGTCCCCTTTGACTCTCACTAATTTTTATAGATGCATCATAGAAAACATCCAATCCAGAGGCATCATGGCTTGGTTTGGCAACTGCTCTGCCTGAGACCGCAAGAAATTGCAGAGAGATGTGGACACAGCTCAGCACATCATGAAAACCAGCCTCCCCTCCAGGAATTCCGTCTACACTTCTCGTTGCCTCAGTAAAGCAGCCAATATAAGCAAAGACCCCACCCACCCCGGACATTCTCTCTTCTGCCCCCTCCCATCAGGCAGAAAATACAAAAGCTTGAAAGCACGTACCGCCAGGCTCAAGGACAGCTTCTATCCCACTGCTATAAGACTATTGAACGGTCTCCTAATACAATAGAATGGACTTATCTACCTTGTCATGGCCCTTGCACCTTATTGTCTGCCTGCACTGCACTTTCTCTGTAACTGTTAACACTTTATTCTGCATTCTGTTATTGCTTTTCCCATGTACTACCTCAATGCACAAGTATAATGAAATGATCTGTATGGATGGGATGCAAAATAAGGTTTTTCACTGCATCTCGGTACATGTGACAATAATAAACCAATTTACCAATTTAGCAATTCTCTCCCTCCATTTAAGGCATCCATAATCCTGCCTTTCTCATCAAGATTTTGGTCCCAAGTCCTAATATCTCCCAATGTAGTGCAGGCACTTTGCCTGATGACCTGTGAACTGCTTTGGACATTACGCTGCATTAGAGGTGCAACATGAACACAAATTATTCTGTGAAGCCTTCTTGCATTTCATGCAGCATGAACCATCTTTATTTTGACTTGACTTATCTCTTGCTGCCAATCTCACTTTGACTTTCCCTAAATGGCACCAGCCCCTCAAGCTGCCGATCTGCAAAAACTTCCACAGTACCATCAATATTGGGACACATCCGGCATAACCGGCAACATTCAGCACTTAACTATAAAGAGATGCTAATAGTTCTGTGAAGCACAGCTGAGGTATCGTGGAAACAAGCAACAACACAACAGCCAAGAGTCCCCCAGTCTTAGTTCCAGCTACTTTTAATGCTGCAGTGACAGTGAACTCACTTCCTCACACAAACTGACTGCAATCTAAATATTACGACCAGCCAGGATTCATTAATACATCAGGGTAGCTTGATCTAAAAGATGGGCTTCCCAAAATTTTGAAATAGAGGAAAATTTGCAGGTGCCCCTCATGATCTTGACCTGTCTGATACCATCTGTGGAGAGAGAAGCAAAGTCTCGCCACAGATGCTGCCTGACCTGCTGAGTATTTCCAGCTTTCCCTGGCTTTATTCCACCACTTCCTTTCCAGTCTGCTGACAGAGGTGAGAGCAAATTGCCACGGGCCAGAACAGTGTACTGATACAATCAGTACAAATGGGTTAAAGCATTAATGTTAGCCATACGACCGCAACAAGAAGAAATTTCAGTTACTTTCACTTCCGCTGACTGAGCTGTGCTCTGTAAACTGATAAATGCTGAGGGAAACAATTTGCTCATCTGTGCTGAAGATATTCACATCAGACAGGATTGTAGTTGCATATCTGTATTGTTTTTCTTTTTTTATGAAGTTTGTCTGCCTGAACAAGTGCACAGGATTGAGTTGTTCCTGTATTGGCTCCACTCTGGGACTGTAGCCAGCACTGAGGATTCTGAGAATGAGAGAAACAGGTGCTAGAGGCACAAGGTGAATTAAGCCAACAATTAGAGAGGAGATTCATCCAGTAGATAATAGAGCTCATTTCATACCATGACTTATCGCCTTCAGCAAGAGTCCTTCTTCATCCCCTTCATTAACATGACAGTTAATAGAATGGGAGATATTTTTTATTAAGACCAAGGAGTTTTGAAAATTACTTTGTTACTTTTGTGCCCTGCCTTCCTCTCCTATGAGTGTTGACTTCACACGTACCAATCATCATCCTCTTTCTTTCCCAGAAAGGGGGAGTCAGGTGCTACTGTAATTTAGCAAAAGCAACAACCAATCTGCTCACAGAAACAACAAATGGCAGAAAGCTGATGACTTTAGTGTTCTTGATAGGGGGATAAATGTTGACTGGGGCGACCTCCAGTGCCTTTTTGACATAGGACCATGGGATTCTATTCATTCATCCAAAGGAATGCCCTCTTCTCGTTACTACCATCAGGGAGGAGGTACAGGAGCCTGAGGACCCACACTCAATGATTCAGAAACAGCTTCTTCCCCTCCACCATCAAATTTCTGAATGGTCTATGAACCCATGAACACGACCTTGCTCTTCCTTTCCTTTGTGCACCATTTAGTTTTGTAATTTATCGTAATTTTATGTCTTTGCGCTGTACTGCTGCTGCAAAATGCCAAATTTCACATCATGTAAGCCAGTGATAATAAATATGATTCTGATTTTGATTCTGATTCTGAAAGGGGGTAGGAACAGCCTTGGTGCAATGTCTCTTCCAAAGGGTGGTCTCTGTGCAAATACAGCACTCCCCCAGCACTAGGCTTAAGTGTCACTCTAACTACAGTCATATTTCAGAATTAGAACTTGAACCCATCATCCAATAACCTGGAGATAAGTATACCACTCAGTGGACCAACAGACACTGTTGCTTGATTTGGAGTGAATTGATGCTTCTGGTCTCGATTCACCTACGAAGAACGCAAGGATGGGTGGAGCTACATGTGACAAAGGAGCTTAATGTCTTTGGGAACAGTTGGAGGGAAGATGAGAAGAAAAATAATGCAATAATGAAGTCATAATTACTCACTGTGTCAAGCAGAAGAAAGTTTGAAGGAAAACAAAATGGCACGAAAGCTTTTTATAATGTTCCCTACTGACTAGTGATTAAAATACATCACAAGTGCTTTACTACTGATGTGAATTATTTTACCAATTAATGAACATTTTCCTCCTCATTATCACTAAATTAAAACACGCCACCCGTCCTGAATCGCGGAGATTTGCTGATGTGCTATATTCTGACATTTCTCCAACAGCGGCCACTCTTCTCACACCGCCCCCACCCCTGCAAGCTAGACTTTCACAATTGGTAAATTAGCAGAATAATTACAGAAAAAAGAAAAAATCATATTTTAATGGAATTATGTTTTGAGCTCCTCCCTGGCAATGGCTGAGGTGAAGTGGCTCTCCCAGGCAAACATCCACTGTCATCCGAGAGCATTAATCATGTAAAGCAGTGATCGTACTAGGACTGAGTCCCAGTCACTCTCTCCTCTCGTGGTCAGAAACAGCCTGCAGTAAAGTGAAGTCCACACTTCCAAAACAATACCAAGCCACAGATGCAAAGTGCTTACTCTGGAGAATGAGCCTCTGATTTCACTTTCTCCACCCTTCCTTCTGACAACCAAACAACCCCCTCCCTTTCCCATACCAGCCCACCTACCTCCCACTGACACCCTCTCCACTCTCTGCCCAGGCTTCAATTGTGTTGAAAGAAAATCTTTCCAGCGGCTGGTCTTAGTTGCACTGAGATTTCAGTAAGCAACTTGAAGTGGTAGAAAGGTACTTTCCCACCTATCTACATTATGTCAAATATCTCTAAATGTATTGACATTGTGTTTTATTAGTTCAAAGCTGCATGAATAATGAAACAACCCTTTTGCTCTTTGTATTATATGTTCTCTGTGTTGGTTTCTCTCTGGGTTCAAAGGGGACATTATAAGTAGTACAGAGAGAGAGTCTTCTTGTACCAATTATACTAGCCCAAGGGCAGTATGCTAATGAGGAAATAAATCTACAAAACACTAAAATCACTGTCATCACCAGGCTTTAATATGGTCATTTGTACTATAATGGAGTTTAAACACCCTAACTCACAGTAAATGGGGCAAATAAAATTCATATTGGTCTCTTTTTTTGGAAGCAGGACAGCTTGACAGTTGAGAAACGTGGAAAATGAGACAAGGCGGCAACTCACACGCCAAGAGTTCTTACAGTTCAGCTTTAATGATTGCTGAGTAGGACAGACAACTCCCGCTGGTCCTCAAGAATGTTAGACTGCTTCACTGCCAAAACTTTCACATCTTCCTTGTCAAGTGGGATGTGCGGTGGGATCCTCTTAAATAAAGTGACATCAGGCCTTTGCTTAACCAAAACAGAAAGAGATAATGAATTCAACTTAAAGAGTTGTCTTTGCATTTTATGATCAGTCTGGCGTCTGCCCGACAGACAAGGACATCCTGTGATGCAGCTTTATGAAACTCTGGTTAGGCCACATCTGGAGTATTACATTCAATTCAGGTCGCCGCATTATAGGAAGGATGTGGGGGCTATGGAGAGGGTGCAGAAGAGGTTTACCAGGATGCTGCCCAGATTTGAGGGCATAGGTTGGACAAACTTGGGTTGTTTTCTCTGGAGTGGCGGAGGCTGAGGAGAGAGCTGATATGAATTTATAAAATTATGAGAGGCATAAATAGACAGCCGGTATCTTTATCCCAGGGTCGAAATGTCTAATACTAAACGGCATGAATTTAAGGTGAGAGGGGGAAGTTCAAAGGAGATATGTAGGGCATGTTTTTTTATAGAGTGTGGTGGGTGCCTGGAATGTGCTGCTAGGGGTGGTGGTGGAGGCAGGTACGATAGAGGCATTTAAGAGGCTCTTAGATAGGCACATGAATATGCAGAGAGTGGAGGAATATGGACCATGTGCAGGCAGAAGGGATTAGTTTAATTAGATGTTATTAGCTTAATAAATTTGATGCAACATCTTGGGCCGAAGGGCCTGTTCTTGTGCTGTATTGTTCAATGTTCTATGTTCTAACTGTTTGTAACCCGGACAATTTGCAAGCCAGAAATGCAGCCACACAGCAGAAGATGCCTGCAGCCCCACAGCAATGGGCAAATCCATCCCACTGGTCTCCCCAATGCTGGCTCATATGTACAGGCTGTACATAAACTGGGAAGACTTGCACTAGTTATCCTGGTCTACCTGCCTGGGCCTCTCCTATACCACCGGTGTCTGTTATGGCTCATTTGGTGGCATGATCACCCCTGAATCAGGAGGGTCTGTACTCAGGCCTCTTTCAAGGACTTAAGCACACCATCCAGGCTGGTACTGTGGTGGCAGATGTGCTGAATTGTCAGGAACACTTTTCATCAGACATGGTGTTAAACAGGTGCCTTGTCCTACCAACTCAGAAATGAATAAAAATCCCACATCACACTTTTGAGGGAAAGTGGGAGAGTTATGATATTTAGACTGCAAATACTTAACCTTCAACCAGCACCACTAGAAGCAGACTACTCGGTCATAATGGCAGTACTGCTTTGTGGGATCTTGCTGTGTACCAATTGGCAGCTGTGCTTCCTGCATTGCTACAGTGATTACATTTTTAAGAGTTCTTTATTGGCCTGAAAGTACTTTGTTGAAAGGGATGCAAAAGGTGCCATATAAATGCAAGTTCTTCTTTCTTTACCCCTCCTTCTCCAAGACATATGAATTATCTAGGGATAGAGTTCTCATGAAGTGTCTTGGACCTGAAACGTTAACTCTGTTTCTCTGTCCGTAGATGCTGCCTAACCTGCTGAGTGCTTACAGCATATTCTCTTTTTATTTCAGATTTCCAGCATCTGCAGTTTTTGTTCGATTTTCGGGGGTAGAGTTTCATTGACATTGGTAACTCTACAGGACTATTCCCAACACCCCATTCTATATGTAATGACCTGGACATTGGTTCCCCAAAGCCATTCTTCCTTGAGGGGACACCTGGATTCTACTCTCTAATATGTATGAACCTTTCAACAGGAGTCACTGTGTGGCAAACAGGACGAAGACTACTGCTAACTCCTTTTCTCCGACAAAATCCAAAGGGAGTTGCCCAATTATTTCAACAGTTGATATCAGCCAACTTCATGCTGGAGAGGGAATGAACCTGGATACTCTCTACAGCAGCTGCACCTTTTAACACCATGCAGCACAGAAGGAGCCATTCAGCTGCTTGAAGGGGCTACCAAATTAGTTCCACTGCCCCAGCTATTTATTCACAGCCATTATCGTTTTTTCATCTTTGCATGCACATCCAATCCTCTTTTTGCATGATAACCAACATTTCTGTACCTCAGACTGCTTGTGCCTGTAAAAATGGCTCCTTTACCCAAACAGCTGATTGCACAATCAAAAAAAGCGATGGATTGTGAAGGTGCGTAAATCACCTTCCCCTCCTCTCCAGCACCCTGAGCAGTCCCCTACTTTGTGTCTCTTTAAATAAATAAGGTGGCTCACATTTCCATTAGTCTGAGTTATGATTTCAAATGCAGCAGAACAGTAATCCTGCCAGACTTGCAACAGACTTATTAGTATTCTCAAACAGTGGTGTGTAAAATAAATAATCTCACCGATTCAAGTAAACAAGAATTCAATATTCTGTTCAAAATGAAAAAAAAGTACGGAAGATAGAACCAACAAACCTATGTAAATACTGTTCCATAAATGTCTTGGAGCCTTACAGAAATGAATGCACTCACTTGCCCTCCTGCAATAGAGCTGCAGTCTCCTGGTATTTACTTCTATCAATATTCACAGTCTGGCAGCTAAAAGCTGCTGAGATCGTGGCAGGGAGCAGGCCAACTCACTGAGTGGTCCAGGCAACAAAGAAAGAAATTATTCACATCATGCAAGCCAATTGACAGCAGATTCACTCAGTGGACACCCACATTAACGCCTCAGTGAAAGAAGCCTTTTCTCCCCTACTTACTTTGGGACTGATATCCTGGTGCCATGACCCAGAGTAGTTATGACATCAAAGCCAATTGTATCCTCACCCATAGGTAGCTTCCCCTGGGGCAGTGAAGAGCATGATGGCCGGTCTTGTCCCTACCTATTGTGTACCTACCCCAGGGGTAGTAATGGGCATTAAAGCCGATCCATTTGCACATAGCCCGGGGCAATTAGCTCCCATGGTTCAAAGCTCCTCTTTGAATGAAGTAAAGGAGAAGCAGTTCTTTTTGTTATAACCCACCAGCAAAATCCCTCTCTCAGAAGCTCTGCACTCCCACAATTTCAACAGTGGGTTGGCACTCTCACTTCTTGAAAAGGAAGGACTTCCGTCAGCAAGCTGCACGCTTTCTAAAGGGTTGACTTACGAGGTGATGAGGAGCAGGACCAATGGTGGGGGGAAGAATGAATGAATCTCAGGACTACCCCACACGCCTCCCACTAAAATAGGTGGCGTCATTGACAGTGAAGATGGTTATCAGGATTTATAGAGGGATCTTGATCAGCTGGGTAAGTGGGCCAAGGAATGGCAAATGGAGTTTAATTCAGATGTTTGAGGTGTTGCATTTTGGGAAGACAAATGAGGATAGGACTTTCACAGTGAACGGTAGGGTGCTGGGGAGTGTTGTAGAACAGAGAGGCCAGGAGTAAGTTGTACATGGTTCCCTGAAAGTGGCGTTGCAGGTCGACAGGGTGACGAAGAAGGCTTCTGGCACATTGGGCTTCATCAGTGAGGTCATTGAGTTTAGAAGTTGGGATGTTATGTTGCGGTTGTACAAGATATTGGTGAGGCTGTATTTGGAATATTGTCTCAGCTTTGGTCACCCTGATATAGGAAAGATGTCATTAAGCTGGCAAGAGTACAGAGGAGATTTACGAGGATGTTGCCGGGATTCGAGGGATTGAGTTATGAAGAGAGGTTGAGCAGGTTGGCACTTTTTTCATTGGAGCGTAGGAGAATGAGGGGTGATCTTATAGAGAGGTGTAAAATTATGAGGGGCATAGACAGGGTGAATGCACACAGTCTTTTCCCCAGCATTGAGGAATAAAGAGCTGGAGGGCACAGGTTTAAGGTGAGAAGGGAGAGATTTAATAGGAACCTGAGGGGCAACTTTTTCACCCGGAGAGTTGTCAGTATATGGTCAGAGCTGTCAGAGGAAGTGGTTGAGGGAGGTATATTAACAACATTTAAAAGGTACTTAGACAGGTACGTGGACAGGAAAGGTTTAGAGGGATATGTCCCAAAGATGGGCAAATAGGACTACCAGTTGGGCCGAAAGGCCTGCTTCCGTGCTCTATGACTCTATGATTCTAATGACACTCCGCCCTTCTCCTGTAACCTCTCAAACAATCAGACTTGAGTCTGACTCAAGCTGACTGACTCAGGCCTAAGTAAAAATTGCAGAAAAACAAATGCTGGTCAAATCAGTTTTGCTACTGATTAATCACATTGGAAAACCTATTGCTTATCCATCCACTAAACAAGGGGCAGAAAGGAGAGAAATAAACAACTGTAAAATCATTCACAGAACAAAATAAACATAGAGTTGAGATCCATGATTTTAAAGCAAGGCTGAGGACAGGGGGAAAGAGGCACAGAGATCTAAGCGCACGCACAGTACATGTAGGATAAAATGTTTCAATCACAAAAGGACTCTTCATTCTACGTGATTGATGAAGGGAGCTGCTGTTATGCAGTGGTCTCCGTTTACAACTGGATTTGGTTTCGTAAAATCTGCATTGACTTTTCTTTTTGTCCCTGTAGGTTTCTGAGCAATTTAGTCATAAAAATTGATTGGGAAATCCTTCAGTTCAGCTCTTCCGACTGCCGGTCACTTTCATAACATCCAAGAACGTTGGAGGAGCTTTAAGTGTACAGAGTCCTGAGGGTCATCAGAGGTCAGGAAACAATTTATTGATTTAAAGAGAAGCATAGGAAAAAAAATCGAGAGAGGGATAAAGTAGACAGACAAATAAAAAGAAAGACAAAGAGAGCAGGTAAAAGAGAGAGAAACAAAGGAGGTAAATGAGAGGAAAGAGAGAACCAGACAGCAATCCATAGCAGAGTAGAGGAGAAAATTGAGGAAAAAGCGATATAGGAAAGATGCAGGAATGGAGCCATAGGGAGAATTAAATGGGACACAAGATAGAGAAACAGGAATAGAGGGAGAGACAGGGAAAATGGGAGAGGAGGAAATCACAGAAAGAGCAGGGAAAATGGACAAAAAATTGATAAAGAGCAAAGACAAAAGAAAATTGGAGGGAATCAAACACTGAACATGGTTGCGTCAGATTTCTCTGTCTATTATTTGCAGCCTATTCAAATAAGCAGATTACCACTTCTGTTGGAGTGACAGAGAGGGAGTTTGGAGAGTGTGTTGAGCATCCATACCATGGTATCACACAGTAATATTTACCTAACGTGCCAAAAGAATGAAAGCACTGAGAAATAAGAAAAGAACTCTCTAACCTCTGCAGGTATAGATACATCTCAATTTCGATATAATAATTACTGAAAAGCAATCATACACTTGCCTTTTCACTCCCTATGTACACACACTCTCTCGCAAGCCTGCAGGTATACAAACAGGCATGCATACACAGTGTGTATCTCTGCCCGCAGTGTCTCCTTGGATCAGCCAGGCACTATGCCTGCCTTCTGCTGCCAACAGCTGATCTCGATGTAATGGGGAGCAAGCTCAAGGCTCATCTCAAGCTATCGATTAGCTGCTACTCTTCTGAAAGATGCTACACTTTCTGTTGCCGTCTCGTTCACAACGGGTAAAAATTGTCCGAACTAATTAATGTCATGAAATGTCAGTTTGACATGGCATGACAGGCTGCCTTTCAGACTCAGCTGTTCCCTGCTATTAAATGATATGAGAATCATATAACTTCATTCATATGTTCTCCTCTTCATCCCTGCATTTACTAAAGAGCACTTTTGAGTGAACAACACATTTAGAATTCACATCCAATATATATTTTTTCACTTTGCAGAGCATCTGGTCTCTTTACATCAGATCAGTACAGACAAGCTGACAATATTATGAGACATCAAATCCCTTTCACCCCACTTTCATTCCTGCCTTCCTGCATTTTCTAGTTCCTCCGGAAGACTGGAGGTGCAGACAAGGACAGGTGAGTGTGGGGCTTGTCCTGTCCCTGAATAAACTGCCACCACTCTCTGTTATTGGTCACTCACAAATAACAAGTGTTCAGTAAATGCATCCAACACTCTGCGGAACCATTACTGTCAGCTTGTAGTCCAACCCTCCAGTAAGGGGAGTGGAGAGACAGATAGGATAGATATGTCCTTTGGCATCACTTGCGCTGCTGCTGAAGGCCTGAAATGGGCTGAGGGAGAAGGTTCACCCCAAAATATTAGCTTCAAGACCTCTCATTCAATGACATTTTTACCACAAGCAGAAAGGGCAGGGGTGTGCACTTCATCATCTCCAAAGAACCTTCTTACTGTGGTGCAGTGTATTTTACTATCAAATAACAGATCCTGTTAGGGTTCAATGGATCCTCCTACATATCAATAAAGAACATTATAGATCAATGAATTTCAATAGATCTTACTATGGTCCTATAGATCCTACTATGAACCAACAGATCTTTATTATAGGTCATTGAATCTTTGTAGATCTTATAATGAACAAACCTATCCTGCCACAAAGCAAAGATCTTTTATAAAATAGTGGGTCTTACCAAAAATCAACTGAGCTTACTGAAGGCCAGAAGATCTTATCAAATCAACAATAGATCTCATGACAAACCAGTCGATCTTACATCAAACTATTTCCAAAAGCCAACTGAACCGACCCAGAATCATATATTTTCAAAGAAGTTCAGTGTAATAAATTTATGGGATTCAGATATTCTTAATCATCCAATTGAATATTAAAATAACATTAATTCATTCTCCCATCATTCTTTCAGACTGGCCTCGGTTTTCAGATTCAAATATCAGGGGAAAACAAACTAAAATACATTGACTGTGCTTGGTGTAACAATAAGAAAGCCTGGGGCACTGACTCTTGTTGGCTGAGAAGTGCTGGTCCACTATTCCTGTGCATGCCTGTACCGGGAAACGTTAATGATTGAGCTATTCAGCTGTGGAAACAATCTAAACCAAGATGACGTGGTCGTCACTCAACATCCATATGCGTGTATAACCAGTAGAGACCCTGGCTGGTGATCAGAAGTGCAAACCCAGTGATTAATTGTTGGGGAGATAGAGCAGGGCAACAGGCCCTTCAGCCCATGGAACCTACGCCAATCATCAACTATCCATTTACACTAATCCTACACAAAGTCCACATTCTCATCAATTCCCCCAGATGCTACACACCTACACACTAGGGGTGATTTACAATGGCCAATCAACCTACCAAACCACACATCTTAGGGATGTGGGAGAAAACCAGAGCACCTGGAGAAAACCCACATGGTCACAAAGAGAACGTGCAACCTCACACACCAACAGCACCCAAGGTCAGGATTGACCCCGGTCACCGGCGCTGTGAGATAGCAGCTCGGACACCCAGGTGCCAACTGCATCTTCCCCAGACTCAGCAACAGAGGCCAGGTGTTAAGCTTGGGTCATGACTCAGGTCCATACTGTGTGGTGCATCAGAAGTACACAGCACACTGGTCCATTTTAAGTTCCATGTAATGTGACCTTACCAGCTAGTTACAATGGGTCTAGCCAATCTAATCTAGATAACAGCCCATATATCAAAGTACTGTAAACCACTGTATTTCAAAATAAATGTATTGATTATGAAGCACTTAAAAATAGAATGTGCGCAAGGCATGATATGATGGAATGTAAATTCAAGCGTGATCTTTTTTATTGAGAAGTGACTCAGATGAGCGACTGTTTTCCTGTGGAGCAAAATATTGGATCTACACATCCAACATCTTTGAATTTTAACCTATTTTTGGAGAATCCACGGCTTGTTTACTTACACTTGTGTGGTCAACTGGCCAGACTTTCTGCGAGGTTGCAGTAACTCTGGCAGATATAAGTTGTGTCAAACATCTTTGAAGTCAGCATTGGGAAGGTCTGATACAGGTCAATGTGAACCACTCACAGATGTTAGCTGGGGCAAGTTAGCTGGCTTCTACCTGCAAACCAAGTCAATGTCGAGCAATATTCAAAGCAGGCAAATGCAGTATCTTTCATTCTCTTCTTGATGGCCCTTGCACTTTATTTGTCTAGCTGCAATGCACTTTCTCTGATACTGTAACATGTTGTTATTGTTTTCCTTCTATAATACCTAAATGTACTTATATATGGAATAATCTGTCTGGTTGGTATGCAGACAAAAGCCTTTCACTGTATCTCAGTACATGTGACAATAATAAACAAATTACCAATTCCATGTGTTGGAAGACAACCATGGACAGTGGGGTGGAGGGGAGTTGGTTTGGCAGTGATGGCACTGTTACAGTCAATATAAACATCATTGGGCTTGGCAGAAGGAAAAGATCAGCCAGGACCTGTTCATGATCCAGGGAATCCTGCTGGAAAGTCCATGCCTGGTGTGATTTGACAGTAGCCCCACATCAATTAGCTTTACAGCACAAAGTGGACATCTGTGCCAAACAACCAAGGGTTAACTTTTTGCATTTTCTGAAGAGGAAGTAAGAAGAGTTGGACTAAAAAGGTAAGAATTGAGTTTAAGGGTGAAATTTGTTCAGCTACTTTCCTTGTTCAACAAGCCCAGTGATTCGTGGGCACCCAACTTTCCAGATGATTAAATTCCATCACCAGAAAATCAGGGATGCCATATCTAATTGCTCAATCCATACTCTCCTTAAGCAAGGCTCTATGCAGGAAGGAGAGCACCTTAGCCCCACCACTGACCCTTCTACACACATCGGAGCTCAGGAGATTCAATCCTGTCTCTGCATTAGCAAATTGTGAGATAGAGTCTTGGGAGCTAAGGCTGGGCAGATACCTCAAATGCAGCAAAGAGAGACTGGCATGCAGTGAAGGAAGATATTTAGCCAAGGTCTTCCATGTAAATGTAAAAGATCCCACAACATGATTTTGATTAAGGGAAAGGGAATTCTCTCTCGTATATGGCCAATATTCAATTTTAATTACAATCACAGAAAAGACCACCTGGTCACTATCTAAATATTGTTTAGGGAACATTGACATCTCAAAATTGGTTGTCAGGTTTCTTAGGTTACAGATGCTGCCTGACTTGCTGAGTATTCCTAGCATTCCAATTTCCAGCATCTGCAGTTCTTGTGTTGCTTTGCAGGCAAATGGGAAGTATGATCTTGCTCCCTCAATTTACATACCCAGCAATTGGATTGGAGGTGGGAGAAAAAGAGATCTGAGGAAATACAGGTAATTCTGTAGTTTCCAAAACACCAAGTGGTTATAAAAATGATTGATGGATTAGGAAACACTATTTGCATTAGGATTTGTTATAGCACGAAATAGGCTATGGTCAGGAAAACCTGTTCAAATCCGTGCTCTGAAGGCAACTATAGCTTGTTCTGCTATGACATGACTTTTTATAATGTGAATTTCCTTAGGAACGTAACAATCGTGTTATAGCAAAACTACCTGTACAGTTCAAAAAAAGATAAGGGAAAGGGCAGTTTAATGCATAATCGCGCCACTGCACTAAAATCGCTGGGCAATGCCATGCAGTTCTCTAATTTAATAAGTTTAATAAATAAGTCCCAAGCATCATGATTTGTAGATCATTGTGGTGCTGAGTTAAAGCCAAAAAATATCTTCAATCAATCAAGTAGTTGCAAGAGTGTGATCAACAGTAGACGGCACTTGAAAAGTACTACATTCGCTGTAAAGGGATTTGGGATATCCTGACATTGTGAAGGGTTATATGATTGGAAGACTTTCTTTAATACAAATTCCACAAATAACAGGAAAATGCGACATAAAAGGAACATGGAACATACAATTAAGGGATGCCAATGGGTAAGTTATCGACCCAATTTTTATAATCTCAGAAAGACAAGAGAGAGGAAAAGGAATAGAAATTAGCAATTCAGATGAATGCAAAGAAAGGAACAAAGTGATAGAGACTGACAGAAAACAGACAGCGACAGGCGACAGTAACAAACAGGAGAAGGAAAAAGTGGAAGTGCATATCCACAGAACAAACAATGGGTAAAGAGGTTCTTTAGGTGGATGAGAGAGAATATTTCACAGCAGGATACTTCAAAGTAGCTCAACATAAATACAGGCATGTAGCACTAACATAATTTCAGCAAAATTCAGTTCCCTGAATCGGCAAAAATGAGTGCATGTCTGCACTGTGACACCATCCAAAAGGCTAGCATTTAGGCAAGATTCTCTGGAGAGAGAAACAGAGTTAGCGATTTGGAGCAATGACCTTTCATCTGATGAAGGGTCATCAACCTGAAGCATTAACACTGTTTCTCACTCCTCAGATGCTGCCTGACCTGCTGAGTGTTCCCAGCATTCTCAACTTGTACCTCCAATTTCCAGCATCAGCAGTTTTGTTTTGCTTTGCAGACTAATGGGAAGTGTGAACTTGCTCCCTCAATTTATGCACTCAGCAAGTGGATTGTAGGTGGAAAAGAAGAGATGTGAGGAGATATAGCTCAAGAAAAGATGCAGGAAAAGACAGCTTGATGCATAATCGTACCAGTGTGCTGAAATCACTGGGGAATGGCATGTAGTTTTCTGATTTAATAAGTTTAATAAATAAGTACCAAGCATCATGATTTGTAGATCATTGTGGTGCTGAGTGAAAGGTTGGGATCCAAGAATTCTCTCCAATCAATCAAGTAGTTTACCAGCCTGTGGGAATATGTTCAACAGCAGGTCATGAACACACTTGGGTCTGTTCTTCAAAGGGATAGACACTGGTGCCAGGTACCATCACTGACCCCTTTGTCCTGGTCAGCAGAGTCAAGCAATGACAATAACATAAGAAAACAAAAGCAAAGAGAGTTAAAAAAGAGGAACATAAGCATTGGTAAAAGTTAACTAGACTTCATTCCCACTCAAAGCCCAAACTCAACTTGGATTATGGTTCTGCAGATACCAGGATGTGGTATCATGCCCGTGTGATTCTTTTTGCATGAGGGTCAAAAGACACGGTCGATAAACTATTTGACTATATGAAGCATCACAGCTAAGCCCAATCCTGCTCATAAGTGATTGTCCATCACCAAGGATCACTCATTGGGCAACAGTCACAAGAGGGACCGTGGCCCTTGTCCAGTGCCCTTATCAGTGCCCTTACATTGCCCTTATCCAGTGACACTGCTGAAATAAATGAACTGGTCATTGCCTCATTCCTGTGCATTAATTAGATGCCGTGTTTGCCAAACAGCAATAGAAACTAAACTCAGGCATGATCCACTGGTTGTGGTGCACTTGGCCATGCCCTGAAGATGTGCATTGTGCTATGCTGAATACAAGTAAACCCTTTCTTTTCCTCTCCAACCTTGATACAAGCTTGCAACAGGACGCTGTTAAAGAAATGTATGATCTGCATGTTTTTTTCTTCTCCATTGTTAGATGGAACAACAACAGACTCGAAATTTCCCAGGTGAGCACAGATGTAAAAATAAAACTATGGGGAGGAGGGGGCTGCGGAAGGGAAGAATCCAATCAAAGCACAGGAAACACTTTGCAGTCATTTTCTTTCACGCAAAAAGCCACTTGTGTGACCGACCAAAACACATTAAACACCCTTCAAAATATTCTTTCCAAATGTCACGGTCCAATAAGCAATATTGCAAAGCTCCGCTTATTTTCCATGAACTGCTGGTTTCCAAGGAATTAATTAGCATCACCTGTGTTAATTATACCAGCAAACCAATCAGCGAGTCTTTTGCTAATTAGGTTTCCTTCATTAAGGCCGGAAATTGCCATGGTGACACAAGTCACCTGGGGAATGTTATGAGGTAACAGATACTTGTGCCAATTTAATAAAAAATATTTTTAATTTTTTTTTGAAGGAGCGATGCAGTTTGTTTATCTCTAAAGGGAAAAGAATCAAAAATATCTGATTACAGTGGGCTTTTTTAAGACCCTGGGGTTTCCAACACATTGGACTCTTCTGGCAATTACTAGCTTTAATTTAGAAAACTTTTCATAATTTAATTTATCATTGGATGTTTACAATACAGCAAAATGCTTTTCTCTATCCTTAACAGACAGGATTGTGCACTGATGGACTAGATCCAAGGGTGGATATTCCCCAGACCAACCATTGCTAATGAGGGTCAGTCGCTGCATCCAACTCATTCAACATCTCCAACATTACAAAAGCAAAAAATGCTGGAATTCCTCAAGCAGGTCAGGCAACATCAGTGCAGAGAGAAAATAATTTCTCTCCCTTTTGATCTAATAGAGAATATTTTAAAAGAAATAGAGAATACCCCTCTCCCTCTACAGATGCTGCCTAACCTGCTGAGTATTTCCAACATATTCTGTTTATATTTCAGATTTCCAGCACCTCCACTTTTTTGGCTTTTTGCTGTCTGGTGGTTATATACAATATTATACAAAGTGTGATCTATCAATTTTCCTGTCAATTTTTCACATTATAAAATGCCTTCATCTATGGCTATGATTGGACCGTATCTACTTGCAATTACATCTTCTGCTTATTAGAGCCATAGAGTCATAGAATCATCCAGCACAGAAATGGGCCTTTCGACCAAGATTCCCACCTAAGCTAATCCCATTTGCCCATGTTTGGCCCATATCCCTCTGAACCTTTCCTATTCGTGTACCTGTCCAAGTGACTTTTAAATGTTGTTTATGTACCTGCCTCAACCACTTCCTCTGGCAGCTTATTCCATATACGGACCACCCTCTGGGTAAAAAAGTTGCCCTCAGGTTCCTATTAAATCTCTCTCCTCTCACCTTAAACCTATGCCCTCTAGTTCTTGATTCCCCAACCCTGGGAAAAAGACTGTGGGCATGGATAGGGTGAATGTGCTTCATAATTTTATACACCTATATAAGATCACTCCTCATTCTCCTACACTCCAATGAAGAAAGTCGCAACCTGCTCAACCTCTCTCCATAACTCAGTCCCTTGAGTCCTGGCAACATCCTTGTCAATCTCCTCTGCACTCTTTCCAGTTTAATGGTATCTTTCCTCAGCAGGGTGACCAAAACTGAACACAACATTCCAAATGGAGTAATGAGTATTGGAGGCAGTGCTGTGCTAGCACTGATTGTTTGCATATTAAATATGGGCAGTAGATTTAATAATTTAAATCTACAATGAGGACAAAATACGTAACTATAAAATGGCAACAAACTAAAATATTTGGCTGTTGTTCCATTTCTAACTTTGCATTATCTTATGACTTATTCTCTGCATGAAGTGATTTGATATGCTTTAATATGACAAGCTTTTCTCTATTCACTCCTGTGAGATGGGCAAGGCTGGCATTTTTTGCCCTTGTCTTGTTGCTATTGAGATGGTGTTGGTAAACAGCCCTCCTGCACTGTGGTCTTGTGGTGAAGGTCCTCCCAAAGTCGTGTTAAAGTGGGAGCTCGAGGATGTTAATCAGGCAGCAACAAAGGCTTGGTGGATGCATCCAAGTCAGAATGGTGAGTGACATGTGCTTTGTGTTAGTGTTCATTTTAAATATTGAAATTCTGCTCCCGATATAGATTTGGGCTAAAAAAAATATAATAAGTGTCAATCACTTTATTTTCGATCTCTGGTCTAATGAAAACTCAAAGGGGTGAGATTTAGCAGGAATTCATTGCAGGAGATAATGGCTATCTCACTGATCATGCACCATGTCCAATCTTGCTGCTGGCCTCCAGAATCGAGCTGGAGTGCAGGGCAACTGATTCAGTACTCCACTGCCAAACTCTTCATTTAGACCTTCACTGTGATGATTTGATTTGAGTTTAACTTCTGGCAACTAAGAGATGATCAAAAGCTGAGGGCAAGTGTGGCATCTGCCTAGGTGTACCTATTCCATCTCTGCCCGCTTCAAGAATGAAGTTCCTACCCCAGGTGTAACACATTGGGAAATATCAGCACTTGGCAAGCAACACAAGTGCTTTTGTTTCATTTCCTCTTTATTTTGACAGTAAAGTCTAAACATATTTGCAAAAGCAGTAGCCCATGGAGACACTAGAATAGGATTCCCAACGTGAACATGTGTGATTTAAGCTAATATCTCAGTCTGCGAGTTACCAGGGTTAAAAGATCTTACAGCTGAAAGCAATTACTTTTGTGGAGATTAACAGAAAGCAAGCACACTAAAAATAATTATGGTTTTATTTACTTTAAGGTCTGCTCCCAGTCCTGCTTTATAGCTGCAGGTTTAACTGGTGTTTTCTTCCCTATAGTCTTAACAGCAGAGTCTCACAATACGAGAACTTCTCAAATCTCCCAAGTGAAAGGCGGTTGGCCAGGATCCAGGTCCAGACAGCTGGCCAACAAGGGCTCTATCCTGGCCAACTGCCTGCCCTCCTCCCAGGTTACGTTGATGTTTGGCTGTCCCTGGAGAGGGATCAGGCAGTGTCCGTGGACTCACCGGAGACCTTCAGGGACCAGTGGACACTGGTGCGGCCAAACAGTGGGGGCAGTATTTTACCTTAAGTAAAAACAGAAACTGTTGGAAACACTCAGCAAGTCAGGCAGCATCTGCGGGGGAAGCGAAATAGAGTTAACTTTTCAGGTTGGAGGCCCTTTGTCAGCACTTTCCCAGTCCTGACGTTAACTCCGTTTGACATCTTCCCTGTGACTGAGTGGGTTTCTCCCGGGCGCTTTGGTTTCCTCTACAGTCCAAAGACATGTAGTTAGGTTAACTGGCCACTGTAAATTGCCTCTGGCACAGTTGGGTGGCAGGAAAATCAAAGGGAAGTTGGTGGGTATATAGGAGAGAGAATAAGTTTCTGGGCTACAGAGAGGTAAGAAGGGGGGGGAGTTGTTGGAGCTGATAAAATGGTTCTATCAAAATCTAGCATGGACCAAAGGGGTCAAATGGTTTCCTTCTGTATCATAGTAAGTAATTAATAGGCACTGTCTAGAGTCTAGACTTGCGCATGGTACGATGACCATTGTCAGTGAGTTTCAGTATCTTGAAGGATGACAAATGGAGATGGGAAGTCCTGGAGATGCAAAAGCCCTGCTGGGAGGGAGCACAGACCACCTGCAGGCCTCACAGCAGAACATTGTACATCCACCCAGTACTCTCACTTGTGATAAAAGATCCACTGTCACCAACTGGGAGCTCTAACGCTGACTTCACTCACTCCAGTCTCGCATTCAGAGAGCACGTTGTTCTTCCAGTTTCTGGCATGTACACAGAAACTTGGTACCAATCCAGACTTTGTAGCAAAAGCTGTCACACTTTACTAACAACTAGTCAGGAAGAAGAAGGCAGCATACATAAAGCGTAAGCAGCAAGGATCAGATAGGGCTCGTGAAGAATATAGAGTAGCAAGGAAGGAACTTAAGAAGGGGCTGAGGAGAGCAAGAAGGGGACATGAAAAGGCTTTAGCAATTAGGGTTAAGGAGAATCCCAAGGCTTTTTTCTCGTACGTGAAGAGCAGAAGGATGGCTAGAGTAAAGGTAGGTCCGATTAAAGACAAAGGTGGGAAGATGTGCCTGGAAGTTGTAGAAGTGGGTAAGGTTCTCAATGAATACTTCTCTTCAGTATTCACCAAGGAGACGGGTCTTGATGACGCTGAGGACAGTGTTGGTAAGGGTAATGTTCTAGAGCAAGTAGATATCAAGAGAGAGGATGTGTTAGAGCTGTTAGAAAATATTAAAACAGATAAGTCCCCTGGGCCTGACAGAATATTCCCCAGGCTGCTTCGTGAGGCAAGGGAGGAGATTGCTGAACCATTGGCTAGGATCTTTGAGTCCTCATTGGCCACGGGAATGGTACTGGAGGATTGGAGGGTGGCGAATGTTGTCCCCTTATTCAAAAAAGGTAGTAGGGATAGTCCAGAGAATTACAGACCAGTGAGCCTTACGTCTGTGGTGGGTAAGCTGTTGGAAAGGATTCTAAGAGATAGGATCTATGAGCATTTAGAGAATCATGGACTGATTAGGGACAGCCAGCATGGCTTTGTGAAGGGAAGATCTTGCCTCACAAGCCAGATCGGGTTCTTTGAGGAAGTGACCAGGAAGATTGATGAGGGTAGTGCAGTAGGTGTGGTTTACATGGATTTTAGTAAGGCATTTGACAAGGTTCCACATGGTAGGCTTCTTCAGAAGGTCAGAGGCCATGGGATCCAGGGAGGCTTGGCCGTGTGGATTCAGGATTGGCATGCCTGTAGAAAGCAGAGGGTTGTGGTGGACGGAGTGTATTTGGATTGGAGGGCTGTGACTAGTGGTGTCCCACAGGGATCGGTTCTGGGACCTCTACTTTTTGTGATATTTATTAATGACTTAGATGAGGGGGTGGAAAGGTGGGTTAGCAAGTTTGCAGATGACACAAAGATTGGTAGTGTAGTGGATAGTGCGGAGGGCTGTCAAAGCTTACAGAGGGATATTGATAGGATGCAGAGCTGGGCTGACAAGTGGCAGATGGAGTTCAATCTGGAGAAGTGTGAGGTGGTACATGTTGGAAGGACAAACTCCAAGGCGGAGTACAAGGTTAATGGCAGGATTCTGGGCAGTGTGGAGGAGCAGAGGGATCTGGGGGTTCTTATCCACAGATCACTGAAAGTTGCCTCACAGGTGGATAGGGTAGTTAAGAAAGCTTATGGGATGTTAGCTTTCATAAATCGTGGGATGGAGTTTAAGAGCCGCGAAGTAATGTTGCAGCTTTACAAAACTCTGGTTAGACCACATTTAGAATACTGTGTCCAGTTCTGGTCGCCTCATTGTAGGATGTGGAGGCGTTGGAGAGGATGCAGAGGAGATTTACCAGGATGCTGTCTGGATTATGAGGAGAGACTAAAGGAGCTAGGGCTTTACTCATTGGAAAGGAGGAGGATGAGAGGAGACATGATAGAGGTATACAAAATATTAAGAGGAATAGATAGAGTGGACAGCAAGCGCCCCTTCCCCAGGGCACCAATGCTCAATACAAGAGGGCATGGCTTTAAGGTAATGGGTGGGAAGTTCAAGGGAGATGTCAGAGGGAGGTTTTTCACCCAGAGAGTGGTTGGTGCATGGAATGCACTGCCTGGGGTGGTGGTGGAGGCTGATACGTTGGTCAAGTTCAAGAGATTGTTAGATAAGCATACGGAGGAATTTAAAATAGAGGGATATGTGGGAGGAAGGGGTTAGATAGTCTTAGGTGAGGTTTGAAGGTCGGCACAACATGGTGGGCCGAAGGGCCTGTATTGTGCTGTATTGTTCTATGGTTCTATGGTTCTAATAGGAAAATTACCAACCTTAAAAAAAATCTGGGATTCAATATCCAACTCATTAAAAATTGCAGATAACAGGTTGTTCTCTTTGTCTCTCACCTCACTTTATTTGATAATACTGAGAAATAAAAAAGGCCACTTTTTGTAAATATTAATTAATTCAGATTGCATCATTCTGATACATTGAAAGTAACAGGTCAAGCAGCCATATATTCAACTGCTTGGTCTGCTGGGAAAATCAACGCTGAAAATCATCATCTGCACTTCAATTTCAAAAACATTCGTCAAATTTTAATAATTAATCAGATTTTTCCTCTAAATGAATTGGCTGAGATGTATGAAGGAATCTGAACTTTTTGGAGGGATAGGCAAGCACTTCCTGAATATTATGGGGCAAATGTATCCAAAACTCCATGTTAAACATATTTATTAGATAATAGAACATAGAACATAGAACAGCACAGCACAGGAACAGGCCCTTTGGCCCACAATATTGTGCCGAACAAATTAAAAAAGTAATTAACGCCAAACTAAACTAATCCCTTCTGCCTACACAATGTCCATATCTCTCCATTCTCTGCACAATCATATGCCTATCTAAGAACCTTTTAAACGCCTCTATCAATCTGTCTCCACCACCATGCCCGGCAGAGGGAGTTTGGCCACGCTCCTTAATGCCCCTTTGTCCCCCAACACCTCCTCCCCCTTTGTGCATCCTCCTGAGAACTGATGGTTAGAAGTAGTTCCTGAGCCTGACAGTGTGAGGGAACTGTAATAACACATGCAGAGATATAGTCTGTTACCCAGGGCCCTTTCTGAGTGAGGTTACTGACTGACAGCATGAAGGGAGCTGGATTTATATCAGTGGAGATACAGTAAGTAACACAGAACACAGCAAAAGTGGGGGTGAATGGCTGTTTGAGCTGGACTAACCACCTTTGGGGATACAAATCTAGGAACTGCTGTTTGTGGTGTAATCAAGCTTTTTTGTGATATTGGCCATAACCCTGGCCATGTTACATCAGCTCCCTGATGCAGACAGGCTAAACAAGTCCTCCCCAGAAAGTTCCCCATAAATGTTATTAACACTAACACCTTAAATAGGAATATTCAAAAGGGAACCAATGGAACTTAAAAAGCACATTAAAAGTTAAACGTTCATTGGGAATTGTTTTGTATTTAAGTGGGATACTTTACGATAGCCTTGCCAAATGACGGAGCCTCCTGCTCCCGTTTCAAAATCTGTCCACTTCAATCAGTGTATTTACTTAAACGCTTTCTGAAACGCTGAACTTCATCTTATTGATAAATTACTGCATCTATGAATAAATAAGGCTGTACATATTCTGTCATACTCACTGAGTGGGCTCAGGAACAGTAACATGGAGACATTTGGGAAGTTAAGTGCCTTTTGAAAGCCTTTTTGCCAAGCCTGACTTGACAGTTCTCCAGCTCTGAGTGTTAAGCCTCGATCAAGCAGCCCTGGTGGACCCCAGTCAAAGAGGAGACCGTTCGGATGCTTGCCACTTATGACATGATTGATTTTCTTTCAGCGGCCCTTCACTCAGGCCCTGCTGGTAGCTGCTCGCCTGAACCCCTGGCTCATTCTGACCTCCACATATGGGGACTGTGCTGCTCGGAACAGATGATGGCAGAGACTTCAGAAAATCAATAGACCTGTCAGTCAGCACGGAAACAAACTGCTTAAAAAAAACATCACGACACAGCCTGTCGCACAGTACCTCCATGCGCTACACTTGAGAAATCAACAAATTCCTTTATTTCGTTCCTGCTGTCCATAATCTCTGCATCGCTGTAATGGCCATCTTATGCAAGAACACTGTTATTTTACAACAAGCCATCCAGTGAGCTTTCATTTTCCCTCTCCTCCTCTCATCTCTGTCTCTCTTCCAAGTTAATCAACCTTATCTTTGCACACTTTCAGCCCAGACCTCATGAAGATTGATCAATTTCTAACCCACTCTGGAGGTGGTTTTAAGACGGATCAGTTTAAAGTGCACCAGGTTCTTGTTTTGAATGACAGCAGGTTTGGAAATTAGAAAGGCTATCCCCTCTTGCCAAGTAGGTTCGGTGCTCAGATTTTATTCCTGAATCTTCTTTTAATCCTCAGTTTCCACTCATCCTTTTCTACTGCATAGACCCTGGGTTATAACAGCATGGGTTCCAAGTCAATCTTCATATTCCATGTGGTGGTGAACATTAGGAAGTGTTTTGTCTACCCAATTTTGTCCAAGGCCATTGATTATTGCACCCACTTCTAGAGGGAGTCACGGATAAACCACTACCACCAGGGAACCTGGACAGAGCTTTTTCTCTCCATGGTCCTGGGATACTTAGGGAAATATTACCTTCTCTGCTTGGGCTACGATAGAGGATCAACACAGTAAGTATCACAGGTTAACACAATAGGACCTATACATTATTGGATCCAACAGGCTGATGATTGGAGGTATAATAAAGGAAGAAAATATGTCCAGCTAGCCCTGCTATCTAAGGACACGTACAGTCATAAGGTGAGTCAAATTTCTGACCACTGTGTAAGAAATTCCTGCTATCCAGTGTTGTATTTGCACTGCACAATGCAACTCACCATCACCTTCAGTGAGCCAGCACAGCCTTTCATTGATTATGGTAAAGGATGTTTGAAGATCAAAGCCTCTGGCACAAATCTCATGGTCTACTATCTAGAAGTGATCCCCAACTGGTGCTGGCACAGTGGTGTAGCTGTAGAGCCGCTGCCCCACAACGCCAGAGACCCGGGTTCAATCCTGACCTGTCTGTGCGGAGTTTGCACGTTCTCGCTGTGACCATGAGGGTTTCCTCCAGGTCCTCTGATTTCCCTCCACATCCCAAAGACATGCAGGTAAGGAGGTTACCTGGACAATATAATTGCCCCTAGTGTGTCAGTGAGTGATAGAATCTGGGGGTAGTTGATGGGAATGTAGGGAGAATAAAAAATGGAATTACTGTCAGATTAGTGTAAATGAGTGGTTGTTGGTATGCACAGACTTGATGGGCTGAAGGGTCTATTTCCAGGCTGTATCTGTCTATGGCTCTATGACTATGACTCTAAACTCATGCACAATTCTGAGACCTGGACTACGTATAACAGGCATCTCAAAGGGCTGGAAAAATATCAATGCTGTGGACCCAAAATCCTCCAAATCATTGGCAGGATAAGCAACCCAACATCAGTGTCCTCTCTCAGGCCAACATCCCTAGTATTGAGACTGTAATTGCGCAGGCAACGTCATTTATTTGCTCAATACCAGAGTCTTGAAATAGATACTCTATTCTGAGCTCAGTCATAGGAGGAGATTACCAGGCAGATAGAGGAAAGGATTCGAGAATGTGCTCAAAGCCTCGCTGAAGAAATACAACATTCCTACTGACTCCTTTGAAGCTCCAGCCCACGACCAGTCAAAGTGGAGAAGAAGTATTGAGAACCTTGAGGCTGTGCATCAGGAGCATATAGAAGCCCTGCCTTGGTGGCACATCATCTCACAACTAAATGCCTGCCTCATCAGCCACCTCCTGCCCCATCTGCAGAAAAATCTGCCTTTCCAACATCTCAGATGCCACAGAACCTGAGAGGAAGCAAGTCATCCTCAATCACAAGTGACTGCCTGTGAGGAAGAACAATATGCCAATGAGCCACACAGATCAGGAAGGTTTCAGAGTCAACCTGTCCTCTGTATTAACCTCAACCTGGTCAACTGCAACAACACAACAACCAGGCCTAGAGCTCCGGAGCTGCTTGGGAAGGGGAAACATCAGTCAGCCTTTCCCCTCTCGAATGATGGAAGGAGCTGATGCTTTTGGAGAAGGATGTGAGCCAGCAGGTATGATCCTTCCTCGCATTACAAACCCCTACCCAACGTCACCACCAAACTGCTAATACTCAGTAACAAAGATTGCCATGCCATTGTCTACCGGGATCCTTACACCAGTAACCTTCCAGAAAAAAAGGACAAGAAAAAAATTACCCATTTTATAAAGATAACGGCTAAATTGAAAATTATATTTCTATGGCATGTTTCACAACCAGATGCATTCCCAAAGTATTTGCATTACTGAAGTCCATTTTGAAGTGTGGTCACTTTTAATGTGGTCAGCATGGCAACAGTTTGTGCACAGCAAGCTCCCGTAAATGTCAGTGTGTAAATGATCGACCTGTTTCAGATGTTGATTGAAGGATAATGTTGGCCAGGATACTGAGGACAGCTCCCCGGCCTTCTTCAGATCGTGCCAAGGGATTGCTTACTGGAGGAGTAGAAGGGGTATCAGTTTATGAAAGACAGCATTGCTACCAGTGCAGAACTCCCTCAGTACTGCACCGGACCACCAGCTTGGGTTATTCTAAATCTACATGTAACAAGCCCTTTTGAATAATTAGTTAATCCTCCAATACATAGACACAAGCTTGGCTTTTAATTAGCAAATAAACCGAAGGTGACAGACAAAATCTTTTTTGTTTCCCAACTCCTGAAATCTACTAGTATTTGATCTGGGAAACATTTGCACAGTATTCCACTCAACATAATTTCAGCTGGGGCATCTCAACCTCCTCCCACAATTAACCTGTGGCTCAGTCGCCCCATATAGCCTCCAGGCTGTCTCTGATTTGTATCATCCCTATTAAGCAACATTCATCAATACTAATTTAAATTCACCGGGAATCGATTTGTGTTTGAGAAAATGTCCCCAATATAGGAATGGTCTCTCCCGCAAACCTTCCATCTCCTGCACAGCACCCGCCAATCATTCCCCCCTCCCCACTCAAGACTCACACATTACACACATCCCCATTAACTGAGTTTCATTATCTCAATCTGATGGGCTCACAAGCTTTCTTGTTCTAAAATAGACTCTGTACCAGTGGGCGATGAAATCGGAAAGAGGAACAGAAAACAGTGTCAGCATCTGGTACAAAGGAAGGACAAGCTCACATTTTGGATATGCACCTTTTGTCTGAACAACCTGAGTTTCTTTTTATGGCACTGGCAGACCTGTTGTGTCTTTCACTATTTTATGCCTTTTTCTCTGTGGAATAATGGACACTCTACCTCCCCTGAATGTGCTGATGAGTGCCAAAGTATAGGGTTGTGCGTACTGCTGTCCCTCCTGTGCCTCACCCGAGCGACTGATGTAGCCACAGACAGTGACCCTCTCAACAACCTATGCAACAACAGGGAGCCAGGAAGGCAACTTAACTGATGGGGCCTCACTGTCAACATGCCTCACTTTCTAGGGAGCAGGTGAGAGAGGGGGCTGGAACTGTGGTGGGTGGAGTGTGGAATGGGCAAGTTATAGTGGGAATTTTAGCCAAGTCCAGGAATGAACCTTATACCTTGCTCTGAGTCAAAGGGTTTACACCTGAACTATAGCCTTGCTGCTCTCCCCAGTGATGTTAATGGGCCAACAGGGTGCTGATGAGCATTTGCTCTCCTACTTTGCTCTCCTGGCTTAGTAATTCACTGGGTGGTGTTACTGTCAGCTGTGCTTGGTCGGTAGCACCCTTCTGAGCTCTGAGTTGGCAGGCTTTGGGTTTAGACACTTGATGACATAATCTGGCACTTCCAGCACATTACAGAGAGAGAGCTGTGCTATCAGTTCTGCTGTCTTTCCTATGAGATGTTAAATTGCCCTCTCAGCTGGACATAAAAGATCCCATTTTGAATAAGAACAGGGAAGTTACTCCCGGTGTGTGCTTGGAAACAATTGTCCCTCAGCCGGCATTCCCAGAAAGAGATAGCTTTGCTCCTTGTGGGAGCTTACTGTGTGGTGACTGGCAGCCCATTTCCTACATTCCACTCAGTGACAACACTTCAAAAGTACTTCATGAGGTTGTGAAAGGCACTAAGTACACATGCACTGTATATATTTTTAATCTGCACTTTTGACAAAAAGATTTGCATAGGTTCCTGTTTAGCAAGTCCCCCTTATTACTGCACACATCAGCTGTACTCTTGGGGTGTATATCCCATACATCAATAACTGCATAACATCACTGACATATGAATGTACCATTCCTTTCTCCACTAAAAGTGAAGCTTTCTCTCGCCAAGCAGGAAAGCTTTGTCATTGTCTTCATAAAACCCATTTTGTGGTGATTCATCGCAGCTATCACAAAGTTATCATAGTTGCAATTATTAGGATAGAGAATAAAACAGATGGTGCAATTGTCAAGACTTTATTCAATGAGATATATCGGTTGAATGTATATATAACATTAAGACATTCCCAATATTAATAGCAACAAATAATTCAAAGGAAATTTATAACTCACTGTGGCATTTGGCCATCGCTCACTGCCTGGCAGTGTCACGCTGAATTGACTGGCATTTTATCTTGTCTACCAGTGAACATTTGTGAAGGTGGCAAGAAGTCAGCGTCTCCATTTAGTGAAATGTCACTCCGTGTGAAATCATCAGATTCAGAGCCAAGAGCTGGGACCATCTCTGCAGCCACTGCAGGGTGCACCAGCTTTTTGGTCAGTCTGTCGAAAAATCTAGAAACATATCTGGTTCTGCAAAGGCCCAGCACCAAGGGTACTTGTAAATACCTTCCACTAACAAAATCTGCTGATCAAACTGAGCGATTCTCTTGAAGCTAAGTGGGCACCATTTACAGAACAAGTAGCTTTTGACTTTTTTCTTTAATTATATCCCTTCTACTCCAGAAGATGCTGGTTCACACTGGGAGATCAATCTGATAAGTACCCTCTCAGCAGCTCAGGCCTAGATACGAATGTCCGCAAACCAATTCCACCCTGAAGGATGTCACATCCAAACTGAAATCCAACCTCAATCAACATTCACAAGAGGACTGAACTTCCTAACTGAGGGATACCAAGACTAATGGTAACCTCCCAAAACAACCACAGCAAACCCATGTGTTCATGAGCTAAATGATTCAACCCTGCAATGCATGATAGATTCAGCCACTCAGAAGTAGACTAATACAACCAGCCTTTACAGTAGCTCTTGACTATGCCATCAAAACAAGCATATTCATCAAATTATTTTATATTTAGATTATTTTCAAAAGGTTCCTCATAACAAAGAAAGAGGCCATTCATCTCTTCGAATCTGCACCAGTTCTCAGTGCAATCCCACCGATCCCATTCCCTCATTTATTTCCCTATTCTCTCTCACATGCCCATTAATGACCCACTTTATTCTCCCACCAGCCATCTATAGGAACCAATCAACCTACCAACCCACATGTGGGAGGAAACAGGAGCACCCAAAGGAATATTGTGCAAACTCCACACAGACAACAACCAATGTCAAGATTGAACCCAGGTCACTAGAGCTGTTACATAGCAGCACGAGCTGCTGTACCACTTTACCACCCCAATCTTCCCAATCAAATCACTAGGTATCAAAGTGATGCCCTGAAATGGCACTACAGAGGTATAAGATAGAAAGAACTTGCATTTTTACAGCACATTTCTTAATCCAAGAATATGAAAGTGCCTCAAAGCCAGCAAACTCCCAGAAAGCAGCAATTAAACAAATAAACCCAGATAATCTATTTTCACCATGTTGGTTGAGAAAGACAAATACAGGCCAGGGCACCAGATGAGCCCTTGTGCTCAATGGAAGCTTATCTGAGAAGTAGGGTAGCCAGTACCAATCGGATATATTCCTCAATGATTTCAACATCTCTCTGCCTTCAGTTGTCCAAATCGACCTTTTTTTTTTGACAAAGATGTTCATTTTTTAAAAAATAACTTTTTTCATGTCTCTACAATTTTTCTCTCAAAGATGCTTGTAGCAACATCCCAAAGATTAATCTTCAGTTCCTAGAAACTACATGATGATTCTAGAGGGTTAAAAATGCTACTGATAGAACAGATAGGACTTTAACATCTTGTCTGTCAGGAGAGGATCCCTCAGTACTCTTTGACTTGTAGGGATAGGATATGTGCTAAACTTGCTGGAATGGGGTTTGAATCCACTACCTTCTGACTGTCAGGTAAAAGTGCTAGCACCTTGCCGAGACTGATACATTGAAGCTAAAAATGCATCACAATTATTTTTTTGTCAGTGTATTAAGGAACATGTTAACCTACTTCAAACAAACAAGCTACCATCTCTACTAAGGGGCTAGGAATAGAGGTATTTAAGCATTTTTTCAATTGTTTTGTTTTGTTTGTGGTAAATTCAAGGGTCAAAGCAAGTTTACATCAAATTTGTCGCAAATAGTACTATATGTAAATAATGATCTTCTTCTTTAAGCCCTTGCTTTCCTCCAGTGTTTCATCTATGTGTGCAATGCCATGGGAGCTCAAGCTAATCTCACCTTTACATCTTAAGAGGACATCATATCTGAGCCCAGTATTTCCTTCATTTAATGCTCACATGGGTATATTTTCCAGCATAGCTGATTACTCTTGCTCATTTTCTCAGAGAATGAAGACCAGTTGTGCAGCCCTTAACTGATGGCCTGGCTGAGATCAGCTAGCACAGCAAATATCTGGGATCTTCTGTTCGGAGTTGCTTTGTCTCTCACCAGGAGTGGCTTGTTAGAGGAATATCAAGAGGAAATCTGACAGAAGCACAACTTTATTTGGATGTTAATTGAGAAAACTTAATTTACGATCTTTTAAAATTTATATAAACTTTTTTTTTACCAAAGTGAAGAAATTGGAAACGGGGCTTTTAATTGTCAGTTAATCCATTAAGATGAACAAATCAGTCCCATGTCACTATTTGGAATTAAATAATTGCCCTTCAAATCACACAATTTCAAGTATGACAGTACTATATGCATCTGAATATAAAGCAACTGCACAAGAGAAAAGAAATTATTTTAGCAAAGCTCTTCAAGAATTCACCTGACTGGCCATTAATAATACATCTAAAGCAATGGAGCAGCCTTTGAAAAGCACTAAACTGAACCCAATTAAAGCTTACTTCGTTACGAAGGCTCGAGATGTAAAGGCAAGTCTAGCTTAAAAATTTTTCCCCCTGTTGCAGTCTGTCTTAATGTAATATTAATGAGACTGGATGGAGGGGCCATAAAAACTGATAGGTTTGCGATTGTAAATTATAAATCGGTATTGATTTTTCCCAGCACTAACACAGTTGGCTTATTGTAAGCTACTACAGGCGCAGTGCACTTTATCAGATTAGGCTGGAGCCTGGCATCAAATATACATGAGAAGGATGCATTTCTGACACAATGGATTCTGAAAAACAACAATACACAGATGTGCGCACACACACACACACACACACACACACACACACACACACGGATAATTCAGGAAGAAGATACATAGTCAACAAATTCAACTGATCTTGACAGAATTGTCAAAAAGAATCAAAAGATGAACTGCAATGAAAGTATTTTATTCTCAGCGAGAAAAATGGGAAATTTTGTTTCATCTTAACACATATTAAAAATTGTCAGTTTGAGCAAAATGAATAGTATATTCTAAAAATTAGATTGAAATTTGTTTCTTTCATTCTCTCACTCTTTCCCCACTGTGCATTAAACAAAAAAAAGAACGCTGAAAGAACTCAGCAGGTCAAGCTGCATCAGTAGAGTTAACATTTTGGGTGTAGGTTGACGTTTTGAGTCGAGACCCAGCATCAGGAGTAACCCACTTGAATGAGGTTTTCCTGCTCTTTACGTTGGGACTTCAATGCATGCCCCTGTGCATTATTCTGGAGCTCCTATGCTAACTCGCCAGTTGGACTTCTTCAGACTGGGTCCACCCAGGCAATGATGTGCTGGTACCCTGTGAAATCATGGCCATCCTTGACCCTGAACCCATTCAGTAAGAGTGCAGTGGAGTTTATAAAGACACCAGCAGCAAGGAAGGCCATTCAACCTACCTAGCTCAGTATGCTCCTGCCCCTCAAAATATTCAGTTGATTCTCAAATGATTCCAGCTTCATCGTTCTCCCTGATGGATCATTCCAACTGATTACAACAAACATGAAGAGGACTTCAAGCGTTGCCACCAGATTACAATCAGATCTTATTTGCTCTGTCTAGCCTATAGACATTGGAGCCAACCAGGGCAATCTACCCACACTGCCACTTGTTGCTTGGCAGGACACCAACAAAAATAATCACCATTAAAATCCCTTACTTCAACTCACTCCTGTTCATGTAATGTGTCTGCAGAAAATTACTGAAAGATGAGGATTTGTAAGAGAATTATTTGAACACCAAACACAACAGACTCCCATGTAAAAATCCCACTCTCTGTAAACATCAAAGTACTTAAGAATAACACCATTAGATCCCTGTCAGATGAAAGTAGGGTTGCCAACAGAGATTTCAAAAATAAGGGACAAGCTTCCTAGCACTTCACTGCATCCCTCCTCCCCAGATAGTTATTGACAAAAATAATTAGCGCTACACACTTACACTCGGTGCTTTCTGCAACAATCAGCAAGCAACTCTTTATCTTTTTATGCAGAGGTGAAGAAATCTTTTGCATAGAGATGGACAATTTTACATTTAAAAACAGGACTTCCCTTCTGATAGGGGCGTTATCATCTGGTCTGCTCCTTAATATGTTACTCCTGGCTGTGAAACCTTAGTCCATATCCTTACCAGTTGACATTGCTGGTTGAGGTGCACCTGCCCTGGTCCACAGAACATGGACAAATCCCCTTATCCCTACTTCTGGCTCAGTCAATAATTTTCACTTCTATAGTGTACATCACATACACAGTGCAAGACAAGGCACGGGGAGAGCAAATGCAGAGACACAGGGAATAAAGCAAAAAGGGTGCAAGGGAAGGTCAAAGCAATATAGAAGAGACCATGTTAATGAGGTTTTGTGAAGTGAGGAGGACCTAGAGAAGTAACATCCAGGAAAGCTACATTGGAAGGATAGGTCACTGAAGAAGTCATTCATTGTTGGGCAGACAGTAAAAGGAGCAGGGTGGAGTACCAGACCCATTGTGGAGGGATACTGCAGCTGCTTGGAGGAGGTCACAAAGATCAAGGAGGAAACTGCAGGAGAGCAAGAACACTAAAGATAACTCTTCGGGACACAGGATGCCAATGGAACTTGCTGGGAAAATTGGTCTCAATAATCTGGGCCATTCTGGGTGAGCTGAATGACAGAAGCAGCAAATCCAGCCAAGGGGAATTCTATACAGTCAAATGGAGTTGCTGGTCAGGCTATAGTCTAAAGTTTCAGGGTCGGGTGCAAACCCAGACAACAATGCCTAATAAAAATTGAGCATGCCACCAACAGGAGGATTTTTGAGTAATCCAAGGAATGCAAAGAAGCCCTGACTATTTCGACACATATAAATAAAATGTTTACAATTTATTATCGATGTTATATGGCACAGTAAGCTATTTATCTCACAGTATCTTACTCTGCTATACATTACTTGAAAAAACCTGAAGCAATCTACAGTTATAATTCAACAGACGTTTGAACTCCTATTCTTGAGACACAGAATGCGGAGATATTCTTTGTTGTTCTGTTCTTTCAAGAATGAATCAATAAAAACATTTACATGACTTTTTGTGAAGCACCACCTTATTTCTGATAATGATTAGTGTGAGGCAACAATAAATTTACTTTATGGGGCTGTTTATTTTGTGTGCATTTTGAATAATAATCTTCTCATGCTGATAGTTCTTTTCTCTGTACACCATCTAAACAGCATATGCCAAGTCAAGTTTCATTTCAAAAAGGTTGCATTGTTTAAAATGGAAATTATGCCATCAAAAGCCATTTAAAAAAAATCTCTATCTTCTCAGCTGCAGGTTCATCCATACACTATGTTACAAGCTTCACACAAGCGAGCAATCTCTGACACCATATCTGAGACTCCAATTTGCACACATGACCCTGGACAGAGAATGCCTGTTGAGTACCTATCCAATGGTGACCCCGGGTTAAATGCACAAGCATGCGCTTTCCAGCAGGGGTCGGGAGTGGATACAGGGAAATCTGTTTCTCTGCCCTCTCCTTTGCCCAGTTGATGAGACCAGTCGCACCATCTTGATTCTCCTCCAGTCTTGCATCAGTGGGAGGGTAGGTTGGTTGGGGAGGTTTGAGATTGGGCTGGAGCTGAGCCAGAGAACCTTCCGCAGCTTTTGTCAGGACCATCTAAATTTCCAGGTGAGCTCCCACTTAGCCCTTTATCATTGTCTTTATCGTAACACGTTGTATCAAGCCATCGTTCCCAAATTATATCATCCTGGATAAGTTACATTAACAGCGTCAAGGCCAGTATATCATTGTAAAGTTAAGGGAGCAGTGCAGTGTTTGCTATCAAATGCTATAAATGTTGACAAAGCATTGTTTAAATTAATTAAAAAATATTCCAGTATATATGCTAACCCCATTTAGTGAGTATTTGCTAATTATCTCTTGTCACAATCTCAGCTGACAGAACCATTCCTTCAGGTTTTACCATTCAATATGCCATTTTTAAAAGGGATTTTTTAACTAGGGCCTGGCTGTCACTTTGTCAGTACCTCACTGAACTTTTGTTACGTCCTCTGATATAAACCAAGGTGATGCCAAATGGCATTTTCAGTAGAAACAGAGGAATGCTGATTATTTAAAAGATTTCCTGCTATAGTTGAAACAATCTCTAACCTAGGCAAATGTTCTCAAGTAAGGGGCAAAGTTCACAGAAGACAACCGATTTATTGGTTGGATTCTAAGTTTGAAATAATTGGATAGTTTGTTCTTCACACTGGTGATGTTAGCAGTGAAAACAAACTTGATTTCAAATCCCTGGGAAGTAAGACCTTATTCAGAAATGTGCAGTAGAGACTGGCTCAGCGGCTCATGTTGGATCTTGGCTGGTCCAGTGTCAACTCCAAAGTTGTGCTGGTTCCCAATAACCTTGGGGATGATTAGTTGAATTAAAAACACCCACAAACACCAAGAAGTCATTGGTCTACGATGGTTGCAAGAAACATAGAATCTTGGAAATTGCTTGGGTAATGCAATAAACCAAACATTTGATTCATATCTCCTTACGACATAGAAGAAGGGTATTCATCCCATTGTATCTATGCCAGCAACACACACACACACACACACACACACACACACACACACACACACACACACACACACACACACACACACACACACACACACACAGGCCAATTTTCAGTGGCCAATAGACCTACCAACCCGCACATCTTTGGGATGTGGGAGGAAACTGAAGCACCCAGAGGAAGCCCAGGCAGTCACAGGGAGAAAGTGCAAACTCAACACAGACAGGATCAAACCCAGGTCTCTGGAGCGGTGAGGCAGTAGCTGATGACTTTGAATGTGCGTGTAAGCTTGGCACACTTTCCAGTGTGTGCCTACCACATTGGAACAGAGAATATTGGCTGAGACACTGCTAAAGGGTTTTAGGGCATGGATTAAGCTTCATGGATTAAGCTTTGGTTTCAGGAGGTGCAGCAGCAGAGGGACAGAGGAGTTCAGCATTACAAATCTGCTCAGTGACACTTCTACACTAGACAACTGGATGAGGTATATCAGGAACCTGGTAGAACACTGTGCACCTGTCTTCTCATCAGTGGGAATGGAAAAATGAGAATAAACAGAAAGAGAGGAGAATGAGGAACACACTGTAATAACTGCAACCTCTCCACCCCCTGAAACATGTAAGTAGCAAAACAATGCATACAGGTCTGATTTATGGTTTTCACAAGCAACAATCAATCACTATTAGTTCATTTAATTACCACTAGTTAAGTTATATATAAAAAAACAAAGAGATTCTTTAAATTGAGTGGCCTTATTCCAACCAGCAATCCTTTGTGGGGCCGTCAGTCTTTGGAAAGAGAACCAGCAGGCATGTTTAGAAGCATTCCTCATCGCAAGCTAATGATTATTGGCACTTCTTGTGTAAACATTTTAACACTTCACAGTCTCTCCGAGCTTGTCGTGATGTGTTGCCACCAGGCCAGCCGCATTCTTTTGTGAAGTGCCACTCGAGACTGGGAACTGGCAGTGAGTCTTCTCATCTTTAAAAAGAACAGCTCTAGAGTCTCAGCTGGTGTGAAGAGAGACATGGCGCGTCAAAACCTGGCAAATTCCTCCCGCTGCCATTTGTTTATTGGCAGGTCATTAACAAACAAAATAATTATCATAAAAAACCCCTGGCTTCAGTTCACTCACGATGGGGTAATGTGTCTGCATAAGATTAGTTAAAGGTGAAGACTGCAAAGAGAAGCAGTCAAACACCAACAAACATCAGACACCCTCTGTAAACATCAAAGTGCTAAAGAATAACACTATTAAAGGCTTAGATCCCAGTCAGATGAGACATCTCTCTCCACAGGTACCTTCCTCAATCAGTAGAGTCTGCTGCAGTTTTTTCACATTTACACTTGCTTTGCAGACACAAGGGGCAAATCTTTCTTCCTCTTCTCTTCAAGGCGTTGACTCCTTGACAAACAGTACCAGGGACACCCTCCAATACCAAACCAAAACTCTGGGAGTCCAGACAGTGAATGGTAGATGGAGACTGCAGATGCTGGAATCTGGAGCAACACACAAAACTCTGGAGGAACTCCGCGGGTCGGGCAGCATCAATGGAGGGAAACAAACAGTCGATGTTTCGGGTCGAGATCCTTCATCTGGTCCTGATGAAGGGTCTCAACCAAAAATTTCGAATGTCCATTTCCTTTGATAGATGCTGCCTGAGCCGCTGAGTTCCTCCAGTGAATGCTGGATGGCTATTTGACTTTTGGGGGCATCATAACCAAACAACACATCAACCTCCATTTACTTAGCACTTTTAATGTAGCTTCAAGGTGCTTCACGGAAGCCTTATCAAAAAGCTGACATATTCACCAAAGGAGATTTCATGACTGATGACCAAAAGGCTTACTCAAAATGCTGGAAACTCTCGGTAAGTCAGGCAGCATCTGTAGGAAGAGAAACAGAATTAGTGTTTCAGATTGAAGACCATTCCATCAGTTTTCGATCTGAAACATCAGCTCTGTTCCTGTCTCCATAGATGCTGCCTGATCTGCTGAGTGTTTCCAGCATTTTCTGTTTTTTGTTTCAGATTTCCGGCATCTGCAGTTTTTTTTATTTTAGCTTATTCAAACAGATGGGTTGTAAGGCACATCTCAAAGTAAGAAAGAATGATAGAGATAGAAAGGTTTTTGGAAGGCAAATCTAGAGCTTTGAGTCTTTCCAGCTGAAGACATGACTAGCAGTTGTGGAGCAGTTATGATAGTGAATGAGAAAGAGACCAGAACTGTAGAACCACATATACCTCAGAGAGGGATAGTAGCGGAGGAGATTCCAGAGACTGGAAGGAGTGAGGCTACAGAATGCTTTGAGAACAAGGCTGGGAATTTTTAAATCAGGGTGTTGCCTTGTGTGTCATCAAGGGCAGAAGTGATAAGTAAATGGGACATTCACATAAAGAGCAGAGATTTGGATGTCCTCATGTTTATGGAGAACAGAACAAAAAACGCTGCCAGAAGTGTAGGAATACTCAAGTCTAGAGGTGGCAAAGTTCAAACTAAATCTATTGCCAGCCAGTCTTGTGTGCTACCTAGAAGGAAAAGGGATGACTGCATTTTATTTTACTCCATGATCTCTTGGTTGCTGAGATCAATTCGCGCACCTCTTCCGTGACTGAAATTAGCTGGGCCACTCCAAGATGGGAATTCACACATTTCAGTAGCACTGAATTCATAAAGGGAGACTTTTCCTTGTAATACCAGCTCACATATTAGATTCTGATACAGGACAGATCATAAAGTGAGCTTCGTAATGTTGTTTTGTATTGAAGTGCCCAGAAGTATAGTTTAAGAAGGAAATGGTTGCACTTGCTCATTGATCCAGGCCCCTCAATCTCATGTTAATCATACAGAAGACCCTAAATGCCCTTCCCCTTATCCCTAATCTGCATAATTACTGACGCCTTCTCCCATCACATTCACACAATCCTATGGGAGGTTCCAAATTTGTAATATCCCACAAGGCATAATTTACAGACAGGTATTTCAAAGGTGCTATATTTGGACATGTTAAGCAATTCGTAACACCCAATCCCAAGCTTTAGATATAATACTCCAGGCAAATTCTTTCCACCTGTACTGTAGAAAATATTTAGCAAATCCTTTCCACAGCACACACCTTCCTCCACCTGGCACTATAGCATTGATTCAGTGCTAACACACTGATCTAACACACACTTCTCCTTTTCTATTAGAAAGACCATTGAAAATGCTCTCATAACAGGCATTTTGTAACAGAATCAAGATCCAGGACAGATTTGAATTAATTTACTCTCTTCTCTATTATCAACATAAAGGAAAATTACATAATTTAGTTCTTGAACAGAAGTCAGAGTAAGGTCTGTGAGACTATAGCTCCAATTCTCCAATATTTTATGTTTCTAATTTTCAGTGGAAGTGAAAAATCACTCAGTTTATCTACAGTCTGATGGATAAAAACACATGAGATGTGGTCAAGAAAACATAATTAAGCTCATCATTAAGTTACTCTTAATGGTATTGTACGACTTCAGGAAAATGACACTTCCCTGAATTCCCAGCACTCTTCTCCCTTGTTTATTCCATGTCACTGTGTTCACCTTTGGTAGGTCAACACAGCTCCTGACTTGGAAAATATGAGACTCATCCCCTGCACAGAGGGTTCTGCTTTGCACTTTGGTATGGCATCACTCTCATCATTAGCAGAGCATGTCACACTAATCGCAAGGATGGGCTACAATTCACCACAGAGGAAGAACTTGCCTTTACAAGGGGGAGAAATGCCTATTCTGTCCTGTAGATATTTACTGTATAAACAGTAAACACTGTTTACAATCTTTTAAGAATCCACATAATGACAAAGTAAAAAGCTGTAGGTCCTCCCCAGATTACGGCCAGGTTCCATTCCTGTGACCCGAGCAATTCACAAGTCAGAAATGCAGCCATGAACCAAGTTCCCACACTGCAGAATGTGCCTGCAGCCCCCTAGCAACCGGCAAACCCATCCCACCGGTCTCCCAAACACTAGTTTGTATGTACGGACTGTATGTAAGTCAGGGTTTGTAAGCTGGGGAGGACCTGTAATGTATTCCCTTGAGAAGAGCAACGTTATTAAGGATTATTAACACCACACTCACAAAGCAAATCAAACAGGATGAACTTTACACTGTTGGCCTGGGAAACAGGAGCAGGAGAAGGTCGTCCAGCCCTTTGAGCCTGCTCCGCCATTTATCAAGATTTTCTACCTCACTGACCCTTTCCTACACTACACCCATATCCTTTGGTTCTTTAATATCCAGAAATCTATTGATCTCTCTTTTGAATGAAATCAACAACTAAGCCTCTTGGGCAGAGAATTCCTTGGGTTCACCACCCTCAGTGTGAAGAAATTTTCCCTCATCTAAGTCCAAAGGCCTTAATCTCAAACCATGACAATGATCCTAGACTTGTCCATCAGGGAAAACATCCTCCCAGCAACCAGCTCGTCAAGCCCCTTAATACTTTGTAAGTTTCAATAAGATCTGTTCTCATCCTTCGAAGCTCAAGAGAACAGGGTCCCAATCACCTCAATCTCTTCTCATAAGGAAACCTTGTTATTCCTGAAACTAGTCCCATGAATTTTCACTGCTCTATCTCCACAGCAAGTACATCCTTTCTTAGGTAAGGAGACTAAACTCCACATGCAGTAAAAATTCCATGAACGTATGTACTTTCCCCATCTATCTGACTTATTTATTAAAATGCTTTGCAGCCGTTTGCATTTAAGCAGACTTCCACCATTACAATTTACTACTGAATCACTTTCCACCTAATAAACGAACTACACTCAAAGAAATAAACTTCAATTAAAACCACTCGTTATATTTCCCTGCCTGACAAGATTAATGGCCAGAGTTTTACATGACTGTTGATACATTTATTGGAACTATTTTTCTAAGCTTAAAGACTGTCCAGATTCCACCTCAAGGCAGTCAGATCTGTTTCCATTATCGGTTGAGGGTTCTCCAGAGTGTTATTGATTGGACTGTGATGGGACAGTTCGAGGACAAAGCAAAACTAATTAAGCAGTGAGCACAAAGAATTGTACCTTCAATACTGTTTGAAGCTGCATTTAATTACTGTGTGGATAAAACAACACAGAGCCAAGCATGCATTTGTTACGGTATAAATGTACTACGCTGTAAATATTGACTGGAAACCTACAGTTTGATCTAACACTCTGGATTGCTACCCTGAAGGCGCCGAGAGAATGGGATGAAGCAGGCAAAGATGAGGTCTTTGTGTGCTGTTTGTGTAACACTTAGCTGACAATGCACACATTAAACAGAGCTTTGGACTTGACTCCTGAATGGAAGATAAAACAACACCAGCCTCCACCTGCAAGGCTGCATAACAGAGTTTTCAGATTTATTTCTCTCTCTCTATTGAAGGTATTGCTCAGTTTGGGGGGAACCCTATCGAACTGGAGACAGCTCTTCTTGTGGTAAGTCACCCAAACAGGGTGAGCACTAACGTGCAAGTCAAACAAGCTGGTGCCACTGCAGAGCTGGGATACAACAGCATCTCAAACCCCCATGAGCTTACTGTCAACTAGGGGGGATGGGTGGCCAATCAATTGTAAGCCCAGGTAAGAGCACAGCAGCGGAGATATGAGTTAGGGGATGGGGGTGGGGGGGGGGTGGTGTTGGGTAGGGAGGGGAAGGTGGGGCAAGGAGGAAGGGGATAGTAAATTAAACAGTATTAATCTGATCATTGCACTGCCAACTCAGGCGAAGGTTTTATACTCTATTAAACATACTTGGCACCTTTCCAGTAGATTTCCAGCAGCTTCAGCAACAACTTATGTCTGCTTTTACCCATATTCAATCAAACTTCTACCCAAACAACAAATATATATTCCTGAGTTATAAGTATATAGTATCTGTAATTCAGTGTGTGAACACTGTGATTCACTGCACACAGTCCGTAATATAGTGTGTGTAATATCTGTGATCCAGTGTATGTGATATCCATGGTTCTGTGTGTGATATCCATGATTAAGTGTATTCGACATCTGTGGTTCTGTGTAAATGATATTGGTGATTTTGGGTGTGATATCTTTGATTCAGATTGTGATATATGTGATTCAGAGCATGATATCTGTGATTCATGTGAAGTATCTGTGATTCAGCATGTAGTGGCTGTGGTTTGAGTGTCATCTCCACTTTGGCAGCTATTGTTAAACATCACTGATGGGGTTGGAATTTCTTTAAGTGTGGAGGGTGCACTTTCTTAAGTAAATATCTGCATTTTGAAGTGTCAGCAGTTTCCTATTTTCTAAGATTGTGTTTTACACTCTGCTAAAAAAAAGCCAGGACCAGCATTCTTTAGCAACAGCAGGTAATAACATCAAGCTGATGTTAATGTTGTAAACCAGCCTTGTAAGCAAACTGCAACTTCATGAGGTTGCGAATGAGAAGTGACAGGCAGCAATCAAAAGTGCTTTAACTCTCCAGGAGTGCAGTCAGCTACAGACCCTGGTCCTCTCCACCATACTGCTGGCAAGCAAAGGCCAGTGGTAGGTGTGGTAGGTGTGGAGGGTAGATTCAAGTGCCAGCTTTCTGCAAATCTGCAAAGCACTGAGGCCCATTCCTCAGACTGGATGCAGCAGAAGCAGAAAGGAACATGAAGCACGGAATATATTGATACCAGAAGTATAAAGCACAGTAAGTTGGAAGTAGCTGTTGAGGTAACATAAAAACTCCAGGGATTTGCTTTTACTTCATTTTGTGGGACAGAAGGGGTGCAAAACAACAAACACACATACACACACACACACATATATATGTACACACATCCACCTGCATATACATGTACATATATACATGATATATACATATCACACACACACACAGACATTATGTACACACAGACACACACGCACACAGACACACACACAAATCTGAGGGACTGCCTGAGAAGAAGATTTCACCTCACATTGCTGATTATTAAAAAGAAGTTAAATACACAAAGCAAATGGGGATGTGTGAGAGTAGAAGCTCTTTCAGGAGTTTTCTAAACGCAAAGTTGGATCACAGTCATTCGGCTGCCATTAAAAATTAGATAGTGTTTCTGCTGTAAACAGTGAAAGGGTTAAATGAGCATTTTGTTAAACAGCATGGGGCATCCTCATTTCATATTGTTGTTGCCACACCTTAGTGCATCTCACACTTTTAGCAGCAATGTCATTAATTCACTAGAAGAAGACTGCCCAGGTTCATGTAACGCACCGATGTGCATGGTATAGATGTTATACATGTACATGGTCATAGTAACCATGCATGTGCCATGGATGTGCATGCTACAGATATGCACACACAAGATAAAGCATAGATGTACATGGTATAGGTGCACATGCTACAGATATGCATGTTACAGATAAACCACTTCCAAGTGCATCTAATTATTTTCACAGTCGACAGACTGTGCTGCGTACACTTTACTCCACGCCAACCAAGTATAGGTGAAAAGAGAAGTCACCCAGGACATAGGCAAAGTGAAGTAGTTACTCCTTTAAATACCATTTTCCCCCCTGCCTTCTCTGGCCACAATAGGACAATTCATCCTGCACAACCATCATATTGCAGACAATGCAATTCATTCAAGGAATGTTTATTTTGATAAACAAAGAACAACAGGCTCATGTGTTTTCTTCATTAAGAAAACTTCTTTTCTGACTTTGGGTGAGTTAGTGAGTTGTTATTGACATGCCTCATGAAATCAGTCAATCACAAGTCACTGCTAATCGAAACCACATGGTGTCTAGCAAGAGTTGTATAATGGCATGGCTACAATTCAAGTTAGAGCCAGCAAAACTCAGCACCCTGAAACCAATTATGTTTTATATATTTATACAAAACAGTGCTAGACTGGATGGGAAAAAAGTACATTCTTCAGGGCTGACAGTAAGCAAGTGTAAACTTCAATAAAATATTTGATTTCAGCTGAGGTTCCACCAACTGACGAGTAATGTGTTTATGTTATACCCGATTTCTTGCATTCCCTGGACTTTAATTATCCTGATGTGTGCTGGCTGGGTCTCTAGGCCACTCTGCCTCACTTTTCAGGTCCCCTACCTTCCCCCTCCTCTAATTTCTAAGTTCCCTTCCCCCTGGTTAAGCCTTTGATTGGTTTCCTGCAATGATAACACTCACAAGTGCTCTACTGGAGCTCTCCCTTCACACTGAAGGCTGTTGATTGAATGTGAAGAAACAGTCAATTTGGATTTAAACCAATAATGGATATGCATGCAGGGTGCTTGGGTAAAGGCAAGGTGACTGATGGACGAGGTCTGAGGTCAAGTCCACCAATCTTCATATTCACCCTCACTTCAACAAGATAGCTTTACAAGGAAGTTCATTTTCACTCTTCAATCACCCTTGCCTGTATCCAAACTCTTCTTAGAATGAAACCGTATGTTATTTCTTTGATAATACCTCATCTCTTACCCATGACTTGGCTCCTACCACATTTATCAATAAAATAGATACAGCAACAAGAAAGACAGATACTTCTGTATTTCACTCTGCTGGCTTTAGACACAGTTATACCGCATATTGACACATTTCATACTAGTTTTAAAATAGTTGACTGAGGAATATTTTGAGGTTGCTTTTATGATTTCCCATCCCTTTGACCAATTCTAAAATTGTTTGCAGTGACTTTTTTCATTTCACACTGGACAGGCTTTCTTGTAAGATTGCATTGGTTTTAGGAGAACCCATTCATTTCTGCTATGTCTACTGAGATATCACTCCTGTGTTGTTTGTTCTCCCCATTTAGGAGCCAAGATATGTTCATGGAGGCTAGACAAAGGTAAAAGTAAGCCTGACACAGTGCCAGTAAGAAAGTGGCCAATGCAGATAATACAAATGGATTAAATCAGCAAAAAACAAGCTGCTGGAAGAATTCAGCGGGTCAGGCAGTCGACGTTTTGGCAGTCCAGGTGAAGGGTCTCAACCCAAAACATCAACCGTCTATTTCCCTCCACAGATGCTGCCTGACCTGCTAAGTTCTTCCAATAACTCGTTTGTTGCTCCAAACACCAGACTCTTGTCTCCCGATTAATTCGCCAATGTTAGTGTTATGACAGTATCAGCGAGAAATTTAAGATACTTTCACTCCAGAGGCTAGAAATTGTTACTACAAAGTGAAAAAGCAAATAATCCTTCAGAATTCACCATCCACAATTATAAAGGTAGAACAACTTACTGCATCTCCCAGATATACATGCCAATGGTTCCAAGAAAGAAAAAATCTAAACAAAATCTATAAAATAATGCACATTTCTAAGTCACAATCCTCATCTGTGGCCAGAGCAGTATTATACCATATATTGAAGGAATAGATCAGGTAATGTCTTAGAGTAACACGATAACAGGACTGAAATATTAGCTGTTTAAAACATATAGATCTTTCAAACTAAAACTAAACCATGAGAAGCTGAATTGGACATTATTGGCTACCTAGCAATGCACTGAATGGAAGGAAGACTTTACATATCATGTCATCACATCTCTCAGAACTCATTGCTCCAATCAGAGGTGTTATTATTAAGACAAATATTGAAGCCACTTTGTTCACAGCAAGGTGCCACAAACAGAAATAAGATGGAGTACATTTATACTTTGTCATGGCGTTGATTAAGGGGGAAACATTTGCCAGAATGCATTGCTACCTTTTTGAATGAGACCATGTCTCCACCTTTCATTGTTTCTTGATGGCATGCAAGTCATGATCCTAGCCAAGGTGTCCATAGCAGAGATAATCTTGGTGCAGACCACGTCATTGCCCTAAAACTTTCCCTCAATGCAATGTTGCACTTCACCTTGAACAAGCTTTCCCAGTCAAATGGAATTAATCTAGAGGATCGATGAGAAACTGTTCAATCTTTACAGCCTATACCCCAGAACCAACATTATCCTGATCTCAGCAGCCGAGCTGCAGAGCACAGTCATCACTTGTGTTTGCACACATTTGAAACCCAAGGTCTAAGTCATCGCTAACTTGTTGACTGAAGCATTAGTGACATCCACAAGACAAAGGCCCTTTTACTGACCTGCCCCAGCTGAACCATACTGTCCACCAACAGTAATGGTTCATGATGTGAGCCTGGCACCTCTCAGCAAAGGCAGATATTGATGATGAAGTTATAATTATCTTCAGTGCTCCAGCACAGCCTTTGGCTGACTGAGGAAAGGGGCATTTGAAGATCAAGAACTCAAACTCTACACAAAACTAGTAGTCTAACGGGCAACAGAGATTCCTGCCCTCCTACATGATTCTGAGATCTCAACTACCTACAGCAGGCACCTCACTGCCTTGGAAAGATGCCTCCAACCCCATGTCCACAAAATTCTCCAATTCTACTGAACCAACATCAACATCCTCTCACAGGCCAACATCCTCAGTGTTGGGAGCCTGATTACATTCAGTCTGGGCAGGCTACATGCGCAACGTGCCCAACATTATACTCCCAAAACAGATAATGTACTTTGAGCTCTGTTGAGGAAGAGATTACCAGGTAGACAAAGGAAAAAAATACAAATATGTTCTCAAAGACTTGGGGAAAAAAAGTGCAACATCTCCTGTCTCCGAGGAACCTCTGCCCATGATCACTCAAAGTGAAGAAGCAGCATTTGCGGTGGTATTGAGAATCTTGAGTCCAAGCATAAGGCACAGAGAGAAGCTCAGTACAACTGGCAAAAGGAGTACACCACAAGCTCCTCTCCCACCCAGCTTGTCTGCGGATCCCATATTGGCCTCAACAACCACCACAGAACTGGACTGGAAGCAAGTCGTAGAATCATAGAGTCAGACAGCATGGAAACAGACCCAACTAGTCCATGCCAACCAAGATGCCCAACCAAGCTAGTCCCATTTGCCTATATTTGGCCTATAACCTTCTAAACCTTTCCCTTCCACATACTTATCCAAATATCTTTTAAATATTGTTAATATACCTGTCTCAACCACTTCCTCTGGTAGCTCATTCCACATTCACACCACCTTCTGTGTAAAAAAAGTTGCTCCTCAAGTTCCTATTAAATATTTCCCCTCTCACCTTAAACCTATGCCCTCTAGTTCTTGATTCAACCAATGCTGAGAAAAGTACTGAGTGCATTCACCTAATCTATGCCCTGCATGATTTTGTACACCTCTGTAAGATCACCTCTCAGTCTCCTACGTTCCAAAGAAAACGTCACTCGTGGTCCCTTGAGACTGCCTGAGAAAGAAAGGAGTTCTGTGCAAATTTTGACTGCCAAGGTAAACTAAAAATAAACAAAATAACAACGTGCGAAAGAACAAATATGACTACTTTTGGAAGAGGCTCCTGAAATCCATCTCTCAATCCAGTGTAGTTCAGAAGGGTTGTTGCATTGTCAGAAATGCCATCTTTCAAGGCTCTGTCCACTCTCTCAGGTGAATGTAAAAACTTCTGTATCTTGGGTAATACTTTTTCCCTCAAACAATATTTCCAAGGCAGATCATCTGATCATCATCATTTGCCGTTTGTGGAAATTTGCTGTATCAAAGGTAGTTGCTGCATTTCCTATAGCAGTAACCACTCTTCAAGACAACCACATAGGATGTAAAGTGCTCAGAGGTGTTCTGAAAGGTAGTGTATCAATGCAAGTCTTCTTGTTTTTCTGTGGAGAGCAGTTTTATTTAATTAGTACCATATCACCAATATTGCATCAAAGGTAAAGAGAGTATATTTTGGTACATGCTTGGGACAATTATCAAACCTAAATTTAGTTTGAAGCAGCACATAAGCAGGCCCTAAAACCTAACTCCAGCCACCATCTTTGTTCGTGATGGGAAAGAGAACAAAATGAAATGATTCAGTTTTTGTGCAAGGCCGTTGTGTAGGTTTTTTTTATATTCATAAATAGACCCAAGGGAGACAAACAAAAAGAGGTTTCCCACAATTTAAAAAAATAAAGTTCCAAGAATCTAATAGTGTCAATTTGTAAAGTGCTAACAATTTAAATGAAACATAATTGTGTCTATCAAGGCCCTTTAATGTTGCTGAAACTTTTTAACAATGAAAATGACATTAATGTATGTACTTTTTCATATAAATTATTACCATAACAGAGAAAAGCAGGAGCTCATTTAACTATAGAGCAAATCACTTAAGGGTAATTTACGCCCAGGCACCAATTTGGGAATCAGATCTGAAGCAGACAAAAGTCCTCAAAATACCAATTTTGGGTTTGGAGTAAGTTCTGCAATACTCTAACTGTTACAAAAACAAATTACTCAAATACTTGTCCATGTGCTCTGGTTCCAAAGCTCTGTATCTCAGTTTCATACCTCAGGGAAGCTAAACATGACTTTATATCTCCCTGTTTTACCTTTTAGTTCCCATCTTTCTACAGATGTTGTCTCCAATCCCTTACCAGTACCACCATGTCCCCCCTACACATCTACTGCAGCTTGGACAGTAAGAGATAAAGGGTCATAGAATCATAGTCATGCAGCACGGAAACAGGCCCTTCAGCCCAACTGGTCCATGCTGACCAAGATTCCCATCTAAGCTAGTCCCATTTGCCTGCATTTGGCCCATATCCCTCTCAACATTTCCTATCCATGTACCTGTCCAAGTACCTTTTAAATGTTGTTAATGCTGTTAAGGGTCTCAGCCCAAAACTTCAACTGTCCATTTCCCTCCGTAGCTGCTGCCGGACTGGCTGAGTTCTTCCAGCATTTTGTGTGCTGCTCACAATTCTGACGTCCACTGACTTCCCAATTTCCCAAGAGGGTCTGCCTTCTGGGAAGTGAATTCTGCTGGATTTCACATCCCCTAACCCAAAGAACACTGATGATAAATTCAATTCTCCTGCCAGCATCTGAAATGATTTTAGCAAATCCAACTGAGAGGGAAGCTGACATCCTACAGGACTGTGACAGCAGCACCACTTGTCACCATCACCAGGTGAGAACAAGTCTCCTTCCATTAACCAATAAAATCCTTCATTGTTCCTAATGACATTCACTTGCAAAGGTAGATCAAGTTTGTACAAAGAGATGGTGATAAATTGCACTACTTTACCAATTCTGATACTAAACCAGACCAATGTTTCTTTTACTTTTCAGTCACAGGGAGCTCACAGAATATATGTGCAGTTACTCACATTGGCTGAGCAGTTCTGCGCTTGCTGTTCTTAGCCAGGGGGCAGTGGGGATGCTATAATTTGCCTCAGTGTGATTGGTTCGGGTGAGATGAACAGGATTAAAATCATCAAGGTTTCCACTCTTCCAACTTCTCTCATCGCAATCCATTTAGGTATAAACATTGAATTTAATGGAAAATTGCTTCTAGCGGGTGATTCCCTCACAGTTGAATAGCATGTCAGCGCTCACTGCTTAGGTTTGCTTGCGAAGAAGAATCACTCAGGGGAGGTCCCAGAGAGTGATAGAAGGTTGTGGCAACGACAGACAGCACCCTTAAGAGCACAGCAGGAAATTATATGAGTTAAACACTTTCCCATAAAGGACAGATTAACCCTGAATGCTGAAAGTAGAGGTTGACAGCAGTGTCATGTATTATACAACTGGCCTTGAAAATATTATTCTCTTATTGTATACAGGAGCTGGCAAAGATAGAAATTGTGACTATTTACAGGTTCCAGTAAGCGCACAGAGAATTATTAATAAAGCGAAGAAAAGAAGTTAACAATTACTTTGCCCCTTCCTGTCTTGTCTTGACAAACCCCAGAGGGATTGCTATCTACCCAGACAGTCAGGTTTCACAATAGTAACTTCTGATCCAACATGATCACACACACACAGCTTCACTCATGGGTGCACCTCTCTGCGTATGCTTGATTATATGTCTGTTTCTATCAGAAATACATATTTAAATCAACTCAATGTGCACAAGGGTGGGGACTCCTCGTTTCTTTTTATACTTCTGCCAGGAAAAGCTGACAATTGTCTAATGTTAAGTCAATGACACCATTAATCTGCAGATGACAATGAGAGGAAAAAGCATGGCATATTCAGAGCTCTGGCCGCCCCTGCTTTTCTCTGTTGCTGTGTGACTCCCTCATCTGTGTGTGGTGGGCAATGTAATGCAGGGAGCAGGGAGGAGTGATTGTGGCAAAAGACTGGCCATGATAGAACAGTACCTTTAATGTTACACATGCTTTAATTTCACACTTGTTCTCATTATGCAGGTTTTAATATCAGAAGCAATTTACTGCAGATGCTGAAATCCTGAAGTAAAAGTAGAGACAGGCTCAAGGAGAGCTTCTATCCCGCTATAATGACTATTGAATGGTTCCCTAGTACGATAAGATGGACTCTTGACCTCACAGTCTACCTCACTACGGCCTTGTACCTTATTGTCTGCCTGCACTGCACTTTCTCTGTAACCGTAACACTTTATTCTGCATTCTGTTATTGCTTTTCCCTTGTACTACCTCAGTGTACTGATGTGATGAAATGATCTGTATGGATGGCATGCAAAACAAAGATTTTCACTGTACCTCGGAACATGTGACAATAATAAACCAATTTACCAATTTAGAATCATGTAAATATTCAGCAGGTGAGGCAACATCTATGAAGGGAAGCCCAGAGTTAACGCTTCAGGTCACTGATGTTTTACCTGCCAAAAACATGGACTGTTTCTCTCACTATAGATGTTTCCCAACAGTTGACAGAAGTTGGAACTCAAATGTGTGACCTACAATCATTGTTGAACAGTCTCAGTCGAACAAGGAACATATCGTACTATTTTGTTGCTTTTTTTGTCTATCTAAAGCAACACTCTGCTGACATCTGGCTGGTCCTTGACAGAACTGACTGCAGACTGATCCAACACCTTCCAACGTCCACAGAGTGAGCTATAACCACAGGGTGTCTGTTCTGCATTTAGACACTGACATTTTCATTCAATGGGTGCCTCAGTGGTGACACCACTGGCAGCAATTCATTACTGCAGGCTTCAGGAGAGGTGACTCAGGGGGCCCCTCAGAGTGTATTGGGGCCTTGAGGCAGGAGGCAAAGACGTGCCCATCAACTAACTCCTACAAAGTTTTCAGAGACAGCACATCCCACGAGGGATTGTCTGGTGAACAATACAATTGCAGGGTCCAGCACGTCAGTGCTAAGGATGAGGCTAAAGCATCCACAGCCACGTTCAACAGAGGTACTAAGTGGATGATCCATCTTGTTTCCCTCCTGAGATCTCCATAATGACATGGAATCCCGTCTTCGGTTAATTCAGCTTACTCCACAAAATATCCAGGAATAGCTGAGAGCACTGGATATAGCAAAGTCTACGGGCTACAAAAGTGCCAGGCAATGCCCATTTCCAACAAGAGAGAGCTACCCACCTATTGATATTCAATGGCATTACCGTCACCATTGACAAGGTACACAAGGGGACCAGCCAAGTAATAATGTGGCTCTAAGAGCAGGTCAGAGGCTGTATATCCTATGGCAAATGATTCAAAAGCCTTCCCACCATCTGCATGAAATACTCTCCACTTGCTTGGATGAGCACACTCCAACAACTCTTAAGAAGCTCAACAACATCCAGGACAAAGCAGCCCACTGGATTGCCACTCTAACCACCACCCCAAACACCTATTCCCTTCACACAGCAGTGCAGTGGATGATATGTACACCATCTACAAAATGCACTGTAGTTGCTTGCCCAGGCTACTCAAATATCACCTCCCAAATCTGGAGCCTCAGTTACCAAGAAGGACAAATTGGTAAATTGGTTTACTATTGTCACATGTACTGAGGTACAGTGAAAAACTTTGTTTTGCATGCCATCCATACATATCATTTCATCACATCAGTGCATTGAGGTAGTGCATGGGAAAATAATAACAGAATTCAGAGTAAAGTGCTACAGTTACAGAGAAAGTGCAGTGCAGACAGATGATAAGGTGCGAGGCCACAACAAGGTAGATTGTGGGGTCAAGAGTCCACCTTATCATATTAGGGGACCATTCAATAGTCTTACAACAGCAGGATAGAAGCTGTCCTTGAGCCTGGTGGTATGTACTTTCAGGCTTTTATATTTTCTGTCCAATGGGAAGGGGGAGAAGAGAGAATGTACAGTGTCAGGCAGCAGGTGCATATGGACTCTGCCACCTGCAGGTTCCCCTCCAAGACTCACATCATTCTGATCTGAATATATATTGATGGTTCTTTATCATCACTACGTCCAGAGCTCTCCACCCAACTGTACTGTGGGAAAACCTTCACCAGAAGGACTCCAGCAGTTCAATAAGGCAGCTCAGCAACATGGAAGTTAGGGATGGCCTTGCTGGTGATGCCAAGATCCCAAAATTTGAATATATGCAAAGAAAAGCCTCAGGTCTTCCAGAGCTATCTCCATTGGGATCTGTAACATATTGTATGAAGACCATTAATCATGGTTTCATGGCTGAACAGCTCTTTTGTTGAAAGTCAATGTCACCTTGACTCTCAGCTTCCTCACCACAGATTCTTTGCAAGCAGTCTCCCACATTGCGGCTCACCATCGCTCAGAGGTTATCCAGGCACTGTATTCACAGAGAGATCTGCTTGGATTTCACTGAGATCCAGATGGCATCTTGGGCACTGGATTTGCGTGAGAGCAGGCAGCCATTCACCTCACTCACATGTCTATGGGGGCTCCCATGAAGAACAAATATTTCATCAACTGGAAAGGGTTCCGCTCTCTCAACATGCAGAAAATTGTGGGTCATGAGAATAACTTCCTCATTGTGAATGATATGTTTCTAGGAAGCCACACCGACTCCTTCATTTTCAGTGACCAGTACTGTGCGGAGGGATGGATCCCAGGACTACCCTCTACTTCCCTGGCTCCTCCCATCGAGGCACTCTCCAACCAGAGCAGCCAAGTGCAGATACAACAAGAGTCTCGCAGTAGTGGGAAATGCCAATGGTCTCCTGGAGATGGGACTCCATCAGTCCTACGAACTCTACAATACACACAGACTTTCCATGATTTCTTTGCTAAGAAACAGATGGTCATCGTGTCTGGATTCAGAGTAAGACAGAGAGGCAACTCCATTCTGGGAGATGTTTGTGAAGAGGCTTTGTGTTTTGCATTATCCCAAGCTGACAAACGCAACTTTCCCAAATTGTCAATCTTTCAGCAAAGTCCCACAAAGTTCACAGTGTCAGTCTCATTCCTTGTCCGTACCACTCCATCACAAAGAAATATAACTTCAGAGGTATGAGGTGAGGATGACAGACAGGACTTACGGGACAGCTTAAATCCTTGTAACAGCACCAGATCTCATGACATTTTTCTGCATTCCATGTTAGTTTCATGACCAGCCCTGTGTTGTCCATGAGATACTTTTTTCTTTTCATTCCATCCACCCAAAAAAAGTCACATATAGCAGTCTGTGCTGGGCATGCTTCACTTGCACAAGAAGCACAGGAATGAAGAACAGTTGGACTTGAGCCATGCACTCTAAAGATGCAATGAGATTGTAATAGAAGGTGATTATTGATGCCTTGCAGACAGTTGATGGATGTTTTCCTGTGTGAAAGATATTGCTGTTGTAGATTAGTATTCACCACGTGGTACAAAAAAATCTCTGTGAATATTGGACCCTTTTTTTTAACGTGGAGGACCTTTTAACTGTTTAGGGGTTTACGCAGTCTCTGCTTTGGAACTAGGAAGCAGCCAGCCATCCAATCAAGACTGAACCACAGATTCTCCCCCGTCGGAAACTTCGTGCACACACACTATGAGCACTTACCTCTGTAACTCCCCTCCAGCACCTCACAGACGTGACTAGTATTCATGTATCTGCCCTGGGTTATATTGTGACCAGGATATCCCATGTTAAAAGATCCAGAGATGACTCTGTCCTCAACCAACATCCGTACACTCACACTTCTTCCTTCCACTCCCAAAGCTGCTAACTCTATGGGACGTCAGTATTGTGAGCCCCACCAAATCTATACACAAACCTAGTGAACCTTAACCCAAGAAGTCTAGAGAGCAGCCATGAGGATATTCCACCATCCACTAGGAGGCAAACTATTCAACTGTGGGTTGCCTCATCCTGTATCCTCCCAATCTCCACACCAGCTGAGGCCCCAGACCAGTGTTTTTGAACTCCCATTCCCCATGCTATCGCAGAGGATTCTGATGCCAAGAGAGCCTTCCCACTGGAGTTGGCACTGGAACTGTTGCTGTAGGACAGTGCCAATCTGTCTTGGAGGATCTCAGCAGCAATGCCCTCTGTGCACCCAATAATCTGGGGGCACACAGGAAAAGTGGTTGAGGGGACCACATACCAGTGCCTCTCTTCACCCCAGGAGACTGAAGTTCAGAAAGCTAGGAGCAAGCTGCAGGAATAATTCTCTGCAAGAATAATTTGACAACTTACTACTTGAAACACCTTATGGGGTTTCCTGAATAATAATGGATCTGTGAGGGGAAAAGCTAAGCACCACATTTCACTGCACAGGAATAATATAAAACAGTCAACGAGCGCACAAAGTATAACACCAATGCACTTCAAGAAAGGCAGACTCACAGAAAGTAAAAGTGTGAACAAACAAACAGCAGACTCAGTCTTTCAGAGGCCTGCTGGCTCCCACATGCCTTGTCTTGATGCAGCTCTTTGCAAACAAGCAAGAATTTCCAGCCTCCTGCATTCTTTCAGCCACTGACATCTCGCCAGAATCCCCCAACAAAAGGAAGTAATCCAAAAAGATTGGGGAATTCATTAATCAGTTCCTAAAAGTGTCTGTATCTGATACAGTAACAATCTTCTCACCTCAGCATTCACACACACACAAAAAAACAATTTAGTCTCCTGGAATGCCACACATGGGCAGCTGGAGGGTTTTATCTGTTGCTGGACTGTAGCTCTCTGCATTCTGCCCTCTGAACACCCACATGCCAAGACAGGATTGACACTGAGCTACTCAATGAAAGGATAAGAGATTGTAAGTGGGAGCTTAAGGTGAAAGATAACTCCCTCAGACAGGAAATTTATTTTGTCATCAGCCAGGCTTGTATGTAACTCATGCTATCAGATCCATCTTCATCCAATGAGATCTCTAATACACGATTACCATTGCTCCCTCCCACTCCAGCCCTCCCTTACCCTCAGTATTTCTTCCACATACACATTTGCTCCACAAATTATCATCCAGACACTGGCTGGCATTCTCCATCAAACAGTCCTCCTTGTTCCTTCTCTGTAAGGGTCCATTCACTTCTGTAGACTGGTGCTGTTGCTTGAGGTGAAACTATGTGATGTCAGCTGACCAGGCAGTTCACCACTGAAGTCCTGGGCCCAACATCTGGTGAGGTGCTGAGCGCTACAGCTGGTGAGGTGCTGAGTCCAACACTTGGCGAGTCTCAAGTCCGACACCTAGTGAGGTGCTGAGCCCAACGTCTGGTGAGGAGCTGAGTCCAACACTTGGCGAGTCCCGAGTCCAAGACCTAGTGAGGTGCTGAGCCCTACATCTGGTGAGATCCTGAACCCAACATCCAGTGAGGTCCTGAACCCAACATCCAGTGAGGTCCTGAACCCAACATCTAGTGAGATGCTGAGCCCAACATCTGGTGAGGTGCTGAGCCCAACATCTGGTGAGGTGCTGAACCCAACAACTAATGAGGCAGTAAGAATGCTGATTCAGAAAACCAGCTACACTGAAAATAAAGGCAAAGGATATGAGCGACGCATCTTATCCACATTTGCCCAAAATGTTGTATAGGACTCGGCTACTAAAGACAGAGTGATTAAACATCAAGCAGACAACACCACCAGAGAAAGGTGAAAGGTGCAAAGGCATGTGGGCAATCCAGTACCTCACCAGGTGTGGAGTCAGTACTCACCAGGTGTGGGGTTAGTACCTCACCAGGTGTGGGGTCAGTACTCACCAGGTGTGTGGGGTCAGCGCAAGTGCTTTCTGCTCACAAGTTTTGATGGAAGAAATCAGTTGGGATGTTCACTGGTTGTGCAGGGTCAGGTGTCATTGAGAGAGACTGGGAGCAGGCTGGATCCTGGTGAGAGAGTGGATGGGGCTGGAGTCAGGATGAGGAGTTCTCCAGGGAAAGATCAAGCTGATGTCCAGTTGTGTTCAATTTGCCAGAGTGGTGAAAGGGGTTGGGGGGGCGAGGTCATCGAAACAGGCCCAAGAGGAGATTCTGGTGGTTAGAGACATAGTCGGTTGCCTGAAGTTGTAAGCAATGAGTGGACACTGGAGCAAAGCAGAGCATACCTGCACAGCAATGAACATCTCCATTTTCCCAGCAGAGGGTCAGGCAAGGTCAGGCTCACAAACTAACATCATAACTGGTTTCACCCATCCAGTTAACACCTGATTCAATGTGTGAGCTCAACATGCACAAAAGAATTTTGCACAAGTGAAACAAAACACCCATTTAACATCATCACAAGGGCTGAGCAGATTCCAGGTTTATTTTTAAGCCTGGACATTTTATTATCTCAGTACCGATGTGTGGCATTCATTCTGTGACTTTGTTTGAACAGGAGAGTCATGAGGTGTGCCTGCTTTGCAGCAATGCAACCCTGTCACAGACAGTCTGCCAGTTTAAAGTCTCAACAAATATATATAAATGAATTGGGCTGCCTTGCAAATAAGCCACTGCCTCATCGGATACACATATGTTGTAGCTTCATGCCTTTGAGAAGATATCACATATCATCCTGCCAATGATCGCATTTGAGGATCTGATGTTTGATAGGGTTTTACGGTGTGGTGCAAAAATAAAGTTTCAATGTACAATGGAATTTATAGCCCATGTCTCTACAGTCCCTCCTCTCAGCTCAGAGCTCAGCTCCATGTCCCTTCACTGTATTCGACTTGAATAGCTCCCTTATAATTCTGTGAATCAAGCAGGGATCACATTGGCCAAATATTTTTTTTCTTCTCTCGTTGCACTCACTGTACAGGTAGTTTTACTCCTGCCTCTTTTGATCATATCTTTAGGTGAAGCAAGCAAGTGAAAAACACAGTGCCTGAAGGAAACAGAAGTACCTTAGAACACTCTTAAACCAACATGAACAAAACTTTGGACATGAGTTGCTTGTGGATGAGGTGGGACCTTATTGAAATATACAAAATCTGAGTGGAAGTGGATAAGTTAAATCACAACTATACCATCATAGTGGCTTAACGTTCTGGAAAGATACCACTAACACTGTCCAACAGCAGACTCCAGAAACAGGTATATTATTCTGAGCTTGGTGATAGGAAGAGATTAGCAGGTGGACAGGGAAGAAGATTCAAGGATATATGTGAAGCTTCCTTGAAAAAATGCACCGTCCCCACTGACTACTGGGAGCCTTTGGCCCATGTGTGCAGTTCTGGTCACCCCATTACAGGAAGGATGTGGAGGCTTTGAAGAGGGTGCAGAAGAGGTTTACCAGGATGCTGCCTGGATTAGAGGGTATGAGCTATAAGGAGAGGTTGGGCAAACTTGGGTTGTTTTCTCTGGAGCATCGGAGGCTGAGGGGAGACCAGATAGAGGTTTATAAAATTATGAGAGGCATAGATAGGGTAGACAGTAAGCATCTTTTTCCCAGAGTAGAAGTGTCAAATACTAAAGGACATGCATTTAAGGTGAGAGGGGGAAAGTTTAAAGGAGATGTGCAGGGCAAATTTTTTATGCAAAGAGTGTGAGGTGCTTGGAACGGGCTGTGGGGCGGGGGGGTGGAATCAGATAAAATAGTGGCATTTAAGATGTTTTCAGGTAGACACATGAATATTCAGGGAATGGAGGGATATGGATCATGTACAGCAGAAAATATTTAGTTTAATTTGACATTGTGTTTGGCACAGGCACTGTTCCTGTGCTGTACTGTTTGATGTTCCATGTTTTCTGTCTGCTCACAGCTGAGAGAGAGCATTGAGGATGCCACTGAAAACCTCATGACCATGTACCAGGAGTACGTAGAAGCCCTCCATAAATGGCAGAAGGAACTCACCACCCCACAAACTACACACATGCCTATGACGTGTCTGGTGCCCCATCAGGGGAAGAATCTGTGGTTCTCACATTGGTTTCAAAAGCCACTGCAAAGCCCACAAAGCCAGAGTGGAACCAAGTCTCAAACAATCCCAAGCAATCTCAGGCAACTTTGAGCAACTGCCTAAGAAGAAAACGACGTGATCATAGTATAAATGATAAGTAGATTTGAGCTAATGTCAAGAAGCACTTCACACAAGCTGTGGCAAATACCTAAAACAGGTCTCCAGGTTAGACTCTGAAATTACCTAAGAACCAGTTAGATGCTGCAGTTAGCATGTATAGGTTTCTAGGATGAGGTCGAGGGTGGAATAGTCTCCCATATCTGAGACAGGAGCCAGACTGGGATGTAATCAGTCAAGTGATCAAGCAGATTAAGAGATTAAAACAAAAGCAAATGAGGGCAATGCTTTGGAACCAAGGTTGAGAGAAATTTGACTTCAAGGTTTTTCTCAAATTTGAAACTTTTAATCCTTTCACCCCCTCCTTAATTCCAAAATGGATGGTATTTCAAAGACAGGCTCCAGGTTGGAAAACGTAGTGCCACAGGTGAGGAAATCTCCATCGCAACAGGTTCTTTCTGACTCCACTCGTTTAAAAAATGAACAGCAAGCTGCTGTTTCTCTGACTAAAACGGATCACGAACATTAAGCGAACAAGGAAACTGTCCTGGCCACCACAAAAGGCCCAGTGAGGAGGCTTCCAATCCTTGGGTGGCTCTTGGATAATAAGCAATTGCAATAAGCAAATAAACAGCATACAGCTGTCCTGTGGGCCAGTGATCTAACACTCATGAACATTTGCTCGTATCCTTTAAAACCTCATCAATTTTATTGAAATTTAAGCTTTTTTCCTAAAATCAGCAGATTTTCATTCCAATAAAATAAACTAATAACTGGGAAACTGCAGAGTGACCTGGAGCAGAAAGACCCAAAGTGTGACAAAGTTCAGCCCACTGAAGGGGAAATTTGGATGTCTTCTTGCCTGATATTCCCGGGCGTATGGCGGGGAGAATTTCCTCTGGGATCACCCACCTTGCTGGAGTGTGGGGTGGGGGAAGAATAGTTGGGGGGTGGAGGGAAGGCTAGTCGATGTTGGCCATTTAATCAGGACAGTCGGGCATAGAATGAGGGTATCAGGAGGGGTCATCAAGGTGACAATCAGCAATGATAAAGAGTTGAAGCAGGAATGTACCCAAAGAGGTGCATATGCCTGAGAATCTCTTCCAACAGCCCAGGTAGGGCAGTGCCCATTAAACAATGTCAAAAGTAGGCCTCAACCTTCCCCTAAGACCTGTTTCAGTGTTTTGGTGGGATGCACATGCCTGGTGGAATTTTGTATGAATGATGTTAGGTGAGCCACATGATATAATTTGCATGTCAAGTGCACAGAAGTGTCAACAGTAATATTGATCATTTCTAGATTTTATCTCGAAATGGTCCTCTGAGCACAAAGGTCTTGGTGCCCTAATTCAGAATGAAACAAGGTGACACAAAAAGGTCGGTAGTGAGATTGGGGATGAGGAAAGTTAATGTGGAACTGAACAGACATGACTGGGTGCAGTTATATAGTCATAGAGTTATACAGCACAGAAACAGGCCATTCAGCCCTACTCTTTCATATCGACCAAGCTGCCTACCTGAGCTAGTTCCATTTGCCTGCATTTGTCCCAAATCCCTCTAAACCCTTCCTTTCCACATACCTGTCTAGATGTCTCTTAAACATTGCAATTGTACCCACCTCTACCACTTCCTCTGGCAGCTTGTTCTATTTACCCACCACACTTGGTGTGAAAAACTTGCCCCTCAGATCCCCTTTAAATCTTTCCCCTCTCACCTTAAACCTCTGCCTTCTAGCTTTAGACTCCCTCCCCTAGAAGGAGACTGTGACTATGCCCCATATGATCTTATATACCTCTAAAAGGTAACCTCTCAGCCTCCCAAGCTCCAGGGTCAAAAGCCTCAGCCTATCTAGCCTCTCCTTATCACTCAAGCTTTGCCAACTTGTCTTACCAGCCCTAAACTCTGCCTTGCACCAGCTCCTGCCAAGTTTATCTTTGATTTTGAATCCTACACCATTGAGAAACCTTCATTACAACAGCATCCCTAGTTGGTTGTGAAGCACCTTGGGCGTTCTAGGTTTGGGAATAACCCTATACAAATGCAAGCCTACCTTTAATGCTGCTATGAACACAGCATTTGGTAGAGAAGTGAGTGGGACACTGACGTTACAACAAGGAGCTGATACCTTCAGGCAAAAGTATCGGCAGGGTGTGGGATCTGGCAATCTGCATGATAGGAGCTCCTCCTTACAAACTGCTTGGAAGAGAGATATCTGCCGGCCTCAGCAAACACAAATTTGGAAAGTTGATGCTTGTCCTTTGTGTTGTTAGATGGCACAGATGGATGTCACAGACATGAACTGAGCATGTACGCTCTCTGACAACACTGGCCTCCACCGAGACAACAGGAGCTGGTCAGAGTAAGCTCACGGCTGCTCAAAAGGCAAGATGCAAGGAAAAACAACAAAGGCTCGTGCCAAAGTCCCATTTTAGAAACTTTTGGCGATACAATATAATACATGTTTTTGTAAGGAAGAAGGCAGCCAGGGGTCTTTCCTGCGACTTTTATGGATCACCCTGCAGCCTCCACTTTTAGAACCTCTCAACAATAATTGCTGGAATCTGACCAGATGCAGGGTGCAGTACAGAAACGGAAGAGAGGGTCCAAGTCTACTGCTGTGACAGCCTTGCTGCTTGCTGGCCCACATCCTCTGATTGTATATTTTCTTTAGTTACTGCCCGGAAGCCTTGCACTGCTCAATTTGTTTTTGATCCTGCGAAGACCTTCCTGAGGCTGATGACAGCAGGGCTTCAAAGCTGTGGATTGTGTTGGTTGGTTTAGGGGTGGTGGGGGGGGGGGGGGGGGGGGAGGGAAGGAGGAACTGGAGAACCAGAGGGAGGAATCTGCTCCTGAAAATATATTGCAGAGTTGAGTGTTAGGCCACCTTAGAAAAATACAGGAATCTGACTGCTTACAAGCATTCCAGATTCCTCCATTACAAATGATTTACATGGAACTCTCTTTCATTAATAAACTTAGCACCTTCAGTGCACTGCCAAGTTGGCCTTTGTCCATATTGTAAATTCTGAATGTCATAAAACTGTTAAGATTATATCACAAATCCTTTCCAAGGCATTTCAGAATCTTTGGTATTAATTACGGTAAGTCAAACTACCATTAAACAGATTCTTGTAAACCTGCGGATTACCAAAAGGAAAACAAACGAACTGTCAACAGCGTAACATTGTAAGCCATTTTACCAATAAAGCAGATATTAGCATCCAGGCGACTGCAGCCATTTAAAGACTGTGAGGTTTTATATATAAAAAAAATCCCCAACTTCCATTCCGAAACATGTTTTTATATTCTAGGCCAGCGCTTCCCCATAGTACCTAATGCTGGTTTTCAGATGAAGGGAGGTAAAATCCACCGACAAGCGAGAGTTTAAAGATACCAGAATATTACTTGAAGGGAAGCATACAGTTTTCCTGTTGTGCTGGCCTCATCCAATGCCATGAAGTACAATGAGGTCATCCATCTCGTGGCTGGTGTGAGACACGGCTGTGTTTAAAATGGATGCCACAATTACCGACATGCACTTCAAATAAATTTTCCGTGTTTGAGATAAATCTAAGAGAAGTGTAACATAAATGCAAACCCTTACTTTCCTTTTAGGGGCGCAGAAGATGGACATTCAACCTATTTGGACCATGTTGTCTCCCAGCAGAGTAACCTTTCAATACTATTTCCCTTTCCCCGGTACTCCAATAACAAATCCTCACTCACATTCCCATCACTCCATTTTGGTTCTTTACACGAAAGGGCAACTAACCTACCAACCCACACATCTTTGGGATGTGGGATGAAACCAGAGCAACACATGGTCACAGGGTGAACGTGTAAACTCCACACGGGCAGCACCCGAGGTCAGGGTTAAACCCATCTTGCTGAGCTGTGAGACAGTGGCACCAACTGCTGCACCACTATGTCTAGACTCAGCCTGGAGTGAAGATCAACAGGTACTAAAACTGTTATTGTACCTCATGCAATTGAATTTCTTCCACTGGCAAAGGCTCTTCAACTCAGGAAGCATCACAACCAAGTCAGATCCTGTGCTATCCAATATCTGTCCAGATGTTCTTCACAGCTGGATAAGGATAAGCAGCACAACGCACAGCTGAGTGTTATGGCCATAACCAATGAGCATTAATTCTACCCTTCACCATCTGAGATGAGATCAGCTCACAGCGTAGGAAGTCATACTGGGATCACCTGGTCTCTATAACTAGGTGCTATAATGGACATTGCAGTTTGCAAATGAGCCAATGAGTGCCTTGAACTGAATAGGCAGCTGCAAACATAGGCTAAATCAGTTCCAGGGAGGACAGCTACAGTTCAGACACTCACAGGTAAGTGTGTCCCAGGCTCACATGATACCTGTCACTCCACTCCTTTGCTGGACTTGCCATGGACTGGAACTCCACAATGTTATGCTAGGTGATCTTACAAAAGCCAGACTGGGTACACAATCAGAGTGCCTATCATTTAGAGATTAGGAAGTTACATCCAGTTATTTATTTTCCCCTTTTTTTTTCAGTGTTTCAATGTGTTTAACGTTCTTCCATTTAAAAAATGTTTTAATTTTATTAAAGAGGTTCCAGGGAATTAAAATATTTTTTTAAATAAACTAATAATAAACTATTTGAGATGTTTAAACACTCTTACAAAGTCCCACAGCCTTTGAAAGGAAATGATTCTTGCCCCCAGAATGTGTCCTATCAGCTCAATCTAAGGGTGGGGCCTCAGTGATACTGAGGCCTGATCACTGCTGAGGCCTAGCTCTACCTCAGTGCCTGACTGTGGGAGCAGGAGGCCCAGAGTGCTGGGTCAGTTCAGGCATGGGGAGAACTCTGAGGGAGACAAACATTTTTCTAAAAAGTAAATAATATATTTTTCAGCCAAGTTTTATTGCATTAGTTGCCAATGCTGCATCTCGCTCCTTTGTCAGTTGGCATCTTAGCTTATGTAAACCACGAGCATTAAATTGATTAGTAAGTCACAGATCTTCCAAATGTGATTTGCAGGACACATTAACAAATGTACTCTGGATCTATTAATAACATTTTCAACAGATCAGCTGCAGTTTCAGGTGACATTGCACACTGTTGCATTGAGTGCCAGCTATGCTTCAGTTGACCGCACCCTCTTAGCATCATAGAGTCATACAGCAGGGAAACAGGCCCTTCAGCCCAACTCATCCATGCTGACCATGGTGCCCACCAAGCTAGTCCCATTTGCCCATGTTTGGCTCATATCCTTCTAAACCAGTCCTATCCATGCACTTATCCAAATGTCTTTTAAATATTGTTATTGTACCTGTCTCAACCACTTCCTCTGGCAGCTCGTTTCATATATGCACCACCCTCTGGGTGAAGAAGTTGACCCTCAAGTCCCTTTTAAATCTTTCCCCTCTCACCTTAGACCTATGCCCTCTAGTTTTTAGTTCTCCATCCCTGGGAAAATACTGTGTGCATTCACCCTATCTATACCCCCCATGATTTTATACACCTCCATAAGGTCACCCCTCAATCTGCTATGATCCAAGGAATAAAGTCCTAGCCTGCCCAACCTCTCCCTATAACTCAGGCCCTTGAGTCCTGGCAACATCCATGTAAATCTTCTCTGCACTCTTTCCAGCTTAATGATGTCTTTCCTATAATAAGGTGACCAAATCTGTTACACAATACTCCGGGTGCGGTCTCACCAGGTCATATGCTGGGTTCAAGCCACTCTCCAGAAACTTGTGAACATAAGTTTGGCCAGGGCTTCACAAACTTTTTTTCCCTTGAGAAGGATTTATTTTTGTTTAGTGACTTCCCCACCCATTTAGTGATGCCCCCAACACTCCAATTAGAAGCTATTTGCTTTTACAACCATTCCCCCTCCTAACTAAACCATCCCTTCCTCTCCCCAGCACACCTAGAGGCCCAAGTCCCAGTCTGCAACTGAGGGCTGGCTGTCACTCCACTCCTTCTGTTGTGATGTTAAAATCTTAGTAATGGATAAAAAAAATCTTCTGGTAGCCTCTGAAACACAGCAGTTCAATTTTCCCTTTTGTTTTGTCAATATTGATTCCTTCACCAATACCTATAACCAATGGTCCAGCCATTGATGTCATTGCTGTTTGTGGGAGCTTGCCAAGCACATATTTCCTGCCACATTTCCCACACTACAACAGCAAACACATTTCTAAAGTATTTAATTGGCTGTAAATTTCGTTGGGATGTTCATAGGTCATAAAAGGTGCTATATAAGTGCAAATTATTCCTTTGCTCCACAACAACAGAGATGAAGCTGTTTTGTGGTAGAATAAAATGGAAAATGATGGAAACATGAAGATTCTGACATCAGGTGCTGGGCCTGAAACATTAACTCTTTGTCTCTCCACAGATGCTGCCTGACCTACTGAGAGTTTCCAGCATTTTCTGTTTTTATTTCCGATTTCCAGCATCTACAGTTTTTTCGATTCTCTAATTTTGTGGTGGGTTTTCCATGTTAAGTGAATTCTTCCAAAATTGTAGCACTTCCACTGCAGCCTCCGGTGAGCTCACTGACTGGTGAATGAACGAACGAAGCTGGGGTTCTCTTTTAATTCTGTTCATTTTATCTCCACCTCTGTGGCCAGCTTTGATTCATTCAGGGTCTGATGACATCCTGGACATTCTTTGGCCCATGATCTTACCCTCATAAAATGACAAATTATCTCTGCTACACTAAAACACCAGTTATTGCCAACCTGAGGAAAGTCACTGTCAACATATCTTCCAGGCCCAAAAAATACATAAATAAAATATCATCCTTCATTCTACAGTAAGTACACTTTCAAAGTAAATCACTGAAATAAATCAGTGCTCTGCCATGTTCCTCCAATGAGATGTAAATTTTGAACCCCACCTACCAGTGCTTGAAATGAACTCCATTCAAAGAACAACAAACTGCTGTTGGCAAATATCAGTATGTTAATTGTCTGCATACTAACATTTCCTACAACGTTGTTCACAGTAACGAGTGCATGCGATCCCATATTTGTTACTGCTCTCTATAAAAGTTGATATTAATGAATTTAAACTGCAGGATGCTGAATAATGAGTAAGGATAATTTTAGCTAAAAAATATTTTCTTTTATTTTATGTACATTGCCATCCTCCTCCCTTGATTGCCAAGGGAAGCTCTCCATGTCTGTTGTCTCAGTCCTCTAATGTGATGACCAGCTGGTCCCTAAGCTTCAACACCAGGCATATGGAGATGAAGCAGGCCTGGTGGCAATGCACAAGCCTGACTGAGTAATCAATTACACGTAATAACCATGCAACCTCACGGCAACCATCCATTTCCACACAACATTACAACAACTTACCGCAATAACATAGTGGATTCAAAGCAGTACACACCTGACCCTCAGCTTTTACACAGAAATCTATATTTATTAGCCCCAAGTTTTAAAGCAGCCTTCTGTTGCTATGGATACTCCCAGCACTGTCTGTTTAACCTTATTAACCCTTGCCAGCATTTGACATTTCGACAACCTCCATTACCTTCCAATATTGAACAGTATGCTAGAAATAAAAATAATGGCCTCCCTTTTACTTTCCTCTTTTAAACTGGTAATTTTTGTGGTCAGTCTGGGATGGCCTGAGCTTCTCTCCTGGATCAATAAGCTCTCATTCCAGGGAGAGGGAAGCAGACCTGGCAGCATCCAGTGCTGTTTAATTGGAAAGGGCTGCCTGATAAAAGAATATATCGAGGCATTTATCACCACGACGATCATAAACCCGAGACAAACGCTACATGCATTATCCTTCCTGATCAGGCAGGACATATAACAAGCAGCCAATCCACTTGTACCACTTTTGCATCCCTGTTGAATTTGAATTTCACCCCCCTAATGCCTCATCAGCATGGCTCTGTGTCATCAATGTAAGAAGATATAAGGGAGGTGATTTGAACAGAAAGTAACATGTAGCAACATTTCAAGTTTAAATACAAATGTTGTGCTGTTTCAAGCTGGAGAAGCCCACTTTCCTGTACACCTATCCTTCTAAACCACCCATCACTTTATGATGGAACTGATCAGCCTGTACATGTGTCCCTAATAAGAATTCCTCCAACCCTATTTTAAATTCTATGATGGATTTCACTTTTGCTCCTCCCCCAGATACACTTTTCCAATTTACAGCTGCCCTTATATAGAGTAAAATGTTGGTTAATTTTCCTTTGTTTCCCTGATTCCTGCATTATTATACTTTGGTCCTCATCCTTGACTTTTGAATCCTTTATCAAATCCCTCTTCATCTTTATCTTCCCGAGAGTTAAGTTCAGGACAGGTCATGCAATCACCCCATTAAGTTTACAAATAAATTCCATAACTCTGCAATAATTCTGATCATCCCTGTAACAGTGAAGATTAAATGGAGTATTCTATGCATTTACATCAAGGGGATGTGCTTTGCAATATCACCTTCTGGGACGTACTAGCCTGTCCTCAACTATTCAGCCCAATGCCTTACAGGTTGTCCTCAATTTACAAGCGTTACATTTTACAAATTTTCCCTAAGATGCCACGGGCATTTTGTTTTTGATTTACAAAGTTTTTTCTTGCTGTAACCAATAACAATCTCTCTGTAGACATAAGTACATACTGCACTAAAATTCTAACCAACCTTTTTTTATTTACGGAATTTCACTTAGGGTCATAGAGTCTAGAAAGAGACAGCACAGAAACAGGCCCTTCAGCCCACTGAGTCCACACTGACCATCAACCACCCACTTAAGGTAATTTAATGAAATATTTTCCAGAATAAATTGAGGAAAACCTGTCCATGTTTTCAGCAGTGGTTGCAAATAACATTTATAAAGATCTATTTACCAAAACCCTCTGGATCACTGTCTTGCTCTGACAATTAACAATGGGCAGCAGAGTGGTGCAGCAATTGGTGCTGCTGCCCTATAGCTCCAGTGAGCTGAGTTCAATCCCGACCTAGGTTGCGGTGTGTGTGGAGTTTGCGCAATCTCCTCTGGTCAAGTGGATTTCTTATGGGTGCTCCAGTTTCCTCTCCCATTCCAAAGATGTGCTGGTTGGTAGGTTGATTGGCCACTGGTGTGGGTGGGTGTTCTAGACAATCAGAAGGGAGTTGATGGGTATGTGTGAGAGAGAGAGAAAATAAGGGAAATAAGTGGAGGAATGGCATTGATGGTGTTGCTCTGAGAGCCAGTGTATATTTGATGGGCCCAATGGACTCATTCAATGTTGTGAAAAAGATAATAAATATGAGAACTGTTAATAGGTGATTGCTATTCTTGTCTCTACCCTTTAAATTTCATCTGCCACTTCACAAAGTCATAGTGTCACAGAGCTGCACGGCACAGAAACTGGCTGTTCAGCCCACCATGAACACGCTGACCTTTTCGCCCAGCTACACTAATCCCATTTGCCCACATTAAGTCCATGTCCTTCTACACTTTGCCTATTTAAGTGTCTGTGTAAATGTCTCCTATATGCACTGATTGTATCTGACTCCACCACCTCCTCTGGCAAAGTGTTCCAGATATCAACCACTCTCTGTGTAAAAAAACTTTCCCCTCAGATCCCATTTAAAACTCCTTCCTCTTACCTTCAACCTACATCCTCTTGTTTTTGATACCATTACCATGGGGAAAACATTGACTATCTACCCTATCTATGGCTCTTATAATTTTATACACCACTCAACCTCCTTCACTCCAGGGAAAACAAGCCCAATCATCCAATCTCTCTCCAGAACTAAAGTCCTTCAATCCAGGCAACATCATGGTAAGTCTCCTCTGCATTCTCTTCAGTGCAATCACATCCTTCCTATAGTGTGTCGACTGGAACCGCACGCAATATTCCAAGTGCAGTCTAACCATTGTTTTTTTAAAGTTGCAACATAATATTACAACTTTTGTATTGTATGCCCCAACCTATCAAGGCAAGCATGCCATATGATCTCTTCACCATGTTGTCTATCTGTGTTGCCACTTTCGGGGAGCTATGGACTTGAACCTCAAGGTCCACCTGTATATTCCTTAGTGCCCTACCATTTACTATATATGTCTTATCCCTATTTAACTTTCCTAGTGCATCACCTTTAGTGTCAGGATTAAATTCCATCTCCCAATGCTCTGCCCAACTGATCTATATCCTGCTGTAGCCTTAGACAGCCTTGTTCACTATTCACAACACCGCCAACTTTTGTGTGATCCACAAACATACTATTCGTTCTTCCTATATTCATATCCAAGTCATTGTGGCAAAGGTCCCAGCACCAATCCCTGTGGTACACCACTGGTCACAGGCATCCAATCAGTAAAACATCCTTCCACCACTACCCTCTGCCTCATATCACCAAGTCAATTTTGGATCCAATTAGAAAACTCGCCTTCAATCCCAGGTGCCTTAACCTTATCCTTATGGACTAGCCTACCACGTGGGACCTTGTCAAATCCCTGCCATTGACTTAACCTGTGCAGATCACCTGAGATGATTGAGTACTATCATTGACCATTGCACTCAATTTAGTAGCATTCCCAAAACTGGACACCAAGGAGAATATTCTATTGTCTGGGCCATTTGTATGAATAATGAACTATAAATGTATGTGGTTTCAAAGGCCATATGTTTCCATTGTTATTCTGCAAGGACCAATCAATTATCCACTGAAACCTGAGCCATCCATGACTTGAGTGACCTCCAGCTATGTACTCATTTTCAAACAAGAAAAATCCATTCTGTGCACAACTTAGCCCAGAGTGAAAATGGTCCAAATACTCAAAGCAAAATAAGTCCATTGATTTGCATACTTATTAAGAAAATATTGATTGAGTTATTTTGTACCTATAATTATTTTAATGTAATGCAAAGTTTGTATTTAAAAAACAAAAAGCATATGCAAATTTTGTTCTAATATTGCAGATTTACTGAAATTAATATATTATTCTCCACAGAAATTTGGCTGAGTACATTAAGTAATTAAAATATATACTGAGCAATATGAAATTGAAGTTTTAAACAGCAAACTTTTATTAGCATTGAGGAAAAACATAAATTTGTTTTCACAATTTCAGAGGCTCTTTAAGTCAATGGCCCAGAAATTACATTGCGTCATGCTGTTTAATTCAGTGCTACAGGGTTGGAAATGCATGGATTTGAAATTAGATAACATTGAGCACTCCTCAGGTTCTTTGTAGCACAGTGCCAGACTGATGCCTGACAAAGGCAAGACCCTTATTCCTCTCTCATCCTATGCCCCACACCCTCAACCACCCCTCAACCACTGATACCCTTCACTAGCCCAAACTCCAGTCTCCCCAACCATCAATCTCCACCCACAAGCTCATACCACCCCCTGACCTTCCATCACCCCATGCTGTCCTGGAAATGAATGAATGAAGAAAACTCCCAATGCACTCCATTCCTCTCCTCTCCTCACCTGAAGACATTGGTTCACGCTTCAATATGACTCCAAGCTATGCGTGGCTCACCAAGTGGCCTTTCTTGGCCTGAGAACTCATTCATCAATTGTCAAGAGGCTATATGACTGATGAGCCGAGTTTACGTGTCTTTCCTCATCTTCACTTGCACCCATTTTAGAGAGAATAAATACAGATCAAGACCTGACTCCTGGTTGAATTTTGACACCATCCAGTTGAATGGAGCTGAGACCACAGCTCTAGCCATGCTGCAGATCAAACTGGATGATTTCCTTTATTTATTGGCTCAGTGACACAGCTTGCCCTACATTGACCCAATGAGCAATTGGCAGGTTCACAACACTAATTAAAATCAATTTCTTTGTGAGCAAGTCTTGAATTCTCACTAAATGTTAGAATTATTTCTTCAAGTGCCTTTCCATTTATTTTATTTCCCATTTTATTATCAACTGCATGTTGTGCTTTTTAAACTACCCAACAATTTGAGAACTCAATTATACTGTAAATGGCAAGCAGTTGCTACATGTGTCTGCACATTTACTCTGTGTGTGTGTGTGCATGCACACGTGTGTGTGTGTGCACATGCTCATGTGCATGCCTGTGCATGTTTGTTTGTGTTTGTATGTGTGCACGTGTGTGTATTTGTGTATGTTTGTGTGTGTGTGTGTGTACATTCATGTTCATACCTGCACGTGTATGTATATTTATGTAGGTTTAAAGGTCTGTATGTGCCTGGGTAAGATTATCTCAGTGCCTGCATGTGAATGCAGGATTGATTGAGTGCCTGTGCATTTGCATAAGCGTTTATACTTACGTGTGAGTGTTTATATCTGTGTGCATGTGCCAGTTTCCTATCATCACTCCCACCTTCTCTAAGAAAATAACCTTCATAATAATTCCACGGGTCCAATAGACCAAGCTGTAATGTTATCTATTGGCAGTACCAGGCTTAATGTTGTTTTCTCCAAATATCCACACACAAGCACTTCCCAGCACGGAAACCCAGGCTGTTTTATTTTCCCACTTCCCTGGCCAAGGAAGTAGTAAGCAATTTGAACTTCCAACTGTAATCAGCTACATCAGGAGGAACTTTGAGTCAGTATAAAGGTTCAATTGATCATTTGATTTGAATGAAAACACAGTAAATAGGCTCCTTTGCTCAGTGAAAAATCTGGTCCTGGGTTCTTACTATGTCCATCAATATGGCTGCAGTGTACTGAGACAATCTAGATGGATTTGGGATGCCAACACACGAAATCTAATGTCCCTGCTTTACCAGGATGTTGTGTCACTAATTCACCAGACAGATCACTGAATGTAACAAGCCACCAGTCAGCTCATCTACGCACCATCAAACCCAAACCACTTGCCCACCAAGAGGACCCACCACAAGAAAATAAGTGCTGTGTTGGAAGTTTGGAACTTACTCTTTACGTCAGGGACAGGATATTCATCCAGTGTGTTGTCACTGTACACTCACATATCCTGTCATTGGCCCTTCAGCCTTCTCCTGTCCATCTCCCTTCTTCTTTTATATGTATCCAGTTCTATTTGCACTAATGCTACAACATCTATCTTACTGGCTAGTTGTGGTACAGTATTCATGTTGTTAATAGTTCTCACTCTGTCCAGGGACTGCTATGATTTCACTCCTCTGCTAATAATCTTCAGCCTAGGGCCCCCTGGAGTCAGCCTGCTGCTTCTGCTGGTACCCTGGTAATTGCCATTCAGTTCAAACAAGAGCTTCAACATAGGCATTTTCATGTCATTGACCAGAGGAGGGAAGAGTGATGTCCAGCCTGAAACCCATGGCCTCCATTCTTCCTTCTCCCAAGTTTTGCTTGCAATGTGCTGAGACCCATCAGTTGTCTGCACACCTGATCTTTTTGGGCTGCAGACTCCTTTAAGCCCCTCAGTATTGGAGTCATAGAATCATACTGCACAGAAGCAGGCCCTTCGGCCCAACTGGCCATGCCGACCAAGATGCTCATTCAGGCTAGTCCCATTGTCCAGCATTTGGCCCACAACCTTCCAAAGCTTTCCAATCCACGTACCTGTCCAAGTGTCTTTTAAATGTTGTTAACGTACCTGCCTCAGCTACATCCTCTGACAGCTCATTCTATATGTACCACCTTCTGTGTAAAAAAGTTGCCCCTCAGGTTCCTATTAAATCTTTCTCCTCTCACCTTAAACCTACGCCCTCTGGTTATTGATTCCCCAACCCTGGCATAAAGACTGTGCGCATTCACCTTATCTATGCCCCTCATCATTTTATACACCTCTATAAGGTCACCCCTCAGTCTCCTACACTCCAGGGAGAAAAGTCCTTGCCTGTCCAACCTCTCTCTATAACTCAGTCCCTCAAGTCCTGGCAACATCCTTGTAAATCTTTTCTGCACTCTTTCCAACTAAACAACATCTTTCCTGCAGCAGGGCGACCAAAACTGAACACAATACTCCAGGTGCGGCCTCACCAATGTCTTGTACAACCGCACCGGAACCTTGTTGTGTTGATGCCTATGGTGGTGCATTATTGTGTAAAACCACTATGAATTATTCCTCCACAGAAGGCCTCGCACCTTAAACTCTGATATCAGTCCCCAGTTAATGAGCCTACTTTTCTGCTCTTGCTTTAAGTGCTGGGCAGCCAGCACGTTTCCCCTCTTGGCTGTCCAATTATTTAAAGTGCTTAATCTCCTTTGTGAGGTGTTTACATAAATATAAGTTTTCTCTAATGGATTAGCAGGCATACTTCAGATGCTGCTCTCCTTGGGATATTACCCAGGTCCCACACAGAAAAGAAACACCCACCCCCCCCACACACACGCACACACCCTGTGTAACCAGAGCCTTTGTCTCTCTGTTAATTAGAGATATTAGCCACTGCCTAATAAAGGAGATTCAAATTCCAATTCAGATGAAAAACAAAGTGGGAGGAAGCTTTGATGGGATTTAACATTCCCCAGGATCATCTGAACACCACTGGGAGTTTTTGTCTGATTGATTTAATGACCACTGTCCAGTGAGTTCTGTATTTCATCAATGCCAGAGGGCTCTCCCAAGCTATCCTAACAATCAGCTCTAATATGATATACACAAGGCAATAACTAAATCAGTAGCATGCTGCCTTGTGATGAATACGTATATTAAAAGCCTGTACCATGCCTTCAGTGACATCACCCCATAAAACTCTATCAGACCGCCAAGAATTTCGTATATTTTTCACACAAGGACTGGGTAGGTATTGTGTACCATTTAAAACAAACAAAAAAGCATTTCTGCTTTAGTGCTCAGTCAGTTAATGGGATCCACAAATTTGGACAGTACCAAAATTGTTTCTTACCTACATAAGAAACAATCAGCCAGGGGCTTTGCAGCTGAGCTCAGTGTTCCTGAGGTGCAGAGGAGCGGTGGAAGGCAGGGAGGGGGAGAGGGATTGGGAAACTATTCATGAAGCCTGCATCTGCAGCACTGCTGAGTGGGAAGCAGCATTAAGGGAGTCAGGATCGGCAGTTAGCTACCCTGTCTCCAGTGGTACAGGGACAATGCTTTCAGGGAAGGGTTAAAATCATTGAGGAGGGAGGAGTAGGCAGAATCATTTATAAATACATAAAGGAAAAGTGCTTCCAACAAAGCTATAAGACAACACGATTGGCCAAGCTTCTGCTAATAGGTGGGATCTGAAGTCACTCAGTCCCACTACTGACTCTTGACCATTTCTCACTGATTTGGTCGGTATTGTATGGCACCGGGTACAAAATTCCATTCACCCCACTCGCCTTCCAGCACCTCCTGGTGAGCTCACTGCAAAGAGTGAAGATCAAGACATCATCAATATGGAGTCACCCACTGGGTTAAGGCTGCTGGTTCAGAACACAGACAGCTGGTCCTGCAGTTCCATTGTGGGTCTTCATGATGCTAAGTAAAGGGGCTCCCTGAATAGACTGTAAAATGGGAGCAGTACATTAACCAACTGAAACAAAAATTACAAGGGGATGATGGAGGCAGAGACACTCACAACATTAGAGAGCACTTGAATCATAAAGGCACGGAAGGCTGCGGGCCAGGTGCTGGAAAATAGCATTAGTATAGATGGCCATGATGGGCTGAAGGTCCTGTTTCTGTGCTGTATGACTCTATGACTGTATAACAGTGTACAATCACAGTAGAGCAGTAGTAAAGGTCTGGTCATGTTCCACCAGGAAAGGTGCCCAGGATTCTCTTAGTTCAACCAAATGTTTGCCAGGGCTGAGTTGCCATCTCAGGACCAGGACGGGACCTCAACACCAGGGTTTGCTTGCTGTGAGTATGATATGTGCACTGTGAATGTTGAACTTGGCACCTTGATTATCCCAAGATGCAACATAAACCTTACAAGGTAAATGCTTTCTACACGTAGAGAAAAGTTGGCAATTTATTTTATAGGCAACCAAGCAAGAGTTCATTCAAAGGTAGTTCACTCACCTCCAGCTTCAGAGCGTTACACATATGTGCCCCAGTCAAGATACCTGAGCACTTAAGTTAGGTTTGTTCTTCTGTCCTGTACTAGAGGACGTAGGTTTAAGGTGAGAGGGGAAACATTCAAAAGGGACCTGAGGGGTAACTTCTTCACACAGAGGTTTATATGGAACGAGCTGCCAGAGAAAGTGGTTGAGGCAGGTACAATAACAACATTTAAGACATTTGGACAGGTACATGAGAGGAAAGGTTTAGAGGGATATGGGCCAAACATGAACAAATGGGACCTATGTCAGCATACATGGGCACCTATGTCAGCATGGACAAGTTGGGCCGAAGGGCCTGTTTCCATGCTCTATGACTCTATGTGCTGCATGGTCAGTGGTGCTACTAGACAAGGCTAACCCTGAGTCCCCTGCCTTGTGGACACAAGCTGCCGTAGCACTGTTTAAAAGCTGAGGGCTCTCTCAAGTGTCCTACCCACATTTTTCCTCCAACCAGTTTTACCAATATCTCTGCCCAATTCTGACGAAGTATCTCTGGCTCGGGCCTGAAGCATTAACTCTCTTTCTCTCTCCACAGGTGCTGCCTGACGGTGAGTATTTCCAAACATTTTCGTTTTTTATCATTATCACGTCAGCATTTACCTTGAGGAGGTTAGCTATAGTACATCAGCCATCAGTCATGATACTACAAAAGGATCTCATTTATTGCAAATCACTTTGGGGTGTTCAGAGAATGTGGAAGGTGATATATAAATGCATCTTTTTTTTCTTGTAACTTCCCTTCCTTACCACTACCATGATGATCATAGAATCATAGAGCCATACAGCATAGAAACAGGCCTTTTGGCCCATCGAGTCCACACTATCAACCACCCATTTACACTAATCCTATTTTATTCTCCCCATACTCCCACCAACTCCCCCAGATCCTACACATAAAGAACAATTTGCAATAGCCAACCTACCAACCTGCACGTCTTTGGGACGTGGGAGGAAACCGGAGCACCCAGGGGAAATCCACGGGATCACAGGGAGAACATGCAAACTTCACACAGACAGCACTCGAGGTCAGGATTGAACCTGGGTCACTGGAGCAGAGCTATCTTTCCAAAGCAGGAATAACATATCCCTCTTCCTTTCATTATCAGATACCAATAAAGGTTTTCTTTCCTTAACTGGAAGTTCTCCAATCTCATCCTTACCCTCATCTACTGTTTCATTTGACCTTTTGCATCCCATTCCATTCCAGTGGGACAAAGCTTCTCACACACCATTACATTCCAAGAGGAATTATATAAATAGCTGGGACTTCTTTTTTCAAAAAAAAATTAAAATTGAGAGAAAATCTGATGAAAGGGGAGAATGTGATAGACATGTTATTTCTCAGGGATTTAGGACATCAGACTAACTTACATTGGGACTGACACTAAATCACTCAATCCCAGGGGGACAAGACATTGGTATGCCTCTTTAGGATTCCAGGCAGCCCCAGGTTCACTTCCTTGGTAAATCCAGTCGTTGGCTGAAAGGTGAGAATTACTAGCACTTATGAATGACCCCTGCTTCACCTCCAATGGTTACAAGCAGCTTCAATTACCTACCTTGTCCTTTTCCAGTCACAGCCTTAAAGGGATAGACCAGGTTGGTAGTTAAACAGCAGGGGGCAGGTTTCTCTTTTACACCATTGGGCAAGCAGCTGATCAGAAACATGGGGGCAAGCAGCTGATCAGAAACATGGGGGCAAACTGCTCTCGACATGCGAACCTGAGAGAAGATTGAGCCCCAGATTTGCCCTAAAGTCCTCCGAACTGCCAATGTTAAAGCTCACCTGTGAACAGACAGGACCCAGACATCAACTGACTGGAGACAAGTCCATTTCTACAGTCACTATCTGTGAGAGGGAGTGGGAGAAGGAATTGCTTGGACACTATTTCTTATCAATACAAAATTATTCGCTGGGTTGCATGCATGAAATATCCTTTGAATCTGAGTCCCTGGAAACATTGGAATTTATTTCTGTGTGATGATGTCAACTGTTTTTTTTGTGCTTTAAAAAGGAAGAAACTCATTTTTTTTAAAGAAAAAAGTACAATTCAATGGAACAACTGGAAAAAAAATCCTGTTGCGTCATTGTCACCTCTCTATAGCATTTTGCCCAAGTTTCCTTCCTTGAATACTGTGCATATTAATGGAAGGCCAATTTTTCCTGCATTTTCCTCGGAGAGAGCCAGTTTCTCCTGTCCGATCATCGAGCGACTGCCTCTCAGTGCCCTCCACATTGGATAACAGGGCCAACACTCGCTGTCAACAAACTAGGTACATCAATGCTGAGCACGCAAGTCTTTCCTTTTGGAACTCTCCACTAGGCTACCAGCAGCTTCCTGTCAAAGACAAAGAGAATCTCCGCATTTGAAGTTCAAGTGAAAACAATGAACTTGGGTGACTTTAATTCCAGGGATGGGTGTGTGGGGTTGGACACAGGAAAGTTAATTTTGTATTTCTTTTTAAAAATATTGGTAAGTATCAGGAGCAAGGAAGCATTGCAGGAAATGTTTTCCTTCCATATACCCCATTGTCAACAACTCCCTACCCTGCCCCCCAATGACACCACTGAAGACTTTTCCAGATTGTAGATGAGATAAGATAGCACTTCAAGGTAGCTATTTTTCATGTTACCTCGCCTTCTTCTCCAACACCCATCAGCTGACACTAGCATTAGGTGGCACATATGACAGCAGTCTCCCTACCACCTCATGTCAAAGCAAAGGCCCAGTATGTAAACCTCAACAGCAGATACAGGATCTGAATGTCTTGCCAGAAAGGTGAACTCCCTCTCCAATGTCCTCTCTGTCCAGTGCTGACAGGATTGTGAGCACTGAAATCCCTGCCTCTGGAAGTTGTTAAGTTCTCTCCCTCCTGTTTAGTACAGAAAGTAGGGTTGGGAAGAGAATGATAATGGAGGGTCAGGAATGGGAGGAGAATCTAAACATACTAGGAGTTGATATTTGCCTCAGTGTGCACATTAGAGCAAAAGGCTGGTGTTATGCACCAATCTAGAACAAAACTCAACAAATATGCCTACATTTCTCCCTAGACCTTCCTGGACACAGCACATTCCAGAAGGTGTGCGTGGTCTCATGAACTGTTGGGTGTTATCTCCACATATTTTGAGAGACATTATGAGATACCAGAGAGTGACAAAACCTCAGAATGGAAGCCCAGAAGGGTTGGGATGGTGAAAGAAAGGTTACAAAGCTCAGTCTTAATATTAATTTGGACCCTTGCTGATCACACTGGTGACATTTGGAATTATTCTGTTGAAATCTACAAATAAAACCAATCTTTCAAAACCAAATCCCACTCCTCGCAACAGTCAAAGTTGATCATCTTGTTTCAACCACTCTGCGGGTAACTGAATTAAAATTTAGCCCAAACTTTGGCAATTAGTGGATTTATTTAACCTCAGAGAGACGTGTTCCAAACGCTAAACAAATTAGCCCCGATATATATGAAATCAATACCGTTTGACAGTTATTTTTGTTTTGTTTTTTTAAATAAGGTGGAAAATATGGCAGCAGGCAATTGTAGACACTGGATCCAGTTCATATCCCATTCGAGAGAGTGGCACCATCCCGACTACTGATCGATTAGTGCTCTCGTGAAGGCAGCCTGGAGACCTTTGACCCCCTTCTATCTTTCATCTAACAGGGCGAAGGCTGCCTTGGTATCATTGAATTAACCTGCACAGTGTGCTTCTGTGCAGGATTTTAAGTCACATTTAGAAGCATGGAAGACATGTCTGAGTGTAATGTTTCACCTCTTTAGCTGAACCCACAACTGTAAATGGATTCCTACATCTAGCAGCACACTGTGTGCAGGAGCTTTGTACAGGCTTCCATTTTATACAGATCCTCTATTTGTTATTTTATTTTTTTGGTTTATGGTACTGGTGAAAGTTCACTTTGTATTTTAAGAACAGATGGCATAAAAGAAACAGGAGAAGTGCAAAAATACCCCCTGTCCTTGTCGAAAAATATGAAGCTCTATCACATACCCACAACAGCCACCAGGCTTATAAATAACACAAAAGCTTTGGTTGTTTCCAAACCCAGTGCCATTCCTGACTTGCACCCCACCCCTTCCTTGTCTATTCCCCCTGCTGACTGGATTGAGGGCTTTGTTCTGCTGCATTGGTATGGTGATCAGATGCAGGATAATTGGACAAGACATTGGCAGTGATAACAACAAGTACAATTTTGCACTAAATTAATGTGTGTACTATACAACACTTATCCTGCCAAGCAACTAAGACACATGATCCTGGCGATCAAAAATATACAGTGAATATATCAGCCACCTAAAGCGTCCTACGACTGACTCTTTATCACCCAGGCTCTCAGCTGGGGATAGTGGAAGAAACCCTGCTATCTACAGATAGATCTGCTATCCACAGATTCTGATATCTACAGATTCTGGTACTGGAGTCAAGGGAACTGTGAATTGGGGGAGAGTGGGTGTTGTTGGGTTAGGGAGTGAGGAAGGAGAAACACGGATATCGTAATTTGCAATTCCACAAATCCAACTGGAAAAACATACATGTGTGGTCATTGCACAAGGACAGGGACTGTCACGTGGATTAGTTTGGAATCATTCACCACCTAGGGTCACGTATGAGGGACTGTGAGATGTAGCCCGGAATGAGTCGGAGGAGTGAGAGCCAGCAAATCAGGAATATTTTTTCAGAAAGAATCATCGACTGTAAATCACTATTGGGATGATGCTACGCAATGCAAGATGGAGACACGTGAGACTGCAGGCACTGGAACGTGGAGCAACACACAAGATGCTGGAGGAACTCAACGGGTCAGGCAACATCTATGGAAGGAAACGGACAGTCAATGATTCAGGTAGACACCCTTCATCTGGACTGAAAAATAGAGGGGAGATAGCCACTATAAAAAGGTGAAGGGAAGGGGTGGAGCAAGAGCCGGCAGGTGATGGGTGGATCCAGCTGAGGATCCACTGGCGATAATGCAAAATTATCGCCAGTGAGGCTTCCTGCCTCAACCACTCAAAAGGTGTAATCTTATAACATTTTCACACCACCCATCAAAAATGTCCAGTGAATGTATGAGATACCCAAAACATGCTGAATTAATCCTGTATGCCCATTTCACCATGATTTTCTTCTACCAGAGTGCAGAACTGGCTGTGTACATACATTACAGAGGTAAGGCAAGGGATAGGGGTCTCCCAATTCATTAAGCCATTGCAATAAGGGTACCAGCTACAGTTCTGCAGTTACTGTAACAGCAATACTTCAAGTAATCTTAGCTATATCCTAAAATAAATACCTTTTTATTACATTCTGTGAAATTTTATTTGCAGCTAGAATCTAATGCTAATTATTGATGTAATTATAATGCTTTTGTGTTGATTCTATTGAAACACCACGGAGGTGATTTTTTTGAATGTAATTTAAAATTTTAAAGTTCTACACTCCATTGTTTCCTCCCACCTCCCCCACATGGGTTAAAGAAACAAATAAGGGGTTAAATCAGCTCTCTCTCCCTCCCCCACCCCCACCCACCTTACTTAACTCCAAGGAAGGAGGAGCACAGAACAATGAGATGTAGTGCATGATCACCACAATCTGCCCTTTTAGCTGTTGTGTCTGAGCCTAATGTAATTACCATATGATTGTCTTTCTAAGAGTTTGCCTCAAGAGCTGGGTTGGTGTAATTATAAAGGAAAAGTAGTGGCTTTCAAACATTCTCATTACTACTGCTGATTCACCATGTAACTGATATGTCACACGGGCTGGAATGAAGTCGGCGGTGAGCTAACCAGTACAGAATTAGGTCTGGACGATTATAGCTAGTAAATAATTAGTGAAAGAACATGCAAAATATAAGGCTAGTCTTTCGTTCCCTGGGTGTAAACTGCTGGATTGTGCTTCAGGCAACATTGATGGAGATGAAATAAGAATTAAAATTCCATCTGGCCTGATAAAATTCTGTATGAAAGTTCATCAGCCTGAAACACTAACGCCACTTCTCTCTCCACAGATGCTCTCTGGCCTGCTGAATGTTTCCAGCGCTTTCTGTATTTATTTCAGTTTTCCAGCATCTGCAGGTATATGGTGTATCGCTACTTCTCTGCATCCCATCCCCACTTAATGGCCGCATGCATTCATTCATTTTGATCGTCACTGTTAGCCTCAGGATTAGAAAACCCAGGCTGATGAAATGGCCTAATGTTAAGGTGCGCTAGCTGGTTGAGATTTAATTCCTGGTCTCTGCCAAGTTACCTCATTGCAGGTGGCTTGGTAGTTGATCAGCCTCGATGGTTTTAGGCTATGGGAAATAAGAGCAAAAGTGAAAGTCAAAGTAGTGTGGGGAGGGGCAGTGGGTAGGAGGGGACAGGGTGGTGGAAGTCAGGCGGTGTGCAGGAAGACAGGAGAACGTCCCGCCTCTCAATCCAATTATCCATACTGGAAATATACGTCCGCGGGTTCCAAGTACGGAAAGGGTGACAGAAGATCGGGTTTGACCATGAGGGACTTGCAACCACTGAGTCACACTTGGGCTGAAGAACAGCCATAAGAATGAGTCAGCAAGGTACCACCAACACATGGAACCCTGACCAACAAAGGGCCATTTTTAAGAATGGTAACTGAATAGATTATGTTTGATCTTCTCTCTAATGTATATTTCCTTCTCCCCAAACCTGCACTTTCCCACTGGGTACCATTCCCCACACCCTTGTTCAAGTAAAGTCTCACTATATTCAAGTGGAACAATGACCTTAGACCTCTGAGCTGTCCATAACACTCATCATATAGAGAATCAGCACAGAACCAGATCCTTCAGCCCATCGAGTCTCTGCTGACCATCAGCCACCCGTTTTACACTAATCCTGCATTAATCCCATTTTTTTATTTTCCCCACATTCCCATCAACTCCCACAGATTCTACCCACACACCAACACACAAGGGGCAATCCACATGTCTTTGGGATGTGGGAGGAACGTTGTTAAGCAAAGTTGGACATTTCATCACGAGACCTCACTGTTCCACATGTCTTCCCCAATCAGCCAATTTTTTTTTGTAGAATTAAAGGGTTTAAAAAAAATTCTCGCACAACACCAGCACTATTTCTCCTGAGCTGCTTTAAACAGCATATGGAAGATTTTTGTTTTGATCCCTGGGAACTCTGGGGTAATCCCAGAGAGCCGTGTTTTTGTACATTCCCAGGCATGCAAGTGGAGGGCTGGCAGTTGGTGGGGTGGGAGGGCGTAAGAGGAGCGGTGGGGAGGGGTTGAGTCGCAGGAAGTAGGAAAGAGAGGAGGGGAGGAGCAAGTGGAAGAAAAAGAACACCACTCAAGTTAAGGAGGGGTTAACCAGGCTGCGAGTTAAAGCTCCTGAGTGAGTGTCTAGTTTTAAACTAGAATGTCCGTAGTCATCGGTTAAAACCGACAAGGTTTGCATTTTATTTGGACACTGTTATTAATAATACAGTGATATACGAGTGCTGCATCCTCTTTCCCCCCAATAACAATATTTCTGGTACATTGCCAGAAGGTATTATGCACTGCCTACCGTGTTAAAAAATTCAGTATTCCATGGTATTAGTGCACGTGTCACAACATTGACTTTGGATCACTGTACAACAGAATAGATGCAGAATGCCACGTAGAAATGCAGCAAACAATGATCCAGGTCCTGTTGTAAATGCAATTCCTAAATACTTTGTAGCATTCCTGTATATATATTACACTGGTTTTATTTAAGGTGTCTTTTCTCATTCCCTTCCCTCTCTTGTATTCTCTTCCCTCCCCACCCCACCTTAGGGTTACACTCGCCAGTTCCTGCAGTAACTCCAGTGGCTGGTTCAACTCCCCTTGGTTTAAAAAAAAAGCACTGCTCTTTCCCACCACATGTGCAAGCAATGTTCCTGCTTTCCGTGGCGACAAGCTGGAGCCAGAGCCTTCCGTTCGGGAATTGGGGGGGGGGGGGGTGGTGGGGGGGTGGGGGAATCTTTGCAATGTGTCACTAAGAACAACACAAACACTGCCTTCCTCCACCCCCCCCCCCCCTCCCTCTCCTTGCTCCACTGCCCACACTGAACTCATCAGTGGGTCTGAGATTTATTGCAGCTGATGCCAAACTAAGGTTTAATTCACAGCTACCTACAATGACACCAGTGATAGGAAGCACAACACTGCCTTCTTATTCTGCTACCTCTTGGTCTGCCTGTGACTCTGAACCCTTTTCCACTACTTTATCCCCTTCAGCTCAAGTTAAGGCCATTATAACCTCCTTGCCTAGTTAACCATTAAAAGAAGATCAATTTTCAGTTTGTAAGTACATTCTCTCTCTTCTCTTGACATGAGACGTAAATATACAGGGACTTCTTTGAATGCATTGTACACTGTATGTGTTTGACCTCAGTAAGGCAATTGCAGCAACATGTAATTATACAGCAATTTTACACATAACAAAACATCCTAAGGCGCTTCAGCACGGGAAGTATCGGACACCTCTGCTAGAAGAAAAGTGGGGACTGTCAGCCAAAGTAAACTTGGGAGAGATCATATTTGAGGAGGTTTATGAGAGAGGTTTGCAGATGGAAGTTCAGGGCTGTAACTTGTTGACTATAAGCTTGGTCACTTGGGGTGGTTAGAGTGGGTGTTGGGAGTGAAGTGGTTGTGGTGACTGCAGAAAACCTTTTGTCTTGTGTCTTCTGATCTCCAGCCTTCAAGTGAATTGGAACATGCAACACCTTCCACAATGAAATCCTGCTATGCATTTGAATATGTTTTTTTAGTTCTTCACTCTTTTTGGTTTTCTCCACTAAGGCATTGACTGACATTGGCACGTTTCCTAGGTTAAGCTTCAGGTTTACATCCAAGTGGCCAGTAGTGGTCCTCAGAGATAGTCTGGACCTTAGGACCTAAATTGTGGAACGCACTGCCCTATAGTAAGGATAAAAATCCAGATTGTATTTTATGTCAGAAAGGCTGTAGAGGGCTCCAGGTAGGGAGGGACACTTGGGGTAATTTGGGATATTTTAGGGTTGCTATAGAAATACAAGTGCTCCCATCCAGACCAACAGCCCTAACCAGACATGTGAATGACAGGAGTGGGAGAGGTGGAGTGCAGCAGACTGAAGGCAATTGTGTGGCCTCCACAGACATCAAGTGGCCTATTGGCACCCACAAAGGGTGCTGGGACAATGGACATCCATGCAACTCCAGCCGAACAAGGCAGGAGAGCCGACAATTTTGGACGCAGAGTGGAAAGAGAATGGGAACAAATTACATTGGAAACTTTAGGTATTGAGTTGAGAAGGTGATGGTCAGTGGTGTTGTGAAGAGAGTAAGGGTCATGTATCTTGGATTACATTACAAGAGAAATGGGTATCAAGATATATGTTCCCTTTTTGTCTCAAATGTCTTTTTTCCAAGTTACAGAGAAATAGACTCCTTTCCATGAAACCAACCCGCTTCGCTGTTCCCCCCATGTAAATTAAGCTGACTTTTGTAAAAGGAAATGCTTCTTAGTGGTGAAAACCTATTAACCGTAGCGCAGTGATGTAAGTCAGATAGTATAGAAGACCCTGTGCCTTTAAGAGTGGGCAGAAACTTTACGAGGTGAAATATTTGTGTAGTGAGAAGGTCACTTAAGCCTGGTTTTTATTCCAGTGTAGTGGAAAAGGAGGAGGGTAGGGGGTAGTTGGGATCTTGCCAAATGTAAGTTAAACTTTTTCACACATTTCACTTCCTGACGTTGAAGCTGTCAATCAGTGTCTCCCAACTCCCCTGAGCCATCTCTCCTGGGCTGGTTAGAGGTAAGAAAACACACATCGAAGGCTAGTCCCTGCGTATGGGCCTTCTCTGACAGATGGTCTGACTTGCTACTGACAATCCAGTGACAGGAAAGGGTTCTCTACAGCTCTTGCCTCTGCCCATTTCTGCATTTGCTGTCAAAATATTGTTTATAAAGCAGGCGTTTGTCAAAATACGTGTTTTCTTTTTTAAGAGAAAACTGGCAGCGTGTGTTGCTGGCTAAAAACAACTTTGAAAAAGCTGGTTGTATTGTGCCACCCTTAGCTCACAGCTTGTTACAACAGAACATACAGAACGTGAGCCTGTGAACTCCTCTTGGTGACTGCCTGTTTCTGGTTCCATGGGTAAAAGAACGATACAACATTGACACTGAGGCACACTGGCCAGCAACACCCAAAGGTCTGTGTTGATCTTCAGCCTGTGCAGTTTGCTGTGTCTTTCCCCACTAAACCACAGCAGGAGAACTCATTTTTTAACTTAGTCATTTTCTGTTCCAATTAACATGATGTAGTATCACAGTTTAGGAGCAGTATCTTTGTCTGTGAACCTTGGATGAGGTGTCATAGGGGACACCAAGTCTAATCATTCCCACCAAAACACCTCTCCATCCCGCGCAAGAGTGCACAAACTTCCCAGGAGATGTTAGTAAACAGCAAATAGAGGCAGAAAGCCGAACTTGATTTCTTTCTTCTCCTGAGCCCAGAGATATGTGGTGTGGTGGGGCCCAGGGTGATAGATGTTCCTATACCATAGCTCCATGCATGGTGAGTGTGAATTGTCAGACCAGAAGGGTGGAAAAATGAAAATGAATTAAAAGTCGTCCCGGGCTGCTCTGAATCCACTAAATACACTCGGCCTGATCTTTTGTCTATGGAAACACTATAAAGTGGGTGGAGGACCTGCAAACTAGATGCTCCCTCCCAAAAAGAGCACTTAATATTCCTGAAGCTGCTAAGTCTTCACAAATTGAACTTTAAATTCCACTTACACTGGGAAAAATGTCATGCATTTCCTTTTTTTTCTTCTGTTTTTGTTTTGCTGGTCATTTGTGAATCACCATTTAAAAGGAAAATTTAATCATAGCTAGCCTAAATGTTACTTACACAGCTGTTAGTGCTTAGTGTTATCTCTGAAGCCTGAGATGTGAAATCTGATCTATCACCAGAAGTTCTCCTTCTGGATTTTGAAATGTTTATTTAGCAAATAAAACCCCAACGCCTTTTTTTTGGTAAATCTCAAATCCTAGTTTTTAATCAGCGATTACCTTAAAGGGGGACTGTGTGCTGTTAAGGAGCATGGTTTATCGCGGTTTCAGTCTCCACTCTACCCTTCACAACCAATGGAATATTGAGTGAAAGATCACCAAAGCAAAACAGGTAATCTGCTTTCATTTCTACATGAGCTTCCCAAGCCCAGGCAGATTTCCCTCCTCGTGCTGGGTACAGTTCTATAGCCGTTACCAGCCTCAGGCATTTCACTCAAGCATGGGAATGGGCAGTGGATATTGGCATGCCATTCAACCAGGGATAGCAACACAACCCAGCCTGATTCATAACACACTCACATACATAGATATATAAATATATGGATAGCAACTAGGATCAAAAATGGTTTTCTTACTCTCCCTTGACAAGGGAGAATATCACACATCACAGATCCTAGCATCACATATCCTTGTAGAGAAGGAAGGAAATGGTAAGACTTGAAATGCTAGGTCTTTCCATCTTTTTGGTGGTAGGAGGAAGACAGTGAATAAAGATCAAAAACAAAATGATAGGTGTTGGAAATCTGAAACAAAAAGAGAAAATGCTGGAAACCTTCAACAGGTCAAGTGGCATTTTCTGAAAGAGAAACAGAGTTAACGTTTCCCTTCATCTGCAGGGAGGGGTGGACCAGATCTTCTGAGCAATTTAAAGTTCTATTGATTCAACAGAATAAAGTGCCACACAATAAGCTTTTAGCACATTGCATTAAAGGGAACATGCGATCTTTACAGACCGGAGATTAAAATGATCGCCAGCTGATTCTATGCGATATTTCCTCTGGCATCTCTGTTAAACTTAAGTCAATACATGAAAAGTCCACCCATATTATTCCCATGTAACAACACACATGCCTTTTGACACAAAAGAAACGGAAGCAGGAATAGGCCATTTGGCCCCTCTATTCTGCCCTTCCAGTTACATATTTGCAGTGATTCCCACTTACCTAACCTAGCCCATATTCATCGATTCTCTAATTGCCAAGTCTGTTTTAACCTCAAATTTGAACGCACTCAGCACTGAGCATTCACACAAAGGCAGAGTTCCAACATTCCTTTACCCTTTTGATCGAAGGAAATTCTAAATGGCTGACTCTTATCGTGAGACTGTGACCCCTTGCTCAAAACAACAAGGTTTGCGTTTATATAGCAGTTTTTGTGACTTCTCGATATCTCATAACACTTTACAATTCAGCATTTCTGAAGTGCAATCACTGGTTGCAAACTTGAATCAAACGTAGGCACATCAAGATCCCTCAAAGAGCAATGTGACCAGGTACTGGCCCGGACACCAATGATAACTCCCCTGTTCTTCTTCAACATAGTGCCTGGGAGACCTTGGTTTATCATCTCATTCAGAAGGCTGCACCTCCGATTGTGCAGCACTTCTTCAATGCTTCATAGGCAAGAGTCACAGATAACATTTTGTTCCTTTTATTTCTATACCCTTCTACCTTCTCAGCATCTACTGTGTGAAGTCTTCGAAGGATATTTTTCACATTTCAATGAGAATGCCTCCACTCAATCTTTCCTCAACATACCAGTCTCTCAGCACAGGAATCAGTCTGGTGAACCTCTAAGGCAAATATCTCTTTCTTTAAATAAGGAGGTCTAGCTTTACAAAGTACTCTGTGACATGTCACCAAACACTCTAACAAACTTCTACAGATGCACTGTTGAAAGTATCCTGACTAGTTGCATCATGACCTGGTACAGTAATTCCAATGCACAGGAATGCAAGGGGCTGCAGAGAGTAGTGGGAACAGCCCCCCTTCCACCACTGACATCATCTACAGGAGGCACTGGCTCAAGAAAGTGGCATCTATCATCAAGGATCCCCACCATCCAGGCCATGCCCTCTTCTCATTGCTCCTGTCAGGCAGGATTTGCAGAAGCCTGAAGTCCCACACCACCAGGTTCAGGAACAGCTACTTTTCTACAACTATCAGATTCTTGAACCTACCAGCCCAACCCTAGTCCTACCTCAGCAACAGAACACTACGGACCACCTCTTGCACTATTATGGACTGTCACTATTTTTTTGCACTAATGTCTTGTTTTGCACAGTCTTTATTTTCTCTCTTCACTGTTTGGTATAATTTATGTATAAAAATGTTTCACGTGTTGTCTGAAACTACATGCCTGTGATGCTCCTGCCAGCAAATTTTTCATTGTACCTGTACCTCACCATAATTGTGCACATGGCAACAAACTCGACTTGACTCAACTTGTTGTGAAACATTTCTCTCAAGCTACATCTTTGTCCCATAATGTGGGGACGGAGGGGATGGGAGACAGGCTCCCCTTATTGGACAGTGATGTGGGGATGGGAAGCAGGCTCCTCCAGCAGGGCAGTGAGACATTTTATTGAACCTGTCAAAGGATTATTTTAAAATTGTGGAAGAATTGATTACATGACCTTCCAATGGAGAAAATCAATTCCTATGTGGAGTCAAATGTCTCTTTTACGATTTCAAATTCTACCATGAATTTGCATTTTCAGAAAATGCACTCAGTTTAAAAAAAAGTCCAGACATAAACAAAAAGCTGGCATCAATAAAAGTGGTTGTGGAACTGTTGGATAGCCATGAAAATGCAACTGATTCACTAATGCTGTTCTCACCCAGACCAGAAGCAAATGTAGAGAGTTGTGGACATAGCTCAGCACATCACGGAAACCAGCCTCCCCTCCATGGACTCTGACTACACTTCTCGCTGCCTCATTGAAGCAGCCAACATAATCAAAGGCCCTACCCACCCGACATTCTTTCTTCTCCCCCTTCCCATCAGACAGAAAATACAAAAGCCTGAAAGCACGTACCACTAGGCTCAAGTACAGCTCCTATCTCGCTGTTATAAGACCATTGAACTATCCCCAGTACGATAAGATGGACTCTTGACCTCACAATCTACCTCGTCATGGCCTTGGACCTTATTGTCTACCTGCACTGCACTTTCTCTATAACTGTGACACCTTACTCTGCATTCTGTTATTGTTTTCCCTTGTATTACCTCAATACACTGATGTGATGAAACGATCTGTATGGATGGCATGCAAAACAAAGTTCTTCACTGTACATGTGACAATAATAAACCAATGTACCAATTTACAAGGGCTATCCCCACCACCTCCTGGGCAACCAGGGATGGACTATCAGTCACAACCTTGCCAGTGATACTCTTATCCAAAGAATGAACCAAGAAAAGACATGCATTAAAATATATACAGAAAATGCCCCAAAATTAGGGGCCATAAATATAAAATATTCACTAACAAATCCGAGAGGAAATTGCTCTTTGCACATGGAGTAGGTAAAATGTGAAGCTTGCCACCACAGGCACATTTAACATGAAGCTAGCTGAACATTGAAGGATATGCTGACAGGGTAGGATAAAGAGGGGTGGGAAGGCCTATGTGGAGAACTAATGCTCAATTAGACCTTTTGTCTCAAGTGGGTAATTTCAGTGCTGTACGTTGCATGTAAGTTATCGGTGAAGGGGAGAACCAAAAATAATTAGATTCAGCTGGAAAGCAGAGTGGGTTTGGAGGAGATTTGAGCAGTACAAGGACACAACTTACATGCTGACAAAACATTTTAACCAAGCTCAATATCACGGGAAAGTAACTCAGGATCTGGCTGGATCCCAATTTCCAGTTGTCCTTCATACACTCACTTGCGTTGCAGTACAATGTTTCCCTGCAGCAACCACCCTCTAGTACCTCACGTCATGTATGATATGAGATGGTGCGTGTCAGCAGGTTACTGAGCAGCATGATGCGTCAGAGCAGAGTCTGATCCCAGGCTCTCCCACCATCCTCCTGTGCGCATCCTTCAGTGGGAATCACCGGGCAACAAATGAGACTCCAAATGAAGTGCTCCTCATGGATGTGGTCCCATATACAAAGAGAAGTGGCACCAAGGCACACAGTGAATACTGAAGCAACCTATGCACCACCATCCCAAGGCTAACCAGACTTTTCTCATTCAAGTGCACTGTACGCAGCTCTCACACAAAGCCGAGTCTTTGTATCCCTGCAGACTGGCACCCACCTACAGACAGAATGTCTCAGACAACCTGCTTGTTCCTTATTACTTTCCTGCACAGTTTGGTAAAAAAAACTACACTACCAAGAACAACTTACATTTCTAATGTACCTTTAGCATCTCAGAAGGTACAAACACCTGAAGTCCCAGACTTGCCACTTTCCTGCAAACATCAGGTTCTTAAGCTGTCCTACCTGTACTTCCCTCACCCTACCTCAGTAACAGAAGACTACAGACCACCTCTTGCACTACCATGGAATTTTTGATTGTGTCTTTGGTTTTTTTTGCACTAATGTCTTGTTTTGCACAGTCTATTTTTCTTCACTGTCTTGTATAATTTATATTCTGTGTGTTGTCTGTACCTAGTTTTTCAAGCAAGTTTTCATTGTACCTGTACCTGACTGTACTTGTGCACATGACAATAAACTCGACTTGACTTGCTTTATCTTCCTGCTCGACACCTCTCCCCTTGCATCATTTTATACCTACCTGTCCCAGTCATTTGTCTTCACACCCTCACCCACCTATGTTTTCATCCTCAGTGACATTTCCCACATGCAGTAGTCCAGCCCATGTGTGCTGCTGAACACATTGCTTCCTCTCACCTCAGCTCCCCTCGCTCCAACAACCACCTGTGCTGTCAGATGATTGCTTGAGTACATCTCATGGATAAGGCAATGCCTCTTCTAGTAAAACGGCATGAAACCAAAGCCATCACTGTTGGACCACATCACGAATTCATATTCATTGCCATTTACACTGAACTCACTTCCAGGGCTCTGGTATGAGACATAAAATCTCAGTTGCTACGGAGACCCAGGCTAAGCTTAATGTTCCATATTCCAAAGGAAACTTGACCGAAGGAATTGGCAGCTCTAACGTGACCTGCTTCTTTCCCTGGCTCAGCCACTCTCACAGCAAAACTCATACCCACAATTTTCTCTCTAATCTCTGTGTCATTGATGCTGATTTCCTGTCCTCTGCCCTCTGCTGTTCCAACATATGCAACCACCCAGATCCTGTGTTATGTCCTTACTGGCTAACATGGAGTCAGTAAGGACATAAGGACAAATCATCGAATCCCTCTGTGGCTGCACCCTGCCCTCACTCTGCAACTCCGTCCTCCACTGCACCCCCCTTCCATCCATTAACCCTCCATCCCTGCAGTCCCTCACTATCCATTTACTGCATCTTGGGTGCAGAAACTTCATCTCTCAGCCCTCCTCTTTCCTACTTGCTCCCTATCACCTATCCCCTACCTTTTCTCCCTCTGCCTTTACTTACACTCTGATTTTTTCTGATTAGACTTTTGCCCACTTTTTATGATTATCCAATCTAGGTAAATGGCTGGTTTGTTTACCCTTTAAGTACTGTTTCATGTTAGAATAGCTATACAGATGGATCATTAGCTAATCAGCAGATTCAAATCTGTCCACTCTCTGCAGAGACAATAATTGACAAAAAGTTTTTTAAAAGTTTAAGCTGTTGAATGGGCTGCAGCCCCTCACAAGAAGAGACTACCACTCAACTTCTGCCCCCTCCTCTGACCACTACACTATTACAGTAACAATAGCACTGTCAGGTTACAGGGTGCAATATGAATAGGTGATTGCACCCGCGGTCAAATCTGGGGCCTTTCAGGTCTATGTTTCACATTGAAATAAAAATTTAAGGTTAAAAAAAGATATGCAACAGGTCAACTCTGCAAGAAATGGATTGTTTCATTTAACAGTGCTTCAGTAATGCCTGTGATAATCTTCTCTTGTATAAACACCCTTTCTGAGTGTCTCTTAAAGTGACTGTATAAATATGATAAATGATGCAACCATCAAAATTAATCTCATCCATATTATGTGCCTGAGCAGTTCCATATTCCAATAATAAACTGTATCACTGCAACCATATAGGCACTAGAACATTGTATCAATCGGCAGTAACTCAAACTTCATTCCCAGAGCTGCAAACGACCACATTCATACCATGTAGCTTTATGCAAAGAAATCTCACTAGCCTTCCCTCTGACATTCATCTGCACCAGTTAATCAATGAAGGTATAATGCATTGCAAGAGCTGTTAGGGACAAACTCAATCATATTAAAACCAATTTTCCAGCATCACTGTACCAGGAGGCGGGGGGAAAGAAACCTGCCAAAAGACTTGCTAGTTATCCAGAATCCCAGGAAATTGTAAGCACCTAGAGTGCAGTTGTACATCAGCACAGTTACCAGGGATTGTTCCCACTGAACCACTCAGCATCATATTAAAGGAGCAATGCTCGATAAAAGTTAGACTCCTATTCAACAGCACCAATAATCCAATTTTCTAAAAAAGACTGAAGTAACTGTTTTACTGAGGACCTGAAATACTTGTCTGTCTTCACCCTAGTAACACCCTCGGCTCTGAGTCAGAAGATAAAAGGTTCTGCGCACACACCAAGCAAAGTCTTCAGTACTGAGGGATTGCTACAGTGACAAAGTCATGCCTTTCGCATGTGAAAATAAACATGATTTTTTTCCCCATTTTGCTCACCTACCCTCTTGGATGGAGGCAAAATTGTCATGGCCAAGGGACGATTCAAAAACTAGGGGTACTTCTGACCAATATTTATCCTCCAAACATACTATCTAGGTATTTGTCTTCCGGAATTTATTGTACGTTTCCATGCAACAGTGAATGCTTAACTAACAGTGAGGTAATCTGGGATGCCCTGTACACCAGCTTGTAGAACTATTGCCTCGCAGCTCCAGCGAGCCAGGTTCAATACTGACTTCTGATGCTGTTTGTGTGGACTCTGCACGTTCTCCTTATGACCACATGTAGTTTCCCTAGATGGGTCTGGTTTTCTCCTTACATCCCAAAGATGTGCAGGTTGGTCAGTTAATTGGCTGCTGTAACTTGCCCCTAGTGTGTGGGTGAGTGGTAGAATCTGGGGAGTTGATGGGATTAATGTAGGATTACTGTAAATGGGTGCTTGATGGTTGGCATGGGCTTGAGCCTCTTTCCATGCTGTATGACTCCATGTACATGCACCCCACACTTTTCCAAGCTAGTTCTCTACCAAGATCTTTGACTTCAGCCATGAAATCCTGGAAAGGCAGTTGGCATCGAAGGAAGAGATTGTTTTTATTTCAAGCTTGGGAATGCAAGATCTTTTTCTGAGGCAGACCCTTGAGAACGAAGACAACTTGCCTCTACTTGGTTCAATGGGTTCTGAAGTGGCTGATGATGCCAATCTGGGAAGCACCAACTGCCACAGGTAGGAATCTGCTGTTGGGTATGCAAACCGACTTGGCCTGCCCAATAGAGCCAACTGTCCAGTCGCTCAAAATGAACAACGTCGAAGGGGTGTGAACAATTTAGTGAACAAGTTACATTCAATATTTTACCCAAACCACACAACATTAATCCTACTTCACTGGTTTAACCTAACTGATTTCAGCATACTGCAAGGTAGGTCCACCCTTCCTGATCAGCCACTGGATGAATCCTCTCTTCTAATGCACACCAACATGTAGATCTCACCAGACATAATGAAGGCTGCAGAATCTGCTCCATTCCCATTGCATCCTATCTTTGCTCCACATAAGCTTGGAAATAGGGCTTTGCAAAATTATTCTGCACTCATCTTAAGGTTCCAATAGTTGTCTGGAAGCTACATGTATATATGAACTGTACACATTGATATTTTCCTGTGAATATCAGCCAAATCAGCTTGATACCAGTTCAAGAAAATTACCTTATTTTAACCTTATCATAATGAGACCAGTGCTGTTTTTTCACTAACTGCAGATCAGTTCTTCTCTATCTCCTTGTTGCAATGTTGCCTCTCATCTCCAAGAGGTTTCCTACTATGGTGGAGCTGATTTAGGGGAAGAGCAAGAAGCTGTTTAACCTTTGTCAACTCCAATCCAGTACCAAGATCACCTCAACCTCAGTCATTGATTTACAATACATACACGATGCTTGCATTTGTGCACATTTGGGGGCCAGGTTTCAAATCATCGCCAGACTCCTTCACTGAAACATGTGAGAAGATGGAGGCATAAGAGACTGCAGATGCTGGAATCTGGAGCAACAAACAAGCTGGTCAGGCAGTGTCTGTGGGGGAATTGGACAGTTGATGTTTCAGGTCAAGACCCATCATCTGGAAATGAGATGATAGGCCTTACTCCAAGCACCTGAAAGACCAAGATTCCTCTGCTAACCTGTCACTGCTGCACATCACTCACAATCACCAGGTGATCAAGGTTCAAACTAAACCCTGGAAACATGGATTATTTTCCATATTCTGGGAATCAACCCTCAGCAAAATCAGATATCAATGATACAATTCGTCACTACCTCTAATGAGACAGCACAGCCTTTGGCCAAATCAGGAAGAGATTGTACGAAGACCAAAACCGCCATGCAAGCACTGCATTCAATTATCTGCTGGGTAATGGTAATCCCCACCCTCCTGTATACTTCAGAGACATGGACTACCTACAGTAGGCATTTCAAAGTAGTTGAGATGTACCACCCCATTCTGTTCCACAAAATCCTCCAGATCGATTGGCAGGCTAGCCAAACCAATGGCATCTTCTCCAAGGCCAACATGACCATCATGAAGGTTCTGAGCATGTTCAGCCAGCTCAGATATGTGAACCATACCACTTGCATGCCTGGTATAGTCTCGCAAAACAAGCACTCTACTACAAGCTCTATCAAAGCAAGAGATTTCCGGGAGGACTGAAAAAAATTCCTTTAAGAATGTTCTCAAAATCTCCTGAAATGAAACCTAACATCTTCATCAACACATGGGAATCCCTGGCATGTGATCATTGAGGAGAATTATCCAGGAAGCGAATGACCACCTAAAGTCTATACTACAGCAGCAGGTGGATACCACTGGCAAACAGTGGAAGGGTGCACACCATCCCAACTAGCTCACCCAACCACCTCATCAAGCACCCAAATGTCCCACCTGTGGCAGGGTCTCCAGGTCCTACACTGGCTTAATCTATTGCCTCGGGATCCACAGAAGTGGAGCATAACCAAGTCATCCTCTTTCCCAAGGGACAAAAGAAGAGGAGGAGGAAGAGGAAGAACGACTTCAGTGTTCCAATGTAATGAAGTCAAAACTACTTGGAATATTGGCATGATTTTATTTTTAAACGCAGACAGCTACATTCAGCAAGATGAAAGACAGCTATAATGTTACCAAGGTGAAAGTGCACATGTAAATGTGAAATACAAGTAACTAAAATTCAGTATTTCCCTTACCAACTAATAAATACAACAAAAAATAAGCCAAATCTGTTGTTTACTAACTATTCTGAGAGAGTGTTGTTCGAAAATGAAATTAAGAGGGAAATCAGTCTGATACTGTAACTAAATTAGCATCAAATGCAAATCACTGGGTACTTAGTAGTAGAACAGGTGCAGGGAAGGCCTTTAAATGAGACAAATGAATAAAACATCCCTCTGCACAAATGTGTACGCTGACACAAAGTCAATTGCATGAATAATTCAGCAACCTTGCCGCGATGCAGGGGTCACCCTGCCTCGACCTTTATGACAGGAAGTGAAATAAAAATAAGGGGGGTTGGGGGAGAGGAATAAACCAGAAAAAGCTGCAGCCAGAGGTATTGGCAGAAGGTATTGTTTGAGGCACATCTACTCCAATAGAGGTGCCACGAGTCAGTTTGTATACAGTTCTCCCTTCAGTGCCACCGTCACTGCCTTCAAGGGGGAATACACCTTTTAATTGGTTCTGAGAGTTAGATCCAGCAGGTCCATTGAATGGATACTGAATGATAAGCATGCCATCTCCAGCCAGGTCCAATTGTCTTTCATCCCATCTCCAATCATTGTATAATCAAGAAACAACATTGTTCAGAGAAAAATATAGAGAAAAAAAATCCTGCCACTAATATGCCCATAAGGTTAACATTCAACTCCCAGGGACCCCAGAGTAACTCATGGAGGGTTAAGCTATGGGTGCTGTACATGTACCACATTCCAAATAGGACCATGACCACATAGAGCCAAGTATCAGGTTACCACTCTGTTACCCATACACCAAGACTGAAGAAATTACCTAAGAATTCCATGAAGGCAGCCTAGACTAGGAGTCTCATACATAATGCTGTTACTAATAAACTCAAAAGCAAGCTCATGACATTTGGATATGTACATGGATAGGAGGGGTTTAGAGGGATATGGGCAAAACGTGAGCAAATGGGACCAACTTGGTCGGCATGGACGAGTTGGGCCAAGAGGTATTACTTTATGATTCTATGACTATATAAGTTTGTTGATTAAAGGATATGGGGCCTAAAGGCCAGTTTTACCTCACAGGTTCATTAACAGCATTTAAAAGACATTTGGACAGGTACATGGATCGGAAAGGTTTAGATGGTTATGGGCCAAATGGTCCCATTGAGGCAGGGTAAGGATGGTAGAATGAAGGAACCACGGTTGACAAGAGATGTTGAATATCTTGTCAAGAGGAAGAAAGAAACTTACCTAAGGTTTAGAAAGCAGGGATCAGATAGGTTTCTAGAGAGCCAGGAGGGAACTTAAGAATGGACTTAGGAGAGCTAGAAGGGGACATGAGAAGGCCTTGGTGAGTAGGATCAAGGAGAACCCCAAGGCGTTCTACAAGTTCGTGAAGAATAGGAGGATGACTAGAGTGAGGGTAGGACCAATCAGGGATAAAAGAGGAATGTGCCTGGAGTCGGAAGAGGTAGGGGAGGTCCTTAATGAACACTGTGCTTCAGTATTCACCAGAGAGAGAGACCTTGACGTTTGTGAGGATGGCATACAACAGGCTGATACATTACGCATGTCAACATGAGGAAAGAGGATGTGATAGAACTTTTGTAAAATATTAGGATAGATAAGTCACCGAGGCCAGATGGGATATATCCTAGATTATTACAGGAAACGAGCAAAGAGGTTACTGCACCTTTGGCAATGATCTTTGCATCCTCACTGGCCACAGAAGTAGTGCCAGATGATTGGAGGGTGGCAAATGTTATTCCTTTGTTCAAGAAAGGGAGTAGGGATAACCCTGGGAATTGCAGACAAGTGCCTCTTACTTCAGTGGTGGGCAAATTACTGGAGAAGACTCTTAGAGACAGGACTTATGGGCATTTGGAGAAGCATAGGCTGATTAGGAACAGTCAGCATGGCTTTGTGAGGGGCAGGTCGTGCCTCACAAGTCTGATTGAATTCCTTGAGGATGTGACAAAGCACATTGATGAAGGTAGAGCAATGGATGTGGTGTACATGGATTTCAGTAAGGCATTTGATAAGGTTCCTCATGGAAGGCTCATTCAAAAAGTCAGGAGGCATGGGATCCAGGGAAACTTGGCTGTGTGGATACAGAATTGGCTCGCCCATAGAAGACAGAGGGTGGTGGTAGATGGAGTGTATTCTGTCTGGATATCAGCGACCAGTGATGTTCCACAGGGATCTGTTCTGGGACCCCTGCTCTTTGTGATTCTTATAAATGACTTGAATGAGGATGTGGAAGGGTGGGTTAGTAAGTCTGCAGATGACATGAAGGTTGGTGGTGTTGTGGATAGTGTAGAAGGTTGCTGTAGGTTACAATAGGACATCGATAGGATGCAGAGCTGGGCTGAGAAGTGGAAAATGGAGTTCAACCTGGAAAAGTGTGAAGTGATACACTTTGGAAGATTGCATTTGAAGGCAGAATACAAGATTAATAGCAGGACTCTTAGCAGTGTGGAGGAACAGAGGGATCTTGGGGTCCACATCCATTGATCCCTCAAGTTGCCACGCAGGTTGATAGGGTTGTTAAGAAGGCGTATGGTGTGTTGGCCTTCATTAGTCAGGGTATTGAGTTCAAGAGCCGCGAGGTAATGTTGCAGCTCTATAAAACTCTGGTTAGACCACACTGAGTATTGTATTCAGTTCTGGTCACCTCATTATAGGAAGGGTGTGGAAGCTTTAGAGAGGGTGCAGAGGAGATTTACCAGGATGCTGCTTGGATTGGAGAGCATGTCTTACGAGGATAGGTTGAGTGAGCTAAGGCTTTTTGGAGCAAAGGAGGATGAGGGGTGACTTGATAGAGGTGTACAAGATGATAAGAGGCATAGATCGAGTGGTCAGTCAGAGACTTTTTCCCAGGGCGATAATGGCTAACACGAGGGGACATACTTTTTAGGTGATTGGAGGAAGATACAAGGGGGATATCAGGGGTAAGTTTTTTTTTACACAGAGAGTGGTGGGTGCATGGAACACACTGCCAGCAGAGGCTGTGGGGGCAGATACATTATGGACATTTAAGAGACTATTAGATAGGCACATGAATGATAGGAAAATGGAGGGCTATGTGGGAGGGAAGGTCAGTTCAATCTTAGAGCAGGATAAAATGTTGGCACAACATCGTGGGCTGAAGGGCCTGAACTGTGCTGTAATGTTCTGTGTTCTATGTTTGAAATTCAGACAAATGGGACTAGATTAGATGGGAATCTTGTTCGGCATGGACTGGTTGGGCTGAAGGGCCTGTTTCCATGCTGCATTATCTATGACTCTACAACTTTATGAGAAACCTCATGGTCTATAGAGGTTAGAATGTGGAACTTGCTTCCACTCTTGAGCAACTGAATGAAATAACAAGCACATCTCCAGGGGAAAGCTGGATTAGTAGATGATGGAGAAGGGAGGGGTAAGTGGAGAAGGGGAAACGTAGTAACATGAAAGACAACCATGTAGAGCACAAACACAGGTGTAAAGCAGATGGGCCGAAAGGCCTGTTGACACCATGTAATTAAATGAATGTAAATAAATGAATTTATTTATACGCCCTTGATAGTTTTCAGTCTTGTGAGATGTGGTAGACCAAACATTCAAGATTCAGGTCTGTTGTTAAAACCAACTAGAGAGCTGGGGGTTTGATCATAGACGTGTTACATTTTTTCAATTCCCCCTCTGGTTGCCGAGGGGAGCACAGATGGTTCCAATTTGAAAACTAACAGTTTCCCTTATCCCCAAGTGCTAAAGAAAATAATCCACCAGCGGAAATCTTTCCTGAGAATAGCAGCAAGAGTCAGATTGCTGATACAATTTAAATCATTCATTTAAGTTTCAAAACGACACAGAGGAAATCTTGTTTAAATTAACCAACATGTAAGCTTTCTTCCTCTCAGAAGTGATCACTCCCATGCCCCAACAGAATTAACCTTCCCAGATCAGCTTACTGCCTCTCCTTCACCACACTGCACGGAATTAATACATTTGTTATTCCTTTTACCCCTCTGTTAGAAAAGGAATTGCATTTATATAGCACCTCATCTCCTCAAAGCAGGAGGTAAGTTCAAGTGAATAATTAGAAGTCATGGAGTCATACAGCACAGAAACAGGCCCTTCAGCCCATCAATCCATGCCGACCATCAACCATCCACTTTTAGACTAATCCTGCCCAATTCCAATTTATTCTCACAACATTCCCATCAACTACCCCTTAGGCTCTTCCCCTTACTTACACACTAGGGGCAATTTACTGTGGTCTATTAACCTATCAACCTGCTCTTCTTTGGGATGTGGGAGGAAACTGGAGCACCTGGAGGAAACCCTCAGAATCTGGTGCTGTGAGTCAGCAGCTCTACTGGATGCACCACAAGTCACAAGTGGATCCTGCAAAATGCAATGAAATGATGACTGACCAATCAGTTTGGCGGCATTGGATAAGGGAAACTCAAGACACCACATAATGCAACGTAGGTACTCAGTGCAGGCTATTCTGACAGCACCTCCCAAACCCACGGCCTCTACTACCAAGAAGGACAAGGAAGAAGGCACATAGGAACATGAACACCTGCACATTCCCCTCCTGACTTGGAAATATAGTGACATTCCTCCAGTGTTGAATACAAATCCTTGAACTCCCTCCCCAACAACACTGTGGGAGGACCCTCCCCAGAAGACCTGCAGCAATTCAAGAAGGCAGTTCACACCACCTTTTCAAGGGCTGTATATGCTGGCCTTGCGAACAATGCCCAGATCCCAAAACAGGAACAAATTAAATAAAACAAAATGGAGTTTCCTGATTTTTCCATATACGGTAATGGGATCTTTAACTTCTACCTGAACAGGCATTCAGGATCTTGGCTGAACACATCATACTTGGGATGGACTCTGACTACCTGCCAGCATAGGATTTAATGCTGACTTCTCCCAGGTACCTTGACCAAGTGGCCGCTCTTTTTCTATGTTACAAAATACGAATTGACACCAGGCTCTTTCACCCAGAGAACTTCACAGCTTGCAGAGTCCTAGACCTAACTCACCCATTGTCCCTGTCCTCTCTGATCTACATTAGCACCCAGTCCTGCAATGCCTTGGTTTTGTAAGAATCATAAAAAAATCTGCAGATACTAGAAATCTGAAACAAAACAGAAAATGCTGGCAAAACTAACCAAGTCAGGCAGCATCTGTGGAAACAGAAGTCAAAGTTTCTGGTCTGTGACATTGCGTCAAAACTAAGTGTCTGCTGAGATTTCCAGCATTTTCTGTTTTTGCCTGGATTTTGTAATTCTCTTCCTTGCCATAGAGTTTTACAGCACTGAAAAGGGCCCTTCAGCCCACTACTTTCATGCTAACCTTTTTACCCAGCTACACTAATCCCGTTTGCCCACAATAGGTCCACATTGTCTGTCTAAGTATCTCTAAAAGGGTATTGACTGTATCTGACTCCACCACCTCCTCTGGCAGCTCAATCCAGATATCAACCACTCTCTGTGTAAAAACTTTTCCCCTCAAATCCCATTTAAAACTCCCTTCTCTTGATTTTGATACCCCCACCGTGGGAAAAGGATTCTGACGATCTATCCTGTCTGTGAGGCTTACAATTTTATATTCTTCTATCAAGTCACCCCTCAGTGGCCTTTGCTCCAGGGAAAACAAGCCCAGCCCATCCAACCTCAACCCATGACTAAAATCCTCCAATCCAGGCAACATCCTGGTAAACCTCCTCTGCACTCTCTCCAGCACAACCACATTCTTCCTATAGTGTGGCAACCAGAATTGCACCCAATACTACAAATGCAGCCTAATCAGTGTTTTGTAAAGTTGCAACATAACATCCCAACTTTTATATTCTGTGCCCGACCTATGAAGACAAGCATGCCAATAACCTTTTCACCACCCTATCTACTGTGTTGCTATCTTCAGGGAACTATGAACTTGAACCCCAAGGCCCCTCTGTTCATTAACATTCCTTTGCCCCCAACCATTTACTGTGTGTGTCCTGCTCCTATTTGACTTCTTTGCTTCCAAGTCACTCCGTAGCCACACTTGAAACCATCTAAATATCTCCTCCATCCCTGGAACTTCAAGATATCAATGCTCCATCAATAATGACTATCTCTGCTTTTCATCACTCGACCATTAGTGGCAATACTTTCAGCTGCCAGTGCACCAGGTTATGAACTTCCCCATCACTCTACATCCTCTTCCTCTTTTAACTTCTTTTCCTTGGACGTACATCAGGATCAAGGAGGACTTGCTTCCACTTGCATGGCATTGTGGTTCAGGGAGCAATTCAAGAGGCGGCAGAGAAGAGAAATGTAGTTGTGATTGGGGATAGTATAGTCAGGGGAATAGACAATTCTCTGTCGCAAGGATCGATAGACCCAAAGGCTGTGTTGCCTGCCTGGTGCCCGGGTTCAGGACATCTCACCTGACCTGCAGAGAAATTTGGAATGGGAGTCGAAAGATCCAGTTGTCATGGTCCATGTGGGTACCAACGACATAGGTAGAACAAGGGAAGAGGTTCTGCTGAAGGAATTTGAGCAGCTGGGGACTAAATTGAAAAGCAGAACCAAAAAGGTAATAATCTCTGGATTGCTACCTGAGCCATGCGCAAATTGGCACAGGGTCAATAAGATCAGAAAGATAAACGTGTGGTTCAAAGATTGCTGTGGGAGAAGTGGGTTTGAATTTGTGGTACAATGTCACCACTATTGGGGAAGGAGGGAGCAGTTCCAATGGAATGGACTCAACCTGAACCACGCTGGGACCAGGGTCCTGGTGAATCGCATAACCAGGGCTGTAGATAGGACTTTAAACTAAATAGTAGGGGGGTGGGTTCAACAGATTGGAAAAATATGGATAAAGTAAAAGGGAAGGAGAGTGTAGGAGAGGTTACTGAAGTCTCCAGAATAAAGAATAAGACAAGAAGTTTAGAAAGGGATAAGAATTTAACTTCAGGCAACATGGAGACAAATTTGAGAAGAAGGGTGGTGAATACAGGACTGAAGGTGTTATACTTGAATGCACACACTACAAGAAATAAGGTAGATGAGCTCATAGCATAGTTAGAAATTGGCAGATATGATGTTGTGGGCACCACAGAGTCGTGGTTGAAAGAAGATCACAGCTGGGAGCTAAACATCCAAGGATACACATCCCATAAAAAAGACAGGCAGGTGGGCAGAGGGGGTGGGGTGGCTCTGTTGGCAAAAAATGAAATCAAATCCTTAGCAAGAAGTGACATAGGATCAGAAGATGTAGAATCCTTGTGGGTAGAGTTAAGAAACTGCAAGGGTAAAAAGACCCTGACGGGAATTATATACAGGCCTCTGAATAGTAGCCAGGGTGTGGGGTACAAATTACAACAGGAGATAGAAAAGGCATGTAAAAAGGACAATGTTACGGTGGTCATGGGGGATTTCAATATGCAGGTAGATTGGGAAAATCAGGTTGGTACTGGATTCCAAGAGAAGGAATTTGTAGAATGCCTACAAGATGGATATTTAGAGCAGTTTGTGGTTGAGCCCACTAGGGAAAAGGCAACCCTGGATTTGGTGTTTTACAATGAACCAGATTGGATTAGGGAGCTTAAGGTAAAGAAACCCTTAGGAGGCAGTGATCATAATATGATAGAATTCACCCTGCAGTTTGAAAGGGAGAAGCTAAAATCAGATGTATCAGTATTACAGTTGAGTAAAGGTAACTACAGAGGCATGAGAGGAGAGCTGGCCAAAGTTGATTGGAAGGTGACCCTAGCAGAGATGAGGTAGAGCAGCAATGGCAGGAGTTTCTGGGAGTAACTCAGGAGACGCAGGATCAGTTCATCCCAAAGAAGAAGCAGCATTCTGAAGGAAGGATGAGGCAGCCGTGGCTGACCAGGGAAGTCAAAGACAGCATAAAAGCAAAAGAGAGGGCATACAATATTGCAAGAATTAGTGGGAAGCTAGAGGATTGGGAAGCTTTTAAAAACCAACAGAAGGCAACTAAAAAAGCAATAAGGGGAGAAAAGATGAAACATGAAGGTAAGCTAGCTAATACTATAAAAGAGGATACCAAAAGGTTTTTCAGAGAGATAAATAGCAAAGGAGAGGCAAGAGTGGACATCAGACTGGTAGAAAATGATGCTGGAGAGATAGTAATGAGGAACAAAGAACTTATTAAGTATTTTGCATCAGTCTTTACTGTGGAAGACACCAGCAACATGCCCGAGAGAGTCAGGGGGCAGAAATGAGTGTCATTGCTATTACTAAGGAGAAGGTGCATGGGAAGCTGAAAGGTCTGAAGGCAGATGGACTACACCCCAGGATTCTGAAAGAGGTAGCTGAAGAGATTGTAGAGGCATTAGTAGTGGTCTTTCAAGAATCACTAGAGTCAGGAATGGCTCCAGAGGACCGAAAAACTGCTCTTTATGAAGGGAGGGAGGCAAAAGACAGGAAATTATAGGCCAGTTAGCTGAATTCAGTGGTTGGTAAGATGTTAGAGTCCATTATTAAGGATGAGGTTTTGGGGTACTTGGAAGCACATGATAAAATAGGCCAAAGTCTGCATGGGTTCCTTAAGGGGAGATCTTGCCTGACAAATCTGATGGAATTCTTTGAGGAAATAACAGACAGGATAGACAAAGGAGAGTCAGTGGATGTTGTTTACTTGAATTTTCAGAAGGCCTTTGACAAGGTGTCGCACATGAGGCTGATAAACAAGATAGAAGTCCATGATATTATAGGAAAGGTACCAGTATGGATAGAAGATTGGCCGACTGGCAGAAGGTAAAGAGTGGGAATAAAGGGGGCCTTTTCTGGTTGGCTGCCGGTGACTAGTGGTGTTCTGCAGGGGTCAGTGTTGGGTTTGCTACTTTTCATGTTATATGTTAATGATCTGGATGACGGAATTGATGGCTTTGTGCCCAAGTTTGTGGATGATACAAAGATAGGTGGATGGGTCAAGTGGTGTTGAGGAAACAGGGAATCTGCAGAAGGACTTGGACAGATTGAGAGAATGGGCAAAGAAGTGGCAGATGGAATACAGCGTAGGGAAGTGTACGGTCATGCACTTTGATAGAAGGAATAGAGGCATAGACTATTTTCTAAATGGGGAGCGAATTAAGAAATCGGAGGTACAAAGGGACTTGGGAGTCCCTAAATGTTAACTTGCAGATTGAGTCGGTAGTAAGGAAGTCAAATGCAATGTCAGCATTCATTTCAAGAGGACTAGAATATAAATGAAAGGATGTAATGCTGAGGCTTTATAAGGCATTGATCAGACCACATTTGGAGTATTGACAGCAGTTTTGGGCCCCATATCTAAGGAAGGACGTGTTGGCATTGGAGAGGGTCCAGAGGAGGTTTACGAGAATGATCCTGGGAATGCAAGGGTTAACATATAAGGAGCATTTAATGGTTCTGAGCCTGTACTCACTGCAGTTTAGAAGGATGAGGGAGGATCTCATTGAAATGTACTGAATATTGAAAGGCCTGGATAGAGTGGACATGGAGAAGATGTTTCCAATAGTGGGAGAGTCTAGGACCAGAGACCACAGCCTCAGAATAAGACGTCCCTTTAGAACAGAGATGAGAAGGAATTTCTTTAGCCAGAGGGTGGTGAAAATGTGGAATTCATTCCCACAGACGGCTGTGGAAGCCAAGTCATTGGGTATATTTAAAGCGGAGGTTGATAGGTCCTTGATTACTAAGGGCGTCAAAGGTTACAGGGAGAAGGCAGGAGAATAGGGTTGAGAGGGAAAAATAAATCAGCCATGATCGAATGGCGGAGCAGACTGGAAGGGCCAAATGGCCTAATTCTGCTCCTATGTCTTATGGTCTTGTTCTGTGAGTTCTAAGGTGGCGAATAAGACAACCTTTAACACAATCCCTAAAAGCTACCCCATTTGATCTCTTGTCCCATGACTTCTTTATGTGACTCAGCCTCACGTTTTGTTTGATAGCTCTTCTGTGGTGTGCACTGAGATGTTTAAGGGCAATTTAGTAACCTAACTCGATGTTCTATATTGCACTAAAAAAATGAAGGGCAAGAAAAGGATATGGCTGCCCTCATGATCAAATAGTGTGATATTCGCCACCTCGACTTTCATAAGATATCAACACTGAAGCAACGCAACAGGGAAATGGCTAGCAAGACCCCAGTAAATTCACCCCTTTCAGAAGAGAGGAGGAAATTATGGAGAAAAATCACTTAAATGTTTTTTGCCAGCATAGTGAGTGCAGATTCTTGCACTAATAAAATTGCAGATACTTTTCACATTGCACATTCAGAGAAGCAAAAAGGCTTTATGACAGCATAAATGTGCATTTAAAATGTATAAAAGGCCTGTTTAAAAGCCCCAAACTCAGTTTCCTGAAGCTGAATTCAGTCAGCAAGTTAAGGAATGGCGATGAGATGGTGAGGTGTTGCCTCCTCAAAAAACAAACATAACTCTCCAAGGTCTATACTTCACGCCTCAACTCGGCTCCTAATCACTAACTATACTACTATAGCTATTTAGATGCAATTCACTGCTTTAATTCGGCTGTGCTATCTCACTCTAGCAACTGCTTTATCTGCAACAAAATCGGAATCAAAATCAGACAAACATCTTCGTATTTACTCAATAGGGCTGCCATTTTTTATTTCCAGATTCTCCTTTTTTGCCCAGATCCACTAAATGAAGCTTTTCCCATTGACCGCTGTGGCACCTCATCCAAACAACCCTCTCCCTAGTCCGTGTATTTCAACTGTGAAAGGACACTTTGGCTGAAGCTATGGATTGCAATCCAGCAACTCCATCACAGAGGCTGAGAACAGCGGTAATTCTGCCATCTGACACCCTGCAAAGCGCCATCCAAACCGGCAAGGTTCACATTTCAAGATCAGCTATTGGGGTGAGCTACCATGAAGGTGTGGCTTCAGTTCCTACACAAGACAATGCTGTCCTTTTGTACCTTGGTATAAGTATATGCATTCATCAATATCTCCACTGATGCTGTGTTGTAATTTGCCCTCTGATTCCAAACTGCAAACAAACTAATCTCAACCTCAGCCCTTCATGAAAATTACTACAGCTGTTAGTCCATTAACAGGGTCACAATACTGCCTGTTCAATTTGCATTGAAAGCCATGCACTTTGTACACAGTATCTTGGTTTTCTGAAGCAGCAGAGGTCAAATAATTTATCCTCATGCAATGTTGATTCACATTAATTATGCAGCACAGTTGGTATTCATGGACCCATTAAAACATAGTGATACATATAACACTAATAATCCATGTATTTATATAATCTGTAACACTAATTCTGCATCTGAGTATGCGTGTTTACCCAAACTGTTGTTACAAATTGGAACAGAGGTAAAGAGTTTCTTTGCAGTTAATAAAGGCAGAGTCTAGCTAAGCCATGCAGACCATATGTCCAGAGTCTGATTTGCAGTATATTCTGATCCCAAAGTCAGAAAATGACCGCCACTCCTCGTGACTCCTCCCCCAACAATGGTTGCATACTACACATGGACAACATCGGGCCAGCAGTGGCACTGCCTTCCTCATGTTCGGAAAGTCTGCTCCAGTTTGTATCAACCCCACACATGATGGGCAAGATATTGCAATGGTATCCAACAGCTGTGTCCCAGTCAGACCAGGGACAAGGAGAGAATTAATAAAAAAGGGCCGATAAAATCCTCCAACATTTGAAGAGAGTCGCTATTCAAACAAAGCTGCAGTTAAGTGTAAATATTGCTGATTATGAACCACTGGTTCTGTACAGTGAGAATTTAAGCCAATTAGCTAAAACATTCTTGCCCTTCCCCCACCCTCTCAGTCCTGACAGGAAGGAAAGATCAGCTCATTGACTGCTGTACAGGGCTCTCAATTAACCTGATTAGTTCAACAAGTAGCTCTCATGAATGACACCTTATCTAAAATAGAAGGAAAAGCAACTTCCTTCCTCCACGTTGGCCCCACTGGTCTGTTGAGTGCAGCTATTGGCCTTCTGGGAGACAAGCAGCAGCAAACAGGCAGTAGCTGATTGGACTTTGTGTATCTGGGTGTTTTGTCATCTGACCTGCCCAGGTAGTATCAGATGAACTGAAGGGAGGAGAAAATTAGTGGCCTGCCTAGAACTCTGAACACCTCTTTCAGGATTGCTAGAAATAGCCCTGTCCTGTTGCAAACTGCTTCCAACCATGTTTAGTTTCATTATGTTTAATTTAAGGACTATACTGTCAGGCTTTATCAAGCTTGACTCCTCTCCCTCTCATATCTCTTCCTGAGGCTCCTTCCACTCCCACCATTGCATCCCATGCACTGACTCTGAGAAAGGCACTGACTATTTATAAACTTTGTAATAGATAAAGTGCAAATAATATGAACAAGAAAAGGAATAAAGATAAATATAAAAAAATAACTCATTGTTAATGGTCTTTTGTGTCGACTTCAATAGCAGATTAAGTTAATTAAAGCAATAGCAAGGTCCAAGAAGTGCCTCTCCCACACAAACACATGTGGATGAGACAACAGGTATAATCAATATGAAAAGGGTAAAACTAAAAACCCACACTTTTATTTAAAAAGGCAATACCCAAAGAACTTAAAACATGTTCCAATCCTTTCAAAATAATAACTACCTTGGAAGTTTTGAGATTGGTACAAAGACCTTAGTTTACCTGAGTGCACTAGGAGAAAAATCATTTCCTATAGCTTTAAACCACTCGAGTATCTAAAAGGGAAATTTTCTCCATGGTTACATCATCACCCTGCATGGTCTCAGTAAGGAGACGTCATTGTCCCACTTGTGCTTACACCGGGGAGACATTTCTCTGGTGTGTGTCTGCAGGAATTCAGGATTAATCTCCACCACTAGCAAATGCAGAAAAAAATCAAGATAATTGTGTCTTTTTTTCCCACTTTCTTTGAACTACTTCTTTAGTTACTGTAGGAGCGTTGGTGAAGAACAAACAAGGGTGTCTAACTGATGCTGGAGTCTGCTTGTATTGAGGTGAAAAGGCAGTGGTCATGAGCTTGGATGGGTTGATCGGACGACAGCAACATTCGGATGGCAGATAATCATGCAGTGGAACCTCTAATCAGAGACAACAACTGTACCTTACACAGTGAAATGGCGACTGACCCAGCCAATGAACACAGGAGAACCATGAGCCAGTGGTACCTTCGGGAGAGGAGAAAAATCACCAGAGATGGGGGAAAGTCAGTGATCTTTAGGGAGAAGGAAAATAAATGGCCACAGGCCCAGCCATTTCTGATGGGAATCTTAAATGAGTCAACCCCTGACTTCATACGACACTATCATATAATTGGCAGGGTTTATGGGTAGTAATCAAGAGCATTAATGCTTCCATGGATGAGAGGTGATGAAGGTGTTGTGCTGAATGGAGATTAAAATGGACTATCACCACCCTGGTTATGTTTAACTCTGACGAAAAAGGTGGCAGTATGAGTCAATGGCTCAAGGGTTAAAGGCACTACTTCCAGCCATGCAAGTAAATGGAAGCAGAAATGCCAATCTTTTGTGCTTGTCAAGCTAGCAGTAGAGGCCTCAACACATGAGGTAAAACAAGAGAAAATCAGCCAGGCTTCCTGTCCTGGATCCACACACCAGCCTTTGCTGTGAGTGTCCACATGGAAACTCCCATTTGAGGGTCCAATGGGATATCCTTTTGATGACACACTTGCACGTGGAGGACATACCACATTGATGAAACATTATAGAGGTGGCCACTCACTGACTGCAGCTTGGCAAGGAAACAAGATGTCCCAGTAGTGGAGGGAAAACATAACAATAATAAGCTTAACAATTGAAAATATTAACTTCATTGTATATCTGGTTTGGTGATTAGGTTCATTTGTTTAGTAACTGTCAGGATTCCAGCCTGTGGAGGAAACCTAATTAATAAAATGACCCTGTTGCTGATTCTCCAACATAATCAGCACAACGTATGCTAATTATCCATAAATAAAAGAAAACTAATAAACTCTCCAGAATGGTAATATATTAGTAACTAAAAGAAAATGGCATAAAAGTTATTGGTGTCTTTAAGATAATAGCAAAGTGCAAGGTTTAGTTTTCTTGCATAGGTAACCCCTCACACACCCAAAGCAAAGCCAATTAAACGGCCCAGTTCTTCTCCTGAAGGTGCTAGTTTGCCCAGGGCTATGTGTCCACTGTTACCAGAAGCCCTCTAGAAAATTAACCTTAAGGTTAGAACTCATATGTTTGGGACGTACAGCCTCCTGCGGTCCATCTCCCTGTCCGCCACTGGCCCTACAGATGGCTGCTCTTCCACATGTTTTGGTAGGCTGCTTGAATGGTCCAGATAGAGGAATACTTGACAAAGGATTAATAAGTATCCTCATTGAGAGACTCATGGGGAAACAACCCCTTAGCTTCCCTTGCTGATCTGCATAGCTTCTGGGACAGTGGTGCAGTTATCCTGAAAGAAAATAGCCTCTCTCCAGCATTTCTGGGTCTAATCTGCCAATGCAACAACAGAAAAGGAGGAGAACCCTTGGCAAATTCACCCCTCCACCCTCCTGTGATCAGAGTTTTCATCCAATGCAACCAATCCTGATTACACCCTCCACTCAAAAATCACCACTTCCCTTCTGACGGATGGTGACCAGGAAAGGGAGCCAGAGGTGACTTTCTATTTCCAGTCCCTGGTGTGAACAAAGGGTGGGGCTTGCATCAAAGTATAATGATGTATCCTGAATGCAGACTCAAAGTTGATCAGTACTCAGAGATTAGACATGGAGCTTCAACTCCCCTGGACTGAATTTCTTTGAGGTTTGTGGTTTCCATATTCATTTTTGGACTATGAGCAAATTCAAGCCAAGACCCACTTTTACTGCCCATCTCTAATTACCTTTGGAGATATGGCACCTTTCGTGAGCCGCCTTCTTAAACTGCTACAGTCCTCCTGGTGCAGGTGCTCCCACAGTGCTGTTGGGTTGGTACTTCTATGGTTGGGTCAACGTGACAAGGAAGGAATGGAAATATGCTTCCAAACCAGGATGGTGTGTGACTTTGAAGGGCACCTACAAGTGGTGGTGTTCTGGGTAACTGCTCCCCTTGTCCTCCTTGGTGGTAGAGGGTGTAGGTTTGGGAGGTGCTGTTGGAATAGCATTTTGTAGATGATACATACTGCAGCTACTATGTGCCTGTTGTACAGGGAATGAATGTTTAATATGTTGGATAGACTGTCAATCAAATGGGCTACCTTGTCCAGGTGCTCATAACCGTCTTGAGAGTAGTTGGAGCTGTACTCATCCAGGGGTGTGAAGGGTATTCCAACACACTCCTGATGGGCCTGTAGATGGTGAAAAGGCTTTGAGGTGTCATACGATGCAAGATACCCAGGTCTGACCTGGTCTTGTAGCCACAATAATTATGTGGCTGTTCCAATGAACCTTCTGGTCAATGGTGATACCAGGATATTGATGGTGGAGGACTTGGCAAGGGTAGGTGGTTAGACTCTCTCTAGTTGGAGATGGTCATTGCCTAGCATTTTTGTGACATGTACATTACTTGCCATTTATCAGCCCATGCCTAGATGTTGTCTAGGTCTTGTTGCATGTAGTCATGGGCTGTTTCATTTGTTGAGGAGCTGGAAGTGGAAGTGAACTTTATGCAATGGTCAGTGAACCTTGTGCAATGGTCAATGAACATCCCCACTTCTGCCCTTATGATGGAAGGAAGGTCTCTGATGAAACAGCTCAAGGTAATTGGGCCTACGACACTGCTCTGATGAACTCCTGGTGTGGTGTCCTGAGCTGGGATGATTGGTTTCCAGCCGCCATATTCCTTTGTGCGAGGTATGAATCTGACCAGTGGGGTGCTTCCCCCATTGATGCCCACCGACTTCAGTTTTACCAGGGCTTCTTCACACTCATCAAATGCTACCTAATGCTGAGGGCAGTCATTCTCACTTCACCCACCGGATTCCCCATTGAGCAAGGCTTTGGTTGCCTACAATCTCCAGGGATTGAAGATTAATATCTACAGCTGAGAAATAATGATAGTGTCATTAAGTTGAGAACTGTTTTCAATGTCATTAAACACCTTCATTTCTTAGTTACAGAAATATTGGAAAGAGGGGAAAAGGTCATCTTACAGAGCAAGACAATCAAAGTTGAGGGATCATGTGTCAAAACCTCCAGGTGATCTCCAGGAATAATTCAACTCAAGAGTTTGCAGCAACAGACACAGCCTATCATTTGGGGAAGAAAATGTACAATGACAGATTGTCCTCAACCAAACAGTCTGTAGTCAAAGCTCCTTATAATAGGAGTGTCTTCTGCACAGGGAGCACAGGTCGCAAGCTAAAGGAAAACCTGATTGCTTTCAGTGTTACAAAATACCTCATCCCTTTTCATCTAATCCAGACAATGAGAAAAGAATAACAGAAGTTCAAAAAATAATAGCAAAGATTATTTTAATACAACATAAAAGGAGCCCATATGGCCCAAACAGTCTATATTTTGCTCCCAAGGCAATCCTATTAATCCTATTTCCCCAATTATTTACTTTTACTCTCTCACATCTCGTCAACTCGCACCCCCCCCCCCCCACACCGATTCTTCCACCACCTACCTACTCTTGAGGTCATTTACAGCAGCCAATTAACTTACCCACTGGCACGTCTTTGTGGCGTAAAAGGAGACGGGAGCACCCAGGGAAACCCATGCAGTCACAGAGAGAACATGCAAACTCCACACAGACAGCACTGGTCAAAATCAACCTGAAATATCTTGAACAGTGAGACACCAGCACTACCTGCTGCACCACCACAACACGCAAGAGAGAATAAACAAAAATGGACTTTTCCTTTACCCCTTTCTAAAATCTACAAATGGTCAATGGACCACTAGCAGGGAAAAAGATTTCAGCAACTGTTGACATGGCTACAGAATAAAACATGCCGACAGCTTTTATGACATTCTTGGCAAGCAAACGGTGAGCAACAACATCAGCAGTCCTCAGCGTGCAATCCCACCTACACTGGGAGCTTCACTTGAGGCCTGGGAAGAGTTTAATTATCCCACAGGGGCAAGGACTCATCAGGAGCAAAAGGAGCCTCATTAATTTAAACCAGTCCAAATACACAGAGACTACACACACACACATATACACACATCATGAGGGGCATAGATAGGGTGAATGCACAGTTTTTTTTCCCCAGGGAAAAGGAACTAAAAAACTAGAGGGCATAGGTTTAAGTGAGAGGGGAAAGATTTAAAAGAGACATGAGGGGCAACTTCTTCACACAGAGGGTGGTGCATATATGGAACGAGCTGCCAGAGGAAGTGGTTGAGGCACATACAATAGCAACATTTAAAAAACAATTGGATAAGTATATGGATAGGAAAGGTTTAGAGGGGTATGGGCCAAGCACAGGCAAATGGGACTCATTTAGGTGGGTAACTTGGTCAGCGTGAATGAGTAGGGCCAAAGTGCTTGTTTCAACGCTGTATTACACTATGACTCTATGATACACATTCATGTACACATATACAGGAAAACAGACACACACACACACATATGAATCTGATCGCACACATATGCACACACACACAAACATAAACAACATGCAACTCAATAATCACTTAAACAGATTCCCTCCCTGTGTTATTTACCAGAGAACCCTAATGTTGCCAAACCAAAATAATGTCCCTCTTGTCACCTCAATTTCTGGATTTCATTCACAACTTCCCAACTTTACTAGAATGCATTTCAAGAATTTCACCCTCTTTGCAAATATCACACACAACTCACACAACATCCAGTTTGAACATCATTGTGTTTTTTAAATGAGCCAGCTTTTCTCAGCTCAATCAGGCAATCTGTATTAATTGATTCCATGCCTGCATCGCCTTCATCCAATGAAAATAAAGCCAGTGATTTGAAAAAAAAATCAGCAAACTTTTTTTAAAGTGCACATACTCCTGGAAAATTATTAATATGGTGTTGTTTGCAAAGAAAAGTCTTTGGGAAAATATTTTCCCACTTACTTTCATCCATCATGACTTGTAGATGAAAATTGTGAAAAAAATGCATCTGACGCCACTATGACAATACTGTGGTAATTCTTCAATTTACAAAAGGTTTTTAAGTAGAAAAGCTGAGCAAAATGCACTATGGGCTTTTTGGTACAATGTATTTCTGTACGTGGAGGGTGATGCAATGTTCACAAAAAGCAAAAAGTAGCTTTAAAAATTGTGGACATGTATCTCAAACAATTAATGATCTTATAGCAAAGGTTCATAAAAATTTATAAATCAAGGAGTTACTGTAATGCAGTTTGCACTCTCCCCTTTCTCCTCTGCTCCCTGGTTTCTTAAGAGGACTCTAAATGTTGGTTAAAAACCCATCATATGCAGGTGATAAGTGTTCAAAGCAGGGAGAACAGAATTTCACCAAACAGCTGATAGGTTGTTAAAGCCTCCCAAGGTCTAACAGAGTCGTGCAAACACAGTGCTATGTGCTGGAGCTAACTGTTTGTCTTAGTATCTAACTTGGGAGACCGACCTCTCACTGAGAAATTTTACTTTAAACAATAATCACAACACAAGTGACATATACAGTAATTGTAATCATGAACTTCTGGCGATTATTCATTTTAAAACAAGTGTTTTGATAGAGCCAGTCTTTCTTTGAATTTGATGTAATAAATTAATTAACCCCTGTAACCCTGGGCAGGTCCTTCCTGCTGAATAACGAAGGCAGTGGCATCAGGTCACAATGACTAGGGGTGACCCAGAATCTCCAGTGCTGCAGGATTATGACAGCAATACAGATGTGCTAAGGTCATTGAAAGTTGCAGGTTCTAGTGGGAGGCTGGCGGCTGGTACAAGAGGCTGAGTCTCCCTGCTCCTGTCAAGAGGGACACACATACACCTCACACTCCTCGATGATATGGAAAGGATACCTTAGACAAATGACAATCTAGGGAAGCAAATGAGGGGGATATTCTTTTGTAGCACATTCTGATGTTTGAGAATGCAGTGTCTGAAATGGGGTGGAATCAATCTGCGGTAATTTTGAAAGGGAATTACCAAGCAACAGAGTGGCATAGTTGGGCCTCACAGATCCAGTGACCTGGGTTCAACCCAAAGTGCCCCTCAAGTTTGCTTCATGCTGTACCTCAGGCACTTTTCTGATTCTATTTATACTGCGAGTCCGGTGCTGATATGAAACTAATGCAAAAGTAACAAGCCTATCTTTAGGTCCTGGATGAAGATTGCTTCACTCAACTTGGCTATAATGATGGAGGAAAAACGGAGTTCTGGAAGAACCCAGCAGGTCAGGCAGCATCTGTGGAGGGAAATGGACAGTCGATGTCTCGGATTGAGACCTTTTATCTGGACTGAAAGAGTGGACGGGTAAAGAAAAAGAGCATAGCCGGTGTAAGGAGATGAGGGGAAGGGGTGGAGCAAGAGCTGGCAGGCGATAAGTGGATCCAGGTGAGGAGGAGTGATAGGCAGATGAAGGAGGGAAGAATGGAGATAGCAACAAAGGCGATGGGTGGAGGCAACAAAGGGCTAGAGATGATGGAATCTGATGGGAAAGGAAGGTGGAGCATGGAATCAAATAAGGGAGGTGGGGAGGGCAGCTGGGAACAGTGGGTTTAACAATGGATGAGTTCAATGGGTCCTTGGTGTTAACAGTGAATTTGCTTCGAGGCAAAGTTTCCTCCTGTTACTCCTGTGGGTTTTTTTTTCTAATGTCAAGAGAAGAACGAATTTCTTTTTGTTGATAATCAAGTTGTTTTCTTTCTCCTCATTGCAGATCTAGTGCTCCCCAGTGACCTGAAGCCCACACTACATTGCCAGAGCAATAGATTCACTGAGCACGAGGGCCCAGTACTCGCTCAACTGATATCTGCTAGACTGATGCTGTACCAACTCTGTTCCAATAAATCACCCACCAGATCACTGGTCAGAATTAGGTAAGTCCCAAGACCATTCCCAAAGGTGGGAATTTTATTCTTAAACCTCAGAGCAAGCACTAGAAGTTACAGTTTACAGTTAACATTTGCCACCCAGAGTTGGCCAGAATGCCCTCTGGTAACTGGGACCTTCAGTTGCACAAACTAACACCCACAATTCATGTTTCTCCCTGTCCCTGACCCCCTACTATGCCCCCCCCCCAACCCGTGGCTTATGTGGCTAGCCTGGGGTGGTATAGTGATGCAGCAGGTAGTGCTGTTGCCTCTCAGCTCCAGGAAACTGGATTTGGTCCAGACTTTGCACGTCCGTCCTGTGACCACATGGGTTATTTCCAGATGTTCCAGGTTCTTCCTACATGCCAAGGACATGCTGGTTGGTAGGCTAATTGCCCATTGTAAACTGGCCCTAGTGCGCAGGTAGTTGCATTGAGGAATCAAGGGGCAGTTGATGGGAATGTCAGGGAAAATAGGTTGGGGGAAATAAGAGGGGGAATGGAACTAATGGGATTGATCTGGGAGATGGCAGGGACTTGCTGGACTGAACAGTCTCCTTCTGTGTCATAAGGACATATGAATTGGTTCCCTTTCTTGCACAGGTTGCCACAGGCCAAATATACCTAGTCTCACTTTTGTAAAAACCAGCAATGATACTGCTGGATACATGACCAATTCAGAACTTCTCCATAGAACTTACTGCAGAAACAGGCCATAGAATGAGTCAGCTTGTACGAGTCCTCTTCCCTCCCTCATTCCTATGTCCTGCATTGCCCTGTTCCCTTCCCCCTCAACTTCCCATTAACTGTGCTGGCGTATGGGAAGCTGAGAGATTTTTATGCCAGGCAACAGTTCCATTTGGTCGACTACTTCCATGAGAACCTGTAGAAAGTCCATCTCTTGTCGGAGGTGATGGATGTGGTTAGAAGGGAGGGGTTGGGGTTTGCAGCACCCCCAGCCACAACATATATACATGATAACAGTGTTAAAACAGCCCCAATGGGAACTTGCACTGGACATCATCTAAGTCTGCCTTGCCTTGTACGGATCTGCCACACTATAACATTGCAATTAATGGAAAAGATTTAAAAACATGCAGAGACTCTAAGACACTGTGAGGATCCAGCTAACACCATTACCCAGCCACTAAGTGGTTCACAGTCCTAAGATGACACTAAAAGCTTGAGTGTCTCCTAAGAAGAAGAGGATGTACCCTAATGTACGTTTCCCCGGAGATTTCAGTCCAGGGCTATATTCACCATCGTGCATCTAGTTCAGTCACAATATGAATGAGATAGTAATGTTTGTTCCAGAGGTATCAAGACGCCCTTTCAGAGAGGGCTCCATTGGAAGCCATAGTACTTTGCTGACAGAGAGAAACTCTGTCTCTCTTTGTTGACCATTATTGCCAATCACAAACCAGCCAAGGCTGCCAATGAGAGGTGAGGGTTACCTCCCTGTCCTTCAGTGAAAGGAATCACCATTCTGTCCTATCACAAACTGTGTTGTTTAACTAAAGAAATGACTGAAAGAAGCCTTCCTGATACAGTGACAATAGTGATTAATGTGTCAATCTATACATGCACACGGAGTGCATACAGGCACTTTCAATAATACTCCACTGAAACAAAATCTTTTCCCCTGATTTTCCAGGCTCCACGGCTCAATGAGTATAATGCAAAAACCACACCTTGCGCACGGGCTCTGTTTCTGCCTGCTGCGCTTCAGTGTTACTATAATGATGCAATTTGAAAGCGTTCCTTAAATCCTTGTTTTCTCCCGCTCTCCTGAAGATGTTAACATGCATGTCTTAGAGCGGCCTAACCTCTGATACCTTAACCAAGTGTCCATTACTCACGCATAAGTGCCAACAGCCAGTCTGACAAGAGAGCATCCAGGCATCAACCTGGCCAGACCCTTGGCCAACATCACACAAGTAAGCACTCCATTAAAAATCATTTGATTAGCAGTCAGTAAGGAAGCCGCCTGATCATCTTCCTTTACCTACTGAGCAAGAGACTCATGCTCCTTTCTATACTCTATCATGCTTCCAGCAAATTGGAACATTTCTAGTCAGAACTCATCAGTGCATTTTCTAATGGAGGGAGCTAGAGTGCAAGCAGTGAAATGTGTCCAGTAACAAGGCACAACACAATGCTGTAAAAAAGCAGACCATTCAGGAATTGTTTTGAAAGTTCTTGACTCTTGTCACCTCTCGATCCTTCTACTGATTCAAGCTACTCAGAATCACAAACCGAGGGTTTACATTCATATAGATATATAGACAATATATACATTTCTTTGTTCATATATATCGATATCTACAAATTAATGCCACACAACAACCAAAACAATAAACGAGAAAAACCAAAGAGGGAGAATCTGTAACCATGAACAATTCCTTCATTAAGACAAATCAACAAGAGCTTCAATCTCTAATAACAACAACAAGTATGACAACTTGTATTTATTTGGCACCTTAAACATAGCAAATTGTCCCAATGCACCGAGGGACACAAAACACCGGAAAATTTCCAAGCTGGTCTCATATAAATAGGGCAATTACAACACACAAAACAGGACGAAGGAGACAGAATACATACACGTTCAAAATCAAACACGCGTGCACGCACACAATAACAACCAGCCAATATACCACTGCCACTTGCAGAGAGGCAGGTGTCACACAATAATCAATAACAAATAATTGTTCGTACCTGTCAATTATCACTGGGTCTGATGGTGTCTCATTCCTGTTGCCACAACTTTTCTTGTCACAGCAGCGACTGCAGGAGGAGGAAAAGAGAAGTGGAAATCAGTGTCGAACAATTGCTGCACATGGTTTAAATTACTGATGACTTCCCTCTCTGGAGTGAACTGCCACAGTAGGCATAATTTAACAACCACATAATGGTCGAGTAACTACTGCCAAGCCTATTGCAGGGCACAACAGGTAGAAATCAGTAGGAAACCATGGTTGCATAGGGGAAAATTACTACTTCCCACTTCCCCTGGACAGCTGGTGATAATTAAAGAGTCTAAAGGTGCCTTTGTAAAGGTGTGCAGCAAATCAGGGCTCACCTGAGGCAGGTAAGCAGCCCCTTCTCAAAACAATAGATGGAGTAAACCTCCTCAGCATAGGGGTGTTGGTCTTATTAGTTCTCATTTTACAACCATCACAGATGGTGAAAACTATTCAGCTCAACACCACAGACACCGACTGCCATTCTCTTGTTTAGAAATCCCATTTCAAAGGTTGCAAGGTTGCACCGAGGTTAAGAAGAGGACATGAAAACTAAAGAGTTAAATCCAGTTCGTTATTTGGGTTCTAATGTTCCTGTATAACATTTTTATTTCCATCATGGTAATAAAAAAATCCCTGTTACCACATTCTCCGATGTAAAATGTGTCATCCTTGTTCCTTTATCAATATCCGGCAATAGTTCTGTCCCACGTATACTTATGGCTTTCAGAAGATGATGTACCATTAGTAACCTGGCACCAGGCACACAAACGTTGTGCTTTTGCCCCCTGATGGCACTCGGCAAAAAGGAGGGACAATTTCTGGTGATGTAGATGGACCCTGAATTCTCTGAGGACCAGAACAGTGGTCGGAATTAGTGGTGAAAGTTGCCAGGCCTTCCAGTAGGCTTCACAACCACCAGTGATCCTCCGTTTCCAAGGCCAACATTCTCTGCTCTCCAGGGAGCCAGAACCACTCTGTAACAGCACAACAGTGGGATCACCCGAAGGTCCAGTACTCATCTTTAGGCAAGGTCAATGCTCTTTGCCCACATCTACGCTCTCTTAAAGTGGTAACCATTACAGTCCTGCAGTTGGAAACATCTCCAGGTCTCCCTCAGTACAGCCAGAGGCTGCTTTATTTCTGAATAGAAATGAACATTGTGCATTCCTCAGTGAACATTCCCACTTCTGACCTTTTGGTGGAAGAAAGTTCACTGATGAAGTAGCTGAAGATGGTCGGGCTTAGAATACTGCCCTGAGGAAGTTCTGCAAAGATATCCTGGTGCATGGGATGATTGTGTGTGACTCCAACCAACGGAAGGTTTTCTCATAGATGCCCACTGGCCTCAATTTTCCCCAGGCTCCTTGGTTCACTTTATACTCTCCTTATGTCAAGGTCAGTCACTCCTGAATTTCCCTTCATGTGTTCTTTGGTTCAGCAAAATGCAAAGACTTTCTGGAGATATTTATCAAGGAGGAGCCCATAATATCTAGACAGTCAGCAATGCCTTCCACTAAGCTGTCAAGTGGAAGACACCTTTCATACAGCACTGGAGACAATATTAAAGTACAATGTCACCAGCGATAATGTATAGACAGCCAGAGTCTTTGCACAAGCCATTGGGTTTCCAGTTTGATTCCAATCTCTGCTCAGTTAGTTGAAGCCTACTGACTCAATATTTAAAGAATTACAATTACACCAGCACTCTTAAGAACTGGAAGGGCAAAACATTGCCAGTCAGTATCCATGGATCTGTAAAAGCAAGGCCATTGCCTTTGGGAGGGTGAATGAGGGTATAATGACCTACCACTGTTCCCACATGAAGGATGGCCACACTCTGTTGGAAGGCTACTGACCTGAGATACACAACAGAATACCAAAAAAAGGGGAGACTCAGAGTGAAGCATTCTTTTAAATATAAAGTCCAGCACCCTCAATCTAAATGGCTCAATAGGATAGGTTTTAGAATAAAGGCCAGTTTAGAATGGTACTTGGTGAGGTTTCTGGGCTAAATCACATTTAGTTAGGCTCTGCTTTTTATCTTATGTGTCCACTGTTGTTTTACCCAAAAAGTGCAGAACAAGCAGGAAGTCTGTGTTCGACACAGTGGACAATGCCATTCAGATCAAACAAAACTCTGGTTCAATTGCACCACTCTACCAGTTAGTGATGTTAATCCACAGGATATGAGTGTTACCCCATTAATGCAATCCATAGGCAAATCTGCTAGAGGACTTAGAATGAGTGTTAGATGCCAAAATGTCTCCTGCAGCCACTCTCTACAGCTATGCATTCAACTAATTGGGCAAACGGGAGATATCTTACCATAAACCTCTGCGTTTTTACCTCTCTCTTCCCTTGTAAGACACTCCTAATTGCTTGGTCACCTGTCCTAATGCCTTCTTCATGGGCAACACAGTGTCGCAGCTGGTAGAGTTGCTGCCTCACAGCTCCAGCGCCCCAGGTTCAATCCTGACCTCCGGTGCTGACTGCGTGGAGGTTGCACATTCTCCCTGTGACCGCAGTCGATTTCTCCGGGTGCTCCCACATCCCAAGGACGTGCGGGTTGGTGGGTTAATTGGCTGCTGTAAATTACCCCAGTGTTCAGGTGAGGGTAGAATCTGGCGGAAGTTGATGGGCACATGGGGAGAATACAACAGGATCGGTGTAAACGGGTGCTCTATGGTCAGCACGGCCTTGACGGGCCAAAGGGCCTGTTTCCTTGCTGTATGACTCTATAATACTGCTCAGGATCCATGGCTGTGCAATAACCCTCCCTTAATGTGTCCTGGGACATCTCACCACATCAAAGTGCTACATAAATGCAAATTGTTGTTGCTATCCCCAACTAGTTTTCAATACTACTACATACTTGGGTCTGACTCTGCAGGGACTGCTGATACGAGTGCCTCAGCCAAAGATCATTCTCCATGTGCGAGCCAACAGAGCCATCAGCAGGCTACTTGCTCACAACCGACACTGACCTTGCCCTTCACAATGGCTGAGGTAGGGTAAGTGGGCCATGCAGAGCAGCAGACATCAGACGGGCCAAATGGCCTGATTCCATGTGGCACATGCTACGTACTTCTCTCTAACATCCAGACACAGTCACCGGAGGTGAATGGCTTATGACCAGCAGCAGAAACCTGCCTGTTTTGTTCCCCTCCACAGGGCACAGAGAGATGAGCTGCTGCTCTTCAACAGCCATCTCCAGCTGTGATCAACTAATCCACAGGCTGGGTATCGAATGCAGGAGGAGGGGGGCGCTGGGGGAAACATCTGTGATTTTTGTTTTGTTTCTATGTTTAAATAGAGATGGCTTTCTATGCCTAACTCCCACTTCTGATCAGAAATTCAGACATTTACAAGTGTTTTATCTGGCTTGTAAATCTGGCAATCATTTTGCTCTGATCATCTCAAAGCTAACACTTCCGATTCACTCACTGAACCGGTCTAAAAACCTGCAGAAGAATAACAAGCTGAGTCAGTCCAGTCAGCACGGAGAGACGGACTCGAAATCGCTGAGCAACAAGAAGGCCTCTGGCCTTTTAACAGGAAACAGATATGATTCCTCACTCAGCAATTGTCAGTCAACTCATTGAGTGTTGATTATTGTCACTAATCAAGAACTGGCCTAGGGTTGATGTGGTCAATCGACCTTACTACAATAATACACGTGATGTAACTTGATCCTATGCGTAATATTCCTATTTTAATATATTGTGCATTAGTGCTAAGTTAATACAGAATAAGTTAAAATTAGGTTTCTCCTGAAACTTCGAATGGTTTTGCTCCCACAAGCTGGTTTCACACCATATGGGTGATAGTAGAGCATAGCAATTAGCTGAGGTGATTAATAGCAAACAGACTCTCATTTTATGCTTCTAACAGAGGGCACATTTGCACCCGAGTGCAAATTCAGCATATCCAAACTTCCACAGACTATAATGCAGAGGAAGGAATCGGGCTTGCAATGTGCAGAGTGGGGAAAAGGTGCACGTCTGCTGCCCATGCTCCGAGCAGCACCTGATTTGCAATTTAAAGCAGCATTAGTGACACAATGGGTGACAGCTTCCACATCAGCAGGTCACGTCAAGTAATAAACAAACAGCACCCCCATAAAACCTTGCTTCAATAGCCAACAATGAAACCTGTAATCTCCCTCATCAGCTGAGTGACCTTTCACAAGATGCCTTTTCTCACCCCTCTCTTACACCCTCTGCACACTGAAAGATATTATCCCTCTGGTTTTCTGTCTCCTATAATCTAAACCGTACAGCTGTGGGAATTCTGGGCACCTTCCATAATCTGGGCTGACCCTCACCTACAGAGCTCTGCAAATCCACAACACACCACACACTAACATGTAAACAACAAGGACAATTGTCAATATGGGCTCAGCTACTCAACGCGCATGCTAAATTATGGTGGGGAGCAAGGTTCCCACAAATACAAAAAAAAACAAAGAGACGAGTGTACCACCCACAGAAATGTCAGCACCCTTGCCTTCTGGCTCCTGCAATTAATTCCATGAGTGGTTGGTCCGCTAGTATCAGGAAGGGCCCACAATCAGTGATCTGTGCTGAGTTAGCTATCCACAGTTGGGGTTTGTTTTGGTGCCCCTGCATTTGAGAAGGGAATCCCATCCCAATCACACTCTGCTGGAGGCTGCACAGGTGATTAGACAAGGAGAGAAGACAGGGTCAGGCACTGCTATAACAGCCCACTCCCAGAATCAAATGGCCTCTCACCACTCACTGTCCATCGTAAAGATGGCTCACTTGAGGGGACTGTTGGCAGCACAGAAACCACCATAAGTCAACAGCTCCAGGAGATCAGAGATGAATACTCAGAGGAAGTTTCAGTGCTGGTTGGTCTTCCAGAGACTTGTAAAACCCGACGAAGGTACTGTTACAGCGCTTCACTTGGCAATAATATTCAACACCACTGAAGCATTTGCCGCTTAACAAAATGAATAAAAGAATCAAACCAGGCACTGCCCACAGAATTACATTTCTGAAATGCACACTTCGTTCTCACAGAACTTATATTTCAAACTTGGGGAACCAACAGCCACAAAGGACAAGGCACAAGCAGAGGCACAGACACAGGCACAGATACAGACACAGTCAAAGATACAGCAACAGACACAATCACAAACACAGATAGTCAGAAACAGATATATAGATACAGACACAGACAAACACAGACATAGGCAAAGATATAGACACAGGCACAGATTCAGACAGAAGCACAGATGTATACACACACACACACACACACTGACACAGACACACACAAAGGCACAGAGGAGCACTCAAAGATACAGAGGTATAGACACAAATACCTGCACAAAGATATTGACACAGATTCAGATACACACACACATACACACACACACACACAAACACACACACACACACACACACACGCACAGAGACTGACATAAAAGTCTGTTCCCGTGCTTGAACCAGCCCTTACCCAACCATTGCTGTTAATCCTTTTTTGTTTTACAAATATTATCTTAAAATTATAAGAGACTTTAAAAAATTTAACTGCACTAAGTTTACTGAAAACTCCTATCATTATAAATAAATCCATAAAATTAAAACTTTATTTTTGGATGAACTTAACCTAATGCTTTAACTTCTTGGTTCCTATAATAAAGAAGCTTGACGTTCAGCCAACACCTTATGGCAAACAAAAAGCTTATTTGGTCCAGATTAAGTGGAACATCTTGCAGTGAATTTGAAAAGATTCACAATAACCACATGGCTACCAGTTTACCCTGCTCACTATTTTATCAAGAGCATCTCTTCCCCAAGCTATACCGTATCTTTTCACCAAAGCAGTGGAAAAACTATGAATGACTTTGGTTCCATGTCAAAAGAAAAATTGAGCACAGTGCTGCTCCTGTAAGGTAAAACTGCTTCAGTCACTAAGGCAATTTTTAGTCCTTAATGCTTATTGTATTTAATTCCATTTCTTTCCTTTAAATGTTTTCATTCAGTAATATTAGGTGACTTTCTGGGGTTGAGAAGGATGTTTCTGTCAGCGGAGAATTGAGTTTTGAGACAAGCAGAGGAGCTTGAACAACAGTAAATCTAAATTCTAACAGCAGCAACACAAAGGTCTTATGTTGGCCTTTTGTTTCTTCATTCATAATGTTCCCTGGTTGATTTGCCCTCCTTCTCTCCCGTATCTGTTACTGAAGCCTGTTTTCTTAGACATCCAGTTCCTTGCTTGCAAGTCCAGGAAGTAACTATTTTTATCTGGTGCTTTTGATTCTAAATGTGAGTGTTTTAGCTTCCATGTGATGGCTCGCAATGTTCACATTGCTGAAACTGCTCCCAGCTCTCAGCAGCAGGCTCACAGGCACATTTGTTTCATGAGTTCATGGATGTCAATCTTTTGAAAATGCCATTAAATTGATCATAAAATCATACAGCGCAAAGGAAGGTCATTAGACAATTGTGGCTGTGCCAACACTTTGTAAAAGGTACTGAATTAGTCTTAACTTCCCAGTTATCCTGATAGCTCTGTATAGCTTTCATTTCAAGTATCTGTCCAAATCTGTTTTGAAAGTGCTTTGGAATTCACTTTTTCAGTCTGTGCACTCCAGTCAATAAGTATCAATAAACTGTGAAACTACTGAGATCACCATAACTAAGTAGAAAATGTCCTCACCTCAACACACTCCCAACTCCCATCTCTCCCTCCCTCTGTCTCTCTCTCTCTCTCTCACACACACACACACACACACACACACACACACACACACACACACACACACACACACACACACACACACACACACACACACACACACCTCACCTTATCTATCTGGACATGTGTTCCCATCAGGGGTCATTGTTAAACATCAATGGCAGGCACCCCAGTTTATTTTGCCCCCCTTAGTCAAGTGATACTGAGGCTAACAAAACCATACCCAATAGTCACACCGTGTAACTCAGTACACACCAGAAAACAAAATTGATCTGTATGGCTTAGCACCATGACAGCTGGACATTTATCCACCTCCTTTTGGACTTCTTTCTTCAATTAATTATCCTTGCAGCAAATCCTCAATTGGAACAGGACATTTAATACAAAAAGAGAAACACCATTATAATAATAAGTGCTTTCAAGCCTAGAAGTTCCTGCTGTGATATGACATTCCTTTGCCTGCTATTTTAACAAAGGCATTGACCCATTTATTTTAAATGGGTTAACTTCACTTTTAAAATATTGGACAGAGATTGCCATACAAAATCCCTCCACTGCCCTACAGCCTCATTCCAACTTACCTCCAAAATGACCTCCTTCACCCATCTTTTTCACACTGTGTCCCTTGATTGTCCTGCACCAGTATCTTGAGGGACTCACCATTTCTATCCCATCCCTGCACATGGGGAACTCCCACTTTCTGGAAACCCTTCACCCCACCCCAATCTACCGCCACTCCCCTGACTTAAGAAGGTTGGCCTACCTTAAGTTCTGTTCTGCATTCTGCCCATCATTCTTCCCTCAAGAAAGACAATATACAAGCTAATTGGTCATCAAGTTATCATTCGTCTGCTTTTGCTACGTTCAACGTAGCTCCATGTCTGTCTACAGCAGCGAGTAACTCACCTCCTAACTCCACAAAGCCTGTCCACCATCTACAAGTCTCAAGTCAGGAGTGTGCTGGAACAACAACAGTTTCAACAATACTCAAGAAGCTGGACACCATACAGGACATAGCAGCCCATCTACAACCATTCACTCACCATCAGTAATGTACAGTAGTAGCAGTTCGTACCATCTACAGGATGCACTGCTGCTACCCACCAAGACTCCTTAGACAACACCTTCCAAGCCCATGACCTCCATCAGCTAGAAGGACAAGGGCAACAAAAATTCAGGAATGCTGCCATGGGGAAGTTGCCCTCCAGGCCACACACCATCCTGACTTGGAACTATATTGCCATTCTCTCACCATTACTGGGTCAAAGTCCTGGAACTCCCTCCCAAGCGCATTTTGCGTATACTCTAGGACTGCAAAGGTTCAAGAAGGCAGCTCACCACCACCTTCTCAAGGGCAACTAGGGATGGGCAATTAAACACTGACTCAGCCTGTGAAGCCCACGTCCTCATCCCTTGATTGAATATATAAAAGAAACATAAAAGTTCTATTTCTTCAGAGGCAATGTATAGATAATAAAGCACATTGAAATTTCCTGATCACACATGATGATGCATTGCGAAAAGACAACTTTCTTTCTATACAACTGCAATTTGTCACTGCTAGTTTCACAAATAGCGATTTGTTCCTGTGTACATCTTTTCCATTGTGCACTTAGTTTTGATTTAACTCACCTAGTCACCTGTTCACAGTTTATCCTTACTATGAGCACTTGTATAGTATTAGTTACATGGTTGCAGAGCCACAGAAGTTAGGTGAAGGAGACAAATTTTAACTGTGACACAGCTTAATATCCAGCTAATTTCTTAAGCTTGAATTAGCCGCATGACAACCTAGGGTCGCACAGGCTGCTAGTGAGGCCTGGATATTTCTTTGGAGAAGTGTATCTAACACTGGCCACTACTGACCATGGTGGATCCTTCCCTGGGATTGCAAGCCCCTTGCTAAGTGAAGTACATCACTAACCCCTACTTATGGCTTTTGCAAAAGACTTCTTTTAAATCATTCATTCATGGTTATTCTGGAAATCTAAACTTTCAAGGTAGGCAGGCTTATTATTAATATTTTCCAATGTATTTTCATAGTCATACAGCTCTGAAACAGGCCTTTGGCCCATTACATCCATGCTGACCATCGAGTACCTATCTATAATTTTCCTCTGAATTTTATCTGTATATTGAGCTGAGGAAATCTAAAAAATGAACACACTGGACCATTCCAGTCCTGGCTTCTTTCAGACCTTGCAAAAAGCAAATCAAAGCACACCTGTGAATATAATAATCCCCAGGAGCAGAAAATGACTTTCTCTTGTTTACATGCTTGGTAGCTTAACAGAGTCTGTAATGCAGCAATGTGCAACAAAATGTTAGAGGGTAGGAGAAAGTCCCCACTTGATTACCAGAAGTCAATGTTATTTGCCCATTGAACTATTTGTTATTCATGAAGAGCCATTAATGATTTTAACTAATGGATCATCAGGATTACACTGTGCCTATCAAATATGATAACTTAAAGTACCATTTGCATTGTGTAAATATGCAACTATGAAACAATTCTTAGATACAATGTCCAACTTTCACCTAACTCTGGCACTTAAAAAAGTAAAAAGGGATTGGTGCAGAGGAGTGCTTGATGGTTGGCATGGACTCAGTGAGCTGAAGGGTCCATCCCTATTATGCCTAGCATCCTCATGAAATGATTTACTGGATGTTAAGGGGCTTGGGATTTTCACACTGCATCTCCTGAAGGTGTAGAACTGGGGTGGGCCTCCAAAGCGTCTGGCAACTTTGTCACCAAAGACAGCGCCTTATTGTAATCAATAATGGGAGCCCTATGTGGCTTCCCTACTCTCTAATCCAGGGGCCAAATGTGGCAGCTCCAACTGTTACCCAGTACAGCAGCTAACTCTACCTAGATGATGGGTCGAGAGAAAGATCTATCCTGAAGAGATGGCTAAACACTGCCATATGGCGTCAATGCCTGCTCAAATATTGGAGGACTTTTCCAAGTTAATTAAAAGCTACATAACAACAGTTGTTGCATTTCAACTATAAATTCACTGTGGGAACAACTTCAAGACATTTTCATGCACCATATAAATGCAAGCATTTTTCATCTCTTTCAAGTGACATACTTTGCAACTTGGAACAAGGACAATTTCTAGGACGGGCTCCTTGCTGTGTTGTGACTATATCAAGATCGGTATTTCAGCATGCACACAACAGATTCTGATACAGGCTCTTCCTATGAAAGGAACAAGGATTTGGGTGGGGGAGGAGGGAAGGCCTTGTTACTAGGACACAGAGTTGCTTTGCTAATGTTATTCCCTCAAAACAGACTGCTGTGGTTTTCCGACATTTATGTCTGTTCTGGAACCACATATGGGAATTTTTTGACGGCACTGTCCACTTCCTGTGACTGCTAAAATAATTACAGCTGTGTAGTTGTCATTGCACAGCTTAAAACTTAGTAAGAGAAAGATGCAGTGGGACCAGTTTGAAATAAATCACTTTCTCTTGAAGCAACGTTTGTCTTAACAGGGTTTGGACACCACAGCCTTTAATCCAGTCCAGCTGGGAGCTTGGGAAACATTTATTATATGGGAGGTTTTTTAATCCCTGAATTTGTTATAATGAGATAAATGTCATTAGTCAGATGGAATAATTTGTCAAATCTCACAAATCTTCCAAACCAAACAGTAAAATCAAGACCAGAAGGTCCCAAGTCCAACTTCTGGTCTGTTCTAAGTTAGCTGGGGGAGCAACATAGATTGGCTTTAGTGCCCCCAGGGTTCAAGAGGAAAAATATCAGTCAAGTTTCCTGCTCCAGATCAATGTTTGGTAACTCCTGGTCAGAGAGGTACATGCTCACATGTATGAGTTCCGCCAGCCCACCTCTACAATCAAACAGCCACTAGCAGTGAAGCCTAGGCTTGCACATGTGAAGAAATGGTCACTCAGTTAAAAAAAAACAGACAAGCTAACAGGGCCCATGGAAATTTATCACCAGCACAAGAGGAAGTAAGGGAATGAGGGTAGGGGAAGTAGAACAGCTAGAGCTTCTTATTGTGCAGAGATTTTCTAAAGCAAATTGTAATGTTTGTTGCTGTGATTTCCAAGGTACCTGGTGAATAAAACTGCATACCTGCTGTTCAATAAAATCTAAAACAGTACCTCATTTCGGACACAAGCTGCTTGTGAAATTAAGGTATATCAAATATTGGTGATGTTTTAAAAATCACAAATACTTTTGAATCTCATTTTACATTGCTGCAATTGTGCTTTTGGAAGTTGCTGCTATTACAAAAATAGCTGCTTGGACATTTTTAGAGCTTCATGAATATAAAAGAAAACCAGTGTGAGTAAGAGTGGACTCATACGAAGTACAGAAAGACTGGAGGTTGGTGAAATGGTGAAGATACTGAAACTTGCTATATTATGTTTATATAAGGAGGCACAATATAGCTGACAGGTCAAAATACAAGTTCTTTAAAAATTGAACATATATCTGGCAGGCCACCAGTGTTATAACAGCTCTTACCTACACATGATCTCATGTGTCAGAAGGACTCGGCACATTTCAGGGTTTTTGTCTTGTCCCTCATAAACAATAGCCTGGAACAGAAAGAGAATAGTTAAAACTAAAATGTGGACTTCTCTCACTCACTCCTCAGACTTCTATTATTATTCAGTCTTGAGATATTCCAGGCAAGGTTAGTGTTTGCCCATCACTAGTTCCCCTGACTGATGTAAGTGAAAGGCTTACTATGTCACTTAGGAGGGCAATTGGAACACTGGCTTCATACTAGACTCACCATGCAATGAGGCTGTGTAAGCAGGGCAAACTTCTCCCCTGAAATGGCATCAGTAAAAGAATTGGGTTTTGTAACAATACAGGAGAATTGTTTTCAAAAAACTTAATTCAAATTCTCAAGCTGCCAATGCAGGACTTGAAGTTTCATTCCCTGCATCACCCAGGTCTTTGTCTAAAGCATAACCACAACACTACCATATGTCACGTAACAACAGGATGTTCGAGTTCTAAAGTGGTCCTTTCAATGGAGTCCGCATCAATACCAGGGAACAGCTTCTCTAAATCAAACCACTGGCCAGCAGAGAAAAGTTTGCATTATTTTATGTGACTGGCACAAACTTATTGAGACATAATAAATAAGATCACCAGGCAACATACAACTAACAACTGTCTAATTATTAAATATCAACTCAATGCAACATTCCATGCCCATAAGAAAATATTACAAAACTGAACAAAATCAACTACTTTGCTAGTTTCCATTTTACTTTCACCATATTCATTTCCTTTGGGAGTGTTAATGCATATTTAAGGTCTGTAGTAATGTTTATCCCTGCAGTTGAGCTGTGTGTTTACTAATAATCTCAGAGCATGCTTAATGTGTGTTTTAACTGAATTTCAATCAAAATTATGAAAGTGTGATGGCAAATTAAAACAAAATTATGAGACATTTAACTATGCACTTTTCTAGGGCAGGCTCCACACATTTTTACATTCATTTGACCAATATTAATATTGCAACCTATTTTTGTCATTCAAATTTGGGTAACAATTATTTTTTTTTACTTATGTCCCCATACTGCAGAGGAGAAAATACCTTGTGTTTTGTTAGTTCACACTCAAATTTTCATCTATGTTACTTGAGAGGAAAAAAATAGAATCCCAATTCTATCGCTGGAGACCGTTCTGCACTGTGTATATCTACAATCCAGCAAGACCTTTTCCTTATCATCTCAGTACTTCAGATTTTGTGATTTTGAAAAGCAAGGGTGGTCTTCATTAGCAAAGATAAGCGCTTTGCAAAAGTTGGCTGTAATTTTCAGGCATTCTGGTGAAGATGTGATTATCAATAGTTCCAAAATCTTGGCCGATAATGCACTTTTTTAAGGTGGGTATTTATTCATCTGCCTTGGATGCCAATTAAAACACTCTAAAACACTCCACCTACTGACCACTGCCGACGGCTGTGCAATAACTCAGTGCTGAAAAGAAAAACTCAAAACGTTTCATATACGGTTGTTGCAGGATTTATGAAATGTTACAAGTAGTAAAGGAGTTGGTCCGATGGGGGCAGACTGCTATTTATAAAAGCAAGTTAACTGCAAAGATGCAAATCGAGAGAATTCTCCGAGCAAAAGGAAACAAAATGTAAATCATTTCCATAAACCGTTATGTCGTGTTAAGCACTATGGTTATCAAATTATGAATAATGTAGACACAATAGGTGAACTCATTGCAACTCTGCATAATTATTGCACAATTCCTAGTCTTTACAGTTACCCTGTGATGCACCATAGGCAACCTCGTATATTTTCGATATTACTTACATCACTATAAATAATGGGCCAAAATGGAAATCCAATACAGAATGCTCATTACACGGCTCGCTAATTTCATGTTAATTTCCACATTTGCAAAAAAAATTTCCCTTGACAAAGTATGCCTTGACACGTTTCACAGTTGTCCATATAGAATACAGCGTCGCCTGTGTATATTTAGTTTAGTTTCCCAATACAGGTCCGAATTAAATTTAATTTAATGTTGCAACACAACTATATACATATATATATATATATATATATATATATATATATATATATATATATATATATATATATATATATATATATATATATATATATATATATACACACACACAAGCCATAAGCGATCAGTGAGTGTCTTTGGGAAATGTGTTGGAGGGGGGAGGGAGGGGTGAAAAAAGAACATGTTAGACTGTGGGCCCAAGACAATGATGAGGAGAAATAGGGCGGCAGATTTGGAGAGCTACTCGCCGACAGATGGTGAACTGCGATCAGAATGCCACCCCAACTGCTCGCATGTGTTTATTGTTGTTTCCGCAAGCTCTGTTTTCGTGTGAAATCTTAACCCCGTTCCCTTGCAGACACAGAAGAGAAACCAACAACAGAGGCTAAAGAAAAATAGAAAAACGCAGAACTAACCAGCAAATCTTCTGTGCGTTTCACGATATAGATGGAAAATGAAAAAAATTGTAAAAGCGTAATATATTAATAAATGGTTTAACCCAAAAAAACGTATTAAATCTAGCGGTGGGAACAAAACCTCTTGAAGGTAATGTATTTGATCAGAGGTGCGATCTGAGATTTTTTTAAACTTCATTCATTTTTAATGCATTCAGATAATTATTCTTCTATTACACATACCGTCAGAGGCTGCGATCAGGCGTTTACAATAATTCTCGATCTGATTTAGATTTATGTAGGATGTAACGTACAAACACCTGAGATATTTTAAAATTGGTACACTATCTGTGTTTGTATGTGCGAGAGAGGGGAAGAAAAACAGAGTTGAACTTAAAAGCTAAGATTTATTTTAGAAAACAGTGTATGTTGGCGCATCAGAAGTTTGATGGGTTGGGATAATCAGAGTCTCAGAGGTCAAACACAGCCTCAGGACTGAACGGCCCCTCGACCTTTAAAATCGAAGAGAGCGTCTCCCTGAAATCACTGCTTCAATCGGAATATATCGTCTCTCCGTGTAGAGAAATACAGCAAAGGGATGTACTTCAAACGTTATATACACCCAACCGCCGCTGTGATTTTTTTAAGGGGCACAGGATTGGGGGTAGCGGTGGTGATGAGGTGGGAGATTGTTTTTTTTAGATTTTGTATGTAATAAATTGGCTAGGGTTAGTCCGGGAACGTAATTACAATAACAACAGGTTATTTTAAGATTGGTGAGGCCAGATTATCAAAAAATTAATCTGACATTATTCCATCCTCTTTACCTATCTATCCAATATATATCTGTTTCATATATAACATAGAAGTGTCCATATAGACGCATGCTGAGAAGATATATAATTGCGTTTAACTGCGGTTAGCATTGTGATTAATGTGCATTGATTATTTTGGAAAAGATTTTACGTGCATTATAATGTTTTGCACACATATTAAAGTTCTGCGTTGTTAAAATACGGCTGGTTTGAATGTGTATCGTTATTTCTTACTGAAATTGTAGATTGTTTCTCAGATTACAGATGAGTCCTTTCCTTGGCCCTAGTACTCCTCAGTAGCGGAGTTCAGGAAGAATATCAAAAGGACTGTTGAGATATTTTCATAACAAAATTTGCCTGTTCATGTTATGGTTTGCTCGGGGACAGGAAGCGAGGCACATTGGTAACCAAACGTGGCGGGAAGCGAAAATGGACATTTCAGACAAAGAAATAATGCTTATTTTATTACAAAGTTAATCGCCTTCTTTCTGTGATATAGCGCGGGTTGGCAGCTTCCTTGAAATTGACCAGAGTTCATAAGTTTGGAGAGCGGGGAAATATTGAAATATATGGCGTAGATACAGGTAAAAGTCCTGTGTTTGTGAGTTCTGGTGTACTCTTGAAGTATGGGCTATAAATGGCAATATTGGGCCTTAAACCATGGATCATAATTATGATTAATAAATGTGAAACATTGGGATTAAATTGATATTAACGCTAATTGAATACAACCCTGTAACTAAGGGACGCATTAACCTCACGTGAATCTGAACCTTATTTAGAGAATATATTATGATATGTGCTGAAAGGCGAGTGTAATAGTTGGACTAATACAAAAGGGAGTATCTAGTCCAACAGGCGAATTGTGTACGATGACCAGACTAGTGGCAGACTGGACAAAACTGTAAATAAACATAGCTAGAGTCCCGTGTACAGCAGGGAAAACTGAAGGCAGCTAGAAGGGACACAGGGCAGTTTCACGCAACTTTTAAACCACACTGCACACCATAAACTGGACAATCTAAAGATCCACCTCACTAATCACAGAAACAAAATCCATCACAAAACGCCACAGCCGCTGAAGTTTGGATACATTAAACCTGTTCCATTTGAACATCTGGGCTGCACAGCGAGCCCCGCTCCAGCCCCCGTCAGCCCACAGTTGTAAGGGCGCCTTTTCACGCTTCCGCCTTTAGAACTCGATGGTCAACAACCCCTCTCTCCAACCCCTCCCTCATCACCTCCACATCCCCAGTGTTCGCGGTGACGCTTTCTACAACCAGTGGTTTATTTCGCGTCAGCAACATCCAACAGCTTCTACTGTCCAACTTCCTCAAAACCCCTTTAATTATTCTTCCAAAAAAGCACAGCCGCTTTGTCGCGGGACAAGTCTATCAGTAACTTAATTTGCATTTCAAACTGAATAGCAACAAAATCTCCAGGACCCGCGTCTTATTTTCCGACACGACTAAAATTTGTTGTATTTTTTTAAACAGTTCTGAAATCATTTTTTTAAAAAACCCTTGCAGGATGCATTAAAGATCCGCTTACCTGTTTTGTCATTGAGTCTATGAGTCGGACGTACAAATCTTGTTCGGTCCTAATTCCTGATCATAGGAACAGAGTGAAACTTGTCAGCTTCAACTTAAAGGTGTTGGTTCTAGCATTTAAAACCGTGATAGCAGCACTCTATATTTATTTCCCTTTCCTCGCTTCAATCAGGTGTGTGAAAACCAAACTCAAAGAGTCAGCAAGAGGATGGGAAGGTGTGATTTGTGTGGAAATAGTTCCATTTGGTGAAAAGATTGTGGAGGAGAGATTATTTAAAAGCGGATCAAGGAGATCATTTTGGATAAGTGTTGGAAACATTTTACTAATGCAAACCGCGTTTTGTTCTCTGCGATTCTCGAACGCAAATCAAACGACTAAAACTCCTGCTTCTTTGGAAATACTGAAGAACACCGGGCGGCAGATGTGCGGGACAAAGAGAGACTTGAAGCCTGTGTGTGTGTGTGTGTGTGTGTGTGTGTGTGTGTGTGTGTGTGTGTGTGTGACTGTGTGTGTGTGTGTGTGTGTCTGTGTGTGTGTGTGTCTGTGTGAGAGAGAGAGTATTGAAGGCAGAGTGTTAGTTTAAACAGCGTGAAGTTCACAGACAGTAAGAAATGACTCTCCAACAAACGGGATGGAATGCGCAAACGAGACGGGAGGGAAACGGGGCGAGGTTCTCGGAAGGAGAGTTTGAGCTGTGTCTGCCCCAGGACGGGAGAGATGAATCCCGCAATCATTGCCGCGGATTGGGAAGTTAGCACAACTCTCAGAGAAAACAACTTACCATTACTGTAGAGCAGCTGTAATCTGTAATGAATCCCATTATTGGTCTTTTCTCCACTTAATTCCTGAAACAATGTTTAAAAAGAACGCGTCTTTTAAAAAAAACGCCGCCAAATAAAGCGAAACCGCAACTTAAAATTCCTTTTAAAAAAGTTTTAACACGAGAGATCCGGGTCTGTAGACCACCCGATGCCCTGTGCAGGCAGTAACTCACTCGATTAAAGCCCGGGTGATCTTGCTTTTTGAATTTTTTTTTCTAATTTGAAAATTATCAATTACATGTTTTTTTCTTTTTATTTAAGAAGCGTGGACAGAGTTAAAAATATCGATTTAATTCCAGTTGTGCGGTTGTCCTGATTATACAATATTTGGCCAATATATTCAGAAGTCCTGTATGTTTCATGGCGATCTTGGTGGCGATAACTGATATCCAGCAGATTAGCCTGTGTTTAGCGAGTTCCAGTTGCATTCCCGCTTGTTCCGTCTCCCAAAAGCTGGCCTCAAACTTTTTTTTTTCTGAAACAAAATTAAACTTACTTTTTCTTTCTCCACGAAGCCCACGAAGGCTGTCCGCTCTATCTCCACCGGCTGACCTTGGCGGTCGTAGAGGGCCAGTACAAAGTGAAAGAAGTTGGATTTGCGCAGATTAGAGGGCGGCTGTTTCTCAAAATGAGCCCGGGCCAGACCGACACCACTGCGGGCAAACAAGAGCACGGGGAGTCGGTGAGCGGAAAACAGGCATGAATGACAAAAGAACTCCAAAACCAATCCCTTTCCAAGACAATGTACAAAATTTACATTAACCAAACTTCTTCTCACCCCAAATCCAAAATAATTTGACACTTTACAAAATTCCTGATTGATTTGCAATGTAATGTCAGAAACGATGAGATGTTTAACCCGCCGGTTTTAGTGATTCCGGGAACTAGTCACAGATCTTACAACAAAACTTGCATTATTTTAAGAATAGTGGTTTAAAATAGTTTCCTTGAAAAAAAAATCGCTTTTGGAAAAGTTAGCGTCACGTTATCGGAGACCATAACGGGGAGAGTGTACAGAAAATACCGATGGTCGCAATATGCCAATTTATACATTCACCCAAGAAGCGAAAAGACCCAAAAAAATCAGGAGACGGTAAATGATCACAAAGTGAATGTTTAGAAGATGTCAGATAAAATATACAGGCTTGGTTTGATCTCGAAACCGATTTTCACCAGATCTACCGAGCATAATAAATATCCACATTGATATTACAGAGGTGCGTGCTAAACATTGAGCAGCAGTGCCATGCCTACCTCTGAGCGGCCGTGTTTGCATCCATTATCCCGGCTCCCTGCATCCAGGAGCGGACAGCATTCATTCCGCTTCCGATCGGCTCTTCCTTCATGCTGCCCCCGCTTCGTTGTATATTTTCCTGAATCCCAAACATGGGAACAAGCTTGTCTTTTCCCCCCCTCTCTCTCTCTCCTCGCTGCCGTCAAAAGCCACCAGAACCGTTTAAGATGTTGAAACGCAGTTTACGGCCGTCGAGTATCCTCCAAAAAAAAGTGCAAAAAATAATAGTGATAACTGTGCTGTGCCAGTCACCAGGGAACAAAAGTGATGGGGGTAACAGAGAGAGAGAGGAAGGGGGGAGAACGGGGGGTGGGGAGGGGGGAGAGGAGGCACGGTGATCCGTCCTAGTAAAATATTCCCAAGAAAGGGGGTCAAGAGGTGGAGAAAGCAGGTGAGATTGAAGCACACGTAAAAATCAGGCCGGACTGACAGGCTTCGGAGCACCAAGTGTCATGGTCCAATTAGAAAGACTAAGTTTATTTTCTGTGTGTGTGTGTGTGTGTGTGTGTGTGTGTGTGTGTGTATTCGCAAACGGTCGCGTCTGCGGTGTGGCGAATGAATGGGAAATGCGGGACGATGAGGTTTTCCCTTGTGAACGATGCGGGGATTTTGGAGCGGGGGGGGTGTGTGGGTAGAATTGGTGGGAGTGATGCTTGTTCTCTGATCTCTCGGGGTGGGAGGCGGAGAGGGAGGGGGGGCGGGCGGGAGTCAGTGATGGGAGCCGACTGCCCTGAAGGAATTCGCGTTTACCTCTCTCTCTCTCTCTCTCTCTCTCTCTCGCAGCCACGCTCTCTGAGCTACCCCACTCTAACCCCTGTCTCTTCCCGAGGGCAAGCAGCCTTCCCGTATGGGTCGCGGCAAGTGAGGGGGTTGGAGAGCTGGGGGGAGAGGTTGAACGATGCATACCAAATATGGTAAAAACCCGCCTCCCCCCTGAGCCAATGGCGGTGCTGCGTGCTCATGATTGACAGCAAAACCTGACAATAGAGTAAAACATGTTTTGTTCTTTTCATATTTGACATAACAAAGCGGCAAAGGTAGAAGGAATTCACTGTTTAGAAATACAATCTGTCCCATTGGAATATTGGTTACATGCAATCTATTTATTAAATATTTATTTTCTGAGCAATATATTCTGTGACTGTATTTTTTCTGCAAAAAAATAATTCACACGAGTTTACTTGGGTTTGTTGATATCACAGAGGGGATCATCGCTCGCCAAGCAACCTTGCAACTTCACCCAGAGTCGCACCCCCCGATCTGCCAACGCCGGTGAGGTGTGTATGTCCCACTCTACAAAATTCACTCACTCCCTTTGGAAGGTCGAGGTTGCTACGTCAACTGTTTTTTTCCCTTCCCAAATGTACATGTCTTGAAAAGTTCTTGGAGAAACATTGGTGGGTGTAATGTATTTGAAATGAGATGCAAGAGTTGAAGAGGATGAGACTGCGTTAGGGCCTTTGCCATCTGGGTTCCGATGTGTGTCCTGGGATGACTAGTCCTTACAACGTGTATATTATTACCACGCCCACGCCACACTCACCTCCGCTGACCGACGCCACCCTCACATACATGCATTCACACACAGACACACACAATGCCTTCACAAAACGCGCACACGACATGCAAACACGTTAAATACATACACAGACAATAGACACACTAAACACACACAGCATACACCGGAACGCACACACGCTCATGCACAAACACACACATAGCAATACAAACGCGAACGGTTGCAGAATGATGCTCGGTGTCACTATAGTTCGTAGGGAAAGGTTTTTTTTTAAAAAAAGGTAATTTGATTTATATGAATGATCATCTTACAATCAAGAGGTGTGATTATTTTGTTTATATTGAGCAGAACATTGCGCACTGTAAGTTGTGGGTTTAAATGTTTTCATTTAAGTATATGGGTATTAACCTCATACATGGTTAAGGGTTTAAGATTTAATACGTCTCGCCTTTAATAACCGTACATACAACAGGTAGCAGCGTTCAACATTGTTCCCTTTCGCCCATTAATCCTTGGATTTAACAGCGGAAGGGTTCCCGGTAAAACAGCCTGGAACGGACAGCTCTTTCTCCAATCCCGGATCCCAGTGTTGTGCCACTTCACACTCTACATCCACCGCCTGGGCTTCACCCACAGCCTCGCTACTTGGGAACACAACGCATCAAAAGAACTCAACTTCGCTAATGAAATCAATGTCACCGGTCCCCATTGTGCAGACGGCATCCTTCACTCACACCCTGACTACTAGAGAAATTGACTCTCTTCCACAAGAACTCAGCGAATTTGGGTCTGATTTTTGTTTGAATCCACCTTCCATCAAAATACAAACATACCAGCCAGACACCCCCTATCTCATCTCCCATCCCAAACCCCGCACCACCTCCAATACTGACGGATCGAATGTAAACAATTTTCTGCTTTTGACTCAAGGCTATGTTCTTGAAGGTGAAGAAAAGAGAGCCAATTAAACAGATAACATTAGCACGCACTGAACTTAACGCTCTCCTCATAAAGCACAGGGGGACCAGAGGGGTGGTCACATTTGAATGTGCAAAGAAGCATCTGTTGATATCCAGGTGGGGAGATGGATCTTCCACACCGGAACCACAGCAGTTCTGGGTGAAATGAAGCGCCTCGAAGGCTCCCCGGGTGTGACCAGGAAAATAGGTCCCAACTCCTTAGGGAAGCGATGGCAGAGCAAGGCACGGGCGCGTTGTTGTCGATTAATTGCATATTTGATTGGGAGGTGGGGAGAGAGAAAGAAAGAGACAGAGTCAGAGATATGTTATAACAATGAAAACAACTTAATTCAATTTCAGTCAATATTTCATTCCAGTTTGCTCATGTCGCTTCAGATGAGGGGAAAGAATTTGGTTAAATTACATTAAATGTATCTAAATTTATTCATACCTTCGGCACACCTATTAAGTAAAACTGGACCCTATTTAATAAAGTGGGGAGCATGAAAAACTCATAGAATCCCACACAAACAACTGGTAAAATTCCGTTGTACCACAGAACAAAACTGCAGAGATTGATTTCACATGGTATTTACTCCGGAGTATTTCTTTTATTATTAAATATTTCTTGTTACAATCGATTGCAACCAGTGCGATAGCTACAGATCCTTCCCGTTAAGGTTTTAGCGAAGGACACCGAAAAGGGCTGCTTCTCTTTAGTACAGCAAAGGTTCCCTCAGCTTTGAGAGATGACAGTGATTTTTTAAATATATAGCAGGAATTTTTACTAGCACGCACGTGAGTGCATGCGATAAAATATTTATTTGCTTCCTACAGTTTTTTCCCCAAAGTAACAAATTGACCCAATTAAAGCAATTATTTAAACGACATTGCTGTTGAATAATATTGGAAAAAAGTTAATGATTTTCGTCCCATCGATTAGGTGAAAAGGCGTTTTATTTTTTATTAAATTGCTTCTACTGAACGGCATAAATGTTTTTAATGCCTTGTAGACCCAAACTATGCGAGGGAAGAACGGAATGAACTCCAATACACTCAGTGTTATTGGATTTCTGTCGTATATTCAGCCGTGACATTTTCTTCCAGAGTTTGAAAGAGGCAAGATATCGTGGCTTTAAAACATTATAATTCTATTTTTTTTGCATTGCGGTCGGCGCACTGGGAAAACCAAATTCTGTGGCGGGATCTTGAGCTTTTTTTAACTGCACTTTTTGAGTGAGTTGGTCAAAGATGTGGGAGCCTTTAAATCGCCGCGCTGTTAGCCCCGGTAATTTGCAATACCTTACAAATGCAACTGGTCAAAGGTAGGGGGAAAATATCCTACGGGGGAAATATCGTCCCAGGAATGGATCCCTCAAACGAACCAGAATTTGACACACTGGATGAGTATCTGAGAGGGACGTTTGTTAATTCGAAAGGAGTTCGGAGGGATCTTCCAGGTTGCTGGAGCGTTCGCATATTTTTTTATTATTTTCTTGTTGCCTTGAGGGTTCAGTTTTTTGGATTCAGGTACGGTGCCGACAAGGACTGAGTCCCACCACACAGTCTAACGGCGACCCGTGTCGATGCGTGATTCCAAGCCCCAGTTTCTTCAGTCTCTTCCCACCATTTATTTTCATGTAAATTTCACTGGCCGCAGTTTAATGAACATTTCTTTATATGTTCATGCGTGCACTCTGGTTTTAGACTTACTATATAATTTTTTAAAAGCCGAGTAAAATCGTTCAGATTGCCTTGCAATATTAATATCAACAAAATCTTCAGTTCCTTAACACTTCGCAACCCCCTATGCTCCATTTCTTTAAATGTGTGTTTAATAGACCCCTTACTGTTTGAGAGTACGAACATGGGATAAGATGGAAAGTTTATTCGCAATGAAAGTGTAAACTTCTTCCGGACAATGCGGAAGGCGTTGGAAAGAGGAACGACTAAGGAGCAGAATAAAAGGGGATGATTTGTAGGGTTGCGAAAGGGGGGAAGACAGAGAGCGAGGATAATAAGGACTGAATAAATGAGAGCTGGAGAAGGTTGGGGAAGAGAGCGCGACTCATTAACAGCGGTATCAGGTTGATGGGCATTCTGTGCACAAGCGCGCCATCTAACGGCGGCATGTGGCCGCGGCGGTACTCGCCGAGCCAAACAGAACAAAAAGTCTCCTTCTAGATCTTGGGTTATTATCAGACCGCTCACACGGTAATTATCAGGATGTCATCAGATGAAAGTCTCATGGAAGAGGAAATGTTTGATAAGCATCAAACCTACACTAAACAACATAGTTTTGGTGGCAGTGTTAAGTCCTATACATGTTGTACAAGGGCGCCTTTTGAAGTTTATTCTGAATTTACGATTACGATATCAATGCCTGGTGCAACTAATTCAACATTTACAAAATCTAATGCAAATTAATTTATTATCTTCCGGGTTTATTAATAACTTTCACTAACTACTCATTCACAAGGGAAAGGAACTTAGAAGTTCACTGGGACGGGGTTTAGTGAGGGAAATGGGAGAGAACGGCGTGAGGATGAACTCAGGACCACATTAGTTGGCCCTAATGAACTGTTGCTGTGCGATAGAATCCAACGCTCGCCAACTACCATGGTTTAAAAAACTTAAGCAAAGGAACAAGCCGTTTAGACAGTTAAGAGATTAATGCAAGGAATTTCTAAGGACGGAATAGTAAGGATAGGAATGATTTAAAGCTCCAGTCATTTGCTGCATTCGAATTTCCGGAGTCATCAGCCTTCATATACATAACTGCTCACATCTATATGTATACGTGCACACGGATAGGCATACTTGTAGATATACATTTATAAACGCCTACAAATATGAACAATGGGGGGGAAATGGACCCAACCCTTCCATGACCTCTATAAAGAGAAAATTTAATAACTTCCGAACACAAATCCATAGAGCTGCCAAGAAGCAGGCAGATTGGAGAAATTAGTCGGACAGAACAGTGAGGAGGGAGTAGACCCAGTACTGAGCCAATTGACGAGTGGTTTTGTTCCCTTCAGCAAGAAACTTATTGAGTTTAGAAATAGTATATAAAAAAAATGTACAAAAAGCTGAGTGATGTATAAAAGCATGATAACAAATCCAGGGGACAGAAAAGAGTGGAAAATACACAGGAGCATTGACCGAACAATGACCCATGGTCTTATGCTGCTTTGGTCAGCTGGAGATGAGAGGGTCCGTCGCTGCTCCAATAACCAGCATTAAGCATGGAGTGAAAGAGAGGGGGGCCAGGGGCGTCACTCCCACTGTCAACGCTGAGCGGCGAGAAGAGCACAAGGTTCTCGAGTTGATCAGCAGCCCGTTTTGAGCGGGGGGAGGGGGGTTGGGGGGGCGGGGACGAAAGGCATTTTGAAAGGCGAGGCAGTGAAGGTGATGCATTGCTGGAGCACGGTGCCGCATGGGTTTGCTCTTCCTATAATAAGAAAATAACTTGCTATATAAAACGTTTAATGGCGAAGAGTTGTCTCCAAACACAAACGCGGTAGCTCGGGATATCTCAGCACAGACTGCCCCGGCCCTTGAGATTGCCACGCCTCTGGGGCCACGCGAACCCAGGGTTACAAACTGGAAGCATCCGGTTAAAATGAGGCGGGCAGAAATGTTTGGGGTCCTGGACAGTGAACACACACACACACACACACACAGAGTCCATAATTATACGTCCAGGCCACGCACACAAAGAAACAAAGTTAGCCATACGCAGGAGGCACCGGGGTTAAAACCCCAATCTCCACACGTTTCCGTCCTTGCTTTGCTGACTGTCTCGCCGATAAGCGCCTAACGATTTCGGTTCAAGGGATGGAGTTAATCGCATTGAACAGGTCACAAATATTTGGATAATACCGTTCCTAATATAACTTGGTGGAACAATAAAGTAGTTAAATGGTTAACGCAAACAGTATTTCGGGAAAGAGACAAGGGCAAAGTTTGCGGTGCCTGGTCCTGACCCGGTTCTGTCTATGCAGCTGCATCTCCGAGCCACAGCAACATCTGCCATTCTAATATCAACACTGGCACCCAATGGCCGAGTGCGGATATTACAGAGCGGGAGGCGAGAGTGGGGTCGGAAGTACCCGGGGCAAGTTAACAACGAATAGAAATCTTAAAAAAAAACTGACAACCTTGGAAATATTCAGGAATTACTGGCAACAGGTCACCGAGCTGAAATGTTAATCGGGTTTTTTCCCCGCAGACACCTCCCGACCCACTGAACGTTTCCTGCGCGCTCTCTTTCGGCGACCGACTTCGATGGAGATTCCTCACTTAGCATTTAGCCAGCTGCCTCCTAGTAAATTTCAACTTGAAACTCCCCCAAATCCGCCTCATACTTTTATCCTTTGCTGTTTCGTCTCTTCAAGTCACCGACATAAAACAAACTCACAGAAACTAAACTGCGTTCGGAAACACAGTTCTTTATCCCATTCAACAGATCCGAAACTTCACCTTTCATTCGCTGAAAAGTGCAATATCGCAGTTGCCACAATAACCTGTTAGCTCCCACGTCTCCTGCTCTGCACCACTACTTTCTTCCAACGCCCAAACAAGACAGAGATGTTTTGATGAAAGATAAAACGAGAGTTTAACCCCTTTTCCCTCCAAGTATTACCCCCTGTAAAGCATAAACCTGCTCATGAAGCAGTGTGGCTGAAGTCAGCGCCGATCACGCGCGCTTGGAGGTACCCAGTGCTCCGAGACTCCCGGTGAAATACTGGCCTAACGCACAGGGCATCAGTTACACACTCTCTTCGAACCGCTGTCGTGTAATGACGGTCAGTTCACCAGATTGTAAAAGCTGTTTTTCTAGAATGCCAGAAAGTAAAACAGCGCAAGACTTGGTGAAATAAATGTTTTCTTTAAAGCATCAGGTTATGCAAATAGGCCCCAGTCAAGGGAGACTGAGTTCAGACCCAGTCCCCGTTTCCGGGGATCCCATCACTTCTGGTAAGCTGTTTTAGTGGAGGATTTTTAGTAAACCACCTTTCTCTAATAATCTGTGCATGGGTGAGGGCGAGGGTGGGGCGGGAGGTGGTTCGCGAGATTGCACCTTCCAAAACCTCTTGCAGTCTGGAAACTGCCGGGATGAGACAACCGGAGCGGCAAAAGCCGCTGAGTAAAAGTCCCCCCAACAGCAACAACCGGTCCACGTCCCAGCAGGGTGGATATTGAGAATATCTTCTCTGTAACATTATAATTATCATCGCTTAATTAAGATGTCTGGAGTCCTGTTGATGCGCCGGAAACTCTTTGCTATCTGTCTATTCAGCACCTCCTCTAGCGAGGAGGAATTCCTGTGGATGGGTGCCCCAACGCCCAATGTACCACTCTGAAATGGAGGGAAGGGAGGGAGAGGACAGATTCATAAACAGCAGTCGAATCTGTGGCCAGATGTTTTTATTTTTAAGGGTGTGTCGGCTGGGTGGTAGAGAGAAGATACCTGCTCCACTGCATTCACTGAAGCAGGTTCACTACAGAGACGGTGCCAAATTCAGAAAGCAATGCGGCTGGTACCTCCGCCGATCCCCATGAGATATCCACAACTTCTCAGCCATCACCATCGTAAAGCCCGAAATAGGGCAATCTTTTATCTCCCCTAGTAAGCGGGCCAATTGAATCACTGCTAATTGGTTAAATCGGCGCAGCTCATGAGGAAAGTTTCTTAGATGGCTAATTGGGTCACCGGATCAAGTCAAAGGACGGGTAGAATGTTCCTTAAGAAACAGGCCAACAGTTGGAGAAACACACCGAGCTGTTAAACGGTGTTGGATTTTAATTCAATATCTCGCATCAAGTTCGTCATGAGGCCGGGTACTCCTTAAAACGCCTCACTTTAACACACCCTTCCCTAGGTCGCTTCCGTTCACTGGGTTATTTACAACGACATCAACTTGATCCAACTGCGTGGGTTAAAGTAAGAAAATCACACAGACCCCCTTCTGTATATGATCCATGTGAGTGGCCTGATGCAGAGAAAACATGCTAATTTACTTCACGTAAACCCTAGATTTATTCATATCAACCACCTCATTCAGTCTGTCAAAGCCCCGATTATGACTTGGACCAAATTGACTCTGGGAGATAAACAGCTCAGTAAAATACGAGAGGAATCATTCTGTCTTGTCTCTAAAAGCTGCCGTGATTTCGTCCGCAGATAAGTCCTCAAGTCGACGTGGAGACTCATTTTCCCAACAACAGAGGGCAACAGTTTAGAACAAATTGTGTAAAGGCTTCACGCCCTCCGTTCACTTAAGCACCAAATTCACCCTTCTCAGTCAGAGCAACCATAAAAACTTACTTTGCACTTGACATCCCCGCCGATATTATTCCAATCGCGACAGCCTGCTGTTAATTTACTAAAGTAGTCTACACAAACTCCTCGCCGAAGGAGATAATAATGACACCGCCTTTCGTAACCAGCCGCCTTCTGGAACTTAGCCTTGTTCCAGAATTTCGCTTTCGATCACCTCTGGTCCCCAGCACAACGGTCCTGTCAGCTGGGACAAGCACTTGCGACTTTTGACGCCGGCGGGATCCACCCAACTGAAAACAAGTTTCCAGCAATCGCTCCAATTAGATGTCGGTGTCCACCTGCGAGGGAGGTTGCAGTCATCGAAGTTCCCCAAAATTTATGCATCGGAACCCCAAATGGCGGAGGGGGGGGGGCGATGTGGAGGGGAGCAGCATCTCCTTCCGTATTTTAGTTGCCCGGGGTCGCGCGGACACGGAGGAGACACTCAAAAAAGGATGATCTAAGTTTCTGAATTCTGATTTCTTTGTGGCGAGGACGGTTGAAAGCAAACGGTGCAGATCTCCCAGGAATAGGTGGAAATGTTACCTGGGGTGAGGGCGCCACATTGTCGACGGTGCTGGGTTTAGAGGGAGACTTTAATCCAGGATTGCTTTAAGTGAATGCACATGGGTAGAGATCTCCCTGTAAAAATGGTGCCAACCTGGGCAACTCAACAGCGTTTTGAAAAACCCAGTTAGCTCCGACCTCCCGCCACCTCACAATTTTATGCAGTTGCCTGTACAGAGATATTTTTGAACAGTTTATATGGATTACCTTCTCCCTGACACTTAAGCGAAAGTGCTTGAGTGGATCCCGCCGGAAGCTCTTGAATACCAATTTTGTGTGCGGGAGAGAAAATAAAAAATCAACGACACAGTCCACATCCGCATTGATCAGCAACTGAGAACTCGGACCAATTTTAACAATGTCCTGATCAATAGGTCAAGGCAAGATTGTCAATTACAAACAGACGCGGCTGTCTGGAACCGAACCCAACTGTACCCACCACCCGTGCAATGTGGGTCATTTTAAATAATAGGTTGAGTTGCCAGGGATGCAGAATGAGCGGGTTGTAGCAACAAGCGATCTCTCGCCGGCTGAGGTATAAATGTTATAGGTTTCCATATGCAGGAAGTCGGGATGTTCGATTAGTCTCCGCAGATTCCTAAACGTTAACATAGTTTGTGAAGTATAGATCTGATTTCTTTCTAGATTTCTTTTCAGTTTACATCTTTTTTTGATAATTTAATAATTCGCTTCAAACCCGAGCATTTCCCTTTTCTTAAAATAAAGGCAAGCTTGCAAATGTTCGATTTATTTATCTATTGAGATTTGCAGACGCCAACAGATTCCCTGCATTAAAAAGGGTGGAAATGTCAAATACTAGAGGGCATAGATTTAAGGCGAGAGGGGGAAAGTTTAAAGGAGATTTGCGGGGCAACTTTTTTTACACAGAGAGTGCTGGGTACATGGAACACGCTGCCATAGGAGATGGTGGAAGCAGATACAATAGCAATGTTTATGAGGCATTTAGCCAGGCACGTGAACCGGCGGGGAATGGAGGATATGGATCATGTGCAGGCAGATGTGCAGTTAAAATTGGCATCATGGTGGGCTGAAGGGCCTGTTGCTGTTCTGTGTTCTGTTAAGTAGTCTCAGAGTAAGTCTGCAATTATCCAGGGACGAACACTCCACTATCTTGTATGACGCCGCCCCGTTGGTGAATGATATTACTAGTTAGTTTAACGATCCCGGCATAAAATTAACACCCCACAACTCTCAGTCAAACAAGAAACAGCCGGTCTTCTGCGCAACATTCCACTCCTGAAACACCGATGAGGAGGATTTAACACTGATTTACGGTGGGCTAAATTGGCGATTATTTCCAATATTAAACTGGGAAGACTAGTTGATTTGTGTTGTGTTGTAATTGCCAAATTGAAGCTGACCATTAATGGAGAACCATTGAAGATAACCATTGATAAAGGTTCTTCATCAATGCTTATCTTCAATTTAATTGGCTTACAATGAACTGCAAACTTTAACGCACTGGCGATTACTGTCTATTTCTCCCCTCTTCTTTTCCCACTTCACCCCACGGTCCAGCGGGCGCCTCGAGTCCGGTGTCCTAGCAAGGATCGAGCTGTGGCTGATTAGCGGGAGGGGATCCTGCCATCTCTCGCCCCCTTTGTCCCAGAAGTTAGTTGGAGATTTACACCCGCGGCGCGAGTCAGTAAGATTCAAACGTTCATCCTGCAGAATTCCGAAGAATTTTGCGACGAAATAAGAGGATGCGTTCGCCTGCATTTGCTCAATTACTTTAATGCTGATTTGAGAAACCCAGGGCCTCATTAAATCACCCCGGATCCCACCAACACACACTCCTGCTATTCCCCCAAAATCTAAAGTAGATGTTTCGTGAAGTGTCGTCGGATTAGCTGAAATAATCGAGCAAACCAAATAAAGTGATATATGATAGATGATAGAAATAAAATGATAGATGATTCATTGAGTGGGTTCTAATTTAACCGGCAGCCCGCTGACTGCGTCGGGTACTGCAGTAATTTGAGCTTCTATTGGAAACCTCCTTAACGAGCCGCCAAAACCTTAAGGGAGATTGTGTGTGAGAAGCAAAGGAAAGTTCATGGGGGTTCATTCCGAGCATGGGACAGGGTTTCTGGGCGCCTGTGAGGGCAACCTAGCGACAGCAAATTCTGGGACTTCACTCACTGATCTGTTCCAATTTGACGGATCGCATCCCATTCACCTCCACGCCGCACCGCTTTCCCGCGGATGCATATGATGCACTGGCTAAATTACTCCCGTTCACATTGTACAGAGTTCCAAGGCCAAACTGTGCCCCAGTCAAGAGCAGGCTGATTCGGGAGACGCAAATCTGATAGGTGATTGCTTGCGTTCCAAGAAGCATAGCAGCTTTGGATCTCTACAGCTAGGGTCATACATTATGCTTGCCGTCATACAGAAAGAGGCAGTGGTGTGAAACTAGGTATCCAGACAAGACCGGTACTTCTCAAGATCTTTGATACCATCCTAATATAAGGACCCAGCTACAGTTTCCGACAACGCGGGACTGTCTACACAGAATCCAGGTAATGAACGGATAGATCAGATCCAGCAGGGAGATGATGGTGATGCCGAGAGGTGGTTAGTGGCTGGAGAGTATTATGGAGGTCAATAACATCATTCATTTTAAGGAGTCCGACAAAGACTGAAGTATACGGATACTGAAGAGTAGGAAAGGACTAAAGGACAAAATAATTTTCTTCCTTTACCCGTTCTTTCCTCGGTCGTGTTGTGCCGAGCCGTCACTATTTGTGGGATTCCCAATAGCCCAAGCTAGGCTACATTCACGTCCATGGCTGATTAAAATATAACACAGAGGAAGAACATTTTCATTGAACATGAACTCCCAACATTGTGTGGAGGTTCTGAGGCCAAACCGTGCCCCAATCAAGAGAAGTTCAAGTTTATTCTTGGACGAACGGTATGCAAGACAAGTTTTTCACAGCACCTCGGTACATGTGACAATCATAAACCAATACCAATAGGCAGCATATAAATGACATGAAAATTAGCCTTTTCCAGCGCCACAATACATCACACGACTACGACAAACATATATTAAACTTATGTTAACTTAAATGGTTGATTATGGAGATGCAACAGGTGTAATTTGGCCAATGTATTATATTATTTGGTATATCACAGATTGCAAAATATATGATGCATACTCGATTCACTAAATGTTGCACCAAAGGTAGGAATGACTCGGCAAATGATTAAAAATATGTTACATAACAAAGACTGATAAAGCTACAGCCATTACCAGCATTCCGTTATTAGGTCAGTTATTATACATAAGGCAAATTTCACTCCTTGTCATGTTAGTGGCTGCCTGCTTTGACACAAGTTCATCAGCCTCCACTTTAAGTAAAGAACTTTAATGCACCTTTTGCGATGTGTTTTCAGGTTGCTTTACCCAGGAATTTACGTTAATGTTGTATCTGTTTGATATGAGCAACGAAGATTTATATATCTTGAAAATCCTTTATTTTCTTCTTTTGATCAACCAACCTTAAACTGGGGAACAAAAACGTCTAGAGCAGAAAACAATATTTTATATGTACCAACAATTTGAAGTAGCAGAATGTGGGGGGAAAACCAAGATGATTTTGAGGAGGCAAGTTTTGAGAAAAGTTGAGAGATAGTAGTGCAGAGGGAACTGACCATTTACTAGTTTTTGTTTTGCATAGGCTTCAGCAACAAGAAATAAAATCACATATTCTGTGTGTTGTATTAGGAGGGACTGAGCTAGGCTGAGATGCCTGTTCACAGTTGTATCATTTACTGGGATTCACAATGCAGACTCATATACTGGAGTGGCTGCTCAGTGAGGTACCAATATCAGAGAGCATGTGATGGCGCTCCTTGTGAATATGTTCATTACATCAGTGGGGAGACAATTCTGAGAGAGGAGCAACAGATGGGAAACACAAAGATTGAAACATTCCAATACAGCCAGATTAAACACTGAACTTTGCCTCACTGACACAAAATCCCTTGCACAATCTGATGTAGTTTTGAGACCAGAATTAGATCAGTAGAGAACTTTTCTGGTCAAACATCGCAGAAACTTGGATTTGATTTACTAGGTTCATAGAGTATGTTAATTTCAATCGCACTTGTTCATCCTCTGCGGTTTTTTGAACTGATTCCCTTTCTGTCCTTACTGCCTGAAAAATAATTGAAATTCCTAAGATGGGACAAAGTATATTTTAAAGAAAACAGTTCATTAAGAATAACCATCTTGTGTGATTATTTATCATAGCAACAGGTATCTGATGTTTGCCACCTCGGGGCTGAGGGTGATTGCACTGCCCAATGCAAAATAGTGTTTTAACCATAGAACCATAGAGCAATACAACACAATACAGGCCCTTCAGCCCACCATGTTGTGCCAACCTTCAAACCTCACCTAAGACTATCTAACCCCTTCCTCCCACATATCCCTCTATCTTAAATTCCTCCATATGCTTATCTAACAATTTCTTGAACTTGACCAATGTATCAGCCTCCACCACCATGCCAGGCAGTGCATTGCATGCACCAACCACTCTCTGGGTGAAAAACCTCCCTCTGACATCTCCCTTGAACTTCCCATCCATTACCTTAAAGCCATGCCCTCTTGTATTGAGCATTGGTGCCCTGGGAAAGAGGTGCTGGCTGTCCACTCTATCTATTCCTCTTAATATTTTGTATACCTCTATCATGTCTCCCCTCATCCTCCTCCTCTCCAATGAGTAAAATCTCCTTTAGTCTCTCTTGAGGTGGTATCAAATCTATCATAATTAATCTCAGCAGTAGGTGAAGAGAAGGATTAGTCAGAGTTTCTACCCCTTATCACTTTTCAACAGTTACTGTGGGCAAGAACAGACTCTGCTCTACTGCTTATGTTTGAGTAGTTTGCTAATTGTTGCTGTTGTCAGCTCTCAAGTGAAGAATGGACAAATGGAAGATGGATGTAGAAATATTCCCCAGACAGAGGCAACCCTTCACACAAGTAGGGAATGAAAGTTGAAAGTAAAGAAAAAATGCAGGAAATGATTGGAAATAAAAAGTGAAAGATTATACAGATAATATTTGATGTCAGTGGTTGATGACTGCTTAAAATTTTTAAGATACCATTAAAACTGAAAGCAAATGTTGAACAGTTTATACTGTTTTGAAAACTAGGTTATAATTTGTTCAGTGGAATTAGTGAGTTTATTCTTTTTATTGCAATACTTTTGCTGTACCTTGGTGGGCTGTATGGTAATATACATCAGCTATCTCAGACATCTATACGAACTTGTGACCAGTGCAAAATGAATACCTACAGTAGCAATTCGCTTCTTGTCAAATGGGTATTATTCGATCTTTTTAAAGAAAATCTGGCATAAGAAAGCAATTTGAACATAAAGGTTATAATTGGTAGAAGACATAGATGAATATCATGACAAAATGAAGGAGCAATTACCAATAAAATTTGGCAGGATTTGTACCATGAGGGCATGCTAATCATTTTTGGTCAAACTGCACCCCCTACAGGAGCTACAAGGTGGAGCATCATTATTTCCAGAGATAAAACATGGACAGTTAGCAAGCCTTTGAGAAATTGACATTGATGCCTCAACAGTTTCAGGAAACTAAATACTTTTGGTACCTCCATAGCCATCATGTCATTATAATTTATTAGTTATTCTAGAATGAATAAAAAACAAATAAATAAGCATTTGTTAAGAAAATGCAATAGAGAAATTAATGGGATTGAAAGCTGATAAGCCCCCAGGACCCGATGATCTTCATCCCCAGGTTTTGACAGAGGTGGCTTTGAATCTTCCAAAACTCCATGAATTCTAGAGCTGTTGCCATAGACTTGAAAGTCCCAAATGTAACCCCACTTCTTTAGGAAAGAGGGAGAGAGAAAATAACAAACTACAGACCAGCCAGGAGGGGGAATGCTGGAATCTTTTATTAAGGAAAAGGCAACAGAGCACCTAGAAAATTAAAACAGGATTGGGCAGTCAACATGGATTTATGTAAAGAAAATCACACTTGATAAATTTGTTTTTTTGAGCAGAACAGGGGGCAACCAGCCAATCTGGTGAAGTTGGACTTTCAGAAGGCCTTCAACAAGAGGTTATTAAATAAATTGAGGGCCATTTCTGAAACACATGGTAAGAAAACGATTGTTGACAGATGAGGCAACTGTGTTAAGAAGCTATAAGAAACTAAGTAATATTGAAAATTTCAACACATCCGACTGATGCATTACGGGAATAAAAAAGCCGATAAAATGTTAAATTACAAAAATGAAACTGTAGAATACCATTCTGAGGAAACTGCCACTAAACAACTTAAAGTTGTGGTGTAACCACAATGACATCTCTGGTTTTGGTCATCTCAGCACAAGGAAGATACTTAAGCACTGAAGGCAGCAAAGGGAAACTATTGACTGCACTATGAAGAATACAAACTGGTAAAAGTTAAAATAAAAGCTTTAGGATATTAAGAAATTTTTCTTCATCAAAATTTTGTACAAAGTTCCATAAAGGTTAGTGTGAGGACGGTACAAGAATCTTTGAGTGGATGGACTTACCCATAACCAGCTGTTGAAATTGTTGAAATCTATCCTCACCTGATCTTCACTTTCCAGCAGAGGTCAGTAAAAGGCAGTTACGACAAAGAACTTTGTGTTCCTGATTTTGAAGTATTAAGATGAACCTGCACAGTGCATCTGAAGGATGCCCACTTCTTTGTTTCCCTGTCTAATTTTCTTCTCTTGAAAATATGGAATCGTGATCTGTGCTTCTGAAATGGAAATGGCCTTCCCTTAGCTCTCCTGTCTACCTCTTCGAGTGTATTCAGGCACAATGCTTGTCAGACAGAGGTGCCATCATGGCTGAGACTGAGCCTGCCTTCACTGGGCATTCATTATTACATACTTCTGAGCATATGTACCATTGAATATTAAATAGGAATGGCAACCAGCAATCTACAACATACTGACCCCAGATATCATAAGGCCAACCACAGGTCCATACTCCAAGTACATTTAGCCCCTTGCACATTATAATTGAGAGATCAATACTGTTTTTAATAAATCAAAGCTAAAACATCATAATGAATAATTTTGTATTCTTTATATTCTTATGTTGATTGTGAATTTAAGGGTGAATGTTGACAATGTTTTAGACTATATTAGTTTGAATGAGATTCTCATCCAAAGGGGAAAGATTAGAATGCACGGTCAAAGCTGGTGCACCCCAAATTCAAAGTCATTATTACCACAGCTATTTATGCTTCACTAGCATTATTATATCCACATCCTTGTTGGACCATCCAGTATTGGTCCTGTTCCATTTTTGGTTATAAGAACATAAAATGGGCATTGCTAAAATATCATTCTCCAGATGGCACTGAGGCACATTACTCCACTCCAGAGGATGTTAAAGGCTCCATATCATTTTAGAAAGGAGGGCACTGAGCTCTAAGACTTTGCTTAAAAACAGACTTTGCTTAAAAACAGACTAGCTATCTCTGTTTTTGGTGAGTCTTGCTCTGTGCAAATTTGACTGCCATTTTTTTCCATTACTGAAAGTGGCTGCACTTGGCGATGTGAATCGCAAGATTCTGAGAGAGATTAATGCTGAAAAGCTGTTTCCTCTAGTCAGGCCAGGATTAAGAGCCACAGTTTCAGGGTAAGAGGTTGGCCGGAGGCTTGGAACTATCACAGAGGCCTGAAGATGTTCAGTTTTTGTGCATATCCTGGCTGGGTTTTTGGGTACTAAGAAAAGCAGAAGGTACTGGGAGCAAGTGGAGAAGTGGACTTGAGACATGATTTTATTAGATAATGGGGCAGGTTTGAGGCAACCATTGTCTTTCTACTGCTTCTGTCTTTCTGTTCTTACACACACCTACTCACTATATGAGAGTTGAGAGGACACATTATTTTAAAAAATTGTTTGAAAAGTAAGCTGCAATATATTCTGAAAATTATGCTCTGTAGTGATCAGATCGTAACAAATTTTTAAAATAAGTATTTTTTAAAAACAGGTCTCTGGCATAGTAGGGTAGTAAATGAGTTCTCAATAAACTAAAATGCTATTATTTTTAGTTTGCACCTGTTCACACTGTTGTGTTATTCCACATTCCAAATTATGAAATTATATCTCAGAGATGATGTTCCAGTACCCGAGGAGCCAATTTTGATTGATCTTTTGAAAATTTGACAGCTGTGGTTTAATGTTTCCCACTGGCAACTTGCTCCCATGCTTTTCATCCAACTTCCCCAATTGGCCTTTCCTGATGTGCTGGCCAAGATAATAAAAACATGTGGACTTCACAGACATGGGAATTATTGCAAGCTCAGTATTCTTTATTCAATGTCCACATACACTTTCCCTTACGGAATAGATGTAAATTAGGAAAAAGAACTTGGATTGATGGCGACTCTCCCTTTCCTGACTGCAAAACCTGCCCCCATCTACCCCCAAGTATCAATCTCAGCCTCCTCATCGTCAAGAGAAAGGACCTGATTTATTGTATTTTTCTGTCCTCCCAGCTAAGGTAAGCTAACTTAGGACAGATCTGGACTAGATCCAAATGCCCTTGTCTCTGGTGCTTTCATTATGACCATCAGATGAATGGCATTTGTTGTACTTTATCATTTGGGAAACAAAGTTTCCAATAACTTGCCATTTAAAGTCACACATCTCCATGTGGTTTCAGTCTTCTCATCTAAAAACCAATTAGACTCCTTGCTCATAATCAAGTACAATATTTATGTGTAACCAGCACTGAAAGTTTTTCTGAATAATTAACTGAGACACAATAATATGAAACTAAACAATTTAAAGAAAAAATTCGCTGGTGTATTTAAAACAAAATACCATATAAATGCCTGCAATTGAATTTAATACTACATTAGCATTTTAGTGACTAATCAGAACCCATAGTGTACTACATAGTCATAGATCCTTGGTCTGTGCCAAGTTACTTCACGTTAGACAGAACTGCCATTGGTGGCGAATTAACAAGAAATATCTGAGATACATTAGATGCGGTTTCTGCTCCAGTAATTACTATCCCCCAACCTCTGTCACACAGTCTATTTCTGGGTGTTTGCTAAAATAGGATGGAGTTTGTGCTCACCACCATCTTAAGGAAATAAGTCTACAAGCACTTTTATGTAAAGAATAATCACTTGAACAAGATACAGTAAGGTTGCAGTCATCTGTTGATTTGAATCTATGAAAGGAATCATTGCCTCTAGAAAGGGGAAGAAAACTAGAAACTTGACCAAAGTCATATTGTAGCTTCAGAATTGTAAAATGTGAACCACTTGAGCTTCAAGTTAACCTATAAACTGGCATGTTACCTTGATTTTTCGTTATCCTTATATATTTACCAGTAGAGTAGCAGCTTATTTTTTAATGTTTATGGGAATATTCTCAACTTGAAATCAAGTTCCACAAAATTACTCTAATTTCTAATAGTGTACTTGGCACCATCAATTTTAATTGCTTTTTTTTGTCAATTGGACACCTGATGATAATTGTTAAGGAACAATGTCTTTAAGTTTTAAATATAACGCATCTTTGTAATTACTTGCAGTGAAAGCAATATGTGGTGAAATGTGCAGTTAATGATAGACCAATTTTGAAAAAGTGATGATTAGATTTTTTATGTTAAGTGTAAAATTTAATTCCATGATCATTCATCATATTTAGCTCACATGACTAATTTGTCTTCAGTGAAGCGAACTAATTCAGAATGCATGTCTTCTAAATTCATTAATTAGCCATAATCACATTTTACCATCCACAAGCAAACACCCTTTAAAAATTGTAAAATGGATTCAGCAAGTCAGGCATTTGTTTTGAATTTGTTTTGTTTGCACAATGTAAAATGAAATTGCAAAGATAAATACTGCAGCCCCAATGACTGTCATACAGTACCTTCAGTGGATCTCTCAAACAATTAATAAGCCTTTTGATCACTGCCTACAAGCAATCTGAAAACAACTAGTGATGTGTATTTCTTCCATTTTAAGATAGCTGATCACATTCTATTGTATTCTTTTCTCCCCAAACTCTATAGTTTTACTCTGTTTCCTTGGGGGAGATTCAGGTTGGGCAAAGGATGCAAGGGCAAAGGAAATCTTTCAGTAACTTTTCCAAATGTTATTCTTCAAGCAAGCTCTGAGGAAACAAATAGCAATAAGCAATGTAACTTTACAGGACATCGGAGTGGAGCCCAATATTGTTTGTACCCAACTATTGATACACCTTCAGATGGACTGTGTTCTGCTGCTTACGTGGTCATAATAAAGCTTGTTACATGCTCAAAACCAATGCCCATCCATAATCATTCCTCTTTCTGTTGATGTTGCTTGATTAGCAGTGTATTTCCAGTATTTTCTGATTTTACTTCAGGTTTCCAGCAATTTCCATCTGTAGCAAATTACCTGACTTTAACCAGGCTTGTGAGAGGAGTAAGGTAATTGACTTTAAAACCTGAACTGGGGAGAGGAAAACAAGGTGCTCCTCATTCCTCATCAGTATCAAGAGGAATTCCTGAGGTTTCCCTTATTTGAATAGCTCACTATGATTCAACTGTCACATCTGAATGAGAAGTAGATTGGTGAAAAACTGGAGACTTCTGAAAAGAATTCCACACATTCACAAATTAGTAGTTTTTGGGCAAAGTATTTTGCAAGGTTACTTATAATAAAAAAAACTAGTTTAACACAGGAAATATTTGATATGCCTCAACAGATAATGCTGTCATTTCATAATAGCATGAAATTACAGAACCTAATGTATGATACAGAAGTGTAAAATTTTCTTGGATCATGTGAATAAATGCACTTTGTGGTTTTAAGTCCTTGTCCAGCTCACTCTGCACCTAGGTGCTAAAGCACACACTAGAATCAGCTGGAGTACCAAAGTTAAGCTATTTGTACTTTGGCTTGAAATGGAAGAAAAATCAGCAAAGTTTCCAATTATGGAAAATTGAAGTCTCAGTACTTCCCCCAACTGGTCTCTTTGGAACACTTTGGTCTTGACTAATACACAAACCATCCTCAGTACTCACCATAACAGTCTGGGACACACTCATGTATGCTCATTCTGGGCAGTTGGCAGAAACTGATTTCAAAGGGCATCAATCAACAGAAGGCAACCATACATTAGATTGTATTACTCTTTAAGTAACAATTCAATCTTTTATTTCCTCTAAATAATAGTACCTATGTGTAGACCATACCTCTGAGTTTAAATTTCTCCCTCATTCACATTTTAGCTGTACCCATTTCTCTTCCCTACATACAAATATGATGGAAAATATTTGCTGATTTTCAAAATTATTCTGCAATTGGCTAGATAATGAATTATCACTTCGCTGAAGCACTATATATATTTGTTTATATATAGTGTACTCAGAAATTTAAGAAATACATGTTAATGGCCATATTCTAAAACTTGAGATAATAAGGTTAATCAATGAATATCCAGTGGTAGGTATCATGCAGATTTTTAAAATGAGTGTAATGTCATATGAATATCAGAGTTCTGAAATTTCCAAAGTACCAGACAAATCGGTATCATCCTACATCAAGAGATCTTGCTGCGTTGGTATCTCAAGTCATGCAGATAGACCCATCAGATCTAATTTGGAATGCTTAAATTAAAAAATAACTACAGTAGCAAGGTATTACAGTGACTTGAGTTTTCGTAAATTTGATGACTTCTAGACATAAGGCAGTTGAAGGCATCTCCACCAATGAGTAGCAAAAGTCAAAAATATGAAAAAAATCATCTCAAACTAAGATTCATATTGTAGTTAATACAATTAATTTCAAATTTTTTTTTTAATTAAATTTTATTTACAGCGTGGTAGCAGGCCCTTCCGGCCCAATGAGTCCACACCGCCCATTTTAAACCCATATTAACCTGCCCATACGTCTTTGGAATGTGGGAGGAAACCGGAGCACCCGGAGGAAACCCACGCAGACACAGGAGAACGTATAAACTCCTTACAGACAGCAACGGGAATCGAACCCCAATCGCTGGCGCTGTAATAGCGTCGCGCTAACTTGGGAATATGAAGAAAACCAAACATGATCCCCATTTCTGATTGTTTTCCAGTATGCCCAGCTGGAATTGCATATATATAGGATCAGACTCAACAGGGATGGTACCCTCTCAATTAGCCCATCTGCAGGATAACATATGTAGAATCAGACTCGTGTTACCACAGGAGGTAGCTACTTGAGAATGCAAGAGTTTCAAATCAGTTCCATTCTCTGGAATCTTAATAATTTTTGTGCTCAAATTGATTCATGGAAAATGAAAGTTAAAAAAAACTGCAGATGCTGGAAATCTGAAATAAAAACAGAAAATGGTGGAAACACTCAGCAGGTCAAAGAGCAACTATGGAAAGAGAAACAGGGTTAACATTTCAGGCCAGAGACCCTTTGTAGAGAAGATCATTTGGATAAATATCCCTCAGCACATCTGCAGCTGAAGCCCACAGAACAATCTTCAGAAGGGAACAAGTAGTGTGTAAATGAATAATATATATGATAGTCTTCCTGATATAGATGGCTATCAAGTTCTTTTTTTCCCAAAAACACAGCAAAGGTGGAAGTACTAAAACCTAAGTTCTCATCAAGGAAGTTTACAGAAAAGTATGGTGTGCCTGATACTGATGTTCACAGAATGGCACGTAATTACCTAGGCTAGTGAACAAATCACTCCTGAGAATGACATGTCATTCAGATTTCGTTTGACATTAGCATCAGGTACACCATAACATTCCTAGATAAAATCTACTTGCTCAATTGCAAAATGATTCACAGAACAAATTCATAATGCTAAGTAGTTGCAAGTTCTACACCAGATCCTCAAAGTTGCCTCTAATTGTTTTAATTCATTTATAGGATGTCAACATTAGTGGGATTTACTGCAATTCCCAAATTGTTTACGAGCTGTCAATGGTGAGCCTCCATCCTCCACTAGGTTCATGTATGGAATATATACTGACAGGGTGGTTAGATATGTAGCTTCATGATTTTGATCTCCAGCAGTGAAGGAATTAAAATGTTTCCCAGTCCGTATGATTTGACTTGGAAGCGAGCTTGGAAATGATTTTCTTGTACCTGCTGCTCATATTCCATCAAATGGCAGAAGCCTATGATGTGGAAAACATACATAGATTGGAGAAGTGCCATAGAACATCTTGTAGATTGTACACAATGCAACCACAGTAGACCAGAGTTGGAGGAACTGAATACAGATCAAGCAGCCTGTTTAGCACTGAATGACATCGACCTTGAATATTGTACTCACACAGGCACGTGGAGAGGATTTCGCCATACTTCTGACCTGAGTTTTGCAGATGGTGAATAGGCTTTGAGTAATCACATGGCATGTCAAGTTACTATTCAGTAGGCAGCCTCTAACCCATTCTTATATCCACAGTATTTGTGTGGTTGATCCAATTTCTCGTCAATGAAGACCCCCAAGGATCTGGATGGTAACATCACTTATGTCAAAGGTTGAGCATTGAACACAATGGACAAGTAATTTCCCAGCAATTGTTTGATGCACCTGCCACTTATCAGGCCAAGCCCAGATATTGTCCAGATCTAGGTGTACGCAGATACTGACTGCTTCAATACTCGGGGAATTACAAATGTAACTATGAAGTCACCATTGAGCATTACTTCTTTTTACTTTTGGGAAAAAGAACCATTTCTGAAACAGATGAAGATGCTTGGCCTAAAGAACTGCTTTAGTGATGTCAAGGCTGAGATGATTAGCTTCTAACAATCAATAGCATTGTACGAAGCACAACTGCAGCCAGTGGAGAGTTTTCCAACATCTGCAACCTTACTTGGCTGCTTTGTGGTTACTGTTATTTTACATCTTAATCTTTTGTCCACATGTAGACCAAGATTGTAACAACATGAGAATAGTGATCCCAATAGAACCCAACTGGAGGGCCAATGAGCATGTCATTCGTAAGTTCCAACTGACAACCTTGTCAAAAACTTCCATCACATTGCTGCTGATTATGGGTAAGCCAATGAATGGGAAGAGACCAGATTTATCTTTATTTTTAAGCTAACCAGGAATAATCAAGTAATTGTCCATTTTATCATGTAGAAGACAGTGCTGCATCTTGGAAAGTTGTGAAGCATGTTTATCAACACCTCAGACATATTAACATACATTGTTTTATTGGAATGTGCTCAGCTGTTTCCTGATAACCATTCAGGCTTGGTATGGCAGGACTGCAGAGTTTTATGTGATTCGTTGGCTGTGTTCATTTAGATTGGTTTCCGGCGAGCTGTTTGTATTACTAAGCATGCCTGTAGCTTCTCCAGGACAGCACCTCATTTTAAAGGGTGCCTGGTGCTGCTCCTGGCATGCTCATCTACATTTCTCATTGGACCAGGGTTGGTCTGCTGGCTAGATTATAATAGTGGAATGAGGGATATTCTAAACAATTGCATACTATTCTGCTACTGCTAATGGCCTACAGCTCTCATGGATCCCGTTTTGTGCAGCCAAATCAAATCTACATCTGTGTTTGAGCACACTCAGATGCCAATCTCCAAGCCAATCTTGACACCTTCACTAAAGCATATGAGAAAATGGGCCTCAACTCAACATCACAAGACAAAAGCCCTCCAAAACCTGCCTCTATTGCACCACACTGCCCTCTGACAACATAGGTTCACGGCAAGAAGCTGCAAAATGTCGACCATGTCACGTACCTTGAAGCCACATCTTAGCTATGCCAGACATCAATGATGAATTTCACCTTCAAAACGCCAGCATACCTGTTGGTATTTAACTATCAAGGCCTCAGACTGGGTGAAGCTCACAAGCAACCATGCAACAGTAATCTCTGCTCTCCAACATGCTGCTGATACGTGGGACTGCCTACTGCAGACACCTCAAAGCACTAGAAAAATACCAAATGTTGTCTCCACAGAATCCTCCAAAATCACCGGAAGGGCAGGGCAACCAACATCACTATCATCTCCCAAGCCACCATTCCCAGTATCAAGGCCCTAGTTATAATCAGTTGGCTACATCGGGCAGGCCATGTTGTTTGCCTGTCTGATACCAGACTCCCAAAACAGATGCTCTGTTCTGAGTTGTGTCATGGGGAAAACATTACTAAGCAGATAGAATAGATTCAAGGATGTAATCAAAGATCCCTTGAGAAAATACAACATCTTCCCCAACCAATGAGAATTTGACTCATGTCAAGAAGGGCCCTTCTAGGTGGTACTGAGAAATGTGACAAGGTTCCACATGGTAGGCTTCTTCAGAAGGTCAGAGGATATGCGATCCAGGGAGGCTTGGCCGTGTGGATTCCGAATTGGCTTGCCTGTAGAAAGCAGAGGGTTGTGGTGGAGGGAGTGCATTCAGGTTGGAGGGCTGTGACTCGTGGTGTCCCACAAGGGTCGGTTCTGGGACCTCTACTTTTCGTGATTTTTATTAATGATTTGGATGAGGGGGTAGAAGGGTGGGTTGGCAAGTTTGCAGATGACACAAAGGTTGGTGGTGTTGTGGATAGTGTGGAGGACTGTCGAAGATTGCAGAGGGACATTGATAGGATGCGGAGCTGGGCTGAGAGGTGTCAGATGGACTTCAATCTGGAGAAGTGTGAGGTGGTACACTTTGGAAGGACAAACTCCAAGGCGGAGAACAAAGTTAATGGCAGGATTCTGGGTAGTGTGGAGGAGCAGAGGGATCTGGGGGTTCATATCCACAGATCCCTGAAAGTTGCATCACAGGTGGATAGGGTAGTTAGGAAAGCTTATGGGATGTTAGCATTCATAAGTCGTGGGATCGAGTTTAAGAGCCGCGAGGTAATGATGCAGCTCTACAAAACTCTGGTTAGGCCACACTTGGAGTACTGTGTCCAGTTCTGGTCGCCTCATTATAGGAAGGATGTGGAAGCATTGGAAAGGGTGCAGAGGAGATTTATCAGGATGCTGCCTGGTTTAGAGAGTATGCATTATGAGGAGAGACTAGGGGAGCTAGGGCTTTACTCTTTGGAAAGGAGGAGGATGAGAGGAGACATGATAGAGGTGTACAAAATATTAAGAGGAATAGATAGAGTAGACAGCCAGCACCTCTTTCCCAGGGCACCAGTGCTCAATACAAGAGGGCATGGCTTTAAAGTAATGGGTGGGAAGTTCAAGGGAGATATCAGAGGGAGGTTTTTTTTAAACCCAGAGAGTGGTTGGGGCATGGAATGCACTGCCTGGGGCGGTGGTGGAGGCAGCTACATTGGTAAAATTCAAGAGATTGCTAGATAAACATATGGAGGAAGTTAAAATGGAGGGATATGTGGGGGGGGGGGGGGGAGAAGGGTTTAGACAGTTTTTAGGCAAGGTTTAAAGGTCAGCACAACACTGTGGGCCAAAGGGCCTGTATTGTGCTGTACTTTCTATGATTCTATGAACTCAAGTCCATCTGTAGAAGATACTGCAGTATCCATATTGGCCTCATCAGCCACCTCAGGAGCTACAAAACTGGAACAGAAGTTATCCTTGATCCCAAAGGACTACCTAAAAAAAACATGACAGAGGGCTTCCTACAGGATTTAGTCTGAAGGACCCTGCAATAATCAATTCCACCAATACTATTTTGGACAGATGAATCTGCAACACGTTAATTGATGAGATATGTAATTTCCCTTCACACAAGTTTCCTCAGTACCTGTTGCAGACTCAGTCCGGCAGCTTTGTCCTTTAGAGCACTAGCAAGATTGTGTTATTATCAAGCTACTCTTTGTAATGGCCTTGGAGATGCCATACCCAGAGTCTCATGTTTCCTTCCTTCCCTTGGTATACATCTTTCTTTCATTTTCAATCTTTTTATTGAATTTCAAATTAATTCAAATTGATATACATAACATTAATAATTATACATATGATACAAAGAGATCGGGATAACAATAAGTTAATATTTATACTCACAAGGAGTAAAATATGTAATCTAGACCTCCCGCTCTCTCACTAAGTGTACATAATGCAAAAAAAAGAAATTGAAAAGAAATTTGATCACATGAAAAGAAAACCCCCAAATCCAAAAAAATAAGACAAAAGCAAACTAAAATCTTCAAAGAAAACAAAAACTAGACTGATATTATGTTGTCAGCTCTGCTTCTTTATATTCATAGGTTATTGAAAGGGATTTGAAAAAGGTCTGCTTATATCATATGGAAATATTTAATAAATGGACTCCAAACTTCCTCAAATTTAAGCGAAGGATCAACAGTACCACTCCTAATTTTTTCGAAGTGTAAACAAGTTATAGTTTGAGAAAACCATTGAAATGTAGTAGGGGGTATAGGGTCCTTCCATTTAAATAGAATGGAACTCTTGGCCAAGTATATATCATGAATAGTATTCACCAATTTACTTGCTGAGAAAATGCAAGTGGTAACCAACAGGAAGCTTCCTTTCTTACATTTGACCTTCTGATATGGCTCTGCATGGGGTCTAGACCTACCAGACTATTCTCACTCATCTGTGATTCACTGTCACCTCTTCTGGATCCTTCTGGTAGAAGGGGCATACCTGTGGAAGTTAAGGGAGGAACCTGGAATCCTGTCCAAAAGATGAGATTTCATGTAAAAGACAATGTCAAACTGTCGCTTGACCCTTCCAAAGGACAGTTCTCCCAATTTTTGGACATCCGAGGTTAGTGAGGATTATTGGGTTGACTGGTTTGCTGAACAATAACAATGAACATGTCCCTTTGACATCCTTTGCGGTAATGAAACAGTGGAGGATCAAATGCGGCAGATGTGCCCCATGTGGGCATAGGACATAAAAATGGGAAGATTTCTTTACATTGATTACTCTCTCATATGACTAAAATTATTGCAAGCTTTGAGAAATCATCTGCAAGGTCAGCCCTTTTAAGTGGCTTAACTCTTCTAAATGCATCTGACACTTGAGTAGAACCAATACAGATTTAAATAAACTGATGTAAAGTGTGCAGAGAATGTGTGTTGATTTTTCATGAAGTTTTACAGCTGAGAAGATGAAACATTTGAAGCTGCAATCAAGAGTATACTGAGCAAATGACTTCAAATACGTACCGAGTCAAAACAAGGAGTTTCTGTATGCAACACTATAAAATAAACCAAATGAGGGAAAATCAGCATGGAACAGTGAAGACCAACACCTAATGAGGTATACAGACCACAAAATCGAGAAGCCAAAGATGAAATATTCAGTGGGAGACATTGAAGTTCATCTCACCAAACTGATTCCAAGTTCAATTCATAGCTTGTGAGAAGTTAGTTGGGCTCTACCAAAGCAGTATTCCAATGTAACAAATTGGCCTTGTGATCTCTAGGCAATAAAGGGGAAATGAAAATCAGCCAAGGTTCCCATTCCTGATTATTATTTAGTCATCCTTGCTGAACAAATGTGCACATGAATGGCAATGAGAGAAAGAACAAACCCAGCAATGATGTCATGATTGATTCCTCACTGTACTCAGTTGTACAGAATTACATCAGGAGTCAGTGACTTTGAAAGGGGAGAAATCAGCATCAGTGCATTTGATGACCTTGGTGCATTTATTCAGACATACACATTCTCAAAATAAAGTCCCTGAGGAACTGGGTCAGAATGATTCTATCCATGATTTCATTTATTATTCAACACCAGCTTGCTTGTTCACAAATTGTTCACATTAAGAATGTCAACTTTCAAAAGCTACAGAGTAAGACTCCCATTTCTCTGGTTCACTCATTGTTAATAAAAAAAATTTACCTTTTCTGTTCAAACGCACACAGTAAAGTAAATTTAGAAGTGAGCCTACCTACTTAAGCCATGATGAATTAAGAAAATACATCAGTATTCACTTCTTCCGAAAAGAAAACTGTGCAAAACCTATCAGAGCTACAAAATGGCTTTTTGCTGTGTTTCATCATACAAGTTAATGTAATCATTTCCACAAATCATAAGATAAATTGAAAATAATACTGTACCCCTCAGGTTTCAGAAGTCAAACGTGCCATATTTATCGTGCAACTCTGCCTTATCTGTATCCTGAAGTTCATCCCACTTATGACCCTTCAAGAACCCCCAAAGGCATCACAGTGTTCATAAAAACTCCAGTCTACTTCATTGAGCAGGTAAAGAGAAGCCAAAGTTATTCACGCACCTTTCATCAGGTACTTGTTAATACTTTGGAATGCACTATAAACTATGACAGTGCAATTACAGTTGCTGAATATAGAGCTACAAAACTTTGTTTTTTTTTATTAAAAAGTCTGCTTGCAGCATGTGACTCTAACCATGCTTAAAGCTTCTAATTATATATAAATATAATACGCCAGTCAATCTAATTATTTCATGCCTACAAAAGATCTAACAAAAACATCCTCTCCATTCTGTCATGGCTGTCTTAATACTGTAAAGATGATGTGGCAACAAAATCACTAGATCCCTTCTTAGAAAATGTCTCCAGACCTGCTTGTGAGAACATTACATTCGGTTTCTCTGTAAATGCATCTTATTTCCCCCTTTTGTTTAAACTGACAAGTTCAAATTGAAAACCACTGCCAACATTATTCTAACATCACTGCAGTATCATGACAGGTTAAGGATAATGTTGCTTCATGGGAATCTAACACCTCCATGTATTGTTCATTGAAATTCTGTTGTTTTGCAGACAATTGCTGATCTTCATCCTCAGAAAGTTCTGCTGGATATGGAAACTCAGCTCTGCCATTTTCTGAACATGGATGATCATCTGTGCCTGGGTCACCATGAGAAAGACAATCAGTATTTAGACCTTTCTGGCTCTCACTGTTGTGCCCCACAGCGCCAACTTCAGAACCTAAAGGTGGATCTGAAACTTGACCAGGAGACTCTTGTCCGTCCAATTCTTGTTCTGTTCTGCCCTCATTAGGGGGCAATTGTTCGCCTGCCCCTTGCTGTGGTGTTGCCCCGACTTGCTGCCCTTGAGATTTCAGCTGCTGATGACATAATGGACAAGTTTCCTGCACGTATAGCCACTTCCTGAGACAGGCCGAATGAAAGAAATGGCTGCATGGTGTAATCACTGCAGAATGCATATCCTAAAGAGAAAAGAATTTAATTTGGTAAGAAACATCAGATCATAAAATGATTTTCTCACATAACTTTCCCTACTTTTCCATAATTACTGACTCCTGTTGGTTCAAATCTGTGCCTGGAAACCAAAATGTTACTTATTGACAAGGCTTTGACCATCAGTGGGTAATTAATGCAACGTAGCCATTCCAGTTGTGCTGCCCCCTGCCTGACCTGGGTGCACATCCTCTTGTTGCTAAACAGAATCGAGGATAATCACCAAAAATGTAAATACTTCCGAACTGGTCAAAGTTTGACCAGCTTCTATTCACAATCTGGATGAGATTTCCTTAAGGAATGATGATAATGTCATTATGTTTCAGAAATTTTGTAGAGCCCCACAGCTTAAAAGTAGTACATTCATAATGAAACAAAAAACAAACTGCTGGATGAACTCAGTGGGTCAGGCAGCAGCTGTGGAATCAGAGGGATGGTCGACGTTTCAAGTTGCAACCCTGCATGAGTCTGGATGCAAGGTCTTGACCCAAATCCCGACCATCCCTCTGCATGCACAGATGCTGCCTCATTTGCCAAGTTCCTCCAGCGGTTTGTTTTTTTGCTCCAGGTTACAGCATCCATAGTCTTTTGTGTCTTCATAATGAAACGTACATCACAAGGTGCACTGCATCAACATCTGGAACTAAAATAGTTGAAACTGAGTGCTGCTCTCTCTCGGGGGGGATATCAATGCACTGGCTGGTGTCCCACAGTCCTTTCTCTCCCAGGGCAGGGGCTGTGCACCGGCTAATGCTTCTCAGCCCCTCTTTCTCAGTTTGGGGTTGGTGGAGGGGGAAGGAGTGTGGGTGTGCACTTGCTGTGTGGTGATTGTGTCTGGTTTCACTGCCTCCTCTGGTGGCACATTCTGGATATCTGGCACTCAGTGTGGGGAAGATTTCCCATCAGATCTCCTTTAATTCTTCCTTTTTGATGAAGTTTATGATCGAGTTACATAAAATTTTATTTTTTTTATATATATATATATATATATAGTACTTTTCCCCATAACAGAGATAGATAAACTTGAGGACATGAGCGCAGGGTAAGGGGGAGGAAATTTAGAGGGGATATGAGGGGGACTTCCATCTCCCAGAGGGTGGCAAGTTCCTGGAATGCACTACCCAGATGGTTGAAGCTGGGTCACTAACAGCATTTAACAAGTGTCTAAACATGCACTTGAATCACTTAGGCATGAAAGGCTGTGGACGGAGTGCTGGGAGATGGGATTAAAACGGGAGGGTCCCCACTGGTGGGCATGGATGAATTGGGCCGAACAGCCTGTTTCCATGGCACGTGATTCTATGACTGCTCTCTACAATTGACAAGGTGAGGGTGCAAAACCACAATATTCCACCGGAACATACTGCTAGAGGAATCCAGACACAATTACTATGCTCAAGCAGAAGGCACTCCAATAGGCAAGGCAAAGGACACAAACCCAGTGTGGGCAAATAGGACCAGTACGGACAGACAAAAAGGTTGGCATGGATGAGGTGGGCCGAAGGGTTCACCTCTGCACTGCACGACTCCATGACCTATGAGAGGTTCTGAGAGACACTTGTCAGGGTACAGATAGCCACAAAGTTAACATACACTATTCCCACAGTAAAGGGAATGAAGAATCAGGTGAAGGCACCGTGACAGCATGAGAATAATCTGATGCTCAGCTACAAGCAGATAGATTCTTTAGCAAACGAACAAAGAAACATTCTTAGTGGGAAACCCATGCACGTTAGCTGTCTTAGGTTCAATTATAGCAGTGTGCCAAGTCATCTGAGTTAGGGAAGAGTAGAGTAAAGTCAGACAAGGTTTGTTTTCTCTATTCCTATGGAGTGACTCATACTGGAGCACATGTCTGTGAGCCTGCATGTGAAACTAGAGATAGTAACAGTGATACTACAAACAAGCATAACGAAAGCTAGATGTGATTTCCTGCATGATACCATAGAATGCCAACACCACAATGTACAACCTCACACATTGAGAATAGTCACTTGAGTTACAAAGCACTGCATGCAAAGGGAAGAGAATGAGGTACAAATGCAATACAGAATTGTATCAAGGAGGAACTTATGATCAAGCACAGTCCTCAGTGAACCTCAAAGAGCCAAACTGCAGCCCAACACTTCTGCAAACAGTAAAATCTGTCCTTCTGGTCACCTTCAATAAACAGCCACCTGTGCAATAAAGCCAGTGATTCTCAAAACCAATAGGTTTCTAATTTACATGTAATTCAATAGAACCTGCAACTCAATTAAGCAGCCATCTGCTAACCTGGAAGCAGATGCTAGCTCTTTTTTAAAAAAATTATAGTGAAGATTCTCTTGCAAATCAAACCTTCACCTGGTTTAAGAATGCCTTTCAAGCATATTTTTGTCCATTAAAGCCATTGTTATGACTACCATTTCAAATTTTAGGAAGGCAACTTATTGTAGTTCATGGACTATTATTTCCAATTAAGCTAATAAAGCTTAAAAGTGTAAATTATATTTTAAAAAGCTCGATAAGCACCATCAGCAAAATACTTCTTTCAAAGAAATTTGTATCTCTATTTCTATTTTCCATTGGAAAAAAAAATCTCCCCCCCACCCCCCCATAGTAAAATAGAAAACTTCGCATACTGATTCTATTTCACAAGAAGTCACTTCTGCTTTTGCATGAATAGATTAAGGACGATCATCAGTGAAATGCGAATGCTATCTCAATACTTTCATTTGCCCCTTACAGCTAGCAGTTGACTCTTAACCTCAATTTCAGTAAAGGTCTAATTAAATACAACAAATCACTTGAGAGCTTTTAAACATCTTCTACTTTAAAGAAGCTTTGGTTATTATTAAAGCAACTTCATAGCACAAGTCACAATGGAAAATAATCAAAGGAATTTTATAGCAGTTAGGAATTAGCAGAAGCAAATACACATACAAAATGTGAACTGAACATAAGGACAGCCAATTGTGATAGTCCTGAAAGAGACAGTTTGGGTACTAAAGCCAGGGTTTAAGTGTTTCACTGGTGCCATGCTACATACCTGGTAACAGATGGAACAAATGTCATTGTGCTCTTCAAGCTGCTCTTTAGTGGCAGTTGGCAGCGAATTGATCTTGTTTGCTGCATCCCTGCGGAGAAGAAAGCTCTTCCATCCCAACTGTGCTCGAAGCCAGACATTGAAGTAAGAATGGACAAAGATGATGGATGAACCCATCCAAGTCCATTCTCCTAATATTGTCTCTGCTATACCATAGGCAACAACACACAAAGCCACCAGGAACTCAAGCAAGCGGTAAGTACCATTCACATAATAGATCACATCATCAAGGTTTTCCATTGGTTCCTTACTGAACTCCTCCACCATAAAAAGAATATAGATGAAGAGCGTTCCGAGTACCTGTTATCAATGGAAAGATGTGTTAAGAGCATAGTTTCAACCAAATATCAATTTGTCTACATGGAACGAAACATGCCAACTCTAATTAGAGAAGTTACACGTTAGCAAAAATTGTTTATAATACATATTAACACGTGGATAATGATTTAAATATTCAAATTTAATAAATTAAACAAAGTCGAAAAGGATGTGCTCCAACAGAAAAAAAATGTAGTATTTCCATTGCAAACTACTAACAGACCTGTTAGATGTATCAATCCAAACCAGATTTTCTTTTAATATATAATCGAGATTCCACTCTTCTATCAACAGTCATCAGAATGAAAGTTTAAACCTATTGAAACTCAAGACAAGAATTCCTCCAAGATTTTACATGTTTGAACTGAATGATGTACCTAAGAATTTTATCCCATTATCTTCAATTTAGAAACTCAATGAATGCATACTGCCAAGGTTAGTGTAAATCAATGGGGATACAAGTTGGTAATCATCACAGTCAAGGAAGGTTTAGCTCACAACATCATTGGGCACCCTCTCTTTTGTTGACTGATTCAAAGCAGGCTTAAGGTAGTGTAAGAAAAAAGTTTCACCCTTCTCTACAAGCGTTCTTCTAGTAGTGTTCTCCTGCATGAGTGTTTTTGGCCACTCCCTTAATTACCAGACTCAGACTGCCACCCTAAAAACATGAACAAATACTTGGGCAAAATAACCTGGAAATCAAACACAGATCTCTTTGTTTGAAGTCCAATATTCCAGTACTGGGAGGGCGGGGGGTGTTTCTTATCTTTAGGAACAAAACAAGTGAAGGCATTTCAGCAAGAGTTAACTTAAAATTAGCCACTCATTGAACCTCTGCCAGACAAATATGTGGCAGATTAAATTCAACACAGAAATGTGTGAGATGATATATTTTGGCATGAAGAACAGAAGAGGCAATGCAGGCTAAATGGAACAATTTTAAAGATACTGTAAAACAAACTGAAGGTGGCAGGACAAGGTAAATTAAAAAAAAGTTAAAGGATATAGGAACCTGGGCTTTATAAAGTACAAAAGGTGAAGCTGCAGTAAATTCATATGAAGAGCTAGTTCCACCTGGAATTCTGAACACAATGAACACAGACAAGAAAGTTTTGCAGTGCACGTAAAGATACACTAGAATAGTTGTAGAGGAGGAGGAATCATAGAAATGTGAATAGGCTGAGGAAGCTGGGTGTTCTCTTGAGTAGAGAAGATGAAGAGAAGATTTGATGAGCACATTTAAAATCATAAAGGGCTTAGCTAGAATAATGAAAACTATTTGGTCAGAGTATCGATAAGCAGAAGGCAAAGGTGCAATGAGACTGACAGAAAGACCAGAGTCAGCGCGAGGAAAACATTTTCTTCTGTTGGACATGCATTCCAGGTTGTCTTTGTTCTTCTGCACTTCTCAGTATTCAATTGCTTCGTCTTCCTTTGTTTAATTGCACATCTCAAACACATTACCTTACAGTTCAAGGCTGAATATCATTTGCAACATTTTTGTCCACTTAGCAATCCACTGCCTACAAACTTTGTCTGCACATGGTTAGTCAGACTTGTTGGAGACCATCATTGTTTGGTACTTTTGTGACTTGAATATCACTTTCCACTCATCAGTTCATGCCAGAAAATGGTCTAGTCCTTCGTGCAAGCAGACCTGAGCAGACACATTTACAAAGGAGTTCAGAATGGAATTGAATATTGTGCTATCAATAATGCATATCCTTTTGCTGACCTTATTTTGGGGGAAGGGCAGTGATGAAGAAATTGAAATTGGCAGGGCTAAAGACCACTTTGGGGAAATCACACAGCAACGTTCTGGGAGTGAAATCTTGAATCTCCAACAACTGTATTCACCTTTGTAAAGGCTATTACTTTAGCTCATGCAGAGTTTTCCTCTCCATTTCCACTGACCAAGTTTACCCAGGCTCTTTGGTTCTACATTCAATTAGAGGCTGCTTCAATTTCAAGAGCAGGCACCATTAATTCACCTCTGGAATTCAATATATTTGGGCAGACCATAATCGTATCTGAAGCTAATTGGTCTTGGTGAAAAGAAATCCAATGTTAGTAAGTGGGTTACTAGTGAAGTGTCTCTTAATGGTATTGTTGCTGATATTATCCATCACTATGCTGATGACTGAAAAGATACTGATGGGCCAGGAATAAGCTAAATTAGTTTTTTGGTCCAGCTTTGCCCTACTCAATTCTCCACCTTATTCTGTCAAAACCAGCAAGAGATGGGGTTATTCTCACATACATCTCTAGCACTGCAGGCAAAATATTGCCTGTTCCCATAGCTTTAACTATAAATAATGTGTTAAATTGTGCTGGCTGAAAGCGAATTGTTTAGAAAGGGAATAACAGCTATCAGCCATTCACAATTTTGCACATGCACAGTGCAAGGGGGAAGTCCAAGATGTGCCGGAGGTCAAATGTTGGCAGCCAAATTGTCCGCCTGGACTTGCCATTGATTCTGGCAGAGGAGCGTTATGCTTAAAAGCGGGACTGGGGTTATGGTTAAGCCAGGGACTCCTACATCCAACAACCCTCCTTTCTGCAGCCTCACTAACTGTCCTCGATTCAAAGATAATTCTGAGAGACAGTACAAATTATTTTCCAATAGTTTGCTCACAACTGATGTTTGGCTGATTCTCAAGCAGTTCTTTGCTCTAGTCTCTGTTCCTTTTAAACAGTCTTCAAGTCTTATACACGTGTTAGCAAAGCATACTGTACCAGCTGAGTGCAGGGCAAAGGGGTGAGTTCATTTCAAATATTCAATGGCCGAGTTTTATTGTTAGATTCCATTTTCATTTGTGGTGATAAATGAGCAATACAAACTGGTGAACTACCAGCTTTAACCTGCCAGGTTATAAAATAACGAGCAGAAATGTTTAAATGAAGTCAACTCCTCAGAACTTGTGGAACCTGGGAATCAGTCTGTGGATTCTGCCAGGACACAGATTGCTTAAACGCAGAATGCAGTGCCCACTTAGTTCAATGTACACAGAGTGGACCTGGTGAGCAAAGAACTACGATGAAGCTTTGCATTTAATGAATTAAACAGACTGAATTAAATAAGGCAAGTCAGGCACAGCAAGACAGGCAATTTGTTTATGTGGGAGGTGATGGAAGCCAGTATGATCCACGTTGATCACATCTGCAATAAATGTCTGCAGCTTGACGCACTTTGGCTCAGGGTTGATGAGCTCGAGTCCGAGAAATAAAGACTACAATGCATCAGGGAATGGGAAACATGATAGGTGAACTTATGGTATCTACAAATAATTGCAGAGATGTGTTTACAAATGACCATAGGATATTTAAACTTTTAGAAGAGAATACCAAAATGGGAAAAAAAGAGGAAGCATAAAACACTGGTGGGAGCTGTCAATGAGTCATGTACAGCAGTGTTATTCAGGAAATTAGAGGCACATGTAGCCAACACAATCTACAAATAAACTGAGCGGTAACAGCATGGAGGATAAATGCACGGCATGTTTAAGAGATTGATTTTTGAAATCAGAATGTTAAGGAAACAATGACAAAAAAAATACACTTCAAATCAAGTATTGTGCAATTAGAAAGGATTAATAAACTGGTGGTTAAGGGGTGCTCAGAGAAGAGTATTAATAATATAACAGAACTTTATGCAAGGACTGAAATGAAATCTGAAGATGGTCCTCAATCTAAACAAAGCAAACTACAAAAGTTTGATGTGCAAGCTGAATACGGTAGATTAGAAAACTAAATTAAAAGGTATGACGATAAACAAGCAATGGCTATCTTTTAAGTAATACATAATTTAAAGGAAATATAACACTTCAAGGCACAAAAAACAAACAGATCGAGGTCCAACCATAGTGACAAGTTAAAAGTGAATATTAGATCAAAAGCAAAGGCTTACATTGTTAAAAGGAACAGTGAGCAAAAACTTCAGAATTCAGCAAGAGCACAAGTCACTAATAAGGGGAAAGTAGAATATAAAAGCAATCCAGCAAGAAACAAAAACACAGAGCACAAAAGCTTCTATAGAAATATAAAAAAAGGAAAAGATTAGCAAAAGTTACAGACAGAAGAAATTATACCAGGGAATGAGAAAATGGCAGAGAAATTAAATATTTTGCATCTGTTTTCATTGAAGACACAGAAAAGTTCCAAGAAAAAGCAGAGCATTGCAGGTCCAAAGTGAATGAGGAAATGAAAAGAAATTAACATTACTGAATAAATAAAATACTGGAAAAAGTAAAAGGGATCCCCAGGTAGTAAAAGAGGCAGCTTCAGAGGTAATGGAGGCATTGGTTGTCATCTACCAAAGTTCCACAGATTCTAGAAATGTTAGATTGGAAAGCAATTTAAGAAAGACGAGGAAGAGAAAATAAAGAACTACAGATTATTCAGCCAGCATCAACAGTAGAGAAAATACTGGACTCTACTATTAAGGATGTGATGGCAGGGCTTTCAGAAAGTAACAATAGGAGTGAGCAAAGTTGAAATAGACTTATGAAAGGGAGGAAAACCTTTCATAATAAACCATGTTTAACGGATCTGTTGGAGTTCTTTGAGATTGTAACTGGCAGAATAAACAGGGAAGGACCGGCAGATACGGTGTTTCTGAACTTTCATAATGCCTTTTCTAAGGCGCCACGCAAAAAGTTACTAAGTCAGGGTCATACAGCACAGAAACGGGCCCTCTGGCCCAACTCATCCATGCTGACCAAAATGCGTATGTACCTGTCCAAATGCCTTTTAAATAACATGATCGTACCCATCTGTAGCTCTTCCTCTAGCAGCTCATTCCACGTACTCACGACCCTCTGTGTGGAAAAAGTTGCCTCGCAGGTCCCTTTTAAATCTTTCCTCTCTCTCTTTAAGCCTCTGCCCTCTAGATTTAGACTACCCTACCCTGGGGAAAAAAGACTTTGGCTGTTCACCTTATCTATGCCCTTCATGATTTTACAACCCTCCATAATGTCACACCTCAGCTTCCTACACTCCAGGGAAAAAGTTCTCGCCTATCCAGCCTCCCCTTATGACCCAAGCTCTCCAATCCTGGTGGCATTCTCAAATATTTTCTGCATCCTAAGTTTAAGGACGTCCTTCCTTTTAGCAGGATGATCAGACCTGTATGCAATGCTCCAAATGTAGCCTTACCAATGTCTTGTACAGCTGTAACATGACATCCCAATCCCTGAACTCAATATTCTGATAAAGGCAAGCGTGCCTAACGTCTTCACCACTCTATCTACCCATGTTGCCACTTTCAAGGAATGATGTACTTGCACCCCTAGGACTCTGTTCGACAACATTCTCCAGGACCCTACCACTTACTGTCTAAGTCCTGCCCAGTTTTGTCTAACCAAAATGCAACACCTCACAATTATTTGAATTAAAACTTCACCTGGCGTTCCTCAGCCACTGGCCCAGTCGATCAAGATCCCGTTATAATCTGAGATGACCTTCTTCATTGTCCAATATATCACCAATTTTAGTATCATCCGCAAACTTACTAACCATGCCACCTACGGTCTCATTCAAATTGTTAATATAAATGACAAACAGTGGACCCAGCACCAATTCTGTGACACAGCGCTGGTCACAGGCCTCCAGTAAGGCCACCACAACTGGCTCCTACCATCAATTTTGTACCCGATGGCTAGCCCACCCTGGATTCCACATGATCCAACTTTCTGGACTAGACTACCACATGGTACCTTGTCAAAGGCCTTGCTAAAGTTCATACAGACCACATCTACCGCACTTCCCTTGTCCATCTTCTTGGTCACTTCTTCAAAAAATTCAGTGCTCATGGTACTCAGGAACAAATTGAGGACTGGCTGGCTGACAAATAACAGAGTAGGAATAAAAAAGGTAATTTTCAGCTTGGGAGCTTGTGACTAGTGGGGTGCTGTAGAGATAGGTAGTGGGGGCCCTGCTGTTCATATTCTACATCAATTATTTGGATGAGGAAACCAAGTATAATATAGCTAAGTTTGCTGATGATACAAAGCATTGTTAGTTATTAGGATGCAGCAAAGAGACTTCAGGGGATTTGGGCAGGCCAAGTGAATGGACAAAGATATGGCACATGGTACAAAAATGCAAACATGGAGGAAACAAAACCCACAAAAGCTGAGTATAATTAAAATGTAATTCTGAAGGGTGTTGTGGTTCGAGAGATTTTTACATCCTTGCACATGAATCACTGAAAGTTAATATGTGGATACAGCAAGAAATTAAGGCGGCAAATGGCATTATGGCTGTTGAAGAGGATTTGAGTACAAGAGTGAAGGCATCTTACTGCAATTGTACAGGATCGTGGTGAGCCATAACTGAGATATTGTGCGGAGATCTGGTTTTCCTAGTCACAACGCAGAGAGGGCAAAGTTTCACCAGATTGATTTCCGAGTTGGAGGATTTTCCCTATGAGGGAAGCTTAAGCCAAATGGGCTCATACTTTAGTGAGTTTAGCTGAGAATTTAGATGAGAAATGGTCTCCTTGAAACATGCAAAAATCAAAGAAGCTTTCAAAGGCTATGCGGGAATGATATTTTCCCTGGGTAGGATGTCTAGATGGGGTTGGCCATTTAGGAGCACGGCAAGAAGAAATTTCTTCACCCAGGGTATGGTGAATCTTTGGAATTGTCTTGAGGACAATGGCAATTCAGATGCTGAGTATAATAATGAAGACACAGACAATGCATTTTTGGACGCTAGGGTAATCAAGGAATATGGGGACAGTGCAGGAAAGTGGCAGCGAGGTAGCCATGTTCATACTGAATGGTGCAGCTGATATTATGGGCCATTTTCCTGCTGTTAGTTTTTAACATTTGTAGCCAGTGAGAAGTGGGAAATCATGGCCAGAGCCTTCCTTGCTTCTCAGGTGACGTGATATTTTGCACTGAGAAAAAAAATTCCACATTCGGAGTTAGGAATATTTGGAATTCTCTCCCCCATGGGGTTATGAATGCTTAGTTTTGTGTATGTTCAAAACATTTTTTTTTGGATTTAAATGGGAACAAGGGATTTAGCATTCAGGTATGACGTGGAAGAGTTGGGGTTCAGCCATGATCTTATTAACACAGCAGGTACACGGTCTACTCTTGCTCTGATTTATGTTCTTATGAAAAAGGAATTTTTTTGGGGGGGTGGAGGAGGGAGGGGGCAAGGCAGGAGGGTTGAAAGGGTTGAAAAAAAATAACAGGCATGTGCTAATTTTTCACAGAAATCCCTGATCTCATCAAAATGTCACTAGTAACTTGTTTATATGCTACCAACTTGCAGCACTAAAATTAAAGGATCTGAAAGGTCATATTTTATGAGGACATTGCAGTGCAGCAATGCCAACACATCATTGTGGGATTGCAAAATAAAAATTGATCCATTACCTGCAATGAAGTCAGAACACTGCTAGAGATAATGATAAGCAGCCAAAAGTCCATCTGGAAAAACTGAGAAATCATGTAGGCCATATAAGCTGGAAATACCAGCAAGAACAAACACAGGCTGACTGCTCGAAAGTGCTTCCACAGACTCCTGTAAGCAAGCAAAAGATGTAGTAAATATGTGATAGCAAATTCCACTGCATTTTTTTTTTAAAGATGTGTTTTATCCTTAAAACACCACCAGACATTCAACAGGATTTTAAGGACCAAGTCACAGGAGTCTATTCTGCCCCTGAACCTAGAAATCCAGTTTTCAAACTCTGACGACTCAGTCTTATTTGCACTTATTCTTACCAGCTCTTTTCCTCCATGGAATTTAAAAAAAAATGCTTTCTTGGTGATTCAAATGTAGAATTTGACCTGTATGCTAAAGAACAGTAATCCTCACAAATTCTGTGCCCACACACAAGGCTCCATACTTACCCCTGGTGGCTAAACAGACAATTTATTATCACTGTCCTCTGAGTTAGCCAACAGAGAGAGGAAAGTCAAAAGTAAAATGAACTAGCAAAATAGAGCATTACAGATTTTCAAACCTTGGAATACGTTTTATATTTTATTCATCACAATTTAAAATTACTTCTTTCATTCTAAATTCAGTGCAGGCAGTATTGTCTCCAAAAGAATAGCTCATTATGCCATTCAACAAGAAAATCAAAGTATCCCAAAGAATTAATAAATCTTTCTTCTTTCCATGTATGTACATTTCCAGAGTATTTTCTTTTTATGAGCATCAGGAACAACAAAAAAAAACATTTCTGAGCAGAGGTGGCACCTTCCAGATAGAAAATTCCAAAAACAAAATGACATGATTTGACCAGCATATTTTTTTAAACATTTGTCAATGAATTCACCATCTAATTACCACGTTCTTCAATTATGCCCTAAATGAACTATAATTTTAAAAGTAACAATCATGAAGGAAGTAGCAGTAAAGCATTTAGAAACTTATCATACAATTAAGCAGAGTCAACATGGTTTAATGAAAGGAAATTCTAAATAAAAATACAATTTATTACATTTCTTTGTGAAAGTAGTGAGGAAGGTAGATAAGGGAGTAGCAACAGATGGAACATATTTAGATTTCCAGAAGATTTGGAAAGGTACCACAAACAGTTACAGTACAAGAGTCATGGCATGGGAGTAAAATATTAGCAAAGATAGAGGATCAGCTAAATAACAAAAAAAATTGGTATAAACAGGTCATTTTCATGGTGGTAAAGTGTAACTAGTAGAATGCCACAGGCCACTTACAATCTACATTAATGACAAATGAAGAGATCGGTGTACTCTACTGAAATCTGACAAGTGGGAAAACAAACTGTGAGGAGTACGCGAAAAGTTTGCAAAGAAATATAAATAGGATTAGTGACTGGGCAAGAATATGGCAGATGGAATGTAATATAATGTTATCCACTTTGGTAGGAAGAATCAAAAAGGATGTTTTATAAATTGAAAGAGACAACAAAACGCCATTGTGTAGAGAGTTTGCATGTCCTTATACATGAAACACTAAATTACGATGTAGGTACACCAAGTTATGAGGAAGGCAGATGGAATATTGGCCGTTGCTATGGAATAAAAAGAATATAAATGGAAGTTTTGCTGCAACTGCACAGGACATTGATGAAACCACATGTAGAATATTACAAATTATGGGCTCCTTATTAAGGATTATATATGCATTAGAGGCAGTCCAGAGGAGATACACAAATTTGGTTCTGGAGATAAAAGGAGTTGACTTATGAAGAAAGGTTGTAGTCATTGGAGTTCAGAAGAACAAGAGGAGACCTTACTTAAACAATCCTGAAAGGATGTTTTACATCATAGGAGAATCTAGAACTGGTGGGCACAGTTTCAGAATAAAGGGAATCCCTTGCAAGATAAGCATGAATATTTGAGAGTCTTTAGAATTTTACGAAGACAAGTCACTGAGTACAGACAATTGATTGAGTACATTCAAAGCCAACACAAACAGAATTTTGGTCTAAACATAGTCAAGGGTTATGGTACACAGTTGGAAAACGTAGTCATGACCAAGATCAGATCAACCATGGCCTTACCAAATGATACAGCTGATTCAAAAGGTCATATAATCTACTGTCTCCTATTTCTTGTATCATTAGTTTTTAATTTGGTTGTCTGATTTCAAAAACTATACACTTCCTCCATATCCCAAATGGTGCATCGCTTGTATTTAAATACAAAATTTTGAAAACATGGGGCTAATTGAAATGCAACTTTTCAAACCTTACAGACAACAGTCAAGCCAGGACTGCATACAACCTTCACATGCTTCAGCACGAAACAGGACTATAACCAGACAGCCACTTTAATCACTGGTGACAACCAGTTTCTTGAGACATACAAAGGTAGTCAACAACACTCAAATATAAGTAACATAAATGCCATCTTCCACCTTCAGTAAGCAATGGAAGGTGTCATCAACCATGCCATCAAGCAGCACTTGTCAACATCTTTCAGTTTGAGTTTCACAGGGCTTCAAACCTCATGACAGTTTGGTTCAAACAGGGACCAAAGAGCTCAGTTCCACAGTTGAGTTGAGAGTGACTACTCTTGATGTGAATGCAGCAATTCAACAAGTGTGACATCAAGGGGATCAGTTCAAATAGAGGTGAATGGGCATCAAGGGGAAAACACTCCAATTATTGGAGTGCAATCATTCCAGTCCTAAGAGTTCTTCAGGACAGTGTCCTAGGCCCAACCATTTTCAACTTCTGCTTCAAAGACATGCTTTCATCATACAGGGTTGTTTACCGATGACCGCACAAAGTTCATTTCCACCTAAAATAGTCCATGCCTTCACACAAGAGATGTGCAGATGCTGGAATCTGGATCAACATGCAAAACTGAGATGATATCCAGATATTGGCTGAAATGAGCTAAGTAACAGCACCACACATATATCAGGCAATGACCATCATTAAGAGTCTTACCATCTATTGACATTTAATGTGACCCTACTATAAACACCCTGGAGGACATCATTCAAGTGGACCAAACACACAAGTACAAGAGATCAGAACTGAGCAACTGAGCTCCTCCACAGCCCAAGGGTTTTCTACCATCTACAAGACAAGTCAGCTCTGTGATGGAGTACTCACCACTTGTCTGGATAAGTGCAGGTCCAACAACACTCCAAGAGCTTGACATGATCCAGGATAAATCAGCCTGTTTCAATGACATGCCACTTGTTGCCCTAAATATTCACTCTCACTGCTACAAGCATACCATGGTTGCAGAGTACCATATACAAAATGCATAGTAACTTGCTGAGGCCATTCCAACAGCACCTTGCAATCTTGTAACCTTTACCATGAAGGACAAGAACAGCAGGTTCATAGAAATACTACTGCATACAGTTTCTCTCCATATCACACACCACTCTGACCTGGAAACTTAGCCATTCCTTCATCATGGGATCAGAATTCTTAAACTCATTACTAAAGGTATTGTGGAAATACCTTAACCAGCAAGACTGAATTTGTTCAAGACTTCAAGGGCAATTAAGGATGTGCATTAAGTGTTGGCCTTACCAGAAACACACATCCCATGTAAATTCCCCCTCCAAAAAACATGGTAATAGCTTAAGGAAAATCTTCATTTTAAGCCCAAGTTCCTCAGTTCAGTAGGAATTATTGAAGTAGATTCTGCCATGCTTTCATCCACTTTATACAGCTTGTTAAAAGGAAGACAACTAACTTTCTAAAATGGTGAATGGTTAAGCATCCCTGGTGATAGAATACTGAATCAAACAGATCAGGCAGTGTCTCCATCTGTGCTGATCTAAAATTTAAATGCAAGGTAGTCATATAATTTTAAGAGTGTGAGACATACTTCAGATATTATGGTAATTAAAAGAGGACATACTATGGTGGTCAATAAAATGTCAACATATGGAGATGTTGTATCACAAGTACAACCTACAGCACAATCTTCTTGTTATTTTTTTTACAGAATGCGCCATTACTCAGACTTCAAAACACACTGCTGGTTGTAAATCAAAATCTGATTTAATCATCCCCAAAATCAGTTTCAGCTATTTACTATTTTAAGCACCATATTAAATAAAATATCTACACTAAGAATTACACATAAGTTGTCTGCTGATTTGCAAATCAGAACAATCTTTGGTGAATACATGCAGAAAAAGATTGGGTATTCAAGTCTAATTTTAAAAGCCCAATTTAGAGTCAGTAGTTCTGATGTTCCTCCTGCAGTACCTTTGACAAAATGGATAGTAGGAGGGATGTGGGGACAATAGAAAACAGAGCACAGAACAGTACAGCACAGGAACGGACCCTTCAGGCCACAACATCTGTGCCGACCATGTGCCAAATTAAACTAAACCCATCTGCCTGCGCATGATCAATCTCCCTCCATTCCCTATATGTTCATGTGCCTGTCTAAATGCCATTTAAACACCACTATCGCATCTGCTTCCACCACTACCCCTGGCAGTGTGTTCCAGGCACCTACCATACTGTGTAAAAAAAAAACTTACCCTGCACATCTACTTTAAACTTTCCCCCTCTCAAGATATTTGAAAAGTACGTATGGTGCTTTCATGTTCCAGAACCGGCCCAAAAACAATAAAAGTATTCTAATATGATGGCAGTACCACCTTAAGTTTCAGCATCTGTGTGAATATTAGCCATATATCATGGTAAAGATTGGAGAGAAGAGTCTTCGATAATGCATTTGATTTTCAAAAGAACATAAGAAATAGGAGGAGCAGGCCATCTGGCCCATCAAGCCTGCTCCGCCATTCAATAAAATTATGGCTGATCTGGTCATGGACTCAGCTCACCCTACCTGCTCTTTTCCCATAACCCTTAATTTCCTTACTATGCAAAAATCTGTCCAAATGAGTCTTAAATATATTTAATGAGGTAGCCGCTACTGCTTCCCTGGGCAGAGAATTCCACAGATTCACTACTCTCTGGAAAAAGCAGTTTCTCCTCATCTCCATCCTAAATCTAATTCCCTGAACCTTGAGGCTGTGTCCCCTGTTTCTTGCGTCACCTACCAGTGGAAACAACTTTCCTGCCTCTATCTTATCTATCCCTTTCATAATTTTATATGTTTCTATAAGATCCCCTATCATTCTTCTGAATTCCAGCAAGTATTGTCCCAGGCAACTCACTCTCTCTTCAGAGGCTAACCCCCTCATATCCAGAATCAACCTGGTGAACCTCCTCTGCACCACCTCCAAAGCCAGTATATCTTTCCTCAAGTAAGGAAACTAGAACTGCACTCAGCACTCCAGGTACAGCGTCACCAGTACCCTGTACAGTTGCAGCATAACTTCCCTGCTCTTAACTTCAATCCCTCTAACAATGAAGGCCAACATTTCATTTGCCTTCTTGATAACTTGTTACACCTGCAATTCATGCACAAGCACTCCCAAGTCCCTCTGCACAACAGCATGCTGCAATCTTTCACCATTTAAATAATCTGATCTTCTATTTTTCCTTCCAAAGTGGATGACCTCGCAGTTACCAACATTGTACTCCATCTCCCAGACCCTTGCCCACTCACTTAACCTATCCATATCTCTCTGCAGACTCTACAGATCCTCTGTGCAATTTGCTTTTTCACTTAATTTAGTGTCATCAGCAAACTTAGGCACACTGCACTCAGTCCCCTCTTCCAAATCATTAATGTATATTGTGAACAGTTGTGGGCTCAGCACCGACCCGTGGCACTCTGCTCTGCACTGATTGCCAACCAGAGAAATACCCACTTATCCCAACTCTCTGCCTTCTATTGGTTAACCAATACTCTATCTATGCTAATACATTACCCCCAACTCCATGTATCCTTATCTTTTATGCAGCACCTTATCGAACACCTTCTAGAAATTCAAGTATACAGCTTCCACCTGTTCCCTCTACCCACTGCACTCATTATATCCTCAAAGAACTCCAGTAAGTTTGTCAAAGAGAACCTGTCCTGCCCAAATCCATGCTGGATCTGCCTGATGGTACCACTTCTATCCAGATGTCCTGCTATTTCCTCCTTAATGATAGCTTCAAACATTTTCCCAACTACAGACGTTAAGCTAACTGGCTTATAATTACCTGCCTTTTGCCTACATCCTTTTTTAAACAGTGGTGTGACATTTGCTGTCTTTCAATATGCCAGGACCTGCCCACAATTCAGAGAATTTTGGTAAATCACAAATGCATCAACTATAACTTCCACCATGTTTTCAGGACCCTGGGATGCATCCCATCAGGACCAGGGGACTTATCTACCTTTAGGCCCACTATTTTGCTCATCACTATCTCAGCTGTATCGACAACAATTGTATCGAGGTCCTCACCTCTCATCACATCCGTAACCTCTCTCTTTGGCACATTAGACGTGTCCTCCATTGTGAAGACCGACACAAAATAGTCATTCAAGGCCTCAGCCATTTCCACATTACCCAATATTAATTCCTCCTTCTCATCTTCCAAGGGACCTATGTTCACTTTAACCACCTTTTTCTGCTTTATATAATTATATAAACTTTTACTATCTGCTTTTATATTTTGTGCTAGACTACTTTCATAATCTATCTTACCTTTCCTTATTGCTTGCTTAGTGCTTCTTTGCTGCTTTTTAAAGTTTATCCAACCTTATAGTTTCCCACTACTCTTGACGACTTTGTATGCATGAGCTTTTAGCTTGATGCCTTCTTTTATTTCCTTAGTTATACAATGCTGGCTCTCCCCACCCTTACTGTCCTTGCTTTTAACTGGAATATATTTTTCTTGAGCACTGTGAAAAATCTCTTTGAAAGTCTGTCACTGTTCCTCAACTGTCCCACCATATAAGCTTGTGTTCATAGTCTATGCTAGCAAACTCCTCCCCCATCCTGTTGTAGTCTCCTTTGTTTTTCTGTACTCCACTCTTATTTTTCTCTTTTCTAACTTTTGCTTTGGTCTCTGCATTGCTTCCCTGTCTTTCCGCATGGATTCCCATCCCCCTGCCATATTAATTTAAACCCTCCCAACAGCAAACAATCCCCCGAGGACACTGATCCCAGTCTTGCCCAGATGCAGACCATCCGGTTTGTACTGGTCCCACCTCCCCCAGAACCAGTTTCAATGCCTCAGGAATCTGAAACCCTCCCTCCTGCACCACTGCTCAAGCCACATATTTATCCTAACTATGCTGCTATTCCTACTCTGACCAGAACATAGCACAGGTAGCAGTCCTGAGATCATTACCTTTGAGGTCCTACTTTTCAATTTATCTCACAGCTCCCTAAATTCCTTTCATTGCCACAGTTGGAACAAAGAACTGATTTGAGTTTCAATCCATGTGAATGATAGCTATGTCTCCTTATCTTGTTTGTATCCAATCCAGGCCAAGCCTCATTGCATGGAAGGTCCAGTCCAGGTACTAGTTCCTAAAAGGTCCGTGAGGTTTTTGGTCAGCATTTTGTTTTTTCCTTGAGAACTCCAGTGTTCCTTGTTATTAAATGAGGAAACACCTTAAACTGTTGTTTTCTACAATGCTTTCCTTGATTTGAGATATCAAATCAGCACGTCTTCCATCCTGTATTGAATTGAGTGAGATGGATTTGTGGAAATTGAGGCTTCCCTTCTGATACCCAAGTAAAGTGATGTTCACTTGTGGCAGGAGTGAACTGACAGGCCAATGACTTGGGTAATAGAATGACTTTGATGATATAGGCCATGACTAATTGCATAGCAAATGAATTAGTGTGGCAACTATATACCCACATAAGAGCACAACTCAAAATGGAGTATACCAAGTCCAAAGCAGCTGTGGATAAAAATGTAAGAAATAATAGGTGTTCTTGACCCTCAGGCCTGCTCCACCATTCCATAAGATCTTGCCTGATGTGATCTTGCCCTCAGCTATATTTTCCTCCCTGTTCCCCATATCCAACTGAGGGTGAAGTATTGGAATCTGTGGTATGGTTCTGTGCAATTCATTGCTGCCTTCCTGTAAACAGTGGAGGAAACAAGTGCACCTTCCAACCACAAAATAGCTTCTGGATTTATCCTGAGTATTTGATGCATCTCAGGACATAGGGTTTGCCAAGCCTTTCACAGTCATCCATCAAAGTGCAATGAAACCCAATGAAACAGAAATAAGCCAAATTCATCATGGTGCTAAATCTATGAAAACCAGACAATCCCACCAGTTACCCACCATTCTTGCTGTTGTGCACCGAAGCTAAATTAATGGAAAGGGCCACTCTAATCTGCCTCTTTCCCGCTACTGAAAATGCCTAAACCACAGTGGCCAGAACCCAAGTCCTATCCCCTCATTAAAGGTTTTCAGTGGCACAATAAGATGAGGAGTATTTTAATAAAGAAAGGGAGAAAGGAGTGGTTGGCCACAACCAATCTGATCTTGGCCTCTATTCCAATTTCCTGCCTGGGAACCAGCATGGTGACAATGGTTGATGTTTTAAGTTTCACTGATCAGTCAATATGAGAAATGTTGCATTTCATCTCAGCAATGATTTCTGACTGCTAATTCCATGTCCACTTTGGAAGAAAGCCAAGCCTGATCCATGTAGTTAATGACAGAACATCCATGTGAGTGACACAGATCACCAAAATTTACAGTCACTAAAGAGACAGAGGATTAGCTGTACCGGCATTTAACATTGTCTTAGCAAGCACTTTACTAACCAAAAACTGATGAATTGGAAATATACCTCTGTCACTGGAAATTACATCCCAGTACGTCCAAAGTCTATGCAATAGCATTCCACCTCAACTAAAAAGCCAGCACTTAGAAGATGGTCACCAAATTTTGCAGGAAAAGGGGGTGGAAAACATGGATATCACAAGTTCTAAGCAGCACGACTAGATCATTATCTTAACTTTACACCATACTTGGAAAGCAAAACACTACATTTACTGGAAAGATGAAAGAAAACAGAAAATGCTGGAAATATTCAGCTGATCAGGCAGCATCTGTGGAGAAAGAGTTAATGTTTCATGTCAATAACTCTTCATCGGAACCGGGAAAAGCTGGACACTAAACAAGATTATCTGCAGAAAAAGGGATAGGAGAGAGAAAAAGAGGTCTGTGTCAGGGTGGAGGGCAGGAGAGACTGAATGATAAAAGTGGTAATGAAGCTGGCTGAGGAGGGTGACAAAGGCTAATATCTAGGGAGTGCGCAATAAGCCCCCCAGGTTCCCATTTCTACCCACCTGTTCTGACAATATCAGGCTCCAAACCAACACTTCTGATAGGTTTTCCTTTCTCAATGAGTTTCCCCTCCACTATACTTGATGGGGCCCTCAACTGCTTTTGTTCTATTTCCAGCACTTCATCTCTTATGCCACCTCCTCTTACACAGGAGGAGGAGCGGATCTTCTTTGTTCTCATCTTCCAGATGACCAGGCACCATGATTTCCAACACCTTCAACATGAGGCCACCATTAGACATAATCTCTCCTTCTCTTTCACCATTTCCAAGGCACCATTCCCCCAAGTTCATTTTTCCCATCTCCACTCACACCAACTCCCTTCTCAAAGCATCTTCCCTTGCACATTCAGATGTGGCAACAACTCTCCTTATACCATTTCCCTTTCCACCAGAGAAAGGAACTCTGCGAGAATCAAGGATTTATTTCTACTGCTTCCCAGTTAATGAACTGCACTTGGTGTTTACAATGCGGTCTTCTCTACATCAGAGAAACCAAATGCAAGTTTGGCGACTGCTTTGCAGAACACCTTTGTATATTTCACAAGCATGATCTCCAAGTCCCATGATTTCTGTTCATCCGTCACTATTCAATAGAAGTTCAGCACAAGCCTGAGGGACAGCACTTCATCTTTTAACGAGGCACACTGTAGTCTTCCGGATTCAATCCCACACTGAACAATTTCAGATAATTCACCACTCATGTCTTGCATCTCAATTTCAACATTTACAGTTACTTTATTTTTTCTTCTACTAATATTTTAGACACCCATCATTCCTTTTTATTTATACCTTTACTTGTTTATCAGCCTTTACCACCCTCTTTCAGCTAGCTTTATCACCACTTCTGTCATTTAATCTACTCTGCTCTCCACTTTCCAAGACCTTCCCTTTTGCATTATTCCTTTCTTACCAACTAATACTTGTTTTAATCACTATTTTCTCCATGTTCTTCAAAAATTATTGAACTGAAGCATGAATTCTCTCTCTCTCTCTCCCCAAAGATGCTCTTGGACCTGAATTATATTTATCCAATTTTCTGCTGTATTTAACATGAAATTAGATATACCTTGAAGGCAAAATAAAAACAAATCAATTTAGTGCAAACCTAAGGATCATAAACAAGAAGTATTATTTTATAGCACAAAGTAGATAAGAACCAAACAACCATAGTAGGCAATTTAATCTCACAAACCTGATCTTCCACTCAATTAGATCATGGTTGATCAGAAACTTCATGCCTGATTTTACTTCATATCCCTTAAAATCTTGGGTTAGTAAAAACCTATCAAACTTGGACTTAAAAAGAATTGACTTGACACTACTGGCCATACATACTTGGCTCCACAACAACCAAGGTTATGTGGGTTTCTACTTCATTATCTGAGTCACTACCAAGTAAATATAGTGAATAGAGGAATTCCAAACACAAACTCTCGCAGACATAGAATCATACAATGATTACAGCACTGTAGGAAGCCGTTCAGCCCATCGTGACTGGTCACATCTTACTTGCAAATTATCCCCATCTTCTATTACCTGATTGGAAAACCAAATTTTTGGCCAAGTCAGTCATCAGGTTCAACTTTTGTTAACAATTCCCCACTCAAAAATTTGAGATACAGAATGAAATGGATTTTTATCAAATGCACTTTGGAAGCCCCATATAAATAACCTCCAAAGGGACTTGCCTGTACACAACAATTAAACATCTCCTCAAAAAAATTCAATCATATCACCTCTTTTAAAGAGAAGAGCAACGCACAGAATTTTCTAAAGGAAGGTTCTACTCAGGAGTAGGACTTGGGAAGATTATCGTTGGAGCATCTATGCTGATATCTACTTTCTTCATAACAATGGAATAAAATGTACTGATCATTAAGCTTCAATATTTTTTACAGTATCATTTTTTCTAAAGCTGTCAAGCAATTAAAACATTTAATCACAGTTAATCATGCAATCAAAATGAATTGCAAGTTGATAGTGGTTTTAATTGCACTATAAAACAATAACAGGATACAAATTTCCTTGAATGGTCTAATGGGAAACATTTTTGCCTTTAAATTTAAATAGTCCAGAAAAACTGGTTTGCCTTTCTAATCTTTACTGATGCAACTTAAAAGTTCTCAAGAAGTTCAATCCCTCTATGGGCTTGCCCTTCCCTTTCTGTTAACCTCCACCAATCTTCACCTCTGCGTTTATCCTCTTGCACCACCAACCACCACTCTTCCCTCCCCCCGCTCAATTTTCCTTTGCCTCACCATCAGTAAATGTACGGCCTATTGTCAAATAGCTTCTTGATACTTACTGCTAAGCTTAAACAGAATTTTTTTGGCTGAAATACTGCAAATGGGAAGGAGCATGGCGCCGTGACAACAGAAGCAAGGAACCTTCATAGACAGCTCTGGGTCTGATCACTGCTCAATCTCCATCTGCTCTTGATGCTGGTAATCAATCCAGGTCAGTTTCATGACAATATGATTGAATGGATTAGATGGAGCTGAAGAGCAAGAACAGAACAGGTGACCCCCTCCCCCACCAGTCCCAAATGCCAGTGGAGGTGCTCCAAACATGGCCCTATCCTGAGCTCACGTCCTACTAGCAGACAGTGAATCAAATCACTCTTGGGCTTCAGTAAAAATAGCAAAATCTGAATGCTTGATCCAGACTCCTATTATGGGAAAAGATGGATCCTTGTTCCATCTCCCCCTTCCACTTTGCACTTCTACCCTCTGCCCCTTCTTCCCATCTGTTTTTCCTCCTTGCCTCCTCTCTCTCAGAACCTGTTTGCCCAGTTACCCAACACTGCTGATACTTTGTCAACAACCCACAACAACCTGGGCTTTGAGTATATTATTATGTGAAGCCCAATGCTCATTATGCCTGATGCCTTGATTCAGTGGTGAACTCTAAAGAATTATCTTATCTCGATTTTGGTACATCTCCAAATCTGACGCAATACTGTTTTCTTAGATAAGTGACAACCTATCCCTTTCCTATACTGTAAACAGGACACAAAACAACTTTTCCAAACAACTGCCACTTCCATTTTATCCCCCCATTTACAGTATCAGTATTATCAACATGTAACAAACAATCTGCTGAAGGACTGTCCTGATGCAGGGTTTTGACCCGAAACATTGATAATTCCTTTCCTCCTGCAGATACTGCTCAACCCATTGAGTTCTTCCAGCAGATTGTTTATTGCTCCAGATTCCAGCATCTGCAGTCTCTTACATCTGTCAGTATTATCAGTTTTGCTCCAAACCATCTCTTCTTTACAGTGACCAATTAACCTGCAAGCCTTTGGGATGTGGGAGCAAACCCGCACAGTCACAGGGAGAAAGTGCGAACTCCACACAGATAGCACTGGAGGTCAGGATGAAACCTGGCCTGGAGCTGTGAAGCAGCAGATTTACAGCTGCTCCACTGTGCTGTGGGAATAAACAAAGGTGACAAAATTACATTCCTCATTTTCCTGGACTATGTACGTCACTTGAGACCAGATAATAAAGGTTGATTAAGGATATATGCAATCAATTTACAGGTACTGAAACAAAATTGGCAGAAATATTAATGACTGTGCCTCAGTATTTTATGAGGAACATCAGCACAGTTGGTGAGACATTAAAAGATCAAGAAATATACTAAGTTGTTCCGTTAGAAAGTGGAGATAATGAAACTAGTGACACAGTCAATTGGATAGCAAGTTAACATCAAAATAGATTGGTTATTGGCAGTTTCTTAAAGTGGTATCTAAAAAAGGTGCAGAACAAATAAATCAGGAATGAGCTACTCAGCCCCACAAGCCTGCTGATCTAACTGTGACCTGAACTCCACAATCCAGTCTACCCAGAGACTCATCAAGAATCAATCTACCTCTGCCTTAAAATTATTTATGATGCTTTAAGGAAAACAGTTCCAAAGACTCTCATTCCTCAGACAAAAATATTTTGCCTTATTTCTGACATAAATGGGTAAACCCTTATTCTTAAACAGCAAAACATAATTCTAGATTCTGCCGTGAAGAAGCATCTTCTCAGTGTCTATCCATCAAGATGGTCAGGATCTTACGTGTTTCAATTAAGTCCCCGCTTGCAAACTTTGGTGGATACAAGCCTTCCCATCCACTCCAGGTATTAGTCCAGTAACCTTCTCTGAACTTCTTCAATGCATTGACATCCTTTCTGACAACCAAGACACCAGACCTAGTGTGATCAATCCCCTCTTGCATTACCTTGCATTCAATTCCCCAAGCAATGAACATCATTCTGTTAAACTTCAAAATACTTGGTTTAACTACATAAAGCCTTTTGCACAAGGGCACCCAGATCTCTCACTATTTAGATAATATGCCTCTTCTTGATTTTTCCTATTAGAATGTACAATTTCACACTTTCCCCACATCTGCTAGATCTTTACCACTCACTTAACATACCTGGACATAAGGGGACATATCCTTATGGTCTTCTTTACAAGTGACTTCCCTATCCATATCTGTGTCAGCTTTGTGTGAAACTATTGTTCAATATGCATCAATTTTATGAAAATAATTTGTACTTTGAAGTTTGCAGGCAACAAACATAAAAGAGCCAATGTACGTAGCTGATAGGAGGACTACAACATGTAGAAACTGTAAATAAACTCGCAGAATAGATTTGAAATTAGCAAGTGAAGTGAACTTCTATTGTGCAAAGATGAGGAATAGCAAGGCAAGTTTGAAAGTAGACACAAAGTGCAGACAAGCAGGAAACGTACTTAAATTATGAAATTTAGTTATTAAGGCTATGAATAAAATTCAAATTTCCTCATTTGTACAAGGACAGAACTGAAATCAAGCTAAACTTGTACAGAATCCTGGTTAGACAATGTCTGGGAACTGTGAATTGTTCCGGTCTGCATATTAAAAAAAAATAGAAATTCTTGAAAAGATGCAAAAAGTATTAGAATATCAGAACTTAAGTTTTACCCCAAAGGACTGAGTTCTTTTAACTACTAAACAGAAGGTCCTGAAAGCGTTTTATAGAAGAGGTAGAAGATTTGTGGGTAAGGCATTACGAAGGGCCATAAATACAAGTCAATCAGTACAAATCTAACAAGAGGACATTATTTACTCTTGGGGGTGAGAATGTAGAATTTGTTATAATACAAGAACATAAACAAGGGGATACAACTGTGACAAACAGCGGTTAATGTGACAAAGGTACATTTATCAGAAAGCTTGATAAAAACAGAAAGAAAAAGGGAACAAAGAAAATGGGGATGAGAACAGAAGGCATTGCATAACTATTTTCTCCAAAGGCCCGTTTAGTGCTGTAATTGCAGTATCACAAAATGATGGAAAGGGAAGGTGTAACACTAATGAAGCAACTTTACAACTTACATATCAGAGCAATAAGGTAGCAGAATTCTTAGTTTTTAAGCAAGTGATAAATTATGAAGGGCAATAAATGATTTTCAGGCAGCTAACACAAGTGCATGGACCAAATTTGCTTCCTCAATTTGTAAAGTACTGTAATTTTAAGACCATCTTACTTGTTTCTTGAAGCTCCAAGTGCGAGAACAATTGGATCAGCAATTTCTAACATTGACTGAAGAATGGAAGCTACCACAATGAAGAGGATGATGCTTAGCAGAAAGGCTCGATGCACAACCTGTAATTCAATCAGGCCAGTCTGCACTGCTAGGATCAGCAATGTGATACCTTCAGTCATCCCTCTGAAAAATTAAAAATAAAATTTCTCAATACAAAATTGAGCTCCATTGTGCTTCTAGTTCCAGCAACAGTTGATAAATTTTGGAAGTTAAGAGGATTTTTGACGAGTCAAATCAAGAAGTTTATAGTAATGTCACAAAAACTGGAATTTAGAAAAGTGCTTTTAATTTGGCTTATTGGCAGTTAAGTACATAGTGACACCTCCATCACTAACAGTAATAGAAGTCGCCACATCTAGTCAAGCTGATTTCCAATATCAACCCAATGCCAAAGTTCCCAAATGAACCATGTTTTAGGAGTCAACCTGAACAGTTCAAATCATCTTTGTTGTGGGAACAATTCCAGCATAATAACTTACAAACTGCAGGAGTTGGCATGCTGCTGCCAGACTCCACATGCAAGCAACATAACCAAAAGGATAGTGATGAGGAACTCCCAATTAAGTTCAGGAATTGTGCATAACCGGCCCTTAGAAGTACTTTGTATTGTCAACCTGGTCCATCCCCCATGTATATAATGTATTACAGGCCAACTCCAAAGAAGTTTTATTGAAATATGCCGAGAACATGGGTTGAATTAGAAGCAAAATCAGTTTCGGAATCAACTGATTCTTATTGTAAAGATGCTCGACAGCTAGCCAGCCAGGAAGTGCTGAATTTTTTCTTCACACACCAGAAATACATGGGTGCACCTTGGTCCAGCACACTATTTCAGCAAGTGACCCTGATGTTAGAAGTTTTAAGAACTTTATATAATAATATTTCCTTCTTAAAATCATATTTCAGCCCTTGTGTTGATGCTACCACTGGCTGCAACAATTGTAACAATTAAGGAAATCTCACCTGCACTTTTAAAAAAAATTGTCCAAACAGTTTGAGTAAATGTAATTCTTTAAAGAGCATATAACCTATTTATAGAACTTACAGGCAGTGTGCTTCATCTTACCTGTGCATTAGATTGTCATTCATGAAAGCGCCATAACCTTGAAGGTAGAATTTGCAAAGTGTGAGGACACCCAGGGTAATGAAGGAGATTGTGAACATGAGGCCCAGCAAAGAGTAAGGAGTGCTGCAACATTCTGCAATACTGCAACAAAAATGTTAGCCGATGAATGACATTTAAAAGTTGAGACCTTTGTTAATTCTGTTGGTAACACAGGAAATTGGCCAAAACAGTTCCCTCCCCACCCACCATCCCCGCCAAGTATCTTCTCCTCTACCACTGAGCATTCCTATTATTTCCACACAGCCCATCAGCAAGTCACCTAGCTCAGTATCCAATCCTAACTGGTATGCTGCTCTCCTACTATCATTTCAAATACCACATTTGAGCAGGAAGAGAGCAGGAGTCACAACAGTTAACAGTGTCTTTATAATGCTAAATTAGTCCACATTCAGCATTCAGAAAATAGTTTGTATTCATAAATTAAAATAATTTACCTAACATAGTTCTCTGCAAACACTAGCCAAACTTGAATAAATTTTATTCTAAGGTTTTTCTTACAGTTGCAGCACGCATTACAAACATTTTCATTTTGAATAGTTATCAATCTTCAGAGTTTGTAATGATCTTCAGATGGGCATTCCTCTGCAATGACCATTATTATTTGAGAATTCTATCAACAAGGCCAAACTATCAAATGACAGTGCAAAGACAATCATACCTTGTAAGGAAGAGGAAGAGCAGTCTCTCACGAGATGTAGGGTGATCGCGTGTACTGAAGTAAGAGTAGATCTGAAGAGCAAACAGGACCAGCCAGAAAACCATGAAGAGCACAGGGACAACCAACTGATTCCAGAGAGACATTCCCAATGCCAACAAGCCATAAACTTCTACTACCTGTGTGCAAAGAGATGAGATGAGAAAATAACAAGTGGAATGGGATTATACAGAAGATCTATTACTGTAGCACCACAATGCATGCTTGCCACAGGCACGAGTCAAGCATGTGAACAGGCAAACAAAATTAATTCATGCTTCACATCGGATTGCAATACCACCATTACTTCTGAATAAATAAGTTTTCAAATAGATCTTGGTATTTCTCTCAATCCTTTGTCATTTACTTAAATATATAATCTATATGAGCAACCTCAACTTAATGTGACCAATAAAAGGCAAAGTTTGAACCATAGAACAATACAGCACAACACTGGCCCTTCGGCCCACCATGTTGTGCCGCCCTTCAAACCACACCTAAGACTATCTATCCCCTTCCTCCCACATATCCCTCTATCTTAAATTCCTCCATATGCTTATCTAACAATCTCTTGAACTTGACTAATGTATCAGCCTTCACCACCATGCCAGGCAGCGCATTCCATGCACCAACAACTCTCTGGGTGAAAAACCTCCCTCTGACATCTCCCTTGAACTTCCCACCCATTACCTTAAAGCCATGTCCTCTTGTATTGAGCATTGGTGCCCTGGCAAAGAGGAGCTGGCTGTCCACTCTATCTATTCCTCTTAATATTTTGTACACCTCTATGTCTCCCCTCATCCTCCTCCTCTCCAAAGAGTAAAGCCCTAGCTCCTTCAGTGTCTCCTCATAATCCATACTCTCCAATCCAGGCAGCATCCTGCTAAGTCTCCTCTGCACCCTTTCCAACACCTCCACATCCTTCCAAAAATGAGGCGACCAAAACTGGACATAGTACTCCAAGTGTGGTCTAACCAGAGTTTTGTAAAGCTGCATCATTACTTCGCGGCTCTTAAACTCAATCCCACAATTTATGAAAGCTAACATCCCATAAGCTTTCTTAACTACCCTATCCACCTGTGAGGCAACTTTCAGTGATCTGTGGATACGAACCCCCAGATCCCTCTGCTCTTCTACACTGCCCAGAATCCTGCCATTTACCTTGTACTCTGCCTTGAAGTTTGTCCTTCCAAAGTGTACTACCTCACACTTCTCCGGATTGAACTCCATCTGACACCTCTCAGCCCAGCTCTGCATCCTATCAATATCCCTCTGTAAGCTTCAGCAGCCCTCCACACTATCCACAACACTACCGATCTTTGTGTCATCTGCAAACTTGCTAACCCACCCTTCCATCCCCTCATCTAAGTCATTAATAAATATCACAAAAAGTAGAGGTCCCAGAACCGCTCCCTGTGGGACACCACTAGTCACAGCCCTCCAATCCGAATGCACTCCCTCCACCACAACCCTCTGCTTTCTACAGGCAAGCAATCCTGAATCCACACACCCAAGCCTCCCTGGATCCCTTGGCCTCTGACCTTCTGAAGAAGTCTACCATGCGGAACCTTATCAAACGCCTTACTAAAATCCATGTAGACCACACCTACTACACCACCCTCATCAATCTTCCAGGTCACCTCCTCAAAGAACCCTATCAGGCTTGAGAGGCAAGATCTTCCCGTCACAAAGCCATGCTGGCTGTCCCTAATCAGTCCACCATTCTCTAAATGCTCATAGATCCTATCTCTTAGAATCCTTTCTAACAGCTTACCCACCACAGACGTAGGGCTCACTGGTCTGTAATTCCCTGACCTATCCCTACTACCTTTTTTGAATAAGGGGACAACATTCGCCACCCTCCAATCCTCTGGTACCATCCCCGTGGACAATGAGGACTCAAAGATCCTAACCAACAGTTCAGCAATCTCCTCCCTCGCCTCACGAAGCAGCCTGGGGAATATTCCGTCAGGCCCCGGGGACTTATCTGTCCTAATATTTTCTAACAACTCCAACACATCCTCTCTCTTGATATCTACATACTCTAGAACATTAACCTTACCAACACTGTCCTCAGCATCATCAAGACCCCTCTCCTTGGTGAATACTGAAGAGAAGTATTCACTGAGAACCTCACCCACCTGCACAGCTTCCAGGCACATCCTCCCACCTTTGTCTTTAATCGGACCTACCTTTACTCTTGCCATCCTTCTGCTCTTCACATACGAGAAAAAAGCCTTGGGATTCTCCTTAACCCTACTCGCCAAAGACTTTTCATGTCCCCTTCTCGCTCTGCTCAGCCCCTTCTTAAGTTCCTTCCTTGCTACTCTATATTCCTCACGAGCCCTGTCTGATCGTTGCTGCTTACACCTTATGTACGCTGCCTCCTTCTTCCTAACTAGTTGTTCCACCTCTCTTGTCACCCACGGTTCCTTCACCTGCCATTCCTTCTCTGCCTCACCGGGACAAACTTATTCCTAACATCCTGCAAGAGATCCCTGAACATTGACCACATCTCCATAGTACATTTCCCTTCAAAAATGTCATCCCAATTTACACTCCCAAGTTCTCACCTTATAGCCTCATAATTTGCCTTTCCCCAATTAAATATCTGCCCGTCCTCTTTGCTCCTATCCTTGTCCATGACAATTCTAAAGGTTATAGAACAATGGTCACTTTCCCCCAAATGCTCACCCACCGATAGATCTGTCACCTGTCCCGGTTCATTACCTAAAACTAGATCTAATATGGCATTCCCTCTAGTCGGCCTGTCAACATACTGTGACAGGAATCCATCCTGGACACACTTCAACTCTGCCCCATCTAAACCTTTAGTACTAAGTAGGTGCCAATCAATATTTGGAAAGTTGAAGTCACCCATTATAATAACCGTGTTATTTTCACATCTTTCCAAAAACTGCCTCCCAATCTGCTCCTCAGTATCCCTACTGCTACTGGGGGACCTATAGAATACTCCCAGGAGGGTAACTGCTCCTTTCTTGTTCCTAATTTCCACCCATTTTGACTCTAGAGAGGATCCTTCTGCATGATCCACCCTTCCTGCAGCTGTAACAGTGTCCCTGACCAGTATTGCCACCCCTCCTCACCCCCTCCCTATCCCTTTTAAAACACTGAAAACCAGGAATATTCAAGATCCATTCCTGCCCTGATGTCAGCCATGTCTCTGTAATAGCCACAATATCGTAGTCCCACGTACTTATCCAATCTCTCAGTTCATCTCCCTTATTCCTGATGCTTCTTGCATTTAAGTAAATGCACTTTAGCCCATCCATCTTACAACTTTTATAGTCTGTACTCTGCTTCTCCTTCCTCAAAGCCTCTCTACCCGTCAGATCTGACTTTTCCCCATTCCCTTCTTCCTCTGACCTACTCCTCCGGTTTCCTTCCCGCTCGCAATCTAGTTTAAACCCTCCTGAACCACCATAGCAAACCTGGCTGCAAGGATATTGGCCCCCCTCAGGTTCGGGTGTAACCCGTCCTCTCTGTACAGGTCCCACCTTCCCCAGAAGAGATCCCAATGATCCAAAAATCTAAAACCCTCCCTCCTGCACCAACTTCTCAGCCACGCATTTATTTGCCATCTCCTCCTATTCCTACCTTCACTATCGCACCAAATCAATTTGTCAGGTACAAAAATAGAATGGAAAATGGAAGCATTAATACTCATGCAACGCTGAATACTTTTAAGAGTCTAGGATTCAAAAATGTTAAGGTAGCAGGAGAGGAAACTTGATTTATTCCTTCTTCTATGTGGATGTTGACACAAGTGGAAAATGTTTTTGTTACACAGATGTGAACCCCACAAATAAATATATACAAATTTGATGAAGAAGGAAGAAAAATAAAGTGGCAGATTTACCTCTCAAAACTTATTAACCAAATAGCTAAAGAAATGAACAAAGATTAAAAAAAATCCAGGCCAACTTTTGAATGTGCTTGCAGGCAATTGTTACATGTTTAACCAAGTGAAAGCCCACTATCAGATTAGAATTTTCTGCAGTATGCGCAAATCTAAAATCCCCGAAGTTGCTAGAGTGAGGACATGATGTACATGGTAATTTTTAAAAGAGTTTTTCCTTATCCTTCAATTCAGAATTTTCTGCATCAAAAATTGTCAGGCATTGGAGTTACAGTGCTGCAAGGTCAGTGGAACATGTGCAATTGTGATTAATGACAGGACAAAAAGTACATCCCCTTAAAAGGATGGAGGAAAATAGAAGGAAAATGGGGCAAATTAGAAACAATTTAGATATAGAAAAAGAAAAAAGTTTGAATTGAGAGAAAAAGTGAGACGAGGTAAAATCCAAAATATTGGGAACTTCAAGAACAGTTTAATGCAGGCACAAATAAAAAAACTTTTCCCCTTGTGAGCTGGAGAGGTTGAGTTGCTTTACAGGAACAAACTCATCAGAAAAAATGAGTTTTGATTTTTTCCAGAAGAAAAGAAAAGCATATGCCCTAACCTTTTCAGATAAAATTCTTTCTCCACAAATGCAAAAATTCTTGGAAATTCATGGAAAGTTTGATATTGACATTAAGTTGTCATTTTCACAAGACAAACAGTACAGAAATGGGTGGCAATCATCAAGCAGCACACCTCTCCTCGTCGTAGGCTGCTTGATGATTTACCTAATAACTTAACTCTTTTCCTGGATCCATGCTTCTGTAAATCTTTTATAATGGGTTATTATTATTTTCCACTCGCAATTATAGAGCAATTTTATGATCAAATCAATATAAATTTTAAAAGCTGTCTTGGAAATAGCAATACTGTTTTTTGAGTAAAAAATAATTTTTTAAAAAGCAACAGAAGTCTGGTCAAGTTTCTCTCAACCAAAGAAGATTTTAGCAATTTTTGAACTAAACTTGCAACAGTTATGTTGGTCAGGAGGACTCTCAACCTCAAATGCAAAACAAAAGGTAAAGCAACCACACAAAATAAAGTCAGAAACAGTACATTAACAAAATGTGTTATACTAACAACTAAATGGAAAAATTACATTTAATAACTGAAATTTTAAATGACAATTCAGACAAGCAGGATTGTGTTGAATTTGACAAGAAATGAGACATCAATGAAGATATACAAATATCAAAAACAAGTATGGTTTGAAATAGGGCTGCAAGTCATAGAATTTACCCAAGAAACAGTCACAAGCAATTGAAACTCAGTTAAGATATAGCACTATGGGCAGTAAAGTGGACCTCAGTGAGAAGATAGAAAAAAATCTCCTGTTAAGAGGAGTACTAAAGGCATACCTGGAACACTCAGAGCAGGACTGCTATCAGCTGATGGACATAACTCATAGAAGGGCACAGGAAAAAGGCTTTGTTTGGAGTGAGGCAAAGGGCAAAGAGGACAAGACTGGAAAATTTGGGGGAGGAGGGGAGAGGAACAGGCAGTGCAAAAGACAGAAGCTTAGAACAAGTCTTGAATAATCAACTACAGAGCTTTTCTCACCTGCACCAGCTCCCTATAGGCTGATTTGGCCAGCTTGTACGGTACCAGCAGGTTCGAGGCCAGAAAATAAAGCACCTCCAATCCCGTGAATATCATGGCAAATCTGTTGATAATGATGAGCATTTCCACAGGAACCATGCAGAATCGTGCCAGCAAGGGGAGCAGGTGGGCAGAAAAAAGCCAGATCTGTTTTGTCTTCATTACAAAGGAGCAAAGTGTGCACACCACCAGTTGTCCTGTATTAAACATAGCAACATAAATGCAACTTGAACTGATCCACTCAAGGTTAAACTATGTCACAACAAAAGGTCATTAGATCAGTAGGCTAAATTTATTTTCTGCTGTCTCCTTGCCATCAATTAATTAGCCTTAACTCATTCTCCATTACGAGTTCAGTGAATGTGGGTAAACTGCCATGATAACTACAGAGAGTGAGAGGAATATAGAGACCACAAAAAAGAATTCTTTTCCTCTTCCAAATCTCTTTGTTGTACCCCAAGCATAATTTGAAGGTTCAAAAAGGGCTAGAAGACATGACTCACTGTATACCAGTAAAACCATAACATTTGGTGCATTTATGTTAAACCAAGGGTAAGTTTCCGCAATTTGTTCTAAAATGTTTTGAAATGGTTTCATATTTGTGAAGAGAGTGTAATGCAGGTTTAAAATTACAACACTGTGATATTACTAATATAGAAATGTTACATTGAGAATGGAGATTAATACATTAAGACTAGTTGTTTACAAGTCCCCCACTCAAAAGCTCACATCACATCACTGCATTATATATTCTGAAGGTGGTTTTGACTATTGGATCCAATCCTCACGTGACATCCATATGTGTGCATTTCAAGCAAAGGATAATGCACAATGACACAAGTTTCCAACCATGCTGAACCACTTACATCCCTACATACATCAGAATTGAGGCCAACAAATTCAGCTTAGGCTGAGAATTGAAGGAGATTGCTGCATTTTTGCAAGAAATTAAAACGGTTGCAGAATCTATTCATCTTGAGACTAAGGAAAATATCAAGTAATGGATCAAGTGAATATTCATGATAAACCATAGAAACCTTACACGAGACTACAGTAGTAAAGAGAAAATTGCATGCAATGTGCAACAGATGGGAAACTCTATAACCATGGCTTCATCAGCCGTACTTGGATTCAGATTTTCAATAATTTTTAGTGATCCTACCAATGCAGTAATACTGCAAAATGAAGAGTAAAGCTATTCAAATCTCTCATTTATTGCAATGAGGTAGTTGGAGAAACAACTGGCTGCAAGACTGATGTCTTTCAAACAATTTTTTTTAAATTTAAATTTTACTTACAGCGTGGTAACAGGCCCTTCCGGCCCAACGAGTCCACGCCACCCGTTTTAAACCCAAATTAACCTACCCGTACGTCTTTGCAATGTGGGAGGAAACCAGAGCACCCGGAAGAAACCCATGCAGATACGGGAGAACGTACAAACTCCTTACAGACAGCGACGGGAATCGAACCCCGATTGCTGGTGCTGTAATAGCGTTGCGCTAACCGCTACGCTACCGTGCCGCATTTACTACCAAGAATCAGTAACATTATGCAGTAGCAAACAAATATTACACAGGTAACCATGTTAAAAAAAAATTGTGAATAATCTAAAGCTTTGGACTTAATAAATTTACATTTCCAACAACATTTTCAAGGGCAACCTTAAGTGAAAGCTGACACAGCATCTTTTGTCCAAAAGTAATTCCCTCCATTGATTCAAGACTACTGTAACATCTACAGGAAAAAAGTTAACTTTGTGCTATTTTTGATAACTTTTTGCAAAAGAAAGGTCAACATTGAAGTGTGAATGCAATGATTAGCTGTGGGAACAGAGGGGATAGGTCCTGTTATATACTCAAGCAACCATAAATGTACTTTAAAGGGGGGGGGGGGGGTCACTGAAGGAATTTCTCCCTTGTTTGGGTATGACCGAGCAATTTAACATTTTCTCATTCTAATGCAGTGGCTGAGATCAGCTAAAACAAAAGCTACAATTCAAATATGCAACAGATATAGTACGCACACCTCAGCTATTTGCCAGCTAATTTTGCTGAGCTCCAGAGAACCCAGAAATAGCAGCTTAAATAGAAACTACACAAACTTAACAGATAGAAGGCCCTGTCTGTGTTATGTGAAGGCTGTGTTATGGAACAGAGGGTTTCAGAGTTGTGTCCTTGTAGCAATCATCATAACCGTCTGTGTTGAACAAAACTAGTCAGTCATTTGTAAGTAAGCATAATTTTAAGGACATGTTTGGCACTTTTTATTAAATTCATACTTCCAGCACTTTTCTGATTCAACTCTTTGATCTAACTCTTCGTCATGACCGCTGTATTTGGGAGTGGGGATAGAGGACGTAGAGGAAGATTGAAACACTTGTGGAAGGAAAACTGACTATTTTTAATCAGTGCTGACAAAAAATATTTTTTCTACACAACGCACACATAACATTTATAATTTAAGACAAATCTGTTAACTGAATTACAATAAACAAACCAGAAAAGTTCTATTTTCCAAATCTGCAACAATTAAATTCCATAGCACATGGTTCAAAAGTCACACTGTTACACTATTGCACAATGGGACATTTGAACCATGTGCTTATCTATTCATTTGAACTATTCACATTCTCATCCTCTTCTTAGCTTTTTAGCATTATCAAGAGAGAAAACAGAAGACAATTTTGTGCACTTTACTCATTAATATATACACCTTATAGTTTGGATTTGCTTGGTATGTCAACTTTTTTATATATAAAAAAAAAACCTTGGCACATTTTGATTTCTTCTGACTAAATTAGTCACCTTGGCAGTTTTCAATCTAAACCCAATCTTTTCATTCTCCTTACACCTTATCTGTAACAAAGTAGAGCTGCCTGGTCCATTGTGTCTGTCCAGTTGTTTTAGCTTGTACCTTCATAGCTGATCTTCCAGTACAGATATTGGTTCAATTTTTGTTTAGATCCTATATCAGAACTTCTCCCAAAGCCCAAGGATTCTAAACCTCTCCCTCAAGTCTCGTCATGAACCATCCTTCTGAAAGAATTCCATCAGAAATTATTGTAATTCTCCCTTCACCCTTAAGCTTTAGCTGTTCATGCTATACAAGACAAGCATTTATTGAAAATACTTTCTTACACATCGAAGCTAAATGTTTGAAGCATCCAAGTGGATACCCAAATCATAGTTCTAACAAGCAGACCTCTAGGGAATCTCATTCTCAAATCAAATTTACATTTGTTTCTTTGTCAAATGGATATGAGAGATCCCTGGCGATTTAACTAAGTCACTGAAACAACAATGGTATTTGTTCTAATCCCCAGTGCAGTCCTGGGTTAGCTGATCTCAGCAGTAAAGGCATCACAGTTCACATCAGCATGAAAAAGTCAGCTTTTAAAATTCTATTAAATCAGTGACACAAACTGGATAAACAGCTTGTGTATATTTTAGGTTTCATCATAATTGGACATACAAAACCGTAGCATTCAAATCATTTAGTTGAAATATTGCCTTGCCTCAAACACAAATCATTTCTATTAATGCAAGGTAGAAAAGGCAACCAACATCTATGGAACTGTAATCCAACAGGGACTTGAAAGGTTTTAAGAGGAGAGAGGGAATAAAAACTAAGAAAAATGGACAGTATCTGTGGGAAAGAACAAGGTGACACATTCAAACCCATCTTGTACATTTATTCAAGGGTTTATTCAGATGTACCAAGGAAAGGCAGACAGAAATGACCAACTTCCCTCAAGCAAGACCAAAAACCAGAAGATGTACACTAAAGTTAATTGGTAGAAGGGTTGGAGGAAAGTTGAAAAGAATGGTGAGGTCTGGAACTCACCTGGGAGGAGGATGGAAGCAAAAACCTTCTCTGCTTTTTTTTTGAAAAAAAGTATCTGTCAGAACACTTGAAAAGCCATAATCCTACTCCCTAGTCTTGCAGGTTAACTGCAAATCCACCTTTGGCTACCATGATCACAATGTGCCAAATAACCTCTTCCAGTGCTGAATGTATGTTTCTAGAATCCCAGAGCACGGATACTGATTCTTTTTCATGAGATTACTATGCTTTCCTGTTAAGTGTATTTGCTGGAAATATCAATTTTGATTTTTTTTTAAACAGATGGTAAGCATCTCTGAATCAGAATGAGAATCAACCATTTGAAACGAAGCCCTTTGGATGCAGTAATGACAAGTGTGCCAGCAGAAGTGGTTTTATTTTCCACAAAGTCCTGAGAGACACTCAGACTAAGTACCAGCATTAGCACACCACCCATTTACCTTTTAGTTTGCAAGACTCAAAGGTTTCCGTCTCTAGAAATTTGTAACTTTATTTAGTACCAACACTAAGTTAACCCCCTGTCAACTGACACATGAAGGCATCACATCTGCTTTCAAAGTCACTACTTTATTATACCACTTGAAGTAGTTTAGCTTACAGACCCCAGAAAACAAACTGGATGAATTCAAAATCTGTGCCACATTATAAAGATGACAGTCACAACACAAGTGTTCACATTATACTGCAGTATTAAATGCACAATAGAGCGACAGAGTCCAACCGTGGGAACAGACCATTCAGCCCACCAGATCTGTGCTGACAGAATCAAAGTCAAGCTTATTGTCATATGCACAGTACATGCACGCACAAGTGCAATGAAAAACTTACTTGCAATCCCATACTCAAACAATTGGTCTATAACCTTCTATATCTAGGTGATTGAAGTGCTCAAGTAGTCACTTCTTAAATGCTATTAGTGACTCTGCTTCCTTAACTCTCTCAGGCAGTGCATCCCAGGTACTCACCAGTCTCTGGGTGAAAAAGGTCCCCTTCAGATCCCCTATAAATCACCTACCCTTTACCCTAAATCTATGTCCTCTAGTTTTATCCATCTCAGATATAGGGAAAGGTTTCTACAGTCTACCATATCTACACTCCTCAAATTTTATACATCTCAATCATGTCCCCTCTTAATCTTCTCCACTCGAGAAACAACAGACCTAGCTTCTCCACTCTCTCCTCATAACTAAAATGCTCCATCCCAGGCAACATCTCTTCTGCACCCTCTCCAGCAGTACCACATCTTTCCTATTTCACGGTGACCAGAACTGCATGCAGTACTCCATCTGAGATCTGACCAAAGTTTTATGAAGTCGGAGCATAACCTCCCTGCTCTTGTATTCAATGCCCTGACTGATGAAGGCCAGTATAAATAAATATTTAAATGGAAAGACGAACAGCATGACTCATGATTTCACAATTAGGAATGTTCACATTTATGCCAAAGAAGCAATGTAACCACACAATGTCATTAGTTATAGGGAATTGAAAATAATGTTTTGGAATCTGACTGCTCAACAGCAACAATTATGCACTCTGCTGATCAAGCACAGTTAGTATTAAAACTCCACTTGCACTACCACAACAGTAAATTCTAAAACCCTGACTACAACACAACTATTAATTGCATCACTGCATTTTATGATGCTGCTTCATAGTTAAAGATCGATGATTACTGGAATCTTCCACCATGTTCAGAATTTTAAAAAATTCATTTCTTTACCATCTCTCACATCCCTTTCAGGACTTCCCAAGGCACTTTACAACCAATGAAGAAATAAGTGCAGTCAATCCTTTTCTGTAGGAAACACAGTAACTGATTTACAGCAACATGCTACTTACTTACTTGTTCATTAAGTTTCAAATGAGCCATAAAATAATTGCTTTTTTCTATGTTCCTTTAATAAGATATATTCAACTTTGGATAAAATGCTTTCCTATTTTTCCCAATATAAAATACAGAGACCATATAATTTCATCATGTGTGGTTCACAAAACAGCATGATAACAATGCTAGTAAAGTAACTGGCTCTGCAACAAAATGAAGGGTCTCTGAAATAAACAATAGAAAATGGGAGGCCCTCTTCTGCAGCAAAAGCTGATGAACATGAAAAAAATACTGCTCTGCTTAATATGGGAGTGCTTGATCCTGATATGTGCCTAAAACAAGCCGCCCTGGCAACACAAATAAAGAGACTTTTTGTTTATGCAAGGTTTATTGGTTAACAATTTGCTTTTTCACTTAATAGGCATTTAAAATCTTAATTATAGGTTGGAAATTAACCCAAGATTTGAAAAATACTATAATAAAAGCAGAAATACTGGAAATAGAAGGTTAGGCTGCAGCTGTAAGAAAAACAGAATGAGTATTTCAGACTGTTCTGACAAAGGGTCAGAAACCTGAAACTTGCTCTTTCTTTTTCAATCTTTTTATTGAATTTCAAATTCATTCAAATTAATGTACATAACATTAATAATTATACATATGATGTGAAGAGATCGGGATAACAATAATAACAATTACTATTTATACTCAAGGAGTAAAATATGTAATCTGGACCTCCTGCTCTCTTGCTAAATGCACATAATGCATAAAAAAAAAGAAATTGAAAAGACATTTGATTATATGAAAGGAAACTCCCAAATCAAAAAAAATATAATAATAGACAAAAGCAAACCAAAAAGAAAAAAAACTGGACTGATATTTCTTAGATTAAAAAAAACATTATTATGTCGTCAGCTCTGCTCCTCTATATTCAAAGGCTAGTGAAAGGGATTCGAAAAAGGTCTGCTTATATCTAATGGAAATACTGAATAAATGGACTCCAAACTTCCTCAAATTTAAGCAAAGGATCAACAGTACCACTCCTAATTTTTTCGAAGTTTAAATGTGTTATAGTTTGAGAAAACCATTGAAATGTAGTGGGGGGGGGGGGGGGGGGGGGAACTTGAACTCTCTCTCTTCCCACAGATGTAACATGACCTGCAAAGTACTTACAGCAATTTTTCTATTTTCTATTTCCAGCATTCTTATTTTCATTCGAAGAACCTTTTTCTTTGAAAAAAAGGTGGAATGAATTCAGACTCAAAACCCTGAAGTAGCAACTTGGAGGGGATGGGGAGTAGCAGGAGAAGCACGTTCACCAACAAAATGATTGGGAGGCCCTTCTCAAATAGTTAAAGGCATCTCAGAGGGAAAGGATAGTCCCTTTTAAACAAGAGTTAGTCAACATTATCTTGCCTATTAAAGATCAATATATTTGGTCAATAACTTCCCTGAAGATAATGATGTTGGCACATTTTGTGCAAATCTGAGGGCAATATGTCATGGCTGGTTAACAACTGCACTGGTCCCCCAGAAGAGTGGAAAAAAAAGTTTTTTGTTCTGTAGAAATATAATACTTAAATAGTTCAATAGAGAAAGACTACTCTGAGGAAAAGTACAGCTATGGAAATGTAGCAAAGAAGAACATAAAATTTTATGCATCTGTTTTACATTGTGAAAGACAGTCAATTGTCCCACAGATTTAATATGACAGAAACATTCTTCCAAGAGCTAGCAATGCAGCCAATGTTAAGAGATATTAAAGAGACAAGATATGGATGATAAATTTTGTAATCTAGATACCATACGAGTGGGGCTTTGATACCCATTTAGGCAGCTGATCATATATACATTTATGGCTGTGAACATTAAGCAAGTAGAGTAGGAGTTTCAGACATTGGTGCCACGGTGACCAGGCAGCTGGAACCTATGCTGATGCACATGAGCTGCAGACAAAGTGAGGTGTTGATCTGGCAAGTCAACTCAGGAAAAAGTACATTCAGCACAAGCTGAAGAGAAATGCTTGTACATGACAACTATCCACTGATGTAGGAATTAATGAGTTGATAGTGACTCAAGTAATTTGAAAACAGAATCATGCAAGTTAGTTTGAAGTGAAGTGATTTGTAATAGTGCTAAGAGAGTTGATATGTTGCGATTAATGTCATAACTTCAACAAAGCTATAAAGTTAGTTTCTTATCTGTCTTGTTATAAATTGCAAACTCAAACTCCTATGAGAGACGGAAGGGTGGAGAACAACTGAGTTCCAACTGCTTCACTCTAAACTGCTCTAATACTTTTCTTATCCAATAGAGGCAACCCTCTTTTGGTCTTCTGGTCCATAAGATAAGAATAATCTAGGAATGTGGATTTCTTTGCAGCTGTCATTACAAACGCAAAGTGATCTAGCAACCAATGTGTTTCTGTGGAGATCAAGATCGCAAAACAGCAATTCATGGTTTATCACTCTATTAAGCAATTTGTCAACAAGTATTTTTTTTGTACATTCAATGGACATCAGTACTTTGAAATTCAATATTCCTATCACTTCCTGGGTTCCAGACGCAGTTCCAAAGGGCAATATATTTCTATCTATTCTAACCCAGCTTCAGAATCCCATTCCATTCTCGAGCATCATTTCGCCTTCCTATATTAGCAAACCAGTCTCTGACCTTGCAACTTTGATGATAAATCAGTAGTCTGAAACAAAGCCACTCAGATTTATACAAAGACATTTCTTGCAACTATAAGGACACGATAACCCAACACTTCTGCCTGTGGCAGCTCCATAAGATCACTTGAATATAAGTCTTGCTGGTCCAGATTGAAATTATTTTTTTTGAAACTGGAACTGGAAATCTGCAATTAAATCCTCCACGGAAACCAGATTACCCGAAACATTTTGTCTATTGCGGGATCATCAACCAGGCAGAGCATGAGGTTAGAATCTAAAAACTATAAAAATAATGTGAATATGACAAAGAAAGTTTAAGCTTACTAAAAAGAAACTAGTAGTTAAATTGCATCAGGATAAGTAGGTGCTTTCAATGAAACAAAGTAAACAGGGAAATTAATGAAGTAAAGAAAACACGGAATGAAATGGAAGTATTGCTTTTAGATTGAACATGCCAAAGATTTTGATTAATACATATATAAAAAAAGACCAAAGATGGAAATCCTACAAATGTAAAGACAATTGGTATTGGTATATTATTGTCACTTGTACCGAGGTACAGTGAAAAGCTTGTCTTACAAACTGATCGTACAGGTCAATTCATTACACAGTGCAGTTACATTGAGTTAGTACAGAGTGCATTGATGTAGTACAGGTAGACACAATAACAGTACAGAGTAAAGTGTCACAGCTACAGAGAAAGTGCAGTGCAATAAGGTGCAAGGTCGGGTGGGGGGGTGGAAGGATTAACAATACACTGGAGACCTTTTGTCTATTTGGCAAAGATGGCAAAGACTACTTAAGTTTGCTTCTTTCCCTTTGACTCAGTGTCGTCAAACTGACTTCCTCATTTGTTACTGAAATTTAGCTAGAAAGGCTGGACTAGCAGCTGGAGGGAAATTTTACAAAGACAAAGACTCATTAAGATGCCAGAGGTATGAATTTAATATTGCCATTTTATGCAGAACAAAACAATTGTGCCATGGTATTGTGCATGAATAAAAGTCTACTGCTAATTTTATCCCTGAGCAAAACCTAAAAGTGGCAATACCAATTCCTTGAAAATAGATTCAACTAATTTGGATAGAGCATTCTCAATGCAGTCAAGTGTTAAGATGCTGGCATATAACATGAATGTGCGTACGAAAACCTCACCTTCACCTAAAAACAAAGAACATTTTGGCAACCCCTTTATTTCAAGAAGCACCTACCATCAAATACTACCAAAAGAGCTCCTCAATGTTTCCAATGAAGCAATTCAAACTAAAACACTGTCAAAGCACAATGGTATCTTCTGGGTAAGTTGAAGATGGATGGGGTACTGCAATAACTACTATCCTCTAATTACCTGATAGTTAGTGGGGCAATGGGGAGAAAAGTTAGTGAGAGAAGAGTTTTAGAGCTGAAGAGGCAAGGTTTTTCAGCATTTGAAACTCTGTAATAAAGTCAATGCACACAAAAATTGATTTGTTAACAAATCTGTCCAATTATTAGAAGTCACTCAATTTCATCAACAGTTTTGACTATCAAAAATGCAAGTGGAGCACTAATTTGTAAATTTGTTTTAGGGTCTTCACAAATAGTTCTGTATTCTTTCCACCATTCAATGATATTGACAGGGAGTGCTGTTTTCCTGCGACTGTAAAAGTGATTGAGGTTTTGGTAATAAAAATAATAAATGGGCCAACAAGTCGTGGTCACCGAATCAATACTTTTAGCCAATTTATCTAAAATATATCAGAAAGCATCAGAATAATCAAACTCTGAACATAGGATTTTGCCTCTAACTAATTTGCTGCTGTCTGCAGCAAAGGAAATTTTTCAGTTAATCTATCAACGTCAAAGCTAATGATTCACATTCAATAAGTGCAGTAAGAGCTTGGATCCCCTTGGCTCCCTGGACACTATTTTCTTACAATAAAGGGTATTAAGCACACTTCATTAATGCAGTCTAATGCCAAGAATCAAGGGTTATCCTAGGTATTAGACAGCACAGTGGAGTTGAGGCCAGTACAGACCAACACTGAGGTAACAGAGAAAGCTTAAGGTGCCATATTGCCAATTGTTGCTTTTATTTCTTTTAAGTTCCTATATGTTATGCAAGGATTAAACTACATTAAATATCAGGAGGAATGTTTCCTAGAAGATAATGGAATGTAGCCAATCCATGCAGTGGCCTTCATATGTAAACTTACAAATATAGAATCATTGTATTATTTCCAAAAGATCTGGACCAATTATGGGGCTGCAACAAAAAATCAAGGCATTCGAAAGACAGAGCACAGCAAATGTGTCCTGCAAGACAAGCTTTCTGATTCTAAGGGGACCAATGAGAAATCGTCTGAATTTTTGTCTCCTTAAATTGACCTTTGATTTTTGATCTGCATTTTGTTTTGCCTCTCTTAGATCTTTCCAAAGCTGCTAGTAGGAGGGTATATTGAAAATGTTGTTAAAGTCACAGTGGCTTTTCTGGGACAGACTCAAAAACTAGCTTCATGTCCACTACATCTGATTCCTCAAAAATTTCTTTTGAAAATAATTGCACTTCTAACCCCCTACTCAAAATTCTAAACTTAACTCAAAATATGGAAAATTATCTCCCATTTCCAGCTGTGCCTCCAGTTGTCCTGATTCTTGCTCACTTTTCTGACATGTGCCTCCTTAATAGTTGAGTAACTGGGAAAATTAAGGTTGATCTGTTAATGGCGACATAAACCTGATCAGGATAAGAAGCAATTCAGTCCGAGGTACATTGCTATCATCAGCTTCCATTTCATCACTGCGGGTGTCATTATAGCGCAGTGGTTACCAGACTTGCAATGCAAAACCCACACTATCAATTCAGGGATCAGGATTCAAAGCCTGCCATGTCAGCTATGAAATTTAAATAATCTGGAATTTAAGGGAAAGAAAAACACCTTAGCAATGAAAATCATGAAAACTACCATAAATTACAAACAGCCATAAGGGGAATAAATCGGCTATCCTAACCCATTGTGTTGGTTTGGATCCACATTTGGGCCACAATGCGGTTGACTCTGAAATGACCCCTCAAGGGGCCTAGCTTACAACTCAATTGCACCATTACAGTTACACTTAGGAATATAATGATTCAAGTAGGTGACTCCCCACCACTTTATCAAGGGCAATTAGGAATAGGTGATAAATGCTTGCTTGACTAGCAACGTCCAATCATTCAAGTAGATGGCTCCCTGCCACCTTATCAAGGGTAATTCGGGACAGGCAATAAATGCTGGCCATACCAGCAATGCTCAGATCCCAGAAACAAATAAAAACATTTCAGATTATAACTATTCAGCTCACTTATGTAAATAACTTCTCATCCATTTTGTTTTGAACTGACAAAGATTTAGGTTTATATGTCACAAAGGAATTGACAAGGACAAGTTGGGATGCATAGTTCTTCTCCATCCTCCACTCGGTAACTTCCCTATGGTTTTCAACAACCAGAAAAAATACAGAATGCACATTTGCTATTTGCTGCAATGGGTCATGGATTAGGCTCTTGCAAATTTTGTTCTCTTTGAAAGCAAACAAGCATTCAAATAGTAGTTTTATCCAGTTGTTTTAGACCCAGAATAGCACAGCATGGAATGCCAAGTATGCAATAATGGAAACATTGATTATTGTATTCTAAGCAGTGAATCCAGCATTTTTCTGAATGGTTGAAAATTAGAATCGGGGGAAGCAAACAGCACTATTAAGTACACATATGAACCTCTAGTCTGGATCAAATATAGCTCACTGTAATGCCAACTCTCAATTTTTAGTTAAATTAGTTATTAAAACAAGATTATGATTTAAACCAACATAGTTTAGAAACATTTTTGCACTTCTCCTCTCAGGTCAGTTTATCCAAGGTATAGCTGAACTTTACAAGGTCAGAAGAGTCTCATTCATGATCCTTGTTTGACAAGAAGCACTTGGATACAGAAAACCTTTACCTAATGTTCCACCATCAGAACATGCTTCAATGAACCCAGTAATTTTGCTTCCCCATCTCAATGTCAAATCTTGAAATCTATTTTCAGTGGAATGAATTGCTCCCTTTCCAAAACGTCTGCTGAAGATCCTCTAGTATTTCTTTATACACAAGTCCTCTGATCCAAAGAACCAGCCTTGTTCCTGCTGAACTCTAATAACCCGCTTCAATTTGATGTCTCAGACACACTCTTTCGACTCAGTATTTCATCCCCTAATCACTGTGGCACAATAATTATTGTGAACCATTTACTAATTCCTAACATTTTCATTTGCTCACTCAACCCCAAATTTGAAACCATTCATGTAATGGCATCACTTTTTTCTTTTTATGCAATATCTTGTATTTAACCAAACCCAATTTATCCAGCTGTATCATCTAACATTTTGTGGATCAAATAAACTTTACCAACCTCTTCTACAAATATGAGAAGCTTACCTTCAACTCATAAGTCTGTAAATATATGAATTAGAAACAGTAAAGCTCATCATGCTGACAGTGTGGAACTTCACTCAGCACTATAACCTATCTTTTATTCCCAAATGCATTCACAACCTATTTGTTAGCCAATTTTGCGTCAGTTATATATTTTAATACAAATCCATCTTACTTTACCAATGGATACAAAACTTTGTCAAAAATGGTGCAGTTTGATGTGAATGATAATTCAATGTTGTGCGTGACTCAAGAAATAAAGATCCTGCAATGTGAATGAAGAAATCAATTACTTTTTTCTTCCTTTGCCAAATAGAGATGAAGCCTTTTCTCAACCAATATCTCACACACTTAGACAAGCCAGTGAAGGACAGTGAATGTTGATGATTTCTTCCCATCCTCAGCCAACAAAAATGCTTTTGTTTTCAAACATCCAAATAGCTCAAGGAAGTCAAGGAATTGAACTTGACACCTTAAAACCTATTGTAACAACTGATCCCTTGACCTGTTTTTTGAAGAAGCCTTACATAGAAAGTACCTCAATTTAACAGGTACTATCAATATCAAGTAGAAAAAGTAGAAAAGGTATTTACAGAACAGATGACTACTTCACAAACACTGAAGCATCCATTTGGAACAAGGTATGTTAATGAAGCCAAGGAAAAATGTAACCCAATGTTAGAGACACGGATGGACTAAGGGATTCATTAGAAAACACAGGCAGGACCTGCATATTTGCTCTTGAATAATTATTATTTAAAATAGAAGGATAAGACATCAAAGGAACAGTGGCAATAAATGCCAGACTTTTTTTTTATAAAAAAGACCATTATACAATGAGAAACATGCCACATGGAAGGATACCTGATAAATAAGGCCTAAAAGAGTGTTCCCTACTTCTGAAAGGTTTTCAAAATTCACATGCATCCTCCTTAGCATTCTCAAAGCCCTCAATGTAGAAATCAGTTGACAAAATAACATTCCACACAACATCCTACAAAAGCCCATATACAAAGAAAACTGTGATTTTATATGTCATACATTACCAATTAAAAACATCGCAGGTAGTTAACAAAGATGTATAGATGATATCATCATTGAACCCAAGGAAACATAACCAAAACGTTAATCTAAGATTTCTTAAAACAGACCTCATAAAGGAAGAAAAAGGATAGAATTGCCTAGGGTTGAAAACCCATAAACAGAAAAATAAAAGCAGCATCATATTCATCTCTTTTGAGTGGGCACCACCATTAAATACAATCATGCATATGCTCCATCTCAATAACATATTCCCATTCTTTCAAAACCCCTTGATGCCTTATCTCTAGAAATCTGCTCACCTTCTTAAAAGATACAATTATCTTAATAACTAAACACACAGATGTCAATGAAGTGTCAAGGACTGAAGGGTTGTAGAGATGAAGGATGAACTAATGGAGGATTTAAACCCCAGCAATTTTCGATGCAAGACCATGGAAGAACCACAAGTCACCTTAAAGCAACCAGCTCAATGAAGGGAGAAAATAATATTTGGTATCTAAAAGCAGATCTGAGAAGATGTAATTTGTAGGTGGTAGAATATGTAATATTGGCTAACTGAGGATTTAGGTAATGAACCCTGGATATGACAAAGGATATTGATTTTAGCAGCAGATAAACCTTGGACAGGACAGACGATATTACAGATGTGCAGTACACTGCCTTTGTGGCAATATAAGATATACACTGAAATTCACCATCAATGAAAGATATGCACTGAAATTCACCATCCAGCAAGGCTGCAAAAATTTAATTCATCCTAGGAAAGTGATTTAGTAAATGGTGTCCATGGCAAGGAGGCTATAAACAATGGTTTCAATTTTGAAGTTTCACCAGAGGGACAGCAGTGGTTGAAAAAGATGACTCACCAGCACAAGCTTGAGGACAATTTTGATTGAGCAATCAATAGTAACCTTGCCAGTGATGACAACCAGTAGAATAACTAAATAATTATGAATCAAAAAAATGAACAATGCAGCAGGATACCACACTGCCACCATGCCCATTGCAAGGAAAGTTTACCAAAAGGAACAAAATTCTGGTCTTTGTCTTCCTCCTTGGCCCTTAAGCTCCTAAAGCAGAAGTCACAACTTACAAATGAATCACTACGTATAACCAGAACGTAGCTTGATTTCCCCTTTGATTTTTAATTGGAGAAAATTACAACTGTGCAGGTAATGGACTTCAGACAAGAGGAGAAAACAGTGCTACCTATGCTGTCATTGAAAGGAATAAGAGTAGAAATCAACAGTGAAGTAAAAAAACTGCAGTTGCTAGAAATCTGAAATAAAAGGAGGAAATTCTGCAAAGACTCAGCAGAATTTGGCTATTTGGTAAGTAAGCAAAAAGGCCAGGCAGGATCTGAGGAGAGATAAACAGTGTCAACGTTTCAGGCCAAAGACTGTTTGTCAGAGGACCGTTCATCTGTTCTAACCAAGGGTCTCAACCCGAAATGTTAACTCTCTCCCTCTCTCCAAAAATCTGAGTGTTTCCAGCATCATCTGCTTTTTGAGTCGAATTTCTCACATTGATGGACTAGAGGAGAGGCATTATGTATGGATTGTTCAATCACGCCAGAAACAGGAAGGTTGCGATCACTCTATTGCGAGTATTCTACAGACCCCCCCCAATAGCAGCAGAAACACTGAGGAGCAGATTGGGAGGCAGATTTTGGAGAGGTGCAAAAATAACAGGGTTGTTGTCATGGGTGATTTCAACTTCCCTAATATTGATTGGCACATCCTTAGTGTGAAGGGGATAGATGGGGCACAGTTTGTTAGGAGTGTCCAGGAAGGTTTCCTGACACAGTATGTAGACAGGCCGACTAGAGGAGAGGCCATTCTGGACCTGGTACAAGGCAATGAGCCTGATCAGGTTTCAGATCTCTCGATGGGACAGCATTCTGGAGGTAGTGACCATAACTCCTTGACCTTTACCATAGCCTTGGAGAGGGATAAGAGCAGAAGATATGGGAAAGTATTTAACTGGGGGAGGAGGAATTATGATGCTATTAGGCAGGAACTGGGGAGCATAAATTGGGAACACATGTTCTTGGGGAAGTGCACAGCAGAAATGTGGAGGTTGTTTAGGGATTACTTGCGTGGGGTTCTAGACAGATTTGTCCCATTGAGGCAGGGTAAGGATGGTAGAGTGCAAGAACAGTGGTTGACAAGAGATGTAGAATATCTTGTCGAAAGGAAGAAAGAAGCTTAGCCGAGGTTTAGAAAGCATGGATCAGACAGGGCTCTGGAGAGTGACAAGTTAGCCAGGAGGGAGCTTAAGAATGGACTTAGCAGAGCTAGAAGGGGGTATGAGAAGTCCTTGGCGAGTAAGATCAAGGAAAACCCCAAGGCGTTCTACAAGTTCTTGAAGAATAGGAGGATGACTAGAGTGAGGGTAGGACCCATCAGGGATAAAAGAGGAAACATGTGCCTGGAGTCGGAAGAGGTAGGGGAGGTCCTCAATGAATACTTTGCTTCAGTATTCACCAGTGAGAGACCTCGACGATTGTGAGGATGGCATGCGACAGGTTGATATGCTAGGGCATGTCGACGTGAGGAAAGAGGATGTGCTGGAACTTTTGAAAAACAATAGAATAGATAAATCACTGGGGCCGGATGGGATATATCCAAGGTTATTATGGGAAGCGAGGGAAGAGATTGCTGCGTCTTCGGTGATGATCTTTGCATCCTCACTGGCCACTGGAGTAATGCCAGATGATTGGAGGGTGGCAAATGTTGTTCCTTTAAGAAAGGGAGTAGGGATAACCCTGGGAATTACAGATCAGTGAGTCTCACTTCAGTGGTGGGCAAATTACAAGAGAAGATTCTTAGAGACAGGATTTATGGGCCATTTGGAGAAGCAAAGGCTGATTAGGAACAGTCAGCATGGCTTTGTGAGGGACAGGTCTTGCCTCACGAGCCTGATGGAATTCTTTGAGGATGTGACAAAGCACATTGATGAAGGTTGAGTAGTGGATGTGGTGCACATGGATTTTAGTAAGACGATTGATAAGGTTCCTCATGGAAGGCTCATTCAGAAAGTCAGGAGGCATGGGTTCCAGGGAAACTTGGCTGTGTGGATTCAGAATTGGCTCGCTCAGAAGACAGAGGGTGGTGGTAGATGGAGCGTATTCTGCCTGGAGGTCGGTGACCAGTAGTGTTCCGCAGGGATCGGTTCTGGGACCCCTGCTCTGTGATTTTTATAAATGACTTGGATAGGGATGTCGAAGGGTGGGTAAGTTTGCAGATGACATGAAGGTTGGTGGTGTTATGGATATCGTAGAAGGTTGCTGTAGATTACAACAGGATATTGATAGAATGCAGACCTGGGTAGATGGAGTTCAACCCGGATAAGTGTGAAATGGTAAGTCTTTGGGAGATAGAATTTCAAGGCAGAATACAAGGTTAATGGCAGGATTCTTAGCAGTGTGGAGGAACAGAGGGATCTTGGAATCCACGTCCATAGATCCTTCAAAGTTGCCGCGCAGGTCGATAGGGTTGTTAAGGAGGAGTATGGTGTGTTGGGTTTCATTAGTTGGGGTATTGAGTTCAAAAGCCGTGAGGTAACGTTGCAGCTCGAAAGAACTCTGGTCAGACCACACTTGGAGTATAATGTTCAGTTCTGGCCACCTCATTAAAGGAAGGATGTAAAAGATTGAGAGGGTGCAAAGGAGATTTACCTGCATGCTTCCTGGATTGGAGAGCATGTCTTATGAGGATAGGTTGAGGGAGCTAGGACTTTTCTCTTTGGAGAGGAGGATGAGAAGTGACTTGATAGAGGTGTACAAAATGATAAGAGGCATAGATCGAGTGGACAGTCAGAGACATTTTTCCCCAGGGCGAAAATGGCTAACATGAGGGGGCATAATTTTAAGGTGATTGGAGGAAGATACAAGGGGGATGTCAGATGCAAGTTTTTTTTTTAAAGACAGAGAGCGGTGGATGCGTGGAACATACTGCTGGCAGAGGTTGTGGGGGCAGATACATTAGGGACATTTAAGAGACACTTAGATAGCCACATGAATGACAGAGAAATGGAGGGTGATGTGGGAGGGAAAGGTTAGATAGATACTAGAGCAGGATAAAATGTAGGCACAATATTGTGGGCCTAAGGGCCCGTACTGTGCTGTAATGTTCTATGTTCCATGCCAACTAAATCTTCAAGGGAGGACAAGGAAGGATAATCAGAGACTATGTCATTCATTATTTTGGTTGGAAAATTAATTCAGGAGTTCAAGCATGGATGCAGAATTGAATTTAAAGGCCAATCCTGTATTAAACTGTTCATTTCAATTACAAAAAGTTAGCCATTGTAGGAAAACACTAGACTATAAAATAGTGAGAACTATATGCACAAAACCAGAGAGACCAGTAAGCATATGACATCATTCTGATGTTACATAATAACATAATACTTAAGAAAACATACTGTAGCTCTGTAATATTTTCCTCATGCTTTATGAGCAAGTGTAGCAACCAAGGAATCATAAGTGGGCTGAGGTTAGGTGAAATGGAGAGAAAGAAAGTAGTTAGGCTAGGTAGCAATTTGTCATCTATTTCATGACATTTGTTGGGAATTGCATCTAGACCATGCTGGGTCAGAAGGGGATCACCAGAGAATGATGCCCAACACGGGGTAGTGTTCAGACATGAAGCAGAGAAAAGGCTGATTTGTTAACCAGGTGAATACCAATTTCAGACCACCAGATTATAACAAATGATAAAACAAACATTCACTGTCTTCAACATGAAACTATTACTTTGAGTCAACCTGTTATAAAACTAACTTTCAATGTCCCTAACAAATGTATGAAATTTACCAGAAAGCACTATTTGTTTGGTGAATTTCAAAAGGCCCACCATACCTATCAAAGCTGTAGTGAAGCGGTTCAATGACAAAGGCTCCTCATACACAGGTCCGTCATGGCCGAACTCTATCTCACTCCTCACAAAGTCCCTAAGGAGTAAAAGAAACAAACACAATATTGACATTTCATCCAAACTGCTTTACTTGTGCTCAAATCAGAATACTCTCCAAAATTAAAAATATGCTGGCCCAGAAATTGCTGTACTCCCTGCTGAGTAAGATGATAAGTATGAACTTACCTTCTGTCGAACTGTCAGCAGCAACTTCCTATCCCAAGTTGACCCTATCCTCTTTGGCGAGGCCCTGTGGTGACAGCAGCCTTGCATGTGTAAATGCCCAAAAATTAGGATAGGGAATGGGTGCAGAATATGTCCCCCCACAAAAAAACACTGAAAAAACTAAATAAGCCAGGCACCCTGACCAGGTCAGCTGTCAAATCAGTCACAAGTTCCCGACATACAGAAACATTCAATAAATTGAACTAAATTCTTTCTAAATTATTGTTAATGTGTACAAGCTAAAACCAACAATGCAGGGCATAGGTTTAGGGCATGAGGTAAGAGATTTAGAGGGATTTAAGGAAGAATGTTTTCACCTCGAGAGTGGCTGGAATCTGGAAAGCAATGTCCAAGAGAGGCAGGTATACACATAGCATTTAAGTATCCAGATGAGCATTTGAATCTTAAAAGGTATTGGCGGCTATGGACAAAGTGCTGGTAAATGGGATGAGACTTGATGGTTACCATGGACATGTGCTGTACAATTCTATGATTTTACTGACCTTCGACAAGACAGACAGAAACTCAGGATAGATCTTTGGAGACCAGAGACAGCGTGGGAGGGGAAGCCATTGTTGATGGCTCTCTGGCTACAAATGAAGAGGCAAGTATTCACTTAGCCAGCTGAATGACACCGGAGAGACTGAAAGAAAGTGGTGTGGTCTTCAAGCGGTTGCCTTCCATAACTGTACCTCCTGTGTCTTTATCTGTTTCTTTTTCCATAGATACAGATCAGGCAGCATCTATGGAAAAAGAAAAATAAAGACACAGGAGACTGCAGATGCCAGAATCTGGAACAATAAACTATCTACTGGACTGATGCAGGGTTTCGACCTGAAACATCAATAATTCCTTTCCTTCCACAGATACTGCTCAACCCGCTGAGTTCTTCCAGTAGATTGATCGTTGCTTAAGAAACAATAAATGTTTCACATCCAAAATCTTTCATCAGAATCAGTTCTGATGAAGAGTCTTTAATTTGAAATGTTAACTGTTACTTTCCACAGATGCTGCCTGACCTGCTTCACATTTCTAGCATTTTCTACCTCCACCCCACCCCCCAAAGATTTCCAGCATCTGCAATTTTTTTTGATTTTTAATTTAAATTAGGACATCTTTGGTATGGTGGTTATGGTGAATTATAAATGCAACATGCACTGCTCTAGCCCACAGAACACTCCAATGGGAGTGCCAATCAATAATACTGGTCTTACACCCAGTCCTACACCCAAAAATATCAATAGATAGGTAGCAAAGCAACAGCAACCCAGTTCTCTGCCAAAGACTTTCGCATAAAAATCTAGCACTCTCTATAGTGAATGCTTTTCTAACACCCACTGCTGTCAATTGTCATTTTTCACCTGATCCCCTTCATCCAGAAGCTGTACTCTCATCAAGCCAGTTCAGCAGCCAAAGAAACCAGGAATTTTCTTTTATATTATCTTTTATATTAAGAAAACTGCTTGAAAAAATACATCATTGATGTCAAAGTTGAAATATCATAATCTTTTTCTTAAAATCCTTTGTATTTTAAAATACATGCAAGGAATTCACAACACTCATACATGAAGCTAGTCTTTAAGGGCATACAGTTTGTTAATGCAGTGATTGTACCTTAGTATTTCATTAAACACTCACGTAGGCCCAATGTAACAATTTTTTTGGGGGATTAGTTTGTAAATAGCTTAAACTGAAATGACAGCAGTGGTGAAACCAGCAGCAACTTCAGGATATCTGCATTAAGATACACGTGGATAATAATCATTTGTTGTTAGTTTCAATGTAACGGTAGCTATGCCCAGCAATAGGCAAGCTGATTAAGTTTTTACTTATCTATCACCAATTTGTTACAGCATTACTGTGGAATAGAACACACATTCTATTTAAAATTATTATATTTGGGCATTAAATATTTGCATCACCCCAACAACACTGAAGTCATTGCAGAAATGAAAAACCTTCCCCCTCTTGAAGGCATTGACTCTTGCAACATATGGATGTGGGCAACTCTTAGACACCTCAGCTACGTCATGAATCTACATGGGCAAATATCAACTGTGAGCTGGATTTTGGATCCTGAAAGTGCCACAGCTGAAATAAGTAGGCTGGATTTGACACTCATGTCCCTGCACTCACCTCTGCCTGTTATGAAGAGCCTTTCTTGATCGCACTCCAGATCCTCGATACAAGTTAAACAGCAAATAAGCCTCAGGTAGCACAGTGCAGAGGCCCCACCTCCAAACTTGTTGACATGCTTTCACAGCTGAAAGAGCTATAGGAGGGGGTGGGAAGTAAGGTGCTTCTTCAGGTGCCAAACTTTTAAACCATTTTAATGTTTTATAAAATAAAGTCCAAACAAATTTGCAATTTTGTACAAATTATGGATTCCATGATATTGGGCCATAATTCAGGCCAACAGCTCCCTGTTCACCATTTCACAGAGTGGCACATACACACTCTCTATGTGTGTGTTCCCAATGCCAATTTTAGAAAACAGGGAAAAAGTCAGTGGAGAGTCAAAGATATTATTGTCAATGCAGGTGGTGGGGGGGGGAGGGCACGGAGAAAGAGGACCATGTATCTGGATCGGCATTAGCAGGCTTGAGTCAGGAGGTTGTAACTGTCAGATAACAGACAAAAAGGTGGGTGCATTCAAATGCCTCTGGTGCCTCTGGAGGTCTTGGGAGTCAGCCTGCCCCTTCAATACAATGCAGGTAGTACTTCTGAGGTAGAGACATTTGGGCCCCACTTCTCCCAGCTTGAGTGCAAGAGGGAGGAAAGCAGCCCTGCACTTCAGGGTCAGTGGTGAGTACTCACTTTCAGGTCCTTACTGAAGAATGATGAGTAATGGCCAAGGACAGTACCTGGTTCTCAATCAGAGACACAAAATAAACCATCAGTGGCTATTTTTGTGAAGTTTACATAGATTCATGTAGCTTAAGCTGGTTTCACTCCCTATGATTCCAAAACAAATCTGCCCACTAACTTCTGCAATTTTGACCATTTTTTCTGGAACTCCCACAATTTGCACTGGACCTTCGATATAAATTCACAGACATTGTAGTAAATAAAAATGCAAGTAAATAATTAATAAAATACAACTAATTCAAAAATGAGATTAATGAGAAACAAAAACTGAAATGCTAAAAACAGCAAGTTTTTAAATCAAAAACTTGCCTTTGCTTCCCAATTGTAAAACTCAATGTTCATGCCATTGGGTTGCAGATCAGGCGGAATCAGAGGTGCTGTTCCTCCATTTTGTGTTGGGCCTCACCCTGGCAGCAGAGAAGGCCAAGGATGGATTGGTCAGTGTGGGAATGTGAAAGGGAATTGAAATGGCATGCAACTGGGAGCTCGGGATGGCCATTGTGGGCAGAGCATAGGTGCTCTGTGAAACAGTCGCCTTTCCCTCTACCTCATTCTCCTTCTAGCCCCTATAAACTCACCACCAGCACTTATTTTCTGCATTCACCAGATCTAATACTTCCTCTTTGCTTTTCTGCTCTCCATTCTGAAGCTCTTTCGTTGCCTTTTCCCTCCTTGCTATCTTTCATGCCCCTTTGCTGTTTCCTCATTAGCATTTCTTCCCAATGACTTTGATGCCTTGTTTAATCACTGATACCATTTTTCATCTATGTACTTTTGAAATACAAACCATGTTTCTTAGATTGCCTCAATACATAGATTGCCTTGCCACACAATACACATAATGATCAATGTTTCCAACTCCTACAATGGACTCCATTTCTGCAGATCACGCAAAGCTCCTGTATTTAAACTATAACAAAGGTGGCTACATTACAGATACATACTACATAATTTTGAAGAAATCAAGCCAAATGCAAGCATAGATAACATCTACTTCACTCAATACTCTCCAACATCAACTGGTTAGACCATATCCAAACATAATAGACATGCATGTTCAAAATAGTAATTTTAAAAAGTACAAATTCCAAGCAGTAAATTGAAAACAATGTCAGTACTCCAATCAATTTTGAGTAACTGTGTTTTTGCATCTGCTTTATACCATCTACAATAATCTTATGGATCATAACATTTACTACTCTTCCCAATATCAGTTTTAAATTCATAGTATTTCTCAAAATAGACTGCAAATTAGAACACATTATTTTGAAACAAAGTACCATGTCAATCTTAAGTGAACATTTCAAGAACTTATGATAGATTCAGATTACACATTCCAAAGATCAAATAATGATTTACCGTAATTTGCTGCACTAATTACATTTTACAATATCTTCTTAATAATTGAGCGATGGATAAAAATAAGCCATCAATAAAGAGCACAGAATGCCATCACATCACCACATGGGAAAGAGTAATGCAGAGGGTTTAGTCATTTCATGTACATTACACCAATATGGCAGAGCAACATTATACAAATATTGTCATGGGTATTGTTAAAAATACAAAGACCAAGCATCACTGCTGCACTACATCTATTGAATATTTCCTTGTTTTGAGTTGGGACTAAACAAATGACACAATTTATGCATTAACTATGATGATTATTTAGCAACTCAATGTGAACAGATGTTGCTGGAATCACCAAATTGCTGGTATTATCACATTACACTTTGCATCTTCACATAAACACAAATTTGATAATTCAATCTTCAATGCGATGAGTATTAAAATAGCAATAAATCATGCATTCTCTACCATTTACTGAGACAGAAAAATAAGTCACCAGACAAGGTGCAAAAGAAACGAGCAGCTTCTGGTGAGGCTATTTCGCCCATCCCGCTGAAAAAAAAGGAGCTGCAAGTGGAAACATTCTTGGCTCTGAATTATTGCCTTATGCATTCCTACTCAACATCTAAGCAAACATGTTTAGATCGACACTCCTGCACATTGAGAGGGTGCTGCAAAAGATCCAATCATTCAGATGAGAAGTTAAACTGAAATCCGATATACTCTCTCAACAGGGCATTTAAAAAAAAGGCTCTATTTTTGAATGGGAAGTTACTCCTGGTCTCTTGGCCAATATGAATCTGGTTACACCTCTGAAAGCTATCTGGTCATTATTTACATTGCTATTGTTGAAGTTTGCCATGCACAAGTTGCCTGCCATTTTTTCCTGACAGCACAACAACTGCACTTCAAACTTCTACTTCATTGGCGATAAAGCACTTTATGTCACCCCCATGAAAGCTACAATAGAAATCTATTTAACTTCAGCCTTAACTGAACTGAGGACCCACCCTGGGACCAAGGACAATACATAGGTTTGATAACTAAGTGCTTTAAAAATTCCCTCAGATTTCTCAAATTAATCAACTCACTAATTTCTTTCAATTATATCCATAAAGAGACAAAGAGGAATAAAAACAAAACACAGGAACAGAAACTCAGCAAAAATAGGAAACTTCAAATCAGAATTAAACGATGAATAATACCAAATACAAATGCAGAAAAAGAATTTACATTCCAGATGCAACAACTTTCATTTATGCAGAACCTTTAAAATAACAAAGTTGGATTTGAAAGAGAATTCCACATCTTAAAAAGGTCATGATTGGGATCATCAACCTGAATCGTAACTTGTTTCTCTCTCCACCAGGCACTGCCCAAGCTGCAGAAAATTGTGTTCATGTTCCACAGCTTAAAGTCCCAGGAGCTGAAGGCACAGCCACTAATGATGAAGCAACTGAATTTAGGGATACTCTTAAATGTAACTGTCTCCATGAGGTTATTGACTTGCAAGAGATTTCAGAGATGGGGAGTGTCAAGATGTTAGAGCAATTTAGGAAAAAAAATGATAGGTTTGAAGTTAATGCAGTGCTCAACAGGAAGCAAGTGCAGACTGCCAAGCTAAGGACTAATGAGTGACTACAGTTTAGTGCCAAAGTCAGTTAAAACACAGAGACAGAAGAGTTTTGGATGACCAAGTTTACAAGAGGAAGCTCAGCCACACGTGCAATTTAATCAAGTATAGCGATACCAACAAGCTGCGGTTTCAGCAACAGTTTTTAAAGATGCAAAGCTAGAGTTGGGTTACATTCAGGAACATAATTTTGGGTGCTTCTAGCATTCACAATACATAGCCTGAAGCTCACAGAAGTAGGCCAAGGGTCCTGCATCAGATGCAGGCAATTTGTTTAGTTTTGTGTTGATACTTTTACATTATATTATTTTAACAATTTTGTCTGCACTCAACACAACAACAGGAATACTGAGGAATAGTTTCAATCTGCACTCAGATAAGCCAACACAGGCAACCATCTAGCTAAGATTTAAACCAGAGAGCAGAATGAACAATTCAATGTCTAATATCTAATCCTTCCTACTCAAATTTTATGCAAGTACTGAATTTCTCAATAAGCCTTACCTGGAAATTTGATGCCCAGCATACAAGAGTAGTGCAGTCAAAACATACAGATAGAGCTGGACCAAGTGCTGCCGAGGCAAGGTTAGAAGAACGAGACTTATTATATAACCTGAAAGACAAAAAATATCCATTCAATGGCATCAAAAACAGCCATGTGGGAAAGAGTGAGGTCAAGCATTTTGCTAAGTGGAATCAAACTATTACTTGAATGGAGAGAGACTGCAAATGAGTTGAGTAACACATTAATCTCGATATTCTTGTGCATGAATCATGATATGTTAGCAGGCAAGAGTAGTAAATAGTTAAGGCAGAAAATGGCATATTTGCCTTTATTGCAAGGGGGTTGAAGTTAAGAAATATTGTTGCAATTGCACAGGATGTATGTTTTTGGTCCCCTTATTTAAGGAGAGACTAGCACTGGAAACAGTCTGGAAGAGATTGACTAGACTAATTTCTGGGATGGAAGGTTGCTCTATCATCATCTAAAAAAGTCAAATCTGTACTCTTTGGAGTTTAGACGAATGAGAGGTGATCTTACTGAATCCCAGAGGAGATGACAGGGTAGGTGTTAAAATGTTTCCAGTAGTGGGAGAAATTTGAGCGAGAAGATCTGACGACAAAATAATGGAATGATCATTTAAAACAGTAGGAATTTCTTCTACGAGAGCTGTGGCGGTATTTGTGAGGATAGATAAATCTTAGAAAAGTTAAGGAATTGAAAGCTATGGGGAATTGGCACAGAAGAGGGATTGATACCTGGGGCTGGATCAGACACAATCACATTGAATGGCAGGGCATGCTTGAGGGGCCAGGTGGCCTACTCCTGCCCCTACTGTACTCTTGCATAATGTAACTGCACAGGAAATCAAAAAACTTCAGATGTTGAAAACCCAAAATAAAAACAAAATGCTGGAAACACTCAGACAGCATATGTGGAAATGTAAATAGAGTTAATGTTTCAGGTTAAAGAGTCTTTGCCAGAACATACTAATTGTAATCGTCGAAATGTCTTGCTTTCAGAGCTGATATTGTTTTCTGTATCTTTCTTAGTGACTAAAGTTGCCCTTTGTGATTCAGTGTTAATTCTGACATCTTTCACAGGTATAGTTTTGCAATCCCTCCAGGAATGATTTAATACTACACAAGCAAGTTTTATTCATATGGTTATGTTGCTTTATTCAATTTTCAAGTGATTTTGCAAGACAAGAGTGATCAGTACATCGACTTCCATCAATGTAACAACTCTCAATGGTAAAACAAACAATAAATGACTCCCCATTATTCAATATTCCCAATTTCTCCACTTTAGCAATGACTTCAAGAGTCTGTGGTGAAAAGGGTGAGCAGCTTCAAGTTCCTGGGTGTCAACATCTCAGAAGACCTATCATGGGCCCAGCAAACAGATGCAACCGTGAAGCCGGTGCGCCAGCGTCTCCACTTTCTAAGGAGTTTAAAGAGATTCAGTATGTCATCAAAGACTGTGACGAACTTCTACAGACGTACAGTGAAAAGCATTCTCATTGCATCGTGGCCTGATATGGGAACTCCAATCCACATAAATAGCACAAATGGGGAATAATGAGGTAGTGTTCATAGACTGTTCAGAAATCTGATGGCGGGTGAAAAAGCTGTTTCTGAAACGATGAGTGAGAGTTTTCAGGCTCCTGTACCTCCTCCCCGATGATAGTAATGTGAAGAGGGCATGTCCCAGGTGGTGAGGATCCTTCATGATGGATACTGCTTTCATGAGGCACTGCCTCTTGAAGATGTCTCGATGGCAGGGCGGGTTGTGCCCGTGATGGAGCTCACTGAGGCCACAACCCTCTGCAACCTCTTGCGATCTTGCGCATTGGAGCCATCATACCAGGCGGTGATGCAACTAGTCAGAATGCTCTCCGCCATACATCTGCAGAAATTTGCAAGAGTCTTTGGTGACATACCAAATTTCCTTAAACTCCTAATGAAGTAGAGCCGCTGGTGTGCCTTCTTTGTGATTGCATCAATGTGTTGGGCCCAAGATTTAGGAGATATCAGGCATGTAATAATAATATAGACTAAGAATCCACCAAATTATGAACAATAGTATTCCATTACCACAATATCATACAGCACTTTTTGTGGCATATCAGGCAGAAGACTCTGAACTGAATTGACTGAACTCTGAAAAACTAAACTGAACTTTGTTCCTTTTTATAGAGTGCAATGAAACTTACAATGGAGAATCATCACATTCCAAACTCAGGACTACCATTACTCGGTAGGATCCTCCATATTAATATCAACATGGTGAATCCTGCAACAATCCCAATTTAAGTACCCTGGATATGCTGCCAACAGTACTTCTTCTGCATCTAAAAGCAACTTCAAGTTGGGGGATTTAAAAGTAGTTTTCTAATAAGGTTCTGATGCATTTTTCTTTTGGAATATTTCCTTCAGGAAGATACTGTTTCTAACCTCCCTCTTTGTAAAAAGGAAGGAGTACTCATTTATTCAGCAGATGGTATTTTCCTGGAGCTGCTTTCCTCACGTCTCAGTTTAAAGGTTGTTCCACACATTTACACACACAGGATGACAAGGTGATGCTTTGCAAATCAAATACATTAATATGTCATCTTTCATAGTGAAAGAAACAAAAACCCTTTCCTTTTGGGGTTAAAATGCATGTTATCTTCTTCACACCTGCATTTCATACAATGCAAATATGTGATACACCAAATTAATGTAGAAATACAAACACTTGAAATCTTATAAGCAGCAAATATACCTGCAATCTATAGGCCCTGCTTTTCACAGAAGTGTTCATCTTGCAGACTTGCAAGCACACTACCTGCATTTGCCACAATATAATCATTTTACACAGGAGCAGCCCTAACCCATGACAGGTTCTTGCTGATTCAATTATCACCACAATTCCTGATCACACCTGTACCTTTAGAAATGCAGTTATTTATCCAGGCTGCCTGAGTGGTCTTCCCTAATATATAAACTTGGATTAGTTATTTTGGTATTGATATTGGTTTATTATTGTCACTTGTACCAAGGTACAGTGAAAAGCTTGTCTTACAAACCGATCGTACAGGTCAATTCATTACACAGTGCAGTTACATTGAGTTAGTACAGAGTGCAGTGATGTAGTACAAGTAAAAACAATAACAGTAGAGTAAAGGTGTCACAGCTGCAGAGAAAGTGCAGTGCAATAAGGTGCAAGGTCACAGCAAGATAGATCGTGAGGTCATGGTCCATCTCATTGTACAAGGGAACCGTTCAATAGTCTTATCACAGTGGGGTAGAAGCTGTCCTTAAGACTGGTGGTACGTGCCCTTAGGCACCTGTATCTTCTACCTGATGGAAGAGGAGAGAAGAGAGAATGTCCCGGGTGGGTGGGATCTTTGATCATGCTGGCTGCTACACCAAGACAACGAGAGGTAAAGACCAAGGAGGGGAGGCTGGTGTCCGTGATGTGCTGGGCTGTGTCCACAACCCTCTGCAGTTTCTTGCGGTCCTGGGCGGAGCAGTTGCCGTACCAAGCCGTGAGACATCCAGATAGGATGCTTTCTATGGTGCATCGGTAAAAGCTGGTGAGAGTCAAAGGGGAAAAACCAAATTTCTTTAGCCTCCTGAGGAAGTAGAGGCACTGGTGAGTTTTCTTGGCCGTGCCATCTACGTAATTTGACCAGGACAGGCTGTTGGTGATGTTCACTCCCAGGAACTTGAAGCTCTCAACCCTCTCGACCTCAGCATCATTGACGTAGACAGGTGCATGTACACCGCCCCCTTTCCTGAAGTCAATGACCAGCTCTTTTGTTTTGTTGACATTGAGGGAAAGGTTGTTGTCATGACACCATTCCACTAAGCTCTCTATCTCCTTCCTGTACTCCGACTCATCGCTGTTTGAGATACGGCTGACAACGGTGGTATCATCTGCAAACTTGTAGATGGAGTTAGACCAGAATCTGGCCACACAGTCATGAGTGTATAGGAAGTAGAGGGCTGAGGATGCAGCCTTGTGGGGCACCAGTGTTGAGAATAATCATGCTGGAGGTATTGCTGCCTATCCTCACTGATTGCGGTATGTTTATTAGAAAGTCAAGGATCCAGTTACAGAGGGAGGTGTTGAGTCCTAGGTCTCAGAGTTTGGTGACAAGCTTGCTTGGAATTATTGTATTGAAGGCAGAGCTGTAGTCAATAAACAATAACCTAACGTATGTGTCTTTACTGTCCAGATGCTCCAGAGCTGAGTATAGGGCCAGGGAGATGACATCCGCTGTAGACCTGTTTCGCCGATAGGTCTGCTCTTTTCTTAAAAATTGTTTCTATCGGCTTTTAATTTGGAGCCCTTCATCATAATGACCAATTTAACGGAATCAGTTTTGTCAATTTCGTTATCTTCAAAGCTCAAATTAATCTTAACAATTTAGCAGCAAATTTCCACCATTGCTATTACGAGAAATTGCACTGCTCTTATTGATGCAGTGCCCACTCTCCAGCAACAGGCATGTTATACATTTGATTATAAGCCACATAGCCTACAAAACAAGGGCAAAGCAAGTCAGAGATATGCATGAGGCCACAATTGAAAGAACAGAGAAAGGAGGTTCAAAAGATCAGGATGGCCTTAAAGAACCTGAACACAATGAGAATTTTAAACCATGTCAGAAAATATAAAGAATTGATTTTCCATTGGATACGTATTCAATATTTAAAAATATTGGTATTCAACAGTACAATTAAAATTGCAATTAACAGTTAATTTTTAAATTGCTTGACAACCCTGTTTTTCTGTTTTACTATAGCAATCAAACATTCCTAACTAAGTGCACATCTCTATGTGATACACTGACATCATCCACTTCCAAACATGTGCTCTCTGGTGGGAACTCCCTAACCAGCCCAGCTTCTGATATGCACGTTGGACCAACATTTAGTGCCTCATCCTTCAAATGACAAACGATCACTTAAGCAAGGGACCAAAGACCCGCTGTCACTTTCAGAAGGTTATATTTTTGGTGGTTAAAAATGTGATGAAAGGGTGGGGAGACAGCTTGAAGCATCACTGGAGGACATTGAGAAGTATGACTGAAAAGTTAATAGGAAAAAGATTAGCTGAAGAGGCTTGGGATCAGTTAGAGGATACAGAAAGCACAATGCACAACGTGGATATGCATTCACTGTGCTGAATCATGCTTTGATGTAATTGCAACCGCAATTGCAAATTGTTCAGTTTTTGAAGAAATGCAGCAATGTCATCTGACGTTTTTCTGAGACAGACCATGAATTTCTGTATACCTCACCTGTCCACTTATTTGTGTGTAATGTAAACAGAGAAAGGAAACATTTCCTGTTTAATATTTTAACCAGCTGTGCATGGAGGGAACTATAGTTCTAAAGAATATGCATTAAAAAAATGGTACAAGTTCTGTTGTATTAAGGGACAAGTGGACAGAAGAGGATTGTTCACACCAGTTTCAAGAATCCTTTGCTAGATTTAATTATGCAAGCGTATAAATTCACTCAAGATGCATAAAATTACCTTGGACTAATGCTGAAAATACTCAACAGGTCAGGTGGCACTTGTGCCCAAAGTTAACTTTTCAGAGAAGTAATCTTTCATCAAAACACAAATTATTCTGCTGCTTTAAAACAAAAACAAAATTGACATTAATCATGCTTTGAGTTGCAGTTCAATGCTCTCAATTTTCATCAAACATTAGAGTTTCAATGGTTAATCTAGAGGCATAATGGACAGAACTGTCAGTGCACGACAACTCCAACACGGAGCAGTATCAACCACTATGCGTGACTTTTTTTGAACTGAAAAAAAAGTCTGATTCCATAAACTCAAAGGAACCCTGGAAAACCCTTTGCAAATTTGGCTGCCTGTAGAAATTTGTCACCATCATACATCTGCCACATGATGACGTGGAAGCCACAATTGCAACCAATGAGCCCACAACAAATCCAATTCCATTTTAGAATGGGGTCATGCAAGACTGCAACACACCATTGCCAACACTTGACTCAATATTTCTTGCTGGCATACTGCAGCACACCAACAATTATCATGCTGGAATGGAGTGAAGCTATATGGAGACAAATTGGAAATTGTTCAACCTGTTATGAACAATTCATACTCCAGAACCAATGTCATTCCAACCTCAGTCATCAGACTGCAGTCCAGACACATTGACTGTGAATACTCAAGTTCAGAGGCTGAGCTCCTATCACTGGCCTCAGAATAAACCAGAGAGTGGGTCACACATTAAACACCTGCAAAACAAAGGTTGTGTACCTATCAGTCCCTTTTGTGCATTGCCCTTTGACAATTCAGTATTTAACAATACCCTGAAAAACATGGCTCAAGGCAGATAGTGGTGATCAAATTCACCATGACCTTAAGTAAGCGAGCAAAGATTTTGGCCAAAAATTGAAGTGACAGCAGATGCTGGAATCTGGTCAACTGAGAAAATGCATGCTCGAAAAACCAAGATGTCAAACACAGCACAAAGCTCATGGTCTACTAGGCAGCAGTGATCCAAACTCTCCATATGCTCCTGAAGCACAGATGACCTACAGCAAGCATCTCAAACTACAAAAGAGGAACCATCAATGCTGCCTCTGCAAAATCCTCAAAATGCAGTGGCATATGAAGTGAACAAATAATCAGTGTCTTATCCTGAGCTAAGGCTGTAATTACTCTCAGCTGGCTCTGTTGTTCACGCACCTGATCCTAAACACCCAAAAAAGGAACTCTGTGTTGAGGCAAGAGATTACCAGGAAACAATTCCAGGATGCTTGAAAAGGTATAGCATCCCCACAGCCCTGTTCAGTGCTTAAAATGTAATGCAGTGTTTAGGATGGCAGTGAGATAATTGAATCCTGTTGTGGCACTGAGGTAAAAGAAAACAGGAGAACTACCCATTCAGCTGCCCTGTACAACACCCCAGGGCCCATGAGAACACACACCAGCCCTCACCGAGAGGTCAGTAGTGGAAAGAGCGAGCAGCTTCAAGTTCCTGGGCTTCAACATCCCAAAGGATCTATCCTGGACCCAACACATTGATGCAACCACGAAGGCGGCATGCCAGCAGCTCAACTTTGTTAGGAGTTCAAGGAGATTCGGTATGTCACAAATTTCTATAGATGTGCGGTGGAGAGCATTCTGACTGGTTGCATCACAGCATAGTACAGAGGCGCCAATGCACAGGATCGCAAGAGGTTGCAGAGGGTTGTAGACTCAGCCAACTCCATCACGGGCAGAACCCTCCCTAAGGTGGTGCCTCCAAAAGGTGGCACCTCAAAAAGGTGGCATCCATCACTAAGGACCCTCACCATCTGGGACAGGCCCTCTTGTCATAACCACCATCAGGAAGGTACAGAAGCCTGAAAACCCACACTCAACAATTCAGTTTCTTCCCCTCTGCCATCAGATTTCTGAACAGTCCATGAACACTCTCCCATTATTCCTTTTTTTTTTGCACTTTTTTTTAAGCACATTACAGCACAGTACAGGCCCTTCGGCCCACAATGATGTGCCTACGTTTTATCCTGCTCTAAGATCTATCTGACCCTTCCCTCCCACACAGCCTTCCATTTTTCTATCATTCTAGCCCATTTTCCTCTGAAAATTAAAATTTTAAAATGCAAATAAAAAAATCTGCAGATGGTAGAAATCAGGAAAATAAAACAGAAAATGCTGGAAAAAACTCAACAATTTAGGCAGCATCTGAGGAAAGAGAAACAGAGTTAATCTCAACACCAGAGGCTACAGATGCTGGAATCTGGAGCAGCAAACGATCTGCTGGAGGAACTCAGCAGGTCGAGCAGCATCTGTGGGGAAAGAAATTGACGATGTTTTGGTTTAATACTTCAGGCCGAAGATTCTCTGCCTTCCCTATATTTAAGTACTTTCTGCCTTCTCAATGGATAACACATGAGAGGTAATTGCCCGAATACCCCTCTGGAACGCGAACAGACCACGTTGAAGGCGACCAGTCACACATTACATTTAACAAAAGTTGGGCAGATATTGCGCACTTTATCTTCTTTCCAACTATGGCAGCACGGACCCTGTCATTGACCGGGGGAGAGGTGAAGGGACCAGGGGTGTCCAACCCTCACCCTCCCCACACAGGCTCCCAGCCACTATTTATTTTTGTTATTTATAGTAATTTTGTGTCTTTGCATGGCACTGCTGCACAAAACAATGAAATTCACGTCTTATGTCACCAATAATAAATCTGATTCCAGTGTAGCCTCACAAACCACCTCAGAAGCCACAGAACTGGAGAAGAAGCAAGTCCTCCCCCACTGATGCAATGCCCAAGAAGAATTGTTAAGTAGTACTTCAGCAATATGTAAGTGCAATTCACCAAGAAACTGGTCATTATTCAATTTACATGTACAAGATATACACATATGGTAAATTACAGACTACAGAATAGCAATTAACAAACTGTGCCCATATTCGTGTGGCATATAATAGTTCAAAGGAAATAATACGGTTGGAGAACTTGAAGATTCACTTGAGTATTTTTTCCCCATGGACAGGTTATGTATTTGGACTATCCAACCTCATTGAATATCCACCAACTTTAGATTTTCACAATTTATACTTCACTCTGAGGCATATTTTCCACATTGAAACAATGTTTGGATACTGAATCTCACTGAACAAACCAGCCATGTCTAAAAAGGATAAAAGCATTATTTCATCAGTATTTCTTTGTACTTCATGGATAGACGTTTATGACATATTCTCCTTTCTCACAGCCCAGCAGCAAATTAGAAATTGATTTAAAATGAGTAAAGCATATGAAGAATCTTAATAAAATTCCACTCATAAGATATGCTTCACCATTTATAATGATGGGACAGAAGCACCCTTTTAAATAAGGTGCAGAAACAATAAGAGTTTAGTTATAGGTTTGTCAGTAAAATGGTATATTGCCCAAAGCACACAAATTGTTCCTGTGCAGCTTACAACAGCATCGCAACCTGAGTAGTTGACGTGAGCATCACTGGTAGTACTTTGGCCATCTCCACAATTTCCCTTTTATCAGACAAATGTCTTCTGCTCATTGAGTGCTTTCATCTCCTGCTTTCTTCAAACTTATTTTTCTCTTATTCACCAAGCTATGCTGGTGTTTCGCCCCACCCTCTTTTACCACAATACCATATCTCAGTGTGTCTTAAACTTTATGTAAACACAAGATTCTTTACATTGTGCATCATTCACCAAGCCTGGGGCACTCGTCCAACAGCTATGATAACACTGCACTCACCAAGCCAGAAAGGCAATGCACTCGCCCAACAGCCACATGGGCAATATTCAGTAATTTATCACTGCTACAATCACTTTTTCCTAGCTCCCCAACTCCCCCCCACCCTGCCCAAGGCATGGGGCCATGCTGCATTATGGCTCCAGTCATTGGTAATCCTTCAGTACTTCTAAATTACTACTCAACATACAAGGCTCAATTAGCATCCTCTTATCACTGGAAGATAATATAGAATCACACTCCACAAAAGCTTTCTTAAATTCAACATCAGAATGAAACAGGACAAAATTTAGTTGTGACACTAGCTCTGCTGTTCTTCAGATGGTTGTCTGGGAAACATGATTGAAGTAATGGGTAAAATCTACAATTTGGGTCGTGAAGGAAAATGTCTTTTTACAGAATGGTTATGATCTAGAGCTCACTGCCTATAAGGGCAGTGGAAAAGAAGTCTATCAGAATTGCAGAAGAAAACTCGATAGGTACCTTAGGGCAAATCATTTGAAAGGTTACAGGGAAAAAGCCAAGAAATGGGACTGCCCTAAAAAGAATCAGTTCAGTCTCAAAGGTTAAATGGTTTTCTTCTGTGCCATAACAATTTTATGATTCTCAACTTATTTGGATGAAAGCTGTATCTGATAAAGACCAATTTAGAATTGAAAGGGAGGAACACAGGAAAATTACAATCAACAGCGTGTTGCTTCCAAGCAATAATTGGAGCTTTGGATTGTCAGGTTTCTAGATCCTGATGGACTTCACCCAAGAGTCTTCAAAGTGACTAGTGAGTTAGTTGATCCATGGGTTTTAATTTTCCAAAATTCCCTTTTCTTCAGAGAAGATCCATTCAAATGAAAAGGAGCAAAAGTAATGCCTTATTAAAAAAAAGGGGGGGGGGGGTGAGGAGGGGCAGAAAGCAATAGACTGCAGGTAGCTAGCTTACTATCAATAACAAATAAAACATTCAAAGCCAGTATTGAAGACCAGCAAGGGACTTGTATTCAAACATTCAAGGTAATCAAATCAATAAGGATATTTGGAATTGGAATATTATTGTCACTTGTACCAAGGTACAGTGAAAAACTTGTCTTGCATACCATTCATACAGATCAATTCATTACACAGTGCACTGAGGCAGTACAAGGTAAAACAATATAGAATGCAGAGTAAAGCTGCAGAGAAAATGCAGTGCAGGTAGACAATAAGGTGCAAGATCATAACGAGGTAGATTATGAGGTCAAGAGTCCATTTTATCGTACTAGGGAACCATTCAATAGTCTTATAACAGCAGGATAGAAGCTGTCCTTGAGCCTGGTGATACCCGCTTTCAGGCTTTTGTATCTTCTACCCAATGGAAGAGGAGAGAAAAGAGAATGTCCAGGGTGGGTGGGGTCTTTGATTATGCTGGCTGTTTTACCAAGGCAGCGAGAAATATAGCCAGAATCCATAGAGGGGAGGCTGGTTTCTGTGATGTGCTGAGCTGTGTCCGCAACTCTCTGCAGTTTCTTGAGGTCCCAGGCAGAGCAGTTGCCAGACCAAACTGTGATGCATCCAGATAGGATGCTTTCTATGGTGCATCGATAAAAGCTGGTGAGTGTCAAGGTGGATATGCCAAATTTCTTTCGCCGCCCAAGGAAGTGGAGCCGGTGAGCTTTCTTGGCCTCGACAGGGAATTCATGCTGTACACATGTATTGCGTGGGGTTCTTTGAAGAAGAAACTTGCTGTGGATAACAGGGACCTCATGAATGTATTACACTTTTATTTCAAGAAAGCAAAGTGTCCCAAAGGTTATTGAGGAAAATAAAAGAAGGCTAACAGGAATTACAGAGTAAGCATAAATAGGCTGCCTTCTGGTTGGCAAGCTGTACCATGCGGTGTGCCACAGATTAGTGCTGGGGCCCGCAAATAGTTTTTTTTAAACAAATTTTATAAATGATGAGGATGACAGCACCAAAAAAAAGGTCAGTTCGTTCAGCAACAAACAAAAAGCTGTAGGAACTCAGTGTGTCAGGCACTACCTATAGAAGGAAATGGACAGTCGACATTTCAGGTCAAGACCCTTCATCTGAAATTCCAGCATCTGCAGTCTCTTGTGTCTCCATCATTGTTAAACATCCTGATGACACAAACATAATCATTAAGAGGACATAAGGAGGCTACAAAGAGATAGAGACAGATTAAATGAGTGGTTAAGGATCAGACAAATGAAGTATTTTGTGGGAAAATATAAAATCGTCCATTTTTGTAGTAAAATACTACATACAATCTAAATGATAAGATTACAGAGCTCTGATGTGAAGGAATCTGGGTGTCCAAGTATGCTATTCACAAAAGGCTAGTCTGCCAGTACTGTGGTTAAGAAATCTAAGATTGTTTTTGTCTGTTGCAAAGAAAATGGAACACAAAAGTAGGGAATTTATGGTACATTATACAGGGCATTGACAAGTCCACATCTGGAGTAGTATGTATGGTATTGATCTCCTTATTTATGCAAGTGCTTTGGAAGCATTTCAGAAAAGGTTAACCAGATTAATATCTGGAATATAGGCTGTTTTTGTTACGAATTAAGGTTGGACAGTCTAGGCTTATGACTGATAAGATCAAGAATGAATGTTATTAAAACAAACAAAATCCTGAGAGAAGCTCAACATGATGAATGCAGAAAGGCTATTACCTCTTCAGCAAGAATCTAGAACTAGTGATCACCTTTTTAAAAACAAATCTGCTGCCCATTTAAAACAGTGAGGGGGCAAAATGTTTTCTCTCCCAGGATAATGAACTGATGGAACACTTCTCCTTACAAGCAGAAGCAGAGTCTTTGAATATTTTTAAAGCAAAGGTGTACAGATTTTTGATAAGCAAAGTGGTGAAAGGATAATTCAAGTAGATGCAAGAGTTGACCTCACAGGAAAAGGTCAGGACTGCTCTAACAAGTGGCTGATCTGGCTTGAGGGCCAGATGGCTTACTCACGTTCCCAATTTATATGACAAATGTGCTGCTTCAGATGCATATCCAAGAAAGTATAGTATTAATGGTAGGACTCTTGGCAGTGTGGAGGATCAGAGGGATCTTGGGGTCCGAGTCCATAGGACGCTCAAAGCAGCTGCACAGGTTGACTCTGTGGTTAAGGCGGCATATGGTGTATTGTCCTTCATCAATCGGGGAATTGAATTTAGGAGCCGAGAGGTATTGTTGCAGCTATATAGGTCCCTGGTCAGACCCCACTTGGAGTACTGCGCTTAGTTCTGGTCACCTCACTACAGGAAGGATGTGGAAGCCATAGAAAGGGTGCAGAGGAGATTTACAAGGATGCTGTCTGGAATGCAGAGCATGCCTTATGAAAGCAAGTTGAGGGAGCTTGGCTTTTTCTCCTTGGAGCGACGGAGGATGAGAGGCGACCTGATAGAAGTATATAAGATGATGAGAGGCATTGATCGGGTAGATAGTCAGGCTTTTCCCCAGGGCTGAAATGGTTGCCACAAGAGGACATAGTTTTAAGGCGCTGGGGAGTAGGTATAGAGGAGATGTCAGTGGTAAGTTTTTTTACTCAGAGAATGGTGAATGTGTGAAATGGGCTACTGGCAACGGTGGTGGAGGCGGATACGATAGGGTCTTTTAAGAGACTTTTGGATTGGTACATGGAGCTGAGAAAAATAGAGGGTTATGGGTAAGCCTAGTAATTTCTAAGGTAGGGACATGTGTGGCACAGTTTTGTGGGCTGAAGGGCTTGAATTGTGCTGTAGGTTTTCTACGTTTTCTAAAGCCATAAATTTCAGTTTGTGCACGTCCAGAAAATTGCTGAATTTTGCAAAATAGTAATAATAAAAAAACATGAAGTTTTGCTTTTGAGATGGACTGGACACAGTAGGCAATATTCCACAAATGTTTAATCCAAGACTTTTACAACCATCAACCAAATAACTGAATACAGACTGGTCAAAATCACAGATCAAAAAGACCTGTTAATCTTCTGAGAGGTGCATTTAAGAGCTTCTTGGCCAACTTCAATGGGTCAGAAATAAAACTGCGATATTTAGAAATTTATTTTGTCCACACTATTTTATTTTGTGCACAATTATTAACATGTCAGCAGTCTCCACTGCAGAGACTCTGTTTTAAATCTTTTTATTTCGACTCTGAATGCTTTTGCATCATCCAAATAGATAGCAATATTTCATGCATTCATGTACAGTGAACCAACTGCAATGACTTCCCTTCCTGTTTACCACATCATTACTTCAGGAGTTCCCCAAGGACTCATCCTTAGGCACCTCAACCAATTCTCATCCATTTCCCTTCAACATTGTGCAAAAATGTCAGATTCCCCCCCAAATGTTCACAGTACCCAGTCGTACCTCACTACCACTGCAATTTGTTGCACTTCTTGTCAAGCATCCAGGAGTTGCTAAGCAGACATTTCATTTACCTATTGGGAAGACAATTGACATGGCCTCTGTTCTCCCCCACAAAGTCCACTGCCAAGCCACAGACTCCATGCCTCTTATGGACAACTGGATGAGCCTGAAACAGCCTTTAAAGTATCTGATCCAAGCATGTGCTTGCAACCACGAGGGGTCTGCTTCTTAATCCATAACTTATGGTGCTCGGACGTGACGGTCCTAGCGAGCTCCTGCTCACCCAGCCTGGAATATCTAGTGGTGAAGTGTCGACCATTCTATCTGCCAAGCGAGTTCACGTCAGCTATCCTGATGGCAGTCTACATCCCACTACAGACTGACATGAAGCCTGCACTCAATGAGCTATACTCCATGGTCAGCAACCTTGAGACAGGATACCGAGGCCCTCTTCCATCGTCGCAGGTGACTTCAATCAGGCCAACCTCAAAAGTGTGTTACCAAAATACTATCAGCACATCTCCTGCTCCACCAGGGGCACCAACACCCTTGACCACTGCTATACAACCAAAGATGCCTTCCGAGCCACCCCTCATCCTCACTTTGGGAAATCAAACCACCAGGCTGCGCTCCTTCTCCCTGCATACAAACAGAAACTGAAACAGGAGGATCCAGTACAGAGAGTCATGCAGTGCTGGTCTGAGGAAGCAGATGAGCTCCTACGTGACTGCTTTGAGACAGTGGACTGACCCATGTTCAAAGACTCAGCTGCCAGCCTTGATGAGTATGCCACCACCATCACAGATGTTACAGATTAGGTTACTATTTGGTCAATGTCCCTTTAAGACATAGTACAGTTGTGTGTGCGTGTGTGTGTGGCGTTATTAAGACAACAACAGGAGATAACGACGTGCTGACGTTTTGGTTCAGTCAGAGTCAGGAAGGAGAGAGAGGAGAAGAGAGACACTGCCTGCTGGTCTCTGTATCGATGGATGAAAAACAATGATAGTGTCTGTCACTACAATCCACGTATGGATTCTTGGAATAATCCAGTGGAGTCCACTTTGTCGTTAACCTGTAGTGGGAAACAGGTGTTTGTGTAGACGGCCACATCTCAAATGCCTTTTGGGGTGGTAGATACTTTGGAACAAAGCAATGGAGATCATCAGTGACGAAGGTGTCATGGGTTCCATCGTGGAACATTTGGATTTCGTAATTTCTCTCTATTCTCTCTCTACATTTTCCCTTCAGTCAACGGTGGTTTTGCAAAAGCCTTTGCTCACATTTCACCTTACGGCTTGCTGAACTGAACTTTGAGAACTATTCCTGGACTTGGAGTTTGGGAATTTGCCACACACACACACTTCGAGTTTAGTTTTTGGGGTTAATGTTCAACATCTAACATTTTTACTTTTTTTTTTCATTATCATAAGTAGTTATTAATAAAATAGTTTCTAACACTTATACATGACTCAGTGTGTTTCTTTTGTTGCTGGTACACAACACAGACTTTATCAGTAAGTGTGTGGAGGACTGAGTACCAAAGACGACAATGCGGGTGTTCCCGAACAGGAAACCCGGGACCTGGGAGAACCACTCCCTACTGAAGGCGAAGACTGCTGCACACAAATCTGGTGATCCTGATCTGTACAAGAAATCGAGGTATGACCTTTGGAAAGCTATCAGGGATGCCAAGAGGCAATACTGGCTCAATATAATCCCTGACCAGCCGTCAGTCACGGCAGGGCTTACATGCCATAACAGGCTAAAAGACGAAGACGGGCTGCATAGTTAACAACAGCGAATCCCTTCCTGGTGAATTTAACGCATTCTATGTGCATCTTGAACAGAAGGGAAGTGGATTGGCACCACCCACCCTGACAGCCTCCAATGCAGCTGAACCTGTGATCACAGTTGAGGATGCAAGATCAGTCTTCCAGAGAGTGAACGCGAGGAAAGCACCTGGCGCAGATGGTGTCCCTGAACGTGTGCTCAGATCTTGTGCTGATCAGCTGGCAGAAGTATTTGCAGACAGATTTAACCTCTCCTGCTTCAATCTCAGGTTCCACCTGTTTTAAGAAGACCACTTTCATTCCGGTACCGAAGAAAAGCAATGACTACCGACCAGTGGCTCTGACATCTACCATCATGAAGTGCTTTCAGAGGTTGGTCATGGCACGCATCAACTCCAGCCTCCCAGACAATCTTGACCTACTGCAATTCGCCTATCACTGAAACAGGTCTACAGCGGATGCCATCTCCGTGGCCCTACACGCAGCTCTGGAGCATCTGGGCAGTAAAGACACACACGTTAGACTATTGTTTATTGACTACAGCTCTGCCTTCAATACAATAATCCCAAGCAAGCTTGTCACCAAACTCCGAGACCTAGGACTCAACACCTCCCTCTGTAATTGGATCCTTGACTTTCTAACCAACAGATCGCAATCAGTGAGGATAGGCAGCAATACCTCCAGCATGATTATTCTAAACACTGGTGCCCCACAAGACTGCGTCCTCAGCCCTCTACTCTACTCCCTATATACTCAGGACTGTGTGGCCAGATTCTGCTCCAACTCCATCTACAAGTTTGCAGAAGATACCACCGTTGTAGGCTGTATCTCAAACACCGATGAGTGGGAGTACAGGAAGGAGATAGAGAGCTTAGTGGAATGGTGTCATGACAACAACCTTTCCCTCAATGTCAACAAAACTAAAGAGCTGGTCATTGACTTCAGGAAAGGGGGCGGTGTACAGGCACCTGTCTACATCAATGATGCTGAGGTCGAGAGGGTTGAGAGCTTCAAGTTCCTGGGAGCGAACGTCACCAACAGCCTGTCCTGGTCAAATCATGTAGATATCATGGCCAAGAAAGCTCACCAGCACCTCTACCTCCTCAGAAGGCTAAAGAAATTTGGTTTGTCCCCTTTGACTCTCACCAATTTTTAACCGATGCACCATAGAAAGCGTCCTATTTGGATGTATCGCGGCTTGGTACAGCAACTGCTCTGCCCAGGACCACAAGAAACTGCAGAGAGTTGTGGACACAGCCCAGCGCATCACGGACACCAGCCTCCCCTCCTTGGACTCTGTAGCAGCCAGCATAATCAAAGACCCCACTCACCCCGGACATTCTCTCTTCTCTCCTCTCCCATAGGGTAGAAGATACAGGAGCCTGAGGGCACATACCACCAGACTTAAGGACATCTTCTATCCACTGTGATAAGACTATTGAATGGTTCCCTTATACAATGAGATGGACTATGACCTCATGATCTACCTTGTTGTGACCTTGCACCTTATTGCAGGGCACTTTCTCTGTAGCTGTGACACTTGACTCTGTGCTGTTATTGTTTTTACCTGTACTACATCAAAGGACTCTGTACTAACTCAATGTAACTGCACTGTGTAATGAATTGACCTGTACGATTGGTATGCAAGACAAGTTTTTCACTAAACCTCGGTGCAAGTGACAATAATAAACCAATACCAAAGCCAATTACTCCATCTCCATATAATTGACCTATGCCTCTCTCCCTGCCGCTGAGGTTATTTCTAATATTGATTTTCAAATGCTCTCCTAACCAGCTTCCCAATTTATATCCATTATCAATAACAATTGTGTTGTCTACACCTTTACTTGCATCATCCAATTCACCTCCCTTGTACATTGATCTACGTTCACTTTCAGTCAGGCAATGACTTAAATTAAAATTTTCAATCTCCTCTTTAAATCCCTCCATGACCTCATTTGGATCTAGCTGTAACATAGGCAGACAGTGAATTTAGATAAGGTTTGCCAGTAAACAAAAATATTTAAAGAAATACTTCTTAATGTTCAAAAGTACATTCCATTGAAAAGTAAAATCAAAAGAGGGCAAATGACGAAATCCACCTGTGGCTAACCGCATAGTTATCAACAGCATTAGACCAGAGGAGGCTTGGAACATTGCCATACAGTAGTAGGTTTAAGGATTTGGTAGATTCTAAGGAAGCAACAACAAATTTACAAACATAGAATACAGAAGTACCTCCAAAACCATGGCTAACAAGAAATATTAAAAAATGCAGAGCTTCTGTTATCGTGCAAAAAAGTTAAATAAATGAGGGTTCTCCCAGAGACACAAGAAACTGGGGATGCTGGAATCTGGAGCAACACACAAGATGCTAGAGGGACTTGAGGGTCAGGCAAAATCTACAGAGAGAAATGGCAGTCAACATTTTGGGTTGAGACCCTTCATCTGGAAGAAGGTTTCACTGTCCATCTTCCTCCATATATGCTGCCCGACCTGCTGAGTCCTTCCAGCATCTTGTGTTTTTCCTCCCAGAGACAATGACAGGAGAAATTATGGCAATAAACAAAATGTTGATGCAGCACTACAAGTTATATGTCTTCACTAAAATAGGCAAGAAACACAGTAGGAATACAAGGAAGCCAAAGGTCAAACGAGAGTGAATAATTTGAAGCAATTATTTTTAAGAGAAAATACTGGAGAAGTTCAAGGGGTTTCAAATCCTATGACTTCCATGGACGTGACAGCTTACATCCAAAGGCTCCGAGAGGAACAGTCACTGAGCAAGTGGTGCATAATGATAATCTTTCATCAATATCTAGATTCCAGAATGGTGTGTACACACACACATACCACTGCCATTCAAGAAATAAATTTAAGAGAAAATCATGGAAGAGTTAACTTAGATTTTCAGGTAAATGCTGGCACCAAGTAATGAAGATATGGTAACATAAAATTTAAAAATTAATAATATGATTAGGCAAAAACAACACAACTTCATGGAAATGAAATAATATTAGACAAATCTAATAATTTTTTTTTTGAGGACATGACCAGACTTTAATTGGCTGGCTCAAATTTGCTCTGACAATGCTTTGTGATATTCTACATTAATGATACAAGATGAAGCCTAGTAGCTGCCTGTTCAAACATAAGAGGGCATGGAATGTGTTCAATTTTGTATCAGCCGTGCTCAGTTACTTTGTTCATAGTATTTCTGCACGTGTATGAATTTCATTCTATCCACGTGAGCATTCGTCACTTAAGCAACTGCAATTTGAGTTCAGCCAAGAATACAACCTAAACCCTATCATGTACACTTTTCAGCACGAGCCCCAGAACATATTCTGGAATACACCAAGGAGATTCTACACCTACACCCGTATTAACACAATTAATGAAAGCCAGCAACTTACCATATCTGTCTACAAATAATGAGAAACCTCCTGATTATAATTGGTGGTTATGACACCAAAATAGGTTTCATCGCCTAAATGACACATTTCCCTGCCATCAACAATTCACAAACTGTCCTGCGATCTTAACTTCCTCACCTTTAATGCTGTCTTCCCCCCAAGTAGAGTCAAATCCAAAATCAATGTCACCACTTTTCAATCAACCAGAAAACACAACTTAACACAGCTTTGATTGTTAAATCCTCCCAAGTTGATGCACACTGCACTTCAAAACATTCAGAGATGGCTTCTGCTATTTCCTTAAGGTAGCATATTCCTCTCAACAGCAAATTCAATATTACTTTAAATTTTTCACTCTCATTTGACCTTCAGTTCCCTCATATCCCAAGGACGTTTAGTCTTCCGCACTGAAGTCAAAAATTGTTTAATGCCTTAGCATTTTCTTTACTCAACCAACCACAAATATTCCACTTGGAACCCCTTGACAAGGTGCATCATCTTAAACTGTACCTGGCACAAACGCTTTCAGTCAAAAACCTATCTGTCCCTTTTCCCTCTTGCTTACTCAATAGCTCAGGGAAATCCCATCTGCAGTTACCTTGTCCACCATTGCTACTTCAAGAGATAAGTACTCCATCTTCAACAAATTTATAACCAACTGCAAGATTACGGCCACATGGACAAAATCTTACTTGAAGAATAAGGTGGGCAAGTAATTTGGATGGGGCTATGGGATTGGGGAGGGATGGCACGTTGAGGGTGCAGCTGTTTGGAGGGTGCAGAGAGTTTGGAGGGTGAAGGGGAGTTGCAAAGATGAGATAGGTGGGCAGGGGACACAGTTCAAAGGAGGGTAGAAAATCAAGGCTGCAAATAGATGGCTGGGGGAGATGCCATGACTGAGAGGGGAACAGAAGGGTCCATGAAGTGATGAGGGGCTTTGTGGGGGGGGGGGGGGGGGGGTTGGGCTAATTAGAAGAGGGAGGGAGAGGGACAGAAGGAATCTAGGTAGAAAGTGAGGGGGTAAGGTTGAAAGAAAAGTAGAGTGAAAAATACTGAAGAACTGGGAAGAGGGAAAATAAGGGAGGGGGTGGGGAGGTCATGGAGGAAGGTAGCCAAAGGGGAAAGGAACAAAGCAGAAAAGGTACAAAATGTAAAGAGAAGCATAAGATGCAAAGTTCAAAAAAAAGACAAAGAAACAAATGAAAAGTAATTCTCCATCACAACACGTAATATGCCTTTTAGTCCTATCAAAGCATTTGAGTCAGTTAAGCACTTTTGATGTTCATTTTCCTAATATGCAAGTGATTCAACAGCAAGCCACATACTTATTAAACAAAGAGGAGTTTATCTACTGACAGATGTGCCTGTCTCATTCTAATTATTTAAATACAGTACAAAACCAAAACAACAAAAAAAATCACCCTGAAGTCCATTTCTAAAAGTCAGTGAACTGCAACTAAAATTCTAGTAAACCACAATGTTGGACAGTTATCATGCCCACTGAACTGTGATGAGCACTTAAAAGTAGTTATGGAGTGCGGTGGTATCTGTTGAGAACAACAGATGGGCAGTGTGTTGATTATAGAGTGTGAATGAAGCAAATTGAACTTGTGAGTTAAGATTTTTAAAAAATCACATTTTAAAGTATACTGACTGGAGTGCAATATTTCAAAGAGAATGCACTCAGTGTTGTGGGATCTGAGATTTAGTTTGCCAGTTTTTGAAATGACTTTTTCAATTTATCAGATTTGAGAGAATAAACTTTCATGATATGTTTCAAATGAGCCCATCATGTGGATGGCCTCCTCACAATAATCACTTCAAATAACTTAACCATTACAACACAGGAGACCATTCAGCCCATTAGGTTTATACTGGCTCCTAACAGAGAAATTCCATTGTTCTCTCATTTCCTGGAGCTTCACAACTTTTCTCTCAGAACTCCAGACATCTATACCTACAGAGACTTGGAAGAAAATTCTTCATTTAGTTAATACATCTTCAATGTGTGCCAGACATTCTTTGATACAGTTTAAGGTAGTTCACAGGACCCATATGTCAAAAGATAAGCTAGCTCATTTTTATCAACATATAAATCCTGTATGTGACAGATGTAAATCGAATGTGGCTTCTTTGACACACATTTTGGTCCTGTCCTCTTTCGGAAAAATATTGCAAAGATATTTTTTAACATTATTTCAAATGTATTGAAGATTGATTTACAACCTCATCCTATCACTGCAATTTTTGGATTACCAAGTCTGGCCATTTATCTGCCTCCGCTAACTGTATGATTGCCTTTGTTACCTTAATGGCCAAATGATCCATTTTGCTTCAATGGAAGGATCCAATACCCCCTACTACTTTTCAATGGTTCTCTCAAACTATATCACGTTTAAACTTGGAAAAAATTAGGAGTGGTACTGTTGATCCTTCGCTTAAATTTGAGCAAGTTTGGAGTCCATTTATTCAATATTTTCACATGATATAGATCCCCTTGTAATAACCTTTCAACTTACAGGAATGGAGTTGACGACATAATATTGCTCTGTTTCTACTGAGAAATTTTAGTCCAGTTTTTTTTCTGTTTGTTTTTTTTTGAAATTTTTTTTCTTTAGCTTAGTTTGGTTTGATATACTGTTTATAAATTTTCTTATTGTTTTGGGGATTTTTTTTCTTTTTTTATATTTTATAATAAATCTTCTTTCTTTTCTTTTATATTCTATTCATTCACTAGAGATCATTGGATCTACAGATTTTTTATATACTTCATTGTTTTTTAAGATTATCCATGCCATGATTGTTCTTCCGATCTCTGTATTACATGTACAAACGTTGATGTTATATATTAATCTGTATTAATTTGAAAACTAATAAAAAGATTGAAAAAGAAAGAAACTTTTCTCTCACATGCCCACTAATTCTCCTTTGATTCTATTTCCCAGTACATACACTGTAAGGTAATTTACAATACTAAAGTAACCTCCCAGTAGGTTTTTGGTTTGTGGGAGGAAACTGGAGCAAACAACAGAACATACAAACTCCAAACAGACAGCACCCAGGAGCAGGATCAAAACCTGGGTTTCAAGAGCTGCTACAACACCACAGTTAATGAACTGTTCCACAGCATGCTGCTCTGGCTGAACATAGATGCAGAAGTCACGTTGGGAATTGTAACAGCCTCTTGTTATATCATCCACTTGCTTTGCTCCTTGTTCATGCATTAACCGGAAATAACGCAGAGGTGATTTTTGACAAGACGAAGTAATTTAAAATATGAAGTTCATACACTGCCAAATAATCAGGGTGTTCGGAGTAATCATTTTGCTTAAAAATTGATTTTGCCGAAAGATAGCAATGCAAATTTTTTTTTATACACAAATGAAAAATATCAATCAAATAAAAGAAAAAATGAAATAAGAAATAAAAATATTCTGGAAATACTCATCAGGTCTAGGACCATACACAGAGAGAGAACAAGAGACCAAGTTTCAAGCTGAAGACCTTTCCTTAAGTGAAAGGTCAACCTTTTGAGCATTTTTTGTTTTTATTTTTGATTTTCAGCATTTGCAACTTTTTGCTCTGAGCAAAATCATGCTGACTCACTACCATGCGTACAAACAAGAGTTACAAAAAACTCATTGGCATACTTTTACAATCTCTATCACTGAGTACTCCAGACAGCAGCACTTAAACTACTCTCTACTTCCATAACTTACAAGGAGAACGATAACAATTGAACTACAGTGACAAGGAGATGTGCAAGTCTGAACAATATTTATCCACTTCATGTGAAGGCTTCAAAATGCCTTTCCCTGTACTAATTTACAGCGAGTCAAGATGTGAATTCAATGTAGAGCTTCCACTATCATAGAAAACCACAACAAATAAATGAAATGCTGGCATATTATAATAAAACCACTTTTAAGAGAAATACCCTGAAATTATATGGATTGTAAACTAATCTGTGTAAGCATTGCCCAGCTTGCAAAAAATTAAACATTCTTCTTGTTTGTCCAATTGCTGTTGGCACTGCAATTACCAGAACATGTTGCATTTGCTAACGTGGATCTCCCAAATTCTTTTATTTACATAAATGGTGTGCAAGATGACAGATGCAGTAAATGACTGGAGTTAAATTTAATCATAGTCCCTGAACACAACTTTAATAACTTAACAGCTCAATTTACATAGCCATTTCCAAAAGAACTTCAATGCTGAGGGAATTCACAACAGACAATACCAGAACTGCTTAGTCTGTGCAGTCCAACTTTTCATCAGAAAAATTCACAAAAAAGATCAAACTCAAGACATGAACTCTGTCTCTCCTAATCCCAGTCAAGCTGCCACTGGCTTCTGGGATAGATTTCCACAGAATTGAAGTGAATAAATTTAACTCATTTCAATTCCAAATTGGCTATCAGCCCTGATTCAAATTTCCCAACTTGGGTAAACAAACTCCCAGCATCAAGCATTTTTTGAATTCTATATGGATCAAGTAGAGGACACCCACATTCTTTAAAACTTAATCTTTCTTCACTAGACAATCGCCTCATTCCCGAAATGAACATCCACTCATTCCTTCCAAAGCAAATAGATTCTTCTTTCAGGAGATATGAACTGTACACAGTATTCCATATGTAGTCTTTTCAAGGCTCTGTATTACCTAAAAAAAAACTGCTGAAAATATTCAGCAAGTTAGCAACATCTAATTGAAAAAGAATCAGAATTACATGATGTGCAAAGTGGCTCATGCTTTCCAGGTTATCATCTGGAACATTTCTTGTCAGAGGGTGGACAGGTTTGCTTAATGGATGCTGGGAGCAAGGGCCAGCCTCCCGATTGCTTCAGCATCTGGCGTAATTTAATTTCAATCTATGTATCTAACATAAGACTTCCACACTCTTGTATTCCAATTCCTTTGAAATAAAGGCCAGTGCAGCATTTCCCTGCAGTAAATCCATGTGTTTTTTAAATTACCCATTTAAGAGGAGAAATGTTGTATGGAATAAAAATCAAAAATTAAAATGCTAACCCAACAAGCCTTCCCTTTTAACTGGAACAGCAAAGTCAAAACTGCACTGGTGGACACCAGATATACGTTCTCCAGGTACATCTGGCATAAAAGTGGTTGCTGAAGAGAGGCACCCAGGATAAATGGATTCCTCAGTGCAATAGTGCGCGAATCTATTAATGGCACCTCAACACCTCTGAATGTCAACATTTTTCACTCTCACCTTCAAATAAACATTTTCCTACCAATTAGATATCGTCATTAACCCTCATTATATTTCATCTGCCCTGTTCACAACCATTTAACCTGTTACCTCAGTGCATCCTTACCTGCCCTCCTCACTTTGGATCATGAAGAACCATCAATACTTTACACTAAATCAATTTTACTGTCATTGATTTTGACCAATAATAAATTAACTTTATTCTTTCCGTTTCCTACCCATGAACCAACAATCCCCAGATATATTACTCTCCCAATCATGTACACCAATTTTCTTTAATTACATCTTACCAATGCTTTTTGAAAATCCAAATTACATCCATTCATCCATCTTTTTCTGCTCTTGAAGTTACATCAAAAAAAATCATGCCAGTTATTAAACATTGGCCTTGTGTTGGTTCTCAAAAGTAACTTGTTACTTTCAGCATTTCCCCCTTCTACTCATGTCTAACAAAATGGTTCATGGTACTTCCTTTCTGTAATGGTTGTGAGGTTGCTTGCCTTCTAATTTGTCAGTGGCATTTTTAATCAATCTACTAAGTATTTTGGCACTTCCTTTAAAAACCCTCAGGTATCAACCATCATGCCCAGAGGATTTGTTATCTTTTAGTTTCACTTTCTTTTAAATATTTTAGACCAGCTTCCTCATGCTCATTAAACCCTTGGTCATCACAATCTTTAGAAAGTACTTTTATTGCAACAATCACAAAGTCACTGGTTCTTGCCTCGGCCATTTTGTTATTCTCTGTTATAATCTCCCCTATCGCTGCCCTGAAGGGATCTATGCTCACTTTTGCTGATCCCTTCCTCTTTCATTCAATATGAAGGCTTTTTCACTATGTTTTCGTCTCCTGCTAGTTTACTGTCAATTGATGACAAACCTAAAAATAAACACATCAAGGGGGCAAAAGTAGTAGAAATAGCTCCCAAGAAAAAAAAGGATGTTCACCTACCTTTTCAGCTTTTTTCTCACTTGAACCCTTTGACCACTTACTGGAATTAAGGTTCCAAGAGGCACAAGGAACTCTCTGACCCCTTGCTCAAATAGCTGTTAGGAAACAAATCTCACCAAGGTACCCTATCATGCAAACAACTGCAACCCGGTCTGTGCCCAAAGCCCAAATTAATGCTCAGGAGTGGAAACATGAAGCTGTTTCTCCCTCTCAGAGGCTCAAAAGCATGCAGTTCATTTTTTTAGTGAGCCCAAAACTCAGCACACTCAATGGACTGGCATGCTTTGTCTTCTTGTCTGCCAATGCTGCAAGTTTACAGTGCACATCCTTCACTTTTGTCCCTCCAGGACTCCACATACTTTAACTTTGTCTATTGAGAATAACGTATTCCCTCGATACTTTGCTCCTGTTATGCAAGGAAACAATTACTTTCCCTCTTCAGTTGTGTCAAACTTTCATCCAACTGAAACTCCTCCCCACAAATTTTTTCTGTTTATGCACTCCCTTCTTTCTTTATAACTGCTTGATCTTTCCCACAACTATGCATTTTATCACTTTGTTTGACAAACTTGATCTAAACCTGATCATACTTCAGTGCCTCCCCTCTTTTGTCCACCTATCACTGCTCTGCTTTTCCCCCCTTTATATTGGGCTTCCCCTTTCCCTATCTTCAGTCCTGAAGAAGGGTCCTGACCCGAAATGTTGACTGCCTGCTTTTCTCTATGGATGCCGCCTAGCCTGCTGAGTTCCTCCAGCATCATAGTGTCTTTCATCAGTGACAGATATTTCCATTTAAGATTCAACCATAAGTGAAAGAAACTATTGAATATTACTGATCACAGCATGAAAACTTAATCTGTGGTTTTTCCAACTTGTACAATTGAAGTGGTTACTAGATTAATAGAACAGAACAGCACAGAACAGGCCCTTCGGCCCACAATGTTGCGCCGACATAGCTACTCCATCTTACCAACAGAATGTCCATATCCCTCCATTTCCCTCTCATTCATGTGCCCATCCAAGCCCCTCTTAAAAGCCCCCAATGAATTTGCCTCCACCACCCTATCAGGCAATGCATTCCAGGCATCAACCACACTCTCAGTAAAAAAATGTACCCCTGACATCTGTTCTGAACCAACCCCCTCACCTTAAATGTATGCCCTCTGGTATTGGATCATTCAATAATGGGAAAGAGATATTGCTTATCCAGCCTATCTATGCCCCTCAATTTTATACACTTCCAACAGATCACCCCTCAGCCTCTGCCGCTCCAGAGAAAAGAGCCCAAGTTTGTCCAGCCTCTCCTGATAGCACATGCCCTCTAATCCAGGCAGCATCCTTGTAAACCTCCTCTGCACCCTCCCTAAAGCCTTAACATCCTTCCTATAGTGAGGTGACCAGAACTGCACGCAATACTCTAAATGCAGCCTAACCAGAGTTCTATAGAGATGCATCATAACTTCTCGACTCCTATACTCAATACCCCAATTAATAAATGCAAGCATTCCATAAACCGCCTTAACCACCCTATCTACCTGTGTAGCCACTTTCAATGAGTCATGGACTTGCACCCCAAGGTCTGTCTGCTCTTCAAAACTGTTAAGGGTCTTGCCGTTTACGGTGTACTGCCTCTTGACATTAATCCTACCAAGGTGCAACACCTCACATTTATCCAGGTTAAACTCCATCTACCATTTCTCTGCCCACATCTGCAGCTGATCTATGCTGACCTATATCATGCTGTATCCGTGATCTGTTTAGATTTCTAGCAAGGATATTTTATACCTGATTCAACACATTAGCTTGCCCCTTTTACTAATCTGCTCCAGAACCACCAACACTTTATCCATTTCTAATACACCTTAAAATCTTACTTCCAAATGCACGTCATAAAACATTAAAATCTACAATTGCACAAGTCTTTGCAGTTTAAAAGTTGCACTTTACAAATACAAAATGATCAAGCAAAACAAAACAGACATTTTTATGATCACACTCAAAATGCTTGAGGAACTCAGCAAGTCAGGCAGCATCTATGGAGGGAAATGGACAGTCAACGTTTCGGGTCGAGGCCCTTCATCTGGACTGAAAGATAGAGTGGACATGGTTCCTCCAGCTTTTTGTGTGTTGCTCCAGATTCCAACATCTGCAGTCCCTCGTGTCTCGATTTCTGAGATAACACTTAATTTGTACCGGAGACATAAGTCCTGACGCAGGATGTCGGCCAGAACAAAACGTCGACAATTTCTCTCCCCCTCCTCATAGAAGCTGCTCGACCCGTCGAGTTCATCCAACAGATTGTTTGTTGCTTAATTTATACTGCTTGGATGGCTCTGAGGAAAAGGAATCTTAAGACATTCCTCAGCAGCTTTTATTTTGTCATATCAAGTACCAGGTCAGAGTTAACTACGTATGGAAGAGCACAAGTTGAAACTGTATTCAGGCAATCTCTTTCATGAGCATCTCAGGACCAAGATAGTGAGGGGTGTGAGGATAGACGTGGCTCTGAAGTTCAGGGTCACTGAAATGTCACAATGCAGAGGGCAGCAAATGTGCAATGCCTGCATCCCGTTTAAAATCTTACTGGATGAGGAAGGGATGTTAAAACTTGCAATGCACGGAAGTGGCGACACCCCTGCGGTTTGCACTTACCGACATAGTGGAGGTTGAGCGCCAGGTACTTGTACTGGAAGAGCAGGTTGTTGTTGTTGCGGGCCTGGATCTGCTGGAAGAAGGAGCTCACGTCCCAGCGGTACAGCATCTCCAGCACCATGATGCTGGGCACCCGCAGGGCCACGTTCAAAACCGCCTCCAGTTTCTCCCTCACGCCGTTCATTATCACCCGCAGACCGGCCATGAGGTGAGGGGTGCGGAGCGGAGCGGGGCGCGGACGGGCGAAAGGCGAAACAACAAGAAAAAAGGTGCGGGCGGGCTCCCGGGCTGTTTCTGTCACTTCAAGGTAGAACAAAGACCGGTGCCCCACTCCTCGTTCAGACCATACTCCGCCGCACGACCCTTCCTCACACTCCTTTAACGTGTATTCTGATCTCTCGACAAGCTGGAAAGAAACAAACGCACCAGACGGAAGGTGGGGGGAGGGAATAAAAAACAAATCCCACCCGTCAACCAGCCGCCATTATCCCGCCCGGGCGTCCGGTGCAGCGCGCAGGCGCACTGCAGGAGGCGGAGGCCGCGCGTGCGCAAGGCGGGGGCGCGCTGGCGGTGGTGCGCGCTTGCTGCTTCCGCCTGTGGGAGCCCGTCCATTACCAGTGTCTGCCCTGTAGCTTAGTCGCAACATATTGGGCAGCAGTGCCCTATGTGTCAGCTTGCTGCTCTCAAGGCTTGGTTTTTTTTTGTCTGCCTTGCTCTGATTCCCCCTGCCCCCTTCCCATTGTTGAATAGTGCTCTCAGACAAGGCACAGCATAAAACACAATGAACATAAACCTCTCCTCACCCCACCTTTTTCCCCAAATTTGTTTCCCCTATTGGAGCTGATTTTTCCTTTTAATCCAGGGAAGGTGATCGTCATCCCTGAGGACGTTTCCATCAAAGATAATGTCGCTGTTTCGATAAGATATTAAAGCTGAGGAGAAGCAAATGACATGACGTGGCTCATCTGATTACCTGAATCCCATGAAAAGGAGCAGGACCATTAGTTCTTCTGACAGAAAATCAAAAAATCTGTGGATGCTGGAAATCTGAAATAAAAACAGAAAATGCTGAAAATTCTCGGCAGGCCAGGCAGCATCTCTGGAGTGAGAAACAGTCAATGTTTCAAGTCCAAGACCTTCATCTGAACTGAAACAAAACAAGTTTGTTTTTGGCAGCAGAGTAGGAATGTGTAGAACAAAAGGAATATAACTGATAGCATGAGACCAAATGAGTAAATGTGGTAGTTAGGTTGCAGCTAGAGTCAGATTATGCTTCTTCTTCTTTGTCATGTATTGCTAATGGTAACATTGTGAGACTTGCCCAGCAGGCTGGACTATATGATTAGAAAAAGAAAAATTGAGCCAGAATAATGGCAGGCACTAATGACCAGTTACGATACAGACAGAAAGAGTGAGTCACCTCAAGTTAGAGAATTCAATATTCAGTCCTGAAGGCTTGCATTTTGCCCAGACAGAAGATGAGATGTTGTTCCTCAAGCTTGTGTTGGGCCTAGTAACACTGCAGGAGGTGACAGTAAGAAATGTCAGAGTGGAGGGCAGCCAGAAGATCAGAGTCACTCGGCCCTTATGACTCCTGTTTATCACAAATTCCGTTTCAATATTTTCTTGATGCAGCGAGCTTTGCAAAGAAAGACATCAACCTGAACCAGTGCTTACCATAGTACCTACTACTTAACTGAACTTTTGTTTATTAACACTAGTTTCTCTCATACTGTTCACTTTAGCTGATATAGGATTTCACCTTGATGCTCTTAAATCCAAGTGATGCAGATCAGAATCAGATTTATTATCATTGACTTATATGAAGTGAAATGTGTTGTTTTGTGGCAGCAGTACAGTGCAAAGACATAAAATTACTATTAATTACAAAGGTAGATAAGATAAGATAAGATACCTTTATTAGTCACATGTACATCAAAACACACAGTGAAATACATTTTTTTGCATAGTGTTCTGGGGGCAGCCCGCAAGTGTTGCCACGCTTCCGGCGCCAACATAGCACGCCCACAATTTCCTAACCCGTACGCCTTTGCAATGTGGGAGGAAACCGGAGCACCCAGAGGAAACCCACGCAGATACAGGGAGAATGTACAAACTCCTTACAGACAAGGAATAACAAAGTAGCATTCATGGGTTCATGGAACATTCAGAAATCTGATGGCCGAGGGGAAGAAGCTGTTTCTGAGATGTTGAGTGTGGGTCTTCAGGCTCCTGTACCTCCTCCCTGATGGTAGTAACAAGAAGAGGGCATGTTCCGGATGGTGAGGGGCCTTTCTGATGGATCCTCATTTGAACAGATTTGGCAAACAGCTTGTTCAGCAATTCACATCCAGATCTGGTTTGACAAAACAACATCAGTCAGTGATCCTGACTACCAAAGTGCTCAGTATTCAAGAATTATCTTTCAAGGCTCAGGTGATCCTACCAGCACCTGTTGCCTCCCTGCCGCCCAAATGCATCCTCCCAGTTTCTTGCATCAACCAAAAATGATCTCTTTCAACCACTTTCCATTATTTCCACCACCCCTACTTCCAACAAGTGTAAGGAGATCATGCATGTCTTTGTCACTAATATTGACATCATTTAATCCACTTCCTCTATTGGTTTGCTCCCTTCCCAAGGGGAGACAAATCTCATCTGACATTGCCCCCTGCCCTAGCCTTGATTTGCATCTTTCTCTAGTTTCTCTCCAATTTGCCTTCATGCTTTCCCTGTGACCATCTTGGTCATGAATCCCATCTTCTCGTTCCATGATCTTATTTCCACTACATTCCTGTCCACCCAAGATCAGCTTGCAGAACCCACGTTAACTGTAACTGTGCATGTTTCTTGTTCCTCTCTCTCACTTCCTCAATTCAACTTTTCTCACCACTCTACTGTAAAGAACCTCCAAAATCCACATCCTTCTGAAAACTACCCTATATCCAAACTTCCTCCTCCTCTCCACAGTGTTGAATATGATGATTCCTCCCAATTCCTTGTCCATATTTTCCAGGGTCCTCTCCCTGTCATAGTACAAAGCAAAGATGAGCAAGATCACATGACTTCCTGAGCAATTAATCTATCCCTCACCATCCTTATACCTGCCAACATTGAATTCCAATAAGGAAAAGGAATAAGAAATTAAATCTAAAGGAGTGGTTTTCACATATGGAAAGAACTTTGGATGAATATTTATGACTTATAAATCAGTAAGCATTACTGTTTTAAAACATATTCTGCTGACTTTGCAGATGTCTGCACTTTGAATGAACATAGGGCTTGGCTTTGCTGACATTCAATGTCCTGTTTCAATGCCTGACCGATTATCACTTAAATGAAGCACAACAGGAGATAGAAACCTGTAGTCAGTTACCAAGGGTCAATACATTGAATGCCACAATTTTGGGCAATTTTTTTTAAACTACTGATTATGTCTTGTAATTTTATACTTCCACCCACACTGCTAACTTATCTTCCTGTCATTGACTAAATTGGATGTGCAGCTTTCTATCCTATCACTGAAGTTATAAGCTAATACAGTGAGTAGTTGAGGTCCTTCTCAGATGCCTGCAGAACAAGTCACGTTATGCCAATTAGAGAACATATCCATCATCCTTGCTCTCTGGCTCATATTATTTCCTGACCAGGCCAATAATTGTATGAGCTTAAACTTTTGCTAAAAGGTTCAAAGGTGACGTAATCAAATGCCTTGAGAAAATCCAAATAAATAGCACTTCTGTCTCTGTCCACCACTTATGTCACCCCTTCAAAAAAAAATCAATCAAATTCAACAAGTACAATCTACCCTTTATAAACACTGGCCCTCTAACCATCAGAAACTTTTCAAGGTATTCAGTTATACTGTCTAAATTATAGATTTTTTATAATTTCTCTGCAGCAGCTACTTGGCTAGCCACTCTTTAATTCCTTGGTTATCCATCTCTAACTTTTTTTCTTCTCTTCTTAGACGATCCCTTGGGATCAAGGATGACGTACTTCCACTTCATTTATGGTGTCCTGAGGTCATAGAGTTTTATGCAGCACGGAAACAGGCCCTTCGGCCCAACCAGTCCATGGCAACCAATTTGCCCATCTAAGGTAGTCCCATTTGCCCATATCCCTCTAAGTATTTCCTATCCATGTACCTGTCCAAGTGCCTTTTAAATGGTGTTAATGCACCTGCCTCAACCACTTCCTCTGGCAGCTCATTCCATATCCTGACCATCCTCTGGGTGAAAACATTGCCCCTCAGGTTCCTATTAAATCTCTCCCCTCTCACCTTAAACCTGTACCCTCTAGTTCTTATTCCCCAACCCTGGGAAAAAGACTTTGTGCTTTCACCCTATCTATGCTCCTCACGATCTAATATATGAGCACAACCTTCATTCTCCTATGCACCAATGAAAAAAGTCCTCAGTAGCTGATGACGCCAATGAGAAAGGAGGCACATGAAGAGGTGGGCAGGAGGATAGTTTCGGATGTGATGTGCTCCTTCCATCACTTATGCTTGGCAACTGCTCTCAGTGAAGGAACTGAAAATTCTAAAGGCCATTGGAATGGTTCTTCTCCATTTTGAGCAGTCATAGGCCAAGACTGAGTGGGGATGTTACACTCTTTCAGAGAGAACTCAGGGAACTTTTCTTCAACTGCAGAGTGACATGTACAATTTTTCAATCTAAAGGAATGGTTTCCACATATGGAGAGAACTTTGGAAGATTATATAGGACTTATAAATCAGTCAGCATTTCTATTTCAAAATGTATTCTGCTGACATTCTATGTCTCTGCACTTTGAGTGAACATAGGACTTGGGGCTTTGCTGACATTCAATGTTCTGTTTCAATGCCTGACGAATTGTCACTTAAATGAGGCATAACAGGAGACAGAAACCTGTAGTCAGTTACCAAGGGTCAATAACTTGCAATCTGCATGGAAAGGTGGATAGAATCTCAAAATGAAATCCAACACAAGTAAATGGTGCTTGACCATCTTCCAAGATCACCTCATAAAACAGAATTTGACTTTTTAGTTATAGTTATCTGTGATTTTGTTTCACATGAATGAGGAGTCAATTCCTTGAGGCAAGATGAGAAAATTAATGGAAGGAATGGACAAGGAAGAAAATAAAGCTGCAGCTGTGCAAAAGGACAAAAATTTCCACAGGGTATTAATTTTCAGTTAACAAGGTTAAATACTCAATTTAGAACAGTCAAAGAGAGAACAAAAAAAATGCATTTATATTGCTTTTTTCATGACCTTGGGATATCCCAGAACAGTTTATAGTCGATGAATACTTCTGAGGTTTAGTTGCTAATGTAATGGAGGAAATACAACGGCTAATTTACGCATAGGGGTTTACACACAGTAATAAAAAATAGTGACTGATATTGCTTGAGAGAGAATATTGTCTGGAACCACCATGTGACACCCAGATCTAATGCAGAGGCACAAATCATAACCAGGTACTTTCATCAGGCTGGCTCAGGCACATATTAAAGTTAAGCATTTGTCCAAAACAAGTGAGTTGAGAAAATTCCAAAATTGAACAATGGCCAAATGACATAGAAAGGACAATGAGAATAGTAATATCAAACCAATCAATACAGATAAGTCTGGGCAAGGATTCAGTGCCAATAGATATTTTACTTGATGAATGTGAAGTTGAAAGGAGCCTAGTATTCACTGGATTGGAATCTTATCTACTAGCTCCACAGGGGGAATAAACACGTCATTGGTGAAATGTTGGTGGAAATCCCATACTTCCCCAATCATGTGGTCTGTGGTGGGCAAGCTGTGGAAAGGATTCTTAGAGATGGGATCTATGGGCATTTAGAGAATCATGGTCTGATCAGGGACAGTCAGCATGGCTTTGTGAAGGGCAGATCATGTCTCACAAGCCCGTTAGGGTTCTTTGAGGAGGTGACCAGGCAGATTAATGAGGGTAGTGCAGTAGATGTGGTCTACATGGATTTTAGTAAGGCATTTGACAAAGTTCCACTTGTCAAAGTGGAATCTTGTCAACCTATTGGTAGGCTTCTTCAGAAGGGCAGAGGGCATGAGATCCAGGGAGGCTTGGCCGTGTGGATTCAGAATTGGCTTGCCTGTAGAAAGCAGAGGATTGTGGTGGAGGGAGTGCATTCAGATTGGAGGGCTGTGACTAGTGGTGTCCCACGAGGGCTGTGACTAGTGGTGTCCCACAAGGATCAGTTCTGGGACCTCTACTTTTCGTGATTTTTATTAATGACTTGGATGAGGGGGTGGAAGGGTGGGTTTGCATGTTTGCAGATGACACAAAGGATATTGGTATTGCGCATAGTGTGGAGGACTGTCGAAAATTGCAAAGGGACATTGCTAGGATGCAGAGCTGGGCTGAGAAGTGGCAGGTGGAGTTCAATCCGGAGAAGTGTGAGGTGGTACACTTTGGAAGGACAAACTCCAAGGCGGAGTACAAGGTTAATGGCAGGATTCTGGGTAGTGTGGAGGAGCAGAGGGATCTGGGGGTTCATATCCACAGATCACTGAGAGTTGCCTCACACGTGGATAGGGTAGTTAAGAAAGCTTATGGGATTTTAGCTTTCGTAAGTCGTGGGATCAAGTTTAAGAGCCACGAGATAATGGTGCAGCTCTACAAAACTCTGGTTAGACCACACTTAAGAGTATTGTGTCCAGTTCTGGTCGCCTCATTATAGGAAGGATGTGGAAGCATTGGAAAGGGTGCAGAAGAGATTTACCAGGATGCTGCCTGGATTAGAGAGTATGCATTATGAGGAGAGACTAAGGGAGCTAGGGCTTCTTGGAGAGAAGGAGGATGGGAGGAGACACGATAGAGGTATACAAAATATTAAGAGGAATAGATAGACAGCCAGCGCCTCTTTCCCAGGGCACCAGTGCTCAATACAAGAGGGCATGACTTTAAAGTAATGTGTGGGAAGTTCAAGGGAGATATCAGAGGGAGGTTTTTTTTACCCAGAGAGTGGTTGGGGCATGGAATGTGCTGCCTGGGGTGGTGGTGGAGGCAGGTACATTGGTCAAATTCAAGAGATTGCTAGATAAGCATATGGAGGAATTTAAAATAGAGGGATATGTGGGAGGAAGGGGTTAGATAGTCTTAGGCGAGGTTTAAAGGTTGGCACAACATTGTGGGGTGAAGGGCCTGTATTGTGCTGTACTGTTCTATAATTCTATGATTCTATGTGAAGCATTTTTGTAATCTGGAATGGAATACTCCGTAGTTGCTTTAAGCAGCCAACAAAACTCCTTGACTCTTTGTTCAAAACTCCTACTAAGTCACACATCATTCTGCTTTGGAAATACATTGGCAGTCCTTCATTAGCTTTGGATCTCAATCCTGGACCTTCCTCTCCAACAGCACAGTGTTGTCCCGGTATGCCACTGATGTATGTTTACCTATGGCAAACAATTGGCCTGCTTTGCCCAAGATGCTCCCAAACTTCTCAAAAGTAGTTGGATTTGCATCAGTACAGTCAAGTTTAAAGTATTTCATTACACAGTTGACTTGTACGTTGTAAAGAGGCTTTAGGAACTTTGGAGGTGATCAGTAATTATGAAGAATTCCCATGCACAGACACTACAAATGAAGCATCTGTTGAAATCACTGGGCACACTTCTAACATTCTCTTTTTCTAGATGATTCTAACCATCCCCAACAACAGCAGAGTTTAACAAGTCTATGAAAATTGCTAAAGCTGTCAGACCCATTTGGATTATTGTGCAAAGTGCTGCTCAGCAATCTGTAGCAGCGATGAGAAAACAGTTGAAAAGATGCAGAGCAAAACAATTTTCTGAGTCACGGTGTTTATAAAAAATATTCAGGCACTAATAAAAGACATGAATGAGGTAGATCTGGAATATCACATGAAGGTAAGATAGAATGAAGAAAGAATAGATTAATTGCATCAGTTGTGAATCAGTGGTTACATTCCCACCACAGAATTAATAGCTTGCGGGCAAATCCTACTAACAAATTTGAACTTGCAATGTAGGTTGACACTTTGATGCAGTGCCAAGGGATTGTAATACTGTCACGTTGCTGTCTTGGAAAGTGATGTTAAACGAAGGTCCCGTCTGCCCTCTCAAATGAACATAAAATATTGCAATGCACTATCTCAAAAAAAATGTAGCGTGGTTCTTACTGGTGTTCTGGAGAATTTTTATCCCTCAGACAAGATCATTAAAACAGATTATCTTCCATTTCTTTCATACTTAGGAAATGTCAATTAGGTCAAACATCAGAAAGAATTTCTTCACATGAGGGTGACATGTCTCAAAGAGTTTTATAAGTTGAATATTATGAATGCAGATCTTTTTGGAATCAAATACAGCTTGGCTGGTGTCAGATAGTAGAGAAATAGGACTTGTACATCAATTGACCTTTTCTCTACATTGATTGCTCATATGTTTTTATCATAGTTAATCAATGAAAAATTTCAAAACTGCTTTTCTCCTCAGCTCTACTGAAATCATTGACTGCGTGCTGGTATATGCTTGAAGGGTAGAGGCTGCTTCCCTATATCTAACCAAAGTCGTCATTATTCATGTGAGAGCCTGGACAGTGAGGGCTAGATTTTATTTTCTTCCCTTTACATCGATGGACAGGGGCTTTCAACAGCCACAGTAACCCACGTTACCCCTGATGTTGTTTTCCTGGATCCAGCATCTTTATTAATTCACATCACATTTCTACCAGGTTTGTCACCAGTGAGCAGGAGCCCACTAGACAATCCCAGGAATTCAAATGGAGCAGCATTAGGATTATTGCTTCAACGTCACAAAATTAAATGAAAGAGGCCCCAAGGATCGAAGATGAAGAGATTTTCCACTGAAGACCTCAGAACAGGAGGTGAGGACTGGGCCAGAAAGAGAACATAAATTACAAGATAATCTTGGCAAAGATCGATGAATAGAGTATTTGCTAAAGCTGTCCAACTTACATTGTAGAATTGCTTTTTCATTCACTGAAATGCTGAGGAAGTAATTTGTGTACGATACCCTGTCAACTCATTCCCTGAAAGTGAAAAATCTTAGTCATTTAAATTCCATGACTTTAGAGTGTCCTTTAGTGTGGCAGAGAAGGCCAAAACTAACAAAGCTTCAACTTCTTGATAACATATTGTCATCATATTTCATCAGAATCCATGCAGCAATTGTGAGAAGACTTGTAAGACATCAGAAAACAGGAAATTGCAAAACATTTGGAAACACTGTGAAAGACCCAGAGGTGGGAAGTGTGACCTACCAAAGCAGATGGGTTTGGGAAACTCAAAAGAACTGCAGATGCTGGAAATCTGAAATATAAACAGAGAAGGCTGGATACAATCAGCAGGTTAGGCAGCATCTGTGGAAAGAGAAACAGGGTTAGCATTTCAGATCGGAGAATTAACTCTGCTTCTCTCTCCATAGATACTGTCTGACCTCGTGAGTACTTCCAGAATTTTCTGTTTTTATTTCAGCTGGGTTAGGATCAGGTTAAAAAGTAAAACTGCAAAAACAAAATCTCAAAACACAGTCTGCCTTGATTTTGTACATCAGGTTTGTGAATTGAGGTTGGATGGAGCCAAGTATTCAACCCATTCTCAGGAGGCATTTTGGTCATGTAAGTATTATAAAGAGGCTGCTAATAGGTCACTGGCCTGAAACATTACCTCTTTTTCTTTCTCCATGGATGTTGCCTGGCCTACTGAATATTTGCATCATCCTCTATTTTTATTATAAAGAGACAGCTTGCCTCAGATTTAATCTTTTTAATTTTCATCCAGCATCTAACAGGTGGGAAGGTCAGCTGGATCAAGCAGGACAGTGCAGTTGTTGGGAATATCTCAGTTCAGCGTAATGCATTCCTTGCTTAGTCCTGGCTGCTACGTTGTCTAACTTTTACTCTGTCTGTCCCGGGAACACTGGAGGCAACTTTTTGTGAGCCCAACCCCTGTTGAGGCTGAATCGGCAAGCTGTAGACACAATCAGACAACTTTCTGGTCTGGGAAGTTCAGTTCCAAGCAGGGGAGGGAACTTATTTAGTAAGTCCTTGGGCAGCGCCTTGATTAAATCATTTGGTAAATGGCCACATTACCCTGACAGTATCTGCCTTTACAAAACCTCACTTTTACAGAACAATGGACAGATGGGAGTGGTTATTCAGCTGTACTGACATATAAACAAACAAAATTAATCAGCAGGAGAGGATCACTTGCCAAACACTCATGAATTTCTTTCATGACTGGAATATCATGACTAAACATTTACTCTCCATATCCTCCCTTCAATCCACAGTGTGACCAAGACCAGGTGATCTCCTGGGAGATATTCACATGAAACTAAGGACAGTAAGAAGTTGCTCTAGTTCCAAAGGCTCTTCTCCGTGATGAACAGATCAGAACTAATTTCCTGTCAAACTGGGTAACCTCATTTGGAGGATCAATTGGAAGTTCAATTTAAATTCCACTCTCATCAAGTGTCCTGAGGCAGATTTGCCGATGTCCTCATCAGGCAAAGCCCATTTTACTTTGCATATTATTCGCAAAGGTGCCATGGTGATCAATAATTTCATCACTCCAGATCATTTCTATGAAGATTTGTACATTGCAACATCTGGCATACACAAAAAAACCCTGAAAACGCTGAAACACTCAGCAGGTCAGGCAACATCTAGAGAAAGAAAAACAAAGTTATGGTTCAGGGTAAGGGCACCCCCCTTCCTGTCAAATCCTAAAATAGGCGACCTTCAGGGTGGAGAAATTTCTTCTCACCTCTGTCCTAAATGACTGACCCTTACTTTGAACTTTGACCCCCATTTCAAGACATCACAGTCAGGGGAAACATCAACTCCATGTTTCCCGTTTCAGCTCTGTGAAAATTTCTGCATATTTCAATAAGATTGCCTTACATTCTTCTAACTTTAAGAGAGTATAGGATGAGTCTACTTAATCTCTCCTCATGCAATAAACCTGACTTCACCGGAGCCAACCTGATGAACCTTCAGTGCACTCTACCCATCCTTCTTAGTAAGGGACAACAGAACTGTACATAATGTTCCAAATATGGTCTCACCAGGGCTCTATGTAATTTGTGCTCATATCCTCTTGCACTGAAGGCAGACATACTTGTTTCCTTCCCTACTTGCTTGCTGTAGCTGCACATAAATTTTCAGTGATTTGTGTACAGGGACATCCAGGTCCATGCGAACATCAACACCTTTCAATCTCTCTTTACTTTTTCTACTAAAGTGAAAGGACTCACATTTCTTCACATTATATTCCATCACATCCTCATGCATTCATTTTACCTGTCTCTATCCCGCAAAGTCTCTCTGCATCCTCCCGATACCCCACACTGCCACCTATCATTGTATCATCAGCAATCTTGGATATACACCTGTATTAGAACATGTAGTCCTTTAACTCTATTTGATTTTGAATATTACTTGTCTAGGTGATCACTCAGAGGAACCTGTACTTGTATGTTTGGGTGGTCAATCCTGTCCACAGTTCCTTTGTTAAAGTTTGCCCTGAACAATATATAATACAAAAATCTCACCTCTATGCCTTCATCCTTTGACTGTGGCATTCCTGTCCAGTAAGTCTGTTTTAAATATGAAATGATTCCTCCTCACTCTGAGATTAGTGAATTAATTCATTGCCCTCTCAGGGACATTCTGTCCTGTTTGATGTTTTGACCTTTACCACACAAAGGTATTTTAATGAGAGAAATTCTAAATTTATTGGCATTTTGAAAGGCTGGAAAATGGGATTTCACACCAGCAATGCTTTTGGAGGTGAGTTCAAATTTGGTGTAATCATTATTGTTACTTTTTCTCCCCGTGTCCGCGTGGGTTTCCTCCGGGTGCTCCAGTTTCCTCCCACATTCCAAAAACATATGAGTTAGGAAGTTGTGGGCATGCTATGTTGGCGCTGGAAGCGTGGCGATACTTGCGGGCTGCCCCCAGAACATACTACGCAAAGATGCATTTCACTGTGTGTTTCGATGTATCTGTGACTAATAAAGAAATCTTATCTTATCTTATTACCACCTAGCCATTTCTTTGCCCACTGCTAACCTGGAAGCACTCCATAAGAGGTGATCGTGGGCCTGAGGGAGAAAGGCCCAAACCTAAAAAGGAGGCAAACGGCCAAGAAGAAGATCTTCTTCAGATTTAATGCATTACCTTAAATGCTGAAGATCCCATTTTTTGTCCCCAGTGTCTGCATCATTGAGTTATGGCTCCTCATCAGTGAGGAGCAGTGAGGAAAATGCTGGAATCTATGATAAAGCCTGTAATAACAGAATGCTTTGAAAATAATAATATGATTGAGCATAGAATTATGAAAGTAAAATTAAGCTTGATCAATATATTAGACTTCATCGAGGATGTGGCCAGTAGAATAGACAAGAAGAGAACAGTGGAACTGGTATATTTAGATTATCAGAAGGCTTTCAATAGGGTCCCACACAAGAGTTTGCTCAACAAGGTCAGGGCACATGGAATTGGGGTAATATATTGGCAATATTGAGAACTGGTTAACAGACAGAAAGCAAGAACAGGGAATAAATAGATCCTTCTCAGGTTGGCAGGCTGTGGCTTGTGGGCTACCACAGGAATGGATGCTTGGACCACCAGGTATTCACAATCTTGGGTTCCAGGTATTCACAATCCATATCAACCATTTGGCTGAGGGGACCAAGTGTCATGTGTCCATGCTTACTGATGATACAAAACTAGGTGGGATTGTTAATAGGGAGGACATTGTAAAGGGTCTTCAAGGGAGTGAGACTAATTGAGTGCTCAAGGAAAGAGCAGGTAGAATAAAATGTGGTCATCCATTTTGGTGTATAAAATGGAAAAGAGTATTTTCTAATTGGTGATAGATTGGGAAATGTGATGTTCAAAGGGACAGAGGTATGACAGAAGATTGACCAAGACAGCACAGCGCATTCTAGGCACCCACCAGTTTCTGGGTAAAATCTTGACCCACACATCTCCTCTGAACTTTCCCCCTCTCACCTTAAATGCATGCCCTCTTGTAGTAGACATTTCGACCCTGGGAAAAAGATACCAGCAGTCTGCTCTATCTATGCCTCTCATAATCTTACACACTTCTATCAGGTCTCCCCTCAGCCTCCGCTGCTCCAGAGAAAACCCAGGTTTGTCTAACCTCTCCTCTTAGCACATGCCCTCTAATCCAGTCAACATCATGGTAAACCTCTTCTGCACCCTCTCCAAATCCTTCACATCCTTCCTATAATGGGGTGACCAGAATTGAATGCAATACTCCAGATGCGGCATAACTAGAGTTTTATAAAGCTGCAACTATAATTCCTGACTCTTGAACTCAGTGCCTCAACTAATAAAGGCAAGTATGCCATATGCCTTCTTTACCACCCTATCAACCTGTGCAGCCACTTTTTTGGACCCCAAGATCCCTCTGTACATCAACACTGTTCAGGGTCTTGCCATTGACAGTTTATTGCCCCTTTACATTTGAGCTTCCAAAGTGCAACACCTCACATTTGACTGGATTAAACTCCATCTGCCATTTCTCCGCCCATATCTGCAACTGATCTATATCCCACTGTATCCTTCTGCAATCTTCTATGCTGTCTACAACACCATCAATCTTTGTATCATCTGCAAACTTACTAACCCACCCATCCACATTTACATTCATGTAATTTTTTATATATCACAAACAACAGATCCCTGCGGAACACCACTACTCACACACCTCCAGCCAGAATAACTTTCATCTACCACTACCCTCTGTTTTCTATGGGCAAGCCAATTCTGAATCCAAATGTCCAAGTCACTGTGGATCCCATGCATCTTATCCTTGTATACAAGTCACTGCAAGCTAACATGCAGGGCTTTGGTAATATACAGCACCTAGGTGAGACTGCACCTGGAGTACTATGTAGAGTTTTGGTCTACCTACCTGAAAAAAGGATATACTTGCCATAAAGAAAGTGCAACAAAGATTCACCAGCCTGGGTTCTGGGTTGATGGGTTTGCTATAATGGGAGAGATTGACCTGTATTCCTTAGAGTTTAGAAGAATGAGTCGTGATCTTATCGAAACTCACAAACTCCCAACAGGGCTCAACAGGGTGGATGTAGGGAGGATGTTTCCCCTGGCTGAGGAGTCTCAGAATAAGGGGCAGGCCATTTAAGACTGAGGTAAGAAGAAATTTCTTCACTTAAAGTATGGTGAATTTTTGGAATTTTCTATCCCAGTGGCTGTGGAGGCTCAGTCACTGATTTCATTCAAAACAGTGATTGATGGATTTCTAGATATGAATGGAATTGGGGAAATGGGGACAGTAAAACGAAAGGAAGCTGAGATGGAAGATCAACCAAGACCTTGAGGAATGTCAGAGCAGACTTGAAGGGCCAGATGGCCTCCACTTACTCTTCATTCTTACATTTGAGTCAATGTCCTCTGCGTTCTCTCCAAAGTCAAGTTGTGATACAGGTTACCTGAGTAACAAACGGATACTGTGGCTATTTGCAATGCCACCACTTCTAAAGTCACATCAGTTTACTTGATACACCCTGAGGATTGAACACGAATCTTACACTACTAACTATGGAAGCCTGAATAAGTTGTCTTAGGACAAGGATTCAAACTGATTCTGCATACTTCCATTTTTAAGAACTTAAGGTAAGAATTAGGAGAAGAGTAAGCCACATGGGCTGTCAAACGTGCTCTACCATTCCATAAGATCGTGGCTCTCCCAATTTTCGCATCAGCTCCACTTCACTGCCTGATTCCCATGACCTTAGATTTCCTCCCAGTCCAAAAATCTATCTTTCTTGATTATAATTAATGACTGAGCATCCACAGCTCTCTGCAGTACTCTCCAAAGATTTGCAAGCCTCTGAGAAAAAAATATCCTTCTTGTCTGAGTCCTATTCATTAATCCTTCACTTGGACCAGCTGTTTTGCTGGGATTCCATCCATGGCAAAGAGCTGGTCAGAGATCAGAAGCTTCATGGCTTTCTTGACATCTTCTACTGACGGAAAAAAGTTGATGTCATCTATACTAAGCTTTTTGGGTGATTATCAATGTGGGTCGACTGTGAATGGTCTGTTGAGTAAATTGTTTAAGGATTCAGCCCATTTCTGAATAATTCCATCCTTGACTTTAATTAAGGTTGTGTCATCTGCTGATGACTTTGAGAGAATCAAAACACATCCTTGCATTGTTTGTGTCAGTTGAATGTTGAACTTGAGCAGTTTTCCTCTCACACCCTGCATCCACATTTTTCTCAAATCAGATTAGACCTTTCCCTGCAGTTGCATGAACTATCTTCCTTTGAGGTGGAAGTGAGACCATGCTACCATTCAATAAACACTTTTTTTCTGTTACTTCAAAGTTTGGAAACATCATCATCAACCCCATCCTGATGTACTCTTTGGCCCCACCACTGATTTCCTCATGTTAATAACCATATCCCTGAATGAATCCCAATTTTCCGTGGAGCTGCCAACAAATGATGAGCATCCAGGCAGCCTGTCATACAGTGACTGCTGAAACTGCACTTGTTAGTCATGGTGCTTGAGTCTTTGTATGTAGGAAGCTTTTCTGCGGATATTGAGGCATGTGTGGTGTTCACAAATTACAGGCAGTTTGTTCTTACCATTCTGGGGTCTGTCCATCATCCCATGCACTCTGATAACTCTGACATCACTGATGTCTGATGACACAAAAGGGGGGGGGGGGGAATTGTGAGTTGTGAGGAGGTGGCACAGATGTTTCAAGGTGATTTAGGCAAGTTAAGTGACTGGGAAAATACATAGCACATGCAGTGTAATATGGATAAATGTGAAGTTATCTGCCTCAGCACGAAAAAAAGAGAGCAGTGTATTGTTTAAACAGTAATAGACTGGAAAATTTTGATTTACAAAGAGACCTGGGTGTCCTTGAGCACAAGTTACTGAAGGTGAACAGGCAGGTTCAGCAAGCAGTTGAGAAGGCAAATGCCATAAAGGGCTCCCTTGCAATATGATTTGAGTACAGGATGTTATGAGACAAGGTTGAGGTCTCGAAAGTAAAGGACTCTGAACACAGTCTGGCAAGGAAGGACTTTACTTACAAAGAGAAACGCAGGAAAAGGTAATGAGGGCAACACATGCACACACGCACCAGTGATAGCACGCGTGGGAAAATCGCAACAGGGGTAAAACACACACACACACACACACACACACACACACACACACACACACACACACATACACAAAACGAACTGGGTACAAACAATCAAGGAAAAGCACTCAGTGCAGGCACGGCTCCACGCCCCTGGGAATCCTAACTTAAGATGCTTTTCAACCTGTCGAGGTGCACAGCTTACCGGTGGTCTGTCCAGCATTGTTGCATGATTCCTCCGGGCAACAAAAAGAGACAGAACCAACACATGGAGCACTCTTTATAGCACTGGAGGGCCGGGGATGGCCCAACCCAGGTAGTTCAAACAGGCCAATGGCCCGGGGCCAGGTACAAAGGTGCTTACCGAGGCCAATCATCAGGTGTGCCCTGATGGGTGGGGGTGGAGCCAGGCCTTGTTTGACAGTAGTGTGGCTTTCGACCAGGTGCTGGGCAGTCCTATCACGTGACAGCCTTGGCCCTCCACAATACACAGGACCAATGGTGTTTTGCTATAATTATAAAGAGCTGTGGTGTGACCATATTTAGAGTACAGTGTGCAGTTTTGGTCTCCTTACCTAAGGAAGGACATATCTGCAATAGAGGGAGGGCAATGAATGTCCAAGGCCACAGGTCAGGTACATGTTTGGAAAGAGAAATAGAGTTAGCACTTCAGGTCAAAGACCCTTCACTAAAACTGGGAAAGAGAGAAAACAAATTTGTTTTAAATTGCAGAGATGACTGGAGAGGGATGGATAGGACAAAGTACGTTTCTGTGATGGGGAGAACGAGGATTACCATGCTGATTTGCTGTTGATGAAGCCATCTACTTGATAAGAGAGGTCAGGAAGTTGACTTAGGAGAGAGAGTCTGATTCCAAATCCGTCTCAGTGGATCTGGTCTTTATCCTCTAATATCACTTTCCAAAGGTCACTGCCTAATTACACTGTGTCTCGCCTCACTTCATGTTGCAAAGTAATTATTGACAACCAGTTCTCAAGACAAAAGAGCTGTTCATTTATCTGACCTTCATGTTTTATCTCTGTCCATAATAGCATGGAAATTGCAATGTCCAATTTGGTCTTGCAATGTTTAGGATACCTTTTCATATCCCTTCCTCTAAAAAGGAAGAGCAGCGTTATCCAGGAAAGGTTGTTCAGTCACCTGGGATGCTAACAACCTTCTCTATTGCTCTAGAGCTAAAAAGAATGAACATTAATCCAGAGTCACTCATGGGTAAGATTGTGACCATAGCTGCAGAGTTTACCGAGCCATGCCATTAGACTGGATAACTGCATATTTGACGTAATGAACTTTCAGAGAGAAACCTGTGCAGGGAGTTTTCTTTTATGTGGTACAGCTATTGCACATGAGCAGTTACACACTCTTGGCCTTGGAACACTAGTTCAAGTCGCACAAGGAACCATTATGGCAGGAGATTTCCTTACTGCATTTTCAGTGACTTGTCATGCTCTCTGTCCATCACACTGCTGAACTGCCTTCATGACCATGAATTAACTTGTTTCTTCTGCCAGGTCTGCCTGAACAGTCTTCACATGTGAGGCAGTTTCCCTACTCCACCAAGGGTAGGACACCCAATTGGCAATCCGCATCTTGCTGCTGATTGAACTGGTTCATTGGAGTGTGGCCAGTATGGCATGCAAATAGCTTCTTGCAGCCACAGGTGAGAACTCATTGTAGATGAGTTACTCGAAGAGAAAATAATGCGTTTCCTCCTTCGGAGGTACTACCTCTAACTTCTCTCCAAACACCCAAATGGGTGTGAGAATGTTGTATGTATATAAAATTGGCCTCAGCTATGATGGTTCAGATATTCAAGAAGCTGAGGAGTGACACTTGTTTGCAAGGCTCATGCATGAAGAATGGTCAGGTTCCAAACATCAACTGATGCCAGGGAGCTGTAACCCCGCATATCAATGATTTCAGAACAGAAATGATAACAAGAGTCAACGAAAACAGTAGTTGAGCAGGCCCTAATAATTAAAAGAGTACTAATATTGAAGTAGACTCATATGTTCCCCTAATAAGTTTACAGTCAGTTAAAATCCAACACAAATTCACAGTAAACTGCATGAATAAAAGGCTTGCACTTATTTAGCACCTTTTCATGTTCCTTGGAAAAATTCCAAAGCTTCAGGTGAATTATATTTAGCATTATCAATGGCAACCTTCTGATTCGAGAATAATCTCTACCAAAGTTCACAGATGAATTCTGAAGTGTCCCAATAATTGATCCTAGACTGACAGTTCAATGCACAGAGTCTGGAGAGTTTCATATTGGTGGTCTGACTTCTAGCTCGGATTTCTTTCCTTTTTCTTTTATTTAAGCTCCTTTTTCTGGTTTCAAGGCAAGGCATTTTTCTTCAAAGCTGGCTTCCATTTGATGGAAGTTTCAGGACCATTACAATCAGTTGGTCGCCAGTTTCTTGAGATGCCTTCAGTTTGTCTTTGTCAGTCAAGACTGAGCTGGGGGCATAAAACCTGAGCAACTGGATAGCCCTATACAGTGTCCAATACTGCGGAGCTGCTGCTTGAGTATCATTGCTTCAGTGCAAGTGCTATTGGGTGCATTGTTGGGCCAGTGGGCTTACTACTTAATGCCAAGAATTTAATGGGGGCATCAATTTTGTGCACACCAAGATCCAAATGTAGCAATCAAGTAAATGACTCAGTTGAATAAAATTTTGGTCAGTGCTGGTGCATAGAATTCTGTATTCTGAGAAGAAGTATCCACTCCCGTGGAGATGTTGCACACTGAAGGTTAAAGCTGTATAAAGTTAATTATGAAGCAAGGTTTTCAACAGCAGAATGATCTCATCCAAAATCTCAAGGTTCTTATTGTTACAAAATCTATTTTTGTTTGATAGGAGCTGAATCATCATTTAAAACAAGGAGACATCACAAAATGATATTCCACTTTATCATGCTGCTTCAAGCACTGCCTGGAGTAAGATAGAAATGCACAGGGCAGGACAATTTTCCACAAAATTCAGGACCTCACCAGTTCAGACTGAATTTTTTTGGAGGAGGGAAATGATAGGTTAAACTGAATTTAATTTACAAGACAAAATGAAATAGTGAAATGTCCAAAGAAAAAAGATTATGTTGAATGACTTTGAAGAGTACCCTTAGAAAGTTGTCCTGTGGTTGGATATATGTATTAGCCTTAAACTATCTAACTGTAGCTGAACGCGACGCACTACAGAAGAATGACATGGAGACAGAGAGTGTCGAACTCAGAATCTTTACTCCAACAAACAAAAGCGCGCCAGAAACTCTCTACCCAAGCGCCCACGCGACCCGCAGGGCGGACGTGACGTCAGAACGTTCCCGGAAGGTCCACCCCGAACGGATAGTTCAAAACGCGCTTCTGCGTGTGTGCCCGCGGCTCCTGATGGCAGTTCAAGTCCTGCGTGTGTGAGCCACCACACCGCCCCCCCCCAAGAAATGTCCATTGTGGGAGTGGAGCCCCTAGTCCATGTGGCTTGCTTGGGTGGCCGGCCATGCCGGCGCGGTGTGGTACCCTCACTGGCTGCTCAATGTCCAGGTGCGCCGGCCTGAGGCGGTCCACTGTAAAAGTCTCTTCCCAGCCACCCACCTCCATGACACACATAGATCCGTTGTGCCGGATCACTTTGAAGGGTCCTTCGTACGGCTGCTGTAGAGGTGACTTGTGCATGCCCCTGCGAATAAAAACATATTCACAGTCCCGGAGGTCTTTAGGGGTGAAGGCTGGCGTGACACCATGCCTGGAGGTGGGGACCGGTGCCAGGGTCCCTCTGCTGGAGTTTCTTCCGGACCTCCAGCCCCTAGTACGAACTCGCCCGGGACTGTCAGGGGAGCGCCGTAGACCAATTCCGCCCAGGAAGTGCCCAGGTCTTCCTTGGGGGCTGTGCAGATGCCCAGTAAAACCCAGGGAAGCTTGTTCGTCCAGTTGGGGCCCCTGAGGCGCGCCATCAAGGCCGACTTGAGATGCCGGTGGAACCGCTCGACCAAACTGTTGGACTGGGGATGGTACACTGTGGTGTGATGCAGCTGGGTGCCCCGGAGCTGCACCAGTGCTGTCCACAAACCAGATGTGAACTGCGCTCCCCTGTCGGAGGTGATGTCCGTAGGGAGGCCAAACCTGGCGATCCAGTTTGCAATGAGCGTCCTGGCGCAGGACTCAGTGGACATGTCTGCAAGTGGTACGGCTTCCAGCCATCTGGTGAACCTGTCTACCATGGTAAAGATATACCTGGCACCCCGGGAGACTGGCAGGGGGCCAACGATGTCCACGTGGATGTGTTGGAACCTTCAGTGTGTCGGTTGGAACTGCTGGAGGGGAGCCTTCACGTGCCGCTGGACTTTGGCGGTCTGGCAGTGTATGCAGGTCCTGGCCCAGTGTCCGACCTGCTTGTGCAAATCGTGCCAGACGAATCTGTCTGCTATGAGCTTGATGGACGCCCGGATGGACGGGTGGGCCAGGTTGTGCAGCATCATTCACGAGCTCGGATGGTGTGCGGTCGCTCAGACCGTCCATGTGCAGGAGCCGCGCGGCTTGCTCGCGGCAGAAGAGTCCGAAGGTACGGATCAGGAGCGCCTTAATCTTAGTATACCTGTCCTCTGTTGGTGGCTGGTGTAGGAAGTCGATGATCCGGCCTGCCGTGTCCTGGTCGATTGCGCTGACCACGTAGTAGTACCGCATGGTGTCGGCTGTAATGTCTCTGATGTGGAACTGGGCCTCAGCCTGCTCGAACCAAACGTGGGGCTGAGTGGCCCAGAAAGTCAGGAGCTTCGGAGAGACTGCGCTGTGCGAGTTGCTCGAACTCATGGCTGGTTGCTGAGTTGTCAGTTCCAGATGTCATCTGGAACGTCGGGGTCACCAAAATGTAGCCGAACGCGACGCGCTACGGAAGAACGACACGGAGGCAGAGAGTGCCAAACTCAGAATCTTTACTCCAACAAACAAAAGTGCGCCAAAAACTCTCTACCCAAGCGCCCATGTGACCCGCGGGGCGGACATGATGTCAGAACATTCCCGGAAGGTCGGCCCCGAACGGGTAGTTCAAAACGTGCTTCCGCGCATGCGCCCGTGGCTCTCGATGGCGGTTTGAGTCCCGCATGTGCGGGCCACCACATAACCACCAAGTTATAGAATTAAAGTGTGAAACTTACAGCAGTGGCACTTTCCATACTCGCACTTACATTAACAGTGAAAATCTAGGCCAATATTTTCACTCCACTCATTAGAGCTCTCACCTGCCCCCCTCCCCCACTACCCCTACTCCCCTCCACTCCCCCAGCTCAGGAATACCCAGACTAATTCAATGAATTCAAATGGAATTTTGGATGAAATCACCTTCTTCAGTGTAAACTGGGAGCTGATAATTTCTCAGTCCTACTGATCCATGATGGTCCTGATTTTTTGTTGTCATGATGAAGAGGCTATGGTTCTGGGATCAATGCTTTGTTCACTGAGGGGAAACTGTTGAGGAAGACCCTTCTGTAGTTACCACAGTCAGACTTGTGATATTTGGTGGTTAGATAGTTTAAGAGATGTCTGAGGATAGAGCAGTTTTCCTGGCCTGCAAGTATTACTGCAATAAATTGTCAGCAAGGCAAAATCTTGCAACTTGAAATTGGGTCACGTGGCACTGTTGTTAATTGTTTTTGCAATTGATTTCCAATGAGTTTGCAAGTAAATCATGAAAAGTAAGCCATTCTGTGAAAATTATAGTATGACTCAGGCAACTCTGGAAGCTGGCTGTGATTTAAGAGGCTTCTTAAGCATTCTAGATGAGCCGCACTGCCATTCCTCCATATTACGCCTTTACCATTGATGCTTCTTTGGTGGTCTTCTTGGGTGTGCTGGACAAGCAGAGCATGGGCATTAGAGAGGAGGATGCTTATAATCTCTACCCCTTGGCAGCATTCTATCTTCAGCACTCCGAACTGCAAATTATTGTGTTTTTTTAAGTCAATGGTGAAATAAATTTTGGATCTTCTTCAGGAAGACATTCAGCCATGTTTCTGTGTCTTGGCAGCTCTGAATATAGAAGATAGTATCATGGTTTACATGCTATTGTGAAGCAAAGGTAAAGTGGAGAAGAATTTCTGTGGGTTGCAAAATTTGAGGAAGGTGTTCCACAGTCCCTCCTGATTGATAAAATAGAAGGATTTAGTGAGGTGGAAGAAATCCAGGTATAATTGCTGATACTGCCCTCTACATTTCTTTTGAAGTTGTCGTGAGGTGAAGATCATGTCAACCATGCTCCTGGATAGACAGAATCCACACTATGGTCTGGGAGAAACGCTGTGTTCACTGAGGGGAGGCTGTTGAGGAAGACTCTTCTGTAGTTACCACCGTCACACTTGTCTCAACAAGACTACGTCATTGTCCAACACTTTTCTCAATCTTTCCCACCACAGTTATAGAGAAAATGATTCAAGGATGTGCTCAAAACTTCTCGAAGAAGTGCAACATCCCCATTGTCTCCTGGGAATCTCTAGCCCATGACCACTCGAAGTGGAGAAGGTGCATTTGGAAGGGTATTGAGAATCCATCCGTCAGGAGAGCATTGAAGTCCAGTCTGTGCTCCAGTGAGTGCAGCTGAGTGCCATTTTAACAATTCCACTGGATCACCAAGAATCTTGTGGAGAATGCATTTCGCAATGAACTTCCAGTGTCCGTACCACTTTGGGATCTGAAGGGGGTTTATAAGTGGGGAAATGAGGGAAGATCATGTAAGTAATTTTGGGCCCCATATCTAAGGAAGGATGCGCTGGTCCTGGAGGGGGTCCAGAGGAGAGTCACAATAATGATCCCAGGAATGAAAGGCTCAACAGATGAGGAGCGTTTGATGTCTCTGGGTCTGGGCAAGATGGAGTTCAGCAGGTTGAGACGGGGGCGGGGGGGTGGTGGTGGAGGGGATCTCATTAAACCTACCAAATACTGAAAGGCCTGGATAGAATGGACGTGGAGAGGATGTTTCCATTAGTAGGAGAGTCTAGGATCCGAGGCCACAGCCTCAGAATAAAGGGACGTCCCTTTAAAATGGAGATGAGGAAGGAGATCTTCAGCCAGAGGCTGGTGAATCTGTAGAATTCGTTGCCACAGAGGGCTGTGGAGGCCAAGCCATTGGATGGATTTAAGGCAGAGATTGATAGGGTCTTGATTGGTAAGGGGGGTTAAGGGTTACTGGGAGAAGGCAGGAGAATGGGGTTGGAAAAAAATCGGCCATGATTGAATGACGGAGCAGACTCGATTGGCCGAATGGCCTAATTCTGCTTCTATATCTTAAGGATCTTCACAGTACTGGCCTGGGTATTCAATGGCCAATGTCCACACTGAAAGGTTACTGTGACTAACACAGCAATTCTTCTGCAGTACAAGCTTATCTACAGTCACTTCTGAAAGTTTTCACCTTCTCTACAGGGAAACCAGCAATAAACTTACAGCAACTGACGAGCTTCTATTTCAGAACAGTGTTCCTTGGATGCCTGTGCAGCATTGACTGAGTGAGGTATGGGAGATTTGAACATCCAGTTAGTGTTTCTGGTTAATGTGAGCCACCAGGAAGATCACTTCATCATTGTGGGCTCTGCTCATGAACATATCCAAAAGAATCTTATTCAATCCAATTAAATATTTTCATTAAGGGTCCTTACAGAGAACTCCTCTGATTTAAGTCTTCATGCCCAAGATAGAAATACCATCCACAGAGTTGTGTGTCTCAGAACTGGTCAAGCATGCTGTGACTCTCTTGGCAAAATTACAACATATTCAGCAGCTACATAGCCATATTATTTGACTTGCTATAAAGTGCAGCATTGAATCCAGAGGAATCTCTTACCTGAGAGATCAGTGAGTTTTGACATTTTGTGTTCATTATTGACCTTGAAAAATCAATGTTGCTACATTGAACACTATTTAACAAAGCCAGTCCAAAACAGAGCAGGTGGTCAAAGGCTTGACTTCCACCTGCAAACAAAGGAGTTAATAAGAATTTCAAGCCATTAGAATCCTTAGCCTCAGTTCACTTTTCAAATGTAAGGTAGTGAGTACCTTAATGGTACGTATCTGTGTCAATACATGTTAAAGGTCTGAAGTCAGAACCAATTAAAGGCTGCCCACTTCATTGAAATATTTTGCCTCCTGCAAGATCACTTTTAGTGCTTTCACCCTTGTGTCTCAAATGAACAGTTGAGAATAAAGTGTGAAGATGTGCACTCAGCATATTGAGAACAAATGCATTGCCCTTCCCATGCTATAGCTTTGACTCTCTGTGATAGTGAGGGATGATTGCATTGCTTTCAGAATGTCATCATCACTTGACCTCCATGCAATCATTGCCAACATATGGCTCACTAATGGGTCACGTCCAAGGCAAAACTGTACACCATGTGCTTCTTCCAAGTGGCATGAGGGTATCTGCCACTGACAGAATAAAGGTCAGGAAGAAATTCAAGAAACTGAATGATTTTAGAAATTTACAATGTTAAATGTTGCTGACATGAATCATTTTGCAGGCATGAGCCAGAAAGCTGATGAACAACCTTTCCTTCTGGGGAGCTGCCATACCAGCTTCTCCCTCCCTTTGGCCTAACTGCAGCCCACTCATGCATTTCGGTGTGAAACCTATATCGCTTGTCAAGCCCGTTCAATCCTTGCTATGTCAGTAAATAAGTTGTTGCTTTGCAGTGTCGGGTGCAAGGATACAGAGTTCTTCTTTGTGAAGTCTTGTGCAGAAATTCAGGTGGAGGGGTGGGGGAGAGGTTTACACCTTCTGAGTGCAATGATAAAGAGGAAGAGAGGAGTATGGCAATGGCGAGTGCATGACACTATTGGGTGCAGATTGACTAGTGCACATCTTGTAATCTAGAGATAAAACATTCATTGCTGTGAGTAAGTATTCAGTTGATGCCTGTATGCCTTGTACACATGTCACATCTTACATCTCCAACAGGCATTACATCCTCTGTTATCCCAAGGACTATCAGAATGATGACTTTATCTGGGTGAATCTTTGTCTTTGCGATTGATAGAGTCTCTGCATCCAGTTAATGCTCTCAGCAACGTTGTGGGCTACTTTATCCTGGTGGATGATTGGGAAAGTTAGCTTCAAACGACTGTAATGTCATGCAGCAAAAAACATACTGCTTGGAGGAAGTCAGTTGGTTAAGCAGTGGTGGCAAAGGGATAGTCGATGTTTTGGGTCACGACCCTGCATCAGGACTGAGCGTATAGCCAGTATAAAGTGGAGAGAGAGGGAGGAGGCAGAGGCTGGTCGATGATAGGTGGAGCCAGGTGAGGTGGGGGTGATGGGCAGATGGAGACAAGTGGAGGGAGGGAGGAGTTAACAGACAGAGACTGGGAAACAGATAAGAAGAAAAACCAATGGGCAGATAGAGCTAGGTGGAGAGAAGGGATACGGAGGGTCAGCCAGGGGAGAAGAAACTCAGGTCGATAAGTATGTGGGAGATGGGCAGATGGAAATGGGAAAGGGGAACAAAGGAAGAGAGAACCTGGGTGTACAAGCAGAAGTGGGAAAGGAACACCAGGCAAGAGGCTTATCTGAAACTGGAAAGTTCAATGTTCACATTGTAGGCTACCCAAGCAGAATATGAGGCGCTGTTGTTCTTGTTCGGGTTTGGCCCCACCCTAGCAGTGGAGAAAGCTGAGAACAGACAAGTTTTTGTGGGAATGTGAAGGGGAGTTGAAGTGACATGCAATTGGAACCTGGATATTGCGGACAGAGCTCCACAAAACTGCCACCTAGCCTATACTTGATCTCGCCATTGTAGAGCAGGCCACATTAAGAGCACTGAATGCAACCGATGAGGTTGAAGGAGATGCCCATGAATCTCTGCCTCACCTGGAAGGGCTGCTGATGTCCTTGGATGGTGGTGAGTAAGGTGGTGTAGGGACAGATGTTGCACCTCCTATGGTTGCAGGGGAAAGTGCTGGGGATGTGGAGAAGTGGGTGGGGAGGGAAGAGCGGACCAGGGAGTCATGGAGAGAATGGTCCCTGCAGAAAGTAGAAAGGGGAGAGAGGGGAAGATGTGACTGGTGTGGGATCCCATTGCAGCTGGTGGAAATGGTGAAGGATGATACGTAGGATGCGGAGACTTGTGGGATGCAGGGTCACAACCCGAAATGCTGGCTGTCCTTTGCATCCACAGATGTTACTTAACCCACTGAGTTCCTCCAGAAGTTGATTTATTGATCTAGGTTGCAGCATCTGCAGTCTCTTCTGTCTCTACTGTAATGTCATGGTTGTCAGACTTGAATTGTGACTGTATGTGTGAAGTGAAGGTGTGAATTTCTGAGACGGGTAAGGCAGTGAAAAGTCTCAGAGGCCATATGGTGAGAGGGCTGTCATGGTGACGGTTTTGAGGTCTGAGTGGCGTAAGTTGTGCAGTGGGGGGAGCATAAGGGATATGTATTTCAAAGTCACAGAGCACTTAATTTAATATACAGGCTGTCGCCAGGTTACGAATGCCCAATTTATGGACACCCCTACATGTGAATGAGCTCCCATAACATGATTAAATTCAAAAGTCTAATGTACATACGTACGTTTGATTCTACAAAAGGCAGAACTAGTTTCCTTTCTCTCTCTCCACTTCCAGTAATTGTTCTTTCTTATCAATCTTATGTGCTTTTGATGCCATTCATTACAATACTGTGGAATATAGTTACCGTATTGAGTGATATTTGTGTATTTTCTGACTTATGGACAAAATTGACCAATGAACATCTGTAAGAATGGAGCCTGGTTGTTACCTGGGATGGTCTGTATCTTGTAAGACCATAAAGTTCATTGTAATTCTACTTGCAGTCCAAGGAGACTTACTCATAGAGTCAAAGAGTCACAGACCAGTACAGCATGGATGCAGGCCCTTTGGCCCAGCCAGTCCATGCCAACCACGGTGCCCACCCACTCTATAGTTTCTATGGCCACACCTCATGTTACTTGAACTTGATTTTGGCTCTGGGGGCCTTCCTGAAACCTTCGTACGACTACATGACTCTGGTGCTCAAGTTCAACGATCAAAAATATTTAGGCCAGAACCTGAAAAGTGGGAGGTATACTCGAAAGATCGAAGAATTGAGGGTTATGGGGAACTGGCACAATAGAGGAGTTGACAATTAGCCATGATGATATTGAATGGTGGGGCAGGCTTGAGGGGCTTGGTGGCCTACTCCTGCTCCTATATTCTTGTGTTCTTCTTCCAGGCCTCTTTTAAGTTACATCAACACTTAGGAATCCATTTTCTGTTGTGCTGTGGCATACTGGAGAATGCCCTTCAAGAACAAAAATTCTGACATCATGTACCACAAGAATGTCTGTTGTTTGCATGATATCGAGCCGCTAATGGCCAGGACCTGCGTATTTAGTGTTTAAAGGCAGAATAGTGCACTTGAACCACCCTTTGTCATTTTCCACTCTGATAGTAAATTGGACAGAGCATCTGGCCTACACTGGCATGTATAAGCACAGATTAACTGTGCAACCCAAGTATAACACTCCTATTTTGGTGCAATCCACCATCTATTCAAATAGTTGCCAACTTTCTCCCTCTTTCTCCTTCATTTTGCTGAAGTCGTTAGCTCACGTAGTCATTGTGACATTGGCTACCATGCCTGTGTGTCTATTCTTTATGAGTGCGGCTATATCATGGAATCATACAACAAAGAAGAGGCCATTCAACTCCAGTTCACTGAAAAAGCTATCAATTAGTTCCACACTCCTTGCCTTTCCTTTTCAAGTATATATCCGCTTTTTTTTTGAAAATTCCTTAAAAATTTTCTCACACAGAGGGTGTTGCTTGTCTGGAATGAGCTGTCAGAGAAGGTGGTAGAAGCAGATACAATCACAAACCTTAAAACGCATTTGGACATCTACTAGGATTGGGAAGGCATAGATGAATATGAGGCAAATAGGATTAGTGTAGATAGGCATCACAGTCGGCATGGACGAGATGGACCAAAAGTGTCTGCTACTGTGCAGTATGAATCCATGATCCTAAATTTGCATTCACCAATCCTTAAAGGAATGCATTCCAGATTTTAATAATTTATTTTGTAAAAATTATTCTCCCATGTCTCCTTGATTTGTTTTTTGCCAATTGTCTAAAACTTGTGTCTTCTGATTACCAACCCACTGGCGAGCATAAACTGTTTCCACCTATCTGCATCAAAAGCTACACAGAATATTTGAGATCTCTATATTACCAGTTAATCCTTGTTTACTCCAACAACAATTGCACAATAGATGTCAAGTATTGCCAGCTTGTTTGATCATGGAGAAGACTGAATCTGAGTCTGACCCAGTACTTAATTGATCATCTGGACTGGACAATCTCAATGTAACTGTACAGTGTAATGAATTGACCTGTACGATTGGTTTGTAAGACAAGCTTTTCACTGTACCTCTGTACAAGTGACAGTAATAAGCCAATACCAATACAATGTTATGTTGCAGGTCAAGCTCACGAGGAAATCATTCAAGATTTCTCAACACGGTTTCATCTGGTACTACAATTCAGCAAACCACATACTGAATGTTCTTTTGTCCCAGGAATCCCTTGCTAATAGTAAAACAGAATAAGGTAGAAATTTATTCTAAACATGCATATATAATAACAATATACATTACACTCTGCTGCTGAAATCCAGTTTTATTGGTTTTTCAGAAATGGGATACAAAACACAGCCTAAATACTGTACTAAAACCTGTCCCGTACCTCTCCTTTAAAGTTTCCCCCTCTCACTTTAAATGCACGTCCGCTAGTATTTGACATTTCTACCCTGGGAAAAAGATTCTGACCATCTACCATATCTATGCCTCTCATAATCTTATAAACCTCTGTCAGATCTCCCCTCAGCCTCCAACACTCCAGAACAAACAATCCAAGTTTGTTCAACCTCTTTATATCTCATACTCTCTCTTCCAGGCAGCATCCTGGTACACCTCTTATGCACCCTTTCTAAAGCCTCCACATCCTTCCTGTAATGGGGTGGACAGAATTGCACACAATACTACAAGTGTGGCCTAACCAAAGTTTTATATAGCTGCAACATGACTTACTGAGTCTTCTACTTAGTGCCCCCACCAATGAAGACAAGCATGCCATATGCCTTCTTGACCACCCTATCTTACTTGCATGGACACTTTCAGTGAGCTATGGACTTGGACCCGAATATCCTTCTGCACATCAATACTGTTAATGATCTTACCAGTACCTGCATACTTTCCTCTTGCAGTAGACCTCCCAAAGTGTAACACCTCACACTTGCCCAGATTAAACTCTAACTGCCATTTCTCCAACCACATCTGTAACTGATCTACATTCTGCTGTATTCTTTGATAGTCCTTTACATTTTCCACAACAATGTCCACAACTCCACCAATCTTTATGTTGTCCGCAAACTTACGAACCCATCCATCTACATTTTCATCCAAGTCATTTATATACATCACAAACAACAGAGGCCCCAGCACAGATCCCTGCAGAACACCACTGGTCATGGACCTCCAGCCAGAATAACACCCTTCCAATACTAACTCTGTCTTCTATAGGCAAACCAATTCTGAATCCAAACTACCAAGTCATTGTAGATCCCATGCATCTTAACCACCTGGATCAGCCTACCATGAGGGACCTTGTCAAATGCCTTTCTAAAATCCATATAGACAACATCCACTGCCCTACCCTCGTCAATCAATCTGCATTGTGAGCATACAGAGGCTCTGCATAAGCGGTGGAAGAACACACCACCTCACAAACTACCCATTTGCCCACCCAATCAGCCACCACCTGCCTCATCTGTGGAAGAGTCTATGGTTTCCACATTGGCCTCATCATCCACCTAAGAAGTGGAAGTACGTCATCCTTGTTCCCTAAGGATTTTCTAAGAAGAATATGCACAGGTTTTCAACACCGCAGATGGGGCCCAGATCATCTGCTGTGTTACTCAGCCACTTCCTAATATCATGTGGAGTGAAGCAAATTGGCTGGGGACTGTTGCTTGTTGGAAAGATCTCCTGAGGATACTGAATAGAATCATACTCTCAGTATTTTTGGCTGAAGAATTGCTGAGGACTTGTATCCTTACCGCAACAAATGTTTATCTTTGTAATTCTCTGCAACTGTAACGTTATATTCTGCATCCAAAATTCTGTTATTGCTTTTCCCTTGTACTCCCTTGATGTACTGATATACTGATGTGATGAGTAACTGATCTGTATAAATAGTACATGTGACAATAATAAACCAATTTACCTATTTAATTTATTGGCACCATTAAACTATGGGTAACCATTGATTGTTTATTGTCATGTGTTTTCGTTTTGAAAATGTTAATTATTGATTGCATTACTTTTTAATTTCCGGTAACTGGAAAATTCAGTTTCAGCAGCTGTTCTCAATTATTATAATTTTTTCACCAGTAGATGGAGATCAAGAAACAGCAAGACATGGATGTCTGATTCTGCACCATCTAATACTGAAGAGTTATTATACCTGCAAGGAAAGCAATCAGTCATTACCTAACGGAAGTCTTAACCAGAAAGATTGAAGAGAGCATTTGGTTTTCAAACAAATGTGGGTAGAAGACTGTATGTAGGATGTGAACAAAATTTTGATATGCCAAACAACCAACCAGAGCATGAAATTGGAAAATTAACTTTCAGGGTTCCAACACAGGCAACAGTTTTCCATTTTGACATAAATCACAGTTTCTTCTTTCTGTCCTTATCAATATGCATTTGTGTGCCACCTTCAAAGTGTGAAAACACAATTATGTGAATGACTGAATATGTCAACCAATTATGGGAATCGCCAAAGAGATAAATCTTGGTATTGTTATTAATGAATATGGATATTGACATCATGAATGATGTCTTCAGAGGACAATATATAGTTGAAGAAGAGGAAGTGACCAAGAATAGAATCTTGGGCACCCTTGCATGAAAAGTATGGAGTTGGGAAGAGAAAATATTGCAAGAGATGGGACAGGTGTGGATGGAGCCAGTCAAGTGCTCCAGCACAGAAGTGCAGAATAGAGAAGGGAAGGATTCAGGAAACTTGGAGAGGAAAAGGAGACTAAAGGTAGGGAGATACTTCTTGAGAATGAAATGAATGAAAGAACAAGGAAATAATGATGATATTTTGTAAAAAGAAATGTATAGAAACCATGCCTTGAAATCATTTCTCACAATGCTGCAAAAGAAATAGGTTTAATTCAGCATAGAACAAAATTGCAACCATAACAATTTTAAGGTGGCACGCAAATGCATTCCCAGCTGGATTTTGTTAGCACTAGAAACCTGGTTCTGGATAAATAATGTCCACAATAATTCATGGGCAGGCACGGTAGTGTAGCAGTTAGTGTAACACTATTACAGCGCCAGCGACCCAGGTTTAATTCTTACCACTGTCTGTAAGGAGTTTGTACATTCTTCCCGTGACTGCGTGGGTTTCCTCCAGGTGCTCCGGTTTCCTCCTACGTTCCAAAGACGTACAGGTTAAGAAGTTATGGGCATGCTATGTTGGCATCGGAAGCGTAGTGACACTTGCGGGCTGCCCCCAGAACACTCTACACAAAAAGATGCATTTCACTGTGTGTTTCGATGTGACTAATAAAGATATTTGATCTGATCTGATCTGACATTCAATTTACCTCTACAGTGATATTTTCCACCCAACCAGCCTGAAAGAAAATTACAGTTCTTCTGTACTCACAGAATATCCTTTCTCTTGAAATAAAGCCTCACTACTTATAACACACACTTATGTTACAACTTCAACAACTTTTCTGTACTTTAAACTGAAGTCCAATGAATATTTGTTTACACCTAACACCTCCCTTGCTGAATGACATGGAGAAGGGTGGCACAAATCAGAGACATCAGAGGCAGCAACAGAGGCTATGTGGGAAGAGGCATAAATTAACTCATCACCTAACACCGATGCACCCAGAGTTTACAGTAATCCACACTCAACTGCTTTGAGGAGAAGTGTTTATACAAGCTCGGCTTCACCAAGATTGTTTCTATTGAGATCTAAGATCTCTGTTACCTGAAATGGCTCACGCAAGTGCCTGGTCTCCTTTGCCCATTGAGGCCAAGGTCAATCCATGCCACTGCTGCTAATCTATGCCACACCCTAGTCTAATACCCACTGGGGCACAAAGGATGTCACCCAAGTTCCTACTCAAAGACACATTCAGGTAACACAAGCAACCATAAGAGAGTATGGGAATTACTACAATTGCAGGACTCCACAAAGTCTAGCCATTTATAGACTGCACTCATGTTGTACTGCTTCCAGAATCATCCCTTGCAATCTCCCATCAGGAGTATCTGGAGGGTTTCTGTGGCTGCCTTGAATATGCTTCCTGTGGGTAATGTTTTCCATCAGCCAGTCTAAGTCACTCTCTCTGAGATACTGGAAACATTATCTCTCTCCATTCCTCTCCTTTCCTATCCTATTGCATTATTGTAGCAGCTACTCTTGATGTAGCAGAACTCTTTAGAGGTTGGAACAGTACTGCTTGTATTCTGCATGTGCCCATTTAAGGGCTGGCTCCTGATATCTTAGCTGTGAGGTTAGTTGCCAGCAGCTGTGAGATATTGCAAGGGATAAAAATGACTGTGCTGAAACTGACACAGTGAATTGTTAAATAGAGAAATGCTACAGTATTGTTTTGGAGGCCTTACTATAGAAGGTTGTAATTTTTACGAAACTTTCAAAAAAACATTGCTGGCTTAACATGCAATGCAGTTTAACTTCAGGTAAAAGTCAGTGATAAATTTCTGGCTGATTAACTCTGTGCTCAGGTCTAATTGCTCAGCACTGACCTCCTCTGGTAGTTTGCTGGTATGTTCACTATTCATCCTTAAAGACTGACAGAGATGGTTAAAACAATTTATTTACTTTCAAAGATGGAGGCCATTCAGCCCATCAGCATCATGCCAGCTCCAAACAGTCCTATTTCCCCTTCTCTGCAGCCCTGCAACTTATTCTCTCTCACATGCCCACCAACTCCCCTTTTTAATTCTTTTGCCACTTAGTCATACCCAGGGGCAACTATTGGCCAAATAACCTACCAACATGTCTTTACAATGCAGAACAAAATCAGAGCACCCAGGAGGAAACCCACACAGACACAGAACTCAATGTAGGCAGCACCCAAATCAGGATCTGAACCAAGGTCCCTGGAGCTGTGCTGCAACAGCACTAACTGCTGCACCACCATACCTAGCTGATGCAGTTAAGTATTAGAAGCATGCTAGCCAAAGATCAGAACTTTTGTGACCAAATCCATTCAGCTTCATTAATTTAAGAGTGAAGAGATTTCCATCTTCCATTAGGGACTGCTCATGATGGATTACAATTGGAAGCCCTGACTTCAGCTGCCTGTATCCTGAACTATTGAATATGTTTCCAAAACCTCCCTGGCTCTCCCTCTTCTCTGCCTTTAAGATGTTTCATAAAACCTTTATCTCTGCCTGATCACTTGTTTACACATATTAATATCTCCTTGTGTGGTTTACTGTCAAAAGTTTTTTGATAATACTTCTGTGAAATATCTTGGGACATTTTACGTTATACAAATACATTGCTATACAAATACATTGTCTTTATTGCAGCTGACTGTGTGAGGACTGAAAGGCACATATACAAACTCATTACTCCGTTGTGCAGTTATATTGTAATGTTCCTGTCATGACCCACGTGACGGACATTGACAATTGGTGGTCGAGTATGGATTTGGGGATTTTTGAAATGGTGGGGTAGTGGGGCTGAAATCCTAAAGAAATTAAGTATGCAATAGTGCCTCCTAGTTATGGTTACTAAGACAAAGGAACTACAATGTGTCAAAGCCAAAGGCATTTTCAGCTGGAATCAGAGATTCCGGTAACACTGAAAATGCATGCCATCGTTAACTCGAATCAGCCAGTAATTATTTTCTAAACAACAGAGCAAAATCATTTTAATTTCTCACAAGGGAAATAATGGAATTGGCTGAGGTACCCAGTTCCTAATTAGTGAGTTAGATAACCTCACCTCCAGTTAGCAGAATTAATTAAAAGAGGACTTTTTGATAGAACTACTAGTCCTCTATATTTTTGCTCTCATTCAGTCTGGAAGCGATTGATATCTAAATAGCAACTGCCAATGATGACTTGATTAAAAACAGGACCTCACTGTGAGGGAAAATGCAAGACTAAGTCTGTCCCCCAACATTCCATGGGGCAGCATCTTCCAGACTCACTAATGCTGGGCAAGAAATTAGGTGTGAACAACAGTGAATCAGACTAGCCTTGCAAACAGATTTGTTTGTCTGACAATCCCTTTTTTTTAGAGATACAAGAGATTGCAGATGCTGGAATCTGGAGCAAAAAACAAACTGCCGGAGGAACTCAGTGGGTCGAGCAGCATCTGCTGGGGGGAAAGGAACGGTTGATGTTTTGGGTCAAGGCCCTGCATCAGGACTGGACTCCCTTCTTTTATTTCCTCATGGTCCTTACAACTGAAAGGGGAAGCACAATAGAGCTGCTGCCTCACATCTCCAGTGACCCAAGATGAATCCTGATTTCTGGCACTGCCTGAGTGGAGTTTGCACATTCTACTTGTGATCCCGTGGGTTTTACCCTGAATACTCTGATTTCCTTCCACATCACAAAGACGTGCTGGTTGGCAGGATAATGGTGTAAGGTGTCCCTCATGTGTAGGTGGGTGGGAATGAATCAAGGGGGAAATGATTTGAACGTGGGGAGAATAAAATGGGATGAGTCTAAATGGATGCTTTTTAGGTTAATGTTTCAGGTCGAAGACCCTTTGTTGGAACTGATCTGTTTTTCTTTCCACAGATGCAGTCTAACATGCTGAGTATTTCCAGCATTTTCTGCTTTGGAGGACCACTCCAATTGTACTTTCACATTTTGTCTTCCATCTGAGGATAATAATTTACGGTTTAATTCCACTAGTGTCAGTGGCCAAGCTTCATGCATAAACTGATGGAACAATTGCCAACAAGATAGTCTACCAAAGAGGGCATCCTGTCTCATACAAAGCCCACATGGTCACACATTCCAAAAAAGATCTCATCTGGCAATTAAGAGGGGAAGCCTGGTTGACTTTACTTCTCTTTGTACTGTAGCTTTCAGGCCAACTTATAGATTTCCCACTGTAATTCTGGGTGAGATCATTTAACTCAGGAAAAATGGCAGATCCGAGTTTGGGAATTTGGCAGTCTGTAAGGTTCAGTATTATATTAGTGCACTTTCTAATTTTAGCACCATGGCAGCCAGTACAGCTAAACTTCAGTATTCATGACAATAAAATATTTACATGGTAATCACAAGAGTGATATCCTTCAGAGTATTGCTTTGCTCTTTGGTGTAACCATTGACTAATAAAAAAATACAATTTTTATGACATTGCTTCAATCCTGTCAACAGAATTAGTTATTCTGAATTGAGGTGTTAGGTTCAAGAACTTTACTGTATGGCACAGGAATGTCATGTTGTGGCTAATGAAGCCAATTATCAACTGATTTGTTTTTACTGGCAATTGAAGAACCCATATTAGCTACATCACAAGGAGAGTTCACTGCCATTCTTTGTACAGTGTTCCAGGAATGTATTTTTAAGTATGGCATCGGTGGCAAAGCATTGTTACTTTTACTGAAGCATCGACTTTGGACAGTAACTCAAACTACTATTGTGTGCCCTAAACATGTAAGATTTGTGACTCAAATAGTTACTAACTGAGCCATGCTGAGACATACCTTCAATGAAAAGCAAATGTTTTGTTTAATCCAAAAGCCATGCTGGATCTTGAGTGATATTGCTTTCTTCAGGTTTGGATGGAATATATCATCTTGTTATCCACTGAGTAAATTAATATCTTGTCATCTTTATGTATTTCAAAACCGATGGTATATCTCTGGGCATGACTGTGTCTCTGCATTTTGTATTGCAGGTCAGGTTGCATCTGTGGAAAGAGAAACAGAATTAACATTATCAGAACTGATTCTGATGAAGGGTCTTCAGTTTGAAATATTAACTTTCCACATATGCAGCCTGACCTACTGAGTATTACCAGCATTTTCTGTTTTTATTTTAGATTGCCAGCATCTGCAGTTTTTTCTTATTTTCACTTGTGTTGAACAGTGATAGCTTTAAACATTTATGCTATGAAGTTGGACATTGCAGCACCTTGTTTGACTCCTGTGGGTACCAATTCAACTGGAATATTGTACAAAATGTGCACTTTGCTTATTTTTAACCTGCGTATGCCACCTGCTACATGTTTGAGTAAATCTTTTGTATTCCAAAACACTTCAGATCCATGGATTGCTGTGGAGGACCTGCTATCCATTACAGGGAGTGGGAGGGTCTCCATATTCATAGTCATTTGTATGCTCCACAACCCAGCTCTAGTTAGGCCACAACAGTTGTCAGCAGCTGTGCATCACATTGTGGAGGAGAAGAAGGATGAAGAGGAATAGAGGAAACAATAAAGGAAACAAAGGGAAGCCCCCTTCTTGACAGCCCATCAGAGAACAACTAATCAGACTGCGTTTTCAAGAAAGGGAAACCTTTTTGCTCATTCTACTACACTTTCTATTTTATTTTCCTGTGTTACTGAACCTTTCCGTGTCTTTTTGACTGCAATGACATACAACAGCACCAGATCAATATTCCATAGCATATTTATACATCATACCAATAACTAAAACCACAGAAACATCAACTAGTCACTTTTGTATGTTTTCTTGTCGTCCTGTCCTGTGAATGCTGTGGCCTTTACTGGTGGCCTTTTGCAGTGTTCCCCAATGGCTAGTGATATGGCTGATGGAAGGCTGCTGACTTTCAGTGGAAGAGACTGCAAATGGCTTTGCATGTTGACCTCAAGTAGCACTGTTCGTCAAACCTAGATTTAGGACTCTCATGAGCAGCAGCTAGTGGATAGGCAATGTTCACTGGCAGAATGGTAGGAGTGGTACCAGACATTGTCTCTCCCACGATGGCTCTTCAGCAAATCTTATCACATGTTGGCATTCAGATTGGAGGACTGGTACAATGAGCCATATTGGCAGAATTCTGAGCTTCCACTCCAGCAGTATGATTTTGCATATCTTTTGCCTGTACTGCAGTAGAAGCCACTACATTGGCCATTAGATGCTGCATTATGATCGGTGGAGCTGGCTGTTGCTCCCATGATGGAACAGATAATCCCCAGGCTCCCTGTAAAGCGGAAAGCATGGCACTTTTTCATTTCATTGGACCTTTTGCCAGGTACCAAATATTTTGTTGTGTATACTCATATTCTGCAGTTTGTTTCATCAAAGACCTTTTGTAAGTCCTCCGCAGCAGAACTCACATACATTCCTACTCTTAGGGAGATGGCACTGAGATTATTTTGCCTCCTGCCTTTCCAGAGATCATTTGTGCCCATGTCTCAGCTCATGCAGATCCTGCAACTAATCTAACTTCAGCAGTAAGTGTTCAGTATCTGTACTGACAGCTGTGAGTGACAAGAGTCATTGATCTTAAATGTCACCTTTGTTTCTTTCTCCAGGAATTGCAACCTGATCTGCTGAGTACTTAGAACTAAGAATGTTCTTCCTGCACCACTGCAAGACCAGACTTGGCCATCAGGAGACGATGCAGCCACGTCCTTGCCAACTTTTGCCATCACCTCTCTCAAAGCCCAGCTGCACTTCACTGCTGTCAATGAGCTGGAAAACACCTTGGTGCAGATCAGCATTGTAAAGCTAAGACTAAGTTACAGTATCTGTCAACCTTAATATTATGACGTTCAGGGTACAAACACCAGTTACCAAGGAATACAGAAACTGGTTTGAATAGATCATTTGATGTCATGTGGCACAAGCTACTCTTTCCAAAATGTACACACCATCTCATGCCTTATGATGTTATGCCAAATTTGCATATTAGAGACTTACATTTAGTTAAAGGTATACTTAGCTTTATTCAAACTCTTAATTGCAAAGACAATATACAAGTACTGACAGCTTGCACAATATAATACCTATCAATATACAAGGTGATCAGTCTTGTTTAGATGTGTGGCCTCTCGTTGCTGCAAACTCAGTATCTTTCCTTGCAAGTGTTGGACCTCGAGTTTCTCTGTGATCCCAAGTTCTTATGCTGTTCTAGGGTTCAGAAAGAAGTTAAATCCCATTTCCAGGACCCACCTCCCTCCTAAACTCTTTCAATAAGATGGTAACACATTGATAGTCCAGATCAGGTCTGACCCATTTTGTCCAACTTCACCCCATTGTAGATGGCTCATTGGCTGCTATCGTATGACCTCCATTTTCCATTTCACTAACAGTGTAGCATCCTAGATATTGGAATTGAGCTGAAGTGGTACAGAGAGGCATCTAATTGATTGCTTTTTACAGTTCACATGAGAACCTTACTTTCCATATAGGTTTCCTGACCAGGCCCTATCACTTAGCTATTTCTTTGTCTTAACATCAGCCTCTAGTTATCTGTTAGTACCATACTAAGAGCTCTTCTGCCTACCATTGAAACCCTAGATGCCATTTGAAATGACTTACAATGGACCTGTTGTTCCTTATCTCACTACAACCAGCAGGCCAGTGTCTTGAGGCTTCCAATTTATTAGGCCTGTGCGATCTTGGGTCTTAGTAAAGTGAGCTAACTTTACAATGTATTACAGTTGCGTAGTGAGCTGAGAAAACCTTACATTGGGATATCGTCCTTTATCTCATGCTGGTTTGGTTCCATCCTGTAGGAATATTATTTCAGTCTTGATTGCTACCAATGGTTTCTTAAAACAATTCCTGATTCAGAATCCTGTAATCAATCCCAGATATTCACTCCTCTGATTGTCATTATCAATCGCTGTGCTTATACTTTAACATTATCAGAGAACGTCACAGACTATTAACTATCCTTCTATGTGGTAATCATCAAATGTCTGTTCAAGCCATACACACTGTCTATTCTTATGTTCTGTGATGGCTTTCTACCACAGATATTAGTTCATTCTTACCTGAGGTGGATTTCTTATTCTCTCTGCAGTCATGATGAGACTATTTGAATACTTGTTCGCAGTTGGTGATCTCTCTCCCAGGTTCATTTTTTGGGTTCTTTGATGGCTGAGGAGTTGGATCCATGAAGCTAGAGAAATATTTTTAAACATTACACATGGTTTGGAGGCAGGTTAAGGTCACGATTGCTATGAGGCTTTTGATTTGCCTTCTTTTTCTGGCATTTATCTGCACTAGAATGAGACAACTTTCCCAAAAGTTGGTTGCTTCTTCTCTGATGCATTGTTGCCAGAGAGCTTTGTTCTGAGCTATTCTCTCCCATTACAATTCACGCTGATCTTTCTGCCTGTGGCCTCCTTCACTGTTACAGCAAGGCCCAATGCAAGCTCAAGGAACAACACCTCTGTTTCCATCTGGACATGTTGCAGTTTCAGGACACAATATCAAATTCTCCAACTTTAGGTAACTCTTTCTGAACTGGCCATCTCTGTCTGCCATAATTTTGGCTCAGTTTTCCCATTTTTTAATAATCTGGCCTGCTGGGCATGTGCTACAACCTTACCATTAGCAACACATTGTACCAAGCTTAATCTGATCTTAACTGATCCTTAACTGACATGTTAAGTCATCTTATATATTAAGTCATCTGGTCTCACCCTATCAGAGATATTCCCACCCCAACCTCACCTTCACTGTTATCTAAAACTAACCTGTTTTCTCTCCTTCCCAGTTCTGAAGAAAGGTCACAGACTTGAAACATTACTGTTTCTCTTTCTACAGATGCTGCCTGACCAGTTTCAAGATTTTCTATTTTACCTCAGATGTCCTGCATCTGCTGTTATTTGATTTTCATCTACCAATGAATAATGTTAACACTGCATGTTTGATGCTTGTCTTGTGGCTGTCCTTCCCCAATGGTGATTTGGGTATACACAATTGTTTTGGTTGGCATACTTTGGCACATTCCACTTCAACTGATGCAGAATAATCAGGGCTAAACACTGAAGATACTAGTAACCCAGGAGCTGTGCAGCCATTTCCTTATTTATGTTGAGGATTTTCTGAATAAAGTGGCACTACTAGTGTTCCATGTTTTCTGTACATCACCCAACTCTCACAGCTGTAGAGTTGGGATTACCACTGTTCTGTAAACTAAAAGTCTGGCATGTACTCTGATGTTGTGGTTATTGAACACCTAGAGAGACGGTCAGTTGAACATAAATCTGACATGCTGGATTTGTTCTGAATCTCAATGTCTATGATTGCTTTTGGGAGATCTGGCTGCCAAGTTAAGAAAAGTGTTTTTCAGTTCTCAGTCCCTCACTGTCAGTGTTGATCTTCTTTGCTGGGTCTGATGGTTGACCAGGAACAGGCTAGTGGTGAATTTCTAAAAGCAAATAAATTGAAGATGCTTGAAACCTGAAACAAATACAGAAAATGCTGGAAGTATTCAGCAGATTGGGCAGCACATGTGGTGAAAGAAATAGAACTAATTTTTCACGTCGATGATCACTTAAAGACGCTGCGAATATTTCTAGCATTTCTGTTTTTATTAGTGATAAACTTCTGTTTTTCTGGTGTTTAGGTTTAGCCCCAGGATATTGTAAGCTTCAGAAAAGTATTTAAGAGTTGTTTTAGGTCCTCCCTTAAATATATGCAACTACAGCACAATAATGTGTAGATTTTTTTCTAAACATGAGTTTTTTTATTGTTGCACCTAAAGTTTATGCCATTAACATGCAGGCTCCTCCAACTACCTTGATTTTTCTTGACAATGATTGGCCTTTACCCCAAACTTTATAGCAACCAGCACACACGACATGGATAACAAGTGCTGGCCCTCCAGGCTTCTTAGCATTGTTTCATCTGGATTGTTCACTGACCAGCATCCACAACTTATCCAGATTTATGGTGGGACAGAATAACTTACTATTCTTACACCAACCTTTCCATACTAACCAGGAAGATACTTACCAAAGTTGATTCTGTGATGATGCATTCCACCAGCACTGCCATGACCCACTGGATGTTTCCTGCGTTTGCCAATATGGCCATGGCTAATGTGTCCCCTCAACTCTCTGGTTTTTCTAAATCTGGTTGGCATCTTACCAGTGTCACTTTATTTCTAAAATGGAAATGAGAGAGATTTACTATCTTAACACTCTGTGGCAGACTGTCTTTGATGAACATTTACATGGCTGCTGGGAAAATGAAGAGGGTGTGTGCCAAAATACAACCCTGTTTATCGCCTAAGTCACCAAAGCAATAGGCTCGCAGGCAGATCCACTATACTGATGGAGACAGTCATTTGGTCATGGAGGAATTTTATAATGTTTTATAATTTTCCACAAAGCCTCATGACTGATGCAGTCCAAGGCTTTGGTCAGATCAGCGAAGGTCATGAAAGGTCCAGACCATGATCTGTACACAGTCCCTGGATCATGTCAGTGTCGGCTTGTAATGGACTGATGCCAAACTGTGACTCAGGAAGTGCTTCCTCTGCAAAAGAAGGCAGGTGACTCAGAAATATTACAGCAAGAATCCTCACACTGATGGAAAGGTGGGCACAGTCAGCTTCTTAATAGCGGGGATGATGTGGGTTTGCATGGATTTTTCTGTCCGCCACTTTTTAAGGAGCAGTAAAGGGAGCTTGTTTGTCAATGTTTCTCCCCCCATTTTCAATACTGCAGTTGGTATGCTATCAGGACCTGTTGCCTTATTGTTTCATTGCTATTTAGACTTCCTATCAGTGGATAAGCAAATTTCTAGACTGGATGCTGAGGGATAATTGGTGGGGTCATCAGTAACTGCAGATTCTCGATTGCGAAGCTTTTGAAAGTATTCTTTCTCATGTTCTTTGATGGATTTACAGTCTTTAAGAAAGGTATGGCCATCTTTAGATCTCAGCAGTTTGAGGCCACATTATTTTTCTGCTTTGTCCACCCACTGTTTGTTTTAGATTTCTCAGATCCTCCTTTGAAATTTGTTTTGAGTTCATGGGAAGCTTGTCCCACACTCTGCATCTGGTACCACTCCTCAATGATTCACCTTATTCTCAACAACTCCCAGGTACAGAATGTGTCCAGTTGACATTAACTAGGCCAGGACTTGTATTATCCTGTCCTGTCAGCACTATCTTATCTTGCTCCTTACTTGGCCACTTGGATAAAACCCAATTATTGCTCAGAAATTCTAGTGCATGAAATGAGCATGCTATGTAGTGTTGCAGCCAAGCACAAATGGCTGGTGCGTGATCCCATCCCACCTCCACTACAAATCTCAGTTGCAACTGTAAGGACTTTGCACATTTTTATATCCAAGTATGTGCAACCCAGGACTGAGAACAGATAGGAGGGCTCAGGTGATGAATGGGGGAATGAAGGCTATTTGCCTGATTGGGACCAATGGGCCAGGTTGGAGATGGTCTACATGGATCATGGTTTGGGATCAGGTGGCTATCTGGAAGGATTGGTACCTGAGACCCAGTGGTTTATAAGCAGTTAAATGGTCAAATAGGGTTGGGGGGAGATTAGGATCTCCTTCTGGTTCTTCCAGATGTTGGGGATTTCAAGAGGATTTGAGGACTTCCAAGGCTGGGAGGATTGGAGAGGCTCGAGAGTCAGAAATGACATCATTTTGTGATCAGCTGATGTGTAGATCATGTCAGAAGTTCAAGTCTGACTCACACTAAAATAAAATAGCATTATGTGACTGAACTTTCATGCATATTTGTTTTATTGGTCTACTTAAGTACAAGTCACAGCTGGTGCATGGTCTACATGAGTCCTATGATTGCGCACCTTCAGAAAGACTGAGGAATCTTTCACATACTGCATGCATGAAGGCCACATCATAGTGAAAAGACAGAATTTAGTTCTGATAAGGGAAGAATATGTTGTAGATTTTCATTATGAAGGTACAGTATCAGATTTCATTTGCTGTTTAAACTGAGTCAACATGATTGATGTGACACAAAATTTGCGGGTATTAGTTAGTTCTCACCAGATGGCAGGAAGTTCCCATCTCTATAGCCAGAACACCTATACCTACTTCCATTGGTCCTTATTCTGAAACTTTCCATTGGGAAATCTATGAACAACCATCTCTGATCTTCTGCCTGACTTTGTATTCTCCTTTTCTGTTGTGTGTGTCCATTACATGACTATTGGAAACCAGAAGTAAAATGGCAAAGAGGTGCCATTAAAAATCCACTCACTGACATGCAGAATTTCCTAGTGTATTTCCCACACAATTTTCGACCACTGCTCCTTCTTAGCAACTCTCCCAGATAATAATCAGGTCGGTGTTAACTGATTGGATGATTCTTGACTGGTCAAATAGCCTCCTGCACCCACAATCTTCAATAATTCTACAATAATTGTGTTCAAAAAATGAATGCTCACAGAATGGAAACAGGCCCTCTGGCCCAAGTCCACGCAGACCACCAGCCACCCATTGACACTGATCCTACATTAATCTCACATTCCCATCACCTACCCCAGACTCTATTCCTCACCTACACACTAGGGACAATTTACAATGGCCCATTTAACCTACCAATCCATGTCTATGGGACACTGGGGAAAACTGGAACATCTGGAGGAAACCTACGCACTGATTGGGAGAATGATCAAACTCCACACAGACAGTACCCAAGTTCAGGATTGAACCTGGGTCTCTGGCACTGAGGCAGCAACTCTACTTGATGCGGCATTGTGATAAAACTGCTCCAATGGTTATTCTGGAGAAACACACAAAGCGCTGGAGAAGCTCAGCAAGTCAGGCAGCATCGACTGAGGGAGATGGACAGTCCACATTTTGGGTTGAGACCCTTCATCTGAACAAAAGGGTCTTGACCCCAAACGTCAAATGTCTATACAAAAATATTTCCCTGATGCATTAAGGCATCCATGCCTTGGAATTGTCACAAACCAGCAACAAAAGAAACACACTGAGCATGATTCAGTGTTAAAAACTATTTTATTAATCACTACTTATGATAATACGTAAAATAAAAGTAAAAAGAAATGTTAGTATGTTAGAATTCAAAAATGTTAAACCTCGAACGTTATCCCCAAAACTAAACTCGTCGTGTGTGTGTGTGACAAAGTCCAAAACTCCCAGTTCCTGAATGGTTCTTAAAGTTCAGTTCCGCAAGCCATAAGGTGAAACATGAGCAAGGGCTTCTTCAACAACCACCGTTGTTTGAAGATAAGATGTAGATGTAGAAAAACATAGAGAGAGTACATACGAAATCCAAATGTTCCACGATGGAACCCAAACGACACTCCAGTGTTTACTCGGTAGTGACTTCCTCACCCCGAAAAGCATCCGAACCGTGGTCGTCCACACACAAATACCTGTTTCCTTCTACAGGTCAGCAACAAAGTGAACTCCACCGGATTACTTCCAACTTCCATACATGGATTTCAGTGGCAAACACAGTTATTATTTCTCATCCATCGATGGAGAAAACAAGCAGGCTGGTGTCTCTCTCCCTTCTCTCTCTCTCTCTCTCTCTCCTTCTTCTTCTTCTTCAACAACGTCATTACGTCCTTTATCTTCTATTGACGTAAGCACGCCCCACACACACATACACACACACTCTCTATCTTAAAGGGACTTTCACTGAGTCCGTAACACCTCCCACCTAAAAAAAAATTTTCCCAAGAAAATTTTAACCGCGCATACAGTTAGTAATGTTAATAATTATCATGCTACACAACTACAGACTATCAGATTAGTACAGATACATGTTTCCCATTTAACATAGAGAAAGACAATCAGCAATCACATTATCTTTGCCTTTAATGTGAGTTATCATGAGATCAAACTCTTGCAAAATTAAACTCCAGTTTAACAGCCTTCTGTTCTTGTTTTTGACTCGGCTCAGAAACACCAATGGGTTATGATCTGTATACACAGTCAATGGTTTCTGAGCGGTGCAAACATATACACTGAAATGTTGCAAGGCTAAAACAAGCGACAGTAATTCTTTCTCTATGGTGGAATAATTCTTTTGATGCTCATTAAATTTCTTTGAAAAGTAAGCTACAGGATGGTCAATATCATCAAGGTCACCCTTCTGCAACAACACAGCTCCTGCAGCTTCATCACTGGCATCTACTGCTAATGAAAATGGCTTTTCAAAGTCAGGTGTTCTGAGCACAGGATGGTAGCATAAAATGGCTTTCAGCTTCTTAAATGCTTCTTGACAAGAATCTGTCCAAACAAACTTTACTCCCTTCTTCAGAAGATTAGTTAGGGGAAGAGCAATATCAGCAAAATTTTTACAAAATTTTCGATAATATCCAACCATTCCCAAAAATCTTCTAACAGTCCTCGTACCTGTGGGAATAGGGAACTCAGATATTGCTTGAACTTTTGCCTGAACAGGAGCTTGCTTGCCTTGACCTACAACATAACCAAGATACGTCACAGTGGCATGGCCAAATTCACTTTTAGCCAAGTTAACTGTAAGGTTAGCCTTGGAAAGTCTTTCAAACAACCTTTCTAATGCAGAGATGTGATCCTCCCATGTATCATTCCCAGTCACTAAGTCATCAATGTAGGCATCTGTATGTTTTAACCCATGAATCACTGAATTAATCATTCTTTGAAATGTTGCCGGAGCATTTTTCATTCCAAATGGCAAAACATTGTATTCATACAATCCAGAAGGGGTTACAAAGGCTGAAATCTCTCGTCCTCTATCTGTTAATGGAACACACCAGTACCCTTTTAATAGGTCAATCTTTGTAAGAAATTTTGCCTTTCCCACTCTGTCTATGCAATCATCCACCCTAGGAATAGGGTAAGCATCTGACTTTGTTACAGCATTCACTTTCCTGTAATCTGTGCAAAATCTAACAGTTCCATCAGGTTTAGGTACAATAACACAGGGCGAACTCCAATTTGAAGTAGAATGTCTAATAATATCATTTTCCAACATGTACTTTAGTTCCTGATCAACAAGTTTACTTTTTTCCACATTCATTTGATATGGGTGTTGTTTGATTGGTTTTGCATCCCCAACATCAACATCATGGGTAATTATTGATGTTCTGTTTGGAACATCTAGGAACAGATTTTTAAATTTTAAAATTAATTCTCTCATCTGTTGTTTTTGTGAAACTTGTAAATGGTCCAAATTCGTTTCAAGGTTCTCCATGATATTTTGGTTTTTTAGTTTCGATGGAACAATATTTGGTCTAAATTGGCCTTCCTCAACATCAACATCAGGCATTCTAGAAACAACCTTTACATCATCCACCAAGGCCACAACTGAATCCCTCTCATAATAAGGTTTTAGCATGTTTACATGACAGAGTTGTGTTTTCTTGCGTCTATCTGGTGTTTTGATTATATATGTTAGATCAGTCACTCGAGATTCAATAACATAGGGTCCAGAAAAACGAGCTTGCAAGGGATTATTTTGGCTAGGGAAAAATACCAACACCTTTTGCCCAACTGCGAATGTCCTAGGCCGAGCACGTCTATCAAAAGATGTCTTCATTCTTATCTGGCTTGTTTTCAGATTCTCTCTCGCTAGCTGGCAGACTCTCTCCAACCGAGTTTTAAATTTTTGGACATAGTCCAACAGACTCAAGTGAACTTCCTCATTAACCCATTGCTCTCTTAACAACTCCAAAGGTCCTCTCACCCTATGTCCAAACACAAGCTCAAACGGACTAAATCCTATTGACTCCTGGATCGATTCTCTAACGGCAAACAAAAGTAAATGGATACCTTCGTCCCAATCCTTGGTGTTTTCAAAGCAATAAGTCTTCAGCATATTTTTGAGAGTAGAATGAAATCTCTCCAGAGCTCCTTGAGATTCTAAGTGATATGCAGATGATACAATCTGCTTTGCTCCCAGCTCATAGACTATTTGTTGAAAAATTTTTGACATAAAATTACTACCTTGATCAGATTGGATTTCTTTTGGCAAACCAAACAAGGTAAAAAATTTTACAAGAGCCCTTGACACCGTCTTGGCCTTAATATTTCTAAGGGGTATTGCCTCTGGAAATCTAGAAGTGGCACACATGATGGTTAACAAATACTGATTTCTAGTCTTAGACTTTGGTAATGGGCCAACACAGTCCACAATCACCTTTGAAAAGGGCTCACCAAAAGCAGGAATTGGTTTCAACAGAGCCACAGGGGGTTTTTGATTTGGTTTACCTACCATCTGACATGTGTGACAGGTTCGACAAAACATCACCACATCTTTTCTCAAACCAGGCCAATAGAATTGTTTCAAGATCTTCCCTACAGTTTTATTCACACCAAAATGACCACCCAAAGGCATACTATGGGCCAAATTTAAAATCTCATTCCTATAAACTTTTGGAACAACAACCTGATGAATAACTTCCCATTCCTCATTAACAAGAACTTGAGGAGGTCTCCATTTCCTCATTAACACTCCATTTTTGACATAATATCCAATTGGCACTTTTTCAATCTCCTCACATGAGAGTGCTTTTTCTTTCAAATCTGTCAACTCAGGGTCCTTTGTCTGTTCCACCATAAAATCCTTCCTTGACAAAGACAAATCTTTAAATTCAGGCTCACTATAAGGATGTTGATCCTCCAGTGAAGACAGAAAAGTCTCAGATAAGGCATCATAATTTTCTTCCTGTTTAGGACTGTCACAAGGAACCACATCAGACTGCATCGGACTGTCTGTCTTGGCTAATTCTCTAGCTCTAGCTCGAGTCACCGCACATGATGGGTAAACATCTGGATCATCCTCAGACTCATCAATCCTTGGTTTGGTCGTTAACCGTACCACAGGATCACTTTCTCCATTTGCAAGGTCATTTCCCAATAACAAAGAAACTCCTTCCACTGGCAAACTAGGTCTTATCCCTATCTCGACTGGTCCTTCTACGAACTTTGACTTTAAAATCACCCTGTGAAAAGGGACAGACATGGTCTCACCTGTAACGCCTCGTACTAGATTTACCTCACCAGTGTCACTTTCTTCACCAAAATTTAAAACACTGTCCAGCAAGAGAGATTGACTAGCCCCAGTATCTCTAAGAATTTTCACTGGCAAATGGGGTGACTCATCATTCAGTGAAACAAAACCCTCTGATACATAAGAACGGAATTCCTTTCTCACCTCCTCCAACTTTTCCGCTTTTCCCTCTTGCAAGGACTGGTCTTTAACAGCATCTCCTAAACCTTTTTGATTTTTAATTGCCTGAAAGCAAGCATTGGGCCCAGCTTCCTTCTTTTTCTTCAAAAGGGCACAATTAGCTATCACATGGCCAGGTTTCTTACAGTAATAACAAGTACGCTCAACAGGTTTCTCCAGCCCTGGCTTCTTTTCATCCTTCCCTTTTTGATTACCTCCCAATTTAATCTCCGGTTTACCTGGATTGTCTTTGTAACTCTTTTGAAAGGTTTTAGGTTGTTCCCATTTGGATTTATGGGTTAAAGCATAAACATCTGCCAACCTAACAGTTTCTTGTAAAATTTCCACTCCCTTTTCATTTAAATATGTAGTTACCTCCGCTGGAACACATCTTTTAAAGTCTTCCACTAATATCAATTCTTTCAATTTATCAAAATCCCTATCTACATTTTTAGCCATGTACCATCGTTCAAAACATATTCTCTTTCCACTGGCAAATTCCATATAAGTCTGATCTGCAGATTTTCTCAAGTCTCTGAATTTTTGTCTATAAGCCTCAGGGACCAATTCATAGGCCTTCAATATAGCTTGTTTTACCTTGGTATAATCAGCTGCATCCTCAACAGACAAAGCAGAATAAGCTTTTTGAGCTTTACTTTTAATCACACTCTGTACCATAAGAGCCCATCCTTTCCTCGGCCAGTTTGAACTCACAGCAACCTTTTCAAAATGTTGGAAATACTGATCAACCTGATCTTCTTCAAACGGAGGGACTAATCGAACCTCCCTGCTGGCTGAAAAACCATCTTCAGAATCAGATTCCAAACTCCTACGCTTCATTTGTAACTCATGCTGCCTCTGTTTTTCCTTCTCCTCTGCCTCAAACTTTAACCGAATTAGTTCCCGTTCCCGTTCAGCCTCTAACTTCATCTGAGTTAGCTTTTGTTCGGCCTCTAACTTTAACTGGGTTTGATCTCGTTCAGCGTCTGATCTCTTTTCCTCTTGTTCGGCCTCTAATTTCTTCTGTTCTCGTTCAGCCTCTAATCTCTTTTGTTCTCGTTCAGCCTCTATCTTTAACTGCACCTGTGCCTCAGAAATTGCTAGTTCACTGCCAGGAAACTGTTTTAACACTTCCTCTTCAAACACATTCTTTTCCACATAATGGCCAGCTATCAGTCTCTGAATATCTGCCTTTCTCATAAATCACGTTACTGCCTCAAGACGTAGCTCTGCAGCAATTTTCACCAAATCAGACTTCCTCATCCCCTGCAATCCTCCAGGAGAGGGTTTTTTCAAAAATGTATCCATTGTTGCTGGTTTCCACACACACAAGCCAATTAAAAAGAATTTATCAGACCTCCCTCAAAAATCTTTGGATTGAATCCCGAACAAATCTCGTCAATCTGGGGAACGATCCCAGACGACACTCGTTAATCTTTGGATTGGATCCCGGACGAATCTCGTTAACCTTGGGAACGATCCCGGACGAGCCCCCAATTTTGTCACAAACCAGCAACAAAAGAAACACACTGAGCATGATTCAGTGTTAAAAACTATTTTATTAATCACTACTTATGATAATACGTAAAATAAAAGTAAAAAAAAATGTTAGTATGTTAGAATTCAAAAATGTTAAACCTCGAACGTTATCCCCAAAACTAAACTCGTCGTGTGTGTGTGTGACAAAGTCCAAAACTCCCAGTTCCTGAATGGTTCTTAAAGTTCAGTTCCGCAAGCCATAAGGTGAAACATGAGCAAGGGCTTCTTCAACAACCACCGTTGTCTGAAGATAAGATGTAGATGTAGAAAAACATAGAGAGAGTACATACGAAATCCAAATGTTCCACTATGGAACCCAAACGACACTCCAGTGTTTACTCGGTAGTGACTTCCTCACCCCGAAAAGCATCCGAACCGTGGTCGTCCACACACAAATACCTGTTTCCTTCTACAGGTCAGCAACAAAGTGAACTCCACCGGATTACTTCCAACTTCCATACATGGATTTCAGTGGCAAACACAGTTATTATTTCTCATCCATCGATAGAGAAAACAAGCAGGCTGGTGTCTCTCTCCCTTCTCTCTCTCTCTCTCTCCTTCTTCTTCTTCTTCAACAACGTCATTACATCCTTTATCTTCTATTGACGTAAGCACGCCCCACACACACATACACACACACTCTCTATCTTAAAGGGACTTTCACTGAGTCCGTAACAGAATACATATATGTAGGTTTGATGGTTTGGTCTTTTCTAATACTAAGATCAATAAGAGATCTGACATGGGAAAGTGAATGTTTCTTTTAATTACTCCAATTCCTGCCATGACTGTGCCTCAACAGACAAGTCGAAAGAAGAAAAACACAAGAGTTATAAATTCACCTTGCCAGAAGGGCACTTTAGAAACCACTCTTAATAAATCAGACCCTTGTTTTGGATACCAGATCATTTGACCACTCACTAGTAACAAGACAGAAGTGCCAGAAAATTGCAGAGGTAATTATTAAGTGATTATTAATACATCTGAATCACAGAATGCAATGTTAGTCAAAACTGTACATGTTAAATGAATTTCACTCTGCTCTATTCAGCAGTTGGTTTTGTTCATGTATTATCTAAGACTTAGTATGAAGCACTCTGACCTCTGAATGAGAAGGTTGCAAATTCAAGTCCCACTCCAGTGATTTGAACATAAAAGCCAAATTGATACTACCGACATTACTAAAAGAATCCTGCATTGCTGAAGATGCCATTTTTGGATGACACATTAATCTGCTCTCTCAGGTAGGTATAAAATACCCATTGACACTGTTTTGAAGAGCAGTGTAGTTCTGGCCAATATCTATCCACCAATCAACACCATTGAAAATGGACTGTCAGACCTTTAACATATTTTTTTTTGTGGAAGCTTGTTGTCTACAAATTACAACTACAATTGCAGTATGACTGAATTTTAAAAATATTTCATTGGCTAAAGGAGCTTTAAGACATCTTGAGGTTGTGAAAGGCACAATAGAAATACAGCATCTCTTTCAATTAACAACTATTTGTAGGCTGAGCAAGTTGGAGACTCTCAGTTCCTGAATCTTGTGGATTGTTATTTCAAGCATCACCATCATCTTCTCGGACTCTGTTAAATGGGTATTCTTGATCTTTGAGGCTTGATAGTTTCTGTGGGGTTTTCAGTCAAGCTAACTTCCAGTCCTGTTTTCGTTTGTTGCTCATTTAGATGCAGCAGGAGTTACAATATTGAAAACAGGAGCAAGAACCCTTGTTGATTTTTCTGTTTGCTATTCCAGAGCATTTGTGAATTCTTGTGCTGTAATGACTATCTGGAGAAGGTAGGTACAGAGTGCACATTGCACTGGGAATCTTTTGTTCTGCGTAGGTTTCAGCAAAATTCAGGTCTTTGGCTATTATATTCATGTATAAACAAATAGCAAACGGGCTGTCAAATAGCATTTTTGGAAAATGGTGCCTCTTTCAATCAAGTTGATAATTTAATGGAACTAGAAAAAAAGTAAATCCTTAACCATGAGCTTTAATAGCAGAGGAACCAACTCCCCTGGAGGCTTCTGGTCTGAGAGACACTGCAAAACCATCATGTAAAGGTGTGCAGATGTGGTTTTGAACTCTCCTTCCAAGCTGCCACCTACAGCTCGCTGTTTGGCACAGCCCTGGAATGACAAAGTTAACTCAGAAAACCACTAAATACAAGCCTGTTGTGGTTTAGATCATGTGCTGATGATAATGTCCACACAACACTGAGCAAATACAGAGCTGGTGAAATTACTGCTACTGATGAGTACTGTTTCTAAATTCTTTTTCAACCAAGGCCACGCAGATCCAGTATTCACTGCCCATCTCTAATTGCTTTGACAAAGTCTTCACCTTGAACTACTGCACTGCAGTGATACAACCGATGACTTGCAGTGCCATTGTAGCAAGCAAACAAAATAGACTAGTTTTACATTTGGGTAATGGCAGTAGGTCTGCTTCTCCAAAGAATGTAAGTGCATTAGGTTTAGATAACATACCCATGCCAGCATTCTTCTTTAATTCTCAAACTGAAATGTGCAATTTGCCAAGGAGAGCTTTGACCTTTATGTTCTCTTGATCCTTTGTCCAAGTGCTTGGTTTCTCATTTAGTGACAGGAAGATGATACTTATGTACTCTACTTTTCTTGATTATCAAATTAAAATCTAAGGTCAAGTCCATTTTTATTTTGATGATTTGCAATAAAGATGGTAGAATTTGTTAATTCCACATATTTATGTTCATCCTGCACATAACTTGTGCATAACCTCGGAGAAAACAACATTCACCTCAAATCTGAGATGGAGAATCTTGGCACCAAAGCCTGAAAGTCAACAGAGCATATGAAATAAGAATCTCCATTCCACAAGATCGTTATGGATTGGAAGGACCATTTGGTCCACTTTGTTCATCTATAAGCAAAAGCCAAATGTGAGAACCTCATAGTCAATTAGATCAGAACATAAGAAGCCATTTTGCCTTTGGAGGTTGTCCTGCCATTTATCAAGATAACAGCTGATCTATTTCACTGCCATTTTCCTGCACAATTCCCATATCCCTTGATTTCCCTAATATCTAAAAATATATCAATATTTTTGTATAAACAGTACTGAGCCTCTACGGTTCTTTGCAGTTGAGAATTTCAAAGACTTAACATCCTCTGAATGAAGAAGTTTCTCCTGCCTTTCCCTTCTTGTGGCCTACTTCTTACTGAGAGACTGTGACCCTTGATTCTGGACTCCGGAACCAGAGGAAGCATCCACCCTATCACAGCTTATTAACCTGAGAAAAATGTTTATTCCTACTCTTGCTCTCTGCCTCAATGACAAATTCTCAATCCATGACAGTATATTACCCCCAACTTCATGTGCTCTAACCAATCCTCTACATGGGACCTTTTCGAAAGCCTTACTTAAATATATATCACATCCACTTGTCTATTTCATGACCTATTCTACTGACCACATTCTCACAGAACTCCAGTAGATTAGTCAACCTTGATTTTTCTTTCACAAATCCATGTTGTCTCACTCAGTCTTATTAATCTTTCCAAGGTGTTCTGTTACTACATTTTTCACTTATGGAGTCCAGCATTTTACAGGAATCCAGAATAATTCCAGCATTACTGTTAGGCTAAAACATTGCAGGGTTGCTTCACCCTACCATTGGCAACCTTGACTTAAGCTCCTCAGACCACAATGTCTTGAATTCCAACCCTGATGTATCTTTTTTTCTTTCCTTTAATATGCTACTTAAAACCTAAATATTTAGCAAAACTCTTAGTTACTTGCTGAAATATCTTCTTGTTTGTGTTAATATTTGTCTTATTCTGCTCCTGCAGAATATCTTAGAATATTTGACTGAAGGGTGCAATACAAATTTTACCTAATTTGTGTTCCAGATACAGCAGTGGGGTACATTAGAGAAGCTCTAGTTGACTTCACAAATTAATTTCCCAGGTTGCTTGCTGGCAGCACATCTATTATCGGAGGCTCTCAAGGTAGGAATCCTTATTAGTCTACTGCTTCTTGGTATCTATTTGCTCTTTCTCAAGCAACCTGACACATTAAAAATAAATAAGCACAGATGCTTTCTTCTATTCGCCTGATCTTGAATGCAAGAGAGCTGTGTTACACTTTTCAAAGTGAAAGACTTTAAAATAATAACAAAGGAAAGTTAATGAATTAGAACAGATCTGATGAAAGGGCTCAACCTGCAATGTTAACCTTCCTTCTCTGTGCGCATATGCTTCCCGACCTCCTAAGTATTTCCAGCTTTTATTTCGGATTTCTGGTATCTGCAGTTTTTGGAAGTTTAATAAATTTACGTTATAATCACATCAAGTGGGCCACAGCCACCAAAAGTCCTGTTGACGAGAATACATCTCAGTACTGGTGCACATAAGATATGATCAGTCCAGATGGTTGTCTCTCTTCCATGGCCTTGTCCATCACATGGGACAATGTACGACGGTTGGAAGCTTGATTCTACAGGCTGTCTTTGCTTGACTCCGTGTTAACTATAACCATCTGAAACGGGGGGAGAGTTTTCTTTTGTTTGATGATAACCTCCTCAGAAAAGACATCCCCACAGCAGCAGCGCGAATGAGGGGGGGAGGGGAAAGTGGAGCTCCTCGGAAGTTGAATAGCGTCACTTCCTGTCTCGCACTGCAACCAAACGTGATAGCCGTAATCGCTTTACTGACGTCATCAGAGTGGCAAGCAGCTGGACCGCTGAGCTGCGAGCCTGGCGTCCAAACAGCCAATGGAACGTCGGTGATGGGGCGGGACGCTTCAGTAGGGTAGGTTGCGTGGAGCGGTCGGCGGCAGCGGAAGGTTTTTTCTGCCCTACCCTCCCCCATTGCTCTCCATGATGGCCGACGTGGGGTTGTTGATGCAGGATGGCCTGTTACACCCGAGCCAGGCGCAGGCGGACGGAGCTGGCGAGCAGCCTAAACCCAACAGCGATACCTCCAACCAGGCCCGGTACGTGGATATGAATAGGCTTGGGATCCTGAGGTATAAATAACGCCATTTGCCCCAAACCTCCCCCTCCCCCTCCTTCCCCAGTGAGAGAGCGGTCTGACCGGGCCTCGGGCCGCCACCTGCACAGAAGGGTGGGGAAGTCTGTTCACCCACACCCTGGCAGGAGGCAGCAGGGACCTTTTCCCTCCGGTCTCAGTGACCATTCAAATCCTCCTAAAGGGAAATAAACCGCTGGGAGCTTTGCTAACTTTGCAAGGAGGGCATGACGAGTAACTTCGCACGAGTGGTGTCCGAGGCATAGTAACTGCCACAGTTAATTAATCACATTGCACTTACTTTGTTCAAACTCATCTTTCTTTAAAAAGTTTTAAGGCCAGTTCATCTTGTAGGGATTCTGTTATATGTCTGTTTTTGTTGTTTTAAAATGCTTTTCTGAAAGCATGGATTCTGATAGATGACCTTCTTGGAGCTTGCCAGTCACCCAATGCTGCCTTGTACAGTTGGGCTATTTGATTGGAATGCTTCAAAACTTTTTATTGTTTAGACTGATTTGTGGTTTTCCTTGTTGTTCCAGAATGGTGAGTATCCTGTGGTGGCAATTGTGTAAAGTTCATTGGATAAGGATAGAGTGGATATTCTTGTTCTTTTCTGCTGAGTTTGTAGTAGAAAGATAGGGTGTAAGTCAGATGGTGTATATTTCACATACCTCTCAGTTGTTAGGTCAAGTTACCAAAAAGTATTTACGTTAAAGAGTGTTGGTAAAAAAAATTCACAAAATATTTACGTTTAGAGTGTTGGTAAAAAAACATTTTCAAAAATTTTATTGAGCTGATGAGCACATTTTCAGTATCATTTTTGTGGGAAAAATATAATTTGACCACTCTTGGATTTTTTTTAAATTTGGAGATTGAGGTATCACTTGCTGCCTTCTTTCATGTTTGATTGAAATCTTGTTACAGAGTTGAAGTGCCACATCTCCAAAGATGAAAAGTTCATGTTACTTGAGGAGTTATAAATTAGTAAATCTATGAAAGTAATCAGCAGGGAAATTTTCTTCTTAAAAGTTTGGTATTATTTTATCTATTTTACAACTGTGGACTATTTCAAATTTTTAATATCCAAATAATTAGCAAAATATCAGTACCTGGTATGAGATAAATGACTTGGTAATTTGTTTTAGTGATGGTTTTATGGTGAAATTCAGTTAATTCCACTGCTTTGCTTCGGTGTTATGCAGTCTCTTATGTTTCTCTGACATTAACGTCTTAGTTGAAGGACCGCTGTCTGACAGTGAACAATGCCCTGAATTTTGAAGTAGCTTTGAAAGGGAAGGAGCATCCAATGAACAAAACTGCCAGTTTGACCAGTGAAGAAGGTTATTTCCGATGATTTGAGATCAGAATCAGATTTATCATCACTAACTTATGACGTGAAATTTGATGTTTTGCAGCAGCAGTATAATGCAAAGGCATAAAGTTCCTATAAATTACAGAAATAAATAGTGCCAAAAAAGTAATAATGAGGTAGTGTTCAAAAGAAATATTGAAGCAAGTAGTGTCAATGAATATTGTACTTAACGAGGATGCTTTTAAATTATAGACATTTCAATGCAGACATTTCAAAGTATGCCTTCAATAAAATAGTAATTGTGATTTGAAATTATTTTCTTCTAATGATCCAGTGAGTCTCTTTTCAGAACTGAAGTTGAGATCTTGGTCTTAAGGCTGAGTCTTAATCTGAGCTCTTCACTGAATAAAGAATTATAGAAAGCTGAATATAACTTGCCCCCAGACAACAGGACTTGGAACAAAAAAGGCCCTTCTCCATTCTCATCAGTACTTGGGGTTTCTAAAACAGCATTGAAGCTATGAGGCTGCACGAATTATATTTTTTTATCGCAGGATTGAGGCATTGCTTGCTAAGTCTATATTTATCAACCATACTATACCCTGAGCTGAGTGCTTAGCCAGGGATATTAGAACTGTTGCTGTTATCTGGGGTTACATGTAGACCAGACTAGATAAGGATGGTAGATTTCCCTCCCTTAAGAATTTGAGTGAGCTCGATGTGATTTGACAATAATCTAGTAGTTTTAAAGTCACATTGACAATCATTTTAGTTCAGATTTATTTCATACCTTGAATTTGAATCCTCCAGCTGCTGTAGTAGGCTTTGAACATATATCTCTGGATTAATAGTCTAGATTTGTGAGTGCTAGTCTTGTAGTTTAACCTCCATGCTACCATCAACTCACATCGATATTGTTGGTGTGGATGATCTATCATCAGAATGGTTCCTGTGGTTTCTGAGATGTTAATGTGCAGAATGTTGTATTTCCACAAGGGAACATCAAATTTCTCCAGAGTATTTTTCACTGATCTTTTAACTTTTGGAGTGCATTTTGTTCTCTCCAAGATATGAAATAATCAAAAGCTGATGTATTTGTTCAGTACTAAGTGAGTGCTGCACTGTTTGGAGGTGTTGGCTTTTCACAGGAGTCATTTATCTCTTTTTTTTTTGGGATCTTTTAGTTTCCAAACTGGCGGCCACATTTCCCAAATTGACACTGCTAGTAAAGGTACTGGATTAGTTGTAAAGTGCTGTTGAACATTGAGGCTGTGAATCGAAGTAATAAATGCAAATTCTTTATCCATCAATCAGGTTAATTCTCCCTTGCAGTATTGAGAGAGCATTGTCACAATTGCTGTCTTTCAGAGGAGATTTTTAAGCAAAGCCTCATCTGCTGTCAAAAATGGGTTTAAAGTATCTGAATCAGAATCAAACTTATTATCACTGACTTGCAGGACATGAAATTTGTTGTTTTGCAGCAGCAATACAGTGCAAAGGCATAAAATGACTACAAATTACAAAAACAAATAGTGCAAGACAAAAGGAATAAGGTAGTATTCATGGACCATTCAGAAATCTGATGGCAGATGGGAAGAAGCTGTTTTTGATTCATCGAGTTTGGGTCTTCAGGCTCCTGCACCTCCTCCCCAATAGTAGTAATAAGAAGAGGGTATGTCCCAGATGCTGAGGGTTCCTTAGTGATGGATGCTGCCTTTTTTGAGGCACCACCTCTTGAAGATGTCCCCAGTGGTGGGGAGGTTTGTGCCTGTGATGTTATTCTGTTGTACTTGGTCAATACTTTTACCTCCATCAGCACTACTAAAGCTGATTATCAGATCATTATCACATTGCTGTTTTGTAGAACCTTGCATGGTACCAATATAGTGATATTTGTTTCCAAAAATCTTCCACTCTACCTTCATTGTATAATTTAGCTGTCCTGCCAACCCATATAAGGTGAGTTTTAAAGTGGAATTGTTCATTTGGAAATTGCAGCAGACCACCAGTGACTGGATAAACTGCAATTGTCTCTGTCATGGCGCAGGGAGAAGAGAAGACTGAAAAGCCATTCTGTGCTGAAACCAATGTTTGAGTTGGTTTACACTTCCATGTTGGATGTGGTTGGCACACTATTTTGTCCAATTAGTTGATTTTACTTTCTGAAATTTGATTAGTTGGGGCCGAAGTGTTGTTTTACCTGCGTGAATGGGGACATCAACTGACATAGAATGCCAATAATCGTCAAAATGTACTGACATCTCCAGATGATTTGACACGAAATGTGCTTGGTTTTGAAGACTAGAAATTTCCAAAGGGCTAAATGTTGCCATCCAAGGCACCAACCTCCAGTCTCCATTAACATTCTGAGCAGTAAGAGTAATATTGCTGCAGATATATAGCTGAAATACATCTTATCTATGTTTAATATAAGGTAACATAACAAAGCTTTTGTTTCGGTCCTTTGTTTTCAGGGTTATGCAAATGTGATCACCACAGGTTTTCCATTGAGTTAATTTGGCATCCAATGGTTCCTCAGAAATAATGATTTGATTCTCTTCCTGATCCTTAGTTACCTTTTCCCTCTTTCCCAAGTGATAAATTATTTGATCTTAGCTGTTGCAGCAGCACTTTTGAACCCTATGCTTTAAGTAAAGGAATCAGATCTTCTGCTGTTCCTAATAGCTCTCCTGTGACCTCTGACAATGTTGCCTAAGGACAGAATCATGATTGGTTTTGTGATGAGTCTCAAAGCACACTTTGCTTGTTGAACATGGTGACTAACCTGGAACCAGAGGAGAATAATATGACAAAATTGGCGAAATAATCATTAAACTGAAGTTCAAAGATCTTTAAATTTGTTTTTTCTCAGTTATGCTTTGATTGAACTGATATTCCACCCTTATTCCAGGAGTTTTAATTGTTGGGTCTTTTCCCAAAAACAGCTTGTGTATTCTGTGACTGAAACAGCAGAATCAGTAGTGTAGTGGTTAAGGTACAAGATGAGGAAGCAAAGGCCTCAAGTTCAAATGGCAGACTTCATAGTTGAATTCAATGACTTGGGTCTTTTTGAAGGGAAAGGCTAATTGCACACAAAGCTACCTGACTCTCATTTAAAAACTCAGCTGGTTACAGTAATGGACTTCCAGCAAAATAACACAATACCTTTTACTTGGTCTGGCCTTCACACATACTGTGGTCTCAACTGTACAAAGTGAAATGCAGCAAATGATGGAAATGTCAAATAAAAACAGAAAAGATTGGAAATATTCAAGGTCAGGTAGCAGCTTCAGGGAGGGAGAAACAGAATTAATGTTTCTGATTGAAGAATTTTTCTCTCTTGGGTATGTGGTTGATCCTTGATGTCCTTGAAGCTAATAGAAATCGGTAGGTAGTCCAGCCTTGTTCCCATCAAAGATGTCTGAGATCAATCAAAAAAAGTTAACTCTACTTCAAGTATACTGCTCTGATTAAGAGATCAGTCATCACTTGAATTTTTGTCATTTTTCCTCTTTAGAAACTTATTGTGTCTTTTATTCTTGTTTTCCACTCATTCCTTATATCAGTGTCATTATGAAGAACACGTATCAAGTTGACAGAAATGTTTAAAATCCTAAAAACTTTATGCACGACATTTCTTTAATCCTGTATTATTTTCCTATTACTTGCAATACTTGGTACTAAGTACAAGGTTTCAAAGCCACTGAAGTAAACCACAATGGCCAAGCCTATTTTGCCAGAAAATTGTTTTCAATAGTGATATGCTACCTTGAGAAGTTTCTGCACTCAGCAGTATTGAAACTTTGTGTGAATTAGTTCCAAAGTAAAAATTGTTAAACAGTACAACTTTTGAAGTGAAATTGTTTGGTGTGCAGATGTACAGGCAGAAATCAGGAAGGTCCAGAATTGATTAGCATTCACATTGGCTTGAGTTGATCTCCAGTCCAATAGGTGTATGGGTACTGTGATGGAAAACTGGGGGAAGTCCTGATAACTGATGCTTCTGATTGCCTGTTCACTGGCTCCACTGGGAAAAGTGAAATAGTGTGTATCCATGCACGAGAATTAATCTGTGCCATGAATCTCTCCCTGATCAAATTATTTTGCTGGCAGTTAGTGCAAGAAGCTCTGTGTGAATGGCATTAATGCCATAGGGCTGATGCTGCCCTTGGAAAATTCAGCAAGTCAGTACAGTAAGTGCTTTAATACAGAACTGACAGTCCTTTCAGAAATATTGAAGTGACTTTTTTTGAAGGTTGGCTGATAATGAGTGTATTGTTCCTAACATAGCATCTTTTAACATGATGCAAGTGTAAATTTGATTGAAAGCCTGCTTGGATTAAATTGCCTCATGCATTGTGAAGTAGTAATACCTGATGTGCTTTTGAACTCTTTCCCATTTGGTTTTTCTAGTTTATGTTCTCCTGCATAATGTGGTGACCTGAGGATGACATATAGAGCAGTTGTGCTTACAAGGAAACACAACTAATTATGAGTCTTGGTCATCTCGAGGCTAAGAGTGGTTAGCCGATACATGCTTCAGAGCCCCTGAAGTATTTCTCCTTGAGCATTTAGCAGAATGTTCCATTTGTGAGTATTGATAAATACACTCCATTCCATGGTTTTAACAAGCAAATGGGTTCCAAGTTCATTCTCACATGTTGTAATGTGCACTGACAAATGGAGCTAGGTGCAAGGGCTAAAGTAGAATAACTGGTTTGAATCAACTGTGTATTCCCAGTTTCTATGTTGACAGGACAATAGCTTGGTATTGAATGAGTTAGGAGACTTGATGTTAGTTGGAGATTAGTACATTGTGAAAGTCTGTGGAAGAACATAGTTGGTATGTTAATCTCCAGATAATATGGCAGTTAATTGATTCAAATTGAAATCTTGTTTCTTGTTTTCCTAATCTGAAATCCCAAAAGTTTTTAACTTCAGATTTGGTTGAGTTTTATTTTCTTGTATTTTATGTGATGTTCAAATATCCGATGTCCCTAATTTGATTCTATTTGCTTGGTGTAAAATTTTCAGTGGTGTGTGGCAGCACCCCTCATCCCCCACCCAAGCTTACCCCTGCAGAAAAGTATAGGAAAATCAAAGTACAAAAATGTTTACAAGCAGGAGTTAATTCCAAGAAATTACTTATTTGCTATTGATGAATTCTTGGTCTTGATTTTGAAACGTGGGAAATTGGAAATCCTGGAGAAAATTGGTGCATTTGAGACAGGGATATAACTAAGTAAGCTATTGCATCTTTGTTCATTGTTTCCTTTTTACTTTGCAGACTGCAGAAAGTCTCCATGTCCCACCCCCCCCCCCCAACTTTGTTATCATACCATTTAATCTAGTGCATTCCATTTATTTGTTACTGTCATACTGAGTTTACATGGCAAACAAATGCTCATTTTTTTTTAGTGTGAATGGTTTTGTTCTACACAGTAGTGAAGATTACTTATAGGTAAAACTTGACTGTCGCTCTCCCTGTCTTGTGTTTAAAATTTCTGAGAGATTTTCAGGTAACTTGTTTTTAAGGTTCATGAATCGAATTCTGTTGTGCATAGAAAGAATATTGTTTTATTTTCTCTTTATTTAGGTCCATGTAAGGTTTCTGGAATTGATTCTGTTCATAGTATCCATCAAAGTGAAGGAACAGCAAATGTGTTTCTATGTACAGCAAGACTTCCCTAAGATTACAATGAATGTATGCGCTGAAAAGCTTTTCCACATTCAAAAATAGTGTATGTTTGCTACATGGTTCCAAGATTCCAGTTTTTGATAATTAATTTCTGCTCAGTTAGTTCTGAGGGATATCTAACTGCTGGCTTTTGTGTAAAATATCAAAGTTGTTATCCACAAACTGTCTGCTGAATAATGTGGCCATTGGATGAAAAACAGATCAGAAGCTGATAATCACTGCTGAGACATAGGAATGAATACCAGTTATTTAATGTCAAGCTAGGAGGTTGGCTTATGCATATGGAAGGAGTGCAGAAAAAGAACAAATAATGTGAAAATGTCAATAATAAATGATGGATTTAAAGATGATACTGCAGTGGTCATATATCTATTCATATTTTATCTCTTCGGATAGGATGGCACATCAGCAGGCATTACGATTTCGTGGCCCTGCTCCTCCAACAAACGCAATGCTGCGGGGACCACCACCTCTTCACGTGCGTCCACCACCTCCGCCATTTGCCATGATGAGAGGACCACCACCGCGTCCTCCGTTTGGACGACCACCATTTGATCCCAGTATGCCACCAATTCCACCACCCCCAGGAGGAATGCCACCACCTATGGCGCCACCACATATGCAGGTAGGTACAAAAGGAAGAAGCAATTACAAGCATTTTCTTTCCACTTTGTCTTGTGGCTCAGTTGTCTTTTCACTTTCTTGTATTTTACTTGGACATTTGATCTTTTAGGTCATGCTTAGAGGCATCATAGATGTTTTTATTTTAGGTCAGTCATTTGACATTTTTGGAACCAGTTATCCCAGTGAGTACATTGCAGTTAATATCTTTAGATCAAGGTAACTTCACTCCAGATTGCTGTTTGGTGATCTCTGCTGAAAGCTGATGGTTTGAATGTAAGATGTAGAAGGAGTCAGGTTGGCTGTGTCAGCAACCATGAAATATGGCTACTTCTACAATGGCTTATGCATGAAGAACTAGCCACGTGGTGAGGTACCATAAGGTAAAATAGTCACTCAAAATCTCACTTCTGCTTAAGTTAATAACTTGAAAGAAAAGAAAATGGGAATTTTTCTTTTGTGCTAGCTGGTCCCCTTAGAAAACACACATCCAGCCTGAGTCGTGAACTGCCTCAATGATCAACTAGTATCCTGTTTCCCTCATGAGCTTTATGGATGTTTTTTGGTCTTTTTGTCATTCATTGTGTATTGTGTGCATCAGGTACATTCTGCAACATGTAGTTTGAACTGCCTGCCTTTTGTAAAGTTCGATATCTGTGATAAAGGAGGAGAGAGTGAAAGTTTTCAGGATTGGATTTCAATAAAGTATTAAACCTACTTAAGTTTGTCCTAGAAGAAGTCAAGCCCAGAGGAGCAGAGTTGACGACATAGTAATGTTTTTATTCTTTTTAATTGAAGAAATACTCAGGTCCAGTTTTTGAAGTTTTGTTTTTTTTTTGGTTTATTATCAATTTTTTTTTGATTTGGGGGTTCTTTAATGTAATTAAATATCATTTCTTTTCGATCTTTCCTTTTGTATTTGTTCACTTAATAAGAGAATGGGAGGGTCTAGATTACTTTTTTTTTACTCCTTGTGATTTTTTTATATATAAATAAGCTGTTATGATTGCTATCCTGATCTCTCTGTATAATTACTAATGTTATATTTTATTTTATACTTAATTTGAGAATTAATAAAAAGATTGAAAAGAAAGATGTCAAGCTGTTTGATTGTTATTGGATTTGCATTGGTCAGGCAAGTGGAGAGTATAATGTTGATAGAAGCAATTAAATACTCTAGCTAGTTATTGCCTGTCACTTGTGTTGTTTGAATATTAGTTATCACTTCTCAGCTCGTGCAAGAATGCTGTCCACTTCTTCACATGCTCCTTTAATGTCCAAGTATCCAGCAAATTATTTACTCTCCAAGCTGGTTACTTCCCCTTTTATACCCATCAACCCACTTTCTTAACTGAAGTATTGCCAAAGAAGAAAATGCCAGTGCACAAATGTGTTTGCCATCCTGCTTCAGAAATGGTTGAGTTGTACACAGCACAGTTGGTCTTTCTTTCTTGCCAAAACTCTACAAGGTTCTAAATAATTTATTTCTACTTTTTCCAATTTGTTATATTGTGAAGACTGAATATTCAATGTTGGCCTCCTCTGTATTAGGAAAACCAGATGCATGTTGGGTGTCCACTTTGTAGAACTCACGAGTTCAGTATATGTGGTTGATCCTGTGCTGCTAGTTACCTGTACTTTAATTTCCCATCCCACACCAATTAGGACCTGTAATCTGTCTTTGGCCACTGATGCAAGACCAACGCAGCTTAAAGTAAGCTTGAGAAACAGATGTCATAAATGGTCATCCATACTCTTCTAAAATCAACATTGAATGCGACAATTTTACATTGGCCATTCTGTCGTTCAGTTTTATTTTTCTCTTCTGATAATTTCAGATTTCATAGAAACATACAGCACAGAAATTTGTCCTTTGGCCTACCACGTCAATGCTGACCATCAAGCACCCATCTATACTAATACCGTTTACCAGCACTTGGTCCATAGCCTTCTGTGCCTTGCTCATTCAAATGCTTGTCCAGATACCTTTTAAATGTTGTGAGGGTCCCTACCTCTGCCACTTTCTCGGGCAGTGCATTCTCCTGGATGGGAAAAGGAATCCTCAGATCCATTCTTACCCACTTATTCCTCAACTTAAACCTCTGCCCTCTTGTTTTAGAAATCCATTATGGGGAAAGGTTTCTCACTTACCAACTTCATGTATGTTGCGTGTAATTTTGTCTACAGTTTGTATACCTTTTATCCATTTCTGTTTTAATAACTCCCCCCAAGATCTTTTTGTTATTTAGCCACCTTCATTTAGCCTGCACCCTTAAAACTTGTTGAAACTCTGCCGGTCTCCACCCTTTCAGAGACATTCCTCTTGACTCCTTTGACCCTTGCCCCCCTTTAGTGCAACTTGAATCTTAGTTAATTTTTCCTGGTTATGATGAAAGGTCATTGAACTGGAATGTTTACTGTTTCTTTCCATAGGTGCTGCTGATCTGCCAAGAGTTTTGCTTTTAAGTTTCTTTTTTTTTACATCTTCATGATGTAAGAAACCAAATAGTAACTTTTATAATTGTTATCTAAACAAATGTGCCCACCAAAGGTTGCCAGTAACTTAAGTGGAGGTGGATCAAAGGGTTTATTTAAGCCAAGACCTTTTTTGCATGCTCAGGTGAAGGAAAAAGATAATGTGGCACTATTTGATGATCAGAGACTTGTTTCTTTGCTCAGTTAACCAGGAGTAAACTGACCATTCATTCATTTACTGTCAGAATATTAGGAATATAATTTTCTCTTCTATATGAAAACAGTTTTCCTTTCATTAATTATTTTACAAGCAATGTGAGCACAGATGACATATGAACATATAGAATCCACATAATGAACACAACAAAGACTGACTTAAACATACTACTTTACATGAACACTTCCTGAGGATGTGCTGCATCTTACCATGTACCCAACCCAGGCAGAACATAAAAGAAGTAGGCCATTTAATCCTCTAGCTTCTGCTGTTATTCAGTGTGTTTCGAGCTGTTCTTCAACCTATCTCTGTATGTCCAGCATTTTCCCGTATTCCTTTGTACTATCTGTGTAATATCAATCTACCAATGGGTAGGTATGATATGAATAGTTGTCATATCAATTACCATTTGTGGAAGAGAGTTCTGAATTTTTATCTCCATCTACTTATTGAGGACTTCGTTCACTAAAGGCCTACTCTAAGTTTCAGATTATGAGCTTGAGACCAAGACTGCCCAACCAGTGAAAACAGTTGTTTTGTGCTGACTCTATTCTTTCCCCCAAAAATTTAAAACCTGTCAGTTACCTTTTGGGTTGAAATTCTAGGGAGCATAATCCTGGTTTTTGTATTTTCTATAAGTAATTTATCCCTTTTTGCCCCAGGTTTTATTCTCATAAATCTGCTATTTCCCCATGCTCCAGGGCCAGTATATCTTTTGGGTGTGATGCCCAGAGAGCTCATCAGAATATTTCAGATGTGGTCCTGACTAGAGCATTAAACATTTGTAGAATAACTTCCATTCTCTTGTTTCCCAGCTCTTCAGATATCAAGGCCAGCATTCCATTAATCTTATTAATTAGTTTGGGTATCAGTCCTTGGCGTTTAAATTGGTCTGTGTCCAAAGATTTAATGCATTTCCTTGGATTTTGAATGTTTCAGTTTTTTACCAACATACATTTTACTTTATTTCTGTCCATTTTTGGACCAAAATTTGTTAACATTTTCCTTTATTAAAATTCTATTGTCATAGTTTTCCCATTTGTTTCATGTTTGTGCTCAGTTCTGGTCGCCTCACTACAGGAAGGATGTGGAAGCCATAGAGAGGGTGCAGAGGAGATTTACAAGGATGCTGCCCGGAATGCAGAGCATGCCTTATGAAAGCAGGTTGAGGGAACTTGGCCTTTTCTCCTTGGAGAGACTGAGGATGAGGGGGGACCTGATCGAGGTGTATAGGATGATGAGAGTTATTGATAGGTAGATAGTCAGAGGCTTTTCCCAGGGCTGAATTGGTGGTCACAAGAGGACATAGGTTTAAGTGCTGGGGAGTAGATATAGAGGAGATGTCAGGGGTAAGTTTTTTACTCAGAGAGTGGTGAGTGCATGGAATGGGCTGCCAGAAACGGTGGTGGAGGCTGATACGATAGGGTCTTTCAAGAGACTGTTAGATAGGTACATGGAGCTGAGTAAAATAGAGGGCTATGGGTAAGCCTAGTAATTTCTAGGGTAGGGACATGTTCGGCACAGCTTTGTGGGCCGAAGGGCCTGAATTGTGCTGTAGTTTTTCTATGTTCTATATATTTTTGCATTACTAACATTCTCTACAATAATATCATTCTGCTATGAGTTTACATTGTTTTGTCAGGAAAATTTGAATGACTGGCTACCTTTCAGCAAAATTAGTGACAGCACTTAGTTGTAATTACTGTTTTTTCCCTCATTTCTAATATTACAAATAGCAGATGGCAACACTTGAAGGAATTGTAGTGTAAGCAGATGGTTCAAATCTTACATTGACTGCTTGATTTGTTTGTACTTTTTAAACTACCACAGTAAACAAGAAGATTTATAGGTTTAAAAGTAAGAGGTTTCAAGAGGATCTGAGGGGGACGTTTTTCACCCAGAGAGTGGTGAGTGCCTGAAATGCACTACCTGGGAGAAATATGGAAGCAGAGTTGCTGTCAGCATCCAAGAAGTGTTTCGATGAGCACTTGGCCTGAGCATCGAAGGCTACGGGCCATGTGCTGGAAGATGGGATTAATACAGATGGGTACTCACTGGTCATTGTGGACATGGTGGGCTGAATGGCTTGTTTCCATGCCGTATGACTCAATGGGGATGGCAATTAAAATGTGAATGTGTGGAAGCTGCACCAGAATGGCAAATTGCAGTATTGTTGTGTTCTGCTATGATAGTTTATTCTGAATATACTTCAAAGAAAGATTCTAGGCTCTTTCAAATAACCAGTAGTTAATGATTCAGCCAAATGTTTTAGGGTAGTAGGTTTGCCTGTTGACTATTTGGAGAAGGTGCATATTATATCAGACTTCTGTTGTGTCATAAAATCTCAATCAAGATCACACTATTGCTGCTGTGCATAAGAAGTGGGATATGTTCTCCAGGGAAGGAATTGGTCAGTTTTTTTTTCCCCTCCCTTTGTTTATAGAATCATAGAACAATACAGGCCCTTCAGCCCACAATGTTATGCTGACCTTTAAATCTCGCCTAAGACTATCTAACACCTTCCTCCCACATATCCCTCTATTTTAAATTCCTCCATATGCTTATCTAGTAACGTCTTGAATTTGACCAATGTACCTGCCTCCACCACCACCCCAGGCAGTGCATTCCATGCCCCAACCACTCTCTGGGTTTAAAAAAAACCTCCCTCTGATATCTCCCTTGAACTTCCCACCCATTACTTTAAAGCCATGCCCTCTTTGTATTGAGCATTGGTGCCCTGGGAAAGAGGTGCTCGGCTGTCTATCTATTCCTCTTAATATTTTGTATATCTCTATCATGTCTCTTCTCATCCTCCTCCTCGTCCAAAGAGGAAGCCCTAGCTCCCTTAGTCTCTCCTCATAATGCATGCTCTCTCTAAACCAGCAGCATCTTGGTAAATCTCCTCTGCACCCTTTCCAACGCTTCCACATCCTTCCTATAAATGAGGTGACCAGAACTGGACACAATACTCTAAGTGTGGTGTAACCAGAGTTTTGTAGAGCTGCATCATTACCTCGCGGCTCTTAAACTCGATCCCACGACTTATGAAAGCTAACATCCCATAAGCTTTCTTAACTAACCCTATCCACCTGTGAGGCAACTTGTCAGTGATCTGTGGATATGAACCCCCAGATCCCTCTGCTCATCCACACTACCAGGGAATACTGCCATTAACTTTGTACTCACCTTGGAGTTTGTCCTTCCAAAGTGTACCCACCTCACACTTCTCCAGATTGAAACTCCATCTGCCACTGCTCAGCTCTGCATCCTATCAAAGTCCCTCTGCAATCTTTGACAGTCCTCCACACTATCCACAACACCACCAACCTTTGTGTCATCTGCAAACTTGCCAAGCCACCCTTCTACCCCTCATCCAAGTCAATTAATAAAAATCACGAAAAGTAGAGGTCCTAGAACCGATCCTTGTGGGACACTGCTAGTCACAGCCCTCCAATCTGAATGCACTCCCTCGATCACAACCCTCTGCTTTCTACAGGCAAGCCAATTCTGAATCCACACAGCCAAGCATCCCTGGATCCCATATCCTCTGACCTTCTGAAGAAGCCTACCATGAGGAACCTTGTCAAATGCCTTTCTAAAATCCATGTCGAGCACATCCACTGCACTACCCTCGTGAGATCTGCCTGGTCACCTCCTCAAAGAACCTATCAGGCTTGTGAGACCATGATCTGCCCTTCACAAAGCTATGCTGGCTGTCCCCTGATCAGATCATGATTCTCTAAATGCTCGTTAGATCCTATCTCTTAGAATCCTTTCCAAACAGCTTGCCCACTACAGATGTAAGGCTCACTGTCTATAATTCCCTTGACTATCCCTACTACCTTTTTTGAATAAGTGGCAACATTTGCCACCCTCCAATCCTCTGGTACCATTCCTGTGGACACGAGGACTCAAGGATCCTAGCCAACGGTTCAGTAATCTCCTCCCTGCCTTTTTGGATGTGACATTTCTGGTTGTCAAGTACTGACTGAATGTAACCTTAGTTGTAAGAGCAGAAGTAAAGCCATCTGGTCACTGGAATCTACTCACCAATGGAGCAATGCTGTTCTCAACTCCACTTTCTTACTTTGTTCCCCATAACCCTTGGTTCTCCTGAAGACTAAAAATCTATCTTTGTATTTAAACTATTCAGTAATGGGGGCGGAGAAGAAAAATCAATTGGGTAAAGTGCCAAGGCACAGCCAGTTTTGATGGGACACTATCCCACCATCAGAGGATTAATGTCAAGAGGCAGTACACCGTAAAGAGAAAAACCCTTAACAGTGTTGAAGAGCGGAGAGACGTTCCATGGCTCATTGAAAGTGGCTACACAGGTAGATAGGGTGGGTAAGAAGGCTTATGGAATGCTTGCTTTCATTAATTGAGGTGTTGAGTATAGGAGTCAAGAAGTTATGATGCATCGCGATACAACTCTGGTTAGGCTGCATTTAGAGTATTGCGTGCAGTTCTGGTCACCTCATTATAGGAAGGATGTTGAGGCTTTCGAGAAGGTGCAGAGAAGGTTTATGAGGATGCTGCCTGGATTAGAGGGCATGTGCTATCAGGAGAGGCTGGACAAATTTGGGCTCTTTTCTCTGGAGCAGTGGAGGCTGAGGGGTGATCTGTTGGAAGTGTATAAAATTATGAGGAGCATGGATAAGGTGGAGAAGCAATATCTTTTTCCTATTATTGAGTGATCTAATACCATAGGGCATGAATTTAAGGTGAGGGGGGGTAGGTTCAGAAGAGACATGAGGGTTAAGTTTTTTACTGAGAGAGTGGTGGATGGCTGGAATGTGTTGCCTGATAGTGTGGTGGAGTCAAATCATTGGCAGCTTTTAAGAGGGGCTGGATGGGCACATGAATGAGAGGAAAATGGAGGATATGGGCATCCTGTAGGTAGGAGGGATTAGCCATGTCGGCACAACATTGTGGGCCGAAGGGCCTGTTCTGTGCTGTACTGTTCTACGTTCAGAGGATGCTATGAGGGGAGAAGAGTAAAATTTAAAGATTTTTTACTCAAGTGAACTGTGACAAAGTTGTGATTAACATCTAATTTATTATTTCTATTTTTAATCATGCTTCTTCATCTTTATCTCAGTATTCCTTTTTATTCCATGTGACAAAGTTTTGTCTTGCTGTCAAGCTTGTAGGATTCTCTCATCTGCTTAGAAATAGTACTTCGCTTTTTTTTGAAGCTGCCTCATTACATCTGACTGAAAAAGTTTAAATCGTATTGGGGTGTAATTTTTATTCAGCTGGAAAGAATGCAAGATGGAAATAATTTTGGTATGTAGCTAAGTAAGTTATTTTTGCTGCTTCTGCAGAAGTTGGGATCAAGCTAGAAATTTGAAAGATGTATGGGAAGCAATGGAACATGTTGAAAGAGAACTTTCCATGATATTTGACAGAAACCATTCAGACTGAAAATGAAAACTTGTGTGGCTTTGCCTGCCCCTAACTTCTGCAGTGTGTTGTTATCAATGTAGCAAAGCAAAAGTATATGACTAAAACCGATGTGTGGAATGTATGTGGAAAAGGGGCTATACACAATTTGAATTATTATTGACTGGTTTGTCCAGTTAAAATTTCTGTGCCTGGAAGTTTGGGTAAATCTGTTATAAATGTGCTCACCTATTCAGTGAATAAATCCCAAATTGGAACACACAACTCTTCATATTGACAGTTTAAGACTTGCGCAAATTAATGAGGATGTGGACTTAAATTTCAGACTCTGCCTCTGATCTTGAAGTTGTACATGCAAACTTTTCACACTGTAGTTAAATCATCACTGTGTAGTTCAATTCTGCATTTAATCTTGCAAACTTGCAAAACTTGTACTTGCACTGCATTGTTCCAGTCAATTTAATCCTTTGTATTCAAAAATCACCCCCCCACAATGCAAAAATCTACCTGTTTTAATTGCATTCAAAGTAACATCCATGAGCTTATGGTTCAATTCAAATACTGTGATGCACGAATGCTAGATTGTTGTCAGATTTGATTCCTTCATTGATATTCTAGATTTTCTTCATTTTTAAAAGGTTTCCTTAATGTTTCTGAGAATCAAATCTATAAACATGTTTATTTCTTCTCCTATGAGTACACATTTATGAGTTTTATGATCTGCAGTGCCATCTGAATTGCATCAGTCACAATCAGATTTATTATTGATTTATATGACGTGAAATTTGTTTTGCAGCAGCAGTATAGTGCAAAGATAAAAATTATTATGAATTACAAGAATAAATAGTGCAAAAGAAAAGGAATAATGAGGTAGTGTTCATGGACCATTCAGAAATCTGATGTTAAGGGGAAGCAACTTTTTCTGAATTGAGTGTAGGTCTTCAGGCTCCTGTACCATCTTCCCAGTGGTAGTAATGAGAAGAGAGCATGTCCTGGATGGTGAGGGTCATTCATGATAGATGCCACATTCTTGAATGTTGATGTGGATTCTTTTCTGGTGTTAGTTATTTGACAATGGAGACATCAGAATGAAATTCAATCTGTGATTATCAACATGATCTGATTGTCAAGGATGAGACTGGACCAAGGGTATTTACTTGAGATGTTTTCTTTTTCTCTTTGGTATGAGATGACGTACTAGATAAGATTACAGGTCACCCCCAGATTACAGCAGAGTTCCGTTACTGGGGCAGAAGATGCCTGCAGGCCCAGAGCAGCAGGCAAATCCATACCGCCAGTCTCCCAAGTGCTCGTTTATATAAAAGACTGCACATAATCGGGTGTTCATAACCTGGGGCGGATCTGTGGTTAAAACAGCACAAATTACAAATCGCAAGGAACCTTAAGGCATGAAGAGTGCAATGTTATAAATTGTCATACAGTCTTGTTCTCTGATATGTGGATGCTGACCTTTGGATGGGCTTGATGTTTTGTTTGCAGTTACCAACTTATTGGACCTTTAGGTGGAATGGAACATAAGCTTTTTCTGAAAATGGTTTTCCTTTAGACAGAGAATTGAGTTGTTTTTAAAGGCAGCAACAAGTAATTCCAGCTCTTCGTCAAACAAACTTTTGCAAAATAATTGTTTTTCCACCTGCTGTTCAGTTTTGATTGTAAATATCCCTTCCTTCCAAAAACATTATGCGAAGAAAAGTACAAGGTTTGTGGTCCACATCCAATTCTCTTCCCCCTTCCCCCAAGACAATTCCTGCTCTTGAGAAATAGTCTGCAGTGTTGCACTGTGTAGGGGTGCTATAAGATGTAGTGTATTGGGGCAGTTCCTACCACTTGCAATCCAGTAAACAGCAAATTGCATGCAAGATGGTTAATGCTCTTGCTGGAATTTCAGGAAAGCATTTGGAACATTTCCAGGATTTCTCCAAAGTAGGTGGTGTGTTTGTTGCAGCAGTGCCTCGTGGAATATGGAATTGTACAAGACTGAATGAACTGTGTGGAACTCATTTGTAGCATTATTAAATTTAACACTTGTTCGTGTGATCTGGGTGGTGGGTGGGGGGGGGGAACTGTTGCTTTTGTGTACTGAAAACACCATTTCAAGTTACACACGATGCTAACTGGTGATTGGTCCCAACTCTGCCTACAGAATGGTTTTTGGAGTCACATATATCAGAATAGTAAACACACTTGGAAGTAGTTGCTTGGATGCCAACAGTTATGGGACGCCCTGAGAGAAATAATAAATACTAAATTGACTGTCTTAATAATTTTTGTTGTATTCAGAGTGCAATTAGTCATTAAACCTTCTGAGCTCATGGAAGCTTAGCATATTTACACAACAGTGTTGGAGCATTGTTTTGCAAACCCATGTAAAACATGTTCTTGTGATCATTGAGAAGAAACTTCATGATTGAGAAGCTGAAAAAGCACCACAGTAAAATAAATCTGAAAGGTGGAATTGGTGAACAGATAGAGTGGCACAGCTAGTAGAGCTGCTGCCTTGCAGTGCTAGAAACCCGTGTTCGCCTTGGGTGCTGTCTCTATGGAATTTGCACATTCTCCTTGTGACTGTGTGGGTTTCCTCTGGATCCTCTGGTTTCTTCCCATATCCAAAAATGTGTGTATTGGTCGGCTAATTGGCCACTGTAAATTGCCTCTAGTGTGTAGGTGGGGGAGTTGGTTGGAATGTGGGGACATTACAAAAAAAATGGGATTAGCGCAGGATTAGTGTAAATGTGTGAACCTGGTGGGATGTAGGGCTTGTTTCCATGTTGTACCTCTCGAGATTTGTTTATAGATGAAATTATCAATTATCATTTTTTTGAGTAATGAAAGCAACATATGAGCAATAGTATGAAACAGTGCTACTGTGACATGATCAAAGAAGGGGTGAAGATACATTGGTGAACTGGGCAAGTTTTTTTTTGTCGCTTTGAGGATGGAGAATAAATTTTAGTGCTTCATCTGAATGGCTAATTTGGTTTGAAAAATGTGAAGGCACTCGATCTGCGTTCGAGGGGAGAAGTGCAGACAAGTCAGATGCTTGTAACTTCAGGTGGGTGTTCATTGAGAAAGGAAGGCTGCAACTAGAACAAATGTACAGTGCTGTTGAAACCAGACTTCATCGAAAGTGCTTACTAAAAACAAAAATTTTATTTGAGACTGGTCAACACCGTCTTGGCCACAAGTGCAGTGAAGCGAGTTTAACGTGTCCTATGCAAATGCAACTGGCTCAGAAAGATTTGTATACTCTGTAATTAGCAACTGGCTCAGAAAGATTTGTATACTCTTCAATTTGCAAAGTAAAAAAAAATGCTTGTTAAAAGAAATTGAAACCTCTTATTTTAGCCAGAAATTGGCATGGGCTGTGGCATTTTTAAAGAACTGTTTGACCAAAAGTTTATGGCCTGGTGTACCTGTGAAGGTTTGCCAGAAATGGTGAATAATGCCCTTTCCTGTCCTCAAAAGTGCTTTCCCAAGAGAAGCTGTTAAGATTTTTTGTCAGATCTCTACTATCTAATGTGACTTCTATAATTCAACATGTGAACCTGGCATTGATTGTATACATTAAAAGAAATGATCAATTTGGACCATTAGAGAAGCACGTTAGTGAGGTAGACAGATCATGGAAGAAGCTGACCTTTGTTTATTCAGTCCATGAAGTGACCCGAAAACCTGTTGTATTGGTCAGATCATGCAGCAAAATCTTTCCTGAGGTAAGCAGTGAAACCTGCTTGAAAAGAGGAAGAATATTCAGCAATAGGCCTGGCAGAAATTTGTTCAGCAATCAAATGGAGGTAGAAATATTGATGTGGGAACTATTCAAGAGTGTCTGGACATTGATTGTAGTGAACTTGTGTATGAGCTGCTTTTTGACTGTGTGACTGTTTGACAATGTGTACATGGGCAGGCTACCAAGTCAAGTAAGTGCAATGAGGAAGACCTAATTCTGCACTATTGCAATTCTCAGTAAGGAACTGCACTGTAAATTGAGACGTTGCTTGATTGCATAGCACATCAAGATACCATATCACCAAAGGGTAAATATTACTTGATCAATCAATACCTTTTCAATTTTTCGAGGAGGTGCTAGAGAGAATTGGCATTGTTGCAAAAGTAATTTATCTAAAATTTCTAAAGGCTTTCGGGAAGGTATCCGTAATAGATTAATAGGATGAGAGAATGCTGAATTCGGGGCCAAGTAGCAGAACAGATCGTCAGCTAGCTGCAGGACACAATCGCAAGAGTGGAAGTGAAAGTTCACTATTTACATTAGAAGGGGATGGGTCATGGTATTCAACTAAGATAATTTGGGAACATTTCCAAGTATGATGCCAGAAGTGCAAGGGTGTACATATCAGAATGGAGTGGGTATCTTTTCCTGAGAAAAGGAGGCTGTGGTGTGATCTGATAAATGTTTTAAAAATGATGGAAGGCTTTGACATATAACGTGCATACAGACAGAATGTTTCCACATGGGCAAGAATATATCTGGAGTGCATAAATTTAAGATGATCAAATGAAATCAAATGGTCAATTTCAGAATAATTTCTACCCAGATTGTTAAGGAATTACTATGACGGGGTGCTTGGTGATGCATTTAAGGGAAGGAAATAGTGTTCAGCTGATAGTTTGAGATGAGGAAAGATGGTAGAAGGCTCAAGTGGAACATAAACATTTGCATTGGCTGAATGGGCCATTTCTGTGCCTTGTATCTTATACTGTACATTGCAGAGAGACAATTGCACCACTAGTTTAAAGAGTATTGCTTTATTAAGCAAGGAAAAGCTGCAGTAATCAGCTGCTTGTAATATAGTTGGGTTTTTAGTCAAGAACTGCAAAGCTTTAAAAGTTAAGCAATTCTTGTAACTTTAAGAATAAGGCAAGTAAATCCCGGAATTTCTCATGTCCTGTGAATCTATGATCAAAAGCAAATACTTCATACAGGACACTACTTCTACCCAGTGTGCAGCTTGTGAGTTTTATAATCCTCTGTTCAGATTTGCTGATGTCATTATCCTAGTGTTGAGCCAAGAAAATTGATCTGCTGAAAATGCCACATGTGCCTCTGTCTATGATGGTTGGCTGAGCAAAAACTGCTTAAATTTATATAATGTTTAATGTGACAAAATGACATGAGGTACTTTGCAGTGGTGTTATGCAACAAGATTTGTCATTGAGCCACATTAGGTATTATTCGGATAGTTGAAGGTTATAAGCACCTTAAAGGAGTATAGTGGTGCAAGAGGTGAAGTTAAGGGAGGGAATTCTGGAGCTTCGAGTTAAGGCAGTTGATGGCACATACAGTAGCTTGTGGTAGAGTGAAAATAATGACTTTTTAATAATGAAGCAGAGTTTGAGAACATCACAATCTGAAGTGCTCTTTTTCCCAGTGCATAGATAAAGACATCCTCTTCTTTCACGAGTTGCACGTTTGAGACTTTGAGAATGAAACATTTGCTGATTTTGTGTTCTTCATTTTTCTTTCTCTTGTCACTCTCTGAACTCTGCAACCCCCCCACCCACCCCTTTCATAAAATGAAGTATACCAACAGTATTATCCAGCACAATCTGGTCATCGGCATTGTGGTACCTCAACACAATTCATCACCCTTCAGTAATTAAGTTCCTCACAGCAGAGCTATCCAGCACATGGTGGTACCTCCCCATGGTGAGCTGAGTTCCATTACCTGTAATCCTTCCTGTTCATTCCCTCCTTTGCATTATGCTTACTGTGGTTACTTGTATTTATCAAGAAGTAATAATGTATCCACCCATTATGACATAAAATAAACTTTTCAAGGTGAGAATTGAAAGGGTTGATACAAAATGTAAAAGCTGCCACTAAATGAGGAGATCAGTGAGAAAAAGGATGAAATGGGAACATTTTGATAAAGAAATAAATGTTCCTTCATCTCTGACACCAAAATGCAGAAAAATGTTAATGGAGAAAAATGTTGATGCAGTTGTCTGCAAGATCATAGACTGAGATATTACACTACGTAAATCTAAATTGGATCATCGTGACAATATTTTCTACAAATGATTTCCTCTTCGATATTTTGAGAGTGCCCGAATCTCTTGGCCAAAGCTCATTGAAGCGATAAAACATTCTTGTATGTTAACAATTGGGTGCATTTTCTGACAGCTAGCTTTACCACTCCAAACTCCATCAAGGAGTAAAATTGACAGGGTGTATAGGTTCAGCAGAAATCAGCACATCATGAAGCAGTGGAAGAATAGTGAAGTTAGTGACAGACATGACATGCCTCCAGATTAAGTATATAATGCAGATGAAATGGGCCTATTCTGGCAATGTTTGCCTGCTCTTGCAAGCGGTGGTGAATAGAGTGCTGCTGAGTTTAAGCAAAGCCAAGTTGAGGGATCGTTTCAACATGGGCTCATGCTACAGGTACTGAATTGAGACCTTGAATGATCTTCAATGTCCTTAAGCTTTCAAAGGATTGAAGTATTTGGCACTGGAATAATTAAAAACCTCAAAACAATGTATATTGAACCAAGGTATTTTTCATTATTGGTTCCATCACACATTTGTGCTTGCTATTAAAGAACATTTTAGAAAAATTGGACAAAAGCAAACAAAGATAACAAATGCACACTCCAGATGGACACTTGTGCCAATCAGAGTTAGTTTCTGCGAATATGTTTACCATCATTTTGCCTCCTAACAACATATTTGAAGCAACCAATGGACCAACATACCATTATAAACATTAAGTATTTTTACAGTAAATGTTTTCTAAGGAAGTTAAATCATGGTGGCACTATTTGAAATTCAATAATAAATGATATTTCATGAAGAGCTTGGAATAAGTTATGATCCATTGTGATTGCTGAAGTATCTTCTGAGTATAAAAATTTTGAAGACTTGAATATCAAGCACAGCAGAAATTGTTACCATGGTAAAGAATGTTCCCTTCATAAACTGAGTATGACATCTCAGTGAATGATATAGAAGGGTTGAAATAGGCGAACAAGTTTATGGTGCACATATTATAAGTGATGCAGAAATATAAACAGAAATAAATTCCAGGAGGTTGCATGAAAGTGAGAGTCTGAAGAAGAAATTTGTGCAGGGGTAAAATAATATATCTTCATTAGTCATATGTACATTGAAACACACAGTGAAGTGCATCTTTTGCGTAGTGTTCTGGGGGCAGCCCGTAAGTGTCGCCACGTTTCTGCGCCAACATGTGCCCACAACATCCTTGCCCATACGTCTTTTGGAATGTGGGAGGAAACCACAGCACCCAGAGGAAACCCATGCAGACATGGGGAGAACATACAAACTAATTACAGACAGCAGCTGGAATTGAACCCGGGTTGCCTGTGCTGTAATAGCGTTATGCTAACCACTACACTACTGTGCCTGCCCATACATACCGTGCCTGCCCAACTTCGTGGTTTTTCAGCATTTGATACAATCCTCAAATTTAAAGAAATAGGGCCTCGGTATTCAGCATTGGAAGTTGCGCACTAGCATATTCTGCACTTGACTTTTTTGCATAGAAGTTGCATAAGCAGGCTGATATCCAAGACTTGGGTGGTGGAGCTGCTACGACTTGTTGTTGAGTTAAAGATGGCAGTCTTAAAGAAGTGCAGCTAGTTCCTGAGTAAATGCAACAAGATATGGAAGAAATACAAGTTATATTTCCTCATCTGCATTCAAGATTTGATTACCTGGTATTTTGTGTTATCTGCCAGATAACAGGGCTCTTTGTCCTTTCCTTTTTGGTTTGTTATAGTAAATTCCAAATAAAATAGTGAGCTAAATCACATTCAACTAAAGAAATGGCCCAGCCCAGTAACATTTTTATTAGTGCCTGATGGTATACAGCAGTACCTTCAGCAGTTAACATGTATTGATACAGTTATTGTGTAAAGGGACATTTTTTGTCCAATATTTGAAAGCGGTTGACTTGTTTCCAAGCCATTCAATTCATATACAAAGATCGATTGTGACTTTTTAAAGTGTTTTTGATTGATAGATGTGGTGATACATTTTTTAAAATTTCCTTTCTTCCAGTAGAACTTAAATGGATTTTGAAAATACACCTTAGTAAATTAAAGGATAGTTTTTTTTTTCAGTTCCTTTTCCAAGTGTGTTAACAGTTCACTTCTGTGCTAAAAACTAAGGTAGGGATCTGGTTTCAGGTCTTTTTTTAGTTTGATTCTTGATGTTTGGAAGGAAATGTTAAGTCTGTGTGTATTACTGTTCCATTTACATTTGCTGCTGTTGGCTTTTCTGTTTGGTACCAGTATTAATCTCTTTATCGCTTAAGCATCCACCCAGTAGTGCTTGTTCTGTTATGTTCCAACTTCATGAGGGCACAGTTGTATCCACAGCCAAATGTGTTGTCCCAAAGCTTTGGCTTGGATTCTGGGATTGGTATCATTACAGAGATATTGGAGAGATAAAGGCATGTTCTGGTTTATTGGGACTGAAGGCTCCCTTAGTGATACATTAAGCAGGTAACTCCAGTGAAGGATGTTTAAAGGTTATTTGTCATATAATTGCAGGAATTTGCTCATTTTTGTCACATTTTATTCCCTGAAATTTTTGACATAAAATTTGTTTAAATAGTTGTAGATCAGATAATTCAAAGCCTGTGCTGTATCTTCAACAAACACATGGATTGAATCTTTTTTGTTGTGGTTTAGTGACAGCAGGGTTCTTTTTTGTTTTCTCAGAACTTGCCTTGGGTTCTGTTTCATGTCTTTTAATTTTTTTTTCCAGAGACCACCTTTCATACCTCCTCCTATGGCCAGCATGCCCCCACCACCAGGAATGATGTTTCCGCCAGGGATGCCCCCGGTTTCTGCTCCTACAGCTCCTGGGTTGCCAAACAATGAAGAGATTTGGGTGGAAAACAAAACCCCAGAAGGAAAGGTAAGTTTAAGGAGAATTCTCGTTTCATTACATACATAACTGAATTTGTCCTTTATGGAAGTAACAGAACGTGATAGTTGAGGTATCATTTTGAAATGATTGTCATGACCCTTTTGCATTTGTTCCCCAGAGAAAAGGAATGATAAAACATTGATATTTCATTGCAAATGCCTGTCTCCGTTGTTGCATGCTCTGTTGTGATAACTGGTATGCGAGACAGTAATGATACAACATCTATCTGCTATTTTTGCTGAGCACAAAACTAGACTGCATAATACATTCATGTTTAGAACAGGGAAAAACGTGCAAAGACTTGTTCTGATCAAATACAATCAGTTTGATAAAATGAGCTCTTGGACCTTGCTGCTTGGTTATTTTATGATTACACCTGTGGCTTTTATATGAGATTGCCATGAGCCTTTGCAGTTGGCTTGAAAATGGCATATTAAAACAATATGTTCAAAGCACTCAGCAGTTCTAGCAGCACCTGTTGAAAGCAAACCTGAGTTATTGTTTTGCGTTGAAGACCTTTTATAAGAACTGTGAAAGATAAAGCTGGTTTAGGTTGCGAGGAGGCTGGGGAGGGGTGGATAGGACAGAGGGAATGTCTCTGATAGGGCAAGTCCAGGGTTGCAGTGATGATGAGCTGTTGATGATGGTATTTCATTGAGAGCAGTTAGAACACTAAACAAATGTAGAAGTTGTTTGAGTTGTATTAAATGTCCAGCAGGTCAGGCTTTGCTAGTCAGAAAGAGACAAAAGCTAAGTCATTTTACCAAATAATGACTACTTGGCAGAGCACTGCATTAAGTCCACAGAGTTGACTCTGAGCTTCCAGTTGCTTGTCATTTTAATTCTCCATTCCATTCTTCCCATTTATATTTCTATCTTGTTAAATGGTGCGTATGAATTTTGTCAGCACATATTTGAAAGAGACTTAAAGTTTCCTTTTGGAGAGTGAACTTTAAAATCACAGTATTACATTGAGCTTGTTTTGGAAATGCGATATCTACAAATTAACTGAAACATGTAACTAAATTTTACACATGATTCCCTCTAACCCACAAAGATCAAAAACTGACATGTTCTCTTGGTTCTGAGGGAAAAGTCTTTGAAATGGTTGCAAGTCTGCCTCCTGTAGGGAATAAGGGATTCATCACTTTTCATTCTCAAACAAGAACTGAATTTTCCATTGCTGAGGTAATCATAGTAAGTATAAAACAAGAAATAATGTCTGTGATTAACTATTGTTCAATAAAATATTGCACTGCAAGAGTAGTAGTCAATGCATATGCCATGGAAGTTTTCAAAATTATGCATTTATTATCTATATATAGTTGGTTGATGTAAAAATTACATGCTGCATCTACATGCTGATATCAGAGGTTTGTCATAATTGTTTATAAAGGACATTATTTTTCTGTGTGATCTGTATGGAAGATCATTACAAATGACTGTTTCAAAAAGTTATGTCTTCATAAAAGATTCGAAGCACCTTTCAGTCAGTTCTTGAAATCCTGAGCATGAGAAGCTTTATTACAGAGAAATGGCTATCCAGATAATTTATATCTAGATAATTTGTATCCAAGTAATTGGTCAGATTACTTGATGCTGTAAATATTGATGTCGCCATGGCGACAAGTGGTATGTTTTCCAATTCATTTCCAAGTAGTGCCTTGTCAGTGATGAGGCATTCCAAGTGATGAGTGAGCCTGCATGTTATCTGGCTGGTCTGGTCAAATTTCTGGTGGCAAAATATCGTCCAAAAGCACTGTAGGTGGTGCAGCTGGTTCACAGCTCCAGTGATCCAGGTTCATTTCTGACCTTGAGTGCTGTCTGTGTGGAATTATCATGATCTTGCATGATTCCTCTTGCATCCTAGAGATGCAATGGTTGTTAGCTTAAGTGACTGGTATTCATAGGTTTATGTCAGAGAATAGGTTATAGGCAAATAAGTGGGGAAATGGTGTTGAACAGATTTCTCTGGGAGCTGGCATGGACTCAATGGGCTGAAAGGTCTCCTTTGTCAGAAGTAAAATACAATGAAACCCTGAGAAGCCAGTATGCTTGTGACTTTGGTGCCTGATTGGTAAATTTTCTGGACTGTTGGATAACCCAACACATCTTCAATCTTCATCTTAGATCACATCTTAGAATTTCATCTTCTAACTGTATTATAATAAATACTGTGTAAACAGGTAAATTTAAATAGAGTGGAAGAACCTTGGCCCTGTGAGTGGGAAAGGAGTGTGGGAACCATGGCCTCATGAGTGGGAAGGGAGTGTGGGAACCATGGCCTCATGAGTGGGAAGGGAGTGTGGGAACCATGGCCTCATGAGCAGGAAGAGAGTTCAGGAAGCAGGGCACCCAGTCAGTGGAATGGAGTGTGGGAACCAGGGCATCCATGAGTGGGAGGGGAGTGCCAGAACCAGGATACCCAATCAGGAGTTAGGAAAGCGTTACCTGGTGAGCCAGATGCCGAACCACCAGGATTTCCAAATGATTGGATAGCAGATTATCAGAATTTTAGTGAGGGTAACCTTCAGGATTTGCTAAGGGATTCTGCTGTGGTTGGATTGCTGTGGTTGGATTGTTCAGTATTATGGAAGGGTGGTTGATTTTTATTTTTGGAGATAGTCATAAATTGGCACTTAGGCTGACAAATAATAGGTATCACTTCTGCTACCAAATTGGGATATTATCCACATCCGTCTGTCTGTTGGCATTGACTGTTTTGATGTCCAGTGTTTTGTGCATCAGCTGAATACATGAATAGTCACAAATAACTCAACTGCTGGATCTTATAACAAAGGGTAAGATATTTGATTAACCAGCTGAAGGTATTTGGACGGATGATGCACCACTGAGGACTTCTTGCATTGACGTTCAAGTGGGATAACAACCACGATCATTTTCTGTGTCCAGTATGACTGCGGCTTTTCTGGATTAAATTCTTTTCAGATTTTGTTAAAGCATAGTGTACATAAAATCAGTTTGTTCCATAAAAAGCTCAATGATCCCACAATCCTGTGGTTTGAGCAAAATTCTGCAGTTGTATCACATCTACTTAATATTGGTGAGCAATTGGGCAACCAATGAGAATAATTCAATGAAAATCTCCATCCACAGATAAATCCTGATTAACCATAGGCACTGTCCTCAATGTACTGATTAGAATCATAGAGCAGACACACTGATATAAGCCTAAACAATAATTAATCCTCAAGTTCATGTGGGAAAAATACCCTCCTTTGACTGCTGCTTGTATGTTTTTTTAAATACGTTGACATCCTTTTTGCATTTTGTATTGAAGACCTTTTCTTTCTTGCTTAGGTATACTATTACAATGCTCGAACACGAGAGTCTGCCTGGTCAAAGCCAGAGGGTGTAAAGATAATTCAACAATCAGAACTGACACCAGTCATGGCCTCGCAAGTGATCACTACAACATCAACACCTATAGGTAGTACGGCAGCCCCATCTGTCTCAACACCCACTTCATCTGTTCAGTCTACAGCACCAGTCTCTTCCAGTACACCAGCTTCAGTTGTTACGGTCTCAGCAGCAGGTCCAGGTGAGTAATCCAGGAACAAATGGCATGCAGAAATCATGAACACTCATTTTAGTTCAGCAAATAACTGATAAGTATTAAATTTATTGGTGCTTGGGATTTTATATTCTGCAGATATATTTTTCAATCTCATGGGCAAATTTTGAAATTCAATTCATGCCCTTTCAAGAGAAAATGTTCACTTAATATTTATGAGCAGTTTGGAATATTGGTAAAATGAATATTTGATCAATAATATGGATCTTAAATATGAAAGAGGAAAAAATGTTGAATTAATGCATCCTGCCTAATGTTTTTTGCATGATTATTGATCTCATGAATCACAGAGTTAAGCAACATTGAAACAGGCCCTTGCCATTATGTCCATGTCGACCATTAAGTACCTCTATACCAAGCCCATTTACCAGCCACTTTTTCCTTGGTCATTCAAATGCTTATGTAAATAGTATTTAAATGTTGTGACAGTACCTGCCTCCACCAACCATTCAGGCAATGTGTTTCAGATTCCAACCAGCCTCTGGGTAATGGAAATTCTTCCTTGGATCCTCCTCAAATTTCTTATCCATTAGCCTAAACCTATCTGCTTGCTCACTGACATTTCATCCACTTGTCAGGCATCATTCCTTAGGATTTGGTCTAGCACTTTCCCATCCCTTGTTGGCTAATCTACAGGCTGGCATGAAAAGTTCTCCTCGATCCATTTAAAAAAAATTAACCACACCTCATCTTTTTACCGTAATGCAATCCCAGTTAATATTGAGGATATTGAAATCCCCTACTACTAAAACCCTATTCCTCATGCACTTCTCTGTGATCTGACTACATATCTGCTTGGCTGTCTCCCACTGACTGCTGGGAGGCCTGTAGTATAATCCCAGCAAAATGATTATTTTTCTTTATTCCTAACCTCTTTTTTCGAATAATTCTTGCCTTTCCAAGTAGAAGTTAATCTTGTCACTCTGAATTTTTTCTTATAATTTCACTGTTGTTGAAGTTAGACTCTCAGGCGTATAATTACCTGGTTTACTCCTGCTATCTTCCTTGAATAAAGGTACCACATTTTCTGTCCTCCAGTCAACTGGCACTGAAGAAATATTTATACCTGGTGAGGGCCCTAGCAATCTCCTCCTTTGCTTCCCTTAGCTGCTTGGAATACATCTCATCAGGCCCTGGGGATTTATTCACCTTTAATCCCACCTAAAACATCTGTTACTTCCTTTTTAATGACAACATGTTCTAGAATTTCACCTTCCCCTATCTGAATTGCGCTGAAGAATGGGGAGCTTTGCCATCTTGACCAAAATTTATCCTTGAACCAAATCATTGAAAAAGCTTATTCTATCATTATCATTTGATCTAATGCAGCACAATCCATCCCCACAATTCTTGCCCCCCCCAAATCACCCACCATTGCTGTGGAATTTATTCAATTTATTCTCTCTTACAAGCCCACCAACTTCCCTTGATGCTTTTGCCACCCACTTACACCAAGGGGTAATTCATAGTGTCCAATTAATTTCCCAGCATGTCTTCAGGATGTGGGAGCAAACCAGAACACCCCCAGTAGGTGTGTACTCCCCACAGTCAACACCTGGGGTCAGAATTGAATCCTGGAGCTGTGAGGCAGCAGCCAAAGTGGCAGCCACCACCACCACCCCAAGGGCAATTTTGGAAGGACAATAAATCCTTGTCTTGATAGTGACATCTGCACCCCATGAAAAATGTTGACTGCATATTTTGCTTTGCAATGTTGCTAGCATTTCAAAAGTGTTTTATTTGTTAACTGTTTTGGAACATCGAGAGGTTCTACAAGGCATTTTATAAATGCAAATAACTTCTTCAAACTTACTCACCTTAAAACCCATGCAGTAACTGAGATCTATGGAACTTCCACTGTTGACTGCATTAATCCTGGCAATTGATCTATGTGTGTGTGGGGAAACTGTTGGTTGATCTATGGTGTTGTGCAAAGATGGGACAAGATTAAGTGCATTTTTAAAGTGAGATGGCTGTGCAGTAACCAAACCCATATATGTGAAGGGGCAATGCAGTCCTTTTTTTTGAGGTTAGGCAGAATATTTCATCGTAAATATTGATATGGAAATTCATATTGATGCTTATTGACAAGAAGAGCAAGCAAGCATCTTAGTTCTTTTAAAAGTTACCAAGTTTTTGAAGCAAGGATGATTTTTAAATCTTAAAGTAAGTTATGGGATAATGGATGTGAGGGAATGTACTTGTCGGAATACAGTGGTGCACAGAAGATGTACGCCTGCACAGAATGTTTTCATTTAGCAGGAGTGTCGTAGACCAAAGTTTCTACCACCATTTGTGCGTGAAACAATTTGATGGTCTGGCAAATGGTGCAGCGTTTCATAATTGTAATGAGAAACTATCACAAGTTTGGTGCAGTTCAAATTAATGGATTTTTTGTTTCTATTTACTGTTAGTAGCGTGAATTGACCTAATATATGCAATAGTGAGGGAGTACTTTGTTTTGATCAATCCTCCTCTACTGTGGATCCATTTCATGGGTTTCAGATGGCATCATCCATGAATATTTCACCAAGTAGTTATTCCTCATGTTTAAATTTTAATAATTGTTAACAAGTAAATGAAAAGAATGGATATCTTGTCTTCTTAATCACACTTTTCCAGCCAAATGATATTGAGACCAATTATAGAAACCCATCAGCATCACTGACAGGGATTGACTAATTTATTAGTGATTAGCTTTGAATCCTCCTGTTCTTAGATTTCATGCAACTCGCCTGGTCTGCAGGAAATAGCTATTGTTTCAATGCTTAGGTAAAAAATATCATAACGTTTGGACATGACTCCCACTAATTTTCATTGTGCAATAATTGTGCTGTATGCCCTTTTAAGGCATTTACTTTTCAAAAATGTGGTTCATTTTGATTTTGTCTCTATTGTTTGATCAGTCTGAAACCTGTGGATATTGTGAAATTATTAAGTGGTAATTAGTACGTGTGAGGTGAATGGCTTCAGGCTTCAGATTTTAAGCTGCTTGTAAGAATTTTTGTTTCCACGTAGGACATCATCCATCTTACAGATCAGATGAATCAATGTACAAAATACTAGTGTAAACAGTGCACAGAACATTTGGAGTATTGTATGCAGTTCTGGTCACCACACTGTAGGAAGAATGTGATTGTACTGGAGAGAGTGCAGAGGAGATTCACCAGGATGTTGCCTTGACTGAAGGACTTTAATTATGGGGTGAGATTGGATTAGCTGGGTTTGATTTGCCTCGAGTGAAGGAGGCCGAGGAGTGACCTGAGAGTGGTGTATAAAAATTGTAAGAGTCATGGGGTAGATGGACAGAATCTAAGAAGAGGGTATAGGCTTGAAGTTTTAAAGGGAATGTGAGGGAAAAGTTTTTTTTACACAGTGGTGCAATCAGATATAATCACTACTTTTAAGAAGCATTTTGACAGGCACTTAGAGACCAAGGACGCAAGGATACAGACCTAATGAAGGTAAATAGGATTTGTATAGATGGGCGAAAAGGTCAGCATGGATGTGATGGGCCAAAGGGCACGTTTCTGTAGGGTGCAATTCTGACTCTATGTGGAGGCACTAAGAAATATGTATTGTCCACCCCTAATTGCCTTTCAGAAGGTGGCAGTCAACAGCTATTGTCCTTGTGGTGAATGAACAATACTGTTGGATAAGGAGTCCTAGGATTTATACCCAGTATCAATGAAGGAGCAGCAACATATTTCCAAGAAAGAATAGTGTACAATGTAAGGAACTGCAGGTCACATTTCTGCTGAGCACCTGCTTGCTCTGTCCTTAGGGGTAGAGGTTGCAAGTTTAGGATATGCAGTTCGAATGACCTAGGCAAATAACTAGAGTGATTTTTTTTTCCCCACAGATGGTATGCACTGCAGCCACGAGTGAATGGAGTGAGTGTTTGGGGTGGTGGTTAGCTGCCGTTGTCCCAACTCTTTCTTAATATTGTAGGGTAATGGAAATCTTTTAATCTCAGATTTAAAGATTTAACATGTTTATAGTTTAGTAGTTTCAGAGACAAACACTAGTATTGACTTTTTAAATTGAACTGTCAAGTGCTAATGTTTACTGGAAGGTGGCAAAGTAGATCTTCACTACAACAAATTTTACCTTTTGCAATCAATCCTCTACCCATCCAGCTTCATTTTTATTCCTTCGGCACGATACAGCATTCTCATACATTGCAAAACATACAGAGTAACCATGACATGATTATTGCGGTACAGTCTGTGGTTTTATGAAACAAAACCTGAAAGCCATACCTACTGAAATGGTTTATTCAAAGATGGTTGCCATTCCTAGAAAATATTTTGCTTGTATTAGAGAAGTTGAGGTTTTCATAGCCTGTTTAGTGTGATATATTTTTCCAACAGCTGCTTTTGTTTCATTTGCAATGGTACAGATCATATGCGATTAAGCACACCAACTTATTCAGCATTAAAAGGGTTTGGAAAAAGTATGAGGAGTGTGTCAAGTGACGGTGCCAGCTTTACTTTTCCACTGGTATCTGCAGCTCCCGATCAGCCTCCTCCTGCTGCCTCTGTGGCTACCCCAACGCCGCCCGTCTCTGTAGCCGTGACTACCAGTGCGACACAGCAGTCCGTACCTCAGTCTATGCAACAGGCCATGCCCCCACCTGTACCGCAGCCCGTGCCGCATTCAGTGCCTCAACCAGCCGCAGCAATCCCAGCCTTTCCTCCAGTGATGGTGCCGCCATTCCGTGTGCCATTGCCTGGCATGCCAATTCCATTGCCAGGTAAGATACGATTTCTCTAACAGTAATGTTATTCATGTTCATTTGTTCATTCTCCCTGGTGGCCACTTTTTATGTTGGTATCTGCTTCTTGAAACTTGGATTTTGTGTGCTCTATTTCGGTTGTAATCTTTGTGTATGTCCTGGCTTTCTGCAGTAACAGGTCAGTAAAGCTAACCCTTTGGCATTTAAAATAATTAATCTAGCAGTTAAGTTTATTACAGTGTATACATATAATTTAAGAATGTTTGAACATGAGCATTTCCTGATGCAACTTAGTGAACTAATAAAAACACTTTAAATTGACATCAAGCAGAAGAGCTAGAAATACAACTTCCCTGGTCCCTAGGAAAAAAGGTCAGGGGCATAGAAAACATACAGAATAACCCGTTTTCTGTCTGATGGAGAACTGAAATGTGCTGCTGTGCTTAAAAGGGGGGAGTTGTGTCTGGATGTTAAGCTTCTGACTTCCAAAGTTATTGTCCATCACGTAAATATAAATGCCTTTGCAGTGAGTGAGCGAACACCTTCCCATGATAGTCCTAGTAGAATTCAGATGAAGAGAAGATTGTAGCGAGAATTCTTTATTACCCCCCTCCCACCCATACTGCATAGAGGATTATCTTCTGATGCAAAGTAGGCCATCTCTCTGTGCATACTTTGTTACTTATTTTGTTCAGGAATTCATAATAGATGTATGTGATGTTTATAAATCATTCAGCTATTAAAAGTTGGTCTCTTCAATTGATTGGAAAACAGCCATGAGAAAATAGTAACTTTTGTTTAAATGGTGTCAAGGATAACTATTTAGCTGGTGTGTTTACCTTGTTTTGCAGTGAAAATTGCATTGGCTTCAATGGTACTTCTACTTGTCAAACTTCATTTGTTTTCACTATTTATTACAAATTTTAAAGCTGCATTTATTTTTAACAACAATCATGTTGGGTTTAGCAATTAAAGTTTCAGCTGGGTTCTCACATGAGTGGTGCAAGTTTTGCAAACTTGCTTGAGAGCCTGATGGGTGAGAATTCCCAGTGCAGAAATTTTAAATGTTTAATGCTGCTTGTATATTTGGTATTAGAAATTTTGTTTTAACTTTTGGATGAAGAGCTGTTTCTTCAAATTGCGACAAAGAGTATGAGTTGTACCTGAAAATGATATGGAAGGTCTGATTAGTCCCTACAAGAGACATGTGAACTTAATACGTTGGTCCAGTTTTGGCCTGCAGCATCCATTGGTTTGGCCCATTGAAAGGAAAGCCTGAGGAATTTTGCAAGGTAGAAAAGGCCCTTTTTCTGCAATATTGTACTGACATATAAAGTGAAGTTGGGGAGAAGATTGCTCAGTGCCAGGGTGTTTGAGTGGAGGATGAGGACAGAAAGTTTGGATGGGTATCAGGTGGATGATCAGGAGAGGGCTTGTTGAAGATATAAATGGGGTGGGGGGAAATAGGTCGGGCAGATAACAGCTGTGGGGGTTGTGGGACAGGTGATTTAGATGTAGGGAGTGGAACCTGGGTGGTGCTCCGACAAAGAGGGGGGGCAGAGAGGAATGATCAGTAATTATGGATGTTAAAGGTGGCATTTGCTTGGTGTGAGAAGAACTCAGATACCCATAAAAGCTAATGAGGCAAGGTTGAACTTGTGAATTACCATCAAAGTAGACCTGCACCTTGTGATGCAGAACTGTGTAAAGCTTTCCGGCCTTCATGGAGTCAATGCATGGTCAAATTTTGTTCAGATGATACTATTTGTGATCTTTGATTTTGACTCCTTTCAGATGTGAAGATTTGGATTATGTTGAGATTGACTGTGTGACCTTTGGCTGGTGAGAGGTTGGAAATGAGAAGGGATTATTCCTCATTTTACACTAAATTCTGAACAGTTAATGTAACTTGGGTTATTTTGAAAATGAATTTATATTCCCTTTGTTGGTATAGGTAATATATAATGACAGAGAAGGTGAAATATAACTCCTTTATTCAAAAAGGGGGAGAGAAGTTGGTTTGGCCAGTTAGCTTGGCATCTGTCATTGAGAAAACGCTCAAAGATTTTCTTAAAGATGTTTCAGCAGGGCAGTAAGAAAAATTCCAAGATAATCAGGCTGTCAGAATGGTTTTGTGCAAGGCAAATCAGGTTTAACCAATTTCTTGGGATTCTTTTGAAGCAGCGACCCATGCTGTGACTAAAGGGGAACTGGTGGATGTTCAGACCCTTGATAAGGTGCAACATCAGTTGCAGAAAACAGAAGGTCATGGTGTAGAAGGTAACATATTGGCATGATTTGTAGATTGGCTGACTAAAAGGAGACAGAGTCTGACCATCAATGGATATTTTTTCATTTGGCAAGATGTGCTAAATATTAAGTCTTCAACTTTTTACAATTTATAGTCTCTATAAATGACTTAGACCAAGGCACTGAAGATACTGTTGCTAAGTTTATTGCTGATGCAATTTAATGTAATTTACTGAATTGTGAAAAGGGCATAGGAAGCCACAAAGGGATTGCTTACAAGTCCCACAAAAGTGAGTGGGCAAGGGTCTGGCAAATGGAATTTCATGTGGGAAAAAATGTGTAACTGTCCAACTTGGGCAATAAATGCATATTAAGTGCCAAAGGTTTGCAGGTGTCTGGGATGCAGAGGGATTTGGGTGTTCTTGTGCATGATTTGCAAAAGACAATGCAGTTACAATATATCATTAGAATAGTTAATAATGTTATCGTTTGTTAAGTGCAAAAGTAGTGAATTTATGCTTCAGTTACATATGGCCTTGGTAAAACCACATCTGGAATATTGTGTACTGTGTTGGTCTCCTTATGTAAGGAAAGATGTTATTGCGTTGGAAGCAGTTCAACAGTTTATTAGACGAATAGCTCTTGTGTATGTTGGAATTTGGAAGATTCAGAAGACTTGATTGAAATGCATGAAATCCTGAGGGGTCTTGCCACTGTGTACATGGTGAGGATGTTGCCTCTTATTGGAGAATCTAGAACTAGAGATCACAATTTAAAAAATGGATTTGACTGCTTAGGTTGTAGTGAAGCCAAATTTTTTCTTTCAGATGGTTGTCTTTTGAATTCTTCTTCAGAGCAGTGGAAGCAGAGATTCTGATTAGATTACAATGTGGTGTAAGTTTATGGTGGGTAGATGGGAATTCAGAGTTGGTTAGATAAGCCATGATCTTGTTAAATGGCAGAGTAGTCTTGATTGGTTGAATGGTCTATTCCTGCTCCTAATTCATATACCTGTATGCGAGTTTGAAGAGTGAATCGGTGGTGAAGGGATCAGATTATTTGCTTTCTTTAAAAATGTCGCTAACATTTTTTTCCAATTGTTAGTGTTTGTGCAGTGATGTCTAGAGACTTGAAGTGGAGAGGAAATGTTTCTGACAGCCGTCAAGTATGATGGCTTGTGAAAATTTTATACATGTAAAATGATTGGAATGCACTTGGTAATTAAACATCAACTATAATGTAAGGAAAATCCTGCAAAGGGAACTATATGGGCAATTGGATTAACTAATTAAGCTCATTTATTTAAAGTTAACTTTCAACATCAGAGCAGTGAATCTGGTTATGTCACTTAAACTGGATGTGTTACAGTACTGACTGCTTCTTGTTCTTCTTTTGTCTGCTATTTTGGGTGCTCCAGTTTCCTCCTACATACCAAGGACTTGAGGGTTGGTAGATTCAGTGGCCACTTTATTTTCCTCCTTAGAATTGGTGGGGTGTTAATGGGAATGCGGAGATTAGTGTAGGGTTGGTGTAAATGGGTGTTTGTTGGTTAGTGCAGTCTCAGTGGGCTGGAGGGCCCATTTCTATGCTGTATGGCTCTGATTAGTTTTCATGTCTTAACCTTGTCTTGAGTTTACTAGTCTCTCCTCTTCCTTACTTCTCATGGCAGTTTTTTTCTAATCCTATCAGATATTTCCACCCCAACCACCACCTCAGTGCTTGTCAACCCCCCAGAACAGCTGTTATTTTCTGAATTCCCCAAACAAGAGTCATAATCTAATGGCACTGAGTAGCCCTGAAATCAGAACCAGAATTTTAGCTTAGTTCTTCATCATATGGTACATTTGCCCCATACAAGTTGTTTGAAGGAAATCTGTGTGCAAAAATATGTGGTATTGAAATTACCTCCAGGTGGTAGGTTTTATACAAAGCAGTTGTTCAAATTTTCTGTGACATGAGATTCACCTTTATCTAATTTATCCTTTTTTGCTTTTGCGATAAAGGGATGTGTGAATGACTGGTTAATGGACCCTTTCAGGAAAAAACTTGTTATGGGATCTAAAATATTTTCAGACTTCCAAATTATACCCCGAACACTTGTACCAACGAAGATTTACAATTTCGCAGAAAAATGCGTACAGATGCTTATTAGCATTCTTATTGTGGTAGCGAAGAGCAGTTGTACCATAGGCACTGACAAGCACCATTCTAACATGTTTGAAGGTTACTCCAGTTTTACAATTTTAGAACTTGGCATAATAAAGAAGATAGTATGCTCTTGCAGGCTCCTCAGCTTCAGTTTATTCTTGGCACTTGCAGCCATATAAAACAAGATTAGTTACACCGGCTAATTCTACAGATTCTGAAGACAAATAGGACAAAATAATTTAAAAGCTGAAACTTCTTCCCAATGTTAAATGCTATGCTTAATTAGTTGTACTGTCCATTGAGCATTATGCTATTGTATCATTCAACTGTCAGTAGGTTTTCCAGATTCTGCCATTTTTCCCTCTGTTCTCATCTCTAAAGCTGGGTTTTGTTATCAACTCTCAGTGGGGTCAGGGGGTGGTGAAGGTAAGAACTCATCTTTCACAGGCAATTTAACAAGGTCATGTGACTACATCTGTGTTGTTGGCAAGCCCAAGCAAGGGTGAAATATGAACCAAGAAATAAATAAACCTTCAGATTTATACTTATTAAGTGATCAACAATCTGTGCTCCACATGAGATTACCCAACTCTAAATGAACCTCTCTTCAGATAATGGTAAATGATACACAATATTCTAACTCATGAAACAGGATACTTGAAAGAGTGCTGCAGGGTGGAACTGTATGCTATACACTGGTGGGTTTTCAACACAATGTGTCTGACCTGCTTTGGTCATAAAATCATACATAGTGTAAGGGGTCAGATCATGTATTATGCCTGTGCTGATGACTCAATGAATCACAATACTCCTGTTTTTTTTTCACCCCATGGCAATTTTTTGTTGTCAAGTATAAATTCAGTTCCATTTTGACATATGAATCTGCTCATCCCATCTTTTTGAGCAAAATTTGCAGACTGTAACAATTGTGCATTTTTAAAAATTTGCTAATTCTCTTGCCTGTAGTAATTTAGGCAATCTCCAGAACCGATCTTTGGGAAATAGTCTGATGATACTTCAGTTAGATTTATCATCGTCTCACTTTTTCCTAAATTTGCCCAGACTTGAGTGGGTGAATGCTGGAACTTGCTTTACATCTAAATAGTGAGCACTGATTGCATTCCTGTTATCAGTGCATTAGTGTATTTGGTGGACACATGAGCAGTAGTGCAGAAATTCTGGGGAAATGTGGAATGTCAGAACTAATGGCCCATGTCATAAACTAGATGTCTGAGTTGTTCTGTTACAGATATGCCTCTAAAATTGCATAACTCCAAGGGAAATATTGGGCAACCCATGGCAGAAGACTTGTTTTGGAATGCTGATGTAACAGAAATAAATGCTGTGAATTTGGAGAGTTCATTTTCTAAGATGAAATTGCTGAATGAGTGCGGCAGATAGGAATAGGGAGAATGGACATCAATCTGCAGTTGAATCTTGATTAGAATTCTGTTCTGTTGGGATAATCTATCATGAAGGATGTAATAACAGAACACCTCCAAAATAATAGGAATGAGTAAAGTCAGCATAGATTTATGGGGGGGAAATCTGATTTGATAATAGGCTGTTGTTCTTTGAGATTACAATTACTAGCATAGATAAGAGCGAACTAGTGCCCATGGTGCATCTGAATTTTCAGAAGACTTCACAAGGACATTAGTCAACCAGGTGAGATCACACAGATTAGGGGTAATATACTGAAATGGACTGAGATTTAGTTATTGGATAGAAAGCAATGAGTGGGAATAAATTAATCATTGTAAGCTTGGCAGGCAATGGCGAGTGGGGTACCAGAGAGAGTGGTGCAATCTGTCAACAAGTTATATCAATAATTTGGGTGAGGGGACCGAATGTCATATTTTCAACTTTGCTGATGAAACCAAACTAAGGGTGATTGCAAATGTGGAGAAGTATGCAAAGAAGCTTCAGGTGGATGTGGACAAACTGAGTGCGTGGACGAGAACATTGACAATGTGGAGAAATGTCAAGTCTTCCACTTAGTGCTCGAGACAATAAAGCAAAGCATTTTTCAAATTGTGAGAAATTGGGTAGCGATGATATTCAGAGGAATTTAAATATGATTGTAGAATACTCACTGAAAGTCATCTTGCAGGTGCAGCAATTGACCAAGAGAGCGAATGGTATGTTAACCCTTAACTTAAGAGAATTTAATTGCAGGACTAAGGAAATCTTACAGGAAATCTTGGTGAGATGGCACCTGGAGTATTGTGTACAGTTTTGGGGATCCTTGGCTCGGACAGGATGTGTTTCCTTTCAGAGGGAGTGCAAGGGATATTCACTGGACTGGCGTTGGGAGTGGTGGGTTGCGTAGGAGGAGAGATCAAGTAGACCGGGACTGTATTCTTTGGCGTTCAGAAGAAGTAGAGGGGATCTGATCAAAATGTATCAAATGTGTAAAGGGCTTGATTGGCAGGGTCTGGGGAGCGTATTTCCTCCATGACTGCCGTCTCGAACCAGGGTTCATATACAGATGGCACCCTGCTTTTTAAGAAAATTGAGAAAATGTGCCTTTATTAATTCATAGAAAATGCTTTAATCAGAAGCACTGATAAGAAATTACAACCATCGAAAGATGTTTTTCTTGAGACAATTGCACTGAGCAGAGTGCAAAACTGTTTCAGCTGGGAGTTTTTTTCTTAATGACCCAGCAAGTGTCAAACATGAGTAATATTTGTCTTGTATATGTTTCTTCCAAATGCTGCTGTTGTAAAAAAAACTTCAGTGCCTGCTTTTGCCCACACCTTCATTCCTGAGGATGCTCAGCTTTGCTTCTAACTGAGTTGGGGGAAAGCAGATTAGCTACAGAGGTCTCGAGCACTTCTTCATAGGAAGGTTTTAACATCTATTTCATTTAACAGCAAAAGAGTTAAATGATCAATTTTTGCATTTTTAAAAAAAAATTATGCTCTAAACTGAGCGCTAATGCCCCCTATAAGGGCATAGGTAAGACTCGGATCCATGATTTCAAGGAGCTAGATAGCTTAATCCATTTCATTTGAAAGGGTTGTTGAAGTTAAGAGAATGGTTTTCATAATGGATATGTAGTTTCTTCATCTTGATGTGTATAAAATTCCTCATAAGAGACTGTCAGCTAAAGACGAAGCTCATGGAGTTGAAAGAAATCTGTTGGCCTGGTTATGAGATTGGATGAGCATCAAGAGACAATAATGCAGAAAAACTCAGATTGGCAGAATCTAGCCTGTGGGACTCTGCAAGAATCCATGTTAGGGCTGCAACTGTTCACTTTGTTTATAAAGGGCAAATAAAAGGATTAAAAAGCCAATTACTCATGCCAGGCTTGCATAATAAGACTGCAGATGGAAGTGTTATATTGAAAAGATATTCAAAGAGCTTATGGACAATGTAGATTTAAATATGGACGTGTGGGAATACTCACTTTGGACCCAAAATGGTATAGAGTGTAATACTCTCTGAATGATAACAAAGAAGCACTGGAGATCTTAAGAGATGTGGGGGTCCTGAGCTTAATGAGAAAATTCCACTTCCTTCAATTGTTAAAATTCAAAGGAGTGCTTCTATTTACATACTGCAAGTTGTGCCAGTTGTACTAATGCAGTTGACTCTCATGGCTCAGCTCGTTAAGGCAGTGACAGTTCACAGTATCAGAACCCAAACTATGTCTGCTGATGCCATCAATTACATTCATGGAAAAGTGCTACAATTGGCATTACATTCCATGGTGAAGGAGGGCGGCAATTTCTCTTCCTGATTCCAACTGTTGCTGGAATTTGGATTTAGCATCAGAAAATTGTGCAAAATTTTGGCTCTGTTTAATTGAACGATGTGAAGCACCCGCTATCTAAGAAACATGGATGATGTCCAAAACAACTGGCATGGCATCCAATTGAACTTTAGCCCAAGACAACCTAGTGACTTGGAAAAAGTAGACAAAGTGAAAAATTGGTTTGGTCGGTATGCGTAATTTTAAAAAAGTCTGATCTTAGCAACTCCTGATAATAGGATTGATTTTAAGTAGACTGAGTTCCCCAGTTTATAAGGAAAAATATTGCATTTTAATAAGCATTTTGGCTAAAGACCAATTTTGAAGTAATTAATAACTATATTTGGCAAGATTTTGATGTAAATTTTTGGTGGAATCAGTATCAGTGAAGGATAAATTTATTCCAGCTTAGTTTAAAGCTGCATTATACTTTGACTTAAATTTTGTTTTCATTGTTTTCTTTTGGAAAATGTGCATATATTCTTACTGAAATAGGTTTGGTATGTGCACTACTTGATGTTCAGTAATTCATACTTTCTGTACATTATCTGAAAGATTCAGTTATTAGATCCTGAGGATGTACCTGTGTCAATTCTTGCAGGTTTACAAGTACAGTCTACTCCACTTACCTGTAAGTGCATACCTCAGTTAAATGTTTATTTTTTGTTTTTTTTAAAAAAACAAACCAAAGTTTCCCTTGTTTCATCAGGAGACTTTGGTATTAATGTTTGATAGTCACAACAATTTTCATATAAATGCATCTTCCCATAGAGCTGCATAAAATATAGTTAAATTACTCTAGTTTTCACTGATCTGTTACTCTGTATAGTTCAGGCAATGCAAATGTCTTGATGCTTTCCTAATGTTACTGTATGACAAGGTATTTATTTTTTTTAAATAAAGTGTCATGATGTACACAAGTTCGTTCCTTTTAAATGTTTACCCAGGATAAGTGTGTACGTATCATGGGAATGCACCGTACCATTAAATCCCCTCGAATGCCAATTTACATTTACACTTCAAACAATGACAGTGAAAGAAATAAGCTGATGTGCACACGTTTTCTCTGCAATGTTGTACTGTATTTTTCCCAAGTAGTAACCTTAGTGAGGAATTGGAACATGTTTTTACTATAATGCAGCTTTAAAGTCATTACAGCAGCTGACGCCTATCTTTTCTCCAACATGCTTGCTTATCCATTCTTACAGGTGTAGCAATGATGCAAATAGTCAGCTGCCCGTATGTAAAGACAGTCACTACCGCCAAGAATGGTAATATTTTAACTTGGTCCTTTCTGTCTTATTAGTGGCATGATATTTGAATGTTATGACTTTATTTTAACTGTCCAACTAAATACTCATCCCAAACCTCTGGCTTTATTTTAAGTTAGATAGCATTATACAAATGTTCCATCAATAAAAGAATCACTTGGGGTCCTTTTAGCATCAGCTTGGAAAATGCCATGCTCTGCAAAATATTGCTTTGGGTTGGGTTGTGGAGGGTGGGGTAGGGGTGGTGCAAAATTAAATGTAGTTCACCAATATTTTTGCTTGTATTGATTTGTGTTCATTTGTTAGTGCTTGAGTAAAGCCTCCCTTCATCCACTTTGTTGTGCTTCCTCTGTTAACCAGTGCTTGTGTGTATAAATCCATTTCTTTATGGTAACTAGTTTGCATGCATACCTTTAATTGTTGCCACATAACCTGTCTTTGTAATTTGTTCTGCAGTTTCTTATAAATCTGTTTCTTTTTGTTTTGTTGGTTTTGTTAATATAATTTAAATAGTATAAAATAATTCCACTTTGAAAGAAAGGAGAACTCTGCCATTATAATAATTGTGGTTACAAGGAGTAGGGGAAATTATTTCCAGTGTTGCATCCAACTGTGAACAAGCATTTGACGTTAGAAGTTAAAAGTATCTGAATGTCAAGGTGCTATTCTGCCATCATACTGACTAGTTCCATGCATATATAATGAGCAAGGATCTGTTGTACTCCTCTTTTGTGGTTGGTAAAATCCTAAACGGTGGGCATATCTCCAGACAAATGATATAATTTCTCTAGCCTTGTGTCTTTGTGGCCCCATCTGTTGGATGGTTTTCAAGCACACTTCAGCGGAGAAATAGAATACTGTAGTCCACAAAGGTTTTAATGTAGCATTGAGGAACAGAAAAGTTGTTTCACATGTCCCCAAACCTATCATTTTGTGTTAGACATTTCAGCACATGCTGGCTTTGAAAATTCATCAAAGCAGCAGATCTTGTTCCTTGAGTATCCAGAATATGGTTTGTAAGGATATCGTTCATGACCATAAAAGCCTAGAGTATTATAATTGTGAGTAAAAGATGGCTTGCAGCAAGACTGAGATGAGAGAATATTTGATTTTTCATTGCATTAGAACAATGAAACTTCATGCATAAGCCATTGAGATAATTTATGTTGATTGTCACATGGGAAGAAAATAAAATCCAAGTGGCAGCAGTTTCAATACTAAGCACTGAACTACACCATATCTTCAGTTCAGCGGTTTAAAAAATTTGAGGATATCTTTTTAAAAAAAAGAGGGAAAATGAGAGCTCATTATCTTTCAATAGGATTGGGAATTGACCTTTTATTTCCCCAAAGAGATGCAATTGAATTTATTTGAGATAATGTCCTATCTAGCTTTACAATTATTCTGCAATGAAGGTTTCTTTCTTGAATGTGCAATGTTCACTTCTCTTTTGTGCTTAGGCACTTTCTGAATTGCATTCAGGAACCAAATGTGCTGCTGACTGGGCAGTGTTAAGTCGTTTTGAAAATCCGCATGTACAAAATGGTAATCTGGGTAAAAGTGAAAATTAAAAACGTAAACAATAAAACTGTTATCTTTCATTCCTTCAACAGTAAGCTTAAATGCTATAAAGAAAATACTGGTGAAATTAACATTTGAAGCATCATACAATCATGCAATACTATTTGAATTCCGATATTCATCTGCTTTTCTCCATTGATGAACAAAAAATCCTTAAAATAAACCACAAATTAAAATGAAGGCAGAGGTCTCATTTTAATAAATAGAAAACTCTTCGTATTTTGCTTAAACCATTCATTTAGAATTCTCTTCATACAGAGTAAATTATGATTAAGTTATTATGTTCATTGTTTGTGGTGGGTGGGGTTTCCCTTGGAAGCAAATGGAAGTTTGTGTAAAGTTGTATTGTATGAATGTTTAATTAAGTGTAGGCTAGGGCACAAGCTTGTTTCAAACTTGCAGGAAGCAGCTGAACAGAAATTGTTTTTATTTGTTTGACTGCTTGCTTCCAAGTTGTGTATAGGGATTCTGATTTGTTATTTCATTCTGCATGTTTCATCTTGCAAGTGGCAGAATGAATTTAAAGGTGGTTTTAGCATTTTTGCATATTACTGCAACTTGGAGTATTAAGAAGAAAAGAATCGATTTTTAAAAAAAACTGAAGGGTAGCACTGGAAATTCTAGGAAGGGTATCAAAGATATCAATTCCGTATGAAAGAAGTTTCAACAATTTTCTTTTGACAAAATAGATTTTACTTCAAACTAATTGATTTTACAACAGTATTGTCAATAGGAACACCAACTTAGAAATAAGCAAATCCACTCAAACCATTTGAAGATGGTGGTTGTCCCGACAGTGTGCTCTCATTAAAGATAAAGGGATTTGAAGCCATTTTCAAACAAAAATATTAGCAACAGGAGGTATGGTGAACAGTGAAGACAACTTTTGAAAGCTTAGAAACAATATCTTTAGCTAAGCAGGTTTAGCTTTTGAGATGGGTCATCAAAGCAGCTTCTAGTATAATAAATTTCATTCATAAAGTAGCAAGATTGAATATTGTTTTCTTTTTGTACAGAATAAAAATGTAACCATTATGGTGTAACTTCAACATTCTGTTCTCCTTTTCAGGTATGTTGCCAGGAATGGCCCCACCTATGGTGCCGATGTTGCCTCCACAGGTTACAATAGCTTCCTCTGCTGCCCTTCCCGGAGGTATTCCAGGATCTGAATGGACAGAATATAAAACTGGTGATGGAAAAACATATTATTATAACAACAGGACTTTAGAATCTACATGGGAGAAACCGCAGGAACTCAAAGAGAAAGGTAAGTATTCATTCCTTTCCAAAAGGAAGGCTTAATACCTTGTGATAGTTATTGATTTACCTCCATTATCCACCCCTCTATTAAGCTTGAGTTCCAACTGAAGTACAGTTCTGTGATTACTGGGTCATCACCAGCACCTATGGGAGATAGTTATAATGTCAGAGAAGTTAATGAGCTTTGACAAGCTACTTGCCCACTTGGTATATTGTAGCTATCCCTGAATCTCACCTGCATCCATACATATCCAGCCTGGTGGTGATAATTCTATTCCCCTTCTCCTATCACCACTTGAATCAGCTATTACACAACCACTTACTGCCTGTGAGATCAGACTAAGAACAACAACTTATATTTGTATTGTGCGACTTGTGTTTGTGTTGTATTGTAATACGACAAACATTTCCAGGTGATAAGGAACATTAACAAACTTGGCACTGAACCCATATTTAGGACAGTTAGGGTTCGGTATAAGAAGTGTCCTAAAGGAAGACAGTAGTGGAAAACTGGAGAGGATTAGGGTAGGAGTTGTGTGGCCTTGTGAGCTGAAGGCTCTAAAGTAAAATAGTGTGTGCATTGGAGACAAGCTGGTATCTCATAATGTTAAGGCAAGAGGAGATTATATACATAGGGAAGGATGAGAGTGGATGGATTGCAAACCCAGGATAAGAATGTTAAAATTGTATTGTTGCTTAAGTGGAAGCTGGTACAGGCTAGCAAGCATGTAAGTAATGGTTAGAAGCAGAGAGAAATCAGAGAAGGTGAGGACCATTTAGGCCTGCTGCAGCATTCTGGACGATCATGGCTGGTACCGTGTATTCTCCCCATATTTTTGATCTTTTTATAATTAAGGATAATATCTACCTATTTAATGAGTTGGATTTCATTTTTTACAGTGGTATAGAATTCCACAATTCACCAACCCTGAGTGAAGAAATTTCTCCTGATCTCAGTTCTAAATGGCACATCCTATATCCTGAGGCTGTGATCCCTAGTTCTACTCTCCCTGCACATAATCCTTATATGTAGATTATCAGGCCCAAGGGATTTGTCGTCTTTTGGACCCATTAATTTCCCTAGCATTAATTTTTTTTAAACCAATGATGACTTCCTTCAGTTCCTCCTCCTTACTGGACCCTTGCTTCTCTTAGATATTGGGAGGTTATTTGTGTTGTCCACTGTGAAGTATGTGTTTAAAAGTTCTGCCTTTTTTGTTCCCAATTATAATTTCCCCATTTTCTGACTGTCCAGGAACCTACGTTTGTCTTCACTAACCTTACTTTTACAATCAGATTTTATGTTCCCTTCAGGCTTACTCTCACCCACCAACTTCCCGCTTTTAATATCTTTGTCCATCTTTGCTGAATTCTAAACGGCTCCTAATCCTCTGGTCTGCTGCCTTTCCTGAAGCAGGGTCCTGGTCCAAAACATCAACAATTTCTTTCCTCAACCTGCTGAGATCCTCCAGCAGATTTTTTTTTTTCTCTGCTGCTCCTTTTCCTGGCCATTTCAAATTTCCTATGCTTGAGTCTTATCAGACTTATTTCTCTGTCAGGTAAGAATGAATAATTGTTGTAATTCATGTAGACATAATGCTGATTAGGGCAAACGACAGATGAGAGATTCTGGGAGGTGGGTATGTGTTAGACTGGCATTTTTGAGAGTTTTAACAGAAGAGCTGAGGCAAGGGAAGACCAACGATAGAACATATCACTTGCTGATCCCTACACTATAATATTACATAATGTGGTGCTTTTATTCACTGGGCAATTAAAGGTTGGGATGTGGGATGGTGCTGGTTGACTTTGAGCTCAAAATAAAGAGATAATTGGATCATCAAGCAATTTCACTGAAATAAATCTGTCCATCTCAAATAGTGTTTATTGATAGAATGCAGAGCTGGGCTGAGAAGTGGCAAATGGAGTTCAACCCGGATAAGTGTGAAGTGATGCACTTCGGGAGATTGAATTTGAAGGCAGAATACAAGGTTAATGGCAGAACTCTTAGCAGCGTGGGGGAACAGAGGGATCTTGGGGTCCACGTCCATAGTTCTCTCAAGGTTGTCACACAGGTCGATAGGGTTGTTAAAAAGGCATATGGAGTGTTGCCCTTCATTAGTCGGGGTATTGAGTTCAAGAGCTGCGAGGTGATGTTGCAGCTCAGAAGAACTCTGATCAGGCCACACTTGGAGTATTGTGTTCAGTTCTGGTCGCCTCATTATAGGAAGGCTGTGGAAGCTTTAGAGAGGGTGCAGAGGAGATTTACCAGGTTGTTGCCTAGATTGGAGAGCATATCTTATGAGGATAGGTTGAGTGAGCTGGGGTATTTCTCTTTGGAGAGAAGGAGGATGAGAGGTGACTTGATAGGGGTGCACAAGATGATAAGAAGCATAGATCGAGTGGACAGTCAGAGACTTTTTCCCAGTGCGACAATGGCTAACACGAGGGGACATAATTTTAAGGTGATTGGAGGAAGGTATAAGGGGGATGTTAGGGATAAGTTCTTTTACGCAGTGAGTGGTGGGTGCGTGGAACGCACTGCCTGCAGAGGTTGTGGGGGCAGATACATTAGGGACATTTAAGAGGCTCTTAGACACATGAATGATAGAAAAATAGGGGGCTATGTGAGAGGGAAGGGTGAGGTAGATCTTAGAGCAGGATAAACTGTCGGTACAACATTGTGGGCCGAAGGGCCTGTACTGTGCTGTTATGTTCTATGTTAATGTGAACTTCTTCAGTCATGCTTATCATTGGCACATAATTAGTTATTTCAATTTTCGTTTCTTCTTGAACCGATCACTGTAGGTTTCTTGTTAAGTGAAAGGATAGCTAGCATCATTGTGTCTATAGTGTAGAATAAGGTCATTGAAGTACAGCACAGAAACAGGTATTCAGCCCACCACATTCATGCTGATCATCAAGTACCTATCTGTACCACTTACCAGCATTTGTTCTGTAGCCTTCTGTGCCTTAGTGATCCAAGTACATGTCTATATACTAAAATTCTGTGAGAGTACCTGCCTCCACTACCCATTCAGGCAGTGTACTTCACATTCCAGCCACACTCTGGGTGGAAAAAGTTAATCCTCAGATCTCCTCTAAATTTCTTACCCCCTTATACTAAACTTATGCCCCCTGATTTTTAGATACTTATGCTATGGGAGAGAGATATCTATTGCCTATCTTATCTGTGAGCCTCATAACTTTGCACGCCTCCATTCAAGTCTGTCATTGGCTTCTGCTGCTCTAAGGAAAATTGTCATAACTGAATGCTCCATCCAAGCTAACGTTCTGGTGAATCTCCTCTGCATCCTCGCTAGTGCAATCACATGAATCCAGTAATGTAGCAACCAGAAATACATAGAGTACTCCAGCTGTGGCATAACCAACGTTTTATATAGTTGTACCATAACCTCCCTGCTCTTGTACTCTTTGCCCTGGCTACTGGAGGTAAATATTCTGTTTGTCTACTTCTGTCTTTTCTACCTATGCTACCACCTTCAGAGATCCTTGGACACAAAGGTCTCTCTATTCTTCAATACTTCCAAGGACCCTACCATTCATTTTATATGTCCTACCCTCATTAGTCCTTCTGAAGTGTATCACCTCCCACATCAGGATTGAATTCCATCTGCCATTGCTGTACCCATTTTATCAACAGGCCAATATCATCCTGTAGCCTTCAACTATCCTCTTCCAATTTTCATGTCATCTGCAAACTTAATTAACAATTTGGACGTGAATGCAGGAGATATAATGTAAATAACAAGCTGCAAGATGTCCACAAGGTCACATGATTAGTACTATTCTAAACTAACTTGATTTGAAGTTGGTTCAAAGTTTTGCACAATCTGGATTACGTGCAGTTATTTGTAAGGATGATTTAATGTTGCTTGCTTCCAGTTGCAGTCTCACTCGATATGCAGCTGGATCTGCAACAAACAACAGTGTTTAATTTTTAAAAAGTTCAGAAGTAAAATAATGCAAAATGCTGGAAATCTGAAATAACAACAGGAAATTTGTGGCAGGTTAGGCAGCATCAAGTTAATGTTTCAAATCAGTGATCTTTCGTTAGAACTAGTAAATGTAAGTAATAAAGTGACTTGAATTTAACACTTTTAGGCAATGCCTTCCAAATCATCATATCTTAACCAATTAAAATAAAAGCTCTTTCTCATACTTTTAGTTCTTCTATTCATTTTGCATCTTTATTCTTGGGTTAGTTTCTCCTTACCCTTTATAAATTATCAACAGCCTTTATAAATTTATCACATATGTAATGAGCAAATTTGAAATGAAGAAACAATTTAGTCTGACTTTGACTAGTTAGTCTTGCCAGTTAAGGTAGAGCTCAATTTAAAAAGTGACCTACTTAATGGGATAACTAAGTTGCAGTCATAAACCTTTGTATTTTGGAAGAAATTGCTTCAGTTCCTTGTTCAGTTACTCGTGCTAAAGTTAAAATTGTTATAGGGCAAGAAACAGTGACTATAGAGTCAGTGTAGAAGCATAAGTTGATCTGTACAGTTACAAGATATGATGGATAAGTAGAACTGGTTGCTGAATGAAATTATGGAGATCCAGTAACATGTTCTATAGCTTTCCTTCATTTGATTTATTCTTCAGTTTAAAAATGACTGGATCCACTAACTTTGTCAGTTTGGAGAAAAAGTTGTCTGAAACGACATCAAACTCCTGGACATGCTGCACACTTTAAAGGAGCCTTGCTGAGGTTGATAGAAACTTTAAAAAAAGACTTTTTAATGTGTGTATTAATTTGTCGGTTGGAACGTTCTTTTAATTGGGAGGTAGTAATTCGCACTGTAATTCTTACTGATCACACACAATTACCACTCCAGGAGGTTCTTTCTCTAAATAGAGATGCGCCTTTTCACTTTGAGTAAGGAGAATCAACAGAACATGAGCCAATGGAAATGAAAGAGGAAGAGTTAAAAGAAGAGTTCCTTCTTTCCTGAAGGTATCATTTTCCTGCTAAGATTAAGTTCCTTGAGCTCCAGCTCTGAGCTGAGGTGTGGGCTTATTTTGTAAGAGCTGGAATATTCAAACACAACCAAACCTGGTTCTGTTTATGTTGAGCACTTTTGTATGTATATACTTGAGTAAGGACTTACTAAGTAAGCAGGAGAACTGGAACTTGGTTGATGCTTTTCCCCCCTCCCTATTTAGGATCATAGGGCAACTGAACTCTTGGACTACTGCAAAAACTTAACTGCTCAGTAATAACTTGGTGTTCCAATGTAAGGCTTTAAATAGAGTACTACACTACGAAGTGTGGATTGAACCCATGATATTTTGACCTTTTGTGGTCATTCCTAAACTGGGTGGTAGCTTCAGCTGCTAGGTTTTGGAGCCATTATTGTGGTACACTAATAGTTAGACATATTATAGTACCTCTACTGTTGCTCACTCAAGCAGAGTGTAGCTTTCAATGTTTCATCTGGAGCCAGATGTATTTTCGTTTTCAGCTTTGCATTTCAAATGAAGAAAATAAAATTAGTTTTATGTTTAAATGAGCAGAATTGCATGGTCCAAGAACATTTGCAAAAATGCTGAATGCTTTTATTTTATTCTGTATAGTGGAGAAAGAAGTGGAGAAGCCAAAAGAGCTGAACAAAGAGCCAGCAGAACCTGAACCAATGGAAATGGAAGTAGAAGAGCCTAAAGAAGAACCTCCAAAAGAGAAGAAAGAGGTTTGTGGGAAGGCTGTGCAAACAGTTGCTTGACTCCATTCAAGGGACGTGGGGGATGTTTATCTATTTAGAACACAAGGCTCTTTGTACTTTATTTTTCATCCTCTACTTCTCTAACTGATGGAATGGGAGGACATTGTAGCATTAGTTCTTTGTCCCTCATTGGGATGAGCTCACTCAGAACAGATTCGAATTTGAACCTGGTCAGCTCTGCTCTGGATAAAAATCATGCAAATACTGGGTTCTATCTTCAGTTATCTGTATTAGATGTACCATAGGTTATAAAATAGTGTAATATTTATGATTGTGGATTGTAATCCAGAGTTCAAATCTTATCACAGTAATGTGAGAATTCAAATTTTATTTGAAGAATTGGGGAAGTGGAAGTGAATATGGAGCTGCCAGATTGTGATTTGACTCTCAACTTTAACCAACCTACTGTTTATTGGCAATTGATTGCAAATACTGAATTGCCAGTGATGCCCATTTCTTAAGAATTAAAAGATACTTTTCTTTAGCATTTCTAATGGTGCTCTCATATAATTCTTTATGGTGTAATTTGTAAGTTATTGTCCTTATCTAAAACATTTAAAAAAAAAATGTACAATATATCATCTTGAGTCATTCCTCAGATCACTTGCATTCTATTGTGTCACAAAGCATGTTTTCCCCCTACAGAATATTGATTACGAGGGAGATCAATATTGCTTAAAGTATTTTGAAATTAGAATGGGCATACTGCAAGAAAGGCATTCATCATTGTCTATTTAACTCCATGTATTTATGTTTTTAGCATACAGCTTTGTCCTTACAGAATTTCGTCGTGCTAGTGATTTGCAAGCAATTGCATTGAGCACTTCAACCACATTATAAAAAAAAATTAGGGGTTCGAATAGTTTGGTTATATTTTCAGCTTGCGATAGATGCAAGTTGGTAAGTATACTCACTTTAATTTTGCATCATGCAGCAAGACTCCATGATGCACACTTGAGCTGCACAATAAGATAAAGAGCTTGGATATGTCGTGCAGCATTGATCAATAAATGTTTATAACACAGCAGTCTGTGCTCTAATTTCTTTAGGAGCCAAAGGAAGAGATATTGACTGAAGAAGAGAAAGCTGCACAAAAAGCTAAACCTGTGGCTACCACCCCTGTCCCTGGCACACCGTGGTATGTTTATAAATATGTTTAAGTTTTTCATCTTTCAAATAATGGAGTTTAAAACTATGCTATAGTAAATGAATTTCTGAATTGATTTAAGTTGCAAAGTCAAATGATATCCTTGCTAGTGACACTGACATTGCAACTTTAGAAAAAATGTTTGTGCTTTCAGTCTGTTGGTCATTACGTGGGCAGGATCTGTTTTCACCTTATTAATCAATTTTGAAATTCATTCATTATTGCATAGTTTTGAAACTCAGCCCTTGAAGTAGAAAAAAAGTAATTTAACCTTTTGTGCCACCAGTTTCCTTCTGAATGAGAATTGGATTGTTTGTTGGTAATCTGTTCATGAAAGATAACTATTAAGTGCAAAACACCTGTACAGCACTTAATACAGAGGAATATTTTGCTGGCCTCCATTTACTCAGTTTCTTCTTCTGTATTGGGTGCGAGGTTTTCTTTGGTTAAAGCAATTGTTTGCATTAGCGTTGTGAGGTGCCCAATGGAGATTTCTCAAAAGATTCACGAAGATTCCATTCAACTCTTCCATTTCTACTGTCATTTGAGGCAGAGAATTATGGAGACTTGAGTCAATATATTGCTATGCCTTTTAGTTTTGTTCTGAAAGGCAATCTAACTTGAAATAAAGGAAGCCGTTATTGTAGGCACTCAGTTTATTGTGTAAATATCCTTCAGTGTTTTTCTGAGGATCTTCAGCTGTAATTGTAATTGGGTTTCTGGAAGATGCCAGTTACTTTAAGATACGATATGGTTAGTAAACATGAAACAATCCCAGTGCACTGAATTCACATGCAAAATCAGAGCTCAAAATCCTAAAGAAAAGGGCTGGGGAGTATGATTCAGTCTTTTAAGAAAGTGATGTCCTGAAATATATTGATATTACAAAAGAGGAAGTGTTGGTGGTCCTGAGATGCATAAAGTTGGATAAATCTCCAGGCTTAATCTTGTGGATCCTAGACATTGTGGGAAGCAAGGGGTGAAATTGCTGGAACCCTGGCCAAAGACTTTTGTATTTTCCTTAGCTATGGGTGAGGTACCAGAAGACTGAAGGGTGGCTAATGTTGTACCTTTATTTCAGAAGGGCTGCAAAAACAAACCAGGGAACTATAGGCTAGTGAGCCTAACATCAGTGGTAGGTATGTTGCTGGAGGGGATTCTGAGAGACAGGATCCATCTACATTTGGAAGGGCAAAGTATGATTAGGAATTGTCAGCATGGCTTTGTGCATGGGAAATCATGTCTCATGAACTTAATTGAGTTTTTGAAGAGATACCCAAGAGGATTGATGAGGCAGGGCAGTAGACATCGTCATCATGGACTTTAGCAAGTCCTTTGACGACGTCCTGCATGGTAAGCTAGTCTGGAAGGTTAAGACGTGGGATCCAGGGTGAGCTAGCCAGTTGGGTGCAAAATTGGCTTGGTGGTAGGAGGCAGAGGGTGGTAATGGATGGTCATTTTACAGATTGGAAGCCTGTGACCAGTGGTGTGCTGGGTCCTTTGTTTGTCATACATGTTAAAGAGTTGGGTGAGAATGTCATGGCATCATTAGTAAATTTGCAGATGACGCTAAAATTGGTGGTGGTGTGGACAATGATGAAGGTTGTCTAAGATTGCAACAAGATCTAGACCAACTGGGAAAGTGGGCCAAGGAATGGCAGATGGAATTTAGCTCTGACAAATGTGAAGTAATGCATTTTGGGAAGTTGAACAAGGGTATGACTTGCACAGTAAATGGCAGGGCCCTGGGGAGCGTTATAGAACAGAGATATAGGGTTTAAAGTACATAGATCCCTGAAAGTGGCAACACAGGTGGTGAAGAAGGCATGTCTTCATTGGATGGAGCATTGAGTACAAGAGCTAGGACGTCATGATTCTGCTGTTTAGGACATTGGTGAGATCACACCTGGAATATTGTGTGCAGTTCCGGTCGCCGTACTAGGGCGGATGTGATTAAACTGGAGAGGGTGCAGAAAAGATTCATTCAGATGTTGCCAGGACTATAAGGCGTGAGTTATGAGGAGAGACTGGATAGGCTGGGACTATTTTCCCTGGAGTGAAGGAAGCTGAGGGGTAACTTTAGAGATTTATAAAATCATTAGGAGCATTGATACGGTGGATGTTAGTCTTTTTCCGAGGTAGGGAGTCCAAATCTAGAGGGTAAAGGTTTACGGTGAGAGGGGAAAGATTTAACAGGGACCCAAGGGACAAGTTTTTCCACAGAAGGTGGTGGGTATATGAGAAAGTGGTAGAGGTGGGTACAGTTACAAAGTTTAAAAGATATGGTGCGTTCATGGATAGGAAAGGTAAATTGGATGAGCTCAGGAAGGTACCTTGGTCAGCATGGATGAATTGCGATGAAGGACCTGTTTCCGTGCTGTATAACTCTATGACATCTGGTTTCCTGCAATAAATGTTAACAATATGGTTCCAACAGTTTAATTTGCAGTTTCTTAACCTGCTGAAAATATCACATAAGAAATAGCAGGAAAAAAAAGCTAAAGTTATAAAGATGATCAGTAAAGGGGCAGTTTTTTCCTCCCAATTAAGTGTGAAGCACAAGCTGACACATGGTTTAAATCAAATTTGGACTTAGTTTCTTTTGTATGTTTGAGATGCACTGTTTATTAGTTGAAGACTAGTGTCATGTTTTGTCTTTCAAAATTTAAAGCAGATGAAACACAGTTGAATACTAGATTCTCTGCTTCATGAATTGGTGAATCTATCTCTCTTGGTGCTCATCGGAGCAGGGAAAATAGGAGGGAAAACTGACAACATAGCAAGGTATTGAGTGAGGCAGCAGTGCCGTATTGCTGCCCACTGTTAAATTCAGTACTCAAGGATTGTGAAGACATATGGCTGTGCTTCCAGTAGGTGGTGCTAGGCCATTTTATTTACAAAATATGACATGCTGCTGGCTTGAAAATTATTGCATTCTTATTGAGGATTCTATTCTCAACCACCCTACAACCCACCAAGGGGAGTTCTGTTCAACTTGGTCTTGCTGTTGCAATATCCTTCCCTCATCTTGAGGTTTTGGTTTCTCCCTACCGCATTGTATTTTGCCTTTCTTTATTTCATTCATGTCACTGCTCATCCTGAACTGCACATCACCAATTGACCCAAGACATTCTCTACTTTGCTGCTTCACTGTGTTGCAGTAATCTTTGCCATGTCTTAGATTCCAACTTTGTTCCCAAGCACTTCAAAACTTTGGACTTCAAAACTTCGTAACTACTTAATTCTGGTTTTTTTTTGGTCAACTTTAAAATTTTCATGCTCTTAAACCACAATTTTTTTTGATCTGATCCTAAATTGCCTCACTTTCTCAGCTTTTGATTTCTTGTCATCTTGGTCTTTGTCCCAGTTTGTCAGTTTTATAAAAGGGCTGATCTGGCCAAAGATGGACTAGAGTGATGGTCAGGTCCTTAATGAAATATTTTATTTTTATTTCAGGTGTGTTGTGTGGACTGGCGATGAACGAGTGTTTTATTATAACCCAACAACCCGTCTGTCAATGTGGGATAGGCCAGATGAACTGGTAGGAAGAGCTGACGTTGACAAAATTATCCAGGAACCTCCTCACAAAAAATCTTCTGACAATGAGAAGAAATTTGGTGAGAGATTCTAGTTATTGCTGTAAGGATTACTACAGCATTATATCTGATGTTGTGGCAGTCTTTATTTCCAATCCTTGATGATTAGACTAGCAATGTAAGTGTTCCTCAAAGTCAGAGAGCTTGAAGATATAATTGCAAGAAATTGGATAACTTAAGATGTGTTTTTTAATCAAATCCAGTTATTCTAAAATGACAACATGTAGTGGAGAGAATGTCCTCTGTAGAACAAGGTCACTGTTTTCTGTGAATTGGGTGACCTGGATTTTATTAAATGGTCCCTGCTTACCATTCTAGAAAGTAAGCATCCTGGCTTGATTGGTCCAAAATGTTGATCTCAATTGATTATTACATTTTAATATTAAAACAAAGCAGGATTTTTAACAGCCATTTAGTAAGTTGACTCTTTTCTACCACTCCCATTTGTAGTTGGTTTTGCTTTTTAACATGTCAATTCATGTAAAAGGGCAAAATTGCACCAGTTTTTCTGAGCAGTGGTATTTACTAATGGCATTGAATTTACTTCAAGTTTAACCCAAGGAAATATTTGAAATTAAATTTTGAACAAAAAATTGTTGTGTAAATTATAAAGGTGAGTTTTGTTCAATTTTAAACATTGCCTTTTTTATTTAGTGAGAGAAGAATCTGAGCCTCTGGAGGATGAATATGATGATGAACCAATTAAAGCAAAGAAGCGAAAGTAAGTAAAGCTTCAGAAATAAGCTTGCCTCTTGATGTATTTACCAAAGATTTTTCTTCTGTTCCTCAATACATATTATTAGAGTACAGTGTATTTCGTTGTTTGAATGTATCTTATACATTTCTAAGCATCCAATCGTAAGGACGTAAATCGGAGTAGGAGTAGGCCTTTCAGTTCATCAAGCCTGCTCTGCCATTCAACAAAATCATGGCTGATTTTGCCCCTGTCTTGTCCCTTTTCCATGTCCCCTGATTCCTTTAATATCTTGCAAACTATCTATCTCTGTTTTGAGTGCAATCATTAACTGAGCCTTCATAGCAATCTGAAGTTGAGAATTCCTCAGATTCACCACTACTAAGTGATGAAATCTCCTCTCATTTCAATTTGAAATGGTCTACTCTCCTTTTAAGACCTAGACCCCTTTGTTCTGGATTCCTGGGCGGGGTAAAATTTGCAACACCAGCCTTTTCCCTTCTTGATATCACTAATTCAAGTAAATGCAGTAGTATCAGCTCTCCTCCAGTACCTCACTGAAATGAGCACATTTCAGCCTTCACTGGTTCTGTCTCTTTCCAATATTTTATCACCTTTGACCTACAAGAATTGTTTTTGCTTTGGTGGGGTGGTAAAGTGAGTTTTATAATTTAAATATTACAGGAAGGATGACCTTAAAGATCCGGAGTCTGAGAAGGAGGCAGCTATGGAAGCTGAGATCAAAGCAGCACGTGAGAGGGCCATAGTTCCACTGGAGTCTCGCATGAAACAATTCAGGGATATGCTGCTTGAGAGAGGGGTAAGGACCTATGTGGAATCTCCATTTTTGTGCAAATCTTGGCAAATAAAGAATATTAAGCTTTGGATTGACATGCCCTTTGTGATTGCTAATTAGTGGTGAAACCTAATCTCTTTTTTTGAATATCTTGTATGCTGAGATCCTATCAGGTGCCAAGTGACATCTGGGCTGCTTGTCTCATGAGCCTGTTATTGTGTTATATCTTGAGAGTTTTGGGATAATTATGCCATGGGAGCTTGGGCAGCACTGGGGTAACCTTATTTAAAGTTCCTCAATGCAAAGGTAGAGATTTCCATCTCAGTGTCCACTTCTGTCTAGTGTGAAATCCCACGTACTCCAAAGTAAGTCTCATTGAACATGGGTTTAATTTTTTTTGGTATATTCATTTATGGGATGTGGATTTAAGAAGAAAGACTGATGTCTAGTGCCCATCCCTTGTTGCTTTTGAACGGAGTAGCTAACTCAACTCGACTATTTCGGAGCGCATGTAAGATTCAACCTCTTTGGATTTGCAGTCATATTAAGTTTAGATCTGGTAAAAAAAAATGGGAGATTTCCTTCCCTAAAGGACAATGATGAATTTTCTTTGGCAAATGAAGTAGTTTAGCTGTTTATTCCAATTGTATTTATTGAGATACATGTTGTGGCTATTTAAATCTTTTTTTGCCCTTTTTGTGTTAACAATAACTCAGTCTTCTGTTTTATACAAACTGTTGATGAACTGTTTATTTCGGCCGTCACACCAATTTATGTCTATCCAAGATAAGTATTGTTTATGGTTTTATGACTGAATTTATTCCTTCTGCAAAATATGCCTTTCTCCTTGGGGCTGATGAGCTGTCAGCTCTGATTGCAAATTAACTGTTTGATTTGGTTTTCTTACAAGGCATACCTTAGGAATCACCCAGAATTTTTACCCAAGGTCGCTTTCCAGTTCCAATCAGGTCAGGATGTAATCCTGCAATTTTATGCACTGCCATGCAAATTAGAGCTAGAACATTGCAAGCATCCAAATGGTGGAAACAGAGTCTGAAGGTATTGTGCGGCCTTTGAAGAAATTCTGACAGTCATTTAGTTCTTGTGGTGGAATGACTTAAGGTGGATGGGTATCAAAGCCTAGCTAAATGGGTGGATAGATCTAAATTCTGCAGGCAAAGTGATAGACAACTGGACTGTAAAAATTGTTCAAATTCTTTCAAAGCCACTGCTTTGCAGAATGTGCAGCTGTTGTTTCAATTGCCAGTCACTATTTATATATCAGTGGCACTGGTCTCTTTAGCAAATTGGCTTGACAGCTTTTTTTAAATTCATTAATGGGTGCAGCATATCATTTGATTTTCCGAACAAATATAAAACCAAAAAACTCCACATAAATCAAAAAGTAGATGCTGGAAATCTGAAATTAAAACAGAAAATGCTGTAAATACTCAGCAGGTCAGGCAGCAATTCTGAAGACAAACAATTCAGTTAACTGATCTTTTGTCAGTACTAGGGAACCATAGAAAGCAAACGTACTTTCAGTTGCAAAGACAGGTGAGGATTGGAGAGAACACTGGAAATGTTAGTGAAAGGGCAGTGACCAAGAGAAACTCAATATCACAAGTGGTGGTGTCGGAAGACAGGGTGGCAGAGGCATTTTAATCTGCCTGGAGAAAATAAAAGTAGAAGGAGATGAAAGAAAACAGGAGGAGAGAGAGGGCTAGACCTGTAAGATACAGGTTGGAGAAGTGAAACTCAGTTGATGGCAAAAATATGAAATAACAGAACACTGGAAATACTCAGGCAGCATCTGTGAAGAGAGAAACAGTTAATCTTCGAAGTCCACAACTTCTCATCAGAACTGTATGGTTCTCTTGGCAGCTAGAAAGGCTGGTTGCCTTAATTTGTTAAATTCATTATTTAGTCCTGAGTGCTGGGTGTGTCTGGTTGGAAGATGAGATGATGTTGACCAAAAATAAGTATTGGAAATACTCAGCAGGTCAGGCTGCATCTGTGGGAAGAGGAACAAAGTTGACTTTTCAGGGTGAAGAGCTTCATCAGAGCTGTTGAACTTCATAGCAAAAGTTTGAGACCAAAAACACAGGTCAGAGTGGGATGGAGAATTCTAAGTGACAGGCAATGGGAAGCTCAGGGTCACCCTTGTCGATGGAATGTAGGCATTCTACAGAGTGATCACCCAATTTGCTTTTGGTTTCTTCAATGTAAGGAGATCATGTCATGAGCACCAAATGCATTCTTCTAAATTGCAAGGGCTACAGATGAATTCCTACTTGGAAGGAGTGTTTGAGTCCACAGGTGAAAAGTGAAGAGGTAAAATGGCAAGTGTTGCATCTCCTGCAGTTGCACTGGAAGGTGTTGTGAGAAGGGGAGTGGGTGTGGTAAAGATAGACAAGCAATGTTTATGGAGATAACAGTTCCATCAGAATACTGAAGGTGTTCAGGCTGCGGGGTGTGGAGATGTTTGGTGACATCACAATAAACATCGCAATCACATACAGTATAGAGGCAGGGGAAGTGGAAAGTGAGGACAAGGGGAAACATCCTTGGTCTGGGAGGAGAGGGAGCTGCAGGCAGAAGAATAGGAAATGGAACAGACGTGGTTGAAAGCCTCTGTGAACCATAGTATTGTTTGCTAACTTATCCTGTGAGATGGGGGTAGAAAAGGTAAGAAGGGGAAGAGTTAAAGTTGGACAGTGTGAAAGTGATTGCATGGTAGAAGTTGAAACTTGAGTTCTATATGAGATTAGGAAGCTGTGCAGGTATGGTCATCAGAGCAATGGGGGAAAAGGTGAGGGAGGTCCTGAGTAGAAGTAAACCAAAAACTCTGTTCTATATCTTCCACAAAGGGACGGGCATACTTTTCCCACAGCTTTGCAATCACCCCTACACAGAGACTTGTTAATGTTCACCCTTTTTTTCCAGTCTTGTTCCTGGAGGCTTTACTTGTGTGAAAGACTCGTATATAAGTGTACCTTTTGTTATCTTGGTGAAGGGAGGATGTATGTGGCATGAAGTAGACCTCATTTTGCTTTTGGACGTGTTATTGAACAACCGAGTGTCTCTTGTCCATTCCCACAGATGCAGCAAGTTCATAGCTTTGAAGGAGTTAGTGTCAGATGATTAGCTTCAAATCAAAGCAAGGGTGAAATGGCACTGGTCCTTGCACTTGTAGAAGTGAGAGGAGTCTGTGTCTATAATGTCATGGTGACGTTTTCATGCCCATACTCAGCATGTGATTTCCCTAATGAGACGAGCTCTTTTCCTGCTCTATAGAGGGTGTATGTCATTTGAAGAAAGATGTTGACCCTGGGAGGTAGGTAATTTAAATTAATTACCCTCCCTGCTGCTTTCTTTCCCTTTCCTCCTCCCTCATAAATGCAGTCATATTAATGGGAATACCCTTTTCAAAAGTATTTAATATAAGCAACTAGAGGCCTTGCATTGTTTACGGCACTGCAGTTTAATCCTCTTCTTGCCTAGTACCATTGCTTAACTGTAGGAACATTGCTAACAATGGGCAGCTAAGTGACCGTCATATAATCATTATTTAGCCTAGTGTTGAAGCCATTTTAACCCTCCGAATGTTATCCCCATCTGAGATTGCGACACCTTTGTGACTGAATTTGGGATTAGTACAAAGGTATTCCAAGTGATTAAGACTCAGCTAACCTACCTTGGAAGGCCAACCTTCCAACGTTCAAGCTTCAGGCTTATCTGTCTGATCACTCGTTTCATTTCTGATTTACCCTTTTTGAATCTGAAGGTCTAGCTACTGCTTTAACAGCAAAATCTGTTGGTGTCAGAAAAGATAATGCCGTTTGTAAGGTAATAATTACCAACAATTATACAGCTTTTAGGCCACCTGTAACCATTTTTGGGTAAAGCCATATTTTGCTTTTAAGCTACCTGAACCAATTTTTTGGGGTAAAGCCATATGTGGCAGCCAAGTTTATTGGGTTCAAGTCTCAAAGTTGTATCCTCGACGGACCATGTCTTGCCTTTTCCGATAGGATTGTAAAGGGAGATTAGACTCCATCCAACATTTTAATCTTCTCAAGGGACCCATATTGATGTTTCGCCCTCAACTAAAACTAAAATTTCATCCTGGAATCTATTTAATAAGAGGCAACTGATCTGATAAATTTGTTCGTCTTTATGCCCTTTGTGCCTTTTGCTCTGTGTATAAATAAATTTTATGCAGCTATGCCAGTAATCAGTAAAAAGACTTACTTTTCGTTGGATGTTAACTGAAGTTTTCCTCTATAGTCTGTACTTCACGTGTCAGTATTTCAAAGTTTAGCATCATCTTTTCTCCCAGTTATCCTGCTCAGCTGTCACTATGCATGCACATTCTTAAAATATTTTTTAAAGTGGTGTTTTCTTTCTTTTTAAAGCAAGACACAACGTATTTCCTTCCTATTTCATGAGTTGCGCACCTAATGCCACATTTTTCAATTTAATCTATTAACTCCTCTCCACTGACATGTTTCATTATTTTTCTAACATCTTGCATTTATTGGGTTTCATGTTATGACTTGAACTTCACATACTTATACATCTGAAAAAAATAACAAATTTATTTATGTCATGGAATCTAAATTAATAGTGGTTGCAATCAAAAGATTAAACTTCAAGGCTTTGGTTTTGTAGGAACTCCTGCTGTGGTCATCTTAAATGTCACCCGGTGGTGGATCTTTTAATGAGAAACTAGTTGACTGATATCTTAATTGTTTAGTGGAATTCAAGGCTAATTAGTGGAAAAATTGTCAGCATCCCACTGTTTCTTGTCATTTCTAATAGAGATGGGTGGTGTGGTAATTTCAGGCGAAATAGTGGGGATGGATCAATGGATCTTTAGATGGATTTGCTTGTTTGATCACCAAAAGGAAATGAAACCAACATTCACTCCCAGTCAGTTTTCCCCTGACTGTTCAGTACAATAATGTCCTGCAATCCTCTGGTGCTTCATTCATCTTAGCCTTGAAGGTGAGCATTCATATGTTACTTTACCGTAGAGGTCATCATTGACACTCTGACACTTGACCTGGGTGGACATGACCATAACTTTTGGCAGTGCTACGGGGACAAAGAGCAAAAGCCATTGCTATTTCTTTTTTCAGGCATTCACCCTGACATTACCATGAGTCATAGAAAAACCCAATTATATGGAGCAAAATCAATTAATGTAAACAAAATTAAACTTGGAGAATGGTGATTGGTACGTGCTTTGTTGGAACATGTAAATACTTCAACAGGTATCTCCTTTTCTTGCTATACCTGGGCATTCAGTGGAGCTTGATGATGTTATGGATTTAAATAGCAGTAGAAATGTATTGGAATTTGTATTAGAATTTAGGTTTGTTTACAAGCAACAACTTCTTTGCTAATCTCCAGCACTTAAGCAGATTTGGATGGATTCAGCTCAGTTGCTCTTTGCGTTTTCTCTCTTTTTAGGTCTCTGCATTTTCTACATGGGAAAAGGAACTTCACAAGATTGTTTTTGATCCAAGATACCTCCTCCTCAATCCAAAGGAGAGAAAACAGGTAAAGAAGAACTCCACTGCTTGGGTTAGAAGAAATTATCTGCACATAGATCCCATTAAAATGCTGGGGCAGAAAAATATCAGTGAATTGGTAATCTTCCCTTGCATTCTGCTCCATTTCCTTAAAAGGCTGGGCTGGATTTTGCTGTGGTTCAATTTACCAAGTATTGGTATTCCTCTAAAACCTTGATGGTAGATCACATCTGATGTGTAACAGGTGGAGCAGAGTGGGTTGCAAGCACCATCTAGGTGTCAGGCACCATTTCCTTGAGGCTTCCACCCCTATCTCTGATGACCTTTGAGAGTTGACCAGTTAGAGCCATTAGAAATGGCTTTAATTAAAAAAAAAAGAATTTTCAAAAATGTTAAATATAGATTTATTTAAAGAACTAACAAATAGTTAAAGATCATCAAAATAAAGTACAAGTAAAGCACATGCCATTTCCATCATGACAGCAACCTTTTTTCAAAGGCAAGAAAACTGCTGGAGGAACCCAGCGGGTCAGGCAGCATCTGTGGAGGGAAATGGACTGTTGATGTTTCAGGTCGAGACCCTTCATCTGGACTGAAAGATTGAGGGGAGATGGCCAGTATAAAGAGGTGATAGGAAAGGGTGGAGCAAGAGTTGGCCAGCAGTAGGTGGATTCAGGTTGTTGGTGGGGGGGGGGGGTGTGCGTATTAGGCAGATGGAGGAGGGAAGACTGGAAATAGTGACGGAGGCTGGGAGGTGAGAGGTGGAGGCAGAGGAGAGAAAAAGAGAAACTGCTGCCATTGGCAGAATGGTGAAGAACGAGTAAAACACAGATTCAAGATATTTGGCAAAAGAACCAAGGTGACAGGAAAACCTTCTGTACGCAGTGAGTAGTCATCTGGAAGTTGCTGTCTGACGGGCAAAAGCAGTTTCAAATTTTTCTGGTTAGGTAATTGAAGGAGGAAACATGGGTGACAGGGCTATAGGGAATTTGCTTGGGATTGGGAATGAGTGTTAGTGCTCTTGAAGAGTACCAGTGCTCTGAGTTGATAACTTTCTTCTATGCTGTGATGATTAATGATTCTCTGAGAATGTTATTTAATAAGTGGGTGAAATGGGAAGGTTTCAAATTCTTAGCGGTTGCAAACCTATGGTCTTCACTTAAGGTTACTCATTCATCACTTCTTTGCTTATGCTCTGATTGCATCAAACTACTTTCTACACTTCTATTGGTCACACTTTCAGCTCCCCAAGCTCTGAAATTGCTTCCCTAAACTCTCCCTCTAAACCTCAACTACACTTTCCTTAAGGATGTTTTGTTACATGAAAGGCATTATATGAATACAACTTGTTGTAGGTTTTATCTCATCGCAACAACTAATGGTTTAATCTTTGACCTCAGTACTTTGAGATGGAGAGAGAACCATTATCCATGGTTTATGATCCTCTACCGTCCAGTGAAGTATTTTGAGATGCTATACTACTGTAAAGGTGCCATGAGAATCCAAATTGTATTTGATCTCGGCACAGGCTGCTAAAAGTGGAAATATTCAATTTCAAAATGCTCATAATACTCAAACTTAACAATTATATGTGGAGAGATCGCCTAGTGTTATAATCCAGGTTCAGTTGCATTGTATTCATATATCTAAAATCTGCTCACTATGGGGCAACAAGTTTTATTTAGTCTGAAGGTACTGAATTTCCAACTACCTTTAGCATGAGGAAGAGGAAATAGGCGTCCATCCCAGCTTTTTAATTAGTATTAGTTCAAATTAAATTTCTTAAATTTCATGCATTTGTGATACGACAGGTTTTTGATCAGTATGTGAAAACAAGAGCTGAAGAAGAGCGAAAAGAAAAGAAAAACAAGCTCCAGCAATCAAAGGAGGATTTCAAAAAATTACTGGAGGATGCAAAGTTAACTCCCAGGTAAGTGTCTTGTTCATTCACAGGATGTGAGTGTTGCTGCTAGTGCTGACACTTAATGTTCATTCCTAATTGGTCTTGTCAGACCTCTGAGTTGGCCATATTGGTGCAGGTCTGGAGCTTTACCAAGATCAGGTCAGTTAAGGACAACAGGTTTCCTTTCCTTAAAAACAAACTGGAAAACAGACAAAGTTATCTCATTGTTGGCCTTCAAGTGATATGTTTAACTTAAAATCATACTTCAATTAGCCTAAGGGCTCTGGAAATCATGCCCCTAAGAAATTTGCAGATTACTTTTTAAGTACTGGCTCTAATTTTTGTTTGGTAATTAAAAAAGGGTTTAACCATCCTTAGCTGCTTTCCCCAATCTATTCATTGCTATTGCTATCAAACAAAGTTCTGGCCCTATCAGTTCCCTTCATGAGGTGGACTTGGATGGCCCAAATAATGGATTTGCTGCAGACCTGTCATTTCACCTCTCTTTCTCTCTCTCCTCCCCCCCCCCCCCCCCCCCCCCCCAGAACCTGCTTAGTACTGTTCACTTTGCTATGCCTGTAGCTGAACGATTTGATTTGTAATGGGAAAAATGTTGCTGGTAAGAGAAATCAAGTTTGAGACTTTGCCACAGGCCCATCAAAATATAGAAGTCCCAAACTTGGTTTCAGATTCCAGCAGGCCTGTCTTATCGATGAGTTCCACCCATTGACTCCAAATGGAGTCCAACAGTATAATGCAAATTTCTGACATCCTTCATTCTGACAAATCTGCTCACAGATCCTATGCCAGGTTGGATATTGTGCTTTTATTCTTTTACTTTTTTTTTCCAGATTGTTAGTGTTTAATTTTTTTAATGTTCACTTTATTTTCAGTTGTGTTTGAATGCTCCTAATTGTCAGGGATGTCAGAAGCATTCCCCGAGTTTGAGAGTTTTGACAGACAAGGCAGGGCATTGCTGTTACACAGGCTGGGTGTGTTTTGATTGAGCCAGATTGACCTGAGTGACCTAATTACATTGTGCAAGATTTGTTGTTTTGCTGGGTCTCATCAATTGGGTCCAGGAAGCTGTCAGTGAGCACATTTGGTCTTCCGGATCCAAACAGGTTATATGCAGGGCATTAGGGAATCTGGGTAGTGACTGCAAGCTGCTGAAAAGTCCTGGTCCTCAAATGGGGGCCCTATTTTGGAGTGTGTTGGCAGCTCATTGATAGATGTGCCCTTCTTAGGCAGCCTTTGGGATCAAGGGTGACTTGCATCCAGTTTGTTTTTTATGGGAACTGCAGACTCTTCCATGGATGGGGCAGGTGTTGGCTGACAAGCTGGGTGGTAGATAGTTTGTGTGCATTCCTTCTGCACTTTATGCAGGGTTAGTGTGTGCATGGCCACGAGGTTCCTAATATCATCCCCAAATGCTCTTTCTCCAATTTGATGGGCCAGTGATTCCTAGATCAGGGGGAATGTTGTATTTCTTCAAGGAAGTTTTGAATGCATCCTTCAACCTTTTCTGTCTGCCTGCTAATCTGTTCTCGTGACGGAGCTCGGAATAGCTGCCTACTCACTGGGGAGAGAATCTTTCTAAAGTCAGGTGGCTTTGGATCAGCTCCCATGAGGAATTCTGCCTGCTACTGTATTATCTGGTTTTCATAAAATGCCAGCAATCTGTCACTGATGCCAGCAGAGCAATTGTGGGTGCAAGTACCCACAAAATGGTCATTACCAGGCCTTTACTCTATGCCTCTATACAATATATTTCCGCAGATAGGAGAAAGTGTCCTCTGAAAGGAAAATTATTTCCGTAAACTCACCATTTCCCCATAGCTCCTGTTTGGTTGTTGAGTGGTACCATAAAATATGCTAATATGTGCTTTCATTTACCAGTATTCTGACATTCTAGTAGATCACATAACCTTTTGGTAAGTAATAACAGTTTTCCATGGAGACTGTTGAGATTTCTTCATATTGCAGGTGCATGTTCTGAAATAGAAGAAGGATTTTGAATTATCATCTCTTGATGAATAACCTTTAGATCATTAGGATAGAAAGTAATTAGAACTTGGTAATAAGCTTGATTCAAAAAAGGTTGCAGTTTCTAAATGATACTGTCTTGTGAATTGAAGTTTAAATTGTATGATGTCTGTAGGTGAGATAAAAAGATGTGCGTCAAGTAGTCAGATCTGACAGGCAAAGAACTGGTGTGGCTCTCAGTAGTGCATTGGGAAAAGACCTCTCTTGGTAGCTGTGGTGCTGAGTCCTGTAGTCCAAGAGATCTAAGTTCTAGTTCATAGTTTATTGCAATGTGAGCATTTCCATCCAAGGCAGCATTTGTGCTACTGCATTTGGCCTTGGTACTTTGGGAAGCGGAGGGGGAAACTGGCCAGATTTCATATCCTTGTCACTTGATCTTTGGCAAGATATCTGGTCACTGTGGATATTTAAATCCAATAGAGAATATTGTGCCAGTGTAGACAATAAGCTTTATTGTAGAGTGATAGCAAGACCTTTCACTTGTAAATCAGTTTTATCAAATAAAACATTAAAGGCACATGACAGGAGCATTATCGAATACAAACATAATCTTGGAATTTAAGCTTCATCAATTTAAAAATAAAACTCAATAAACATTCAGGACATGTCTGAACACTGACCCCAGAAGGTTTTAAATGCAAAAGTGTTGGTATTGGAAATAGATATACAAAGCATTAAAACATGCAGAGCTAAAGTACCAAACAGTTAACATGAAGCTACAGCTATTTTCTCATTTGTAAATGTAACCTGTTCCTTATTGATGTAGTACACTCATTCCAAGCCTCATGGTATCTAAGTTCTTTATGGGCAATTTATTTTTCCTAGATCCACGTTCAGTGACTTTGCTTCCAAATTTGGCAAAGACTCCCGATTCAAGGCCATTGAAAAGATGAAGGATCGGGAAAGCATGTTTATCGAGTTTATTACCAGCATGCGGAAGCGCGAGAAAGAAGACTCAAAGAGTCGTACAGAGAAGGTAAGGTGGTTGTAGTTCCAGTGGTGTGAGTGGTGGGAGTGCGATTGTAAGGGATGCCAGACCCTCCCAGCAGAAACCAAGCAAACTGAAAACTTCATTTTTAATGAGTGCTTATATATTTCAGACTGCACTTTTATGTTTGGGCTTCCTGGCAGCTTTTGAGGAAAAAAATCTAGTGTGTAAATGAGCATGCATCAAAAATAAAGGTCGTGTATTAAAAATTAATGAGATTTGAATGTCATGTGGCTGTGGTGTCAAGAGCCCTGGGGATGTGGCTTCCACTGCGAGGCAGCTTGGCAGGGAGGTGGCATCAATAACATTAGGATAGCAACACATTGTAGCCTTCCCAGAAGTCCCTGTGTGTTGTGCGAATGAGTTTTTTCAGCCTCTGAAGCCTAATCATTTATGACATTTACAAACAAGAGTATGTTAACTGCTATTCATGTAAATTTTATCCATAAAATATATAAGAAACTGAAAAATAAATGTTAACATTTTATTACATTTACTTTAAAACCTTGACTGAAGTTACTTATAATGGTTATGCTTTTCAGAGGGTAATTTGTTAACTGGTTTTGAAAATAGTAAATAATTTTGCTTAATTTAAATTTGATTACTGAATTGTAGAGTAATTTTTACATGTAAATGTTTTTATTTGAAAATTGCATGTTTATTTTCAAAATTTGTCTTTAAAATTGTAACTTGTTGATTTTTTGCATTTTGATGTTTTCTAAAGCCCTTTGTAACCATTTTATGTATTCTGTTTCATAACGAGAATAGTCTTTACAGTTTTGTGCTGTGCGGCCTATCAATCAGTTCAGTCTGACAGCTGTCAATCACTGACAAAGTATTATGGGAATCCCTAGTGAGGAAAGAATTGGTGTTTCTCTGTGTGGTGACTTTAGCCTCCCGCAGCTCTGGTACTTTACATTTTTTTGGTTCTTTTCCTTGTGAAGTGCAAGTTGTGCCCAGAAATGTGTTAAGACAAAACAATCAAAAAGTGATCTGGATAGAGCCAGATCGTGTTCATTCTTTTACTTTTTTGTTCTATTGCTAACTCTTGTAAAGTAAAGATATTTTAATGTGTTTTGATTTATATTCCTGTTGAAATTTAACAAGTTACAAAATTAATGGTATAGGAACATGTTGTGAAGCTTTCTGAGTCTCTATGTGCCTTACTGCACAGCAATAGAATAGATGCTTGGATTACAAACATAAATGGCTTTGTTTCGAGCATGTGCTACTTCATTCCAACTTTCTCCCTTCCCTTAATATTCCAAAAATGTATTGATTTTTGTTTTGGATAAACTCAGCAACTGACCCTCCACTGGCCCCTTTAGCACAGAATTCCAAAGATTCCCTGCCCTCTGGATTTAGTCATTTCTTTTACTTTTGGTCCTGAATGGCCAACAAGTTAATTTGAGACTCTGGCCACAGGTTCTAGGCGCTCTAGCTAGGGCCATATTTGTTCCTGCATCCACTCTTTCATCCCCTGTAGAGGCTTGGTAATCAGTATATTCCACGCCACAAGAGGACATAGGTTTAAGGTGCTGGGGAGTAGGTATAGAGAAGATGACGGGTAAGTTTTTTACTCGGAGAGTGGTGAGTGTGTGGTATGGGCTGCCGGCAACAGTGGTGGAGGTGGATACGATAGGGTCTTAAGAGACTTTAGGATAGGTACATGGAGCTGAGAAAAATAGAGGACTATGGGTAAGCCTCGGAATGTTGAAGGTTAGGGACATGTTCGGCACAGCGTTGTTGGCTGAAGGGCCTGAATTGTGCTGTAGGTTTTCTGTTTCTATAACCTTTCATTCTGGAGAATATAAGCCAAAATAAAATAAAAACCGCAGGTGAGGGAACTCTGAAATAAAAGCGGAAAGTGCTAGAAACACTCAGCAGGTTAGGAAGCATCCTTGGAGAGAGAAAAACAGAGTTAACATTTCAGGTCGAAGGAGGCGATTAAGTAGCTAGGCCTATACTTTGGCCTATCGGCAGAAGTATCAGCCCAGCTACTTAATCTCCTCAAAGGACAACCCTGCCCTTTACCCAGTAATTAATCTAGTGCATTCTCTGTATATCTTTCCTAACTAGGGAGACTAAACCTGCAATACAAAATACCAGGTACTTTCTCTAATTATAGTAAAGTATCTTTAATCTCGTATTCAAATCATCTTTCAATAAACTGTTTGCCACTTTAATTGTTTGCATATACCTGTGCATTTTAAGGACACGCAGACCCCTCTGAACACCAACACCTATCAATTTCACGCCATTAAAAAAAATTGTGCTTTTCTATTTTTTCTATCTAACTGGATGACTTCATTTTTTTCCAATTCTACCTTGTCATAGTTAATTCGCTTAACCTGTCTATATCCCTTTGGAGTGCCTCTGCCTCTTCCTCACATCTTCCTTTTGGTCACCCTTTTAAAGGAAAGATGTGGTTAAACTAGAAAGTGTGCAGAAAAGATTTACGAGGATGTTGCCAGGACTAGAAGGGCCTGAGTCAAAGGCAGAGATTGGCCAGGCTAGGTCTTTATTCCTTGAAACATAGGAGAATGAGGGGTGACCTTATAGAATTGTTTAAAATTATGAAAGGAATAGATAAGGTGGATGGTAGCAGTCTTTTCCCCAGGGTAGGGTAGCCCAAAACTAAGAGGCATAGATTTAGGGTGAGAGGAGAAAGATTTAAAAGGGACCTGAGGGGCAACTTTTTCACGCAGTGTGCGTTAAATAAATGGAATGAGCTGCCAGAAGAAGTGGTTGAGGCAGGTACAATAGTATCATTCAAGAAGCACTTGGATAGGTACATTGAGTGGCGGAGCTTAGAGGGATATGGGCTGAACACAGGAAATTGGGACTAGCTGGGTTGGCACCGTGGTCAGCATGGACTCAATGGGACGAAGGGCCTGTATCCGTGCTGTATTGCTCTATAACTCTCATTGCCACAATTAGTATCATTGGCAAACCTGGATATATTACCTATGGTCCCCTCATCCAAGTTATTGATTTACATTGCAAACACAAAGCCTTGGCACTGATCACCTTGAGTCACAGCTTTCCCACCAAAAATGAACCATTTATTCCAACTGTGTTCGGTTCATTATCCATACTTCCATCTAACCGTATATATTCCCCCCAGTCTTCTCACTTTTTGTTTTCTTTACTCATATAAATTGAAGACCTCCTGAAAGTCCAAATACATCACCTCCACTGGTTACCATGTTACAACCTCACATAAAACTCCAACAGAATTGTCAAATATAATTTCTCTTTCACAAATCAATATTGAGTGCCCAATCCTATTAGTATTTTCTAGGCACCCTGTAATCCACTTTCTCAATAATAGATTCTGTCATTTTCCCTTCTTCTGTTGCAGCCTGGATTGAGATAGGGCTGCAGAGGTCACTTACTATTCATACTACTCATCACTAGTCAATTAACCTGTAAAATGGTGGGTGTTTTATGGGATTGGGCCAGGGTTGGAATACTGCAATGTGCTATGCTTGGATTCCATAACAAAAATACAGCCACTTGGATCAGATAAACAGTGCCCATTGTACAGCATCCAAAAAAGTCCGTACCTTTGTGATAAAAGGCAGAAAGTTGAGGTGGCATGGGAAATGTGTAAAATATGCCTCACTTGTCTTGAAAGGGATGTAGCAATACATTCTCCTTCATCTCTGACTTGGTGCTGAGTGGTGAATTCCCATTATGGTTAAGTATAGAGGCTTTAGCAATGATTTTCAATATAACTAATTCAATAAATAGCCTAATGTTCCTCTTAACTTCAGATAAGCACTTTTCCTGAAACTATTTCTCTTAAGATCTTAGAAAATGGCCTGGACTTTATTAAATAGCCAGCATTATTTGTGCAGAGCCTCTGCAGGTTGTGAACGTTTTGACAATGGGAAGTGTTGGGTGCCAAACAATATTTCCTTCACTAGCATATGTAGCCCTTCATTTGAATAAAATATTTGCAAGGAAGCACTGCTGTACCATTGTGAATTGAATGGTGTGATAATATCTCAGCTTGTTTGCCTATTCAATTTTCGGTCTATTATTTTTAAAGTACAGTAGCAACTTTGGTTTTAAGGTGCCATTTTGAAGCAATTTTAAAATTTAGCACAGAAATCCTATAAGGATAATCCTTAAGATCCTAAGTATGCAGTAAGTGTCCAATTGAACTCCACACCTACTTAGTGCATTTTTAAAATGTTTTTATGGAATAAATGCTGAATAAAATGGGAATTTAATTAAATTTGTAAATTTTTAGCCTTGAGAAATTAATCATACTATAGACTCAGCAAGCTTCACTCAACTGTCTACCAATTGTACACTTGATTTAAGTCACTAATATTTTCCTTGCTTGTTTTATGTAACCAAAATTATGTAGTCTGCATTAAATTTGATGTTTATTGATTTAATTTTGCATTGAAAGCCCTTTAAAATTAATTGCAGCGTTCAAAGTATCTAAAGCATAGATTGGTTTCAAATGGTTAGTTTGCATTACTTTTTGGGAAAAAAATCCAGCTGTTGCGGATTTATATAAAATGCCTGTAATTTGCTTTTATTTTGTGATTACCATCAGCCATATAGTACAATAAGTTGTCCAAAGCTATTATTTAAAATGATCCTTAATTGATTATTTGGCCCATTTTTCTGGAGGTGGATTATATGTAGATGGGGTCCAATGAGAAAACTGATTTAATTTACAAACTGGTTAAACTTAATTTGAAATTTGGTCTGGGTCTTTGTACTCCACCTCTTAAAACTGGATGCTCACTGGTTTGGCAGCTTGACATTCCTGTCTGCCTGGTATTGTCCTTTTGTGTGAGCTGTTGTCATTAGCTGCCACCTGAAGCACTTTCTTGAGCTGTAGAATAATTGGCCCAGCACTGGACACAGCAACTCTAGATTCTAGTGTTGCACTGATTTGCCTTGTGTCATACATGTTTGCTCAAACTGAAGGAGGCTGCATGTGGTGTTAGTGACTCCAGTTTCTCTTTGAGGTAGGTCTATGAAGTGAAGGCATCCAGGATATTAAAAAAAACGAAGTGTAAAATTATTGAACTAGTGTTATCACAATCCCATAGGAAATTTTTAAACCAAAAAACCTGATGATTTTGTCAAATTCCAATGTGTATCCAGCGTCCCTCCCCAAATAAAGCAGAAGTAGGTATAATTCAAAAGAAAAACTTATCTTACTATTCATGCCTGAAGGCATATTTTATTAGTTTCAGTATAGAGTGTATATTCACTTCAGTGTGAGGTAAGTCAGCAAGGTAGTGTTACTAAAATTTCAAAATCACAAAACTGCTTCCTGACTAGATGTCTTTTTCATTTCTACCCCATTCACTCCATAACCTACTACTGAAAACTGAGCAGATAAAGGGCAACTTTTTCGATATGCTATCTGAGCACCATCTGGACAGTCAATTACGCTGGAGCAAAGTAAAGGAGAAATTTGAGAGTGACTCGCGGTATAAAGCCGTCGATAGTTCTGGATTAAGGGAGGATTTCTTTAAACAGTACATGGAGAAACTGGCCAAGGTAAGCTTCTGTGGATTGAAATTTTTTATATTTTTTTATTTATTTACAGTGTGGTAACAGGCCCTTCCGGCCCAACGAGTCTGCACCGCCCATTTTAAACCCAAATTAACCTACCCGTATGTCTTTGCAATGTGGGAGGAAACCGGAGCACCTGGAGGAAACCCACGCAGACACGGGAGAACGTACAAACTCCTTACAGACAGCAATGGGAATCGAAACCCGATCGCTGGCGCTGTAATAGCGTCGCGCTAACCGCTACGTTACCGTGCCAAACATTGCTTTCAAATGCCTCAGTGAGTAGGTCTCAGGTGTTTCAATGAACCATGTAGAGAGTGGTTGTTTCGGGACTCGCCAGTGCAGGTTAAGCAGCTATAGTTGGCTACTATTCCAGTGGCCAATGGCAGCAAAGTATTGTGCTCATGGTGGCTTTGCAGCAATTCCTTGGCATGAAGTGGGCAAAATGTTAAAAGCCTCCGAAAACTCCTAAGAATGATCACTTGGCAGAGGTCTGGGTGAATCACTGGGACCTATACCTCGTCATGGCCCTTGCTCCTTATTTGTCTACCTGCACGGCACTCTCTCGCTCTGTAGCTACAATGCTATATTCTGCATTCTGTTTACCTTTTCACTACTAAAGTGTACTTGTGTATAGAATGTTCTGTCTGGATGGCACACGAACAATAAGCTTTTCACTGTATCTCGGTAACAATACCAAAACCAATGCCAATTTATAATTCAAAAGTCCCGAGGTGTTTTTAAAAAAAATTGCTCTTAAGAACAGGGAAAAAGCACACAAGCAGGCAAAACCTTTTTAAGTATTGCATTTTTTTTAGTTATAGGTGCATTTTTATATATTAATAGATGATTTTGGAGGCTGATAGTTGGCTATCGAGGCTTCTGCTGGGGTGTTCTGCCCCCTCACTGGGTTTTGGGTGAGTTGATAGAGCTTTTAGGAGCTACAAGGACAAAAGATGTCCCGGTGACTGGTTAGACTGCTTGGAGCAGGTGTTAACATATGAGTGCCTGCCCTTAGCTGCTTATTCCATATTCGTGTGACATAGAAGCAGCTTCACAGCATGCTTCAAGTTTGCACATCCTGTACCCGTCAAAACCAGCAGGGAGGCAAAAGAAAATGTAGTGATGACAGAGTGAAGAAGTGTGTTATTGGACTAATAATATAGAGAAAGAGAACTTAAATGCCAGCAAAGCAATTTAAGAATTTGATTATTTCTTTGAAGAAGTTTGAGAAGTGGAAATGAGAAGTGACTATGAAGCTACAGGATTGCCCTAAGACTGGCTTATTAATGCCTTAACTGCCATGGCCTATAAGTAACCCCAATCCCAGATTGAGGGTGGCTCTTGATTTGATGTGGTCTGATAGCCACTCATTTTTCTTCAAAACTGCCATGGATTCAAGAAGACAATGCTGCCACCACCCCAGCAAGTGGGAGAAAGTTCTTGCCCATCCAAAGATACACACGTCTGGAGAAATAATTTTTTTTGGGGGGGTGGGGGGGGGGGGGAGAAAGAAACTGCTTCCAAGTAGTGTGTTGTGTCTTTGTCTGCAAGTTCATGCCTTGGCCACATTATCCATCCAGCAATGCCCCAACAGAATTTTAACTCTGCTGGAGAGTTAACAGGCCTGTCACTGCTGGCAATAGATGAGCAATTTTCAGAAATATGCTACAAAGATTGGCCAGAAAGATTTGAACATGTAAAGCCCTTTGATTACTGGTTTAACCCCTGTGCTAACTAACCTTCAATCTTAGCTGTTGACTGCATTGTCTTGCCTTACCTACTCTTTTCCAGCTTAAATGAGTCCTTCACAATTAGTCTTGCCATAAATTAAAATTTCTTAATTAGAGGTACTACAATACACGTCAGTGTATTTTTTGTGAAAATGGAACTACTTTAAAAGCACTCCGTAAATCTGCCATCTTTTCTTTGCCTCACAGCACATAGACTCTGATAAGGAGAAAGAGCTGGAGCGCCAGGCAAGAATAGAAGCAAGTTTGCGAGAGCGGGAGAGAGAAGTTCTGAAAGCTCGCTCAGAGCAGACCAAGGAAATTGACAGAGAGCGTGAGCAGCACAAGCGAGAAGAAGCCATTCAGAATTTCAAAGCCCTGTTGTCCGATATGGTAATAAGCATATGTGTTCAGAATCCAAAGCATAAGCTTGCTCATTTTCATATGAAGAAATTTGTGTTGGACTTATTTTCAAAGTACTGCTAAATGATTTAATTTCTTGGCTGATTTATTGTTACTTAGGGTGAGTTTATGTTTAGTACTTCCCTTTGCAATTAAATGGAGTCAATTTTAACTACGCTTATCTATTGCTCTCATCAGATGCTAACGTAGAGGCTTAAATTTCCATCGGAATGGAAAATTCTGAAGCTAAAGTGAACTGTGTTGAGACTTGCAGTATTTTGAATTTATTTCCTATCTCAGCTTCCAGTAAATTGAGTTTTCTTTTTTTAATTTTCACATTTTGTAATAATTCATTAAATGCTACAAAATCTATTTGAGAGTTTGTTGGGAGCTAGGTGCCTGGCAAGCTTTAATCCCATCACTCTAGAAACATATCACATTTGCTCATTAGCCTATTTGTACTGTCTGATTCAAAATTGCTCACTGATAAATTACTTTATAATTCTATAATCTTTGGTGAAACGTTTTTTGCTTTGCTTCCCTTCCTGCTGAATTTCTAATCTTTATCTGCTGAATAACACCAGTGAAAGATTCCATCAGCATTGTCATTCCCTTTAGAAACTTCTGGGTCACCACATTGTATCATCTTGATTTTTTTTCCTCATGTCACAAATTCTACTTGTACTTTTTTTTAAAGATGCAACTTAGCTATTTGTCTTCCTGCTCCTTTCCTAGTTTTTAAAATTTCTTTTCGTGCTGTGTGTTCTGCAGGTCCGTTCTTCGGATGTTACATGGTCAGATACCAGGAGATCCCTCAGGAAAGACCACCGCTGGGAGTCTGCTTCGTTACTGGAAAGAGAAGAGAAAGAAAAATTGTTCAGTGAACATATAGAGGCCCTTACAAAAAAGAAGAGAGAGCATTTTAGGCAGCTTCTGGATGAGACTTCAGCGGTGAGTGTGACTGGTTCATAGTTAGTTATGTGTCAACAAGAAGCTGGGAGGGGACCTGATAGAGGTGTACAAAATTGAGAGGCATAGATAGGGTAGACAGCAAGGAACTTTTGCCCATGATAGGGATGTCTAAGACCTGAGGGCATAGGTATATGGTGAGGAATAAGAGGCTTGGAATGGATCTGAGGAAGAATCTTTTTCACCCAGGGGGTGGTTGCAGTCTGGAGTACACTGCCTGAAAAGGTGGTTGGGACAGGTTCTCCCACAACATTTGAGACACATCTGGGCAAATGTTTGAATCATCAAGGCATAGTAGGCTATGGATCAAGTGTTGATAAATGGGATTAGTATAGATGGATATGTGATGGTCATCACAGACATGGTGAACTGAAGGGCCTGTTTCGCTTTTGTATGACTCCATGACCTTGACAAGAAGAAACCTGTCTAGAGTTTGCAGTACAATTGTCTACAGAATGTTCCTTGTGGGGAATGAATGAGAGCGTATTCTCACAAATTTATAAGTTTTATGCATAAAGGAAATGGATTTTAAAGAGAGATTTCCCCTCTTCTAATGCAAATTTATTTGGAGCTTTATTGTAAAACATAGACATATTATGCACTACTTTACAGTTATGATGCCTGTTGTGACATTAAGAAGTGCTTATCATTTCTACACTAATTGTGGAACACTTTCACATGAGAAGATAAGCCTATTATTGGGTGAAGAAAAGGAGTAGGTTACAAAGCAAGCTTGCCTGCCTACTTCTGTCTCCTACCTTAAAATCATAGCTTGTTTTATTCTTGAATTGTTCGCAATCCTGGCAAAGCTCACATTTATTGACCATTTCCAGTTACCTTTGAAAAGGCAGTTGTGAGTTGTTGCCCTCAACCATTCCAGCTATTGACCAAGGTAACGATGCTATCAAAGGAACTTTAAGTAGTTGCTACAGTATGTACCATTTGCATTTTGTCGGGGGTACAAACTTCAGTCACGTTGTGTCGACATAGATTTAAGATGGCAGAGGGGATGTAGGGAAATAGAACTATTGAGAATGCTTAGAGAACTGGCATGAACTCAATTAGTCGAATACCTTACTGTGTTGTAAGGATTAATGGAAAATGTAAATGAGAAATAACAGGTCAATGCTTTATCCTGGATGATGTTGAACTTTCATAGTCATCCAGGCAAGTGTAGACTATTCCATCATATTCCTTATGTAAGGGTTTTCATGAATGGGAGTGGGTCATTTGCTGTATCATAGTTTATCTGACTCTATTTAGAAGCTGCTGAGCAATTGTGTTTCATTAATAGTTTTGCGACTTATGAACTTGGGTCTTGCTGCATGTGGCACAGTCCACTCCATTATCTGAGAAGTCATGAATGGAGCTAAACATGGAGCAGTCATCAATGACTGACCCACTTCTGACATGAAGGTTATTAACTAACAGCCAAAGATGAACCGACAGCACTGCACTCTAGAACTCCTGCAGTAATGTCCTGGGCTTGAGATTAAACCACTATAAGGCATGCTCATATAGAGTTTTAGTTTTCGGGCACAGTGACAGCCAGTCAGTTCATTACATCTGTGCCCACTCTCTTACCCTATTGTTCAAAACACAGTAACAATGGAGATGTGGGTCCCAAATATGGTCCCACTTGCCTTTAGAATGCCCTTTAATTTTTGTGGTTTTGACGTATTGGAACTGAGTCTCCCTGATTTCAACAGCTGTGGTGATAATATTTTTCTTGATATCAGAACTGCCTGCTGATAATTTTGGCAAAGCAAATTGCAGACCCAGAGACAGTCTGGTTATAAACCTCAATGCAGGGACAAAATTTATTGGTTTATTATTATTGTCACTTGTACCGAGATACAGTGGAAAAACTTGTCTTGCATACCGATCGTACAGATCAATTCATTACACAGTGCATTGAGGTAGTACAGGGTAAGAACAATAACGGAATACAGGGTAAAGTGTCACAGCTACAGGGAAGTGCATTGCAGGTAGACAATAAGGTGCAAGGTCAAACAAGGTAGATTTTGATGTCAGGAGTCCATCTCATCATATAAGGGTTCAGTATTGATGTGTAACCAAAATATAAAGAACTGTTTTGGTTGAATGACTTAGCATTTATAAGGGTCACCTTTACACAAGTACCTCATTTTGCACTCAGGATGCATTTCCAGGAATGAGAGCACTAGAGAAATTAATATTAAGAAGGGGTCATTGAGGAACAGAGTTGACGACATAATATTGCTCTATTTCTATTGAGAAATTTTAGTCCAGTTTTTTTTGGGTTTTTTAAATTTTTTTTTCTTTAGCTTAGTTTGGTTTGATATACTTATAATTTTTCTTATTGTTTTGGGGATTTTTTTCCTTTATCTTATAATAAATCTTTTTCTTTCATATTATATTCATTCACTAACAGATCATTGGATCTACAGTTTTTTTATACTTTATTGTTCTTTATAATTATCCATGTCATGATTGTTCTCCTGATCTCTTTGTATTACATGTGTAAACATTGATATATTTGTATTAATTTGAAAACTAATAAAAAGATTGAAAAAGAAATAAGGGGTCATTATAGAATACTTCACGAGCAGTGCTACTGGAGACTAGACCTCCACTAGCAGTGAATGAGACAGTTAAAGTGATCTCATTACCACATAGCTGGATCTGGATCGAGCCATGTATGCAGGGTTGTCTGTAAGGGGTGGTCTTAGTCAGGCTGGGGCGAGTGGTGAGATGTGGAGGTCTGAGCTGCACCCGCCAGATGCCATAGTCACTCTCATCACCACCTATTGGAAGTGACAAAGCTGCTGTCTCCCCTTTGGTTACACAACTCTCCCTGGCCCAGAACTTTTTCTGTGCTAATAAAGTAAGTGACCAGCAATGACAGAAATTTCCTAGCAAGGAGGGAAGGAGGCAGCAGCTCCATCACATCCATGGGACAGTTGGACATGATGGGAGAGATTGCAGGACTCAGATTATCAGTCAACATATGGAACAGCCATCGGCAGACCCCATCAACAGCCCCCACTTAATGTACTGGACAAGTAGCAGCCTTGATACCTGTATCTCAGTGCTGATCAGCTGCACTGTCTGTCCCAGCTCCCCCAACTCCAGCCTTGTGCACATTCTCTGTGGTTTATTCACACCAACCCATGTGGCGATAAGATCACCATATTATTGCCATGTCAGCACCAGTGGCAGGGAGGGGTTCATGCTTAGGTTCCCAGCATCACACCATGCAGCTCCAGCAGATGTTTTTTAAAAGTAGAGGGTAAAAACCAGATTCCAGGACCAAGAGCATTACAGTGTATGGTGGATTAGCACTAAGTGTGATACCAATGCAATTAGCTGATATTTGGGGTTTAGGGAAGCTTAATTTGAAGGAAAACAGACTGCATTTCCAAGTACTCTTGCAGCACCACCAAAAATTTCCTAAACAAACAGCACAGTGAAAAGGTGCAAATCTGAAATACAAATATGGCAGCATTATGACAGATCAATGCCCATTCTGTGAGCTTCCTGTAAGTTTGTTAATAACACTTGATCTTTTTTTAATGTAGATCACTCTCACCTCTACATGGAAGGAAGTGAAAAAGGTAATCAAAGAGGATCCTCGCTGCATCAAATTCTCCTCTAGTGACAGGGTAATTGACATGTCTACCAAACTTTCAAAATGTTCACTCTTTCATCCAAATACAGGCCTGTACTTACTTGCTTATGCTCTCTTTAAGAAAAAGCAAAGGGAATTTGAAGAATATATTCGAGATAAATACATCACAGCCAAAGCAGACTTCAGAACACTGTTGAAAGAGACCAAATTTATTACTTACAGGTGAGTAATCTCGGCTGACTCCTAGTCGAAAAGGAAACTTTCACAGTGGGGAGGTTGAGGGATGAAATTTAAGAGCTTTGTTGAATTATGGAACTGATGATGGAGTGTAGAGTATGGGAAATGCAGAGACCTTGGAGGGTTACAGTGCCAGAGAAATATAAAGTTAGGGTGGGGGGATGCTGGAGACATTAAAATGCTTGTTTTAGAATTTTAAGTTAATTAATAAATGTGCACCACCAAGTAACAGGGTGAATGAGGTTTGGTACAGGCAAGAAACATCTAGGCAAGTACTTGAATCACTTAAGGATAGAAAGCTGTGGACCTAATGAGGCTAAGTGGGAGCAGTGTAAGTAGGTACAAAGGGTAGCATGGACATTGTGCCATACGATTCTGGGGCAGCAGAGTTGTGAACTTCTGTTAATGGAGAATGAGGGGCTGGTTGTGAAGTGATAAAATAGTTTTGTCTGATGGTAGCAAAAGCATGGCTGAGGATATTGGCAGTAGGTGGGATAAGGCAAGGTTAGATAGGATTACTGTTAAAAGTGAAAGTGGATAGTCATTCCAATGGGATTGGAAACTGCTCGTTATTAAATGCTGAAGTTGGAAAGAATCTTGGGTAGCGGTCAGGGAGAGGAGATGGACTAAGTGCCTTGGCAATTTCAAAGAGGATAGCTTTGGTCTTTGTTGGATTGAAGCAACTTGCAGCCTTTCCAGGACCAGATGATAGGAAGAACAGCCTGGCTACAGTGAAATAGTAGAGGAGTTGAGAGGTGGTTGTGATAACTTAGAGCAGGTGGTGGACACAGTGTATGTGAAATTTTTTTCTGATAGTGCTTGCGTTATGACATCGGGGAGTAAAGTTGGTAAGAGAATCAATGATTGGACCTTCTCTCACTGCCAGTTAATAGATCAGGGTGCAGCTGAGAATGTTTCCACTGAGATGGAGAATGGGTTTTGGGGAAGGATGATCTGGTCATGTGAAACATGTAAGGGTTTGAGAAACCAGAACAGGATACAGTGTTCAAGATGAGGAGGCAGCAAATAAACAGCAACACATGACTGGCATCTAGCTTAAGAAGATCTCCAGCACTGGGTAAAAATAACCACAGCACAACTGAAAAATTTGGTGTCAATTTAGTAACCACTGTGTTTTCACTGTTTTGAAAATTAGAATTGTCTGTGATGCAAACCACATTTATTGTCTGGATGTTTGTTTATTAGTAGTTTACACTGTCTGCTACAAATCAAAATTGTTATGGGCTTTACTTTTCTCCCCCCAGATCAAAGAAATTATTGCATGAGTCAGATCAGCATTTGAAAGACATCGAAAGGATCCTTCAGAATGACAAACGATACTTAGTGTTAGAGTGTGTGCCAGAGGAGAGACGCAAGCTCATTATGGCCTACATCGATGACCTCGATCGGCGAGGCCCTCCCCCACCTCCTACTGCATCAGAGCCAACCAGGCGATCAGCCAAGTAACACCAAAAAAAATTCCACTGAGCATGAGTAGGCTCCCCATCAACTGAGACTTGTGCATGAGCCATCTGCCAGACTTTATCAACGTGTGTGCAGTATTAATGTGTCTGCTTTGTCCAGTTTTGTATATAGTATGGACACATTTGTACCAGCTTGTCATCATGTTGAAGTGGAAGCTTTGACTCATCATTCAGTTGTGTAAAATAAGAACTTTTTTTTAAAAGAGAAAAGTACAGCTGATGTAGTACCTGCAGCATGGTCATTAGTCCAACCAAATGGCTGTGCAACAAAACTCTTGTAAAAAAAAAACTAGCATTTAGTTACCAGTAATTTTCAAAGTCAGTCACTGATCTCAAAAGGGGTTTGTTTGTAACATTTAAGCTTTTACTTGTGTTTAAATGTAAGTTTCCAAAGTGACTTTATTAACTAAGGTGTTGGAAATGTTGCCTAGTTGAAATGTTTACTGCAATAAACCATCTTTTTTCTAAGTTTTGGAATGCATTTTGCTTTGTGTTGATTTAAGTTATTTTAAGCAAGGTTGAAAGTATTGAAAATCATAGATTAGAGTGATTTTAACTTTCCAGTGATTCAGCGAAGGGCAGCATTGTGGTGCAGCTAGTGGAGCTACTGCCTGAGCTCCAGAGACTTGGGTTCATTCCTGACCTCTGGTGCTGTCTATGTGGAGTTTGTACATTCTCCATGTGACCTCTGGGTGCTCCAGTTTCCTCCCACATTCCAAAGAGGGGCAGGTTGGTAGGTTAATTGGCTGCTGTAAGTTGCCTCTAGTGTAGCTGGCTGGTGGAATTGACGGGAATGTGTGGAGAAGAGGTTACAAGAGAAATTAGTAGGGGATGGCACTGCTCTTGAGCCAACGTAGAAGGATGCTATTTGGTCTTGGAGTCCATGTTGTCAAGAAATATGGTAAGAAAGTATATTCAGTTTATCATTTGTACATCCCTCAAGTTAATCACACAATCAGAATTTTAGGGGCTACTCAACCTGAAGATTGAAGTAACCATTGACTCTTGACCTGAATACCCATGTGTCATTGTGACTTGACAAGTGTAGCACTTAAAGTCCCCAGGTCCTAAGTCTCATTGATATAACCAACCACATGGTTGGCACAGACGAGGTGGGCTGAAAGGCCTGTTTCTGTGCTGTATGATCGATTGCTGGGTAGCAGAAGTCAAATGCTTGGTCCTGTAGGCAATGACATCTAGAAGCAAATTGACACTGCAGATGCCATTGCGTACTTGCATGTCTGTCAAATGGAGTTCAGAGCTGAACTCTGCATTTGTCTTCATTTGCTTATATCTGTATTTGTCTGCAAAAACAAAATTTCCAACTGCTTACTTATTCTTGAATTCTTTCTGAGCAGCTGTAGCAGATTTCTCGGTTTTCAAAGTGATCGTTAATAGTGAAAAAAAGTAAAAAGCTGCGGAAGCAGTACAGAACATGTGAAACGTGTGCTGTGGCCAATATCCAAATACTCCAGGACCAAAGAGGGGAAATTCTTTCAAGGAGGAAAAAGGCTAATAACTGTAACAAGGTGATAAGACTGAACGTTATACACCTATGTTGTGCACAGCTAATTGGAACAGGGTAATCCTCTTTACAAACTTTATAAAGTGTTTTTTCTCGATTTAACGTTGTGATGATTTTTTAAAATGTAAAATGACAGCATCAATATTGCGCCCTGGCTACCTCCACACCTGAAATTGTAGTCAATAATTTATATTGTTTTCGCTATAAACGCACGATTAATACAAAGAATAGTCTACACTCTTCTAAAAATGCCATTAATTAGCATCAGTGCGATTACTTGTTTAAAGCTGAGAATTATTTTATGAACTTTATCGACACGTTCACCGACAATTAGCCTGTGCCTGAGGAGTTCTGCGACCCCTTCCCCTCCGTCCATTCCCTACAATCCACGGCTGCCGTGGATTTGCTCTGTTCCAAAAGCCCTCTGGATCATTTCCATATTTTACAGCAGTGCCACTGAAGCGATTGTTTTACAATTTACATTGAAATGCTGCTCCAAGTGGATTGCCAAACCTGCCAATTAGAGCTCACCACCGACTCAGTGGAAATCTGACGCGAGTTGTGGTCGCTCACAGAATATCCTCAATGCCACTGCCTGTATAAAAATGTTATGTGAGACGTTCCGAAGGACGACGCACAAATCCGCAACTCGCACCTGGTTTTCCAATCGCACTTTCGTGTGATGGTTTAAAGCATAAGCACTTTGTGCACAGTTGCAGGGTTTTAGTTAATAGACCTTCACACAATTGGCTTCGATGTTTGAGCAATGTGAAAGTATTGATTTTCCAGCAGGCAATTCACTCGTACACAATACCATATGGAACTATTTATTCTGCATCCACATAGCAACAAGTAATGTATGACATTCCATGATTGTAAACATGGAGCGAGGCAAAACAGTTAACATTTAAACATTGATTGCTTCATATTCAACAATATTGCGTTTCAACAAATCATCGCCTGTTACAATGCACGTGGAAATAATTATGCAGACAAACTGAATTTGAGTTGCACTATGTCACTGGCGTTGATGAGTAAACAGACGCGCCTTCAATGCACTAGGTCCATGAAGGTGACAAAACTCCAAGGTCAAGACGTTTCAGGCACTGGCTAACATACAAACTGATGTTATATTTACCACTGAGAAGGTTAAGAGAAAAAGACGGGTTTCTAAAACCACTGATGCTCGCACATACCCACCACAGTCGCACGCTCGCCTTTTGCTCATTGCTGGCGAAATACTCCAGTCTTTATTACATAAACCACAGCTAGATATTTAACAGCAACGCGCGAGATCTTGTGTAATGGGTAAAGGCACAACCTTAAAGCGTCGAAATCCAATTCAAAGTAGACACAAGAAGACCAAGAGGTGATGATCCAATTGAAGATTAAGTTGGTAAAGAAGTAATTGCAGTTGAAGAGCTTGGACAATACAGATGGACACGATTAACACACGAACCCCTTATGTAAAACTCCCGATTTTCTTATACCATGACTATGTAGGAATAGATCACTCAGCCTTAGCCATTCAATAATGTCACGGTTGGTTTGCTTCAAATGCTTCACTCAGAGACGTAATTTGCTGGACAATCCTACCCCCTACATCGAGGAACAGCTCCAACCCCACACAGAAATGTTTCCTTAGCTCAAAATAAGTTCATTTAACCAGAGCAGCAGTCCTGGAAAACCCAACTCGCCAAACCCATTTGGCCAATTAATTTCGAAGTTAGTCACAGTTTTGCTCCTTTTAGAATTTCATTTCAACATTCACCCTTCCCCATCCCACCTGTGAGAAAATCTGGACTCCTGGTAAATATAGTTAATGTATGGTTTTAATCCTAACCCACCTTCAGCCCAAACCTGCTACTGCCCACGCTCCCTGTTCACATCTTTCTACCCCTCTCAGGGAGTGGAGGGTCTGATCCGCTCTGATGTTCCCAGGGGACGGGGTCTTCTTCTACAGTGGCCACTGCGTTTTGTCTGTCATGCCAAAACTGTTCCATGTCGGACAGGACGATGTTAGCCGTTTTACTCGTGGGGCTCTCTGCTTTTTCTTGAGCGGGGTCACTGTCCGGGACTTGGACAGCTTTCTCCTCCTGGCACTGATGGCGGTTTGTCGGGACACTCTGCGACCTGGTCTCCTGGGGTTGGCTACCTGAGAGGCTGGGAGATGTTCGCGGCTTGCTGGAGATCAGCCTTTTCCACAGACTCATGAAACCTTCTTTGAACTCTTCAGACATCGAGACGAAGATAAACGGGTTGACCGGAGAGATACTGAACACCAGGACTTGAGAGAACAGGATGAAAGCTGCGGGTGGCGAGGGATCGTCCTTCTGGACGTGTCGAATCCAAAGCCACACCACCCATTCCGGGGCGCACATGGCGGCGAAGGCCAGACTGACTCCGAATAGCATAGCGGTCAGTCGCCGCCCTCTGATCTGATTCCGCAGGTTCTGGTTTTTGGCTCCTCGTCGTTTGCATCTCCTAAAAGCCTTCCAGTGATAAGTGAAGGTACAGGTCACAGGAAGACAGTAAACCAACGCAGGGTACAACTTTGCAAAAACTGCCAGAAAATTGGACGCATGTTCCGGCCAGTCAAGAATGCACATCGTCACCTCGGCTTCACGACTGATAGCTGCAAAGAGCCAGTGCGGCACCGCGAGGATAAACGCCATCGCCCAGATGGAGATGATGACCACTGCCACTCTCTGATGCTTGATTTGGACCTGTTTGGACGGATGTGACACGTACATGAAACAAGCTTTGGCCAGCACGGCTAAGGTGAAACTTTTTGCAGTCAGGCAGCTCTGGAAAAACCAATCCACTGTCTTGCAGATGAACCAACCGAGAGTCCAGAATGGCCTGGAGTAAGCAACAGCCCTGAAGGGGACGCAGAACAACATCATCAGGAGGTCGGCCGCGCTCAAGTTGAGTATTAATGAATTTATCATCGAAGTGCGGCCCTTTCTTGCATTTGTGATCAAGACGGCAATAACCAGGAAATTTCCAGCAAAACCGACCAAACAGATAGCGGCAAAAATAAGCGGGGTCACAATATTCAGCTGTTTGGTCTCGGTATTTTGATATCCTCCGTCCAGCTGGGTGACATCATTGGTCGTATTGGGGGCGTTGAAATCGTTCATTTCAACTGGAAGTTTCTCCATTGGGATTATACCGGCATACACGGCTTTCTTTTGCTACTTATCTCCGGAGATCCTCAGTACTGCCGTGTGAAAACGCAGCTCAGCCAACCAGACTGGCAAACGGCTGCAATGAAAACTGTTGGCGAAAGATTTGCAAGAACCAGTTTCAGCACCTCGGACAGCATCAATTTGCAAGTCTAATAAATACACCACAGCTGAGGGGGGAGGGCAATTACAACGCACTTGAAGGCCCACCTCTTCATAAATCATGCATATCGTTTCAGATTAAGGCATTACAATTTTTAAACAATTAAATCAGAAAATTTTAAGGAATGCTATAAATTAATATTTTAATTTACGTCTGATTTATTTTCTGTTTGTCAATTGCGGTCACCAGTTTATTTTCCTCCTGATCGGGATTAATTCCCAAGTGTCTAACTGGCCCCTGATATCAAGTAATCTTCTGTCTTCACTGTCTATATTACATTATTGTTCAGGCGCTCATTTTGTGTGCCAGGTTCGGATTTATTTTAATGTTAATATTCTGGTTAATTTCAAAACGTAAATCACTTTGCTGTCTTGCTGTCTTCTCTGACTGTTACTTTTGCAGATTGGACATATCGACAGTCCGTTATAACAGAAGCTAGATGACATGTATTTTAGAAGATGTAATTGCAACAGGAAGTATATTAACACTATTGATGGTATTTATGACATTTATTGGTCGTATTGGGGGCGTTGAAATTGTTCATTTGAACTGGAAGTTTCTCCATTGGGATTATACCGGCATACATGTACATCGAAACACTCAGTGAAATGCGTCTTTTTGCATTACTGAGAATGTGCTGGGGGCAGCCTGCAAGTGTCGCCACTCTTCCGGTGCCAACATAGTATGCCTACAGTGCCTAACCCGTACGTCTTTGGAATATGGGAGGAAACCAGACCACCCGGAGGAAACCCACGCAGACACAAGGAGAATGTACAAACTCCTTACAGACAGCGATGGGAATTGAACCTGGGTCAAGGACGCTGCAATAGTGTTACGCTAACCGCTACACTACCATGCCGCCCTAAATTTTGCTTTGCAATAACGAAATTTCTATTGATATGGGGCATCCAAAAGAGTAAAATATTCCAAGCATTTCACTAGAACAGTATTAGATAACATATCAACGATGAGCCAACTATGGACAAGTAAGCAAAAGCTTAATCAAAGGAATTAGGTTGGGGGCTCCTTGAAGGAGGGGTGAGAAGTGGAGAGATCTAGAAAGGTAATTCTTAATCAGTATGACCACCAATGGTGCCGATGTCAACATTCAGAGACTTACGCCATGGCAGAATTTCATGAATCAAAGGACCCAATACAAGAAAAGACCACTCAGCCCATTATGTCGATGCTAATTCATTGAGAGGGCTATCTAATTAGTTCCTCTCTGCCACATTTTCCTCAAAGTTCAGCGATTTTCCCTTTTCAAGTATTTTTATCTACTCCTTTTGGAAACTTATTATTGAATCTGCTTCTACAATTGGACAAATCCGTAGCCTGATGCAGAAAAATATATTTGCAAGTATTTTATAATTCTTTTCGTCATTGCCCTTTCTTCCATTACAAATAGTTTACCCCTTTTTACTGTATCAAAGTAAACTAGATTTTGAACCCTAGATCATGGGGAAGGGAGTGGGTGATTCAGTTTCTCAAGTCTACTTGTCCCATCAGGGCTGATCGGTGACCCAGGTGGGATGAAGGTATGGAATGCATTCATAGAATCATCGAATCACAGCAAAAGGACCTGTGCAAACTTGTACCAGGAGAAGCATCGATTTATAAACATTACCCTAGCTACGTTTTTGCAGACCTCCAGTTTTGTTTCTATTTTGTGTGTATATTGGTTTCCGTTCTGTTAAAATTGAACCTGCTGCATTCAACATTCGAGGTAGTGCACTTGACATCACAGGGACACGTGATTATATATTTTTAAATATTATTTCTTTGTTCAACTCCCCATATTCAACCAAAAGTTCTTGTCAATTATCTTTGTCCTCTGGTCACTGATACTACTGTGGGTGGAAATATTTTCTCACTATCTGTGCTATCAAAAACCTTCGTTACTTTGAATATTTAAACACTTCTTTAACATAAACTCTTAAAACACACAGCAGGTCAGGCAGCATCTGTAAAGAGAAAAATACAGTTAACGTTTCAGATCAATGGTATTTGTTTTGACCAAATTACTCTTCTGTAAGTAAAACTCTCCAGCTTCTTCAGTCTCTACATATAACCAGATTCTATTCCCGTTACCATTCCAACGCATCTCAGCACCTGAATATTGTGGAGGAAAGCTATCATTTGTACATCCAGTTCAAACAGACCATGCAGACTTGTGCCACTGGTAACACCTGTAATATCTGGATCAGCGTTGTCTCTGCCATTGAAGATAAACAATGGGGCATTTCCTGCTTCGGGGGTCCTTGCAATTAATGCTAAGAGAATTCACTCATTTAAGAGCATAGACCTATAGGAGCAAAATCATTGAATGGTCAACATTTACAACATTGTGTCCACATTAGCCAAAACTGAAGCACTTAGGTAATTCCCACTTCCCTGCTCTTAGTCAATTTCCTTGAGGCTTGTAGCTCCTCAAGTGCTCATCCACGTTCACTATGCATGCCAGTTCTCTTTATCAATGCCATTGGTTCCCATTAATGTCTTTAAAACTAAGATTGAATTACCCACGAGTCTTAAAGTTCAGGGAAAACAACTCTAATATGTGTAATCCAGATATCATTATATGGTGCAAGCTAATATCATTCCCAAGGCGTGGTGTGGTCAATTGCTCACAATACTTCGGGGAACTCTAACCGCCAATAGCATTCGAGTCCTCTGGATATAAAGGGCAAGTTTCCATTCGCTTTTTGATATTCACTGCACGTGCCGTTGAGATTTTGATGATCAGTGCTTATAGATCTTTGTTTCTTCTCAGAGTGTTTCCAACTTTTTCACCGTTTAACTCCAAAGTTAATGTCCAATGTTGGTGAGCATCAGTAATGAAATTCACTTAATATTTTAATATCGCTTTGTAACTTAATGCTTGCATCTTACTTTTCCAAGTTACCTTTCTGTGTTCTGAGTAGAACAAGCCCAGCATTTCTCCACACGGTCGATGTACCTCACTGGTAAATCCCGAACTTTGGACATCACGCTTCGAAGAAGTTGGTGAAACAATCTAGAATGCAAAACTGTCCTGCGTTTCAACATTGCATCCTCAGTCCCGCCCCCCCCCCCCTTTAATCAGCAGAGAATGATGGCCTGTCTTTTAGAGCTGAACAATTCTCAAACAATATAAACAAGGTAGGTACTCCCACACTAGGCGAGAGGAATGCAATTCATTTCCGATGAGTTGGTTCCGTCTGATAGAAAAAGCAAACAAAATGTCTGTGTATGTTCGAGAGTGTTATTGTAGTGAGTTGTCTGTTTTGAAACAGTGATTTGTAATGTAAAGATATGCTTTCTGCACTATTTCTAAAGAGCGTTGTGTTAGGATGATGGTTCTGAGGGAGTCTGGATCCATGGAAGCGCCCCGTGTCGGTTTCTGAAATAAAGTCAAAGAGAAATGCTTTATAGATGTTTGGGACAGAGACATAGAGAAAAGCAGATTTTAAAAAAGTTTTCCAAACATACTCCAATCTAGAGCATAGTAGGATTTCGGGTAAATTTTGGTTGAATTTGCATTCTGAGTTGATGAGTAACTGCTAATGTTAGCGGGTTTCTCCTGAGTGTACACACATTAGTGTGAGATAGCTGAGATCTGATTGCCTCATTCAGGAGTACTGTGTGAAATGAGGGCTGAGTAATCGCGGAAGGTCGATATATGGTGTGCATAATTTGGGTTATTACCAGGGTATTCGGCTCCTGATTGAGAAGATTGCATCTAATTGAACTTATTTCTATACTGACACATATTCAAACGCCTAATTTCATGTTCCATTAAGGAGTAATTACAAACAGACTACAGAGGATTAAGAACGTTTTGTTTATAATAGTTACACTTGCTTTATCATTGTTGAGATAATTGAAAATAGATTCCTAATTGTACTTTCAAAGCTTAGAAATGAACTCAATCAAAACTTAAAAATCATGGGCTGTAATAAGCTGTAATAAACCCTTTTGATTGCTCCTACCTTGCCAAACACGCACCTTCTCCTTTCTGTAAGCTTAAATTCATCCAAAACTCTGACTGCACCAAGTCCCTGCCCATGCTTACTGAGCCACATTTGCCCCTCCCACTTTGACAATGTCACCAATGTCACCATTTTACTGAAATTTTATATAACATGGTTAGACTCCAGATGGAGTTTTGTATCCAATTCTGGACATCATAATTTCAGAAGGCTTCAGTAACTGGATGTCCAAAATTGGCAGTGGGGACTTACTGGTGATGTACCAGAGATAAAGCACATGAATCGGTGTTGTTCTGCTCAGAGGACAGAAAGATAACTTGGAAAAGTTGGATGCAAGTGGTATATTGCAAAGGGATATTGAAGGATTAAGTGAATGAGCTAAGTGAATCCACCTGTGAGTTAAATGATGAAAAAGCTTGAAACATGTGCATAAGAAGCAGAGATCTATGATCATTGATCATCAAAGTATTATGGACTGGCAAAGAGCTAATGGAATGCTTGCCTTGATATCCAGTATATTACTACTATACAGAGAAGTACTAGTTAACAGGCTGTGTCTGACTGGGATTGAATCCCATTTATATTATTAACTTTATGTATGAACTTTGGGCTACTTAAAGTACAGACAACAGTGTCAATGAGTTAAAGCTTTCTGGACCTCTTTAATTGCTGTATGTTGCTATGGGTCAACTCATCTTCTGTAGTTATAGTTTTCTCTTGGGCATGTTAGGTACTTGGCTGAGCAAAGAACAGGTAAAGGCATTGCCATATTTGATGTAGTATAAGTTAGATATAGAATTAACACCCCATCTCCTTTGACCAATCACCATTGGGTACAGTGATCAAATGTTAATAATTCTAGCAAACAAAAGTGCCTCTATTGTTACTTCTGACCTTCTTACTATCACTGCTGGTACACACAGCCTTTCAACTAAAAGTATTTAATCTAGTAATTTAGTTCTGGATTGCATTTATTCTCACTTGAACACTTCACATCATGGAGTTTAGAACATTGTAACTCCAAGAATATTTGTGGTGTTATATTTCCAGGGAATTTTTAAAAAAATTTTATTTACAGCGTGGTAACAGGCCCTTCCGGCCCAACGAGTCCGCGCCGCCCATTTTAAACCCAAATTACCCTATCTGTACGTCTTTGCAATGTGGGAGGAAACCAGAGCACCTGGAGGAAACCCACGCAGACACAGGAGAATGTACAAACTCAGACAGCGACGGGAATTGAACCCCGATCTCTGGCGCTGTAATAGTGTCGCGCTAACCGCTACACTACTGTGCTGCCCCAAATATCAAAACCATGGACGAAATGGAGAAAAATTTCACTGATATTCAGTGGGAGAAAAGATTTTGTACTGGAGAGAGACTAGAAAAGCTGAAGTGAAGGTTCCCAATTTAAAAATAGTTATTGTAAAAGTATTTCTACTCACATGCAAAAATGCCTGAAACATGACATTAGTGGTGTTGAGACCTATGCTGTTGATGGAGACACAAGAGACTGCAGATGCTAGAGTCTCCCACAGCTACTTGGGCCACATACGTTTCCATCCTGTCTCTTGTAAGGATGCCATTCTTTTCTCCCAGTTTCTCTGTGTCTACTGCATCTGCTCTCAACTTGAGGTTTCTATTCCAGGATGAAATGTCCTCCTTTTTCAGGAAGCATGGCTTCCTTTCTGCTGTCGTTGATGGAGCCCAACCTTGCATCTCCTCTGTTGCTCGTACTTCTGCTCTCACTTTGCCTCCCCCAGACAGAACAGAGATAGAGTTCCCCAAGTCCTCACCTTTCACCCCATGAGCCTCTGCATCCTTTGGCATTTCCACCAGCTGCAATGAGATCCCACCACCGGCCACATCTTCTCCTCCCCACCCCTTTCTGCCTTCTGCAGGAACCACTCCCTCTGTGACTCCCTGGTCCACTCATCCCTCCACACCTATCCCTACCTGACCCCTGGCACTTTCCTCTGTCCTCGTGGTAGGTGTAAAACTTGTCCTTACACCTCCTCCATCACCACCATCCAGGGACCTAAAGAGCCTTTCCAGGTGAGGCAAAGATTCACATGCATCTCCTCCAACCTCGTCTACTGCATTAAGTGCTCCTGATGTGGCCTCCTCTACATTGATGAGACCAAGTACTGACTGGGTGGCTGTTTTACAGAGCACCTATGCTCAGTCCGCAATGGCCATCCCGAGCTCCCAGTTGCAGACCATTTCAACTTGCCTTCCCATTCCCACAATAACCTGTCCATCCTTCTCTACTGCCAGGATGAAGCCCAATGCAAACTGGAGGAAGATCACCTTATATTCCTCCTTGGTAGTCTACATCCCAAAGGCATGAATATTGAGTTTCCCAATTTTAGATAACACTTCTTCCTCCCTCCCTCTGGTCCTCTTTTTTTTTGTCGTGTTTCCCACCACCCCCTCCCCAGCCCCCTGCACCCATCTTCATGTCCCTCCCCCTCCTGGTTCCATCTACCCACTTCACACAGAAGTATCTCCCCCACTCTCATTGGTTCCAACCATCATCCACCTCTCCCTTAATGGTTCTCATTCTCACCTCCTTTACTTATCCAAATCCAACACTGGTGGCGTTTTGTGTTCCTGCTTATCTCCCTCCAGCAGCTGATCCTATCTTCACACTTCACCTGTCACTGTCTTGCAATTCCATACCTGCTCTGTCCTACCTGGCACTACCTGCCTGTCATCTTACACCCCTCCTCAATCCACCAATCGCTTCAAGATCCTTTCTCACCACTCCCCTTCTCCTCTTTTTGCTGGTCATTTCGCCTCTCCACTCTCACTGCTGAGGCAGGTTTTCTACCCGAAACATCAACAATTCCTTTCCTCCCACAGATGCTGCTTGACTGCTGAGTTCCTCCAGTAGATTGTTTGTTAATCGTATGCTGTTGATGTTCTGTGGACAATTTCCAATTAATATAGCAAGCAAAATTCAACTCTTCTAGGAACTTACCTTGTTGTATTTCATTGTAACATGTCAAAGTCCAAAATATCAGTATTTATGAAGTAAAAAATTTCACCCACTAATCTTTTGAAACAATTCTTAAATATGAGCATCCAGAGTCGAACCAAGAAGAATAAATTCAATATCAGAATACATACAGTAAGCAAAATAAAGAAAGATGAGGAATTGCATCAGAGGAAAAAAGGGAAATAAATAAATCGGTTGATATGAAAGAACATTTCCAAGAACAATTAATTCTGAAGGACTGAAGATCTACTTTTGCAATAGTTTATTTTCAGTGTCACAAGGGTGTTTTGCAATAATTAAGACTTTTCATGTTGCTGAAGAGGGATTGTAAGGTTGAAATAGGTAAGCCCTGACTTTATGTGTCTTCAAAACACAAGAATTCATGTTATTCATTGTACCAACACTATGATGCTGGAGGAACTCAGCAGGCCAGGCAGCATCCATTGGAGAAAAGCAGGCGGTTAACGTTTCGGGCCAGGGCCCTTCTTCAGGACTGAAGATAGGAAAAGGGGAAGCCCAATATATAGGAGGGAAAAGCAGAGCAGTGATAGGTGGACAAAAGAGGGGAAGCAGGGTGGGCACAAGGTGGTGATAGGATTCCTCTAGCATCATAGTGTTTTTCATCTAGATTCCAGCATCTGCAGTCCTTTGTTTCTCTATTTTTGTTTCTTTGTTTCTCTATTCATTGCACCACTCTGAGAGCAAGTTCTGAATTTGCATATTTAAACGTCCATTTGAGTTTGCCCAAAGATGGCAGTCAATTTTTACATGTGTCATTTACCTAACCAGTAATTTGGAATTTGGAGAAGTGATTGTTCAACCAAATAATGAGATGGTTTGAGAACCAGCACCTAATACATGAAAATATAACGACAGGAAGTGCTGGGGATAGTTAGCTGGTCAGGCAGCATTTGTAGAGTTCATGTTTCAGGTCAAAGACCTCCAGTATATAAAATTATTTGACTACCACCTCCCCTCACCTTCCCAACCTGAATCCAAATTCTTCCAAGCAATATTTGGTATGAATTGAGGAGGGAAAGAATGAGGTGCTTATCACAAAATAATTTCTTTATCTTTAAGCTAGATTTTTTGAAACTCACCAAACAGCAGCATATTTCATGCCACTAAGCACTCGATTTTGATTCCAAATGCTCGGTGACTGTCAAAGCCAACACTCTCAAGTCTGGGTGAACTGATTGGAATGCTGAGCCAAGTATTGTATATGATTTTCTGACCATTTTAACTGAAGGTCAGGAAGTTGCCGATGGGATGCTGGAATTTTGACTTTTCTGCACCCTCTTCTCTCCACCAGGAACACAAATTTGGGATTTTAGTCTGTAAGTTAAGTAATATAAAAATGATTTAACTCTCAAGAATTCAGAAGAACTTGAGATGGAAGCTATTGATACCTTGCCATTTTCAGTATCCAGACATGTGACAAAGTGCTTTGAAAACATATAACAAAATGCTTGTATTCAATGCTAATAATGGGAGTTATGCAATGCATTGACTAGACCACTATTAACAATGATCAATTTTATTTTCGCATCCATTAATAGAAATATTTATTGAGACCAACAAGGTTACCCAATGAGGGATATGGGCCAAACCCTGGCAAATGGGACTACTTAGATAGGAATCTTGGTCGGCGTGGACTAGTTGGGCCAAAGGGTCTGTTTCCGTGCTATATGACTCTGTGACTCTACGTGGCAATGAGTTCTGGGGGAAAACCTACAAAATTTTAAATCAGAGTTTATGGTTTCTCAGTGTTGTAGATTCCCAGCTTAAATTGAATCCAAGTATACAGAAGCAGTAAATATAAATGGCAATACTGAAAAAGTGCATAATTAAAGAAGTATCTGGAAAAACCTATTGAGTAAACAAAGGAACCTCTGAGTTATTGGATGCAATGCAATGTGGAGGATGTGTTCCAGTAGACTGAATATCATTAATCTTTACATTTTATTACAAAGGAAATCCAGCTGCTTGCAACTGGGTTTTGAATCAACACACAAGATACTGGAGGAACTCAATGTGACCCATCTATGGAGGAAAATGGACAGTCAACGTTTCGGGTCAAGCCCCTTCATGACTGCTGTTATTTGACCTGCCTGATGACTCTGGTTTTCCTCTGGGAGTTCAGAAACGGGATTCTTTTGCTTATACATTCCAAGAAATGAAACCATTTTGTAGATATTTTGAACTGTTGCATATTAGTGTTCTCATTATAGAGATTATTATTGCTGTATATTATGTGAAATGCTTGGTTCTGCCCCATGTCCTGATTACTGATGTACCAATGCAAGCTTTTATTATTAATTATAACATTTTACCACAAGGTGGTGCAATAAGTCATTATTTCCTGAAGAAAGTAACGTTGGTAAATGAAAGTATTGCAAAAATTAACAAGGTTGAGAGCTGTTAGATCCTCAGAACCTGCCCTAAGGGTTTAAATGTGATGGCAATGCAGATCAGGAATGCACGAGTCATCCTCTACCAAAATTCCATAGCTTCTAGAACAATTGTCAAAGATTAAAAGGCAGTAGATGTAACCCCACTATTTAAGAAAGGAGGGAGAGAGAAGACAGGGAGGTATAGACCAGTTATCCTGATATCAGTGATAGGGACATTGTTGGAATCTATTATTAAGCAAGTGGTGACAGCTTGCTCAGAAAATATTAATAAGATTGGGCAGAGCCACCAGCTTGACAAATCTCTTTCTGAGGTTTTAACCAGCAGTTTTAAAACCAGAGGTTTTAAGAGCAAAACCAGTGGATGTGGTGTATTTGAACTCTCAGGAGGCCTTCAATAAGGTGGATTCAAAACTAAATAAAACAAGGTTAGAGCGCAGGGGATTGGGGGAGTGCACTGGTATGGACTGAGGAGACAAACAAAGGGTAGGAATAATTGGATCACTTCCGGGTCGGGAGCCTGTAACTAATGGGATGTCACAGGTGTTAGCACTGGGTCTTCACTGTTCACCACCTCTACCAATGATTTGGATGAGGGATCATGTTCAATGCATCCAAGTCTGCTGATGATCTAACGGTGGGAGGCAGTGTGGGTTGTGAGCAGGACGCAGAGAGGATTCGAGGGGACATAGATAGGTTATATGACTGGGCAAAGACATGGTAGATAGAACATAATGTAGAAAAGAAAGTAGAAAACAGTATATTTCAAATCATGAAATAACAAAAATGGTGAGAGATTGGAAAGTGTTGGCATTCAGAGAACGTCCTTGTACATGAAGAACTAAATGTCAGCAAGGAGTTAGGAAGGTAAAACAATATGTTGGCCTTTATGCAAGACGATTTGAGTACAAGAGTAAAGACACCTTACTGAAATTATTCAGGCCTCTTGTGAGACTGCACCTGAAATATTGTGTGCAGTTTGGTCGCCTCATCTAAGGAAATGATATACTCACAAAAGGACAGCAATAAAGGTTCACCAGATTGGGATTGGGTGGTTTGTCCTACATGGAGAGATTAAGCAGACTGGGTTATGCCTTATTCAGAAGAATGAAAAGAGATCTCATTAAAACTTGCAAAGTTCTAATGGGGCTTGACAGATGAAGGACAACGATGATCCTGTAGGCTGGGTTATCCAGAACCAAGCGTCATAATCTCAAAATAAGGTGTTGGACATTCAGGAATCAAATGAGAAGAAAATTCTTCACCCAGAGAGCATCTAACCTTTGGAATTCTTGATCCAAGAGTATGTTGTAAATTCAGTCACTGAGTGTATTCAAGACAGAAATTGATAGGTTTTGAATATTAAGGGAATCAAGGGGTATGGGGATAGAGCTGGTAATTGGTTCATTGTTCTCACATGTACCAAGATGTGAAAAGCTTTTGTTTGATGACATCCAGACAGATCCTTTCATATATACTGTAAGTACATCAAGGTAGTACAAAAGGAAACAAAACAGAATGCGGAATATCATGCTGCAGTTACAGAGAAAGTGCAGTGCAGGTTGTGGTGCTGAGGTAGAAGGTCAGCCATGACCTTATTGAGTCGCAGAGCAGGCATGAGGGGCAGAATGGCCTTCTCTTGCTTTTATTTCTTGTGTCCTTATGCTCTTGGATATTCTGTGAAAACACAACCTTTTTTATGATTTGTTGTGTCTTGTGGGTGGAACATGAAAGAGGTTGCAGATAAATAGTGGCACTCTGATCCCAGCTGAAGACTGTTTATAGGTATACATTTATCTTACCATTTGAACATGAGAAAAGAAACCCATTTATAGAGTTATATCATGACTGTGGGGCATTATGTCTTTGGATGAAGAATTACTACATGGAGTATTCTAACAGCCTTGTGGTTAGAATCCAGATTTAAACTTGGGTGTGTAATTACTTGTATAAGGGCAGTTATTGAACTTCTTAAACCATTGCATTATGTGTGAATATCTTTAATAATATTTGAGCAACTTGACAATGAATCATGAAAAGGGGTGTCTTTCTGTATCTGATTAATTAATTGTCTTTTTGGTAGAGCTGAACATGTTGTGTTACATGTGTTCTGATGAAAAGCAAAATATTCTAAGTACCTTAATCAGATTTTGCATCATTGGAACCCCTTAAATAAATGGACAGACCCCTGGTTAACAGTTCCACAAAATTGATGATTGTTAGGAAGCAGCCCTAAAGGCCCTCTGATGTTTAGAATAAAAGTGAGTGTGTGTGTGTATTCCCCACGTATTCTTGGATCTTGCACAGTTGTTAACCAATATGTTCACAAAGGCAAAACTAAAATGAATATAATTGTATGGGTTTTGCAATGCATTCAGCAGCTGCCAAACATTTATCCCAAGAACAATTAATTTTTATTTTTAAAAATATAGTCTCTTGTTCTCTTTTTTCACTCTTTTTCTTTCTCTCAACATGTAGGACTGCCTAGAAATAATTAAATGAGAAGTAGAAACAAGAAATAAGCCAATATTGGAAATTCATGGAATCTGAACATTAAGGAGAGGATAATGTTAAACATTTCTTTGTATCACTCTTGATATTAGTCTGCCTTCTACATTTATTGTTGGATTTTTTAAAAGTTATCAGTGTTCTTTTTCAATTATCATAGCCTTGCTTTCTGTCACATTTTCTCTATTACCCACAGATACAATGTGCTCTTGTAAAGTCTATTATGGATATTCTGTGACCATAGTCTTTTAGAATTAGCTGTATCTGAAAGAATCAGATGTTCACCCTGACCTATCAATCTATTCTGGTTAGTGCAAACCACTAGTAATCTGTTGTGATTTGAGGTGTCACTTGTCTCAGCACAATGTGTGTTATATGAGCCATCTCTCTTTTGCTCAATCATAATGCTCAAGGAAAACATAAGTCCTTTATACTTCAGATGTTAAATCAATCAGTGTATCAAGTATACATAAAAGGAGCAATTAGGTTCTTTACTTGTGAACATTTCATCAGTATTGTGAACAAGGTGGATGAGCTGAGAGCTTGGATTGATACTTGGAGCTATGATGTGGTGGCCATTACGGAGACTTGGATGGCTCTGGGGCTGGAATGGTTGATTCAAGTGCCGGGTTTTAGATGTTTCAGGAAGGGAGGCAAAAGAGGTGTGGGAGTGCCACTGTTGATCAGAGATAGTGTCACGGCTGCAGAAAAGGTGGAAGTTGTGGAGGGATTGTCTACGGAGTCTCTGTGGGTGCAGGTTAGGAACAGGAAGGGGTCAATAACTCTACTGGGTGTTTTTTATAGGCCGCCCAATAGTGACAGGGTTATTGAGGAGCAGATAGGGAAGCAGATCCTAGAAAGGTGTGAGAATAACAGAGTTGTTGTGATGGGGGATTTTAATTTCCCAAACATCGACTGGCATCTCCAGACAGTGAGGGGATTAGATGGGGTGGAATTTGTTAGGTGTGTTCAGGAAGGGTTCTTGACACAGTATGTAGATAGACCTACAAGAGGAGAGGCTGTGCTTGATTTGATATTGGGAAATGAACCTGGTCAGGTGTCAGATCTCTCAGTGGGTGAACATTTTGGTGATAGTGATCATAATTCTATCTCCTTTACATTAGCACTGGAGAGAGATAGGAACAGACAGACTAGAAAGGTGTTTACTTGGAGTAAAGGGAATTATGAGGCTCTCAGGCAGGAAATTGGAAGATTAAATTGGGAACGGATGTTCTCTGGGAAAAGTACGGAAGATATGTGGCAAATATTCAGGGGATATTTGTGTGGAGTTCTGCATAGACATGTTCTGATGAGACGGGGTGTCACGAGAGGATACAGGAACCGTGGTGTACGAAGGCTATAATAAATCTAGTCAAAAGGAAAAGAAAAGCATACTAAAGGTACAGAGAGCTAGGTAATGTCAGAGATCTGGAAGAGTACAAGGCTAAAAGGAAGGAACTTAAGAAAGAGGTTAGGACAGCCAGAAGGGGACATGAGAAGGCCTTGGTGGGCAGGATTAAGGAAAACCCCAAGGTGTTCTACAAGTATGTGAAGAGTAAGAAGATGAGATGTGAAAGGATAGGGCCTATCAAGTGCAGCAGTGAGGAAGTGTGTATGGATCCGGAAGAAATAGCGGAGGTACTTAATGAATACTTTACATCAGTATTCACTATGGAAAAGGATCTAGAGGATTGTAGTGGCCTGAAAAGCTTGAGCATGTAGATATTAGAAAAGAGGTGGTGCTGAAACTTTTGGAAAGCATCAAGTTAGATAAGTTGCCGGGACCGGATGAGATGTACCCCAGGTTGTTGTGGGAGGCAAGGGAGGAGATTGCGAAGACTCTGACAATGATCTTTGTGTCGTCGATGGAGACGGGAGAGGTTCCGGAAGATTGGAGGGTTGCGGATGTTGTTCCCTTATTCAAGAAGGGGAGTAGGGAGAGCCCAGGGAATTATAGACCAGTGAGTCTTACTTCAGTGGTTGGTAAGCTGATGGGGAAGATCCTGAGAGGCAGGACTTATGAACCTTTGGAGAGGTATAATATGATTAGGAATAGCCAGCATGGCTTTGTCAAGGGCAGGTCCTGCCTTACGAGCCTGATTGAATTTTTTGAGGATGTGACTAAACACATCGATGAAGGGAGAGCAGTAAATGTAGTGTATATGGATTTCAGCAAGGTGTTTGATAAGGTAGCCCATGCGAGGCTTATGGAGAAGGTGAGGAGACATGGGATCCAAGGGGACATTGCAGTGTGGATCCAGAACTGGCTGGCCCACAGAAGGCAAAGAGTGGTTGTTGAAGGGTCGTATTCTGAGTGGAGGTCGGTGACCAGTGGTGTACCTCAGGGGTCTGTACTTGGACCCTTACTCTTTGTGATTTTTATATAAAACCTGGATGAGGAAGTGAAGGGGTGGGTTAGTAAGTTTGCGGATGACACGAAGGTTGGGGGTGTTGTGGATAGTTTGGAGGGCTGTCAGAGGTTACAGAGGGACATAGATAGGATGCAAAGTTGGGCTGAGAAGTGGCAGATGCAGTTCAACCTAGATAAGTGTGAAGTGGTTCATTTTGGTAGATCAAATATGTTGGCGGAATATAGTATTAATGGTAGGACTCTTGGCAGTGTGGAGGATCAGAGGGATCTTGGGGTCCGAGTCCACAGGACACTTAAAGTGGCTGCACAGGTTGACTCTGTAGTTAAGAAGGCATATGGTGTATTGTCCTTCTTCAATAGGGGAATTGAATTTAGGAGCCAAGAGGTATTGTTGCAGCTATATAGGACCCTGGTCAGACCCCACTTGGAGTATTGTGCTCAGTTCTGGTCGCCTCACTACAGGAAAGATGTGGAAGCCATAGAGAGGGTTCAGAGGAGATTTACAAGGATGTTGCCTGGAATGCAGAGCAGGCCTTATGAAAGCAGGCTGAGCGAACTTGGCCTTTTCTCCTTGGAGAGATGGAGGATGAGGGGGGACCTGATAGAGCTGCGTAAGATGATGAGAGGTATTGATTGGGTAGATAGTCAGAGGCTTTTCCCCAGGGCTGAAATGGTGGCCACAAGAGGACATAGGTTTAAGGTGCTGGGGAGTAGATATAGAGGAGATGTCAGGGGTAAGTTTTTTACTCAGAAGGTGGTGAGTGCGTGGAATGGGCTGCCGGAAACGGTGGTGGAGGCGGATACGATAGGGTCTTTCAAGAGACTGTTAGGTACATGGGGCTGAATAAAATAGAGGGCTATGGGTAAGCCTAGTAATTTCTAGAGTAGGGACATGTTCGGCACAGCTTTGTGGGCTGAAGGGCCTGAATTGTGCTGTAGTTTTTCTATGTTTCTATGAGCCACTTTGATGTCTTTCATGATAATTCTGTTCAGGTTCCCTACAATCAAGTGATTGATAGTAGTTATAACTTTATTATCCCTGTTTTCTGTACGGCCTTTTCCCCGGTTTGCACCTGTGACACATGTAAAGTTAACATTTTTTACAATTGGTTTACACTAGTTGTTTAAAGGAATTTTACTCCATCTGCTCGTCTTTGCCTGCTTGGCTCAGTAGGTAGCCCTCTTGCCTTTGAGTTAGAAGCTTGTGGGACCCTCTTCAAAATTTCAGCACTCAATCTAGGCTGACTTTTCAGTGCTGAACTAGGGAAGCACTTCACTGTCCAAGACTGAGTGAGGAATTAAATCTGGATGCTGCTTTTTGTTTGGTGGATGTTGGAGATCCCAATGGCCCGACTTAGAGCAGTATGTATTCCTGGGGGCCCTAGATGGCATCTCCCCTCAATCAATGCAATCAAAACCAATGATTCTCATTGTTTCTCATGGGATTGTGCTTCATAGTAAACAATTGTTGTGTTTATCATCAGTGAATACTCAATGCAACACAGAAGGAGGCCATTCAGCCCATGCGGTCCATGCTGCCTTCCAGCAATGCAATCCCATAAGTTCCATTCCCCTTCTTATTTCCCTGTACCCCCCTCAACTTATTCCTTCTCATATGCCTGTCAACTCTCTTCTGATTCTTTTGCAACCCACCTACACTGACGGGTAATTTACAGGAGCTGGGTAACTCTGGACACCATACATCTCTGGTATGTGGAGGTCCACTCACCATTGGAGAAGTTCAAGTCAAATGATATCGTGTCTGTTCTTTCAAGAGCCCGCATGTCACAGGTTCCACAGTGATGCAGCTGGCAGAGCTGCTGCCTCGCAATTCCAGTGACCCGGGTTTGATCCTGACCTCAGGTCCTGTCTGTGTGGAGTTTGCGTGTTCTCCCTGTAACTGAGTGGGTTTCCCCTGGGTGCTCCAGTTTCCTCCCACATCCCAAAGATGAGCAGGTTGGTAGGTTAAATGGCCACTGTAAATTGCCCCTAGTGTGTAGGTGTGTGGTAGAATCCGGGCACAGAGGGAGAGGGGATGGAGGTGGCAGGGAGTTGTTGGAAATGTGAGGAGAATAAAATGGGATTAATGTAGGATTAGTATAAATGGGTGGTTGATGGTTAGCACGGACTCAGTGGGCTGAAGGGCCTGTTTCAGAGCTGTGTGGTTCTATGACTATTTTGAAGCACACCAAAAGGCTTTCCACCTGTGGTCGCAGCCACTATTTATTCCTTTATATTCGTTCATGGGGTTCAGATGTTGCTGGCAAGACCAGGATTTATTGTCCTTCCCTAATTGCCCTTGAGGACAAGGTGGTGAGCTGTCACTGTAGGTGGCACGGTGTTATAGTAATTAGTGCTGCTTCCTCACAGTTCCCAAGACCCAGGTTCAATCCCAACCTCCGGTGCTGTCTGTGTGGAGTTTATATGTTCTCTGGTGACCACATGGATTTCCCCTGGATGCTCCAGTTTCCTTCCACATCCCAAATATGTGCTGGTTGGTCACTGTATATTACCACTTAGTGCAAGTAAATGGCAAAATAATCTAAAGGGGAGTGAATGAACAAGAGAGAGAGCCATAGTTGCAGGACTACAGGGAAATAAGGAGAGAGGAATAGGATTGCTCTGCTAGGTGCTAGTATGGACCTGATAGGCCAAAAGGCGTCCTTTGTTAAATAAATAAATCTTGAACTGCTGCATCATCAGGACACAAGAGACTACAGATGCTGGAATCTGGAGTGACACACAAAAAGCTGGAAGAACTCAACGGGTCAGGCAGCATCTATGAAGGAAAATGGACAGTTGACATTGTCCAGGTGAAGGGTCTCTACCTGAAACATCAGCTGTCCATTTCCCTCCATAGATGCTGCCTGACCTGCTGAGTTCTACCAGCTTTTTGTGTGTCACTGCATCAGTGAGTCTCACAATGAGGTTGGGAAGGGAGCTTGAGGATTTAGATGAAAGAATGGTGATGTATTTCCAAGTCACAATATTGTGTGGTGTGGAGGGAGAACTGTGGTTGATGTTTCTGGGTGCCTGCTACTCTTGAACCCTTAGACGTTGGCTTGGGAGGTCCTGCTGTAGTGACTTTGGTGAGTAACTGCTGTAATTCTGTTGATGATACACACTGCCTTATGCTGCACAGATGGCAGAGGGAGAGAACCCTCAGGTGGTGGATGGGGTGTCACTCAAACAGGGTGCTTTGTCCTGAATTGAGTGCAGATTCCTGAGTGTTGTGGGAGCTGCACTCATCCAGCCAAGTGAATTCCTCTAGTTCTCAATCACATTGCTGTAAAACATTAGCAAACTACTGGTTGTCAGACTCTTCCTACAAAATGTGCACAAACTGGCTGTTGTAGCTCCTGCTTTACAACAATAACTGCACTGCCAGTTTGTGCACATTTTGTAGAAAGACTCTAACAACCAGTATTTTACTCATGTTTTACAGCAATGTGAATGAGAGCTGGATAAGTTCACTTGCCTGGATGAGTGCAGTTCCCACTACATACACTGTAGAACACAGTGGGGTGTTCAGAGATCATGATACCTTCGAGGCACCTTATAAATGTAGACATTTCCTCCTTTTACATAACTGGCTATAAGTTTTGTGACTTTAAATGTCAACAAGTTATTAACAATGTTAAAGGCTATTTAGCCATACCCCTTCCTAGTGGTAGATAATCCCACCAGCAAGCATGTTTGTTTTCTCTCTCATCTCTGTGGTGGATTGCTGAGGCCAATCTAAAGAACACCCCAACCACCAATATTAACAGGAAAAGGAGCAGGGGCTTTATTTAACACGTGTGATGGGCCAGAAACATTTTTGTTTCCTTTTTAGTTATACAGTTTGCCTCATTACTAAGCAATTGATTCATCATCTTACCAGCAGCAAGCCTGAAACCCTTTCAGGACAGAATACCTGCCACATACCACCCTGAGACACAACTTGCCAAATCAAGCATCTTTTGAAAGAGGAAGAAGGTTTTAAAAATGTTTTACCTATTTTTTTTGTTCTGTGCATTTATCAGCTTGGGTGGATTGTATTTCACTATTTTTATCGGAGTTTTCATGTTTTCTTTTTAACACATTTCATTGTTCCATTTATAACTCTTCACTAAGTAAAGCAGTCCATGCCTGCATCCCATGAGACCAAGACAATGGACGATAAGTGACAAGTAACATTGGTGCCACAGAATTGTCAGGCAATGAGCATCTCAACAAGAGAGAGTCAAATCACTTAACCATAATACTCAATGGCATTACCAGCACTGACCCTCACCCTCAGTGGTCTGCAATGTTTGAAGCAGGAGTGGTTACTGGGGGGGATAACATCTGGATCCCGAGGGGCTGATGCCACTGAGAAACCCCTAACAACTGCTCCTAATTTTTGCCGGCACATTCAGAGGAAAATACCATTGAATCAGTGAGCGGCAGGCAGGAGGGAACAGTGGGTGAATGCAATAGTTCAATGGGAGTTCCAGGAGGAAGTTGCAATTCCAAACCAGTTTTCTTGATTGGACCAGCACATCTGACAGTGCAGTCCTTGGCAACTGGCCACCCAGCTCTTCCACTCTGTCCTGACTGAGGAGAGAGAGCTATTATCAAGCTGTGGCAGAGCAGAGTGAGAGGATTCTCAGCAGGAGCTAAAGAAGTTTGTCAGGTTCCCCTTGACCCTCACTAATTTTTAATTGATGCACCATAGAAGGTATCCTATCCAGATCCATCACGGCTTGGTATAGCAACTGCTCTGCCCATGACCGCAAGAAACTGCAGAGTTGTGGACACAGCTCAGCACGTCATGAGAACCAGCCTCCCCTCCATTGACTTTGTCTACACTTCCTGCTGCCTCAGGAAAGCGGCCAACATAATCAAGGACCCAGTCATTCTCTCTTCTCACCTCTTCCATCGGGCAGAAGATTCAAAAGCTTGAAAGCACATACCACCAGACTCAAGGACAATTTCTATCCTCCTGTAATCAGATTCTTGAACAGATCTCTCTTACACTTAAAGACAAATTATTGATCTCCCAATCTACCTCGGTGTGGCCCTTGCACGTTATTTGTCTACCTGCACTGCACTCTCTCTGTAGCTGCAACACTATATTCTGCATTGTGTTTTCTTTTTACTACCTCAATTACTTACATATGGCATGATCTGCCTGGATGGCACGCAAACAAAATATTTTTCACTATATCTCAATATGCATGACAATAATAAACCAATTCCATAATTTCTGATTTTCTATGGTTCATAATAATGCCTTCAACAGTTTGCGGCTTTGGGATTCACTCCTTAAATTATTCTGCCTCTCTTGCTTCTTCTAAAACACAATGCCATTACCATCGTTGAGTCCCACACTATCTGTGTCCTGGGAGATATCATAGGTCAGAAACTCAACTGGACCAGCAGTATAAATACTATGTCTGTAACATCAGGTCAGAGTGTGGGTACCACGCAAGTGACTCACATTCTGGCACCCGAGACCTTTTCTCTATCTACAGGCATAAGTCAAGAGGGTGATGAAATAAACTCTACTTGCCTGGATGAGTGCAGCACTTAACGAGCTCAAGACCATCAAGACAAAGTGGTTTGCTTGATTGGCACCTCATCTATCACCCTAAACATTCATTCCCTCCACCACAGTGTGTACCATCCACAGTTACTCACTTAAGCTATACTGACAGGACTCTCCAAACCTGCAACCAAAAAGGGACAACGACTTCAGGTTCATGAGAGCTCCACCACCTACAGGTTCCCCTCCAAGTCACGGCCATTCAGAACTGAAATAAATCACCAGACTTTTCCTGATCAATGGTCTAAATCCTGGAACTCCCTCCTCAACAGCACCTTGGGAGAACCTTCACCAGGACTGTGGCAGTTCAAGCAAGTGGCTCACCCCCACCTTCCCATGGGCAATTAGTGATGGGTAATAAATGATAAAAAGAGGGTGGATGTAGAAGGAGAGTATTTGACCTGGAGGTCGGTGACTAGTGGTGTTCCACAGGGATCTGTTCTGGGACCCCAGCTCTTTGTGATTTTTATAAATGTCTTAGATGAAGAAGTGGAAGAGTGGGTCAGTAAGTTTGCAGATGACACAAAGGTTGGTGGTGTAGTAGATAGTGCAGAAGGTTGTCGTAGGTTGCAATGCGATTTAGACAGGATGCAGAGCTGGGCGGAGAAGTAGCAGATGGAGTTCAATCTGGAGAAGTGTGAACTGATACACAAGATCAAACTTGAAGACAGAGTACATGGTTAATGGCAGGATTCTTAGCAGTGAGGAGGAACTGAAAGATCTTGGGGTCCAAGTACATAGATCCCTCAAAGTTGCCGCGCAAGTTGATAGGGTGGTTAAGAAGGCACATGGTGTGCTGGCCTTCATTAGCCGGGGGATTGAGTTCAAGAGCCTAGAGGTAATGTTGCAGCTCTATAAGACTCTGGTTAGACCATACTTGGAATATTGTGTTCAGTTTTGGCCACCACATTATAGGAAGGATGTGGAAGCTTTGGACAGGGTGCAGAGGAGATTTACAAGGATACTGCCTGGATTGGAGAGCATGTCTTATGAGGAGAGGTTGAGCAAGTTAGGGCTTTTCTCTTTGGAGCAATGGAGGATGAGAGGTGACTTGATAGAGGTATATAAGGTTATGAGAGGCATAGACAGAGTAGACAGCCAGCACCTTTTCCCCAGTAATAGCCAATACTAGACATCATCAGTTAAGGTGCATGGAGAAAAGTTCAGGAGAGATGTCAGAGGTAGGTTTTTTTCACACAGAGAGTGTTGAGTGTCTGGAATGCACTGCTGGGGGTGGTGGTAGGGGCTGATACAACAGGGTCATTTAACAGACTCGTAGCTGGGAACATGGATGAAAGAAAAATAGAGGGTTATGGGAAGTGAAGTCGAGAGGGGGATAGATTGAATGGGGATAAGGTTTATATAGTCAGCACAACATCATGGGCCCAAGGGCCCGTACTGTGCTGTACTGTTCTATGTTCAGCACAGTAGTATAGTGGTTAACATAACACTATTACAGTGCAGGTTCAATTCCAGCTGCTGTCTGTAAGGACTTTGTGTGTTTTCCGTGTCTGCGTGGGTTTCCTCTGGGTGCTCCGGTTTCCTCCCACAGTCCAACGATGTACAAGTTAGGAAGTTGTGGGCATCAGAAGCATGGCAACACTTGCGGGCTGCCCCCAGAACACTCTACGCAAAAAGATGCATTTCACTGTGTGTTTCAATATACATGTGACTAATAAAGAAATCTTATTTACTAAATCCAGATTCTGAAAAAAATTTTAAATGCTACTTCTTGAACAAACTATTGTTTGTATGTCATATCACTCTGGTTCTGTGCCAAACGACATTTGACATTTCACTGCAGTGTTCTATAAATACAAATATCAGAGGGTCATGCAGCAGCTATATAAAATTAATATTTCAGATCATGGAGTAATATAGCATGGAAACAGGCCCTTTGGCCCAACTCATCTATGCTGACCAAGGTTCCCACCAAAGCTAGTCCCATTTGTTTGTATGTATGGAGTGCCTTGGGATTTTCCTTAATCCTACTCACTAATGACTTCTTTAAATTATTTTTGTTATTTTGAGCTATTTTAGAGATTTTGAAAAGCAGTAAATGACCTTTCAGCAGAATCTGTCTTGATTGTAATAATCTCCATCCAATAATCTGGGTTTTCTAACTTTTCATCTGGACAGTTGCATTATTAACCTACCATTGAGGTTCAGGCATGCTGAGGGAATTAGCGTGCTAGAGTAACACCACAGTTCCTCACCCTGCAAGGTGGGGCCTGTGACCGGTGGAAGTTTGGAGTGTCCTGTGAAGACTACGTCACAGTGCTGAGCAAAGAGCAAGCTCGCAGAGAACCCAAATGCAGCACGCCAGTGCAAGACTGGAGTCAGGATGCTTCCTCAGAACCAAACACAGGCAGCAGCTGGAAGGAATCTTGCCTCAGGGATCTGAGGTGGAGTCCCAACACAAAAACTGGATATCATGAGAAGAACAGTGAAACCAGGACTGCTCTAGAGCTGGCAAATCTAAGCAGCCAGTATACAACCTATACCCAAAGGTTGACCAATACTCTGGCAACTAGTTCTAGAGAAATCCGGGTACTTATGTTAGGCCCCTGATGGGGCTCAGGTGTGTGTTGTTATGCAATTAGTCATGCAGGGAATCCATGTGCTGCCCAACAAGGCATCATCAATGGAGCCGAATCGAGCCAGTACTCGGAACCATGACAGACTATGAACCATGATCAAAATACACAATGGCTTGAAGTAATCAGGAGCAGGATGGTATCTCCATGTACTGTTTTTTTCATGTGCTAAGATTAGCCCATACTTTATGGTATCCGAGACTTACACATGTGAGTGTTCTATTAGAAAAAAAAAGTATCTTCTTTCAAGATGTCAAAATTGGTTGCTAACCCAACTACACAAACTCCATTTAAACACAATCACACCAAACCTGAAGAGCCCAGGGGCATGATAGCAACACACACAGCATTATGGGTAGAACGTTGAAGTAATAGGTCTCGATATCAATCAACTGCCCTTCCCACGTGAGTTCCCACATCCCCACCACACTCCCAGAAGAAGTAATGTCAGTCTCAGCCAAGTCATCAAGCACAAAAAAGACCTCCCGTGGGATGAGATAAGGTGGTTAGCTGATGGAAGGGGCTGGAACCTCAGCAGGAGTTTCAAGTCAGACTGCACTTGAATAATCTTCCTTTCCCCCACCCCCATTCCCACTACCGCTGGCTCCCAAGCTTGGCTGCCTATAAAAGTATCATCAGCAAAAGCTGTCATCATGTTCAATCCATCCACAGAGAGGGGAGCCCAGACTATTGTAGGGCAGCTGGTAGGAAGCAATAGGGAATATTCCTAGTCCCTTAAAACCAGCACGGTCCGCTTCAGTCATGCTTTTCAATTATTTTGGTATTGTTCAGTTTTTGAGGACTTGCGTGTGAGAAACTCTAACAAACTTGCACGCTGCAATAGGCCTTAAAAGAGCTAGCAGCACATAACCAAACAAGAAGACTGACAATCAGGCTCTGGAACCAATGTCTTGTTGGGTATACAAGGTACAAGCTGTCATGCTCAGTTCTGGCAGCTCACAGTACTGGAGATGGGCAAGGTCTTAGTCAAAGGCGTGAGTATGAAGTCAGCCACTGATTTTGACACTGCTGGTAGTTATGCTGCTGTTGCTTGGCAAGAGCCACTGGTCTTAGCATAGTGTGGATCACTTTGGGCTGTTACAGAAAAGCAAAGCAAATGGAAAGGAGAGGAGAAAGAGAGTGTGCACAGAGAAAAGGAGAATGAGAGCAGGTAGAGAGAGGAGAAAGAGAGTGAGTAGAGAGGGAAGGAGAAAGAGAACAAACAGAGTGGGAGGAGAATTAGAGAGAGTGAAGAGGAATGGGAGTGAGCAGAGAGGGGAGGAGAGGAGAAAGAGCGGGAGAGCAAAGGAGCGAAGAAAAGAGTAAACAAAGAGACAAGAATGAGCAAGCAGAAACGAGAACAACAGGAGTGAGCGGAGAAGAGGAGAAAAGGAATGAGCAACAAAGTAGCAGAATATGAGTGAGTAAGGAGAGAAGAAAGATAAAGCAAGGGAGAGAGAGCTAGAGTGAGGGAGAGAGAGGGAAGGAGAGAGAAAGAGAGGGAGAGGGAGCGAGAGAGAGAGAGAGAGAGAGAGAGAGAGAGAGAGAGAGCAAGTAACATAATTAGAAAAATTGGGACAAAGAAGTCAGTCGGCAGTTCCTGATGAGCCAACAGGACTAGATCTGATGCCAATGCTCCTTAGCTACATCTTAAATGTTATCTTGGAACATGCAGGAGCTCAGGTGGTGCATATTAACTACAGCATAGCCCAACTGCAAGGGAGAGAAAGATTGGGGATTGGGGGTTGGGGGAGGGGGGAATGCCTGTGGCTTTAGGGAACCTTGGAACCTTCAAGATGCTGGAGGAATTCAGCAGATGAGGCAGCGTCTGTGGAGGGAAATGGACAGTTGATGTTTTGGGTCAGAACCTGTCATCTGGACCAGTCTTGACCTGAAACATTGGCTGTCTGTTTCCCTCCACAGATGCTGCCTGACTCGCTGAGTTCCTCCAGCATCTTGTCTGTTGCTCCAGATTCCAGCATCTGCAGCCTTGTGTCTTGTGTCTCCAGCCTTGCAACCTTGTTCCACATTCCTTCACGCCTTTAGTTATTACATTTCCATAAAAACTAGCCATTAAATTTTTATTAGTGTTTGGCATCCCGAACCTTTGGAGTTCTAGGTTTCCAGTATCCTTTGCAGGGGGAGTGTGTTTCTTGATTTCATTCCAAAGTGACCTGGATCTAGTTTTAGCAATGTACCCTTTGCTGTTCTGGATTCCCTCACCAGAGAACCAGAACAGATACAGAAATTCCCTGTTGCAGCCAAGAGTGGCAAATGGAAATAAGCTGAAGAGAGCCCAGTGAGTGAAAGGACACGTCACATTTCTCCTGTGCCTGGTTATTTTCCCTCACTTATCAACTTTCTGCAGTGGGCTGCAATGTAAAACTGCATAATCGTAACCTACTACCAATAAAGGTGCCTCTGTTACACTTCAAGTATACCCAAAGTTCAAAGTACAAGCTGATTATGTTATACCTTTTAAGGTTATGAGATACCTTTTAAATTTACTGAGGGAGTTTTTCCTCTGAAGTTTGAATGAATTTGAGTTTTCCAAGACAAAAATATTGCAAGCCAGTATTACACTGGCACCATGTGGCTGAGACTAGACATTGCAAGCAGTTTCTCAGGGTTTTCCCAGGGCAGTGCCTGGGAAAGTTCTAGTACCCTGCTCAGGATTCTCCCTACCCAGAAATACAATTGCTTCATTCTTCCTATTGCGTTGGCTTCTTTTAGAGGTAATGACACAAATTTACAGGTGCTTTCTCATTGACTCCATGATCAGGGAGCTCACCTCCCTCAAGGGCCCTGTGGGGCATTAATTTGAACTACAGTGCATCCAAGGCAAGGTGACTTGAGTCCTGGGGACAGCAGCAGATCTGAGGGACTCCCACTGTCCCACATTGGAAAGAGTGAAGGGGAAGTGGGATTGGACCAGTTGGGATATTAAAGGGTGCAGGAAGGATGTACAGTCTGTGATTTAAGATGGGTTTGTTAATAAAGGTTTTAGGGAAAGAGAGAAGACTGCGATTAGACTGGGTGGGATATAAAAGGGTGTGGGAAGGAAAGGGGACTGTAATTTAAACTGGCTCCACAAATAAAGGCTTTGTGGAGACTGGGGTGAACCTGGTGCTGGAAGTGTGGCAACACTTGCGGGCTGCCCCCTGAACACTCTACGCAAAAGATGCATTTCACTGTGTTTCGATGTACATGTGACTAAAAAAGATCTTATATTAAAATTCAAGGAGTGTGAAAGAAAGCTAGATACTGGCTGAGATATTGAAGGGTGGGGGGAGACTGAGATTAGACTGGATGGGATATTAAAGGGTGTAGGAAGGAGAGGAGACTGGAATTTAAACTGGGTTTACAAATAAAAGCTTTAGGGAGACTCATTTGGATAATAAAGGGTGTGGGGAGTGAAGGGGTGTGGGATAAGATTGGGAGGGATATTAAAGATTTCAGGAATATAAAAAGAGATAAGTTGCGTTGAGAATGCGTGGGATATTAAGGTGCAGGAAGAAGTGGAAATTGGGAGGGATAATTAAAGAGAACGAGTGGGTAAGGCTGGTGAGACTGTGGTTAAACCCAACAAGTCACTACTGAGGGGAATGAGGAACCAAAGTGCTACAGAGGACATTGTCATTTTCTGAGTCTCTTCAAGACATGTTATGGTGCTGGTCAGCCGTGACCCTCTGGACATGCTATGCTGAATGACTGCCGGAGGAGTGAGGGCTGGAAGTGGTAGTGAGTGAGACAGGGGCAGCATTGGTGACAGAAACCATGTGATCCATCACCCACCCCACCTCATTGCCCTGTTCAGCGGCTTCGCTGATTCCTCTGATTACGAACTGCAGTGACCAGTGACAGGGAGAAACCTTCGTGCTGCCCAGCACACCATGGCCCAACCACTCAGCACTGGTACAGGCACTTGGCCAGGATGTAATGTGAGTACTGCTCCCACCTCACTAGCAGGCACGGTAGTGTAGTGGTTAGCGTAACGCTATTACAGTGCCAGTGACCCAGGTTCAATTCCCGCCGCTGTCTGTAAGGAGTTTGTACGTTCTCCCCGTGTCTGTGTGGGTTTCCTCCAGGTGCTCCGGTTTCCTTCCACATTCCAAAGATGTACAGGTTAGGAAGCTGTTGGCGTGCTATATTGGCGCTGGAAGCGTGGCGACACTTGCGGGCTGCCCCCAGAACTCTCTACACAAAAGATGTACTGTATTTCACTGTGTGTTTTAATGTACATGTGACTAATAAAGATATCCATAGAACCATAGAACCATAGAACCGTACAGCACAAAACAGGCCCTTTGGCCCACCATGTTGTGCCATCCATCAAACCACCCTCACACTACCTAACCCCTTCCTCCCGCATATCCCCCCATCCCACACTCCTCCATATGCCTATCCAACAAGCTCTTGAACCTGTGCAATGTATCTGACTCCACCACCACCCCAGGCAGTGCATTCCATGCACCGACCACTCTCTGGGTGAAAAACCTCCCTCTGACATCTCCCCTGAACCTCCCACCCATAACCTTAAAGCCATGACCTCTCGTCTTGAGCATTGGTGCCCTGGGAAGGAGGCGCTGACTGTCTACTCTATCTATTCCTCTCAATATTTTATATACCTCTATCATGTCTCCTCTCATCCTCCTCCTTTCCAGTGAATAAAGCCCTAGCACCTTAAGCCTCTCCTCATATTCAATACTCTCCAATCCAGGCAGCATCCTGGTAAATCTCCTCTGCACCCTCTCCAATGCCTGCACATCCTTCCTATAATGAGGCAACCAGAACTGAACACAGTACTCTAAGTGTGGCCTGACTAGAGTTTTGTAAAGCTGCATCATCACCTCGCGGCTCTTAAACTCAGTCCCGCGACTTATGAAAGCCAACATCCCATTGGCCTTCTTAACTGCTCTTTCCACCTGTGAGGCAACTTTCAACGAACTGTGAATATGAACCCCTAGATCCCTCTGCTCCTCCACACTGCCAAGTACCTTGCCATTCACCCAGTACTCTGCCCTGGAGTTTGTCCTTCCATAGTGTACCACCTCACACTTCTCCAGATTGAACTCCATCTGCCACTTGTCAGCCCAGCTCTGCATCCTATCAATATCCCTCTGTAAGCTCCGACAGCCCTCCACACTATCCACAACACCACCTATCTTAGTGTTGTCCACAAACTTACTAACCCAGCCCTCCACCCCCTCATCTAAGTCATCTATAAATATCACAAAAAGTAGAGGTCCCAGAACTGATCCCTGCGGGACACCACTAGTCACTGCCTTCCAATCCGAGGGCACTCCTTCCACCACAACCCTCTGCTTTCTACATGCAAGCCAATTCCTAATCCACACAGCCAAGCTTCCTTGGATCCCTTGGCCTCTGACCTTCTGAAGAAGCCTACCATGAGGAACCTTATCGAACGCCTTACTAAAATCCATGTAAACCACATCCACCACACTGCCCTCATCAATCTTCCTGGTCACCTCCTCAAAGAACTCTATCAGGCTTGTGAGGTAAGATCTTCCCTTCACAAAGCCATGCTGGCTGTCTCTAATCAGTCCATGATTCTCAAGGTGTTCATAAATCCTATCCCTTAGAATCCTTTCTAACAGCTTACCCACCACAGACGTGAGACTCACCGGTCTATAATTCCCTGGACTATCCCTATTACCTTTTTTGAACAAGGGGACAACATTCGCAACCCTCCAGTCCTCTGGCACCATCCCCGTGGACAACGAGGACTCAAAGATCCTTACCAGCGGTTCAACAATCTCCTCCCTAGCCTCTCAAAGCAGCCTGGGGAAAATCCTGTCAGGCCCCGGAGATTTATCTCTCTTAATATTATTTAACAACTTCAACACATCCTCTCTCTTGATATCTACAACCTCGAGAACATTACCCCTACCAGCACTCCCTTTCGCGTCATCAAGACCCCTCTCCCTGGTGAATACCGAAGAGAAGTACTCATTGAGAACTTCTCCCACTTCCGCCGCCTCCAGGCAAATTCTCCCACCTTTGTCTTTAATCGGACCTACCTTTACCCTAGCCATCCTCCTACCCTTCACGTACTTGAAAAAGGCCTTGGGATTTTCCTTAACCCTACTAGCCAAAGCCTTTTCATGTCCCCTTCTAGCTCTCCTCAGTTCCTTCCTCGCTACCCTATATTCCTCACGGGCCCTGTCTGAACCTTGCTGCTTATACCTCACGTATGTTACCTTCTTCTCCCTAACAAGTCATTCCACCTCTCTCATCACCCACAGTTCCTTCACCCTGCCATTCCTTCTCTGCCTCACCGGGACATATTTATCCCTAACATCCTGCATAAGATCCCTGAACATCGACCACATCTCCATGGTACATTTTGCTTCAAAAAAGACATCCCAATTTACACTCCCAAGTTCTCTCCTTATAGCCTTGTATTTCGCCCTTCCCCAATTGAAAAACCTCTTGTCCTCTCTGCACCTGTCCCTGTCCATGACAATTTTAAAGGTTATGGAGCAATGGTCACTGTCCCCCAAATGCTCACCCACCAATAGATCCTTCACCTGTCCCGGTTCATTTCCTAAAACTAGATCTAATATGGCATTCCCTCTAGTCGGCCTGTCAACATACTGCGTCAGGAATCCCTCCTGGACACATTTAACAAATTCCATCCCATCTAAACCTTTGGCACTAAGCAGGTTCCAGTCTATATTTGGGAAGTTGAAGTCTCCCATTATTACAACCCTGTTATTTTTGCTTCTCTCCAAATACTGCCTGCCAATCTGCTCCTCTATATCTCTATTGCTACCGGGGGGCCTATAGAATACTCCTAGTAGAGTAACTGCTCCTTTCTTGTTCCTTAATTCCACCCATACGGACTCTAGAGATGATCTTTCTACAACATCCATCTTTTCCACAGCCGTAACAGTGTCCCTGACCAGTATCGCCACCCCTCCTCCTCTTCTCCCCCCTTCCTTATCCCTCTTAAAACACCGAAAACCAGGAATATTCAATATCCACTCCTCTCCTGACGTCAGCGACGTCTCAGTAATATCTTATCTTTATCTTAAACATCATTACCACCATAGTTTGAGGAGGAAAAAGAAAGCTTTTATTTGCAAAAATACACAACTACTACACTTGTTCAAGCCTTTTCGGTGTGTCATATCTCATGGTATAAAACATACACCTAGGTGAATCCAAAAAATTTCCACCCTTAAAAGTGACTGTGCGACAACCTCTATTTTTAAATGCCATGTGTCCCAATATATCATCCTGAAAGGCTGGCAACTCTATCAGTACCAGCCCCTGAATTTGAGCCCTCGCGGCTTATGTCCAGTCTTCTGCTCACTATTGGCTCCACCTCACTGTAATATACTTACTGAGAAATGACAAGTCTATTCATGTCCCTAGATAATGAAAGAATAATCACCCTCAGAGCCTCTGTGTCTCAGACTATAATCTGGGAATCATGTTTATTAAATGCAATAATGAAATGGCAAGAAAATATCAACATAGCAGAATTGACTGCATTGCAACATTTAATTTGAAGTTCCTTTAATCACAGCACAATAAAAAGTGCAAGCAGTTCCCCAACTCTCCTTGGAACTTGGATCAACATCCACAACGCAACATTTAGATTCAAACCATTTTCCTTTCTGCAAAAATAATCGAAATGTGCAAACACTACCAATGTATGGGACTATTCACATTGTGAATGTATAGACTGAACAACACTATGAATGTAAACAGAGCCATGCAATATGGTTTCTGTACTTATTATATTTTTATGAATAAAATTTAGTTTTGAAATAAAAATGGTAAAAAAGCAAATTGGTAAATTGGTTTATTATTGTAACGTACTGAGGTAGTGAAAAACTTTGTTTTGCATGCCATCCATACAGATCATATCAATATAACAGTGCATTGAGGTGGTACAAGGGAAAACAATAACAGAATGCAGAATAACTTGTTACAGTTACAGAGAAAGGGCAGTGCAGGCAGACAATAAGGTACAAGGCCATAACGAGGTAGATTGTGAGGTCAAGAGTCCATCTCATTGTACTACGGGACCATTCAATAGTCTTATAACAGCAGGGTAGAAGCTGTCTTTGACTTGATGGTACATGCTTTCAGGTTTTTGTATCGTTTTCCTGATGGGAGAGGGGAGAAGAGAGAATGCCCAGGGTGGGTGGGGTCTTTGATTATGTTCACTGCTTTACCGTGGCAGCGAGAAGTGTAGACAGAGTCCATAGGGGGGAGGCTGGTTCTCATGACGTGCTGAGCTGTGTCCACAACTCTCTGCAGTTTCTTGCGGTCGTGGGTTTGCATAACGGACTAGGTTGCATTCATAACTCTGCAGTTTTTTGCATTCTTGGGCAGAGCAGTTTCCATACCAATAGCAGTCGAAGTGGAAGGGGGGCAGAGTTCTTATCAGACTGTTGGAGGTCACAGTGATAGGGCCTGAAACAAGTACCCTATTTTGAGGGAAGGGATCACCAAGAGGCAAAAAAATTCAAAGCCTCTTTGAAGAAATGGAATATCCTCATCGATTCTGGGGCTGACTGGCCGATGCTATTGAGAATCTAAAGGACTGCCTGAGAAGAAGAAAAAAAAGAAGACAGGGATAGGATAGTCAGGGTGATGGAAAAGTTTGAACACAAAGATGAGGATGATTGGCATTTCATGTGAGTTAGAACAGAGACAGCAGAGTTATGGATGTGTTGACAGGCAGGTGGTAGGAGAAAGGAACACTGAAATAGTTGAGTGTGGAGGTAGCAGAGGCATGGATGATGCTTTCAGCAGGAGATGAGCTGAAGCAATACAATTCAATAAGCAGCCTCCCCTCTTTCAGCATGAGCATTCTGGCTCTCTGTAAACACCCAGCTCCTATCCTGGCTGGAAGGTAGCCAAATCAGAACAGATTCAGATCCATGATAGATGGCACTTCTTCTATATACCTGCAGGAAAAGAAAGTCAAGTGTTGCTTTTGGAGAGATGTGACCAACCCAATTGTCAACATTTCCCTTCCCTCTATCATTCTCAGATGATTTGCTGCTTTGCACATTTGAAGGTTCAGTTTCACAGAGTTGTCCCTCCTTTCACCACCTCACTTCAAGCTTTTGAACTTGAAAACAGCCAAAGATCTTGAAGAGAATGTTATAATGAAAGCTCCATCTGCAATGTAAGTGCTCCCCTACAGTAATCTCCTTTTCACTCTGCCTGCTGTCTAATTTTCTTCTCCCCTACCATTGACAATGCTAATGTCTTTTGCTTAGTAAGAGCCATACAGCGAGAGTGCTTTCATGTTTTTATTCAGTCCAAGGTGGAGTTTTACCTGGAGATAGGGCTTACATTTGTCCCATCAGAAGTGACCAGCTTGACCGTAGCAAGCCACATGGATCTGGTCCCGGGATGCTGATATGACATTTATTATAAACGGCTGGACGGGAAGCTCCACCTGTGATGCACTCAAACAGATGCTGCTGACTGGCACATTCTGAAGTGCTGAGGGACACACTGAAGCTCAGTGCAGTCACCACAAAGGCTCTGTGGGGAAGGATCACTGTCTAGGGTCCCATTCACACTGGACACTGAGGGGCTGGGTCCTGTGTAACAGCCTCACAAACGCTTCACAGATGCATAGTTGGAGGAAACATGACTGCTGTTGATGAATTTTAAGAGTATGTACTGAATTAGAACTCAGAACATAGAACAGTACTGCATAGGAACAGGACCTTCAGCCCATGTTGTCTGCACTGAACAAGATCCTGAATTAAACTAAATCTCTTTTGCCTACACATGATCCATTTCCCTCCATTCCTTGCATATTCATGTGTCTATCTAACAGCTTCTTCACTATCGTATCTGCCTCCACCAATGCCCCTGGAAGCCCTTTCCAGGCATCTGCCACCATCTGTGTAAAAAAACTTGCCCTGCATATCTCCTTTAAAGTTTTCCCCTCTCACCTTATATGAGACATTTCTGCCCTGGGGAAAAGATTCTGTCTACCCTATCTATGCCTCTCATTATTCTATAAACTTCTATCAGGTCTCCCCTCAGCCTCTGATGCTACAGAGAAAACAAACCAAGTTGTCCAACCTGTCCTTATAGCTCATACCCTCTAATCTGGGCAACATCCTGGTAAACCTCTTCTGCACCCTCTCCAAAACCTCTACATCCTTCCTGCAATCTATCAACCAGAATTGCACGCAATTTATGAAGAGAAATGTAGAGAAAAGTTACTTGCTGTATATATTACGAATAAAATACATTTTTGAAGTAAAGTGGTGGCATGCAGAAAGGGTGCACTTGCATCTGTCAATGGAGTATTGCTCCTTCCTTAACCTTCTTTTCTTCCTCATTGTAGATTCACTCATGATCTTGTTGCTCTTTTTGCTGTGAACTTCAGTCTCCACCTTGGCATTTTCAAAGAAACTTCTGGATGCAGCTGTGTGGATTGAAGAAATGTTTGTTTTGGGTGAAGTGGGGATGTGGGTATGCAGAGTTCGGCGTTCTCACGATCAGTCCCAGTCATGGCTGCTCCTGGTTCCCAGCAGCATTGCTCTGTAAACCCCAGAAGTAAAAGTCAAAGTCAAAGTCGAGTTTATTGTCATATATACAAGTTCATGTACAGTATGCACAGGTGCAATGAAAAATTTACTTGCAGCAGCATCACAGGCACATAGCATTAGACGAGCAGCATTCACAAGAAAAAACGTAAATTAAACATACACAATTTTTACAAGAAAGAACACAATTAGAACAAAAAAATACAAAATCCATTTTAGTGCAAAGTGATCAAAGTGATCATAGTGTTGCTAAACTGGAGTGATTAGGGTTGTGCTGGTTGGTTCAAGAACCAAATGGTTGAAGGGCAGTAGCTGTTCTTGAACCTGGTGATGTGAGACTTCAGGCTTCTGTACCTCCTGCCTAATGGTAGCTGTGAGAAGATGGCATGGCCTGGATAGTGGGGATATTTGATGATGGATGTTGCCTTCTTGAGGCAGCGTCTCCTGTACCAATGGTGGGGAGGGATGTGCCCGTGATGTATTGGGCAGAGTCCACTACTCTCTGCAGTTTCTTACGTTCCCATGCTTTCGAATTTCCATATAAGACCATGATGCAACCAGTCAGGATACTTTCAACAGTTCATATGTGGAAGTTTGTTAGAGTGTTCAGTGACATGCTGAACTTCCTCCTAAGAAAGTAAAGAAGACAGCGTCTCTTCCTTATGATTGCATCTATGTGCTGGGTCCAGGAGAGGTCATTCAATATGTTAACGCTCAGGAATTTAAAGCTGCTGACTCTATCTGTTACCAATCTCCCAGTTTAGACTGGCACATGTTCACCCTCCTTTCCCTTCCTGAAATTAGCAATCAACTCTTTAATTTTACTGACGTTGAGCAAGAGTTTGTTGTTGTGGCACCACTCAACCAGGTGTCCTATCTCGTTCCTGTATACTGACTCACCATCACCTGTGATTTATTCAATAACAGTGGTGTCGTTGGCAAATTTGTATAAGGCATCAGAGCTGTGCTTAGCCACAGTGCTCTTCTGTGGATAACTACATGACCAAAAGACAGACTTTGTCTGTAAATTCCATATTTGTATAAATGTAGAACTAACTTCAGGGGGGAAACACATTGGCATTGGTTTCCCATTTGTTGATGTCGATGTTACATTTCTTCACATTGACCTTTAAGACGTCTTTGAATCTCTTCTGTTGTCCGCCTCTTTTACGTTTGCCTACTTTAAGCTGGGAGTAGAAGATTTGTTTCGGCAGACGTTCGTCTTTCATCTGAACAACATGACCGCTCCATCTTAGTTGGTTCTTGTTAACGTAGGCTTCAATGCTTGTTGTTTTTGTTTCATTTAGCACGCTGACATTAGTCCTTCTATCTTCCAGGCTGATATTTAAGATATTTCGAAGACAGTGTTGAAGGAATTTTTCAAGTGCCTTCAGATGTCGTTGGTATGTTGTCCAAGTTTCTGATGCATACAGGAGTGTTGGGATGTGGTTTTTGGGATGTGTCTTTGGGATGTGGGAGGGAACCGGAACAACTGGAGGAAATCCACACAGTGACAGGGAGAACGTGCAAACTCCACATGCGCAGTGTCGGATGTCAGAATCAAACCTGGCTGACTTCGAAATATCTTAAATATCAGCTGGGAAGATAGAAGACGTCTTAAAGGTCAACATGAAGAAATGTAACATCGACATCAACAAATGGGAAACCAATGCCAAGGACAGGAAACTCTGGCAAACCATCATCCGAGAAGGAACAGCAACTTTGAAAGCCAACAGATGTGAGGAATTAGAGGAAAAGAGAAGAAGATGGAAAGAGAGGCAGCAACAACCAAAGCCCGATCTGCCATCTGGAACTACCTGTCCTGAATGCAGAAGAACTTTCAGAGCCAAGGTTGGACTCACAAGCCACTTGAGAGCCCATAAGTAGATCAACGGAACAAAGACCATCATCCTCGACCTCGAGGGATAGCCACGACGATGATGGTAGATTAATTGGCTGCTGTAAATTATCTCTTGTGTAGGTGGGGAGCAGGAGAATCGGCGGAGTGGAAGTTGATGGGAATGTGGGAGAGAGTTGCAGAACAGCATGCAAACAATAGGATTGCTCTGAAAGCTGGCATCGACTTAATGGGTTGAATGGCCTCCTGAGGCATAAGAAAACGTAAGAAATATAAAGTAAAAATGTGAGAGAACCATTGCAGTTCTTGAAAATCTTTTTGCTTGTAGATATTAGATGGAGAGAACAAAAGCAAAACAAAACCTCAGATACTGTAATTCTGAAATGAATCACTCAGATGGGAATTTTTCTAACACGTTTGCCAGAAGGTGTCTGTAGCACATCAGTTCATCAAAAGCTTGACTTGCGAGTGCTTTGATTCACCAACTGCTCATAAATTATACAATAGAAGGGCCATTGCCCTCCGAGCAAAGGATAACTTATCTTCTTGGAACTCATGACGTGGTTCCATTATCCCCTTGCTTGTGTTATCTGTCAGCCCAGCCAATTGTCCAGCTCACTTCAGTTTCCACCCCTGACACGTTGACACTGAATATACACTAGATAAATCTAAATGCATTTTCATAGAAGAGAAACTGGGCTGACTTGCATCAAAGAGCAGGTTCATTGATCTGTACTAAAGTTTACATCCACTCTCTCTTCCCGTTTTTGCCCATTCCTCTGTATCTCACCCTATCTGCCTACACTTCCACTGCTTTGACTCCATGTGTATTGTATCCATCCCTGTTGTGAGGTGAAGTATCACATAGAGTGCACAGAGTTACATGTGGGATCACAGGGAGCTCGTGAAAGTGTGTCTGGTTTATTCAAAGATCTTCCTGGATTGTACATGTGCACACAGCGTTACACAGATGATCAATAGCAAAGACATAATTAGTTAGTTGACTACTGTAAACTGCCCTTAGTGTAGGTGAGTGGTAGAAAATTGATAGAAATGTGGGGAGAATAGAATAACATTAGTGTAGGACTAACATCCAAGGGTGCTTGATGGTTGGCATGGACTCGTAGGGCTGAAGGGCCTGCTTTCGTGTTCTATGACTCCGATTCTAATACATCATGCAGTAATGTTGCAGGCCTTTTAAATAAAAGAAAGAATGAAATTAGTTTAATGTTTACAGATTTATAAGTTTGTCCCAGGATTGGGTTTTAAATTCCTACTGATGTTCTGTCTTGAGCCTGGAGATTCCACAGATGTTTCTGATGGAGCTTATGGTGTAGAAGGTAATAGATTTGGGTGGGTTGAAGATTGCCTGGCTAGCAGGAAACAAAGGAAACGTAAATGGGTTGACAAGATGTAATGAGTGGTGTGCCACAGGGATCGGTGCTGGGATCTCAAGTTTTTAATATTAATTACTTGGGTGAAGGCACCAAAGATACAGTTAATAAATTTGCTGATGACACAATGATCATTAAGAAAATAACATGGAGCATCCACCTCTGGGCCCACTGAAGGTGTCACCTCCATGTCCTGTGTCAACTCTCCTGTAGGAGTCACCACAGGAGGACCTTCATGATCTTCCTCACCATTCCCTTGCACTGAGAGCAAATGGTCACATGAAACTTTCTGGATCTTCCAACTGCTCTTAGGAGGTAATTCTTGGAAATGCATGTCTCCACAATCTCTTTGATATCCTATTTTCTCATTCTCAGCCACACGGTGGTCTCAGTTCACAAACTGTACCACATAATCCAAACCCCTTTGCACCTTAGCATGTGTGGTGATGTTTGCTTCATTTCAATGACCTTCCTTCTACCTTTCCTTCCAGGTTTGGCTGAACCAGACACTGATAAGTGTGCACCAGCAGTCCTGTGGTTGTGGAGTGTGGGCTCTACACCTCAGGTTGTAGAGGGGTAGAAATGTACTGTCAAAGGTGCTGCCTTTTGGCTGAGGTACAATAGCACAATTGTTATATTACTCAACAGCTTTCAGAGAGTCAGAATTAATAATGCAGTTAAGTGTTCAAACCCCACCACGGCAGCTGACAAATTTAAATTCAGTTAATCAGCAATAGAAATCAGGAATTTAGATCCACTGATTCCTTCAGAGAAGGACATCGCAATCTTTAACTGGTTTGGCTACAACTCCAGACCCACCAATATGTGGTGATTTGGCTCTGAAATCGCCCAGCAAGATGCCCTGCTTTAGGACGGGTAATTAAGTTGTGCTGCTTGTTTTGTTTCAATGACCTTTCTTCCACCTTCCCTTCCAGATTTGGCTGATGTCTTGACGTGTGCTTGATCTTCTGTAGATCAGCATTACTGTGTGGAGTTAATCTACACCTCAGAAGAAAACCTGAGCCAGTACTTCATAGCAAGACTTGAACTGCCTCGTGTGTCTGCTTTCCAGACCCTTTCATTGTCAATTACTCTCACACACATTCAACAGCTGTGTAATCTCTTGCCTGACCTTTGCTTTCTGCTCCTTAATTTGTAACTTTGTATCATCTGCAAAGGTACTGGGTTAAAGTGATTCTTCAACCTCTCTATCACCTCAGTGAAAAGGGCACAGCTTGTCCTGTGTGGCACCAGGAGATTGTTTCTGAGCCTTTTGTAGTCAGTACCAATGCTTTCTTACCCTCTTGTGTGGCTTCAGGTTGAGCAGGCAAACTTTCACCCTCACTCTCAGTTTCAACAATTCTCTTTCCCCTGAAGAACATCTCTATCCATTCTATGTAGGAACTGAAGGGCTCAGATGCTTTATAATAATCCACCAGACTCCAGCTATAGCCAGATTGAGTCCAAGATCTAACCTTGCACTGTTCTTTGTTAATGGTTACAAGGCTCATACTCGACAATCCACTGCACTACTCTTTCTCCCTCCTGTGCTTGAGTCTGGTCAAAGTCCATTAATGCAAGTTTGTGTTTTGGAGCTACAGTGACTAATTTCAGAATCGCTTGACCACTCAATGCATTCTGTCCTCACCGTCAGTGTAGTGTTCCTGGGGATATGGTGAAGCAACATGCAGAGTATACAGAGTGATATGTGGGAAAGAGAGCTGTAGAAGGTGTTTGATTTATTCAAGGTTGTCACACACCCTACGATTCCATTTGCCTCAATCACTTCACATGACAATGTGTTTTGTATTCTCGCCACTCTCTGGATTAAGTATTTCCCCCTGATTTGCTAATTATATTCAGTAGTGACTATCTGTTAAGATGTTGGGCATGGCCTTACTGCAAAGAACTTGATGCAACTGGGCAGTGCTCAACACCCAGCTGTCCTCTTCTGGATGGATGGGTGGGGGGTGGGGGGCGCTGGGGAGAACAGGAAGCCGGAGACCTTCTGACGTTTGGGAACGAGCCATTTCTTTGAGGAAAAGAAGCAGGAACTGTAGCGTTCATGGCTTGGTATGTCTTCCTTTCAGTCAAAAAGTCTGGGAGGCATAGTGGCACTGCGGATAGGGCTACTACCTCACAGCTCCAATGAGCCAGGTTCAATCCTGACCTCTGGTGTTGTCTGAGCAGAATTTGCATTTCTCCCTGGTGTGCTCTGGTTTCCTCCCACATCCCAAAGATATGCGGGTTGGTAGGTTAATTGGCCACTGTAAATTGCCCCTAATGTGTGGGTGAGTGGTAGAATCTGTGAGGAGTTGATGGGAATATTGGGAGAATAAAATGGGATTAGTGAAGGATTGGTGTAAGTGGATGGTTGATAGTCAGTGCCAAGGGGGTTGCCTCCTTGCCGTATGACTCTACTGAGTTTGTTTTTTATGTCCCTTCCAATTTCTTCACTCTTTGCTCGGCCTCTTTGTTCTCTGCCCCTTTGGGTAGGTGTGTTGCTTCATGTAAACTAGCGTTGGGGTGGGCAGCAGAGGGTTTTCCCAGGTTTTGAAAACATTCGGGATGTAGGAAAGTGAAAGCTGAGGGAAAAATGGGGTCTCATAGGTTTGAGATTCCAGAATGAGCAGGTAGGATCAATAGACAATGAGATAGTTTCACCGCAGAGAAACGGCACTGAAGTCACACTGAATGAGAATTCAGCTACCCTGCTTAAGATATTCTTGGTAGGACTGATTTATTGGTTTGTTCATGAATAGTCTTGATCCTTACTATAATTCATGGTTGAACGTATTCCAAGATGCTGTAACTGCATTTATGATTAATCAGTGTCGATGTGACTAAAATGAAAACAGTTATTCCTCGGCATTCCTTTCTTCTTGCATCTACAATTCTATTCTCTGTTTTCAAATTATCTCAAGACCTTTCCTGGCCCACAATAGCATCTGAGGAAAGGCTTTGGCTTACTTTGGAATTCCTGGTTTGTTACATCGAGTTACATCAAGTTTACCTGACCACTTATTTAATTATTTCCTGAAGCTCATGCTGTGTGTACACTGGGTGCTAGGTACTGATAGTCATTGAACTTCAAAGTGCTTCAGTGAATGTGAAAGCTCCTGCATGTGTGTTAAATTGAAAATAGTTTTGATACAAACAGAAAACTGACATCTTTCATGAAAGGAGAAATATAGCAGAAGAGTCACAGTGATATTGGAATAACTGCAAAAATGTCTTGAAATGCAACTGCACATATCTTCAAAGGCTGCCTTCCCTCTCGATTGCAAAACAAGTGGTGAAACAATGGGAGAGCAGTCATCTTCCTTTGGGCTATCTTGCTGCACTGTACAGTGTGGGCCCCAGATGTTGCACGACAGGCTGAATTGATGTTCAGCTGTTTAAATCAGCACAATTTGTAAATTCTCATGGCTTTTATGAGGTGTTTCAGCTATTATCCACAACACCCCGAGGGGAATGTGGCAGATGGGTGTAAGAGCAGTTTAACCATTAGTGCAATCACTCTGCTTCCTGTCAAATTTGATTCAGAAGAGTTTATCTTATACTTAATAATAAACAGACAGTGGTATAGGGGTCCCTGTGTGGGTCTCTCTCAGTTTTTCTCCCTCTCTGTGTCTCTTTCTCTTTCCTTCTCTTTCTCTCTTTTTCATTCTCTTCTTCGTTCACTCCCTTATATCTGCGAAATATCTCTGGAATGACCAGACCTCTATGTACGTTGCCAGTACAATATACAATTTTATATTGTGCTCTGTCAGGTTGGACCTATCAAATATTGCCCACAGTAGCAGTAAGAATAAAACTCTTATGCCATAATTTTAATAACACAGGTAAGTTTTATTGCTCTTTGGAGGTCTATTATTCTCCTAAGGTTCTTAATAGCTTTTTCTCTTCCCACTCCACACCTTCAAGTCCCTATGAAGTTGCTGCAGTGTTGATTCCTCCCTCTGCCCAACTCCTATTTTCCTTTCTCGTTTGAAGAGTCATGTTCCTAAACTTTATCGCCACCTGTTTCCTAAACTCTGCATCCATTTTATTTCCGTTTTGTACTCCATTTTACTTCTTCCGTACTTCTTTTTATAATCCATTCTTTCCTTCCTCCTGGTTATCAAACATTTTGAACTAGATCTTGATGTCACCCACTCACTGACTGACTCCCCTCAGCATTCTGCCTGATGTATTCAGCCTTATTTGTTGAACTGAGTCCCCATGCCCTTCAGAAACTTTCTCCAGACATTCAATTTATTAACAGAATCATCCATTCCTGCTTTTCTGTTTCCCTCTCTCTGCCATGGCTACGTTTAAATACAGGTTATTCATTTCAATACATTCTTGGGATATAAGTGTCGTTGATTGCCGGAGCCTCACTGGGAAGGTGATGGTAAGGATATTGCCACAGGTTTGTTTGATAAGGTTTGTGACTCAACGTTGATGAAGAAACTGCAATATATTTCCAAGTTAGGGTGGTACATGTCTTAAAGGTGGTGGTCTTCCTATTTGCCTGATACTCTTGACCTTCAAGTGGAGCTATGTGTTGGAGGAAGGTGCTTCAGTGCATTCGGGAGTTGGTATGTTTTAGATCACTTACTCCTTTAGTGGTAGGTATGAATGTGTAAGGTGCTAGATGGGCTGCTAACCTAGTAGACCACTTTGCCCTGCATGGTCCTTAGTGGCTCATTTCTTTGTGTAACCTTGAGGGCAAGGAAGTGAACAAACTCACAAACACAGAGCTCAGCATGGCATGATAACTTCCTCCAAGGGGCCCCAGAGACCAGTTGGCCAATCCCACACAGACAATTGCTGCTACCTACTGAGCAGTTGATCACATGACTCTGTAATTAAGGAGGTGGTAACCTTAAAGCCACGGACCACTTTCCTGGCCAATACTAAATACTTTACAGTGTTGAGCTTCCTGAGAGTTGTTGGCACAGCAGCCATCCAAGAAAGTGGAGAGTATTCCACCACATTCCTGATTTGTGCCTTGTAGATGATGGAAAGTGAGTCACTCGGCATAGGATATCCAGCTTCTGATCTGCTTTCATAACCATGGCTAGACTAATTATGTTTCTGGTCAATGGTAATCCCCTGGATGTTAATGAGGGAGTCAGGGTACTAATGGTCAATGAAGTATTGGGAAGAAGGATGAAATTTATTGACAATGATAACGAAATAAATTGTTACGTCAAATGACGTTCAATAACAAAAGCACACACTTTGTCTAAGGTGAACAAGGCCATCAGAAATGCTGCTAATTTTCCTTAATATGTGAGTCAAATGGAGTCATAGAGTCATACAGCACAGAAACAGCCCTTCGCCCCACCATGTCCATGCTGTCCATTAAATACCCTCTATTCTAATCCCATTTACCATCTCTTTGAAAATTGCCTTCTATGCCTTGGTGATTCAAGTGCTTAACTAGATATTTCTTAAATGTTGTGATTGTATCTGCTTCCTCAACCTCCTCTGGCAACACTTTCCAGATATCAAACGCCCTCTGTGTGTGAAAAATTTTCCCCTCTGATCTCCATCCAACCTCCTCCCTCTCACCCTTGACCTATGCTCCCTTGTTTGAAACAACCCATCCTATCTGTACCCCTCATAATTTTGTATACCCCCACCAGGTCTCCCCTCAGCCTCTTCCGTTCCAAGGAAACTAAATTCAGATTATCCAGCCTCTTCTCAGAAACTCTCCAACCCAGGCAACATTATGGTGAATGAGTCTCACCAATATTTACAGATGCACTATAGAGAGCACCCAATCCTTTTGCATCACAGCTTGGTATGGCAACTGCTTTGCCCCATACCACAAGAAATTGTGGAGAGTTGTGAACACAGCCCAGTCTATCACAAAACCCGCATCCCCTCCACTGACCCCGTCTATACTTCCCGCTGTCTTGGGAAAGCAGCCAGCATAATCAAAGACCCCTCCCACCCCGGTCATTCTCTCTTCTCCCTGCTTCCATTGGTCAGAAGATACAAAAGCTTGAGAACACATACCACCAGGGTCAATCACACCTTCTATGCCACTGTTATCAGACTCTTGAACAGACCTCTCATATGATAATGATGAATTCTTGATCTCTCAATCTATCACGTCATGACCTTTGCACCTTATTTGTCTACCTGCATTGCACTTTCCCTGTAACCGTAACACTATATTCCGCATTCTGTTATGTTTTTCTTTTGTAATACCTTGATGCACTTATGTACAGAATGATCTGTCTGGATGGAATGCAAACAAAAGTTTTTCATGGCATCTTGGTACATGTGACAATGGTAAACCAATTACCAATTACCAACTGAATTTTTTTTTCACCACGTCTGGTTTCAGTTTAGTTGTGGCATACTTACCAATTCTTGCCTCAGCTTCCACCCTATTCCATCAGTAATCTGGTTTTCCAACCATTATTTCCAGCTTTCTACCTCCTTTAGTTGAGGTCACTAACTATTATGGGAATTTATATAGGCTCTGGTGGTTTACTTCAACAGGAAGCCAGACTGCCCTTCCAATGGGATAGTGAGTGACTCTACACTGTCAAGGATGAGACAGTAAAGCGAGGTCCATCTGCCCTCCCAGGTGGATGTCTACTGATAAGAGCAGGGGAATTCTCAGTGTCCCAGTCAACATTTACTCCTTAACTGACACCAATACAGGACAAATGACTTGGTCCTTATTAATTTGCTGTTTGTAGGCACTTGCTGTGTACACATTTCCAATGATCACACTTCAAAAGTTCTTCAGTCTGCAGCAGTTCGAGATATCCTGAAGCCATGTTGTCAGGTTTAAATCCTTTCTTTATTTATTCCTTTTCTGGGATCTGGGTATCGCCCATCCTTAATTACCCTTGAGAAAGTGCTGGGTCAAACTGCAGTCCTTCTGTTGTGGGTGCTCCCGCAGTGCTGTAGGAGAGGAAGTTCCAGGATTTAGACCCAGTAATGGTGAAGGGCAGGTGATATATTTCCAAATCAGGATGTTGTGAGACTTGGAGGGGAACCATCAGGGGGTGGTGTTCCCATGTGCCTGCTGTCCTTGGTGGTAGAGATCACAGGCTTGTGAGGTGCTGTCAGAATAGCCTGTACAAGTAACTGCAGTGCACGGAAATTGGAGAGAATGAATGTTTAGGGTGGTTGATGGGGTACAATCACGTGGGCTGCTTTGTCCTCGATGGTGCCAAGCTTCTAGAGAGTTGTTGGAGCTGTACACATCCAGAAAAGTAGAGTCATCATGCCTTGTAGATGGCAGAAAGACTTTGGGTTGTCAGGAGGTGAGTCACTTGCCCCAAGATACAGAGCCTCTGACAAGCTCCAGTAGCCATGGTATTTATGTGGCTGGTCCAGTTGAGTTTCCGTTCAACATTTATCTCCAGGTCATTGACGGCGAGGACTCGCCGATGGTAATACCATTGAATATCAAGGATAGGTTGTTAGAACCTCTCTTGCTAGAGATATTTGCTGCCTGGCACTCTTGTGGCCTCCACCTATCACCTCCCAGCCTCTGTGCTATTTCTAGTCTTCCCTCCTCCATCTGCCTATCGCCCCTCCTTACCTGAATTCATCTATTGCTTGCCAGCTCTTGCTCCACCCCTTCTCTCTACTTTTTTATCCTGCCACCTCCCCTCTGCCTTTCAGTCCAGATGAAGGGTCTTGACCTGAAACGCTGACAGGCCATTCCCCCTAACACAATGAGTTCCACCAACAGTTTGTTTTTAGCTCCAGGTTCCAGCATCTGCAGTCTCTTGTGTCTCCCTCAGTAGGTTATTGCTGTCTGGAGTGATGATGCTTAAATATCTGGAATGAGGCTTGATCTGATGCATTCTGACTCTGAGGGGAGAATACTTCTCACTAAACCACAGCTGACAAGGTAACCATTACACAATGATCTCATTGCCAAAGTGTGTGGGATTCTGCCTAATAACAGTCAAGATTTGCTTCAAAATTAATTTCATTGGCATTTGCTCCACTTGTTATGAGATCATTTATGAGAGGTCTGCCCCTTTTAAGATTTGTAGTTGAGTGTAAGCTTCAGCAATAATCCCCAGCAGATGTGATCCTATGTCAGAGAAGTATACTGAATGCATCAGCCCAACTTTGACAGGCTGTGCTTAGTGAGGGGAATATGTTTTTCTTCAGTGTTGGATTTGTCCTTAAATAGCTCTGATACTCTCTGAGGTTCTTCAACACCCACATCACCATTATGCAAATGTAAAGCTAATCTTCTGACGCAACATATATACTCAGCCTGAATGATATTGGCAGGGATCCAGCTGGCTAATGACAAACTCTAAAGCCTTTGTTTAGAATACTCTCTAAATAAGCTCTCTGTGGATTGTTGGGAAATGCACAGTCCAACATAGTTCTAAGCCATACAATCTCAGCGCCTGAATACGTGGACATGACATATTTATTATGACAGCGAAGAAGGCCATTTGGCCCATAAAGTCTGTGCCAGCTCCCAGTAGAATAATTCCATTATTCTATGGTTCTGGAACTCATTCTCACTCACATCCGCACCAAATTCCCCATTTGATTCTTTTTGCCACCTACCTGCAGGAAGGGGAAATATTTTGTCGCTAATTTACTTACCAGAATATCTTTGGGAAGCAGAGAGAAACCATGTAGTTACCAAGGGACTGCACAAATGCCACACAGACATCACCTGAGGTCAGGATCGAACCTGGGTCCCTGGAGCAGTGGGGTTGAAGCAGTAATTGCTTCACCACCATGCCAGAGATTGATGTGAAATATACAGCATAAAAACAGACCTGTCAGTAGCCCAAACCTGAATCAATACTAATTCTGCAAATCTGAAGTAAAAACAGAAAATGCCAGAAACACTTAGCAGGTCGGGCAGCATCTGCAGAGAGATAAATAATTAATGTCTCAGGTACAGAACTGTTTCTCTTTCCACAGATGCTGCCTGACCCACTGAAATTTTCAGCATTTCTTGTTTTTATTTCAGATGCCCAACATCTGCATTTTCTTTTGATTTTCAGTTGCTGAGTGGTACTGTTCTGTCAGAGCTGCTGTGCGTCAGCAGAGGTCTCCTCACTCTCTGATTGTTGACATGAATTTGTAGCAGAAGCTGAGAACTCCATGTACATCTCTCATAATCCTTATGTCTTTCAGTGGAAGGAAAACTTGGTCAAATCATTAGCAATTACTCAATTTTACACAATTTCAGGAAGTCGGAGGAAAAGAGAGTCAGAGTTATTGTGGTTATAACCTTTGGCATAAATCGAAATGAAACCCTATCTGAGGGCCATAAATTAGTATCTACCCAATACAATCCATCAGTGTGTTATGTGAAAATGCATACACTTGACATGGCAATGTTCTGTTCTAAAACATACTTGCAGCTACATTTGTCTTTTTTGGACACTTCCATATCACTGGGAGTAAAGCCTTGGGGGGGGGGGGTCTGGGATCAGACTTGTTTTTGGGGACCTCTGCCACACAAATTGACCATTGACTTAGTCTAAACAATGGTCAGCTGGACAAAGAGAGCAGTCATCTCCTCTCCAACTATCTCCTTCCAGAAGTACTTTAATGAAAGTACTTTAAAGTACATAAGATACCATAATATATTAGGAGATGTGATGATTTATAAGGTTACGGCCTGATCATTAGAATGCTTTGAGACCACTGAGTTCCTTCAACAAGGTGGGCACATATTTAAATGAGGAACCAATGAATCTGGACCAAAGAGTGGAATTCCAGAGAGGCTGTCCTCAACGAAGTGTGGTAACAAGGAGCTCTGGTAAAACTTGTCAACGGGCATCAAGGAGAAAATGCTCCAATGGTTGGGGTCAAGCTTGCACTTGTGGTTGTTGGAGGTCAATTCACCCAGGCCTGGGATATCACTTCAGGAGTTGTTTGTGCCACAGAAGTGCCAGGCAATGACCATCCACTGTAAGAGAGAGTCTACTGCTGACATTCAATGATATTACAGTCACTGAGTTCCTCACTTCAACAACCTGGGAGTTACCACTGACCAGAAGCTAAACTGGACCAACCACATAAATACATTGGACAAAAGATCAGGTCAGAGACTGTGCATCCTGCAGTGACCGACTCATTTCCTAACATGCCAAAGCCTTTCCACAATCTAAATGGCACATCGGGAATGTGATGGAATATTCTCTGCCTGTCTAGATGAGTACAGGTCCAATAACGTTTATGAGGTTTGGCACCATCCAAAATGGAGCAGCCCATTAACCACCCTAAATACTCATCCCCTCCATCACCATCATACAGCGGCTGCAGTGTATATCATCTGCAAAATGCACTGTGGTTTACTTGCCCAGGCTATTCCAACAGAACCTCTCAAACCCACAACCTCCACCAGGTAGGGCAGCAGGCACATGAGAACACCACCACCACCTGCAGGTTCCCCTCCAAGTCACCTGTTTGGAAATATATCACCAGTCCTTCATTGTCACCGGGGCCAAATCCTGGAACTCCCTCCCCAACAGCACTGTGCGCGAGCCTTCACCAGAAGGAGTGTGGCAGTTCAAGAAGACAGCTCACTGCCATGCTCCCAAAAGCTACCAAGGATGCACAATAAATATTGGCCTTGCCAATGATACGCAGATCCCAAAGAATGAATAAATATGAAAAAAATCTAAGGAAGAGTATTTTCTAAAAAGCAATAAGCAAGAAACTGAAGAGAGGAAGAAAGATTTAACGGTCCACATACAAAAGTCGCAAAAGCTTATGGATGGACACAAAAGATATAACTTTAAAGTCCAATGATTATTTATCTTTATCTTGTGGGCTGAAATACAAAGTGGTAAAAGTTAGTAGAGGGTGTGAATTTTTCACTTATTTGTCAGTCATGAGATAAAGCCCCTTTATTGCAGAAGGGTTGAAGTTTAGAAATGGGGAGGTTTAGTTACACTTGTACGGGGTGTTGGTGAGGCTACTCCTGGAGAACTGTGCACAGTTTTGGTTCCCTTACCTAAGAAGGGAAATAGTAACATTAGAGGCAGTCCAAAAGAAAGTCACCAGACTAATTCCTAAGATGAGAGGTTGTCCTATCAAGAGACCATAGATAGGTTCGGCCTGTATTCCTCGGTGTTTAGTGGAATGAGGGGTGACCTTATTCAAGCATATAATACCCTATGGGGGCTTGCCAGGGTAGATGTTGGGATGTTTTCACTAGTGGGAGAGTCATGAACAAGCAGACATAACTGCAAGATAAGCAACTGTTCACTTAAAATATGTATGTAGAAATTTCTTCTTGCAGAGAGTAGTGAACCTTTGGAGTTGTCTATCCCAGAGAGCTATGGAGACTTGATCATTAATATATTTAAAGTGGAGGTTTATTAATGAAAGATTGGGGGATTGAAGGTTATGGGGAACTGGCACGGAAGAGGAGTTGACACCTGGGGTAGATCAGCCATGATCATATTGAATGGTGGGACAGGCCTGAGGGATCAGGTGACCTGCTCCTGCTGCTGTTTTCTTGTGTTCTTGTGAAGATGTAATTGAAGCTTCAAATTTTGTTTAAACCAATAAAACTCTGAACTGGCCACATATCTCATACAGTTAACTAAGCATTTTTTTTAAGAACATGCCCTTTTTTTAAGAATTGTGGCTGTTCTGCATAGAACCCTGACCAATCACATATGTTTATAGATTTGTAATAGAATATGCTAATCTGTGATATGACAGATTAATCCACATTGGTAAAAACACAGCAGCAACAGATGACTTTGAATGTGTAAGTAGTATTGTCATTATCATCATTGTCAGTTTAGTTGCAAATTATTATAGAAGCCATATATTGATTCATTTCCTAAAGGTTTTTCTTAATGATCTGACTTAATCAAACTATGATTAAGCCAAAAAAAATCCAAACTAAACAAAATTTAGAAGCAGAAAAAAAATCAATCCCTAATCATACAGCCATTATAAAACTCATGTTAAATGTTTTTTTGGAGTACAGTGTTCAGTTTTGCACACTGCACCTCAGGATTATGATACTGGAGTCTTTGTAGGGCAGGTTCGTTAAGAATGATATTAGCAATAAAATTACAATGGCAGTTCATCTGCTAGAATATTTTTCTCTTGAATGTGGAGTAAAACAGCAAATTAGCTGAGGTATTTAAGAGGATTACAAGTGTTGGTAAATTGGAAAGATGACTACCATTTTCTCTTTGTAACCTTAAAATCAGAACTAAGTATTTTATAGGTGGTGTCAAAAAGCTCTTTTTCATCCCATGAGTAATGGAAATCTGGAATTTTCATCCCAAATGTTGTTGAAGCTTGGGTCTCTTGACAATGTCAAAACTGAGAGTGGTTTGTTGTTAGAGTATTAAAGGATGTCGAGCCAAGGTGTGTGGTTGAAACTGGGATGAAGATTAGCCATGGTCTAATTGAATGACAGACTATGTTTGTGAGGCTGAGTTGGTCTTGTCCTGTTTCTAGTCCAGATTTAGATCCAACGAAGGGACATATTGATGTAATTAGGAAATGAATAAAGCACAGGGAGAACTTTATGGCAGGCACATAAATAAGTGATTATATTTTATGGACAAGTCACAGGAACCTTTTATAATGAATGCATTAGCAGATGTTAGGTTGATGGCACCTACAGAAGCAACACTAGAGGCAGAGAAATTGTTGCTGATCAGCCCAGAATGTATCAATTGCATGGATCTAAGAATTTGCAAAACTGTTGGTTTACAGTAACTTATATATTCATGTTTTCAGAATATTGAAGAGTAATCTGGTGTCAAAATAACATTTCTTTACCTTTGCTGTTTTGTGATCTGGAATGAATTTAAGAGCTTTGAGAATTAAACTACCCAGCCGAAGCAAACGTTGCTAATCCAAGCCATCTGGAGCCCACACGTTTGATTGAACAGAAAGCAGCACATTCTGGAAATGTGCTGATTTATTCAGCTATAGAGAGCCTGCTATTTTCAAGCCATCTTTGAGTGAAGCACCAATGGAAATATCCGATTGCTCATGTCCTTTCAATATTCCATAAGGTGTGTAGAGATTCCAACTCGGTGTTTAATAAGGAGACACAAAAGCCTTTACACTCTCACCAGCAGAGGTCACTGGATAGCAATGAATTATTTGTTGTTTCTTTTTCCTCAAAAGCTTACAATCATTGTATTTAACTGTCATGTAATGGCCAGGATCCAACTTGCCTGTAGCTGGAGACCTGCACAGAACCACAATCTCTCTGCTCAGACTTTCACGTGCTTGTGGTCAAACACCGAAGTCGGATTGGAGCTGGAAGTCAGAGCCCGGAGCACCGCTCCCCCTTGCCCTGCCTTTGGACTCACCACTGAGCCTTGTGGTGGAGCCCTGAGGAAAGGAGCCAATATAATTCCCATCCACCTCCCCAGACCCGGCTGGATTAAGGCCCCTCGCTCACTTGTATGAATGGGGTCATCAACCCCAGCAGAGGTCAGGAAATATAAATAGTTTACTCATTTTACCATGTTTTATTTCTTCCCATCATTTAATTAAATGTAACTTTTTAAAAGAAGATTTAGTAAATTTTTAAAAGAAATTTGAATCAATTTTAATTGTTTTTAATTACCTCTGACATCAGAAACACTTAGAAACAGCTCCAAAGGCCTTTGCCTGTGGTCACCCATTGAGGGCTGTCAGGGCATTCTGGGGTGGCGTCTGAGGATCTGATACCAGAGGCCCAATCGAGGTATGGGACCCACTCTGTGTTCCAGGATGCCTCTCAGGAACTGAAGTTCAGCTTGGCCAGCCCTCGGTGTCTAGAAGGAGTCAGTGCAGGAAGATAGGGACTGCGTGTTGGTGAGATCAGGCAGTGGCCAGGTCTAGGATATCGCAGCTCATAGTCTTCTCTGCATGTGATTCGAATCCATTGGGCTTGGCTGATCCCGGCCAATCAGAAGCTGGAGGTGAACCTACAAATTGTCTTTAGCATTTCCCTTCTTCTACAAATCCAGCACAATTCGGGGAGTAAGTGAGAGGTGATACCTTGTTGTGATCTACCTTGTTGTGACCTTCCACCTTATTGCACTGCACTTTCTCTGTAGCTGTGGCACTTTACTCTGTACTGTTATTGTTTTTACCTGTACTACATCAATGCACTCTGTACTAACTCAATGTAACTGCACTGTGTAATGAATTAACCTGTACGATTGGTTTGTAAGACAAGCTTTTCACTGTACCTCGGTACAAGTGACAATAATAAACCAATACCAATACCAATAAGAGATTAGGAAATGTTGTTTGAATGGAAATGGGTGTCCTTATACACACAAGGTACTGAGAGTCAATATGGAGGTGAAATAAGCAGTTAGGAAGGCAAATATTGGTCTTTGCTGAGACAGGTTCTGAGTACAGGATTTAAGATGTCTGAAGCAATTCCATTTGTGTTTTTTCTTATAAAAATTGTGCATAATTTATGTTTTTCTTGTGAATGCTGCTTATATGATGCTGTGTGCCTCTGATGCTACTGCAAGTAAGTTTTTCATTGCACCCCTGCATACATGTACTTGTGCTTATGACAATAAACTCGACTTTGACTTTGACTTTGGACCTTAGTGAGACTGCACCTTGAGTATTGTATATAGCTTTGGTCTCCCTATTTAAAATAGGATGTACTCATGCAAGAAAGATTCGCTGGACTGGTTCCTGGGATGGAGCATGTAATTTATGAAGAGAGATTGAGTATACCACACCTGTATTCTACAGAGTTTAGAAGAATGGAGGCGATCTCATCGAAAGTTACATAATTCTTACAGGACGACAGGCCAGATAGAGGGAGGAGGTATCCCAGGATGATGTGTCTAGAACCAGGGATCATAGCCTTAGTATAAGGGATCATTTCTTTGAGACTGAGCTGAGGAGAAATGTCTTCCTTCAGAGAGTGGTGAAGCTTTGGAATTCCCTACCCTGGAGAACTGGGGAGGATCTGTCACTGAGTTAATTCAAAACAAAGATTAATGGGTTTCTGGATATTAGAAGGATCAAGGGATATATGTTGCAGACATCAGTGGAGCCTGGAAGGGAATCTGGGGCTTTGGCACAGTGGCTTCCCACAGCAAGTCACAGGAGCACATGTGCAGCCTTGGAGGCCCGATCATTCCAAGTTACAAATCCTTGATCACTGCTACAGACATGTAATCAGAAGGCTCGGGGTAAAGTGTTTCTGTTAGGACTCTATGACACAGTATGACCTTATGATGCAGTATGACTCTGACCTCTAACAGGGGAATCATTGACACTAAGGAAGAAGAATTACATACAGCATATTCTGGCACTATTAAGAGTGTATAAATCATCAGATTCAGGTAAAATACATCCAAAACTCTTAACAAAAGCACAAGAGGAAGTAGCACAGGCTCTGACTATCATCTTCCAATCCTCCTTGGCTACTAGTGTGGTGTCAGAGAGCTGGAATAGTGCTGATATGGTACTGTTCTCAAAAGGGACTCCTAACTTGTGTTAAATGGATAGGCCGACTAAACATGGGGCAATCTGCTGTACATGGGGTAGTGGTGCAAATTATTGGCAAAATTCTGAAGGACAACATAAATCAACACAGATAATCACAGACAAATCTACATGGCTTTGTTAAGGGAAGGTCAGGCCTGACTTTGAATCTTTCAAGTGGTACAAGTAGGCTTGCCACATTTTGTATAGGCTACATGGATTTTAGCAAGATTTTTGATAAGGTCCCACATGACAGATCAATGAAGAAAGTTAAAAATTCATAGGAACCAAGTAAAAAGCTGGAATAAAAATTTTCTCAAATGCAATGATGAATGGGAACTTTAATGACTAAAGATTGTGAGAACTGGAGGCTCAGACTCAGTACTAGGTCTCGTGTTTTATTAGATATATATTGATGACTTGGTCTGAAATGCAGAGGTTAGCACATTGGGTTTGCACATGATTCCAAGTGTGAAAGAAAACTGTAGGAGGAAGGAAACTATCAACATACTGGTTTGGTGGACACTAAAGTGGCAAGGGAATACATGATAAATATTTATTTATTAGTCACATATACATCAAAACACACAGTGAAATGAGTTTTTTTGCATTACTGAGAATGTTCTGGGGGGCAGCCCGCAAGTGTCACCACTCTTCCCGCGCCAACATAACATGCCCTTAGCTCCTAACCTTTACATCTTTGGAATGTGGGAGGAAACCGGAGCACCCGGAGGAAACCCACGCAGACACAGGGAGAACGTACAAACTCCATATAGTCAGCGACGGAATTGAACCCGGGTCGCTGGTGCTGTAATAGCATTACACTAACCGCTACACTACCATGTCATGCCAGGAATGGTGTGATTTTAAGAGCTGTAGAGAGATTTTGAAATTTATATCCACATATCCTAAAAGGCAGCAGGAGAGGCAGGTAATGTGATTAAGAATATGCTTTTATTGGCCAAGACATGAAATGCATTAGCAGTGAGGGGCTAAGCTAGGACTGTACTTTCTTAAAATTTATTAATTTTTTGGATGTAGGCTTTGCATTTATTGTATCAATCAGACCATGACCCCTACCACCAAGAAGAACTTGAGCAATACCACCACCTGCTGGTCCCCCTCCAACCTGTACATCAGCCTGATCTGGAAATATATCACCGGTCCTTCATCATTACTGGGTCTGAACCTTGGAACTCCCTCCGTATCTGCATTGTGGGAGCACACTCACCTCAAGGAGTGCAGCAATACACAAAGGCAGTTCTCAAGGGCCTTGATGTCACACTCAGTCAGACTGCATTGATGCATTGATGCCAAGGGCTGTTACTTTCACTGTAGTGGGCTGGATCTCAAACAATGACAAGACGCAGGAAGGAGATAGAGAGCCTAGTGGCATGGTGCCAAGACAACAACCTCTCCCTCAATGTCTGCAAAACAAAAGAGATGGTCACTGACTTCTGGAAGTGGGGTGGAGTACACACCCCTGTCTGTATCAATGGTGCTGAGGTGGAGATAGTTGAGAGCTTCAAGTTCCTAAGTGTAAATATCACCAACAATTTGGCCTAATCCACCTAAGGGGATGCTAGGGCCAAGAAAGCACACCAATGTCTCTACATCCTCAGAAGGCTAAGGAAATTTATTACATCCTCAATGACCCTCATCAGCTTTTACAGATGCACCATAGAGAGCATTCTATCCAGGGGTGCATCACGGCTTGAGATGGCAACTGATGGAGTATATCCTTGGACTTTGTGGGACGCTAGAGAAGAAATTGTGGATGTCCTGGTGGAAATATTTGCTTTATCGTTAGCCACTGGTGAAGTTCCTGAAGACTGGAAGGTGGCTAATGTCGTTCCATTGTTTAAGAAGGTTAGCGTGGAGAATCCAGGGAACTACTGGCTGGTCAGCCTGACATCAGCAGTGGAGAAGTTACTGGAGGGAATTCTGAGGGACAGGATCTACCAGTATTTGGATAGACAGAGTGTGATTAGGAGGAGTCAACATGGCTTTGTGTGGGAAGTTGTGTATGACAAATCTCTTAGAGATTTTTTGAAGAGGTAACCAAAAGAGTAGATGAAGGTAGGGCAGTGGATGTTGTCTATTTGGACTTTAGCAAGGCCTTCAACAAGGTCATGCATGGCAGGCTGGTTGGGAAGGTTACGTCCCATGGAATCTAGGGAAAGCTAGTTAGGTGGATGTAAGATTGGCTTAGAGTAGGAAGCAAGAGTTGTGATTGAAGGTTGTTTCTCAGAAATGGAGACCGAAGTGTTGTAGTGTTGTGTGCCACAGGGGTCGGTGTTGGGATCCTTGTTATTCATTATTTATATAAATGATTTGGATGTGAATGCACAAGGCTTGATCAGCAAGTTTGAAGATGACATGAAATTAGGAGGTGTCGTTGATAGTGAAAAAGGTTATCGTAGATTACAGGGGGATCTTGATCAGTTAGGGAAGTGGGCCAAGGAGTGGCAAATGGGTTTCCATAGAGATAAGTGTAAGCTGATGCATTTTTGAAAATCCAACCAGTGTAGGACTTATATTATGAATGTTAGGGCACTAGGGAGTGTAATGGAACAGAAGGACCTAGGAGTACAAGTGCATAGTTCATTGAAAGCAGCGTCACAGGTAGACAGGGTGGTGGAAAAGGCAATTAACATGCTGGCCTTCATCAGTCAGGGCACTGAGTATAGGAGCTAGGATATTATGTTGCAGTTGTATAAGCCATTAGTGAGGCTGCACTTAAAGTAATGTGTACAGTTTTGCTCACCTTTTGAAGGAAAGATGTGGTTAAAATGGAAAGGGTGCTGAAAAGATTTATGATAAAGATTTATGAGGATAAAGAGTATGGGTAGGTTAATATGGGTTTAAAATGGGTGGCGCGGACTCGTTGGGCCGGAAGGGCCTGTTACCACGTTGCAAATAAAATTTTTTAAAAAAAGGACTGGTAGGCCTGAGTTATAGGGAGAGGTAGGCCAGGCTAGGTCCTTATTCCTTGGAACATAGGAGAATGAGGGGCGACCTCATAGAAGTGTTTAAAATTATGAAAGGCATAGATAAGGCGGATGGTAACAGTCCTTGCCCCAGGGTAGGGGAGCCCAAAACTAGTGGGCATAGATTTAGGGTGAAAGGGGAAAGATTTAAAGGAACCTAATGAGCAACGTTTTCACACAGAGGGTGGTGAGTACATGGAATGAGCTGCCAGAGGAAGTGGCTGATGCAGGTACAATAGTATCATTTAAGAAGCACTTGGATAAGTACATGCAGGGGAGGGGCCTGGAGGGATATGGGCTGAATGCAGGAAATTGGGACCAGCTAGATGGACAACGTGGTCTGCATGGACTCGTTGGGCCAAAGGGCCTGTATCCATGCTGTATTGCTCTATGACTCTAACTGCTCTGCCCAAGACCGCAAGAGATTGCAGAGAGTTGAGAGCACAGCCCAGTCCATCACGAAAACCAGCCTCTCCTCCACTGACTCGTCTACACTTCCCACTGTCTCAGGAAAGCAGCCAACATAATTCTGTTCCACCCCAGCCATTCTCTCTCTCCTTCCTCTTATCAAGCAGAAGATACAAAAGCTTGAGAACACATACCACCAGCCTCAAGGACAGGTTCTATCCACTGTTATGAGATTCCTGAACTTTTATATGATAAAGATGAATGCTTGATCTTTCAGTCTACTTCATCATGGCCCTTGCACCTTGTCCATCTGCACTGCACTTTCTCTATAACTGTAACACTATATTCTGCATTCTGTTTTTTCATCTTTTGTACTACCTCAATGTATTTATGTAAGGATTGATCTGTCTGGATGGGCACACAAACAAAAGCTTTTCACTGTATCTCAGTACACGTGATAATAATAAACCAATTACCTAATTTTTGAAATTAGCTCTTTAGTCCATGTTAAAACATCAGCTAATGCATTTAGAGTTCAGTGTACTGATCTAGTCACCATTCTGTAGGAAGAATGTGATCGCACTAGAGAGGGTGCAGAGGGAACTTGTGAGGGCTGGAGGATTATATTTCTGAGGGTTAGGCAGGGGTTGTTTTCTGTGGGGCAATGGATATTGGGATGTAATTGAGCTGAACTGAAGTATGAAATAGCAGCAATTTGCTGGAAGAACTCAACGGGTCGAGTAGCATCTGAGGAGGAAAGGAATTGTCAACATTTTCAGTCAAAACCCTGCATTAGGAGGGTTTGAGATCAAGTATGAGAGGTCTAGGTAGGATCAACAGGAAGGACCCATTTCCCTTGGCAGAGAAGTTAATTAATGGAAGGTCAAGAGGAGAATTGAGGATTGATATTTTTACCCAAAGAGCATTCAGTGTCTGTAAGGGTGGTGAAGTCAGCAATTTTTATCACATTCAAAAAGTACCTGGATGAGCACAGGCATTTTGTGTGGCCATTTTGCAGCCAGCTACCTCATGGGCTTGACAGAGCTAGGCCCTTACAGGTCCTCCCAGGTTACGAACGCCCGACTTATGTACAGCCTGTACACATGAGCGAGCGTTTGAGAGACCAGCAGGATGGATTTGCCGGCTGTTGCGGGGTTGCAGGCTTCTTCTGTCATGTGGGAACTCTGTTTGTGGCAATATCTGAATGGTTGAGTTAACCGCCCTGGTTTAACTACACATTACCCTTGGTTGGCCTATGTTTTTATTTAAATATATTGCCAGGTACGGCACTTCCGACTTGTGAACTCTTGTCAGAGTTCTCAAGAACAGAACCGTGTCGTTACCTGGGAAGGACCTGTAATCCAGTACAAAGGGAGACTGAGTGCAAGCTCTGACATGGAGCTCTCTTTCTTCAAGCCCCCTCCCTCCCTCAGTACCCTCTTCTCCAATCCTCGCTCCCTCATGTTCCTCTCTCCCTGCCTCAGTGCCCCTTTGCCCTCGTACTGAGATCTTAGCAGCAGTACTGGATGTTATTGCTCATGTTTATTCCTATGCATGCATTCTGTTTACTGCTTAGCTGTTTACAATCCCTCTGATAGTTAAGTATAGGGTGATAAAAAATTATACTGATGTACTTTACTGTATTCTTAATGAAACTCTGCTGAAAATTATACCCTGCTCATGTTTTCATAGTGGTTGCCTGGCAAAACAAGAACACATTTTTATTAATTGTTACTCCACCTCTATCTATGTACATGTTTTATCTCAGACTAATATAGGGGGAGCAGCTAATCAGTCTGTTTGTTTCAATTTTCTGAACAGGAGAAGCCACAAGATACCATGACAACTGTGCATCTTCTGTTAGAGTGGATCCTGAACGTAAACCAGATTATTTATTGGGCCCTATTCCTGGCCCTATCAAGTATCTATTATGTGATCAAGTTACTATGGTTCCTCCTCTCACCTGTATAATTCCCTGCCTTAAAGAAGTTTCATAGCCATGGTAGTTAAAAAAAGAAAGCACAGCTATGTTTCAATACTCCTGATTTGGCCCCTTAATAAGACACTTATCTAGAATTTTTGTAAAGAAATTTCCAATCAGCCTCACTTTCTACCTTTTCAACTATGAGCCAATCTCAAAACTACAAGCCAAAATCTAAATCACGGCACATAATCCATGCAGCTGTTGGAATATTGGATAGATACAATCGACAAACTAACTGATTCTTCCAGCAGTCAGCAGCCCCTTTTACTTTCTCTCCAAGGTTTCCAAAAATTTTCCACTTAACTTTCAATGGACAAACAGGCAACCATCTACAGAACTTACAGGTGGTCATTATACCTCCAACATCACAATGGTCTTTTGGTCATCAGATCAAGTGCTTTGTGAAGCAGGTGCATGGGTGGTAGTTTCTTGTCAGTGCAGGAGTGCGTATGGTAGAAAACCTAGAACATTTGGGCAGTTGTGTGGTTGCTTTACAGCCATCTCCATTGGCTATGCCTCCCTTCAGTTGTGCACTTCTCCAGTGTGTTCTGAAATTGACTATCTAACCCAGGGTGCTGTCTAAGATGCTGCTTATGTTGCAGTGTGTTCTTTTATGGGATGTTGTTAAGTAACTTTTGCCTCATTTTTAGGAGGAGCTGTGAGGAAATATAAAGCAAGAATCCATTGGTTTGGTGTCAGGAGGTCCACTCATATACAAACAATGAGTTGTGGAACTGTTGAGTGAGGCAGTAGGTACCTGTACCAATAAAGTAAGGACTGGTTAAGGTGAGTCACACAGATCCATCTCTGAGGCAACTAGAAAAACACACCAAGGAGAAACAAATAAGCATGATGCCAATGTGGTGGACAATGAAATCAAAGTTAAAATCAAAGTCAAAGTCGAGTTTATTGTCATATGCACAAGTACATGTATGCACTGGTGCAATGAAAAACTTACTTGTAGCAGCATCACAGGCACATAGCATCAGATACACAACATTCACAAGAAAGACATAAGTTATACAAGAAAGAACATAATTAGAACAAAAAAGTCCATTATGTTGCAAAATGGTCAGAGTGGTCATAGTGTTGCTATACTGAGGTAGTGATTAGGGTTCTGCTGGTTGGTTCAAGAACTGAATGGTTGAAAGGAAGTAGCTGTTCTTGAACCTGGTGGTGTGGGACTTCAGGCTTCTGTACTTCCTGCCAGAGGATAGCTGTGAGAAGTTGGCACAGCCCAGATGGGGGATCTTTGATGATGGATGCCACCTTCTTAAGGCAGTGCCTCATGTAGGTACTACTAATGGGGGGAGGGATGCACCCATGATGTACTCGGCTGAGTTCACTACTCTCTGCAGCTTCTTACATTCCCATGGATTTGAATTGCCATACCGGACCATGATGCAACAAGAGAGGATACTTTCAATGTATGTAGAAGTTTCTTAGAATGTTTGGTGACATGCCACACCTCCTTAACCTCCTAAGAAAGTAAAGATGCTGGAGCGCGTTCCTTATGATTGTATCTATGTGCTGGACCCAGAACAGGTCATCCAATATGTGACAGGTCATCGGATATGCTAACGCCCAGGAATTTAAAGTGAAATTTAAAGGAATTTAATAGCGGAAAGTGTTGTGTTTTTGCTACAGAAGCTTCCTAGGCTAAATCTCCTATTCTATGCTGTACAATCTACATTAATGCACACCAGTAGGGTAAATGCACCTCCAAGCTCCCTCTCAACCACTGCTTATTCCACACACTGTGAGAGCTGGCTTCTTAAATCCAGGTTTGAGTGCTTTAAGAGACAAAGACTTGCTGGAAATCTTGCTTGAGAAAATCAAGCATCTAACTCAGCTTTGAGTTGCCAATTTCAAAGCATACATCAAAAATTGACAATATTGGAACTTTAGGGATTCTGTATTTTTTAGCAACTTATTGGCGGCACGGTAGTGTAGCAGTTGGAGTAGCGCTACTACAGCACCAGCGACCTGGGTTCAATTCCGTCGCTGACTGTAAGGAGTTTGTACGTTCTCCCCGTGTCTGCGTGGGTTTCCTTTGGGTGCTCCGGTTTCCTCCCACATTCCAAAGACCTACAGGTTAGGAGCTATGGGCATGCTATGTTGGCGCCAGAAGAGTGGCGACACTTGTGAGCTGCCCCCAGCACATTCTTGGTAATGCAAAAAGATGCATTTCACTGTTTGTTTTGATGTGCATGCAACTGATGAATAAATATCTTAGTCTGGAAGCTGAAATGCACCAGTTCATGATTCGATCCCATTTCTCTGACACTTAAAGAATTTCTATTAGCATGTATCTACCCTTCAGTTCACATGACAATAAAGTACATATGCTCTCACACTCACTCAGAAAGTGGGAGTGAAGGCGCACGCGCACATACATGCGGGCACATGTGCGCACGCACGCACGCACGCACGCACGCACGCACGCACACACACACACACACACACACACACACACACTCTTATCAATACAAATTGAATACCATTATCTAAAGCAATTGGTCCAGCCTGGTTAAACAATTCTAAATCGCAAAAATGCAAAAAGTTAACTAGCCATTTTGGAAATCATGTAAATTGTGTTCTTGTATCCTCCCCATTTCAACAAAATGCATTCAAAAGTGTAGAAGTGGTACTGCAGTATATATATCAGTTCAGATATGGCTTAGCAAGTAGTAAAGCCAATTATCCAAATTATAGGATTCAGGTGATGTAGGTTGGAATGCCCAAAGGGTAGCAGCAAAGCATCTGCTGGTTTATATTGGAGTTTGGTTGGTATATGATGATAACAGCTGTACTTTCCTGCTCACTCTCACATTAATGCTCTGATAATGCAACAAGGGCCAAAATAATGGATGTTGCCATGGCCCTGACCTTGTGGGGGATCTGTGTAGAATGTCCCCCATCCGACTTATCCATCGCATAGCCTTGAACACAGTCTCAGAGTGCAGCTCTACTTTAACGCAGTTCTACCATCCTCTGAAGGCTGTAAAAGGCTTGAGGGCTTAAATGCCCTATGTTGTGCACTCCCTTTAATTGACATGGTTCAATTGGAAGCAAATGTTTTTTTGCTGATTAAACATTTCTATTGTTTTTTTAATGGGCCCCTTTATCTTGCAAGGAATCGATGCCTGGAGCGGTTTTGTCATCAAAATATTGATGCAGCAATGCAGGCTATTAATGTTGTACTTGTGACCCATATTACAGACAATCTCACTCCCAAACTCAGAGTTAAGGTAACACTCTCCGAACAATTATTGCAGCATGTTTTACAAACTTATTATTTTTTTAACTCTCCTTTTCACTGCTGGTTCTGAAGGGATCCAAATATTATTGCTTCAGATAATGAATGAAACTGAAAACCACTAGGTCTGTCATATGCATGTCCCAAACTAAATTGCACTGAATATTTTTGTCACAAGAGGTTTATTGCTACAGATCATTGGCTCTCTGTAATTTACTGAATTTGACAAAGCATGTTACCAAGGATCAGAGATGGAATTATCTCATTTTCCCCTGGGACCTGGCTTCAGGAAGTAACAACTCCCTTTAGATAAACCAGTCCTGGAGTCATAGAGTATACAGCATGGAAACAGGCCCTTCAGCCCAGCATGTCCATGCTGACCAAGTTGCCTAACTGATTAGTCTCAATAGCCTGTGTTTGAGCCACATCCCTCTAAACCTTTCCTATCCACGTAACTATGCAAATGCCTTACATATGTTGTAATTGTACTCGCCTCTACCACTTCCTCTGGCAGTTCGTTCCATATACCCACTACCCTCTGTGTGAAAAAGTTGCCCCTCAGGTCCCTTTTAAATCTTTCCCCTCTCACTTTAAACCTGTGTCCTCTCGTATTGGACTCCTCTAACCCAGGGAAAAGACTGTTGCTATTCACCTTATCTGTGCCCCTCATGATTTTATAAACCTCTATAAAGTCACCCCTCAGCCTCCTAAGCTCCAGGGAAAAGAATCCTAACTTATCCAGCCTCTCCTTATAACTCAGAATCAGAATCAGAATTAGATTTATTATCACTGATATATGTCATGAAATTTGTTGTTTTGTGGCAGCAGTACAGTGCAAGACATAAAGACATAAAAATTACTATAAATTATAAAAATAAATAATTAGTCCAAAAGAGGAATAATGATGTAGTGTTCATGGGTTCATGGACCGTTTGGAAATCTGATGGTGGAGGGGAAGAAACTGTTCCTGAAATGTTGAATGTGGGTCTTCAGGCTCCTGCACCTCCTCCCCAATGGTAGTAATGTGAAGAGGGCATGTCCCGGGTGGTGAGGGTCCTTCTTGAGGCACCGTCTCTTGAAGATGTCTTCGCTGGCGGGGAGGGTTGTGCCTGTGATGGAGCTGGCTGAGTCTACAGCCCTCTGCAGCCTTCCAGTCCTGGTAACATCCTTGTAAATATTTTTCGCACCCTCTTCAATTTAATGACATCCTTCCTGTAGCAGGGCCACCAGAACTGTATGCAGTACTCCAAATGTGGCCTTACCAATGTCTTGTACGGCCGTAACAAGATGTCCCAACTCCTGTACTCAATATTCTGATTGATGAAGGCAAGCATGTCATGCATGTTCTTCACTGCCCTGTCTACCTGTGTTGCCACTTTCAGGGAACTATTTGCCTACACCCCAGGTCTCTCTGTTCTATAACAATCCCCAAGGCCCGACCATGTTGTATGATGCACAGATTTTTATCTTGCTGCTATTTTCTCTTTCTTCCTCCCCTTCAAGTACTGACTCCCACTGATCCTAAGGTGATGGGGATGAACTGAAGTACAGTTAAACTCCAATAATCTGACATCCGATTGTTCAGAAAATTTGATGGTGGCCACCTGGCTCACTCATTAATTTAGAATGTGAGCTGGGAGTCCAGAGTGCAAGTGGAGTGTATGACCAGAGCCAGAGTTGGGATCTGGAATAACAGGGGCAATGGAAATGGGTAGGTTTGTCACAGGAGCTGGGATCAGGAATGCTTGTATATTTCCCATTCCCTTTACACTCACCAGGTTCATTGGAAAATTTATTATACCACTGTGAAACGTGTAAAACAGAAGTGAAATAAAAATGATGCAGGGTTCTGATCCAAAGTGTCCACAATTCCACTCCCCTCACTGATGCTGCCCGACCCAATGAGTTCCTCCAACAGGTTGCTTGTTGTTCCAGATTCCAGCATCTGCAGTCTCTTGTGTCTCTCTGAAATAAAAGTGTATTTGGAGTAACATCCAGTCATCCAGAAAATCTGCTAGTCCAACACCACCAAAGTACTGAGGGATTATTGGAGTTTTACTGTATGTCAAGTCTCTTTCATGTCTTGCTTAACTGAATTGGATGTTCTTTACCTGTGAGCCTGGACCATGAATATCAGTGGGCTATTCACGATCCTTTCCCCTTTATACATCCCTCTCCCTGGTGACTGGCAATCCAAAGCTACCTGACTTCTTATTTCTCCTGCCCCTTCCTGCAGCATCCTAGCGAATTCCACAGAGATCAGGAATGAAGCATGGAATGCAGGGGTCTGTGCAGTTGAGAAGTACACATGCTCTCATCACAGTAATTAGAGGTTTTCTGACAGTAAGCTGACCACATTAAGCCTTTGCCATTTTAGTGATGAATAAAGTGGTCAGAATTGACACTATCAGTAAGATAGTAGGATTTATACCCAAAGAAAACTTCCTGTGAACTTTGCTAATATCTGTATGTTATTCAAAGTAAGCATTACTGGTCCCTTGCACTAAGACCCCTTTTGGTGATGTTATAAACTATATTGGCACATAATTCTGCAGCAACACAGAGCAGTGGTTCTGCACTTGGAGCTTCCAGAGATAAAATATAAGAGTGCTGGAACTGCAATCTGATTGGAGTAAGGACTTACATTTCCATTGTGACTCTTGTCTTTTTCTGAGAAGCTCGCCACGTTGGAGAGACGTCTCAACAATTTCCTCTTCTGGTTTCAGACTTCCAGCATTCAGGCATTTTCTTTCATTTTGCCTCAAAAGACTGGACAAAGGTGCAGTCTTTTGAAGCAAAATGAAAGAAAATGCTTGATGATGCTGTGTACTTCCTGAATGAGATGGGAGCAAAATCAGCCAATTAATCCTCTTTCACATTGCATTCCCCGTAGCTGCCTCAACTAGAACTGGCACAGATTTGGGACCAGTTGCTGCTGGCTTCACCAAGCTAGGGAGTGATCCTGGCATGGAATGATCAAAGGCAAAGACAAAGTGTCTCAGACAGTGGGGAATGTCCTCTCCGGGCATGAGAGTTTACTATACATTGAAATATAATGTTTCTTCTGTGTTGAAGTTAGATGATACAGTGTAAATAAACACATGTTTGGCAGAATGCAAACCGGTAAAAGGTGATTGGGTCTGTTATGCTTTATTTATGGAATTCCCAACAAGTTCTGCTACTTTTCTTTTTGTTTTAATTGTGTTCTTCCTTATAAAAATAATGTAAAATTTATGTTTAATTTATGTTTTTCTTGTGAACGTTGTTTATATGATGCTTTGTACCTGTGATGCTGCTCCAATTAAGTTTTTTATTGCACTTATGCATACATGTACTTGTGAATATGACAATAAACTTGACTTTGACTTTGACTTCAGTGTAGACTTCTGTCCTTGAATGACCATGGCCAATAATGAAAACCTAAACATTTGCCTTCTATAGGTTTTGGATTGCACTGAATTATCATTGGTGTTGTACTCTACCACAGTGGTTTTCAACCTTTTTCATGCTGCGGACCCCCAGAACATGTCCTTGTTAGATGGCAGAGCCCCCAAAGCCCACAAAATCAAACAATTGGTAATTCATGCATACAACACTTAAATTACTGCACATAGGCCCTATTGAAATAGTGACTATTTCAATCACCAATAATTACCAGCGGTGTCTTTCAGTGTTCAGTTCAATGTGAAGGTTGTGCCTGTTTTATAATGCAGAGTTTGTCCAAACGTGGTGGTATGTGCGACAAACATACGTGTATGTCATCCTCAATATTCAGTCTTGATCTGTATTTGGTTTTCATGGCAGTGACTGCAGAAAATGCTATTTCGCACAAGTAAGTGGTTGCAAATGGTAACAGAACATTAATGGCTTTGCCAGACAGCAGTGGATATTCCTGGGAACATGCTATCCAGAATGACAACAGTGACATTCGGTTGTACTGCAAGCGCAAAGTCCTGTCAGATGACAGTTCAGCCAATTCTTCTTGTTCATGTCCAGTTAAATCAGTAAGCATGCGTTCAAATGGATTTTGAATCTAATCAAACATGCTCGTGTCATTGTCGCCGAAATACCCATGGAAATAATGTGACAGCTGTTGAATATGCTTCAAAACGGTGCTCGCAATGGCCTCTGTCTTAGTCTCGTTCATTGTCAGAAAGTCAGCCAGCAATGGAAGCATATCGTAGACGCCTTGCTCACATCTTCCCTTCCAGATACGGAGTTTTTTCTGGAAGGCATTGATCTTGTCGTGCGTTTTCAGAACATTTGAGCCAGCTCCTTGCAATGATAGATTTAAGCTGTTCAAAATTTTGAAAATATCTGCAAGATAAGCTAATCTGGCAACCCACGTCTCATCTGCCAAGAACTGTGCTAATGATCCGTTATGCTCATTTAGAAAAATGAGCAGTTCATCTCACAATTCATATACATGCTGCACAACGCGGCCTCGTGACAGCCATCTGACTTCTGTATGTAGCAACAAATGCTTATGCTCGGCTTCCATTTCACGGCATATGTTTTCAAACAAACGATGATTGAGTGGCCTGGCTTTGATAAAGTTAATGATTTTAATGCACATGGAAAACACATCCGCAAGATTTTCATCCATATCCTTTGCAGCCAAAGCCTCACGGTGAATCATGTAATGGGTTGCTGCTACATGTGGAGCTACTTCTTTCACTCGTGCGACTAGACCCGACTTCCGTCCAGTCATTGCGGCAGCACCATCTGTGCATACTCCAATACACTGTCCACGCCAATGCCGATTGTACAAAAAAAGTGTCAAGCACACGGAAAAGTTCTTCACCAGTTGTACGCCCTGGGAGTGCCTTGCAAAGCAAAAAGTCTTCCAAAGCCTCTCCTTCCCAGCAATATCGAACATAAACCAACAACTGCGCAGCACTGGCAACATCAATACGTTCATCGAGCTGAATCGCAAATCTGACTTGCTGAAGACGTGCTATCAGCTGGCTCTGTATATCTTCCGCCATATCGCCAATTCTTCTGCTTACTGTGTTATCAGACAGTGGAATGGCTTTCAGTTTTTGACTGGATTCTTTTCCCAGTACAATTTCGCACATATCTACTGCTGCAGGCAGTATAAGCTCTTCTCCAATTGTGTGAGGCTTTCTGGAATGATGCGCGAAGAGCCTTCTCATTTACAGTGGCGCAGGCTGTCATTTTGCCTTTCTGCTTGAGGTACAGCTCCTTTTGCTGCTCAAAGTATTCCTTCGGCTTACTGGCAATATCTGGATGCACTGTTGTGAAATGGCGCTTCAATTTCGATGGTTTCATTGCATCGTTGGACAGTGTTTGCAAACACACAAAATAGAGAGGTTGGTCAGCATTTGTCCCCACTGCGATGGAGCCATATGAAATGTAATCTGGATCGTACTTGCATTGTTTTCTCTTTCGGTCACCCTTATCCCCTTCGTCATCAGAATCTTCCAGTTTCCGGTCAGCTTTTCTCTTCAGAAATTTCTCCATACTCAGCAATACACAGTGGACAGTTTAATTACTATTACTGATAAACAAAATTGTCAAAACTAATCTAAAATTTACACACTTGCGCACTTTTCGTTTAACGGTAACGAGTGGCATAAATGCACGGTAAGTAAGCAATATTATAAGGCACACCAACAACGTCACTCAATCTCACTAATGCTACCGTGAGCAACAGAATAGTAGTGAGTAGTGAACACTACTGACTACTCTGACTACACAAATCGAATATTAAGCGGCAGCTTACCAGAAGGGAACATCGTCTAAGTCTCTAAGATTGTCACCTGTAACAGATAGAATTGATATGGCCTATTTTCTGAATAGTGGAAAACTGGAGCAAGCAAGTAAGCTACTTCTTTGTAACAGGTCGCTTTTCCATTATTTTCTTGGCTTGCTCGCAGACCCCCTGGCAACCCAACCGCAGGTTGAAAACCTCTGCTCTACCACTGCACACAACTAAAGTCTTGTTCAGTTCCAAGATTAAACTGTGGAAAAGATTGCCTTTATAATTAGAAAGATAACACTATAAAATTTGTTAAGGTGTTACAACAAAAGAGTTCCTTCGCATGTTAAGAATATTTATTATTACATCGAATACACACACAGATATAGATTGATTGGTCCATTTAGTCCCAAGATTTCTTACCAGCTTCAGCCAACTTTAGCAACAGAACCTTCTGCTCTTTTCTCCCTTATTGTTCATTTAGTTTCCCCTTTCATGTGGAAAAGAAGTATCTTGCTATCTGAATGAGGGATGTCAATTTCCTTCCCCTCTATCTCTTGCTCTTTTCACTTAGCTGTAACCTTTCTTCCTCCTTCATTTATACTGATCGGGAGTGACTACGGGTTCAGGGGAGCTGAGAAGCATCTGAAAATATATGGATAACCTGAGGTTATGTAAACTTATGCAGACATTTGCCCAATAATATTAAGGATGTGCTTGAATGTCATTCAAAACCCGGTGAAACTAACTTTCTGCACATACTTCTGACACATCAATAGGCTGCTTCAACAAGCACTTTTCTTGTTTATTCAAGACCTAAATATACTATTCTATAAATCTTCCCCCTTCCCCATAGAGACTGCAGATGCTGGGATCTGGAGCAGGAAACAAACTGTTGGAGGAACTCAGTGGGTCAGGCAGAATCTGCGGAGGGAAATTGGACAGTCAACGTTTCATCAGGACTGAAAGATAGAGGGGGAGGATAGCCAGTATAAAGCGGTGAGGGGAAGCAGTGGAGCAAGAGCTGGCAAGCGATAGGTGGATCCAGGTGAGGGGGGTGATAGGCAGATGGAGGAGGGAAGGGTGGAAATAATGACAGGGGCTGGGAGGTGATAGGTGGAGGCAACAAAGGGCTGCAGGTGACGGAATCTGAAAGGAAAGGAAGGTGGAGCATGGAACCAAAAAAAAAATTGTTTTTTGCTCTCTTCGCTGTAGGTTGAACTTGAGACTTGTTGTCCTTCTGAGACTCACTCTCTCCAGGTTGTGGTTTCCCCATTTTACCTTCCACCTGCGCTCCTCAAGGATTGAGCTCAGCTTGTTCCCAGCCTTGACCCTGGGGCTGGCCAACATCATGGGCCTTGTTCTTCTCAGTGTAAGAAAGGACATGCATGGAATATTCATCACCCAGCCTTAATGTTCCGAGACAGCACGAGTTCATTTTAATGCTTTGCATTTTTATGGACCAGCATAACTGCAAATTGTCAATGCACCGCATCAGTAATCTTTCACACATTAACTCCTGCTCATAAATTTTTTCATTTTATGTAAGCATTTTCAACCTGGAATGAAATAGCCTTGAGCAAAACTGATAGATAATGGACTTTTTAATCCACAATTTTCGACAGAGAGCTTGGTTGCCTGGATTTTCTTTTTATTGATTTTTGGGATTCAGGCATTGTTAACAAATTAACATTTATTACCCATCCCTAATTCCCCTTTATTTGATAGTGATGAGCTGTCTTCTTGAACTGCTGCAGTCCTTTGGTGAATGTTCTCTCACTGTGCTCTTGGGGAGAGAGTTCCAGTGTTTAGATCCAGTAATGATGAAGGACTGACAACATATTTCCAAGACAGCATGGTGTGCAGAGGGGAACCTGTAAGATTGTGGTGTTCCTCTGCACCTACTGCGCTTGTCCTTCTTGATGGCAGAGGTCATGGGTTTGGAAGTTGGACTAGGCAGGGCAAGTAACTGCAGTGCAATTTGTTGTTGGTGCACACTGCAGCCACTGTGTGCCAGTGGCGGAGAGAATAATGTGGAGGGTGGTGACGAGATAGGCTGCTTTGACCTAGATAATGCCAAGTTTCTGGAGAGCTGGGAGTGTTGCATTCATCCTGGCAAGTGGTGATTTGTATCTTGTAGATGATGGAAAGGCTTTGGGATGTCACGAGGTGAGTCTCACTGTAGGATAGCTTACTCTCCTGGAATGGTATTTATGTGACTGATCTAGTTGCGCTCTGGTCAATGGTAATTCCCAGGATACTAAGAAGATATCGGTGATAGTAATGCCAGTGATGATTTGGAAGGGATGAGGGGCATTAACCAACATATTTGTATGACCCTTAGCATAACTTGATCAAACAATACTCAGTACAGTTGGATCCAACATAGAACGTAGAACATAAAACAGTACAGCACAGGAACAGGCCTTTCGGCCCACCATGTCTCTGCTGACCATGATGCCAATCTAACTAATCCTATTGACCTGCATGTGGTTTAAACCCCTCTTTTCCCTGCCTGTTCATGTGTCTGTCTAAATGCAGCTTAAACACTGAATTGTATCTGCTTCCACCACTTCTGTGGAGGCACGTTCCAGGCACCTACCACTTTCTGTATAAAAAAACCTCCCTCATATATCTCCTTTAAAGTTTCCTCCTCTCACTTTAAATCTATGCCCTCTAGTATTTGACCATTCACCAAAAAATAAAGACTCTGACTATCTATCTTTTCTATGCTTCTCACAATTTAATACACATCTATCAGGTCATTCACTCAGCCTCCAAAGCAAAGCAAAGCAATTTCTCCTGCTGAAAAATTAGGTGAACTAGGATAATATAAGCATGTGAAAGGAGTTCAATAGATAAAATAATTGAAAGAAAAAGAAGACATGCAGCAAGAAAGAGGTTGTAGATAAAGGAATAGGGCAAGTGTAATTACATTGGAGAAATATTATCTTATTCATCTGGGTAAGGCTTCAGTAAAAGGTGCCTTGGAATTTGTGCGTTGCATTCCAAGTCCCTCACCATTGGAACTTACCTCTGCAAAACTGTTGGTGCCTTTGCAAAGTCTGTATTCTGCCTTAGCATTTTCTCACATTCACTAAATTAGTGAAGGATAGCTGGTAATTTAAACTAACAAAGGTATTTTATTTACAACAGAACTTACTTTGTGCAAAGCAGAAAAACTGCAGATGCTGGAAATCTTAAATAAAAACAGAAAATGCTGGAAACAGAGTGAATGTTTCAAGTTAAAGCCAAGTTTATTGTCATATGCACAAGTACATGTAAGCACAGGTGCAATGAAAAACTTACTTGCAGCAGCATCACAGGCACATGGCATCAGATATGTAACATTCACAAGAAAAACATAAATCAACCATAAATTATACACAATTTTAAAAGAAAGAACACAACTAGAACAAAAATGTCAATTTTAGTGCAAAGTGATCAAAGTGGTCATAGTGGTCATAGTGTTGCTGTACTGTAGTGATTAGGGTTGTGCTTTTGGTTCAAGAACCGAATGGTTGAAGGGAAGTAGCTGTTCTTGAACATGGTGGTGTGGAACTTCAGGCTTCTGTACGTCCTGCCCGATGGTAGCTGTGAAAGGATGGGCATAGCCTGGATGGTGAGGATCTTAGATGATATATGTTGCTTTCTTGAGGTAGCACCTCATGTAGATACTTCCAGTGGTGGGGAGGGATCTGCCCATGATGTATTGAGCTGAGTTAGGTTGAAGACCCTTTGTCAGAACAGGGACAAGAGAAACAGATGGAAATCCCATTGGAGAGTAGAGTTCTGACTGAGGGTCTTTGACTTGAAAGGTTAACTCTTTTTCTGTTCCCACAGATGCAGCCTGACCTACTGAGTGTTTCCAGCATTTTCTGTTTTTCTTTTATATTGTGCCATCAGTATTTCTCAGAACAATGGTCTTTACAGCTACAGACTGCCTCTGCAAGCATCTATAGCAACATACAGAGAGCAGCTGGTCACATGCTACAATACTTATTGTGGTACCATACAATATTATGTATGTTAGATCCCCCTTTAATAATGAAGAATCAAAAGAAAAATCACATCTTCAATTCTGTCCAATCCCTGTGTGCTTTACTTTAGGCCAAGATCCTTCCGATACCTGCGTAGACAGACAGCCCTTGCAGACCTAGTCCTAACCCTTGCTGAGCTGTGTTGCTCCCATTCTGCACGTTAGTGATGCACTTTCTGGTATCTCCATACTTGCTTCCATCACTTCAGAGGTTTTTCTGAAATGGCACCCATTCCTCTTACATGGGACGTCTTCTTTCGCCGTGATCTGGTATGATTTGGTGTGCAGTGTGGGTCGAGACACCAAAGCCTTCTGCCTTATCTGGCATCCGTTTGGTGTGAACTGAGACTGCATCTCCAACTCTTAGTGAAGTCACTTCTGTTGTAGTCATGTGCCTGCCTTCTGCCAGCAACCTTCAGTTGCACTCTTTAGCACCTTAGTTCTAAATGCCTTTCTCTTGGGGTGAGTACGGTACTAGATTTTCTATGTGTAAGTCTCTGCACAGGACCATCTGTCTTCCTTTGGGTTGGGTTCTGGAGGAAGGCTTGGATGCTTAAATAGTCATCATCAGCAGTTCCTTGGCACTTTCACAACATCTCCACACTTCCATTGTCCTGTGGAAATTGAGGAATTGATGCCCGGCAATCAAACTGTCCATCCTCCTCTGCACCCTCTCCAAAGCCTCCGTGTACTTCCTATAATGGGTTGACCAGAATTGAATGCAATACTCCAAATGCAGCCTAACCAGTTTTATAAAGCTACAACATAACTTCCTGATTCTTAAACTTATTGTATTGACTAATAAAAGCAAGCATGCCATACGCCTTCTCTACCGCGCTATTGACTTGTGCGGCCACAGTGCCAGATATTCACCCATGAAAGCCATGCTAGTTTGCATAACACTCATTCAAACACCTTCTCTCCTGCAGGACATGACGACCACAGGCAGACACAACAGACGGTTACTGGAAGGACCGGGTATGCCTGCATGTCCCAAGCTCCAAGGAGCAAAGGAGGCAGGCTGTCCATTATTGGGATGACCTCTGCCAAAACGATGGCTTTGCTGCATCTAAAACCATCAAAGGTAATACGATCAAATCCTTCTATCTAGCTTCCGATGTTTCCTTCAGATTTGCAAACTCAGACATGTAAGCATGCACCCTTTAATTCATAGCCTCGCCCCTCCCCACAACACAAACTTACTCTTCTCCTTTTATCATTCTTCATATTAGCCTGGGTGGTGCAGGAGCAGCTTCAGACAGTACTGGCGAAAACCAACCACATACACGATCACTAGCTCAGATACTGACACCACACATAAATTCAGGAATAGGCATGGGTGAGGCACTGAACACAAACGACTGATAACCAGGAGAGGGTCAAAGAGGGCACAGGTGTTATTTCACTGAAGGGCAAGGCAACTGATGGGGTGCCCTCCAGAGGACAGATTAGGACCATGATTAGTGGCCTACAGAAGTTAGTGAACAGAATAGCACAATGAAATACTCCGACACCAGGAATGCCAAGGTGGAGGGGGCATCCAGCAGCAACTTTGACACAGGTTTTGTACAGATTAAAGCCAATCCCTTCCAGTGAGGAAGTGGTAGCCATCTCCAACCATGATGCAGCACCTAACATCCAACTGGTGACAGGGACAGTTGTGGGACGATAAGATAACTACTTCATGGAGAACTCAGGATAAGGGGACTATCAAAAGTCTGGGTCCAGATCTACACTTCCTCCTCTTTTGCTTCATGGTTCATTACTTGGTAACCTTTCACCACCCAGAAGCCAGCTGCTCAGAGGCAGAAGCCTACATCCCAAGTGCCAATAAATGGGATGAGTGTAGATGGGCATTTGATGGTCGGCATGGACAAGGTGGGCCAAAGAGCCTGTTTCTGTGCTGTGTGTCTCTAAGAATCAGAATGCTGCATCAACATTTTAACAAAAAAATTGTTAAGATCACTCAGGAGTCAAAAATTTTAGAAAGCAATGCAAGGCTCCATAGGCATATGAGAATTTATTTCAGATTTTGTGCATTGAAATCCTTTAGATTTTTCAAGATATTGTGATTCTATTCAAAGTGGAGAGAAAACACTTGTGGTGTTCTGGGTGTAATGGATTGGAAACTCTGGATGACTGTGAGACGTGGACCAGTTTCCAGTGGGTGAAATGAGTTAACGACATCTGTCAGCATTGAGATGACGAACAGCAGAGTCAGTGTGATGTACTGAAGCAATCATAATATATACTGCATTGGAATTTTCCATTAAAAGTTCACATTTTGAATTAAAGGGCAAACTGGGAATATGTTCCAATCTGTTTTAAATTATCCAAATATTTGCTGGCTCACCATTTGCTGACACAGATTATAATAAACACCAAACAGACCTGCATCACATCAGGGTGAGTGTTCCAAACCAATGCTACGACATAACTAGGGGAATGCATTTCAAGCAAGCAGGAAAGAATAGGTAGAATTTTCAGTATAGAGGAGTCTATCAAAAGGCTGTCATGTCTTCCACCAATCCACACAGCATCATCTCATTATCACCATCATCATCTCTCCCTGGAGAAACTATGAGATTGCAAGAGATTGTTTTCGTATCAGGGCATCACACAGACCTTTATAAACCAAAGACATACTTTTGCATTTACTGTTGAATCATAGGTAACGCAGAAGGCAATTTCACTCAGCAAGATCCAACTCAAAGCCATATTATCATGATCAGATGAACAGATCTTCAAGTCACACCTTGCGAGGAATGAATATTGGCTACGAAAGTGGGGAGGATTATCCTGCTCTTTTTTAAAATAGTGTTGTGTGATCTTTTACATTCACCAAAGGGACGGATGGGCCTCAGTTCAACATCTTATCAGAAAGATGGCATTTCTTACAGTCTAACATTCACTTACAAGCGCAACACGAACACCAGACTCAAATTTCCACTCAAACATCTCGATTAGAATTTGAATCCCTGACCTTTTGACCCAGAGGCAAGGGCATTCTCTGTCTCAGTATCTCATTTACTCACTGTCTAAGTTACTGGAAAAAGTTGGTAATTTAATTTTCTACATGAAACATCTTACATAGCAAGCTGGCATGCCAACAGTTGTATTCTTCCAAATAGCCTTCTTCTGCAACCTGTCTCCAAATACTGTTACAACACTAGCTGCAGCTAGTCACATGCTGCAATGCTTAAAGGGTTGGCAGCATTGAAAGGACAATTATTGGATATGCAGAAACATTACACTGGCCACCTAAGAGAGGATGTATAGTCTTACTGAAATTTCCTATTTTGTGTGTGTATTTGCCTACAAGACATTCTGATATGGAGCTAGGCTTTGTGTCAATTGACTGAATCCAACCTAGGACTAACTATTCTGATCCATGGTGTAGTCTTGCTTAAAATGGACTCATCCCAGGTTACCATGGTGCTGAATAACTCTGGGAAGTATTGTCATTGGCTGATTGCTGTTGAATGCTCAGCTGTCACAGAATTCTTTGTGGCTCAGAGTTACGAATATCTGACAGATAATCACCTAGGAGAGATGGTTGTGTAGGGCTGAGGTGTTCTCTGGTTCAGAGTCTGGACACATTATGGAGTGGGAGGTGGAAGGGAGCAATAAGTGGTGCTGGGGTATCTCAGCAGCTTACCAGAGACTCATTGGACCAGCATGTGGGAGTGGTGTTGAGTCAATTTCCTTGTTGATAATGCAAATCATTCCAATGATTTAAAATGTCACTGTCTCTGGTCCACGCTGAAGAGCCATATTAGATATCCGAACATCCATCCCACAGTGCTAATGCACCACAGGGCAAGGATGAGCATAAACCAGCAGAGTGTCTCCAAAGGATGTTTCCATCTCTATTTTGATGGATGTACCCTGCAAACTGACACAACTAATGCACAAAATCTTGACTGCAATCTCTGAGCTGACTCACAATCTATAAGCTATCAGTCCTTAGGATGGTCAAACCAGAGATGTTTGCCAGTCTCAGACCAACCACCATTACTTGGGACAGGCACAACTGCCAATCTTACTCACTTAGAGGACCGTCAAAAACTGTACTGGGCCATTGAAAGATCCTCTGGTATGGATTAGAAGGGATTGTCAGGGTATGGTTGAGCTATTGCTGAAATAACAGTAATAGGTTGTGCAACTAACAGCAAGATTAATAATAAAATTGATGAGGATACCATCTTAGACAGAATACGAAAATTATGTTAGATTATGTACAATGTAAACCCAAATTATGTAAAATTATGTAAAATGTAAACCCATCTGACAACCATGCAGGGCTTCTTCAGCAGCTTGGAAAGGTATCCTCTGAAACCTCAATCTCCCATCATCTTTCACCCCTCCTCAGTCCATCAATCACATACTGGCCCCTCTCTCACCATTCCCCCTCTCCTCTTTATACTGGCCATCTCCCCTCTCCACCCTTAGTCCTGATGCAAGATTTCAATCCAAAGCATCAACAATTCCTTTCCCCCCACAGATGTTGCTCGATGCTGAGTTCCTCCAGGCAGATTGTTTGTTCTCCAGATTCCAGCATCGGCAGTCTCTTGTGTTTCCATTCTTTTAATGACATACTGGAGGTTAGGTTAGTCTCTCTGGTTGTTGATATAGTTCAAAGTTTTAAACGAGTGATAAATCAGACCCAGTTACCTTTGGGTAAATTAGGTCGAGTGTAAGTAAGATGCTCAAAGGTGTCACAAGAGATAATCTTTACGATAACCTTCAGTGAGGGCACATGACTAGAGTTCAAGAGAATTTTCAACGTGGATGAGGATGGCTCAGTTATTATTTCTTACTTGGACTTTAAGAAAGCTTTTATAGAGTACCTTAGGGAAAGCAAAGCTCAGAGAGAATCTAGTGACATTAATAGAAGTTTGAGAATGTGTTGTATGGCCAAAGGCCATGGATTTCGATCTGGTTGGAGTTCAGCTACCATAGGTATAATGTATGTTTAGTGGGTCATAGCCACTCACAAACCCATTGCCAAACCTAGTTATATATAAGTGAGGGTGTAGAGTTCAAAGCGTGAAAATAAAATCAGAATCAGAATTGGAATCAGATTTATATCACTGACTTAGATGATGTGAAATTTATTTTGTGGCGGCAGTACAGTGTAAATACATAAAATTATTATAAATTACAAAAATAAATAAATAGTGCAAGAAAAAAGGAATAATGAGGTGGTCTTCATGGGTTCATGGACCGTTCAGAAATCTGATGAAAAACAAAACTGCAGATAATGGAAATCTGAAACAAATATAGAAAATGCCAGAGGCACTCAGCAGGTCAGGCAGCATCTGTGGAAAGAGAAACAGTTAACATTTTAGATCCAGGGACCTTCATCAAAACTGGGGAAATGGTTCTAACAAAGAGACTCAGATCTGAAAAGTTAACTGTTTCTCTTTCTACAAAAGTTGCTTGACCTGCTGAGTGGTTCTGGTATTTTCTGTTCAAAGTGTGAATTATGAGAAAAGGTTGAGCGAGCTAGGGCTTTTCTCTTTGGAGTGATGGAGGATGAAAGGTGATTTGATAAAGATGTGTGAGATTATGAGAGGCATTCATAGAGTGGACAGCTAGCACCTTTTTCCCAGGGTAGCAATGGCCAATACCAGAGGACATCTGTTTAAGGTGAATGGAAGAAACTTTAGTGGAGATGTCAGAGGTAGGTTTTATACACAGAGAGTGGTGGGTGCCTGGAATACACTGCCAGGGGTAGTGGTGGAGGCTGATATAATAGGAACATTTAAGAGACTTTTAGATAGGCACATGGATGTAAGAAAAATGGAGAGTTATGGGTTGTGTAAGAGGGAAGGGTTAGATTGATCGTGGAGGAGGTGTTCATATAGTTTGGCACAACGTTGTGGGCCAAAGGGCCCACTCTGTGCTGTACTGTTCTAAGTTCTATGTTCTATTTATTTATGGTCTTCTTATTAACTTCTTCTGGAACCTTCTATGGACAGAGCCCAGAAAGTAATCAGTCACATCACACAACCCTTAAGGGAACATCCTGAAAGGAGCAAATGTGCTCACAAGCAATATTATATAAACTACAAGAGGATTCCCAAGGTTCAGTTCCAGGACCTTCGACTTCACAACCTTCATTAGTGTCATAATTGTGAAAATGGTTCGCTATGGTGGTACTAACCTTCAACAATTCCAACGTGTCGGACTCCAATATATAGATAAGTTGTTTTCAACTTTGACATGCATGGTATTACCTACAGTGAACAGAACTGAACCCAGTGGTGCTTACCATCCAGGTGATGTTTGAATCTTAACTGAAACATGGGCAATGGCACATAGTCTGGGGCTTTCTTGGAGAATATAATGTTACAAGCACTCCACCAAGCATGTGGAGTGCCTGATAGGGGAAAGTACACCAACAATCCTATCCTACCCAAAGGGAGCAGAACTCCCCACTCTCTTATTCATGGCAAGCCAAGAAGATAAATTTCACAGTCTTATCAAGGAGCCAACATACAGCATAATTCTCCCTCAGGTAATGAATATCAACAACTTGTTTAACATCAAGTAAATGATACAGCACAGTAAGTGACCATTTGGCCCATCATTCCTCTGACAGCCCTTTGAAAAAGCTATCCATTTACACCCAGAACTCCGTCATTATTTCCCTTCCAAGTATTTATCCAGTACTTTTTTGTGTTTGTTGAATCAACTTGCAGCATCTTTTCGGGTTGCACCTTTTAGATCCTCTTCCTGAAAGTTACATTTAAGAATAAACATTTTGCTTCTAGCCAATATATTTTGTTTATAATAGTCCAAAAGGTTCCATTTTAGCTGCAAATTCTCTTCTCTCCTCTGTACAAGGACTGTCATCTTAATCCAAACATGTCAGGACTTAGGCCTGAAGTGGGCAGTTTAAAAAGCGAAAGAAACAACTTCAGCGGTTTCGTTTTCGGGTCGTTTCAGCGGACTTCAGACTTTGGAGCAGCTAAGTTTTTTTTCTCTCTAATTGGGAATAGTGGGGCAAGACTGCGCAGGCATGTGACGTAAGCGGTTAGTGGTGGGCAGTTTAAGAAGAAAACCACCATATCCAGCGGGCAGCGTTCGGAGCGGGCAGCGGAGTGAGAGGAAGCAGAGTGATTGGGCTTTGGCTCAAGGGTCTTAGGCATAAAGGGGTGAGGCATGTGAGTAGCTGGTAGGTTTACCTGTTATCTGTTATTGTTATGAATTTTAAGTAGAATAAAACTAGGTAGGGAAAGAATTAGTTCAGATGGAGGACATGGTGGTGTGCAGCAGCTCCTTGATGTGGGAGCCAGTGGACCCTGCTGGGGTGCATGGTGACCACCTCTGCAGTAAGTGCTGGAGGCTGATGGAACCAGCTCAGAATTGATGAGCTGGAGTCACAGCTTCAAACACTGTGAAGCATCAGGAGAGAGAGAGAGAGTTATGTAGATACTGTGCATCGGGAAACAGTCACCCCCCTTAGAGCAGGTACTTCTAGGGTCCAGGAAGCAGATAGAAGGGTGACTGTCAGGGGAGAGAAAAAGAAAGAGAACAGGCAGATAGTGCAAAGGACCCCGGAGGCTGTTCCCCTCAATAACAGGTTTTCTGCTTTGGCTGCTGTTGAGGGGGATGACCTGCAGGGATCAGGCAGCAGTAGCCAGGTCTCTGGCACTGGGACCGGTCCTGCTGCTCAGAAGGGAAGGGAGGAGAAGAGGAGGGCTGTGGTGATAGGGGACTCGATAGTCAGGGAAACAGATAGGAGGTTCTGTGGAAGTGAGCATGAATCCCGGATGGTATGTTGCCTCCCAGGTGCCAGGGTCCAGGATGTCTCTGATTGGGTCCACAGTATTCTTGAACAGGAGGGAGAACAGCCAGAAGTTGTGGTACATGCTGGTACCAATGACATAGGTAGGAAGAGGGATGAGGTCCTGAAAAGTGAGTTTAGGGAGCTAGGCAGAAGGCTGAAGAACAGGACCTCAAGGGTAGCAATCTCGGGATTGCTGCCAGTGCCATGTGATAGTGAAGGTAGGAATAGGAGGAGATGGCAGATGAATACATGGCTGAGGAGTCGGTGCAGGAGGGAAGGCTTTAGATTTTGGATCATTGGATCTCTTCTGGAGAAGGTGGGACCTGTACAGAGAGGATGGGTTACACCTGAACCCGAGGGGGGGGGGGCAATATCCTTGCAGGCAGGTTTGCTAGGGTGGTTTGGGAGGGTTTAAACTAGTTTGCGAGGGGGATGGGAACCAGAGGGGTAGGTCAGAGGAAGAAGGGGATGGGGAAAAGTCAGATTGAACATGTAGAGAGGCTTTGAGGAAGGAGAGGCAGAGTATAGGGTATAAAAGTAGAAAGGTGGATGGGCTAAAGTGCATTTACTTAAATGCAAGAAGTATCAGGAATAAGGGAGATGAACTGAGAGCTTGGATAAGTACAGGGGACTATGATACTGTGGCTCTTGCAGAGACTTGGCTGTCACCAGGGCAGGAATGTATATTGAATATTCCTGGATTTCAGTGTTTTAAAAGGGATAGGGAGGGGGGAGAAGAGGAGAAGGGGTGGCATTACTGGTCAGGGATACTATTACAGCTGCAGAAAGGGTGGATAATGTAGAAGGATCCTCTCTAGAGTTAGTATGCGTGGAAGTTAGGAACAAGAAAGGAGCAGTTACTCTACTGGGAGTATTCTATAGGCCTCCCGGTAGCAGCAAGGATACTGAGGAGCAGATTGGGAAGCAGATTTTGGAAAAGTGCAAGAATAACAGGATTGTTATCATGGGAGACTTCAACTTCCCAAATATTGATTGGTACCTGCTTAGTGCCAAAGGTTTAGACGGGCAGAGTTTGTTAAGTGTGTTCAGGACAGATTCCTGTCACAGTATGTTGACAGGCCGACTAGAGGGAATACCATACTAGATCTAGTATTAGGTAATGAACCAGGTCAGGTGACAGATCTCGCGGTGGGTGAGCATTTTGGGGACAGTGACCACTGCTCCCTAACCTTTAGCATTGTCATGGACAAGGATAGGAGCAAAGAGGATGGGAAGATATTTAATTGGGGAAGGACAAATTACGAGGATATAAGGCTAGAACTTGAGAGTAAAAATTGGGATTACATTTTTGAAGGGAAATGTACTATGGAGATGTGGTCATTGTTCAGGGATCTATTGCAGGATGTTAGGGATAAATTTGTCCTGGTGAGGCAGAGAAAGAATGGCAGGGTGAAGGAACCATGGTTGACAAGAGAGGTGGAACAACTAGTTAGGAAGAAAAAGGCAGCATACATAAGGTGCAAGCAGCAAACATCAGATAGGGCTCGTGAGGAATATAGAGTAGCAAGGAGGGAACTTAAGAAGGGGCTGAGGAGAGCAAGAAGGAGACATGAAAAGTCTTTGGCGAGTAGGGTTAAGGAGAATCCCAAGGCTTTTTTCTCGTACGTGAAGGGCAGAAGGATGACGAGAGTAAAGGTAGGACCGATTAGAGACAAGGGTGGGAAGATATGTCTGGAAGCTGTGGAAGTGGGTGAGGTTCTCAATAAATATTTCTCTTCAGTATTCACCAAAGAGAGGGGTCTTGATGACGCTGAGGACAGTGTTGGTAAGGTTAATGTTCTAGAGCATGTAGATATCAAGAGAGAGGATGTGTTGGAGCTGTTAGAAAATATTAGGACAGATAAGTCCCCGGGGCCTGACGGAATATTCCCCAGGCTGCTCCGTAAGGCAATGGAGGAGATTGCTGAACCATTGGCTAGGATCTTTGAGTCCTCATTGTCCACGGGAATGGTACCAGTGGATTGGAGGGTGGCATATGTTGTCCCCTTATTCAAAAAAGGTAGTAGGGATAGTCCAGGGAATTACAGACCAGTGAGCCTTATGTCTGTGGTGGGTAAGCTGTTGGAAAGGAGTCTAAGAGATAGGATCTATGAGCATTTCAAGAATCATGGACTGATTAGGGACAGCCAGCATGGCTTTGTGAAGGGCAGATCATGTCTCACAAGCCTGAAAGGGTTTGTTGAGGAGGTGACCAGGAAGATTGATGAGGCTAGTGCAGTAGATGTGGTCTACATGGATTTTAGTAAGGCGTTTGACAAGGTTCCACATGGCAGGCTTCTTCAGAAGGCCAGAGGGCATGGAATCCAGGTAGGCTTGGCCGTGTGGATTCAGAATTGGCTGGCCTGTAGAAAGCAGAGGGTTGTGGTGGAGGGAGTGCATTCAGATTGGAGGGCTGTGACTAGTGGTGTCCCACAAGGATCAGTTCTGGGACCTCTACTTTTCGTGATATTTATTAATGACTGGATGAGGGGGTAGAAGGGTGGGTTAGCAAGTTTGCAGATGACACAAAGGTCAGTGGTGTTGTGGATAGTGTGGAGGATTGTTGAAGCTTGCAGAGGGATATTGATAGGACGCAGAGCCGGGCTGAGAAGTGGCAGATGGAGTTCAATCTGGAGAAGTGTGAGGTGGTACACTTTGGAAGGACAAACTTCAAGGCAGAGTACAAGGTTAATGGCAGGATTCTGGGCAGTGTAGAGGAGCAGAGGGATCTGGGGGTTCATATCCACAGAGCACTGAAAGTTGCCACACACGTGGATAGGGTAGTTAAGAAAGCTTATGGGATGTTAAGCTTTCATAAGTCGTGGGATCGAGTTTAAGAGCCACGAGATAATGATGCAGCTCTACAAAACCCTGGTTAGACCACACTTGGAGTACTGTGTCCAGTTCTGGTTGCCTCATTATAGGAAGGATGTGGAAGCGTTGGAAAGGGTGCAGAGGAGATTTACCAGGATGCTGCCTGGATTGGAGAGTATGGATTATGAGGAGAGACTAAGGGAGCTAGGGCTTTACTCTGTGGAGAGGAAGAGGATGAAGGGAGACATGATAGAGGTATACAAAATATTAAGAGGAATAGATAGAGTGGACAGCCAGCTCCTCTTTCCCAGGGCACCAATGCTCAATACGAGAGGGCATGGCTTTAAAGTAATGGGTGGGAAGTTCAAGGGAAATATCAGAGGGAGGTTTTTTACCCAGAGAGTGGTTGGTGCATGGAATGTGCTGCCTGAGGTAGTGGTGGAGGCGAATATGTTAGTCAAGTTCAAGAGATTGTTAGATAAGCATATGGAGGAATTTAAAATAGGGGGATATGTGGGAGGAAGGGGTTAGATAGTCTTAGGCATGGTTTAAAGATCGGCACAACATGGTGGGCCGAAGAGCCTGTATTGTGCTGTATTGTTCTATGGTTCTATGGTTCTATATAGAGGATGGAGTTATGATTTGTGTTCTGATGTTTGTTTCCTTACTGAAGGAACAATGTTCATAACTGATGAGTCCATCTCAAGTGACACAGCTTTCTATCAAGTCGACTTGTCTCTGTAGATAAATTTTAGCTAAGCTGCCTGAAAATTAACTGGAGTGGTGATCCTAATATTACATAAGTGGCAGTTCTACTTGAGTTTCCATTGACTTGTTCAGTTTGACCTCCCTCACTGAAGTCCACAATGATTACTTTGCACTGGTTAAATACTCCTGGAATTGCTTTCTGTGTAAACACCAATATATGTCCCAATACAAATGCCAGTGTCAATTGGACTAAACATTAGCTGTTTTCCAATCATCTGCTACTAATCCAGTTTACTTAGGAGCTGCAAAGCAAATTTGTCACAACTCCCTAAACTCTCGCCAGAATACTTATGTCAGGCTGTTGTTCATTGACTACAGCTGGGCATGCAATACCATCATCCCCTCAAAACTTCTCGTCAAGTCCCAAGACCTGGGCCTCTGTACCTCCCTCTGCAAATGGATCCTCGACTTCTTCACTGGAATATCACAATCAGTATGGATTGGAAACCTCACCTCCTCCTCAATGACCATCAATACAGGTACACCTCAGGACTGCATGCTTAGCCCCTTGCTCTACTCTCTCCATACCTACAACTGTGTGGATAAGCATAGTTCCAATGTCATCCACATACTTGCCAATGACACCACTGTTGTTGGCAGAATCATGGATGGTGATGTGGAGGCGTACAGGAGTGGTATAGGTCAACTGGTTGATTGGTGTTGTAACAACAACCTTGTGCTCAACATCAGCAAAACCAAGGAACTGATTATGAACTTTAGGAAGGGGAAGTCAGGGTCTGTGGTGGAAAGGGTGAGTAGCTTTAAGTTCCTGGGTGTCAACATCTCGGAGGATCTATTGTGAGCGCAGCACATAGATGAAGAGGTTGCGCCAGCGTTTCTAATTTCTTAGAAGTTTAAGGAGATTCAGTACATCATCAAAGACTCTAACAAACTTCTACAGATGTACAGTGGAAAGCATTCTGACCATTTGCATCACAGCCTAGTATGGAAGCTCCAATGCACAGGAACGCAAGAGGCTACAGAGAGTAATGGACTCAGCCAGTTCCATCACGGGTACATCTCTCCCCACCATCAAAGACATCTACAAGAGACGATGTCTCAGGAAGGTGACATCCATCATCAGGGACTCCCATCATCTGGGCCATGCCCTCTTCTCATTGCTGCCATCAGGCAGGAGGTACAGGAGCCTGAAGACCCATGCCTCAAGGTTCAACAACAGCTTTTTCCCCACTGCCATCAGGTTCTTGAACTGACCTGAAAAATCCTAACACCTCGGATTATATTTCCCCCAACTTGTACTGATGTTGTTATGTTTACTTTTGTTTATTTTGTTGTGTTGGTTATGTATAATTTATGTTAGTTTATGTAATTTTTGTTTATGATGTTTGTAATGCACTGGGCTGCTGTGGCAGAAAGCTAATTTTCATGATATTTAAACCCTGAGTATGTATGCCCATGACAATAAATTTGAACTTAAAACTTGAAATTGAAACCTGATCTTACAGAAGCAGGTTGGCCAGAAATAGATCCCATTATACAGCACTTATATTCCATTTGCTTGTGGTTAATGTATATGGTTGATGTGATTGCGGTCAGTCCTCACCAGTGATAGATTGATCATCTGGCACCACTCTCCATTCTAAGTTCAATGCAATTTAAACCACTTTAGTAACAATAAGGAAATTCTTGCTGTATATAGTATTTTCCACTTTGCGCTTCGGGACTTCATCTGCCCAGATGACTATGGGATACAGCTGAACAGAATCCATTTATTTGTTCCGTTATTTAAGATCGTTGCTGGTCTTGTGGATAAACACACTTTCTACCTCAGTGTGGGTGATCAACTGTACTCACTCTGATTCTGTTTGGATTTCAGATGGAGAGGAACAGAAGAGTTCCTTCAGTTTTTTTTAACCTTTAGTTGCTAGTTCCTTGCAGATCTCAATGTAGAATTACTTGACCAAAAGGAGTGCATTTATAATAAGGAATAGTAGTACAAATTCTCTTATGTTTTTCTTATTGCTTATTTCAGTTTCCTTATTACATGACCTTGATGAGATTTGGTTGGAACTTCCTGTGCAGAACATTAGTTTTTTTTCAGCATTATGCAATTGGAAATCAATTGTTCCATAAGTGAAATACGATGTCTATTTTCAGGTAATTTTGACCAGCTACTTCCTATCATGGATCATCATTGCAATCCCCGTTATTTCTAGGGCAGAAATACGTGACATGATGTAATTCCCCACACAACACCCTTTTTCATTTGGCATACAAAAGTAATTGAGGAGTCTAATATTTTTTGCCCACAGTACTAAAATCCACAATGGCCAGATTCTAAAGAGTCAGAAAATTTTCAACCAGCAATTCTTCAGAACTTAACAAATCTTCAAAATTCTCAGCAGTAAATATTCAAAGACATCAGACCTAACAGCATAAATGGTGGTGCTGCTTCACTCCCCAATGAGCTCAACGACTTTTATGCACGCTTTGAAAGGGAGAATAATATGTCTGTGTGAGTCCCCACAGCATCTGGCAACCCTGTGATCTCTGTCTTGGAGGCTGACGTCAGAACATCCTTCCAGAGGGTGAACCCTCGCAAGGCATCAGGCTCCGATGGTGTACCTGGCAGGATACTGAAAATCTGTGCCAACCAACTGGCTGGCGTGTTCAAGGACATCTTCAACCTCTCACTGCTGCGGTCAGAGGACATCAATCACGACTATCGCCCGGTAGCACTCACATCTACTGTGATGAAGTGCTTTGAGAAGTTGGTCATGGCTGGAATTAACTCCTGCCTGAGCAAGGACCTGGACCCAATGCAATTTGCCTACCGCCACAACAGCAATACATACAACAGGCTGCTGTTTATTGGTTACAGCTTGGCGTTCAACACCATTATCCTTTCAGTACTAATCAACGAGGTTCAAAACCTGGGTCTCTGTACCTCCCTCTGCAACTGGATTCATGACTTCCTTATCAGGAGACCACAGTCAGTGTAGATCGGTAATAACATCTCCTCGCTGACAATCAACACAGGCACTTCTCTTGAATGCATGCTAAGCCCACTGCTCTAGTCTCTCTACACTCATGACTGTGTGGCTAGGCACAGCTCAAATGCCATTTATAAATTCGCCAATGACATCACTGTTGACAGAATATCAGATGGCGACAAGGAGGCGTACAAGAGTGAGATAGATTGACTGGTTGAGTGGTGTCGCAACAACAATCTGACACTCAATGTCAGCAAGATCAAGGAATTGATTGTGGACTTCAGGGTGGGGAAGTTGGGAGAACACACACCAGTCCTCATTGAGGGGTCAGTGGTGGAAAGGGTGAGCAGCTTCAACATCTCAGAGGATCCTGGGCATCAACATCTCAGAGGATCCATCCTAGGCCCAACACATTGATGCAATCATGAAGAAAGCACGTCAGCGGCTCTGCTTCATTGGGAGTTTGAGGAGATTTGGTATGTCACCAAAGAATCTTGCAAATTTCTACAGATATCCAGTGGTGAGCATTCTGATAGATTGCATAACCACCTGGTATGGAAGCTCCAATGCAATGGATCAAAAGAGGCTACAGAGGGTTGTAGACTCAGCCAGCTCCATCATGAACACAACCCTCCCCACCATCAAGGACATCTTCAAGAGGCAGTGCCTCAAGAAGGCGGCATCCATCACTAAGGACGCTCACCATCCAGGACATACCCTCTTCTCATTACCACCATCGGGGAGGAGGTACAGGAGCCTGAAGACCCACACTCAATGATTTAGGAACAGCTTCTTCCCTGCCGCCATCGGATTTCTGAACGGTCCATGAATCCATGAACACTGCCTCATTATTCCTCTTTTGAGCTTTTTTTTGGTAACTAATAGCAATTTTTACGTCTTGCACTGTACTCAAAACAACAAATTTCACAACATATGTCAGTGATAATAAACCTGATTCTGATTCTGAACTTGATTCTGAAACAGATTAAACAGGCAACAGTTAAGCAAAACAAGTTGTTTGGAAGGTAGAACAAAAGGACTTCCTTTTAAAAAAGTTAAAAAAATAAAGAAGATGTCATTCTGTCACATCTTGGAGGGAATAGTTACAGAAGTGACAAAATCCCTGAGAGCTGGACCATTAAATACTAGCAAATGTAGAGCTGCTGAAATAATGAGGTGTAATGAATCAGAACTTAAAATCTCTGAAAAGCTGGCTAGGTTGCTTCTATTAGTTAACTAATTGAATAAATAACAAACAAAATCCTTAGAGATGAAATAAAAATCAATATAAAAATCCCAAAGGTGTGAGGGTTAGTAGGTTCGTTGATTACTGTAAATTACTCCTCGTGGGGATGGCAGGAGAATAGGGGGTGGGGTGGGGGTGAGGAATCCAAAATTCTTACAGGACATGAGAGGATAGATGCTGAGATGGCTTTTCTCCGGGTTGGGATATCACGACATCTTGTCTGAAAATAAGGAGGTGGCCACTGAGGACATAGAAAAGAAGAAGTTTCTTCACTCAGAGGGCATCTTTGGAACAGAGTACGGTGGGGAGTACAGCTGCCTCACAGCTCCAGCTGACCTGGGTTTGATTGTGACCTCTGGTGCTGACTGTATGGAGTTTGCATGTTCTCCCTGGGACTGTATGGATTTCTCCCAGATGCTCCAGTTTTCTCCCATGTCCGAAAGCTGTGCTGGTTATTAGGTTAATTGGCCACTGTAAATTAACCCTAGTGTAGATGGACAGTGGGAGAATTAGGGAGTTGTTAATGTAAAATTTAAAAAAATAAGTGGGGGAATAGGATTGCTCTGAGAGCTGGCTTTCATATGGACTAAATGGCCTCCTTCTATGTCATAAAGAGATAAGGAATATTGACTATGAACTTTGAAGAGTGGATCAAGGTGAAATATACTGCAACAGAGCATATTATCAAAGAATTGCAATCCATTTTCTCATGTTATGTCTTACCAGCAGAACCAGTCTCAGATAATGGTCCTCAACTTCATTCATTTTTATTTGAGCACTTTACCAAAGAAAGTGATAGAAAGCACACACTTATTTCCCTGCATCATCCAGTATCAGACGCTGTGACAGAGAGATCATTTGGAAGAAACAAGTATCATAGGGGTGCTCAAGTTTAACAATGAGATATCGATTAGCAAACATCCTGCTGAACTGGAGAATGATGGTACATAACACAACAGGTTACACTGCTGCTGAGTTAGTACAGCGTAGAAGACTCAGAACATGATTGAACTTAGTTCGGCTTGAGGGGAGAGTCGAAGAGAAGCGGACAAGGCAAAAATAAAATTATGGCTCAAGCTATGGAGTGAAACAATTCAAACAACATGATGGAGTGATGGAGTTAACACCACCTTGTAAATCCGATGTTTGGAAATGGGCTTTAAAAACAAAACACTGGAAACACTCAGCAGATGAGGTAGCATCTGTGGAAAGAGAAACAAAGTTAACATTTCAGATAAAAGACCCTTCATCGGACTGTTTCTTCTTACACAGATGCTGACTGACCTGCTGAGTGTTTCCAGCATTTTCTACTTTCATTTCAGATTTCCAGCATCTGCAGCTTTTTGATTGGAACACCACTACCTACCTTGGAAATATATCGCCAGTACTTTATCATCACTGGAACTCCTGCCCCAAAACCACTGTGGGAACACCTTCACCAGAAGGACTGCAATGGTTCAGGAAGGCTCACCCCAACTTCTCAAGGTCAATTAGGGATGAGCAATAAATGCTGGCCTTGCCAGTGACATCCAGATCCCAAAAATATATATTAAAAAAAACCCTTAGAACCTTGAACACTTCAACAAAATCACCTACTCTGCTTAAAGTTTCCATGTATAACAATTAGCCATCCCAGGAATCAATCTAGTGATACCTTGCTACACTCCTTCAATGGGAAGTAAATCCTTGCTAAGGTAGGGAAACCAGACCTGTGCACAAATTCCAGATATGGCAGCAGCAGTGTTTATATAATTGGAGCAAGATGTTTCTACTCTGGTACTCAAATCCTCTTTCAATAAAGGCCAACATACTATTTACCTTCTTAATTGCTTGCTGAACCTGCACGTTAATTGTCAGTGATTCAAGTGAAAGGACACTCAAGGCCCTCTGACCATCAATACCTTTCAATCTCTCACCATTTAAAATATGCTCTACCTTTCTAATTCTTCCATGAAAGTGAATGGGCTCCCAACCCAATAGCTCTCTGTGATCAGTTCATTAATCCATCCACACCAGTATATTACCCAATGCTGTGTACTTCAATTTTCTTTAATAACCTTACAGGGCTTATTTACTCTGGAGCGAAGGAGGCTGAGGGGTGACCTAGCAGAGGTCTATAAAATTATAACATGCATAGATAAGGTAGATATTCAAAATCTTTTTCCTATATCAGGGTTATCAAAAACAAGATGGTGTGGGCTTAAGTTGAGAGGAAAGAGTTGGAAATGGCATTTGAGGAGTAGGTTTTTTACACAGAACATGGTTGATATCTGGAATGTGCTGCCAGAGACGGTGGTGGAATCGGATACAATCACTACATTTAAGAGACCTTTAGGCAGACAGTTAAATAGGCAAGGCATAGAAAGATACAGTCCTAATGTGGGAAAATGGGATTCGTGTAGATGGGCAAAAAGGCTGGCGTGGACATGGTGGGCCAAAGGGCCCGTTTCTGTGCTGTACAACTTTATGACTCGATGACTCTAATCCCTGGCATGGCATCTTCTCAAAGTTCATACACACCACATCAATACATTCCCCTTATCTATTCTGTACGTTGCAACCTCAAAAAAATTCCAAAAGATTTGTCAAACAGGATTTCCCTTTTATAAATCCATTTTGACTCTGTCAAGGGTTATTATGATTTTGCAAGTATCTTATCAGCACTTCCTTAATAAAAGAATCCAGCATGTCCCCTTCTACTGAAGATCTCAGCCACTTCAGCTGAATGTCTCTAATGAAAGACACAACAGCTTTGCAGTCTATTAATGCCCTTCAGATCAGGTCTCCTACACTATTTCATTTGTTATTTACTGCAGAGCCTTGCAAATAGAGGACCTGCCTGGGCCTTCAGGAAGAAGAAATAGAACATAGAACAGTACAGCACAGGAACAGACCCTTCAGCCCATGGTGTTGTGCTAAACAAATCAAACTTGTAATTTGCACTGTCTGTACTGCTGCCACAAAACAAGAAGTTTCATGTCATACATCAGTGATAATAAAATCTGATTCTGATTCTAAATGCCTAACTAAACTCATCCCTTCTGCCTACACAATGTCCACTCTCTGCACATTCATGTGCCTATCTAGGAGCCTTTTAAACACCTCTATTGCATCTATCTCCACTACCACACTTGGCAGCACATTCCAGGCACCCATCATTCGCTGTGTCAAAAACTTGCCCCACACATCTCCTTTGAACTTTCCCCCTCTCACCTTAAATGCATGCCCTCCGGTATTATACATTTCAACCCTGGGAAAAAGATACTGGCTGTCCACTCTATCTATGCCTCATAATTTTATAAACTTCTGTCAGGTCTTCCCTCAGCCTCCACCACTCCAGAGAAAACAACCCTAGTTTGTCCAACCTCTCCTTATAGCACATGTCCCCTAATCCAGGCAGCACCCTGGTAAACCTCTTCTGCACCCTCTCCAAAGCCTACATATCCTTCCTATAATGAGGCGACCAGAACTGAATGCAGAAGGAGGAGGAGCAAAAATTCACAGTGGATATCAGTGGAAGATTTGAACAACAGGCATCTCAGAAGGGAGACTGCAGTGGTCCTGCTTTTAGGAACCTGTCTATTAGCACATTGACTCTAATGATTTCCTTTCCAGCTCTGTCATAAACATGAGCCACCCCAAGCTTTATCTTGTAGTTGTAGGCAAGTAGCTTTAGAATAACACTGTGGATTCTTTGTTATGTGACCAGTGTCTACCAGCTGACCCCACTACCACAACCAAAGGTAATCTTTAAATGGCAGAGCTAGCTGAACAGTAAGCTTTTCTGGTGCGCAACTCTTTCAACAGAATAGAAATCACTTTTCTACCCAAACAATGGTGGGCCCAAACATTACAAAAGTGCTAGGAGATACTTGCTTGCCAAATATTATTTCATTCCACATCCTCATCTTGTATTATAATTTGTAGACTGCCCCCAGCACGTTCTCAGTAAAGCAAAAAGACACATGTTTTGATGTACATGTGACTAATAAATAAATATCTTATCTTATCTTAAAATGTCAGACTAGGTTCTCCTCAGCCTGGCTCATCTCACTTCCTGCTTTTGATAATGACTCTCACGGCAAAGAGACAATTTATCAAGAAGCTTGCAGTCATCTTGCTCAATTGAAGTATTGTCAGAATCAATTTCACAAGTACAGTGACAGTCAGTAAGATGGGATCTACTGTTGCCCTGCCATGTTGAAGTAGTATGGGCAAGTGCATTTCCTTTCAGTTGTCGTCCTCAATTACTGCAGGGAATCACTTGCATTTAGAAGCAAAGTCAAAAGACTGTACAGATACATTGGCCCTCATTTGTAGAAACGCCATTTGCATGCTTGTACTGAGAGGGAAGCACAGAAATAACATTGCCTGTATGTGCAGCCTGGAAGAACACAAGCTTCAAGGCAGGTAATGGAAATGAGGGCTGAAGCTTCTGCTTGTGCTTAAAAGGCAGCTTCTCCATGGGCTTGCTTGTAGGGAGAAACTGACACCTGAGTGCCTGAACACACTTTAAGGAGGTGGCCCTAATTATGAATCAGTATTGGCAGTGAAGCCACTGCAGTCAACCATACACCACAGAATCTGCAGATCTGGGGCCCGCAGTCATTTTGTTCCAATGGTTAGGAAGCCTGCAAATGGAATGCTAGACATTATGACATGGGTTTGCTTCCAATAACTCTTTCTTCTGCATTATATATGGCTGAAGCTCCTTTAATGTTAATTCTTTGAGTTATTATTGTGCCAGTTATAGGAAACCATTCCTTCATGATATAGGTTCAGGGCCAGCTAATGTTACATTTCCTGTGAGAGCACCTAACCTTTGCATTCTGCACAAAGTGGAAGACCGCTGTAGCAATAGCAACCACACTGCTACCCCAAAGCTGAGACACAGACTTATCTATTATTATGATGACACCAAAAGCCTTAGTACCCCTGCTTCACTTCTGTCCATGTTATAAGGGTTGAGTCTGCGGCTTTGGATTATGACAAGGCTCTGCTGGGAGAAAGGAGGCTCACAGTCCTTGTTAAAGGGCTTCAATGACTGATCTGTCGAGAATTCATATTGATTGTCTACCCTCATCTCACCCCTGTTAAACTGGTTGGTGAAGGGTGAAGTCGGTTACTTTGAAGAAAATATTCAGACATTTTTATTTTAAAATCCCACCTCGACTAAATGTACTTGTTTTGGGGATAATATTATCCAACTTGTGTTGAGGTACAATTTTTAAAATATGAAGATAAACAGCTAAAACTGTTAAAACAAAAAATAGAGGAAAAATATATGAAAGCACAGAGGTAATGCTAGACGTATGGAAATTATTAGTTGACCTGCTCTGGATACTGCTTCCAACTTCATGGGGGCTCTCATTCAGGGAGGATTTTGAGAATGTGGATTGGGTGCAGAGTATCCAATAAAATGACTCCAGGCAAGAGAAGCCTCGTGGTGTGGAAGACTAGATAAGCCGTGGCTATTTTCATGAGAAGCTTAAGAGCAAGTCTGATAGAGGAGAAAAGGTCAAAACTACACACTTTTGTTAAGATTTTGTTAAGGTTAAGATCAAGAAAGACTATTTTGATTGGTTAGTGAGTTAGTAACAAGAAGATGGGAATATAAGTAAAAATAAACTGAGAGGTTAAGAATACTTATTAGAGAATTACTGAGACATGCAATGCTGTACTGCAGAAGTGGTAGGAACAGAATCCACAGCAAGTTTTAGGGAAGTGGATAAATATTACAGAAAGCCAAGGAAGGCCAGGCTGATGGCTCTGTGGAGAGCTGTTATCAGAGCCGGATGTATTGTAGAAATCAATTACTGCATGATCCTTCCATTCCGTCTCAATCAGAATAACGGAATAAGATCACAGTGTTCTGGAAGAATCAAGAGACTGCCAGAAACATGTTTGTAAAACTTCTAAGCCAGCAGAGGTTTTTCCACAACCAGCCCAGAGACCAAATTGGCACTGGTCTACGTTCATGTAGGTCCAAGCATTTGTGAATATTTTCTTCAAAGTAATCAATCCACCTACCACTTTCCACCTAGCCCACTCCCAGTTTTCCCAGTTTGGTGGGAAATTACATTGAATAAACTGGGACAGATCTACCATCAGAGATTATTTACTAGAACAACAAACAAAATGCTGGAGGAAGTCAGCTGGTCGGGCAGTACCTGTGGAGGGAAATGAACAATTGATGTTTCGGATTGAGACAATTCATCTGGAGTCGAAACGTCGACTGTTCATTTCCCACCACAGTTGCTGCTCGACCCGCTGAGTTCCTCCAGCATCTTGCTTGTTGCTTGAAAACCCAGCATTTGCAGTCCCCTGTGTCTCCATTATTTACCAGAGGTTTTCTGAAATTGAATATACCAACGATTACTTGAAAAATTGGAGGTATCCACCTCCTTCCACAGAGTTTTAGAGTCATAGGGAGATATTTTTATATCTCAAAAATAAATTTATTCATAACAATAAAATATATACAAAAAAAATAAACAGTGCAAAACTTTGGCTCAATGAGTCTCACTGACCATCAACCACCCATTCCATTGTCTGGTTCTTCGTTGTTCAACCATTACATTGTCATGGCTGCAACCCATTGGAAATCTTAGTGCTGCTTTGGAATGAGGCTTGGGCAGCCCACAATCAATGTCTTCATCAAGAGGAAAATCAGTGCCTTTAAATGGGCAAGTGTGAAAGGACTACATATTTATTGTATGTACATTACAACCAATATACTTCAGGCAAAATCATCAAAACAGTTGGTGCAAGAGATGGCTTTTTAACTGCAAGATGATGAGACAGAACCTAACAGAAATTTAATTTAGCAGTGCAGAGACACGTTACTTCTGGTTTTCAGACGTGATGCCAATTAGAAGGAAGGGCTCTTTGCCATTGAAGGGTCTCCATTTATCAGTGCATTGGCAGTTCACCTGAAGTATGTGCAGTTAAGGCTGCTTTTGATGGGGAAAAAAGTCCTTCCCCTTCCAAATAAAGAGGGAGCGTTTTTCTGATATTAAGGCATTAAGTGGGTCCTTGAAGGTAGGTCATGGAACCTCTAACTGCCGCTCTTTCTCCTCCCCAAATGCTCTCAGCAGTTTCTACCTTGTAAAGTGAGGAATCTGTCTATCGTTTGTAGAAGGGTTATGTATTGGAGTGAAATCATTCTATCTCCCTGATACTTTGTTTGTTTGCCAGATTCTAACAGAGTATATAAAATTAATCCTTGAATAGATCTGAAATGCAAACACTCTCTTTTCCCTCTCAGACAATGCAACCCATGTGCTAAAACACTGTGAAATTGTTACTGTAATGAAATTGTATTTAAAGGTAAGATTTAAAAATGTTTCTGGCTGATCAGATGCACCTGATGGTTCTTATCAGGTCATGTTTCTGAAAAAAAACCCAGGGGTAACAGAAGGAACTCATTTTCTACGCCTGATGAAAGTTAATGAAAGGCTTTTCAATTTATTGACTTGACACATTAGTGTTTTCAGGGACACTTGGAAATACACACTCCAGGTTGCTTTCAAAGCTGACATGATGGTGAAGTGAAGAAAAGGTTAAAAGTGAACAGAAAATCATGATCCATGTGAGAACCAATGATGTGTCTGCAGGGACAAAACATGAACTGTTCCTCTCTCCACATCTATCAATCAGTTTATGAACATGAACGATTTACACATCTGAAAAATGCATCCAAAGACACAAGCACAAATTTTAATTTTGTAATACAGAGCTTATGGAAACAAGAATTCCTTAATTCATGCATTGATTACCAGAAATCACAAGATATTAAACTCCAAAACAGGTCTGAACACTCAAAGCTGGAAAGCCAATCACCAGCTGCACCTCAGCCAGTGAGGATGGACCTGTTACCATGCAGTGACCTTGTGGACATAGTGTGAAATGAAATATTCATTGCAGATGGTTTTAAGGATATGTTAATTCCCCGATGCATGAAATGTGCAGCCGCAGAGTTGAGTTAAAATTATGGAATTCCTGTAAAACTTAATGATATTAAGCCAATCCTTTTGACCTCTTAACTGTCTGACTATGAAACATGTACAAGGACCACCTTAATGATAAATTAATTGGCTTCCACTGGTCTTAAACATTATATCGGGAACGGTTTTGATTTCACAATAACGACATAAGTTCAACTTGAGATTCAGCAGAGCCCTTCTGCAAGATCTGTGTAGAAGGTACTGCAATGAACTTCTGAAATTCACCCAGAAGAAATAGTAGAACCCAGAACATAGATCAGTACAGCACTGGAACAGGCCTTTCAGCCCAGCATGTCTGCAACAACCATGATGCCCTGTTTAACTAATCCCATCTGCCTGCACAGGGTCTATATCTGTCAATTCCCTGCCTGTTCATGCGTCTGTCTGAATGGCTCATAAATGTTGCTATTGTATCTGCTTCTACCACCTCCCCTGGCAGCATGTTCTGGGCACTACCACTCTCTGTGTAAAAATCTTGCCTCACAAATCTCCTTTAAACTTCCTCTTTCTCAGCTTAAACCTACGCCCTATGGTGTTTGCCATTTTCATCCTGGGGAAAAGACTCTGACAATCTTCCTTATCCATGCCTCTCATAATTTTGTATACTTGTATCAGGTCACCCCTCACCCTCTGATGCTCCAGAGGAAACTATCCAAGTTTATCCAGTGGAGACACAAGGGACTGGAGATGCTGGGATCTGGAGTTAAAAAGCAAACGGCTGGAGAAACCCAATGGTTCGAGCAGTGTCTGTGGAGGCAGAGGGATAGTCAAAGTTTCAGGTCAAGACCCTGCATCAGTCTTACCAATCTCCTCCCTTGCTTCTCTTAGTATCCTGGGATAGATCCCATCAGGCCCTGGAGACCTATCCACATTAATGGTTTTCAAGACATCCAACACCTCGTGCTTCTTAATATTGACAATGCCCCAGAACATCAACATATCCCTCCCTAATCTTACCATCTTCCATGTCTTTCTTCTTGGTGAAAACCAATGCAAAGTACTTATTAAGAACCTCATCCACTTCCTCTGGTTCCATGTACAGTGGCATGCAAAAGTTTGGGCACCCCTGGTCAAAATTTCTGTTACTGTGAATAGCTAAGCGAGTAAAAGATGACCTGATTTCCAAAAGGCTTTAAGTTAAAGATGACACATTTCTTTAATATTTTAAGCAAGGTTACTTTTTTGTTTCCATATTTTACAGTTTCAAAATAACAAAAAAGAAAAAGGGCCCGAGGCAAAAGTTTGGGCACCCTGCATGGTCAGTACTTAGTAACACCCCCTTTGGCAAGTATCACAGCTTGTAAACGCTTTCTGCAGCCAGATAAGGGTCTTTCAATTCTTGTTTGGGGGATTTTCGCCCATTCTTCCTTGCAAAAGGCTTCTAGTTCTGTGAGATTCTTGGTCTGTCTTGCATGTATTGCTCTTTTGAAGTCCATCCACAGATTTCCGATGATGTTTAGGTTGGGGGACTGTAAGGGCCATGGCAAAACCTTCAGCTTGTGCCTCTTGAGGTAGTCCATTGTGGATTTTGAGGTGTGTTTAGGATCGTTATCCTGTTGTAGAAGCCATCTTCTTTTCACCTTCAGCTTTTTTACAGGCAGTGTGATGTTTGCTTCCAGAATTTGCTGGTATTTAATTGAATTCATTCTTCCCTCTACCAGTGAAGTGTTCCCCATGCCACTGGCTGCAACACAAGCCCAAAGCATGATCGATCCACCCCTGTGCTTAACAGTTGGAGAAGTTTTCATTCCATGAAATTCTGCACCCTTTTTTCTCCAAACTTTCCTGCATCCTCACCACAAAATTCAGCGTCAGAAGTTTGCAAAGGAACATCTAAACAAGCCTGATGCATTTTGGAAATAAGTCCTGTGGACTGATGAAGTTAAAATAGAACTTTTTGGCTGCAATGAGCAAAGGTATGTTTGGAGAAAAAAGGGTGCAGAATTTCATGAAAAGAACACCTCTCCAACTGTTAACCACAGGGGTGGATCGATCATGGTTTGGGCTTGTGTTGCAGCCAGTGGCACAGGAAACATTTCACTGGTAGAGGGAAGAATGAATTCAATTAAATACCAGCAAATTCTGGAAGCAAACATCACACTGTCTGTAAAAAAGCTGAAGATGAAAAGCCGATGGCTTCTACAACAGGATAACGATCCTAAACACACCTTAAAATCCACAGTGGACTACCTCAAGAGGCACAAGCTGAAGGTTTTGCCACGGCCCTCACAGTCCCCGACCTAAACATCAATGAAAATCTGCGGATAGACCTCAAAAGAGCAGTGCATGCAAGACAGCCTAAGAATCTCACAGAACTAGAAGCCTTTTGCAAGGAAGCCTTTTGTATCATTCAGTGGTAGCACTCCTGCCACTGAGTTATCGGTTCAAGTCCACTGTATTGACTGGAACATATAATCTAGATTAACACTCCAGGGCAGTCACACCAATGTAGGATTGAGGGAGTGCTGCACTGTTGGAGGTGCTGTTTCAGTGGATGTGAAAGCAGAAATTTTCTAAATTGTCATCCCTCAGTCAAGAAGACTAAAACATAATTTCTGGTCATTGCTGTTTGTGGGATCTTGCTATTCACAGGTTAGATGGTGTGTTTCCTTTTTACAGCAGTGACTATGTTTCAGATGCATTTCATTCCTGTTAAGGGCTTTGACATATCCTGAGGAGGTGAACACAACAATATAAATGCAGTTTTTTTAAATATTAGAACATTTAACTAACACCTCAGGATGTCTAATCTTTTCACCCTTGGCAGTTAATTGGAATTCATATTGGTGGCAGTGAAGATAACTGAAATGTCAAAATGTTTGCATCAGTAAAGCTATTGATTTCAAATGAGTTAGGTGGAAGATGAGTTTAGCTATTTTTGGAATCAGAATGATTTAAAATGCATCCAATTATACTTAGACGAGTGATTCACTAGGCAGCAATAGAATATTCAAAAGAATTTTGCATTAACACAATACACCCACGTAGTGCACAGAAGCATTTAATATGACTCACAGCTGGCAAAAGAGAAATTGCGTTTTATGCACAAGAGGTGATACAAGGAGAAGGTTTGAAAATTCTACTGGTTCTCACTAAGTCAAGTTATGATAATTTAAGGAAGCTGGGCTGTCTTCTTTACAATATTTATTAAATCCATGAAAAAAAATCCAGAGTACATGCATCAAAAAAGAAAGTAAAAATACTACTGAATACATTGTATTAAGTCATACTTAGGATTACAATACTCTAAATCAATAATCACATATAGTAGTTAGTTAGGGCTGTCTTCTGAGGTCCTCTAATTATTGTTCATGCAGGTTGACAAACCAGACCCCACACATTATTCAGCGAAGTGAATGACTTGAATATCAGGAAGCACAGGGCATAAATAGCAGTGCTAGAAATTAAAAGGGAAGTTAATGCTAAGTTACTTAATTCCTAGATGTGTGGAGTACGTTACCAGGGAGGGAAGTGATTCAGATGCATCACAGCTTGGTATGGCAATTGCTCTGCCCAGTATGTTGGGTGGTGAAGATCACATCCACTGTGCCTCTAGAAGGGAACCCACATTGTGATTCAGGAAGGAGCTCTTCAGCAAGGAGGGGTTGAAGAGGGTCACAGGGATAATCATCATTAGAGCCTCCACAACAGAGGCACCAGGTGGACAGAGGAAAAGTCTGAAGGATGTTCTCAAAACTCTACTGACTCTCTCAGCTGAAATGTTCAACTTTTTGATAAAAACAGACCTTAAACATGGATCCAAGGTAAAAGGATTAATATTGAACCAAGATTGGCATCTGCTGGTAATTAAACACAACTTACTGCCAACTTTTACTAATATCTTTTAGTTCAATAGTAACTGAGCAACCTAAAGACTGCACTCTGTCAGAATCTTAAATAGAAATTGTACTTACTAAAGGTGCAGTAGTCTCCAAAGGTTACATCTACAGATGGTGGATGAGTTTAACATCTCAACCGTGGAAATAAACTTCTGTGCCGCTATGACTTGGTCAGCTTATTCCTTGGGTGGTGCAGTTGGACCTTATGACACATCTAGGAAAGTACTGCACCAACAACATCGGCCTCATTGAGCAGCTGTTGAAGGCCATTCATTAGAAGCCTACAGGATTTATCTTGTATTGGTCTCGCTCCTGGAAGGGAAGAAATATACATTACTTTGTTTGATACAGGCTTTTAAAAGAAAGTCTTCTAAACAGACCCTCCCCCCAATTCCCCAGTAAAAAGTGCATGGCAATTAGCATCCAATTAAAAAAACATTTTAATGCGGAGTAGAATCATTTACTGCAAATTTACTTGTATTTTTTGAAAAGATTTCTCTTACATTTCTGGCTTACCTGCAGACGATTTCCAGAAATTGGCCTTAGCACTTTGGATTTTGTAAAATCTATGTTATATCTAATATGTTGCATCAAATGTTGCTCTATATTCTATGCAAGTGGATGTGGAATTCAGCTTTTAGGGAGCTGGGATTCAATGACAAAGGCTGTTGAAATTTGCTGCCATTTGTTGCAAGAGTTAGTGCGCCTTCTTGCATATGGTTGTCCAAGTAGATTGATAGATTCTCAAGCTGTCACGTTATGGTTATACAAAGGATGAAACTCTTATGTTGATACTGTGCATCTTAGAAATTATTCTTGACAAAGCAATATACCTGCGGATGTTATTTATGCACCCTTTCAGGCAACACCAGTTAACACTGCACCAAGAGACCCTGTCATAATTTAAGGCAGGAGCAAAAAAATGAGGAACTTGGTGGATCGGGCAGTATTGGTTGAGAGAAATGGACAGTTGATGTTTCGGGTTGGGACTCTTCATCAGTCCAGATGAAGGGTCTCGACCCGAAACTTCAACTGTCCATTTCCCTCCACAGATGCTGCCTGACCTGCTGAGTTCCTCCAGCAGCTCGTTTTTTTTGCTCAAAGATTCCAGCATCTGCAGTCTCTTATGTCTCTAGTAACTTAAGGCTCTCTCCTGTAATCGTGGCAGGGGCAAGGAGAACAGGAAGGTTGCCCATTTGGCAAACTTTCTTTTAAAATCTTCTTGTGTGCATTCTAATAGATAATACACATTGCCAATGAACTGAGAAGCTCACTGTGAAAGCAGCTCCTTTGGTCAAGAGTCTAGACATTGATATCAATATCCAGCTGCATGTTTGCGAGCCCTGTTGGTTGATCTCATTGCTTTGCTTCCCCACTAGAAACAGAAAGTCTCAGTTTCCAAAGTCAGAACTGATGGGGTCCTGAATCCCAGCACCAGCTGTGTGGGTCCTCCCGGAACTTGGACATCCCTGAAAATCTTTCCCTTGACTTGAGAAAAGGCATGGACTTATGTAGCAAAAATCAAACTTTTGGAGGAATTCAACAAGTCGGGTGGCATCTGTGGAGGCAAAGGGATGGTCGATATTTCGGGTCGAGACCCTGCATCAGGACTGGGAGTGTAGAGGAGAGGTGGCCAGTATAAAGAGGTGAGGGGGAGGGGTGAGGTAAGGGCTGGCAGGTGATAGGTGGAATCAGGTGAGGAGCAGGATGATAGGCAGATGGAACCAGCTGGGGAGAAGGGAGGGTGGCAGCAGAGATGAAAGCTGCAAGATGATAAGTAGCGACAACAAAGGGCTGCAGATTATGGAATCTGATATGTAAGGAAGGTGAGAAGTGGAACCAGATAAGGGAGGATGTCGGGTGGATGGAAACAGTTCAGGAGGGGATAGGAGACTCAGTGGGTAAAGTGTGTGGGTGGTGGGCAGATGGAATCAGGTTGGAGGGGAGAAGGAAACTGTGTAAGTACATAGGCCCCTTTAAAACCTGAGGATCTCCCCAAATCACTTTACAACCAATGAAATAAGTGCAATAACATTTTCAAGATAGGGAACAGCTGGCGCAATCTTATCATGACTTATTTCTCAGACCACTACATCAGGGGAAAAATTATAGCATAATTAGAAATGGACTTAAAATCATCTTTTTTGTTAGACACAATAAAAGTGGTATTGGGAAAAGAGGTTTCTTGACTGATACTAAAGGATCATGCAATTGTGTAATGTACAAGTCCAATGACTTTTCAATTGGCATGGACAGCCATGATGAATAGGTTGGGTGTCAAGTGATGGGAATGGAAGGATGTGGGTGGGGAGTAGAGCAGGGGGAAGCGGGCAGTCATGCGATGACATCTCCAAGAATGTGCCCAAAGAGAGTTGGCAACCCAGCTGCACTGAAATGGGACATGTAAGTTTGATTCTTTCTCTGATGGCCACAGTTATAGCAAGGTAAAGTCCCGTCACTTGAACAAAACACTGAAACTGTCACACTTCATGAAGCAGCCTTAGCTGCAGTTTATTCTTTAAGAAAAAAAGCAGACAGTAACAAGGACAAAGGTACATCAGCTGAATTGTTTGACCCATACAATAAAGAGCCAGTCTCACCTGCCCTTCCCCATCCCAATATATAAAGCACTTTTATCAGGCGGTCAAACCCCTAACACAAAACAGCCACAGCATGTCCTAAAGCTCAGGGCAGACCTTAGTCACATTCATGACAACCCTCCTCACTTCCCCCCATCTCTTCTCCCCTCCCCCCCTAACCGACTTCCCCATCAAAAAAGGGCATGGCAATTAGCATGCAATAAAAAACATTGTAATACAGAACAGAATCATTTACTGCAAATTCACTTGTGTTTTTTTAAAAGAAAATACTGAAATTGTTCATTTCCCCCACCAACCCCTCATTCTTTTAATTGTACACTTATAGAAACAAGTATATGGCATCAAACACGAACTCTGGCATCTCTCCCATTGGTTAGGTAGCAGGCAGGCAGGTACCTTGTGTCTTGGTTCTGGAATCTGTTTAAGCTGTCACTAGACAAACATGGGCACAATGTTCTTTGACAGTGGTCCCTGAAATAGAGGCCTGCTGTTTTGGGATCCGTGAAAGTGACTGCTGAAGCTAATTTGAGCTTGAACCAGTCCTGTATGCAATACAGGAAGGAACTGTTGGCAAAAATTAGTGGACAGTTGCTTTAAGTCTTCATACCACATTTTCAGAATTTAAATGGAGTTGGTTTAACTTATTTAAAATAAACTGGTTAAACATTCAGCTTCTGTTCAAGTTGTGCAGCAACACACAAGAGCACTAAGGTTGGTGTCCTAACAAAAGCCAGCAGTCAGCTTTAAAACTATATTTCTCATCTGTTTCTTGGAAAATAGATTTCACCAGCAGATTAGATGCAAGAAAACTGTTCTTTTTTTCAAATTAGGTGAATAGTGGAATGTTATTTCTAATTGGTCAGAAGCTAAATAGAATAGAAGGTGAAATTGAGAGGTTTATTCCTGAAAACAGTTGGTAGAATATGGAATATCCCATCAAATAACTCTCTTGGTTGTGGATCTCCTGCTGGTAATATGTACTGTATAGTGCCCAAGGTGCAAGTCCTCACTAATTCTTGGGTGGGGAGGCTCAGTATTGGGATTTGATTCTGACGGTCAGGCAAGAAGCTGAGTTGGAGAAGGGATGGAAGGGAAGGGGAGAGGGATGATTTGGTGATGGGCCATGAAATGGGACAGAGGAGCTGTGGTTGTGCTAGCCCCACCTAGCTCAACTGCAGATGATTGGGATTGGGGCCTGAGACTAGGTTAGCATTTGGACAAAGGGCAATGTGGGGAAGGGAATCTCATGGGATATTGCTTGGGCCAATTGGGCAATGAAAGTCAGGTACCAAAGTGTATGTGGTTGAGGATGGGACCCAGTGTGGACAAGTGCCACAAAACCTTATACATCCATTGATGGTTATCAATATCCTGGGATAATGTGATCTAATTTCCACCGCAATTTTACAAAAGTAATGCAGGGCAGGGAAGGCTCTAATTTGATGCACTTCTAACTCTGACATTGTGTCAGTTGGGTAGGCATGGCCATGGTGGGTAACGCCCAATCACATTCTGGAGTGATGTAAAGTGGCTGGAGAATGATTGCTATCACTTTCATCCTGTGGGTGGTACATTTTCATCTGGGATGCCCTGAAATAAGCAGCTTAATGAGATTTAATTTCCAGGCTTAGAAAACTGGGTGAACCACTCATTCTGTTTATTACTATGGGGGCAAGAGGCTTTCTGTTACCCCACTGATGCATATCACTCCAATCAGTGCCCATCAGTCAGAACTGTTTCTCATGCTTCAACTGGCCTTAGTGCCCTTCAGTATGGCATGGGCAAAATAAATACATCATTCAGATTCCCACCCTGGATGGTTTACTGAGGTGAAGTGAAACATGCCCATCACTGTTCTAGGTGAAATGGTATAAAGAATGTGGATGAGTAGGTGAGATCTGACCCAGTGGGGTGGATGGTTCAGTCATACATTGCTGCACTTTTATGAATCATGTTTAACTTCAAATCCACTGGTTGACCAATCACCAAATGTAACATGCTTAGTGGATGATTAACAAAATTTCAGTGAGTGACTGTTAATTGGGAGATATTGACTTCTGACCAGTTTAATATTATAAATGATGAACACTTGGTTAGATGTCACCACAGACCAGAACAACCATGTTATATATGGTAATTAGTACCACAGGCACATTAGAATAGATAATTGTAAAGAATGAAGTCATTCCCAACTGGACAGGAGATAGTCAATGTGGCTCTGAAGTCCACTTCATACTCTGGCATTAAAGGGTAGTGGTGTTCAATCTAAAGCTAGGAAAATATTGGTGCAAATATTAACTAATACTTCTTCCAAAAAATTGCCCAATTAACAGCTTCCATTTCATTTTGTTTAAAATCTCGATAATCTCACTGGATTAAGAATTGGTGAGCCTGCCTGTAGAATTTAACCAAGTCACTCTTTAAAAATAAACATTCCTATAATATTTTCTGAACCTCAAACAGATCCAATTTGTGGTATTATTATAAGTGCACCATTAAAAAATGTTATGGAAAATTTTAAGTAGTTTTTTAGGTGAATCTAATTAAATAGTGTTTATTATTGAGATCTGATTTTGGATTGTTGTGGTAAAATTATATAATTCTTTATAAGAATGATGGTTTCTCCCTCCCCTGCATGTGCTGATTGTTTTTCTCCATTGCATGATTCCAAGGGTGCCAGGCACTCCCGGTTCCTTAATGAATTCTCCGTGATGGAACCTAAGCAAATGCTGACAAGCTCTTCAAAGTCTGGCCCTGCTCTCATTGCCCAACCACCTGTCCCATGACTGTAAGACTAGCTTCTACTAGGGGCTACTGTACACTGATCATAAGCTTTTTCTGATTTCTTTTCCCTCCTTCCCTAACCCAGGGGCCAAGGCTGTAGGGAAGGCAGTAACTTAATTATTGTGGATGTAGATGAGATCAATACCAACCAAGAAACCTGATCTGCACGGTTACATTGCCCACTCCCTTAACCTATTGAGCTACATGGTGAAAGCACTAAACCTCTTTAAGCTTCAATCACCAAGGCAAAAGCTTGGGGAAGTAAAAGTCTGAGGAGTGGTAAATAATATTAAAAAAACCTCCCATACTCAGTTAAACCTTCCAACAATACAAAGAGGACAGTGTAGCTTTATTCTGGTGTAATGTCAGTCTAAATGAATACTGCTGGTTTTAAGTACTAGAAACAGAAACTCCACATTCTATGTTTAGCTCTACAAGTATTAAACAGAGGGAACTGTGCAAACTGCCAGGACAATATTAACAGAAGAAATTACAAAGAAGTCAATCACCAGAACTGAACTTTCCATCATTGGGAAACTGGGGGGTTGGGGGCGAAAAGACAATTTTGAGATCTGACATAATTAGGATACAATTTAAAAGTAAAATTTGTTCAGTCATTTATATGCAATTACTCCCATCATAAGAGTTGTAAAACTTGAAAAACTCTACCTACAAAAGCCTTGAGAACCTCAGGGCTTTAAAAATCTACAATTACATTTTCAAATTGGCATTAGTACAGTTAAATGCTTCCTAGTTTGCTTGTTCAACAACGCATGTCATTCTTTTGTATACTGAGCTACAAAACTGCTCGGGTCAATTCACAAGTAAGAGAGACTTCTGTTAAAGGAATTGTGTTTGAAAATTCCCTGATTCGTTAAACTCTATGACGCTGGCGGGTGCGTGGAATTACTCTCAATCCTAGTGTGCGTAGAAACAGGTGGGTGCATTTTATGGAGAAAAGAAAGTAAAAAATATAAACATATGCTTTAAAATATGATGCTCTCTGGAAGCAGCTGTCAATTGGTGCAAATAAGTTATTTGGATAAGTGTATCCAAGGCATTGACAGCTGACGAGAAAAAAGCACAGAACATAACATTTTACCCCCATTTCCATGAGGAAAATAAAAGAAAATATACAAGTCAGTGTTGAATATTTACACCCTTAAAAGCCAGAAGGACTAGATGGAAATTTAATGTCTTACAAACAGAAGCCATTTGTTCTAGAACAGATGCATCAAAGGAGTTCTGAATCCACACACCAAAAGGCACCCCACAGCTTCATTAAGACAGACAACCTGACAAAAACTATTGTTTGGGTTAATTTCCAGAGGGCAGATTTTCCTTTAAAAAATAATAATTTGATGTATAATTGTACGCAGTGCTAAGGTGACCAGTCAAACGAATGTTCTAGTTCACTTTGTCCTGGAATATATAGAGGTTGTTTGTGGCGGCGACTGCTATAATATTCTCCGAAGGGTGCCATGCCGTGTGCAGAATCTTCTTACTGAAGTCCAAACTGTCGACACTAATTTCATCTTTCTTCCTCTTGCCCCCCATGCATACTTTGCGGGGTTTGAGGATTGCTCTGGGCTTGCTGTTCTCCCGCGATGCTTCAAGTGTGACGTCGCGCTTTGTATTGCGATCGAACATCCTGAAGAAGTTGTTGTAAGAGCCCGTCATGATCACACTGTGGAGCAGATGGACAGAGGAAAAACAAAGACAGGCATAAGACTGTGTGACTTAACATTCCCTAAAAAGCACCTCAACCTCCTCCAAGGCACAGTGATCACCTGCTAATCTCTTGTTGACAGAGTTGGCTATGGCAGAACTGGTATATGGGTGTAACTAATGGAAATAGTCTTTTATGATACACTCTCAAAATATTTCAGTATTGAAAACCTTTATTTGTTAATGTTCAGTGCTATAACCTTTTCTTTTGATAACATTTTAGTAAATCTTTGCTGCATCCTTTGACCTTTCCGTAAGAAACTATATATAAATCTGTGTTCAATATTTACATTATTGTATTATAGCTAGCAAATATGGTCTGCCTAGGATCTTGTACAAATTCATAAATCACTTCCTTGTTTTCATGTTAATGTGCTTCTAAAGAAAATACTTCTATCACCTTTTCTACCTCTACCCTCTCCTTATCAGTAACATCCAAAAAGCTAAGACCCTTGGCAACTCCATATTCCTCCAACAAACCTGGTTTTAATTGCTGTGCTGTTGCTGGGTGTGCCTTAAAGACATTACATCATCCTAGCTATTCCATTTTTACGGATGTTTTGGACCAAATTCAAGAGAAATAAGATTAAAAATTGGTGATACCAGTAAGAAAAAAAAGAAAAACTGGCTGTGATGATGAATGCAGGAGACTGATAGACAGTACTGATGAGATAATGCATGAGGATAGAGAACAGATAGAGATTAGTGTTACAAATTGTATGGTGCATTTTGGGGAAGTGTTTGTGCAGTTCTAAGAGGTTACGCAACAGATCAAGGCTTGAGAAAACATAAATCTTTAAATGATTGGTAATAATCTGCTCCTCTAACATAGCAAAATGACCCCCGTTTTCCACGACGGAACACAGCTTATTCCTCAGGTATTGATACACATAGGAGAGCTGCCTCCACTCTGGAATTCTCCAAAGCACCCTGTCTTTCAGCCTCTTTCTCCTCCTTCATGACATTTCTCAAGTTGCTGGTTGCCTCACCTAATCTCTCTCCATCATTGAATCATTGGTGCAGAAATTCTGCCCTGACACCTGCACTAATGCCAGGATATACCGACGTACCCCTGAAGAATCACCGATGTGAGCACCGGTATTGGGCTAAATTGGCAGTGACAGCTTCCGCCTTGCTGCCTGTCCCTGTTTTGCTTCAGTGAATCCCTCTGGGAGTCCAACAGGGCAGTCCCATCTTCTGGAGATTTTCCAGCTGTGAGCTTACCTGCACAGGGTGAACCCCTGCTGGACCACCCCAAATGAGAACCAGGGTCACAGTGCTAGACTGCGCAGGAGACTTCACCAGAACAGTGGCAGGCAGACAACTGAAGAACAACCAAAGATCTGAATTATAGAATCATATAGGGGTTACAACACAGGAGGCCATTCGGCCAATGAGTTTATGCTGTAGAACAATCCTGTCAGTCTCATTGCCTCTCTCTTTCCTCATAGCCCTGAAGATTATTTCCCTTCCAGTGCCTATCCAATTCTCTATCCGAGCTCTGATTGACTCTGTTTCCACAATCCCCTTTCTGCTTTTCAGGCAAAACCTTCTCCCTTTGGTCCTCTAATGGGAACAGGTTCCTTCTAGCTATCCTGTCTAAACTTGTAATGATCCCATATCAAATCTCTTTGCTCCAAGAACAACCCCCGGCTTCTCTGGTCTAACCTGTTGGATAGAGTCATAGAGTCATACAGCACAGAAACAAGCCATTCAGCCCACCACATCCTATAATATTCATCTGAAATGCCTCGAGACTATTTGCTATGTTTATTTCCAATTATTCATGATTTGTGTTTCCACAAGTCTTGATCTGCTTGTCTAACCTCTTAGACTGCACAAACATTTCTGTTCCCCAAAATGTACTATGCAATTCATAGCAACAATCTCTATCTGCCTTCTGTCCTTCTATATTTTCTTGTCTGTGTTGTTCCTTGGGCAGTCTATTATCACGAACAGGAATGCCCCTCTTTTTCATTAGTAAATTTTAATATTATTTCTTTGTGTTTGGTTCAAAACATCAATATACATAGAAGAGCAAGAACGCTGGAAGGTCTTTTAGGCACATCTCTAACCCTATCCCACATTTACCTTATTCTTTTCTTTCTGTGTCTTATCCATTTCTAAGTTGTTGTAGTCCCTTTAATACTATTGCTTATATTTTTGTAACAAATCTCTCAAGTACCATCTTAACAAATGCCTTTTGAAAATTCATACACACAAGATCTGTCAATATCCCTTTATGTATGCCCTGAGATTTCTTCAGCCAAAGACCTTCCTATTTTGAAGCCGGATTTTTGCCAGGATATGGTATCTCACGTCAAGTGACTGTTGTCCATATGTGCCCCAAGAGAGTGTTTCCCATTTCCAATTTCTTTCACACACCATATCGAAGCAGCTGAAGTAATTGTACTTTGACCTACAAAAGGATCATTTCAATGACAGCTCCAGCCCAGGGAGAAAGAGTAAAGAATACAACTGCTTCTCCAGTCTGTGCTTTACAGTTAATGCCTGAAGGCAAAGGCAGATCGGAAGCATCACCTACCTGTCAGAGCCATTCCACACACACTCAAACTTGTCAAAGATGCAGTCATTTTCATAGAGGGAACACAGTTTACTCCTCAGGTATTCATGCACCTAATAGAATACCAACAGGAAAGAAAGAGGGTTAAGAATGAGTGGCAGTAATGACACGTTGAATGACTAAGCACTGGGGAACCAGTTGTGCAGCCTGATTCGGTTTCTCCTCATTCTCTACATCTCCTGAAGGCATTGGCTTCAATGCAAAGAGTGGCACCATTCACAAGTGAAGTCTGATGGTTAAGTCAACTGGCAATTTGGCTGGAGTCACAGTGAGCTCTCCCTTCTCAAACTCCACATGTATACTCACACATGCGCGCACACATCCAGCAGAGGTTATTGGACATTTAATTGGCATGGTAATTCTAATTCAGGAGCACTAAGGTTATTTGTAGTACCCTACTATTCACTGGCCAAGATCAGCTAACTCAGCAGAAACCTGTAATCAAGTCCGGAACTGCTTGCCTGCACAAGTCAGGCATATTTTTGCAGGTAAGCTCTCTGAACTTTACCATCTTACATTGTACAATCCAATGACAGATCATGTTAACATATACTCCTAGTCCTAAGTATTTCAGAAACAGGGCAGGATAATTTTATGTAAAATCCAGTCCTATTTGACATATCCCGAGCCTAATTATCCATCCTACCCTTTTGTGCAGTCTCTTGGAAATCAGTGCAAGTGCTTTCAGCAGACAATTAAACTGAGTCCTTCAGTTTACTTCCTTGGTATTTCTTTCCAAGATCCTGGTACTCTTTTTGCATTTATCTATCTACAGCCCCACCCCCACCCCTTCTCTCTAGAATGGATGAAGACTTGCTTCAACTATTGTTCTGTGAGTTTTGAGATGGCTGGTGAGACCAATGCAGGACTCTTAGAGTCTGGCAGGATGGGGCACTGGTGCATGGTGGGATGGGCAGATGGGGAACTGGGGGGAGGTGCACTCCTTCTGCCATTTATGCAGAGTTTCTGTGGGCTTCCAATGAAAAGACCTGGGATTTACAATACCATCCTGGATCCGCCTCCTCCACTGAGCGATCATGGGCCAGAGACTCGCGGAAGTCACTGAGGAAGTTATATCTTTTCAAGGAGGCTTTGATAATATCCTTGAATGTTATGTTCTGTCCATCTCTCCTCAGAGATCTCAGAATGAATGGCTATTTCAGGAGTCTAGTGTCAAGCATGTGAATAATGTGGTTTGTCCATCAGAGCTGTCTGAGTGAATACTGGCTTCAACAGTGGGAACGTTGGACTGAGCCAGATATATTGCTTCACATATCCTACCAGTAGATTTTGAGGAGACAGTATTGCTGGTATCTCTTTGGTGCTTCAAGATGCCTGCTTTAGGTAGCTGATACGTCAGAATGGGAGAGGTATCATTGTTGTCTGGTAGACTTTGAGCTTTGTTGAGTTTAAACATAGAACAGTACAGCACAGGAACAGGCCCTTTGGCCGTGATGTTGTGCCGAACCAACTAAACTAGTAATTAAAAAGGCTAACTAAATTAATCCCTTCTGCCTACATAATGTCCATATCTCTTCACTCTCTGCACATTCATGTACCCATCTAAGAGCCTCTTAAACACCTCTATCGTATTTGCCTCCATGACCACCCCTGGCATCTCATTCCAGGCACCCACCATTCTCTCTGTAAAAAACTTGTCCCACGTATCTCCTTTGAACTTACACCCTCTCACCTTAAATGCATACCCTTTAGTATTAGACATTTCGACCCTGGGAATAAGATACCAGCTGCCTCCTCTACCTGTGCACCTCATAATCTTATGAACTTCTATCAGGTCTCCCTTCAGCCTCTGCCACTCCAGAGAAAATAACCCAAGTTTGTCCAACCTCTCCTCATAGCACATGCCCTCTAATCCAGGCAGCATCCTGGTAGACCTGTTCTCTACCCTCTCCATAGCCTCCACATCCTTCCTATAATGGGGCAACCAGAACTGAATGCTATACCCCAGATGCGGCCTAACCAGAGTTTTATAAAGCTGCTACATAACTTCCTGACCCTTGAACTCAATCCCTCAACTAATATAGGAAGCATGCCAAACGCCTTCTTTGCTACCCTATTAATTTATGCAGTCACTTTCAGAGAGCTGTGGACTTGGACCTCAAGATCTCTCTGTACATCAACACCGTTAAGGGTCCTGCTATTAACTCTGTACTGTCCCTTTACATTTGATCTCCCAAAGTGCAACACCTCACACTTGGCCAGATTAAACTCTATCTGCTATTTCTCCGCCAAAATCTGCAACTGATTTATATCCGGCTGTACCCTTCTATACTATCCACAACACCACCAATCTTTGTATCGTCTGTGAACTTGCCAACCCACCCATCCACCACTTCATTCAAATCACTTACATATATCACAAACAGCAGAGGTCCCAGTACAGATCCCTGCGGGACGCCACTAGTCACGGACCTCCAGTCCCATTGACCTCTACCCTCTGTCTTCTATGGGCAAGCCAATTCCGAATCTAAACAGCCAAGTCATCTTGGATCCCAAGCTCCCAATCTTCTGGATGAGCCTACGATTTGAGAACTTATCAAACGCCTTACTAAAATCCATGTAGACAACATCTACAGTTTGACCCTCATCAATTACCTTTGTCACCTCCTCAAAAAACTCAATCAAGTTAGTAAGACATGACTTGCCCCACACAAAGCCACGCTGATCATTCCTAATTAGGCCATGATTTTACAAATGCTCATAAATCTCACCCCTAAGAATCCTCTCCAGTAGCTTCCTTACCACTGACGTAAGACTCACTGGTCTATAGTTATCAGGATTATCCCCATTTCCCTTCTTAAACAATGGAACAATATTAGCTGCTCACCAATCCTCCAGGACCTCACCTGTGGCTAGCGAGGACGTGAAGATCTTGGTCAGGGCCACAGCAATTTCATCTCTTGCCTCTCAATAACCTGGAGTATATCCACCTTAATGTTCTTTAAGAGACCCAACACTACCTCTTCCTTCATCTCAAAATGCCCTTACATATTAGCACGTTCCACACTGATCTCACTATCCTCCACTATCCTTGGAATTCTCTTTAATCCTATTTGCCAAGGACTTTTCGTGGCCCCTCCTGGCTTTCCTAATTCCCTTCTTGAGTTCTTTTATGGCTTTTTTTTAATAATCCTCAAGGGCCCTGTTTGATTTAGAGGGTTTAATGCTTTGATTTTCAAACACTGTTCCCCAGACAGCCAAAGGCTGTGCTAGTGCAGAGAATTTCATGGTGAGTTTCATCACTGACATCTGCCTTCAACATGAAGAGTGTCCAAAGTGGTCCTAGTTTTTGAGGGACTCAGCGTGAAGTTTTATTGTTGGAGGGCCACGTTGTGCAGCTGGGGCAGGTTGGTAGAGGACCTCTGTTTTGCGGACATTGAGTGTAAGGTCCATTTCTTCATATGCCTCAAGTGAACAAGCTGATGACTTGAAGCCTGGCCTTTGAACATGAAGATAGGCATGCTGCTGTTATAAAAGTGAGATGAAGACTAACTTGGATTAATCTTCTGAGAGACAACCAAGCTATAGCACTAAAGTGCATGAGAAGACCTGACAGAATATCCAACAGAAGGTATTTCTTTACAAAAACAGGCAGAACAGTTGAATGAACAAACCACTATATTATTTGTGACATCTTTATAATCTCAGAATATCTCAAAACACTTGACAAAGAACAGAGAGTTAGTGATTATGTGAAAACAAGTCTACTGAAGCTGTAAAGAGGGGGAAGATTGCAAGATGGATGACTGCAGACGGGGTGTGGGGGAATAAAGTTATCTTGAAAATTGAAGCATTGTCCCACTCCGACTTGGTTGGAAATACATTGCTGTTCTTTCATTGTCACTGGGCCAAAATCCTGGTACTCCCTACTGAACAACAGTGCAGATGTATCTTCATCTTCATTTCAAGGTGGCGACTCACCACCACTATTGCAAGGACATTGGATGGACACTAAATGCTGGCATTACTAGTGGTGCAAATGAATACAGAATTATGATCAGAAGTCTGGGGTATGGAATGGAGACACAAGAGACTGCATATGCTGGAATCTGGGAAGCACACAAAGTGCTGGAGGAACTCAATGGGTCAGGCAGCATCTACGGAGGGAGAAGGTCAGTCAACATTTCGGGTCGAGACCTTTCATCTGGACTGTGGTGTAGAAATAGTGTTCCAACAAAACTCATTTTCAACCATGGAATCGGCTTTCAGTCCAAACATGGAAAATGAAGTCAAATGCAAGTTACTTGGTGGAACTGTGGTGAGACAGTATGAAGAACAATTCAATTACTCATCTGCCCAGTCATAAGAAACCTCAGAAATATTTGGAAATGTTAAAGTATTGGGAAGATTGAAATTCCCAACTACTCGGACCATGGAATAAAATCTTCCACCATGTAAAATAACAGGAATTTTCATTTATTAATGGGATTGGAGATGGATCGTTAAGTTTCATGAATTCCAACCTTACATACTCCAGTGGAGATATAAAAGACTGCAGATGCTGGAATCTGGAGAAACACGCAAGATGCCGGAGGAACTCAGATCAGGCAGCATCTGTGGTGGGAAATGGACAGTCGATGTTTCCGGTCGAGACCCTTCATCTGGACTGAAAGATAGAGGGGAGATAGCCAGGATAAAGAGGTGAAGGGAAGAGGTGGGGCAGGACAGGTGATAGGTGGATCCAGGTGAAGAGGGGTCATAGGCAGATGGAGGACGGGAGAGTGGAAGTAGTGCCAGAAGCTGGAGGTGATAGGTGGAAGCAACAAAGGGCTGAAGATGATAGAATCTGATAGGAGAGGAAGATGAAACATGGAGTCAAGTGAGAGGTGGGGAGGGCAGAGGGAAACAGTGGGGAGGGGAACCAGTGGGAGGAGTGGGTGGGTGATGGACAGATGGAGGGGGTGGAGGAGGATAAAGAAACCAAGTGATGGGGCTGGGAGTGTAGGAAGAATTGGGTGGATCAGGAGGAAAGAGAAAAGGGACAGAGGGGGAGCAGTTTACCAGAAGTTGGAGAATTCAATGTTCATGCCATCAGATTGTAGACTACCCAGGTGGGATATGAGGTGCTGTTCCTCTCGTCTGTGTTTAGCTTCACCCTGGCAGTGGAGGAGGCCAAGGACAGACAGGTCGGTGTGGGAACGCAGAGGGGAATTAAAATGACTGGCAACTGGGAGCTCCAGACGGCCATGCATGAACAAATTTCAACGCTAGGTGTTATCCTTCTATCTCCTCCATATTTGGTCCCCACTCAATGACTTTTTTTTAACTCAACTGTGCGCTGTTAGTATCTTAGCTGTTCTCTTACAGATTAAACAAACAATTTTCTAGAAATGTGCACTTGTTTCTTAGGCCATTTCATTTTTTATGCTTTTCAAAGCAAACATACGAACAATGAAGCATCTGGAAAAACAATATGGAAGCTAAAATGCAGAAAGCATAAATTACCTACATTGGGACACTGTAAATGTGCTATGTCTTTTCCAAGAAAATTGAGTCAATGGAATCAAATTTCAGAAGTGAAGCAAGCATGTAGCTGTTGCTAAATAATTTATTTAGTTGTGAAAAGGAATAAATTTCTAGCTAATTAACTTTAAACAGTGCAAGACTTCCCATCCTTAGTGTTGTTGTCTAGGCTGGAAACTCATAGTACTGAAATTCCAAACTGATCAGTAAGCAAAAACCTTCAGATGCCAGAAATTTGAAATAAAAACAGTGAATCCAGAAGATACCAAGCAGGACAGGCAGCATCTGTGAAGGGAGAAACAGAATTTTGATCCTCTTGTTTCTCTCTACACAGGAGTGGCGGGTGGTTGGTGCAGCAAAACCATAATGGTCAATCTTGGTTGAGGAACCTCACCTGTGAACTTCACAACTAACATGGAAGCCACTTCAGCTATACCAGGGTGAACCTTGGCCACATGTGACCAGCTGAGTTTGTGAAGCAGCCTGGATAGAGCGGACATGGAGAGGATGTCTCCACCAGTAGGAGAGTCCAGGATCTAAAGGCACAGCATCAGAATAAAGGAACATTCCTTTAAAACTGAGATGAGGAGGAATTTCTTCAGCCTCTGTGGAATTCGTTGCCACAGAGGACTGTGGAGGCCAAGTCACTGGGTGCATTTAAGGCAGAGATTGATAGGTTCTTGATCGGTAAGGGGTTAAGTGTTAAGGGGAGAAGGCGGGAGAATGGGGTTAAAAAAATCAGCCATGATTGAATGGTGGAACAGACTCAATGGGCCAGATGGCCTAATCTGATATCTTATGATTTTCTGGTCTATTGAACTAGAAATTGTAACCAGCCAACTCAATTTTCAATCATGTAATAATGGAGAAAAAGGGTTAGATGATTGTATTTCTAAACCCACATACTCTTCTCAAAAGCCAAGGAGAATCCAATCCTGCTCTTGCACTCCCCACTTGTAGAGTAGCAGGAGGGTAAAGCTCCAACCTGTCCTGGCTAGAAGAAATGAATGAAAGAGAAGGGATAAATTAAACAATATTGCTGAAGTACCAACATCTGTTCCAAACTCAACTGAATTTCTCTCTAACTTTCCCACTCACTTCCTACTCTCCCATCCCAGATTATTCCTCACTGAGAAACATTATTCCCAGTGTGGATTCAGCTCACTAGCTCTGACTCTTCCCTTCCTTTCCAGGTCTCTTCATTGCCGTCCCAGGAGATGGGCTAGCAACAAATATTCATTACAAGCCCACAGCTATCTTGACCATACTCCCTCCCACTCTACCTACTGTATGGGTTCCAGTCCATTCTCCCAGTTCTTCTCTCTCCATCGTGTTTGACCAGATGACAAGTGTTTCTACTCAGACATGTCCAAGATGTTCTTCCTGAACTGTGACTTTCCATCCACCATAGTGGACATAGCCCTTGACCGCATCTCAGCTATTTCCCATACCTTTGCTCTCCCTGTCCTTCTTGGACAGACCAAGGACAGAGTTTCCCTGGTCTTTGCTTTCCACTTTATCAGTCTCTGCATTTAACGGGTCATCCTTCACAATTTCCAACTCCAGCAAGATTCTACAACCGGACACATATTCCATCCCTTTTCAGCATTTCAAAGGAACCATTCCCTTGGCGACTTCCTTATTTGCTCTTCCATGTCCACTAACCACTCCTCTCCTTACTGCACTTTCCCATACAACTGCAGGAGATGCAACACCTGACCTTTCACCTCTTCCCTCCTTACCATCCAGGTTCTTCCAAGTGAAGCAGCAATTCACTTGCACTTCCTCCAATCTAGTGTACTGCATTCACTCTTAACGATGTGGTCATGTCTGTGATGGAGGAATCTAGACAGAGTGAGCCCTTTGCAAAACACGTGCTCAGTCTGGAGAGGCGATTCAGAGCTTCCTGCTACCTGCCCCTTTAATTCTCCATCCCACTCCTGCGCTGACCTCGTCTGTGGACTCCTTCACTGTTATAATACCCAGTATAAGCTTGGTGAACAGCACCTCATTTTCCAATTGGAGACACTGCGGCCTTCTGGACTCAAGATTGAATTCTATAACTGCAGATAACTTGCTTTTTCTGTTTGTATCAAAACTGGCCACTTCTGCTGGAAGTCATCCACTTGTGATATTGGCTTAGCTTTTTTTCTTCCATCAGCACTGCATGATCTGCTGGGCATAGAGTCAAAGAGCAGCAAGAAGGCAGAGCTTTGCAGATTGGTTCTGCCATTATAGCAATGTAAACAAGGAGCAGACTGATTGGGAGGGAGTTCAGTTTATAACGGAACAAGAGCCTGCCAATCAGAAGACAGCCTACATTAGCATATGAATTAATACAGAATAGACACAAAGAGCAACAAACTGGCTCAACTCGTAGAACCGCTGGCTCACAGCTCCTGCAACCTGGGTTCATTCCTGACCCTCTAGTGCTGTCAGTGTGGAGTCTACACATTCTCCCTGTGACCTCCTGGGTTTCCACTGAGTGCTCTAGTTTCCTCCCACATCCTGAGGCAAGTAAGCTAATTGGACACTATAAAATAACCCTATTGTATATATGAATGATAGAATCTATAGTAATTGATTGGAATGTGGGCAGATTTCCTGCTGCCTCAGTAAAGCAGCCAACATAATCACAGTCCCCTCCCACCCCAGATATTCTCCCTTCTCCCCCCTCCCATCGGGCAGAAGATACAAAAGCCTGAAAGCATGTACCACCAGGCTCAAGGGCAGCTTCTATCCCACTTTCATAAGACTATTGAATGGACCTCTTAATTTCACAATCTACCTCGTTATGGCCTTGCACCATATTGTCTACCTGCACTGCACTTTCTCTGTAACTGTAACACTATAATCTGCATTCTGTTATTGCTTTTCCCTTGTACTACCTTGACGTACTGATGTGATGAAATGATCTGTATGGATGGCATGTAAAACAAAATTTTTCACTGTATCTTGGTACATGTGACAAGAATAAACCAATTACCAATTACCAGAACAAACAGTATTACTTGTATTACTCGTATTACAAATAGTATCCAGCATCTGCAGTCCTTTGTTTCTCTAGTATTACTTGGTTGATGTTGGGCACAGACCTGGTGGGCTGAAGGACCTGGTTCTGCACTGTATGGCTTTATGACTGACTTACTGAATTGACCAGGTTCAATCAAACTTTGTCAAGTGCTTTAGCTCCAATCTGAAACCACTGTTGAAGCTGTATTAAACATGCATTTCTGACATCAGGCACCATATGCTAAAGCTCACTTCAACCTTGTATTTCACTGAAGACATGCAAAATATTTTCTCTAATGATTATAGTTATGGCTTCTTTGAAATCCTGTCCATCAATGTGCAATTGCAGGGTTCCAACCTCCATTCTGATCTGTCTGTCAGTGGCACAATGTGTGTGTGAGGAACAGCACCTCATCTTCCATCTTGGTGCACTCAGAATTCAGCAATTTCAGAGAACTTGCTTTTCATCTGTATGAGAAGTAGCCAGTACTCCAGAGAGGTTATCCATCTGTAAATATTTACTCAGTTTTTCTCTCTTCGCTGACACTGCCTGAACTGTTGGGCATTTCCAACATTCCCCTTTTGGTTTTAGGCTTCAGTAGCAGCTCAGACCTGCATTTCACAGCTTTTACATGTCCCTTTGCTTTCTCTCTCTCTGACTTTCCTCATTAATTGTCAACCAGATGGCTGCATAAACATCAGGATCTCCAGGACAACACTGCCTCACCCTTTGTCCTGACCATCCTCTCTGCAATCTAAATATAACTTGTTTCCTCAGTCTCTCAGTCCTGACCTGAAACATTAACTGTTTCTCTCTCCACAGATGCTGCCTGACCTGTTCAGTGTTCTCAGTGTTTTCTGGTTTTTATTTGAAACTCCATTCAACAAGTACCTGATATGTTTCCAATGGTCTATTCTCCATGTTCAAGTCCCAGACTTTGACGGTGAGGTAATCTCTTGTCATCATATATCTCCCACTGTGGCTGAACTTCACGTCCGATATTGAGGAGATGATCTCGGAGAAGAATGATCGGTTGCTGGGGTCTTCTGGCTCTTCGAAAACTGGAGATCATCACAGCCAGAAGAATAAAAGTGAAATGTACAAGTTAGCAGTCCTTCATCGAATGGAACATAAGAATATTAAAAATAAGAGCAGACAATGTCTCAGAAGTAAAAATTGATGTATCACCTGAATCCAAATTCAAACCAAACCAATGCTGGACTTGATGTGACCTGTTCTCAACTCAACCTTATAGTGTGGGTCTTTGGAAAAAACTCCTCAAATTCACTATGAATTTGTGAATCTTAAGGAAGAAGCAATGACAGTTCATATAAAGAGCTGCACACAAAGTGCTGGAAGAACTCAGCAGGTCAGGCAGCATCTATGGAGGGAAGTAGACAGTCGATGTTCCGGGTCAGGACACCTCATCAGTACAAATGAAGGTTCTTGACTCAAAATGTCAACTGTCTATTTCCCTCCATAGATGCTGCCTGACCTGCTGAGTTCCTCCAGTACTTTCTGTGTTGCTCCAGATTCCAACACCTGCAGTCTCTTGTGTCTTTATATAAGGAGTTGGTCAGGGTGGTTGGGTGTTAAATATTTGCACAACGTTCACTGGTACTCTTCCGAAACTGATTTTTTTTAAAAAACACATTGTTTAATCTTTGTGTGGAGAAAGGACTTCCTCATTTGCTTCCTAAATGGTCTCTCTTTCTAATTTTAACACTGCCCTTTTGCTCTTTAGACCCAACAGAGGAAATTGCTTCTCAGTATCTACCCTCATCTCAATCAGTTCACACCCTTCAATCTCCTATACTTATAGAAATGCAGGGCACAGAATGCAAACTGCTCTCATAATTTAGTCCCAAGAATCCTGGGGAATCTGCACTAGACCTGCTCATGACTTCCTGTGGTGTAATACTTAAAATGGAACACATTGCTCCAGGTGAGATATGACCAATACTATTCCTCACCCTCTGCAGTTTGATGACCCTCCCCCCATATAAAAATTGGATGTGCATTTAAGCCATGACTTACAGGGCTATGGACCTCGTGCTAAAATTTGAAATTAGGATGGATAGCTCTTTTCTAACTGGCACAGACATAATGAGCTGAGTGGCCAATCATTAATGATTCTATTTCTGTGATTAAACCCAGGGGCAGAATATTGAGTGCCAGTTCCAACCTCCATGTCTTTGCCCAATCCTATTATAATCAGGTGTGGCCTACATTTATGTCCTTATCATCCATTTCTTCTTGTTAATTATTCCCAGATGCTCACTTCCTTGGACCCCTAATCTTCGATACAGAGGATGAAGCAGACCTGTGCCAAAGCCTTGAGTGAAGTGGCGTCAAAAAGCATCAAGTGAAAGACAAAAGGGGCCTGAAACTTGCTAAAGAAAATTGCATTGGAACTTTTACAAGCTATTAATCTCCCACTCATAACCAAGATGCCATGCTGCAATAGATTAGCACTCCTGCAACAATGCAAAATTTGAAAGCTGACAGAAAGAGGGTTCACATGCAGAAAAATGACAACTGCATTGTTGAAAGCAAAGCTGGCCAGACAAACAAACCTCTCTGCCTGGATAATTCCTGGTTTAACCTCTCGCCTGTGCTATCTCAGCTGATCTCGGTGATAAGGGTTTAGTAATAGAGGGAGATAAATTAGCAGAGGTTTCTATTCCCAATTTCCAATGACAGCCTTGCACTCATGTTCACTTTGAGTGATGACGGGACAAGACTTCACTGCGATGCCAGCTCCTTGTTCCTGGTAGCTTTAGTGGAACTGAGCAACTGGTAAAAAAATTTAAAGAGTTTGGAAGGAAGCCATTCAGCCCATCCTGCCTGTACCAGCCCTTTGAAAGAGCTAACCTTCAGTCCCACTTTTACCTTCCCCAAACACATTGTAAATTTTCCCTCTGCCACTTTATACATCAACAACTCCCCCTCTTAGAATTACTGTCATTTCTGCTTGCTCCACACCGTTAAGCAATCAGGCCATCATAACTCACTGTGCAAAAAAAAATTTGCATCACATCTCAGCTCCTTACAATCTTAAATCTGTGCCCTCTGGTAACCATCCCCTCTGCCAGAGGAATCAGCTTTTTCTTATTTACTCTACCAAATTGATTTTGAACATTTCTCTAAACCCTTTCCTGCTCAAAGGAGGACAACCCAAGCTTCTCCAGCCTCTGAAATCTGAAACAACTGAGGAACTGAAAGCCCCCACCCCTGGTATCATTCTTGTAAATCTCCCGAGAACCCTCTTCAGAGCACTGTTGTCCAGGTGCAAAGAAAGAAGGGCAAGCACAGTAGTGTAGAGGGCAGGCACAGTAGTGTAGAGGGCAGGCACGGTAGTGTAGCGGTTACCGTAACGCTTTACAGTGCCTGCGACCCGGGTTCAAATCCGGCTACTGTCTGTAAGGAGTTTGTATGTTCTACCTATGTCTGCGTGGGTTTCCTCCGGATGCTCCGGTTTCCTCCCACATTCCAAAGACGTACAGGTTAAGAAGTAGTGGGCATGCTATGTTGGCGCTGGAAGCGTGGCTACACTTGCGTGCTGCCCCCAGAACACTCTACGCAAAAGATGCATTTCACTGTGTGTTTCGATGTACATGTGACTAATAAAGATATCTGATCTTATCTTATAAATTCAATCATTCTATGTTGCAGACAGTTCTGTGAATCCGCTTTTGGAAGCAGCATTCTCTGGCATTTTCACAGCAGTATGAATCCTGACACAATAACCTGTGCTGGATAATTTAAATTGGTCATTGAGCATGCTGTCCTGCTCAGACACACGTTAATGAGAATCCTTCAATTTACACCATGGTTCCCTGGCAGATGGTGCTACAGACAATGATGCTCAGATAAACTGCCTGTGTAAGGTAGTTAGCCTGAAGAGTGTAAATTTGCTGAGATTTATCCTGTCTGTTGCTTTAGAGCATGTTACAATATTAGGAGTGTTTTTTTAAAAAAAAATCTTGACACTTGTGCTGAAATTCTCCAATTTATTTGCACCACGTATTTATATCTTCAAGCTCCTTGAAAATTCTCAGCTGTGGAAGCCCCAAATTGTGGGATTCAATATGTTTAGACTACGGGCTGCATTGTTTGCAGTTCATGAAGCACTTTCCTTGCTGGTTAACTTCTTCTCCCAGCACAGACCATGGCTCTGGGGAGACCGACTTGCCTCTGAGTTGGGAAGTTGTGGTTTCAAGCTGTCTCTCAGACGAGGTGATAAACCAAGGCCCCATATGGCTGTTTTTGGAAGCAAGGAAGAGTCCCACCGTTCTGCTCACAGAGTGCCTGGGGAAACCTTCTCCTGCTGTCCTCACCGACATTTATCTCTCAGTCAGCACAGAAAAATAACAGATGATTTGCTATCTATCTAAAAGCTCTTTGAGGGAGTTTCCCATATGCCATAATTTACATACGAAAGTCCTTCACTGATTGTCATCATCCTTGGAACATCTCAATGACTTCAAAGCTGTTATATGTAATGCAAAGTTTTTGTTTTCTTTCTATAATTGGGCATTAAGGAGACAGACTTTAAAAAAAGTCATTTTCAGGGCATGGGCATCACTGACCAACATTTATTGACCATATACTTAAACTTTATACATACTGCTTAACTGTTGTGTTTTAACTGGATGTGCAAATATAAAGCAGTACTATAAAGTTCTAACCTGCTTATGTCAACACTTCTTGGCCTGTGCAAACTTTGCCAATATAACAGGTTGTCAACATTATGGATCTGTAGTTAATTGGATCAGGGTTGTGCAGTTGGGACCTCTCTGTACTTCTCTCATCATGCTTAGATGCCCAATGGTAAAGGTGGTATACAGGGGAGCAAGCTCAGCCAATGGGAAAGGTGGTATATAGGGGAGGATGCTCAGCCAATGGGAAAGATGGTATACTGGGGTGGGGGGAGGCAGCTCAGCCATTGAGAAGGTAGCTTTCTTTGGAACATACAAAATTGTTTCACAAAACTCCGATGCCGGTCAACTTATCATCTTGACATCAATACAAGACGGGGTTCAAGTTGCAAGAGTAAATAGGGACATAGATCATGACTTTATTGTGTGGTTGACAAAAGTGGGATGTCAACTCATGCAGGGTCAAAATGAGTGGGTAGGATAGCACTTGGGCAAAGCCAGCTCATTGGTCAGTTCAGCACACTGGTCCCATGAGCTGGACAGACTGCCAAGCCTCCCACACTCAGCCATCTACATTCAGCCTACACAGCAGGACCACTATATAACATTCAATATTGACTGCCAATTAAAACCATCACAGCCAGCTCGATTCTGACAACACGGACAGGAACAATTAATTTCTATTTGCTGCTTTGAGTGTGCAGAGATAGGTACAGCACACAGCATGATTTTTCAGCACAGTATGTCTGTTCCAGCTGGTTGAAAGAGCAATCCATTTAATACCACTCCCCTGCCCTGCAACTACCTCATTTACAAATATATAACTACTTCCTTGCTAAAAGTTGCCCCTAAATCTGTTTTCACCATCTTTTCAGTCAAATCATAACAACTCACTGTGTAAAATAATTTCACTTCGCACTCCTTTGGAGTTTTTGCCAATTATATTAAATCTGTATCCTCTGAGTACTGATCAAACATTTCAATTGTTAGGATAAGATGAGGCCTCAAATGGCATTGTTTAAGTTGCCCCATTATAATTTTATATTTAACTCAAGGAAATACTGTACCCATTTGCTCACATTCCTACTAATGAACAGATGGCACAATGCACATTAAATACAATCTATAACTAAGAGGTATACTCCATCCTACCATAAGGGATGTGACTAACAAAATCAAATGTTTTACAAGACTTGACTCGAGGTAATGGTGGCTTTTAATCTAAGAGTCTGTGTGAAGCATTTAAGTGAACTGGGAACAGATAAAGTTGAAATAATGCTCACCTCTCAAGTTGGACAACCCATAGTTCTGAGTGAGGTGGCAGCTCAAAGAGAAGCCTTTCCCAAACCCCAAACTCAGCAAATTCAACTCAATAAACCCCCAAAACAAATCACAGACCCTTAAGAACTCTGGAAGTTGTAGCTTCACATTAGATGATAGTTTTATGGGGTTTAGGACTGCTTTAAAATACTCACACAAATGCTATTTTAAATTATAAATGTGGGGCATCAATAGTCTGTTTAATAATGACATCCCTCACTGGTGGTAGGTTTCCAGTAGTGTGTGGTCCTAGTGCAAAGGCTGAGATTTACTGGTGCACGTTCAACAGTGGTTTAACTGAAAAGTAAGCAACTGCAAATGCTAGAAACCCAAACAGAAACAGAGAATGCTGGAAACACTCAATGGAAACAGAGTCGTGGACACTCTCAGGTTGTGGACACTTCATCAGCCCTGGGAACTGGGTCTATCCTGGTTCTGGCAAATGGTCTCCCACCTCAAATGTTGACTCTTGTTCCTTCCAACAGATACGGCCTGACCTGATAAGGGTCACTTGTGTTTTCTCTCCTCGGTTTGACTGGTGGTGGAGGCCCAGCTTTGGATTCCACATGGAGTGGCATGTTGCAATGGGCTGAGACACCACTTGTGGCACTTGGGCAGCTGGACAGTGTGCGGGGGGGGGGGGGGGGAGCGGGTTGGATGGGGAGAAGACCCAATCTTCCTGTAGCTTGCAGGGGTGTTAAATGCTGGTAATTTGCCTTAGAACTCTGATGTTTCCCAGCACGTTCCCAGTACTTATCCTTCAACCAATGTCACAAAAACATTTAGATTATCCAAATTTGTCACCTTGGTGTGAAATAAAGTGACTGCACTCCAGAGAACCACTTCCTTGCCTGTAATGTGCTTTGGGCAGTGAAAAGCATGTGTAAAAGCATCTTTCTTGTACAGTATACACTGAGGCCTCTCACCCTTTAACTCAATACCTTTTCCGATCCTCTCTGGGAAATGAATGGATGATCTCACTTTATATGAAAACAGATGAAGGCTGACCTATCTTCTGTTATTGTTTTGGCATCAGCAATCGCAAAATTATCTCAAACAGAATTTGACAGGCACTTTGGCCCAGCATGAAAAGTCAGCACGGATCTGTTAAAGGCAAATTGTATCCGACTAACTTCAGTGAGTTTCTGATGAAAAAGCGAAGATGGTTGGAGTCATACAGCTCAGAAACATCCCTTCAGCTCAACATGCCCATGTCAACCATCAGAATCTGCCCATAGTAATCCCATTTACCAGCATTTGGTCCATAGCCTTGGCAATTCAAGTACCCTTCCAGATATTTCTTAAATCTTGTGAGAGTCTTTGCCTCCACCACCCACTTGCGTTCCAGATTCCAATCACTCTCTGGGTGAAAACAAATCTTCCTCAGATCCCCTCTAAACGCCTTACCCTAAACCTAAACCCTCTAGTTTTAGATACTTTGGTTTGGGGGCAAAAGAAAATCCTACTATTTACCTTATCTATGCCCCTCATAAAAAAGTTGATGAGAGAAACGTGTTTGACGAATGGCTTGCAAAAGGCACTGTGATGCTTGTCACCAAGGTTGAAGGTGATGAAACAGAAGGGGCTGCAGCGGGATAGGTGAGTCACGTGTGTGTGGCAATGAAAGGGGTGCTTTTGGGTTGGATCAATGATTTGAATGGGGCATGCAGGACAAAATTTCCAAATTTACATTTAGCACAAAACTTAGAGGTGTATGGAACTGTGAGGAGGATAGTAAAGAAACTTCAAAAGATATAAGCAGGCTAGTGAAATGGGTGGGTAGGTGACAGATGAAAGTTAATGCTGAGCAATGTAAAGAGTTACATTTTGGTAGTAGCAACGAGAGGGGGCAATATGAATTGGAGGGCACAATTGTAAGCGTCACTGAAACAGAGATCTGTACAAGTTCATTGAAAGTGGTAGGTCAGTCTATAAGCAAGGAAAGAGATGCTGGAAGAACTCAGCGGGTCAGTCAGCATCTATGGAGGAAAATGGACAAGTCTATGTTTGGTTTGTCTACAACTGGAGCATTATATTCAATTCTGTGCATCAATCTTTAAGAGAGATGTAATGGCTTTCAAGAGAGTGCAGATGAAATTTACTAAAATTATCCCAGTCCTTAGTTACATGAACAAACTGGAAAAACTGGTGTTGTTCTCCTTGGAACTGAGGATGTTGTGAGATTGATATGGACATTTAAAGTCATGAAAGGTAATAGACAGAGTATATGGAGAAAACCAGTTCGTGTTGATGGAGGGGTTAAGAAATTGGGAACATTGAATGAAGGTAATTAGCAAAAGAACCAAAGGCAACCTAAGGAACAATGTCTTACAAAGTAGGTGGTTAGAGTCTGGAATGCACTGCCAAGGGTAGTAAGGAGGCAGATTTAATTGTTGTGCTCAAAAGGGAGCTGAACGAGTAGCTGGAAGGAAAGAATTTGTAGGGTGGAGGGGAGTAGGTGGGGTGTGGGATCAACTGGATTGCTCTTGTATTCAGCCAGTATGGACTCTGTGCTGAATGGAATCCTTCCAGCTGTAAGCAGTCTGTGACTCTGAGGAGTATGCACCGTGGGATGTGTTACTGTGGCAATGAGACTAGTGAGGGGTGGGGGGTGGAGTGGTTGGCCAGATTCAAACTCCAAGCTGTGCTGATCACCATTGGGTGTCCTATAATGGACTACAGCAGGCGAGGAAAACCAGCCTGGAACCTCACTCCGAGTCAGTGACTACTTCCGGGAAATGCTTGCGGGTGGATGGTCAGTGGGTCTGGAAGCCCTCATGTGTTCCTTTTTATTTCAAAAATAAACTTCATTCACAATAAAAAATATATACAAAAGAATAAACACAGTGCAAAGCTTTTGCATTCATCGTCAATACATTCAGTAGTGTTAACTTTTTTTTAAAAAAGCACTGTTGCTACTCATGTGGCCCCCTGGGGTGACACACCCTTTCATTGTTCGAGGGGCTTCCCCACCCAACTCAGCCTCTCTGTGTAGTAGTGGAAGGAGCCTAGACTGTGGTCTTTCCCCACAGAGCCTTTCCCTACCAAGCTTCAGTGCATCACTCAGCACATACTCCTGCAGCCTGGAATGTGCCAGTCAGCAACATTCCCTTATGGACATCTCGCTGTGCTGGAAGACCAACAAGTTTCAGGCAGGTCAAAGAATGTCTTACACTGAGTTGATGATCTTCCAGCAGCAGTTGATGTCTGCCTTGGCATGTGACCCTGGGAACAGCTTGTAGATCAGGGAGTCCCCGATACACAGCTGCTTGGGATGAACCGAGACAAGGACCTTGCATCCTTCTCCGCACCCTCTTAGCAAATCCACAGTTTGCAAAGAGGTGGGTGACTGTCTTCTCTACCGCAGCTGTCTCTAGGGCAGCATGTGTTGGGGATGAGATGGTTGAATAATACAGAAGGAACATCCTTTCAGCCCCTCAAGCTTGTTCTGCTCTGCCCTGCTCATACCAAAAGCAGTTCATTAGGGCACAGTGCCCAAAGGCAGCTGAAGCCTGTGGGACAGGGTGCCTGCATAAATCAACACCTTCAACAGAGGAGGCGAGGAAACAGGAGGAGAATAGAGACGTGCTTTGAGCAACAACAGAAGCGCTGTTGAAGCATGACAGAAGCCATGTTACCTACTCACACGTCTCTCTGAGTCAGCTCTTCATTCATCTTACATAAATGGGCTTCTCTGCAGCAAAAACAATGAATCTACTTGTTACCTAACAAAGTGGCAGGTTTTTATTTACTTCTTATTTTGTTGTAATGGTTAATTTTCTTTTTGTTGATGCAAGATTTCCTGAATAATCCAGTCATTATTCATCACAGTTTCAAAAGAAAGCACAATAAATTCCCACTTTGAAATCGGGTGATAAATTGAAGCCTATTTACACATTTTAAAGTACACAGTACTGTATTTTTAATCTGAAACTCATTGCCTTTTGCTGCAGTGTTATCTTGCCAAAACATTTAAATCAATTCAGTTTGTGAGGGCAAGAAAGGATTGAATACATTCTCTGGAGGACCTGGAGTGAGAGAATACATTAAGGAGGTTAATTCTACACAAGGAAACCGGGCTAGGAGTCTGTCACCTATGAATAGGGCCAGTGTTAGTGATGCGTTCTTTCAGCTTTCGCTAAGCAACGCCATTGCAATTAATCTATAATTAGCAGAGATTAAAAGAGAAAACAAAAATGCAAATGACAGGAAATCAGAAATCAAACCAGAAAATTCTGCCTTTTGTCTCTCCTGTTTTTGCCTTGAGCAAGGATTTCTCTGCTGATCTCTCCTTCCTGTCCAAAGCTTCCCCAATCCTCTTCACTGCTCCCCCTGGGTCAGTTTTTCACTCCGAATCGTTTTACTGAACATTGCCACCAACAATGTCAGCTTAGTTTCTCAACTCCCTTTACACATTCTAATTAATCGTCTTCTCAATTTTTTGCTTCTGTTCCACTTAAATGCTTATCGGCCAATGGTACCAGTCATGACTCATTTAGTTATAATCAGAAGGGTAGTTACGGGTGAGCAATAAATGTTGGCACTGCTAGTGACAGCCACATCCTGCAAATGAATAAAATAAAATTCCAGGGACTTGAGCACAAAATCTAGGCTGCGACATCAGTACAAGTAACAAGGGAGGTCCTGCATTGTCTGAGGTACTGATGCCCAGATATCAACAGCCATGATACTTTGAAAACTCACTTCATCAGTTTTAAAACACCTCAGATGCCTCAGGGGTATATAACCTGTTAAACCAATGCAAGCACCTGTTTGTAAAACCTTGTCCATCGATATCAAAATGTGGAAGGCTGGGTTGAGGACAGTGCACCCATTATTTCCTGAAACAAATAATATCGATCCATTTTAGTGCAAGCTAGATAAGTAGACCAAGACAGATAACAAGTACTGTTGGAAGATCATCAACTTGGTGAAAGATGCTCTTTGGTCTGCCCAAAACTTGTTGATCTTCAGCACAGCGAGATGTCCGTAAGGGAATGCTGCCGAGTGGAACATTCCAGACTGCGGAAGTACATGCTGAGGGATGCACTGAAGCTCAGTGCAGCCATCACAAAGGCTCTGTGGGGAAGGACCACAGTCTAGGCTCCTTCCGCTATCACACATGGATGGGCTGAGTCGAGTGGGGAAACCCCTCAGCCATTGAAATGGTGTATCAGCCTGGGGGCAACATGAGTGGCAATGGTGCTGTGGTTTAGAAAAAAAGTTAACACTACTGAACGTATTGACCATGAATGTAAAGGTTTTGCACTGTGTTTATTCTTTTGTATATATTTTTTATTATGAATAAAGTTTATTTTTGAAATAAAAAAAGTAGAAGAGGGATAACACTACAAATGTATAGACCCGATAACATTATGAATGTAAAGAAAACCATTGGCTGCTTTTGTATTTCTTGTATATATTTTTTATGAACAAAATTTACTTTTGAAATAAAAAAGAGAGAGGGGCCCTCCTGGTCAGCTCCTTCCTGTACAGTTGGAGTCTCACTCTTAAATACATGTGACCTCTTTGTCAACTCTGCAGTTGCCGAGAAGGTCTGGAAAATGATGCAAGGGTCCTTGTTGACGTTTGTCCTGAGCAGTTGCATAATAGAGGACTCTCTGATCTACAGGCTGTTCCCAGTCACACACTGAGACAGACATCAACTGATGCTGGAAGATCATCAGCTCAGTGAAAGACGCACTTTTGTCCTAGTTGGTCTTAAAGTACAACGATACGTCCACAAACAAATGCTGCCGATTAATGCAGGCGTCCGTGCTGAGGGATGCACAGACGCTTGGTGCAGCCACTGCAAAGACTCTGTGGGGAAGGACTGCAATCTAACATCCTGCTGCCACTGGGCACTGAGGGGTTGAGTGCTGTGTACAGTCCCACAAGCACTTGTAGGGTGTATTGTTCAAAGAGGCCACATGAGTGGCATTGGTGTCTGTAAATAGAATGCATTGTCTTGAATGCATTGACTTGAAGACACCATGAACGTAAAGAAAGATTTGTACTGAAAGTATATTTCTTGTATACATTTGTATGAATGAAGTTTATTTTGGAAATAAAGAAGGTGGGGGAGAACGAAATGAGTAAAAGAAACCTAGTCAGCATTAGTAAAATGTTAGGAACTTTGTTGAGAGATAAGCATCAGTATACAGTATTTCTTGCTATAAATTCCATCCAATAATGAGTATTCATAAAAAGATTTTTACAATACTCTGAGCTACATTGTAAGGAACAGCACTTCATCTGTATGTTGAAATATAAAGTCCTTGACGTTGAGGTTGGTACAATGGTAACCTGCTTAGCATTGCCCTGCAGGGAGCTGGTTTGTTACAGCATTCATGGTCCTCCAATCCAAACGCTCACAGCTACAAACCCCTCTGTACGTTAGAAGAGATAACCACTTGGGCTGTGCATTGTCGGGCTGGGATCCTGTTGTCAGTTCCTGCCATCTGCTGCCACACCCCCAGCAATGAATCGCCCATGGCTCGGGAGTGGAAAGGCTTCCCGCGAGGACTGGCTCTGGGCAGGCTGGGGCGACTGTTGCTACTGCTCCACACTGCTCCCCAATGAGTGTGGACTCCATCCTGGATCCTGCCATGTCTCTCCTTGCTGACTGCTTAATGTGATTCCTCTCTGATAACAAACTCCCTGGGGCGGGAATAGTGATGCAGACCAACAAAGAGGTAGGGAGACACCAGTTTCTATCACATCCAACAGGAGATGATGGGAGAGATAATAGGATCCTGATCTGTCAACACATGGAGCAGGTTCTGCCAGTCCCCACCAATGGTTCGCATTCCCCAGGGTGAATCCCCGAGCCCCATATCTGAGTGCTGAGTGGCTGCACTGGCCTGTCCAAGAGCAACCCTGAGAGGCAGCCTCTCCACATACATTGCTGAGGGAGTACAAAGTTCCCAGCACAGCCACACACAGCAAAGGGGAGGACGGGGCTCATGCCCGGTTACTATTCCCATGAATACCAGTGTTTGGCTCAGCTCAGTTGAGTATAAAAGTTGGGAAGTTACGGTGCTATTGTACAGGATGCTGATGAGGCCACACTTGGAAACCTTGGAGTATTGTGTTCAGTTTTGGTCACCCTGTTATAGGAAAGATATTATTAAACTGGAAAGAATGCAGAAAAGACTTACAAGGATGTTGCCAGGACCTGAGGGACTGGGTTACAGGGAGAAGTGGACTGGCTAGGACTTTATTCCTTGGGGTGTAGGAGACTGAGTGGTGATCTTATAGAAGTGTATAAAATCATGAGTCTTTTTTCCAGGGTTGAGGAATCAAGAACTAGAGGGCGTAGGGTTAAGGTGAGAGGGGAAAGATTGAATAGGAACTTGAGGGGCAATTTTTTTTTACACAAAAGATGGTATGTTTGTGGAATGAGCTGACAGAGGAAGTGGTTGAGGCAGGTACAATAACACATTTTAAAAGACAGTCGGACAGGTACATGGATAGGAAAAGTTGAGAAGGTTATGGGCCAAATGCTGGCAAATAGGACTAGCTTGGATGGGGCATCTTGGTTGGCATGGACCAGTTGGGCCGAAGGGCCTCTTTCCGTGCTGTATAACTCTATGAACTCTGACCCACTATAGAGACCTGAACACAAAGACCAAGGCTGAGACCCTGAAGCCCGGTACAGTTTCAGATTGTGTCACAGGTCTTATTTCATAGTCATAGAGTTAAAAGGTCCTTCGGCTCATCTCTTCCATGCTGACCAAGATGTCTATCTGACCTAGTCCCATCTGCCTGCGTTTGGCCCATATCCCTCTAAATCTGTTCTATCCATGTACTTTCCTAATGTCTTCTAAATGTTGTAAATGTACCCACCTTTACAGCTTCCTCTGGCAACTCGTTCCGTATACCCACCACCCTCTGTGTGAAAAACTTGCCCCTCAGGTCCCTTTTAAATCTTTTCCCTTTCAGTTTAAATCTCTGTCCTCTAGACTTAGACTCCCCAACCCTGGAAAAAAGACTGTGACTGTTCACGGTATCTATACCTCTCATAACTTTATAAACCTCTAAAAGGTCATCCCTCACCCTCCTATGCTCCAGGAAAAGAAGTCCCAGCCTATTCAGCCTCTCCTTATAACTCAAGCCCTCCTGTCCTAGTAACATCCTCTTGAAGCTTTTCTGCACTGGTTCCAGCTTAATGACATCCTTCTCATAGGTAGGCGACCAGAACTGCACACAATACTCCAAGTGTGGTCTCACCAATGATTTTTTACAGTTGCAACATAACTCCTGTACTCAGTGCCCTGACTGATAAAGGCAAGCATGCCAAGCGCCTTCTTCACCACTCATTTCTACCTGCGCCATCACTTTCAGGGAACTACGTACCTGAACCCCTCAATCTCTCTGTTCTACAACACCATCCAGGGCCCTACCATCTTGGGCCCTTCAAAAGCACCTGACTGGAGGAAAAACATTTTGGGCAATACTGAGGTTATAAAAGAAGTTACTGAAATGCAAAGCTTTTTTAAAATCTAAAACTGCCCCTGTCAAGGCCAGAGACATCACAACAAGCAAGCTGGAGAGGTTCGCAGGAAGTGTGTCCACCCACTCTTGGATTCAGTGCCATAAGAAATTTAGTGACCTACTCTAAAACAGGAAGTTCTGGAGACACTCAGCAGATCAGGCGGCATCAAGGGAAAGAGAAACAGAGTTAACATTTAAGGTCAAAGACCCTTCATCAGAAACATTAACTCTGTTTCTCTCTCCACGGCTACTGCCTGACTTGCTGAGTATCTCCAGCATCCTCTGTTTTTATTTCAGATTTCTGGTACCTGCAGTATTTTGCTTTCGAAGTCATGATCACTTTATTCAGGAAATTCAGCTGAGTCCATAAATATCCACAAGTGCCACCTGACCTGCAGAATGATCCCAGCAATTACTGTTTCCATTCCCTGTTTAGTTCAGTTCATTTAATTAGAGTTACACTTATTCCTCGTTATCTGGTTTTCCATCTGTGGATCTGCATCCTGACAAAGTCAGCCCAAGGCTCCATCACAAAATTTTCTAACACATAGCTCTGTACACATTTACACACTGAAGAACCAATCCTGATCAGTATAAATATTTTGATCATATTCCAGACCGCTTGAGTCTCTCTGTTGCACACTGTTCTAACGGAGAGTGGTCTTTCATTAGACAGTTGCACCTTGTAATTTCAAAACTGATCACTGCACGTTACTTTCAATGGAAATAGTTAGCTAATAAGATTTTCTTTTAAATATTTAAATGTTCTAATGTGTTTATTATTGCATGTTAACATGCTTGTGATGCTGCTGCAAGCATTTCATTGTTCCTGTGCCTCAATGTATCTGCATATATGACAATAAACTCGACCTGACTTGACTTGACTCTTAGAACATTATAGGGCATGTGTACGTATATTTGGTGGATATACTGGATACAAAGTAAAGGGCCTTAGTGATATCTGCATTTTTGTTATCCACATGGAGTCATTGCCCCGACCCTCATGACTGAGGACATAATGTATTTCTGTATTTCACTTTTCTCTCTGACTGAGTCTCAAAAGAATCCCTTCACTGACAGCTTTATTTGATTTTTATTTTCTTCCATCTTTACAATACATAATCCATAAAATAGCATTTAGCCCATCAGACCAGCCAGGAGAGCGATCAGCTGAATTTCACTGCCCTGCTGTCTCCCCAATACCCCTACAGTTTTTTTTCCTTTAGGTATTTATTAAATTCCCTCTGGAAAGTTATCATTGAATCTACTTCCACTGTTTCTGTCAGGCAGTGCATTCAAGATCACAACAGCTCAATGGAACAGTCTCTTCAACTCTCACCTTTCAGGATATTTAACTTCAATTCAAGACAAACATGCACAAGTTTTACTTACGCAGAACAATGCACCCTAATATTTTCCAAACATCTGGCTGTACAATATTCCAAACATCTGGCTGTACAATATATTCCAAGCATTGCACATGACATATGTGCTTCACTTTAAATGTTACACTTATTCCTTGGAATGTTTTATTGATATAAGACATTGCAATATTCATATACTGGTATCTCCATGGAACATGAGTGATGAAATTCCAGAAATAGTGATCTAGTGAGACACGAGATCCTTTAATAATGCTCTTCATCTGACAGGGTTGAATGTTGAACATTATACTAATATTGATGGACAATGACTGATAGTTAGGTCTAATGTTGCTGCAGTGGAGGGGAAGGAGAGGATTACAAATAACCCAGACTGAATGATAGACAGAGTATTTAAGGTGCACTGCAAGCTGGGGAAAGATCTGTGGTGCTTCACTGAGGTGAAATTGGAAATTTTGAGAGAATCTGTTACAGTGCAGGGCAGTCAAGAGTGGAGACATTAAATCATTACCATAAGGAATCAATGTAATCAGCAAAGGTCGAAAATGCAAATGAAAGAGACAAAATAGAGAGGGATGGGTAGGCAAAGTCAAAATCTTAAGTGTGTGTGGATTGGGGCAGTGGGGGGGAGGAAGACAGTTTTGCTGTGGTCCTTGTAAGCACTAACTACATAGATAAGAGACTGGTCATTTAAAACTGTGGTGTGTCTTCTCTCAGAGGGTGGTGAATTTCTGGAATTCTGTGCCCCCCCCCACCCCTCTGAAGATGGTGGAGGCCAGATGATTTGATATATTTAAGAATGGAGATACATAAATATTTGAAAAATTGAGGAATTGAGTGTTATGGGGAACTGGCACAGAAGAGGAGTAGAGGCCAGTGTAAATCACCCATGATCATACTGAAAGGTGGGGCAGGCTTGAGTGGGGGATCCTATTTTCTTGTGTTCTAAAGAATCACACTGGCTACCGGTATTCTCAGCACAGTGCAGGCTGAAGAGATGACTTGGCTGGAAGTTCAATAATAGAGTAAATATCATGGTCTGGAGGTTCTTCTGCACCAAGGAGGCTGTATTAAACAAGCAGTGGCTCGCCGTGCATTCAGGTGAGGCTGAGGGCACACTGTAATTCATTGCACTTGAGAGTCAGAACTTGACAAAGAAAGTGTGTGGGATTTGTTTGGGGTCAGAGCTTTAAATGGGGCAAGGAATGTGCGAGTTGAACCAGGGACCTTGATAGTTGGGCCAGAGCATCAGAATGGAGGCTGGGAGTGTGTTGTGATTGGCTGCTGGGGAAGCTATATCTCACAATCAGCTGGGGTGGGGTCAAGGTCAAGATGTGGTGGTAATAGGGGCCCTGAGAGAGACCAGGGAAAACCTGGAAGCAATTTCCTGAACTTATTTAAAGACATGGTTAAGAATCTGATTGTGATTGGCAATCAGCTTTCCAATACAAATTCAATCATAAAATGTACATTAATATTGCATCACAGAACAGAATTTCTGGGCCTCAGAGAAACAGGACAAAGCAAGAAGGATGGAGAAAGTGGACAGATTTCTGTGTGGTGTTCTATGTATTTTCACAAATGAAAAGTCTGTGGGCAGCTGGTTGGGAAATGCATCATCCAAGACCTTCCTGAAATATTCATACAGTGAACTTAACACTCAAGGCAACCAACAGCTCAAACCAGCATCTGTAAAGAACTCCTGGACACAGCTGTGCCTCATTCCTGCACTGTGCTGAGCATCAAAACAGCTTGTGGTATTTTTTATAGAAAGAGAAAATTCTGAAAATACTTATAAAGTCAGGCAATGTCAGAGAGTCAATGTTTCTGATCAATGACCTTTCATCAGAACTGCATTAACTCTGTTTCTCTTTTCTTTGATGCTGACTGACCTGCTGTCTATTTCCAGCACTTTTTGCTTTTATGTCTTACTTCTAGAATCTGCAGTTTTATTTGCTTTTGGTTGTTTGTTTTAGTTGGGACTGACAGCTGCAATAAAGGAGCAAACAGCCCCAGAGTGAAATCATAGTCTGTTTCATGTACATGGCCAGACCTTAGACACATTCTCCACAACCACATCCCCCCCAAACACAGACAGACAGACAGACACACACACACACACACACACACGTCGTCAAGATATACACCCACATATATGTATGCACGTTAGGTAGTGAGGGATCTGCATCAGATTGCTGCTTGGTTAAACCACCGCAAACTCATCAATGAACTCAGGATCTCTTGATTTGAACTTTGCAACAAACTCAACTGAGATTCTTGGTGGACACTACTGTATACATCTCTCCAAGAGAAAGGGTTTCAGGTGGAAGGGGATACCATGAACTGCATGTTCCCACATACATCAGGCATCACCCTGACTTGGAACTGTATCATCGGCCTTTTGCAGCTACTGGGTCTAAATCCTGGAACTCCCACTGCCCCCTCCCCCACCTCAACAGAAATGTAGGAGCATTTTCAGCAGAAGGACTGCAGCAGTCCAAGAAGGTGACACACTGCCATTTGTAGGTGGGATGGGAGAAGCCTGATGGGCTGAGCGGGTGGGTAGTTGGTAAGGTGACGCATTCCTCCTGCCACTTACACTGGGCTTCCCGCTGCATGGACTCAGGGTTTGCAGTGCCACCTCGAGTGCTCCTGCTCTACTTTTGGTGGTCATGGGCTAGGGATTCCTACCTACCTTTCATAACTCCTTGAAGACAGCCTTTCATTAACACACACATCTCTCTAGATGAGTATTAATGTTATCTCTTACTAAGACCCCCAAGTGGTTATTGACATTCTGCAGACAGGTGTACAATTTTTCAATTTATTCCTTTCTCCTTTGTGAAAAAGCTCTCTGTTTGAGGGCAGTGACAGTAACAGTTCTGCTCCCACTTGCAGGATGCTCCTCTGCACTTATAACCTGTGTCACAGTTGCCTCTCTATGTACCCATCAGACTGCAATTTTGACCAGTCGGCTGGCAAAGGAATTGGGATTTCAGGTTTCACATTTTCCCATTTCTGCTCCCTGGTAACATGGTCTGGAGTCAAGATTAGCCCAGATTCCACACTGTTTGCTGGAAAGATTCACTTAAATACAATCCAATGCAAGCTTGAAAAAAAAAGCTGCTTTTCTTTTGATTAGGCAACTCATGCCCATCTGGTCTCCACTGAATTCAGTAACGTCAGATTATAACAACTGCACTCATTTTCCTGGTTCTATCTTTTGTTTCTCTTCTTGTCCTATTGTCATCTTTTTACATCCTTACTTTTCTCATTAAACCTCTCCTCCCCTACACTTCCATTTGTTCCTTTCTTCCCCACCAAACCTTCTTTCTCTGACTTTTAAATGGTTAATCTCCAACATCTTACAATTCTGATGAAAGCTCATCACTTTGTTTCTCCACTGACCTGAGCCTTTACTGCTTTTATTTCCTGGTGGCCACAGTATTTCACTTCTGGTGTTATGTAATAAGTAAGCGAGAGGGAATGTCCAGTAGTCCATTCCCTCTCGCTTACTTATTACAACACAGGGGGCAGCCATTTGGGCAATTGGGTCTATCCCATTTCTCAGCAGACCAATCCATCAGTCCCATTCCTTCTCTCCTTATATACCTGGATCACTGCAATTTATTCTCTCTCACATGCCCATCAACTTTCCTTTGATTCTTTAGCCACACACTAGTGGTAATTTGAAGGAGTCACAGCACTGGACAGGCCATCCATGACGTTGTGCAGACGTTGATGCCAATTCATACTAAATGTCCTTGTTCTGCGTATTATTATCCATATCCATCCATCCATACTCATGTGTCTATCTAAAAGCCTCTTGAATCTACCAAACTGCCTGCTTCCAATACTACCCCTGGTCCCATTCCAGACACCTAGCACTCTCTGCATAAAAAACTTGCCTCTCACATCATCTTTATACTTTCCCTCCTCTGACCTTAAAAGCATGTTCTTTGGTGTTTGACATTTCTACCCTGGGGTAAAGATTTTGACTGTCTGCCCTATATAATTGTAAAGACCTCTATCATGTCTCCCCTCAGCTTCTGACACTCCAGGGAGAACAACCCAAGTTTATCCAACTTTTCTTTATAGCACATGCCCTCTAATCCAGGCAACATCCCGGTAAACCTTTTCTGCACCCTCTCCACAGTCTTCACATCCTTCCTATAATGAGGTGACCAGAATTGCACACAGTACTCCAAGTGTGGTCTGACTGAAGTTTTACACAGCTGCAGCATGACTTCCTTATTCTTATACTCAACACCCCTACCAATGAAGGTGACCATCCCATACGCCTTCTTTACCACCATATCCGCTTGCGTAGCCACTTTCAGTGAACTATGGACCTGGACCCCAAGATCCCTCTGTACTTCAATGCTATTAAGGGGCTTACCATTAGCTGTATACTTCCTCCTTTCATTTGACCTTCTAAAGTGCAACACCTCACACTTGCCCGGATTAAGCTCCATCTGCCACCTCTGCCCATAGCTGTAACTGATCTATATCCTGCTCTATTCTTTGATAGTGTCCACAACTGTCCACAACTTCACCAATATTAGTGTCATCTGCAAACTTGCTAATCCACCCATCTACATTTTCATTCAAGTTATTGACATATATCACAAACAGCAGAGGTCCCAGCACTGATCCTTGCGGAACACCACTGGTCACGGGCCTCCAGCCAGAATAACAGCCTTCCACCCCTACTCTCTGTCTTCTATGGGCAAGCCAGTTCTGAATCCAAACTTGCAATTCACCCTGGATCCCATGCATCTTTATCTTCTGAATCAACCTACTGTGAGGAACCTTATCAAATGCCCAACCGAAGTCCATGTAGATAACATCCACTGCCTTACCCTCATCAAGCTTTGCCAACTCCTCAAAAAACTAAATCAAGTTTGTAAGGCATGACCTGCCCCACACAAAGCCACGCTGACTGTCCCTAAGCAGGCCATGCCTTTCCATATGTACATAAATCCTATCCTTCAGTATCCTCTCCAGAAGCTTCCCTACCACTGACATGAGGCTCACTGGTCTATAATTACCTGGATTATCCCTATTTCCCTTCTAGAACAAAGGCACAACATTTGCTACTCTCCAGTCCTCTGGGACTTTGCCTGTTGCTAGTGAGGACACAAAGATCCTTGTCAAAGCCCCAGCAATCTCTTCACTTGTTTCCTTCAATATTCTGGGATTATATGCCATCAGGCCCTGGGGAGATCCACCTTAATGCTTTTCAGAAGACCCAGCATTACCTCCTTCTTAATCTCAAAATATCCCAGCACATTAGCATGCCCCACTCTGCTTTCACTATCCTCCAATTCCTTCTCCTCGGTAAATACCGATGCAGCGTACTCATTTAGTACCTCAGCCACTTGTTGTGACTCCAAGCATAAATTCCCTCTTTTATCCTTCAGTGGAGCTACCTTCTCTTTAGTTATCCTCTTTTTCTTAATACAAGTATAAAATGCCTTGGGATTATCCTTGATGCTGCTCGCTAAGGACATTTCATGGCCCCTTTTGGCCTCCCTGACAGAGATGGTAGTCAACAACGCAAACCATTAGCAAGTGACGCAGTGAAAGACTGAGATGGGCAGCCAGCATAATCAAAGACCCCACTCACCCGGGTCACTCTCTCTTCTCTCCTCTCTCATCAGGCAGAAGACACAGGAGCCTGAGGGCACATACCACCAGGCTCAAGGACAGCTTCTATCCCACAGTGATAAGACTATTGATGTGTTCCTTTATATGATGAGATGGATTCTTGACCTCACAATCTACCTTGTTTGACCTTGCACCTTATTGTCTACCTGCAATGCACTTCCTTGTAGCTGTGACACTTTATTCTGTACTCTGTTATTGTTTTTACCCTGTACTACCTCAATACACTCTATACTAACTCAATGTATCTGCACTGTGTAGTGAATTGATCTGCACGAATGGTATGCAAGACAAGTTTTTCACTGTACCTCAGTATAAGTGACAATGATAAACCAATACTCACGCTTGGAATGCTTGTCACACAGTGCTGATGCCCGCATGTCACACAGTCGGATCGTTCCTTTACTGCTGCTGTACACAAACATGTTACACTGGTGCGGGTGGAATTCTGCTGCCGTGATCACCTCTGTCAACTCCTCCATGTTGGCAGGCTTTATATCTACAATGTCTGAAAAGCCATGGATTAAGGCAGTAACAAGACTCGAGTACAATATCACGTTTCCATGTACAATGTTATATTCTACCTCCTGTACCCTTGATGCATTTATACAGCATGTGACTGGGGCAGAGGTTTAGAGTTACTGACCACCTCCTTCCAACACTGTGCCATAACCAGTTAATGGGAGTAGTTATTGATGCTAATTCCTTTAAGGTAGGTCACATTCAATCTGACACTACCTTTGGTTCTGCCTCTTAACTGGAAAATAGGGAAAGATGCCCTATGGTTCTATTCAGAGCTATTTCACCCTTTTCAAAGGGACATCATTTTAACAGAGGCACAGTCCTCCTCATGTTGTCTTTCCATTTAGGGTTTATAAGATAAGATTTCTTTATTAGTCACATGTACATCAAAACACACAGTGAAATACATCTTTTGCGTAGAGTGTTCTGGGGTCAGCCCGCAAGTGTTGCCACACTTCCGGCGCCAACATAGCATGTCCACAACTTCCTTACCCGTACGTCTTTGGAATGTGGGAGGAAACCGGAGCACCCAGAGGAAACCAATGCAGACACAGGGAGAATGTACAAACTCTTTACAGACAGTGGTCCGAACTGAACCCGGGTTGCTGGTGCTGTAAAGTGTTACGCTAACTGCTACGCTACTGTGCCTGCCCCTTAGTCTTTAGTCTCTTTGGAATTTTTCTTGGAGGTCCCCTCAGTTAACCTTCTGCCAGCAATGGCCATACCATTGGTTGTCTAGCATGTCAACAAGCCAGTGGGAAGGTGAATGGACTATCTGTTGAATGAACCAGTCTCCCAACCTTTATTCTTTCAGGATCAGAATTAGAATTGGAATCAGATTTATTATCACTGACTGACTTACATGATGTGAAATCTGTTGTTTTGTAGCAGCAGTACAGTGCAAAGACATAAATTACAAAATAAATAAATAGTGCAAAAAAAAGGAATAACGAAGGAGTGTTCATGGGTTCATGGACCGTTCAGAAATCTGATGGTGGAGGGGAAGAAACTGTTCCTGACTCATTTACTGTGGGTCTTCAGACTCCTGTACCTCCTACCTGATGGTAGTAACGAGAAGAGGACATGTCTCGGATGGTGAGGGTCCTTAGTAATGGATGCAGCCTTCTTGAGGCACCGCCTCTTGAAGATGTCCTCGATGGGGTGGGGTGTGTTGTGCCTGTGATGGAGCTGGCTGAGTCTATAATCCTCTACAGCCTCTTGCGATCCTGTGCACTGGCACCTCCATACCAGGCTGTGATGCAACCAGTCAGAATGCTCTCCACTGTACATCTATAGAAATTTGTCTTTGGTGACATAATGAACCTCCTCGAACTTCAAATGAAGCAGAGCTGCTGACGTGCCTTCTTCATGATTGTATCAATGTATTGGGCCCAGGACAGATCCTCCAAGATGTTGACAGCAGGAACTTGAAGCTGTTCACCCTTTCAATCACTGACCCCTTAATGAAGGCTGGTGTGTGTTCTCCCGACTTCCCCTTCCTGAAGTCCACAATTAATTCCTTGGTCTTGCTGATGTTGAGCGTGAGGTTGTTGTTGCAACAACACTCAACCAGCTGACCTATCTCACTCCTGTACACCTCTTCGTTGCCATCCGATATTCTACCAACAAAAGTGGTGTCTTCTGCGAAATTATAGATGGTGTTTGAGCTGTGCTTAGCCACACAGTCATGAGTGTAGAGAGAGTAGAGCAGTGGGCTAAGCACGCATCCTTGAGATGCACCTGTGCTGATTGTCAGTGAGGAGGAGATGCTATTACTGATCCTCACTGACTGTGATCTCCCAATAAGGAAGTCGAAGATCCATTTGCAGAGGGAGGTACAGAGATCCAGGTTTTGAAGCTTGGTGATTAGTACTGAAGGGATGATGGTGTTGAACACTGAGCTGTAATCAATAAACAGCAGCCTGACCTATGTTTTATGGTTGTCTCGGTGCTCCAAAGCAGAGTGGAGAGCCAGTGAGATTGTGAGACCAACTAAAAAAACAATAGCTTTCAAATTGTTTGTTTAAAGCATGCTTACTTCCAATGCCTCTATCTTAACACAGTGACTACACTACAAAAGCACTAAATTTGCCTGTAAAGAACTGTAACATCCCCAGTGTGGAAAGTGCAATAGAAACCAGAGTCTGTCTTTTTTTAACCAGGCCACTAGTTAAAAAGGCTAATTAATGGTTGATCTTTACCTCCCTTCGGCTGGAATGAGATGGGCTGCAAGCTTATTTAACAATGGTAAAACAGATGAGCATGAAGGAATTTAGTGCTGAGGGTTCAATGGCCAATTCCCAACATGGGTTGGATCATTCCATCTTAAAAAGCAGAGATATATTCTGGATGTCCCCAAGTAACAATTGGAAATAAAGATGTCAACTCATCAGAATTCCTCTGGAGTCTCCAGAAATTAGAGGTTTCAGGAAAACCCAGGAAGGAAACCATTCGGGAAAGAATGCACTAAACAAACAATTTGAACACCATTATTTCATTGTTACTTTAGAATAAAGGAGACGAGTTCAGTCAACCAGATAGTCCATTCACTTTACCTCTGAGTCATAGGGTCCTACAGTATGGAAACAGGCCCTTCAGCCCAGTGAGTCCATGTTGACCATCAAGCACTCATTTACACCCATCCTAGACTAATCCCATTTTATTCTACCTATATTCCCACTAACTCTTCTCAGATTCTACCTCTCACTTACATTCTAGGAGCAACTTACAGTGGCCAACACGCTCGTCTTTGGGATGTGGAAGGAAACTGGAGCACCCAGGGGAAACCACATAGTCGCAAGAAGGTACAAACTTCACATAAACAGCACCTGAGGTCAAGATCGAAACCACGGTGCTGGTGCTGAGGCAGCAGTTCTACAAGCTGCGCCACTGGCTTTGGGAAGGTGGTACACACTGAGGATGGACATGCTGGGTGACCAACGGCAGTGCAGTTGCAGGTATAAGGTTAAATGGTGGGACCTGCAAGAAAAAACCCAATTGGACTGGAGAAACCCAAATGGAGAGGTAATGGGAGACAACTGTGCCACTGATAAAATGCTGTTCCTTCCAAACAAGCAAAAATAGCTCCAAAATAAAACCAATGTCAACTTTCCCTGCTGGGGTTTCTGTCTCCAGTATAAAGGTACGACCCATAGATGCAAATGAAACCTTGGGGAGAGCTTCTCCTGGTCTATTCAGGCCACAGTTCTGAGTTCTGCAAGTTCCTTGTAATGAAGGAGCAGTGATTCAATTGCTCTTCACCCTGGGACTGGGTCTGAACAGACCAGTGTCATATAGAATGTAACCAATTGTCGAGGGATCAGCATCAATAATTAGCCATATCAACTAGGGGGCCACCACTGACTTAAATAAGATCTTCATATCACACTGGGTCAAGACAGTAAGGGCTTGTATGGATAAGTCACCATCTTCCCTCACCCAAATGTCTCTCTTCCCTTTCAGAAAGTTTTCATTCAGCTGAATCATTCTTTTTTTAAAAGAAGATTTATTTATATATTTACTTTTAACTTTTATCAAAATATTTACATAATTCTCAAATTAAACCACAACTATCCTTGTCCAGGATGCATTCCAGTCTTTATGGTGCCCGAGCATCCTGAAAGGCCTCCAGCAAGGCAGTGAACACTGTGTTAGGGATTCAGGAGTTATGGAATTATGTGAAGATACCAGGCATTAATTCAAACAAGAACCAGTCTTCAACTCTTAATGTAAATTGCAAGCAGTAATCAGTTTGAAATTAAAAGGGCAGCTTTGTAAACAAACAGTACTGTTTACAGAGCACAGGCTACTGGGCCATAGCAGGAGGCTGGCTGCTCAAGAGATATGGTTTGTAAAGTGTTGTGACCATGAGACGATCTCGTCTGCATCAGCTGAACGTAAGACAATGGGGATATGTTAATTGGCTTACATCAAACCCAGCAACACCGGCTATATTGTTTTGCACCACTGTAACCAAGTTCAAGGAAACTTGCAGACCAGACTGATATTATCAAACACGGTCACAGGCATATTTTCTCCACCAGTAGTTGGGATATTTGAGTACACAGAGAGTCAGCCCTCACAACATTAATTTTGGGTGTCTGGGATCTTTGTCCTTAGAAGTTTTTAGACCATCCTTGTGAATTACTTTGTCCCAGCAAAGGTGGTTTTAACATTTAGAGGTGTATCCCATTGTAAATACCTAACTCTATGGAAGCATTGTCAGACTCAAAATATTGAAGTAAACGATGTCATTGTAGCTATTGAGGTTGTATGGAATCACATGCTGTTACTGTTGTTTTTAAGAGTAGAAAAACGTGATGTACTTTGAGATTGGGAGATCTGCTTAGAGGGTTTCCAGGAGAATGTCTGCTTGTTGTGACGAATAAAGACCATTTATATCAACCAGCTTCAGTGTCTCTCCAGTGACTCAGTTCACAGTCACAACAGACTGCGTACTCCTTCTCCAGGGACACGTGGGCATGGATGTACCTTCAGAAGAGGACCAGAACAGGTAGTTAGCTTGGGCAGAACTCCCGACGGCCCACTGCCCAGACCTGTGAATGGCCACCTCGGCCAGCCCAGATGCAGACTGATGAAGAGGTCCCCCAACCAACTCCCCCACCACCACCCCCCGTACCGTTTGCCCAAAGGTCAAGACTGTGTGGCTGAAGTGCAACCAGAACTTGAGAAACAGCCCCTTCAAATACTCAAAGAGGGGCTGCAACCTCTCACATTTCTATATACATGGAACATGGACTCCTCCAAGCTGCAGAAATGGCAGGCGACCTGGGAGTCCGTGAACCAATTTAATATGCTGCTGCACAGCACTGCTCTGTGCATCATTCTCCAACCCAGGTCCCCAATGTAAAGGGGGAGGACTTCCACATAGAAAGTTACCTCCACTGGGGACCTATCTCTCCGCCAGATGGCAAAACAGACTGCTGCGGTGTGTGTGGATAGCAGACGAGGGCGAGGAAGTGGAGGGTGTGCAGGAGCAGCCCGTCCAGGAAACCCCTCCATAGAGCTTGGAACAGCACGGAGTGTACTTCTGAGAGGCAGCTCAGGTTGTGCAGGACTGGCTCCCGAGGAGGGCTTCATGGCCTGGTTTTGGTCTCCCTGGGTCCGATCAGACTGCCAGTGCTCACTGTCCACACTCACCAACGAGGAAAGGCTGAAGTGCTGAAAGAGGCATTGATGATCGTGGAATTATTTGTCAATGACAGGAGGAAGCTCTGAGGGATGAAGGGGAGAAAAGAGGGAAGCAGGTTGTTATTATTTTCAGTGAGTGGGACCCATATTTTCTGTGCCTCTGGTTACTAGCCAGTCAAGGAACCTGTCAGATGGCGTCCCCGCCATTATTCTATTGACCTCAGTCACGGTAAAGTATAAAGTACAGCTCATTAGTCCTAGAGTCACAGAGTAATACGCCATGGAAACAGGCCCTTCAGCCCAAAATGCCCACTTAAGCTAGTGTTATTTGCCCTTGTTTGGCCCATATGCCTCTAGACCTTTCCTGTCCATGAACCTGAAACACAATGCGTTCTGAAGGAAGGATACTGAAACTTCGGTTGGTGATCTCCAGATGCCAAAGGTTTATCCTCAAGTCATCAGCCGACATGTAGGTCTCATAGTCGCTGTTGACTGAAATGGAGTTGATGTGATACGTGTGAGCATTGGCGAACACTCTCCTCGGACTGGCCTCCACCATTAGGTCCATGGGTCTCAGCACTGGCACCTGGGGACAAGAACATACATCACTTGAGCATCAAGCTGCAAGAGCTTAGCAAGTCAACCAACGCTCCACATTGTGGTCCCGTGACCCTCCAGCCTCAAGATCATGATCTCCCCTGAAAATGTACAGCAGAGGAAGAGGCTGAATTCAAACTCTCAAATGGCAGGAACTGATGTCACGTGTCTGGGTGACTTGTGCGAGTTTCTGGTTACTAGTCTGGTCACATAAACAAGACTCTATTATACCAAAGACAACAAAAAAACTGGTCAGTGAGAGTCATAGAGTTATACAACATGGAAACAGGCTTTTCAACCCATCTCGTCCATGCTGACCAAGGTACTTGTCTGAGCTAGTACCATTTGCCTGCATTTGGCACATATCTCTCTAAACCTTTCCTATCCATGTACCTGTTCAAATGTCTTCTTAACATAATTGTACCTGCCTTTACCACTTCCTCTGGTAGCTCATTCTATATACCCACCATCCCTTGTGCGAAAAACTTGTCCCTCAGTCCCCTTTAAATTTTTCCCTGTTCACCTTAAACCCATGCCCTCTAGTTTTAGACTCCTCTATCCTGGGGATAAAGACTGTGACCATCCACCTAATCTACGCCCCTCATGGTTTTATAAACCTCTACCTATACGTCCTGCCCTGCTTTAACCTCCCAAAACACATCACTTCGCACTTCTGAATTAAATTCCATCTGCCATAGCTTTGTCCACTTTCCTATTTGACCCAGATCCTGTTCTAACTTCAGACAGCCTTCTTCACTGTTCTTTTTACCAGCAATTTTACAGAACAAGCCCACATTTCACCTCATAGAACAATAGAACAGCAATCAGCCTAATATTATTTAACAAACAAGGAGGAAAAAGTGTAATACATGATCTGCCAGATACCCGTTGCTGAAATCTGACCATTTTTTTTAAAGCAGTGCAGTCCTCAGAGTATTTCCTGAGGTAAACTCAAAAGACAACACAACAATTCAGAAAGAAAACTTGAAAACCTGTTCATGGCTTCCTCTGATAGTGCAGAGATTTCCCCTCCCCTACATCAGGAACATATTTTCTCCCTGTCCACCTTCAATAACTTCTGTATGTTGCAGAATCCACATTATCTGGCAATCCAAGCTTCTGCACATCTCTTAACAAAAGATCTATAAGCTGAGAGGGAGAGAAAGAGCAAGGGAGGGAGGGAGGGAAGATGATAATCCACTGAACCTTATAGTCCACTGTGCCTGCACCAGCTCTTTAAAATAGCTCTTTGAAATTTGCAATTAGACAGGCCTGTGCCAGTGTTTTACAATGTCAGACTGCACCCAGCAGTACTGTACCTCTTATATAATGTCGAACTGTACTCAGCAGTACTGTACACATTTTATAATGTCACACTTTACCCAGCAGTCCTGTACCCATGTTAAACTGTACTGTGCCAAGATGTGGTGCAGTGGGGGCACGTTGGGTGGTCTTTGAGAATTTGGCCCTCCCATTGAGGGAAGGTGAACTCCATCTCCAGTCTGGCTCCTTCACAGCACTCCTCCTTCTACCTCCATATAAACTGCCTGATGATGTTGTTGGCCTTTCCTGTAAAGTAAGGCTGGGTGGGGATTCCCAGCCTTGCCCCCACATCCTCCCCATTGACTACACAGGAAAAATAGCTCCCACCATCAAAGTCAGTAAGGGTCATCCAAGTTTCTTTTCGGATAATGGGAAGTCTCAGATCATTTAGGACTTTTGGCAAGCTGAAAAAGATCCCAGCGATTTATGGCCTCCTCTGGGGTGGTCAGGGAGAAGGGAGGGATTAAGCGGTGACCTACAATTGATCTTTGGGATGTGGTGTGGGAGCAAAAGTCCAAAGACCCAGCAGGGAAGCAAAGCCAAGTGTGGATCCTGGCAAGGGAAGAGCTGGGTTCACCTGTGATGTCTCACATCATTAAACACTGCAACATTTACAATATAGACCTTATAGTCAATACTCTACAGGATCTCTGTGAATGAAGGGCTCAACATTATCAAGAATTTTCTTGAAAGTTGCTTCATAATAGTAGAAAGCAGAGTTAGGGGTAAGGAGCACATATGATAGCTAGCTAGCTTCAGCAGAAATTGGGAGTTAGAGGTAGCTAATTACTGTGGAAGGATGGAAAGTGGAGTTCCAGAAGAATCAGTGCGGGATCCACTGCTGTTCACACTTTACATTAACTATTTAGACTCTGGAGCTAAACACCATTTCTAACGTTGCAGATATCACCAAATTAGAAAAGAAATGGGAAATTGTGTGTGTATACATACATCCATGTGAATTCAAAACACACTTGTACTTGCATAAGCATACTCATACATGCATTGACACCCAACTTAAAAGGGCTGACTTTGAAGGTGAACAGATGCATTCTGCAGATCAATGGATAGGGTTTAATGACAGTGCAATAGGCCACGTGTACATGCATACAAGTGGGTGTGTCTGGGTGAGTGTGTGATTGAACATGGTACACACCTATCTCGGTTTAAGAACAGAAGCTGGGTAGTTGTTAAAAAGCAGGAGTGGAGTGACAGCAGAACAGTGAACCTGCCAGCCCTCAGTCTGTGAAAGGCACACTGGCTAATTTGCCCTGACAAAGATCAATGATGCATCATTTGGTGTAGTTGGGTACTGCTGAGTGCCTGGGGAACCAGGTTGAGATGTTTGCTCAGAGATGAGGCAAACCCAACTGCCATTTCGGCAGCTATCTCCGCAGGAGGAGGGCATCAAAACCTTAGCGGCAGATCTGCTGGCACGACTGAAACAGCTCTTACTGAATGAAATCCGGTGACCCATCCCTAATTAGTCCTGCACCTTCAAAGCTCTCTGAGTGCAATGAATCAAGCACTGATGAACACTGCACAGTATCTACAGCAAGATAAATTACCTCTCGCATGTAATCCATGCTTTGCTGTTTTCCCTGGCTTCCACGCTTGGGGAGATGCTCCAGGCATGATACTGGGGTGGTTCAGGAAAAAGCCAGGTTGTCTGATTGATCCTGTTTCCCTGATCTTTGGCTGTAAATCTGTCTCACAACCTTCAATCTACTTCACAGCCTTCATGGTCCCAAACAACACTCAGGCTGCTTGGAGCTCAGTGCTGGTGTTCATATGGTCTTTGTGGTTACAACAACCCTGTCAATTATTTGGGGGAATCACCTCTATAATCATTTTTTTTAAATAATGGAAGTACAGCATGGTACTTTGTACACAACTAAACCACTATGTTTGTTTATTTATTTACTTATTATAACAAAGGAGACCAGGCAGCCCATTGAGCCCATGTTGGCTGCAAGCAGAGCAAGTTGGCAATTGGTTTATTATTGTCACATGTACCAAGATACAGTGAAAAGTTTTGTTTGCGTGCCAGCCAGACTGGTCATTCTATACAGAAGTACAATGAGGTAGTAAAAAGGAAAACAAAACAATGCAGAATATAGTGTTACAGTTACAGAGGAAGTGCAGTGGACCATAACGAGATAGGTTGGGAAATCAAGTGTTCATCTTTTAGCGTACGAGAGGTCTGTTCAAGAGTCTGATAACAGCAGGATGGAAGCTGTCCTTGAGCCTAGTGGTACATGTTGTCAAGCTTTTGTTTCTTCTGCCCCATGGGAGAGGGGAGAAGAAAGAACGACTGGAGTGGGCTTTCCCGAGGCAGCAGGAAGTGTGGACAGAATCAATGGAGGGGAGGCTGGTTTGCGTGATGGAATGGGCTGCGTTCACAACTCACTGCAGTTTCTTGGGTAACCCTACAAATTATTCTTTCTTTCTTTGATTCTTCTGCCACCTTCCTACCCTAAGGGGTAACTTACAGCAGCCAGTTAACCCACCAGCATGTCTTTGGGATGTGGGAGGAATCAGAGCACGTGGGGCAATCCATGTGGTATCAGAGAGAATGTGCAAACTCCACACAGACAGCACTGGAGGTCAGGATTGAACCTGGGTCGCTGGAGTGGTGAAGCAGCAGTACTAAAGTGCTGCTATCAATTGTTTTACCTGTCTGCTAGTTCTGGTGGACGCCAGCACTGGTTGAGCATTATGTGAACATAATGGCAGGGATTTCAGAGGCCTGGCCAAATTTTCACTCATCCAGTAGAGACAAACAATGGCTGTTAGCACTACTGCAGATATTGGGGGTATTTGTCTACAAATCAAGTCCTAAGGTAAGTCATCACTTGAAAACTGAAGTCTCTTGATGAGGTGTCACCAGTTTACAGGTCATTGGTTGACCTACTGTTTGCTGTGCATAGATTAAGCAGCCATACTTGCTTCCTTTACAATAACAACAGTATTGTAAAACCAGTTCATCAGCAGAGGAATCCTAAAGAAGTGAAAGGGATGACATGATGTCAGGGCTTCATCAATAAGGCACTTGCATTTTTATTTGTTGAGGAAATAGGCTTTATGGCATATTATAAAATTATGAGAGGCATAATTTTATCATGAGTAGACAACTGGTATCTTTTTCCCAGGGTTGAAATGTCTAATACTAGAGGGCATGCGAAGGGTAAATTCAAAGGAGATGTGCGAGGTAGGTTTCCTTCACAGAGAGTGGTAGGTGCTTGGAATGTGCTGCCAAGGGCGGTGATGGAGGCAAATACGATAGATAGGCACATGATTATGCAGAGAATGGAGGGATACGGACCATGTGCAGGCAAAAGGGATTCATTTAATTCGGCATCATTATCTTAATTAGTTTTGCACAACATCGTGGGCTGAAGGGCCTGTTCCTGTGCTGTACTCTTCTATGTTCTATTAATCCGACACACTAGGTGCTACATTAGCGCAGCTAGTAATGCCACAGCCTCACAGTGCCAGAGAGCCGGGTTCAATCCTGACTTCGTGCTGTACGTGTTGATTTTGTACTTTCTCATGTGACTGCATAGGTTTCCTCCGAGTGCTCCAGTTTCTCCCCCCACCCCCCCCCCCCGCCACATCCCACAAATGTGTGGGTTGGTGGGTTAATACGCCACTATAAATTGTCCCTGGTCGGCAGATGGGGAGAATTGATGGGAATGTGGGGAGAATAAAATGGGATTAATGCAGGATTTGTGTAAATGGGCAGCACGGATTTAATGGGCTGAGGGTCTGTTTCCATCTGTTTTTATTTCTCTCTGACTCTATTAACATCTATGAAATATGTAGAACAAATCTGAGGGTAGGTTTGACATTGACTACCTTTCAAAGGGTTGAAAAAGTTACAAAGTAAAGATTGTACAACACAACACTGAACAACTTCCTTAATTCTTCCTTTTTCCCAGTTGGGCCACACTACTTTACGCACCTAAGTTATGCCTCTGTTGGGAGCATTCAGACCCAAGTCAAAAGTTGTGGTTCTGACTCCTGCTGCTGAGGCTTCAGCACAGAATATAGGCTGCCCCTTCAATGGATCACTGTGCTGATGCCTCTAATGACCTCTTGGCAAACTTACCACCCTAGGTGTGAAATTTCTCCCTGTCCACACCCCCCCCATCCCGAAAGTCTCCAGACCAAACCCATCTTCCACTGGGTCCCTGATTGACAGCCCTCTTTCTCTCCACCATCCAGACCCAGCCATAGCCCCCAATTTATCAGGATCTCCACCTGAAACGTTGACTATCCCTTTGCCTCCACAGATGCTGCTCGACCTGCTGAGTTCCTCCAGCAGTTTATTGCTCCAGATTCCAGCATCTGCAGTCTCGTGTCCCCTGATTCATCGTTCAATAACTCCTCAATATACAAATGGAAATTATGTTGAACTGCATTCCTGGTTAATGGTTCCTGAAGTGAATTTTCATACATCGAGAAGGCTAGGCCAGATGCATAGTGGTTGTTTCGATACAGTGTATTTCTCTGAGCAGAGAGTGGCATGCCAAGCACTACAGCAAAATATAGCTGCATAAAGCAAAAACATGTAGCGCAAAGAACCACTAGCATCATAGTAAAAGTAATAAATCAGGGAATTACATATTTCAATCGGACCCTATGTGGAAGTGAGTGGAATAGGTCATCTGAACTCCCACTGTATTGGTCATTGGCCAATGCTGTATTTTTCCCAGGCAGAATCAATGAGCAGAGTGATTGTGGATGCACTGTGTGGTGGTCCTGTAAAGGCACAGATGAATATCTTGACCTGCATTTCCAGGAAGAAGGAAAGACTGGACAAGAACTTAGAAAAAACATTGAGATGGCTTAACACACTCACAGACAGTCGGCTGGTTGCCAATGACAAATAGATGACATTTTCTGACAGTTTAATGCCACCAATTTTAATTCCAGCTCACATTAGTGATGCAAAGCAGTTACTTAGGCACTTCAGAACCATACAGGGGAAAACAACAAAGGACTACTTGGAGTGGAAAATGTTTGAACTGACAGGAAGGATGGAAGGTCGATTTGAGAATTACAGAACTGTGTCAGCCGCATACCAGAAGGTTAATCCAATTTCATTCATGTTGATTTTTTTTATTGTTACCCAGATTATTCAATTTCCTGCTACTCCCTATTTAATTCCGGGACTGCGTTAGAGGAATTTTGCTGCAGATTTTTGTTACAAAGGTGGGGTTCGGAGACAGACTTCTATCCTTTTAAACTAATTGGTAAAAGAAATGAAGACTTAACCTGCAGGTCAGAATGATTCGTTTCTAAGTCTGCAGCACAGTCATTACCTGACTGGAAGAGTGTGAGAGGGGAGTGGTGGAGGTGGGAGGAGGGGGAGGGCAATCATATTAGTGTAGCTAGCGGAAGAGAGTTATTTGGGTCACAAGACCTTTTCCTCTTCTAAAGGGGTTAGCCCTTGTTAGTTGAGTTTAAGCAGGGAGGATTGTGTGATATAATCCACTGTTCAAAAACGCTCCATCAATTGTTGTCAAGACAACCCTATCATCTCAGCTGATGAACAGCAGTGGAATATATGCAATGTTAACATTTGGTCTGCTTGAACTGTTGCTTGTGTTGGTTTCTGCTCTGCTCCATTGTCTTTGTGGAAAGGACCTGTCACTGAGCAGTGTCCGTGTCTAATGTTGAGCCGTAGTCCTCTCCAGCATCCTCTTTGTTAAGAAGTAATTATGCTTTATCCCTTTTCCTGATAGCACTAGCAGTGGTCGGACCCTGAATTTACCCTTTGTTGGGTGGATCTAATTTTTCTGTAGAGCACCTCAGGGTGCCTTTGTTTCCCAGTTTATGGACCTAGATAAATGTAAGCTAGTCTTCATTCTCAGTATTTACCCTGGAGCTAAAAGATGCAGCAGATTTGTAACAGGAAAGAGGCAATGGTTTGTGCTCAGTTTTATTGGCAGAAGATGGCACAAAAAAGAAAACAGTGAAAGAAATCCCTTTAATCAGGTGGGAGGAAGAGGTGCCAATGAACAGCAAATAGAGGGTAGTCATTCTGGGCTTCATTAACATCCAAACATTTATTGATCTCTGTCTTGAGCATACTCATAGACTGAGCTTTGGCTAGTGAATTCCAAATATTCACTCTCCACTGGATGAAGAAATTTCTTCCCATCTCTGTCCTTAATGGCTGACCTTTTATTTTGATACTGTGCCCTCTGGTGCTCAATACTCAGCCAGGAGAAATGTACTCCCTGTATCTGCCCCACCAAGCCCTGTAAGAATTTTGGATGTTTCACTGAGATCACTTGTCATTCTTCTGAATTCTGCAGAGTATAGGCCCACATTTCTTAACTTCTCCAGGTAGGAGTTTCCCCTGTCCCAGGAATCAACCTGTTAGTCCATTGTTGCAGAGAGTGGGCTTAAATGAGTGGAAGGAAGGCTGTGACTAGTCATGTTCTAGTTGCTCACAATCCATATCAAAGATTTAGATGAGGGGATCAAGTGTAATATGTCCAAGTTTACTGATGATACAAAGGTAAATAGCAGTGAGGGTTGTGAGGAGGATGTAGACAGGCTTCAGGGAGATGCAGACTGGCTAAGTGAAAGGCAGGGTAGATGGAAGGGTAGCATTAGAGAGAGTACAGAAGAGATTCACCAGGATGTTGCCTGGAATGGAGGGCTGTAGTTATAAGAGATCGGTTTATTCTGGGTTCATTCTCACCAGTACCTAGGAGGCTGAGGGAATGATCTTATTGTGATTTATAAAATTATGAAGGGAATAGATAGGACAGATAATAGGTTTAAGGTGAGAGGGGAGAAATTTAAAGAAGATCTTAGTGATAAGATTTTCACAGAGAAGGTGAAATAGCTTACAGAATTACAGAATGACTCTGTAATGAGCTACTAGAGGAGGCAGATACCATTACAATGTCTAAAGGGCATTTGGACAGGTACGGACAGAAAAGACTAGAGGGATAAGGGCCTATGCAGGCAAATGGCATTAGTGTAGACAGGCATCATGGTCGGTATGGATGAGGTGGGCTGAAGGACCTGTCTCTGTCCTTGATGATTCAATGATAATGAGGGAATATGTAAGATTATTCACTTTGAAAGAAAAATAGACAAACGGAGCATTTTTTTAAAATATGAAAATTTGAAAGGAATTAGTTTTCAGGGGGACCTTGTATATAATTACTGGAAGGTAACAGGTATGTGCACAAGCATTTAAGAAGACAAATTACATATGTAAAAATGTCTTACTGCAATTATATAGGGTCCTGATTCTGTGTACAGGGCCAGCTTCTCCACTTGAGGAAGGATATTCAGTTATAGAAGGAACGCAACAATGGGTTAAGCAAGCTGGTTCCACAGACAGGGGAAACTCTTCTATCAGGAGAGATTAAGAAGTATGAGCCTATATCTTTGGAGAGTTCAGGAGAATGAGAAGTGATCTCACTGAAACATCCAAAATTCTTACAGGGCGATATAGACAGTACATTTCTCCTGGCTGGGGTATCGAGCACCAGAGGGCAGAGTATCAACATAAAGGGTCAGCCAATAAGGACAGAGATGGGAAGAAATTTCTTCATCTAGATGATAGTGAATGTTTGGAGTTGACAAGGTAGCTATGGAGGCTCAGTCACTGAGTATACTTAAGACAGAGATCGATAAGTATTTGAATGTAAATGAAGCCCAGAGTGACTCCTGGAAAATAGCAGTGGGGTAAAAGATCAGCCATGACACTGAGTGGATAAGCAAGTGCAAGGGGGTGAATGACTTACTCCTACTTTTATTTCTTATATTCTTACATGCATTAAAAAAAACATTGGTCAGGATAGATTTTCACATTTAGCACAGATAGCACAGAAAATGACCACATGAAAATAGACACTTCACATCAACTGATCCATGTTTATTACAAAGGATTCAACACTCAAAGCATGTAGGATGTGAAAGGCATCCAAACAACAATGGAACAGGAGCTGACTCACAGAATCACAGCCGCCCCACCACATCACCAAAGCTGGCCTATTTCACCACCGAGAAAAGACCCATCATAGCTGGTGACACAAGCAGACCTCTGTGGCAACAATGTGGCTTCACCATCAGTTGCTCACATTGTTCCCTGTCTAAGGTTACCTTTGGAGTACTTTCAGGTTGCCTAATTGACCACTCCTGCTATAAGATGGGCTTAACACTGCTAGGCAAGTGAATGATGTGGCTTCATCCCTATGCCCCCTCTCTAATTCCCAGCCAGGATGCCCTGACCCCTCACACCCACTGAGAACCCCAATGCCCCTGCTCTGACTGCTCAACTGCTGCTCTTCAGTTCCCACCTCATTACTTTACCCACCCCACCAGATGTTCAGCTGCCAAACCCATAACCCACAACCCCTTATTCCCACCCACAGTATGTGGTCCCGCCATCCTTTCTTGTGATCCACAAATCCATTCCCTGGCCACCCTGTCTTCTGACATGCCAATCTCTCCACTTTCTGATACTGGTCTCCAATGACACCACCTTCACTCCACCCACCCCATTGCCTGTCCCTGCTGCCATGCCAAATCCAGTGGTTACCAACCCCACAACTTGCCGACAGGAGTATCAGGCTGCACATTTTTACAAGCAATGCTCACTTGTTTCCACCCAAAGTCCAAAACCATCGCTGCAGCCTGTTGCATTACCCGATTAGCACGTCCATTAGGGCACACTAGAGTTTCCAGCACCTTTATACCTGATAAAACTGGGATATGCAAGTGTAAATAAATTTTTAATGGAATGTTAAGTGCTGCTAAACAACATCTCTCATGGGGAAAACTAACAAAAGTGGAGTCCTCTTCCTTCAGATTTTGATTAATGAATATTTGAATGTATTCAAATAATTTTCTTCACTTTTAGAGTCACTTATCTCCCTTTAGAATCACAGATTCATCGAGTTATACAGTATGGAAACAGGCCCTTCAGCTCAACTTGTCCTTGCCAACCAAGATGTCTATCTGAGCTAGTTTTATTTGCCTCGGTTTGGCCCATATCCTCCTAAACCTTTCCCATCCATGTCCTTGTCTAAATATCTTTTAAACATTGTAATTATAACCGTCTTTACCATTTCCTCTGGCAGCTTGTTCTATATACCCACCACCCTCTGTGTGAAAAAGATGACCCTGAGGCCCCTTTTAAATCTTTCCCCTCTCGCCTTACATCTATGTCCTCTAGTTTTAGACTCCCCTACCCTGGAAAAAGACTATAATCATCAACCTGATTTATGCCCATCATGAATTTCTAAACCACTATAACGTCACCTCTCAACCTCTTACACGCCAGAGAAATAAAGTCCCAGACTATCTTTATAAGTCAAGCCCCCCAGTCCCGGTAACATCCTTGTGAATCTTTTCTGTACCCTTTCCACCTTAATGACATCCTTCCTATGGCTGGGTGACCAGAACTGCGCAAAATACACCAATTGTGGTCTCACCAACGTCTTGTACAGCTGTAACATGATGTCCCAACACCCGTATTCAATGCCCTGACAGATGAAGGCAAGTATACCAAATGCTTTCTTCACCACCCTGTCTACTTGTGTCGCCTCTGTCAGGGAACCATGTAGCTGTACCCTGGCTTGCTTCTCCCTTCATCTCACTTTTCATACCAGGATTGACACGGCATTAAATATTATAACCTTCTCTTCTTTGGATTCTCTGGGGACTAGATGTTCTCTGAAAATGGGATCACTGAGCGCTGTTAATTTGTACCTGTGGCCTTGCACAAATGTCTCAGAAACCTAACACGCTGTCAACTGAATCATTGTGGCAGTGGCTAGTGGAGTCGCTGCCTCACAGCGCCAGAAGCCTTGGTTCAATCCTGACATCGGATGCTGTCTGTGTGGAATTTGCACATTCTCCCTTGGACCGTGTAGGTTTCCTCCAGGTACTATGGTTTCCTCCCACATCCCAAAGACTTACAGGTTGGTAGGTTAATTGGCTGCTGTAAATTGTCCCAGTTGTGTGAGTGAAAAATCTGAAGCTGATGCGAACATGCAAAGATTAAAAAATATGGGATTAGTTTACATGGATGGTTGACGGTCAGTATGGACTCAGTGGGCTGAAGGACCTGCTTCCATGCTGTACTTCTCTATGACAGACATGTTATTCAAACCATTCACACCACTTCCTTCCTCTTTCGGGACATATGACTTTGGAACAAGAGTTGGCCACTCAGCAATTCGAGCCTGCTGCAAGGACAAAGTGATGCATAATCACTGCTGGCAGCAGCAACTGGTAGGGTCAGGCATGTATGGATCACCTCATTCCTATGAAAGAGGTGACAAACTCCAACGTTGGAGAGCCCTTGACCAAGCACCCACCCAGACTTGCTGAGACATTTTCAGGAGGTGGCAGTGGCAGTGGCAGCATGGAGCAAAACCTGCCACCTTCTCACAAAATTATCCCACCATCCCACTCTGCCTGTCTGCCAGTCAGCTGGACTGCAGCCATTCATGCCAAGCTCCAATTAAAAGGCGAGTCTCCTTGGCTCAAAGCTTCAGATAACTGCCCTGTCAGAACAGTGAATCTGCCACTTGTAGGAGGACTACGAAAGTCAAAGATGTGTGGAAAATTGGTTCTATGGGCATGCACAAAATTGACTAGTTTAGGTTGGTGTGCTACATGGCAGGTTTTGAGTTATGAATTTATTTAAAGTTTTAATTTAGAGTTGGCTTTTAGTCTTGCATTGTGGCCAAAAGGACTTTGTGACAGTCAGCAACAGAGTTAAAGGAAGATGTTAGTGACTGGGGACTCAGTGTTGTGTTTAGGCAGTGCACAATAGGGTGACTTGGTGTTATACAGCCAGGCAAGTAAAGACAGCTTAGATCCCCTCCATATTCTCAGTGTTTAGTTGGGTCAAGGACTGAGCCTCAGGATGCTGCAGCCATACAGTATATCGGACAGCACCTCCAATCTAAGCACCAAAGGGCTTCTGTGGAGAAGTCCAGTCAGTGGAATCATTGAGCATGCCAATAGTCTGTCTAGCAAAATGACTGTCAATGTACATAAGGTGCATGGGTTGCAAACTGTAGTTAACAGCACTGTTGTAAGAAGATCCCCTTATCCCCCAGTAATCATCCTTGTAGCGATGTCTTAAATTCAGATGGACAAAAAGGCAACATGACTTCTTCCACAATAACAGCAACTTGGGTGGGTTTCCTCTGGGTGCTCTGGTTTCCTACCACATTCCAAAAGGACGTACAGGTTAGGAGCTGTGGGCATGCTATGTTGGCACCGGAAAAGTGGTGACACTTACAGGCTGCCCCCCAGCACATTCTCAATAACGCAAAAAGACGCATTTCACTGGGTGTTTCGATGTACGTGTGACTAATAAATAAATATCTTATATCTTAACTCATCTATGTAAAATGGTATGCAAGAACACTCACCAGTGAGTTACTGAGGGAGTGGAATCACTTTCCATTGCAATACATCTCACAGTTGACACGCGACATGCACAAAGCAAGGTTGGTACACTCAACTGTATCCTGCAGTTTTTCATTGCACCTGTGCATACATGTACATGTGCATATGACAATAAAGTCAACTTTGACTTTTGACTTTTTGCAATCCTAACAAAGGCATGAGTGGACTCCCATCTGTTGGTCTCTGGCAAAAGGGAACAAAATATACTTGGCCCTCTTTGAATAGAGGTCAATGACCTCCCATATACAACAGCGGATGGCAAACTGCAATAAATATCTCCAGGTCCAGTCTGCAGGTCAATGGACGTGAGTACATAACCAATGGGGACCCCGATAGCCACTGCCCACAATGAATTTGGCACTGTGGTTGGCATATGTGACAGTTAGGATGCGCTGACTGAAGTGTAGATGTCTTCATGAGGAGGTCCATGTGAAGCTGACAAACATGTCCCACTCCTCTCCCTCCCTCTCAGCAGCTTGTCCTGCTCTGCCCATTGTCCCGCCATACTGTGCTCTGGGGGTTGGTGGCTGGGGATGTCACTAATGTATCTATATCTGGGAGCCACTGGTTTGTGCAGGAACCTTGAAGTTTAGGCAAACTGCTTAAACCTCCTTGTTGACTTTAGCAACATTGAAGAATTTTAGGAAGCACCATACCCTTATAGAATTGCAGCAAGTGAAGCAATCACAAACCAATCTGCACATATCCAAGGGTCTCTTTAAAATGCACTGTGGTGGGATTCTTCCTGCTGTTGAATGCATTATCAGTTGAGTTGGGTTAGTCTTAGCTAAAATGCTGAACTTCATTCTAGTGATACTGGTGTCAAATCAGTGTTGTATGCTAGATGACTGATGGCATATTAAACCTATAGTGTAAAGGGTGTTTGAAGTTCAAGACCTCAGACTTGGTCTACAGGGCTGCAATGATTCCTGCCCCCCTTGGAGATCTGGACTATCTACAGCAGGCACCTCAAGGCATTGGGAAGCTACCTCCAATGCTGATTTCACAAAATGCTTGAAATTCACTGGAAGGATAAGTAATCAACATCAGTTCCCACTCCCAATCTAACAACCCAAGCACTGAGGCCCCAGTTTCTCTCAGCTGACCACAATTGGCAGGCCAAATTACTCACATACCTAACACTACAGTCCCGAACCACTCCGTTTCAAACTCTGTCATGGGAAGAGGTTGGCAGACGGACAGAGGAAAAGATTCAAGAATGTGCTCCAAACCTCCTTGAAGAAATGCAACATCCCCACTGACCCCTGGGGATCTCTAGCCCAGGATTACTCAAAGCACTTGGGATGGTAGTGAGAACCTCATATCCATGTGTTGGGAGCACAAAGAAGCCTGGCAATAACGTGGAAAGAGAGCACCACCTCACAAATTACCCACCCACCAAACCTTCTGCCCCATCTGTGGAAGAGTCAGCACCTCCCACCTTGGTCTCAGTCATAGAACTGCCTAAAAAGAACTCTGGAGCTAAAAACAAACTCCTGGAGGGACTCAATGGGTTGAGTAGCATCTGTGGGAGGACCTGATGCAGGGTTTTGACCCGGAATATCCGCAATTCCTCTCCTCCAACAGATGCTACTCAACCCACTGAGTTCCTCCAGCAGTTTGTTCTTTGTTCCAAATTCAAGCATCCGCAGTCTCATGTGTCTAAAAAGAACAGTGGATAGTTTCTGTCATTGCTGGTAGCAGTTTCCTATCAAATAACATCGTAGTCTTTGTATTGTTCCTAAAGTATGGAGACCAATGTTGGAGACATAACTGTACTCTCATAGAGATTTAACAATACCTCCTCAGCATCTCTGCTTTAAAATCCAGCAACCATTAGATTTTTTTAATGGTCTAATTCACTTGAAATGCAGCTTGTTTGAAGGTTAGGTCTAATTCTGTGGCAACTGATTACAATATATGAGTACTTGATTCTTATTACACTAGTATACATAAGCTACTTAAAACTGAAGAGGACGTTATAATGAGTGCATTCTCTATTAAAATTACAGGATTTACAGTTTAGAGGACTTTCATTACTGCTATAAATGCCATGATAGCCCTGTCTTTACTATGATCACATATTTATCTGGGAATGATGACCAAAGAAATCACCTTCTCCACTCACCATCCATCACAACATCCAACTGATTTGTAAATGATTCTAGATCTTTTTGCCCCCAATAAGGAATTTACGCTGAAGAGTTCTAAACTACTGGCTGAGCCGGATTACTGCACACCACGTTACAGGCAAAACACGGAGGCACTACAGAGGTTAAGGAGATTAACCAAAATGGTAGCTGGAGATGAGGGATGTCAGTGATAAGGCAAGCTGAAAGGTGCTGGTGTTGTTCTCCTTGGCACAGAGGGTTAGTGGAAGACTTAATGGAGCAGTTTAAAACCGTGAGTAGTTTGGGAGAAACTGTTTTGATTGGCAGTTGCGTCAGTAACAAAGGACACAGATTTAACATAACTAACAAAAGAACCAGGGAGAGCAGAGGACGCTTTTTTTCATGTACAGTGGTTACATAGTTCTCATATTTGTTTCCAAAGCAGAGGGAGGCCATTTTGTCCATCAAGTCAATTCCAGCTCTCACAGCAGCCTCATTCCCCAAATTACCTCTCTCTCTCACATGCCCACTTGTTGTCCACTGATTCTCCCACCACCCATCCACCAGGGGCAATTGACAGCGACCAATACCCTTTGGGAATCTATCAACATTGGGAGGAAACTGGAGCGCTTGCTATAACAGGGTGAATGTGCAAATTCCACACAGATAGCACCTGAGGTCAGGATCAAACCTGGGTCGCTGGAGCTTACAGCAGCAGAACAAACTGCTGGGACCTTGTGCCTCCCACTGATGATTAGGGGGTTCATCAAAATGTGTCACATTTAATAACTTTGGCAAATAAAATCATACATTTCTTTGACAATTAGTTCTATTTCTATTGGTCTGAAGCTTGAGGGAAGACTATAGCACAGTTTACTGTGATCGTCAGTAAAAAAGTAAAAGGAAAATACATAAGGCAATAATATAAATCTTACCTGACTAGGAGAAGTTTTAACTGACGATCAATTTATTAATGGTCAAATTATTTAATGATAGAACTTTTTTTTTGGTCTGAGTGTGAAATCAACATTTCATCAAAATCATATCCTAACACTCATGATTCAATGAGCCTGGTGGCAGAAGCTTTTATAACAAGTTTAAAAGGGAACAGATAAGGAACTACTTGCCATGGTAAGGAATTGGGGGGGTGGGGGTGGGGGGAGGTTTACAGCACTGTACAGTGGCAGAAAAGGGCTGTTGTGAGGTACCAGTGTGCATTCAGTTACTTATTATGATCAAGGAGATCATTTGGCCCTTTGGGTCCATACTGGTCACCAGTAGAGTAATCCCATCATCCTGCTCCTATTTCCCTGCAGCCCTACAACTTATTCTCTCTCACACATGCCCATCAACTGCACTTTGATTATTTTTGCCACCGCCCAACATCAAAGGTTAATTTAGAATAGTCAACTATCCTACCAGCATGACTTTAAAATGTGGGAGAAAACTGGGAGAAAGCCACAGGGAGGACATGCAAACTCCAAACAGACAACACTCGGTCAGGATTGAACCCGGGTCGCTGGAGCTGTGAGGCGGCAGGTGGAGCCATTGCACCACAGGTGGCAAGGTGTGGGAGAGGGTGGCAGTCCAACAATCCATGTTTAGCTGTGTTTTAAGCTCTGACACTTCAGATAAGTTAAACTGAGGCCATGTGTGCATAATCCAGTGGTTCAGGGGAACACTGAAGATCTCATTGTAGCAATCTGTTCCCAGTTGCATTCCGACATAGGAAGTGTTACCTTGGTTGGGCGGGTAGGATGCTTCTCATTGAGTCAGATGCATGCGTGTTCAAGTCATTCTCCAGGGACATGAACAAAACCTAGATCAGCATTCATGTGTCGTGCTGAGCGTGTGTTGCATTGCAAGAGGTGGCCTTTTGAATGAGATGTCTAACTGAACCTGCATATGTCTTCCTAGGTGCATGCAACGATCCCAGAGTAGTGGAGTTTCCCCAGTGACCCTGCCAATAATTTCCCCTCAAATAGTATCACTAAAAATAGATTTTACTGTAGTTCTTGGCCTTGAATGGCTGCATCAATGCTCACATAACAAGCCACAGAATTCAGATGTTGAGTCTGAAGCAATTCAAACTGCTACACCGAAACATCACATAAATCCAAGTTAGAATAAGCCAAAATGTAGGAAGTAGTAATGTGTGCAATGCCCACAATTATTTAGTCATTATTCTCCAAGGAGATATTACATCATGTTTCAGTCACAGTTCCAGTTATTGATGGGCTATAACTCTCATCCAGATCAATGGGTTGCTTCATTCCAAATTCATGGATGCAGCGCAGTTGACTGAGGGAATGAAAAACAAATGACACCCAGTTTTAAAAATAGCTCACATAACTTACCAGCACACTGCAGAGGCGCACTTTTAATATTCATGTGTGTGCTTTGTTTTGAATATTCATATAATTCCCGCCTCAACAATCCCCCTGCATTTATTATCACTTCCATAAAAAGTGCCTTACTAAAAATACCTCATTTTCTGAATGTCAGACAGATTCCCCTCAGACCTTGAAAGCGAAAGTGGGCTCCATTTTATTTCTCTCCTCCAATGCTTCAATGTATGAATGTAATTTGCATTCATATAGTAGCTTTAGACTGCATTCTGACTGTGATCCACATAAGGAAAGTGGAGGACAGGTGAGTAATTGGTTGGTGAAAGAGGAAGCACTTGAAGAATATCTAAAAATCTGTGAATGAGGTGGTGGGGGTAAGAGGGAGATAAAAAGAGAGATAAAGAGAAGAGAAAGAAAGAGAGGGGGAGAGGGGAGAGAAAGAGAGGGGGGAGAGAAAGAGAGAGAGGGGGTAAGAGAGACGAAGAGAAGAGAGAGGGAGAGAAAGAAAGAGAGAGAATGATGGGGGAGAGGAGACATTTATGGAGGGAATTGCAAAATGGTATCTTGGCAGCCCAAACCACAACTGCCAATGGTGGAGCAGTGAAGCTTGGGAATGCTCAAGAGGTCAGAAATGCAGAAGCAATGAGACCTTAGAAGGTTGGTGGGTGGGAGGGAATTATATGGATCAGCCCAGAGCTCCTGGACTGCCTACCCAAGAGGATAAATTCAGCCACCATAGAACCATACAGCACAAAACAGGCCCTTCGGCCCACCATGTTGTGCCGTCCATCAAACCACCCTCACACTATCTAACCCTTTCCTCCCACATATCCCTCTATCTCACATTCCTCCATATGCCTATCCAACAAGCTCTTGAACCTGTCCAATGTATCTGCCTCCACCACCACCCCAGGCAGTGCATTCCATGCACCAACCACTCTCTGGGTGAAAAATCTCCCCCTGACATCTCCCCTGAGCCTCCCACCCATAACCTTAAAGCCATGCCCTCTCATCTTGAGCACTGGTGCCCTGGGAAGGAGGCGCTGACTGTCTACTCTATTCCTCTCCATATTTTATATACCTCTATCATGGCTCCTCTCATCCTCCTCCTTTCCAGTGAATAAAGCCCTAGCACCTTAAGCCTCTCCTCATATTCAATACGCTCTAATCCAGGCAGCATCCTGGTAAATCTCCTCTGCACCCTCTCCAACGCCTGCACATCCTTCCTATAATGAGGCGACCAGAACTGAACACAGTACTCCAAGTGCGGCCTAACTAGAGTTTTGTAAAGCTGCATCATCACCTCGCGGCTCTTAAACTCAATCCTGCGACTTATGAAAGCCAACATCCCATTGGCCTTCTTAAATGCTCTTTCCACCTGTGAGGCAACTTTCAATGAACTGTGAATATGAACCCCCAGATCCCTCTGCTCCTCCACACTGCCAAGTACCTTGCCGTTTACCCTGTACTCTGCCCTGGAGTTTGTCCTTTCAAAGTGTACCACCTCACACTTCTCGGGTTTGAACTCCATCTGCCACTTGTCAGCCCAGTTCTGCATCCTATCAATATCCCTCTGTAAGCTCCGACAGCCCTCCACACTATCCACAACACTGCCGATCTTAGTGTCATCCACAAACTTACTAACCCAGCCTTCCGCCCCCTCATCTAAGTCATCTATAAATATCACAAAAAGTAGAGGTCCCAGAACCGATCCCTGCGGGACACCACTAGTCACTGCCCTCCAATCCGAGGGCACTCCTTCCACCACAACCCTCTGCTTTCTATAGGCAAGCCAATTCCTAATCCACATAGCCAAGCTTCCCTGGATCCCTTGGCCTCTGACCTTCTGAAGAAGCCTACCATGAGGAACCTTATCAAACGCCTTACTAAAATCCATGCAGACCACATCCACTGCACTACCCTCATCAATCTTCCTAGTCACCTCCTCAAAGAACTCTATCAGGCTTGTGAGGCATGCTGGCTGTCCCTAATCAGTCCATGATTCTCTAGGTGTTTATAAACTCTATCCCTTAGAATCCTTTCTAACAGCTTACCCACCACAGACGTGAGACTCACCGGTCTATAATTCCCTGGACTATCCCTATTACCTTTTTTGAACAAGGGGACAACATTCGCAACCCTCCAATCCTCCGGCACCATCCCCGTGGACAATGAGGACTCAAAGATCCTTACCAGCAGTTCAACAATCTCCTCCCTAGCCTCTCGAAGCAGCCTGGGGAAAATCCCGTCAGGCCCCGGAGATTTATCTGCCTTAATATTATTTAACAACTTCAACACATCCCCTCTCTTGGTATCTACAACCTCGAGAACATCACCCCTACCAGCACTCCATTCCGCGTCATCAACACCCCTCTCCTCGGTGAATACCTAAGAGAAGTACTCATTGAGAACTTCTCCCACTTCCGCCGCCTCCAGGCACATTCTCCCACCTTTGTCTTTAATCGGACCTACCTTTAGCCTAGCCATCCTCCTACCCTTCACGTACTTGAAAAAGGCCTTGGGATTTTTCTTAACCCTACTAGCCAACGCCTTTTCATGTCCCCTTCTAGCTCTCCTCAGCCCTTTCTTAAGTTCCTTCCTCGCTACCCTATATTCCTCACGGGCCCTGTCTGAACCTTGCTGCTTATACCTCATGTACGCTACCTTCTTCTCCCTAACAAGTCGTTCCACCTCCCTCGTCACCCACGGTTCCTTCACCCTGCCATTCCTTCTCTGCCTCACCGGGACATATTTATCCCTAACATCCTGCATAAGATCCCTGAACATCGACCACATCTCCATGGTACATTTTCCTTCAAAAAGGACATCCCAATTTACACTCCCAAGTTCTCTCCTTATAGCCTCATAGTTCGCCCTTCCCCAATTAAAAATCCTCTTGTCCTCTCTGCACCTGTCCCTGTCCATGACAATTTTAAAGGTTATGGAGCAATGGTCACTGTCCCCCAAATGCTCACCCACCAATAGATCCTTCACCTGTCCCGGTTCATTTCCTAAAACTAGATCTAACACGGCATTCCCTCTAGTCGGCCTGTCAACATACTGCGTCAGGAATCCCTCCTGGACACATTTAACAAATTCCGTCCCATCTAAACCTTTGGCACTAAGCAGGTTCCAGTCTATATTTGGGAAGTTGAAATCTCCCATTATAACAACCCTGTTATTTTTGCTTCTCTCCAAACACTGCCTGCCAATCTGCTCCTCTATATCTCTACTGCTACCGGGGGGCCTATAGAATACTCCTAGTAGAGTAACTGCTCCCTTCCTGTTCCTTAATTCCACCCATACGGACTCTAGAGATGATCCTTCTACAACATCCATCTTTTCCACAGCCATAACAGTGTCCCTGACCAGTATCGCCACCCCTCCTCCTCTTCTCCCCCCTTCCATATCCCTCTTAAAACACCAAAAACCAGGAATATTCAATATCCACTCCTGTCCTGACGTCAGCCACGTCTCAGTAATAGTCACGATATCATAGTCCCCCATACTTATCCAAGCCCTCAGTTCATCCCCCTTATTCCTGACACTTCTTGCATTGAAGTAAACACACTTCAGTCCATCTACCTTACTACTTTTATAGCCTGTATTCTGCTTCTCCTTCCCCAAAGCCTCTCTACCTGTTTGATCTAACTTTTCCCCATCCCCTTCTTCCTCTGACCTACTCCTCCGGTTCCCTTCCCCCTCACAAACTAGTTTAAACCCTCCCGAACCACCCTAGCAAATCTCGCCGCAAGGATATTGGCCCCCTTCTGGTTCGGGTGTAACCCGTCCTCTTTGTACAGGTCCCACCTTCCTGAGAAGAGATCCCAATGATCCAGAAATCTAAAACCCTCCCTCCTGCACCAACTTCTCAGCCATGCATTTATCTGCCACCTCCTCCTATTCCTGCCTTCACTATCGCATGGCACCGGCAGCAATCCCGAGATTGCTACCCTTGAGGTCCTGTTCCTCAATCTTCTGCCTAGCTTCCTGAACTTGCTCTTCAGGACCTCATTCCCCTTCCTACCTATGTCGTTGGTGCCAACATGGACCACAACTTCTGGCTGCTCTCCCTCCCGCTCAAGAATCCTGTGGACCCGATCAGTGACATCCCGGACCCTGGCACCTGGGAGGCAACATACCATCCGGGATTCATGCTCACTGCCACAGAACCTCCTATCTGTCTCCCTGACTATCGAGTCCCCTATCACTACCGCATGTCTCTTTCCCACCCTTCCCTTCTGAGCAGCAGTACCAGTCCCAGTGCCAGAGACCTGGTAACTGCAGCTAGGCCCCTGCAGGTCATCCCCCTCAACAGCTTCCAAGGCAGAAAACCTGTTACTGAGGGGAACAGCCTCCGGGGTTCCCTGCTCTGTCTGACTTCTTCTTCCTCTTCCCTCCCCTGACAGTCACCATTCTATCTGCCTCCTGAACCTCAGATGTACCTGCTCTAAGGGGGGGTGACTGTCACCTGATGGACCGTGTCTACATAACTCTCTCCCTGACTTATGCTGCGCAGTGTTTGTAGCTGTGACTCCAGCTCATCAACTCTGAGCCGAAGTTCATCCAGCCTCAAGCACTTACTGCAGATGTGGCCATCTTGGACCGCAGCAAGGTCCACGAGTTCCCACATCAAACAGCTGCAGCATATGACCATGTCCTCCATCTGACTACCTTTCTTTTTTCCCTAGTTAGTCCCACCTACAAATCTATAGTAGACAACAGGTAAACCTTTCCTTTACCTACTTACCAGCTACCTACCCTCCTTGCCCCTTCACGCCGAAGCCCCTTGAGCCAAAGCCTAACCACTCTGCTCCCACTCACTCTGCTGCCCGCTTCGACGCTGCCCGCTCTATAGGCTGTTTCCTTTTTTAAGCTCACCCCTCACTCCTTATTTTGGTTAGCTTTTAATTTCCCTCTCCCTGTTATTTCCCCTCCTCCTCTGAAGGCACAGGCTCTGGTTTACGGTTCTGCATGGCTAGATGTCACCTGTGGAGACATTCTTCACACGGATGACTGGGCAGTGAGTGTCAGCTACCAATTCAACCGTGGCAGTGTGTCATTTCTTAATGTGCCGTTTAGGGGGAGCCAGAATTTTAAACAGGATAAAATTACACTGCATGACGTCACCATCCAATTGCTTAATGTGCCATCTGCTTCACCAGAGTCTTTCACCTATTTAAAGCAGCAGGTTAAACCAACAATCAAATTTTTATACAAAAGCATTATGCTTGGTTGTGAGTGTTGTGATTTTATAGCAACAGATGTTTAATGCCATGTTAGTCACCAGTACAAGACCATCTGCAGTAAGGCTAAGTGTTTTCCAAGGATGCTTCCTGGCTGACACAGTTCTTATTGCTGTCTCTGATGTTGAGCAAGATGTATCCCAGAACTTTGAGATTGTTCTCATTTACTTTAGTAAAGTAAGGTGACTTTGGATCATTTATAACAAAAATATAGTTAGCAAAATAAAAAATAAAATTGAATTACAATGGTAAACTTCCCAAAGAGGTAGTTTTCTGATAAATACTTCTTCATCTGCATAAGAGGAGTGTCACAAATCTTAAAAGTAGCATGGGGTTGTGCAGCCAGTGCAATGGATTCTTCAGTGGCATCGTGCCCCATGTTCAGTGGTATAAATTGTATAGACCAGAATGACCACACTTAAACAGTCTCACTTCCCTGGATTCATACATTAAAAAAATGGTCACTTGGGATTAAAGACCAGAGGAAGCCCAATGGTGTGAGCTCCTACCCAAGAATGACCCAGAGATGAGAAAAATTGGAAAACTGATCAAGAATTCTTTTGCAGCAATCTAGCACCACACCCAAGAGAGAATCTACTCCCCAACAGAACAGTGAACAAATTTCTGACAAAAGTGGTTACTAATTCCTTATACCAGCTGAATAAAAATGGTTTTCTACTCCTTATGAGACACTCTTATTTACAAGTTCAAGCTTGTACTTTCAGACACTGGGGTCCATAAACCATAGCACTCACAACACCCTTTACTTGAAGAAATATTCAGCTATCAGCTTCAACACCATTACCATCTGAAATATTTGCACCTACACGGTGCATTGAATCATTACAGTAAAGGTATCGGCCATCCAATTGCGTTCCGCCATTCAGATCATGGCTAAACTGCAATTCAAAACATCCCAAACCATTGTCAGTGAAGAACCTTCAAAGTCACAATTATATAGCCAAATGAAATAGCTGACCTTAATGAGCAGTGTCTCACACACACTGAGTCACAAGTTCACTGGATAGATTTGCTGGTGCCTTGTTTATGAGATTGTGATGGCAAAAAAAAACAACAGAACTGGCCATTCTTTGAATTACATCGAGGAGGTCTAGCTAGATAAATGCAAGATGTTATATCCCATCTTTAACGATGCATACCCTTGGCACAGCAAGAAATGGATACAGGCTGTATAAACCTGCAAGATTTCTCCAACATTCCAGGAGATTATAGTTGATCCTGTCCACAATCCACACCAATTCCTTTAGTGTCTGAAAATTCATCAAATGCAGCCTTGAATAAACTCAACAACTGAATATCCATAATTCTGAGTGAGAGAATTCCAAAGATTTAGAACCACCTTGGTGAAGAAATTTCTCCTTATCTCATTTAACAGCCACCCCTTATCCTAAAAGTACATTCCTCTTTTCTAGATTATCCAAGATTATTGGTTCAAACCTAATCCAGGAACAAAGCCTAGGGTGACACTCCAGTGAGGGAGTGCTCCACAGATCTTATACCAAGGACCAAATTGAGTGGATTACAGATCCTAAATTCAAAGAGAAGGATAGTCCTCCTAGTCTCTTAGCCAATGCCTACCTCTCAATTAACATAACTAAAACAGTTTTACTGATCATTATCCCTTGATCAGTGACCATTATGTTTGGCTGCAAAGGGCTCAAGGGTGTCCCGATGAAATGGAAGGCGCTGTATGAATCCAAGTCTTTCTGTACTGTAATAGAGAGCCTAGTTCAAGTGCCCAGTAGGAGTTACAAATTCCATCAAGACTAAAGCCACAACATTTATTACCTAATATTTCACTAAGAATACCCATCAGCACAGGCCAATCTCCAGGAACTGGAAATAAATTTACTTTGTGATTCTGAACCCTTCATTCGCTACTCTTAAACCATACAGTTTCATGGAAACAGTAACAAAAAAAACAACTAATATCTGTCCAAAACTTGAAAACCCTTGACTTCATTCTGACCAATTTCTGTCAGGTTGGTTATGTCCTCCAGCTTTTGCTCACAGACACATACATTATAATCAAATTCTTTCAGCAAACATCATCTGTGTAAAGTACACTGTGGGAAGAAGTGGGGGTGATTGATAATGGGTTTACTGAAGCTTGCATGTGGGTCAGGATAATGTGATTTGACTGTGTGTAACAAGATTTTGCAGAGACTATATCCTGTAGACATACATAGTTCAGACAGACATCCTATTACATTAAAGTGCACAATTGTGTGAGTTGCCTGCACATTCCCCACCCCCTTCTTCATTGACAGTCCGTCGGGATCGAGGAGAACTTGGCACACTCCAGGTCTGAGGAGTGAGAGATGCCTGAGCATGGTGTCCTCTACTGTGGGCAAGCCATTCTATACCAGCTACCAATCTTGACAGAGCGAGGTCTTGGTCTAATGGCAAAGGGGATCCCAACAATTGGATACCAGGCTCTGATGCACAGACAACCAACACATTAAGTACACACAGACACACTTGGACCAAACACAAGGACACATGATCTTGCCCAGAGGCTTTTCCCTCACATAACCTCACTCCCTCACACCCAGCACTCAGATCCCCCCTAGCTCAGTATCTCTTCCTCTGCATCCCTCCCCAGATCACCTCCCTCACCCTTTACTTACCATCTTAACCTTTGCCCCCTCAACTACCCTCATTCCCCAGATGTCTGCTCCCTCTAAGAGGAGGTGATCCAGTGACTGCTGCCGCTCACACTCATCAGAGCCATTCACCATTCAATGCCCTCCTCTTTACACCTGGTTGTCATCATCCCCACCCTCCACTTTACCTCCTCTCCTTTCCCTGAGATGTCTCCTTTCCCATGCTCCCCTCCACACTTGGGCGGGTTCCATTCTCTGCCCTCCTCTCCAACCTGGGAGCCCCATCCCCTACACTCCTCTATATCTCAGAGGGCATTCTTTCCTTCCAACCTTCTCCACCATCAGCGTCCTACTTCCACTTTGACTGTAGCCACATCAGCAGTGAAGGGTGGTGACCCCCACAGGAGTCCACATCATTTCACAGTGTTGACTTCCCCACTGCCTTTAGCCCTCTTTGAGCTTCGAGATTTCACCTGTAGCCCCACGACGCTCACTTGGTTGACATTGGATGAAGAGGGGTTGATAGGCAGATGGAGGAGGGGAGGGTGAAAATAGCAAAAGAGGCTGGGAGGTGATAGGTGGGGGCAACAGAGGGCTGCAGATATGGGAATCTGATGGGAGAGGAAGGTGGAGCATGGAATCAAGTGAGGGAGGTGGGGAAGACAGAGGGGAACAGTGGGTGGAGGGGACCCAGTGGGAGAGGTGTGTGGGTATTGGGCAGATGGGGGAGGGCAAAGAAACTGGGTGATAGAGGGCTCAGGAGTGGGCTGCTGGGTGTGTGTAGGAGGAACTGGGTAGATCAGGAGAAGAGAGAAAAGGGGCAGAGGGGGAGCTGGTTACTTGAAATTGCAGAATTCAATGTTCATGTCATTGGGTTGTAGACTACCCAGGCGGAATATGAGGTTGCTGTTTCTCTTAATATTCACTGAGATTAATTTTATTTCATTTGGAGTTGCAGGCAACTGTGGAGAGGAGGCTTACTGATAAAGGGGCCTTGATCTAAAACATTAACTCTGCTTCTCTTTCCACAGATGCTGCCTGACCTGCTGGGTGTTTTCCAGCACTTGCTGTTTCGATAACCTTTAATGACTGCGGACGGCAGGACAATTTAGGAAGGCTGATGGGGTATTGGAGTACTGGAATCTATCGCTACAACTTGCCTGCACAGTCATTGAGACAGGGAGGTCAAACAGCTTAACACACCTTCCCCTCCTGCCTTTCAGCAAACCCTAGAATTGTTTGCCAGACAATTTACCTGTGCTAGAGCTCTCCTTCAAAAGCAAAAGTCAAATGATCTTTCGTAAAAGAGGTCGCTAACCAACAGGTTATTTTTGGGCCAATCATTTAGACTGAAATGATCTGTCAGTAAGCTTTCTTGCTTCTCCTCCCCCACCCCATCTGCACCATTCACTTGTGGATATAAATATTAATATGTCATACACCGAACATGTGGAGTTTTTATTCTCTCCGTCTCACCACTGATCAATAATTACATTAACTCCCGCAGAGATAAATTGAACTTCTCTGTCTGCCACTGGTTCATCAGGAATATTTCACTTGGTAATTTCAGATCCCTGCATCAAGGAAGATGGCTCAGTTCAAATCTGGCATTATACTGTCGGGACAGGCAGCAACTCAGTGGTTACCTTAGCAACTCAAATTTAGACTCTGTTTACAATAAAATGCTTGCATTTGTACAGTGCTATTATATTGAAACACCACCAATCTTTTCACAAAGTGTTTTCCCAGATTGTGAGAAAGGGATTGACAAAACTGGAAAGAACTTGGGCCAGATTTTGTTGAAAAAGATCACTGGGTTAACGACCCATGCCATTATTAATGCATAAAGCAACCAGCATTAGGAAGCAGCCCATGAATCGTGAATCCTAGAAAGCTGATGACTGACTTGCTTCACTCAGCCACCAGTACTTAGCCTCAACCTCTCTGTGAGTTTCAAAATCTTTTACAATTGTGCATTAACTGCCCATTAACCTTTAATGGTTGTCAATCAAACTCTCTCATCCATAATGTAAAGTTTAAATATGCTGCCTCATTCCTTCAAGGCTTTAGAGGATTTTAAGAAAAGTCAGACTTTACATTAATACATATTTCTCAATTTTTCTTGGTCATTTTTCTTCCCAATTTAATTTGTCTTTCCCTCTCTTTATTGCTCTTTCTGTACCTATTTTGACATTGTAATTCTCTCCCTGTAATATACTTATTCTAATCAATTTTCAAACTTTTAATTTCTTTAAAGAGAAATACTGATGTTCCTTGCATTCACTGAAGTCCCGGGTGCCATGTTGTTTTTGAGCACCCCTGAGTAGTTTGCACTTCCAGCAACTTCACAGGTAAAAGTTTTTAAAACCCATCTAAATAACATGACTTGTCACAAGATTTACTGCTCTAGCAAAACATGCTATAGTACCAACCATCCTCTAAGGATATCCAAATTATGTCACGATATAGGGAAGTACCACAATTTTCACACAGCAGGATCCCACTAACAATGCATGAGCAAAGTGGTGGATTATTTGTTTTACCCTTAATTGATTGCGAAATGATGACTGGGAGAAATCCCTGTTCTCTTCCCGTAGTTCCATGGACCTTGAATATCTACTCGAAGAGATAAACAAGATAGCGTCCTCAGCCCACTACTTTACTCCCTATACACTCACAACTGTGTGGCCACATTTTGCTCTAACTCCATCGACGAGTTTGCAGATGACACTATTCTAGTGGGCCATATCTCAAATAACAACGAGCCAAAGTATAGGAAGGAGATAGAGACCCTAGTGGCATGGTGTCATGACAACAACCTTTCCCTCAATGTCAGCAGAACAAAAGAGTTGGTCATTGACTTCAGGAAGGCGGCAGTGCATACGCTCCTGTTTACAGCAACAATGCTGAGGTTGAGAGGGTTGAGAGCTTCAAGTTCCTAGGAGTGAACATCACCAATAGCCTGTCTTGGTCCAACCACATGGACACCATGTCCAAGAAAGTGCACAGGTGCCTCTACTTCCTCAGGATGCTAAAGAAATTTGGCATGTCCGCTATGACCATCACCAATTTTTATCAATGCACCATAGAAAGCATCCTATCCAGATGCATCACGGTTTGGTATGGCAATTTCAAGTTTAGGAGCAGGAACATTATGTTCCAGTTATATAAGTCGCTGGTGAGGCCGTACTTGGAGTATTGTGTACAGTTTTGAGGAAAGCCATTGTCAAGCTGAAGAGGGAGAAGAACAGATTTACAAGGATGCTGCCTGGACTAGAGGGCCTGAGTTATAGGGAGGGGTTGGCCAGGCTGGATCTTTATTCCTTGGAGTGTAGGAGAATGAGGGGTGACTTCATAGAAGTTTATAAAATCATGAAGGGTCTGGATAAGATGGACAGTCACAGTCTTTCCCCAGGGTTGGAGAGTCCATAACTAGAGGGCACAGATACAAGATAAGAGGGGAGAGATTTAAAAGAGACCTGAGAGGTAACTTCTTTACACAGAGGGTGGAGAGTACCTGGAATGAGCTGCCAGAGGAAGTGGTCGAGGTGGGTACAATTGCAACATTTAAGAGGCACTTGGATAGGTACATGGAGGGGAGGGGCTTGGAGGGTTATGGGACAGACACAGGCAACTGGGACTAGCTGGTAGGATGCTGTGGTTGGCATGGACTGGTTGGGCCGAAGGGCCTGTTTCCATGTTGTATTACTCTATGACTCTATAACTGCTCTGCCCATGAGGGTAAGAAACTGCAGAGAGTTGTGGACACAACTCAGCACATCACGGAAACCTGTCTATACTTTTCACTGTCTCGGTAAAGTAGCCAACATAATCAAGGACCCCACCCACCCCGGACACTCTCTCTTCCCCCTACCCCCCCCATCAGGCAGAAGATATAAAAGCCTGAAAGCACATACCACCACACTCAAGGACAGCTTCTATCCCACTGTTATAAGACTACTGAACGGTCCTCTTGTACAATAAGGTGGACTCTTGACCTCACAATCTATCTTGTCATGGCCTTGCATCTTATTGTCTGCCTGCACTGCATTTTCTCAGTAACTGTAACACTATATTCTGCATGCTGTTATTGCTTTTCCCTTGTGCTACCTCAATGTACTGATGTGATGAAATGATCTGTATGGATGGCATGCAAAACAAAGTTTTTCACTGTACCTCGGTACATGTGACAATAATAAAACAATTTACCAGCACACTCCTCCCTCAGTACAGCACTCACGTTTGATGCAGAATTTAGAGTTTCACTCTGAAGACAGCTGATATGTTACCAAGTTAAAGTGCGCAGAATGAATAGAATAATGAAGTAATTGGGTGAAATTCTGTCATGAGCAGGGCTCCGGGAGTGTGGGAAGTACTTGATCATTCCAGAGAGGAATGTGTTTATTGGGCGGAACAGTTCTTCTCTCAAATTTCCACGTTTAGAAAGTATTCTCCTGGAACAACTTACCCAAGAGCTAACAATGTTAATCTTATTGCAACAAAATCAAACAAGCTCTGGATCAAAGTGATATCCTCTATTCAGATTTTTTTAAAACCTGCTGGTCCCTGAGGGTTAGCTCACACATCCTCCCACTTCAAATCATCGCCCAAACAGTCACCCAAACTAAATGCAGACTTAAACAAAAATGACAAGCTCCTCGTTCTCTTTTAATAAAACTTCACACTTTCAACAAACCACGTACCCTGTTCCCTTTCCCAGGCCCACTAAACTCTCCTGCTTAACGAGGTACAAGCTGCACACCAAGTTTCCCTTCATATGTTCCATTTTCCCACCCTCTTGCCTTCTCACTCCTTTCCACCTGATGGTCACTTACCTCTGCTTCAGAAAGGGGAAGAGAGGAGTAATAAAAGGATGGAATGGTGAACAAGGAAAAAGAATTATGTACCTGTAAAATTGTTCAGGATTTCAGGGATTACAGGCGATTTCCCAAAGGCTAATTCTTCCTCATCCTTCCTGCCACTTTTGACTCCTTCAACTACTCCAGTTCTCTTTAATGTTCTTCCCGAGTTGTCCCACTTCTACTGTCCTGCCCCCCATTATAATCAGAGAGTGCCGACTCCCCAGTCAGGAGCAGAGCTCTCAAAGCACTGCTCAGGGATTAATAATCTGGCAGTCCTTGAATTGCCTCCAATTGTTCTCATTTTTCACCTACACAATCTTTGTAGTGCATTAGGAAGGGCCACCTTGTCAACATCCACTTTCAGTACCATCGGAAGCACAGAGATCAGATCATGCATGCATGCTGATGACACTCAGTGTTACGCCCACGTCATCTCTGCCTGCTCCTGGAAACCTCTCCAGATGCCTACTTATTAGCTATGGCTCACTGGACAGCACCCCGACCTTGCAAGTCAGAAGCTGGTGGATTTCAGCTCCACTCTGGAGACTGAGAACATGGGGCAGTACAGTGGCACAGATGGTAGAGCCGCTGCCTCACAGCTCCAGCAGTTTGAGTTCAATCTTGACCTCCGGCGCGGTCTCCATGGAGTTTGCACATTTTCCCTGTAGCCATTTGGGTTTCCTCTGGTTGCCCTGCTTTGAGGTAGCAACTCCTGTTCTAAGAGAGTTAAGTCCCTGCTGTGCAGCTGTCAGTCTTGGGGCAGGAAGACTGGTGACAGGAATGAAGTTCTGTACGTCTTGTTTTTATGCAGCATTTTGTCCAGTCCACTGATAGGAAGTCAAAGTTGAGTTTATTGTCATACGCACAAGTTACATGTATGCACAGGTGCAACGAAAAACTTACTTGCAGCAGCATCGAAGGCACAACGTTCACAAGAGAAACATAAATTATGGATAAACTATACAAAAATTATACAACACAATTAGAACAAAAACAAACAAAGTAGCATAGTATTGCCGATTGGTTCAAGAACAAAATGGTTGAAGGAAAGTAGCTGTTCTTGAACCTGGTGGCGTGGGACTTCAGGCTTCTGTACCTCCTGCCCGATGGGAGCTGCGAAAAGATGGCATGGCGTGGATGGTGGGGATCTTTGATTATAGATGAAATCCACGTTATAGGCTGTGGCTTCAATAGGTTTACTGGTCTGACCGGAGAAGAGGTTCCCACACTTCAGACAGTGGTTGCTGGACAGCTCATCTCTGCTTGCCTGGGTGACACAATGGTGCAGCGGGTAGTGCGCCTGCTTCACCTCTCTAGGAGTCCAAGTTCAATCCCAACCTCTGGTGTGGAGTTTGCACGTTCTCCCTGTGGGTTTCCCCTGGGTACTCCAGTTTCCTCCCGCATCCCAAAGACATGCGGGTTGGTAGGTTAATTGGCCACTATAAATTGTCCCTAGCGTATAGGTAAGTGGTGGAATCTGCGGAGAATAAAATGGGATTTGGGTAAATGAGCCAGTGTGGGCTCAGTGGGCTGAAGGGCCTGTTTCTGTGCTGTACAATTCTATCATTCTATAATATGGGTGGCTCCCAGAGCAAGGTTCTGATGGACACGAGAGATCCCACAGCAATATTCACAGATGATTAGTTGAGCTCTGTTGGTACTCTGGGGGGATCCTTCATCCAACATCACTAGAACAGAGTACAAAGCTGCTACTGGGACCTTGTGCTGCCAAGTTCCTATAGTATAGTAGTCATTTCCCTTGAAGTATTTAATCAGCTGCAAAGCACCAGGGCATTTTTAGAAAGACACATACAGATCAACTAACAATGCAACAGGGCTGCTCATCAGACCTAGAGTGGGAGGGAGGGATGCTCCCAAATATCAGATATTGGTGAGATAATCACTTCATGTTTTAGTTGATTGCTCAAGAGAATGGGGGAATCCCCCCACTACCTTTTGAATAGCCTCATGGGATATTTCTTGGCTACCTGAGAGAGCAGGTAATAGACCATCTGAATCCCATGGGAAGAAGCATTACCTCAAATCTCTGAATTGGGATAAATGTATAATTTTCTGATTCTTACAAATCAAATTTATGTTTTCTCTGCACTCTGCAAATAATTCATTTCCAAACAAGTAATGTGCCCTTCTCATCAGGCGCTATTGCAGAATGCTTCAAAGTTTTTTTTAAACGCTTGCATCTTTTTCTTTAAGAGCCACAGCCATCACCGTGTGCAAGGCAGAGTTACAAACACATGCTGACTGATATTTGGAAGTTACTTGGCACTTGTGCATCCAATAATGCTCCTAGCATGACTCTACTGCTTCAATGCAGCATTGGTATCACAACCAGAACAATACCTCTCATCTCCTGGAAAGGCAGCCAAATTCTGACAGAAATTCTTGCTTGAGGGTACATTCGTTCCACTGCTTTTATCAGCCAATGCTTTATAACTGCACACCCAATGAGCCATGTGTAATGTGACCTTTCTCACACCCAACCATGATATCCAGTGAGTCAGCAAACAATAGGTAGAATTGGACTGGAAACGAGTGTCACAACCCAACAGACAAGGCACTCAGCTTTGTACCCCGGAGGAGTTGGCCTAATTTCTAAAGTTCTGCTGCACTAAGCAAACTGCAACCTCATTTGTTTGCCAAACAGGCGTGTTATAAAGGCAGGAAGTGAGCTAATGGTCCGAAACAGCTGAACGGTTACCAGTCGCAACATGTGCGTTCAGATACATCCCAGAAAATACATGACTTGGGCACTTCCTCCCAGTGTTACTTCACAAAGGTTTTACACTTGATTGAACAATTCACAATACCCATGGTTAGAGTGCCTATCTAATACTAGCACATAACACTACATGATAAAAATGAGATGGGGTGGAGGTGGGATTGGGAGATGACAGAGGTAAAACAGGAACTGAGCTCTTCATATTAACATTTGGATGACTCCTAAATAAAGTGAAGATAGAAGTGCTTGCAATGATTAAAAAGGAAAATGTTATTTAAGGTAGCCTTTTCGATTTTCTTGGACACCAGTTTATCAGTGCATCAGTTAAACAAATGAATAAAGTCATGCCTGCAACTTTTAACCCTGTAATTAAACTATTCAGGATAGACGTGCTAATGCCTAAGATGTGCTATGCCACAGTCGCATCATTTGGACTGAGGTGACTCATGGAAAAGGCTCCATAAACATTGACTTTGCCAGTACTCCTGCCATCCTTGCATCTAAAGTGAACCAGAAGCCTGCATCAGGTGAAATTGAGATACTTAGTGAAACTCATCTCACATGTTCCAGCAAAGACCATGTGACACATTTGCTGCAGTTTTGTGAAATCATTTTCTAATTTACTGTTGCAGTCCTGATGCAGGGTTTCAACCCGAAATGTTGACAATTCCTTTCCCCCCACAGATACTGCTTGACCCGCTGAGTTCCTCCAGCAGATTGTTTGTTGCTCCAGATTCCAGCATCTGCAGTCTCTTGTGTCTCCAATTTACTGTTGGCTAATTCCCCATCTTCCCAACACAGGTGCCAAATGCTCACTCCAGCATTGCTCTAAGACCATTCAAAACTTCATTTCATTGTCCAAGTGCCAATCCTCATGCGCAGGTCTTGCCGAATGAGTGTTAAGAGACTACTTTGCTATGAGGATGGGGACATGGCCTCACCATGTCCTCATTCTCATCCATTCCATCTTGGTTGGATGGTAATCAGTTAACAAATAAGGAAGGGAACCATGAATAGTTTTCTTCACTCACAGCAAACACCACGAGGGGGGTGAGGATCGCTGTCACTACAGAGGTAGTGATGAGCAAACTAGTGGGCCTAAAGGTAGACCAGTCCCCCGGTCCTGATGGGATGCATCCCAAGGTACTGAAAGAAATGGTGGAAGTTACAGTAGACACGTTTGTGATAATTTACCAAAATTCTCTGGACTCTGGGCAGGACCCAGCGGATTGGAAGACAGCAAATGTCACGCCACTGTTTAAGAAAGAATGTAGGCAAAAGCAGGTCAGTTAACTTAACGTCTGTAGTCAGGAAAATGCTTGAAACTATCATAAAGGAAGAAATAGTGAGGCACCTGGATAGAAGTGGTTCCATCAGGCAGACACAGCATGGATTCAGGAAGGGCAGGTCCTGTTTGACAAACTTACTGGAGTTCTTTGTGGATACAAAAAGTGCAGTGGATAGAGAGGAGCAGGTGGATTTTGTATACTTGGATTTCCAGAAGGTGTTTGATAAGGTGCTGCAAAAAAGACTTATCCATAAGATACGATGCATGGAGTTGAGGGCAATGTATTAGCATGGATAGAGGATTGGTTAACCAATAGAAGGCAAAGTTGGGATAAATGGGTGTTTCTCTGGTTGGCAATCAGTGCAGAGTGGAATGCGGCAGGGGTTGGTGTTGGGCCCGCAACTGTTCACAATATACATTAACAATTTGGAAGAGGGGACCGAGTGCAGTCTGCCTAAGTTTGCTGATGACACTAAATTGAGTAGAAAAGAAAATTGTGCAGAGGATGTGGAGAGTCTGCAGAGAGATATAGATAGGTTAAGTGGGCTAGGTTCTGGCAGATGGAGTACAACGTTGGTAAATGCAAGGTCATCCACTTTGGAAGGAAAAATAGAAGATCTGTTTATTATTTAAATGGTGAAAGATTACAGCACGCTGTTGTGCAGAGGGACTTGAGAATGCTTGTGCATGAATCGCAAAAGGTTGGTTTGCAGGTGCAATGGGTTATCAAGAAGGCAGATGGAATGTTGGCCTTCATCGCTAGAAGGACTGAATTTAAGAGCAGGGAGGTTATGCTGCAACTGTACAGGGTACTGGTGAGGCTGCACCTGGAGTACTGCGTGCAGTTCTGGTCTCCTTACTTGAGGAAGGATATACTGGCTTTGGAGGCGGTGCAGAGCTGATTCACCAAGTTGATTCTGGAGATGAGGGGATTATAGCCTATGAGGAGAGACTGAGTTGCCTGGGATTATACTTGCTGGAATTCAGAAGAATGAGAGGGGATCTTATAGAAATATATAAAATTATGAAAGGGATAGATAAGATAGAGGCAGGAAGGGTTGTTTCCACTGGTAGGTGAGACTAGAACTAGGGGACATAGACTCAAGATTCGGGGGAATAGATTTAGGATGGAGATGAGGAGAAACTGCTTTTCCCAGAGGGTAGTGAATCTGTAGAATTCTCTGCCCAGGGAAGCAGTAGAGGCTACTTCATTAATATATATTTAAGTCACAGTTAGATAGATTTTTGCACAGTAGGGGAATTAATGGTTATGGGGAAAAGGCAGGGAGGTGGAGCTGAGTCCACGGCCAGATCAGCCATGATCTTATTGAATGGCGGAGCAGGCTTGATGGGCCAGATGGCCTACTCCTGCTCCTATTTCTTATGTTTACTCAAAATAAGGCCTGTTGCCAGTTATGTTGGCTGAGGTCCACTGATACAGTACAGAATAGAAACCATAGCTGGGATTTGTGCAGCTTTTGCCATTCTTTACCTTGGAGGTTATTGGGAAATTTAGCCAACATGTTTACTTCCTATTTGGTATGCTTCAGATCTATAATTATTAGCAGCTCTGGAGGACCAAATCACTCTTTTACATATGATGAAAGTGCATATAAATGCAAAAACTCATATATACACCTCAAGGACGCACAACCAGCAATGAAGTAAATGACCCCACAACTTGCTTCAGTACTACAAACACTCAGCAGGGTCGATGACCCTTCACCTTTGGTCTAAATCTGTTTCTCTCTCCACAGACGCTGCCTGATCTGCTGTGTGTTTACAGCATTTTCTATTTTCATTTCAGATTTCCAGCATCTACAGGTTTATTTTTTGTTTTTCGCTTGCTTTAGTAGTGTTGGTTGGGGCAGCAAATGCTTCTCAGGCAATTTGTTGCACTTTTTTTTTGTAAGTACTTACTTGCTATAACATTTCAAGACCATTCGACCGAGGCCCCAGAGTGCCAAAATACTTTTTTTCCCTAAATCTAGCTGAGGAGGTGTAAATGCTTCACAACTTACTCAACAGCACAACACGGAGTGGGAGTAAAGCCCTGGAGAAAAAGTTAAACACAGGACTTCCTGGCTCAGTACCTTGCAGCTTACTCAAGACAGGGTAAAGTCAGTATAAAAATTATTCAACATGCAGTGGAAATGAAACGCATTTAAGCACTTTAATGTATCGCCTCTGATCTGTGGTATGGCACGTAATTCAATGAATGACCTTACCCGCAAGGTTGTGATGGTGGAGGGGTCTTTGATTCTACCATCTTCATCCTTCAAGTTGTACCCTTCTGGCCTTTTGTCCCGCTCACTGATCTTCCACAGTTTAACCGTCTTATCTATTCACAAACAGTTAGAACTGGGTTATCCTGGAGAGTTTATATTATCTGAAAAACAAACTTTTTTTTTCACTTTCTAAATTCGAATGAAGAGTCTTCAACCTGAAACATTAACTCTTGTTTCTCTCTCCACAGAGTATTTCCAGCATTTCTGTTTTTAATTTCATGTTTCAAGCATCTGCAGGGTTTACACTTCCAGGGCTTACATTGCATTGTCCCTGTGAAAGTCTGGCCTGCAGATTCAGGCATGTAATTCGGATCACCCTGCGATCTGTGACAAATGTCACTGAAAATCCCTGCATGAAGTACAATTGTCTCTCTCCTTTTTGTTTAAAAGGTGTATCTGCAGAGTTCACCCCTTGGAATGAATCCTGGTACATTTATGGTTCATTACACTCCCAAACATTTAGTAAGACACAAAGTGAACTGTGTAATTGAATAACACAGCAGCAGGGCTGAAGAGGCATTGAGGAATGCTGAAAATTATACAATCCATTCGGTTCTTCTGTGCTGCTTCCCCACTAGGCCAAGGCTCCCCACTGAAACCTCATTTCCATCTCTCATCCCCCCTTATGCCATCTCCAGGTTTTTTCCATCCATGTATCCTCTCTGCTGACTAAACTATAAGGGGCCAAGATTGATGAGGAGAAGGTACGCTGCATTACCAATGCACTGGTCCAATTTCTGTTGGAAAACTCCAGAGGCACTGATTGCTGTTCCAAGGCCCACCACTGTCAGAACCCACTTGATAAAGTTCCTACCTGCTAGAGATGTTTAACAGAGAGATATAAGTAAAACATGGGTAATGTTGGATTTTATCTCAAACATTTACTTCAAAACGTAAAATTGTGGGACCTTGGGGGAAGAAGAGGGTGTGAAAATGGGGTTTGCTCCACCATTCAATCATGGCTGATATTTTTCTGTAATCCCATTCTCCTGCCTTCTCTCTGTAACCCTTAACCCCCTTACCAATCAAGAACCTACCAATCTCTGCCTTAAATACCCCAATGCCTTGGCCTCCGCAGCCCTCTGTGGCATTGAATTCCACAGATTCATCACCCTCTGGCTGAAGAAATTCCCCTTCATTTCAGTTTTAAAGGGATGTCTCTTTCTTCTGAGGCTGTGCCCTCGGATCCTAGAATCTCCTACTAATGGAAACACCCTCTCCACATCCACTCTATCCAGGCCTTTCAATATCCGGTAGGTTTCAATGAGATCCCTCTCATCCTTCTGAACTCCATCGAGTACAGGCCCAGAGACATCAAATGCTCCTCACAGATTAAACCTTTCATTCCTGGGATTATTCTTGTGAACCTCCTCTGGACCCTCTCCAGGGCCAGCCCATCTTTCCTTAGATATGAGGCCCAAAATTGCTCACAGTATTCCAAATGTGGTCTGATTAACGCCTTATAAAGCCTGTGTAGTAGAAACAGGAGATGGGCATTTCAATGACCCATAGCATCAAATTAAACAACAGCTTCAGGCAGACTTAACTTCTTCCAGACATTTTTGCCAGAATACAGTGATACTGAACAGTCCATTCATTCCCACAAGCACTCCAGGCCAGTTGCAACAAACTCAATGAATTGCTAATGCTGTGAAAAATGTTCTCCTCTAACCGCAAAATCAGTTGCTTGCACACTATGGGTGCACGATACAGGAGATCACTGCAATGATTTTATTAAAATACATCTCTTCAGTGAAGCATGGAAGCTTCTGAAGTAAATTGTTATCACAGAATTAGAAATATTTATTAAATATTAACAAGCTCCTGATTTATTACAACTCTCCCTCCCTCAACATGTCCAGTTTTGCTTCTCTACTTTGTTGCATTTATAAATGTAGCCCCTTTCAAAATCCTACGACAGCCCAAAGCCAATCAGAACCTTTTTACAGCATGGTCACACTTGTAATGTAGGCAGTCAATTTGCATACAGCAAACTCCCACAAAAAGCAAGCTGATGATGACCAAACAATAAGCCATTTTTAAAGCAACATTCAATTAAATGTAGCCTAAAATTATAGATCTCTCATTTTTCTTTGAAGAAGCACCCTGTAATCTTTTGGCACTTAGAATTAGCCCAGTCTTTGGAAGAGAACTTGAGCCTGTAGCTTGCTAATTCAGGGACAGGAGCACTGTAAGCTGATATATGGCTGGCACAGAAGCAGAAGGCTTCATACTTTAATGAGGCTCTTTCCAGACCCAGTGGAGGTAATTGGGGAACTCCCATTGTCATGAGTCACATCTCAAACTCATTGAATCAGCCTTGTCTGTTAATACTCTGAAAGCAGAATTCTCTTCCTTTACCCCATCTCACCTCTTTGTGATAAAGCACCATCCTGGACTGAGGTGGGGACTGGAGAACCAGCCTTCCACCATATTGATTTGTCATTGATTGTGGAAGTGTGATTACATGGCTTGCGATATCATGCTGTTTTCCTCTCAGTGGGGAAATATGTCGTGTCCAGCTAATCCTTCTGGGGAAGCATGTATCTGCACCCTGCCACTCCTTGGTTTGGAATGCTGTAGCCGCTGACATCTGAGCCACCGTAGTCTGCTCATTTTTTTGTTTTAGCTTTTGTCACATAAAACCAATTATAATTTGTAGAAATGTCAAATAAAAGAAAGGACATGTATTTAGAGGGGGAAAGTTTAAAGGAGATATGTGGGGCAATTTTTTTTTTACATAGAGAGTGGTAAGGTACCTGGAACAGGCTGCCAGAGGTAGATACAGTATATGATAGTGGCATTTTAAGCTGTTTTTAAATAGACTCATGTACATGCAGGGAATGGAGGGATATGAATCATATACAGGCAGAAGAGATTTAGTTTAATTTGGCATTGTGTTTGGCACAGACATCAGGGTCTGAAGGGCCTTTTCCTGTGTTATACTGTTCTATGTGCTATAATTTATTTCCTAGGGTTTGCTCATTAAAGTGTCCAATCTCTAATTCCCAAAGACTTCAGGATAACCCTCAAAGGTTGGTAATCCTACTTAACTCTTCAGACTGTGGCATTTGGGAAAAGATGTATTTTGTTTGATGTAGAGAATTAAAACTGACAGGTATTTGACAGCAATACTGAAATTTCAACAGAGATAACTTCAGTGGAGAGGGAATGGGTTGACAGTCTGTTGGCTTGCTGACAGACAATTCATAGAAAACTTTACATCCAAGCTTTAAGGATGGAAGCAGAGCTAAGGTCCTGAAATGAGTCCTGGTGGGTGGAGCTCTCATTTCGGGTGTGTTTAAAATGTTAAACCATTAAAGGAGATTGCAAAAGTAGATTCAGTAAAACTCCATTTATCTGGCACACTCTGAACTTTTGTGGTGCTGGACTGACAGAGTTTCTGGACAACACACTTTTAATTCCTTATTACTTGAAGATGTTACACAGAAGTATAATAATTTTTCCTGGTGAGTTTAAATGAAGCATGGGAAGTGAGGCCCCAGTGTGTTTTAAGGAAGCATAGGAAAGATCACACGGTGAGCCATATGTTGAGCCATTGGGATTTCCGAATAATCGGTTAGCGAATTATCAAATTTTTACTGTATAGAGCAAATGGTTCTTTTGACAGGTGAATCCAGCACAAAAGGACACCTTCCCAAAAATCAGAGCTGGTTATCGGGAACACAAGAGCACAAGAAAATAGGAGCAGGAGTCGGCCACCAGGCCCTCAAGCCTGCCCTGCCATTCAACTTGATCATGACTGATCTGCCCCAGGCCTCAATGTCTCTCCTGTGCCAAATCACCATGGTCCTCAATTCCTCAATCTTTCAAATATTTATCTATCTCCATATCTATATCTAATGATCTGGCCTCCACCAGCCTTGGGGACAGAGAATTCAAGAAATTCATTACCTTCTGAGAGAAGAAATTTCTATGCACCTCAGTTTTAAATGACTAGACCCTTATGCTCAAAAGAAACAGGGTCAGGGATCACATGCTCCACAAAGGCGAGTGCGGAAATATGGAACTCCTTCCAAAAGCACAATTGACGTTGGCACCACTGAGTATTTTCTGAGATCAACTCATTTTTCAGAAGCAAAAAACTACAGGTGCTGAAAATCTAAAACAAAACTAGAAAATGCTCGAAATTCTCAGCATTGTGTCTGTGGAGAGAGAAGTAACAGATTTTTGCTTGGTAAGATTAATTGAGGATAGAGAACAAAGCCAGCCATACAGAGTTAAGATGTAGATCAGTAATGATTTGATTCTAAAGCAAAACAGGCCTGAAGGACTGTATGTACTCTCTCTAATATCCCTAGACTGGGGCAGGTGCAAAACTGCTATGTCCAAAAGTCTCATATAGTCTCATATACTCCCTATTATCACAGATCCTCAATTGAAGACATTAATTACTTAGTACATTTTCCAAGAAATAGCGAATGACAAAACACATGTTCCATTTTATAAACCATCACCAATTTTACCTTCCTATAACCTACCATTGGTTGAGAGAAGAAAGTAGGCTGCATTCTGCTGGGGTAGCCACCTGATTTTATTTATCTTCTCTTCGATCTCAAGACTCTTCAGATAGTCAAACTCTGGTTCATGGCTCTGGAAAGTGCTGTAAACATTATATTCTCCTCTGCGATGAGACTGGTTTTTACTCTGAGAGCAAATAACAAAAGAAATACATTATCCAGAACTTGTCTCTGCAATACTATTGAAAGATACAGATATTGAGCATTATTGATTAATAAAAGATAAATAACACTTGGATTTACGAGTACACTATCTGAAACATTTTAGAGGCAAACAACACAAAAACAGACTCTTTGGCCCACTGCATCCAAAATGGCTATCTTGTACCTACCTACCCTCATCTTAACTTTCCTCTTGAATCCTCATTAATTTACCCCCTCCCCCTGTTTCCCCTGTCCCTGATTTACACTAGGGGCATTATGCAGTGGTCAATTAACCTACCTACAAATTATGTTCAGAATAACATTGCCCAGCACCATATCAACACATCTTGAACAGCTCACAAAAGACATCTGTGTGCAGGGACTCAAACTAATATGGGGGAAAGAGCCTACATAGAGTTTTTGTTTCTAAAGATCTGGGTGAGAATGGGTGGTGATGCTGATGGAACCAATACACAGGAACCAAGATAACAACATGACAAGCCAAGTTTCCTTTCACCCAGTTTTTCTGACAGGTCCTCCCTTTCCTAATGTTGGGAGAGAATTCCACAAGCCCCCCTGAACCTGCCAGAAGGTGCCCTATGTGACCTTACATGCAGTGCAATTCAGAAGAAGGAGATTGTGGGAACATTTTGCCAAAGGCATATCTCTACCTAGGGAAAAAATTGCTTGCTGGGAAGTTTTACAGTGATTTTTCATAAACCATAGAACAGTACAGCACAATGTTGTGCCGACCTTTAAACCTCGTCTAAGACTATCTAACGTCTTTGTCCCACATATCCCTCTATTCTAAATTCCTCCATATGCTTATCTAGCAATCTCTTGAATTTGACCGATGTACCTGCCTCCACCACTGCCCCAGGCAGTGCATTCCATGCCCCAACCACTCTCTGGGTAAAAAACCTTCCTCTGATATCTCCCTTGAACTTCCCACCCATTACTACCCTATCCACTTGAGAGGCAACTTTCAGGGATCTGTGGATATGGAGCCCCGGATCCCTCTGCTCCTCCACACTATCCAGGATCCTGCCATTAACTTTGTACTCCGCCTTGGAGTTTGTCCTACCAAAGTACTTATCCGGATTGAACTCCATCTGCCACTTCTCAGCCCAGCTCTGCATCTTCAACAATCCTTCACACTATCCACAACACCACCAATCTTTGTGTCATCTGCAAACTTGTCAACCCACCCTTCTACTCCCTCATCCAAGTCATTAATGAAAATCACGAAAAGCAGAGACCTGAGAACCGATCCTTGTGGGACACCACTAGTCACAGCCCTCCAATCTGAATACATTCCCTCCACCACAACCTTCTGCTTTCTACAAGCAAGCCAATTCTGAATCCACACGACCAAGCTTCCCTGGATCCCATGCCCTCTGACCTTCTGAAGAAGCCTACCATGTGGAACCTTGTCAAACGCCTTACTAAAATCCATGTAGATCACATCTACTGCACTACCCTCATCAATCTGTCTGATCACCTCCTCAAAGAACCTTATCAGGCTTGTGAGATATGATCTGCCCTTCACAAAGCCATGATGGCTATCCCTGATTCTCTAAATGCCCACAGGTCCTATCTCTAAGAATCCTTTCCAACAGCTTGCCCACCACAGACGTAAGGCTCACCGGTCTGTAATTCCCTGGACTATCCCTACTACCTTTCTTGAATAAGGGGACAACATTTGCCAACGTCCAATCCTCCTGTACCATTCCCGTGGACAACAAGGACTCAAAGATCCTAGCCAAAGGTTCAGCAATCTCCTCCCTCACCTCGCGGAGCAGCCTGGGGATTTTTGTCTGAAGATTGCCTACATATCCACAACAGGTACCACTTTTAGTTAGGTACCCCTCCCCTCCAGTGGGATTTTTCACCCTCGCTCCCCCCCCCCCTTCTGACCTTCCTCCAGTCCTCCCATTTATGTCCTCTTTCCTACACCCCACACCCGTCCAGCTTCCCATCACCTGCCCTCCACCCCTTCAGTTCCATCCACTCACTACATACACAGTCCACCCACAGGCTTCCCCCCCCCCCCCCCCCCCCCCAACCCATCTGCTTCTGGTTCCATCTGCCATTCACCTCTCCCCTATGGTTCCCATTATCACTGCCTTTGCTTATCAGATTCCAGCACTGGTAACTTATCTCCCTCCAGCAGCTGTCTCCAACCTTCACTCTCCCCTCCCCTCACTTCACTCCATCTGCCTCCCATTTCTTCTTCTCTCTTTGTCTGTCCCCATTTATCATTCACCTGCCAACTGCACCCCTGCTCCCCTCCCCCAGCTGGCGCAGCTTGCCTGTTGGTTTTCACCTCTCCTCAGTCCACCAACCACCCACTGGCCCCCGTCTCACCACCTCTCTTCTCCTCTCATCTCCCCTCTCGGTCCTGATGCAGGGTTTCGACCTGAAACATCGACAATTCCTTTCCCCCTACAGATGCTGCTTGACCCACTGAGTTCCTCCAGCAGATTGTTTATTGCTCTACTACAAATTGGCAGGCAAACTGCAAAAAGGAATAACAGGGTGCTGATTTGCATCAGTTCATGAGAACTCCACCCTGTGCAAGCAGGGCATGTTGCCAACTACTGAATCGTTCAGGTTAAAATGGGGAATGGATCAAGCTGGGTTCAATAGGCTGGATGCAAGGAGGATACCTCCTCTGGCTGAGGAATCTCAGAAGATGAGAAGAGGAGAAATTCCCTCACTCAAAGGATGGTAAATCTTTGGAATTCTTCACCCTGGAGGTCTGTGGAGACTAAGTCATTGAGTTAACTCTAAACAGAGGTTGATAGATTTCTGGATATTAAGGAAGTAAAGAGCCATGGGGATCTTATAGGAAAATGGAACTCAGGTAGAAGATCAGCCGTGATGTTAATAAATGGCGGAGGAGGCTTCAAGGGCTGATGGCCTTCTCCTACTTCTAATTCTTATATTCTAAACTAATGAACATGAGGTCCAAACAGCCCATTTACTAGTGGCAGTGATACGCTTTTAAGTTATGAAACACTAACTATTCTGTTGAATATCTAATACATTAAACACCATTGCATTTTCAGCAACTCCATGGAGCTGCTTTCCTTCAGGAAAATCCCAATGATCTCAGATACCTCTCTGGTACTCCAGGAAATGCACTGCGGTTCATGATCTGAACTTACTCATAAACCTTCTCTTCACCCGCACTGTCCACCTATCCTCCAGAGCTTTTGGGCCGTAGAATGTTGGGGCTAGACTGAATCATTAAATATTTATTGTACAAAATTGCATTCTTGCTACAGTTCCCTTTGTGGGCATGTCTCTTATCTGGTCAAAATTGGAAAGCAAATTAAGCTTGCCTTTGAACAACAATCTTTGATGGGGATTGTTTGGAGAACTGGTCGGTTCTCACCCCCACAGATGCAGATTTTGTGTTGCCTGTCCCTATTATTCAGATTTGGTCATGGAAGGAAGCTTTGTAAGGGGCACTAAGGCAAGTACTGAACCTCTTCATTAAGGTGAAAATATTTAATTGCATTGGTTTGCAACAACTGGAGTTCATTTTCAGGCAGAACAGAGGAAGAGGGAAACCAAATGAGAAATTAAAGGGAGGTACAAGTTGCGGTTGAGCTAGTCCTGACAGAATCAATTTACCACCAAGAAGAGAATTTGTAATTCTGCAATGTATTAAACAGTGAATGCAACCAGTAACAAAGGTCCACTCTGTATGCCCTAGAATGATGTGAAATTAGAAGACATTTTAATGGGATACTCAGGCAGTCAAAATATAGGAAGTGATTTCCATTGGGAACAGAACTAAGATTGCCCTTGTTCACTAGTTGCAGGAATGATTTAGAGTTGGGAATCAAGCACAATTTCAAAATCTGTCGAGGACACCAAATCTGAGGGCATGCTGAGGATAATATAGAGGATGTCTTCAACAAAATGTAAAAAGGCATCAATTAATTTGCCAAATCTGAGTTCAGTTGCAATAAAGGCATGTGCAAGGTGGCATACATTGACAAGATAAACAAAGAGGCCACACAAAATACTATAAAATAACTGTCTAAGCATTAGAGGAAAAGAATAATTTGTGTAACATACACATATATAAAAAATATTTTAAATAGTGATTCAGGTTAAATAAACTATTAAAAAAGTAAATAGAGGATGGATGTTAAATTTCAGAAAGTCAGAATTAAAAAGGAGAAAGGTCATGTAAAAAACTTTGGTTAAACTGTACAGTATACTGTAAACAGTTCACTTTCCGTATTATGGAATAGATACAGGGGCACATTGAAAAGTGAAACACATTGTTTACACATTGTTCCTCAAAATAAATTGTAGTTTGACTGTGGAGAAGTGAAATCAAGAAAAGGTTAGTGGGAATGTTTCCCCGATGCTAGCGACAACTTAAAATTTCAAGGCTGAAATTGACAGTATAGGTGCCCCCAGGTTACAAACACCTGAGATATGGACAGCCCATACATATGAATGAGCATCTGGGAGACCAGCAGGCTGCTGTGGGGCTGCAAGCATCTTCTGCTATGTGAGAACTCGGTTCAGGGCTCTGGTGCAAGGTTGGGATCACAGTACATGTTCTACCTTCATGTAGCATGAATCAAACAAATCAGTCCTTTATTACATATGGAGCACAGACATTACTGAGTATGGAGAATCATTTTCCTGCAACAAAAATATCATTGCATCTTGCAGAGAAATCTGAATGGTTCAGTTAAATGCCCTGGTTTATCTATATATTGCCCTTGGTTGGACTATGCTTTTAATTAAATATACTGCCAGGCAGCCACATTTCTTACTTACGAACTGTTTAGGTTATGAACAGTTACCTAAAGTGGAAGAATCCAATATTCATGCCGTTAGGCTACGAGGTTCTAAGATGGAAAATGAGGTGCTGTTCCTCCAGTTTGCACTTGGAATTCTCCTGGCAGTAGAAGAGGCCGAGGACTGTTATATCAGTGATAGTGTGGGAGCGGGAGTTGAAGTGACTGGCAGGTCACGGTTACAGATGGAGCACAGGTGTTCTGCGAAACGGTCACCTAGTCATAGGATCATGGACCTAACACTAACTTGTTTTTTTTCTTTCCACACGGATGCTGTCTGACCTGCTGTGTATTGCCAGCATTTTCTGCTTCTATTTCATCTGCCTAGATGTTCTCCTATCTAGTGTGTGGAGTAATGCAATCTCATATCTCAGCTTCCTCATCAGCTGTAAAATGGCAAACACTCTCGGACCTGTGTCAGACCCTGTCCATTTGGTGCTATACTCCAAGGTATAGTAAGCTGCCAGGATCTCTACCCAAGGCAGTGCCCTGGGACATGCACTGGCTGGGTGGCAACCTTAGTTTGCTGACATTCCCTGTCCACTCAATGGATGGGACTTCACCTCCGAGCTTGTCTCACCAAAGAGGCTTGTGCAGAAAATCTAAGCTGACACTCCACTCCAGATGTGACATTTAACCCAATCTCTATTTGGTCTCCCACATGGATGTAAAAGATCCCCTGACGCTGTCTGAGAACAGGGGATTTCCCAGGAAATGCAATGATATCACTAAAAAGGTTATCACTGCTGCTCATAGGAACCTGTCAAGCACAAACTGGCTGCCACATTTCCTTCCTTTTACAACAGTGAACACATATCATTGCTAGTTAATTGCTCTCAGACAGCTGGAGATTGTGATAGGCAGTACATAAAAGCAAATCCGTCATTCTTTAAGCTTGCAAGTTGAAGAAGGGCTGTTGGTGCTCATAAACTTTACATGAATCAGTAAAGGGTAGAGGGAAAATAAGATTAAATTTGTAGGAGCTGGTGTGGTTAACAGCAAGATCAGATCCCCATTTACTAGCCTGTGAAACCCTCTGGACAGTACCCCACCTGAAAGCTTGCGGGAACACCTTATTAGCTCCTCTCCCTGCAAGAGTGGTGGTGTGTGGTTTAGTTTCAATTTTCTGGAGAGTGACACTGATGTTTTCTGGTACAGAGAATGGAACTCCGGGACTGGGATTAGTGTGCTTTGCAAGCTGATTGATAGTGACACAAAAGCTGAAGGCTATTTTCTGATTTGACTGCTGGCAGCTGGAAGCCAGTAAATACAAGTCAAAGACCAAGGAATGATACAGTCAGACTTGGCAAGCCAAGATAACAAAAAAGAGCAGGCCCTTCCTCTAGCTAATAGCTCTCACTCTTTTCTGAATTCTTTATCTTAAAATCTCAAAGTGCTGAATTTTGCCTCAACTTTGCTTTTCAGCTTCCAATGAAAGTGAAAACAATGGATGAAGTATATCCGTATTTTCAAAAGACACTTGATGAGGTACTACATAAAAAAAAATGACATAAACTAAGAGTATATGGGTGTGTGTGCGGGGGGGGGGGGGGGGGAGGGTAACATCAGCATGGACAGAAAGCAGACAGTAGGACTAAACAGGTCTTTCTTCAAATTGGCAGTCTGTTACTAGTGGTGTACCACATGTATTTGGCATTCAAGGGATGCAACAAACATGGTCTTCATTGTATGATAACTCCAAGTAAGATATAAGGAGGAGCATCAACCACCAAACCAAGCCTTATTTAGTCATACAGTTATACAGCACAGAAACAGGCCCCTTCAGTCCACCTCGTCCATGCCTACCAAGTTGTCTAATTGAGCTAGTCCCATTTCCTTGAGTTTAGCCCATATCCCTCTAAACCTTTCTTATCTGTGTGCCAGCCTAAATGTCTTTTAAAAGCTGTAATTGACCCTGCCTATACCACTTCCTCTGGCAGTTTGTTTCTACATACCCATCACCCTCTGTGTGGAAAAACTTGCCCCTCAGGTCTTAAACCTTTCCCCTCTCACCTTAAACCTATGCCCTCTAGTTTTATACTCTCACTCTGACCATCCACCTTATCTATGCCCCTTATGATTTTATAAATCTCTATTAAGGTCATCCCTCAGCCTCCTATGCTCCAGGGAAGAAACAAATCCTAGCCTACCCAGTCCCTCCTTATATCTCAAGCCCTCCAGTCCCGGTAACATGAATCTTTTCTGCACCTTTTCTGACTTAACGACATCCAAAGTCTTTTATTCTGTTGACAAGAGGGTCTGTGAATAATAAAACTTGGCTGTCCCCAGAAATTTGTCTCCATTTTATACCTGTTCAATGAAGGCATGCAAACCATGCTTCTAACCGATAAGCTATAACAGATCTGGTGCAGTGTTTTCTTTTTTATATTCCGTTTCTGGGGATCTAGGAGCCACCAGCAAGGTCAGCATTTATTGCCCATCCCTAATGGCTCTTGAGAAGGCGGTAGTGAGCAGCAGTTCTTCTGATGAAGATGTTCCCACAGTGCTGTGGGTTTTAAACCCAGTGATGATGAAGGACCAATGATGTATTTCCAAGTCAGGATGGAGCTCAGTTGGAGGGGAACCTGCAGGTGGTGGTGTTCCCATGTTTCTTCTGCCTGTGTTCTTGGTGGTAGAAGTCATGGGTTTGGAAGGTGCTGATGGAGAGAATTTGGGCAAGTAGATGGTACACACTGCAGCCACTGTGAACTGGTGGTGGAGGGAATAAACATTTAGGGTGGTTGATGGGGTGCCAATAAAGCGGGCTGCTTTGCCCTGGATGAAGTTGAGCTTCTTAAGTGTTGTTGCAGCTGTGTTCATTCATGTAAGTGCCTGATTTGCACCTTAAAGATGGTACAAGGCTTAAGGATGTCAGGAGGTGATTCAGTTGCAACAGAAATATCCAGCCTCTGAACTGTTCTTATTGTCATGGTATTTATGCAGCTGGTCCAGCTGAGCTTCTGGTCAATGATGAGCTCCAGGATGTTGATGATGGAGGATTTAATGATAGTAATGTTAGATGGTTGGCTCTCCTTTGCTGGAGATGGTCATTGCCTGACACTTATGAGGCATGAATGTAATTTGTCATTCATCAGCATATGTCTGAATGTTGTTTAGGTCTTGCTCCATTTGCTGAGGAGTTGAAAATGGAATTGAACATTGTGCAAATATCAATAAACATCTTAATTTCTAACCTTATGATGGAAGGAAGGTCATTGATGATGCCACTGAAAATGACTGGGCCAAGGACACTAAGTGACTGAAAGTATCCTAACTATTTCTATAATGGTCTGATATGACAATTCGAATACGCAGGAGTGTAAGAAGCGCAGAGAATAGTGGACTCAGCCCAATATATCACGGGAACATCCCTCCCCACCATTGAAAGTATCTACATGAGGCGCTGCCTCAAAAAAGCAGCATATATCATCAAAGATTCCTACCATCTGAGCCATGCCATCTTCTTGTACTACCATCAGGCAGAAGGAACAGAAGCCTGAAGTCCCACATCACCAGGTTCAAGAACAGCTACTTCTCTTCAACTGTTTAGTTCTTGAACTTACCTGCACAACTCTAATCACTATACCTCAGTATAGTAAGACTATGACCACTTTAACCACTTTGCACTACAATGAACTTCTTTTTTCTTCTGAATTCTGTGTTTCTAATACTATGTGCCTGTGATGTTGCTGCAAGTAAGTTTTTCACTGCATCTGTGCATACATGTACTTGTGCATATGACAATAAATTCAACTTGACTATCTAGAGGAACTCCTGTAGTGATGTCCTGAGGCTGGGATGATTGACCTCTGACGAGCACAACCATCTTTGTTCGTGTGAGGTATGACTCCGGTTACTGGAAGGTTAGCTCTCTGGTGGCCACGGACTTCAGTTCTACCCCAGCTCCTTGATGCCACACCCAGTCAAATGCTGCCTTGAGGTCAAGGGAAGTCACTTTCTCCTCGCCTCACCTCTAGAACTCAACTCTTTGATCCATGTTTGGACAAGTCTGTGATGAGGTCTGGAGCCAAATAGTCCTGGTGAAAGCCAGACTGGGTATAGGCAAGTAGATGTTTGGTGAGTAAGTACCGCTCAATAGCACTGTCAACAGTGACCTCCATCACTTTGCTCATGACTAAGAGTAGACTGACTGGCTGGTAATTAGCTGCATTGGATTCGTCCTTCTTTGTGTCAATGAGATATGCCTGGACAAGTTTCCACATTATTGTGCAGATGCCAGTGTTGTAACTGTACTGGAACAACTTGGCTAAAGGCATAGCTGGTTCTGGAGTGCAGGTCTTCATTACTACAGCTGGGATGTTATCTGGTCCGTAGAGTTTGTTGTATCCAGTGCTCTCATCCATTTCTGGATATCCTGTGGAGCAAACTGAATTGACTGAAGACCGGTTTCCATGACGGTAGGGAGGGAGCTGAGATGGATCATCCACTCAACAGCTCTGTTGAACGTGATTGCAAATGCTTCAGACTTATCATTAGCACTCACGCTGGACCCATTCATCGTTGAGGCTGGGGATGTTCTTGGACCCTCTTTGATTGTCCACCACCAAGTAGATGTGGTAGAATTGCAGAGCATTGATCTGATAGTTGCAAGACTGCCAAAATCTGTCTGTGGTATGCTGTTTTTGCTATTCAGCATGCACGTTCTCCTGTATTGCAGCTTCACTAGCTGGCACTTCATCATTTTAGGTACACTTGGTGCTGCTCCAAGTAACCCTTCTGCACTCCTCACTGAACCAGGGGAGATCTCCTGGCTTGACAGTAAGGTTGGAGTGAGGGAAATGCAGGCCATGAGGTTACAGAGTGCAGTGAACTTTTCTGCTGATGCTGACTGTCCAGAGTGCCTCAGGAATGCCAAGTTTTGAGCTGCTAGATCTGTTCTGACTCTGTCCCATTAAATTTGATGGCAGTGCCACACAACAAGGTGTCCTCAGTGTGAAGACGGGACTTTATCTCCACAAGGACTGTGTGGTGGCCATTTCTACCAATGCAGCCATTTCTAGCAATTATCCATCTGCCACAGGTAGATCGGTGAGGTTGATTGATGTTGGTTCACTCCTTACTTGCCATAGACCAAGACTGGAAACTATCCTTCAATACTCAGTCAGTTGTGTCTGAGTTGGTGCCATCAATCCAGTCTTGGTGAAGGGCACCAACAACACTGACCCAGAGTACATTCTGCATCCTTGCTACCTTCAGAGCTCAACATGCAGGAAATCTGATTCATCAGCTGAGGGAGGACAGTAGGCGCTTAGTAAAGCAGCTGGCGTAATCAAAGACCCCTCCCATCCCGGGCATTCGCTCTTCTCCCCCCTCCCATCGGGCAGAAGATACAAAAGCCTGAAACCACGTACCACCAGGCTCAAGGACAGCTTCTATCCTGCTGTTATAAGACTATTCAATGGTTCCCTGGTATGATACGATGGAGCCTTGACCTCACAATCTATTTCATTACTTGCACCTTGTCTACTTGCACTGTACTTTCTCTGTAGCTGTTACACTTTATTCTGCATTCTGTTATTGCTTTACCTTGTACTGCCTCAATGCACTGTGTAATGAATTGATCTGTATGAACAGTATGCAAGACAAGTTTTCCACTGTACCTCGATACGTGACGATAATAAACCAATTGCAATGAGAAGGAACTTATTTGACCTTATCGCATGAGACATCATGGGTCTGGAGTCAATGCTGAGGACTCTCAGGGATTCTCCCACCTGCCTGTATGCTGCTTTGCAGCCATCAGTGGTGGGTCTGTCCTGCCAGTGAAGATATACCCAAGGGTTGTGGAGGAGGACTCTGGCACATGATCTGTAAGATATGATTCTGTGAGTACGATTAATTCAGACTGCTGTTTGACTAATCTATAGGAGGGTTCTCCCAATTTAGAAGGACTCTGAAAGGCAACTCAGCTTGGATCGGCTTTGCCGTGTCCTATCTTGATGCCTAGGTTGATGGAGGGTGGTGCATGGAGTTCTGTTCCTTTTCTTTTGAATATAGCAGTGATGCTACTGCTCAAGGGCTTATAAGGCAACTTCAGAGGGCACTTAAGAGTCAACCACATGAAGTGAGTCTGGAGTCACATGTTGGCTACACTGGGTAAGGATGGCAGATTTCCTCTTCTGAAGGACTTTAGTGGACCAGAGGCAATCTTATTAAGGCAATCTGGTAGTTTTTCATGGCATCGTTATTAAAACCAATGTGTTTTTTTCCCCAATTCCAGATTTAAATTGCCATGGTGGGATTTGACCTCAGGTTCCTGGATTACTAATCTGATACTTTAATCACTATGCCACCACTGTATGTGGCAGGGCTGTGTCAGCGGTCCAAGTCTCTGTTAAATGTTTCTCACTCCAATATTGCACTTCATCCCCTAAGCTCCTCTTCAACAAGAAACTTATCTACAAGAAGAGTGGGGAACCGTTCAGCCACAGCCACCTCTAAGGTCCCTGCAACCTCAGTCACTGAGCGGCAGCAGGCAGGCAACTCTTCCGTCAATGCAAGTTCAGAAGTTGAAGTCACTGAAGCAAACACCCTGGATCAGACCACTTCCCATATCCCAGGTAAATACAGATGATGATATTCACTACTCTCACCAGTGCACCTGGAGTCTTTGGCTGTCTGAGAATGAAAGGGTTTGGAGATCAGGACCTTGATCCCAGCACAACATGGTCTATCAGGCAGCAATGATCCCTGTCCCTCTGTGTGCTTCTGAGACAAGAACTAGCAGGCACCTGAAAACACTAAATTTTCTAAATTCACTGGAAGGATAAGCAAACCAATGTCAGCATCCTCTCCCAGGCCTACAGCCTGACAATGAGGCTGTAATAACACTCAGTGGGAGATGTTGGGCAAGCTACATCATTCACATGTCCAACACCAGACTATCAAAGCAGATCCTCTATACTGAGCTCCACCATGGAAGGAATGCTTCTGGGATATTCTCAAAGCATCTGCATATATAGTATTATCGTAATTTTATATCTTTACACTGTACTGCTGCCACAAAACAACAACTTTCATGTCATATGTCAGTGATAATAAATCTAATTCTGACATAACATCCTTCCTGATTCATGGAGTCTTGCCTTCTTAATTAGGAGAGGGAGTACTCGGGATCGTATTGAGAACCTCAAGGCCATGCATTAGGAGCATACAGAAGCCCTGTGTAAGCAGTAGAGGAAGCGGAGAAGCTTACAAACTATCCACCCACTCGCCCAATGAGCCACATCCTGCCCATCTTTGAGAGTGTCTGTGGATTCCATATTGGTCTCGTCAACCACCTCAGAACCTGCAGAACTGGAATGTAAGCAAATCATCCTCAACCCTGATGAATTTCCTTAGGAATACCACAAAGACTAATACAGGAGTCTAAGGGCACAGATGAGAAAAGAGACTGCAACTAATTCCCAGCTGCTGACCTAACAAAGCTAGGTGTGAAAATAACCTGTGAAGAGTAAGCACAGAACCTCCAGACATGAATAGATTAAACACGTTGACAAGAAGGCAGCATTGTATGAAATGGGGAAATCAAAGGTCATCTACTCCAGTGGGATATTTTCTAAAAACTAAATGTAATAAATGTTGTGTGTCTAGAGAGATGTAAGAGTGTTGGTTAATGAAATGCGGTAGATTAATGTGCAGCTACAGAAAACAACCAGGAATGCAAGTAGTATGTTGGCCTTTATTGCATGGGTTTGGAAACAAAAGTACAGAAGACTTCCCCCAGTCGTACAGGGTTTTGGAGAGACCACATTTGGAGAAAAGTGTGCAGTTTTGATCTCTGTACCTGGAGAAAGATTTAGATCGAAATAGCATAGCACTGATGGAATGGATTCATTCCTGGGATGATGGGATTGTCTTAAGAGGAGAGATTGAGCAAAGCAGCATAAGTTGTGAAGAGGATACAGAGGAGCTTCAAGTAGGTATAGAATGACAAAGTGAATGACCAAGGACATGAGTGTTGGAATATAATGTGGAAAACTGGGAAGTCATTTCCTTCGGTAAATGAAATAGAAAAGCAGAATATTTTTTAAATGGTGAGAGATTGGAAAGGATTGGTGTTCAGTGGAAAAGAGTGTCCATGCTCACGCATCACAACAATTAGCCAGCAGGTACATCAAACAATAAGAAAACAAATGCTATGTTGGCCTTTATTGCAAGAGCATTTGAGTACAAGAATAGGAATGTCTTACTGAAATTATAAAGGATCCTGGTGAGATCCTTGGAATATCTCATGTTGGTCTGATTTCTCTACTTGAGGACTTACTTACAATTGTGAAAGTGCCACAAAGTTTCACCACATAGATTCAGGAATTGCCCTATCAGGGGAAAACCAAGTACTGTACTTTCTCGAGTTCAGAAGAATATAGAACGGTACAGCACAGGAACAGGCCCATTGGCCCACAATGCCTGTGCTGACCATGATGCCAAATTAAACAAATCCAATCATATCCCTACAGTCCCTGCATGTTCATGTGTCTGTCTAAAGGCCTCTGAAACACCACCACCACCCTTGGCAGCCTGTTCCAGGCACCTACCATTTTCGTGTAAAAGACCTGCCCGCACATCACCTTTAAACTCCACCCCCCCTCCCCTCACCTCAAACCTATGCCCTCTTGTATTCGACATTTTTACCCTGGGAGAAAGACTCTATCTACCCCATCTATGCCTCTCATAATTTTATATACTTCTATGAGGTATCCCCTCAGCCTCTTACATGCCAAAGTAAACAATCCAAGTTTGTCCTCCTTGCTTTTCAGCCCTTGGCCTCTTCTACCTATCACCTCTCAGTTTATTACATTTTCTCCTCCCTCCCCCACCCACCTCTCACCTGGACTCACCTATCACCTGCCTGCGTGTGCTCCCCCCCAACCCCTTCTTATTCTGGCTTCTGCCCTCTTCCTTTCCAGTCCTGATGAAGGATCTCGGCCCGAAACATCAACTGTTTATTTCCATTCATGGATGCTGCCTGACCTGCTGAGTTCCTCCAGCACTTTTTGTGTATTGCTCAGGTTTGTCCAAACACTCCTTATAGCTAATCCAGGCAGCATCCTGGTGAAGAGTGAGTTATGGTCTCAGTAAAACATACTAAATCCTCTGGGGGCTTAACAGGTGAAATGCAGGAATGAAGTTTCCCTGGCTGGGGTGTCTGGAACGAGAGGACAGAGTCTCAACATGAGGAGGTCAGTCATTCAGGACTGAGATGAAGTAACATTTCTTCTCCCAGATGATGTTGAATCTTTAGATCAGGGGGCCCAGGAGGCTTCAAGTATATTGAAGATACAGATCAATAGACTTCTGTTTATTAAAGGAATAAAGGATATGAGGTTGGAGAAGGAAAGCAATGCTGAGGTAAAAGATTAGCCATGATCTTAATGAATAGGGGAGAAGCTTGAGAGGCCATATCCTGCTTTTATTTCTTATGACTCTAGCCAGCGAGATTTGGAAAACAATGGCTAGAACCTTCCTAACTTCTCAAAGGATGGTGTAAATTTTGCAGTGCAGAAAAAAAGTTCAATTTTCAGTTATTTAATATTTGGAGTTCTTTTCCCGAATGGGATTATCTGTGCCTGGTTCTGAGTGTGTTCAAGGAGATAATGATTGACTTTTGGATTTGAATGGCAGCAAGAGATTTAAAAAAGTATTGGTAATTGGTTTATTATTGTCAATGTACCGAGATACAGTGAAAATCTTTTGTCTGCGTGCTATCCAGAGAGATCATGCCATACATAGTTACATTAAGGTAGTAAAAAGGAAAACAGAATGCAAAATATAGTGTTACAGTTACAGAGAAAGTGCAATACAGATAGACAAATAAAGTGCAAGGGCCATGACGAGGTAGATTGAGAGATCAAGAGTTCATCTTTTAGCAATATGAGAGGTCTGTTCAAGTCTGATAACAACGGGATAGATGCTGTCCTTGAGTCTGGTGGTACGTGCTCTTAGGCTTTTGTATCTTCTGTCTGATAGAAGAGGGGAGAAGAGAGAATGGCCAGGTTGGGATGGGTCCTTGATTATGTTGGCTGCTTTACCGAGGCAGTGGGAAGTATAGACGGAGTCAATGGAGGGGAGACTGGTTTGCATGATGGACTGGGCTGTGTTCACAACTCTCTTCAATTTCTTGTGGCCTTGGGCAGAGCAGTTGCCATACCAAGCTGTGATGCATTTGGACAGGATGCTTTCTATGGTGTATCTGTAAGAATTGGCGAGAGTCATCAGGGACATGCTGAATTTCCTTAGTCTTCTGAGAAAGTAGAGGCACTGGTGTGGGTTTTTTTAAATGGTGTTGGTTTTCAGAGGGACCCATGTGTTCTTGTACACAAATCACTGAAAGTTATTCTGCAGGTCCAGCAAATAATTAGGAAGCCAAACAGTATGTTGGCCTTCTTGCAAGAGGATTGAATACAGAACATGTATTGTGGGAATTATACAGGGCTCGAGCAAGTCTGTGCCTGGAATATTGTGTACAAGTCTGGTCTCCATCTCTAAGGAAAAATATACTTGTGATGGAGAGAGTGCAACAAAGGTTCACCAAACTGATTCCTGGGATGGGGGTGGGTATTACTCCATGAGGAGATATTATGTAGTCTGGGTCTACAGTGTCTAAAGTTGAGAAGCACAAGAGGTGATCTCATTTAAACAGTACCTGACAAGGAAGATGCAGGATTTATGTTTCCTCTGATCTCAAAAGTAAGGGTTGTCCATTTAGATTAGAGATGAGAAGACATTTCTTTAGCCAGGTGGTGGTGAACCTTTGGAACACTCTACCCAAGAGAGCTGTGGAGGCTCAGTCGCTGAGTATATTTATGACAGAGATTGATGGGTTTTTAGAAATTAAGGGAATCGAGGGATATGGGGATAGTGCATAAAGTGACCCTGAGGTTAAAGATCTCATTGAATGTGGGGAGAGAAAACCTCACCACCTTCAGCCTCCTACGTTATTCAACAATGTCCACTGTAAGCTCAAGGAGCAGCACTTCATTTTCATCTGGGTATGTTGCACCCTCAGGACTCGATATTAAATTTAACAATTTCAGGTTTCTGGTCTTTCTCCATAGATGTGGCTGTACCTCACAGTTTTTATTTGTTTCTTTTCATTTCCCCTCTACCATCTCTGAGACTTTTTAAAGTAATCATTACCTTGACAACTTTGGTTCACATCATGATCTCTCCTTCCAGCTGAACACACATTTGTTTTCTCACTTTTCCAGTTCCACTGAAAGGCCTTTGACCTGAAATGTTAACTCTGCCTCTCTCCTCATTGATGCTGCCTGGCCTGCTGAGTGTTTCCAGCATCTTGTCACAGATTTCCAACACCTGCAGCCATTTTGCTCCAATCCCAACTGGACTTAGGAGACAAGTGACTGAGGGAAGAAAACTAAGGTGGAAAATCAAGCGATAGATTTAAAAACGGCAGAATGGCTGTTACTTCGGAGGCTAATCTGAGAATATTTCTTTTTGCCTCAGCAAAAATGCTGTGAATAAAACGGAGACACTAGAGACTGCAGGTGCTGGAATCTGGAGCCAAAACAAACCCCCATCTGCCCACCTCACCTCCCTTATTTAGTTCCAAACTCTACATTTCATTCCTACTGAATTCCATCATCTGCAGGCCTTTGTTGCCTCCACCTATCACCTCCCAGCCTCTGGTACTACTTCCATTCTTCCCTCCTCCATCTGCCTGTCACCCCTCCTCACCTGGATCTGCCAATCGCCTCACCTCCTTATAATGGTCAGCTCCCCTCTACCTTTCAGTCCAGACGAAGGGTCTCAACCCAAAATGTCGACTGTCCATTTCCGTCCACAGATGCTGCCAGATCAACTGAGTTCCTCCAGCATCTTGGGTGTTGCTGATAAATAAAACCTCCAGGATAGCCGAGTTTGGAAACCAATCTCTCCATTCATTTCCCTAAACATCTTGTGACCTGCACCACCTAGAAGTTTGATGGCAGCAGATTCATGGGATGGGCACCTCTAAGTTCCCCTTTAGATCACTTGGTCATAGATCACTTTTCTTTCAACTGTTCTGGGTCAAGGTCTTGGACAACCCTGACCAAGAGCAATGCAGTGATATCTCCACCACATGGACTGCAGTGCTTCAAAGGAAGAAGCCCACCAACACCTTTGCGAACCCAACAAGAGGGTCAACCACAAGTGCTGGCCTTACTGGCAACTAATCTGAAGAATGAACATTAAATAGGATGCATCAGCAATTAGTAGTGAATTTCCAATCAGCCTCCCTCACAGGGAAGCTTAGCCCCAAGGTGGCAGTAGGAATTTCAGTTCTTTGATTCAAACTGATACAAAGGGTGGAATTGGACTGTTGTTGCTGTATGTCATTCCAAATTGGTACAGCCTATTCTAACTTGGAGACCATTTTGTACTGTTAGAGTCATAGAGCAATACAGCATGTATACAAGCCCTTAGGCCCAACCAGTCAATGCTGACCATGGTGCCCACCCAACTAGGCCCAATTTCCTGCATTTGGCCCATATCCCTCTAGGCCCCACCCCTCCATGTACCTATCCAAGTGCTTGTTAAATGATATTATTGTACCTGCTTCAACCACTTTCTCTGGCAGCTCATTCCGTATACTCACCACCCTCTGCATGAAAAAGTTGCCCTTCAGGTCCCTTTTAAATATTTCCCCTCTCACCCTAAACCTATGCCCCTTAGGTTTTGACTCCCCTACCCTGGGGAAAAGACTGTTACCATCCACCTTATCTATGCCTCATAATTTTAAACACTTCTATAAGGTCGCCCCTCATTCTCCTACGTTCCAAGGAATAAAGACCAAGCCTGGCCAACCTCTCCCTTTCTCAGGCCCTCTAGTCCTGGCAACATCCTCATAAATCTTTTCTGCACTCTTTCCAGTTTAACCACATCCTTTCCTATAACAGGGTGACCAAAACTGTACACAGTACTCCATATGTGGTCTTACCAATGACTTGTACAACTGCAGCATAATGTCCCAACTCCTATACTCAATGCCCTGTTGGAAAATGATGCCAGAGATTTCATTTTAGAGGAACCATTGTACTATACACAAGACAATGTAGAATGCATGGCATAGAACAGGCACTTGGTCCAAGTGGCTAACACTCCCCTTCATGCTGCACTTGAACCTCCTCCTCCCCCCTCCATCTAACCCACTAACATATTGTGGGCAGTTCAACATAGCAGCTAGTGGAGCTGCTCCCTCACAGCTCCAATGACCCAGGTTTGAACCTGACATCCGGTGCTGTCTGCGTGGAGTTAACACATGTTCCACTCGAGATTCTTCTGGGAGCTCTGGTATCCCAAAGACATGCCAATTGGTAGATTAAATGGCCACTGAAAATTGCCCCTAGTGTGTAGATGAGTGGTAGAATCTGGGGCAATCTGTTGGGAATGTAGAGAGAATAGAAACTGGTTAAGTGTAGGATTAGTGTAAATGGGTGGTTGATGATTGGCAGAGATATGTTGGGCTGAAGGGCCTGTTTCCACGCTGTATTACTCTACATCATTTCATTTCCTCTCTTTTGCACACATATGTTTGAAGATTCCCCTTAAATGCATCTTTGCTCTTTGCCTCAAGCACTCCATGTGACATTCTTACCATTCGCTGGGTGAAGAAGCCTCTCCTGAATTCCAGGTTTTAATGCCAGAGGCTTGGCCTGCAGCACTGGCTGTGTTCTGTTTTTGGGTTATGGGTCATTAGTGCCTTCTCCTCCTTTTGTTTTTGATTCCTTTATTATCAGCCTGTTCTCTCACCAGTTTAGCTTTCCACTTACAACAGGTTTGCCTAGGAATTGGATCTCAGATCCCTGATTTTAATAAGAGACATGCAATTCAAGAGCAATGTATCGCAAGGTATGTTGATTTAGCAATCATTCCTGGGTGAAATCACTCCAATCTTGAAATTGGACAGCCTGGGATCCACAATTCCTCATCCGATATTTTCCCAGCGTCAGGTGTGCACCTAATGACTTCAATCAGTGGGCATCTCACTTTTGAACCGTCCCAGCATAAACTGAAGCTCCCAGATCTAGAAAACACCCCAGGGGCCACAGATAAACAAGGAGCACAACCCATGGGGTTCATCATGGGAGTGCAACGTGTTAACAGCATTTCCTGTTTTCGGCTTCTGCATTTTCAGGACTTACAAACAGCTAACTTGGAGCGCCAAACCCCAGAGTTAATTCACTGCAACTGCATCCCAGACAACTGAAGTGCTCACTGCAGCACATGATTTTGCACATACTGCCACACAGAATTTGCAGCACAGAAAAAGGCAATTCCTCAGAGATAATCCTTGGTCAGGTCTGGCTGCTGTTCCGATTGGAACCAATGACACTCAGCCACACAATCTGCAACATCATGCACAGTCAAGCGCAGGAGTCCTGTGACTTGCATTTATTCATGGTGAGAATGGGGATGTCTGTAGCCTTGGTCCATTGGTGGACCCCACATAAACTCATGGAGCCCAGTATCTGTAAGATACCGCAGTGTTAATCATCTCTGGGATCCTGCAGCAGATCCAATGGATCTGAAATCTCATTCATCTCATTAGCAACTGTAGGAGACAATATGGTTAAATGAGTTACCTCTTTAAAAAGCTATAAATGAAAAACACTACAGTAAAGTTCACACTGAATGGTAGGGCCTTGGGGAATGTTGTAGAACAGAAGGATCTTGGAGTTCAGGTACATGGTTCCCTGTAAGTGGCATCACAGGTAGACAGGGTGGTGAAGAAAGCTTTTGGCATGCTGGCCTTTGTTAGTCAGGGCACTGAGTATAGAAGTTGGGAGATTATGGCACAGTTCTACATGATGCTGGTGAGGCAGCACTTGGAGTATTGTGTTCAGTTTTGGTCAGCCTGCTATAGGAAAGATATTATTAAGCTTGAAAGAGTACAGAAAAGATCTGGAAGGATGTTGCCAATACTCAAGGGACTGAGTTACAGGGAGAGGTTGGATGGGCTAGCACTTTTTCCTTGGAGCGCAGGAGACTGAGAGATGATCTTATAGAGGTGTATAAAATCATGACGGGCATAGATAGGGTGAATGCACTCAGCCTTTTTCCCAGGGTTGGGGAATCAAGAACTAGAGGGCATAGGTTTAAGGTGAGAGGGGAGAAATTTAGTAGGAATCTGAGGGGCAACTTTTTCATCTAGACGGTGGTGAGTATATGGAATGAGCTGCCAGAGGAGGTGGTTGAGGCAGGTACAATAACAACTTTTAAAAGTCAGTTGAACAGGTACATAAAGGAAAGGTTTAGAAGGTTATTGGCCAAATGCTGGCAAATGGAACTAGCTTGGTTGGTATATTTTGGTCAGCATGGACCAGTTGGGCCAAAGGACCTGTTTCCGTGCTGTATGACTCTATAAAGCAAAATAAGTGTAATTAGACATTTTCAGCTAACTTTAACTTTTGTTCTTTGAATTTGCAATCTGCTTTTAATTATCTACAATTTTGCATTAAATATTTTTAAATGTCAGAGAAATGTAAAAACTAGAAAAATCAGTTACAGCTTCGACAACTGGCAAAGGCTTGGCAACACTCAGCCAGCTGTGAAAGGCTGTCAGTGATATTCGGGGTCAGGCCTCATCACTGTGTCACCACAGGGACCACACCACTGGACTGCAGGAGGCATGGAGCTTGTGAGATACTCTGGATGTGGAGAGGCTAACTGTGGGCGTGGGTATGATGGGATTCTGGGGGTGTGTGAACCCCTCCTAATTTCCTGTTCAGGTGCTGGCTTGGATATTGTTCCTGAGGAATCAGGGAATTACTCTGCTGCATTCGTTGGGAGGACCTTCCCACTCCATCTGTGAGTACAAAGCAGAGAGCTGTAGATTGGATGGCCCTTTCACACACTTCCAATATTCTGGCTGGTGGAGGAAGCTGAAATTTCATCCACAGGGTGTGTAACTGTTGGCTACCTCTCCAACTATGAAGCAGTCACAACTCTGCTCAGTCCTGCTGCACTTGTGATGTGTACTACCAAAGCCAGCAGTGTCCTGATCATGAGAAAGCTGCCTGTTCTGTCACTGCTCCAGCCTGCCAATGTTCTATCCAGTCTGAGACCCTATTGCTGATCTGGCTGAAATCCATAGGTTTTACTATGTACAACCATTAAACTGACCATCTGTTAATAATCTGTAACACACTAAATGAACTCACCCAATCTTAAGTCAACTGTTATGGACTGGCTGTAAAACAATTAGAGAGTAAGGTTCTACAGCACTTCTCACAACCTCAAGATGTCCAACATGATTTACAGCCAGTGAAAATTTCTGAATACTGTACTGTAGAAAATACGCAGCCAAATGGTACAAGAATCCACAAACAGGAGTGCATAAATGATAGGATGTTCACTTGTAATGAGTTGGTTCAGGGTTTGATATGATAAGGGCATCAGGGAGAACAAACTTCCTTTCTTTAAATAGCAAAATAGGATATTTTATAACACTCTGACAGGAAAGAGGGCTTCATTTTGATGTTTCACGCCAAGATTTTGAGCTCAAGTCCCTGGAACTGACTCAAGCCCACTATCTTCTGACCCAGATTACAATGGTTTCTTGGTTCCGCTCTCTTTGCATGAATACTTAAAGAAACCACATACTTGCACTATGAAAGAAAAGGCATGCACAGTTTGACAGCTGCAACAGATCTGTCAGTATTAAGAAGGATATTAAAATGCAGCCTCGTAAAAGCCTGAGGGGAAAAAAGTTAGCGCGTCAGATACAGGAATACATTTTCCAAATCACTCCTTGGGAAGCTTTAAGGTTCGATAACAATGCGGCTTGGAAATCAGCAGGATCCTGCCTAATAGGAACAAAACAGACATGCTGGCTTTTCAGAATAACTCACCTCCTGCTCCCTCTGAAATATTACAACTCGACCCCCCTTGTCCCCTGTCGCTAGCAGTTCTCCTGTGCTGTTGAATTCTACCGTTGAAATAATGTCGGCTGAAAAACAAAAGCAGAGACAAAATGCAAGTTAAGGAATTTGTTTGCATTTAACAAGTAGTCTAACCTCACCTCCCCATTGTCCGCTACAGCAGGTAGTTTAAACTCAGCTTATTTCTTCAATGCTCCATGCTAAGTCTTTGTATTGCCAGTCCTTTGCCTCTACCAGACGGACTGCAAAGGTTCAGGGATGCTGCTCACCATTATCTTCTCAAGGGCTACATGTCAGTGACTCCAGATCCCAAAATATGAATAAATTAAAAAAAAACACCTCTGAGCAGTTGGTAGCTCAGCAGGACACCCAAAGGCAGGTGTATATTGAGGGCAAGGGCCAAGAAGGGAGAAGAGATCCTATACCAGTGGCAAGAAAGATTCCCACACGTCAAGCTTTTTTGGGCTTGAAACATTTGGACCAATGTAAAGTGCATGGCCTTGTGATTTTCATCAATGGAGATTTTCACTGAAGCACCTTATTGATGATGTCCTGTGTCTTTGTGACATCTCGACATCACTGGGTCAAATATTGACACTGAAGATGTTGCCAATGATCACCACCACTTCTGCAATTTTTCTCCACTTCTTATCAAACCTGCAATTTTCAAATTAAGAATACTGATATAGGAATATGAAAGCTACAATGGGACCAGTATAAGTGAATTGATGCTTCACTTGGTATCGCTGGATGGTGGGATGGGAAGAGGTAAAAGGGCAGGTGTTACATGGGAAGGTACCATGAGAGGGGGCATCGGTGCTGGTGGAGATGGAAGGGAAACCGGAGATTTGTGGAGGGAATGGTATTTTCAGAATGCTGAGAGGGGAAGTTATGCTTGGTGGCATTATGATAAAGGTGGTAGAAAACAGGGAGGTTGACTCATAACATGGAGGTTAATGGGGGGGTTGCGGGGGAGATGAAGACGAGCAGTACCTAACCTTGCTCTGGGTGGATGGTGAGGATCTGAGGCTAGAAATATGGGAAATGGAACACAGTTGAGAGCACTGTTGAATTTAGGGAAGGCATGGTTAGGGAAGAAGGAAGACATCTCAGAAGCTCTGGTGTGTCTTCATCAGAACACATATGTAATGTTGAGAGTATCCTGACTGGTATGCATCATAGTCTGATACAGCAATTCAAATGCGCAGGAATGTAAGAAGCTGCAGAGAGTAGTAGACTCAGCCCAATACATCACAGGCACATCCCTCCCCACTATTGGTAGTATCCACAGGAGGCGCTGCTTCAAGAAGGCAACATCCATCATCAAAGATCCCCACCATTTGGGCCATGCCATCTTCTTGCAGCTACCATTGGGCAGGAGATACAGAAACCTGAAGACCCACACCACCAGGTTCAAGAACAACTACTTCCCTTCAACCATTTGGTTCTTGAACCAACCGGCACAACCTTGATCACTACGGTTTAGCAACACCATGACCACTTTGATCACCTTGCACTAAAACTGACTTTTTTTTTTGTTCTAATTGTGTTCTTCCTGTAAAAATTGTGCATAATTTGTGTTTGATTTATGTTTTTCTTGTGAAGGCTACTTATATGATGCTGTGTGCCTGTGATGCTGCTGCAAGTAAGTTTTTCACTGCACCTGTGCATACATGTACTTGTACATATGACAGTAAACTCAACTCGAAACTGGTAAAATGGAATGGAGTTGCTACAGGAAGCATTCACAGTATCCATTACTTTTAAGACTCTCGGATTCACTGTTCCATCACCACCATCATTCCCTCCCCCCCTTTTCAGGGCACCTTCCCACTTGTCCTTTTACCTCTTCCTCTCCCACTTTCGAAGGACCCAAACGCTCCTTCCAAGTAAAGCAACAATTAATTTGTAATTCCAATTGAGGACATTGCAGTTGATGCTCATAATAATATGGTCTCCCTTGTTGGAGAAAGCAAACACAGATTGTGTGACTGCTTTTCAAAACAACTCCATTCAGTCTGTATTCTGTGCTTGCTGCTGCTTGTCACCTTAATTCTCCATCCACTCTGGCCTCTCTACCACTCGGCTTTTACATTGTTCTAACAAAGAAGGAACATCATCTCATCTTCTGACTATGCTACAGCCCTTAGGACTTAACATTGAACTCAAGTTTCAGATAACAAGCCTTCCCAGTTAGTATCAGAACATGTCAGTTCTGATGAAAGATCATCAATCTGTAATATTAACTAATTTTTCTCTGTTAACAGATGCTGAGTATTTCCAGCATTCTCTTTTATTTCAGATTTTCAACAGCTCCAGTATTTTGTACCCCACAGTTCAAGAATTGTTCTTTTTCTTCTCTCTCCTCATTTAACTTCTTTCCTTTACATCTCCTCCAGGTAGATCAGCTGTGATTCACTGCCCTCGCTAGTGGGCACCACGTGTATCATTCAGTCTTCTCACTCCCCAGTGTCCATCCTATCACAGTTCTCTCCATTCCTCCCATTTCTCTGCAACGCTGTAACATGCTGATTTCCAACTTTTCTCAGTTCTGACACAATAATCAACCCAAAATGTTAATTCTGCTTCTCTCTCTGCACAAGATGCCTGATCTGCAGAGTTTTTCCAACATTGTTTGAGATTACATAACCAAAAGGCTATAATTCAAGATAACAAAGGACAAGAGGAGGTAAAAATGCACAACAGTTATCCAAAATTACCAGAACATTTAGAATAAAGATGCTGAAATGCTAATTATCTAAAGTTGTTGAACTCGATAGCAAGAACCAAAGATGAACTGGCAGGTGACTGGAAGTTGGCCAGTACAGTAACTAGCATTCCAGCATTTTTATTCCAAATTTCTTTAGTAATTTCCATTAAATAGTTTGCTTTGCCACCTTCCGTATCCTTGCATTCGCCTGCATTATCAACTGCTTTGTGTCTCCTCTCCTTGTCATTGACCTTGTCTGTATGCTCTCCTACTCTTCACCCCAAATAAAAACTAAGTGCTGGAAATACTCAGGTCAGGCAGCATGCATGGAGAGAGAAATAGTTAACATTTCTGTTCTCATTAAAAGTCACTGACCTTGTATTCCGTTCTCCCCACTTACTATCCTATTCTCTCTCACATGCCCATCAACTCCCTCTACCCCCATCCCACTTCCCTCCACTGTTCTCCTGCTACCCACCTGTACTATGGGCAATTTTACAGTAGGCAATTAACCAAGGACGATGATGATATTGTGACTCTGCCATGGGATAGAGATACATCGAGTGAGTAGGTGAAAACTTGGCAAATGGAGTTTGATATGGGGAAGTGTGAGGTCATGCACTTCAGTAAGAGGAATCAAAAGATAGATTAGATAGATAGATAGATATCTTAATTAGTCACATGTACCTTGAAACACACAGTGAAATGCATCTTTTGCGCAGAGTGTTCTGGGGGCAGCCCACAAGTGTCACCACACTTCTGGCGCCAACGTAGCATGCCCACAACTTCCTAACCCGTATGCCTTTGGAATGTGGGAGGAAACCCATGCAGACACAGGGAGAACATACAAACTCCTTACAGACAGCGGCGAGAATTGAACCCGGGTTGCTGGCACCATAATAGTGTCATGCTAACCACTACACTACCATGCCTGCCCATAAATGTTCAGCTGAAGAATAGCAGAGGATGGTTTTTGATCCATTGACCTCTGGGTTATGGGTCCAGCACAGATTATTATCTCAATGGAGAGAGATTGCAAACAAGTGAAGTACAGAGGAATCTAGGTTTCTTGTGCATGAATCACAAATAGTTAGCAGGCAAAAGTAGCAGGTAATTAAGGCGGCAACTGGTGCATTGGCCTTTATTGCAAAGGAGTTGAAGTTTAGAAACAGAGACGTTTTCTAACAGTTGTACAGGGTGTTGGTGAGCCAACATCTAGAGTACTATGCACAGTTCTGGTCCCCTTACCTAAGAAAGATAATAGCAGCATTGCAGATTCACCAGGCTAATTCCCAGGATGAGAGGATAGTTCTATCAAAAGAGGTAAAAAGGTTGGGCCTGTAACTAAAATTTTGCGAGTAGTAATGACATTTGTCATTAGTAACTTAGGTCTGATTTTAATGTTACTTGGTTTGTTCTGCACTTCCCCATCAGTGGAAATAGTTTCCCTATCTACTCCAACAACTCCCAGAATTGTTGCAAACATCCTTTAATCTTTACTCCACAGATCACTCTGTACCTGTTCCATTATGCCTGTGCTGGGTACTGATCATAGTTATGAGTAGCTCTTTGTATTGCACAAGATGCATGCCCCAGCAGTGCATTCAAGGCTGATTTGCCTTCTGCTCGTGGCCTGCCCTAGCTTGCCCATCCGTTTAACGGCGATGGGAAGAGCCACATTGTATGTTCCAATTCCCTCAGAAGCCTGCTAGAAGGAGTGTTGTAATAAAATGAGCTATGAGCAATTCCCTAGTGTTACAAGAGGGGAATCGATTTGGAGGGATTCCAGGGATTGTGAAACAGGCAGCCAGTTATAATAAGCAAAGCTTTACATCCTCACCACTGCAAATCTGGAAAATTAGTCAGAACCCAAATATTGACTCTTCTGTCACCTGTAAACACCCAATCCTATACTCTGCTGAAATAAAGATTCCTCTTTATTCCTAGTCAGTTTATTTTAAGGATTATTGTTTTCATTCCTTCTTACAGCTTTTAAGGTCCAAGCTTAGATTAACCCATCACCAAGAGTTCATTTCATTGATCCTACAGCGCTAAGCCCTTCACTTTAATTTCACAGTTTTAAAATAGAACACCACTAACTACTGTGCTTCCCATTTACCTTCTGGCAGTCTTACCCGTACAGCTGGACTGAAGGGCTACAACACATCTACCAAAATGCATTCTGTACCCAAGAGAATGGAGCAACTAAATTATTGCTGCAAACTCAGTCACCAGGAAAACATCACAACAAGCAGCACCAATTCAGTTACTGCAGATTTGTGAGCGGGAGTTTGTTTCTTCTGAATATTAATAGGATGTGTGTGCTTTATTATTCATCTCAGCTCTTGCCATCTGGGCTGTTCACAGCCCATCAAATCGATGCACTACCGAAGAAATTTTTTTTATATATATGAGATGATACTTATTACTGAATTTCAGTGTACAGTGCAGAGCCAACCAGACCCAGAAGGTTGCTCTCAGTCTCTACATCACAAACCAGTCCGTCCACAGAAATTAGTGAAAAATAACCATTAGTCAGTCCTAGTGAAGACAAAGTATGATCTATGTAGTGAGGACATCTTTCATTGTGCACTGCACCATTCCCACTTTGCTAAATGGGAAAGATCAAGATCTATTACCTTGTACACAAAGCTATAGAAAGGCAAGGTTGATCATAACCAAAAGTGCTGCTGTATCCAGTTAAGAAAGGTGCTGAAAATCAAGCAATTAATGAGAGGACTTGGCTCCAAGATCCTCATCCTCAATTTAAGGCAAGTCCTATTGACACTGAACTGTTTTTAAGAACCTCTAGGTAAAAGCACCAAGAGGACTCTGTGTCTACTGTTGGGCTATACTGGCTCATTCCACAAGTCATTAATCAGTTAAGTGCATGTAATACAATGAAACCAATGGATGTTGCCTGATTCCATTATGTAGTACTGAAGATGTATGCATCAGAATCACAATAACTGTTACAATTAGTGTAGAAGTTTGGTCGGGTACATTTTATTTATAAAAACCCTGCACTTGGGGCAGCACGGTAGTGTAGCGGTTAGCGTGACGCTATTACAGCGCCAGCGATCGGGGTTCGATTCCCGTCGCTGTCTGCAAGGAGTTTGTACATTCTCCCGTGTCTGCGTGGGTTTCCTCTGGGTGCTCCGGTTTCCTCCCACATTCTAAAAGACGTACGGGTAGGTTAATTTGGGTTTAAAATGGGTGGCGCGGACTTGTTGGGCCAGAAGGGCCTGTTACCACGCTGTAAATAAAAAAATTTTTTTAAAATTTTTTAAAAAGTTTATAAATCTAACACAGCCAACTATAGGAGGACATCGTCATACAAAATGGAAACAGGCCCTTTGACCCACCAAGTCCACGCCAACCATCAAGGACCCATTTACACTAATCCCATTTTATTCTCACCAGCTTCCCATCAACTCCCCCTGGATTCCACCACTCATCTACACATTGGGGAAAATGGTCAATTAAGCTACAAAGCTGCACATCTTTGGGAAATGGGAGGAAACTGAAGCACCTGGAGGAAACCCACATGGTCACAGGGAAAACATGCAAATTTCACACAGACAGCACCAGAGGTCAGGGTTGAACCTGGGTCGCTGAGCTGTGAGGCAGCATCTCTACCAGCTGCGTCACTGTGCCTCCCTACCTACCAACCAGCATTGCCTCAATCATCAGAAAAGTGATGGAACAGTGGAACTGTGCAACACCTACACAAAATAGCCTGTCCACTGGTGCATGAAGCTGTGGGAGATTTTACCAAACCCAGTCAACTTCAGAAAGTTTTGACCCAGAAACGATCATGACAGAATGTTAGGGGAAAGGCAACAGTAAATTCACCTGACATTGACATAGGATGCAACCATGCTTAGTGCCAGAAATCTAAGCTGACGTCACTACTGCAAGAAAAAAAAATTCCCTGGCGCTTGGTTACAGCTACTTCAATCAGAGATAATCATAAGAAGCTTGGAGTTCCCAAAGTAATGTATTCAACAGCTTAATCACTGCCTTTCTCTCCACTATAATATCGCAGGTGAGACAATTACCATCAAAGTATAGCTCCAGTCATTCATTAACTCAGCAGCCCTTGTCAGAAAATATAAACAGAAAATAGGAAACAGGAGCAGGAGTAGGCCTTCTGGCTTTTGGAGTCTGTTCTGCCATTCACTACAATCATCTTTTTCAATGCCATATATCTGTTCTCTCCCCATAGCCCTTGATGACTTTTGTGTCCAGAAATTTACCTCCTTAAATATTTAGCAACTTCATCACCATGGTCCTTTTAAATAGTGAATTGCATAGGTTCATACTCTCAGAGTAAAGATATTTCTCCTCATCTCAGTCTATAAAATCGTGAGGGGCATAGATAGTGTGAATGGACTCAGTCTTTTTCCCCAGGGTTGAGGAAATCAAGAACTAGAGGGCATAGGTTTCAGCTAAGAGGGGAAAGATTTAAAGGGGACCTGAGAAGCAACTTTTTTTTACACACAGAGGGTGGTGGATATATGGAATGAGCTGCCAGAGGAAGTGGTTGAGGCAGGTACAATAACAACTTTTAAAAGACACTTGGACAGGTACATGGATAGGAAAGGTTTAGAAGGATATGGGCTAAATGGGGTTAGCTTGGATGGGCATCTTGGTTGGCATGGAGCAGTTGGGCCGAAGGACGTGTTTCTGTGCTGTATGACTCTATGGAGTCCGAAATCTCTTGCTCTCCAGCTTGAGACTATGACCCTTTATTCTAGACAGCCCATCCAGCAGAAATATTCCTCACATCCAATCTGTCTAGCCCTGGCAGAATTTTGCAATTTTCTATTAGATCCTTTCTCATTGTTCTAAACTCTAGTGAATACAAATCTAATTCCTCTTCATATACTGTCCCTCCCTCCCAGAAACCAGTCTGTTTAACATTTGTTAAATGTTAACTCCTTCATTGGTATGTATATCCTTTGTTAGGTAAGGAGACCAAAACTGTACGCAATTCTCTAGGTGTGTGGTCTCAGCAAAGCCCCAAGTAGGTTGAGCAAGAGAAGATACGATTTGCTGCCCTAATTACTTGCTTCACCTGCTTGTTTGCTTTCAGTGACTGGAGTACAAGGCCATCCAATTCTCTTTGCAGATTATCAGTCCTGGAGATTTATTGGCATTCAAACTCCGCATTCTCCAAGGGCCAACCATCTGCTTGGACAAATGGCCCTGACACAAGGCTTGGTCATGCAGCAACATATTCAGCCTACTTAAGCAATATCTATTTCTAATAAACTAATCCAGAACTAAACTTTAAACTATGGCTTATGGCCTGCTTAATTGTTTCAAACTGAAATGGAAACTGCATCCTATGGATTCAACCTTAATTGTTTCGTGAATTAATAAAAGTCATAAGTAACGTATTCAGTTAACCAGAGTCATACAGCATGGAATCAGGCCCTTTGGCTCAACTGATCCATGCTGACCAAGCTAGTCCCATTTGCCTGCATTTGGCCCATATCCCCCGAAACCTTTCCTATCCATGTACCTGTCCGAGTGCCTTTTAAATGTTGTTCATGTACTTGCCTCAACTACTTCCTCTGGCAGCTCATTCCATATATGGACTACTCTCTGGGTAAAAAAGATGTCCCTCAGGATTCTATTATATCTCTCCTCTCTCACCTTAAACCTATGCCCTCCAGTTCTTGATTCCCCAACCCTGGGAAAAAGACTGAGTGCATTCATTCTATCTATGCCCTCATGATTTTATATACCTCTAGATCTTATACACCTCTAGATACCTCATTCTCCTACGCTCAAATGAATAAAATCCTAGCCTACTCGACCTCTCTCTATAACTCAGTCCTTCAAGTCCTGGCAACATTCTCGTAAATTCTTTCTGCGCTCTTTCCAGCTTACTGCATCATTCCTATAGCAGGGTGACCAAAACTGAACACAATACTCCAAATGTGGCCTCACCAATGTGTTGTACAACTGCTACATAACCTTCCAACTTCTATTCTCAGTGCCCTGACTGAAGAAGGCCAGTGTGTTAAAAGCCTTCTTCACCATCTTGTCTACCTGTGACACTACTTTCAGTGAACCATGTACTTGTAGAACAGAGGGAATACAATTTCAACTGATTAGTACTGGTTAAATTATTGATCACTGTCCATTTTCCAAAAAGTGCAAATGATTGGCCTGAAAGGCAGGGTCAAAGGCTCAGGTTTATAGGATAACAGTCTACTTTCTCTGCTGCCTTTATCCAATGAACTTGATTCAACATTTCACACAAGGGTGTGTCAGCCAAGGCTCACTGCATAGACTGAAGCACGTAACCCAGAATGATGCTCCCATGCTGTGGTCAGTGAATGGAACAATATCAGCTGTGCTCTCTTCGAAGGAGATGTTAACTTGGAGCCCCAGTTGTCCCCTTAGATGAGCACAAGACCTCACAGTGCTATTTTGATCAGCAGGTTACTCCCACACATCCTGGACAATACTTACTGTATGGCCAATATCCATTATAGATTGAGTTGGATTGTGCCCACACTACCCTGCTTATTTACCTCATCTAGTCACGGGGGTTGAATGACCAGACTCCCCACACCTGAAAGGCTTCCCATGATGCAGTGCAGGCACAACGACCAGGACTGAGGTGGTTGCTGTCAAATGCTCTTCAGCAACAATTCAAATAGATTTACATAACTTTTAAAAAATAAATTTCATCAAAAATACTGAAATAATACAATGAAGAAAGGCTTTTTCCACTAGGTCGGTGGCCCCAGTCCAAGGAATGGAGTTGCCACGGAGCTCCTGGGTATTAAGCCTCGGGGGTGGGGGGGTGGTGGGGGAGCGCTGGATGTGGTGCAGCCTATCCCTCTCTCCGGTACGTCCCTAGTCTGCCACTGGGCTTGATAGCAAGTCCCAAGGCAGAGTGGCACACCAGGTGCACTGGCACCAGCCCTCCAGGTTATTTCAGGTTTCCTTCTCAACCAGAGCATGCACAAAGGCACAGTATGGTTCTGCAGCAAGTAGTGCTGCTGCCTCATAGGTCAATGACCCGGATTTTATCCTGAGCTTCAGTGTGGTGTGGAGTCAATGGGCTCTCCCTTTGATTTCCTCCAGGTATCCTGGTTTCCTCCCACATCCCAAAAATGAGCTGGTTGATTAACTGGCTGCTGTAAATTACTTCTGGCGTTGAGTAAGAGGAGAACTGGAGAGAGTTGATGAGCTTGTGAGTGACAATAGGCTACAGGAGAATAAGTGGGGAATGGAATTGATGGGAATGCTCTGAGAGCCAGCATAGACTCAATGGGCTGAATGGTCATCTTCTGTGTTGGAAGGAAGTGTTAGAAATGACATAGAAAGTCCTTAGGAAACACCAGCTGACCTGATTGGCTGCTGCAGCTCTCCAGTGTGACAGAAACTCCAGAACCAAGCAGGTCATAGGCTGGACAGCACTTTCGGGTTGACCTGAAATCACCATATTAATACAAATTCTTCCCTATTTAGTTCGACAGGTAGGTGGATTCCAAGGTTGGGCAGTTGGGAATCGGGGATTGCATTGCTCAGGTGCTGCACCCTCTCCTGTAGCTGATGATGAAACACAATGCAATGCAAAGGCTGAACAGAGGAAACTTTAACACATTGTCCAACATTACATCTAACCTGGCAGCACGTGGTGCCAGCTCTGAGTGCCAGAAATATTTACTGCTTTAAAGTAGATAAAAGAGAAAGTGTTGTACAACAAGTGGGCAGGTGACACACTGGAAAACAGGCAAGGCAACATTCTTCAAATCCTAGGATGCTTCTGGTCACCTCTTCAAATATCCTATGTGACTTGATATCAACTTGACTCAATGCCGTCACTGTCCAGCACTTTGCTTGCCTTTACTATGCTACACCCCTCTGAATGCACACCCAGGGCATCTCTAGCTTCCCCATGGTTACTCTACACTGATGTGATTGAGAAGATTTGGCTTGTCTACAAGGATTCTCTCAAACTTCTAGGGAGATGCTAGGGAGAGACTGGGTCCCCTTAGAAATCAGCAGGGCCACCTATGTCTCGAGTCACAGGAGATGGATGGGATTTTTAAAGAATGTTTCTCCTTGGTGTTTACTGAGGAGCGAATCGTGGTTGCTCAAGAGATAAGGGAAACAAGTGGAGATGTTTTGGAGAATATTCATATTACCAAGCAGTTGGTATTTTCAGCCTTACAGTGCATTAAGGTGGATAAATTCCCAGGACCTGACCGAGTGCATCTTCAAACTTTGTGGAGGGTAGAGAAGAAATTGCGGAGCGCCTTGTGGAGATATTTGCTTCATTGTTAGCCACTGGTGAAATTCCTGAAGAAAAGAAGGTGGCTAATGTTGTTCCATTGTTTAAGAAGAATAGCAAGGAAAAGCCTGGGAACTACAGGCCCGTCAGCCTGACATCAGTAGTGGGGAATTTACTGGAGGAAATTCTGAGGGACAGGATCTATTTACATTTGGATAGAGAGAGTCTGATTAGGAGGAGTCAGCATGGCTTTGTGCGTGGGAAGTCATGCTTGATGAACCTTTTAGAGATTTTTGAAGAGGTAACCAAAAAGGTCGATGAGGGGAGGGCAGTGGATGTTGTCTATTTGGACTTTAGCAAGTCCTTCGACAAGGTCCTGCATGGTAGGCTGGTCTGGAAGGTTAGGTCCCATGGAATCCAGGGAGAGCTATTTAGATGGATTCAAAATTGGCTTGGAGGTAGGAAGCAGAGTGTGGTGGTTGAAGGTTGTTTCTCAGAATGGAGGCTGCTGACTAGTGGTATGCCGCAGGGGTCGATGTTGGGACCCTTGTTATTCATTATTTATATAAATGACTTGGACATGAATGCACAAGGCTTGATCACTAAGTATGCGGTTGACATGAAATTAGGAGGTGTTGTTGATAGTGAAGAAGGTTATCATAGATCACAGGGGGATCTTGATCAGTTAGAGAAGTGGGCCAAGGAGTAGCAAGTGGATTTCAATACAGGTAAGTGTGCGGTGATGCATTTTGTCAAGTCAAACAAGAGTAGGACTATATAATGAATGATAGGGCACTAGGGAGCATAATGGAACAGAGAGACCTAGGAGTACAAGTGCATAGTTCATTGAAAGCAGTGTCACAGGTAGACAGGGTGGTGAAAAAGGCATTTAGCACACTGGCCATCAGTCGGGGCATTAAATATAGGAGTTGGGACATTATGTTGCATATGGATAAGTCATTGGTGAGGTTGCATTTGGAGTACTGTGTTCAGTTTTGGTCACCCTGTATTAGGAAAGACATGGTTAAACTGGAGAGAGTGCAGAACAGATTTACAAGGTTGTTGCCAGGACTAGAGGGCATGAGTTATATGGAGAGGTTGGCCAGACTAGATCTTTATTCCTTGGAACGTAAGAGAATGAGGGGCAACCTTATAGAAATGTTTAAAATTATGAGATGCATAGATAAGGTGGACCGTAACAGTCTTTTGCCCAGGGTATGGGAGTCCAAAACTAGGGGGCATGGATTTAGGGTGAGAGAGGAAAGATTTAAAAGGGACCTGAGGGGCACGCAGAGAGAGGTGAGTATATGGAACGAGCTGCCAGAGGCAGTGATTGAGGCAGCTACAATAGTATCATTTAAGAAGCACTTAAAAGATAGGTACATGGGGGGCAGGGCTTCGAAAGATATGGGCTGAATGCAGGAAATTGGGATTAGCTGGGTGGGCACCATGGTCGGCATTGACTCGTTGGGCTGAAGGGCCTGTGGCCATGCTGTATTGCTCTATGCGGTATCAAAAGTATTCTGACAGGTTGCATCTCGGCCTGGTATGGCAACTGCTCTGCTCTGGACCGATGGAACTTTCAGAGTGTTGAACACTGCCCAGTCCATCACAGGCTTGTCACCTCCTTCCATCCAGATTGCACAACTATACTTTGCACCATTCAGTTGTTTTGCGCTCGTTGCTGTATTTATTGTTGTATTTATTATTATGATGTATACTGTTTACTCTGTGAACTTCATGTGAGCTAGGAATTTCATTGCACCCTGGTGTATATGGCAATAAACTAATCTGAATCTGTTACTTCTGAAGAACGACATTTAGCCCTCATACAAAGGCATAGTTTCAGATTCCACACATACACTGATGTCAGTCAGTCAGTCCTCCTTCAGTCCCATCTCCTTGTATTACCTACTCCTGCATGAGCTGCCATTTCCTTCAGCTTTTCGTTGGGGAGGTCAACTCCATTGAATTCAGTGTCGCCAACTCCATTCCTCACCCTGGTCAGTAGACCATTAGTAATCTCCACATCCTACTCCTACCACATGGGCCAGTACTTCCACCTCTCCCATTTCTGACTCATTTTGCCAGGTGCTGACATTTTCCTTCAGGTCTATGTTTCCTCCAATGAGTCCATTGCCACCCATCCTTCAGTCTGCACAGATTCCAGTTTATCCAAGGCACTGGTGGCCTTGTCCTTCTCTTCACTTGTTCTTGGTGGTTTCTCGTACCCAAGTATCTCCAATTTAAAAATTCACAACCTCAGGTTTAAACCTCTTACTGTCTTCACATCTTCTGACTTCTGTACCCGCCTTTGTCCTTAGACTCCCTGTAGGTCTCTTCCAACCTTGACTATAAAGAAGCCTTGACTTAAAGGGACTTTATGAAAAGGCTACAATCAAACTGCAATGCAAGTGGTTACTTGTCCCTCGTGTCTTAGAGATGCGCTAGGGTACCCACATTCAATGCGCTCATCACCAATCTGACCATCACCCCTCCAGACCAGAGTCAATCCAAATGCCACTGTATCTGATCAGAGCCATATTGAAAGCTAATTCCAAGCAGGGTCAATGCAGACACCGTACCATCTTTCCCAGACTTGACCACCACTCGAAGAGCCAACACTAAACCCGGATGTTCCATCACAACACACACCTGACTCAACCCCAACACAGAGTTGGGTCCTTTGAGCTTGGATTGGGCAATCAGCCTCTGGAAAAAGAGCGACCAATTATTACCAGCTCTCCACTGTCAACGATCTTGTAAGTCTTCTTGAAAAGTACTTTCTGGCTTTACTGCAAGATTTCCTTATTTAAAAGTATACACACATTCATTTTTAGTAGTCAGCACTGAATCTGCTCTCATCATTTCAATCCCACGTATTTAAGATCATAACAATTCCGCTTAAATACTCATTTGCCCTCTACTCTTCCTTCACTAATTAACTTCAATCCACTTCCTGTGGTTAGGTTTGCCCTATTTACACCATTAAAAACTGATCAAAATTACAAAATGCTTTAAAAAAATCCAGCAGGTTTCTCTATGCATTTTATTTTGAACATCAAATGGAGCACTTTAAACTGAAAGTGGTGACCAGTAACATACAGTTGCCAATTGAAACATAATGATAGTGTCAAGGAGCATTAAATCTCCATTGACGCAGGAGCATGCTAATTGAGATAATAATAACGCATATAGATCTGGAAGAAGCCAGTTTAATCTTCAGTCTGTGCTGAGTCAGCAGATTTTAGCCAGGTAGCACTAAGTAACCATATTTAGACTCAGTGACATTGGGATAAGCTGGGAATTCATCTGCCTTTATTGCACTGCGACTTGTATGCTACGGCTGAGATGCCTGGAAGCACGAACACAACGTGAGCATATGACTTTATAACACCTATACTTGATTGGCAGTGTCACAGCAGGTGGGGCTGCTGCTTCACAGCTCCAGTGACCTGGGTTCGATCCTGACCTCCGGTGCTGTCTGTGTGGAGTTTGCGTGTGCTCCCTGTGACCACATAGTTTTCCCGAGTGCTCCAGTTTCCTCCCACATCCCAAAGATGTGCAGGTTGGCGGGGGGGGGGGGGGGGGGGTTAATTGTTTGCTGCAAATTGCCCCTGGTGTTCATGGGTGGGAGGAGTTGATGGGCATGGGATAGAGAATAGGTTACAGGGAAATGTGGGGTTATGGGATTGCTCTGAGAGCCAGCATACACTCGATTGGCTGAATGGCCAACGTCATAATGTGAGAAATGGGAATGTGGGCAGAATAAGTGGGGATATGGGGAAAATAAAGTGGGTGAGAGTAGCCTTAATGTAAAAATGGTTACTAGATGGTTGGCACAGACTTGGTGGGCCGAAGGGTCTGTTTCCCTGCTGCATCTCGCTATGGCTCTGTGACTAAATCGGATGCCCAGGTCACAGGAGAGGAATAGTCACTGAGGCAGGGGGAACAGAGGGCTTCTGGTACCTACAGGAATCTCCTGCAGGAGTCAGTGACCTGGGAGAAGACAGCAGGGGAGATTTTCCAGGCCTCCAACAGCCATGGAAGACGAGCAGTTAGCAGGCTTTTTGTTTAAAACAAAATGATGCACAGACAAACCACTGCTTTGGTCCCCATTTTGAATAGGCAGTCAGAAAGTTACTGAAACAAGAAAACAAGAACCATCCACTCGCTTACTTACGTTATAAAGGAGGCATTCCTCTGTTACAACAATTAAGGGTTTCAAGCAACTGCTATCAGAGGAAAGCAGACTCTTATTACTCATTGCCTCTTCCTCCTCCCCAGTGCTGCCTTGCTCCTGCCTGTACATAGACTCCAGGAAACAGTGTCAGGCTGACTGCACTTGACAAACACCTCTCTCCTCAGTGTAAATGCAACATGTTCCAATTTGCTTTATAAATGTTGCAATTGCCAATACTGAGTGTCATGAGAACAATTACAGCCACCTTGTATATGGATTGCAACATGTATGCAGCACATTCTCTTAATCTTTCAACAACTCATTAGCTTCGGAATTAATGATGAACAAGAGGAGAACAGGCTGGAAGCAGACAGCCAAGCCATTAAGGAAATGCAATCCCACCTGGAACTGGGAGCAGCCTTCCAACCTATTGGTAAGGAGGTTTAGAAGAAGGGTGCGGGAAGTGGTCGTGGAGGGAGCTTCACTCACTTGCTATCAGCAGTTATTTCTGATTTTGAAGGGAATTAAAAGCTGCACCACAGAGCATCACAAATGAGAGTTATCACACTTTGCAGGTGAAAGTAATTGGAGCTCCGGACAGAGTTATCAGAGAGATTTGAAATGAGACAACATCTGTTTCGGGACGTTGGGTGTCAGCATCAGCAAACCGGCTGCAACAGGGGCTTCACATTCAGAGGGATGTGGAATAATCAGCCTCAATCAAATGACATTTCTGTGTGACACTTGTTTAATTGTTGCAATTTGAAAACTGGCAAAATGGATTTGCAAAGCAAATCAATCAACATCCTCATTTTCCGGACCACAGACTCACAGTTTATTGCACAGTCAGGCATCTTTAGCTGTTCCCTAGCACCTTCTCAAGACTAACTATTCATAGTTAATCAATGCTGGCCCTGACAGCAATGAAAATGAAAATAGAAATTAAAATTGCATGTTGCTATGAAAATTGATAGGAGGTGCAAACCACACTGTCCAAAAGAGAGGAAGCAGATTTAAAAGCAACGTTCCAAAGGGATTTGGATCAAGTGGCAAAATACTGCAGGCCTGTAGGGAAAGAAAGGAGTAATGGGACCAAATGAATGACTCTTTCAAGGGATTGTTTAGACACAATGGGAGCACAGCACCTTATGGTTATTCACTGATTCCATGTCCCGTAAGGTTAAGCAACTGACCACAGGCTATGCTAAGGGAACAGACCAGTGAAAGGCAGACACCAAAACTGTAATTACTACTATTGTACACACTATCTCAATGGATTATACAAACATTAACAAACGTATGAAGGCCAATAGAAATTGCTTTGATATGGGGCTTATTACCATGTTTACGGTATTTCAAAGCACTTTACAACCAAAGTATACTTTCAGTGTAAATCACTGTCAGCATAGAACAGATGCAGCAGACAATTAGAGGAATCTTGTGAAGCATTGACCAAAACCTGTTTGAATGAAATTGGTTGAGGGACATACTAGTTAACAGGAACATAAGAACATACACAGGAGTAGGTTATTTGGCCCTTCACAGTTGCTCTGCCATTCAATGGCTGATCTTTCACCTCAGTGCCATTTTGCTGCACTAACCCCATTTCCCTCAATTTCCTTAATTTCTAAAAATCTATTGAGCTCTGTCTTGAATGTACTCAGCTCCACAGCCCTGTTGTGTACAGAATTTCAGAGGTTCATTGCCCTCTGGGTGAAGAAATTTCTTCTCATTTCTGTCCCAATGGTCGACCTCTTATTCTGTGACCCCTGGGTCCAGACACCACAGCCAGGGGAAACATTATCCCAGCATCTACTCTGTAAGAATTTTGTATGTTTCTATAAGATCAGCTTGCATTCTTCTGAACACTAGAGGAAGTACAACCCTGTTCTTCTTTGCATTGGGGCCATGGGATCTTTGCAATAACTCCAATGGTGAATCAGGACCATGACTAAAATACCCATCTTACTAGAAGTACAAAAACATATAGTTTCAGCTCTAAATTGCTCTCAAAGGTGATGCATTACCAAACTTCATTTTGGCAGACTCCCATGAGCCCTGTTCTACCAAGTACTCATCAAACCTGGATGTAATGATGATCTCTTTCAATGCTGCCCCAATCAGCCTTGATGGGCGCGGTCTACACTGTGGGAATTATATCTACACCAACCAGTCTCACGGGGGAAGTGCCAATTATACAACACGCACTAATTGACATCACCTCTATTTGCTCTCTGTACTTTGAGCATGTATACACAACATGCAGAGAGCCATGACATCTAAAGTTTCTTCTGTGTGAAGAGTGTGCTTTAAATGTCCCAATGTGATTGATTTTACTCTTTTAACCTCATGGCAATTTAAAGGTGAGTGTTATGTAAAGAATTTCTGGATTTCCATCTCTGATGTGACTCGATACCACAACATACTGACCCAGTGACAAGAGTGTTGTCCCCTGCACCATGATCTATATCTATCAGTTGTTGTTGAGTAGTAAGGGGAAATCAGCAATGGTATTCAACTAGTTTACTAAGTGGCTTAATGATAGCCAATTATGGCGACCAAGTGAAAACGAACACTTGCCAAAACAAAGTGGCCCTCCCCCACCAGCACACCACTACACAAACTCTGCAAAGTCATCAATATCAAAGCATCAAGAGGCAGGGTGAAACTTCACAGTTAAAATGTCACCACCTTCAACTTATTTACAATCAATGGTTTTTCTCATTTCTTTTGCCTTCTAAATCTGCCAGTCACAACTGTGTGGGGAACGTGTACCCTGTACCCTTATACCTACCACTGAAGTCAGATCTGTGCCAGTAACTTAGATATCTGCCCATTGTTTATGATAAAAAGGTGACTGGAGCTGATGTTTATGAAGTTCTTATGGGGAGGGGGGTGGAATTGTACAGAAATGATAGAAGTTTATAAAGTTATGAGAGGCATAGATAGGTCAGAAACTTTTTCCCAGGGTAGAAATGTCAAATACCAGAGGACATGCATTTAAGGTGAGAGGGGGAAAGTTTAAAGGAGATGTGCAGACAAGATTTTATTTTACACAATGAGTGGTAGGTACCTGAAACGGGCTGCCAGGTTAGTGGTGGAAACAGATATGAAAGTGGCATTCAAGAGGCTGTTAGGTAGACAAATGAATATACAGGAGGTGGAGGGATATTGATCATGTGCAGGCAGAGAAGATTTAGTTTAATTCGGCATTGTGCTCGTGCAGACATTGTGGGCCGAAGGGCCTGTTACTGTGCTGTACAGTTCTATGTTCTATAAATGATAACTTCAAGATGGGATGCTGATGTTTCATGGCTCCACCTCACTGTGTTTGGGTCAGATGCTGATGGAAAGCAAACTGCTGGGGGAAATGCTGTACAGTTTGACATGGTTGATGGGATTGAGCTGGAAACAGATTTCAAATCATTTTGCAGAATCATAGAATGAGGTCATTGTGCCCACCACATCTCTGCAGACTCTTTGAAAGAGATTTTCTTTCGGAGGCATTCCTGCCTGAAGCTCTCAGGAGAAGACTTTGGCTTGTCCTCATGCTTTTGGAGGAATCAACAGTCATTCAATGATCCTGCAAACTGACTAGCATGTGCCCCCCCATCAACCCTTGGCACCCCTGCCCCCACCACTCCCACCAACTGCCCAGAAAAATGAGGTGGGACGCTGCGTTGTAGGAGGAACAAAACTACCTTAGAATTGGGAAGTAGAGGAAGAGTTTGCTGGAGGATGGAGACTTGATGGAATAGATTCATGTCTGTTTTACCGTTTTACTGTTCCTGAGAGATTTAAAATGACAAAAGAAGCTTGGCAGATGAGGTACTGGGACCGAAGATTTGTTTAAAGTGGTAAACATCAGGAGGAGCTTAATGGACAAGAGAAATGAAGAGATTGAGAGGAAGATTAGAGGCCAAGCAAATGAAGACCACCAGTGGAGAAACTGTGCTAATTGGGAAGATGCTAACAATCCAAAGAGGAGTGAAGTTACTTCAGGAGGCAGTGGTATGGAGGAGGTTACAGTGATGGAGAAGGTGAGTCCAGGTAAACATTTAAACAGCAGCAACACAGAAAAAGCTGGAGGAACTCAGCAGGTTGGGCAGCATCTATGGAGGGAAGTGGATAGTCGACATTTCGGGCTGAGACCCTTCATCTGGACTGAAAGATAGAGGGGGGATAGCTGGTATATAAACCTGGCGAGAAGGAGTGGAGCAAGAGCTGGCAGGTGATAGGTGGATCCAGGTGACGAGGGTGACAGACAGATGGGGAAGGGAGAAGTGGAAAAAGCACCAGAAGCTGGGAGGTGATAGATGGAAGTGACAAATGGCTGAAGATGATGGAATCTGATAGGATAGGAAGGTGGAGCATGGAATCAAGGGAGGGAGGTGGGGAGGGCAGATGGGACCAGTGGGGGAGGGGAACCAGTGGGAGGAGTGGGTGGGTGATGGGCAGATGGAGAGAATGGAGGAAGGGAAAGAAACGGTGATGGGGCTGGGGTGAGGCTAGGAAGATCTGGGTAGATCTGGAGAAGAGAAAAAAGGGACAGAGAGGGAGCAGTTTATTGGAAGTTGGAGAATTCAATGTTCATGCCACCAGGTTTGTTAGATCTGGAGATGATGTTGTCCAGAAGGTTCTTCAGAAGTTAAGAATGAGGAGAAAATCTTATGGTTATGGCCATTTTATTGGATGTTAATCATGTCAGCCTGTACCAGCAAGCAAGGCAAATGAGAAAGCAACAAAGAACTTGACCACATGCTCGCCCTTTATACTGCAAACCAGTTTAAATCGGTTTAGATAAGGAAACCCGTGAACAGGTACTGCCTGAGTCACACTTCAGCTCTGCAGACAAAGAAACGACGGGAGTATAGAACCAAATATACTATGTTACAAATAGTTCACAGGCAAACAGATGATAATACAAACATATAAGCAAGCGTAAAGAAAGCTAAGACTACAAGGAAAAACACAATAAAAACAAATTCCAACAGGTTAGAACCATAGAACAATACAGCACAGAAAACAGGCCATTCGACCCTTCTAGTCTGTGCTGAAACATTATTCCGCTAGTCCCACTTCCCTGCACCCAGTCCAATAGAACCATAGAACAATACAGCACAGAAAACAGGCCATTCGACCCTTCTAGGTTGTAGACTACCCACGTGGAATGTGAGGTGCTGTTCCTCTAGTTTGCATTTAGCCTCGCCCTGGCAGTGGAGGAGTCCGAGGATGGACTGTTTGGTGTGGGAAAGGGGAGAAATAAAATGGCTGGCAACTGGGAGCTCCAGATGGCCACGGCGGACGGAGCGCAGGTGCTCAGCGAAGCATTTAAAGGCACAGTTTAGAATTTTAAACATGAGAATTTGCCAACCCTGGAGCCAATGTCAGCCAAGGAACATCAAATGACAATTTTGTTTGCTGTTACAAACTGAAGTGTTTAAATTCCTCAGCGACGGCACAGACAGGAAGGAGGGATCAATAATTTTGAAGATTTCTGTGTGCTTTTTTGGAAAGCTTGGGTTGTGCTGGGTAGAGTGCATAAATTGGTTTCCACTGCTATCTAATGTCTCGGAGGCAGACTGCACCAGAGAGTGCGGATGTAATTACGAGGGCTGGCTTGCATGAGTGATGATATCCCGCATCCCACGTTCTAATGGGAAGCAAATGCATCTTATCAGGACCCGGCACATTTGAACATTAAAAAAATGGGATTTGACCTCTGGTGTCTATCAAAAGTGGATTGGAAACAAATCACATTTACATTCAAATGTCCAGCCTGTTGCTCAGTGCCTCAGTGGATGCTGGAATCCAGGCTGCTAGGGCAGTCTGATTCTGAGCCAATGCGTAATTTACAAACAGCATACTAATACAGCCTCAGTCACTAGAGCTGCATTCGAGACATTGGAGAGTAGTGGAAACCAATTTATGGACATGTGACAGCACTGTACCCAGCACAACACAGGCTTTCCACAAAACACACAGAAATCCTCAAAACTATTGATTCCTTCTTTGTATCTACACCTTTCCTGAGGAATTTAAAGAGTTCTGGTTGGAACAGAACACAGAATTTTTTTTAGCTCATTGATCGAAACTGACTGCAGGTTTGGCAACTGCTCACTTGCATTTAAAACTCTAAACTATGTGCTTAAATGTTCCCCTGAACTCACCTTCTCCTTTGCTGTGATCTCACCCACACCACTGCCCTCTGAGATATCTGCACTCATTTCTGGTCATTTGCCCTTCCGCAGTTTTCACTCTTTCACCACTTGTGTTTATTCAACTAGGCTCCAAGCTTCCTCCTGAAATCTCCTTTAAAATACATCTGTTTGATGAAGCCTTTAGTCACCTGTCCCATTATTTTATATTTCATTTGTTACTACATTACGAGTGTTTTATCATTTTAAGTTGTATTTTTATCAAGACGTCTCCATTCTCCAATGAACTCCTGTAATTCTCCAAATTATTTCCGATGTGATTTTGTTCCACCTATTGAAGAAAACTCTGCTTATTCTTCTGAGCAGGGGAGTGAGTGGGTGGGGGGGGGGGGTGGTGGGAGGAGGCGGAGTAGGGGGTGACGGTTGGTTGCAGTACCGCAGAATGACTGGAGATCCAATAGAGAGCACCAGAACAAACCAGAGATATCTCCAGACTTTAGATCACCATTGTCCTGAAGTTTGTGAAGTCAGAACGCAGGAGCCCAGGTACAAAGCAGCAGCATCTTAGGGACAACATCTGGCTGGCAGCACATGTGTGAAGTCCTACACTGCAATATTGCATTTGGGAGATAGAAATCAGACACACACGCAGACAGATTTGAATTAATATTCAATCCCAGAACCTCCCAAACTGCTTTAAAATCACACAAGTTCTCTTGAAGTCCATAATTGTGATAATTACTCACAACAAGATCCCACACACAGAAACATGATAATTATTACCAGGTGATGGTGTTAACAATTGGTCAGGACATGGGCGGAACTCCTCTGCTCTTCAAAATAATGCCTTGGGAGTTTTCAACTAAGAGGGTGGTTAGGGTCTTTAATGCTGGGTCCAGGAGACAGCACCTCTAACTCTGTGGTGACATTCAGTCCTTCACTGGCAGCTCTGCCGAGATGTTATGCTTGAGGCTCTGGATTGGGACTCAAAGTTAAGAGTGATGATACTGAACCAAAGCTGACACATAAATATACAAACCAAGGTCAAAGAGGTCTCAAAGGCAGAAATAGGGAATAAATCCTAAAATAACCATTTCTCAAAGTGAAAATAAATTTGGAAAAAGCATATCATTTGACAGTAATTGTGCTATTTTGTAAAACCTATTTAATAATAAATAGTCATCATAAAATCCTGGTTAGTGACACAATTATCTTACTAGCATATGAAATCAGGGGAGATGGAAGTATGTCTTTTACCAGGATTTTATGATTACCTCTTGTTATTAAATAAGTTTTACATAATAGCAAAGGAGGGCACACTGACACACTGAGAGAGACTGTAATTAAAAAAAAAGCCAATCTTTGCCTTTCAAGTATTATCCAATTCCCTTTAGTGCTTCTGGCACTCTTTCAGACTGCCCATAATAACTTGATACAGAAGCAAAATTTCTCTCCATTTATTTATCATCGTAACCTAGTATCCTACCAGTCCTCCTGCCAATGAAAATAGTTATCAATCCTAATCAAAATGCTGTGATACTGAATACTGAATAAACCAGTCAAATTCACCCTTAACCTTCTCTGCTCTAAGGAGTCTCTCCAATAACTTCCAAGTATTAAGAGCAAGCGCGAAGTGGTGGTGGTGGAGGGGGGCATTAAACATGGAATTGGACTCTTGCTTGGGAGTATCAGCTCCTGGAAAGATCAGCTTCAATGGGTCAGATTGTCCTTCCTCATCCTGGGCAAATCATCTGCTTTCACACAAACTGAAACTGCTGACTATTGCCAAAGGAATAATCGACTAAAAATATAAGACTATAATAAGAAACAATGTCAAACCTCAAGAGCAAAGTAATTGTGTTTAGGAGTGTCAGCAGCTTTTATACTGAGTCAGCAATGTGTCTGTATTCTTTAGAGTTTAGAAAAATGAGGGGTGACCTTATTGAAGCAAATAAGGAGGCATGGCAGGATAGATGTCGGCATGTTTTTACTTGTGGGAGTCTCCAAAGAGGGAGCATAGTTACAAGACAGGGGCGTAATCATTTAAAACAGGGTTATGTAGAAATTTCATCTTGCAGAGGGCAGTGAATCTCTGGAATTCTCTACCTAAGGGTTGTGGAGGCTGGATCATCAGGAATATTTTAAGTGAAAGTAGATAAAGTTTTGAAAAATCAGGGAGTTGAAGATGATGGGGATTTGAGAGAGGAGGCACCGAGGCCCAGGGCAGATCAGCCATGATCATATTGAATGGCAGGGCAGGCTTGAGGGGCCTGGTGACCTACTCCTGAACGAATACTGTCGACAATGGGAAATATTTGTAAGTTACAGTGTTTAACATGTTAAATCAAGGCTTGGTTTAGTCTGTTCTCTGCCAGTCAATTTGTTCTTTAATGCATTAAAAAAATGATTATTATTGATATTAATGCAGAAGATTTCTACCAGCCCACCCAATGATTCATTCAGTTTCACAAACATTAAATTAAATAGGATTGGGAACTGGAAACTGATATCAGAATAAAATTGCTATTTTATTACTATTATTACATATTGTTAAATAGTATCCACTTGTTCCGTAAGGGAATGCTGCCGACTGTCACACATTTTGTAGATAATAGACAACGGTGATGAGGGAGGGAGGGAGTGAATACTTAATGCAGTAGATGGGATAGTAAACAAGCAGGATGCCTTGTTCTTAATGGTGTTGAGCTTTGAGAACTGTTGGAGCTGCATTTATGTAGACACCAGGAGAGCGTTCTATTATATTCCTGACTTGTGACATTTAGATGGTGGAAAAGCCTCGGGGTGTCAGGATGTGAATCACTCACCACAGGATACTAACCTCTGACCTGCTCACGTAGCCACAGTAGTTGTGTGGCTGAATTCAGTTGTGCTTCAGGAGATTGATGGTGGGGAACTCAGCAATGGTAATCCCATTGAATGTCAAAAGGTACGTGGTTAGATAATCTCTTGCTGGAGATGGTCATTGCCTGCAACTTATGTGGCACTGATTGTGTGCAGTTCTGGTCGTCTAGATATAGGAAAGATGTCATTAAGCTGGAAAGGGTGCAGAAAAGATTCATGAGGAGGTTACCGGGACTGGAGGGCTTGAGCCATAAGGAGAGACTGGATAGGCTGGGACTGTTTTCTCTAGAGCAAAGGAGGCTGAGGGGTGACCTTGTAGAGGTTTATAATAATCATGAGGGTCATAGATAAGGTGGATGGTCACAGTCTTTTTTTCCCAGGGTAGGGGAGTCTAAAACTAGAGTGCATAGGTTTAAGGTGAGAGGTGAGAAATTTGAAGGGGACTTGAGCGGCAACTTTTTCACACAGAGGCTGGAGGGGATGTGGAACGAACTGGCAAAGGAAATGGTAGAGGTGGATACAATTACAATATTTAAAAGACATTTGGACAGGTAGATGGTTAGAAAAGGTTTAGAGGGATATGAGCCAAATGCAGGCAAATGGGACTAGGTCAGGGAGGCAACTTGGTCAGCATGGAGGCATTGGGCCAAAGAGCCTGTTTCTGTGCTGTATAACTCTATGAGTATTACCTGTCACTCATCAGGCTATGCTTAGGTCTAGGTCTTGTTGTAGGCAAGCATTGGGTATTTGCTAAGCTGTTGAGAATGGAATTGAACATTGTGAGATCAATAGTGAACAATTTTTGGGGTTTGGGCATTTGCCTGACCAACTCCTGGGGCTGAGATGAATGATGTCCTACATCCACAACCACAACCACCTTCCTTTGTGTGTGAGGTATTACTCCAGCCAATGAAGTGTTTTCCCCTTGGTGTCCACTGACTTTAGTTTTACAAGCATCCTCACTGCCACAGGCTGCCTTGAGGTTAAGGGCAGGCACATCACTTTATCTTTGGAATTCCACTCTTTAGCTCCCGTGACAAGGTCCAGGGCCTGGTGGTTCTGGCAAAGGCCATGCTGAACACTGGTGACTAGGATTATGATTTACATTGCAGGAGCACAACTAGGAAACAGGTTCAATCTATGACATGATAATTTGAGCTCTGATGTCAGAAAATTCTTCCCAAACAGAGCAATCTGTCTCCATAAAGAGTGAAGCAGAAACATTGGAATAATTTAAGAAATGAGTAGATGTCCCAATGGAGAGATGATAGGAGTGAATTCAGATAGACTGAATAGCCTTCCATATTGAATCAAGCAGAGTGTAAAATGGCAGGGTTTTAATGCAAGGTATATGCAAGTTGCCTGAATTTGCCGTGTAACGGGTATAGGGATATATTCAGTACTTGTATAACAAACAGCAATTTAATCTTCAGTAAGAGTGAAAACAAATTCACCAAATCCACTGTAAACTGAATGATACAATGAGGAATAATGTATGAGGTGGGTTAAAAGCATGTAATTGGATCGGGGGCTTTGAATGCAGTTACAAAACAAGAGAGTTGAGAAGCAAATGATTTGACCAAGCTAATTTACTGCTTTAGTCTTTGTGGTTTGCCTCGGTGGTAACCAGAAATCAGTTGCTTCACAGAAAAATAATCAGTGCTTCTTGAAAGAGAATGAATTACATATCCTGACCCTATTGGAATTTACAATATAAATGACAATGAACATTACTCAAGCTGCAGCGAATGCATTTTGATACAGTGAGAGCACCACAAAAGGCAGGCTTCCCCTGTTCCTGTGTAACAAGACACTGCACTCCACCTCAAGTGGTTCCCATCTCTGAAGTGGATTAATGGGTGATATAAAAGCAAGTCTTTCTTGGCCTCTAAACAGGACTCCCAGATCTGCCAGCAGCCAAGTTTTTAAACTCACTGCAAAAGGGAGGCCCCAACCATTGACAATTAGCATTTGTTGCTCCTCTTGTGTGAAGGCCAAGGGAGGTTCAAGGTCAGCTGCTTTCCCCCATCTCAAACATCACAGGCAGAATCTTTCACCACCTCTACCTTGCCTCCTGGAGCTCACGCCCCGAACCCTTTGAGCCAGCCTCAGAACCCAACCAGACACAACTTCTCTGTTTGCAGCGGCCAATTAAACTACAAACCCACATGTCATTGGGATGTGGAAGGGAACCAGAGCACCTGGAGAAAACCCACATGGTCACTGGGAGAATGTGCTAACTCCACTCAGACAAAGATCAGGTCAAATCTAGATCTCCGGCACTGTGAGGCAGTGGCTACCAGCTGCTGTTCTAAACCCAACTACTTCTAGCTCTAAAATCAGTTTCCACTTTGACTCTACCACTGGTCTTTTCCACTGAAGTTGGTGTGAGAAATCCATCCTTCTATATGTAATAAGTGGTCACTTACATTCCATTGTATTTCACCACCTCACTGAAAAAAAATCCATGTGCTTAGTTGATCCAGCTTAGCTTAGCTGGTGACACAGGTAGGCAAGGTGGTCTCAGAAGGCATATGGCACACTTGTCTTCATCAGACGTGGCACTGACTACAAGAGTTGGGACATCATGTTACAGCTGTACAAGATGTTGGTGAGACCACACTAGAATGTTGTGTGCAGTTCTCACTGCCATACTATAGAAAGGATGTGATTAAGATTCACAAGGATAGAGGGCTTGAGTTATGAGGAGAGACACTATAGGCTGGGTCTGTTTTCCCTGGAGTGAAGGAGGCTGAGGGGTGACCTTATAAAGGCTTTTAAAATCATGAGGGGCATCGATAATATGGAATGTCACAGTCTTTTTCCCAGGGTAGGGGAGTCTAAAACTAGAGGCCGTAGGTTTAAGGTGAGAGGGGGAAAGGTTTAAAGGGGACCTGACTGGCAAGTTTTTTCCCCCACATAGAGGGTGGTGGGCATGTGGAATGAGCTGCCAGATGAAGTAGTAGAGATGGGTACAATTACAACATTTAAAATACATTTGGACAGGTACATGGATAGGAAAGGTTTAGAAGGATATGGGCCAAAGGCCGGCAAAGGCAAAGACCTCAGGTAGGCACCTTCGTTGGCATGAACGAGTTGGACCAAAGGGCCTGCTTCTGTGCTTTATAACTCGATGAAATACACATTTGTAGATTTTGCCCTTGGAGATATGGCTTTGATCTTGGGGAAATCCAGCTGTACACATCACTTCTTTATTACTTCCTCACCTTTTGGGACTGCTCTCAGCTGCTTCCACATGTATAAATTTCACAGCATCCCTCATCCTACCACACTTTCCTGGTCCAATTTAGAAGGTTTGGGTAACATACCTGATGAGGAAATAATTTGATCGACAGTTTTTGAATTGCTGGCACATGTAGATTAACCAGATGGTTCTTCCACTTTATCTGATTACTATGTTTCATCATTGCTCCTCTTCCTAGAATTTTCACTGGACCAGAACCAAGAATTCTAATTCACCCTTCTCTCAGAAATCCAAACCATGGAGCTGATTTGTGAGACCTTCATTTCACTCCATTGATTACACAACAGCCAGTTTTCAAATGTGTTCTTACTGTATTGTACACATTCTTACCCCTTCAAACAGACAGCATTGCCTCTTCAGCATTCCTCATTTTATCTGGGGCCGTTTTGTTTTTCTTTAATCGCTTACTACATGAAATCAAGGCACAATACTATGCTGGGGCTGAATATACAGTCTGGATGGTGGGTAGGGAGGTGCAGTGGGGGAGGAAAGATGGGGAAGGGTCACTGCAGAAGACAGTGATAAATTTGGGGGGGGGGGGTATTTATGGCGAACATTATCCCAAATAATCCACAGGAAATTCTATGTAAGCCAAGTATCACTGGAATGGCAGGTCAAGAGGAGGGCAGTGTGCTTTATTCTGCTTAGCAACACTGAACTCTAATCAGTAGGCAAGCTCAGATATGTGACAGGCATTTAAAAGAAAGAGTTCAATCAATATGACTGCTGGAAGGCCTGTGTGGTGAATCAAGTCAGGGGGAGGGAGAGACAGAGAGGAAGGGGGGGGGGGGGGAAGGATCATTCGATTGACATTTCAACCTGTGCCCAAGAGAGGATTCATCAATATATCAGCTAATGTCATTCTGATTATGTAGATTGCATCTTCCTAGGGGACGATCGGCATTCAGCTCATGATAACGGCAATCTCCAGGGTTAGAAAAGGGCAGTATCACCAATGACCTTGTGCCAATACCACCCTTGCACAAAGGTCGTGCTGCATTGCAACATTCCTCACTTCACGGCGCAAGTCTGGGGAACGAGTTTTATCCTGTGGCAAACTCCTCCCTGCGCCGAGGTCAAACAGATGCTGTTGTTTATTGCTGAACAATACAAGCAAAGGCAAAGAGATTCAGTGCATCAATGTACAGCTCTGCAAATAAAATATAGCTGCAGCAAAGTTCATACTTCGCTTAAATTGTTATGTTATGAATCTAGAAATTACTGCAGATGATCATGTTTAGTGTGGCAATTCTCCATCAGCTATTTTAAACATGGGCAATTTTATTTCTAACTCCCCAGACCCTGACCGTACTATTAAATAGTACTATTTGTGCTACTAAACTGTGCAGGACACAGTTTGACGGTTAAGGCCCTTGCAATCCAATTCTTTGTTCACATTTTCTGTGTGGTTTCAGTGCATAGAATTGACATAAGAACATATTCAGCTTCTTAGGCTTGTTCACAGACTTAAAAGCAAGGAAACGAAACTGGAGTGGAGACTAACACAAGCATTAAAGCATACAAATAGTATGCCTGCACTTACTGAAGTAACACATGCACTTGTGAATAGAATCTTAGAAACATATACAGAAGCGTGCATCAATAAATGGACACTCACAAAAATCACAAAACAAGAAAAAAAAGTTGTAAGTGTTTTCTCAGGCTAACTGATGCATTCACATAACATGGCCTCTATCAATTGATTCCCTCTGCTGGTAGGCCTTGCTGATGAAGCAGTTTCCGCTGCAGGAATTGAGACTTTACATTCTAGATCTTGACTTCAACATCAAAGCAAGAAACTGCAGATGCTGCAAGTCTGAAATAAAAACAGAAAATGCTCAGCCTGACCTGCTGAGTATTTCCAGCATCTATTTTGACTTCAAATTAGTCTGCTAAACATGAATCAAATCAGTATTTTGTTTACGCTGGGTCTGAATGCTCTGTGTAAATAGCTGCAGGTTTTACAAGACCAAACTAATGGTCTGTGCACTTCACTGGATGGATCTGGTGAGCAGTGATGTGGTAACTGAAGTGTGCACAATGTTCTGGGGCAAAGTTTGGAGTCCCAAACACACACTATCATGAGATTGTGATTTAGCAGATCGTTCCTTTCATCTCTCTGTTGAACAACACGAAGAATATAAGGTATCTGTGGCACGTCATGCAGCCTGCATTGCACCCACAGCACTGCACCCACAGCACATCATGCTTTACCCAAGTTACTGTATGAAACATAAACTGCACTGAAGGAGTAGTAATGAACTGCACTGAAGGACTGTGTAAACACAGCACAGCACGCAGTACACAAATAGTCCAAGACTGGCAGTACAACCTATACCAATGAAATCATACCAACCAAACCCTGCATCATGCCCATGAAACAGCACACAGTACAGCCTGTACACTACATAGTGAAGGAATTCATCCTGGACATGTGCCACATTATGAAAAATATCCAATGCACACCAAAGAGAACACAGTAATCCCACACCCATAACACAGGTGTCACATACGCCATTGCATTGAGGAGGTAGAAGAGAGCCTTTTCTGTTTATTACACCAGTGATTTCAGTGACTGCATGAGAATGTCAAACTGTGGGTTGTTTTGCAATGTGCGGAGAAAGGGCAGCCTACATCACCTTTCTCAATGAAACAGAACTTTGCTAATTACAAAACTTTGATAACTGAATTATTAAACAAAATTTCAGTGCTTGGTATTGGGGATAATATAATGGTGTGAATTGAGGACTGCTCACAGAAGAATTTAGATGGATTATGCCATCCGGCACTTTAAGCCTGTCTTCGAGTCATTAAAGACAAAATGGCCCAGGGCCCACCATGTCTGCACTGACTGACAAAGTGCCCATTTACACAAATCTCATTTTTAATTCAAGATCGTGGATGATCCATTATTCCTGCACCATCCCCATATCACTTGATTCAATAAGGTGCCACATCAAAGGTGATTTCTGAAAATAAAAGCTCATGGTGCAGGAGGTAACATATCAGTGTGGACAGAAGATTGGTTGGCTGACAGGAAACAGAGAGTGGATCGAAGGTGTAAATAACTCACATGAAGGCACCAAAGGTATGTTTGCTAAATATGCTGATGACACAAAGATAGGTAGGAATGCAAGTTGTGAAGAGGGCATTTGAGGTTATAAAATGGAATACAGACAGCTTAAGTGAGTGGGGAAAGAGATGGCAAATGGAGTATAATATGGAAAATGTAAAATTGTCTACTTTGGCAGGTAAAAGAAAAGAACATATGATCTCAGTTGACAGAGCTCTGAGATGCTGAGGGATTTGGGTGTCCCAGAGTATGATTCACAGAAGGCTGGTATGCGAAAGCTAACCGAATGTTATCATTTACTGTGAGGGGAATTGAATACACAAGTAGCAATGTCTTGCTTCAGTGACACAGGGCACTGGTGGTTTGTAGTGGTGGAAGGAAAAATGTTAAGGCATTGGAAGCAGCTTAGAGGTGGTTTACTAGACTGATACCCTGGAATGGATGGGTTGTCTTACAAGGAAAGGTTGGACAGGCTTTGCTTTTTTCTACTGGTGTTTACAAAAATGAGAGGTGATTTGATTGAAACACTGATTATGAAGTCTGGTGAGATCACATACGGAATACTGTGCACAGCTTTGGTCTCCTTGCCCAGGAAAGGAGATCAGAGCTGTACACTTGCGATTGAGGGAGTGCAATGAAGGTCACAAGATTGATTCGTGGAATGGAGGTTTCATTGTATCAGAAAAGGTTAAGTAGACTCTTGAATATAGAAGAATGAGAGATCTCATTGAAACATACAAAATCCATACAGTGTTTGCAGGGTAGATGTGGAGGTGATCTTTTGCCTGGCTGAGGTGGCTAGAAACAGGGATCAGAGTCTCAAAATACTGTGTCAGCCTTTGGGACAGAGATGAGAAGAAGCATCTTCATCCAGAGGTAAAGAATCCTTGGAATTCTCTACCCAAGAAGGTTGTGAAAACTCATTTGCTGAGTATCTTCAAGGAAGAGATCAATGGATTTTTTGGATGTTAAGGGAATCAAGGGATATGGGGATGGTGCAGGAAAATGGCATTGAGGCTAAAGATCAGCTGTGATCCTTCTGAATGGTGGGTCAGGGACAAGGGACTGAATGGCCTACTCTTGCTTCAACTTCTTATACTCTCAGAAAGAAACACATTCTTATTCATTAAACATTTTGGGAACTCAGTGAAGTCAGTGACTAAGTCTTTAAATTTCTTTGAATGGCATATGGATCTTCTGACATCTTACTTAGGGTATATCCTGAATTGAAATCTATTCTTTGTAGCATTGACAATAATGAATCACTCTGAGATTCTTTTCAAATTATGTACAAATAGTCCTATGATGTCGAAGTTTATTATCATATGTACAGGTACATGTATGCACAGGTGCAATGAAAAACTTACAGCAGCATCATAGGCACATAGCATCAGATACACATTCACAAGAAAGACATTAACTAAATGTAAATTATACACAAAAAGCCCATTGTAGTGCCAAGTGGTCATAGTGCTGCTATACTGAGGTAGTGATTAGGGTTGTGCAGGTCGGTTCAGGAACTGAATGATAAAAGGAAAGGTAGCTGAACTTGGTGGTGGAGGACTTCAGGCTTCTGTACCTCCCGCCCAATGGCATCTTTGAGAAGATGGCATGGCCCAGATGGTGGGGATCTTTGATGATAGGTGTTGCCTTCTTGAGGCAGCACCTTGTGTGGATACTACCGATAGTGGGGGGGGGGGGGGGTCACATGATATATGACTATGGAATAAAGGTCTGCTTAATTATCACTCCAGTTCTCTGCAGATGTTATTTCTGGGGCAAGGTTAATGAGTTCTTAAACTATAGGGAGCAGGTGGCAATACAGTGCAGTCTAATCCCCCCCTCAGCTGGCACAGACAGGCATGTGCTTCACATTCTACTTCAGGGAGCACTCCCTTGTTTCGCTGGCTGAAGTCAGCCAAAAGAACACCTGGTCTGGGAGCTTCCTGGTTTGTGTGATTGCTACTCCAAAAGGACAAATTGCCAACTTTCATCTCAAGAATTCCTTCACTGGCAGTAAAACATATGTGATGTCCTGGAGTTGTGGAGGAGACCTGTAAATGCAAGCTAGATTTATAGCTCAATTACATTTTTCTTTCCCTCTGAGGTACCACTGATGTTTCCTAAACTTCATCACATACTGGAATCCATTGCTTGAGGCGCAAAGTGAGGCCACTTTCATCACATCTCAACTGCAATATACCAGTGTCTGTGCCTCACCAGTAATTGCTAATGGGCTGTCCCAGCAGGCTGTTACTTCCTTGACAGATACGCGCCCCTCCGCAGTCTGCAGATCACAGCCAGGGCCGCAGTTGGGATGTTGTTGTTTGGAGCTGCATAAGGAATACAATAGGGAAGAAATGCCTCTGACCCAAGATCAGCTGGCACACTCTGGCCAACACTAACCAACTTGATTCAGCTAAGGAGTCCTGAGTGCCCATGAATCATTTGAAGAAGGGAGGAAAAGGAGGGGATGGAGGGAGGGAGAGAGAAAGAGAGAAAAAGGAGAGAGAGATGGGGTGAAAGAGAGAGGAGTGAAGGAGAGAGAGAGGAGTGAAGGAGAGCGAGAGGAACAGGAGCACAGGAGAGGGATAGAGGAGCCAAGAAGAGGAAGAGAGGAGCAAGAGAGGGAGAGAGGAGTGGAGAGGGAGCAAGAGGTGGAGTAGGAGAGAGAGGTGAAAGAGAGGGAAAGGCAGGAGTGAAGGAGAGAGAGAGGGGCAGTAGTGAAAGGCACAGTGAGGAAGGAGAGGGAGGGGGAGGAGTGAAAGAGACAGAGGAGTGAAAGGGACAGAAATGGAGGAGGGAGGGAGGGAGGGAGGGAGAGAGGAAGCTGATGTTGCTAATCATTGTCACAAATGAATTACAATAGTTTGAAGAATTGCAGGATAGTAAGGTCACCATTGCCACCACTGAGTTTGATCCCTTCAGCCCAGTCTTGTGCACTTTTGGACCTTTACTCTTATTTACCAGTTTTAAAGAGAAGCAGGGATAACAATGTAAATAACTTGCTTATTGAGGGATACTGCAACTGGTAGCTTGAAGAATTCTGTAAATCCACTCTCCATACAATAACAAAAATGTTGATGCCTTTTATTGCTTCTGCAGGATTGGTTATTACACCTTGGTTGCTTCCTTCACATAACAGGGATATAAAAATGTTAATTAACCTCATCTCCATGCATTAATGCCCTGGAGAAATGAGACACTGTATGGGTCACAAATCATAAGACCTGTGCCCAGGGGATTGGGAGCGATTATAGAGATTTGTTAAGTCACTAATTTGGACACAATAATGTATGCATAAATTAACAACTTCATGCAGAGTGAAAACCTATTATATCAATTTTCATTTAGACATTTCATCCTGGGAACATTATCAGCTCCATGTTCCTCTCCCAAATTGTACACTCTCCTGACAAGTACGTACACTGCTGTCCCTGTGTGGTTTCTGATCTAAGTACCAGGTCACTGACCCAACAGCTGCAGGAGTACCTGCACCCTATGGACTGAAGTGATTCACAAAGGCAGCTCACTGCACTTTCTCTAGGGCAACAAGACCCAACCTCACCAGAGACAGCCACATGTCAGGTGGGAAAAATGAAAATTGTATAAAATTATCACAGAGCTTACTAAAATTCCTTGAATAGAAAAGATCAAGGGTTTGGACAGAGCAAAAAGGTTGAGAGAGGTGGAAGAGAGAGAGGGGAGAGAAAGCAAGAGAGGGGGAAGGTGAGAGAGAGGAGAGGGGGAAAAGCGAGAGAGAGGGAGAGGGGAAAGAGGAGAGGGAAAGGAAATGAGAGAGAGGGAAAGTGAGAGGGTGCAGACAATGAGGGGAAAGGAGAGAGAAGAGAGAGAAAAGAGAGAGAAAGAGAAAAGAAAGCAAGGGAGAGAGAGAGTGAAAGAGAAAGTGTGTTTCTCAGAGAAAGAGAGAGGGGGAGAAAGAGAGGAGAGGGGGAGAAAGAGAAACAGAGGGAGAAAGAGAGGGAGAAAACGAGAGAGAGGAGAAAGAGAGAGAGGGAGGGAGAAAGAGAGAGAGGGAGAGGAGAGGAAGAGAGATGGATAGAAAGAGAAGACATCGACAGAAAACTGGATACTTACTCCATGAAACTCATGGGCAGTCAAGTGTTAACTCATGCAATGACTGGAATTTATCAAGAATTTGTAGCCAGAGAGAAAAAGGTTGAAAACTCTGCTAGTTTAAAATGGAGACAGCAGAACAGAGCCATTGAGCACACAATTACTTTGGTGAGTTTTGGAGGAAGGGAAGCATTAGAAATGCCCAGTGAAGGGAAGATCTTGCCTCACAAGCCTGATAGAGTTCTTTGAGGAGGTGACGAGGAAGGTTGATGAGGGTAGTGTGGTGGATGTGGTCTATATGGATTTTAGTAAGGCGTTTGATAAGGTTCCTCATGGTAGGCTTCTTCAGAAGGTCAGAGGCCAAGGGATCCAGGGAAGCTTGGCTGTGTGGATTAGGAATTGGCTTGCCTGTAGAAAGCAGAGGGTTGTGGTGGAAAGAGTGCCCTCAGATTGGAGGGCAGTGACTAGTGGTGTCCCGCAGGGATCGGTTCTGGGACCTCTACTTTTTGTGATATTTATAGATGACTTAGATGAGGGGGTGGAAGGCTGGGTTAGTAAGTTTGCAGATGACACTAAGATCGGCGGTGTTGTGGATAGTATGGAGGGCTGTCAGAGCTTACAGAGGGATATTGATAGGATGCAGAGCTGGGCTGACAAGTGGCAGATGGAGTTCCATCCGGAGAAGTGTGAGGTGGTACACTTTGAAAGGACAAACTCCAGGGCAGAGTTCAGGGTAAATGGCAAGGTACTTGGCAGTGTAGAGGAGCAGAGGGATCTGGGGGGTTCGTATTCACAGTTCACTGAAAGTTGCCTCACAGGTGGATAGAGCAGTTAAGAAGGCCTATGGGGTGTTAGCTTTCATAAATCGTGGGATTGAGTTTAAGAGCCGTGAAGTGATGATGCAGCTTTTCAAAACTCTAGTTAGACCACACTTAGAGTACTGTGTTCAGTTCTGGTCGCTGCATTATAGGAAGGATGTGGAGGCGTTGGAGAGGGTGCAGAGGAGATTTACCAGGATGCTGCCTGGATTAGAGCATATGGAATATGAGGAAAGGCTTAAGGTGCTAGGGCTTTATTCACTGGAAAGGAGGAGGATGAGAGGAGACATGATAGAGGTATATAAAATATGGAGAGGAATAGATAGAGTAGACAGCCAGCGCCTCCTTCCCAGGGCACCAATGCTCAAGACGAGAGGGCATGGCTTTAAGGTTATGGGTGGGAGGTTCAGGGGAGATGTCAGGGGAGGTTTTTCACCCGGAGAGTGGTTGGTGCATGGAATGCACTGCCTGGGGTGGTGGTGGAGGCAGATACATTGGACAGGTTCAAGAGTTTATTGGATAGGCATATGGAGAAATGTGAGATAGAGGGATATGCAGGAGGAAAGGGTTAGATAGTGTGAGGGTGGTTTGATGGATGGCACAACATGGTGGGCCGAAGGGCCTGTTTTGTGCTGCATGGTTCTATGGTTCTATGGAAATGTAACCTCCCCTCCAAAACACCTCTGACATCAGGAGATTGGAAGCTAGGATATACATTGGTGAACTTTCACAGCAGTAACTACCACTTATTGGACAATGGCAGATTTAACCTTGTAATGTTACTGCCATCATACACTGGCTTCTGATGAGGTGACTAAAATCATTCTTGTGTGCAAATGAAACTCTGTGGTTAAAAAAAATGAAATAAATCCTAGGATATGCGTGATCTGAGTAAAATCCTCAGCTGTGATCTGTTCTGAAACTGCCCACGTTATAAATGGCAGCAAATCCCACAAATAATAATCTCATAGTAATCCGATCACTGGGTCCAAACGTCATTTGTTAAGTGCTAGAACGTAGGAAGATATTGTTCACTCAGCTGCTTCAACCAGTTCAGTGAGATCATGGCTGGTGTACTCCATCTGCCCACTATGATTCCACAATCCTTCATACCCTCGTCTGGCTAAATCTAACAAACTTCATTTCAGAGAGTTCACTTGAGCCTGTGCCTCAACAGCTTTATGGGAGGTTAGCGTGACGCTATTACAGCACCAGTGATTGGGGTTCAATTCCCATCGCTGTCTGTAAGGAGTTTGCACGTTCTCCCGTGTCTGCGTGGGTTTCCTCCGGGTGCTCCAGTTTCCTCCCACATTGCAAAGACGTATGGGTTAGTTAATTTGGGTTTAAACTGGGTGGCGTGGACTCGGTGGGCCAAAAGGGCCTGTTACCATGCTGTAAATAAAATTTTAAAAAAATTTGATTTAAAAAAAATTTAAGAGTCTAGCACCTTCAAGGCCAAATCAAGGCCAGAAATCATGGCATCACCACAGCTGAAAGGACATAAAATTATAAAGCAGTCGTTGACAAGGATTGGCACCAAACGTTTGGTGACAGAGAAAGGAAGAAAGACAAGGTTGAATAAAAGGCTGGTATTGGGGCAATGAGGCTCTGGTTCACCCCCATGTTTTACTGTGTGCGAGTCAGAACCTGAACCATCTACGTCACAGGAGACCACAGCGAGGAGGGGTAGGCTTCCATTTCAGTTTGGCTTCTGACTACATTCCACAGTGAGTATTTTCCAACAGGTGAGCAGGTGCTTCCACCCAGCCAAGGTGCTCGAGTCACATGTCTGGGCTTCCTTGCTTCCTCTTGAGGGTGGGGGGTTGGGAGTTAGATACATATAGAGGCTTCCAAATCAAACTTATCAAGAAGTCCTCCCTCAGTCAATGGGGCACATGAAGGATTGTAGTCTGAGACCACATCCATAAGCCCCCCTCTTACATTTACTTTATTGACCTCTGTCTAATATTGCAACATTGGGGTGCAAAAGATGCCCAAATCCGGCACTTTGGAACGGTAAGTGCCTAAAAATACAAGGCAGGCTGTGTAGCCAGTATGTGCCCATCTTCAGTATGTGCCCATCAGACACAGAGCAGTTTCTCAGCATAACTCAGCCAAATGCTGCCTACAAAGCAAAGGAATCACCAACTGGATGATTATTTCTGACTGTATAAAGCAGTAGTGAGAGAGGACACTCACCAGATTGTGAGCATTCAAATCTGGGTGTATTGATTCAAGAATTGTTAAAGGTAGAACAGTGCTTATCAGACTGAGTTCCCTCTACACAACCGGATCTGAGGGAATGGTGGAGGTAGAGACTCTCACAAGGTTTTAGTAGTATTTAAATCAGCACCTGAACTCTTTTTCCCAGGGTAGAAGTGTCAACTACTAGAGGGTGTAGCTTTAGGATGAGAGGGGTGTGTTTAAAGGCGATTTATGAGGCAATTTTTTTTTAACCAAGAGTGATAGGTGCCTGGAACAGGCTGCCAGGGGAAGTGATGAAAGCAGATACAATAGTGGTATTTAGGAGGCTGTTAGATAGACAGATGAATATGCAGGGAATGGAGGGATACGGATAATGTACAAGCAGAAGAGATTTAGTTTAATTCAGCATCGTGTTCGGCACAGACATCATGGGTCGAAGGGCCTGTACCTGTGCAATACTGTTCGATGTTCTAAATGCCATGGCATAGAAGGCTGTAGGCTGAGTGCTGGAAAATGAGATTGGTGTAGATAGATACCTGATGGCTGCCACGGACAGTGGGCTCGAGGGCTTGGCTCTGTGCTGTAAGACTCTATGATTGACCACTTCTGGAAAAGGTTGTGAAGCCTCACTGGGATGAACATGTTGAAAACCAATCAGATGTGAAGGAAGAGGGAGATGAAGCAAAGGTATGTCTCAAAATTCCAATACCAGGGGCAGAATTCTGTTCAGATAACCAGTTAGTTCAAAGGCAACATTAAACAGATGACATTCAGGTTGAGAACACAATTTCTCACTCTTCCTCCTGCAACAGGCTTCCTTCTATCTCTTCTCAAAATCAAGTCCAATCCCAACAAGCTATGAGAATGAAATATGTTCAATTCACTTTATATTTCTCTCAAATTTCAGCCACGTTATGACTCATTCATTGATTGCAATGCCAAAGGCATGTTCTACCTAAAGTTGGCAGGTTAAAATTAGAACAGACGTTTCCATTTCTGAGCTGTTAAGGAAAGCAGATCCTGATCGCCAGGAGGTAGTCACAGTTTGAAAGCCAACGTGCCCTTCTTTAAACCCATCAGACTAATGATGTGTATTAGACAGACATTGCCTAGTTTCCCCTCTCCCACTCAATAATATTTCTCGCTGCCTCAGAAAAGCAGCCAGCATAATTAAAGACCCCTCCCACCCTGGACATTCTCTCTTCTTCCCCCTTCCATCGGGCAGAAGATACAAAACCTTGAAAACATGTACCACCAGGCTCAAGGACGGCTTCTATCCCGTTGTTATAAGACTCATGGACAGACCTCTTGTATGTTAAAGATGAACTCTTGATCTCACAATCTACCTCGTCATGGCCTTACACCTTATTGTATGCCTGCATTGCACTTTCTCTGTAACTGTACCACTATATTCTGCATTCTCTTATTGATTTTTCCTTGTGCTACCTTGATGTACTTATGTTTTGAAATGATCTGTGTGGACGGCATGCAAAACTAAGTTTTTCACTGTACCTCAGTACATGTGACAATAAGAAACCAATGCCTGTCTCCATCCACTGTGGTAGTCTCTCCAAGAATATGGGAAAGGCACCTCGGTAGCCCAAGGATGAGCTGATGAGCAAGACGGACAACAGCAATACAGGGATTGAATAGTTTAAGTGCTAGAAATAAGGAGATTCCACACATTTAATGTTACGAGTTTTGCATGTGATTTGATAACAATTACTTTACAAACCAAATAAATGCTAATTTTAAAAATGAAAATAAAAGTATACTTTTCCCCCTCTAATACTAGGGAAGATGCAAAGATATTTGCCACTTGAATGCTAATAGTGGCTCTGAAACAGCAGAGGTTTCCAGTGAGAGGTTTGGACAATGGACTGGGGATGTGACCACATCCAAGGATGTCTCCAAGATATCAACTTCCCATCCATCAAACTTGGGTTGATTTATTGGTAAGCTTTTTTCTACTGCCTTACACCAATACAATCAGTTTCTGCAACAATAGCACTGCTTTCCCAAGGGACATAGGCACTCTTTCAGAAGACCATGTGACGTCCCATGCAGAGAAACTCAGCAACATTCATATAACAGGTTCCTACATCTAATTACACTGACTTGGAATTAGGTCAGGCATTCATGCTTTACCTCAAAGACTAGAGATTATAACCTCGGCTGAAACTCAGTGAATATCTAAAGGAAACCTGAACTATTGGAGACACAAGAGACTGCAGATGCTGGAATCTGGAGCAACAAACAATCTTGTGGAGGAACTCAGTGAGTCAGGCAGCATCTATGGAGGGAAATGGACAGTTGACATTTTGGGTTGAAACCTTGCATTAGGACCTGGTGCAGGGTTTCAACCCGAAATGTTGACAATCCCTTTCCTCCCATGATGCTGCTCAACCCGTTGAGTTCTTCCAGCAGGTTGCTTGTTAGACCTGAACTGTTGGCTGAGACTCTAAACCAACACCATGTCTGACCTCTCAATTGGATGCAAAAGAACTTACTGACACTACCCGAAGAAAACCCAGGGTGGGGTATTCTTGACACAGAAGGAGAAAATTTTGTATTACAATGAAATAGTCTGGACACAGTACGGTTACTGATCCTCAAACAGGAACCAGCTACCAGTGACCTAACTAATGCAAATATCCAGCTCATTCCACAAAGCCATGCCATCTCCGACAGACCTTCTGGGGAGAAAAACCCACAATGTTATTTGAAGATCAGCAGGGACACTTCTCACGTCTGGGTAAACATTCATCACCAAATCAGTACAATTAAGGCAAAGTAGCTGCTCACTTAGCTCTCAATGGGATCTTGCTGTGTATGAATCCATTATATGTTTAAATGACCAGAAATATTCATTGACTGTAAAGCATTTTGAGACATGGAGGATGTGAAAGGCAGATCTTGGCCTCTCTGGGAAATTGATAAAAGGGTTTGGAATATCAGATTGTTAGGACAAGATAGCTATAACAATGATGGAGGTGGAATCCACAAGATCTTTTAATAGTGAAATGAATAAGTATACATCGAGAAAGTATGTGAAACTAAATGGACAGCTCTTTCAAAGAAATAAAATTTACTATAGCCTACGGCACACTATTTGACCCATCGTCTATACTCTAAAATGAGCCAGAAATCTCATAAGGCCCAATCAGTGCTCTTTCCTCATTACCCTGTAAATTATTCTCCTTCTCATCCCTATCCAATTTCCTTTCAACAGATTGATTCAGTTTCCACTATCCCTGCAGCCAGTCAGTCCCAACTTCTCATCCCTCAGAACATCCTGGGATATAACCGTTGTAACCTTTTCCAAGGACTTCCCACTGCCCTGAAGTGCTGTGTTCACACCTGTCCTCAGTATTCCACATGGGCCCTAACTAGAGTTCTGTAAAGCTCACTATAATTCTGCTTTTATACATGGGTGATACAATGATGCAGTAGTTAGTGCTGCTGCCTCACAGCTCTAGTGACCCAGGTTCAGTCCTGACCTCGAGTGCTGTTTGCATGGAGTTTGCATGTACTACTCTCTGTGACCACGTGGGCTTCCCTCAGGTGCTCTGCTTTCCTCCCACATCCTAAATCTGTGCTGGTTGGCTAATTAGCTGTGCTAAACTGCCCTGTCAGATTTCCTTGTCTCTTTTGCCTTGTTCACCCTCATTGACTGCAACTTGAAACCAATGTATTTTCTCTCTTACCCAGTTCTTAAGGAGAATTTTTGACCAGAACCATTAACAATTCCTTTCTTTGCTGATGCCGCCTGACCTGCCAAGAGTTTCCAGCATTGACATTGGGCCATTTCACTAAGTCACCAGGCTGCTGATATGCCAATCTTCACTCAGAGATGCCACAAGGTGGCTGGTGCGGAGTGAAAAAAGGCAACATAACCACAAGTAGTAGGCATCCTCCTGAGGTGGAAGCTGAGGAACACCACTGAGAATAAAGACACAAGAGACTGCAGATGCTGGAATCTGGAGCAAGAAAAAAACTGCTGGAGGAACTCAGCAGGTTGAGCTGCATTTGTGGAAGCAAAGGGGTGGTTGACGTTTTGGGTGGAGACCCTGCATCAGGACTGAGTGCAATTCCATGCAATTTCAACTCCCCTTCCCATTCCCAAACTGACCTGTCTGTCCTTGGCCTTCTCCACTGCCACAGTGAGGCCAAACACAAACTGATAAAACAACACCTCCTTGGGTAGTCTACAACCTAATGGCATGAACATTGAATTTTCCAATTTCAGGTAGCCCACTCCCCCTGTATTCCTTTCCTTCTCCCACCATTCCACCCAGGTTCTCTCCCTTTATTCACTTTTTCTATCTCTCCTGCCCTCCACCCCTCTTGTTACGTAGATTGATCATCCTCTCCCACCTGGTTCCATCTGTCCATCATTCCTCCCTTCTCTGGTTCTGCCCATCAGCCTGTCTCTACTTTTCTTCTTCTCTCCCCCACCCAGCTCCAGCTGCCTATCTTTTTCTTTTATGTTTCCACCTATCACTTACTAGCCTCTGTATCAACACTCTCCCTCCCCCACCCCAGCTCCATCTGTTCGCCATTTCCCCTCCCCCCACCACCCCCCCACCCCATTCTGGTTCCACCTATTGCCTACCAGCCTGTCACATCCATCCCTCTCATTTCTATATACTGGCCATCTTCCCTCTGCACTCTCAGAATCTTGACCCAAAATATTAATCATCCCTTTCTTCCAGCAGTTGGTCTTTTTTACCATTGAGACTGAGTAAGGGGAGCTTATGTGGACCACATTGTACAGGACCAAGTCAGTGGCTGCATAAGGATCATGGGTACTTGAAGCAGAAAATACTCTATCTTTAATTGTGAATACATTAAAACAGAGGAGGAAGAGATGAGTAACTCAAATGGTGTTTGGAAGATGCACAGCAAATTCAAGTTTTGAACAGAAGAGGAGTTGAGGCCAGGAGCAGATCAGTCACAGTCACACTACATGGTGGCACAGACTTGAGGGACCAGGTGGCCTACTCCTGCTTCTGTGTGTCCTTGTGTGATCAAACTGATAGAGACAAGACAGCCATGGGGACCAGAGTCCATGGGGTTGACCAGCAGACTTGCTTTCAATCACTGAACATCACACTGTTTAAATCTGCTGTTTACTGATTTTATATTCCATTGTATTACTAATAATTGCATTCCCACCACATTCCCACCTGTTTAATTATAATAAATACTATTAGCAACATCTTCAGGGAGCCAATCTTATATTTTTTTCCCTTTATTATTACACTCCATTACTTGGCAAAGGCCACTTGCTGTCCTGCAAAACAGCAGTCCAACTCCACGGTCCTGTTAAATTATTCATTTACGATCGTCTATGGCAACCGCTGCAGTCTCGCTGAACTCAGCATTATCGAGGCAAACAAAATTAAGACGACAGGAATAATGAGAAAATGGCCCGACTCACTCCCATAACACTACATTAGCAAGGCCGATGCACAATTAAGAAAATAAAGATAACGAGGATCTGAAAATTTATTTTATTAGGGTTCATTAATTTTATTTGCTTGCTTCATTGTGGAACAGCAGCAGATAGCTCTGGTAATGTAGCCCAGTCAGAGGCAGAAGGCAATTGTAATAAAGCTTCAAGGTTTTTAGTTTATAGCCTCGCTGCCATGCACTGTATAAACGTTACAGATAATGGCTCAATGATGGATTTATAGCCTGAGATAACAGAAGATTTCAAGCCAGTGGGATTGCAGGAATAGCCTCAATCAGAGCTACTGGGCCAGCTTTTCCTCAGTCTTTATACATGCTGGCATCTAGAATGACTTATTTTAGGCATCTCTGTATTCGCCAAGGTCACAAGACACTTCTCTCTGCAGTACGGAGATTCATTTGTCCTGACTCCAGGGTGATTCCAGTCCATGACTAGGAATGTCCTCACAGCTCCACTCGGCATCTCATAGAATTGAGAGAATGTCACAGTTTCAATAGTTTTTCCACTTCATATACAGCCCTCTTGGACGCAAACCTCATTCAGCAGGACCTCGTGTATTTGTAAGCTGCTTCTACAGCTTTGCTGCTTATTCTTCTGGAGAAACCTAGCAACGCAGTACTGTTTGATTTACTTTGTCACGGCCCTTGCACCTTACTTGTCTACCTGCACTGCACTTTCTCTACAACTGTAACAGTATATTCTGCACTCTTGTTATGGTTTTTCCTTTTGTACCGCCTTGATGTACTTCTATATGGAAAGATCTGTCTGGATGGCATGCAAACAAAGCTCTTCACTGTATCTCAGTACATGTGACAATAATAAACTAATTACCAACTATTTTTCCATAAAGGCATTGTCTTCACAAGCAGCTAATGGACAACAACAATTCTGATGTGAAGCACCCCCTTCCTCAATTCTACTTCCCTTTAAATCATAGCCAAAAGGCATGTTCCCTCTTGACAAACACTGATGTTCAGAAGGTAAGAAACTGACATAAGCACAGCTCATGTCTGAAATACACCTTACCTCTGAAATACTGCATGGCAGGCACACAACAAACTGTCTGTTCCCAAGTCTGCCAGAAGAAATTCATGATAGTCTCCTAAATGGGTTCTATTGATCCCATTTACCAATTAGGATACAAGAGAATGCAACCACAATGACACAAGGTTTTGAGATGTAAAGGAGAGAGCGAGAATGTGCACACTCAGAGATCGGACAACATAACGTGAACATAACAGTTATTTAAAAATAATTCTTGCCCATATTGATTGCCATCTACCTTAGAGGGATGCTATGAATATTAGGTTGAAGTTAGCAGCTGAAATCAATGGAAAAGCACCTAAATAAGAAAAGGGCCATACTCAATAACTTGAGCACACAGACACTTCAGCACCATACTGAGGGATTGCTACACTTTTGAATTGGGAACCTGTGTTCCCAGTCAGGTTAATGTAAAACATACCATGACATAAAACAGCTAATGTACTCTATCCTGACCACAAGTTATTTCTCAAACAATTCTAAAAATCTATTACCTGGTTATTCCTGTTTTTGCTTTTGGGGCTATATTTCGGTCAATTGCCTGCTGTGTTTCATTCCATTACAATGGTGATTGCACTTCAGAAGTACTTTATTGGCTGCAAGTCATCTTGGATTATCCTGGGGAGGTGAAAGGTGCTGCATGGAAAATTCTTTCACACAAGAAGTCGAGAAATTGAGTTTTACAGTGCCGTAAGATGACAATAAGGGCATCACTGGGAAACTGCAGAGAATGCCATGCCTTTAGATTACAGAAGAACATTCTGTAGCTTTGAACAATTCCACCAAGCCCAATGAACAGTTGCCAGCTCTCCAGAAGAGCTCATTACTGAAGCATGATTCTACCCTTTCCCTTCTCAGAAAGATCCCAGAATTCTAATATGAAGAACAGCTGGAGAACTCTCCCGAATATCCTGGCCAGTACTTACAGAGTCAGAGTGGTACAGCATAGAAACAGGCCCTTCGGCCCACCGTGCCCATGCCGACCTTTTTGCCCATTTACACTCATTCCATTTGTCCACATTAGGACCATATTCTTCTGTACCTTGCCTATTTAAGTGTCTATGTAAATGCCTCTTAAATGTAGTTATTGTATCTGATTCCACCCTCCTATGGCAGCTCGTTCCAGATATCAATCACACTTTGTGTAAAAAGAAACTTACCCCTCAGATCCCCTTTAAATCTCCTACCTCTTATCTTAAACCTATGCCCTCTTGTTTTTATACCCCTACCACGGGAAAAAAATTTTGACTATCTACCCCCATCTATGCTCCTCATAATTTTATACACTACTATCAGGTCACCTTTCAGCCTTCTTCGCTCCAGGGAAAACAAGCCCAGCCTATCCAACCTTTTCCCACAACTAAAGTCCTCCAATCCAGACAACATCCTGGTGAATGTCCTCTGCACTCTCTCCAGCACCACCACATTCTTCCCATTGTGTGGCAACCAGAACTGCACCCAATGCTAACTGCGACCTGGCCAGTGTTTGGAAATTGCAATGTAATGTCCCAACTTTTATATTCAATGCCCTGAACTATAAAGGCAAGCATGCCATATGCCTTCTTCACCACTCTATCCACCTGTGTTGCCACTTTCAGGGAACCAAGGGCTTAAATCCCTCAGCAAACACCACTAAACTAAATCATCCACTTGTATGCAAAAATGCTGCCACTTTTATAACAGCCATTAGACTTCAAAAGCAATTAGGTGGGTGTAAGAATGCTTCTTGATGTGCTGAATTCACTTTCTGAGTGCAAGTGTTCCATTAGTTTCATTAAAATTATTAATTTTCCTCTAAGTACTCATGCATCTCCCTTGTGAAGACTTTGTTTCTGGGCATTGCAACACAATAAAGTCAAATAATTCTTGATACTGAGACAATGGAGGTAATTTGAATCGAATACTGTCATGAGATTCTGTGTCAATGTTGAAGCAATCAGGTTAAGCAGCATAATGTGGACACAAGGATACAATGAAATGATTATGATTCAACAATTAAGTGCCCAGTTTTGCTTCAGGCCTGATTGTGGGACCTTAGTATTAGCCCCTTTACAGACACACATACTTGGCAACTGCAATGTAAGTTAATTATTTATTCTCAAAAGTGATCTTTATTGTATAGGTTCGATAATTTGCAAAACAAGCCATTCTCTGTACTCCTCCCTGGAAAATGAGCATCTTATTTGAGAAGAAATAATTTATTCAAATATCATTTTCAATCTTCCAAAGTAGCCTTTGTATACAGAAGTGACATGTGACCAAAGCTCTTGGGAAGGATGTGGGTTCCTAAGTTTGGCAAGGAGGGTGACATCAATTTTATTGCCTGTTGGTCTCAGCAGCCTTAAATCAGAAGTAGTCAGGGGTCAATTGGACCTCCTGTTTGTGCTGACCATTCCTGCTGAGAAGGACAAGAATGGAACACTAGTCCAGTCACAACATCACCTGTGGTCAAACAATGAGCACGTGGACAGAGATTGCATACCAGGACAAAGTGATAGACGCTAGATAAAACTACTCCACAGCTGAAGGCTGTGATGGGAAAAACAGGAGCAGCAAGGATATTTCTAATACACAATATCCAATTTATAGTAATGTTCAAAGTAGCGTCGAAGTGTTGCATTATTCCTGATATTACTGTGGTATAAAATTCAGATTATTTTTCATTAAAAATTAATAGCGTTTTAGCAGTTCGGATCAGTTCATTAAAATCTAATTACAAGAATTTTTTCATCAAAATGGCTTTACAGCTCGTGGATATTGCAGCCGCATAGCTGAAAGATATCAGAGTGGCTTGAAGTGATTTATATTTTTTTAATAGTGAAATGTAATGTTGTTACATTAATGCTATAAGGGCATTTATTTTTAATAATACTTTAACTGGGATATTCATCTCCATTTTAATCACTAGCAAGTGTCATTCTATTGTAAGGAATCTTATCATCTTACCTGGGGCACACTCCAGAGTCTCCAGTGATCTACAGACATTACCAAACTCTGGTTGTGAGCTCTGGGAGACTGCAAGTGGAAAGGGGGTCATTTGTCCTTTAATAGGCAGCAAAACAGTGACCCAGCTCTTCACCAAGGACCCTGAGCAATATAGCTCTAGCCTAAAGTTTGACAAGCAGAAGCTGTTGAACATAACTGATATTCGCCTAGTAGGAGATGGACAATAACCTGAGAGAAGCGAAGGTAAGCTGCAGATTCACCATGTGAGTCTCCCATTGAACAATATGGCTGGCAGCGGTACTACGTTGGACCTTCAAGGAATTTATTGCTCTTCCTCATCCTTCCATGGCATCAAGGATGACTCACTTCCACCCGGGTTCTGTGCATTCTGAGGTGACTGATGAGGCATCTGATAGGATACACAGGCTCTGCAGTAAGGCAGCAAAGTTCATGATGGGCCTAGTGGGTGTCCAGTTTGTGATGTGGCACACTCCTCCTGCTGGACTTCCATTGGGCCTTCTTTGTGATCGTGGTCAGGGACTCCTATGAGTCAGTAGGGATGGCACAATTTTTTCAAGGAGGCTTTGAGAACATCACTAAAACTCTTCCTCTGTTCACCGGTAATCCCTTGCCATAATGGTGCTTAGAGCATCTGTTTTGGGAGTTCCGGTTTTAGGTAGACTAATAAAGTGAGCAATAAACTGGATGCTGGAGGAACTCAGTGGGTCTGGCAGCATCTATGGAATGACATTGACAGTTGACATTTCTAGTCGAGACCCATCAGTCCTGTTGTTGCTCCAGATTCCAGCATCTGCAGTCTCTTGTGTCTCCATCCTAATAAAGTGGCCTACCAAAGGAGCTAATTGCAAGTAATTTGAGGTTCATTGCTGGGAATGTTGGTCTGGCAGAGCACACCAACACTGGTTCATTAGTGGATCTGGAGACAGCAATGGTGGTATATCTCCGGTACTCTAAGCCTGCTGGCGGCTGCCTATAGTCATGTCTCAAAGCTTACATGAGGGTGGGGATTGTTGCTGCCCAGTAGACCATGAGCTTTGTGCTGGGTTTGAAGTCCTGAACTTCAAAGAGAATTGCTCTTCCATCTCCACCTCCTGCCACTGTACGGCAGCTTGTCCAAGATCAGAGATGGCCTGGTGCAGAGTAAGAACGCAGTGGAACTCAGGTTGTTTCTTTCTATTTGGACACAAACCAAACTCTATGAAGAACTCTCTGGTAGTCCTATCAGGAGGGGCTAGGTCTGTATTCCTTGGCGTTTAGAACAGGAGCGACCTTATTCAAATATATAAGACCCTAAGGAGGCTTAAGAGGGAAGATATTGAGATATTTTCACCAGTGGGAGAGTCACAAACAAGGGGACATACTTATAAGGGGCCAGTCAGTTAAAAGTGAGGTGCACAGAAATTTCTTCTCTGGGAGAATAGTGAATATCTGGAATTCTCTAATCCCAAGGGTGGTGGAGGCCAGATAATTAAATATATTTAAAGGTGGAGATAGTTAAATATTTAAAAGATCGAGGAAATGAGGATTATGGGGAACTGGCAGGGGTCGAATGGCCTACTGCTGCTCCTATTTTCTTATTGTATTTCCCAGTAACATATGGAAGTTACTGTGGCTCCAAATGCTTGGGAATGAATACTTGGTCACTATAGGTGAACACACAGCATGTGACCATTTTAATCGATTTCTTCAGTAGATTTGAGTCACATCAGATAACTTTCGCAGTATCTGTGTGCCCTGCTGTGCGGCTCTCTGCCAGCTGTGTGTTGTGGAGAGCAACTCCATGAAGAGGATTCAGATCCCTGTTACAGTATGTAACCATGGAATGGAGTCTGGGTGCTGATAACACCCAGGTCCCTGTTGAAAATTGGCAAGCTCAGAAAAGGCTCGGGAGTGCTTGTCCATAACATCTGGATCAGGGCAGGTTTTATAAGACCATAAGATATAGGAGCAGAATTAGGCCAATAGGCCCATCAAGTCTGCCCTGCCATTCCAATTTTTTTCCAACACCAATTTCCCACCTTCTCCCCGTAACCTTTAACCCCCTGACCAATCAATCTCTGTCTTAAATACACCCAATGACTTGGCTTCCACAGCCCTCTGTGGCAACAAATTCCACAGATTCACCACCTTTTGGCTGAAGAAATTCCTCCTCATCTCAGTTTTAAAGGGATGTCCCTTTATTCTGAGTCTGTGCCCTTGGATCCTAGACTCTCCAACTGATTGAGATATTCTCTCTATGTCCAGTCTATTTAGGCCTTTCAGTATCCGCCTGATTTCAATGAGATCCCCCTCATCCTTTAGAATTCCATTAAGTACAGACCCCATTGAGTACTGATGAAAATACAATCACAAGTCCACTTTCCAACACCACACACCAATGCAATTAAGACCAATATTTCGCGGGCACCTATATTCATTCTTCTTTTTAAACAAGGAAATTGCTCCAGAATTTTGCACCACTTCTTCAGTGATTTTCAGTGTCAGCAAAAGCAAGAAATTCTCAGTCCTGTTTACAACCATGGTTTTTCTGTGGACCTGTAGCCACTTTCATCGTGCCCCTTGCTGGACCTGCCTCTATCAGCTTCAGTCACCCTCTACACCCTAATGTACCATCTCACACCTCAGCAAACGTGACCAGCAATTGGCCACATCACAGCTGTGCCCCATCTCTTCCTTCACTGGTGATCGCATTCGCACAATAAATTGAATAAAATAGAAGTGCGATTTTAACTACCCCTAGGCAAGAGATAGCGAGGCCAATTATAGTTACACCAGTTCCCAGCTGGGATTAAGACTGGCACCTTCCTGTCCCCTGGGGCTCAATGATACTGCTGTCAGTGTGCTTCCAATTTTGTGGCTTTTTTTAAATGCAGCGATATTCTGCAGTGTGCTTTACAGGAAGACAAGCCGTCAATTGAACATCAAGCCAAAAGAAGAGGCATTGGGGTTGGCATCAACATTGTTGGAAGGGTGGGTTTTAAGTGGCGCCTTTGGAGTAGGAGCAAGAGACAGAGATTTGGGGAGGGAATTCTGGAGTAAAGGGAGTGAGGCAATGGAAATGGGCACTGGATAAAAGACCACAGGTCCCAATATTTTGCTGTGCATGTTGTGGCTGAAACCCATTAGTGCTCAAGATTGCTTAAAGCATGTCGGTAGCCTTTACTTCTTCAGCTGTAACACCAAGACAAAATAAACCTGGCCACCCCTCCATGCCAGTACTGAGGGAGGTGCTGCAAACCATGAACTAAACTGCAATATTTTGGCTGAGCTTTACAGCCACATTAACCCTGTTTCTCTCTCCACCAATGCTGCCCGACCTGCTGAGCACTTTCACCGTTTTGTGCTTTTATATCATATTTCTAGTATCTGCAGTACTTTCAAACAGAAGTTTTATCTACCTTCTCAGGTGGATCTCAAAGATCCTACATCCAAATGCAAAGAATCATCTCAGATGCCCTCCACCAACATCATGAATAGAAAAAATGACAAGTTCATGATCAGTGTTCCATCTACAAGACCTTGTTGTGTTTCCAAAATAACACCGGTGGCTGTTCTTCAGAAGTACTTGATTAACTGTGTAGCATTTTGGAATTTTCTGCAATTATCAAAGGGATAGAATAAATGCAATTCCTTCCCTTATCCCTAGGTTTCCATACGACACAGATGTGTTAAGATCTCAGCAGTCAGCACTGACTGATATTCAACAGTATCAGTAATACCATTTAGACAACGGAAGTATTTATAGGCAGTGCAGCCATTTCATATAACTAAGATCCTCAGCATTCATTTTACAATTCAATTAATAGTGTATTACCTAATTCAATTTAGCTGAACACTTGTATTATCATCAGGTTAACGGGGAGCAAACAGAAGGAACCATGTCTGCAATCTGGAAGCCAGATCAGTGCTATTGCCTCAGAGTTCCGTACCTGCCACATCAATGCACATTCATCTCCATTATGCTGTTGCTGTGAGCTTTTATTGCTACCCAACAAATGTAAAAAGCACGAAGCAGAAAATGGGAACCTCATGCATTCAGGAAAGGAGGGGCACAGGTGCCATCCATTTTCTAGTGATTAATGGATTCGCTCCGAGCTGAACACAATAAACAATTAGAGCCTTCTGGCGAGAGTGCTGACAGAGCCAGAACAGACAGTGTGATACTCACTGCAATTAGCAGCTGGAGCACAGCTATAAGTTCAAGGGGCATTCGGTGAGCTACTTGTGTCTGATTGGGGTTGTGGGAGGGAAGGGGGAGGGGAGTGGGTAGAGGAGGGAAGGGGTGGAGAAAGAATGCCCCTTGCTGTCTCAGGATGTCTTCATAAATGTCAAGAGCAAAAGTGTCTGGACCTTCTTGGCAACAGCGGTGCTGGGCACATTAATAAGTTCACCCACTCGCCAATGCATTTTAAAGAGTTCTGTAAATCAGGCTCCATCAAATTCACTGCTCTAATAATTATTTCCCTCCTCCAGTTCATTACAAGTAATCATGGACTCCATCACCGTGCCCTGCTGAGATCAGCCCCTTTAGATCTCATCACCAATTAAGCCACTTCAGTCCAATTCTGCAGAACATCTGCTCCTTATCCTGTCAGATCTCCACTCTTCACGTCAGCTCAACTGTGACCTCAAAGCACACTTTCCACAAAGTGTTAGAGAAAAAAATTAAATACTGCTGAGCAGAGTGCAGATGGACTTGATTATTTTTACAGCCTCAAGGTAATAAGTTGTGTATGAGACAACTGCCAAGAGATTTACCATTTCACTCAGTCAATAATGGAATTAAGTTTAATATCTTTGAAGAATTTTTCCAGATATTCATCCCATGAGATTTTTAAGTTACTGTTAGGGAGCACCCATATTTGTGGCAATGTAATGGCATCCAATCCCATTATTTCCACTTTCTTGATTACCTTTTCCCAGAGCTCACAACTTTGGAACTTTCAATTCCTTTACTCCATTTTCCCCTTATCCTGCCATCTTCCATTTTTTTTTGCAACCAAGCTAGGCATTATCTAGTTAAATCTTCTTTATTCAGCCTGCACTCCCTGTAGCATCGGGCATTGCGTGAACCTTGGTCTTTAACCTAAGTTTCTCAATATTATTTTTTAAGAAATGTGGCCAATTGAAGCTTTGGCACCATGGTTACTGCTGTAACATGGAGTGGTCCTGGTTATATTACAAATAATGAATCTTAAGTCAGCACTAATCTAGTTTCTAATGAAGTGATTGTTATCAGTATATTACCTGAGGATCCAGAGTTTTCTACCATTGTATTACATACAGTGGCATGCAAAAGTTTGGGCACCCCTGGTCAAAATTTCTGTTACTGTGAATAGTTAAGTGAGTAGAAGATGAACTGATCTCCAAAAGTCATAAAGTTAAAGGTGAAACATTCTTTTTCAACATTTTAAGCAAGAATAGTATATTATTTTTGTTTTGTACAATTTTAGAGTGAAAAAAGGAAAGGAGCACCATGCAAACGTTTGGGCACACCAAGAGATTTGAGCTCTCAGATAACTTTTATCAAGGTCTCAGACCTTCATTAGCTTGTTAGGGCTATGGCTTGTTCACAGTCATCATTAGGAAAGGCCAGGTGATGCAAATTTCAAAGCTTTATAAATACCCTGACTCCTCAAACCTTGTCCCAACAATCAGCAGCCATGGGCTCCTCTAAGCAGCTGCCTAGCACTCTGAAAACTAAAATAAATGATGCCCACAAAGCAGGAGAAGGTTATGATAAGATAGCAAAGCGTTTTCAGGTAGCCGTTTCCTCAGTTCGTAATGTAATTAAGAAATGGCAGTTAACAGGAACAGTGGAGGTCAAGTTGAGGTCTGGAAGACCAAGACAACTTTCCGAGAGAACTGCTCGTTGGATTGCTAGAAAGGCAAATCAAAACCCCTGTTTGACTGCAAGAGACCTTCAGGAAGATTTAGCAGACTCTGGAGTGATGGTGCACTGTTCTACTATGCAGCGACATCTGCACAAATATGACCTTCATGGAAGAGTCACCAGAAGAAAATCTTTCCTGTGTCCTCACCACAAAATTCAGTGTCAGAAGTTTGAAAGGAACATCTACACAAGCCTGATACATTTTGGAAACAAGTCCTGTGGACTGATGAAGTTAAAATAGAACTTTTTGGCCACAATGAGCAAAGGTATATTTGGAGAAAAAAGGGTGCAGAATTTCATGAAAAGAACGCCTCTCCAACTGTTAAGCATGGGGGTGGATCGATCATGCTTTGGGGCTTGTGTTGCAACCAGTGGCACGGGGAACATTTCACTGGTAGAGGGAAGAATGAATTCAATTAAATACCAGCAAATTTTGGAAGCAAACATCACACCGTCTGTAAAAAAGCTGAAGATGAAAAGAGGATGGCTTCTACAATAGGATTATGATCCTAAACACACCTCAAAATCCACAATGGACTACCTCAAGAGGCACAAGCTGAAGGTTTTGCCATGGCCCTCACAGTACCTGACCTAAACATCATCAAAAATCTGTGGATAGACTTCAAAAGAGCAGGGCATGCAAGACGGCACAAGAATCTCACAGAACTAGAAGCCTTTTGCAAGGAAGAATGGGCGAAAATCCCCCAAACAAGAATTGAAAGACTCTTAGCTGGCTACAGAGAGCACTTACAAGCTGTGATACTTGCCAAAGGGGGTGTTACTAAGTACTGACCATGCAGGGTGCCCAAACTTTTGCTTTGGGCCCTTTTCCTTTTTTGTTATTTTGCAACTGTAAAAGATGGAAATAAAAAAGTAATCTATTAAAGAAATGTGTCATCTTTAACTTTATGCCTTTTGGAAATCAGGTCATCTTTTACTCTCTTAGCTATTCACAGTGACAGAAATTTTGACCAGGGGTGCCCAAACTTTTGCATGCCACTGTATAATCATGTTCTACCAGTGTAATGTTCCACCCACTGAAGTAGCAGTCTTGCTTGGACTATGTGGTGATATACTGGCTGCTCCATACTTATTGGCATTTCCCCATGCAAGTGTCAGCAAGCTTGGGGTTCCTGCATATGCATGTGTGAACACAGAAGTCCCAAACTGGCTGGCTGCACTCTCCTGGGTTTTTCCCAACTGCAACTAAACCTGGACTCCCCATGGAGCCCTGAAGAGAATGCAAGGTTCCCTGAATATGCCTATCAAATCTGTGCCAATGTCTCAACTCATTTGAATGCAGAGGGAGAGTTGTGAGGGCAAAGTACAAGATGATTTACATGTTTTGGAATTAAGTGAGTTCAGTTAAATACCTTTCACTACCTTGAAGTGTTCTCAATAGGTTTAATTTTTTTTATCTGGCTGTCCTTTTAAAACTGATTTTTAATCATTTTAAAATATTTGATTGAGATTTAAAAGATTGGTGTTTGACAAGGTCTCTGGAAGTCACAGAGAACATTCCCTGCATGTTCTGTACCTCTTTTTCCTGCAGGATTAACAGACATCTAATGGTCTAACATTCCTCTCAACAAACAGTGCAGATGAGGGGATCTACATTTTAGGGAAGTGCACTTTTGTGAGGAAGGTCCCAATGTTGTTCAGACCCTCGCCATTGACATTCAGGGGAACGTTTTCCAGCAGGTGACACTGGGGGATGTACTTAAGGTTGGTTTAGACCTTTGCTGAGGAGAAGTTTAAACTCAAAATATTAACTCATTTTTCTCTCTCCACATATTCCGGCTGACCTGCTCAGCATTCCCAAGTATTTTCCATTTTTTTCCCCAGATTTCATTCATCTGCAGAGTTTTTCACTTTTGGGAAGTTTGAATCTACCTGTCCTTGCCCTCAGCAAGAAATTCTGGGCCTTTGACTCTTGATGTTTATTAAAACATTCTGTGACTTAACGAGGAAAGACACACCCTTAATTTCAAAACTTAAAAACGTCAAATTACTTAAGCATCAAATTTTTACTTTGAGCCAGTTACAATGCCTAAACCTAATTATTTAAAATTTAATAATTTTTTTAGTCCAGGAAATGGTTGCTTTCAAGAGTGCATTGGTTAAATAATATTTAAAACAAATATAATTCAACAACCCCAGGGTGTGAAACACATAATGCACGCACTTATTGTAATGCTGAACCGTTGCAAACACCTGCTGGTCTCGGGTTAATTCAGGCACGATTACTCATCCAGCCACAGCTGATCGTGTATCGATCACATCAATACAACACGCAGCACAAAGCACTCATAAATCCTCCAAATCCTACTGCCAGAAGCCTTTTATAAATTAGTGTAAAAAGCAATTGACAGCCAGCTCCAACAGAATAAGAACTCATGTAACTTGAGATGCGCTTTGCTAGAATGTGAACTGCCTCTTCTCTATGTAGCTTATTGAGAGGGACACTGGACTGCTGGATACTGAACCCTGAAGGGATGCACAACCTGCAAGCAGTATAAGCTCTGTGACAATTGTTGGAGGCAGCTGTCTGCAATGGTTTCAGCCATCAAAAAAATACACAGTTAAATGAGAGAGCGAACCTATATGACAGATTGCTGGTACAACAATAAACAAAAGCAATAACTCTTCATAAATCATGGCTGGACTTCAGCTGGAGTATTGTGTTGTGTTATGGGGACCACAATTTAAAAACAATGGCAACGCCACTGAGGGGGTCTGGAGGGGACTTACTGGAAGGGCTTTGGTTATACGGACAAGCAAGGAATAGTGGAATTAGAGGGAATCTGACCCACCAGTCCTGTAAGATGGCCATCACCTGGTGCAGTGGGGTAAAGGGCTTCTAGCAGAGTCAGCTGCATTTGCATATCTGCTACTAAACCAAGTTCCTGAGTTGATGGAAGTGTCCCATAAGCAGGGCATATAAATGTGCTACTTCAAGAGCTCAGTTTGAAAGAGCCTCCATAATTAGTGATGTCTCTTTGACTCCCAATTCTTTTGTTCATTGTTAGACAGGAGCTTCCTGTACAGAAGCTATGCAAAGGAGCAGAGTTTCACTTGCAGATCAGAACAGACCATCCCCAGGTTATGAGCATCTGATTTTTGAACACCCCTAAGTACAAATGAGCTCCCATAATATCTATCATTAAATTAAGAAGTCCAAAATATGTACATACGTTTGCTCCTACGAATAACAGAACTAGATTTCTCTCTCTCTCTACTTTTAGTAATTGTTCTTTCTTATCAGTCTTATGTGCTTTTGATGCCATTCATTACAGTACTGTGGAGGAACAGTTACCATATCAAGAGATTTTTGTATATTTTCCGACTTAAGGACAAAACTGACTTATGGACGTCTGTAAAAACAGAACCCGTTCGTTACCCAGGGAGAGCTGTATTCAGTAACCCTTCTCTAGAATGTCCCATTGTTGAATTTGTGTGTTACCTCTTACAGCCTCAGCACATCCTAACCCATTTTACAACCAATCTTTACAATCTGAAACACAGTCACTTTGCAACAAGCAAGCTCCTTCTAAGAGCTGTATGAAATTAACTGCACATCTGCTTTAGTCACTATGGTGGAGGGGCAAATAAATATCATCAATATCCAGAGAAATGTCCCCTTCCTCCCTTTTTCCTGCTATCATGGGACCCTTTTAGTCCACCAGAATGGGCATACAGAGCCTTGTTTTAATATTTCATTTGAACAATGGCACCTACAACACTACAGCACCCTCTCAGTATTATATTGACTGTCAGGCTAGATTTTGTACTTTAGTCTTTGGAATGGAACCTGACTTGGAGCTCCCTCACAGGCACAAGGATGAAAATCAGGGTGGTCAGTATGACAGGTAATTGGGGTAGAAGAGGGGGGGATGGTTCAACAGCAGATGACTGGGGCAAGGAGTTCTGCATTGTGCACAAGTCCCCAGCTTTGTGAATTGGGAGAGGGGCCAATGCAGTTTAGTAGTTGCTGAGAATGTGCCTAGAGGAGGTGGTAAGTAATTAGCTCATGGGGATGACCCACATCAGGCAGGGTCCCAGTTTCGGGCTTGGACCTTTCTGGAAGATTCCCATTAAAAGGCACAGAAGCAGACTGCATGGAGTAGTGCGGGCAATGACATGCTGAAAGTGCGCATACAAGAACACAAAAGAAAGGAGAAGCAGGCCACTCGGCCCCTCAAGCTTGCCCTGCCATTCAACCTGATCATGGCTGATCTGCCCCTGGTCTCAATTCTTCTTCTGTGCCAGTTCCCCAAAGCTCTTAATTCCCTGATCTTTCAAACTTTACCGTGGGTATTTTTTTTGTCAAATTGCAAGGTTTAAGGTTTTTCCATAAGCAGTAACACAAGCAAAAAGAACAAGTACCCCAAAATTTCTTTATATGCTTCATAAAGGACCACTAACTCATACAATAGCACTTTGGAGCAGATACACCAATATTACTTAAGAGCCTTAATTCATTAACCATAGTACATTATAGCAAATTTACTAATTCATGGTCTACTGTACATGATAGTGAACTCACAATACCTAATACAGCCGCTACACAAATCTTTTAATATACCCGAGACCATATATTATAACAAGTTTACTCATCTTTGCTCTGTTGTATATAAGTGAACATATTTGCCCTGACAATGGATATATTATAAGGAGTTCACTAATTCATACTATGTTGTGCATCATGAGCACACTAATCCGGAATTATATACCGAGCACAGTATTCCTTAAAACTACATAATAGCTATTCATGTTGTATATTTAATGAAATTATTAATCCAGGATAATGTAAATACACCAAATTCATTAATCCATACAATAGTATATTTTACAACAAACCAATCCATGAAAATGCTGCATATTTTTATTGAGTAGAAAGACTATATTATCCTGTGTATGTTACAAGGATAACAATGCAGAAAACAATGTCCAACTCTTAGAGTCGAAGATATTCAGCACAGAAATAGGTGCTTTGTCCCACAAAGTCTGTATCGACCATCAAGTGCCCATTTTACTCTCCCCACATGCCCAACAACTCCCCTCAGATTCTACCATTCGCTTACACACTAGGAGCAATTTACAGTGACCAATTAACCTACCGACCTGCACATCTTTGGGATATCATATATTACAGTAAACAAACTTTTGAGTTTGCAGAGACAGTTTGAAGTGAGAGCAGGAAACCATGGTTTGACAGTGTATCTGACACTGGAGAGAATGTGATAGCAGAGAGGCCACTGGGCAGAAGCACTGACTTCAAACATCGGACACCACTTCCCTAAGATTCTAACCAGCGTACAGGTTCATCAATGACCTTGAATATGAACTCACACCTTATCTAAATGATCAAGGCCTGCTTTGGCATTAAGGGCTCTACCTAATCAGTCCAAGGCATCCATCTTACTCGAGGATGGTGAAAAAAAAATCAAAAGAAAGCTGTAGATGCTGGAAATTTGAGATAAAAACAGAAAATGCTGGAAACACTCAGCAGGTCAGGCAGCATCTGTGGAAACAGAAACAGATTTAACATTTCACGTCTGGGACCCTTCATCAGTTCTGGTCCCAGACCTGAAACATTAACTGTATCTCTTTTAATAAACAGCTTGCTGGAGGAACTCAGCGGGTCGAGCTGCGTCTGTGGAGAGAAAGGAATTGTTGACATTTCAGGTCGAGACCCTGCATCAATACAGGGCTTCCCTCCACAGATGCTGCTCGACCTATTGAGTTCCTCCAGCAGACTGCTTGTTGCTCCAGATTCCAGCATCTGCAGTCTCGTGTCTCCAAATGTTTCTTTTAGTTTGAGTGCTGAGTATTTCCAGTATTTTCTGTTTGGTGCCTTCCTTAACCTTTCCATCATTACTGATCACCCCCACTCACTCTCCACCACCCTCAGCCCCTTGCCCTATTACCGCCCCAGCACCCATTCAACCCATCTGCTAAAACTCAAGCTCTCCCACCCCCACCCCTCCCCATCTGACCATCTGCAGGGTAATCCTCTTTCTGACTTGATTCCTCCATAGACTCTGTGATGACGAGAAGCCTGTGGACATAAATTGGGCTTCCCTGCTTCAGAATATGTTACACTAGGCAGTAATGTATCAAGGAACAAGATACAATTCTTATGCTGGAGACATATACTTAGCACACTGTCCATTCATCTTCAGAACCCAATCATGACTGTATCCCCTGCACATACAGCATTAGCTCTGCTCATGCAGGAGTTGGACCTGAATACAAAACAATGAAGTGTTACAAGGATAGCTGTCATGGGATGTGTCGCACTAATACTGTACCAAGTGTTCTCCCGAGATTGAGGAAAAGGTAGTTACTACTGGATTGCAATGCATCCAATCAGCTGTTATTGACCCATTAAGTGCCTGAAGCTGACATTAAGTTGCAGAAACTGGAAACGTTTATCACTTTGGAACCGTTGTCTTTAACCTTGGTGGGAGCAGAATTACCAGAGGACATACTTGACTCACACAATCACAATCTATTGATATATCCCATTGACTTACAATTATCTTATACTCAAACGCACACACACTGTGCTACATACTTGTCTCTGGAATACACATTGGGCATTGGCTGCATTAGGTGATGTAATTTGCAATATTTGTAACCCTTGACTACATTTCCAAATATCCACTTAAAATATTTTAAATCAAACCACCAGCCCACAATTTTGTACATGGAGCAAGATGCAATCGCTGATCCCTGTGACCAATAAACTCTCCCAGTGCACAAAGAAAAATGTTGTGCCTTCCTTACCAATTTTTTTTTCCTTCTCCCAGACCCCACCCTCCTGACACCACCATATCTTTAAATTAACTTCATGATGATTGCTGCAGTAAATACTGGGTCCTCACAGTTAACACTTAGTTCAATGGAATTAAACTTTAGAAGTGGAGCACACTAACTTTACTATACAGTATATTCATGTTCAGAACAAATGACCAAGGAAGAACTTCTTTCTCCCCATTAAAGTCATGCTTATTCTTATCTTGGGTTTCAAAACTCAGATCTCCTCTCCCACTGTTCTAATTCCCCTGCAACCTATGGTCAGTTTTACATAGCTTGCTGAGAACAGTCACACTGGGTTTCAATATGAGAAAGCAACAAGATTAACCACATTGCTTTTTATTTTAAAAAAACATTTCAAAATGAGCTGAACTATTGAAGAGAAGATATGCAAATATTTATACAAAGTCTGTGACTGATGATTACAATACTAGAAACAACAGAATCAATACAGGCCATGAGCTCACTGTGTCAATGGTCTCTGACCACCAACTGGACACCAGTACATTTCTACATCCCATGTTAACTGTGTGGATTCAGAATTAGGGCAGGAATCAGATATGGATGCAGAGTCCAGTGTTTCTGAATAGGCCTATCAACATCATCTGCTATACAGACTCACATATTATGGCTGGTACAGTAAAACTCTATTAGTCAGGACTTTGATGGCACCTGATTAACAGATATTTTGGGCTTTTGGATGTTATTCCTTTTAATACCTATGTAATTCACTTTTGTTTTTGATATTACGTGGTAAAATAATACATTTTCCAGTGGACCTGGCAAATTTCAATGGAACGTAGGAATCAGGGCCCCAGTGAGCTTCAAGGGTATGCGGGAATTAGGGCCAGTGTGCAGACGCAAAACCATTGGGAGCTCTGAATAGTTGGAAAGCGTTTTACCATGTTTGGGGGAATGCTGGACCATGGCAGGTCCATATGAACCTACCAAATGAAACTACCCCATTCCTTTATTAAAAAAGAGAGGGAATCAGAAAAGCAGCAAGCTACAGGCCAGTTAGCTTGACATAGGGAGAACTTTAGAAGCTGCTTTTAAAGATGTTATAGCAGGGCACTTAGGAAACTTCAAGGTAATCAGGCAAAGTTCTGGCAAATGGAGTACAAGGTGGGAAAATGTGAAGTCGAGCATTTTGGCAAGAAAAATAAAAAGGCATATTATCTACATGGTGAGAGATCACAGAGTTCTGAAGTACAGAGGGAGTTGTATGCCCTGTTCCATTCTCTAGATCACAGCCACTGCACCACCCTATGCCCCAACTTTAATCGGAGTACATTTGAGATGTGCCTGGTCCAACCCATCCCAATGCAGCCCAGGAGTAAAGGCAAGTCATTAATCCTCAGACTCTCTCCCATGACAGCAACCACTCTGACACTATAGTGATATTCCCAGCAGGAAATGGGAAAAAACTTCAGCACAAGGAGGTGCCAAGGGTAGCTGCATTATACCACTGCAATCATAGCCACGATTTGTCACCCAGCACTGGGCGAGGTTAAACAACAGCTGAGGCTGCAACTGGTTCTGTTCATTATAAAAGATTTACAGATCACGTATAATTATGGGAGGAGTGAACGTATTCATACGGGGCTCTGATCTGAATGTGGGTTAGGAAATCAAAAGGATGCTGGAGCTTCAGTTGGATGTGGGAGAGATTATTAGGATTTCAACAGTAGGGTCAGGTGAGGGCATTGTCAGGGGACAGGAGTGGGTGGGGTGGGGCTGGAAGTGGATGATCAGGGCACAATCAAGGTGAAGCCTGGTGGTGGGGGATTGAAGAAAATCAGCAGTGTGGCAGTGGCAGTGAAAGTTAGCGTAAAATTTTACTTGTGTGGACTTGCCCACGGCCCAGGCATTACAATACAAGACAATGGGTCAACTCGCCTTGTTGCCCTCCAGCTTACAGTGAAGCAGGCTCCAGACAGGCAAGCCCCTGGGTTGTGTAAGGGTTCTGTTCCCAAGGAATGTCTGTAAGCTGATTTCTCCAAAAGTGAGAAACATCCATTCTCTAAAGCTACCCATATCCTATCGTTCCACGTACACTTACTATAATTCTTTCATTTGATTAAACATTCACCCTAACATAACCCATAATTAAATTAATGAAATATACACCATATCCAGTCAGTAACAAATACTATGAAACATTTTATTATCCTTATTACTGGCTTGAAAAATGCTTTAAAAATGTATGGGAGAATTTGCATAAAGTCAGATTTCCATAAGTCAGGTCATTCGTAACCGGGGGGGCCCCCATATTATTTTTCTTTTAATATTTGTTTAGGCCAGGATCTATTGTAGTGAGCTTCTTGAACCATTGCAGTTCTTCTGGGGGTGGTTGGGGAAAGAATTCCAGACGAGCGACGATGAGGACCAGCAACACATTTCCACGTCAGGGTGGTGTTCTAATGCTCCTGCTGCTCCAGAGCTAAGTTGGGTCAGGTCCTGGAACCATGCAGTGAGCAACATGATCTCATCCAGCACCAGGACGTTTGGTCAAATTCCTTTGGGTAGCACAAGAAAAACCTTATGAACATAGAACAGTGCAGCACAGGAATAGGCTCATTGGCCCACAATGTCTGTGCTGAACACAATGCCAAATTAAACTAAATCTCTTCTGCCTGCACATGATCCATATCCCTCCATCCCTTGAATATGCATGTGCCTATCTAACAGCCTCTTAAATGCCACTATCGTAACTGCTTCCACCACTTCCCCCAGCAGCCTGTTCCAGGCACCCACCACTCACTGTGTACAAAAAACTTGCCCTGCACATCTCCTTTGAACTTTCTCCCTCTCACCTTAAATGCATGTCCTCTAGTATTTGACATTTCTGTCCTGGGAAAAAGACTCTGATTGTCTTCCCTATTTATACCACTCATAATTTTATAACCTTCTGTCAAGTCTCCCCTCAGCCTCCAAAGCTACAGAGAAAACAACCTAAGTTTGTCCAACCTCTCCTTATAGTTCATAGCCTCTAATCTATGCAGCATCCTGGTAAACCTCTTCTGTACCCTTTCCAAAGCCTCCACATCCTTCCTGTAATGGGGCAACCAGAATTGTGCACAATATTCCAAGTGTGGCCTAACCAAAGCTTTATATAGCTGCAACATGACTTTGTGCCATGTTGCAGCTATATAAAGAGCAACTAGAGTAAGAGCTATCCCCTTGTGTTCTGGCCCAAGTGGTGAATATGATTTTACACACCCACCCCCCCCCCCACTCACCTTTTTCCACCGCCAGCGCCTACGTTTTTGTGATAAATGAGAACCAGGCATTGGTTTTAGGAGAAGGGAGAAGAGAAATCAGTTTCTCACCATTGCAATGTTGAGTATTAAAATAATCCTAGTTATCCCTTATTATATCAAGTGATCTTAGACAATATGATATGAATGCACCTTCTTATATTTTTGAACATTGGGCCCTTTGAGAAAATACTTCCTAAAGTGCCAAATATTTAAGAAAGCCCTTTCCCCCTTCCTGAATTTTATCTACCTCTCCGCCACTTGATTACCAAAGCTACAAGTGACCTCGATGTTGAAGTTAAAATCTAGAAAACTGAACCACAGGAATTACAAAGTAAGAACAGCTGGTGGCCTTGTAGGGTCACTCCAGGGGATAACAAAAGAGTGACCTGGCTGAGTGCAAGGAAATTTAAATGAAACCAGTATGATCCCAAAGAGAATTCAATGTTTAGGTATTGGAGGCTATGTTGTACCTAGTTGAAACAACTGAAGTTTGGAAGGTTCTTTGTAACTTAAAGCTCCTAGATGCTTCAAATTGGATCGTGATTGATGTATGGTTACCAATATGTCACCCTGATTGTATCTGTACTTTGGTTAATCACACAGTTATGGTTGCACAGGAATTATAATACCTCATAGAAGGACTTCAATTCAATTCCACTGAATGGAAGTTCAGATGCAGAGCACAGGGTGCTGGCACAACTATACAGTGCTTTCAGTGTTACTGACCATGGAAGTGTTTCTGGGCAAAGACTAACAAAGCATGTGTGTGCGTGTGAATGTGCTACTTGTGCATTTTTCAGTCTCCTACTGACCACTGGGCAATCTGCTGATGTGGACAAGCGGAAAACAGTATAAAAGCTTTCCATACACCTGATGGCAGATAAAAACACGAGTCAGTATTTCCAAGGATTCCACTTAAAACATTTTAAAAAGTTAAATCTTCCAAAACAATTCTCATGGATCAGATTGCAGAGTAACCAGGGCTAATTTCAACACAGATGATGAATTTTCTCCTTTGACCTCCATTCTCACTGGAAGGTTATAAGTGTCCAATAATTTCCCCACCCACAGGTCAGACCAGCACTGATTTCTCTGCGGAGCACACCTACCCAAAGGCAATACAATAGAAGCCTGCCAAACACACTGAAGGAAATGATTTCATAGTGCCAGCCCAGACTGATTACTGACACAAGCAGTGAGGCAGTGCTTTTGGTTTTAATTACACATTCCAGTTGAAGGGGCAAGGTAGACGGTGCAGGACATCAGATGATGAAGATGAGATAACTGAGGAAATTATTTCTTTAGGTTTGCTGGAGCGCAGAATCCTCTGCCACAGGAAGAAACTGAAACCAACCAAGATCACAGAGCCTTTGAAGGGAAGAATTGGCAAACAATTCAAATAAAGGAATATATGGAGCTTGCTTATTAAGAGGAGATCATTCCAGCTCCCAGCAGACCAACTCCATTAATCCTATTCCCCTTCTTACTCTCCCATGCCCCTGCAATTTACTCACCCACACAAACCCTATCAACTCCTCTTTGACTCTTTTGCCACTCACCTACATCTGGGAGAATAGATGGGAATATTAGGAGAATAAAATGGGCTTAGTGTGGGATTGGTGTAAATGGTGGTGGGCCGAAGAGTCTGTTAATGTGCTGTATGCTTCTACGATTACATGACTATCAAGCATGCATCTGCAATGTTCCCATTTTATCTTTCCCACATTCCCATCAACTCCTCCCGGATTCTCCCACTCACCTACGCACTAAGGGCAATTTATAGCAGCCAATGAACCTACCAGCCTCCATGTCTTTTGGACATGGGAGGAAACCAGAGCACCCAGGGGAAACCCATGTAGTCACAGGGAGAATGTGCAAACTCCACACACAGACTGCACCTGAGGTCAGGTTTTAACCCTCTGGCAAAGATAAGTGTGATTTGATTAGTTTGATAGTGTGTGTATGAAGATTTTACGATGATTTTGCACTATTCAAAGTCTCAAAAAGCCTGTAGATCGTCAGAGAAGTGAATGAAAGAACAGAGAAATAGACAAGGTAGTTTTCAGGTAGAACAAATAATCAGACCAAATTATTAGGGAGGCACAGTGGTGCAGCTGGAAGAGCCACTGCCTCACAGCTCCAGTGGCCCGGGTTCGATCCTGACCTCAGGTGCTGTCTGTGTGGAGTTTGCACGTTCTGCCTGTGACCACATGGGTTTCACTAGGTGCTCTGGTTTCCTCCCCATCCCACAGACATGCAGGTTTGTAGATTAATTGGCCACTGTAAATTGCCCCTAGTGTGTAGGTAAGTGGTAGAATCTGGGGGGAGTTGATGGGAATGTGGGGAGAATAAAATGGGATTAACGCGAATGCATGTTTGATAGAGACACAAGAGACTGTAGATGCTAGAATCTGGAGCAACAAACACCACCCTCCCCCCTTCTACCTGGTACAACCTGCCCATCATCATTCACCCCTCCTCAGTCCACCAATCACCTCAGACTCCTGTCTCACCTCTCCCCTTCATACTGGCCATCTTTCCTCTCCACTCTCAGTTCTGATGCAGGGTTTCCACCCAACATGTCTACAATTCTTTTTCTCCCACAGATGCTGCTTGACACACTGAGTTCCTCCAGCAGACTGTTTATTGCATGCTTGATAGAGTCATGTAGTTATAGAGGCATCCAAACATTCCCAGTCCTTCAGCCCACCAAGCCTGCACCAACCATCAAGCACCCATTTATAGCAATCACATTTTATTCTTCTCATTCTCCCCCCTCAGCTCTCCTCAGATCCGGCAAAGGGAACCAAGCTGGTGTAACTTAAGGTCTTTTTGCTCCCTGCATCTACTTAGCATGTCTTAGGAGTGTAGGATTCTTCCTTAATGTCAGTTTCTTGTGTTCAGCCCGTCTGAGTGGAACAGTTTAATCCAGCAGCCGTTTTGGAGACTGAGGTGTTCCTGGGTCCACACTATCCCTGCAGCAGCTCCAGCTGCTTACATCAGGAGTGCTCCTGAACCTCATACCAATGGTCAGCTATACTCCTGCAGTTCAAATGGTCCCCATTTAATGAACAGAGTAGACAATCCTTATCCAGCCAACAACGAAAAGTGCACAAAACTGCACACAGCTGATGTTACATGTAACTAACATACTGCCTGTATGCCGATGTATATAGACTGCACCACTTCCAGTTAGAAGGCTCACCACTACTTTTGAGGGAAATAGGGATGGGTAATAAATACAGGTCTTGCTTCTGCCAACTCGAGAAATACTCAGGCTTTGAACATGTAAACTTGTTCACTCAGTAACATCGACAGCTCTCCTCCTCTTTCATCCATGATGCTGGCTTCACAAACCCCTCAGACAGGTTTGTCACTGATAAAAGGAAAATCTCTTTAAAAGCTGGCAATGAGATCGCAATACCATTTCCTTACAAGCCCTCCAAAGGAGGGAGGTTCAAAAATTATCAGCCTTCTCTTCCCTCAAATCATCTTGATCCACATTTGATCCCAATATAATGAAAGAGCCTTCTCACTTTGCATGATATTCTTGTCACATTTAGTCCTCAATGATCAACTCCCTTCCACTCAACACTGTACCCTTTGAACAAGACCAATTATGGCTGGCCGCAAATGATCATCGATTTCAATCGTTGTTTTTTCTTTTCCATTCTATTTAGCATTTGTTTGCCCGGGTGTGTGCACGTGAAGTGAACCGTTTGATGTTGCTGACAGCTGTACAAGAGACCAGGATCACATTGATCAAAGCGAGCATACATTTTGAACCTCATGCATGAAGTGAACCCAAAATATCAAAGGAATCTGGGACAGTGTGGCAGCTTCACTGGAACGAGCGCTCAAAAAAAAATCACCCATTTGGAAAATGCCAGCCCAATAGAATATATCAACAAGTCATCATGATTTTTCAGAGTCCAGTATTAAATGTATGTCTGTATACGTTCAGCCAGGGCTCAGAGGACACAGACTTAGCTCCACTGCCACAACTTAAGCATAACATTTTTTTTAAATAGTGCTGAGGATATTTGCTATTTACCCAAGAAGCCAGATAGAACTTCATCTGAACATCTCACAAAAGACACAGCACTTGATGATTCAGCATTTCCTCAAAGTTGCATTAGTGCCAGATGAGATTTGTGACCTAATCATAGAGAGAGACAGTCCCTCAGCCCACCAAGTCCGCACTGACTATCAAATACCCACATTTACACCAATCCTACCCTGAACTTCTTTATTCTTCCCACATTCCCATCAACTCATCCCAGATTCTACCACTCACCTATACAGCAGGGGTAATTTACAGTGGACAATTAACCTACCAGTTGGGATGTGGGAGGAAACTGAAGAATCCTGGAGAAACCCACATGGTCACAAGAAGAACCTGCAAACTCCACACAGACAGCACCTGAGGTCAGGATTGAACCTGGGTTGCTGGAGCTGTGAAGGAGCAGTTCTACCAGCAATGCCACTGGCCCACCCATGTACTCAAGTCCCTGGGGTATCTCTTGCTAAGGTCAGCTGGAAAAAGCCTGGTACTCACATGGTCAGAATACAATGGTGCATCCACATATGCCTATAAAACTGGCAAGACCTTTCTCACTCACTTATGACACTGGATGCGAAACACCTTACGAGGCAGTGTGTCCTGCCTCCAGAGACAAGACACTCCCTCATGTAAATCTGATCATAGAAATAAGGTACCAGTAGCCACAGTATCAGCAGTGTGCACCTCCAAAGCTGCTCCTGTACTGTACCGTTGCACGGATGATAGAGTAAACTGACAGGCCTCTTTAGTAATTCACACTCGTCAGTTTTCCGCTACATAAAACATTAGCAGCATCTCTGTTATGCCAATCAATCTCAGTTAACCCTTTGAAAGCTCACTTTGACAACACGGCTCCCAGATGGAGATGTTAGAGATATTTATTTCCCATGGCTGCGAAGGACAGATCAGTGGAAGGAAACTATGCCGAGCTCTTCTGGTGTTGCATTACACAGAGAACACCGTCAGCGTTACACTTCACCTAAAGACAACTCAATCACTGCCACATTTCTCAAACACACCTCGTGCGCCTCAAGTCAAATACCTCGAGGCAATGAAGAGATACAACAGATCTGGATGCATAATAATGTGAAGCGTTTGTGAAGGAGTGACAACCGTACAGGGGATGAACACTGCAATAAAACAAAAGTTAATAAATCAGAAATGGAGTTTAATACACACAACCTCCAGTGTAATGAATTACTAATAGGTGGGGCTTGAAACATTCTGCAGCATCCTCCCCAGTGCTTCCAGTGACCTTCCTGCTTTCATGTGTATTTAGATAAACACTCGGGAGAAGTACAAATTGTCAGGATAAGAGGAGGGGTGGTTAAAGGAACACGATGACACAATGGTTAAATTCCTGCAATAACAGCCAGAGTTCTGGATCACTGATCCAGACACACGAGTTCAAATCCCACCATGGCAGCTGGGAATTTAAATACAAGTAATTAAATGAATTTGCAATGTTACAAAAAAAAATTAGCCTCAATAATGCTAAGTATGGAACAACTGGACTGATTTACTAATGTCCTTCGGTGGGGGGGGGGGGGGTGGAATCTGCCATCCTTGCACAGTCTGACCGATATGTAACTCAAGACCCACCCATGTGGTTGACTCTAACAACCCCCTCAGTTCAGGGGCAGTAAATCCTGTCAACAAATAAAGGGGGCAAATAGGGCACAAACACTGGCACAGATTCATTTGGCCTATTTCTGTGTGCTGTACTCCCTATCAAATTCTAAGAGTCACAGAGCCATACAGCATGGAAACAGGCCCTTCAGCCCACCATAAGCTGTGCCTTCTGGTGATAGAATAAAACAGGCTGCGTCACATTATGCCCTTCATGTAGACGACGAGGTCAGGTCTGGTGGTAAAATCCCATCACAATTTTCATTTGTCTGGAATGGATTCTCTACGCTTAGAGAGGCACTTACACATCCTGTCCAAAGGTCTTTCATTAAACAATGAGAAGAGCTGGACTCTGTTAGTTTACTTGTTCAGAACACCAAGGTGTAGCAGCCACCATTGTTTTCATTGTCTTAGGCCTGTGATGTGTTTAATGATTTGAGAAGGATGTTATTTGGTTAATTTTTCCAAATCAGAGAGAGAAAAAAAATCAGCGTGGTTTCCCTTTACTGAGTTACAATCCGTGCCAGGGAAAGTTGGCTCAGCCTCAAAACCAATAGCCCTCCGGGTGGCATTGGGCAAAACAGAGATATTCAGTGGAAACTACTCAGTTTAGATATAATATGCATCATTTTATTCCAGGTGCATTTCCATGCCTCTGATAAGGCCATTCTGCCTCGCGAGGCCACTGCATGAGAACAGGAACAGGCCATTCAGCCCCTCAAGCCTCTTGCATAGGAATAAGGTGAGCCCACAAGTGTATTATACAGCAACTGGACATATCATTCAACCTGGAGCCTGTTGCTAGGAGCTGGAATAAGCCAGTAATCAGAGTTCCAGACTCCAGACCAGAGAGAGAAATGCTTCCATTCTCAGTGGTAGTTGGATCTTTACCTCCCCCATTCGGGAATGAGAGCCTTAACAGAAAGTTAGTAATTAGCTGCAGAACTTAGAATTGCGCAGGACAGTATAAAAATCATTATGATAATTTTACCATTACCTTTGACCTTCTACAACTTGCATTGGGCTCCTATCCCAGTCCCTCCTGGGACTGAAAAATTGCTCTTGGCCGCAGTCTGGGAAAATAATGATTTCGTGCAATCAGGTCAAACACTGAGTACCGAGATGGATGACATGTCATTCAGAAATCACCGAACTCTCTGGGATTATTAAGGACCTTGACCTGTGACGGTGACAACCCTGCTCTCTGCTGTTGATGAAATACATCAAAGCCACTTTTAGTTAGAGAGAACAATCAACTCACAACTGGGCTAGATGGGCTTGCAAGTCCTCAGCTGTCAAAAGGGAGATTTTTAGCATGGCTGTAGTTGTAGAAGGAAAATAAAGCATATGGCCATAATGTAAATGCAGGCCATCATTTTACTGTGGCTTTTAGTTTTTCTTTGGCTGTTGTAACTGTATTTTTAAGTTCTCTTTTTTCAGGAAGGGAAGGAATTTAAGAAATTAAAATTAATTTAAGGCAGCAAGGACATCTGTGCAGGGTCTTGAGTTACAAGGAGAGGTTGCGTAGACTAGGACTTTATTCTATGGAACGTAGGAGATTGAGGGGTGACCTGACGTATATAAGATCATGAGGGGCATAGACAGGGTGAAAGCACATAGTCTTTTTCGCCAGGGAGGAGGTGCTAAAAACAAGACAGCATAGGTTTAAGATCAGAGGCGAGAGATTTAAAAGGAACATCAGGGGCAGCTTCTTCATGCAAAGGGTTGTGCGTATTTGGAATGAGCTGCCAGAAATAGTGGTTGAGGTGGGCACATTAGCAACATTTAAAAGCCATCAAGATAAGTACATGGATAGGAGAGGTTTAGAGGGCTATGGGCCAAAAGCAGGCAGGTGGGACTAGCTTGCTGGGCAACAAGGGCCTGTTTCCATGCTGTAAGACTGGAGTATTATGACTCTATGGTGTCCAGAAATGCTCAACCAAATGCTGCAACTTTTTCACTTCATTTGTCAGAGTCTTCATCTATTACTGCCAGTCAATCTCTCACCAACCACCAACATCCTCAAATCATAAGTGCATGTGGACATGTGGTAATGTCATTCAAACTATTACCTTTGTATCAGACTAAAAAATATAAAGGGTAGGAGTACATCTGTCAACTTTGGTTGGGTCCTGCAAAGCTACAGATCTATTTTTTTCAAAAATAATTACTTTGGAGCAGTCATCATTATTGCTTTCTTTTGCACTATTTAAGTAGTTTATAGATTTTTATGACTTCACATTGTACTGCTGCTGTAAAACAACAAATTTCATGTCATATGTCAGTGATAATAAATCTGATGTGATTCATACTCATCACTGAAACCAAAAGCAGAAAACAATTTGGAATAATATTTATTTCACATTCTCAGAAGTTTGACCAAAGCTCTATGACATCAGTTCCCTCAATCCAATTTCCCTTTTCCCTAACAGAACTAGGATAGATTCCAAAATCAATTACACTTTGCTCAGTAGCCCCTCATGAGCACAAGTCTAAGAAGAACTTTGTCTTTGGGCAGCAAAGATGAATCATTGTATCCTCGTCAAGTTCATTCACATGTTCAAGTTCCAGTAGGGTAACAGGGTTGGGAATGAGTAAACAACCCACATCCTGCATACCAGTTCTGCTAGGATCAGCTAAGCCACCATTGACCAGAGACGGAACCCAAGGTTTGACATCAATGCTACACCACACAAGTCACTCCCAGGGATGTAGTGAGCAAAATCATTCTTCAGTTTTGACAAAGGATCTTTGACTGGAAACATTAAGTCTGTTTGTCCTTCCATACAAAGTGCCTGACCTCCTGAGTGTTTCCAACATTATCTGTTTTTACCTAGTTAAACAGAGCTGTCCACAGTACTGACTACACACGTGTTCAAAGCTAAAATACTGAAAATGTAGCACTGCACTATGGCTGGTCACAATAACTTATCTACATATATGGACAATAGCAATAGTTAGAAAATGAATTTATTACAGTTTGAGTATCTCTCTTTTACCCTCTACAAGTGACTTTGGATGTCATCCTGCATTTTAATAGCACCACTTACGACTGAGACAAGTAGCACATATGAAACATGAAGTGATTTATATCATAATCTGACAAGACTAACCCGTCTCTAGAATTTACAATTAATCATCCTTGCAACAGTTACCAATGGCGATTTCATAGTTATTGAATCTTTGACAAACCACCAGCACTTTACAACTGATCACATTTTCAACTTAAGAAAACTATACATGACTGAAGAAACAAAAATAAAGGTTATGCACACAAATGGGAAGGAGAGTAGAGCTGAGAAATTAAATCCCATCAGATACAGATAGAATGCATTAGGGACAGCAACAAAGCCAGGTTAATGTATCGAAGTGCAATGGTTGATCTGATGATGTTCAAGTCATAGATTGAGTTAGCAAGAGCTTTGGGATTAAAGAACAAGACATTATTTTACTGCCATAATCTGTTTATAATATTTTTAGCAGGATTTCAATTAAAAATAATATGTAGCATGGAAAATGAAATGAGTCACCTCATTATTGTAGTTATCAATGTGACATCACAACAATTTTAATTTTAGTTCCACATAAGACCACCAAAACTCACTTCTGCTGAGGAGGTTTCCCATCATACTCTCTGTAATTCCTTCCTTCCTTTGATTTCTAAATAGAGCTCCATTCGTACAAAATTGTGCAACTATTCTGATTATCCTCATTAGGACCAGTTCACTCACTAGGACCAAGATGTCTTCATCCATCACCCCTCTGCTCACTGACCCACTCTGACTCCTGGTTCAAACAGACCCCTACCACATGTCTGTGACCTCTTCCAGCCCTATGACTTTCCAAGAGTCCTGCATAGCCCCAATTCTGGTTCTGGTCTAATTTCAATGTTCCAACATTGTTCCTTGGCCATAAGGTTTGGAATTTAATCCCACCACCCTTCCCACCCCCATGTACTTTCACTTCTTCCCTTTCTTTAAGGCAACCAAACCATCTCTGCCTCGTTATTCCATTAGAAGATTACTTAAAACCCAGTTCTATACATAAGGATGCTTCAGCGAATCATCCTTGGCTATTTTCACTACATGCACTAAACACAAAGTTGTTGTTAAAACAGAGTAGCCTCAGAATTTAATTGGGTTAATTAGTTCATTCAGCACTAAGTAACTAGAGAGGCAGAGATGGAGGGAGAGCAAAGGTTATGTCCAAGGTGGTGTTTCTGGGTCAGGTCACACCACTCCAGAAAATGTAATGCACTGAATGCTTCTGGTTACAAATCACCCTTGTGGCATTGACACCGCTTCTGTATCTGTCCTACATGGGATGACATTATTTCATGCTGCCTTGAAAGCAGATAGCATTGCTCCAGGGAGGGACCATTGGTGGTCACTCCTGGAACAATCATCTTGTTGCACCACTACCGCGTCTGTTGCAGCTCAAATTATAGGAGGCCTCCAGGGGCAGGTCCCAGCCCAGCCCTGAGGGAGATCCCCTTCAGTACATCTAACTTGGCTGCACCTCTCATGGCAGCCCTCCCTCCCCACTGCCCTCAATCTCATCTCTCCCACCATCCCTCTCCTGGTAGCCCAGCTTTCAACCCGATTTCTGGGCAACCTCTGCCGTCAAGGCCCCGATCACTAGAACTTAGTCATCCCTGATATTCAGAACAAAATCAACTCTAACTCTCCACAAGGCCTCAATCTAGGGACCCCCCTCCCACCACCAAGTAACTCTCAATTCCGACACCCTGATCCCTGGAGATCTTCCCAATCCCACAGTATGGCCCGATCTCCAACTACCATCATCACACACCAAATGAACCCTGATCAGGCTCCTGGCTTTCTACCTCTCCAGACATGGCCTGGTCTTGTTGCATTTCACTTTGTGGAATGGGAGATTACTGTGCATAATCTGGCTGCCATGGTTTATTACAGCTCAACAGCAAACACGTTACATGCACTTTTTACGTGAATCATGCAGGGATTGTCCTCAGGACGGAGGGCTGCATTATAAAGGTGTTTTCTTTCCCACTTATCTCCTCCTGGGCTACAGTTGCCTAGAAACCATTTAACTAGACATCTTGGTCAAGTGGTGCTGTTGGTAAATTATTACACATTCCCAGTCATCGTATACAAGCCAGACGCATGCATGAGGGGCAGCAGACAGTCACTTGCTCATGGTTTGACACCATTAACTTTTAAGATAAAACCATAATTGTCAATCACATTCTGTCAGTTATTCAGCATGTCTCATCGTAAATGCCTGGCAACTCTACAGGAGGGTAATGATGGAATTGTAGATCGCAGCAGTCAACAACACAGATGGGACACTTAGGATTCCTACGTCACGTCATTACTCTGAAGCTACAATAGTGCTGCTTTGCACGCCACTAACCTAACCTCTTCCTCTGCTCCCGAGGTACATTGCCAGTTGAATGCCTGTTTAATATCTTGTGCATTCTCCCTAATTTTGGTAATAGATTTCAAAATCCACGGACAGCTGCAATTGGAACAATGTAAAAAGAATCCCCGGTCGAGATTCTCCAACCACTCGCAGATGGTGGAAAATGGAGCAGAAACTGAAGATTCACCATGATCTTGATGAATGGCAGAGGAGGCTCAAAGGGCTGGACTGTCTGCTTGTGATCCTAATGCTCTTAATTCTTATATTCTTCATTCAGAGCTGGCAGAAGCTTGCTCATGTTTTGCTTTCCCTCGATCATTTCCTCTCCTTTACATTGCTCCTATCCCTTCACACAAATGCCTAAGTTACTCTGAAAGTCTGTATCTGTTGCCCCACAGATTGCATCACCCAAAATCTGCAGAACTTGCACAATTGCTCAATGGTCAGACCGAGCTCATAATGAGAAATGTTTTATTGTTTTCAGATAACTGTGTCTTCCACTACAGTGCGATAACTAGACAATTTTACACCAGTTTGGGTGCCAACATATTATCCAAACCAAAACCTGGACCCATGCAAAAAAGGCTGCCATATCCAACCACAGATGGAATGTGATTCTGTTTGTACATATGTCCAATAAACTTCTGACCTGCTCTGTATGTATCCATGCACGTTTCCTGCACTGTTGGGAAATTCAGTACAACATACCCAAAGTCTTCAACCCTCCACTTCCCATAATCATCAGACACTCAACTCCAAAATGTCTCTGACTGCCCACCTAAGGAGCCAGACTGGGTCATTCTGGGGTTGAAGAAGAGTAGGAGATGGCTCATTTAATCATGGACAGCTTGAACAATTTAAAGCCCGTATCTTTATTCAATTTAAGTACAATTTACTTAATGAACTTATAAATCATATAATCCTCACTGGGCTCTGTCTCCCTTCACTAATCTGCTTAATGATCTTGAAGTGTTTGCTTAGGAAGCAGCTGGAAGGAGTGATTTTGTGTTGAAATCTTCCTCACCGATGGCAGAATGTACTGGTGCTACTGGGCTGAAAGGACAACTATGTCCAGCAGAGATGAAATTCATGGAACAAGGAGAAGTGGCTGTTCCCATGTCAACAAAGACTCTTACAAATTTCTATAGATGTACGGTGGAGAGCATTCTGACTGGCTGCATCACAGCCTGGTATGGAGGCTCCAATGCATAGGATCGCAAGAGGCTGCAGAGGGTTGTAGACTTAGCCAGCTCCATCACGGGCCCAACGCTCCCCACCATGGAGGACATCTTCAAGAGGCGATGCCTCAAGATGGTGACATCCATCACTAAGGACCCTCACCATCCAGGACATGCCCTCTTCTTGTTACTACCATTGGGGAGGAAGTACAGGAGCCTGAAGACCCATACACAATGATTCAGAAACAGCTTCTCCCCTCTGCCATTAGATTTCTGAACGGTCCGTGAACACTACCTCATTATTCCTTTTGCTTGCACTATTTATTTGTTTTTGTAACTTATAATAAGTTTATGTCTTTGTACTGTACTGCAGACGGAAAACAACAAATTTCATGTCATAAAGTCGGTGATAAAGAACTGAGCAAAACACAAGAAGAAATTTCTTTACATTTGTAAGCTGTACTGGCTGCCTAAAAGGGTGATGCGAACATATACAATATTAACCTTCAAAAGAAAACTGTATATACGTTTACTAAGGGCAATATTAGCGGCTCAATGGAGAAGATGCAGACAAAGCAGGACCAATAGCATGGCTCTTGCATATTGACTAAAATAGTTGCAGATTATTATTGCCATTTGGGCAGTATGGTGGTACAGTGGTTCGCACTGCTGCCTCACAGCTCCAAGGGTCCTGTTTCAATCCTGATCTCTGGCACTGTCTGTGCAGAGTTTGCACATTCTCTCCATGACCTTGTGCATTTCCCCTGGTACTCTGGTTTCCTCCCATGTCCCAAAGATGTGCTGGGTGTAGGTGAGAGGGGAAGATTTAAAAGGGACCAGAGGGACATCATCTTCACGTAGAGGGTTGTGGGTATATGGAATGAGCTGCCAAAGGAAGTGGTTGAGGCTGGTACAATAGCAACATTTAAGACATTTGGACAGGTACATGGATAGGAAAGATTTAGAGAAATATGGGTCAAACATGGGCAAATGGGACTAGCTTAGATGGGCATTTGGGTTGGCATGGACTAATTGAGCTGAAGGGCCTGTTTTCGTGCTGCTCTATTAATTGGCTACTGCAAATTAGCCCCAGTGAAGGTTAAATGTAAAAAAATCAAGGGAGAATTGATGGGCGTATGTGAGAGAGAATAAGTTGCAGGGCTACAGGGAAATAAGGGGAAGGAATGGGACTGATAGGATTGCTCTACTGAGACCTGGCATGGCCTCAAAGGGTTGAACGGTCTCTTTCTGAGTTATAATCAGATGACTGCTTGAGGTGCTTTGCTCTACTCGCCTCTAATGTTGGAGGGAAGTAATTTTTAAAAGGCAAGGCAATTGGGATACAATGCAAACATCAGAAATAAACATGTAGCAGAGCTGGACTCAAATCACTTGGCAGTACTGTGCAAAGAAAACAGCCGGTCTCCAGAGGGATGGTCCAGGAATGAGGAAGGGACGTGCACTGTACAATTAACGCAATGTTTGCCTAAGGCATTGTATCAAGATACAAGCCTGCCAGTACGTACCTACTCCTGCAGCTACCCCAAGACAGCTTCAGGTTATTAGCTCTTACCATCTGGATCTTCCAGTGGACCTGTGGCTTGCAGCTGAGTGTTAGTGTGGCACCAGCAGCTATTAAAAGCAGCAATGCCCCAGTCACTGATGGCTGCAGATGGAGGATACAAGCTCCTGGAGCCACAATCTAACAGTGTGTCAGTCTCACAGAGCTTCCAATGATCAAAGGAGCCAATATACAGCTCTTCCACTAAAATGAGGCCTAATGAACTATAAACTAATAATAATTTAGCACAATTACAGACTACAGCTGCACAGAATTGCCATTCTAAGCACTAAGCAGCAAATATTTGATTCCTCCCCAAATTGTTAAATTAAAACAAATGTTTCGAGGGTGTAATTTATCGTATTCCAGGCTAGAGTGAAATATGAATTATTCCACATTTCTTGTAGTTTTCACAGCTCCAATCAGCAGCAGGATCATGAGCTCTCTCCGTCGTGTGTGCTGCCCACTTGCCCAAGTTATAATGAGGGCCCCGGGCTCGGTTAGTTGATCTCCAGCCAGAGACAGGAGAGCAGGGACTAATTGGCTTCTGTAAACCAGGGTGGGAGAAAGCTGCCAGGTTGGACACAACAAATGATTGTGACCAGCAGCTGGCCACTGTCTCCCACACGCAATGTAGCAGGGCCATCAGGGAGAATGTGGTAAAGGCAGACTGAGGGAGGGAGTGAAGGAGAGTGGGGGGAGAGGAGATCACAGAGAAAGGAGGGTGGGGGAGAGAGACTGAGCGAATGAAGGGGGGAGAGACAAGAGCATGGGGGGGGGGGTGAGACAGAATGAGGGCCACGGGAGGGAAAGAGGACAGAGTGAGCAAGGGAGAGACAGACTGAGCCGAGCTGAGTGGGATTGAGACAGACTGAGCCAAACTGAGTGGGATTGAGGCAGACTGAGCCGAGCTGAGTGGGATTGAGGCAGACTGAGCAAGGGGGTGGAGAGAGATCGAGTGGGGGCGGGCGAAAGAGAGCTGAGGGTGGGAGATGACAGAGAGAGGGAGGGGAGGAGAGGAAATGAAAAAGTGAGCGGGGGGGGCAAGGGCAAGCAGAACAGAGGGGGAGGGTTGTAGGATGATTGAGGCAGTGGGGGGAGATGTAGAGATGTTATCTTGCATCCGAAGCTCAGGAGCTGACACTGAAGCCATTAATATTCTGCCACTTTGACGCGTTTACACCATTATCCTGTGGGTGACCTTAAAAAGAGGAATTGATTCTCTTGCTGCTCACTTTTCTCCCCATTTAATCTTCAAATGATGTCTCAGCTCTTCTGCCCCACTGTCACTCTGACCTCACTTACTGTGAATAACCTAGACCGGGATCACCTCAACACTCAGTGGGCTGCACCAATTTAAGAGTGTCTGAGCATCGCTTGTCTCTACAGCACAAGGACAGGAGAAGGTGCAAAAGACATTTAAAAGGACGATACCAAAACCGAGCAGTTACGCAAACTGGCTGGGACTCTGCAGTAGGGAAGACTGAGGGGCAATCATGGTCTTAAATTATGAAGAGGTTTCATGGAATAGACAAGGAGAAGATGTTTTCATTTGCAAGTCCAGAAGAAGGGGTCATTTATACAACAACAGCCACTGATAAACCATTAGGGAATTCAGGAAAAATTTAAGTTCCCAGGGTGTAAATGTAACATGGAACCTGTTACAAAGTTGTTGAGGTAAAGTACATGCCTTTAAGAGCAGGTACAGCGAGCATTAAAGGGCCAGATTTCCAATGCAAGATGCAGTGGGTGGGTGGTGGTACACCACCTGCTTATTCAGATCCTGTGCTGTACATCCTGTTAATTGAAGTAAAGGGATGAGCCAAATACCTGAGCTAGAATTTTTTTTCCATGAAGTCAACATAACAATCCATGGTAGAGCAGCTGATTCTGCAACTCTAGGTGATTTGATATGATCTACACCTCCACAGCTAGGTTAGCATCATTGGTGGCCATTTCGCCCATCATTGGCAAGACCAACATACTCCTGAATCCTTTTAATTTTTTTTAAACATGGATCCAATTTGAAAATTCAAAAACAAAGTTGAATTTTCAGTTATGGCCTGCAGATACTTTCTTGGCACTGCCTGATTACAAATCTGATCAGCCAGCTAGGAGGGGACTCAATCACCAACTCTCCACCTCTACCACTGGTCTCCTGACATATCCACATCAGCTTCCAATCCCACTGGAAAGTTAACAGACCTCATGAACTAAGTGGAGTAAACTGGATGCATGGTCACACTGCAGTACCACATCCCACACTGCAAGTCACTTTATTGGCCTTGTGATTTCATCTTAGGTTGCTCACTGCAGATAGTGTTAAACTTAGAGATATTAATTGTCCACTATCAGTGGAAGTAGGCAATCCATCCAGAGACCTGCACCATCCAGTAATCCTTAAGTGTACCAAAAAGGTAGCCTAGATTACTCACACAATCAACCAGTTTAAATATTTTCTAATTGATGCCCAGTGCTCTTCCAGCATTGACACCACAGGCGGCCTTGTAGCCAACATCAACAAAAGCCTTTCAGCTTGCTATTAACACAATGGTGACCTAGTTCCCTATTTTACAATTGTGAGTACACTTCAAGTCTCCAAGCAAGGGGCTCTGAGTAAGGGTCTTCGACCAGAAATGTTTAACTCTGTTTCTCTAGCCACACAGGCTGCCCAACTTGCTGGGTGTTTCCAGCATTTTCTGTTTTTATTTCAGATTTCCAGCATCTGAGGTTATTTCGATTTTCATCCTCAGGCCAGGGGATCTTCCTTCAAATAATTGTAGCCTCAAGGTTCAGTTCAACACAGGGCTCACTAAGTGGTCCCTTCCTTGAGAGCTTCTGTAGTGTGAAAGATCATGGCTGTCATGAGACACCATTGAGCACTGGTCGAAAGTGACACCACTGTCAATTAAGGTCTGGCTCCACCTACTCACCCACTCTTGACCATTGGTTTCTGTACACACCTCTTGTACCTGGCCATGACCTACTGGACCTTTTGAATTACCTGAACTGGCTCCACCCAGCTCTCCAGCACTATAAAGAATGCCACATGTGCGTGGCTCTCTCTCTTTTGATTGCTGCAGGAGTTGAAACCATGCCAAAGGGACCATTGGTAAGAGTGTGCACTTCCACAGGGGTTAGGAGCATCCTGAGTAGATTCCCAGTAGCATAGAGCTGATGCTTGTCCAGATTCAGGGTGTTCAGGCATCATATTGTGTTTTCCCTGATCATTTGTAACCAGTTCGCTGTGTGTGTGTGTGTGTGTGTGTGTGTGTGTGTGTGTGCCTCACCCCTGTTGTGATTTCCCCCACGTTTCACGATCACCTGTGTGCGTGGTCATCAGTTCCCATTCATTCTATTCCCGAGTTTGTCTTTCTGATTAAATCATTTTTAAAACTCCAAAGACTGTGTCCAGAGTCCTCTACCTTTGAGACCCCAAAGAACCTTTTCTCACAACATTTGGCACTGTGAGCAGGGTCTTAAAGGTCTTGGCTGGACACAGACACGGGTAGGATGTTCTGGAACAGGAAAGGTGAGTGCAGGCACTGAGGAGAGGATTCCCAGGTGGACCGATGAGAGTGAGGGATTTAGGAGCTTGGCCAGAATCAGTGGACTGGGCTGAGCAGTTAGATCCACGTGGTGAGAAACTGGGGCACCATGTGGTGGCCCTCCTCCAGAAGTCGGCGTTCCCCAGAGCTAAAGGGAGTCAAAGGGTTGCCTTCTGGCTCCTGGCATCCCTCCTGAGATGCCAGGTTGGGATTACTAGCCAGTTGCAGAGTACATGTCTCCAGAGGGTAAAGATGCTGTACGCTGCAGGAGGCAGTTCAGACTGCCCAGACCTGGGCCAATGACCTTAAGGCCAGGGGTACCGAGGTCACCTGCAGGCTGATTCAAATGCAGCAGGCGCAGGCCGTCTGCAGGTCTGGCTGGCAGCCAGACCTGTTTAAAGTCCGAGCCTTGGTCCAGCGCTGCGACAAGCTGGACGCATGGCTAGGGGATGGGGACACATGGATGGACAATGACGAGGATGGGGTACCCGAAGAGCCTGAACCCCATCACACGTCCCCCCCCCCCCCCCACGCACCCGAACCCCTGCAGGTTCGAACCGTCATCACGTGGTCCCAGGTCCGCCACAGAAGGGAAGAGAGTCAAGATGGGACCTCCGCAGGGGAAAGTGCCTGCGGTCCCTCCGAGACCATGGAGACCCGGGACTTCTCTGTTAAGGAGCTCACCCAGCTGGTGATTAGTACCGCCAGCGGTTGGGCGAACAGCTGGCCACATAGCTGCTCCAGCTGTGGGATGACAGGGCCCCCAACGTGACCCTCTCTCACCAGGAAGCGAGCATCCTGGGGAGCTTGTTGGACCAACAGAGCATTAATAATGGCCTGCTGTGCCACCGGGAGGGATCGGGAACATTGTTACCCTGTGGGATCGTGTAGTAGCTGCTGTGAGGGCCTGGTACCCTACCCTCCTTGAGTGGGATTTATACGGGCGACCACAGTGGAGCAGTTAGTGGGGGCACCAGGGAATGGGCACTAGTGACTGGCATTTATGCAGGGACGGGCGACCTCAAGCTGTTAGAGAATACCACAGTGACCAGCGCGCTAGCGGGGTACCTGGTCGCCACCGTGCGCCCAGTCCTGAGGCCAGTTGGTCCTGCCCCTCGTGGGACCAGCTAGTGGGAAGACCGTACGGGGAGCCATCACTCTCTTGGAAGGGCTAGGGTACATGCAGTGGAGGGCGCCCACCCCAGTCCATATAGCGGAGATGAGGGCTGGGGGCACCACCTCTCATCTCACGCGTAGTTATATCTGGACCCGTTGTGTGCAGGGGTGGACTGCGCCACCATAGATGGGGTCCCGACCTCCGCCCTCTATGCGTGGTGGAAAGAGCTCTGAAGGGAGAAGTCCGGCCAGGGTAAGATCCACAGCCACCCCGGGACCAAACCCGACAAAGGGGGCACCACCAACCACCGGACCACGTGGGCTGCCCCCGCAGACACTGATACTGCCTCTGCCCCTCCCCCACCTGAAACAGCCTTCCCTGTCCTCTGGGCTCAGCTCCGGGACCTGCTGCGACAGGAAATGTCCCACTTCCGCCAGCAGGAACCCTCACCCACGGGGTGGCAGACTTCCACCCCCCTCCCACAGGAGGGAGGCCAGGGTCCCCAGCGCGTCTGCTCCATCACCCTCCCACACCCGGGGGAGCTGAGGCCACATACCCGTAGTGGTACTCTGGGGAAAGGGGAAGGTGCAGAGGTGGATGGCACTTGTTGACACAGGTGCCCAGCACACCATCGTCCCGGGGAACCCCGCTGTGTGAAAGGGGGCACTGATACAGATAGAGGGGTTGGAGGGTTCCCTTTTGCCCGCGAGGGAAGTCAGGGTCTGCATGGCCATCGGGAAACAACCTCCTTGAACTGTGGCTGTTTTAATCGCAGACTCAACTGAATGCATACTGGGGATTAATGTCTTAAAGGGACAGTCCCTACACACCAACAGGGGCAAGTTCACTTTTGGAGTCGCCCGGGCTACGGTGGTAGTCGGGGTGGCCAAGAGGGAACCGGTTGTTGTTCCCCCTCCCTCCAAGGTCATCTGCAGCTGGCAGTATTGGGTGCCGGGGGGACACCAAGACATCACAGAGGCTGTCCAAGCCCTGCTGCGGGAAGGAGTCATTAGACCTGCAGCATCCCCTTTTAACAGCCCCGTCTGGCCCGTCCGCAAAAAGAATGGGACATGGCACATGATGGTGGACTACCAACACCTGAACGAGGCTGCCCCCCCCAGCTTTCGCTGTACCCGACATAGTCACTCTGGTGGAGGATATTTCAGGGCGCCCGGACAAACCATGGTACACCGTTCTCCATCCCCTTCCACCATATCTCCCAGGACCAATTTGCATTCACCTGGGACGGGAGTCAATATACATTTCAACGTCTACCACAAGGCTACACTCATAGTCCCACAATATGCCATGGGTTAATTTCCCGGGACTTGCAAGCCATTCAACTTCCCCCAGGGGTGTCAGTCGCCCATTACATAGACATGGTAGCATAACGGTTAGCGCAACGCTATTACAGTGCCAGCGATCGGGGTTTGATTCCCGTCGCTGTTTGTAAGGAGTTTGTACATTCTCCCGTGTCTGCGTGGGTTTCCTCCGTGTGCTCCGGTTTCCTCCCACATTCTAAAAAAGACGTATGGGTAGGTTAATTTGGGGGTTTAAAATGGGCGGCATGGACTTGTTGGGCCGGAAGGGCCTGTTACCACGCTGTAAATAAAATTTAAAAATTTAAATTTAACATACTTTTACAGGGGTCTTCAGAGGCCATTGTCTCAGAGGCTCTTGATATGCTAATCTCCTCCCTCAGAGCGCGGGGCTGGGCCATTAATATGGAAAAGGTACAAGGCCCAGCCCAGAATGACATTCCTGAAACTGCACGAAATAAGATTTTAAATTCTGCCATCCCCACCAATAATACTGATACCCAGAGTTTCATGGGCCTCCTTGGCTATTGGCAAGAACACATACCCCACCTTACCATGCTCCTGAGACCCCTCTATAAGGTCTTCCACAAGAAAGCCACCTTCTCCTGGGGGCCTGAACAGCAGGCTGCCTTTGAGGCAACCAAGCAAGTGGTGGAGCAACCCCACCCCCGCCAGGAAAGGATCCCCTTCGAGTTACAGGTCTCCACTAGTGAGTCGGTTGCCGAATGGAGCCTCTGGCAGAAGGTCCAGGGCCGCAGAGTCCCGCTTGGCTTCTAGACCAAATTATTGCCTGAGGCCACCACCTGTTACAGCCCCTTCGAGCACCAGCTGCTTGCCTGCTGCCTGGCGCTCCTTGCAACCGAGCACCAAACCAGTACCCACCCCGTGGTCCTTCGCCCCCACCTGCCCATAATGCGTTGGGTCAAGTCCCCTGACTCCACACACAAAGAGGGCCGAACCCAGAGGATAGTGAAGTGGAAATGATACATCGCGGACTGGGCCGAACCCGGTCTGGAAGGGGTCAGCCGTCTCCACGAACAGGTCATGTCCTTCCCCCGGTCCCAGGACCCACCCCCGGACATACCTGAGATCCAGCCCTCCCCCATGTCCTGGGGCCAACCCTTCAACTCCCTCGACCCCGAACAAAAACTGCACGCCTGGTTCATGGACGGCTCCAGCTGCTGGAAAAATGGGAAACAGTATTGGAAAGCGGTGGCACTTCATCCTGCCACGGGGAAAACATTGACAAAAGAGGGAGCGGGTGGATCCAGCCAATTGGCCAAACTGGCGGCAGTAGCATTCACCCTACAGAACACCACCGGGCCGGTCCACATCTATACCGACTCTTGGGCAGTAGCCAACAGTATGGCAATGTGGATGGCACGGTGGCACGAAACGGGGTGGGAAATTCATGGACGCCCCCTCTGGGGACAGGGACACTGGTGTTTTATCTGGGATCAGGCCGCCCAAAGACAGATGCCGGTCCACCACGTGGATGCTCATACTCACAAAAATACCCAGGAGGCCATACATAATACCACTGTGGACCAGGCTGCCCAAATATGCTGCGCTACCACCTCCCTGGAGGAACCCGACCTCAGTGCGTTAGCTGCATGGGCACACAGCAAGAGCGGTCACCTAGGGGCTGACGGTACACGGTGCTGGGCAGAGCAGTTCGGGGTCACCCTCATAGTGGATCAATGCAAGACCACTGTCACTAACTGCCCCATCTGCCAACAAGTGAAACCACAAGGCTGGCCGGCAGGGCCACCGGGTCACTTTCGTCGCGTGTGGCAGATAGACTATAATCGGACTGCTCCCACACCACAATAAAAAGCAATATGCCCTGACAATGGTGGACACATACTCAAGTGTCCTGGTAGCAATGCCCTGTGAGAGGGCCGATCAGAACAGCACCAAAGGATTGCAGTATCTCTCCTCCATCTATGGAGTCCTATGGGACCTGGCAATCCTATCAGGGTTCACACTTCGCGGGGGGGGGGATCCCCAGTATCCCACCATCTGGCACATTCCCCACCTCCCGACTTATGAGATCCCGAAACTCCCTGAGACCGAAGACTCAGGGAGAGTCTGGGTCCGACAACCACAGGGTCCCCCTCAGAAGGGAGAAGTTGTTGTGCGTGGCCCCAGGGATGTTGGGTCGTGATTCTGGGTCAAACTAACCTATCCTGTCTTCATACCCAACACCTGATCCACCAAGAATGAGTTTGTTCCTCAAACCCCACCCCTACAGGTGGATGGCACCACTCCGGTCACTCCTCCTGCTCACTGCGACGATTGGCATCGGAACGCCTGCTAACACCTTCCTCCGAATCGCATACAAATTCGCCAACACCTCCAACCAATCAGACTGCTGGATGTGTGTCTGAACCCCAGCACTCGCCGGTGAAGTTCTACCGCTCACAGCGATCCCCCTGGATGATTCCAAATGAACTGCTTACACAGACCTTTTGCGCCTGTTGGGTTCGGTATATCAGTTTGGGGGGGGGGGGGGGGCAAGATGGCAGTCCCCTGCCACTCCCCTCACCACTACAGGACATTCCTTCCAGCGATTCCCGATGGGGTGGGTGTTTCAAGAGCTGGTATTTCCCTTCCTACAATCTGATCTCCACCCGAGTCCCAACCCTCAGAGTCACCCCACAGCCGCTGAGTAAGCTGAGGGAATGCTGGTGCAGACTCCAAAATGACCACAGTTCCACCTTTTCAGTTGGCCATAGTGATTGTGAGCAAATCTGGTATCCAGGGGCCTCAGTGACCACCACCGGTGGCGCCGCTAAGCTGGGGGCTCCCTGGACTCTGAATGGGACCCACTGGATTTGTGGCTGCCGTGCCTATCCGTGGCTCCCCACGGGCTGGTACGGTTGCTGTTTTCCAGTGTTTTTGGTGCCCTATATCCACGCTCTCAATGACCTTGGAGAGCACCCGGCAACAGCAGCCACTGGGACAAAAGAGCCATCACGGAGGTGGAGAGGTTCTGGATGACAGCCTTTCCCACGTATGGCACGACCTGACTACCCCATGAAGTCATCCAGATGACCAGCGTGCTCCAGACGCTGGCCGGTGAAACGAAAATGTCACTGCAACGTACCAAGGATGCCCTGACGAGGACGTCAGTGGAGTTGGCTGCCGTCAGGTTGGTAGCCCTGCAGAATCGGATGGCCCTGGATTACCTATTTGCTGCGGATGGTGGCACCTGTGCAGTGATTGGTAAGGAGTGCTGCACCTTTATCCCTGATGAGTTCAGCAACATCACCAACCTGGCTGCTCACATTCAGGACTCGGTGGCTAAAATTCAAAAAGCAAGGGACCAGCTCCTCCACCACGACACCTCATGGGAAGACTGGTGGCCATTTGGGTCACTGGGGGGATGGTGGGCAACTGTCATCCACTGGGCCACTGCCCTCATTCTAATTGTTATAGCTATCTGTATTTTGTGCTGTGCTTCTCAGATTATTAGAACCACTTCTGCCTTCCATTAGTACTGCACACTGATGCATATTTCTTAGCTTAGTTATAGCTATTCCCATGATAGGAATTAGTGTGACTTTTGAGGGGTGGAATGTAGTGTGAAAGGTCATGGCTGTCACGAGACACCATTGAGCACTAGTTGAAAGTGACACCACTGTCAATCAAGGTCTGGCTCTACCCATCCATTAGTACACACTCATGACCATTGGTTCCTGTACACACCTTTTATACCTGGCCATAACCTATTGGACCTTTTGAATTACCTGAACTGGCTCCACCCAGCTCTCCAGCACTATAAAGAATGCCACATGTGCGTGGCTCTCTCTCTTTTGATTGCTGCAGGAGTTGAAACCATGCCGAAGGGACCATTGGTAAGAGTGTGCACTTCCACAGGGGTTAGGAGCATCCTGAGTAGATTCCCGGTAGCATAGAGCTGATGCTTGTCCAGATTCAGGGTGTTCAGGCATCATATTGTGTTTTCCCTGATCATTTGTAACCAGTTCGCTCTGTGTGTGTGTGTGTGTGTGTGTGTGTGTGTGTGTGTGTGTGTGTGTGTGTGTGTGTGTGTGAGTGGGCGCCTCACCCCCATTGCGATTTCCCCCATGTTTCGCGATCACCCGTGTGCGTGTATGCGAGTGTGCATCTATTGCCATTCACTCTGTTCCCGTGTTTGTCTTTGTGATTAAATCATTTAAAAACTCAAGTCTGTGTCCAGAGTCCTCTACCTCTGAGACCTCAAAGAACCTTTTCTCACAACAGCTTCATGCCCTATACTTTGCAAGTACCACCATCTTCTCTCCAGATAATGCTGCTCACCTCTCCAGCACTTTGGGCCATCATCTGTATACACTGAATCAGAACAATAATACTCTCTAAGTTGCCTCCCAAACTCCATCATTGCCAACAATTGAAAGCTGGGAAGGTGCAAGTGATTGGTTAGGCTGTTGGATATCCTGGGAGGGAGGGAGTGAGATTTGACAGGGGTGAGAAGTCCATTTAACTAGCCGTCAGTACATTCAATGCACCCCTACTGTCAGGGAGACAGTAAATGATGCACAGTAAATGCAGGACACTTAGGAGCATTGATGTACAGAGGAATCTTGGGGTGCAAATCCTTAGCTCCCTGAAAGTGGCAACACAAGTAGATTGGGGGGGGGGGTGGGGGGCTAGGGTATAGGCAGTGTATGGCATGCTTGCCTTCATCAGTCGGGCAGCTGAGTATAAAAGTTGTCAAGTCATGTTACAGTTGTATAAAGCTTTGGTTAGGCCACTTTTGGAGCATTGCATGCAGTTCTGGTCGCTACATTACAGGAAAGATGTGGAAGCTCTGGAGAAGGTGTAGAAGAGGATACCGACGATGTTGCCTAGATTAGAGAGTATTAGCTATTAGGAGAGGTTGGACAAAAGTAGACCATTTTCTCTGGTGTATCAGAGGCTCCAGACAGGTACATGCAGGGAACTGAGGGTTATTGACCATGTGCAGGCAGGGGGGGGGGGGGATTAGTTTAGTTTGGCATCATGATTGGTACAGACATTGTGGGTCGAAGGACCTGTTCCTCTGCTGTACTGTTCTATGTTCCAAGACATCAGGGCTAGGGAATGGTGGGAAGCATTGATTAGAGAGATAGGCAAAGGAGGTTGAAAGCTACCTTGAGGGGTGGGTGGGGGGGTGGAATCAACCTCCTGTTCCTACTCCAGATGAATTGCAACCAGGGCCACTTAGCTCCTGGGACTGGCTGCTCCAGGTACCTGGGTTACTATTCTAACCTCTTTTCTGTCAATCCTTTTGAGCCACAACGTGGGATGTTATGCAGCACCATTGCAGCTGTCACCTCCAACTCGGAGTCAGCCTGTAAGGTAGCTTCCAATGATGACCCGTCACTTATCAGCTGTCCAAGCCAAGCAATGCTGACAACACCCATTTAACTAGCCTTCAGTACATTCAATGCACCCCTACCGCACTTTACATACACCCAACCATGCTCTAACCTCATGTCACTGGATGTACACTTCAAGCTTCACCAGTCTGAAGGGGCAACAACAAGATTTGCGGCACTCCCATTACATTAGGGGTGAAGAAATGTTACCTACAACAATGACCACACAGGAGCATACTCTGCACTGACTGCATATTTATCCACAGGGCTAGAGTAATGCATGAGACAACTGTGTTCCATCACACAAGGCAAGAATCAAATGAAACTACTCATTAATATTGCTGGGCCCTGGAACAACTCAACGCAAGAATGGGTATTTTCTGATTTTAAGTGAGAGCTGAAAATGTAGATCACTGAAAGATGCAAAATCAAACCAACTTCACATAAAGGCTGTGGGAAAAGATGTCAAACTATCTGAGCTTCTCAAGTTAGTGACATCATTGACTATTCTATACTTCGAAAGCGACAATATATTAAGACCCAAAGGTTGCGGGAGCTGCCCGGGTTCTACCGGGATCTGATGCGGGTGTGAGGAGTGGTGTCATGTGGCGAGCACGTGGCCACTCCCCCTCCCGTCGCGGCAGGCGCCGGGGGGATGCCGGAGGGGTCCCGGCCATGCCAGCCTCCGCCCTGCCGGGGTTGCTGGTCGGGCCCAGGGCCTCTCACGGAAGGTGGCACAGCACAACCTGAGCCGCCTGGAGGTCACGCCGACGGTGCCGTTCCACAAGGCACCGAGGCGTTTCTTGTACAGGCTGCTCCTATACACCTTTCACTTCCTCGCCTTGGCCTGCTGGCCGGACACGCCGTGGCTGTCCATCTTGCCGGCAGGCAGCAAAGGAGGTCCCCGGCTGTACATCGGGGACCTGGGGTGGAGGGTGTTGCACTAGGCAGTGCCGTGCAACCGTTTTCTGAGCTGGTTCACCGACACCCCAGCCACCTGTCACTTTTGCGGCCGGGAGGAGATGGTGTACCATGTGTACGTGGAGTGCGAGAGGTGCAACCCCTCTTTGGGTATCTGAAGGGGCTGCTGCTCAAGTTCTGGCTGCACTTCAGCCCGACGCTGCTGATCTATGGTCACCCGGTGCGGCGTGGGGCAGGTCGCACGGAGGATCTCCTGGTGGGTTTTCTGCTGGGCCTGACCAAGCTGGCCATCCACGGGACGTGGCGACGGGCGGCTGAGGGTTCTGGCAGGTCCACCTGCCTGCCCGTCTTCTGCGCTTATGTGCGCGCAGTGTCTTTGGAGAGGGAGCACGCGGTCTCCACGGGCACCCTGGTTGAGTTCCGCACTCGGTGGGCCCCTCAGGGGATCGCTTGTGTCATGGACGGTACAAACGCGATTCTTATTTGAAGTGTTGAGTTAGCGGGTATAGAGTTGTGTGTGTTTCGTTAGTATTAGTTTGCATTATCTACTGTAGTTATGTAGTTGCTTAGTTTCTTCTTTTCTGTATTAGTTGTAGTGTATTGACACTGGTTGTCCTTTTTGTAGAGCTTTCAGCTAACTGTTTATAATAATAAAAAAAAGACCCAAAGGTACGGCCATGATAAGAATCAGAGCAGCAAGTAAATACCAGGGTAGAATATTTGCTTGAAACCATCAAAGCTAGCATCAATGGAATAAGCTGAACTCAAAACAGTGTCCTTACTGTGGTGGTGGCTGTCCCCACAAAGTGGAATGTCCTGTCAAGGGGAAATCATTGAACGCCCTATAGGAGAGGAATTTAATTGCTTCACAAAAGCTGTTCATTCAGCAACCAGTACATCAGAACTCAGAGTGCAGCAAGTGTTGAAGCTGATGCGGAGATCAACAATGATCACCTCTTCCCTTTCCACCATCCAGGGACCCAAACAGTTCTTCCAAGTGAAGCAGTCATTCACTTGCACTTCTTCCAATCCAGTGCACTGCATTTGGTGTTCACAATGTGGTCTCCTCTACACTGGAGAAACCTAACACAGATTGGGTGATTGCTTCAGGGAAGACCTGCACTCAGTCCACAAGAGTGACCCTGAGCTTCCTGTTGCCTGCCACTTTAATTGATCATCCCACTCTGACCTTTCTGTCTGTGGCTCCTGCACTCTTACAATAAGGCCCAGTGCAAGTTTGAGGAACAACACCTCATCTGTCTGGGTACAGTGCAGTCTGCAGGACTCAATATAAAATTCTCCACCTTAAGATAACTCACTCTCTCTTTCTGTTGTATCAGAACTGACAATTTTTGCCTGATATCCTTTACTCTTTTCCTTTTTTTTTGATTACTCTGGCCTACTGGACATGTTCTATTGGGTCAGACTGTACAACATTACACATACTGCACAATGTTAGCAACACACTACACAGACAAAGAAGCTTAATCTGATTTTAAATAACTCTTAACTGCCACATTAGGCCATCACGTCTCACCCTATTAGAGATATCTCTTTTGTTCCGCCTACCAATTGCGGGTACAATAACAACATTTAAAAGACCTTTGGACAGTTACGTGGATAGGAAAGGTTTAGAGGAATACAGGCCAAACATAGGCAAATGGGACTAGCTTAGAAGGGCAGTTTGGTTAGCATGGATGAGTTGGGCCGAAGAGCCTGTTTCCGTGCTGTATACCTCTATGATGTCCCCCTCCCTCACTTTCTCTGCTGTCTAAACTAACTAGTTTTCTCTCTTTCCAGGTCCTGAAATGTTAACTGTTTCCCTTACCACAGAGGTAGCCTGACTGGCTGAGTGTTTCCAGCACTATCTTTATTTCAACAATCATCCTGACCACTGATTTGTTATTCACCACACTTGAGAGCAGTCAGACAAGTTAAGAAGTGAACATATGCAACTAGCAAATTAATGTACTAGGTTGATTGATATAGGTGCATCTGTCAATGTGATTAAGGAGCAAATTTTCAACAATCTTCATTGAACTCCAACTCTAACTCAGCAAGGTCAGGATGCTTCCTTACAAAAGCACTTTGACAGTTCCCAGAATGTTTAAGTAGCAACTGAAATTCCAATCTAAATGTGTCAATGTGACATTCTATTCAATCTCAGGTGACCGTGACACTGAATTTTAACAACGCCATCTCTTCGCATTGTAGTCGTTACAAATGACTGCACTAATGCAGAGAAAAGAATACAGAACAGCATCAAATTATTTGAGGTGTGCGGCTGGCAAAAAAATGGAGTGAAATCAAAGTTGCAATGAAAATGTTGCTCTGTGAACATGTATGACAGAAATTCAGTTGCAAAACCAAAAATGCACCATGAAAATTATGCTGTTGTACAATAACACATGTCGACATAGATGACAGGATGGTGAAAAAGGTGTTCATCAGTCAGGGCATTGAGTACAGGAGTTGGGGCATCATGATACAAATGTACAAGTTGTTCGTGAGACCATACTTGGAGTAGTATTGTGTGCAGTTCTAGTTGCCCAGCTACAAGGAGGATGTCATTAATCTGTAAAGGGCGAGGAAAGATTCACAAGGATGTTACCAGGACTGGACGGTTTGGGTTATAAGAAGAGACTGGATTGGCTGGGACTTTTTCCCCTGAAGTGTAGGAGGTTGAGGGGTGACCTTACAGAGGTTTATAAAGTCATAAGGGGTGCAGATAATGTGGATGGTCATAGTATTTTTCCTGGGATGGCGAGGGCGAAAGGTGAGAGAGGAAAGATTTAAAGGGGGCCTGAGGGGCAACCTTTTCGCACTGTAGAGGAAGATAAAAATACAATTGTTTAAAAGACAGTTGGACAGGTACAGGGGACTGTTTCCATGCTGTATAACTCCATGCCAAGCAAGATCCGCACAAAGTTTACAGTGAACTCATGATCACATCTCCCTGGGATCTTGTGCTTTGAGGGCATTACTTTGTCAGCTCCCAGTCACTGACAGAGCACAAAGGCCAATAAGCTGTTGAGGGAATAGGAAACAGTCCCCAGGAGTTGATTGTCTGGTTGAACACAAAACCTACAAATTATCTAGCATGTTAAGCAACCATGTCAAACCCACAAGCACCTGAAAAGTATTGGAGTTACCATGAACCAACATCACTGCTGATTTCACACATCCATGCCCTGGCGCTCATTTGCTTGTAACTGTTTAAAAAACTTTGACCTGAAACATTAACCCTGTTCCTCTCTCCGTAGATACTGCCAGTCCTGCTGAGTGTTTCCAACATTTTCTATAGTTGTTTTAGATTTCCAGCACCTACAGTTTTTTTCAGTTTACATTTATTGCTTGTGATTGTTGATGACTATACTAGATTCTCCTTGGTAGAAAATGGCTGTGCCATATCTGAAGAATCTGCCATCCCAAAGCTTGATCACATTTTAATGCAGTTTGGTGTTCTGCAAGGAGGATGTACATCACACCATTGCTCAACAGATGACTTTATGAAGTTTCACACATTTTGAAAGTCACACTTCACACCAATTGTAGAGGGGTTTACGTGAGCACTAAAGTCATATGTAATGCAGTCATGGAAGCTACAACATTGTGTTCACTTTTGAATTCTTCAGCTTCCAATGATTAAGATTTCTCAAGCTGAAATTTATTTTTCTGATTATTTTGAAGATGTGCATTAAATTTGGATGCTTTATTTGCAAAAATGAATTTGCAGTTACTGGGATTTGCAGTCTGAAGCTACATCAATTCTTGCATGGCCTAAGCAATTATATTTTCCAAAGACAGTCCATGAGGTAGATGAATAAAATCCAAGTGATTGTAACAAAGCCAAGAAAAACAAATGCAAACATATGATCAGATCTATGCCATTACAGGCTGCAGATACAGTTCTTGCAAAATGGGGCAATCACATGGTAAAGGAACTCCTTTTGACCCACTGCCATCTGACAACCACCACAATAGCATCCCATGGTTCAGAAAGTATCAGACAAAGCATATCACACATTAAAACTCTCAGAACACCATCTACCATTGGTGAATTTGGAATGGGGAACCTTGATCCAGAAAAATAAATGTCACCCCAGTTCCCGCAAAGGGCAATGCCCTCAAATCCTCAAGTTGCCAATCATTATTCATTTTGTAAGAGGAAACTTGCCTTGTATATGAATTATTTTGCAGCAAAATAACATAAGATTAAGACAACTAAAATGTTTCTTTTAAATTAAGTTGGGGAGGGATGCAGTTTTATTGTTTTCTGTGTTGTAAGATTTCCTTTTTGAAAATACTGCATTTTTTAAGACTGTGCGGCAATAAAGGACAGCAGCAATTGTTTACATTGTTCTGAGCAGTGAATCTGTATAATTAATCACAAATAGAAGGGCTAAACCAGTCAGTGTTTACACACCTCAGCTGCTTCCTAGGATCCCAATAAGTAATCCAAGTTAACTCTTTAGTGCAGCACTGCAAGGTAATCTTACTGATACTTAAAAGGAGCACTAAAGTAATGCTGCTCATCATGAGTGTTAAATCAAGGTTCGTGCGCAAAGTAACCATTCCTTGTTACTGAGTATGAAGAGTTCATCTTGCTGAGTGCAATATTGAGTCCACACTTGCATTACAACACAGGCTTAATTCCCTGTAGGAAGGGCTCTCTGTGGTCCTTAAGAAACATAGGGTGCTTTAAAAATCAAAACTACTTTTGTACGTTACACATCATCGCATGAGATTATTAAAGTAAGGCTGATCACTAAATTTAAACAGCACAATGTGGAAAAGTAATATTAGTATTTATGGCAAAACAAATGAGTGAATGGGATAAGAGTACCTTTACCATGAATCTCACACATACAGTCTCCAAGATCTATAAGCTCCAGTACCCAAACATTCCATCATCAACTTCCCCTTCCCCCCACTGTTTCCCCCAACCCCCCAATTCTGCTTTCTCACTTCTCCCCAATCTTCTACAATTGGGTGACTGTACCTTTAGTCAGGTAGTCTGACCTTTTTAAAATGGTAAAGTGAGACAAACCACAGGATGGATTTAGGAGATATTGTTGACACTTGGGTCCTTACCAAAGGATCATATGGGATCAAGACAATGCCAGACCCAGATCCTAATGAATACAAATTTATTTTTGCAAACTTAAACTCTTCTGGCAGTGAGGTTTAAAGTTGGGTTGATGGAGTGGGAGAATGGGGGGGGCATAGATCATAATTTAATGCAAATCTTCAAAATAATCAGAAAAATAAATTTCAACTTGAGAAACCTTAACATTGTTCTCTACTGCAGTTCTTTGACTACTAACACATGATTATGCAACAAGGTAGAACTATGTTGTTGAATGAACTGCAATACAATATGTGAACAATGTTGGAAAGATTCAGAGCTGACCAGATACTTAGCCTGCAAACTCTGAGGGCTAATGACATCTAGCATGCACTGTTGAGGTTTAATGCAACCACCGCCAAGAATTTCCAGTCTTTTTTTATGCCTGCATGGTCAGTGCACACCTTGTCCAGAAAAGGGATGGTGGAAGCTTCTTTCTCCATGGACAGGTTCCTGATGCTGGTGCTGAGAGGATCCTCCACATCAGTAGGGCATCAGGAAGGCGTCTGCTCACCTCTCACTGGTTACGCCACACATCCTGCTCCCCACAATGAGAGCTCCAGCTCCCCACTCCCTGCAAGACACCTCCGTGCCCAACTCCCATTCCTGTGCCTTCTGTCCCCACCACCACCAATACCTCTGGTCCCCTGTTACAGTACCACAGTGTTGCTGCCTCTATACCACCCATCTACCATCCTTCCAACTCCAGCTCCTGAATTCTGCAGCCTCTGGCCTCTCCTCTCTCGCACATCCGCATTCCTCCCAGGTTTCAGTTTCCTATTGTGCATTGGGTGGGCAGGGCTTGCCACCTGTCGATCAACCTGTTTGCTGCTCAGTATTGGGAGCAGGGCAAGTATGGGCCTTTATATAATAATATGCCTTAATTTTCAAAGAAATGCAGTAGGAAGTAACATTAAGAAATTTGTCTTTCTGGTACTTTTAAGGTATGTACTGAAATCCAAAACACCCCTGTTCCCCATCACCTCCCACACTCTCAGCCAACCCTTGTGATCTGGAGACAGCAGAATGAAGCACAGAGTTGAGTGGTGAAGGTTGGAAGGAGCTGCTAATGAGCTAGGGGGCAGCTGGAGGGAAGTTTCCATTGGGACTTGGGGACAATAGGACAGTCCACTATCATTCAGTTCTCACCGTGGGAGGGGGAGGTCTTACAACAGAAAGCCACAGGGCTAATCTAATATTGAACCTGATGAGAATGGAAGCTTAAACAGCTCATCTCCATAACAGTAACTGGAATTCATGTACTTCAAGGAAGGATATATGATGGCCTTACCCCAGACTGGCCTATACTTAACTCCAGGCCCACCAGTGTGGTTGACTCTTCACTGTACCCTCAGATGAGGGCCAGAGGCATTGTCAGCAATATGCACATCCGGTCAATGAACACATTTTATAAATGCTGTTGAATGCATTAATGGAAAATGCAGTGACTTTAAAATGTAAGTGCAAGTTAATGATCAGTGTATTGATGTGAACATTGATATGAACTGCTGACTGCTCAGTGATGGGCTTAGGTCTGTATAGCAAGACATCCGGCAGAGTGCGTTATGCTGAATCAGAGGACATATTCTGGTGAGACACAGAAAACCCGAGGCCAGATACAGTGTGTGGCTTCTCATAATGGTCAAAAAGTCCTGCTATTGGTTGTAACAGCAGAATTCACAAACTGCCCCATTCTGTTAGAAAGAGGTTGGCTCAAAGAATGAAAAGTAAATTGATCAAATTTGAGCACTGCACAACCACACCTAGATCGGCTTCTACAGCAACAGGTCTGTTCAAAGATCCATCTCCTGGCATTAAGGGACACAAAGCCCAGAGAGGCACCAAGCCAACTTACAGTAGGCCCGAACCTGCACCATTCTCCAGTGGTGGGGGCGCATGTAGAGGAGTGGAACAAATCCGAACCAGTTGTGCTCGTTAAAATGCAGAGAGTGCTGGGGCAATGCCCAGTGTTGTGGTGCCCACAGCAGACAGAACTATCCTGGGACAACATGGTAACTCTTAACCCAGCCATGGATAATGAACACATCATAGGATCTGTACTCTAAATTGGTGTGAGCCACAGCCTTTACCAAGTTCAAGATTACTGTCAAGGGCATATATACCCAAGGTACAAATGGCATGAAAATTAGCTTTTTGCAGCAGCAGCACAGTACATTACAAGCGTGACAAACATAAATTATATAAACTTAAACTAACATAAATTATACATAACACACATGACAAATAAACAAAAATAGACATAATGACCATAGTGCAAGTTGAGGGAAATATAGTCCGAGGTAGAATTAGGGCTTTTCAGGTCGGTTCAAGAACCTGATGGCAGTGAGGAAGAAAGCTGGACCAGTCCCATGTGTCTACAAAATTAAACATGGATAAAGAAAGCCAACACCACCTAACAGCAGCTATAACCAACTTTACTCAGATACCAGGCTGCTTCATGGTATGAGCATCCTCCAGAATAGTTCAGGCCATTGTGGACGACAGGGTTTACACAACCAAGGTGAAATTGATCACAGCTGCTGCAGTGGAGGGAAATCTTTGAATACTAGAGCAGATTTTCAAGAGGCTTCATGAGCAGAAAGTAAAGCTCCAGAAGAGGAAATGCACCTTTGTACAGGAAGGAGAGGGTTAATTGGGTCGAGGATAGACACAAATTTTCTTCAACCTGTCAAGTGATCCGAGGTCAAGGCTCTCAAACCCAGGACCACCACTGGACTTTGACCTCTCCCAGAGATAGATTTCTACCAGAGTTCCCACCAGCACTGACCCCACTGCATTAACAACTGGGGAACATGAACCATGGTGGTGAGGAAGGAACAACACAAGATGTATGACTTTGTAAGAGAAGGCATAGTGATGATGCTCACTTGTGATGTCTCCAGTTATGGAAGCGTGACAGTCATAAGCCAGGTTATGGACAACAGGCACAAAAAGCCCACTGCTTCTGGCTCATACACATTAACAATGAGCGAGACGAATCAGGATGAGGCAGTGAAGGAGGCATTGATGATCAGATTTGGAATTGCAAGGTTCTACTATTTCCCGTTAGGCAGGGCATTCACATTGGTCACCGACCATTGACCCTTATTGGCCATTCCCACAATGGAATCCCCAAGAATGCAGGGGCAGGTTCCCCTCCTGTTCCTATAGGGTTATAATACTGAACAGTTAGCATCCAAACACAGCAGATACAATATCAAGATTGCCGTACAACGATGTTGTCCCTACGTCATAGCATGCTCTGTCCACCCTACAGGGGTCAAGGATGACAGCAGTGAAGGGAGTGAAATGGACAAAATCCAGTATTAAGTCAGGTCAAGTCAAGTCAAGTCTACCTTGAGTGGCTGGATTGATTTGGACAAGAATATGAAGTCTCTCCACCACAGACATTACAAGCTGCTCACAGATCAGGGATGCATCAACTGTGGTCACAGAGTAATTCACCCAAAGTACGAACAAAGCAGAATAATGCCTGGACTTTACGCAGAGTATCCAAACATCATTAACATGCATGAAATAACTCGTGGCTTTGTCTATTGGCCTAGATTAGACAAGATCTGGGTGAGCTCATCGGCTGGTGCAGGGTCTGTTGAGACTGTGGATCACAGTCAGTGAGAGCACTGTTCCAAATGACCTATTTCAGCGAGTCCTTGCAGTCATCAGTGAGAAAGGTGCAGACAATTCCCGGTGTTGGTGGAAAGCCATTCAAAGTGTAAAGCACATGTGGCCAAGTAACGCACTGAACATACGGTGGCCACACCCCTCCCACAGAAGACACTGCATCGAACCCTTGACAGAACATATTAGATAACAGTCTCCAGTTTCTGTCATTTTAATTTGAGGAGTTTGTGAAGTGAAATGTGATCATCCATCAGTTTAAATCTACTCATCCAGCCTTGGAGAATAGTTGACAGTTCAGTGCATGTGGCACTAAAGGAGTCAGGCAGGGAAGATCAGAACTTACTCCAAACATCACACACAGAGTTTCTTCTGAGTTGAAGGTCAATCCTACTCTCCATGACAAGAAGTACTCCTGCCAATGCACAGATGCTTCAGGACATGTCTGAGTAAGGTTCAGCTACATCAGCAAGGGGGAACAAAGCCTGTTGAAACAAGGCGACATTGCAGAGCATGCTATGAAGGGAAGAGGTTCAGACTACAAGATCAGATTCATGAGTGGAGGCAAACAGTTGGGTGGGAGATGAGAAAATGGGATATTGGAGAAATGCATGGTTCCAAGAATCACCTCCAAAGATTAGTTGAGAATTTCAGAAAGACTTATGGTGATCAGCTGATTTCAATTCAAGATAATGAAAAGAAGTGAGGAAGATTGCAGATTTGAATATATTGCTGTGGCAAGTCCTACAAGAGTTGACACAGATGCTGGAAGAGATCTGGTAGCTTCAATGAGTCAGGAGATAGATGGTAAATCAACAACTTCTGTTGAGAAATAAGCAGCACTATACAGTGACAAAGATCAAAGAGAACTTGAAACCAGTTAAATTAGTAAATGTTAAAAGACTGAAACCAGTTTAAAAGGGCAAAGCAATATAATGCATGTAGATAAGTGTGAGGCCATTGATTATATGCATATAGCTAGATTCAGTCTGAGAAGAACCTCACATACCCCAAATAATTTTTAGAACTCTGCCCACACTGCATGTTACTTCAATTCAGACTAGAAACACCAAGGGGCACCTGCCTTACAAACTCACTTCTGGATCTATCCCAATCCATCTGAGACCTGACACTTATCACATGGTGAACTTGGCACTCCAACCCCTGTTCTATTCTTCAAGATGAATGCTGTGCTCAAAGCGAGATATAGTCCTGCTTTATCAATTTACAGTAAATGCATTTAACTGAAGGAAATATCTAATGTCCCACTCAATTTGCTTAAGTGCAGTGATTCATGAAGTAATTCTTGCTTGACAAGCTGACCACTATTTATTATTTACATTGCTCATCTAAGTGGCAAAATACTTTGCTGTTGGGGAATGGAAGACTTGACAATTCACGTCCAATGGCAGCCTTAAATTCTCTCAAGGCATGTGTAGTACAAAAGGACACCGACTCATATCCCATTAACAGTATGCCTTACCCTCAGCTGCAACACAGCACCCACACACTGTACTAACCAAAGTCAAAGAGATACAGCACGGAAACAGGCCCTTCAGCCCACTGAGTCCGTGACAACTATCAACCACCCATTTACATTAATCCTACATTAATGCAAAATTTTAAGAATCACATTCTCATCAATTCCCCCTCAGATCTACCACTCAGCTCCACACGTGGGGCAATTTATAGTGGCCAATTAGCCTACCAACCACACATCTTTGGAATATGGGAAGAAACTGCAGCACCTGGAGGAAATCCATAGGGTCACAGGGAGAATGTGCAAACTCCACATAGAGAGCACCCAAGGTCATGGCTGAATGTGGGTCTCTGGAACTGTGGGGCAGTGGGATACCTCTGTAATATCCCATTTTCTCATCTCTCAACTACATGTAAGCTGTGCCACTGTACTGCCGTGACATACTCTTGTGAGCACTCACAATCCTACACTAAGTCCTGCCCGACTGCCAACTTCAACTTTGTGCTTGCATGCAGAAAACTCAACTTACGCAGGTCAGATGATTTATTTACACATAGACGAGAGACAATCAGGCCCTTTAACGTCATTTGTTATTGTATAGGGGGATATTTTTGCACTTTGACCCCAAGCTCAAAAGGTTGAGATTGTCTAGCCACATCATAAATTTAACCCTTCTAACCAACTCTCAGATTTCCATCAAATCAGACTGGGCTGGATTTAAACTAAGTTCCTAAGGTAAAAGGTCAATGCTAATTTACTCTGGGACCAGGTCTTGCCCTGTATACTGAAATTACTGGCTACTTCAATGCCCTTACTGCACAACTCCACAAATTGCACTATAAAACCCCCATGGCAGTGACTGCAATTCCCTGGTGATTTCTGTCTTTTCATAGGCTTAGCAAAGATACTTCGTAAAATAAATTCTATGGGTTTAACCATTGACGTGCAAAAGAAATTAAACTCAAGACATGACAAGCTGTCACTGCCTCAGATTGCTGCTGCTATTTAATAATTAATTCACAGCAAGAAGTCCACTCAGAGAACTTGCACTCTCAGCAGATGCCACATTATTGGATGCCTATTTTTAAAATCTCTCAAACTGTGCTGCAATAGAAGTCCAGCCTCATGAAGTGCTTGCTGTTCTTGTTCAACATGCCGTCCTTTCCTGAACTTCCAGGTTTTCTTCACACCTGGTCACACACCTCCAATCAGATAGTAAATGCCAAATCAGGCTCCCAGTGCAGAACAGACCATTCAGCCCATATGATCCATGTTGGTGTTGATACATTACTTCACACCACCAACTTTTCCCCTTTCCCTTGCTCCCTCCTATTCATAGTTACTTTTTCCTTACATCCCTCTATAATATTACTTCACCACTGACTGTTTCTCCTGAACTACTCACTATTTATTAATGATTATTTAAATTTATCTTCTGGACACATCCCAAGTGGAGACACTTTTCTTTTTAGCACATCCCTCCTTTAGGACAGTTGTGTGTTTGGTCTTCCTGCATCGCTCATGCTGTATAATTTACACATGGTGTGACTTTTTTTTTGCGACAGTGAGCAGATTGCAGTCTCTCTCTGCCTTTCTGTCCTGCCTCCCCTGAAGACATCGACTCGTGCTGTGCTAAGAGTCCTCGGCCAATAGCACTTTGTCAATTGCTACTGCAGCTGAGATCAGCTAATGCAGCAGAGGCAAGAGCCTTCTGGTCTGCACAGCTTTGTACTGCACCCGATACAACAGAAAATGCTGACAAGTCACAAGTGTAGTGTGGTTGCAGTAATGACATTTCATCATTTCAACAGCTTGAAATTTTACAGAAAACTCCTGACAGAATCAAAGTTAATTTATAACGCCTTTGGCCCACCATGTTGTGCTGGTCGATAAAAAGAGCCCCCCAAATCTAAACCCACCTTCCAGCTCATGGGTCTTCAAGTACACATCCAAGTACAGGGTCTCCCCAGGATTTGACTTTATGCAAATTCTTCCATTCATTTTTAAAGTATTTTTCAAGATAGTAATAATAACATGTTTCATGGTATTCATTAATGACTGGATACAGTGTATATTCCATTAGTTTAATTATAGGTAGTTTTAGGATGAATATTCAATGAAATGAAAGAATTATAGCAAGTGTATGTAAAGTGATATGATATGGGTTAGTATAGAAAACAGACATTTATGATTTACGGAGAAATCAGCTTACGTACAGTCCTCAGGAAAAAAGCCGTTACGTTACCCAGGGATGGCGTGTACTGGATAAATACAATGAGAGTTTCTAACTCCACAAACAGCGAGTTCCAGACCTCTGTCACCCTCACGGTGTGAAAACCTTTCCTCATCTCCCCTTTAATCCTTCTATCAATTATTTTAAATCTACCTGGATTTTAACCTCAGCTACAGGCAGGAGGTTCTTCTTATTGACTCCATTGAGGCCCTTCATTACTTTATGCACCTCAGTTAAGTCTCCCTCAATTGCCTCTGTTCCAAAGAAAACTAACCTCTTCTCACTGCTACAATTTTCCTGATGCAGGGTTTTGATTTGAAATGACGACAGTTCTTTCCCTCACCGATGCCCTTCAACCCGCTGAGTTCCTCCAGCGGATTGTTGCTACAATTTTCCCACTCCTGGCAACAACTTCCTGAGTCTCCTCTGCACCCTTTCCAGTGGAACCACATCTTTCTTGTAATGTGATGATCAGAACTACATGCAGTAGTCAAGTTTCCATCTAACTAGCATTGGGCACATTTTTAGCATTACATTCCCTGCCTCGGCCAATAAAGGAAAGCATCCTCTAAGTCTTTTCTGTTGTAATGAAATGATCTGTATGGATGGCATCCAAAACAAAGTTTTTCACTGCATCTCAGTGACAATAATAAACCAGTTTACCAAATTTAACCACCTTTTTGACCTATCCTGCTACCTCTTTGGATCTGCGGAAGCACACTTCAAGGTCCCTCTGTTCCTCCACACCACTCAATACCCTCCCATTTATTATGTATTCCTTTGCCTTGTTCCATATTCCCAAATGCATTACCTCACTTCTGGGAATTAAATTCCATTTGATGTTCTTCTGCCCAATTGACCAAACCATCTAGACTCCCCTGCAATCCAAATCTTCCCTCCTCACTATCATTTTTTTGGATCTGCAAACTTCTTTACTGAGCCCAAACATTTAAATCCGAATCTGCCCAATTCCACTGGTAACACACTTTCAGGTATTAAAACACCCATCAATGATTACCCTTTGCTTCCTGCCACTGAGCCAATTTCGGATCCATTTTGCCACACTCGAGGATTCCATGGCTTTTACTTTTTTGATCAGCCTGCCATTGGGACCCTGCCAAAAGTCTAGCCTGGAATCCATGGGGACTACACTAAACACATCGCCCTCATTCACCTTCCTTGTCTCCTCCTCAAAGAAGTCATTCAAGTTAGTCAGACATGACTTTCCCTTAATAAATCTATTTTGACTGTCCGTGATTAATCTGTGCCTTCTAAATGAAGTGCCCCTTGGAAGGGATTCCAATAATTTGCCCACTGCCTTCAAATAATTATAAGCCAATTGGTTTGTTTACCCTTTCATGCCTTTTTGAACAACAGTATAACAGTAACATTCCTCCAATACCACAGGGGTTAAAAAATTATACCCAGTGCCTCCACATTCCACCTCTCTTCTTGCTTCTTTTAACAGCCTGAGACATATTTCATCCAGGCCTGGCAACCTATCCACTTTCAAAGATGATAAACCCCTTAATACTTCACCTTTCACTATGCTTTCTCCATCTAACGTCCCCTCAATCACCTTAACTACAACATAGGGACCATCTCCCTGTGGTGAGGGTAAAATATTCATCAAGAACCTTCCCACATCCTCTTCCTCCACATACAGGCTGCTGTTTTGGACCCAAATAGGCCTTGTCCGTCCCTTAGTTTTCCCTTTACTCTTTATGTACTTTGGATTTTCTTTGCTCATTTTTTTCCCCACATCTTTTCACTTTCCTAATTTCCCTTTTAATTTCACTCCTCCACTTGCTACTGTATTAATTTCTGTGTCTGATACAAGCTTCTCTCAGCTTGCCTCTATGTACCTTGTTCTTCAGGGGGCTCTAGATTTAGACAATCCCACCCTTCTTTGTAACAGAATATATAGATGAATATACTTCATGTACATACAACAAATATCAGCCGCCATTCAGGAACCAAACTTACAATAATTTTAAATACTCTGCAGCTACTTTTACTATTTTACCAACAAATATATTAAAAGGTTAAGTCCATGCACAAAAGAGGTTGAAAATTACTCTTCAGCTCACTGCTAGGATCGGCCGTGGGAGAATAAAAAACTCATGAGGCAAGAAAAAGTTCTGTAATTTTCCTGAAATGTCTTTGTTCAATTACAAGGTTAGAGGTGGAGGGAGACAGTGGAAAGGGTGTTTGAAGGACAGTAGAGAAGTGGGTAATGAAAACTCTGCACTTCCCAATTAGCCAATGGGAAGATGGTACTCTGCTAAAAATAAGTGGGTGACCTGTGGATGGTGTGTGGGATTAAGCATACACTGAATCCTTGGGAATACACTCAGACAGAGGTAGCAGACCTTGCACTTGGCATGAAAATCTGGGCACTGAGATCACACATCCAACAATGGTGTCTATCAGTAGTTTTTATTTAAGGAAGAACATGTGGATTTTCAATGAGCTGTTGGGGCTTTGACAAATGTATTAGATAACACTTAACCAGGATGCACTGTGAGATTGGCAACATCAGTTCAGCAAATTTTTCTGCACTTCTGCAAGCTGGCTCCTATCAATTGCGAGTGGGAAAGGTTACAATGATCTGTACTGATGTCTACACTGAATTCATTCTTGCCATTTCATGGCCAGGCTTGCTATGTTGGAACCAGTGTTTCACTTCCAGTACACCAAAGTGTTTAATGATTAAATTCATTTTCCCTGAAGACCTGCATTTAAAAGAAAATAAATGGCAATAACCTGATGCAAATGCTTTAACCACTAGGTATTTTTAATAAACTATTCTGTGCCAGTTTGTAATTTGCAGTAACTGTTGCTACAGTAACCATTTTGAATGTTTTCCCCAATTAAGGCGGGGACATAAGGCCAGCACTGTGATTCAAAGTCAGGTTGATTAAGATCATCAAAGAACAGGTTCTCAGGTATTGTAATATTGTTGATATTTTCCAAATTTTCATTTATTTTATTTTACCCCCTAAAAATCTCTTTTCCCTTTCACTGCAGCTTAGAGACATTTTAATAAAATTGAAGCCTGTGCTTTAAGAGTCAGAGTCATACAGCACGGAAACAGGCCCTTCAGCCCACTGAGTCCAGACCAACCACCAATTTACACTAATCCCATTTTCACCTTCCCATCAACTTCCCCCAGATTCTACCACTCACCTACACAGACAGGGCAATCTACAGTGGCCAATTAACCTACTTTGGGATGTAGGAAAAAGCTGGAACACCCAGAGGAAACCCACACAGTCACAGAGAACATGCAAATTCCACAAAGATAGGACCCAAGGTCAGGATTGAACTCAGGTCGCTCGAACTGCAAGACTACAGCTCTACCAGCTGTGCCACTGTGCTGCCCAATGTCTTGGTCTCTGTATTTTGAATGTAAAAAATGTAATGCATCCATTAGCATGTATTGAATGAATTTGAAATTGCACAGGTCCTCATAAAGTCATAAGATATAGGAGCAGAATTAGGCCATTTGGCCCAGCGAGTCTGCTCCGCCATTAAATCATGGCTGATTTTTTTCAACCCATTCTCCCGCCTTCTCCCTGTTACCCTTACCAATCAAGAACCTATCAATCTCTGCCTTAAATACACCCAATGACTTGGCCTGCACAACCCTCTATGGCAATGAATTCCACAGATTCATCACCCTCTAGCTGAAGAAATTCCTCCTTATCTCAGTTTTAAAGGGACTTCCCTTTATTCTGAAGTTGTGCCTTGGATCATAGAATGGTGGGCAAGAGTCCCAACTACACCAAAATTCTGATTAGAAAGCAGGCTGTTGAAACAAACTTAACCTCAATTTACTTCCCATCTGCTCCCAGCACACATGATCCCATCACCAACGACAGGCAAAATCTGTCTGATCAGAACTCCCAAGGCCCACCCACATGGCAATTATCCAAGTTACTTTAGAAGGGCAGCAGTCAGTACCAGGTGCCTGTGATTGCTGATAAAAAATTAATCAGTGAGGAATTAAACTACACAAGGCTTATCCCATGGGACAACCTTACTGCACACCAATTTACTGAGGTTGAGAATCAAAGCCAGTAGCAGATGGAAACTAATATGGCAACCAGACACTCGATAAAAGCAGCTTTTGGTTTTAGATTGATTAAAGTTTCTAACGAGTCTTCAATGGAATTGTTGTTCTGTTTATTTTGAGGCCCCAACGATGGGGCAGAGTTGAACCCCTGGGAAAGGGAACCACGCTGGGTGGCAAGTCAATGAATGGAAACTCCTGTGAACTGGAGAGATGCGAGAAGTTGTTCTCACAAAATGGAAGTCGGGGTGGAGGAGGGAAAAATGTTCACTGCTAAATGGAAAGAGAAGGGAGATTAAAGGTGAAAATTTGTCCCTGTTTTCTTGAGCAAACTAAATATAAGAGGGGTGTTACATTGCGCTTTATTTCAGAAAGTAAGGTACAGAGAGCAGAAGGCCAAAGAGAACAGCATGACATTAGTCAAGTCTAGGGAACAAAGGATAAGAACCTGAAAACTTAATTCTTTCTCTGGCTATAGATGCTAACTGATGTGCTGAATACCTGCAGGTATATACACAGGTTTGCCCTTACAATTGCATTTTTAAATATACTTAGGAATGACAATTCAGATGATTCCTAAAATAAGTCAGTCTCCTTTAGTGCTGACCCTGAATCTGGTGAGATTTTGTTTCCATCCATTATTGATCTGCAGTGCAGTGCAACAGACTCACCGAAGCATAGACTCACCGAAGCATAGACTCACCGGGCATTAACTGTTCTATAACTGCAATGGACTGAATTTGCCTTGTAGTCAGTAAATTAAGTGATGAGTTACCCTGAATCTTACAAGATATTTAAGTCAACATTAACAAACTGTGAATTAATCACTCCATATTAAAACTTGGCAAAATGCATAGTCAAAGGAGTAACAGATAACAAGAGGAGTCTTTCCCACAGGTGCTTGTTATAGAGCAGGCATATTAGCTTGGTTTGGGGAGAGTGGGAAGATTGATCTCTCACAGTAATGCAGGTGTGGAAAACTAGTTTAGGGAGGACAGAAACCATCTGTGCAACAGAAAGTCCTGTCAAAATGTTCAAAAAAAAAGAAGATCCATTTCCCAAAATGCAGAGCAGTGTCGAGGGGGTTAAGGGTCAAAGAAGAACAGGTGAGCCAAGTAGTGATGGTCAATTGAGATCAAATGTTGAGTGTTGAAAAGTAAAGACTCCAGGAACTTCATGTGTACCACATTTCAGGGCTCCCAGCAGAGAATACAAAGCAGGGTAATGAGTCTCAATTTCAGCACTTGAGAGAATGCAAGGAGTTGGGAGAATGATGACTAAATCTGTTGCTTGCCATGTTTAATGCACACTCAATGTAACTGGTTCCAGGATTTTACAAGTAAAAACAGGATCTGGCCTAGACAGATTCCTCCTTCAGAGTATGTAATATAAAAGACAAACACTTAACCCACTGTATCACATATTCCAAAGGAGGTTTCTATCCTTGCTGATCTTGCCTTGGGACACCAGCATTACTCTGTGAGAAATGCATTACCCCACGTAGTGCTCATGTTAAGAATGATTTTCTTATTCAGGCCATCCCTGGGTAATGAAAAGGTTCTGTTTTACAGATGTCCATAAGTCAATTTGGTCCATAAGTTGGAAAATACACAAAAAAAACACTTGATATGGTAACCGTATCACCACAGTATTGTAATGAATGTCATCAAAAACCACAAGACTGATAAGAAAGAACAGTTACTAAAAATGGAGAGAGAGAGAGAGAGAGAGAGAGAGAGAGAGAGAGAGGAAACTAGTTCTGCCATTTGTAGGAATGACATATACATTGGACTTCTGAACTGAATAATATTATGAGAGCTCAGCCATATAAAGGGGGTGTCCATAATTTGGATGTTCTTAACCTAGGGAAGGCTGGTATAGGGAGAAGAAAGTTCTCCTGCATGTTCTTGAGAAGTAAAATCTGCACTCCATTTACAGTGCAAATATATTTATATCTGCACTATAAATGGCCCAAATGCTAAACACCAAGTCTAATACAGCTCCTGCTCCAGCTAGTGCCAATGATTCAGCCAAAAGGGGAACATTTTCATTAAAGAAAGCAAACGTTTATTGTAGTCCACACAGTAACAACACCTGTCAGAATTTTGGACCATTCCATTCAATCATAACAGGTAGAGCCATGCATTTTGGAAACTGGTATCAAGGATATGGAGGCAGAAGTTACTTTGCTCAATTTCCCAATGAATGGAGAGCTTTGTTTTCACTCCACAAATCTGTAAAAACCCAAGTATCAAAGTGAATATCTCACTTCAACAACATTTTTAAAAAAAGCACCAAAGAAAAGTAAAACAAAGGAAAGAAAATTGTGCTGGTTGCAAGATTCACACCTAAAATATAAAGTTCAGAGTCTCATCACTCAAGGGAAACATTACATCCAAGCATCAACAGTAAGATATTCTACCAAGGCCCAGAAATATGGTCCATGAACCCATGAATAATACCTCATTATTCCCTTTTTTTTGCACTATTTATTTATTTTGTAATTTATAGTAATTTTATATCTTTGCACTGTACTGCTGCCGCAAAACAACAAGTTTCATGTTATGTAAGACAGTGATAATAAACCTGATTCTGAAATATATGATGATTAGTGAACACCTCTGAAGTGGTTAAAGACACACAGAATGCTGCAATGCAGAACTACTCAGTGAAGCTCCTACAGCATCAAACATAGTGCAGTGGGCGACATTTTTGCCTCTGCTTCACTTCCTACATTATAACAGTGACTACACTTCAAACGTTTGTCACTGGTTGTGAAGAGGTTGGGGCAACCCAAGGTTGTTGAAGGCACAGCATAAATTCAAGTTTTATAAATATTATCATATATATTTGAAGAAGTGCAATTTAAAAACCTGTTTGTAGAGCATTTCAAATTTCTTCTCCTTCTGCAGCAGGCACAATAATTTCCCAATGACCTTTTGTCATCCTAAATGGCACAGCCATACATATGAGGCAGCAGAAGCAGAGGTAAACCAGGAAATTGTTTCATGCTAATTCATTTTGACCTTGCAGGCAGACATTTACAAGCACATGCCACTTTACAAAAGCTTTCCTTGCCAAAAACAATTCTCCTCAATTTAACCTCAAGATTTAGAATAAACAAGCCTGTTGACCTTAGAGACAATAATCACCTTGACCAGCCTCACCTTATTCTGACTTACATGGTGTAACATTCCTGTTGCTTTAAATGGTCATCCAACTTAATGTCATTAACCCCCTCGCACATGCACCAAATGATCGTTATGTACATATGCTACAGGAGGAGGACCTTCTGCCCACTGCTTTTTTGTTGCCTTTGAAAGGCCCACCAACCAGCCCCACTTCTCAACATTTCCCCCAGAACGCTACAACATTTTCACTTTTAAACAAGAAATCCAATTAATACACATATTGGCAAAGAAAACCATTTCTGAGAATACCTCTAAAATAAAAAAAATGCAGATGCTGGGAATCTAAAATAAAAACAGGAAATGCTGGAAATACTCAGCAGTTCAGGCCGCATGTGTGGAAAGAGAAACAGAGTCAACTTTTCAGGTCAAAGACGCTTCGTCAATGGTTTGAAATGTACTTCAGGACTGTGTAAAGGAAGTTCAATTGCATCATTTTCTGCTTTAAGATATTGGGCTAAAATAATGAAAGTTAAGAAATTTCTTCTCACCAGTCTTAAATCTCTTGCCCTTTGACCCCCACATTCTAGATTCCCGATCCAGGGGAAATATCTTGCCTGCATCCAATCTGTTGAGCCCTGTCAGAATTTTACAAGTTTCAATAAGATTTCCTCTTGTTCTTTTCAAATCTAGGTTGATCAGGTTTGTATTCACCAATTTGTCCTCTTATTACAGCAGTCCTACCATTGGATGTACCAGTCTGTTGAATCTTCACGGCACTCTCTCAAAGGCAAGTATTTCCTTTCTTAGGTAAGGAGACCAAAAGCTTCACAAAATACTGCAGGTGTGGTCTCACCAAGGCCCTGCATAAATGTAGCACGACATCCTTGCTCCTGTGCTCAAATCATCTTGCTATGAAGGCCAACATATTGTTGGCCTGTACATTTGCTTTCGGTGACTGATGTACAAGACCACCAAATCTCTTTGTACACCAACACTTCCAACCTAACAGGATTTAAGTAATACACTACCTTTCTTTTCTTGTCAAGGTGGATAACTTCACATTTATCCATGTTATACCATAATTGTCTTGTATTTGCCCTACCTTGTACCTTCTTCATATCCTCCTCAAAATTCACAATCCCAAATGATTTCACTTCAGTGGCAAACTTTGAAATATTACACTCAGAAGCCTGAAATCCCCAACCACCAGGTTCAAGAACAGCTACTTCCCTTCAACCTTCATTCGGCTCTTGAACCAACCTGCACAACCCTAATCAGTATAGCAATACTATGACCACTTTGATCACTTTGCATTACAATGGACTCTGTTTAGTTTTGATTCTAGTTGTGTCCTTTCCTGTAAAAAGTGCAAAGTTTTCAGTTTAATTTCTGTTTTTCTTGTGAATGCTGCTTATCTGATGCCATGTGCCTGTGATGCCACTGCAAGTAAGTTTTTCATTGCCTCTGTGCATACATGTACTTGTGCATCTGTCAATAAACTGGACTTTGACTTTTTTTGTTCCCTTATCCAAATCTTTGATATGTTTTACATAACTGAGGCCTAAGCACTGATACCTGCAGTACCCAAAAAGTTATCACCCTGCTACCCTGAAAGAGACCCATTTAGAGTAGTTGGAGAGTAGTATATCCAACTTTGCAAGGTCAAAGTGTGTGCTTTTGCTGCATCTGAATCCAGTGCCTAGATTTATACCAGGTTATCTGTCCAGTTTTATTATGTTTATCTCAGCAGTTTAGTACAACAGTTGAGTTAGTTGCTGGCCCTTTTTTAAGTAGGTAGGTAACAGTGAACCATGTTGTTGTAGGCCTGGAGACTCTCCCAGGCCAGATTGTTAAGGGTGAGAGTACCAGTGAAGCATAAAAGATGTTATGACAATCCAGTGGCTCTATTAATGATACTAGCTGTATAATTCCAGATTGTGTAATTAACTAAACCTATATTCTCCAGCTGCCGAGGTGGGACTTGAACTCTCATATCTGGATTGTGAGTCCAAACCTCTGGGTTATTAGTCCAGTTATTTAATCATAATGCTTCGATTCCTATAAGTAAGGGGAATATTAAAGGTTAATGCTAAAATCCACTACTAATGATCAAAGCAAGAAACCATTACCAGAGAAAGACCTGGAGTTCTTACACCCTTCACTCCTTTGGCTTGTTCCAAGGCACTTAATGGACAACTAGTGGTTTCTGAAGTACAGGTAGAGATAGCAGCCAGTTTACGGATGGTGCCAACTGATTAACCTCTATCAGAGATTTTTATTTAAGTACAAATCCTGTCCAGGAGACAGTTCCTCTAAGAGGACCATGTCTACTTCATGCACTTTGGCAGTTCTTGTTTTAATATCACATTATAGTAATGACATCTCCAGCACAGCAGTACTCCTTCTGCACTGCACCAAATTTATATTAATCATCTGGTACAACTAGGTTGAATAAGGAACAAGGAAATACATTGGTTATGAATTTCTGCTCCCCTCATTCTTCTTTTGGAACTTGCTGATATATGGTTCCATGCATATCCCAGCTCGAGGGATTTTTTATATAAATTCTGAACACTGGTGGAGAGTTTGACTGCACAGTATGTCACAACTTAGTCCAACCCGGGCTTTAATCGATGCTCATTTATCCCTCTTAGTAGGCGATTCAGTTAAAAAAATGGGAGTTGACTAAGTACATTCTTAAACTTTGAGATGAACCTTGAAAAGATCATAAATAGAAGTAATTATAATGAAGCTGAATGTCTTTATTATTAGGAGGGAAACCTAATCTCAGCTGTGATTTGGCTGCACATCCAGAGCTGCTGGTGTCAGAAACTTACAGATTGGATGCAGCCAGGGTATTTCCCCTAGATGGGGAGTCTAGAATGAGGGAAAGAAACAGATGAGAAGAAATTTTTTCACTCAGAGGTGGCGAACCTGTGGAGTTTGCTATCACAGAGAGCTGTGGAGGTAAGGTCACTGAATATATTCCAGGAGAAGGCAATTAAGGTTCTAGACACAAAAGGCATCAAGGGATACAGGGAGGGAGCAGGACTACTGAACTGAGATAGATGATCAGTCATGATTGTACTTAATGGTAGAAAGGGCGAGTAGGGCTGAATGGTCTCCTCTTTCTCCTGGTTTTCATATTTCTCTTTATGAACATCAAGGAACTTGGGAATGAAGTCTACAGACTAGGTCAAGGGTAGTTTAACACAGCTGTGCTCACAGAATCATCTCCTCCAGGCTATGTCACAGATCTCTCAATCCTGATCTCTGGGAACATTCTGGTCAATCAGCAGGATAAATCCATGAGACAGTCATACAGCTATGGGAATATGGCCCTCAACATCAACTCCAGACTCCACAAAGTCACATAGTATCAGGTTAAACACAAGCAAACAAACCTCCTCCTTATTACAGGTTGGAACTCTATTCTGGCATTCTGTGGTCCAGCATGATTTAAATCTGTAGTACAGTTCTCTACCAATTAACTAATTCTAAGTAATACCCAACTAAGATCTAAAATTAACTAAGATTTGTACTAACCTGTAGCTAATTAACCTACCAGTGCAACTTTTGCGATCTCAACCAACAGCATTTCCAACGTACAGAAACTCCAGGTTACGGACAGTTCTTGGAATCCTTACCTAATCTGGGAAAAGTGCATATCTAAAGAGAACAGTTCTCCTGCCTGGAGGAAGATGGTCAGGGCCAATTTCTGTGGTTGGGATTTTCTGTGGTCAGGATTTTCTGTGGTCTGGCACCCTTAGGACCTGACTGGAGAGTTTCAACCCATGCCAACTATTGTTCTCCATCAGCTGATGAAACAATTCTCCTCTATGTTGCACAGAATGAATGCCCACCATCCATCACCTTGAGTGGGTCTGTAGGACCGCAATGTCTAAGCTGGTTGAGCACTGTAGGATGCTGCTGCCAGACTGGACTAGAAGCAAGAAGCGATGAATTAACACAAGGGGAAAACCCCTATTTATTTTTCTCCTCAATGATTGACAGTTATGAATGCATCCATCCACAAATGTACTGGTAAAAGTGACCAGTGCACAGTTCTGTTAGACAAAATCCCATCTCCAAATTAAGGATACCAATTCCCACCAATGTTATGGCACCACAACTCTGCTAAGTGAGAGATTCTCAATCGACGATACGTCCATATCCTGCATCCTGTTTTTCTTATTACTACCTCGATGTACTTATGTATGGTGATCTGTCTGGTTGGCATGCAAACAAAGGCTTTTCACTGTATCTTGGTACATATGACAATAATAAAGCAATAGCAATACCTCTAGGCTACATGTATGTAACTGGTAGAAAGTATGTGCTATAATTAGGGCTAAGCAATCTCACAATTGATAAATCAGATCCAAGTCAGTCCGCCACATCCAGGTGTGAATGGTGCTGAATATCCAACAGGAAACGGCAGTTCCATGAACAGCTCCATCCTTAAATTATGGCACAGGTTGGAGACAAAGCTAAAGCACCTGAAATCACCTTTAACCAAAAGTATTCGGTGGATGATCTCCCTTGGCCTCTCCTCTTGTGCCACACCTTTGGAGAAGCCAGTCTTCAGCCAATCTGTTCAGTTCATGTGACAACAGGTGAAGACTGAGAGCACCGTATATAGCAAAAGCCACAAGTCCTGATAGATGATTTGTGTGTCAAGCTGTTCCAGTACAGCTACAACACTGACATCAGCCTGACAAACAGGAAAGCTGCCCACAAGGAGGACAAATCCAATTAACACCCAAGTCTACCCTCAATCAGCAGCAAACTGATAGAAAATGGCTTCATCAGAGACATCAACTAGTCCTTAACTTTGCTGCCAGGACTAGTTTATTCCAGACCTAATTACAACCTTTATTCAAATATGGCTTAAAAGAAAAGCTAAATTCCAGAGGCAAGGTAAGAGTGAATGTCCTGGACATTAAACATGATTTCAAGGGGACTTGTTAAAACTAAAGTCAACTGGAATTGAGGTGTAAACTCTCTGGCTAGAGTCAAACCCATACGAAGGAAAACAATTGTGACTGTCAGATGCCAATCACAGCTCCAGGGGCATCGTTGTCGGAATTCAAGGCCTGAGCTCAACCAGAGTCAGCTGGTTCATCAGTGATTTTCCTCCCATTATAAGGTCAGCAGTGCAGATATATGCTGATGATTGCACATTGTTCTGTTTCATTTGCAGCTCCTCAAATCAATAATGAATCAATTCCTGTGTGCACTAATACTTGGGCCACAAGGTTGATGTAGCAAGTGCCAAGAAATGACCAACGAGACAGAGTCTAATCACTTCCCCTTGACATTGAACCGCATTAACATTACTGATCTCCCCATAGTCAACAGTCTGGGTGGGGTAGAAACGTAACTAGTCTAGCTAAATGAATAATGTAGCTGCAAGAACAGGTCAGAGACAGAATATCCTGCAGTTAACAACTCAACTCCTGATGCCCCAAAGCCTTTCTTGCATCAAATGAGTCAAACATACCCAAGAAAGTTCTACTGAAGCCAGAATATTGCACTTATGCCAGCACTTATCAAAGACAAGTGCAGTGCAAACACACTTAACCCAAAACAATGACTAAGGAAATTGAAGTTTTTATTAATTCTCTTGTGCAGTACAGGCCCATTCCTAATTGATTCAAGGATGTGTTGGTGGGCTGCTTTCTTGAATTGCAGTCCAACCTGATACCACAAGACAGCTTCAGTGAGCAGTTATAAATCATACATGTTGGTATTGATTTAAGAAACAGAAAGACCCCAAGTAAAGATGACAGGTATTCTTCTTTGAAGTTTGTTAGTAAACCAAATGGGTGCATGACTGTTTTAAAACCCAATTCAAATTCACAAATAATTCTCTGAATTATAATTCCAAGCCTTCCATTTATTAATCCAGTAACATAACCACAGTCCAAATGGCTCCTTCCTCTATTAATAGACAAGGTTGAAGAGAGATGAAACTTAAAATAGAAGAGTTTGATAAGGTCAGTGTGGAAAAGATTATTCCACCTGTGGAGAATGTGGGGCCAATAAATATGAGAGATCATAAATCCAAATTGAGAAAATCTCTATCAAGGCAGTGGTGAGAATTTACATCAGGTTATTCAGCCAAATAACAAAACTACATGCAAGGGGGAGAAAGAGAATAAAAGAATATGTCAGTGTGGTTAGATGGAGTGGAGCACAAGTACTGCATTGACTAGTTGGTTGCATGATCTGGTTGTGTTTGGTAAATTGTATAATCCTCCAGTACTGAATCTTAAAGAAAGTATTCACTATCCTCTAACCAAAAGAGATCCCCTTGCATTTTACAGAGACATATACATTGCAGCACCAACATTAATATCCAAGGTCTATCATAACAAATGACACAGCTCTCCACCTTCAACTCAAATGAAAGCAAGAGTTCTGTTGAAGAAGGTAAAAACCTCAATTTTGAACATAAACATGCTGACCCATCGATCAGACCAAAGTTCTTCAATTTCACAAATGCATATCAATTCCTCCGAGAAACTGCTGTTGCCAAAAATTCTAAAAAAAAGTCAACACAAAGATAGAGAGGCAGTTACCAGAGTGTCCCAATGGAGACAATGCCAGTCATTAAACTTGGCTCAAAGCCTTTACAGTGAAGCACCAACAAAATACAATTATGAGAAATCAATTCTAAAATACCAGTCAGTGGTAAGCACTGCTTAGTTGGGATAGCCTTGCAGAAATAAAACAACATTAAATGCAATGTAGTGCAATAACATGGTTACACAGTGGGTGGAATCATCCAAATATTGTAGGAACAGGAAGGTTTTGCTTTAAACTGCTTAAATCATCTTCATGTTGTTGTGGTCTAGATTCTGAATTTTTAAAAACTCTTGAATTTATATGGTCATCCTCCGTACAGCTCAAAAGAAATTCCTACCTATTTAATTAAATCCTGAAACAGTGGAAAAAAAAGTTTGAAAGGATTCTTTGTCAACAGATACATCAACAACAGTCTAGTTGTCACTCATTTTGCTCATCTCCTTCACCATCTCACTCTTTTAGCATCCTTAAAGCACAGGAGGAGGCCATTTAGTTAATCACACCCAAATTAGCTCCATCAAAGAGTTATCCACTAAGATTCAACCTCCCACCTTTCAACTTGTCTTTATCAAATATTTATCCACTTCCACTGGAAAGCAGCTTTAGAGGTTACTTCTGCTACCCCTCTGATCAGCCATTCTATGTCCCAACAACCCTCATAAAAAGTAATGTGTATTAATACAAAAACAGTGGAGGAGTAATGATCTTAAGTGTACATCCTTCAGTCACTGACTCATGAATGAATGGGTTTTGTGTTTAAACAATCTCTTCTGGCATGTTTAACAGCAAAACATGAACGCTGATTACACCAAAGCACTTCAACTTTCAGAAAAGGTAACCTTTTCACCCAGAGGGTCATAGAGTCATAGAGCAATACATCATGGATACAGGCCCTACAAGTCCACACCAACCATGGTACCCACCCAGCTAGTCCCAATTTCCTGCATTCAGCCCATATCCCTCTAAACCCTGCCTCTCTATGTACCTATCCAAATGCTTCTTAAATGATACTATTGTACCTGCTTCAACCACTTCCTCTGGCAGCTCATTCCATATACTTACCACCCTCTATGCGTAAAAGGTGCCCCTCAGGTCCCTTTTAAATCTTTCCCCTCTCACCCTAAATCTATGCCCCCTAGTTTTAGACTCCCCTACCCTGGGGAAAAGACTGTTATTGTTCACCTTATCTATGCCTCTCATAATTTTAAACATTTCTACAAGGTCACCCCTCATTCTCCTACATTCTAAGGAATAAAGACCCAGCCTGGACAACCTCTCCCTGTAACTCAGGCCCTCTAGCCCTGGCAATATCCTCATATATCTTTTCTGCACTCTCTCCAGCTTAACCATGTCTTTTCTAATACAGGGTGACCAAAACTGTACACAGTGCTCCAAGTGCAGCCTTACCAATAACTTATACAACAGCAACATAACGTCCCAACTCCTGTACTCAGTGTCCTAACTGATGAAGACCAGCATGCTAATCGCCTTTATCACCAGCCTGTCTACCTGTGATGCCACTTTCAACAAACAATGCACTTGTACTCCTAGGTCCCTCTGTTCCACTACACTCCCTAGTGCCCTACCACTCATAGTACACGTCCTACGCTGGTTTGACTTTCCAAAATGCATCGCCTCACACTTAGCTGTATTGAAATCCATTTGCCACTCCTCGGCCCACTTCCCTAACTGATCAAGATCCCCCTGAAATCCACAATAACCTTCTTCACCATTAACAACACCTCCTAATTTCATGTCATCTGCAAACTTACTGATCAAGCCTTCTGCATTGGCATCCAAATCATTTATATAAATAATGAATAATAAAGGTCCCAACACCGACCCCTGTGGCACACCACTAGTCACCAGCTTCCATTCCAAGAAACAACCTTCAACCACCACCCTCTGCTTCCTATTGCCAAGCCAATTTTGAATCCACCTCACTAGCTCTCCCTGGATGCCATGGGACCCAACCTTCCAGACCAGCCTACCCTGCAGACCAGGTGGTCAGTATGTGGAATATGCTGTTAGAGGAAGTGGTTGAAGCAGGTACATGAATAACATTTAAAAGGCATTTGGACCCGTACATGGATGGGAAAGGTTTAAAGGGACATGGGCCAAATGGCACTGATTTAGATGGGCACCTTAGACTGCATGGACCAGTGGGGCCGAAGGGCTGGCTTTTTGCCTCTTTCAAGACCACATGCTTTTTGGGTAGAGAAAATGTTAGGATGCACAAGGCATCTGAGGTTTGTGGGACAGTCTAGAATGTCCAGAGGCTCTTCAAATGGTGTGCTCAATGCTTCCGTGTAAAAATAATACACCAAGTGCAAATAATGACATAACATAGGACATAGAAGAGTACAGCACAGGTACAGGCCCTTTGGCCTATGATGTTATGCTGTACTGAATAAGCTAATTACACTTAATTAAACTAATCCTTAAACATTCCACTGACTCTTGTCAAGTCCTAGCCCATGATCACTCAGAGTGAAGGTGGAGCATTCAGGATGGTACTTGGAACACATGGAGCTCAGAGCAAATAACAGAAATGGTGCACATCTCACAAACTCCCCTCCCACCCGGTCTCACTTCCTGCCCCATCTGTGGAAGAGTCTGTGGTTCACACACTGGTCTCGTCTATTACCTCACAAACCTCAAAACCAGAGCAGAAGCAAGACATCCTCAATCCGGAGGGACTGCCTAAGAAGAAAGAGGGCATCACAATATCGTGCAATGATCCCAAATAATTACACTGCACTCATACCCAAAGCAATGTTGACACCCACATGACAGGGGTGTCCAGTGTTGCTACATTCATCAAATTTATGTTTCAACATTTGTCATTCTTGCTTAGAGCTTTTCAAACCTTCTCCTGGGACTCCAGTACCTCCCTCTCCAGTTCACCAAACCCTTATTTATTGCTTACAGGGAAATGCACTTTTAAGTCAGAAGGAACATAGCCGTGTGTCAGTCAGTACTGACATAATTCCTTTCCTTTCAAGAGACATAATTGCCACACTCTCTTAGCTGCAGGGTCTAATACAAAGGCTGGCTGGCACAGAACCAGCTTACTTCAAAGTGGACACATGCACAAGGCACTAAATTGCACTTAATCTGGCAATGCTCAGCATCAGTTAGTGTTTAGAACTGAAAGGTTCTATTAGTGTGGGATAGGGTATCTATTGAACACATGCCTGATGACAGAGAAACAGGAGCTTTACTTTGCACTTTAACTGCAAGATCCCTGCTTTGGGAATGGTCAAATCTGGATCTTAGTGGAGAAACTGAAAGCATGTGGCTTCCTGAGATGGGGATGAGCCATAAAATCACTCAAAGTATATATTTTAAGAAATTGAACTACAGGTCCTCTGTTGAGAGATAGAAATTGTTGGCAAAGTCTATTTCTTTCTTTTTCAATCTTTTTATTAGTTTTCAAATTAATACAGATTAATATATAACATTAATGCTTGTACATGTAATACAAAAAGATCAGGAGAACAATCGTGGCCTAGATAATCATAAAGAATAAAACATAAAAAATCTATATATCCAACGATCTTTTAGTAAATGAATATAATATAAAAGAAAGGAAACAAAAAGATTACATAAATAAAAAAAGAGAAAAAAATCCCCAAATCAATAAGAAAAATTATAAACAATATATCAAACCAAACTAAGCTAAAAAGAAAAATTAAAAAAAAACAAAAAAAAAGACCAGACTAAAATTTCTCAGTAGAAACAAAGCCATATTATGTCATCAACTCCGTTCCTCTAAGTTGGAAAGTTATTGAAAGGGGATCTATATCATGTGAAAATACTGAATGAATGGAATCCAAATATCTTCAAATTTAAGCGAACGATCAACAGTACCACTCCTAATTTTTTCCAAGTTTGTGAGAACAGGCAAAGTCTATTTCTTCTACATGATCTAGGAAATACAAGGGGTTCTGGTGAGAGAAAACGTCTCCTTTCAAATCAGTTAGAGACTGCCTGTCATTTAAAGGAATCCTAACACCATTTGCCACAAACTGTTGGCATTTGTGGTGTACAAGCTACACTGCAGAGAACAAACTGTTCAGTTACCAAGCAGAAAAGAGTGTTTATTTCCTTCTTCGAAAATCTTCTTCCTCCCCTGCATCTGTCATATCCACACATGCCCCCCAGCAAACTCCCACCCCCTCCTCCTCCCCACTGCAAATATCTTGCTGGGCTAATCGCCAAAGTAACCCTGGATTCACTTAATACACAAAAAGAATTTTAAAATTCTGCAGCACCGTGACATGCTGAAGAAATTTGTTATGAAACCCTGCTGAAGGCTGCCGGGGAGGCATCATTTCCACACATGCCGTGCATGTAGCAAGTGTCACAGCATGATCTCCATCAGATCTTGAAGCAGAATCTTGAAAGAGACCATCCCTCAGGGAGCATTATACCAGTCTTATGTCAAAACCAATTGCCAAAAGAATCAGAACAATAGGCCCAATTTAATCCATCTTCTAGCATTTTTCTCAGGGTTTCTAATGACAGGTCAAGTTGTATGCCATTATAAAGACAGGATGTCGCACCCCGAAATACGGTTTATGTTATTCTTTTAAAGCCATTAAACCGATTACTGAGTAAGATCAGATAAATGTATTTCAGATTACATGCTTGATTAAATAAAGAGACCATTCCTAATGATGGAAGGATCAGCAGCCAGAGAATACAGATTTCAAATATTTGATAAGAGGAGCTACAAGATGTGGAGGATGCTGATTACTCAGCAAGTTGTTGTGATCTGGAACTCACTCCTTGAAAGAGGACTGGAAGCAGACTCAATAACCTTTAAAAGGGATGTGAATAAATATTTGAAAGGGAAAAGATTTGTTGGGCTCTGGGGAATGAGCAGTGGATTGGGACCAAATGGATAGCTCTTTCAAGTAGCTGACACAGGTAAAATGGGTCTTCTTTGCTGTCCCAATCTAGTAATCCATTCTCTGCTTCTAGAATAACCCTTTAGGTATGAACAGTGTCAGCCAAGGTTTATAAATATTCAGGCGCCTGTCTTTGCTAAGATATGTTCAACAGCTGAATGATTTAGTGTATTGCAAGTTTTTAAGTGGACACCATAAAAGGGTGGGTTGTGCAAATTTATTGTTCCAGTTTAGAATGTTCTCTTTGCTTTTAAGAACTGGGAGATGCTGTTTGGTGACATAATTTCAAATAATCAGGGAAAGAACTAAATATAAAATGTTGGACCCATTTCAAAGTACATTTCAAAACCCATTTTTTATTCCAAAAAAGAGAAGCTGAACAGAAATTATTAAGGAACCATAATAGTTTGATGGATGCTGTTCCTGTTTGCTGCCCCCTTTGCTAAATTAGGTGGCAAATAAATAACAACCTCAGAGGGTTGGAAGAAAATTTACACATTAAATTAGTGGCTTTACACTAATCACTTTTGCTCTACTGGTAACAAGTACAGAAGCAAGCCAACGTTATATTTCATTGAAACACTGCCCAAAGGCTGCCAACACTCTTGGATTTTCACCTTGGAGTTCCATTTCCAAACACCCACCTCCAGTTCCACCACTGGTTGCTCAATCCCTCCATCCACCCATGTCTAATTGGACCCTCAAACAGTATTTTCCACTCCATCAAAATTCATAGAATCAATAAAAATTTTCAAAGTAAGAACAAAAACAAAGCATACATTTTTAATGCCCTTATGATTTAACATCTGGTTATTACACAGCAATGTCCCAAGGCTAACTTCTGCAGAGGGAAGCAGGTACTTAACATATGAGCATTAATTCCAGGAGACCCTTAAGAGCTGGCAACCCTATGCATTAGTCATCTAAGGACAGAATAAATTGTGCATATTTAACCACCATTTAGTTCAATGACTACTAGAAACCATTGGAGAAAAATGATAACATTACTCTTAAATAAAAATCATATTGAATAATGGAATTTCATCCCTGAAGAAGTCCAACCCAACATTTACCATTCCTAGACTTGGTATCAAATGTGTGTCTTGGGAAACACTGTGGCTTTATTTTCATATTTTCCCATGATATTGAAGACCAAGCAGCCCATCAAGCCTATGTCGGCTCTCAGAACATAATTTACAGCAGCCAATTAACCAACCAACCCGCAAGTCTGTGGGATGTGGGAGGAAACCGGAGCATCCCGAGGAAACCCACTGGGAGGACATGCGAACACCATACAGCAGCACCAGAGGTCGGGATCAAACCTGCGTCACTACCTGCTGTGCCACCGGGCCAAATGACAAGTGATATCATTGGAACACAGGATTCTGAGGGGGTGTGACCAGGGTAATGATAGAGAATGTTTTCCCTGGTGGGGGAACCCAGAACTGGCGGGATAGTTTGGTCAAGTGGGTAGATCCCATAATCAAAGGCACATCATCAATATGGAAATAGATCTGTCATCTCCATAGACAGTCCACATGTGGCACAGCTGTCAGCACTGCTGCCTCAGTGCTCCAGTGACCTGGGTTCAATCTGGACCTCGGGTGCTCTCTGTGTGGAGTTTCACCACATGGGTTTCTTCCGGGTGCTCCGGTGTCCTTCCATAGCCCAAAGATGTGATGAAAGGTTAATTAGTTGCTGTAAATTACCCCTCAGTCTAATAACACATAACTAGCAAAAGAACCAAAGAGAAGTTGATGGGTATGTGTGAGAAAATGAGTAGCTGGGCGGCAGAAAAATAAAGAGGGGGGAGTGGAACTGATGAAACTGCTCTACTGGGAGACAGCATGGGCCAAATGGCTTCCTTAACTTGTAATAAGTACATAACTTTTGGGAGTTCTTCCGTTCCATGAGCTTCCTCCTACCTATAGGTTTAAAGTGAGAGGGGAAAGATTTAAAAGGAACTTCTTCCACACAGAAGGTGATGAGTACAGTGAATGAGCTGCCAGAGGAAGCTGTAGAGGTGGGTACAATTACAACATTTAAAAGGCATTTGGACAGGTACACGGATAGCAAAGGTTTATAGGGATATGGGGCAAGCACAGGCAAATGGGACTCATTCAGTTAGGCAACTTGATCAGCATGGACAAGTTGGGCTGAAGGGCCTGCTATCTAACTCTATCTAATCCTAATCCTTCTATTCAACCAGAAAAGGCACAGAGGTCTTCAGAGCCTTTGAAGATATGAACACAGCGCCATCGGTACCTACACCAGAGATGAGAATAAGCTAACATGCAGCAGGGCAACTGGGCCTCCAGTGTCTCCAATGAATTGAACTGGTCAGTCACAGAGACTGCCTCCACCCCTCCTTCCACACAAATTATTCCAAATAAGCTTTAACTAGCCAAAAGGACAAAACACACTGTCGAAGCCCGATCCTAGATTCCCCATCCTCTCAAAGCACTGATGTGAGATCCAAGCCGCAAAACTCAGACCCTGCGGATCCCTCTAGAAGTGTCTCAGAAAGATGAGCATTCCCTTCCAATTCCGACCCATTGGACCAGTCTCAACGGGTTCCCAAAGGAGCCTGCCAATCAAAGTCAGCTAACGTTGTCAACGGGGAATCCCTCATTTTGTTAACATTGAACTTTTCAGAATTTTGCTATTTTAATTGGGAGCTCACAAAATGGGAGGACAAGCTTGCAGACGTAGAACAACGCCGTATTACCCAGTATAACCCCGCTGACACATGCACATTCCGGCTCCATTTCTCATGCTCCGTTATATAGGCATCTTCAGTGAGCATAGTTTAAGGTACTGGTTTGAAACATCAGGTGGTCACAGACCAAGCGAGTCATAAACTGACTCGGTCAAAGAACTGGCCCGGATTTTTTCGCTGTTCTGCCTACCGCCCGATATATAGTATCTGCAAGCAATCAGGCAAGGGGAATAAAATTCCAGAACAACGTTTCAAGCTATTGCAGAAAATTCTAGCGTACGCACTGCAGCCAGGGTTGCGAGCACTGGCACTGGAAACAGATCGCACCCTGGTCCACCCGGTTCACACAGAGGAGTCGCTGGTGTAATCTGCAAACAGTCATTCTCATTTCAGTCTCCTGGAGTTTCTTCAAAATCAACGACCAAAACGTTCAGTGGTTAAACTCAGCATCAAATCTACTGACCAAATGATGGGCGTTTAAAGGTAGACACACCAACCCCTCCCCCCCCCCCCAATTAGGCTCAACCTGTGAGGTCAACGTGTAAAGGTCATAAGCTTTAAAAGATACAAGGCAAATAAAGTTTCAATTTTAAATACAAGAGTGGTTTCCAAACCCTCTCGCTCTGACATTGGCGAATCTCCCCAGTGACGCCCGGAACTATCACCAGGTATTTATAGCTCCTTTAATGAAACGCCATATTTTTTCAGGCTAATTTTTCTGCGAAGGTGTATCACCTTTTTCTGTTGTTGTTGTTTAAGCTGCATAATGGCGAATAAGCGACAGAGACAACTAATCACACAGTTCCACGAAAAACAGAATGCACAAAATGATGACTGCCGTCGCAAGCGAAAGATTTACCGGCCCCCATCTCACCTGTACAGGGGTTAGACGGGTCCATCGCCTTACATTGCAGCCGCTTTCTGCGCCCACTGTTAATGGAGTACTCGCAGTTGGCCGTACAGATAATGAAAGAATGTGTTTCTTTTTCTCTTACATGGTGTCACGAACGAGGACATTTCAGGAATCCGTGCCTTAAACCCCAATGCGTAACCACAGATCTTCAATCTCAGCGGCCCATTCCTAATCAACCCTCCACTCCAAATTAAAATTCACATTTTCCACTTAATATCCAGGCGTGTGTTTTAATACATTAAAAGAATGATCTCATTGACCGACTCCCTCATTTCAGGAGCACCGCAATATTAACTCAGCAACACTTGTCGATGCCTTTCACTGGATTCCTGTAGGTACCAGGCAAGGACATGGTGAAACACCACTCAGTTCCCAAACCAATTTCTCATTCGATTCCGCAACAGCACTGAGTCTGGGCTACTGTTACTGAAATAGTCCGAGACATCAAATTATATTACACAAGGAACCAAGACAGTAATATTACTTGCATGCAGACAAATTAAAAACCCCGGTTTAAATACCTTCAGTTGCATAGTTATGGTCACGCAAAAAACTGTTGTTAATTTTGCGGGTGTCAATCTCCTCCTCCATTTACAGCCGGGTAACTTGGGGTACTGGATATGAAGCAGGCAAGTATCCACCATCCCATTGCCCTAGCGGAACGGGGAGAGAAGACTGGCACAGCGCGACATGGTCCAAAGCTGCCCAAGCGGTCAAAGCCTTCAGGAGACGGAGACAGGGGGGGAAGAAGGAGGCAGAGCGGAATAGTTTCCTTCCGCAGTCCCAGCGGACCCGCTAGCAGGACATGCTTCTCGCGTGTGACCCGCACACTCTCACACACACACTGCGTGTCCTTTTGTTTAATTGCTCTTCTTAAAATAAAAAAGCGTCAGGCGTAGTTGTAAAGAAAATAAGACAATGATCCCTGGGCTGTTATAAAGTTGGATTCTGCCTCAGGATCAGTCAGCCGTTGTGGCCACTTAAAAGGTGCGTGTGAGGCAGGCAGGCATCTGAGAGAGGATTTTAGTATTAAAATTCTGTAGTTACTTCAGGCAGAGAAAATGCGTCAGCACCGCCTGCGTTGATCTCTCTCTCTCTCTCTCTCTATCTCCAGAGTGGTGCATGAGGCTGCTGTTGCTGGAGCCGTATGCTGCATCGCGACTGACTCCTCCCCTACAGCTTGCCAATGTCCAACCGCATCAGGACCGCTCTCTCCCTCTCCCTCCGTTTCACAAGCTGCGGATCGGGGGGTGAGGGGAAGAATTAAATCACAAGCAACAGACTGAAGGACTGCTAATTCCCCGCCATCGCTGCAGAATCTGCTGCCTTCAACTGCTCCCCTCCCTCCCTCTCTCTCTCTCGTGGGTCCTTCGCAGTGAACGGTCATGTTAATAGAACAGAGCACTGGTCAGCAGATTCGAAGAGGGCAGGCAGTGTTAAGGTTTCCCCCCACCCATTTTAATAAACCCCTGCACCTAGTGGATGTCAACAGATATCAGGCACTGTCCTGCATTGGAGCGGGGAGGGGGATGTCTGAAAGGAGTGTCTATGAAATGGAGATGAAGGCAGTCTGCAGTGCACCCGGGGACTGCAGTCCAAGGGAGCGGCGCATGGCTTCAGTTGAAATAAACCCGGGCTCGAAGGGTTAAATTATTCCCCCCGATCGCATCGGCTAGGTTTGTATTGCCTCAAAGACAGAAGATTAAGGAGTGATCTAACTGAGGTGTGGAAAACGATTAAAGGATTTAATAGAGTGGATGGGAACTATTTCTTCTTGCGGGGAGGGCAAGGGGTATGATGTTAAAATGGGGGCTATGCCCTTCCCTGGTAGCACCCGGGAGAATTTGCTTCACAAAAACTGACAGAAGTTTTAACCCTCAACACCCAAAATGCTACTGAGGTTCAGGGTCAATTGCAAACATTCAAACTGAGATTAATAGGTGCGTTAAGCAACAAAAATAAGGCAGTAGGAGTTAAGATGCAAATCAGCCATGGTCTGAAAGAATGCTGGAAAAGACTTGAAAAGCTGAATGGCTTCCTCTTCTTCCTCAATGACTCTGTGCTGAAGAACTTGATTTATCAAAGATATGGGCCAAACACAGGCAAATTGGACTAGTTTAGATGGGAATCTTGGTTGGCATGGACCAGTTGGGCTGAAGGGCCCATTTCCAAGCTGTATGACTCTATGATAATACTTATTAGATGATGAGTTTGACCTGCATGAGTGCAGTTTGAGGAAAAGCCAGATGAGTTAGGCAGGTGCACATGGGTTTAATAACCTGAGGAGAAATATTCAAGGGATTTAACAACTATGGGGATTGACTTACCATTTACAGCAAAGCAGAAGGTGCTGACTAATGCATAAGTCATATGGGAAAAGGGGCGAGTTCACCAAAACAATTAGGGAGATAAACAAGTGACTGGGTGCGCAGAATGGGAACAACGTTGACTCCACAAATAACTGGAAACCTTCCAGAATAAAAAGAGCAGGGGCAGTGGAGACCGGTGACACTTAAACTCAACAGGCTAAGGTGATTTTTGAGGAATTGATATCTAAGGAAGCAATTACAACCCATTGCCTAAGATTACAGCAGAAGGTACAGCATAGAAACTGGCCTAAATACTTAATACCAGTGCTCATGTTCCACATGAGCTTCCTCCACTGTGGTCCATCTACCTCTACCTGTGTAATCCTCTATTCCTTCCCCCAACATGTTTAAATGCCTTCTCTTTGGAAGTACCAATGCATTTCAACTGCTCCTTGTGCAGGCAGTTCCCCAGTCTAACCATCATCTAGATAAAACATTTCCCACTGAATTCCCTATTGGCTTTAGGATTGATTTCTTTATGTTTAAAGCCACTGGGTTTGGTCTCCTCTAGAAGTGAAACCAACTCCATTAATAATCCTGAAGACTTTTGAAGGCTGTTCTACAGTCACCACACTTCAAGTGAAAGTGAGCAAGTGAGGGAAGGTGTAGAGGGGCTGGGATGGGAAGGGAAGGGGGTGACAGGATCCCATTTGAGGCAGGCAAGCAGAAACAACCTAGAGAAGACAGTCAACAAATACCCAGAGAATACTTGTTAGTCTAGAAATAGGCAGACACCAGTAAATGCAAGAGAAGGAACATCTACAGTATAATATGATTTTAAGCGCAACAGAGATATTAGAAATAAGATGCTGCACTGGTATCAGTTTGGGAATTAGGAACTGTGGTAATGGTGCCTGTTCAGTAGAAGGTTGAGTTGCTTGATGCAAAGAGAGAACTACATAGAATGGTGAGGATTTGCCAGAACAGTACTGGCATTGTAAGTGGCAGACTGTAAACATCCCTCTCCTAATCAACAGGTTTCAAATGAGTGTTGGTGAATATTATGCATTATTTCCTCTTCATTGCTAGTGTGTCAAGAGCACCAGAAGAGCTAATGTACATGATTATTTGGTATTCACAAAGAGCCTAAAGGATGCACACAAAATAGATCTCATAGCGCCCCTGGAGGACAGTGACGACCAAACAAGAACAGCTTGCATTAATATAGCATCTTTAATGTGGTAAAATGCCTCAGGTTACTTCACAGGAATATTATGAGGCAAAGTTTGACATGAGTCATAGAAAAGTATATTAGAACTTTGTCAGAAGTCTTCAGCAGACTTTTTCAAAGGTGGGAGCAGAGCGGTTCAGACTAAATTCAGTAGTGTGGAAGGGGCTGACATGGAGGAATTCAGAAGACTCTGGAGGCTGTAGTCTGGACAAAGGTCTACGTAAAATGAGTTCACAAGTTCTGTAGTGGACTGCTGAGCTCTCAGTCACATCACTGTTCTTGTTGATGTGGACATTGACGGGAATAAGCCTGTGGCCACATTTCCGCACTAGCTGTAAATGCCTGTTGGAGCTGTTTAATTCACTGTACAGAGGAGTATGCCTCCTCTTTCCTGCAAGGCTCTGCTGAGAGAATCTTACTTGATAGGCTCTCTGCTTAATGAACACCCGCAACAAGCGGAAAGCAACGCAATGAAAACTGAAAGGAACAGACAAAGAAACAGGAATTTCATCAGTCTTTGTGCTCTGTCTCAAACCTCAGACTTATTCTGCTTTCTCATTTGATTTTGTTGGGATATTAGTGCTGGGTGTTGGGAATGCTGGAGCTGGTGTTGCGATGTTGGTGTTGGGATGTTAGTGCTGGAGTTGGCAACATTGGTGCTGGGGGTTGGGACATTGGTCCTGGGGTTGGGATGTTGGTGGTGGGGGTGGGATGTTGGTACTGGGGTTTGGGGATGTTGGTGTTAGGGATTGGGTACATTGGTGCTGGGGGTTGGGACGGCGCATGGAGTTTTGACATTAGTGCTGGTGGTTGGGATGTTGGTGCTGGTGTTGGGGACATCGGTGCTGGGGTTGAGGACATTGGTGCAGGGGGTTGGGACGTTGGTGTTGGGATGGTGCTGGGGACATTGATGCTGGGGTTGAGATGTTGGTGCTGGTGGTTGGGGACATTGGTGCTGGTGTTGGGAACATCAGTGCTGGGGTTGAGGACATTGGTGCAGGGGGTTGGGACATTGGTGTTGGGATGGTGCTGGGGGCATTGATGCTGGGGTTGAGATGGTGCTGGTGGTTGGGGTGTTGGGGACATTGGTGCTGGTGTTGGGGACATCGGTGCTGGGGTTGGTGTCGTTGGTGCAGGGGGTTGGAACGTTGGTGCTGGGGGTAGTGAATGTTGGTGTTGGGGACATTGGTGCTGGGATTGGGACATTGGTGTTGGGATATTGAGACTATGGGTTGGACACGTCGGTGCTGGGCTTTGGGGACATTGGTGCTGGAGGTTGGGGACATCTGTGCTGGGGTTGAGGATGTTGGTGCAGGATGTTGGGACATTGGTGTTGGGATATTGGGATGATGGGGTGGGCACGTCGGTGCTGGGCTTTGGGGATGTTGGTGCTGGGGTTGGGGACATCTGTGCTGGGGTTCGGACATTGGTATTGGGGATGTCAGTGCTGGGGTTTAGGGACGTTGGCGCTGGGGGTTGGGGACATCTATGCTGGGGTTGGGACGCCAGTGCTGGGGTTGAGGATATTGGTATTGGGGATGTTGATGCTGAAGTTGGGGATGTTAGTGTTGGGGATGTTGGTGATGGGGTTGGGGTCGTTGGTGCTGGAGGTAGAGGATGTTGGTGCTGGGATATTGTTGTAGGTTGGGCATGTCAGTGCTGGGGTTTGGAGACATTGGTGCTGGGGTTGAGGACATTGGTATAGGGGATGTTGGTGCTGAAGTTGGGGACGTTGGTTTCGGGGGGACATCGGTGCTGGGGTTGGGACATTGGTGCTGGGGTTGAGGATGTTGCCGTTGGGGGCTGGGGACACTGGTGTTGGAGATGCTGGTGCTGGGGTTGGGAACGGTGGAGCTGGGACATTGGGAGCTTGGTGATGATGTTTGGACGTTGGTGTTGGGACGTTGGTGTTGGGGTTGGGACGTTGGTGTTGGGGTTGGGACATTGGTGCTAGAGTTGGGGACATTGGTGCTGGGGTTGGGGACATTGGTGCTAGGGTTGGGGACATTGGTGCTGGGGTTGGGGATGCTGGTGCTGGGGTTGGGAAGTTGGTGCTGGGGTTGGGGACGTTGGTGCTGGGACATTGTGAATTTGGTGCTGGGTTTGGTACGTTTTGCATTTCAGGTACGTGATCCGGTGTGAACACACTCCAGGCCAGTCAAATGCTCATCACTGACAATTTAATAACATTCATTTCACACACATTTCTAGTAACGGTGCTGGCCAGGCTGTCCTGGAGTCAGGGTAACACTGTGTCTAACCTGGCACAGTGATCATCCAACCAGAAAAATTAACTCATGCAAAATCCACCATTCCTACCATAGTTGTCAAGTTGTCCTCCCTGAACATCCTGAAGATTACCACTAAATGGAGGTTTAACTGGATGTAATCTATCACCATGTGCTTACTTAAAAGTGGCTGACTCCACTGTGATGAATGGGCTCACCTCCTAATCCTGTGAAACTCTCTGCACTATCTGTAAAGTCCAATATTGAATATGATGAAATATCACCATCCATCTAATATACAGCCACCAATTATATGAGGCCTTGGCGAGAATGCAGCTGAGTATTCTGTACAGTTTTGGCCTCTATATCTTAAAAAGGATATACTTGCAATAGGAGGAGCACAAAGGAGAGTCATTCATCTTGTTATTGAATGGAGGGTTTGTCATTTGAGGAGAAATTACTAATGTGAATTCTCTCAGGTTTAGAAGAATGAGCAGTGATCCTGCTGAACCTTACAAAACTCTTACAGCGCTCAACGGGGTGGATGCAGGGAGGAGGCTTCCACTGGCTGAAGAATCCAGAACCAGGGGTCACTGTCTCCAAATAATGGGATATAGGACTGAGATGGAGAAAAATTTCTTCATGCAGAGGATGGAGAAACATTGGAATTTTAACTGCGGTGTGCTCTGGAGACTCAGTTGTGTTCATTCTAAACACAGATCGATAGATTTTGGGACATTTCAAGAATTTAGGGATAGTGCTGGGAAATGGTAGTAAGATAGATCAGCCTTGATCTTGTTGAACAGCAGAGCATACTGAAAGGATCAGATAGCCTGCTCTTCCTCCTGTATCTTATGTTCTTCAAAAAGCTCAGCATTATCTTAGTCACAACAGTCCTTGTCATCATTCCTCCTGCCACTTGACTCAACATCTATTACCAGACTATGTACCGAATTCAGCGTAGCATCAGACCAAGTCAGAATTTCCAATCCATCCTTGAATTCATATCAGAAGCAAGGAGCAGAACACCATGAGAACACCCTCAGAACAGTGATTTCATAGGATCAAGGCAGCAAACTAAATTTCATTGAGCAAAAAAAGATTGGCTAGTGATGTTACTGTTTATCCACAAAGTATTTTGAACCTTAGACTGTTGAGAAAGTTATCCACTTTGGAACGTGAAATGGCAGCCAGTTTGATTGTTCAATTCGTATGCAGGGTACATGGGGAAGAAAATATCATTACAGTCTATTTCAGGGACAAAAGTGTCCACTGAGAAGCTCAGACCCAAATGGGATCAGGCTGAGGGAGTTTCAGCACTGATCACTGCTGTTTCAGATTTCCAGCTTCAGCTGTTTCTATCTTTGTGTCCTCTCCTTCCAAAGTTTGGGTCTTCAACTGACTGGAAAATTAATCCAAGGTATCAGATTCCATATTGCATATGGAGGGTAGGAGGAGTACAGAAAGATCTTAAAATGGAAAATGAATGAGATAGAAGCCAACAAAGAGGAGAGAAATTTCAGAAATGGGATAGGAATTGGAGACACAAGAGACAACAGATGCTGGAATCTGCAGCAACAAACAACCTGCTGGAGGAACTCAATGTGTCGAGCAGCATCTATGGGAGGAAAGGAATTGTTGACGTTTCTGGTTGAAACCCTGCGTCAGTTCTTCCAGCTGATTTTTTTTTTGTTGCATAGGATAGGAATTGATCACAGAATCATACAACACACATAGAGGACATTCTCTCCTGCCTCTTTGTGCTGGCTCTTTGAAGATTTTTCTGATTCCTCCTCCCTGTTCTTTCCTCATTGCCGCAGTTTCTTCACACTTATGACAAGTTCTAATGAATCTCTTTTCAGCATTCTACCTGGCAGAACATGGTAGCCCATAACATTTGCAAATTATCTTAAATAAAAACTGAAAATACTCTTCCAATCAGGCAGCGAGAGTGGGGAGAGAAACAGCTGACTTTTCAGGATAATGAGCTTCATCAGAAATGGGTGTCTTTTTGGGCTGGGATTATCTGGTCATGGAAAGTAATTTAAAAGGCAGGTCAATAATCTGATAACATGAACAATCCTGTCAAATGTAGATAGCGAGTTTTGCACTGTATCTCGGTACATGTGACAATAATAAACCAATTATCAATTGCACTCAGCAACCCTGGTCTAACTCAGCATTAGGCAGACATTGTTACCTCAGCAACCCTGGTCTAACTCAGCATTAGGCAGACATTGTTACCTGAAGGAAACATATGCAGCTACCTTACCCTTAGCTCTAAACCAAAGTTGTTGCATGTGCATTTGGGCCTCCACATTGAAGAAGTTATCTCCTGCCCCTGCCTTCTTCTCCAACAAAGGAAGGCAAGGGATGGCCTCTGGAGACAGTAGGTACCTCATCTTTCATGCAATTAAATTAGCACTACTTTTAATGCACTTAGCACACATGGATGCCTTCCCTTCCCCGCTGCCTACTGGGAACGTCCAGCTGCCCGGTCGATGGCCAGCGTGATGGATTCCCTTGTGCAGATTTTCAGGTGTCAGCTGAGGCTCAGATTTGCACTTTCACCTTGGTGTCAGAACATTAAGCGTTTGAGCCCAATTCCAGAGACTTGAGTAGAAAATTGAGGTGAATGCACCAGTGCAGTGTGAGGGAGAGCTGGCCTGTTACAGCTGCTACCATTCAGATGAGTCATTAAACTTTGGTCCCATCTACAGTCAATAGACTTAGACGATCAATTTAGTGCCCCACCCACTTCAGCCTACTAGTTTGGAAGGAAAATTTTAAGTCAACAAACATCTGGAGAGAAGGGGGGGGGGTGGTAAAAGGATAGGTGGAGGCAGGTATTCTCATATTTAAGACGGATTTGGACAAGCACCTGAATTGCCAAGGTATAGAAGGCTGTGGACCGTGCTGATAGATGGGATTAGTATAGATGGGTACTTCATGGTCGGCATGGACAGACTGGGCCGAAGGGCCTGTTTCTGTGCTGTATGACTCTGTGATAAATATTGCAAATAATCCACAATACCGTAGTGCAGGTTGATGTGTCAGATTAATGTAAATGGGTGTTTTATGGTTGGCACAGTCTCAGTGGGCCAAAGGGCCTGTTTCTGTGCTGTGTGACTCTATATCCCACTGATTACAGGGCACCTCCAGTTGTCAGTGAACTCCACATGAACCCGACCCTGTGCTCAATAACAACAAGGCATGACATTTATCTACGTGGTGAACTTCTTTTGTGTGCTACACGAATGAATTGAATCTAAAACAAGACTACTAAAACAAATTGGAGCCACTACAAATACATAAAAATTAGGAGATTAACAAAAGTAAATATTGGTCCCTTAAAAGCTAAGGAAAGAGAGTTAATAATGGGGAATAAGACAGAGCCATTAAATGTTTTGTATCAGTCTTCATTGTAGAAGAATGTCCAAAAATTGTGGGTCACTAAGGGGAAAGTACCAGAATGAGGAACTTCAAACAATATCACCAGGGGAAGAGTGTTAAGCAACCTAATGAACTGGCAAATCCTCTGGAGAAGATGGCTTGTGTCCTGGGGTTCAGAACATGCTGGTTGCACAGAGAGAGGGTACATTGGCTGTCATCTTCAAAATGCCCTTGATTTGGGATAGGTTCAAATGGATTGGAAAACAGCAAAAATAACACAGGTGTTTAAGAAAGAAGGAAGGGCGAAAACAAGGAAGAACAGGCCAATTAGTTTAATATTGCCAGGGAAACGCTGAAGTCCATTGCGTGATAACAGAGTAGTTAGAAAGGCATCAGAGTTAATGTGGTTTTATGAAAAAGAACTTATGTTTTTCAAATTTGAGTACTTTAAAGATGAAAGGAAAAAGGGAATCATTGGGCAAAATTCTTTTTGCATTAGAGTTGTACAACCAGCAAGGAGCCTTCACACCAGTGCCAAAGGGGTTGGAGATAATGATCTGGCAGTTTTCTCTTTGCTGTTTGCTCCTCCATAACAGCTGGCTCCCAACCACCTCACCCAGCACTGCAGAGGTCTTTGGGTTCCACATTCAGACCACCCTTCTCTGGATCCCAGTATGCTCCTATTATCAGCCCTCACTCCTCGACCATGGATCCTGACCTGATCACAGGTCCAACTGCACACCCCAGACCTGAGCCCAAGTACGAGTGACCGACCCATCCCAAACCACACCATGACCATTTGCTGAAATTGGCATCAGCTTGTCCTCAGATCCAGGCCCGTCTACATCTGACTACACATCCTGGAGCTAGCTGGCTTGTGTCTGGCCATTCCCACTGGACTCCAGGACAAGATTCACACCCAGACTACCCAAATCATCCCAGACCTAGATTCGAATGAGTGTCTAACCATCTCCTTGGCATCTCAGCCCAATCACAAACCCTACCCACCCAATACCACACTCCTGGCTGACAGCTTGTCTGACTATGCACCTTCTCTAATACCAAACCCTTACCCGAGTTGTGTCTCTGACCCTCCTACTCCCAACCCACTGGACCTCACCCCTGTCCAACCAGCTGCCTTGGAGCTCAGCATGATCTCGCATCCAATCATCCCCATTACCTGATCATCGGGCCTCAGTGCTTTCCCAGTTCTTACCCCTTCCCTGACACTGTGTCAGCTTCAAATGTCTCAAACTCCAAGGTAAATCATCCTTGCCTTTCTTCCCTCGGTGTTCTCTCTGTGCCCCTGTCCCCAAAAATCCTATTTAATTTTCTCTACTAGTCTTGCTGCAGTGGTTCAGCAGAGGACAACCCATTGTCCCTCCATAAAAGGCTTATTCCAATATGCATGCTGTCTTGCAATCATTGTGTAATAGAATTCGTCTGCCTGGAAATTTCACACAGAGCTGCAGGGCATCTTTAACATTTCTTTGGTACTTCTTGGTCCACATAACTCATTTGTCTCATGTAAATAAAAATAGAAGATATTAGAAATACTCAGCAGATCAGATAACATCTGTAGAGAGAGAAAAACCTAGTTAATATTACAGGAAGATGACCTTCTTCTGACACAAACTGGACTGGTTGACTATCTGAAATTGTCTAATTCAATATCGAGTCCTGAGGACTACAACGTGTCCAGATGGAGGATGAGGTATCGTTCAGTGAGCTTATGGTTTTATATGCCTGTAATGTTAATTCAGTTTTTCTCTCTCCACAGATGCTGCCTAACCTGTTGGCTATTTTCAGCAGTCTCCTATTATTTCATATTTCCAGTACTTGCTGTGTTCTGCATCTCACAGTTCCAGCATTATGTTTTTACCTCCCTCTACTGCCCTTGCTCATTTCCCTGTTTACACTCTTCCAGTCACATCAGCTGTGATTTGCGAGCATTCATCACCCTCTCTTACATGCCACCTACAACACTGTGTCACCAGGATAATAGTGGTCTCCACCCTATCCCAGATATTTTCATTGTTCTCTCCATCCCGTCCTCCCCATTCTCTGAATGTAAAACACACTTGTTTCCTCACATTTCCTAATCTCTCGAAAAGCCATCAGCCTGAAATATTAACCCTGTTTCTCTCTCCACAGATGCTGTTTGACCTGTTGAGTATCCCTGGATTTTTTCTGTTTTTATTTCAGACTTCCAGCATTTTTGCTTTTCAATCACAGCATTGGTGAAGTGATTCTTTAAACAATTGATCATTATACTGCTGCTTATAAAATGACTAGGCATTGGCACTGAGATCCACAATTCAGCAGTTTACTTAGAATAATTAACAATAATTCCAGTTTATTTTAACAATTGTCATGAAAAGAGAAACATAAGCATGAGTAGGCTGCACTGTAAGTAGGTCAGGAAGAGGATTAAGGAAACGCAGACATTTCCCTGTAAGTAGGTCAACGTGTGGTGGGAATGTTGCGGTGGGGATGTTCTTATACAGCTCTCAAGAGGCATTTGTCAGGATGCGTTTCCCTGTGAGCACAGTCAGCAGGCATTGACGTGACAGCCAAAGCAAGGCAATCTGCTTAGCATGATTGGCTGGTGTTTGTGGGAAGGTGGTTTCCCATGGTTACCAATAAACACCGTTAAGCACTGTCAGAAATCCTGCTCAATGCTAAGTAGCATTATCTGACCCTTACACTGACTCAAGCCAAGGTCTGCATTGGTTCACATGGGGGCAGGGTGGCATGTGGGTCAGTGTTGTGGACTAACAACTACTTAGCACAGTGGATACATTCCATTTCCCCCCCACTCCAGCCACTACCTCCCCATGGAAGACTGCCATTTGCTGACTGTCTAGCATCCTTTCACTTTTCTATGGCAATTCTGAATTTGGGGATTGAAGGAAACCAACACCAAGTTACTAGTCACCTGATCATACATATTGTTGCCGATTGTGGGAGCTTGCCGTGCGCAAGGTGGCTCTGCTTTTCGTATATTACCACAGTGATTATATTTCAACATTTCAAAGGCTGTATAGTGCTTCCCTTTTAATCACTAGCTATGATGATTTCTAATTTAGGCCATATACAGTACCTGGGTTTGAATTGATACAAGTTATTTTGACTTCTGATATGTGCAGACGAAGTCACCTTTGTCCTCTGGGTGTAAAAGCTTCTATAAAATAGGTTTGCATGTTCTCAAAACCAACTAGATAAGCATTCATAGCCTTGAGAACTGTCTACATCTAGCATGCTTAACATGCTAAATCTCCCATTAGGACTGTAAGACATAAATTGAACCAAAATTTTGGTCAAAGGGGAAGATTTTGACAGAGAAGAGAGAAATCAGGAGGTTTAGGGAAGAAATTTTAGAGCTTAGGAACTTGGCAGATGAATGTACAATGACCAATGGTGGAGTGCTAAAGATTGGCAGAGAACAAGGGATCTTGCAGAATTATATGGATGGAGATGCAAGGTTTCAACCCAAAACGTCGACAATCCCTTTCCTCCTATAGCTGCTGCTTGACCGCTGAGTTCTTTCAGTAAATTGTTTGTTGCTGGAGAAGATTCCAGTGATAGGAATGGATGGAACCATGATTCATAGAACATACAACATTACAGCACAGTACAGGCCCTTCGGGCCACAATGTTGTGCCAACATTCTATCCTGCTCTAAGATCTATCTAACCCTTCCCTCCCACATAGCACTCCCCCATTTCTCTATCATTCATGGGTCTATCTAAGAGTCTCTTAAATGTCCCCAATGTATCTGCCCCCACAAACTCTGCCGGCAGTGTGTTCCATGCACCCACCACTTTCTGTGTAAAAAACTTACTTCTGACATCCCCCCTATACCTTCCTCCAATCACCTTAAAATTATACCCCCTCGTGTTAGCCATTTTCGCCTCTTATCATCTTGTACACCTCTATCAAGTCACCTCCATTCCACCTTCTCTCCAAAGAGAAAAGCCCTAGCTCACTCAACCTATCCTCAGAAGACATGCTCTCCAATCCAGGCAGCATCCTGGTAAATCTCGTCTGCACCCTCTCTGAAGCTTCCACATCCTTGCTATAATGAGGTGACCAGAACTGAACACAGTACTCCAAGTGTGGTCTAACCAGAGTTCTATAGAGCTGCAACATTACCTCGCGGCTCTTGAACTCAATACCCCGACTAATGAAGACCAACACACCATACGCCTTCCTAACAACCCTATCGACCTGCACGGCAACCTTGAGGGATCTATGGATGTGGACCCCAAGATCCCTCTGTTCCTCCACACTGCTAAGAGTTCTGCCATTAACCTTGTATTCTGCTTTCAAATTCCATCTTCCGAAGTGTATCACTTCACACTTGTCCGGGTTGAACTCCATCTGCCAATCTTGGTTGAACTCCATCTGCCAATTCACTTGCCAATTTCTGAGATGCTAAATGGGACAGTGAATGCGCAAACTAGTTCAATGGCATGTTTTTCTGAGATTGGATAATCCATGTTGCTGACAGACATTAAAGAGAGTTTTATTTTATTTGCATTCTGGACCTGGCAAGTGCTAAACTGGATGATCTTCACTGAATGAGTTATCTGCTCCCCAACATTCCTCATCTTGATAAACTCACGAGTGGCTTTCTTTAAAAACATTCTCAATGGCAACAGTTGTTCTCAAACTCTTTTAGTTTCAATAAAAAGAGAGTGTGCTGGAAACACTCAGCTAGTCAGCCTGCATCTGTGAGGAGAGAAACAGATTCAACATTTTGGGATAAGGACTCTTCATCTGAACTAAAAAGTGAGAAGGCAAGTGTGTTTTAACAGCACATTTGGTTAAATACTCTGGAGTCCACATCCATTCTGATGAAGGGTCCCAGGCCTGAAACATCAAGTGTTTCTCTCTCTACAGATGCTGCCTGACCTGCAGAATGTTTCCAACATTTTCTGCGTTTATTTCAGATCTCCAGCATCTGCAGCTTTTTAGTTTGATTTTTCATTTGCACATTTTTGTTTTCAGGTTCTCAAAGTAGCAGTAATTGACAATTTATCCATGAAACTCTCTTTCCCTGCCCCCCAACCCCCCCTGCAGCTCCTCTCAGTCTCCAGTAGTTGAAACTTAACCCAGTTTCTTTATGTGCCCCTGCTAAAAGATGAAGTCTTGATTTCCCAATCTACCTCATCGTATCCCTTGCACTTTATTTATCTACCTGCACTGCACTTTCTCTGTAACTGCAACACTATATTCTGCATTCTGTTTTCTTTTTACTACCTTGATATAATTATGTATGACATGATCTGTCTGGATGGCATGCAAAACAAAAGCTTTCCACTGTATCTCGGCACATGTGGCAATAATTAATAATAATAATACCAATTATAATGCTTCCAAGCAGAACCAAGCTCTTGCAGTGGCAAGGACAAGCAGTTGCTATGCTTCCTAAAGCTGAATAGTCTGCAACATGCTGTCAAGACCCCAACACCTGAATAAAGGCCCTGTGCAGAGCGACAGATGATCTTTATGGTTCAGTATCCCAGTACAAGTCCACATTATCAGGAGGGGAGAGGAGAAGGCTGAAGAGACAGAGCTGTCCTTCTCATAAGATGACAGCAGATGAAAGCACCTGGAACAATATCCTCAGTGTTTGCAACTTCACACATCAATTAGACAGCCTTTAAGAACTTTACTAGTCATTTGTGTGGATTTGTGCATTTAATCACATTTTTCCCCCAAGGCCAATTTTTGATTCCACATGTAGAGGGAGCAGGCCTAGTTTAATGTCATTCTTCCCACCCCACTGGGTTTGTTTAATTAGCCATATTTTAAGTTTGATGCAAACCAGCATCCACGTCACAAAGAGATTCCCATTTCCCCTGAATGTGTGAAGAATATTTCTCACATGCCATCTCACTACAATCCTATCGTGGTATTTCCCCTACTTAACAAAAGAATTATACTGATGGAGAAAAATTTATAGAGTCATGGAACACAGAAACAGGCCCTTCAGCCCACCAAGTCTGTGCTGACCACCAAGCACCCATTTTACACTAACTGTACACTAATTCCACTTCATTTCTCCATTTTCTTACCTTCACACCAGAAGATGCTAATCCATTAAAGGGATATGGGTCTGGGATGCTGGCTGCTCCCTACTGCCATTAAGGTTGGACTGGCAATGATGTTGAGTTACTCTGGTCTTCCTAGCCCCCTGAAGCTTGATCAGGTCCTGTCCCTAACATACCTAGGCAACTTCCCCCTCGTAAAATCCGTGTCTAGAGGTTTGGATGCCCTGGCCTGCCTCTTCCTGTACAAAGTGGAAGTACTGGATGTGTCATTCTGGAAACTCAACCTGACATTTTCTGTTACGAGAGTAAAGGTAGGACCAATCAGAGACAAAAGTGGGAAGGTGTGCCTGGAAGCTGTGGAAGTGGGTGAGGTTCTCAATGAATACTTTTCTTCAGTATTCACCAAAGAGAGGGGCCTTGATGATGCTGCAGACAGTGTTGGTAAGGTTAATGTTCTAGAGCACGTAGATATCAAGAGAGAGGATGTGTTGGAGCTGTTAGAAAACATTAGGACAGATAAGTCCCCGGGGCCTGACAGAATATTCCCCAGGCTGCTCCACGAGGCAAGGGAGGAGATTGCTGAACCAATGGCTAGGACCTTTGAGTCCTCGTTGTCCACGGGAATGGTACCGGAGGATTGGAGGGTGGCAAATGTTGTCCACTTCATTCAAAAAAGGTAGTAAGGATAGTCCAGGGAATTATAGACCCGTGAGCCTTACGTCTGTGGTGGGCAAGCTGTTGGAAAGGATTCTTAGAGGTAGGATCTATGGGCATTTAGAGAATCATGATCTGATCAGGGACAGCCAGCATGGCTTTGTGAAGGGAAGATCATGTTTCACAAGCCTGATAGGGTTCTTTGAGGAGGTGACCAGGCAGATTGATGAGGGTAGTGCAGTAGATGTGGTCTACATGGACTTTAGTGAGGCATTTGACAAGGTTTCTCATGGTAGGCTTCTTCAGAAGGTCAGAGGGCATGGGATCCAGGGAGGCTTGGGCATGTGGATTCAGAATTGGCTTGTGTGTAGAAAGCAGAGGGTTGTGGTGGAGGGAGTGATTTCAGATTGGAGGGCTGTGACTAGCGGTGTCCCACAAGGATCGGTTCTGGGACCTCTACTTTTTGTGATATTTATTAATGACTTGGATGAGGGGGTAGAAGGGTGGGTTAGAAAGTTTGCCGACGACTCAAAGGTCGGTGGTGTTGTGGATAGTGTGGAGGACTGTCGAAGCTTGCAGAGGAATATTGATAGGATGCAGAGCTGGGCTGAGAAGTGGCAGATGGAGTTCAATCCGGACAAGTGTGAGGTGATACACTTTGGAAGGAAAAACTCCAAGGTGGAGGACGAGGTTAATGGCAGGATTCTGGGTAGTGTGGAGGAGCAGAGGGATCTGGGGGTTCATATTCACAGATCACTGAAAGTTGCCTCATGGGTGGATAGGGTAGTTAAGAAAGCTTATGGGATGTTAGCTTTCATAAGTCGTGGGATCGAGTTTAAGAGCCGCGAGGTAATGATGCAGCTCTACAAAACTCTGGTTAGACCACACGGAGTACTGTGTCCAGTTCTGGTCGCCTCATTATAGGAAGGATATGGAAGCGATGGAAAGGGTGCAGAGGAGATTTACCAGGATGCTGCCTGGATTAGAGAGTATGGATTATGAGGAAAGACTAAAGGAGCTAGGGCTTTACTCTTTGGAGAGAAGGAGAATGAGGGGAGACATGATAGAGGTATACAAAATATTAAGAGGAATAGATAGAGTAGACAGCCAGCGCCTCTTTTCCTGGGCACCAATGCTCAATAGAAGAGGGCATGGCTTTAAAGTAATGGGTGGGAAGTTCAAGGGAAATATCAGAGGGAGGTTTTTCACCCAGAGAGTGGTTGGTGCATGGAATGTGCTGCCTGGGGTAGTGGTGGAGGCAGATACGTTGGTCAAATTCAAGAGATTGTTAGATAAGCATATGGAGGAATTTAAAATGGGGGATATGTGGGAGGAAGGGGTTAGGTAGTCTTAGGCATGGTTTAAAGGTCGGCACAACATGGTGGGCCGAAGGGCCTGTATTGTGCTGTATTGTTCTATGGTTCTATGTAAAACACACTTGTGTAGATCGACTGGTTTCTGTGTTGGGTGTCCAGGCAATAATGTTTAGAATGTTGCTAGAAGAAGTTAGGTCATGTTGTTATGGCAGACTCAACCCACCCAGGCTTGCAAGGTTTAATGGGTACCTCCTTGAGCAGATCCCAGCTCAGTGCTGGGAACCCAAGTCAAAGAGGTTCCTTTTAAATGCACTCCCACTACCACTCGCCATCCAAACCTCATCACCATTGCCTGACCCTCATGCTGATCTTCCCCCTGCCTTCCTGATACAACCCCTGCTTCTCTCTGTAACAGTTCCTGGATAAGTTCTTGACCTTAGAATTAACCAGCTTCCCTTTGTGTGTTCTGCACAGGCGGAAAGGCCTTCTCGGTGCCAGGTGGGGAAGCACTAGCACTCTGGTTATTGAGAGTGCAGCACCATCAAGTACAACAATTGTCAGCATCAGGGATTTCCCAAACAGGGGTCAGAGGACAAAGCATTGCAATGATGGGGGAACTGACCACCTTGCAAGCTTTTAAGTAGCTCAAAGCTACTTAAAATACAAAGAACTCACAGGATGTGACAAGAAGAACCTTATCAAGTGGAAGAACAAGTTACTGGCGACAGCGTAACAGAACAGAGTGAAAGAAAATGGTTTGAACATGTTATATCAAATGTATGTGCAGTTCTTCTGCCTCGCTTCTGAGAAATACTACATGGATCACTGTAGGAGAAATAGGACACATGATAAGGATTGAGAGAGACGGATTTAATTGCAGGATGTGACCATGTGACAGGATACCAGATAGATGAAACCATACTGGGATGTCATAGTAAAATACATATAACATTAGTTTGGCCACAGCTGAAGTACTGTGTGCAGTTCTGGTCGCCATACTACAAGAAAGATGTAATTGTCCTGGAGAGGCTGCAGAGGAGATTCACCAGGATGTTGCCTGCGAGGGAATGTTTCAGCTATGAGGAGACACTGGATGGGCTGGATTTGTTTCCTTTGGAATGGAGACAGCTGGCAGGGGATCTGATTGAGAAATACAAAATTATGAGGGGCATAGATAGGGCAGATAATGAGAAGCTCCCCTCTTCCCCCAAGTAGAAGTGTCTATAAGTGGAGGGCATATGTTTAAGAGTTAGGGGGTTCAGCAGGGATTTTAGGAAGAATTCTTTCCACCCAGAGGGCGGCTGTAATGTGGAACACACTGCCTGAGGGGTTGGTTGAGGCAGAATCTCTTACAATGCTTAAGAAGTATTTAGATGAGCACCTAAAATGCTATGGTGTAGAAGGCCACTGGCTGAGTACTGGAAAATGGGATTAGTGTGGACAAGGTTGAGTATGGGCATTCAAGGGACCTGCATCCATGCTATATGACTTTATGTATCTATGTTAGTGGTAAGAAATGCCAAACTTAGTTTTCCTCCATTAGACAACACACCGCCAACTTGTGCGTGTTGAAGGATGGAGCAGGTAGAACAGCTGGTTTTTGAGGCACGTAACTCACCAAGTGAGTGAAGTGTGGATGGAGGAATTTCCTCCCTTCTATGAGTTGCTGATGGCTAATCAAGAAGAGGAAGTAATAGTGAAAATACTGTTGGACCTGACTGGACCCCGAGGCAGAGCCAAACAATCAGGCCTTCCAATGGGATGCTGGAAGAGGTTCTCAACCACTTTAGGAATTAGTCCAACCTTCCAGTCAATGAGACAGTGAACAGTTTTGCAGGCGATGTAGGGAAACATTCCACACATACTTCTCCGAGTTGCTGGCTGCAAATCTTGGAGATCTAAGTCAAAGTCAAAGTCGAGTTTATTGTCATATGCACAAGTATGTGTATGCATAGGTGCAATGACAAACTTACTTGCAGCAGCATCACAGGCACATAGCATTAGATATGCAGCATTCACAAGAAAAACATAAATTAAACATAAATTATACCCAGTTTTTACAAACAAAACACTATTAGAACAAGAAAAAGAAAGTCCATTTTAGGCATAGTGATCAGAGTGGTCTTAGTGTTGCTAAACTGTAGTGGTGATTAGGGTTTTGCCGACTGGTTCAAGAACCAAATGGTTGAAGGGAAGCAGCTGTTCTTGAACCTGGTGTTGTGGGACTTCAGGCTACTGTCCCACCTGCCCAATGGTAGCTGTGAGAAGATGGCATGGCCTGGATGGTGAGGATCTTTGATGATGGATGTTGCCTTCTTGAGGCAGCACCTCCTGTAGATTCTACCACTGGTGGGGAGGGATGTGCCCGTGATGTATTGGGCAGAGTCCACTACTCTCTGCAGCTTCTTATGTTCCTGTGCATTCGAACTGCTGTGCCAGACCATGCTGCAACCAGCCAGGATACTCTCAACAGTACCTCAAGGCTGCGTGCTTAGCCCCCTGTTCTACTCTTTATACACACAACACTGTGTGGCTAAGCACAGCTCCAAAACCATCTTCAAATTCCCCAATGACACAACTGTTGTTGGACAAATTGCAGGAGGTGATGAGTCAGCTTACTGGAGCAAGATAGGACACCTGGTTGAGTGGTGCCACAATAACAACCTCTAGCTCAACGTCACCAAAACCAAAGAGCTGATTGGGGCCACAAAAGAGTTTGAAGGGTAATGTGATTAGCAATCAATCACAATCTGAGCAAGAATGATGGCAGGACGCTTCAACCATCAGAACTGGATACCATGAGGTGAAGATGAAAGTACAGAACTGTGTGTCATTACAGCAAGACAGTGGAAAGGGTTCAGAAGGCTGAAACTGATGATGAGCTAACAGAAGATGCAGTGCATCTTCCACTGTAGAATAAGATCACTGCTATTGAATCAGGCTGAAATGACAGCAACAAGTGATGAACAGATCTGGGAGAACTGCTTGTCGATTGAAATATCCCACAGACTAATAACTTGTAAGATTTGGAAACTTTGACTTGAATTTTGTTGAGAAGTAGTTTCAATTGTATGGATATTAGTGCACTTAAATTTATTTGATTTATTGGAACAAGGGCTACAGATTCTCTGTTGTACTGAATGCTGAAATCAAAGCACTCTTAAAGAAGCATAAAAGGAAGGATTTAAGAGATGTGGTGTCAGTTGGCTGTGTCAGAGAATGTGATCAGCCACAGTCACATTAAATGCATTCTGTGGTAGAGAATTCCATGGGTTCACCACTTTTGGATGGACAAATTTCTCCTTATCTCAGTCCTAAATGCATTGGCTTGAAGGGGCAAAATAACCTATTCCTGTTCCTAATCGAGATGCTTATCTGCTTCCATGCAGCCTGAGTTTATCCACAATGGTGTCCACTTCTGTGTTCAGTCCTCTGGAGGCAGCCCAAGATAATTAGCAATGAATTAGGGAGTATTTCCCAGATATCCAGCATCAGTCAATTAGCTGAATGTACACAGAATCTGATTGCACAGAAGGAGGCCATTCAATCTCTCATGCCCATGCCAGCTCTTCGAAAAGCTATTCAATCAGTTCCCCTCCTTCTGCTCTTTCCCCAGAGGCTTGTGATCCAAATCCCTTAGAATTTACTGGAGAATCAGGCAATGAACTCCAGAAGGTGCTTCCTAAAACAACTGTCTCTTCATCTTCACTCTGGCTCCTTCTCCAGGTCTTCAATATATGTACATTATGAGATACAGATGGAAAAGCATTTTAAGGAAGCAGGATCCTCTGAAAAAAAATCCAATTAAAGGCCAATGTTGTCAGATATTTAGGTTGTTAACTATTACCTTCAAGAGACTACATGGTGCAAGTGTACACCTTGATCAATGTTCAAGTACGCATTGAAACATGCATTTCGGATTAATTAAATTGGATTCCAAACACGTGTCATTTTATCATGTCCTGCCGTAAAGCTTATTTAGTCGGTCAACTCTCCAACTAATCTCCCCAAATACTGAGACTGAAATTTATTTCACATTTTATTATATACCAACAAAATATGTTAATTAGAGCAGTAACAGCAATAACACTGTTTGGTAAGATGTTCTCTGAAGTGAATTTAGATGGAATGGTCTCAAAGAAAAGCATAAAATTAGTAAACATCAGAAGAAAGTGGAACAGTAATAAATCAGGCAGTCACATACAATGCAAAAATTCATAAGCTAGGATCACATTTTATAGATTAACTGAACTACTCGGTCTGCCTTAATGCAAAGCATATTTGTCCTTGACTACAAAATGAAGCTACTGGCACAAAATGCGAATCTGAAACCAGGGGGCAACCATCCATCATATCACCTTCGCACTGGCTGGGGAAGATCTTGATTCTGTTACGTAAAGTGGGTGACAGTGAGTTGTCAGCATGCTTTTACATCCCCACATGATTTTTATTTTCTTTGACTACAATAGAAAGCAAATCAGGAGGCTGCTGGCTAACTATCATCCATTATACACTGTCTAATAAAGCCAAGATCTGCTGCTATAATTCCCATCTAATTGAACCAATGAGGTGCTTTCCAATGTCTCTGAAGCCAAGAGCCTCCATCGTCCGCAGTCCTGGAGTAGCTTGGATAAGGTGGCTCTTGTCCACTGCTTGATGTCTTCTGAATGGAATCCTCTTTTGTCAGAGTCATACAGCATGGAAACAGGCCATTCTGCCCACCATGCCTACACCAACCAATGGGCACCCTTCCACATTCACCCCATCTTCTAGCACTTGGCCTGTAGCCTTCTATACCCAGGTGTACATGTAGACACTTCTTAAATGCTGTTAGTGACTCTGCTTCCACCACTCTCTCAAGCAGTGCATTCCAGATACTCATCACTCTCAGGGTGAAAACGGTCCTCCTTATATCCCCTCTGAATTTCTCACCCTTTACTTTAAATCTATGTCCTCCAGTTTTATCTACCTATGATATGGGAAAAAGCTTCTTGCAGTCTACCCTATCTATGCCCCTCAAATTTATATACCTCAATGATGTCCCCTCTTAACCTTCTCTGCTCCCACAATATATCCATTTTCAATGCTTGCAAATTTTTCTTGGTCTTAATTTTGACAGACATGCAGTACCATGGACACAAGGGATTTGTATGATATGATGTCCTTGCTCTTCCATAATCACTGTTTTAGAATTCTCCACCCAAGACAGCTGTGGAGGTTCAATTTGCTGAGTATATTCAAGAAAGAGATGGATAGATTTTTAGATGGTAAGGGAATGAAGGGAAATCAAGTCAGTGCAGGAAAGTGGCACTGAGGTATAAGGTCAGTCACCATCATATTCAATGTTGAGGCAGGCATGAGTGATCAAATGGCCTACTCCTGCCTCTATTTTTACATGTTCTTGTCAGTTTAGTCACGGCTGCAATTACAATTGTTATCCTCATCTTTATTTCAACATGTATGTTTTGCCCAAGGTGCCAGTCAAACCCAGGTATCTAAAGGTGGGCACCTATTGCAGCTTCTGGTCATTCACTATTGTATCTGTACAATAACAGTCGTGTAGCAGTTAGTGCAACACTATTACAGAGCCAGTGACCCGGGTTCAATTCCGGCCGCTGTCTGTAAGGAGTTTGTACGTTCTCCCTGTGACTGTGTGGGTTTCCTCCAGGTGCTCAGGTTTCCTTCCACATTCCAAAGAAATACAAGTTAGGAAGTTGAAGGCATGCTACGTTGGTGCCGGAAGCGTGGCGACACTTGCGGGCTGCCCCCATAACATTCTATGCAAAGATGCATTTCACTGTGACTGATAAAGCTGTCTTATCTTATCTTATAACTGAGCTAGGGTCAATTAAAACTTTGCTATCCATTACACTAGTGCGTGCTCTTTCTTTCCACCCTGGTTGTTAATCCCATAAATCTTGTCCATCCCTAACTATTAAACTCAACATCATCAGCAAAGTACAGGTTGGGCAATAATTCTCCCTCCTTTGGATACAGTTGGAGGAGGATTCTCCAGAGACTCTTGTATGATATTTTCCAGGAAGATATTGAACAAAAGAGGGGAGAGAGAATATCCCTTGTCAAAGATGTTGCAAATTTACAACACCTACATAATTTGAGTTCTTATATAAGTTCCTTATCAGAGTTGCAGTTGTTCATGATCTACCAGAGCCCACTGTGGTCTATCAGGTTTCTTTAGGTTAATAAAATCAGGAGGCAAGTCCTTTTGGCAGCTGGTTTCTATAAGGATCTGAATGTTAAATATCTTTCCAACTGCACTTCTAAACACTCAAAATTCTGCCTCTTTACCCATCAGAAGCTCCCTCAGCTGGGCAGCTCAGCAGCTTTGACACTGCCTCACAGCTCCAGTGACCTGCATTCGAAACTGACTTCAGGTGCTGTCAGTGTGGAGTTTGCACATTCTCCCTGTGACCCTATGGGTTTCCCCAGGGTGCTCCAGTTTCCTCCCACATCCCAAAGACATAGAGGTTGGTGGGTTAATTGGCTGCTGTAAGTTACCCCTAGTGTAGGTGGCTGACAGGAGAATTGGATGAGTTCATGGACACATGTGAGAGAATATAGCTTTTAGAGACACAGGGGGGAATGGGATTGATGGGATTGCTCTGAGGGCTGGCAGAAGTCTAATGGACCAAACGGCCTCCTTCTATGTAGTAAGAAAACAAGAGAAAAAAGTATGAACTCAACCTTATTTGGATGACTGATGAGGATGATGGTCCCTCAGTTCTGGGCTATTGGCATTATAAGTGGTCAAGCCTATGGCCAAATATTGGTGGTTCATACCTTATGGTAAATGGCTGTCAAAGCAATGATAATTCCTTCATTTCTATTCCTCTTTAATTCTTCAGGCAAGCAAATATTAAAAGACAAAGGATCTGAACAATGTCTGGTCAACAACAAACACATCAATTGGTTCCAAAGAGGAGATGGGAGCCTCACTACAGTGCCACAAAGGATGACCAAGTCCAAAGTCAGTACCCGTTCAGTGTTGTTTGACAATGGGCTGTAAGGAGGATGACAACGGCAGGGTGGGGTGGTGAGTGGAGAGGGAATGTTTCAATTTATGATGACAGTCTATAGCAGCTTCAGGTGTGGACCTCTATGGATCTTTTACAGTGCTGGTAATATTTTTGACTTCTTTGAATTTTGACCCTCCTGAAGAAATATCTGGAGTGAACTGGTTTCCAAAAGTGAGTTCCAGGTGACCTGAAATTCCCTGGATTTCAGGGAAAATCCATATATCATCCCATCAAAATTTCATCCAATTTTGCCACTTCACTTTTGTGATCTCTGCTACAAAGGGATGCATCATCTTTAGCTGACAGTGAGAAGTTAATCAAGTCTGCATGTTGCAGGGATAGCTAGAGGTACGTCGTGTTCGAGGTTGCATTCACCCAGATTCACAACGACTGAAGATCTTTTACTTTTAATTTGTTCACAAAATGTGCACATCTCCAGGAACACCAGCATTTAATGCCCATTTCTGGTGATGATGATAGTGGGCCATCTTCACGAGCCACTATTGTCCTGATGGTGAAAGTATTGTGACGCTGGATGGGGAGTTCCAGGGTATTGAATCACTAAAAGTGGAGAAGGGCCTATCTATTTGCAAGGATGGATGGTGTGTGAATTGGGGAGAAGGGGAAATTGAGAGATGGTGGTTTTCCATGCATTTGCTTCCATTGTCCTTCTAAGTGATGGAAATAGGGGGTTCAATGGCGACCTGAGTTGCTGGAATGAACCTTGTGGACTGTATATGTTGGCAGCTATGGAGAGGATACATAAGGTGGTGCTGGGAACAGGATTCAAATTGACATTCAGCCTCTTCAGTTCACTAGTTTGCCTTTTGATCTTGAAGTCATCATATGACAGAGTCATAGAGAGGTACCACATGGAAACAGGCCCTTCAGCCCATCGAGTCCAATGTCAACCATCAGCCACCCATTCATACTAATCGTACATTAATCCCATTTTTTATTCTCTTCAACTCCCCCCAACTCCTTCAACTCCACTCACCTACACATTAGGGAGAATTTCCAGTGGCCAATTAACCTACCAACCCTTTGGTGGGGAATTACTGAAATGTTCTAAGCAAGATTGGGTCTTGGGAGAAAGGTTAATTTGGTGGCAACAAAATAGGTACATCAAGTTATTATCCCCCTGCCTCCTTACTAAGACATAGCAGAATAGCTGACAGTGGATGGAGCTGGTTATATTTGTATAAACAGGAAAGATCAGCGTGCTGCTTTTTCCTGTCTGCACAGTTTCATCCAACCAACATAACTAAGAACCACTGTTGAAGTGACCTGGCATTAGGCTGGCTCATCTAGACAAAAATGCTTTTAGCACTTGAAAGCCAGGTTGAACAATATGTAGCAGTTGGCTGTTCAATAGCTTGCAGACTCTGCAATGAACAACTTCCATCCTCCACCACACACTCTCTTTGTCACTCAGATTTTAATTGCTGCTTTCCCTTTTCTCCAACAAATCTTAAATACCACTCAACAAATCTGCCTTATGCTACTTCATTAACTTTGAACTCTATTCTGAGCTCTTAATCCTCTAATTTGTCTCACACACTGAAACACTTCTTCCTGTACCACCATCAGTGCCACGGGAGTCATTTGCCCATGAAGTGACCACACCTTTGGTCACTTCTCAACATTTCCCTCCTGGTGGTAATCTGTGTTAACAGTTTGACAAATTGTAGGATTTGTAGGAATTAATCCAGGAAGGAGTTAATAATCAATGATTTTGATGACTTCCAAACATTATTTACAGATAAATACTTAAATTAATATTATCACAGAGTGACAGATCAATTTTATATCACAATCCAAAATATTCATAAATTTACACCCATGTGATTAATATTCCTACAACGGTAAGCTCAGTGTTCATACCTTTTATAATGTTTTTATACACGCACACACAAATAAATACTATTTCCCTCACATAAATAGAACTAAACATTTTTAATCCTTTTTGCTCATGCAGAGACTCAAAATACCATTAACATTTCAACTTTGCTGTGAATCCTCCTTAACCATGGAAGGATTAAAACCATCCCAGGTAAAAAAACTGATGACTTTAGCAAAGTATATGGTCTAAAGCTTCTTTCTGCAAAATTCTCCAGTGCGATTCAGTCCACAAAGAATTACAATAGGATGAAAACCTAGTTTAAAAAAAAACGATAAGCCCATGATTTTAATACCTTTCAGTTTTATCTACAGCATGAACTCCTAGAGCTCTTTAGACTGCGTGCAAAGTCATCTCAAGATAGATACGGATGACAGAAGCCATTTGGTTCATTCATCCAGAACAGATATGCAAACCCCATCACATCATCCAGTCTCTGAATCAATACTAAGATGTCTGCCTTCACAACCTAAACCCAGAGGTCTATACTTATTGATCATTTGCTTTGTGAACAAAAATGCCTTGACATCACTACAGCATTCCTGTAATACCCTCCTGCAGCCTCCGACCTCTTTACCCAAGCTTGCGGTGATTCACCTGTTCTCTTATCCCCTTTGCTTCAGTTTGTATCAAATTCAATCCATGTGAGGAACTGAGAGATACCTTGCTACATTAACGGCACTATGCAAATACAGGGTCTTTTTATCATAATGTCTTCTCAAAGGTTGCATAACTAAAAATTTGGATTAGGAATTGGGATTGGGATTTTTCATGCACCTGATGAGCCTCTGATCTTAATGGCTGATAATTTCCATTTGGAGACTAAGTTCTTCCCCAAGAAAGAAAATCAAAATAGTACATTCAAAAAGTGTGGTTCTTCCAGTGCTATTTTTACCAGGGCCTGTTCATTTATTGCATGAAAGTCAGATAAGACTGCCTTCCAAGAGCATTGTTGGATGGAATAGAACTGAATCGCAGTCTGGGAAACTAACGCATGCTCAGACAGGATACTGGAGAGGGGTCCACAGGCACATAGGCTAGCAAGTGTGCTGAAGGTCACATGATAGAGAGGGAAAGCTGCAAATACACCACACCTTTATTGCAGTGCCACCAATCCAATGAAGAGGGGCAAACACGGTGACAGCAAGTAAAGTGGGTGACAATAGGAGATCCAAACCAGTTCCAAGTCTTCTCCAAATAGCAAAACGACAGAGTATTGGCACAGGAAAATGCATTCATAATTAACAGTGAGGTTTGTTTTCAAGATTAGTCCAAGTTCTGTTCGTGATACAGCATGGTTAGCACGATGCTATTACAGCGCCAGCGATCGGGGTTCGATTCCCGTTGCTGTCTGTAAGGAGTTTGTACGTTCTCCCGTGTCTGCGTGGGTTTCCTCCAGGTGCTCCAGTTTCCTCCCACATTGCAAAGACAAACGGGTAGGTTAATTTGGGTTTAAAATGGGCGGCGCAGACTCGTTGAGCCGGAAGGGCCTGTTACCACATTGTAAATAAAATTTAAAATTTAAAAAATTTAAAAAACAAAAGCTGCACAAAACATGTGAAACCATGGCACAGGTAAGAGATCAGGAGTCCATTAACCAGCTCAGCTTTTCCTTTCAATTAAGTAAAACTAGGAAACGCAAAATAAACTAGCTGCTAATCTTCACAACTTCCACTTCAATAACAATGAAAGACCAGTCATTTATGAAGGTAAATACATACACTGATGTTGTCACAATGTAACAATCTGAAATATTCATACATAAACAGCCACATATTAAACCCCTCTAAAAATAAGGGAAATTATATCAGATGTGCTTCATATTGGTTTATTGAGAAACTAAGGTCATTCCTATGGCTTAGTGGATAAGTGCACCACATGGCTTGGCACTAAACCTTACCAGGTAAGCCCCAGATTGAATCCATGGTCCATGTTGAGTGAAGCAAACACAATCATGAGCATAGCAGGAGTCTAAAAATGGCCTTAATGTCCTTGGGGGCCAGGGGTAAGAGGTAAACACAGTCAGGGTTCATCTCCTGGTCACCATGTAGCGATAACTGCTGGAAAATGAATATATATTATGATCAGTTAATGCTGATAATACTTGACAGGTCAGGCAGCATCTTTGAAAAGGGCAAGATGGTTACATTTTTCAGGCTGATGACCTATCATCAGATCTGGAACCAGCTTGGGATAAAACGTGTTATTAAGCTGCAGAGGAAGGTGGGAAGGGAGGAGAGAACAAACGGGGAGGTCGGTGAAAGGGTGGAAGGCAGGAGAGTGGTAATATGAGATGAAAAGGTGGTAATGAAACAAGGAACAAAGAAACAGAAGGTCAGTCTGGGGGGAGTTGTAAATGAAGTATAATTATCTGAAATTAACAGACATGAATATAGGATATCTGAAAAAAAATGCTGGAAATGCTAGGTACCTGAAATTGTTGAGTCCAAACAGCTGTAATGGGCCAAAATGGGGTGCTGTTTCTCAAACTGACACTGGGCTCCATTGGAACAGTGTAGGTATCTGCATACATGAGCTCAGAGTGGGCGTGGTTAAGGAATTAAAATGACAGCCGACTGGAATCTCAGCATCACGTGTTCACACTTCCGGATGCTGCTCTGATTCAAACAATTCCATAATCAGCATTTCCAGCATATTTACATCCAGATATCCAGCATTCACCTCACATTCCACTGGTAATTTCAGATAATCATCCTGCATTCCCCAGTGATCTCTCGTCTCTTTGCATCATGTTACCACTCCCTTTCACCTTGTACAACCACCCCTTTTGTCATTCAGTCGCTACTGCCTTCCATCCTAAGACACACCTTTCCTCTTGTTCTCTCCATTCCCTCCTGCTGCTCTCTCTGCATCTTAGAACATGTTCTACCTGTAACTTTTCCAAGATCTAAAGAGGGGCCATCAACCTGAAACATTAAATCTGTTTCTATCTCCATAGATGCAGCCTGATCTGCTGAGTATGTAGAGCATTTCCTGATTTTATTTTAGATCTCCAGCAACTGCAGTTCAATGAGTCATATGGTCTTTCAGCACATCGACTCTGTACTGACCATCAACCACTCTAATCGTACACTAATCCCATTGTACTCTTCCCACATTGCCCTCAACTCCTCCCAGATTCTACCACTCACCTACGTACTAGGGGTAATTTACCGTAGCCAACTTACCTACCAAACTGCATGCCTTTGGTGTTTATAAACATTAAGATCCGTGGAGCACTGAGCTCACTGTGGTCAAACCAGCAGCAGACCTGCTACACCCAGGTTCTGCTGCGGGTGAAGACTTCCTAATGCAGGAGGTATCCTGGGTTTTAAGGAACCTTAGGAAAGAAAAGGAGCTGGCAAAAGAAATCAAGAAATGGCTACAGGTCCTCCCCGGCTTACAAATGCCCGACTTATGTACCACACGACCGAGCATTTGGGAGAATGGCGGGATGGATTTGCTGGCTGCTGTGGGGCCACAGGCATCTTCTGCCGGGTGGGAACTCGGTTTGCGGTGCATTTCCAACTTGCAAACTGTTTGGGTTATGAACAGTTCACAGGAGCAGAATCCTGCTGTAACCTGCACTTGTTTTACAATAAACTATGAAAAGTGAAGAGAGTAAATAAGTGGCCCCCTTCCCCCACCCTCATGACCTGACCATCCCTCCCCCTGCCCTCATGGCCTGCCTATCTATTTCCCACCTCCTTTATTCCATGGTCCACTGCCCTCTCCTACCAGATTCCTTCTTCCTCAGCCCTTTGCCTCTTCTACCTATCACCTCTCAGCTTCTTACTTCTCCCCCCTCCCCCACCCCACCCGCCTTCCCCCCTCACCTGGATTTACGTATCACCTGCACTCGCCTATCCCCCTACATGCGTGTGCTCCTCCCCCTCCTCCAACCTTCTCCTTCTGGGTTCTGCCCTCTTCCTTTCCAGTCCCAATGAAGGGTCTCAACCCGAAATGTCGACTGTTTATTTCTCTCCATAGATGCTCGCTGACCTGCTGAGTTCCTCCAGCATTTTGTGTGTGTTTGCAGTAAACAAGAGCAGATGCTTTCATTCTTCACAGATACCGCTTGAACTGCTGAATATTTCCAGCATTTTTTGTTTCTATTTGAGTTAATATGAAGATATGTTTTCACCGCAGGTGGCTTGGTGATAGGACGCAGAATCATTTTATTTCGATGTTGTGATCTGATCCAACAGTAACATTCAAAGCAAAAGAGGGGATATTCTTGGAGAGGAAAAGCTTGCAAGATTATGGAGAAAGAGTAGAGGAATGGAACTAATCTTACAGCAATTTCAAAGAGGCATCGCAGGGGCAAAGGTCACCTTCTCAACAGAAGGCAATATTGTCATGCTGCTGTTTGTGGGAACAATTTGTTGCGAATTGACTGCTGCTTTTCCTACATTACAAGAAGAATTACATTACAAAATTACTTCACTGGTTCTGGGATTTCAGGGCATGAAATGCACTGTATAAATAAATTCTCCATTTACCATAGAACCATACAGCACAAAACAGGCCCTTCGGCCCACCATGTTGTGCCGTCCATCAAACCACCCTCACACTATCTAACCCTTTCCTCCCGCATATCCCTCTATCTCACATTCCTCCATGTGCCTATCCAACAAACTCTTGACCCTGTCCAATGTATCTGCCTCCACCACCCCAGGCAGTGCATTCCATGCACCAACCACTCTCTGGGTGAAAAACCTCCCCCTGACATCTCCCCTGAACCTCCCACCCATAACCTTAAAGCCATGCCCTCTTGTCTTGAGCATTGGTACCCTGGGAAGGAGGCGCTGGCTGTCCACTCTATCTATTCCTCTCAATATTTTATATACCTCTATCATGTCTCCTCTCATGTCTCTTATTCATTCACAGAACGTGGACATCACTGGCAACACCACTAGCTGTTGTCGGTCACTATGTGTGTGTGTCTTATTCATTCACAGAACGTGGACATCACTGGCAACACCACTAGCTGTTGTCGGTCACTATGTGCCAAGTGAAATGAATGGGTTATTTTACGAGAGATCATGGGTCCAAATCCCAAAGTAGGGATCTGGGAAATGATTCATTGAATCAGACAGAGAGCAGGATTGTGGGAGGCAGGAGAGACAAAAATCACAGGGACTGGAGTGTGGGAGAGTTGGTGAACACAAACCCAGTGAATGAAGAGCAGGGGCCTGGGAGAGCAGGAAGACACAGGCCCGGTCACAACCTGTTCCTGGCCATCTGTGCCATCATGTGACATCACAGGATAGTAGGCAGGTGATTGGTGGGTGTTTCTTCCCAGTCTCTACTGCTTGACTGAGAGATATAAATCAAAGAATGTTAGTACAGCTAAGGAGTGTACATTGAAAATAATTAAATACAAACTAATTCATTAAATAGAACAGACATGCAAAGGAATGTGATGTGTGGTAGTTACAACATATGCAAACTGGTGGACCCCACTGTGGTTCATAGTGATACATCTGCAGCAAGTGTTGGCTGCTCGAATAACTTTGGCCTAGAGTTGCTGAGCTGGAGTCTGAGCTTCAGGCACTGCCACATATGGGGGGAGAGGGGGGAATTACCTGGACATTGTTAGCTTGCATTTGATCAGTGGTTAGGGTCAGGAGGGTGTGACTGCAAAAGAGGCAGGGGGAGGTATCTAGAGAGTAGCTCTGGAGGAGCCTAAGCCCTTATGCTTGTCTAATAGGTACGAAGTTTTTAGAGCCATAGAATTATACATCACGAAAACAGGCCTTCAGCCCAACTCACCCATACTGACCAAGCTGTCATCCTTAGCTAGTCCCATTTGCCTGCATTTGGCCCATGATCCCTCTAAACCTTTCCTATTCATGTACCTGTCCAAATGTCACTTAAATATTATAAATATACCTGCCTCAACCACTTCCTCCAGCAGCCCGTTCCATGTACCCACCACTCTCAGTGTGATAAATATGCCTCTCAGGTCCCCTTTAAATCTTTCCCGTTGCCTTAATCTTCTGCCCTCTAGCTTTAGACTCCCCTACCTTGGGAGAAAGACTGTGACCATCCACCTTATCTATGCCCCTTATGATTTTGTAAACCTCTATAATGTCACCCCTCAGCCTCTTTCACTCCAGGGACATGGTCCCAGCCTATCCAGTCTCTTCTCATAACTCAACTCGCCAGTCCCAGCAACACCCTTGTGAATCTTTTCTGCACCATTTCCAGCTTAATCACATCCTTTCCATAGCATGGCGACCAGAACTACACACAATATACCAGGTGCAGTTTCACGGACATACTACACAGCTGTAACATTAAGTCCCAACTCTTGTACTCAATGCCCTGTCCAATGAAGGCAAGAGTACCATTCACCTTCTTCACAACCTTGTCTATCTGTGTCGCCACTGTCAGGGAACTATGTACTTTTACTGCTAGGTCTCTCTGTTCCACAAACTCTTCAGGGCCTTGTCATTTACAGTGCATGTCCTGCCTTGGTTTAACGTCCCAAAATGCATCACCTCACACTTGTCTGAGTTAAATTCCATCTGCCATTCCTTTGCCCACTTTCCCAGTTGATCTATATCCTGTTGTAACTTTAGGCAACCTTCTTTATTGTCCACCACACCACCAATTTTGGTGTCATCTGCAAACTTACTAACTGTGTTAACAACATTGTCATCCAGATCATTAATATGGATGACAAACAACAGAGGACCCAGCACCGATCCCTGTGGCACACCACTGGTCATAGGCCTCCAATCTGAAAAACAACCCTCCGCTATCACTCTCTGACTCCAACCACCAGGCCAATTTTGTATCCAACTAGCTAACTCACCCTGGATCCCCATGTGATCTGACCTCCTAGACCAGCCTACCACGTGGGACCTTATCAAAAGCCTTGCTAAAGTCCATACCCTCGTTAATCTTCTTGGTCACCTCTTCAAAAGAACTCAATTAAATCCATGAGACATTATTTCCCATGGACAAAGCCATGCTGACTATCTCTAGAATCCCCTCCAGTAACTTATCCACCACTCACTGGCCTGTAGTTCCCTGGCTTGTCCTTGCAGCTCCTCTTAAATAAAGGCATAATATTAGTCATCCTCCAGCCTTCTGGTACCTCACCCGTGGCTAAGGAAGACATAAAAATCTCTGCCGGGTCACCAGCAATTTCTTCCCATGCTTCCCACAACATCCTAGGGAACACTTGGTTAGACCCCAGGGACTTATCCACCTATACATGCCTCAAGACCACCAACACCTCATCTTTTGTAATATGGCCATTTCAGAATGTCATTGTTCTCTTCCCTTAAGTTCTTAGCTTCCACAAGCTTCTCCATGGTAAATACAGATGAGAAGTATTCATTTTAGGCATTGCTCCCTCTATGGCGGATGGTGGGGACGTCAAGAAAAATGCATAAACAGTCCATAGTACCATGGCACAGAGAGCTGTTCAAGTGGAGGGAGAAAAGAGAAATGTAGTAGTCATATGGAATATTATAGATAGGGAACCGACATTGGTCTCTGCAACAAAGATAGAGTCCCAAAGGCTGTGTTGCTCGCTTGGTGCCAGGGTTAAGGTTCCTGGGCTTGAGAAGTACTTGGAATGGGAGTGGACATGGTCATGGTCCACGTGGGAATTAATGACATAGGTAGACCAGGAAGGAGGTTCTGATAAAGGGTTATGAGCAGCTCAGGGCAATATTGAAAAGCAGAACCACAAGGGTGATAATCTCCGGATTATTACCTGAGCCACATGCAGACTGGCAGAAGGTAAATAGGATTACAGAAGTAAATGCATGGCCTGGAGATTAGTGTGGGAGCAATAGATTGTGATCCGTGGAGCACTGGAACTAGTATTGGGAACAGTTCCATTAGGTGGGCTTCATCCGAAACCTGCTGGTACCAGTGTTCTGGTGAATCATATAAATAGGTTTATAGATAGATTTTTTAAGCTGATTAGAAAGGGAGAGGATTCAAATTATGGGTACTTTAATTAAAAATAAATGAGAGAGCAGTGGCCCAAGGTGGTGAAGAAGTGAATGAAAATTAAGCATCGCAGGAAGGGGCTGAATATGTAAGCAAAAGTGTGCAGCAGAAATTGGAACTTGGAGTAACTAACAGTCATAAACAGTCAAAGCTTAAGGCTCTTTATCTGAATTTACCCAGTATCTAATAAGACAGATGAGTTGGTGGCACAAATAGAAATAAATGAGTTTGATTTAAAAGCTATTACAGATACGTGGATGCAGGATGACCAAGGCTTGTAACTCGATATTCTGGGTTATTCAGTGTTTCAGAAAAAATAAGCAAAAGGGAAAGGAGGTTAATGAGGAAGGTATCAGTGTGGTGGTGAGAAGTATCCAGGCACAGTTGATCATGGTGTGGAATGCCTTCGGGTGAAAATAAAGGAATAGCAGGAATGGAGTGTCTGAAGGCCCCCAAAAGTACTGCCTCACAGTTGAACAAAGCACTAATGTGGAAATATCAAAGGCATTTAAAAAGGGTACTGCAATTATCATGGGTGAATTTATTCTGTATATTGATTGGATTAATCCTACTGGCAAGGGTCCTGCAGAAGAGGAATTTGCATAGTGCATCAGGGATTGCTTTTCTAGAGTTGTATGTTGCAGAACATACCCAGAAATAGGGGGCTGTTTTAGATTTGGTTGCGTATAATTAGCTTAGATTAATAAGAGATCTTATCATTCATGATCCTCCATGGAATAATAATTACAACAATTCCAGGTACAGTTTGAGGGAAAACACCTCGGTTCCGAAACCAATGTCCTCAACTTAAATAAGGGCAATGACAAAGGTCTGAAGGAGGAGTTGTCTCGAGTGGGCTGGGAAAAATAGGCAAGAGAAAAGGTCAGTGGATGAGCAGTGGCAGATTCTTCAACAGTTATTTCATAATGCTCAGTAGAAATTTATCCCAATTAGAAAGAGTCTCAATGAAAAGGACAAACCATTTGTGATTAACGTTCTCGTGGAGCTTGTACATTCTCCTGAGTCTGCATGGGTTTCCTCTGGGTGCTCCGGTTTCCTCCCACATTGCAAAGACATATGGGTAGGTTAATTTGGGTTTAAAATGGGCAGCACGGACTCGTTGGGCCAGAAGGGCCTGTTAACACGTTGTAAATAAAATTTAAAAAAAGTAAAATTAAAAAAAAATTAACCATGGAGGCTAAGGAAAATATTAAATCAAAGGCAAGGGCACAGAAAATGGCAAAAATTGGTGATAGACCAGAGGGCTGGGAATTTTTCAGAAACCAACAGAGGAGGACTACAAAGCTAGTAAGGGAGAACAATGATTATGCAAGTAAACTAGCAAGTACTAATGGAAACAAAGAGCAAGGGCTTCTATGGATATATAAAAAGGAACAGTATAGCTAAGATAAGTGTGGGACTCTGGAGAGTGAGACTGGGGAATTAATGATGGCAGATAATTTAAGATACTTTGCATCAGTGTTCACAGTGGAAGACATTGCAGACATCCCTAAGTTATCAAATGGGCTCTTTACAAATAAGAGGGAAGAACTTGTAACTACCCCTATCATAAGGGACAAAGTATTTGGGAAAATTAATGAGATTAAAGGTAGACAAGTCACCCAGTACTTAATGGCTTGAGCATTTAGGGATTTAAAGGAAACAGCTGCAGAGATGGTAAAGCTACTTAGTGAAATTTCTCACTAAATTCTGGGAGGATACCAGCAGATTAGAAAACCATGAATGTGATGCCCTTGTTCAAGAAGGGAGGGAAGCAAAAAGCTGTACATTATAGGCTAGTTGGTTTAAGTTTGGTGTTGGGAAAATACTGGAGTCTGTAAACGAGGAAGAAACAACATGTCATTTAGAAAAGCCAAACACCCAAACACTATTGAATAGTCAACATGGTGTCATGAAAAGGAAATTATGTTTGACAAATTTGCTGGAGCTCTTTTGAAGATGTAACAGGGAGAGTTGACATAAGGGAACTTGCAGTACATTTGGATTTCCAGAAGGCATTTGATAAGATGCCACATAAAAGGTTGGTGCACAAGGTAAGAGATCAAGGTATAGGGGGAAGTGTTAGCATGGATTGAAAACTGGTCGCCACAGCGAAGACTGCGAGTTGGAAATAAATGGGTCTTTTTCGGACTGGAAAGGCATAACTAGCGGAGAGCCCCAAGCGTCTGCCTTTGCCCTTCAATCATTTACAACTTATTAATGACCTGGAGGAGGGGGGTAGGAGGTAAGGGATCCAAGCTTGATGAGACACTAAAATAGGTGGGAGGGCATGCTGTGATGAGGATATTTGGACTCTGCATTGGAACAATAAGTGGGCAAATGCTTGGCAAATTAAGTTTAATGTAGGAAAGTGTGAAGTCATGCATTTTGGTAGGAGAAGTCTCAAGTAGGATTATTATTTAAATGAGAGATTGCAAATAAGTGAAGTACAGAGTGATCTAGTGTTCTTGTGCAACAATCACAAAAGGTTAGTAGGTAGGTGAAGCAAGTAATTAAGAAGGCAAATGGCATATTGGCCTTTATTACCAGAGGGTTGGAGTTTAAGGATAGAAAAATATAGTTACAACTGTATAGGATGTTGGTGAGACTGTACCTGGAGTACCATGTGAACTTTTAGTCTCATAATTTAAGAAAATAATATATTCACTGGAAGCAGCCCAGAAGAGATTCACAAGGCTGACTCCTAGAGAGAGTTGTCCTAACACAAAGAGCTAAAAAATGTTAAACGTTCATTCTTTGGAGTTTAGAAGAATGAAGTGAGATCTTATTGAAACATTTATGAGCCTTGGGGAGCTTGACAGGGTAGATGTTGGGATATTTCCACCAATGGGAGAGTCTTGAACAAGGGGAGAAAGATACATGATGAGGGGGTTGCCATTTAAAACTGAGGTGTGCAGAATTTTCTTCCTAGAGGGTGGTGAGTCTCTGGAAACTCTCTAGGCAAGAGGTTGTGGAGTTAGATCATTGGAGTTATTGGAAGAGAAGGTAGATATATTTTTGAAAGATCAGGTTGTTAAGGACATGTGGAATTGCAGAGAGGAGGAGTTGAGGTCTGGGGCAAATCAGCCATGATCACATTGAATGGCAGGGCAGGCTTGTTGGACCACGTGTCCTACTCCTGATCCTATTTTCATCTGTGTATTCTTGTATGCTCATTTGCTAACCAGATAAAATTCTCACATAAACTATCAAAATGTTCTCAAATCCCAAACAGTTTGCTAAATATCATATAGGAAAGGGAATATCCTACTTCTACCTGTTGGCCTATATATGACTCCAATCTGACTCCATGCAATTAACTATTACTATCTTTAGGCCATGTGCTCTTAAACATTTCTATATCAAAATCAGTGGCTTCTGACTCCCTGTCTTCTCAAGATCCCACTGAGGTTTGATCATGACAGGGTTCCCCAGGTCTATTCCTGTTGACTGTCTTTAAAATTTCAGTGGCTTAATTACCATTAATTGCACTAATAATGTGACCAATTATCAGACATTTTAGCTGTTTTCAGCACTTTAACTGTTGGAGATAATTCTGTTTCAGATTCATTTTCAAATGTGAGAACTGCATCTGAATAAAACTGCAGTAGTCCTGTGCCATCAGGAAAAAGAGCAGGAATCTCTGCACTGTGAAAATGAGGAAAACGCAAACTTGGAGCTTAACGTGGGGAAGTGCGAATTATGCACTTCGGTAAGAGGAATCAAAGGACAGATTATTATCTAAATGGAGAAAGACTGCAAATGAGTGAAGTTCAGAGGGATCCAGGTGTTCTGGTGCATGAATCACAAAACATTAGCAGGCAAATATAATAAATAGTTAAGGTGGTAAATGGCAAATTGGCCTTTATTGCAAAGAGATTGGAGTTTAAGAATAGGGAGGCTTTGTTACAATTGACCAGGGTGTGATTGAGGTCACACCTGGAATACTGTGTGCAGTTTTGGTCCCCTTACCTAAAAAAGGATACAGTAGCATTGAAGACAGTCCAACATAGATTCACCGGGCGAATTCTTGGATCTGAGGATTGTCCTATCAAGAGAGGCTAGACAGTTTGGGTCTGTATTCCTTGGAGTTTAGAAGCATAATGGGGGACCTTATTCAAACATATAAGATCCTAAGGAGGCTTGACAGGGTAGATGTTAAGATGTTTCTACTAGTGGGAGAGTCACAAGCAAAGGGAAATAGTTATCAGAATCAGAATCAGGTTTATTATCACTGACATATGTTGTGAAATTTGTTGTTTTGCGGCAGCAGTGCAGTGCGAGACATAAAAATTACTCTAAGTTACAAAAATAAATAAATAGTGCAAAAGAGGAATAACAACATTGTGTTCATGGGTTCATGGACTGTTCAGAAATCTGATGGTAGAGGGTAAGAAGCTGCTCTTCAAATGTTGAGTGTGGGTCTTCAGGCTCCTGTATCTCCTCCCCGACGGTAGAAACATGAAGAGGGCATGTCCCAGATGGTGAAGGTCCTTAATGATGGATGCCACCTTCTTGAGGCCTCTTAAAGATGTCCTCGATGGTGGGGAGGGTTGCGCCCGTGATGGAGCCAGCTGAGTCTACAATCCTCTGCAGCCTCTTTTGATCCTGCACATTGGAGCCTCCATACCAGGCAGTGATGCAACTAGTCAGAATGCTCTCCATCGTACATCTGTAGAAATTTGCAAGAGTCTTTGGTAACATACCAATTCTCCTCAAACTCCTAATGAAGTAGAGCTGCTGGCGTGCATTCTTTGTGATTGCATCATTGTGTTGGGCCCAAGACAGATCGTCTGAGATGTTGATGCCCAGGAATTTGAAGCTGCTCACCCTTTCCACCGCTGACTTCTCAATGAAGACTGGTGTGTGTTCTCCTGACTTCCCCTTTCTGAAGTCCATAATCAATTCCTTGGTCTTGCTGACAATGAGTGTGAGGTTGTTGTTGCGACACCACTCAACCAGCCGATCTATCTCACTCCTGTACGCCTCCTCATCACCATCTGAGATTCTGCCAACAACAGTGGTGTCATCGGCGAATTTACAGATGCCGTTTGAGCTGTGCGTAACCACACAGTCATGTGTGTAGACAGAGTAGAACAGTAGGCTAAGCACGCATCCTTGAGGTGCGCTTTGTGTTGATTGTCAGCAAGGAGGAGATGTTATTACCAATCTGCACTGACTGTGGTCTCCCAATAAGGAAGTCAAGAATCCAGTTGCAGAGGGAGGTACAGAAGCCCAGGTTTTGAAGCTTGTTGATTAGTACTAAGAGGATGATGGTGTTGAACGCTGAGCTGTAATCAATAAACAGCAGACTGACGTATATTACCAGATAAAGGGCCATTATTTAAAACTGAGATGCATAGAAATTTCTTCTCTCAGAGAGTACTAAACCTCTGGAATTCTCCACCCCCAAGGATGGTGGAAGATTGATCATTAGATATGATTAAGGTGGAGATAGATAAATATATGAAAAATTGAGGAATTGAGGGTTATGGGGAACTAGTATAGATCATATTGAATGATGAGGCAGGTTTGAGAGGCCTGATGGCCTATTCCTGCTGATATTTTTGTGTGTTTAGGTGAGAAAACTCCGGTATCCGCAAAGTGGCCAATGTGTTCCTGCATGCAGATACACCCTGACTCCACACACGCATGCTCTTTGCCACACCCTCTTCCTCAGGAGTCCCATCCCAATACCCATCCTCTCGCAGGCTCTGTGCCCCTATCACTCTGCCTCCCTCCCTCAACACCGCCTCCCCATTTCCCTCCCCAACACATCCAACCCTCCCAGCTCTCCCACTGCAAACCTTCATCCCCACCCAAAGGCACTGGCTGAACAGTCTCACCTGGAGCAAGACTTCTCCCCACCCTTCAGTTGTCCCCATCCATCTCCGGTCCCAGCAGCCATGCCACCTCAGGCCTCTGACTCTCTCCCCACCTTTATCAACAGAGAAACCTGCTGGCAGGTCCTACTGCCCATCCAAAGACCCCTGGTGAGGGCAGGGCGAGGCAAACTGAAGCCCTTGAAATGGTGGTTAGATGCCGAGAGAGATCCAGCAATAGGCGGGCAATGCCCACTGGGTAACTCTACATCCAGATCTGTGACCTAAGGTGCTCATAACCCATATCTTAAAAAGGGCTGCAGACTGGGCCATATACAATGCTTAATAATATCACACATCCCCAAGGTCAAAATGAAAGAAATAATTCTCTTCAGTCAGCAACAAAACATGATACAAGGCTGTCACTGCATTCTTTCAAAGCAGAATTGTCTTCCTTTGTGTCTTGTTACAACTCAGCTCATTCTGATTCGTCCTGCATCCTCAACATCGAGATTTGCGGCAAGTGCCACTGTACTAAGCTTCCTCACATAACTGCAATTCATCAGCAGTGCTTCCCCCGTTCAAGAAGAACAACGTGCACTTGTATGGCGCCATTTAATCCATTGGCCAGGTGACCTTGTTTCCTGCTTACCTCCACAGCAACCCTGGCCTCACCATATCAGAGATATTCTCTCGGTCCTTTCCATTCCATCCCTGTCCTCTCCTCAGCTTAAAACCAACTTGTTTTCTGCCTATCCCAGTTCTGATAAAAGTTCTTCAACCTGAAACGTTAACTCTGTTTCCCATGCTGCCTGATCTGCTGAGTGTTCCCAGCATTTTCTGTTTTCAGTTCAGATTTCCAGCAACTGCAGTGTTTTTTTTTGATTTTCATTGCAAACAGCAGTCAATTATCTTTGCCTGTAGTTTTAATCCCAGATCTGTTTCTAGTCAGATATTCATAGACATGTTGTGCTTTGAATTGTTTATCTGTACAATAAGTGTTTTGTGTTACTCTCGTTCAATGAGCAGCATTCTCCTCAGAGTCAACATGGCCCAGTTGTTGCCCCATGTCAGATCTTGAGGGTGTCACCCAGGTTGACACTCCAGTGCAGTACCAAGGGAGTGCTGCCGAGTCAGAGCTACTAGCTTTCAAACGAGAAAGTAAATGGGAATCCCATCTGCAGAGTCAGGTGAACATGAAGCACCCAGTGAATCAATGGACCAGTAACACCATTACATAAACATTTACCATAGTGCATCTAGTAGACAGACTGTCTTTCTCAGACAATGACATCAACAACTAATGCACTACTCAAGTTATTCAACATTAATTACTTTTCAGGGTTTCAAAAATGACATAAATGGATTGTTTTCTTTCTTCCTTGTGCCAGGTATCCCTCTACCAAGAAGGATGTACATACCACGAAAGATATACAAATGCCTTCCCACCTCACCTCTTCCATGGGATTTGCTTATTTGCTCTCCAGAAGCTAACATTCATAGGCTATTTATCCTGAATCATTGTAGACACTCGCCGTCTTTGCAACAATGAACATTAGTTAAGAGGATTAGAAGAGTAGGTACAGATGGTGACAATGTGTGGGAGGTGATGTTTCTTTAGCTGTCAGTACCAAGCTGTTACTAGGCAAAGTCGGAGAAGGATGAATGAGGTAAGAATCAAGGGTAATAAGAATTTTTGCATGATAATTATTTAGTCTGAAGAAAAGAAATACTTGATTTCCATATATTACTTAGCCCAGCCTTACGACATTACACAGTGCTTCACAATCAATCCAGTATTTTCCTTTTAAATTGTCTTAATGCAGAAAATGTAGGGCTAATCTGTGCACATCAAGAGCCCACAAACAATGGTGAAATAATAACCAAATATATTTTTTAAGGTATTGGTTGAGGGATGAAAACTGGTTGAGGGAACAGGAGAACCTCCCTGCTAATAGTGTTATGAAATCCACTGAGGGAAAAATACAAGAGAAAAATACTGCAGATGCTGGAAATTTTAGAAGGACCATCAGCCTGAGAAATTGACCCTGTTTCTTTCTCCAGAGATGCTGCCTGGATTGTTGAGGAAAGATGGGTTCTTGATCCAAAGGACAACCTCCTATTCTATCATCGGCAACAGTGACTTCAACTGTCTAGGCCCATCTCCCAGAACTCCTTCCCTTAACTTGTCCACCTCTCTCTTCTCTTTTAAGTTCCTCTCTAAAAGCTGGCTCTTTAGTGAACCTATTGGTTCATTAGGTTAACTGCCATTCTTTTAGAGTTGCACTCAAAGGTCCTGGATTAATTGACCAGTAACCTGCTCCAGATCTCATTATATGCTTGGTCCTAAAATGGGCAAAAGCGCTGAGTTTCTAAACTGAAGTGAGAATTCAGGAGTGATAACCCAGCATCACAGCAACATATGACTGAGTGTTGCACAATGGGACCACTGTACAAAAGTCAGGTTTACTGATCTGTATCTGGACTGTACATTCCAAGTGACTCAAATGCTTCAGTTTTACAATGGTCTACAGTGACCTCTAATGGAAGGAACTCTTGGTGGATGATGAATGATGACAAAAGTGGACTTGTTACAATGCCCTTCACTCTTCTCCTTTTCTTCAGCAGTTTCTTGGAATAAACCACGGTTCTGAGGTAGCAGACGAGGCCAATGTTGCATCTGCAGACTCTAACACAGCTGAAATTCAGAAGATGCTTTGCTAATTTGTGCAGATCTAGATTTTAAAAACAGTAGACAAATAATGACAAAATATATTACTTGAGGACTTGGGTAATAGATGCATTTGCTTAGAGGTGGGTCTTGAGATATCAGAAGTGGTCCACAAATGGCTCACTGCTGCCCACAGTCAAGTTCCTACACTGAGGATGGTTCTTTGAAAGTGCCAGGATTCCAATGATGGGCAGGGATGTTTTTCAGGAAGACTTTGAGAACATCCTGGAAGACTTATCCTGTCCTCTTAGTAATCTCTTGCCACGACAGTGTTGAGAGTCTCATGTTCGGTAGCACAGTAGTGCTGGCAGTGGAGCCATTCCCTAACAGCTCCAGAGTCTTAGGTTCGATCCTGACTTCGAGTGCTATCTGTATGGAGTTTTCATGTTCTCCCTGTGACCATGTGGGTTTCCCCCAGGTGCTCCACTTTCCTCCCACATCCCAAAGATATGTGAGTTGGTAGGCTGATTGGCCACTGTAAATTACCCCTAGTGTGTAGGTGAGTGGTAGAATCTGTGAGGAGTTGATGGGAATGTGGGGACATTAGTGTAGGATTAATGTAAATGGTGCTTGATGGTCAGCATGGGCTTAGTGGACGAAGAACCAGTTCTCATGCTGTATGGCTTTATGATATTACTTGCCTGTGTGCTTTGGGCCTCAAATGTTGGAGGTGTTGACCTGGGATAGGACACTAACATTGGTACACTTATCCTGCCAGTGGTTTTGGAGGATTTTGCAGGATTTTGAAGAGACAACCGTAGCAGTAGCAATCCAGGACTTTGAGATATCTTCTGCTAATAGTCCATGTCTCAGAAGCATAAAGGAGGGCAGGGATCAATGTTGCCTGGTGGACCTGGTGTGCCGTGCTGGCGCTCTGAAGGCCATGCTGAATTCCATCGTCAATGACTGCCTTCAGTTAGAGGTGGCTCCCACGATGTGGGAAGCTGTCAACATTTTCCATAAGTGTGCGAAGGCACAGTTGTTCCAGCAGAATAAACTTGGATTTTCTTCAAACACCAGCTCTGTAACTTGATTTCTATACTGTTCCTGCCTGCCAACTGTCACTAAATGACAAGGAAAATCACATAAGCCTTCTCAGTGATAAATATTTCCGTAAGTATCATTCTGTTATGATGTTGTAATTATAAATGACATTATGAAAATCTCAGTGGATGTTATAATTATACACTTTGTGTAATATTCTTACAAGAGACAAATACATTGGCAAAATCAAATAATATTTCTTTGTAGCTGGCACTTCAGGCTGTGAAACAATCATTATGAAACAGCAGCAGTATATTAATCACTTGAAGAGCATCCACATAGCCCAGTGTAGAAAGAACACAGTCCACTCACAACTCCCGATTGAAATTATGAAATAGTACATAAAATACATTTAATCAGTTCACAGCATTGCTCAGTGAAATAAAGGTGAAGTGTTTTATTAATAAAGAATATGGAATTGTAGCATTTTAAAGTCTAGTCTCATCCTTTTAAAATGGCTCTCTTAGGATAGCAGGAGATTTCTTTCCCTAACCATTAAACATTTAAAGAATTACAAGTGGAGATGCATTTTTTTTTGCTCTAATTGTGTTCTTTCTTGTAAAAATTGTGTATAATTTATGTTTAATTTATGTTCCTCTTGTGAACGCTGCTTATATGATGCTACGTCCCTGTGATGGTGCTGGAAGTAAGTTTTTCATTACATCAATGCATACATGCACTTGTGCATATGACAATAAACTCTATTTTGACTTTTGACTTTGATTTTGATTTAATTTTTATATTTTTGTGACTTTTCTTCCATACTGTATATTGTAAGCCAATATATTATGTCCTAGAATTTCCTTTGGGCTGGGGATGGTGGATAGGTGGGCCAATAAGTGTTTAGTGCTGGGCACTGTCTTACAAAGTTCAACTACATGTGAGGTGCAACACTTGGTACACAATAGAACAGGTTCTGCCTTGGGAGCAAGACATGGGTCAGAGGTCAGAGACTGCTGGGGTTTGGGCAGGGACGAGTGGGTGGAGAGAGGCTTATCTGTTGAGGGAAGGGTCAGAGATCAGTCAGTAGATGGCGTTTGGAAGGTGGAGGTGGAGTCGGGTTGGGGCATTGGGGAGGGGAGTTTGTGATCTGTCGCTTGATGGAGGAGGGATCAGGTTTGTGATCAGGGTGGTCCATTGTGGTGGTGAGGGGAGGGGAGGATTTTCATGAGGAGGCTGGGATCTGGGGGTCCTGAGGGCTGAGTATGGCTAACTATAAGTAATTACTGAAAGGGAACTGAGCTGGACTCTGCAGCTCAGGACCTGATCAGACAGGTCTGGTTTGAATATCACTAAAGCAGCCTTCACATTGGTTGTGAAAGCCTGCTTGTGTGCAAGTGGCCTGATTGCCCAATGGAATTTCCTGGAAGTGGGATACAAACATGACAGACTGTATAACGCATGGCTGGGTTACCTTGGAGGGCCAGGAAGCAACTTTGCAAACTTTGTAAATGATACAGTAAGTACCCAGTCCCTGTTAGTGATCAATTTTCTGATAAAAATTCTATTTGCTCTTATTTACAGACTCTTGACCTCACAATCTACCTCATCATGGCCTTGCAGCTTATTGTCTACCTGCACTGCACTTTTTCTGTAACTGTAACACTATATTCTGCATCCTGTTATTGCTTTTCCCCTATACTACCTTGATGTACTGATGTGATGAAATGATCTGTAGAGATGGTATGGAAAACAAACTTTATCATTTACCTCAGTACATGTGACAATAATAAACCAATTTACCAATTCACCAATTTATTTGCTCAGTGGGTGAGGATGTTCTTGCAAGGTCAGCAATTTTGTCTATCCGTAAATCACTCTGAATTGGAAAGTCAACCATATTGATGGATCTGGAGTCACATGTAGACCAGAGCTGCTACAGAGGGCAGATTTCAATCATAGATTCATACAGCACGGAAACAGGCCATTTGGCCCACCAAAACCATGCCAATTTACACTAATCCCATTTTATTTTCCCTACATTTCCATCAATTCCCCCCAGATTCTACCACTCCCCTATGCACTAGGGGAAAATTATAGCAGACAATTAACTAAACAACCTGCACATATTTGAAATGTGTGGGGAAACCAGAGCACCCGAGAAAAGCCCACACGGTCACACGGAGAACATGCAACCTCCACACAGACAGCACTGGATGTCAGGATTGAACCTGGGTCACCAGGGCTGTGAGGCAGCAGTGCTACCAGCTGTGCTACTATGCTACTTCAAATTTAAATCCCTGAAGAACAAGACAGGACAATCCAGTTTTACTTTCATGATTATTAATACTAGCTTCTCTGCCAAAATTACATAATTACTTGAAGTTAAATTCCCCAGCTGCCATTTTGAAGTTTGAACTTCTGCCTCTGCATCAATAGTCCAGAACTCCTGACACTCGTCTGACAACTTAGTTGCTTTGCCCTATTGTAGCGCACATAAATATTGTATTATGCAACAAAAATTCTAGGCCAAGTATTCCCCTCAGATTACTAGTATTGAAACTTGGGACATTTTTGAAATAACTGGTTTACTTTGAAAATATTTCCTGCATTAAAAATTATATCCAGCTCTGCAGATTCAAATGATGGTTTGCCAAAGGGAGAGAGGGGCTTGGATTCAGTTGGTTGGGGGAGGGTTGTCAGTGGTCTTGTTTTCAGTGTCTATGCTGTGCAGAAACAGCACTTTAATCCATCAATACCCAATTACATTAATGGGATCCACATACAAGGACATGCATCAGCATTTAATCCCACCAAGATTCAATAATTAGCCAGTGCAAAAAGCATCATATAATCAACCTAAAGTAAACCAAGATACCATAAAGCAGGTCCTGAAACTCCATACAAGATTACGTCTGCAACACATCATCAACTAAACAGGTGAATTAAGACTCCGAGGCAGAAAAGCTTTTCTATCTCATTCAATAAAGCATGTTTTTGTTTAAATAATTCATTCAAGTTGAGGCACAGGACATGCTGGAACATCTTATTAACAATGAAACAGGCATGAATGTTTTCTTGTCACTCTAGCTTCAAGAGTGTAAACCTTTGTTTGTGAAAGGATACTCTTTATTAAACTGAATCAGCAACTATAATTTAATGTCAGGGGGAATGATAGGAATGACCAGCCTAAGATGATCATAACAGACTTAAAGGCATTGTAATTTAAAAGAGGAACTAAGGATCCATCAAAAAGAGGGAGAGAAACAAGTGGTGAGAGGGGTGAGAGAGAGATTAGTGAGAGGTGGGAAAGAGATGGAGAGAGAAAGAGATGAAGAGAGAGATAGAGAGAGAGATAGATAGAGAGAAAGAGAGATAGAGAGGGGAGAGGGAGAGATAGAGATGTTGAGAGAGAGAGATAGAGAGGGAGATAGAGTGAGTAGAGAGAGAGAGATAGAGAAAGAGATAGAGAAAGAGAGATAGAAAGGGAAAGATAGAGATAGAGAGAGGTAGAGAGAGAGATAGAGAGAGATATTGATGGAGAGAGAGAGATTGATAGAGAGAGAGAGATTGGGAGAGAGAGATATTGGGGGAGAGAGAGATATTGGGGGAGAGAGAGATATTGGGGGAGAGAGAGATATTGGGGGAGAGAGAGATATTGGGGGAGAGAGAGATATTGGGGGAGAGAGAGATATTGGGGGAGAGAGAGATATTGGGGGAGAGAGAGATATTGGGATATTGGGAGAGAGAGAGATATTGGGAGAGAGAGAGAGATATTGGGAGAGAGAGAGATATTGGGAGAGAGAGAGATATTGGGAGAGAGAGAGATATTGGGAGAGAGAGATATTGGAGAGAGAGAGGAGAGATATTGGGAGAGAGAGAGATATTGGGAGAGAGAGAGATATTGGGAGAGAGAGAGATATTGGGAGAGAGAGAGATATTGGGAGAGAGAGAGATATTGGGAGAGAGAGATATTGGGAGAGAGAGAGATATTGGGAGAGAGAGAGATATTGGGAGAGAGAGAGATATTGGGAGAGAGAGAGATATTGGGAGAGAGAGAGATATTGGGAGAGAGAGAGATATTGGGAGAGAGAGAGATATTGGGAGAGAGAGAGATATTGGGAGAGAGAGAGATATTGGGAGAGAGAGAGATATTGGGAGAGAGAGAGATATTGGGAGAGAGAGATATTGGGAGAGAGAGATATTGGGAGAGAGAGATATTGGGAGAGAGAGATATTGGGAGAGAGAGATATTGGGAGAGAGAGATATTGGGAGAGAGAGATATTGGGAGAGAGAGATATTGGGAGAGAGAGATATTGGGAGAGAGAGATATTGGGAGAGAGAGATATTGGGAGAGAGAGATATTGGGAGAGAGAGATATTGGGAGAGAGAGATATTGGGAGAGAGAGATATTGAGAGAGAGAGATATTGAGAGAGAGAGATATTGAGAGAGAGAGAGATAGAGAGATAGAGAGAGGTAGATAGAGGGGGGGGGGGTGCATAAGTTTAACATTAACATATTGTAGTTAGGCATGCACATTTCCCAGAACAACGTGCCAACCTTGTTAAATGAACTGAATGAACTGGCTAAAAGCTAAGTTTTTAACGTTTATCCAGTAAATCTCCAAAGCAGTTATCCTAGTGCAATGTTAGCAGGTACATTGTCGGCCCCAATGAACACATATGATAAAATGTTACAGCAATCTGACTAGAAAATAAAATGTGTTTAGACAAAAAGAGTTTGTGAAGTATATCATGGAAGACAATGAAAATAAATCATCTATTTAAAAATCATGAAAAATGCAAACTAACCACATAAACACACACAAAAAACCAAATAGGTATTCACACTGGACACAGAATCTCATCAGATAATTGTATACATTTTGTTACATGAAAAGAATTGTCAGAATACAACCTGTTGACTCATTTGAAGTCCAAAGGTGAGTTACAGCCCATATAAAGAAATAGAAATCTGGTTCCCACTGAAGGCATTAAGTTTGTTTCTATAAATTTCATTCAAGGTTCTCTGAGATTCCTCCAGGACACAGGCCTGCTTAGGAGGTGGGTTGAAAAGGGCAGGATGGGATTTAGCAGACAGTAAGTCAACAGAAGCCTTGGCCATTGTTTCACATCTCCACTCCTCTCTTGGGTCCTATGATGCCCCTTGCCTCTGCAGGTGGCTGAAATATTGTAGACTGAAAATTATTTAAATTTAGAACTACCCATTACTACAAGAGTACAAACCAAGGGTGTAAGAATATGGCCTTCTTGTGATCTGAACTGTTGTCTTTCATGTGCACCTCCCACATCTTTCCAATTTATAAAGTAGTTGACTCACTCTTTAAGGAGACATAGCCAATCACAAGTCCAGAAACTCCATGCTGAACCAACGGAGTTACTCTCACCACACTGACCTTGTGATGCCATATCCAATCAAATAACAAAATATGCCATGCTGACACTAATATTTTGCTGGTCATCCTCACTAGTGAACCCCACCAGCTATCTTGTAGTGAATTCAGAACACATATCCCAGAGAACGGCTCTCTTCAAAATCCTTAGCAGGGTGAAATATGCATGTTCTTCCTCTTCTTTATTATTTTTGACCACAGGAACTGACCCTTTCTCTATTCAATGTTTTGCCAAAGAAACTCCTTTCTCCATCTGCATCTCCACCTACACCTCCAGTATATTCCCAGTAATGTACTTCATGGGATGTCATAAAATGGTTTACAGCCAAATGCCATCTAAAATATCACAGCAGTGTATGTCTTACTTTCTTTCCTTCTTGTGATATAAAAGGCTATTTTAGAGTCATGGAATCATACAGCATAGAAACGGGTTCTTTGGCCTATCAAATCCACACTAACAGAGTACTCATTTACACTAACAGAGTACTCATTTACCATTATCCTACATTTTATTCTCCCCACATTCCTATCAATTCCCTTCAGATTCTACTACTCACATACACTCTGGGGCAATTTACAGTGGTCAATCAACCTACCAATCTGCACGTTGTTGGGATGTGGGTGGCAACCAGAGCACCCTGGGGAAAACCCACGTGGCCATAGGAGGTACATGCAAACTCCACACTGACAGCACTGAAGGTCAGGATTAAACCCAGGTCACTGGAGTTGTGAGGCAGCGGCTCTACTCGCTGCTCCACTGTGCTACACGTTTGTAGAAAGTTTGTATCATGCCCTACTTTTCCCAATAGTTCTGGGAAACGCAGGACAATTAATGTACATACTCCTCTGTTCCATTTTTATCCCAGATATCGGGCATTCACAGCACTTACCATTGGGAATTTCAGAAAATGATTGTGTTTCTTCCAGGCACACCTCCTTCAGATCGGGCTTTTCCTTCTTTCCTTCCCCCACCTCCACCCCCTTTCCTCTTGTACTCTCTCTTTTGTCATGAAATCTCTTCTGCCTAGCATTATTTAGCATACCTCCTCAAATTATAAATCTCTTCCCATTTTTCTCCCCAATAAAATCTATTATTCTTTTATTTTCCCAATTCCCACGAAAGATCTTAAACCTGAAACTTTAACTCTGTTTAACTCTCTACAGATGCTGCCATACCTACTCAGTATCTCCAATGTTTTCTTTGTTCAAGTCACCTGGCTCTATCGTTTGAATTAACAAGAGTGCAAAGTACCACTTACTAACTCATAGAATTGTTACACCGCAGAAGGAGACTATTTGGCCCATTGTGTCAATGCCAGGTCTCTACCAGAGCAACTCACGAGTTCTGCCACCTGTCTTCTTCTCTGTAGCCTTGCAAATTTTTCTCCACCTTGCGTATTCTTTTTGAAGGCTTCAGTGGATCCTGCCCCCACATCAGACCGCAGGTTCCAGATTCCAACAACACGATGGGTTAAAAAGGTTTTTCCTTATGTTATTCTTAATTCTCATCCTCTCAGCTTTAAACCTGTCACCTCTAACCCTCCACCAAAGGGAAAAGACTCCCACTATCTACTCTGTACTCACCCTGCATCATTTAATATACTTCTATCAAATCTCTTCTTAGTCTTCTCTTCCTTTAAGAAAACAGTCCCAGCCTTCCTAATTTATCCTTGTCATTGTTGACCCTCATTCTGCGAACCATTCTCATAAACTAGAGAGCTGATGATTACAGCAAGCAAGAATTGGAGAAGTTGGTCTCATAGAATGAGAATGTGAAAAATCCAAACCTGACATTTTCACATTAGGTCGGCAGAAGGAAACATGCTATTGTTTGTTCCAGTGGGGGTAAATTCAGATTTAATTCATCTTTCAAAAGTAAAAATCAAACAGAAGGGATACAAATTTAAATTGTTGTTAAGGTACTCACCACAACTTCTAAATTTGCACAGTGACCACTGGTTATACAGCCAAAATATTATGAGTGCTGAAGTACAGCTGGATGTTAAAAAAGAGAGTGATAGGGTGGGTGGCTGGGTCCTGATTCATCCAGCTCTCACAAAGCATCAACAGACATGCAAGGAGCCAGTGGCCTCTTCCTGTTTTCCACTATTCTTGACCCTTTCAGAAACAATATTGTGCTTGTGCTATGTCAAACCTATTATTCCCAGCCTGCCACAGGGTTTCAATGAGAAAGTCATGTGTAGAACTAGAATCATAGAACTGATATAGCCATGCTAGTTTGGATGATCACAGTGGAAATATAAAATTGCAAGACCAGCATTATTTAGCATACCTCCTCAAATTATACATCTAAAACATTGTCTTCTATATGCCTTTCTTTCAAGCATTCACTTCTGTTTTTAGAAGACAATGTGACCATCTTTAATAGCTTAATGTAGAAGTGTAGCGGTTGCTACCACAATGCGAAGACAAGACACTAGTCGTAGGGTTTCAGAACAAGAACTGGTTTATTTTCCCGCCTTGCGCGGGCCTTTTAAGAGAGACTGTTCCCGCCCACTCAAAACGGCAATGACGTACACGCTACGTCATCAAACCTTTCCCGCGCGCGGGCTCTCCCTGTCGCTCGGGGAAGACGAAGGCCCAACGCCATCTTGGGCCTCGCCGCTCCGACGACGCGCAACCCAACCGCCGAGCCGGTTCACTTGCTCGGACGGTGAGTCGCTACAAAAGTTAATAAAACTCCATGCTAGCTCCCTATAGACTAAGCCCATGTCCTAATCCCCCATTCCTTCCCCAGAGTCCTGCCAATTATTCTCTTTCAAGAATTCCCTTTTGAAACCACTGACTGTTTATGATCTCCAGCTCTGTTATAGGCAGTGAGTTCCAGATCACAAGATCACAAGATCACAAGATAAGGGAGCAGAAGCAGGCCATTCGGCCCATCGAGTCTGCTCCAAGGAAAAGGGAAAAAGAAATGGGGAGGGAAAAAAAGAGAGAGAAAAAAAAAACTATTCTAATCCCATTTGCCAGCCTTATCCCCATATCCCATGATACCCTGACTATTTAGATATCTGTCTATCTCCTCCTTGAACACCCCCACTGATCTGGCCTCCACTGCTGTGCGTGGCAAGGAGTTCCACAATTTCACCACCCTCTGGGTAAAGAAACTTCTCCTCATCTCTGTCTTGAAACTGTACCCTCTAATTCTAAGATTGTGCCCTCTGGTCCTGGACACGCCCACCAAGGGAAACAGCCTAGCCACATCTACTCTATCCTTACCTGTCAACATTTTAAATGTCGCTACGAGGTCCCCTCTCATCCTTCTGTACTCCAGCGAGTACAGTCCAAGAGCCGACAAACGCTCATCATACTTAAGCCCTTTCATTCCTGGAATCATTCTCGTAAATCTCCTCTGAACCCTCTCCAACGTCAGCACATCCTTCCTAAGATGCGGGGCCCAAAACTGCGCACAGTATTCCAAATGAGGCCTCACTAGCGCCCCGTAGAGCCTCATCAACACTTCCTTACTTTTATACACTATACCTCTCAAGATGAATGCCAACATAGCATTCGCTTTCTTAACCACCGATCCAACCTGGTGGTTAACTTTTAAGGTATCTTGTATAAGTACCCCCAAGTCCCTTTGTACTACCGCACTATCAATCTTCTCTCCTTCTAGATAATAATCTACCCGCTTATTTCTACTTCCAAAGTGTACAACTGCACATTTCTCAACATTGAATCTCATCTGCCATTTTCTTGCCCATTCTCCTAAACTGTCTAGGTCCCTCTGCATTCTTTCTATTTCCTCTATGCTCCCTACTCCTCCACTTATCTTGGTGTCATCCGCAAACTTAGCCACACAACCATTTATTCCATCATCCAAATCATTGATGTACAAGGTAAAAAGGAGAGGCCCCAACACCGACCCTTGCGGCACACCACTAGTAACCGGTAACCAACCAGAACGAGATCCTTTTATTTCCACCCTTTGCTTCCTGCCAACCAGCCAATTCTCCACCCATTTTGCTACCCTGCCCATAATTCCATGACCTCTCATCTTATTAATCAGTCTCTTGTGAGGCACCTTATCGAAGGCCTTTTGAAAGTCTAAATACACAACATCTACCGCCTCTCCCTTATCCACCCTACCTGTGATTTCTTCAAAAAACTCCAATAGGTTGGTCAGACAGGACCTCCCCTTCACAAAACCATGTTGACTAGGTCCTATCTTGCCTTGCGCCTCTAGGTATTCGGTAACCTCCTCCTTGAGGATAGACTCCAATAATTTTCCCACCACTGACGTCAGACTAATAGGTCTGTAATTGCCTTTGTGCTGCCTCCCACCTTTCTTATATAACGGAACTACATTCGCTACCCTCCAGTCCTCCGGAACCATGCCAGAATCTATCGATTCCTGAAAAATAATCGCCAACGCCTCCGCTATCTCCACAGCCACCTCCTTCAGAACCCGGGGATGCACCTCATCCGGTCCGGGAGACTTATCAGCCTTAAGCCCCTTTAGTTTTCCAAGCACCTTCTCCCTATTAATCTCAATTGAACTCAGCTCCAATTCGTGAGACTCCTGACTAATGGGCACATTGCTTATGTCCTCCACGGTGAAGACCGATGCAAAATATTCATTCAATTCCCTTGCCATCTCACTATCATCCATTATAATACCTCCTGCACCGTTATCAATTGGTCCTATGTCAACCCGTGTCTCTCTTTTATTCCTTATGTATTTAAAAAAACTCTTAGAATCCTTCCGAATGTTGTCCGCCAGCTTCCTTTCGTAACTCATCTTTGCTTTCCTAATGACCTTCTTAGTTTCTCTCTGCAGATTTTTAAAATCGTTCCAATCTTCTGTTTTCCCACTAATTTTTGCTACTTTGTACGCCGCCCCTTTTGCTTTTATTTTATCCTTCACCTCCCTCGTTATCCACATCTGTGCCTTTTTTCCATTCAAAACCTTCTTTTTTCTTGGAATATATCTGTCCTGCATTGTCCTTATTTCCTGTAGAAATTTCTTCCATTTTTCCTCTGCCGTCCCTCCAGCTAACTTACTCCTCCAATCAATTTGGGCCAACTCATCTCTCATACCTTTGTAATTTCCCTTATTCCACTGAAATATCGATACACCAGTTATCAGCTTCTCCTTCTCAAACTTGAAACTAAACTCAATCATATTGTGAACAACTTTCCCTCAAAACGAGTTTTTCCAAACATCTCCGGTACATCTTTTGCCCAAAACTTTGGACGTGTCCCACAGTCTTTGAACTATCCAGTAATGGGACCTGCTTCTCTCTGCTTATTCTATCAAAATTAGTCATGATCAGTGCACTTTTTTTTAAATACTGAATTTAATTTTATTAACTTTTACATTAGGCAATTAACAATGGTCATATCCGTCTTCTAAAAACAGAAGCCAATGTCTGAAAGTAAGGCAAGTAGAACACAACATTTCAGATTTATAATTTGAGGGGGTGTGCTATATAATGTTGGTCTTGCAGTTTTACATTTCCACTGCAACCATCCAAACAAGCAGAGGTGGAGAACACAAATATAAACCTCAGGCCAACTCTTAGAGGGCACTACAATAACAACTAACAAAGTATCAAATATCAGCATAAGGCATTCAATTCATTGCCTCAAATTTATAATATTATTTCTAGAACATCATTAATTTAATGTTTTATATTTATTGCACATAAAGTCTTCAATAAAGAGCATTTTGAACACAAGGACTGACAAAAGTCAAAGGCAACAGGATGTCATCACATTGTAATTTCTGCAACAGGCTGCCAGACGAGGTGGTGGAATCAGATGTAATCAGTACATTTAAGAGACATTTAGACAAACGTAGGCAAGGCCTTAGAAAGATACAGTCCTAATGCTGGCAAATGGGATTAGTGCAGTTGGGCAAAAAGGTCATTGTAGACATGGTGGGCCAAATAGCCTGTTTCTGCGATATCCAACTCTCTGACTCTATAATTACAATGCTACGTTTTCAGTTTTATTTTCTGCTCATGTATCTGGTAGGTTATGCTCAACTGTAAGTGTCCAGGCTTAGCCTGTGGACCACTCACACACTCATGCTCCTACAGTACTTAGGGATCACATGTATGTTTTTTGTTAATTTTCTCAGCTACTTACACATATCTCAAGCTGATAATTTGCTTTGAAATAGTAATCCAATAAAGAGGATTTTATTGTGTCAACAATGAGCCTCCAACTCACCTTCCAGTCAAAAGCCGACACAATGATGGACTGAGAGGTTGCTGCATTGTCAGAGTCCTTCAGATGAGATCTTAAACTGAACTGTGCCCTTCCTCTTAAGTGGATATAAAATACCTCATGGCAGCTAATGAGGCAGATTTTCCCTGGTCAACATGTAGCCCTCAACTAACACTTAAACCAGATAATTTGGTTAGTGTCGCCTCTATGTGCTGGATGACACTTTATTCCAACAACGTAACAGTGATAAGAGTTAACAGAATGGCAAATAGAACTTTAGAAAAAAATAGGAGCAATCATTGGCCATTCAGCCCTATGAGCCTACCTCACTGATCAATATGATCATGGCTGACCTTGTATCCATATTCCCATTCTCTCTCCCCCCCGATACCTTTTATATGTAGAAGTCTATCTCCTCCTTAAATATATTCAGCGATTTGGCCTCCAGATATGAATTTCACAAGTTCATCACACTCTGAATTACCCTCTGAATGAAGACATTTCTCCTCATCTCAGACCTAAATATCTTACCCTCTATAAGTCTGTAAGCCCTGGTACTAGACCACCCATCCGAGGGAAAACATCCTCACTATATCTAGTCTGCTGAACCCTGTCAGAATTTTGTGCATTTCAACTGGACCTCTCATTTTTTTGAACTCTAATGAACGAAGACCTAGTTGACCCAGCCTCTCCTTGTACAACGGTTCCACCATCCCAGGAATCGCTCTGGTGAACCTTCATTGTAATTCCTCTATCGCAAGTCTATCCTTTCTTAGGAAAGGCTACCAAACCACATATAATACTCCAGATGTAACTTCACCATGGCCCTGTATAATTATAGTAATTACTCTTAGGACTGTAACTTCATTAGGACCAGCTGTGGCCGTAAACACCACTTTATAACTGCAAGCTTATTTTGTTAATAGAATGAAAACATTACAATTTACATCATCTATTGTTTGTTTCATGCTTTATCTGTTAAAAGTTAATTTTCCCAAATGATGCTGCCCTTCACAAGCAAGCTACAGATATCACATCCAGAGAGGAAATCAGAGGGAAAAATAAAAGTACTTTTTTTTTTAATGAGTAAGAGGGCAAAAGAACTAGAAGCAGGATGTTTCCTATACTCCTGGAGCCCACTGTATTGCTCGAGAAGAATGGCTGATTCTGTGCTGTCCACTATCCTAGTTAATCCTCAAATCCTTGGGTTCTCTTACCATCCTTGGACTTGAATATACTTGACAATGGAACATCCACAGCTCTCTAAGGTTGGAAATTCTGCATAAAGAAACCTTCTGCATAAAGAAACTTCTCATCACAGTCTGAGGTGGTTGATTCCTTATCCCAAAACTATGCTTCCAAGTTCTAGATTCTCCAACTGGAAGAATGCTCTTCGGCATCTACCCAGTCATTCCTTTCAGAATCTCATGCTTAACTGTGGAATCATTTCTCATTTTTTCCACACTCCAGCGATTAAAGGCCATCAGAGGACTGCCCCTCATCCAAGGAATCTACGTTGCACGGATTCCAATCCAAGAACAGCCTTCTGTAAGTAAGGTGGCCAAAACCACATACACGACTCCAAATTCCCAAAGCTGTGTACAATCCCAGCAAGGCTTTCTTATCGTTGTACCCTATCCCTTTTTGCCATGAAGGCCATGAAATCACTTGCCTTCACATCTGATTACTGCACTGCAGGTTTACTGTTACTCATGAACCAGCATGGCAAGATCTCTCTGAACACCAACATTTACTAGTTTTGGACTCAATATCGAATTCTCCAACTTTAGGTAACTCACTCTTCCTGTTTGTCCGTATCAGAACTGGCCATTTCTGCCAATAATCCATCTGTGATTTTGTCTCAGTTTTTCTTTGCCTGCTGTGCAGTCCCACAACCCTGCTATTAGCAGCACATAATAGTGACAAAGAAGCATACTGTGCTTCTAAGTGGCACATCAACTAATTTCTTCTCATCTCAGTCCTAAATGTTTTACCTCCTATCCATCAACTCATCAGAGATATTGGGGTTCAAAATCCAGGCTGACACAACACAGGGCTGAGAGGGTGCTACATTGTCAGAGTCCTTCAGATGAGATCTTAAACGGAGACTGTGTCCTTCAGAGATATTCCCTTTGTTCTACCTTTTCCTCTCCCACTTCCTCTGTGACTGAAAACAGATTTTTTTCTCTGCCAGTTCCAACTAAGGGTCTTGGATTTTAACTGTTAATTCTGTTTCTCTTTCCACAGATCCTGCCTAACCTGCCGAGTGTTTCCAGCATTTTTAGTTTCTATTCACTTGTTTCTCACTATTCGAAAGACACCTGTTTCCTATTTTTCCTGCCAGTGCATAACCACACATTTCCCCACAATGTACTCCATGTGCCATCTCTTTGCCCAATCACACGATCTTCAATTACGAGGTTCTCAGAGAAATGTTGCCAGGTTTCCCCACTGTAACATAGTGCTGTGTCAGTTTCAGCATGATCTATGACCTATTGCAAGTACTCACAGCTGCAATCTCCATTGTGTGGTTAAATAACAGCTAGCTGTTAAGAGCACATTCCACAATACAAGCAGCACTGATCTAGATGCAGGGCACTGCTGCTTAATGAATGAATTGGTGCTGAAATGATAGGAGGTGAGTGGGGGTGGGGTGGAAGGACACTGCTCCCCAAGGATCAGGGGAATCTACGCAGGCTTGAAGAACTGTGCCCATTGGTGGGATACAGAGACCCTCCAGGTCTCTTGTCATGCACTTCTGGCTGGAGGTTGTCAGGAATGACTGTACTGTGCAAGGAGTAAGGCGATATAAGTGCAGACTCTGAAGACTCTGAATACTGCACTTGGGGAAACCTGCTGTGGGCCAAAATCCCTGCGCCTACTCTACCTGCTGCTGTGGGTTGAAAGGAAAGTTGATGAAGTCCCCTCTTCTTCAGCGAAGATTTAAAAGGTTTACCAGCAAGGAAACAATGGCAAACACTTACAGAAAAGCTCTCAACAATTTTTTTATTCCATTGAGCCTGCATCTGTGGCACTCTGAGAAAATTAACCTATGCACATTCAACAATGCTCCAAATGCAATCAATGTATTTGGTTGAATTTGTAAAGCCCAATATTCTGTAACTGTTATAACAGAACTATCATTATCTGTTTTCTCTCTCTTTCATTTATTTTTGCCAATCTGAAATCACGGCTTCCCAGTCCTCAAGCTCATTACTCTTCTTAGCAACATTACAGACCTCGTTTTATTTAATCTAACACAACCCTTTTCCTACTTAATTAATCAAGGAAATATGTTTTTTGTTGAGATTTTATTTGTCAGTGAAATGCAAGTTTGTTGAGATTTTTGAAATATTTATTTAAATGTTTTCTACCATTTACTCACTGGCAAACCTTTGAGCCTAAGTTTACATCTATTTTAGCCAATGAAGTCTTCATAGCAATATGATGGGATTTCTTTGTTAAAGATTCTAGATTCTGAATATTGTGTCTCTTTTGAACTGTACACAAAATTGTAAGCTATTGTGACCCATTTTACTTGGTCAGTCTCTTACCACGAGATAACTAATTAACCCTTCAAATCAAATAAGTTCCAAGATGCCCTGATCCCAAGTTCAATTCATTGCATAGTGTTTCAAGAAACTATATCGTACACATTCTATTGTGTTCCACTCTGGTGAATTTGTAAACCCAGGATTTAGGAATCATTAAACCCACAGGGTTCTGGAATTATGAACCATATGCCAGATACAAACATTGACTCAGCAGTCTGGGATTTTCCTCAGCATGTTCAGAAAAGCTCAGTATTAGACTATAACTCGAGCATAATTTCAATGACAATTAGCAGGTTTTCTTCCAACATTTTGGTTGATCTTCCTGGGGAAATGTGGCATTGAAGAGTCTTTTTCCTGAATAAGCCCCCTGGAATGCTGTTCACTCTATCAAATGCTAGCAAATGTTTAACTTGTTGTGTTTTCAACAACAAATAGAGAGTACCGAGGAATTAGTAACACCTCTTGATTTTTTTATGTCCTTATCTGCATATATTGGGAGTAATCTCATACCCCATTTCATTCCAAATTTGTTGAAATAAATTTTCAAAATTATCATCACTATCCAGTGGTTTAATTGAAGAAGTTTTAGAATAATTTTTACAATGAATCATTGTGCTAGAAGTGACATGTTAGTACTGGAGTATGGGACTTTCCCAAGGGCTAGTATGACCACTCTTAGATCAGACAAGGCATTGTCAAATGCAGAATGTAGGCCCTTGTACCTTCTTGAGTAAGTCACATTAATCCCAACACCTCAGCACCAGCAACTTCCTCACTCAATCCAACACAAACAACCCCATTCCTGCTGAGTAATGTTTTCAGCTTGTTAGTCTTGAGGTACCAGTCTACATCACAATAAAATGGTTTAAAACTACTGGATCAAATTATAAATAAGGCAGAGAAGAACCTTCAACCCATCAGTCTCAGTTTCATTCAAATCTGGATCCCAGAGACAGAACAGGCTGTGTTAACCTTCTGTGACACCCATTGCTTAATCAATTGCTTTTATCATTTCAATAGTCAATTGCCATCTTACATTCAACTGATGGTCTTAATCGTGTAGTCATCAGCAGACATACCCATCATTTAATTTCTTTGATCCAATGATGGGCAGGCAAGTTGAGCTCTGAATGGAACTGTTAACACTGAAAATCTTACACTACGCAACTTGTGCTGGAATTAATACATTAAAATCCACCATACATCATTTACAAAAAAATGCCTAGGAAGGCAGAAATCAATATCACTGAATAGTCACTCAAAATCAAATAAGGAAATAAGGTAAAACTTTATTATCCAAGTGTGGATAGACGTTAGAACTGCCTACACAAGGAATAACTGAATAAAGCAGTGTGGATGCTTTTGAGGGTTGATAACACGAGGAAGAAAGGAGAAGGTTGTGAAAAGTCAACCGCATTATCAACTTCTCCAAATAAAACCCACTTCAGGCAGAGTGAAAAATTCCTGTTATCCTCATTGCTTCTTTCTCTGTCTTTTGAAGTATCTCACTAGAAGAACAGAGAGAAGGAAATAACTGCTGAGCAGAGCTGGAAGGATTATTTAGAAAATGATTAGGTCAACACAGAACATCCAACATATGGCAGAAAGCAGCTTTATCAGACGTATGCAGAAAAAGAACTACACTACACATAAACCTATGTGGTTTGCGCCTGAGCCTTCCCTCACCCCTCCCCATCTCCCCCTATGAAGATAATCTTCCATACTTTTCTCACTTGTCTGCTTACCAGGCTTACTACCCTTTATTCAATCACAATGTAAATGGTATGTGACAGAAGGAAGTTCACAAGTTGGCTTGCTCTTCCACCAGCATCTCACATTAAATCAATAAGGTTCCTGCCTCAGAGTCACAAGTTTTTGCATATACAGGGTCCACCAGAAGTCCCCCACCATCTCTCAAGAAATCTCCACAAGAAGATATTTATATCTTTGCCACAGGTTCATGCTTTGGTTGTCACCCACAATCTAAATGTGCATGGCAACCAGAGGTTTTTCTGTCTCGTGTTGACAATGAATGCATTGGCATTTTCGATTAACTCAACAGGCAGCACAGGTGAATGGGATACTCCAGTATGCAGAAAGAAACTACTTGCAATTGTGTAATGCCTTTCACTACCTCAGGACACTTAGTGCCATAATGTAATTACCATTGTAACATTGAAATCCTGGTAGTCAATCTGCACATCCGCTGCGTATCTCGGAAACGTGGCAAGAGGGCTGGGCTGCAGATGAGGCTGAAACAACATGGTGACAAGACCCCCCCTCCCCAGCATACTACTAGCTAACGTCCAGTCCATTGAGAACAAAGTTGATGAACTAAGGGCAAGACTGACCTACCAAAGAGAACTGAGGGACTGTTGTGTACTATATCTCACTGAAACATGGCTCACACCTGCCTCACCTGATTCTGCTATTCAACCTGAGGGCTTCTCAATTCATCGAATGGACCATACAGAGTCCTCACGCAAAGTTAAAGGTGGAGGGGTCTGCTTCTTAATCAATAACTTGTGGTGCTCGGATGTGATGGTCCTGGCGAGCTCCTGCTCACCCAGCCTGGAATATCTAACGGTGAAGTGTCGACCATTCCATCTGCCAAGCGGGTTCACTTCAGCTATCCTGATGGCAGTCTACATCCCACCACAGACGGACATGAAGCCTGCACTCAATGAGCTATACTCTGTGGTCAACAACCTTGAGACAGGATACCCTGAGGCCCTCTTCATCATCGCAGGGGACTTCAATCAGGCCAACCTCAAGAGTGTGTTACCAAAATACTATCAGCACATCTCCTGCTCCACCAGGGGCACCAACACCCTTGACCACTGCTATACAACCATCAAAGATGCCTTCCGAGCCACCCCTCGTCCTCACTTTGGGAAATCAGACCACCAGGCTGTGCTCCTTCTCCCTGCATACAAACAGAAACTGAAAGGGGAGGATCCGGTACGGAGAGTCGTGCAATGCTGGTCTGAGGAAACACATGAGCTCCTATGTGACTGCTTTGAGACAGTGGACTGGTCCATGTTCAAAGACTCAGCTGCCAGCCTTGATGAGTATGCCACCACCATCACAGACTTTATCAGCAAGTGTGTGGAGGACTGTGTACCAAAGAAGACAATACGGGTGTTCCCAAACAGGAAACCATGGATGAACCGGGAGATCCATTCCCTACTGAAGGCGAGGACTGCTGCACACAAATCTGATGATCCTGATCACTACAAGAGATTGAGGTATGACCTTCGAAAAGCTATGAGGGATGCCAAGAGACAATACCAAATCAAAACAGAGTCCCTGACCAGCCACCAGTTATGGCAGGGCTTACATGCCATAACAAACTACAAGACGAAGTTGGGCTGCATAGCTAACAACAGCGCATCCCTTCTGGATGAACTTAACGCATTCTATGCACGTTTTGAACAAATGGGAAGTGGATTGTCACCATCCACCCTGACAGCCACCAATGCAGCTGAACCTGTGATCACAGTGGAGGACTTAAGATCAGTCTTCCAGAGAGTGAACACGAGGAAAGCACCTGGCCCAGATGGTGTCCTGGGCCGCGTGCTCAGATCTTGCGCTGATCAGCTGGCAGAGTATTTGCGGACATATTCAACCTCTCCCTGCTTCAATCTCAGGTTCCCTCCTGTTTTAAGAAGACCATTATCATCCTGGTATCAAAGAAAAGCAAGGTAACATGTCTCAATGATTACGGACCAGTGGCTCTGACATCCACCATCATGAAGTGCTTTCAGAGGTTGGTCATGGCACGCATCAACTCCAGCCTACCAGACAACCTGGACCCAATGCAATTCACCTATCGCCGAAACAGGTCTACAACGGATGCCATCTCCCTGGCCCTACACTCAGCTCTGGAGCATCTGGACAGTAAAGACACCTACGTTAGACTATTGTTTATTGACTACAATACAATAATCCCAAGCAAACTTGTCACCAAACTTTGAGACCTAGGACTCAACACCTCCCTCTGTAACTGGATCCTTGACTTTCTAACAAACAGACTGCAATCAGTGAGGATAGGCAGCAGTACCTCCGGCATGATTATTCTCAACACTGGTGTCCCACAAGGCTGCATTCTCAGCCCTCTACTCTACTTCCTACACACTCATGATTGTGTGACCAGATTCTGCTCTAACTCCATCTACAAGTTTGCAGATGATACCACCATTGTAGGCTGTATCTCAAACTAGATGAGTCGGAGTACAGGAAGGAGATAGAGAGCTTAGTGGAATGGTGTCATGACAAAACCTTTCCCTCAATGTCAACAAAACTAAAGAGCTGGTCATTGAAAGGGGGCGGTGTACACGCACCGGTCTACATCAATGGTGCTGAGGTCAAGAGGGTTGAGAGCTTCAAGCTTCTGGGAGTGAACATCACCAACAGCCTGTCCTGGTCAAATTACGTAGATGCCACGGCCAAGAAAGCTCACCAATGCCTCTACTTCCTCAGGAGGCTAAAGGAATTAGGTTTGTCCCCTTTGACTCTCACCAACTTTTACCGATGCACCATAGAAAGCATCCTATCTGGATGTATCACGGCTTGATATGGCAACTGCTCTGCCCAGGACCACAAGAAGCTGCAGAGAGTTGTGGACACAGCCCAGCGCATCACGGGCACCAGCTCCCCTCCTTGGACTCTGTCTTTACCTCTCGCTGTCTTGGTGAAGCAGCCAGCATAATCAAAGACAACACCCACCCGGGACATTTTCTCTTCTTTCCTCTTCCATCGGGTAGAAGATACAGGAGCCTGAGGGCACGTACCACCAGACTTAAGGACAGCTTCTACCCCACTGTGATAAGACTATTGAACAGTTCCCTTTTACAATAAGATGGACTATGATCTGACGATCTACCTTGTTGTGACCTTGCACCTTATTGCACTGCACTTTCTCTGTAGCTGTGACACTTTACTTTGTACTGTTATTGTTTTTACCTGTACTACATCAACGCACTTTGTACTAACTCAATGTAACTGCACTGTGTAATGAATTGACCTGTACGATCGGTTTGTAAGACAAGCTTTTCACTGTACCTCGGTACAAGTGACAATAATAAACCAATACCAATATGAATACACTGCACTTTCTCTGTAACTGTAACACTTTATTCTGCATTCTGTTTTCCCTTGTACTACCTCAATGCATTGTTGTAGTAAAATGATCTGTATGGATGCCATGCAAAACAAAGTTTTTCATTGTACCTTGGTATATCTGACAATAATAAACCAATTTACCAATTTACATAGTACGCTCCCATGCACGGCAATGCATAACGACCATATTACCTGAGTTAATAATGTTGGTCAAGGGGTAAATAGTAGCCAAGACATCCAAATGCATCCTTCCAACTCTTCTTCAGAATAATACCATGGAACCTTTTACTGAGAAGGCGGGTGGAGATTCCATTTAATGCCACGCTTACACTTCAGCATCCCCTGCAGGGCATTGCTCACTTGGCATCACACAGAGTGGTAGCACAGGTAATGTAGCCAAGTCTTTGGAATAAAGATTGAAACAAGTCATAGATGTGAGTCACCAAGACAGATTACCTGCCTCCTAATATTCAGAACTAATACAAAAAAAGGCACAATTGCACCACCAAAAAATTAATTTTAATTTATGTGCACAGTCAATAGATACTCTTTAAAATCTAACTCACTGATCAACTGTAGGCTCATCTGACTTAATACCTTGATGTGACCATATTAAATTTTACTTGATATTCACCAACCTTTTCACTATGTTAAAAATGTTTTTTAAATGGTGCATGTTAGTGGTAGCTTTGAGCCACTCTCCATGTTATAAGACTCTTGAATGGACCTCTTGTACAATAAAGATGAACTCTTGATCTTTCAATCGACCTTGTCATGGCCCTTGCACCTCATTTGTCTACCAGCACTGCACTTACTCTGTAACTGTAACACTATATTCTGCATTCTATTATTACTTTCCTTTTGTACTACCTTGATGTACTTACGTATGTAATGATCTAACTGCATGGCACGCAAACAAAGCTTTTCACTGCATCTTGGTACAAGCCAAATAACGTGGAGTAACAAGTACAGAAAAGGCTCTGTGGCATCAATTGGCTTATAATTCAGTGCTTACCCTTAATTCCTCCATACATGTTGGGATACTCCAACTTCTAGATGACATTCCTTTCTTACATTTCATATGACCCAGCAGGCAGGGGATACTTATCATAAGAAATAATCCACAGCTCAGTAAACTGCTCATGGAAACCCTGAGAGACAAGGAACACCTGTTCTCTCTGAAGTCAGAAGGAAAAGAAGGTGGGCGCAGGAGTGCAGTGAGGATAGATTTCCCGATTATTGCTCTCAACGACAGTACAAATGAGAATTAAAGCTGCTACTGAAGTTCATCCTCATGTATAAATCTTCCTCATACTTAATCTTTGTTCATATGTATTCCATACTTAAGTATCAAACACTTTCATCCTTATCATATTAATAAAATTTGGTCATTTGGACTGATAGCTAATTCTATTCAACCATTAAATGGATAAATATAAACAGTTTGTGGACTTTAAATGGATTTACCTTCACCTATTGTTTAAACATACTTAGTGGTTTAGGAGCATCATATTTGCATGTATATTGACTTCTTCTGTAACATTTCAAAAGAAACTGCAATGCTTTGCTCAGTCAGATCATTTGTCCACTTTTAACTTAGATCAAGCACTGAATTTTAAAGAGTTGCATTTTAATGCCGAGTGAATCTGATATAGTGAAGGATAAAGAGAAATGACAATTCAATAGAACCCTCATTACAAACACAGCGTGATGTCACAGAATGGGCACAGACTCATTAGACCAAATGTCTTGCTTCTGTGCTAGTCATTGCATAAATCCGTGTAACCTAACCAGCTATCAAACAGGTAAAACTTACCTAGAATATCACATCTTAGAATACTTACAGATTTAGTTGGAGGTAAACTCAAAGGAAATTATTATTTTTACACAAACACTGTACTATTGAATATATGGTTTAACTAATTTATTGTGCTAATTAGCAATACATTTATCTACTTACCGGTTAATTAAATTGTTTAAAATATTATTTTGCCATCTTTTATCGTCCAGTAAACCATATATCCAGGACATTGATAAGAGTTTCACATTTAACTACATTTATGTGTGCTATATATACCTTGATACCAGTTAAATAGAAAGTATATGCTGGGCCACAGGGACTGGGAACTGCTTAGAACATTGAAGCAAAGCAAAATATCTGGTCCTAAAAATGCCAAAATGTACATTGTGCACAAGTAATATATAAAAGATCCAGCAACTCATATCAGTGTGAAATGATTGGCAGCTACAGAAAAGGTAGAAAATTCCCCAAAAATTCTTTGATTATGCATTCATTGCACATTTTAAAATATTATTCACGATTGAATACATCAGCAAATAGTATGGATTCATTACTAAAGTAGGTATTTCTTGTGATATCATTATAAATCTTCCGACATAATTTTTTGGAAGATGGGGACCAGAATTTTACACAGAAATTGAAGAGCTTTCTGAAAAAGGTTCGACACAAATTCAGGATAATTTCTCCATATTTCAATTCCATCTGTACAGAAATAAACTACCACATAGTTTACATTTTTAGTGAGACCATACAACCTTGTTTCACAATACTTAGTGATATGAGTATTTATATTTTTGATACCATTTTCCTCGATCCATTTAGATACAATTTTTTTATTGACGTTGTAGCGACTCACCATCCGGTCAGGCAAACCGGCTCGGCAGTCGAGTCGCGTGGCATCGGAGCGACGAGGCCCAAGGTGGCGGCGGGCCTCGTCTTTCCCGAGCGACAGGAAGAACCCACGCGCGGGAAAGACTTGATGACGTAGTACTTACATCATTGCCGGTTGCATTGGGCGGGAACAGTCTCCCTTAAAAGGCCCGCGCAAGGCAGGAAAATAAACCAGTTCTTGTTTGACAATCCTCCGACTAGCGTCTTGTTTTATTTTGCGGTAGTAACCGCTACATTGGTGACCCTGATGGTCCAAACGGATTTTGGACCCGTGCAATGGACGACAACGCAGCAGCCAACGCAGTGGCCCTCAAGCTGCCCACCTTTTGGACACTTCGTCCCAGCATCTGGTTTGACCAGGCCAAAGCGCAATTCCACCTTCGGCAGGTCACCTCTGACTCCACGAAGTACTACCATGTGGTTAGCTCTCTGGACCAAGAGACAGCCGCCCAAGTTGGAGACTTCATCCAGTCGCCTCCGGAGGAAGATAAGTACCCGGCTTTCAAAGACCTTTCGATTCAGACCTTTGGCCTCTCCCGTCGTGAGTGCACCGCCCACCTGCTTCATCTGGATGGCCTGGTGGACAGATCCCCATCCACGCTAATGAATGAGATGCTGGCATTGGCCGAAGGACACAAGCCATGCCTGATGTTCGAACAGGCCTTCCTCGAACAGCTCCCCAATGACATCCACCTGTTGTTAGCTGACACCGACTTCAGCAACCCCCGTGAGGTAGCCGCCCGGGCAGATGTCCTGTGGAAGGCCAAACGCGAGAGCGGTTCGTCCGTCGGCCAAATCACCAGGCCGCGAGCCCAACGCCCGCCTCGCCCAGTCCCAGCAACCGAGCAGCCACACCCCAGGAACACAGATGACGACACAGGTGACCAGCTGTGTATCTACCATCAGAGGTGGGGCGCGGAGGCCCATCGATGCCGCCCACCCTGCAAGTTTCAGGGAAACGCCGGGGCCAGCCGCCGCTGATGGCTACGGCGGCTGGCCGCCGACAGAGCCTCCTATTCGTTCAGGACAAGAAATCTGGACGGCGTTTCCTCGTTGATACTGGAGCGGAAGTCAGCATTTTGCCCCCGACCGGCCACGACACTCGTAACAGGCCACCAGGTCCTGTACTCAATGCCGCCAACGGTACAACGATACGGTCTTTCGGTACCCATACACTTCAATTACAATTCGGCGGCAGCTGTTTGACTTGGACCTTTACCCTTGCCACCGTCACCCGACCACTCCTAGGAGCCGATTTCCTTTGGGCCCACAACCTGTTAGTCGACCTGCAAGGGAAGCGGTTAGTCCACTCTAGCACTTTCCAGACCTATCCCCGGGAGAAATCAGCCTACCAGCCCCGCGCCTGGACTCCATTTCCCTTTCTGGCGACGATTTCACCAAGCTCCTAGCCGAATTTCCATCAATTTTGGCACCTCCGTTTACAAATTCTAGGCCCAAACACGGGGTACGACACCACATCATTACTACAGGGCCACCCCTTCATGCCCGAGCACGACGATTACCTCCAGACAAGCTCCGCCTGGCAAAGGAAGAGTTCCGTCACATGGAGGAGCTGGGGATTGTTCGCAGGTCAGACAGCCCCTGGGCCTCCCCCCTGCACATGGTCCCCAAAGCCACCGGAGGGTGGAGGCCCTGCGGCGACTACCGCAGGCTGAATGACACCACCATCCTGGACCGCTATCCCATCCCTCACATCCAGGACTTCGCAGCGAACTTACACGGGGCCCGCATCTTTTCCAAAGTGGACCTCGTTGGGGGATACCACCAAGTCCCGGTCCATCCGGATGACGTCCCCAAATCTGCGATTATCACCCCATTCGGCCTGTTCGAATTCCTTCGGATGCTGTTCGGCCTTAAGAACGCCGCGCAGACCTTCCAGCGGCTGATGGACGCGGTAGGCCGAGACCTGGACTTCATGTTCATTTACTTAGATGACATACTGATCGCCAGCCATAACCGCCAAGAACACCTTTCCCACCTCCGCCAGCTGTATTCCCGTCTCTGCAATTTTGGCCTCAAGATCAACCCTTCCAAGGGCCAATTCGGACTTGACTCTATTGATTTCCTCGGCCACAAAATCACCAGCGACGGGGCAACACCCCTACCCGCCAAGGTAGACACTATCCGCCATTTTGCCCGCCCCAACACGGTCAAAGGCCTACAGGAATTCCTTGGGATGGTCAACTTTCACCATCGGTTCATCCCTGCAGCAGCCCGTATCATGCGCCCTCTGTTCTCGCTGATGGCTGGTAAGGGCAAGGACATCACCTGGAATGACGAGGCTGCAGCTGCCTTCGTTAGGGCCAATGACGCCCTGGCAGACACCACGATGCTTGTACACCCTAGGACAGACGTCCCAACTGCCCTCACGGTGGACGCGTCCAACACTGCGGTGGGTGGGGTACTGGAACAGCGAATCGAAGGTCGTTGGCAACCCTTGGCATTTTTCAGCAAGCACCTTAGACCACCCGAACTGAAATACAGCGCTTTTGATCGGGAACTTCTAGCGCTGCATCTGGCGGTCCGGCATTTCCGATACTTTCTAGAAGGCAGGCCTTTCACCGATCATAAGCCTTTGTCCTTTGCCTTCTCCAAAGTCTCCAATCCCTGGTCAGCTCGTCAGCAGAGACATTTATCCTACATTTCCGAATTCACAACAGATATCTAACATGTCTCCGGAAAGGATAATATCATTGCTGATGCACTTTCCAGACCGACCATCCACAACCTGTCCTTGGGTGTCGACTACACGGCCCTAGCTGACGCACAGCAAGCCGACGACGAGCTGCTCAGCTACAGAACCGCAGTCTCGGGCCTGCAGCTCTGAGATTTCTTGGTTGGTCCAGGTCAGCAGACCCTACTTTGCGACATCGCGACAGGTCAGCCCCGCCCTATAGTCCCTGCAGCCTGGCAGAGACGCGTTTTCGACTTGGTACATGGGTTGGCACACCCGTCCATCAGATCAACTGTCCGACTGGTCGCCAGCAAGTTTGTCTGGCATGGCCTGTGCAAACAGGTCAGTGAGTGGGCCAGGACTTGTCCGCACTACCAGACATCAAAAATCCAACGACACACCAAAGTCCCGCCACAGCAGTTCGAGCCTACCCGTAGGAGGTTTGACCACATACATGTCGACCTCGTGGGCCCTCTGCCGGTTTCAAGAGGAGCCCGGTATCTTCTTACCATCGTGGACCAGTTCATGAGGTGGCCAGAGGCAACCCCCCTGACTGACATCACGACTGATTCCTGCGCCCGGGCGCTGCTCACAACTTGGGTCTCACGTTTTGGTGTTCCGGCCCACATCACTTCAGACAGAGGCACCCAATTCACTTCCAGTCTCTGGGCTGCATTAGCGAACCTGCTAGGGACGCAGCTGCACACCACCACGGCCTACCATCCTCAATCAAACAGGTTGGTGGAACGCTTTCACCGCCATCTGAAATCAGCCTTGATGGCCCGCCTGAAGGGTCCTAACTGGGTCGACGAGCTGCCTTGGGTCCTGCTCGGCATACGCACTGCCCCCAAAGAAGACCTCCGCGCTTCGTCAGCTGAGCTTGTATACGGGGCGCCCCTAGTTGTCCCAGGGGATTTCATACCTGCCCTTCGAGACCAAGGGGAACAAGCCCCAGCAGTCCTACAAAGACTGCACGAGAAGCTTGGCAACTTGGCCCCGATTCCCACCTCGCAGCACGGTCAAGCCCCATCCTGCCAGCCCAAAGAACTACGAGACTGTAAGTTTGTTTTCATTCGCAGGGGCACACCTCTGGCGCCGTTGCAACGGCCATATGAGGGACCGTTTCGAGTCATAAGGAATAATGGATCCACCTTTATTTTGGACATTGGGGGCAGGGAACAGGTTTTCACGACGGACCGCCTCAAACCAGCCCATTTAGATCTGCAACAACCGGTCGAGGTTTCAACGCCGCAACGCAGAGGCCGACCCCCTAAGCGGCGGCTGGCACAGCCCGCGGACCTTGGGGACTGTATCGCCAGTTCTGGGGGGGGGGGTTGTGTAGTGACTCACCGTCCGGTCAGGTGAACCAGCTCGGCAGTCGAGTCGCGCGGCGTCGGAGCGACGAGGCCCAAGATGGCGGCGGGCCTCGTCTTTCCCGAGCGACGGGGAGAACCTGTGCGCGGGAAAGACTTGATGACGTAGTACTTACATCATTGCCAGTTGCATTGGGCGGGAACAGTCTCCCTTGAAAGGCCCGTGCAAGGCGGGAAAATAAACCAGTTCTTGTTTGACAATCCTCCGACTAGCGTCTTGTTTTATTTCACGGTAGCAACCGCTACAACGTGATGTTTTTCTCAACACTACCCTCACACACAACTGTTGAAATATATTTTGCCAATAAGGTGCCAACTCACCATGATAATTAATGTCTGAGAATTCCCTGGAGTGTCAGGAACCGTCACTGACCATCTCCACAAGGACCCCTCACTGACTGTCTCCCCCAGGATCTCTTACTGACCACCTCCCCCCAGACCTCTCACTGATCATTTCCCCCAAGACCTCTCACTGACTATCTCCCCAGGACCCCTCATTGACCATCTTCCCCAGGACCTCTCATTGACCATCTGCCCCAGGACTCCTCACTGGCCATCTGCCCCAGGACTCCTCACTGGCCATCTGCCCCAGGACCCCTCACTGGCCATCTCCCCCAGGACCCCTCACTGGCCATCTCCCCCAGGACCCCTCACTGGCCATCTCCCCCAGGACCCCTCATTGGCCATCTCCCCAAGACCCCTCCTCCCCGCCAGTCAGGTGTGATCAACATTTTAGAAATTATGTTTTTGATCTTAGTCTCGATTTTTTAACATGAACCCTGGCCAACGATAAAACTGCCATTGCTTCACTTCCCACTTTCTGGCCCAGAACATCCACTGCGTGTCCCCATTCACTCATTTGTGAAGGGGGAAACACCACACACTGACTTTATCAGAAAGCAAATATATGTTTTGGAAATCTAGAGAAATTATACCTACACCAGCATTCACAGAGCTGTAGAGTCATAGAGAGATACAGCACAGAAACAAGTCCCTCGGCCCAGAGTCCACACAACCATCAACCACCCTTTTACACTAATCCTTCATTAATCCCATTTCTTATTCTATCCACATTCACACCAACTCCCGCCAGAATCTGCAACTTACCTACACATTTGAGGCAATTTACAGCAGCCAGGTAACCTACAATCCTGCACATCTTTGGGATGTGGGAGGAAACCAGAGCACCCAGGGGAAACCCACACAGTAACAGGGAAAACATGCAAACTCCACACAGACAACACCCAGAGTCAGGACTGAACCCAGATCTCTGGTGCTGTGAGGCAGCAGCTCTACTGGTTGTGCCATTTTGCCACCCGTATTGTTGACCTGCTGGGTAGGACTGCCCTCATCTACCCTAGATCAGCCCAGAATCACTCCCCTTACCCAGATCCCTACCTCAGGTGACCCCCAAGAACACGAGTTCGACACCCTCCCTTTTCTCATCTGCAAGCCTCCCCTTGGTAACATCGTCTAAAAAAGGTGTACATTTCCAGCCGCAAGTCAACAACCTCTAATTCTACTTCACCACCACATCTAATGACTTCTCCACTCTCTCCATATTGTTTGGATGTCTGTCTAACCTCCAATATGGGACAATTAGAAAGTTCCTTCAATAAAATATTGGGAATCATACATGTTGAGAAGTGCTGGTAGTTTGGTATGGAAGTGCTGGCATCTCCCAGAAAGATCTGTTCCAATTTCTTGGAGATTTCAATTTATTCAAGTCTTTACAAAATGCTGTTTCAGGTATTGAAACGATTAGGAATGATTCAAACACTGTCAAATAATTTAGTTCACTGGATCCTACTGCATCAGAGCTCACCAATGGGTATAGAACAAATCCATCCAGAAGATGGAAGGAAACTTAATGAAAGCCTGTGGGTGGACAATCTAATTCAAAAAACAAGGTTGGAAAATCCATGGGCCTGAGCTTGTAGAAACATATGGGATTTACCTTTTGCACACTCACCAGTGTCAACTTGCTGCTGAAAGCCAGCACATGGGAAGGCCAGAACAAGCCCTGCCCATAATATAGTAGAAACATTTTGACAGCTGGCTGAGATATGCACCCAGGCTTAGCCAAATGTCAAACCTACCAAACGCTCTGAATGCTTCTGAATGTCCCTACACACTCATAAACAATTAAATCAATGAAAAAAATAAACATTCTTAAAAATTAACAGATTAAAACAAATTAAAACACCTAAAACCAATTAAAAACATTTACACTTACCCAAGTCCCCATTAACTTTGTACTATGGAACCTGCCAGTGGATGTACCCGTGACTTTGGTGAAGGGGCACAAGCAGCAGCAAATAAATGAGCTCACCAAAACTCTGCAGTTCAGAGGGGCGATTCCCTAACCTCTAACGATTTGTAGCCAGTTCATGCTCTAGACTGGGCTGCAGCAGAAGGCAGTTGGAGAATGAGGTACATTGGGCATTCAGCGTTCTCTCGGTAATGCCGAGCTCTATGGAATACATGCTGATAAACACCGTCAGTGCAGCAATGCACAGAAGTGCTGGCATCTCCCAGAAACTTCTGCTTTGATTTTATGGAGTAAAGATTTCAATTTATTCCATTCTTTTTACAATATGCTGTTTCAGGTATTAATACAATTAAAAATGAAGAAATGGGGGGCTATGTGAGAGGGAAGAGTTAGATAGATCTTACAGCAGGATAAAATGTCGGCGTAACATTGTGGGCCGAAGGGCCTTACTGTGCTGTAGTGTTCTATGTTCTATAAAAATGATTGGAATATTGTTAATTAACTTAGTTCACTGGATCTTACCGCCTCATAACCCCACCTTCTTCCTCAGTGAAAAAAGCAAATCATTCCATTAGACAGAAAGAGACAAGACAAACTACCACTTTGAGTTTAACAAATGAAAGAAAGTCTGTGGGTGGACAATCTAATCATTCTTAGATCACAAAATACAGCATCAATATATTTCACCCCAGTAACCCTGAAATTTCATCCATCATTTTCATGCTAAGTGTTGTGTTATAATATTTCCCTGAACCTATCGAGACACAAAAGTATTTTTCCAGTTATGGACTTACAGGGTAGTTCAAATGCCAAATCCAATATCTATCTATTGATCTTTAGATACTGTGGTTTAAAATAGAGCTACAGAGAGAAACTCATTATTCACATACCACTGGCTCCGACCTCTTTTCAAAAGGATACACATTTATAATAAAGAAAAGAGAAATCAGAAAACACTCCTCACTAACCTTGGCTATTACTCCCAGTTGCATTAGTAACCATCACCTTACATATAGGCATGTTTTATTCATCAACTTACTTTTAAAATATTTAAGTCTGCCCTTTTGTTTTCTGTGTGATAACCATTTACAAACTGTGGTTCATTAATAAGCACTTAGGGAGCAGGTTGTTTAAAATACTAAAGTTATTTTTAAATTAAGCAATGATAAGTCTCTGATTCCAAAACACTACTTATGACAAATTATTTCTTGTGCATACTTAATGTAATTAATGAAATCATATCATCAGCTAATCTAAATAACCAAAAGCTAGTACTATGAGAGATAGTGCAAAGAACTTCAACGATGTTTTGTTTTCATTTTTTTTGGGTTCTAATTTTATTTCCAGTTTTTTTTACTTGTGGGTGGATAAGTTTGAAGAGTGGGTGTATATGGCAGGAGGAGTGGTTAACCAAGTCATGGTGTGAGTAATGAAGACTTAGTCAATCGCAGAGTGTCTGGAACACATTGTTTGGTATTTTAGCATAAACCGTGATTTATACATTTTGCAACAATTAAACTCCAGAGGTGGGAACCTCACTTAATTTAAACACTTAACTCACTGTGCTTCATCTAAATGCATCCATCAGTTAATGAAGACAATTAGAACAGTACTGATGATTGGCACTGTGCAGAATACACTTCATTTCCAGGATTCACCACTATCAACACCTAAATTATTACATTCTCCAGCACAGTAACATCTCAGCAATTAGAGATAATCACTATGAATTTCTAAAAATACTTGCATTAATCTGGCAGTTCATCTCACCCAAATGTCTCAAACCACTTCATGTAATGAATTAGATTTGAAATCCAGTTACTCATGAGGGTAAATGGAGCTGCCATTTTATATTATCTATTCTAGTAGCAAGTTTAACCCTCTCAACTTCCTGCATACAATGCATTAGAAGATATTAGGGCCCCTACAATGGCAGGGGCTGTTTACCATGTTCAGGAGCCGAGTTTCCATTGGGAAACTATTGACCTTGGGAGGGGGAAGGGTGGAGGGGGTGAAGTTCAAGGTTCTGGAAGGTTTCCTGCACCTCTCAGCCCACCTGCAGGTGCACTTCCTTTCTTCAAAGCTGTCCAAATCTCTCTGGTTTCCTGAAGCCATGGGAGCCCAGTGCACCACTGTTAAAGCAGCTAAATCAGAGGATAACCATGTAAACTGCCAACCCACCTCCTCGAGGTGGAGGGTCCAGCCTCTATAAAGTCACATCTTGGCTTGTGCTTAAGCCTTGATGTTTTCTTACATCTCTCCCCATCCAACCCATCCATTTCTGGTGGATAAAATCCACCATGGTATCTAATTGGAGCCACATGTAAGCCATGAAATCAGGGGTGAATGTTTGCTTTCTTGGAGCCTATGAGTGAATCAACTGGACACTGAGTGCAACATGCAACCAGAGTGGACACAGTGGGTAGAGCCGCTGCCTCAACAGCTACAGAAACCTGAGCTTAATCCTGACCTCTGTGTGGAGTTTTCACATTCTCCCTGAGATGCCATGGGTTCCCCCCTGTGCTCCAGTCCCCTCCCACATCCCACAGACATGCAGATTGGTAGGTTAATTGGCCCCTATAAATTACCCCTAGTGATGGAATCTGGGGAAGTTGATGGGAATGTAGGGAGAATAGGATACTGGGGAAATTTGTGGGGAATGGGATTGCTCCGAGAGTTGGCATTGACTTGATGGGCTGAATGGCCTCCAATGTTGTAAGGACAGGAAATACAGAAATTCCAGGTACAGGATACAACTTGCCAGAATTATTGCACCTCTTGGTGGGATTTAAAGGCATGGTTCCTTGAATTAATGGGAAGATCAGAGGATCCTTGAAATTGGGTCTGTTTTGAGTCAATGAGGCTTATTTTAATAGAAGGTCCACATTTGATTAACCTCTGTCTGACAACTGGCCTGCAGAGTGGCCTGTCTAGTAGATAAGAGAACTACTTGGCATTGGTAGGAGCTTTGACTGGTATTAAGTTAGCCAGTTCTGTTAGTCATAAGACTTAAAATCCAAGCTACAAATATCATCATGTTTCTGTGGAATCACAATAATATATATCATCCAAGTAATATTAAATGTCAGGTTAAATTTCATGAGCTTCAAGTAGATTTGAGATCACTGGAATGGCATAACATTTGTGTCACAGAGGAAGGCTGTAGTAATGGGAAGAGGTTCCCCATGAGACCACACCCTAAAGTCAAAAAGTATAATGACATTCAGCCTGAATCAAAGCCAATGTGTGCTCCAAAGCCATCTAATATACAGCCTGGCCCAGGCCTTTCAATGTCCCCAGCCAGCAAGAGAAATAAAAGAGTAATTAACAAAGGTATTAAATAGGGGGAGTGGTGGGAGCTGGTTGGCTGTGGGGAGTGGGGTGTAAATGTTGGACATGATCTTAGTGTGATTTATTTAATTAATGGGGGATCAAGACTCCAAAAAAATCACTTTTACTATTTCAGGCACCATTTCTGGAGCACATTAAGGATGTGGGAGAAAAGTGGCTTACATCAATAACAAGCCTTTTCAAGAATGCTTTTAGATTGACAAGACAGCATTTGCAACATGCACCTCTGGAGCAGTTAATTAGATAAAAGGTAAGTGCGCATAACAATGAAGGACTTGGGTGCAGTGTGCCATTTTATGTGAAACTTCCAATTTCTGCTGGAATGTATATATTATCTCTAACATGTGCCCAGCTAGCATTTGACATACATGCAAAACGATTCCTAGTTTCTCACTGCGGTTTCAACTGATAATCCTTATCTTTCAGTAACACATTGCAACTCGGTATAGATTTGTAACTAAGAACAGTGAGATAGCAGACAACGATAAACAGTTCATCAAAACCAGTTATTATAAAGGTGATGTTGCACGTAATCTAAGAGGATTGTACAGGTTGTCTAATGAATACAAGAGATTTGAAAATATGGTGAAACTAATGAAAAAGAGGGCCTCGTGAACTGTTTTGCAAATAACAAAGAGAATTACTCAGTCCTTACATGTTCCCATCATTTTGTGATCAAGAAGAAGGTTGATGATGCCGAGAGGAGAAACAAAGGATACTTACCTAACCACTCTGAATTCTTCAAAGGAATTCACATGATTAATTACTTCCAGAGTGTAGCCACAGGAATAAAGATAAAACAATGGGAGACACTCTCGATGCTGCCATTCCATTAGCATGAAATCATCACAGGTCATGCAGGGCACAGGTTAAGAAGGGTAAAATAGACACATTGTGCTGTGGGATAAATTATCATGTCACTCAAACAGGCCAAGCACTTCACATCATTTACTGAATTACTCTGAAATCTAGAAGGGAGGTAGGGGTGTGTGTGTGTGTGTGTGTGTGTGTGTGTGTGTGTGTGTGTGTGTGTGTGTGTGTGTGTGTGTGTGTGTGTGTGTGTGTGGTGTGAGAATATGAGTGTGTGTGAGAGTATGCATGTGTGTGAATGAGCATGTGTGTGTGAGTGAACATTTGTGTATGTATGCATGCGCACATATGTGTGTGTATGCATCTACACACGCACGTGTGGGGAGAGTTGCCAACCACCTCCAAACTCCCATCATGGGCAATGGATTTACCTGGTAGGGTGGACTGTGTATAAAATTGAACACACATCCATCTATCTGGACTTTCAAAGGCCCTCTAACTTCATTTGGGTGTAACTCAGTACAAATGAATCTGCTTTCATTAAAGAATCTTGTTTGCTTTTTTTAATTCCTGAAAGTCACCCTTTTTTTTAATAATTCAGTCTACGTGGAAGAACAAAATCACAGCTAACAGTTTAATCTGGACAAGTATGGGGTGTTACATTTTGGGAGGTCAAATGCAAGATGAAAATTTACAGTAAATGGCAGGACCCTTAGGAACATTGTATACAGAGGAATCTTAGGGTGCAAGTCCATAGCTCCTTGAAAGTGTCAACACAGGTGTATAGGGTGGTAAAGAAGGAGTACAAGCATACTTGCCTACGTTGACTGGGGCCCTGAGTATAAAAGTTGGCAAGTCATGTTGCAGCTGTATAAAACTTTGGTGTGGCCACTTATGGAGTATTGTGTGCAATTCTGATCACTGCAATGCAGAAAGAATGTAGACGCTTTGGAGAGGGTGCAGAAGAGGTTCGAGCAGGATGTTGCCTGGATTGGAGAACGTTAGCTCTAAGGGGAAGTTGGACAAACTTGGATTGTTTTCACTGGATCGTCAGAGGAAGAGGGACAACTTGATAGAAATATATGAAATTTTGAGAGGCATGGAGAGGGTAGATGGTCAGTCTTTTTCTCAGGGTGGAAATGTCAAATACTAGAGGCCATAGGTATGAGGTGAGTAAAGGAGATGTGCAGGGCAAGTTTTATTTTTACACAGAGAGTGGTAGGTGTCTGGAACGTGCTGCCAAGGGAGGGTGTAGAAGCAGAAACAGTAGCAGCATTTAAGAGGCATTTAGACCGACACATAAACAGACTGAGAATAGGGGGTACAGACGATGTGCAGGCAGATGGGATTAGTTAGATCATGGTTAGCACAGACATGGTGGGACGAAGGGCATGTTCCTGTGCTGTACTGTTTGACATTCTATGTTCTATGCTCTATGTTTTCCATTAATCTTTGGCTATTGGCTCATACATGCATATCATCCATGACATAGAGTCAGAGACTAATACAGCATGGAAGTAGCACCTTCGGTCCATGCCGACCATGGTGGCCACCAAGCTAGCCCCATTTGCCCACATTTGGCCCATATTCCTCTAAACCCCTCCTGTCCATGCATTTATCCAAATTTCTTTTAAATGTTGTTATTGTACCTGCCTCAACCACTTCCTCTGGCAGCTCATTTTATATATGCACCATCCTCTGCATGAAGAATTTGCCCCTCAGGTCACTTTTAAATCTTTCACCTATCACCTTAAACCTATGCCCTCTAGTTTGTATTTCTTCTCCCCTTGGAAAAAGACTGTGCACATTCACCCTATTTATACCCCTCATGAATTTATAAACCTCTATAAGGTCATCCCTCAATCTCCTACATTCCAAGGAATAAAGTCCTAGCCTGCCCAACCTCTCGCTATAACTCAGGTCCTTGATTCCTGGCAGCATCCTCGTAAATCTTCTCTGCAGTCTTTCCAGTTTAATTATGTCTTTCCTATTTGAGACTAACCAAAACTGTACACAGTACTCCAAGTGCAGTCTCACCAATGTCTTGTACAGCTGCAACATAACATCACAACTCCTATGCTCAATGCCCTGACCGATGTTGGCCAGCATGCCAAATGCCTTCTTCACCAACCTGCCTACCTGTGATGCTGCTTTCAGTAAACTATCTACGTCTGAATAATACTGAATAACATCCCTGACACTTCAATGCTAATCATACCCACAATGTAAAGACTGTTGCACAAGTTGTCTTTATTACACACGATGTTGTTCAAATGAGTGGGAACTAATCACAATGTTGTACATATGGGCAAAAAAACTAAAGAATTGTTTTTTTCAGTTTGGTATTACTTTCCACACAATAAGTAATAACATTACTTTCAATAGCAAATCAAATCAAAATGGTGGAGATAGTAGGTCAGGCAGCATCTGTGGAGAGAGAAATAGTGTCCATGTTTCAGTTCAATGATCTCTGAATAGAATGGAAACAATGAGAAAACAAGTGGTCTTTAAGCTGCAGAGAGAACAAATGCAAATGGTGGAATATCTGTAGGGAATAATTTAGGGAATATCTGTAATGGGGTGGAGACTGAGGTTATCCAAGTGACACAATGCTTTCTGTGACATCTGATTAATAGATGAATGAGGGCAGTTGGAGAGAGAGGGTAAAAAGATAAAAGAACATACTGGGACCGTGAGTGGCAGACACTGCAAATGCTGGGAACCTGAAACAATGGAGAATGCTGGAAATAGCCAGCAGGTCCAAGCAGCATCTGTGGAGAGAGAAGCACTAAGTTAATATTACAGCAGAACTGGCCAGTCCTGATACAAACTGGAAGAGCTGGTTATCTGAAATTGTTGAATTCAATAGAATCCCGAGGATTGCAGCGTGCTAAGATGGACAACAACGTGCTGTTCTGCAAGCATATTGCGTTTCACTTTTCAATGCCAGTTCAAAAATTTGCAACAGTTCATGCTTCCTGTATAATTCAGTAAATACTTAACTCTGCATGACTGAAAGAAAGCAACTGGAGAAACATTTCTGTGCAATGGTGGGGACTCTACACATGGCACAGTTGCCATGAAGCCATACTCTTCAATATTCAAGGAAGCCATAGGTGCATAATAAATCATTTTAATCACAGATATAAATTTAGGGCTAAAATTAAATTTTTGAAGTGTACTGAATAGATATTACCATTCGACTCTGTCAAATGCCTTTTCAGCATCTGGCAAAACAACACATTCTGGAATTTGGGATGAAGGGGTATATATAATATTCATTAATTTCCTAATATTAAAATGTAGATAACGATTCTGAATAAATCCTGTCTGGTTTTCAGAGATAATTTGTGGAAGAACCTTTTCCAATCTAAAGGCCAATATTTTGGAAAATATTTTGGAATCTACATTTAATAAAGAAATAGGTCTATAAGACGCACAATCAGTGGGATCTTTATCCTTCTAAGAATTAAAGAAATAGTTGCTTCATAGAAAGATTGTGGTAGTTTACCCACTGATGGGGCATCTTTAAAAATTTTGGTTAACCAGGGAAGAAGAATATCAGAAAAGGATTTAAAAAATTCAGCTGTATATCCGTCAGGGCTGGGTGCTTTACACGAATTCATTGAAAATATTACTTTCTTTATTTCTTCCTCCGAAATGGGAGCATCTAATGTAGAGCGTTCATTTAAAGATAATTGGGGAGTCTTCAAATCTCTTAAAAATTCATGTATTAATGTAGGATCCTCAGGGGATTCTGACTGGTATAAAGAAGAATAAAATTCTTGAAAGGATTTGTTAATTTGAACTTGATCTATCCTGTAGGTACCATCTGGTTTACGAATTTTATTAATCTGACGTTTAGATATAGTAGCTTTCAATTGGTTGGCCAATAATTTACCAGATTTGTCACCATGTATATAAAATTGACTTTTGTTTTTAAGTAGTAGGTTTTCAATTGAAGATGTTAATAATAAACTATGTTGTAGTTGGAGTTCTGTTCTCTTTTTAAAAAGCTCCAGATTAGGAGTAAAAGAATATACTTTATCGATTTCTTTAATCTTGTCAGCCAATATACGTATTTTGTTATTAGTTCATTTTTCCAATCCAGCGGAATATGAAATAACTTGACCACGGATGTATGCTTTAAACGTATCCCATATTATCCCACTGGAGATTTCTTCAGTAAAATTAGTTAAAAAGAAAAATGAAATTTGTTCTTTAATAAATTGGACGAAATCTAAGTCTTATAATAGTGAAGGGTTAAATCACCATTGTCTGACATCAAAGGATACATCTGGTAACTTAATTGATAATCTCAATGGTCCATGATCAGAAATGGCAATTGCCTCATATTTGCAGTCCATAGTAAGTGGAGCTAGTCTAGCATCAATAAAAAAATAATCAATCCTCGAGTAATTACGGTAGACATGAGAAAAGAATGAAAATTCTTTATCAAATGGGTGTAGAAATCTCCAAACATCTAAAATTCCGGATTCAACTAAAAAGGAATTAATAAAGACAGCGGATTTGTTTGGAAGTGTAGGATTTGACACAGATCTATCCATCAAAGGGTTTAGACAACAGTTAAAATCTCCACCCATAATCACAGTGTATTCATTTAAATCAGGAAATAATGCAAACAAATGTTTAAAAAATTCAGGGTTACCTATATTGGGTGCATAAACATTAACCATAACAACTTTTTTATTATGAAGTAGACCAGTAATTAATAAAAATCTACCACTTGGGTCTGATATTGTCTCATGATGGGCAAACGAAATTGAGGAGTCTATAAAAACAGAAACTCCTTTCACCTTTGCTTGTGAATTTGAATGGAACTGTTGACCCCTCCAAAATCTAAAAAAATGTTGATTATCTTTCTCCTGATGTGAGTCTCCTGAACAAAAATGATCTGAGCATTTAATCTATGAAAAACTTTAAAGATCTCCTTGCGCTGAAGCAAATTGTTTAAGCCGTCAACATTCCATGAAATAAAATTAATAGTCTTACCCATTTTAACAGATTAAAAAACATATGGTATGTAAAGGGTTAATCTTGGTATATACGGATCTTACCAACAGGAAGAAGTAAAAAAAGTTCAAAGAGGAAGCGGATATGACAACAATTTAGAAAAATTTGTAGTTTAGCCCAGAAGAAAAAAAACCTAAAAACAGCCCCACTCCCCTCCCCCAACAGCCCGAAAACTAGCCAATAGACAGCCAGAAAGCTACCCTCTAATTGAATTAACACTAATTCTATTGGTGGCAGTAGTCCAAATTAACATATATATAAACCACTCATGTTTAGACTAAGAATGAACAAGATAACCCAAACAGAGATATCGAAGTAACAACAAGGTTATGGAATTAAAACAGAGCCAACTTCTATTTCATATCTTCTTAAAGGAATTAGATAAATACAAGGCACTGACAGTTGTGGTCAAACTCGCTTATCACTTCTACAAGGTCCATCCAGTCAACCTTACCTCACTAGTTCTAAGGAAACACAGTATAGAATCAATATCCCCTGTTGAACTAATGAGAAAAGGATGGAAGGCTGACTACACCCTGAAATCTGAATCAGCAGTAGGAGATTCCATCACAGTCTATGGGAAGAACCATGCTGTGTAGAGTCCCCACCTTTGCACATAAATGCTCTCCTTGGTGCTTTCTTTCAATCATGCAGAGATTAGAAAAGAGTACAAGATTACAGAGAGTACAAGAAGCATTGATGTTAAGATTTTATAGCTTCTGTTTGAGTTCCAGGTAACAGTGATGAACTATGATTGTTTTGAAAACTTACATGAGCATTTCTTTCTCTTCCCAAGTGTCCTCCTGCCCTGTCCCACACTGGGCATTGTTCAGTGCCACATATATATCAGTGTTTTGAGTCATTTGCTTATGCTGAAGGGTTAAGCTTCACCCCCAGTGACAGAAGTCAAAGCAGGCCTCAACTCTCCAAAGTTTCTTCAGGTCAACTTGCTGCTTCAGTATAAGTGACAGGCACCATTTACAATTCACATGCCCCACGGCCTCTGTGTGCATGCATGTCATAAGTTTTGTGGACCGGAACTGAATTTCCGCAAATGTGCGACCTTTTGTGAGTTATGCAAAAAAATTAGTCGCTCATTGAAAATGCAGGGGATAAAGAACAAACAAGGCAGAGTAAAGAGGGATGTGGAGAGTGAGAGGGCACAAGAACTAGCTAAGAGAGAAAGAAAGAAAACCAGTCATAAATCATACTAAACCCCAATTTGCTAAACAGGTAAGCAAGCGATCCAATGTTATGGGTTAGAAAACCTTTGGCTTTGAAAATGCATTGAGTTTGCACTACGCATTTGATCAGTGCCAGTTTTGTTCAGACCATTGCAAGTCTATCTAACATGCATGAAGTGTATTTAGAAACCTTCCATTAGCTGCTTTGGGGCACATTTGCCTTTGACTGATGCTACTGGGCACCTGCACCAATTATGGTCAATGGGACATTGCACTGTTTATGGAGGACTCCAGGGATAGTGCCTATTGTTATCCCTTGACCCTCATCACCCCACCCTCTGGTAGTGGCACAGTGGTGCAGCCAGTAGAGCTGCTGCCTCACAGTGCCAGAGACACAGGTTCAGTCCTGACCTCGGGTGCTGTCTGTGTGGCATTTGCACGTTCTGCCCTTGGCTGCGTGTGTTTCCTCCAGGCGCTCTGGTTTCCTCACAGGTCCCAAAGACATGCAGGTTAATTGGCCACTGTAAGTTGCCCACAATGTGTACGTGAGTGGTAGAATCTGGGGAGAATTGATGAAAACGTGGCGAGGTTACAACAAAATGGGATTAATGCAGAATTAGTGTAAATGGGTGGTTGATGGTCAATGTGAACTTGGTTGACTGAAAGGCCTATTTCTGTGCTGCTTCTGAAGTGCACAGCCCCCCTATTGTCACTTGCAATGAGGACAGTGATTTAATTTACTGTCTACATTGGGACCCGATAAAGTGCTCATTTGCTTCTTGCCATTAATTTTCCAACCCCAACATTATTGGACAGCCCATGAGCACAGACGTGTCCAGCGTTCCTAGTTCCAGCTACAGTCTCTGGTAAAAACTGTTTTGGTATGTTGCCTCATTCAGATACAAAGAATGACTGATCTGGAAAAATGCAGCAATGCCCTTAGGCATCAGATGCTGGGTTTCAAAGCCCCAATGATTCAGATCATTTTTTCACCATTTTTCAAAGGCTTCAAGGGACCTGATCTTTTGCTCTCTTCACATATTCACAACCTCTCTCATTTATCTGGGCCAACAGAACAATGAGCAATCTTACTGTTCTTCTCAAGTGTTTGTAGTCTGTAAACCTGTAGCAGCTGGAGACTGCATGGTTTAGAGGTCGGACAACTTGCTATTGTACCAGCATTGACTGCTGCACTTCAATTATCCGCGACTTGGCCTTGCTTTGATTTTACAAAATTATACCAACAATTTTTTCTCCTTTCTTCACTAGGCACCATCTCAAATTAGAATACAGAATGATTGAAACAGAAAAAAATGAAGACAGATGAGATAAGCCCATTGTGTCCATGCTGCTCAAAAAAACCCAACCTGACCCCAAGGGCATTGAGTATAGAAGTTGGGATGTTATGTTGTATTTGTACAGGATGTTGATGAGGCCACATTTGGAGTACTGTATTCAAGTTTGGTCACCCTGCTAATAGGAAAGATGTCATTAAGCTGGAAAGAGTGCAGAGGAAATTCACGAGGATGTTGCCAGCAGGTTGGGACATTTTTCATTAGCACATAGGAGAATAAGGGGTGATTTTATAGAGGTGTGTAAAAGCATGAGGGGCATAGATAGGGGGAATGTGCACAGTTTTTCACCCAGAGGGTGGTCAGTGTATGGAAATGAGCTGCCAGAGGAAGTGGTTGAGGCAGGTACATTAACAACATTTAAAAGGCACTTGGACAGGTACATGAATTGGAAAGGTTTAGAGGGATATAGGCCAAACATGGGCAAGTGGGTGTAGCTTAGATGGGAATCTTGGTTGAGATGGACCAGATGGGCCGAAGGGCCTGTTTCCGTGCTGTATGACTCTATAACTATAACCCTATAACCTACCTCCCAGAAACGGGTGTGTAGCCCTGCAGCTCACAACTCTTCCAATCCACAGCCAAGTACTGTTCAAAGATGCTGAGCATTTCTACCTCTGAGAGAGATGTTATAATTGTGAGAGAGAGAGAGGACTTACCCCTCAACATCACTAAATGTAGTTATAATGACATTCCTCCCTGTGAACAACTGCTGACTGCAAACGTGATGTACTTCTGACATCAGAACAAATACTATACTTAGAAAGAACTGCACAAGCTGTAAAGTATTTTGGAAAATCCCAAAAGGTCATAAGAGAAGTTATATAAACCCAAGTCCCTTTCTTTCTCCTGAAGGTGCTGACTCATGCAGGAGCATGGTTAGGGTTAAGGTCTGTTGGTTTGCCCTGGGGCCTCTTTTCACATCCACATCTATGTAGTCATATGGAGCCCTCTCCCGCCCTTACTTACTATTCACACATACTGCAACAAATAACAGATAGTTGACCAGGAATGCAGGTCCTTGTCCAGCAGTACTCTAAATGGCACCTACTCTAAGATTAACTAGCTCAGCAGAGATGTGGGTCTGAACCCTAAATAACATGAAGATGTTTTATAATCAAATTAACCTTATTCCCCAAATTCCTCACTGGATGGATGTCCCTATATGTTGTAGTTTGAAGCATGTACAGTGGCATGCAAATGTTTGGGCACCCCAGTCAAAATTTCTGTTACTGTGAATAGTTAAGTGAGTAGAAGATGAACTGATCTCCAAAAGTCATAAAGTTAAAGATGAAACATTCTTTTCAACATTTTAAGCAAGATTAGTGTATTATTTTTGTTTTGTACAATTTTAGAGTGAAAAAAGGAAAGGAGCACCATGCAAAAGTTTGGGCACACCAAGAGATTTGAGCTCTCAGATAACTTTTATCAAGGCCTCAGACCTTCATTAGCTTTTTCACAGCCATCGTTAGGAACAGCCAGGTGATGCAAATTTCAAAACTTCATAAATACCCTGACTCCTCAAACCTTGTCCCAACAATCAGCAGCCATGGGCTCCTCTAAGCAGCTGCCTAGCACTCTGAAAATTAAAATAAATGATGACCACAAAGCAGGAGGTCTATAAGAAGACAGCAAAGCGTTTTCAGGTAGCCGTTTACTCAGTTTGTAATGTAATTAAGAAATGGCAGTTAACAGGAACGGTGGAGGTCAAGTTGAGATCTGGAAGATCAAGAAAACTTTCCGAGAGAACTGCTTGTTGGATTGCTAGAAAGGCAAATCAAAACCCCCGTTTGACTGCAAAAGACCTTCAGGAAGATTGACTGCAAAAGACCTTCAGGAAGATTTAGCAGACTCTGGAGTGGTGGTACACTGTTCTACTTTGCAGCGACACCTGCACAAATATGACCTTCATGGAAGAGTCATCAGAAGAAAACCTTTCCTGTGCCTCACCACAAAATTCAGCATCAGAAGTTTGCAAAGGAACATCTACACAAGCCTGATACATTTTGGAAACAAGTCCTGCGGACTGATGAAGTTAAAATAGAACTTTTTGGCCACAATGAGCAAAGGTATGTTTGGAGAAAAAAGAGTGCAGAATTTCATGAAAAGAACACCACTCCAAGTGTTAAGCATGGGGGTGGATCGATCATGCTTTAGGCTTGTGTTGCAGCCAGTGGTACGGGGAACATTTCACTGGTAGAGGGAAGAATGAATTCAGTTAAATACCAGCAAATTCTGGAAGCAAACATCACACCGTCTGTGAAAAAAAAAGCTGAAGATGAAAAGAGGATGGCTTCTACAACAGGATAACGATCCTAAACACACCTGAAAATCCACAATGGACTACCTCAAGAGGCACAAGCTGAAGGTTTTGCCATGACCCTCACAGTCCCCCGACCTAAACATCATCCAAAATCTGTGGATAGACCTCAAAAGAGCAGTGCATGCAAGACAGCCCAAGAATATCACAGAACTAGAAGCCTTTTGCAAGGAATAATGGGTGAAAATCCCCCAAACAAGAATTGAAAGACTCTTAGCTGGCTACAGAAAGCGTTTACAAGCTGTGATACTTGCCAAAGGGGGTGTTACTAAGTACTGACCGTGCAGGGTGCCCAAACTTTTGCTTCGGGCCCTCTTCTTTTTTGTTATTTTGAAACTGTAAAAGATGGAAATAAAAAAGTAATTTTGCTTAAAATATTAAAGAAATTTGTCATCTTTAACTTTATGCCTTTTGGAAATCAGGTCATCTTTTACTCTCTTAGCTATTCACAGTGACAGAAATTTTGACCAGGGGTGCCCAAACTTTTGCATGCCACTGTATACTAATGCAACCTAGGTTTGAAGGTTGGTCTGTGCTAACCTCAGTGCAGATGGATTAAAAATACTAAAAGGGGCATTTATTACCACCACTACTCCTATCTACCCCTCCCCTGAACCTCTTCCTCAATTACCTGGTGAACAGAGGTGCCCTCTCAGCTCACATCCCTAATCCTCCTAACTGTGAAAAAGCAGCACCTTTGTCAGATTCTGGGCAGTGATAGGTTGATTTTGTTGCTAATGCAGTCAAATAGCTGACCGTCGCTCATTGTTTAGACTTGCTGATGGTGAATGCCATTTTAATAAGATGGCAATTCTGGCAATTACCCCAAGTCACAATGAAAGGAAGTAGATAGAATCAACAAGATAACGGGCGAAAAATCAATTAAAAATGAAAAGTAAATTTAAATGAAGCCTACCACCGAGCTCCAGAGGGACTTTTAAGTCAATGAGCGTCATCAGACTGATTAATCCCTCCTTGCCCTCCAGCACTTCAACTCATGATTAGTCCGGGACTGTTGCTCCAGTCTTGCATCACTGCAGAGTTTTAAATGCAGAAACCAGCAGCAACATGCCACTGGAAGCTTAAGAGAACAAAAATACTTTTACACACCAGCAGGGTGATCTACAGAGTTTTAAGGCAGCTGTTGATACAAGTTGAATGGGCAGAATCAGCTGCAACACAGCTTGGAACAAGAGGTGATAGTTTCTTTGATGAACTGACCAAGTGACCAGTCCCAGATGCTAGGGTTCAAATCCTGTTCCCTCCAACCAGTTTACAAGTTGTCCAACAATAATGCTGCCCACTCTTCTCTTTCTCGTCTAATTGGCTGGGATATTCTTCTGATGTATACAAGGCTGATGCCAGGCAATTAACATCCAGTACCCTGGTTCAAAAGCTTGTGTACAGTAAAACCCCAATAAACTGATGGCCTCATGACTTGATAGTGCCAGACTAGCAGATTTTCCAAACCGTTGGATGTCATTCCCACTATACCAATACATTTTTTATTTCACTTTATCTGCATGTTGCACATAGCATAATACATTTTCCAGTGAATCCAGTGAGTTTAAAGGAAGTGGGAAACAGAATCTGTTGAGTTTCAGCTTGTATATTTCAACTTGTTAAAGCTCACCCTACCCCCAGCTGCAAACCTGCAGAGGTTCCTGACACTCGGTGTTCCTGAGCCCCTCTCTGGCTGCACACCTGGCCCCCACTCCCAGTAATACACAGCCAGTCTTGCAAATTTATGGGTCTGCGTTTTCTAAGTCCATGGACAAGAAGAACCAAGTGTACTTGTGGGTGAGCCAGATGTCGAACCATCCAGATTACTGAATGATTGGATACCAGATTATCAGAGATTTCCTGTACATCAATTTCTATACACAAAAGGCATCAAGTGGTATGGGGAGAGAGCAGGAATATGGTGTTGAGATAGAGGACCAACCATGGTCATATTGAACAGCTAAAAGGACAAAATAACATAATCCTGCTCCTATTTTTTGTGCCTCAAGAAGAGATTTTCCTTTTCAGAAATCATTACAATACCAAACAATTTTTTTAAACCAAAGGAAGGAAAAATTTTAAATCTTTTTGCCTGATTTCTCCTCATCACCTTCCAACTCCTAATGACCTTTGCACTGTACTCCACAATGGATTCTCTCCCAGGACTGCCTTCTGAAATCACTGCAACTATACTGTTGCACTGGTAGTTTATTCTAAACTTTATTACCCTTCAGGTGTGAAATTCCCACCTGCTCCTTCCTTATTCCCAACTTCCCAAGAATTAATTTATCTGGCCTAAGTTTGGAATCCTTTGCCAAAGGGAGCAAAACCAGTGAAAAAAGCCAGTGCCATTTCGGAAAACTATATTAGTGGATAATATAAAGATAAAAAAAAACTGCAGATGCTGAAAACCTGAAATATAAACAGAAAATGCTGGAAACACTCAGCAGGCCAGGCAGTGTCTATGGAAAGAGAAACAAAGTTATTGTCAGAACTGGGAACAAGAGACAACAGTTAGATTTATGATGTTGAGAGGGTAGGGAAGAAATGGGTAGGACAAAGCTAACATCTCTGATAGGGTGAGGCCAGGCTTCCCAAAGGTGATCTGATATTTACAGAGTCATTTGGTTAATAGATTAATGAGGGAAGGTTAGAAAGAGAAAGAATAAACAAATGACCACATAAAGCTGTGAAATGTAGGTCAGAGCTGTTGCTGAAATCAGAATGCTGGAAATATCCGCTACAAAAGTGAGTGAAGTTGAAGGAGTTGTTGTTTAATGTGAGAACAAGCTCAGTCAGGTGAATGAATATGCTGGTATTCACTGCTAAAAGGTGTACAGTCAATTTCAACCCCAAAAGGCACAGTTCAACAGCTGCCGAGGACCCATTTCCAACTACATGAGTCACAAAGGCATGGCTGGGTGACCTTTAAGTTATCCTTCCTTCCAGTAGGAAAATATGGCCCACAATCTCAACTCACCACCAACCCATGTGATCCAAAACCTAAAGTGGGATGCCAGTGGGGGTTTATCAAAACCGAGGGACCACACTGGTGGGTTAGATTGAATGGGTATAGAGTTATAGCGTAATATAGCACAAGCTCTCTGGCCCAACTAGTCCATTCCATCAAGATGCCCATCTAAGCTAGTTCCATTGTTCCATTTGCCCACATTTTGCCCATATCCCTCTGAACCTTTCCTATCCACGTATCTGTTCAAATGCCTTTTAAATATTGTTAATGTACCTGCTTCAACTACTTCCTCTGGTCGATCATTCCATACATGGACTGCCCTCTGGGTGAAAAAGTTGCCCGTCAGGTCCCTATTAAATCTCTCCCCTCTCGCCTTAAACCTGTGCCGTCTAGTTCTTGATTCCCCAACCCCAAGTCTGCAACTGTTTTCTTCAGGCAAGAGAAGACTGAAGTCCAGAGAGGAAAGACGTGGAGGAGAAGTTGCCATCAGTGGGAGACAATAAAATGTGGAGCCAACAATGTAGGAGGTGCAGCATTAAATCCAATGGGAAATTTAGGATAACTGACTTTAATGAGAGTGGTTGGAGTGTGGAATTGCCACCAGCTAATGTTGAAGTGATTGTCACTGACGCATGCTGGTGGAAACTAGACAAATAGCTCGGAGAGAAAGGATGAGAAGAATGACAGAATTAGAGGAACTGGGGTGAGAAAGAAGGCTACCGTGAAGCGTTAGCACCAAAGTGTTGGGCTGAATGGCTTCTCTAGTGAAAGTTGTTGCAAATTCTTTTAAGTCTTACTGTAAAGTTTGATATTAACACTGTATCAGTGGTATGATAACTATGATAGAAAACACCTTAAAACCCTTGAGAGGTAATATGTAGAAGCTGACTACCTTGCCACATATTTCCAAAGCTCATGTTCTTCCCTAATGAATTCAGCATCTCCACAAATCAATACAAAGGTCATCGATCTCCTGCTGTGGTAGCACCATGTGTGCTTTGCAATTTAGTGAAGCCTCGCTTCCCCGTCTCCCACTCCCTAAACCAGCAAACCTCTCTGGTCATGGTTACCGAAGCAATGTTTTTGCTAAGCCATTCTCCCCTTGATCTTGCCTATTTTGATTTGTCTCAGAATCTATTCCAATATCAATATTATTTCAAATCCATAATAAAATATCTTATTTGTTAGAATTACAATTGCCAGCAGGGCCGCTCCAGAAACAAATGGCAAAATCAATCCAAACCTATTGGCCTCTGTGTAGAGCTGACAGCAGAGTTAATTGGAACATGAAATGTCTCTGAGTTACATTTCTAGCAATTAATGCCAGTATCTCTCATAACACTTCAAAACTGCAGGGCCATGATAATTCTGCTACTGCTGACTCCTCTGCCTGCTGACTATAGCATTCTAATACAGCTCCCACCCACAAGGGCGGGATTCATTTATCCAGATGCCTCAAATAACAAAAGAAAGTCATCCAGGAGGCCAGCATTTATTGCCTGTCCCAAAATGTTCATGAGAAGGTGGCTGTGAATTTTAGTAATACAGCACAGAAACAGGCCCTTCAGCCCAACCTGACCATGCTGACCAAGACTCCCATCTAAGCTAGTCCCATTTGCTTGATTTTGGCATATTTCCCTCTAAACTATCCTATCCACTTACCTGTCCAATGTCTTTTAAGCATTGTTATTGTACCTGTCTCAACCACTTCCTCTGGCAGCTCGTTCCGTATACTGACCACCCTATGGGTGAAAAAGCTGCCCCTCAGTTTCCTTATGAGTCACAACTGACGTGATTATGTTGCCAATCAGGCTCCGTCAGAGAGGAGGGAAGTATTCAACGATGGCTATGGAAATGAACCTCATTGTGGAGAGGACCGGTGAGACAAGGGAAAAACAATAGGTGTAAGACAAGAAATGTCTGTCTCAATACAGTCAATATCATCACATATTTGTAAGAATAAACATAAAGGATTAACAATTGTAACAGCAAACATCCACAGAATTTTTTTTTCTAATTCTATTCTAACTTTCCAGGTAAATCTATAATTAAGACAGGATCCTTCTGTAACTGTGTAAGAACCAAGCCAATGTCTAGCAGCAAAACAGAGAGACAACCCTCCCTAAAAACTTCCTGGAGTGTGGGCAGAAGCAGCAGGTAGCTCACAGCCTGCAGGCAGTTCAGTCAAGCATGCTGATGAATGTCAATACAAGACAACAGGGCCGGGTTTAAATACATGGTAAAGGGAGGATGGTTTCTCGGCTGTTGGGCCAGATAATTATGTTGTGTTTTAAATTTGGAACATCTGGGGCAAGGCTCTGAAATTACATCAGTCAACTTTGAAGTCTACAGCTAAAGCATGCTTTACAACTACACACTTGGGTTGGATCTATTCCTGGAGGCCTCATCACATGACCTGCATGCTTCCGATCAGTCGAGCAGCCTTTACCCAAGCTGCTGTGCCTTTACAGGTGTTCTATAAATTCTCAAGATTAAAAGAGAAAACACATGCTTAGAAATTGGATTCATTTACTCTCATTTCTCATGCACAAGTTGTGCATAGTATCCCACTAGCCTATTTTGCAATGGGTGAACTAGTGCCATTGGGAAATAGAACTGGGCACTTCTGTCCACAATTCACTTGGAGTTTATGTTGTTTTCCCAGAGTCTGGAAGTATCTAATGATATCATAGGTGGCATGCAGGATATTATTTCACTCACCAGCATAAAGCAAGGATTTTGGGTGCAACCTCCAACCTTTGTTGAACACTCAGGGGATGACATTTCATGCAAGGATTGGCAGTGAAACAGAATTAATGGATCTGCACTGTAGCACTGATGTCTTGCAGACAGCACCTGCCAGCCTCAATGCAGGACACTCAGGAGAACAGAAACTTCAATGATAGTCCCTTCACTTCTCCCTGATTTCTACTACAAATCACACCTGAGCCAGAGGCAGGTATCATGGCCCCTTGATCTCCTCACACCATGGGACTACTCACAGTATGGGAGATGAAGGCGGCAGATACTCCTGTAATTGTGAAAGAACCAAGCCAATTATCCAGCAGTAAGACGCAGAGACAACCCACCTTAAATACTTCTTGGAGTGTGGGTATATTGGGTGTGAATGCACTCAGGGAATCCCTGTGTCTCCCTCCATGGTGGGCTTTTATACAGCTAGCCTATGGCTGTCATGGGGAAAACACTTTCAACTCTAATGTTCTTCCCAATGATAGGCACAAATATGATGTGGCAGCTGTGAGCTTCCCAAGAGTTCCAGACAGGAACCACATGGGCATTGCTGTAGCATGATTCTGTGTGCAGATCCCCATAGTGTGACTTGATGTATCTTTGGCCGAGCTCAGCATTATCTGCTAGGGACACAATTGGACATTAACTCTCTCTCACTCACACACTCTTAGCATACGAAGTAAAGGTGATAACAATTTTAATTCCTCTTTGATTTTTTTTCCCTCCGGTTTCTTCAAGCGGTGACATTAATCTTTAATCCCTGGAAACTGAGGAGAAATCTTAGAGAATTAGCAAACCTATAGCACATTTACACCATAATTTTTATTTGCCATGCCTTCAGATAGATCTCTTTGATCTGTAGCAAACCAAAATATATTAAATGGAAAATAAAGAGATGCTAGGATCCTTCTGCTGACAACCAGCTAAATGGATGCAGTGATCAGAACTAGAGATCAGACTAGTTTTAGACCATATTCTTGCACAACAGTGAGTGCCCTTTGGTGAAGTGACAAGCCAGAACATCAACTCAACCACACAGCTGCCCCAGATTCCCATCATTAACCTTTCTACACAGTAAGATTTTCTCAATTAACTTACAATAGAGACAAAACAGACAGAAGGCAAGTTGGTGAATGTAAGGGTTAAAATACAGAACTGAACCAAGGACTTCTGTAAGCAAGGAAGGCAAGAGCAAAGCAGAAGGGATGAGGCATAATATTCTGTATGACAAGAGCAGTGTTTTTTTATATACAACCAATGCCAACATCTAGACTGTTCCAAAGACTAAGCGATGACAAGAATATTTGTGGCACATTCAGTCAGGTAAGTGACTGGAGTGTCTGAGCAATCTCTAAGCGTATTATGTTCCATTACGATGGCGATTATACTTCAAAAGTACCCCCATTAGCTGTAAAGCACTTTGGAATGTTCCAAGGACATAAAAGGCATCATTACTAACTGCAGTGATCCATGCCGTGCCTTGCCAGTTGTAAATGCAAATTCACTCTTTATATTGGCACCATAAAATAACGGCTATAAATGCAAATTCTCTTTTTATATTGGGACTGTAAAATAACATGTGATCCACAGTGAGCAAGAGTCCCCCTCACTGGAACACACAATAAAAAATCTTCAGTAAAAGATTCAAAAGCAGCAGAATTCCTCGGTACACTGGAAACATAAAAATAATCATATTCTGTGCAGAGCTGGTTATCCAGTAAGGAGTGTGTAATCCTCTCTTTATCGTACCAATTTAAACAAAAGCCTCCCAACACTTGCTTTGTGGGCTCAGAAATGATGTCCATCTGAACAAGATGCTAGAACAGGGGGGAGCAAGAAGACAGGGAATGGACAGGACAAAAAGACATTACATTTCGAATTACTTGACTTCCCAACTTGATCACAGTCAGTCTAGACAGACGGCATTCTCCAATTTTTATAGATGCACTACAGAAAGCATCCTATCCAGATGCATCACAGCTTGGTATAGCAACTGCTCTGCCCAAGACCACAAGGAATTACAGAGAGTTGTGAACACAGCCCAGAACATCACGCAAACCAGCCTCCCCTCCATTGACTCTGTCTAAACTTCCTGCTGCCTTGGGAAAGCAGCCAGCATAATCAGTGATCCCTCCCACCCCGGACATTCACTCTTTTCCCCCCTTCCACCAGACAGAAGGTACACATGCTTGAGCGTAAGCATCCCCAGGCTCAAGAGCAGTTGTTATCAGACTCTTGAATGGACCTCTTATATGATAAAGATGAACTCTCGATCCCTCAATCTACCTCATCATGGCCCTTGCATCTTATTGTCTGCCTGCACTGCACTTTCTCTGTAACGGTAAAACCATATTCTGCATTCTGTTGTTTTTTTTCCTTTTGTACTACCTCAATGTACTTATGTTTGGAATGATCTGTCTGGATGGCATGCAAAACAAAGTTTTTCACTGTACCTCAGTACATGTAACAATAATAAACCAATTACTCTTTGCTGGTTTAAGTGTAAAAGCTGTACTACTGGATGGTGACAGAATATCTATGCTCTCCAACCACTACCGAGTGAGCAGGCTGACAACTGTTAATAAGAAGCAGCTTTTACTTTAATAAGAGTGAGAAATGGATCAATACAAATTGCAATAAGACCTTTGATTAAAAAGTCACACAAATCTATACCACATCCAGACAAGTTATTCTAGTATAAAGAAAATGGAATGAGACAAGGATTTTCAGATTTTCAAGCCAGTTTTGGAATTGAATGAGATTGTGACTGATCTGTAGCTTACCTCCCCCTAGTGTCCTTGGCTCCATGTTGCTCAGCATCCCTACCCAACCAACATTTATTAGTCTCTGTTTTGAAGTTACTCATTGATCCTGAGCCTCAGCAATCTTGTGGAGGAGAGCTCAAGGCTTTCACTATCCCATTTACAATAACATTACCCCACAAAGCCTGGCTTTAATCATGAACTTCTTCTCAACTCTCCAATCAGAGGAAATGTTTTCTCTCCATCACCTATCACATCTTTTAATCATACTAAGCATCGCAATTAGACTGCTCCTTAGCTTTCAAAGAAACAGAAGCCTATTCTGTGAAAATTGTGCTCATCATTCAACCTTTTTAATCCCAGGTGTATTCACTGGAATCTAAATCTAAATTTAGTTTCAGGTTGCTAATGAGGACACAGGAGGCTATTCAGCCCATAAGGTCCTGCCGACTCCCAGCAGAGCAACTCCATCAATCCTGTTCCCCTTTTCCTTATTTCCCTACAACCTATTCTTTCTCATATGCCCATCAATTCCACTTTGATTCTTATGCCACTTACCTTCACTAACAGGTAATTTACAGTGGCCATTTAAAGTAACAGCCTGTCTTTGGGATATGGGAGGAAACCAGAGCACACAGGAAGAACGTGAAAATTCTGTACAGAATCAGGTTCAAACCCAGCCCTTGACTGCAATCTATTTGAGGGATGTATTGAACATAAAAGTGCATATATACACCTCCTTAATGTGCTTATTAAAGGGGATGAGGGGTCTCCATCTACCCACTCCCTTATTCTGGTGAACTGCTCACAGGTCACCATATCGTCCTGATGTTCCAATTTTCAATAATAATTTTCCTTAGCCCAGGCAATTCCCATTGAGCTTTGGAATATGGTTCAGGGTTTTACCTTATCTTCATTGTCATCCAGCACCAAGCTTCATCTTCCCCAGACAATACATTGATCAGAAGTGAAACCTAAAACTAAAGCCTACGTGCAATGAAGAGTCACTGACTTAAAACATGAAATGTTTCTCACTAGAGAGGTGCTAACTGACCTACTGAGTTTTTCAAGTGTTTTATTTCAGATTTGCAGCATGTGCTGCTTTTTGATTTAATCTCAAATTCTTATTGTTTAGCTATACTGTAATAGGCTTCAGAAACATTTTTTTTATTGGATTCTCAAGAAAATACATCCTAATGTTATGTAGTCATTGCTGACATATTCATGCAGAAGGTGCTAGAAATCCTCAGCAGGTCAGGCAGGATCTGTGGAGATAAAAACAGAATTAATGATTCAACTCGGGGACCTTTCATTGGAACTGGGAATGGTCATTATTCCCCAGAAATCATTATTTCTGTCTGATAAAAGATCATCAATGCGAAACATCAATCCTGTTTCTCTCTCCACAGATGCTGTCTGGCCTGCTAAGTGTTTCCAGCATTTCCTGTCTTTATTTTGGATTTTCAGCATCTGCAGTATTTGTTTCTGGATTATATATTGACATCTATATTTAAATTTGCCTCCTGCCAACTTCAGCCAAGCTGAGCTCTTTCATTAGAGGATGAAGGGGCTTAGAGGATGAAGGGGCTTTAATGATGTGTGCCTTGTTTAAGTAATGCTTTTTCCATTACAAGCTGCAAACAGACAAAACTAATGAACAATTCTATGTCGACCTGTAACACACAACAATGTAAATCAGCATCAACTTACCTCCCTTCTCCTCTCCTCCATCCTAACTCTTTTGGAAAGCACTTTCATATAATATTTGCTGCATTACCCTTCAAATGCTGGATATTAAAACCCCTCCACCTCTTGGAGTCCATGTTAAAATAGTCTGAAAGTCGCATATGGTGGGATTTAATATCCAGCATTTGGTGGAATTCAGAGTGAACCAGAGATGAATTCTAGTTAAAATAAAATGAAATTGCTAGAACGGTAAACCAGGAGCACTGGAGAGACACTTGTGTTTTGCATCACCACAAGGGTCATGTTTCTGGTGGGTCCTTAACCTTTCTTTCAAATGCTGGCTGTGCACTCTGAGCATTCTGAGGTCTGATTTCAGAAGCAGAAATCAATTGGGTTCTCCCCTAGACCTTCCTCTGTACAGCAAGTGATTTATCTTCCAGAAACTGCAATATTATTGCCTTCAAGGCTTTTCACATTGCTGTGGTCCTGTTGCCCAATTTCAATTGGTTAACTGTTGATATTCATGCAAGACAAGAATCACTTGTGTGAATGAACCATTTCAGCACCACAAACAGCTCCATTACTAAATAACCATGTGACTTTCTTCAGCCCACACTCTGACCTCAGCAAATATTAACCTAGTTGTACACTTACATCTTTTTAGGGGACCATAAACATTGTAGAATGTTTACACACTCTTGAATAACCAAAATTAATCAAACAATTCCATTTCATACAGTGATTCTTTTGATAGCAGAATGTTAGAGGTTTTAACTCTATCTTTGATAGATATTTACATAAAACAGTATGTTGAGTTGGTAATGCTACCATCTGATGTGATATTGGGAGCTCCCAGGCTCCTTACTGAACGGAGGATATTGATTGCTTTTCACATGTAGGCTCACAGAAAAGGAAAGCCCTTTCGCGAATACAATCCGTCCAAAGCCAGCGAATATCCTGAAAGAGTTCACAGCCAAGCAATAATCCCCATGTTTAATCAGGGAAATGCAGTCTTTCAGGGAACTCGGTGACACAAAGCTCCCACAGATGGACCTGATGTTATGCTAGATATTGACCAGGTGTCCTGGGAAATCTCACAGTTGCTTGGGGGGCGATGGGGGGGGGGGGTGGTCCTGGAATCTTAAAGTCTCTAAGGGAACTGGACCAGACCCCAGTTAAACAGGTTAGACCAAAATCAGCCCCTCCCCAAGTGCTGGGACTTGAATTCACAACTATGGGGATGGGGAGATGGGGGTTGAAATGGTTGAAACTCCTCAACTCCAAGGGTACAGGGGATGCGGTGAGCAGAAATGAACATAGACAGGGCCAAAATAGAACTTTTTACCTCTGTCACTTCCAAACCTTCTGCATTCCAATTCTGTCCAGCTAGAACTGTCATTGTGAAGACTTACAGCACTATTGCACTTGCACTGGGTAAATTAGTATAAAATTGTTTAACATCTCAGCCAGTGAACAACATGGATGCTTTTTTTTCTAAATAAAAATAATGTAATGTTTTTGTGTCATAAATATAACATATTGAAACCATGTAAGATTTTATTTTTCTGAAACCATGTAGATTTTATTTTTCTTCATTCATGTTTTGGGATCTTTATTGTTCTTGCATTAATACCCTTCAGAAGGTGGTGGTGAGCTGCCTTCTTGAATCATGACAGTTCTTCTGATGAAAGTGCTCCCACAGTGGTGTTGGGTAGGGAGTTCCAGATTTAGACCAAGTGATGATGAAGGCGATGTTCCTCTGTGCCCACTGCCTTTGTGCTTCTTGGTACTAGAGGTTGTGGCTTTGGGAGATGCAGCCTGGGTGAGTAACTGCAGAGCATTTTGCAGATGGTGCACACTGCAGATACTAGTGGAGGAAACAGTGGGTGCTAGTCAAAGGGCTTCTTTGTCCAAGCAGGTTTATGTAGATGGTGCTGCACTTAACCAGGCAAGTGGAGAGTACTCCATCACACTCCTGTCTAATGCCTTGTAGATGGTGGAAAAGCTTTGGGGTATCAGGTGGCGAGCCCAAGCCTCTGACCTGCTCCTGAAGTTGCTATATTTGTGTGACTGCTCCAGTTGAGTTTCTAGTCAAAGACAACATCCCAGGATGTTGATGGTGGGGGACTCAGTGAAGATAGTGCCACTGAATGTCAAAGGTAGGTGGTTAGATTCTCGCTTGTTGGAGATGGTCATTGCCTGGCACTTTTGTGGTGCCAACAATACTTCCTCTTATCAGACCACGCCTGAATATTGTCTAGATCTTGCTGTTTGCAGGCAGGCAGGGAACTGCTTTGCTTGCTGGAGTTTGTGCAAACAATGATGAACATTCCTGCTTCTAACCTTATGAGGAAGGAAAGTCATTGATGAAACAGTTGAGGATGGTAAGGCGTAGAACACTGCCTTGAGGACCTCCTGCAGTGTTGTCCTGGGACTGGGATAATTGACCTTCAAGAACCACAACCATCGTTCTTTATGCGACATATGACTCTAGACATTGGAGTATTTACCACTCGATGCCCATTGACCAGTTTTACCAGGGCACCTTGAAACCAGATTCGGTCAAATGTTGCCTTGATGTCAAGGGTGATCTTTCTCACCTTTCCTCTGAAATTCACCTCTTTGGTCCATGTTTGTATCAAGGCTATGATGAGGTCTGGAGACAAGTAGTCCAGATGAAACCAAAGTGGGCATTGGGGAGTAGGTTATTAGTAAGTACCACTTGATAACACTGTTGATGAAAGCTTCCATCTCCCTACTGCTGGCTGAGAGCAGGCTGATTGTGTAGTATTTAGCTGGATAGGATTTGTCCAGTTAAACAGCTAGACAAAATGACAAGTCTCAACCTGAAACACTGACTGCCCATTTTCCTCCATAGATGCTGCCTGACTCGCTGAGTTCCTCCAGCATCTTGTGTGTTGCTTCAGATTCCAGCAGCTACAGTCTCTAGGTTCTCCAGGATTTGCTAAGGTTTTTGTAAACAGGATATACTTGGGCAATTTTCCACACTGACAGGTGGATGCTGGTTTTGCAACTTTACTGGAACAGCTGACTACATGTACGGTCAGTTCTGGACTGCAGGTCTTCATTACTACAGCTGGAATGTTATCTGGTCACTGACCTTTGCTGGATCCCTCAGCAGTTTCTTGTGTAGTGAACTGGATTGGCTGGAGATTGGCTCCTGTGATGGGAATCTCAGGAGGGAGAAAGCCAAGGTGGACTTGGCACTTCTGGTTGCTTCAGTCTTGTCTTTGGCGATGCCATTGTCAGGGATGGGATGTTCTTTATGTCTCCCCATCCTGTTAGTGTTTAGTTGTCACCCACAGATCGATCCTTTGGTTGTGAGGTCAATTAACTTTTCAATTGTATGCAGGTTAGTCCTCTGTTGCAGCTTCATCAGGTTAGCATCTCTTTTCATCTCCTTCTGTGGTCCTCAATGAACCAGGCTCAAACTGCTGTTTTAATAGTTATTGTGCACTGAGGGAATATGCTGAGGTTACAGATTGTGGTGGTGGACATTTCTACCGCTGATGGTGGTCTATAGCACCTCATGATGCCCTGTATTAAGCTGCCAGATATGTTCTGAGACCATCCCATTTAGTGTGTTTGTAGTGCAGCACAACACGATGGAGGATGCCCTCAGTGTGAAGGTGGGTCTTTGTCTCCACAAGGACTGTGTAGTAGCCTTTTCTACCAATGTTGTCGTGGACAGATGCATCTGCCACATGTAGATCAGTGAGGACAAGGTCAAGGAGGCTTATCCTTTGCTTTGGTTCATTCACTACATAATGCAGACCCAGTCAGGAAACCAGGACCTGGTCTGCCCTTGTCTTACCAAGCCAGTCTTGGTAACGGACATTGAAAGTTTCTACCCACCCAGAGTACATTCTCTGTCCTCGATATTTTCGATGCTTCTCCCAAAAATTCTTCCACATGGAGGACCACCAATTTGTCAGCTGAGGGAGGACAGTAGGTGGTATTAGGGGGAGCTTTCTCTGCCCATGTGTGACCTGATGGGGGCTGGAGTCAATACTGAGCATTCCCAGAGCTACACCCTCCTGCCTGTACTGTGTACCATAGTACCATCTTTCTTCCTCCACCCCACTGCCAGTAGCACAGGGCATACCCAGGGAATGTATTGGAGGAATCTGGCACTTTCCCAAACCATTTGCTTCTTATTTGCCAGCATAACTCTTGCTTTATATTTTCATTCCATTTCTTCCTCTGCCAACACTTGTTGGAACCTGAGGTTAAATGCAAACTAGAGGAAGACCACCTCACATTCCGGCTGGGTAGTCTACAACCTGGCAGCTTTAACGGTGCATTCTCCAACTTCCAGTAAACTGCTTCCCCTTTGTCCCTTCTCTCTTTTCTCTCTTCTTCTAATCCACCTGGCCCCCATCAACCTGTCTATTTCCCCTTCTCCACCCCCTTCACCTGCCCGTGACCCACACACTCCTCTCCACTGGTTCCCCTCCCCCATTACTCCCCTCTGCCCTCCCCATGAAGTGCTTTGAGAGGCTGGTCATGGCACGTATCAATTCCAGCCTCCCAGACAATCTCAACCCACTGCAATTTGTCTATCGCCGATACAGCTCGACAACGGACGCCATCTTCCTGGCCCTACACTCAGCTCTGGAGCATCTGGACAGTAAAGATGCCTACATTAGACTATTGTTTATTGACTACAGCTCTGCCTTCAATACAATAATCCCAAGCAAACTTGTCACCAAACTCTGAGACCTAGGACTCAACACCTCCCTCTGTAACTGGATCCTTGACTTTCTAACAAACAGACTGCAATCAGTGAGGATAGGCAGCAGTACCTCCGGCATGATTATTCTCAACACTGGTGTCCCACAAGGCTGCATTCTCAGCCCTCTACTCTACTCCCTACACACTCATGATTGTGTGACCAGATTCTGCTCTAACTCCATCTGCAAGTTTGCAGATGATACCACCATTGTAGGCTGTATCTCAAACTAGATGAGTCGGAGTACAGGAAGGAGATAGAGAGCTTAGTGGAATGGTGTCATGACAACAACCCTTCCCTCAATGTCAACAAAAGAGTTGGTCATTGACTTTAGGAAAGGGGGCGGTGTACATGCACCTGTCTACATCAACGGTGCTGAGGTCGAGAGGGTTGAGAGCTTCAAGTTCCTGGCAGTGATCACCACCAACAGCCTGTCCTGGTCAAATCACGTAGATGTCAAGGCCAAAAAAGCTCACTAGCGCCTCTACTTCCTCAGGAGGCTAAAGAAATTCAGTTTGTCCCCTTTGACTCTCACCAACTTTTAACTGATGCGTCATAGAAAGCATCCTATCTGGATGCATCATGGCTTGGTACAGCAACTGCTCTGCCCAGGACCACAAGAAACTACAGAGAGTTGTGGACACAGCTCAGCACATCACGGACACCAGCTTCTCCTCCAGTCTTTACCTCTCGCTGTCTTGGTGAAGCAGCCAGCATAATCAAGGTCCCCGCCCACCCGGGTCATTCTCTCTTCTCTCCTCTTCCATCGGGTAGAAGATACAGAAACCTGAGGGCACGTACCACCAGACTTAAGGACAGCTTCTACCCCACTGTGATAAGACTATTGAATGGTTCCCTTATACGATGAGATGGACTGTGACCTTACGATTTACCTTGTTGTGACCTTGCACCTTATTGCACTGCACTTTCTCTGTAGCTGTGACACTTTACTCTGTACTGTTACTATTTTTACCTGTACTACATCAATGCACTCTGTACTAACCCAATGTAACTGCACTATGTAATGAATTGACCTGTTCAATCGGTATGCAAAACAAGTTTTTCACTATACCTCGGTACAAGTGACAATAATAAACCAATACCAATAAATACCATCTGCCTCCCTTTATTTCATGCTTCACCTTCCTCTCCTATAAGATTCCATCATCTTCAGCCCTTTGTCACTTCCACCTATCACCTCCCAGCTTCAGGTACTATTCCCACTCTCCCTTCCCCCATCTACCTATCACCCCCCCATCCTCACCTGAATCCACCTATCACTTGCTCCACCCCCTTCCCTCCACCTTTTTATCTCCCCTCTTTTAGTCCAGATGAAGGGTCTCACCCCGAAATGTCGACTGTCCATTTCCCTCCATAGACCTGCTGAATTCTTCCAGCATTTTGTGTGTTGCTCCAGATTCCAGCATCTGCAGTTTCTTGTGTCTCCTTGTTAAAACCTTGTCTAATTGTCCATTCCACCATCATTAGCTCAGCCAGGAAGAGATGAGGTGCCAATGATTTTACAGTACCAAAGTTCAGGTCAGCTTAAGCCTCTGAACTAGCACTCCTGACATACACCAGTTAACTCAGCACAGAGTGAGAATCAAACACTGTTTTGCCTGACAGGCTTCACTTTTGATTAGATGCTCATTTATTCATGATTACTTATCAGCTCTTCAAGAGCTCAATGTTTCTTTATGATTCTGTCTTTTGATGTAGAAGCCATTCAAAAGCATTATCATATTCAGCAGAAATGCAAAGAGGTTTTCTGATCTCAGGGAGGACTAACGTGCTACTTACCCCTTCATGTCACTTTGTGTGTCTGTTCATCACTGGTTATACAACAGCTCTGGTGTAATCAGCTTTGACAAGAAACACATTTGCATTGTGCCAGTCTCAGTACTTTATGGAAAAAAAATAACTTTCATCAGGAAACATTAAGTAAAATTGTGGGCACCCCTTCATCACGCATTAGAATATAAAAGGAGTCTACCTCCACTGACAGCATAGTTAACCATGCACTTAAAAATATATTAAACTAGAATCCTTGGACTATTCAGATTTATCAGGTGCAGCATATTAGCAGTAAAGTCAATTGCACATGCTCAATAATTTATTAGCATTTTGTAAGTCCTCCCCTGCTTCATCTGTGACAGTTTCTGGCCACATTTGCACATCCCACAAAACAAAAACAAATCTGCTAGAGGAACTCAGCAGGTCGAGCAACATCTGTGGAGGGAGAGGAATTACTCTACATCAGGACCTTTCCCCTCACAGATGCTGCTTGAACTGCTGAGTTCCTCCAGCAGATTTTTTTGCTCCAGATTCTGGCATCTGCAGTCTCTTTTCCCTGTTCTACACATCCGACACCTCAGATGCACACCTTTCCAACACAAGGATACCACAGACAAACTCGCTTCGCATGAGATGGGTTGGTGTTCTCCCAACAGCAGGTGTGGTCTGTAGTTGGGAGCAGGATCCTGACTCATCCTTTGCTTTCCTTTCTGTCACCAAGAAACATTAAATCTGGAACCAAGAATGAAGCCATAGATTTCTCAGTTCTCAAAGGCACACCATGAGGTGAGAGTTTTAATTACTGAACTGCCCATGCATGGCAATGCAATTGATTCATTCCAATCAGATGGCAAGGTACTTACTGCTTATTGTGGCTAGTTTTCTGTACAACCAATATGTTTATACTTCAATACTAATATAATGGAATTAAACTCCACATCATGTCGTCAAATTTCACTGTTACAGAAATGAAAAATCCTTTCACCAGTGGTTATTTTCCCAAGAATCATTGATCTAATGTTGCAACAGTCCTTGCAGGTCAGGTTATTGTACAATGGTTTCTGGAGCACTGGCATAATGTTTTTATTCATGAAGGTTTCTCTTACAAGAAGTCCTTTAGTAACACCTTTAACTGTTCATCTAGTACAAGTGGTGGAAAATTTAATCAGCTCCCCTCCCTTCTTTGAAGCTTTAAGAAGGAAGTCAGTCACTGAATTTGTATTGAGATGTACTGCAAGTCACTGTTCTGTGGGGGATGGGGGTTCAAAAGAGACATACGTTATCACGTGTACCATTTGCTTTGCTGGGGACTACCACTTGATGATTCTTATTCTCACCAGCAGGTGCCACTGCTGTTCACATCTTCAGTCTGGGCTACTCCTATATTCTGCAGCTCAGCATCCAGTATAGAAACATCACTTACCTGTAAGAGAGGAGAGGGAGAAAAGTAAAGGCACATTTTAAAACATTAGCAGTTGCACAGAATCATTAAGAGCTGCTTATGGAGTTCAGATATCTCTTAATGAAGGAATCGAGTTTGTGATGCCATCATCAATTTTTTTCCCTTGGTTGTCAATGCTATACAACTGTCACAGAGTTGTATAGCACAGAAACAGGCCCTTCAAGCCCACCATATCTGTGCCAACCTTTTTGCCCAACTACACCAATCTCATTTGCCTGCATTAGGCCTGTATCCTTCTATGCTTTGTTTATTTAAGTATCTGTATATTGCTTATTGCCAGCTTGCCTTCTGTACATCATCCACTGAAACTCATTGTCCTTCAATACATCTGCCAGAAGGCTGTCTCTGATCGGCAAGGGTTACACTAAACATTCAGTAGCTGTCTGACTGCAAGGGGCAATCAACCCCAGTAACACCTTCCACACACACCCAATTGTAAAAGGCAGTTAGTGGAAAATGAACAAGACTTGAGACCAGACAGTCTGGTTAATCCAGAAATGGATTAATCCAGAAACAAACGGGGGCAAATGAAGTGGTGTAAAACCAATGGTGCATGCAATCCTGTCTATTTTCTGACTGGTGTTAAGATTGTATGAGCCATTGGTTCATATCATCTTTTACTTGCCTTCATTTGTTATAAAATGGACAGGATTGCATGCTCCACTGATTTTATACAATATTTTACTTTCAGTGCTATGGCCTGGAACACATTGCCTCAAACAGTAAGGGGAGCTAATCCAATACTATGAAAAGGAAATTGGATTTCCATTTCAGGGCTGTGGTGAAAGACTGGGTTTATTTGGGTAGGCAAAATGAGTTGAATGGTTTCCATCAGTTCTCGGTATTCAGTGCTGGCTGGGAAGACATTTTCTCCAGCTAAATATTTGAGGACGCTAAAGTCCTCATCTTTGCTTCCTGTCACAAACTTCATTCCTCTCCTGGCAACTGTTCAAAGTTGAACCTGCTACCACCTTTGCCCCTATTACCAGCTTTGGATCACGCATCCGGGCCACTACAAAGACAGCCAATTCCTGTCTATGCATTAGAGCACAACTCCATCCCTCCCTCACTCATCTGCTGTTGAAACTCGCAACCAAGCCCTTTTAAGTCGTGAATAATTTAATTTTTCTCCTTCTGGCCATCTTCTCACCCCACTCTGTGTGAACTTAGAATTATTCAAACTCCATTGTTGCTTTCCATTGAATCACACAGCACAGAAACAGAAACTTCTGCCTTCCAAGTCCATGCCAACCATCAAGTACCCATTTATGTTTATCCCATTTACCAACACTTGGTCTATAGCCTTCTGTGATCTGGCATTTGGTGTCCATCTAAATACTACTGAAATGTTGTGAGAGTCTCTACCTTCACCACCATCTCAGATTCCAACCACCCTCTGAGTGAAAAAATTTCTTCCTCAGATTCCCTCTAAACCTCTCACTCCTTGCCCTAAATTATACCCTCTAGTTTTAGACACCTCTGCAAGGGGGAAAAGTTTCCTGCTTCTATCGATGTCTCTCAGAAATTTTGCAAACTGCTATCAGATCTCCCTTTAGTGTCTTTTGCTCCCAGGAAACAAATTCAACCTATCCAATCTCTCCACATAACTGAATCACTCCACCCCGGGCAACATCCTGATGAATCTCTGCACAATCTCCAGTGCATTCGCATCCTTCTTATAGTGTGGTGACCAAAACTGTACACAGCAATGGCCTAACCAATGATTTACAGTTATACTATAACCTCCCGGCTCATATGTTCTATGCCCTAGCTAATGAAGGCAAGTATCTCATTTAACTTCTTCCTCCCTATATCTTCCTGCATTGCCACTTTCATGGATCTTTGGACTCTGCATTAAGGCCCCTCTTGTTCTTCAAAACCCTAGGGCCCTATATTTATTGCATATGCCCTATCCTTATCAATCCTCCCAAAGAGCATCATTTTGCACATATCAGGATTAAATTCCATCCTCTACTTCATTCCAAGTCCAGTTCATTCATTAGCACTGTACTGGTTGGCTTTTATCTGTTCTCAATTAAGCAATGTCTCAATTTTAAATTTCTATTGTAAAATGCTTAGCTCTGACAAAGGGTCACTGACCTGCAATGTTAACTGGTTTCTCTTTCCACAGATGCTGCTTGACTGGCTGAGTTCTTCCAGCATTTGTTTTTGTTTAAAATTCTAACTCCTGTTTCAAATTCCTCCACGATCTCACCCATCCCTAAAATTTCCATCAGCCCTCTAACATTCTGACACAGCTGCACTCCTCCAAGTACGGCCTCTGAATGACTGCCTGTGGAGGCCATGCCTTCAGTGTCAAGACCCTGAGCTCTGCATTTCTTTCCAAAGCCTTCCCACTTTCCCCTGTAGGACACTCCTTAAAGTCTCCCTCTTTAACCGAGGTTTGTCACCTGATCCAATCTCCTAATCACCAGAAAGTATGCATCTTCTCTTGTGTATGTTTTGTTTGATCATTTCCTGTGAATTAGCTTGATACATTTTGTTCAATAATCCAATATTTAGTTTCAAAAATTGCCACCCTTTGAATTGTGTTACACTGCAGAAATTTATAGGATCATAGAGTTATACAGCACAGACAAAGGCCCTTTGGCCCACTCGTCCATGCCAATCAAGCTGACTATGTGAGCTAGTAAGTTGAGTCTACATAACCATTTCCCTGTGCTTGGACCATCTGGAGAACAGTAATGCATACATCAAGCTGCTGTTCATCAACTACAGCTCAGCGTAAAACACTATCGTCCCCTCCAAACTTATCACCAAACATCAAGACCTGGGCCTCTGTACCTCTCTTTGCAACTGGATCTTGACTTCCTCATCGGGGCTGACCTCAATTAGTATGGATCAGGAGCAACATCTCCTCCTCACTGACCATCATCACACTGCATCAAGGCTGCATGTTTAGCCCCTTGTTCTATTCTAAGCAGATTTCCAATACCATCTACAAATTTGCTGACAACACCACTGTCGCTGGCCAAATCACAGGCAGTGATGAGTCAGCACATAAGAGTGAGATAAAACATCTGGTTGAGTGGTGGCGCAATAACAACCTCTCGCTCAATATCAGCAAAACCAAGGAGCTAATCACTGACTTCAGAAAGTGGAAGTCAGGAGACCACGTTCCAATGGATCAGAGGTAGAGAGTGTACGCAGTTTCAAATTCCTGGGTGTTAACATCTCAGATGGCCAGTCCTGGGCCCAGCACATTGATGCAATCACAAAGAAGGCATGCCAGTGGCTCTACTTTCTAAGAATCTTCAGGAGATTTGAAATACTCTCACAAACTTCTACAGATGCACTGTTGAAAGTATCCTGACTGGTTGCATCATGGCCTCATCGAAATTAAGACATTCAGGAATGCAAGAGGCTGCAGAGAGTAGTGGACACAGCCCGGTCCATCATGGACACAGCCCTCCCCACCATTGACAGCATCTACACCAGGCGCTACCTTAAGGTGGCAGCATCTATCATCAAGGATACCCACTATCTAGGTCACGCCCTCTTCTCGCTGCTACCATCAAGCAGGACAGAAGCCTGGAATCCCACACCACCAGGTTCAGGAACAGCTACTTTCCTACAACCAGCAGGTTATTGAACCGACCTGCACAACCCTAATCCTACCTCAGCAATGGAACACTACAGACCACCTCCTGAACTACCATTATCTTGATTATGTTTTCTTTGCACTTATGTCTTGTTTTGCAGTTTTTTTATTTTCTTCACTGTTTTATAAAAGTTATGTATAATTTAGGTTTTGTGTGTTGTCTGTACCTAAGTGCCTATGATGCTGCTGCAAGAGCAGGTTTTTCATTGAACCTGTACCTCACTGTACTTGTGCACATGGCAATAAACTCAACTTGACTTGAGAATTGTGGATCAGCTGGAACCTCAGGCCTTTCATAACCGGTGACAAGGAACATGATATCACAGCCAGCTCTCACAAAGAATGTTTCATAGAACATAGAACACTACAGCACAGTATAGGCCCTTCGGCCCACAATGTTGTACCGACATCTTATTCTGTTCTAAGATCTATCTAACCCTTCCCTTCCACATAGCCCCCTATTTTTCTATCATTCATGTGTCTATCTAAGAGTCTCTTAAATGTCCCTAATGTATCTGTCCCCACATCCTCTGCAGGCAGTGCATTCCACACACCCACCACTCTCTGTGTAAAAAACTTACTCTTGACATGCCCCTTATACTTCCTCCAATCACCTTAAAATTATGTCCCCTCATGTTAGGCATTGTCGCCCTGGGGAAAAAGTTTCTGACTGTCCACTCGACCTATGCCTCTTATCATCTTGTACGCCTCTATCAAGTCACCTCTCATCCTCCTTCTCTCTAAAGAGAAAAGCCCTAGCTCGCTCAACCTATCTTCATAAGACATGCTCTCCAATCCAGGCAACATCCTGGTAAATCTCCTCCGCATCCTCTCTAAAGCTTCTACATCCTTTCTATAAGGATGTGGAAGCTTTAGAGAGGTCTAACCAGAGTTCTATAGAACTGCAACGTTACCTCGCGGCTCTTGAACTCAATATCCCGACTAATGAAGACCAACACTCTATACGCCTTCTTAACAACCCTATCGACCTGCATGGCAACCTTGAGTGATCTATGGGCGTGGACCCCAAGATCCCTCTGTTCCTCCACACTGCTAAGAGTCCTGCCATTAACCTTGTATTCTGCTTTTGAATTTGATCTCCCGAAGTGTATCACTTCACATTTATCCGGGTTGAACTCCATCTGCCACTTCTCAGCCCAGCTCTGCATTCTATCAATATCCTGTTGTAATCTACAGCAACCTTCGACATTATCCACAACACCACCAACCTTTGTATCATCAGCAAACTTACTAACCCACCCTTCCACATCCTCATCCAAGTCATTTATAAAAATCACAAAGAGCAGGGCTCCCAGAACAGATCCCTGTGGAACACCACTGCTTACCAATGTCCAGGCAGAATACGCTCCATCTAACACCACCCTCTGTCCTCTATGGGCGATTCTATGGATCCCATTCCTCCTGACTTTCTGAATAAGCCTTCCATGAGGAACCTTATCAAATGCCTTACTAAGATCCACGTACACCACATCTACTGCTCTACTTTCATCAATGTGCTTTGTCACATCCCCAAAGAATTCAATGAGGTTCATGAGGCACGACCTGCCCCTCACAAAGCCATGCTGACTGTCCCTAATCAGCCTCTGCTTATCTAAATGCCTATAAATCCTGTCTCTAAGAATCTTCTCCAGTAATTTACCCACCACTTAAGTAAGACTCACTGGTCTGTAATTTCCAGGGTTATCCCTACTCCCTTTCCTAAACAAAGGAACAACATTTGCCACCCTCCAATCATCTGGAACTACTCCTGTGGCCAGTGAGGACGCAAAGGTCATCACCAAAGGCGCAGCAATCTTTTCCCTAGCTTCCCGTAATAATCTTGGATATATCCCGTTTGGCCCCGGTGACTTATCTATCCTAATGTTTTTCAATAGTTCCAGCACATCCTCTTTCCTCACATTCACGTGCCCTAGCATATCAGTCTGTCATACGCCATCCTCACAAATGTCCTGATGATCAGTTTTAGTGATGTTTATTGAAGGATAAATATTCAACCAGGCAAAAAGCCACTACACTTTCTCAAAGCAATGTCTCAGGATATTTTGAGGGCAATATGCCCTTGGTCTAATGTGTTATCCAGCGGAAGAGAAACTTGGTGGGGAGAAAACAAAAAAGGGGTCGATGGAAAAAGAAGAGGCATTGTTGTAAAATAAAACATTGGGTGCAATTATCTTGTGTACAGAATGATCATCATTGAAACACGATGTCTCAGATGCAGTTCTACTCATGGCAAGCTGCTTGGAAAGCTGTTATTGGTCATTTGTGTAGGTCCTGATGATACAGATTAATTTAGGGCTGTGTAAAACAGCAATGGACAGCTGTACTTGTCTCTCTGTAGCTTTGTTAGGTTCTCATGCACTGATTTTGTTTTTATTCCTTGCCTAGAGATATAGAGGCCAAAGCTGCATAAAGGAGATGTACAGTGGTCTGGTGTCAACTTTTTCATACACAGGGTGGAGGGTATTTGGAACAAGCTTTAGTGGGATATCAAATTGTCAAGTTGAATTCATTGTCATGTGCACAAACGCAGTGAGGTACAGGTACAATGAAAACCTGTTGCAGCAGTATCACAGGCATATAGTTACAAACACATAGAACATAAATTATACATAAGTTTTACAGAGGACATGGATTTAAGATGGTTAACAAAAGGGAGATGAGGAGAAATGTTTTGAAGCGGAGAGTAATTTTGGTTCAAAATGCACTGCCCGGATGGCAATTTTAGGACTCAAACGAAGTTGGATGCATGGGACTTGAAAGAGAAGAAGATGTAGCACTCTGAGAAAAAGCAGAGCTTTGTCAACAGGTGGGGCAGACCAAGTGGGCTTCTTTGGTGGTGTGCAATTCAACAATACAAGTACCACGGACACTCATCATCACCGGGTGGAGTAACCACAGTACTGCTGCAGCTCAATATCATCAAAGACAGGGCAGTTTGCTCAATCAATATCTGTTCCAACATACGCTGTTTCCATTCCCTCCATCATCAACTACCCGTGCAGTCATCAGCTGCAGGATGTACTGCATCATCAGCTGGCTTACTCCATTGGCCGTGCTTTCCTGACTCCTATCGCTGGGACAAAGGCAATCATGTCAGGGGCTCAGCATTATGTCCTAGTTCCTCACTGAGCTATAAATCACCTCAGTAGAAACCAAACAGCTCCTTCTTATAATGTGGTTCCCACCTGCTAAACTACTTTTATACTCGGACAATAATTGCAAATCAACCAAGTGAATGCGGATTCCAGGAAATAATGCTGAGGACAGAAAAAGCTGATCTAGAGCAAGTCATTCAGAAACCTTCAGAACGCTGATGCAACATCTGCTTATCTTTTCTATCTTTACAGGGCAAAAAAATATTGCATGAAAGGCAAAAGGTTCACGAGGTTCAGCTGTTTTACTGCTGATGAAAAAAAACAAAAGGTACAAATGAAGGGGATTGGTAATTAAACAGTAATCCTTTGAGGGACATTTGTTCTCAATACTTGCAGGTAATTTTAGGATTTTAATCACTGCCAGGAATTTGCACCCATCCAACCATCTCTATCTGCTTCCCTTGGATGTATTTCAGAAAACAATTAAGGCATATGTCTCAATGCTTCTGTAGCTTTGGACAATCAACAGGGAATGTCTGTGTTTCTTTCTTATCAACAATAGGTATCTCCGAAATTATTTGGCTTCCAGCTCCATTTCCAGGCTCTGTGATTTCTGCTGCTCTCCTGCTCTTCAACCACCCTCTCACCCACAGCGATGTGTCCTTCTTTGGTACTTGTTTTCACCACCATTTTGTCCCATGGCTTCCTGCTCCATTTCCAGGCCTCCTGGTTCAGCCCCAGCCAGGATCGCAGGTGTTCACGCTCCATTTATTGCTTCTCCCAACAGTTTTACACTGTGATGTATCTCTAAAATCACATCCCTCCAGGTCTGACCTCTTGTGTATTCCCTTCCTCTGGCTCTCTGCCTTGTTCCATGCCTTGTTCCATGCCTTGACCTTAAGCTCCAAAATCCCCTTCCCAAGCCTCCCAGACTCTCCTCACTTTTTTTAAGATGCCCTTAAAGATTTTGGTATGGAAGGAATGGAGGGATATGGATGATAAACGGGAGGAGGACATTTAGTATAAATCGGGATCAAGATCGGCACAACGTCGTGGGCCGAATGCCCTGTCCAGTGCTGTACTGTTCTATGTTTAACACAAAGATTAGGACTGTACACCCACACTCCCAAATGGATATCGTGTTGCAATTTCTCCCTGCCTCATCATTATGGTTACCGGTGAACCTGCTGCTGGCATTGCTGAGATACACCTAATGCCAGCTCAGCCTAAACCAGCCACCAAACATACCACCCAGAATCACATGGCAATCAGTGAACCATGAGTTCATCACTATGGCTAAACTGTGCACTTTCCCAAATCCCAAGGTGGATTAGAGACTAGGTAAAACACTTTGGGATTGCACATACTCTAACATATGCTTTGACCTGGCAAAACATCACCAAAATGCTAAGTACCTATTCCCACCTCATCAGCCACAGAAGGATTAACAAGAGATATTCTTGGTCTTCTATTTAAAATATTTCTACAAAGCACACTCAAAGTCCAGACTGGTCAAGTTCATAAAGTCAGCTACGGGACAACTATGCTCAAAGTCAAGGCTGCAACTGGGGCTCGCTGACAGTGCATCACACAATCAGCTATCTCCCTTCCACTCCTGAAGATGCCACTTCTGCAGCAGTAACAAAAAAACATGAGGGGCAAGAGTAAGGCATCCAGCCCCTAATACCTGCTCCACCATTCAGTCAGGCCAATGCCAATCTTTTACCTCAATTGCCCTTTTCTGCACTAACTCTATATCCCCCGATTCCCTTAATACCACGAAAAAAGTCTGTCAATCTCTGTCATGTATTTGTGAGCACCAAAACATATTACAACATCCCAACGTATGCTCACTGGTCAGTAGGTATTGACAGCCCTTTGGTAGCAGACCCAAGTGTTCATTCTTCAGGTGTAGGCATTTGATGGAGACTCAGTGAACAGATGTTCCTTGCTGGGAAAATAGTGGTGCAACTGCTGCTTCACAACTCTACTAATCCAGGTTTGATCCTGACCCCCTGCTGTCTGTGTAGAATTTGCACATTCTCCCTGTGACAATGTGGGTTTTCTCCAGGTGCTCCAGTTTCCTCCCACACCCCAAAGACATGCAGGTTGGTGGTTAATTGAACGGTGTAAATTGCTGCTAGTGTGTGGGTGAGTGGGAGAATCGGGGGGAGGGGGGGAGGGGGAGCTGATGGAAATGTGGGGAGAATAAAATGGAATTAGTGTAAATGGGTGGATGATGGTCAGCATGGACTTGGCAGGCCTAAGGGCCTGCTTCCTTGCTGCATGGCTCTATGATTGTATAGTTACATCGAGGCCGAGCACAATCCCGTTCTTACTTGATATTCATGGTGGACAATCAAAGAAAAGTCTCTCGGCATAAGAGATATTTGTGAGGGAACCTGACGGTGTGCAAAGTCACAGAACTGAGATGCAATGCTGGATGTGGCTCAGTTAGTAACACTCTCACCTCAAGAGGACAAAGGTCAGGGGGGTCAAGCCACACTCCTGTGCTGCACAGGTCAGAGATACCATCTCTCTGGTGGATCCAGGCTCCATCTGTTATCTTAAATGGACTTGACAAAATTCCCATGGTACCATTTGGAGAAGAGCAGAGAGATCTTGCTGGCTCCCTCAACACGTTTCATTCAATCAGATTATCTCTTCAGATCAATGGCTATTCATCAGACTGATGAAATGTCATCGACCAAAAATGTCAACTGTTTCTCTCTCCTATTGTGTTATTTGACCTAATGAGTACACTGCTGCATTTTCTGTGCTTTGTTTGGAGCTCACTGCACCAGAATACCTATTTCAGTCCTGCTTGCAGCTCCCTGCTATAAGCAAGTGACGGTATTTCTGACAGTGCAGTGATGCCTCAGTGCTGCAAACCTTGAGTAGCATGTAACCTTCTGACTCAAGGGCGGGAGAGTCACCAGTGAAGGATGACTAATGCGCCTAAGAAGTTACAATGCCACAGAGAGAGAGCTGGGTGACAGCAATGTTTACAGTAAAATGGCCACAGAAATGCAAGCTGTTGATGTGACTGCCTCTTCCCAGACCAACACTTCCTCTATTGCTAAAGAAAAGTCTTATTTGCCAGGGCAGGGACCAACAGATCCTGCGGTGAGCAGGAGCTACAAGTAGACCTCCACACAAGAAAACTAGAAGAGTCGGAAAGCAGAAGGGCATGCTAGGAGTAGCTAGGGTCCATCTAAAAACAAAATGCAAACTTAGTGAATCTCCAGAGCTAGAGAGGGTGCGGGAATAATACACAAGGATGTGAACAGGACTGGAGAGCTTGAGTTATAAGGAGAGATTGGATAGGCTGGAACTGTTTTCCCTGGAGTGTAGGAGGTTGGTGGGTGATTTTATGGAGGTTATAAAATCATGAGGGGCATAGATGAGGTGAATGGTTAGTCTTTTTTCCAGCGTAGGGGAGTCTAAAAGTTGAGAGCATAGGTTTAAGGTGAGAGGGGGAAAAACTTAAAGGGGATCTGAGCAGCAATTTATTTCACACAGAGGGTTGTGGGTATATGAAACAACCTACCAGAAGAGGTGGTAGAGGCAGGTACAATTACAATGTTTAAAACACATCTGGACAGGTACATAGATAGGAAAGGTTTAGAGGGATATGGGCCAAACACAGCAAGTGGGACTAGCTCAGCTTGGTCAGCATGGACGAGTTGTGCCAAAGGGCCTGTTTCTATGCTGTACGACTCTATGACACTATAACCCCAAACACCAATGTATGTGTACGGATCACAGCAGAAACTACATTCTATAACGAGAGCTGAACAGTCTCACTAGCAATGGATCAGGTCAAAGCTCTGGATCCTGCCACATCCAGTCATGCTTGGTGGCAGATCATTAAACAACCCACGGTGAGGAGCAATGTCCATGAACATGCTCATCATTTATGATGGCATATGTGCAAAAGACAAGGCTGAAGTGCTTCCAACCACCTTCAGCCAGAAGTGCCAAGTGAATGATTTGGCTTGGCCTCCTCTTAAGATTCCTACTGTCACAGGAGCCAAAATTTGATTCACTCCAGATGACATCAATAAATGCTCATGTGCCACAAATACAACGGGGGTACAGCATCTCCCCCAAAGGCATCCACACTCATCACTCAGAGTCACACAGCATGGCAAATGGAGTTTAATTCAGATAAGTGTGAGGTGTGTTTTGGAAAGTCAAATCACAGTGAACAGTGGGGCCCTGGGAAATATTGTAGAACAGAGTGAACTTGAAGTACATGCTTCCCTGAAAGTGGAGTCACAGGTAGACAGGGTGGTGAAGAAGATTTTTGGCACACTGGCCTTCATCAGTCAGGGCAATGAGTACAAAAGTTAGGAGGTCATGGTGCAGTTGTACAATACGATGGTGAGGACACACTTGGAGTATTGTGTTCAGTTTTGCTCACCCTGCTTTAGGGAAGATATTACTAAACTGGAAGGTGTGCAGGAAAGATTTACAAGGATGTTGCCAGGACTTGAGAGACTGAGTTACAGGGAGAGGTTGGACAGGGTAGGACTCTATTCCTTGGAGCGTAAGAGACTGAGAGATGATTTTATAGAGGTGTATAAAAATCATGAGAGGCATAGATAGGGTGAATGCACTGAGTCTTTTTCCCAGGGTTGGGGAATCAAGAACTAGAGGGCATAGGTTTAAGATGAGAGGGGAAAGATTTAATGGGAATTTGAGGGGCAACTTTTTTTTACACAAAGGGTGGTATGTATGTGGAAATGAGCTGCCAGAGGAAGTGAGTGGTTGAGGCAACTACAATTACAACTTTTAAAAGTAATTTGACAGGTACATGGATAGGAAAGGTTTAGAAGGTTATGGGCCAAATGCTGGCAAATGGGACTAGCTTGGATGGGCATTTTGGTCAGCATGGACCAGTTGGGCTGAAGGTCCTGCTTCCGTTCTGTATGACTCTATGACCATGGAAATTGGTCCTTTAGCTCACCAAGTCCAAGCCAACCATCAACCATCCATCACTCTAGTGGTTCATTTCCTACACCACCTGTACTACATGCCTCCTCCATAGCTCTGTCTAGCAGTCACCCATTACCAGACCCTCTGCCTTCAGACACCAAGAGCTGTGGGGTGACCATCAATTGGAATGTAGAATCCATGCAACACCGCAACAATGCCAGCTGTTATTCAGGTCCCAAATTCATACCTTTAAACTTTCCATTTGGCAAAACCTCTTGCTCAAACGATTCCAGAACCTGTGCCAGGTCACACTCTAGGAGACTGTGGAGCACTGTCTTCACTGGAAGAGGAACCCAGATCCAACTGCCCTCCAAAGTAAACCTTTAGCACCTGGCTGCTTCACTGGTTTGTTTAATTGCATTATTATTATTTTCATCTTAATGTAACCCTATGAACCCCTCGTCTCCTTTTCAACACTGACTTGGCTGATCTCAGAGGAGGCACAATTTGGGAGGTGCGGTTGGTTTCAGTGATCCTGAGATAAGGAGAGAAGCAAATGAGAACATTCAGCCATGGTTCCTGGTCCTGATCTCCACCTCAGGAGCCCTCGCTGAGGGTGTAGAGGAAGGATTTGGGCTCCGCAATTCCATAATGTTTCATAAATAAATACTGTCACTGCCTGGGTAACACTCTATTTACTTATGTGGTTTGGAAAGAGTTATGCAGGGGCACTGCTAGTGTTGAATTAGATGGAACAGGACAGCTAACTTGCAAGCACCGCTTTCAGATTCTTTATCTGCACGTTCAGAACTGTTCCAGTTACTTACCAGTTACTTGGAGGGCTGCAGAGGGCAGAGAGGCAACAGCATAGGAGGAGGCTATGCAGGCTCTATACTAAAGCAATCATAATGAATCTAACTGCCTTGATCATTCCCCTTGCTCAGTGGGTGATACACTCACCTCTAAGACTGAAGTTTGCAGGTTCAAATCCCACTCCAGAGTCTCTTCAGCATGAATTCCACAATATATAAAGTGTCATCTTGTTAAGCCAAGCCCTTGCCTCCTCCCCAGGGAGTCAGTGTCATAGAACTGTACAGCACAGAAACAGGACTTTCGGCCCACCACATCCATGCTGACCTTTTTGCCCATATACACTAATCCCATTTGCCCACATTAGCACCATGTCCTTCCATGCTTTGCCTATTTAAGTGCCTGTCTAAATGTCTCTCAAATGCAGTGATTGTGTCTGACTCCATCACCTCCTCTGGCAGTGAGTTCCTGATGGCAACCACTCTCTGTGTAAAAAAAAAATCCCCTCAAACCTCCTTTAAAACTTCTTCCACTCACCTTAAACCTATTCCCTCAAGTTTCTGATACCCCTATCATGGGGAAAACAGATTTTGACTATTTACCCTATATCTGCCTCTTATCATTTTATGTACCTCTGTCAGGTTACCCCTCAACCTCCTTCACTCCAAGGAAAACAACCCCAGTCAATCCAATCTCTCCCTGTAACTGAAATCTTCCAATCCAGGCAACATCCTCTGCACTCTCTCCAGTGCAACCACATCCCTCCCGTAGAGTGGTAACCAGAACTGCATACAATATTCCAAGGATTATCACAAAACTTCCAATGACTCTACAAAGAAGAACAGGCAAATTTCTCTGGCCAATATTTATCCCTCCACCAACATCATGAAAAAACTTTCTTGGGTTGTGAGTATCACTGGCAAGACCAGCATTTATTGCCCACCCCGAATGCCCTCGAGAAGGAGGCGGTGAGCCGTGACATTGAACCACGGTGAAAGCGTTCCAAGAGTGCTACTGCTGAGAGAATTCCAAAGCTTTGATGGAGGGAAGATTTAACTAAGGTGTAGAAAGTTACCAGGGACATAGATAAAAAGGACCTGTTCCCCTTGGCAGAGAAGACATGAACTTGTTAATATGATCTAGATGAGAGGAGACTTGATAGAGGTGTACAAAATATTAAGAGGAATAGATAGAGTGGACAGCCAGCGCCTCTTTCCCAGAGCGCCAATGCTCAATACGAGAGGGCATGGCTTTAAAGTAATGGGTGGGAAGTTCAAGGGAGATATCAGAGGAAGGTTTTTCACCCAGAGAGTGGTTGGTGCATGGAATGTGCTGCCTGGGGCAGTGGTGGAGGCTGATACGTTGGTCAAGTTCAAAAGATTGTTAGATAAGCATATAAAGGAATTTAAAATAGGGGGATATGTGGGAGGAAGGAGTTAGATAGACTTAGGCATGGTTTAAAGGTCGGCACAACATGGTGGTCCAAAGGGCCTGTATTGTGTTGTATTTTTCTATGGTTCTATGTAGAAGGATTATATGGAAGCGGAGGAAGAATGTCTTCACCCGGAGGGTGACAGGGGTTTGGAACCCACTGCTTGAAATAGTGAACGGGGCAGCAACCCCCATCATCTTTCAAAGGGAGCTGTCTGAGCACTCAGAACTACAGCTACCTGGCTTCAGACTGAGAACCGGGAGGTACCTAAAAGCTCCTTTTTGAGCTATCATGGACATAATACCTGAATGGCCTCCATCTGCACTGAATACTCCTAGGGGTCAAGAAACCTTCCTGATGTTTGGGGCTCAATGGCTCACCAAATAGTCCTACTTGCCCATCAATTCACCACGGGTGAACTGGCTTGCTTCCTTTTCATTGATCACACTGGTTATTGACCAGCGATTTGACCTATCCTGACTGAGCAAGCTCTTTGAAAGAACTGTCAAATTTACCCTCCTCTTTCACTGTCATCTTTCAACTATTCTTCCAAGTATTTAAGCAAGTCCCTTTTTGAAAGTTACCATTGAAACTGCTTATATTGCCCTTTCCGATAATTCAACATAAAACCTCGCTTAGGTACAAAGCTGTTTTTGGAATATATATTGTGCAATGTGATTGACCCCCCTCCCCCACAAAAAACAAACTTACACTGCCATCTCCTGGCAACAAGTCAGACCACAGGAACATTGAAGGGTCAATACACTGCAAGAAATGGGACCGGGCTTATTTTAAATAACCCATTAAAAGTTCAGTGTGGGTGTTTGTGGGGGTCACTGACTGATAGACAAGTTTCCCATCAAGCCTTATAATATAATCATACATAACCAGTGCCACACTTTGGAGGAAGCCCCGTATTCTGCTGTCGAACTGTTACCAAGGCAACAAAATTCCATTTGAGTGCTGCAGGTTGCTGCAAACCCACAATAGACTCACTCAGTACTGGGTCAAATTTTACACTGTGACCTGCTGCTTTCAGCTTTAAAAAAAACAATGTCCTTTCACAAAGGCTGCTTGCACCACGTAGCTCAAGACAAGAAAGGGGTAAGGATGACAAGACATTGGTCTGGTAGTGGGTGAGAGGACAAACAGCGAGGCCATCATGTTCATTGCTTTAGTGGTGGAATTCGTAAAAGCAAGAGAAATAAGGGCTTGAATGGTTAAATGCAGAAACCCAGAAGTGACAATCAGCTTTTCCTTGCTCCTCAAGGGTGTGCTGTTTTTATAGCCCTCTCCAGTGTAATCTTCATTAATAAGTGAAGTGTGGGGAACTATTCTTGTCATAAAATACCTTGCAATGTTTTCTTCATTGCATAAGGTATAACTGGATTATTAATGCTGTATTAAGTCATAATTACTGCTCAATAGCCTCTCTAGCTCTTAAAGAAAATCTACTTATATAGGTATGGATTTCAGATTTCATTCCTCATGATATTTTTTAAAAATCACATTGCTGTTTGACATAATTTTTCCATTATTATTTGTTAAACATTTTTGCCATTTCAGTCTCTATCTTATTCTCTTAGGATTTTGTAAAGAACAAAATATTGTAAAATACCCAGGAGAATAAGATAAAAAGCGAAATGGGCAAAACTTTTAACAAACACAACAGAACCAAATGAGGTCAAACAGGTGGAATTTTGAAAAATTATCGAGGAATAAAATCTAAACACACATCAATTATAGTTTTTTTTAACTCCCTTATCTGCTGCCTACAAGAATTCTTCAATGTATTAGACTGTTCAAGTGAGATCATTGCTGTTGGTCCCCAGAGGTGCTGTTGAGTTGAGGCCTGATGACAACTGCCCAGGAAAGGGGTAATCCACCACATTTTAGTGGGCAGCTTCCTTCAAGGTCAGAAGAGAACTTTCTCACTTTGCCACAGATTGCAAAATCCAGGCCAATGTAAATAGTGTCTTCAGTTCAACGACAAAAAACATGTAAGAAGGTAACAAGCTAAAGCCAAAATCCATTATTTAGTTCTCTTTTTTACCTCCTTTCCTGTTGTTTCTTTGTCTTTGAGCTTTCTTTAAAACAATCATCTCCTCCAGTTTCAACTTGGCACAGATGTAGTGAATTACAGTGTCTGATTCTCAGACCAGCTTTCCTTTCTTTTTCAATCTTTTTATTGAATTTCAAATTAATTCAAATTGATGTACATAACATTAATAATTATACATATGATACAAAGAGATCAGGATAACAATAATAACAGTTAATATTTATACTCACAAGGAGTAAAATATGTAATCTAGACCTCCCGCTCTCTTGCTAAGTGAACATGATGGAGAAAAAAATTGAAAAGAAATTTAATTATATGAAGAGAAAACCCCCAAATCAATAAAGTATAATAATAGACAAAAGCAAACCAAAAACTTGCAAAGAAAAAAAACTGGACTGATATTTCTTTAATTAAAAAAAACAAATTATCATGTTGTCAGCTCCACTCCTCTATATTCAAAGGTTATTGAAGGGGATTCAAAAAAGGTCTGCTCATATCATATGGAAATATTGAATAAATGGACTCCAAACTTCCTCAAATTTAAGCAAAGGATCAACAGTACCACTCCCAATTTTTTCTAAGTTTAAACATGTTATAGTTTGAGAAAACCATTGAAATGTAGGGGGTATTGGGTCCTACCATTTGAATAGAATGGATCTCTTGGCCATTAACGTAACAAAAGCAATTATACGACAAGCAGAAGCGGATAGATGGCCAGAATCCATCATTTAGACCAGTTTTCCTGAAGTACAAGTTCCAATCTCACCATTGTTTTGAGGTAAGCCTCAATAAATGTGGCAGTTTGTGCACACTTCTACCCAGGCTGTCCTCTGATTGATTCCAATCACACATTGAAAGGTTAACCATTAATACTCACTAATATGGGGGAGCAAACCATGCAGTTGAACAAGAAGGAAAGCAGAGCTTTCTCACACACTAAAAAGTAACACTCTTAGAGTCACATCTATCAACCCTGAAAGTTTCCTTGAAAGTGGCATCGTAGGTAGACAGGGTGGTGAAGAAGGCTTTTGGCATGCTGGCCTTCATCAGGCAGGGCATTGAGTATAGAAGTTGGGATGTTATGTTGCAGTTGTACAAGATATTGGTGAGATTGCATTTGGAATAGTGTGTTCAGTTTTGGTCACCCTGGTATAGGAAAGATGCCATTAAGCTGGAAAGAATGTGGAGGAGATTTACAAGGACTTAAGCGACTGAGTTATGGACAGAGGTTGAGCAGGTTAGGACTTTTTAAAATGGAGTGTAGGAGAATGAGGGGTGATCTTATACAGGTGTATAAAATCATGATGGGCATAGATAGAGTGAATGCACACAATCTTTTTCCCAGGGTTGGGGAATCAAGAACTAGAGGGCATAGGTTTAAGGTGAGAAGGGAGAGATTTAATAGGAGCCTGAGGGACAATTTTTTCCACCCAGTCAGTATATGAAATAAGCTGCCATGAGGCATGTACATTGACAACATTTAACAGGTACTTGCACATGGATAGGAAAGGTGGAAAGGTTCAGAGGGATATGGGCCAAATGTGGGCAAATGGGACCTGCTTAGATGGGAAGCTTGGTCAGCATGGACTAGTTGGGCTGAAGGGCCCATTTCTGTGCTGTACAACTCTATCAGTCATGATCCCAGATCCCTTTATCAACATTCCTGGGAATGGTCTGTCCCCAGAGCAGGGTTAACAGTAAAGTTGGGTACAGAATGTCATATGGGAGTGACCCTGAAAGTATTCAATATTGACACAGAACTCCATGACTCTGCTTCTCTTTCCACAGATGAATTTGACAAGAAGCATGTGCTGATAAGTTTATTGGACATTGTAAATTGCCCCTTTAGTAATTTGGCAGCAAAAGAATAGTTTGCAGGGGGGTAAGGGAATAAGACTGATGGGTGTACTCCAAGAGCCAGCATAGTCTCAAATAAAAAACAGAAGATGCTGGAAACACTCAGCAGGTCAGGCAGCAGAGTTAATGTTTCAGGTTGAAGACCCTTCAAAAGAAATGAAAGGTTAATTCTGGTTCTCTTTCCACATGTGCTGCCTGACCTGCAGAGTGTTTCCAGCAATTTCAGTTTTCATTTCAGATTTTCAGCATCTGCAGTTTCTGATCTTCATTTGCCACTTGAATTGATGGTCCGAACTGTTTCTTTCTATGTCGTAAGGAAGCGTGAGGAAATTTGTAACTGACCATTTTTCCCTCCATAGCTCCGCCTTTGAAGATAAACAGTAAAGTGTGTGGCAAAATGCAGACCTGGGATTCTGTGAGGTTCCTGGCTGGCTACATCACATCAGCCACACACCCTCAAAACCCCACTCTGCCAATTTTACCGGAACGGTGTCTTGAATGCTGTTCAAACTTTTTCCCATTCATCTCACAGCTTGTCAAGTTAATGTTACACCAAACACCTACTGTTAAAATATTGTTCTGAACTTGGACAACAATTCTGAAATATATATTCATGATAAACACATTAAAACTGTTCAGCAAGAGCTTGTAAAACTCTGTCAAAATTTCCAGATCTCCTTGCACTGTGTAAAATGGTAGAAGGGTCACTGAACAAGCTGCAATGGGCAAATGTGCTGATTCATTGCTAACCAGTGCAGCATCATCAGTGCTGGAGGCACCAGGGTAATGGAGTTAATCTGGTGGAAATTAATCCTTCAAACTGCAATGCGTGTTCCTGCTTTGGCAGCTCAGTGGTTGAGTCACTGAACAGCTGAACTACAGCAGAAAGAATCCCTCAGTTTATACCTAAAAATACCACTCGCTGTTGTTGCAATCAACCCCTCCGACCATACAACATATGGAAGCCATTTACCATGCACACACATCAGTGATAAAGGCCCCTGTTTATATAGTCATAAACCAGTTATGTGGGACTGTCCAATCAGCTGCTCATATTACAATTATCTTGGCTACCAGGTACAATTAACAGGTACAATTATCTTGGCTGCTTACATAGAATGCACGGCACAGAATCAGACCATTTGGCCTAACCAGTCCATGCTGGCATTAATGCTCTACTGGAGACTCATCAAAATCTATCATCATAACCTTCTTCTCCCTTCTCCCCCAGTTACTTGCCCAGCCTCCCCTGAACTGTTCATCGCAACCACTCCTTGGAGGAGCCAATTCCACATTCCCATCACTCTATGCAAACGTTCTCTCTACATCCACTCTATCATAATCTTCCACCACGTTAAAGACGTCTATTAGGTCACCTCTCATCTTGTCAGAGACTGTTCATCCTTCCTGATATGCATATATTTCTGGTATCAACCTTGTAAATCTTCCGTGCACCCTCCCAGTGCCTCTCTATACTCTTCATTTACTATTGTCTTTTCCCTGGATTCCTTTCAAAGGCTGTAATGCATTTACTCCCCTTCTCTGCTCCAGTGCAGTCCCCATTACTACATCCAACAGTGAAGGGGCTTTTTTACATATTGAACTAGAAAGGAATCTTGCACCTATTGAAGGAATTGCATTTCCTTGTCCAGTTTACCTGCCTCTGTGGTGCAATTAAGGTTGGGGTGCTTGAAATCTCATCTTATTTCATTTTTTATGCAATTTTCTGCTTATTTTTCCTCCACCTCTCTTTCACTATATGGCAGTCCACAAACTGTGCCTATTAGTAAGATTGATTCTTTATCATCATTTATCTCCATGAATATGAATTTTGTTTTGTCTTCCTTTATAGGCTGCCCCCAGAACACCCTACACAAAAGATGCATTTCACTGTATGTTTTGATGTACATGTGACTAATAAAGATCTTATCTTATTATTCCTAATAATTACAACTCCTTCACCTCCCATTAGACCATGAATAGTGAAGCAGCCTATTCCACCATCACAGCTGATCCCATATGCAACCTTCCTGCCCTTTCCCCATAATCCTTGATTCCCTCACCAATTAGAAATCCTTCCTAAATATACCCAAGGACCTTGCCCTCATAGCTCTATGGCAAGGAGTTCCAAAGACTCACACCCCTCTGAGAGGAGAAATTCTTCTTCATCTCAGACAGAAATGGGTGTTCCTTTGTTCTGAGACCATGCCCTCTGGATCTGGACTCTCCCATGAGAGGGAATATCCTTTCTGTATTAAGCCTGTCTCACCCCATCACAATCTTCAATGAGATTGCCTCTCATTCTTCTCAAGTCCAATAAGTAGAGTTCTAAATGTTTAGCTTTCCTCATAGGACATTCCCTGTGAACTTCCCCTGAACTGCCCCCACTGAAACAATCCCTCTTTAAATAGGGGCATTAAAATTCTTGCATTACTCTAGATGTGACTCACTAGTACCTCGCACCATTACAGTACAACTTCCCTACTTTTACACTCTAATCCTCTTGAAAGAAGGGCCAACATTCCATTCTAGGAAAAATCGATTCCAAATGAAGGGTCTTCAACCTGAAACATTGACGCTTTCTCTTTCCACAGATGTTCCCTGACCTGCTGAGTGTTTCCAGCATTTTCTGATTTTATTTCCAACATTCCATTGGCCTCTTCTATTACCTGCTGCACTTCTGTGCTGGCTTCCTGTGTTTCATGCACAAGGACCCTCCCAAATCCCTTTGTGTTGTAGCTTTCTGCAGTTTTTTCTCTATTTGAATAATCCCCTGTTTTTTTGTTCTATCTTCCAAAATGAACACATTTTTCCACATTAAATTCCATTTACCAACAATTTGCCCACTCACTTAACCTTTCAACATCCCTCTGCAAACTGTTTGCATCTGCTTTCCAACTTGCTTTCCCATCTATTTTTGAGTCATTGGCAGATTTTGCTACCATCTATTGGCTTCCTTCCTCCAAATAACTCATATATTATGTAAACAATTGTTTTCTCAGCACTGATCCCCATGGCATCCCTTTTTATCCTCTCCATCTATTCTATGTCCTGCAGTATTTAATTCCCAGTCCTGATTTTCCTGCAGCCATACCTCAACCATCACTGCTATGTCCAAAGCATGATTATGCACAGCTCCCTGTTTCATTACAGAAGCCGTGTGCATTCTGTACAGACAGTTTTACTCACTTTTAATAGGATCACCTCTCACTCTTTTTAGACTCCAGTTTTAAAACTTTATTTCTAAAGGATGTCATTAAGCTGGAAAGGATACAGAAAAGATTCACAAGGATGCTACCGGGAGGGGTTGAGTGATAAGGAGAAGTTGGATAGGCTGGGACTTTATTCCCTTGGAGTGTAGGAGGCTGAGGGGTGACCTTATAGAGGTTTATAAAATCATGAGGAGTGTAGATAAGGTAAATGGTCACAGTCTTTTTCCCAGGTTAAGGGAGCCTGAAACTAGAGGACATAGATTTAAGGTGAGAGGGGAAAGATTTAAAAGGGACCTGAGGGGCAACTTTACCACACAGCAGGTGGTGGATATACAGAATGAGCTACCAGAGGAAGCTGTAGAGGCAGGTACAATTACAATACTTAAAATCGTTTGGAATATGGGTAGGAAATGTTTAGAGGGATTGTCCCAAATGCAGGCAAATGGGACAAGCTTGGATGAACATCTTGGACAGCATGGATGGTTTCCGTACTGTACAACTCTAAGTTCTCTTGACATCAATGTCCTCCTTTACTTTATTCTTTCTCATGTTCTTTTTTCCTGCTTTATGTTCAGGCTGTGAATCTTTCCCCCTTTCTTAATATTTTAAAGCCGTTAATTCCTTCTCAACAACACATTCCATTAAGACAAGGGTCCCTTTCAGTTTAGATGGAGCCTTCGGCACAGCTCCTTACTACCCAGAACTGGTGCCAGTGTCCCATGGACAGGCACTGCCCTTTTTCACATCAGTCCTTCAACCATGTGTTAATTCTCCTGACCTTTCTGTTTCCGTGCCAATCTACATCCAGTTCAGACAAGAGTCCAAAGATTAAAACATTCCAGGTCCTGCATTTTTAGAGTCAATTTCTGATACTCTTTCAGCAGCAGCACTTCCTTCCAACAGTGCCCATCACAAATAAGTTTTACTCCTTCTTTCCGAGTTTCTACACAAGTCAGATTCTCATAACCTTGGCACCAGGTAGGACGTACACCCTTAAAGATCCAACGTCTTGGTTGCAGATGATGCTAGAAAAAGTCCCCTAGCACTAGTACAATTCTGTTCTGCTCCTCACTACCTTTGACAGTCTTCTGAGCCAGGGTGCCTTGGTCTGCATTGCAGTTGTCCACCCTGCAGTCTCTTTCCTTGTCCTCATGGGCAGTGAGATCATTACACTTATTCGATAAGGTTTGTATTTATGGGACATCCTTCCCAACCTCTCAAAAGTTCCTGTGATCCGGATCCCTAACAATTACACCCTCCACTTCCTGAACCTCTGAGATGTGACTATATTCTGTATGAAATGGTCTGGATATTCTTTCCCCAGTGTTATTCAGCAGAGTGTCTCAAATGACACCACAGCTCAACAACTCTGAGCTGGAAACATCTCTGGCAGAAAAGTTTGAATCATCTTGCTGCCCACAAATTCCCACATGTTGCAGTCCAAGCACGTAACCTGTCCTGCCATACATTGGAGTACCCCTGCTTTATTTGCTTAATTTAGGTAAAGTTGTTATTTGTTAAGCTATAAAAGTAACACAGTTCATAATAATTTCCTCATTTAGACAAAAAAACCTTAATACTCACCAGCCAATCACCTACCTTCCTGCCGTAAAATACAAATACAACACCACTTTCCTCATTGCACAAAATTCCTTCACCAAATTCCTGAGTATCATTACCAGTAGTAACTGTGTTGTTTTGTGGGTTAACAGGAACTCCCTATATCCATACCAGCAACAGACCTGAGTCAGGCCCTGCTAATGTAATTACTTGGTTGTATTGTGAAGGGCCATGGCTGTCACGTGACACCATTGATCACCTGGGTCGAAAGCCACATCACTGTCAATCAAGGTCTGGCAACCAGTTCTAACAAAACACCCAGTTACCTGCACATCTCCCACGAGCAAGCGGCTTGTCTACCACTAACTTTGTGAAAGAAACTATAAGTTACGATTAAAGTTGAGCTCAATGCTAAAAGTTAATTGCAAAACATATCTTAGTTCAAGAAAGAGATAAATTCACAAATTCTTAACAAATATCCTTCAAGCTCTTAACCAGTTATTCATGCCAAGTTAGAGCTGCACCAACACTAATGGCTGCAGAAGCAAACAACAGCTGGAAAGGGAAAAAAAATGCTGAACTTCAGTGTAAAAATCAATATGCTAAGCAAGTTAGATGGACTGACAAAGAGAACGCAGCACAAAATTACTTTTGTAAAGTGGCTTAAATAAATTCACAAACTCAGTGATTTTCTTTGAGGGCACTTCGAACATCATATGAAATTCTGAACATTCATTGTGCCATCAGGAGGACACCTCTGTACACAAGTGGATGTATGTTATTTATCTGTGCACGTGTAATTCCAAAGAGCCAACAATAACCAGGCTGCATTTCACATGTGTGGATAGAATTGAGCTCCGCTGACATGCCCCAGTAAGGCCAAATATGCTGCCAATTTCTGGTGCATCATGTAACAAGAGGGGCTCTTGACCAAGGAATGAAGTGTGATCATCAATCAAGCAACAACCTGGAAAAGAGACAACACCTGCGGGAAAATAGGTAAGGTGGCAGTGGTTGGGGTGGGGGGGTGTGGTGGTGGGATGTGTGGAGATGGAAGCAATGAGAAATTAGGTTGGCAGGAAAGTGACTCAACGTCAGTCCACCACCAACCAAATTGGCAATGACTTAATGGACATAATTGCCAACTTGCGTCTGCAGCGGGCAGCCTGCAGGGAGCAGCCTGCTTACCAATTTTACCTGTGGCAGATGCAACAGCCCGTGATAACACTGCAATCAGTAACTTCATGGCCCAACATATGCCCATTACTTGCATGGCCGAGGATCAATCCATGGCCCAATGGGAAGTCCAGAAGGGCATGGCATACCTCAGGCATCAGGCATACCTCAAAGTGAGATGACAAACTGGTGAAGTTTCTTCACAAGACTGCATGCATGCTAAACAACAAAAATTGCATGCAATATAGCCAAACTGCCTCACCATGAATAAATCAGATGGAAGTTCTGCAGTCTAGTCATGTTTGGTGATGGATAATTGAACAGCTAAAGGAAGATGAGGCTCCAAGAACATCATATTCCTCAACGGTGGCAGGGCCCAGCATGCGAGTGTTAAAGACAAAGCTGGAGAAGTCACAGCCTCATTCAGCCAGAGGGCCAGGTGGATCATCCATCTGGTCTTCCTCCTGAAACTCCCACCTTCGCAGCAGCCAGTCTTCAGCCAATTTGATTCATTGTCATAATATCAAGAAAGGGCTGAGAACACTGATAGTACAGAGGTTTCACAACCGGACAACATTCTGTCATGCTTAAGACCTGTGCTCCAGAACTGGCCACGTTAGACTTGTACATTTATAATACAGGCCTCTACATATGTGGAAAATAACTCACTTATATTCTGTGCATGGAAAGTTGGACATATCCAATCAAGCACCTCCTTTCCAATAATTTGCTCACCGATTCCCAGTTTGGGTTTCATCAGGAACACTCAGACCCAAACCTCATCATAACCTTGGTCCAAACTTGGACCACTGAATTTGAGAAGTGAGATGAGAGTGACTGTCCTTGTCATTAAGGTAATATTTGGCCGGGTGTGGCATTAAGAAGCCCCAATAAAACTGAAATCAATGGGGATCAAGCAACAAACAACTGGAGTCATACCTTGCACTAAAAATGATGGTTGCAGTTGCCAGAAGTCAAGCTTCAGAGGACATCATTGATGGATTTCCTCAGGGCAGCGTCCTGGGCCCAATTGTCTTCCACTGCTTCATCAATGATCTTCCTTCCATCGTGAAGTCAGAAATAGGGATGTTTGCTGATGACTGCGCAATCTTCAATTCCATTTGCAACTCCTCAGCAAATGAAGCAATCCACACTTGCACACAGCAAGATCTAGATACCTTTCATACATTGACTGGTAAATGGCAAATAACAGTTACGCCACAAAAGAGCCAAGCAATGTTGATCTTCAACAAAGTCCAATCATGTACTCTTGACATTCAATAGCAAGTTAACACACAAGACCTTACTTTTGAGATCTATGGCTTCAATGGAAATGGCATTAAGGAACCTGAAGGGATTTCAGACAATTCAGGATGGAGATACGAATTTATTGGGGAGAGATACAAGGGTAATAATAGTGGAATCAACCACATCTTCTCCATCAGGACTTGATCACTGGTCTTAAGGGCAGTTTCAGCAGGAAACCAGCTCACCCTAAGTACATGAGAGGCAGGAGCGATGTGGGTTACATGACTGCAAAAGGCAGGAGGAAAATCTTCCAGCTTCTGTCTGCCCCTTCAGAGTGGTCTTCTGTCATAACTGTAATAAAGCTGGACATGTAGCGGTTAGCGTAATGCTATTACAGCATCAGCAACCCAGGTTCAATTCTGGCCACTATCTGTAAGGAGTTTGTATGTTCTCCCCGTATCTGCATGGGTTTCATCTGGGTGCTCTGGTTTCCTCCCACATTCCAAAGACATACAGTTACGAAGTTGTGGGCATGTTATGTTGGCACCGGAAGCGTGGCGACACTTGCTGGCTGCCTCCAGAACACTACGCAAAAGATACATTTCACTGTGTGTTTCGATGTACATGTGACTAATAAAGATATCTTATCAGTTTATGGAAAGAAACAGAATGTGGCTAACATGAAGAAGGGCAATCCATGGAATGCTCAGATGCAAAATGGTATAGCCACAGATGGCGATATGTCAAAAGCCAGCATTGAGTTCACAGCTACCATTAAAATAAATGGTTAGGACATTGTAATGGATGCAAATACTATAGCAGACCGCTCAGTAATAGCTGAGATGCCCACGAACACAACTTTGGACAAACTCTTCTCGTGGTAAACATGCCCTGTCATGTACTATCTCCAGGAGAGGGTTACAAACCCCAGAAGAATAAAGTCCACATGAGCCCAAGGTAATTGAGACATGGTGCTGCCAATAATATTAGCTAACTCTACCTAGAAACCAACAGTGTTGGGCAGGGACTGGGTTGAAGCACTTGGGGTTAACATGTTCTACCTTAGTTCAATGTTCGGGAGGCAGCACAAACAGACAAGGAGCAAACAGACTCACCTGTCCCTTGGGAATAACTCATTTCGTCTTTGCTTCAGCACAATAGAAAGGTGGCAAGAGACAGACAGACACCCAACCTAGCCAATGGTGAAAGCAGAGCTGGGAAGTTTCTGAGTGGCGCTTAAACCCAACTTCCAGTTACAGCAGTAAAATAGACTTCATCAGAGACGCTCAGGGCTTTGGTGATGCCAGATGAGCAGGTTTTACAAAATATCAGATGTTATTCTATTAATAATCCAACACACCTTTATCTCAGCTTTTTTGCATGTTACACAGTGGAATAATAAATTTTACAGTGAATCCAGCAAGTTTAAAGGGAGCATGGGAAACAAGGCCCAGTATGTTACAAGGGAGTGTTGTATGCAGAACCAGGTAGTTTAAAGGAGCACAGCAAACAGAACCAGGTGAGTTTAAAGGGAGCATGGGAAACAAGGCCCAGTATGTTACAAGGGAGTGTTGCATGCAGAACCAGGTAGTTTAAAGGAGCACAGCAAACAGAACCAGGTGAGTTTAAAGGGAGGGCAGGAAACAAGGCCCTGGTGAGTTAAAGGGAGCAAAGGAACTAGGGCTCAGTGAATGAAAGTGTTTGGCACCAGTTTATGGAAGGAAACAGAATGTGGCTAACACAGGGAAGGGCAGTCTCAGAGGCCCTGATTGGGTCAGATGGCTTTTTTGTTTTGAGCTGTATGCCCTGTGCAATCCCTGGAATGTGCTCAAGGCTGAACCAGGCCATTTGCAACATTGGTGTTGTGTAGAAGTCTGTGACGCATAACTACAGCGTTACTATGAGCGGTGTTTCCCACCCATAGGATATTGTACAAGACTACCCTTTCTTGAGTTCACCTGCTGCTTAAACCGTCATCCAACACTATGTTACATCTACACTTGGCTCTCCAGTGCATTCCGGGCCAACTTTCCTCCTTCACCCACCCCTGAACCCATCCTCTCTGACCAATTGTTTGGACATCTGTCAAAGGTCAAATTTTAGAAAAGCAAGATACTGCAGGTGCTAGAAACCGGAAACAAAGCAGAGAATGCTGGAAACACTCAGCAGGATCCCAGGAGGCAGAACCAGTGGTGATGTTTCAGGTCAATGGCTGTTCTGAACTAATGGAAGGTCATTGACCTGAAACCTTAAATCTGTTTCTATCACCACAGGTGCTACCAACTTGCTGAGTAGTTCCATGATTTTCTGTTATTTCAGATGTAATACTTTGTTTGCTCATCCATGGAATGTCAAATGATGTTACAGATATAAGGTTATTAGTGTGAGGGCATGTTCTTGGGAAGCGAGTTTGTGGAGTGGGGAGGAGGGGTTGATTCTCAGAGAGAACAGCAAACCTGCACACCAGTGCATACAGAACAGCATGCACTCTCCCTCCCTATAGTGTGTTTACCTCTCCATTTTTGTGCTGTTCCCTGCCTCTCCCTAATTGGTATATCGCTCTCCAGTTTACGTTGTTCCCTTTCTCTGTCCCAGTTGCTCATTCTCTCTTCCCTTGTCTCCAGGCCAATTCTGTTGCCATCATTTTCATAACCACACACGCACCAATGAAGCAATGGCCACCCATACAAGGACTATTTCTCTCCAGCCACCAACAGTGGAAGTTAAAGACAAATCAGCCAACCCAACAGAAAGAACGATCGGGAACCCCACCACCCCTACCCGCACTTTAAGATGCTGCCCATCTGGCCTCTCCACCCTCCCTCTCCAGTTCTTATTCAGGGTCATTGAAATGTCAACTGTCCATTTCCCTCCACAGATGCTGCTCGACCTGCTGAGTTCCTCCAGCAATTTGTTCTTTGCTCCAGATTCCAGCATCTGCAGTCTCGCGTCTCTTTTCTCTCTAGAATGTTAAATTCACAGCTCGGTGGTGGGGAGGTGGGGGCAGTGCGGGGAACATCAGGATGGTCTTTTCGTATGCACGGCAAACAGAAGAAAACCATTCAGCCCATCGAGTCTATGCCAGCTCTCAACTCAATTCCCCCACTGATCTCTCCCACATGCCCATCATTTCCCTCTGATTCTCCTTCCATCCACTACACCTTGGGCTATTTATAGAGGCCAATTAAGAGCACTGCAAAGAAACCCACACAATCACAGAAAGAGCATGCAAACTCCACACAGACAGCACCAGAGGTCAGGATTGAACCAGAGTTGCTGCTCTACTGTTAGGATAGTAGAAATTGTGTAATTCTCTCACCCAAAAGGCTGTGGAGTGTGGGTCAATTAACGTCTTATCATATTCCAAATACTCCAGTTACTAATTTTTATTTCTCTGATGCAGATTCACAATCATTACAGAGGGGAATAAAACAAATTAATATAGATTCACACATCCGCACAGATGTGTGTTTTGCTTATATAGCAGTTATCAGACACATACACAGATAAACTTAGTCTAGTTACAATCAAAAAAATCAGCTTATTTTACACTTTCAACTGTTGGTGTGACTTATCAATTTATATTTGTTCTGTTCCTGTCAAAAAAAAACAAATATTGGTTTAAATTTAGATCCAAATTAAAAAAAAATAGGTTGCTAAGATGGCAGCAGTGGTTTGATGAAGCACTGAGCAGTGGAGAGAGCTCATGCAGAGAGGAGGGGAGGTAGACACCCCAGCCACACTGATGATGATGATAATGATGATGATGATGATATCTTTATTAGTCACATGTACATCAAAACACACAGTGAAATGCATCTTTTGCATAGAGTGTCCTGGGGGGGGGGGGGGGGGGGGGGCAGCCCGCAAGTGTCACCACGCTTCCGGCGCCAACATAGCATGCCCACAACTTCCTGACCCGTACATCTTTGGAATGTGGGAGGAACATACTCAAACTGATTCTGCACCTGTGTTAAGGTTAAGTTGCAAAACATCCCCAGCATTAAGGCCCTAGTCAGACTCTATTGACTGCATTGGACAGGTTATGTCAGTCACATGCCCCACACTAGACTCCCAAAACAGACATTCTAATCTGTATTCTGTTATGGGAAGAGATTACCAAGCAGACAGGGCAAGAGGTTCAAGGATATGCTGGAAACCTTCTTGTAAAAATCTACGAACCCTTATGGAATCTGGGAAAACCTGACTCATGAGGACTCACATGGAGGAGGTGTCTTTGCAATGGCATTGAGAACCTTGAATTCTCACATTGAAAGTAGACAGAAACCTTCTGTAAAGTGGGAGGGGGTTATGTGGAGCATAAATACCAGCAGACCCCAGTTGTATTGAAAGCCCAGTCTCTGCACTGTATTTTCAATGCGATCCCTGCCTCTCTCATTAAAGCACACACCTGAATACACACTGCCGCATGCAAGACCACTAAAACTACTAAGAGCGGGATGTTTCTTAATCCTGTGAATCCAGGATATTTAGCACCTACAGTGGTCCAGTCCATTCCTTTTTCATCAACTCTGCAACTTAAAATTAACTTGCTTTCTCTTTTCCTCAGTTCTGACACAGGGGATTCAACCTCAAATGTTAACTCTGTTTCTCTTTCCACAGGTGCTGCCTCACCTGCTGAGTGTTTCCAGTGCTTTCTGTTTTTATTTTGAAATTCCACTAGCCGCATATTTCTTTGGTGTTCATTCCTAGCCAGCTCAATTTTCCATTTAAAAAACCCCTCTGTATTTCTGTTTCTACTCAGAAATACATCCTTGTAACAGCAACTTAAGGTTGGCACTGTGGCACAGCTAGTAGAGCCATTGCTGGGTTCAATCCTGACTTTGGGTGCTGACTGTGTGGAGTCTGCATGTTCTCCCTGTGACCACATGGGTCTTCTCTGGGTGCTGCAGTTTCCTCCCACGTCCCAAAGGTGTGCAGGTAGGTAGTTAACTGGCCAGTGTAAACTGTCCTTAAGGTGGGTGAGATGGGAATGTGTGGAGGATATGTTATGGGGAAAATTAGTGGGGGAAGGGGATTGCTCAGTGACATGGTGTAAACTCAATGAGACAAGTGGCTTCCTTCTATGTTGTAAGGAAATATGGAAAAATCCAAATAGTCCCACTTATATGCTTACAAAATTTTCCTTTTTAAACTTTTACTGTTATTTCCCCAAGAAAGTTACTATTAAGTTTGTCACCATGCTTTTTCGTAGTGTATTCCATTTCAGAATTTAAAAAAAAGCGGTTTGCTCATCCTTGTGGTGTCTTTAACAATTATCTTAATTGTAGGAACATAAAAGCCTAGAATTAGACAAAAGAGGTCTGTAGGGGTACGGATGGGAGGGAGGATGGATGATTACAAGGACAGGAGTGGACAGGACCATACAGAGATTTGAAAAGCAGGAAGAGATTTTTAAAATTGAGATACAGCTAGACTAGGAACCGATGTAGTCCAGTAAGTAATGGAGTGAATAGGACATAGTGTGAGCTTGGGTTTTTAACAGCAGAGGTTTCAATAAGCTCAAGCAGGCAACACAGTGGCACAGCTGGTGACCCAGTAATCTAGGTTCAATCCTGACCTCCAGTGCTGTCTGTGGGAGTTTGCACGTTCTACTTATGACTGCATGGGTTTCCTTGGGGTGTTCTAGTGTCCTCCCACATCCCAACGATGTATGAGTTGGTAGATTAACTTGCCTCCTCAATTGCCCCAGTGCGTAGGTGAGTGGGAAAGTGAGAAAAATAAAATGGGATTCGAGCAAATGGGTGTTTGATGGTCAGCGTGGATTTGAAGGACAGTGAGGCCTGTTACCATTACATTTGACTCTATAACTAAACTTATGGAAGGTGGAACCCACCAGGAAAGCACTGGAATTCCTGCTTGAACAGTCAGGATGAATGGAGGTGGCAAATGGAAACAAATGCAGTCTTATTCAAGGCCACAATTTATGTTGGAAACATCCCACGTGCTACAGGTGAGTACTTCTGAGACACAAACTTTAAGAAATGTTCTGTTTCCCGTTACCAAGCAGCCTTTTGGAGCAGATATGGGCGATGCAGACACTCATTTTCTGCTCGTCTCTGCCCAATCCAACCATGATGATTAAAAATCAGCCACAGCACAGACTAGAGACACAGAGAGGCCAGACCAGATGGTGATGACAGGTACCATTCACTGATGACAAACCAGCTGGCATCTCTTTTTGAACTGTCACCTTCTGACACCATAAGACCATATATAGGAGCAGAATTAGGCCATTCAGCCCATCGAGTCTGCTCCATCATTCAGTCATGGCTGATTTTTTAACCCCATTTTCCTCCCTTCTCCCCATAACCCTTCACCCCTTTACATATCAAGAACCTATCAACCTTTGTCCTAAATACACCCAGCGGCTTGGCCTCCACAGTCCTCTGTGGCAACGAATTCCACAGATACATCACTCTGGCTGAAGAAATTCCTCCTCATCTCAGTTTTAAAAGGACGTCCCTTTATTCTGAGACTGTGCCCTCTGATCTTAGACTCTCCTACTAATGGAAACATCCTCTCCATGTCCACTCTATCCAGGCCTTTCAGTATCTGGTAGAGTTCAACGAGATCCTGCTTCATCCTTCTGAATTCCACTTAGTACAGGCCCAGAGGCACTAAATGTTGGTCATACGTTAAGCCTTTCATTCTCAGGATCATTCTCATGAACCTCCTCTGGACCGTCTCCAGGGCCAGCACATCTTTCCTTAGATACAGGGCCCATAATTGCTCACAATATTCCAAATGCGGTCTGACCAACGCTGCAAAAAGCCTCATGTATTCCATTTCAGGACACTTCTACTTTGTGCTTACTTGATGCTCATTTAAACAATGTGTCATTTTGTTATTCCTGTGTTGGCTATTTTAAGTACATTTACCACAGCAGAAAATAGGTTTCCTCACAGACCCAGCTGACAAATGCAAAACTTCAACGGATCAAGAAAACTGTCCAGATAAACATTTTTGCAATATAAGATCCAATTTTATTTCTCTCGTTCACACACACATACTCGTATACATAATCATGAATGCCATTGTGATATGTGTGTGGGGCTATAAGTGGTGGGGATGGGGAGAAGCAGATGGTTTATGAAGAAGGAAAAGGATGAGCCAAAAAGGGTAGGAGAAAAAGGAGAGAGGGAGCAGGGAAATGGAAGACAGTACAGTTACTACATTGCCAGTGTCGAACTGGAAAAATGGAAGCTCACCTTGGATCTGGATATTATTAATTTTAAAACAAACTGTAAGCTTAACCAGATAAATAATCAAGCTTATTTATTGGATTTCCCTCCTCAGTTCCACAAACATCCGGCGCAATTATTAATCCAAGCTCTCCACTTTAGGAAGGTGATTCCTGTCTCATCACTAGAGCTAGAGTCCACACCAGACAACATCACAGTATGTTTTAACAACTGCATGGAGTAGGATTTTTCCAGAAAGAATGTACTTCCTTGGACTGACTCAGAGACAAAACACTTGTAGAGTCATGGAATTATGGACTCATGCAGCACAGAAACAGGCCTTTCTGCCCATCAATTCCATGCCAAACATCTAGCGCCTATTTCCACTAATCCCATTTTATTCTCCCCACATTCCCATCAACTCCATCTCCCCTAGGTTCCACCACTCACTTGCAAACTCCACACAGACAGCACCTGAGGTCAGGATTGAATCTGGATCACTGGATTGTGAGGCAGTGGCTCTTGGAGCTGCACCACTGTGCTGCCCCTAATGTTTGCCCTTTCTGAATATTTGAGGGAAAGAATATTGGAAGCTGGAACTGGAAAGTGTATATCAAAGATAATGCATTGATGAGAGAATTTTTTATTAAACAAACTGCACGGATGGTGAACAATAGTATTCACTCCATCGTACTGTCTAGTATTGTCTAGATGTCTATATAGACAACAGTAAAGTGAGCCTGAGGTACTTTGAGAGCCAGCTGCTTCCAGGATAAGCTATAGGTTAAAAGGAGAGATACCACATTCTTGGGAAGCAGGAGAACCAGAATCCTGAACAGAGGCAAACCAGAGGAATGAGATGTTTCTGGAGATTATTCTGTGGCTATATTTGAAAGGATTGGGTTCATAGGTTTAACCTTGCAGCCCACAGAACCTCCAAACACTGCTTAAAAGCAAATTTTGGCTATGAAAGATGACAGAGGTCAACCAGGGCAGCACAGATGATTGCGTGTCGCAAACAATTCTTTGCTTTTTCTCCTCTCTGCAGGTCAGGGACCACTGGCATCACTTACCCTTGATAGCTAACCCTAACTTCTCTATGAGGTCAGAGGCATTGGCATTACTTACCCATGATAGCAAACCCTAACCTCTCTACCAAGTCAGGGACATTGACATCACCTATCCATGATGGTTTATCCTAACCCTTTCTATTAATTGAGGGGACATGGGCATCACTTGCCTGACTGGCATTTAGTGCCCATTCTTGACTGCCCCCTTGGGAAGGAGCGAAGAGCTGCCTCCCTGTTTCCTTACTGGCTGCTTAAGATATTTCTAGTGTTTTAAAGGAAGCTTTTCCAACACATTGTCCCAGTGATTATATATTTTCAGTCCAACACGAGATGCACACACTTCACATAACACCCTTCAATTGCCTAAGATGTTATAGTGCATCCCAAAGGGCACAGCAGCAGGACATCAGAGAATGTTTTGATCATTGGTCCTCTGCTAAACTCTTTAGTTGCCTTGCTGTTCATGTGACTGGCTACTGTATAGTTTCGGAATCGCCTGTTGTTTCTTTTGGAGAGTGGGAGCAGAGAACGGGGCCTGAGGCCCAATTGGGCCCATGCTGTGGGTTGAGAAGTGGGGATAGAGAGGTTGGTGATTAGAAGACTTTGGAGTACTGCTGGTGAAGTTGGAGAAGGTTGAGGAAAATGGATCAGAATTAGTAGTTGAATGGATTAGTAGTTGAATGAACTAATTAGTAGGGATGGATTGGGGAATTAAGGAGGGGATTTGGAAGACAAGCATGCTCAAATAAGGGATTGAAGGTCAGAGAGCAGGCTGGAGACTAGAAGATATTGGGTGAGGGTAAGGGTGATGGTGGGGTTGGATTCAGTGCAGTGTGCATTAAGGTGGCATGCACGCCTGAATGATAGAAGTTCAGGAATCTTCCAGTTATCCCAATCTGGTATCCCAATCCGGCACTATGCTGAGAAGACCATATTGTCCTGGGAGTGTCCAATGATAGGTGCTTCCAGGACAATGTACACCATGATCCAAAGGAAGTGTTACACATCATCCTGTGCACGTGGATATAGAAATTGGGTAATTCCATCAGGAATTTCCAAAGTAGCAGGAAACAAGCCACAAATTAACATGATCACATTTCACCCATGAAAAATTTGATATTCAGTTGCACAACAGTGAAAAAAGCAGCTTCATGAAATTAAATTATTGGCCATATTTGACCATGCAGAGGTAAAAGAGACTAAAATAGTTTATTTTGAAGTTACTTTGGCATTACAAATAAGCTTCCCTCATCAAAGCCTGGTTTGTTCATTTTAACAAACATGTGCCGAGGATTACAATTCTATTTGCAGGATATCAATTTCTATGCAACGTTCAATTCTATTTGCAGCTCCCAAGTAAGCCAACTGATGAGGCTCATTACATTCAGTCTGATTAGTCCAGGGGTTCAGGCTTTCAGATCCCATAGTTCTGACTGTCCGACTGCCCACAGGGTCTAGCTATGAGGAAATGCTTCAGCAGGATCACATCATGTGGCAGGGGAATGGAAAGTAGATTTGGGGATTCATGCCAAACTGACTTAGAGAAAGATTGTGGCTACAGCTAAGAGAGTGCACCCATCTTGGGGATCACATCTGGGGAAAGATAGGAGGGTTTTTTTTGTTTAGAGAACCCAGATGAGATTTACAAGATTAGCTTCAAGGAAGAAGGGTTGGAGGGCAATGGAAAATCTGGAGAAGATGGGCCTGTTCTCATTGGAGCAGTACAGATAGAGGAGATTTGATTGTGATGCTAAATCACAAAGATTCTGGATAAAAACAAATAAAGAGAAATAATTTACAGTCATTGAAAGGGCAAGAACCAGTGTGCAGAGATTTAAGGTGAAAGAACTAAATGAGGCAAAAGAAGGTTAACTTTTGAAATATACTGTCAGTCAGCAAGGAGTCACAGATAACTTCAAACACAGAATTGGATAAATACCCGAAGAAGAAAATTACAAGAAGCTTGGGAAAGAGGAGTGCGACTAAATGAATGATTCTTTGCAGACTTGATGTTGTGAAAGGTTGTACTATTCTATGACAACATCGAAATTATTACCCAGTTTTCATTTTCATTAGATGTATCACTGTCCAATTCACTGAATAAACTCACATTTCTAAATTGAGAATTTCAATTCCTCCACTTATCTTAGGAGACCAACATTTATAACCATGCTCTGACTAACTTCATCCTACACTTCACTACATCACATTGAATTGGTGAGAGTTATTTGACAAATCTAGTGCATTGTATTGTATTGAAGAAATCTAAAGGAGAAAGAGAAAAGAACTTCTGCTATCTAGAAATTTCTTATGATTATTTGTCTTCCCTCCAGTGAATACCAACACAATTCGCCAGTCACCTGCACATCTTCGACAGTAGCACATACATGCATTCAAGTTGCAGTCAACTCATAATCAGACATTAACTGCAAAACAAATCAGAAACCGAAGGTTCAGTAAAAGTTGATGGAAGCTGCTCCAAATCTACAACTTACTATTTCAGACACCAAACCCTTAGACTTGCTCCAGAGAAAATGACAGGAAAGGCAATTTTGCTGATATTCTGACAATATATTCTGCTATTTATCACACAGAACCCAGAGAGGGTCTTTTTCAGTCTGGAAGGATGTAACTAGTGGAATGCCCCAAGGATCAGTTCTTGGTCCTCAAATATATATCTTTTGTGTTAATGACCTGGAGAAGAGGGCAGAGTGTAAAGTATTCAAGTTTGTCGATGGCACCAGGTGACAGTACATGTTGTAATGAGGATATTTGGTCTCTGCAAAAGGATATAGATAGGTTGAGTGATTAGGCAAAAACTTGGCAAATGGATTTATATGTGGGAAAGTGTGAGGTCATGCACTTTGGTAAGAAGAAGCAAAAGGCAGAACACTATCTAAATGGAGAGGAATTGCAAATGAGTTAAGTGCAGAGGGATCTAGGTGTTCTAGTGTATGAATCAAAATATTAGCAGGCAAGTGAACAAGAAGTTAGGAAGGCAAACATATATTGGCCTTTCTTGAAAGGGGTTTGGAGCTTGGAAACAGGGAGTTACTGATGAGGCAACAACAGGAGTACTGCACACACATTTGGTCACCTAACCTATGAAAGGATATAGCAGTATTGGAGACAGGGCAAAAGAGATTCATTGAACATAGAACAGTACAGCACTGGATAGGCCATTCAGCCCACAATGTTGTTCTGATCAAAGCTAAGCTCACTAAACTAATTCCTGGGATGAGAGGGTTATCTTATCACAAGTAGCGAAGGAAGTTGGATCTGTATTCTTTAGAGTTTAGAAGAATGAGGGGGTGATCTTATTGAAACAAGGGTTCCTGAGGGTAGATGCTGAGATGTTTCCACTTGTGGGAGTATCTTGAGCAAGGCGACTTAGTTACAATGTAAAGGTGACGAAGGGAGGGGGTGGTCATTTAAAACTGAAGTGCATAGGAATTTCTTCTCACAGGAGGTAGTGAATCTCTGGAATTCTCTACCCCAAAGAGTTGTGGAGGCTGGATAATTGGAGCTGTTAAAGTGGAAGTAGATACATTTCTGAAGGATTGGGATAGTGTTAGCACAGAGGAAGAGTTGAAGCCTGAAGCAGATCAACCGTAATCATACTCAATGGCAGGGGAGGCAAGAGGGGCCAGGTGGACTATTCCTGCTCTGATTTTCATGTGTTGTTGTATAAAAGGCTGTCAATAAACTGTCAATTCATCACCTGCACTTGTCCACCTGTCAGCTGAGTGTTAGAGTGGGAGTTGAAGCCCATCGGCTTCAGTCGGGATAGTCACAACATCAGCGCAACTGAGGTTTGGTACTGTCTATTTTTATGACTGCATCTGCCAGACTCTTGAAATTCATTTTAATGTCTAATAGAGGGTACAAGCATTGAAAATAGAAAATAAATGAAGTCTTTGGAACAAGTCCTTTTAAGTCCTGAGCTCTACACCCACAAGTTAATACAATTTGAAAGTTTAATGTGAAACAGAGTGCAAGAATATTTTGCGTATACTTGGTCTGAGACATGTGCAATGATGTTAGAAAATGTCTTTGTGCCTGGCCTGGTCTTTCACATGAACACACCCTTGGTGAGCCATCTGGAGGGCATTCACATCCATCTAACCACAACCAAAACAAAAGGAGGGCAGAACCACCATGAACTGTCCATTCAATCACTGGACACGGCTCATGTAAGCTTGTCCTGCATCTCCTCCCAACTACAATTGCCTTTGAAATTAAAGGGATTCTCTTAATGTGGATACTCCAGGAGCTGCAGATCGATTTGATTTTTGTTCAGGTGAGCCAAGTCCAGGCTTGGAAATTAATCACAACTCCTATGCTGTAACGCAATTTCACAGTCATTGAGGATGAACCTGCCATTCTCTGCATTACACAGGCACAGAGCCAAGATTCAATTTCATGTGAGTGCTGTCCCAATTGACTCCATGCACTGGTCATTTTATCAGGGAAATAGAGAGGAAGGTGCCCAGATCACTGTAGAACAGGTGGCTTCATACAGACACCTTGTCAAGGAGATAGTAAATACAAACAACACTTGCATTTTGATGGTACATTTTACATGAATCATGTTACGCCTACTGAGACCATTGTAACTCGCCCATCAATATGAGACAATGGGATTGTCTGGTTTTATAATTCAGCTAATTTGTTCTTATTCAAATAAAATGCTGAATAAAATCAGAAGGGTGAAAGATCAGCACTGCACGCACTCCTTACAACATACAAATAGTAGGTTATATGGTCCTTCAAACTTGTTCTGCCGATAACTATGATTATGATTAAGGGGGCGGCACGGTAGCGTAGCGGTTAGCGCGATACTATTACAGCACCAGCGATCGGGGTTCGATTCCCGTCGCTGTCTGTAAGGAGTTTATACGTTCTCCCGTGTCTGCGTGGGTTTCCTCCGTGTGCTCCGGTTTCCTCCCACATTCCAAAGGTGTACGGGTAGGTTAATTTGGGTTTGAAATGGGCGGCGCGGACTTGTTGGGCCAGTAGGGCCTGTTACCATGCTGTAAATAAAATTTTAAAAAAATTAATATTTATCCCCACTTTAATTCTATTTTCCTGCCTCATCCTCATATCCCTTGATTCCCTTCAAGGCCAAAGTGCCTCTGGCATATGTTCAATGAATGAGCAGCACAACCCTCTAAGGGAATGAATTCCAAATACCTAGCTGTTGCCTGCAAATAATCCCCCTCATTTAATGGTTGGCTTTCCTCCTCTTTTTTAAGATGCAGGAGCTTGAAAGCCCAGATGACCAGACATAAGAACAGCTTCTTCCCCACTGCTATCAGACTCGTGAACCAATCACCTCTTTCACATCACCTTCCCAGTGGTGCTGCATTCTTGGACTCTTAACTCTACCTCTTTCAGTTACTCTGTTATTGTCACTTTGGCATGTCTTTTTGCACTACTGCAGATTGCACTACAATCTTTGCACCACTCTGCTGTTTTGTGCTTGTTGTATTTACTGTTGTATTTTTATTACCATGTATACTGTTTACTCTGTGAGCTTCATGCAAACAAGGAATTTCATTGCACTCTGGTGTATATGATAATAAACTAATCTAATTAATCTTGAATTTCCTAACAGAGAAACAGCCCCTCACCATCAACCCTGTCATAATCCCTAATGTTGCAATGTAATTTCCTTTCATTCTTCTGAACTTCCTAGAAGATGAGGCCATTCTGGTTATTCTCTCCTTATCAGAAATTTCTCTATCTCAAGTATTTCTACAGGACCTTTCTTGCACTACCTCCAAAGCAAATATACATCTTTCTTTAGTTACAGAGACGCTGCCTCATCACCTATACATAGGCAGCAAGGCCCCCTTACTCATGAAATCCCATCCCCTTGCAATACAGGCCATCTCCAGGTTACAACAGGGTTCCATTGCAGAGAACTGGTTGTAACCCAAATGGGTCACAAGTAGGAAATGAACAAGAACAGTGTATGGGAGAGGATCACAGGAGCAGTTGAGATGGGAGAGCAAGCAGGCGCAGGAAGAGCAGCCGCCAGCTGGCCTCACTGACTCAGTGAGTGAGCCAGTGAGTCTGCTCTGTGCTTGCAACTCTGCTGGGCTTAGCCAGCCCCCAGTTGTTAGGGCTCAGAAGAGAGGGTAGAGACAGATGGCACACAGAAACGTCCCATACCCACCTTGCAGAAGATGCCTGCAGCCCCGCAATGGCTGGCAAATCCATCCCCAGCCATCCTGCCGGTCTCCCAAACCCTGGTTCCTATCTACCGGTGCCCATAAATGAAGCATTAGTAACCCAGGGTGGGACTGCAAAGGAAAGTGTTCCACTTTCATCCTAACTGCTTTCTGTACTCCAGAACAATTTAATCTCCTTTCCTGACCACTGCCTGAACTACCATTGTTAATGGCTCTCTCTTCTGCTTTACTCTCCTCTCTTTACTTCAAATTTGCATCACCATTCCTCTCCTCAGAAAGAAACTATCCTTGAACCTTCATGCTTGTAATCCACTGCTAATCTCCAACCTGTAGCTTCCCAAATTTGTTTCTGTCTTCTCTGGAAAGCTTGTCTAAATGGTTCTAAACAGGCTCCCATTCCAACCACAGCACCAAAGCAGCTCTTCTTAAAATCACTAATGACATCCTTTCATGGAAGCATTGAATCATAGTATTAATTAATTGTCAATGGATACAACTGTAGTTAATGACGGTAATAATTGTAGCTACTTTGGACCTAGGTAGAGGAGATCAGTGTTGTTTTTCTTCTAAATGGTTAAAACTTTCAGCAGAGGAGCTCTAAAGAAATTGAGGGGTCTGAGAATGTAAGTCGATAGAATACCATGGATTGATACAAGTAATAAGTAATCATGTTAAAGCTTCACAAAGCACTGGATGGATTCCCCCCACCTCCACCTACGGCTTGCAGCAATGTGCTCACACTACAGGTGAACCCTGTGTTATGGGGGGGGGGGGGTTGCCTTCCTAGAAAACAGTCCGTATCATGATTTTCTGTAGAGTGAAACCATGTCATCTGTGCGCACACCAAGAAACAAGCTTTGAACAAAAAAAATTGTGTATATTTATTCACCTTGTTTTCCCCGTATAAATTCTGCAAAAGCAAATCTTTGGGTAGTGATTTGTGGAATCTCCAAGGGCTAATTTCTGTTACCCAAATGGCCGTAACATGGGGGTGTCCCTCTCCACGCCACTCCTCCCCCTCCTTCACCTGCTTGTCATCCTTCACCCCTCCCTGGTTCACCTATCACCTACTGGCCATTGTCTCACTCCCTCTCTCTTCTTTATACTGGCCATCTTCCCTCTCCACTCTCAGTCCTGTTCCAGGGTCTCAACTCAAAATGTCAACAATTCCTTTTCCTCCACAGATGCTGTTCGACCCACCGAGTTTGTCCAGCAGTTTGTATTTTACTGAATCTCTTAGGCTGCTACATTACACTTCTCTCTTTTCTCCCTCCTTTTGAGAACCTCTTTCTCCCAGATGTAATTGAGAGTACAATAACTAGTTTGGTTGTTTAGATTTCAGAGTAAGTGTTTCTGCCCCGCCACTCCAGATTCTCATGCCAGCTTGTGAAATGCATTTCCAGCATCAAATTTTAGACTTGCCAAGAGTCCAAACATTTTTCTGCTGCCTCGATGCAAACCACAAAACCCATTTTGAGAAACTGACAGTTCCCTTTGTTCTCACATGTTAACCATTCAATACTGGCATGTCTTGATGGGCAGGTCAAGGGGATATCTGTCAGTAAGAGGGCAATGTTGAGAGAGGGCTTTGCTAAACTTCTGGGTCAAGAAGAGAAGGGCAATGAAATAGGGGTTTTCTGGGTTGGTTAATGTTCTAACATCAGATCTTTTGAAATCTTAGGAGGTTTGGATACTTCCTTGGAAGGTTTGAACACTTTGAAGTTTCAGATACTTTTTGAGTATCTACACAAGATGTTGTTGTGTTTGTTTTCAGAGTAATAAGAGTTGTGCTGCACAGAAACAGGCCCTTCAGCCCAACTCATATATGCCGACCATGATGCTTGACTACACGAGTCCCATTTGCCGTCATTGGGTATCCCTCTGCTCCTGTCCTATCCAAGCACCTGTCCAAATGCCTTTAAAATGTTGTATGTTGTAACTGCATCTGCAATTACAAAATAATTTACAATGTAATTACGTAATTACCACATAATTTACTGGTTGCTTCAATAGGATAGCACTACTGTCTGCAGTTTTTGGTCTCCTTACTTAAGAAAGGATTTACTTGCCTTCAGGGGCGTGCATTGAAGGTTCCCCAGACTGATTCCTTGGATGGAAGGCCAGTTGCAAAAGGATTGATCAAGTCAACTAGCCTGTGTGCACTGGAGTTTAGAATAATGAGAGGAGATCTGTTTGTTATCCACAGGATACAGGGAAGGTGTTTCCCTTGGCAAGGGGTTCTAAAACCAGGGGTGACAGTCTCATCATATGGGGCAAGGTGTTTAGGACTGCGATGAGGAGAAATTTCTTCATTGGGTGGTGAACTTGTGGAATTCTTACCATAGAAGCTGTGGAGGTCGAGTTGTGAATATATTTGAGAAGGACATGGAGCAATTTCTGAGGGGTTTGGGGAGAGAGGGGGAGTATGGTATTGAAGTGCAGGATTTGCCATGATTGCATCGAACGGTGGAGCAGGCTCGAAGGGCTGAATGACCTCCTCCTGCTCCTATTTTTCTGGTTCCTTAGCAGCCCTTGTTTTTGCTCTGGTTTGGGGCATGCCTTTTTCTGAACTGCTCCACTCTGTACACTAGTTACTAGAAGTGTCATCCCTGCATTTTGAAAGTACACTTGATATACAACATGTGATTCTAGTGCCTTTCATTTCATGCAATAAAGGAATGTGTAATAGTGAAATATTTGTTTCTCCTCCTTCCTCAGCATATATAATAGTAACAATGCTGCCTGCTCTTTCTTTAAACAGATATTGTGTCATTTCTCACCCTAGCAAGCAGTTGACAGTTTAAAATGTAGGTCAGTACTTAGTGCTGTGCCCTCAGGATACACCCACAGAGCTCAAACACTGATTGTGTCTAACTTAGCTGCAACGTGCATCCAATATAATTCTCATCTGTAGAGTGTGGACTGCCAAGCTGCCCATCAAACAGAAATGAAGCCAATCAGCGGCCTAGCCTCTTCTCACAAGGCCTCCAGCTGAGATGTCAATCAAGCTCACTTATCCAGGCTGCAGCCTAATTTTTTATTCCAGTACCAAGCTTGCAAAGGGCTGTCCCTTGTTGCGATCCTGAAATAAAAATAGTTGATGTTTGCAGCTCTCAAAATGACACTCGATGAATCTCGACAAAATCGTGGGTGATTGTGAATGCCTCTAACCAACTAAGGTTGATTAATCAGATAACATCTCAGTTGCGTAGATTGTAGATTCTCAAATGTTTTCCAGCTGAATTCATGTCTTTCATTTGAAAAATCCTTCATGAAATCTTGGGCATTAATCAGGGCAAGCACAGGAATTTGAATTTGACTGATTTTGAAGGGATATGTTAAGTAGGACATTACACAAATATGCACATGTCCTTGATGTGTTTACTCATTATTTTGAGAGGGGAACATGTCCCCCTGTTATCCACAACCCACTACCACCACCCTCACCACTAGTGTTAATCTGCTGCATAGTCTTTGTAGCAAGCAATGCAAATTTCAAGTTATAATTTCAACACAGGCAAAACAGGAAGTACTTTTTATGGCGGTCATCAGGGAAGAGTGGTGTGTAGCTGGTGCTGGGGACATGTTTGCAGCAGAGTTTTGGACAAGCTGGAGTTAATGAAAGGACAAAGTGAAGCATTATGTTCATGCAGTTCCAAGTAGAGTCAGAGTTATAGAGCAGGGAAACAGGCCCTTCAGCCTAAACTAGTCTATGCTGACCAAACTGTCTACCTAAGCTAGTCTCATCTGCCTATGTTTGGTCCATATCCCTCTAAACCTTTCCTACCTATGTTCCTGTTTAAATGCTTTTCAAACGTTATTGTACCTGCCTATACAGCTTCCTCTGACAGCTTGTTGCATATACCCACCATCCTCTGCATAAAGAAGTTGCCCCTCAGGTCCTCTTTAAATGCTTCCCCTCTCACCTTAAACCTATACCCTCTTGTTTTAGACTTCCCTGTAATACAGTTTGCAGCAGGAAGAAATGAAACCTGAACCATAATTAGTTAGAGGAAGCTTGTGGGGAAATGCGGACAAGAGTTTTTAAACAAAATTACCAATATGCAGATATATGGAGGCCCAAGTCCTTGAAGTTATTTTTTGGGAGAGCACGGAGTGTTGGCTGGGATAAAATAAAAGGCCTTTCTCATCTATTTGTTGTGCTCATACAAACTGAGTGATTTAATTTGCTTGTCTTTGGTTGCTACAGCAGATAAAACTCATCTCTCACCTTTATCGGTTACTGTTCTTCTATCGTACTGTTGCTAACGGCGATCCCTACAGTGATGGCAATGCTTTAAGGGAAATGAGGCATTGAGACTTTAGTCCAAAATCCTTCTTCCTATTGAGATGACTGTTGAAACTGAGTTATCTCAACTGTGTATTTATATACACAGTTGCTTATGCATGCACTTTATAGTAAGCAGATAATAAGACTGACCTAAGCAACTTTAAAGATAAGATCAGATATGATATCTTTATTAGTCACATGTACATCGAAACACACAGTGAAATGCATCTTTTGCATAGAGTGTTCTGGGGACAGCCCGCAAGTGTCGCCATGCTTCTGGCGCCAACATAGCATGCCCACAACTTCCTAACCATACATCTTTGGAATGTAGGAGGAAACTGGAGCACCCGGAGGAAACCCATGCAGACACGGGGAGAACGTACAAACTCCTTACAGACAGTGGCTGGAATAGAACCCGGCTCACTGCCACTGTAAAGCATTACGCTAACCACTACTTTGGTTCTCCCGTTGTGGCCTCCTCTACATCGGCGAGACCAATCACAGACTAGACAACCAACTTGCAGAGCAGCCACGTTCTGTCCGCAATGGCCATTCCGAGCTCTTGGTTGCATGCCATTTCAACTCTACTACATACTCTTTCGCAATATTCCTTACATTATCTTCTTCATTGTCATTGCATCATTAGTTCTGTCTTATTTCAACCACATTTTTTTGCATCTTTTACAGTGAAGACAGACTTGTTTAGTGCCTCAGCCAGTTATTTATTTCCCCACTAGAATTTAATTCCCCATTATAATTTCTCCTGTTGTTGCTGCTGAGGGAGCCATATTTATTTTTGTACCTTGTTTTTTTACATTGTTGTTGATGTCCTTACAATTATTTTTTGATGATTCCTGGTAATTTACTTCAACATTCTAACTTCTGTCTAATTAATAATTTTTTTGTTCATCTACAACAAGTTCCTAGAACACACTGTCTCAGAATGAGTACTCACCTTAACAACCTTAAAGGGTTTTTCTTTTAATCTAACCAGCCTTAACTTCCTCAATTAACCATGGATGTGTCATTTTACCCCAAGGAGTTTTTATTTCTCAATGGAATATACATTCATTGAGAATTATGAAATGTTTCTTTGAATGTTTTCCATTGCCAATCAAATTAAACATAATTTTTCAACCTACCTCAGCCAATTGGTTTATCATACTCTGGTAATTCCATTATTCCAGTGGAAGACTACAGTTTCTGACTGAACACCATCCCCCTTAAACAAGTGCAAAATTCTCTCGTGTTGTGATCACTTTTTCGCAGAATACATGAGATTACTAATAAATCCTTTCCCATTATAGGAAACATGCAAAATAGCCTTACCCTCATGGATTGCTTCAGGAAGCAAACCAGATATTTTAGTCAACTCCACTTTCCTAACTATATTCTCCAATTTGATTTTTCTAATCTGTGTGAAAACTAAATCCCCTCCACCTTCCCTGCTACCAAGGATTGTTGTCTGGCTCCCATTTATTTCTTTATTAATATTACCCTTCTCATTTCTTGTCTCTCCAGCAGTTTTGTGGCCTGGTAAACGTTCCTTGTGTTCTCTTCAACCCACCCATAATAATTTGATTTCCTGTCCTTCCAGACCAAGTCACTTATTACTGTTCTAAATCTGCTGATATCATGACTTCCCCTGACCTGACCCGACCCAACCTAACCCAACCCTGCCCATTCATGCAACTCAAGTCCACAATCACAGATTGGTCCTTTACCATACAAATCTGCCTTTTCAAACATCAGGTCCCTACAATATTTAATGTCCAAGCTTGGACATCATGCAACCAGTCTCTGTAACTGCTCTTGGGTTAAAAAGAAACTGTAACTAATTTTTGTCATTAATTTTACTATTTTACGATGAAAGCCGCTTGCATTATAATATGTCTTCAATTTTACCATTCAGAGATGCATAGTTTCTGTTAAGCTCTATTTTGTCCCACTCTGCTTATCATTACTCATACTGCTATTTTGTGTGTGGTCCCTATCATTACCTACAATTTAATCATCTGATGATCCACCTCAATATTTCTTTACCTGCATAAAACCCTAGCAACACCACTGGGTTCCTGATTCTTCCTACCAGGTTTAAATGTAGCCCTTCCCAATGAAAGAGCTTGCTCTTTCCCAGCACTGGTGTCAGTGCCCCATGAATGGGAACCCTTTACTCCAACACTACTCAACTGCACATGCAAACATAAGACACTCATCCTTGAGGCTCAGGTAACAACCCAGAGATTACTACATTGGTGTCCTGCATTTTGCCTTTAGTCCTGGCACTAGGCAGCCAATATAGTCTTTGGGACAGAGAACAACAACTGTCCCTTTCAAGACTGCTTGAAAGGATATTTGGAGGAGAGGGAACATCTGTGGTCCATACTGGCACCAAGAACACAAACAAGTATAGGTGAAAGATCATGTTTGGTCACTACTGTGTGCTAAAGGAAAGAACAAGACGTCAAGGGTTATATTACCCAGAACATCATGCAAATTAGCAGAGAGATTAGCAGATCAGGGACATGAACGTGTGGCCAAAGGACTGGTGTTTGAAAGAGGAGCTGCATTTCCTCAGTTCAGTCTGTAAAGAGGACTGTGAGCTTCTGGTTGCCTGCCAATGTAATTCACCATCCCATTCTGCTCTGTGACCTCCTATGCTGTTCCAATGAAGCCCAATATAAGCTTGAGGAGCAACATCTCATCCTCCATCTGGGCACACTGCAGCCTGCAGGACTCAATATCAAACTCAACTACTTCAGATAACTCCCCTTTCCTGTTTGTATCAGAACTGGCTGATTCAGATTAGTTTGTTGTTAATAACACCAAGATGCAATGAAATTCCTTGTTTACATGAAGTTCACAAAGTAAATGGTATACATGGTCATAATAAATACAACAATAAATACAGCAACAAGCGCGAAAACAATGGAATGGTGCAAAGCATAGTAGTGCAAACTGAGATAGTGCAAACAGAAATACTGAAGCAACAGTAGGTCATAGAGGAGTAGTGCTGTAGGATATGTGCATGTGTTATATTAATTTAATTTTTCTCTCTCCTCTGACACTGCCTGATCTGCTGGGCATTTCAAACATTCCCCTTTTGGGTTTTAGTTTCAGTTGCAGCTCTGACCTACACTTCACAGATTTTACATGTCCCTTTGTTTGTATTCTTCCTCTTTAACTGTCCTCAGTGACCTATTAACTGGACAGCTCTGCAAACATCAGTTTCTTCAGGACAATGCTGCCCTCATCACAGGTATCCCCTTTGTCCTATCCATCCTTGTGCAAAGGCTCTGCCCCCAAACAAGTGCAGAAGTGGAGCTGTAAAGTGTTTAGAAACTTTCAACCCAGATCACTCCAACAAGAGGATGCACGGGGGCTCCTCTGCTATTAACCTTATCCTGGACCCTTCCAAATACTGAAGGTGGGCAAGGGTCCAGCCAAACTAGAGTACCTGTTGAGAGATGTTGTGACAATGCTCTTATCACAATCTTGACTTTCATTTTTCTGATTGGTGGTTGCGTGGAAGGCTATTGGCAAATGTTTTGGCCAAGCTAAAGCTGGAGCCTTCAGTCATGAGAGTAGCTGGCAAGGGTGTTCATGATGTAAAGTGGGTCCAATGGCATGATTTGGTGAGTACCAAGTCATTGGGAGGAATTGTAGAAACCTTCCTGTAAACTACCTGCCAACACCTTGCTCGGGGGAGTTAATGCTGCACTGTTTCTTCTGTATTCAGAGTGCTCCCAGCCAGGTTGTTCAATGAGGGTGACCAGACTCCTTAACTACATTCAGCTAACTGGAGGCAGCCAGTGTGGATTTATAAAGAGCAGATCATGGCCGAAAGACAAGATTAAAATGTTTGAAGAGGTTTCTCAAGTGGCCAGAGGAAGGCTATCACTGTGTACTTCCAGAAGGATTCTGAAAGAGCTTGCATTTATATCACACTAATCATCATTTCAGGATTACTGCCAATGAAATATCCCTGAAGTATATAATCTGAGAACCACTAAATTTGATTTGTGTTCAGCAAGATCCATCAAACAGCAATGTAATATATGTAATATGTTTTTGATAGGTTTGCAGTTTGGGGGATAAATATTGGCCAAAACATTAGGAGAACTCTGCTTTGAAGCAATCACTTGGATCTTTTACATGTACCTGAGGGGACTGACATGATTTAACGTCTCAAGTGAATAGAAGCAGCTCCAACATTACAACAGTCCCTCACTGCTGATACTGTGCACATCGCTCCACAGTGAGGCTTGAGCCTACATTTCCCTGATTCAGAAGCAAGTGTTTCAGCCACTATGGTTTGTTCACTACAAAATACACATATTCAAACACCTGTAAGTGACAGATTTCTTCTTAATATTCTGATTCAAATAAGATTATTGTCATATACACCAATGTGCAATGAAATTCCTTGCTCGAATGAAGCTCACAGAGTGAACGGTATACGTGATAATAAATACAACAATAAAACAGTAACAAGCACAAAACAACAGAATGCTGCGAAGTATTCTGCACTCAGACTTGCTTGAGATAGCGTTTGAAACCAGATTTCACAACATTAAAGTACTGTGATCAGTCAATTATCACAGCAGACATTGCAATTAACAATTTGGCCAGAAAGCAGGTAGAGGGAAGAGAGTAGATCAATGCACATTTGTTCATGATGTTTGCAAACCAAGGATGCTTGGAGACAGAGAATGCAGAACTTCCATGTCAACAGGTGACCTTTCCTAGATAAGAAAGTTGGTTACCAAGATACCTACATAATCAACGTGAGAAACTGTGCACACATAGGACCTGACGGCCATAAATAACCAGTGCATTAATAACGGAGCCTTGCCTGCATTCCTGAGGGGCTCAAATTGCATCTCCAGCTGAGATAAGAGTTGGGCCATGACATCATCTGAGTTAGAATGACGGGATAATTTATGACTAGACAACAGGAACAGGAGATGAGTACAAAAAAAATGTATAAAAATAGAGCCTTCCCCCTTTGAGTGCTAGAATTCTCAGGATGGTCGGAAGTCCAGAGAAGCCTCGGAAGTCGGAACTGATGAACCCGGGACAGAGGTACCAGGCTTTAATTCCAGCAAGCCACTTTCCAGCTCATTAGATGTAATGTGCAGCCAGTTGTATTATTGAAACTGCTGAAACAATACATACTACATTTTCTGAACAACCATGAGCCCTAATTGCACGGAAATGATTGTTGAGGACTTATCACCCTTTAATTACGGCTGTAACTATGGTAGAATATATTGATTTTCATTCACACATTTTGAGCAGAATGGTACAAGTTCTGTACCTCAATTAATTTCATTTGACAAGTTACACTACACTTTCACTAAGTAGACTGTAAAGAGTCAAGATTTTGATAAAGTGGTTTGTGGTTGCAATGGTGGCTTTGTAAGAAGTGTCTGGTCTGTTATCTTTCCTTCACCTCTACCCTTGAGTTAAATATCAATGGAGATATCTATGCTCTAACACCCAATACCCAAGAAGCCAATTTATCCTCCAAATTGGACACGGGCCATTGTCAAGGTTTGCCATTTATTCATGGTACTTCACAGTTGGACTCTCAGATCATTATTTAAATGATCCAGGTACCATTGCAGTTCCATAAATTTAATCCAGGTTTTCGGGAAAGGAGGATGGATGGTAATCATAAAGAAGGTGAAGTGGGCAGAAGAAATTTTTCTTAGTAAAAAGCAAGAGAAAAAAGCAAATTATATTTAGAAATCTATTTTACACGGACCAAAGCAGAAATAAAAACAGACCCACTGCCTACTTCCCTTCTGTCAATTTGCTGTGTTGACACTGAGGTGGAAACAATTCCAAATCAGTGCCAAGCGAGTCAACCATGAGAGAAGGCGTTGTAAAATTCTGTGCAGCAGTTTACATAATCTGTGCCTCTATCAATCACTAAAGGCATGGAAATAAATTCTTAATCCATTATTCTGGGCTACAGATGCTTAAAATTGCATAGTACCAAGTTAGTTATTTCCTTCCCTGCAGCAATGAATCTTTTTTCCACCCTTTTGTTCTTCATGGTTGAATAATTTTCAAAAGCAGGCAGAGATTTTAATCCAATTGAACTGATAACTGCTGAAGTTTTCTGGCATCAAATTGTTAGAAATAATAAAGTCACATGAAGTGAAATAACATTGATACATATTTCAGGGAGAGAAGGTGACCAATTCACTGGATCCTTCCCATCTCTGGTAAGACAGGGCATATTGCTGACAGAATCAGATAAAAAGTTTCCCTCTGAAATATTTCCAACATATTTAATTGGAGGCAGCACAGAAAGTTCACCTGACTTGAGAGGTGCTGTTGATGAAGCCTTAGCCATGTTGTCCCAGTGTAGGAATGAGGGAACATTAACGCAAGGGTCAAGCAGGCTAGTGTTGTTCCACTTGGAGCATTGGGAAATACAGTTCATGTGCCTGGATAACTGGGGTTCCAACAACAAATAAGGAACTCAACACCAGGAAGAATAATACACCTACGTTGTAAGACTGACCACATTTTGAGGGGGTCCTGAGGTTGTGAAATGTGCTATTTAAATGCATGTTCTTTGTTTCCTCCATGGCTTTTGATTAGTTATTCTCCTGAAAACCTCAGGAGGATGTTTTGGTAGCCTGATTGATCCTGGGGACTTGGAAGCTTGCCATATGAGAAGCAATTGGGCAGATTGGGCCCAAACCCCCAAGTTTCAGAGAATTGTAGATCCAGGGATAATTGTTTCCCCTAACTGGGATATCTAGAACCTGCTGTCAGGGTCTCAATAGAAAGGTGCGCAGCCAATCAGGACAGAGATGAGAAGAGATTTCTTACCCAGAGTGTAGTGAATCTTTGGAATTCTCTACCCAAGAGGGCCACAGACTCTTGGTTGCTCAGAGATAGATAGAATTTAAGATTTAAGCAGTTAGTGCAGGAAAGTGGCACTGAGGTCAAAGATGACAGGTGATATTATTGAATGGTGGAGAAGGCACAGAGGCCCAAGGACCTAGCCTTACTCCTATTTCTTCTGTTCTGAGGCCACTGCTGAGAGAATGGCAACATCAAGTCAGACAGTTGCAGGGAGAAGAGAGAAAGGGTTGCGGTCCAGGACAGCAGAGGCTGCATTTCATTCTGGCACTGGGATAAAAGTTGTTCCTTCTGACCCCACAAAAGGAACTTTTAAATAGTTTCTTCTGCCTACAGACCTGGCAAGAAAACTGAGCAAACTCCCTGCTCAGGCAGTGGTTAAAATGCAATCAGGTGAAATTAAAAGCAGCAAAGTGCAACTGTGCATGTGCGATTCCTTTAGGAAATGCACATACTCCTATGAATCCAGCACCCAATGAGGTGTTTTCAATGGAAAAGAGAAGATTAAAAAGATCAAAAGTGGGACTAAAAGTGAGGTATAATATGATTAGGAATAGACAACATGGCTTTGTCAAGGGCAGATCCTGCCCTACGAGCCTGATAGAATTTTTTGAGGATGTGACTAAACACATCGATGAAGGGAGAGCAGTAGATGTAGTGTATATGGATTTCAGCAAAGCGTTTGATAAGGTACCCTGTGAAAGGCTTATTGAGAAAGTAAGGAGGCATGGGATCCAAAGGGACATTGCAATGTGGATCCAGAACTGGCTGGCCCACAGAAGGCAAAGAGTAGTTGTTGAAGGGTCGTATTCTGCATAGAGGTCGGTGGCCAGTGGTGTACCTCAGGGATCTGTTCTGGGACCCTTACTCTTTGTGATTTTTATAAATGACCTGGATGAGGAAGTGGAGGGATGGGTTAGTAAGTTTGCTGATGACACAAAGGTTGGAGGTGTTGTGGATAGTATAGAGGGTTGTCAGAGGTTACAGAGGGTCATAGATAGGATGCAAAGTTGGGCTGAGAAGTGGCAGATGCAGTTCAACACCAGATAAGTGTGAAGTGGTTCATTTTGGTAGGTAAAATATGATGGTAGAATATAGCATTAATAGTAGGACTCTCGGCAGTATAGAGGATCAGAGGGATCTTGGGGTCCGAGTCCATAGGACGCTCAAAGCAGCTGCACAGGTTGACTCTGTGGTTAAGAAGGCATATGGTGTATTGTCCTTCATCAATCGTGGAATTGAATTTAGGAGCCGAGAGGTATTGTTGTAGCTATATAGGACCCTGGTCAGACCCCACTTGGAGTACTGCGCTCAGTTCTGGTCACCTCACTACAGGAAGGATGTGGAAGCCATAGAAAGGGTGCAGAGGAGATTTACAAGGATGCTGCCTGGAATACAGAGCATGCCTTATGAAAGCAGGTTGAGGGAACTCGGCCTTTTCTCCTTGGAGAGATGGAGGATGAGGGGGGACCTGATAGAGGTATATAAGATGATGAAAGGCATTGATCGGGTAGATAGTCAGAGGCTTTTCCCCAGGGCTGAAATGGTGGCCACAAGAGGTCATAGGTTTAAGGTGCTGGGGAGTAGATATAGAGGAGATTTCAGGGGTAAGTTTTTTTTACTCAGAGTGGTGAGTGCGTGGAATGGGCTGCCAGCAACGGTGGTGGAAGCAGATACGATAGGGTCTTTTAAGAGACTTTTGGATAAGTACATGGAGCTGAGAAAAATAAAGGGCCATGGGTAAGCCTAGTAATTTCTAAGATAGGGACATGTTCGGCACAGCTTTGTGGGCCGAAGGGCCTGAATTGTGCTGTAGGGTTTCTATGTTTCTACGTTTCTAAAATATGTTACCTTTGGGACACATTATGCAAAGATTGAGGGATGACTTATCATTGGCACGTGATTAAGTGTACATAACATTTAGATTGGACAGGAGGAGGAACTTCGATATTTCTCTTCCCACATCCATTTTCTTTAATTCACCTGACCTCTACATCATGCCTCTTTTCCTCTTGATGCTTAAATCATATTAGTTGAGGAGATGGACTGTTGGTCTCCGTCATTCGTTGCCCTGGTGACCTTGTATTGCCTCATTATCAGTTCACATTCGCAGCAATTTGTAGCACAAACATTTTGCGGAGGTGAGGAGCAGAATGACCACAGGTCCCACCGTTACCCAGTCCATGGCAGGAGTCCACATATTTAAGGGCAAGGTCGACAGGGAGGGGACAGGAAATTTAGACAAGGGTAAGCAGCTTTCTCATATGGAATTTATATGCGAGAGTTCACCTGAACAAACTGATGGCAATTTTGCAATCGGTACACTTCCTTATCTAGAGCAGCACAGAGCACTGAGCAGGCAAAGAAAGGGTTAACTTGCCCAAGCACTCTTGCAGTACAAAGTGGCCCATCCAGTGTCTTGCACTGAACTAATTATAGCTTATAATGGAACGTGACAGGTTACAAATTGCTGCAAGACAATATACACAGACAATTCATCCAGCCTGATGGCAATGATGCAAATTACAGGGCAAAAGGTAGTGATACCTAGAAAACAACTGACAGGTAGCAATTGATTGGCGACAGACTGTACCTGTTCTCCCTCCCTCTTATTCTGTCCACTGCTGACCAAACTGTTTATAACCATCCTACATTCTCCTCAGCAATGCTCAGTATGAGCTCAAGGAACAGCTCCTGATCTCTCTCAGAACTCTGTAGTGAATTAAATAATTTCAGATAACCAGCCCATTTTCTTTCCCTCTCCACACATGGCTATTCTTTCAGCTTCAATTTGCTTCAATTTTTTCCATCTTCTCCTGCCTCTAACAGCCAGTTTTTAACCTTGCCGTTATAGGCAGGAGAAGAAAAAAGGCTCTCTCAATCCATCCTTATCTCTGTCACATAAAATAGACTCCTTTTCTCAACTTTTCAGTTCTCATGAAAGATTCTTGACTTAAAACATCAACTCTCCTTTTGTATCCCTAGATGCTGCCCAACTGCAGAATGCTTCTAGAATTCTCTGGTTTTGTTTCAGATTTCCAGTATCTGCAGCGTTTTGCTTTGGTTTTTAACCATCATCTCAATTCCAAAAGGAAATCAGTCATCACAAGTTGTCTGGTATCGCCTTTATTCTTAAACACTGAAACTTGATCAGAAAGCATGCCAAGTCTGTCAACTTAACTACGTGTTACAGTTGCCATTCATAAGTCGATATACAAATGTGCACATGCAACAAATGCAAAGGAAATAGAAATGAATAATGTAAAATAAGGATAATAGGACCAACTATAGAACACACAAGCCAAATTCACAAGAAATAGCAGCAAAATGTCAAAAATGCTGCACAGTCCATTTGCCTCAGGATTATCAGGTAGACCGACAAGGTGGGCATGGAGTTAGAAAAAAATGACAAAAAGACATCAAGGCATTTCTTAGTAGAAAGGAGGTAGAGAAGTGATGAACTTGTCAGACTCATGGAGAATAAATGCTGGCTTGGTGAATTAAACTCACACACAGAGTCAGAGTTATACAGAACAGAAGGCCCCTCAGCCCACTGTCCATGCTGACCATCAAGCATCTGTCTACACTGATCCTATTTTATTCCCCCCACATTCCCATGCACTCCCCCACTCCCACATTCTACCACTCACCTACATGCTAGGGGTAATGTACAGCGACCAGTTAGACTACAAACCAGCATGTCTTTGGGATGTGGGAATAATCCGGCTCACCTAGAGGAAACCCATGCAATCACAGGGAGAACGTGCACACTCCACACGAAACACACTGAAGTACAGGATTGAACTCAGCTTGCTGAAGTTAGGAAGCAGCAGCTCCACTAGCTACACCACTGTGCTGCCACATCGTAAATGAATCAGGAAGAAACAGTCAAAGTGTTATTAAACTGAAGTAATGATTAATTAGAAAGGAGAATAGTGCCAAAGGCTGGCCCACACCTAATGTCAATCCAACATTTAAAATGGGCGATAGACAAGTCAAGCAAACCACTATACATAATTCAACGTCAGTGGTGGGTAAGGTAATACAATCTCTAATATCTAGCTTGATAGAGAAACAATCTAGAAATTGAAAACATAATGAAGGGTAGGCAGCTTGAATTTCTAAAGAGGCTGACAATGAATTCTTGGAAAAGGCAAATAATAACAATTTCCACTTATACAGCACTTTTATAGCTGCAAAAGCATTCGCAAGGGTGGATCACACACATGACACGTGGAGACATTAGAGTCAAAAAGTCAAACATGAGTTTCAATCAAACACCTCAAACAAAGAAAGAGTGATAAAGAGCTGGAGAGGTTTTGAAAGGGAGTTCTAGACACAAGGGCTTGTCTGCTGAAGACATGGGATCAAATGGCATAGCAATTATAATTGAGGTCTAGGGGTCAGAACTGGAGGAGTGCAGATATCTCCGTGGGTCATATAACTGGAGGAGATTATAGAAATGGGGAATGGGGGCTGAAGACAGCGAGGGACTTGAATACAAGGGCAAGAACTTTAAAATCATGATATTGACTAATTGGGAACTAGTGTAGCCAACAAGCTCAGGGATGATGGGTAATTGAGACAGAAGTTGGAACACAGGCCCTGGAGTTTTGGATGACCTCCATTTTTACAGATGCTACAGCAAGAGAGGTTCATAGAGTAATACAGCATGGAGAGACGCTCTTCGGCCCAACTCGTCCATGCCGACCAAGCTTGTCCCATATCCCTCAAAACCCCTCCTTATCCATGTACCTGTCCAAGTGTCTTTTGAATGTTGTTATTGTACCTGCCTCAACCACTTTCTCTGGCTGCTCGTTCCATATACTTACCACCCTTTGCGTGAAGAAGTTGTTGTAATGGTGAAGTCCAGGGGTAATAAAAGCATGGATGAGGGTTTCAGTAGTAGATGAATTGAGCTGAGTGCAGAGTTAGGAGGGCAAATTTGCATCCAAGTTCTGCTCTGCGGGACTTGGATGAGAAGCCTGCAGATAAAGGGAAATGGGCATGTACAAAGAGCTGCTGGGAGCATTGGCAAGGCTGTCTGAAGGCCTGGCATGAAATCAAAAAGCTTGCTGGAGACCAACTTTCCCGGCGTTTTATACAGAGCCTGGAGCCCATTCTTTCTATCACAGTAGTGGTGGGAGAGCAGGTAGATAATGTGGCTAAGAAGGCATACAGGATACTAGCCTTCATTAGTTGGAGCACTGAATACAAGAGCAGGGAGGATATGCTCCAACTTTATAAAAATATTGATCAGACCTCAGCTGGAGTAGTGAGCGCAGTTCTGCTCACCATACTACAGGAAAGATGTGAGTGCTGGAGAGGAGATTTACGAGGATGTTGCCTGGGATGGAGCAGTTCAATTATGAGGAGAGACTGGAGAGGGTGGGTTTGTTTTTCCTGGAGCGGTAGAGGTTAAGAGGGGACATGATTGAGGTGAATAAGATTATGAGGGGTATAGATTGGGTAGAATGCAAGAAACTTTCCCATGTCAGAGGTAGGTAAAACTAGAGCACATAGATTTAGAGAGGATCTGAGAAGGATCTTTTGCAGCAGAGAGTGGCAAGTACCTGGAATACAAAGAGTGGTGGAAGGAGTCACTGACAGCATTTCCAAAGTACCGAGACCAACACTTGAATCACCTAAGCATAGTGGGCTATGGGCCAAGTAATGGAAGATGGAATTAATGTGGATCGGCATGGATGTGGTAGGCTAAATGGCCTGTTTCCATGCTGCATGACTCTATGAAACTTGCAAGCCAAACCACCATGCACCATCATTTCACCGAAGGGAGTGGATTGTTGGAATTCTCTGCCCAACTGGGCTGTGGAGGCTCAGTTTAAAAAAAATGGTGCTGAGGTCAAAAATGAGCCATGGCCTGATTGAACAGGCATGAGGACTGAAGGGGCTACTCCTGCTTCTCTTTCTTGGGCTTTTATGTTCTTCCACCACACAGTCTGTTGTTTACCAGCCAGCTAGCCCCAATTTCCACCACTCGTGGTGAGACCATGCAATCCAAAGCCAAGCCAGGCCAGACCCAAAACTGCTCAAGAGCATCCATCACAATGACTTGCAGCTTCTTCTACCACAATGGAGCTGGCCTTCAATAGCCTGGCTCTCACCAGAAGGTAGCAGTGTGTAGAGCAAGCTAAGGCACACCTTAGTACATCCATCTAAGAAAACAAACTGTAGCAAGTTGTAATTATGTATAAAATACTGTAATAGGCTTGGTTGCTTTGAACCCTGTTGAAGTATATTAATGTAGGATGAAGTTACAATGCAGATAGAGATAATGAATTTTAGGAAATAGAGAAATTTGCAAAATCTCTTCAGCACCAAATGCCAAACAGACTGCATGTGCCTTTTCAAAAACCCTGCCTTCCTCTAAATTACAGGCTAGCTTTGTCTCAAGCCTGACTGAAATTGTTTTTTTTTGTTCTAATTGTGTTCTTTCTTGTAAAAATTGTGTATAATTTGTGTTTAAATTATGCTTTTCTTGTGAATGTTGCTTATATGATGCTATGAGTCTGTGATGCTGCTGCAAGTAAGTTTTTCATTGCACCTGTGCATACATGTACCTGTGCATATGACAATAAACTTGACTTTGACTTTTGACTTTGAAATTACCTCCAGTTTGGATTTCAGATACGTGGCCATCAAACACTTGGGTTGCATCTCCACCACTGAGAAGGTATTCATCCTAAAGAGTTGTGTTTGGGGCATTAGCTGTCCATTTACAGAGATACCAAACATCAGCGATCACAGATTTGTGCTCAATTGCAATGACTGGTCAAAAAAAAATTCAGTACACTCACTGACCTTGACTCTATTTCACAGGTAATCAAGTAGGTTCCACATCAGCTTGCAATCAAGCAGCTGGCAACAGAAGTAATTGCTGCACGATATACACCAAATCCATATTTGACTACTGCTGGAAGGATTTTTTTTATTGGATACCCTTATTCTTGTTTAATGCATTATTTAAGGAAAAATGTGCTCCATTCACTTTGATCTGACAATGTGTCAGTTATTCCCTGGCGTGAAATTGAAAGCATCTGTACATCTAATCTAAACAAATCAAAGATTCCAGGTTTGCTACTGAAGCAAAATAGTTTGAAGAGCAAAACAGTGCCAGGTTTTGGGCAAATATACAAACAAATGAAAGGTCCAGAGTCAAACTGCTAAATATTGATCATTGCAATTATATAAAGAAAGCTTGCCCCTTCAGAGTTTGTCAAGAAGAAAAATGGGTTGTTCCTACATTGCTGCTTGCCTCATCTAAAATGGCCTTTAATTCTTTGCTGATTATATTCGGCCACCTAATCACATAGGACTTGCTAGCAATATGTGATCAAGCACCCTGTGCTACATAAGAGAGCCTTGCTAAATAAATCTTCTAGTCTTTTTTTTTGAATTTGATCAAACTATAAGGAGCTTTTCAGCATATAATTTAACTCGTCCGATTATAAGGAAGCAAGTATATAGCAGGATGAATAAGCTGTTAATTAGCCAATTTTTCTTTGAGACCTAAATAACCCTAATTGCATAGATCTCTCCACCACGTAAATATTCTCCAGAGAAAAGGCATACCATTTTGCCTTTTATTTTACACAACTATTTGCATTTATACACACCTTTGGTAGAGTAAAACATCCCACAGGCACTGCATGAGAGTGTTGTTAAACTAAATTTGACAACAAGCCACACAAGCGTTATTAAGATAAAAGGGAGAAGCCTCAGGAACAAATTTAAAAGGAGGTGGGAGGCCTGGGGTGAGCTTTATGGAGGAAGTTCCAGAGCTTACAGCCTAAGCAACTGAAGTCACATCAACAATGAACTGGAACAATTTGGGGAGAGCAAAGAGACCAGAACAGATGTCACAGGATTGATAAACTGAATGAAATGCAGAGGTAGAGCTTGAAATGTCGTGCAAAAATTTAAATACGACAGTGCGAATTTGAGCATTCACTGGGCACAGTGATAAGTTCAAGGACTCACCACAGGTGCCAAAGTGGTGCTGAAAGTACTTTCTCCTAATGCCTAGGATGTAGAGAATAGATGGATGTACACGCAAGTGGGCTCAGGCATGGGTGCCCTTGCTCATTGCCTCAACACTGCCTCCTCTCACCCATACTCCCCATGATACCTCTTGCCATCAGTCCTCCCTGAATCTCTTCACTGAGGGTTTCACCCACCTCCGTGATCTCTGACCTCCTCGCACCCACCCGCTACTCAGCCCTTGCACCACCCTCCCATCATGGGCACCTCTGTGCGCACTGCCAGCTATGCCCTGGCCACCAAGCTCCTGCCTCCATTCCACACTGCAGCTGGAGCACGATGGAAACAGAGCCAGATGTGGCACCAGCTGTGTGGCCCTATTCCCACTGCACTCTGGCCACACAGCTGGCACCATATCTGGCTCTGTTTCCATCGTGCTCTGGCCTCCTTCCAACATCAGTGTCCTCTCCCAGGCCAGCCTCCGCAGCATTGAGGCCCCATTGACAATCAGTTGGTATATTGGACAGGCCACATTGTTCCAGACAAGGCAAAGATTCAAGGATATGGTCAAAATCTCCTTGAAGAAAAACAACATTCCCACTGACTTCTGGGAACCTCTGGCCCATGATCGAAGTGGAGATGTCTACCATGGCTGTCTGCAATTGGTATTGGTTTATTATTGTCACATGTACCAAGGTAAATGAAAAACTTGTCTTGCATACCATTCATACAGATCAAACATTACATAGTGCATTGAGGTAGTACAAGATAAAACAATAACAGAATGCAGAATAAAGTGTAACAGCTACAGAGAAAGTGCAGTGCAGGTAGACAATAAGGTGCAAGGTCATAAGGTAGATTGTGCAGTCAAGAGTCCATCTTATCATACTACGGAACCATTCAATAGTCTTATAACAGTGGGACAGAAATTGTCCTTAAGCCTGGTGGTACGCACTTTCAGGCTTTTGTATCTTCTGCCCGATGGGAGGGGGAGAAGAGAATGTCCGCAGTGGGTGGGGTCTTTGATTATACTGGCTGCTTTACCAAGGCAGCGAGAAGTGTAGACAAAGTCCATGGTGGGTAGGCTCTGTTGCCCGGTTGCCAGCCATTTTAATTCTCCTTCCCATTCCCACACCGACATGTCTGTCCTTGGCCTCCTCTACTACCAGGTTGAGGCTAAATGCAAACTAGAGGAACAGCACCTCACATTCCGCCTGAGACTCTACAACCTGATGGCATGAGCATTGAATTCTCCAGCTTCTGGTAACTACTCCCCCTCTGTCACTTTTCTCTCTCCTCCTGTTCCCCCATCACACTGGCCCCCCATTGCCGTCTCTTTCCCCTCCCCCACCCTCTCCATCTGCCCATCATCCACACGCTCCTCCCATTGGCTCTCCTCCCCAATCCCTCTCTTTATTCCGTCCATGGCCAACTCTTCTTCTTAGGCATTTCCTTGGGATGGAGTGAGATCTGCTTCTCTTGTCTTCCTATCAAATTCCATCATCTTCAGCTCTTGGTCACTTTCACCTATCACCTCCCAGCTTCTGGTGCTATTCCCACTCTCCCCCCTCACAATCTGTCTATCACCCTCCTCTCTTGGATCCACCTATCACCTGCCAGCTCTTGCTCCACCCTTTCCCTCCAGCTTTTTATACCAGCTATCTCCTCGCTATCTTTCAGTTCAGATGAAGGGTCTCAACCCGAAATGTCTACTGTCCATTTCCCTCCATAGATGCTGCCTGACCTGCTGAGTTCCTCCAGTGCTTTGTATGGAGAAGGAACATTCAGTATGGTATTGAGAACGTTCAGGCCATGTATTGGGAGCACACAGAAGCCCTGCATAAATAATGAGAAGACTGCATCAGGTCACAACCCACCCACACGGCCTGTCAGGAACTTCCTGCTCCATCTGTGCAATATGCACCTTATCTTATGCTTATAATGACACAGAAGGAGATCATTCAGTCCATTGGGCTCATGCCCACAGCCAAAGGAACGATCCCATCAGTCCCATTCTCACTCTCCTTACTTCCCTTGCAACTCAGTCTCTCTCACACAAGCCCATCAGCTCCCCTTTCGTTATTTTTGCCAACCACTTACAGTCAGAGATAACTTACAGCAGCCAGTTAAACTACAATCACATCTTGGGATGTTGCAGGAGCAAGAAAGAACATGCTAACTCCACTCAGATAGGATTGAACCTATGTCCCTGGAGCTGTGTGTGGCAGCAGCACCAACTGTTGCACAACCATACTGACTGAATCATCAGTCACCTCACTACTTACAAAACCAGAGAAGCAGGTCACGCTCCATCCCAAGGAACTGCCTAAGAAGAGTTGGCCATGGATGTATGTTCACAAATCCTTACACAGTGAGATTCAGTTCTCAGCAGTGTTCGTCAATGCCAATTTTCAGCATTTTACCACAATGGCCTTTGCAGACTAAAGGCAAGTAAAGGTTTAACACTTTTGCAGTGTTTCTCTGGAATGTTCAACCAAATTGCCAGTCTGATGGAGTAACACACACAGTGGTTAATTAGGAAATGGCAGAATGAGTATTTTAAGCAGACACTTATCATCTAAAGATCACTGAAGGATTAATTAATGTGAATAATATTCAGGGGTGACAGATTGTTACTCAGGGAAATACAGCAACTAATATCACATCATTTGGGAAAGAAGCTCTCCAGTAAACTGTTGGACAAGAATGTGATGCTCAATTAACACTGGTGAATACAGTATACTACTTTGCAGAAACATCCCACCAAGTGTTGAAAGGAAATGCAGTAGCAATGGGCAATAAAGGATCGTGGAAGGTTTTGAAGTAATTACATCTGCATGTTCTGCTGCTCCAATTTGAGGAAGCCTCAGCACTTCTGGCTCATTATGCTGCTGAGTCCACTGTCTGCCTATCCACCTAATCACTTAACTTAAAGTGCATTGCCTTTAATTATACTGTCCACAGAGTCTAGAGTAGGAAGGTCTGAGGAAGTTACAAAGCACAGAGATAGCACCATAAATGAATGGAGCACAAGAGGGGCAAACGAGCTCCTCATAACTCACCCAGTTCTTTGAAAGAGCTGTCCAGTTCGTCTCATTTCTCTGTTCTTTACTTGGAAACTTTCTCCCTTCAAACATTTATCCAATTCCCTCCTGAACATTATTATGGAGTCTTCCATCAACCATTCAGGCAATGCATTCCAAAGAGAAACTCAATGGGCCAGGCAGCATCTGATGAAGGGTCTCAACCCAAAACGTTGACTGTCCATTTCCCTCCACAGCTGCTGCTTGACCTGCTGAGTTCCTCCATCTTTTTGTTTGCAGCTCCAGATTCCAGCATCTGCAGTCTCTTGTATCCTCATTTCTCCCTTATTTCATTTACCAAATACCTCTGAACAGTTTCTCCTTATTCACTCTGCCACATCCCCAGTTTGGAAAGACACCAGGTCAGGAACTGAAAAACAGACAGGGAAGATATTTGCATATCACGGCACGTAGAGCAGGGACTGTGGGCCACTAGACAGAAGGAAGCAAAAAAAAGTAGGCTGTAAGGGCCCTATCACATATTCCAATGCAGGCAACCCCAGGTTACGCAAGGGTTACATTCCCGAGAACCATCAAGGACCCCTCCCACCATGGTCATTCTCTCTTCTCCCCGCTCCCATCGGGCAGAAGATACCAAAGCTTGAGAGCATGTACCACCAGAGTCAAGAACAGCTTCTGTCCCACTCTTATCACACTCTTGAATGGACCTCTCATACACTAAAAGATGAACTCCTGAACTCTTGATCTACCTTGCCGTGGTCCTTGCACTTTATTTGTCTGCCTGCACTGCACTTTCTCTGCAACTGTAACACTTTATTCTGCATTCTGTTTTCCTCTTGTACTGCTTTGATGTATTTATGTTTGGAATGATCTGTCTGGATGCCATGAAATCAAAAGCTTTTCAATGTATCTTGGTATATGTGACAATAATAAACCAATACCAATTCCTAAAGTCCTTCAGCATATTTCTCCATAAAGTCAGAACCGTCTGTTTTCTGCAGTAACCCATATCCTTTCGCTCTACATAGCTCACTATAATTCTTTTATTTCATTGAATTAATCATCCTAACATTACCCATAATTAGACTAATAGAATATACACTGCATCCAGTCATTAATAAATACCATGAAACATGTTACTTTTATTATTACTAACTTGAAAAATGCTTTTAAGAATTTACGGGAGAATTTGCATAAAGTCAGATTACCATAAATCAGGTCATTTGTAACCCGGGAAGCCCCGAAGAATACGTCTTATGAACATGTTCTACCGGGTTATTCTGGCTGTTCATGTGTTGGTAAAGGTACTGCTCCATGAAGTGAAAACATTCCCAAAATTCACCTCTTATTTTGGTCAGCAGAGTGGTCAGTGTGACAACAGAGGGCCCCCAAGGAACTGTCCATCTGGGAGAAATGGTGGAGATGGAGAACTAGGGAAAACTTTCCAGAATCAGTGATACAAAGAGAATTTATTTTTTGCCTGCTCAACAAAAATATTTTGTAACTATAATATTTATCATCAGGTTACCTCATACTTCAAATCAGTGACATCCACACCACCAGGGATGGGAAAATGAAGGTTAAATTCCTCAAATCCACTTTAAGATTTCTTTTATTGGTCACATGTACATGGAAACACACAGTGAAATGCATCTTTTGCATAGAACGTTCTGGGGGCAGGCCACAAATGTCGCCACGTTTCCAGCGCCAACATAGCATGCCCACAGCTCCTAATCCATACGTCTTTGGAATGTGGGAGGAAACCCACACAGACACAGGGAGAACATACAAACTCCTTACAGACAGCGGTTGGAATTGAACCCGGGTCGCTGGCGCTGTAATAGTGTTATGCTAACCTCTACACTACCATGCCACCACTTTATCCCGATCCAAGATGTGTTCAACAGGAAGCAAGACTATGGCATCGTTTTGCCTTTGGAGGATAAGAAGGCAAGAAAATGAGCAATAAACTGGGCAGTAAGCCTGGGGAGTTCAATTATGAGTTGTGATAAAATTAGGAGTTTAAGAATATTAAAAGAGCATTGTAGCCCATGGTGAAACTAAATCACACTAGTTAGAGCAATATACAAGAAGTGCTGGAGGAATTCAGCAGGTCTGGCAGCAGCTATGGAGGGAAATAAACAGTCGACTTTTCGGACCATCATCAGGACTGGAAAGGAAGAGGGCAAAAGCCAGAATAAGGAGGTGGGTGGAGGGGGAGAAGCACATGCAGGCAGGCAATAGGTGAGTTCAGGTGAAAGGCGAGTCCAGGTGAAAGGGGGAAGGTAGGTGGGTGGGGGAGGGGAAGAAGATGTAATAAGCTGAGAGGTGATAGGTAGAAGAGTCAAAGGGCTGAAGAAGGAGGAATCGGATAGGAGAGGGCAGTGGACCATGGAACAAAGGATGGGGGAGGGGAGGGGAGAGGAGAGGAGATGGGCAGGTCATCAAGGCGGGGGAAGGGAGCCACAGGAATAAGGGAAGACAAGAGTCGGGGTGGGGAGGGGGGTGGAAGAGGAAAAGAAAGGGTGGAGTTACTGGAAGTTGGAGAAATCGTTGAGGCCGTCAGGTTGGAGACTTCCAAGGCAGAATATGAGGTGTCGTTCCTCTAATGTGCATCTGGCTTCAACTTGGCAATGGAGGAGGCCATGGACAGACATGTCAGTATGGGAGTGGGATGTGGAATTGAAGTGTGTGGCCACCGGGAGGTCCTGGCTGTTGAGGCAGACGGAGCGAAGGTGCTCGACGAAGCAGTCACCCAATCTGCGTCAGGTCTCACCAATGTACAGGAGGCCGCACCGGGAGCAATACATGACACCCTCAGACTCACAGGTGAAGCACTGCCTCACCTGAAAGGATTGTCTGGGACCCTGAATGGTGGTGAGGGAGGAAGTGTAGGGATAGAGGACAGTGAGGCATACATGACCTCTAGGCAGCATGGATTAGTTTATGTTAAAATGTAGACAAATGGCCAGTGATCATCTGGAACCCTCCCCCAAACTGCTGTTGCAGCTCAGGTTCAATTAGAAATTTCAAAGGTCGACTGATTTTTGTTCAACTAGGACATAACAGGTTACTGAACCAAAGCCAGTGGATGAGGTCAATGTACCAAGCAGCCTTGATCCCGTGGACAACAGAAGAGAGTTTCGGGCTGAATGGCCTACACCTAACCCTACATTATATCCCAGCTGACAGAGAAAGGGCACCAAATGTGCCTTGGAACCACTTTTGCAGGCATAAACAGTTTGGATTTGACTTTGTCAGTTCTAACAAAGGATTGCAAACCCATGATGTTAACTGTTTCTCTTTCCACAGATGCTGCCTGACCTAGTAAACTTCGAGCATTTTTTGTTTTTATTTTGGATTTGTGCTTCTTTGGCCTAAAATCCAGGTAAGTAAAAGACTTGCTTCCTCTGTTATTTATTAACTACTGACAACCAGATCCTCCAGCACTCAGAGCATCGATGAGAAGTACCAAAGTCTCATTGTTGTGATTTACTAATGCTTTTGAAGGAAGGAAATCTTCTGTACTAACCTAACCTGGCCTCTCAGAGTTCAATAGCAGGGAAACAGGCCCTTCAGCCCAACTCATCCATGCTGACTGAGCTAGTCCCATTTCTCTGTGGCCCATATCCCTCTGAACCTTTTCTATCTATGTTCTTGTCCAAATGCCTTTTAAATGTTGTAATTGTACCCACCTCTACAGCTTCCTCTGACAGCTTATTCCATATACCCACCACCCTCTGTGGGGGGAAAAAGTTGCCCCTCGGGTTCCATTTACATCTCTCCCCTCTCACCTTAAATCAATGTCATCTAGTTTTAGACTCCCCTAACCTGGGTAAAAGACTGTGACCACCCCCCATCTATGCCCCTATATTTCATAAACCTCCATAAGGTCACCCCTCAGCCTCCTATGCTCCCAGGGAAAAAGGAGCCTATCCAGCTTCTCAAGCCTTCCAGTCCCAGTAACATCCCAGTCCCGGTAACATCCTCATGAATCTTTTCTGCACCCTTTCCAGCTTAAGGACTTCCTTCCTATACCTGGGTGACCAGAACTGCACACAATACTTCAAATGTGGTCTAACCAATGACTTGTACAGTTGCAACATGACGTCCCAACTCCCGACTGATGAAGGCAAGTATGCCAAATGCCTTCTTCACCACCCTGTTTACCCGTGTCACCACTCTCTGTATGACTCCCAACACACTAATGTGGTGACTCTTAATTGCTTCCTCCATTTAGGGGCAAGTAGGAGCAGGCAATAAGTGCTGGCATTGCAAGTGTTGTCCACATCCCATGAAAGTAAAGGAAATCCAAAACCCATATCCTGCCACACTGGAACTTGACCAACACACTCATCCAAAATTAAAGAAATTGCCAATCAGACTGCAGGGCTTGCAAGCTCAGCCAAATCAATAAAAGTAATCTATATTTCACACTGGTTCATACAAACCCATTTCAAAAACATTCTGCAATCCAGAAGATACTCTTTCAACCAGGGGTGAAAGCAGTTTCAAATCCTTACAGGTCCAGTTGTATCGCTCACCTTGCCAATTTAACCCCCTACTACTGTTTGTGTCTGTGACCGTTCCACTACACTAACCCATGGCAGCTTACTCTCACCTCTGCCCTGAACCCTTTCAATGGAATCACCAGCGGCTCCTTGGTACCATTCCTATCTCTGCATCGGAGTTTGTGACCTTGGGTTCCAGAGATGTGAAGAAAGTCTGGTCAGTACTGAGTAGGTGCTACACTGCTTCAGGTGCTATCCTGCAAGTGGGTCAGTAAACTGCCTTTATGGGTAGATGTAAAACAATCCTATTATACTAGGCAAGTTCTCTCCTGTGCCCTGGGAATATTCACCCCTCAACCAACATTGCTGAATGTGAAAGGGACTAACTGGTCATTAATACAGTGGCAAGATCCAGCTGTGCGTGAATTGACTGCCATTTTTCATACCACAATGACAAAACATCAAAATGAACCTGTTTTAAAAGTGCTTTGCAACATCATTAGAGGCATAAAAATGCCTTTTTTTCGTCTTCACCCCCATCCTCCCTCCCTTTAATGTAGCCACTCATCGCACACGCACCTATTTACAGATCAGAGTTATTAGTTAGCAGGACAGCCCTACTTTCTAACAACAACAATCTCAGCAGTCAAACAGCATGTCTGGGGGGCGGGGGGGAGGGGGGCGTGGAGGAAGAAGGATTGTCAATGTTTCAGGTTGAAACCCTGCATGAGGACTAAGGGAAGAGAGGGGAGATACCCAATGTGAAGAAGAGAGGGGGATTGGTGAGACAGGGGCCAGTGGATTGATGGGCCCGAAGAAAGGTGAAAGGTGACGGGCAGATTGAGCCAAGTTGGGGGGAGGGGTGGAATTGGGAGACAGAGGCAGATGGATGATAGATGGAGGCAGACAGAGAAAAGGCAGATGGAGCCAGGAGCCCCTTCCTTTGTCTGACTCCAACCATGATGCCAAATTAAACTAATCCCATCTGTCTGTACATGTCTATATCCCTCTATTTAAGGCCTATACATGTGCCAGTCTAAATGCCTCTTCAATGTTGTTATCATATCTGCTTCTACCACCTCCCCTGGCAGCACGTTCCAGGTCCCCACCACTCTGTGTTTAAAAAAAAACTTGCCTCGTAAATCTCTTTTAAAATCTCCCTCTCTCACCTTAAAGCTATGCCCTCTAGTATTTGACATTTCCACCCTGGCAAAAAGATTCTCTCTTCTATCTATGCCTCTCATAATTTTATATTCTTCTATCAGGTCTCCCCTCAGCCTCTGACACTCCAGAGAAAAGAGCTGAAGTTTGTCCAACCTCTCCTTTTGGCTAATACTTTCCAATCCAGGCAACATCCTGGTGAACCGCTTCTGCACCCTCTCCAAAGCCTCCACATACTTCCTGTGATTTAGTGACTAGAACTGCACACAGTACTCTAAAGGTGGCCTAACCAAAGTTTTATACAGCTGCAACATGACTTGCCAACTTTTATACTCGATGCCCCAACCAATGCCATGCACCTTCTTTACTACCCTATCTACTTGTGTTGCCACTTTCAGGAGATTACATCTGCCCAGTGGGATGCTACTGTCCCACCTGTCTCATTGAGCAGTGAGCCACCTGTGCTCTCTGCTCCCCTACCCTGGCTTCCCTTTGAGAACTTGGTTCTCAAAGCTCCTAATGCTCTGTTGAAAAGGCCTGATAATGTCTAAAAGATTATCACAAATAAATGGACTGACATTGCATGCAATAGGTGTCTTAAAGCAAGCCTCTTGGAAAATAATTTGTGACTTTTGGGTCAATGCACTGCCAGCATCCAGCACTCCCCACATACACTTGCATGAGAGTTTGTGATGTCCAAGTATGGCCGGCCAGAAAGTCTCACTTTTTAATGGGAATCACACTGAGCAGTCACTTATTTGGAGGGGTGGAAAGGGAGACTCAAAGAAAGACAGGTGCCCAAATGTAAATGGACCAGAACAATGATTCAATAAGCCTTTCAAGTGATTATCCTTCAGAAAAAGCAGCTCCAATACATCTAAGAGTGCTCATCAACAGTGGAGTCTTCTGTGCAGCATGCTCATCAGCTTAGTTGCTCAGCTTGAGTGGCTCCACACACTGCTGTTGCTTATCCAAAAAAAAAGTGGAGGAATATGCTTCCATTTATTTCCATAATTATAATGGAGAGTGAGTGAAAGAGTGCTCAGAAAGTGTATTCCATAGCACTCATTAATAGGTGCTAACTGCACAAAATTCAGTCTTGCCCAGAATAGATCATGCTTGTGATTATTTGCAGATGAAGTCATTCCAATTGCAGAACTGGACTGAGCATGTCCTTGCGTGATACATGTTGGCTGCTTGACCCCTTCCTGGTGTCAGGCACACATCTAACGCCATTATTGGTGCAGGGCTCACTTCCATCCATACCAACATAAATTGAAGCAGAGTGCTTTGCACCATAACCATTAGGAAACTAGACAGTACAACTTCCCATTATTCCTGGCTTCCCACAAGTCCAGCCAGCTATGGACTACATCCACATGCTCAAAGGTTCCCGTTAATAACACATTTTTGTCAACAGGTAAGGTTTCCACTGCCTCAGTGTGCAGCTTGTTGTGGATCATGAGGATTTCCTGATGGTAAATGCCATATTTCCAGGAAGCGCACTTGACTCCTTCCTCCTCAGGGTGACTGCACTGCCAGATGCTTTCAGCAGCCAGCACTGCCTGGAGAATGGATCACTGGGGACAAGGTTCTTCCACTTCCCTGGCTCCTGTCCAACCACAGCCGAATGCAGATATGCGAGTCTCACAAGTACCAGGACAGCAGTGGAAAATGCTATTGATTTCCTCAAGATAAGATTCTATTATTGCATGAGTCTGGGGCAGCCCTGCAGTACATTCACAGTGCATGTGGAGATTTCGTCACTTGCAGTTTTGCAAACAGAGGGTACACAGCTGGTAGATACGGCAATGTTTTAGTGCATCAAACAGTGGGGGATGCAATGCCTAGGCAAAGTAATCAGTGCACTCAACTTGGTCCGTGAGCAGTGGGCTGAGGACTTACACCCCCTAATTCTCTCTTGCTCTTTTCATCCTCTTGTGGGACGTGGGTATCTTTAACAAGGCCACAATTTAACACATTCCTCCAACCGCCTTTGAGAAGGAGATGGTGAGATGCTTCTTGAATTGCTGCAATCCTTATGACACTGCTCCCACAGCACAATTGAGTAAGGAGCTCAGCAGTTTGATCCAACAACAGTAAAAGGATAGAGATATATTTCCAAGGCAGATGATGCGTGACTTGTCCTTCTAGGTGGCAGAGGTCATGGGATTCAGAAAAGTCTTGGTGAGTTGCTGCAGTGAATCTTGTGGATAGTACACAGTACAGCTGCTGTGGGTGGTGGTGAATAAAGTGAATATTGATTGTGGAGGATGAGGTGCCATTTGGGAGTGTTTCTTTGAGCTGATAGTGTTAAGGTAGAGCAATGGTGGTGCTGTACTCAAATGTCATCGGATCAAAGTGGTGGAAGATGCCTTTGATAGTTCTATCACGGAGCACCTCCTCTCCAATAACCTATTCTGTTCAAGTTCCGTGATGGCTACAGGATTGTTGACTCCTGTCCCTACTCAGTCTGGCCTATAGATGACCCCAGACTCACAGATGACTCTTTACTGCTCATTGAAATAGCCCAGAAATCTATTGTTCAAAGGCAACTACTGCTGGGCTGGACAGCCACATCTTTTGAACAAATAAAAGAATAACTGGGCTCCAGATCTCACTATAAACCTGGAGTAAATAGGGAGTAACTGTACATTATATCAAAGGCAATATTTGGCCAAAGAGCCCTGGTAAAACTGAAGTCAATAGGCATCAAGGGGAGAACTCACAAATGGCTGAATTCACACTTAATACAAGGAAGAATGAAGTGGTTGTTAAAGATCATCATTTTGGTCACATGATATTACTATAAATGGTCCTCAGAGGAGGGTCCGAGGTGCAACCATTTCTTCTCCTTCATCATTGACTATCACTCTATTATAAATTCAGAAAGAGGGATTTGCTGATAATTGCTCAGTATTCTGTTCCATTTGCATCTCCCCAGGCAATAAAGCAGTCCATGACTACATGCAGCAAGACCTGGACAACATTGTAGCTTAAGCTAATAAGTGACAAGCAACATTCCTGCTGCACAAGCAACCACCTTGATAAGAAAGAGTCCATCCATCTCCTCCTGACATTCAATGCATCAACAATGTTGAATTTCCCACTATCAACATTCTGGAAGGCACCACTGAACAGAAATATAATTCAACTAGCAACATAAATACTGTGGTTACAAGAATAGGTCAGAGGCTGGGTACCTGTAGTGAGTGACTTGCCTTGTGACAGCACAAAGTCTTTCCACCATCTACATGCAGTGTGATGGATTGCTCTTCATTTGCCTGGATGAGTGCAGGTCCAACAACATTCAGAACAAAGCAGTCCATTTGAGTGGCGCCCTTTCATTGCCTTAAATATTCTCTCTCTCTATCCTGAGTACACTTTGGCTACAGTATGTAGCATCTACTGAAGCCTCTGGCACCTTATAGTACAAGACGAGAAGCTGGACTTCCTATACAACATCTGAGTTATTCTCAACTTCATTCCTTGCCCATTGTTGGGTAAAACTCCCAGCAGCACTGCAGGAGTACAAACACCACACAGATTTCTGCAGTTCAGATCAGCAGCATACCACAGGACAATCAGGCATGGACAATAACTGTAGGCCTTACAAGTGGTACCCTCATCCCATGAATGAACAAAGAAACCTCATCCACAGCTACCAGCATGACCACACACAATTAAACTGGACAGGAAATTTATTTCCATCAATTGAAGAGCCACATCCAATTAAAAGGCAGCAATTTTCTCCAGAAACAAACCTGCAAATAATGTAAAGCCAAATGCTTTGTGCACCCAGCAATGTTGGAATTGGAATATTATTGTCACATGTACAGAAGTACAGTGAAAAACTTTGCGTTGTATGCCACCCATATAGATAATTTCATCACGTCAGTAAATTGAGGTACTACAAGGGAAAATCAACAACAGAATGTAGAATATAGTATTACAGTTACAGAGATAATGCAGTACAGGAAAACAATAAGGCGCAAGGTCATGATGAGGTAGATTGTGAAGTTAAGAGTCCATCTGATCATACCAGGTGATGTTCAATAGTCTTATAACAGCGGGATAGAAGCTGTCCTTGAGCCTGCTGGTATGTACTTTCAGGCTTTTGTTTCTTCTGCCCGATGGGAGGGCAGAGAAGAGAGAATGTCCAGGATGGGAGGGGTCTTTGATTATGTTGGCTGCTTTACCAAGGCAGTGAGAAGTAGACAGAGACCATGGAGGGGAGGCAGTTTTCGTGATGTGCTGAGCTTTGTCAACAACTCTCTGCAGTTTCTTATTCTCTCAAACTGAATTTCTAAAAGAAACTATGGAGAATGTCACTTTTTCCATAAAATGATATGGAATTCTCTTATATTCTCTTAAGGAGGCAGGTAAGCCATCCAGTTAATGCCTTGTTTGAAAGATGTACCTTCGATACTACATCACTTCCTCAGTGCTACGCTGAAGGTCTTAGCTTGGTCTGATGTGTTTACATCTCTTGAGAAGATCTTTAACCTACAACTTTCCCAACAGCGGTACCAAATGAGCCAAGGGCAATATGTCCATCAAAACAGAACCATCTCAGTCTTTACTCAACCCTGGTAATAACACAGGATCCCTCATTAGTCTGCTGCTTTAGCTAAAGCCAGGGTAAAGGCATTTTTCTGTTATTACCATCAAATTAAATTCTCCAAAAACATGTTTTGATTCAGATTCTCAAGCTAGTTTTCAGTATGAGTCAGTCATGTCCAATTGATTAGCTGGAAAGTATTTTCAAAACCTGACAGTCTAATTAGGAGGAACAAGTGTGTTTAATAAAGGGAAAGATAACTTATCATCACATAATATGGTGAACAAGTTTCACTCATTTATAATGTTTAAGGCAACTATTTCCATCAAGGGTTTGGACCAGCTGTGGTTGTGCCAATCAAATTCCAAAGTGCACAAAATTCTGGCATTTTACTGGTACTTTATCGATCAAAGTTGGTGACTGTCCATTATTAGAGTCACACAGTAATACAGCACAGAAACAGGCCCTTTGCCCAACTCATCCACGTCAACCAAGGTGCCCATTCAAGCTAGTCCCATTTGCCCACCTTTGAACCATATCCCTCTAAACCTTTCCTATCCACATACCTGTCCAAATGTCTTTTAAATGTTGTTATTGTATCTGCCTCAACTACTTCCTCTGGCAGCTTGTTCCATATATGCACCTCCCTCAGTATGCAGTTGCCCCTCAGGCCCTATTAGATCTCTCACCTCTCCCCTATGTCCTCTAATTTTTTATTCATTTTCCTGGGAAAATTCTGTGGAAACGAAAAATGAGTGACTGTGATCTTACACCAATGTTTTATTTTCATCTATTGTCACATCAAAGCTGAAAAAGACTGCAAAATATTCTGCAATTGGAGGCTGGTAGTTGGCACCTGGCAGCACTGAGCAACAGGGTCAAGCTTAACTGCATGTGCAAGGGCTGGAGGCAGATCTGCGCTTTGGCATCACAGAGAAATGCTGGCCTTTGGTTGTCATGCCCTAGGCCATTTGAGAAACATAATCCAAGGATTTATGCACCTCATGGGATTGTTCTTATGGGAGGAGTATGAGCTATGTCATGAGGTTTAGCTCACGAGTGGGTCCTGTCAGAAGTAAGAAGAATCCTTGCTTGATAGCACTGGGTTTATTGGTTTATTATTGCCACATATACCAAGATACAGTGAACAACTTTTGTTTGTGTGACATCCAGACAGTTCATTCAATACATAAGTACCTTGAAGTAGTAAAAAGGAAAACAGAATGCAGAATATGGTGTTACAGTTACAGAGAAAGTGCAGTGCAGGTAGACAAATAAAGTGCAAGGGTCACGAAAGATAGTTTGGGAAATCAAGAGTCCATCTTTTGGCATATGAAAGGTCCATTCAAGAGTCTGATAACAGTGGGATAAAAGCTGTCCTTGAGCCCGGTGGTACGTGTTCTCAAGCTTTTGTACCGTCTGCCCAACAGGAGGAGTAGAAGAGAGAATGACCAGGGTGGGAGGGGTCCTTGATTATGTTGGCTGCTTTCGCAAGGCAGTGGAAAGTGTAGATGGAGTCAGTGGAGGGGAGGCTGGTTTGCATGATGGACTGAGCTGCGATCACAACTCTCTGCGGCTTCTTATGGTCCTGGGCAAAGCAGTTGCCACACCAAGCTGTGCTACATCTGGATGGGATAGTGATGGAAGGAGAAGGGAGCAGAATCAAGGTCTCACAGTCTGGGGAGAGTGGACGAGAATGTGAGGCGAATAATAATTTAAGCAATGAAATTAATTCAGGATCAGTGTAATTGGGTGGTTGACGGTCAGCTCAGACACGGTGGGCTGAAGAGCCTGCTTCTGTGCTGTATCTCTCTATGACTCTATGAATTGAGTGATTTGTACCTGGTCCAATTCCCTGCGAATTAGAATGCTTACATGTTCCAAGAACTACAGGCTGAATTGTGCTGCTGCACTCCCAAAGGACACAACCCTGTTACTCCCAGGTAACTGGTCTTAGGCAGACCTGCTGTTAGCCCAGGACGTCCTGAATGAGAGGCTGACAGTGGAGTCACGTCTTACAGGCATTCCCAGCATTCTGCTGGGTAAGTTCGCCTCTCCAATCCTATGCCTCGGAGATGGCCTGGGATCAGTGCTCATCTGAATGAGGATTCTGAACTGGAGATCAGGACAAAAAAGTTATCTTTCTACTTTTATTTATTTTGTTTCAATGTTTTCAATTATATCCTTCATTTTAGTGCGTCTTATACCTAAAAGAATGTTAATAGTTTAAAAATCTCACAGATGATCAGCATCATATAAAAAAAACATGAAAAAAAAAGGCCTCCCACGTTTGTCAGGGGTGAAGCTATGATTTTAGCATGGTCTCCTATCAAAGGCCATCAGGTTGTTCTGGGGGAGGACCTCAGTGTTATGCTTGAAACCATGTTTAAAAGCCCCTTATTTATGTAAAAGCCACACACCCCAACTAAGCATCTCAACATAGCTCACTGGGCTTGGAGCAAACATTGTGGAGCATCCAAAGGCCTTCAGCAAGACATGGCCAAGAGGAAGTGATGGTGAGGGGTTAGGGATTGGGTTGGAGATGGACATAATTACTAAGACTTCTGAAGGACTGCCTGCCATGCTGAAAACTTTATCAAGGTATTAGGTGATATCCTGCAGCATCTATCAAAGGAACATAAAGGATTTAGAAGAAGTTAAATGAAGAACACGCCACCATGTCAGACTAGTTGAGGTGAGGCAGGTCTTACAACAAGCAAAAATTATGGATGCACCATATTAAAGTCTCTCTATAAAAGCAGGATTATTCCTCCAAAGTTCCTCAAAGGAACCGTAAGCATCCTAATTCACGAATCCTACGTTCATCTCATTTTTTTTACATTAGTATTCTTTTCATATTCTCATCAACTCCCAAAAATCAATCCCACTTCCAGGCATAACAGAATTGGGAATTAGCATCTGTATTCTGATTTGTGGTGATGTGGCATAGAAAAATTCCAAGGACATAGCCAAGAACTCCTAGAATATGCAACATCAAGGGGACTGACCTAACAGCTTTGCAGAGGCCCAAGGAAATGCCATCTATTGTGGAGTCATTTTAAATCAACTACATTTCCAGTAGGATCGGGAAGAAGCCGATGTTGCTGAATGAATGATCCCGAGGTGTGGGAAGTGAGAGATCCCAGAATCTGTGAACAAGGGCATCAATGGATGGGGGAGACAACTTTGGAAGGAGTAGAGTCTGGCATACATGGGTAGAGAAGAGGGACGGGTCTCCGGAATGGATCTTAAGCTGCCTTCGAATGTCAGAAGCTTGTCATCTCTTCCCCATTTCTCCACTCAACCCAGCCGTGATCCCTTCAGATGTAAATTTGCTCTATGTGAAGTTTGTCACTTTCTGCCTTTAAGTATTTAAACACTTTTCAGTGGTCAACAAGGAATCCCCTGGGGTTGTGGAACAACTTGCTCATGAGTAGCTACATTTGAGAGAAAAAAGAATAAAGATTTTGAACATTCAACCATTATGCTACAAAGCCATGGGGGGGGGGGGGGGGGGTTAAAGGAAGAAAATCACATTTCCTCGCAGAATTAGGATATATCGCTGTATTCAACTCAGCATCAAGGGCTAAAGAGTTGAAGCTTAGACAATTGAGCTACATTGAGACGATATACATTGGAGTTTAGAAAAATGAGAGGTGACCTAATTGAAAGATTCTGAGGGGGACTGACAGGATGGATGCTGTAAGGATATTACCCCAGGTTGGGGCATCCAAAACTAAGGGGGTCATACATTTAATACAGAGATGGAGAGGAATTTTTCTCTCTGAGGGTCATGACTCTTTGCAATTCTTGACCATGGGAAGCTGTGGAGGAAGAATCACTGAATATATTCAAGCTGGACATTTGGAATACATGGGAGTCAGGGAACTATGGGGAAAGCACGAGAATGGACAGATATATTCCAAGAAAAAAGGTTTTGAATGGAAAAAAGGCACAGATGTGGATAACGAGGGAGGTGAAGGATAAAATAAAAGCAAAAGGGGCGGCGTACAAAGTAGCAAAAATTAGTGGGAAAACAGAGGATTGGAACGATTTTAAAAATCTGCAGAGAGAAACTAAGAAGGTCATTAGGAAAGCAAAGATGAGTTACGAAAGGAAGCTGGCGGACAACATTCGGAAGGATTCTAAGAGTTTTTTTAAATACATAAGGAATAAAAGAGAGACACGGGTTGACATAGGACCAATTGATAACGGTGCAGGAGGTATTATAATAGATGATAGTGAGATGGCAAGGGAATTGAATGAATATTTTGCATCGGTCTTCACCGTGGAGGACATAAGCAATGTGCCCATTAGTCAGGAGTCTCACGAATTGGAGCTGAGTTCAATTGAGATTAATAGGGAGAAGGTGCTTGGAAAACTAAAGGGGCTTAAGGCTGATAAGTCTCCCGGACCGGATGAGGTGCATCCCCGGGTTCTGAAGGAGGTGGCTGTGGAGATAGCGGAGGCGTTGGCGATTATTTTTCAGGAATCGATAGATTCTGGCATGGTTCCGGAGGACTGGAGGGTAGCGAATGTAGTTCCATTGTATAAGAAAGGTGGGAGGCAGCACAAAGGCAATTACAGACCTATTAGTCTGACGTCAGTGGTGGGAAAATTATTGGAGTCTATCCTCAAGGAGGAGGTTACCGAATACCTAGAGGCGCAAGGCAAGATAGGACCTAGTCAACATGGTTTTGTGAAGGGGAAGGTCCTGTCTGACCCAACCTATTGGAGTTTTTGAAGAAATCACAGGTAGGGTGGATAAGGGAGAGGCGGTAGATGTTGTGTATTTAGACTTTCAAAAGGCCTTCGATAAGGTGCCTCACAAGAGACTGATTAATAAGATGAGAGGTCATGGAATTATGGGCAGGGTAGCAAAATGGGTGGAGAATTGGCTGGTTGGCAGGAAGCAAAGGGTGGAAATAAAAGGATCTCGTTCTGGTTGGTTTACCGGTTACTAGTGGTGTGCCGCAAGGGTCGGTGGTTGGGGCCTCTCCTTTTTACCCTTGTACATCAATGATTTGGATGATGGAATAAATGGTTGTGTGGCTAAGTTTGCGGATGACACCAAGATAAGTGGAGGAGTAGGGAGCATAGAGGAAATAGAAAGAATGCAGAGGGACCTAGACAGTTTAGGAGAATGGGCAAGGAAATGGCAGATGAGATTCAATGTTGAGAAATGTGCAGTTGTACACTTTGGAAGTAGAAATAAGCGGGTAGATTATTATCTAGAAGGAGAGAAGATTGATAGTGCGGTAGTACAAAGGGACTTGGGGGTACTCGTACAATGATACCTTAAAAGTTAACCACCAGGTTGGATCGGTGGTTAAGAAAGCGAATGCTATGTTGGCATTCATCTCGAGAGGTATAGTGTATAAAAGTAAGGACGTGTTGATGAGGCTCTACGCGGCGCTAGTGAGGCCTCATTTGGAATACTGTGCGCAGTTTTGGGCCCCGCATCTTAGGAAGGATGTGCTGACGTTGGAGAGGGTTCAGAGGAGATTTACGAGAATGATTCCAGGAATGAAAGGGCTTAAGTATGATGAGCGTTTGTCGGCTCTTGGACTGTACTCGCTGGAGTACAGAAGGATGAGAGGGGACCTCGTAGCGACATTTAAAATGTTGACAGGTAAGGATAGAGTAGATGTGGCTAGGCTGTTTCCCTTGGTGGCGTGTCCAGGACCAGAGGGCACAATCTTAGAATTAGAGGGTACAGTTTCAAGACAGAGATGAGGAGAAGTTTCTTTACCCAGAGGGTGTGAAATGTGGAACTCCTTGCCACGCACAGCAGTGGAGGCCAGATCAGTGGGGTATTCAAGGAGGAGATAGACAGATATCTAAATAGTCAGGGTATCAAGGGATATGGGGATAAGGCTGGCAAATGGGATTAGAATAGTTTTTTTTTTTCTCTCTCTTTTTCCCCACCCCATTTCTTTTTCCCTTTTCCTTGGAGCAGACTCGATGGGCCGAATGGCCTGCTTCTGCTCCCTTATCTTGTGATCTTGTGTTGAGGCCAAAACTGGATCAGAGATGATTCTGCCAAATGGCAGAACATGCCAGAGAGGGCCAACTACGAACTAGGATCAGGAGTAGGTTACGTTCTTATCACAGCAAAGTCAATTCAACTGAATATCCTACCTTCTGATGCTGAGTTGAAATCAGCAATAGTATTTAATTTTACAAGAATTTATGACTTTCATTTTTTTCTAGAAAAGTGGCTTTTGACAAGTTCCAGAATTCCTTCCTGAAATATCTTTGCCTCTCTACCCCTCCTTCCTTTTTTAAATGGCAGTCCCAAATACTCATTATCTGGATTTTTGGTCACCTGTCCCAATATACTTGCCCATCAGTGAGATTTATTTTTCCATGCCCACAAGCAATACTCAACTAAAATACATCCTGATTATTTTGTGGTTCCAAAAGGCAGCAACTTTCAGCTGAGACCCAAATTTTATTTTAAGCAAAGTTGACCCCATGTTTAAAGTTGATGGTAACAGGGATCCCGGACTGAGAGATTTATGCTGGACAAAGCAGTGGGAAGATATGGACAATGAAGGTGGATCAGGTCAAGAGGCAGGACAATGTCAGTGACCACAAGAATGGGATGTAAGTCTAAGTGACCTGCTGCTGTTCCTATTTTACTTGATATTCTAGTGCAAGTTGAAATTTGGCCAGCAAAAAAAAAAATTTACCAATCTGCTTGCAGTCCATTTTAGAGGATGTATTGACATGTTAGAATAGCCAGCTCACAGGAAAGGAATCGCTGATACTCAAAAGGGTTAATCTTCAAGAAATGTCTTTCTTGCATACAGAAATGTGCACTGTAATTATTATGTAGTGAGCGCAGCAGGCAATAAAGGGCTATGCTTTAGACATTGCCATTCAAAGCTGAAGGTTAGCAATTTCCATACGAACAGAAACAGTGGGACTGACTAAATGTCCAACATTAACAACCTCAAATGCCTGAAGTTCATAAGCTCTGATTCTGCAGTGAGACTTGAGACATGTAATTTTGACAAATTTTCCAGTTTGCAAAAGATCAAATGTCAGTAAAGTTAACATTGTACTCAAAAAAAATGCTTTCACTCTTCTAATGTTAAATTACCCTTTAGACAATACACATCACCACTGATGTGTTGTCATGATTCTGGTGTGTGTGTGTGTGTGTGTGTGTGTGTGTGTGTGTGTGTGTGTGCGCGCGCGCGCTCGTGTGCAACCTAGCTTGCCAATCCTCGTGAAGAGTTTCAAAGTGCCACACTCTCAGCACTCTTGAAATGTGCCATAGCATTGGTACTAACAAGTAATATTACATGCTTTACATTCACCATGACCCAGATCAGCATTGCATGAGTGAAAAATTATCCATTTGAGAATCTGTAAACCTGAAGGAATCGGTATTCTAAAGATTTAATAGACACAGAAATAAGTTCTATGTTTTTTATTTCTATTGGTAGACAATGAGCAATTGAGACCTCAAAATTCACACTAAAAATTCTGATTCATCACACCCCTCTGTCAAATAACTGTACTAGATCAAGGGGTGGTGGAAACAAGTACTCTCACAACATTTAAAGTATTTACATGATCACCAGAAATGCCATCGCAGAGAAGGCTACAGGCCAGGTATTGAAAAATGGGATTAGTAAAGACAGTTACCTGATGGCCAGCAACAACACAATCGCCTAAGAGCCAGTTTCTGTGTTACGTGCCTCTATTTATCTGACCCACCTTAAAAATATAATCTGCAATTAAGTTCTTGGACATAACAGCACCACAAGTGACCAATGGGGAATTTTCCAATTTTCTTAATATTACTATTTCCATAAACTTCAACACAACATTCAAAATTGTTCATGATGTTTTGATGTCCTGCACCAGTCTCAAGAGTTGATCCCCCAGCTTCATACCATAGTCACCTACCCTGTGCTTTCTTTTGGCAATCTCTCCCTCAAATCCACAGCCACTTTACAGATCCCAGATTCAATTGATGAACCTGAAGAGAAAGTTGGTGGGACTGATTTGGCAGGCCCCACCACAGGTACTTACCCAGACAGTCAATGGCATGGTTACAATGACCAGCTACTTGAAAAGCAGTTAAAATATATATCACTAAATGAAGGAAATAACAGTCAAGTATGCTCCCCTGAAGTCTCTTTTTAAACATCAGAGGGAGCGACTGACTACAGAAATGACTATATCCGCATCCAGCTGCTCGATAAATCATCCTTGCTTTCTACAACATAAATATTTAATACTTGTTCAATCATTCTTTTTTATTATTCATTAGTTGAGCTCACCACCATGACTTGTACACAAGCAGCATGATGCTACTAATACACTGCAAATGACCAAACTAATTAAACTGTTTTAAGAGTCGCTTCATGTAGTCGCAATACTTCATTACAATAATAGAAGGAAAAATACGCTTTTCTGGTTAATGACACCTAATTAAAATGGTACTTGATCTTGCAACTTTGCAGAGTAATGCCAAGCAGGGTTTAAGGTGCTTTAGGCCCCATTGCAGGCAATGCATTGCTAACAGTTATAGATTGCTTTTCAGAGAGTACTGTGAAAGGGGCTGCAGCAAGGCCCTTTCGTCAGGTTATTATTTTTCTCACTACTTCACTCGCTCTCTCTCCACAAAGACCCCCAACTTCACCTCCCAGCAAACACCGGCCCCCTCCTGCTGGCCCTTCATACACTACCTTCTGTGTAGCAGCTGGATGAGAAGATTGTACTGGGTGGTCTGAAGATGTAAGGCAGGTACCGAGAGAAGCATTTCATCTTTCAATAGAAAAAAGCACAAGAGAATATCTTCAGTCCACGTGGATGACAGCTTTCATTCTCCCCCACGTAAAAGGTGGATTTATTCTGTCACAGCTGGGGTAGGTAGGTGGAGACGTGCAATGCTCATGACTTGGACAGGACAGATTCACCATGCTTGCCTCTTCCGACACCAGGGTACAGAGCCTTGCATCTCGGTTGGAATGCTGTACAAAATCCCAAAGCACCAGGATACTTAAATCATTGGCCGTTGTCCATCAGATCAGAAAATGCTGACTAAGAGCACTATAAAACATTTTAGCAATGCTGCTAAAACTCACCCCTGTGTCAAAAGAACTGCAAGTTAGTAGCAGCCAAGTCAATACTAAGCCTTACTGAATCCAACAAAATAAATGTAGCAGTGGCAGAATTTTTTCAATGAATATATCAGAAGCTTTTAACTTTGGGAAACAAAGTAAAAAACCTTTAGAAAAAGGAATCTTCTCCAGAAGTCTGGTCGTTTATATGCAGTACAATCGAGACACTTATAGCCATCTCCCTTCTCACATTTCAAGCCACGCAGTCTGCAAGTCTTGCTGAAGCCTGCTCCCATTAATCTAAGCAGTCACGTTAGAGGCTGTACAGCAACAGAACCTTGCAACCAATTACCAGCACCTTACGTAGCAGTGTTACAAAAAAGCAATCTTGCTCTGTTAGCAGCAGTGCCACCTTTTACTTTCAACCCCCTTGAGAAGCAGAGCACAGTACGCAGAGCCTCAACCAGTATCCTTATTTTGAAGATTACCTCAGCAATTGCACCTTTAACATGGGAAAATATCCTGATGCTTTACACCGGAGCATCATCAGACAAATCCGACACAGAACTACAAGGCATGTGATCAAATGCTTGGCCAAAGCATAGGTTTTAAGGAGCATCGTAAAAGGAGGAGAGAGGCAGACAGAGGTTTATGGAGAAAATTCCAAAGCTTAGGTAACTTACTATCGCAAACGCTGTAAAATTTTCAATGCTGCCCCAGGCTGATGTCATAAATGTAACATATTGTCCTACTGAGAGGGCATTGCATGAAGTGCAATAGCGTTGTGGCTGCTGCTGCTTTACGATATGCCAGATAAAAGTCTAAGAAAGCAGGGCTGTTTGGCTCAGTGACCCGTGGCTCAAGGCATGCCGAACTGTCAAAAACTGGCATTTTCAATCAATTAATCAATCAAAATGGTGATTAGCCAGAAGAAAGAGATTGTCTTGCGGAGGGAGAAAAAGCACTCATGGCAACAATCAGTGTTTTAATCACTGCAATCAAATTTGCAAAACGTTACCAGCAAAACTAACAGATATAGCTATGCCTGCCTCTTGATTGGAATCAGACTTATTTACAGCACGAGATTTTCAACCCAGCATCCGTGTTGTCATTGGAATTGTTCCTGTCTGTGCAAAACCAACCAAGCATCACAAGCAGTGCGGAAATCTCTATCATCTCTTTCCTTGGCTTCTGTTGGTTTACCAGCATGCATATATTGACAGGTTACTTGCAATGCTATTCTCTCATCACCCATTGAGTCCATGCCAGATCAATGCAAGAGCAATGCAGCTGGTCCCACTTCCCTGCCATCTCCTCATAACTCTGCACATTCTTTCCTTTTAACTTCTTATCCAGTTCCCTTTTGAATGCCATGAATGAATCTCCCCCCATTACCTCCTCAAACAGACTAGAGTGACTCAATGTAGAGTAGATATATTTCATTCCGCTGCTATTAACTAAAATAAAACAATGAAGTTACTAGTTGTAAAGTAGTTTGTGCAAAGAATGGTTGTGAATCATTTGGTAACATTTACTTCATTGTACAACTTAACCCTGATTAGTTAGAGCCCACAGTATCACGAAGAATCCTAAATGCTTCAAAATAGGCTAAATAGGTGTTCAAAGGAGAACTACTCCAGCTTCTTCAGACCACTCACGCAACTATAATCCCTCAACCCTCCAGTCATTTCTGCACTCTCTCTAAATCCTTTATGTCCTTCCTGAGGTCTAGTGCCCAGAAAGGGACACACCACTCCAACTGTAGCCAAAGAAATGCTTTATAAAAGCTTCCTCATTCTCTTTTGCCCCATGCATCCATTTACAAAACCCAGGTTCCTTAATGCTTTATTAACTACTTTCACCACCTCCTGTCACCATCAACAACTTGGGCACCTAGGGTACAGGATCCCTCCCTTCCTGTACCCCTTTCAGCATTGTGCACTGTAATTTGTATTGTCCCTCCTCATTCCTCCCACTGAACTGTAACATTATGCATTTATCTGTGTTAAATTCAGCATGTCCCCAATGACTCTCACCAATTTTTACTGATACACCATAGAAAGCATCCTATGCGGATGCATCACAGCTTGGTATGGCAACTGCACTGCCCAAGACTGCAAGAAATTACAGAGTTGTGAATGCAGCCCAGTCCATCACACAAACCAGTCTCCCCTTCACTGACTCTGTCTACACTTCCCGTTGCCTCAGGAAAGCAACCAACATAATCAAGGACCCCTCCCACCCTAGTCATTCTCTTCTTCCCCCCTCTCGTCGGGCAGAAAGCATGTACAACCAGACTCCAGGACAGCTTCTATCCTACTGCTATCAGACTCTTGAACAAACCTCTCATACGCTAAAGATGAATTCTTGATCTCCCAATCTACCTTGTCATGACCCTTGCACTTTATTTGTTTACCTGCACTGTACTTCCTCTGTAACTGCAATGCTAGATTCTGCATTCTGTTTTCTTTTACTACCCTGATGTACTTATGTATGGCAAGGTCTGCCTGGATGGCACACAAACAGAAGTTTTTCCACTGTATCCTGGTACACGTGATAATAATAAACCAATACATTTCCATGGCCACACATTCACCTTTTCTTCCTCACAGCTGACTTTGACTCCTAAGTTTTGTGCCATCAGCAGATTTAACCCTGTGTACCCAAAGTCCATGTGATCAACGTATCTTAGGAAAACAGAGGTCCAAGTACTGACTCCTAGGCGACTCCACTGTATAATTTAATCTAGCCCAAAACAGCAACTATTCATGTGACAAAGGGGGATGCAAAAGAGGATGGGGAGTCACATTTCTGATTAGGTAGAACATCACAGCAGTAGGTACAGAGGATGTCCTGGAGGGATCATCCAATGAGACCATTTGGTAGAACTCAGCAATCAGTGAGGGGCAATTACTTTGCTGGGGTTATACTGCAGGCCTCCCAATAGTCAGCGGGAATTAGAGGAACAGATATGTAAGCAAATCGTAATAAAGCGTAAAAGCAATAGGGTTATATTATTGGAGGATTTTAACTTCCCAGATATTGACTGCAATTGCTCCAACATAAGAACGGAATTTATTAAGTGTGTCCAAGATAATATTTTGAGACAATATCTGGATAGTCCTACCAGAGAAGGGGCTGTACTTGACCTTATCTTAGGAAATGAAACTTGGCAAGTGGCGGAAGTGTAGGTGAAGGGTCACTTTGGAGGCAGTAATCATAATTCTATAAGTTTTAAGGCCGTTGTGGAAAGGGATAAGGTTGGTCCTCACATCATGTTTCAATGACACAAGAGTGGACCTAGCAAAAGCAGACTGGGAGCAGATGCTTACAGTAAAAAGACAGCTGACAAATGGGAGTCTTTTAAAAGAGAGTTTGTAAAAGTTCAGGGACAGCATGTTCCAGTATGAATAAAATACAAAGGTGGCACGATTAAGGAATAGAGAAGAAAGTTTACTTTAGGTTTGATCAGGAATAAAAAGGAAGCATACAACAGGAATAGGCAACTACAATCAAGCAAGTTGCTTAAGTATAAAGGTTGTAGGAGAGTACATAGAAGGAACTTAGGAGGGCAAAAAGAGGTCATGGAATATCCTCAGTAGGTAAGATCAAGGGGAATCCTAATTCATTCTCTAAGCATATTAGGAGGAAGAGGGTAACTAGGGAAAGAACAGATACCCTTAGGGACTAAAGGGATAATCTATGTGTGGAGCAAGGGGATGTGGGTGAAGTCCAAAATGAATATTTCTCAACTGTATTCACCAAGGAGAAGGACATGGAGTTGAGGGAGGGATATATTGACAGTCTGTAACATGATAGTATTGTGAAAGGTGAAGGTGTTAGGTATCTTGGAATGCATAAGGGCAGATAAGTCTCCGGGGGCAGCATTACATTAGTGCCTTGAGCCATTATTGACCTGTTCTGTACAAAGTTATAAAATCACAGAGTCATAGAGAACAGAAACAAACCAAGTCCATGCCAGCTATCAAATTCCCATTTACACTAATCCCATTTCATTCTCCCCAAATTCCCATCAACTCCCCCAAGATTCTACCACTCACTTACACACAAGGAGCAATTTACAGTGACCAATTAACCTAAGCCCAGCACATTTTTGAATGTGGGTGAAAACCAGAGCACTCTGGAACAAACCCACGCAGTCATAGGGGTAACCTACATTGGTCAATTAACCTACTGACCCACATATTTGGGACATGGGAACAAACTAGAGCACCATACAGTCACAGAGAGAACATGCAAACCCCACACAGACAGCACCAGAGATCACTAGAACTGTGTGGCAGCTGCTCTACATGCTGTACCACTCTGCTGCTCTGAGTTGTGATCTTTGTTTACACTCAACCATGCAGGCAGGATGCTATATGGGGTGATCAGCCAGGGAAAAAGAGTGAAGGGTGTCATATGCACTTATCACAGCCTTCAAAGTAGATACTGAAACATTAATTCTCTGCTGATGCTGCCTGACCTGCTGAATATTTCCAACATTCTCTGACTTTATTATTATTTTTAAAATGTCCACATTGAATTTTTATCTGTGTTGCTCTACCTGCAAGGATAGTACAGGCAGGCTCAAGAATATCTTTCAAAAAGGCAACTGGATAAATACCAGAGAAGGAGAGTCAAAACTGCACGGCCTTCGGGAAGGGCATGGCAGTGAAATTAGTTGAATGCTTATTTTGAAGACCTGGCACAGGCACAATGGGCTGAATGGTCTTCATCAGTGCCACATAGTACAGTGATTCTAAGCAAAAACAAAGAGTGTGTGAAAGAAAAAAATGGAGCAAAATATGACAAACCAGGAAGCAAGAAGAGAGGGGAATAAGGCAACTGTAAGAGGGAATGAGCTGTTGAGATGAGCATGTTTAAGCTCTGATGCCCATGTCTCGATTGTCTGCTTGTGTAACTGAAAGGACATCAGGACCTTCCAGGAGGAAGACAGAAAACTGCACTGAAAGTAGAAAAAAATGTGAGGCATCATATAACATGCCAGCGTTGTTAAAAAAAAGCAAATCTGAAGATCAAAATCAGGGCAAGAGAGAAAGGTGAAATTAAATCCAATGTATATTTAAGGGTGTATTTTTTCTTGCTTTTTTTTTAAAGAACAATTCATTCTCAAAGAGATCAAACTACAATAAATGCGTCAGAATAAGAAATAAACTTCATATGCAAACGAAGCAATGCGGAAACATCCCAAGTTAATTGCTTGCATACACATTCATTTATTGGATGACATTTATTGATGTATTTATTGAGGTGGTAAAGTGTACAGCTGGTAGAGTTGCTGCCTCACAGCTCCTGAGACCTGGGTTCAATCCTAACCTTAGGTGCTGTCCATGTGGAGTTTGCACATTTCTCCCTGTGACATTGTGGGTTTCCCTGGGTGCTCTGGTTTCCTCCCACATCCCAACGATGTGTGGGTTGGTGGGTTAGTTGGCAACTGTAAATTGACCCCAGTGTATAGATGAGTGGTAGAATCTAGGAAAGTTGATAAGTATGTGGGAAGAATAAAAAATGGGATTAATGTAGGATTAGTGTAAATGGGTGGTTGATGGTCAGCAGGGACTCAATGGGCCAAAGGGCCTGTTTCCATGCTGTATCTCTCTATGATTCTATGGACTGGCACTAAACTGGTTGTCCCAGCAATTCATAGCCACATCATCCAGTGTTTCACCACCTTAAATGAACCCATAATACAATAGTTTATTATGAAAATTAATAATTATAGTCCCCTTGAATGAATTTAATTCCCCAAAGTCAGAAGCACTAATCTCAATGAAATAACCTGTATTCAGCCTTATATAAGAAAGTGCATTGACATGCAGAAGGCGATGAGATAGCAGAATCTTGTATGTGCATGCAGAGAGTGATCACAGCCAGACAGTCTGTACTATGGTGCTGATGTCTGTACTTTGTTGTCTACAACACCAGAGTCAGACTGCTGGATCAGTGCAGGTTAACTCAGTGGAAGAGGCAAGGGTAAGGGAAGGGATTTGCACTCTTTTGAGAAAAGGGATGTGCCTTTGTTTGATTGGTGTTCAATGTTATAGTCATGGTCACAGAGCCTTGCAACACAGAAGTATGCCCTTCGGTCCATCATGTCCATGCCAACCAAGGCCCCTAGCCTTCCATGCCATGGCAATTCAAGTACTTCTGGATACTTCTTAGGTGTCAGAGAGATGCCGCCTCTAACACTGCCATGCATTCCAGATTCCAGCCATCCTCAGGATAAAAAAATCCAGTCTCTCCTCACCTCATATCTGAAATTCCCCATCCACACAACATCCTGATGAACCTCCTCTGTACTTTCTCCAGTGTAATAATGAGTAGTGACTAGAACTGTACACCATACTCCAACTGTGGACTATCAAATGTTTTATGAAGTGTACCATAACCTTATGACCTTATAGAGGTGCATAAAGTCATGAGGGGCTTAGATAAGATGGCTGCTCTCAATCTTTCTCCCCAGGGTAGGGGAGTCTAAAACCAGAGGGCATAGATTTAAGGTAAGAGGGGAAAGATTTACAAGTGAACCTAGGGGAAAAATTTTCACACAGAGGATGGTGGGTATGCAGAGTAAGCTGCTAGAGAAAGTAGTAGAGGCCGGTACAATTACAATGTTTAAAAAACCTGGACAGGAACATGGATAGAAGAGAGTTAGAGGGATACAGGCCAAATGCAGACAAATGGGACTAGCTCAGATAGACATCTTGGTCAGCACGGACATGTTGCTCCATGACTCCATGACCTCCCTGCACTTTTATTCCATGCCCCAGCTGATGAAGGCAAGTATACTGTATGCCTTCTTCATCACCTTCAGGTATCCTTAGACTTGTACACCAAGGTCTATTTGTATTTTTTCTAGACTAATTAGCCCTCAGAAAATGCATCACCTATTATGTATCAGAATTAAATTCCATCTGCCATTACTCTGCCCCTTTACAAATTTATCAATATTGTCCTGTACCCTATGACTATCCACCTCACTATCAACACCACCAGTTTTTGTGTCATCCATGAACTTACTAATCATAACTCCTACATTCACATTTAAGTTACTAATGAATGTAACAGACATTAATGGTTCCAGCGCCGATCCCTGCAATACACCACTGGTCACAGGCTTCCAATCACAAAAACAACCTTCTGCCTCTTATAACCAAGCTGATTTTTAGATCTGATTCACCAACTTGCCCTGAACCCCATGAGCTCCTCTAACCTTTTGGCTCAATTGCCAATGTGGGACTTCAAAGGCCTTGCTGAAGTCCATAAGGGAAATAGGCCCTTCCTGTTCATATTGTCTTGGTCTCCTCTGATATTATCCACCTCAATTATATCTGTTCTCAGGCATCACTATTCTAAAGGAAGGTTATATAATGTAGAGCATCATCAAAAAAATTTGATTTAATCGAATTTAATCAGTTATTCAAATGTGATGGTTAACCAGGTCAGCCTGGGATCACCCTGTGCACTGCCCACCCCTCAGCCTGGGATCTCCCTGTGCGCTGCCCACCCCTCAGCCCAGGATCTCACCATGCGATGCCACCCCTCAGCCCCAGCTCTCCCTATGTTGTGCCCTAACATCAGCCTGGGATCTCCGGATTGTTCTTGCTAGTGAAGTGCATCTTTGACTGTAGGTGGAACAGAATGTCTTCTCCTGTGTCTTACCTACAACTTGCTGGAAATCTGCACAATGAGCCAAATGTCTCTATTGTCTGATAATGCCTGATGTAGTTAGGGGTTGACACATACTAATATTTATATTTCTGATTCTTTTGACCAAAAATACAAGCTCATTGAACCGTTACATGCAGCCATGACATTTGTGATGAATGCAGATTTCTCATAACATTTCCCATATTATCTCATAGTGAGGTAACTCATTTGATCAATAAATTCTTAGTTTGAAACCTTTAAGGCATTGTGTTTCACTTCACAATATAGATGATAAAAATAAACTCAGGTAAGAACTTTCAAAACTTGAATCAAGAATGAGTGTCGATGAGGATTTTAATCCCTGCCACATCATCCAAGAGCCCAAGGTTTTGTCCCCTCGTCATATCTGATGGCCTTCTGAATGACCCATAGCTTTTCTGAAAAAAAAGTACAAAGAAGACCATTCCCAATATTTAGTATGATAAACAGTCTGCTGGACGAACTCAGCGGCCTCTGGAGGAAAGGAATTGCTGTCATTTTGGGTCAAAATCCCACGTCAGTCCTGATACAGGGTTTCGACCCAAAACGTTGACAATTCTTGATTCCTTTCCCCTCACAGATGCTGTTCAACCTGCCGAGTTCCTCCAGCAGACTGTTGCTCCAGATTCCAGCATCTGCAGTCTTGTGTCCCCAATGTGAATTTGTACATCCATCTTTGACGTTACCTTTACTGGTTGGTAACTTTGTCCATTTTGTTCTACAGTGGTTTCACTTGAAACATCTCCACGAATTGCAAATCTTCAGAACTTGTTGCTCAATTTGCATCATTGAATAAATGACAGCTCTCTCATGCCCTTCATGTTACTTTTTGGAACTTATCATTTCCATATCAGTAATCTGGTTAGCTTGTCATAACAAGAGGTTAAGGCTCATAATTAAACAGTTCAATACATTTATTAATGATGATTAATTATCATTAATGATGATAATTATTAATGCAATACCAATGAATTTCTCAAAACCAGACAGTAAATAATTTAAGACTGCAGATGCTGGAAATCTGGAGCAGCACACAAAGAACTGGATGAATTCCAGATGGAGAGTCTCGACCCGAAACATCGACTGTCCACTTCCCTCCATCGATGCTGCCTGACCCATTGAGTTCCTCCAGTGCTTTGTGTTGCAGTAGTAAATGATTTAAACTGTTTAATCTCACTCCCACATGCAGCAAATTCTTCTCAGAGATTTCAAAAATGTCAAATATTTAAGGATTTTCCTAATTGCTCTTTCTGTCTCTTTCCCCCCCTCTCTTTGTTCATTATTTCTTTCTTTCTCTGCATTTCTCTCTCCATACAGAATTCCAGACTAATGCACAATCTTTTTTCATCTGTCATTTCTTCATTTTCTCCTCAACCTTTGAATCTTAATGGGTGAGAGGTAGTCTGTTGACCCAATGTGGACTAAAGTCCTGTGACAGACATGCCATTGCTCTTGCTCTCCCAGTTTCAGCTTGCATTTACAGCACCGGACGGTACAAATTCTGACTGGCCTGTAGGATTTGTAATGAAATGTAACCATTGGCACATGCTACAAGAAATAGTCCTCCTGGTAACATCTGATCCACAGCAGGGCACAGTAACATGGACCACGTTTATGTTACTGGACCCCCAATCCAGAATCCTGCATTAAAGACCTGGAAACGCAAGTCTAGCACAGCTGGAGCATTTAAATTCTACTAAATAAATGTGGAGTGAAAGGCTGTGTCAGTAATGGTGACTGGATTGTTGTAAAAAAACACACAGGTTCCTTTAGAGAAGAAAACCTGCTACCTTTACCAGTGCAGCCTTTATGTGACTTCTAGACCCACAAGTACCTTCTGAAATGGCCAAGCTACTTTGTTCAGGAATAAAGAGGGATGGACATTAAATAAGACAGCTATCACCTTACTGTCTTCTGCACACAAGTTACTGCAATGGAAAAGTTACTGTATGGACATCGTAGTCTAAATATTTACAATGGACCTAATTTGGTGGCAATCCACTCACAATGCAAATAGCGCTCCTGGTATCTTATCCATTTTTTAACACATTGAATACTCCCTTTGTATCATTAGCTATAAATAGCATGGATCTGTTTTTGCATAAATTAAATCAACATAATTACAGCTTTTTCTCAAAAAGTATAGTTTTACAAGTATAGTCTTACAAGTATAGTCGCGGAGACAACTGAATCACAGTGCCAAAAACAGGCTCAGTTATGGGTGTCGCCTGATATTTTAAAAATATTCTGTGATGTAATGATATATTTTTTAAACTTTTATTTATACTTGTTTTCCCCTGGCCATTTGATGAGTCGTTGTAGTGTCCAGTGTGGAACTGAACTATAGACAGGAAACTGGAGCTACAATCCATGCCACCGCTGCCTTGCGACAATTGTAGGAGCTTAATAATTGAGCTCAGAGCCCCGGAGTTGGGGGGTTGGGAGGAAGAGCAAATCTGGTGTGAGAGTTAGGGGAAATCAACATTATTCCTCTTGATCATCAAAACTCTAACCACGTCTAATACATGGGCATCTTAAAACCTATCCCCTTACAGACTGTCCCCGGGTTAAGAACAGGTTCTGTTTTCACACACGTCCACAAGTCAATTTTGTCTATAAGTCCGAAAATACAGAAAATCACTCGAGTTTGGTGCTGATGAGGGCAATTAACATGAACATTTGTTTATCGTCTTCCCCTATCGAGTTACCATAGTACTGAATCAGGATGTCCCACGCTCAGCGGCTGGTTTCAATGGGCTTGAAGTACCATTGTTACATTGTTTAATCGCGTATCGTTGCACAAGTACCAATAGAAGCAATTGCTTGTCAATTCCCAATTCTCTTAAGTGATCTCCACAGTGAAACTGGCAGCTTGTGTTGTCCAATTACTGAAGGGAGGTTACATATAAACAGGTTTTCTTCCCCACCCCACCCCCAGCTCTGGTTCTCATTTGAATTTAATAATATTTACAGGAGCTTATTAGTATGTAAGGGTGTTCACAAGTTGGGCAATCATAACCCAAACAAGGTCAGTATCCATTTCATCATTGTCTGCTCCCAAAAGTAACGTTTCCAGATTTAAGATAATGTAATACATGAAGCAAGAAGCGAAACTATGACAAACAGTGCCACAGTTACAGTAAAATGAACCAAGCAACATCATGGACACTTAGAGAAATTAAAATTGACACCAAGTCATGCAAGGAAATGTCAGGGCAGGTGATCAGAATAGTTATCAAAGATTTAAACTTCAAGGGGCATCACTGGGGAAAATAAAAAGGTGGAGAGGTTGAGGGAGGGAGTTGCAGAATTTAAAACTGTACAGCTGAAGACCCAGCTGCCCTTAGTGGAGTAATTGACAAAGGGTTAGATTTTATAGAAGTTACTAAATTGAGTAAACATATCACTAACCCAATAGTTAAACATACAATACGAATATGGTTTCAATTTCATAAAGTTTTTGGATTGAATAAATTTAACTTATCAAGTCCCATTCAATCTAATTTTTTCTTTCAACCATCCAGAATTGACTTAGCTTTTTCTTTATGGAAAATGAAGGGAATAACATGCTTCCACGATTTATTCATTGATAACTGTTTTTTATCTTTTGAACAGTTGTCTAATAAATACAATTTGCCTAGATGACACCTTTTTCGATATTTACAGATTAGAAATTTTTTAAAAGTTACTATACCTTCTTTTCAGACTCCATATAAAATTGAAATTACGGAAAAAATTTTAGGTTTTAATCCCCATCAGAAGGGCTTGATAGCAATAATTTATGGTCTAATTATGAAAATACGTCCAGAGATACTTGATAAGATTAAGAATGAATGGGAAAGAGAACTCCAGATACTTTTATCTACAGAGTCATGGAAGAAAATTCTTCAATTAGTTAATACATCTTCAATGTGTGCCAGACACTCTTTGATACAGTTTAAGGTGGTTCACAGGATCCATATGTCTAAAGGATAAGCTAGCCCATTTTTAATCACCATATAAATCCTATATGTGACAGATGTAAGTCAGAGGTGGCTTCCCTGAAACATATGTTTTGGTCCTGCCGTCTTTTGGAAAAAATATTGGAAAGACATTTTTAACATTATTTCAACTGTATTGAATATTGATTTACAACCTCACACTATCACTGCAATTTTTGGGCTACCAAGGATGGAATCTGGCCATTTATCTGCTTCTGCTTGCCGTATGATTGCCTTTGTCACATTAATGGCCAAGCGATCCATTTTGTTTAAATGGAAGGATCCAATACCTCCTACTACTTTTCAATGGTTTTCTCAAACTATATCATGTTTAAACTTCGAAAAAATTAGGAGTGGCACTGTTGATTCTTCGCTTAAATTTGAGGAAGTTTGGAGTCCATTTATTCAATATTTTCATATGATATAGATCCCTTTTCAATAACCCTTGAATTTAGAGGAGCAGAGTTGACGACATAATAATGCTCTTTGTTCATCAAGAAATATCAGTCCAGTTTCTTTTTCTCTTTTGAAATTTTTTTTGGTTTGTTTCAACTTATTACTTATAATTTTTTTGATTTGGGGGTTCTCTTTTTTTATTATATAATAAATCTTTTTCTTTCCCTTTTTGAATTTTTTTGTATTATATTCGCTTACTAAGAGACCGTGAGGTCTAGATAATATTTTTTATTCTTTATGATTCTTTATGTCATGATTGTCCTCCTGATCTCTTTGTATCACATGTATAATCATTGATGTTATATATATTAATCTGTATTAATTTGAAATTAATAAAAAGATTGAAAAAGAAAGGTTTTAGAGGAGTTCTCAGAGGACTGTAGGGCTGGAGGTGGTTACAGAGATCGGATGGGATGAGCCAGTAGAAGGATTTAAAAACAAGGATGAGAAGTTTAAAAGTGAGGCACACAAGACCATGGGCCAACATAGGTCAGAGGACCAAGAGGTGATGGACGAATGGAACTCGATGCAACTTAAGATACTGTTGGGATAATCCAGTCGAGATGGGAGAAAACCAGAGCTGTTGGAGTCAGCAGCACATGAAGTAAGGCAGGGTTGAGTCGGGGCATGTTCCATCCAGTTTGTTTCGCTCCATCACTGCAGTTGTCTCTCAGTAGACTAAACTCCACGCACAAGAATTCACTCCCAAAATCTTTAGCTTTGCTACCTCTTTCTTCCCACACATTGTCCCTTAAAACTCAGTTCTGTCCATTACCTCTGAGTGATTCTTGGACCCAGGTTTTGTCCGATTATGCTCTCATGAAGAACTTTGTGATATTTTAGAAGGAACAGACCCTTCGGATCATGGTGTTGTACTGAACCAATTAAACTGGTAATTAAACTCCTAGCTAAACTAATCCCTTCTGCCTATATAATGTCTATATCGCTCCATTCCCTGCACATTCACATGCTTACCCAAGAGCTTCACACTCCTCCATCGTATTTGTCTCCACCACCACCCCTGGCAGCTCATTCCAGGCACCCACCACTCTCTGTGTATAAAACCTGCCCCATACATCTCCTTTGAACTTACCCCCCTCACCTTATTTTACTATTTCAAAAGATGATGTAACACATTTAACAACTAGATTCATGGCAATAGAGAACCATCGTTCCACACAGTTTGGAAGATGTTCCTGTCTGTCCACATCTGGTAAAGTAACACTGCCCAGAGACAAACTGAACAACACTGTCTTTGCAACTTGTTCAATAGAATTGGCAATACATGAAGCAAATGAGCAATGTGAGACCATGTGATATAGGTAATTAATTTTGACTGTTGAACTGAGTTTAAATTTTGCACAATCAAGAAAGCAGCACAGCAATGTAAGCTGTGGACTTGTAAATGATTAAATTCAGTTCACAATACAATAACACACAATGGCACTGCACTTTGTCATACAACTGCAGACACAATCTTCCGCATATTCAACAACAAATGGACCAACAGCCGCTGTCCAAGCTGCAACGTGTATTCTTCATTTAAGTACGAAACTAACACTCAACATCTCCCTCCTCAACACACCCTCCTAACCAACAAGTCATAAGAAATTCATACCTGTGGCCACTTGAAGGAACCAAAGCAGAGAAGGCATTTAACAGTGCTGGCTTCAGGTCAGAGAGAAGCAACTAATGGCGAAGGAGGCACCCCAAAATGAAGTGCAGAAGATGAGGTTGAAGTGTTTGCAAAGATCTTCACTTGGAGATTCTGTGTGTGATCCTCTCTATCTTCCTCCTGAGGTTCCCACCATCAATACAACCGCAACAATGACATCTACCAAGCAATGTAACAAACTGGCAACATAGGTCCAGTCCACTAAAGGTAGGCAAATCCAGTCCAGCCATTCCATCCCTCTGGCTATCCTCACTCATCGCGAAGAGATGGTAAGTGTCATCCACAGTACTCTCAAGCAACACTTACTTACCGATAACTTCCTCACTGACGTACAGAGTGGGTTACACCAGAACCACTAGATTCCAGACTTCACTGCAGCTTTGCACAAGAAACTTTGGCCCAACACTTGCCATGCTTCTCCCCGAGAATAATAGCTGCAATGACACCACTTGGCCAATGCCCCAACAACTCTGATTCCGCAGTCCCTCCCACTGCCAACCCCATGCCACCATGTCCTCATCATCAGCGTATGGGAGGTCACCCAATAGCCTTGAGCACAGTGATGGGACTATCACTAAAGGCATACATCCCCTAAATAAAAAAGGTTCTTCAGCTTCATAGGTATTGCCTTGATACCCGAATTAGCAGGTCACATATCTTTCAATTAGCATGCGGGTCACAAACACCTGAAAGTCTTGTGAGTAAGTGACATTACTGAGTACAGTGTACTAGGGCAGATCAAGCAGAGAATTCACAAAGTCAAAGGTGACCACGTGGATCCTAAGTCCCGAACGGCTGTATGTGTAAAATAACAGGGCACAGAACTCTGCTCGTAATGACCCAGGCAAGGACTGAGGTCCGGAGAGTTTTCCCTCAGCTCCACTGTCACCTGACCACAAGTTTGTCCAAGCTAGACTTGGTCATTTTCCATATCAAACAACCACCCAACATTCCTTGTCCAGGACTTCAAAGCATGCCTTGAAATTAGGATAAGAGAACATAAATAGAAACTAATAAAGCGCTACATTAAAATACAATTTAAAATACACAGCAAGAGGACCATTTTGCCTAATTTCTACCCATTCTGAACTCTCAGACAATTTCCACGTAGGGTACCAGAGCTCCGGCAGGAAACAAATGGTGTCTGCACATATTATAGCTGAACATCATAATAACTACACCCTGTCACATAATTTAAACATATAGCCCTCCAGACTCTCCATTCATTACTAAATGGATTCCCAGGAGGGACCCAGACCTTTATCAGATCAGTTGAATGGATGTTTTGTTATCTATCTATATCTATCTACCTGCCTGCCCACCCTCATAACAACCATCAGAATCAGGTTTATTATCACCGACTTATGTGACGTGAAATTTGTTGTTTTGCGACAGCAGTACAGTGCAAAGACATAAAATTACTGTGAATTACAAAATAAATAAATAGTGCAAACAAAATAGGAATAATGAGGTAGTGTTCATGGGTTCATGGACTGTTCAGAAATCTGACGGTGGAGGGGAAGAAGCTGTTTCTGAATCATTGAGTGAGGGTCTTCAGGCTCCTGTACCTCCTCCCCAATGGTAGTAACAAGAAGAGGGCATGTCCCAGATGGTGAGGGTCCTTAGTGATGGACGCCACCTTCTTGAGGCACCGCCTCTTGAAGATGTTCTCAGTGGTGGGGAGGGTTGTGCCCGTGATGGAGCTGGCTGAGCCTACAACCCTCTGTAGCCTCTTGCGATCCTCTGCATTGGAGCCTCCCTATCAGGCTGTAATACAACCAGTCAGAATGCTCTCCACTGTACATACATAGACATTTGTAAGAGCCTTTGGTGACATACCAAATCTCCTCAAATTCCTAATTAAGTAGAGCTGCTGGCATGCCTTATTCGTGATTGCATCAATGTGTTGGATGCAGGATAGATCCTCTGAGATGTTGACGCCCAGGAACTTGAATCTACTCACCCTTTCCACCACCGACCTCTCAATGAGGACTGGTGTGTGTTCTCCCAACTTCCCCACCCTGAAGCCCACAACCAATTCCTTGGTCTTCCTGACACTGAGTGTGAGGTTATTGTTGCGACACCACTCAACCAGCTGATCTATCTCACTCCTGTTCGCCTCCTCATTACTTTCTGAGATTTTACCAACAGAAGTGTCATCTGCAAATTTATAGATGGTGTTTGAGCTGTGCTTAGCCACGCAGCCATGAGTGTAGAAATATTAGAACAGTGGGCTAAGCACACATCCTTGAGGTGTGCCTGTGTTGAATGTCAACGAGGAGGAGATGCTATTACCAATCTATAATTCTAGCCATAACTAACCCCTCGAAGCACTTCATTATGGTAGATGTGAGTGCTACTGAGCGATAGTCATAAAGGCAGCTCACCCTACTCTTCTTGGGCACCGGTATAACTACCATTTTAAAGCATGTGGGAACCTCAGACCACAGCAATGGGAGGTTGAAGATGTCCTGCAACACTCCAGTCAGTTGGTCAGCACAGGTTTTCAGTAACCGGCCAGATACACCATCAGGAACTGATGCCTTGTGAGGGTTCACCCTCTTGAAAGATGTTCTGACATCAGCCTTCGAGACAGACATCACATGGTCACCGGATGCTGTGGGGATTCGCACAGGTATAGTGTTACTCTCCCTCTCAAAGCATGGATAAAAGGCATTGAGCTCATCAGAGAGTGAAGCATCACTGCTATTTATGCTGTTAGATTTTGCCTTATAGGAAGTAATCGCATGCAAACCCTGCCACAGCTGTCATGCATCTGATTATGTCTGTAACTTTACAGGGAATTGCCTGTTTGCTCTCACAATGACCTTCCATAGGTCATACCTGGACTTCTTGTAGGATTCTGGATCACTGGTCTTGAATACTACAGATCTAGCCCTCAGCAGACTGCAAATCTCCTGGTTCATCCAAGGCTTCTGGTTTGGGAAGACTCGGTATGTTCTCAAAGGCACACGCTCATCCATGCAGGTCTTGATGAAGTCAGTGACAGGTGTAGCAATATTCATTCAGATCAGAAGATGAATCCCTAAATGTGGTCCAGTCCACCGATTCAATGCATACCTTGACCATACCTTGTTATACGTTACTAAGGGCAATAAGATCCTCAGACAGCTCCCTTTCCTTGTAAGGAGAGAGTAAGGAGGAGAACATCTCGAAATGGTCTGCCAGGGAAGGTAGTGGAGGGAAGACTTATGTACCTTCAGGGTCACTCCAAATGCCTCACAGTCCAATCAGCCTCTGGGCAAGACCCAGTTCTGAATGGAACAAGTTATTATTTTTACATTTTATTTAGAACTTAAGGGAATATAGATTTTTTTCCCTGATAGTGTGCTTTCACTGACCGTGCTCATCAGAATTATTAAATGGTAACATATATGAGTGCTCTTACAATCTTCTGTTGTATGCAGCCAGTGGGCAAGACTGTGCTGGTCATTGGAACATCTGTATTTCCTGGCCCTGACCAATGGATGAATATAATATGAACCGTAATGACAGTCCCCAGGTTACGACAGGTTCTGACCCTGAGAACTGTCTGTAACACAAACTGTTCGCAAGTCAGAAATGAACAAGTGTGCGGGAGAGGATCACAGAAACAGCTGTGACGGGAGAGCGAGCAGGCGCAGGAAGAGCGGCCGCCAGCCGGCCTCACTGACTCAGCAAGTGGGTGAGTGAGTGTGCTCAGTGCTCCCAGCTCTGCTCGGTTCCACCCAGTCCCCGGTTATAGTGACTCAGGGGGAGAGGAGGGAAGGCACGCTGAAATGCCCCATTCCCACCCAGCAGAAGGTGTTGCAGCCCCACAGCACCCAGTAAATCCATCCCCATCCATCCCACCCGTCTCCCAAACACTCGTTCGTATGTACGGGCTGTCTATAAGTCGAGCGTTCATAACCTGGGGAGGTCCTTAAAGTAAAACTGAAAAATTAAAGGTAGTTCCCCAGGCACCCACTGGAGTCATAGATTGAGCCAGAGACCTTGTTGTTTAGTGGGCTCTCACTCAGCCGTACTCCCTCCACCATTCAGGAGCAGGGTGGCTGAATGGCAAGGGCTGCCCATCAATGCACCATGCCCACTGAGAGCCCATCTTCACCAGTGACCGGGCAGTTAACAAGCAGCTCCACCAGCCCAGCCAGGTTCCCACCTAGAACAAAGGCTGCTAGATGTTGAGCAGGATTTAATTGGTAATTGGTTTATTATTGTCACATGTACCGAGGTACAGTGAAAACCTTTTGCTTTCATGTTCACCAGACAGACCATTCCACACATAAGTACATTGGGGTAATAGAAAGAAAAAAAAACAGAATGCAGAATATAGTGTTACAGTTACAGAGAAAGTGCAGTGCAGGTGGACAAATAAGGTGCAAAGGCCACGATGAGGTAGGTTGAGAGATAAAAAGTTCATCTTTATTGTATAAGGGGTCCATTCAAGCTGCCATTCAATATCAAGCTGTCCTTGATATTCCATTCACTTGCTTCAGGCATGGGTTACAGAACACAACAGCAGAGGTGAGGTGAGATGAGATGAGAGCAACTTTCCTTGACCAGGTGTGACAAAGAAGAGCCCCTGCTAACCTGGTCAATAACAATCAGGGGAGTCACACTGCGCACAAAGGGACCAATCACTTCAGCTCCCGAATACCAATACATCAGTTCCTCAGGGTAGCATCCAAGGTCCCTCAGTTCCCTCAGTCATGGCCTTCCTTCATCTGAGTTGGCCTTAGAGTGGGGAGATTTGTTAATGGCTGCACAGTGTTCACAGTTCCTTGGAAAGATCTAGTGAAAGATCCTTGATCTAGTACAAAGATAATGGCAGGATTCTGGGTAGTGTGGAGGAGCAGAGGGATCTGGGGGTTCATATCCACAGATCCCTTAAAGTTGACTCACAAGCGGATAGGGTAGTTAAGAAAGCTTATGGGATGTTAGCATTCATAAGTCAAGGGATCGAGTTTAAGAGCCGCGAGGTAACGATGCAGCTGAATAAAACTCTGGTTAGACCACACTTAGAGCTCTGTGTCCAGTTCCGGTTGCCTCATCATAGGAAGGATGTGGAAGCATTGGAAAGGGTGCAGAGGAGATTTACCAGGATGCTGCCTGGTTTAGAAAGTATACATTATGAGGAGAGACTAAGGGAGCTAGGGCTTTACTCTTTGGAGAGAAGGAGGATGAGAAGAGACGTGATAGAGGTATACAAAATATTAAGAGGAATAGATAGACAGCCTGCGCCTCTTTCCCAGAGCACCAATGCTCAATACATTAGGGCATGGCTTTAAAGTAATGGGTTGGAAGTTCAAGGGAGATATCAGAGGGAGGTTTTTTTTAACCCAGAGAGTGGTTGGGGCATGGAATGCACTGCCTGGGGTGGTGGTGGAAGCAGGTACATTGGTCAAATTCAAGAGATTGCTAGATAAGCATATGGAGGAATTTAAAACAGAGGGATATGTGAGGGTAAGGGGTTAGATAGTATTAGGCGAAGTTTAAAGGTCGGCACAACATTGTGGACCGGAGGGCCTGTATTGTGCTGTACTGTTCTATGTTCTATGTTGATAATACATTAACAACTTGGATGTGAATGTAGGAGGTATGATAAGTAAGTTTGCAGGTGATACGAAAATTGGTGGTGTTGTAGATAGCAAGGAAGGTTGTCTAAGGCTAAAGCAGGATATAGATCACCTGGAAAGTTAGATGGAGCAATGGCAGATGGAATTTAATACCAACAAAGGCAACGTGATGCATTTTGGGAAGCCAAACATGGGTAGGAGGTGCACAGTAAATGGTAGGGCCCTGGGGAGTGTTAACGAACAGAGGGATCTTGGCAGCATAGGTGAATAAAATGGTGAAGAAGGGATATGGAATGCTTCCCTTCATTGACTGTGACATAGAATTGGACATCATGCTACAAGCTTTATAAAACACTGGTTAGGCTACACCTGTAGTACTGTGTGCAGTTCTGGTTGCTACACCACAGGAAGGATATGAATGCACCAGAGTGCAGAGGAGATTCACTAGGGCAGTGTCTGGATTAGAACAGCAGGAGAGACTGGACAGGCTGGGTTTGTTTTCCCTAGAACAGAGGAGGCTGAGGGGTAATCTGATAGTGTCTATAAAATATGAGGGGGATGGATAGGGTACACAGCAAAAGTCTTTCTTCCCATGGTGGGGGTGCCAAAGACAAGAGGGCATAGGTTTAAAGGTGAGAGGTAGGAGAGTTAGGGGTGTAGGCCTAATGCTGGTAAGTTGTCATATCACCTGCAGGTGATATCACCTGCAAACTTATTGCCAAGGTGTAGGCCCAATGTGGGTAAATGGGATTGGTGTAGGTTGGTATGGGCATGGTAGGCCGAAGGGCCTGTTTCTACATTGCATGACTCCGTGATTCCATGATACTATTAGTCCATAGATGCTGCCTGACCTGCTGAGTGTTTCTAACATTTTCTGCTTCCATTTCAGATTTCCAGCATCTGCAGTTTTTTGCTTTTCGATTCCTTAGGTAACAATGCAATGCTCATCTCCATGAAGCAAGGTCAGATTCCATACCATACAGGCTGCAATCATTACAGAAAGTGGCTCACCACAGCACCAAAGGAAATTGTGGTGTGTAATAAATTCTGGCTTTACCGAAGTGCCCACAACCAACAAATGGACAAATAAGTATTGCACTTTGACTGAGCCTGTTATGCTCTTTAGAACTTCATTAGTTTTACAGCTAATTATGTCCCTTGTGATATAGTCCTTTTTCTGATATCGAAGACATGGCAACTGATGTGAGCACAAGATCCCCACAGGTAGCAGTGAAATCAAGTGATGACATAGGTGACCAGAACACCTGCTCAAGGTGTTTCCCAAGACAGCACGCAGAATCCCCTGTTTCCTTCTTGTATGTTGCTGTTAGGACTTTTATACTTATGGTTGGGCTCTTGATTTAACCCTCTGACAGTGCAGGTTGTCATCACTGTCCACCACGACTACATACTCAAGGGTTTGGGGTGGAGTTTGAACAAAAGAACGTGCAATATAGCAGGAGACAGTCATACAGCCCATTGAGGCTGCTCTATACTTCAGCACAATCATGGCTGCTCCTATGCCTCATCCACTTTCTCTTCTGCTTCCTATATTCTCAGGTTCCCTTGATGCCTAAAGATCTATCACCTCAACATTGATAATACTAACTGACTGAGCATCCACTCATTCTGCATGAAGACATTTCTAATTCTCTCAGTTCTGAATATCCAACCAGAGCTCTTAGTTTTAGATGATCCAGCTGGAAGAAACAGCCTCTGCACATCTATCCTATCAATCCCTTTCAGAGTCTTGCATGTTTCAATGGGATTAGCTCTCTTTTGACTGAAATCCAGCAAGTATAGAACTATCTTATATGGTATCTCCTCCTATGACAAGGCCCTCATCTCAAAGATCAATCCAGTGAATCTATGTTACACTGACTCCCAAGCGAATATATCCTTCATTAGATGCAGAGACTAAAATTGCACACTGTACACCAAATAAGGTCTCACCAAAGTCCTGTATAATTTCAGCAAGATTTCCTTGTTTTCATGCTCTAACCACTCTGCAAAAAAAGGTCAACATATCATTTGCTTTTATAAATGCCCACGGTATCATCATATCTGCTTTGTGTGTTTCATGTGTGCACCAAGATGCATCTGTGTAAGAATACTCTGTTTACCAGTTTCACTCTATTTAAAACATACATTGTTTTTGATTCATCTTTCTGCAGTGCAGAATCTCATATTTTCCTATATTACACACCATCTGCCACATTCTTGTCCACTCCCTTAGTTTATCCCCCTTTACTGAGCCCTTGTTCTTTTTCCCACCCAGCTTTGAAGCATCAGCAAAATGAAATGTTTTACATATTGTCTATATAGTGTGAATTGCTTACAGCCTAGGACTGATCCGTGTGGCAACCCACCACTCATAGTCTGCAACCCTAGTAAGTACCCATTTATTCCTACTCACTGCTTTCTACCCCTTAACCAGTTCTCTATCCACGTTAACATTATACTTCTCAACCCATTTTCTGATACCTTATCAAACACCTTTTGAAAACCCAGATTATTGTTTACTTATCCTTCAGGTCTGAACATTGTTGGTGAGGTCAGCATTTGTTGCTCATCCCCAGGTTGAGAAGGTGTTGGTGAGCCACTTAAGTTCTTCTGGTGAAGGTGCTTCCACACTGTTGCTGGGGAGGGATTTCCAGGATCTCTATCCAGCGATGATAAAGGAATAGCAATGTATTTCAAAGTGTATGGACCTACTTTCATTGGTTATCTATTATCTACCCTGCTAGTTACATCCTCTAGAAAAGACAATTTTCCCCTTATAAAACCATGTTCATGCTGCCTAATCATATTAGGATTTTCTGAGTCCCATTACTGTGTCTTTCAAGTCCATAGTTCTCTGAAAGTGACAATGTGGGTAGATAGGGTGGTGAAGAAGGCATATGGCATGCTTGCCTTCATAGGTCAGGCTACAGAACACAAAAGTTGGGATGTTACGTTGCAACTTTACAAAACACAGTTTAGACCGCACTTTAGAGTATTGTGTGTGGTTCTGGTCACCACTCCATAAGAAGGATGTGATTGCTCTGGAGAGAGTGCAGAGGAGATTCAGCATGATAAATTCCAGTGTTTTGCCAACGACAGATGTCAGACTAACTGACCTCCTTCTATGTTTTAACCATTCTCTTTAAAGATATTACTGGTGTTTAAGACACTACTGTCATTGGACACTTGGTTCCCATCCAGTTCTGCTACATTTATTGTACCCTCTGCAGTGACTCATGACCTTCAGGCCCAGAGACAAAGATGCCACCAACCAAGTCATGGCTAACATCCACATAGCTGATGCTACACACAATTTCATTTGTCACTTATCCACAAAACCCCTGTGGATTAATTCATCACTGACAGAAAACAGCAAACGTTAAGCAACCACATTGAAGGAGTTTACAACACAAACATGTTCCCACACAAATGCCGTATTTCTAAAATTAGCTGCCATCCTTGGGAAAGGTAACTTCCCGACCAGAATGAATGCAGAAGGTCAAAGAAATCAACTACACTCCAGCTAAAACAGCTTCCACACTAAGCGATCCAAAGCTACATACTTCTGCAGTAATCAATTTGAAGTGACTGCCCTGTAAAATCAATAGTAAAAGTAGTGTGTTTATGTCGAAGTGAAGCAGAGATTTCCATTTTTCGCAGACCGCATTAAGCAATTCACAATTGGAAGAGGGAACATAGCATCATGCCATAGTTAAAGTGTGCTTAACCAAATAATAAGCTGATCGAGTGCACATTTTAATTGTATTTGTTCCAATACAGTTTATTTTTTGTGATTAGCTGCTGCTGTGTTGTGGAACAAGAGGGGAATATTCCTTGGTGTAGTTGTATTATCTGGCTTTATCTCAGCAACTACACGATTGCTAAGATCCAGAACCAAAAGAGGGACACAGGGATTGGGGTCAGGGTGCTGATAAATTTTACTTGGTATTTTTTTCATAATTAAAATTTCCAACTATCCCCAATATTCAGGATTTTTATTTGGTTGTGATCTGGCATAAGACCTGTATTTGCTTGAAGGCAGAATTGGATTGCATCATAACTTTGAGGCAGTTTCCAGTTTATTTATGTGTTTGTGAAGGAGGCAGCTATGATACAATGAGACTGAGAGAGAGCGAGAGAGAGAGAGCGAGAGAGAGAGAGCGAGAGAGAGAGAGCGAGCGAGAGAGAGAGAGCGAGAGAGAGAGAGCGAGAGAGAGAGAGCGAGAGAGAGAGAGCGAGAGAGAGAGCATGAGAATGGAAAAGCTGTGCCATCCACAATTTAAGAATCAACAGCCATGAGGAAATAAGGAGTGACATTATTATTCATCAGTATTGTAGATTGTCAATTGGAGCCTGGATCTGGCCATCAATCAATCCTCCCAAGTGTGCATTATTCAGCTCTCTGTTCCTGTAAACCACATTCATTTTTACACATTCATTTCAAAGGAAGATTAATTACATTGAGCAATAATTCTTAAAGCCAGTGAAAAATCAAATCTTCTTGACTAAGAAAACAATGCGACATAGGCTAGAAATCAAATAGGCCACAACAGCAGGTGAAACTTCCAAGTGTCATAAGGACCTCTTTCTAACAGTTTGAGCTCAAACTCAATCTTTAGCCCTGTGATTGACATACAGAAAGTGGATAAAACATAGAGTAGACTGATCAGCATCAGAAAGAGGGGAAAAAAAGATGGTTTAGTTCTTGACTGCAAGCTTTTATCAGAACTCAACTCCATAACCTTGGTTTCTGTGCTTTTCCATCAACATACTAAGACCATTGAAAATAAGAACTACTTCTTAATTATTAAGCGTGAATCATCTCAGGTAGTCTCTTGCCCGCCTTGGGTTCTAGGAAAAGAAGATATTAATGAAATAATCCTGTCTCATTGCTGCCCAACCAAGTGAGATATGACTCTGGGTATACATTGCAAGAGGGAACTAAACTGACAAGTTAACATGGTTTGTCTTGGGTTGAACTGTCAAATGAAAGTCTGGGTTCTGGAAAAGTTGAATCGTAGAATATATGACTAAGTTAGATGGAATAAATAAGGATTACCAGTCAGATTTGTTTTTCACTTATTCTTTTTTCTAATGTGTTGAGAGTGCTGTGTTGTGAAATGTATATTCAAATTCACTTCTGCAGTTGCATGCGAATACCAGAGGGCAAGCACCTTTTCAGTGGAACTGAAGAACTGCTGACAGTTAGCTAGGTGGGCAGTGTGGCTGATGCAGGGACTGCCTTTCTACTTTGACAGGAAAGCTTCAAAGGTTGTACTCTGACCATGGTGCACACCAGACAGTGACCTGTGTCACTGTCTGCACTGGAGTGACTATGTGTGTTGAGGATGTTATTAATAGAGTCAGCGCTTGTACTGACGACATCTGGCTGGTGCCAGTGCCGCACTTTGGATGCTTGCAGAATACTCTATGGCATGGTTTGTTCTGAAAGATAGTGTTAGTTATACACAGCTCTTGTTAGCATCATAACTCAACTATTCTTCTGTCCATTTTCATTTATTATGCCGGTGCCATGATGTGGACCATGTCTCGGGGGCCACACCTACATCTCCATGTACTGTATGTGAATAGCTTTTGTTTTGGGGATGTCACTGGTATAGTGCCAGGCTCTTTGCAGAACTGATCTCTATGATGTTGCACACTATTGGAGCATTTGACCTGCTGAACAACCATCCCTCCACCACCAGAACAGATGTAACTGATATAGGATGATGGCAGCATCAACGCTGAGACAGCTGGGAAACAGAGACCAGCAAATCTCACATCCTCACAGCCCACTGCCATCATCTGTAGCAAGAGTGGCAAAGAAGGACACCCCAGAGTGAAGGTCCAGAGCCACACCAGAAAACACTCAACACAGAGATGACCACCAAGGTTAAACCGCCGTCTCATGGGACGGAAGGTTCCCATGTCAATTAGAGAAACTGTTCCAGTGTCAGCTGTGGTGGCAATCTCTCCCACTTGAAGGTCATGAGGTAAGACTCACTCCAGAGACACAAGCAGGAAAAGCTAGGCTAGGAAGACATTGGGTTACTGAAGGAAAGCCATCTTTCAGATTAAATATTAAAGAAAGAATCCATCAGTCCTTTCAGAGGGGCAGAATAAGTCCCACAGCACTACTTTGAAGAAGATACCACATGGGTTTCCTCCAGGTGCTCCAATTTCCTCCCACGTTCCAAAGATGTACTGGTTGGCAAGTTAAATGATTGCTGTAAATTGCCCCCAAGTGAGTAGGTGAGTGGTAGAATCTGGGGGGAGTTGAGGAGAATGTGGGGAGAACAAAATGTTGATGAGGGTAGTGTAGTAGATGTGGTCTACATGGATTTTAGTAAGGCATTTGATAAGGTTCCACATAGCAGGCTTCTTCAGAATGTCAGAGGGCATGGGATCCAGGGAAGCTTGGCCGTGTGGATTCAGAATTCGCTTGCCTGTAGAAAGCAGAGGGTTGTGGTGGAGGGAGTGCATTCACATTGAAGGGCTGTGACAGGCGGTGTCCCACAAGGATCAGTTCTGGGACCTCTGCTTTTCCTGATTTTTATTAATGATTTGGATGAGGGGGTAGAAGGGTGGCTTGGCAAGTTTGCAGATGACACAAAGGTTGGTGGTGTTGTGGATAGTGTGGAGGACTGTCAAAGGTTGCATAGGGACATTGACAGGATGCAGAGCTGGGCTGAGAAGTGGCAGATGGAGTTCAATCCGGACAAGTGTGAGGTGGTACACTTTGGTAGGACAAACTCCAAGGCAGAGTACAAAGTTAATGGCAGGATTCTGGGTAGTCTGGAGGAGCAGAGGGATCTGGGGGTTCATATCCACAAATCCCTGAAAATTGCATCACAGGTGGATAGGGTAGTTAAGAAAGCGTATGGGATGTTAGCATTCATAAGTCGTGGGATCGAGTTTAGGAGCCGCGAGGTAATGATACAGCTCTATGAAACTCTGGTTAGACTACACTTAGAGTACTGTGTCCAGTTCTGGTCATCTCATTATAAGGAGGATGTGGAAGCATTGGAAAGGGTGTAGAGGAGATTTACCAGGATGCTGCCTGGTTTAGAGAGTATGCATTATGAGGAGAGACTAAGGGAGCTAGGGCTTCACTCTTTGGAGAAGAGGAGGATGAGGGGAGACATGATAGAGGTGTACAAAATATTAAGGGGAATAGATAGAGTAGACAGCAGGCGCCTCTTTCCCAGGGCACCAATGCTCAATACAAGAGGGCATGGCTTTAAAGTAATGGGTGGGAAATTCAAGGGAGATATCAGAGGAAGTTTTTTTTTACCCAGAGAGTGGTTCAGGCATGGAATGCACTTCCTGGAGTGGTGGTGGAGGCAGGTACATTGGTCAAATTCAAGAGATTGCTAGATAAGCACATGGAGGAATTTAAAATAGAGGGATATGGGGGAGGTAGTTGTTAGATAGTCTTAGGCGAGGTTTAAAGGTCAGCACAACATTGTGGGCCAAAGGGACTGTATTGTGCTGATAGATAAAAATTTAAAAAATAAAAATGGGATTAATGTAAGATTCGTGTAAATGGACAGTTGATAGTCAGTGTGGACTTGGTAGGTAAAGGGCTTGTTTCCGTGCTGTATCTCTCTATAACTTGAAAAGGAATTGAGTCATCCCCAGCTTTCTGGGCAATACTAATCTCTCAATAAACATCAGAAAGAAAGATAACATCAGAAAGACATTATCAGGTTACTATAAGTGAACACTTACTGTAGGTAAACTGGCTACAATGTTTCTTATAGACACAGTGTCAACACTTCAAAAACACTTAATTGTCAGGAAAGGCAGGAAGGACGCGCACTGCTTCCTTTCTCTGCACTCACAGATATCTCCTGCCTATCTACAGCAGTATTACATTGAGACCTGAAATGCTGGAAAATGAACCAAATCAAGTGTCAAAAATAAAGACTGGTATGGGGAAACACATCTCTGGACCTTTTAGTCACATTCAGTCCACTATTGCCACAGTAGCCACTTTGCTGAACATTAGTTGCAGATCCTATCCGGTGCATCACAGCTTGGTAATGGCAACTGCTCTGCCCAAGACTGCAAGAAATTGCAGAGAGTTGCGAACACAGTCCACTCCATCATGAAAACCAGCCTCCCCTCCATGGACTCTGTCTACACTTCCCGCTGCTTCGAGAAGGCCGCCAACATAATCAAAGACCCCTCCCACCCCAGACATTCTCCCTTCTCCCCACTTCCATCAAACAGAAGATACAAAATCTTGAAAACATGCACCACCAGGCTTAAGGTCAGCTTCTATCCCGCTGTTATAAGCCAAACTCTTGTAAAGATGAACTCTTGACCTCACAATCTACCTTGTTATGGCCTTTGCACCTTATTGTCTACCTGCACTTTCTCTGTAACTGTAACACTATATTCTGTTATTGCTTTTCCCTTCGTACTACATCAATGTACTTATGTTTTGAAAAGATCTGCAAAATAAAGTTTTTCACTGTACCTCAGTACATGTGGCAATATAAACCAATTACCAATTAGTTCTCTCCCTGACAATAATATTAATTAACGGCTGGGTAAGCTAGTGGTTTAAGTAACAGCAGGCCTGGCAACCTAGTGCAGCTCCTAGAAATTCGTCTGCACCACGCTGAAAAGATCAGTGCTGTGCAATTTAAAATCTATTTAACCTGGTGCAGATGAGCTCGGTTTCAGTGCCAGTCAGAGAAATGTGATTGCTGACATTTTGATCGGAGTTCTGATGGACATAGAACCTTTTATCCACTGTAAGGCTCTTCCAAGTGAAGTTGGCATTAATATAACAGGCCAAATTCATTTTCAGTGTAACTTTCAAACTCACTGTTCTGAGAAACAACAGTTCTTATTCACTCATAGAACAACTTGCATTACTAACTGCATTTCTCTGCAGCTGTGTTGCTTAAAGGGACAACACTCAACCAGTAGTCTTTACCCTCAGTGAGATGTGACACCCTGCCACCATACACATGTGCCTGGACTGCTTTGTCCATGGAGGTCACTCTCAGCTTCCCAGACTCATTCTCTGCCACGTCTCAAGGTTTGCTGCTCACTGCTGTGTTAGGAAGGTCACCCAAAGTCCAGACTTCATGTACATTTCCCTCAACCCACAGGAGCAGGCAGTGTGGGAGCAAGGATTACCCTGCATTGCAGACTTCTCCAGTGTACACTGATCATAGACTGCCTACATAGTGTTACTACCTGCAGAGACCTCCTTGTTAACTTCCCACCAGGAGCACCTGGCTGTAGCCCTGGAAGCTCTCTGTGCCCCCTTCTTATACAAAGAACATGTCTGTAATCCCCGGGAGCATCTCCTGCCACTGCAGCATTCACTCTTTAAGCAGCAACACTTCCCAGTACAAAAAAACTCTGATAATCCTCAAACCAACCACTCAGATATCCCAATGTTTCGGTTTCTTGCTCACCAGGTTGATGTCTGCAGTGCTCTTTTTCATCTCACCAGGGCTCCGGTTCCTGTACCCTCTTTAAACTGACCGGAATCCCATTTCCCATGCTCCCTTTAAACTTATCAGAATCACAGGAAAACTTATTATTAGACTGTGTAACATCTTAAAAAAGTTCTCTAGAAGTGTGCTGGGGTATTAATAGGAATAATATCCAACAGTCCAGAAAATTTGCCAGCCCGGCACCACCAAAGTCCCAAGTGTACTGGATTATTGGAGTTCTACTGTAGTTGCAAGAGTGCTGCCTGTGCTTTGGTCTATCCCATTAAGGGCTGGTTGCAAAGATTGCATCTGCTAGACAAGATGCTGCCAAATGCAAGAGCGGTGCTGAAACTGCCACAGTGTGATGTTGCACAGAGAAACCCAACATTATTACTCTGAAAACCTCGTAATTAGAGATCACTCTGTTTGTGGGACTTTAAAAAAACAGCATGAGTGACATGCAATACTGTTCTAATGATATTAAGATTTAAGTAAAGCAATTTCAAGCATCTTGTTTTGAATCGAGGCTGTTTTGGTACAATTAGACAGTTGGAGCTGATTTACCTTTACTGATTTTCCAAGTTGCTTTCTGTCCTCCTCCTTCCCCATTAACTTTCACCCATCACATGGAGTCAGACCCAAGCCCACACACTGCCGAGCCACATGTTAATCAGCGAGCAGATGAGTAAACCACTGCTGTCTGGACATTGAAACATGCCCTAAACAATGGGATAAAGGGCTTACAATGGGCTACCAACACCATCCCGGCCATTCACAACCAGCCCCACCCCACCACCAAATGAAAGTACAGCCGCAGCCATGGCCTCTTGGAGTCAAAGCTCTAATTGCTGGTATTCATTTCTCAAGGCGCAGAGAAGGAGGGCACTGACCACAGGCTCTTTGAGCTTGAGCTGTGACCAGGAGTGGGGGGGCATTGAGACCAGTTTTGTGGAGGCGGGGAGAAATCTAGACTGAGACCAGCACTGGTGAAGGGACCAGGGTGGGGGAGGGGGTTGGGGGAGGAATAGCATATTCTCAGGGGTTTGGAGGGGAGTGGTTGGGTGAGGGAAGGTGGCAAGAAGAAACTAGCTCACCTGAAGAGGTTTGAGGAATTGGGAAGGGGGATCATTCCAACATGTGGAGGGGGTTAGGCTGGGGGACAGGAATACTGGCCCTTATGCCAGGCATCAGAGTGGGGTGTGCGAGAAGACAAGCCCTTGAAGGGGCATGAGGGTACTTGGTATTGGGAAGGAGGTGAGGAACAGGGAGGGAAGAGTTGAGGGGAAAAATAATTCTGGCAACCACATTGGTATCAGATGTCTGGTAACTTTGTATGAGGAAGGCCACCAAGTCATGCACTGCTTTGTGGAAATCACATCTGGGGGACACACATCAGGAAGTTCCGGTCATCCAGATGTGTTTAGAATGGGGGAGGAATCCAGAGCACCTGGAGAGAACCCACATGGTCATAGGGAGAATATGCAAACACCACACAGACAGCACCACAAAACTGTTCATGTGGTTCCCTCACAAGTGATTTCCAATTCTGGATAACAACTGACAGAAAAGTCAGGATAAAAAGATGAGGATTATTTTCAATGGCATAAATTGTTAGGAACAGGAATTCACTGCTTGAGTAAGCATGTAGGAAAAACTGGTTCAAGTGACATAAAGATTCGTCATAGTAATTAGCAAAAGAATCCAGATGATAGATCAGGGGAATAGAATGTACTGTTCAGAAGACAGCAGATTCAACAACACTTTCAAAAAGGAAATTGGGAAGGAAAAGAATGTTGGAGCTTTGGGCAAATAGCAGAGGAGTGGGTGTAATTGGAAACACTTTCAGAGAGCCTTTACAAATACAATGCCCCAAACATGCTGTAGGGATTATGAACATAAGATAAATTCCAAGAAATTTTGTTGCCAAAGGCTTCAACTGAGAAAGAGATGCGTAAATAAATTAAGCAAAATAATGCAGATGTTGGAAATCTGAAAAAAAACAGAAAATGTTGGAAATGCTTAGCAGGTCTGGTGGCTTTCAGGGAGGGAGAAACAGTTACCGCTTGATGACCTTACAGCTAGCAGTGTCAGTGCTCTGCACTCTGCCTCTGTGGAATAAACTCTGGAGACAGTGCACAATAAGCTAATGCTATGATATGGCATGTTCACTCCCAATGACCAGGGAGGAATTTGTTGCCAAATGCACTGTTTATAGCAAAGGATAAGATCAGAGGTGCAAGTGAACCCCTCCGTGTGTTAATTACCCGCCAACAAGGGCAAAGAAAATGGAAAGGGTGTTCAAAGGGTGACTGGCAACTGTGCAGGCTTCAGGAAAGGATGTTGCAAAGGTCATTGAACTAAAACATCAGGTTTGTATCTCTCTCCACAGAAGTTGCAGTGTTTCCAATATTTTATGTGATCAGATAAATAGAACTATTACTTGGACAGAACCTGTACTTCAGTATCTCACAACCACTTTAATTCTGAATGATTATTCCTTTCCAAACTATTGTTGTTTTAAGATACCACGCTGAGTATCATGCTGGCAACTATTGTGCAGAGTGCCTCTGAATTTGAGGTGCAGAATGAGAGGAAACGTCAGCTTATTTTCAATGGCTATCTGGAAACTCCCACTGTATATCATTTACACAGACATTTTGGGAAGACCAAATGAAATTAGGCAGTTCTGGCCTTCATAGGCAAATGACCTTTCAAGATTGTCCTGCCTTGCAGATGGTCACATGGCCAGGTCCGATAGGTGAACAGCAGCTTACTGACTTGTACCCCAGAAAGTGTTAGACCCCTTGGAAATGCAGACAACTGGAAAAAAATGAAGGAAGGTTAAGCTGCTTTGATCTGGGGGTTCATATCCACAGATCACTGAAAGTTGCCTCACAGGTGGATAGGGTAGTTAAGAAAGCTTTCATAAGTCGGGGGATCGAGGTTAAGAGCCATGAAGTGATGATACAGCTTTACAAAACTCTGATTAGTCCACACTTAGAGTACTGTGTCCAGTTCTGGTCACCTCATTCTAGGAAGGATGTGGAAGCATTGGAAAGGGTACAGAGGAGATTTACCAGGATGCTGCCTGGATTAGAGAGTATGGATTATGAGGAGAGACTAAACGAGCTAGGGCTGTTCTCATTGGAGAGGAGGATGAGGGGAGATATAGAGGTATACAAGATATTGAGAGGAATAAATAGAGTGGACAGCCAGCGCCTCTTTCCCAGGGCACCAATGCTCAAAACAAGAGGATATGGCTATAAGGTATTGGGTGGGAAGTTCAAGGGAGATGTCAGAGGGAGGTTTTTCACCCAGAAAGCGGTTGGCGCATGGAATGCACTGCCTGGGGTGGTGATGGAGGCTGATACATTGGACAAGTTCAAGAGATTGTTAGATAAGCATATGGAGGAATTTAAGTTAGAGGGATATGTGGGAGGAAGGGGTTAGATAGTCTTAGGTGTGGTTTGAAGGGCGGCACAACATGGTGGTCCAAAGGGCCTGTATTGTGCTGTATTGTTCTGTGGTTCTAAAACATCAGAAAGGTAACCTCTGCAAAATATTACAAGAAGACAAGTTTAATCACCAGAATACATAACACAAGAAAATAGGAGCAGGAGTAGGACACCAGACCCCTCAAACTTGCCCCACCATTCAATATGACAATGGCTGAGCTATGCTGGCATCAACTCCTTTTCACTTCCCCATCATCCTCAGTTCTTCGATTTTTCAAAAATGTATCTACTTCCACTTTAAATACCTCCAATAATCTAGCCTTTACATAAATCAACATTGCTACAAAAACAGTCACACCACTGAAACTATTATCAATCTTGTGTTGTGAATACATGTACAAGATTCACAGATGCAGCTGTCCAAAAAGCCTGGCAAAGGAGATTCGCCAGGCTACTTCCTGGGATGAGAAGGTTGTCCTAGCGCAAGAAACTACAGAGAGTTGTGGACACAGCTCAGCACATCACGGAAACCAGCCTCCCCTCCATGGACTCTGTCTACACTTCTTGCTGCCTAGGTAAAGCAGCCAATGTAATCAAAGACCCCACCCACCCCGGACATTCTCTCTTCTCCCCCCTGCCATCGGGCAGAAAATACAAAAGCCTGAAAGCACATACCACCAGGCTCAAGGACAGCTTCTATCCTGCTGTTATAAGACTATTGAACAGAACTCTTGTACGAGAAGATGGACTCTTGACTTCACAATCTACCTCATCATGGCCTTGTACCTTATTGTCTGCCTGCATTGCACTTTCTCTGTAACTGTAACACTTAATTCTGCATTCTGTTATTGCTTTTCCCTTGTACTACTTCAATTTACTGATGTGATGAAATGATCTGTATGGATGGCATGCAAAATAAAAGCTTTTCACTGTACCTTGGTATATGTGACAATAATAAACCAATTTACCAAGAGGCTAGACAGTCCTTGCATTCATAGTTCACATAGACAGTTCTTACATTCCTTGGATTTTAAAGAAATAAGAGGTGATTTTATTCAATCATATAGATCCTAAAGAGTAGATGTTGAGATGTTTTCACTAGTGGAAGAGTTGTAAACGAGGAGACATATAGTAACTACATGACAAGGTGATAATCATTTAAAACTGAGGAGTGTAGAAATTCCTTCTCTCAGAGAGTACTGAATATCTGGAATTCTCTGCCCTCAAGGGTGGTAGGAGCCAGATCATCAGATATATTTAAGGTCGAGATGGAGACAGGCCCTGCAGCCCATCAAGTCCACATTGGCCATAAATCACCCATTTTACACTAATCCTACATTAATCCCATTTTTTTATTCTCATCACTCCCTCCAGATTTTATCACCCACCTACACACTCAGGGCAGTTCAAAATGGCAAGTTAACCTACCAACCTGCACGGCTTTGGGAGGAAACCAGAGCATCCAGAAGAAACCCACATGATCACAGGGAGAACGTGGAAACACCACACAAGACAGCACCGGAAGTCAGGATTGAACCCAGGTCTCTGGCACCATGGGGCAGCAGCTCTACTAGATGCGCCACTTTATCTCTACTCATTCTTCTTACTATTCTAAAGTGGATACAGGGTCAAAGGAACCCGAGGGTACAGGGACATAAGTCATTCCAAGTGACAGGACAGGTTAGGAAAGCAGTTAACAAGGCATACACCATTCTGGGCTTTATCAGTTGAGGCATAGGGTATGAAAGCAGGGATGTCACACTGAAACTTTTATAAAACACTGATCCAGCCTCAACTGGAACATTATGTTCAATTTTTATCCCCACATGATAAAGAAGAGTGTGAAAGCATCAGTGTAGGTCCAGAAATGGTTCCTAGGGTGAGGGTCTCAAGTTACATGGATAAATTAGAGGGGCTGGGGCTGCTTCCTTTGGAGAAGAGAAGGCTGAGGGGAGATTTGATAGATGAATATAAAATGATGAGGGGTCTGGACAGACTGGACAGTTGGAGGCTCCCACTAGTGCAGGGGTCAAGGACTGGAGATAAAGCAAAGGGAAAAAGAATTAAGAGTACCATAAGGAAAAGTTTTTTTTTAAAAATAAACAGTGTGTGTTTGGAATCTAGAATGCACTGTTTGCAGTTGTGGTGGAGGCAGATTGCATTATGGCCTTCACAAGAGAATTAGATAAATAGAAGGTGGAGAAAAAGTTGCAAGGCTATGAAGAAGGGCCGGGGTAGGAATTAGAGAGTTGCTCTGGTCGACAACTGGTGCAGTCATGATGGGTTGAATGGCCTTCTTCTGTGCTGTAACAATAGAATGATTCAATCATTAAAATCATTGCTGCCAAGCACAACCCTGCCTATGACCAAGCTGCTATCCAAATGGTCACTGGATAAGACTCAGAGCCAGGTTCCAACCCCTCTTCCCCACACTCTCACCCTCCGCCTGCAGGAGAATATATCTCCAGCACTCAGATCAAGCCCCTGAAACTAAAAGGTACCAATGGTCAGTGTGCTACATCTTGACTTGTTGAATGATAAGGGAATTCTGCAGAGCCTGCAGGGGGCTCGCTGAAGGGGCACTGCACTTGGGCCAGTTTAGCATGAGGTTCCCCTCTTAAATTCTCATCCCACTGAGCCCCAGCTGTCCTGTCTGATAAAACAATCTTTGCTCATTTTGCCAGTTTCTGCCACTGGTGGAAATCAAGCAGGCTGTGTCTCAAGAGAGTTGATAGATAGAGAGATGAGGAGGGAGGGTAAGGAAAAAGAGAGCAGAGAGAGAGTCAGGGAAACCAAGCTGGAGCTGAGGTTGAACAATGTCAGGAGTTTGGCAGGGTTGCGTTGTTGTTGGAGTGAGGGCTAAGAGTTTGTAGTGCTGGGAGTCATGGGGCTTTGTGTGGGTTGCAGATAGGCTCTGGGATTGGCAGGGTGTTGGGGTAGTGGGTGGGAGACAGGATCAGGTTTCAGCTGGAAAACCACAGGAGAGCTGCTGACCTGACCCCAGAACAAGCACTGAGAGCCTGTCGGTGCGAGAGCCACCCGCAAGATGACGGACATCTGGGGCACCCCTGCAGCGGACCAGTAAAGGTCAAGCTGCCCTTCGCATTCAGGCTTCACCCCTCCAGTCAAATCCCTCTTCAGCGCAAGTGGCCCATAGTATATGCAGGACTTGCATGTGTCCAAGACCATGGGCAGCACAGTGGCGCAGCTGGTAGAACTGCTGCCTTACAGTGCCATGAAACCAGGGTTCAGTCAGATGCTGTCTATGTGGAGTTTGCATGTTCTCCCTTCTGTGTAGAGTTTACATGTTCTCCCTGTGACTGTGTAGATTTCCTCTGGGTGCTCTGGTTTCCTCACATCCCAAAGACATGCTGGTTGGCAGGTTAATTAGCCTCTGTAAATTGCCCCTGGTGTGTAGGTGAGTAGTGGAATCTGGTGGGTATTAATGGGAATGTGGTGAGAATAAAAAAGGGTTTAGTTTAGGATTAGAGTAAATGGGTGGTTGATGGTCAGTGTGGACTCGATAGTCCAAAGGGCCTGTTTCTGTGCTGTACCTCTCTATTTCTCATTTTTGAGAAATGACAGATAAACATCTGTTGCACAGATATCACAATGCAGGCATAGCAGCTTCTGTGCCTGTACATGCCACGTGTACCAAGGACCAAGGTCAAATGTACAGAAGGCCATGACATGGTTAGCAATGCCTGCTTTGGAACCCTTGGCAATTGCCCTTCGGGATTCTTTTAACATATTTGGTATTACTCATGGACAGGGGATTCGTAAGGTATCTCTATATGCAGATGACTTGTTACTTTATATTTCTAACCTGGAGGAATCCATCCCTGCAGTATTATCACTGCTTGCTCAGTTTAGTGTTTTTTCTGGTTATAGATTAAATCTTAATAAGAGTGAACTCTTTCCACTAAATATGCAAACCCCAATTTATAAGCAATTACCATTTAGATTAGTAACAGACCATTTTATGTATTTGGGTGTTAAAATTACCAAGAAGCATAGGGACCTGTTTAAAGTTAACTTGTTACCTTTAATTGACCACGTTAAACAATTATTTACAAAATGGTCCCCATTATCATTGATAGGCCGAATTAATACGGTTAAGATGCATATTTTACCAAAATTTCTATATCTATTTCAGGCAATTCCAACTTTCATCCCGAAATTCTTTTTTGACACTATTGATTCTAAAATTCTTTCATATATATGGCAGAATAAAAACCCAAGGTTATGTAAGAAATATTTACAAAAATTAAAAAAGGATGGTGGCATTGCTTTGCCTAACCTTATATTACTGGGCAATTAATATCAGATATTTAATTTTTTAGGCACAAGATTTAGATGTAATTTAATGCCCAAATGGGTATACCTTGAGTATGAATCAGTGCAAGGATTTTCATTAGTTTCTATTTTAGGAGCCTCACTCCCTTTTGCACTTACTAAATTGAGTAAACATATGACTAACCTAATAGTTAAACATAGAATACGAATATGGTTTCAATTCCATAAATTCTTTGGATTGAATAAATTTAACTTATCATCAGGTCCCATTCAATCTAATTTTTTTCTTTCAACCATCCAGAATCGACTTAGCTTTTCCTTTATGGAAAATGAAGGGAATAACATGTTTCTGTGATTTATTCATTGATACCACTTCACACTTATCTGGGTTGAACTGCATCTGCCACTTCTCAGTCCAACTTTGCATCCTATCTATGTCCCTCTGTAACCTCTGACAGCCCTCCAAACTATCCACAACACCCCCAACCTTCGTGTCATCCGCAAACTTACTAACCCACCCCTCCACTTCCTCATCCAGGTTTTATATAAAAATCACAAAGAGTAAGGGTCCCTGTACAGATCCCTGAGGTAACAAGCACGTGGTTCCTGAAAGTGGTGTCACAGGTAGACAGGATGGTGAAGAAAGCTTTTGGCATGCTGGCCTTCAGTCAGGGCATCGAGTATAAAAGTTGGGATGTTATATTTCATTTGTACAAGATGTTGGTGAGACTGCATTTGGAATATTGTATTCAGTTTTGATAACTCTGCTGTAGGAAGATACCATAATGCTGGAAAAAGTGCAGAGGAGATTTACAAGGATGTTGCCAGGACTCGGCACTGAGTTATAGAGAGAGGTTAGGCAGGCTAGGACTTTATTTGGTGGAGCGTAGGAGGGTGGGGGTGTGTGACCTTAGAGGTGCATTAAATAATAAGGGGCATAGAGCATAGCTAGGGTGAATGCACATCGCCTAGTTCCAAAGGTTGGGGAATCAAGAACTCGAGGGCATGAGTTTAAGGTGAGAGGGGAGATATTTAATCGGAACCTGAGGGGCAACTTTTATTTACCCAGAGGGTGGTCACTATATATGGAATGAGCTGCCAGAGGAAGTGATTGAGGCAGGTACATTAACAACATTTAAAAGGCACTAGGACAGATACATGGATAGGAAAAGTTTAGAGGGATATGGGCCAAATGTAGGCAAATGGTACTAGCTTAGATGGGAATCTTGGTCAGCAGGGACAAGTTGGGCCGAAGGACCTATTTCCATGCTGTATGACTATGACCTCTATGACTCTATAACTGTTTTTTATCTTTTGAACAGTTGTCTAATAAATACAATTTGCCTAGATCACACTTTTTTCAATATTTACAGATTAGAAATTTTTTAAAAGTTACTATACCTTCTTTTCCGACTCCATATAAAATTGAAATTACGGAAAAAATTTTAGGCTATCAGAAGGGCTTGATAGCAATAATTTATGATCTAATTATGAAAATACGTCCAGAGACACTTGATAAAATTAAGAATGAATGGGAAAGAGAACTCCAGATACTTTTACCCACAGAGACATGGAAGAAAATTCTTCAATTAGTTAATACATCTTCAATGTGTGCCAGACATTCTTTGATACAGTTTAAGGTGGTTCACAGGACCCATATGTCGAAGGACAAGTTAGCCCATTCTTGTCACCATATAAATCCTATATGTGATAGATGTAATTCAGAGGTGGCTTCCCTGACACATATGTTTTGGTCCTGTCCTCTTTTGGAAAAATATTGGAAAGACATCTTTAACATTATTTCAACTGTATTGAATATTGATTTGCAACCTCACCCAATCACTTCAATTTTTGGGCTACCAATGATGGAATCTGTTCCACTTATCTGCTGCTGCTTGTTGTATGATTGCCTTTGTTACATTAATGTCAAGCGATCCATTTTGTTTAAATGGAAGGATCCAATACCTCCCACTACTTTTCAATGGTTTTCTCAAACTATATCATGTTTAAACTTAGAAAAAATTAGGAGTGGCACTGTTGATTCTTCGCTTAAATTTGAGGAAGTTTGGAGTCCATTCATTCAATATTTTCATACGATATAGATCCCTTTTCAATAACCTTTGAACTTAGAGGAGTGGTGTTGATGACATAATAAGGCTCTTTGTTCATCGAGAAATATCAGTCCAGTTTTTTTTCTTTTGAAATTTTTTTTTAGTTTGTTTCATTTTATTACTTATAATTTTTTTTTGATTTGGGTTTTTTTGATATAATAAATCTTTTTCTTTCTCTTTTTGATTTTTTTTGTAATATATTCATTTACCAAGAAACCGCGGGGCCTAGAATATATTTTTTATTCTTTATGACTATATATGTCATGATTGTCCTCCAGATCTCTTTGCATTATGTGTACAATTACCGATGTTATATGTATTAATCTGTATTAATTTGAAAATTAATAAAAAGATTGAAAAAGGAAAAAAAAGAAAAAAGAAAAAGAAAAAAAAAGCAATGCCAAATCAGTTAATGACTAGGTTCTGAATGACAATCACTCATGATGCTCACAAAAACATTGCCTTGTGTGAGAGAACTTTTAAGTGAGATCTAAATCAGAGAGGTTTCAGGAGAATTTCCATGCTCAGCATCATAGAGTCAGAGAGAGATACAGCACGGAAACAGACCCTTCGGTCCATTGAGTCTGCACTGACCATTAACCACCCACTCACCTACACACTAGAGGCAATTTACAGCAGCCAATTAACCCACCAACCCACGCATCTTTGGGATGTGGGAGGAAACTGGAGATCCTGGGGGAATCCCACACAGTCTCAAGGAGAACGTGCAAACTCCACACAGTCAGCGCCCAACATCAGGACAGAACGCGAGTCCCTGGTGCAGGGAGGCAGTGGCTCTACCAGCTGCACCATGGTGCCACTCCCAATCTTATCCAACAGTTGGATGTTGGACCCAAATACAGGCCAAATTAAACTAATCCCATCTGCCTGCACGTGGTCTATATCCCACCATTCCCTGCCTGTTCATGTGCCTGTCTAAAGACCTCTTAAATATCACTGTCCTACCTGCTTCCACCACCACCCCTGGAAGCACATTACAGGCACCTACCACTCTGTGTAAACAAACAACTTCTCGTAAATCTCCTTTAAACTTTCTCCCTCTCACTTTAAAGCTATGTCTTCTAATATTTGACATTTCCATCCTCGGAAAAAGACTGACATCTACTCTATCTATGCCTCTCATAATCTTATAAACTTCTATCAGGTCTCCCCTCAGCCTCCGCCGCTCCAGAGAAAACAACCAAAGTTTGTCCAACCTCTCCTTATAGCACATGCCCTCTGATCCAGGCAGCATCCTGGTAAACACCTGACCACATCTGCAGTAAGTGTTTGAGGCTGGAGGAACTTCGGCTCAGAATTGATGAGCTGGAGTCGCAGCTTCAAACACTGCGGAGCATCAGGGAGGGAGAGAGATATGTAGATGCTGTGCATCGGGAGGAAGACACCCCCCTTAGAGCAGGTACTTCTAGGGTCCAGGAGGCAGAAAGATGGGTGACCGTCAGGGGAGAGAAAAAGAAAGGGAACAGGCAGACAGGGCAGAGGACCCCGGAGGCTGTTCCCCTCAGTAACAGGTTTTCCATTTTGGATGCCATCGAGGGGATGACCTGCAGGGATCAAGCAGCAGAAGCCAGGTCTCTGGCACTGGGACTGGTCCTACTGCTCAGAAGGGAAGGGAGGAGGAGGGCAATAGTGATAGGGGACTCGATAGTCAGGGAAACAGACAGGAGGTTCTGTGGACGTGAGTGAGAATCCTGGATGGTATGTTGCCTCCCAGGTGCCAAGGTCCAGGATGTCTCTGATTGGGTCCACAGCATTCCTGAGCGGGAGGGAATGCAGCCAGAAGTCGTGGTACATGTTGGTACCAACGATACAGGTAGGAAGGGGGATGAGGTCCTAAAAAGGGAGTTTAGGGAGCTAGGCAGAAGGTTGAAGAACAGGACCTCAAGGGTAGCAATCTCAGGATTACTGCCAGTGCCACGTGATAGTGAAGGTAAGAATAGGAGGAGATGGCAGTTGAATGCGTGGCTGAGGAGTTGGTTCAGGGGGCAAAGATTTAGATTTTTGGATCATTGGGATCTCTTCTGGGGGAGGTGGGACCTGTACAGAGTGGATGGGTTACACCTGAACTCGAAGGGGACCAATATTCTTGCAGGCAGGTTTGCTAGTGTAGATCGGGAGGGTTTAAACTAGTTTGCGAGGGGGATGGGAACCGGAGGGGTAGGTCAGTGGAAGAAGTGCATGGAGTAAAGTCAGATCTAACATATAGAGAGGCTTTGAGGAAGGAGAAGAAGAGTACAGGGTATAAAAGTAGAAAGGTGGATGGGCTAAAGTGCAGTTACTTAAATGCAAGAAGTATCAGGAATAAGGGTGATGAACTAAGAGCTTGGATAAATACGTGGAACTATGATATTGTGGCTCTTGCAGAGACTTGGCTGTCACCAGGGCAGGAGTGGATACTGAATATTCCTGGATTTCAATGTTTTACAAGGGATAGGGAAAGGTGGGGGGGGGGGGGGGAAAGAAGAGGAGGAAGGGTGGCGTTACTGGTCAGGGATACTATTACGGCTGCAGAAAGGGTGAATAATGTAGAGCGATCCTCTCTAGAGTCAGTATGGGTGGAAATTAGGAACAAGAAAGGAGCAGTTACTCTGCTGGGAGTATTCTATAAGCTCGCAGGTAGTAGCAAAGATACTGAGGAGCAGATTGGGAGGTAGATTTTGGAAAGGTGCAAGAGTAACAGGGTTGTTATCATGGGAGACTTCAACTTCCCAAATATTGATTGGCACCTGCTTAGTACCAAAGGTTTAGACGTGGCAGAGTTTGTAAAGTGTGTTCAGGACGGATTCCTGTCACAGTATGTTCACAGGCCGACTAGAGGGAATACCATACTAGGTCTAGTGTTAGGTAATAAACCGGGTCAGGTGACAAATCTCTCGGTGGGTGAGCATTTGGGGGACAGTGACCACCGCTCCCTAACCTTTAGCATTGTCATGGACAAGGATAGGACCAAAGAAGGAAGGAAGATATTGAATTGGGGAAGGGCAAATTATGAGACTATAAGGCTAGAACTTGTGAGTGTGAACTGAGATGGCATTTTTGAAGGGAATCATACTTATGGAGATGTGGTCGATGTTCAGGGATCTCTTGCAGGAGGTTAGGGATAAATTTGTCCCGGTGAGGCAGAGAAGGAATGGCAGGGTGAAGGAACCAAGGTGACAAGAGAGGTGGAACAACTAGTTAGGAGGAAGATGGCAGCGTACATAAGGTTCAGGAAGCAAGGATCAGATAGGTCTCTTGAGGAATATAGGGTAGCAAGGAAGGAACTTCTCTTCAGTATTCACCAAGGAGACGGCCCTTGATGGCACTGAGGACAGTGTTGGTAAGGTTAATGTTCTGAAGCATGTAGATATCAAGAGAGAGGATGTGTTGGAGCTGTTAGGAAATATTAGGACAGATAAGTCCCCAGAGCCTGACGAATATTCCCCAGGCTGCTCCACGAGGAGAGGGAGGAGATTGCTGAACCATTGGCTAGGATCTTTGAGTCCTCGTTGTCCACGAGAATGGTACTGGAGGATTGGAGGGTGGCAAATATTGTCCACTTATTCAAAAAAGGAAGTAGGGATAGTCCAGGGAATTATAGACCAGTGAGCCTTATGTCTGTGGTGGGCAAGCTGTTGATAAAGATTCTTAGAGATAGGATCTATGAGCATTTAGAGAATCATGGTCTGCTCAGGGACAGCCAGCATGGCTTTGTGAAGGGCAGAGCATGTCTCACAAGCCTGATAGGGTTCTTTGAGGTGACCAGACAAATTGATGAGGGCAGTGCAGTAGATGTGGTCTCCATGGATTTTAGTAAGGCATTTGATAAGGTTCCACAAGGTAGGCTTCTTCAGAAGGTCAGAGGGCATGGGATTCAGGAAGGCTTGGGCGTGTGGATTCAGAATTGGCTTGCCTGTAGAAAGCAGAGGGTTGTGGTGGAGGGAGTGCATTCAGATTGGAGGGCAGTAACTAGCTGTGTCCCACAAGGATCGGTTCTGGGACCTCTACTTTTTGTGATTTTTATTAATGACCTGGATGAGGGGGTAGAAGGGTGGGTTGGCAAGTTTGCAGATGACACAAAGGTCGGTGGTGTTGTGGATAGTATGGAGGACTGTCGAAGATTGCAGAGGGACATTGATAGGATGCAGAGCTGGGCTGACAAGTGGCAGATGGAGTTCAATCCGGACAAGTGTGAGGTGGTACAAACTCCCAGGTGGAGTACAAAGTTAATGGCAGGATTCTGGGTAGTGTAGAGGAGCAGAGGGATCTGGGGGTTCATATCCACAGATCACTGAAAGTTACCTCCCAGGTGGATAGGGTAGTTAAGAAAGCTATGGGACGTTAGCATTCATAAGTCATGGGATTGAGTTTAAGAGCCACAAGGTAATGATGCAGCTCTACAAAACTCTGGTTAGACCACACTTAGAGTACTGTGTCCAGTTCTGGTCACTTCATTATAGGAAGGATGTGGAAGTGTTGGAAAGGGTGCAGAGGAGATTTACCAGGATGCTGCCTGGTTTAGAGAGTATGCATTATGAGGAGAGACTAAGAGAGCTAGGGCTTTACTCGTTGGAGAGAAGGAGGATGAGGGGAGACATGATAGAGGTGTACAAAATATTAAGGGGAATATATAGACAGCCAGCGCCTCTTTCCCGGGGCACCAATGCTCAATACAAGAGGGCATGGCTTTAAAGTAATGGATGGGAAGTTCAAGGGAGATGTCAGAGCAAAGTTTTTTTTACCCAGAGAGTGGTTGGTGCATGGAATGTGCTGCCCGGGGCGGTGGTGGAGGCAGGTACATTGGTCAAATTCAAGAAATTGCTAGAAAAGCATATGGAGGAATTTAAAATAGAGGGATATGTAGGTTGAAGGGGTTAGACACTTTTTAAGCAAGATTTAATAGTCGGCACAACATTGTGGGCCGAAGGGCCTGTATTGTGCTGTACTTTCTATGATTCTATGATACTATGAAACCACTGCTGCACCTTCTCTGAAGCCTCCACATCCTTCCTGCAGTGGGGCAACTAGAACCCTACACAATATTCCAAATGTAGTCTAACCAAAGTTTAATACAGCTGCAATGTGACTTTTATACTCAACATCCTGACCAATGAAGGCAAGTATGGGCAGAGTGATTGTCACAGTGGAGCACCAATAACATTACAGCCTAAGGCACAACTGAAGCCGCCTGGTCCTCGTCCAGTGCGTGAACTGCCAGCCTTGATGAGTATGCCACCACCATCACAGACTTTATCAGCAAGTGCGTGGGGGACTGTGTACCGAAGACGACAATACGGGTGTTCCCAAACAGGAAACCATGGATGAACCGAGAGATCCACTCCTTACTGAAGGGGAGGACTACTGCACACAAATCTGGTGATCCTGATCTGTACAAGAAATTGAGGTATGACCTTCGGAAAGCTATCAGGGATGCCAAGAGGCAATACCGACTCAAAATAGAGCCCCTGACCAGCCGCCAATTATGGCAGGGCTTACATGCCATAACAGGCTACAAGACGAAGTCAGGCTGCATAGCTAACAACAGCGCATCCCTTCCAGATGAACTTAATGCATTCTATGCACGTTTTGAACAGAAGGGAAGTGGATTGTCACCATCCACCCTGACAGTCTCCAATGCAGCTGAACCTGTGATCACAGTGGAGGACGTAAGATTAGTCTTCCAGACAGTGAACACGAGGAAAGCACCTGACCCAGATCGTGTCCCTGGCCGTGTGTTCAGATCTCGTGCTGATCAGCTGGCAGAAGTATTTGCGGACATATTTAACCTCTCCCTGCTTCAAGCTCAGGTTCCCACCTGTTTTAAGAAGACCACTATCATCCCGGTACCAGAGAAAAGCAAGGTAACATGCCTCAATGACTACCAACCAGTGGCTCTGACATCCACCATCATGAAGTGCTTTGAGAGGTTGGTCATGGCACGCATCAACTCCAGCCTACCAGACAACCTGGACCCATTGCAATTCGCCTATCGCCGAAACAGGTCTACAGCAGATACCATCTTCCTGGCCCTACACTCAGCTCTGGAGCATCTGGATAGTAAAGACACCTACATTAGACTACTGTTTATTGACTACAGCTCTGCCTTCAATATAATAATCCCTAGTAAGCTTGTCACCAAACTCCAAGATCTAGGACTCAACTCCTCCGTCTGTAACTGGATCCTTGACTTTCTAACAAACAGACCGCAATCAGTGAGGATAGGCAGCAATACCTCCAGCTTGATTATTCTCAGCACTGGTGCTCCACAAGGCTGCGTCCTCAGCCCTCTACTCTACTCCCTATACACTCATGACTGTGTGGCCAGGTTCTGCTCTAACTCCATCTACAAGTTTGCAGATGATACCACCGTTGTAGGCCGTATCTCAAACAGCGATGAGTCGGAGTACAGGAAGGAGATAGAGAGCTTAGTGTAATGGTGTCATGACAACAACCTTTCCCTCAATGTCAACAAAACAAAAGAGCTGGTCATTGACTTCAGGAAAGGGGGTGGTGTACATACACCTGTCTACATTAATGGTGCTGAGGTCAAGACGGTTGAGAGCTTCAAGTTCCTGGGAGTGAACATCATCAACAGCCTGTCCTGGTCAAATCACGTAGAAGCCACAGCCAAGAAAGCTCATCAGCGCCTCTACTTCCTCAGAAGGCTAAAGAAATTTGGTTTGTCCCCTTTAACTCTCACCAACTTTTACCGATGCACCATAGAAAGTATCCTACCTGGATGTATCACGGCTTGGTACGGCAACTGCTCTGCCCAGGACCGCAAGAGTTGTGGACACAGCCCAGCACATTACGGACACCAGCCTCCCCTCCTTGGGCTCCGTCTTTACCTCTCATTGTCTTAGTGAAGCAGCCAGCATAATCAAAGACCCCACCCACCTGGGACATTCTCTCTTCTCTCCTCTTCCATCAGGTAGAAGATGCACGTACCATCAGACTTAAGGATAGCTTCTACCCCACTGTGATAAGACTATTGAACTGTTCCCTTATACAATGAGAGGGACTATGACCTCACGATCTACCTTGTTGTGACCTTGCACCTTATTGCACTGCACTTTCTCTGTAGCTGCAGCACTTTACTCTGTACTGTTATTGTTTTTACCTGTACTACATCAATGCACTCTGTACTAACTCAATGTAACTGCACTGTGTAATGAATTGACCTGTACGATCAGTTTGTAAGACAAGCTTTTCACTGTACTTCGGTACGAGTGACAATAATAAACCAATACCAATACCAATTATAACAGATACCAGCTAATGGATTTGAAGGGGAGGGAGGGCTGGCAGAAATTGGCTAAGCAGCAGTGATGGGGGACAAGTTACTGAGGCAGGGAAGTGGTCAGGAAGAGTGGAAGAGTTGGGCTTAGGGGGTTCTCAGAAAAGGAACAGGAGGACCAGGATGGGGGTCTGTGAGGAGGATCTGGTTGGGGTCTGGTGAGAGGCAGGAGGCAGCTGGGAGGGGTGTGGGATTGTTTTGGAGAGTGGGGCCTCATTGAAAGCTTCATGTAATTGTTGGTTCAGGGGATTAGGCTTTGCACTATTTGTGCCGTGGGGTGGGGTGGCGTGGGTGAAGTGGGGGGGGGGGGGGGGGGGAGTGGTCCTGGATTTGGGGAATCTTAGAATTAGAGTCAGGATCAGGTCCAGGTCTCAGAGTCAGAACCATCAAAGGGTGGTGGGGGGGTTGCTTGTTATTGAAAAAAGCTTAAGATGTGATAGGAATTCTGAGCCTATGACATTCAAGTGACAAACAAATGTAATTTCTTGGCAAATTCAGGTTTTTGGCAATATTTTTAAAAAATGGCCAATTCCATGAGTGAAATCATTTGATCTTGAGTACTGGTTAGGAACTGAGGTTAATCTGTGTAGGGAGTCAACATGATCAGAGAAGTGTGGAAAAAACTGAAGCAGAGAATTAGAGCAAGTACAGAATGAAAGTACAGTGAGAGCTCGAGTTAGCTGCAGCACCTTTAATGTGAAATAATGAATCATCCCTCAGACATTAATGTATTATAATACTGAAGCCCCATAAAACATAAGGAGATACATGTCACAAGTTACTGATGCACATTACTAATTCAATATATGAAATATGAAAGAAATGTCTTAGTTTCATCTCTTGCACTCAGTATTTGTAACATGTGAAACTCGAGCAAAGCTCAGATCCCAAGGTACAGGTGAAATAACCAAATACATGACACAAACAGCATCTTCACTGCAGCAAAACATTAGCAAACGTTTCTCTTCTCACTGGAGTCAATAATATCAGCTTAAGGAGAAGAGGCACATTGTTTGAATAATTTATGACCAAGGGCAGAATACTCAGTCCCCTTGAGTTCATTCCACCACATACTTGCTTCGTGGTTAATCTGAACCTTCCACGTGATCCCACCACCAGTCACATCTTCCCTCTCTCCCTTTATGCTTTTTGGAAGAATAACTCTCTCCAGGACTCCCTGATCCACTCATCCCTCCCCACCCACCCTACCACATCCTCACTTTTCCCTGCAACCTCGGGAGATGTAACACCTGTCTCTTCACCTCCTCCCTCACCAACATCCAGGGACCTAAAGAGCCCAAGTGAGACAGAGGTGTCCAGCTGCACCTCCTCCAACCTGGTCTACTGGATTTTGTGCTCGCAATGTGGCCTCCGCTGCATTGGTAAAACCAATTGTAGACAAGGTGACCATTTTGTAGAGCATCTGCGCTCCATGCACAACAGCCATCTCAAACTTCCAGCTGCACGTCATTTTAACTCTCCTTCCCACTCCCACACTGACCTGTCTGTACTCAGCCTTCTTCATTGCTATGGAGAGGCCAGATGCAAATTGGAAGAACAACATCTTATATTCCACTTGGGTAGCTTACAACCCAATGGTATGAACGTTGAATTTTCCAATTTCAGGTAACCCACACCCTGGTGTTCACTTCCCACACACACTTACTTGTCCACCTACCTTTCTTGTCCCTTTGTTCATCTACCCCCTCCTCCCCCACCTGATGCATGACTTCGTACTTGTCCAAGTTAAATTCCATCTGCCATTCTCTTGTTTACTTTCCCCAGTTGATTTAGATCCTGCTATAGGCTTAGACAACCTTCTTTCACTGTCCACAATACCACCAATTTTGGTGCCATCTGCAAACTTTCCAATCATGCTACCTACATTCTCACCCAAATCTTTAACATGTATGACAAACAACAGGGGACCCAGTACCGACCCCTGGTGCACAATACTGATCATAGGTCCCCAATCTGAAATAACAACCCTTCACCACCATCCTCTGTCTCCTTCCATCAGGCCACTTTTGTATCCAATTGGCTAGCTCACGCTGGATGGCATATACCTTAACCTTTCAGACCAGTCCACCATGCGGGACCTTGTCAGAAGCCTTGCTAAAGTCCACATAGACAACATCTTACCCTGCCCTCATCAATCCTCTTGGTCACTTCTTCAAAATAAAGCTCAATCAAATTTGAGAGACAGAATTTCCCTTGCCTCTCCAAATACAAATAAATCCTGTCTCTCAGAATCCCTTCCAGTAACTTTCCCACCACTGATGTAAGGCTCACCGGCCTGTAGTTCCCTGGCTTGTCCTTGCAGCCCTTCTTAAATAAAGGCAAAATATGCCAAAACTAGGGGGCATAGGTTTAGGGTGAGAGGGGAAAGATTTAAAAGGGACCTGAGTGGCAACTTTTTCATGCAGAGGGTGGTGAGTATATGGAACGAGGTGGCAGAGGAAGTGGGTGAGGCAGGTACAACAGTATCCTTTAAGAACACTTGGATAGGTACATGGAAGGGTGGGGCTTGGAGGGATACGGGCCGTATGCAGGAAATTGGGACCAGCTAGGTGGGCACCGTGGTCGGCATGGACTGGTTGGGCTGAAGGGCCTGTATCCGTCCTGTATTGCTCTATGACTCTATACCAGCCATCCTCCAGCCTTCTAGTACCTCACCCATAGCTAACAAAAATACCAAAATCTCTGCCAGGGCCCCAGCAATCTCCCTTGCTTCCCACAATGTCCCAGGATACAACTGGTCAAGGCCTGGCGATTTATCCACCTTTTTGTGCTTCAAGATCTCCAATACTTTCTTTTTCATAATGTCGATATGCTTCAGGATATCACAATTCTCTCCCCTGAGCTCACTTACTTCTATGTCCTTCTCCACAGTTAATACAGAGAAGTATTTATTTAACATTTCACCCATCTTTTGTGGCTCCACACATAAATCACCACAGTGATCCTCAAGGGCACCTATTCTCTCCCCAGCTACCCTTTTGCTCTCAATATACTTTTACAATCTTTTAGGATTCTCCTTTATCTTGTCTGCCTGGGATAACTCATGTCCCCTTTATGCCCTCCTAATTTCCTTTTAAAGTAACCTCCTACATGCCTTACATTCCTCAAGGGACTCACTTGATCCCAGCTGCCTATACCTGATCATTTACCTCCTTTTTCCTGACAAAGCCTCAATATCCGTTGTCAACCAGGGTTCCCTAATCAAAGTGAGATAGGAAAAGTCAACCCAGCCTTGCCCTTCACTATTATGCTAGCCCGAACTCTTTCTATCTCACTTTTAAAAGCCTCCAACTTGCCAGACATCCCTTTACGTGCTAACAGCCTCTCCCAATTAACCTTTGCAAGTTCTTGCCTAATGCCTTCAAAATTAGCGTTGCCTCAAGATAGGACTTTAGTCTACTAATATAACAACTGTGGACCATAACTATAAATGTACTGCCATTTCTTTGTTATTCTGAAGACCACCTACAATTTTAATTTATTTTCTGTCGGTGAATCACAGGGTTAAATGAAGCAGCCCACACATACAATGTTGCCTGAAGTCTGCTATTTCTAAAACTGTCAGTTATGTTTTCTGCACAGAATACTTTTGACACAATAGCCTCCAAGAGGCAAATTCAGAGGCTGATTAAGACAGAAATCACATTTCCTTTCAGATTTTACATGCATAATAGTTACTGCATTTCACGGCGTGCTTGAGGCATCTTGTCGTGAAAGATCCTTTAATTTTAGAACAATTTAGTTACAGGTCACCTTCATCAAGGAAGTACAATATCAATTTTCCATCAGCTGCTATGTACAAAGGAAGCTTCAAGTGCAGGACATCTAGCTTCCTGGGAAAAAGAAGAGGTCACCTCCACTGACATGTTCTTGGTTGAGTAGAAAAGAACTCTTGGTCCTTCCCACCATCTCAAACTTAGACGCCAACTCATTCCCCCATACTGCTAGGAAGTTGGGTCAGACAATAATCAACTGAAACAGAATTCACTGCATAGAAACCATGTCTCCTACATTGGACATTTTGCAGTGTCATGTGTACAATAAGTTACTTGCAACATCAAGAAACTGTCATCTGTGTTGGATGGAGGTTGAAGCCAACTAAGTTCCCAAGTACACAAAATAGTGGAGAACTAGAACTCTCCCCTTATTACTTACCGCAGCTTCTCAAGAACAAAGTGCTATCATAGCTGGAGTTAACTGAAAGGCCATGATTCATGAATTTTCTTGATAAGGATAGAGGAGGGGATTTGAAACCTAGGTGAGTAGACTGCAATTTTCCATTAATTGAATTAAAAAGTGAAACAGGCTCCAGGGACTAAGTGGTTTTCTCTAGTTTCCATGTTTATGACCCTTACTCCATACATTTTTAAAACAATTTTTGTTTCCATTGCTAGCATCACTTCCTACACAGCCATCAATATTAGCCAGGCTCTACAACACTGCTATTCAAAGCCACACCACTCATCCTTCTACAACCTGCTACCTACCATTGCCAACATGTGCTCCAGATACACCTGTTGCTGGAAGATACATCCTGAGACAAGTCCTCATGTGCTTTGATGTAGATACCAAAAATAAAGTCCTCATCCTTAATGAATATTATTTCCAATATTCTCAAGAAGGGAGATATCACTAAGGCCATTTAATACATTGTTTTTGTATTAAAGACACAAGAACATTGTGTCCTCGATTTCTGATTATCAAGCTACCTTTCTTCAGAAACAATTATGATGCTCGTTTATCCATTAGACATAACTGATTAATTAAAATGAATGCTCTCTAATCCATAACACTGCACAAGTTGCAGCACAGCCTTTAGAATAAATGCTAGTTTCATCAACCTCTTTAAATCCAATGGCAAATACCCCATTAACAACCCTTCCAATGACCGACTTCAAGCTTTAGCAAGGGCTGTGGAGGAACAAGCCTCCTATGATTTATGTTTGCAAACCATCTCTAGTGATGTACATCTGTGAGGACAATCAAATACCATGAGAAGAGTGATGTCCATTGCACTTAGATCCCTGCCTGCACATAAAATTAACAAGCAATTCAGCAAGATGCTAAGATGCAGCAAACTTTTTTTAAAAATTCATTCAAGGGATGTGGGCTTGAGAGGCCGGGCCAGCATTTAATTGCCCATCCCCAAATGCCTTGAGAAGTGGTGATGAGCTGCCTTCTTCAACTGCTACAGTCTATGCAACAGTATAAAACGAGTGACAGCAAGACAGCATGTTTACGTCCCTTCCTTTCTGTTTCAACTTGTCTTCAGGAAAGAGATATAAAGCAGGATGTTTGCATCCATCTTAGATGATTACACAGTGTCAGGGTCTACCCCGGAGTTTGCTGTTGGTAACTTGTAATGCTGCAGACTTTCATAATCTTCTCTCATCTCCTCTGGAGCACCCAGAGGAAACCCACATGTTCACAGGGGGAACATGTGAGCTCCACACAGACAGCACACAAGGTCAGGATTGAACCTGGGTCTCTGGAGCTGTGAGGCAGCAGCTTTACTTGGCACTGTGCTGTCCAATCTATCCATAAACTTAATAGTTTTATATATTTTAATTTAAAAACATCCAAAAACAAAGATACAACTAAAACTGTTGAAGCAAACTCCCAAGATTAAAACAATATAAATTACATCAGACTTGCCATTTTCTCTGATAGCCATGAGAAGGCTCACTGTTCAGGCACCAGATCTAACCTGCTGCAGAACTGCAAATGGAATTGAAGCAAGCTTGTGCTCTGCTGCTGGACCTGGAGACCAGCCGGAGATGCTCGGTGGGCAAGTTTGGAAATTCCTGGTTTATAGAGTGGAAATAGACCCTTCGGCCCAACTCATCAATGCTGACCAAGGGTTCGAATGGAAATCTTGAACATAGTAGTACACATCCAGAGAAATGCTGGAAGCTCCAGACAGAACTGTCATCATTTCCTAGCCTAGTGACTTGGACACAAGAGCAAAATCTGACAATGACCAAACTTGGAAGGGTAGCAAATGTACAGAGAAGAGAGTGATAGTTTAGGAGTCAGAGTCATATAGCACAGAAACAGGTCCCTCAGCCCACCTTGTCAGCAAACCCCAGACACCAGAAAATGAAGAAACCATATTTGAGAATGATTCTTCACAACTGACAGTTGAATGCTTTTGTGAGGACATGTTTAGCAGCTGATGGTGCTCCTTCCCTAGATTTGTCACATGGGTCATGTCCTTTGTACCTCTGGATGGATGGAAACTGCACTGCAATGCTGGGAGAAAGTCTTTGGCCTCTGAGAGCAGGCGCTTGCAGAGGACCCTTATGGTGACTTTTCTTGTGGCAGGCAGCATTTCTCATGCTATGCAAGTGGCTACATTTCAGAAGTACTTCACACACTCTACAACACTTTAGAACAAACAGAAACTATGAACCATAATGTAAAAAGCAGAATATATACCTTTAGAAGCTTAAAAGTGTTTACAGAGGATACTGAATAAGGTGAGTCACCTAATAACCAGGGGTGTGTTGAGGAAAAATGTTATTTCTAGGAAATAGTGAGCTGACTGAACCATTAATAACCTGTCTTTAGGATGGCTAGTGTCTATTCATCAACACATTAATACATAAGAGCACCGGTTAATCAATCTTTGAAAGAATTTTTTTTATTAATAAGTATACCTGTTCATCTACCTCCAGGCGGCACAGTAGCGTAGCGGTTAGCGCAACGCTATTACAGCGCCAGTGATCGGGGTTCGATTCCCGTCGCTGTCTGTAAGGAGTTTGTACGTTCTCCCATGTCTGCGTGGGTTTCCTCCGGGTGCTCCGGTTTCCTCCCACATTGCAGAGACGTACGGGTAGGTTAATTGGGTTTAAAATGGGTGGCGCGGACTCGTCGGGCCAGAAGGGCCTGTTACCATGCTGTAAATAAAACTTTTTTAAAAATTTAAAATTAAAAAATAGCAATTCCACTGATGTTATTTAAGGTCAACTAATAAGATCCATGCCACTTAATTGGCTTTGGCCAAATCTATAGGGTCACACAACTTCATTAGGTGTAATTGAAGCCAATGATGACTTCAAGGTGAAAAGCTTGGCCCAAGATTCCTCACACTGAAGCAACTCAGCTGCCCTAAGCATACGACTAACAATGCAGGATATACTTCCTAAGGATCTGGTTTTATTTTAATTGCTGCTGCTGTTTAGTTGAACGGGTCAGGGAAAATCCTGAAATACATACGTCCTACAAAGGTGTCTTCTCAGCACCACCTAGTGTGGTGACCACAACACCTGGGATCCAGCAATGACTGCTCACCCAGCAATGTCTGTAATCAGCAATTTATTGCAAAACAGCGAGACAGCTGATGAATGAACTGGTCAAATTGCCTGAATAGAGCATGGAAGCCTCTTGAAGTATACCATCCAATGTACTTCAGGCTTTTCTTATCAAGAGATAAACAACCTCACTTAGGCACCAGTTGGTCCCGCTTATGGACGGCCTCTGGTTGATCCAGCAGGGCCTCATTCAGTGTCCCAGTGGAATCTCTCAGCTCTCTGTGTCAGCAGACAGCCTCTGCCCTGGTGATCCAGGCAATGCCAATAAGCACAGGTACAGCGTAATGCTATTACAGCGCCACTGATCCGGGTTCAATTCTGGCCACTGTCTGTAAGGCATTTGTATGTTCTCCCCACATCTGCATGGGTTTCCTCCAGGTGCTCCGGTTTCCTCCCACATTCCAAAAAAAGACGTACAGGTTAGGAAGTTGTGGGCATGCTATGTTGGCACCGGAAGCGTGGCAACACTTATGGGCTGTCCACAAAGAGTCAATGCAAAAGATGCATTTCACTGTGTGTTTCGATGTATATGTGACATATACTTAAGTCTTACACCTGGACCGCTGGAAAGGCAATGACCTTACCAACAGATCCAATGTGGCAACAGGAAGATATGCCCCAGCACAGCAAAACCAAAGGAACGGAGATGGTTGGGGGTGGTTTGGCTCTGTGAGACCTCAGGAACAGGAGAGCTGGGTGTTCTGCTTTAGATCCTGGGAACAGAGTGGGAGTGGTGGGATCTATGGCTGTAAACAGAAGCGAGGGATGGTCTGGCTTGGTGGACCAATTTTGAAAACTGCCTTTAGTTTTTTTAAGAAAATTATCAGCCTTGGAGAACATGCAGCACAAAATCACAGGGATGTTACTGGGGTTATAAAGGTTTAAAATGTGGAAACAGATTGCTCAGACACCCAGGCGAATAGAGCTCAAGACAATAATCAAAATGTTTAAAATAATAAAAGGGATTTGACAGGGTTAGATACAGAGAATCTCTCTGCTCTGGTAGGATATCCAGAATGTGTGCACAATTGTAAAAATAATGCTTCCGCAAAGCGCTGGAATTTTTTTCCTGTAAAAAGTGTGAAAGTATGGAACAATTTTGATACTGAGATCAAAAGATATCTTATTAGGTACGAGCACCATAAAGGACTATTACAGGAAACATCAATAATGTTAACATACACATCAGCCATGATCTGACTGAATTCAGTAGCATTACGGCAGCATGGTACCGTAGTGGTTAGCGTGACGCTATTACAGTGCCAGCGATTGGGGTTCGATTCCCATCGCTGTCTGTAAGGAGTTTGTACATTCTCCCGTGTCTGCGTGGGTTTCCTCCGGGTGCTCCGGTTTCCTCCCACATTGCAAAGACATGTGGATAGGTTAATTTGGGTTTAAAATGGGCGGTGCGAACTCGTTGGGTCGGAAAGGCCTGTTACCACACTGTAAATAAAATTTTTTAAAAATTTAAAATTTAAATTGCTACACAGAATTACCACACAAAACTGATGTTGCCTGGGATGGAGCATTCCAGTTATGCTGAGAGACTGGAGAGGCTGGGTTTGCTTTCTTTAGAATGTTGGAGGCATAGGAGGACCCTGACAGAGGTATATAAAATTATGAGTGGCATAAAAAGGGCAGACAGTATGAAACTATTCCTCATAGTGGAGATGAATGAAACTAGGGAACATAGGTTTTATGTAATTGATGAGAGGTTTAGAGGGATTGGAGGAGGATTTTTTCCCCCACTCTAAAGGTGGTTGGAATTGGAATACACTGACTAATGGGGTGGTGGGGACAGAGTCTCACACAATGTTTAAGAATTATCTAGATGAGAACTGGAATCTCCATGCGCTGGTCACTGCGATTGGTATAGATGAGTATTTGATGTTCACCATGGATATGGATGGCCGAAGGGCCTGTTTCTGTGCTGTGGAACACTCTGACTCTGATTACATGATTTGGAGGAGGAGCTGAATGACCTTTGCCCATTCCTGTTCTCTTGTAGTGTGGCAGCATTACTATGCTCCTACACCAAAGGCATATGATAATTTTAAAGGAATAGGTTTGCAGCATGACTAATAAGGCAATTGTGCAGGCTGCCTTGCATGTTTGCCAAAGGGCAAGTAATGAATCATGGTGCAGCAATGGAATTTTTACACAAAATTGAGGAGTTTAGGCAGCAATTGATACTATTTGTTCGAAAATGTACAAATAGCAGGATATTGTTATACAGCAAATCATTTACCCAAGTAATAGGGTGTCAACTGTTTGATAGTAAGACTTATGTTACTGGACTAATAATTCAGTACACAAGTTCAAATCTCACCATGAATTAAGAATTTGAATTCCAGTTTTTTAAAAAATAAAAACAAGCAAATTTTAGCTTTAAGCTGGCAACTGATCACAAAATCCCTGCCGCTTGCCAATGCCTTTTCTGAATAATATATGCTTTCATTCCCCACTCTAGCTTGTTTAGGTCTCTGGCAGATGACTCCAACAAATCCTTTGAAATGACACTTTGAAATGAAGTATCAAATTGCTCTACAAAATTTCCTCACAGACTGAAGTCATCTTCAATGGCCCATCAGCAGTATCAGCTCAGGACATTTAATGTTACTCATGCATGTATCCGGACAATATATCTGAAGTTTCTCCACCCTATCACAGACCTTTCCTTTTGTTCCCTCCACTTGTGTCATTGCAAACTTTTCGTAGTTCTGATGAAGGGTCAACAACCAGGAACATTAACTCTGTTTTTCTTTCTCCAGAGATATTGCCTGATCTGCTGAGTATTTCTAGCATAATCTGCTCTCATTAAAAAGTCACAACCTCATTTCCATTTCTATATTGGTCTTGAGCCACAACAGGTAAAAGGTAAAATGGGTGCAGTTTCTATTATCTTTCTACCGTTGGTTTTAATGAATGTTGTCATGTCAGAAATGAAGGGAGGTCCAATGAGGTTTAGATGTCCATATATAAAGGTACTTACTTACTTATTACAACAATGGGGGTCCTTTGGCCCACTGGGTCCATGTTGGTTCACAACCCAACAATCCCATCCTACCCATTACCCTCTCCTTATTTCCCTGCAGCCTTGCAACAGATATCTCACATGCCTCCCAACTCCCCTTTGATTCTTTAGCCACTTACCTACACTAAGGGGTAATTTAGAGTCACCAATCATGGAGAGATACAGCAAAGAAACAGACCCTTGAGCCTACCAAGTCCAGGCTGACCCTCAAATACCTACATGAATTTTTTTATTTATAATTCTCCCCACATTCCCATCAACTCCTCCTAGATTCTACCACTCGGCTACACATTAGCGAAAATTTACAGTGGCCAATTAAACTACCAACCCATAGATCTTTGGGATGTGGGGGGAAACAGGAGTGCCCAAAGGAACCCAGGTGGTCACAGGGAGAACATGAAAACTCTACACAGACAGTACCAGAGATCTGGATTGAAACTGGATCTCTGGCGCTGCAAGGCAGCAGCTCTACTAGCTGCGCCACTGAACTGCCCGCTGGCACACCAGATGGCACATGAACCCACAATCCCTGGCTCCCTTACAGGAGCAACTTAACCTACCATCACACCTTTGGGATATGGGAAGAAACTGAAACACTAAAGGGAGAAACTCATGTGGTCACAGAGAGAACATGCAAACTCCACATAGCTTCACTTAGACAGCACCAGAGATCAGGGTTGAACTCGAATCCCTGGAGCTGTGAAGCAGCAGCACTTAAATGTCATGACCAGCTGCAGAAAGTAATGAAAAGGGGAATAAATTATTCGAATATAAAGGAAAAATTAATCTGCACCATGCCAAACCCTGGAGTATTCAGAAGTTCAGGAAGACTTGGAAGAAATTCAGCATACAAATCCAGGACTCTACGGGTTAAAGTTACAAGGGAAAGCTACAGAGACTAGGATTGTGTTTCCTGTAAGTTAAGAGTTAAGAGGTGATTAGACTAAAATTTTCAAGACATTGTATTGATAGGATAGATAGGCAGAAAATGATTAGGAGTTGAGGGCAACAGGCCATGATCTAAAGATTCAAGCCTGACCTTTCAGCAGTGAAATTAGAAAACATTACCAGATGCTGAGGGTAATTGCAAAAAAAATCCAAACTATTAAGGACTACTAATGCTCTGTGAAGTATTCATATAAAATCTGAAATTGAAAGCTGTTAAGCAAATGTATAAATGATATTGATTAAAGGCCAAGTCAGAAATGAACCACCATGTCACTGAATGGCAGCTTTGGCTCAAAGGGTTTAAATGACCTTTACCTATTCTAATGTTTCATCCCACTTACAGAACTAACTTACATAACTTATCTTGATTTTCATTTGTGAAGATGAAGGTTAGTAGGTCAATGAGATCGATCCACAAGTCTCCATAGACTTTGCAGGCTTAATGGCCTCCTTCTGTGTTATGAAGAAATAAGGAAATTTGGAGTGCCCAGACAGAGTTCAGTAGAGTGAGAAGGGACTTTTTTTTGAAAGAGCCTAAGGGGTCATGAGAGGCTGGATGTAGAGAGGATATTTCCTCTTGGGGGAGAATTCAGAACTACTGGTCACTGTTCCTTCTCCGTGCTTCAGTTTCCTCCCACATCCCAAAGATGTGATGGTGGGTTAATTCACTGCTGTAAAGGAGGCAGGGGTAGTGGGTTTGTACCCCATCTGATGCACCAGTGGACAACTCAGTGGCACAGCCGGTAGAGACCCAGGTTCAATCCTGATCTTGTGTGCTGTCTGCATAGAGTTTGCAATTTTTCCCCTGTATGTGGGTTTCCCCCAGGTGCTCTGGTCTCCTCCCACATCGCAAGACATGCAGGCTGCTAGGTTAAATGGCCTCTGTAAATTGCCCCTAGTGTGCAGGTGAGTGGTAAAATCATGGGACAGAGAATGTGGGGGAGAGAAAAAGTGGGATTAATGTAGGCAGTATTTAGAAAAGAAATCCCGGGGGAATGTCCATCAAGGTTATTGCAGTTGAATTTAGAAATAAAAAAGGAGGGATCTCTTTGATGGGATTATACTATAGGCCTCACCACCAGGAATTAGAGGAGCATATACGTTACCAGGGAAAATCACAGATAGGTGTAGGAATAGTAGGGTAGTAATAGTAGGCGATTTTAACATCCCTAATATTGACTGAAAATGCATTAGGGATGAGATGGGGCACAAGTTGTTAAGCGGGTCCAAGAAAGTTTTCTGAAGCAATATGCAAATAACCTTACTAGAGAAGGAGCTATACTCGAATTCCTCTTGGGAAATGAGTCTGGGCAAGTGTTGGTGGGGGAGTGCTTTGGGACCAGTGATCACAATTCTATTAGTTTGAAGACAATCTGGGAAATAGATAGGGCTGATCCTCAAGTTAAAGTCCTAAATTGGCAGGAAGACTAACTTTGATGGCATCAGACAGGGACACACAAGAGTTGATTGCGAGAGGCTGTTAAGCAGGAAAAAGGGACATCTGGCAAGTGGGGGAGCTTTTAAAAGTGAGATGGGAAGAGTTCAGGTCCAACATGTTCCTGTTGGAGTGAAGGGCAAGGCTGGCAAAATTAGAGAACCTTTGTTGATGGAGGGATACTGAGAGTCTGGTCAGGAAAAAGAAAACACATGTCAGGTATAGGCAGCTGGGATCAAGCAAGTCCCTTGAAGAGTATTAGGGATGTAGGAGTACACTTAAGAAGGAAATTCTGAGAGCAAAATAGGTCCATGAGATATCCCTGGCAGACAAGATAAAGGAGAATCCCAAATGATTCAAAAAGTACATTAAGAGTAAATGGGTATCTACGAAGTGAGTAGACCCCTTAAGGATCAGCGTGGTAATCTGCGTGTGGAGCCATAGGAGATGGGCAAGGCCTTAAATGAATACTTCTCCTCTGTATTTACCGTGGAGAAGGTCATGGAAGCTAGCGAGTTCAGGAGAGAGAACAATGATATCCAGGAGCATTTCAACTAGAAAGGAAGAAGTGGTGTTGAAGGTCCTGAAACACACAGGTGGATAAATCCCTGGGGCCTGGAAACAAGGGAGGAGTTTGCCTGGGACCTGGTAAAGATATTTGCAACTTCATTAGTCTCAGGTAAGGTACCAGAAGACTGGAGGATAACCAATGTTCTTCCTTTATTTAAGGAGGGCAGCAGAGATAAGGCAGAGAACCACAAGCCAATAAGTCTTACATCAGTGGAGGGAAAGTTATTGAAAGGGATTCTGAGAAGCAGGATTTATTTGCATTTGGAAAGGCAAGGGCTGATTAGGGATAGTCAGCATGGCTCTGAGCATGGAAAATTATGTCTCACAAATCTGATTGAATTTCTTGAAGGGGTTACCAAGAGGATAGATGAGGGCAGGGTGGTAGACATTGTCTATATGAATTTTAGCAAGACCATGCCTGTGTGGCAAGCTGGTTCGGAAGGTTAGAACACATGCTACCCAGGGCAAGTTAGCCAATTGGATACAAAATTTACTTAGTGGTAGGAGGCAGAGGTTGGTAGTAGAGGGCTGTGTTTCAAATTTGAGGCCTGTGACCAGTGGTGTGCTGCAAGGATCAGTGCTGGGTCCATTGTTGTTTGAATGATACTGTAGGTGACATGATTAGTAAGTTTGCAGTTGACATTGCTTGGGACCTGGCAAAGATGGAGAGTAAAGATGGTTTCCTAAAGTTACAACAGGATATAGATCAACTGGGAGAGTGGGCAAAGGAATACCAGGTGGAATTTAACAAGTGTGAAATGATGCATTTTGGGAAGTTAAGCAAGGGCAAAACAAACACAATGAATGGCAGGGCCCTGGGGAGTGTTGTTGAACAGAGAGACCAAGATGTACAAGTACATAGTTCCCTGAAAGTGGTGACACAGGTATACAGGGTGATAAAGGCATCATATGGTACACTTGCCTTCACTGGGCAAAGCATTGAAGTTGTACAAAACATTGGTTAGGCTGCACTTGAAATACGTGTTACCACACAGTTATGGTTACCACACTTCAGGAAAGATGTGATTAAGCTAGAGAGGGTGCAGAAAAGATTCACAAGGAGGTTGCCTGGATTGGAGAGCTGGAGATACAAGGAGAGATTGGATAATCTTGGTCTGTTTTCCCTGGAGGAAAAGAGGGTGAGGAGTGACACGATGGAGGTATGTAGGGCATACATAGGCTAGATGGCCAGAGTCTGTTTCCCATGTAGAGGTATCTAAAACTAGAGGGCATAGGTTAAAGGTGAGAGGGAGAAGGTTTAAAGGGGATCTGAGGGGTAAATGTTTCACACAAAGAGCAGTCAGTATCTGGAATGAGCTGCCAGAGGAGATAGTGGAAGCAGGAAGAGTAACAACGTTTAAGAGACATCTGGACAGGTATTTGAATAAGTAGGGCATCGAGGGATATGGAATTAATGCAGGCAAGTGGAATAGACATTAATATAGATGGGCACGATGGGCAGCATAGGCACGATGGGCAGCATAGACACGATGGGCAGCATAGACACGATGGGCTGAAGGGCCTGTTTCTATGCTGTAAAACTCTACGACTGTGTTTAAAAATAAGGGGGGAGGGGTCACCCATTTTAGGCAGAGATAAGGCAAAATGTTTTCTGGGAGGATGGTGAGTCTTTGTAACTCCCTTTTTCAAAGGGCAGTGGAAGCGGAGCCTTTGAATGGTTTTAAGACAAAGGCAGATAGAGTCTTGAGCAGCAGAGTGAAAGATTTGAGATTACAATCAGATCAGCCATCATCTTATTCAATGGTGGGACAAGTTTGAGAGGCTGCATAGTCAACTCCTGCTCCTAATTCCTATTTTCCCACGTTCACATGTGGTTATGTCCTGCTCATGTCACTGAATGGTTTGGATGAAAAACTACATACTGACGCAGTGCAGAATGTTCTTCAAGCACTTGGACCAACATGTATCAGCACTTTACTGTGCTATAACTCATCTCTGAGAGCTTCATGCTCATAACAGTTTTTTTTTTAATTTAAGAAAACTAAACACAGAATTGCAACAAAAAACCATAGAAGTAAAACATATATAAAAGTGAATGACCTTGACACATACTTTCCAGGTTCTCCTCACTCAGTTCATTATAACCCAGTGTGAACAGTGGGGATAGGGAGGTACAGCAGTTGCACTGGTCAGAAATTTGTGGAATTGTTCCAAGGGTTATATTCATCTCTAGGCTTCAGATCACACAAAATACTTCAAAGGTTTCCAAAAACAGCACAAGAATGTTGCTAAAGCATGGAGTAACTGTTAGAACATCAATCATCCACAATTAAGCGAGCGATTGAAGGCCTAGAATCAGGTCAGAGACAACTTGATGGCTCAACTGCTATTGACCATTTTTAGTCAACAACTGAACATTCTTGTTTCATCAATTAAATGATACAATATTCAGCCTATTTTTCAAAATGTTGTCAAAACTTGGAACCTTTCAATTTCACATCCAGCAAGGAAACTCCGGCTATCACCCCCTGACATTCAAGAGCATTGCCATCACTGAACCCCACCCCCCACCCCACGATCAATATCCAGGGGGTTACCATTGACCAGAAACCAAATTGGAGTAGTCATATATACAATTTGTCTCCAAGAACAAGTCAGAGGCTGGGCATCCCACAGTGATTAACTCACTTCCTAACTCCCCAAAGCCTGTCCACCACCTACAAGTCTCAAGTCAGAAGTATGATAGAACATTCTCCACTTGCCTGGATGAGTGCAGCTTCAACAACACTCAAGAAGCTTGACACCATACAGGACATAGCAGCCCCATTTACTCACTCTACCAGTATTGCACAGTAACAGCAGTTTGTACCATCTACGGGATGCACTGCAGCAACTCACCAAGACTCCTTAGACAGCACCTTCCAAACCCATGATCTCTAACAGTGAGAAGGATAAAGGCAGCAAAAGCATGGGGATGCCATCACCTGGAAGTTACCGCCCAAAACACATATCATCCTGACTTGGAAATATATCGCCATTGCTTTACCATCACTGGGTCAAAATCCTGGAACTCCCTCCCTAACAGCATTGTGGGTGTACCTACATATCAAGGACTTCAGCAGTTCAAGAAGCCAGCTCACCACCATCTTCTCAAGGGCAACTAGGGATGGGTAATTAAATGCTGTCTCAGTCTACAAAGCCCACATCCTTTGAATGAATTAAAATAAATTCATCCAACCTCCTTCCATGGCAAAATGTGGCCATACCCTCTCTACTTTTCTCCCCATGCACACTGCAGTTCTCATTGGAACTCCATACAGTCCTGAGTGTGTCCTTACAATAAAATTGGTAGGAGTCCCCAGAGCACAGTCCTTGTGAAACTAAACTCCCAGGTTCACCATGAGCACAGTGTTAATCATGTAAGATGGTAAGTTAATTGGTCTCTGCAAATGGTCATAGAGTCATACAGCAAAGTTACAGGCCCTTTGGCCCACCAAGTCCATGGCGATCACCAACCACTCATTTATACCAAGCCCACTCGATTCTCCCCACATTCCTATCCTCTCCCACTTGCCTATATACTAGGGGCTATTTACAGTGGCCGTTTAACCTACCAACCTGAATATCTTTGACCTGTAGGTGGAAACTAGGGCATTAGAAAGAAATCCATGTGGTCGTAGGGTGAATGTATAAACTCCACACAGACAGGACCCAAGATCAGCGTCAAACCTGGGTCACTGGAGCTGTGAGGCAATAGGTCAATTAGTGCACTAATTAGTAAATTGAATGAGTAGAACTGCAGAGAGTAACTTGCAACGAGTTGCTATGCTCCGGTGCCATCTTGCAATATCTTACACTACTGTGCCATTCTCTTATCCCTCCTCTAATTGTGGTCAGTTTAAATATCATGCAGAGAAAATGAAGTGCAGGATTTCTGAAAAAGTAGATAGCATCGATGATGTTGATGAAATCGCAATGGGTGAATGTTTATTAAAGCCAATATTTTCATTTGCCGCAGGCAGTTAGAGTTGCAGGAAGGTCGGTTCGAGTACAACTCCTGAACATGTTAGAAACTGCGAAATAAGATTGGTATGGGTTTATTATTGTCACTTGTACTGAGGTACAGTGAAAAACTTGTCTTGCATACCGTTCGTACAGATCAATTCATTACACAGTGCATTGAGGTAGTATAGTACGGGGTAAAAACAATAACAGAATACAGAGTAAAGTGTCACAGCTACAGGGAAATGCATTGCAGGCAGACAAGAAGGTGCACGGTCATAACAAGGTAGATTGTGAGGTCAAGAGTCCATCTCATCATATAAGGGAACCGTTCAATAGTCTTATCACTGTGGGATAGAAGCTGTCTTTGAGCCTGGTGGTATGTGCCCGCAGGTTCCTGTATCTTCTGCCTGATGGGAGAGGGTAGGAGAGAGAATGACCCGGGTGGGTGGGGTCTTTGATTATGCTGGCTGCTTCACCAAGGCAGCAAGAGGTATAGACAGAGTCCAAGGAGGGGAGGCTGGTGTCCGTGATGTGCTTGGCTGTGTCCACAACTCTCTGTAGTTTCTTGCGGTCCTGGGCAGAGCAGTTGCCATACCTAGCCATAATGCATCCAGATAGGATGCTTTCTATGATGCATCGATAGAAGTTGGTGAGTGTCAATGGGGATGTGGCAAATTTCTTTAGCCTCCTGAGGAAGTAGAGGTGCTGGTGAGCTTTCTTTGCCGTGGAGTCCATGTGATTGGACCAGGACAGGCTATTGGTGATGTTCACTCCCAGGAACTTGAAGCTCTCAACCCTCTCGACCTCAGCACCATTGATGTAGACAGGTGCATGTGTTTTTCTGGGAGGCTGGAATTAATACGTGCCATGATCAGCCTCTTGAAGCACTTCATGATGCTGGATGTCAAAGCCATCAGTCGGTTGTCATTAGACATGTTACCTTGTTTTTCTTAGGTACCGGGATGATAGTGGTCTTCTTAAAACTGGTGGGAACCTCAGATTGACGCAGGGAGAGGTTAAATATGTCTGCAAATATCCCCGCTAGCCGATCAGCACAATATCTGAGGACACAGCCAGGGACACCATCCGGGCCAGATGCTTTCCTCGGGTTCACTCTCGGGAAGACTGATCTTATGTCCTTGACGGTGACCACGGGTTCAGTTGCATTGGAGGCTGTCAGAGTGGGTGGTGACACATCAATCCCTTTCTGTTCAAAACTTACATAGAATGCGTTAAGCTCATCAGGAAGGGATGCGCTGTTGTTGACTATGCTGCCCAACTTCGCTTTGTGTTCATGGAGGTGAAGATACTTTCCATGCGAGTCATATGACTTCAAACGCAGAGGCTTCATGAATTAGTACAGTGATTCAAATTAAAATAAGATTCAAACAAAAGCTGTGTGATAAATATGAGTGAAGTGACCAAATGCAGAACGAAATCTCGGGAATGGAGCAAAAAAGTGATTAGAAAGGCTGAAAGGAAGCACAAAAGACCATGCATCAAAATAAGCTCTCCAGAAGCTAAAGGAATGAAGAAAGGAGCATAGGTCACCATTTAGACAATAAGGATGCAATCATATAATTCAAAGTGAAACTGTGGTGTAGTTAAATGGTAGAACCTGGAAGCATTGATGGAAGTGTAGGGAAAATTCAATGGGATTGGCAAAGGATTAGTGTAAATTGGAGCTTGATTATTGGCATGGACTCGGTGGGCCAAAGGGTCTGTTTCCATGCTGTATGATGCTATGACTCCAAAGCAAAACAGCTCTAGCACCCTAAAATTGGGAATCCAAGAGAAACTATGGTCCATCACATCAACGGAATTGCATTTTACCAAAATCTAAATTCAACATCCCATGCTTCTGATTCATCAACACCAAGCACTAAAACCAACTCTGTTCAATAGGAAATGCAGAAAGAAAGGCCGTGAAACAGGGGCAAAGGTATTGGCCTGATGATCCAGACAGAACTACTAGCAGCTTACAGTATGAACAAAATAGACTACTGAAAGAGCCAAGAATTGCCACAACCAATGAATCTGTGCAGGGCTCCAGTAGCTCTTCTATATGTGGTAAAGAATGGTAATGAATAACCAAATAACCATTGGAAAGGGAAAAACATAACGAACATCTCCATTGTTAGCTAGGAAAGGTGCCAGGATACGAGAGGAAGAAAAAAGGTTGAAGATGGACTTTCAACCATCTTGAGCCAAAAGGACAAAAGGAACAATATTGTAAGCACCAGTGCCCAGCTAATTCAGTTCAATTTGCATGTTTTAAATGAACATCTGCCCAAAGCAAAGGCTATTTACTGGTCCTGACAACATCCTGACTTGTTCAAGGCTGGAGTATTTGAACTGACCAACCTTTAACCCTTATCCAAAGTTTTCCAGGGCAGTTCTGATATTGACATCAGCCCAGCAACATGGAAAATTGCCTGGGATTGTGTTAGCCATAAAAGGTTTGATGTAAAACTGAGGTTTTATATAAATCTTTGCATTGTCTTAGCAATTTCACTTTATGTTATGCAAAAAGCGAGGCCAGAGTACACAACATCATGGCAGCATTTTTACATGCTTTTGCTCTAAAGAGACAATCATTGGAGAGTCAAACAGAAATCACACAATGGGAAATGTTTGTGGTTGCTACAGGAAAATCATGTGTTGCTGTGGCTCTGCGGGGTTATTCCATGCCTTAATTATCTTAACTCCTTCAATGGCCATCCATTCATCTGTCCAGGATTAAACCCCTTCATTGATATATGGTCAGTCCAGTCGACATCTCTAACAACAAAACAGCTCCTGCCTGCCCAGCAACCATTAGTTCCAACAACAAAAAAAAGTAGGCCAACCGACATCATTACACACGATAGTGAACGGTGGGGGGGGGGAGGAGAGGACAGGGTGGGAGTAGGATAGAGAGATAGTGGAGAGAGTGGGGGGGGGGGGGAAGGGAGAGAGAGAGCAATGGGAGAGGAAGAGGGGAGAGAGAGAAGACTGGTCATTGGTCAGGTGACATATCTATCCTAACACTGGTCTTTCCCTCACCAGCTGGGAGACCAGTTGTTAAACCAACTGGTGATTTTTCATTGTCAAACTGCTTTTTCTCAATTCCAATATTTTATTATCACCAAACAATGTCCAAAAGAAAATTCTGTTCATTTGCTTGTGTGTGTTGTTTTCTGCATTGGTCTGGGAATACTGACAGCCATAGATACAAAAATCAATGCCAGTTCTCGATTGGTCTTCTAACTGGTTCTGACAATGTTGATCAGAAGGGCCCTCCTACCTGACTAAACTCAAAAAAAACATACAAAACAGGAAACCCAATAAATCACTTTGAGCTGTTGACTGAGAATTGTTAAAAAAAAATCTGCAAATGATAAAAGACTTGAACCCCCAATCTCCAAATTCAGTTGAAAGTACTAACCTCTGAGTCATGGATGACTTTGATAATATGAATTTAAAAACAAACCCATGATGAAGTTTGCTGAGTAAGAGACCCTATGCAGTCTCTTACAATCCTGTGCATTGGAGTCTCCATACCAGGCTGTGATACAACCAGTCAGAATGCTCTCCCCCGTACAGCTGCAGAAATTTCCAAGAGTCTTTGGTGACATTCCAAATCTCCTCAAACTCCTAATAAAGCAATATACTTCCAAGTCAGGATGGTGTGTGGTGTTCCCATGCTTTTGCTGCCCTTGTCCTTCTTGCTGTTAGAGGTTGTGGGTTTAGAAGGTGCCTCTAAAGAGTATTAGTGGAGGGCATTCTGTAGATGGTATAAACTGCTGATGGCAGTTTGGCCTGATGGCATATATCCAGGAATATTGAAAGAAGCAAGTGAGGAGATTGCTGGGATTTTGACAAGGATCTTTGTGTCCTCACTAGCAACAGGCAAGGTCCCAGAGGACTAGAAGTAACAAATGTTGTGCCTCTGTTCAAGAAAGGAAATGGGGATAATCCAGGTAATTATAGGGCAGTGAGCCTCACGTCAGTGGTAGGGAAGCTGTTGGAGAGGAATCTGAGGATTTATGCACATTTGGAAAGGCGTGGCCTGCTTAGGGACAATCAGCATGGCTTTGTGTGGGGCAGGACTTGTCTTACAAATTTGGTTGAGTTTTTTGAGGAAGTGACAAAGGTGCTTGATGAGGGTAAGGCAGTGGACATTATCCACATGGACTTTAGTAAGGCATTTGATAAGGTCCCTCATGGTAGGTTGATTCAGAAGATAAAGATGCATAGGATCTAGGGCGAATTGCAAGTTTGGATTCAGAACTGGCTTGCCCATAGAAGATAGATAGTAAGGATAGAAGGCTGTTGTTCTGGCTGGAGGTCCGTGACCAGTGGTATTCTGCAAGGATCGGTGGTGGAACCTCTGCAGTTTGTGATATATATCAAAGATTTGGATGAAAATCTAGAAGGGTGAATTAGCAAGTTTGCAGATGACACCAAAACTGAAGTAGTTGTGGAAAGTGTAAAGGACTATCAAAGAATACAGAGGGATATAGATCAGTTACCGATATGGGCAGAGAAATGGCAGATGGAGTTTAACCAGGCAAGTGTGAGGTGTTGTACTTTGGGAGGTCAAATGAAGGGAGACAGTATACAGTTAATAGTAGGCCCCTTAACAGCACTGAAGTACAGAGCAATCTTGGGGTCCAGGTCCATAATTCACTGACAGTAGCTACACAAGTGGATAAGGTGATAAAGAAGGCGTATGGAATGCTTGCCTTCATTGGTAGGGGTGTTGAGTATAAGAGTAAGGAAGTCATGCTGCAGCCGTATAAAACTTTAGTCAGACCATACTTAGAGTATTGTGTGCAGTTCTGGTCACCCCATTATAGGAAGGATGTGGAGATTGTGCAGAAGGAGTTTAAAGGTGACATTAGGGGCAAGTTTGTGTGCTTTTCTTTACCCACACAGGTAGGTGCCTGGAATGGGTTACTGTGGATTGTAGTGGAATCAGACAGTTTGGAGGAGTTTAAGTGGCTTTTAGATTAACACATGAATATGAAGGGAATGGAGAGATATGGATGATAAACAGGAGGACTTTTAGTGTAAATCAGCATCAAGATCAGTGCAACATCATGGATCGAATGGCCTGTTGGGTGCTGTACTGTTCTATGTTGGTTCCATACATAGTTATGGTGGGAACAAACCTTAACTGACAAGAGCAACTCTGAACCTTTAGGCACTTTTTTGGGGACAAAGTAATTCGCATCAATAGTCTAAAAGCTTTTGAGGACAAAACTGCAGACATCCAAAATATACTTTTACCTCAGTATTGTGAGAGATGGCTCTCGGGATTTGCAAACACCCCAAGTATTGACTGAGAAAACAAATATGCCTGTGACCATGTTTGATGTGGTAAGTGGCAAAATAGCCAATCTGGAATCTTCCTGCATCTTGCACAGTGGCACAAAATACTTTAGCATAGACGCCTGATGCCTGGTTCAATATGGGCCAATTAACATAGCCCTCTTGTCTCTACATATAGCTAAAGCATATGAGAGTGTCTCCTAGCCATATCAGTTTCCAAACTATATCTCTTAAATGGCCTTCCACTTTGAGCTAGTAGCATGCTCTCTTCACAGACAGTGCTAACTGTTTTCATGGCTTGCCTTGTAATTTCATGACCAATTAAATCTTGGGTTACATTTGAAAACATTTCGAAGGCTGGTTCTCGTTTGCGTTAATGGCCACAATCGAGTAACTCTAGAATATTAGGAAGCAGCTGTAGCAGTGTTCTTAAAATTTCAATAGCTTTGATAGGACAGTGAAAATCTATACTCTTTGAATGGGGTCTCTGTTAAAGAACCACTGACTTATAATTGTTCAGGAGGATTTTTATATTTGGGACAAGGATTGCTTTGCAACAGGCATTGTTGAGCAGAGCTTTGCATCTTCTAAAGAAGGAACATAAATATTTTAAATGGGAAATATATGTGGGTCTGAGAATACATGAGCATGTCTTGGATTCTGGAAGACTTAACACAGACTCAGAATGACTTTCTTTGATGCAATTAATAAAATGCTGGGTTTTGTGCCATTCAATATTTTCTGCCTTTAACATAGTAAAATGTCCACAAGGATTTTGCAAGAGCATAATTGTCGGAGTTAAAGTAGGAGCTATTAGGACACATTGCCAGTCAAAGTAAGAAAATACAGAGCCATTCATAGGAGAGTTTGGAAGGAATTTCCAGAATGTGGGCCTATACAACTGAAGACACAATTATCACTAGTGGACCAAAGAAAGTGGGGAATCCGCAAGAAACGGTATCATGAGTGTCACAGGGCTGAAAGCAGTTATAGAGCTGGGATGTCATGGGGTGATATGAAAAACTGAGAATTTTACAATAAAGTCATTGTTATACCTAAAACCAAATCATTTAGAAACTGGTAAATATGGTTTGGTGAGAGTTAGGATATGAACAGCTGACTTTTGATAAACTGAAGTATTAGAGTGGTGGAAGATGATGGGTTTCTTAGAAGATAGCAAAAGCAGGATTAAGGGTGTCAGTTTCGAGGGCAGAGGCAAGAATAGAAATGGTAATATGAACATTTCTTAAAAAATGATTTGACATTAGGAGCAACGCAGGGGTCACTGGGGGAACTCAGCAGGTCAGGCAGCATATATGTGGACAGTTGATGTTTCTGGTCGAGACCCTTCATCTGGACTGATGAAGGCTCTCGACGCAAAATGCCATCTGTCCATTTCCCTCCATAGATGTTGCCTGACCCACTGAGTTCCTCCAGTGCCTTTTGTGTTGCTCCAGATTCCAGCATCTTCAGTCTCATCTCCATTTATCATTAGGAGTCTGCTTACTAAATAAACTAATACATTTCACTAGTTTTCTTTTAAAGTTGCTTATAATCAAGCTCATTTAACAAATACAGTAAAACTGATAGTCCAGCAGCCTTAGGACTTTGGTAGTTCTGGGCTAGCAGATTTTCTTGACAATTGTATCTGTTAATACCCACCCAAACACACTTCTAAATCACTTTTCTTGAATGTTAGACAGTAGTATAATAAATTTTCCAGTGAGCTCTGAGGAGAAAGGGAGTGGGAAACATGCAATGTAGTGGGAAATCACTCTGGGCCTTGGCTGCAGCTGCAAATCTACCAACCCCAGCTTTGGCCACACACACCCTGCCCACAGTCTGGACCCTGGCCCCAGGAGCTCTCCAGAACCCTGGCTTGCATTCTGAACTAATAGGTGAGCCAGTGCCGAACTATCAGGATTTCTGAAGTCAGATGCCATTTATCAGAGTTTATACTTCACTATGTAAAATTTCCATGTTCATCTTTGGGTAAGTATGGGCCCAGACAAAACTTGCTTAACGGTTTTATACCGTTCTCAATGTACTCTTTTCTAATTCTGGAAAAGTTGTCTTTTCATTGTAAGTAGACAAGAGTGGTCATTTGCTATAAAACCCTGCTGAGAATGCATTTATATTACTAAACCCACGATGCTTCCACAATATGTCTCTGGTCACCTCATTATAGAAAGGATGTGGAGGCGTTGGAAAGGGTGCAGAGATTTACCAGCATGCTGCCTGGATTAGAGAGTATGGATTATGAGGAGAGACTAAAGGAGCTAGGGCTTTACTCATTGGAGAGAAGGAGGATGAGAGGAGACATGATAGAGGTATACAAAATAATAAGAGGAATAGATAGACAGCCAGAGCCTCTTTCCCAGGGCACCAATGTTCAATACAAGAGGGCATGGCTTTAAGGTAATGGGTGGGAAGTTCAAGGGAGATGTCAGAGGGAGGTTTTTCACCCAGAGAGTGGTTGGTGCATGGAATGCGCTACCTGGGGTGGTGGTAGAGACTGATACATTGGTCAAGTTCAAGAGATTGTTAGATAAGCGTATGGAGGAATTTAAAATAGAGGGATATGTGGGAGGAAGGGGTTAGATAGTTTTAGGTGTGGTTTGAAGGTCAGCACAACATGGTGGGCCAAAGGGCCTGTATTGTGCTGTATGTTCTATGGTACCACTGTGCATCTGTGGTGGAATGAGCGAATGGTTGTGGATTGGGTGCCTATCAAGTGGGCTGCTATGTCCTGCATGGTGTCGAGCTTCTTGGGTGTCATTGAAGCCACAATCATCTGGGCAAGTGGAGAGTATTCCATCACACTCCTGACTTGAGACTTGTAGATGGTGGACAAGCTTTGGAGTGTTTGGAGGGGTGTTACCCACCACAGGATGCCTAGCCTCTGACCTGTCTATGGCTATGTCTGTGTATATGGCTACCCAAGTTCAGTTTCAGTTTTGTGTTCAATCGTTGGTCCCTCTGAACACCAATGCTTTTCAATCTCTCACTATTTAAAGAAAATATTCTCTCTCTACCAAAGTGGCAAACCTCATGTTCTTATTACATTCCAGTTGCCACATCCTTGCCCATTCACTTAACTCTGAAGCCTCCTTGCATCTTCTCTGCAGCCCACACTGCCACCTAGCTTTCTATAATCAGTGAAGGTCATTAATGAAGGAGATGAACTATGCTCTCAAGTGCCAGTGGGACAGGGCACATCCAACGATTGTGATGAAAGAATCTGGCAAGTTGTGGACCACTACGTCAAGCAGTTGTTTGGCTAGTCTGTGGAATAGCTCTCTCAAGTTGGACTCCCATTCACAAATGTTTGTGGAAGACTCTAAAATATTGAATGCACTGGGAGAAACTTTGTTGTGCTCAAAATCAGTGCTAGATTGATGCCCCGTGGTCTGTCCAGTTTTATTCTTTCAATATTTCAATGTAGCTTTTATAATACAAGTGGCTGGCTTGCTTGGTTATTTTAGAGAGCACTGAAGAGTCAGCCACATTCATGGGTCTGGACTCATATACAGACTAGACTGGGTACGAACAGCAGATTTCATCCCCTGAATAGTATTTCTGAACCAGGTGGGTTTTTATAAAAATCTAATTGTCTTGAGATCATAATAACTAATTCAAAATTTAAACAAAATTAATCTGAATTTAGTTTCCAAGATTTGAATTCAGATCTCTGAATTATCAATCTGGTAAAGTGACCACTGCTTCACCTCCATCTTCCCCAGATGTAGGGAAATCTTTATCTGCCTTCTTGTCCCACAAACAAGAAATCACTGACTATCTTCAGACAAGATTGAACCCATTTTTAAGCAGGGATTTTCAAAATATAGCTGCTTCAGGGGCAGAGTAACCTCCTTCATCAGTTTTGATGACCTAGTTGCACTGGATAAGAATTTGATTTGTCACCTTATAATTGACCTGGGTTTTTAAAGTCTGGTTCAAAGCTTATTCCTGGAGTTCAGAGTCTTGGGTTGGGCAATCTATCACAATTATGTGCAATTGACTGAATGGAGCAGATGGCATTAATTTTGTCCATCATTTTTATATGTTCATAACTTTGCTGTGAGCATAACTACTGATAACATATTCTAGCCCACTCAATGTTTTAATAGTCTCTGCATGAGTCATTCTAGCACACTACAGCACCACGCAGTGTGCCTTGTAATATCAAAAAATGTATAATAAGGTGGATTGATACTTTGCGATTCAATTTTCAGTACTCTGTTCATTGTTCAGTTTATTTAAAATTCACCACACGATCACTCCTAGAAAAACATCAGTATTAATGCAAATATGTTTCCATGGGATTTGGCAATAATCTTATTTGTAAGCTTCCTGACATTTTAAATATATATCGTATCACAAGTATGTAAGCACTAACCAAAAACCTTTCACCTACACTGTCTACCATTGCACGCCCCTCACATCATGCACAGTGGATCTTTCCGTCATCCTGCATTCAACATACAGCTCCTCCCCAGCTTACGAGTGCCCAACTCATACAGCACAATTCATGGCCACATCTCCGATTTGCAAACTATCCAGGTTACAAATAGTTCACAGGAACTTGCTGTTACCTGGGGAGGACTTCTAAGCTTTACAAAATATATACATAACCAAAGAGCATATAGCAAAATCATGTTGATTACCAATGTATGAGAAGACATGAAACAACAATTCTAATAACATTCTTAAAAGCAACATTAGTAACATGCTCCTGAAAACTCACCAACCTGAAATGGTAACACCTAGTGAATATCAGTTGGCTTTTTTTTAAAGCAATATAATTTCAAAGTTGCGGTGCATGTGGGAACTCATGGTTTCTGTCTTGTGAACTTTTTTTTATTGATGAAGAATCCTCACTGATAACCTTAATCATTATGACAATGGATAAAAGTGAAAATAAACTCTTTAAACTATACAATACACACAAAATGTTGGAGGAACTCAGCAGGTCAGGCAGCATCTATGGAGGGAAATAAATAGTCAACATTTTGGGTCAAGGACCTTCATCAGGACTGTGCATGACGTGAGGGACAAGTCTCAACACAGAACATCTACTGTTTATTTCCCTCCATAGATGCTGCCTGACTGGCTGAGTTCCTCCAGCATTTGGTGTGTATTGCTCCAGATTCCAGCATCTGCAGAATCTCTTTAAACAATACACTCTGGTTAATTCAGAAGTTTCTTTCCAGCCCTTGGAAACCAGGTTTGAGCTATCAAAAACTGAAGTCATTTCATGATGATATTTGCTGTCCTCCAATCAGGAGATGAGACTATCAAGTTACCTATCCTGCAAAGCCAGACCATTGTTTCATCAACTTTCACCAATCCGCTATCTGAAGAATCCACAATTCAATCCTGGTGAATGTTCAGCTCTGACACCTCATTAAGCAGGAATGTACTAAAAAAAATACAAAATTACAGAGATTTGAAATGATAGTCCAATATTCAAAATATTGTGGTCTACAGGTCAAGATGCATTCATTTTAGTTTACAAATCAGATTCATTTTCTCTCTCTCCCTATGCTTTGATTTTTTTTTCAAAATTCCTGAGTACTACAGAAATTGGTGACTTTGTTGAGGCAAGCACTGCATAGTGACAATGTTGGAATGGCACAACTAGCTGAATCCATGATCAGGTCTCCTTCCCTGTCAGCCCACTCTTCAATTTCACATTATTCCCTGATTAAAAAAACTATGTTCCGTTAGTCAAAAAAGCAATGGGTGTCAGCATGAATTATATTCCCACTATAAAATGCAGAGTCTGCTAATAAACCAATACCAAGGGCTATGAAACAGGAGCATCCAGAAGGGAAGTACAGTCAAGTTTGATTCCCTTAAAAAAATTTTATGTCCATAATGTTCAGTTCCATTCCCAAGACTCAAGTACAACATTTCAAAAGACGTTCCAGTGCAGGAGGGAATGCCATACTGTCAAAAGTGCTACCTTTTGAACCAAGGCCCTCTTTTCACCCTGGCTTTGAAAGATGTGAAGGATTCCACTGCAACATTCCAGGGAAGAGCAGGACTTGTCTCCAATGTCCTGGCCAATATTTATCCCTTCACCAACTACAAAAACAAAATCTGGCCATTTTAAAAAAAAAATCACATTTTGTGAGAGGTTGCAGGATATAATCCAACTATCTTGTTTCCCTACACCAGTGCAAAATGACTACAGAACACTTGGGTGGGTTATGAATGGCACTATATAAACCCAAACCTTTTTTTCTTGCACAGGGCTTAGTTTTCAAGAAATTCAAGAATGCAAGTCAATTTATTCAATTTTTTGTTTCAGAAAATATCCACTCCAAAATCATCAAGATTTAATAGTTTTCTCGAAGGGTCATAGACTGAAAACGTTGACCAAATTTCTTTCCACATGCTGCCTGACCTGCTGAGTTTTTCCAGCATTTTCTGTTTCTGCATAAGATATAACAGCAACCGTCTTCCTCATGAGAATCTGAAAGACTTTATTTTTTGTAAATATCAGCAACCAAAATACTAAATTTGCTGGTGTTGGTGTAACTATGTGAGGTGTGAAAGAAAATATTTAAATATTACACTGATGCAATTGGTGTCATTACTTATTATGGACCACTTGTGTCATTTAGGACTCCCAGATCAATCCCAAAACTTACTCTAGTCAACGTCGAGGAGGGATGTGGACCCTCCTTCAGTAATCAATAAACATGTTGAGAACAAATGTAGAGGATGTGCTCAACTTGCCCTCTAAAACTGTTAGAATTTGAATTTCTGCGCACTGTTCTCTGCCAATTTGCATTGCTGCAACATTGTTTGCTTCATCCTTACTTCATCCCAGTCGAGGTATACCCCCTTCTGTTCTTTCCTCACCCTAGCCACCTGCACTTCAACCTTCATAAAATGCACCTCATTCTATACTCTGCCGGTCCCATCCCACAAAGTCCCAAGAATACTGTTCTAATTAACCTCCTTCCATTCACCATCAGCCAACTAGTGAATACAAAATCCTTGTACCCCTCTATGAATCAGTCCACAGCCTCAACCGCCTCTCCGTCCATAAGGTCCTTAAAACCCCGCATTACTTTGGCACTCTGCCTTTTTGGATCGTCACACATCCCTCCTTTTTCTATTCCTCAGTAGGAAAGTCACCAGAGCAGCAGGCAGAGAGATGGACCATGGATTCGGTGACACAAGTTCAAATCCCACCAAATCAGCTGTGGAGAAAACACCCAGTCACAGTAATGGTGACCATAAAACCACAAGACTGTCAACTTGTAACCTCACAACCTTCAGGGGTAGATGGCAGATTTCCTTACAAGTCCGACCTCAGATCTTAATATTTTTCTTTTAACTGCTTCATCAATTTTGGGGCAATAAGTGTCAGCACTGCCAGTGTTGTCTACATTCATGAACAAATAAAATTAAAAATATGCAAAATCTTCATCCATTTTGGCTTAACACTCTGGAATTACCTTTCCCATCATCTCTGTCCTGCTCTCCCAATATTTCAAAATTTTCTTCCAAAGTTCTCTGTACCTATTTATTTGGTTAACACATTCCCTTATTATTTCTCAGTGCCCATTTCTGGGTATTGGCATAAACACAATTGCCATCACTTGTGCAACAGACAGATACTACTGGTACCCAACCACAGAGTGAAGTCTGCAAATAACTTTCCATATCTTGGGGGTGAAGTTATACTGTTATTGTCACACACTCAACTCTCAGAAACATGATCTGAGCAATTATTCTGGAGTCAGAAGTGCCACTTTATTGTTTTATAGTCCTCAACTGCATGTGGTTTGAGATCACAAGATATTTCTTATAAAGCCATATTCCTGGCTTTACAAGAAATAACTTATGATCTGAAACCACAATCTGTTCCCTAAGTTAACACAGTTAAGGCTAACGTGAAGTTTGCTCAAACCTACATTACCCGTAGCTGTATGAATCGAAGTACCCCACTTGTTCTGACAGCTTATCACTGCACAAATTCAAAGGACGTTGTCAACTGAGTCTGGTGTTCACAGAGACACATGTTCACTTACTATTATTGTTTTGAAAAAAAACACTAACACTCTTGTTTAATGCAGTCAATCTCATTCGTAAACAACCACTTAGCTAGAGTAGCAGCAACAATTACTCGTCACTGCTACAATTGCAACATTTATATGCAAAAAACAAGTCCTCCGTTATTTTGTTAACCAGTTTGGGAGGGGGTTTGGTGCGGGAGGAAGGGGGGCGGAATTTATAGTTCGCATGTAATGCTACCATTCAAAAGGTTACAGCTCTTCATGGCACGGAGCAGACCAGTTCACACAAACGCTCTCCTGTTTTAACTCACACAAGCAGGAAGGAGGATGAAGTTATCACTATTACATGACATTTTACATTCATTTTGCGGAGAAATAAAAAGCAAGCTTACCTTCTGACACATCCTCGTCAATAGTTCCCTTAACCTGAGAGAAACACCACTGCATTTCGTTTGCATTGCCTCCAAACCCTGCAATGTAGAAAGGAAAAACATCACACATTAACACACAGGCAGAAGCGAGCTGTCTGCCACCATTGCCACTGCTGTGCCCACAAGCCAGCGACAGCGCGGAATTCCCAGAGGAAAGGCGCCGAAGCTGCGCTGGTACCTTACCCGGCATCATTCTCCGACAAACCGTTGCAGCCTGCAGCCGGCGCCGAAGAAGCCGCCGGGGCTCCTGTCAATCACCCGCCCCCGCGCGCCCATCCTCCAATCGGAGCGCGCCGGAAGTACTCCCACTTCCTTAGCAACGGAAGCCATTGTTCTCCAGGGAACTGGGTGTGAAGTTGGCAATGGTATGTTGGCTGAAGATTATCAAGGTGTGAGTGCTGGGGGTTTATTATTAGTTGACAGCAAAAGTTGCAGCCTTCCTCTTATTGTTTTATTTTAGGAGTCATTGGCCATGAAAGCCTCACCAGATGTAGCAGCATTGAGGTAGAAGTGGTGGCAATGCATGCTCCTCCAGCATCACTGCTGGGTCGCGATGCTATAGGATCCAACCTCATGATCATTGTGTCAACACTATCGTCAAAGGGGCTGATTTTCACATTCTGAATATGCAAGGAAAATGTAAAAGGCACAGACAGGAAGCCTGAAACATTGACTGCTTCTCTTTCTGTAGATGCTGCCTGGCCAGCTGAGTGTTTCCAGCATTTCCTGCTTCTATTATATAAACATTCTAGCCTTCCCAGTGTCAATAAAATGCCCAGCTTTAAAAAAAAAGAGAACATAGATCAGTACAACTCAGGAACAAGCCCCTTCACTCACAATGTCTGTGCTAACCATGATGCCATGCACATGGCCTGCCTACACATGCAGTCATAAGAGCAATAAGCACGGATACAGGCCCTTCGGCCCAATGAGTCTAGGCTGACCACATTGTCACTTAACTAGTCCCAATTTCCTGCGTTCAGCCCATATCCTTCCAGGCCCCTCCCCTCCTATACCTATCCAAGTGCTTCTTAAATGATACTATTGTACCTGCCTCAACCACTTCCTCTGGCAGCTCATTCCATATACTCACCACCCTCTGCATGAAAAAGTTGCCCTTCGGGTCCCTCTTAAATCTTTCCCCTCTCACCCCGAATCTGCCCTCTAGTTTTGGACTCCCCTACCTTGGGAAAAAGACTATAACCATCCACCTTTTCTATGCCTCTCATAATTTTAAACACTTCTATAAGGTCACCCCTTGTTCTCCTACATTCCAAGGAATAAAGACTGAGCCTGGCCAACCTCTCCCTCTGACTCAGGCCCTCTAATCCTGGCAACATCCTCTTAAATCTTTTCTGCGCCCTTTCCAGTTTAACAACATCTCTCCTATAACAGGGTGACCAAAACCATACACAGTACTCCAAGTGCAGCCTTATTAACGACTTGTGCAACTTGAACATCTTAGAGAAACAAAAAATTCTGCAGATGCTTGAATCTGAAGCAATACACAAAAAGTGCTGGAGGAACTCAGCAGATCAGGCAGCATCCATGGAAGGAAATAAATAGTCAACGTTTCGGGATGAGACCCTTCATCAGGACTGGAAAGGAAGAGGGCAGAAGCCAGAATAAGAAGGTGGGAGGGAGGGGTAGGAGCACATGCAGGCAGGGGGTAGGTGAGTTCAGGTGATAGGTGAGTCCAGGTGAGAGGGGGACGGTAGGAGGGTGGGGGAGGGGGAGAAGATGTAATAAGCTGAGAGGTGATAGGTCTCCTGTACATCGGTGAGACCCGATTCAGTTTGGGTGACTGCTTCGTTGAGCACCTTTGCTCCATCCACCCCAAAAGCCCAGACCTCCTAGTGGCCACCCACTTCATTTCCACATCCCATTCCCATACTGACATGTCTATCCATGTCCTCCCGTACTGCCATGTTGAGGCCAGGCACAGGTTGGAGGACCAAGACCTCATATTCCACCTTGGGAATCTCCAACCTGATGGACTCAACATCGATTTCTCTAACTTCTGGTAACTCCATCCCTTTTTCTTTCTCTCCCCTCCCCTCCTTTGTCTTGTCTTATTCCAATGGTTTCCTTCCCCCACCTTGATGACCCACCCATCTCCTCTCCTCCCCTCCCCCATCCTTTATTCCATGGTCCACTGCCCTCTTCTACCGGATTCCTTCTTCTTTAGCCCTTTGTCTCTTCTACCTATCACCTCTCAGCTTATTACATCTTCTCCCCTCCCCCACCCACCTACCTTCCCCCTCTCACCTAGACTCGCCTATCACCTGAACTCACTTATCCCCTGTCTGCGTGTGCTTCTCCCCCTCCCCCCACCTCCTTATTCTGGCTTCTACCCTCTTCCTTTCCAGTCCTGATGAAGGGTCTCAGCCCGAAACGTCAACTGTTTACTTCCTTCCAAGGACACTTGACCTGCTGAGTTCATCCAGCACTTTTTGTGTATTGGAACATAATAGCCTAACTCCTGTACTCAGTGCCCCGACTGATGAAGGCCAGCATGGTTAACACCTTTTTCACCACACTCTCTACCTGTGACACCACTTTCAACAAACTATGCACTTGTACTCCTAGGTCCCTCTTTTCCATTACATTCCCTGGAGCCCTACCATTCATAGTATAAAGTCCTACTCTGCTTTGACTTTCCAAAATGCATCACCTCACACTTAGCTGTATTAAAATCCATTTGCTACTCCTCGGCCCACTTCCCTAACTGATCAAGATCACCCTGTAATCTGCGATAACCTTCTTCGCTATCAACAACACATCCTACTTTCTTGTCATCAGCAAACGTTGATCAAACCTTGTGCATTCACATCCAAATCATTTATATAAATAAGGAATAACAAGGGTCCCAACACTAACCCCTGTGGCACACCACTAGTCACGGGTCTCCATTCCAAGAAACAACCTTCAACCACCACCCTTTGCTACATCCGAGCCAATTTTGAATCCACCGAACTAGCTCTCCCTGGATTCCATGGGACCTAACCTTCCAGACAGCCTGACATGCGGGACCTTGTCGAAGGCTTTGCTAAAGTCCAAATAGACAATATCCACTGCCCTCCCCTCATATTCACTATTGGTTACCTCTTCAAAGAACTCTAAAAGATTTGTCAAGCACGACTTCCCACGCACAACGCTATGCTGACTCCTCCTAATCAGACTCTGTCTCTTCAAATGAAAATAGTTCCTGTCCCTCAGGATTCCCTCCAGTAACTTGCCCGTCACTGATGTCAGGCTGACCAGCCTGTAGTTCTCTGGCTTGTCCTTGTAACCCTTCTTAAACAACGAACAATGTTAGCCACCTTCCACTCTTCAGGAACTTCACCAGTGGCTAAAGTTGAAGCAAATATCTCCACAAGGGCCTCCACAATTTCTTCCCTCACCTGCCACGAAGTCCATGGATATACTCGGTCAGGCCCTGGGGATTTATCCACCGTAATGCATTGTAAGGCTGCAAATACCTCCTCTCTGGTAATATGAATGTTCTCCAAAACATCTCCACTTGTTTCCCTTGTCTCTTGAGCAACCATGATTTTCTCCTCAGCAAACACCAAGGAAAAATATTCATTAAAAATCCTACCCATCTCCTGTGGTCTATATCCCTCCATTCTCTGCCTGTCATGTGTCTGTCTAAATGCCTCTTAAATGTTGTTATCATATCTGGTTCCACCACTTACCTTGGCATGCATTATGGGCACCGACCACTCTCTGTGCAAAAAAACATAAGATAAGATGAGATATTTATTAGTCACATGTACATCAAAACACACAGTAAAATGCATCTTTTTGCATAACTGAGAATGTGCTGGAGGGTAGCCTACAAGTGTTGCCACTCTTCCAGCGCCAACATAGCATTCCCACAGCTCCTAACCTGTACATCTTTGGAAGGTGGGAGGAAACTGGAGCACCCGGAGGAAACCCATGCAGACACGGGGAGAACGTACAAACTCCTTACAGACAGTAGCGGAATTGAACCCGGGTCGCTGGCACTGTAACAGTGTTACGCTAACCACCACACCACCATGACACCATGTAAATCTCCTTTAAACTTTCTCCTCTCACCTTAAAACTTTGTCCTCTAGTATTTGACATTTCCACCCTGGGAAAAAGACTCTGACTACCTACCCTACCTATGTTCCTCATAATTTTATATACTTATATCTGGTTCCCCTCAGCCTCCAACACTCCAAAGAAAACAATCCAACTTTGTCCAACCTCTCCTCACAACCAATACTCTCCAATCCAGCCAACATCTTGGTAAACCTCTTTTGCACCCTCTCCAAAGCCTCCACATCCTTCTTGCAATGTGGTGACCAGAAATGCACACAATACCTCAAATCAAGTCGAGTTTATTGTCGTATACACAAATAAGCCGAGGTTCAGGTACAATGAAAAACCTGCTTGCAGCAGCATCACAGACACATAGATTCAGATAACGCACAGAACATAAATTATACCAGACAATGAGGAAAAAGACTGTGTAAAACAAGACATTAGTACAAACAAAACACAATCAGAAAAAAAGTCCATGGCAGTGCAAGATGCATCTATCGTGTTCTGTTGCTGAGATAGGATTAGGCTTGTGTTGGTATTGGTATTGGTTTATTATTGTCACTTGAACCGAGGTACAATGAAAAATTTGTCTTACAAACCAATCGTACAGGTCAGTTCATTACACAGTGCAGTTACATTGAGTTAGTACAGAGTGTATTGATGTAGAACAGGTAAAAACAGTAACAGTACAGAGTAAAGTGTCACAGCTCCAGAGAAAGTGCAGTGCAATAAGATGCGAGGTCACAACAAGGTAGATCGTGAGGTCATAGTCCATCTCATTGTATAAGGGAACTGTTCAATAGTCTTATCACAGTGGGGTAGAAGCTGTCCTTAAGTCTGGTGGTATGTGCCCTCAGGCACCCGTATCTCCTACCCGATGGAAGAAAAGAGAAGAGAGAATGTCCCGGGTGGGTGGGTCTTTGATTATGCTGGCTGCTACACCAAGACAACGAGAGGTAAAGACAGAATCCAAAGAGGGGAGGCTGGTGCAGGTAATGTGCTGGGCTGTGCCCACAACTCTCTACAGTTTTTTGCGGTCCTGGGCAGAGCAGTTAAGAACCATAGGGAACCATAGAACAATACAGCACAATACAGGCCCTTCGGCCCACCATGCTGTGCCGCCCTTCAAACCACACCTAAGACTATCTAACGCCTTCCTCCCACATATCCCTCTAACTTAAATTCCTCCATATGCTTATCTAACAATCTCTTAAACTTGTCCAATGTATCAGCCTCCACCACCACCCCAGGCAGCGCATTCCATGCACCAACCACCCTCTGGGTGAAAAACCTCCCTCTGACATCTCCTTTGAACTTCCCACCCAATACCTTAAAGCTATGTCCTCTTGTTTTGAGCATTGGTGCCCTGGGAAAGAGGCGCTGGCTGTCCACTCTATTTATTCCTCTCAATATCTTGTATACCTCTATCATGTCTCCCCTCATCCTCCTTCTCTCCAATGAGAACAGCCCCAGCTCCTTTAGTCTCTCCTCATAATCCATACTCTCTAATCCAGGCAGCATCCTGGTAAATCTCCTCTGCACCCTTTCCAACGCCTCCACATCCTTCCTAGAATGAGGCGACCAGAACGGGACACAGTACTCCAAGTGTGGTCTAACCAGAGTTTTGTAAAGCTTCATCATCACTTTGCAGCTCTTAAACTCAATCCCATGATTTATGACATCCCATAAGCTTTCTTAACTACCCTATCCACCTGCGAGGCAACTTTCAATGATCTGTGGATATGAACCCCCAGATCCCTCTGCTCCTCTACACTGCCCAGAATCCTGCCATTTACCTTGTACTCCACCTTGGAGTTTATCCTTCCAAAGTGTACTACCTCACACTTTTCCAGATTGAACTCCATCTGCCACTTGTCAGCCCAGCTCTGCATCCTATCAATATCCCTCTGCAAGCTTCGACAGCCCTCCGCACTACCCACAACACCACCAATCTTTGTGTCATCTGCAAACTTGCTAACACAGCCTTCCACCCCCTCATCTAAGTCGTTAACAAATATCACAAAAAGTAGAGGTCCCAGAATCGATCCCTGCGGGACACCACTAGTCACAGCCATACCAAGCCATGATACATCCAGATAGGATGCTTTCTATGGTGCATCTATAAAAGTTGGTGAGAGTCAAAGGGGACAAACCAAATTTCTTTAGCCTCCTGAGGAAGTAGAGGTGCTGGTGAGCTTTCTTGGCCGTGGCTTCTACATGATTTGACCAGGACAGGCTATTGGTGATGTTCACTCCCAGGAACTTGAAGTTCTCAACCCTCTCGACCTCAGCACCATTGATGTACACAGGTGCATGTACACCACCCACCCTTTCTGAAGTCAATGACCAGCTCTTTTGTTGACATTGACGGAAAGGTTGTTGTCATGACACCATTCCACTAAGCTCTCTATCTCCTTCCTGTACTCCGACTCATCGTTGTTTGAGATACGGCCTACAACGGTGGTATCATCTGCAAACCTGTAGATGGAATTAGAGCAGAATCTGGCCACACAGTAGATTAGAGGGCTGAGGACGCAGCCTTGTGGGGCACCAGTGTTGAGAATAATCATGCCGGAGGTATTGCTGCCTATCCTCACTGATTGCAGTCTGTTGGTTAGAAAGTCAAGGATCCAGTTACAGAGGGAGGTGTTGAGTCCTAGGTCTCGGAGTTTGGTGACAAGCTTACTTGGGATTATAGTATTGAAGGCAGAGCTGTAGTCCATAAACAATAGTCTAATGCATGTGTCTTTACTGTCCAGATGCTCCAGAGCTGAGTGTAGGGCCAGGGAGATGGCATCCGCTGTAGACCTGTTTCGGCAATAGGCGAATTGCAATGGGTCCAGGTTGCCTGGTAGGCTGGAGTTGATGCGTGCCATGACCAACCTCTCAAAGCACTTCATGATGGTGATGTCAGAGCCACTGGTCGGTAGGTCATTGAGGCATGTTACCTTGCTTTTCTTCAGTACCAGGATGATGGTGTCTTCTTAAACAGGTGGGAACCTGAGATTGAAGCAGGGAGAGGTTAAATATGTCCGCAAAATACTTCTGCCAGCTGATCAGCACAAGATCTGAGCACATGGCCAGGGACACCATCTGGGCCAGGTGCTTTCCTCGTGTTCACTCTCCAGAAGACTGATCTTACGTCCTCCACTGTGATCACAGGTTCAGCTGCATTGGTGGCTGTCAGGGTGGATGGTGATAATCCACTTCCCTCCTGTTCAAAACGTGCATAGAATGCGTTAAGTTCATCCGGAAGGGATGCGCTGTTGTTAGTTATGCAGCCCAACTTCGTCTTGTAGCCTGTTATGGCATGTAAGCCCTGCCATAACTGACGGCTGGTCAGGGACTCTATTTTGAGTAGGTATTGCCTCTTGGCATCCCTGATAGCTTTCCGAAGGTCATACCTCGAATTCTTGTACAGATCAGGATCACCAGATTTGTGTGCAGTAGTCCTCTCCTTCAGTAAGGAGTGGATCTCTCAGTTCATCCATGGTTTCCTGTTTGGGAACACCCGTATTGTCTTCTTTGGTACACAGTCCTCCACACACTTGCTGATAAAGTCTGTGATGGTGGTGGCATACTCATCAAGGCTGGCAGCTGAGTCTTTGAACATGGGCCAGTCCACTGTCTCAAAGCAGTCACATAGGAGCTCATGTGTTTCCTCAGACCAGCACTGCACGACTCTCCGTACCGGATCCTCCCGTTTCAGTTTCTCTTTGTATGCAGGGAGGAGGAGCACAGTCTGATGGTCTGATTTCCCAAAGTGAGGACGAGGGGTGGCTCGGAAGGCATTTTTGATGGTTGTATAGCAGTGGTCAAGGGTGTTTGGCACCCCTTGGTGGAGCAGGAGATGTGCTGATAGTATTTTGGTAACACACTCCTTGAGGTTGGCCTGATGAAGTCCCCTGCAATGAGAAGATGGTCTCAGGAGTATAGCTCATTGAGTGCAGGCTTCATGTCCATCTGTGTGGGATGTAGACTGCTATCAGGATAGATGAAGTGTAGGTCAGTTCAAGAACCTGATGGCTGTAGGAAAGTAGCTGTTCTTGAACATGGTGGTGTGGGACTTCAGGCTTCTGTACCTCCTGCCTGATGGTAGTAGTGAGAAGAGGGCATGACCCAGATGTTGGGAATCCTTGATGAAAGATGCCACCTTCCTGAGGCAACACTTCCTGTAGATGCTTTCAATGGTGGGGAGGGCTGTGCCCGTGATCAACTGGGCTGTGTCCACTACTCTAGCAGCCTCTTGTGTTCCTGTGCATTGGAATTGCCATACCAAGGCATGATCCATCAGTTGGGGTGTTGAGTATAAAAGTCAGGAAATCATGTTATAGCTGCCTAAAACTTTTGTTTTGGCCACATGCATCTGTAGAATGTGGCCTAACCAAAGGTTTATAGAGCTGCAACATGACTCCCTGACTTTTATATTCAACACCCCAACTGGTGAAGGAAAGTATGCTGCATGGCTTCTTTACCACTCTAAAGTACTGAGCCTTGACTTTATGGGGTCCTGAATGAGGGTCCCCAAGCCACTACACCCAATTATCTACCATTGTGCCACCAATCCTTTGCTGTATTCTGATGCTCAGGCACGGGTGGTGATGGGAAGTTGTTTGAAAGGTGTGATTCTCAAGGTGTGATTAGCTCAGATTGTTTGTAGAGGGACAACACTAAATGTCCACATGTCTCTAAGTGTTCATAAGGTGGATCTCATGGATGACTGGGCATGATGAGACTCCAAACTGTATAGGTGGTATCAGGTTTTCATAGTTATAGAATTCTAGAGTTGTCCCCACATTTCTGCGAACTCCCACCATATTCCGCCACTCTCCTACCAACTAGGGGTAATTTACAGCAGTCAATCTACCAATCTAGATTCCTTTGGGCTCTGGAATGAAATCAGAGCACCCAAAGGAAACTCACGTGGTCACAGGGAGAACATGCAAATTCCAGGAGAACAGAGGACAGAATTGGACCAGGGTTACTGGAGCTTTGAGACAGCAGCACTGTCTGTTGCACTAGCATGCTGTCCTGTACCTACAGAATGAAATGAGCTATTCAGTTTTATTGAAGTAGAGAACAAAATAACAAAGGAAGAAATTGAGAAATTATGTAATTAAAAGCAGCACATGCTGAAAATATACATGAAGACAAGCAGTATCTATGGAAAAGAGAAACAATACCTGCACTTACATATCATCTTTCATGTCTTCCCAATGTGCTTTACAATTAAGTGCTTTTGAAGTGTTGCTGCTGTTATAATGTAAGAAACATGGCAGCCAATTTACATACAGCAAATCCTCACAAACTGCAAAGTGTTAGTGATACAGTAAATCTGTTTCTTGTAATATTGTTTGAATGGGCAGTGCACTGAAAATAACTTTCCTGCATTTTTTGAAAAAGTGCTATTAAGTCTTTTGTGTTCACCTGAGAGAAAAGGAAAGCCCTCAGTTTAATGTCTCATCTGCAAACTGTCATTTCTTGTAGTGTAAGCCTAGATTATCTGATCAAACCTTCAGTATATGACTTGAACCAATGAACTTCTGGTTCTGAGGCAAGAGAAAAGATTATTGTGGGAATTAATCTTGTCAGAACTTACAGTTACTGCAGGTTTAATGTATGTACAATATAAAATGCTCTTTCCTTTGTTTAATTGTTGAAGAATCTGCTGTGTTTTTCCTGAAATTTTGCTTCAGTTTTGTTAATTTCTTAAAAATTAATTTCCTTCATTTAATTTTGCATCAGCTTCAAATGAACAAATAATGAACTGAATAATGAATGTCAAATTATGAAGTTATTGTTTGTGCCTTGCTGATAGAACTTCAAATGGACTAAATCTTTCATCTATTTAAATGTGGCATATATAACAAAGTAAATGTTGTTCAAAAGTTATCCCTGAGCAGGGTTTCTTTGGTGGTGTTTGAGTAGAATATTATGATTACCTGACAGGGAAGGGATTGATTGGGGATACGATTGTATCAGCAGCTTCCTATGCAAGGTAGATTGCCTTATTCAATCCAATCATGCAAGCCATCACAATCAATCAGATCGTATCCTTCCTCCAACATCTAGAGACATGTATTTTCCAGCAGATGTCATTGCTTGGTGATCAAAAACAGGATCCTGGCTGATTTATTTTCTTCCTTCTTAGCCTTGGAGTGCTGAGAATAGTTGTAGCATCTCACCCAACTCATCCCAACTGAGATTAACTAATTGCATGAATTTGGGGTGTTTGTGGTTTGGATATCACACTCAGTAGTGTCATTATCTACAAAGCAGTGAAGAGATCTGTGCAATTGTTTTTTAAATGCTGAAAACCTGGGATTAGTAGCAGCCAGTGACAGATAAAGGCAAAGAAGAAGCTTCTTGAGAAGTCCCTAAGATTTTAACAGATGAGTGTTTGAATTAGTTAACAGGCCACTTTAATTACTTGCTAAGGTAACTCTTAGATGATATTACATAACTCAAAGCCATTCATTTTCTTTCAAGCTACAGATTTTTGGAGCAATATATACATCACAAAAATAGTTACAGAGACATCGACAGGTGGCAATCTGATCCAAGTTCTTATAATACCCAGTTCTCAGAATGATCATCCAGAATGATTTATCAGCATTATGTTTGCTTTAAAAACCGTGAAATGTAACACTTACAGATCTGAAGATTTGTGCCTATTGTATAAATAACGCTAAGAGTTTATATGAAGCTGAAGTGAGGCGAGGACGAATAGCTATGTGAAATACAGAATAAGGTAATTTCCCTCCATGTACCTGTTCTATCTATTTGCAGCCTATCCTATGATATTACCATAAATCAAGATGCTTAAGTATCCGTTACTTTCCAAAATGAATGGAGCAAAATTCAATAATGTTTATCCACCTCCAAATCTCCATCATGCAGTTCTTATCAACTTACCCAAGTTACTTTGTGGGGGTTAAGCTTTACTAGTTTCATAATGTGCTTCCTTGTACATAGCTCTGGATCATTAGTTCAGGATCCCATTCCAGTAATTTTACCACTCCCTGTTCTTATAGGGTGAAATCTCAGCAATTGTGTTTCATTCACTATAAATCTTGGACTCTTTGTTTTAAATGTGGCAAGATGATGCTTCTTATTCTGTTTTCAATCCAAATGAGCATCTTGCCTCAATGTGATCCTTTGGTATCCCCAGGAATATTACTGGAACAAATCTTTTCTGGCATAAGAATGCAAATAGTAGACAGAATTTTTTGAAAATCTGACCTCAACAGCCTTGATAACATTCATCAGAATAGGGTTTGTACAGTTTTGCGATAGGAGTAGAGATGACATATTGATTAATCTGACATGGGATGACTGAGCATAACATGAATGTCCATTCATTTAGGCATAGAGTTGTAAGCACAGAAATGGGTCTTTCAATCTTCCATGTTCACATCGATCTTTTTGGCCTCTACACTAATCCCACTTGCCTGCATGAGGTCTGTATCCTCCTATACCTGGCTATTCAAGTTCCTTCCATATGGTGATTCCATTTCTAATTCATCCTTTGCGCTAATTTGCCTTTTATAACTACCCAACTGTCCTATACATGCTTAGGTGGTTTGGTGCCAAAATTGTGTAATAAGCCACACTCCAAGAAGTGCCATGAGACATAAATGCAAATTGTTGCTGTCATAATCCTTAGTGGTTAGTCGATGCAGTAGATAAAACTAGAGGACATAGATTTAGGTTAAGGGGTAAGAGATTAAGAGGGGATCCTTTATTCACCCAGAAAGTGTTGAGCATCTGGAATGCACTGGTGAAGAGAATGGTGAAAGCAGAGTCACTAACAGCAGTTAAGAAGTGTCTTGATGAGCACTTGAATCGCTTCGTAAAAGAAAACAAGAGGTCACGTGCCGGAAGATTGGATTACCTACAGATGGGTGCTCACTGATGACCATGGGCATGGTGGGCCAAATAGCTTGTTTCCATTAACTGCACTTAAGAACTATATGTTTTATCTTAATAATATTAGACAAACTTCTGTGTGTTGCTGACAATTTGTGGCACAATTATGAAATTTAGTTACTACATAAGGGGTTTTATGGGTCCTTTCAAGGCCATTACACAAATATTTCCTTGTGGAAAACTGTACCAGATAAACCAATTATAGTTGGACACCACTTGAGCACTTTGAGGAAATTCAGTTTTGTTCATGGCAAACTCTGTGAAATTGAATGTAATGGTTTATTTACACCATTATCGCCACTTTTAAGAACACCCATTCAAGAATGGCTGCTATCAACACCTCAAGACAAGCATTAATGTCATCTAGACTGGCTTTGATATGAGCATTTTTATAGCTGCAGTTGCTTCTAGACAGGACCTATCTAATTGATTATTCAAACTGTTTGTAACTGATCAAGATGTCAACACTTTTGATTCCGTTTCAATCATCTGTTAGCATTTTCCATGAGAAGTTCTAGTTTGGTATATATATTTTAATGGAAAAATGGCATTTTGAATCATGTGAATATCCTTTGTTTTTCAAAGTAATTAGGAACTATATCATTGGGGGTTGTTGAACAATACAGTAGTCAATCTGAAGGCAGTATTATGCTAGTGAACAGCTGTGTGAGAAGTGCTAGTTTTATGTTGGAAGGTTGCTCAAAGGATGCTCATTTATTGCTTTGATTCAAACTGTTGTGTGTAAATTTACTATAAATCTAATGCAGTCCCGATGAAGGGTCTCAACCCCAAATGTTGACTGTCCATTTCCCTCCATAGATGCTGCCTGACCCGCTGAGTTCCTCTAGCTTTTTGTGTGTTGCTCCAGATTCCAGCATCTGCAGTCTCTTGTGCCTCCTTTGTGTTCATACTTTTCATTTATCAGTTTTAGTGTTTAATAAATTTGTACAGCTAGTTACAGTCTGAGCTGCAATGTAATATCATTCTCCAACATGCATTGAAGATGTGGTAGCATGTAATATAAGCTGGAGTGCAATAATAAGAAGTTTCTTTCCTCCCTTTTCTCACTTCATTTGCCTTGATATTCGGTAAGCTGTGGCGCTATGTAGTTCCTCGGGGATTTCAGCTTTATTTACAAGATTATGACCAGCAAAAACCTAGAAGGTATCTGATTACAGGGAAAAGTGGACAAACACATAAAATTATCAAACAGTCGATGCAATAATAGCCATATAATGCTAGTATCAGAATATAAAGTTTGCCTACAGTAAATTAGACTATAACTGGAGTACTGTATCTTTTAGGCAGTCCCATTATATCAAGGATGACTCAGGTTTTGTTGGTATGAGGTGACCGATGAAGTCACAGAGTTATACAGCACGGAAACAGGCCCTTCCACCCAAACCCATCCATGCTGACCAAGGTGCCTACTTGAGTAATGTTTGTTATTATCACTTGTACCGAGGTACAGTGAAAAACTTGTCTTGCATACCGATCGTACAGGTCAATTCATTACACAGTGCAGTTACATTGAGTTAGTACAGAGTGCCTTGAGGTAGTACAGGTAAAAACAATAACAGTACAGAGTAAAGTGTCACAGCTACAGAGAATGTGCAGTGCAATAAGGTGCAAGGTCATAACAAGGTAGATCGTGAGGTCAGAGTCCATCTCATTGTATAAGGGAACCATTCAATAGTCTTATCACAGTGGGGTAGAAGCTGTCCTTAAGCCTGGTAGTACATGCCCTCAGTCTCCTGTATCTTCTACCTGATGGAAGAGGAGAGAAGAGAGAATGACCCGGGTGGGTGGGGTCTTTGATTATGCTGGCTGCTTCACCAAGGCAGCGAGAGGTAAAGACAGCGTCCAGGGAGGGGAGGTTGGTTTCCGTGACGTGCTGGGCTGTGTCCACAACTCTCTACAGTTTCTTGCAGTCCTGGGCAGAGCAGTTGCCGTACCAAGCGGTGATTCATCCAGGTATGATGCTTTCTATGGTGCATCAGTAAAAGTTGGTGAGTTATTCCCATTTTCCTGCATTTGATCCATATCCCTCTAAACCTCTCCTATCTATGTACCTGTACAAATGTCTTTCAGATGCAGTAATTGTACCCACCTCTATCACTTCTTAGAGACTCGTTCCCAGACTCTCCCACAGAAAAGATTCACAAGGATGTTGCCAGGACCAAAGGGCTTGAGTTATAAGGCGATACAGGATAGACTGCGGCTGTTTTCCCAGAAGTGAAGGAGGTTGAGGGGTGACCTTATAGAGGTTTATAAAATCATGACGGGCATAGGTAAAGCGGATGGTCACAGTCCTTCTTGCAGGGCAGGGGAGTCTAAAACTAGAGGATTTCAATTTAAGTTGAGAGGGTAAGCATTTAAAGGGGACCTTAGGGGTAAGTTTTTCACACAGAGGGTCATGGGTATATGGAACAAGCTGCCTTTGGATAGGTATATGGATAGGAAAGAGGGATATGAGTCAAATGCAGGCAAATGGGAATAGCTCAGGTAGGCATCTTAGTCGGCATGGATGAGTTGGGTTGAAGAGCCTGTTTCCGTGATGTATAATTCTATGACTATGACTATGATGGTGCAGGAGGTGCCTGCCAGGACGGGCAGGTGGGTAGTTTATGAGGTAGTGTGCTCTTTTTAAAGCTTCTGTGTGCTCCTGATGCATGGCCTTGGGTTTCTTAATGCTGTCCTGAATGCTATTCTCCACTTTGAGTGGTCTTAGGCCAGAGATTCCCACACGTCAGCGGGGATATTGTATTTCTTCAAGAAGGCTTTGGGTATCTCCTTGAATCTTTTCTTCCGTTTGGTAATATCTTTCCTCAATGGAACTCAAGATAAACTGTCTGTTTCTGGAATCTGGTGTGTGGAAGGTGAATGACATGCACTGCCCAACATAACTGACGGAATATAACTAGGGCCTCAATGCTGGGCTGTAGGCGCAGGAGAGGAGAATGAAGTTGGTTCGGTGTCCTTGCGATGGATTTAGAGGATCTTGTGGAGGCTGCTTTGGCGATATATTTCCAGTGCCATGAGGTGTCTGCTGTAGGTATACAGTTCTGGGAACCACTCTCTCAATAAGCCTTCAAAATATTGGAGCCCAGATTCATTGGTGTGCTGCCAGAGCTCCATGCTTTAGATTATGGGAACTGAATACATTAGCTAAGCATACTCCCTGGGAAAGAGAGAGTTAAGGGATAATTTTATAAACACTTCTAGAATGTTTAAGTGAATTGATACTTTAAAGAGAAAATTTTGCTGGTGGACTTGCTTATTACAGACGGACATGAGATAAAATCAGCATCAGGCTATTCAGAAGACAAGTAAGGAAAAATTGCTTAATGTAGAGGATGAAACTCTCTCTGCAATGAGCAGTAAATGCTGCCTCCAACAATAAGATTAGTTTTGAGATTGTTCGATTTTACCATTCTAAGTGTATAAAAGCACATGGAACCAAGGCAGCTAGATGGATTCAGGATACCTCTAATCTCATTGAATGATGAAACACACTGAAGGGGCTGAATAGCCTATTCCTGTCCCATGTTTCAACTCCAAATCTTAATTTAGTGAAAATAGGAGTGATGAAAAAGGTTAGAGCACTGCAACCTAGGTTAAAAGAAATTCCTACAATTTGATAGCAACTCAAAATTAAATTTTCTTTTCTGTTATCAAATTTCACGCCCTCAACATTCGATTAATAAACCAATAATTTGCATTTAACCTTTGCTTGAACTGCTCAGATGTCTGTGCATTATCCTGGATACAATCCATTGTGGTTGAATAATGCATAGTGATGTTGATATAACTTGAAATAATAAATATCACCTGCTACAATAAGAAATTAGCCAGTTAAATAGAAAATCACTAGGTAGTGATTTTTCTTCCTATTTAAATGTGATGTGAGTTTTCTTTCATAGTTGAATTAAATAAGGCTGTGTTCCACTTGAACAAAAGTGTTGTTGGAGTTTATCACAAAAAGATCATTGACACTGCTGTACAGAGCTATGTTTGTGTCATCCATGGACTACATAATTTTACCTCATTCTCACACACAGCTGTCTAGTAATAATACTCTTTTCTCAAACTCTATGTGTAATATCCATGATATAGAAAGTCAAAGATTCTTATAATTATGCTGTAAGAATGCCCTCAAATTGTTACGTTTTATATGCTTGCTCTTTGTTTTGAAACATAGAAGCTGAAAAGTTACTGTGGTCTGCTTTCCATATTTCAAATTCCATCAATTCAAATCATCTGATTTTAATTCAAAGTTCTTTAACTCCAAATTCCTATTTCCCAATGTTATTTATAACAATTAATTTTAAAAAACTCAAAGATTTCAATGTACTTTTGTGAAAAAGCAACATTTAATTATTAATAGATTGCACGTGAAGTGTTACGAAGCAAAGAATATCACCACAAGATGCAATTATCATGTAATTTCTGCATTAATATACCTCATAAGTGATGCACATACATAATACAATCTTGGCCATCCTCATCTATGTCATTATGAAATTGGTTAATTCCATTGTAAAGTATTCTGAATACCACAGTTGTTTTGAATTGAAAGAAAAAATAACTCCAGCTATGTCTGTTAGAGTAAGGTAGCCACCTGCAGCTAACATTTCTCAATTTCAAAATAGTCTACAGTTATTTTCAGTGGGGATTTAGTGCTGTGGCTTTGTTATGCATCGGAGACTAAATCCTTATGATTAAGGCCTTGCTAGATTAGATAGATCTATCAACAATCACTTCCCAACAAGAAAACCTGAATATTACAGATTGTGAGTCTCCATTATATATTTCTAATGATGAGTGAAATCAGAAGGAACCATGAGAACACTATTCCACTTTCAGACTAAATTCAACATTTATAAGATAACTCTTGTTCTCTGATGCTCCTAAAGAGTACGGTTTGAGAAATTGTGGACCTACAACTTAAGATTTCACATCCATTGATTTTAATTAACACAAAATCAGGTTCTGTGTTCACTTTCAAGATTTACTTCTACTTGTTTGGAACACTATAGTACAGAATTAGTTCCTTCATATTTAGTTTATAAAGTTCAGTCAATGCAGTCTACCTTCTTCTACTTTATGACTTGACGTCTTGTTCTGTGCTGCAAGACTATAATTCTGTGACGAGTTCTGCAGCCCTCCAGCATTTAGCACATGACCATTCACCACATACAGGAAGAGGCTTTTTGACTGTGCATTCACGTACACTTTCCAGCTCCTATGGCTAATTCGCACTCAGGAGCAGGAATCCTGTTCACTTTTGCCATTTTTCCCAAAGGTACTGAGGTCAGTTCAAGTATCTACAGTGCTACTTTTGCTGAGGCCAACTAAAACAGCCAGATCATGAAATTAACCTTCTATAGACCCATGAAAACATTAGCATATGGCCCAAAGATGTCAGTGCTTTTAAAGTGTTGCCTATTGTGCTGTGCTAACTGTTTACTTCCAGATCTTAAAGGTTTGGAAAATCACACCTATTTTTCTATACTGAGAGAAAATGGCAATCAACAAACCCATTTCTGCCAAGTACTGGCTTTGCAAGGCCACTCACCTCTAGAAAAACAACTACCAATTCAAATGGATACCATGATTGTCTCGAATTTGACCCCAATTGACCAGAGGCCTCCTGAGTCACTCATATCTAAAGTGCTCCTGTGGACTCAATAACCAGGACTGGCATCTCCTAACATGCCAGTTAATAATTCCTTGCATCTCTGGTTGTTCCTGCTTACTCAGAATGTGCAAGGAAGGAATGGCCATGCTTTTTCAGAGAGGAATAGTGCAGTTTGGCTCAGATGCAGGCTCCAAAGCACTGCAGAAGATGTAGCAGATGATGCAGTGAGCATGAATAATATCATAGTGCAATAAAAGTTTAATGAACTTACCAGGCAAAAAACAAAAGGGCAGAGTATTTTTAAAGAATACCTTTGATAACAGTCTCGCCTTGCCCCTTATGAATTGCTCAGTATGAAAGCTTAGGGTGTGAAATGGAGTCCTTTTCACACACAGCCTTGCATGTATTTATTCTACTTAAGCTAGTTTAAACTAGTTTGCAAGGGAGATGGGAACTGGAGGGTTAGGTCAGTGGAAGAAGTGCATGAAGTAAAGCCAGATCAAACATATAGAGAGGTTTTGAGGAAGGAGAAGCACAGTATAAGGTATAAAAGTAGTAAGGTGGATGGGCTAAAGTTCATTTACTTAAATGCAAGAAGCATCAGGAATAAGGGTGATGAACTGACAGTTGGAACTATGATATTGTGGCTCTTGCAGAGACTTGGCTGTCACCAGGGCAGGAGTGGATACTGAATATTTGTGTATTTCAGTGTTTTAAAAGGGATGGGGGGCGGGGGGGGGGGTGTAGAAGAGGAGGAGGGGTAGCATTACTGATCAGGGATACTATTATAGCTGCAGAAAGGGTGAATAATGTAGCAGGATCCTCTCTAGAGTCAATATGGGTGGAAGTTAGGAACAAGAAAGGAGCAGTTACCCTACTGGGATTATTCTATAGGCCCCCTGGTAGCAGCAAGGATACTGAGGAGCAGATCAGGAGGCAGAGTTTGGAAAGGTGCAAAAATAACAGGGCCGTTATCATTGGAGACTTCAACTTCCCAAATATTGATTGGCACCTGCTTAGTGTCAAAGATTTAGACAGGGCAGAGTTTGTTAAGCGTGTCCAGGACGGATTCCTGTCACAGTATGTTGACAAGCCAACTAGAGGGAATGCCATATTAGATCTAGTATTAGATAATGAACCAGGTCAAGTGACAGATCTCTCGGTGGGTGAGCATTTGGGGGACAGCGACCACTGCTCCATAACCTTTAGCATTGTCATGGACAAGGATAGGAGCAAAGAGGACAGGAAAATATTTAATTGGGGAAGGGCAAGTTATGAGGCTATAAGGCTAGAACTTGTGAGTGTGAATTGGGATGACAGTTTTGAAGGGAAATGTACTATAGAGATGTGGTCATTGTTCAGCGATCTCTTGCAGGATGTTAGGGATAAATTTGTCCTGGTGAGGCAGAAAAAGAATGGCAGGGTGAAGGAACCATGGTTGACAAGAGAGATGGAACATCTAGTTAGGAGGAAGAAGGCAACATACATAAGGTTTAGGCAGCAAGGATCAGATAGGTCTCTTGAGGAATATAGGGTAGCAAGGAAGGAACAAGAAGGGGCTGAGGAGAGCAAGAAGGGGACATGAAAAGGCCTTGGTGAGTAGGGTTAAGGAAAACCCCAAGGCTTTTTTCACTTATGTGAAGAGCAGAAGGATGAAGGGAGTAAAGGTAGGACCGATTAGGGATAAAGATGGGAAGATGTGCCTGGAAGCTGTGGAAGTGGGTGAGGTTCTCAATGAATACTTCTCTTCAGTATTCACCAAGGAGAGGGGCCTTGATGACGCTGAAGACAGTGTTGGTAAGGTTAATGTTCTGGAGCATGTTGATATCAAGAGAGAGGATGTGTTGGAACTGTTAGAAAATATTAGGACAGATAAGTCCCCGAGGCCTGACGGAATATTCCCCAGGCTGCTCCGAGATGCGAGGGAGGAGATTGCTAAACCTTTGGCTAGGATCTTTGAGTCCTTTTTGTCCACGGGAATGGTACTGGAGGATTGGAGGGTGGCAAATATTGTCCACTTATTCAAAAAAGGTAGTAGGGATAGTCCAGGGAATTATAGACCAATGATCCTTACGTCTGTGGTGGGCAAGCTGTTGGAAAGGATTCTTAGAGATAGGATCTATGGGCATTTAGAGAATCATGGTCTGATCAAGGACAGCCAGCATGGTTTTGTGAAGGGCAGATCATGTCTCACAAGCCTGATGGTGTTCTTTGAGGAGGTGACCAGACAGATTGATGAGGGCAGTGCAGTAGAAGTGGTCTACATGGATTTTAGTAAGGCATTTAACAAGGTTCCACATGGTAGGCTTCTTCAGGAGGTCAGAGGGCATAGGATACAGGGAAGTTTGGCCATGTGGATTCAGAATTGGCATGCCTGTAGAAAGCAGAGGGTTGTGGTGGAGGGAGTGCATTCAGATTGGAGGGCTGTGACTAGCGGTGTCCCACAAGGACTGGTTCTGGGACCTCTACTTTTCGTGATTTTTATTAATGACTTGGATGAGGGGGTAGAGGGTAGGTTGGCAAGTTTGCAGACAACACAAAGGTTGGTGGTGTTGTGGATAGTGCAGAGGATTGTTGAAGATTGCAGCAGGACATTGATAGGATGCAGAGCTGGGCTGAGAAGTGGCAGATGGAGTTCAATCCAGAGAAGTGTGAGGCGGTACACTTTGGAAGGACAAACTCCAAGGCAGAGTACAAAGTTAATGGCAGGATTCTGGGTAGTGTGGAGGAGCAGAGGGATCTGGGGGTTCATATCCACAAATCCCTGAAAGTTGCCTCGTGGATAGGGTAGTTAAGAAAACTTATGGGTGTTAGCGTTCATAAGTCAAGGGATCGAGTTTAGGAGCCGCGAGGTAATGATGCAGCTCTATGAAACTCTGGTTAGACCACACTTAGAGTACTGTGTCCAATTCTGGTCACCTCATTATAGGAAGGATGTGGAAGCGTTGGAAAGGGTGCAGAGGAGATTTACCAGGATGCTGCCTGGTTTAGAGAGTATGCATTATGAGGAGAGACTAAGGGAGCTAAGGCTTTACTCTTTGGTGAGAAGGATGAGAGGAGACATGATAGAGGTGTACAAAATATTAAGAAGAATAGATAGAGTGGACAGCCAGTGCCTCTTTCCCAGGGCACCAATGCTTAATACAAGAGGGCATGGCTTTAAGGTAATGGGTGGGAAGTTCAAGCAAGATATCAGAGGAAGGTTTTTTACCCAGAGAGTGGTTGGGGCATGGAATGCGCTGCCTGGGGCGATGGTGGAGGCAGGTACATTGGTCAAATTCAAGAGATTGCTAGATAAGCATATGGAGGAATTTAAAATAGGGGGATATGTGGGAGGAAGGGGTTAGATAGTCTTAGGCGAGGTTTAAAGGTCAGCACAACATTGTATGCCGAAGAGCCTGTATTGTGCTGTACTGTTTTATGTTCTATGTTCTATGTTAAGTTTGCATGAGCTTTAATTGCATGGTTCTACTGCCTGTCATGAGCTTCATTATGGGCTAGCTGTTATCCATGCTCCAGAAAGGATTTTCATGTGTATAATGCATTTCACCGCCTCAGGATATTCCAAAGTACTTTACAACCAATTAAGTAATTTTTGAGATGTAATTAATCCTGTAAGATAGCCATATAAAAATGGCAGCTAATTTGCACAGAGGGTACCACAAAATGCAATGTGATAATAATCATGTAATCTGTTTTACAGTGTTGATTAAGGAATAAGTGTCTGCCAGAACACTTCTGCTCCTCTTCAAAATAGTGCCATGGGATCTTTCATGACCTGGGAGCATGGATGAGACCCCTGTTTAATGTCTGATCTGAAAGACAGCAGCTATACCTATGCAATAAGTAAGGACATAAAACAGCAAGCTCTAATCAATGGGAGATTTTATTTTTGTTGCTTTATTTGATCTGGGCATTACGGGCAGGTGAGAACTTAATGCCCATTCCAAAGTGCTCTTGAGTTAGTGGTGAGCAGCCTTTTTGCATATCTGCTTTCCTTGTAGTGAAAGGACTCTGAGAGATTTTGACCCAAATGCAATGAAGGAATGGCATTAATTTTCCAGAATAGAATGCTGTGCAATATGAAGTGAAAGCTGCAGGTGATTGCATCCTCTGTCACTTTTGCTGTTGCTTTTCTGGGTGGAAGAGGTCATGGATTCAGGAATGTCTATCAGGAAGCCTGTAGATGGTACATCCAACCAAGAGGAAGGTGTTCTATAACACCCTTGACTTATGCCTAGTGGATGGTGGAACAACCTTGGGAAGTTAAGGGTTGAGTCACACATCACAGAATATCCAGTCTCTGACTTGCTTTGTAGCTGTGGCATTTATATGACAAGTCCAGGTATGGTTCTGGTCAGTGGTAACCCTAGGATATTGAGCATTAGTGAACAGATTATTAGTGACCAAGTTCCACTTGATAGCACTGACAATGACACCTTTCATCACTTTACTGACGATTGAAAATGGACTGATGGAGTCGTAAATAGCAGGATTTGATTTGTCTTATTTTTTTGAGGACAGGTTTCAGTGATGGTGGGGACCTGATGAAGAGGCCAAGATGGATCATCCACATGTCACTTCTTGCTAAAGATTGTTAGATGGTTGCTGTTATTTCTGCCTTGTCATTTGCATTCTTCAGCTGTATTCTATGTCACTGAGGATGGGGTTTTTCATTGTCTCTCCTCCTTCCATTAAATGTTCAATTGGACACCATTCTTAACTAGATCTGGCAGTACTACAGAGCTTTGAACTGATTGATTATTGGATCATTTGTCTCATTCTGTGGTACTTTTGCCTTATGTCATTCATTCAACAATTGGCACTTAATTTTTTTTTTGTTGAGCATGGTGGTGCACCCCGCAGGTGCTTCTACAAACCTTATTGTATCAGGGTTGGACTAAGTGCTGGGAAGTAATGTAGAGGAGAGAGATAATGGGTTATGAGGTGACAGCATGTCATAGAATGAAATCTACTGATGCCCCACAGCACCTCATGGATGCTCAGTTTGGAGCTGCCAAATCTACAGCAAATTCTAATAGCTGTGTCTTTCAAGCTCTGCCCGGGTCCTTCCCTGGTGTTATGACTGGATAACTGTGAGGGCTGTACATTGAAATTTCCCATCTAGAGTACATTCTTCTTCTTGCAGCTCTCCATGCTTCTCCATTTTGAATGCCAGTCAGAAGGTATATTAATTTATAAACTGGGGGAAGTGCAATAGGTGGTAATCTGCAAGTGGTGGTGTTCCCAATTTTCTGCTACTCTCATATACAACCATCAAAGATGCCTACTGAGCCACTCCCCCCCCCCCGCCCCATCCACATTTTGGTAAGTCAGACCACCAGGTTGTGCTCCTCCTCCCTGCATACAAACAGAAGCTGAAACAGGAGGATCCAGTACAGAAAGTCGTACAGTGCTGATCTGAGGAAATAATGAGGGAAATAGATGAGCTTCTACGCGACTGCTTTGAGTTGGTAGACTGGTCCACAAAGACTCGGCTGCCAGCCTAGATGAGTACGTCACCACCATCACAGACTTTATCAGCAAGTGTGTTGAGGACTGTGTACCAAAGAGGACAATCCAGGTGTTCCCAAACCAGAAACTATGGATGGACAATGAGATCCACTCCCTAATGAAGCCCAGGACTGCAGCATTCAAATCAGGTGACCCTGACCTTTACAAGAATCAAGATACAACCTCTTGTAAAGCTATCAGAGATGCCAAGAGACAATACCAATCCAAAATCGAGTCCCAGACCAGCCGTCATTGTGGCAGTGTTTACGTGCTATAATGGGCTACAAAACGAAGCTGGGCAGCATCGCTGACAACAGCACATCCCTTCCCAATGAGCTTAATGCATTCTATGCACATTTTGAACAGAAGGGGATTGGTATGTCACCACCCACCCGCACAGACTCCAATACACCTGAACCCATAGTCACTGTTGCAGACATATAATCAACCTTTGGAGAGTGAACTCATGCAAAACACCTGGCCTGGATGTTTCCCTGGCCATGTCCTTAGATCCTGCACAGATCAGCTGGCAGGGGCATTTGCAGACATTTTTAACCTCTCCATACTTCAATCTGAGGTTCCACCTGTTTTAAGAAGACCATTATCATCCCTGTACCTAAGAAAAACAAGGTAACGTGCCTTACTGACTCCCAACCGGTGGCTCTGACATCCACCATCATGAAGTGCATCGAGATGCTGGTCATGGCACATGTTAACTTCAGCCTCCCAGACAACACTGCAATATTGCCTACCGCCAAAACAAGTCTATGGTGGACGCCATCTCCCTGGCCCTACATCTCTGGAGCATCTGGACAGTAAAGGCACCTATGTTAGACTATTGTTTATTGATTGCAGCTCCGCCTTCAATACTATAATTCCAAGCAAACTCATCACCAAACTCTGAGACCTGGGACTCAACACCTCCCTCTGCAACTGGATCCTTGACTTCTCTGCCACGATTATTCTCAACACTGATGCTCCAAAAGGCTGCATCCTCAGCCTCCATATATACTTATGACTGCATGGCCAGATTCTGCTCTAACTCCATCTACAAGTTTGTAGATGATACTACCGTAGTGGGCTGTATCTCAGATAATGATGAGTCGGAGTACAGGAAGGAGATAGAGAGCTTAGTGACATGGTGTTTTGACAACAGCCTTTCCCTCAATGTCAGCAAAACCAAAGAGCTGGTCATTGATTTCAGAAAGGGGGGCAGTACACATGGTCCTGTCTATATCAATGGTGCTGAGGTCGAGAGGGTTGAGTGCTTCAAGTTCCTAGGAGTGAACATCACCAGTAGCCTGTCTTGGTCCAATGACATAGATGCCACGGCCAAGAAAGCTCACCAGCATCTCTGCTTTCTCAGGAGGCTAAAGAAATATGGCATGTCCCAGTCGACCCTTACCAATTTTTATCAATGCACCACAGAAAGCATCCTATCTGGATGCATCACGGCTTGGCATAGCAACTGCTCTGCCTGGGACCACAAGAAACTGCAGAGAGTTGTGGACATATCTCAGCACATCACAGAAACCAGCCTCCCCTCCATGGACTCTGTCTGTACTTCTCGCTGCCTCAGTAAAGCTGCCAGCATAATCAAAGACCACCCCCCCCCCCACCCCAGACATCCTCTCTTCTCCCTTCTCCCATTGGGCAGAAGATATAAAAGCCTGAAAACACGTACCACCAGGCTCAAGGACAGCTTCTATCCCACTATTATAAGATTATTGAATGGTTCCCAGTACAATAAGATGGACTCTTGACCTCACAATCTACCTTGTTATGACCTTGCACATTATTGTCTACCTGCATTGCACTTTCTCTGTAGCTGTTACACCTTATTCTGTATTCTGTCATTGTTTTACCTTGTACTGCCTCAATACACTGTGTAATGAATTGATCTGCATGAATGGTATGCAAGACAAGCTTTTCACTGTACTTCAGTAAATGTGACAATAATAAACCAATTCCAATTCCAAGAGATCACAGATTTCAGAGGTGTATCAGAGTATCCTGGGAGAATAATTGCTGTGTATTTTGTACATGTTACACACAGCGATCACTGCGCACTGATGATGGTGGGAAAGAATGATGGAATGCCAACCAAGTGGGCAGCTTTACCCTGGATGGTAACAAGTTTCCTGTGAGTTGTTGACACTGCAGTCACCCAGGTTAGGGATTACCTCATGCTTTATAGGTCGTGGAAGAGCCTTGGGGTGTCAGGAGATGAGTCACCTACCACAGGATACTCAGCCTCTGACCTGCTCTTGTATTTACGGCATTTATGTGGCTGATCCACTTGAGTTTCTAGTTAGTGGTGACCCCCAGGATATTGTTTGTGGGGGACCCAGCAATGCCATTGAATGTCAAAGGTAAATTCCTCTTGTTGGAGGTGGTCATTGCCTGACAGTGTCATGTGCAAATGTTACTTGCCACTCAGCAGCCCATGCCTAAATGTTGTCTAAGTCTTGCTGCATTCAGACATGGGCAGCTTCATTTGCTAAGCAATTGCAAATGGAATTGATCATTGTAGAATCATTGACAAACATCCCCACTTCTGACCATATGATAGAATGAAAGTCATTGATGAAGCAGCTAAGCATGGTTGAGCCGAGCACACTACCCTGAGTAAGTCTTGGAGCTGGGGTGATTGACCTATGACATCCATAACATATTCCTTTGTGTGTGTATGACTCCAACCACTGGATTGTTTTACCTTTGATACTATTTACTTCCATTTTATCAGGGCTCCTTTATTCCATACTTGATCAAATTTTGTCTTTATGTCAGTTGCAGTCTCTCTCACCTCATTTCCTGAATTTTGCTCTTTAGCCCATTTTTGTACCAATACTGTGATGAGATCTGGAATTGAATGGGCTCAGGCAAATGGGTTGATTTGTCCTCCATAGGGTTGACTTCTTGACTCTTGTCAAAACTGTACTCATCCTGGCAAGTGGAGAGTATTCCATCACATTCTTCACCTTTGCTTTGAAGATGGTGGAAAGGCTTTGGGGTGTCACAAGTTGATTCACTCGCCAAAGCATACAGTATCTGACCTGCTCTCATAGCTACTGAATTTATATGGCTGGTCCAGTTCAGTTTCTGGTCATTGGTGACCCCTAGGATATTGATGGTGGGATCTCAGCAATGGTAATATTTATTGCTGACTTAATTCCCACTGACTTTTGGGAGGTCTATAGTATAAGTCAGAAGGTGGTTATTCTACTATGAATGTCTTAAACCTTGAATCCCCAAAGCCTTTGATTACAAGTGTACATGATTAGATTCACTTGTTGGAGATGGTCATTGCCCGACATTTTCCTGGTGCCAGTGTTACATGCCATTTATCAGTCCATATCTGAATGTTGTCTAGGTCATGCTGCATGCAGGCTTGAATGGTTCATTATCTCAGGAGCTGCAAATGGAATTGAGCATTAAGCAACCATTAGCAAACATCACCATCTCTGATCTTATGATGGAAGGAAGGTCATTAATGACGAAGAGGCTGTGGCGACTAACACACATCAACAACGACCATCCTCCTCTGTGCAAAGTATGTCTCCAACCATCAATTTTTTTCCTTTGATCCCCTTTAATTTCAGTTTTACTGGAGCTCCTTGATGACACACCTAGTCAATTGCTGCCTTGATATCAAATCTCTTTCATCATGCCTCTGGAATTCAGTTCTGTGATTTATGTTTGTACTTAGGTTGAGCTGAGTGGTCCTGTTGAAAGCCAAACTGAACATCGTTGAGTAAATTATTGATAGCATAGTCAATGAAACCTTCCATTACTCTGCTGGTTGAGAGCACTGGTATTGGTATTGGTTTATTATTTTCACTTGTACCGAGATACAGTGAAAAACTTGTCTTGCATACTGATCGTACAGGTCAATTCACTACACAGTGCAGTTACATTGAGTTAGTACAGAGTGCATTGAGGTAGTACAGGTAAAAACAATAACAGTACAGAGTAAAGTGCTGCAGCTACAGAGAAAGTGCAGTGCAATAAGGTGCAAGGTCATAACAAGGTAGATCGTGAGGTCAGAGTCCATCTCATCGTATAAGGGAACCATTCAATAGTCTTATCACAGTGGGGTAGAAGCTGTCCTTAAGCCTGGTAGTACATGCCCTCAGTCTCCTATATCTTCTACCTGATGGAAGAGGAGAGAAGAGAGAATGACCTGGGTGGGTGGGATCTTTGATTATGCTGGCTGCTTCGCCAAGGCAGCAAGAGATAAAGACAGAGTCTAAGGAGGGGAGGCTGGTTTCCGTGACGCACTGGGCTTTGCCCACAACTCTCTGCAGTTTCTTGCGGTCCTGGGCAGAGCAGTTGCCAAGCTGTGATTCATCCAGATAGTTGCCAAGCTGTGATTCATGTCGATAAAAGTTGGTGAGTGTCAAAGGGGACATGGCAAATTTCTTTAGCCTCCTGAGGAAGTAGAGGTGCTGGTGAGCTTTCTTGGCCATGGCATCTACATAATTTGACCAGGACAGGCTAGTAGTGATGTTTACTCCCAGGAACTTGAAGGTCCCAACCCTCTCGACCTCAGCACCATTGATGTAGACAGGTGCATGTACACCGCCCTCTTTCCTGAAGTCAATGACCAGCTCTTTTGGTTTGTTGACATTGAGGGAAAGGTTATTGTCATGACACCATGCTCTCTATCTCCTTCCTGTACCCCAACTCATAGACTGATTGGGCAGTAATAGCCAGATTCAATTTATTATATAGGGAGCAATTTTGGGTAGCTACCACTGTTGTAACTGTACTGGAAAGCCTGGATAGAGGTGTAGCTGGGATATTGTCTGGTCTCATAACTTTTGCTGTATCCAGTGCTTTTAGCTGTTTCTTGATATCCCATGGAGTGAATCCAATTGGCTGGAGACTGGCATTTATGATGGTGGAGATTTCAGGAGGAAGCCAAAATGGAATGACATCTCTGCCTGAATGTATTGGAAATGCTTCAGCCTTTTCTTTGGTGTGCACACACTGGACCCCACCATTATTGTAACTGCAGGTCTAGCTGCAAGTAGATATGCTCGGCTTTATTATCTGAAGATTCATGGATGGAGTTGAACAGTATGATGAAGTAGCTGAAGATAGTTGGGTTTCATGTCATCAAATTAAATTCACTGTTCAGTGATGAAGCCCTCAGGATCACATGACCCATGGGTTATATATGAAGCGATTATGGAAATTTGATAATAGCTAATCACTCCAGTGAGTGTCTGTTCTATTATTGGAGTCTGAAGCAGTTATCTGTCCCGGGGTCTTTTAATAGATGCCCTGAATATAAATATTAACTCAACATTTTAATCATTAATTTGTTCAAAAAGGGAATTTAATTAATTAGCTACTCAGCCATAATGGAGATTGTAAATTTAATCATTAAAACCAAGATAGTGTACCATTCTCTCTTAACTGTAAATCTAAGATCAATTGTTTATAATTAAACAATAATGCCTTCATATATTGTCTTGAAGTGGGAGATGAGTTTGTAGTGGAATCGAAGACCACACTATAATTATTCAATTGTATTCAAATAATGAAAAAGCAAAGAGGAAGAAAATAAATGCTTTAAAAATGGAAGAAAATAAATAAATGCTTTTGTGAATGAAATCCAGATTATGGGCCATCCACGAATAAACCTGCAAAAATGAAGCAATATCACAGATGGATAACTTACAGCATAAATGACCAGTTCTGATACAGACAGAGAAAGTGAGTTACCTAAATTTAATATTGAGCCAGAAGGCTTAAACATGCCCAGCTGGAAGATGAGGCACTGTTCCTCAAGTTTGTTTCAGTCCTTATTGTAATAGTGCAGGGGGCCACAGGCAGATAGGTCGAGTGGGAGTGTGATGGAGAATTAAAGTGGCAGGCAACAAAAAACTCTGGATCATTCCTGAAGACAACATGCAGATACCCTGCAAAGTGATCATCCAGCCTCCAATGTAGAGGAGGCCATACTGTGAACACCGAATTCAGTACACAAACTTGAAAGAAGTGCAAGTGAATCACTGCTTGACCTGGAAAGACTTGTTTAGGTCTATGGATGTTGGAAGGGGAAGAGGTGAAAGGACAGGTGTTACATCTTCTACAGTTTTATGGGAGAGTAGCAGCGGGAACAGAGGAGTGAACCAGGAGTCGCAAAGGGAACAGTCCTTTCAAAATGCAAAAAAGGTGAGGGAACTATTTGTCTGGTGCAGAAATCTTATTGAACCGATGGAAATTTGCAAAGGATGATCTACTGAATGCAGAGCCTGGCAGGGTGGAAGAAGAGGACAAAGGGAACTCTGGACTTGTTCTGTGCAGGAAAAAAGTGAGGGTAGAAATAAGGGTAAGGGTATCAAAACAAGATGGCATAGGTTTAAGGTGAGGAAAAGGAGTTTTAAAGGGAATCTTTGAGGAAAGCTTTTTTTTAACACTGTGGTTGAACACTCTCCAGAGGAGGTGGTTGAATCAGATACAATCACTACATTTAAGAGGCACTTGCATAAGCAAGGCATAGGAGGATGCAGAGCTAATGCAGGTAAATGGGATTACTGTAGATGGGCAAAAGAATCAGCATGGACATGGTGGGTCAAAGAGTCTGTTTCTGTGCTATAGGACTCTATGACTCTATGAAGTGCAGAAAATAGCTGAGATGGAGAAATCCTAAGTGCCAGAATTTTAGGTGGGGGCAGAATTTGTATGGTGCATCCGGGGGTGGGGGGTGGTAGTTTCTTGACACAGTATGGAGATAATCCAACAAGGAAAGGGACCATACTAGACTTTGTATTGGGAAATGAGCTTGGCCAGGTCATCAGAGTCTCAGTGGGAGAGTATTTTGGGAATAGTTTTCAGATAGTTATGGATAAGTCTGGACCTTGAGGGGGGTGCTAAATTGGGGAAAGACTAATTACAACATTACTAGGCAGGAGTAGGGAAGTGTAGATTAGGAGCATGTCGACATCTTGGGTGAGTCCACATCAGACATGTAGGAGTCGTTTAAAGACCAGCTAGTCAGAATTCAGGACCGACATGTTCCCATGAGGAAGAAAGACAAGGATGACAAGGTTTGGGAACCTAGGATGACAAGAGATTTTGAAAATTTAGTCAGAAAGAAAAAGAAGTCATATGTAAGGGTTCGGAAGCTGAAGTTGGACAGGGCTTTTGAGGAATATAAAGGAAGGAAGAGAGAACTTTAACAGGGAAACAAGAGGGCTAAAAGGGGCCATGAAAAGTCCCTGGCGAGTAGGATTAAAGAGAATCCCAAGGCATTTTATGCATTGAAATCAAGGGGGTAATCAGAGAAAAGGTAGGGTCACTCAAGTACAAAGGAGGGAATTTATGCCTGGAGCTGGAGGAAGTGGGTGAGGTACTAAATGAGTACTTCCCAGTGGTATTCACCAAGGAGAAGGACACGGGAGGTCGCGAGATCAGGGAGGGGTATGCTGATATTCTAGGGCATGTTGATAAGGAGGAGGTGTTGGTTCTCTTGAAGGTGGATAAGTCCTCAGGCAAGAGAGGACATGCCCAGCAAGTCAGTCAGTGCTAATGGAGAGAGAAAACCTGAGCGAGTACAATAGGTGAATGGAGACACAAGGGACCTACAGCTGCTGGAACCTGGAGCAACAAAACAATCTGCTGGAGGTACCTGCAGGTTAAGCACTATCTGTCGGGAAAAGGAATGTCAACGTTTTGGATTGAAACCCTGCACCAGGACAAAGAGTGGAGAGGGGAGATAACCAGTCTAAAGAGGAGAGTGGATGAATGACCTTCTGCAGAAATGGTTAGTTCTGAAAGAAACAGAGAAAACGAGTTACCTGAATTTATAGAATTTGATATGAAGTCCAGAAGATTGCAATGTGCCCAGATCAGAATCAATCAGGTTTATTGTCACCAAGCAGTTGTCAGCAAATTGGCTTGATACAATTTAAGCTTCTACAATAATACAGTATGGAAAAGATGCAGTGATTAAACCTTAAAAACTGAGAACGGCTGAACTGCTGCTGTTGGTTGGCCCTGAAATCAGAGCAAATGCTTTTTAATCACTTATTCAATGATGTGAAATCTGTTGCTTTGCGGCAGCAGTTCAGTGGAAAGACATAAAAAATACTATAAGCTACAAACATAAGTAAATAGTACAATAAAAAAATGACAAAGTAGTGTTCATGGACCATTCAGAAATCTGATGGCAGAGGGGAAGGAGCTGTTCTGTTCTTCAAGCTTCCATTGGGCCTCATTACAACAGTTCAGGTGGCCACAGACAGATGGGTCAGAGTGAGAGTGGGATGCAGAATTAAAATGATAAGCAACACAAAAGTCAAGGTTGCCCCTGCAGACTGAATGCAGGTGCTGCACAAAGCTCGTGTTTGGTTCCTCCACTGTAAAAGAGGATATGGCATGAGCACACCAGACCCACTAGATTGGAAGAGTTAACTTGTTCCCTCTCTTTCCCCATCCTGACAAAGTGACTACACATGAAGTGATAGCTCTGTTTGTCTTTCCATTGATGCTGTGGGACCTGCTGAGTGTTTCTGGCATTTTCTGTTTTTATTTCAGATTTCCAGCATCTGCAGTTTTATGATAATTGAGTTTTATTACTCTACTCCTTTCTCCTGCAGAAATGGTCTACTCTTGAAATGCTGATGTTGTTTTGTTTTATGATCACTTGCTCAAGTGGTTAATTTTCAGATGTGAGTTTTGATAGTGGTATTGGCATGCTACTTAAATGTGTTTTTTATTTGAGGAATGCCGGCATTCCTTGCTTATCACTAATTATCCTTGAGGAGGTAGAAGTGGGTTACCCTCTTGAATCACTGGAAGTACTATGGCTATGCTCCAGGATATTGTACCAAAGACAATGAAAGTACATTGATATATATCAAAGCCAAAATGGTGTGTGGTCCTGTCCACATGCTATCCTTTCTGGTTGGTTAAGGTCGTGGCTGGGAAGGTTCTGTCAATGAAGACTAAATGAGCCGCTGTAGGACGTTTTGCAACCATGGTGCACATGTCATGGAGTGAGTGAACGTTTGGGGTGGATGATGTACTACTAAGTCCCAAATACTGACATTTTTTGCATGGTGTTAAAGCTGCTTCCATCCAGACAAGTGGAGGAAATTCAATCAAGCTCCTGACTTGTATCTTGCTGGTGATGGAAAGGCTTTGAGGAGTCGAGGGGTGAGTCAGTCCACATAGAATACCTAACATCTAACCTGTCCCTGTTGCCAGATTATATACTGTATGTGTCTAGTCCAGTTAAGTTAGCACAGCTGAGTCTGATCTTATTCTCACCTGAATCATTTAAAGCAGGTATTCTGAAATAGACATCTTAATTGAGGACCAAAGCCAATTTTTCACCATCTTGTCCTGTGGTGGAGAATTGTCGGTATAGTTTAGCACTTGGACTTATTCCATATTTCTTTGGGTTAATTTCTTACTGACAGAGTCATTGATAAAGCCTAGGATATTGCTTTTCTTTTGTAACTTTGTTTTAAATAGTGACAATATGGTGATTAACTTTAAGTGAAAGTTAGAAAGTGTTCATTTTGTTACAGGCTTAGTTATTGTCTGTTTTAAAAATACCATTAAGGTCTCATGCTCTATTGTTGTATGAGGCTAGTCTACCCTAAGCTGTGTAAGTATAGTAAGACTAGATACAGTATGTCATCTTCTTTTCATAATAAGTTATTTGCTGAATCCTTTAAAATTTTCTTCGTAGTCTATTGTATTTGCTGCTTTGCAATTATGTAGATTGGAGGGCAATGCATTTATTTTATTGACAACAACTATGGATGGCTTTCAGGAGCATCAGTTAGTTTCTTCCTTCCCATCCACACCCCACCTCCTAAACACAGATTCAAGTCACCATTCCCTGTCCAATGAGTGGCAGGTTGGGGGAAAGCTGTATCCTTACCAGCCTTGAATTCCTGATGTTTTCTCTCATCCACTGGCCCGAAAATTTCTAGGATTAGCGTAGCATGACTAATCCTTCAATTTTTCTCCCACCTGATAGGGAAGTGACCAGCATCCTGTTGGCACCTCCACTGAGGCTCAGGTGAAGATGAGTTACAATTCATTGTAGTAAAAAACCTATGGTAATGACAACATAATTTGATCCAAGTTATGTGACTATATGAAACTGCAGAGCAATTATGGTGGGGTGGTGAGCTACAACAATACCAAATTAAAATAGAGGAAATTATACATAATCATTCAATATGTTTTGTATTTTCCTTTGCAATTTATTAGAAAGAATGCTTCAAAAGCCCTCTTCTATTTTTTAGCCATTGTTTAAAAGAAAAAAGGATTATTTCTAATTCTTGGTGTATAACCCCATAAAAGGGAACATATATACAATAATACCAAAATTCCATACAGAGTCCTTTGAAGAAATGGAAGACTTTCTTCCAAGGTAAAAGTCAGCATTACAAAGCTTGAACATATGTAGAATTATAGGTGACATTTCCAATCATCAACCTGCTAAAGTTTTCCTCATAATATTGGCAAGTAACCCAAAGTAATTTTTTTTCTCCATTCCTTCTCATTTCAGCTGGCACATTTCTACCACCTGTTGTTCAGAAAATCTGTACTGTTATCCTTTGACTGATCCAATCTGAGTTAAGTAGCTTCAATTAGCATTGTTTCCTACCTACTAAGAGAGAGAGAGAAAAAATACCAGATCACTGTATGGTGACCACCTTTTGGAAGTACACCTAGTGATCTCAGCTGAGCAATATATTTGAACAGACTGAGAAATTATGTTTCTGTAGAGTTTGGTTCTCTAAGAAATTGATCATTAAGAATAACACCTCTATAATTCATTATTGTAAAATATGGTTTCTGATGAGGCAAAATTGCTTATACCTCAACAACTATTCACAATTCATACTTAAATGTAAAAGTACTGCAATATTGTTTCAATATTTTAATTAATTAATAATAGTTCAAATATTTTAAATACATTCATGAATAATGAGACAGATACAGTCCAAAATGAAATGTCACCAGAACTTAACAGAGTCATGGAGTCACACAGCACAGAAACAGGCCCTATGGTCCACCATGTCCATGCTGACTATCAAGTACCTATCCATACTAATCTTATCAACTAGCACTTTGTCTGTAGCCTTCTGTGCTTTGATGGTTCAGGTGCTTGCTCAGATACTTCTTAAATGTGAGTCTCTGGCTCCATCACCTCTCAGGCAGTGCAACCACTTACTCTTTGAAAAAAAATCTTTCTAGATCCCTTCTAAACCTCACTTAAACCAACGTCTTTTGGTCTTATACACCTCTGCCAAAGGGAAAATTTTCTTATTATTTACCCTATCTATGCCTTTCTTAATTTTTTATACCTCTATCAGGTATCCCTTCAGGTTCGTCTGCTCCAAGGAAATCATACTCAGCCTATTCAGCCTCTCCTTGTAATTGAAAAATTCCATCACAGACAACATCCTAGTGAATCTCCTCTGCACCCTCATCAATGCAAATATGTCCTTCCAATAGTGTGACAACCAGAACTGCAAACAATATTTCACCTGTGGCCTAACCAAAGTTTTATAAGATTGTATCAAGATCTCAATGCTCTTATATTCAATGCCCCAGTTAATAAAGTCAAGCATTCCATATACTTTCTTCACCACCCTATCTACCTGTGCCGCCACCTTCAGGGATCTTTGGATTTGGACACAAAGGTTCCTTTGTTCCTTAATACTCCCAAGGACCCTACCATTTATGGTATATGTTCTGTGTTTATTAGACCTCCTCAAAGTGTATGACCTCACACTTATCAGGATTAAGTTCCATCTACCATTGCTACACCCAATTTCCCAGCCTAAGACGACGCTCCTCACTATCAACACCACCAATTTTCATGTTAGCTGAAGCTTAATTATCATACCTCCAATATTCATGTCTAAGTCGTTAATGTACAAATCAAACAGCAAGGATACCAGCACAGATCCCTGATACACCACTGTTAATAGGCTTCCACACAAGACCAACCCTTATGATCACACTCTAAAATCTGCCAACTTTCCTTGAATCCCATGGGCTCCAACCTTCTGGACCAGCCTTCCATGTTGGATTTTATCAAATGCCTTACTGAAGTCCATGTAAACCACATCAACTGCATTCCTTCATCAATATATTTAGCTAATTCGTCAGACATTATCTCTTACCAGATGATTTTCCCTGATCAACCCCTGCCTTTCCAAGTGTAGGATAATCCTAGTCCTCAAATTTTTTCCAATAATTTCTATACAATGATGTTAGACTTACTGGCCTGTAATTATCTGGTGCCCTTCTTAAATAAAGGTAGCACATTTGCCATTTTCCAGCTAGCCATCACCGCATCTTCCAGCCAGCAAAGATTTGTATAATTCTATTAGGGCCCAAATAATCTCACTTGCCTCCCATAGCAGCCTGGGACACATTTCATCAGGTTCTGGGGTTTTATCCACATTTATGCCCACTAAGACATCTAATGCCTCCTTTTTAAACTTAACGTGCTCTAGACTTTCACCATCTCAACTAAAATCTCCAACTAATTTGTCTTTCTCCTTATACATACACAAAGAATATAGATGAAAGATATTCACTTAAGACGTCACCAATGACCTCTGGCTCTACGTGCAGATTACCCCTTTGGTCCCTGGTGGACCTTTCTCTTTCTCTCTTAGGTTGTTCCTTAATCTTAAGGGCCAGTGAAATTTTGTGCTTCCCCCCCCTTTTGCCCTCCTAATTTCTTTTTTAAACACCTATCTCTCTATGCTTGTGAAGAGCCTCCCCTGTTTTCAGAACTCTGCCTAACATTTGCTTCTTTTTTTCTTTATCAAAACCTCGATACCCTTTGACATCTAGGATTCTCTGCACTTGTCATCCTTAACCTTCGCCCTTAACTGGAACATATTGGTGCTGAATTCTCACTATTTTACTTTAAAAAGACTTCCAGTAACCAAATGTATTGGTATTGGTTTATTATTGTCACTTGTACCGAGGTACAGTGAAAAACTTGTCTTGCATACCACTCGTACAGGTCAATTCATTACACAGTGCAGTTACATTGAGTTAGTACAGAGTGTATTGAGGTAGTACAGGTAAAAACAATGACAGTACAGAGTAAAGTGTCACAGCTACAGAGAAAGTGCAGTGCAATTATGTGCAAGGTCACAACAAGGTAGATCGTGAGGTCAGAGTCCATCTCATTGTATAAGGGAACTGTTCAATAGTCTTATCACAGTGGGATAGAAGCTATCTTTAAGTCTGGTGGTACGTGCCCTCAGTCTCCTGTATCTTCTGCTTGATGGAAGAGGAGAGAAGAGAGAATGACCCAGATGGGTGGGGTCTTTGATTATGCTGGCTGCTTTGCCAAGGCAGCGAGAGTCCAAGGAGGGGATGCTGGTTTCTGTGATGTGCTGGGCTGTGTCCACAACTCTCTGCAGTTTCTTGCATCCTGGGCAGAGCAATTGCCATACCAAACTGTGATGCATCCAGATAGGATGCTTTCTATGGTGCATCTGTAAAAGTTGGTGAGTGTCAAAGGGGACATGGCAAATTTCTTTAGCCTCCTGAGGAAGTAGAGGCACTGGTGAGCTTTCTTAGCCATGGCATCTATGTGATTTGACCAGGACAGGCTATCGGTGATGTTCACTCCCAGGAACTTGAAGGCCTCAACCCTCTCGACCTCAGCACCGTTGATGTAGACAGGTGCATGTACACCGCCCTCTTTCCTGAAGTCAATGACCAGCTCTTTTGTTGACATTGAGGGAAAGGTTGTTGTCATGACACCATTCCACTAAGCTCTCTATCTCCTTCCTGTACCCCGACTCATCACTGTTTGAGATATGGCCTATAATGGTGGTATCATCTGCAAACTTGTAGATGGAGTTGGAGCAGAATCTGGCCACTCAGTCTTGAGTGTATAGGGAGTAGAGTAGAGGGCTGAGAACGCAGCCTTGTGGGGCACCAGTGTTGAGAATAATCATGCCGGAGGTATTGCTGCCTATCCTCACTGATTGCAGTCTGTTGGTTAGAAAGTCAAGGATCCAGTTACAGAGGGAGGTGTTGAGTCCCAGGTCTCGGAGTTTGGTGACAAGTTTGCTTGGGATTATGGTATTGAAGGCAGAGCTGTAGTCAATAAACAATAGTCTAACGTATGTGTCTTTAGTGTCCAGATGCTCTTGAGCTGAGTGTAGGGCCAGGGAGATGGCGTCCGCTGTAGACCTGTTTCCATACAGCACAACAGCACAAAACAGGCCCTTCGGCCCACCATAGGCGATATTTCAGCGATAGGCGAATTGCAGTGGGTCGAGATTGTCCAGGAGGCTGGAGTTGATGCGTGCCGTGACCAGCCTCTCAAAGCACTTCCTGGTGGTGGATGTCAGAGCGACTGGTTGATAGCCATGGAGGCATATTACCTTGCTTTTCTTCAGTCCCGGGATGATACTATTTTGAACTGTGGTCACTGTCCTCAAAGTGCTCACCCACACTGACACTTCATACGCTTGCCAGCTTCATTACCTAAAACTGCGTCCTACAGTCCCTCATTCCTAGGTGGACTATCCACATACAGGTACAAAAAGCTCTCCTGTTTGCAGCTTAAAAGTTCCATTCTGTCCACAATTTTAACACTAAGGCAATCCCAGTTAACACTGAGGAATTTAAAACTTCCTACTATTGTGAGATATAAGATAAGATATCTTTATTTAGTCACATGTACATGGAAACACACAGCAAAATGCATCTTTTTCATAGTGTTCTGGAGGCAGCCCGCAAGGGTCGCCAAGCTTCCGGCGCCAACATAGCATGCCCACACCTTCCTAACCTGTACATCTTTGGAATGTGGGAGGAAACTGAAGCACCCGGAGGAAAACCACACAGACATGGGGAGAATGTACAAACTCCTTACAGACAGCAGCCAGAATTGAATCTGGGTCGCTCTCGCTGTAATAGGGTTACACTAACCACTACACTACCGTGCCTGCCCCTAACCCTATTCCCTTTACATCTCCCTGTGATTTGCCTCACTTTTGCAGGAGTCAGGAGGTGAAAGAGAGAGCAGGAACTTGTAAAAAGGCAAATCTCATTGATTGGCTAATTGGAGGGCACTTTAACCCATAAAAGGAAGATGAGGTTAAGTGGAGCATCCATTTTGGAACAGCCATTGTGACAGTACGCCAGTGTAGGAGTGGGGAACTGAGGCTTTGGTGAGGAGGCACAGGTGAGGAGCAGGTAAAGTTTTGATTTTCCTGTTAATCAGAGACCTTTGACTTGGTGAAGATAAAATAGCAGTCAGGGCAATGGAATGCTCCTCCTGAAAGATGTGGGAAGTCAGGGAACCTCACGGTCTCCCTGATGTCTACATCTGTGAGAAGTGCACCCAGCTGCAACTCCTGACAGACTGGGTCAAGGAACTGGAGCTGGAGTTGGATGTACTCAGGATCATCTAGGGTTCCGAGGATATCAAAGATGAGAGTTTTAGTGAGGTGGTCACACCTGAGGTGCAGGCTGCAGATAGATGGATGATCACCAGGAGACACAAGAGCTGGAAGCAGACAGTGCAGGATTCTGCTGTGGCCATTCCCCTCACTAGCAGGTATACCCTGGTGGATACTGTTGGTGGGGGAATAACCTTTCAGAGGCCAGCACCAGTAGCCAGGCCAGTGGCACCGTGCCCAACTCTGAGGCAAAGAAGGGAAGGATGAAGTCAGGCGGAATGATAGTGATAGCGGACTCAATAGTAAGGGGCACAGATAGGCGTTTCTGTGGCTCCAGTCAAGACTCCAGGATGGTGAGTTGCCTCCCTGGTGTCGGGGTCAAGGGTGTCTCGCAGTGGGTGCAGGACATTCTGAGCAGCCAGAGGTCGTGGTCTAGATAGGTACAAATGACATAGGCAGGAGGAGGGATGAGGTTCAGCAAAGTGATTTTAGGGAGCTAGGTGGGAAGTTAAAAAGCAGGACTTCCAGGGTTGTAGTCTCAGGGTACTACCCATGCCACGTGCTAATGAGGTGAGAAATAGATACATAGTGCAGTTCAACAAGTGGCGAAGGAGTTGGTGTAGGATGGCGAGCTTCAGGGTTATGGATCATTGGGCTCTCTTCCAGGGCAGGTGGGACCTGTACAAACAAGATGATTTGCATCTGAACTGGAGGGGAACCAATATCCTCACCGGGAGGTTTGCTAGTGCTACTCGGGAGGGTTTAAGCTAGAGTGGCAGAGGAATGGGAACCACAGCAGGGCAACAGGTGGTAGGGTTGAGGGCAAGAAAGGTGGTATGACAAGTAAGACTGACGGGAAGGACAACAAGGGACAGGCTAATAAACATGGTGGGACTGTTGGGCTGAAATGTGTTTATTTCAACGCTGGGAGTGTTATGGGTAAGGAGGATGAACTTAGAGCCTGGATCAGTACATGGAATTACGATGTTGTTGTCATTACAGAGACCTGTTTTCATTAGGGACAGGACTGGCAACTCAACATTCCTGGGTTTTGGTGTTTCAGATGTGATAAAGGGGGGGTAGAAGAGGTGGAGGGGGTTGCACTACTGATAAAGAAGAACGTCACAGCAGTACTCAGAGAGGACATATTGGAGGGCTCATCCACAGAGGCAATTTGGGTGAAGCTCAGAAATAGGATAGGTGCAGTTACACTGATGGGATTATATTTTAGCCCCCCCCCCCCCCAATAGCCACCAAGAGGTGGAGAAACAGATATGTAGACAGATTATGGAAAGGTACAGAAACAACAGGGTTGTCATAGTGGGGAACTTTAACTTTCCCAATATTGACTGCAACTTCCTTAATGCTAGAAACTTAGATGGGGTGGGATTTCTTCAGTACATCCAAGAGAGGTTTATGAAACAGTATGTGGAGAGTCCAACTAGAGGAGAGAATATTCTGAACCTCAATTTTGTAAATGAGCCAGGCCAGGCGACAAACCTGATAGTGGGTGAACATTTTAGGAATAGTGACCACAATTCATTATGTTTTAAGATAATTATAGATACAGATAAAATTGGATTTTGTGGGAAGGTACTAAATTAGGGAAGAACAAATTCCGACAGGATAAGACAGGAGCTAAGGGGTGTTAATTGGGGGCCCCTGCTGTTGGACAAGTCCATGTCTGACATGTGGGAGTTGTTTAAAGACCAGCTGACCAGAGCTCAGGATCGGCAAACATTGTTCCTTTGTTCAAGAGGGGAAATAGGGATAATCCAGGTAATTATAGGCCAGTGAGCCTCACGTCAGTTGTAGAGAAGCTATTGGAAAGGATACTGAGGGATAGGATTTATGCACATTTGGAAAGGCATGGCCTGCTTTGGGACAGTCAGCATGGCTTTGTGCAGGGCAGATCATGCCTTACAAACTTGATTAAGTTTTTTAAGATGGTGACAAGGGTGCTTGATGAGGGTAAGACAGTGGATGTTATCTTCATGGACTTTAGTAAGACATTTAATAAGGTCCCTTATTGTAGGTTGATTCAGAAGATAAAGATGCATGGGATCCAAGGTGAATTGCAAGTTTGGATTCAGAAATGGCTTGCCCATAGAAGGCAGAGAGTGGAGGTGGAAGGTTGTTCTGGCTGGAGGTCCATGACCAGTGGTATTCCACAAGGATCGGTGCTGGGACCTCTGCTGTTTGTGATATATATCAATGATTTAGATAAAAATGTAGATGGGTGGATTAGCAAGTTTACAGATGACACCAAGATTGGAGGATTGTGGACAATGTAAAGGACTATCAAAGAACAGAGTGAGATGCAAATCAGTTACAGATGTGGGCAGAGAAGTGGCAGATGGAATTTAATCTGGGCAGGCGTGAGGTGTTGCACTTCAGGAGGTTAAATGAAAGGAGAAAGTATATAGTTAATGGTAGGCCCCTTAATAGCATTGAGGTACAGAGGGATCTTGGGGACCAGGTCCATAGTTCACCGACAGTGGCTATGCAAGTGGATAAAGTGGTTAAGAAGGCATATAGAATGCTTGCCTTCATATGTAGGAGTGTTGAGTATAAAAGTAAGAAAGTCATGCTGCAGCTACATATATAAAACTTTAGTCAGACCACACTTGGAGTGTTGTGTGCAGTTCTGGTCACCCCATTATAGGAAGGATGTGGAGACTGTGGAAAGGGTGCGGAAATGGTTTTCTAAGATGCTGCCTGGATTAGAAGATATGAGCTATAAGGAAAGGTTGGACAAACTTGGGTTGTTCTCCTTAGAGTGTTGGAGGCTGAGATAGAGCCTCATAGAGAACCTGATGGAGGTTTTTAAAATTATGAGAAGCATAGATAGAGTAGACAGTCAGAAATTTTTCCCCGGGGTAGGAATGTCAAACACAGAGAGCAGACTTTTCAGGTTACAAGGGGGAGGTATAATGGCAATGTGAGTGGCAAGTGTTTTATGCAGAGAGTGGAAGGTGCCTGGAATGGGTTACCTGGAAGCAGGCAGTTTGGTGGAGTTTAAGATGGTTTTAGATAGGCACATGAATATGAAGGGAATAGAGGGATATGTATGATACACAGGAAGAGGACATTTAGTATAAATTGGCATCAACATCATGGGCCGAATATCCCGTCCAGTACTGTACTGTTCTATGTTCCATGTTCTATATCTGCTCCTCTATCTCCCACCGATTGTTAGGAGGCCTGAAGTATAATCCTAGCAAAGTAATCACCGTTTTTTATTGCTAAGCTCTACCCACATACCCTCATTTGAAGGGTTTTCCAACACATCCTCTGTCATTACTGCAGTGATGGTCTCCTTGATCAGTAATGCAATACCCCCTCCTCTTTTACATTCTGCTCCTTCATGCCTTAAACTTGGAATGCTGAGTTGCTGGTCCTGCGTCTCAATGTGTTTCAGTGATTGCAAGGGTAACTTTAAGAGGTCACTGGAGGAAGACAATCCTAGGAATAAACAGAAAAAATACTGACACAGAAAGGTCTTCCAGCCCATCTTATCATATTCCTCCTCCATGCCCTATTCTTCTTTCAGCCTCTCTCCCAGCCCTAATCCTTCCTTGCTGCTCCTGACCCAAGTCTTCAATCCTTCCTACAGGCCCTCTACCCTGATCCATGTTGCAGTGCTGCATCCGGGACACCTGGCCCCATTATTTCCTAGAGAATATCCCTCCATGCACTTGGAGGGAATTCACTGGGTCATAGGGAGAAAATGCAACTCAACACAGATAGCACCAGAGATCAGGATCAAACCCAGGTTACTGGAGCTGTGCAGCAGCACTAAATGCTATACCACTGTGCTGCCCCATTTTGTAATTTTATCCTGGTCTCCTTTCTTCAATTTTTAATATTTCTTCTTTTCATCAAAATTCATGAAGAGGAGGAATTCCTTGATACATGAGTCTGACATTTTAAGTCTGACATTTAATTTACATTTCTGTTGGGAAAACTCTTCTTGTGTTTCTTTGCTGTTGAAATCACAGTAAGTTCATTGTGCTTTATCTTTACATCGAAGAGCCTAAAATTTAAATCTGATTAAGATTTTTCTTTGACAAAACTACTAGTTTAGCAAGCCTATTGACCAATTTCTCCAGAAACTACTTTCAATTATAGTTCTTCATTTTATATGGGCAAGAAGTTTACTTGAACAGCTGTGATGTGGTTTGTAATAGAAATCTTGCAACAAGATTAATGCACAAGTGATACATCAGAAATCAGATAGTGATCAACTGTCAAGACTTATCTAATTGAATCTTTCAGGTTTATAAGGCACAGATTTCTTTTTGAATAAGTGATGAAAGAGTAGAGCTGACTCATTTTTGTCAGTGCACATTGTGAGCTCCCTTACAAAGCGGTGCGATAGAATACGATTTTACTTTGCTTTTTTGTTTGGCCCTTTGTTAATATGTAGTCTGAACGTCATGTAATTCCCTTGATTTTATAATGGCGCTGCCATCAATGAATCGCCCAACAACAGCATTGTGGTGTTCTCCATTGACCTGAGACTAAATTGGACCAGCTACATAAATATGATAGCACAAAAGATGGTGCTCTCAAAGCAGCTCACCTCCCTACTCATGAGGGACTATCTGCTATCTACAGGGCACAAAGCAAGAACAAGATGGGATACTGTATTCTTGACGTGATAAGTGCAGCCCCAACAATCTGCTTCCACCAAGAAGGAGATGGTTGGCTGGCACATGGGAACATTTCAAGATCACTTTCAAGTCATAAGCCTGGCTGAATTGGAAATAAATGGTTTCTAACTCTTCACTATAGGAAGTGGTGGAAGAGCAAGACCACTATCCCTCCCTTATTTGGTTCCACTCTTCGCCTTCCTTTCTTATCAGATTCCATAATTTGCACTCATTTGTTGTCTCCACTTATCACCCCCCAGCCTCTGTTGCTATCTTCACCTTTCCCTCCCCCACCTGACTCTATCTGCCAATCAACCTCTCCTCGCCTAGATCCACTAATTACTTACCAGCTCTTGCCCCACTCCTCCCCCTCACCCCTTTATATTGACTATCTCCCATCTTTCAGTCCTGATGGTCTCGGCCCAAACATCAGTTGTTGATTTCCCTCCATATATGCTGACTGACCCACTGAGTTCCTCCAACAGCTCATTTTTTTGATCTGGTTCTAGCATCTGCAGTCTCTTGTGTCTCTGTTTCTTCATCGTAGGTTGCTCCAGTATTTTAATCTACCAAATTAATATATCTTTCAACACATGAAAAGTAATTAGGGGAGGGCAATGCATATTTTGCCTTGGCATGTACATACCCTGAAGGCGTTTTAAAAACTTAGTACAGAATAATCATGTTTGTGTAACTCACTCTGTGTGGAGTGAGAAAGTTTTGTTCCTCCTCAACTTAGCTGCTGAGAAATAGTGAGTGTATAATGTATAAATTATTGTACAATGTAAAGGAATCCAGGAAGTGAGTGTAATAAATTTTGCTTAATCATAAAAGCAGCCATATTGAATAGTCACCAAAGCAGGTGCAGGAACGAAAATGTCTGATTAACCTGCACCTGTTGCTTCTGATGCAGGCAGCATGCCAACTTTGTGCATCTTGCTACATTACGTGATTACTGCTTGCATTCATGCTAATCTAACTAACTATTCAGAACCAGCCTACTTCAACAAGAGTCAAAGACCACGAGTGGCTAAGACCAATAAAACTACAGAAGTTAATAAGAGCCTGTGCCTGTTAAAGAGGAGGAGAGTTATGACTGCTACAAGTGGTGGAAGTCATAGAAGTCATTCGTATCTGGAAAGTAATGTCACAACATGGAAGACAAACTGCTGTAGGTTTTTCGTATGCTGTACTAGAGAATTTGGTAGAAGAGGATGAAAGTAGACTATTTATAGGAAGGCCTTCCAGGAAAATTCTTCAAAGCCAGTGAAACCGGCTAGCCATGAAGGTCAATGTCTGCCTCAAGGGCCGAAAAGTGGTGCAGTAAAGATGTACAAAAATTTCATTATCATCATGCCTGATACCATCCTTAACTCAACGCAAATGCTTCTTTGAACCTTTCTCCTCTCAGATAGCCTAGAGCTGCAATGTGACTGGGAAGTGGTAGAAGATCATTGAGTGGAAGAGCAGGAGGACAGTAAAGGCAAAGAAACACTGAAACTCACGGCTGTAGTCAAAATACAGTTTCTATTGCAACATAGGAGCTGCTTACATGCTACAATGGAGGCTCAGATTACAGTCATTGTGACTGGAAATATTGTTCAAAGAGACTTTCATGACATCGCAGTTCAAAAATCTTTTGCAGCTAGGGTTGCTGAGACAACACCTCCTGGGGAAATTGTCAGAAGTCATGGAGCTCACAACAACAATTCTATCTCAGGTTGACAGCAGTTCTGCACCCAACACTGCTACCCCATCAGTGCTGAGGTTGTGTCGTAGAATTAAATTCCTTTCAGGCCCAGAGGAGATTGCAGATGACCTGGAAGACAACAGTTTCTCCCACTAAGAATTAGAAACCACTCACTTGCCATTATGTAGCCACTGAAATAGCACAAAGACAGACAAATGTGCACAGAAGATTAGCATTTAGGGTATGCAATAGTTGATATTTCTGTGCAGTTAATATGCTTTGATTTATAAATTTGGTTTGGAACATTTATTTTATATTGACTTTATTTTTCCTTTGTGACCAAGTGGATGCCATAGTGTAAGGTAACTTGTGAAACTTCTGAAGAATCAGCAACTGTGATTTTGCATTGTAGTATCCTGGCTGGTTGCATTGTTCATGGAAATTCACTAGAAAAGGACATCTTGGTTCCTCAACCTTTTTCTTCTTCCCCTTTATCTTCCTCCTGTTCTGCTAAAGTGGGTGGTAAGGACTAAGGTGGTGATGAACCTCTGCAGCATACAGCAGACAGACACAAATCATACAAACATAATAAAGAGAAGCATGAATAGGCTGTTCAGGATCTTGTGGCTGATCTACTATTCAATAAGACCTTTTACCTCAGTGTCACTTTCCTGCATTAACTATGTCTCTTGAATCCCTTAATATCTAAATATCTGTTGATCTCTGTCTTCAAAGTACTTGGTGAATGCTCCACCAAAACTCTCTTGTATAGGGAATTCCAAAGATTCGGGGTGAAGATATTTCTTCTCATCTTTGTCGTGAATGGCTGGCCCTCCATTTTGAGATTGTGACCCCCTGACTCTAGACACCCAAGGCAAGGGAAACACATGATAACCATATCAACTTTGTCACTTTCCTTAAGAATTTTGTACATTTCAGTGAGGTCACCTCTGATTCTTCTAAGCTATAGGAAGAGTAATCTCAGTTTGCCTAAACTCTCCACTTACATCAAACCTGCCATCACAGGAAGCAATATGAAGAACCTTTACCTTACTTCTTCTAATACATGTAATCGCAGAGTCAAGCAACAGGGAAACGGGCCATTCGGCCTTCCACGTCCACACCGACCAGCAGACTCTCATCCATATTCCTTCCCTAGGTTGGAAATCCAGACCTCAAACAACATTCCTGTTGCAATTTCAACAAGGCTATGTATAATAGAAGCAAAACATCTTTAATTTTGACCTCAAACCCTCTGGCAATAAAGGCCAACATACTGTTTCCCTTCCCAATTGCTTTGTGTACACATTTGGCTTATTCAACATGTATTTTGAACACAAAAGTCAATGCATGTTATTGGAAGCAAAAATATCTGCATTTATGTCAGAATAGACTACTTTGGAAGTATTGTAGGAAGTGTTTCAAATTTTGCATTGTAGGAAATGTGGAACCCAATTTGTTCATAATAAGGTCTAAGATAACAATGAAGAGATATTTAATTATAATGATGTTGGTTGAGAAAACATTGGCCATAACACCAGAGCAAACACACTCGCTTTTCTTTGAATAGTGCCATGAAATCTTTGATATCTGCTTCAGAGAAAAAACAAAACCTTTTGTCACGTCAGGGTCTTCACAACAAAGTCTTTTGTCACATCAGAAGACGGTGCTTTTGACAGTGCTGCTTTCATCGGTACAACATCGAGAGCTTCAGTTGAGATCTTTTTGCACATGTCTCTGAAATAGTGCTTGATCTTTCTGAGTCAGAGGCTTGGCTTTAACCATTGAGCCAAAGCTAGCCACAGAAATCAGTAATAGATCTATTTGTTGTGATCAAATTGCTTCAATTTTAGGACATGCCATGCTTCTACTGGTTCCCAATGCAGAAGTCTTGTACAACTGGAGGCAACCTCAAAGTAAATTTATAGTCTTTTGTAAATCTAGCAAGCAGCAACACCCATTTTCTCTTTTGATTAGATTAGATTAGATTATTGTCATATACACCAGGGTGCAATGAAATTCCTTATTTGCATGAAGCTCACAGAGTAAACAGTATACATGGTAATAATAAATACAACAATAAACAAAATGGCAAGCACAAAACAGCAGAATGATGCAAGGATTGTGGTTCAATCTGAAAAGTGCAAAACAACTAAAGTGTCAATACCAAAATAACCGAGAGGTAGAGTTAAGATTACAAAAATGAGGCAGCACCATGGGGAAAGAGGTGATTGGTTCAGGAGTCTAAAGCTGTTCTTAAGTCTGGACATCTTGACTTTCAAGCTCACGTATCTTCTCCCAGAAAGTAGAAGAGAGAAAAGGGAATGGCCAGGGTGAGGCATTTTTGACGATACTACTAGACTTCCTGAAGTAAAGCACCATGAAGATGGACTGGATGGAAGGAAGTGACAAGCCTGTGATGGACTGGACAGTGTTTACCACTCTCTGCAGGTTCTGTCAGTCAAGAGCAGAGTAGTCGCCATACCAGGCTGAGATGCAACCTGTCAGAATACTTTCTATAATGCATCTGTAGAAGTTTGAGAGAATCCTTGTGGACATGTCGAATCTTCTCTGATACCAAAGAAAGTGAATATATTCGTTAGCTTTCTTGATCACTGCATCAGTATAGAGGGACTAGGTGAGGTTGCTGGTGATATGGATGCCTAGGAACTTGAAGCTGCCAAGCATCTCTTCAACAGCTCTGTTGAAGAAGACAGGGTTGTGTTCACCCTCTCCACCCCCCCCCACTTCCTTAGGTCAACAACCAATTCTTTCATCTTGCTGATGTTAAGGGCTAGGTATTGGTACTGGTATTGGTATTGGTTTATTATTGTCACTTGTACCGAGGTACAGTGAAAAACTTGTCTTGCATACCGATCGTACAGGTCAATTCATTACATAGTGCAGTTACATTGAGATAGTACAGAGTCCATTGATGTAGTACAGGTAAAAACAATAACAGTACAGGGTAAATTGTCACAGCTACAGAAAGTGCAGTGCAATAATGTGCGAGGTCACATCAAGGTAGATAGTGAGGTCACAGTCCAACTCATTGTATAAGGGAACTGTTCAATAGTCTTATCACAGTGGGGTAGAAGCTGTCCTTAAGTCTGGTGGTACGTGCCCTCAGGCTCCTGTATCTTCTACCTGATGGAAGAGGAGGGAAGAGAGGATGACCCGGGTGGGTGAGGTCTTTGATTATGTTATTAGATTATGTGATTAGGTTGTTGTTCTTACACCGTGACATAATCTTCACAATCTCTTTCTTGTACTCCATCTCATCATTGTTGTTGATCCAGCCAATAACATCGGTATAATCGTTGAACTTAAAGATTGAGTTGGCACTGTACTTGGCCGCACAATCATAGGTATACAGAGAGTAAAGCAGAGGACCGAGCACACAAGCCTGAGGAGTACCAGTGTTGAGGATCAGGATGGATGACATGTTATGACCAATTCTAACCGACTAAGGTCTGCCGGTCAGGAAGTCCAGAAGCCAGTTGCAGATTGGGGGCCACAGGGCCAAGATCAAAGAACTTAGAGATTTTATTTGGTATTATGGTGTTGAAGGCTGAGCTGCAGTCAATGAATAGCATTCTGACATAGGTATTCTTATTGTCGAGGTGATCCAGAGCTGAACGTAGTGTGAAGGAGATGACATCCTCCGTGGATCTATTTTTCCTGTACACAAATTACAAGGGGTCTAGATTGTGTGGGAGACTGGTGCTGCTGTGGGCTATTACCAATCTTTCAAAGCACTTGCTTATGGTTGATATTAGAGCTACTGGTCATTGAGACAGGATGCTTTACTTTTCTTGGGGACTGCAGTGATGGAAGTTCTCTTGAAACAGATGGGGACAGTAGACTGCTGAAGTGAGAGGTTGAAGATGTCAGTGAAGACAGTGGCCAGTTGATTGATGCACAATTTCAGAACCATTCCAGGGACTCCAGCTGAGCCGGCTGCTTTCTGAGAGTTTACGTTCATGAAAGTGATCACCACAGCAGGTATCAGAGGCCTTTGGCGGGGAGCTTTTCTTGAGGTATTATTGCTGACCCTCTATCTCCACTGCCCTGGCTTGTCAAACAGCCTCTCTTCTATTTCCAAAAATAATGAAAGAAAATTTTTTCAAAAGTTGGCAATTTTTTTTAACCAACCATTATTTTTCTAATAGGTTAGCTTTCAGAATTGTCCAGGAGTTCCTTGTTCCTTAAGTTCCTTGATACTCTGGAGCATCCCTGGATGTTGGCAATCCCAAGTGCATCTGGTGTGTCTTTGTCAGCTGCAAGAACTAAAGTATGTACTCATCAACCATAACACGTGTCCCACACAATATTAAATCAGTGTCAATTATATTCCTATGCTTAAATATATTAATATAAATGAGTCATTTTTGGAAAAAAAAGCCATTTAGGTCTTGCAAAAAGCTAGTCATGAGTAACTAGCAGAATTCACATGACAGCCACATATAGCTTAAAGGCAATTGATGTTTCAAAGCTCTTTGATTCATCTGGATGGTGCAATAAAAATGATTTATTCATATAGGTTAAAATTAAATTATGAACTCCAGTTGTAAGGTGCAGTTGCTATCTGAGGATTTAAATTTTAAACAAACAGATTAATGACTCTATTAAGATAATATACAAAGGGAATTTATGCAAATACTTCAACTAGTGAGCAGCTGGAAGAAGAGACAGAGAAAAGGGAATAAATAGATGGTATTTAGAGAACAGGTACTGCATAATGGCAATCTTCTTTGCATTAAGCAAAACATATTTTAGATTATGTTAACCACTGGACTGCCAACAGAAAGGCTGAACTTGTCGGGTGCTTTCTCACAGAGAAGGCAGAAACCTGGCCTTGCATGTCTTTGAAATTCCAAAATAGTTTAGTCCCAGGGAGTAAGAAGGGGACAGGAAACAGAACCCCATTAAGCTTAAGCAGGTATGGGATTTAAACCATAGGGCTAAGGAAAATTTAAAAAACCTTCATTCGTGGTTAGTAAAGCACTAGGTAATTTAATAATAGTAGCCTTTAAGTATATATGTTTCATCTATTGTTTAAGCTATTGTCAGACCTGTGGAATGTACTTCCCGTCCATGTGGTAATTTAGGACACTTCCTGTGTCCTGCACAATGTGAAAGCTTAAGATATAGAAACAGGAGTAGGCCATTCTTTGTGCCTAACCTACCATTTGTAACCCTTCATTTGTTAAAAAAAAGTGGGGTTACGTTTTCTACTGTCCAGTCTGTGCGAACTATGCCAAACGTGTTGAATTTTGGAAGATGACAACCAATGCATTCACTTTCTCCATACCTATCTCTTTCAGAAGCTTGGAATGCAGATCATCAGGTCCAGGGATTTATCATCTCTCTGTTATTTTAATTTCTCCAATAATATTTTTTTCACTAATTCTGATTTCTTTTGACTCCTCATTCAATCCAGATGAGTTGATTTTCAAAATTTCTAAGAGGTTTTCCTCCATAAAACATGCAAATCTTTTGATCATAGCTTCACCATTTCCTTATGCCCCAATCGAACTAATCCTGTCTCAAGCTACAAGCAAGATATTAAATCTGTCGAGAGGAAGTAGCAAATGCCGGGTTGTTAACATGTGATAACCAAGCTGATTATGGGTAATTCAGAGGGGAAGTACAAAAAGAAATAAGAGAGACAAAGAAAAAGCATGGGAAAAGACTGACAGAAAGCATAAAAAAAATCCAAAAATATTCATTCAGCTTTTGAGTAGAAGAGAGTTGTTACAGGAGAAGTGAGGCCCATCAGTAATCAAAAAGAATATCTGACTTCAAGGCACAGGGTATGGTTGAGGTACTAAATGTGTACTTTACATCTTTCTGTACTAAGGAAGAAGGTGCTGCTGGTGTCTCAGCAAAGGAAGACACAGCTGAGATTCTGAATGGGCTAAACATTGATAAAGAGGAATAACTGAACTAGCTGTCTGTGCTTAAAACAGGTCAATCACCTAATCCAGATGGGATACATCTTAGGTTGCCAAGGGAAGTGAGAGAGCAAATTGTGAAAGTCCTGCCCAGAACCTTCCCAACATCTATAGATCCAGGGTCGTGGCCTAATACTGGAAAGTTGCAAGAAAGGGTGTAGGCAAAGACCCAGTAACTGCTCCAACTGGCCCCCATCACCCTATCTATCCCCCTCCCCCACCATCTCCATCTGTCCACACATTCCCACTGGTTCCCCTCTCCCCCCCTCCCTTTATTCCATGTTCCACCTTCCTCTCCTATCACATTCCATCATCTTCAGCCCTTCGTGACTTCCACCTATCACCTCCTAGCTTCTGGCACTATTCCCACTCTCCCCTCCCCTATCTGCCTATCACCCCTCCGCCCCTCACCTGGACTCACCTATTGCCTGCCAGCTCTTGCTCCACCCCTTCCCTCCATTTTTCTTGTACTGGCTATCTCCCCTCTGTCTTTCTATCCAGATGAAGGGCCTCGACCCAAAATGTCGGCTGTCCATTTCCCTCCATAGATACTGCCTGACCAGCTGAGTTCCTCCAGTGCTTTGTGCGTAATTACTGAACAGTCAGCTTAACTGTGGTAATGGGGAAAGTTTGGTAAGCAAAAATCAGGGATAGAATTAGCAGTTACTTGGATAAGTGTAGATTTATTACAATTAGCATGCATTTGCTAAAGGTGGCACAAATATGCAGCTAGTAGAGTTGTTGCCCCAGTGATCCAGGTTCATTCCTGACCTCTGATTCAGTTTTTGTTGTGTGCACATTCTTCCTGTGACTACATGGGTTTTCTCTAGGTGCTTCAGTTTCCTCTACTACATCAAAGGTGTGCAGACTGTTAGATTAATTTGATTAATTTGCTGTTGCAACTTGTCCCTAGTGTGTAGATGAGTGGTAGAATCTATGGAATTTTTGGGAATATACATAGAAAAAATGGGATTAATGTACAATTAGTGTAAATGGATGCTTAATGGTCAGCATGAACTTAGTGGATGTAAGGCCCATTTCCATGCTGTGTTACTAAATTGATGAAGTAACAGAGTTGATAAGGAGAATGCATATTTGGACTTCCAAAAGACATTTAATAAGGTGCCACGTAATAGGTTTGAAATCAAGGTTAAAGATCATAGTGTAGCAACTCACCACACCGGCATCGAACCGGCTCCCAACATCGCGACGTCGTTGGAGGCCCCGATCCAAGATGGCGCGGGGCCCTCCTTCTTCCCCAGCGTTGGGCTGGGAAAGCCCGCGCGCGGGAAGGTCAGGTGACATACACATGACGTCAGCGCGGGAACTGTAGCACGGGAATAGCTCGACTATTAACGGCACACCGCGTCCTGGTCGGCATTCGACCTTCGATTTCAAAACCAGCGACTCTGTGTCTTCATTTGGTAGTGTGTAGCTAGCTGCTACATTGGTGACCCCGACAGGCCCAAAGGTTTTTGGACCCACGATGTCTGCACAGCAAGAGGTACAGGCAGCAGCCCTTAAACTGCCCAACTTCTGGACCCTCCGGCCCAGTGTCTGGTTTGACCAGGCCGAGGCCCAGTTCCAGGTTCGCCAGATCACCAGGGACGACACCAAGTACTATTACGTGGTGAGCCCCCTCGACCAAGACACCACCGCCCAGGTCAAGGATTTCATCCAGGCGCCCCTGGAGGAGGAGAAGTACGATAAGTTCAAGACCTTCCTCCTTGAGACTTTCGGCCTTTCCCGATGCGAGCGAGCCTCCTGCCTCCTCCACCTCCATGGGTTGGGCGACAGGCCCCCCTCGGCGCTCATGAATGAGATGTTGGCCCTGGCAGACGGGCCTGCCTGCTGTTTGAGCAGATCTTCCTGGAGCAGTTACCCGACGACATCCACCTGCTCCTGGCGGATGCCGATTTCAGCAAACCCCGGAAGGTGGCCACCCGAGCGGATGTCCTTTGGCGGGCGAAAAAGGAGAACGGGGCATCTGTCGAGTGCGTTGCCACGCCACATACCCAGCGGCCCAGCAGGCCAGACCCGGCGATCAAACACCCCCCACCCGCCACCAGGTCTGAGGCACTAACCGACCAGTGGTGTTTCTACCACCGGCGGTGGGGCGCTGACACCCACAGATGCCAGCCACCATGCTGGTTTTCCAGGAAACGCCAGAGCCAGCCGCTGCTGATGGCTACGGCAGCTGGCCACCCGGATAGCCTCTTGCATGTGTGAGACAGGCGTTCTGGACGTCGGTTCCTAGTGGACACCTGAGCTGAAGTCAGCGTCGTGCCTCCCAATGGCCGCAAGACTCGCAACTGTACACCAGGACTCACCCTCAGAGCCGCCAACGGCAGCACCATTCGGACCTTTGGCGCCCGGTTGGTACACCTCTGGTTCGGCACCTGCGACTTTACTTGGAGGTTCATCCTGGCCGCCGTCGCGCAACCACTCCTTGGGGCTGACTTCCTTCGTGCCAACAGTCTGCTGGTTGACCTGCGGGGTAAGCGTTTGGTACATGCCAGGACCTTCCAAACGTTCTCTTTGGGTGAGGCCAAGCTGCCAGCCCCACACCTCGACTCCGTCACCACGTCAACCAACGAATTTGCCAGGGTCCTGGCAGAGTTCCCGTCCATGCTAACGCCCCAGTTCTCCACACCTTGCCCAAGCATGGTGTCCAGCACCACATCCCCACCCAGGGCCCTCCCCTCCACGCCTGCACCCGGCGGCTACCCCCAGACAAGCTCCGCCTCACGAAGGAGGAATTCAGAAAAATGGAGGAGCTGGGGATCATCCGCAGGTCGGACAGCCCATGGGCCTCTTGTCTACACATGGTCCCCATGGCGGCCCTGTGGCGATTACCGATGCCTCAACAACGTCACTACCCCGGACCAGTACCCCGTGCCACACATTCAGGACTTTGCTGCCAACCTACATGGGCGGTCCATTTTTTCCAAGGTCGACCTCGTCTGCGGGTATCACCAGATCCCGGTGCATTTCGACGACATTCCGAAGATGCCGCTGATCACACCTTTCGGCCTCTTTGAATTTGTCCGGATGCCCTTTGGTCTCAAGAACGCTGCTCAGTCCTTCCAACGACTCAAGGACGTGGTCGGGTGTGACCTTGACTTCGCCTTCATATACCTCGACGACATCTTGATCGCCAGCAACAGCTGCCAGGAACACTTCACGCACCTCCGCCAACTCTTTTCTCACCTGAGGGATTTCGACCTGACCGTCAACCCAGCCAAATGCCAATTCGGGCTGGAGGCAATCGATTTCCTGGGTCATTGGATCAACAAACATGGCGCCTCACCCCTGCCTGCAAAGCTTGACGCCATCCGCCATTTCGCCAGACCCACCTCCATCAAGGGCCTGCAAGAATTCGTCGGTATGGTAAACTTTTATCACCGGTTCATACCATCCGCAGCCCGCATCATGCGCCCGGTGTTTGCTCTCCTGTCAGGCGGAAGCAAGGACATTGTTTGGTCGGAAGAGGCTCACACCACGTTCGTCGAAACCAAGCAGGCCTTGGCGGACGCGGTCATGTTGGTGCATCCTCGCACGGACATCCCGACTGCCCTCACAGTCGACGCCTCCAGCACAGTGGTCGGAGGCGTGCTAGAACAGCTTATCGAAGGGCGTTGGCAACCGCTGGCATTCTTCAGCAGGCACCTTCGACCACCAGAGCTCAAATATAGCGCCTTCGACCGCGAGCTGTTGGCGTTGTACCTGGCTATCAGACACTTCCGTTACTTCTTGGAGGGCAGGCTGTTTACAGCTTTCACTGACCACAAGCCGTTGACCTTCGCCTTCAACAAGGTCTCAGATCCCTGGTCAGTGGGGCAACAGCGGCACTTATCGTACATCTCGGAGTTCACCACTGACGTCCGCCATCTGTCGGGGAAAGAAAACGTGGTCGCGGATGCACTGTCATGGCCCACCATCCAAGTTTTATCCCAGGGTGTGGATTTCGGCGCCTTAGCGGAGGCACAGCGAACGGACATGGAGATGCCCAGCTACCGCACCGCAATCTCGGGCCTGCGACCGCAAGACCTTCTGGTAGGCCCCGGTCAGCGCACCCTGCTCTGCGATATCTCCACAGGTAGACCCCACCTCATCGTCCCAGCTGCCTGGCGCAGACGGGTGTTTGACGCCATCTACGGCCTTGCACACCCATCCATCCGGACTACTGTCCGGATGGTGCCAGGTAAGTTCGTCTGGCATGGCCTGTGTAAACAGGTTTCTGAATGGGCCCGGTCCTGCACTCACTGCCAGACCTCGAAAGTACAGCAGCACATCAAGGCCCCCTTGCAGGATTTTCAGCCTACCCGCTGGAGGTTCGATCATATCCATGTCGACCTGGTCGGCACCCTCCCAGTCTCCCGAGGAGTGCGGTACCTCCTCACGATTGTCGACCGTTTTACCCGCTGGCCTGAAGTCATTCCCCTCGCAGATACCTCCGCCCAGTCCTGCGCATGGGTCCTTTTGTCAACTTGGGTGGCCCGTTTTGGTGTCCCAGCACATATCACTTCCGACAGGGGAGCTCAATTCACCTCCGGCCTGTGGTCTGCCGTCGCTGACTTGTGGGGTTCCCGGATCCACCTCGCCACTGCCTATCACGCGCAATCCAATGGGCTGGTGGAGGGGTTCCATCGCCACCTGAAGTCGGCACTCATGGCTCACCTAAAGGGGCTCAACTGGGTAGACGAACTCCCCTGGGTCCTGCTGGGGATACGCACCGTGCCAAAAGAGGACCTACATGCCTCGTCTGCAGAGATGGTCTACGGAATGCCCTTAGTCGTCCCAGGTGAGTTCCTACCAGCCCCTCGGGGGCCAGAGGAAGGACCTACTGCAGCGCTCAACTGGCTGCGCGAGCGGCTTGCAAGCCTGGCCCTGATTCCCACCTCGCGGCATGGACAGGTCCCGGCCTATACGCCGACTTCCCTCCAAGACTGTAAGTTTGTCTTCGTCAGGAGTGGCGCGCATTGATCACCGCTGCAATGGCTGTACGAAGGGCCGTTCCGGGTCGTCAGGAACAATGGATCTACGTTCGTGCTGGACATTGGGGGGCGTGAGGAGGTGTTTACGGTTGACCGGCTGAAGCCGGCTCATTTAGACTCGGACCAACCCATGGTGGTACAGCAAGCACGGCGCAGGGGCAGGCCACCCAAGTCATAGTTTATTTAATTCTGGTTTTCGCGATGGTATTGCCGGTTCTTGGGGGGGGTTATGTAGCGACTCACTGCACCGGCATTGAACTGGCTCCCGACATCGCGACGTCGTCGGAGGCCCCGATCCAAGATGGCGCGGGGCCCTCCTTCTTCCCCAGCATTGGGCTGGGAAAGCCTGCACGTGGGAAGGTCAGGTGACATGCATGTGACGTCAACGCGGGAACTGTAGCACGGGAATTGCTCGGCTATTAAAGGCGCACCGCGCCCCGGTCAGCATTCGATCTTCGATTTCGAAACCAGCGACTCTGTGTCTTCATGTGGTAGTGTGTAGCCAGCCGCTACAATAGAATAAAAGAGACTGTAGCAGAATAGATGAATAACAAGAAACAAACAGTGGTAGTGGAAGGTTGTTCTTTTGAACTGGAAAGAAATGTACATGGGTTGTACTGGGACTACTACTAGTCTATTTATGACATAGACTTGGGTATTCCAAATTTGCAGATGAAACAAAATTTCAAAGCATAGTGAACCATGAGGAGGGTAGCCATAAACTTTGAAGAGGTATAGACAGACTGGTGGAATTGGAGAACAGGCAGCAGATGAAACTTAATTTGGAGAAATTCAAAGTGTCACATTTTTGTAAGAAGAATGAAAAGAAGTGATATAAGTTAGAGGTCACAATTCTAAAAGGGATACAAGAACAGGGAAATCTCTGAGTATGTTTGCTGAAAGTGACAGAACAAGTTGAGAAAGTGGGGCAAGTTGAGTTGGTATAGAAGATCTTGTGTTTTATAAAGGGCATAGAGTGTAAGGGTAGAGAAGTCACTATGAACAATGGCAAAATACTGGTTTGGCCACATTTAGAGTGTTGTTTTCAGTTCTGAGACCACACTTTAGGAAAGATATAAAAGCTTTAGAGAGGATGCAGAAGAGATTTACTAAAACAGTTCCAGAGATTGGGGACTAAGTATGTGAACAGACTGGAGAAGCTGGAGTTGTTCTTGGAACTGAAGAGGTTGCAAGGAGGTCTACTGGAGCTATATAAAATCATGAAGTGATCAGACAGAATATATAGAGAGAAGCTGCTTCCATTGACACTGGGGTCAAGAACTAGAGAACAAAAAATGAAGGAAATTGGCAATAGAACCAAAACTGACAGGATAAAACCTTTGAGCTGTAAATAGTTAGGGTTTGCAGTGCACTGCCAGGGATAGTAAAGAGATACATTCAATTGTCATGTTCAAAAGGCAGCTGAACGAGTACCTGAAAAGGCAGAATTTGACGGCTGTGGAGAGAAGGTGAAGTGGATTGCTCTTACATATATAGCCAATATGAACTTAAAGGGTCGAATAGTCTCCTACCATGCTGTGGTCATTCTGTGATTTTGTAAGAGGGTAGTGTTAGAGAAGATGTTTCCATTTATGGGAAGATGAAAACCAGGAACCAAAAATACATGATAGTCAGAAATAGACAGGAATTCAGCAGAATCCTTGTTACTCAAAGGGCAGTTGAATATGGAATTTTCTATTAGAAAGAATAGTAGAATAGCATAAACCAGAGTGCCAATACTTTTGGGCTTGGTGAACAATTTTCAGTCAGAGCAGACAAATTTGGCCTGTGGGCAATTTGGGCACCCTGGTGCAGACACACTTGTGGGAAGCTGTATAGATGTGGGTGGTGGGGGGGGGGGAAGAAACATTTATGTTCAGATGGTGTGATTAAGTGGGGTGGGTGGAGGTCGGTATGACCTATAACTGATTCTGTGTTTCTCTACTGACAAGTGTAAAGGACCAATTTAGTTTTAACTCACAAGGTGACCATGTCCATCCTTTATGATAGGAACCTTTTTCCCACATGAGGACAGGATGTGGAGCATGTGGACTTATGACTTTCTGTCCAAATGGCTATGAACAGGTCAAACCATAATTTTAAAAGGTAGGTAGCCATTCACTTCCTCCTTTCTTTGTAATCAGTTTTCCAACAGTAATTGGGAGGGGTACAAGGCAACCTGGCAGAACAAACATGGTCCATGGATTGTAGGCACATCAGCTGCTGTTGTGACCACATTTGGGAAGCCCTGGCTGAACCTCTTTGGAGGTACTCACAGTTCACAGGGGCCTGTCTCCAAGCTGATGGTCACCTGTTGCATCTCCAACATCCTGGAAAGATTCCGGCCTTAGATCTCGCTTGCAGCTGTGGCCCAGGAGAAATGGAGAAATCCCACCTTGCTGACCTTTTTGCCCATCTACACTAATCCCATTTATCTGCATTAGGACTATATCCTTCTATGCCTTGCCTATTTAAGTATCTGTCTGAATGCCTCTTAGACGTAGTAATTGTTTCTGATTCCACCATGGCCTCTGGCTGCGAGTTTCAGATATCAACCGCCATATCCTTATATATCCTGATCAACCTGATCTATACCCAGCTGTAGCCTTAGATAACCTTCCTCGCCATCCACAACGCCACTAATTTTTGTGTCATCTACAAACTTAATAATCATACCTACGAGATTCACATCCAAGTCATGAATATATATCACAAATAGTAAAGGTTAGAGCAACAATCCCTGTGGTACACCACTGGTCACAGACTTCCAATCAGAAAAACATTCTTCAACCACTACCCTTTGCCTTCTATCGCCAAGCCAGTTTTGGATTCAATTAACCAGTTTACCTTGGATCCCATGTGCCTTAACTTTCTGGACAAGCCTACCATGCATGATCTTGACAAATGCCTTACTGAAGTCCACAGAGACATCATCCACTGCCCTGCCTTTATCAATCTGCTTGGTTAACTCCTCAAAAAAACCCAATTAAATTAGTGAGACAGGATTACCTCCGGACAAAGCCATGCTGACTATCCCCTATCAGTCCCTGCCTTTCCAAATGTACGTAAACTCTGTCCCTTAGATTTTTCTCGAATAATTTCCCAACCATTGATGTAGGACTCACTGGCCTGTGTCACCTGCTTTACTCCTGCTGCTCTTCTTAGCTATCTTCCAATCTTATGGCACCTCACCTGTGGCTGACAAAGATACAAAAATCTCTGACAGGGTCCCAGCTACCTCTCACTTCCCATAGCAACATTGGATAGATCTCATTTGGCCCTGAGTATTTATCCTCCATTATGTATTCTACGATATCTAACACCTCCACCTTCTTAATACTGACATAGTCCAGACAATCAACATATCATTCCTTGAACTCATTATCGTGCACTTCCTTCTCCTTGGTGAATGCTGATGAGAAGCATTAATTTTGGACCTTGCCCACATCCCTTGGCTTCACACATATGTTACCCCTTTAGTCCCTAATGGAATCCACTCTTTCCCTAGCTATCCCCTTGCTCCTAATATGCTAAAAGAATGACTTAGGTAGGATTAAGAAGAATCCAACCAAGGATATTTCATGACCTGTTTTTGCCCTCCTAATTTCCTTCTTAAATACTCTCCTCACCCTCTATATTCCTCAAGGGACTCACTTTATTGTAGTCATCTATACATGTCATGTGCTTCCTTTTGTCTCTTAATCAAACGTTCAATAACTTCTGTCATCCAAAGTTTGGGAGAGAGAGAAAGAGATTACAAGAGAGATTATGAGAGATATTACACTTTTGGCTGAGATTCTTCAGCTCTGGAAGGTAAGCCCTCAACCAGACTTTTTTTTATCTTGAAATGAATGGGAAATGCCTTTCCCATCTATGAATTTCTGCTTTTCCCAAAATGTAATCCCTTTGTAAATCAAAGAGTTACCTGCAGAATACTCCCCAAACATGGATAGTAAAACTGTTAATGTGTTGGAGGAGGCTGCAGGTGGCTTTGCAGGATGACCTCAAGCACCTCTGGCCATAAGGACCAACTGCAAACAGAGCTAATAATGATTGCTTATATTTGCTGCTAATAGTGTTTTACATCATGAATTAATATTCTATAAAGTTTTTTGAATTAATCCTGACTACTTGTAGAGTAAAGCTGCAACATAAATGGGCAACTAAGCTATATGAGGTTGTTTTTCAGTGACATAGCTCTTCAATTTCATTTTAGATATTGATCTTTCATTGGGCCATTAGCATCAATTGTGTACTGGTGTCTCTAAAGGAATATTAAGTATGCTTCCCTGATCTGTTTTCTTCTGTTTTGGATAGAGTTTTCCATTAGCTGTATAATTCTCAGATTTATTTGTAGGCATTGAATGTATCCATGCCTTGTTGGTCTTCGAGATTTGACTGAACAAGCATTCATCATCCTTAGCCAGCCTATGTATCATGACAGGAGGGAATCGAACATGGATCTCCATGTTTGAATCCTTTTGGTCCAGTCATAATATTAAATTGGCTGTTATCAATGTAACAAATGACTCCCACATGGCTATGATTAAGATAAACTTTATGCCATCATTCTTCCATAGTATTTGACTAAATTGATCATATCATTCTCCTTTGCTGGTTCTTCCCTGTTGTGGAGTACGTGAAACCATGTTCACTTGATTCCATTTGTTTATATCCAGACAAAGCTAGAGAATCAGCTGCAAAACTTTCTCTTCCCCCTTACCCATGATGTTCCCTAAGGAGTCTGTCCTTGGGTTCCTTTTATTTCACTTCTGCATGCTGTCTGTCATCAAGATGATCTGAAAATTTAACAGCTTTTATTAATCCTACTTCATTTTACATTACCAAAGCTAAAGTAGACAGTTTCCGAGAAGGTTCTGTAACATACTGGTCTGAGCGATGATCCCTGATGCATTCCACAAGAGGAATATCAAAAAACAACTGGAGATGCTGAAACTCTGAAACAAAACCAGAAAATATTGGGAAAATCTCAGCAAGTCAGGCAGCATCTGTGGAAAGAGAATCAATAAATGTTTTAGGTCTGCAGCCCTTCGCTGGAATTGGGAAAGAGAGAGATACAAGTAGGTTTTCAGCAGAAGGGAAGGTGGGGGAGGGTTGTGTAGAATAGAGGGAATTTCTGTGATAGGGTGAGTCAAAATGCTTAATGTAGTAAGTTAGCAGCACATTAAGCTACTAGGCCAATGTTAAGAGTTGTTCTTGCCTGGCAGGCTAGACTTACGCATGTAGAATAAGAAAAAAAACAAGAAATGGAAAATGCTGGAAAAACTAAGCAAGTCAAGCAGCACCTGTAGAAAAAGAAATGGTTAATGTTTCAGATGAGGAACGCTCCATCAGATCTGCGCTCCAGAGATTCCTCTTCCATGGAACCCTTGCCAGTTTGATTAGTTCAATCAATATAGAGATTAAAACCCCCATGATAATTGCAGTTCTCATCGCACATAGTTAATTCCTCCACACTTTTGGGTCCAAAGCTTTGGAATTTTCACCCTAACCTTTCAGCCTCCTTCAGCTCTCTTTCATCTTTTCAGGTGCTGAAAACATACTTCTTTGACAAAACTATTGACCATAGCTGGGATGGTCTCCAATTTTGTTTGTTGATTCAACCGTGTAGTGTCATGGAGGCATATATAAATGCAAGTTGTTGTTTTTGATGCTGGGCATGCCAAATATTATGGACCCCTCCAACAGTCAAAAATTCATTAATTTTCCAATATCCTGCATTACTTTTTATTTTTATTCATCAATTGTTTGCAAATAACTTAAGTGTTTATTTATGAACTGATTCAGTACTCATGCAAGTTGTACTTTGTGCTTCAAGCTGCTGAACTGAGAATTATATTGGAAATATTGTACTTTGTGCTAGAGAGACATTCAAACCTCTTTGTAGCATGCAAAGCCAATTAATCATGGAAATATTGGATAAATGCCATCATGTATTTAGCAGTATTTTTGACCCAATTATTTACTACCGGGATTTACTTAAATCCTAAACTCCAAAAGAACCAATTTAATTATCTCTCTCATCTCATAAATTTGCAACTAATTAGGGAATCTTGTGGCTCTTGCAACATTCCTTGGTATCAGAGTCACACTTCTGTTTATCCATCTCATTGCTATTTAAGGATGTTGTTGTGCTGCTTTGTTCACCAACATATCAATAATGACTGTTCTGTTATTTGAAGCAGTAGGGCTTTTTCTGAGAATTGTGATAAAACACTTCATAAATGCAAGTTAATCTATCTTTGTTTCAGTTAAAGCAATATTGTTGAATATGTTATTCATCAAACCTTGGGAATCACATTTTAAATACCTTAGGAGAGTGAATTGACACAATACAAATAGGGTTTGGAAATGGATGCTGGATAATTCACTCATTTTCTCATAGCCCCAGGAACAGCATAACATCATGTGTTGACAACATTCTGTATTCGTGAAAATTTGAAACTTCTTGTGTGAAATCATAGGATTGATGTGTCTCCATCTGTCTGTACTTCTGCTAAACTTTAAATGTCATTCCAGATCCTATTTTCATTAAAATCACTGTCACTTGGCAACTTTTATTCTGTTATAGCTCACCTACACTGAGATGTGTCCTCCAGCAGTATTCATTTGTAGAGTGAAGTGTGAAAAACTTATTCCTCATTTCTCCAATATCCTTCTGCATAAAATATTCTTGCTCCAAATGTTTTGATTTTTGTTTATCAATTCACTTCTGCAGTTGCCAACCATCTGCTTGTGTCCCTACTCTGTGGTCCTGCTATTGATTCACGGTTGCTTTAAAGGTACAGGTCCTCCCCAGGTTACAAATGCCTGACTTATGGACTCCTGGTGCATACGAACGAGTGTTTGGGAGACCAGTGGGATGGATGGTGATGAATTTTATGGCTGCTGCAGTGCTGCAGGAATCTTTTACTGGGAGGAAATGGGGCATTTCTTCTCTTCTTCCACATCCCCACCCCAAGATGCAACAATCAGGGGCTGGTGGAGTCGAGCAGAGCTGGGAACGCTAAGCAGACTCACTCACTCACTCACTCACTGAGCCAGTGAGTCTGGCTGGTGATCACTCTTCCAGCGTCTGCTCGCTCTCCCATCACAGCTGTTGCTGTCATTCTCTCCCACACACTGTTTATATTCATTTCCGACTTTTGAACCAGTTCGGGTTATGAACAGTTCTCAGGAAAGGAATTCACTGTCATTTATCAACTCTTAGCATGTACCTCATGACTGGTTTTTGTATTGCACTTTTCTTCTTAAATATTACTAATTTTTCTGTACTTGTAATGAAACAGAACATTAAGGAATTAAGCAATCTTGCTTTGATTTAAGATGCAATTGTGCAGTTATTTTCATGTATACAGGAAACTAAAATTCCAAACATTGTATAAAAGAGGCAGACATTGTGTGCTACAGCTGTTCAATGTGACATCTGTAAAATAATATTCTTTATGTAAGGCAGCCCTGATTTAATTTATTGAAGTTGGTTTCCAATAACAACCAATTTGCCATATTGTAACTGCAACACATGGAAGTGTTTTGACACAGGAGGATTATAGTGAAAATGGTAGGGATATAAACTTACTTACTTATCATGACACAGAAGGAAACCACTCAGCCCATAGCATCCATCTTGGCTCCCATTCCCCGTTTCTTTATTTCCACGTATGCTGGTAGATGGCTGCACTGCTTATCAAAGAGCTGATTGATCTGATGGGTGAAAAGTGAAAGGTTTGGAAAGACTCTGTGCCCAATGAATGGCAGGCAGTCCCTTGGGATTAAGGACAATTTTGCTTCTGTTTCATTTTTGTGGATTCTGAGGTGGCTGATGAGGCCAATGAGGGAACCACAAACTCTTCCACAGATGGAGCAGGAGATGCCTGATGGAGCAGACATGGGGAATAGCAATACCTGTGGGAGGTGAGACTGACAGTACCTACAGTGAGTGGGCTGTGCAGGGTCTGTATGCTAAGAGAAAGTTTATGTGCACAATCCAGAAACTGACTGAAAGATGCAGCTTTCATTCGTGACCTGAAAGAACCCAACTCTGTGGATGAACAAACTGTCAAAACTGTCAAAACAGAACAGCTAACTGTGAGAGAGAAAGAGCGAGGGAGAGTCACGGATCTGACTTCCCATGGCTTTAGATTATCAACAGAGCTAGCATTCACAATACTGTACTAAAAGAAGCTCCTTATGCCTGATTTCTGTCCTAAGAAGCTTTTAGAGATACTGGCATGCAGGTGATGTCTGCTTACACATGGGCTTGACTTGTTTCAAGAACAGAAAACAAGAACTGAGAAGTTTAGACATTTTTATTTCCTCACCTTAAATGATCCTGATTGTAATCTCATTGAGCCATTTTCACACCTGAAATATTATTAGAGTAAAGTAACCCATTGTATGTTATGAAATTGTATTTGATTACCTGGAATGTAATTGAAAAATTCTGATTTTGTAAAATTTAAATTTCTATCACACAGCTAGGACAGAAAAGGGGATGAGAGCTGAAGCACTGGTAGATGGTTGCAACAATTGCTCAGGCTAATAGGAGGGGGAATGTAATAAAAAGTACTAGATCAAAGGGAAAGTTGCAGTTTCTATTGTTTTATGGTGAAATTTTACCATAAAAATAAGATTTCTCAGCCATAGAATGAATGCAATCAGAAATTGAGTGAACTGGTCTTTCACCAGCAAATGTCAACTGGTGAGAAAGGGACTGCAGTCAGGGAAGTTGTATCTCATGGGGTTATTGATGCATTGGTCCCTGGGACTGTTACAAGTATATGCAAGCCTCAGCTCATATTAAGAACACAAGAACAGAAGGAAATGGGAACAGGTGGATCACTTGGCCCCCCAAGCCTACCCCACCATTCAATATGGCCATAGCTGATCAGCTCCAGGCCTCATTCGATCCTTTGTGCCACCTCCCCATAGCCCTGAATTCCCTGATCTTATCTACCTCCACTTTAACTACCTTTAATGATCTAGCCTCCACAATTATAGTTGTAGGTTCTGAAATTGTATTTGATCACCTGGAATGTTATTGAAAAATTCTGATTTTGTAAAATTTAAAATTCTATCATAGAGCTGAGAATTTCAGAGTAGAGTATTTCAGAGATTCACAACCCTCTGCGGGAAGAAATTTCTGCATACTTCAGTTTTAAATTACCACCCCCTCCTCCTAAATTGAACTATGTCCCCTTGTTCGAGACTCTAACACTATTGAAAACAAATCAACATCTTCCCTGTCATCCACCCTTAGGATCTGAGATGTTTCAATAAGATCATCCCTTATTTCTTTAACCTCCAAAGAATGCAGATCCAGCTTGTTTATCCTCTCTTGATAGGACAATCCTCTCATCTCAGGAATTAGCCTAGTGAATATCTTTTGGACTGCCTCCAATGCTGCTAAAACTGTGTGCAGTACTCCAGATATAGCCTCACCAACAATTGCAACACAACTTCCCCATTCCTAAATTCCAACTCCAGCCCCTTTACAATAAAGGCCAATTATCCATTTGCCTTCTTAACTACTTGCTCAGGATAGAGTGCCTGTTAACTTTTTGTGATTGATGCACAAGAACACCTAGATTCCCGAGTGCTTCACTCATTTGTAACTACTCTCTATTTAGATAATAATCTGCCTTTTGATTCTTCTTATCAAAGTACATGGCGTCATACTTTCCCACGTTAAACTCCATTTGCCTGGTTTTTGCATGTGAGAAGCTGGGAGGTGATAGGTGGGAGTGACAAAGGGCTGAACAAGATGGAATCTGATAGGAGAGGACAGTAAACCATGGAATAAAGGGAAGGAAGTGGGGAACCAGTGGGAGGAAGGTGTGGGTCCACCTATCACCTCCCAGCTTCTGACATCATTCCCACTTCCTCGTCCCCCCCACCTCCTCCTTTCACCTGGACTCACCTATCATCCACCAGCTCATGCTTCTCTCCCTCCCTCCACTCTTTTATTCTGGCTTCTGCCCTCTTTCTTTCCAGTCCTGATGAAGGGTCTTGGCCCGAAGCATCGACTGTTCATTTCCCTCCATAGATGCTGCCTGACCTGCTGAGTTCCTTTGGCATTTTGTATATGTTGCTCCAAATTTCCAGCATCTGCAGTCTTTCTTGATTTCTTGATCAGTATGTTAAGGAACCCACTAAAGAAAAGTCTATTTTGGATCTAGAATCATGTAAAGAGAAAGGATTAATTAATGATCTTGTCATTATGAGGACCCTAAGAAAGACAATATTGTATACTTTTACATTAAGTTTGAAAGTGATGCAGTTCAATTTGAAACCAAGGTTTCTGATATATTGGGAAACTACGTTAAAGGGTATGGTTTTCCCCTTCACAAATGGAAAGTGGAAGAATTATCTTACAATGAATATGATGAATTGCATTCTATTTGTCACAGAGCCCAGCACTGTCCACTGTGTGCTCACAGAGGAGGACTGATGTTTCATATCAAGCAAGTCCTCGTGTCCTTGAATGCATTGCCTGATGCAACATTCAGAGGAAACATTTTGTCGGCTGCTTTTCTAATGCCAAACAAATAAAACAAAATAAGCTTTAGGTGTTAGGGTAAAATCTATATCAAAATTGAAAATTAGATTGGACAGATGTAAGAAAGGACTCAAGGATATATAGAACTGGACAGATAAAGATGGCAAAAGTTCTATGCACACATTGGGTCCAATGTCCTGTTTAATGTTGCAACTTCTATGCAGAATTTACATTTAAAAACATTGTTTAGCTGAAATAACTCTATGTGCAATGGTAACTTATCTGTTGTTTCCACTAATCCTGACCATCTCGCACATAAACATGTATGTGTAATATTTTTAATGTCCTTCCAAAAGCAGCCAAATTTAAATTTCTCCATGTGCTCCTGAGCATAGCCCTTACCCAAGTCCTCTAAAAGCAAGATTAGAAGGAAGAGCATGTTGGGAGGCAATGACAAAGAGAGGCTGTTGCTCAATGTGCCCATATCCAGACACAGAGGGTAGTTCAGGCAATGAAGGCAGATCTTGATGTCCCTTGGCTTTGTGATTTTCAGGGACCCTGGATGTGAAGATGACTTCTCCATCTATTTATCAATGGCATAAGCAATGCCCAGAATAAAACATGCAAATGTTTTGTAGGAGCATTAGTATAAATATAATAGGCATAAAATTCTCATTTATACAGTTACACATCAAAGATTGTCAAGGTGTAACACTGCCTCCTTTAGATTATAACCTCGTCAATGTACCTAGCCATCAAAGAGACTCAGTTTTGGGCATGCACCACCAAGCTTGACACAATCCAAAACACGGATGGAGACCTTGCATTTCCTCCATCATCAATTTTCACACCAGAAAGAAGAGCAATAGAAAAATATTTGCCTCCATGATAGTTGCTCACACCAGAAGCAAGACTTAGCTGTCTTCATGCAGGACTCATCATGAAGAAGATTGACATCAAAAGAGTGACTGTTTGCATTGTGCTCCCTATAGAAAGCAGAATGAACTACATCCTTGGCTCAATGACAACAAACTTCATAGGTACACTGTTGTGCTGTTTGCCTCATCATTGCACTTCATTATTTACTCTATGACTGCACCTCTCTGCTCTTGAATGTTAAGCCCTTGTAGAAGATCCATTATCAACATAAACAAATACCTAGACCAGTTGCGGCTTTAAAGCAGGTGTAATCCAGTGTTTGGGTACATGAACTACCCTGAGATGAATTCCAAGTCAGGCAGCTGTTATGGTGAAATTTGCACACCTTTCTGTGTTACCCATATCAGCTTTCCTTCCACCCAATCACTTATGTAGGTGTGGGATGTTGAAGTCATCATAATCTAAGTAAACTCACTTCCCTGCCACAGCCAAAATCAAACACAGCTGCCGGACAAAGGAAAGAAATGACCCACAGACCCACTCAATTGCAATGTTGTGTTCTTACATTCATGGCCATCTTCAGCACAACCTCTACAACACAAACAATGAAAGTAAATCTTTATGAATTAAATCTAAATACACACAGAGGAAAACAAAAGCTAAGCATTTAACAATAATCATGTTAACTAATTGCGCTTGTATTTCCATTTCATGCTTGTTTATCATTAGTTTCCTTGACCTACTTCTCCAGAATGTTCCATCTGTGACTGCCTTCTTGTCAATGGAGGTGGTAGATGGCTGTGAAGGTTGACTACAAGCAGCTCCAGGGCAAGATGCCTTTAATTTGAGAGGAAAATAAACAAAAAACTGAGGATGCTGGAAATCTAACAGGAGAGCTCTTTCCCAGTTCTGGTAATGGTTCTTCAACTTGAAAGGTACCTCTGTTTCCCTTCCCACAGATCTGGCTTGTCCTGCTGAGTATTTCCAGCATTTTCTGTTTTATTTACTTTGAGAGGGTTTGGATTGAAGGCATAGGCAAGTCTTATTGCAATTGTATAGGTCCTTGGTGAGACCACGCCTGGAGTATTGTACACAGTTTTGGTCTCCTTATCTAAGAAAGGATGTACTTGCTATAGAGGTAGTGCAGCAAAGATTCACTAGAATGGTTCTAGTTTTGGCAAGTTTGCCATGTGAGAAGAGATTGAGTAAACTCAGACTGTATTCCCCTAGAGTTTAGAAGGATGAGAGGAGATCTCTTAGAAACTTACATAATTCTTAAGGGACTTGACAGGCTGGATGCAGGGAGGATGGCTCCCCTGAATGAGGAATCTAGAACCAGGGCACTGTCTTAGAATTAAGGATAGGTTGTTTAGGATTGAGATGAGGGGAAATACCTACACACAAAAAATGGTGAACCTTTGGAATTCTCTACCCTGGAGGGCTGTGGAGTCCATTCTAGGTAGATATCAATAGATTTCTGGACATTAAGCGAATCAAGGGATATGGGGATAGTGCTGGAGAATGGTGTAGAGGTAGAAGATCAGCCATGATCTTAATGAATGGTGGAGCGGGCTTGAAGAGCCAGATGATCTGTTCACCCCTATTCCTTGTGTTCTTGTGGAAGCTGTCTGGGGAAATTCCCACCTGGGAGGGAACAGCAAACTCTCATTCTGTAGAGTTATTGGCACCATCTCAAAGCAAGGCATCAGGTGGCAGATGTTTGATGGCTGTGGTTTTGTTTTCTATTGCAGTATTCAGAGTGGCCTCCATCTGGCAGCCATGAAAGCTGAAACCTCGACCATCAACCGTTGTTGCATGCATGGGTCAGTGGTTGCTGGAAGGAAGTTTCCCACCACTTCCTGACTGGGTCCAAGCTCTGCTCAAAGCCCTAATAAAGATTGAAGACAACTAGTTTATGAGTTTTCCCTTTGGGATGTTGGCATATTAACTTCCTTCATACCTTGCCTGGCTGGATCTTGCTAATGGCAGTTATCTAATCACTTGAATTGGTGACTCCATTACTACCCTCAAAATTATATGTGCCAGGATCTGAATTAATACTTAGAGATGTCACCTACAGTGATGTACTTTCCATCTCATCTTCTTTGCTATAATCTTCCTTCTCAGTGAGGGGAGGTTTTGTTGGCCAGATGGGATCATCTGTAATTCTAAAATGGTAAAAGCAAAAGGACATAGTCATGATGAGGGTGTTGCAGTTGAGAGAGGTACTTACAAGGTACATGAATAGATGGAGCAGGCATACATGGAGGATGAGGGGAGGAAGAATCTGAAAGGGCAAATTATCTCAGTGAATACAGACACCAACAATGAATTTGGACTCTCCACGGGTTATTGACATTGTGGCACTCAGTTCCATGATCACCAGCACCACCTCCTCCAGGTGAGCTAAGTGTGCTACGAATAGGGCCTCTTCTACTTGCTGAGCCAAACATGGATTTCTTCATACTATATTCTGGAAGGCGGAGGGAGAAGTGTTTCTCAATGCATTAGTAGGATGTGCTACCATGCCTGCAACAGCTCCTTGTGTGTTCGTGTACGTGTTCATGTGTGTGTGTGTGTATGTGTGTGTGTGTGTGTGTGTGTGTGTGTGTGTGTGTGTGTGTGTGTGTGTGTGTGTGTGTGTGTGTGTATGTTTGTGTGTCACTGATTGATATAGCTCCAATTTTGATTAAATGTACGTGGTCATGGAATTTTTCTCAACACTGGGCTCTGGTCTGTGCTGATATGCTTTTGACAGTTATCTCCCTTCCACCTCTGCAGATCATTGTCAATAAATCCATTTCTAGTCCACTTGAAGATCCACTGCAGCCCCTTTTGTACAAAATTCCAGAATGTAAATTAGTGTTTAGCTACTTCTGTTTAATGGCAGGAAAATGTAGCAGCAAATTTGTGCATATTTTTCTGAGACACTCCTTCAGGATTGCTGCTTTGGTGTTTCTGTGGTGGCTAATGAGACCAATGTGGAAACATCAGATTCCTCCGCCGATGGGGCAGGTGGTGTTCAATGGGGTGTTAAGTGGTCTGGTCCTTCCACTGGTTACACAGGGCCTCTATATAATCTCAGTGGCTGGCCTTGAGGTTCTCAATACCATTCTGAATACACCTTCTCCACTATAAGTGGTCATAGGCCAGGGATCCCCAGAAGTCAATGGTAATGTTGCATTTCTTCAGGGAGACTTCAAGCATATCTGAGAACATGGCAGCACCTCTGGGAAGAGGATGTGAGGGAGGTGATTGGTTCAGAAGTCTGATAATGGTGGGAAAGAAGCTGTTTTTAAGTCTGGTCATCCAGGCTTTCAAGGTCCTGTATCTTCTCCCAGAAGGTAGAAGAAAGAAAAGGGAATGGCCAAGATGGCAGGCATCCTTGATGATACAGTTAGCTTTCCTGAAACAATGGAACATGAATATGGACTGGGCAGTGTTTACCACCCTCTGCAGGTTCTGTCAGTCCAGAGCAGAGCAGTTGCCATACGAGGCTGAGATACAACCCGTCACAATACTTTCTATAACACATCTATAGAAGTTCCAGGGAATCCTCATGGACAAGCCAAATTTTCTCAGATGCCTAAGAAAGTATAAACATTGATGCATTTTCTTGATCACCACATCAGTCTGGAGGGACCAGGTGAGGTTGCTGGTGATATGGATGCCTAAGAACTTGAAGCTGTTCACCATCTCTACAGTAGCTATGTTGATGAGGACAGGGTTGTATTCACCAACACCTCCCCCACCCCCAACTTTCTTAGGTCAACAACCAGTTCTTTAATCTTGCTGACATTAAGTGTTAGGTTTCTGTTCTGACACCATGACACAATTCTGGGATAAGTTGGTAAGGTTTGGGGTGAGGTCTGGAATAAGTTGCATTTTCAGGAGAGAAGAAAGAGACCTCTGTCTGCATCTCATTTATTACACCCAGTAGATATATACTTATGACATTGGATAGCAAGAGAAACATTTCTTTTTTCTGTCCAACCAAAAAGAAATACAAAATTTAACAGAATATGCTGAGGAGACTCAACAGATCAGACAGCATCTGTGGAGACAGAAATAAAGTTAACAATTAATTTTGATGACCTTCCAACTCACGTTTCCCAGTTCTGATAACAGGTCATCGACTTGATGCATTATCTCTGTTTCTCTCTCCACAGATGCTGCTTGACCTGCTGAATACCTCCAGCACTGTGTGCTTCTATTTCTGACATTGAGTATCTCAGTTTTTGCTTTCGAAAAGAAATGTAATTTCTTGTTACATTGTCAAAATGGAAACTGGAGCATAGACAATGTTGTGTGGGAAAATATGACCATAAGTTGCCTCGTGTCTGTTGTTCAGTAGGTCCTCTGTGGCTGTATTTTGATGCCAAAATGCATTCATAAGTCTTCACTTCTCTCCTTGACAGATGTAGTAAATTTTCATTGTACTCTTGTGAGGATTATATCATCTGCAGACCAAGTAAACATGTTATTTATTTCAGGCTGGAGTGGCAGGCATAATTGAGCCCACATATTCTAATGGCAAGTTACAGCTACAATCTGATTTTTAAAAATACAGCTTGATATAATCATCAGAGTGAATGCTTTGCCAAAAAAAAGTCTCCATTTGGTTAGAGCACAGGGCTAGCATTCAGCAATGAGCTAGTTTCTATTTTGGTGACCATACACAAATAGTTATACATGGTAATGTACCAATAAACTCAAAAGATGGATCTAACTCCAGTCCTTTGGAGAACATGCAATTACATCTTAAAAGTTTTAGTCATGAGATTGGTCCATGAGTGCCTTTCATTTCAGGCCATGATTACTGAATTGTTGCCAATTATAGTCACGAACTGCGAGTGTACAATTTTAGCTAAGGTCACACTACTCACCCACATAGCCACGTACTGGATGCATGCAGAATAGGCTGCTGGTGAGTTCAGTCATGGCTGGTGCTATGAGACTGGACAGTATCGACCCAGTTAATGCCATGTATTAATCAAGGACTGGAAACTTGGCATTTAGCTATAGCAAAAGCCACCTTATCTTATACTTCCAACACAGGTGGCCATTCAGCCCATCAGATCCTTCCTGGCTTTGAGCAGAGCAATCCCATCAGTCCCATTCCCCTGGAATAGCCAATTAACCTACCAGCATATCTTTGGGATGTGGGAGGAAGCTGCAGCATTTGAGGAAAGCCCACACGGTCACAAGGAGAATATGCAGACTACACAGAGAGCACCACAGAACAGGATCGAACATGGGTCCATGGAGCTGTGAGGCAGCACTTACTGCTTTACTACCATGGAAAAGGATCCTCAATACGATGTGCATCAATCATTGAGCAAAGAATGGGAGTTGAAGTGAACTCATGTAATTCAGTCTGAAGAGGTAAAGTCTGCTATACAGTAAAGCTCTGATAACCCAGCACCCGCAGGACTTTAGTGCTGCCAGACTAACAGATTTGCTGGACTATTGAATATTACTCCTATTAATGCTCAAACACACTTTTTATTCAGCTCTTTTTAGATGTTACACATTAGAATCTGGGGGAGTTAATGAAAATACAGGGACAGTAAAATGGGATGAATGTAGGATGAGTGTAAATGGGTGCTTAATGGACGGCACGGACTCAGTGGGCTGAGGTGGCTGTTTCTAAGCTGTTTCTCTCTAGGACTCTATGACTCTAGAATTATCAACTTTTGAGTGAACCCAGTGAGTATAAAGGGAGTGCAGGAAAAGGGACCCCTTGGTGTGTTTAAAGGGAGCGTGGAAAGCAGGACTGCAGTGCATTTAAAGGGAGCACAGGAAACAGGGCTATAGTGTGTTTAAAGGGAGCACAAGAAACAGCTGTAGTGTATCTAAAGGGAGAGCAAGAAACAGGGCTGTAGTGGTTTAAAGGGAGTGCAGGAAACATAACCTGGTAAGCCAAATGCCAAATTGTCTGGATTTCCAAATAATGGGATAGTGGATTATCAGAGTTTTACTGATTTGTCTGCAGCTACATTGAAACCTCCAATGATCTCATTTGTTGGCACAAATGTGACTCTGCTGGCCACTCCCTGAGCTTTCTGCATGATAGAATGAGGAAGAGAGACAGAAAAGCAGGCCAAGCTGACAGGAGAGACAGGATGAGGAAGGAGAGAAGGGATTGGCTTCAGTCCTATGGCACTAGTCTTCAGGATGTAAATGTACAATGGGACCCATCTGAGGAGCAACCCATCTAATTCTGGATGGAAGCAGTTACAGAGACCTGCCATATGCTGCAGGTAGAGCTGAAGGTCACAGTGGCCCTTAATCTTTTCACACTGGCTCATTCTAGGCTGGTGCTGCCACCAGGAGATAAGGGAATTTACAATGGTTCTCTGCTCAAGGAGAGTCAAACTTATCCCCTCCTTCACAGGAGAGGTCAGCAAGCAATGCATTTTCTCATATCTCCTTACAAAATAGAAGGAAGTCATTTTGCCAGTTGAGTCTACATTGAGTCTTAGAGCAATCCCATCAATCCCATTCTTCCACTTATTTCCCTGTAACCTATTCTCCTTCACATACCCATCAACTCCCCCCACTGATTCTCCTGCCACCTACTGACACTTGGGGTATGTTCTTCGGCCAATTGACTTTCCAAACCATACATCTTTGGAATCTGGGAGGAAACCGGAGCACCCAGAGAAACACACAATCTCAGGGAGAATGTGCAGACTCCACACAGGTAACACCGGAAGACAGGATTGAACCTGGGGCCCTGGAGCTGTGCAGCAGCAGCATTCTTGCCGCACCACTGCGATATGTGTTACACTGTGGGGGTTCACAGAGATTACAACTTCTCCCATGGAGCAGGAGGTGGTTAAATGTACTCACATGCTACAGCACACGTACAGAACTGCAAGAGGTTTCACTTCCTAAATGTGCAAGATGTGAGAAATTACAATAAAATTGTAAATTCCAAACAACAGGAGAGCTCACACAATTCTGCATTTTGTGGTTAATAGCTGTGTCTTGTGTATTCCAGCCACCATGACAAACCAGTGACCATCAAGGGCTATTTCCCTTTACAAGTAATCCTAACTCCAGTTAGAGTTCTAAAAGCAAAATGCCCTCTTAATAGCCGGGCTGCTATCCAGCAGTCTAGAATGTCATGGATACCACCATTCAGGAGTTGATGCACAATTTTCTGATGCCCAGCCTAAACTAGAAGTGCCCCACCTTTCCTTAGTGCAGGAGAGAGAAGATCTCTTGCTTTTGGTTACTTGCTATATCCTTTATGTAAAACTAAATCATGTAAGCACATTCATCGTGTAATCCATCATGTAAGCACATTCTACGTTCTGCAGCAGCATAGCTGGAGTAGGAGAAGGAGCAGGACCATGGGAGGAGGTTTGCTGGTTTTGCTATGAGGGACAGATTAATCATCTTGCAGTTCCAGTAAGGAGACCGGAACCAAATTATTAAGGGTCAGGTTAAGAGGCAGTCTATGTGTGCATGTAGCAAGATCTGAAAAAATAAAAAAATGTAAATTACCTGAAGCTACCAATCCCCCTCAAAGCTCTTCCTCTTTACTGAAATGAATGGAATTCCTGAACCTGTGCCAGATCTAAGCTGGTGCAAATTTACCAGGATGTTAGCAACACTGATATAGAAGGACAAGGACAGTAGGCCACTTGAAAACATCACTCCTTGACAACTACCGACCCCACCAAAGCGTGCACCATTCAAACTGGGAAATATATCCTACCTCTCCCATGGTGTCAAGTCAATATCCTGAAACTACCAGCCAGCACTGTGAAAGCACTTTCCCCACAAGTGCTGCAAGATGGTTCCTCACCATCTCCTCAAGGATAATCAGGGTTGATCATTTGATGCTGCTCTGCAGATGCATTCACTTCCCAAGCAGAAAGAAAAATGAAGAAATTAATATTTTTCATTCCACCTTAGCTCTTCTCATACCTTTCTTCTATGGCTGATCATCTCATTGTCAGTTTGATCACAACTGATGAATGCAAGACCTGAACAAATCGTAATGTACATATTTATACATCTACTCAAGACCAAAACCATTCTGTAATCTCACTAGTGCACACCTTTACTGCCTCTCATCCGTGTGCATTTTGCCTGTCTTACTGCTGTGCATTGCTCCTACAGTGGCCATGGTGGAAGGCTGCTCAGTTGCAATGGCTCTGCAGAACAACCTCAAGCTGGCTGAATCACACCAATTTGCCAAAAGTGGCAGAGATCGAAGCTAACTATCTGACAAGCAATTGCGAGGGCACCAGTGAAATGATAGTGAGCGAGAACAGATGCTGTCACACTGAGACAGAACAACTATTTTGTGCTCCATACGGCCACTTCCACTCAGCAATCCTAATTATCTTGTAGGGGTGCTGTGATTCAATCAAAGCCCCTTTGGCAATTAGTATTCAGAGGTATAAATGCAGCAATATAAGCAGGTCTTAGTTTCCACTAGACCATTCAGTCACAACTTAAAACAAGTTCCAATAAAATTATTAAGGATTGCACAGCCTGTTGCTGATTGTTATTTGTTATTGGAAGAGAGATCAAATGTCCTGCCCATCCCATCCACTCAGCTGCTGGAACTGCAGCCTGACCATCACTGTTGAGGACCAAAAATGATACACGGGCAAGAAAGGATATCTATGACTCTATTCTTTACATGTCTTGAATTAAAACAGTTATAAGTTATCTACAATCATTCCTGCTGTGAAGAATTTATGAGTTAACTGATCTTTAGAAGACTAAATCCAACACAAAATATATTCAAGAAAACTTGTTCATTTGTATAAATTGAAATTGGAAAATTCAATTTTTGTGAAGAATTTTACTTTGTTGTCTGTATCAGAATTTGAATGTAACTTACACCAGTTGATGTGGTGCCTGTTTTCCTCTCTGTGGTCCTCCCTGCCTCCCACATATATAGACCACTCAACTCCTCCATTAGACATTCCACACATAATACTTAATTGGGATACAATCTTGTATTGTGATTAGCATATCAAATTTGATGATTGATGTTCAATTGAAATGTTTGAAAGGGAAGTGAAAGCTTAGCAGAGAAGTCAATATTTGAGAAAGATGCCTGGTATATGAACCCAGAAACTTCTCTCAGTATTAAATCTTCCCCTAGTGTCACTTTATATAATGTAAGCAACGATTTTGGGATATTCAAAATTTATGCATTTACAGCTTGTTTTGTATTCAGACCTGCCACTTTTTGAAATTAATTAAAACTTGTAATTTTGCAGGCACAGATGCCAACTAGGTGCACGTAAGTCCAGGAAAGTAGTTTTTGCAAATGACTGGAAACTCCAAGTCAAATCCAGAGAGTTCCCAGGTAAATCAATCTTGAGGTTGGTGGAGGAATCCTGAGAAATCTATACACTTAATTCAGACTGCTTTTGATTTATTCACTTCCGGATTGGAACATTATTGTTAAAGGAAAAAAGAAAACTGTTTCTTAAATTGTGCATTGCACATTTGTTAGGATGGATTTGCCATGTCAGGGAGGTGTACCGATGTAAGTTAGTTTTTGCAGTCTAAGTGTTAACAGTGTTTTCACAGCCTTGCTTTAAGTGCTCCTTTAGAGTTTATGGCAAAATGGTTTGCCTTCTGCCAGATGATTTAGTGGAATATAGTGGCAGGAGCAGGTTATGCATGGCAGTAGGTATACTACAAGGCTATAGAATGTATATACTTTATTTGCTGATGTACCACCCAGGCACAGAAGCAGGTGTAGCTATCCACCAGTCACTGATGAGCACTGCACCAGGTTGCTCACATTTAGCAGGGAGGCAGTGACAAAGCTGGGTCATCTGCATTAAGAAGACCTAGAAGGAACCTTCAAGTAGAGTTGATACTGTCACTGGGGTCAAAATGATCACAACACTCAAGTATTTGCTTCCAGTTTGTTCTGGCTAGTGCAAGGAGCATTGGTGGTAACCATCAATTTACTGTCCAAGTATTAATGGAGCTAGTGAATTAGCAGGGCCTAGCCACTCTTCTGACACACCGATGAACAGCTTAAGTGTAACTGGACGACAATATTTCATCATATTGCTGAATATCTAAAAGTATAGTCTGTATTTGGTGGCATCTTCATTTTAATCTGTGTATCTGAGCACCTTGCAATGCCTTACATGAATAAAAAGGGGTGCTAACACCCTCAGTGCCATGGTACTCTGATCAGGTCAGAGCCCACTACATAGGCAGCAACCAGAAACTTTTTTCTTCTACTCACTTCAGTTGCGCCCATTCACTTTGTTTGCATAAGATGTAATAGTAAAAGTTCAGTAAAAATTGTGTATTCCATAATTAACCTCCAGTGAAGCACCAACCCCTAAAAGCACAGGTTTGATCTCCATTTTCTACTGAGTTTGCTGACGGTTGTGTAGCAGCTGAAAAACTGCAGTTGTTGACAGTGGCTCTTGATTGAAGAGGATCAGAAGTTGCTAGACACTTCATCATTGTTTGCTGATCTCTGGTTTGCAAGTACTTGTAGAATAGTTATTCTTCATTAATTTGAAAATTTTCTATTCAGTTTTACTGATGATACTTTAAAGTCTTCGGCATTCAGACCTTCCACTAAATGATCTATATAGTTTGTGAACGTTTCCTTAAATTTCATCAGTAACTTTAGAATTCCAGGCTTGTCTTTTCCCTGCAGTCTTGTTCATGGTGCCATCTTGTGGTCACATTAAACACTAAAGGTTGAGCCACTGAAGGGATCAAGTGGTGTACAGGATGTCCCACGGTTATGTGTGCCTGACTTATGGACACCCTATATATGAATGAGCTCCTATTATATATTAAATTCAAAAGTCCAATGTATGTACATATGTTTGTTCCTACGAAGAGCAGAACTAGTTTCCTATCTCTCTCCACTTCTAGTAGAAACATAGAAACATAGAAAACCTACAGCACAATTCAGGCCCTTCGGCCCACAAAGCTGTGCCGAGCATGTTCCTACCTCAGAAATTACTAAGCTTACCTATAGCCCTCTATTTTTCTCAGCTCCATGTACCTATCCAAAAGTTTCTTAACAGACCCTTTCGTTTCCGTTTCCACCACCATTGCCGGCAGCCCATTCCACGCACTCACCACTCTCTGAGTAAAAAACGTACCCCTGACATCTCCTCTATACCTACTCCTCAGCACCTTAAACCTATGTCCTCTTGTGGCAACCATTTCAGCCCTGGGGAAAAGCCTCTGACTATCTACCCGATCAATGCCTCTCATCGTCTTATAAACCTCTATCAGGTCCCCCCTCATCCTCCGTCACTCCAAGGAGAAAAGGCTGAGTTCCCTCAACCTGCTTTCATAAGGCATGCCCTGCAATCCAGGCAGCATCCTTGTAAATCTCCTCTGCACCCTCTCTGTGGCCTCCACATCCTTCCTGTAGTGAGGCGACCAGAACTGAGCACAGTACTCCAAATGGGGTCTGACCAGGGTCCTATATATAGCTGCAACAATGCCTCTTGGCTCCTAAATTCGATTCCCCGATTGATGAAGGACAATACACCATATGCCTTCTTAACCACAGAGTCAACCTACGCAGCCACTTTGAGCATCCTATAGACTCGGACCCCAAGATCCCTCTGATTTTCCAAACTGCCAAGAGTCCTACCATTAATACTATACTCTGCCATCATATTTGACCTACCAAAATGAACCACTTCACACTTATCTGGTGTTGAACTGCATCTGCCACTTCTCAGCCCAACTTTGCATCCTATCCATGTCCCGCTGTAACCTCTGACAGCCCTCTATACTATCCACTACACATCCAACCTTTGTGTCATCTGCAGACTTACTAACCCATCCCTCCACTTCTTCATCCAGGTCGTTTATAAAAATCACAAAGAGTAAGGGTCCCAGGACAGATCCCTGAGGTACACCACTGGTCACCAACCTCCATGCAATTACTCTTATGCAATTAATCTAGTAATTATTCTTATTGGTCTTATGTGTTTTTGATGCCATTCACCACAATACTTTGGAAGTATGGTTACCATATCGAGTGCTTTTTTTTGTATTTTCTGACTCACTTGACAAAATCGACCTATGGATGCCTGTAAAAACAGAACCAATTCATTACGCAGGGATGGTCTGTATTATCTTGGTGTAGTTTTTGAACACTGAGTCTCCTATCATAGCAGAAGCATATTTGGCCCACCACACCTGTGATGACAAGACTCAGGACCAGCATCTCCGCCTTCATTCTCCACTTTCAGTGTTCTTCCCCTCTCAGTGGCTCACCTAAGGTTCCAGATTTTGTGTTATTCTGTTGCTCATACATCTTCACATACTCCAGCAAAGGTGAGAAAAAGAGAATTTAAATAACCAACAGTTTTTCTTCCCCTTCTTGCCTGGAAATATTGAGGGCAGTGTACCACCTCATCATTATGGTCCCTTGAGCGCAGACAAGAAAAAAAACAAGGAGTTTTGTTTATCTCCATACCACACCAAAGGCAACATGATGGTGCAGCAGTTGGTGCTGCTGCCGCACAGCTCCAGAGGATTGGATCAAGACCTCAGGTTCTGTTTGTCTGCAGTTTGCATGTTCTCTCCATGACCATGTGTGTTTGCCCCAGATACTCTGGTTTCCTCCCACATTCCAAAGAGGAAATAACTTGCAGGGAAACGAGGAGAGGAGGAATGGGACTGATGGGATTGCTCTGCCAGGAGCCGGCAAGGACTCAATGGGCCAAGTGGGCAGCACAGTGGTGCATCTAGTATAACTGAAGTCTCACAGTGTCAGAGACCCGGGTTCAATCCTGACCTTTGGTGCTGTCTTTGTGGAGTTTCCACATTCTCCCTGTGACCGTGCGAGTTTCCCTGGTGGATTGCCTGGGATCAGTTAACTGGATACAGACTTGAAATCAAACCAGGGATTTTTCTGTACAACTGAATGCCACATTAGGCAAGATATTTAAATCATAAACCATAACATTAACTTCCAGTTTAAATTTAGCTTAATTTATTGCCTGTGGATGAAAGACCCAGCCAATTATTAAGTATATACATTAAATAAAAGATTTTAGAAACACTACTATTTCCTGGCAGAGTCCAACAATTGCAGCAATTCCTTTAACTGGCTGTTTCTGACCCACAACCCAGATTCACTACCTGTTGATCCTCCCACCCACATACTCTCAGAGGGCAGAGGGACAAGCTGACTCCCATGCACCCTGTAGACATCCAGTAAGGCACAGCAAGCTGTAAATCATTAGTAGGCATTTAAAAACTATTCAATGGTTTTAAATAATTTAAAAAATAAAAACTGTTGAAATAGTTAAGAAAAAAATTTAAATCACACGTGAACATGAGTAAATAATTAAAAGTGTTAAAATAGCTGCACTGACATTTTTCCTCAGATTTGGTGACCCCATTCATATACCAGCCTCCATGGAGTAAAGCTGAGGGCTAAATATGGAGTGCATCCAGAACCTTGCCTCAGTGAGTCACTGCTTCTCCGGTGGGCTCAGTGTCACAGCTGGCAGCCAGCTGGACCAGATTATAACCTTCAACAATTCTGATTCAGCCTGTTAACCTGAAGACTTACAACCTAACTGCTAGTGGAGGACTGCACTGTAGTTACCTGTACATTATAATAAGTTAGTATTCATCATCAGGACATAATTTCTATCATGGAGGTGCTCAGCGTTAACTAGATGATTTAATTAAAATGATATGGAGTTGAAATCAAAGATCAGTCATCTCAGTAATACCCTCGCAATAGACTTTGAGGCATTTTTAAACACATTTATAATTGTTCCCTTGAATACACATTTATAATCTATTTTTATATTATTGTGTACACTCTTAGTTCTCCCTATAACTCAGGGATATCAAAATGTTTCCTGGCTGCATCCCAATGTTGGATCTGGCCCGACTCTAGATATGTGGGTGAAAAACTTTACAAAAGTCAAAATGCTGCAATTTAACAATTCACAAATTTAATTCCAATGTGGAACTGTGATTAAAATGTAGTTATTCCTCAATTTACAAAAGTGATATGATCCTGGAATACGTTTCATTAAGCAGGATTTTGCCACGATCTTAGAAAATAGTGCAGCAGCGTTGAGGAGACATATAGCCTACTCCTGCTCCCAATTCATACGTTCATCAATTGAAAAAGCTGGGAGAAATACATTATGGGTATTTCAGTACAGTCTATTCCTATGGATGGCATGCTATTTGTTATGGTGAAAAATGGCTGCACAAATCAAAGACATACTTCCAAAGAATCAAGTGAAAATTCAGAAATTGTTTGCAAATTGAGGAATTACTGTATTTTAAGATCACCTCAGTGCCACCAATCTGATGAGCAGCTTAAGCTAAGTTCTTGATCAGTTACGTTCTGTATGTCACCAACATTTGGTCAATTCTACAATAAATGTCACAACACACTTAAACATTTACTTTCTTTGTCAGGCCTATGTGTGCTAATTGACTATTGTGTTGATTTTTAGTAACAGAGCCAAATGGCCAGTAACAATTCGGTTTGTTTTATATCCTGGCCCAACTTTCTCTTCTTATACTAAAAGCAACCAGATTTTTCACCTCTGCTCAGATAGACTTCTTTTGTCTAATGTCTGTAAGAATTCCACGTGGTAAGAATTTGGATATTGGAAACCTATTTGGTTAATTGGTTTATTATTGTCACATGCACCAAGATACATTGAAAAGCTTTGTATGCATGTCATCCAAACAGATCATCCTGTACATAAGTACATCGAGGTAGTACAAAAGGAAAAAAAAAACAGAATGCAGTTATAATTATAATAATAATAGTGTTATAGTTACAGAGAAAGTGCAGTACAGGTAGGCGGTTAGGTTGCAAGTGCCATGATGAGGTAGATTGAGAGATCAAGAGTTCATCTTTATCATACAAGAGGTCCATTCAAGAGTCGTATAACAGCAGGATAGAGGCTGTTCTTCAGCCTGGTTGGATATGTTTTCAAGCTTTTGTATCTTCTGCCCAACGGAAGGGGAAAGAAGAGAGAATGTCCGGTGTGGGAGGTGTCCTTGATTATGTTGGCTGCTTTCCCGAGGTAGTGTGAAGTGTAGACAGAGTCATTGGAGGGGAGGCTGGTGTTCATGACAGACTGGGCTGTGTTCACAACTATCTGCGTTTCCTTGCGGTCTTGGGCAGAGCAGTTGCCATACCAAGCTGCGATGCATTCAGATAAGATGCTTTTTATGGTGCATCCATTAAAGTTGATGAGGGTCATTGGGGGCATGCCAAATTTCCTTAGCCTTCTGTGGAAGTAGAGGTGCTGGTGTGTTTTCTTGGCCATAGCGTCTTAGTGGCTAGAGAGAATTTGGGGTCCAAAGGTTTGGAATAGGTTATTTTTTTAATGAGAGATAGGTTCTTATTGGAACATCTAGATCTATAAGTAACAGCTTGGATATCTTGGGAGGTAGAAGATAAGAATTATTTAATATAAGTGGGAGCAAGAGTGCACCCTGTACAACTAATCTTGACAACCCCATTAAATTGGCAACACTCTAAATATTTTTTTTTAACAAATGGAAACCACAAATGGGTTTTTGTGATGCTGTCCGCCTGCCAGAAGAGAACTCCACATAGCTTACAGGGGTTTCCACTCAAGGAATAGAATTCAGAAATTCCCAACATGACTTGCTTGCAAACTCTGAACTAGGATGCCAACTAGCTGAAGTTGAGTTGTTAGCATGGAGGATTCTGACTGTGTCTTGTGAATTCCTGATTTCAGACACATAGGATAAGAATTCACATAGGGGAATGAGAGTATGTAAGAAAGCTGGTAAGTTGGTGTACCAAACAACCTTAAGCATTTTGAAACATTGCTAGTTAGTGTACAGTTAGCTATAGAGATGGTTTTGCCAGCTTAGAGCTCTGATGAACTGCTTATGTTGTTGTTTATCATCCTGATTACAAATGAAACTGTCGGAAAGAATTTACCCTGCTTTTCTTTCCCTGAATATGAAAAGACACTTGTCCTGACAGCTGACAACTTATCAAGTCAAGGATTGCAGCTTGGTGCTAAAAGAAATTGATTGGAAAGGGCCAAGAGGTGTACTTATGCCCTATAATTTCCGGGGAGAAATAATGGTAAGACTGATCACCATTTTAATGGAGGAAATCTAATGGCAGCTTCTGGAGTGGGCACAGGCACAGTTAACTGCAGCAACCAAGAAGCTGCTTTCAGTGAACCTTGAATCCTTCACAAGGAATACTGCTTTGTGGACCCCTCCTGAGTCAGTGAACTGCTGGAAACCACAGCTACCGTGTAAGAATTCTCAGGACAAAAAGCCTGGCCAATTTTGTTGCATGATGTGTGAGAGAGTTTTAATGGTGTATTAAGCTATATTTCTGGGTTAACAACCCCTCTGGCCCTAAAATTCTAATGTTATGTGTGTCTTGTCATCCTCTTATAATTATTTCAAAATTTGCTTTAATTTGTTTTTAAAAGTTCTGATATTTTAGCTTTTAACTTAATGTTATGTGTATCTATCAATTTTTATTCACCAGTCTTAAAATGTTTAAAATGTTATTGAGGAACTCCTTTTTATTTTCAGGTTATTCAGTGTGAGAATTCTTCAATTTGAGCCTGTTTGATGACTTCATTGTTGCTGGCTGCCTGAAATCTTCTGGAGCTGATGCCAGCAGTTAGATGTTGAGAATGGTGAAATCCATGCTTGTCTTTTGACCCTCATCTCTAACCACAAAATTTAAAAACACAGCGCAAGAAGAGACCTAGAGTGAAACGCCAAGGGAGAGTTAGCTGGACATTTGGACAAGGGGAAAGTGGAAAGCTTGAGAGGTATGAAAGATAGGGAAATGTATAGAATTTGTGGACCTTTGGCGCAGACAAGCCAAAGCATCTCATGATGTTCTACACATCCTTGTGTTCTTAAAATAGTAACTTCGATTTGATTCACATAGTATGCAGTTAATTAACCGAAATGTTAAAAAAAATAAAGGTATCAGGAAGGACCCTGATTCAGTGTTTCCTTCTTCCCCACATTTCAGACTGGGCTGGATAAAAACACCGATTGATTTCATCCCATGTACTTCATTTAGCATGAGATACTGAGAATAATTGCTGCTTGATATAACCTCTATTGTAGCTACAGTCCTAACTTGGCACAGGCAAGAGATCAAAGCTGGAACTTGCAATATAGTATTCCAACACTGGACATCAGCAGGCAGAAATACTTGTTTGAAAATCTAACTTGCTCTCAGGACAAATTGCCAATACATTATGGCAATACATTATTGCCAATATATTATTTTAAATTAGAATTGTTTTAATCAACTAATATATTGGAACATTTCATTTGTCATCTACTGCCTCCAGAAGCAATATAATCTTAAATATGCTAACATTGTATAAACTCATATATTTACTTCAGCTGAGATGAATTATATATTAGAAAGAGTTTGTCTTCAAAAAGACAAGTTCCTGAAAAAGATAAAAATAGTTACACATCAAGTGATATTATTGTCCTATAAATGCTGCAATATGTTTATTTAGCAAGGCTTAAAAGTGATGTGGTTTCTTGCTGCATGGATCAAATAAACGTAAGAGCTCCAGTTGTATGGCAGCAACAGCTATCTTTTACTGTTGATTTAGGTTCAATAGATGTAAAGATATCTTAGCTCTCCAGTGATCCCAGCATTACTTTTTACTGTACAGGAAGTGGAGTAAATGAATTGGCTCTACACTTTGGATACAGTTGCCTACTTGGAAAGTTGAATTTACCCCTCTGACAGCCTACAAGTTTCTATACGCGGTAGTGTAGCGGTTAGCGTTACGCTATTACAGCGCCAGCGACCCCGGTTCAATTCCAGCCACTGTCTGTAAGGAGTTTGTATGTTCTCCCTGTGTCCGCATGGGTTTTCTCCGGGTGCTCTGGTTCCCCAGAACACTATGCAAAAGATCCATTTCACTGTGTGTTTTTGATGTACATATGACTAATAAAGATATCTTGTCTTATCTTAACTCGAATATGAACTTGCTGCCAACTTTCCCTAAAAAGATGCTGGAAGGAATGAAAGTGCCAGGTTCTGAATGTACTCGGGCAATAACCAAACAATTGGAATAATAATTCTTTTGCCTTGATTATCACTTAGCTATATGAATGATAGAAGCAGTTTCATGTCTGCATGTCACTTTGAGCGTCTAAGGAACCTAGCCAGCTGGGATTGAGCAACTGCAAATGGGTCAACATTTCTCTGGAAGTATACGATACTCAATTATTTGAGTGATAAGGAGATGTCAAAGATTGAAGTCCTCATGAGCATCTTGTGTACAGATCATGAAGGAAAATCTGATTTATAAGCTGTAATATATTCTGCAATTGTAATACAGATTGACTAGACAGGGGTGTGTGCACCTTAAGATATTCAGGAAAGGTTGTCAAGGTAAAGTTGGCATGTTAAGAGAAGGATATAATGAGAATTTTAAATCTTTGTTACATACCACCTTACACGGCACAACCATGATGATGTACAAACGTCTGATTAACTGTACTATTGGCTGCAGAGTATCTTGGCAACGCCGACTAGTCATCATTTCCACTGCTTGCAGGTAACTGCGCATTTTAGACATCACACAGGAGTTCTGTGAAATCATGCGTTTACTGTAAATGTCAGCTGCAACACTTACAAAATTAATACTCATTAGAAAGCATTTATTTCACAGAACTCTAACTACAATGTGCAGAAAGTAAACAACCCTTCACAATTCATCAATAATTAAAAATATCAATAACTTAAATTGTGATTAATCCGTTGAGTTCATGCTAATGTGTAGAATATACATTTTCTAAACATCCCTGAAAATAAGTATTCATTTTAAAGTCTGGTCTGCTTCATAATGTGGCTCATTGCCCATTTCTTCAATGATTCCTTAAAAAGAGGTTCACCTAGCCTCACATGGATCCTCCATTTGAATATTTTAACCCTTTTTCTCGAACTACTTCTTTTGATGGTTGTTTATTATTTCGACCATTAGTAATGAATTGCATAAAGAAAGTTAAAACATGTACAGCTTTAGGATCATGTATCTTCAAGGCTTGGAAAGAACCAAAAATTAATGAAGCTATTATTGGAAGGTTAAATCAATGTAAATTGATTTGGGTGATGTTCTTTTTCTGGAGACAAAATCGTTAGACAGCTGGGCGATGGTAAAACCAAAACTCTATGCTGATTTAGGAGTTTCAACTCTCTCTTTCTTGGAGCAAAAGCATCTTTAATAATTACCATTGGATGATGAGTAACAAGGAGTAGTAATGTAATGAAAAAGCCAATAGCAATGAATTAAGGTTCAGTTTGTATACAGTGCAAATAATCAAAAGGAGAAATAGCAATGTACAATATTCTTGAGTGCTAATGATGCAAAATTTGAATAAATCCCTTAATGCACCCTCATTAATTTTAAGCACCTATCATCAAATAATAAATCTATTTCATTCAAACATATCACCTCTTTATAATCAGTACAGTACGCTGTCATTTAACTTTAAATTTATAATCCTTCCAAACAAAGTATATCTACAGTGATATATACTATCTATTGGAGGAGAATGAATACAACTCACATGGATGTCTATGTTCAGGCTGGGCAGATTAGCAGCACAACATTTCTGGAAATGATTGAAGGAAAAGACAAAAAGTTAATTTAACTTTTCAAAAGATAAAAGTCCCGTTGCCTCATCCCTCAATAGTGAAGACTAGGTACTCACTGTAAAATGTTCAGTCTGCAGGTTTTCCATGCTGTTATTGATTTCTTTCCTCATGCTCACTATCTTTGAATAACAAGTTCAGGGGGTTGCACTGGCAACCAGTGCAGCAGAAAACAACAAGATCAAGTCCAAGGGTAGCAGCATGCTGGAAAACAACTCAAGTTATTAGTGACAAGAGCAGTCCAGCATAGACATTAAATACTGCAGGACTTGTCACCAGAACCTGCTGTTGGTCAAATCATGGATGATTACCGGAATCAAAATACTTATGCAACTTTAAAAAAAAGTCGTGGAAAAATCCGGATGTTTTGGTTTAACAGTTTTAACTGCTGCCAATTATTCATACTATGATTACATAGAGAACTTGCCTATCTTAAATACAGACTTTTAAATATATACACTAACCATAAACACAGAATCTTTTATATATTTTAAGTGCAGAAAGAGTGTATAAATTTCAGTTCAGAAAATGTCACTAACCAAACACAGCTTAACAAGAGAGAGCCCTGTCATTTTTGGAACAAACGGAATGTCCATTAGTGCAGTGTTTATGCAGAAATGTTCCAAATTTTACATCTTTGGTCTTTAAACAGTAAAGTTCTGTTCTTTGATCGTAAACATAATCCCATATGAAATGAATACTTTCATTCAAGCATGTTTGTTGCTGTGAAAATTTTGTCTGTTAAAAGCCTTTACAGTATCTTAATTTGAAATGGCTAAGCAAACCATTCAATTTGTTGTCTTACATAAAAGATATATAAATCTTGCATTTCTAATTGCATTTAACTGATAATATTCAATTCACGTCAAAATTTGAAGGTGGTGAGATTGAGAAGGAGAACTCTGAGTCCCTCAGTTTCCACAATTAAAAATAGAAATACTGGAACAATCTCACAGATCTATCAATACAATCAATGGAAGATCTCAGCCCAAAAAAATGATATATTTTTCTTTTACATAGTACAGCATATGAACAGGTCCTTCAGCCCACAATGTTGTACTGAACTAATTAAGCTAATAATACCTAATTAAACTAATCCCTCTGCCTGCACATAGTCCATATCCCTCCATTCTCTGCATATTCATGTGTCTATTAAGAGCCTCTTAAGCGCCTGTATCATATCAGCTCTATCACAGGCACAAACCTCCCCACCATCGAGGACATCTTCAAGAGGCAGTGCCTCAAGAAGGCAGCATCCATCACTAAGGACCCTCACCATCCAGGACATGCCCTCTTCTTGTTACTACCATTGGGGAGGAGGGACAGAAGCCTGAAGACCCACACTCAATGATTCAGAAACAGCTTCTTCCTGTCTGCCATCGGATTTCTGAACAATCCATGAACCCATGAACACTACCTCGTTATTCCCTTTTTTTGCACTACTTTGTAATTTATCATAATTTTATGTCTTTGCACCATACTGCTGATGCAAAACAACAAATTTGAGGTGATCAAAGTCAGTAATAATAAATCTGATTATGATTTGGACTCTGGTGGTGTTGATTAAAAGGAACTTATGCCAGGGTCATTTCTTTAACATAATATCATTAGCATTTATCTGACTTGTAGGACAGACAGGTGGAGTGTTAGATAATGTTGCATGGGAAGGAGGGCACCTCCAACAATGCAGCATGATCTTAGTACTGCAATGATTTGATAGCTAGGTTATGTATTCAAACCATGAAGTAATGATTATCTTATGCATCTGCACTGCATTATCATTCTTCCTAACTAATACCACTGTGAGACCTTAAAAGGCAAGCAGTCATTGCTGTAAGTATACACCTCCAAGTATACTTCCAACTGTCATAAGGTTCCTAATTATAATTTTAATTTGCAAAATTTCAGTGCTTTAACAAGGGCTGAATGCTGATTCCGATATGAACAAAAGTTTACAATGATTTCAGAGGCAACAACACATTGAAGTACTTGAAAGAGAGGCTGAAGATGGTGGGTGAGTTTGCAAGTCAAGGCCATCAAGGATTTTTTCTGTGAAGGGGTTGATGACAGCAAATTTGTTAGGGAATAGTATCTGAGGAGAGGAAATCATTAATAATATCCGTGGTCAGGAAAGAAAGTTGTGTTCTTGCATTTCAGTAGGAATTGGGACAAGAGAGCAGGGGGTTGGTCTAATGGACAGGATAAGTATGAAGACACATGAGGGAAGAAAGGAGAGAAACTATAGAAAGTTGCAACTTCAGGGAAACATAGAATCTTTGATAAAGGTTGAATTGGTGAATGAAAGTAAAGGAGACGTGCAGGGGTAGCTGAGTGGACAGACTCATTTTCGGTCACAAAGGTGTTAATAAGCTCCAGACCAGAAAAACTATGCAACCATTTTGAAAACTTGGGATTACATCTCATACTTTTCTCAGAAATGATCATGAAGACAATGTCACTAAGATTCCATTGAATTTTATTTCATAGAATTGCCACATTAAAACATAGTATTCTCAAGGTAATAGCAATATTGGAATAGTCATTATTTATTCCACATGAAAAGGTGGTGTTAGGTCTTCTTAATCTGCTGCAGTCTATGTGATATAGGCATGCTCATAATGCTATTGAGTAGGATGTTTCAGCAATATGGCCCAGTGACAATGAGGGTGTAATTTTAAGGTAAATTTGGTGATGATGGTTTTTCCTTGTATCTGTTGTGCTGTTCATCCATGTGGTGGAGATTGCATATTTTGGAGTTGGCATCTAGGAAGCCTTGTCCTATTCTGCAGTACCTCCTGCAAGTTGTATAGATTGCAGCAATGGCATTCCCATGCTGATGTATAGCTGCCAGTCAATCAGTTTGTTCCAACTGCATCCATCCAAGCAAATGGAACATATCATATCACGCTGTGCTGTGTCTTGTAGGTGAGAGGCTTTGAGGAGGTGGTTCAGCTCGAAGCATCAGCACTGTTGATCCCTCTCAGAATTGTGCATGTCTCAATAAGATAACCTCTCATTCTTCTAAACCTAGTTAAGCGTAAGCCAATCTTATCCATTCTCTCTTCATAAGACAACCCTTTATCCCAATATGATGAGGGAATTGGTTAATGGTTTAGACATTGAATTTTGTGGGGAAGTGGTTTTTATATCTTTTGTTGCAGATTATTAATTACTACTTGTCGATATGAGTGTTGGTTACCACTTTCACTTTAGGGGATGTTGTCCAACTTTCTTGCATGTGAGCATAATTTGCTTCATTGCTTCAAACAAATGAAAACAAGAATTTTAAAATACAGCTTTTGATGAACTTGGATCTTGCAGGCTTGATGGGTGATAGGTAACCTAATTTTTCGGGCTACAAGTGTCATTGGCAAGGCCAGCATTTATTTTCCATCCCTCAATTACCCTGAGAAGGTAGTGGTGAGCTGCTTTCTTGGACAGCTGGTCTCCTTCTGGTGAAAGTGTTCCACAGTGCTCTAGATCCAAGAGTTAGATCCAGTGCCCATGAAGGAATGGTGATATATTTCCAAGGCAGAATGATGTGTGACATAGAGGGGAACCTGTAGATGGTGGTGTTTCCCCCATACATGTTTCTCCTTTCATTGCCGCTAGAGGTTGCACACTGTACTTGTACAGGATGCTATGATTGTGACAGATTTGCATAATCAATTTCAACTCAGACCTTTTCATTTACCACCTTTCATCTGCTTAACACTGTCCATTTAGATTTAAAGGGAAGTTTTCTTTTAAATAGCTGACATTTTTTCTTGGCATCCTGAATACCTGCTGTCTATTTCCACTGCGGATTTGTATGGCCTCTGTGCTGCTGAGCTGGAGGAGAAAAGCTAGATTTCCTCACCTGCTCATTCTTGTGATTGAAGAATGGGATGAGGGACGCTCTGTATCAGTATTTTTAGACGATCCACAGGTCTGAATTAATGGGTTGCAGAGTTTAACCACAGAGAATAATTTTGACTTCCATGGCAGTGTTATACCAGCAGATGTCACCTTAGAGCACTGGTTACTTTTTCAGAAATAGGGAATAGCCTTCGAACTAGCAGATGGAGAGAAATCATAAATGTACAACTCTTAGGAAAATATGTTTTAAATGAAATGCTATGCAACAGTATTTAACACTTGACTGGTTAAGTTGTAATGTGGTTAACTAATTTCTGCCTTATGTACAAACAATTATACTAAATAAATTAATTCCATATGTGCATAGATCTTTGAAAGAGGTAGCTCATGTTGAGAGAGCAAATCACGGGGAATCTTAAGGTTCTTAACAAAAGCAAAAACTACTAAAGCAGCAAAGTTATGTTGAACCTGTTATGTTGAAATACTGGTTACGTCATAACTGGAGTAATGTGTCCAATACCCATTACCCAACTTTGAGAAGGATGTGAAGATCCCAGAGATGACAGATGCAGGAATTCATCTGTAGGAATGGACCAAAGAAACTGAGCTTGTTGTCTTTGGATCAGAGAAAATTGAGAAGACCTGCAGAGGGTGGTAAACACAGACCAGTCTATCACAGGCTCATCACAAGCTTCAATCCAGTCCATCTTCACAGTGTGTTGCTTCAGGAAGGCCAACAGTATTGTGGCCTGCCACCCTGGCCATTGCCTTTTCTCTCTTCTACCTTCTGGGAGAAAATACGGGAGCTTGAAAGCCCAGACATCCCGACTTAAGAACAGCTCCTTCCCCACTGCTATCAGACTGAATCAATCACCTCTTTCACGCCCCCTTTCCAGTGCTGCTGCCATGTTCTCAAACTCTTAATTCCACCTCTCTCAATTATTCTGTTATTGTCACTTTAGCTTTTCTTTTTGCACCACTTCAGATTGCACAACTATCTTTGCAGCATTCTGTTGCTTTGTGCTTGTCACTATTTATTGTTGTATTTATTATCATGTATGATGTTTACTCTGTGAGCTTCACAACTGCAAAAAAATTTGGTTGCCCCCTGGTGTATATGACAATAAACTAATCTAATCTGATTTGAAGAGATTTGATTGAGACGTACAGGCAGATGGGTGTTTGTACAGGAGAGCTGTTCCCATTGGTGGATGTTTATGGGCCAGGGCAGGTATTTAAAACTTTAGTCAAAAAAATACAAGAAGAATTTTGGAAAGAAACTTCTTTACTCAGGGACTCGTTCTGATCTGGAAGATGTGGAAATAGAATCAGTCAGTGGGTTCAAAAGGGAATTGGAAGAATAAATTGTGGGGCTGCGGGGAAGGAACAGGGGAATGAAACTGGCAGAATTCGTCTACTGAGAGCAGACATGGATTCAATGGGCTTTAATGAACCCGTGGTTGTGTTTAAGGTATTTGATACACTCATATAAAATTCTTAAAAGTCCCATGCCCAACACTGACTTCATATCCTTGAAGTCTGTTTATTATACTCGTCTCTGTAATTTTCCGGAAGCATCAACCAGTGAGAGAGTGCTTTTGTTTTCCTTATGTCGATGTTTGGTCCGCTCTCTTTAACCATTCGTATTCTGAATATCCTTCATTTTTGGTAAACCAGATCCCTCTTTGCGGCGGCGTTATATAGATGCAAGCTGTTCTTGTAGTTACGCGAGGGATACGTGCTCCACTCGCAACGCGATGACAAGTTGTTTCCAGTAGAGGCGAGCAATTAAACTGACTGTCTGACATCTCACCCAGCCGAGAGCGCGAGAGAGAGACACCTGCAGCAACTTCAGATCCCGCTCATTCCGACCCTACAGCTTCTAGTGAGCACAAACACAGCGGCGATAAAAGCATTGCAACCGGTCTCCACCACAGCACTGTACAAAGATCAAAACTTCCAACTCCCAACCAATGCCAAAACTGAACAATTGTGAAGATTTGTAACGCCTAAAGATTGACAACAAGGCGGTGCAAAGATGATTCAGTGATGCAACCATTCCCCGCACAGCGAACTCTTCCCTAGTCAGCCGGCTCCCCAGCAACTCGGAAACTGCACTTGGAACCCACCAGACCAGGGTAGGACAGAGGACCTGCGAGATTTTTTTGACCTTTGGACAAGTTCTTCGGGAAGAGGCGGAGAGAGGTGGACTGGCGGCGGTGACCGGGCATCTCCTCGTGACCCGCTGCGCTGACAAAGCCTCGCCTCATCACACTGTGTTTCGGAGACCCTGCTGCTCGGCGGCGGCCGGGTGGTCGCAAGGTAGGACGTCAGAGCATCACCGATGCCTCCTATCAGCTGCTGATCTTCCGCCGGATAATGTAACCGAGCCGAAGATGGGAGCCAACCATTCTCATAAAACGCCGGTGTTTGATGAGGACGAGGACGGTAAGAAGGCTCAGTTTACTCAACACAAACTTTAGGTCCTTTTTATTTGCGCCTGTGGCACTCACCTGCTTCCACCAATCCCTGGAATTAATCGTAATTGGACTGTGTACCACAACTAAAGGATCGAATCAATCCACATTTTTTTTTACTGTTACCAACGTGTTTGTCGCTTTCATAAACTATCTGAAATGTAACCGATCTAATATCCTTCGAAAATAAGGCACTGTGTGGTTGCAGCACGGAACCAGGCACTTCGGCCCAACTCGTACATGTCGCCCAAGTTGCCTGACTGAGCTAGTTCCATTTGCCTGCATTTGGCCCATATCCCTCTAAGCCTTTCCTATCCATGTAACTGTCCAAATGTCTTTGAGAGTTCGAGAGGAAAGAGGGAAAGGCAACTTCAGCAGATTGGCGCCCTTACAATGTGTAATCCCCCAAATAAGCAAAACAGTAAAAACATTTAGATTGATTAGACACCATAGTCATAGAACATAGAACAGTACAGCACTGGACAGGGCATTCAACCCACGATGTTGTGCTGATCTTGACGCAGATTTATACTAAATATCCTCCTTTTGTGTATCATTCATAGTCCTCCATTCCTTTCATATTGATGTGTCTATCTAAAAGCCTCTTAAATGCCACAAAACTGCCTGATTCCACTGCTACCCCGGTAACCCATTCCAGGCACCTACCACACCCTGCGTAAAAAAAAAATTGCCCCTCATGCCGCCTTTAAACTTTCCCCCTCTAAAAGCATGTCCTCTGGTGTTTGACATTTCTACCCTGAGGAGGAGATTCTGACTGTCGTGGTACACAGTCCAATCACTTGTATTTTAGGAAATAAAACAGAAAATGCTGTAAAAAGTCAGCAGGTCAGGCAGCAATGCATGGAAACAAAATCAATATTTCAGGTCAGAGGCCCTTCATCAGAACAGATGAAGGTCCATTGACCAGAACCATTAACACTATTTCTCTCTCCCACAGATGCTGCCTAAGCTTCTGAATGTCTCCAGCATTTTGTTTTTATTTCAAATTTCAGATCTGCAGAATTTTTATTTTTATTTTTAATTTGTAATTCAGGGTCTATTTGTTTTCTGTAAAGGTTTGCTGGTTTTTCAGAAAAAGCCACGAAAACTACATATGATCTAAGATTTAATAATAATACCTTAAGAAAGACAAATCTCCTGCACTTCTCCTAAAGCTGCTGCCTCCTTGCCCATCTGTTCCTCTGATCGTCATACAGAACGTAGAACAGTACAGCACGGGAACAGGCCCTTCAGCCCACAATGTCTGTGCCAACTAGGATGCCAATCTAAACTAATCTCACCTGCCTGCATATGGTCTATATCTCTCCACTCCTTGCCTCTCCATATGCCTGTCTAAATCTGCCCAATGGGAAGAAGACAGGCAGACTTAGACAGGCACATGAACAGCCAGGGAATGGAAGGATATAGGCAGGTTCAAGAAGTTTGAAGGAGAAAGCCTGTATTGTGAGTAGAAAGGCTGAAGATGCCTTTCTTCAGGACTCAAGAAGGGTCCTGAAGTGAAATGTTGACTGCCTGCTTTTCTCCATGGATGCTGCCTAGCCTGCTGAGTTCCTCCAGTATAGTGTTTTTCATCAGAGTTAATATTTCAGATTGCAGACCTTTCATCGGAACTGGAAAATTGAGGAACCAAACATGTTTTAAGTTGCAGAGAAGGAGAGGGGTGGAGGTTTGCTGGATTTTTGGGAAAAGTTATACAAATTACATGTGACCTACACTGGGGGTGGAGAGTGCTGGGGAGGGACTGGAAGAAGTGATCTTCCTGCTGGAGAAGCTGCAAAACAGATGTACAAAGGGAATGCCAAAACTGAGACCTGTCAGCAAAGATTTAACTGGCTGAGGTTTTTTTCTGTACAATGTTGAGGGGTGGCCAAAAAAAGTTAAGTATGAGATCGCATTTTGGCTGAGTTACTGGACCAGTACTCCAGAGACCTGAATTACTGATCTGAAGACATTAGATTAGATTCTTACCATGGCAGCTGAGCCATTTAAATTGTTAATTAAATAGATCTGGAATAAAAAATCCAGTATCAGTGGTGGTGAGCATGCAATAACTCACCTGGTTCAATAATATCCTTAAGGAAGAAAATCTGCTTTGTTAGCTAGTACAAACTATTAGCAATACAGATACACAGTGAAGTGGCTGACTATTAACAGCACTCTGAAATATTAGGATGTGCCAAGGATTATTAGGGTCTATGGGGCTTTAACAATATTGAGATGGTTTGGTTTGAAAGTTCACAATTATAGTAAAAGTTAATAAGAAAGTGCTTGGCATAGAGTCATAGAGTGATACAGCATGGAAACAGGTGCTTTTGTCCAACTTGTCCACGCCAACAAAAGGGTCTATCCAAGCTAGCCCCACTTGCCTGCATTTGGTCTGTGTGCCTCTTGGCCTTTCCTGTACATGTACCTGTCCAAATGTCTTTTAAACATTGTAATTGTACCTTCGTCTATACTTCCTCTGGCTGCTTGTTCCATAGTATCTGCCGCAGATGTACTACCCATAGTCCCTGGGAATCTCTGGAACTGACCTAACTCCTTAAAAGGAATGGCCTGTGGTGTCATCAGGCATTTGTGAGAGTGGACTGGAGTTTGAACCTGGGCACTGGATACTAAGCCCCAATGACTCTGCAGAGTCTTCCTCAAGAACATCTGAGAACTTGTGGCAAAATGGAAAAACCGTTCTGCAGACTCATCAGCATCTACCTGATGTTGATATCTTACATTCTACATCCTAGACACCCCCATTATCATTCCTGGCCAGGTCCTATTCCATCGGCAGTGTAGACACATCAAAGGCACAGCTTTCCTATGGCTCTTCCAGGGCCACAGGAAAAAGGAGTGGCCCTTGAAGATCTTAACATTGACTCTGCACTCATTGAAGCATCATGTACTAAGGTCAAATGCGAATATGGAAGTATCTTGGTATCTCCCACTGTCTCTCTGCAGATGAATCAGTGCTAGTACATTCATGTTGAACATCACCTAAAAAGAAGCAGTATTAGTAGATAGTGCACAGAATGGACTCCATGTTTATTGTATTTTCCATGTTTATTGCCAAATGTGGGTTTACAGCAGCACTATTGACTGAGTTGCCAGAATCCTGAAGAATGTAACAATTAGATTGTGCCTACGACAGCAAGTGAGAGAAACAGCATGGGACAATCTTGTTTGACTTTGGCCTCATACATCTACCTGGGGTAGATGCATCTATTTATGACAGTAACGGTAGGACTGATCTCTGCACAGTCCTTGTTGAAGTGAAGCTCAATTTTCATGCTGAGATTAGCCTCCATTGTGTTGTGAGCACCAATATGATGCTGAAAGGGAATAGTTTCAGCTCAAAACTTGGATCAAGTGCAGCACTGTAAGTCTTCAGCAGCTGCAGAATTGTACCCCATCACAATTTGTGGACTCATGGCCTGGCATATCCCTCAACTTACCATTACCACAAAGCCCCTATACTTGACAAACTTTGGTTAAATGAGGAATGTAGAAGAGCATAGCAGGAGCAGCACCAGGTGGACCTAAAAATGAGAAGCCAACTGAGTGAGGTTATGACAAAGGTCTGTATGTGTACCAGACAGGGGAAGCAATCTGTTATACCCAGAGCTCAGCAATCACACAACCAATGGATCAGAAAGTCTGAAGTCTTGCCACATCTTGTCATGAATGGATTTATGCTGTGAACAGGAGGAGGCCCCATGAACATCTCCATCCTCAATAAAAGCAGAACACAGCACCTGAATGCAAAATACATGCCTGTGTTTTTCGCAACCACTAGAAATGCTGAATGAGTGATTCCATTTGGTCTCCTCATTGATTGTTTTCATTGCAGAGGTCTCTCTTCAGCCAAACCAATTCACTCCACAAGGCTATAGGAAGGATGTGATTAAGCCAGAGAGGGGTGCAGAAAATATTCACAAGGATGTTGCTGGGACTGGAGGGCTTGAGTTATGAGGAGAGACTGGATAAACTGTGTCTGCTTCCCCTGCAACAAAGGGGGCTGAGAGGTGACCTTATAGAAGTTTATAAAATCACGAGGGGCATAGATGTGGTAGTTAGTAACAGTCTTTTTCCCCAGGGTAGAGAAGTCTAAAATTAGAGGGCATAGGTTTATGGTGAGAGGGAACAGATTTAAAGGGGATCAAAGAGGCAAGTATTTCTCACAGAGGGTGGTGGATATTTGGACAGGTTCATAAATAGGAAGGGTTTAGACGGATATGGGCCATATGGAAGGAAAATTGATCCAGCTCAGGTAGGCACCTTGATTGGTATGGACAAGTTGGGTTGAAGGGCCTGTTTCTGTGCTGTGTATCTCCCTCTCGCTCTCTTGATCTCAGAAGCTCTGTGACTTCCTGGTTATAATGCTGAAGAGCCAGTGGTCCAGAAAGAGAATCACTTTTAGCAGCTGCAACACTGACGGCTAACCAGTAAATGGCAAGATTACCAACCCAGATAAATGCCACTCTTACCTGACCAATTACTGTCTCATCAGACCATCCACCAGCAAAGTGAAAAAAGGGTTGTGATAGAAGAGCACTTACTCAGCAATAACCTGTTTCTGATGCTGAGTTTATGTTCTGGCAGGATCACTCAACTCCAAGTTGAGTTACAGCCTTGCTCTAAACATGGACAGAAGGGTTAAGTGTGACGTGAAGTGACTTTTCTGAAATAACAATTGTAACATGGGCAGATGACTGACTTCACGTTCTCCTCCAAGTCTCACATTATCCAGTGGGGGACACTTATCATCACATGTTAATAGGATAAGATCCTGGAATTCTCTACCTAACAGAAGTGATTTTAGTTCTAGATACTGTTTCTTCAGCAAGGTAACCAGAAGGTCACTGGGCCTACACCTGCTTCACTTTATCACTCAGAATGCAGTAGCTTAAGAAGGCATCTGCTTACCATCTTGTCAAAACAATTTTGCAAGCACAATAAATGTTTTATGTGATGTAACAAAACATTAATGAAATAATTAAAGAATAAAGTTTGATAGGTAGGAGGGAAACTGCTTCCACACATGGATACCAAAGAGAGCATTGTAAGATAGTAACAATTAAATTCAGTAAGGAATTCAGGGCAATCTTTTGTAAGCAGGAAGGGGTTAGAATATGGGACTTGCTACCATGTGGAGTAGTCATGGTGAGTAGCATACTGTATGCACATTAAAGGGGAAGTTGGATCAACTCATGGAAGAGGATGCAATAAAGGACATGTTGACAGGGTCAGGTGAAATGGAGAAAGCTTTTGTGGAGTACTGACACTGACCAATTTCTGTGTCATGTGTATCATGTAATTTTTAATTGATAAGATGCATCTTGGCTGATGCAGAAAGCCACTGCTTATTGCCCACTCCTCTGTGTCCTGAACTGGGGGGTTACTGGGCCATTTCAGAGTCAACCACATTGGGGAGTCTGGGGTTATGTAAAGGCCAGACTAGGTAAGAATGGCAAAACTCTTGCACTGAAGGACATTAATAAAACAGATAGGCTGCCTCAACAATTCAGCAATTTGCAGTTTCATGTCACCATTTCTTAAAGATATCTTCTAAAGCTGGTTTATTTAATGAATTTATATTCTCAAGATGATGTAGTGGGATTTGAACTCATGTATACTAATCCATTACCCACTGTACTATTGTATTCATCGTGGATGGAGGTTGGTAGGTGGTAATCACCAGGAGTTGGAGGGGACAAAATATTCGTACTTTTCCTGATGCAGTTTGTATCTTATATGTAAAACTCTGTCATATAATTAACTTTGTTCTCTGGGATGCATCCATCTGTTATCATATGAAAGTGAGAAATGTAAAACAAAACTGAAGTGTCTGATATTACCTCGCTCTTTCAACTCGCTAAATATTTCACTTTTTTGGGCAGCAGTACAAGACCATGGCTTTTTTTCCTTTAGTTTCGAAAACAAAACCATTCTCTCCACATGATGTGGATGGCACTGTCAAAACCAACATTAATTTCCTGGAACTGCTGGAAATACTCATCAGGTCAGGCTGCACCTATGGGAAGAGAAACAGTTTTCTGGTTGAAGATCTTTCATTCTGACACTGACCTGAAACATTAACCCTGTTTCTCTCCCCACAGACACTGCTTAACCTGTTGAATGTTTCCAACATTTTCTGTTTTTATTCTAGATTTTAAATATTTATTATCCATCCTTAATTTTACCATACTGTGTGTCTTGCTCTTTCAGAGGCCAGTTTTGAATCAACCACATTAATGTGTCTGGTGTCACATGTGGGCTATATTAGTGAGAATGGCAGGTTTCCTTTCCTGATGAACATTAGTGAACTAGTTGCATTTTCATAACAATCTGTGGTCACTGTCACTGATAATAGTTTGTTATTCCAGATTTAATTATTTGAAATTAAATTCCCCAGCTGCCGTGGGTGGGATTCAAACTCATGTCTTCAGATTAATGGCTCAGCCTTCTAGATACAAGTCCAGTGATTTAATGACTACTTTCCTAATCGTAGCAATGAACCTTAATTAATGAAGCAGAACTTTTTGGAGATAATTTAAGGATTTTTAATTAGGTCCAGAAACAAAACACTGCTGATCGTGGAATATGAAATTAAAACAGAAAGTGCTGGAATTACTCAGCAGGTCACCTCTGTGGAGAGAGAGGAACAGAGCTACTGGGGGTGGGGGGGGCAGGATCTCTCTGATGGTAATGCTATTGAATTGCATTGAATTCAATTGAAAATAATTTCAATTGGTAGGTGATTTGACTTTCTTTTGTTGGAAAAGGTCATTGCCTGGCATCTTTATAGCAGAAATGTTACATGCCACTTATCAACCCCTGCCTGAATGCTGTAGATCTTGCTGTGTGCAGGCATGTTGATCTTTCATCATCCAACCATATTTGGACTGCTTCATTTGCTGAAGAGTTGTGAGTGAAATAGAACGTGGCACCATGATGAGGACACTTAAATCATTGGCTAGAGGTGCAGCTGGTTCTGGAGCACAGGTCTTCAGTACCACAGCTCACATGTTGCCCAGACCCATAGCCTTTGCTGATGTCAGTGCTCTCAGCCATTTTTTTGATATCACATGGAGTGCATCAAATTGCCTGCAGACTGGCTTCTGTTATGATAGGGATTTCAGAAGGAAGCCAAGGTGGATCAGCCATTCAACACTTCTGGATGAACATGGTTGGGACTGTGTCAGCCTTAAGCACATATTGATCCCATTAGCACCTCTGATCTTATGATGGAAGGAAGGTCATTGACAAAACAACTAACCATGGTTGCAGGTGAGCTGGGAGTTGAGGAAGGATTGTGGATTGGAAAGAGGGACTGCTGGTGCAAGGGTGAGCAGTTGGTGCTGGTGGGACCTATGAGACCTCTGGTTGGAGGTAGGGGATAAGTGAGTCAGAAAGCTGTGATTATAAGTCTGGGCCTGGTGGGGCGGTATCAGGTGACTTGGCTGCTGTGGTTGGTAGCCAATGGATGGGTGGATAGTGGGAGCTCAGGCCAGGGAGATCAGTGTGGGTTTTGAGAGGGTGTCTGATGGGGCAGCTAAATGTTAGTTGAGGTTGCAGAGTTGTATTGGTTTATTGGTGATGTTGTTTGGTGTGAGGGTCCCAAGGGATAGAGGGTTTGTAAATAACATCAAGGGTGTGTGCCTGAATCATGTTTCCAGCACTGGTGCTGGAATCCACCCATGGAGACTGCCTTGAGGTTGCCCAGATGCAATGAAAATATGGTTAGATGGTGAAAGATCAACATTAAACTTTATTTGGATTAATGAGGCTTAATTTCTCTTGACAATGCTCTCAATGAATGTTGCACTAGGAATAATGTCACCCTGGAAAGTTGCTCATCCGCAATTTGTTTTGGGAGGCACCCAGTCAAATTTCCAGAGTGGTGCAGTTCAATGCAAAAAACCACATGATTGTGTTTGCAGTAAATAATGGTTATACAACTTGATACTTCCATTTTCATGCAAAGAGGGACTTGGGACTAACTCTGGTGCATGTTAGTTAGGTTTCTCTAGTTTCGATAGTTTATGCTGTTCTTTGTTTTGCATTGGCTCTTAGTGGATTCTAATCAAATTTGCAGGAAATTATGGTGGAAATTTCAGTATACTTTTCCCTCCCTGCTCTTTTAGAAAACTGGGTCATTAGCTTTGTACAGGAAGCTGTGAGGTATTTAATGAGAATACGTGTGTTTTTCATAAGCTTCAGAGTGACCTGCAGTGCAGTTGCAATAGGTTAAATGTGATTCTTTACTGTTCTCATTTAATAGTTTATGTGACATCAGTATCATATTGTTAACTTTGAAGTGATCCAAAACCCCGCCAAACTTGCACTGTCCCATTTATCATTGCCTCTGTGCTCGCTTATTTAAATCAGATCCTTGCTGGTAACACCTCAGTTTAAATATTTTCATCCTCATTTTAAAATCCCTCACATAGCCTTATCCCTCCCTTTCTCCATAACCTCCCCTAGCCCTATGGCTCTGTAAGATCTCTTCTCCCATTTTGGCCTCTTCTGGACCCCTGATTTTCAGTGCATTATCTTCAGCCAGTAGCTGTCCGGGCCCTGGACTGGAGAACCCTCCCTAAAGCCTTCTTCTAGTTATAAGCGAGAGGCTAACCACCTATCTTTCTCTCTTCCTTTAAAGCACTTCTTAAAACCTATTCCTTTGTCCAACTCTTGGTCACCTATCTTGATAGCTGCCAATATGGCTGAGTACCCGAGTTGATTGATGACGTTCTTGCAAACTTGTGAGATATTTTACAATGTTGAAGATGCTGTTGAGTTCATTATTGATTTCTATTCACACCTCTTCAGATTATGAAATCTTACATGCCATCTGAAGCAAAAGATCTGGACAGTGTAAAAGATGGGCTTATAATTGGGTAATATCAGTATTTCACATTGCCAAGCTACAAGGGAAAATCCAACCATCTACCATCAACATTCAATGGCATTGCCATTGCTCAGTTTCCCACTGTGAATATACTGGGCATCAAAATTGACCAGAAGTGGACTGGCTACATCACTACTGTGGTTACAGGAACAGGTCAGAGGCTGGGTACCCCAGTAAGTAACTCGCCTCCTAACTTCTGAAAGCCTTTCCACCCTCTACAAGGTACAAACAAGTGCAGCTCCTGTTATGTTTGTTCTTCATCAAGAGACAAACTTCGCGTGGGTTTAACATCTGAACGTTTTATTAACCAACACACCAGCCTGGCTTGCTTTCCCTCCTTTTACAGCCACTTCCTGTTCCCCCATGATGACCTCTTGCATTGCCTACTGGGAACTGTAGTTCTTTATTATAACTACATAATAACACATAATAACACAGGAACACTCAGGAAACCATCTAAGGTGAGGTAGATTGCTTGATTGTCACCCCATCCAGCACTACATTGGGAAAAGGAAGTGTGGGCAGACAGGCATGGTGGCTGATGAACAAGGACAGCAAACAGGTCCAGCACAACCCAACCAAGAAGTTCTATTGCACCTGCAGGGAAGCATTTACTTGACATGAGCAGGCATTCCAACAAGTATTGGTCATGGGCTTGCTGCTACTGAATGGCATCTACATATTTTCTTGAGTGTGCTGCTCATTGTGAAGTGTGCAAAGGAAAACAGCAGGTAAATCCAAGAGTGGGGCAGTCCCAGGTGGCAATGGGAAGAAGGGTCTGGTTATCAGGAGTCAGATCTTGGATAGGGTCTGGATAGCTTGCTAGATCTGATGTGTTCAGACAAGCAATTAAATTCAAGGTTACCTGCTTAAATTGGACTCCTAGTACTAATCTAGGACCTGCTCTGGTGGCCTCCTTAGTACAGTGCTGCTGCAGATTGAATAACACTATTAAAACATATTTTATCCTGAGAGTGCAAAATTTCCCCAGTGTTATCTGGGCAAATGCTGTGATTATGCTATGATTGGTGCAAATAATGATGAACAGAACTACCAGGCTGAATCTTCAGAATGGTACAATTCAAACCAGACTTGATTCTAATTGCATTTCACTCTTGGGGAAAAATAAAATCAATTTTCAAATGCCTAGGAATGAATAAAAAATGGTCAAGTGTCTGCATTTCTAGGTTTATGCCAATAACCCAGAATAAGAAAAAGTGTGTGTATCTTAAATGTACAGTTTTGAAATAGTTATTCCACATATTCTGCAACTTGTCAATTTCAGTGTTGGTTAATATCTGGTATTTTTACCTCACAGGAGGTAGCGATGACTGCTTCAAAATAAAGTTGCACTATTACTGTGATTACAAGTTTCCAAAACCTGATTAAAACAATCCTCAATGATAATGAAAGGTAGCTCAGTGCAGTATAACACACATCAAAGCATAATGAAGCATTAGTACATCCTGTGGGAGTCAGCAATAACATGCATCAGTTTATCATTACATTTTCAGTGTGTTGATGTCTTGTATCACCTTGCACACAGGGTGTTATCTTCTTCATCTGTGTTCCCAAACTGTACACAATAGATGCAATATTGTATAACACAATTAGGTAATAAACATAAATATCTCCAGTATCTTCCCACTGTTGGTAAATCAATGGAAATGAAAGGATCATTGTGTGTGTGTGTGTGTGTGTGTGTGTGTGTGTTTATATATATATATATATTTATATAATCAATCACAAGACAGAAGTAGGCCATTCGACCCATCGAGTCTGCTCCTTGAGCTAAACTAAACTATTCCTATCTGGCCCCAGTTTCCGGCCTTTTCCCCATATCCCTTGATACCTTGACTAATTAGATACCTATCAACCTCCTCCTTAATTACCCCCAGTGATCAGGCCTCCACAGCTGTATGTGGCAAAGAATTCCATAAATTCACTGCCCTCTGGCTAAAGAAATTTCTCCACATTTCTGTTCTAAATGGGTACCCACTAATTCTAAGACTGTGCCCTTTAGTCCTGGACTCACCTACCAAGGGAAACAGCTTAGCCACATCTACTCTGTCCAGTCCTTTCAACATTCTAAATGTTTCTATGAGGTCCCCTCTCATTCTTCTGTACTCCAGTGAGTATAGTCCAAGAGCTGACAAACGCTCATCGTATGTAAGCCCTTTCATTCCAGGAATCATCCTCGTAAATCTCTGAACCCTCTCCAACATCAGTACATCCTTCCTAAGGTAAGGGGCCCAAAACTGCGCACAGTATTCCAAATGGGGTCTCACTATTGCCCCATAGAGCCTCATCAACACTTCCTTACTTTTATACATTATACCTTGCGAAATGAATGCCAACGTAGCATTCGCTTTTTTTTACTGCCGATCCAACCTGGTGGTTAACCCTTAGGGTATCCTGTACGAGGACGCCCAAGTCCCTTTGCACTTCTGTACTTTGAATTTTCTGCCCATCTAGATAATAATTTGCCCATTTATTTCTTCTACCAAAGTGTACAATGGCACATTTCTCAACATTGAATCTCATCTGCCATTTCTTTGCCCATGCTCCTAAACTATCTAAGTCTCTCTGCAACCTTCCTGTTTCTTCAATACTCCCTACTCCTCCACCTATCTTGGTGTTGTCTGCAAACTTAGCCACAAAACCATTTACTCCATAATCTAAATCATCGATGTACAATGTAAAAAGAAGTGGCCCCAACACCGACCCTGGCGGAACACCACTGGTAACAGGCAGCCAACCAGAACAGGATCTCTTTATTCCCACCCTTTGCTTTCTGCCTATCAGCCAATGCTCCACCCATTCTAATATCCTTCCTGTAATTGCATGGGCTCTCATCTTATTAATCAGCCTCTTGTGCGGCACCTTATCGAAGGCTTTTGAAAATCTAAATACGCAACATCCACAACCTCTCCTTTATCCACCCTACCTGAGATTTCCTCAAAAAACTCCAATAATCTTAGCAGGATCTTCCCTTCATGAAACTATGCTGGCTTGCACCTATCTTGTCTTGCACCTATCTTGTCTTGCACCTCTAGGTATTCCATAATCTCATCCTTGAGGGTTGATTCCAATAACTTTCCAACCACCGATGTCAGACTAATAGGTCTGTAGTTTCCTTTATGCTGCCTCCCACCTTTCTTATACAGCGGAACTACATTTGCGACCTTCCAGTCCTCTGGAACCATGCCAGAGTCTATTGATGCCAAACGATGAATGGTGATGTTGTGGAGTTTTGAAATCATCTCTTCCAATGAAACATGAATAGCTCCTGATACATACTATGTTTTGTTCAATGATCCAGTTGGAGCCTGTAACCCATAAATGATTGCGGTAAATGTGATTCAGTTGGTAGCACTCTAAGCCAGAAGCTTGCACATTCCAGTCCTTTACAAGAGACACGAGTATGAGGATTTATAGATCCTTCCCCTCAGTTCATGAACTACCAAGTTGAAAGTAATGCTTTCAAAAAAGTAGTAACTGAATCAGTTTTCTTTGTCCAACACGGTTCATTGGTGCAAGTTTTAACTGAATAGAAACATATTAAAATAGTAACTGGAAAACTCCTGCAGACAGCTAGCAGGAAAGAATGTAAGAACAGAATGCAGATAAAATATCTAAAATGCTAAAGCTTAATTAGACAGTTCTCATGAATCAAGTAACAAAGCTCAGAGTAGCAAACATGAGGATTACTGATTTAAAAGGGTCAAGAACACTAATGAGGTGAACGGAGTGAGTTCAGTATGGGGCTAATTTATACGTAATCACTTTAAACTGAAAATAATAAAGTTCTCTCTCCATTATCATAATGCTTCCAATATGATTCAACATCCTTGGTTTCTCAATTGGATGATGAGTTGATTTATTAACTGTGCTCATTGCCTGTCTCTGTTGGTTAATCAATGTTTATGCCTTTTCTCAAGGACCTTCATTAGAGCTTGCCCTACCATTCATCACTTATCATGGAATCAGGATTGAAAGGCCTTAATTATCATTCAGTCTCAGTACTATTTATTCTTACTCAATTCCTGCATTACCCTGAGGGAAATTTGGGAGTCTCTGACAATTTAACAATTGCAGAGTCTTCTGTTCATTTTGCCGTAATCAAACTTCTCTTGGAATTTATGTGTGTTTCCATGCTATGCAGATTCAAATCCCAATTCTGTCTGCTTGCATCCACTGCTGCAATAACAAAGCATGTTTTCCTTAATATTCCTAGTAGCACTATGTAATACTCTGCGGAGAGCCTATATTGTACTACAGATTACATAGGCTTCTGTTCCTGAGAACTGTCTGAAAATTAAATTTTTCATAATTTGGAAAGGAACAATTTCTCAGTAAGGGAAAACAAGTGCAACCCCAACTTCTCCAATCTGTCCACATAACTTAAGTCTCTCATTCCTGGAATCAATTTAATAAATCTCTTCTGCATCCCCTCTAATGCTTTTATATCTTTTCTAATTGGGCCACCCAGAACTGGACACAGTACTCCAGTGTCTTATAAATGTTTATCATGACTTCCCTGGTCTTGTTCTCTATTCCTTTGATTATAATACTATGGATCCATATGTTTTTTATGATTCTATCCCACTGTTATAAGACTCTTGAACAGACCTCTCATATATGATATTGATCTCTCTCTCTCTACCTTGTCATAGCTCTTGAACTTCATTTGTCTACCTGATTGAAATTTCTCTAACTGAAACACTATATTCTTTTGTACTACCTCAATGTAGTTTATATATGGAATGATCTGTCTGGATGGCATGCAAACAAAAACTTTTCACTGTATTCCAGTACATGTGACAATAAGAAACCAATTGCCAATAATCACTTTCTTAACCTGCCCTACTACTCTCAATAGACTATTAAATTGAATTGGTTTAATATTGTCACTTGTACTAAGGTAGTGAAAAACTTGTCTTGCATACTGTTCGTACAGAGCAATTCATTACACAGTGCATTGAGGTAGTTCAAGGTAAAACAATACAGAATGCAGAATAAAGTGTCAGAGCTACAGAGTAAGTGCAGTACAGGTAGGCAATCAGGTACAAGGTAATAACGAGGTAGACTGTAAGGTCAAGAGTCCATCTTATTGTTTAGTATTTCGAACCATAGAACACTACAGCACAGAAAACAGGCCATTCTGCCCTTCTAGTCTGTGCCGAAACATTATTCCGCTAGTCCCATTTATCTGCACCCAGTCCATAACCCTCCAGACCTCTCCCGTCCATGTATCTATCCAGTTCATTCTTAAAACTTAAGAATGAGCCCGCATTTACTCTTTTAAGAGTGAACCTTCCTCGATGTCCACTATGCCTCCAATCTTAGTGTCATCAGCAAACCTGCTGATCCAATTTACCACATTATCATCTAGATCATTGACATAGACAACAAACAACAATGGCCCCAGCATAGATCCCTGAGGCACACCACTAGTCACAGGCCTCCAGTCTGAGAAACAATCATCCACTACCACTCTCTGTCTTCTCCCACACAGCCAATTTCGAATCCAGTTTACAACCTTTCCATGGATACGAGGGACAATAGTACTATTGTACTAGGGAACTATTCAATAGTCTTATAACAGCAGGATAGAAGCTGTCGTTAAGCCTGGTGGTACGTGCTTTCAAGGCTTTTGTATCTTCTGCCTGATGGGAGAGGGGAGGAGAGAGAATGTCTGGGGTGGTTGGGGTCTTTGATTATGCTGGCAGCTTTACTGAGGCAGTGAGAGGTATAGATAGAGTCCATTGAGAGGAGGTTGGTTTCCGTGATGTGCTGAGCTGTGTCCACAACTCTCTGCAGTTTCTTGTGATCCCGGGCAGAGCAGTTGCCGTACCAAGCTGTGAAGCATCCAGATAGGATGCTTTCTATGGTGCATTGATAAAAGTTGGTGAGTGTCAAAGGGGACGTGCCAAGTTTCTTTAGCTTCCTGAGGAAGTAGAGGTGCTGGTGAGCTTTCTTGGCCATGGCGTCTACGTGGTTGGACCAGGACAGGCTGTTGGTGACGTTCACTCCTAGGAATTTGAAGCTCTGAACCCACACGACTTCAGCACCATTGACGTAGACAGGTGAATGTGCACCGCCCCCCCTTCCTGAAGCCAATGTCCAGCTCTTTTGTTTTGCTGACATTGAGGGAAAGGTTGTTGTCATGATAACATGTCACTCTCTCTATCTCCTTCCTGTACTCTGACTCATTGTTATTTGAGATACGTCCTACAACAGTGGTATCATCTGCAAACTTGTCCACGCAGTCATGATTGTATAGCGAGTAGAGTAGGGGGCTGAGGACGCAGCCTTGTGGGGCACCAGTGTTGAGGATAATTATGGCAAAGGTATTGCTGCCTATCTTCACTGTTGGTCAGGAAGTCAAAGATCCAGTTGCAAGGGGAGGTGTTGAGTCCCAGGTCTCGGAGTTTGGTGATGAGTTTGCTTGGAATTATAGTATTGAAGGTGGAGCTGTAGTCAATAAACAATAATCTAATGTAGGTGTCTTTATTGTCCAGATGCTTCAGATTGAGTGTAAAGGCGTCTGCTGTAGACTGGTTTTGGCAGTAGGTGAATTGCAGTGGGTCGAGGTTTTCTGGGAGACTGGAATTAATGCATGCCATGACCAGCCTCTCGAAGCACTTCATGATGGTGGATGTCAGAGCCACTGGGCGGTAGTCATTAAGGCATGTTACCTTGGTTTTCTTAGGCACCAGGATGATAGTGGTCTTCTTAAAGAAGATGTGAATCTCATTTTGAAGCAGGGAGAGCTTAAAAATGTCTGCAAATACCCCCGCCAGCTGATCTGTACAGGATCTGAGGACATGGCCAGGGACACCATCTGGACCAGATGCTTTCCATAGGTTCATTCTCTAGAAGACTGATTTTGCATACTCAATGGTAACCATGCATTGGAGGCTGTTGGGGTGGGTGGGACATGTCAGCGATGCTGCCCGACTTCATTTTGTAGCCAGTTATAGCATGTAAACCCTGCCACAACTGATGGCTGGTCTGGCACTCTAATTTGGACTGGTATTGTCTCTTGGCATCTCCTATAGCTTTATGGAGGTCATATCTTGATTTTTTGTAAAGATCAGGGTCACCTGATTTGAATGCTGCAGTCCTAGACTTCAGTAGGGATTGGATCTCCCGGTTCATCAATGGTTTCTGGTTTGGGAACACCCAGATTGTCCTCTTTGGTACACAGTCCTCAACACACTTGCTGATAAAGTCCGTGATGGTGGTGACATACTCATCTAAGCTGGCAGCTGAGTCTTTGAACATGGATCAGTCCACTGACACAAAGCAGTCGTGTAGAAGCTCATCTATTTCCTCAGACCTGCACTGTACAACTTTCTGTGCTGGATCCTCCCGTTTCAGCTTCTGTTTGTATGCAGAGAGAAAGAGCACAGCCTGGTGGTCTGACTTACCAAAGTGGGGTTGGGGGCTGGCTTGGTAGGCATCTTTGGTGGTTGTATAGCAATGGTCAAAAGTGTTTGGGTCCCTGGTGAGACAGGAGATGTGCTGGTACTATCTTGGTAACGCACTCTGGAAGATGGCCTGGTTGAAGTCACCTACAATGATGAAGAAGGCCTCAAGGTATCCTGTTTCAATACTGTCAACTGCAGAGTATAGTTCATTGAGTGCAGGCTTCACATCCATCTGGGGTGGGATGTAGACTGCCGTCAGGATAGCTGAAGTGAACTCCCATGCAGGTAGTATGGGCGGCATTTCGCTGTTAGATATTCCAGGCCGGGTGAGCAGGAACTCTCACCCAGACTATGCACATATATCCCAAGATCTCCTTGTTCTTGTACCCTTTCTAAAATTGAGCTGTTTAGTTTATATTGTCTTTTCTCATTCTTCCTAGTGCTATCCAGTTTTTGTTGTCTTCTCATTTTAACATTTTATGTTTCTCGTGATTAGATTTCATCTGCCACCTATCTGCACATCCCACCAGCTTGTGCATGCCTTCTTGACATCTATTACTTCTCAGTTGATTGCACCTCCAAGTTTTGTCACCTTGCAGCTTTAGGAATTGCGCCCTGTACACCCATATCGAAATCAATAATTCATATTGTGAAAAGCAATGTTCATTGATCATTAACTCCTTGTTAACTCCTTACAAGACAGCTGTTTTTCTGGCTTATTTGTTGTCAATGCAAACAATGTTATAAAATCATTTTTCATCTATGGATTCAACCTGGCACCAGCAAAATAACTATTTTTTGGTATGAAGTAAAAATGTTGGTAAGATATTTTTCTGTGGTGAAGAGAGAAACAATATCATAAATCCCAATGCGAAAAAACAAACTGCTGGAGGAACTCAGTGGGTTAGGCAGCATTTATGAAGGACTGATGCAGACTCTTGGCCTGAAACATCGACTATCCCTCTGCCTCCACTGAGTTCCTCCAGCAGTTTGTTTTTTGCTCCAGATTCCAACATCTGCAGTCTCTTGTGTCTTCATCAATCCCAATCTTGTCTTCATTTGGTCAGTTAGAAATGGGTAATTGAGAAATTCTTGACAGATTTTATGTTAACCCCCTTACAAATACTTGAGGATGCGGAGATATAAAGTACCTTGGAATATTTTACAATTTTATAGGTGTTAAATAAATGCAACTTAATGTTACACAATAAATTTTTCAGATGAAATGTTAACCTGAGGCTCCAACTGCAACCCCCGACCCCCCCCCCCCCCCCCCCCCCACCAATAAGAATTGAAAAACTATCCCCTTGGCACTATTTGCACAAGAACAGGTGAATCCCAGTGTTCCGGACAATATCTGTCAAATTGTAAGACTAACACAGGTAGGTGACCTGGCCACTTGATACTGATTTGTTAAAGGACTGATTTACATTAAACTGTGCATTCTTTGTGATGTTACAACTGCAACTACACTTCAAAGCTGATTAATTCCCTGTAGAGTGCTTTGGGATTTTCTAAATAGCCTGGGAAGTAAGGTTAGAGACAAATAAACACAGGAACAGCAATAATCATTCAGCCTACTGCCCATTGTTTTAGCTATACAGTGTTATCACATTAACTTTACTGGTTCTGCTCTGCACCCCCCACATTTATCAGGATGCCTCAGTATAAGACTGTTTCTGCTATTCAGAACTTAATGTACTGTATCTAATAAGGACACAGAAGGAAGCAATGCATCCCATCAGGTCCTTGCCCCCTCCCAGGGGAGTAATCCCATCCATCCCATTCCACCTCTTCTGGTTCCTCATTCCTCTGTAACTTATTCTGTCTCATAGTTGCCCATCAATTCCCCTTTGATTTTTGCCATTAACCCTCACTGAAGGGCAATTTAACCATCTAATTAACTGACCCTCATGTCTTTATGGTTTTGGAAGAAACCCACGTGTTAATGGAGAGAATGTGCAAACCTGTACAGACAACACCCAAAGTCAGAATCAAACCTGGGTTCCCGGAGCTGTGAGGCAGCGGCACTACCTGTAGTGCCATTGTGCTAAGTTGAGCACTATACTGAGACCTGACCAATTTTTAGCATTGACTAAACTTGATGGCTTCAAAGGCCTTTGGCCATAGGTTGCAAATTTAAGTCCTACTCTTGGATTTGAGCAACGTACTGCCAGTTGACATTCTAGTGCAATAATGAGGAATTGCAGCATGGGTGAGATTCTAATCTTAACCCTCTCAACAGCCTTATGTGGTGGTATAATAGGATATTGTCATACATCATTTACCTCTAATCTATGTTTAAAGGCCAAGGTAGCACTGAAATAATCTATTTATAGTTCATATTCTATTATATGAAATGAACAATAATAAAGCATAACCCCATGCAGGCAGTATTTATGAGATATTTGTTCCAATTGTACTCATATATTTAGATCTTCTGTAGCAAATCACAGGAATGTCATCTTGACTAAATGCCATCCCTACAAGTTGCAAGATCTCCAGGAGCTACAGTATTTTGGATCGTTTATGTATTTTAGTATGTCAAGCAAACCTGTATATCATCATCATCATGTTCTGATGGTAACCTGCTGTCATTTTGTGTTTTGCCCTTATATCCTGACCCTTCCAATATTGAAAGGTCATTGAAACATTAACTGTTAGTCTATCCACACACCTGATGTACTTACTCAATGTCCCCAGCATTTTGTGTTTTTATTTCAGACTTCTAGCATCCTCGATACTTTGCTTTTGTATTTTCTATACTACAGTTTATTCACCAATGAATATTTATTTATCACACACTCTCCCTAACCCATGTCATCCCTGCTCTATGCCAAACCTCTTTTTTTTGCTACTTCTGTGTGTGTCGTCTTGAAGAAAGTCAAAACCTATGACCCAGTTCTAGATTATATTTTTCTACATAATGCTAGCAATCTCACCTTATTTAACAGTCTGCTCATTTCCATACAAATCTACTATTAATACCTGTTGGTTTAATGGATGCTAAAGATCTCAAGGGATGAAAAGTTGAGAGTTCCTCCTAACAAGCACCACCATCACAAGTTGAGTGACTGGTTATTTGTCTCATTAAAAGTTGCATGAATTTCCAGTGGGCAATGTCACAGCCATATTCATCAGCTTGCTAGGCTTTCAATGCAAATTAATTCATTGCATATGAAGCATCCTGAGACAGTTCAGGGAAGCAATAAGGCATTAACCATGTAAATGTTAGTCTCTGAGAGAATCAAGACATTTTCCTGGTAAGAAGAAGCGAACCGTAATCAATGCATAAGTTGATGAGAGTTTTGGCACAAGGTACAGTTCAGAATAATTCAAACTTGCTACTTAAAATATCTTAATACATCACAATTTGTCCAAAATTGCTCCTGCAGTAACTCTCTCACTTCGTGTCTTTAACACTCCAACTTTACATCCAGGTTGGATGCAAAACTTAAAGTGGAATATAAAGCCATCTGAGCAGATGTGAGACAAGGTTTTGCCATGGTAACCAGCTTGGGTCATCCTGAACATTGGAGTACTGTCAGATAATTTGTAACTTGACAAGTTGACAAGTGCAAAAACATGACTGCTATATCTGCTTCATTTTCGGAAGGAATGAAATGACTCCAAGTAACACATGTCATAGAAGTTGGCTGAAAATATGATAACAAGGAAGTAACATCCTACAAAACAGAGCCCAGCACTTCCTGTCGGTGCTGCTTTCTTTTTTGTTTATTTTGTAGCACATTTTCCAATTTACAGATTAGATAGATTGTAAAGTGCATCTCCATCATTGGATAGGGTCTAATGGATACGGCACTTTTAAACTATTTGTCTTAAGCAGATGGAAAACGGTGATGGACGATGCAGTCTCCTAGTGAGAGAGGCACGGAAAGGTTCAAATTGGGAAAAGGTTAATGGCGAAAAAAGATTTGCTGAGAGGAGGCCTTAGGAGCCAGCAGATATGATAGAAGAAGGCAGCAGAAGAGGAGAAATCTGAATGAGTTAAACAGTAGCCGAGGACAAAGGGGCAATGCTTAGTTCCTAATGCCACCTTCTTAAATAGTGGAGAGCATTCCCCTACAAGTTGGTGCTGGCTTGTACAAAGAAACACTTACTGCATGGGTAAGGAGTCTCTATGTCAACTGTCAATCACAGCCTGAGCAGTAATCTCGGGGAGAGGATGCACTTATTGAATTCATCCCACTGATTCCATAGGCTGCAAAGGGGGGTGAATGATCTGCTTCAAAACATTACTGACTAATGGGGAAGGTGGAAATCTAGCCCTGGAGACAATGCCACAGAAAGAAGGTGCAAGATGAAGGGAAAATGAAGCAGCCATACAGAAGGTCACAGGCTTGTCAAGGTGATGAGTTCAGAGGTCATTGAAGATTGAGAGGTCAAGGTGAATGGATCCAGATTAGGAGTCAAAGATGGGGAGCAGTATTTTGATTTGGAAAAGGCAGAATGCAAGATCAGGAGAAGTGTTTTGGTGAGGGCTGGGGGAGAGAGAGGGCAAGGCAAGGCTGTGTAAGAGGATGGCAGCGTGTGGGTAGAAAGAGATTGATCAGAAGGCTGGGATGAAGTAACCAGGATGAAGAGACAGGAGAGAAATAGACAGATGGCCTTAAAGAACAATCAGGCCTCAAACTTAATCCACATGAAGATGAAAAATAATTGTCTAATGTACCTTATTAATCTGGAGAACTCATTTTCTCAGACCACTGTTTAAGCCTCCACATGGCAGAAAGTGACAAAGATGTTGAGTCTTGTACATTGTGAAGTTGGATAACACTTTGTAAAGTAAAACATATGCAATCTGTAACAAAAGTGTTCAAAACCAAGACTGGTTTTGATAAGATAAAAAAGATAAATATATTTTCTGCTGGTTAGTGAGTCAAATGAAGGGTTTAAGTTTAAAATTGTGGAAAGAATGTAAGTTAGGCAGTTTTATTTTTTGTGCAATGTTTATAGAACATGGATTGCCCAACCCAAAACTGTAGAAGTAAAATCTGTAAATAAATTACTTTTCTAAACCAAGTGGGAACGGGGCTGGAGCCATGGGAAGAAGTAGACTTTTCCGGGAGTTAGTGCAGTTGCGATGGGCTGAATTACTTCCTCCTACACTTCTGGGGTTGGAGTGATGTTGTAAAGGACGCTTTTGGATATGTTGAAGGTAAGAACGTTATGGTTATGCAGTAGTGGAAAATGGCTATCTGATGCATGCATACATTTCTGCCAGCTAGCATTTGTTAAGTGCCTGTGTATCTACCCAGGATCAACAGGACCATTCAGAGCAGGCAGATTATGAATTGGTTTCCTCTGTCATCTGCAAATACCTGTCCCCAGCCAATGCCTTCTCCTAACCTCACACAGTTACATACAATATAAGACAACATTAAGGATTGCTTAGCTGTGCTGTTTAAAGTCATCATGAAGTCCTTACTGATGAGTTTGTGATTTATTTCATCCGAATGCTGATGTAATTGTCTGTGGTTTTGGAAGCTGCCTCTAGTTGGTAAGAATTTGGGCATTTTTTGGGAGTGTTCCAGATGAAGTATAAAATCTTATCCTGATCAAGTGGCTTGCAAACTTGGACAGCCCTGAAGGTCTTTCTCTTGATATTGAATGGGGAGAGGGGCTCTGCAGGAGATCTTATCCCAGGAGGGTATTTGGACAGTGGTTGTGTAACTTCATCTTTACTGAGGACCAACAGGGTAGTGGTGAAGCCATACCTGGAAGACTGCTCAGAGTTTTGATCCATTTACCAAAGAAAAGGTATAGTAGCATTGGAGGCAGTCCAAAGGAAACTCACTAGGCTAATTTCTGAGATGAGAGGATTATCCTATCAAGAGAGGCTAAGCAGATTGGGTCTGTATTCTTTGGAGTTTAAAATAATGAGAGGGAATCCTATTCAAACATATAAAATCCTAAGGGCGCATGATGGTGGATGTTGAGATGTTCTCACTAGTGGGAGAATCTTGAACAAAGGGACATAGTTTCAAGATAAGTTGCAGGTCATTTAACACTGAGGTGCATAGAAGTTTCTTCTCAGAAAGAGTGGTGAGTCTCTGGAATCCTCTGCCCATGAGAGTTGTGAAGGCTAGATCATTAGACATATTTAAAGGGGAAGTAAGTAATATTTTGAAAGATCGGGGGATTGGGAACAATGAGGATCTGGCACAGAAAAGGAGTTGAGGCCTGGGATTAGCCATGATCATATTGAATGGGAGTGCTTGCTTGAGGGCCTGGGTGGTCCAGCTCTGCTTGTACTTTCTTGTTTTCATTGTTTACTTTGTCCTCCCTTCACTGAAGAATTCAGGGCTGAAGTTTGCTCTGTATTGTAGTCACAGTTGCAGCCTCAAAGCAGGGCAAGGACAAGCACAGATAGCAACAAATGTAAAGCCAAGTGGTAATGTCTCCTCATCTTCACAACCTTACTCCTCCAGCTCCAGTGACTGGGAAAGGTCTAGTTTTTTGGTATCTTAACTGAAAAAAGCCCAAGGGCTGGGCTGTGGTGAGAGGAGGGTTGTGCATGTTTTCACCATTTGCAGCCTTTAAGTGAGAACATATTGTGGGATGAGAGAAAAGTGGAATGAAAGAGGGAATAGCTCTTAGATACCCTCATTATTGATCACATGACCCATAAGTGTCCATGGCCATGGCCTAATGATAGTGCTATCCCAGGACAGCATGTTTCAAGTTAGCCCACAATACTTCAAGAAGAGCATTGCACGTGGAATGGTTTAGACTGTGCATTCCCAATAATGATGAACCATGCCTGGAACTGCCAGGTCAAATTTCCAGAGAGGCAAGAAACATCCTGAAAATGGCTGTTATTGAGTTTCATTCCAGAAAACGTAATCCTTTTTCAACTGCACTGTGCTTAAAAAAAAAGGATTATGTCATTAAATTTCTGGACAATTTTGTTTGCAAGAATCCTACCACTTTTTTCCAAGAAGAATAGTTTGGTTTTAAATAATGTTAGCCATTGGCAATATTGAGCCTCTGTTGATGAACAGATGGAGTGTGTTTAAGACAGCAGATAGCATGAATTTATCTATCCATCTGTATTGCAACGAATCGGTGAGGGCTAATTACACCCTCTGATCCCCATGGAGTTTTTTGGAGTTGTCATTTTAATCTCCTTGGTACTTTGTCAGCACTGAGTGACCCCTGATGCAAAGTGTGATTGATACCCCTCTGCAGTTTCTGATGTAAGGGCCTGACGGGACAGTAACCCTTATCAAAAATTGAGTTTAACTTACTCACAGTAAAAATTCCAGACTAGTGTCTAAACTCCACAGCTTGGGCCTGAATACAACAATCTGTAACTGGATTATGGACTTTCTGACCAGTCGTCTGCAGACTGTCAAGTTAGGAGGGCACATATCTTCCACCCTCACCCTGAATACTGGTGTTCCCCAGGGGTGTGTGCTGAGTCCCTTCCTGTATGCCCTTTTTACTCATGACTGTTCATCCGTCCATAAAACAAACACCATCATAAAGTTTGTAGATGAAACGACAGTCATTGGCCTGATCATGAACAATAATGAATTGGCATACAGGGATGAGGTACAAAACCTGACAGCCTGGTGTTCCGCCAACAATCTCATTCTCAACACTCAAAAGACTAAAGAGCTTGTGGTGGATTTCAGGAAATCAAGGAAGATAGATCTTGGTCCAGTGTTCATTGGTGGCGAGGCTGTGGAGAGAGTCTCCAGTTTTAAATTCCTGGGGGCATACATCACCGAGGACTTTTCCTGGGCAATACACACCTCAGCTGTCATTAGGAAGGCACAGCAACGCTTCTATTTTTTGAGGAAATTGAGGAGAGCCAGACTGTCTCAGGACATTCTGGTGAACTTCTACCAGTGTGCGGTGGAGAGCATCCTGACATACAGCATTACTGCTTAGTATGCCAGCTGCACTAGGAAGGAGCAGAAGGCTCTGCAGAGGGTCATCAAGACAGCCCAACACATCATTGGGACTCAGTTACCAGCGATCTATCAGGCTTGATGTCGGAGCAGGGCTTTAAACATCATTCGAGAACCAGCTCACCCTGCTCACTACCTTTTTAAATTACTCCCCTCTGGTAGGCAATACAGGACAATACATGCACACACTACAAGACTGAAACACAGCTTTTTTCCCAAAGCTGTTAAATTGTTGAACATGGACTGACACCTCCTATACATACATACATACACATACTATGTCTTCCCCCCTTTACCGGCTGGACTTATCATGGTGTGATTTAATATATTGATATGCTGCTGATTATCATTATTATTATTATCATGGTTCATTTGCACACTGCCTTTTTATGTTTTTTATACCTTATATTTGTGTAAAATATGTTTGTTTTATTTTATAGTTATAGTTGCTCTGATCAATTTACTGTTTTGGTTTTATTTAGGCAAGGGTGTGCCATCGTAACCTCGTGGTGTTGTTGTTGCAACAGTACAATGACAAATAAAGAAATAAAGAAAGAATAAAGAAAGCAAAAATTTGTGTGCAACTCGTTTCCTCATTTATGAATCAAAGCTTCTAAGTCACCAGGCTCTTATATCCTGGTACTAAGGAAAAGGTTTGTTCAGCATTGCTGGGGAGATAGTTTTGGAGCATATGGTGCAAAAAATTTAGTTTGTTTCTGTGCATTTACCACAATATTTCATTTATTGTAGGTAACCTGAGAAGCTGCAGCTGTGTGAAAGGCTAATCAGGCTGCGGCTCTTTTCTCCAAAATAGGGAAGCATGTGGGGTGACCAGAAACCAGTCATTAATGACCAAAAAATCAGTGGATTGTCAAAAGAACCCATCTGCTTCATTAATGAACTTCAGGGGCCAAACTTGCAGTCTGGCCTGTATGTAAGTCCAAAGCACAGTAATGTCATTGACAGAAATGTCCTCTGAGATGGCCTAGCAAGCCATGAGCAGCTGTGGATGGACAGTAAATGCAGGCATTGCCAGCGATGGCATTACCAGCAATGCCACTATCTTGAAAAATGAATAAATAAATAAAGAAAATGAAATAAATAAAGAAAATAAAGAAAGAAAATGAACAGGCAGATAGAACAGAGGACCCCGGAGGCTGTTCCCCTCCGTAACAGGTTCTCCGCTTTGGAGGCTGTTGAGGGAGATGACCTGCCGGGGCCTAGCAGCAGTAGCCAGGTCTGTGGCACTGGGACCGGTCCTGCTGCTCAGAAGGGAAGGGAGGAGAAGAGGAAGGCAGTAGTGATAGGGGACTTGATAGTCAGGGAAACAGACAGGAGGTTCTGTGGCAGTGAGCATGAATCCTGGATGGTATGTTGCCTCCCAGGTGCCAGGGTCTGGGATGTCCCTGATTGGGTCCACAAGATTCTAGAGCGGGAGGGAGAACAGCCAGAAGTCGTGGTTCATGTTGGTACCAACGACATAGGTGGGAAGAGGGATGAGGTTCTGAAAAGTGAGTTTAGCGAGCTAGGCAGAAGGCTGAAGGACAGGACCTCGAGGGTAGCGATCTCGGGATTGCTGCCAGTGCCACGCGATAGTGAAGGTAAGAATAGGAGGAGATGGCAGATAAATGCATGGCTGAGAAGTTGGTGCAGGAGGGACAGTTTTAGATTTTTGGATCATTGGGATCTCTTCTGGGGAAGATGGGACCTGTACAGAGAGGACAGGTTACACCCAAACCTGAGGGGAGCCAATATCCTTGCGGCCAGGTTTGCTATGGTGGCTCAGGAGGGTTTAAACTAGATTGCAAGGGGGAAGGGAACCGGAGGAGTAGGTCAGAGGAAGAAGGGGATGGGGAAAAGGCAGATCTGACAGGTAGAGAGGCTTTGAGGAAGGAGAAGCAGAGTACAGGCTACAAAAGTAGTAAGGTGGATGGGCTATTATGCATTTACTTGAATGCGAGAAGCATCAAGAATAAGGGAGATGAACTGAGAGCTTGGATAAGTACATTGGGACTATGATATTGTGGCTATTACAGAGACATGGCTGACATCGGGGCAGGAATGGATATTGAATATTCCTGGTTTTCAGTGTTTTAAAAGGGATAGGGAGGCGGGGGAGAAGAGGAGGAGGGGTGGCGATACTGGTCAGGGACACTGTTACAGCTGCAGAAAGGGTAGATAATGTAGAAGGATCCTCTCTAGAGTCAATATGGGTGGAAGTTAGGAACAAGAAAGGGGCAGTTACCCTCCTGGGAGTATCCTATAGGTCCCCCGGTAGCAGTAGGGATACTGAGGAGCAGATTGGGAGGCAGTTTTTGGAGAGACGCGAAAATAACAGGGTTATTATAATGGGAGACTTCAACTATCCAAATATTGATTGGCACCTACTTAGTGCCAAAGGTTTAGACGGGGCGCAGTTTGTTAAGTGTGTCCAGGATGGATTCCTGACACAGTATGTGACAGGCTGACTAGAGGGAATGCCATATTAGATCTAGTTTTAGGTAATGAACCGGGTCAGGTGACAGATCTATCGGTGGGTGAGCATTTGGGGGACAGTGACCATTGCTCCATAACCTTTAGAATTGTCATGGACAGGGATAGGAGCAAAAGAGGACGGGAAGATATTTAATTGGGGAAAGGCAAATTATGAGGCTATAAGGTGAGAACTTGGGAGTGTAAATTGGGATGACATTTTTGAAGGGAAATGTACTATGGAGATGTGGTCGATGTTCAGGGATCTTTTGCAGGATGTTAGGGATAAATTTGTCCCAGTGAGGCAGAGAAGGAATGATAGGGTGAAGGAACGGTGGGTGAGGAGAGAGGTGGAACAACTAGTTAGGAAGAAGAGGGCAGCATACATAAGATGTAAGCAGCAAGGATCGGACAGGGCTCGTGAGGAATATAAAGTAGCAAGGAAGGAACTTAAGAAAGGGCTGAGGAGAGCAAGAAGGGGACATGAAAAGGCTATGGCGAGTAGGGTTAAGGAGAATCCCAAGGCTTGTTTCTCGTACGTAAAGAGCAGAAGGATAGCTAGGGTAAAGGTAGGTCTGATTAAAGGCAAAGGTGGGAAGATGTGCCTGGAAGCTGTGGAAGTGGGTGAGGTTCTCAATGAATACTTCTCTTCAGCATTCACCAAGGTCTTGAGGATGCTGAGAACAGTGTAAGTGAGGGTAATGTTCTAGAGTATGTAGATATTAAGAGAGAGGATGTGTTAGAGTTGTTAGAAAATATTAGGACAGATAAGTCCGTGGGGCCTGATGGAATATTCCCCAGGCTGCTTCATGAGGTGAGGAAGGAGATTGCTGAACCGTTGGTTAGGATCTTTGAGTCCTCATTGTCCATGGGGATGGTACCGGAGGATCGGAGGGTGGCGAATGTTGTCCCCTTATTCAAAAAAGGTAGTAGGGATAGTCCAGGGAATTACAGACCGGTGAGCCTTACGTCTGTGGTGGGTAAGCTGTTGGAAAGGATTCTAAGAGATAGGATCTATGTGCATTTGGAGAAACCTGGACTGATTAGGGACAGCCAGCATGGCTTTGTGAAGGGAAGATCTTGCCTCACAAGCCTGATAGGGTTCTTTGAGGAGATGACCAGGAAGATTGATGAGGGTAGTGTAGTGGATGTAGTCTACATGGATTTTAGTAAGGCATTTGACAAGGTTCTGCGTGGTAGGCTTCTTCAGAAGGTCAGAGGCTAAGGGATCCAGGGAAGTTTGGCCGTGTGGATTCAAAATTGGCATGCCTGTAGAAAGCAGAGGGTTGTGGTGGAGGGAGTGCATTCGGATTGGAGGGCTGTGACTAGTGACATCCCACAGGGATCGGTTCTGGGACCTCTACTTTTTGTGATATTTATTAACGACTTAGATGAGGGGGTGGAAGGCTGGGTTAGCAAGTTTGCAGATGACACAAAAATTGGTGGTGTTGTGGATAGTGTGGAGGGTTGTTGAAGCTTGCAGAGGGATATTGATAGGATGCAGAGCTGGGCTGACAAGTGGCAGATGGAGTTCAATCCAGAGAAGTGTGAGGTAGTACACTTTGGAAGGACAAACTCCAAGGCGGAGTACAAGGTAAATGGCAGGATTCTGGGCAGTGTAGAGGAGCAGAGGGATCTGGGGGTTCATATCCACAGATCACTGAAAAGTTGCCTCACAGGTGGATAGGGTAGTTAAGAAAGCTTATGGGATTTTAGCTTTCATAAGTCGTGGGATCGAGTTTAAGAGCTGTGAAGTGATGATGCCGCTTTACAAAACTCTGGTTAGGCCACACTTAGAGTACTGTGTCCAGTTCTGGTCGCCTCATTCTAGGAAGGATGTGGAGGTGTTGGAAAGGGTGCAGAGGAGATTTACCAGGATGCTGCATGGATTAGAGAGTATGGATTATGAGGAGGGACTAAAGGAGCTAGGGCTGTTCTCATTGGAGAGAAGGAGGATGAGGAGAGACATGATAGAGGTATACAAGATATTGAGAGGAATAAATAGAGTGGACAGCCAGCACCTCTTTCCCAGGGAGCCAATGCTCAAAAGAAGAGGACATGGCCTTAAGGTATTGGGTGGGAAGTTCAAGGGAGATGTCAGAGGGAGGTTTTTCACCCAGATAGTGGTTGGTGCATGGAATGCGTTGCCTGGGGTGGTGGTGAGGGCTGATACATTGGACAAGTTCAAGAGATTGTTAGATAAGCATATGGAGGAACTTAAATTAGAAGGATATGTGGGAGGAAGGGGTTAGATAGTCTTAGGTGTGGTTTGAAGGTCGGCACAACATGGTGGGCCGAAGGGCCTGTATTGTGCTGTATTGTTCTATGGTTCTATTGGTATTGGTTTATTTTTGTCACTTGTACCGAGGTACAGTAAAAAGCTTGTCTTACAAACCGATCATACAGGTCAATTCATTACACAGTGCAGTTACATTGAGTTAGTACAAAGTGCATTGATGTAGTACAGGTAAAAACAATAACAGTACAGAGTATAGTGTCACAGCTACAGAGTGTAGTGCAATAACATGCAAGGTCACAACAAGGTAGGTCGTGAGGTCATAGTCCATCTCATTGTATATTGATGCTGATCCACAGAGAATAACCGGTTGAGGGATGTTCTGCAGAGCATCTGGCATTCTCTTTTGACAGTAAAAGATTTTACCAGCTTACAGTGTGGGAGGAAGAAGAAAAATACATGTAACTCTGGATGCTGTCAGATTTCTGAAAGGGTGCACCTTGGGAATGCTATAACAAGTTTAAAGATGTCTGTGGTTTCTTAGGCTGCTGGATTAGTATTATCATGTCTGAAAGGGTTTTAATTACACTATTTATCACAGCAGCAATTATTTCAAAAAAAATACTGCTCCTTCTTTGAGGAATATTTGAGTTTTCTTGTCAGCTGAGAGCCACAGCCCTGTTCATTTAAATGATTCGCAACTCTTAATTTGTTCTGAGTTAGTATTCCTTGCGCTATATTCTTCCGTTACAACAGCTGAGTCACATATATCCCAAAGCTTCCTGTGTCAGAGTGTTTATTATTAAAAACCAGGGCAAAAATATTGATAATCACAGCACTTAAAAGAGAAAAAAATATTAGCATCATTAGTTATTCACCATGTTTCTACCTAAAGTGTGATATTACTGAAATGGAGACACAAGAGACTGCAGATATAAGAAGATAAGATATAAGATATCTTTATTAGTCACATGTACATCAAAACACACAGTGAAATGCATCTTTTGTGTCCCAAGTGTCGCCAATGCTTCCGGCACCAACATAGCATGCCCACAGCTTCCTAACCCGTATGTCTTTGGAATCAATGCTGGAATCAGTCCAGATGAAGGGTCTCAATCCGAAATGTTAACTGTCCATTTTCCTCCACAGATGCAACCCGACCCGCTGAGTTCCTCCAGCATTTTGTTTGTTGCTCTGTATTACTGAAATTACAGGTTCTCTAACATGAGGCATTTACTCCAGTGGGCCAGATCATCCAACCCACTTTCATTCTCAGAGTCCCTATTCTACCTCTTGGCTGCACCCACCATTCTGATTTCCATTCCTGTCACTCACAGGATGTGGATCCCATCTAATCCTGGACTCACCTGTTTCTGCAGCAGAAATTGTGAACTCAACCAATCGCTTTGATTTAAGCAATAAACTGCAGCACACTGAAGGATATGTGATAGTTACTGAGATAATACTCTGTGGGTGAAATTTTAATGGGATGATTTTGGGCTGTATTCCCTTACTCCAGTTTGCCCACTGACTTATGTAAATTACAATTTTTAAATGTAAATTAATACTCTTGTGCAATTGTCTTGTCTCCAACTCAGCCACAGTTTTTGAACATTATCCTACATTTTAGGCAGGACCTTTTTATTCATCAACTTAAACATCAATCTGCATTCTTAGCATATTTACAATTCAAATGGTCTCTTAACTCCTTTTCCACTATTGGGCTTCAATTTCCTCCTAATTTATTTTGGAACAAGAATTCCTTTGTTTTTTTGTTGGTTAAAATTTTACCTGGCACCCATACTTCTTCCTAACCTACCCTTTAGCTTGTGGTTCTTGGTTAGAACCCATCACTTTTATGTACAGGTTTTTATGAATTAACTTTATTGATTACATTTTATAGAAGTTTGCTTTCAGCCGTGAAGAGGTAAGCCACAGAGGCTCCTAGAATAGATCATGACCTTTTTTCTATTCATTAGATAAACTGCTGCATGGAATTGGATAAAAACATCTTGCATTTTATGGTGCTTTGATCATAGAATGTCATCCTAAAGCAGGTCACAGAAGAAACAAACCAATCATTGAGCCTTTGTGGAGGTACTTAGTGGAAGCATTTAGTTTCAAGAAGAATCTGAAAGGTGAAGGGAGAAGTAGAGGGTATAAAGGGCTGCAGTTTTTAACAGAAATTATACTTTTGATCAATATTGGTTCAGTTGATGTCTGCTGGAGCTAAATTTGCTTATGATGCTTAACCAACCTGGATCATAAAGCCACAATCCATACAGCAAAAGCCAGCTAATGTTTACCACTGTTTTACCAAGAGTATTGCAATTACCTAGGTAGGTAAACACAGCTATATCCACACACACGGATCCATTAGTTGGCACAACTCAAAGAATAAGGAGAAGATACACAGAACAGAATAAGCTGCTTGAAGAAGTCAGGCTCTCAGTGCCAAGCCTCATTTACCTAGGATATTTAGGAAGTAATTCTCCAATCTGAAATTCAATGAGAAACAATATATAAAATGCCTGTGATCCCAAGGCTGTCCTTCTTGCAATCTCCTGTTTTTTTCAAACCACATTTGCAACCTCAATGCCAGTGCTACCAAGGTGCCTGTAGCCAGGCATCTAGCTCATCCTGGGCTAAAGCTGCAGATAGTTGCAGCACTCTCTCCACTCTGGCGTAAGGGAAGTTATCAATACCATCTATAAATAGAAAGCTGTCTACACTTGATTCTTTCTTGGCAGAGAGCAGCAGGCAGAGTGAACCTGCATCCTTCCTGTACAGCAGAGCACCTTTGCATGCACCCCATTTCATAGGGATGGGCCACAACTTGGAGGGTATCCACTCTCTCCACACCTGGTTGTGTAAGGGGTCAGTGCATGGTATCCTGATAGCAGTCATGAAAGAGAGAAAGAGAAGTATATCTCCTACTTGCAGGTAAAGTCACTCAGCCAATTCCAAGCCTGGTAGTTGACTACTCCTGTTCAAAATTATGAGCAGTTTTGTCCTGCAAGAGAGAGTGAAGTTTTGCACAACATGTTTGGATATGTCCCTGTCATCTAATAGTAGGCAGCATGGCAAGTTGAAGCAGTGAGATGTGGGAGTGAAGCCTGCAGCTGTGCTGAGTATGTGAGGGTTGGGTATGAGAGGAAAGAATGGGTCCTGATTAATTAGGATTAGTGTAGGTGAGTAAGGAGTCTGCCTGAAGCTAGTTAGGAAATTGCTTGGATATGGATTTGAAGATGCACATACTAATATAAGGATACGATCCGAATGTGAGCAAATGGATTTAGTGGGGAAAGGCAAAAAGGTCGGCATGGATATGATGGATTGAAGGGCTTGTTGCTGTGCTGTATGGCTCTATGACTCCATACTGATTGTGACTGTCTGTGTGAGCTTCTTACAGACCTGTATGCAGATTTTTGGAGCTTGTTTCCTTACACTAACTACAGCAGCCATTTGGTCCCACTGCCCTTGCAGAGTTTGTGTGGAAGCACTTTGCCCCTCTCCAGTTCATTCTTCTCTCCACCTTCTTGGTCTTCCAGAAGATTGTGGAGACATCTCCTTCTGGTATATTGCCACAGCCCAACATCTCCCAGGTCACACTATATTCCAGAGTGAATGTCAGCATCTGTGGCAGCCATCAAAGCACTCTCCTTTTAAAGGGTGGAGCCTGGCTCTGACTGGTGCAGCCCCCTTATGATTTTTGCCTCCTACACAGCCATTGAACAGCATGGTTTTTGATACATGCACCAATCATGCCAATGAGCAGGCAACAGCAAGGTGGCACGCTGTCTGCATCAGAAGAAATGTACCTGTGTTAGTTACACGTTGTGATCCTCAAATGCCTTTTCAGGGACTCTCCAGTTTAAACCCCAAGGTATTCCATGCAGAAAGATTGAAACATGATTGCCATATAGAGAGTTTCCCCTTCCATGACCTCTTTTGCTGCATCCAATCTGTACAGGTCCACCCCAAGTTACAACAGGGTTCCCTTCCTGTGAATTGTAAGTCATAAATGTGGCTGGGAACCAAGTTCCCAACCAGCAGAAGAAACCCCCAGCCCCGCAGTAACCAGCAAATCCATTCCGTTGGTCTCCCAAGCACTTGTTCGTATGTACTAGGTGTACGCAGTCGAGAATTTGTATAAAAGTATGATTGCAGCTGATGGAATAGAATTGTCTCGAATGGGTCTGTAATTGGCATCTTAACCCTGATGGTCTGTTGTAAATCTAATTTCTTTGGACATTTTATTAATTAGCCTCTTTAATGCATATTTCCTGTCAATCTTTTGTCAGTGGATTGACATTAGCTGTTCCTGTCTATTCATTTTTCTGGAAGAGTAAAGGTTTTGTAATCATGTTGAATATTTTAATAGAATATTTGCTTTGATTGTTGTTTTTTCCTAAGTGAGCACAAAAGGCAACTAATTTTCTTCTTAATCTGATTATGATGCTAATACAGAGCTATAGACATCTTGATGTGAATTACAAGAGGGTGCTTTCTACCCACATGTCAGATCATTCAATCAAAATGGGGTGAACCTGAAAAATGATGGAAATGCTCAGTAGGTCAGGCAGCGTCTGGGGAAAGAGATACAGAGTTAATGTTTCAGGTCAAAGATCCTTTGTAAAAAATTTGACTAAGTTTGTTGCGGTGTATTAACAGATAAAAACAGTAATTACTGCTTGTCAATATAGTCTTCAACTATACTTGCTTTCCTTCCTGGCCCTTTAGAACATAGAACATAGAACAATTACAGCACAATTCAGTCCCTTCGGCCCACAAAGCTGTGCCGAACATGTCCCTACCCTAGAAATTACTAGGCTTTGTTTTCATGTTGGAGCTTGTTTGAAATGACAGCATTCTATAATCCTTGTTGTGCTGGAGCAAGGAGGTAGTTAACCAGAGAGTCTGAGTCAATGGGGTCTCCCTGGCACTCCTTTCAATTACAGTCTGATCTGAGTTAGAGTACAGGAATCATCGACTGTCGAGCTGGCTGACAAGTTCCTCCACACCAGAAGGTAGTGCCAGCCTTGTGGGACTCCAACTTGCTACTAAGTGAAAAGTGTCATTGATAAGTCAAAGCATAACTGGGAGATTAAGGTCTGTGAATTTGTTTTGTCTTTCATTTCTTGGATCCTGGGCAATATAAATATGCAAAGAAGCCCAGAGAACAGAAACTAGTGTATTCATTCACTTTCAGCTACTTTTCATTGCCCATCCCTAATTGTCCTTGAATTGAGTCCTTGTTGGCCATTTTCAAGTCATCTAGCCTCTGGGCTAGATGGGATTTTACAACAGTCCAGCAGTTTCATAGTTGTCATTGCTCGCATGCAATTTTTTTTGAATGCCAGATTATTAACTGAATCTAAGTTCCACACCTGCCAAACTGGATTGAATTCTGGTCTCTGGATTACCAGTCAAGTATTTAATTGTTAATACATTCTATAGCTTTAGTGTTTCCTTAGCAACCATAGCTTGTCAAATAGTAGTTATGCATTTACAGTGGGTGTTGTCCTTGCAGAATGCATCAACGTGAGGTAGGATTACAAGGGTGTGCTGATGCTCTGATCCATACTTCATGTGTGTACAGTCCATCACTCACTGAATGTCCCCTTTTGTCTGATTTAATCTCAGTTCCAGATTCTGTCTTTATTTCATGACCCTAGTGCAGAACTGTGCCAGATGGAAGCATTGGTCGGAGATCTAAGGCCACAGGTTAGTAGCCCTCTCTCAGATGAATGCCTTCTGAGATCGCCGCCTTGATTCAATCGGTTAGGCGCTCATGCCTATTACAAAATCCTGAGTTCAACTCTCACCCCGGTGACTTGTCAGCTATTACGTAATCTGATAGTCCAGTACAATAGTTGGGGGAGTGCTCCATTGGTGGGGTGCCATTTTGTAAATGGGTCAATTGACCGAAGACCTCAGGATTTCACGTTACTATTTGAAGCAGAGTGGGGAGTTGTCCCAGAGGCCCGGTGACCATTTATCCCTTGTCCAAACCACCAAATCATGGGTTATCTGGTCACTTTTGTCATTGTTGTTAGTTGCTGTGAAAGTGTTGGCTGCTGTGTTTGCCTACAAAGCAACAGCTTACACTTTGAAAGTACTTTATTGACTCTCAAACACATCGAGGTGCCCTGAGGATGTAAATGACACCTTACAGATGTAATTATTATCATTGTTAATCCTATAGTAGATGTCTCTCTCCAGCTAGAAGCATTTTATGTCTGTAGCCTTATGCAGGAGTGAGTGCTGCATTCTTATAGCCATTCTTAATCTTTGATTTCTTAGGCTTTTGTGATATTAAAAGGGAAAATAACATGATGATACATCCTGAATGTGGAATCAGAGCCATGAAATGGAGCATGACTTCTTGAAATCAGTGCAGTCTATCAGAAACAATTTTATACTCTGACATAAGCATCCAAGTGGAAGTCACAACTAGTTGCATTGACCATTTACCCACTCAAGAGGTGAGAGCCATCATCCTGATTTTGTGATTATTTGCCACTGGTGTACTGCTGCAGGCCTCGAGAGGAATACAGCCAGCAAAATGCTTGAATTTTCTCTTGCAGCCATGCATCATGCTTTGAGACTACTTGTATAGACATCTCTGCAATTATCCTTCCAAATTCCCATCTGTCTGCAAGCAGTCAAAAGGCAAGCCCTTGTGTGTAATGAACTGAACAAGTGGTAGAAGACATAGGAGGACTCTGGGCTTCCCTCCTTTCCCAGTTGATTGCAGATATCCAAAGCTCCCAGGAAAGTTACATCCCTGTCTATCCAAGATTTACCAGAAAATTCAAGAGAATGGAACTGAAAAGTCCCAGCCTGTAAAGCTTTAAGCCAAAATTAAAGTTGAAGAGTTTTTGTAAGTGTAAATGTGTACCCGGATTCCTTTATGTTCCATTTTGTCACTCACATAAATTGTGAAACTTACCCCTTCAATAACCTTTGAATATAGAGGAGTGGAGCTGATGACATAAGAATGTGTTTTTTTTAATTGAAGAAATATCAGTCCAGTTTTTATTTCTTTGAAGTTTTTGGTTTGCTTTTGTTTAATATTATACTTCTTTTGATCTGAGCGGTTTTCTCTTTATATAATTAAATTTCTTTTCAATTATTTTTTTTCCCATCATGTGGGAGTGTGGGAGATCTAGCTTACATATTTTACTCCTTGTGAGTATAAATATTAACTTATTATTGTTATCCCAATCTCTTTGTATCACGTGTATAATCATTAATGTTGTGTACATTAATTTGAATTAACTTGAAATTCAATAAAAAGATTGAAATATATAAATTGTGAAACTTCAACCTCAACTCTCTTTGAAGAACAGACAATGAGACAGGGAAGTCACGAGAGGGTACAGGAACCGTGGTGTACAAAGGCTATAATAAATATAGTCAAAAGGAAAAGAAAAGCTTACAAAAGATACAAAGAACTAGGTAATGTTAGAGATCTGGAAGAGTATAAGGCTAACAGGAAGGAGCTTAAGAAGGAAATTAGGAGAGCCAGAAGGGGACATGAGAAGGCCTTGGCAGGCAGGATTAAGGAAAACCCCAAGGCATTCTACAAGTATGTGAAGAGCAAGAGGATATGATGCGAAAGAATAGGGCCTATCAAGTGCAGCAGTGGGAAGGTGTGTATGGATCCGGAAGAAATAGCGGAGGTACTTAATGAATACTTTACATCGGTATTCACTACAGAAAAAGATCTGGGTGATTGTAGTGAGGACTTGCAGCAGGCTGAAAAGCTTGAGCATGTAGATATTAGGAAAGAGGAGGTGCTGAAACCTTTGGAAAGCATCAAGTTGGATAAGTTGTCGGGACCGGATGAGATGTACCCCAGGCTGCTGTGGGAGGTGAGGGAAGAGATTGCGGAGCCTCTGACGATGATTTTTGCATCGTCAATGGGGACGGGAGAGGTTCCGGAAGATTGGAGGGTTGCAGATGTTGTTCCCTTATTCAAGAAAGGGAGTAGGGATCGCCCAGGGAATTATAGACTGGTGAGTCTCACCTCAGTGGTTGGTAAGCTAATGGAAAAGATCCTGAGAGGCAGGATTTATGAACATTTGGAAAGGTATAATATGATTAGGAATAGTCAGCATGGCTTTGTCAAGGGCAGGTCCTGCCATACGAGCCTGATTGAATTTTTTGAGGATGTGACTAAACGCATCAATGAAGGGAGAGCAGTAGATGTAGTGTATATGGATTTCAGCAAGGCATTTGATAAGGTACCCCATGCAAGGCTTACTGAGAAAGTAAGGAGGCATGGGATCCAAGGGGACATTGCAATGTGAATCCAGAACTGGCTGGCCCACAGAAGGCAAAGAGTAGTTGTTGAAGGGTTGTATTCTGCATGGAGGTCGGTGACCAGTGGTGTACCTCAGGGATCTGTACTGGGACCCTTACTCTTTGTGATTTTTATAAACAACCTGGATGAGGAAGTGGAGGGATGGTTTAGTAAGTCTGTGGATGACACAAAGGTCGGAGGTGTCATGGATAATATAGAGGGCTGTCAGAGGTTACAGAGGGACATAGATAGGATGCAAAGTTGGGCTGAGAAGCGGCAGATGGAGTTCAACCCAGATAAGTGTGAAGTGGTTCATTTTGATAGGGCAAATATGATGGCAGAATATAGTCTTAATGGTAGGACTCCTGGCAGCGTGGAGGATCAGAGGGATCTTGGGGTCCGAGTCCATAGGGCGCTCAAAGCGGCTGCACAGGTTGACTCTGTGGTTAAGAAGGCATATGGTGTATTGTCCTTCATCAATCGGGGAATTGAATTTAGGAGCTGCGAGGTATCGTTGCAGCTATATAGGACCCTGGTCAGACCCCACTTGGAGTGCTGTGCTCATTTCTGGTCACCTCACTACAGGAAGGATGTGGAAACAATAGAAAGGGTGCAGAGGAGATTTACAAGGATGCTGCCTGGAATGCAGAGCATGCCTTATGAAAACAGGTTGAGGGAACTTGGCCTTTTCTCCTTGGAGTGATGGAGGATGATGGGGGGACCTGATAGAGGTATATAAGATGATGAGAGGCATTGATCGGGTGGATAGTCAGATGCTTCTCCCAAGGGCTGAAGTGGTGGCCACAAGAGGACATAGGTTTAAGGTGCTGGGGAGTAGGTATAGAGGAGATGTCAGGGGTAAGTTTTTTACTCAGAGTGGTGAGTGCGTGGAATGGGCTGCCGGCAACAGTGGTGGAAGCGGATACGATGGGGTCTTTTAAGAGACTTTTGGATAGGTACATGGAGCTGAGAAGAATAGAGGGCTATGGGTAAGCCTAGTAATTTCTAAGATAGGGACATGTTCAGCACAGCTTTGTGGGCCGAAGGGCCTGAATTGTGCTGTAGGTTTTCTATGTTTCTATGCAGAACAGTCAACATTCTTTATTAAAGGAGCTATCTAGTAAGGAACCCTTCACTGAATTATATTTTTTCTGGTCAACAATTGAACTATTGCTGAATGTTAGATTATTCTTGTACATGAACTGAAATGTACCCTCATCCCAATTCCATTGAAGGTTTGCTAATGCTCCAAACAACTGTAGCTGTAATGGAACATTTGATGTAATGAAATGTTATTCTAGAAACAATGGTTTTCTTTAAACCACGTTGTTGCTTCTTCAGTGGTGGGAAACATGCAGCTTGGGTAGACTCCCAAGGTTGGTCTAACATGCTAACAATGTTCTGTAAGATGAGAGAGAAATATTTCCTGAGGACCAAGATTGATCAATAGTTTCTAAATTGTGTCTGACTCTATTAGTGGTGAAGAGGGTTATTGAGAGTGAAGGTGGAAGTGTATGCACCCACCATTGGACCAGCGCATCAAGTCAATGATTGTTCTTTGTCTCTTCATAAGGGGCCCCAAAGTTTCAGCCACTTGACATCAAGAATCATCACGGGACAAAGCAAAGTGCCCACATCATCCCACTCTGCTGCTGAACACTTGGGATTCAGTCTTATAACTTAAATGCAGGCATCTATGTGACAAAATGCATAATTCCCCATTTATATTCTATCCATTAAGGGAATAGAACAAACCAACCTGACCAATTACTGGACCTTCAGTCTATTCAGCAAAATGATGGAAGGTTCCTTCGTGTGACACCAACTCACCAATTAGCAATTCTCTTCTCAGCTTAAAGCTAATACATGGTCAGGATCCACAGGGCGCAGGTTATATAGCCACTCCCAATAACTGCACTGGATTCACTGTACTAAGCTTTATTATGCACCAGATATACTACAATGAACTGAGATCTGCTTCAGATTCACTGCAACAAACCAAACTGCACTGGATTCACTGCAATGATTTGGGAGCTGCATTGGAGTTACATTGCAACATCCTGGGCTCTGTGCCAGATTCACTGTGCCAGAATCACTGCATCAAGCCAGATTCCACACCAGAGCCATTGTACCAACTTCTGGATCTCTTTATCTAATGGTACTGTGGAATCCCTTCATCACTTTGAGTGCAGTGAAGATAGCTCACCACCACCTTCTGAAAGATAATTACTAGTGGGTAATAACTGCTGGCTTTGCTAGGGATGCAGACATCCTATGAACAAATTAAGAATTCTGTATGTGAAAGGCAACTTATGTTTCTCTGCGCATTGGAGTTTAAGAACTGAATCTTGGACATGTGAGTTCAGTTTTGAAAATACAAAGAAATGAAAGCCAAGTTCTCACAATCTGTATAAAGTTCACACAAAAACACTTATTTTCAAGGCATTATTTATCTTCACACATTTAACACAGTCCCAGTTCCTGATTGCTTAGTTTATTCCCATCATAACTTAGAGAACAACTAAAGCAATTTGCAATATTCAGGTCACAACTCACTTCTGGAAACATATTTAGCAAGTAGCTTTCATCTACTCTCATTCATTATGATGAAGTTGAAATCGCCCTCTTTTAGGTCTGAGGAAGAAAGTGAGCAAGGATGTGTGTTGTAAATAAGACTTCAGACATCTAATGAGTTTCATAGCAGCTGAAGTGTTGTAAACTGCAGGTTGGTGTGGTCTGGCTGAGCTGTAGCAGCTGATGTTAAATCTCATTAGCTGCATCCAAAAAGGTCAGTTAGTTAATATTGATGGGTTCATTCCTTTCTCTCTGGACTGTTATTTGTGTGCAAATCCATGGGTCTGAGTAGCCATTAAGGTGCACAAATACAAACAGTTATTGACAGTGGACTAGTCCATCCTGGAGGCCATCATATTATGAACTGACTCTTGATTGACAACCACACTTCAGGTGGGGTTGGTGGTCACTTGATCCTGTTCTGGAGAGCTGGCTATTTCTTTTTTGTTTATTTCCCTCATTGTCTAGTTCAGGAAAGCATGGCTACCACTTCAATCCAAACACAGCCTGGAAGGAGGACATCGTATCTGTGCTGACTCTAAATGAGCTAATTAATTGGATCCCTGCTCTCTCCCTATGGCTCTGCAATTTTTGTTTTACCTTCCATTGTTACCATTTCAGGCAATGCAAACCAGATCATATTTGCTCTTAAATCAGAGATTCTTGGGTCAAAAACAAAATGAAGCATGCCTTTACCCATGTGGCCATTGGAAAAGTGAGTTTTACTTATGTGGAAAAGCTTAAAAGTGCAAGGTTTCAATTGTTTGGTAGGTCATACTGAGCACCAACTTCCATGCCCTCTGCTTCACCATAACTGTGTAGACACATCCAGTGGCAAAATAAACACAAGAAGGGTGCTGCTTAGGTGAGGAACTGGAAGGTGCCTGATGTGCTTGTACCTGTGCCTTCAAGCTGGGAGATTAGTAAAAGAAAAACAATGTTATTATGTTTGGTTTTAAAATAGTTGGAGAGCAGGGAGTGCGGTGAAAATTTGCCTTCAAATACCATATCAACATCCTGTTTCCACAAGGAGCATGAAACTATAGAATCATACAGCACAGAAGCAGGCCCTTTGACCCACCTCATCCATGCTGACCATGATGCCTATCTATGGTAATCCTATTTGCCTACATTAGACCCTCTTTCCTCTACTCCATTTCTCTCCAAGTCCCTGTCCAAATGCCTTTTAAACATTGTAATTGTATCTGCCTCCGCTACCTCCTCTGGCAACTCGTTCCAGATAACTAGCATCCTATGTGTGAAAAAAAATCTTACCCCTACAGCTCCTTTAAATTTACTCCCCTCTCATCTCAAAACTGTGCCTTTGTGTTCTGTATTCCCCTGCCCTGGAAAAAGAAATCTGACTATCTATTGTCTCAATGCCCTTCATAATTTTATAAACCTCTATAAGGTCACTCCTCAGCCTCCTGAGTCCCAGTGAGAATAAACCCACCCTATCCAATCTCTCCTTATAATTATAGCCGTCCATTCCAGGTTACACCCTAGTGAATCTCTTCTGTCTATAGAATCTCTCTATTACTACTACATCCTCCCTGTAGTGTGGCGACCAGCACTGTACACAGTACTCCAAATGCAAGCTTTCGACAGTTTTGTATAACTGCAATATGAGCAATGGGTTTAATTTTGGTATCTGCCCTACACTGGGAGGCTGGTGGACTGGATGCAATTCTACCCCCTCAGTTACTTTGGCAAGATCCATTTTCATTCTCGCTAAAGGACTGACATGGTGGGGGATGAGCAGGGGCTAGCTGGCAAGAATGGATATTGGAATTGAGGTTGCCAATCTTCCAGAATTGTCCTGGGGTCTCACAGTTTAAAGGAATTAAGGATTCATCTCCTGGACACTGTTGCTAGCAACCTTGAGTAAGAGAAACCCCAAAGGAGAGTTAACAAGATTTGTGTGTTTTTATATTTCTTTTGAACACTTGAATCCAAGCTGCTCTGTGTTCATGGAGGTGAGCAGCAGGGGTGGGAACATTTTAGGTGTGCTGGAAAAAAAGAGCAATTCTTTTTGATGCCAGAAGCCTCTCTGTTCCTCATAAATACAAGTTTCATTGTTTTATCTGTGCTGTTTATATAAATGCATTTAGGTACCACTGCAATATTAATGGGTTGAACTTCTCATGAACATGAGAAGGTGACAATAATTTCTGCTGACATCATAAAAGGGTATCTCAACCTCAGTTCTGTGAGAAAGCTTTAGTGGTGTAAGTTCAGGTATTATTGGTGCAGGAAGTCATTTTCATTCCTGGCCATTCACTGATTAATCAGTTTATGGGGGAAAACTAATATGGTTTGTTTAACAATGGGCTGATCCACTACCACCAATATTTCACCCCCATCTGAGTGATAAGTGGCCTCATGGGTATCAATGGCTTGACACTATGGTAACTCCAGTCACTGTATTTCCAATGAGCAGGGCAAAAGTTTGACAAATAGAAGAAAACCCACTGAGATTGGTCATTTCAATTAGGGTTTGGCTTGGGATTTCTGGAAGTAGTGGAGAAACTTAATTCTTTGGCTGTTGACCCTGGTTCTTGAGGTCCAATCATCAATTTCTGGAATAAAACAGAGTTACTTTAGAAACACAAGATACTGCAGATGCTGACATCTGGAGCAACTGTAGATTGGGTGGGAAATCAGGCATGTGGGGAAATATTTCAGATCAAAGTTGGAGAAAATTGGAAGTAAAATAAGTTTTAAGCAACAGAAAGTGGGGGAAGGGGAGAGAGATCACAGAATGGTCTGAGGTAAGGTGTTAGAGACAAAGGGAATCATGGAGTTGAATGAATGACAAAGTCCATGCTAAAGTCATTCTGACTACTGCTGGAACTCCTAAGGGCTATGAGATCTGCAGCTATCCTCAACCTTTCCACCCCAACCTCCCTAGCATCTGCCCCACCCAGCCTTTCTAACCTTGAAATGCTCAGAGCACTTCAGGTCCAAGTGAGCATGGAAAACTGGCTCCAAATAATTTATCTCCTCTGTCAACAAAAGATGAACACATTCCAAGAGAAAGTATGTGAACATATTTAGTTATTTTTCTTTTCAAAGGGGAAGGATATGGAAGCAACCAGCCCAGAATATGTTTAACTTTTCTTTGTGCATTTCCCATTATTTTGGAATCTACTATATCCCTGTGACAAATCTCAAATATAAATAAATACAGTGGCGTGCAAAAGTTTGGGCACCCCTAGTCAAAATTTCTGTTACTGTGAATAGCTAAGTGAGTAAAAGATGACCTGATTTCCAAAAGGCATAAAGTTAAAGATGACACAATTCTTTAATATTTTAAGCAAGATTACTTTTTTATTTCCATCTTTTACAGTTTCAAAATAACAAAAAAAGAAAAGGGCCCGAAGCAAAAGTTTGGGCACCCTGCATGGTCAGTACTTAGTAACACCCCTTTTGGCAAGTATCACACCCATCCTTCCTTGCAAAAGTCTTCTAGTTCTCTGAGATTCTTGGGCCGTCTTGCATGCACTGCTCTTTTGAGGTCTATCCACAGATTTTGGATGATGTTTAGGTCGGGGGACTGTGAGGGCCATGGCAAAACCTTCAGCTTGTGCCTCTTGAGGTAGTCCATTGTGGATTTTGAGGTGTATTTAGGATAGTTATCTTGTTGTAGAAGCCGTCCACTTTTCATCTTCAGCTTTTTACAGATGGTGTGATGTTTGCTTCCAGAATTTGCTGGTATTTAATTGAATTCATTCTTCCCTTTACCAGTAAAAGGTTTCCCATGTCACTGGCTGCAACACAAGCCCAAAGCATGATCAATTCACCCCCGTGCTTAACAGTTGGAGAGGTGTTCTTTTCATGAAATTCTGCACCCTTTTTTCTCCAAACATACCTTTGCTCATTGTGGCCAAAAAGTTCTATTTTAACTTCATAATTCCACAGGACTTGTTTCCAAAATGCATCAGGCTTGTTTAGATGTTCCTTTGCAAACTTCTGACGCTGAATTTTGTGGTGAGGACACAGGAAAGTTTGGCCCAAGAATCTCACAGAACTAGAAGCCTTTTGGAAGGAAGAATGGGCGAAAATCCCCCAAACAAGAATTGAAAGACTCTTAGCTGGCTACAGAAAGCATTTACAAACTGTGATACTTGCCAAAGGGGGTGTTACTAAGTACTGACCATGCAGAGTGCCCAAACTTTTGCTTCGGGCCCTTTTCCTTTTTTGTTATTTTGAAACTGTAAAGGATGGAAATAAAAAAGTAATCTTGCTTAAAATATTAAAGAATTGTGTCATCTTTAACTTTATGCCTTTTGGAAATCAGGTCATCTTTTACTCTCTTAGTTATTCACAGTAACAGAAATTTTGACCAGGGGTGCCCAAACTTTTGCATGCCACTGTATCTTCATAAGATCAGATCATGTGTGAGACAAATTTTGTGTAATGAGATATGATTCATTTGCAATTATATGCCAAGTTGTTTCTAAAATAGACCAATATCATGAGTTTCTTGAAATACAAATATTTGAATAAAAATTACATAATTTATTTTGTCTATTAGAATAAAGTTGTTGGTGGCGTGATTTAAGTTTGTCTTCGTATGGTACAATTTTGCTTTCCTTCTCTGTAAACTTGTCCACATATTACTTGTCAACACGTATCTACTGCAAATTTCAGGAGTTAGTGTTGTGGCATATATCATCTGGCAATTAAAGCAAAAAATATAAACTATATACAGCTCGAACTGTACTCCCCAATGGGCAAAGAGAATGCAACTTGGAGAAATGATGTAAGTGTGCTGTAGCTCTGTCTCCAATACAGGTTTTACTTGGATTTTTATGTATAATCTTTCAATCTAGCTCTCTGCAGAGAGCAGAGGATTAGGGTTATCGACAGTCCCGTATGGTATGGTCATCTGCCTGTCACCTCTCCCTGAATGGTTCCCATTATCACCTTCCTTACTTATCAGATTCCAGCACTGGTAGCTTTTGTGTTCCTGCTTATCATCCACCTCATTATCTCCATATTCATCTTCTTCCCCACCCCACCTAGGTCTATCTGCCTTTCTTTGTCTGCCTCCATCTATCATCCATCTGCCGCTGTCTCCCAACTCCACCACACCCCCTCCCCTTCTTGTCTCCATCTGCCCATCAGCCTTCACTGCACCTTGGCCCACCAATCACTTGCTGGCCCCATCTCACCATGCCCCCCCTCCTCTTTATAGTGGTTGTCACCCCTTCTCCATTCTTATTCCTGAGGCATGGTTTCAACCTGAAATGTCGACAGTTCCTTTCCTTCCACAGATGCTGCCTGACCTGCTGAGTTCCTCCAGCAGATTGTTTGTTGCTCCAGATTCCAGCATCTGCAGCCTCTTGTTTCCTTCTATTGTATGGTACTTCCCATACCTGAAGGAAAGTTGTCAGTCTAACATGACATTGAAATGGGACATCCATTTTCTTGTGAAACTAATGATCCTAGGAACTATAATAACTATAATATAACTATAATAACTAGGAATCCCCAGGATAGCCACGGCACTTCAAAAAGTGACACTGTTGCCAGATTTATTCTGAAGCCCTGCACCACATGGTGACCAGCAGGAGCTGTGGAGGCTGCAGCAGATGACTTGAGGTAAGAACTTAACCATCCCTGCTATCTGACTGGTCCTCAGGGCCCACCCATTATTGGCCCTGGGTTGTGGGGACCCTCTGGCTGCCATGTCTGGATGCTGGGGCCCCTCTCAAACCTGGAGCTGGGGTTCCCAAAGCCTATCCAATTCTGGGTCTGAGTCCTGGAGGCTTTCTCAATGCTGGGTGCAGAATCTGGAGACCCTCTAATGCCAAGCTGGAGTGCTCAAAGCCCATTCAAATCCAGGCCTGGGTGTCAGGACCACCTTCCAAAGCTGGATCCTGGGGGTTCACCTGATGCAGAGCATGGATTCTGGGATGTCCTGCCAATGCTTGGTCTGGTTCCTGGAGGTCCACCCAATGCCAGGAATGGGTCCTGGGTATCCTCGATGCCAGGTTCAGGGTCCTCCCCAATGCCAGGCCTGAGTGCTCAAAGGCTCAAGGTGTGGATCCTGGGAGCTCATCTGATATTGGTGCCAGGACCAGCCAATGCCCGGCTTGGGAAAAGGGACTGACCTGAGCCTGTGCACCTCTCTCACTAGCACCCTCTAACTTTCACATGGACAGTGGGTTATAACGGTCAATGAATGACCATCCCTGCCCCTGGCCTTCCTCCCAGATTCTACACTTGTTAGAGATGAGTACCAGCGGGAAACTTGAGGGATTCCCACATAAAGCTGATGCTGCCAAGGGCAGGGTGGAAGAAGGAGAACGGGGAAAGAGGGGAGGGGCAATGTGTCCAGTTTCCTGACTTGGTGGAGGGGGAATATCTGGCCTCTGAAATTGCAAACATCCAGCTATTTGAGTTAAACAGCAAATACGTACTTTTTCTGAATGGCCTGGAGAGTTGCCTTCAAAGCTTAATGGTGATATTTCAGGACTTGTTAACTGGCAGATCCTAGGTTTTGTTGCTGACGTCGTTTCACACAAAATCCACAGATAGAGCAGACTGTTTGGCCCATTGATCCTGTGGTGCTCCCAGGATTTTCTATTGCACTGTGAGGCTTGTTGGGCCCCTCTCACAGCAAACCCCTTCCACAGCCTGTCCATCATTGTCGGACTATAATGTTGGCAACCCTACATTGCATTGGTGACATTATCCTTGGATTTAAACGGTCATTACACAATTTCCTGTAGAATCACTAATAGAGTGTGTGATCCTTGGGTGAAACTGGTTCAATGGGCAGAAATATCTGGACCATAGTGCACATATGTAGTCCAGTGGCCATGTTAACATCATGCTGTCCTTCCTTTTGTATTGCATTTTTGCATTATTGTTAAATTCAAAGCATGTAGGAGATTGGGAAAAGTACTAGAATTGATTGAAGTATATGGGTTTCTCTGAGTGCTAGTCAAGGAGAATGGAGGTGTGAAAACTGAGGCACAACTGCACTGCTATCTTTGAGCAGATGTAATTGCAGTTTCATGTTTATGAATATGGAAGTAGACTTTTATAAAATGGAAAAGATGGCAAAAGTGTTTGCTGGCACATGACGTTGAATGTATTACAAGGCAATCTCATTGAGTTAAGGATAAGTGTGCTTTTTAGATGAAATGGATTCAGAGGCAGGGAAAATCAGGCACAGACATGCAGATTGAATCGAGTGTCCATTTAAAAATCATGTATTTCTTTTCTTACTTTCAGAGTCCCATGATCAATTCCTGTGCCTATATTTGTAATGGAGCTACTTCATGAACTTGTCACACTGTAATTACACATTCCTGGCAGTTCTGGCAATGCACTAATGGAAGGGTGCAGTTATTGCATGTTAATGTAGTCTAGTTATATATGCAAATAGATAGTTCCCTCATAAATGCAGAACTTATAATGGAAAAAGTTGACAGGTAATGCGCACAAAAGTAAAACTTTTAGTATGTATTAACATACAGGCAGGGAAGTAAAAGGCAGGACAAGACTAGCTGTCCCACTCCACAGTGGTAAACCATGGGTAAACACTTCCTTCCTTCCCCTGACCTCACTCACCATGTAATCTGTTTAGAGAGACAAAAAGAGGGGAAAAAAAACACTTTGAAGTGTTTGCCTTCAAACCCTTCCAATGATTGAATCCAGTCCATCACAAACATCAAGTCTTTATGGATAAAGACACTCCTTTGATGTGCTCCCTACCCAGGGCTGAACATACTATAAATTCCATGGTTTGGTCATATTGTAAACGTAGTATTGAGCAGCATGGACTCGTTTACATTTATTTCTGTCCCTATTTCAGTCAGCAACTCTATTGCTCCCTCTTGAAGGTACAGTAAGTCTGTGATCATCAGCTGACAATGTATTTCTAAGCGGAGACACAAGAGACTGCAGATGTTGGAAGCTGGCACAACACACAAGATGCTGGAGGAACTCAGTGGGTCGGGCAGCATCTATGGAGCGAAATGGATAGTCGATGTTTCGGGTCGAGACCCTTCATCTGGACTGACAGCCGACGTTTCGGGTCGAGACTAAGGCTCAGACCTCCTTCACCAGATAACCACCTAATATCCAACTGTTCCTACTGGTACACATTTTAAACCCAAGATCGGTCATTCTCCTCAATATCTAAGTAAACAATTGTGACTCTATTCAAGCCATTAATTCATTCTCAATCAAGTCTACACTGTTCTAAAGTGAATGGACCTGTGTCCTTCATGTTGTTTAATTTAGGAATTATTACTGTGGCTATGCTCTGGACAGTTCCCAAAGTCACCACCATGTTGGGGGACTTAAACAGGTCTGACTACTGCTCTGTCAGAGTCAACATGCTCTTCTTTGGTTCATACTAAAGGGTTCCATTAATACCCTGTAACTTTAGCTACCATTTCTCTACATTAGTCTTCAACCTTTAAATATTTGTACACAATATCACAAGGTGTTTTTCTCTCTCAACCACATTCACTAAGGTTCCTTTCAAATGATACATGATGTATTTGGTTTTGGTCCTACACATATGCATGATACTATATTTAATATCCATTTGCCACCCGATGTTCCACTCCCCCAGCCCATCTAACACTTTTTGGATTTGGCTGTGTAGATTTTAGTGTCGTCTTACTCCCAACCCTACTGTCCATTTTGTTGATGAAAATGTGAAAATTATTGGCCATAGTTGGATCCCTGGGGAAATCACTAAAAACTGGTTGCTCTCCCATGGCATTGCCCATGGGGAGAACAGATTAAGATTATACTTAAGTAAAGCAGGCTGACTAATTGACCCAGGAAGTTGAAAGAGGGAGAGAGGGAAGAGGAGGGAAAAAGGACGAGAGAAAAGGAGAACAATGGAGAAGGGGAAAAGAAAAGAGATAGGGTGAGGTGATAGTATGAGATCTATTTGTGCTGCTGAAAGTGAGAATGGGGCGGGAAGGCTCCAGTAGCTAATCTTCCTGCTCCATGGAAGGTGAGGTAGTGGACATCCAGATCATTCACTGGTTCATTAGATGAGAGAAAGCAAATAAAATAGTTCATGCAAAGCAGGATTTGTAAGAAGCAGCTGGACATACTACACATCCATACTGAGGGTTTGGTCCTAAAGAACTTTTCATTTGGTGCTGATCAACAAAGCTCTGAAACAAGGGTACAAGAGTGGATTTGGAATTGATTGTACTAAATTTAACTATATTGTAAATAACTGGATTTCTGTACTCTAGGCAAAGCTGAAATCTGTGTGTGTGTGTTCTGGAGTGGGGGTGGCATCAGGAGTGGAGAGTGAAGGTGGGTGTACCAGGGTCAAACATACTTGTGGAGAGTTATTTTACACAGTGTGTGTAGGGATTCATATTGGGGGTAAAGCTAATTGCTGTGGGAAAGGTTAATAACAACATCACTCAATCTCAGATGAGAAAGAGACCTTCAGAAAGAGACAAATGATGTAGGATGTGTGATGATGACTGGTTCGGTATTAAACCCATCCATTGTTCCTTCATTGTGGTATTCAGCAAAAGTGGCTTTCTGTTTCCTTTTTGCTCCATGCAAGCATACAGAGGGGTGTGTTTTATTCCAGTTTCCAAAGGAAACTTTGTGATTAAACAGTTAATGTGTTTTTCCCAAATACTAGTGACCTATTTTGCATTTTCCCAAATGCTTTGCCTTTATTCAAACAAAATCAGAACCAAATTCAAAAGCTGAAAAAAAAATCAAAAATTCTCATTGAAGTCTTTCCCAAAGCAGGCAATGCATCATGAAAAGGATAAATCCATTTTTCTGTTTTTTGAGACATTAATATTAACCCTCGTAGGATCTAAGTAAAATAATGAAAATTAATTGTTCAACTTTCCAAAAAACTGAGGCCTTTCAGAAAGAATGGTTGATGGGGACATCACTCAGCGCAATATTAACACACAAACATCTTACTATGTATGTAAAAACTCTGCTTGAAGCGTTTTGAATACACTACAAAAAAAATTATGATGCCCCACCCCATCCTGCTCTCTTAATGCATCAGCACTTCATCAGCATCTGAACATCCTTTACTACTGCAGGGTAATTACCTGTCATCAAGCAGCTGAAGTCCGAATACCACTCGGGGCTACTGCTTATGCTGTTTCTCACTCCACAGGTCCCACCTGACTTGCTGATTATTTCCATCATTTTGTTTACTTCTTTGCCACATCTCCTTCAGGAATGTGGACCTTGAGGCTTTGCTCTTTCCTCTATTGGCATTTCTTCTTTCTCTTTACTTTGTTGACCCTGATGTCAAATACTAGAGGGCACAGCTTTAAGGTGAGAAGGGGAAAGTTTAAAGGAGATTACAAAGCACATTTTTTACGCAGAGAATGGTGGGTGCTTGGAGCATGCTGCCGGGAGAAGTGGTGGAAGCAGATATGATAGTAACATTTGAGGAGCATTGAGACAGGCACATGAATAGGCAGAGAATAGGGGATATAGACCATGTGCAGGCAGATGGAATCAGTTTCAACTGGCATCATGGCCTGCACAGACACTATGGGCTGAAGGGCCTGCTCTATAACTCTATGTCTTATTTGCTTCATGTGCTTGACCATTGTTCCGTTGCTTGTCTCTGTGCTTCATTAAAGCCTCTTATCGTGAAAGGTTGGCAACCTGAAACACTGAGCCAGAACTTCCTGACAGCTGGGAGTCACCTAGACTCGCTGCTCACCTGTTGCTCAGCCTGATTTACCATGTGCAGATCCCAATGGTAAGAAATTCCATGGGGAAGATGTGTGGATTCTTATTAGTGCTCAGGACCTGCACCATGAGGCAGGGTTACTACAAGCCACACTTGCAGGAACGCTGAAGAATTGCCAGCCAGTTGCTGGGGATGTGGTCAAAAAACTAAAGAAATGTTTGCAAATGTCACTGACCAAAACTATTAAAAATAATTTTAAATATTATAAAATTAAAACATTAGTAATGTGTTTAAAATATTACTTTAAGTAAATACATGTAAGTAAGCTCAATTAATGAAAAAATGTACATGAATTAAAACTCACCATTCACCTTGCTGCTGAGACTTATGGACTCTCTGTTCCTTTGCTGCATCTATTGACTGTACAGAAGGACATTCTTTCAGCATGCCTGGGGGAATGTAGTAAGTTTGTGATCCACTGCTGGACTCCATGATGAGACCCATGTCTGAGTCCAGTGGTTAGGGATCCTGAACTTCCTGATGTTTGCAGAGGAAAACATTGGGTGTTCCTCACAGAGCCATGGCCATTGCTGAAGAAAATCAAGGGTGATAAGTCCTTTCCTCTCTCCACAAATGTTGTCGGGCCTGCTGAATATTACATGCATCTTCTGATCAGGTATTGCTGTTCCCTTGGTTCCTTGCCATGTCTGTGAGGTTTGCCTATCCAAACGTAGAGAGCTAGCCCTGGGTGGATTTCAGAGCCTACCCTGCATTCATTCATTCTTTTGTCTTTGAGCTTGCATCATTAAAACTGCTGGTGGCCCACATTCACATTTCATTACTGCTTTATTTTGGTAGCAGACCAAGATGGACATTTTAAAAATGTCATAAAGTCATATGCAGTACAGTAACTGTTCCCTTGGCACATCATGTCCATGTCAACCGTCAAGCACCAATCTATACTAATCCCATTTACCAGCAGATGATCCATAGCCTTCTATGCTGTGGTGATTCAAGTGCTCATCCAGATAAGTTTTAAATGTTGTGAGAATCCCTGCCTCCACTCAGGCAGTGCATTCCAGATTACAACCACCCCCTCAGTTCCTGTCTAAACCTCTTACCCCTCACCCTAACCTTAAAACTTTTCCATTATGGGGAAGAGTTTCTCACTATCTATCCTGTTTAATAATTTTGTCCTGATGAAGGGTCTCAGCCCGAAACATTGACTGTTCATTTCCTTTCATGGATACTCCATGACCTGCTAAGTTCCTCCAGCATTTTGTGTGTGTGTTGCTCCAGATTTCCAGCATCTGCAGTCTCTCTTGCGTCTCTAATAATTTTGTATACTACTATCAAGTCACTTCTCAGCCTTCTCCACTCCAAGGAAAACAAACCCAGCCTATCCAATCTCTCCTCATTACTGAAACCTTCCATCCAGCCAGCATCCTTGTGAGTCTCCTCTGCACCCTCTCCTATGCTATCATGTACTCCTTGTAGTGTGGTGACCATAGCTGCATACTATATCCATCTATGTCCTAATCAATGTTTTATAAAATTGGACTATCATGTCATGCTGTTATGTTATATGCCCCAGATAATGAGGACAAGCATCCTGAATGCTTTCTTCACCACTTTATCTAACTGTGCTGTCACCTTTGGGGATCTATGGATTTGTACACCAAGGCTGCTCTGCTGCTCAATATTTCTTTGGGCCGTACTGTTTGTGATGTAGTTCCTACCCTTATTAGACCTCTGAAAATGTATCGCCATACACTTATTGGAATGAAATTCCATCTGCCATTGCTCCGCCCAACTTACCAGCTGCTCAACATAGTTCTGTAACCTCTCACCATGCTTCCCACAATCAACATGGCTAGTGTAATCAGCTAGCCACCTTTGTGCTTATAGCACTTCCCATCATAAGTCAAGACTGGAAAATGTAGTTTTAATAAGAGACAGAGGCTTCTTCCCTTTGCTAATTTTATCATCTCTTCCCATTTTGTTCATTGATAATGATTTACTAACATCTCATTTTCTCCATAGAACTATGTTCATTTGTCCCTTTTGGCTGTGATCTTCCTAGGGTAACATTTCAGTTCTTCTCCTTATAAAGAAGCCTGTTGTGAGATGTGGTCATTCAAACACTGTTGACCCTCCAAAATCTTAGCCAAGTGAGCTTTCTGCATGTGTGCAGTTAAAGCCTTGGGGAAAATCAGTCATGGGGGCACCATAGGGTGTGATCTTGTTCTTACCAACTCAGAACTTGGGAAACTCTCCCTTGGATGGGTGTGGATGTAGAGGATGCAGGGAATCAATGGAGAATGATCGATTGTGGGATCCCTGCCTGATTTCATTTCTTTACCCTCCTGACTGTAAAAGGCAGAGACTACCAAGGGAAGTTCAAAGCAATTGTCTCCAGTCACCTTCACAAACTCCCTTTCCTGTCTTCTAACTCTGTCCCTCTCCCTGTGAATTGCCTGAAGCTGATCCAAATTGTCTGCAATATTATTGCCATATTTGACCCATGAGATGTACTTAAAACCACATATTTATCCTATCACTATTTCTACTTCTATAACATTGTTCAACTTTACTCTTGCCTCAGCTCATCTGCTGCTGGAACCCTCATCAATGCCTTTGTTACTTCCAGACTTCATTGTTCCAACACACTCCCAGGTGGTCCCTTTTATCCAGCTTTTCTGAAGACTCTGCTGCCTGTATTTTAGTTTGCATCAACCACAGTTCACAAATCATTCCTATTCTTGTTGACATAAATGGACTCCTGCTTAAGCTGTGCTTCAGTTTTAAAATTCTCACCTTTGTTTTCAAATCCCATGTCCCCTATACTCCTGAAATATTATCTGGCCTTTTTTAACTCTCTGAGAAATCTGCATTTCTCCACTTCTGGCCTCTTGATCATCCTGAATTTAATCTCCCTACTGTTGGTGGCTGTACATTCAGCAACCAAGGCCCTAAACTCTGACTGATCACTGGCTGTGTGACTGGCTGATCACACAGCTAACTTTGGATAAGGGAATTTTACATTTTGAATCTCTTTGCTTCATGTTGCCATGAAGTGCAATTTTTTTAAATTTTATTTACAGCGTGGTAACAGGCCCTTCCAGCCCAACAAGTCTGTGCCGCCCATTTTAAACACCCAAATTAACCTACCCGTACATCTTTAGAATGTGGGAGGAAACCGGAGCACCCGGAGGAAACCCATGCAGACACAGGAGAACGCACAAACTCCTTACAGACAGCGACGGGAATCGACCCCTGATCGCTGGTGCTGTAATAGCGTTGCACTAACCGCTATGCTACAGTGCCGCCTTTGCCATGCCAATGATGAAGGTGCTTTAGAGTGACAATATAAATCTCTTATCTTTCCTTTAAAGCATTTCTTAGAATCTGCTTCTTGAACCAAACATTTGGTCATCTGCCTTGGTATCACTTAAAGTGACTCAGTATTGAATTTTAATTGATAATGCTCTTGCAAAGCAAGCAAGGTTGCTCTAGGAAATTGTCGTTGAGTGAAGGCAATTAATTCAGCATAGACCAAGAGTTAATTACGTTGTCTCTATAATATTTAGCACCAGTCTTGGCAAGACATTTTCCTGCTAGATCTCATTGCCTTTAGTGAAAAATTTAGCCAGATCAGGATGCATACTTCTGCTGAAATGAGAAGTCTTTATCAAGTTTAAACTTGCATGCTGGCAATATTTCAGAATTGGAATTGGAATTGGTTTATTGTTGTCACATATACCAAGATATAGTGAAAAACTATGTTTTGCATGTTATTCGGACAGATCATTCCAAACATAGATACACCGAGTAGTCCAAAGGGAAGAGCAATAACAAAATGCAGAATATAGTGTTACAGTTACAGAGAAGGTGCAGTGCAGGTAGACGAATAAGGTGCAAGGGCCATGACAAGGTAGATTAAGAGGTCAAGAGTTTATCTTTATCGTACAAGAAGTCTGTTCAAGAGTCTTATAACAGCAGGCTGGGAGCTGTCCTTGAGCCTGGTGGTGCATGCTTTCAAGCTTTTGTATCTTCTGCCCAGTGGAAGGGGGGAGAAGAGAGAATGACAAGGGTAGGAGGAGTCTTTGATTACGTTGACTGCTTTCATGAGGCAGCATGAAGTGTACCCAGAATCCATGGAGGGAAGACTGCTTTTCATGATAGACTAGGTTTGTTCGCAACTCTCTCCAATTTCTTGCAACCTTGGGTAGAGCAGTTGCCATACCAAGCTGTGATGCATCCAGATAGGATGCTTTCTATGGTGCATCGATAAAAGTTGGTGAAGGTCATCAGGGACATGCTGAATTTCCTTAGCCTTCTGAGGAAGTAGAGGCTTGGGAGACTCACATTCCATAGACCACAAAGAGAGGGGAATGGAGAAAACAGCCTTGAAGCTTTTGATAAGTCTCTGAAGAGTAGATGATCATGTCTAATATTTGGCAAATGAATTCAAAACATTGAGTCTGATCCTGTAATGCAGAACCTCATGTCAGTATACTTTATAAAGATATTGTTGTATTCGTGTTTTCTTTCATATCCATTATATGAAGATCCAAAAATGCTTTACAGTTGAATACTTCTAAAGTGTAGTCATTGTTGTAGTTCACAAAATATGACAGGGTCCTACAAAGACTTACTCCATTAACACGTAACACTCTTTCTCCCTTACCAAGCTTCTATTTTGAGGCATGTTCTTCATGGGAAGACAATGTCATTTGAAGCTCTGAATATCAACTATTTTTAATCCCACTAGAAATTAAAGAGGGCATGATAAGGGTGAGAGAGATTATCCCCTGTGGCCTGCCCACAATCAGGATTAATTAAAAATAAACAGATAAACTCTTAGATTCTTGATGTCCATGTGCATTTTGAACTTCCCTGACTGCCAGGTATGTGAGCTATCATTGCCCATTGTTTCTTGTATATGCTAACCAGAATAATTAAATTGAGTGGCTTTATTTTCTTCAATGCATTGCCCCAGGAGCACTGTGTGAAAAAGATCTATTGTAATGGAAAATAATGGAAAATGGTAACAGACTGGTGACAGATCCCAGCACACAATAGTCCTTCTCAGTGGAAATTATTATCATAAAGTACCTGTATTCCTCAGAGGCTTGTGCATTCTAGCTATGAGCTTCACTTTTTAAATCATTAGACACAAATTATGGTTTCTACAAATGAGCAGATGGTGATTCTCCTGTTCATTCTCATTTCTTCTACCTCCCTACTTAAATATTTGCATATAATGACCTCTTTGTTAATGAACAGAAGGTTCAGCTTCATAGTCGATAAAGCTTAGTACATAATAATCTTCTATCCATTATATTTAAACTGTAGGAAACTTTACTGATTCACTAACTCTGCAGGGTCAGTTCTTCAATGTTGTCATCTGGAAGCAGATACAGTGCTGGATTAGACAGGTAGGCTTGTCCATGGTCTTATATCCTAGGGGTTCAATTTGATCAAAAGCAAGTTTCTAAGACCAAATAATGGTCTAATTATAGCTCTGAAAATTAATTTATTTGAAATAGGTTTACTGAGCCTTTGAATACTTTGTGAGCATGGTTTATGACAAGTAATTATTGACATGTCAAATTCAGAATGGTGTTTCTAAAAACACACTTTTTCTTTAAAGTGGTTATAATCTTCTTCTTTACTGCCTTTCCACCCTGCTGTCAATGCGTTCTTTCTCATCTGTCTATTACTACTGGTTTCTTTCCACTGCAGAATTCCCTTTACACTGATCCTGGTTCACTCAGGGAAACTCTTGAGCCAAGTGATTGTGGGTTTGAAATTCACACCAGAATCAACCGTTTCCTTTTGACTTTCAATGGCATAAGTCTTACTGAAATCCTCACAAACAACATGCTGGGAATCACCATTGCCAGACACATAACTGGAACAGCTACAGAATTATTATGGATACAATAGTTTGGTATTTAGTGGGAGGATCTCACCTCCTAATTTCCCAGAGCCTTGTCTCCGAGTCACACACTATCCTTCCTTGGAAATGCATCTGTTCTCTTCCGTTGGTGCTGGGTCAAAATCCTGGAACTCCTGGCATGATAGCACCTGTGGGAGGATCTTTATGCCATCCATACTTCCCTTTACCCCTTCCCCTGGCTATAGACTCACTACATGAAGATCCTCCATCTTAATGTATGCACAATGCCAGACTTTGAACTGGTGGCTGTGAATTTCAGTTCCAAAGAGTAGATGCATCTTCTTAGCCTGTTGGCTCTGGCACCTGACTGACCAGCTGGGAATTCTTGGCTATTCAAAAGAGAACTGGGAGCAGGATAGTGGGCAAGGGTCAAGTAAGAGGTGTTTGCCTTCACCAATAATGTTCTGTTAGACTGAAAGGTTGCGGTATATACAAAGGAGTATTAGGTGTGAACATGCTGTCATTTTTGTCCCTCGTCCCTCTCGTCCCTCCCCACTGATAACCCATCGGCACTTATGCCTGCAACCACACCAAGTGCTACACCTGTCCCTACATCTTCTCCCTCACCACCATTCAGGGTCCCAGACAATCCTTCCAGGTCAGGCAGCGCTTCACCTGTGAGTCCAAGGGTGTCATTTATTGCATCCGGTGCTCCTGGTGCAGCCTCCTGTAAATCAGTGAGACCCGACACAGATTGGGTGACTGCTTCTTCGAGCACCTTCACTCCATCTGCTGCAACAGCCAGGACCTTCCGGTGGCCACCCACTTCAATTCCACATCCCACTCCCATACTGATATGTCTATCCATGGCCTCCTGTACTGCCACATTGAGGCCAGACGCAGGTTGGAGGAACCATACCTCATATTCCGCCTTGGGAGTCTCTAACCTGATGGCCTCGACATCAATTTCTCTAACCACACCCCTTCTTTTTCTCCCTCCCCCCCCAACTCCGTTGTCTTCCCTTATTCCTATGGCTCCCTTCCCCTGCCTTGATGACCTGCCCATCACCTCTCCTCTTCTCCTCCATCTATTGTCCACTGCCCCCTCCTACCCAGTTCCTCCTTCTTCAGCCCTTTGCCTGTTCTACCTATCACCTCTCAGCTTATTATATCTTCCCCCACTCCTCCACCTACCTACCTTCCCCCTCTCACCTGGACTCACCTGTCACCTGTCTGCATGTGCTCCCCCCCTCCCCCCCCCCCCCTTCTTATTCTGGCTTCTGCCCTCTTCCTTTCCAGTCCTGATGAAGGGTCTTGGCCCAAAACCTCAACTGTTCATTTCCCTCCATAGATGCTGCCTGATCTACTGAGTTCCTCCAGCACTTTTTGTGCATTGCTGTCATTTTCAATGGTCCCTGCATCACTGGCCATGACTTCCCTCAAAGCCGTTCCACTAATTACCAGTACCATACCTTTCTCCAGCACAGTGAGCCTTAGAGCCTGTGTTTGACCCCACTGGCTTGCTGCTGCCATCTGCAAAGGAGGGGAATGTGTATTAATGAGATTTGCGCAATGTATCTGGCTTTATTGAATTACTGACAGTATGTGAAAGTTGTATTTATGACATTTGATGTAATAGTGAGTGTGTTAGGAGTATGGGAATCTTGACTGATTAAGTTCATTGCTAGGTGAGTGATGGATGTGTAGCATGGAACAGAGTGAAAGGCTGAGGTTACATTTGGTGGGACACTGGACTTGTTGATTTATTCACTCAACCTGACCATGCATGTGATGCCATTTAATTTTGTGCAGACCTGCAATCAGGCTCTTGGGTTACACTCGCATCAATTTCCACCTCCTCCACTGACTCTGGACCTGGAAGACTTCCTGGCACCCTCTGGGTACAGGACCTCTCTCCTCTGCACTCCATTTATTGAGGTGTCCAAAGCCATGAATCATCTTTCTTCCTTTACATGAGTTACTTGGCACAGAATCAATTGTTTTTGCTAGCCGTGTTTTCTTATTACAATAAAACTCTTTGAACCTCTTGAGATTTTCTTATTTTTATTTGTGTGCTTTAAGGCTCAAATTGCATCTACACAGATGTAAGCTTGTACTTCATTTCCTTCAAGACCAGTGTGAGAAACTGTGGTTTTCCATTTGACCACTTCATACCTGCTTGCTTTGTAATGTTTAAAGTGGAAAAATACCTCTAATCTCCACCATTGGCTTGGTCCTAGTTGAGAACACTCTGTTTCCTGATAATTCCTACCTGGGTCTGATGAACATTCTCTCATGGCCTCTCCAAACTCCTGTTGAAGGCAGACAGGATGGGTTGAGAGATACAGATCTGCGACCCTGAATGGAGAGAGCCACACAGCACGGAAACAAGCCCTTCAGCCCAACTCGTCCATGCCAACCAAAATGCCCATCTAAGCTCATCCCGTTTGCCCATGTTTTGCCCATATTCCCTTTAAACAGTTCCTATCTGTGTATCTGTCCAAATGTTTTTTAAATCTTGTTATTGTACCTGCCTCAACCACTTCCTCTGGCAGTTTATTCCATATACGTACCACCCTCTGCGTGACAAAGTTGCCCCTTATGATTTTATATACCTCTATAAGATAATCCCTCAGCCTCTTACAGTCCAAGGAATAAAGTTCTGGCTTGCCCAACCTCTCCCTATAACACAGTCCCTCGAGTCTGGCAACAAATCTTTTCTGTAGTTAATGGCATCTTTCGTATAGCAGGGTGATCAAAACTGAACGCAATACTCCAAGTGCAGCCTCACCAACATCTTGTACAAGATGAGTAGAGAAAGGTTCTACCGTTGTTCCAGTTTGCATCAATAATTTCACATTGAATGGTCTCCATGAAAAATTAACAGCTGCTCTATAAGAGATACTGGTTTCCTTATACCTACCATCCACTTCCACAGCAATCCACAGGCCCTGCAAGCTATATGCGGAGGCTCTTTCAACTGAATGGTCACAGCTGCTTGTTCCATCAGTGCAGAGGTGCTATAACCCCATATTCCCTCCTGTTCTGGACTAACGTTCACCCCTCTCTCAACATCACTTAACACAATAACAGTCACTTCCATATTCCTATTTGAGGAAGCTTGCAGGGTACAAACTGATTGGTGCAATTCCCACTGTGCATGAGAGATGGCTTTTCAGAACACTAAATGGTTAAGATGTTGCAGGTTGTGAAAGGTTCTATGTAGAGGTCTTTCTTTCTCATGCAATGAAAGAAGAAGCCATTGCAGTGAGCCTTTTGCCTCTGTAACAGGTCACTGAATGCTAGAAAGTAATTTTTTCATGGGAAGAAAAAATGGTTGTGAGATCCAGAAGAGTTCAGATGTAAGGTTTAATCTATCCAAGTGCATTCCCCTCTACACTAAACCCTTTCGATTAGTTTTAGCATAGTAACAACTGAAGTATAAAGGTGAGTGGTTGCTTTGGTGATATTAATTTTCAGTTGCAAGGTATATGCCACGTTTTAATGCATTTGAAGACATGTTTGTGTAAGGGATTAATCTTTATGTACAGAGTTTTACGCTGTTACCATTTCTGTCAGATTGAATACTTGCAGGGTAATGCACTGTGATTGTGTTTCAGTGTTACCTGTTGGGATTGTTTGTTGATGATAGGAGACTTACTACAGATGCGATGGAAAGTAATCAGAGCAATTATCGTGCACCATATGTTTGTTCAATATGCACTCTATTCACTCATTCTTTGTTGTTTAGGTCGTAAATCTCTTCCTCACATGGTGAGGAATCAGCATTGCTCAGACACATGTTCAAAAAATATAAATCTTATACCTTATGTACACTGGACATTTTTCTATGGTTTATTTTCAATATTTATGTTATTCTCCTCTTACGCCATTGCCAAATGTTGGTCAATCCTTCTCACTGTCACATTCACATAGTCAGAGTTATATGGCACAGAAACAGACCCTTTGACCCACCACATCCATGCTGACCTCTTTGCCCATCTACATGAATCTCATTTGCCTGCATTAGTTTGTATCCTTCTATATCTTGCCTATTCAAGTGCCTGTTTAAATGTCTCTTAAACACAGTGATTGTATCAGATCCCACCACTTCCTCTGTCAGTGAGTTCCAGATATAGTATCACCAGGCTCAAGGACTGCTTCTACCCCTGTTGTTCTAAAAACTATTGCAGGGTCCCCCAGTACAATAAGATGGACCCTTGACCTCACAATCTCCCTCATTATGACTTTGCACGTTACTGTTTGCCTGCACTGCACTTTCTCTGTAACTGTAACACTTTTTTCTGCATTCTGTTATTGTTTTCCCTTGTACCACCTCAACGTACTGATGTGATGAATGATCTGTATGGATGGCATGCAAAACAAAGGTTTTCACTGTACCTTGGTGCATGTGGCAATAATAAACCAACGTACCAATATCAACCGCTCACTGTGTGAAAAACTTTCCCCTTAAAACTCTTCCCTCTCACCTTAAACTTTTGTCTTCTTTTGTTTTTGGGGAAAAAATTCTGAGATCTATGCTATCTACACCTGTTATAATTTAATTTACCTCTATCTTGTCACCTCTCAGCCTCCTTCACTCCAGGGGAAACAACCCCAGCCTTTCCAATCTCTCACCATACCTAAATTCCTAAAATAATTTGCTAAGGTCAGCTTGTATTCTCCCATAGAAAGCAAAATACTGAAGATGCTGGAAATCTGAAATAAATTTAAAATGTTTCTCTTTCCACAGGTGGTCTCTAACCTTTAGCATTTCCTGCACCTTCTGCTTTATTCCTTCATAGAAAGATAAGAAAATGTCATATTTCTATTTCTGAAGTTTGTATCTTAATTTCAGGGAGAGGTATCCATGGAGGACTTTCTCTTTGAAGCTGAAATGGTGAATCCTTTCAATGTCAAAGTCCCAGAGTCAGGTGATGTCCAGATGAAGGGTCTCAACCCGAAATGTCGACTGTTTATTTCCTTCCATAGATGCTGCCTGACCCTCTGAGTTCCTCCAGCAGTTTGTTTTTTGCATCATTCTCATAAATCTTTCTTGGACCTTCACATCCTTCCTGCATTATAATGACCAAAACTGAATCCTATGGCCCAGCTGAGTGTATTACGAAGGTTCAGGATGACCTCCATGCTGTACTCTACTGATAAACCCCAGAATGGTGCATGCCTTATTAACTGCTTTCTCAACCTGTCCTGCCTCTTTCAATGGTTCATGCACACACACCCTCAGGTCCCTCTGCTCCTGCACCCCTTTTAGAACAGTATCCTTTACTCTACATTGTCTTCACTCTTCCTGCCAAAATGTATCAGCTTGCATTTCTCTGCATTAAATTTCATCTGTCATGTGTGGGGGGTGTCCATTGCACCAGCCTGTCTATATCCTGCAACAGTGTATCAGTAGCCTCTTCCTAGTTCAGAATACAGCCCAGTTTTGTATCAACTGCAAGATAAGAAATTTTGGCCTGTGCCCTCAACTCCAGGTCATTAATATCGATCAAAAATGGTCATAACATTGATTCCTGGGGATCGCCACTCCACCTTCATCATGTTAATAAACATTTTATTCTGGAAATGGCAGTACCAATTTTGTAGAAATTAAGCAGAATTTCATAATGTGCTATACTTAGATCTCTCCCATCTATGATTGATTATACAGAGCCTTCTAATTATTTTAATTGTGTTATTATTTTGCAGAAGGTTATCTATTTGTATAAGACACTTGCTGCCTTTTTTAAAGGTGTCTTTCCATGTCTCTCCCACAATGCAAGAGCTGTAAAGAATGAGTCAGGCAGCCCAATCATGTAGGAGGGAGTAAAAAGAATGTGTTTTGCATTGCTCACGGTATTTGTGAATGAGTTGCCACTTCTGAATGTGTCTTCACGATTGGAGATGACATAAACCATGGCATCGTGGAGATTGATAACAACCAGAGCCAATTTGATGAAAAGTGTTAATAATGACATTCAGTGTGAGAGAATAAATAGAAAATATGAGCTGTATGGTCAGAGTGAGTGGGCATCATCAACTTGGTGCTTCAACATGAAGGAGGCACTTTAAAATCCAATGGTGTATTTTTAAGGACTGATTGCATGGGACCATGCTTTACAATGATACGTTGCTTCAACAAAGCAGTAAAGTGTGAAAGGGGTTGAAACAGGATGGCTGCACTTAAAATGGTGCTTCTAAGAATTGACAATCAGACATCAGAGACAGCAGAAATCATTGATTCATATAAGCACAGAAACAGGTCCTTTGGCTTAACTCGTCCATGCCAACCAAGTTGTCTACCCAAGCTAGTCCCATTTGCCTGCACTTGGCCCATTTCCCTCTAAACCTTTGCTATCCATGTACCTGTCCAAATGTCTTTTAAAACATTGTAATGTACCTGCCTCTATAGCATCGTCTGGAAACTCGTTCCATATACCCAGCACCCTCCGTGTGAAAATGTTGAGAGAAAAACACCTCACTGGTGAAGATTATGTGTAACGTACATCCAAAGTTGTCTTGGAAACTTAGCGGTTCGGTGTAGGATGAACAGCAGAGCTTGCTTCTCTCACACCAAGCAAGATCCTGACACAAAATGAAATCCTGTGTGTAAGACCTTTGTTTGCTTTCCTGAGTAGTGAGAAAAAGTGAAAAGGGAAAGGAAGGAGTGTTTACACCCACAGCTGGGATAAGTGTGAATTATACAGGACAGGATAGAGAGAAGGAAAAGAGAGAAAAGTAGCAGCTGGAAAGAAAAGTAGATAATGAATTTTATTGTTGGTAGTGTTACATTCACAGGCATCATGTGTGAACATATTGTAATGTATATTACTCATTGAGTCCAAGGGGGCTGGATTTAGCATGACACTTTTCAGAATATATCATCAATGTCCATGGAGCCCTGTTCTACAGGGCAACCTCTAGTCCACTGAGATATACTCCAACAGGAAGAATGAGAAAAGGAATATAGTATTACAGGGGCCACAGGTACATGTTGAGGAAGCACAGTGGCACAGCAGTTAATGCTGATGCTGCACATAATCCGGGGACCCACGTCCAGTCCTGACCTCTGGTACTGACTGTGCGGAGTTTGCTAGTTCTCTCTGTGACCTCCCTCATTCCCAAGATATGCTGATTGGTTGGTTAATTGGCTATTGTAAATTACCCCTTTCTGTAAGTGGCAGAGAAATCTGGAAGAGTTATAGAGTCATGGAGTCATACAGCATGGAAACAGGCTCAGTGTCTTTGCTAACCATCAGGCACCCTTTACACCAATTCTATAACTAATCCCAATTTCATTCTCATCTCCTACACACTAGGAGATGTGAAGAAGCAGCTCTACAAGCTACAGTGGACATGTGAGAGAGAATCAGAATCAGGTTTATTATCACTGACATACGCCATGAAATTTGTTGTTTTGCGGCAGCAGTACAGTGCAAGACATAGAAATTATATTACCAAAAATAAATAAATTAGTGCAAAAGAGGAATAACGAGGTAGAGTTCATGAACCATTCAGAAATCTGATGATGGAGGGAAAGAAACTGTTCCTGAGACATTGAATGCAGATCTTCAGGCTCCTGTACCTCCTCCATGATGGTAGTAATGAGAAGAGGGCATGTTCCAGATGGTGAGGGTCCTTAATGATGGATGCCGCCTTCTTGAGGCACCACTTCTTGAAGATGTCCTCGATGGCAGGGAGGGTATTGGCCCCATGATAGAGCTGGAGATGGAGGTGGAAATGGACTGATGATGGAAAGAGAGTAGGTTACAAGGAACTAATGGAGAAATGGGACTGATGGGATTGCTCTGAGGAGTCAGCATAGACTCAATGGACTGAACAGCCTTCTCTATGATAAGAAAATATATGTTGGCAACACACACAAAATGCTGGAGGATTCAGCAGGTTAGGCAGCTTCTATGGAGGGAAATAAACTGTCACCGTTTCGGGTTGAGACCCTTCATCAGGACTGGAATGGAAGCGGGCTGAAGCCAGAGTAAGGAGGTCAGGGGAGAGGGAGGCACATAGGCTGGCAGGCAATAGGGGAGTCCAGGTGATGGGGGAAGATAGATGGGTGGGTAAGTGGGATGAATGGGAATATGCAAGAAGCTGAGAAGTGATAGGTAGAAGAGGCAAAGTATAATATTTTTGATGCTATCCTTGTGAAATTTGTCTTAAGAGACTCAAATTATCTATATAATATATTGTCAGTGCATTTTACTGAATTATTGAATCTTTTATTGAACTTTATTTTACTTTCTATTTTACTTTGACTTTTTTGATTTTTTTTTGTTTACTGAATCTTGTGGCAGAAAAATCAGGTTCTTCCTTGCTCATGACTTCAAACCCTAATCCTAAAGCTCTACTCTACTACACATGCCTGGTTATTGTTCTACTGATATTTTCCAGGCCTCTTGTACCTAATCTATGAGTGCAAGCTTCATGTCAAAGCCTGGTCAATTGGTAGAGCTGTCCAGTCAAATGTTAAACTAGTCAATTCTAGGTTGGGTGGCAGGGCTATGGGCACTGAATGGTGATTTGCATTGCAGATATGGGATGTGATTTCCTGCTGTTAGGCCAGAAGCCAACTCAGATTTCTCAGCATCAACTGGGAATTAAATTTTGCAATTCATTGGACTGTCAGGGAGTGAAGGGACATATTTAATGGGGGTAAACAGAGTTCCTTAGTTCATGTGTGTATTTCCGTACTTCCTATACCCTTCAAAAATAACTGCATACTGTAAATGAAAGACAGCTTCAAAGTCTGACATTAACTTGTACTTCAGTTTGACTTCCTGAATAGAGGCACAAGATATTGCAGATACTGAATCTGGAGCAAGAAGTAAACTGCTGGTGGAATTCAGCATGTCAGGCAGATTCTGTGAAGGCTAAGCAATGGTTGATGTTTTGGGTCAAGACCCTGCATCAGAATCTAAATGTTGACCATCCCTTTGCCTCCACAGATGATTCTTGACCTGCTGAGTTCTTCCAGCAGTTTTTGACATTCTGTGTACTTCAGTTTTTTTCTCAAGACTGTTTTAATGATTCCTTGCAATAGATAAGCACATAGGTTATATGGAACTGGGTCTGAGAACCATTTCGAGGATTCAAACCATCTCACACACTTAAACATTTCCTTATTCAGTTAGGTAATAACCTAGAAATTTCCAATTTCTCAAAGGAGGAGTTGTGTTTTACAGTTACAACATCCTACAGTTGTGGTTATTATTATGGAACTGTTTAGTAGCAAGAAGTGAAATTCTAAAGGAATTGAAAATCCCCACACAAAACTCTTCAGCCTACTCATGCACACACATTCTCAATATGCACACACACACATTCATAGACAAATGTGCATGTATTCTCTCTGCTATCCTCAACCACAAAAAATTTCCACAAGTATTCAATTATTTCTACACTGTTCTGACTGGCCTCCCATCTTCCACCCTGATATTTACTTGAGCTTATCCAAAATTCTGCTGCTGGCATCCAAAGTCTGTCCATCCATCATCACTATACTCACTGATCTACATTACCTCCAACTCTGGAAGACCTTGATTTAAAACCTTTCGTCCTCTTTCTCAGCTTTTCATGGCCTTGCCCTTGCTTTCCTCTATAACTCTTTTGGCTATGCAAACCTGCATGGTCCTTGCACTTCTCCAGTTTTGGCCTCTTCCATACCTTACAACAATAACATGATTTGTTTAGTGCCTTTAATGTTGCCAAAATTCCCTAGGTGTTCATTGAAGTATTATCAAACAAAATTCAACACCACACTACAGCTAGAACATAGAACAGTACAGTATAGGAGCGGGCCGTTCGGCACACCATGTCTCTGTTGACCACGATGCCAATCTAGACCAATCCCATCTGCGTGCAGGTGGTCTGTATCCCTCTATTTCCTGCATGTTCATGTGTTTGTCTTAATATCTGTTAAATGTTGCTATTGTATCTGCTTCTACCACTACCCTGGGGCACATATTTTAATTTGTCTTTACGTGCCTTGATGTCAAATTTTGATGATGGTCCAAGAGAAACGTTGACATGGTGCTTCCCATGGGTCAGATCATTCCTGACCTCCACCTGCCCAGTGCAGTACAGAAATCTGGAGCACACTAAAGGTCAGGTGTGAACTGATCTCTCGGTCCAAGTCCAGGGGCAGACTCAGTTACTAAGATCTGACGATCCTGGTACACTTTGTGTCTGGTTCCTCAGCCTTATGCCAGCTGTGGCTGGCATGTGTGGTACCAAGTGAGATAGAAAGGGGAGTTAGAGTAAGTTTTAATTATTTTTGTTAGTTAAATTTGTTTTTAAATACATTTAATAATTGTTAAATTATTTAAATGTATTTTAACTCTTTCTAGATCAGATATCTTTATCTTTATTAGTCACATGTACATCGAAACACACAGTGAAATGCATTTTTTTACGTAGAGTGTTCTGGGGGCAGCCAGCAAGTGTTGCCACACTTCCGGCGCCAACATAGCACGCCCACAACTTCCTAACCAGTACGTCTTTGGAATGTGGGAGGAAACCGGAGCACCCGGAGGAAACCCACACAGACACTGGGAGAACATACAAACTCCTTACAGACAGTGGCTGGAATTGAACCCGGGTCGCTGGCACTGTAAAGCGTTACGCTAACCGCTACACTACCGACTGTCTTTGACTGGAGAAAATGTTTGTCTATTTACCATTTTATGCAGCTCATACTTTCATACTGTATATTTCCTTATGACAGAGAATGAGGCCCACCCAGACTTTGCTGGTTCTCAGAGCAACTCCATCAATCCCATTCACCCACTTATTTTCCTTACAAACTCATACTCATTACACCCTCTGATTCTCCTACCATCCACCTACACCAGGGGCAATTTACAGCAGCCAATTAACCAACAATGTGAGAGGAAACTGGAGCACCCAGAGGAAACCCACATGTCACAGGGAGTACTTGCAAACTCCACAGGTTAGGATTGAACCCTGGTCTCTGGAGCTGTGATGAAGCTGTACTACCTGCCACAACCATGGTGCTTCCTAGCTGGTTGGTTCATTTTGTAAGCGTTTGCACTTCATGTGCGCTGTCAAAAGTTGTTGGAAGATGTGTAATCTTTAAAAAAAAACTGTCTGACCCTCTCCTTGTTTACAGATATGTAGAAACCACAAAACAAATGCATGTCTCTGCCCCATCAAGAGTGACTGGCAAGATCTTATCGCCAAAAATAAACTTTTAGTTCCTGAAGATGGTGTCTCAGAGTGATTTTAACCCATGGTGGTAGCAGAAAATATATGTTGCTTTATTGTGAACTGACTCTTCTTTCTTTCCTTACAGTGAACTTTGACCACTTCCAGATCTTAAGAGCAATTGGCAAGGGCAGCTTTGGGAAGGTAAGTGAATTTTACTGCTTTGCAAAGCCATCAGACTATACAGATGTATACAGAATTATCCTTTCGTCTCCTCAAACAGTACCAGAGAGCTGTGGATGATGTGCTATTGAGTATTTTGAGACTGCTAGACTTTTGGACTCTTAAGAGAACTGATCTGGGAACCAGGTGTGAAAGTAAAAGCCAAGGTGCAGGTTCAGCCCCTGCTCTCATTGAATGGCACAGCAGACTTGAGTGCCTGAACAGCCAACTGTTATTTCTTTTATTTTTATGTTCTTGATGTTGAATCATCCCTATTGAGGAGTGGTGAATTTTGAATGGACTGTGCTGGGAAAGCCAGCAAATAAATTAGTGACTCGATTCTTTATTCCCCAAGACCTCTAACATTTACATTGTGGGCTGATTATGAAGCAGAACAGAAGGTTAATTTCACACCAGGTCACTTTGATGTGGTAAACTGACATTTAATTAGGTTCTACTTTGGCAACTAAAATGCCATCATATAAATGTCAAAGCAGCTAAGTGGATGTTCCCTGACCCTTTAAATTCTACTTTGTGAAGCAATAATGTTTCTTATATATAATGCAGGCATTTATGTGCATGCTTGTTAGAAAGGAAAACTTTTATTGTGGGAATACATACACTATTAAATTCACTGTGCCCAACTAGCAAAAGGACACTGGGAAATGCCTCCAAATGTCAAGAGGTAATGGAAGACAATAAGCCTGTTAATGATTCTCCAGGTATTGCTCCTTGCACATAATTTTCTTCCACAAACCTTGATTTGAAAGTCAGCATGCTGTCTATCATAATCAAAGCATGCTAATACTGTGAGCCTTTGCATTAAGGCATGCAGTATGTCTTGCAATTGCCTTCTGCACCTTAAAGCAAATTGATGTTTGAAGAAGGGCAGTTATACCCTGGCTGTTAAAATGAGCTGTGACTTACAAAAAGGGAGATTATTTTGTATATTTGCTTTCAATGAAAAATCCTGCGGAGGTTTCAAATTAAATTGAAACATCTCCGAAATGTTACAAAGCTCTTTTGTTCCCTGTCATTAGCTTTAACTGTTTATCAGGTGGATGATGTTTAATGGAACCATATGAGAGCAAAAGTGATGACACCTGAAACCTTCCACCATTGTTCAATCCAAAAATCAGAGTCAAACTGTGCAGTATGATTGTATCTCAAAGAACGTGAACCCATCCTCCTAGATCTTTGTCAACACTTTAAGATATGTGAAGTAAGAAATTGGAAATTAAAATAAGTTAAAATTTCCACATTTAATTCTTTGGTTGCTTATTGTATTATATGTAATACTAATTGCTAGTGTCTCTCCATTATATCACCTAGAGCCATAGGGATTGACTAGTGGCTCCTGGAAATGCAATATTGTGTACAAAATGTTCCAGTCTGTAATTAGTCTGTATGCACAGTAAGCTCTTCACCTCGAATGAAATGAATATGGAAAATGATGACATTGAGAACACTGAATGACTACGTGGCTGCATTGAAGGAGTAGGTCTAGGAAACTCAGATTAATCCCAAAGAGTCTGAAGTGCAGTCTTGAATGTGAAGAAAAAAACAGTGCCTGAAAATTTATAATGAACTGAGATGCAAGCCTGGCAGTTGTCAAAGCAGAAGTCAATACAGAATGGCAGACCATTCCCAAATCAATTGTATTGGAAGGCAGAGGCATAGAAGGCTACTGACCAAGTGCTGGGAAATGGGATTACAGTAGATAGATACTTGATGGTCAGCATGGATGTGATGGGCCAAAGGGCCTGTTCCTGTGCTGTATGACTATGAATTTTCGATCGTTACAACAAAGTGAGAGAGGTCTTCCAGTTATGCAGTGAATTAACAGAGATGTTTTTTTTAGGGGAAATAATATGAGAAAGATGAGAGCAAAAATGATTGGAATGAAGTTATTCTGGTAATGCAAAGAAGCAATTCTCTTGATGGAAATCGGACCAGATACTTGCATAACATTGGCAAACTTGGATATTTAACGAGAAGATAAAAATGCTGCAAAAGTATTTTGACCCAATGCCATTGCAGGTTGTGGTGGGTTACAAGTTAGATAAGACAAGATGTCCTTATTAGTCACATGTACATCGAAACACACAGTGAAATGCATCTTTTGTGTAGAGTGTTCTGGGGGCAGCCCACAAGTGTTGCCACGCTTCCAGTGCTAACATAGTATGCCCACAACTTCCTAATCCGTATGTCTTTGGAATGTGGGAGGAAACCGGAGCACCCAGAGGAAACCCACGCAGACACTGGGAGAACATACAAACTCCTTACAGACAGCAGCTGGAATTGAACCCGGGTCGCTGGCACTGCAAAACGTTACGCTAACCGCTACACTACCGTGCCTGGAACCACGATAAGAGATCTGGAGAAATGGTCTAATTACTCAATCATTCTAAAAAATCTTGTTGTGTGAAATCATTCTTTTTTGTCTTAAGGATCAAAGACTCTGGACACGAGCTTTGTAGACCAAAACTAGTTTAATCACAAAGGCAAACACAAGACAGAATGGATGGGAACAGACACATGCTCACTCACGCACAGGATACCATGAACACGAGAGGGGAAGCGCAACTGGGGTAAAATACACTCACACACTGATACGAGCAAGCACACACAATAACAATGTACAACTTTAGGATATAACACCTCAATGCCTGTCCCACACTAGCACTGGCCCTTAACACTCCCTGAGTCTGAGTGAAACGCTCCCTGACCATGTGGTGATGCACTCTTACCAATGATCTCTGCAGTGTTGTCTCACTACTCCTGGGGTCGTCAAAGAGGAAGGGCTAGGGGATGCAGCCCTTTTTATGGTGCTAGGAGGCTGGGTGGAGCCTCACTGTTGTGATTTAAACGAGCCAATAGTGTGGGAGTCAAAGACAAAGGTTCCTGCCACAGCCAATGGTCAGGCAGGTTCAGGGACAAAGAGTACTGGTCAGGCAAGTTCAGAGGCAAAAGGTACTCTCACACCTGAGGGGTGGGTGAAGCTGCATCTTGATTGACAGTAGTATCACTTCCGATCAGAGGAGCAATGCTCTCCTCTGGTCAGCGGGGGTCATTGTCGTTACTGTCACGTGACAGCGATGTGGATTTCTCACAATAAATCTGCTGTGGTTTTGCAACTTCTGTGCATTCCTGGATGTTGGGCTGTGAGATGTTAGGCATGGAATTCACATGGTTTGCTGTGAAATGGAGTTAGGGACACTCACATCAGAGAGAATCGCAGTTGAGAAAGTACTCAAAGTGCTCCTTCCAATGGTGACTGACTGTATGATCCATGTTGTGGATGGACTGGTTCAAACACACATCTGAATGAAAATGTGAAGCCATTAAAGCTACCATGACTTTTCCACCGAACAAGTTTGGATAGAATGGGGGCACTGAGTGATGATATGAAGGATTTCAACACAAGAGTAAGGATGAACTCCATGCAGAACACTTGGTGTTATGAAGATGGAGGAAGTGGTTAGAGGATTTGTCTTGGCCTGGCATTGACAAACATAACAAAGACTTGGCCAGTATACCAGGACTGAAGAGCTCAACCTCTTAAAGCAACACTCCTGGAGTGGAAGGGGCCACAAGACCATATGGATTATTGTGTAAAAGACGTAAGCAATTAAACAACAGCCATTTGATGTAGTTAGAAATAAAGCACATGGGATCAGGCACCAACACAGAATATATAAAAGAGGAATTAATATCCTACACATAGTCTTCGGGTATAGAGTCATAGAGTCATAGAGCCATACAGCACAGAAACAGGCCCTTTGGCCCAACTGATCCATGCCGACCAAGATATCCATCTAAGCTTGTCCTATTTGCCCACGTTTGGCCCATATCCCTCTAAATCTTTCCTATCCATGTACTTGTTCAAGTGCCTTTTAAATGCTGTCAATGTACTTGCCTCAACCACTTCCTCTGGCAGCTCATTCCATACACTGACCACCCTCTGGGTGAAAAAGTTTGCCCCTCAGGTTCTTATTAAATCTTTCCCCTCTCACCTTAAACCTATGCCCTCTAGTTCTTGATTCCCCAACCTTGGGAAAAAGGCTGTGCCCCTCATGATTTTATATACCTCCATAAGATCACCCCTCATTCTCCTATACTCCAATGAAAACAAATCCCAGCCTGCTCAATCTCTCTCCATAATTCAGTCCCTCAAGTCCCAGCAACATCCTCGTAAATCTGCTCTGCACTCTATCCAGTTTAATAGCATCTTTCCTATAGCAAGGTGACCAAAACAGAACACAATATTCCAAATGCGGCGTCACCAACATCTTGTACAACTGCAACATAACATCCCAACTTCTGGACTCAGTGCCCTGCCTGATGAAGGCCAACGTGCCAAGTGCCTTCTTCACCACCCTGTCTACCTGCAAAGCCACTTTCAGAGAACCATGTACTTCTACTCCTTGGTCCTTCTGTTCTACAACACTCCCCAGGGCCTTGCTGTTCACTTGAAAGTCCTACCCTCATTTGTCTTCCCAAAATGCAACACCTCACACATATCTGAATTAAGCTCCATTTGTCATTCCTGACATCTTGTCAATCAATGGTCCACACTTTATTTCAGTTTATACAACATATGGAATAAACACCATTGCTTTTTTCCTTCCCACCCAGTTTCAGATGGAGAAGAGGGAAGGTCAGTTTGCACAGTTAAAGGAGGCACCAAGGAAACAGATCATGAAAAGTTGATCAAACATCTCAACAAACCTACTGGCAGCATTTACATCTAGTATGCATGTAGTGTTGTGTTGTAACTCCACTAGGCTGGCTCTTCATGTCTAGGTATGCTCAATGCTGCTCCCAGCAACCCTTCTGCACTCCTTATTGAACCAGGGTTAATCCCCTGATGTGATACTACCAGTAGAGTGAGGGATATGCTGAGTCATGAGGTTACAGATTGTGATGGTGTACACTTCAGTGCCTTGTGGATGCCTACATTTGAGCTGCCAGATCTGTCCCGAGGTTATCCCAGTTAGCATGATGGAAAGCATCCCTGGTGTGCAGATGATGTTTTGTCTCTGCAAGGATTGTATGGTGGTCACGTCTACCACTTCTATGGGCAGATATTGCCACAAGTTGATTGGCAAAGATAAGATTAAGCAAGTTCATCCAACATGTTAGTCATTAATGAAGCAGCTGAAGATTTCTGTGCCACAGACACTGTCTCGAGTAATTCCTCCAGTGATGTTCTATGGTTAAAATTATTGATGAGTAAGAACTATTTGAGAGCACATTAGATGATGCATTCCATCACTTTCCTGATGATTAGGCATTGATTGATGGGCTGATAATTGGCCAGATTAATTTTTGGGCAAAGTTCCAATGAGTTGGGTAGGTGCCAATATTGTCAGTGTTCTGGAATGGCCTGGCCAGATGTGTGGTAGTTCTGCAGGATGTCTCTTAAGCAATGAAGATATTGTTGGAGCCATGGACTTCATTATCCAGAACACCAAATTGTTTTTTGATGTCACCTGCAGTGAATCAAATGGTTGAAGACTGCTTCCTGTGATGCTAGGGGTGTTAGGTGGAGGAAATAATGGATCATCTACTCACTATTTCTGGTTTACGATGTTTTCTAACGATTCAGCCTTGCCTTTTGCACACAGTGCTGGGCTCAACTGATCATTATGAATCGGGATATCCATGGAGCCACTGCCTGCTGTTAGTTCTTCAGTTGTTTACCATGTCCATAATTACATATGGCAGGAGTACAGAGTTTTGATCTAGTCCATAGATTGTGAAATCATTTAGCCCCATATTGGTTCCACGTTTACCATGGATGTCCTGTGTGTAACTTTGCAAGGTTAGCACCTAAACTTTGTGCATATCCTAAGATGCTTCATTGAACCATGGTTGGTCCCCCGGCCTGATGGTTTACTGCAACTGTCTGCATGGACATCCTGTAAATCTGTATATTTGTGCGTAAGGGCATACAGTGATCCCATTGAACTGAAGAATCACGTGGCATGCTTGCTTTGTAACAAGTAACACTAACTGGAACACTCGAGTTTGTAGCAGGAGCTTGAAGACTCAACATGCATTGTGTTAAATATGCTTCCTTGCAAGTAAACAACCATGCATTACAAATTGGTGATGAGAATGGGATCTCAGGTAGTCTTATTCTGGGGTGGCTAAAGGACATTGATGATTCTCATTTGGCAACCTTTAGGAGAGTTTATGCACCAAAACTGAATTCTTGTATTGTTTTCTGTGACCATTTTTATGAAATTTTGTTGGTCAAAGCCCTCTGCATGCGCCAACAAGAGTGCATAGTGTGGGATGAGAGACTTTTATCACAGCACTACAATACACAACAAATTTAGCTACAGTTCTGCAGCTCTATGGCTGCAGATGGTGGGGCAATCTGGCTGCCCCTGACCTTGGTGCCTATGGTACAGGAGAACCATTCAGCTCATGTGTCAGATGAATAGGTATATTTTTAAAGGTAAAGCAGAAGGTAATACTGAGAACCTGAAACATGATACACAAGGATTAATTAAATTTCTCCTAATGGAGATTGGCCTAGAAGCTTATGGCATGTGGACAAACCTTCTTCTCCCCCACAGGACAAGAGATGTCTCTTTTAAAGTTGTGTGGAAACTGGAAGATTACTTTAATCCAAAGCTGTTAAGAATAGCTGAAAACTATATATTTGGGACAAAGAGCCAGATGTGAGTTTCGTTGAAGAACTTATCCTTGCACTGCAATTCTGATGCCTATTTAAATCATGCCTTGTGCAGCTAGTTTGTGTGAAGAATAGTAGATGAATGAATGTAGTCAAAGCCGTTGAGCACTCAAAACCCGAGGATACAAAACCTGACATTTGAACCACCATGTAAAATTACTGTGTCAATGGATACAACATCCACGAATAGTAGAAGATTTTGTCCACCATATGTGATTGTGGTGGTGAAGTGCAAGACTTCCAAACTATGTGTGAAGTGTTCTGGTGAGACAGTCATTACTGCAGTGTTATCAGTTCAGTACAGCCAGGTCTATTATTATCAAAAGATATTCTGCCTGCAAATCCAAGGCTAAGATAAACAGCAGAAGTGATTTCAGTGGCAATTCAAAACAATGGACAGAGGATTTCATTGTCTGAAATTCATTCAGGCAACGAGGGACAAGGATTGTACTGTATCTACTGTACTGCCTGACCCACTGAGTTCCTCCAGCATCTCGTGAGTTGCTCCAGATTCCAGCATCTGCAGTCTCTTGTGTCTCCTTTCAGTAAAGAAAATGTATTGACTTGTGAATTGCTAGAGCTACATACACATTTTTCCACATATAGTTCCGCCTGCCATGTACTTGACCATTCAGTTAGCCTGTCTATACCCGCTGAAGCCTCTCTGCATCCTCCTCATGGCCCCTACTGACACCTAGTTTTATATCATCAGCAAACAGATATACAGTACTTCCTTTGGTCCTCGCATCCAAGTCATCAGTATGGTTTGTGAACAGCAGGGGCCCCAACTCCCATCCCTGCAGTACCTCACTAGTCACAACCCAATGTTACCCATTTATTCTCACTCAGTTTTCTTTCTGTTAACCAATCCACAGTCCACGACAGTATATTACAAGCAATACCTTGTGAATTAATCTTGTTTATTAACCTCTTGTGTGACACCATATCAAAGGTCTATTGAAAGGCCAAATGTACCCATCAACTTGTTCCCCTATCTATTCTACTAGTTACAGCCTTAAAAAAACTCAAACAGGACTTTGAAGAAGGATGTGAAATGGATGTGGAGTGAGGAACAAAAGAGAACACATGTTGAATGCAGATGAGCTTAGCATTTTTAACCTCTCCTTGCTTCAATCTGAGGTTTCCATCTGCTTTAAGATGACCACTATCATACCGGTACTAAAAACAATGTAATGTACCTTAATGACTACCTCCTGGTGGCTCTGACATCCACCATCATGAAGTGCTTTGTGAGGCTGGTCATGGCACGCATTAACTCCAGACTCTCGGACAACATCGACCCAATGCAATTCACCTACCGCTGAAACCTATCTGGTTTGGTACGGCAACTGCTCTGCCCAGGACTGCAAGAAACTGCAGAGAGTTGTGGACACAGTCCAGCGCATCACGGACACCAGCCTCCCCTCCTTGGACTCTGTCTTTACCTTTCATTGTCTTGGTGAAGCAGCCAGAATAATCAAAGACCCCACCCACCCGGGACATTCTCTCTCCTCTTCCATCAGGTAGAAGATACAGGTGCCTGAGGGCACGTACCACCAGACTTAAGGACAGCTTCTACCCCACTGTGATAAGACTATTGAACAGTTCCTTTGTACAATGAGATGGACTATGACCTCATGATCTACCTTGTTGTGACCTTGCACCTTATTGCACTGCACTTTCTCTGTAGCTGTGACACTTTTCTCTGTACTGTTACTGTTTTTACCTGTACTACATCAATGCACTTTGTACTAACTCAATGTAACTATACTGTGTAATGAATTGACCTGTACGATCGGTTTGTAAGACATGCTTTTCACTGTACCTTGGTACAAGTGACAATAATAAACCAATACCAGCAGGTCTACGGCGGACTCCATCTCCCTGGCCCTACACTCATCTCTGAAACATATGGACAGTAAAGACACCTACGTTAGACTACTATTTACTGACTACAGCTCCACCTTCAATACTATAACTCCAAGCAAACTCATCACCAAACTCCGAGACCTGGGACTCAACACCTCCCTCTGCAACTGGATCCTTGACTTCCTGACAAACAGACCACAGTCAGTGAGGATAGGTAGCATCACCTCCAGCATGATTATTCTCAACACTGGTGCCCTCAAGGCTGCATTCTCAGCCCCCCACTCTATATCCTATACACTCATGACTGCGTGGCCAGATTCTGCTCTAACTCCATCTACAAGTTTGCAGATGATACCACCGTAGTGGGCCTTATTTCAAATAATGATGAGTTGGAGTACAGGAAGGAGATAGAGAGTTTAATAACATGGTGTCATAACAACAACTTTTCCCTCAATGTCAGCAAAACAAAAGAGCTGTTCATTGACTTCAGGAAGGGTGGGAGGGGGAGATGGGTGCAGTGGACATTCTCCTGTCTACATCAATAATGCTGAGGTTGAGAGGGTTGAGAGCTTCAAGTTCCTAGGAGTGAACATCACCAGTAGCCTGTCCTGGTCTAACCACGTAGACGCCATGGCCAGGAAAGCTCACCAGTGCCTCTACTTCCTCAGGAGGCTAAAGGAATTTGCCATGTCCCTGTCGACCCTTACCAACTTTTACCGAGGCACCATAGAAAGCATCCTATCTGGATGCAACACGGCTTGATATGGCAACTGCTCTGCCCACGAGTGCAAGAAACTGCAGTGTTGTGGACACAGCTCAGCACATCACGGAAACTAGCCTCCCCCTTCATGGACTCTGTCTATACTTCTCACTGCCTTGGGAAAGCAGCCAGCATAATCAAAGGCCCTACCCATCCCAGACATTCTGTCTTCTCCCCTCACCCGTCGGGCAGAAGATACAAAAGCCTGAAAGCACGTACCACCAGGCTCAATGACAGCTTTTATCCCACTGTTATAATACTATTGAATGGTTCCCCAGTATGAAAAGATGGGCTCTTGACCTTACAATCTACCTTGTTATGACCTTGCACTTTATAGTCTACCTGCACTGCACTTTCTCTGTAGCAGTTACACTTTATTCTGCATTCTGCTATTGTTTTACCCTGTACTACCCCAATGCACTGTGTAATGAATTGATCTGTATGAACAGTCTGCAAGACAAGTTTTTCACTGTACCTCAGTATACGTGACAATAATAAAGCAATTCTAATTCCAAATGAAGCTCTCCTTGTTCATTACTATGCGACATGCAATGTGAAGTTGGCATGTGATGCACTAAATTATGGTGTGGGTGCAATCTCCTGTTGGGTGATAGGCAAGAAAATCTAGTGCTTGCAAAAAGAATCAAGAAATTCCATCATTTTGTTTTTCTGGGCAGATCCTTTGCCCAACTACTAGATTAATCACCCCTATCAAGTCCCAGAGCAGTGAAAGCTGCAATGGGGGCATCAAGGATGTAAAGATAGGCGCTCCTTCTACCACAGTACAACTATATAATTGAGCACAGAAATTCCAAGCAGAATGTCACTGTGGATGCTCTATTGCAAATTCCATACGATAACCCTTATGTTGGAGATTAAAATGGGACCTAAATATTAAACGTGGTTCATGGAGTCATGGTGTCATATCGCACAGGAAACAGGCCCTTCAGCCCACGGTGTCCTTGACAACCATCAAGTCCATCTATACTAATCCCATTTTGCAGCACTTGGTCTTCAGGCTTCCATGCCTTGGTGATTCAGCTGCTCATCCAGATGATTCTTAAATGTTGTGGGAGTCTCTGCCTTCACCACCTTCTCAGGCAGTGTGTTCCAGATTGCAGCCACCCTCTGGGTGCAAATGTTCTTCCTTAGATCCCCTCTAAACTTCTTATTCTTCACTTTAAACCTATGCTTTTTGATCTTAGATACCTCTAACATGAGTTAGATACCCCTAACATATCCACAGATCCCTCAAGGTTGCCACGCAGGTCGATAGGATTGTTAAGAAGGTGTATTGAGTGTTGGCCTTCATTAGTCGGGGTATTGAGTTCAAGAGCTGTGAGGTGATGTTGCAGCTCTATAGCACTCTGGTCAGACCACACTTGGAGTATTGTGTTCAGTTCTGGTTGCCTCATTATAGAAAGGATGTGGAAGCTTTAGAGAGGGTGCAGAGGAGATATACCAGGATGTTGGCTGGATTGGAGAGCATGTCTTATGACGATAGGTTGAGTGAGCTAGGGCTTTTCTCTTTGGAGAGAAGGAGGATGAGAGGTGACTTGACAGAGGTGTACAAGATGATAAGGGGCATAGATCGAGTGGACAGTCAGAGACTTTTTCCCCAGGACGACAATGGCTAACACGAGGGGACATAATTTTAAGGCAGAGGTTGTGGGGGCAGATATATTAGGAACATTTAAGAAACTCTTAGATAGACACACGAATCATAGAAAAATAAGGGGCTATGTGGGAGGGAAGGGTTAGATAGATCTTAGAGCAGGATAAAATGTCGGCACAACATTGTGGGCTGAAGACCCTGTACTGTGCTGTAGTGTTCTATGTTCTATGAGGAAAAGTATCTTACTATCCACCTTATCCATGCCTTTCATAATTTTGTACACCTCTATCAGGTCCCCACTCAGCCTCTTTCACTCCAAGGGAAAGAAGCCCAGTCCTTCCAGTCTCTCCTCATAACTGAAACATTCCACCCCAAGTAACACCCTTGTGAATCCCCTCTGCATCCTCTCAAGTGCAATCATGTCTTTCCTATAGTGTGGCGATGAGACTGCACACCATATTCCAGCTGTGTCCTAACCAATGTTTTATAAATTCGTACCAAAACCTCCCAGCTTTTATATCTATGCCCTGGCTTCTGGAGGCAAGCTTCCTGGATGCCTTCTTCACCACCCCATCTGCCTGTGCTGCCACTTTCTCTCTGTCAACATTTATAGATTGTAAATAATTTGGGCCCTAGCTCTGATCCTTGTAGCGCCCTACTGGTTCCAGTTTGCCACTTAAAAGTGGCCGATTCATCCTGACTCTCTGTGTTGTATTCATTTTTCAGACCTCTATCCATGTTAATTAATTATCCTACAAAGGGAAAGCCAATTATAATTATTGGGATTGTGTACATAAGTTACTTGTGCCTCACTGTTGAATGAGTAAGTGGGGTGTAAGAGAAAATCTTTCAAAGAAAAATGGAAGCATAATAGCATATCTATGTGAATGAACATACTGTAGTCCTGTTGGACAGGAGAGTCATACGGTGTGCCTGATTTGTATCTATGACGTTGGTTTGTCAGGTATAGCCGCAACACGTGCAGCATGTCAAACCATTGCTGGTCCACCTGTGTGTCCTGTGTCACACCGGTGAAATCAGTGTGTGTAGAAGACCATGTGACTGGACCTTGCATGCACTGATGATGCCAGGGTTTCTTACCCCTAATAAACCAGCTTTTCAGTTTTGTAGGCAGCCCCTGACATCACTATAACCCACAGCAGCTGTGATTATTGCACCCACGCCTGGCACTATCCGTAACAAGTTGATGTGGATCAAACAAAAACAAACTTCGATAACTGAATCATTAAGGACAACTCTGATTACACGGTAGTGTAGCGGTTAGCGCGACACTATTGCAGTGCCAGCGATTGGGGTTCAATTCCCGTCGCTGTCTGTAAGGAGTTTGTACGTTCTCCCGTGTCTGCGTGGGTTTCCTCCGGGTACTCGGGTTTCCTCCCACATTGCAAAGATGTACGGGTAGGTTAATTTGGGTTTAAAATGGGCAGCACGGACTCGTTGGGCTGGAAGGGCCTGTTACCACACTGTAAATAAAAAAATCATAAGTATGGAGGTGAAGAAAGTCAATTAGCATATATGTGATATGGGTATGCTCAATGCAAATGTAAGCAGGGAGCTGCCTGTGGTACTAGCTTTAATATTTGGATATTGCGCTTTCTGACAATTTATGATTTCATATGCAGTTGATTGCGCATATTGATGCTTAACGCAGCTGCAAATAGGTACCTTTAACTGGTCAACTCAGAGACTTTATTACACTCTGCAGAACAGGAATGTGAGACACCTGACGTAGCCATGTCTTTCTAGCCTGGAGACAAGAATTAATTGGTGGAAGTTGCCCAGAGAATAAAGAGAAGCCAGGATAAACACCCTGTCTGCCTCCCATTTCCCAGACATAATAGATATAGCTCTAACTCAGTGTACTATACTTAGATTTCCAGAAGGTGCCACACCAAAAGTTATTGCAGAAAATAAAAGCTCATGGTGTAGGAGATAACATGTTGATGTGGATAGAAGATTGGATGGCTAACAGGGCACAAGGAAAAGATGTAAATAGGTCTTTTTCTTGTTGGCACCAGGGATATGGGGCTCTGAATATTTTTCAAGTTATATAAATGACTTGGATAAAGGTATCAAAGATATGACTGCTAAATTTACTGATGACACGAAGATGGGTAGGATGGTTAGTTGCGGAAAGGACTGAAGGAGGCAACAAAGGAATCTAGATAGGTTAAGTGCGTGGACAAAGATCAGGTAAATGGAGAATGTGGGAAAAGGAGAAATAATCTATTTTGGCAGGAATTTTTATCTAATGGTGAGAGCTTGCAGAGCTGTGAGATGCAGAGGGAGCTGGGTGTCTTAGTGTATGATTCACAAAAAGCTAGTCTGCAGGTACAACAAATAATTAGGAAAGTCAACAGAATGTTATTATTTAGGTATATACGAAGGTTATATTTCAGTTACATAAAGCCACCTCTGGAGTACTGTGTACAGTATTGGTCTCTTTATTTAAGGGTACTAGATTAATACCTGTAATTGGTAGGTTGTCTGTTGAAGGAAGATCAGACAGGCTAGGCATTATCCATTGACATTTGGAAGAATGAGAGGAGTCTTGACTGAAGCATATAAGATCCTAAGGGATCCTGACAGGGTGGACATGGACAGGATGTTTCTTCTTGTGGGAGAATCTAGAACTAGTGAGTCATATTTAAAAACAAAGTATCGCCCATTTAAGAGTTGAGATGAATTGTTTTCTCTCAAGGTGTTCTTTGGAAGGCTCTTCCTCAAAGGGTATTGGGAAACAGAGTATTTGAATTATTTTTTTTAAGGCAGTGGTAGATAGCTTCTTCAAAATAAAAAAAAACCTGCAGATCCTGAACCATGACTTCTCCCCTACCCTAGAGGACCTTTGCTGCATCTTATCCAATCTCTGCTCTCACCCCTTCTCTTGGACAGAGCAAGAACAAGAGTTCACATGGTCCTTACCTTCCACCTTGCCAGCCTCCGCATATAACTGACCATCCTCCTCAATTTCTGCTAGCTCCAACAAAATTCCACCATCAGACATATATTCCTCTTCTCTCCCCTTTCGTGTTTCACAGCTCCCTGGTCTGTTTTTCTGTCCCTGCCTACCACTTCCCATTGAAAAACACTATGATGCTGGAGGAACTCAGCAGGCCAGGCAACATCCTTGGAGAAAAGCAGGTGGTCAATGTTTTGCTTCAACACCCTTCTTGAGTCCTGAAGAAGGGTCCTGACCCGAAACATTGACATCTTGCTTTTCTCCACAGATGCTGCCTGGCCTGCTGAGTTCCTCCAGCATCATAGTGTTTTTCATCTAGATTCCAGCATCTGCACTCTTTTGTTTCTCTCGCATTACCACTTCCCATTGTTTGGTACTTTTCCATGCAACCACAGGAAGTGCAACACCTGTCCTTACCCCTCTTCCCTTCCCACTATTCAGAGACTCAAACAGTCCTTCGAGGTGAAGCAGCAATTCACTTGCACTTCTTCCAGTCCAGAGTACTGCATTTGGTGTACATAAAACCAAACACAGATTAGGTGAACAAAAGACAGAACGCTAGAAGAACTCAATGGGTCAAGCAGTGTCTGTGGAAGTAAATGGTGCAAGCTGACATTTTGGGTCAAGACGGTGTAATAGATTGGGTGATTGCTTTGCAGATTATCTACATTTAGACTGCAGGAGTGTCCTTGAGCTTCTGGTTCTCTGCACTTTATTTCATCATCCCTCTCCCACTCTAATCTTTTTGTCTGTGTCCTCCTGCGCTATTTCAATGAGGCCCAATACAGGCTTAAGGAACAGCACCTCATCTTCCCTCTGGGCACATTGTTGTAGCCTACAGGACTTGGTGTAGAATTCTCCAACTTTAGATAACTCACTCTTTCTTTCTATTTGTATCTGAACTGGCCATTTCTACATATTGGCTTAGTTTTTCTTTTTTCCTCTTTTTTCATAATCTGTTGTATAGTCTGGCTGTTGTATAATTTGATTTTAACTGCCACATTACTGTCTCACTCTATCAGAGATTTCCTTTTGTTCCACCCACCTCTGTCCCCCACTTACTCCACAGAGTAACTTGTTTTCTCTCTTTCCCATTTCTGATGAAGGGTCCCAGACCTGAAATGTCAACATTTTCTCTTCACAAAAGAGTGGTTTTCTCTAGGTAGCTTATTGATAAGCAAGGGCTGAAAGATTTCCAGTCAGTTTTGTTTCCAGTCAGATCAGCCATGGTGTTTATTAAAGAAGAAGATGCACAAGAGACTGCAGATGCTGGAATCTGAAGCAAAAACAAACTGGTGGAGAAACTCAATGCAGCATCTGTGGAGGCAGAGGGACAGTCAATGTTTCGAGTCGAAACCCTGCATCAGGATTTTATTAAACCAATAGCAGGCTCAAAGAGCTGAGTAGCCTACTCCTGCTCCAAATTTGTATGCCCATATGTATGCTTGCTATTTATTAGTGAAGATGAATTGGGTTTAAGAATTCAGGCTTCCTCTTACTCTTGGGATCTCTTAGTAAGGTCAGAAAGCGCTTCACATTATTAGACATGAAGTGATATTCTTTAGCAGATTCAGCTGCCAAATGGCACACAGCCAAAACTCTATGTAAGTAAATGAGATGAATAATAGCTTATTTGTTTTTGCAAGTATTGAATGAGAGAGGAGTATTGGTTGGGACCCTTGGGGAATTCTGTTTTTTACAAAGTGCCATAAGTTTGTTGCTCCTAACCTGTACGTTTTAGTTTAATATTTTACCAGGTGTTGGAGTGGAATGTCAGTGATCTCTTCACCTTGGAAAAAGCAAAATGGGCTCAATCAGTGATGCAGCTGGCAAAGTCAATTTTGCATGGGATAGAATCATATTTAATCTATTTTATACTTCTTGGGCTGTTGAAGTGCTATTTACCCATCCCTCTTTTCTACTTGGGTGTCTCCCCATCACTCCTACCAGAATTGTTACCAGAATTAGGCCTGGTCCAATCAAAATTCCAAACACTTCCATACATTTTAATTCTATTGCTCTGGAAATAAACGTAGTTGGCTTGCTTCCTTTACAACGTTGGTAACCTGTGGCTCAACTTTCAGTGACTAGTGTGTTTGCACTATTGAGATCCCTTTGTTTTTTTCTCACTAAGACTCACACCTTTCAAGTAGTAAGAAATCTCCCTTTTCTACCAAAGTGTATTACCACGCCACTCATTTGCCATTTATTTGGTCATTCTGTAAGATTATTATTGTCCTCATCTCATTTATTGGAGTCTTCATCAGTATTGACTGTCACCTCTTATAAATTGTAATTGTGTATATCGGTTAAATGTTCTGCATCTCAGTTAAACTACTGCCTTTTTTGATGTATCATGAGGTGGTTTAATGGATTTGTGAAGACACCACAGATGGTAATAGTAGATTCAGGGATTTGTCCAGCCACAAGATTGAAGGTTTTGGTGGAATAAAAATATGATGGCATAAACTGCATCATGGATGCCCAGTTTGAGCTGAAAGATCTGTTTCAATATATTTCACTCAGCATAATGATAGAGTTACATGATGGGGTGTCCTCCACAAGGGCCAGTGGTGGTCACTCTTAACAGTACTGTAATGAGTTGCTGCATCTTTGACAGATAGATTGATGAGGATGGGGTTTTCCCTTGTGTTGGTTCTCTTGTCATTTGATCCAGGACAGACTGGCAAGGATATCCTTCAAGACATGGCTAGTCCCCACCATGGAAATGCTCTTCTGGGTGAACATTGTTGTGGTAAATCCAGACTACACTCAGTTTCCTAGGTATTCTCTGTCCCTTTTCAAATGGTCTTCAATATGGAGCAGTGCTGATTCATCAAGTGAGGGAGAGAGGGAGAGTAGTGGATGTTAATCAGCAGGAGGTTTGTAGATTCCACACTCAATGCTGAGACAGCCCTGCCTCCTTCCCACTGCTTTGCCACCAATGGTGGGTCAGCTTGCTGACAAAATCAGAGGCTGTAATGAAGGTTTTTTTAATGATGCTGAAAGGTATGATGCTGTACGAATGTCCATGTCATCTGTTGCTAGATCCATCCACAGGAGAGCTTTCACAATTTAGGTTTGGGTCCCCAGTCCTTTATGTGAAACACTCTGTATGGTTGATTCCACAGAGCGTGCTTTGTAACGCCTGCATCTGATGAATAGGTCGATGTTTGGTAGGCCCTCTGATTTAAATTTTATTAGATTTTGTGGTGCAATTGATACAACTGTGTGGCTTTTCAGCCCCTTCAGAAGCCAGTAAAGAATCAACCACCTTGTGGTGGTAATCGATAAACAGCAGCCTGACGTATGTATTGCTGTTGTTTAGGTGCTCCAAGTGAAGAGCCAGTGAGATTGCATCTGCAGGAGACCTGTTGTGGTGGTCACATATGAGACAAGCAGGTTGAAATAGCAGATTCTGGTCCCTAAAAGGTATTCATGAAGCTGATGTTTTATTTTAGTGACAGTCAGAATCAGAATCAGGTTTATTACCACTTATATATGTCATGAAATTTGTTGTTTTGCAGCAGCAGTACAGGACAGGACATAAAAATTACTATAAGTTGCAGAAAATAAATAAATAGTGCAAAAGAGAAATAACAAAGTAGTGTTCATGGGTTCCTGGACTGTTCCGAAATCTGATGACAGAGGGGAAGAAGCTGTTCCTGAAACATTGAGCGTGTGTCTTCAGGCTCCTGTACCTCCTCCCTGATGGTAGTAATGAGAAGAAGGCATGTCCCAGATGGTGAGGATCCTTAATGATGGATGCCGCCTTTTCGAGGCACCACCTCTTGAAGATGTCCTCGATAGTGGGGAGAGTTGTGCCCATGATGGAGCTGGCTGAGTCTACAACCGTCTGCAGCCTCTTTCGATCCTGCACATTGGAGCCTCCATACCAGGCGGTGATGCAACCAGTCAGAATGCTCTCCACCGTACATCTGTAGAAATTTGTAAGAGTCTTTGGTGACATTCCAAATCTCCTCAAACTCCTAATAAAGTAGAGCAGCTAGCATGCTTCCTTCGTGATTGCATCAAAGTGTTGAGCCCAGGATAGATCCTCTGAGACGTTGACACCCAGGAACTTAAAGCTGCTCATCCTTTCCACCGCTGACCCCTCAGTGAGTGTTCTCCTGACTTCCCCTTCCTGAAGTCCACAAAAATTCCTTGGTCTTGCTGACAATGAGTGCGAAGTTGTTGTTGTGACACCACTCAACCAGCCGATCTATCTCACTCCTGTACACCTCCTCATCACCATCTGAAATTCTGCCAACAACAGTGGTGTCATCTGCGAATTTATAGATGGCATTTGAGCTGTGCCTCGCCACACAGTCATGAGTGTGGAGAGAGTAGAGCAGTGGGCTAAGCACACATCCTTGAGGTGTGCCTGTGTTGATTGTCAGCGAGGAGGAGATGTTATTACCGATCTGCACTGACTGTGGTCTCCTGATAAGGAAGTCAAGGATCCAGTTGCAGGGGGAGGTACAGAGGCCCAGGTTTTGAAGCTTGTTGATTAGTACTGAGGGGATGATGGTTTTGAACGCCGAGCTGTAATTGATAAACAGCAGCCTGATGTATGTATTGCTGTTGTTTAGGTGCTCCAAGTGAAGAGCCAGTGAGATTGCATCTGCAGGAGACCAGTTGTGGTGGTAGGCAAATTGCAGCGGGTCCAGGTCCTTGCTCAGGCAGGAGCTAATTCTAGCCGTGACCAACCTCTCAAAGTACGTCATCACAACAGGTGTGAGTGCTACTGGGCAATAGTCATTGAGGCAGTTCACCCTGCTCTTCTTGGGCACCAGTATGATTGATGCCCTTTTGAAGCAGGTGGGAACCTCCAGCTGCAGCAGTGAGAGGTTGAAGATGTTCTTGAACACTCCAGCCGGTTGGATGGCACAGATTTTAAGTACCTTGCCAGATACCCTGTTGGGGCCTGACCCTCTTGAAGGATGTTCTGATGTCGGCCTCCGAGACACAGGTTCACCAGATATTGTGGGGATTTGCACAGACCTAGTGGTATTCTCCCTTTCAAAACATGCATAAAAGGCGTTGAGCTCATCATGGAGTGAAGCATCACTGCTATTTATGCTGTTAGGTTTCACCTTATCAGAAGTAATGGCACGCAAACCCTGCCACAGCTGTCATCTGTCCAATTGTGTCTCTAACTTCACACAGAATTGCCTTTTCGCACTCACGATGGCCTTCTGTAGGTCATACTTGGACTTCTTGTAGGGTTCTGGATTGCTAGTCTTGAACACCACAGATCTAGTCCTCAGCAGACTGCGAATCTCCCGGTTCATTCAGGGCTTCTGGTTTAGGAAAACTCAGTATGTTCTTAAAGGCACACACTCATCCACACAGGTCTTGATGAAATCGGTGACGGCTGTGGCATATTCATTCAGATCCAAAGATGAATCCCTGAATATGGTCTAGTCAACCGATTCAAAGCAGTCCCGTAATCGCTCCTCTGCCTCCCTCACCACTGGTGCTGCGGTCCTCAGTCTCTGCCTATATGGCGGGAGTCGAAGTACAGCCAGGTGATCATACTTGCCAAAGTGTGGGCACAGAATGGCACGGTAAGCATTCTTGATGGTGGCTTAACAGTGATTGAGTGTGTTGGCTGCTCTGGTTCCACAGATGACATGTTGGTGATAGATTGTCAGAGACTTCTTCAAACTAACTTGGTTGAAGTCTCCATGATGATCGGGAAGGCATCAAGGTGTGCTGTCTCGTGACTAATGATCACGGTGCTCAGCTCCTCCAGTGTCAGCTTGCCGTTTACCAGGGGTGGAATGTACACTGCTACCAGGATGATAGCGGAGAACTCCCTCGGCAGGTTGAACAGACGATTCTTGTCCGCCAGATGTCCCAGGTTGGGGGAGTAGGCCTGAAACATAAATGCCATATCTGTGCACCACGATCTTGCACTTTCATTTAATAGCATTTGATTAACTGAATTTAATTTCCCCAAGGATCTGGTAGGATTTGAGCTGATTGTTACTGACCATAATCCAGACCTTTGGATTCTTAGATCAGTAATTTTAACTGTTACTGTTCTCTGAACTGAGGCAGGATGCTTCCACTGAATTAGTCAAGCTGCACAACTGATGAGTTTGCACCAAAAATATTCATAAAGCATCTACAGTGACAACTTTACAGTGTGTTAAAATAACAGAGAAATAGGATTTGAATATTTAAAGCAGTTCTGTACTGATATAGTTCTCAATCCTAGGTTCATTTCCATTTCTTTCTTCCTTTGTCCTAAGTACAAAGGGCTGTCCTATAAAGATAATTACAAATTGAACCTTATCCTGGCTCAGTTACCATCGGACTAAACAAAAAATGTATCAGCTCCTGTACACATGTGGTACATTGTGGACAAAATCCTTCCTCACTGCCACCTCCTTCAAGCCCTTCAATGATCACGATACATTATGCTGCTTGTCCGACATCTAGATTTGGATGAGCAGAAACTTCCAACACTTAAATATTTGGCAAACTAGGCCACTGCCTTCAGTCCCCACTTCTGAGAGCTTCTGTTTTCATCTCTCTCCCTGGAAACTGTCTAACCTACCTGCAACTTTGGTGTCATATTTGACCCTGAGATGAGGTTCAGACCACACATCCACATCATCAGCAAGACTGCCCATGTCCATATCCATTACCTCACTGCAGGCCAGCCTCAACTCATGGAACAAGTGCTGCCGCTAGTGTGGGAGTGGTTAGTGACAGTGTTGAGGGTGTTTGTATTCAGAATTTATCCAATGCCCAAGGGATTAAAAATGTATATGAGATCCTGGGATTGATAAGCAGAGGCTTAAAGTATAAAAGCCTGGAATAAGAACAAATGAATCTGAAACATTGACTCTGCTTCTCTCTCCTTAGATGCTCTAGCTGAGTATTTTTAGCATTTTCTGATTTTACTTCAGATTTTCAGAATTTAGAGTTTTTTGCCAGGAAGTTAAATTGAACTGGATTGGCCGCAAGCAGACTATTCCATTTAAATCTAGTCATCGCACTACAGGCAGGATGTTGTGATCCTAGAGAAAGAGTAGAGAAAGAATTAGTAGGATGTTCCTGAGGATGAGGGAATTCAATTATGTGGAAAGTCTAGAGAGCCTAAGATGGTTCCCTTTAGAGCAGAGTAGGGTGAGAGGTGATTTAATAGAAGAGTTTAAAATGATCAAGGATCCAGACAGCGTGAGTTAGACAAAGGGTCAAACGCAGGCAAAAGAACCCAGGGTTATTTGCGGAAGTCCTTTCTCCCACAGTGAGTTATCATGATCTGGATTTTTGTCTATTTCAGAAATATACTTTATTCATAATAATATATATAGTAAATAGAATATAGAATAATTTATCACAGGAACAGGCCCTTCAGTCCACCATGATGCCAATTTAAACTAACCACATCTGTCTGCACATAGCCTATATCCCTCCAGTTCCTGCTGATTCAGGTGCCTGTCTAAATGCCTGCTTCCACCACTTCCTTTCGCAACATGTTCCAGGCACCTGCAACCCTCTATGTAAAATACTTGCCTTACAGATCTCTTTTAAACTTTCCCCCTTTCACCTTAAATATATTCCCTCTGACATTTCCACCCTGGGAAAAAGACACTGACTATCTACCCTATCTATGCCTCTCATAATTTTATATACTTTTATCAGATTGCCTCTCAGCCTGTGGTGCTGCAGAGAAAACAGTCCAAGTTTGTCCAACCTCTCCTGATAGCTGGTGCACTCTAATCCAGGTAACATTCTAGTGAATGTCTTCTGCACCCTCTCCAAAGTCTCCACATCCTCCTGTGATGTGGCGACCAGAATTGTACACAATGCTCCAAACGTGGCCTAACCAATGTTTTATACAGCTGCAACATGATGTCTCAACTTTTATGCTCAATGCCCCAACCAATAAGGCAAGTATGGTGTATGCCTTCTTTACCACTCTATCTACTTATGTTGCCAAATACAATCTACACATCTCTCTCTACCTTCATTGTACCAACAAATTAATTATGCCTTCTCTTATAATGTGTCAATGCCATGCATGTTTCCTCCTTCTATAATACACCTATGAAGTGTTGAGAGGCTTCTACAACAGGACTTGGCTGCTCACTGTACAGTGACGGTAGGACCCTTGATTGTTATGATCTAAAATTCACTGCCTGAAGAGGTGGTGGAAGCAGATTCATACTGAAGTCTTTGGAAAGTTAATTTTTGCTTTGTAGAGTGAGGGCACATTGCCATGGACAGGTGTTAGTTAAAAAACACAAGATGCTGGAGGAACTCAGCAGGCCAGGCAGAATCTGTAGAGAAAAACAGATGGTCAACGTTTTGGGTCAGGACCCTTCTTCAGGAGTCCTAACCCAAAATTCCTGACCCTGCTGAGTTCCTCCAACATCTTGTTGTTTTTCCATCTAGATTCCAGCATCTGTTTCTCAGGTGTTAGTTAATGTGGAATTCCCGATGCAAGGAAAAATCATCCACTTAATGCAGCAAATTACACAAGATCAAGGAAGGTGTTTGGAAGTGGCACTGTGCTAAGAACATAAACAAGGAGATGTGGAACATGAAAAGGTTATCAAGCCCATTTCTTGCATGGAGTATACAAAAGTGTCCTATTACAATCTTACCCCATGTATTTAACCTCCTGAGGGAAAGTTTGGCAAAATGTCACCTTACTTCCAGAAGTAATGAAACAAATCCCCATGATACTGATCTAACCTCTCCAATTTTACTCTCAGTCTGATTGCTTTTTGCTCTATTTTGTCAGCAGCTTATAACTATTTAATGCACCAGGTCTTTAAGTTGATGGTTCCAGCTGGGTTGGGTCCAGGCTAGGGGGAGTCTACAGCATAATACTGACCAAAGACAACCAGTGAAAGATTGATGAAGTTGGATTAACAATCCAGTTCTTGCCCCATCTAATTTTACTTTTCAATGCCCAGTCAAGCTTTTCAAATTTGTAATTTCTAGGGTTATAAATTGGCATGTTTGTACCAGATTTTAGGGCTGTCAAACAGCCCCAAACAATGAGCAAGCATCTTATTTTTAGTCCATTTATTCAGAACCACCTCTCATCTATATTCTTTGTTTGTGGTTATTAGGTATGCATTGTACAGAAGAACGACTCGAAGAAGATGTATGCTATGAAATACATGAACAAGCAGCAGTGTGTGGAACGTAATGAAGTGCGGAATGTATTCAAAGAATTGCAGGTTATGCAGGGTCTGGAGCACCCATTTCTTGTCAATTTATGGTGAGTAGTTATTGCTTTTGTACTTCATTGTCATCTGCCAAATTTCATTTGACTGATGCATGAACTTGAATCTCCTCAGTCATAAGCCTCCATGTGGCTAATGCTAATACTTCTGTAGAAACTTGGATAAATACAATTTTTACCATTTCTACTTTATACATGCTACTTCCCCCCTTTATTCCATTCATCCTGTTTGCATTTATATCCTGGATGTCCTATTTACCCATTCCTATTCTATAAACCTAACTTATTTCCATTTATCGGTCTCATTTATTTGTCTTCATCATATCTATTCAATGCAACTCTGTACATCCTATCTACCTACCAATGCTCTATAATCCCATTTACCCATACCTCTTCTGTATCCCTATTCTATCGATCTTATCTACCTCTCTCTATTGCAAATCTCACATTTACCTGTCTCTATGCTGCAGATCCTATTTATTTATTTGTATCCTACATGTTACATTTATCTACCTCCATCTGTATTTTGTACATCCTGTGTTGAGATACAAATTACTGCTCATGTGCCTTGTGCATTCCATGGCACTGACATATCAAACCCAAAGAAATCCCAATACTAAAGTAAATTGAAGACAAAGTCCTTTGAAGAGAAGTGTGTCCATAAAAAAGGGGGAAAGAGATGGGAGGCAGTGAGTTATCTGGATCCAGAATAATTCTGAAACAACTGACTTAAGCATTTTTTTTCTGAAATCAGTTGAAAATCACTTAGAAACAATTGTTTCAGTCCATGTGAAATGAAAAGTTGGCTTCACACTTGAAATGTAACTCTGATGTGAAATAATCTCATCTGTGTTTAGGCAAGAGGTATATTATCATTTCCGGGGATGGGGACTCATCATTTTGACTTCATGCTGCCTCCATTGGGGAACTTCCTAAGTTTTGCTTAGTAATGTGAGCAGAAGTGATATGTTAATCAATTAACTAATGATAAAATCTAAGCAGCATTTGCCTACCAATGACATAGAAATTTTAACATTTCATTTTCTTTATTAATAGATCCAGCTTAGTATGATCAACACTGGAAAGCTCTTGCATGGTATTAAACAGAAGCTGTTACACCATGTATGACAACCAATTCACTATCCTTGAACTAATCTTACATCTCTCTATAGCCACACTTTCTTCCTGTGATAACATTTGGTATTGGTATTGGTTTATTATTGTCACTTGGACCGAGGTACAGTGAAAAGCTTACCTTACAAACTGATCGTACAGGTCAATTCATTACACAGTGCAGTTACATTGCGTTAGTACAAAGTGCATTGATGTAGTACAGGTAAAAACAGTAACAGTACAGTGTAAAGTGTCGCAGCTACAGAGAAAGTGCAATGCAATAAGGTGCAAGGTCACAACAAGGTAGATCATGAGGTCATAGTCCATCTCATTGTATAAAGGAACCATTCAATAGTCTTATCACAGTGGGGTAGAAGCTGTCCTTAAGTCTGGTGGTACGTGCCTCAGGCACCTGTATCTTCTACCTGATAGAAGAGGAGAGAAGAGAGAATGTCCCGGGTGGGTGGGGTCTTTGATTATTCTGGCTGCTTCACCGAGACAACGAGAGGTAAAGACAGAGTCCAAGGAGGGGAGGCTGGTGTCCGTGATGTGCTGGGCTGTGTCCACAACTCTCTGCAGTTTCTTGCGGTCCTGGGCAGAGCAGTTGCCGTACCAAGCCGTGGTACATCCAGATAGGATGCTTTCTGTGGTGCATCAGTAAAAGTTAGTGAGAGTCAAAGGGGACAAACCAAATTTCTTTAGCCTCCTGAGGAAGTAGAGGCACTGGTGAGCTTTCTTGGCCCTGGCTTCTATGTGATTTGACCAGGACAGGCTGTTGGTGATGTTCACTGCCAGGAACTTGAAGCTCTCAACCCTCTCAACCTCAGCACCATTGATGTAGACAGGTGCATGTACACCGCCCCCTTTCCTGAAGTCAATGACCAGCTCTTTAGTTTTGTTGACATTGAGGGAAAGGTTGTTGTCATGACACCATTCCACTAAGCTCTCTATCTCCTTCCTGTACTCTGACTCATCGCTGTTTGAGATACGGCCTACAACGGTAGTATCATCTGCAAACTTGTAGATGGAGTTAGAGCAGAAACCGGCCACACAGTCATGAGTGTATAGGGAGTAGAGGGCTGAGGATGCAGTCTTGTGGGGCACCAGTGTTGAGAATAATCATGCCTGACGTGTTGCTGCCTATCCTCACTGATTGTGGTCTGTTTGTTAGAAAGTCAAGGATCCAGTTACAGAGGGAGGTGTTGAGTCCTAGGTCTCGGAGTTTGGTGACAAGCTTGCTTGGGATTATTGTATTGAAAGCAGAGCTGTAGTCAGTAAACAATAGTCTGACATAGGTGTCTTTACTGTCCAGATGCTCCAGAGCTGAGTGTGGGGCCAGGGAGATGGCATCCGCTGTAGACCTGTTTCGGCGATAGGCGTTTGTTCTCTCATGCTCATTTGTTCAATGTACCTCTCTCCATATCCTTCTACCTATTTCCCAAAACTTTCACTTCTGTCCATACCCACCTCTTCCTCCTATTTGTTCCGAACATGCTTCCAACTTCTTCCAAACAATCCTTCATCTTCCTCCCACCTAATACTATTCTGCTCCATCTCTCTCCCAACAGTCCTCCATTTTTCTCCGCCATTACCTCTAATTTCACTTCCATCTCCCTCATGGCTCCCGTCCTCCATCTACATCCCTCACCGCCTTTTAATCTTCTACTACTTTAAAGACCCTCGTCAAATTCATTTGCTCCCCCACACATCTTTGTTACCTTTTCTAAACTATTTCCCCTGCATTGATGTTATGTTTCCCTCGCTCTTCCTTTCAAACGTGCCTCGATACATTCTTATACATTGAAAAAGGTTGTAATGGATTGATCTGTATGAACAGTTTGTAAGACAAGCAGACAGGTTTTTCACTGTACCTCGGTACATGTGACAATAATAAACCAATTTAATTCAATAAAAAAGTGTAACATTAAATAAAAGGTATTTGTGGAAGTAATGGAGCTCTTCACATGTCAGACAAATTGCTTTGCTGTTACAGAAAATATGTGATAGTTGCATGAAATGATCATTGAAATTTAACTCTTTTTGGTATAGAGTAGAGGTCAGAAGTCCAGTTGCTTCATAGAGCCCATGAAGAATGTCAACAGCAGCCTTTCTTTAGGCTCCATTGTAATTCAAGGCTCTGTCTCTCCTTGAAACACACTGAATCATTGATGAACTTCAATGCATGATCAGGAAAAATTCAAAGTTCTACTTACCTGGCCCAATTTAGTCAGCGAACGAAGTGCAAGAGATTATTGTCCTCATTAATTGTAGGGAAAAGATAGTACTGAGTCTGAAACTCTACATTTTAAAGTGAGGGACTTTAAGCCCAGAAGTGTCAATGACAGATTCATGCCATGGCTTGTCTACAAGGGCCTGTTGAAAGCTAGTCTGGGAAGAGAATAACATAACACTCATGTGAAAGGAGCAACACACAAAATGCTGAAGGAAGTCAGCCGGTTAGGCAGCATCTAATGAGGGAAGTGGACAGTCAATGTTTCGGGTCGTGACCCTTCATCAGTACTGGAAAGAAAGAGGGGAGATAGCCAGTATAAAAAGGTAGGGGGAAAGGATAAGATAAGATCTTTATTAGTCACATGTACATCGAAGCACACAGTGAAATACATCTTTTGCGTAGAGTGTTCTGTGGGCAGCCCGCAAGTGTCGCCATGCTTCCGGTGCTAACATTGCATGCCCACAACTTCCTAACCCGTACGTCTTTGGAATGTGGGAGGAAACCGGAGCACCCGGAGGAAACCCACGCAGACACAGGGAGAACGTACAAACTCCTTACAGACAGTGGCCGGAATTGAACTCGGGTCTCGGGCGTTGTAAAGCATTATGCTAACCACTCCACTACAGAGCTGGCAGGTGATAGGTGGGTCCAGATGAGGGGGGGATGATAGGCAGGTGAGAGAGGGGGAGAGTGGGAATGATGTAAGAAGCTGGGAGGTGATAGGTGGACAACCGATAAGAGAGAACAGTGGTCCATGGGATAGAAGGAAGGAGGGAAGGAGCAGAACCAATAGGGGGAATGTGTGGGTGATGGACAGATCCAGATCAAAGGTGTAGCCATGAGCACTCACATGGGCCCCAGCTATGCCTGTCTTTTCGTTGGCTACATGGAACAGTCCATGTTCCAAACCTACACTGGCAACACTCCTCAACTCTTTCTCTACTACATTGACAATTGCATTGGTGTCGCTTCCTGCACCCATGTGGAGCTTGTTAATTTCATCAAATTCGCTACCAAGTTCCACCCCGCCCTCAGATTTACTTGGTCCATCTCCGACACCTCTCTCCCCTGTCTTGATCTCTCTGTCTCCATCTCAGGAGACAGATTATCCACTGACATCTTCTACAAACCCACTGGCTCCCACAGTTACCCCCTCTTCCCACCCTGTCACTTGCAAGGATGCGATTCCCTTCTCTCAGTTCCTCTGTCTCCACTACATCTTTTCTCATGATGAGGCTTTCCACTCATGGACATCCGAGATGTCCTCTTTTTTCAAAAAACAGGGATTCCACCCCCCACTGCTATCAATGCAGCCCTCACCCACGTCTCTGTTTCCTGCATGTCTGCCCTCACCCCATCCCCCCACAGACATTACACGGGTAGAGTTCCCCTTGTCCTCACCTACCACCCATGAGCCTACACATCCAACATATCATTATCTGCCACTTCCGCCATCTCCAACGGGATCCCACCACCAGGCACATCTTCCCCTCATCTCCCCGCTTTCCACAGGGATTGTTCTCTCTGTGACTCCCTTGTCCACTCGTCCCACCCCACCGATCCTCCTCCAGGCACTTATCCCTGCAACCACGCTCAGTGCTATACCTACCCCTACACTTCTTCCCTCACCACCATTCAGGGCCCTAAACAGTCCTTCCAGGTGAGGCAGTCCTTCACCTGTGAATCCACCGTGTCATTTATTGCATCCGGTGCTCCCAGTGCGGCGGCCTCTACATTGGTGAGACCCGATGCAGATTGGGGGATCACTTCATTGAGCACCTTTGCTCTGTCCACCGTAACAGCCTGGATCTCCCTCTGGCCAGCCATTTTAATTCCAGTCCCCATTCCCACACCGACATGTCTGTCCACAGCCTCCTCTACTGCCAAGTTGAGGCTAGATGCAGATTAGAGGAACAGCATCTCATATTCCCCCTCAGTAGTGTCCAACCTGATGGTATGAACATCGATTTCTCTAACTCCTGGTAACCACTCCCCTCTGTCCCCCTTTTTATTCCTCATCCGACTGTCCCCATCAACCCTTTCCCTTCCCCTCCACTGCCCTCTTGATCTGCCCATCACCCTCACATTTCTCCTTCCAGTTCCCCTCCTCACTATTCCATGGTCCACTGTTCTCTTCTATCAGATTCCATCGAATTCAGTCCCTTGTCACTTCAACCTATCACCTCCCAGCTTCTTACATCTTTCCCACTCTCCCCCTCCCTCACCTGCCTATCATCCCCCTCTCACATGGATCCACCTACCACCTGCCAACTCTTGCTCTATCCCTTCTCCCCACCTTTTTATATTGGCTATCTCCCCTCTTTCTTTCCAGTCCAGATGAAGGGTTTCAACACAAAATGTTGACTGTCCATTTCCCTCCATAGATGCTGCCTGACCCGCTGAGTTCGTCCAGCATTTTGTGTGTTGCTGCAGATTTCCAGTATCTGCAGTCTCTCCTGTGACTCGTGCGAAAGGATTTTCATTTTGACTGATGCTTCTTGTCTTCAGGATGTTCCAGTGAAGTCTTTTCAAAGTGTAGTCACTGTTGTAATGTGGAGAAGTCAACTAGGCAATTTACAGCCAGCAAGATCCCACAAATAGCAAATGCTCCAGAAAGGCTCTATTGTAGCTGTCCATGGTCAGGCCAAATTTAGCTTAAGGGATCTCATTTTTTAAAAATTTGCAAATGTTTGAAAATGAAATAAATATTGGCAACGGAGGGATGGATTGCTGTACCTGAACAGAGAAATATCAGATTTACATTTCAGATTCTGCTTGCATTGTTCTGATAAAAAGACAACATTAAAAAACCTAACTCCAGCTTCTTTAGAGACTTTGCAGCCCATTTAGTCAAAAACTTGTTCCTTTGCTTTGATGAGTTCTTCAACTGTTTGCAATTCCTCCTGTATAGCAGACCAGTTAATGAGTGTCTTCTACAGAGGAGAATGCACATACTGGGAAAGGAGAAAAAATAAGATACCAGTGGGATGGGGAGGAGTTGAATGTAAAACAGGCAGCTGGAATGTGAAGCGGTGAACAAGTAAAATTCACAATCTGTATCAATAATCTGGATGAGGGGAACAAGTGTAATACGACCATATTTGCTGCTGATACAAAGCTGAGTCGCAGTGAAGAGGGTGCAAAAAGCTTTCATAACATCATTAGAAGCAGGACAAGACCATTTAGCCTTGCAAACCTGCTCTGCCATCCATCAAGATTATGATTGACCTTCTACCTCAGCCCCATTTTCCAGCACTATCCCCATATCTCTTTATTCTCTCAAACATCTAGAAACCTATCGGCCCCTGTTTTGAATGAACAGCGAGTAAGCATCCACAGCCTTCTGAGGCAGAGAATTAAAAAGGACATGGACAGATTGTGTAAATGAGCAACAACAGATGAAATAATGTGTAAAATTGTGGGGTTATTTACTTTGGTACAAAAAATAGAAAGGCAAGTATTTTTTTAAATGGTGAGATATTGAAAGGTATTAGTATGCAAAAGGACTTGAATGTTCTTATGCACAAATCACCCAAAGTTAGCATGGGAATACAGCAGACACAAGAGATTCTGCATATGCGGGAATCTGGAGCAACACACACAAAACATGTCTATCCACAGCCTCCTCTATTGCAACGTTGAGGCCAAACGCCGGTTAGAGGAGCAACATCTCATATTCTGCCTTGGTAGTCTCCAACTGATGGCCTCAACATCGATTGCTCTAACTTTCAGTAACCCCTCCCCTCTTCCCCCCCACCTTTTCCCCCCTTCCCCCTCCCTTTGTTTTCCCTCATTCCTATGGCCTCCTCAGCCCTTCTCTTTCCCCTTCCCCTGCCCTCATGACCTTACCATCTATTCCCCATTGCCTTCCCTTTATTCCATGGTCTATTGTCCTTTCCTGTCGGATTTCTTCTTCAGCCCTTTGCCTCTTCTGCCTATCACCTCCCAGCTTCTTACATCACTCCTTTTCATCCCCCCTCCCCCCCCACCTACCTTTCCCCTCTCACCTGGACTCACCCATCATTGGCCAGCTTGTGCTCCTCTCCCTACCTGATTATTCTGGCTTCTGCCCTCTTCCTTTACAGTCCTGATGAAGGGTTTCAACCTGAAACGTCAACTGTTTATTTCCCTCCATAGATGCTGCCTGACCTTCTGAGTTCCTCCAGCACCTTGTGTGTGTTGATTTTGTGTGTGTAGGCACACACTTGACTTGTATTGCAAGAAGATGTAGGTGCCAGAGCTGGGATGCCTTGCTTCAATTACACAGTACTGGTGAGGCAGCACCTGAAATATTGTGTACATGCCTGGCTTCCCCCACCTAAAGTAAGGATATAGTTGTGCTAGAGGGAGTGAAGCAAAAATTGATTCCTGGGATGGCAGATGTGTCAAATGAAGAAAGAATAAGGAGACTGGGCCTATATTCTCTCATGTTTAGATGAATGAGATGATCACATTAAGCGGTACAGAATTCTAAGAGGGTTGTTGCAAGTATAATGTTTCCCTTGATTGGAATGTTTAGAACCAGGGAGCACATTCTCAGAATAAGGAGTTGGCTATTCAGTGCAGAGCTGAAGAGTTTTTTCACTCAAAGTGTGCTGAATCTTTGGAGGTCACCTCCAAAGAAGGCTGTGGAGGATCAATCGCTGAGTATATTCAAGACAAATGTACATAATTTGTTATATGAAGGAAATCGTGGGATATAGGATTAGTGGAGAAAAGTGATGCCAAGTTAAAAAGTCAGAAATGATCTTATGCCAAATGGCATATTCTTAGTTTCTGGTTCTTATCTTCCAAGCAGTATTGTGTTCTGAAAGTCATAGCCACAAGATTGGGCCTGAGGCAGGTGGTGAGGGAACCAATGAGTACTGCTAGACTTTATACTCAGTAATCAGTCATAGATAAATTCATTCATGACACTGTTAGTATGCTTGACCATGACACCTTCCTTGTGCAGATGCAATCACACTGAGAATATCCTTCACCATGCTTTACAACACTGCACACAGAGCTAATTGCCAAGGGTTCAGAATAGATCTAAAAGCTGAAAATCTGACTTCCCAGAGACACTATGAACATTCAGCAGACGTGATAGAATTGAATACCATCATGATCAGCAAATTCATTGCACAGCATATCCTCATTCAGTCAAGCCAGGGAAATAACCCTAGTTCAATGGAGAGGATATAAGAGTATGCAAGAACAGAACTAGGTGGAACTAAATACAAGGTACCAACCTGGCAGAGCTGCAGCACAGAACTGCATGTGTGCTAAACAGCAAAAGCATTGGTATTGGGATTGATTTATTGTCACATGTACCAAGATGCAGTGAAAGATTTTGTTTGCGTGCCATCCAGGCAGATCATGCCATACATAAGTACATAGAGGTAGTAAAAAGAAAACACAATGCAGAATATAGTGTTGCAGCTGCAGAGAAAGTGCAGTGCAGGTAGACAAATAAACTGCAAGGGCCATGACAAGGTAGACTGGGAGGTCAAGAATTCATCTTTAGTGTATGAGCGGTCCATTCAAGAGTATGATATCAGCGAGTTAGAAGCTGTCCTTGTGTCTGGTGGTATGCACTTTCAAGCTTTTGTATGAATTTTAATAAGTGATCCCATCATCAAAGGATCAGATCAGAGATCTGTGGTCTCACTACATATACAGCAAATGTTTGGGCTCCAGTCACATTACAAGTGTTGTGCTGAAGACTTGTACCCTGAAACTAGCCACACCTCTAGCCAAGCTGTTCCAGTATATCAGTAACCTGACAACACAAATTTGTTTAGGATTGTCTGACAGGTCTACAGTGGACACCATCTCCCTGGCCCTACACTCAGCTCTGGAGCATCTGGACAGTAAAGACACCTATGTTAGACTATTGTTTATTGACTACAGCTCTGCCTTCAATACTATAATTCTAAGCCAACTTGTCACCAGACTCCGAGACCTAGGACTCAACACCTCCCTATGTAACTGGATCCTTGACTTTCTAACAAACAGACTGCAATCAGTGAGGATAGGCAGCAATACCTCCGGCACGATTATTCTCAACACTAGTGCCCCACAAGGCTGTGTCCTCAGCCCGCTACTCTACTCCCTATACACTCATGACTGTGTGGCCAGATTCTGCTCTAACTCCATTTACAAGTTTGCAGATGATACCACCGTAGTAGGCCGTATCTCAAACAGCGATGAGTCAGAGTACAGGAAGGAGATAGAGAGCTTAGTGGAATGGTGTCATGACAACAACCTTTCCCTCAATGTCAACAAAACTAAAGAGCTGGTCATTGACTTCAGGAAAGGGGGCGGTGTACATGCACCTGCCTACATCAATGGTGCTAAGGTAAGAGGTTTGAGAGCTTCAGGTTCCTGGCAGTGAACATCACCAACAGCCTGTCCTGGTCAAATCACGTAGATGCCACAGCCAAGAAAGCTCACCAGCGCCTCAACTTCCTCAGGAGGTTAAAGAAATTCAGCATGTCCCCTTTGACACTCACCAACTTTTATCGATGCACCATAGAAAGCATCCTATCTGGATGCATCACGGCTTGGTACGGCAACTGCTCTGCTCAGGACCGCAAGAAACTGCAGAGAGTTGTGGACACAGCCCAATGCATCACAGAAACCAGCGTCCCCTCCTTGGACTCTGTCTTTACCTCTCGCTGCCTTGGCAAAGCAGACAGCATAATCAAAGACCCCACCCACCTGGGTCATTCTCTCTTCTCTCCTCTTCCATCAGGTAGAAGATACACATACCACCAGGCTTAGGAACAGCTTCTATCCCACTGTGATAAGACTATTGAATGGTTCCCTTATAATACGATGAGATGGACTCTGACTTCATGATCTACCTTGTGACCTTGCACCTTATTGTCTACCTGCACTGCACTTTCTCTGTAGCTGTGACACTTAACTCTGTACTGTTATTGTTTTTACCTGTACTACCTCAATGCACTCCGTACTAACTCAATGTAACTGCACTATAATGAATTGACCTGTTCGATCAGTATGCAAGACAAGTTCTTCACTGTACATTGGTATAAGTGACAATAATAAACCAATACCAATACCATAAGAAAGGACAATCCCATTTTGTCTGATTATCACCCCTTCAGCCTATTGTCAGTCACCAGCAAAGTTACGGAAGATGAATAAATCAAGAATACTGTGAAGTGGTACATACAGACCACTAACTTCACTGGTGTTCAGTTTGGTTTCTGCCCGGGCTGCACTGCCCCAAACCTCTTTACAGTCTTAGTCTGAGCGTGTATGAAATAATTGGATTCCAGAAGGGAGGTGAGAGTCACTGCCTTTACTATCATGGCAGCATTTGGCATTAGAGATTAGTAAAGTTGAAGTCAGTAAGAATTGAGGGAACACTTCCCACTGACTGAAGCCATCCTCATGTGAATGAAGATGATTGTTATTATTAAAGGCCAATTATCGCAGCCCTTAATTATTGTTTTGCCAATTTTCCAAGGCAGTGCTGTAGGCCCAGCCCCAACTTCAGTTGTTTCATCAATGTCCTTCCCTCCCCTGTAGGGGAAGGTGGAGTAGTTGGCTGAGGTTGTACATTATTCAGTTCAATTCACAACTCCTCAGGTCATGAAACAGATGATGCCTGTATGCAGCAGGACCTCCATTATATTAAGGCATAGTCTGATGTAGCAAACAGTATTTGTGCCACACAAGAGTCAAGCACTGACTATCTCTGAAATGAACGTGTCAAACCACCTCCTCTTCAGGAGGAGGATATTGGTAGAATGGGGTGAGGGGTGATTGAATGTTGTTGCCATTGCCTACAAACTTAACTGAACCTACCACAGCAATCTGATAGCTACAGGCCAACCACAGATTAGGTATTTCACAACATGGTTGGCTTCTTAATTCTCCAAAACCTTTCTGCCACCTGCAAGGCACAAGTCAGGCCAACAAGTGTGATGGGATATTTTCCAATTGACTAAATAAATGATGTTCCAGCTACACTCAACAACATCCAGGACAGGCAACTTGCATGATTGCACTCCATCCATTGGCACATCATCCCCACAGAGCTTCCCATCTACAAAATGAACTCACCAATAATTCTTTGACAATATCTCCAAAGCCAGCAACATCCAGCATCAAGTCATTCATTAACTTCTTGAAGGTATATCACCAAATTGTTTCATCAGTGCTGGGTCTCCCAAACTAGTTGTATCTTTGCCATGACCTGGAGTTGCTCATCTTCTCAATGATAATTATGGGTGGATAATAAATGCTGGGCCTTGCCAATGACATTCACATCTCATGAGAGCATTAAGACATAACTGTGGTTAACCAGCTGCTTCTTCACACATTACTTTATTGACCCTAAGGATTGTGCACTAGGCCTATTTACCTATTATAGAAATCTTGCTATTTTACCTCTTTTTTTAGTTCCTTAATTTGCTCCAAACTAGCTTATGTTGTTCTCTTGAATAGCAACTCATATTGTTTCTTTTTCTCTCTTCCTCGTGTTACATCTCTCCAGTTTCTCTTACTCAAATCTCAGTGTATCTTTCAATCTAACTGCATGCAAGTGTGAATGAAAAATAATCTGGTGTCTTGGTAATTACTCTTAATGGGCAGTCAATCTGCTTCCAGCATTTTTGACAAACCAACAATCAAGTTGTCTTGTGTGATCATACTCTATTCTGCTTGTCATGAATTTGAGTTACTTAGAATGTGGCACTCCAGTTCTTTGTAATTAAGAACAAGCCAATCGAGTGAGGATACTGCAATCTTTGAAGTACGGATTTATAGCACCAGAGGATTTGTAAAAGCTAATTCATCATTTGGCAAAAGATGACTGATGATATTATAAAGAAAACTGCACAAGCTGAATTATTATGCCATTAAAATAAAAACACACTGTTTTAGGTTTCATCTGCCCATATAATGCTTCAGCTCAAGAAATTAAACTTCATCTTTAGTATGACTTACTTTTTTGTATTTACCACAGCCTTTCATTGCTGTTTGACGGTACAGTTTTGTGCTGTGGAGAGACAAATCTGGATTGAGAAGTGGGGATGGAGGTTTTGTCATTCACTCGTGGGATGTGAGCATCAGTGACAATGGCAGCATTGAACTCCACCTTTAATTTCCCCTGAACAGAGACACTGTTGACCAGCCCAGGCAAGGATGCCTTTGTTGAAGGGCATTATTTGAACAGTCCACTAGTTGCAAGATTACTGCTATTGATGCCTGCTATTTTTTTCAGTTCCAGACTTTATTTGAATTTAAATCCCCCAGTTGCCATGATCCTCCCTGGATACAGGCAAGGCGCCAGACAACTGGAGGTTGCAAATATGACAGCCTTGTTCAATAAGTGATTGCGAACATGCCCTGCAAATACCTGACTGGTCAGCTTAACCTTGGTGATGTGGGGAGCTTCTAAAAACAATGATCTGGGAAAAAATTAACAGGCAGTTGAAGAATTTGTGTTAATAAAGGAGAGCCAACATATATTTATGAAAGGAAAATCGTTAAAGGCAAATCACGTTGGACTTACTAAGCCAATTTTTTTATGAGTTAGCAGTAAAGATTGATAATGGGACTGTATATAGAAGTGATTTGGATTTTCAGAAGGCTTTCAACAAAGTCTCACATAAAAACCTGAGTAGCAAAATTGAGGTGCAGAGAATAAACTCATTTAGCAGATGACAGGGAAAGAGCAAGGAAGTGAGCTGAATGGATTGCTATTCCAGGAGGTAGCATTGTGTCATCAAGCTGGGTGCTGTAATGATCCCATGATTTAAACTTGGATCTGATCTTGCTGAAGGTGATAATCTACAGTGAGGGAGAGAGAGTAGAGGGAGGAGCGAGCAAAAGAGAGATGGGGAACGGACTGAGAGAAGGGAAGGGAAACAGGGCTAGAGAGAGGGATGAGAGAGTAAGTGAAGAGAAGGAATAGGGGGAGAAATGAATGGAGAGAAAGTGGAAGGGAACAGAGTGAGGGGAGCGGGACATGAGGAGAGAGAGTGAGAGGGAGAAAGATTAAAAACAAGATCAAACCATTCCTTTACTCTCTCTGTTTCTTTACCTCACAATCCACCCCTTGTAGCTCTCTTTCCCTCACTCTCATTCTCCCCTCTATCTCTCCATTTGTTACCCTTCCTTTCCTCTCACACACTCTCCTTGTCTTTCCCCCCTTTTTCTATCTATTGCTCTCCCTTTCCCCCTCCCTCTCTCTCTCTAACTCTCTTCCTTTCTCTCTCTACCACTTTCTATATCCATCTCCCCTTTGGAAGATCGGTGGGATGGATGAGGATGGATTTGCCGGCTGCTGCAGGATTGCAGGCATCTTTTGTTGGGTCAGAACAGGGCAATTCTGTGTGCCATCTCTCCCCCTCCGAGCCAAAACAATCAGGGGCTGTGTCGAGCTGAGCCTCTCTTCCTGTGCCTGCTCACTTCCCATCACAGCTGTCGCTGTTTATTTCTGACTTAGGATCCATTTGGCTTGCAAACACTTTTCAGGAATGGAACCCTGCCATAACCTGGGAACTGCCTGTGCTTTTATTAAATGATAACTTCCATCATTGCAGCAGTGACTGCTTCCATATCAAAAGTGTGTAGCTGCTGTATGTATAGATATGCTTCTTTTATGCTCTTTGCTTCTACTGATCTTTGTGGTTGTACAATCAATAAATTACTCTCCCCAGACCCCATACCAGTGCCTTTAAAGTGTGAGTGTGAGAGGTGAAATGATGCTTGGGAATACTTTACAACATTTAATAACATCTTACTACAAAAAGACTCCATTGGTTTGATGAACGTGATCCTTTTAAAAATAATGAAGAGACATCAGTGAACTCAAAGAATGTCCCAACAGGATTTTTTATGGCAATATGGTGCCAGATTGTAACTCTTAATGCTTATGTTTGTTGTTTACTGCATGAGTTCACTGCAACCAGGGACTTGTCCACAACGTGCCTACCTTGGGGACTAGGAATCCAGCAGGTGCTTGATTTCCTGTGTGATTTCCTTTGTGGATTTTTAAATGGAAATTATAAAGCATTACCAACGTCATCAAATCGATTGTAATGAAAATAAAACTACTTTTTCTTTCAGTCATTGTTTATAAAATGGTGACTCACAGAACAGTTCATACTGTGGTTCTAAGGTTCAGTATAAAGGTGATGGTCTAGAAATCTAATTAGGTAGTACATTTTCTTTACAACTAATGCAATTAGATGATTGAGAAATGTGATTGCAATTTTATAGCATACATTGTTCATGTTGTGACTTTTGATTGCCTGTTTCTATCTGCCTGATGCACATGAAATAATTATAGCGTGTACAGGTGACATCAGTCTACAAGCAACATCCAACTGGGGACTTTTCTGTGAAGCTGAATTACATGTGCAATTAACAACGCAGGCTGTGATCACAAAGTCTAGTTCTAAGTTCTAGGGTAGGCCCAGTTTCTGTGCAACTTAGAGTCATATAGTGCAGAAACAGGCCCTTTGGCCCACTGTGTTTGTGCTGACTATCAAGCACCTATTTACAACAATTTCCTTTTATTCTCCCAACATTTCTATCAATTACACCCAGGTTCTACTGCTCACCTACACACTAGGGGCCATTTACAGTGGCCAGTTAACCTAAGAATGTACAAATTCCGCACAGGCAGCACCAGAGGTTGGGATTGAACGTAGGCAACTGGATCATTAACTGTACAATGTAAAATAAAAAGAGAAAATGATGGAAGTACTGAGTTGATCAGGTAGTATCTATGGAAAATGGGTTTGTGCGCATGGGTGTTGGGGTGGCACCACTCCTGTCTGCTGCCACTGGCCTCAGGTGTGAGTGATTCCTGAATTCCCAGCCTACTGGACCTCCTTGCAGGTGTCCACCCACCTCTTCCACAGGGATTTTCCAGAGGGCTACCTTGTTCCCCTGCTGGTGCTGCTGTGGATGCTGTGAGCCCTCCCCAAGCTGCACAATGTCTCCCAGCAATAGTCAGGCTCAGTGGTCACTTCAGTCAAGCGAGCTGTTTTATCTTCAATGGTATTGGGCTTCTTCAGCCATTACTGGAGCTACACTCATGCAGGCAAGTGCAGAGTGTTCCATAGCATCCCAAAGTTGTGCCTTGCAGAAAGTACAAAAACTCCAGGGAGTCACCTATGGGCACATACAAATTGTAACTACAAGGTCAGAGGCTGGATATGCTGCTCTTGTTTTAATGTGAATACAGTTGGTCAATAGTGACCCCCCAGGATGTTGATAGTTAGAGTCTCGGCAATGGTAAGGCCATTGAATGTAATGGGTGTTTCCCTATTGGAGATGGTCATTGTCTAGCACTTATGTTGCGAGTGTTTCCTGTCACTCATCATCACATGCCTGAACGTTGTCTATTCTTGCTGCATGCAGGCAAGCGGTCCTCAGGGCAATGTCCATGTTCCCTCTATCACAGAGTCAGGAGCTGGACAGCTGTGAATACAATTAAACATTGTGCAATCATCAGTTTCTAACCTTGTGCTGAAGGGAATGTCATTGAACAAGCAAGCAAAGATGGTTGGGCTATAGACATTGCCCTGAGGAACTCCTCCATTGACATACAGATCTTGTGATGGATGATGTGCCAGTTACAACCCCAACACTTTAAAAGATTTGTCAAACAGGATTCCTTTTCATAAAGTAGTGATGACTCTACCAAATCATATTATGATTCTTCATGTGACTGCTTATCACATCTTTAATAATGCATTTTTACATTTTCCCTATGAAAGGAGTCAAGCTAACTAACTTACAGTTCTCTGCCCTTCCTTTTCCCACTTGACTGTTGCTTTTACATTTGTTATTTCTAATCCACACGGAAATTCTGGAAGATCAAAAACAATACTTGCATATTTACACAGTCACCTCTTTTAAAACCTAATGGTGCAGAACATCAGGTGCAGGGGATTTGGCATCATTTCATCCCATTATTTCTTCATTAATATTAATTACTTTAAATTTACTCTTCTTAATTCCCATCATTTCTGGTATGTTTCTTGTGTCTTCTACAATCGAGATAGACACAAAGTATTTGTTTATATATGCAATTCCTTACTCACATTTATATTTTCTCCAGACTGCCCTTAATGCACAGTATCTCTAATGCCTACCTTGTATACTTCCAAAAGTTCTTGTCATCCACTTTGCAGCTATATCTGCATCAGTGGTGTGGTGACAAGCTCATGCATTTGATTGCCAGTCTCTGCAGTTAAGATAATTAATGAAATTACAGTAAGGTACAGTTTTCTTGAGTAAATATGCCCTCTGCAATAATTTAAGATCATGGTGAATGCTGTTCAGATTGCCTTTTTTCATCTAATACATATTTCATTTAAATTGCTAACATTTTCAGTACATTTCAATATTTATTTTCTCATTTTAATGCAAAATTAACCAGTCTCAAATGAGGTTTGAGGGGAACATATTTTTCTCTACAGATTGGAAACTATGTGGAACAAATTGCTAGTAATACCAGATGATACCGTGATAATTAACTCATTCAGAAAGAGCTGGATAAGACCTGGAATAGAATTAAATAATCTAGGGACCACTGTCAACTGGGATGAGGAACATTATCGCTGTTGTGTCTGTGGCAGTGTCACCAATGGAAACTAACTAGTGAGATAACATTAAATGTAAGTATAAGAACGTTCTGCCCAAGTATCTTCTGGAGATAGGAGAAGAATTTTATTTGGCATTCCCTTGGGAAACTAAAAATCGAAGCAGTTAGTGAAAGGCATGCTCCATGAGATTGGCATGTAAAAGGAGCAGCCACAAGAATCCAGATTATCTGTGCTCATTTCATGTCCTTGTCTGCTTAATACTGCACTTCCAAAGCAAGTCCTGAGTGAAGGTAGTGCATGTTTGTGTGTGTGTGTTTATTTGTGTGTGTGTGTGTTCTGTGTGTGTGTGTGTTCTGTGTGTGTGTGTGTGTGTGTGTGTGTGTGTTTCTTGATTTCTGCTGACTCACTCCACAATACAATTTTAATGATCCCGTTTCTTTTATTTTTGCATTGGAATACTTTTAGTTCAGTCATCTATCAACCAAAAAAAAAGTCCACGGACTGAAACACATTATCAGTTGTTTTGAAAAGACATCCTGTCCAATGTAAGTGGAAGGTTAATGACTTGGTATTCTTAATGTCAATTGTACCAGAATTCACCCTTGTTTTCTCAAGTGTGCAAAAGGTAGTAAAATGAAGGTTCATGGTGGATTGCAAATTATATACTATAACATATAACACTGGGTGATGAGCAGCTTGACTCAGTTCAGTGTGGAGGTGGCTCCTTTGTATATATTGCACTTAAAGAGACCAAGCCGAAGAAAAATTTAGAATCGACTCCAGCCAACCGCATCAGTGTGGATTATTTTAAAAGAAAAGACTTAGACTTGTGTTGATTCAAGTATCAAGTATCACGCAGAGGTATTTTATTTCCTAATGATTGTTGTGTTTACTACAATAGAAGGTATTTTTCCTATCCTTGCCTCATACAACAGTACTGGGTTATGGTGGGGGCAGGTCCAAGGACATTGGCGACTGTTGCTAGTGTCTGGCCTAAGTAACTGTTCTTCACAAGTGAGAAATGGAGGGTATTGGAGGGCTATTCAACCATGTAGGACTTGCATTTCAGCCCAATTGTGTTGTTTGATATCCAAATCGAAGCACTTACCAACACATCACTAACCAAGCAGATACCCGTATAAAATGCACACTTACTGTGAGATAACATTTATGTTTTATTCAAGGTTTTGCAATGTGCCTGTTGATAGACCCTCTGTGTTTCTTGTATGAGAACACCAAGATCTTTCTGAACACTAGTATTCAGCAACCTATCTGTTTACACCATATTCTGCTTCTCTGTTCTGCTTCATATTTTTCCATGTTATGCTTTATTTGCCATAGTTATTCACACTCACTGAACCTGTTTATATATCTTTACAGACTCTGGCTCTAGAATGCATAGAACATAGAACTGTACAGCACAGGAACAGACCCTTCAGCCCACAATGTCTGTGCCGAACACAATGTCAAATTAAACTAAACCTTTTCTGCCTGCCCATGATCCATATCCCTCCATTCCCTGCATATTCATATGTCAATCTTAAACGCCATTATCATATCTTTCTCCACCACCACCCCTGCCAGCCAGTTCCAGGCACCTACCGCTCTCTGTGTAAAAAAAACTTGCCCTGCACGTCTCTTTTGAACTTTCCCCCTCTCATCTTAAATGCATGTCCTTTAGTATTTGACATTGCTACCCTGGGGAGAAGATTATGACTAATTATCCTATCTATGCCTCTCATAATTTTATAAACTTCTATCTGGTTCCCCCTCAGCTGCCGATGCTCCAGAGAAAACAACCCAAGTTTGTCCAACCTCTTCTTTTAGCTCATACCCTCTAATCCAGGCCACATTCTGGTAAACCTCTTATGTTACCTTTTCAAAGCCTCCAAATCTTTCCTGTAATGGGGCGACCAGAATTGCAAACAATACTCCAAGTGCAGCCTAACCAAAGTTTTATGTAGCTGCAATATGACTTCCTTACTCTTATACTCAATGTACTGACCAATGAAGGCAAGCATGCCTTCTTTACCACCCTGTCTACTTGCATGGCCACTTTCAGGGAGGTATGGACTTGGACCCCAAGATCCCTCTGCACATCAATGCTTGTAGGAGTTCTGCCATTAACTGTATACTTTCCCCTTCATTATTCCTTTTTTTTGCACTATTTATTTATTTTGTAATTTATAGTAACTTCATGTCTTTGGACTGTACTGCTGCCGCAAAACAACACATTTCACGACGTATACATCAGTGATAATAAACCTGATTCTGATTCTGACTTATTTTAAATTTTTGTTAAATTTTATTTACAGCGTGGTAACAGGCCCTTCTGGCCCAATGAGTCCGCGCTGCCCATTTTTTTTAAACCCAAATTAACCTACCCATACGTCTTTGCAATGTGGGAGGAAACCAGAGCACCCGGAGGAAACCCATGCAGACACGGGAGAACGTACAAACTCCTTACAGACAGCGCCGGAATCAAACCCCGATCACTTATATTTGACCTCCCAAAATGCAAAACTTCACACTTGCTTGGATAATTCATTTGCACAACTCCAGAAAGAATAACTGTCTTAATTTAAATAGGATAACCTTGCACATATTTTCAGCTGTCGTAGCACTTGGGTGAAATTGCATTCCTGTCATTTTCATTGTTACAGTGCCTTCTCTTGGGATAAAAGTCTCCAAGTGACATCATCAACATTAGTTTTACACCTGTCTGAAAAATTATAAGACCATAAAACCATAAGACATAGGAGCAGAATTAGGCCATTCTGCCCATCAAGTCTGCTCCACCATTCGATCATGGCTGATTTATATTTCCCTCTCAACCCCATTTTCCTGCCTTCTCCCCATACCCTTTGACACCCTTACTAATCAAGAACCTATCAACCTCTGCTTTAAATATACCCAATGACTTGGCCTCCACAGCCGTCTTTGGCAATGAATTCCACAGATTCACCACCCTCTGGCTAAAGAAATTTCTCCTTATCTCTGTTCTAAAGGGACATCCTTCTATTCTGAGGCTGTGTCCTCTGGTTCTAGACTCTTCCATTACTGGAAACATCCTCTCCACATCCACTCTATCCAGGCATTTCAATATTTGGTAGGTTTCAATGAGATTCCCCCCTCATCCTTCTAAACTCCAGCGAGTACAGGCCCAGAGCCATCAAATGCTCCTCATACATTAACCCTTTCATTCCTGGGATCTTTCTTGTAAACCTCCTCTGGACCCTCTCCAATGCCAGCACATCCTTCCTTAGATACGGGACCCAAAACTGCTCACAGTACTCCAAATGCGGTCTGACCAATGCTTCAGAATTATATCCTTGCTTTTATATTCTAGTCCTCTCACAATGAATGCAAGCATTGCATTTTCCTTCCTTATTACTGACTCAACCTGCAAGTTAACCTTTAGGGAATCCTGCATGAGGACTCCCAAGTCCCTTTGCACCTTCGATTTCTGATTTGGCTCCCCATTTAGAAAATAGTCTACGCCTCTATTCCTCCTACCAAAGTGCATGACCGTACACATCCCTATGCTGTATTCTGTCTGCCACTTCTTTGCCCATTCTCCCAACCTGTCCAAGTCCTTCTGCAGACTCCCTGCTTCAATACTACCTGCCTCTCCACCTAGTTTTGTATCATCTGCAAACTTGGTCACAAAGCCATCAATTCCATCATTCAGATCATTAATATGTAACGTGAAAAGTAGCGGACCAAAACACCAACTCCTGCGAAACACCACTAGTCACCGGCAGCCAACCAGAAAAGGCCCCCTTTATTCCCACTCTTTGCCTTCTGCCAGTCAGCCAATCTTCTATCCATGCCAGTACCTTTCCTGTAATACCATGGGCTCCTATCTTGTTTAGCAGCCTCATGCGCATCACCTTGTCAAAGGCCTTCTGAAAATCCAAGTAAACAACATTCACTGACTTTCCTTTGTCTATCGTGCCTGTTACTTCCTCAAAGAATTCCAACAAGATCTCCTCTTGAGGAAACCATGCTGACTTTAGTCTATTTTATCATGTGCTTCCAAGTTCCCCGAACCATCATCCTTAACAATGGACTCCAACATCTTACTAACCACTGAAGTCAGGCTCACCGGTCTATAATACCCTTTCCCTTGCCTCCCTCCCTTCTGAAAGAGTGGACTGACATTTGCGATTTTCCAGCCCTCCAGAACCATTCCTGAATCTAGTGATTCTTGAAAGATTGCTGCTAACGCCTCTACAATCTCTTTAGCTACCTCTTTCAGAACCCTGGGGTGTTGTCCATCCAGTCTAGGTGACTTATACACCTTCAGACCTTTCAGCTTCCCAAGCACCTTCTCCTTCATAATAGCCACTACACCCACTTCTACCCCTGACTCTCTCGAATTTCTGACATGTTGCTGGTGTCTTATACTTATTCAGTCCATCCGCCATTTCTTTGTTCTGCATTATTACCTCTCCAGCGTCATTTTCCAGCGGTCTGATGTCCACTCTTGCCTCTCTTTATATTTTGTATTTACTCACAGAACAGAATTTACCAATCCCCTTCTCCTGCTTATGCTATTTAAAGGGGCCAACACTTAACCTGAATTCTTTGTCCTTACTAAGACCTGGGACCTTCTGAAGCTTACAGGCATATGCTTCTGGACTGCTTTGTCTTATCAAAGTCATGGTCACTCCCAACTTCCTAACCTCAGGATCAATCCTACTGCTGTAATGGGAAGATGTCCACTTACGAAGGAAAAATACCAAGAAAAAGCACATTAGTTAAACGGTGAGAAATTATAGAGTTCTGAGACGCAGAGAGATCCTGATACATGATTTGCAGAAGCTAGCATGTAGGTCCAGCAAATAATAAGACAAGCTAATGTTTCTTGCTTCGAGAATTGAATACAAAATTAGGAGGTTATGTTTCAGTTTTATAGGGCATTGGTGAGCCTGGAGGACTATATATAGTAATGGTCTCCTTAGTTAAGAAAGGATGTAATTGCATTGGGAGCAGTTCAGAGAACTTTTACTAGACTGATACCTGGAATGGGCAGGTTGTCTTATGAAAAAAGGTTGGACAGACTAGGCTTGAACTCGTGGAGTTTGGAAGAGTGGGAGGGAACTTAATTGAAGCATGTAAGACCTTGAGCGGTGGAGAGAATGTTCCTGTGGGAGGATTTGCGAATAAGAATGGCTGTTTAAAAGTAAAGAAATATCCATCTGATACAGAGATGAGGCCACATTATTTCTCAGAGAGAGGTGAGTCTTTGGCACTTCCCTCCTTAAAGGGCAATGAGGACAGATTCTTTGAATATTTTTAAGGCAGAGGGAGATGAATACTTGATAAGCAAGAGGGTTGAATGTGGGAATGTGGAGTTTAAGTTACAATCAGTTCATCCATGATCTTGTTAAATGATGGAGCAGGCTTGAAGGGCCAAGTGGTCTGCTCCATGTTCTTATGTGTTAATGTCCATGTGTTAATCATGGCCATATCTCAGTTCCCTGATGCATTAGGAAGCTCTCCCGAACTCCATACTCAAGGAGAGAAGTCGTTTCTTCATCTCACAGAGCAGTCATGTGTACACTTTGCAGGCTTCCCCAAAGTGCAGGCACTCATGTCTTTATTGAGATGTCACAGGCAACCAGCATCTGTGAGAAGGTGCAACACGTTGAGAGAGATTAGTGCACTGAAACCAACAATGTCAATCTCAACATGGCAATATATGGGGAAATCCAGTAACATTGTTCTGTGAACCTCATCATTGGAATAGTGATCTTTCACAACCAGCATTATGGTGACTGCAATGCTCTTTTAATGCCTTCAGAAGTTAATATAAACATTTCTAGTCCTTTCTGTCCCTACAACTTACTTGCTCACCAACTTTTGTATTTTCATCCATCTTCAGCACAATATATCAGGTCCCATCATCTTGTCATTTATCTAGATTGTAAATAAGTGAGGATCCAGCACTGATCCTTGTGGCTCCCCAGTGGTTGCAGTTTACCAAACTTGAAATGACCCATCCATTTCCAACTCTCTGCTTTGTGTCACCTAAAGCAGTCTTCTACCATGCTAATATATTATGGCTAATACAATGAGTACCTGTGGGGTAAACTTATATGCAACACCTATAGTGACTGGTTCTCCATTCTTCAGCTACATCACAGATCTCTACCAAATATGTCAAATATATTTTCCCTTTCATGAAGGCATATGGATTTTGCTTAATCATATTATTATTTTTTAAGTGTAAAGTTGCCACTTTCTTAATAGTGGATCCCAGATATTTTTTAGTTATTCACTTTTGGAATGAGAACAGTGCCAGCAAGGTCACTATTTATTGTCCATCCCCAATTGCTCACGAGAAAATGATGGTGAACTTCCTTCATGAATTATTGCAGTCCTTTCCGGTGAAAGTACACCTCCAAAGTTTGAATAATGGGTTCCAGGATCTACACTTAGTGATGATAAAGGGCCGCCATGGACCTTCAATGATGTATTTCATGCACCTTCAGCCCTTATTCTTCCTTGTGGACATGTGTGAGGGACAATAAGCTGCAAAGCTACGGGGAAATAAGGAGAGGGGAATGGGACTGATGGGACTGCTCTACTGTCATTATGACATAAGGAGAAAAAACAGAGTGGTGGAGTGTGATGTAAGTGCCAGTACACAGGTTATCCCGCAGACTCATTGAGTTCATTTTCTGGCAGTGCTTTTCACCATGTTTACAAATTGCACGATCACAAAGGGCCTGTGGTAGAGGGAATGAATGTTTATTTTTATAATTACATAAGTTCTATATTATATCCCCAAAGGCTTGACAACCAGCTAATCACTTTTGAATCTAAACTCTGCACCAGACTGAGGACCGGGGTTGATCAAAGCTCAGCTTGAACAAAGTGAAATTATCTTGCCTACTTCAAAGTCATCTAATTGGCTCATTAGTTTGATTGTTGTAACTCCAGTTAAATTCTTTTCAAGATGACTTTTAGCTATTGTTTTGATGGGGTGTCACATGGTATTTACAGTATGGCAGAGAATGAGGCCATTCCTTCCAACTGGTTTATGCACGAGCACCTCTTATCCAATTCTGTTGACATTATCTTCTAGTCCTTTCTCCTTCATGTATTGATCTTGTGTTCCTTTGAATGCACTTGTGCTATTAAACACATCTATGGTTTTGGAATTCCATTTTCTTACCACTCTCTAGGTAAAGACATTTTGCCTAAATTGTCTGTTAGCTTTATCTGATTATATTTATAACACTAATTTTCATATTTCCACACACACATAGGAACATTTTCTCAGTATTTACTCCCTAAGACCATCTCATAATCTTAAAGGTCTCCATTGAGCCACCCTCTGTTTGCTGTACTGTAGACATCACTAATCTCAATTCATTCCCATCCTTTCAGGTATTCCTTTCAAGATGAGGAAGATATGTTCATGGTGGTGGACCTCCTTCTCGGTGGAGACCTTCGTTATCACCTGCAACAGAATGTTCACTTTAAGGAGGAAACAGTGAAACTTTATATCTGTGAGCTGGCACTGGCACTGGATTATCTGCAGAGCAAGCACATCATTCACAGGTTAGTCATTCAGTCTATGGAGGACGGTGTTAATTATAAATGAACTCTTATCCTTTGTACGTGCACTCACCTTTTGCATGTGATTATCAGTTTTGGTCAAAACTTGATAGATTTATTATGTTAGTAACTGGTAAAAATCTACAATTTATTACATCAGTGTCTGATTACAATGTGATACTCAGATAATTTCTTAACTTTGATTATTTTTGATCAAACTAAAAGCATTGGTCTAAAGCAACACGTTCTAGGTGTCACTAATTATATCGCTTCAATCATTATCTGTTTTTAACCCAGTGAAGCATTTCTTGTGACATTCAACCAAAGGACAGTGCCTTTTCAGCAGGGTTGTCACCAAATGCACCTCTTCAGAAGTGTTTATTATTTGTGCAGTGCCATGGCACACCAAGGAAAGCCATCTGAGCCTAGACATTACTGTTAATAGTGAACACATGGGTGATGTTTTGCTATTTGCTATTTGGAAGCATGTGGTCAAAAGTAATTTTTAAATTCAAGCTTGAAGTTGTGTGGTGCAATTGAGAGCCCACTTAATGTCATCCATATCATATATGTCTAATATATCTAGTGTCATCTGGATATGGGGAAACTTCTCTAGGCTACTGTTGCACAATGTTATCTTGATCCACTAATTTAGAGGCATTTATTTTGATTTCACCTTCAACCACTGTTGAGACTTGAATCTGCATTTATACTGCACGTTTAAGTATAACACCTACTTACTTAGTATATTTTGGGAGACTGTTGACTGCTGGTATTCAGAAAGATCTGGTTATCAAACCAAAAAAGTGTTAGCATGTAGGTACAAGTAACTGGTGAGTCAAATGTTTGTCTTTATTGCAAGAGGAATAGAGTACAAACTTTTTAAAAGTGCACAGACTGAGTATTCTAAAGTATATCCTTCCTTATTTAAGAAGGGATATACTTGTTTTAGAGGCAGTGCTAAGAGGGCTCAGGAGAGTGATTCACAGGAAGAAAGGGTTGGTTTAAGTGGAAAGGCTGAGTAGATTGGGCCTTAACTGTCTGAAGTTTAGAAGACTGAGAGGCAATTTAATGAAACTCATAAGATTTTGAAAGGACATGACAGCATTGATGCTCTGAAGATATTTCCCAAGGGAACTGAGAACAAGGAGGCATAGTTTCCGGATAAAGGCAGAAAAGTGGAGTTGTAGCCAATGAACAGCTATGATCTTATTGAATAGCTGAACTGGCTCATGGGCCAGGTGATGACCTCCAGTTTCAATGCCTTGTGAGAGAGAATGTGAGAAATGTCTGGCATCAGTTGCTGGGAAAATTCTTATCACCATTGTAGTAACAGGACACTTAAAAATCATAATATGATTAGTTAGAGTTAACTTTTTTTGAAAGTGAAATTGTGTTTGACAATCTAGTAGAGTTCTTTGTGGATGTGACTAGCAGTGAATTTTGATTTCTGAGATGCACTCGATAAGGTGCCACATAGCCAATTACTCACACGGAAAGGGCTCCTGGTATGGAGAATATATATTACTATGGACAGGGCATTGGTTAACTGATTGAAAACTGAGAGTAGAAATAAATGGGCCATTTTTAGGACAAACTGTACTAAGTGGAAAGCCACAGATTTCAGTGCTAAGGTTCTCAGCTATTTACAACCTATATTAATGACAGGTGAAGGGACTGTGTGAGTTGTAACCAACTTTAGTTGAAGTATATAGTGAAGATATACAGTATTTAAGGGGAAGCTGTTCAAGGTTATGAGGGAGAAGGTACAGAGGGTCACACTGATAGATTTCAATGAGGAAAGCTGGGAAGAGGTTTGAGTGGAGCATAAAGGTAAGGGGTAAGGGGGTTAAGGGTTATAGGGAGAAGGGGGGGGAGAATAGAGTTGAGAAAATAAATCAGCCATGATTGAATGGCAGAGCAGACTCAATGGCCAAATGCCCTAATCTGTTCCTATATCTTACGGTCTTAAGGTCTTATAAACACCAGCATGGACTGGATAGACCGGCCAGCCTGTTTCTGTGCCATAGACCTTATGTAAAACCAAGATAGAAAGTTAGGTTTAATCATGTAAGGGGAGAGCCAGCTCATCGACTGAGATTTCGCAACATCCAAAATTAAAGCAGTTGGACCATATTTTTGACTCTGAACAACTTTGGATCTTGGTGGACTTTTCTCAATTTCTGTTACCTTCCGCTCAGTTTGGGTGATGTGTGCATCACCTCTTTCCATTTCAAATCCTGGTGTCACAAACTCTGCTACACCATGCCTACTTTTCCACTTTGGATTACATAGGATCCACGGCACAGAAAAGGGCCACTGAGCCCAACCAATTAATGCTGGTGTCTTTGCTTCACTTGAGCCTATTTTCTCATTGAAATCCATCAGCATGAGCCTCTATTCCCACTCCCTGTGGTAAAACATCAGTCGTATTTCCTCGAGAGAAAAGGTACTCAACAGGATTACAAGAACATCTTTTGCCACATGGACTGCCAATGATTCAAGTGAAGGTGACCTAGTGATAATGAAGGAATAACACTGTGTCTAGGTCACCTGGTGTGTGAGTTGGAGATGGTGGTGTCCCCATTCACCCACTTCCCTTGCTTTTCTGAGTGATGGAAGTTGTAGATCTGCTATCAAAAGAGCCTTGGGGATCTGCTGCAGTGTACAAACTATAGCCACATGTTGTTAACAGTGGACAGGGCAGATGTTTAAAACAGAGTATGAGGGCACTGATCAAGGGGAGTGCTTTGTCATTGATGAGGTCATGCATCTGTGGTTCAAGTGAGCTAAATGAATTTATGTCCACTCCCTGTTGCATACCTTAATTTAATCCTCTCATTCCTAAAACACCCTGCTAATGCACGTGTCAGTGTTGGGAAAAGGACAGCCACAGTCCAATAGTTCACCAGTACAAAAAGAAGTGAACAACATTAGTGGCAGCAGCAGACATTTCTAGTTCTATAGCAAAAGCAGCTTCAAGGTCATGCAGTTCCCTCAGAAACTGTTCATCCCACACCCTCCCCCCATTCCATTTACTATGGTAATATAACATTTTCAGATGCTAAATGAAAAACTACCCCTATATTGTCTGTACAAAAGTCCCCCACGGCGAGATAAAACTGTTGTGTCTCATGAACTTTGTGCAGCAGAGTTGACTTCAGTTGTGCTGCAAAGGAAAAGTGAAGTCATTCATTAATATTATGCCTTTGAGTAGGATTTTGTAGCCTGTTGTCAAAATATTCTGATTGTTATGGAAGAGGGAAGCAAATTTGCACAATCTGCCCAATATCCCACTATCAGACAAGTTATAATCATTGGATAATCTCTTCTAATAGTGTTGAGTGAGAGAGCAATATTGACAAGGAAATTAAGGGAACTCCCAGCTTTTTGAACTCATTTGCTGGGATTTTTTATGTCACTTAAAAGAGCATATCATTCTTCAGTTTGACATCTCGTTGAATGATTCAGCTCTATAACAGTGTCTTACAGCCTCAGTACACTGTTGGGAGTGCCAGCCTGATTATTGTGGTCAGTTTACAGGAATGGATTTTTATCTTTAGTCTTCTGATTCAGAAGTGAGAGTGCGTGCCAACTAAGCAAACACTGGTTACAGTGGAATCCTTTCCATTAAGTTCTGAGACTCCAAACAGTGGAGGGAATGGATGAGCAGCCATCAAGTGCATTTGTTTAAAAGGCATAAATAAGTGAGGCAAAAGTTGTGTCTGGAAGGATCCAACTGCACAAGCTACTGTAAAATGATGACCATTACTTTGGACTAGGTTTTAAAACCTGACCCTGGAGTTGCCTTGCAAGTTCCTGGTAACGTTTCCTCATTTGGTGTCAATGGTGTCTTCCCATTTATACATCACCAACTGGAATATAAAGACCCCCTTGGTTCCATTGACTTTCAGGAGAGCAGGATTATTGCTGCTTCTGTAATTCTTGTTCTGGTGTTGTCCACAGATGGCCCTGCAAATGACAGCAACATCAAGTGAAATAAGAGCTAATCTTTTAAAATGTCAGTCAAGAATCCTGTCCTTTTATAATTTGCTATGAACATAACAAGTGCTGGAAAGAGTCAATATGCCAGGCTGCATCTGTGGTGGAGGTGAGGCAGTTAATATTTAAGGTTTATTGGAAGGTAATCCAATATCTTTCAACATTGTTGTTGGTGAGACTTGTGTGCCGTTGCCATAGTCATTATAGGGAAACAAAGGGACTGCAGATGCTGGAATCTAGATGAAAAAACACAAGATTCTGGAGGAACTCAGCAGGTCAGGCAAGTATCTGTGGAGAAAACAGGTGGTCAGTGTTCTCGGGTCAGGACCCTTCTTCAGGACTTCATACAGTCTTCATACTGGGTTATGTATAAGAAACTTAAGTCATGAAAGAAAATTTTGATTTAGTTTCCTCTCATTTAATCCAGAAATGTAATCAGCTGGTGATTGAAAGTTAGACATGCTTTGACTAATTATCATCTGGTTTCTGCTTTATGCAAATTCAAAATCATGCATTTGGTTTTACAAAATGCCAGCTGACTGCTGATTAAATCTCAATTTAATCATGTCACACAGGTTACTTTTAAATTTGATTAACACCTTCAACACTGGCTTATCTGCCTCCGGGCCAGTTCTTCAAAGTAAATAATTTCTTTTTGCACTCTGTAAGGTTCAGAGATCTTCTGAATTATGAGCTGCTGTGGAGTATCCAAGAATACCCAGGCTGACTCCAGTTGCTGGTTAAGCTTCTTCATATTCCAGCTAGTTGAGAGCAAAATAGTTGCAAAACCCTTTTCAACCTTCAATAGGGATTCTTTATTCTGCTATCTGTACACATATCCTAACTTACCATTATGCCCTGTACACCCCATCATCTCTATGCTTGCTAACCTATCTTACCTTCTGTCCAGATTACCTGATTTTTAAAATTTCTCTGCCAGTCCTCCAGGTTCGCAATCTCCTGAAATCATTATATTCCTTCGATTCCAGCCTCAAGTTTTCTTTCTCTACCACTGGCCTTGCATAAACACAGAGCAGAACGAAGCCATTCAGCCCATCAGGCCCATACTGGCTCCCAGCAAGCAATCCCATTGGATGATGGAAATCTGAAACAAAGCAATGAATGCTAGAAACACTCAGAAGGTCAGACAGCATCTGTGGAGAGAGAAACTGTTAACATTTCAGGGCCAAGGACAGTTTGTCAGAATTAGGAATGTTTTCTCTTCAAACACCATATTTGGAAACTGGACGTAAATACTGATTTTTCATTGATTTGTTATTAATACCTCTGTAACATAAAGTTTCCATATACACTTGTCACAATATCACTTCTCTTTGAGTCCTCAGCTATCCATTTATCAATACAACAAATAGTTGTGGCTCCACCATAGTCTCTTGTGAGATGTCATAATCACATTCTGATTGGCCGTCATTTTGATTCGACGCTCATTATCCCCACTGTCTCTGCTCAGCCGTTTATCCAAGAACTTGTCTTCAATTCCATGAATTTCAGCTTCAGCAAATAAACCCTTATGACCAACTTCACTCGTTAGATGTCCATGACTCCTAATTGGTGGCCAGAATTTTTACACCCTTGTGGTATCCAAGTGTTCTGTGTCACAAATTATTTTTTTTAATACTTTCTACTGCTCTTACTGTGGTTTTACCTATTGGAAGATTTGGCAGTTTACCATGGATAATCTTCATCTAATTATGTGGAAATTTCTCCAGTCTGTAGAAATTATTTTATATTTTAGAATTCTGGAAAACCATAACCAATGCATCTCAACATTTCCACAGCTACCTCACTTAGTGGCTCTGAGATGCAGATTATCAGCCTTGGGGATTTATCGGCTTTCAGTCCCACTAAATTCTCCAGCACTATTTTCCCTACTGAGACTGATTTCCTTTAGTTCCTTCCCTTCATTAGATTCTCAGTTCCTTAACATTTCTGGAATACTACTTGTGTCTTCTTCTGTGAAGACAGAATCAAAGTATCAGTTTACTTGCTCTGCCAATTCCCTGTTCCCCTTTATGAATTCTCTCATTTCTGACTGTGGTGGACCTAGACTGACTTCTAAACTATATATTTTTACATACCTATTGAAGCATTTACAGTCCACTTTTATGTTCCTTATAAGTCTTAATCAATTTCTTAACTGGAACCTAAACTGCCCGCAATCATCAGGTTTTGTTGCATTTTTCTAGCAACCTTACAAGACCCCTCTTTGGATCTAATATTTTGTCTTTGTGCTCTGCCTTTCCTGACATGATCCGGTTTTCCTTACCTAACGCTCATGTTGTCAAAGCTGCATTAGCTGCTATGTCATACCAAGTTGAATTTGCCCCTGCCGATCTTTGTATATTTGAATAAAGCTTGCTTCTTTGGCCTCTCACCCTAACCTGTCCTCCTCTCATGTTACATGCATACATTTCTCATTTCTCCTCCCCTTGTTAATTACCTTGCATCCTTTAGTTTTCCCTTGCTTGTCATTCTGTAAGCACCATTTCTGATTATTATCTTCTCTTTTCTCTTTGTTTGTCTTATTACTATTAATTTCCTCCTGAGACCCCTCTCCCACTCTATTTGTTCATTTAAAGTTGTTATGACTACTGTGCTTCTTACTGCACGATCCTGTCTCAGACTAATTTTGCTGCAGTCCCACTCTCTCCTTTTGGAACCACTGCCAGTTTCCAGGGAAATTGAACCCTCTTTCCCACACCGCTCCTTGGTTTGAACACCTTTCCTGTGACATTCCATATTACATGCAAGTAATTATTACTAGAGCTGTAAGTCAAGGATATAACTCAAATCTAAGAAGCTTAAATCAACTATGTAGATTTATTCTGCATGTGTCATCAGCGATCAAAGTTGTCATTTTGCTAAAGGTTATTTCAATCAACCGTTGCCATATCACTGGATCCAAAACAAAACTATATAAACAGTGACTTTGTTTGTTGAGTTGGCAGCAGATGTTTTCTTTAATAACCGAGTTGCCATTTTGTTTTCTTTTACTAAGTAATCTGGGTGATTTGAAGCATCCTGGGCAACAGTGTTTCATAGAACATAGAACAGTACAGCACGGTACGGGCCCTTCAGCCCACAATGTTGTGCCGACCTATATAAACCTTACCCACATTCAATCTATCCCCCTCTCTACTTCACTTCCCATAACCCTCTATTTTTCTTTCATCCATGTGCCTATCTAAGAGTCTGTTAAATGACGCTATCATATTGGCCCCTACCACCACCCCTGGCGGTGCATTTCCAGGCACCCACCACTCTCTGTGTAAAAAAACCTACCTCTAACATCTCCCCTGAACTTTCCTCTATGCACATTAAACAGATGACCCTCTAGAATTGCCCCTTACTGCCCTGGAGAAAAGGTGCTGGTTGTCCACTCTGTCTATGCCTCTCATAATCTTATATACCTCTATCAAGTCGCCTCTCATCCTCCATCGCTCCAAAGAGAAAACTCCTAACTCGCTCAAGCTCTCCTCATAAGACATGTTCTCTAATCAGGCAGCACCCTTATAAATCTTCTCTGCACCTCTCCAAAGCTTCCACATTCTTCCTATAATGTGGTGACCAGAAATCAATACAATATTCCAAGTATGGTCTAACCAGAATCTGATAGAGCTGCAACATTACCTCTAGGCGCTTGAACTCAGTCCCCTGGCTAATGAAGGCCAGCACACCATATGCCTTCTCAACCACCCTATCAACTTAGGTGGCAACTTTGAGGGATCAATGTACTTGGACCCCAAGGTTTCTCTGTCCTTCACACTGCTAATAATCCTGCCATCAACCTGTTTCTCCAAGTATTAACAGCACATTGCGCAGTCATTATCTAATCCTTATTGGAGTTGATGTGTTTTGGTGTTGGCTGGAAGCAGAGTGTTGGTCATGATGCTGGAGAATGGGATTTTAATGATCCAGTGAATAAACAATTAGACCCTTGGTTCCATCTCTCATTAACAAAGGCAAATGAAAAATGCAGATATGACACTTTTTTACAGAGTGTGTCTGACAATGACAAAAGCAGAAAATGTTGACAAACACAGCAAGTCAGGCGGCATGAGTGGAAAGAAAAAACAGAATTACTATTTTATTTTAAATCCTTTCATCAATTTCTGTTTTTACTTCAGGGTTTCAACATCTGCAGCTTTTTCAATAGGTGAGTCAGGTCAAAGTCAAGTTTATTGTCATATGCACAAGTATATGCATGCACAGGTGCAATGAAAAACTTACTTGCAACAGCATCACAGGCACATAGCATTAGAGACACATTCACAAGAAAAACATATTAAACATAAATTATAACAAATTGTACAAGAAAGAACATAATTAGAACTAATAAAAAGTTCATTGTAGTGCAAAGTGGTCATAGTGTTAAAATATTGAGAAAGTGATTAGGGTTGTGCAGGTTAGTTCAAGAATCAAGTGGTTGAAGGGCAGAAGCTGTTCTTGAACCTGGTGGTGTGGGACCTCAGGCTTCTGTACCTCCTGCCCGATGGTAACTGCAAGAAAAGGGCACGGCCCAGATGATGGGGATCTTTGATGACAGATGTTGACCCAGTTTAACCTGGTGATGGGGGATCTTTTAGAAACAAGGATCAGGAATAAAATCAATAGGCATTACAAGGAATTTTGAGTTTGTGAAAGAGAACCAGCATGGATTCATTAAAGGCAGTTCATGTTCGATTCATCTGATTATTTTTTGATGATTTTTTTCAGTGATGTCTCAGGAAGGTCAATAAGGATAACATAGTCAGTGTCATCTACACATGTTGACTAAGGAGACATAATTTGGACTAAATGATACAGTTCTAAATGGTGTACAGGAACAGGGGCCTGTGGGTATATGTACACTAATCATCTGGGAGCAATTAGTATAGAGACGATATCCTTGGAGGATCATCCAGTGAGGCCATAAGGGTAGAGGCCATAGAATGAGAAGGGAGAGTCACTCTAGTGGGGCTGTATTATAGACCACCCAATAGTCCAGCAGGAACTTAAGGAGCAGGTGTGTAGAAAAATTGCTCATAGTTGTAAGAATAACAGTTGTATTAGTGGAAGATTTTAATTTCCCCGTTATTGACTGGGCCACACAGAGTGTTTAAGGGCCAGGACGGGGTGGAATTTGTGAAATGTGTCAGAAGAATTTCCTGAGTCAATATACAGAGGGACCTTCTCAGGAAGGTGCACTACTGGACCTCCTCTTGGGGAACGAGGTAGGGCAGGTAACTGAAGTGGCAGTCAGGGAACACTTTGGCTCTAGTTACCATAATTCTATTGGTTTTAAGATTGTGATGGAAAAAGGATAGGACAGGCCCACAGGTTAGGGTCCTAAACTGGAGCAGGGCTAAAATGGCAAGTGAAAGGCTTTTAAGAATGTATATCAAGAGTCCAGAAGCAGCATGTTCCTGTTAGAGTGAAGGGTAAACCTGGCAAGTTTAGGAAACCCTAGCTTCAAGAGATATCAAGGCTCTGGTCAAGAAAAAGAAGGAAGCATACATTGGGTTAAGAAGGTCGGGGACCAGTGAATCCCTTGATGACTATAAAAAAGATTAAGATACTCTTAAGAGGGAAATCAGGGGGCAAAGAGAGGGTATGAGATGGATCTGCCAGGTAAGGTTAAGGAAAATCCCAAGAGATTCTATAGATATATTAAGAGTAAAAGGGTGGCTAGGGAGAGAGTAGACCCCCTTAGAGATCTGCAGGGTGTGCCGATGTCTCGAGCCACAGTAGATGGGTGGGATTTTTAACAAATATTTATTCTCAGTGTTTACTGAGGAGTAATCATGGTTTCTCAAGAGGTAAGGGAAACAAGTGGAGATGTTTTGGAGAACATTCATATTACCAGGGAGGAGGTATTTGCAGCCTTACAGCGCATTAAGGTGGATAAATCCACCAGAGCCTGACAAAGTACATTGTCGGACTTTGTGGCAGGCTAGAGAAGAAATTATGGAGGCCCTTGCGGAGATATTTGCTTCATCTTTAGCCACTGGTGAAGTTCCAGAAGACTGGAAGGTGGCTAATGTCATTCCATAGTTTAAGAAGGATAACAAGACAAGCCAGTGAACTACAGGGCCCATTCAGCCTGATGTCAATAGTGGGGAAATTACTGGAGGGAATTCTGAGTGACAGGATCTACCAGGATTTGGATAGATAGAGTCTGATTAGGAGGAATCAGCATGGCTTTGTGCATGGAAGTTGTGCTTGACGAACCTTTTAGAGTTCTAGAGGGCCTGAGTTACAGGGAGATGTTGGCCAGGCTAAGTCTTTATTCCTTGGAATGTAGGAGAACGAGGGGCAACCTTATAAAAATGTTTAAAATTATGAGAGGCATAGGTAAGGTGGATGGTAACAGTCTTTTCCCCAGGGTAGGAGAGTCCAGAACTAGGGGGCATAGATTTAGGGTGAGGGGGGAGAGATTTAAAAGGGACCGGAGGGGGCAACTTTCTCATGCAGAGGATGGTGAGTATATGGAATGAGCTGTGAGAGGAAGAGGTTGAGGCAGGTACAATAGTATCATTTAAGAAGCACTTGGATAGGTACAGGGAAGGGAGGGGCCTGGAGGGATATGGGCCCAAATGCAGGAAATTGGGATTAGCTAGATGGCCAGCATGATCGGCATGGACTCGTTGAGCTGAAGGGCCTGTATCCGTGCTGTATTGCTCTATGACTCTCTATGACTTTATAGCAAATGGAGTCTATGCATAAACAAAAGGAGGGAGACTATGTTGAGTCTATAAAGAGTGATTAGGCAATCCTGGAACATAGATGATGAGGGGCATTGATCGGTGTGGATAGTCAGAGACTTTTCCCAGGGCTGAAATGGTTGCCACAAGAGGACACGAGGTTTAAGGTGCTAGGGAGTAGGTACAGAGGAGATGTCAGGGGTAAGTTTTTTACTCAGAGAGTGGTGAGTGTGTGGAATGGGCTGCCAGCAATGGTGGTGGAGGGCGGAATCGGTAGGGTCCTTTTAAGAGACTTTTGGATAGGTACATGGAGCTGAGAAAATAGAGGGCTATGGGTAAGCCTAGTAATTTCTAAGGTAGGGACATGTTCGGCACAGCTTTGTGGGCTGAAGGGCCTGAATTGTGCTGTAGGTTTTCTATGTTTCTATAGTGTCCATTTCTGATCACCATACCACTGAGAAGATCTAATGATCCAAGAAAGGGTACCAATAGATTTACTCGAATGCTTCCAGGGATGAGGGATTTGAGATCCAAGGTTGGAATGGAGAAGCTGGGGTGTTTCTTCATGGAGTCAGAGAAGGTTGGGAGAAGATTCAATCATTATGGTCTTCAAGTTCATGATGGGTAAGTGGAGAGGTGCTGTCCCCATCAGCAGATGATTCAGGAGCCAGTAGATCTGGTTCAATCTAGTGGCTGAAAAGTACCTGAGCGATTTGAAGATAAGCATGTTGCAGAGAGGGATCATCTGGAACTCCCTACCTGCAGGGTGCTAGAATCAGAATCTATCAGAGCTTTCAAAGGGGAAACAAAAAAGCATGAAGAGAAAATAAATAACAGGGTTATGAGTAAAGAGTTGGATAATGGTATTTATAAATTGTTCTCTAAAGAGCCAATATGAAGTCAATGATGGGGTAGGCAGGTGGGTTGGTGAGTTGGTACTCTCCCTCCACTGCTTCTGCAGGGCCTCTGTATGGTCTGATGCATGGCCTCAAGGTCCTCAATACCATCCCAAGGGATCCTATGCCCATGAGTCAGTGGGCATATTTTTAAGGAGACTTTGAGCACATCCTTGAATCATTTCCTGGTGATCTTTACCCATGACAGAGTTTAGAATAGAGTGTCATGGTGTCGTGCAAATGAAACTCATTGAATGTAACTATGTCTTCAATGGTGGTGATGTTGCCTTGGGAGAGGACACAGTTATTGATTTGTTTAACCTTCCAGTGAATTTGGAGCATTTTGCACAAGAAAACTTTGATGATATCTCTCCAGGTATGCCATAGAAGCATAAAGGAGGTTAGTGCTGTCCAGTAAAGGCAGTGAGCTCTCTGCCAGGTCTGTGGTCTTGATCTTCAAGCATCCCTAACCAAAGCCTATGTTGGCACATTGGAGGCGGTGGTGAACATTGTCATTGGTGCCTGCTATAGAAGCATAAAGGAGGTTAGTGCTGTCCAGTAAAGGCAGTGAGCTCTCTGCCAGGTCTGTGGTCTTGATCTTCAAGCATCCCTAACCAAAGCCTGTGTTGGCACATTGGAGGCGGTGGTGAACATTGTCATTGGTGCCTGCCTTTGCAGAGAAGTAGCCCACATCTTCCAGGGTTTGGTCATGAACTCTTAATATGGAAGGAAGGTGTTTTGCAGCAGAGGCAGGTTGGTGGAACACCTTTGCCTTGCAGATATTGATTGTAAGTCCTATCCTCTTGTATGCTTCAGTGATTGTGCTGATGATCATTTGAAGCTCAGACTCTGAGTGTGACAAACGCAAATATTGTCTACATACTGTGGCTTGACACTGAGCTTCAGGTGACCTTGATACTGAAGGATGGTCATGGTAGGTTGAACAGTTTCCCATTAGTTTGAAGATCAGCTTCACTTCTGTGGGAGGAAGGATGCATTATTGCAGTGAGAAAGTGTGGAAGAAGTGTCACGGCAGTGACACAGTTTGTTTAATGCTGGTGTTCACCTGTGCCTGAGTGTGTGCGTGTGTGTGTGTGTGTGTTTGTGTGTGTCTGCATGTGTGTCTTTGTGTTTGTATGTGTTTGCACGTGTGTGTGTGTGTGTGTGTGTGTGTGTGTGTGTGTGTGTGTGTGTGTGTGTGTGTGTGTGTGTGTGTGTGTATACTCATCTGGCCTGGGGCTGGGATCAGGTGTAGCCACTGCTGCAGTGCTTGTAACTGAGAAAGTGTTTTACAGCTGTGGATCTTCAGCTCCAGCCAAAGTCTGGTTCCTGGCTTGAGTTCATGTTTATGGGTGGAATTACATTACTCTGCCATTTCTGGATATATGATTATCTCTGTTTTTACCATTGATTTCTCAGCCTTGCTGTTGATTTTGCATACTGTCTAGGTCTTAACTCCATAGAAAACTTCCACAGGGTAGTGCATTCTCCAGTCCTCTACCTTAGCTACTCCTGGACTTGTCCATCAAGTCTGCTCCATACCGACCAGACACTTCTTCATTCCTCCCACATTGGCAAGTAGAATGTCCTGTCACCTCCTGCCAGATGCCTATTGTGGCAGCAGAGTTCTTCAGGACTTGGCTTGTTTGGTTATTAGTTGGTGATGTCTCTCCAGCAGGACACATTCTGTGCCTTTTACTGCTTCTTCCAAGGGAGGGACATTGATTCATTAGCTGTGGGAGGGTGGGAGTAGGTAATCAGCAAGTGGTTCCCCTGCTCTTTAAAATAACAGCTGAAAAACACTTTCTCAGCCTGTGTTGTCCTGAGAAACTAGATACAGACCTGAGAAAGGAATAGAGGATAGCTAGATGTTTAAGATGATTTATGATGGGGCATTATCTCACTTAATATTGTTTGGTCTGAATAGTTTGTTCCAGGATGTAAATACCACATTGTTTTTTTAGTTTCATTGATGGTATTCCCTGTTATTTTGAATCAATTGGTACAATTAAAGTAGTGGGAAAAGGATAGAGCAGGGGAACCCAAATTTTTGGGCTTTGAGGCTGGAGCAGGAAACTGCTGTTGAAATTGTTGCCAAGGCATCTGATCTTCCTCCAGGTAAGTACTGTCTTAACATTCCACTGTTACCTACTGACCCCACCCTGCACCCCCACACTGTAATTGTTCTTTTACCCCCATTCATCTGCTGGTCTGCCCCCCACCCTCCCTCACAATCATCTGCCCAACACCCCCAATAAACTGATGCCCACCATTATCTATCCAGCACTTGCTATCAGATGCCTAACTCTCCAACCCCAACCTCATCATCTGCCAGACCACCCTCATTCTCTATTACTCACCCACCCTCCTCCAACTCACTTCCTCCATGACCTCCACTCATGGCAACGGAATGAGATCACAGCAGCCAGACTATTCTGCCATAGACAACTCCATGTAGTTGAATTATCTGTCTCCCCTTCCTCCAACAGTTGCCATGAACTAGATTGGACCCCTGGCTCATAGATAGGGCATCCTTGATCTAGCTCATCTTAGAAGATAGTACGCCAATCCTGTAGCCATAATGCATTGTCATTAGTTGCTTGATTCATCTTGCAGTTAACATTTGCACTTGTGTCAGCTCACCTCCATTACTATCGAGGGTCATGTAATGCATTTCCATGGAAGTGCCTCACTTTAAGCTGCATGCTATTTAGTTTTAGTTCTTTGAGACAGTTGTTGTTCCTGGGGAATGGGAACACTTCAGCATTCCCCATCCATCAGTTAACCACAAATTGGTTTCCTTGTTCTATGAAAGGAACTACCATGATATAGTTCAGTTATTAGTAGATGAGCTTCATTTTCCTCCCTGATTGATCCCAGCTTGGGATTGATTGTCTTTCTCAACAACGTAATGTGGTAGAGACTGTAAGCTGGTGATTTTCATCTGTTCAATGTTTGTAGAATCAGAATCAGGTTTATTACCACTGTCTTTTATGACGTGAAATTTGTTGTTTTGCAGCAGCAGTACAGTACAAAGACATAAAATTACTATAAATTACAAAAAAAAATAGTGCAAAAAAAAGGCATAATGAGTTCATGGACCATTCAGAAATCTGAGTATGAAGGGGAAGAAGCTGTTCTCTGAATCATTGATTATGGGTCTTCAGGCTCCTGTACCTCTTCCCCGATGGTGGTAACAAGAAGAGGGCATGTTCTGAATTGTGAGGGTCCTTAGTGATGGATGCCGCCTTCTTGAGGCAACCGCCTCTTGAAGATGTCCCCACTGTGGAAGGAGGTTTGTGCCCATGATGTTATTCCTGTTGTCCTTTCTCTCTCTCTCCCTCTCTCTCTCTCTCACCCCAATCTATAACCTCTCACTCCTTCTCTCTACTTTTTGCTCTGTAATCTTTCTCACAGCCTTCCCCCTTTCTCTATCTCTGTCTACACCTCCTCCCCTTTGTCATCTCAATATCTCTCTACTCTCTCACTCTCTTTATTCACTCCCTTCTTCATGTTCTCTCTCACCCTCACTCTCTCTCACTCTCTCTCTTCCTCACCCTCTCCCTCTCTATCTGCATCTCCTTCTCCCTCTCTATCTCTGACAATGGCTACAACTGAAATCTAATCTTTCACTATTACCTTTCAGTTTCCCTTTCTCATCTGCGCCTCTCATAATGCCCTCCCGGAGCTCAGCCACACGTAATATTTTTTAAAGAGGGAAAGGGTCAGTGCGACTGCCTGGCGATCGTTGCTACCTGTTGTGATGTGGTGGGAAGATGGGTTTTTGGGTGCAGGGTTACTCCAAAGGGATGACACCTTCCACAGTCAAACAGCCTGTCAACATACACAGAATGGAGGGGGACAAGGGGTAAGGCTCTACAGGTCCCATGGCAGCAAGAATCAAAGGTGAGGGCAGGCATCCATTATCTCTTGTCCTGTAGCTGGTGGCTGCTTTCTCCTGCAAGATGGTGACGTGACAGGACATGCTCGCCGTGTTGTAGCCTACCCCATGTCTCGCTACTGCTGCGCACCTTGTAATGGCCTCTGCAGCTCTACTATATGTAGTCTTTCCACAACTACTTTATTCAAGGAAAATTCTATTGATTTTGCTTCTGTTGTTATCCCAATACAGAACAACAGGTGGTTTCTCTTACATAGGAACATGTATAAAAGCAGTATTGTTAATGAATGTCAGTTTCAATGGACTGAAACCCAGCTGCCTCCCAAAATATCAACTAAAAAAACAAGCTGCAGGGCATCTGGGAATTTGATCAGTCAGTGAGCTGATGCTCAATAGTTGGTGGGAATTCTCATGGAAGATCTGTGGTTGGAAATCAGTAGATCCTCCAGAAAAATTGGGGCAATGCCAAAGCTAGCTCTTTCTGTATCTCCCTGACAGGTGTGTGTTCCTCCTGCTAGAGACTGGTGAGAGGCCAAGGGCATCCCAGGTAAACTCGGGGACAATAACTTCCCCGCTCTTGAGTCTATCAACCCCGTCTGTCCAGGATACTAAACGACTAATTACCAAGTTGTGAGAGTAAGTAACCTTGGTAATTAACAATCTAAAAGCAAATAAGTTGCCAGTGCTGGAAACTGAACCTGCAATATGCATGGACACAAGGGGCCAAAATTAATTTGATGGAAATTAATTCATGAGCCGAGAAATTGAACAATTTTATGCATAAATCACACAAAAAACTTGTTCCATGCGTACTTTGAAATACCTGTGCGCATTTCTTGTTGCAGGCCTTGCTCATTAGGAAATTGGCCCAGGTTCTTATGGTTGTGTGAGTGTCACTTCCACGTGGACATTCGCACATGTGATGATGTCATCACTTCACGTGGACATTCACAGCCGTGCGATGAGGTCATCACTTTCACATGGACATTCACGCATATGATGATGTCATCACCCTGCAGTGGGTTGGGACAGCTTGTGGGCTGCTCTGTAGCATGTCAGGGAGAGGGGTGTCTCCATGAGGAAACTGGAAATCAATTCTCTGCATTTGTTTCTCCCCCCATTTTCTCCCCTATCTATTATTTTCTCACCTCTCTCCCCTCAGGTTCCCCATCTCCCCCATTGCTCCTCATCTCAATAGCGGACTGTGTTTTACCATATGTGAAGGGAAAGAACATCAAGAAGGATTTCAAAATACACTGAAGTGTTTGGTGACTCTCCCAATGTGACATTAGTGCTACGTGCAAGCCACATATGTAGGATACCAAAAAGGGATGTAATCTAGATTATTGGTGTTGCTTTGCATGTTCTTTCCTACTGTAATTATCCCACTGATCTGGGATTGTCTTTATTCCATGGGGAATTTCAATGCTGCATATCATCCTCCTGAGCTTCGGAAAGTCAGTCTGTTACATTAGCCCATGACAGTATGTTGAGACAAATTGTTCTGTGGTAATGACTGTATTCATTTCTAGTTTGCTGGTTTGCACCTGTTCACAGACCAAAATAGATCTGTACAGTATTCAGAAGCAGTCAGCGTAATATGAGATCTTGATACATCATTGTCAGGTAACACCTGGTTCCTCCCTCACCTCCCATCCCCACCTAGTCTACTTTAACAGGAGATCTCTCTCTCCAGGTTGCTGTTCTCACCTTTTCATTGGTAATTATTGATAACTTCTGAAAATACGCAGGGCTGACATAAGTTAATTCATATTTGGGACAAGATGCTTAATTGCAATCCTGTCCTTTTGTCTTCACAGAAACACATTTCTCTTAGCAGTGCTGTCACTGTATTAACATTGTGCACACCACAGTCAGACAAGGAACAGACAAAATGGAATGGAGCAGGTTATTTCAGGGACTTTCAAGTAGGAGGCTGTGTCTGTGCCACCTTTGATTAGATCTGTTTATCTTGGTGCCCTAGTTCCTTCACTGACCAAAAGACATCAACCTCAGTTTTACAGTTTTCCTTGAGTAGAGAGTTCAAGCTTTCACTGTCCATTGTGTGAAAAGGAGCTTTCAGACCTCACCCTTCAACAGCCTAGTTCTCAGATTCATGCAGCATGGAAGCAGGCCCTTTGCCTACCAAGTCCACACCAACTATCAAACCCTCATCCACACCAGTCCAGTCTTGGGGGGGAGTTTACAAATTCCCATCAACATTCCCCAGATTCTACCACTCACCCATACACCAGGGGCAATTTGCAGCGGCCAGTTAACCTACCAAGCCACGTATCTTCGGGATGTGGGAGGAAGCCGGAGCACCCAGAAGAACCCAGGTGGTCACAGGGGGAATGTGCAAACTCCACACAGATAGCAGCTGAAGTCAGGATTGAACCCGGATCTCTGGAGCAGTGAGGCAGCACCTCTACTAGCTGTAACACTCTGCTACTCCTGATTTTATGTGTATCGTTCTAGACCACCTTCATCCCCCATTAGATAAACTAATTTCTCTCTCTCTCTATCCTACTGGCTCTTTTTAATCACTTTAAGTGCCTCAGTTAGACCACTCTTTAAACTATTTCTCTGCTCAAGGGGTTTCAAACCTAGTCTAACATAACCTTTCCTCATAAATTAATCCCTTCCTACCATGAATCTGATGAATTGGTGCTGCTCCTTCTCCAAGGCTAGTATGTGAGTGTATGCTGTCAATATCACAGAAAATGAAATCTCACATACTCACACCCACACTGGTATGCACACGTTGGCATCACATACAGTTACTTCAAGCTCAAACCATAATTACAAGTTATTCCATCCTCACACTGTCATTAAGTGTTGCTCCAACTTCAGGGTGTCTTTAGATAGTCCTTCACCAATAACAACAGTAACTTGTACTTATTTATTGCTTTCTGTATAATGAGATGTGCCAAGAATTTAGGGTATTATTAAATAAAAAATAGCCAGAAAGTGAGACGTTGGGAAATCTGACCAAAAGATTAGATGAAGAAGTGGGTCTCAAGGAGCATCTTAAAGGAGGAGATAGAGAAAGGCAGGGATTTTAGGAAGAGAATTCCAGAATCTAGGACCGAGATTCGTGAATCTGGGATGAGGAAAACATGGCAGGAGACACCTGAGACCCTGTAATTGTGAGCATCTGCAACAAAATCAGACAGTGACTACAGAGGAATTTCCTTGCTGTCCACCACAGGGAGAGTCATCGCAAGGGTCCTCCTCAACCACCTTCTTTCAGTGACCAAAGAGCTGCTCCCTAAATAGCATTCTGGATTCTGAGAAGCTACAGGAACGGTGGACGTGATCTTCATTGTGTAACAACTCTAAAGGAAAGGAAAGGAAAGGAAAAGCCTCGACCACTACATGTGGCTACTTTTGTCTTCAGGAACTGTGGAGTTAATTTTGGCTGATTCCAGAAATTCATCTCCATACTTCATTGACCACATGATGGCATCAAACCCAGATTTTAGCCCATGGGTCCACAACAGACCCAATCTCAATGCAGACTGGTGTTGGGCAAAACTGAATAATTGTCTCAATGCTTTTCTCAATATTTCTTACTGCAGTGTTGCACTTCACCCCCTCCTTTTTCAGGAAATGTGGCTTCCCTTCTACTGTGGTTGATGGAGCCTGCTTTTGCATTTCCTCCATTTCTTGGACTTCTGCTCATTCCACATTTCCCTCCAAACAGAACTAGAAAACCCTAGTCTTCTCCTTTCATCCTACCAGCTTCTGCATCCAGCACATCATCCTTCATCATTTCTGCCAGTTGCAACGGCATCCACCCACTAGCCACATCTTCCCCTCTCCACGCCTTTCCACCTTCCGCAGGGACTACTCCCCTCGTGACTCCCTGGTCCAGTCATTGCCCCCCACCCATCCCTTGCTGACAGCCTGCAACTGCAGGAGGTGCAACATTTGTTCTTACACCTCCTCCGTCAAAACTAACCAGGGACCTAAACAACCCTTCCAGTTGAGGCTCACGGGCACCTCCTCCAACCTTGTCTACTGCATTTGGTGCTTGCGATGTGGCCTTCTCTGCATCAGCAAGACCAAGCGCAGACTGAGTGATCAGTCTGCAGGACACCTACACTCAGTCCACGATGGCCATCCGGAGCTCCCAGTTGCGTGCCATTTCTCCTTCCCATTCTCACACTGACCTGTTTGTCCTCAGCCTTCTTCACTGTCAGGGTGAGGCCCAACACAAACTAGAGAAACAACATCTCATATTTAACTGGGTAGTCTACAACCCAGTGGTATGAACATTGAATTTTCCAATCTCAAGTAACACTTACACCTGTGTTCCCCTCTCTCTCTCCTTCTGATCCACCTCCAGTCCTCCCATTTTGTTCTCCTTCCCATACAACTCCCCCCCAACCCCCATCACCCATTTTTATCCACTCCTCCAGTTCCATCCACCCCTAGTTCCATCTATCTACTACTCACACATTTCACCCACCGAATCCCCTCCCCCATCCAGTTCCATTTGCCCTTCACCTCTCCCCTAATGGTTCCCATTATCACCTTCCTTACTTATCAGATTCCAGCACTGGTAGCCTTTGTGTTCCCACTTATCACGCTCTAGGCTCTGTCTTTCACCTTTATCTTTACTCCTCCCACCTCGCTCCATCTGCCCATCACTCTTCACTCCTGTTCGGTCTATCACCTACTGGCCCCTGTCTCAGCCCCCAGCCTCTTCTCCTTTTTATATCAGGTATCTCCCCTCTCCACTCTCATTTCTGATGAAGGGTTTTGACCTGAAATGTTGACAATTCCTTTCTCTCCACAGATGCTGCTCGACTTGCTGAGTTCCTCCAGCAATTTGATTTTTTGCTCCAGATTCCAGCAGCAGCAGTCTTTTGTGTCTCTACCTCCAACGGAGTGGAGCTAATCTTCAGAACTAATGGGAAACTATTCAACTTTTGGCAACTCCACTGTGGAACCTAAGTCAACCAAACATCACTAAATAAACTACATTACACAGACAACACTTACGTTTGCACACGCTTGGAGTCCAAGGTCCAAGCCATCATCGGCTCATTCACCAAAGCATACCAGAGGATGGCCTTACACTCAACATCTGAAAGATCAAGCTCCTCTACCAACCTTTCCCTGCTATACCACACAGCCTTCTGACAATAAAGGTTCCCAGTGAGACCCTGGAAATCATGGACTTGCCAAATTTCTCATTGAAGGTAGACATCAGTGATGAAATGCACCAATTCTGTCAATGTGCCAGCACAGCCTTTGGCCATTTGTGGGAAAGGGTATTTGAAGATCAAGACCTCAAACCTGGCACAAAATTCATAGTTTACTGGACAGCTGTAATCTCTGCCCTCTTGTTCACATCTGAGATAGGAGTGTTTGCAGTAGGCACCTCAAAGCACTGGAGAGATACCTCCAACATTGCCCCTGCAAAATCCTCCAAATCCACTGGAAGCCCGGTGTAAATGATAGAACCCATCCGCCCCAGAAAGCACCATCTGTGGCAGATCCCATGTTGCCTCATCAGCCACCTCAGAAGCCACAGAACTGTAGTGAAGGCAAGACATCCTCCACCCTGAGGGCCTGCCTAAGATAGATGACAGCCAGCTCCAATGGAGCCTTTAAAATTGGGGGAACCACTGGAATCCAGTTGGAGAGAAAGATGGAAGGAGAGGGGGGGATAAATCTGTGAAAGGACTTGAAAATAAAGAAGAGGGTTTTAAAACTGAGATTTTCTCTGGGGTCTGGATCACAGCAAACACTGTGTCAGTGGGTGAATGAGATTGTTAAATTAAATCACGGGTGCAGGGTTTTGGATGAGCATGGTAATGCAGGGTAAAAGAAGCCAAGCAGAGCAATTGAACAGTCAAATCCAAAGACAAACAAAGGCCTGGTCGGGGGTTTCATTTCACTCCAACCACAAGCTATCATTAGCAAAGACAATGCTACCTCCAACTATCATTAACAATCATTGCAACCTCACACACTAATGATCAATCACACCAACCCTGCACTGTACTTAACAGGGTCACTTCAACTTCACATTGTCATTAAAAATATCATTATTACTCCAGACATTAATCCTAAATTTCCAGCACACAACTGCTGTAACTAGCTTAAGCTGGAGCTTTCTAACTAAGTGAAATACATGTGAAAATTGAGGCTTAAAGCCTGTGGGAAACTGACGTCTTGGTTCTTAAATAAAGGGCAAAGCCACCAAATCCAGCTGCAGAGGGTTGGAGCTTTGGGCACTAAGGACGCTGATCTTCAAATTTTGTGTAAGGTGCCCAGATGTACAAATTTTTAGCAGCATTGGTTTGGCTACATTTTGAGAAAGTGTCTGGTTCAGAGTGCGAATTGCCAGCCTGAAATTTGCAGAGAGGGCAGGTTGTGATGTCTTTCAATGTACAGTGCTGATTTAACAGCAGCACAACCAATGATGCAGCTAATGGCAGGTGCGCAATACATGCAGCTGATGTGTGAACAGAGTCAGTGTGTTTGAGATTAAGTGGTTGAGATTGAGTGGTTGAGTGAGCCCATTGCGTGGGCTCTTGGGGAATAGTCCAGGGAATGGAACTGTTACTTGCTTGAGTTTACGTGCTCACAGAGGCTGAGCTCCAAGTCACCATTGGCTCGTTCACTCAGCATGATAAGACCAAGGTACTCTATGACCCTGACCCTCCTCACCACACTGCCTTCCAACAGACAGTGGAAAATGTGGATGACTTCCTATATCTCGGGAGACAGCTCTGAGCCAAGGCAGATGAAATTCACCACAGCAGTGCTCCAGCTCAGGCTCTGGTCAATCAAGGAAAAGGGTATTTGAAGATAAAGACCTCAAACCTGGCCCAACGCATTTCCCCTAATACCATGACATCATAACTTGTGCACGATTCTCTAATGTGGCATCTTGTCAGATGCCTTTACGAAATCCAAATGGACCACAAGTGCAGGTTCCTGTCTGTCAACTCTGCGTCTGGTTCAGCTGTTTAAAACTTTGATAAGATATCTCTATTAGTCACATGTACATCAAAACACACAGTGAAATACATCTGTTTGCGTAGCATTGTGTCACCGTGTTACAGGAAGGATGTGGAGGCTTTGGAGAGGGTGCAGAAGAGGTTCATCAAGATGTTGCCTGGATTGGAGAGTGTTAGCTAAAAGGAGAGGTTGGACAAACTTGGATTGTTCCTCTGTTGTGTTGGAGGCTGAGGGGTGACCTGATAGAAGTATATAAAATTATGAGAGGCATAGATAGGGTAGATGGTAAGAGTCTTGTTAAAAGTCTCAACAAGAGATGGTAAGATGGTAGGGTGAAAATGTCAAATACTGGAGGGCATAGATTTAAGGTGAGAAGGGGAAAGTTTGAAGGAGATTTGAAGGAGGCAAGTTTTTTTTATACAGAGGGTGGTGGGTATGTAGAACACGCTGCCAGGGGAGGTGATGGAAGCAGATACGATAGAAAGGTTTAAGAGACATTTAGACAGACACATGAACAGGCAGGGAATGGAGGGATATAGACCCTGTGCAAGCAGATGTGCAGTTTAAATGGGCATCATGGTCGGCACTGGCTGGAGGTCCTGTTCCTGTGCTGTACTGTCTGTGTTCTATGTTCTTTGGGTGGGTGCCTCAAAGAACTAAATGTCCACTGACTAAAACAAGCTCTCACTGTGTCAATTCCTTTAAGAATCTTATGTTTCAAAGTGATCTCCTCACATCTTTCTAAACTGCTATATAGAGTTCCAGTCCTGATGAAAGGTCTCGACCCAAAAATGCTGCCAGACCAGCTGACTTCCTCCAGCAGCATGTTTTTTGCTGGAGGTCCACTTAATCACTCTTCATAGGACAGTCCCTTTGTTTTTATCGTTTTCCAAGATTTGGGTATTGCCTTTGAGAATAGTGAACCTCTTTCTTAAAGTCCTGCCATCCTTGTATTGAAGATACTCCCACAGTGCTGTTGGTTAGATAGTTGCAAGGATCTGTCAAGGAATCACTCTGATGGACTTATTTTGTACCATCTTACCCACCCTACAAAGGCAGTCATACCTTTCTTTAGGTAAAGCAACCAAAATTGTAGGTATTACTCCAGTCATAGTCTCAATTCAGCCCATATAATTGCAGTTGGAACATTTGACTTCCCCCTTGGAATAAAAGCGAACATATTATTTGTTTACTGTGCTTGGCTACTAAATTCAGTGATTTGTGTCGAAGCACGTCTAAGTCTTTCTACATGTTCATGTTTATTACTCTCTCACATTTAAAAAAGGCTTATCTATTCTTCTTGTAAAAGTGAATAATTTCACACTACGCTATATTATTCACCTCTCCACTTCCTGCCATTTACTTCTCCTGTTGACATCGCTTTGAAGCCTTTCAGTTTGCATCCCCCACATAGCTTTGCATAATCAGCAAAGTAGACACAACAGACTTGACCCCATCATTTAGGCATTGATTTGACAACCTAAAAAGTTCCTTCTCTCCATTCTCTATTAATAAGTCCTTAAGTGAAGCTAATACATTACATTGAGTTGTGATCAAAAGTTGAATGGCTCAGAGGCTCTGTTCCTGGCTGCTATTGCTTCGATGTTTTTAAACGAGATTGCTGTTCACATTTTAAAAATGCCTCATTCAAGCTTTACACTTGAGAAATAGTGACAGCTTCTACATCACAATAGGTGCACTTCTCACCCCACCCAAAATCATGGCACCTCCAGGGAGAAGCAGAGAAAGGACAAAGATCCAGGACAGTTTGGGACAAAAGAAAAAGATGGAAAATTCCTCCAACCCATTCAGGTAGAGAGCCATATAGTCACAGAGAGGTAAAGCACAGAAATAGGCCCACACCAACCGTCACCTACCCATTTACTCCATTCCTACATTAATCCAATTTTTTATTCTCTCCACATTCTCATCAGCTCCTCCTAGATTCTACCACTCACTGACACACCAGAGGCAATTTACAGCGGCCAATTCTACCTACCAACCCACACAGCTCGGGATGTGGGATGAAACTGGAGCACATGGAGGAAACCCACACAGTCACAGGGAGAATATGTAAATTCCACACAGACAGCACCTGAGGTCAGGATTGAATCGGGGTTGCTGGCGCTGTGAGGCAGCAGCCCTGCTAGCAGTGCCACTGTGCCACCCATATTGACGCTGAAAACAAGTCTGGGGGACAGCTGTAGCTGCTGGTAATGTTAATCTGTTTCTACTACCGTGAGATCAGCACTGCCCCGCACAGAAACACTTCTTGATCTCGTCTGAAGGCATTCTGTGAACTGGCATCCACCTGCCTGGGGTTCAAAGAATTTAACATTCATTCTCTGAAACCAAACACCATCAGGTTTCTATGTGGATCTCATACTGTGTTATGTTGCATTCTGCTCTAAAGAGACATCTCAGGTGTCACGATCCCAACTGACAAGGCATGTAATTAGGTCATTAAAGCCCTGTAATATGTTGTAGAAACAATCCAACTCATAGGTCAGGTTTACCGCTGGCTGGCTGCTCAGCACTCGAATCAGTTTTCAGTTTCAGCTGAAATAATTGGATCTTTCCTCCTCTAATTCTTAAATATACTGATGTTGGGAATATATTTGCTGTCAACTTTTTAAGTGGAAAATAATCCAGTAGTTACATTGCTACCTGTGACTGACAGGGAAGATTACAACCTGTACATTTGTTGTTTCCTTCCTACTAAGGCATTCCGACCTGTTCTTTCCTGGCTTCAAACCTTTTCATCAACTTTCTATTGATTGGCAGGTCCCATTATCCATTGGACAGACAGATCAACAATTTATTTCCTATTACACTCACAGAACTATGAGTGGATTCAATAATAGATCTGTAGCTCTTTAAGTTGTTGTCCTCTGTCCTTCAGCTGTGTTTTATTTTCGGGAAGTTCCCTTCAGCTTCCCATTTAGAACGACTCCCGTTTAATTAATTGGTGACATCAATCGTTTCAAGATATAATTAGTTCAGTCCCCAGCCTAAGCTAATTCCGCTATCCTCTCTTTTTCAACTAAAATTCTTGACTCCCTCCTTCATTTTATAAAGGTGTTGACTGCTGGGAGGGGTGGGGGTGGTGCAGGTGGGGTTGATTTTATTTGCAGAACTCTGTGGGACTTCTTTCAGTGATGGTGCTCTGTAAGTGAAGCATGGACACGGATCATCAGCACCCATGAAGTTACCAAAGAGTAACATCATAACTGGCCCCAATACTGTCCTTCATTTGAACCAGTTTTGATTGGCTCAGGGGATTAAATAGGAACTCCCCAGATTTTGGCCAAATTGACTGTTTCTTCACCTCTCTGGGAAGATCTCATGGGTGGGGAGTGTATATCTTCTGATGCACAGTTGTGTGAGGCAAGGTGTCTGGAGCAGAGAATCTATTCCTAACCTGCACCATGTATGTGCAGTTCCCCCAACCTTCTCTGCTATTGTGTTAATGGGAGTTGGAGGCACAATAACTGAATGCAGTAACCCTCAACTTAGAAGAGAACATGAGTTGTGTGGAGTATTGTAAGTTTAGCTGCTGAATGGAATCCATCTCGACACAGCATCTTTGGCCAGAAAACTCACAGTTTCACAGTGAGAAATGAGGGTGGGCTCAAGTTCCACTGTAATAATTTACACTGTCGAGCAACACACTGATACTTACTGTCATAAAGACATGGGATGAAGAAACGTTTGTAGGGAATATCAAGAAAACAAAAGCTGTCCATCACTATTGGAGGTATAATCCAGGCATGGTCAAGAGGATGGAAATTTATCTTCAGGTGCTAATGCAGAAATGGAGGTGCCACTGGGTCACCTGTATTTGTATTCCACTAGATACTGGTTTGTTGACTCCAATGGAACTGAATGTCGGACAGGTCATGGAATGGATAATCCATGGTATTCTACCTGCACAGCATAACTTTCTACTTCAGTATCATTGAAAAAGTTTGATAAAGAGAGAATAATCCTTAGAAAAAGTAACCTAAGTATAGGCATTGCCCTTTTTATCAGCAGTGTTGTTCATTCAGTAAGAAACACTTGAAATATCAGCAACAAGATGAGATGGCAATGTGTAAAGGGCAGTAGTGATCATTGATTGTTCAGACTAAGTGCACTTTATACCCTTTATCAGGAGCATTTACACAGAATGAATTTACGTTCCCAGTAAAAAGTCTCGCCATTTGGAATGCCCAAAGCAAAGCTAAAAAGAAAATTGTGTCCCAATATATTCCCTTCTTTTTGATGCAAAACTCTGGTGTGTGAAGCTCTCAGAAAACTTCAGCATGCTTTCCCAAAGATGTTCCTTTGCATGCCTGCATTTCTTATGAATGTGTACATATGACATGTTTCCTTAACAATCAGTAGCACAGAATGTAGCTGATCAGTTTGTTCCAGATTTCCACACGACTCTGAGGGGAAACCTTACTGTGGCACAGAGGGAGACCATTCCACTTATCGGGTCCATGCCAGCTCCCAGTGGAATAATCTCCTGGGATCCCCTTTGGACAGGTACTTGGATAGGAGAGGGTTTAGTGGGATATGGGCCAAACACAGGCAAATGGGATTAGTTGTAAGATGCGAATCTTGGTCAACATGGACCAGTTGGGCTGGAGGGCCTGTTCCCATTCTGTATGATTCTCAGACTTTATAATCACATCAGTCCCTCCCCACCCCCCACATAGTCTTACTTCCCTGTAGCCCTGAAACTCATCCTCTCTCATATGCACATCAACTCTCCTTTGATTCTTTTCCCACTTACTTTTCCCACTTCTTTTCCCATCAGGGGCAATTTACAGCAGTCAATTAGCCTACCAGCCCGCCATTAGGATGTGGGGAGGAAACTAGAGCACCCAGAGGAAACCCACTCAGTCACAGGGAGAATGTGGAAACTGCACATGGACAGGACCCAAGGTCAGGATTGAACCCAAGTCACTGGAGCTGTGAGGCAGCAGCTCCACCAGCTGTGCCACTGTGCATTTTTCCCCATATTTTTGTAAAACTAGTAGTCAAAGATGTTCAAAGAAGATTGAAGCACATTATACTTTGAGCCTATGCTTTTTCTCAGGCCTTGGTCAGAGGAGTGTCCTGGATATAGGTTTTTAATTCCTGGAGATTCTGGCAGCTCCAGTTTATTAATAAGCCATTTTAAATTCTACTTTGTATAGTCACCACATTGCCCACCCCCACAGCCCTGGGAGGTCTGCTTTTGTCTCACAAAGTTTAAGCAACCCTGAACACTTCAATGTCCCAGTGCTCATGGTACATGTATGAATGATCCCATCTGAAGGAGGCCCCAGTACAGAGAAACTGCTGCACAACGTGTGGCCAATCATATGGGCTCCACAGGCTCCTCTTGGCTGTTGATTTTTGACTGGCCCATTCAAATAAAACTCTTCCTCCTATCAATCAGAGGGAAGCTCAAGTGTTTTTACAAGGAACACAGGAGATGTTGAGGGTTTGGCAAGGTGGTTTGATGCAACACCGAAATGAGCTCCTTAGCCCAAACCATCAACCACCATTTAAAATTATTGCATTAACAATCAGATTGAAGGACTTTGAAACAGTGCAATGGCAGGGAAGGCTGTATATATCAGAATGACTGAACTCAATGTCAACCCTAGTTCAGAGAGGGGAAGAAAAATGAGTGAAAAAAATGGATGAGGGGAAAAAGGGAAAAGAACTGTATATTTTTTATTTAATATTTTAAAAATTTCAGACAACAGTTGAATGAAGAAGAGCAATGATTAATTTTCAGTGCTATAAATGATGGCTGGCAACTTTACACATTATTTATAAAGTTACTGTTGCTCTGACATGCTAACTTGCTTAGGTGAGTTTGTTTGTATTTACCTCAAGTGCAGCAACATTGTGACTATTCATTTCATTGATGAGGCATGGAGTGAAATGGTGTGTTCCCATCATAACTTGGACAGCAACTTTTGGACATTCATGTTTAACTGTGCAGCTCTCCTTCACTGATGTTGCTGTAATATCTGTGCATAAAACAGCTGCATTATTTTAATAGCAGATTCTCAACCTTTAAAACAAACTCTTTTCCTCATTAAAGGGGGACAAATATAACCAGAGTTAGAAACACAGAACAATAGGAGAAATGTATGTTAAGGAAATATTTTCAAAGGCAATGGAGAATCTTTATTGTTTTGTAATCAAAGTTGAGCTACTTATGCACTGTAAAAATGAATTAGACTCTTGATTCATAAAATTAAAATGATCTGAAGAAAATTCTATATTCCAATATTTTATTTTTGTCCCATTTGACAAAATATAGTTTTTAACCTTGATTTGACTTCATTACCACTTGTAAAATCATTGAAGGTTTTGACAATCATTGGGATTTAAACAAACAATTGGAGCTCATAGGTTGTACAAAATTATAGTGGCACGAGAAATGGATTGTTGTTTAGAAGTAGGCAAAAAAATCAGTATTCCTGAATCATTCCGCTTATATTAGCAAACCCCATTAACTTATTTGACATTTCAACATTGACACTTTGATTAACAGCTTAGGAATGATTAAAGATGTCTTTTAAAATCCTTTAAGTTGCAAACACTAGTCATTGCAACAAAGGCAAAAATACCCCAGCAAATGAAGTGAGGCTTTCTCTTAAAGGCCCTTGTTGAAATAGGATGTAAGAAGCAGAAATAGACTCTATAGTTCCTGCTCTCCTTCATCCAAATGTCTGCTTCCCACCTGATCCCCACAGTTCTTGCTCCCTTTAAGGTCTGAAAATATCATTTGCTGCCTTGAATACACTAGACAACTGAGCATAAGAAATCCCTCCTCATCTCAATCTTAAATGACCAACCCCTTATCCTGGGACCATGCCCCGATGCCAAACTATGCTGCCATTGGTCACAGCCTCTTAGGATCTCCCTTGTCCACCCATCTAGGTAATGTATGTCCCAAAGGGATCGACTCATGTTCATCTAAACTCCAATGAGTACAGCCCAATCCTACACAATCTGAACACATAAAATAACTCTCCTATCTCAGACATTAATTGAGTGAATCCATACTGCACTACTCCATGCCAATGGTATCATTCCTTTAGTGCTGAGACCAAAACTGCACACAGTCCTTCAGATGTGGTATCACAAGTATCCAGCAGGATTTCCTTACTTTATATTCCAACCTCCTCATGGTGAAGGTCAATGTACAATTTTCCTCACTTGCTGCTCCTGTACATTTCCAAGATCAGCATTCCTAGATTCCTCTGGACACCAGTATTCACTAGCTTCTCACCAGTTAAAAATCATTCTAGTTTTCTTTTCTACTTAGCAAAATAGCCTTTGTCTTTCTCACATATTACTCCATTGCCTGGAAATTCTCATGCCTGCTAATGGGAACTCCCTTTTAGCTGAAGACCAATACTACAGTGGCCTCTTTTGTTACTTTTTATACCTCTTTACCTTGCCCTTGATTTTAATGATCTGTTTCCCTATTGACTGAAACCCCTTTGCTCCTGCATAGCTTCAAGTCCCTATCCATCAAGAAATAATTCTGATTGGTCTTTCTCAGATTTAAGAGCATGGCCACATACTCTCCCACATTAAATTTGATTTAACAAAATTTTTGGATACTTGGTATCTAAAAATTGCTATATCCATCTGCACAACTTATTATGACTCCTATATTAGTGTAACCTGTATATTTGGAAGTGTGTCACGATTACAGTGTGTTAGCTGACATTTGAGTTCTGAGTAGAGAATATTTCCTCTGTGTTCTATTTGTAGTAACACAATTCGTCAAATCACCAGCAACACTGCCCCTAGATTGGCACTACAAACACCTTCTCAAGCCCATTTTCATCCAATACTTGTTGAATTCTGTCCAACCCCTTGCTCTGCATTCAATTCCACGGCCTTGTCTTTTTTTGAATTAATGTGAAATTCTGTTAGTTTTTCTGAAAATCTAATAAACTGCATGGCAAGCTCCCATCCCAGAACAGGAATTGTCTCAAACCAGATTTTCAATCTAGAACCTAAGTACATATGAAATCGAAGCAGGAGTGGACCATTCGGCCCTTGTACCTGCTTTGCCCTTCAATTAGATTATGGCTGATCTTTACCCCAATGCCACTTTCCTGCTCTAAGCCCATATCTCTTGGAATCCTTACCATCTAAACTGTTATCTATTGATACTCAGTGACTGAGCCTCTGCAGATTTGATCTCTAATGATGTGGCTTTAATGGTAAAAGAAAGAAAATCTCAATGCCAATAGTGCTATGGATCCTTTATGTCCACCTTGAAGTCACGAGCAGGACCTTCACCTGAGAATGGCTCATCAACTAGAGCTGGGCTCACTCAATATTCCTGCCTGGATTATTAAGTGAAATGGGACCCACAATCTTGTGAATCAGGGAAAAGGTTGCTTTGCTTCAGCAATAGCTGACATTCACATCTCACTTCTGAACACTATTTCTATTAATCATAATTGATTGTTGGTTTGTGATTACAGTCAATGGCCCAGCAGTCCAGCATGTTTGGCACTTGTCTACTTTTACCCCTGAAGATCTGCTATCTATCCCAGGGCTTAGTGTAAATTCCTTCACTCCAGTTGCAAGCTGAACTTCAATTGGATGGTAGGTCAAAGAAAGGATGGTAAAATATAAAAGTCTTGTCTTACTCCTCAAAAAGTGCCTCACTCTCCAACAATGGGATAAATGAATTTACCCGGCTCTAGTCTTTGAAGTAGAAGTGAAATTTTGTGGAAACATTGAAAGTACATTGTGCTCTGCTTTGTTTAATTGGGTAAAACTGAACTTCAATGAGGCAACATATGAAGAGAAGGTTAAGATGGAGAAGTTAATTGAAGAGTAGGAGGATGTTATGAGCAGTTGGTCTTGATGACATGTTGTATCCTGCACATTCCACATAATTCCTTCCAACTCCAATGTTTAATTAGTGTCCCCTTCCTTTGACTGCCATCTCAATCACCATGGCATGTTGTTAATTTATTTTACTTTTGAAAATATCTGTAAACTTTGGAAAATCAGAATGATATAATTAGAAGCAACTTTGAAAAGAAGCTTTAATGAGGGCTCACCTCAGCCTCTAAATAAGAAGGAAGCTACTAATCAAAATTTATTCAAACTTGTTTTTTTTCTTTCAGGGACATTAAGCCTGACAACATTCTTCTTGATGATTATGGTAAGTGACAAAGAGTACTTGAGCTGAAAGTAAATGAAACTTATTATCACTTAATTCAAGATGTGTTCACTGTTTACTTTATAAAGTGTAATACAATGTAAGGTGTCCTTTAGATGATGTGAAGGTCACCGTACTTAGCTGAACTGAGATGGACAGTTGTGCAGTTACAATAGGCCTCGATGCCTGGAACAGGAAAGAGTGCCAACTTCAGATAGCTCTCCTGTTGGAAAGTTCATCTGCATGGATACCATGAAGATACAATCATAATTAGGGCAGTACGGTGGTACAGTAATTAGTGTTGCTACCTCTCAGCTCAAGAGAATCCAGATTCAATCCCTGACCTGTACCCTGTAATGCTATGTGGCATAATTCACTAAGAGGAAATTTTGAAAACAATGTAGTAAAAAGGAAAATTCTTGTAGTATTGGCATCTTTGACCATTCTGATAGATTATCCAGCTACTCTGCTGGATACTGGATAATAAGGGTATACCAAGCAGACCGGATGAAGGGTCTCAAACCAAAACATTGACTGTCCATTTTCCCTCCACAAATGCTGCCTGACCCACTGAGTTCAGCCAGCTTCTTGTTTATATACCAAGGAATGTTTAATACCATTCCTTCTCACTGATTGGTTAAACTGCCAGGATTGAAATATGGTTCATTGTTGGAGACTGTTTCCTCCAGTAGATCATGACATTCAAAAATTTTTCTTAGCTTATCTAAGTTATATTGTATGGTGGTGAATTCCCATTTGTTTAACTTCCAACCACTTGGAGTGACTGTCAATAAGAACCAAGTAATGGTCAAATCCCTTTTCACAAAATTCTCCCTACCCTTATTGAGTGTGGTTCTTTGGCCATGTTCACACTTGGTTGTTTCCATGGTTGTTGATCTGCACAGCTGACTCATAGTACATTAGTGTGTCAGCTCTTCTGAATCTTGACCCAACCTGGTCAATGTACAAAACTGAGAGCAATTGCTTTCACTGCTCCTACAGTATACCATTTGTAGCTCTCAGGATCTTTGGTCTGAATATAGCAGGTATCACATGCATGATCACATGGGTGTAAAATAGCCTTGATGGGTGTAAAATAGTCTTGGCTTTTGTGCAAATCCAGTCAGCCTCCAAGGTTCACTATCAGATCTTTGTGTTGACTGTGCAATTTCTGAAGCTGTCACTGGAAATTATTGTTCACCTGGGTTAGGGTGTGGAAGATACATTAACATCCCATGTCTGAGCTCCTGTGGGGTAGTCTAGACAGTGTACCTAGCATTACTTTCCACCTCAAGGTCTTGTATTCTATCTTGTAATCATCCTGATATAGAAGAATTGCCCAGTGTTGTTTTTATGTTGCTGCCATTGGTGAGGTAGCCACCAATGGCAGCAACATAATTTTGGGCATAAAATTATCAGTTATGGTTTATAATCTATCATGAAAGATTTAATGGACCTTCTTGAAAAATGAATGTGATGGCAAGAGTCTGTTTTACTATTTGGGAGGAATTTTGGTCACTTTTGTCAAAGTGTGTGAGGCAAGCAGTAAATTTCTCCTGGAAGTCAACCTTCAAATGGCAGATTACTGGCCCAGGACCAGAGCCTGAGGTGTCACTTGGTAACCTTAACTCATGGGTCGGGTTGTAATGGATATGAAAAATTTTACTCCCTAACTATACCTTACACATGTCAAACTTGCTCTTTGCCCCAGGTTAGCAAGAAACCTTCCATAAATTAAGTGGCAAAACTACTGTTGCCAAATCCAATTAAAATATGCATTATATTGTATCAATTGAAAATATGCATTATATTGTATCAATCATAACAATGATGTCACTTCATATACATTCTCAACTTTCGGAGCCTACATAATAGAACAGGAGATATCTGTGGATTACTCTTGTGGAATATTGACCTGAACCTCTGCTGTAATGCAAGATTATAGCATTATTCAATGCCTTAATAATGCTAAAGCCATTGAGCTATCATAAGTGAATATGTGTACACACCTTACACTTAGCTGCAAAGCATTTATTGCAACAATGTGAATGGCTATGAGTCAGCCTCTCACTCCCTGTTGAATGGATGAAAGAGGTTAACTTCAAATTGGCTTCATCTGTAATTATTTTTCAGAGCAGTGTTTTGGCCTGTTCAGGACTTGCTGAGTATTTTGATCTTGTTAATTTAACATGTTATTAATCTTCCCATAGTGAGATCTGCCTGGAGGAGTTCAGTTTCCTTGTGAGGAGATTTCATTTTCCAGTAAGACATCAAATTTTGTCAACTGGGGAAAGCTTTTTGCTGTGCTTTACAGTGAGCAAGCATCTCACTCATTCTGCCAATCATGTAAGCTTCCATCCCTGCCCTCACTAAACTTCTCCCCCACCCATATGGGGAGCAGGGAAGGGCTCTGGGAAGAGAGAGAGCTGTTTTGGTGGAATGGTTGAATCACATTACAGAGAGGAAGTAATTCATTCTAGCCTGGCTTTTTCTGGGAAGTTCATGCTAAGAATTATCTGTTAATAATGCTCATTATTAACGGCTGAAGCTCTAAACTTTGAAATTCTCCTTCAAACCCTCTCTGGGTCTTTTTCTTTAAGATATTCCTTAAAACCAAGATTTAACCAAGATTTAGTCTTCCATCCTAACAGCTCCTGATGTGGCTCAGTGTCTAACTTTGTTTGACAATTGCTTCCGTGAACTGCTTTGTGATAGTTTACTCTGTTCAAAGGCACTCTGCAAGTGCAAGGTTTGATTATTGATAAAGATTTAGACTGAGTACCAAGCTAAGTGGAATTTAAGTGTATGGGAATGGTTAGGAAGAGGAGATACCGGCCTCTGCCACTGATGTAATGTTTCCATCCAATTATTTCACTGATTTGTTCAGACCTTTGTCTACTTGTGTTGAGTAAACTGTGCTCAACTAGCAACAGCGTGACAAGGCAAGAACAGAATTACTAGCCAGATCTCTGGCTCCTCCTGATCACCATGCATTGACCTCTACTGTGCATTTGGGTGTGAGTACATTATTGAAATGGTCAGGATTGAGTTATCCCCTTAGCTGAAGACCTGCCTTCTACTTCAAGTCATCATCAAGACATGTAACTGAATAATGGTGACCCAGGTGAAAACAGTGCCCTGAGAACAGAGATTAGAGGAGACCAGAACAAATGACAAAATCCTGAAATGAGAGTTAATATAAAGGAATTGGAGCAAAATATTTCTAATGGATACAAAAACTAAGGTAGCTGGAGCTAGGATAATATGCAACCATGATTAATCCACCGGTGGAACAGAACAAAATAGAAACTGCAGAACAAGAATTCTCTGAGAGTGTCAGTTGGTGTTACCTCTTACTGACAAAATTTGGGCTCTGGTTTTAAGGAAGTTGAATTCAAAGTGCTGGTGCCATGCAGGATGCATGCAGGTGCTGATGCAGGAAGGAGATAGAGAGCTTAGTGGAATGGTGTCATGACAAACAACCCTTCCCTCAATGTCAACAAAACTAAAGAGCTGGTCATTGACTTCAGGAAAGGAGGCAGTGTACATGCACCTGTCTACATCAATGGTGCTGAGGTCAAGAGGGTTGAGAGCTTCAAGTTCCTGGGAGTGAACATCACCAACAGCCTGTCCTGGTCAATCACATAGATGCCACAGCCAAAAAAGCTCACCAGCGCCTCTACTTCCCTCAGGAGGCTAAAGAAATTTGGTTTGTCCCCTTGACTCTCACCAACTTTTACCGATGCAACCATAGAAAAGCATCCTATCTGGATGTATCATGGCTTGGTACGGCAACTGCTCTGCCCAAGACCGCAAGAAACTGCAGAGAGTTGTGGACACAGCCCAGCACATCCGGACACCAGCCTCCCTCCTTGGACTCTGTCCTTACCTCTCGTTGTCCTTGGTGTAGCAGCCAGCATAATCAAAGACCCCACCCACCTGGGACATTCTCTCTTCTCTTCCATCGGGTAGGAGATACAGGAGCCTGAGGGCACGTACCACCAGACTTAAGGACAGCTTCTACCCCACTGTGATAAGACTATTGAACGGTTCCCTTATACAATGAGAGGGACTATGACCTCACGATCTACTTTGTTGTGACTTGCACCTTATTGCTCTGCACTTTCTCTGTAGCTGTGACACTTTACTCTGTACTGTTATTGTTTTTACCTGTACTACATCAATGCACTCTGTACTCACTCAATGTAACTGCACTGTGTAATGAATTGACCTGTAAGATGAGTTTGTAAGACAAGCTTTTCACTGTACCTCGGTACAAGTGACAATAATAAACCAATGCCAATACTAATACCATGGCCACAGCAAAGACAACCTGGAGACAGAGGGTCCTGCCAACGGAACCTGAGTATCCATGGGGAGACTCTGGTAACCCAAGCCCAGTGAAGAGTCTCTGGAGTCCCAGGACCACCAGGATGGAGGGTCTTGCAAGGATAGCCTGTGGACCCAAGGTCCGCCAAAGAGGCTGCATTGGGCATGGGACCCCCAGGCCCAGCTAGGGTACTCTGGTGAACCAATGGCCACTGAAGAAGCTTAAGGGACATATGTAGCTCTAGGTACGTGGGACTTAAAACCAGAAAAGGAGACTCATGGTTCTGGGGTCCAGAGAAATGATGATCAAGCAGCATTCATTAGCCCCTGCAAAATGAGTATCCTGACCAATTCTGCTGAGTATTCCACCAACTGATCTCCTGGACAAAATGTTCTAATTACCTGACAATATCCCTCTAGGACCAAAACTTCTCTTGGGACCCAACCCCCTGAGCTGCTTGACTCAGGAGTTGAACTAACCCCTAGAGTATTAACTTGCACCATTTTCCGTACATATATCTTTCCTTTTCTGCCCACTAATCTACAATGATTCTCAGCCCAACAGTGCTTCAGTATTAAAAGTACCCTCCTCATTTTCAAACCCCTTCTTCAGTCCTCCAATTCTGGCTTCATACACATTGCCAGTGCTAATGGCTAAGCTTTCTGCTACCTGGGCCTGAAGATCTCGATTTCCTTTCCTAAATGTCTCCACCAATTCCATTAAGACACACAAATATTTATCTCTATCCAAGTGTTTATTCAACCATTCTAGTATCTCCATCAGTAACTGTGTATCAAATTTTATTTGATAGTACTCCAGTGAAAAGCCTAGGGGATGTTTTTTCTAAGTTAAAGCCACCACATCAATGCAAGTAGTTTGTTACAGGTCATTTATGTATGTATTTGGGGAGCTCCATTCTTATGTAAAATTCTGCTACACCATTCTGTGGTCGAGAGTCCTCATTTAACTTACTGCCCTTGATCACCAGTTTAGAAACAACATGGATTTGGCTTATCATGAAGATCTGAAAGCCTGCTCATGACTGGTAGGCAGCCCAGTGGTAATGGCTGTACACATTTTTGAGATAATAGCGCTATTGGGCGAATATCTGTTCACAGCTGTCTGAGTGCATCAACTTCTGAAAGGCTGACGAGGCACCAGATGTTAAAAGACAAGTGTTTGCATGGACCTCAAGCAGTTAAGCTATTGCTGATATTTTGGCCAATGCTGAGAAATTGTCCTCTGTATTGATATGAGATCCTGAGGCAGTCGAATTAACTGTTTGGCTTGACAGTCGTAGCAGGAGAGGAGCTTTGGGCACTGATTCATTTTAAATGACTGGTGCACTGACCTCCACAAGTGATTGTTTTGACCGTCTGTCAGTTGGCTGTGCTACAGTGAGGGGATCATCTCTGCATGTAACCTCCACACCCCAGTACCCCATCCTCCATCACCAAACAATAATCAAAACATCATGTTTTTATTTGTTCACCTTGGTACATTTTCACCTATTTTCAAAGATATCAAAGTTGAGAAAAGAAACTGATTAACTGACAGCCATGAACTGTCCAATAAGAAAAGTTCTAATATATGTGGGGACAAGGATTATCTAAGGACTGAAGACTTTGTGACTGAGGAACCTAAAGGTCTGTGTTTTCCCAAATACAGTGGAGTTATAACTCCATGCCTGGTGTTATTTAGTTCCAGAAAGAAGAGCAATCAAGGGCATTGATGGAGAGCTGAGAGTGGGTGTGAAGCTGAGGAGGGTAAGAGATTGCAGGGATGGCAAATGATCCAAGGTATTGGATATTACATGGGCTTTGGAGTGAGAGCAGAGGTTGAGCAGTCAGGATGATAATTAACAAAAAAAAAAACCAAACTGCTGGAGGAACTCAGAGGTCGAGCAGCATTTGCAGAGGGAAATGGACAGTTGATGTTTCAGGTCGAGACCCCTTCATCTTGTCCAGCACTTTGCTTTTTGCTCCAGATTCCAGCATTTGTAGTCTCTTCTGTCTCCAGGATAATATTAATGTTGATATCAAAGATTTTGGTGATCACAGGCAGATCAGTGGGAGGTGATTGTGAGACAGACTGTGATCTCAAGGAGATTGGGAGTGTCCATGGTTGTAGGAAGATCAGGAGCCTCAGTTTTTGGGGGGGATTGGTAATTTTGGGAAAATCAGTGATCCTGGAGAGACATTGAGGGAGTGGGGTTTGGTGATTGAAGGGAGGCTAGAGAGGTAATCACAGGGAGATTAGGATACATGTTAGTGTCCATGGAGAGGTAAGCAGGGGTCAATGATCACAGGGAGATCAGGGTTGTGAGTAATGGGAGGGGTTGGGGGCAAAGTGTGTGGGTTTGGTGATCCGATGCAGATTGCAGGGGAGAGCGTCAGTGATTGTTTGGTCCCTTGGTAGTGGGGAAGGGAGTGTAGATCAGGATAAAGGAGATCAAGTATTTGATGGATCCAGAATAGTCAGTGATCCTGGGCGATTGAGGTGGGGGCAGTTGGTAGTTACATGGAAATTGGGAATGGTGGTGGGGGTGGAGGCAGTCTTTATAGGAAGATTGGAGACTTAATAAAACATGGATATTGGGAGTGGTTAGTGATCACAGGGAGGTTAGGGAAATGGTGAGATTGGTGGATCATCAGTGAACACTGGTGTATTAAGGGCAGTAGTGGGGAGGACATTGGGAAGGTTAATGAATTTAGGAGACTGGGGAACCAAGTGATAGTAGAAGGGTTGGAAGGGATGGTGTAGTTGTGGAAAAGATCAGAGATTCCATGATATTATGGGTGGGGGGAAGTATAGTGATCACAGAGATGGGATGAACATGGGAGATCATGGTAGAGGATGTCAACGATCAAACGGAGATCTGATGGGGAGGTCACTGATAGCAGGGAGATCAGATCATGTGGTAGCAATCACAAGGAAATCGGGATCAGTGGAAGGTCCCAGGGACACCAGGGCATCATGGTGAGGTAGATGGAGGTGTTGGCAGTTCTCAGTGATTGTCCACGGTTTCAACTCCAAGGCAACAGTTGCCATGGTCTCAGGTTGTCTGTGCCCCACCCTTCCCAGTATTTTCCCCACATCTGCTTTTTCAGGAATTGAGTAGAATCCTGTTATCAAGGCTCCTCCTCTCCAGAGTTTCACAGCCATGCATAATATCATTATCATCAGATATTCATCTTGGGCAATGTATTAGACTGAAAGTCTTGGATTTGTTTGCTCGCCCATGCCTGACGGTGGGAGACCAATTCTAGGACACTAGTTTCTGTCCTAGTTGAGATCAGCACTTGCTTAGAGAAACTAGGTCTGGAGCCCTCTGTCTTTCCAAGTCCCATATGGCTGATTTCACAGTCATAGTGCATTTAGCAACAAGACTAATTATGCAGACATGAGAGGCATAAATAGGGTAGATAGCCAGCATCTGTTTCCCATGATAGGGATATCTAAGATTTAAGGTGAGAGGGAGGAAGTTTAAAGGATATCTGAGGGATAGCTTTTTCACACAGGTAGTTGGTATCTGGAATGAGCTGCCAGAGAAGGTGGTGGAGGCAGGAACAATAACAACATATAAGAGGCATCTTGACAGGTACTTGAATGAGCAGGGCATAGAGGAATATGGAATTAATGCACGAAAGTGGGAATAGTAGAGATAGGCAAGGTGGTCAGCATTGATGTGTTGGGCCGAAGGCCTTTTTCTATGCTTAGAGTCATAGAGTACTACAGCACAGAAGCAGGCCCTTCAGCCCATCTAGTCCACGCCGACCTGATCTTCTGCCTTGTCCCATCTACCTGCACTGCACCCGACTATATCCCTCCAAACCCCTCCCATCCATATACCTATCCAAACTTCTCTTAAATGTTACAATTTACCCACATCTACCACATCCACTGGCAGCTCGTTCCACCACTCGCACCACCCTATGCTGTATAACTCTATGACCATTTAAGTGAGAGACACTATATAGGGTTTTTAATGCCCCAGGACATAGATAGGGGCATAGATAGGGTGAATGTACACAATCTTTTTCCCAGGGTTAAGGAATCAAAAACTGGAGGACATAGGTTTAAGGTGGAAGGGAGAGATTTAATAGGAACCTGAGGGGCAACTTTTCACCCAGAGCGTGGTCTGTATATGGAATGAGCTACCAGGGGAAGTGGTTGAGGCAGGTACATTCGTAACATTTAAAAGGCACTTAGACAGGTACATGGATAGGAAAAGTTTAGAGGGATATTTGCCAAATGAGGCAATGGGACTAGCTCAGATGGTAATCTTGTTTGGTGTGGACTAGTTGGGCTGAAGGGCCTGTTTCCATGTTGTTTGACTCTATGACATTTCAAAGAGTTTTAAGTTAATTAAGTGCTTTTCAAATTCTAGTCACAGTTTAAATGTAATAATATCTACAGTTCATATATCTGTGGATCCATTAAGATTGGTTGCACCAGGTTAGAACATCTTTAGGCCATTAGATGACAAGAGGTTCCAACACACCAAGTACATAATGGACTAACACTGAGCCACATCAAACTCTCCTCCAGTAGTAGAACTCTGGGCAAACCCTCCAGTAGAAGGACAGTTCACAACTAATCTATGTATGCCAGTAAACACGACAGAGAAAAAACTTGTGAACTGACTATAATTGGCACTGACATCAGCAACTGTCAGCAGTCTAGTCTCTGTACACCTCCTCACTCCATCTAGCTGAAAAGTGTACGGTTAGCTTCACAGAAAATCCTACTTCCCCCACCTTCAACACAAACTGGGCAGAGGGAGGTAGGCAATGCAATCTGATTTACAGACATCACAATTAAAACACACATCTGTGATTTTCCTGGTCCCAGGGTGCATATAATTTCAGTTCAATTAATCATTTGGAGTTTTGTACATGCAAAAGGGCCAACAAATTTAATCTTACATGAGCAATGTCATTAGAATCTGTCAGTGATATAACTTACTAACTGCTGAATTTTATCTTGTTTCAAGAACCACAACATTCTGTCTAGAGTATTGAAGCTAAAAACCTTTTTATGCATCATCTTTGGCTCAGTTGATGTAGAGGCCTTGATCAGCTCAGCTAAGAAGATGCAAAAAAGGTTTGTAGGCCTGGAATAGATTGGAGATAGGGAGAGATGATGATTAAATTATGATTACAGTGTTTCCGAACATAATTTAAGTGTTATAAGTATGACTTAAATAAACCATAAATTTAACCCTTTCGGCATTTCTAACCAAAAGACCACTTGGAATATGCTGAAGGAACACGGATGATGCGGGGACCTGAGGCACCAGGAACAGGCTTAGAGTCATGGAGCCATGCAGCATGGAAACAGGCCATTCAGCCCACCACATCCACACCAACCAATGGGCACCCATCCTTATTAATCCATCTTCCAGCACTTGGTCTGTAGCCTTCTATGCCTCAGCGATTCAAGTGCTCATCTAAACACTCCTTAAGTGCTTGCAGCAGCATCACAGGCACATAGGTACAGACAACACACAGAATTTAAATTATACATAACACATAAATTATACAAGACAGTGAAGAGAACAAGAGACTGTGCAAAACAAGACATTAGTGCAAAAAATAACACAATCTGAGACAAGCCCATGGTAGTGCAGGAGGTGGTCTGTAGTGTTCCGTTGCTGAGGTAGGTTTAGGGTTTTACAGGTCATTATTCACTGTGGTAAGAAAAATACAAACGCGTAATAATAATTTTGTGGAGAGAAACTGCAGAATGCTGTGGTACAGAGGGATGAGGGTATCTTTGGACAAGCTGAAACTTACATTGAAGTTGTTATATCCACGGAGGGGTAGACCTGTGTCTCATTGTAGCATTAATGCCATTGCCAACAGCCTTAGGGATGCAGGAAATCCATACTCCTAACCCTGGAGAATAACAAGGACTTAGTATAATTGCTCCTGCCTTTCACCTTATGACAGGCTTTCCCCTTCCTTTGGTTTGTTCTTCCTCCACCTCTTTTCTCTGCTTCTTAAAATTTTTCACCACTCCAAATGAAATACTGTTCATCAAAACGGTGACTCTGTTTCTCCCACCTGTGACGTACTAAGTATTTCCAGCCTGATGCAGGATTTCAACCTGAAACGTCGACAATTCCTTTCCCCCCACAGATGCTGCTCAACCCGCTGAATTCCTCAGCAGGTTGTTTGTTGCTCCAGATTCCAGCATCTGCAGTCTCTTGTGTCTCTCTAAGTGTTTCCAGCATTTCCTGTGCCTTATTTAAGATTTCTAGCAATTGCAAATGTCTCCACACAACAGGTAAGGTAAGGATTGTGGCCTGATTGCTGTGAGTCCATACAATTAATGCCAGACATCAGGGTGGTATATCACCAGGTTTCATAAATGCAGTTTGACTGTGTGTTGATTTTCTGTATTTTATCTGAAACTTTCCAGGGCATGTGCACATCACAGACTTCAACATCGCAGCAATGGTGAAGGAGGAGAAACAGGCCACCTCTATTGCAGGCACAAAGCCATACATGGGTAAGTGTGGGAGCTTGTGGATGTGCTGAATAAAGAAAAATCCTTGCATGCAGATATAGGCTGCCACATCTACTGAGGAGATGTGAACAGAATTGAACATTGAGCATTCATCAGCAAACATTTCCACTTCTGACTTTGTGATGAAAGGAAGGTTATTGAAGAAGCAGTAGAGGATGATTGGGCCCATAGCTGTAAATAGCTGAGCTATGAATAGTATTAGTTTGCCTCCTGAAAGTGATCTGTTCATTATTATCCTGTGGATGGTCAGTTAACCAGTTCTCCATCACTTCGTGACAATTCGCATATAATTTCCATGAGCTTTTCAAATTAACCAGCAGTTGTTAGACAAACAGTGAGCTATGGGATGCCCAGTCCAGGAATTCAGAAGCCTCTGCGCAAAGCAAGCAACTGTGTATCTTTAGTGAAGAATCCTTGCTGAGAAATGGTTAGTTAATTTGATGCCAATCATGTATGGAGAGCAAAATTGACGGAAAAATGGGATTAAGGGAAAATTCATAACTTTTAGTCTCCAGTAATTAATCACCCTCTGATTATCACCTCAATATCACGAGTCTTTATTTTGTGGGGTCTCAGCTATTTATAATTTATATTAATGACTTGGATGAAGGAACTGAGTATATTGTAGTCATACTTGCTGATGGTAGGAAATGGGCCATGAGGAGTACACAGTCTGCAAAAGAATAGACAAGTTGAATGAGCAAAAAGATAGCTGATGGAGAACAAAGTGGTAAATTTGAGGTTGTACACTTTGAAGGGAAGAATACTGAAGCAGAATATTACTGTAAATGGAATGAGACTAAGGAATGCAGGAGTTCAAAGAGATTTGGGTGTACAGGAAACACAAAGATAGCCTCTTATGTGGGCTATCAAATGAATGTTTGGAAATACAAGTACACCATATCCGCTGCTTCCTCTTTTTCCACCCTGCTTGTGATGTACTCAAATAATTCTAAATGTGTCAAATACTCTTCTGGAAGTGTTTGCAAGCTGTGTGTGAGGCATCAGTCTCCCAGTATCCAAGGGTACGGAGGTGGAGAGGGAAGAAGGCGGGTGTTGGATGGTGGAAGTAGGAGAGGTCTTAGATGAAACCAGCGTAGTGTGGTGGACAGTTGCTTGCTGGATGGCAGAGGTGATGCTGGCGGTGGTGGAGTAGGAGGTGGTTGTGGCGCCAAGGCTGAGCTACAGGCTGCAATTGCTCTCAAGTGACTTCTGCATCTCTCTGTGGGGCAAGAGTGAGAGACGGCTGCTGGCTGGTAGTGAGAGAGCGGCAATGGCAGCGGCACTGCAGCTGCTGGGTGGGGCAGAGATGGGGGTTGCCTTTATGTGCACGGGGCAAAAGAAGGGCTAGGCCCGAGGTGGGACTTACAGGGTGGGAATTGGTACAACTAGGGGGTGGGCTGATGGGTCCGGTGTATCTAGTTGGGTGGCACGGATAGTGGAGGATTAGGCCAAGATAGGATTGGCATAGGTGACGATACTAGTTGGTTTAGTGGACAGAAACACAGGCTGATGTAGCAGTGGCTGAGGTTGTAGTGGTGCACTTTAACTGGAGGGCTAAGGTGGGCCCCTGTATAACCGTGATCGGGTATGGTGCTGCATTGGGGTGATTATAACTGTGGGTACACCGGCCTGTGGGCTGTAGACTAGAGAAACTGATTCATCAGAGTATTTCTTTGGTTTTGGCAGAGTAGGAGGTGGCAGCTTCCAGTCTGCCTATGTCTTCTAATGGATGAAAGGCATTGAAGGATATGGACCTAATGCGGGCAAGTGAGATTAGTGCAGATGGGCAAAAAGGTTGGCATGGACATGGTGGGCCGAATGGCCCATTTCTGAGTTGTATGACTCTATGATGATGATTTTCTAAGCATCCTGTTCCATGTTCTTAATAACAACATCCAGCATTTTCCAGATGACAAATGATGGGCTAACTGGCCCGGTGTTCCCTGTTTTCCTTTCCCTCCTAAGAATGCTTTTCCAATGCACTTGAATCTAGAATCCATTAAACCTTGAAATATTGTCGTCAGTATCTCCACTCTATCTACTGCCACTTGTTTAGAACCCCAGGATGTAGGTCACCAGGTCCAGAGAAACTGGCAGTCTTTACTCCCTGCTACTGCCTCATTTACCTTACTCTCTTGTGATAATTATTTTAAGTTCCTTCCCCTTGACCCCTTATTTCCTATTATTTTTAATATGTTTTATTATTTTAATATGCGTTTAGTGTAATCCACAGTGACAACAAATGGAAAATCTTTTGTTTACCAGCTCTATTACTTTCATATTTCCCACTATTGATTTCCCACCTCAACTATTAAGGGAGCAATATTTAGTTTTTTGAATCTCTGCCTTTCTGTGGCAAATCTCACAATCATTTTTTTCATATTCCTTGCTTGTTTACTCTCAATTTCTATTTTCCCTTTTATAAATGTTTCTACTCAACCTTTTCTGTTTTTGAAAATTTTCCCAATCCTCAGGCCCACCGTTATCATTCACAATGAAATAAACTTTTTTTTTCAGTCTAATTTCATCTTTACTCTTTTAGTTAGCCACGTATTGGATCTCTTTGCTCAGAGTCGTTATTCCTCAGTGCTAAACATCTTTGTTGCAAATAGTGAAATATGTTTTTAAATCTCTGACACAATCTTATACATTTTAATCTAACTTCCCAAATCACTTTAAGGAATCTTCCATCACGCTGCATCACTGCCCTTATTTATATTTAAGACGCTAGTTCCAGACCTAACTTTATCCATCTTGAACTGGATTTGAAATTCATCACGTTATGATCTCCCTTTTTCCCAAAACTTTCCCTACTATGTGATTACTAATTAGTCACATATCATTTAAAATAGCCTACTCCCTGGTTATGTGCACAATACTGCTCTGTGAGGCTGTCTCAAATGAATTTCATGAACTCATTTTCAAGACTATCTTTGTCAATTTGACTTGGCCAATGTATAAGAATATTAAAAGATGCCCACAATTATTGCATTGCCTTTGTTACAAGCCCCCTTTATTCCTTGGGCATCATTCTGTCCAACAGTATAACCATTGTTAGGGTGCCCATAGACTACTACCATCAAACATTTATTTCCATTATTGTTTCTTATCTCCACACAAACTGTTTCTACTTCTTGATTTTCTGAGCCAAGATCATTCCCCATTGCTGATTTAATATCATGCATTATTATCAGAGCTACACCACTTTATTTAACATTCAACCCTTCCTACTGAAAATATTACTGTAATTACTCCAGAATATTTCATTACCAGCTTGGTCACCTTGCAACCATGCTTCTGTAAAGATTACTAGATCACACCCACTTGTCCACAGTTAAGCCATGACCTCATTTCCTTTGTTATGAATGCTTTGTATCTTCAAAAAACTTTTAACTTTGGCACTTCCTGTTGTACTCCAATTTTCATTCACTGTCTCATTACACAGCACATTTACCTTGTCTTTTCTCTTTAATTTTTTAAAATTCCCCTTACCTGAATCCTGCTCCCCTCGCTTCACCACCCACTAGCCACCCCACCAACCCAACCATCTATTTAGTTTAAAAGTCCCAGTATGATTGAAGTGAGACCCATTCCAATGGAACAATTCCCATCTTCTGCATCATTGGCCCAGTGAGTCGAATCCCTCTTACGCCACACCACTGAATCATGCATTCAACCCATTGATCTCTTTAACCCTATGCCAATTTGCAAATGCCCAGAGATTTTTACCTATCTTGTCCTGCTTGTTAACATAGATCCTAGATGTTCATTCTGCCTCTGCATAGTTCTACCTGTGTCATTGGTTTGTACATGGACCAGAACCCTTCCTGAATTTCTCCCCACCCCTGAGAAAATGTCATTAACCCTGACTGTGTACAGGCAGTACTGCTTCCAGTGCAGAGGACATTCTCTGTTGCCTGAGTACACTGGTCCTACCACTACAACGTTCCATTTCACTACTCCCCTGGTGTGTCCTGCTCTACCCTCTGAGATTCTACTCACATTTTGCACAAAGCTGTCTGTATGAATACTTAATGCAAGGTGCCTGCCCACTCACAGTATATGCAACACTGGTTTTACAGGCTCACAAGAACACAAAAGGTGAAGGGCTATTGGTAACAGGGGAGCTCTGAACCAAATCTGAACTGTTTTCTGCTGAATATTGTAAATATTGTGAAGCAGTCATCCATAATACAGAGAGGCAATGGGAGAGTCACGACAGTGCAGAGGAACCCTCCATTAATTGACTGATCCTGAAGTATAGAACTTGTTCAGTACTTCACTGAAGTGTCAGAAAGCATTATTGCTTGGGTCTCTGGAATGGAATTATCGAAGGAGCTGGCTGAGCCAATCGACCAGACCCACAGGCCATAAGGCACAGGGGTGATTGATCGACTTTGTGCCAGCGGCCAGGTTATATGAAGTTATGGTCACAACCTGAAAGAATGATCGACATGCAAGCTGTTGCCATGCCTACCAAGCCCTGAGTGTCAATGGTGAATGTGGCTTTGTAATTTTGAAAACTAACTTCAAGAACCATTACCCATATACCACTATTTTCTCTCAGTGCCTGACAGTCAAGTCACCCTATGAATTTCCAAGGGCTGATTAATGCCAGCCAGCACCTGAAAGCATTTTCACTTGATAAAGTTGCCTTGGCTGAAATCAATTGTGCTTGCCAAACCTCTTTTACTGCCTGTTTTTGCTTTGAGAAATTTAAAAGGTGCCCCTCAGCCAACACAAAACTCTCTTGGGGGAAGGAACAGTTAATATCAGAGCAGGCTCTTTGACTTTTATACTGACCCACAGGAGAGGCAGGTGACCCATTCCCCCTCCCCAACCTTCCTGGGATAGGAATGTTCACGCCCTCCTCAGTGGGTCTGGATCCTACACAGCAACCTGCCGAATAAACATGCACACTTTTTGCCTCTGGCACATCTAATTCTTTGCACATGGCACAGCTGACTCTTGGTGCCGTGGTACAACTCTATACCAAACTCATTTATCTCTTCCAACCCTTTGCGCTGAACTCATTTTAATCCTTTGTCCCTGGCATGCTTAACACTTTACAATGCTTTGCACCTGGTTTGTCCAAAGTTTTTCACTTAGCATGTCTAACCCTCTGTGCCAGCTGTACCTCCATGTATTATACAGTGGGGAAGACCAGCACCAGCTTGTAGTCCTGACTTGCTCCTGATGGCTGCTGTGATCACCCCACTCTGCACCCACACTTATGTTTTCAGGCGATATCTGTGACTTGCTCCTCTAATTTCATCAAGAACAGCTCTTCCTGGCCCTCTTTTTGAGGCAGCCATACCCAGAGATGATTTGTCATATCCCCCAGCTCAGCCTTGTACTCGGGACTCCCTATATTTCTCCCTGAAGTATGTAAGACATGAAAAGCTCTTTCACCGTGTACACGTGAGGGCAATCATAGCTGTGTGATACTGCAGCCAATACCCAGTGTCCTGGAAGCCCACAGTGTACATCCTCTTCATGGTGACTAACTATTTCTTGTTTGTAACAAGCTAGGTGAATTTTATTAACATATTCATAAGTGCAGTCTTCTAAAGCTAACTGAGCACTCCTAGCTTTTGCTATATCTTGGAACTTTACTTAACGGAGCAGCAGCCCAGAGCACCCAGTTGAGAAGATGTAATTAGCAAGTAGAAAGGAATACCTCTGGCTGAAGCTTTGTGGACAAGTTAGGACAAGCTGTGGAAATGATTGTTCTGAGCTGAGAAGCCTCAGGGCTTTAATCTCTGATCCTTGGTTTCCCAGCTGACAGTGATGCAAGAGCAGGAGACATTGTTTCCATGCAGGAGGATGAGCTGATGAAAAAAATGGGCAGGTCTATCAGTTGAATCTGAAGCACCATGTTGGCCAAATTGGAGCATGCATCCATCTGCGAGGTTCCCACACTAACAGAGTTATCCAAAGAGGATCTAAGGATAGAGAGTTTCCTGGAATGGCAGCCACAACTTCATCTGTAAATGTGAGTTGAACTTAATGCTATTATTTCCAGGGCTCACCACTTGTCCAGTGAGCTCAGCCCCACTAGGCTTTGAAGAGTGTACACCATATTACTGCCTCAGAATGGTCTCAATGACATGAGCATGCTCCTGTTCTCTTCCCAGGGCAACGTATAAAGGAGCTTCAAGCCTAGTTCCTATTGCAGTCATGAGATGACCATCTGGAGCAAGGTTGATTGAAACCTAATCTTCCTTTGTGACCTTCATGGAATAACATTGTCAGGTCCTCTGGTGTGGTGCCACGTTGTTTCAGCTTCAGCACGCACATGTCAATCGTGCAATTGGAGGGAGTCAGCCACAAGCTGTGACCTCAGGAGCCAGCCTGTAATAGATCAGATGCACAACACAAATGTCTCTGCTGCAGAGGGGTCAAAACTAGGGGGAGGGGGGTAGCATGGTTATTGGGGAGAAGGTCTAGAGGGGAAATAGGGAAGAATCTCTTCCTTCAGAAGATGGTAGGGGTCTGGAATTCGTTGCCTGAAAGGATGGTAGAGAAGTAATTTGAAAAGTAATTGGATGTCTGGTTGGAGGGATATGGATTATGTGCAGGCAGAAGAGAATTAGTTTAATTCAGCATCATGTTCGGTGCAGACATTGCGGGGCAAAGGGCCTGTTCCTGTTCTGTACTGTTCTATGCTCCATGTAGAGCTGTGACCTGCAGGACTATGTGCTTGATATAGGAAAGTGGGAATAGGCAGGGAATTCTTTTGACTTCCGTCAGTGCTGTAAACTTTCAATGATTCTATAAACTACTGTCAAGCACTGCTGCTTCAAATACAGCTGCTGCAGTGATGGGAGAGGGGAAGGCGCATGCTCCTGTGTTTTCATATGGCAACCTGAACAGCATATGTGGCTATATATGAGATTGCAAGAGGTCACAAATCTCAATGAGAATTGTTTTGAGGCACAGCATGCATAGAAATTGCTTTTGGGAAGTGTGTGTGTGTGTGTGTGTGTGTGTGTGTGTGTGTGTGTGTGTGTGTGTGTGTGTGTGTGTGTGTGTGTGTGTGTGTGTGTGTGTTGTGTGTGTGTGTGTATATATATGTCTGTCTGTCTACCTCTCTGTCTGTCTGTAAACCATGGTCCCCAGCCCCTTTAACTAAGAGCCATGTTCACTCACAGTAAGATGTGCATCACATGAGAAGTTAAAATTCAGCCCATCCTGCCTACTCCACTATTCAATGCGATCATAGCTGATCTTTTAGCTCAGCTTCATTTCTTGCACTAACCCTATGTCCCTTAATTCTCCTAACATTCAGTTGATGGAAGTGAATTGATACATTGTAAATAAGCTATGCAGGTGGTGCTGTACACTACCTTAGATGCCTGTGGATAAAATTTAATAGTTTATATTATAAAGACTATTAACTAAACAGAGTTAAGTCCTACAATGAGATAAGAAACGTAAAATGATAAGACTTCTGTTTCACACTGCTGCATAGTTGCATTTTTCTTAACTTTCCTCTGTGTTAATATTCCCATGTCCAGGATAATCTACTCAAAAAGAACATGGTGCGTAAGTATACAGGTCCTTGCCAAGTTACGAACACCCAACTTAGGTACAGCCTGTACCTCCAAATGAGCATTTGGGAGACCAGCGGGATGGATTTGCTGGCTTCTGCATGGCTGCAGGTATCTCCTGCCATGTGGGAACTCGGTTTGTGGCAATATCTGAATGGTTGAGTTAAATGTCCTAGTTTAACTACACGTTGCCCTTGGTTGGCCTGTGTTTTTTATTTTAAAATATTATCAGGTGCCAATTTCCAACTTGCAAACTGTTCCAATTACAAACAGTTCTCAGAAGCAGAACCCTGTTGTAACCTGGGGAGGACCTCTATTTACTTCAACCAGCACTACTGAATGTGGGGTATTGACTGCATTACACAACTTTATTCATTGTATCTATTTTTTTTATTTTTCCCTAGCTCCTGAAATATTTCATCCATTTGTAAATGGATGTACTGGCTATCACTTTGCTGTGGATTGGTGGTCTCTTGGAATCACAGCCTATGAGCTCCTCAAAGGACAAGTATGCTGAACTGCGATTGCTTTTATTGACTGCACTCAATACACCCATACCTTACCCAATGAATCACTGAGTTTAAAGATAATCATACATAATCATCTTGTTGCTAATTTCACTCTCCCCTTACCTTGTCCGATGCATTGTTAACTTGCTTTGTGTAATTCTATAGCTAGTGTTGCACTTCAGTGCCATTATTCATTATAAGGTATGACTACAAGACTTGGCACCCTATGCAGACCTGCTGGTTGCTGCACCAGCTAGCATCAACTAGCATAGTGCCAGAGAAGAAATGGACCAAATCACTTTCCCCACCCCTGCTCTGAGTAAACCCACTCGGCCACCAGGACAGCCTATAGATGCAGAGGTGTTGGCAATCTCTAAAACAAGATTTACGAGGATGTTACCAGGACTGGAAGGTTTGAGTTACAAGGAGAGGCTGGATAGGCTAGGACTTTTTTCCCTGGAACATAGGAGGCTGAGGGGTGACCTTAAAATCATGAGGGGCATAGATAAGGCAAATAGCCAAAGCTTTTTTTCCCAGGGTAGGGGGGAGTCCAAAACTAGAGGGCATAGGTTTAAAGTGAGAGGGGAAAGATTTAAAAGGGACCTGAGGGGCAACTTTTTCACACAGAGGTTGGTGCATATATGGAACAAATTGCCGGAGGAAGTGGTAGAGGCAAGTACATACAGGTATATAGATAGGAAAGATTTAAAGGGATATGGGCCTGACACAGGCAAATGGGGCTAGCTCAGTTGAGCAACTTGGTCGGCATGAACGAGTTGGGCCAAAGGGTTTGTTTTCCATGCTGCATATTCTGTGACTCTAACATTTTCTCCTGAAAATCCTAGAGTCTGGACATTGAAAATGTCTTGGTTGTTTGTCCAAGTAGCCAAGACAGTGAGCAAATTTTTTGATTATGGGGCAGATGGGACAATATATACATGGCCCTTTCACTGCAGGCTGCCTAGCCCTGAGATGTTGAAGTCAGCTGTTATCCTCATCTTCAATCCTCTACCACCATAACCTCAGAGATGTGGGATCAAACCCAAGTGTGAGCAGTTCATGAACTAATCCCATGTTACATTAACTCACTTAGCCATACTAATTTGGCTAAAGTGGTGAAGCCCTTGTCATTTTAGCCAAATGAATATCCATTTAAGCAATTCCTCTATCAGTGTTTTCCCTTTTATTTTTCTCAGTTTGATTATAAAATTGAGATTAAAAGGGGTTCATTTAAAATATAATGACTTTGGTGTTTATAATAATGTTGCTAGTTAAACAATGAAAATAAAGTTTTGATAGGTGTTTACCTCTAATATTTCATGCTACGAATGTTTATGTCTCTTCACAGAGACCATACGAAATCCGTTCCAGCACCTCTGTTAATGAAGCCCTTCACATGTTCAAATCTGTCAGCATAAACTATCCCTCTTCCTGGTCCAGTGGACTGGTGTCATTGCTTCAGAAGGTAAGGACACGCAGAGAGCTGCTACATCTGATTGGATGTATTCTGGTGGATTTCCCCAGATAACCTCCTGCCCCCTCAGCTACCCTGCTCTGCCACGTTCCCACTTCCTGGCCCATTCCTAGCAGGTGCCACCTTCCCATGATAGTTGGAAAGTGTGGACTCCTCAGTGCCTCAACCATTGCCAACATTTTTATTACCAACAAATATTCAAAAAATATTAGTTGTTAATGCTTTTATGATTTTACATTAAGGCTGTTCGCAGCAGCATCCCAGAGATTTGTTTTTAATTCCTGAAGCCCTCAGGACAATACTGGAGGCTTTTCAAATAAAAGCTTGGAAGCCTGAAAGCTTTGGATGAGATTTCTGCCCTCTATGATGGGATAGATGGATGATCATAGTGTTCCTGATCTGTGTAAGTTAACTACAGAAGTTCCAAAAGTTCATCTTTCTCAAACTTGCAGTTTTCCTATGCATTTTTAAGTTTAGTGAGTGCAAACTCAAATTATGTCTTTATGTTGAATTAAGTAGAATCTAGACAAACTGAATATTAAATAATAATGGAGCATCAAAAAGTGACTGGGGAACAAAAATTGCAAGAGAAGTTATTTGGAAAGAAAATTATTACCTATTTCATCTGGTAAAATGTGATCCTTATAATCCAGCTAGGTAGAAAGACTGAAATCTGGCAGATATGGGAGTATGTCTTTGTTTATTGAGTCTGAGTTTATTACAAAATTTGGTTCAATATTTTTCTGTTGGTGGCAAACAAATGGCATTGTTCATTGGATAGCCCTGCACTTGCCCAAACCCGGACTTCTAATATGGCTTTTAGAGTCATAGGGTACAGAAACAGGTCCTTTGTCCCACCCCACCACATCTGTACCCAACTACACCACTCCCATTTTCTCCCATCACATCAACTGCCTCCAAATCCTGAATCTCATATCTCAACTGCCTCCAAATCCTGAATCTCATATCTACAAGTTACAGCAGCCAATTAACTTACTGACCTGCACATCTTTGAGATGTGGGAAGAAAGAGCACCCAGAGGAAACACACGCAGTCACAGGAAGAACATGCAGACTCCACACAGACAGCACCCGAGGTCAGGATTGACCCAGGTTGCTGGAGCTTTGAAGCAGCAGTGCTAATCGCTGCACCACTTTTGTGTGTGAGTGTCTCATCGGACATCCATCCAAACAATAAAGCATCTTAAGCACAGGAGATCTGGCACATGTGTGAACAGAGAAAGCACCTGAGAATCTCCTTATTCAAGCTGTTTGACAGCTTATTACTGAGCAGCACCAAGTGTGAGCCAGGAGGCATGAGTTAGAATATATTAATGCAATGTCAATTCAGGTACTGGAAGAAAAATAAAGAGAGAAGACTGGTGAATTAAGAGGTAAAAGGAGACATAGAAAGGAAAAAGAAAAATTAAATTACCAACTGAAGAATGAAACTCCACACTTGTTCATTTTTAGTGCCAGGTAGATACGAAGGCAGTAATTATGACTTGCCACATCAGTGAAACAGTGCTCACACCAGAGTGGAGAAGCCCTTGGGTTTTTTGGAGTTTGCTGTGTACATTCCAGGTCGCTACAGCAACCTCACAACTGACATTCCTCCTTTCACTGACCATCACGGCATCTGCTCAGTCACAGTACAAAGGGATGGTTGGCGCTTCAGGTTGAGACCCTGCAATCAGGACTGAGAGTGTAAAGGGGAGATAGCCAGTATAAAGAGGTGAGTGGGGGGGGGGGGGTGGTGGTGAGACAGGAGCTGGCAGGTGGAAGGTGGATCCAGGTGAGGAGGAGTTGATGGGCAGCTGGAGCCAGATGGTGGAGGGAAGAGTGGAGGTAGCGACAAAGACTGGGAGTGATACATGGAGACAACAAAGGACATTGCATTTTATTGTGCTTACTCCTCAACCTCCCTCTGTGGGCTACCATCAAAATCTTCATCTGTCCTCTGTGGTAGAACCCATGTACAGTCTTGCCCTCTGGCTAGCTAATACATGAATTATCCTCGTCCCCTGCCCTGGCTGCAGGTCGTGTTGTCAATGTCACACTGTGCGAATATCCCCTGTCTGATCTAATGTCTCACGTACGCTCAGTGTCCGTATCTGAGCTGGTGGCTGTGTGGCACTGATGTCATGGAGTCATAAAGTCATACAGCACAGAAACAGACCCTTCAGCCCACCGGTTCCATACTCATCATCAAGTACCCCTGTTGCTCACCCAACCACCCAAGTGCAACCAGAGCAAAGTGGAGGAAGCACCCTCATCATTTCACCTCATGGTTTCTCCACTCTCTTCTGGTTGCATCTCCTGGGTGTTTTAAAGCAAAAATGCGCAATTGTAAAATAATGGTTGACACAAGAGACTGCAGATGCTGGAATCTGGAGCAACGTACAGTATTCTGTAGGAACTCAGTGGGTCAAGCAGCATTTGTTGGAGGGAAAGGATTTGTCGACGTTTCAGGTTCAAACCCTGCATTAAGACAGAGAGTGGAGAGGGGAAACGGCTAGTATAAAGAGGGGAAGGGGATTGGTGAGACAAAGGCCATTAGGTGATTGGTGACTGAGGAGAGGTGAAGGATGATGGGCAGACGGAGCTAGGTAGGGGAGGGGGAGGGGTGGGGTTGGGAGGCAGAGGCAGGTGGATGATAGATGGAGGCAGATAGTCTAATGTTGGGAGAAGGGAGGGTGAAGGTGGAGACAGCTGCTGGAGTGTGGCAAGTGGGAACACAAAGGCTACCAGTGCTGGAATCTGATGAGTAAGGAAAGTAATAATGGGAACCATTAGGGGAGAAGCGAAGGGCAGGTGGAACCAGAACTAGGTGGGGGGAGGGGGGGAGCTGGTGGATGAAATGTGTGGGTATTAGATGGACAAAAATGAGTGATGGGAGCTGGAGGGGGGGGGTGGGAAAGGGGACAAAAATAGGGGACTGGAAGAGGATTGGAAGGGGTGGGAGGGGAACACACTGGAGGTGAGGGTTACCTGAAATTGGTTGTTGTGGTAAAAGAGTTAGATAAGAATTATATGCCAAGTGCAGATTATAAATCAGAAGAAATTGTGTGATGGGGCAAGTTTGACGTGGATTGGGCAAGTGGATTTTCTCATGGTCTCAGCTGGGTTTTCCTCTTCCTATTCGTAATTTCTGTTTATTATATTTCAGCTGATTGCAGTCAGCTCGACCCAGCGCTTCTCCAGCCTGGCCGATATACAGGACTCTCCTTACTTGGCAGACATAAACTGGGATGCTGTCCTGGAGAAGAAGGTCACAGCAGGATTCATTCCCAATGTAAGTCTTGTCCACAGACCCTTCTGAGATTTAGTATGTATCACAAGAGCTGCCAGCCAAGTTGTAGGATTCCTGTCTGTTTATCTCCTTTTATCTCTGATTAGCATTCTAAACGACCACTCCACCACTCCAGCAGTTGTCTACTTATGTTGGCTGGTCTAAGGCATAAAATTCATCTGTAAGAAAGAACAAACTTGCATTTATACAGAGCCTCTCACTTCCCAAAATACACAACTAGTTTGAATCAGTCACTTTTACCTAAACGCCTTTTTCATACCACGAAATCCCCAACATGGCAAAGTGGGTTTGTGGTTTTCGTTGAGTCATTTAAAGGAGTCACCAAGGAGAACACAGTTACTCTCTTTGAAGTAGTGGTGTGGGGCTTCCATCTAACATTTCACTGAAAGGAAGGCATCTTCCACAATCCATTCTATCTGTACTTGACTGAAGCATCAGTCTACAGGTTGAAGAATAGGACTTGAATTCACAGTTGACTCAGGGATGAAAGATCTGTGCTATAAAATGATATAGACTTTTTATTTGGTATTTATTTATTAAGGTGAGAGGGGTTAAGTTCAATAGAGATGTGCGGGGCAAGTGTTTTACACAGAGAGTGGTGGGTGCCTGGAATTCAGTACCAGGGGTAGTAATGGAGGCAAATATGATAGAGACATTTAAGGGGCTCTTAGATAGGCACATGAATGTGCAGAGAATGGAGGAATATGGCCATTGTGTAAGCAGAAGGGATTAGTTTAGTTAGACATTTAATTACTAGTTTAATTAGTTTGGCACAACATCATGGGCCGAAGGGCCTGTTCCTGTGCTGCTCCATGTTATTTTCCTGGACATGGGAGTTATGCAGGTGGTTGGTACCTTCCTACTATCCCTCTGTTACTTTTTTAAATAAATATCTTTCTTCCTTTCATGCTTTTGGGACCTGGCAAAGAATTTCACCAACACAAGCCAAGTCCTTTGATCACAAGGATCTCCTAAATTGGGCACTTAGATCAGAGAACATAAACGGTAATACTCCCCATCTTTTCTTCTCATTTGTTGAAACAATTCCAGCACCCCACCCCACCCTGATCCGAACGCAACACAGGCCGAGGACGTAGGCATTCTGATCTTTGTGACTTTAGCCCCAAAACTTGAGGCACTCGCTTGGGTAAAAGGTGGCAAAGACCAGGCTATAAACTTGTTACCCAGTACAGACTGAAAACCTGTGCTGAGATGTTATGGTCTTTGTTTTGACTTGAAAGCTGCACGTTTACCCATCAGGCCAGCAGAGGACATATGTGAAAGATAGTCCCACGCTTTCTCATGGGCTTTATTCCAAATTTGCATATCTTAGGAAATGCAAAATTGTGATGTCTATGGGATGCATCAATGCTAATTGGATCATAAAACTTTCTCCAACAATAGCTTATATTTGAACGGCAGCTCAAAGACGAGAAGTGGTAACAGGGCACTTGGAAAATAATGATAAGACTGGGCAGAGTGGATTTAGTAAAGAGAAATAATAATAATAATAACAATAGATTTCATTTCCTCTGCCAGTCAGGGAATTGAGTACAGGAGTCAGGACATTATGTTGCAGTTGTATAAATCATTGGTGAGGCCACACTTAGAGTACCGTGTACAGATTTGGTCACCCTGTTATAGGAAAGATGTGGTTAAACTGGAAAGAGTGCAGAAAAGATTTACAAGGATGCTGCCAGGACTGGAGGGCCTGAGGTACAGGGAGAAGTTGGCCAGGCTAGGTCTTTATTCGATGAAATGTAGGCGAATGAGGGGTCTGACCTTATAGAAATGTTTAAAGTTATGAGAGGCATAGATAAGGTGGATGGTAACAGTCTTTTCCCCAGGGTAGGGGAGTCCAAAACCAGGCGGCATAGATTTAGGGTGAGTGAGGAAAGATTTAAAAGGGACCTGAGGGGCAAGTTTTTCATGCAGAGGGTGGTGAGTATATGGAACAAGCTGCCAGAGGAAGTGGTTGAGGCAGGTACAATAGCATCATTTAAGAAGCACTTGGATAGGTACATGGAGGGGCAGGGCTTTGAGGGATATGGGCCAAACATAGGAAATCGGGACTAACTGGGTGGGCACCGTGGTCGGCATGGACTTGTTGGGCCGAAGGGTCTGTACCTGTGCTGTAGGACTCCATGACTCTACCACTGACATCAGACTAACCCATTTTCTCTGTTCCTTCTTTCTTAACTAGCAGGGTTTCTTTTGCCAGCTTCTAATCTGGGAACTATTTTAGAATCTATGGAATTTTGGAAGATGATATCCTATGCACCCACTATCTCTGTAGCCCCTCCTTCATAAGATGCAGGTCATCACATCCCAGGGATTTATCACTCTTTGGTCCTACTAATTAAACTAGTGTTAGTCTTTTACTAATGCTAACTTCTTTGAGCTCCAGCTGTGCTGAGTGTGAGTTAAAACATGAACAGCAATGTCCTGGACAAGCTCAAGTTCAGAGGATAGAAAGGGGTGCTTTGGAATGGACGAGGCTATGGTGGGTGTTTCAGGAGCAGATAAGTTGTGAGGGGGGCAGAGTTGAGTGATGCAATGGATGTAGAAGTAGCAATCTCAGTGAGGATGTCATATGTAACCCAGAGCTGAATGTCCACCTTTGTGTCTGCACCAAGACTGTGTGCAGACTCTTCCTGTTATTCAGGAGATGTGTTTAATGATCTTGCAAACTTGATTCAGTCAAGAATGGTAGAAGGCTTATGTGAAGCATCAACACCAACATGGAGCAGTTGGGTTGATCGGCCATTTCCTTCGTTGTAGATTTGATGTGATTCTGTGTATTGCCATAATTCTTTGATCAGTTACCAGTGGATTGCAAGTGTCCCACAGCTAATCCCAGCACAAGTCACATGTTTATGTCAGAGGTGAAAATTGTGGTAAAACACAGACACATGGCTTTATGATCGCATTGTATCACAGCCCAGCTTTGTCTGATATATTTATTCTTCTTTGTCTGTAGAAAGGACAACTAAATTGTGACCCTACATTTGAACTCGAAGAAATGATTCTGGAGTCGAAACCCCTTCACAAGAAGAAAAAGCGCCTGGCGAAAAAATTAAAGGAAAATAGAAAAGACAACTCAACACTGGTCAGTAAAACCATATTGTATCCTACAGATGCCCAAGGGTATGGCTTGGAATGGACACAGATCAGTGGGTTATAGGTTATAGCTTTTGTTTGCCATGATGTTGAAGTGTTAATTTCAGAGATCTTATCATGAACTGTGATGTTAACGGATTGGCCTATAACGTCTATTGTTAGCAGCTGATTTCACATCAGGTACAGTGGTGTAGTAGTTAAGTTAATGGTAGCAACTATGCTCTAGAACACTGATGCAGAGTTCAAACCTCACTGTGGCAGGCAGAGAAATTAAATTCAACTGACTAAATCTGATTTTTCTTTTAACAAGGTCACCATAGCCACTGATTTATTTTAAAAACCCATCCCATTCACTGATGTCACTCAGGAAGGGAAATCTACTGTCATCCACAAGTCAGGTCAGACAGCATTTATGGAAAGAGAAACAGTTAACATTTTGAGTCCAAGACCCGTCATCAGAACAGGCCGAGCTGTTCCTACAAATTCAAAGATGGCCTTTTGGTTGAGATCCAGAAGGTAACTAATTCAGGTGAATAAAATCCTATTGCCAGCAGGAATGGGCACTATGAACCAGAGGAGAAAAGATGGGGAGTCTAAAACCTGAAACATTAACTGTTTCTCTTCCCACAGATGCTGCCTGACCTGCTGAACATTTCCTGCATTTTCTGTTTTTACTCCTGATTTCCAGCATCTGTTGTCCTTACTCAGTCTGACCTAAATGTGACTCCAGACCCATCAATGTGGTTGACCCTTAATTGCCTCCTCGATTCAGGAGCACCTGGAGGTGGACAATGAGTGGCAGCATTGCCTGTGACATCCACATGCTGTGATCAAATGAAATAATTCTCAATAATCTCCCATCCACTGTGAGTATAGATGCCACAGTCAATAATGGTCCCCACAGAGCAATGTGCACCAGAAGTCTAAGTGGAGGACCGGACAGGTTGACAAAGTATTTTTTAAAAGCTAATGGGATCCTGGGCTTTATTTTAAACTAAATGGCAGAGTACACAGTCAGGGAATTTATGTTAATCCACTGCGAAATGTTGGTTTGCCCAAAACCAGAATATGGTGACCATTTATGGTCATCATGCTGAAGGAAGGATGTGAAGAAGGTACAGAAAAGATTAGAAGAATGGTCCTGGAGATCAGGGGCTTTGGAGAGATGGTTAGACTGAAGAATCTGAAATTGTTCTTTTCTGAGCATATGTGGTTGAGAGATAATTTATGGGAGATAATCATAGAGATCTGGATAGTTAGAACAGAGAAGCTGTTCCCTTTGTAGAAGGATTGACACAGATTGACACTGACAAAAATGTTAGGGAGCTGGTGAAAATCTTTTTTGTGCAGTGAGTAGTCATAATCTGGAATTCACTGGCTGAAAAAGTAGTGGAAGCAAATTGGTAAGAGGAGGAGAAAAATTATAAGGCTGTCATAAAGAACTGACTGTGTTACTCTTGAAGAGAGCTAGCATGGATTAAGAGGGCCAAATGACCTCCTTCCATTCCACGATAGTGCTACCATCTGTGGCACCTTGTGATGGATGGGAAGGAAGGGTAGGGCGAGTGGAGGGGAGGGTGATTATCCAGTAATGTCTTCTCTCGACTGCTATCCAGGGACCTCTAGACTACACACAAATCAGACATCTCTGCAATGCCTTCACTTATGTAAGCAGACTGCTCAGTTAACTGTCCCTAGCAGTTCAAAAATGGCCAGTTGGTTGAAGAAGGTGACAAACTTAAGTGGAATCAAATCCCGTTGCCAGCAGGAATAAGCACTATCAACCCGAGGACAAAAGAACGTAACTGGGGTAGAGGTGTGGAGGACTTGGGGGCTGGGCAGTGCAGGGACAAAGACTCATGCAGAAAATCATGACTTTAATAATTATCTTAGACTAGTAAATAACAATTCTGTTTATCAAATAATATTTTTATAATTAAAATATTAAATTATAGTAATGCTTCATCCATTCTGTACACTTTGGTGCAGTTCTTTGTAATTAGAAACAAATAACTTACAATTAAAATTAAATACTAGATGACAGCCGAAGTATTGTTGTGAATTAACACTGTAATTATTGGGTTATTGCTTCATAATTACATCTTGATTTAAAGAAGGTTAAAAGGTCTTTAGCAAGTTCTGGAAGTATAGCTAAAGTGAAATGATCTTGATGCACACTGATCAAATTTAATTGATACAGAAGAGATCTCTTTTCAACATATTTAGAATTGAATAATGTCAGCACTCCAATGGATTAATTGGTTGGCAAATGCTTTTGCTCTGTATTAGTCTGAATCATGCAAATCAGGTGAACACTCAATTTGATTGTCGCATAAACAGTCTCTGGGAAATATGGGCTGAATCCTGTTACCAGGGGCTTGACAAGAAAATGGGAAGTGTGGGTTAGGACTGGGATGAGGGAAGAGCTGTAGATTTAACAAGAAAGGAGAAAGCCGAAGGAACAAAATGATAGTTGGGTAAATGATAACCACGTGTAATCGAAAGGGACAAAGTTTAACACAGGTTCTCCCTGGGTTACAAATGCCTAACAAATAGACAACCTGTACTTGCAAATGAGCATTTGAGAGACTGGTGGGATAGATGAGGATGGATTTGCCCCACTGCTGAAGGGCTGCAGGCATCTTATGCTGGATGGGAACAGGGCAATTTTGTGTGCCTTCTCTCCCCCTCCACCCCAACCCCTGCAGAACTGCAACGATTGGGGGCTGCGTCAAGCCAAGCAGAGTTGGGAGCATTGAGTCAGTGAGGCCAGCTGGCGGCCGCCCTTCCCACGTCTGCTGGCTCTCCCGTCACAGCTGTTTCTGTGATCCTCTCCCACACACTGGTGTTCATTTCCCACTTATGAACAGTTCTCAGAAACAGAACCATGTTGTAACCTGAGGACTGCCTGCAGTAATATCATTTCATTGAACAATGCTCAAAGAGTTCAAATTCAAGGCATTGTATCTGAATGCATAAAGCAACATGCTGCAATGGACCAACCAATGGCACAAAATTGAGAGAAATGGGTTGGATCTTATCGCCATTACAGAGACAGTTCCATGATGTCTAAGGCTGGGTAATAAATATTCCAGGATTTTTCATGTTTATACAACAGAGAAAATATAGAAAAGTGTTTGAGTAGCAATGCTGATAAAGAAAATGCTCTAATGAAGACCCAGAAGAAGAGGGAATATAATAAGTGATATCAAGGACACAATACTGTTCATCACTTCAAAGCAGCAAATTTGTTGGAGAGGTTATTAACTAAATAATATGAAAGACTTTCTTGCAGAGGTCAGAACATAATTGTGGTGAACTTTGAACTTCATGTCTACAGGTCAAATCAAGTCAGCGGAAGTAGTTTGGGAGATGAGTCCATAAATTCAGGCCTGTTATTGAGGTAACCCAGCGTGGAGCCAACTAGGGAAACTGCTATTTTGAATTGTTATTTTAGATCTTGTGTTGTGAAAAGTAAGACACAGTTAATTAGGGTTTCACAGGAAGGGATCCTCTTGGGAAAAGTGATTATTGTATGTTGGAATTATATATTTAGTTCAAGTGGGACATACGTCAATTAGAAGCTAGTTTTTTGAACTTATATAACCTTACTTTTGAGTGTTGAATTTTGCTAAGGTAGTTATGGAAATTGCATTAAAAGTCTTGGCAAAATATAGGCAGAGGGGTCAGAAATTAGGGAACATTGATTGAAAGTAATTGACAGAAGGATTAGAAAGGAACTTGTTTTCACCTAAAACGTGGTAGAAGTTTGGAACTCACTGCCTGAAAGGAAGGTAGAGGCGAAGCCTCTGTACTTACAGAGTTGTGACTTTCAAGGCGACAGACCCTGTCCCAGAAGGTGTGATAGACTGGGAAGCTCTTCTTCAACCACCATGGGCTGAATGGACTCTTTCTGCATTGTAATATTTTTTGTGGTGCTATGACCAGTTAGCTTGAGAAAATACTGGAATCCATTATTAAGGTTGTGGAACATAGAACATGGAACATAGAACAATTACAGCACAATTCAGGCCCTTCGGCCCACAAAACTGTGCCGAACGTGTCCCTACCCTAGAAAATTACTAGGCTTACCCATAGCCCTCTATTTTACTCAGCTCCAGGTACCTATCTAACAGTCTCTTGAAAGACCCTAACGTATCAGCCTCCACCACCGTTTCCGGCAGCCCATTCCACGCACTCACCACTCTCTGAGTAAAAAACTTACCCCTGACATGCAGCATTTACAAAATCTTATGTTTAGGCTGAGTCAACATGGATTAATGAAAGAGAAGTTGTATTTCACAAATTAAATGAATCTTTTGAGTGTGTAACTAGCAGGATAGATCCGAGGGAACAGGAGATATAGAAGAATGTACCATCTCCTAATGCATAGAAGGGTTATGTGGCTAGGAATAAAATATTAGCACAGTATGTAGATTGGTTTTAAGAGAAAAAGAATAGGTAGAAATGGCTGTTTTTAAAGTTGGAAAACTACTAGTGTATTACACTGCCCCCGGCCATCCATAAATGATATTAATATCTTAAATGAAAGCAGAGAATGTGACAAACCCAGGTTTGTGAATGATGCAAAACTGATTGGGAAAGTAAACTGTGGAATATGATGAAGTTAGTAGTCAGGAGATGGCAAATAGAAGATAATGAGAGAGAATGTAAGATTCTTTGCCTTGATATGAAAAGAGAATATTTAAGAAAATGGTAAATCAGTAAATGTTGCAGAGGGAACTTTATGTGCTGGTTCATGAAACTAGGTTACTATGCAGGTGCAGCAAGTAATTAAGAAGAAAATAGTACATTGTCCTTTACTGCAAGGGGGCTGGAGTACAAAAGTAAAGATTCTGCAATTATATCAAACTTTGAAACACCATCTGGAGTACCCTGTGCAGTTTTTCATCGTACACAATGAAGGAGATGCCTTGGAGACCACGCAACCTAGATTCCTGGTGAGGGGATTGTCTCAGATTGAGAGGGTAGATGCTGAGGCTGTTTCCTCTGGTTAGAGAGTCTGGAACTGGAGCCATACATTCAGGGTAAGGAATCTGCATTTAAGTGTGAAATGAGGAAAGATTTCTTTACTCCGGGTGCTGTTACTCCTTGTAATTCTCAATTTCAGAGTGAGCTGATGCTCAGACCATTCAAGGCAATAGCCTTTAGCTGTGAAGAGAATGAATGTTCCCATAATTCTCAGTATATTGAGATTGGTGGATTTTTGGACATTAAGTGGGGTGGGGTGGGAATTTGGAGAGTTAGAAATAACTTCACTGAATGCTGGAATGGGCTTTGATGGGCCACATGGCTAACCGTTTAATGTCCTCATAGCCTTGCCTACTGAGTGAGTGGATCGTGGGAGGGCTGTTGGTAATTGCTTGTGATATTCCTGGCTGGAGGTGCAGGAATCCAGGCAGGGTTTCCCTGTTTCCAATTACTGTCCAGTGATCCTTGCCAAGAACTGACTGGCAGCAGTGGACATGGGCAATTTGTCAAATGGTCTGGACATCCCTGAAGAATTCCCCAAGGATGAGGAGCCAAAATATGATTAAGACATTCAGCCCCTCCAACTTGTTCTGCCATTGGATTAGATTATAACTGCTCTGTGCTTTAACTCAATCTGCCTGCTTAGATTTCATAATCCTCAATATCTTATTAAAATCAATAGGTGTACTATTGACCCTGAGCCTCAAAAGTTTTCCACTAGCTTTGTGTGAAGTGTTTTGTGGCATCAGCCTTCAATAGCATGGTTGTAACTCTTGACGAACTGAATGATTCCTCAACTCAGATCCAGGCTTAGCTGTGAGCTATTCATCATTGGCCCTCCAGTGGTCCATCCAGAACAGTGAACACTGTGCTGGGAGGGGTGATGCTTGAGCTGATCAGAGAACACGAAGCTGAGTGAACACTATACAACACCTCAAAAACAGTTTCAAGAGCTGTCAAATTTAGTCGTTGGTCTCTTCTCAGTTTCCAGTTTACTTAAGTCAGCAAATTTTTGTTTTAACTGAAGGAAATTAAACTAAATTTATGGAGCACTTGTTATTACCAATGTCAAACAGTGGGGTTGCTTGGAAGAGAGGCCATTTACCACTTGTCTATTCCAAATACCATTCATTATCCAAGTAAACATTGTCCAATCTGAAATAAAACATAAAAGAAATAGACTTTAGTCAGTTAGGCTCCAAACTGTTCCATCCTGCTCCAGTCAGTGCTTACTATCCCATACTTAACACTTTGACACTAATTCTGCTCATTATAGGACTGATTGTCGCCTCTTTATTGAGCTGTATAACTAGCATTTTAGATTGGCTGTCCAGGTGAAACACTGATTTAATTCAAATCAGACTATCTTAATAAAAACATAAACTCAGCACTTTCTGCAGTAAATGAGTGATCTACTATGCCATTTATACTGCAACTTGACAAACTTTCCACACTGCACAGGATGAGCACAATTATCCTTCCTACCCTTCCCACCCCCTAAAGCACCGTGCTCCCATCCACACACACACACACACACACCCCCACACACACACACACACACTCTCTCACATGCACGCCTGGTTACTTCCTTGTGCCTGATCAAGGTGGTCTACACACTTGTGTTAACAGACACAAGCACACACTCGTGGGCAAGTACAAACACACACATATACACACACACACTTGCATGCACACATACAAACACACGCACCCATAAATGCACAACAAAGGTCCACAGTACCATACTGTGCTCTGCCAAGCCGTGTTTCCATCATGACAGCTTGTTGTGGAAAAACTTACCTCTCTCCAGAAAGCGTGAACTGTTCCTCTGGAGCTTACCCACCTAATTTCCCCACTCTATGTTTCGGAAGACAAATAACAATGTTAATACACAAGGCTGCTAATTTCCACGGGGTAGAGATAAACAATTGTTTTCGCTTGTTAGAGTGATGAAAAAGTTGATGTAAATTATGTGGGAATGCATCATCTCCATGTTACATTATTCTGTTCCAGTACTTCTCACTCCTTCAGATGAAACCTATTAACTCAGTGTAGCCTGTAAATTTAATCTAATTTCCTTCAGTTTATAAAAAACTTGCTGACTTTCACTAAACTGGAAACTGGAAACTGAACCCCTCAAAAGTGGTTTGAGGATGCTGCAGTTGTTGAATATTCAAGTGCCAGCATCAAGTTCTTCGCTCAGTTCAGTGACTCCATTCGATGTTAACTGTCCTGCGTATGTCAACAGAGAGGCAATATTGTGAGGGACCAACACTAGGTAAAGCCAACCTGCACTACAATAAAGTGGCGGTGCATCGAGGGAGTGTGTGGATCAGGCAGTAGTTTTATAGATGAATCTGACGTGGTTACTGAGGAAATGATAGAGCCCTGGAGTGTGTTGTAGAACAAGGAGACCTAGGAATACAGGTACATAGGTCCCTGAAGAAAGCATTTGGCATGCTTGCCTTCATTGGTCAGGGCACTGAATACAGGAGTTGGGACGTCATGTTACAACTGTACAAGACATGGGTGAGACCACACGGAGTACTGTGTGCAGTTCTAGTCGCCCAACTATCGGAAGGACGTCTTTAAGCTGGAAAGGGTGCAGAAAGGACTCACAAGAAAGTTACCAGGACTGGTGGGCTTGAGTTATAAGGAGAGACTGGATAGACTGGGGCTTTTTTTCCCTGAAGCGTCGGAGGCTGAGGAGTGACTTCATAGAGATATATAAAATTATCAAGGGTGTAGATAAGGTGGATGGTCACAGTCTTTTCCCCAGGACAGGGGAGTCTAAAGCTTGAGTGCAGAGGTTTAAGGTGAGAGGGGAAAGATTTAAAGGGGACCCGAGGAGCAAGTTTTTCCACACACAGGGTGATGGGTATGTGGAACGTACAGCCAGAGGAAGTGGTCGAGGTGGTTACAATTACAGTGTTTAAAAGACATTTGGACAGTTACATGGATAAGAAAAGTTTAGAGGAATATGGGTCAAATGCAGGAAGATGGTACTAGCACAGATAGACTTCTTGGTCAACATGGACAATTTTGGCCAAAAGACCTGTTTCCTTACTGCATAAACTATGACTCTATGAAGGGTGACATTGACAAGAGGGAGAAGCTCCAGTGTGTTAGGATGCTGCACCAGAGGCCTTATGGGGGAAATAGGAAGTAGATGCAATATCCTAGAGCTACAGGGAGCCTGGAGGTCAATGTCAAGAGTGAAACTCCATGGACCTGGAGTAGGTGCCACAGGAAATCTAATGAACTCTTGCAACTGACCAGGGTCAATGAATGGAATGTCTGAACCCACCAGCTGCACTAGTAATCTCTCATTCACCACATTCATAGGCTTCATTTCACCTGCACACACTTAGTAATGCTACCATTCTCACTGCTATCCAACCAGGTCAGCAGCATCACCCAACCACACTGCACAACACATCCCCTGTCTAGTGCTCGACCACATAGTGTACAGTTGGAAGGGGACAGGCAGGAATCAGGTGGTGCTGTTCATTGTTAGTTCAGCCCATGCCGAGGCCAGTGGTGGGCTAGAGCCAGTATCCTCAAACCTGCTCTTCCTCCTCACATCCATCCTCCCTCTCAACTCACTCTCTCTTTACCAGCTCCAGATGGAATTAGTATGAACCACTTATTTCCACCACCAATACATACTCCATTGCAGTCCACTCTGAACCCACAACTTGCTGTGCCTTTCTACAATGACATTTGCTGCCATCAAGGTTGAGCCCTGAAACAAAAGCTTCAGTTGACGTTTGACTCAATGTGTACATTACATCCAGTCCAAGAGGTTAACCAGGGACATGGAAAAGGTGATAAGCATCAGCATGATATTGTTGATACTCTGGTATTTTGTAAAGGGCAGAATGGTGTTCAGATAATAGATTGCTGCATGTGTCCCAAGGGATTAGTGATAGTGAGACTCCGTGTGAAATGCATTAAACTCATGATCTGATGCTTCTACTCACCCTCAACAATGGGCCAAATCTGCCTGGAATTGGAACTGTGTGTAAGTAATGCACAAGTCAGGCAGCAAGTTTAGAGGAGGAAGAAACACAGCATGGATAGTGAATCTCCAGAACTTGCTGGTCGATTTCTGATACTCTGCCATTTACTTAGCTTAAGCAGCATCCATTCCTTAGCCTCACCCTTATTTGTGAGACAGTGCTGCATCCCTAAGCTAAACACACCACAAAAAGTTGGAGCCCATAATTATTGGCATGAGTACATTTAACAATGTAATTGCTAATGCAGTGCCAACGGAATCTCTCTGCTCCTGAAATGCTGCAATTTAAGTCGTTGAGCCTCATTCTCTTATAGTAAACTGTTGGTAGAGAATTTGTCTTACATTTGTTTACTTTTCCTTCCTATCTCTGTGTTTTTAATCTTAATCCAACCTTACTTTGCACCTCTTCCAGTACCTGATTTGACTCTAATTTACCCTCTCTCTTGATCTTCCTCAATCCTTAAATAACTGGTTAAGGAGACAGAGTGTGAGCGCTGTGATTTACGCAGATCTCCACTAGCACTCACTTCCCTGAAAGCTGCAGCATAAAATAATTTTGACCTGAGGGATCCAGGACGAAATCTAACTAATGGCCCCAAGTGGTTTAATACCTCCCAGCCCTGTCTCAGAGCATCCTGCTGTTTTCAGCATCAGAGTGTGTCCTTTCCCACTTCTGAAAATTACAATGAGTGTCTGATCAAGGTGGTCTACCATCCAGGAGTTGATTCATTGTGGTGAGCAACCTAGGGACAAAAATCATAGGACTGTAAGATCATAGGACTTTAAAATTATGTTTAAATTTTCTTTAACATGTTTCTTGGTTATAAACATATATTGGTGTGGAACCACATTGTTTGAGACTCAATATTTATCCTTTATTTGTCTTTCTCAGTTTGCAGTGAAGAAACAGGCATTGGGAGACAAGTGATGGGAGTGTGGGGATGGGAAGGATGCAGGCAAGTCATGTGATAAGGTATCCAGGGATACATCCAACCAGAGCCAGGAGCCCTATATCTGAGCAGTTGGAGAGGACTGACTTAAAATTGGTCTATGAATTTGATAGAAGATTTTATCTTAGACCACCCAAGAAAGAAATCAACAATAGAAGATGACCTGGGAGCCTGCATGGTCCCTGGCACATTTACTGGTGATTGGTGAGCATTTTGTGACATCTAGAGAGGGCCTCAGTAGGTGAAGATTGGAATGGATTTAAAGAAGCTGCAACTGCTAATTTAGACCATCCAAAATCTCATTAGGCAGAGGAAAGGCACTGAGTAACAACAGGGTAACAGCTATGAGAAAAGACAGGCCTTTTGCAAACAGCAGGGACTGACCCATATCTCATTTTCATCAATTTATTCCTCAATTACTCTTGCAATAAGCATTTGTTCGGAAGTGGTTTGGTAATGAAGCTTAAGCCTTTGCTCAAGCAAGGAGTTGAAGTGATATGAAAAAAATAAAAGAAACTGCATAATTATATCATTCAGTTAAAAGGACATGTGAGGAATTCATTAAATATTACAGGAAGAAGAGCTGCTGTCCCATCGTAAAGAAATATGACATTTCAATATTCAAATAGTTTCTCAAGCAAAATGTCAGTTGCTTTGCTTCAAGGAGATCTGAGGGGCAAGTTTTTCACACAGAAGAACAAGCAATCTGCTGAAGGAACTCAGCAAGTCAAACAGCATCTGTGTGAGGAAAGGAATTGTCCTTCCCCCCCACAGATGCTGCCTGACCTGTCAAGTTCCTGCAGCAGATTGTTTGTTACTCCAGATTTCAGCATCTGCTCTCTCTTGTGCCTCATTTTTCACACAGAGTTTGGTGGTTATCTGGAACAAGCTATTGGAGGAGATGTGGAGGCAGGTACAATTACAATGCTGAAAAGTCATTTGGACAGTACTTAAATAGGGGAGGAGTACAGGCATACGGGCCTAATGCAGACAAATGGAATTAGTGTAGATAGGCATCATGGTTAGCATGGATGAGTTAGGCTGAAGGTCCTTTTTCTGTGCAGTACAGCTCTACAACTTTGTAAACAGATGTTCTCCAAGTTCTCATTGCCATCCTGTCATTCTCCTGGTCAGATAACCACCAATGTGTTGGCAGCTTACCTGCTCTTTGGTGGTCAAGGGAGGTGAGTCAGTGGTTCTACCCTGAATTGCACATTCAGGCCAATATAGTGCTTTTTAATGCACTGCCGTTGGCAGTAAGGAGAGCTGAACTGGGCTGGGAAGGGATTCCAGTATGGCCTTACGCAGGTGCAGAAGGAGCTGACCCTCTGAGCTGGCTGTTGGCTTGCAGAGACAAATCTCCATGACGGCTTGTCTTGTGATGTATTTGAGCAGTTAGAGCTTGGGGTACTCAGTCTCCTAGAGCAGGTATCTGAAGGATAAATGACATTTTGTTTTGAAACTATCCCATATAGACCCACAAGAAGTCAAACGGGGGCAGGACATTTACAGTAAATGGTAGGGCACTGAGGAATGTTGATGAAAGGAGAGACCATAGAACCATAGAAAAATACAGCACAATACAGGCCCTTCGGCCCACCATGTTGTGCCGGCCTTCTAACTACACCTAACACTATCTAACCCCTTCCTCCCACATATCTCTCTATTTTAAATTCCTCCATATGCTTACCTAACAATCTCTTGAACTTGACCAACGTATCAGCCTCCACCACCACCCCAGGCAGCGCATTCCATGCACCAACCACTCTCTGGGTGAAAAACCTCCCTCTGACATCTCCCTTGAACTTCCCACCCATTACTTTAAAGGCATGCCCTCTAGTATTGAGCATTGGTGCCCTGGGAAAAAGGTGCTGGCTGTCCACTCTATCTATTCCTCTTAATATTTTGTATACCTCTATCATGTCTCCTCTCATCCTCCTTCTCTCCAATGAGTAAAGACCTAGCTCCTTTAGTCTCTCCTCATAATCCATACTCTCTAATCCATGCAGCATCCTGGTAAATCTCCTCTGCACCCTTTCCAATGCTTCCACAACCTTCCTATAAATGAGGCAACCAGAATTGGACACAGTACTCTAAGTGTGGTTGAACCAGAGTTTCATAAAGCTGCATCATTACTTCGCGGCTCTTAAACTCGATCCCACAACTTATGAATGCTAACATCCCATAAGCTTTCTTAACTACCCTATCCACCTGTGAGGCAACTTTCAGTGATCTGTGGATATGAACCCCCAGATCCCTCTGCTCCTCCACACTTCCCAAAATCCTACCATTAACCTTGTATTCCGCCTTGGAGTTTGTCCTTCCAAAGTGTACCACCTCACACTTCTCCGGATTGAACTCCATCTGCCACTTGTCAGCCCAGCTCTGCATCCTATCAATATCCCTCTGTAAGCTTTGACAGCCCTCCACACTATCCACAACACCACCAATCTTTGTGTCATCTGCAAACTTGCTAACCCACCCTTCCACCCCCTCATCTAAGTCGTTAATAAATATCACAAAAAGTAGAGGTCCCAGAACCGATCCCTGTGGGACATCACTAGTCACAGCCCTCCAATCCGAATGCACTCCCTCCACCACAACCCTCTGCTTTTCTACAGGCAAGCCATTTCTGAATCCACATGGCCAAGCCCCCCTGGATCCCTTGGACTCTGACCTTCTGAAGAAGCCTGCCATGTGGAACCTTGTCAAATGCCTTACTAAAATCCATGTAGACCACATCTACTGCACTACCCTCATCATTTTTCCTAGTCACCTCCTCAAAGAACCCTATCAAGCTTGTGAGGCAAGATCTTCCCTTCACAAAGCCATGCTGGCTGTCCCTAATTAGTCCATGTTTCTCTACCGGGGGAGCCTATAGAATACTCCCAATAGAGTAACTACTCCTTTCTTGTTCCTAACTTCCACCTATATTGACTCTAGAGAGGATCCTTCTACATTATCCGCCCTTTCTGCAGCTGTAATAGTGTCCCTGACCAGTATAGCCACCCTTCCTTCTCTTCTCCCCCCTCCATCCCTTTTGAAACACTGGAAACCAGGAATATTCAATATCCATTCCTGCCCTGGTTCAGCCATGTCTCTAATAGCCACAATATCGCAGCCCCATGTACTTATCCAAGCTCTCAGTTCATCACCCTTATTCCTGATACTTCTTGCATTTAAGGCCTGGGGTCCAAATCCATAATTCCCTAAATGTGGCAACACCGGTCAATAGGGTGGTGAAGAAGGCACATGGCATGCTTGTCTTCATAGGTTGGGGCATAGAATACAACAGTTGGGACATTATGTTGCAACTTTACAAAACACTGGTTAGGCCACACTTGGAGTAGTGTGTGCAGTTCTGGTCGCCACACCATAGGAAGGACATGATTGAGTTGGAGAGAGTGCAGAGGACATTCACCAGCATGTTGCCTAGATTGGAGGACTCTGGTTATGGGGAGAAATTGCAAAGGCTGGTCTGGTTTTCCCTGGAGTGAAGGAGGCTGAGGAATGACCTGATAGAGGTATATAAGATTATGAGAGGCATAGATAGGGTAGATAGTCAGAATCTTTTGCTGTGGTAGTGGTATCAAAAACAAGAGGACATAGGTTTAAAGTAAGAGGGAGTTTTAAAGGGGATCCGAGGTGAAAGTTTTTTACACAGAGAGTGGTTGATATCGGGAGTGTGTTGCCAGAGGAGGTGGTGGAATCAGATACATTTTTAAGGTTTAAGAGGCATTCAGACAAACACTTAAATAGGCAAGGCATAACAGGATATAGAGCCAATGTAAGCAAATGGGATTAGTGTAATGGACAAAACGGTCAGCATGGATGTCGTGTGCCAGAGGCACCGTTTCTGTGCTGGACAACTCCATGACTCCATGAAAGTTAATTTAATCTGAAAGTTAATTTAAATAATAGCATTGATTTCACAGAAAGTCAATGGTGGTATAAAGTTGGCAACAAATAGTAGGACACAGGATCAGTTTCCGAGGAGGATCTAGAGGCTGCAAGAAGATGGGTGAACATATAGCCAACATTCGTGGCCTGGTTAGACTCACAGCTGTAAGGATTACTCCTTCTTCCATTCCTACAGACTAGAAATGTTTACCAATGCAAGGGGAAGACAAGCAACCAGAAACCTCCAATCATTAAAGTGACATCTGAGCAAGTATAATCTCCGCATGTGCACCTGTGCTCCTGCTTCCAGTGTGAGAGTTGTAAGTGTTACTCAGGGCAGCCCAGCCAGTAAAACGACAGGGCTAGCAGCAACTGCATACGAGAAGGCTTCTTCCTCATCCCAAGACAGGCTATTACAGAGATTTCTGTCTCTGCAAGCTAATAGGCACCTCAGAGGCAATAAGCTCATTCTACAATGGGTGTAATAGCCATGTGCATAAGGCATTCAGATTTGATCCAATATCAGCCCAGCTCAGCCCTCCTTAATGTCAATGCAGATGTGCTGAGTAACTTCCAAGGTAAGAATTTGCATTTCACTTTTCAATCCCACATTTTGGCTGGCTGGTTGAAACTATTCAAATTGTTATTGGTATTGGTCTATTATTGTCACAAGTACCGAGATACAGTGAAAAGCTTTTGTTTTGCGTGTTATCCAGACAGACCATTCTATACACAATTACATTGAGGTAGTGAAAAGGAAACAGAATGCAGAATATAGTGTTGCAGTTACAGAGAAAGTGCAGTGCAGGTAGACAAATAAAGTGCAAGGGCCACGATGAGGTAGATTGGAGATCAATAATTCATCTTTTAGCATATGAGCATATTAGCATTCAAGAGTCTGATAACAGTGGAATAGGAGCTGTCCTTAAGTCTGGTGGTTTGTGCTCTCGGGCATCTTCTGCCAGAAGGGAGGGGGGGGGAGAAGAGAAAATATCTGGGGTGGGAGGGAACCTCGATTGTGTTGGCTGCTTTACCAAGGCAGCGGGAAGTGTAGATGGAGTTGATGGAGGGGAGATTGGTTTGCATGATGGACTGGGCTGTGTTCACAACTCTCTAAACTTTTTGTGGTCTTGGGGAAAGCAAAGGGAGGCGTTTCCTACAAAGAGTGAGGGAAATAATTGCCCAGTTAGTTCAAGACCAGCACTGATAGCTCTCTCAGAGGTTGGCTGTGCATTGACAACAGTTGCAAACCTTGCCAAACATCCCAAGGCTGGCAATTAAAATAATTTAGAATCAGATGACCACAGAACTATACAGAATCCCAAAGGGCTGTGGAATAATTGTCTGCTCTTTCTGGCAGGGGACAGCCATACATTTGTTTTCTATTAGCCACATTGGAAATTAATTTATATCATTGTTGACCCAAAGGTGCTCCTCAGCTGCCAAAGGCTTGTTCCAGTGGCGTCATCCAGAGAGATGGGCTTTCTAAATTTAGAATGCAACAACATATTTATGATGGGTCATCTTGCAGCATCAGATAAGACAGACACTGGTGGCTTTCAACCTCAAAGGTGGCAGGCGAATCTGTATGTTTTAATAATTTCTTTAGTTGGGGTTTCTCTCATTTTCCTGTCAAATCCCAATCTGTTGGGAGAAGCCCTGAGGTTTCCCATTCCTCTGATTGTTGTGTAACCCTGAACTCATGGAACAAAGACATTCTTACTGCTGGGAATTTGAGCTAATCTACTCATGGATTGCTTTAATAAGGAAATCACAGGATTGATGTAATCGGGGGATCTTTACAAATCAGTTTTTCATAAGCATAACCTAGTGCAATCATTTTAGTAGATTCTGTTGCCTAGAAATTCCTCCCCAGTCAGTAGCACTGTATGTGCTAAATAATAGCAACAGTATGTCTCCAAAATTCATTGTGCCTTAATGTGCCTTAATGACTACCACCTGGTGGCTCTGACATCCGCCATCATAAAGTGCTTTGAGAGGCTGGTTATGGCACACATCAGCTCCAGCCTCCCAGACAACCTCGATCCATTGCAGTGCGCCTACCGCTGAAACAGTCCACAGTGGACATCATCTCCTTGGCCCTACGCTCATCATTGGAGCATCTGAACAGTAAAAACACTTGCATTAGACTATTGTTTATTGATTACAGCACCACCTTCAATATTGTAATTCTAAGCAAATTCATCTCCAAACTCATGGACCTGGGACCTCTTTGCAACTGGATTCTTGACTTCCTGACCGACAGATCGCAATCAGTAAGGATAGGTAGCAACACCTCCGCCACGATTCTCCTTAACACCCTGCTTTACTCCCAATATGACTGCATGGCCAGATTCTGCTCTAACTCCATCTACAAGTTTGCAGATGACACCGTAGTGGGCTGAATCTCAAATAACAATGGGTCAGACTGCAGGAAGGAGATAGAGAGCTTAGTGACATGGTGTCATGACAACAACCTTCCCCTCAATGTCAGCAAAAAAAAGAGCTGGTCATTGACTTCAGGAAGTGGGGGCGGTGCACACGCTACTGTTTACATCAGTGGTGCTAAGGTCAAGAGGGTTGAGAGCTTCACGTTCCCAGGAGCGCACATCACCAATAGCCTGTCCTGGTCCAACCATGTAGACGCTATGGCCAAGAAAGCTCACAGCGCCTCTACTTCCTCAGGAGGCTAAAGAAATTTGGCATGTCCCCGTTGACCCTCACCAATTTTTATCAATGCTCCATAGAAAGCATCCCATCCAGATGCATCACGGTTTGGGATGGTAACTGCTCTGTCAAAGACTGCAAGAAACTGCAGAGAGTTGTGGACACAGCACATCACAGAAACCAGCCTCCCCTCCATGGACTCTTGTCAACACTTCTTGCTGCCTTGGTAAACCAACATAATCAAAGGCACGACAGACCCCAGTCATTCTCTCTTCTCCGCCCTCCCGTCGGGCAGAAGATACAAAAACCTGAAAGCACATACCACCAGGCTCAAGGACAGCTTCCATCCCACTGTTATAAGACTATTGAACAGGACCCTTGTACAATAAGATGGACTCTTGACCTCACAATCTACCTCATTATGGCCTTGTACCTTATGTCTGCCTGCACTGCACTTTCTCTGTAACTGTAACACGTTATTCTGCATTCTGTTATTGTTTTCCCTTGTACTACCTCAATGTACTGTTGTATTGAAATGATCTGTCTGAATGGCATGCAAAACAAAGTTTTTCACTGGACCTCAGTACATGTGACAATAATAAACCAATTTGTATTGAAGCCAGCAGACCATGGATGTATTTCTAGGCAATCTCTCCCCACCATCCTCTGTGGCTAATATGCAGTCTCTGGAAAATAAAATTGAAGACCTCAGAGCAAGACTGCAGTACCAGAGAGATATCAGGGACTGTTGTGTACTCTGCTTTACAGACATGCTTCATGCCCAGCACTCCCTACACAGCGCTACAGCCTGAGGGCTTCATCATCCACTGCATGGACTGGATGGCAGCATCAGGTAACGGCAGAGGCGGCGGTGTTTGCTTCATGATTAACTCATCGTAGTGCACAGATGTGGCGGTTCTGTCACAGTCCTGCTTCCCTGAGCTGGAACATCTGGCAGTCGTGTCATCCGTTCTACCTGCCAAGGGAGTTCTCCACCGTCATCCTGGTAGCAGTGTATATTCCAGCCCTGGCAGATGTCAAGCTGGAACTGAAGGAGCTGAGCACCGTGATCAACAATCACGAGACAGCCCACCTTGATGCCTTCCCCATCATTGCAGGGGACTTCACCAGGCCAGCGTGAAGAAGTCTCTGACAAACTATCACCTACAGAACCAGAGGCGCCAACACACTCGATCACTGTTACACCTCCATGAAGAACACTTACCATGCCATCCCGCGCCCGCACTTTGGCACATCCAATCACCTGTCCGTACTCCTACTCCTGACATATAGGCAGAGACTGAGGACCACAGCACCAGTGGTGAGGACCGCGAACGTATGGTCAAGGGAGGTGGAGGAGCATTTACAGGACGGCTTTGAATCGGTGGACTGGACCATCTTCAGGGATTCATCTTCAGATCTGAATGAATATGCCACGCCCACCACCAATTTCATCAAGACCTGCGTGGATGAGTCTGCCGTCCAGAACATACCGAGTCTTCCCAAACCAGATGAACCAGGAGATTCGCAGTCTGCTGAGGCTAGATCTGTGTCATTCAAGACTGGCGATTCAGAACCCTACAAGAAGTCCAGATACGACCTACAAAAGGCCATCTTGAGAGCGAAAAGGCTCCGTGTGAAGTTAGGTTACACAGCAGCTGTGGCAGGGTTTGCATGTCATTACTTCCTATAAGCCAAAACCGAACAGCAGAAATGGCAGTGATGCTTCACTCCCTGATGAGCTCAACACCTTTTATGCACACTTTGAAAGGGAGAATAACACTACATCTGTGTGAATCCCCACAGCATCTGGCAACCCTATGATCTCTGTCTCGGAGATTGATGTCAGAACATCCTTCTTGAGGGTGAACCTTTGCAAGGCGTCAGGCTCCAATGCTGTACCTGGCAGGGTACTGAAAATCTGTGCCGACCAACTGGCTGGAGTGTTCAAGGACATCTTCAACCTCTCACTGCTGTGGTCAGAGGTTCCCACCTGCTTTAAAAGGACATCAATCATACCAGTGCCCAAGAAGAGCAGGGTGAGCTGCCTCAATGACTATCACCCGGTAGCACTCACATCTACTGTAATGAAGTGCTTTGAGAGGTTGGTCATGGCTAGAATTAACTCCTGCCTGAGCAAGGACCTGGACCCGCTGCAATTTGCCTCCCACCACAATAGGTCTACAGTGGACACAATCTCACTGGCTCTCCACTTGGCTTTGGAGCACCTGGACAACAGCAAAACATACATCAGGCTGCTGGTTATCGATTATAGCACCATCATCCCCTCAATACTAATCAACAAGCTTCAAAGCCTGGGCCTCTGTACCTCCCTCTGCAACTGGATCCTCAAATTCCTTATCAGGAAGTCAGTGCGGATGGGTAATAACATCTCTTTGCTGACAGTCAACACAGGCGCGTCTCAAGGATGCATGCTTAGCCCACTGCTCTACTCTCTCTACCCTCATGACTGTGTGGCTATGCACACAGCTCAAATGCCATCTATAAATTCACCAATGACACCACTGTTGTTGGCAGAATCTCAGATGGTGATGAGGAGGCGTACAGGAGTGAGATAGATCAGCTGGTTAAGTGGTGTCACAACAACAACCTCACACTCAACGTCAGCAAGACCAAGGAATTGATAGTGAACTTCAGGAAGGGGAAGTCAGGAGAACACACACCAGTCCTCATTGAGGGGTCTGAGGTGGAAAGGGTGAGCAGCTTAAACTTCTTGTGCGTCGACATCTCAGAGGATCTATCTTGGCCCCAACACATTGATGCAATCACGAAGAAGGCACGCCGGCATTTCTTCATCATTACAAGTTTGAGGAGATTTGGTGTGTCACCAAAGACAGTTGCAAATTTTGACAGATGTATGGAGGAGAGCATTCTGTCTGGTTGCATCACTGCCTGGTATGGCGGCTCCAATGCACAGGATCGAAAGAGGCTGCAGAGGGTTATAGACTCAGCCAGCTCCATCATGGGCACAACCCTCCCCACCATCAAGGACACCTTCAAGAGGCAGTGCCTCAAGAAGGCGGCATCCATCATTAAGGACCCTCACCATCCAGGACGTGCCCTCTTTGCATGACTACCATCAGGGAGGAGATACAGGAGCTCGAAGATGCACACTCAGCATTTTAGGAACAGCTTCTTCCCCTCCGCCATCAGATTTCTGAACGGTCCATGAACCCATGAACACTACCTTGTTATTCTTCTTTTGCACTATTTATTTATTTTTGTAACTTATAGTAATGTTTATGTCTTGCACTGTACTGCTGCCGCAAAACAACAAATTTCACAACATATGTGAGTGATAATAAACCTGACTCTGATACAATTGTCTCTTTCTGTTCACTAAGTCTTAGTTCAGTTTTAACATTAGTAGAGAGAAGTTAGGTATGGTTGGCATTTAACCTTAGTGACTTTGGGGCTTCAGGCGGAGATGTTGGAGCAGGGTGTAAATTATTCATCTGCTGTAGGAAGTGCAGCATGTTTCACAGCAGTTGTGTTGCAAGTGTATATTTTATCGTCCAATAATTCAAAAGTGTATAGACCATGTTAACTGTGGTAGTTCAAAATAGCAACCGTGACTTAACGTGAAATAGAAAACAAAATCAAATGAAAAGACAATTCTTAAATCAGTTTCATATGCAATCTGGTTTAATAGGGTAACATTTTACTGTGTTTCGTGCAAGTATCTCTCCTCCTTCCTACCAAACTGAAAAACAAAAATAAATAGATGCTGGAAATCAGAAATATGAACAGAAAATGCTGGAAACACTCAGCTGCTGATCTAAGTAACCCACAACTCCGCATTCCCATCTACCCATGGTAACCTTTTAGCCTCTTGCTTATCAAGAAGCTCTCTACAGAAACTGTTGGAAACACTGTGAAGTGAAAAAGTTAACATTTCTCATTCGGGTTTGCCTCTGGAGGTGACTTGTCTTTGAAGTTGAAAGTGCTTTGAAAGAATAAATATGGAGAAAATATTTTCACTAAAGGAGGAGCAGTCCCAAAACTAGGGGCCAAAATAAAATATTTATTGATAGATCCGGGTGGAAATTCAGGAAAAACATCTACCTGTGGGGGATGATTAGAATGTACAACTGGTTCAAATAAGTAGTAAGTTAAGGCAGTTGGGCTTCAAATGTTTTAGGGGAAATTAGTTAAGTGCACCAGATAGAAATGGATAGAAGATCATGGATAGACAATATAAAATGACGTGGAGAGTGGGGTGCAGTGCGGAGGCTTGTGGGCAGCAAAGAGTTGCTGGGGCAAGGTTTTGGTGTTGTGAAGCTCTGGCAATTCACTGATGTAACAACTTCAGTAACATATAAAGGAAAGGGACTCCATGTTCATTATTAAGAGCACCAGAGTCCATTAGGTCATTGTAATGAGAATGAACTAAAGTGATGGGAATTGAACTGCACTTAATAAGTAATTAATCTGTTCACATAATATCCCTTACATCCAGTAACATAGCAACATGCACACATTAATTATTGCTGGTGAGCACAATGAGTGAAGCTTTTTCGTTCTGACAGTATAGGTTTTCCTGTGTTATATTGCAATATTTGTAATTAATTCTACTAAGTGTCTCTTTCATCTTGTCATCCTGCTGGTAAAAGACAGCAGTGGCTTAAAGTGAATTCTGAGATGATATTATATGTAGTTTAAGAAGTGTCATTTAGTACCAAAATTTTCAGCAAATGGTAAATACAGGGCTGTCAATTAATCACTGCCGACACGTGATTAATAAGCTCAGAAATGTTTTCTTTTCAAGTTAATTGCATGCCCTCACTGCAGTTATCAAACATGGCCCAGCACATTGCCTTGGACATCAGCCCACAGACACTCCCACTGCTGGGTCCCTGTTGCCTCAGCCCCAACTCACACTGTATTGAATCCATGGCTCAGGGACAATGGCAGGGCCCAGCTGACCCAAACTTGCTGATGTCCAGGGAAAGGCTTAAGAGGCCCAGGCTCCAACTTGTCCTTCACCTGAGAGAGGGAGAAGTAGGGTAAAGGGGAAGAGGAAAGAGAGGTGGGAGAGAGGCAGGGAGATGAGGGGATAGACAGAGAGGGAGGAAGGAGACAGAGAGAGAGAGAGAGAGGGGGAAGGGAGGGATGAGAGAGAGTGAATGGAGAGTGATCATTCAAAAATATAGACATTCTTTTATTGCTTAACCTTGTGATTTAAAATCACAATTATTTTGTTAATCATGATTTTTTATGTTTTACAGCCCTAGATAGAAATAAAATTTCCATACTGCAGAAATTGCAAGCAAAGTTGAAATTGTGTTGCTTCATATTATTAGCAAGTGTAATGATGGAAGGCAGGAATTTTAAAAGGGATCTGAAGGGCAAATTGTTTACACTCCTTACATTATTTTAATAGGATTAATACTCTTTTTAAGAAAATGACAGTAATCACCAAAATAAATGAATTTCATGCAGAAGTGAGAAGTTATAAATGGGAACTCTGCTCTAATCAATTACTTGTTATTTGTTGTATTCCTTACCATTGTAGGAGTGAGGTGGGTTTTGTAGCTTTAGGTCATGGCTAAACTGCAGCAAACCCAATCTTTTGACCACAGCAGGATTGTTTCTGCAGAATAATGGAGCAGAGAATGGATATGCAATGTCAGTGATGTGCTTATCATCAGTCAAGTGACTGCTCCAGGCATGAACGTCATCTCCATACATGTGGAGAATTATGCTTTCACTACATTGCAGCTATAACTTTGCTCATGAATGGGCTCGTGACACAGTGCTAAGGCCAACTCGGGCCACAGCTGAGTTCATCGATCCTAGAAAATGGGTGGTATCTGCCTGTGCTCCTCAAAGGAAACTGCAATACATCAAACTGTGTAATTCAGGAGTACAGTTACCTTCGTCTGTGTATTGACTGATATCCCAATGGCTACCCCTCACTAGCAGCATGGATAAGATTACATGGTAGTGTTTCCCTCCCCTGCCCTAATTCATCCCAACACCTTTCATCTGAACAGCCCATAATAATTTTCTCTGTTTATTTTCTGAAGTAACCCCATTAACATTAAAGCTCGAGGTCAGGCTCTGACAATACCGTTGGATCAAGCTCTACTGGTTCACCTGGTTTGTTGAACATTAGACCTTCGGTAAATCAGAAGTGGGCCATAAGTGACGTCACTCTGTTCCCTAAAATTTGTAAGTCTGTTCAGGAGGTTGAGTGACATAAGGAATTAAATGATAGACTACAAAGCATAACAGAGGAGAAAAGTGGGTAGGAGCTGTGATGCTTAGGTTTTTTTAGGATATTTTACAGTACATCTAAAATATCTGTTGAAAAAATATTATATGTTTCTTTAACAACCTCCTCATCTTGGCTAATAATTATCCTTCAATCAACATTCACTAATGCATACTTTTGAGTTATTATCACATCGTTGTTTGTGATACTCTGTGTAAGTTGACTGCCATGCATCTTAGGTTACACAGTCATTACCCTTCTGAATCTATTTCAATGGCCTCAGTCACTTTCAGGTTATCTAAGGTTGTGAAGTTGCTATAGAAATGCAACCTTATCTTAACATTGTAGAATACATCTAATTGAAGACAGATAAAGATCAAAAGAAGTAGTTATTAGGATAGTTAACCAAAATCTTGGTTAAAGAAATAGATTTAAAGAATGCCTCTGAGGAGGAGAATGAAGCAAGATGAGTTTGAGAGATTTAGTTCAAGTTTATTGTTGTCATAAGCATAATACACAGGGCATAGATGCTATGAAAATTAGCTTTTTGCAGCAGCAGTACAGTACATTACAAGACAAACATAAGTTAACATAAACTTAAATTAGCAGGAAGGATTTAGGGAGGAAATTCCAGAGTTATGGGTCCAGGCAGCTGACAGTCTGGCTGCCAACAATGAGGTGAAGAAAGTTAGGGAAGCAGCAGAGGCCAGAATGTCAAGAAAGCAACAAGGTCTGTAAGGCTGGAGGAAGTCACAGGATCGTACAATGAGTAGGATGGGTAATCTAAAAATAAAATAGCTGGCTCAAGGAGCACAAGTTGACAGAAGTATAAGAGCAGAAATGTTTTATTATTTGGGCTCAGAAAATTGCTTAAGGAAACTGTTGTATGAAATCCATCTCAGAAGAAATAGGGATCTGGACATTAGATCATGATTCACTTGGAAAGCAGCTTTGAGGCTGCCTGTTTTCATCAGCGCATTTTAACAGAAGCTGTATTTGTTTATGGTGTTTAATATAGAAAGAGCGAAATAATGAATTATGATTCCTCACAATATTTTTTTTTATATTTTCAATTCCTCTCACATCATGCACTGGTTAAACATCTGAAGAACCAACACCTACAGCAACATCTAGACACAGTGCAGAAGGAATTTATTGTATTTAACAGAGAGAGGTAGGTCAACTCTGTGTGCAGTGTGATGGTTTGATCATGGTTTCTATATTTATTAATAAATCTACTGTGTAATATCTTCAATTCTTCTTGGTCTTATGCAATGATGTGCTTGGATTTTGTTTTGAGTTATAAAAATTCTTGCTCTTGTTTTTTTTACTGTAATGCTGCATTCATAAACACTGTTCTCTGAGCAATGATGAAATCTGTCCCAGTCCTCAAACTTCTTGGTGTGCTTCCATGGAAATTCCTTTATATGGAAGCACAACATTACATCTTTCAGCTCTTCGCTGGTTGTTATGCCCATTCGAACTCCAGTTTCATTACTTGTGTGACTTCAGAAAGGAGACATCTGATATTTCAATGTCAATTGAATAGGGAAAGACATAGGTCGAATCAAAGGGTAAGGGATTAGATTTTAAGGGTTGTTTGGTTGCTGGAACCAATTCTCTCAAAAAATTAGCTTCAGTACCAAAAGCTAATGGTCTATTCTTTAAAGCATTTGACAGTTCCTGAAGTCCATTGTATCCAGTTTCTCCATCTTTACCATTTTTGCATTTTTACATCATTTTCATTCTTCAACTTTCTGTACTTATAATATCCCTTATTTTCTGAAGAGATTGTGTTGGGTTTTACATGTCTAGCCAAGAAGAAATATAACCCTTTGTTCTTCTTTATGTACTGATTACTTATCTCCTTAACTGCTCCCATTTCAGGTGTAGCTCCTTCCTTTGTTATTTATAATACTTTCGCAAAAGTTGGGGAGTTAAATTTGGTCCTTGTTGAACAGGTGTGCAGGGACCACTGTATAGTTCTCTCACACCCGCTGCTTCCAGTACTGGCAGTCTGCCAATTTTACGCAGTCAGCTTATTGGCATGATTCCTGCATCCAACCAGGTGATTATTGGCTGCATGCCTCAGTAGTGAGCTTTTACATCCTTGGTGGCTCTTGCCATTTATAGACAGCCCACTCCTCATAAAGAGGAGGGAAACTGTGTCGGCAAAGTGGGTTTGGAGGGGGGGGGGGGTTCTTTCAAAAGCCATTCTACCCCTACAGTCCTTGAGCAGTGGCATTATTTAGAGAAGGCAGGCTCTAACATCTTCCAACATGGAAGGAAGACCAGGTAGGAGGGAATAGCTATGTCGGCACAACATTGTGGGCCAAAGGGCCTGTTCTGTGCTGTACTGTTCTGTGTTTAACATTGCAGAGAAGGCCATTATGGGCGAGGAGGAGGAGAGATAGGATTGATCCAGAGGCAACTTGCAAAGGCAGAGAAAGCAGATAACCCAGCAGGCCATGGCAAGGAATGAGGTCCCAAGAACCTGGTGGGTTGCAAGAAGTTCAATGAGTGTCCGAGGTCAATGAAATCATCTTGAAATGCTGTGTCCCACCAGTCACACCAGTAGCTTCCACCACTGGTCAGTGCAACATGATGCATTAACTTAGCTGCCGTCAGTCACTGTCAATCAGGACTGCTGTCTCACATCCATATGTTTCACCATGTCCTCACACAACATTGCTCCAGGCCTTAAACCCACATCTTACGTCCTGCCAACTACTCCACCATGTTGCCATCATCAGCCAGATATTCTTCTCCATCCTCCAATCACTTCTCAGGTACCAGGTGCAGATGACATACTTCCTTGCCCCCACCTTCTCTATCCACCCTGTCATTCTCCTTCCTGAGAACCAGGAACCTCAATGTGTCCAGGGATGGGAGTTGGGGGGGGGGGGGGTGGTGAGGATGAGGAGGGTGGAGAGCAAAAATACAGTAAAAATGTAGACACACCATCCCCTGGTTGAACATTCACAGCCCCCAGCCTAGATATGTTCTACCAGCCACAGGAGAGTGCTGCCAACAAGCACTGGGACAGGCAAGACCAGGGTGATTAGTTAATATTTCTATGCTTTGATTTACAGATTTAGCTTGTTCTGTGTTGGGCTTTTCTGATGCATTGTGACTGTGTGCAAGCTGTGATGGTCAACAGCAGAGGAAAGGTAATGTGAGGGATTGTGGGAATGGAGGCTTGTGACACTGTTGAGTGGTATTACCAACAGATCAACCTGGTCTCAATTGCCCCGGGTACTAAATAAGTACATCTGTCTTTACTGAAGATGATGCTGCTGGAGTCTTGACAGGAGAGAGAAAAACTGTTCCCATTGGCGGAAGGGTCAAGAGCCAGGGGACATAGAATGAAGTCAAAAACACCAGAAGTGACAAGAAAATAAATATTTTTACACAGCAACTGCCAGCGAAAGTAGTGGAGGCAGTTTTAACTGTAGCGTTCCAAAAGGATCTGGATAAGTTATTGGAGGAGAAAGGTTCTGCAGGATTATGAGGAGAGGGGTTGATCTTTATAAAGAGCAAGTACAGACAATGAGCCAAATGGCCTTCTCCCTTGTGGTAGATCATTCTGTTTCTGCTTCGATGCAAAAACTGGTTGTGGTAGAGTTGGGGGTGCTGTGGTGGGGTGCAGGGATATGCAGCATTCAGCAAGTTACCTCTTATCATAGAGTTATAGGGTTATACAGCTCGGAAGCAGGTTCTTCAGCCCAATTCATCCATGCCAACCAAGGTATCTTATCTGACCTCGTTCCATTGGCCCAAATCCTCTAAACCTTTTCTGTCCATGCACCTGTCTTAATGTCTTTTAAACATTGTAATTGTACCCACCTCTACCACTTCCTCTGGCAGCTCAATCCACATACCCACCACCCTCTGTGAAAAAGTTGCCCTTCAGGTCCATTTTAAACTTTTCCCTTTCACCTTAATCCCGTGCCCTGTAGTTTTAGTCTCCCCTATCTTGGGGCAGAAAGACTGTGACCATCCACCTTCTCTATGCCCCTCATGATTTTATATACCTCTATCAGGTCACCACCCAGCTCCTACACTCCAGGGAAAACACTCCCAGCCTATCTAGCCTCTCATTATAACTCAAGCCCTCCAGTCCCAGTAATACCCTTGTGAATCTTCTCTGCGCTGACAGCTTACTGACATCTGGGCGACCAGAACTGCACACAATACTCCAAGTGTGGTCTCCCTACCCTGCCCTGTACTCCAGAGTGGTCCACCTTTGAGATTCACTGTCACAGCACCCCAGTGGCCTGCTGTTGAATTCCATGGGACAGCATGGCTTTCATTGGAGGCATGCTGCCTGGGTGTGCATGGGTCGTACACCAAGGTACTAACCCAGGCCTTCAGTCCTGTCACCTGGTAGCCATTCTTTGGTTTACTGTGGTGCCTCAAATGCAGAAGCCACAACAGACTGCCACAGAATGAAGACATGATTGCTGCCAGGGCACTGAGCACTGAGCTGCGTGACCTCGCCTTACCACCTGAATGCTGAGGGAGTGGAATCTCTATCAGCTGTAGTATATGTCATAGCTGATGTGCAGAGCTCAGCGCGTGCAGCCAGTGCCATACTTCAGTAAGGTCATGTTATAGTACTGCAGTGGTTTCATCCACTGTTTCCCACAGAGGGTTAGGTGGGAGGAGTCTGGGTAGATACGATCTCCTGCACTGCACGGCCTCCACTCACTCTCCCTATACACTGCACTCCAAGAGGAACTCCTGATAATGCAGCCAGGTCTGGACACCTGCTTTGTGCAGGAGATCCTTCACTATACTTTGCAAACACTTGCAGCATTATACAAACAGCCAGTAGTAAATGGCAATCAGTACCTGACACGGCAAGGAGCTAGTTATGGTGCTTCCTGCTGATAAATATGTTTCCAGCTCAGAGAGGTTAAAAGAGAAAACTAGCTGGAGCTTTGGCTGTGATCTGCTTTCTCTGCATCCTTATGGCAGGTGACAGCTGCCATGCATTAGCATCGTCACCAGACTGACAGCAGTGCAATGCATGCCGCCAATGCCCATGTTACATCAGATGCTACTTTGGAAACAATTCCTATAGACTTAACTCCCATGGTGTAGACCTGAATTCCTCAAGCCTTCCTTTCATCTTTTCCATTGGATATTAGTTTACTGTTAGATCAGGGAAGGATAGCGTAAATCCTTAATTCAGCATCAAGCCCAAGTCTGTTGAAAGCAGGAATCGCTAGACTAGAAAAGTAATCTGGTTTGCCTTCTACCACCTTGGTTTCAGTAGATACTCACAGACGGGACGAGAGCCAGGGCAGGATTTTCAGATGGGAAACATAGAAGTGTTTCCAGAGATCCTGTCGAACTTAATGAAACGTTGGGAGGAGGTTTAGGTTGAGCATACAGAGGAAACCAACACTGTCACGGGGAGAATGTGTAATGTGTAAACCACACACAGACAGTACCCGAGACCAGGACCAAACCCTGGAGCTGAGAGGCAGCAGCGCTAATTTTTGCAGATTTCTTTTTCATCCACCATTTGTATCACATTACATTTTTGATCTGCAAGTATCTGCCAAGTGTGTTCCAGTCCTTCTGTATCTTTGTCTCTTCAGCCCGCTGCCTCTTCTACCTATCACCTCTGAGCTTATTACATCTTCTCCCCCACCCACCTACCTTGCCCCTCTCACCTGGATTGGCCTATCACCTGAACTCACCTATCCCCTGCCTCTGTGTGCTCCTCCCCCTCTCGCCATCTTCTTATTCTGGATTCTGCCCTCTTCCTTTCCAGTCTTGATGAAGGGTCTCAGCCCAAAACGTTGACTGTTTATTTCCTTCCATGAATGCTGCCTGACCTGCTGATTTCCTCCAGTACTTTTTGTGTATTGCTCCAGATTGCAGCATCTGCAGAATTTTCTGTGTCTCTTCAGCTGTGTAGTCTCCTTCATCCATGAGTTCTCCGTCATCTGCAGATTTAGCCACAATGTCTGTGGCATTTTAGTCTTCGCAAAAGAGGTCCCACAGCAGCTTTGTACTTTTACCCCCAGTAACATTCCATCAGCAGGAAAACCATCTACACACCATGACTCTCCCTAAGAAACTTCCACTAATTCCCTTACCCATTATTCTTAGCCACGCTGGAATAATGTTTCTCTGAAATTTAGAAATCTGATAGGAATGTTACTGCGGTTCAATCCCTTACTACTGAGTCACCAATCTCAAATTAAAGTCGAGTTTATTGTCATATGCACAAGTGCATGTATGCACAGGTGCAATGAAAAACTTACTTGCAGCAGCATCACAGGTCTGTGAGCACAAAGCAAGGGGTGCACCACTGGTGCCATTTGTACCATCCACAGGATGCACTGCAGCAACCCACCAAGACTCCTTGGACAGGACCTTCCAAACCCACAACCTCTACCAGCGAGAAGGACAAGGGCAGCAGAAGCTTGGGAACACCACCGCCTGGAAGTTGCTGTCCAAGCCACACTCCATTCCAACTTGGAATGATATCGCCATTCCATCATTGGGTCAGAATCCTGGAACTCCCTCCCCAGCAGCATCCCACACCTCAAGGACTGCAGCAGTTCAAGAAGGCAGCTCACCACCACCTTGTCAAGGGCAACTAGGGATGGGCAATTAAATGCTGGATCAGCCTGTGAAGCCCACATCCCTTGAATGAAAACACACACACACACACACACACACACACACACACACACACACACAAACACACACACTGGTTATTATTATGACATGGCCATGTGGGATGGATTTTCTGATTTTTCTCCAGCTGAGCTTTTCTTGGAATACACACCTGACCTTGGTTCTAATTGCAAAATTAAGTACTGTTGAGAAACCAGATTACTCATGCATAACATGTGAATCCCAGTTGGCAGATCTCATGAACTGATGTGTCTCACGCAACCTCATGCAATGTTAAATTAAGTCACAGTTACTGAGCAAATTTGAGCAATAGTGTATCTCTGGCTGCGCCTTTCACCTACAATATTGCTTATTTCTGAAGGCCTTTTCGCAATTCATCTTTCGCAATCTGGGCATCACTGGCACGGTCAGCATTTCTGACCCATCCCTATTGCCCTTAAGAGGTTGAGGGTGAGCAGCCTTATTGAATCTCTGCAGTCCTTCTGGTCAATATGCTCCCATAGTGTTGTTGCAGAGGGAGTTCCCAGACCAGTGACGATGAAGGACTGGTGAGCAATATATTTCCAGCAGTAGGGTGGTGTGCATCTTGGAGGGGAACCTGCAAATGGTGGTGTTCCCATGAACTTGATACCCTGGCCCTTCTTAATGGTTATGTGGCAGTACCCGCAGTGCATTGTGTAGATGGTACACTGCAGTCACTGTGGTGGGGGGATGAGCGCTTAGGGTAGTGGATGAGTACAATCAAGTGGGTTGCTTTATCTTGGGTTGTGTCGAGCTCCTTGAGAGTTGGTGGAGCTGCACTCATCCAGGTAAGTGGAGAGTATTCCATCATGCTGCTGATCTGTGAAACATGTCAAATTATATCATCGTGTTTCAAAACTGATGTTAAACATTGGCTTCTCTGAACTAGATCAAAATCTTTCAACCCTAAGATCATTAGGAATTATTGGGCCAAAGCTTGCTTCCAGCAGCAACCCATCAATATTTCGGCCTAATTGGTGTGTGTAAACTTACCATTTCCTGTCCGCCACTGTGAACTTGCTCTTTGAAGCTATTCTAATCTTGAATGGCAACACAGTGGCATGGCCCTGCTGATGTAAAATGTGTCCCATTGGGGGAGAAGTAAAGAGGGTGTCAGAATAAGCCCAGCCCCAAATTAGATGAAATTACAGAACACTAAAATCTGTTTTCTCACACAATGCACTAATTCCTTTAATTAAATGCTTATTTTCTGTAATAAACCTATTTTCAGCAATGTTAGTAGAGCAAGGATTATTATTCTGGATATTCACTACTGGAGACATTGAGGAATATTTTTGCTCAAATTTTAATTTAGTATTTTGTTTTTAAACATAGTGCTGGTTCACGGATGCATCTGCATTCTGCGTGATGCAATATGCTTGAAATAGCAACCCAAGGAGGGAAAAAGGACTCATAAAGGAACTTTAGGCACATTTTGGTCTTCAGTGCCAATCCCAGGCCCTTAAGATTTTTTGTCAGGTTGCTGCCCTCGAGTTCATGTATATATAAATGTCTGGAAATGAATCCCCAGTCAGTAGCACCCAATGCATTATACAATATTGATATCACATTGTATTCCTGCCAGCGAAATTCATTCCTGAAATTAATATCTAGGCAATAATACTTGCTGACGCTACACAAGAAAATCCTCCTATTCAATCGTTTTAATGCAATGAAAATTAAATCTTTTAGTCATGAAGAATTATTTCAGTCAGAGTGCGTTAGCCCAGTTATTTTCCATGTGTAATGTCTGTGGTTTTGTTTCATTCTCTGCTTCATCTCATTGTCAGATTTGATGCATGCAAATACAGAAGATGGTTACACAGGCTTTTGTCTCTTTCATTAGAAACACACCGCTTTGGAGGCAGTTAGATAATACAAATGTGCAACAGGGCAAGTACAGTAATTGGCAGAACCAGTTGTGGAGTATTTGATGGCATCCTGTTGCAGCCAATGTCTAGTGCACACTGTAGAAGGATGAGACAGGCTAATTCACGTGAAATTCCAATCATTACAACTACACCCAATAGGCCTCTCCATTAGTCAGTTAAGGGTTATAAACTGCTCCTGGGGCTTGAGCATGAAAGTTAGGATCACAGTTCATGCACTGCTGCAGGAACAGCAACACGTGGTGCCATCTTTCGGCTGACACTCAGCTCTGGTCCATCTGCTTTCTCAAGGGGATGTACAAAACTCCCAAGATGCCCAGAACAATAACCTCACTGAAATATATGTACATTATGATATTGCCCCTTGTTGGATCTTGCTGTACTCCCTTTGGCCGTCATATTCCCATTGAGAGAAGAGATTACACTTCAGAAATATTGCTTTGTTTGAAATTCATGGGATTGTGCATGATGCTGTATAAATGAAGGTCTCTCTGTGATATGTTTCTGCTCATTGGTTAATTAAGCGCTCAGCAACTGGTGACTTTCTCTCTCCTGGTGGCACCCAATAAGAAGAGTCTTAAGAAGCTAATGAAATTGCTGCTTAGTTTTCCCTGCAGAAACACATTCACAGTGGTGCAGCTAATAGAGCTGCTGCCTCACCGCTCCAGCAATCTGGATCCGATCCTGACCTCTAGTGCTGTCTGGGCATGGGTTTCCTCGGGGGCTCCAGTCTCCTCCCAGATCCCAAAGACATGAAGACATTGGTAGGTTAACTGGCCACTGTAAATTATCCCTAGTGTTGTAGAATCCAAAGGGAGTTGATGGGAATGTTGGGAGAATAAAATAGGTCAGGGTAGCATTAGTGTAAATACGGGAGCTTGTTGATTCGTGTGGACTCGGTGAGCCAAAGGACCTGATTCCACGCTGCATTCCATGACTTAGTGAGTAAATGTTTAAGGTCCACATGTTTAGGGACCAGGCTTAAGGAGACTTAAACCTGGTCCTTAAACTGATAGGTGCCTGTTCACGTTGTTGAGCCATGGGAACGGCGAATTCTGCATAACAAAATCAGAGCTGGGTATTTACAAGAAGAACAAAGGGTAACAGAAATCTGTAATTCCTCTCTCCCCAGAAAGCTGGAGAGGGCTAACTGAAAATGGAAACTTGAACCATAGAACCATACAGCACAAAACAGGCCCTTCGGCCCACCATGTTGTGCCATCCATCAGACCACCCTCACACTACCTAACCCCTTCCTCCCGCATATCCCTCTATCTCACATTCCTCCATATGCCTATCCAACAAGCTCTTGAACCTGTTCAATGTATCTGCCTCCACCACCACCCCAGGCAGTGCATTCCATGCACCAACCACTCTCTGGGTGAAAAACCTCCCTCTGACATCTCCCCTGAACCTCCCACCCATAACCTTAAAGCCATGACCTCTCGTCTTGAGCATTGGTGCCCTGGGAAGGAGGCGCTGACTGTCTACTCTATCCATTCCTCTCAATATTTTCTATACCTCTATCATGTCTCCTCTCATCCTCCTCCTTTCCAGTGAATAAAGCCCTAGCACCTTAAGCCTCTCCTCATATTCAATACTCTCCAATCCAGGCAGCATCCTAGTAAATCTCCTCTGCACCCTCTCCAACACCTCCACATCCTTCCTATAATGAGGCGACCAGAACTGAACACTGTACTCTAAGTGTGGCCTAACTAGAGTTTTGTAAAGCTGCATCATCACCTCGCGGCTCTTAAACTCAATCCCGCGACTTATGAAAGCCAACATCCCATTGGCCTTCTTAACTGCTCTTTCCACCTGTGAGGCAACTTTCAATGAACTGTCAATATGAACCCCCAGATCCCTCTGCTCCTCCACACTGCCAAGTACCTTGCCATTCACCCAGTACTCTGCCCTGGAGTTTGTCCTTCCAAAGTGTACCACCTCACACTTCTCCGGATTGAACTCCATCTGCCACTTGTCAGCCCAGCTCTGCATCCTATCAATGTCCCTCTGTAAGCTCCAACAGCCCTCCACACTATCCACAACACCGCCTATCTTAGTGTCGTCTGCAAACTTACTAACCCAGCCCTCCACCCCCTCATCTAAGTCATCTATAAGTATCACAAAAAGTAGAGGTCCCAGAACCGATCCCTGCCGGACACCACTAGTCACTGCCTTCCAATCCGAGGGCACTCCTTCCACCACAACCCTCTGCTTTCTACATGCAAGCCAATTCCTAATCCACACAGCCAAGCTTCCTTGGATCCCTTGGCCTCTGACCTTCTGAAGAAGCCTACCATGAGGAACCTTATCAAATGCCTTACTAAAATCCATGTAAACCACATCCACAGCACTACCCTCATCAATCTTCCTGGTCACCTCCTCAAAGAACTCTTATCAGGCTTGTGAGGCAAGATCTTCCCTTCACAAAGCCATGCTGGCTGTCCCTAATCAGTCCATGATTCTCAAGGTGTTCATAAATCCTATCCCTTAGAATCCTTTCTAACAGCTTACCCACCACAGACGTGAGACTCACCGGTCTGTAATTCCCTGGCCTATCCCTATTACCTTTTGACAGGGGAAGGAAGTGAATTGAATAAAATGAAGTTAAGGTACAGATCATTCATGATTAAATAGAACAATGAAGAAGACTCAAAGGCTGCCTGACCTCTTCCAGTTCCTGTGTTCTACAATTGGTTAATGGCTTCCCGCTGACAAAAATGCAAAAAGTATGTAATTTCCTGTCACTGCCAACTTGCTCCTTGATGCATTCAGAACAGCCGACAGAATCTGAAAAGATCTCAGACAGATTAATTAATTACACTAACACTTTGCTTTCAGAAATGTTTTGGTATTCTCTGATTGTCGTGTTTTCTTGGGATTCTGCGAAAATGACTACTCTGAACTCAAAGCCCGCTGTCGCTCTCACAAGGAGTTGCACAGTTTGATGCTAAGAATGGCGGCGGTAATCACTCACACAAACAGCCTGCTTTCTAGGAGGTTACTTAATTTGTGCAAAAGGCTGAGCTAACTTGGTTGAGCTGCACCAGCTGTAATGAATTTTAATTCTTTTATTTCGTGTGTGATCAGTTTAATAACTTGCCACTCAGCAACACAGTAACTGCATCAGCCCCAGTTTAGTCATTCTGATTTCTTCAGCAGAAGATAGTTGTACCTGTTTTAATGTATTTTTTACTGCTTAAAATATATATTGCTTCCAAAATGTAATGACCCAGAAATTCAATTGCAACCATTGTTGTTGCACTGAAATGTGGCTAAGATCCAGTGTAAAGTAACATCAAAATGGTTTACACCCAGAAATAGGATCTTGCCCAGTCTCACATGTCCCCCTCAAGTCTGAGCAGCGGGAGGGAAGATTGTTGATCAGCCCTGCCAGGCACCTCCCCACCACAGCAACAACACACACTCTGGCTGCCACAGAGGAGAAACAGGCTGCAGGGAGAGTGGCTCCTTGTCAATGCAATACATGCCAGAAGGAAGGTCCTGGGTGCCGGGGGGCAGATGACCTGCCAAGCCCACCATAGAGATGTACAGAGATATGGCAGGGAAACAGGCCCTACGGCCCACTGAGCCCACACCATCAAGCACCTACTTACATTAATCCAACCCATACCCATTTGACTCTTCCTGCATTTTTACCAACTCTCCCCAGTTTCTACCACTCACCTACATACTGGGGGAAATTTACAGTGGCCAATTAACAGTAGCCACATCTTTGTGATGTGGGAAGAAACAGGAAGACCCCGGGGGGGTGGGGGTGGTACCCACAGGGTCACAGGGAGAACATGCAAGCTCTACACAGATAACGCCCAAGGTCAGGATTGAACCCAGTTCGCTGGAGCTGTGAGACAGCAGCTGTGCCACCCATAAGAGGACAGGGACAGGATGTGATCACAGTCGCCTCCACCAGGAGTCTTGTCAGATTCCTCATAATAGAGCAATGTAGAATGAAGTTTCGTGATCACACAGTCTGTCATGGTGGCCTACACATCACTGTTTTCACCCGTAAGTGTGCTGCCAGCTTATTCAGGAGATACAGAGGAGTTGTAGCAAGTCAGCTCAGTAATTGGAGCAGGGATTCACTGTTTCGTTCAAGTGTTATATTCCGTGCAGGTGGATCTGCAGAGCAGGATGTGACGGCATTTTCTGCGTCTTCATCTTCTTCCCTCCTGGCCTTACACAATGATGTTAAGAATTGTAGTGTGGAAAGTCAATTAGTTTGATTTGTGAACTTATATTTTGAACATAGAACAGTACAGCACAAGAACAGGCCCTTCAACCCACAATGTCTGTGCCGACCATGATGCCAAATTAAACTAACCCCACCTTCCTATGCCTCTCATAACTTTATATACTTCTATCAGGTCGTCCCCTCAGCCTCTGATGCTCCAGAGAAAACAATCCAGGTTTGTCCAACCTCTCCTCATAGCTAATACTCTCTAATCCCGGCAACATGGAGTCATAGAGCACTACGGCACAAAACATCCTGGTGAACTTCTTCTGCACCCTGTCTAACACTTCCACATCCTTCCTGTAGGCTCCTTTTGATAATCAGCCCTCTATGAGGAAGTCCCTTCTATCCCATCCCATGCCTGCCCCTCCCATGGGAGATGTTGATGCAGAGTAGGGATATCTGCCTGGCAACCACCGCTTTCCTCCTAGTCCTCCTCTGTCCTCCGCCTTGGGCTCCAGAGCTCTTTGTCCTTTCTCCTTCTACTGTGGCTCTGTCGTAGTTTCGTAAGGTTATACGGAATGCAGCAGTTTGACAATGAAGTCACTGCGTCTGCTTGGCATCTCCTGCAAGACTGATGCCGTCATCTTCAGGAAACACATGGCACTTTGCTCTGCCATCCTGGCTCTAGTTGTCCTGTGTTCAGATGTTGTAGTTAATGCCTTGTGGCATGAGGAGCCAGGGAAGGGGAGCCCTTGTCCTTCAGTATCCATCCCTATGAAAATGTCTGAGTGTGAGGACTTCCAGAAACATGGTATTCACCGAGAAAAAATCCTTCTCATCCTCACATTGAGTGAGTGGTATCCTTTCATGTGTGGGTTATTGAGGAGATCCTTCATGGGCATACAAATCCTGTCCATGGCTGCCCATTCTCGTGGGAACCCAGCAATACTGGCAAATCCCAGTGCCCGTGATGCCACCTGGAGATGAGGAAATTGGATGATCTCATGAAAAGCCAGTGATGCAATGGTGAACAGCAAATTGGGAAACACAGAAGAGTGTGATGCAGCTGCTTGGAAAGATCCTGTGACAAGAAAGATTGCCTGATGATAGTGAACCCCTTGTGGCTGAAGAGGTTAAAGAGTCACAGAGTCATACAGAATGGAAACAGGCCCTTCAAACCAATTGGCTCATGCTAAACAAGATGCCCTATACAAGCTAGTCCCACTTGCCCGCATTTGGCCCATAACTTTCTAAACCTTTCTTATCCATGTACCTGTCCAAGTGTCTTGACAGGCACAGCAGTGTAGCGGTTAGCGTAACGCTATTACGGCGCCAGCGGCCCAGGTTCAATTCCAGCCGCTCTCTGTAAGGAGTTTGTTCGTTCTCTCTGTGTCTGCGTGGGTTTCCTCTGGGTGCTCTGGTTTCATCCCACATTCCAAAGACATACAGGTTAGGAAGTTGTGGGCATGCTATGTTTGCGCCGGAAGTGTGCCTACACTTGCGGGCTGCCCCCAGAACACTCCACGCAAAGATGCATTTCACTGTGTGTTTCGATGTACATGTGACTAATAAAGAAATTTTATCTCTTAGAAGCTGTTAATATACCTGCCTCAACCACTTCCTCTGGCAGCTCATTCCACATATACACGACCCTCTGTGTAAAAAAGTTGCCTCTCAGGTTCCTATTAAATCTTTCCCCTCTCACCTTAAACCTGATTTTATAAGATATTTATTTATTAGTCACATGTACATTGAAACACAGTGAAAATGTGTCTTTTGCATTAATGGGAATGTGCTGGGGGCAGCCCGCAAGTGTTGCCACTCTTCCGGCGCCAACATAGCATGCCCACAACTCCTAACCTGGAAGTCTTTTGGAATGTGGGAGGAAACCGGAGCACCCGGAGGAAACCCACGCAGACACGGGGAGAACGTGCAAACTCCTTACAGACAGCGGCCAGGAATATACACCTCTATAAGGTCACCTCTCAGCCTCCTATGCTCTAAGGAGGTGTTCACAGATGTTATAGCACAAGCAGGACATTTCAGTCCATCCTGGTTGCACCAGATCTTTGAAAGAGCTTTTCAATGAGTCTCATTCTCATAATACATCATGGAATCACAAAGAGATATGGCACAGAAACAGGCCCTTCGGTCCATCAGGCCCACACTGACCATTAACTGCCTATTTTACACTAATCTTACATTAATACGTGTCTAGTGAAGGGAAGCAGAGTATTTTTTGGTGCTCCTAAATGTTTCTTTTATCCCTAACATGTCATGTGCAGTTATGCCCTCTCACCAGTTACTGTGTCAGCAAATTATAGCAGTCCTTTGGCAAGAGACCAGGCACTTGATGACAAGCATCCAACACTCCCGATGAAAGCTGGTGCAGTGCATCAGAAATGCACCCATTATGTCCTGCAGACACACTGCATTATTCTGTTGCAGAAGCACAAGCACCAGCCACGTCTGGGTGTACATTTAAGGCCAAAAGCTGTATGAGTTGCTCTGTTATGCGGTCATTTGGAGGGCTATTACTCTTGGGCAAGTCTGCGGATCAGTTAGAAGTTTGGTTAGCATTCTTTCTTTCACCTTTTCAGCCCTGAGGTCATTTCAAAGGTGAATTGCTGTTGATTAGTTTGTTGCGTTTCCATACACTGGATTTCATTATTTTTAACAGCACTTTTAACAGTTGGGAAAGTTACAGTCATCACTGAGGACAGAGGAAGGGTCCTGTTGTTCTGAGGCTGCAGTGACCTGCTTTATATTTCACAGGTGACACCACCGGCATGAATTTTTTTCTGAACTGTCAACAGCACTTCACACTCTTGTTTATTTGTTTCAGACTCAAACGAAATCCAGGCCAAACACAAGCTAAATGTACCGACAAAGAAGAGCTTCACAACGAAAAGGATGACGGGAGAAACAACAACGTCATAACATCAACTTATACACAGCCACGTTAGGTTTAGCACTGGGAGTGAGTCACTTCTGGGATCTTCCACACTAGATAAGGAAGTGCATAGCACATCTTTTCATAGTACATGTCAGTCCTCTTCATTAAACAGACATTGTCATAGCTGGAGTCATGGCTCAGTGTCTAAATACACTGTGCAATGTAGCACTGAGCAATAGTCTTGAAGGTCCCGGGTTAACTCCCTGGTGTATGCTGATTGAGCTGATCTTCACTGCAGTAGCAGACAAGGGGGGCAATTAGGCTCAAAGGGTAAGGGTGTTGGGAAACAACCAGACACCGACCAAAGTAGGTCCCCACTTCCCAGCATTTGATGGAAGTCAGCTGAGAGGAAGCTGGATGGCAGAATTATCTTCCGTGGTTGCCTTAACATGCCAGCAGTAACTGTCAGGGCTAATAATTAACGATTGGCAATCAGGCAAGCTCCCAGCGTACCCCCAGTACATCCACAGCTGTATCAAGAGTTGATACCTTAGAGAGAGTTAGGGATAAAATGGGAGAGTCGTTGAGGAAGGATTTAATCTCTCTTTTTGGTTTTAAACCAGAAGAGATGAATTTCATGTCATTAATCCCAGAAGGCTATCCAAATGCCCCTTTAACAAGTGATAGTGTCATAGAGAGATGCAGCACCGAAACAGGCCCTTCAGCCCACCTAAGTTCGATCACCAAAGTGACAGAACTAATCAAAGAAATGAAATCTGATTGACTCAGCACCGACCTCAATCATTTGGGCTCCCTTGACCGTGTCAGTAGAACTGATGTAAATTCATCCCAGAACAGTGGAAACCTATGAGGACCCAAGCCATCCCAGCCACCCAGCACCTTAAAGAAGATGTTCAGCCACTGACAGCTACCGTTTGGGGGTTTAGTTGCACTCCACACTAGATCCCACATTAGTAGCTTTGACTTCATGATTTTGACCAATGCAGTGGAGAAAATGGTTCTCTGTCTTTCTGGTTTATGCCTGTAACTTCCTGTTCTCGATATTATCACTTTTTTTTCAGTGTGGAGATAAAGTTTTTAAAAATACACCCAGATTAATCTCATGATAAGCTTTTCAGAACAATGTAGCACTTTTTCACCAAAATAAAAAACATAATGAGACCTCAGCCCCTGTCATTATTCCAAGATGAAATGATTCTGATGATAAGGCCACACTTGGATGCTGCAGGAAGGATGTCATTAAACTGGAAAGGATGCAGAAAAGAGTTACAAGGATGTTACCGGGACTGTAGGGTTTGAGTTGTAAGGAGAGGCTGGAAAGGCTGAGACTGTTTTCCCTGGAGCGGAGGAGGCTGAGTAGTGATCTTAACCATAGAACCATACAGCACAAAACAGGCCCTTCAGCCCATCACTTATAGAGATATATAAAATCATGAGAGGCAGAGATAAGGTGGATGGTCACAGTCTTTTCCCCAGTGTAGAGGGTTTCAAAACTAGAGGACGTAGATGTAAAGTGAGAGGGGAAAGATTTAAAAGGGACCTGAGGGGCAGGTTTATCAAACAGGGAGTGGTGGATATATGGAATGTGCTGCCTGAGCAAGTGGTGGAGGTGGGTACAATAATGACATTTAATAGGCACTTAGACAGGTACATGGATAGGGAAGGTTTAGAGGGATATGGACCTGACAGGTAAATGGGACTAGTTGTTTGGGCAACTTGGTCGGCATGAGTGAGTTGGGCTGAAGGGCCTGTCTTGTCATAGACACTTAATGTCTATTGCATTGAGAGCATATGGACTCCAATCCTGTTTATGACAGGTTTGGACCCAGTGTCTTGTTATTAGGCAAAGACATTCACCCATAGTTGATACTCAATCAGAAGACTGGTCTCATCTATACAGTTGGTGAGAAACCAACAGAAGACTTACTTGTTTCCGAAGATCAGGCCCTTGTGTCTACATTCAGCCAGGAGCGATTGAATCCACATTTGCAGGAATCATGAATAAGTGGGGGAAGAATTCAGGAAGAACATTGATGTCAGCAGAAAGGGACAGAAAGCAGGAGAGAGCTGATAGGAATTACAATGGAGAAAGGAGACAAACAGGAAGGTCAGAAATGGTGCAGCAACCTGGGAATAGTGACGGATGCAAATATTAGAAGTCCCAAAGGTTCAATTAAACAAATCTCCACAAATCTCCAGAATGATAAACAGTGAAAGAGTGGGAATCCTCACTAAGAGTAGTGAAAGAGAGTGAATACTTCCAGGAAAAATAGTGAAGAAGTGTGAATGACCATGGGGATGTGATGGCACAGTGTGTATGCCCACAGTAGGGATGGTGAGCCTATGAATGTGCCCAGGGGAATAGTGCCTGAGCAAGGACCTGGACCCATGGCAATTCGCCTACTTCCACCCCCCTCCTCACTGACAACACAGACGCACCTCAAAGATGCGTGCTTAGCCCACTGTTCTACTCTCTCTACACTCATGACTGTGTGGCTGGGTACAGCTGAAATGCCATTTATAAATTCGCCAATAACACCACTGTTGTTGGTAGAATCTCAAATGGTGATGAGGAGGCGTACAGGAGTGAGGTAGATCAGCTGGTTGACTGGTGTCACAACAACAACCTTGCACTCAATGTCAGCAAGACTGAAGAAATGATTGTGGACTTCAGGAATGGGAAGTCAAGGGAACACACACCAGTCCTCATTGAGGGGTCAGCAGTGGAAAAGGTAAGCAGCTTCAAGTTCCTGGGCATCAACATCTCAGAGGATCTCTCCTGGGCCCAACACATTGATGCATCATGAAGAAGGCACACCATTAGGAGTTTGAGGAGATTGGTACTGTATGTCACCAAAGACTCTTACAAATTTCTACAGATGTGCACTGGAGATTATGGTACGGAGGCTCCAATGCACACGAATGCAAGAGGCTGGAGAGGGTTGTAGACTCAGCCAGCTCCATCATGGGCACAACCCTCCCCACCACCGTGGACATCTTCAAGATCCGGTGCCTCAGGACCCTCACCATCTAGGACATGCCCCCTTCTTGTTACTACCATCAGGTAGGAGGTACAGGAGCCTGAAGACCCACACTCAATGATTTATTTTGGGCAGCACAGTAGCGTAGCAGTTAGCGCGATGCTATTACAGCGCCAGCGATCGGGGTTCGATTCCTGTCGCTGTCTGTATGGAGTTTGTACGTTCTCCCGTGTCTGCGTGGGTTTCCTCCGGGTGCTCCGGTTTCCTCCCACATTGCAAAGACGTACGGGTAGGTTAACTTGGGTTTAAAATGGGCGGCGCGGACTCGTTGGGCCGGAAGGGCCTGTTACCATGCTGTAAATAAAATTAAAAATTTAAAACTTTTTAAAAAAATTTTTTTTTAAATTCTGAAATAGTTTCTTCCCCTCCGCTATCAGATTTCTGAATGGTCCATGAACCCATAAACACTACCTTGTTATTCTTTTTGCACTATTTTTGTAATTTATGGTAATTTTATGAATCAACAAATTTCACGTCATTGTAGCAGTTAGCGTAATGCTATTACGGTGCCAGTGACCGGGGTTCAATTCCAGCCGCTGTCGTAAGGAGTTTGTACGTTCTCCCTGTGTCTGCGTGGGTTTCCTCCGGCTGCTCCGGTTTCCTCCCACATTCCAAAGACGTACAGGTTAGGAAGTTGTGAGTATGCTATGTTGGCGCTGGAAGCATGGCGATACTTGCGGGCTGTCCCCAGAACACTCTACGCAAAAGAGGTATTTCACTGTGTGTTTCAATGTACATGTGACTAATAAAGATACCTTAAATGTCAGTGATAATGAATCTGATTCTGATAGTGCCTTATTCACAGTGGGTGGTGAGAGTGGGTGAAGGAGTATGAATATCCCCAGTTAATAGTGCAGGTTTGTGCATAATCACAATGGGATGGTGAAAGGGGGTGAATATTCACTGTGGAAATGTGGACATCTACAGGGGGAATGGTGAAAGAGTGTGCTAATATCCACAGGGTAAAGGGTGTGAGTATCCACAAGGGAGTGTGTAAGGGATGTGACCATTCACGGGGAATGGTAAAAGAGTGGATGTCCAGAGGAGATTGGTGAAAGAATTGAATATCTACAGAGCACCAGAGCAAGACTGAATGTACACAGGGGAATGGTGAAAGTGTACAAATGCCCAGAAGGAGATAACAAAAGCATATTACGGATAAGATAAACAAACATAAATGTTGACAAGAATATCAAGAAAGTTATTAGTTCTTTCAAAACCCATCTCATTCATGCTCTGTGTGGAAGGCTGTGAACTTCCCTGATACTAGGAGGTAAGCACATCGGTCATGGCTGGATGACTGCCTCGCAGTTGGAATACCCTCACTATCTGAAGAAGAATGCACTGGGAGAGGCTCTGGGATTAATTTTGTTAATGCCAGGCTGTAGGTATAGAATGGGAAGCTGGTATAAGGTTGGGTGATACATCACATGGGAGATTGCAGGCTCTTAGGGCTGGTTCAAGGTTGTGGGGAGAGTCTGAAACAATGGGATGAACTTTGCAAAGCTCTATCAAACAGAGCAGCAAAGTTCTTGGCTCCAATTTTGAACAAGGATATATTAAATGAGATAAATCTGTTATTTTCCAGCATTTCACAGGCTGAGTTTCTTTATTCTAATATGATGCACTAAAGGTAAAAATACTTTCTCTACAGCTCCTCCAATGACAGAACAAGTAGAGATATCATGCTGTGATTATATAAGGCCTGATGAGACCACATCTGGAAGATAGTATGTAGATCCCTATCTGAGGGAGGGGACACATGTCATAGAGGGAGTGCAGTGAAGGTTCACTGGGACAGCATAGCAGAAGGGATCAAACAGACTGGGCCTGTAGACTTTGGAAGAATGAGAAGTGATTTCATTGAAATGTCTAAAATTTTTACAGGTTGTGACAAGGTGGAGACAGAGTTGATCTTTTCCCAGGACTCACAATCTCAAAATAAGTGGTCATCCAATCAACACCAAAAAGACAAGAAGCCTCTTCACCCTAAGGGTAGCAAACCTTTGGATTTCTTTACCCAAGAGTACTGTAGAGACTCAGAGCTTGTTCAAGACAGAGATCAGTAGATTTTTAGATATTAAAGGAATCAAGGGATGTGGGGTTAGGAGACCAAAGTAGTCCTGAAGTAGAAGGCCAGACATGATCATGTTGCATGGCAGAGCAGGTACCAGGGGCTGACTGGCCAACTCCTGCTCTTATTTCTGTTCTTAGTATGAGTTTCAGCTGTTAGTTCCTGGCCTGGTATGTTCCTATTCATTTTATGCTTGGGAAATGCTTGACTAGGAGAATAAAATCCATGTACTTTCCCCAGGCATTGAGCAATGTTTCTTAAAGATAGTTGATTGTTTTGTTTTTGAATGGGAAGCTGTTAGTGACTTTTGACTTCTGATTCCCACAATTGCCTGCATTCTAACAAGTGAGAGGACTGTTAATTCTCATCATCGGATGCAAGCCACGTCAAGGAGCTTCATGGAAACTCTGGCACTGAATTTGTAATAGAATTCCATAGCGGTGTATTTGAAATGAGATGAAGATATAGTGTGCCCAACATGTCAATTCTACTTAATGTTGAAGTCTTTTTCAATAGTCTGCTTTTGCAAGATGGACTACATATGGTATATCTTTATTAGTGATCTTGAAATTCTGTGACATTATGGAGCAGATTCAGGGGATTTAATAACATTTGGTCTTAATGTTAAAAACATGAGCACTTTGATTGAACAAGACTTTTTCTGTCGTTTCTCCCAATATCTTTTCATTTAATGATGTCTATATTCTCATCTTTGCTACTCCTTTATCACTCTCTTTTATTTATCCCTTCCTTCCCTTTTGCCTGTCCCTCCATTAAGAAGGTAAGAATAGAAGAAATAGAAGCAGTAGGTCATTCAACTCTTCACATATCCCTATGGATGATCTTCTACCAGAGCACCATTGTCCTCCACATCTCATATCCTTGAGGTGCTTAATATCCAAAAAACTATCAATCTCTGTCTTGAATACACACAGCGACTAAGCTTCTACAGCCCTCTTGGTTAGAGGATTCCTAAGATCTGGGTGTAGCCATTTCCCCACATCTCAGTCCAGACTGGCTGAACCTGTACTTTGAGACTGTGACTGCCCCCCCCCCCCCCCCCCCCATTCTAGCCACCCCAGGCAATCAAAACATCTACCCTGCCCAGCCCCCTATTTCATTCAGATCACCTCTCATTCTTCTAAACTCCAGCAAGTACAGGCCCAGTCTGCTTAATCCCTCCTCACATAAACCCTTCGTTCCATGAAGATCTGTGCACAATATTCCAGATGCAGTCTCACCAGGGCCCTGTATAATTGGAGTGAGATACCTCTACTCTTGTACTGAAATCCTCCTGCAAAGGAACCTACATATTAACTTGCTGCTGAACCTACATATTAACTTTCAGTGTGTCCCCCTTTGAACACCAACACTTATGGTGGTGTTCAAAGGGCATTATTGGCCTTTGGTCTAATCTCTTGGCATTATTAAATTGCCGAATGGTCTACTTCTGCTCCTATTGTCTATTGTCTAAAATATCCAACCTTACAATTTTTTTCTACTAAGGTGGGTGACTTCACATTTTTCCACATTATATTCCCTCACCCATTCACTTGACCTGTCTATATCACCCTGAAGCCTCTCTGAATCTTCCTGACAGCTACACAGCGCCCTGCTTTATATCAGCAGTAACCATGGATATATTTATTATACCTGGTCCTTTCATCCATATCTTTGATACAGATTGTGAACTGTTGGGGCCCCAACACTGATCACTGAAGCACCCACTGATCACAGCTTGCCAACCTGAAAATGACCTGTCTATTCTTCCTCTGCTTCCTGTCTGATAGCCAGGTCTCAACCCATGCCATACAGTATTCCCACTGCCATGTGCTCCAATTTTATTTAATCATCTCTTCTCAAAAGCCTTCTAAATCCAAATACACCATTTCAGCACAGTGGTGCAGCTGGTAGAGCTGCTGCTTCACAGCACCAGAGACCCGGGTTCAATTCTGACCTCAAGCATCATATGTGCGTAGTTTGCACAATCTCCCTGTGACTGTGCAGGATTCCTCTGGGTGCTCCAGTTTCCTCCCACCTCCCAAAGGCATGTGAGTTGGCAGGTTAACTGGCCACTGTAAATTATCCCTAACCTGTAGCCAAAAGGTGGAATCTGGGGGAGGTTGATGGGAAAGTGGGGAGAATAAAAATGGGGTTAATGTAGGATTAGTGTAAGTGATACAAACCTGGTCAGCTTAATGTCTCCTCATGCGACAGTTTTGCATTCCAAGAATCAGTCTGATTGACCTTCACTACAGTCCTTCGATGGAAAGCGTATTCTTACTAAGGTAAGGAGACGAAAACTGTAAACACTGCTCCTAGTGCGGTCTCGTCAAGGTCCTCAATAATCGCAGCAAGACATTCTTTCTCCTGTATTCAAATACTCTTGCTATGAAGACCAACAGATCATCTGGTATCTTAACTGCTTGCTGAACCTGCATGTTTGCATTCAGTGACTGGTGTACAAGGACAACCATTGGACATCAACACTTCCCAGTCTAACTTCACACTTATATTGCATCTGCCTTGTATTTGTGCACTTGCTCATTGGGTCCAAATGGTTGGTGTGGATTACATGGGCTGCAGGGCCTGTTTCTGTGCTGTATCTCGCTATAACTATATCAATTGGTTTAACATCTATTCTGATAGACCATCACCCCAACTTCCAACAGATTTGCCAAACATAATTTCCCATTCATAAATCCATGCTGAATCTGCTCAGTCCTAGTACTGGTTGAAACTCTCTCTTCCGGCAGTCTGTGGTCCACCAACTCCTCTGGTCTTGCATGTTTTGAATCTGTCGTATAGATCTATACGAATTAACTAATTCTAAGATCTAAAATTAACTAAGATCTGTACTAACGTGTAGCTCATTAACCCACCAGTGCAACCTTTCAATCTCAGCCGACTGCGTTTCCAACTTACAGAAACTTTGGGTTACAGGCAGTTCTCAGAACCCCTACCTGCCCCGAGAAGTGTCCGTACTTAAAAAGGACAGATCTCCTGCTCTGAGGAGGATTACTGGGGGGCAATTTCTGTGGTCTGGTATTAATCAGGTCCCAAGGGTGTTGGACTAAAGAGTTTCCACCTGTATTATATTCCAACTCCCATGTTACCAATTCTTTGATAATAAATTCCAGCATTTTCTCTACTACTGATGTCTGGCTTCTGGTCTCCAGTTCCCTATGTTCTCTCCCCCACCTTTCTGAAATAGCGCAGTTACATTTGCTTCCTTCCAATCACTCTAGAATCCATGAAATGTTGGAAGATAACAACCTTAGTGCATCCACTATCTCTACAGCCACCATCTTCAGAACTATGTCAATTATCAGCTCCTGGGGACTTACTGCCTTTTAATCCCATTAATTTCTCCAAAACAAATGAGGTCTTCATCTACTCCAGACTCTGGATTTGGATGAGGGAATAGAATGTAATTTTTTAAAGTTTTCCTGATGGGTGGAATTGTGAATTGCAAGAAGGTTCAAGGTGACTGAGAACACAATGAGCAAGTGGGCAAATACAAGGCAAATGCAATATGTGTGAAGTTAGACTGGGAAGTGTTGATGTCCAATGGTTGTCCTTGTACACCAGTCACTGAATGCAAACATGCAGGTTCAGCAAGCAGTTAAGACGCCAAATGATCTGTTGGTCTTCATAGCAAGAGTATTTGAATACAGGAGAAAGAATGTCTTGCTGCGATTATTGAGGACCTTGACGAGACCGCACTAGGAGCAGTGTTTACAGTTTTTGTCTCTTTACCTTAGTAAGAATACGCTTTCCATCGAAGGACTGTAGTGAAAATCAATCAGACTGATTCCTGGGATGGCAAAACTGTCGCATGAGAAGACATTAAGCTGACAAGGTTTGTATTCACTAGAGCTTAGAGTAACGTGAAGGGATCTGATTGAACCTTACATTCTGACGGGGCTAGGCAGACTGGATGTGGAGAGGATGTTTCCCTCGGCTGGGGTGTCTACACGGCCTCAAGTACAGGGCAAAAGATTTAAAACTGAGATGAGAAGAAGTTTCTTCACCCTGAGGTTGGTGAACCTGTGGAATTTCCTACCATAGAGGACTGTAGAGACCAAGTTGATGAATATTTTTAAGAAAGAGTAGCTAGGTTTCTGGACACAGAAGGCATTGATGGTGTGGGGGGAAGAGAGTGAGATTATTGTGTTGATGTAGAGGGTCCACCATGGTCAAGTTTAAAGGTGGAACGGGCTCAAAGGGCCTAATGAGTAAATCCAGCTCCTGTTTTCTACATTTAGAGTCATAGAGTCATACGGCACAGAAACAGGCCAGGGCGAAAGCAGCATCACAACAGTTAGACAAGTAGTGATGCATGAGTAGACATGTTACAGAATTGAAGATCGTCACATATTTTATTCCAAAATGGAGAACTGACTTGGTATTGTGGGACTTGACCACATTCCACTTCTGTGGTCTCATAGCCAGAACTGACCGGATGGGCCCACTTATCAGCACTGAGGCAGTCTGAGTTGGATGCAAAGGTCATAGAACACAGGGGTAATGTTCTTGTTCAGGGACGTGAACAGGGTGACTGGCTCGCATCAGGGAAAGACCCAAGAGCTGTCTGTCAGCTGATCATGAGCTGGTAAATCATCTGGCTGGGCATACGTATAACATAAAATACACAAAAAGTGTTGAAGAAACTCAGCAATTCAGGCATGCTGCTCCAGATTCCAGCATCTGCAGAATCTTATGTGTATACATGTAACATACGTATGTTAATTGTTAATATTATTGATTTGTAATTAACTGGGAAGCATTGGAAAAAGGTACAAAATGGATTTTTCCCTTTGTTCTGTGGAGTTGGTTGCCTGAAATTTACAGCATCTCTCTCCCCATTGGTGATACATTATATAATACTTATATAATAAGTGTTTGGCACTTGAAATGGACCTGGGTCCTGTGTGATCCTTCAATCACTCGTTTCCACCATCACAGGCCCTTCAGCCCACCAAATCCAGGCTGATCATCAAGAATCCATTTACACTAATCCTGCACTAATCCCACTTTATTCTCCCAAGATTCTACCACTTACCAACACACTAGCGGCAATTTACAGTGGCCAATTAACCTACCAACCCGCACGTCTTTGGGATGTGGGAGGAAACTGGAGCACCCAGCGACAACGTGCAAACTCCACACAGACAGGACTGGAGGTCAGGATTGAGCCTGGGTCATTGAGTTCAACTGAGACACAAAAAATTCTGCAGATGCTTGAATCTGGAGCAATACACAAAAAGTGCTGGAGGAACGGTACGGTACGGTATGGTTGGGTGGCACGGTAGCGTAGCGGTTAGCGCGACGCTATTACAGCGCCAGCAATCGGGGTTCGATTCCCGTTGCTGTCTGTAAGGAGTTTGTACGTTCTCCCGTGTCTGCATGGGCTTCCTCCGGGTGCTCCGGTTTCCTCCCACATTCCAAAGATGTACAGGTAGGTTAATTTGGGTTTAAAAATGGGCGGCGTGGACTTGTTGGGCCGGAAGGGCCTGTTACCACGCTGTAAATAAAATTTTTTTAAAAATTTAAATTTAGGAACTCAGCAGGTCAGGCAGCATCCATGGAGGGAAATAAACAGTCGACATTTCGGGCCGAGACCCTTCATCAGGACCCCCTCTGCCACCCCATGCATGTCAAAATATTTCCTGATTTCTTTCCTTTCCCAGTTTCTAACTTTTAGACAATGCCCTCAAATCTTGGATTCCTCAGCCAGCTGAAATAGTTTCTAATATCATTCTCAAGTCAGTTCCCCATAACATCTCAGTATCTAGAGTCACAGAGTAATACAGCACAAAAACAGGCCCTTCGGCCCATCTGGTCCATGATGAACATTGTACTTATCTATACTCAGTCGCCATGTTCCCACTATCTACGCATCTGTGGAGGGAGAGGTCTTAGTTGTTAGTTTTTATCATGGTTCATTTCAGGAGATGAGTTTTCATCTCTTATTAGTGTTCAGCACAGAAACACAGAAAGCAGGAGCAGAGTAGGTCTAGTATGCTAAACCTTATTATAAGGGATATAAAAACAGGTAACTAGAAAATATCAAAGGGATTAGAAAATCAACATGGATTTATGAATGGGAAAATCATGTTTGACAAATCCACTGGAATTTTTGAGGATGTAACCAGATGAGGGAGAAGCAGTGGATGTGGTGTATATGGATAAAGTCTGACATAAGAGGTTAGTGTGTAAAATTAAAGCATGTGGGATGGGTGAGTATTGGCATGGACTGAAAATTGTTGGTCAGACAGGAAAGGGAATGAGAATGAATGTACATTTAAAAAGCTGCAGGAAATTTGAAATAAAAACAGAGAAACAGTTAACATTTGTGTGAAACAGTTCACATTTCCAGCCAGTTTCTCTATCCACAGATGCTGTCTGACCTGCTGAGTGTTTCCAGCATTTTCTGTTTTTACATAAGAATGAATGGGTCTCTTGGGTTTGGCAGGTGGGATCAGTGCAAGGATCAGTGCTTGGACAAGCACATGGCAGATGCAGTACAAGGTGGATAAATATTAAGTTATCAACTTTGGTATGAAAAACAGAAAGTCAGAGAATTATTTAAATGGAGAAAAATTTCAAAGTGTTGATGTACAAAGAGACCTGGGTGTCCTTGTATACCTGTCACCATAAACAAACAAGCAACCTCAGCAAGCAGTTAAGAAGGCAAATGGTATGTTAGCTTTCATGGCAAGAGATTTTGAGTACCGGAGAAGGATATCTTACAATTATACAGGGTCCTGTGAAGCCACACCGTTGGTATTGCAGACAGTTTTGGTCTCCTTACTTGAGAAAGGATTTAGTTGCCATAGAGGGAGTGCAGTGAAGGCTCCCCAGACTGATTTCCCAAGTGGCAAGACTGATGTATAGGGACAGATTGGGTTGATGAGGCCAGCATTCACTAGAGTTTAGCAGAATGAAGGGATGCCTCATTAAATGGTACAAAATTCTGACAGGGTTCCACAGGCTTAATGCAGAGAGGATGTTTCCCCTGCCTGGGACATCTAAAGCTAGGGGTCACTGTCCCAATATGGAGGGGGTAAGACATTTAGGACTGAGATGAAGAGAAGTTTCTTCATTGAGAGGTGGTGAACCTGTGGAATTCTCTACCACAGCGAAGGCCAAGTCATGAATATATTTAAGGAGATGGAACGATTTCGAGGCACAAAGTCGTCAAGGGGCATGTGGAGAAAGCAGGAATATAGTATTGAGATAAAGGTTTGGCTGTGATTATACTGAGTGGTAGAACCACGTTGAAGGGACAGATGACCTACTCTGCTCCTGCTTTCTGTGTTTCTGTGCTGAACACTAATAAGAGATGAAAACTCATCTCCTGAAATGAACCATGATAAAAACTAACAACTAAGACCTCTCCCTCCACAGATGCTGCCTGACCTGCTGAGTGTTTCCAGCATTTTCTGTTTTTATATAAGAATGAATTGGTCTATTTGGGTCGGCAGGTGGCTCAGTGCTTGGGCAAGTATGTGGTAGATGTGGCAAATGCACTGCATCTTTTTCTTTAAAAATTGAATGTGTTTATGTATGGGCCACAAGATCAGGACAGGTGGTAATGTTTCAACATTTAGTGTTAGTAGAATATTCATGGACTACCAGGGTTTACTCCCACACGTTATAGTATGCTCTTTCTAAAAGTACAGGAGGAAGTGATTGGCAAAAGGAATCCAAACTCCTCCAGTAGAGAAAGAGAGGAAAGAGATAAAAGGAAACAAGAGGAAAATAATGGATGGATTTAAGAAAAGGAACTGTAAGAACTAAAGAGAAAAAGGCACAAAAATATACAAAGAGGCATGTAAAATTACATATAGTTTTGTTTACAAGTCACATCATAAGAAAATAACAAGTATATGAAAACATTAAATAGAGCAACAGTGGATTCTCACTCAGTTCTGACTTGAAATGTTGACTGGTTTCTCTCTCCCAGATGCTGCCCGACTGACTAAATTCTTCCAGCATTTCTGTTTTTGTTGTCGACGCTTGGGGACAGAGTCCAGTGAAGCAACCTCTCCTCAACTATAAGTTTCTGGACAACCTAGACTCTAATTATTGTTGTTAAATTTTAAGTTTACCAGGAGTTTGTGAATTTGGGACATCTCCTGAGATGTAATGCAGCAGAGTATTGGTAAATCTATATATAGGTTATGATTGGTTTAAATTACGTCAATACCACACCATATATTAGCAAAAATAAAAGATGTTAACACACAGTGTTCTCTGAAGATCTACCTTGCATGCAATTAAAATTTAAAGCTTAATCCTCTTGCATAATATAGTTAATATGTATGATGAACTGCTCTCTTGCCCCATCTGTTGGAATATTCTGTAATTACTACTGAACCAGAAGATAAAACTGTGCACTCTAAACATTACCTTTTTGTGTTGGTGTTCTGGAATTAGTCTGAGTGGATTAAATTTACTTGCCATGGAACTCACAAGACTAATACTTTGGTGGAGTTTATGTAAAAAGTAGGTAGATTCTAAAATGGGCAAGTAACCTGATTGGGGATGGATGGAATTACTCTGGAATTGGGAATGGGTTTAATAATGCCTTTGGGAATGGATTTATTTATATCTAAGGACCTACAATAGCACCTGGACTGACATCACTTCACTTCTAGAGTTTTTGTCTTTATGTTGAGATCCCTCCGCTCGTTACCCCTCTCTGTCTCTGGCCTTTAGCCTTACTCCCATGTAGGACTCCACAATTTTCATTGCTACACCTTTGGTAACTTTCCCTTCACCTATCAGTACTCTAATCTCAGGAGTTCCCTCCACAATCTATGCCAACTCTCAGCCACTCCCTCTTCCTTTAAGACAGTTCTTAAAACCAAATTCTAACCAAGCTTTTGGTTACCTTCTTGTGTGCTTCATAGTTTTTTTTTGTTAACAATCTTGTAAAGAAGCTTGGCTTGTTTTGCCACATTAAATGTTATGTAAATGCAGTTTGTAGTTGCTGTTTGATACAGAGAGATCATCTACTATGAACGGGATATAAACAATACAAAGTAGCTTCAAAATGGTCATAGAATCCCAGAGTTGTGCAGCCCAGAAACAGGCCCTTCAGTCCACTACGTCCATGCCGACCTTTCTGCCCATCTACATTAATCCCATTTTCGCAAATTAGGACCGTACCCTTCCATACCTTGCTTATTTAAGTCTCTTAAATGTAGTGATTGTATCTGACTCCACCACCTCCTCTAGCAGTGAGCTCCAGATATCAGCCACCCTCTGTGTAAAAACTTACCCCTCAGATCCCCTTTGAAACTCCTTCCTCTGATCTTAAACCCATGCCCTCTTGTTTTTGATACCCCTACCATGGGAAAAAATGACTTAGAATATCTAGTCCTCTCATAATCTTATATACCTCCATCACATCACCTCCTCAGCTTCCTTCACTCCAGGGAAAACAAGCCCAGCCTATCCAGTCCTTCAAACTCAAGTCCTTCAATCCAGGCAACATCCTGGTGAATCTCCTCTGCACTCTCTCCAGCACCATTATGGTGCATAATTCCAGTGCAACTTTGGCTGGACTGCACCTGGATACTGCATTTAGTTCTGGACACATGCCAGGAAGAGTGTAGTGGCTTGGAGATGTAGAGTGCAGATTCACAAAAGTAAAACAGGTCCATGAACACTAACTGCACTTTAAACTGAAGAAGTTGATAAAATAGATTAAAGCAAAACACTTTTTCCTCTCATGAGGGAATGCAGAACAAGGGGACATGACTTTACAATTAAAGTTTTTGTTGGGCAAGAGCACAAAAGGTTACAGAAGTAGAGGCAGCAGAGGTAAGATACAGGTCAGCCTCACCAATGCCTGGATTATGTGCTCCATTCTGTAGAGAGGGACGTCAGCAGGTAACCTGATGAATCAGCAGAGAAGGAACAACCACCTGAGCCATGGCTCAACTTCAATACATTTTAAAAGGGGACCATCATGGCAACGTAGTAGAACATAGAACATGGAGTAGTACAGCATGGGATCAGGCCCTTTGAGACTGTCCGAAACATCAGCAATGGACAAATTGGACAGGCTCAAGGACAGAACAACTTACTCCCATTCCTACATGTATGTGGGATATTTTACACCCATCCAGAGGACTTTACAACCCTTCTGAAAGACAGAACTTCCAACAGGTGCCCCCTCAGTAGTGAACTGGACGACCAGTCTCCAGAGTGAGAACTAAACACAAAAATCTTCTAAGTCCTAGTGCAGGGTTTCGATCCGAAACGTTGATAATCCCTTTCTTCCCACAGGTGCTGCTCAACCTGCTGAGTTTCTCCAGCAGTTTGTTTATTGCTATAAAATCTTCTAACAAAGAGAGGTGTGGTAGTTTGCCCGATATGTCCAGTCAACCAGAGGTTAACGAACCAGTAAGGTTGTTGACTGATGGACTGAGAGACTGTGAGCTGTTTAAATCTGCGCCCACCCACACATCTTGCCATCCGCTTCAATGCGGCTGGCTCCACCAGCACAAAGTGCACTTGGGGACATCTGGTGGTAGGAAATCATACTGCGGTGTTATTCCAAACAGTCTGCAGGTTTGGGGTGTTATTCCTAACACTTGCTCTGCTTTCTGGGATGGTAGGGGAGGATTGGCAGAAACAAGGTCAAAATAGGGTCATGGTAAACTTCCATGTGTGTTATATCCATTAACCATATAAGAATGTCATGGAAATCTGTTCTAGCAGGTCTTTTAGGCTCACTCATTTCAGATAAAACAATCTCTTTTTTAAATCTGCTTTTATATTTTATATCTGCTGCTCCAACACAGGAAACGTGACTGCAGCTTGCTCACTGACCAGGTAATGACCAAAGGTGCTGTCACTGAGGTCGGATGAGGACAAACTGTGACCATACACTGGGACACTCCCTCCTTATGTTTCCTTCAGCAGAGAACAAGGACCTGGATGTCCACCTAAGAGGACAGATGTAGTGTCCTATTCCAGAGATGTGGCCCATCCTCACTGGTGCCTGGATTTTTTGCTCCAATCTGTGGAGAGGGACGTCAGCAGGTAACCTGATGAGTCAGCAGAGAAGAAGCAACCACCTGAGCCATGGCTCAACTTCAGTGCATTTTAAAAGGGGATCATCATGGCAATGTAGTAGAACATAGAACACAGAGCAGTACAGCATGGGAACAAGCCCTTTGGGACCGTGGTCTGAAACATCAACAATTCTTTTCCCCTCCCACAGATGCTGCTCAACCCGTTAAGTGTTAGAGGAACTGTTAGTTTGTTTTTCACTCCAGGTTCCAGCATCTGCAGACTCTTGTGTCTCTATTATTTTTTAAGTGTCCTGTTATCAATTCCTTAATAATAAATTCTAACATTTTACCTGCTACTGCTGTCAAGTTAATTGGTCTGCAGTTCCCAGTTGTCTCACGCCTCTTCTGAAACAGTGGCGTTAAACTTGCTACCTTGCAGACTGTGCATTTTCCCAAGATAAATACTGGTGCATCCACTATCTCCATGCCAACTCCTTCAAAACCTCAGGCTGCTGGTCATTGGTCTTGGGAATTTGTTGACAATTTTTTACTGATGTTTCATCTCACTAACATTTCCTTACCTCCAACATAATTTCAGTCTCTTAGTGCCCCATATTAACTTCTGACAATCTATTCCTTTTTAAGTATCTATAGAAGTATTTACACTCTGTTTTCATCTTTCTAGCTAGATTGCTCACATATTCCAGTTATCAATGTCTTGGTTCTCCTTTGCTGAATTCTGTACCATTTCAATATTTTTCTTGAACATTACCCGATGAATCTGTCGCCATAACAATTAAAATAGTTCCACAACTTACCCTGGACAGTTTCTGCTCCAACGTGATAAGGTCAAAATGCAACTGCTTTGCATTTCATCATTTCAAATGATAGAGACCTATCATATAATCATGATTAGACAAATATATATGCACCATTCATTGCTTATGACCAATCCTAACATGGTACACACCCTTGCTGGTTAAAAAGAACCTTTGCTGCAGTAAACAATGCTGAACACACCCAATACAAAGGCTAAATTCTGAATGTTCCCAATCCAAGTTCATGCCAAAATCTTCCCTTAAAGTTGGTCTGTTTTTGCTACATTCAGATTCAAGTTAGTTTGTTGCTTTATACACTAGAGTACAAAGAAATTCCTAGATCATGTGAAGCTCACAGAGTAAAGAGTATGCATGATAATAATAAATACAATAAATACAGTGACGAGCACAAAAGACCAGAATGGTGCAAAGATAGTAGTGCAATCTGAAGTGGTGCAAAAAGAAGTGCTAAAGTGACAAGAATAGAATAACTGAGAGAGGTAAAGTTAAGGGTACAAGAATGTGACAATGTCACCAGGAAGGGGAAGTGAAAGAGGTAACAAACAAGATGCTGGAGGAACTTAGCAGGTCAGGCAGCATCGGTAGAGGGAAATGGACAGTCGACGTTTCAAGTCAAGACCCTTCATCTGGACTGAAGGAGGTGATTGGTTCAGAAATCTGCAAGCAGTGGGGGAGAAGCCTGATTGTCTAGGCTTTCAAGCTCCTGTATCTTCTCTCAGAAGGTAGAATGGAGAAAAAGGGAATGGCCAGGGTGGCAAGCATCCTTGACGATACCATTAGCCTCCCTGAAGCAACACACAGTGAAGATGGACTGGATGGAAGGAAGTGGCGAGCCTGTGATGGACTGGGCAGTGTTTACCGCTCCCTGCATTTGTCGGATCTCTGCACTTATAGAGGAACAGAGCCATCCAGCATGGAAACAGACTCTTCAGCCCAGCAAATCCATGCCAACCATCAAACACTCATTTACACTGATCCCACTTTATTCTCTCCTCATTCCCATCAACTTCCCCGAGATTTTACCACTCGAATTTGAAGGCAGAGTACAAGGTTAATGGCAGGACTCTTAGCAGTATGGAGGAACAGAGGAATCCTAGGGTCCATGTCCAGAGATCCCTCAAGGTTGTCACGCAGGTCGATAGGGTTGTTAAGAAGGCGTATGGAGTGTTGGCCTTCATTAGTCGGGGTATTGAGTTCAAGAGCCGCGAGGTGATGTTGCAGTTCCATAGAACTCTGGTCAGACCACACTTGGAGTATTGTGTTCAGTTCTGGTTGCCTCATTATAGAAAGGATGTGGAAGCTTTAGAGAGGGTGCAGAGGAGATTTTTACCAGGATATTGCCTGGATTGGAGAGCATGTCTTATGAGGATAGGTTGAGCAAGCTAGGGCTTTTCTCTTTGGAGAGAAGGAGGATGAGAGGTGACTTGATAGAGGTGTACAAGATGATAAGAGGCATCAATCGAATGGACAGAGACTTATTCCCAATAACATGAGGGGACATAATTTTAAGGTGATTGGAGGAAGGTATAAGGGGGGATGTCAGTTTTTATACACAGTGAGTGGTGGGTGCGTGGAATGCACTACCTGCAGAGGTTGTGGGGGCAGATACATTGGGGACATTTAAGAGACTCTTAGACACATGAATGATAGAAAAATAGGGGGCTATGTGGGAGGGAAGGGTTAGGTAGATCTTAGAGCAGGATAAAATGTCAGCACAACATAGTGGGCCGAAGGGCCTGTACTGTGCTGTAGTGTTCTATGTCTACACACTAGGGGCAATTTACCAACGCACATGTCTTCGAGATGTGGGAGGAAACTAGAGGACCCAGAGGAAACCCACATGGTCACAGGGAAAATGTGCAAACTTCACAGAGACAGCACCTGAAGTCAGGATTGAACCTGGGTCTCTAGACCTGTGAGGTAGGGGATCTACAAGTGTTGCTATTGTGCCTCCCATTTATGCACTCTACAACTTCACAGCTATCCTTGGGGGTTTAAACATATGTTCCAATCCAGCGTTAAATTTCTTGATTATTCCTTAACTCTACCTGTACACATCCACTAACTGATTAACTCTGGTGATGTACAGTGTCAAGGATGAAATGATTTCATCCCCAATCACATAGGTCAATTACTCCTCCCCTCTGACCAATCTCCCTTCCTTTACTGTCAGCCTTATAAACCAATATCTCTATCACCGGTCCTGGTGTTTCAGTAATGGCTGCCTATCACACTATCCAAGCTGAAACTACACCTGTGATTCAGTTTGTTGTTTACTGAATGCGTGGCTGTGTACAACATGCTGATATGGGACACACACTGGGATTTTTATTTACACACTTCTGGTTTAGTTATGCTGCATCTTTCACTTTTCTCCTTTTCCTGTAACCCCCAAAACACACTGTCCATTACTCTAGCTTCTTTTGTTTGCAATAGAACTACCTTTCCCTTTTCACTCTGAGCTCTCCTTCCTCTTCCCTGGTTTATCTGCCCTACTGTTCACTGGTTCCAGCCAGGTTCAAATAGGTGGTAAATTCTTAATGACAACATTACATCCTTGCCAAGTTGGTGTCCACTGAAATGGAATTCCTTTCCCACAGTCCTGTTGCAGGCTTCAACCTGAAACCTTGACAATTCCTTTGCTCCCACAGATGCTGCTCCTCTGAGCTGCTGAGCTCCTCCAGCAGAATGTTTGTTGCTCCATTCCCACACTGCTTCCTTCAGCTACATGCTCACCTCACTAACCCGTTTATCCCTATGCAATTTCCACATGCATCCAATAATAATCCAAAGCCTACAAACTGTTAGAATCACATTCTTCAATTTAACTCCTCCCTCCTGGTAGTCCCCAAATGGCCCCTCGTAACTATTCTTTCCTATGTTTTCTGTCTTATAATGGACCTCAACAACTGGATCCTTCCATTCCCTCTCTACTCAGTTTGACATTCCCTTCGGCTTGGTGCCTGGGCAGTGAAAAACTGGACTGGAACATGTGGGGAACTGCCAGCTGTTCTGTGTCAAACCATCAACATTAAGAAAGGTAAGATTTCTTTATTAGTCACATGTACATCAAACACATTGAAATGCATCTTTTGCGTTAGATTGTGTGCTGGGGGCAGCCCACAAGTGTTGCCACGCTTCCGGCGCCAACATAGCATGCCCACAACTTCCTAACCAGTACGTCTTTGGAATGTGGGAGGAAACTGGAGCACCTGAAGGAAAATGCCCAACATTAAAATGCTGGGCAAAGTTTATATACTGCCTGCATCAAGCCTACACAAACTCTATAGTCATTACATATACAGTAAATACCAAGCCATTCTATGTCCAGTGGCAGCGGGACCCTAGACCATGCTCCTTCCCCACAGATCTTGGCGTTGGCTGCACCAAGCATCAGTACGTCCCTCAGCATGTACTCCTGCACCTTGGAATGTGCCAGTCGGTAGTATTTGTTTGTGGGCATTTCCTTATGCTGGAAGACTGACAAGTTTTGAGCAGACCAAAGAGTATTTTTCACCAAGTTGATGTTTGCCTCAGTGTGCTACCTGACAGCAGCTTGCAGAGCACAGAAGCCTGTGTAATCAGCTTCTGGGGATGAATCTCAACAAGGACCACTTCCCTTTCTAGTCCTTCCTGGCAAACACACAGTTCACAAGGAAGTGGACAACAATCTCATCCACGTCGCAGCCATATCCAGGATGAAATTGAGACTCTGAGCGTGCAGGAACGAGCTGACGGGGAGGGCCCCTCTCACTGCCAGTCAAGCCAGGTCCTGAAGCTCATTGAGAATTCCAGGGATAAGACATTCCATTCCATTGAGAGTGGCTCGGAGAACCATCCCACAGGATTCACTGTCTCTTTTTCCCTGCAGGGCCTGCAGGACATTCCGTGCCTGCCACTGTCTCATCAACTTGTGGTCAAAGGTGTTGTTCTGCAGGACCTTTTCTGCAAAGGGACAGGTAGTGCGGTGAGGTCCAACTGAAAGGAACGTTCCATCACAACGAGGCCAGACCCTTCCTTCACAGCATCGAGGTCAGGCAGAGCCTCAGCACGGAGCGGCACTTGGTGCTTGTGTACTCAGAGCTTGATGCAGCCACACACCAAGGACAACATCAGGAAGAGGGCTACGTTTGCATACATTGTTCCACCGTTTCTCTGGAGACTTGTGCACACATCCCAATGGACTAAATCCATTTTGGATCCCCAGGTGAAATTTGAAGATGTTTCGGGTAACTGCCACAGCACAGGAACAGGGCAAGATCCACACCTGAAACAGCAACACAGAGCACCTCGCACCTGATGCCAGATACTTGCCCGCCATCGAGAGGGAGCCGCTGCTCCCACAGTCCCAGGCTCTGTTCCCATCTTGGCTACCCACTCCAGACAGTTCTTGCCACTTGCCCTGGATTCCCAGCACGTTCAAGTTAATTGGACCTGCTGGTAAAGGGAACAAAGAACAAAGGACAAACTCTCCTCTTCCTACAGACGTGGCCTGACCAACTGAGTATTTCCAGCATTTTCTGATTTTACTATATGTAAAGGATTGGTCCGGAGAGTTGCCAAAGAAGGCTGCCTGACTTTTGCTGCGATTGACTCTGGCCTCAGGGACCAGTTCAAACTGGTTGCAGATAGTGAACACAGAAAAAGCATGTTACAGGCCAGAGAGAATGAAACAATTCCACAATGAACAGGTCAGAATGAGGCTCTGAAGTGTCTTCCCATTCAGCCATAAGTCCCGGTGACTAGTTGAACAACTAAAAGGAGATGAAAGTCAAATAATCCTCATGAACCTTGGCGGACCCCAACACCTCAATACAAAAGAAAGGTTGAGGCGTCTCCAGCCATCTTCCACCAGAAATGTAACACAGACGTTTCTTCCTCATGACCCATCATCCCAAAAGCCAGCTTTCCACCAATTCAATTCAGCCCATGTTCTGTCAAGAACTGGCTGAGTAACACAGGACATTGCAAGGATTATGGAGCACGGTAATGTCCCAAAAGCTGTTCTGGTATACCACAACACTGACATCCAACTATGTGGAAAATTGTCAGATATGCCCAGTCCACAGAAAGAGGACAAATCCAAGCTGGCCAATTACTGTCCACTGATTTAATCTACAGGAGGCTCTGCCTCAAGAAAGTGGCATCTATCATCAAGGATCCCCACCATCTGGGTCATGTCCTCTTCTCACTGATACCATTAGGCAGGAGGTACAGAAGCCTGAAGTTTCACACCACCAGGTTCAGGAACAGCTACTTTCCTACCCCCATCAGGTTCTTGAACTGACCTGCACAACCCCAATCCTACCTCAGCAGAGGAACACTACAGACCTCCTCTTGCACCACCATGGATTTGTCTCTGATTATATTTTTTTGTATAATGTCTTGTTTTGCACAGTCTTTTTTTTCTTCACTGTATCATATAATTTAGGTATAATTTACGTTCCATGTGTTGTCTGAACCTATGCGCCTTTGATGCTGCTGCAAGTTCTTCATTGTACCTGTACCTCACTGTACTTGTGCACTTGGCAATCAACTCACTTTGACTTGACTTCAATCATTAGGATAGTGGGAGGTCTTGATGATGGCATCAATGGCACCTACATACAATCTGCACTTTGATACTTGGTTTGGCTTCTGCCTGATCAAGTTAGCTCCAAATTTTACACTCTTGGACTAACAAACTGATTTGCAGAGCTGTTGATCATACTGAATCTCTACCCGCAACATCAAGGCAGCACTTGACCCAATGCAGCACTAAGGAGCCCTCATGAGACTGGTCAGTGGAGATCGGGGCAAAGTGGATTCAGAGTTCTGGTTCAAGGCAACCAATCATCTCAGTCATCAGGATATCCCTGCAGGTGTTCCTCGGGCAGTGTCCAAGGCCAAACCACCCTCGGCTGCCTAACATCATAACATCCATCATAACCATCCCTCCATCATAAAGTCAGAACTGGGGATGTCCAGTGATAATTAGGCAGTCTACACCTAATCTCAATCCCTCAGACAAAGAAGCTGTCAGGTTCAAATGCGGCAAAACCAGGACAACATCAGGGCTTGAAATGATAAATAGCAAGTAATGTTCATAACCTATAGATCCAGGCAATAACCAATTCTGGTAAGGAAGGGTCTGTCCACATCTGAGAGGAACATAGATAGGAACCTGCTTGAAACAGAGAAAGTTGAGATTTTTGAAAGAGCTGTACAACATCTGTGAGAGTACAGGTAGGGTAAATAGAAAGAGTCTGCTTCTGTTGATCTACGGGTCAGAGATATACAGTAAAGTGAAAGATGTATAAGTAAGATGAGGAAAAAGTGCTTCTAATCCATGGACTGGTTCAGGTCAAGAATGCACTGCCTGAGAGTGTGATGGATGCAGATTAGATGCTACCTGCCACCGACTCTGGGCTCCCTGCACTCCCAGTTGCACAAACTATTCCGAATTTCCCTTGCTCTCTGCTCTCAGCAATAACAAGGTGACATCAGCAATGCAGAGGAGACCAGATCACAGAAGATCCCACACTTCACTCATTTGCACCAATTTCCTTTAGATGACTTTAAGAGAACCCTGGGAACCTTACAGTGAACAGTCACCAGAAGCAGTCGTTTGTCCATACTGTTACATTAATTTGGTCACTTCTCATCTCTGATTAGGTATTTGTTTGTGCGATGCTCCACTCCTCCTCTACTGGAAATAATTATTCAAGGTTTGCTATTTATTTTGATAATTTTTGCATGTTTCATTTCAAACCCTTTTTTGTGGCTCTTCCTGTTCTGTCACATCTTTTTGCCTTTCTCCAATTTCTTTAGTTACCATTAAAATATCTTGATCCCTCATAACATTCGATATCCATCACTCTGTTTTGATAAGTAAAGGCTCTTGGCCCATTGGGAGTATAAAATCAGGCTTGCGTATTCTCTGTTTCTCCCATTGACCAAGCTCGATCATGCTATGACAGGACTGGTTTTGGATAAATGTTCCGACCAATTGATTATTACTAACTACCATATGGCCCTGCCCCTTGTTGATGTGGGTCACAGACCATCCATTGGCCTGGAATTTCTTCGGAATGACCTTCAGAATAAGAAATTGGCAACCAATCAGGTGCCTTCTCATCATCGTTGCTTACTACCTGCTAAACTCTTCCTTACCTCAAAGGGGTCTCCACCAGTGCAAACTTCCTCAGGGAAATCAGCCCCACATGACCAGAACGCCTGGATGAACTGGCTGTCAAAGCTGTTAAAGAGCTTGACATTTACAAACATTGAATAATTATTAAAAATTCCACTTATATTTTATTAATTTTGAAACAATTTTAATCTTTAAAAATGTTAAGATGTGAAACAGTTCAAAACACTTAAGAACAGCTAAATTGGTTAAATCAACGTCTGTTGGCCAAAACCTACCTCTCTCTCTCTCACACGGTCATTCATCTCCGTTAAAATGAGTGAAAAGGGTCTGGGACAGATGGGATGCCAATGGCATTCGGTGGTATGGGAGTGATGTATCACCGCTTTGGTTGTGTGGGACTCACGAACTTTCACATACTTAGATGCAAAAGGGAGCAGTTCCAACAGCCTTGAGAAAATGCTAGGCTTTTTCCTGAATGGGATAGGCTAACAACCAATCCCAATCTGTATGAAAATTAAAATTTCCCATTAAGAATACCCTCCCCTTGCTACACACTTTTGTCTGATCTTCACCTTTACCCATTGTACTCTCAAACTGCTGTTACACAAGGACTTTTACACATACTGCAAGGAGAGAGACTCGAGGACAATGTGGGTGCCGTTTGCAGGGATCCTCTCCCTCAACCGAAGTGCCAGAGGTGGGCTTGTATGTCCATCAGATGAAGCTTTCCATGATTATTGAGCTGTCATTTAAGTACATTGATGAAAATTCCCAAACTGTCCCAGAAATAGTTACAGCAGCAGACACCAGTCCCGTTCCAAAATGTTATGTGAGATAAATGATGAGGAAGTTATCTCTAGAGGTTTCCCATCTGGTCCAACACTTGCCGATCCCCGTGCTAGGGTCATCTTTTGTATCATCGATTACTAGAGGAAATATTCCCAGAGACTGAATTTAAGCCAACTTGGATATGAGAAACACATAGTGAGATTCACTATAAGCCCATTGACAAGGGCCATTAACAGCAGCAGGAAAACCAATTGACAATGGGAACTGAAGATCCGCATACTGTCCATGAATCATCACATTAGACCTTTGATCAAATTGTTACAGATTAGCATTAAACTTGCTGCTCTTTTTACCTTCATTCAGTTGAGTTAAATTTCATCTAATTCAGATCTTCCCAGTCATGGGCAACAAATATTCTTAACACACCACAAGATGAGGAACCACATCTCATTCGGAATCCTGTTCTCCAAAGGCCCTCAGTCTTCAGACAGCTCTTCACCTTCTCACATTGAGGAATTGCCCCAGACCTCCCACTCTTCCCTTCTGCATTTCTGAATCTGCCTCAGCCCAGCAACAGGAGGGCCCAGTGGATGGTGCTGAGTGTGCTCGTACAGCTGGGTGCACGCTCCTGTCTCTTGCACACTGCTGCAAATGCATTGCCAGGAATTGTCTGATCTCTGAAGAATACTCTTAGCCTTCAGCTATGAAGCAAATCAAAGAACTGAAGAGATAAAAGTTGGAAAATCCCTTCAACATGAAGACTTAAACACACAAACATGCACAATCACAGAAATACACACAAGTATACATACAAACACATGCTTGCACAAACATACACAAAACACACACCAACACACACAAAAACACATACATGTACACAAACATATTAACATACACACATATACAGGCATGTGCATGCACACACACACACACACACGCACACACACACACACACACACACACACACACACACATTATTTCTAATCCAACCAGATGAAAAGCAAAACATAGATTGGCAATGGATAACAGCTGATTTCTAGAGTTTGTTGATGTACCCGTGCCTCTTCAGGTCTACGAATGTACAGAATGTGAATGATTTCAAGCCATCATTGGGTCAATGAAGATATCAGTCAATATCATGTAGGTTAAGAGTGAATTTTCCTCTCCATTGTCTCATTAAACTTATCAAGGTAGGTACATAATCTTGCTTTATGACGTACCATCAAACATTCACAAGTTTTGTTAGATACCATTGCACATTAGCTGCATAATTGGGCTCTCTTTGCAACGTCCCACCAACTCAGGGACAGTGGCTGGCTAGCTTCTCTGCAGTGGCCCATCACACTATAGGTAGATCAGGACCAGAACTAAGTACAGTGCAAAGCTCTCTCTGAGTTGTTTGATCAAAAGAGCAAGTTCAGATCTAGCATGTCTTCATGCAGCATAACACTAACTTTGCACACAAATTAGGCTAACGTCAACGTGTTGCATCAAAGGTGAACACTGACGGAGCTGACTTATGGTTTAGGTGCCCTCCTGAGCAGAAGCCTCACCTGATGCCAATCACAGTGGCTGGAGTCTGGAAGGCACTGCCTAGGGGGGGTGGTGAAGGCAGGTACTTCCATCACATTAAGAAGTATTTAGATGAGCGCTTGAAATATCACGGCAGAGAAGGTGTTGGAAAATGGGAGTAGTATAGATAGGTACGTGATAGCTGGCATGGACGTGCTGGGCGGAAGGGCCTGCTTCCATGCTGTTTGACTTAGTGAAGCACACTGCCTCAGCCCATCTTCTAAAGTGGGATTAAAGAGACATCCTCCTTTTTCAGGAAACGGAGATCTCCCCCACGGCTACTGATGGAGCCCTCACCCACATTTCTATTTCCCGCACCTGCCCTCACTCCATCCCTCCTAGACAGAACAGTGATGGAGTTCTCCTGGTCCTCACCTACCACCCTACGCATCCAGCACATCATTTTTCACGACTTTGACCAGTTACAACGTGGTCCCACCACCAGGTTCACCTTCCCCTCCCCACCTATTTCTGCTTTCCACAGGGATCACTCTCTCCGTGATTCCTGGTCCCCTCATCCCTCCCCGCCCCATCCCCCTCCCTCCCCAGGCACTTTCCCCTGTAACCATAGGAGGTGTAGCACCTGTCCCTACAACCCCTCCCTCACCACCATCCAGGGCCCTAAACGGCCCTTCCAGGGAGGCAGATGTTCACATGCACCTCCCTCCAACCTTGTCTATTGCATCTGGTGCTCCCGATGTGGCCTCTTCTACATCGGTGAGACCAAGTGCAGACTGAGTGACTGCTTCGCTGAGCACCTGTGCTCCATCCACCGTGGCGTCTGGAGTTCCTGGTTGCCAGTCATTTTAATTTTCCTCCTCATTCCCACACCGACCTGTCTGTCCTTGGCTGCCTCCACTGCCAGGGTGAGGCTACATGCAAACCTGAGGAACATCACCTCATATCCCTCCTGGGTCATCTGCAACCCGGTGGCATGAACATTGAACTCTCCAACTTCAGATAACCTGCTCCTTCTCTTCCCCTTTTCTCCCTCCCCCGATATACTCATTTCCTTCCTATACCCACCTCAACCCCCATCGCCCTGCTTCTTTCCCTTTCCCCTTCCCCACCCACTCTATCTGCCCATCACCTGCCCTCCCACCTCCCTCCCCTTATTCCATCCCCCACCTTCCTCTCCTGACAGATTCCATCATCTGCAGCCCTTTGTCACCTCGACCCATCACCTCCCAGCCTCTGGCGCTATTCCCACTCTCCCCTCCCCTATCTGCCTATCACCCCTCCTCACCGGCATCCACCTATCACCTGCCAGCTCTATCTCCACCCCTTCCCTTCACCTTTTTATACGGGCTATCTCCCCTCTATTGTTCAATCCAGATGAAGGGTCTTGACCCAAAACATCGACTGTCTATTTCCCTCCATAGATGTCGCCTGACCTGCTGAGTTCCTCCAGCATCCCGTTTGTTGCTTCAGATTCCAGCATCCGCAGTCTCTTGTGTCTTCCCCATTCCTTGTTTGCTTGGACTCACACTGTAACGGCTAAGCTGGCACTGAGCTCCTCCCAGTGACTCCCTTCACTGAACTCCTCCCAGTGACTCCCCTCACTGAACTCCCCCCAGTGACTCCCATCACTGAACTCCCCCCAGTGACTCCCCTCACTGAACTCCCCCCAGTGACTCCCCTCACTGAACTCCCCCAGTGACTCCCCTCACTGAACTCCCCCCAGTGACTCCCCTCACTGAACTCCCCTCACTGAACTCCTCCCAGTGACTCCCCTCACTGAACTCCCCTCACTGAACTCCCCCCAGTGACTCCCTCACTGAACTCCCCTCACTGAACTCCCCCCAGTGACTCCCCTCACTGAACTCCCCTCACTGAACTCCCCCCTCACTGAACTCCCCCCAGTGACTCCCCTCACTGAACTCCCCTCACTGAACTCCTCCCAGTGACTCCCCTCACTGAACTCCCCTCACTGAACTCCTCCCAGTGACTCCCCTCACTGAACTCCCCCCAGTGACTCCCCTCACTGAACTCCTCCCAGTGACTCCCCTCACTGAACTCCCCCCAGTGACTCCCCTCACTGAACTCCTCCCAGTGACTCCCCTCACTGAACTCCCCCCAGTGACTCCCCTCACTGAACTCCCCTCACTGAACTCCCCCCAGTGACTCCCCTCACTGAACTCCCCCCAGTGACTCCCCTCACTGAACTCCCCTCACTGAGTGTGCCCAGGGTTTAACCTGCCTGCAGGTGACATCATAAAGGGGCCAGGAGCCAATGGCACTGCAGCTGGGATATATGTCACAAAGCAGCCCAAGCTCCAGCCCAGCGAGGTGCAAACATCTCCAACAGCCTGTCCTGGTCCAACCACAGCCAAGGAAGCTCACCAGTGCCTCTACTCCCTCGGAAGCTGAAAAAAATTCAGCATGTCTCCTTTGATTCTCACCAATTTTTATAGAAAGCACCCTGTCCAGCTGCATTGCAGCTTGGTATGGCAAACTGCTCTGCCCAAGACCACAAGAAATTGCAGAGGGTTGTGGACACAGCTCAGTTAGAACATAGAACAGTACAGCACAGGAACAGTTCATCATAAAAAGCAGCTTCCCCTCCACAGACTCTGTCTACACTTACTGCTGCTCCAAGGAAGCAGCCAACGTAATCAAAGACCCCTCCCACCCCGGACATTCTGTCTTCTCACCCCTCCCGTCGGGCAGAAGGTACAAAAGCCTGAAAGCATGTACACCAGGCTCAAGGACAACTTTTATCCTGCTGTTATAAGACTACTGAATGGTCCCCTTGTACATTAAAGGTGAACTCTGGACCTCACAATCTACCTTGTCATGTCTCTTGCACCTTACTTGTTTACCTGCACTGCACTTTCTCTGTGTTATCGTGTTTCCCTTTGTACGACCTCGATGTTTTGAAATGATCTGTATGGATGGCATGCAAAACTAAGTTTTTCCACTGTATGTCAATACATGCGATAGCAGTAAACCAATTCCAATTCCTCCTGCTTGAAGGTTACTTGGTTGTATGGCCAGGCAATGCACTGCTCACTGAGTGTGAACCTCGGCTGTACAAACAATCCTGCCTCTGACTCCACTAAAACTCAGGTCAGAGAGCACAGGCCACACACCTCCCCCCACCCCTCCCAACCAAAAACACCACATGATATCCCCTCCTCTATATCAGATCTCAGTGCTCAAACCCTTTCAGCTCTTGTGTGGTCAACAAACAAGTCACCCTTTTTCTTTATGTTCAACTGTTGCCTTTCCCTCCCAAACAGAATAGCACACATGGCGTGTACGTGAGTGTGCAGAAGAGGCTCATGAGAATGTTGTCTGTACTGGAGGGTTTGAACTATAACGAGATGTTAGACAAACTTGGATTGTTTTCTCTGGAGCATCAGAGGCTGAGGGGAGACCTCACAGAAGGTTATAAAATTATGAGAGGCATAGATAGGAGATATGGTCAGTCTTTTTCCACAGGATGGAAATGTCAAATACAAGAGAGCATAGGTTTAAAGTGAGAGGGGTAAGGTTTAAAGGCGATATACGAAGCAAGCTTTTTTTGCACAGAGAATTGTGTGCGCCTGGAGCACACTGCCAAGGGAAGTAGCCATGGGGTATGATAGTAATGTTTGAAAGGCATTTAGACAGGCACATGAACAGGCAAGAATGAATGTAGATAGACAGATATAGATTATTTATTAGTCACATGTATTACATCGAAACACACAGTAAATACGTCTTTTTGCGTTGCTAAGAATGTGCTGGGGGCAGCTTGCAAGTGTCACCATTCTTCCGGCGCCAACATAGCATGCCCACAGCTCCTAACCTGTAAGTCTTTGGAATGTGGGAGGAAACCGGAGCACCCGGAGGAAACCCATGCAGTCACGGGGAGAATGTACAAACTCCTTACGGGCAGCAGCGAGAATTGAACTCAGGTCGCTGGCACTGTAATAGCATTACACTAACCGCTATGCTACCATGTGCAGGCAGTTGTGCAGTTTAAATTGGCATCATGGTCGGCACAGACATTGTGGGCTGGAGGACCTGTTCCTGTGCTGTACTATTCTGTATTCCATGATTTCTAAAGATATTACAGTCTCCTCTTTGCCCTGAATTAGTCCATCCCCTAAACAGGAAGGGATTTCAATGGCTACAAAAGGATCTTGAGGGTATCAAATAGTTGGACCATTGGAGAATTAACTGGGTGATATTCTAGCAAAACAGAGAGAACTGAGAATATCAGGATGAAAAGGCTGGTGTAATAGACTAAAGCATTGATGAATCCATTATCTAGGCCGCTGTCCCACTGATAACCAGCTACATTGCCCTACCTAGCTGTAAAGGACTCTCAACTGGGATTTTTTCAGGATCACTGTCAACTTCTCATTTGCCTTGAGATTTCCTTCTCTGGATGACAGCACATAGTACATTCCAAGCAGATTGTGGCCAGGTTCCAGGTTATATGAGGGGTTTGAACAACCCTTCACATTACCTGAGAACTGAAGATAGGCCCTGTGGTTGACTGTCGGGAGGAAAGCTTCTGATGGCAAGAAGATATGGGCAGAAAATGGCAAATTGAGCTTAATCCCAAGTGTGAGCTTCATCAAAACAATAGAATAAGCAATAAACAGGAGGATACTGAGAGGTATGAAGCAGGAAAGGACCTTGGGACTGTATATCCAATGATCCTTAAGGTAGCAGAACAGGTCAATAAGCTGGTTAAAATGTGAACAAGATGCTCTCCTTTACTTCCCAGAATATAAGAGCAGGGAAGATATGCTGTAATTGGATACGACACTAATTAGATCACAGCTTGACTGCTACATGTGGTTCTGGTCATCACATTACAGGAGAGACGTGATTGCACTGGAGAGGGTGCAGACGATTCTTACAAAGATGTTACAACAAATCAAAAGCTGTACCTTTAAGGAGAGGTTGGATAAGTTGGGGATGTTTTCTTTGGAAATGAGGAGGCTGATGGGAGACTAAGTTGGGGTGTGTAAGATTACAAAGAGCTGAAATGGGGTAAAGAGGATGGAGCTATTTCCCTTACCAGAGGGATCAAAGACAAGGGGGCAGAGATGTAAAGCAGAGAAGAGTCACAAGAGACTGCAGATGCTGGAATCTGGAGCAACACACAAAATGCTGGAGAGATGTAAAGCAATTAGTAAGAGGAAATATGTTTTTCCTTCCAGAGGGTGCTGTGGCCTGAAACTCCTTTCATGAAAGGGTTGGAGAGGCAGAAGCCTTCACTATTGATTGCTAATTGGTAAATGGAGACAATCCAAGCAAACTCATCACCAGACTCCGAGACCTGGGACTCAACATCTCCCTCTGCAACTGGATCCTTGACTTCCTGACCAACAAACTGCAATCACTATGGATAGGCAGCAACACCTCTGGTACGATTATGCTCAACGCTGGTGCCCCACAAGGCTGTGTCCTCATACCCCTGCTCTACTCCCTATACACTCATGACTGTGTGGCCAGATTCTGCTCTAACCCCATCTACAAGTTTGCAGATGGTACCACCATAGTGGGCCGTATCTCAAATAACAATGAGTTGGAGTGCAGGAGGGAGATAGAGAGCTTAGTGACATGATGTCATGGCAATAGCCTTTCCCTCAATGTCAGCAAAACCAAAGAGCTGGTCATTGACTTCAGGAAGGGGGGCGGTGCACATGCACCTGTCTACATCAATGGTGCTGAGGTTGAGAGCTTCCTAGGAGTGAACATCACCAATAGCCTGTCCTGATCCAACCACATAGACGCCATGATCATGAAAGCTCACCAGCGCCTCTACTTTTACAGGAGGCAAAAGAAATTTGCCATGTCCCATTTGACACTCACCCACTTTTATCAATGCACCATAGAAAGCATCCTATCTGGATGCTTCACAGCTTGGTATGGCAACTGATCTGCCCAGGATCACAAGAAACTGCAGAGAGTTGTGGACACAGCTCAGCACATCACGGAAACCAGCTTCCCCTCCGTGGACTCTATCTATACTTCTCGCTGCTTCGGTAGACAGCATAATCAAGGACCCCACCCACCCCCAACATTCTCTCTTCTCACCTCTGCCATCAGGCAGAAGATACAAAAGCCTGAAAGCACGTACCGCCAGGCTTAAGGACAGCTTCTATCCCACTGTTATTAGACTATTAAATGGTTCCCTAGTATGATAACATGGCTCTTGACCTCACAATTGCACCTTACTGTCTACCTGCACTGCACTTTCTCTGTAGCTGAGACTTTAATCTGCATTCTGTATTGTTTTACCCTGTACTACCTCAATGCACTGTGTAATGAATTGATCTGTATGAACAGTATGCAAGACAAGTTTTTCCACTGTACCGCGGTACAAGTGACAATTATAAACCAATTCCAATAGACTGCAGATGCTGGAATCTACACCTGGATCCACTCATCGCTTGCCAGCTCATGCTCTACCCCTTTCTCTTTATATTGACCACCTCCCTTCTATCTTTCAGTCCAGATGAAGGGTCTCAACCTGAAATGTCGACTGTCCACTTCCCTCCATAGATGCTGCCTAACCGGCTGAGTTCCTGCGGTGTTTTGTTTGATGCTACAGTAATTGGTAAATAATGGCCATGTGTAGATCTTTCTCAGATATTCCCTTGAAACAGTGAGGTTCCTTTAGAGTTGTTGAGGCCAAATGCAGCAGCTCCTGGGATATTGTTAACAGCGATAAATGGCCTAATTATATAAAGGACAGACATAAAAACAAATTACAACCAAAAAAATGAAATCATCCCAAATCATCTTGGAGTCAAGACCACCTTAGCCTCACATGGTGTTTCTGAGGCATGTAGGAGGGCCAGTAAGTTCCACCACTGAACCCCTCTTGGGGACCTCCGACCAATGGCCAAACCACATCCTTAGCCTTGCTGGCTGTCAGATCTACATGGTTTTTTGATGCTTCTGAATGTTGCTGATACTCAGAGCTATTCAAAAACTATTAAAAATGAAATACACATTTAAAAAATTGAAATGAATAAATCAGATAACAAATTAAAAGTCACCCAGATACACTTTAAAATATTGATATTGCAGCAAATACAAATGGTTCAAATAATGTGATTTATTCTTGCCTTTCTTCATGCAGCTGAAATAATTCTAATCCCATATAGGGTAGGTGGATCTGGTGTGGGGTCCAAGAGCAGATTCTTCACAGTCACACAGGGTCACCACCAACAAACCAGAGGAGACTGAAAAGCAAAAAGCTGCAGGCACTGGAAATCCACCACAAAAAGCAGAAAATGCTGGGGATACTCAGTAGGTTGGGCAACAGATGTGGAGAGAGAAACAGTTACGTTGATGGTGGATGGACTTGAAATTCTGTTTCTCCCTCCACAGATGCTGCCTGACCTACTGAGCATCCTTAACATTCTTGGTTTTAATTTCGGATTCTCAGCAGGACTTAGACAATAAGTTGGGGATTTTGTGTGCCCAGGAATCCCAAAGAACTGGCACTTCCAAGTGTAAAATGCCAGCTCTTCCATGCAGAACTGCCCACAGAACCCAGCAAACCCAAACCGTTGATTATATTTTTGATAGTTAGCTAATTTTTACTAAGTACTATAGTCTTAATTTACTCTGCAAAGGTGCCATCTGATGTCCTTCAGGAGCTGGAAACATCCTCCGATAAAAGTTAAGGTGGTGGTTTTATTTCATCAACAGCTTGTATTTACACCAAGACTTTCAACTTCAATAAGGCTTTATCAGAATTAAAGTGGCACAAAATCCTTATGTTGTGTTTGGGGCAGAACAGTAGTACAGCCAGTGGAGCTGTTGTCTCACAGCACCAGAAACCCAGGCTCTATTCTGACCTCAGTGCTGTGTGTGTGGAATTTGCACATCCTCCCTGTGACCACGTGGGTTTCCTTTGGATGCTCAGGTTTCTTTCCACTTCCCAAAGACCAGTGGGTTGGTAGATTAGTTGGCTGCTGCAAATTGCTCCTGGTGGTAGCACATGGAGGGGGTTAACGAGGATGTAGGGAGAACATAAAACATATCGATTAATATGGATTAAATGTGTGGTTGACGGTCAGCATAGATTCAGTGGGCCAAAGGGCCTGTTGCCGTGCTGTATTGCTCAATGACTCTAAGAGTGTCATTAAACAAAATTTGATGCCAAAGAAAATAGGAGCTACTTGGACAGATGACCAAGAACTTGATAAGAGGTAGGTTTCAGGGAGAGTCCCAAACCAACAGAGCTTGGTTTCTGGCTACTGTTTGTTCTCGATTCAGAGGACCTTCAGATCTGACTCTTAAGTTAATGAATGAACATCAGTTTGGCAATAGAACACTGAACCATTGCCTTTGAAAAGCTTCTGTCTGGTCCTTTGTGGGCTCCTCAACACAACTATGAAACAACTTTAACTGATCTGACCAAGTGGTGAATAACTACATTATTGTAATGATACAACAAAGAACATTGGTGCAGCAGTTAGTGCTTCTGCTTTACAGCTCTAGTCCAGATATGATGCTTACTTTGGGTGCTGTCTGTGTGGAGTTTGCATGCTCTCTATGACCACATGGTTTTTCTCTGGGTGCTCCAGTTTCCTCCCACATCCCAAAGACATGCAGATTGATAGGTTAATTAGCTGCTAGAAATTACCCCTCAATGCAAGTAGGTGGCCAATAAGAATCCAAGGGGAGTTGATGGGCTTGAGAGAGAATAAATTGTGGGGTCCAGAGAAATAAGAAGGTAAGTGGGACCAATGGGATTGCTTTGTTGGAGATGGCATGGACCCAATAATCTCCTAAGAGTTTCTCTTGTAGAGCCAGCACAGACATGAAGGGCCAAATAGCCTCCTCCTGTGCTTTATTAATTCTATGACTAAGGTACCAAAAGAATGGGAAACCGCTTGGCATTTTTCATCTTAATGCAACCTTTTGATACGGTATACAAAATCTCCATTGGGCTGCTTAATCGATTTGCCAAGAGTTATTTGCTGTGTCAGCAATGGTAAAACTCTATCTTGATGGTTGCAGGATATGGCAGATGTTAGCAGCATTTTATTCATCCACCCCTTGAATGCTTCGAGGTCTGAAGCTGTGATCTGCAAGCAATTCTTACCTGTCCACAGAAACAGGTGCTCCTGTTCTCTCAGAATATTTATAACTCTATTCCAGTTTACAGTTTAGTGAATATAAATCAAAAAAACTGCTGGAAATTGGAAATAAAAACAGAAAATGCAAAAAGCATTCAGCAGGTCAGGCAGCATCTATGGAAAGAGAAACAGTTAATGTTTCAGACCAGGACCCTTCATCAGAACTGGGAAAGAGAGAAACAAGTTAGTTAAGCTGCTGTGAAGGTTGGGGAGAGGAAGATGGAAAAAAGGGAACATCAATGAATGCGGGGAGAATAAAATGGAATTGGTGTAGGGTTGGTGTAAATGGATGCTTGGTGGTACAGCTAAAGGGCCTGTATCTGTGTGATTTTGACAAATTCTCAAGGCTGATCCACGCTTCTTACAACAGAATGCAAAGAAAACCACAGACTGTCATGGTCAAGTGTAACATTTTATTTTCAAGAGGCCATTCGGACTATAAACTTCACGCACTGGATTTACACAGTTGACTGTTCTCGACTGCAATGTGAGAAACGCACAGAGTAAACCCCCCCCACCAAAAAATTTCCTTAAAAGTTCTGTTTTAACAGGAAATACTTCAAAATTGCTCAAACTGTTGGCCTGAGCTTCAAAATAAACTCTCCAGCACCGACCCCCCAAATATCTGAGCCAAGATCAAAATGGAGCAGGAGACACAATGCCTATAAAAAGCAGGTTCAAAAGCACATTTATAACAAAGGTTTGGCATTTTTAAAATCACAACAGGCAGGGAGACCAATTAACAGAACCCCCACAGAGTTGCTTCCCTGCTTGATGCACCCTTAGACCCCTTCATTCTGCAGAACCAAACACAACCCTTGCTCAGGCTCTCTCCGCTCCAATGTGTCCCATCCGACATCCAGGCTTGTTACTGAGCTGCGGCAGTGATGCAGTTCCTGGCATACTCATCCACGGAGCGCCCAACGTCACTAGAGGGGGAGTAAATGACCATGCGACTAAGAATGAGGAACATCGGTGTCTCAGGAACGATGAGGTGCAATAACACCTTGTACTGAAGTAGCACATTCAGCACAGTGGAAACAACCCCAACACTGCACAGGAGGGTAACCAAACACTCCAGCCCACTGCAGATGTGCCATCAGCCGCTGTGCTAAAAATAACAAGGTGCTTTCTCCTTAGCAGTTATTTAACAGCGACACTACAGATTTAAAATAGAAATTAGTCGCCCCAGCAACAGGGTCCTGTGGGCTTGGACAGTTTTATGGCATGAAGTGGGCCATTCAGCCCCACAGGTGCCTGTCCTCACTCCTGTTCCTCCCTCCCCCCCCCTTCCACTCGCTCTCCTCTGCTTTCCTCCCGTGTGTCAATCCCTCCATGAATGCTACTCATAACCACCCCCACACGCAGTTCCACATTCCCATCCCCTCTCTGGGTACAGATATCCCTCAGAATTCCCTGGGAGGTGAATATTGTGGCCCCTGGTTTGTGACTCCCTAGGTCCTATAAGCAGAAACTGTCTCCTCGAACCTTGACTGTCAATGCCACATTAAAGACCTCTACAGTCACCCGTTCATCTTCTCATGCAGGAAGAGCTCAGCTTAGACTACCAAGGGGTAGAACCTTCAGCCCTGGGAGCCTCCGAATTAATCTGCTTCTGCACCTCTGGCAGCTGAACCCTCATGTCCTGGAGCGAGGTCCTCACTGGGGGTGTGGGGGTAGACAAACAGGCAGAACAACACCAGCAGCACCTGCTCTTGCTCTGCTGGCCCCAACCCTCCTGTGTCTCTGCCACCCCTAGACTCAGCTGTTCTAATGCTTTCCTGGTGAGCCACTTACCTTCCAGCCTGTAAACAAGTCACAACCCCCCAGCCCACTCCACACACAAAATACATCCAGCAAGTTAGGGGACAGGCAACAGTCCTATGTGCCCATCGCTCCTGTGCTGACAGATTTGTAACTGTTCCCAATCCAGCAACACCTCAATTTCAAACCAAAATGATAAAAGCTGCCAATGTCCCACTCATCCGGGTCATTCTCTCTTCTCTCCTCTGCCATTAGGTAGAAGATACAGGAGCCTGAGGGCACGTACCACCAAACTTAAGGACAGCTTCTACTCCACTGTGATAAGACTATTGAACGGTTCCCTTATACGATGAGATGGACTCTGACCTCACGATCTACCTTGTTGTGACCTTGCACCTTATTGCATTGCACTCTCTCTGTAGCTGTGACACTTTACTCTGTACTGTTACTGTTTTTACCTGTACTACATCAATGCACTTTGTACTAACTCAATGTAACTGCACTGTGTAATGAATTGACCTGTACGATCGGTATGCAAGACATTAAAAAAAATGACATTGCGGCAATCACTGAGTCATGGCTTAATGATGGATGTGATTGGGAACTGAATGTCCAGGGGTACACAGTGTATAGGAAGGATAGGCGGGTAGGCAGAGGGGGTGGTGTGGCCCTGACGGTTAGTAATGATATAAGATCAATAGAGAGAAGGGACAATAGAAAAGAAGTGGAATCCTTATGGGTAGAGCTAAGAAATGGCAAGGGTAAAAGGACAATAATAGCAGTTATATATAGGTCCCCTAACAGCAGCCAGGAAGTGGACTATAAGTTACAGTTAGAAATAGAAAAAGAGTGTCAGAGACACAACGTTAAGATAATCATGGGGGATTTTAACATGAAGGTGGATTGGGAAATCCAGCAAGGCAGTGGATCTCAGGAGAGCAAGTTTGTGGAATGTTTATGGAACTGCTTTTTGGAGCAACTTGTTGATGAGCTCACCAGGGGATCGGCTGTTTTGGATTAGGTGCTGTGTAAGGAACCGGAGGTGATTAGGGAACTAAAGGTAAAGGAACCATTAGGAACTAGTGATCACAATATGATTAAGTTCAGTTTCAAATTTGAGAAGGAGAAGCTGATAACTGGTGTATCGATATTTCAGTGGAACAAAGGAAATTACAGTGGAATGAGAGAGGAAATGGCCCAAACTTATTGGAAGACTAAGCTAGCTGGAGGGACGGCGGAGCAGAAATGGATGGAATTTCTACAAGAAATAAGGAAAATGCAGGATAGATATATTCCAAGAAAAAAAGGTTATGAATGGGAAAAAAAGGCACGAATGTGGATAACAAGAGAGGTGAAGGCTAAAATAAAAGCAAAAGGGAGGGCATACGAGGAAGCAAGAATTAGTGGGAAAACGGAAGACTGGGAAACTTTTAAAAACCTACAGAAAGAAACTAAGAAGGTCATTAGGAAAGAAAAGATGAATTATGAAAGGAAATTGGCAGATAACATTCAAAAGGATACTAAGAGTTTTTTTTAAATATATGAAGAGTAAAAGAGAGACATGGGTTGATATAGGATTAATTGAAAATGGCCTGGGAGAGATTATAATGGATAACAAGGAGATGGCAGAGGAACTAAATGAGTATTTTGCATCAGTCTTCACTGTGGAGGCCATCAGCAATATATCTGATAGTCAGGGCTCTCAGGGGATAGAACTGAGTTCAGTCATTACTAGAGAGAAGGTGCTAGGGAAGCTAAATGGACTAAAGATAGATAAGTCTCCCAGACCAGATGAAGTGCACCCTTGGGTTCTAAAGGAGGTGGCTTTAGAGATTGCAGAGGCATTGGTGATAATTTTCCAGGCATGGTTCCGGAGGACTGGAGGGTCGCAAATGTAGTTCCGTTGTATAAGAAAGGTGGGAGGCAGCATAAAGGAAATTACAGACCTATTAGTCTGACATTGGTGGTGGGAAAGTTATTGGAATTGATCCTTATGGATGAGGTTATGGAATACCTAGAGGTGCAAGGCAAGATAGGTCCAAGCCAGCATGGTTTCGTGAAGGGAAGATCTCAGGTAGGGTGGATAAGCGAAAGGCTGTGGATGTTGTGTATTTGGACTTTCAAAAGGCCTTTGACAAGGTGCTGCAAAAGAGGTTGATTAATAAGATGAGAGCTCATGGAATTACAGGTAGGATATTAAAATGCTGGAGCATTGGCTGGTAGGCAGAAAGCAAAGGGCGAGAACAAAGGGATCCTGTTCTGGTTGGCTCCTGGTTACTAGTGGTGTTCCGCAGGGGTCAGTCTTGGGGCTGCTTCTTCCTACTTTGTACATTAATGATTTGGATTATGGAGTAAGTGGCTTTGTGGCTAAGTCTGCAGACAACACCAAGTAGGTGGAGGAGTAGGGAGTATTGAAGAAACAGGAAGGTTGCAGAAAGACTTAGATAGTTTAGGAGAATGGGCAAAGAAATGGCAGATGAGATTCAATGTTGAGAAATGTGCCATTGTACACTTTGGAAAAACAAACAAACAGGCAGATTATTATCTAGATGGGGAGAAAATTCTAAGTACAGAAGTGCAAAGGGACTTGGGGGTACTCGTGCAGGATACCCTAAAGGTTAACCACCAGGTCGGATCGGCGGTAAAGAAAGCGAATGCTATGTTGGCATTCATTTCGCGAGGTATAATGTATAAAAGTAAGGAAGTATCGATGAGGCTCTATGGGGCACTGTTGAGGCCTCATTTGGAATACTGTATGCAGTTTTGGGCCCCTTATCTTAGGAAGGATGTGCTGACGTTGGAGAGGGTTCAGAAAAGATCTACGAGAATGATTCCCGGAATGAAAGGGCTTACTTATGATGAGCGTTTGTCGGCTCTTGGACTGTACTCACTGGAGTACAGAAGAATGAGAGGGGACCTCATAGAAACATTTAGAATGTTGAAAGGACTGGCCAGAGTAGATGTGGCTAAACTGTTTCCCTTGGTGGGCAAGTCCAGGACTAGAGGGCACAATCTTAGAATTAGAGGGTAACGGTTTAAAACAGAAATGAGGAGAAATTTCTTTAGCCAGAGGGTAGTGAAATTATGGAATTCTTTGCCACATACAGCTGTGGAGGCCCAATCATTGGGGGCGTTTAAGGAGGAGATTGATAGGTATCTAATTAGTCAAGGTATCAAGGGATATGGGGATAAGGCCAGAAACTGGGGCTAGATAGGAATAGTTTTAGTTCAACTCATGGAGCAGACTTGATGGGCCGAATGGCCTACTTCTGCTCCCCTGTCTTGTGATTTTTCACTGTATCTCAGTATAAGTGACAATAATTGATCCAATACCAATACTGGAGATCTGACAGAGAAACAGAAAGCGCTGGAAACATTTTAGCTGCAGGTAACTTGCTTGCTCTGTCTATCAGAATTAGCCAGTTCTGTTGCAAGTCATCCATATGTCCTATTGGCTCAGTATATTTGTACAAAACTTTGGTTAGGCCGCACTTGGGAGTATTGTGTGCAGTTCTGGTCGCTCCATTACAGGACGATGTGGAGGCTTTGGAGGGGGTGCAGAAGAGGTTCACTGGGATGTTGCCTGGATTAGAAAGTATTAGCTATAAGGAGAGGTTGGACAAACTTGGATTGTTTTCTCTGGAGCGTCAGATGCTGAGGGGAGACCTGATAGAAACAAAGAAAATTGTGACAGGCATAGACAGGGTAGAGAGTCAGAATCCTTTCTTCCCCCAGGGTGGAAATGTCAAATACCAGAGGGCACAGGTGAGAGGGGGAAGTTTAAAGGAGATTTACACGCAAGTTTGTTTTTATGCAGAGTGGTAAGTGCCTGGAACGTGCTGCCAGGGGAGGTGGTGGAAGTAGATATGATAACATAGAACGTAGAAAAACCACAGCACAATTCAGGACCTTCGGCCCACAAAGCTGTGCTGAACATGTCCCTACCCTAGAAATTACTAGGCTTACCCATAGCCCTCTATTTTTCTCAGCTCCATGTACCTTTACAACAGTCTCTTAAAAGACCCTATTGTATCTGCCTCCACCACCGTTGCCGACAGCCCATTCCATGCACTCACCACTCTCTGAGTAAAAAAACTTACCCCTGACATCTCCCCTATACCTACTCCCCAGCACCTTAAACCTATGTCTTCTTGTGGCCACCATTTCAGCCCTGGGGAAAAGCCTCTGACTATCTACCAGATCAATACCTCTCATCATCTTATACACCTCTCAGGTCCCCCCTCATCCTCCGTCGCTCCAAGGAGAAAAGGCCGAGTTCCCTCAATCTGCTTGCCTAAGGCATGCTCTGCATTCCAGGCAGCATCCTTGTAAATCTCCTCTGCACCCTTTCTATGGCTTCCACATCCTTCCTGTAGTGAGGCGACCAGAACTGAGCACAGTACTCCAAGTGGGGTCTGACCAGGGACCTATATAGCTGCAACAATACCTCTCGGCTCCTAAATTCAATTCCCCGATTGATGAAGGACAATACACCATATGCCTTCTTAACCACAGAGTCAACCTGTGCAGCTGCTTTGAGCATCCTATGGACTCGGACCCCAAGATCCCTCTGATCCTCCACACTGCCAGGAGTCCTACCATTAAGACTATATTCTGCCATCATATTTGACCTATCAAAATGAACCACTTCATACTTATCTGGGTTGAACTCCATCTGCCACTTCTCAGCCCAACCTTGCATCCTATGTCCCTCTGTAACCTCTGACAGCCCTCCAAACTATCCACAACACCCCCAACCTTCGTGTCATCTGCAAACTTACTAACCCACCCCTCCACTTCCTCATCCAGATAGTTTATAAAAATCACAAAGAGCAAAGGTCCCAGTACACATCCCTGAGGTACACCACTGGTCACCGACCTCCACTCAGAATACGACCCTTCAACAACCACTCTTTGCCTTCTGTGGGCCAGCCAGTTCTGGATCCACACTGCAATGTCCCCTTGGATCTCATGCCTCCTTACTTTCTCCATAAGCCTTACATGGGGTACCTTATCAAATGCCTTGCCAAAATCCATATACACTACATCTACTGCTCGCCCTTCATCAATGTGTTCAGTCACATCCTCAAAAAAAATTCAATCAGGCTCGTAAGGCAGGACCTGCCCTTGACAAAGCCATGCTGACTATTCCTAATCATATTATATCTCTCCAAATGTTCATAAATCTTGCCTCTCAGGATCTTTTCCATCAGCTTACCAACCACTGAAGTAAGACTCACTGGTCTATAATTCCCTGGGCTATCCCTACTCCCTTTCTTGAATAAGGGAACAACATCCACAACCCTCCAATCTTCCGGAACCTCTCCCGTCTCCATCAACAAGGTAAAGATCACTGTCAGAGGCCCTGCAATCTCCTTCCTCACCTCCCACAGCAGTCTGGGGTACATCTCATCCAGCCCCGGCACTTATCCAATTTGATGCTTTCCAAATTTTCAGCACCTCCTCTTTCCTAATATCTACATGCTCAAGCTTTTCAGCCCGCTGCAAGTCCCCACTACAATCCCTCAGATCTTTTTCTGTAGCGAATACTGATGTAAAGTATTCATTAAGTACCTCCGCTATTTCTTCTGGATCCATACACACTTTCCCACTGCTGCACTTGATAGGCCCTATTCTTTCATGTCTTATCCTCTTGCTCTTCACATACTTGTAGAATGCCTTGGGGTTTTCCTTAATCCTGCCCGCCAAGGCCTTCTACAAGTATGTTAGAGATCTGGAAGAGTACAAGGCTAATAGGAAGGAGTTTAAGAAGGAGATTAGGAGAGCCAGAAGGGTATATCTCCTTCCTATTAGCCTTGTACTCTTCCAGATCTCTAACATTACCTAGCTCTCTGTACCTTGTATGTTTTTCTTTTCCTTTTGACTATATTTATTATGGCCTTTGTACACCACGGTTCCTGTATCCCCTCGTGACTCCCCTGTCTCAATGGAACATGCCTATGCAGAATTCCACACAAATATTCCCTGAATATCTGCCACATTTCTTCCATATTTTTCCCCAGAGAACATCTGTTCCCAATTTAATCCTCCAATTTCCTGCATGAGAGCCTCAGAATTCCCTTTACTCCAAGTAAACACCTTTCTAGCCTGTCTGTTCCTATCTCTCCCCAGTGCTAACGTAAAGGAGATAGAATTATGATCACTATTACCAAAATGTTCACCCACTGAGAGATCTGACACCTGACCAGGTTCATTTCCCAATACCAAATCAAGAACAGCCTCTCCTCTTGTAGGCCTATCTACATATTGTGTCAAGAATCCTTCCTGAACACACTTAACAAACTCCACCCCATCTAAACCCCTCACTGTCTGGAGATGCCAATCGATGTTTGGGAAATTAAAATCCCCCATCACAACAACTCTGTTATTCTCACACCTTTCTAGGATCTGCTTCTCTATCTGCTCCTCAATATTCCTGTTACTATTGGGCAGCCTATAAAAAACACCCAGTAAAGTTATTGACCCCTTCCTGTTCCTAACCTCCACCCACAGAGACTCTGTAGACAGTCCCTCCACGACGTTCACCTTTTCCGCAGCTGTGACACTGATCAACAGTGCCACGCCCGCACCTCTTTTGCCTCCCTCCCTGTCCTTTCTGAAACATCTAAAAACCGGCACCTGAAGTAACCATTTCAGTCCCTGAGCCATCCAAGTCTCCATAATGGCCACCACATCATAGCTCCAAGTATTGATCCAAGCTCTAAGCTCATCCGCCTTGTTCACAATACTCCTTGCGTTAAAATAGACACATCTCAAACCTGTCTGAACACGTCCCTTCTCTATCACCTGCCTATCGTACCTACTACTAGCTTTCTCTATTGGAGAGCCAAACACCTCTTCCCCAGTCTCTCCAGTATGGATCCCACCCCCCAACAATTCTAGTTTAAACTCTCCCCAGTAAGATATTGGTCCCCCTGGGATTCAAGTGCAACCTGTCCTCTTTGAACAGGTCATACCTGCCCCAAAAGAGGCCCCAATGATCCAGAAACCTGAATCCCTGCCCCTCACTCCAATCCCTCAGCCACACATTTAACCTCCTCCTCATTCTGTTCCTATACCCACTGTCACTTAGCACAGGCAGTAATCCGAAAATTACTACCTTTGAGGTCCTGCTTCTCAACTTCCTTCCTAATTCTCTATAGTCTCTTTTCAGGACCTCATTCCTTTCCCTACCTATGTCGTTGGTACCAATATGTACCACAACCTCTGGCTGTTCTCCCTCCCCCTGCAGGATATCTTGGACACGATCTGAAACATCCTGGACCCTGGCACCTGGGAGGCAAACTACCTTCCGAGTTTCTTTCCTGCATCCACAGAATCGCCTGACTGCCCCCCTAACTATAGAGTCCCCTATCACTAGTGCCATCCTCTCTCCTTCCCCACCCTTCTGAGCCACAGGGCCAGACTCTGTGCCAGAGACACTGCCACTGTTGCTTCCCCCAGGTAGGCTGTCTCCCCCAACAGTACCCAAGCAGGAGTACTTATTGTCAAGGGGTACAGCCACAGGGGTACTCTCTAGTATCTGACTCTTCCCCTTCCGCCTCCTGTGACCCACTTGCTTGACTCCTGTGGCCCCAGTGTGACGACCTGCCTATAACTCCTTCCTATCACCTCATTCGCCCTGACCAGACAAAGGTCATTGAGCTGCATCTCCAGTTCCCTAACATGGTCCCTTAGGAGCTGCAGCTTCACACACCTGGTGCAGATGTAGCCTTCCTGGAGGCAGGGAGACTCCGGGAACTCCCACATCTGACACTGAGTACAGGAAACTGCACTCATACCCCTTCCTTTCCTCAAGTCACCTACCTTTCCTTGCCCCTTTACGCCAAAGCCCCTTGAGCCAAAGCCTAGAACACTCTGCTCCCTCTCACTCCGCTGCCCGCTCCGATACTGCCCTCTGGATATGGCGGTTTGCTTTTTAAACTGCCTTACCTGCTGACGTCGCGCACCTGCGCAGTCCAGTCCCCACTATTCCTGATTAAAACTTATACTAAAACTTAAAAAATACCTTATAAAACTAAACCTTATAATTAAAACTATTTAAAAAAAAGAAAAACTTACTTGTTCTGAAGTCTGCCGAAGCGAAACCCACGAAACCTCCAGTTTTTGTTTTCTAACCGCTTTTTAAACTGCCCAATATCATTTAAAAGGCATTAAGACAAGCAGGGAATGGAGGTATTTTGACCATGTGCAGGCAGATGGGATTAGTTCAGACAGGCAACATGGTCAGCACAGACATGACAGGCGAAGGGACCCGTTCCTGTGCTGTACTGTTCTGTGTTCTCTCTCTCCAGTAGCACAGCCTACCCTGCTACTACCAATTGGTAACAAAGTAATCACCTTCTAACTGCCCCCACTTGTCATCCTATCACAAAGATTCCTTTTGTCCTATCCAACCCTCCTCCACCCCACCTGTAACTTCAAACTAATTATTTTCTTTTCCCAATTCTCACCAAGGGTCTTTGACCTGTAACGTTAATCATTTTTCTTTCCGTCGATGCTGTCTGACCTGAGTGTTTCCAGCATTTTCTGTTTTTGCCTTGACTTTAAATCTCTCATTAAATCCCTGTGAGTCTCTCCCTCCTTATCTCTATCACATCATCCAATCGCCACACTCCTGATCTCTGAATCCCAATGGTTCCATTCTTCTGAGGTTCCCAATTACCTTCACCCAGTCAGGTTTAGCCATGTGTACAGACCAGTTCTTTAATCAGTCCTGAAAAGTTCCTTCATGTCGTCAAACCTTCAACCCCATCACACTGAGCAAGCCCAGTCTTCTGTGCTAACACCCTCTGCAACTAGTTTTTGTTTACCCTCCCTAGGAACACCTTCATGCAAAGCACCATATAAAGGCAAGTTGTTGTTAATGCATTTATTAAAGCAGAGAGCAGTCAGCAGCTGGTTTAGCCTGCTCAGTGGTGCTCAGAAATGAGTGCAATATCGTAAATGTGTCAAGCACTGCACACAGAACCATACCTCCCACCCCACTCCTCCTTACTTAAGGTGAAGACCACCATTCCATTGACCTTTTTGATTGATGCACACTAGCTTTTGGACGTGCACTTGGGCCTCTCCTCTCCATTCCACACTCCCTCTGTCATAAGTACATCCATCCTTGGAGAGGGAGACCATTTATTCCAGGTACAGTCTACCAGGTTCCATATGATTTAGGCAAGACATTTCTAATCCTGTACTCAAATCCTCGCCGTTAAAGGTCAACATTTCATTTGTCTTGCTGTTTGCTGTACCTGCATGTTAACTTTCAGTGATTCAAGCACAAAGGCACCAGCGTCCTTTGACCATCAACACCTTTCAATCTTCCACCTGTTAGAAAAATACTCTGCTTTTCAATTTTTCTATCTTCTATTTGGCGTGTTCTTGCCCATTAACTTAACGTCTCTGAAGCCTCTCCCCATCTTCCCTAGCAGCCCTCATCACTATCCAGCTTTGTATCACCAGCAAACTTGGATAAACTACACTTGTTCCCATCACCCAAACCAGTACTACAGACAGAACAGCTGGAACCCCAGCACTGATGCCTACAGCACCCCAACCCAAAAATGACTATTTACTCTCAACGCCATCTTTGGTCCTTTAACCAATCCTCAATTCAATTTTGTTTAATAATGTCATGTGGCCCCTTATCAAAGGCTTTCTGAAAGTCCAAATACCAATTATCCATCAGTTCGCCCTCATCTATTCCATTCACTGACAACCTTAGTCATCTCACAGATACTCTTCCTGTTAGTTTTTGTTTCCTGCTAGCCTTTGTATTTGTGTCTTGTTCCTGCTCTGCTGATTTCTACCTTTTCCCAATCCTCAGCCTAACTGCACTTTTTGACAACACATGCCTTTTCCCTTGATCTAATATTATCTTTAACATTTCTTGATAACTGTGGCTGGACCATTATTCCTTTTGGGCCTTTCATTTTGCCTGGAAAAGGAACATATCAACTCACACGTCAGCTGTAGTCTGCTTTATTCAGATCTAAGACCCTGGTTTCAGACTGAACTAAATCCCTCTTGGTTCCAATAGGAACCTCCAAGATATTATGAACTGGTCCCCAAAGGCCCTTAACCAGATCATCAATTAACCTTTTCTCATCGCACAACACTAAACCCAAAATAGCTTGTTCCCTTGTTGGCTCTTCAACATCCAGGAAAGCAACTTCATGTCTTCGCCCCTCCACACTATTGCATTTGGTTTTCCCTGTCTCTATGTAGATCAAAGCTCCCCCAGGGCTATTATATCATCCTTGATACACACAATTTATTTCCCCGAGTTATATTCTGCCTTGCATTGTCGATGGACAGTGCTCTCTGTTCCTTAGCTCCAACCACACTGATTCTACTTGACTTTATAGTCAGAGGGAAACAGGCCATTCAGCCCACCAAGTCCGCTCCAACCATCAATTACACTAATCCCACTTTTTTCCCTTCCTCCCACAGATGCTGCTCGACCTGCTGAGTTCCTCCAGCAGATTGTTTTTTTGCTCCAGATTCCAGCAGCTGCAGTCTCGTGTCTCCCACTTTTTTTTTTAAAATTCTCTCCACATTCCCATCAACTCTCCCCAGATTCTACCACTCACCCACAAACTAGTCACATTTTACAGCATCCAATTAATCTACCGAACAGCATGTCTCTGGGACATGGAAGGAAACAGGCAGTCAAGGGAATGGGCAAAATCCACACAAACTGCACCGGAGGTCAAGACTGAACCCAGGTCTCTGAGGCTGCAAGGCAGCGGCTCTAGTAGCTGAGCCTCTGTGGTGCCTAATTTTCTGAGCACCCACTCTAAGCCCTTTATCCCATTCTTTAACATCCAGGCTTCCCCGCAGACTTTTCCATATTGCCTATGTCCTAAAATTTAAGTATCCTAAAATATTTAATTGATATTAAATTATGCAATGGCACCTCTGTAATGGCCATTAGATCATACTCATCTATTTTTATTGCTGTTAATTCACCCATCTCCTTACAAATGCAGTGTGCATTCAGATAAAAGTCTCCAACTTTGTACCATTTCTCCTTGCTCAGATGGCTATCCGTTCCTGACAGACTCTGATGATCATTACCCAATTTACTTCACTGCGATTGCTTCATGCCTTCTCAAACTTTCTAAACTTCAGTCGAACCCACACCCCTGCACCCAACCCCCAACAATTTAGTTTAAAGCTTAATTATTCAACTTGTGAGGTTCTAGCCTGATTGAAGTGGAGCAACAGAACTCAAGTTTGACATCCTACCGTGTAGGACACTGCTCCTGGAGTGCTTTGGTGATGACGCCTTGCTGATGGCAAAGGTCCACAAAGTCCTTCAGCGTGCTGTATGAGTTTGGCACATCCAAGCTGATCTCAGGCATGGCTTCATAGACCCGTTTGAATCCCTGCAGAAGAAAGCAGGGTAGGTGGGAAAGGAAGGTGCCATGTTCAGCAAGTCATTGGTGAAAAAGACACATGACCCTGCACTTCTGTTGCTTTTGGAAAAACCTCAGAACATTCCAACTGCTTCATAGACAATGTCCATCAAGCAAACCAACCTCCCTTCCACTGACTCCATCTACACTTCTCTCTTCCTCGGGAAATCAGCTAACATAATTAAAGACCCCTGCCACCCTGGCCATTCTCTCTTCTCCCCCCTCCTGTCATGCAGAAGATACAAAAGCTTGAGCGCACGTACCACAAGGCTCAAGGACAACTTCTATCCCACTATCATCAGGACTCCTGAACGGACCACTCATATGCTAAAAGATGAACACTTGATATTTCAATCTACCTCGTCATGGCCCTTGCACTTTATCTTCCTGCACTGCACTCTCTTTGTAACTGTAACACTATATTCTGTTTTCTTTTTACTACCTCGACATACTTGTGAATGGAATGACCTGTCTGGATGGCATGCAAACAATAACTTTTCACTGCATCTCGGTGCATGCGACGATAATAAACCAATGCCAACTGATTCCTTGTTAAGTATAGTCATAACTATAACATAGCCAAACCCGGCAGCACTGCAACCTTCCGCGAACAACAATGGGTTAATAACCAGGTCATCTGTTTTCATGCTGTTGTTGGGGGGACATTAAACTAGTTGATACCCTGGACCCCTCCTGCTCCTCCTGAAAACGGGGGCATGGACCTTTGACGTCAGCTGGGTGGGTACACAGGGCCTGGCTGCAGCCTCATCCAACTCCCTCACTGCAGCTTCAGGATCTGAAGTCCATCACCATTTCCAACAGTTGCACCCACATTACAAGAGGAACCTAGGTCTCAGCAGGAAGGTAAACTGCTAGGCTCCCAGGAATTGCAGCTTAGAGATCTGCACAGCTTAGGACATCATCACTCACGGCAGGCAGCATCGGGGACTGGAGGGCTTAACTAAGAACTTAATGGACTCAGAGTAATACAGCACGGAAACAGGCCCTTCCCATCCAAGATGCCCATCTCAGCTAGTCCCATTTGTCCATGTTTGGCCCATATCCCTCTAAACCTTTCTTATCCAAATATCTGTCCAAATTGGTGTTCACAGTTACGAAGGTTATGTAACCAAACAACAAGTTGTTTCCACTGAGAGGAGGGCCTGAAACCCAAGAAGAGAAAGGAGGTAAGTGATAAAAGAACTATTATGACTTTATATAAGCTAACTCTGGAATGTACTCCCTGAAACATGAATGGAATCTGTTTCAGTAACAGCTTCCAAATGGTAAATATTGACAGAGTTGTGGACACAGCTCAGTTCACCACAAGAACCAGCCTCCCCTCTTCTACACTTCCTACTGCCACGGGAAAGCAGCCAAATTAATCAAAGACCTCTCCCATCCTGACGTTCTTTCTTCTCCCAGCTTCCATTGGACAGAACATGCAAAAGCTTGAAAACATGCACAACCAGGCTCAAGGACAGCTTCCATCCCACTGTTATAATTCTCTTGTATGATAAAGATGAACTCTTGATCTCACAATCTACCTTGTCATGACCCTTGCACCTCATTGTCTATCTGTACTGTACTTTCTCTGTAACACTACATTCTGCATTCTGTTATTGCTTTTCCCTTTGTATTACCTCGATGTACTTATGTTTGGAATGATCTATATGGATGGCATGCAAAGCAAAGTTTTTCACTATATCTCAGTACATGTGATAATCATACACCAATTACCAATTTGGGAAGGAATTTGCTGGGCATTGAAAGAAGAACAGGGAAATTACCATAGAACAATATAGCACAATACAGACCCTTCTGCCCACCACGTTGTGCCGACCTTTAAACCACGCCTAAGACTATCCAGCCCCTTCCTCCCATATATCCCCCTATTTTGAATTCCTCCATTTGCTTATCTAACAATTCTTGAACTTGACCAACGTACCTGCCTCCACCACTACCCCAGGCAGCGCATTCTATGCACCAACCACTCCCTGGGTAAAAAAACCTCCCTCTGATATCTCCCTTGAACTTCCCACCCATTACTTTAAAGCCATGCCCTTTTGTATTGAGCATTGGTGCCCTGGGAAAGAGGCGTTGGCTGTCCACTCTATCTATTCCTCTTAACATTTTGTATACCTCTATCATGTCTCCCCTCATCCTACTAGCCCTAGCTCCCTTAGTCTCTCCTCATAATCCATAATCTCCAAGCCAGGCAGCATCTTGGTAAATCTCCTCTGCACCCTTTCCAATGCTTCCACATCCTTCCTATAATGAGGCAACCAGAACTGGACACAGTACTCCAAGTGTGGCCGAACCAGAGTTTTGTAGAGCTGCATCATTACCTTGCGGCTCTTCAACTCGATCCCACGACTTATGAAAGCTAACATCCCATAAGCTTTCTTAACTACCTTTCAGTGATCTGTGGATAGGAACCCCCAGATCCCTCTGCTCCTCCACACTACCCAGAATCCTGCCATTAACTTTGTTCTCTGCCTCGGAGTTTGTCCTTCCAAAGCGTACCACCTCACACTTCCCCGGATTGAACTCCATTTGCCACCTCTCAGCCCAGCTCTGCATCCTATCAATATCCCTCTACATTCTTCGATAGCCCTCCACACTATCCACAACACCACTGACCTTTGTGTCATCTGCAAACTTGCTAACCCACCCTTCTACCCCCTCATCCAAGTCATTAATAAATATCATGAAAAGTAGAGGTCCCAGAACCGATCCTTGTGGGATACCACTTGTCACAGCCCTCCAATCCGAATGCACTCCTTCCACCACAACCCTCTGCTTTCTACAGGCAAGCCGATTCTGAATCCACACGGCCAAGCCTCCCTGGATCCATGCCCCTCTAACCTTCTGAAGAAGCCTACCATGTGGAATCTTGTCAAACACCTTAGTAAAATCCATGTAGACCACATCTACTGCACTACCCTCATCAATCTGCCTGGTCACCTCCTCAAACAATCCCATCAGGCTTGAGAGACATGATCTGCCCTTCACAAAGCCATGCTGGCTGTCCCTAATCAGTCTATGATTCTCTAAATGCTCATAGATCCTGTCTCTAAGAATCCTTTTCAACAGCTTGCCCACCACAGACTGTCTGTAATTCCCTGGACTACCCCTACTACTTTTTTTGAATAAGGGGGACAACATTTGCCACCCTCCAATCCTCTGGTACCATTCTCGAGGACAACAAGGACTCAAAGATCCTAGCCAACGGTTCAGCAATCTCCTCCCTCACCTTGCGGAGCAGCCTGGGGAATACTCCATCAGGCCCCGGGGACTTATCTAATCTAATATTTTCTTATAGCTCCAACACATCCTCTCTTGATACCTACATGCTCTAGAACATTAACCTTACCAACACTGTCCTCAGCGTCATCAAGACCCCTCTCCTTGGTGAATACTGAAGAGAAGTATTCATTGAGAACCTCTAAACACTAAACAAAGATCTCTTTCAAACAGGTGGGAGACACACCACAGGCAGAGAGATCAGAGCTATGAAAAAAAAATCAAAAGGTGATTTCATTTCTGTTGTTCCTGATGTTCTTCCACGAGGAGGATTTGTCAAGCTTTAATAAACTCACCCGGTTCATCTGATCAAGAGTTACAAAGCCAGACTCCCAGAAACTCTTCAGGAGCTTTACAATCAGATCAGAGGCGTTGCCAACCGTGGATTCGAGGGCCATCACCACAGCCTGCAGGCAGAGCAGGAAAGCACAGGTCAGTGGAGATCCAGGGACAACATGAAGACCCAGGCGGTAATGCAGAGAGACAAGCAGCAACCTGTGAGAATAAGAGGCCATCAGCCAACTGGACGCAGAAGTGCAAATAGAAGCAGGAAATGCTCAGCAGGTCAGGCAGCATCTGTGGAGAAAGATCAGGTAATTAGAACTGGGAAACAAGCTTAAAGGAGGCAGGGAACAGGGTGGGGTGAAGAACAAAGAGGAAGACAAGTAACAGGGTGAAAGGCAGGGGAGAGTGACTGACCAGGTAGATGAAAGTCAAGGTGAAAGGAGATGGGAATGGGGAAAAACACTGGAACAAAGGGAGAGATAGGAAGGGGCTTAAATAGGGGAACTTGCAGAATAATTACCTGAAGTTACCAGAAGGAAAATTGTGAACTCTGAAGATCTGCAATAAAACGAAGTTGAGGAACTATAATCGTTGCACTCGGTGCTGGGACTGATGGTTCCAGATCAGGGTGGTCTCTCGAGACGGGTCAGAGTGTAGAAAGGTCAGGGTCCTCTTTGGGGGCTGATTGGAGGTGTTCTGCAAAGTGGTCACCTAATCTAGGTTTGGTTTCCTCTATGTAGAGGAGATGGCATTGTGAGCACTGCAAATAGCAAGTGCGAGAGAATGGGTCTCTGGATGGAGTGAAGGGACGAGGTGAAAGGATAAGTGTTGCATCTCTTAAGTTGCCTGGGAAGGGGTTGGTGGAGCGGGAAGAGGAAGAGGAGAGGAGTCATGGAAGTAACTGTCCCTTTGTAATGTGGAAAGGAGAAGAATGTGTCTGGAATGGTTTCTGTTCCTGAACAAATTCAGGTCACTGGCAGCTTTTCACTTCCACTGACCCAGTACGGTCCTTTCTCAATGCGTCAACTCAGGCACAATGACACAGGCACAATATTCTGACTACCTGCAGGCAAAGTGGGGAGAGAGTAGGAGGAGTGAGTCAGGAGGTGGAAGGGGGTGTTGCCGTTGAACCTCTGATATACATGCACATAAATTGAACTCAAAGGAAGAGGAGGAGGGGAAGACAGGTCACCAGTGAGACAAAGGGCAATGTACCTCGTAGACCAGCTCATGGTGGAAGTGTGGCACCTCCAGGTTCTGCAGGCAGAGCTCAGCTTCAGCTGTGTCCATGGACAGGAGGTATTCCTTCAGCAGGAGGTTCATCTGGTGAAGAGTTCAAAGGGTTAGTTCTTGTGCTTCCCCCCCCACCCCCCTTCCACTGCTCAGTATTACAGAACAGCTTATCTTGCACAGACGAAGAAACCTATGGAAGAATTAGATATGGGCTTGTGTTGGTGTAGGGCCCTTCCCAGAGCACTTCACTGCCCATAGTATGGGTCTGAGGTGGTCTGGATCACTGGGTCAACAGTGAAAGGTGAACTGATACAACGGCCTACACAGAACATACAACAGTACAACACAGCACAGCAACAGGCCCTTCAGCCCACAATGTTGTGCTGAACTAATTAAGCTAATGACACCCAATCCCTTCTGCCTGCACACGGTCCATATCCCTCCGTTCTCTGCACATTCATATCTAAGAGCCTCTCAAATGCCTCTATTGTATCTGCCTCCACCACCATCCCTGGCAGTGCATTCCAGAAACCCACAACTCTGTATAAAAGGCTTGCCCCACACATCACCTTTGAACTTTCCCCATCTCACCTTAAATGCATGCCCTCTAGTATTGGACATTTCGACCCTGGAAAATAGATACCAGCTGTCTACTCTATCTATGCCTCTCATAATCTTATAAACTTCTATCAGTTTATAAGATTGAGAGGCATAGAGCCTCCTCTGCTCCAGAGAAAACAACCCAAGTTTGTCCGACTTCTTCTTATATCTAATACCCTCTAATCCAGGCAGCATCCTGGTAAATCTCTTCAGCACCTTCTCCTAAGCTCTCACATCCTTCCCAGAATGTGGCGACCAAAACTGAATGCAATACTCCAGATGCAGCCTAACCAGAGTTTTATAAAGCTGCAACATAACTTCCTGACTGTTGAACTCAATGCCTCGACTGATAAAGGCAAGCGTGCCATACACCTTCTTTATCGATGTGAAAGGAAAGAACTGGAGGAGAGTAAAGCTTCCAAAGTGTATCATCTGGAAATGCAAAGCAACAACTTGTATGTTATCCAGGTGTTGGCCACTTTGTCAATTATGACAGGTGCAGTACAACAAGCCTTGCTCACAATAGGACTGATGTCGTAACTGATGTGAATTTAAACATTCAGCACAGCAGGTTTTGAGGTGTGCTATTTAAAGCAGGCATTAACTTGATTAATGTGTACAAGTCAGCACCAAGAAAAATTCATACACCGGTAACATTATTTCACAGATTCCTTCACTGAATGAGGGATGTGCCACAGAACAGTGGGCAATATGTACTTTGAAAATGTTCGATGTTCTTAGTGCAGCTGTAGGGGCAGCTTGGGAAAATAATTGCCCCGTGAGGCCCAGCTTTAAGCACTCACCGTGGGATCCTGAAATTAATCCTCCTTGTCCAGACAAGAGGTCCTGTGCTGGAAGAATGTCACTAAGGAGGTGGGCATCAGGGCAGAGAAAGATCTCACCATACACATGGCACAAGGCCCGCTTGATTTTGGGGGGGGGGGGGGGGTGGACATTCTGCCCCAGATCTAGGGAAGAGGGAGCCCGATTTCCATCCCCTGTCCGAGGCTATGCAGATTCTCTAGGACAGGGTCTGTGCGAGTTACCAGGCCAGACCAGGACCACCCTCTGATCATTTCTAGGATGGCAGAGTACTACACCCATGCCAGCCTCTCTGGTCACCACACCCCTCTGTAATTTTACATGCTGCTGCTCTGTCCCATTCAAGGACAAAATTAGTATGCCTGTCAAATCTAGGCCTTAAACTCACAAGGTGGAACAGGTAGGACCCCACAAACACACCTCCCACCCCACTATTAACAACCAGTTCCCGATAAGCCTCTTCAGGGACTTTGGAACCACCCATGCATGCTCCCCTCTCTACTGTGAGTATGGTTGCCCTACCTCCTTGACGAGTTGCTTCACGGGTCTGAGACCCCCACCAACACCCCAGACGTTGTCCAGGCGCATCCCACGGTTCATGCTCAGCAACACGGTGGCCTTGTCCAGCGCTAGGCTGCAGAGAAACAGACAGCAGGTCAGGAGGCTGGCTCACTGCCCCTGCTTCAAGCATCCCAGGATACAAGGAGGAGAGGGGGAAATGGAGACTCAAGAAACTGCAGATGTTGGATTCTGAAGTAACAAAAACTGCTGGAGGAACTCAGTGGGTCAGGCAGTATCTGTGAAGGGAAATGGACAGTTGACGTTTCCGATTGAGACCCTTCATCTGGACTGAAAGACAGAGGGGAGACAGCCAGTATAAAGAGGGGAAGGGGTGGAGCTAGAGCTGGCAGGTGGTAGGTGGATTCAGGTGAGGAGGGGTGAGAGGTAGGTGGGTGAGAGTGGAAATGGCGCCAGAGGCTGGGAGGTGATGGGTGGAGGCGACAAAGGGCTGCAGATGATGGAATCTGGAAGTCAAGGAAGGTGGAGCATGGAACCAAATAAGGGAGGTGGGATGGGCAGATTGGGGGGGGGGGGGGGGTGGTGGGTGGTGGAGGGGACCCAGTGGGAGGAGTGTGTGGGTGATGGGCAGATTGAGTGGGTGGGGGAGGGGAAAGAAACTGGGTGGTTGGGGGCTTCAGGGTTGGGGTGGAAGCACTGGGTAGATCAGGAGGAGAGAGGAAAGGGACAAGGGGAAAGCAGGATACCTGAAGTTGGAGAATTCAAATGTTCATGCCGTCAGGCTTATCCCAAGTGGAATACGAGGTGCTGTTCCTCTAGTTTGCGTGAAGCCTCACCCTGGCAGTGGAGGAGGCCGAGGACAGACATGTTGGTGTGGGGATGGGGAGGGGAATTAAAATGGTTGGGAACTGGGAGCTCCAGATGGCCATGATGGACGGAATGCAGATGCTTGGCGAAGCAGTCACCCAGTCTGTGCTTGGTCTCGCCAGTGCAGAGGAGGGAAAATGAGGGGAGGGAAATTTTGACACTCCTCCAAAACAAAAGGGTACACTTGTTGCGAGCAGGACATTAATATTCTCCATTGTCAATGCTGTCATTGGTTGATGGGACAGCCAATCCATTTCCTGTACACTTGAAGACTCTAGTCAATGTCCAAGCAAGCATCATTGGAGCCTGTCGATACTGGGTTTTGGAGAAGAGGCCAGGGGCACTGTGCAGAGCACAGTTCCCGCAGAACCACGAAACACTGGCCTCACCAGCACTGCTGGTCATAGAATCAGCATGGAAATAAGCCCTTTGGCCCACCAATCCACATCAACCGGCAACCACCCATTTTTACACTAATCCTAGCCTCACCCATTTTATTCTCGCAACATTCTCATCAACTACTCCCTAGATCCTATCCTCACATACTCACTAGGGACAATTTACAGCCGCCAATTAACCTACCAACCCGCATGTCTTGGGCATGTAGGAGGAAACTAGAGCACCTGGGGGAAACCCACGCAGTCACAGGGAGAATGTGCATACTCTACGCAGATAGCAGAGGTCAGGATCGAACCCAGGTCTCCGGCACTGTGAGGCACCCGCTCTACCAGCTGAGTCACTGTGCCACCTGGTCTTCCTGCTCAGTGGACCATGCAGGAAGAGCTAGGAGAAGCAGCCTCCGGCCTCCTGGAGCACCTGCCCTCTGAAGGTTCACCAGTGTGGCCTTCTGGAACGGGAATGAGGAAAGGGATCTAAATGGAACAGGCAGACCCTGCGGCGGGATTGCCTGGTGCGTTCTGGAGGCTAGGTGTGCTTACCGGGTCTGCTCGCAGTCAACCCTTCCCTTGTAACCATCTAGGAAATCCGCCGACAGAACGTGGTCCGCCATGGCGCGGGCTACAAACTGCCCCACCATCTGCACACAAACAAAGCACAGTCCGTCAGCAAGGCAGCACGAAGGAAAAGTGTAACCCCAGCCTACAGCCCCCACCACCATCTGCCTGGGTGGGTGGTGGTGGTTCTGCAACACCCCCACTGGGCACAGGGAGCCAGTGCAGCACAGACAACATGGCCTCAGACTGAAACCCTCTAACTCAGGGACTTTCCCGAAGTGTGGGGGGGGGGGGGGGGGGGGGGGGAGACCAAGAATGGGACAGGGTGGAATACCGCACCACCCAACCCAACCCCAAACGTATCCAGAGGGGGTTCACCTTCCCCCTTCTACTGGGGGCACACTGCTATTAAACCAGGTGGGTGCAGCTGAAGGCAGTGCCCTGCTGATAGGTTCTCCAGCTGACTACAAGGCTCCCAGGGTTTAGACTGCCCTCCCCCACTCCTGAAGGGTCCCACCGGCACTCCTCTCCACTGAACCCAGGCCACAGGCTGACAGCAAATCCAACTTCAGACCCAGGGAACCGGAGTATGTTTTCGACTCAATGCTTTGACAGGAATCGGTCTTGCTCGTCAGAAGGAACATCTAACAGGGCCAGTTCTTCAACTCTACCCGATGGACAAATGGGCCCAAGGGTCCTCGCCCCTTCATCACTGACCCTAGAGCAGTGAGCAAGGTCCTGGAGAGGACATCCATGGTGCCACTCCTGCCCCACTCTGGTACACACAACATTCCCTCCCCCCAGTGCCAGAGTTGACAGTATTGGAAAGATTGACTATTAGCAACAGGAAGAGGCCATTTGACCTCTCTATCATGTCATAGAGTTACACAGCATAGAAACAGGCCCTTCGGCCCACTGAGTTCATGCCGACCATCAGCCATTCAGTTACACTGACGCATTTTATTCTCCCCACATTCCCATCAACTACCCCCAGATTCTACCACTCACTTAAATACTAGGAGCAATTTACGGTGACCAATTAACCTACCAGCCCACACGACTTTGAGATGTGACAGGAAACCCACACGCCCCCAAGGAGAACGTGCAAACTCCACACAGGCAGCACCCGAGGTCAGGATCGAACCCAGGCCTCTGAGCCACTGTGCCACCCGGACTTGTCGATCAATTTGATTACAACTTGTCTGTGTGCTGACTCCATCTGCTCTGCTTCCTTTACCACCAATGCTTTTGCCTGATCAAAAACCCAACCAATCTGAGCTTTGGAGTATTTACCAGACTCCCTCCCACTCCTTGTGTTACCACTGCTCTTTGGGGAGGGGTGGGGTACTAGGTGCTGCCCCGCTGTGTGAAGGAACTGCTGCCTGACAGCAGCCACATCTCCTTGACCTCCCCCAGCAGAAAGTCTCTCTCCACACACCCCACCGAGGTTTCTGGCAGTTGCAGGAGAGTCTGCAGACGCCGGTGAGGTCAAGGAATCTGGAGAGAAACACAAACTGCTGAAGGAACTGACAGTTAACATTTTGGGTTGAGACCCCGTTTCAGGACGTCAGACCCCTGGCACCCCTGCCTGCCGAACCTGTCTGGGGTTCCACAGGCAGGGGGAGGAAGAGGTGCCAGGGATATCACCCCTAACGGCAGGCAGGTGGAGGGGCCCAGTCACTGCCACATACCTGAGGCGCCTCGGGCGTGTCGAGGATGAGGTCAGGCAGGTCACGCAGGAGCTGGTCGAAGGCCCTGGCTGCGTCCTCAGCCAACAGCTGCTTTCCACTGAGGTCGGCGAGGAGCCGGGAGATTAGTTCCCGGTGGCTGGCCTTTCCCTCCAGCGACATGGTCACCGAAAGGAACGGGAGCTTGCTCTTCTTGTTGCCCAGGTTCATCTGACGCAGCAGGGTCTAGGAAGCCAGAAAAACAGCATCAAGCAAATGTCTCACGCTCTCCCCTTCCCCCATCACCACAGTAGCCTCGACCAGTGGGAGAGGCAGTGCCCACCACACACTCCTTGCACCTCATCCTCTACCTCCATTTGCCTGGTGCCCATGGTGTGGGCACTGGGGGTGTTGAACTAGTTGCAAAACAATGATGATGCACACGCAAACTCGCAGCATGGGTTGCAGTGCTTTGATGCATGTCAGACAATAACTGCGGGAAGCAGGGAGCATGGGGAAATTGCAACCCATGTCAACAAGCTCCATCGACCCAAAGCCCAGCTCGGTGCTCCAAATGTTCTCCCCTTGGCCTTCTCTTTCCCTTTCACTCTTCCTGGATCACTCCAACACTACCAGTCCATGCCAGACTTTCCATTTTCTGATCTTTGACATCAGACAGAAAGTCAAACGGCAAACCAGTGAGCAAACCAGTGACGTACCATGCAATCAGTAAATCCTTTGCAGGTCCAACGTCAGAGGCTATGAGAGAGTTCCTTCCTCACTCAGTCAATAGCTGAGGGAATCTAATCCTTCTTAGCTACCATTAGCTAACGGAGTTTGGAGCGGTAATAGTAATCCAGGCACTGGGATCAATAATCTAGAGAAGGCAAGATCGAATCTTGTCGTCACATCTCAAGAATTGGAACCGGAAGGTCTTCACATCAGTAGAGGTGGTCAAGAAACGGCTGACTTGTTGCAAAAACCCAATAGGTTCACTGACACAAGGAAGGAAAGCAGTCAACATTTCCAGGACTATTCTAATCATGACCCCAGCTCCACATTCATGTGACCAAGCTTTAACCAACCCTTGATCCTGGCACATTGTGCAAACATCTCCTCGAGGCAGCCAAGAACGAGCAATGCCGGACTTACCAGCGACTTCAGAACCAGTGCATTAATCCACATGACATGAAAGTAGACCTGTGACCAGTTGACTCGATATTATATCAGGGTCTGCTCATACCTGGTCAGTAATGGGGCTAGACTTCAATTTGTAACTTCAGACCATTGATTGATAATAAGAGTGTGTAGCCTCCCCTGCATGGACTCTGTCTGCACTTCTCACTGCCTCAATAAGGCAGCTGACATAATCAAAGACCCCTCCCACCCCAGACATTTTCTCTTCTCTCCCCCTTTCATCAGCCAGAAGACACAAAAGCTTTGAAAACATACCACCAGGCTCAAGGACAGCTTCGATCCTGCTGTTATGAGACTACTGAATGGACCTCTTGTACATAAAAGATGAACTCTAAACCTCACTATCTATTTCATCATGGCCTTGTACCTTATTGTCTGCCTGCACTGCACTCTCTCTGTCACACTATATTCTGCATTTTGTTACTGCTATTCCCTTTGAATGACCTTATGTTTTGAAATGATCTGTATGAATGGCTTGTAAAACTAGAACTTTCAGTGTATCTCGGTACGTGTGACAATAATAAACCAATTTATATGAGTTTTACATCATTTAAACCCTTGCACATTACATACATTCATTCCTCTTTAAAGGTCCTGAAGTATGCTGTTTGACTTTTGGTCAACATTTACATTTTAGTTTGGCTTATTACCCATGGCTGCACGCTCCACAGAACAAGATTCCGACTCAGTTATCAGATCCCCGACCTTTACTGCAGAGAACTCCAACTCAAGAGCAGTGCTGGGACTCACTTACAGCAACCTCCTTGGTATCTCCGTGTTGAAAGTACTCCTGAATGATTGGGGTCACTGCCTTCTCAAACTCACTGTCGTCCAGTTCAGGAACAACCGTTTGGTAAACAGTTTCACCCTACAACAAAACAGACACCGGTCACTGACAAACTCAGAGACTCATCGATAGACTGTGTAAGGAATTTGCTGAAGTGTTGGAACATAGGGCCTGGAGTTGGCCTCTCCACTCCTTCTCCCTGCTCAGCCACTCAGCTTGATTAGAGGCAGTGCAGTGGTACAGCTGATAGAGCTGCTGCGTCACAGCACCAGAGACCCGGGTTCAATCCTGACCTTGGGTGCTGTGTGTGGAATTTGCACATTCTCCTTGTGACCATGTGGGTTTCCTCCAGTCTCCTTCCCACATCCTTTGGATGTGGGAGTTGGTAGGTTAATTGGTTGCTGTAAATTACTGCTGGTGTACATGGTGGTAAAATCTGTGAGTAGTCGACGGGAAATTGGGGAGAACAGTTTACAGGGAAAGAAATCAGTGGGGGAATAACGGGATTGCCCTGTGAACCAGCATGGACTCGATAGCCGAAACGGCCTCTTTCAATGAAATTAGGAAATATGGCCGATCTCTACCATGACCCAGTTTCCAGTGTTTGCTCCACGTTCTACTGGCTCAAAAATATACCTTGGAAACGTAACCATCTTAGGGACTCGGAGTCTTTAAGAAGAGAGTGATCGGGACTTTTACTCCCTTGTTTGGGAACAGAAATTCCAATTTCATTCTGGGTGGGCCCAGCTTGAACTTTAAGGTTGTGCGTAAAGGCAGGAACACATTAATTACAGAAATAGTGTGACCTATCTGGCATCATTGATGAAGCTGTAAATTAAAATAGACAAACATAGCGATTGCTGCTGAAGGGAAGTGAAATTATCTCTTTCATTTTGTTCATTGCCAAGGAAATGCACAAGTGTGAAAATAACTAACAAATTAAATGATGGCAATTGTTTCAACAAAATAATCTGAGGGAGGTCATAAGGAAGTAACAGCGAATGTGCATGCTGTGTACAAATGCGACATTCAAAACCTCCCTTGATGGGTTTGTTCAGCTTAAGCTACATGGTCTGGTGGCTCAGCATTCTGTTCCTCACTTGAATGTATTTTATCAGAAACTGGACTGTTCAGGTGCCTGTGCAGTTGCTGTGCTGAAGTTTCTCTTGGGCACCCATTGTAGGGTTTGTGTGAACGCATGGAGACTGTCAGGCATGCACAGTAATACTGGGTGACTTTCATAGCACATTTTGACCCTGCTGTGCACAATCCTTAAGTTGCTGTGGCAGCACTGACAAGTCTAACCTCGGTCTCCACACACCCACAAAGAGAAAACATAACACCAGGCAGCAGTAATATTCACCAACACATCCTAACATACAAATGCCAACACGCCTTCAGTGCTCCCTAATCCTCAGCTTTCATTACAGGAATGCTCAGAGAAACAATACAGTTCTATGACCATATCCTACAATAAACCCACAGAACACTTAGTGGTACAAGTGACCAAACCACCAGTAACCTAATGAAAGCACTAGTAATGTATAAAAACATCCCATATTACGACTACAGAAGAGCAAAAGAATATGTGGTTATATATTGGAGATAAAGTTCTTCCAAGTGACCCTACTGAAGTTGATCAACATTTCGTGCATCTCCGTCAGATCATCCCTCAGCTGTCTAGGTTCGGACCTGACCCAGGAATACCTGCTTGTCGTCATCATAGTTGGGGTCGTGGATGTCCGGTTGGTCCACGTCGTACACCTGAGCTGCAGCGCCCCACACACCTTTGCCACCCGCGCCTCCTGTGACACACAGAAGGCATTGATTAGATGTGCTCACACAGTGAAACTCAGCCACCTCCCAGTAGGTACGAGACAAACATAATAAAAATAAGAGTGGGAGAAGGCCATTCAACCCTTTGAGCCTGCACTACCATTCGGCAAGGTCGTGGCTGATCTGACCTTTGGTGTCAGATCCACTTTCCATCCCCTTCACCTGTACTCAAAATCTCTGTCTAATTCAGGCTTGAACATGCTTGAATGACTCCACCTCTATAGTTCCTTGCATAGAGGCTTCCAAAGATTGACCACCTTCACAGATGGAGATCCCCCTTCTCAACAATAAGGCTACCCCTTATTCAGAGATTTTCCACACCAGTTCCAGACTCCTCAATCAGCAGAGCCATCATCGAAGCACCCACTTGTCAAGGCTCTCAGAATCATAATGAACCTCATTCTGTTCAACCTTTCCTCACAGGACAGTGCCTTCATCACAGTGGTCAACACACTAAACCTTGGTTGCTCTACCTCTGGGTATATCCCCCTTAAATACGGAGACTAAACCTGTAAACAGAACTCCAGCTTGGGTCTCACCAACACCAGCAAGACTTCCTCATTGTACTCTCCCCTGATAGTAAATCAATATTCCATTGCATTCCTCACTACTTGAATTATCTGCATGCAAATATTGTGCTCCTTGCACAAGGATAGACCAACATTTCAGCAACACTGCTTTCATATTCTACAAGAGGATAGCCTTTGGTTTCTCCACCTTATTCTCCTTCTGTTGATTTTCTGGCCACTCACTTCACCTGCCTACATCCCCTTGTGGGCTCCTTTGCATCCTCCTTACAATCGACTGCCCCACCTTTTTATGTACAATTGGCAAACTTGGCTTTATTACACCAGCCTTTCGTGGTGAACAGTTGAGGCCCCAGCACAAATCCCTGACACACCCATGTGCTACAGCTAGCCAACCTGAAAACTAACCTTTCATCCCCGTTCTCCATTCCTGTCTGCTAACCACTCCTTTATCCACACTTATTATTGGGCACCATATCAGATGTCTTTTGGAAGTCCAAATAGTCTGAGTGCCCCACTATCAACTCGTAACTAATGGATTCCGGGGTTTCCGAATATCACCTGGCCTCGACCTCTGTTTTCCCTTTCCTTCTCGAATACCTGTCACTGAGTATCCATCACATCCTTCAACTTGACCTGCACAACCCCCCATGCAATTGCCTTTAAAGTTTAAGACTCCCGTTTCAGACATGGCTTCATCCCTCTCAAACCGAATGCGAAATTCTATCATATTATGGCCCCTCTTCCCCAGGAGATCCTTTACCATGAAATTACTAATTAATTCTGTCCCATTAAACATGACCACTTACAAACAGCCCTTCCCCAAGTTGGGCCTACAAGGTAATGTTCTGGGAGTCTCTCTCTAATGCATTCTACAAGGCTCTCCTCAGACTATCCATGTACCTACTGCTTTGTTAGAACCCCCACCATTGTTTGTGCAGTGTTAGAAGGGGCAATGAAGCTCTTCCAGACATTTTGGTGAACTACTCTGCACAAAGCGAAATGATTTGCAATTAGTCACTTCCAGCAATGGACCAGGGCTGCCAATCACTCCAGGTTTGGTCTGGAGTTGCCAGAAAGTAGATTTATATTAAGAGTGGACATGCTCCCTTCCAATTCAACAACATTCAGTGGACGTGAGATGACTGTGGGGCTACGCATCCCTAATGAAATTGGAAATGGACTGAGAAGCTTCTGGGACTAAGATCAAGCCCCCATTATCGACAGGGATGAACATTTGAACCAACACCCATAGTTCAGAAGTCAAGCATTCATGGAATACAGTTCAACCAGAGTTGGCAGCCCTGGTGCTTAGTATATTCCAGCCCAAAATACTGCTGTATAGGCACGGCTATGTCCAAGGACAGACAGAACTCATGGTGAAACTACTACACCTCCCACAGAACATCTCCCAATTCAATAACCATGCAGCCAAATCCCCATTCAAAGTGCTCCTCCCCAGACACCTGACTTTCACAATAGGCAGCTGACACATGGCACAAAGTGACTGTTAAAGGGCCCTGAAACCACCTCTCCCTGGATTTACTTCCACCATCGCTTCAGAGGTTGGGCAGTTTCAAGTCCTCGCAAGTATAACTACAAGCCTGTGCTATGTTCAGTGCTGACAAGAGAGCAGGGAGACTCTCGAGTGGCTACAAGAAGGAAGCTAACGGGGATAAGGAAACAGAAGTGCAAAGAAAGACTGGAGACGTTCCCTCAATCTTCAACACCCCATGCCCCTGTTCTTAATTACCTTTCTTAGGAAGCCCTCGACCCTTTCCTGATCGGGACTTTTTGTCCCCCATCTTGCTTTTGTTACCGCCAGCGTCCGTACTCTCGGAGAACGACTCACGGCCAGACCCAGAGTCACGTGACGAACTCTTCCTCAGCTTCCTCTTGGCCTTGGCACTCTGACGTGCTTTGTGTAGCTCCTCCTCGCGGGTGGCCAGGGTGCCAGCATCTGCAGCCTGGCCCAGAGCACACTCATCACCAGCTGCAAAACACAACGCACATCCGCATTTACACCCAGCTCAATAACGCGACAGAACCAAGGACCTTCACAGTAACAGCATCCAACAAAACTCTGCGGGCATTAAAACTGGTGACCAAATAGTTGGTCAAAGATTCAGGTCTGAGAGTCTCTATCAAAACTGAGAAGGAGAGGAAGCAAGTTAGTTTTCAGATACGGAAAACCAAAGGCACAGGACGGAAGGAACCCAGCCAACCCATCATGCCAGGCTGGGAACTTTAGGCACTTTCCCAATTAGGCCTATACTACTCTCATCACTCTATTCTACCTTAGAGTCATAGCGACATACAACATAGAAACAGGCCCTTCAGCCCAACTGCTCCATGCCGACCACGATTCCCATCTAAGCTGCTGCTCAGGTTTGGCCAATATCCCTCTAAACTTTTCCTGTGTACCTGTCCAAGTACCTTTTAAATGTTGTTAATGTACCTGTCTCAACCACTTCCTCTGGCAGCTCATTCCATATACTGACCATCCTCTGGGCGAAAAAGATCCTCCTCAGGTTCATATTAAATCTCTCCCCCCCTCACCTTAAACCTTACCTTCCCCAACAACATCCATCTTGCCCCTCGTCAATCATGACTCTCCACATAAAGCCTCCTCTACCCAACCCCAACATTCCCTCAATCTTCACTCCATTATCCCCTCCAAGCCTCATTTACCCCTCCAATCCCCTGCCCTTCATCTATAAACCCCATCCCACCTCCATCCATACCTTATCCAAGCTCAAGAAACAGTCATTCGGGGTATGCCCATTTGAATAAGGTGCCCACTTACCCAGGTCACGAACCAGACCAGGCAATGTCAGGATAATGAGGAAAACACAAACTTGAATTCTCACTCTTACGTCACAGAGAGGAGCAGTGAAAGTTTTAGTGGTCTGGAAGTATAGAAAATTATAACCATCTCCTTCAGGGGAGCAGCTTCAAATCAGCATCACAAGCAGAACATTAAAGGTTTTGGATGTCCACGGTACAGCTGTTAAGTATCATCTTCAGTGACACTCACACCTGAAGCAGAGGTTGGCTGTTGAACATCCAATCCAGAGATTTACGGAGTTCAGTGCTGTGCTGAGGGAATGTTGCTCCATCAGGTGTGCTGTCTTCAGGATGAAATATTAACCAAACTCTTGTCTGCCCCTTGAAGGGAAGAGATGATCCCACTGCACTATTCAAGGGGGGAGCAATATAGTTCAGCAAATTACTGTTACAACGTGTGCAAACAGCTGAGGGGCAGCCAGCAAGGTTCCACAAACGATAAGGCAATGAGCAGGTATTCTGGTTTCTAAAGTGACGTTGACTTGTGGGATGTGCATTAATTTGGACATTAAACTCAATGATTTAATGTCACATTCCACAGGGAAGAACCTCCCGATACGTCAGGGGAACGTCAGCCAGGAGCACGGACTCAGATTTCAGGCTGGGATTAGGTTTTTAAAAAAAGCACAGTTCAGCCTACACTTTGTTATCACTCCTTCACACGAGGACACGTGTTTCCACATGCTTTCCAGGCACAGCAAGAGAAAGGATTTTAGGAAGCCTTCAAAAGTGGAGCCAAGGGAAGCCATTGCAAGAACAGCCACCAAGAAAAGCATTAAGTACACATCCAGACTGTTTGTGAGATTACATTCCAGTTGGCCAGCTGCAAATTCCTGGCCCCTCCCCTCCCCGCCTCCCCCAACAGCCAACCCTCAACTTCCACATGCACGTAACTGTAATCAGTGAGAGTGCCACAGTGCAGGAGCTGGGCTGTATTGTCGTACCATTACAAAACAGGCACCATGCCTGGAAGCAGATGTGATGTGTAGGTCTGACAAGGTCAGAGCTCAGCAGGGAGGGGGGTTCCAGGTGGAGAAAGTGCAACCTCTGCTTGTTAATAATGCAATGGTTTTAATCAGCACCGGGATCCCACATCTGAGCGCTCCTTTCAGATGACTGACTTTTCCTTGTCACAGAGTTCCCACTTCCCAATCCCTTCCCCAATTTACCCAGAGCAAGCATCCAGCATTCCCAGCTCTGCAACAGGAGCTGAGGGCTTCGAACCTGCTAAGCAGAGGCTGACACTCTGTGTCAGAATCTGGAGTTCTAGGTTTGTATCAAGGGAAATGCTGATTAGTGGGTTTGGGTAAATCCCTTCCCTCTCGCAATTTGGATGGGAGGATTCTCAAAGCCTATGGTGCCAATGTATAAATCACCCTATCAACCGACTGTTCTGATGTTGGAAGCAGAATTCACGCCAGAGCTTGTGCATCCATGCACTAATTCACAATTCTCCACAGGAAGACTTTGGAGATACAAAAACAGTAAGAATGCCATCCTATCAGACTGTTAATTAAACTGCATGTCCTTCCAATAACTTACATCATCTTTAATGGAAAGTGTCTGGAGGAACGAGGACAATAACTTCAGAATAAATGGCTGGTGTATTATCCAACCCTTCCCCAAATAACATTCGGTTTATAAAATAAACGTAGGAAATACTCAGCAGGTCAGGCAGGATGTATGTCGTGAGAAACAGAATTAATGCTTCATCAGCACAAGGAAATGTTAGACATAAAGCAAGTTTCAAGTTGCACAGAAAGTGGGAGGAGGGACAGAGAATGAAAGGGAAGTTCTGGTGTGGTGCCAACTGAGGTGGTGGTGCAGGCTGGCGAATAACAAAAGGCACAGCTTGCAGAGGTGTCAATAGATGATTGAAGTTACCAGGAGGGGAGAGAGGGAACAAAAGCAGGAAGTACAAGATAAAAGGCTAGACTGGCTGAATGCCTGAAATTGTTGAATTCATTATTCGGGACTGAAGGCCGTAATATGTCTAATCAGAAGGTGAATTGCTCCTCCTTGTTGGGCTTGCTGCGTACACTTTGCAAATGGGACTAGATCAGGTAGGCAACTCATCGGCATAGTCAGGTTGGGCTAAAGGGCCTGTTTCCGTGCTGTGTGGCTCTGTGACTCCTGGTTGCCATACTACAGGAAGGACGTGGTAGTAATAGGGAGAGTGCAGAAGAGGTTCACCAGGATGCTGCCTGGAATGAAGGGCTGTAGTTATAAGGAGAGATTGCATAGGCTGGGTTTATTCTCACTGGAATGTAGGAGGCTGAGGGATGAATTTATAAGGGGCATAGATAGGATAGGTAGTCAGAATCTTTTTGCCAGGATAGGGAGTCTAGAACTAGAGAGCACAGGTTCAAGGTGAGAGAGGAGAAATTTAAAGGAGATCTGAGGGGTAATTTTTTTCCACACATTTGAAATGAGCTGCCAGAGGAGGTGGTGGAAGCAGAAACAATTATAATGCTTAAAAGGCATTTAGACAGGTATTTGGATAGGAACTGTTTAGAGGAATACAGGCAAATGAGACTACAGGTCTGTTACTGTTCTGTACAATTCTACGACAGTGTACGAGACCAAAGAAAGGTCAGAGTGCAAAGGAAAATTAAAGTGACAGGATGCTGGAATTTTAGGATTACTTGCAGTCACCCAGCCAACATTTGGTTTCTTTTATGTTGAGGAGACCACATTGTGAGAGACAAATGCAGTACACCAAATTGGAACTCTTATGTCATTGCATGGCCTGTATGAAGCGTTTGGATCCCCAACAAAGAAAGGAAATAAGAGAGCAGGTGCTGCATCTCCTATGGTTCCACTGGGTGCTATGAAAAGGGGAGTGAGTGTTGGAGGAGAAGGGAGAGCGAAAAAGGGAAGGATCACTTTGGAACACCAGCATGGGATGTGTCCAATGGTGACAAAGGAGCGCAGAGCTGAGAATAGAATCAGATTAATCACGATCTCATTAAATGGCACAGCAGGTTTGAAAGGCCAAGTAGCCTACTCCTCCTCCCACTGCGCATGTTTTGGAAATCATAAAATCATATATAAAAGGACAAAACTCTATTCCTTCTTTCCCAGTTCTTCAACCTGAAACATTAACTCTGCTTCCTTTTCCACAGATTTTGCCCGACCTGCTGAGTGTTTCCAGCATTTTCTGTTTTATTTCAGGATTTCCAGCATATGCAGTGTTTGATTTCCATGGTGAAGGGGATGCCATGGTTGAAAGAAAAGGACAAGGTTAGAGGTAAAGGCTCTTGGCCAACGAAATTATGTAAAGGTAAAGGAGAAGAACTCAGCACCACATCAGACTCAGAACTGATTGAGATGGTCGGAGGGGATAGAGCTAAGGCTTCTGCCGAGGACTGATGTTTGGGATCAGAGAAGTAGATCACAAGCAAATACGAGGAGCAGGAAACTTCACCCCAAACCCACCCTGCCATTTAATATGATCATGGATGATATACCCCAATTCTCAACTCCTCCTCTGCCCCAATTCCCCATAATCCTCAATCCTCTAATCTTTCTAAACTTTAAATACTTCCAATGATTTGGCTCCACAAATCATGGGCAAAGAATTCCAGACATTCACCACTCTGCAAAAAGAACTTTCTGCGTACTTCAGATTCAAATGAAGCTATGTCCCCTCGTTTCGAGATTCTCTCACTGGTGAAAATATCTCAACATCTCCCATCTAGTCCCTTAGGATCTTGTATGTTAAGTAAGATCATTCCTCGTTCTTCCAAACTCTGAGGACCCAAACTATCCAGCTTCTCTTGATAGGACAACCCTCTCATCCCAGGAATAGGCCTGGTGAATCTCTTTTGGAAAATAAGATAGCAAGGGGCAAGACTGTGAGGAGAACTGGGGTCAGAGGGAAGTGAAAAAGAAGATCTAGAGGAAAACGTAAACTTAGGAGATTTAAGTTTGCAATCTAGATATGCGAAATGAAGAAAATGCATTTTTTTTGTTCATGCACTGCATGCAGTAATGGGTAAAGTGCAGTGGATACCAGGACGTATTAGGGGAAAGAGATGCAGTTTGGGTAGCAAGTTCCAGTACACAGCATACCAAGAACATGAATTAATCCAGTTAATTCTTTATCATTGCGATCACACCTCGAGCTGAGGAATGGGTGTGTTCATTTTGAGTGCAGAGGATCTCCTCCATGATGCAAGGATCCAAAACTAGACTTGCAAGTGAAACTTTTCAAGCAAGTAGACAGATTCTCTCTCCACCCCTCAACACCACAACCCATCTCGTCAAAATGATAGAAGACTTCCTTTATGACTGTAAAACTCCCAACTGACAGATACGTCCATTGTAATGCAGCAAAGTAATTGTCTTATTAGGCAATGGAACAGTTTCCATGTGATCTGACCAACATTCATCCTCAACTTATCACATTGATGTTGCAGAGACTCCCAAACAATAACTACACTTCTAAAATTCGTCAAGCATGGCATGACTGATACTTGCCATTTCTAACTACAATTTCTCCAAGTGTTTCTTCGATGGGGCTCCTTCTAAGATTTGCAAGTGAACTGAACATTGATCGATCATCCAGTGCTCAGACATTCCCTGACATCAGAATGAACCCAGTTGGTTGGAGAACAATAATGCTGGGGGATCTCAGAAGGGAGCTGAGATGGATCACCTACTTAGCACCTCTGGCTGAACATGGTTACTAATGCTTTAGCCACTCTTTGGTACTCAGGACCCCGCCATCGAGAATGGGGATAGATTTGAAAATGCTTCTCATTAGCTATTTAACTTGTCATCATTCTTGACTGGATGTAATAGGGCTTTGGTCTGATCCACTGACCGTGGGATCACTTTGTCTACTACAAACTGTTTAACATGCTTGATGTCCTGTGTTGCAGCTTCACCAGGCTGGTATCTCATTTCAGGTATGCCCGGTGTCACTCCCAGCATATCCTCCTGCACTCTTCATTGAGCTGGGGGTAATCCCTTGGTTTAACTGTAATTGTAAATTGAGGGTTATGCAAGGCCACAAAATTACAGATTGTGATGGTTCAGAGCTCACGGATGGTCAGACCCGATCTGCCACTTTTTGGGAGTCAATCCCACTTAGCATGTGTAGTGCCACAGTATAAAGGAAGGCACCTTCAGTCTGAAGACAGGGTGTTGTCTCCACAAGAACATTGGACATTTATAAAGAGATTCATTAAGAATACTGATGAGGAAGAGAACATATAGGTTCATCTCTTGTATTGGTTCGCTCCACATCCATTGTAGATCCACTGAGCAACTCTGTCCTTCAGGATCCGATCAGCTCAATCAGTGGTCATGTTATCCAGCCAGTTTAGGTGATGGATACTGAAGTCCTCCACCCAGAGGACGTTCTATGCACTATATGAAGTGCTTTGGTCGTGAAAGGTGCCATACAACCTCTCTTTCCGCATATCTTCAAATTGAAAAGAAAGGTTAAAAAAAATGCTGGTGTCTTACACACAGCTCTTTGATCAGGATTAGAACCAGTTAAGATTTCGGTCTTGGCACATCGCTCCTCTGTCCATACACAATGGCCACTTGATCAACTCAGTCCACTCCCCACCACTGATGTCATTACACAGCATCTTTACCACACCCAGGCATTCCAAGGCAATTCACAGCACTGTGGCATGGAGACAAAGGTGGGTTCCACGGTCTCACGGAAGGAGAGTCCTAGAGAGGTGTTTCAGAGCTCAGTGTCCAGGAGAGTGTGAGGTGAAGGAAGTCACGCTATTAGCCAGAACTGGAAGAGTGCTGGAGTGTCAGAGTTGTGAAAATGGATGAAGTTACACAGATTAGGGTGGGGGAGGTGAAGGAGGGATTTTAAGAAAAGGAATTTCAAATAGGTGCGTTTGGTGGACCAAGAACCAATGTCAGGCAATGAGTAGAGGTATGATGAGTGAGGACACCCGAAGCAGGCCAGTTTACAAACTGCAGTGTTGGAGAAGTTTATGGACCACACACTGTGGAAACTGGACAGATCACTTCAGTACACCGAGGGGTTTAATCCTACCTAATTTGTGTGTGGCACTGTGGCAGAAGCCTTTTGGATAAAATGGCTCTAATAAACTCTTGAATACTTTAAAATCACTGAGTTCCAAAATGAACCAGGCCTAGGCCCAAACATCTTCGGCTGCTTCATAATGATCATCCTTGCATCAGAAGGTCAGAAGTGGGAACGTCCTCCTGTGATTGCACAACGTGCAATTCCCGTCACAACTCCTCCACAAATGGAGCAGCCCATGTCTGCATGCAGCAAGACCTGGACAACATTCAAGCATCAGCTGATGAGCAGACGATATCATTCATGCTACAAAAGTGCCAGGCAATGACCACCTCGCCAAGGTCTACCCTCAACATTCAATGGCATTACCATCACTGAGACCCCACCATCAGCACCCTTGCATTACTATTGACCAGAAACACAAATGGACTAGCCACACACTACAGTGGTTACAAGAACAAGGCAGAGGCTGGGTAAGCTCCAGTGAGTAACTCACCACCTGACACCCCAGGCCTTCCCATCATCTTCAAGGCACAAGTCAGGAACACTCTCCACTTCCCTGGATGAGGGCAGCTCCAACAAAAGCGAAGCAGCTCAACGCCCTCCAAGACAGAACAGCCTGCTTGATTGGTGCCTGTCCACCACCCATTCCCTCCACCACTCATGCACAGTAGTGTGTACCATCTCAGATCAGATTAGTTTATCGTCACGTACACCAGGGTGCAATGAAATTCCTTGCTCACGTGAAGCTCAGAGTAAACAGTATATATGGTAGTAATAAATGCAACAGTAAATACAGCGAGAAGTGTAAAAAGGTGCAAAGATTGTGCTGAAATCTACAAAATGCACTGCAGTTACTCAGAGACTTGCCTGACAGTATCTCCCAAATCTAGAGTCAAAGAATCGTGCAGCAAAGCAGGCCATTCAGCCCACCATGTCCCTAATGCCCATTGTATCTACCTACACAAATCCTCCTTACCCATGTTAGATCCATAGCTTTCCACCACTACAAGGACAGGGAAGCTCCCCCTGAAGACTCCCCTCCGTGCCTACACCATCTTGACTTGGAAATATATCGCCGGTTTTCCATCGTTCCCGCTTCTAAATCCTGGAACTCTCTCCCCAGCAGCACTCTGGGAGCACCTTCACCAGAGGTTCAAGGTGCAGTTCACCCCAACTTCCCAAGAGCAATCAGGAATCGGCACTAAATGGAATAAATCCAGAAAAAATCGAAAAACTGTAACCCTCCTCCCACCAGTGAGATCAGGTGATAGTGCCTGCAAAGTCACCTGCTCCTTGCAAATACTGCTGCACTCTCCACGTCGCCAGTCAAATTACTGAAACAAAATTATTATTTTCTGACAATGATCTTATTTGCATCTGAAAGAATGGACGTCTTCTCTTTCCCAGGTGCAACGCTTGCTGAACCAAGTATTATGTCTCGCGGAAGTTTGGAGCAGGTTTACCACGAGTTCAGGCAGAGACGTGGTCACTGCCCCCACCCCGCCCGAGCGGGGACCAACGCACGCCTTCCCCCGGGGGTCAATGCGGGCTCTCCCGCTGCACCAACCGCAAACAGCTCGGGGCAGCGGGGAGAAAGTGCGGAGACCCATCTGAGGCGGGGTGTGGACCTTCTCCCCAAGGTGGTCGGGCATTGAATAACTGACTGCCCCCTCGCTGCAAACATTGCAGACCCAATCAATGCACCCCCTCCTTACCCGACCCCGGAGCCTCGGTCGCCATGGCTCCTCCAGTCCTTGTAATCTCCCACTCTTGTCGAGGTGTAATACAGCACGAACCCCGCTCGGTCTGAGACCTCCTCTCACTCACTGGTCCCGTCTCTGCAACTCTCAAAACAACTCAACCAAACTTTTGCAAACTTTCCTTTCCTTCCACGTTCCAGTCACGTGACGGCGCCAGCGCCCGCGCTGATTGGCTGAGTTTGGGGAGGGGTGGGACGGGGTGCTCAGTATTTTTAAACCAGAACTGTTTACTTAAGAGATTGGGAGAAGGAGAAAGCAGGGGTTGAGTTTGGAAGTTACGTAAACAGATTGGTGGGAATCAGCGGTGAAATTAGCATGAAACTTAACCCAGAGATAACACAGAACCGACCGTCATTTACTCCTTGAGCAAGACTGGTGCATCAGTACATCTTCAAAATAGAAAGGCCGTTTGGCCCAGCTTTTTTTTGCTTTACACACGCCCCTCCCATCTTCACCTCACCCACGAGTACGTCTTCCTGACCTAGTTTCTTTAAGCACAACCCTCATGCCAACCCCTCCTTTTGATAAAATGTTCCACGTTTTGCCTGCCGGATTTATCTGTGTATTGTTTCCCGCCGTCCCGAGTGGAGACATCTCTCAACTGCTCTATTACACTTCACCGAGCCTTCATCAGATCGGCAGTCAAATCTCCATGATCCAACCACGGTCACGGATTCTCCCCGACCTGCTGAGAATTTCCAGTCGCTGTTGTGTTCTGCATCTCATAGATCTAGCATTTTGTTTCCCTTTGCTCCGCCAGGCAGTCAGCTACGATTAACAGGCATTTATCATCCTGTCCGACAGAGTACCCATAGCATTGTCACCCGGACAGTTTTGGTCCCCACCCTCTCACCAGCCATTCCCTTTGTTCCCTCCATCCCTCCCTCTCTCTCTGCAACTTAAAGCAGACCGTTTTCTGACTTTTGTCAACCTGCATTGTTAACAACGTTTCCAGAATTGAAAGTAACTTTAACTCCTTATCGATGTCGTAGTATCACCAACATTGCTTGATTGTGTTGGCCTACTTTCACTTTTGACTATTTCTCGCTCCACAGATGCTGCCTGACCGGCTAAGAATTTCCAGCATTTTCTTTTTAATCTCAGATTTCCAGCATCAGTTTTTTTTGAGCTTTTCGACACTCATCTCTTTTCCAAAGAGATCCATTTTCTTCTGCCTTTTCCATTAGTTGCACCTTCTTGATTTTGGCATTGTCCTTGCAAAGCTTTTTGCTCTATTTGCTGAGCTTCTATATTGTTTATACTTATAAACTGCACACCACTGAGATGAACATAGATATACTGATGGAATAGTTAATACATCATCTTCCCCACTACCACCACAAAGGGATCTAGTGGCCTCTCAAAATTTTTATTTCTTAATGCTCTGACCAATGGAGGCAAGTCTTGAGTACAAGAGTCAGTGTACTGTGAAGGGTCATGGCTGTCACGTGACACCACTGACTACCTGGTCGAAAGTCACATCATTGTCAATCAAGCTCTGGTTCCACCCACCCATTAGTCCACACTTGACCACTGGTCTCTGTAAACACCTGTGTAGCTGGCCTTGGGTCATTGGCTTGTTTGAACTACCTGGGCTGGACCACCCAGCCCTCTAGCACTATAAAGAGTGCCACACATGCATGGTTCTCTCTTTTTGATTGCTCTGAGGAATCGTGAAACAACGCTGAAGAGACCATTGGTAAGAGTGTGCACTTCCACAGGGTTAGGAGCATCCCAAAGTAGATTCCCAGTAGCGTGGTGCCGTGCCTTCACTGAGTCGAGGGGTGGCAGGCATCGTATTGTTTCTTCCTTAATCGTTTGTTGTGTGTGTGTGTGTGTGTGTGTGTGCGTGCACACACCCCTTACCCTTGTTGAGATTTCCCCTATGTTCGCAATCACCAGTGGGCATATGTGTGTGCTGTTCCCATTATCCTGTCCCATGTTTGTCTTTTATAAATAAATCACTTTAACTCCAAAGACTGTGTCCAGAGTCCTTGTCCCTTGAGACCCTCGAATCTGTTACACAACATTTGGTGCTGCGAGCAGGGTCTCGAAGGTCTTGGCTGGACGTAGACACAGGAAGGATGTTTTAGAACAGGGGAAAGAAGGCTAGTGCAGGCACTGAGGTTAGGATTCCCAGGTGGACTGATGACAGCGAGGGATTTGGGAGCTTGGTCAGCATGCTGGCAGACCATGGTAAACCAGTGGACTGGGCTGAGCAGTTAGACCCCCATGGTGAGAAACTGGGGCACCACGTGGTCTCACTCCTCCAGAAGTCAGGGTTCCCCAGAGCCAAATGGAGTCAAAGGGGTGCCTTCCAGCTGCTTGCGTCCCTCCTGAGATGCAAGGTTGAGATTACTAGCCAGAAACAGAATACATGTCTCCAGAAAGATAGGGAGATAGAGACGCTCCAGCAGTGGTGCTGTACGCTGCAGGAGGCAGTTCAAACTGCCCAGACCCAAGCCAATGACCTCAAGGCCAGAGGTACTGAGGTCTCCTGCAGGCAGATTCAGCTACAGCAGGTGCAGGCAGCCAGATCCATTCAAAATTCGAGCCCTAGTCCGGCACGGCAACAAGCTGGACGTATGGCTGGGGGATGGGGATATATGGATGGATCCCAATGAGGAGGGGATGCCCGAAGAGCCGGGGTCCCATCACACCTGCCCTCCACCCTATGCACCCGAACCCCTGCATGCCGAACCCGTCATCACGCAGTCCCAGGTCCGCCACAGAAGGGAGGGGAACGGGGATGAAGCCACTGCAGGGGAAAGTGCACAGGGACCCTCTGAGACCACGGACACCCGGGACTTCTCCATCAAGGAGTTGACCCAACTAGTGGAGTGGTACCGCCAGCGGCCGGGCGAACACCTGGCCGCATGGCTGCTCTGACGATGGGACGAGGGGGCCCCCAACGTGAGCCTCTCTCACCAGGAAGTGAGGGTTCGGGTGCCATCGGGAGGGGTTGGGAGCAACATTACCTGTGGGACCGGGTGGTGATTGCAGTGAGGGTCTGGTACCCTACCCTTGTTGAATGGGATTTTTACGGGCGACTGCAGTGGAGCACAGTCAGTGAGGGCATCAGGGAATGGGCGCTGCTGACTGGCATCTGAGAGGGCCGGTGATTGCGAATTGTTAGAAAACACCACAGTGACCAGTGCACTAGCGGGGTACCTGGTCACCACCGCGTGCCCAGAGGCCAGTGGGAAGACCGTATGGGGTGCCATCACTCTCCTGGAAGAGCTAGAGTACATTCAGCGGGGGGCGCCCACCCAGGTCTGCAGAGCAGAGACGAGGGCTGGAGACATGACACCTCGTCTCGCGCAACCAGTTATACCTGGACCTGTTGCGCGCAGGGGTGGACCGCACCAGCATAGAAGGGGTCCCGACCTCTGCCCTCTACGCGCGTTGGAAAGAGCTCTGCAGGGAGAAGTCCGGCCGCGGGAAGACCCACAGTCACCCCGGGACCAAGCCCGACATGGGGCGCCCCCAACTGCCGGACCACGTGGGCTGCCCCTGCTGACACTGATACTTGCCTCCGCCCCTCCTCCACCTGAAACAGTCTCCCCTGCACTCAAGGCTGAGCTCCAGGATCTGCTGAGACAGGAAATGTCCCACACTGCCATCAGGAACCCTCACCCATGGGGTGGCAGACCTCCACCCCCTCCCATAGGATGAAGGCCAGGGTCCCCAGCGCATCACCCTCTCCCACCCAGGGGAGCTGAGGACACACATAGCTGTAGCAGTACACTGGGGAAAGGGGAACGTGCAGAGGTGGACGGCACTTGTTGACACGGGTGCCCAAGCATACCATCGTCCCGGGTAACCCCGCTGCATGGACGGGTGCATGGGTGCAGATAGAGGGGTTGGTGGGGGGGGGGGTCCCTTTTGCCCGCAAGGCCATGTGGACTTAAGTCCGCATGGCCATCAGGAACCAATCTCCTCGACCTGTAACTGTTTTAAAAGCAGCCTCGCCTGAGTGCATCCTCGGGATCAAAGTCCTAAAGGGGCAGTCCCTACACACCAACCGGGGCAAGTTCACTTTCGGAGTCACCCGGACTACTGTGGTAGTCGGGGCAGCCAAGTGGGAACCAGTTGCTGTTCCCCCAACACCCCAAGCCCCCCCACCCCCCACAAACCCCCCACCCCCCACTTGCCCCCCGCCAGGCAGGGGTCCCCTTCAAGTTACAGGTCTCCACCAGCGAGTCAATTGCTGAATGGAGCCTCTGGCAGAAGATCCAAGGGCACAAGAGTCCCGCTTGGCTTTGGACCAAATCATTGCCTGAGGCCGCTACTCGAGCCCCTTCGAGCACCAGCTGCTTGCCTGTTACCTGGCGCTCCTCACCACTGAGCACCAAACCGGCACAGACCCTGTGGTCCTTTGCCCCCACCTGTCCGTAATGCGTTGGGTCAAGTCCCCTGACTCCACCCACAAAGAGGTTCGGGCCCAGAGGTCCTTGATAGTGAGGTGCAAGTGGTATATCGCGGACCGGGCAGAACCCAGTCCGGAAGGGGTCAGCCGCCTCCACGAACAGGTCATATCCTTTCCACAGTCCCAGGACACACCCCCAGACATACCTGAGATCCAGCCCTCCCCATGTCCTGGGGCCAATCCTTCGACTCCCTTGACCCCGAACAAAAATTGCACGCCTGGTTCACAGATGGCTCCAGTGCTGGAAAGGGGGGAAGCAATATTGGAAAGCAGCGGCACTCCATCCCGCCACGGAAAAAACCTTGACCGAAGAGGGACGGGTGGATCTAGCCAATTTGCCAAACTGGTGGCAGTAGCATTCACCCTACAGAACACCACCGGGTCAGTCCACATGTATATTGACTCTTGGGCAGTGACCAACGGTATGGCGGTGTGGATGGCCCGGTGGCATAAGATGGGGTGGGAAATTCATAGAAACATAGAAAAACTACAGCACAACTCAAGCCCCTCAGCCCACAAAGCTGTGCCGAACATGACCCTACCCTAGGAATTACTAGGCTTACCCTTAGCCCTCTATTTTTCTCAGCTCCATGTACCTATACAACAGTCTCTTAAAAGACTCTATTGTATCCGGCTCCATCACCGCTGCCGGCAGCCCATTCCACGCACTCACCACTCTCTGAGTAAAAAATCTTACACCTGACATCTCCTCTATATCTACTCCCCAGCACCTTAAACCTATGTCCTCTTGTGGCCACCATTTCAACCCTGGGGAAAAGCCTCTGATGATCTACCCAATCAATACCTCTTATCAGCTTATATACCTCTATCAGGTCCCCCCCTCTTCCTCCGTTGCTCCAAGGAGAAAAGGCCGAGTTCCCTCAATCTGCTTGCATAAGGCATGCTCCGCATTCCAGGCAGCATACTTGTAAATCTCCTCTGCAACCTTTCTATGGCTTCCACATCCTTCCTGTAGTGAGGTGACCAGAACTGAGCACAATACTCCAAGTGGGGTCTGACCAGGGACCTATATAGCTGCAACAATACCTCTCGGCTCCTAAATTCAATTCCCTGATTGAAGAAGGACAATACACCATATGTCTTCTTAATCACAGAGTCAACCTGCGCAGCTGCTTTGAGCGTCCTATGGACTCGGACCCAAGATCCCTCTGATCCTCCACACTGCCAAGAGTCCTACCATTAAGACTATATTCTGCCATCTTATTTGACCTACCAAAGTGAACCACTTCACACTTATCTGGGTTGAACTGCATCTGCCACTTCTCAGCCCAACTTTGCATCCTATCTATGTCCCTCTGTAACCTCTGACAGCCCTCCAAACTATCCACAACACCCCCAACCTTTGTGTCATCTGCAAACTTACTAACCCACCCCTCCACTTCCTCATCCAGGTCGTTTATAAAAATCACAGAGGGGTCCCAATACAGATCCGTGAGGTACACCACTGGTCACCGACTTCCACACAGAATACGATCCTTCAACAACCACTCTTTGCCTTCTGTGGGCCAGCCAGTTCTGGATCCACACTGCAATGTCCCCTTGGATCCCATGCCTCCTTACTTTCTCAATAAGCCTTGCATGAGGTACCCTATCAAACGCCTTGCTGAAATCCATATACACTACATCTACTGCTCGCCCTTCATCAATGTGTCTAGTCACATCCTCAAAAAATTCAATCAGGCTCGTAAGGCAGGACCTACCCTTGACAAAGCCATGCTGACTATTCCTAATCATATTATACCTCTCCAAATATTCATAAATCCTGCCTCTCAGGATCTCCTCCATTAGCTTACCAACCACTGAGGTAAGACTCACCGGTCTATAATTCCCTGGGCTCTCCCTACTCCCTTTCTTGAATAAGGGAACAACATCCGCAACCCTCCAATATTCCAGAACGTCTCCTGTCTCCATCGACGATGCAAAGATCACCGTCAGAGGCTCCGCAATCTCTTCCCTCACCTCCCACAGCAGCCTGGGTACATCTCATCCGGTCCCGGCAACTTATCCAACTTGATGCTTTCCAAAAGTTTCAGCACCTCCTCTTTCCTAATATCTACATGCTCAAGCTTTCAGCCCGCTGCAAGTCCCCACTACAATCCCCCAGATCTTTTTCCGTAGTGAATACTGACGTAAAGTATTCATTAAGTACCTCCACCATTTCTTCCAGATCCATACACACTTTCCCACTGCTGCACTCGATAGGCCCTATTCTTTTGCATGTTATCCTCTTGCTCTTCACATACTTGTAGAACGCCTTGGGATTTTCCTTAATCCTGCCCGCCAAGGCCTTCTCATGGCCCCTTCTGGCTCTCCTAATCTCCTTCTTAAACTCCTTCCCATTAGCCTTATACTCTTCCAGATCTCTAACATTACCTAGCTCTCTGTACCTTTTGTAAGCTTTTCTTTTCCTTTTGACTAAATTTATAATAGCCTTTGTACACCACAGTTCCTGTTACCTCTCGTGACTCCCCTGTCTCATTGGAACATGCCTATGCAGAACTCCACACAAATATCCCCTGGATATCTGCCACATTTCTTCCGCACTTTTCCCCGAGAACATCTGTTCCCAATTTAAGCTTCCAATTTCCTGCCTGAGAGCCTCTTAATTCCCTTTACTCCAAGTAAATGCCTTTCTAGTCTGTTCCTATCTCTCTCCAGTGCTAACGTAAAGGAGATAGAATTATGATCACTATCACCAAAATGTTCACCCACTGAGAGATCTGACACCTGACCAGGTTCATTTCCCAATACCAAATCAAGCACAGCCTCTCCTCTTGTAGGCCTATCTAAATATTGTGTCAAGAATCCTTCCTGAACACACTTAACAAACTCCACCCCATCTAAACCCCTCACTGTCTGGAGATGCCAATCGATGTTTGGGAAATTAAAATCCCCCATCACAACAACTCTGTTATTCTCACACCTTTCTAGGATCTGCTTCCCTATCTGCTCCTCAATATCCCTGTTACTATTGGGCGGCCTATAAGAAACACCCAGTAAAGTTATTGACCCCTTCCTGTTCCTAACCTCCACCCACAGAGACTCCGTAGACAGTCCCTCCACGATGTCCACCTTTTTCGCAGCCGTGACACTACCTCTGGTCAACAGTGTCACTCCCCCACCTCCTTTGCCTCCATCCTTGTCCTTTCTGAAACATCTAAAACCTGGCACTTGAAGCAACCATTCCAGTCCCTGAGCCATCCAAGTCTCCGTAATGGCCTCCACATCATAGCTCCAAGTATTGATCCAAGCTCTGAGCTCATCCGCCTTGTTCACAATACTCCTTGCATTAAAAGACACCCAGATAAAGACACTCAAACCTGTCTGAGCACGTCCCTTCTCTATCACCTGCCTATCGTTCCTACTACTAGCTTTCTCTATTTGAGAGCCAAATACCTCTTCCCCAGTCTCTCCAGTTCGGATCCCACCCCCCCAACAATTCTAGTTTAAACTCTCCCCAGTAGCTTTAGCAAACCTCCCCACCAGGATATTGGTCCCCCTGGGATTCAAGTGCAACCCATCCTCTTTGAACAGGTTGTACCTGCCCCAAAAGAGGCCCCAATGATACAGAAATGTGAATCCCTGCTCCTTACTCCAATCCCTCAGCCACGCATTTAACCTCCTCCTCATTTCTGTTCCTATACCCACTGTCACTTAGCACAGGCAGTAATCTGGAAATTCCTACATTTAAGGTCTTGCTTCTCAACTTCCTTCCTAATTCTCTATAGTCTTTTTTCAGGACCTATTCCTTTCCCTACCTATGTCTTTGGTACCAATTTGTACCACGACCTCTGGCTGTTCTCCCTCCCTCTTCAGGATATCTTGGACGCGATCTGAAACATCCCGGACCCTGTCACCTGGGAGGCAACTACCTTCTGAGTTTCTTTCCTGTGTCCACAGAATCGCTTGGACGATTCATGGATGCCCCCTCTGGGAATAGGGACACTGGCGTCTTATTTGGGATCGGGCTTCCCATAGACAGATTTCAGTTCAGCACGTGGATGCTCATACCCACAAAAATACACAGGAGGCCATACATAATGCCGCTGTGGACCAGGTTTCCCAAATATGCTGTGCTACCGCCTCCCCGGAGGAACCTGACCTCAGCGCATTAGCTGCATGGGCACAAGGCAAGAGCAGTCACCCAGGTGCTGATGGTACACGGCATTGGGCAGAGCAGTTCAGGGTCACCCTCACAGTGGATCAATGCAAGACCACAGTCGCTAACTGCCCCATCTGCCAAGTGAAGCCATGAGGCTGGCCAGCAGGGCCACCAGGTCACATTCACCACAGCACGGGAGCGGGTCACGTGTGGCAGATAGACTACATCGGACTGCTCCCATGCCAAAACAAAAAGCAGTATGCCCTCACGATGGTGGACACATACTCCAGTGTCCTGGTGGCAGTGCCCTGTGACAGGGCCGACCAGAACAGCACCAAAGGATTGCAGTACCTCTCCTCCATCTATGGAGTCCCATGGGAGGTACAATCCGATCAGGGCTCACACTTTGCTGGGGCTAAAGTCCAGAACTGGGCGGCTGAGGCGAGGATCTCGTGGCTGTTCCACATACCCTACCGTCCACAGGCATCAGCCCTGATCGCTAGAATGAACAGCCTGCTGAAAGAGAAAGTATGCACGCTAACTCCCTCCCGCACACTGCAGGGGTGGTTGACCGTGCTGCAGCAGGCTGTTGACCAGCTGAATACATGGCCCACTGGCCAAGGGGGGTCCCCACTATCCTGCCATCTGGCACACTCTCCACCTCCCGACTTGCAAGACCCCAGACCCCCCCCCGAGACTGAAGACTCAGGGAAAGTGTGGGTCTGACAGCCACAGGGCACCCCTCAGAAGGGGGAAGTCATTGAGCGTGGTCCCAGGGACACCCGTTGGGTCGCGATTCCGGGTCACACTAATCTATCCTGTCTTCATACCCAACACCTCACCCGCTGAGAATGAGACTGTTCCTCAACCTACCCCCCCCCCCCAGGATAATGGCACTACTTCACTCACACCTCACCGCGATGATTGGCATCTGGACATCTGCTAACACCTTCCTCAGAGTCACCTACAAATTCACCAGCACCTCCAATAAATCAGACTGCTGGATTTGCGTCCGAACCCCAGCACATGCCGGTGAAGCTTTACCACTAACAGTGATCCCCCTGGATGACCTTCAAATGAACTGTGTACATAGACATTTTGTGCCTGTCGGGTTTGGTATTATCCGTTTGGGGGGCGGATGGCAGTCCCCCACCACTACAGGACATTCCTTCCAGCGATTCCCGATGGGTGGGTGTTTCAGGAAATGGTAATTCCCTCCCTACAATTTGACCTCGACCCGAGTCCCGACCCTCAGAGTCATTCCACAGCCGCTGTGCAGGCCTAGGGAATGCTGGTGCAGACTCCTGAATGAGCACAGTTCCACCCTTTCAGTTGGCTACAGTGATTGCGAGCGAAACTGGTATCTGGGCGTCTCAGGGACCACTTCCGAGGGTGCCGCTAAGCTGGGGCTCCCTGGACTTTGAACGAGACCCACTGGATTTGCGGCCACTGTGCCTACCCATGGCTCCCCACGAGCTGGTACGGTCACTGCTTTCCAGCATTTGTGATGCCCCATATCCACACTCTCGATGACCTTGGGGAGCACCCGGCATACAGCAGCCACTGGGACAAGAGGGCCATGACGGAGGTGGAGAGGTTCTGGATGACAGCCTTTCCCATGTATGGTATGGCCCAACTGTCCCGTGAAGTCATCCAGATGACCAGCGTGCTCCACACCCTGGTTAACAAAATGGCAGTGGCACTGCAACACACCTAAGATGCCTTGGCGAGGACGGCAGCTGAGTTGGCTGCCGTGAGGATGATAGTCCTGCAGAATCGAATGGCCCTAGATTACCTACTCACTGCGGATGGTGGTTCCTGTGCAGTGATTGATAAGGAGTGCTGCACCTTTATCCCTGATGAGTCCAGCAACATCACCAACTTGGCTGCTCACATTTGGGACTCAGTGGCCAAAATTCAAAATGCAAGGGACCAGCTCCTCCAGCATGACACCTCATGGGGAAACTGATGGCCGTTTGGTTCTCTAGGGGGGATGGTGGGCAACTGTCATCCACTAGGCCACTGCTCTGTTCTAATTGTTGTCGCTATCTGTATCTTGTACTGTGCCTGCCAGATTATTAGAACCACATTTGCCTTTCATTAGTACTGCACACTGACGCATATTTCTAAGCTTAGTGATACTTATTCCCATGATTGGTGAGTGGTGTGGCTTTCAAGGACTGGACTGTATTGTGAAGGGTCATGGCTGTCACATGACACCACTGAACACCTGGTCAAAGTCACATCACTGTCAATCAAGCTCTGGCTCCACCCACCCATTAGTCCACACTTGACCACTGGTCTCTGTAAACACCTGTGTACCTGGCCTTGGGTCACTGGCTTGTTTGAACAACCTGGGCTGGACCACCCAGCCCTCTAGCACTATAAAGAGTGCCACACATGCATGGTTCTCTCTTTTTGATTGCTCCAAGGAATTGTGAAACAACGCTGAACAGACCATTGGTAAGAGTGTGCACTTCCACAGGGTTAGGAGCATCCCAAAGTAGGTTCCCAGTAGCGTGGTGCCGTGCCTTCACTGAGTCGAGGGGTGGCAGGCATCGTATTGTTTCTTCCTTGATCGTTTGTACTCAGTGTGTGTGTGCATCTTACCCTTGTTGCGATTTCCCCCATGTTTGCGATTACCAGCGTGCGTGTGTATATGTGTGTGCTGTTCCCATTATCCTGTCCCATGTTTGTCTTTTATAAATAAATCACTTTAACTCCAAAGACTGTGTCCAGAGTCCTCATCCCTCGAGACCCTCGAATCTATTACACAACAGTCAGGAAGTCATGATGCAGCTGTGTTAAACCTTGGTTAGGCCACATTTGGAGTATTGTGTGTAGTTCTGAGGATGCAAGTTCATATTTCATTGAAAACTGCAGGGCAGGTTCAGAAAGTGGTTTAATAAGGTATGCAGGATCCTGGGCTTTATAAAGTAATGATTAACCAACACAAAGAACCTTTATAAAACACTGGTTCGACCATAACTGGGAGGATTATGTCCAGTTCTGAATGCCAAATGTTTGGAAACATGAAATGATGCCAGAGAAGAGGGACTCCAGTTAAGTGGGTAAAATGGAGAGGCTGAGGTGTTCTACTTAGCACCAAAAAGCTTGTTGGAGGACTGATGGAGGTATGTAAAATCATGAAGCATTTAATCATACAGCACAGAATCAGGTCCTTTGGCCCACCATCTATACCTGTCCCATTTACCAACACTTGGTCCATAGCCTACTATGCCTTGGCAATTCAAGTGCTGATCCACATGCCTCTGAAATGCTGCAAGTGTCTCTGTTTCCACCACTCAGGCAGTCAATTCCCAATTCCAACCACCACCTGGGTGAAAAACATTTCTTAGATCACCTCTTAATCTTTTAACCTCAACCTACGCCCTGTCTTTTGACAACGCTGCTAATGGAAAAAGCTTCATATTATCTAGCCTATCTATGACTCTCATTATATTGTACACTTCTGTCAGCTACTCATCCCCCACCCCCTTCCTCTGCTCCAAAGAAACAAACACCAACTATCCAGTCTCTCCTCAAAGGGAACACTCCAATCCAGGCAACATCCTGGTAAATCTCCTCTGCACCCTCTCCAGTGCAATCACATCTTTATTATAGTGTGGCAACTAGAACTACACATAATTACTCCAGCAGTGGCCTCACCAAAGCTTTATAAAGTTATACAGTAACCTCCATGGTCTTACGTTCTATCCCTGGCTAATGAAGTATTCCATATCCCTTCTTCATCACCTTACTCATCTGTGCTGCTATCTTTAGAGATCTCTGGACTTGTACACCATGGTCCCTCTGTTCAATACTCCCTCAGGCCCTAACATTCATTGTGTAGTCTTAATGCAACTTCCCAAAAAGCATCACCTTGCAATTATCAGAATCAAATTCCATCTGCTATTGCTCCATTCAGCTTCTCAATGTCATTCTGTAGCCTAAGTTTATGGTCCTTACTGTCAACAACACCAAGTTCTGTGTTATCTGCAAGCTTACCAATCATACCTTCTATATTCAGATCCAGGTTATTAATGTATACAAAATACAGTAAAGGCCCCAGCTCCAATTCCTGTGGTTAACCACTGGTCACAGGCCATCAATCACAACAGCAACCCCGCCTCATCACCCTCTGCCTCCTATTACCAAATTAACTTCATATCTAGTTTGCCAACTTGCCCTGGATCCCTTTTTGACTAGTCTCCTATGTGGGACTTTGTCAAAGGCCTTACTGCAGGCACAATTGATGGAGACAAACTTCGTATAGGCAGAAGAGTCAAGAATGAGGGAACATAGGATGAAAGTGATTGCAAAAGAACCAAAAGTTACATTAGGAAGAATGTTCTTAGTGGTTATTGATCCGGAATGGATTGCAACGGTAGTGGTGCAGGAAGATTAAATAATAGTGTTCAAAAGAGAGCTGGATAAGTAACTGAAAGGAAAGAATTTACAAGGCTTTGGGGATTTGCAGCTTGTCTCTTATATAGTGCAATCTCAATGGGCCAAATTTGAGATTCTGTGATTAAAAGTTTATCTTCCCCACAAACAAATATTTACTACATCTTCTATTAAATGATTTCTAACTATTTTTCCCTCCTGAATGGGACAAAAGAATTCAGATTTGCATTTGTGTAGCACCTCAGCAAATCCCAAACTGGTTCAGTATGGGAAGACCTAACAAATGCAATGAGGTGAAGGATAAGTTGCAATGTTTAGGTGGCACTGGTTCAGGGAGGTGTATCTGTGAGGACAAAGAGTGCACTTGTAGTTCAGCATTGCATCATGGGGCCTTGTGCATCAACCCGAGATTGCAATTGTGGTCTATAGTTTAGAACTGTGCTGAAGGACAACGTACCTCAGACAATGCAACACTCCCTCAGTATTGATCTGTGCTGTCATCCCAAGTTTAGTCTGAAAGAGTGAAATGATAATAAGTTAAGATGAGTGGAAGATTAGTTGTCACAGAATTATAGGGGTGGTTTGTCTAGACCTCGTGATTGAGAAACAGGCATAATCTCATTAGTTGCTTATCATACATGCTCATTTCCACAGAGCTGAGAGATCGCAGGTGACAAATGCAATTCTTCCCATTTTAATTTGCTGCCCCAATTCATTTTTACTACTAAAAGTGTTTTCCTCCCCAAATGATACATAAATGTTTTCTAGGACACATTTTTAAGGAAGTTTGAAATCAGCAGATATTGGGGTGAAGGCAAAAGCTTTTATAAATATAGTTCCTTGCCATTCCACCATTGGAATGTAGACAGAAGAGAAGGCCATTCAGCCTCAAGATCACCCGTTACTGAGTTAGATCGTGTTTGCTCTGTAACTCAGTCCCAGTTACTTGTCTTTGGTCAACATGATTAACTTTCGTCTAATGAGGATGAGGTCCTGAAAAGTGAGTTTAGGGAGCTAGGCAGAAAGCTGAAGAACAGGACCTCAAGGGTAGCAATCTCGGGGTTGCTGCCAGTGCCACACGATAGTGAAGGTAGGAATAGGAGGAGATGGCAAATAAATGTGTGGCTGAGAAGTTGGTGCAGGAGGGAGGGTTTTAGATTTTTGGATCATTGGGATCTCTTCTGGGGAAGATGGGACCTGTACAGAGAGGATGGGTTACTCCAGAACCCCAGGGGGGCCAATATCCTTGCAGCCAGGTTTGCTAGGGCGGTTTGGGAGGGTTTAAACTCGTTTGTGAGGGGGATGGGAACCAGAGGGGTAGGTCAGAGGAAGAAGGGGATGGGGAAAAGTCGATCTAACAGGTAGAGAGGCTTTGAGGAAGGAAAAGCACAGTACAGGGTATAAAAGTAGAAAGATGGATAGCCTAAAGTGCATTTACTTAAATGCAAGAAGCATCAGGAATAAGGGAGATGAACTGAGAGCTTGGATAAGTACATGGGACTACAACATTGTGGCTATCACAGAGACCTGGCTGACATCAGGGAAGGAATGGATATTGAATATTCCTGGTTTTCAGTGTTTTAAAAGGGATGGGTGGGGGGGAGAAGAGGAGGAGGGGCGGTGATACTGGTCAGGGACAATATTACAGCCCCAGAAAGGATGGATAATGTAGAAGGATCCTCTCTAGAGTCAATATGGGTGGAAGTTAGGAACAAGAGAGGAGCAGTTACTCTACTGGGAGTATTCTGTAGGCCCCCTGGTAGCAGCAGGGATACCGAGGAGCAGATTGGTAGGCAGATTTTGGATAGATGCAAAAATAACAGGGTTATTATCGTGGGAGACTGCAAATTCCCAAATATTGATTGGCACCTGCTTAGTGCCAAAGGTTTAGACAGGACGGAGTTTGTTAAGTGTGTCCAGGAATGATTCCTGTCACAGTATGTTGACAGGCCGACTGGAAGGGATGCCATATTAGATCTAGTTTTAGGTAATGAACTGGGTCAGGTGACAGATCTCTCGGTGGGTGAGCATTTGGGGAACGGCGACCACTGCTCCATAACCTTTGGCATTGTCATGGACAGGGATAGGAGCAAAGAGGACGGGAAGATATTTAATTGGGGGAAGGCGAATTATGAGGCTATAAGGCGAGAACTTGATAGTGTAAATTGGGATGACATTTTTGAAGGGAAATGTACTATGGAGATGTGGTCAATGTTCAGGGATCTCTCGCAGGATGTTAGGGATAAATTTGTCCCGGTGAGGCAAAGAAGGAATAGCAGGGTGAAGGAACCGTGGGTGACAAGGGAGGTGGAACAACTAGTTAGGAAGAAGGCGGCAGCATACATAAGTTGTAAGCAGCAAGGATCAGATGGAGCTCGTGAGGAATAGAGTAGCAAGGAAGGAACTTAAGAAGGGGCTGAGGAGAGCAAGAAGGGGACATGAAAAGGCTTTGGAAAGTAGGGTTAAGGAGAATCCCAAGGCTTTTTTCTCGTACATGAAGAGCAGAAGGATGGCTAGAGTAAAGATAGGTCCAATTAAAGACAAAGGTGGGAAGATGTGCCTGGAAGCTGTGGAGGTGGGTGAGGTTCTCAATGAATACTTCTCTTCAGTATTCACCAAAGAGAGGGGTCTTGATGATGCTGAGGACAGTGTTGGTAAGGGTAATGTTCTAGAGTATGTAGATATCAAGAGAGAGGATGTGTTGGAGCTGTTAGAAAATATTAGGACAGATAAGTCCCCGGCGCCTGACGGAATATTCCTCAGGCTGCTTCGTGAGGTGAGGGAGGAGATTGCTGAACCGTTGGCTAGGATCTTTGAGTCCTCGTTGTCCACGGGAATGGTACCGGAGGATTGGAGGGTGGCAAATGTTGTCCCCTTATTCAAAAAAGGTAGTAGGGATAGTCCAGGGAATTACAGACCAGTGAGCCTTACGTCTGTGGTAGGTAAGCTGTTGGAAAGGATTCTAAGAGGTAGGATCTATGAGCATTTAGAGAATCATGGACTGATTAGGGACAGCCAGCTTTGTGAAGGGAAGATCTTGCCTCACAAGCCAGATCGGGTTCTTTGAGGAGATGACCAGGAAGATTGATGAGGGTAGTGCAGTAGATGTGGCCTACATGGATTTTAGTAAGGCGTTTGACAAGGTTCCACATGGCAGGCTTCTTCAGAAGGTCAGAGGCCAAGGGATCCAGGGGGGCTTGGCCATATGGATTCAGAATTGGCTTGCCTGTAGAAAGCAGAGTGTTGTGGTGGAGGGAGTGCATTTGGATTGGAGGGCTGTGACTAGTGGTGTCCCACAGGGATCGGTTCTGGGACCTTTACTTTTTGTGATATTCATTAACGACTTAGATGAGGGGGTGGAAGGGTGGGTTAGCAAGTTTGCAGATGACACAAAGATCGGTGGTGTTGTGGATAGTGTGGAGGGCTGTCGAAGCTTACAGAGGGATATTGATAGGATGCAGAGCTGGGCTGACAAGTGGTAGATGGAGTTCAATCTGGAGAAGTGTGAGGTGGTACACTTTGGAAGGACAAACTCCAAGGCGGAATACAAGATTAATGGCAGGATTCTGGGCAGTGTGGAGGAGCAGAGGGATCTGGGGGTTCGTATCCACAGATCACTGAAAGTTGCCTCACAGGTGGATAGGGTAGTTAAGAAAGCTTATGGGATATTAGCTTTCATAAATCGTGGGATTGAGTTTAAGAGCTGCGAAGTAATGATGCAGCTTTACAAAACTCTGGTTAGACCATACTTGGAGTACTGTGTCCAGTTCTGGTCGCCTCATTATAGGAAGAATGTGGAGGCATTGGAAAGGGTGCAGAGGAGATTTACCAGGATGCTGCATGGATTAGAGACTATGGATTATGAGGAGAGACTGAAGGAGCTAGGGCTTTACTCATTGGAGAGGAGGATGAGGGGAGACACGATAGATGTATACAAAATATTAAGAGGAATAGATAGAGTGGACAGCCAGCGCCTCTTTCCCAGGGCACCAATGCTCGATACAAGAGGGCATGGCTTTAAAGTAATGGGTGGGAAGTTCAAGGGAGATATCAGAGCAAGGTTTTTTTACCCAGAGAGTGGTTGGTGCATGGAATGCACTGCCTGGGGTAGTGGTGGAGGCAGGTACATTGGTCAAGTTCAAGAGATTGTTAGATAAGCAAATGGAAGAATTCAAAATAGGGGGATATGTGGGAGGAAGGGGTTAGATAGTCTTAGGTGTGGTTTGAAGGTCGGCACAACATGGTGGGCCGAAGGGCCTCTATTGTGCTGTATTGTTCTATGGTTCTAACAAAAAAAGAATCAATTTCAGTTTTGATTTTTTTTTAAAGTCCAACTTGGGGGAAGAGGAGTCCAGATTCCCACTACACTGTGCTGTGAAGTAGTTGTCCTCAACATTACCACTCAACAGGTGTTGTGGGAAAAGGTTCTTTCAGATCCCAAAGGCAGAGGTATCCGAACACAGTCTTTGGATTTTAAAAAGAATTTATTTACAAAGACAAACGCAGGAACAGAATGACAGGAACGGATGCACACTCACATGCATGCACTCTGGTAATTACGAAATGTGAGGGGAGTCGTGACAGGGGTGAAGTGCACACACACGAATACACACACACGGTAAGCTAGTTACAAATGGTCAGGGAAAAACACAATACAGTGCCTGAACCCCTCCCTGCCTCTGGGACAAGCAACGGCTCTACGCTACTGGGAATCTACCTAAAAACACCCCTAAACCCCTGTGGATGCGCACACTCTTACCAGTGGTCCCTCGACGTAGTTTCGACCCCGACAACAATCAAAGAGAGCGGGTCACACACACATGGCAGCCTTTATTGTGCTGGAGAGCTGGGTGGAGCTAGACCAGGTAATTCAAGTCCAATGGGTTGTGGCCAGGTATGAGAGGTGTGCACAGGGGCCAATGGTCAGAGTGTGCTGCTAAATGGCTGGGTGGGGCGAGACCCTGATTGACAGTGGTGTCACTTTCGACCAGTACTCAGTGGTGTTACATGACATCCATGACCTTCCACATTACAACAGGTCAGCTTTAATTTTCAGATTATGCCTCTTAGCTCTGAACATAGAATGTAAAACAGTACAGCACAGGAACAGGCCCTTCGGCCCACAATGTTGTGCCGAACTAATTAAACTACTAATTAAACACTTAACTGAACTAATCCCTTCTGCCTACACAATGTCCATATCCCTCCATTCTCTGCACACTCATGTGCCTAAGAGCTTCTTAAACACTTCTATCATATTTACCTCCATTACCACCCCTGGCAGTGCATTCCAGGCACCTACCCCTAAAAACAACTTGCTCCACACATCTCTTTTGAACTTAGCCCCCCCTCACATTCAATGCATATCCTCCAGTAATAGACATTTCGATCCTGGGAAAAAGATACCGACTGTTTACTCCATCAATTTCTCAATTTTATAAACTTGTATCAAGTCTCCCCTCGCCCTCTGCCGCTCCAGAGAATACAACTCAAGTTTGTCCAACCTCTTCCTTATAGCATATGCCCTCTAATCCAGGCAGCATTCTGGTAAACCTTTTTGCACCCTCCCCAAAACCTCCACATCCTTCCTATAATGAAGCAACCAGAATTGAATGCAATACTCCAGATGGGCCTAACCAGAGTGTCATTAAGCCACAACACAACTTCACAACTCTTGAACTCAATGCCTCAACAATAAAAGAAAGCATGCCATATGCCTTCTTTACCACCCTATCAAGCTGTGCAGCCACTTTTAGGGAACTATGGAGTTGCACCCCAACTTCCCTCTTTACATCAACACTGTTTTGGGGTCTGCCATTAAATGTGTACTTTCCCTTTGCATTTGATCTCCCAAAATGCAACACAGGTTTAAATTCCATCTGAACACCAATAGCAGAGCAATTCATTGTGTTTCGTCATTTTATCAGTTGCTTTAACTAAATTGCCAATTGAATCGCTTGATATTTTAGATTCAAGATATTTAAGCCTCGTAGTTGCTTTTGAAACAAAGCAAGCAGCTAAAAGGTGATGGAACCTAATATGTAGACTCTTGAATCTATGAGGTGCTCCTCTTAATCTGAAAAGCAGAAAAACATTTATCAAATGACTGTGTGACTTTTCAGTTCTGTTCTGAAAGCAAAATATTCAGATGCTGGAATTCTGATCAACCTGAAACGTTGACAGTTTCTTTCTCTCCACAGAAGATGCCTCACTTGATGAGTACCTCCAGCATTTTCTGGTTTTGTTTGATTTGAGGTAGGGCATTCCCTTTCTCCCAGTAAGTATCATCTGTGTTTGTCTGTCTTGGTTTGGTATGACATTTGCCTATCAGCTGCCAAAATGAGGACAATTTCAAGCAACTTGAGGGGATATTTGTTGAAGGGAGAGGATTAATTTGACATTCCCCATGTTGAGATAAATAATGGAAGAAAGCATAGACAAGAGATTCTGTTTGATGAGAATCAGGAGCTAAGTGCTAAAAGGACAACTTCAATGAGAGCCACTCTCACTTTCCTTAATTCCTCCAACTACAGACCAATCTTAATCTCTCCCTATCCCAGGAATTAATCCAGTGAATATACTGCATTGATTCAAAGGCAATCATATCCTTCTGACAAAAGGATCTTTGACCCGAAGCATTAACTGTTTCTCTCTTTATGGATGCTGCCTGACCTGCTGAATGTTTCCAGCACTTCCTATTTTTATTTCCATTATATCCTTTAGATGCTCAAACCAAAACTGCACTTTAAATTCTTGTTCAATCTCAGGAAGACTTCTGAATTTTCATACTCCAACCACCTCGTCATAAAGGCGAACTTAGTCTGATTGTTGTACCTGCAAAATTTACTTTGTATTTCATATTAGAATGCTAACATCCCACTTCAACCAAAATTTAGTGCCTTATTGCTTAAGTATGTTGGTTTTCTGTTTCCAACAAGATGCGCAACTTCAATTTCCTCTATCTGCAGCCTTCTCGTACACATGTTGAAACTATATCCCTTTGCATTTTTCACAACTCACTCTTCCAATGAAATTTGTTCCATCACAAACTTGGATACATTATAATCTTTCTTTTTCTCATTGAGATAAATTGTGAAAAACCAAGGCCCAAAGCCAACTCATGTGGGATTTGGCTGGTAATAAGTCCACTAACTTTAAAGTTATCTGTTGATTTCTCTTCTACTTTGACCTTTTACCAATTCTGTTTATGTTACTAGGATACACCCAATTCTGAGTCATCAACTTATACAACAAACTTTAATGTGGGTCATCATCAAATGCTTTTGTAAAATCCTTATAAACCAGAGCAACTGGTTCCACAAATCCTCTTTGCCAGTTACATCCTGAGGACGTTCTGAGATTTGTCAAATGTGGTTTTCCAATTATAAAACCACGTCAACTCTGCTTGCTGCTGTATCCATTGATTTGCCAGATATCAGGCAAACTCGCTTTGTTCCCCATCTTTTCCTCATTTCTTGAATAGAGATGTTATATATGCTTCAGCTGTGTACATTTGCATTGACTGACCAGATCTTTAAAGACTGCTTAACCAGAGGAGCTACACTCTATCACTGCTATACCACCATCAAGAAAACTCACCATCCCGTGCCCACACTTTGGCAAGTTTGATCACCTGTCTGTACTTCTACTCCCAGCATATAGGCAGACACCAAGGAGCTCAGCACCAGTGGTGAGGACCGCAAAGGTATGGTCAAGGGAGGAAGAGAAGCGATCATAGGACTGCTTTGAATCGGCTGACTAGACCATATTCAAGGATTCATTTCAGATCTGAATAAATATGCCACAGCTATCAGAGACTTCATCAAGACCTGTGTGGATGAGTGTGTGCCTTCAAGAACATACCAAGTCTTCTCAAACCAGAAGCCCTGGATGAACCAGAAGATTCAGTCTGCTGTTGGCAAGATCTGTGGCATTCAAGACCAGCAATCCAGAACCCTACAAGAATTTCAGGTACGACTTACAGAAGGCCATCGGGAGAGTGAAAAGACAATTCTGTGTGAAGTTAGAGACAATCAGATACACGACAGCTGTGGCAGGGTTTGCATGCCATTACTTCCTATAAGGTGAAACCTAACAGCATAAATGGCAGTGATGCTTCACTCCCCGATGAGCTCAACACCTTTTATGCACGCTTTGAAAAGGAGAATAACATGATATCTGTGCGAATCCCCACAGCATCTAGTGGCCCTGTGATCTCTGTCTCAGAGGCCGACATCAGAACATCCTTCAAGGGGGTGAACCCTTGCAATGCGTCAGGCCCCAATGATGTACCTGGCAGGGTAGTGAAAACCTGTGCCGACCAACTGGCTGGAGCGTTCAAGGACATCTTCAACCTCTCACTGTTGCAGAGTGAGGTTCCCACCTGTTTCAAAAGGGCATCAATCATACTGGTGCCAAGACGAGCAGGGTGAGCTAACTCAATGACTATCGCCCATTTGCACTCACATCTATGGTGATGAAGTGCTCTGAGAGGTTGGTCATAGCTAGAATTAACTCCCGGCTGAGCAAGGACCTGGACCCACTGCACCTTGCCTACCGCAACACGTCTACAGCAGATGCAATCTTACTAGCTCTCCACTCTGCTCTGGAGCACCAAGCCAACAGTAAAATGTACATCAGGCTGCTGTTTATCAATTACAGGTTGGCGTTCAACACCATTATCTCCTCAGTACTAATCAACAAGCTTGAAAACCTGGGCCCCTGTACCTCACTCTGCAACTGGATCCCCTACTTCCTAATTGGGAAACCAGTCAGTGCGAATTGGTAATAATATCTCCTCACTGACAATCAACACAGGCACACCTCAAGGATGTGTGCTTAGCTCACTGCTCTACTCTCTCTACACTCATGACTGTGTGGCTAGGGATAGCTCAAATGCCATCTATAAATTTGCAGATGACACCACTGTTGTTGGCAGGTCTCAGGTGGCGATGAAGCGGTGTACAGGACTGAGATAGATCGGCTGGTTGAGTGGTGTCACAACAACAACCTCACACTCAATGTCAGCAAGACCAAGGAATTAATTGTGGATTTTAGGAAGGGGAAGTCAGGGGAACACACACCTGTCCTCGCTGAGGGGTCAGTGGTGGAAAGGGTGAGCAGCTTCAAGTTTCTGGGCGTCAGCATCTCTGAGGATCTATCTTGGGCCCAACACCAATGCAACCACAAAGAAAGCATGCCAGTGGCTCTACTTCATTAGGAGTTTGAGGAGATTTGGTACGTCACCAGACACCCTTGCAAATTTCTACAGTGGGGAGCATTCTGACTGGTTGCATCACCGCCTAGTATATGCAGGCTCCAATGCACAGGATCAAAAGAAGCTGCAGAGAATTGTAGACTCAGCCAGCTCCATCACGAGCACAACCCTCCCCACCATCGAGGACATCGTCAAGATGCGGTGCCTCAAGGTGGTGGCATCCATCATTAAGGACCCTCACCATCTGGGACATGCTCTCTTCACGTTACTACCATGGGGGAGAGGTACAGGAGCCTGAAAACCCACACTCAATGTTTTAGGAACAGCTCCTTCCCCTCCACCATTAGATTTCTGAATAAGTCCATGAACACTACCTTGTTATTTCCTCTTTTGAACTATTTATTTTTATAACTCATAGTAATTTTTAATGTCTTGCAGTGTAACTTATAGTAATTTTTAATGTCTTGCACTGTACTGCTGCCGCAAAACAACAAATTTCATGACATATGTCAGTGATAATAAACCTGATTCTGATTGCTCCAGCTTGGTGCCTGAACAATTCTGGGCTTAGAAATTACTCTATGCCAGGTTCTTTCTGCCATTAATGCCATTTATGGGCCTCTGTACCTCACTCTGCAACTGGATCCTCTACTTCCTAATTGGGAGACCACAGTCAGTGCAGATCAGTAATAACATCTCCTCCTCACTGACAATCAACACTGGCGCACCTCAAGGATGTGTGCTTAGCTCACTGCTCTACTCTCTCTACATCAATGCCATTTATGAAACTCACTTAAAGATTTGAGAATTTCAAATGCAAGTTTCATACAACATTATCAGGTTTCCCTGCATCACACAGTTTCACCATGGCACTCCCCATTTATGAATGGCATGTGCTCACACTTGAAGCTGTGTAGGACAACAGGTGTTTTGTTTCCCAGCCACTTCATAAAGGGACACTATTATACAAGTAATACTCTTCCAGCTGCAGGAGAATGCTACAACTCTATCCGGTACTCTCAACCATTCCTTGATATCATGTGGAGTGAATTGAATTGGCTGGGGACACACGAAAACAGGAGCCTGCCCCACCATTCAATACAATGCTGGCCGATCTACGCTGGCCTCAACTTTTCTTCCGTGCCATTTCTCCATAGCTCTCTATTCCTCAATCAAATATTCATCTGCCTCCACTTTAAATACTTCACAGTAGCCAGAAGGGGGGAAGTTTGTGATGATTGCAGTGCATAGTTCCCTGTGCAACTTTTCACATGAAGTCACCTAAAGCTGATATGCGGCAAAATCTCAACAACCTTCTGGCATTAGCTGCTAGGTGGCAAGGAGAATAAACACCAACAATAAACTCCCCACCTTCCCATGATACTTGATCATAATTCTTAACCCCATATCTAACACTGCATAAAACTCTTCTCAGTACGAATGACAGCAAAAACATTAAAGGAGCAGGAGGAATTCACTGAACACTCACTTCAGAGATCACTGTGGACCCACAGACAACTAAATATTTTGGAGCAAGAGGATTCAAGGACCCAGGATAAAACAGGACACTTCCTTAGCCTCAGTGCCCGATGTTAGAAAGTAGTTTCCTTGAACATTGAAATGTTAGCTAGTGAAGGGAAGAATAAAGTCTCCAGACAACAGGCAGTTAGGAATTAAATCTGTTTATTTCTATCAGTACCCACCACACAAAGTTGCTCCTTAAGTTCCAATTTACATTATTGTAACTACATCACACACGAATACAACTTGTGTTTTTGCCCCTTACCAAAGATGAACACCTTCAAACTTTAAGAAAACTTTCTATGCACTGCATTACTAGAACCAATTACTGAAGGAGCAATCAGGTTTAAAACAGAGCTATCCCCTGCCCCTCACCCACAGAACAGTGCAAATAAAGAAAACACATGTTCATTGAAAGCTGATCAATCCCAATGGAACTTCTGACAGGAGCTGACAGACAAGTGCACTCAATGAAAGCTTCGTTAATCCTTCTAACATGGCTGTAAGAAATTAGAGTTTGCACTTTTTTCTGAAGCTCAAGACCAAGTTAATGACCCCACTGTGATGTTAGAAAAAGAATTAAATCAGGAAGCAGCAACCAGGTGATAGCAAATTTGGGGTTTAAAGCTGTCAGTAACTGGAAGAAAAGGTTCAGGAGATGAAGATACAAGTTTAAAATCCTAGAATTAAAAAAAGAGATTTTACAAGAGATGTGCTGCGTCTCAATTTGAAGCTAGTGATGTAGTGAAGCAGATGAGTGGGTGACAAAGCAGAGTCTTGAACAGGATAGTTCAATGTTAACTAGAGCAGTTGGAAAAGTAGAGGGGGCAAATACATGTCAACTAGCTCACAACTATCCTGTTTCGAACACTTAAAACTCCAAGCAAAGCTCCACAACCAGAAAGGAACAGCTGCAATTCACAGTCCAAACCTGCTTCCACTCTCTTGGCATCCTGCAGATTCACTGATGCCTTGAGCTTGTATGAGAGCCAGCTGCAATGGGCAGATCAGTTTAGCTAAAGGGAGCTATCAGAGGGATGGTTAAACTGTACCTCTGTCCTTGAAAGAAGAGTGTCGCCTGTGGTCTACATGCTCACTTGTCCACAATACAGGAGGAGAGGAGGTGGGAGTACAGTCAACAGGACAGTATGCTCATGAGAGGAAGGAGGTTGTCCACCAGTGGCAGAAGCAAGAGAGAGTATGTGCACTCTTTCTGGAAACAAGGGGAAGAGAGGTTGTTTGTAGGTGTATGTTCGAGAGCAAGACGGTAGGTCAGACAAACTCAGAGCGCAAGCCAGAATAATATTCAAGTGGTGTTAGTGTAGACCAGACACACACAGAGTCAAGCCAGAGGCAGACTTGGGGCAACACAGTACAAGAAACAGAGTGAGCAAGACGGGGGGCTAATCTGGAGTCAGCGACATTTAGAACAGAACAGGTTCAAAGAATGCAGCCCCATTTAAGAACAGAACCAGTTAACCAAACTCAGTCACACTGATGGCTGCACATCTGACAGCAGGGAGGGTTCTGTAGATAAAGGATTCAGGTCAAACAAGTCCAACATTTCAGGAAAAGAACAGTTTCAAAAAACCAAAATCATTTGTACCTTTAACAAACACGTCTGTAAAAAAAGGAAGCAGGGCCCCCCATTAGAAAGCGACAGAGGCAGGGAGCTATGTGATATCTGTTCATAGTTTTCTCTACTCATCAGCATCACAAGTCTCACATCTATGATAGAAATATATGAAAATATTTTTGATTTGTCTTCTCCATTCTGGATATAAACACCTTGTGTGATACAAACCACAGTGTAGAAAAAGAACACTTCACATTTTAAAGGCCTGCTGCAGAACTCGTCATTCAGTAGAATCGCTTGTTGCGCTCTTGACGTTTCTGGAAGACCACAGCACCCACTACTGCGCACACGATGATCCCAAGCAATGCACAGAGGAGCAGCAGGAAGACTTTCCAGCCAGTCAGTGGCCCACTACGGAAATTACCCGTTGGATCATCAATGTTATCTGCAAGACAAGATTGTCATAGCATTTAAATTTCTGCAGTGTCTTTACCACAGATAGATGTAGTTTGGAGCTGGATCAAATACTTGCCCACTGGATGAAATACTGGGGGATGGCTGGGTAACAGAAGCTCTTTTAAAGGGATGGTGGCTTTTGAGGGAAGTCAGATGGCAGGGGCGGTAATAGTTGAGACAGTGGAGGTGGTAGCAGCAGCAGCCACCATGGTGGAGGTGGTACTAGTGACGAACAAAGAACTGAAGGAAACTAAATGCAGTCAACATGATAAATGATGCGCTTTGGTACTATGGCTTGGTGGGGCCCTTCAACCTACACAGAAATCTAATTCTGGGGCAGAAGAACTATTAAGCCCGCCAAGTATATTCAAATTTACAAAATGGGGGTTACTGTATGAGTCAATGGAACATGATGCAAAGAGTTTTGAGAGAGCTGAGCTTCTGCACAAAACCCAAGAATGAGAGTACGACAGAAAAGGTAATCCAAAAAAAAACTTAAACGCAGGCAAATAGTAAATGAGTGATAAGGAGAGACGGGACTAACTGGGGACTAAAATGGAGACTCATTCACAAGGATAAACTGGGGCCATGTCTTAAAAGGAGGGATAGAAGTAGAAATGCTTACCGGAGGGAATTCCAGAACTTAGACCAAGGGCAGCTGAAGGCAAACGTGCCACTAGTTGGGGGGGGGGGGGGGGGGGGGGGGGGAGTGGGTGGTGGTTAGTGTGATAGGGATAGGATGTGGGAGGAAAGTGCAAGATACCAGAACTGGAGCAGCTCAGAAATGTCTGGAGCCTATAGGGGCCAAAGAATGATTCAGACATGGGGGTGGGGGGGTGGGGGGGGGGCTGCGGTGGTGGAAAGAGAAGCAAGAAGCTCTGGCAAGATTTGAGCACGAGAATGAGAATGATGGTGGTGGTCTTATGGACTTTAAGCAGCCACAGAGAGATTCTGGAGTACAAGTGTGAAGAGCAAGAGGTTGTAGTCCATATTGGTACTGATGACACAGGAGATGCAGATAAATTTTTGTTGGGAAAGAGATCTGGAAGGGTGGTAATCTTCAGGTGACTCTCCATGTCATCCACAAACTCAATGAGTACTTGACATCAGCTTCACTAAGAGAAGTGCTGCTAGAGTCTCAGCAAAAGGAAGATGTCATCAAGATTCTGGATCAGCTGAAAATCAATAGAGGAATTAGACAGACCATCTACATTTAAAGTCAACAATATCTAGCCCAGATGGGATGCTCCTTGAACTCCCCAAATTGCAGAGACCCAAGCCATAACCTTCCAAACACCCAAGGACTGGACAAAAATTGTTTTAGATTCCAGCATCTCGTTCTATTTGTTTTCCATTACAGGAAAATGTAAATGTAATATCCTTGTTCAAAAGAAAAGGAATGTAGAGCTGTGCTCAGTACTTGTTACTTTCACCTCAATGTGGGGTTAAGTTTTAGAAACAATAATTAGAGACAAAATGTGCAATCACTTGGGCAACTGAATTGATTAGAGAAAACCCTGTACAGATCTGAAGGAAAATCAGGTCTAAACAGTTTGTTTTTTTTGAAGTAACCAGAGGGTTGCTGAAGAAAATGCAGTTGATGTGGTATATGGACTTCCAAAAAGCATTGATATGGAGTTTCTTAATAAGTTTGCCATCAAGTCTGAAGGCCATGGAATAAAAGGGCCTTGAACAAAGGAGGCTGTAGCATCAGGGACAGAAAACTTGTTATCTAATAGAAAGCAGAGAGAAGTAGCGAAAGGTTTTTCCAGATTGGAAGGAACTGTAAACTGGATTTCCCACAGGGGTGATAATAAAGAATATTCTTTTTCTTTTACATTAATGACTTGCATTATAGGGTACAATTTCCAAATTTTCCGGTGACAAATTTGGAGGCAGAGTGAACTGAGGAGAATGGTAATAAGTTTCAAGGCCACAGGGTGGAGCACTGGGCAGATAAGTGGCAGATGAAACTTAATGCTGAGAAATGCAAAGTGGGGAGAATGAGAAGAGGCAAGGTAAACTAGAGGGCACAATTCTAAAAGGGACACAAGGACAGAGAGATCTGGGGCGTACATTTGCATAGCTCATTAGAAGTGTCACGGCAGGTTGAAAAAGTGGTTAAAAGAGCCAATGGGATCTAGGGTTGGGGCTTATAAGAAGAGGCAGAGGGTACAAGAGCATGGAAGCCATAATGAACCTTTTTAAAGCTCTTTGACCACAGTTAGAGAACAGCATCCAGCTCCTGGGGCCAGGCTTGTTGAATGAGGCTTTACTGAGAACGCAGATGGAAGTTACTCCAATGATTCCAAGAATCACTGGAGTTGCTTTCCATGGAAAAGGAGGTGGTAAGCCAACCTTTAATTTACTGATCTATTGCAGGAAAACCTCACTGAAACTTCTAAATGAGAAGTCGAGATCCAGAAAATATCCCTTCCTTTCCCAATGCTCTACATGGATCTTTACTTCATCCCTCCTTCAGAAAAGCATTAAGCACAAACCTTAGGAGATTTGAGGAGACTAACACTGGGCTCAATTTTTGTCCAGTCTTTCAGAAAAAGCATTAAGCACAAACCTTTAGGAGATTTGAGGAGACTAACACTGGGCTCAATTTTTGTCCAGTCTATGTTTTCTTCCTCCGGTGAGTGTTCCACAGTCAGCTGGTAGAGTTTCATTGAGATAACATCATGGTTGTCTGAAAGAAATTGAACACTTCAATCCTAAACTGTTTCAAGTACCTTTGCATCTCAAGCTTGTGATCAGACTTGAATAACTGACAAGTAAAGCGAGAAGTATAGGCAGGGAATTAATTTACATAATGGTTTTTGTCTAAGGCTGAAGAATACATGGAGGGTAATTTGCATACAATAACTCTAAATGGCAATGTGATTTATGCTAATTTGTCCAATTGACATCAGCTTATAATATTGTCCAGGACATCAGTGACAACTCCTCTACTCCCCTTCAGAAATAGAGTCAAGGGACCTTTTATGTCTACCCAAAAGTAGAGATAAAGGATTGTTTAATGACATTGTACTTCCTACCATGTAGCATTCCCTCAATTCTGCACTGGGCTGTGGAACAGGACGTAAATCCACAGCCTGTCAACTCAGGAGTACTACTATTGAGGCGCATAAAAGACAGCACAATAAGGTAATGAAACCGACATTTACTCCTACCCGACAGATCTCCAGTGGCTGCAGATGCACCAAAGAAATACCCAGTGGGAAGACGGACCCCACTAATATCTATGCACTCTTTCCACTCATTCTTGTCTTCAACGTCTGTCATCACCTGAGAACAGGTATAAAATAGAAATAATTGAGGAAATAGCTAATGGGAAATTGCGAACAACCAGGTGCAGAACAGGCCATCTGGTCTCTTAAGCCTACTCCACCATTCAATAAGTTCATGGTCAATACAACTGTAACGTCAAATCCACATTCCTGCCTATCCCTGGTAACCTTCCCCCCTCCCTTTTCAAGAATCTATATAGCTTTGCCTTAAAAATAGATAGAACCTTTCTTCCACTACCTTTTGAGGAAGAGGCTTTCAACAAGATCTTCACCCTCAGAAAAGGATACCCCATCAATCTTAAATGGGATCCCTTATTTAAATGGGGGACATATTGGTAGCTCTCAAATATTTATTATGTGCATGATTGGTCAAAATGTTTTGGTCAGCACAGATAGCAAATGTGTCAGTGCCACTGTGATATTGGGAACATCAATCTGTCACTTACTGTTAATCTGCCCCTGGAGTAACGAATTGCCAAATAAGTGTCGTGGTCAACATTTCGAAGCTCTGCAGGACATCCAGAAAGCTCAGAGGTGCGTCCATCTTTGCTGTGGTCGTACATTAGAGATCCATTGTTGACCATTGCTGAGATGTAGGGAAAAACCCGCTGCAGACCGAGATGATTGGAAGGGTTGAAAACATATTTGGTACTTATTATACATCAGGCTATTAACATAATGAATAAAAAATAAGCCCAAGGCAATTCAGAATCCTAAACTATATTAGAAAACCGAACAAAGTGGTTTAAGGAATTACTTAAAAAGGAGTGGGGTAGAGTTTTAATGAGTGAATTTCAGAGCTCAGGCACCTAAACACACAGCTGCCATGGTGGAAAAAGTGGAATTTGGGGAGGCCAGGAATGTAAGAGCACTGGAGAGTACTTGCTAGGAGTTATATGGCTGAAGGACATTACAGACATAGAGGGCCAAAGATTTGAAATCAAGAATATTTTCTTTTACAATGGCAATGTTGACTGACCAGAAGTCAATGCAATCACAGAGATGATGGACAAAAAGAAAATATGAGTTGGTATGCAGTCAGAGTTTCAGAAACTTGTATTTACAGGGTATTATGGTGGGTTTATATACAGGAAATCACTGGAATAATGTTTTGGTCTAGCATCAAAACCAATTACCAAAACATTACCAAACATGTAATTTTGAAAGACTTCATGAAGTGGATCCTGTACAACAGGTCTTAAAAGAGATCTCTAAAATTATGAAGTAATTTGATAGAGTAAGGACAAAAAAAAACACCACTCCACTTGCGAGACCACCAAAACTTGGGTCTCCTTAAAGACGGGCACACAAATCCAGCAAGGAACAAGTGCAAAAATGGTCATCACACAAGATGCACTAGTATTTGGAGCTGTTGAGGCAAATTAAAAATATTTGTGGAGAAGCTGGTTAAATATAAAAGGACAATGATACATTGATAGGTTGAGGAGCATAAGTTCCAGAACTGACCAAGTGGGCTGAAGTGTCTTATTCTGTTCTATATAATTCTATATCATGTATCGCACTTGAAAGCAAACATAATTGTAGAATAATATCACCATGTCCCCTTTTAAAAAGGAAGACTAAAATTAGCTATGTTGCCTTTTCACATTTTCAAAGTTCCCAAAAGGACTTCACATGTTGAATATATCAGGGAGGAGTTTCCATAATGAGCTGGTATTGGTTGACAGAGCAACATTGCAGTGCAGTGTTGGGAAAACTCCATGCTTTTCTGAGCATTGCCTTTGACACTTAAATTGATCAGAAGACTGACGGAGTTTCAGTCCTAATAGCTGCCCACCCTCAGCACTGCACTGAAATGACATACAGCGTGTACTCAAGAGGGGCTTGAATACACATTTGAGTGCTACCAATTTAGCTGGCAGGATAGGAGTTTCACAAGCTTGTATGAACAAGCCAAGTATTGCAGAAGTACCGAATGACCTTCCAAGTTAAGTTCTTCTTGGTGACCATCACACTAACAAGCATGCAGAAAAGTATGGCACCTCCCAATAAACTGGTACAAGGTGGAAATTCTCCATATTTTAAAATATAACAAAGTTAGGATCACCCACTAATATAGTATATGAATAACCCAGGTGGTTCATGAATGTCCAAATATACAAGATTTCAATCCAACACTGATTGACAATGAATTCTGTCCAAAATTGGATAAGAAAATAACCTAGTTGGGAAAGAGTTGCTGCCTGGTTTGGGAAGAGGGAGCACCATCAGCATGAGCTGTAGTGATTTAAGGTTTTTCCTATTTCCTTTGGGTAGCAAGAGATGGATATTAAATCCCAGCCTTGCCAGCAATGCCAATAAAAAAATTCTGCAGAATAACTTTGAAACATTAAGAAAGTGGTCACCCAAATTGCATCCACCCAGGGGGCACGATGCCCAAATTTAGATGCCCAACATTGATATGTAAACAATCGTGAAAGTGCTTCATACCAGGCTGAGATACTGCTGGGGGAAGCCACTGATGCTATGACACAAATGGAGCTGAGAAATGCAACTTGATAAAGCAGTGATTGATTTTACTTGTGGACAAATACAGTGCATTAAACTCTGACTGCTGCATGATTATAGAATCATAGCACATGATGCAGTCATGCAGCCCCTTGTACTCTACTATACCCAAGGCCCAGCAAATTTTTTCTTTAGAATTATATATCCAATCCCTTTGAAAAATTACTATCAAATCCATTTCCACCACTTTTTCAGGTAGTGAACACCAAATCATAATTTAGTTATAAAATTCTTTGTTTACTTTCAATTCTTTTACCACTGCAAATCACTGATATACCAAAGAATGCTATGTTGGTGCCGGAAGCATGGCGACTCTTGCAGGCTGCCCTCCAGAACATTTTACGCAAAGATGCATTTCACTGTGTTTCGATATTTCTTTCACCGGACACACCACTCCAAGACCTTTCATAACTGAATACTTCTGTTAAATCTCTCCAAAGGCTTCCTAAGGTGGGCTGCTCAGAGATGGACAATCTCCAGTTGATGCCTAACCACGAATTTGTTAACATGAACTTTAGGAGGCTATGAATGGAGCAGTCAGAGAACAAGGTTAGGGTATCACCTGGCACTCACATCAGCACTCTCATCATTTGGGTATGTGTCAATGAAAAGTCCTAAACCGTGGAACATATCTTTGCTTCCAAATACGGTGCCTGCAAAAGTAAAAGATGAGAGGACATGAGAAGTTCTGCACTTAGATCCTCAACATGAGCACCATAGTAATAGGTGTCAATAAATGTTTTGTGAATCAATCCTTGTTATTGGACACCTTTCTGCAAAAAAAAAGAAAAATAGCAGGGCTAGCTGAAGGAGGAAGAGATAACACTGCATATCTCACCAAGAGTTCATTGAGGTCCCGCCCATCATCTCTCCCCTCCTGCCTCAAATGTGCAAATTCAGTCAGGCAGGTGCCAGCTGCAAGTGAAACAACAGTTTGCCTGCTTCACAAACAGGATTTTCTGATTGCAGCGTTATTGGTTAGCAATCGAAACAATGGACTTTCCTGCTTATCCTATGTTGGCTGGACTCTCAATGAACAAAGGTTCAATGGACTGATTAAAAAGATTAATGTTTGACAGATACAAGTGGCCTCACATGGCAGTAAGCAACAGAATGAGTGGCTGGGTCCCTGGATTAAATGCCTCATCTGGATTATTAGTTTCCCTCTTTCATATAGAATTGTGCATTTACATGAAGAACTAGTTTACAAAAAAGTCAGTGACCTGGGCAGTCAAGTAACCACTGGACACGGAGACCAGGTCCAGAAAGTAAACAAGCATTTAAACTTCCTTCTTGTTTAGCTCGGTCACAGCAATTTAAAATGCAACTGATTTTTTTTTTAAGCTTTATTGAATTTTTGTTGCAAAAACACACAGGTACATTTTCCAATTAACTGAAACTGCCAATAGCAAACACCACATTATCAATGTTGGTCAAAGGAACCACTTGAGACTAGATTTGCATACCAGTGATTTTGTAGCATCTCCACCTTGCTTATCATCTTTAAATAATTACCTGAAAGCAACAGTGGATAATTTGGAGACTCAGCTCCTCATCCCACCAAAGGCTGGGACATGGTGGGCATACATTTCTAGAGTAGCAAATCAGGAGGTTGAGAAGGAGTAATTATGTGTATCCCAGAGTATTCAAAGAGATCGACATTGTAATAGGTGCATTGGTTGTCATTTTCCAAAACACTAGAGACTATCGAACAGTTGCTGCAGATTGGAGGGTGACCCCACCATTTAAAAAAAAGGGAAAAGGAGAGGAGAACAATGAGGAAAATCACCGGGGTCATGAACAGAACTGCCATTTAATGATTTATGCTCTTCCAGTGTTTTCACTCAGAACTGAATACCCAATGGTCAGCATTAGATTAGGCTGATATGATTAAACAAATAGACTGTCGTACAAGGCACAATCTAGGTTGTATTCCACCCTCCACCACCCCCCCCCCCCCCCCCCAAAATTGCAGATTCTGCAATGTTTGGCATGCACTGCAGTGTTTTAGCCTGAGCTGGAAAGGCTATGTGGCAAACTACTCACCCCTACACAACACCAATTCTCTCTAAGACCAGAAGGTGGGGTGGCAGGATGGAGAGCAGGCATAGAGAATTTTGGGGCTGTAGAGATAAGTAACAGCTGCAGGAGAGGAAGAGTCTGTATCAGTGTGCAGGGAAAACGTGGTAGGCTCCCCACAGAGGTTTTGGGAAGGCTTTGGGAGAGTTGGGGGAACCTAGTCCCAAAGTTAGTTTGATCTTGATGTTGGGGCCATGTCGCCTCCAACCTGAGAGCAAGTGGAAGCAATGTATTTCACCCTGTGGGCCATCAGTACAGAGGGCCATCCACTCCCTGATCTTTGCTAGGGAATTGTGATTGACAGCTGCTAGTTATCAACAGAAGCCACAACTCAAAGTGGTAGAAAATAGTTTCATAATCTACAAAATAACATTATTTACTTAGTTTAACCTTCTTTCCCAAGAAATAAATATTCATGCCACCTTCTGCAAATTACTGCTGCTAATAAAAAGTAATTACCATTTTCTACAACTCTGGCCAACTTGCCTGCAACGTAGTTGCAGCACTTTAAGGTTGATCAGGTTGGAACTTGTATTGGAAGAATAATAGTTAAAACACGTTAACTTCCAACTCTAAATTATCCCGTTCGATCTTCCTGCATTAGGTATGTGTACAGATATTTCATTGAGAAAGTAGAAAGGAGGGCAAGCAAAGCAATTAAATAAAATTACTTTATCAAAATTAATGCTAATATGATGAATTAACTGGGATAGAAGGTATATAAATAAATTCACAGATGTATAAACCCTGCCAGTTCATCTATTTCATTCCCAGACCACTTTAAACATTGGTACCAATTGCTCAACTTTCTTTTCCCCATGGTCCAGTTGGTAGATGTCGGAATTATTTTTCATCCAATCTTCCTACTTCTGGTCGGGCTATTGAGACTTAATCCATCAGGTTGCAGCCAATGCATGAACAATTTCAAATGGCATTCTGCCATGCACATCAAGTCTACATTACTGAGAAATGCACTGCATAAGAATGACAACATTGCAATCCTGCAGACTCAATATTACAATCTGGCAGATTCAATATTACAATACAGTAAACCACATTTAAAACTGTATACAAAAAGAAAGAAGAAAGTCAAAGCTGAATGAAGAACATTGAAGGACAACTCATCAATACCATTGCCAGCTTGTTATTGAAAAATAGGCTGCATCAATTCATCAGTTATTTCTAATGGCCAAGCTTCCTGCCGAAAGTCTCAGTGATAGACAAAGAAATCAGACTTCAGTGTTCGAGAATGTGTTATAATCTTGGTAACTGAATGCAATAATAGGCTGGAACTTGCATGGTAAATGCCAACATTTCTCAGCAAGAAATGCCACCATGTTTAGGATTCAACACAGCTGCAGACCTGTGGGTCAAGGTGCTCTGGCAATTTATCAAGTGTGGACTGGTGCCGTACTCCTTGTGCAGACGTGGACTAGTGGCAATTTCTGTAGTTACACTGGGGAATCTGCCAGCTGAACACATGCCAAGCTAGAGCTAGTGCAGGAACAGCAAGTCCATTCATTGGAGTGCAGAGTGAGAGACAACCAAAAGGTAACTTAACATTTATGTATTTACATTAAAACTGTAAGTGATGTACCATTTCAATACCTTTGAATTGTTTAATCAATTTTGAGCAGTCTTGAAAATTTTAGGAGGTCAGGAATATTCAGAAGCATTTAAAGCCCTAACCAGGTAAATTCAGGGGGCATGACCTGCCTGGCTGTCAGACCCCAACTTGAGTCAAGACATCTAAGTCACTGAAAAGGAAAACAATGCAACAAAGGGGAGAGGGCACAAAGAAACTGGGTAAGAGAAAAAAAAGTGATAATTACAGCAGATCTCAATGAAATGATAAAACTGAGCAATGTCCAAACATCATGCTATGACTTGGTTTGGCATTGCCAGTCATCTCTTTACTGACTCTGGGTTAAACTTTTGAAACTCCCTGCTAACAGCAGTGTGAGAATGCCTTTAGTCCTCAGTCTGGAGTTTTATAGGAATATGCATTGCCAGTTTCTCAAGGATAATCAGGAGTGGGTAATGAATGTTTTTCAACAACATCCACATCAAGAAGGGAAAATATCTTTAACTTTTGCAGGCATTGATACACAAACATTCGTGTGTGGTTTTTGTTTTGCAGTGTTGAGTTTCAGCTGCAATTCAGTTGCATCCTGTGCCTATTGGTACAAAACCACCTGTTCCAGATGGCTCGTCAAAAGCATGCTAGTTTACAATGCACTTGTATGGTTTCATTCACACCCAAGGCAGTTTTGCAAAAACACTCAAGGATAAAGGACAAAATCAGCCTGGCAAGATTGCGACTTTTGCATAGGGATACACAGTTCACAAGCAAGTATTTTGCACAAAGGTTTGAGTGGGAAAAATCTGGAGGAGTGTTGCAATGTTGAGGGCAGTACCCTATGATGAGACAGATGCCATCTGAATGCAAGGCAAAAGGTTTCCACAGCAGTGACCAAAGCAGAGAGCTCTTCTCCATGTTTATCCCACAAACAATGCCACAGCCAGTTTTCTGTCCATGACCACTTAGCTGTGCAAACCTGACTACAGATTAACTACTGCATCGGCCATTTTACACCAGAGACAGCAGTTAAAAGTTAAAAGGGGCGGCACGGTAGCGTAGCAGTTAGTGCAACGCTATTACAGCACCAGTAATCAGGGTTCGATTCCCGTCACTGTCTGTAAGGAGTTTGTACATTCTCCTGTGTCTGTGTGGGTTTCCTCTGGGTGCTCTGGTTTCCTCCCACCTTCTAAAAAAATGTACAGGTAGGTTAATTTGGGTTTAAAATGGGCAGTGCGGACTCATTGGGCCGGAAGGGCCTGTTACCACACTGTAAATAAAATTTTTAAAAAAGTGTCCTTCTTTGCCCGTGAATTTCTAAGGGACATTCCAAGATTGCAGAAGATATAAATGGAAGTTCTCCTTCTAAAACAAGGCCAGAGTTGTAACTGCAGTCATAAATTCCTCAAGTTAATTTTCCTCATTTATCCAAGGCAGCATCTCTTTCTATCCACTGGGTTTTTACAGACTTTAAAAATATCTTAATTCTTAATCACGGCATAAAAAGACAAGTGGATTTTTGACAGAAGAAACTTCAGCACCTAATTATTTCCCAATTTGATAAGAGGGAGAAATACAGTACCAGGGCTTAATCGGTCCTTCGTATACCAGACAGCTAACCCGTCACCGTGAAGATTCTTTTTCCCAGCTCCATGAACTTTGAACTGAACGTGAAGTTCCCAGTCCTTTAGGAAACATGGCTGCAAAGATAGATGACAATGGTTGAGACGTTAAAGAAATAGTGATTATGTAGAGAGCAAAAGATAATGAGTTACACAAGCTCTAAAATTTAGAACCTATGTAGGTGGACAGTGCAACAGTTAAATTCCTGTCTAGAAGTTTGGAGATGTGGATGAAAAAAAATTTAGACGTCAAATCGCACCACAGTAGCTGAGGAATTCAATTTCAGCCAATTACGTAATCTCAGAGTTACGAAACTGCTCCAAAGACTACCATGAAAACACCAAATTGCAATGAACGTCTTTCATGGAGAAAATCTGCTGCATGTCTAGCCTACTTCATTCCAAACCTACAGCTATGCCGTTAACCCTCAACTGCCCTTTGACATAGCCTAGTAGGCTACAACCACAACACGAAAACAGACTACGGATGAAACTGATGGATCACCTGACAGTAACTTTTGACATTGAATTCAGATGTAGCAAAGTCTCTCCTGAACCAATTAACACTACAAAGATGCCATCATAAATATCTGGGGACTGATATCCAAATTGGGAGAGCAGTCCCATGGTCAACTAAATAAAGACACGTCAAGACACAGTTGTACTCAGAGAGTCAACATGCCGCGTTCCTACACAATTCTTGGGTACTTCTCGTCTTACCAGGACAGATCCAGAGGTGGCAATACAGTGAGGGGGCAGGTGGGGAGTGGGAAGTGGGAAGTAGCCCTGGGACTCTCAACATTGACCCCAGGTATCAAGTCAAACAACAACAAGGAAAGCATCGTTCCCACTCATCTGGTGAACAGGTGCTTGACTATCATGAGCCATACTCATACGCAGCACAGAAATTAAGATAAAATGACATCACAGACACAGAGTACAATGTCCATCACCAAAAGGCAGCATTGCTATTACCAAGTTGGCCCTAGGATCTTTTCTGCATGCCTGTCCTGTTGTAGACAATCCTAGTGAATTGATTGAGTGGGACCAATGGCAGTGCTGCTTTTCAATTCCATAATAAAGATCCCACTGGCAATGGTAAAGCAGACTGGATTAGACAGACACGAGCAGTGAGCAAACCAATATATTGGATAAACCTACTTGGTCTCATCTTTAATCTACCTATTGCAGATAGTTCTGTTCACGACAGCATTGGTGAGAGTCACCACCACACATTCTGCATGAAGGCCAATTCCTGAGTTCACAGAGGACACCTTCTGTCAAGTTGCATGACAGTACAATCAGCTAAATGGGATAGATGCAGATCTGGCAACTCACAAATGGACATCCATGAGGTACTGCAGACCATCAGCTGTAGCAGAAAGACACCATCACAATTTAATCCCAAGGCCTGGCATATTCCTTACTCTACATTACAACCAATACAGGGAATCAGCCTGGTTCTTTGAGATCAGAAGGGCACATACGGAGCAGCACCAGGCATACCTAGAAATAAATGTCAACCTAAAGCTGCAATTTGCATGTTAAACAGGAAGCAATAAATAAAGCTAAGCAATCCTACAGCCAACAGATCTGATCAAAAGTCTGCAGCCCTGCCACATTCAGTCAGCCATACTCTAGTGGCAAGCTGAGAGTGATTACACTTAATATCAAGATAACATTTGACTGACCGGCATCAAAGAGCTCTGGCAAAGCTGAAATTAATGGGCATTAAGAGGAAAACACATCATTGATTGGAATCATAACTCAAACAAAAGAGATGGCTGTGGTTTTTGAAGGTTAATCATCCCAGCCCTAGGACATCACTGCATAGGCCTAAGTATCTTCAGCCGATTCATCAGTGACTTTCTTTCCATAAGATTGCCAGTGCGATGTTCACTGACAATTGTTCAGCAAAACCTAGGCAGCATTCAGAATGGATAACTTAAATGCAAATCAAATCGCCATTAGTGCCACAAGTGCCAAGTAATTTCCATTACTAACTACCTCCCCCTTTTGTTCAATGGCATTATCATCATGACCCCCACCATTAATATCCTGGGGATGACCACCGACTAGAAACTCAACTGGATCAACCACAGAAGTACTGTGGGTTCAAGAGTAAATCAGAGGCTGGGTATCCTGCAATGAGTTAAGGTCACTGCTTGGCATTTAAGCAGCAAGTAACTTTCACACCACACAGTCAGTTCCCAAATGTCCAAATCTCTCTGGACAAGCATGTCAAATGTTTCATTATTTGAGACGCAAACAGAACAGCACTCTCGGTCAAATGCTGCCTTGAAGTTGAGGACAGTCATTCTCACCAAGTCTTTTGTCCCTATTTAGACTAAGGCTGGAACTAAGTGGTCCTAGCAGAATACAAGTTAATCTTATGCCATTATGTTATTGGTGAACAAGTACTGTTTGATGGCATGGTCAACAATTGCCTCCATCACCTTGTTACTGTTTAAGAACAAACTGAAGGAATGATTAGTCTGTGGACAGGATACAATGCCACATTTGTAACAGTACTGGATCAACTTGGATAGAGGCATTATTAGTTCACTTTCTGCACTACTGCCAAATCCAGTGCTTTAATCACCTGAATGCTCACAAATGCTGTTGTTTTTTGGTATGCTCTGCCATCATTGAGAATGTTCGTGGAGCCTTTCACTCACAGTAGGTTTCTGTTAGGGTGAAGGGCAAGGCTGGTAGGTTTCTGGAACCCTGGCTGACGAGAGATATTCCAGACTCTGGTTAAGAAAAAGAGGGAGGCATACACTGCTCATAAGCAATTGGGAACTATTGAATCTCTTGATGACTACAAAAAGTGTAGGAGTGCACTTGAGAGAAGTTAGGAGGACAAAAACAGGATTTGAGCAGGATTTGGCAGGCAAGGTGAAGCAAAATCCCAAGAGGTTCTACAGGTATATTACAAGTAAAAGCGCGTCCACGGAGAGAATCGGTCCCTTTGAAGATCAGCATGGCTGTCTGTGTGTGGAACCAAAGGAAATGGGAGAGATTTTTAATGAATATTTCTCTTCAGTTTTTACTGTGGAGAAAACAATGAGGGAAATGAGTGATGTCTTGGACCACATACAGCTTAGCAGAGGAAAGGTATTGGAGGCCTTAAAGTTCATTAAGGTGGATAAATCCCCGGAGCCTGACCTGGTGCATTCTCAGACCTTGTGGGAAGCTAGAGAAGAAATTGCAGAGGCCCTTACAGAGATTTTTGCTTCATCTCTGGCTAGAGATGAGGTTCTGGAGGACTGGAGAGTGGCTAATGTGGTACAATTATTTAAAGAGGGTAGCAAAAACAAACTAGAAAACTACAGGCCAGCGAATCTGACATCAGTGGTGGGGAAAATCGCTGGAGGGGATTCTAAGGGACAGGATCTACCAACATTTGGACAGACAGGCTCTGATTCAGGACAGTCAGCACAGCTTCGTGTGTGGGAAGTCTATCTGACAAATCTCTTGGAATTATTGGTTACCTCCTCGAAGAGGGCAGATGAGGGTAGGGCAGTGGATGTTGTCTATATAGATTTTAGCAAAGCTTTGATAACTTTTATTTATTTACAGCGTGGCAACAGGCCCTTCCGGCCCAACTAGACCGCACCGTCCATTTTAAACCCAATTAACCTACCCGTACGTCTTTGCAATGTGGGAGGAAATCAGAGCACCCGGAGGAAACCCACGCAGACACGGGAGAACGTACAAACTCCTTACAGACAGCGACGGGAATCGAACCCTGATCTCTGGCGCTGTAATAGCGTCACGCTAACTGCTATGCTACCATGTTAATCTTGAAGATTAGATCATATGGGACCCAAGGGGAGATAGCTGATTGGATTCATAATTGGCTCAGTGCTAGGAAGCAGAGGGTGATGGTTGAGGGTTGTTTCTTGGACTGGAGGCCTGTGCCTGGTGGTGTGCCACAGGGGTTGGTGCTAGGACCTGGTTTGTAATTTATATAAACAATTTGGACATAAATGTACAAGGCATGCTTAGTAAGTTTGCAGATAACACTCAATCAGCTGGGGGTGTAGATGGTGTAGAAGGCTATAGAAAATTACAGGCGGATCTTGATCAGCTAGATATGTGGGCTGAGGATTGGCAAATGGATTTCAATCTTGATACATGTGAGGTATTGCCATTTGGGAGATCAAACCAGGATAGGACTTGTACAGTGAATGCTAGGGCCCTGGGGAGTGTTATGGAACAGAGGGACCTCAGAGTCCAAGTGCATAGTTTGCTGAAAGCAGCATCTCAGGTAGATAGGATGGTGAAGGCAGCATTTGGCACACTGGCCTTCATTGGTCAGGACATTGAGTATAGGAGTTGGGAAGTTATGCAAGACATTGGTGAGGCTTCACTTGGAGTGCTGTGTACAATTTTGGTCACCTTGTTATGGGAAAGATGTTATAAAACCAGAAAGAGTTGCAGGAAAGATTTACCAGGATGTTGCCTGGACTTGGGAGCCTGAGTTAAAGGGAGAGGTTGCATAGGCTAGGACTTTATTCCCTGGAACATAGATTGTGATCTGGTAGGGGTATACAAGATCATAAGGGGCATAGACAGGGTGGAAGTACATAGTGTTTTTCCCCAAGGAGGAGGTGCTAAAAAGAGGGCAGAGGTTTAAGATCAGAGGTGAGAGATTTAAAAGGGACATTAGGGGCAGCCTCATGCAAATTGTGGTGCATATTTGGAATGAGTTGCCAGAAATAGTGGTCGAGGCAGGCACATCAGCAACATTTAAAAGCCATTTAGACAAGTACGTGGATAGGAGAGGTTTAGAGGGCAATGGGCCGAACGCAGGCAGATGGGAAGAGCTCATGGGCCACACAGTCAGCATGGATGAGTTGGGCCAAAGGGCCCATTTAAGCTGTATGACTTGGAATTTAATTATGCACTAAAATTGATAACTGGGTATGTCAAAACTCCAGAGCTTTGACTTGGTCCACTGATTGTGAGATTGTTTACTTCTACCTACACTGTGCAAGTCCCATGGTTATGACCCCAATTTTAAATAATCCTACAGCCTTTTCTGGCATCCTCTTCATTGAAATTGATTCTCTAGCTCAACAGTAACAGGAGAGTGAGGCATTTGCTGAGCTATGATGTTCAGATCGTAGGCGATTATAATTCAGTAACTCCTTGTAACCCACAATTCTGGACCTTTTCTGATTCTATTGTGTTCTGCACAAGAGAACAGCACAACCTGATGGAGCATTTCCCCAGAAAAATAATAGAAATTAGTCTCCACAAAGATTGTGGTCATTGCCAATATAGAAATGCTGCAAATACTCAGTTGATCAGACCACATCTAAGGTAAGAAAAATTGAGTGTTTCAGGTAGAAGACTCTTCATCAGAACTGGAAAGGAGGCAGAAGCAGCTCATTAAACTGAAACTTGTGTTTTACTAATTGCAGATATTTGATATTATTAATTTTATGTTGAGTTATCATTATTTGAGTTGGAACCCAAGGGATTTGCACATTTTTCTTTGGTGGTGGATGTTTTGCAGATCATTTGGATGCTGATGACACAAGCAAGAGATTTTCCCTAATTTCATGCATTTACAGACAGACATTAAATGTCATAATGTGGTGGCAATGTCATCTGAAAAGGCTCGGAATCAACCAAGTATGACAAATGTCATTTACTGAGAGCTTTTGACTGGGATGTTGCAAGAATCTTCCATCAATTATGAAACCAACAGGACATTGTTTAAGTTAGGATAAACAGGACAAATTAATGAGTTGCAATTTCAAGCATTCAGGATGGGAAAAATCTACCTTTGGGCAAATAGGATTAGTGTCAATTAGCAAGGTTGGCATGGATGTAGTGAGCCATAAAGCCCATTTTTGTGCTATACTACTTTATGACTAACATATCAAGATAACGTTACAGACAGATTAAATTTAATAAATCAAGTCAGCCAACTAAATTGTTATGATAAAATGAAGGAAAATATTCAAGACAAAGATAGAAAACAAATAAAGTTTTTCCAGATGATCAGATAGCAGATTATTGGAGTTTTACTAATGGGATATGCCATGAGTGAAATGAGTGAAAATCCAAGTCAAAAGTAGGAAAATGACATCAAATTCAAGTTTCCTAACATGCTGATGAAATTCAGGAAAATTTATGTGAGAATTTTAAATTCATAGCTTTTCTGTTGGGGGTGTTGGTATTATTGCCTATGAATAATATATTGTTAACACATTTTAAGATACAAGAAGTCAAAGTCAACCCAATTCACTCCTTCCTTTCAGTATTTGTTTTGGTAAATGAGGGGTAAAGGGAACTAACTTACTCTTCATACATGAATGACAGGGCAAGGAAACAAGATAAACAAATTCCATGTATTTACTGTTCTAGAAACAAAGCTTGTAGCACACTCTGTAATATATACAAACTGTGCCTTACCTAAACATGCAAATTAAATATTACCCAAGCTCAAGAACATAATCAGGTCCTCTTTAACTTTACATTCTTCCCATGAGTAAGCAGCAATATGACCTCAAAGACACCATGGAGTGTATCTACTGGTTATTTCAAGATTCATATTGTTGCCTGGAATATCTTTGGAGACACCTGGGGAAATCTGGTCCCACTGTTTTCATTCTACTTTATACAAAAAGGCCAAATCAGTTAGGGTAGCAAAACCACTCATGTGATTCATAAGCAAAGTTAATGTTACTGGGCTAACAACCCAGTAAGGGAGAACAATGGCATTGGCAAGAAGTTAGCAAGGTTTTCACTGGTAAAAATTCCACTTGGTCACAAGGAAAATAGTTCTCTCATGCTTCCAATTATTTAAGTATTTAGCTCAGTTTGATTATTTCACTGAAGTTGTCAACTCACGAAGAAACTACTGTTTACTCCTACGGCCTGTAGACACTTACCACTCGGTTCCAGATCGATCCACTTTTGCTGCGATCGTCAGGCGTTAGGCGAACATACTGGCCTGTTAGCATTGTGCTCCCACTAAAATCCCACAGTGGCATTGAACTCGAACCCACTCCTGCAGGAAGATCCAAAGGAAATACAGAGCTTCGCATAAAGATTAATATTTTCCCAAAAGCTACCAGCGACTGACCTTCAACGCAAGGATATTTAAAACTGCATTTTCACCTTTAACACTCCTGAACTATCTAGAAATACTTGAAAGCATGTTAAAAGGTGGTGGTTTTCAGGGAGCACTTGAAGGTGAATGAAGAGTGAATGAAACACATCAGGTGCTTGAAAGCTGATTGGTGGCAGTGGAAAGAAAAAGGAAACAAATAAAACAGTGAAAGCAAGCCAGCGAACCAACCACTTCTCCACTTTAGTTGATCACTGACTCAAAACTTCAAATTAAATTCAAACACCTCTACTGGATTCCATTATTCCACGTTGACATAGAGGAGAATTTATTTGAGAAGCCTCACAGCTGAAGTGTTGGCACTCATTTTAAAAGGTGTTCACCAGGAAGAAATTACACTCAAACCAATAATACTGTGAAATGTTGCTCTAATGATGCTTGCAACCACCTACAAGAGGAGCTCCGATCACCAATACTTCATGACAAGATTATGACCCAGAAAGAGGCATTTGGCCGATACAAGCTCTCAGCAGCAGCATCCACAATCCCATTAGCTCCACTCATTATTTCCCGTAGCCCTGCAATCTATTCACTCGCACATGCCCACCAATTCCCGTTTTATTCTTTTCCACCCACCTACACATACCCCCTCATTTCCCTGTAACTTATTCTCTCAGATGTCCATCTTTAATACTTTATGTTACTTACCTACACTAAGTGGCAATTTATAGAAGCTATTAACCTGACATCACATCTTTGGGAATTGCAACTGATTGAAGATTGAACCAGATACCACAGAGCCACGAGACAGCAGAGCTAACAGTTGAGCCACTGAGCTGCCCCTCTGCCGGGGTGCATTACTTGGAATTGAGGAAATGATTTGATCAAAGGATCAAGATATTAAAGGGAAAGGGAATAAAAAATAATTCCTTGTGTTTGGAGGATGTAGCACTTGGAGAAATAGCCCTGCAAGAAAGTGGAACTAGGTCTTCAGAGGTGTTATACAAAACGCTTCCAAATACAATAACAACTGTATATGCAGAAGAGTGTCAATTGTTAGTTTTAAATGAGAGAATTCTGGAATTTTATTAACCCAAGGCATTAAGAAACACGAGACAAAATTGGTTTATGAAGTTGACATTTCAGATCAACCACAACTGAATGGTGGAAGAGAATCAACAGGCCAACAATCTATTCCTCTTCTTGTTTGCAGTGCCACACTGTTCCAAATATTCTCTCCAGGTAAAGATCAAGGTGTTTCCTCAGTTAGTAAAAATCTTACACATTACAGGAACCTTACTTGCAATACTGAAAGCAAGTTCTGGAAATGTCATTGTTGCTTTGCATTAGCTGAGCCAAATAGCATAGAATGCTTAAGGGAAGCTGGGTAAGCAGATTTCTGATGGGGTTAGATGAAGTATGATGAAATGAGGCTCATGTGGAGCATAAACATCAATATGGGCCTACTCAATCATAAGACTGTTTTTGTGCTATAATTGCTGGGATCCTTTGATTTCATCTACCTGCATTAGGTATGAACAAAACACACCTGCGAAAGTCAGTGGAGAGAATATGCTAAAGGGCAGATCAGTAAAGTGACAAAGTGGAAGTGCACGATCAACCTTGAACAATCACAACCATCACTGAAGATGGTGACGGTGCTCTTCCAGACCTTGGATCAGTGCAGACAAATTTCACTCACCAAAGTCTCTGAACTACCTTGGAGAAAACAGGAAAGGCTTCAGGTGAGAAAAGAAAAATGAAGGCTCCGCTTCCCACTGCTGACAACCATTGAAAAGTACATGCAAGTGTAAAATCCCCAGGCTTGCACCTAATCAAGAGTGAAGCATAACATGGTAGGATGATTTTGCAATTTCACATGAGGTTTGGAAACCTGAGATGTTTAAGTAGTAGTGACGAGGGGAGTGGGGGGGGGGGGGGGGGGGGGGGCGAACAAGCTAAAGTAGATTCAGATGAAGTGATTCAAAGACTTGCCTTTAATACAGGTTGGATCACACAAGAATCGCAGTTGTAGGCCACCTGGCCCCTGAAGCCTGCCCCCCACTCAACATCATGGCTTATCTGTCCCAGGCCACAACTCTTCTTGGCCAGTTCTCCAAGCATTCCAAAATATTTTACTCCTCTGTAAGTACCTCCAATGACCTAGACACCACTCTTCAGAGCAGAGAATTCCAGAGATTCACTACCCTCTGCAAAAAATTCCGTTTACAGCTGTTTTACATGCCTGCTGCTTTACCTGGTAACTATGTAACCTTGTTCGAGACACTCCCATCAGTAGAAACTTATCAACATCTATGCATTTCAACGAGATCACCTGCATTCTTCTAAACTGCAGAGAATACAGATTCAGTTTCTTTAGACACTCGTGATTGGAAAACCCTCCAAGTGAATCTCTTCTGGACTCCATCCAATGATAACAGACCCTTTCTTAAATAAAGGGTCCAAAATCTTACACAGTATTCCAGGTGTGGCCTCACCTATACCCAAAACAATTGTTACAATATTTCCCCATTTCTAAACTCCAACCCGCTTGCAATAAAGGCAAATATACCTAACTAATTGCTACACCTGCCTCCTAACTTTTGGTTAGCAGGCAAGTTTAGCAATTAGTTAGGCATATTGGCCTTTATTGCAAGTACCCTATACCTCTCTGTACCTCACTCTTTTGCAATTGCTCTCCATTTAAAGAGTCTACTTTTGATTCCTTTCATACTTTCCCCATATTAAACTCCATTTGCCAAGCTTTCACTCAACCCTCTACCTAGTTATATCCTGTTGCAGAGTCCAAACATCCTCCATGCAACATGCCCTCCCACCTATTCTTGTGTCATCGGCAATCTTTACACTCTGCTCCCTCTCCCAGATCATTAACACAAGTAGTAAATAATTGAGGGACAGGAACCAATCCTTGGGGCACTCCACTGGTTCCATTCTTCCAGTTAGGTCATACTTGGAGTATTGCGCGAAGCTCTGGTCACCACATTACAGGAAGGGTGTGGAGCTTTGGAAAGGGCTCAAAAGAGGTTTATAGGATGCTGCCTGGATTAGAGGGTATTACCCAAAAGGAGAGGCTGGACAGATTTGAAGTGCTTTCTCTGGAATTTAGGAGGCTGAAGGGAAACATGATAGTTGATAAAATTATGGGAGGCATAGATAGGGTAGATAGCCAGAATTTTTCCTCCCAGGATTGAAATTTCAAACATTAGAAGGCATAGCTTGAAGGTGAGAGGGGGAAAGTTTAAAGGGGATGTGCAGGGTAAATTCTCCCCCACAGGGAGTGGTAGGCGCCCATAACCCACTGCAAGAGGTGGTATTGGAAGCAGATACTACGGTGTTAAAGAGGCTTTTAGATATGCACATGAACATGCAGGGATTAGAGGGATATGGATCATGTACAGGCAGAAGGGATCAGTTTAAGTGGCATCATGCTCATTTATATGATAACATAGAAAAACTACAGCAGAATTCAGGCCCTTCGGCCCACAAAGCTGTGCTGAACATGTCCCTACCCTAGAAATTACTAGGCTTACCCATAGCCCTCTATTTTTCTCAGCTCCATGTACCTATACAACAGTCTCTTAAAAGACCCTATTGTATCCGGCTCCATCACCGTTGCCGGCAGCCCACTTCATGCACTCACCACTCTGAGTAAAAAACTTACCCCTGACATCTCCTCTATACCTACTCCCCAGCACCTTAAACCTATGTCCTCTTGTGGCCACCATTTCAGCCCTGGGGAAAGGCCTCTGACTATCATTGATTGGGTAGATACCTCTTATATACCTCTATCAGGTCCCCCCTCATCCTCCATTGCTCCAAGGAGAAAAGGCCGAGTTCCCTCAATCTGCTTGCGTAAGGCATGCTCCGCATTCCAGGCAGCATCCTTGTAAATCTCCTCTGCACCCTTTCTATGGCTTCCACATCCTTCCTGTAGTGAGGTGACCAGAACTGAGCACAATACTCCAAGTGGGGTCTGACCAGGGACCTATATAGCTGCAACAATACCTCACGGCTCCTAAATTCAATTCCCCAATTGATGAACAATACCACATGCCTTCTTAACCACAGAGTCAACCTGCGCAGTCGCTTTGAGCGTCCTATGGACTCGGACTCCAAGATCCCTCTGATCCTCCACACTGCCAAGAGTCCTACCATTAATACTATATTCCGCCAACATATTTGACCTACTAATCACACTTATCTGGGTTGAACTGCACCTCCCACTTCTCAGTCCAACTTTGCATTCTATCTATGTCCCTCTGTAACCTCTGACAGCCCTCTATACTATCCACAACATCCCCAACCTTCGTGTCATCCGCAAACTTACTAACCCACCCCTCCACTTCCTCATCCAGGTCGTTTATAAAAATCACAAACAGTAAGGGTCCCAGTACACATCCCTGAGCTACATCACTGGTCACCGACCTTCACTCAGAATACGACCCTTCAACAACCACTCTTTGCCTTCTGTGGGCCAGCCAGTTCTGGATCCACACTGCAATGTCCCCTTGCATCCCATGTCTCCTCACCTTCTCCATAAGCCGCCCGTGGGGTACCTTATCAAACGCCTTGCTGAAATCCATATACACTACATCTACTGCTCGCCCTTCATCAATGTGCTTAGTCACATCCTCAAAAAATTCAATCAGGCTCGTAAGGCAGGACCTGCCCTTGACAAAGCCATGCTGACTATTCCTAATCATATTATACTTCTCCAAATATTCATAAATCCTGCCTCTCAGGATCTTCTCCATCAGCTTACCAACCACTGAAGTAAGACTCACCGGTCTATAATTCCCTGGGCTATCCCTACTCCCTTTCTTGAATAAGGGAATAACATCCGCAACCCTCCAATCTTCCGGAACCTCTCCTGTCTCCATGGACGACACAAAGATCATCGTCAGAGGCTCCGCAATCTCTTTCCTTGCCTCCCATGTTTCATGTTCAACAAAAAAAGACCCATTGATTGTAATTGTCTTTAGGTAATAACCAGTTTTTAATCCACACTAAAACATTCCCTCCAATATTGTGCTCTACTGGCTACTGCCTTGCATAAACTATCATTTGCCATCACATGATTTCCAACATTTGATTCTATGCTGTCACCATCATTCCACAAAGTAAAGGTTCACAACTGGTGACTGGGCCTCAGATACCCAGCAGATTAACTTGGCCTTCTAACAGCTTGTGCTATCAGAAGGTCTTTGATACCATCTCTACATATAGAAGTAATTGAAATATATTTAATTACAAACAAAGAAGATGCTTCAAAATGTCTCATCTCCAGCTAGACTTACGAACTGAGGAAAAGGGAATAACGAGTTAATGCGGAGACATGAGAAGTTGGGAAAATGTATCGACTTCATTTTTTTTTAAAGAACTGCTAGTTGAGTTTTCAATCCTTTATCCACTTCATCCCTTAAAACAGCCATAGTAGTATCACCCGACTTTCATGTTGCCTTAGGCCATGTGCTGGTGAAACTCAGCTCTTTTCCAAAAATAAATGCCGGGATTTTGTGCTCATTTCTAACTACCTTGAGAAGCCAGCAGTGAGGCTGCCTTCTTGAACAGTTACAGTTCTTGTGATTAAAGAACTCCTGCCCAGCTACTACTTTTTTTTAAATGGCTTTCAGGATTTCACCCAGCAACTTGGAAGAGAATTTGTAAGTGATTGTTCTCATCTGCCTACTGCTACGGCCTTCTATGTAGGAGATAAAATAGGTATCCTGGAAAATTACTTGAATGCATTTTACAGAAGGTATGCAGTGCAGCCGCAATGTAGTGATGGCAGAAGGAGTGAATGCTTATTGGTGACAACCAACTGGGTTCCATAACATTCGTAGAATACCTTGTATATTTTGGAAAGACAGAAGGAGAGAACTCATGACCAGTTTACCCAGCCTGTAACCGGCTCTTATAGACATAGCTAATTAATACCTTCCCATCCCAGATACTGACTGGGACTCCCTCCTGTTAGAGATGATTAATGCCTGGCACTCAGATAGCAATAAGATTTTTTGCTGCCTATTGGGCTGCTCCCAAATGTTATGAAAGCCTTAATGCAGGTTGAATGAGAAACACAACTTTATGCTGCAATCATGAGAAAATATTCTACATTTAAAAGTGTAGGATCTACTACCTTCAATTCATTGTGACAAAGTTATCAATCATAATGTTCTACTATCATTCTGCCTGCAAGAAATTTGGGACCAAGATCAATGAGCTGATTCATTATTGGAAATGAGAATATCGTTTTAACACTTAAATTGTAATAATGTATATTAATCTCCCTTGAAAATTACTTTCCTTCTTCGTAGCCGTTGTTTGACATGAGTATTTTAGACTTTTTTTTACAAAAATGACAAGTAACAGCTGAATATTCATTTCTGAAAAATCGTTGCAGTAATAGTATATGAAGACTTCCTAATAAAAGGGAGCTCTGATTATACTGCGGAGAACCGCTGAAGGAAAGCAATGGTCAGTGATTTCTAATATATGCACCTTTAAAGACAGAACGAGGAAAGTTGGAGCTTAAAGACAGAAGTACAGATCATGGGAAGCAGCATTGCAAGGCGGAGAAGAACTTTACAGCAGAGTGGGTTGGTTCATCTCCTCGGGGCTTGGAGTCAGCGGGAAATGCTGCTCTGGAAGTGGCAAGGATGGGAGGTGCTGTCCGAGCCGTGACTGACCCACCGACCGACCCTCTCCCTCCCTCGATCTCTTCCCCCCCTCTCCCCCTCGCTCGCTCGCTCACTCACTCACTCACTCACTCACTCACTCACCCTGGTACGGCTTCATCAAACTGTGCTCCCGCTTCAGGTATTCGCTGTTCCCGTCCGTCATGTCAGCGCCCACCGGGACCACGGCCAAGCTCAGACACTGCATCAGGAGCAGCGCCCAGCCCAGCCGAGGCCGGGACAGGTCCTGCTCCGCCCGCCAGCCGCCGCACACGCTCTCCCAGGCTCGCTGACCCACCGCCATCTTCTATCTCAGACACTTCCGGTCAGTCCGCCGTTTCCAAGTACCGCCCAGAAACAGGCAGAGCGGAGGAAGGAAATCGGGGGGACACACTTCCCGTCCGGGGCCGCGGCCACCGCCAGCTCCTGCAAAAACCAGTCGCGGGTATCGACGCGAGGATGAGAAACCAGTCGCGGAAAAGCCGGAGGATCAACGCTGCTGCACCGCCGTCAGCCAATCGGCAGAGAGCAACTCAGGGGATGCGCCGCTAGCGATTGGCTACGGCGTCAGCGCTGTCGCCACCGATTGGCTATAGCGTCAGCGAGGTCACCACTGATTGGCTATGGCGTCAGAGTGATCGCTACCGATTGGCTACGGCGTCAGAGTGGCCGCTACCGATTGGCTACGGCGTCAGAGTGGCCGCTACCGATTGGCTACGGCGTCAGAGCGGCGGGAGGCGGGCTACGAGCGCAGTTCCCAGTGACGGTAACTCACTGTGGCCTCGGTCCCAGGCAACCTGAGCACAGCGACGGTAGGAGGCGGACTGTGGCCGCAGGGTTTGAGGGCGTTCACCGTCAGTCCGCGGTGGAAGATGCACAGAAGGAAATGGACTTCCCAGCTCCCGATTGCTGTACCTGAAAGCCTTGGTGGAGGAGGAGCCGCGGGTGGAGAGCGATCTTCTCCCTCCGTCGGCCAGCAGTCCGCCCGGGCACACCCCGAGCAAGCACAGGAGGAAGGCAGCTCTGGAGGTGGATGGTCAGACCCAAGGACCTGGGTCCCCTTCAGCAGAGGTGACCTCTCATAGGGTGTCAAGGTCGCCGGGTTCGCCTTAAAGTGGCCCATCTCTCCACTCGGGCAACTGGAGGTCGGCGTGCAGTTCTGTAGGAAAAGATGTGATAGCGCTGGAGCGGATGCCGAGGGGATGCACCAGGACGTTGTCTGGGATGGAGCGGTTCAGTTAAACAGCGAGACTGGAGAGGGAGGGTTTGTTCTCCTCGGAGCGGAAGAGACTGACTGAGGTAAACAACATTATGAGGGGCATAGATAGAGTAGATAATAAGAAACTGAACCAGAAGGTAAAGGTTTAGGATACAGGGTAGGGGGGTTAGTGGGGAGCTCAGAACTTTTTTTTATATAAAGGATGGCTGGAATCTTGAACACACTTGGGGGAGGGGGCAGATACTTCTTAAATATTTGAGATATATTTAGAGGAGCACCTGAATAACCAAAGCGTAGAAGTGCTAGTAAATGGGATTAGTATGGATGCGTCAGTACAAAGTTGATTGCAGCAATGATGCAGTTTGCCAATTTGGATTGCAAATCTGACAATCAACTGTCATCAATATCTTATTAAGAATTGGATCTGATATTCATATACTTAATCACTGTCTGAGTATTGCAACCACATCTCACATCTTCCACACAGTGTTGGCTAGTGATCAAATATGATCACTATCATATTAGGTAGGGAAAGGAATGAGGTCCTGAAAAGAGACCATAGAGAATTAGGAAGGAAGTTGAGAAGCAGGACCTCAAAGGTAGTAATTTCCGGATTACTGCCTGTGCTAAGCAACAGTGGGTATAGGAACAGAATGAGGAGGAGGTTAAATGCGTGGTTGAGGGATTGGAGTAAGGAGCAGGGATTCAGATTTCTGGATCATTGGGGCCTCCTTTGGGGCAGGTACGACCTGTTCAGAGGACGGGTTGCACTTGAATCCCAGGGGGACCAACATACTGGCGGGGAGGTTTGCTAAGGCTACTGGGGAGAGTTTAAACTAGAATTGTTGGGGGGTGGGATCCGTACTGGAGAGACTGGGGAAGAGGTGTTTGGCTCTCAAATAGAGGAGGCTAGGAGTAAGTACCATAGGCAGGTGATAGAAGGGACGTGTTCAGACAGGCTTGAGATTTGTCTATTTTAACGCAAGGAGTATTGTGAACAAGGCGGATGGGCTTAGAGCTTGGATCGATACTTGGAGCTAGATGTGGTGGCCATTACGGAGACTTGGATGGCTCCAGGGCTGGAATGGTTGATTCAAGTGCTGGGTTTTAGATGTTTCAGGAAGGACGGGGGGGGGTGGTGGTGGTGGGGAGGCAAGAGAGGTGGGGGAGTGGCACTGTTGAACAGAGATAGTGTCATGGCTGCGGAAAAGGTGGACATCACGGAGGGATTGTCTACGGAGTCTCTGTGGTTGGAGGTTAGGAACAGGAAGGGGTCAATAACTTTGCTGGGTGTTTTTTATAGGCCATCAATAGTGACAGGGTTATTGAGGAGCAGATAGGGAAGCAGATCCTAGAAAGGTGTGAGAATAACAGAGTTGTTGTGATGGGGGATTTTAATTTCCCAAACATCGATTGGCATCTCCAGACAGTGAGGGGTTTAGATGGGGTGGAGTTTGTTAGGTGTGTTCAGGAAGGGTTCTTGACACAGTATGTAGATAGACCTACAAGAGGAGATGCTGTGCTTGATTTGGTATTGGGTAATGAACCTGGTCAGGTGTCAGATATCTCAGTGGGTGAACATTTTGGTGATAGTGATCATAATTCTATCTCCTTTACTTTAGCACTGGAGAGGGATAGGAATAGACAGGCTAGAAAGGTGTTTACTTGGAGTAAAGGGAATTCTGAGGCTCTCAGGCAGGAAATTGGAAGATTAAATTGGGAACAGATGTTCTCTGGGAAAAGTACGGAAGATATGTGGCAAATATTCAGGGCATATTTGTGTGGAGCTCTGCATAGACATGTTCCGATGAGACAGGGGAGTCATGACAGGATACAGGAACCGCGGTGTACGATGGCTATAATAAATCTAGTCAAAAGGAAAAGAAAAGCATACAAAAGGTACAGAGAGCTAGGTAATGTTAGAGATCTGGAAGAGTACAAGGCTAAAAGAAAGGAATGTAAAAAAGAGATTAGGAGAGCCAGGAAGGGCATGAGAAGGCCTTGGCGGGCAGGATTAAGGAAAACCCCAAGACGTTCTACAAGTATGTGAAGAGCAAGAGGATAACATGCAAAAGAATAGGGCCTATCAAGTGCAGCAGTGGGAAAGTGTGTATGGATCCGGAAGAAATAGTGGAGGTACTTAATAAAGACTTTATGTCAGTATTCACCAAGGAAAAAGATCTGGGGGATTGTAGTGGGGACTTGCAGCTGCCTGAAAAGCTTGAGCTTGTAGATATTAGAAAAGAGGTGGTGCTGAAACTTTTGGAAAGCATTCAGTTAGATAAGTCGCCGGGACCGGATGAGATGTACCCCAGGTTGCTGTGGGAGGCGAGGGAGGAGATTGCAGAGCCTCTGACGATGATCTTTTTGTCGTCCATGGAGACGGGAGAGGTTCCGGAAGATTGGAGGGTTGCAGATGTTGTTCCCTTATTCAAGAGGGGGAGTAGGGATAGCCCAGGAAATTATAGACCGGTGAGTCTTACTTCAGTGGTTGGTAAGCTGATGGAGAAGATCCTGAGGAGCAGAAGTTATGAACATTTGGAGAGGTATAATATGATTAGGGATAGTCAGCATGGCTTTGTTAAGGGCAGGTCCTGCCTTATGAGCCTGATTGAATTTTTTGAGGATGTGACTAAGCACATTGATGAAGGGAGAGCAGTAGATGTAGGTATATGGATTTCAGCAAGGCGTTTGATAAGGTACCCCATGCGAAGCTTATGGAGAAGGTGAGGAGACATGGGATCCAAGGGGACATTGCAGTGTGGATCCAGAACTGGCTGGCCCACAGAAGGCAAAGAGTGGTTGTTGAAGGGTTGTATTCTGCGTGGAAGTCGGTGACCAGTGATGTACCTCAGGGATGTGTACTGGGACCCTTACTATTTGTGATTTCTATAAATGACCTGGATGAGGAAGTGGAGGGGTGGGTTAGTAAGTTTACGGATGACACGAAGGTTGGGGGTGTTGTGGACAGTATAGAGGGCTGTTAGAGGTTACAGAGGGACATAGATAGGATGCAGAGTTGGGCCGAGAAGTGGCAGATGCAGTTCAACCCAGATAAGTGTGAAGTGGTTCATTTTGGTAGATCAAATATGTTGGTGGAATATAATCTTAATGGTAGGACTCTTGGCAGTGTGGAGGATCAGAGGGATCTTGAGGTCCGAGTTCATAGGACGCTCAAAGCGGCTGCGCAGGTTGACTCTGTAGTTAAGAAGGCATATGGTGTATTGTTCTTCATCAATCAGGGAATTGAATTTAGGAGCCGTGAGGTATTATTGCAGCTATATAGGTCCCTGGTTAGACCCCACTTGGAGAATTGTGCTCAGTTCTGGTCGCCTCACTACAGGAAAGATGTGGAAGCCATAGGGAGGGTGCGGAGGAGATTTACAAGGATGCTGCTGCCTGGAATGCGGAGCATGCCTTACGCAAGCAGGTTGAGGGAACTCGGCCTTTTCTCCTTGGAGAGATGGAGGATGAGTGGGGACCTGATTGAGGTGTATAAGGTGATGAGAGATATTGATAGGGTAGATAGTCAGACGCCTTTCCCCAGGGCTGAATTGGTGGCCACAAGAGGACATAGGTTTAAGGTGCTGGGGAGTAGGTATAGAGGAGATGTCAGGGGTAAGTTTTTTACTCAGAGAGTGGTGAGTGCGTGGAATAGGCTGCCGGAAACGGTGGTGGAGGCTGATACGTTAGGGTCTTTCAAGAGACTGTTAGGTAGGTACATGGAGCTGAGTAAAATAGAGGGCTATGGGTAAGCCTAGTAATTCCTAGGGTAGAGACATGTTCGGCACAGCTTTGTGGGCTGAAGGGCCTGAATTGTGCTGTAATTGTTCTATGTTCTATGTAAATCGATGCAAAATGCAAACCTCACTATTGTATTGAGGCTTGCTTGAGAAGGGAATGCATAACTGCTAGCAGCAATAACAAATGTTGAGGGCAGGCACCACTGACGTTTTAATCCTGTGGAAGAGAAGGGGTTTACAAAATAATGGGGCTAAAACCATTATGGTTTTGTCAAACTTCTCAAAGCCCACTTCTCCTTCAGTTCACAATCTTTTCAAATGGCATAAGCATGCACTTCATGCATTCCCCTCCATCCCATTCGGCAGAGCTATAGTGTTATGCCTTTTTGTTTTGGATTGGTTAAAACTGTAAATGGAACAGGTAATGAAAGAGGAAGGAGTCAATGACTGAGGTGACACTCACTCCATTTGACACTTGCAATCAACAATTCAGATGCATGCTTTTCAGTACTTTAAAGGATAGCTTAGGAGTTCAAGTGGTAAGAGAGTTGTATAGGTTCAGTGTACTTTGAGAGTTTGATGGAGCAGCCCTTTGGAAAAGGAAAAAGCCAAATATCTTAGATGCTGGAAATGTAAAACAAAATGCTGATCAGGTCAGGCAGCATCAATGAGAGAGAAGCAGTGCCAATAAAAGGTCATTTATCACTCTGTAGAAGTAATGAAAAGCCTGCTTTATTGGCAAGGCTATCAGAAAGCCTGTATGCAATGTTGGGGATCTGGGGGAGTCCAGCTGCAACCTTTGCACACACCATTGCATGGTGCCTGGAAGTAAACATGGAAATGGTAGTGGTTTTATGTCAACACTTGGCAGAATCAAGTAGCAAGCAGTATCAGATGGCCAATGTCTCAGCTTCCAGTCCAGTGCCAGCACAAGCCACCAGATGTCTCACTACCCTTGTGCAGGCTCTGATTACAGTCTGATTACCTGGGCTGTTAAATACCAACTTGAAAGGAGCTGTCTAAATTGCTTCCACTTTTCCTTCATCCTTTTTCTGGCTCTGCAGTTGCTTCTGACCAAACCAGAGGTAAGGCACATGGCCTCATGACTGCAGGTTTGTGTATCATACACTCCTATGTGGTGGTTCAGTCAATGGAAGCATTGCATGAGCAGGCCAACAGTCTGTTCTCTCATTTCACAGGCATTTGTTAAATGCATTTGAACTCTGTAGAAGAGTTGCCAACTTTGCAACTAATGGTCACCCAGGAACCACCCTTTTGTTTGTAAAGGAGGCTCTGATACACATGAAAAGGATACTAACACAGAATGAATGTGTCATATTTCTGCCAGCATACCAGGCAGTGGCAGTCGCGATGTGCTCGGTATGGTCACATGCTGCTGATGTTGGGGTAACCTCAGGAAGCTGTTCAACCTACATCACCTCCATTCCAGAGCCATTAGCCTTTTACATCAGCTCCACTCCAGTGCAAAGTTGATTCAGCAATGATGCAGCTTTGCTTAATGTCAGTCTGCTGTCAGATTGCTTCTGTCAGAGATCCATCAAGCAAATACAAGGTGAGGAGACAGCCAGATTTGAAGATGATGCTCCACAGTCCCTGTCAATGGAGGGAGTCAAAGGCTTTTGCAAGGTCTGAAAAGGCCATGTATAGTGTTTGTACTAATATCTGCATTTCTCTTGGACATGATCTTCATTGTGCATCAACTCCATTGTGCATCAACTCCATTGTGCCTCCAAATGGGTAGAAGCCATGCCATAATTCAGAGAACAGTTCTTTGCACCTTGGGAGAACATAATTTGCTTTCTCTGTGGCACATAACAGGGAGATCCAGCTGTAGTTACCACAATCTTCCTTGAAGATGGTGATGACTATGAAGTTTTGTGTTTTGCAGTTGTACTGCCTTTTTAATGATGTCATTTAGGGTTAGTGATGAAGCTGGACTCTCTGGTTTGGTGTAGGATGTAGTCAAGGTCATTCACCCAAAGACAGAACAACATTTGGGGAGTTTCTTTACAAAGTATTCCTTCCAGTGGGTTCCTCTCTCTCCTTGATAAATTCACAATCATTCTTTGCTCCCAGTGGGGTGGGATCTTGGGTGTTTTGGCTTTGATGGTGTTGAAGAATCTGCACATATATTTATCAGTGAGTTTCTGGACCTTTTCACTCATTAAACACAACTTCTGTTATTTTGTAATGGAGGATCCTGGACCTGAAACATTAACTGTTTTTCTTTCCATTGATGCTGTCTAAATTGCTTAGTTTTCAGCATTTTGTTTTTATTTCAGATTTCCAGTATCTGCAAGTTTTTTTTTATTTTCACAGGTTCTTGTGTTTTGGAGCTCAGCCTTAAGCTGCTTGTAAAACTGTTTCTTATCCTGTGAGGCATGCTGGAGTTTCCATTGTAGGATTGCCTTACGTTCTCATCAAACCAGTCCTGGTGTTTTCAGGTAGAGAAGCCAAGAGTATTTTCACAGGTGCAAATTATGGTGGACTTCAGGACCATGTGAGTGCTGTGGGTGTTTAGTATCTCTGGTTGGTTGGGAATCAACAGGTTGTTGGTGAAGTGCTGTCTAAGAAGTACTATCCTTGTGGTTCTGTCTTGCTGTCACAACTTTGATTGTCTTGTAGCAGAGTTTCTGTCATTGTTTTTGCATAATGCAAGCATTTTGAGGCTGAGCTCTGAGTCATCATCGACAGGATATGACAGGATGGGTCTTGCACCTAACATATGCAAATCGAAGGTCCTCTGTAGAACACTGCCCCCTGCCAATAAAAGTCCACAACTTTTAAGGGGCATGCAGTTTAGAAGGGATCTGAAGGATTTTTCATCCAGTGGATGGTTGGAATCTATAATGTGCTGCCTCAGTGGATGGTGGAAGTGGGCACTCTCACAACCTTTCAGTATTGAGATGAGCACTAGAGTTGCCATGGCTTAGAAGGCCATGGAGCAAGTGCTAGTAAATGGTATTAGTGCAGACAGGTCATTGGTGGCTGGTGTAATATGGTGGGCTGAAGAGCCTGATTCTGTGCTATATGGCTCTATGACTCTTGTGTCATGATTCTTCTCATACCTCAGAGTGCCATTCTGGTAAAGGCAGACATCGATGATGAAATTCCCCATTGCCTTCAATATTTGATGGGACACAATTCAGCACAAATTTCTTGGTCTACTGGACAGCAGTGGTCTCTGCCTTCCTGGATGCTCTTAAGACTTGGACTACTTTACAGATGCCACCCTTTACAGTACCGGAGAGATGACACCAAAGGTGTCTGTGCAAAATTCTTCAACTGCAATAAACAGACTGCTAGAGGAACTTGGTGGGTCAAGCAGCATCTATGGAGGGAAATGGACAATTGATATTTTGGATCAAGGCCCTTTATCTGTTGCTCCAGATTCCAACATCTGCAGTCTCTTGTGTCTCCAACTTCTTCAAATGCACAGGCAGGATAAATGAATCGACTGTTAAATCTTCTCCCAGACCAAGTTCATCAGCATTGTGGCCCTAATTATACATGGTTGGCTCATTAGGCCATTCTCGTGCATGAAGGCAGATTCTGGGAGCAGACATTCCATCCTGAGCTCGGTGACAAGAGATTGCCAGGTGGATGAAGGAAAAGATTGAATAATGTTCTCAAAATCTTCATGAAAAGGTGCAACACTTCCCCCAGCTCCTGGGAATCCCTGGTCTATGATCACTCAAAGTGGAGAAGAGCATTCAGAATGGCACTGAAAACCTCAATTGTTCATCAGGAGCACACGGAAGTCCAGTGTAAAAAGTAGAAAGAACTCCCAACCTACCCACCTGTCCTGGCAGGGACACCTGCCCCATCTTTGGCAGAGTCTGTGGGTCCCACTTTAGCCTCCATCTGTCACCTCATATTCCACAGGTCTGGAGTGAAAGCAAGTCATCCTCAATCTTGAAGGATGGCCTAAAAAGATCGTCATGTACCATTTGGACATAGACAGGGTGAATTCATTTTTGTTTGCAGTACATCTCCATGTTCACTTCACACATGTAATATTGTCCAACAATGTACATTACAGGCAGCAATCCTTGCAAAACTTGCATGCTTGTTCTGTCTGCCATTCTGGCATAAGAAGATGACGTGTTGTCACCCCTGGAGTAGAAAACTGTGACTTCCCCTTATGCATGTGTTTGGTAAACTGAGGATCTGTTGCACATTCTATTTTCAGCCTGAGAAAAGCCCAGCACATGGATGTTGATGATCTTTGTGCATAGTAGTGAAGTGGTTTATGCTGGGCTCAGTCATTGAAGTTGGCATTTAACAGATGATGTCTGTGCTGAATTGCATTTGCCTCCTGTTTGGTTCTCTTGAAGGATACAGCATTTAACTTGGTCTTCTGTGCAACAGCTTATCTAGTTTTCTGTACCCTTCTGTCGTTCTCTGTCTTGCTGCATTTGCAGGAGGAAAGGCCACCAAATATGCCTGTGTCTGGGAGTAATGGTTAATTCAGAGATCTTGAGGTCAAGGCAAGCTCTAGACACACCACTTCCTGTCCTCTTTATCAACTCCTAAAGAGGCTAGAAAAGATGGTCAGTAAAAATTCAATTTACTACTCACCTGCAAGTGCTTTTAAAAAAAAAAGTGGGATTATTAAGTGGGGAAAGAGGAGGGGAGTGGCTCTTGCTGCAATGAACGCCATCAGTCTCTATGCATGAGTAGCTGCATTGTTATCTACCTGGACTGAGCATCTCCAATGGGTGATCTTACTGAAGTGATAGCACCCTGCTAAATGTGGCAGCTGACCTGACTTGTACTACAAATGTCTTTGGGCGAGTTGGTTGCAAATAGTGCGGGCAAAAGCACTGAATTTTGTAAACAATGTACATAGTACTTTTTAAATTCCAGTCTTTTTTCTTCATAAAGTGACCTTCCATTCCCTTTCAGAATGTTCCAGAATAGTTTGCAGCCAATGGTTTGCTTATCTAATGTCTAAATATTTTGATGCAGGAAACACTGCAGCTTGTGCTCAGCGATGTCTTATGGATAGTGTATGTTGTTTATTTTTTCCTTTGTTGAGTAGGGAATAAGGAATAAATCCTGGATAGAACATAGGGGATAATTCATCTGCTTCTTCAGAGTAGTGACATAGAATCTATTGCATCCAACTAAGTAAACAAATGGAGCCTTAGATTAATATCTACTTGAAAGATGGTACTTCTCTCAGGGCAACAGATAGAAGTTCAAATTCAGAATCTTCTGATTCAGGGGTGAAAGCATATCAGCTGAGCCATAACTAGCAATGGTGATAATGCCTACTCAACAACGAATACATATCTATGTGTACTGTACAATCTTTATGGGATTATATATACAGTATGCGTGGCAGTACATAGTAGGACAATTAATGCTGTACTCTTAACAGAATGAGTTGGTGCACATAATAGAATGAACTTGGTCTATCCTACTCTCTATAAATCAACATTTCGCCAGACAATGTTTACCTTCACAAAATAATTCACAAAAGTATTCAATATGAAATAAGAGAGAGTGGTGAAATAATGGGGAAAAGTTTGGGAAGAATTGCGTGGTTAATGGCTTTGAGAGATGGTGATAATAGTTCTGATAGTTTGCCATTAAGCTTTTTGCATTTTCACAGACCATCTAATTGCAATGTTTTTTGTCACTTCTGAACGGACCTGGGGTCCACAGTAAACTGACCTGTACCTCTTATGTCATGGGTCCAGTGGTTGAAAAAGAGGATCCTTGCCACAGTAGAATGCCACTGTGCACTACTGGATCAAAGCTTGAACTGAGTGTTGCAAATTTAATTACTATTAAACAGGTAAATGAACTTTACTTGGTAAAGCAGTATAATTGGAGTGAACACAAAGTATTCTTGAAATTTCTGAGCCGCAAAGGCCATTTTGCACCGCTCTTCATCTTAAAAATTGAAACAGTCACTGGCTTCCTGTGGACTATACAGAGCCTCAGACTAGATTTGTACCTTGTCTTTCAGTGATGTAACCATATAGTGTCTTCCATTCAAAACCCTTTGAAATATTGGAACAAAGATCATTAAAATTGTATTTCTTAAACCACACGTGTCTTGCTCCCATGTGTCAGTTATCGGGTGGATGGGATATTTTTGAAGCAACTTTGAATAAGTTGATGGTGTTAACATTTCATTGGAAACACAGATGAACAGATTGACGTTAATGGTTCTTCATTGCATACGTATTAATATTATATCACTTTTTTCTAGTTGGGGGGTACTTTTGCCATACCCTATCACAGTGTATAAAGGGAATGGTAAATGTTGTCTAACAGAGATTCCACGAAGGTCAAAAAACTTGTACAGACTTGAGGGAAAGAAACTTTATCCAATTAACATGGATATTTTAAGGAAGTGCAAGAAGCACTCAGCAGGCCAGACAGCATCTGTGTACAGAGAAAATGAGTTAATGTTTCATATCAGTGACCTTTCATTAGACGGGATGTTTTCGTGCTCTAAAGATTCATGATTAATCCCATGAAGCTGTAGCTAGAATGGACAGATTTCACCAGTGCATTCTCAGGGCAATTTGCTGTAAAAGACTGGATTCTGTTCTGTGCTGTTGTTCCAGTTTCTATAAACAGCCTCCATTAATCTCATTATCCTCCCATGTGCAAGATGTTAACGCTAGCACAGGACATGCTTTGTATTGCCAATAACTACCTTGCCAATAAGCTGATAATAAAATGACTGATATTGACTCTGTAGGCTCAAGCACTATTCCTGAGACTTCGCTGAGGTAATGCCTTTTTGAAAGAGATGCTTAAGTGATGCCTCACAAAACTATAGATATCTGTGTTCTGGCCAGTATTTGCCCCTTAACCAACATCCTCTTATCATTCATTCATTCATGTTTACATTCTAGTTAGTGTGATGTGCTAGCAATCAGGAATTGGAACTGTGGTCACTTTCTCCCTTTTCTCTAGCCAAGAACATTCTGGTAGGCCTTGTTCTTGACAGAGCAGAGATGGACTAACTTAGCACTGATCAATTCTTGGGACACCACTGTTCTATTTGGCTCAGCAGCTTATTGAGGAAACTAATAACATGGCCAGATGATATGGTGGAGTTGGAGGTAAGTTTTGTGACAGCAAGACATCAGTGCGCACGTACAATTCAACAGTACAAATGATAAAATTAGTAATCCACAGGCACAAAGCAATACCAAGACATTAACAGCCTACCTCACAAGTTACAATACCTTACCACCAAAGCCTTAATTATAACAATAGTTTGCATATATCTGCAAATTATTACACAAGGCTGGAACTGTTTATCAAAATGTGTGAATTACATTTTAAGTGGTATGTTTTAACATTGAGTGGATTATGCAGTGTACATTCAGGAACATACTATGTGTGTCTGCTTCCTTGTATTTCTCAATCTGTAGATAGATATATTAGTTTTAAGTACCTTTTGCCTGAAGGTGTGATATCTATTTACTGCATTTCCGAGCATGGTGTGATCTCCAGTAACATCTATTACAGCGTAATAGATGTTACTGGAGATCTATTGGTTACTGGTGGCATCTATTACAGCGTAATCCCCACTGCTAGCATGATTGGGGGCTAACTTTTCATTTAAAGAGCATGAGAAATTGATCTTCCAATGGAAATTGTCATTTTATGTTTAACATTGGCTGTTAGTTGGTTTGAAATAGTATGAAGCTTATGTTCCTTGGTTAAGTTAACAAGGATATATTTTGTTTATTGCAGAATTCCAGCAAGTTTGAAATTGGACAAATCATGATGTGAGTGTCTTTATAAACGTGCAGGTCACGGAAATGACCAAGAAAGGTAATTTAACAGCAATGTGTTAGATACCCCATGAAATAGTTACAAAGGATCAGACAAATCCTTAACCACTTCAGCCTTTTTGGAAACAGTGTGGGGTTAACTGCTGAATGAGAGATGCCATTGCTGAAATGTGTATCATCCGTTGGTTCAGTTTTATTTAGTCTTTATCTTCCCAATCCATAATTAAAATATGTACAGGCTGCGTGGTGATTGAATCAACCCTATTATTGTCAAATAAAATGAAAGACAGTGAGTTGTATATTAACTGCAGAATTATATTTGGTCATATTTAAATATAAACATTAGGAATGTTAGTAATTGGCTGTGGTTAACTAAGAAATGAATTAGGAAGTTTATAAAAACACATCAATTATATGACAAAGCCTGTGCTGAGCCGTGCTGATTATCAATTTATCACTGAGGTTGGTGTCTGAGATTGACTTAATTTTCTAATGGATTAATTTAGAATCATATTCACTTGAGAGCTGTCAAGTTAATAGTGTTAGAATGCCAGTTGATTGAATATGTTAGTGTTTGTGATTGCAGTGAGCAATTTTCCCACAACTAATACCACCTTATTATTCCTATTGGTTAGTTAAAAGGATTGCTTACCTCCTTTCCCCTGGGCAATGGTGTTAGTTGTTGTGCTGTCAGGATAATGAACCTCCTTCAATAGAGGCTTTATCCATTCCTCTTGACACCTGGAATTGAGTTAATCCACTTTATATGCTGGTAACCTGTGTCTCTACTTGCTGACTTTAAATATCATCTCATTTAATTACCTCCACGTGATGCCCTTATGACTGGGACTGGCAATCCAACTTCTGAAATTAATGCCCTTCCTTCCTCTCTCTCTGTTGGAATTTGTTCTTTGAGATAGTGGTATCCTTCTGGGTTTGTTTAATTCATTTTTGGGCAGTGGATGTCTCTGATGACAAAGCCCAACGTTCATTGTTCTTGCCCCAGCTTTCCTACTGATTGGTTTGTTAAGACGCTTCTTTTTCCAACTTTGAAGAATTAACTACATGGGTATGAGACTGGAGTAGTCCAGATAAGACGACTTCTTTCTATCATGGGAGGTACATACACAAGGTAAAGCCTATTCAAAGAGATCCAAAGCAGAAGACCAAGAAGCTTGGCAAATTGTCCTGTATATGATCCTTCACAGAAACCTCCTTTGGAGGTTGGAGAGGAATGCCTGTAAAGTTCATCCTCCTTGGTCGTACATTTTAAATAATGTTGTTGTCTCTGAAGGCATAACTAAAATTATATCTTCTGGTTTGTAAATTAATTACTTGACAAACAATCCAAAGGTCTGGACTGATGATTGTGAGACATGGCTGCTGGTTGATTTTAAATTTAATTATATAAATCTGGAAGTAAAGGGTTAGTATCAGTAATGATATTGTGAAACTCCTGCTATGTCATAAAACCCATCTAGTTCACATGCACCTTAGGAAAAGAAATCAATTATCCTTTTACAGTCTATGTGACTCCAGACCCTCGAAGCAATGTGGTTTTTCTCTTAACATCCTCTGAAATTGCTGAGCAAATCACCTCCATTCAGTAAAGCTCTGCAAATGAAACAATGAAACTCATGAATGCATAAGAAGCCTCTTCACTACTGACCAAGTTAATGATGCATCTGCTTGTAGATATGAGTTTCAATATTTTGTCCAAGCTCCTGCCTCAATTCAATCAGTGAACAATCATGTCAAAGATATTGCAATAATGAAGATGCTACTGTTTTGGACATCAATGGGTCTTCATACTATACAAAGATTATTTATCCTGTCTCTTTGGTAACTATCCCCTCACAACACCTTTTCTGCTGGTGCTGGCTGACTCAAACTTATTATTATCTCTTTGTAATCAAATCTCTGAGCCCTCATTTGAGTCTTTCTCATGTTTTCCATGTTCCCAGAGGTGTGGAATATAAGATTAGGTTCCTGATCTCTCTGATTGGCCAGAAGGGCTGCTAATCAAGAACTTCACTATGCCCCTATCTTTTGAAATTTGCATCATCTAACAGTCAAATGGAGAGAGCATTTTTTTCCTTGCATATTATGGATGTTTATTGGAAGCCTTAGGATTGATATGAGGGTCCCTTGTATTTTGGGCCATTCTAGAAGACAGTATCAATAAATGCTTTTTATACATCTACATTGTGTGGTCTTCCTTTTAAAACCTCTGCTGAGCACTGAAACATTTTGATTTTCTAAACTTAATTTTTTTTTAAATTTTCTCTTGCAGAGAAATTTGTAGACAGAAAAATCTGCAAATGTAACAAAGCTGAGTTAAAAAAGTCAGTCATTGATGAAACCTGATTAAGTGGAAAACAAATGTTTATTAAAGAACTTGTCAATCCTGAAGCACTTTACAGTCGGAGATTTTATGAACTGTGGTTATTAAAATGGAGGCAGATGTGGTGACCAATATGTGCATTGCAAATTCTCCAGAAGATTAATGGAATACGTAACAAAATGTTCTGCTTTTTCTGTTGTGTAGGTTGAGAGAGAAACATTGGCCATGACGTCAGGAGAATGTTTCTTCTATCCTTTGAATAGTACCATGGGATATCAAGTCTGAACTCTCGGGATAACATCTCATCTGTGACAATGAACCACATGTTTAAGACTTAACACAAATGTCAGCCCAGATGCTATACTCGTGTTCCTGGAAAGGGCTTTAAATCCACAAAGTACTAACCTCGAGGTTGGACTGAACAAATGGTGACACTTTTCTTTGGTCTTATCACATCTTATGCATGTATCATGTTTTGGGACATCAGATGATTTGTGTCAGAGGTGCTGTTGTAAGAACAAAGGAAAACATGAGTGGCCATTTGGCTCCTTGCTCTTGCTTCACTGTTAATTAAAATCAGCACTAATCTTTGACCTCAGCACCACTTTCCTGCACTAAATTCTATATCCCTTTATTCCCCTTTTTATTTGAAAATCTATCAATCTCTGTCTTGAATATGGTCAGTAATCTAGTCTCTACAGCCCTCTGCGAGTATAGAATTCTAAAGACTCACTATTTTCTGGGTGAAGACATCTCTTGTCACCTCAGCCTTTAATGGCCAGCTTCTTATTTTGAGACTCCAGTCTTTGGTCCAAGACACCCCAGCCAGGGAAAACTGTCAAGCCCCAAAAGAGTTTTTAGTATTTGACTGAAATCACCTAATCTCCAAAGTATAGGCTCGGTCTGTTTAATCCTTCCTCGTGGGATAATCCCTCTCATTCCAGGAATCAATCTGATGAACATTTGTTGCACTCGCTCTGTTTCCTCAAATAAGGAGACCAAACCTGTGCAGAATGCCCCCCCCCAGTGCTGTCTCAGGACTGTTATGTAGGGCCCTGGTATTAATTCCTGTACTCAAATCCTTCTGCAATAAAAGCCAACGTACCATTTGCCTTCCTAATTGCTTGTTTTACCTGCATGTTAACTATAAGTGATTTAAGTACAAGGAAACCCAGCTTCCTCTGAACATCAGCATATTCCAATTTTTCATCATTTAAAAAAAATCTGCTCTCCTATTCTTTACACCGAGTTGGATAACTTCACACTTGCCATATAATATTCCATTTGCCGTGTCCTTGCCCATTCTCTTTATTTATCTTATTGAAAGCTCTCAGGATCCTTTAGCAACATTGGTTAACTGCCCAGTGTTTTCTCATCCTGAGACCATTTACTTACCCTGGATTCCCCAACAATTTGCAACAGTTTGACTTGCAGCTTCTTCATCCGTGAACTGAGCTATTCCATCTGCTTCCACCTCTGTTGCCTAATTTTTTTTCTGGCCCAATTTCAGCCTGTCTGGTACTTTAGAGCTTGTGCATGCACGCTTCATTTCCAGATTTGGTAATCAAGCCAGCCTCCTGTCTCTGAGCTTGGTCATTGCTTAGCTCATTGAAATCTCTGCCACTCTTATCTTGTTTGCACTATATTACAGGACTTGACATTCAACAAGTACAGATAACCAGCCTTTTCAGTTTGTAGTTGGTTCTGATGAAAGGTCATCAATCTCTCACCTTAAATTAATTTTTCTCTCTCTACAGATGCTGCCTGATCTGCTGAGTTTTTAGTATACTCTTACTTTTGATTTGAACCCCTTTGCACCATGTTAGTCGGGTGCATCTAGCATCCCTTCCAATTTTAAATCATTTTGCTATTCAACTATCATTGAGACCTTTCTCCCTTCCCTAGAAATCCATCAAATGGCAATGGTGAACTCAGGGACCACTTCCCTTGCTCTTGCATATTCTGTGCCCAAATGTTGCTGGTTAACTGCCTTGATCACATCCTCTGATATTCCCTCTCTAGATTTTTCTCCATTAAACCTTCTTAACACTTACCAAGCATTTGGGACTGTGTCCCAATGGGTTCTTCAGTTCATTATTTTATGATCACACCCTTTAAATGCAATTGTTGTTGCAATCATCCATTGATACCTCATGAAGAACTAATCCTATTGGATTTACAATGACTTTACCAATTGACTTATATTTTTCCAAATATAAAATTCCCTTTAATTACCTCCTCCTGCCAGTCACGTGACAGTATTATTCTGTAGAGATGATATCACAATCTCATAGTTTTCAGTCTGTGTTGCCCCAGTGTAAGCAGCCATGAAGTACACCAGGATGTTACCTTATCACTGGTGTGAATATAAAAATCAGTGGTGAGAAGCACCAGATATCAAGAAGAAGACCATTGTATGGCTTTTATGTTTGAGGGGAACAAGCTGTGCATCAAGTCAACTGAAGCAGCAAGTTTGCTTAGTTCACTTCTAACTGATTTGAGAGTTGGGAAGGTTCAGTCTCCAAGCAAAATTTTTCAACGTGCTAAGGAAACAACATTGAAGAGGTGAGTTTGGCTCAATGCCAAAAAGACAATCTTGTCATTTCTGGGCAACCTTAGGATGTTAGAGAGGAATAGCATCACAGTGACCACTGTGAGGTCATGTTTAAAAGACCAGCAAGGTCCCTTGCAGGGTAAAAGGGATAGCAGATATACACCTTAAAATAGGAAGGCAGAGATTAATTTTTTTTTATCTTGTGCTGGGCTTGATGATCCCAGTTGAGTTGCCACTTTTATCCTCTATGACCTTGGATTTGGAAAGAAAGATGTCAGATGTACCTGACTATGATTCACTTCTGCTTGCCCTTATGGAAAATTCTCTGATCAAACTGAGTTATTCAGAACCTTTGCATTCTGTGTGGCCTGGAGTTGAACTAATGCTTTGCCCATCCCATCAAAAAATATACCTATGTCTGTTTATCACATTACCCATCTCCACTATTACCTCAGCCCATTTACATCTACTATCCTTTGTCATAACTGGATATCAGTTTCCAGATATGCAGAGATAAACTCGGGATTCTTATAATTAGATTAGAACATGCATACTCAGATTATAAATGCAATACCATTACCACATCTTGCATTCATATAATGCCTTTAACATAGTGATACTCAATGATATTTCACAGATCAGGCAAAATTTGATACTGAGCCATGTTAAATAGCTATTGGAATTGGTGATCAAAAGGTTACGAAAGGATTGGGTTGTCAGGATTATCTGAAAGGAGAGAGACATGAAGAGATTTAGGGAAAGAATTCTACAAATTAGAGGCCAGGCGGCAGAAGGCATTGTCATAATAGAGGAACAAGGCAAATACATCTTGTGGAAGAGGTTGTAATTGGAGAAGCACAGAGATACTGAGCTGCTGCCAGATTGGGAGGTAGTGTAAACCAGTATACACTATATAGTGTTTATGTATAGTGTATATGTAGGGTATAGTGTAGTGATGCTTGAGCACTACACCACCATGCCCTGCCTATTCTGTAGTTTAGTTTCATCAGTATTCCAGATTACATTGGTTGTTGGGAGAAAATATGGAAGCAGGGTTACTGTGATTAGGATTTTATGATGTCATAAAAACAAAAGCTAATATGAAATATAATTTCTATGTAATTTTTTTTACTGTTCTTCACCTCCCTTTGTCCACTTTGCCAGATCTGCCAATGTTGCCAATGTGTAGTAAATGATAAAATAATGCGAGAAACTGCAAGTTCATTCTCTCTCACCATCCACCACCACCCCCCCCTCCCCCCCCCCCCCAACCTCTCCTAATCCTCCATTAAAAGCAGAGACTTCTGGAGATAGATACTCAGCAGGTCAGGCAACATCTATGGAGAGAAAAACAGAGTTAATGTTTCAGGTCCAAGACTTCATGAATTCTCTTTGTCTCTCCATAGATGCTGTCTGATATGCTGAGAATTTCCAGCATTCCATTTTTGTTTCACATAATCAACATTTGCGATTCTATATATTGTGATTACTGCACATCTGGCATGATGACAGCTGCTCATTCATCATTGGGGCCTTTTCGGAGAGGGTTGGCAGATTATATGACTGCAATGGCCTTAACAACCAATTTAATTTTCCCACTCCCCTTCGGTCCAGGAATGGTTGATAAATTCATTTAAATATCAGAGTTCCCTATATATTGCAGCCTGCATGACTTTAGTCATGTTTTATACTAAAATCTACATTAATCTGTGTGCTTTGGTGGACAGAATTGGGCCAGAATAGTATTTTTGTTGGGCGGTGGGGGGAAATTGATTCTTTGAACACAGTCAGTCAGGATGCAAGGCAGAGTTGTAGAAGGAGGGTAAAATGGATGATTTATACACCACAGTCCTGACCATCTTTGGGAGAAACTGAAAAGTTGACATAGAATGGTAAACACATTGATCTTGCATTTACAATAACTAATTGTAATTCAGGTGTTACTGTAATTCAGCAGTACATTCAGGTGTTTTGAGAATAGTAACATCATGACACAAAGTTACAGAGAATCTTTCACAATGTCAGTTCTTTCTCAAGTCCCGTGTCCTTCCAATGGCTGGCAGACTAAAGCTGTGATATAAGCGCAATCTCAAAAGCATCTCATTAAAATATGATAAAAACAGTACTCCCTCAGCACCTTCCTGAATTTTGCAGCTAAATATATGCTTGTCTTATATTTTCTATCAAGCAGAATAAATGAAGGATTTGATGATTCAAGGAAGCAATGAAGCCTACAACAATTTCTGTTTGTTCTACCAGCATTCAGCTGAGCTTTCACCCATATAAAATGTTGCTCACAAGAGTTTAATTTTTTAAACTCCCAGTGTTCATCTTTCTCTTAAAAGTTTTGACGTTCACAAGAAGTACGTTTGCAATGCTGCCAGTCCCTGATCTCCGAGACCTTGTTCAAGACTATTATTTCCACTGGACTGTCACCACTGCCAGCTGGAAAGAGACAATATGATAAAAGAGACTAACAGAGCTGAGCCCCACCCTTCCCTCGCCCAAGCAGATCCCGCACTTTCAACTAGAGTTGCTAGATAACATTCAGAGCGTTGACCATTTTTTTTCTCTCCTGGGCATCGCACAACTCTTAATATTCCCAGCTGATCCAGGCAATCTTCCCAGCTCAGGGTGACGTTTGAACCGGTCACTTCAATATTCTGAGATGGACACATTATCCCGAGGGCTTGCTCAGAGAGATTTTACAACGTTCAATGTGCTTTTGTCTTGAGGGATAATTCTTCCTCTTGTCAGCTGAGTTAGTGAAAATAATTATTTGCAATTATTAATTAAACAAAAAGCCAAGTACAACATCCTTTGGCAGGCACTTTTGACCATAAGACAGAGGGGGACAGGTTTGCAACACCAGTAATGTAATGGCGCTTTAAACTGCGGAACATGACAACCAGGAAGACAGCAGGGGAAAGGAAACAGGTCAGAGAACTACAGTTCCCACAATGCCTGTGGCTCCTCCCTCCGCCCCTTCCTGTCCACCGCGCAAGCGGGTTAGGGAGGCGAGCTCGGGCCAATCGGGGAAGGGTTTGGTCGGCGGTGTGGCGGCTGGCGGAGCGAATGGGCGGCGGCGGTGCTGGCGGTGACGTCAGCGGAGCCAGGGCGAGCGCTCCATGTGAGGTTGGCGCACACGCTCGCCGGTGCCTGACGTCAGGGGCGGAGAGCGGGGGCTGAGCCGGAGCGGGCGGCGAGACGAGCGGCGGAGCCGGGCTCGGGGAGCTGTGGTGCGTGTGAGTGTGAGCGAGTGAGGGGGGCCCAGTCTCTCACTCCCCGTCTCTCTCTCTCTCTCTCTCTCCCCCCGCCGAGCGCAGCTGGAGCAGCAGCACCAGAAGAAAATGGCGGACGACCCGACCGCAGCCGACAGGAACGTGGAGATCTGGAAGATCAAGAAGCTCATCAAGAGCCTGGAGGCCGCCAGAGGGTGAGTACAGCCGGCGGACACGGGTCTGGCACAGCCCCTAACCTCCCTCTCCCTTCCCCCTCGCAGCCAGGATGTGGGACATGGGGACGGGAAGTAGGGAGTTTGGGGGGGGGGGGGGGGGGAAGGGATAGTCACCATTGCAACCAGTTGTTGTAAAATGGGTCTGAGGGAGAGCCGTGGGTTTGCTCCAAACTTCACCCGGGATCTGGTCATCCTCCTTCGCACCGGGATGTCAAGGCGTGTGGGCTCAGCCTTTTCCCCTGTTGCGGTATTGAAGCTAACCAAATGCAGGCATTGTACGTTGTTGGTGGCGTTTAGTGGTGCGTGTGGTTTGCTTTCTAATATACACTCGCGCACACGGTCTAAAATCTGATCCTGAAGCTGAAAAAGGCAATTGGAAGACTAATGTGTGGAGAAATTTGTGCTTTGCGGCGTGGGTAGCCCGAAACCACACTGAGAAGGTAGCAAGGCAGCTTTCATCAATTACCTTTTGCTATTTGCAGGTTGGGGCAGCGGCCCTAGACCTGTTCTTTTTGGGAGCGCTTGCTTATCACGAATGCTTGTGTAATGCAGTGACTCCCCCAGTTGGCCAGAGATGTGGTTGCCAAGGCCTAAGGAATAGTATAATGGGGATGTGGAACACTACAACTTTTGGGGGAACTAATGGGGATTACAATATTTCTCTGATGTGACATAGTTCGTAAGTTATTAATCTATGCGAAGTAACCCAATTTGATTATTTGAAAGAATTGGATAACTGATCTGGGGAATCCAGTCTTTCCTCACTCCTGTCCCATTGGAAGAGTTTGTGTTCATTCTTATATGATGATGTTTATTGTCTTGTCTTCTCTTGTGTTTCACCCAACTGTCAAATGAGTAAGGTAGAAAGATCAGAAAGTCCAATTTTAGTATAATTGTATAACTGAGGTGTATTGTGAATAGGTGTCAGGTGAAATGTCCTGCACAGTGCTTGCTGCAGTCATTTCATCTGACCAATTGTCAAGCAGTAGAGAAGGAGAAAGGTGGGTGTTGGTGTTAACTTTTTGAGTTTCTGGTGTACATCGCATAATGTCTCCAGTGTAGGTAGTAATGTGTGATTAATGCAGACTTAAAATATTTCTCCATTAGGCTGCTGGACAGGACCATTACCCTATGCCACTTTTCTATGCCACCTGCTGTTCTTTTCATGGGTATGGGTATTATTGTTAGACAGAATCAGCAATAAAGCAAATTACACTTCGTGATATCTGTAATTTGTTACTACACAGACTACATTAGTACTACAGCTAATGTTGCATAGCACAAAGAATTGTTCCAGCATGACCCTTGTTTGATGGGACAAAAACTTCAGTTTGACACATATTCCACGTTCTTCTGAATACTTTTGGTTCCTTTGTTGTCTGCGTTTCACAGCTACTGAGTTTTTATTTGAGTTGTTATTGAGGACCACAGCCAATTTGTTCTTGCAAACGAAAATGAAAATGTGGAAGAGCGTAATTCAAAAAATAGTATGAAGTGGTTTCATGACCAAAACTGGATGCTGAGGTGTTGGAACTAGTCAGTAAATGTTTAGTCCAAGAGCTGCTTTTAAGCAGTTAAATAGAAAAATAGAATTTATCACTTGCTAGCTAATGGTAGGTGATGTGAGTCAAGGGAACAGTGTGTGAGAATTTCAGGAGAGCTGAATTCTTGCAAGGTACTGGGATTGAAAGAATTATGGAGATGGAAGGATGAGGCCATAGAGAATTTTGAGAATGAAGATGAGAATTTTTAAATTGAGGTATTGCTTAATTCTCCCATCTACTTCAAAGTAAGGACTGAGTCCACAAACTTGACTTTGTAGCAATGGTAATGTAGTTAATTCAAGGCTGACATCTGCAACTTTTTCATAAATTTAGAAATACAAAGGGAAAGTCTTTGTTCACTCAAACCTTACTTTGATTAAATTGCCCTTAATCTGCATTTTATGATTCATTAATTAACATGAATGCTTTTATCACTGTTCTATTCTGATCAGATTATTATGGTTTTCCTTGCAAAAATCAACCCAGACAACATTGGGGTTTAAGTCTAAATTGAATTGAAGTCCCAGTAGATAATGGTCACAATTACCTGGCCTTTTCTAGATGAAGGGCACATATCTTTTGCCATCTAGGTCACTCAATAATGAAACATACCTTAGCTTGAGAACTGCATGCATGTAATTTCCGAAAGGTCAGAACCCTCCCTTTTTCCATGTCCACAACTGCTGACATAAAGTAAATTAGGGAAGGGCCAGGAATTGGTGAATGTTTTTGCTTTTTGTGATTATCATTAGGAAATTGTATGGTTGGAGGCTTTTGGGCCTGTGTTAAGGCTGAGGAATTTCAGCAAAAGCAATGTACACTGTGATATCCTGTTCAATTACGTTAATTTTTCTGTGATTAAAATGCTGATCCAAGCAAAAGCAGATTGTTTGTACTGACACTTTCTCAATCCAACAAAAAGGCTTCTCTGGGGCTTGTTGATTTAAAAAAACTTTTTTGGTGCAGTTGTCCCTCATTGAATACATTGCTTTGCTGATTGTCGCTCCAAAGTCATCAGATACTTTGTAGCCAAAACAACAAAGTACAAACTTGGGGAAGTTCATTTAAACTGATTAGGAATCTGCTAAGACTGATATTTTGAATCCTATACTCAGGTGTGGAGATATTTAAATCTTGGTGGAATATTCAGGAAAGTGATGAGAGAAAGATTAGTGTTAGTGGGAGGACTGAATTATTATAAACTTTAAAAAAAATTGGGCTGTTCAGCCTTGGAAGGAAGGTGACCTTGTGCTCTGCACAATTTACAACACAAACAAGCCATTCAACCCAGCTGGTCAATGCTGGTGTTTATATACCACACAAACATCCTACTGCTATAATTAACTCTTACCCTGCTCTGTGCCCTGTAGACAGAAATACCATCGGATCACTCTTGGTTAACGGTGTTTCATTCACACTTTTGCAAGAGCTCTGAATGCTGGGCCAGAAATACTATGGAAAGAGTAAATTATGAGCACTTAATTCAAACCAAATGCAAAGACTTGCGAACATGGAGTTTAGGGAAGCAAAGCAGAACTTGTATTGTGAAGTTCAATGGGTGGAATGAATTGGGTCAGATAATAAGCAAAGCCTAGAAATTGCCAGGTTAACTGTTCTTGTGCAAGTCTGAATCACAAAATTTGGGACTTTAGATTAATTACATTTCTTGGCCCTGCTTGATCTGCTGAGGATTGTCTGGAGTGAAATTTTGGGTGTTTACTCTCTTGTGCTTTGAGAGCCCTGACTCGCCTGGTTCACCATCCTTGCATCAATGATTTCTGGATTGGAACTATTGTGAAGTTTTCTATTAAAGAACGGTTTCTTTGCAGTGTAGCCCCCTGCTTCCTTTAGTTTTTGTCCATCACATCAAATGTGTTCCTGGTCCTTATAATGCCCACCAATGAGAAACGCTTCTAATTCCCCAATCTAAGACCATCATGGTTTTGTAGACCTCTAACAAATCTGTAGTCCTGTTTTTGCTCAAAGATGATGAGCTCTAAGTTTGTAACCAAAATCCCCTTTGTAAATTTTTTTGTTTACAGTCAACCACCTCATAATTAAATATCCATTAGCTTCCTGTTGTAAAGGAAACAATCTCAGCCTATCATTAACTAAACTCCTGATACGGCAGTACTCTTGTCCTTGTTCCCTTAACTACTTTGAATGTTTTCACTCCCCTCCTGTATTGTGGCAACTAGAATTGTATATAGTTATGGACAGTTTTGCACAACTCGAGGACAACATCCTTGTCTCATTCTATACATCAGCCAATAAAGGAAAGTGTCCCAACTGCCTTTATAATCACAAGTGAGTTGCACTCCAGGGTCCCCCTGTTCCTTGATACTTGTACACAATTTTATCCCCTTACCTAAGAAAGTATAAAGTAGCACTGGAGGCAAAACAAAAGAGATTCACCAGTCTAGTTCCTGGGCTGAGAGGGTTGTCTCTACAGATTAGGTCTGTATTCTTTTGGAGTTTAAAAGAATGAGGGGTGGTATTGAAACATATAATCCTAAGGGGGCATGGCAGGACAGATTTTAAGATGCTTTCACTAGTGAGAGGCTGACATGAGGGGACATAGTTTCAAGGTAAGGGGCCGTTGATTTAAAATAGTTACATAGGAATTTCTTCCTGTAGAGGGGAGTGAATCTTTGAAATTCTCTATCCTGGAAAGTTGCTCCCAGAACACTACGCAAAAAGATGTATTACACTATGTGTTTCGATGTACGTGTGACTAATAAAGATATCTTGTCTTATCATACTTAAAGTGGAGGTAAATAAATATTTGAAAAATTAGAGGGATCGAGGGCTATGGGAATCTAACACAGAGGAGGATTGGGGCCTGGAATGGATAAGTCATGATGTTGAATGGCAGGGTTGCCAGGTGGTCTACTATTTTCTTATGTTTTTGTTCACAATGTCCGTTCTATTCTGTGATGGCTGTTTAAACCCTCTGACTACCACAGCCTATTTAAATAATTTTGCTTTTCATTCTGCATTTCAAAGTGGATAATTTTATATTTCATACACCCATTAGCCATTATCTCACCCATTCACTTAACCTATCATCCCTTCATAGGCTCTTTGTATTCTAAAACTACTTAGCCCACCTATCCCTGTTTCATCAGCAAATTTTGCTACAGTACAGGGGTGTTTTCATCCATGTATGTATAACAATGATCTGTACTGTCCTCTTTCTGTACTCACTAATGTGTGACATTCGGAGTGATCTGGAACCGGAATCCTGTTAATTTTTCCTAGCCCCTAAACTGTCTGCAGTCCCCCCCCCCCCCCCCCGCCTCCTCTATGTAATAAGAAAAAAATTAGATTAATCTCTTAGCTCCCACTATCCACTCCCATAATGTTTAGAGGCTACTCGCTTCCAATAACATCAGCTGCTGATCAGGATACAAGTGAAGCATCCTGGAATTTCCACGTGGCATAGGATATCCATCTGATCAGATTGCAGTGCCGTGCCACATTTTTAGACTATTAGCTACATTTACCAACATTCATTCTGCATGGTTCAGTTGTAGCCTGCTTGCCTTTGATTAAGAAGGTGGTGAGGTCAAATTGCACTCGGAACCATAGCACATAATTAACAGGTAATGCTGTAGAGGATGGTGCATTGTCAAGGTGCTGTCTTGGGGGTTAGACATTAAAATCATGGTCATTTGAGAGGGGAGGAAATCCCATGGCACTGTTGTTGAGAAATCATTCACATATATCCATCATCAAAGTCACTTTTTGAAAAGCTTTGAGTGATTTGATCAACTATTTGTGGGGTACAATGAAGCTATTTGGGATATTGCACAGGATGCTATAGGAATGCAAGTTCTTGCTGATATATGTGACACTCTACATGTTTCAGCTTTTGCTGAAATTAGTAGCTGAAGCTTTGCTGATCTCATTGCATTAGTTTTTTTTCCCCTTTCACTAGACTGAGTAAACAGTTTTGTGATTTGCAGGAAGAGTGTCAGTATCACTTCCAGCACTCCTGACAATGTTTTTGGCTTGTACTGCTGGAGTGGTTGAGTTGAATGCAAGCAATAGAATCCTAGACCTCCAATTTTAAGGACTCCCAAGAGCAAGGTTCTGCTGGACTGTGATCTTGGCTACAATAATTTCGATTTTAGATTTACCTGCATACATTCTTCATGCACCAACCCAGAAGCCAAGGAGGATCAGTGATGGACATGGGAGAATCTCCTGAATTCACTTGAATTTTTCTGGCTTCGTGGTGTTTCCTCCTGTTTTGGCAATTCCTGGAGAAAGTGCATATGTTGCCTGAAGTGAGTTTTTGTTTGGGTGCCTACTTTTCAACCCCCTAAGAAAATCCTGTTTGTACCTGGGCTTTTGTCCACATTGCACTGTAATTATCCTGCTGGGTATTAACCCAGTGATTGACACTCTCCTTTTAAATAAACATGAAGATTTTGTTTGGTTTCCTTTTTTCCCCTCTTGTAGTTTTTATCTCATTGATAAAATCACAAAGGAGTTGGGTCTTTCATTTGTTTTGTTGAATGGATTGGAATGCAATTTGCAAAGGGGATTTCCCCCCTCAGTTTTTGTCTATTAACTGCCCTTGATGGCTTTTGGTTATTGCTATCTTAAGCCTCAATAATGGATGTCAGCAAGCTATTTGATCAAAATGAGAAGATCCCAATCAAGACATTTCCATTAACTCTGCTGGTTGCAGTTTTTAATGGTATTATGTGAAGTAGTGAACAAGCTGGTGTAAACCCAACTTTCTGAGGGGAACACTTCTCACAAATTAAATTGTGATATGAATAGGGAGACACTCATGTATGCAGTACCCCTTATTTCTCAAAACAAATGTTACATAGACATAAATGGGTGAAACAGTCTGCTTTGACTGGAATTTAATACGTCTGGAGTAGAACAGTGCACTCAGGAATCACATTGCTGCGTAGCTGTCTTTTTTCATTGAGGTGACTTTGCAACCAACTGGTGAATGCCCATTGTTCTGCTTTGCCAGCTTTAGTTGAGGGATTACTGTTTCCTGTTGTCTATATCAACATTTCTTTTGTTTATGGATTGCTGATATTCCTGGAGACGATATCCAAACTCTGAAGAATGTCGACACAAGACTGTGGATGCTGGAATCTGAAGCAACAAACAATCTGCTGGAGGGACTCTGGGTCGAGCAGCGTCTGTGGGAGGAAAGAAATTGTTGACATTTTGGGTCAAAACCCTGCATCAGAACTGAAGAATCTGTCCGTGAATGGGGTGTGTAGGCAAATGCACAATGCTAGTGAAGTAACTCCCTTGACATGTCTGTCCATAAGTAGAAACAGGAGTAAGCCATTTACTGCCCTTGTGCCTGCTCTGCCATTCAATAAGATTATTATTGATACCTTATCTCAGCAACACTTCTGCACTGACTCCACATTCTTTGATCCTATTAACATGCAAAAATCATCACTTTATCTTGATACTTGGCAACTGAGTCTCAGCAACCCTTGGGTCAATAATTCCAAAGATTTACTGCCCTCTGGATGAAGAAAATTGTTCTCACCTCAGTCTTGAATGGCCCTCCTTCTATTTTGGGACTTTGATTCCTCGTTCCTCTGCCTTGACTTGTTCAATAGACCAGTTGGGTATGTTGTATGTTATATATTATGGAGGGGCCTAGGGGGTTTGCATAATTGCACTGAATCCAATGGAATTGGGTGAAGATGTTAGGGCAATACATGAAATTTGTTAATCAATTTTGGCATTGTTTGCTTTTAAGGAAACTTCAGTAGCTTTAGTTTCATGGATTTAAAAAGTTGATATAACTCTGGTAGGGTAGTAATAGGGATCAGGTGACATAGATCATTGGAGCAAACCAGCTGATTTCCTGTTTTTTTTCTAGCTGTTATGGACCTAGTTCTTTTGCTGGGTTTTGATTGTGCTTACTTCAGGTTGATTTGTATTCCTCAATTTGGAAAAAAAACTTAAACTTAGCTCATCTTAAGCTGTTGACATTAGGAGTATTTTGTGTAAAACTGACTGTTATTCCATAGTGACAACATAAATCAATGGTGAACATCCCTGTTTTTCTCTCCACATTTATCAGAATAAGAATCTCATAATGCCATGTGATGTACATTTTCACAAATTTAGATGTCTCCAGCTAGTTAATAGTGGAGCTAAGAACAAAAACTGGCTGGTCTTAGTGGGCAGGTAGAGGACAATACATGGTTAATATACTTTTGTATGTTTAATTGTTAAGTATGCAATGTTTCTGTAATTTTATGTTCTCAAACTGCTTCCTCTGTCGTGGACCAGTAACCACAGAATTTAGATGGAGAAAGTTTGTAATTGTTTTGCCATAGTTTTAATATCCTTTTGTTTTTAAGTTCTTCGGTGTTTTCCTATTCCTCTCTCTCTGGTCAGTGGTGACCCTGAAGTACTGATTTGGTAGCAGTTATTACACTGGTATATCAAAGTTAAATTCCTACTTGTTAGAGATGGTCATTGCCTGACAGTTGTGTTGTATGAATGTCAATTGCCACTTTACCATTCAAGTTAAAAGGTTGTTCTGTTTTTGCTGCATTGAGTGCTTTCAGAGGAACTGTGACAGAAACCAAACCTATGCAGTGAACATCTCAACTTCTGCCCTAATGGGATGGAAGGTCACTCATGGAAAAAAGATGATGGTGGCTAGGGCACTATCCAAACAAACTTCTGCAGCAGTGTCTTGTAGTTTAAATGATCAGCCCCAGTTGCCTTTTGTGTTACATAGAAACATAGAAAACCTACAGCACAATACAGGCCCTTTGGCCCACAAAGTTGTGCTGAACATGTCCCTACCTTAGAAATTACTAGGCTTACCCATAGCTGTTTATTTTTCTCAGCTACATGTACCTATCAAAAAGTCTCTTAAAAGACCCTATCATATCCGCCTCCACCACCATTGCCGGCAGCCCATTCCACGCACTCACCACTCTCTGAGTAAAAAAACTTACCCCTGACATCTCCTCTGTACCTACTCCCCAGCACCTTAAACCTGTGTCCTCTTGTGGCAACCATTTCAGCCCTGGGAAAAAGCCTCTTGACTATCCACACGAGCAACGCCTCTTATCATCTTACACACCTCTCATCCTCCGTCGCTCCAGGAGAAAAGGCTGAGTTCCCTCAACCTGTTTTCATGAGGCATGCTCCCCAATCCAGGCAACATCCTTGTAAATCTCCTCTGCAACCTTTCTATGGCTTCCACATCCTTCCTGTAGTGAGGTGACCAGAACTGAGCACAGTACTCCAATGGGGTCTGACCAGGGTCCAATACAGCTGCAACATTACCTCGGCTCCTAAATTCAATTCCACAATTGATGAAGGACAATACACTGTATGCCGCCTTAACCACAGAGTCAACCTGCGCAGCTGCTTTGAGCGTCCTATGGACTCGGACCCCAAGATCCCTCTGATCCTCCACACTGCCAAAAGTCTTACCATTAATACTATATTCTGCCATCATATTTGACCTATCAAAATGAACCGCTTCACACTTATCTGGGTTGAACTCCATCTGCCACTTCTTGGCCCAGTTTCGCATCCTATCTATGTCCCGCTGTAACCTCTGATGGCTCTCCACACTATCAACAACACCTCCAACCTTTGTGTCATCAGCAAACTTACTAACCCATCCCTCCACTTCCTCATCTAGGTCATTTATAAAAATCACAAAGAGATCCCTGAGGTACACCACTGGTCACCGACCACCATGCAGAATATGACCCGTCAACAACCACTCTTTGCCTTCTGTGGGCCAGCCAGTTCTGGATCCACACTGCAATGTCCCCTTGGATCCCATGCCTCCTTACTTTCTCAATAAGCCTTTCATGGGGTACCTTATCAAATACCTTGTTGAAATCCATATACACTACATCTACTGCTCTTCTTTCATCAATGTGTTTAGTCATATCCTCAAAAAATTCAATCAGGCTCATAAGGCAGGACCTGCCCTTGACAAAGCCATGCTGACTATTTCTGATCATGCATAATTATATACCTCTCCAAATGTTCATAAATCTTGCCTCTCAGGATCTTCTCCATCGACTTACCAACCACTGAGGTAAGACTCACCAGTCTATAATTTCCTGGGCTACCTCTACTCCCTTTCTTGAATAAAGGAACAACATCCGCAGCCCTCCAATCCTCCAGAACCTCTCCCGTCCCCATTGATGATACAAAGATCATCGCCAGAGGCTCAGTAATCTCCTCCCTTGCCTCCCACAGTAGCCTGGGGTAGATCTCATCCAACTTATCCAACTTGATGCTTTCCAAAAGCTCCAGCACATCCTCTTTCTTAATATCTACATGCTCAAGCTTTTCAGTCTGCTGCAAGTCATCACCACAATCACCAAGATCCTTTTCCATAGTGAATACTGAAGTATTCATTAAGTACCTCTGCTATTTCCTCCAGATCCATACACACTTTCCCACTGTTACACTTGATAGATCCTATTCTTTCACGTCTTATCCTCTTGCTTTCCACATACTTGTAGAATGCCTTGGGGCTTTCCTTAATCCTGCCCGCCAAGACCTTCTCATGGCCGCTTCTGACTCTCCTAATTTCCTCCTTAAGCTCCTTCCTGTTAGCCTTATAATCTTTCAGATCTCTAACATTGCCTATCTCTCTGTACCTTTGGTAAGCTTTTCTTTTCTTGACTAGATTTATTATAGCCTTTGTACACCACGGTTCCTGTACCCTATCATAACGTACCTATGCAGAACTTCACACAAATATCCCCCGAACATTTGCCACATTTCATCCATACTTTTCCTGAGAACATCTGTTCCCAATTTAAGCTTCCAATTTCCTGCCTCAGAGCCTCATAATTCCCCTTATTCCAATTAAACGCTTTTCTAATATGTCTGTTCTATCTCTCTCCAATGCTGTTGTAAAGGAGATAGTGATCATAATTCTGTCTCCAAAATGCTCTCCCACGGAGAGATCTGACACCTGACCAGGTTCATTTCCCAATACCAAATCAAGTAGTCTCTCCTCTTGTAGGCTTATCTACATATTGTGTCAAGAAACCTTCCTGAACACACTAACAAACTCCTCCCCATCTAAACCCCTTGCTCTAGGGAGGTGCCAGCTGATATGTGGAAAATTAAAATCTCCCATCACGACGACTGTTATTATCACACCTTTCCAGGATCTGTTTCCCTATCTGCTCCTCGATATCCCTGTTACTATTGGGTGGCCTATTTAAAAAAACACCCAGTAAAGTTATTGACCCTTCCTGTTTCTAATCTTCACCCACAGAGACTCCGTAGACAGTCCCTCCATGACGTCCACCTTTTCTGCAGCTGCGACACTATCTCTGATCAACAGTGCCACTCTCCCACCTCATTTGCCTCCCTCCCTGTCCTTTCTAAAGCATCTAAAACCTGGCACTTGAAGTAACCATTCCTTTCCCTAAGCCATCCAAGTCTCCGTAATGGCCACCACATCATAGCTCCAAGTACTGATCCACACTCTAAGCTCATCCGCTTTGTTCACAATACTCCTTGCGTTTAAAATAGACACATCTCAAACCGTCGGTCTTAGCGCATCCCTTCTCTATCACCTGCCTATCCTCCCTCTCACACTGTCTACAAGCTTTCTCTATTTGAGAGCCAACAGCCTCTACCCCAGTCTCTTTAGTTTGGTTCCCACCCCTCAAAAATTCTAGCTTAACTTCTCCCCAGTAGCCTTAGCAAACCTCCCCGCCAGGATATTGGTCCCCCTGGGATTCAAGTGCAACCTGTCCTTTTTTTTTGTACAGGTCACACCTGCCCCAAAAGAGTTCCCAATGATTCAGAAATCTGTATCTCTGCCCCCTGCTCCAATCCCTCAGCCACGCATTTATCCTCCACCTCATTCTATTCCTATACTCACTGTTGCGTGGCACAGGCAGTAATCCTGCGATTACTACCTTTTGCAGTCCTGCTTCTCAACTTCCTTCCTAATTCCCTGTAGTCTTTTTTCAGGACCTCATCCCTTTTCCTACCTATGTCGTTGGTACTAATACGTACCATGACCTCTGGCTCTCCCTCCCACTGCAGGATATCTTGGACACGATCTGAAACATCCCGGACTCTAGCACCTGGAGGCAAACTACCATCCGAGTTTCTTTCCTGCGTCCACAGAATTGCCTGTCTGACCCCCAAACTACAGAGTCCCCTATCACTACTGCCTTCCTCTCCCCTTCCCTACCCCCTTCTGAGCCACAGGGCCGGACTCTGTTGTTTCCCCCAGGTAGGCTGTGTCTCCACCCCCCCCCCCCCCCCCCCCCCCGCCACAGTACTCAAGCAGGAGTACTTATTGTCAAGGGGTACAGCCACAGGGTACTCACTAGTATCTGACTCTTCCCTGTCCCTCTCCTGGACTGTGACCTACTTGTCTGTATCCTGTGGCCCTGGTGTGACCACCTGCCTATAAACTCCTTTTCTATCACCTCCTCACTCTCCCTGACCAGACAAAGGTCATCGAGCTGCATCTCCGGTTCCCTAATACAGTCGGTTAGGAGCTGCAGCTTGACGCACTGGGTGTAGATGTGGCCTTCCGGGAGGCTGGGAGACTCCAGGACCTCCCACATCTGACACGGACCACAGAAAACCGGCCTCACACTCATACTACTTCCTTTCCGCAATTAGCACAGGTAAATGTACCTCGCCTCGCCCATTACCTCCCAAGCCTGTTGAGCCAAAGCCCTCTCACTCTGCTACCTCTCACTCTGCTGCCCACTCTGAACGCTGCCCGTTGATATGGCGGTCTTCTTTTTGAACCTCTCCCACTCTACTGGCTGACGTCACGCACCTGTGTGAAGATGGGTCGCTCCACCAATCAGCTTCAAGTTGTTATCTATGATAATTGATTAACTTTCTCTCCACTTGCATGAATTAAATTTTACTAGGCTCCTTGATGCTACATTGGCCACATGTTGCCTTAGGGTCTTTGTGTTCTTTGGTACCTGGATTGAGAAAAGCCTCTGGAGTGGTAATTAGCAGTATTGAATTAGCTCTGGTTTTTGTGATCTAGATGTACTTTGACAGTTTACCAAATGTCAGAGGCCAGACGTACAGCTTGTTCTGGAGCGTAAGTACTCAGCATTAGCCATGTTGTTTTTGGATCCGATATGCTTGCCCATATCTAATAAGCGTAGCTATTTCTTGATATTGTAGGGACTGAATTGAATTTTTAGAATTATTTTGAAGAATCTTCTTTGGGGATCTCAGCAAGAGTCAAGGTGGATCATCCATTCAGTGCTTCAGTCATAGATGGTAACAAATGCTTCAGCCTTGCCTTTTGGACATAACCAGAGCTCCACCATTGTTGTTGTGCACAATACTCATTGAACTTTTCCCTCTTTAATTGTCTGCTGCCATTCATCACTGCAGCTCTAAAGATTTGAATTTATCTGTTCATTGCTGGATCAGGTTTGTGTGTAGCATGATTTTCCTGCTATTTAGCATGCTCATCGTTCTAAGTTGCATATTTAGAAGGTGAGCACCTTGTAAAATATTTCTGGTGCTGTCGGCATGCTTTTCCACATACAATCAGTGTTGCAACCTAGCTTGATCATCATGGTAGAGTAAGAGATGTGCTGAGTCAGGAATACATTGTTGCTGCTAATGACGCATAGGCATTGGATGCCCATTTCTGACCAGTTGGATCTGTTCCGAATGTTGATTCCACTCAATGCAATGGATGATGTCTTTGGTGTGAGAAGGATTGTTACTCCTACCATTGTGGGAAGAAGATGCAGTTGGGTTGATAAAGTCAACAGGTTTATAAACTAGGTTGGTTTTCACCACCTGCTGCACATCCAGTCTGAATACCACATTCTTCAGGACTTGTCCAATTCAATCAGTGATGGTAATCAAACTGAAAATGAAGGAAATCTGAAATAAAATTCTAGAAACACTCAAAGTCAGGCAGCATCCGTGGAAAGAGAATCATTAATTTTTGGATCCAAGTCTTTTCAGCAGCAATCAGTGATGACAGTACCTGGCCACTCTTAGTGATGAACATTGAACTCCACCCATTCAGAGTGCATTCTGTGTGGTGTTCTACATGGTTTGATAGAAAAACAATCCAGATGATTACTCTCTCTCCTTGCTGTTATGTTTTTACCTGATAATTCGTGGGGTTGAGAGTCAGTGAGGATTTCCAGGCTCCTACGTTGGAACTATCTACCACTGTTCTGGAGCATCTGATGGGCTTTCCTGCTAAAGAGACAGGATGAACTCTGGTGTCATGACAGACAGACGATTTGGGGCATGCATGAGAGTATGATTCGGTGTATAACCATAGCAAAAGAAGGCTGTCACACAGTCCAGTCAAATATTTTGATATGTTCCCAGCTTTTCATGATTTTGCAGGATGGACTGGTTTGTGTGTGCCTTTGACTTCAATCCCTGGTTTTCCACCTTGCATATTCACAATTGTTGTGATATGACATGTTGTTTCAATCACTTCATAGGAGAGGTAAAATTCAAACCTATTGGTGTGGGTCTAGAATAACATCAGTCTGGTTATGGATGATAGATATTCTTTCCCCAAGAACATCATCTTTTTTATGGCATTTGAAGTTTCATAGTTTTCATTCCTGATGCTTTTATTCCACGTTATTTAATTGACTGCATTTAAATTCCTTGAGTACTGAGGGAGCATTTGAATACGTGTTTCAGAATCGTTAGCCCAGCTCTCTAGGGCTGCATGCCACAGATGCTGTTTTCCTTCAGTGCCCTGCAGGATTCACAACTGTAAGATCTCTGCTCGTCGATTTCTCTTATCCAAGGCATCCTGATTTGGTGCTTTCAGTTTCCCAGAAACAAACAATATCTCCACACAAAAACCAAGGTCAAAACCATTGCCTGAAATAGTTCAAGATTCAGGAACAACTACTTCCTTGAATAATTGGTTCTTGAATCAACTGGCATAACCCTAATCACTACAGTTTAGCAACACTGACCACTTCACTTTGATCACTGAAATTGACTTTTTTTGTTCTAATTGTGTATAATTGTTTAACTTGGCCTTTTCTCATGAATGCTGTTTATATGGTGCTATGTGCTGTGATGCTGCTGCAAGTAAACTTTTCATTGCGCCTGTACATACATGTATTTGTGAATATGACAAATTGAACTTTGACTCAACTTTGACTTTAGTTGAGTCTTGCCTTCCTGATGGACTACTTTGTTTCTCTCAGTACTGCATCGCACTGTTGTCCATTTCCTGTAGTTACGCATGTTGTATCACCCTGCATATGCTTCAAGTAACTTCATTTCATTTAATATCTTCTGTTCAGCCTAACACTACCCATAATTAAATTATTGGAACATATACTGCATCCCTTTAATGAATACATTTTAATATTTGTTTGGCATTTGCTTCTGAATGTTGGCTGAGATCATAAACAATCAAATTGTAATTAATGGTGTACAGTAGATAACTCATGAAATAGGGAGCAGAGGAGGTGAAAGGTTGTGGAGATGTGGAAGATGGTGGCTGTTCAAGCTTCCTTAACCTATCAAGTGATGACTAGATAGTGGCCTCCTTCCACTTTGAAAAATTCTTTACACAAATTCTCCAATAAATTTTTTTTGAAGTCAGATTTACAAAAGTCAAATACTCTGGAACTGGGGGGGGGGCCCTCTTTAGGTCCAGGGTGCTTGTATGACAAACCTCTCAACTTGAACATTCATTGCATTCCCCTCTTTTACAAATATCTCTCTCCTTGGGTAGGGAGGCTAGGCCTACACATAATATTCCAGATGTGGTCTTATTGGTACCTATTATTAAATGTGGTAAGGTGTTCCTTAAAACTTAATTGTTTAACTAACCTTCTGGTCATTTATACTGATGTCTGCTGAAGCTGTCTTTGTTTTTATTATTAACATTCTTGCACACACACAAGTTTTATTACTTTAAAATGGACCCTATAGGAGTAGTTGTTGACCACTGTATTATGTATTTTGGTACAAATAAAATGCTATGAAATAACTATCCAATAGCTGGGTACAGTGATATTGTAGGCTTGGGTAGTTTTTGTATCCACAGGGCTGAGTCCCATGTTATGGATTGTTCTAACTTACTTGTTAAAGCAAACTGGTACGCAGTTGCTCTTTGTAATTACATCACTGAAAGTCTACTCTCTTGCATTTATCCAACCTTCCTCTTAGTTTGGGAGAGAGGGTTTCACGTGTTTTGTTTGGAAATAAACATTGGTGATGATTTAGAGGAGAACTGTACACTTTAGTGAAGTACCATGGCGTCTTTTAAATCTGCTTGTGAAGGCCAGGTGGAGCTTGGGGTTATTCTCTCATCTGAAGGATACTTCAGAGATTGCAGCACACTCGATGCTGTACTGGTGTGTCAGCTTAGAGCTTTATGTTCAGATCTCTCTGGAAGCGTACTTGAATCACAGCCTTCTAACTCCTGGCAGGGATCCTTTTTCCCTGATTCATTGTTGACACTGATGTTGGAACTAAACATGGAAAATGTTGAAGATTCACTTGGAGATGCAAATATGAACATTCAATTTTAGGCTCTTACTTTTTGTAATGGAAAGATTGAAATGTTTGGAAGTGTTTAAAATGAGAAGATGGGACAAAGACTATTTCCAGTTATTTGGTGGGAGTGGTAGGGTAATGAAGCACAAAGCAACAAAGATACAAACTTCCGTGAGAGATTTAGGAAGGAAAAACCTACCAAATATTGAAAGGCCTGGCTAGAGTAGATGTGGAGAGGATGTTTCCCGTAGTAGGAGAGTCTAGGACCAAAGGACACAGCCTCAGCGTAGGAGGATGTCCCTTTAGAACAGAGATGTCAGTGGGTGGTGAATCTGTTGAATTCATTGCCACAGACAGCTGTGGAGGCCAAGTCATTGGGTATATTTAAAGCGGAGATTGATAGGTTATTGATTAGTAAGGGGGTCAAAGGTTACAGGGAGAAAGCAGGAGAATGGGGTTGAAAGGGCAAAATAAATCAGCCATGATTGAATGTGGGAGTAGATGCGAAGGGCCGAAAGGCTTCAGTCTGTTCCTATGTCTTATGGTCCATACATCAATGCTCCTAAGAGTCCTGATATTTGCTGCTCACTTTCCTCTTGCATTTGACCTCCCCAAAGTGCAACATCCCTCACTTGTCTGGCTTAAACGCCATCTGTCATGTTTCTGTCCACATTTCCAGTTAGTCTGCATTATTCTGAATCCTTTGACAACTTTCCTCCCTATCCACAACTAATGGAACAAGGAAGGCTCTGGCTGACTACCCGAGCATGGCAGGTGCTGGATGTATTGCTAAATTTGATAGTTATTTAAGACAGCAAGGAAGTGTTTTGTTCAACGATCTGAAGATGGAATAGCCTGTTGTGTGGACTGATTTGTAAGAAATCCATAAATACAGTGGGAAATGGTGGAATGCACCATGTGATTTGAACCTAGTGAAATAATTTTTTTTAACTCTTAACATTTTCCAGGAGCTAAATTACAGTGAAGCTGCTTTGAATTCCCTTTCATTTGAACTGTTCTTTGCCTTGGTTAACAGGCTGTATTAGTAGGTCATCTCAAAATTTGTTTCAGTTCCTGTGATCCCATGCCATTTTAATGTCCCTGTAAAATGGCCTTTTCTGACCAGCTCAGATAGAACCATAGAACAATACAGGCCCTTTGGCCCACCATGTTGTGCTGCCCTTCAAACCACACCTAAGACTATCTAAATAGAACCATAGAAAATAGATGCCTGTACTTTTAAAAACTCATAACTTTTCACATAGGCTGCAGGTTCTGAGGCAAATCATTAGCATCGGGGAACTTAAAATCTTATCTGCACTTAATAAGAGTTGAGAATAAGAATTCCTTCACCCTAAGCACTCATGGTGCATTTGGTTTGTCCCAGTGCCTGTGCATTTCATATTTCAATATATTAAGTGTTCAAGTTATTGGTCAAATATTTCAGTGGTACTGATGTTTTTGTTTCTTTAGGAATGGCACCAGTATGATTTCGCTCATCATTCCTCCCAAAGACCAGATCTCACGAGTAGCAAAGATGTTGGCGGATGAGTTTGGCACTGCTTCAAACATCAAATCTCGAGTGAATCGTCTGTCTGTACTGGGAGCCATTACGTCTGTGCAGCAGCGTCTTAAACTATACAACAAAGGTCAGTCTTCATCCACAAAACTTTCCTTTGAGTTGGTTTGTCTCATGAAGTGATTGCCTGAACATGGTAGTTACCTTTTGTGTTGGAAGTTCCTCGTGTGGTTTAATAGGTGAAATGCAACTAGCCTCAGTCTTCAATTGAGTGTTCTCAACCTGGTGGTTATTCATTCAGTGTACACAATTTGCCAAATCAGTTAAATTTAGAATGAGCAGAGACATTTGAAGTAAATGATTAAAGCCTGTGACGGATGAGAAATCGTGAAAAATAAGTTGGGGCTGAGTTGGAAAAATCTACAAAGTAATGGACAACTGACTGCAAAGGAGTAGAAATATTGAAAAGAAAGGAATGCAGAAAATTTAATGGATGTAATTGGCTGAAGAAAAATTAAGTTCTTTGCTAATCCGGCAGCTTGTGTGTGCTGCAGCCATTCCATAATCAGTGTTCTTGTGCAGTCTGAAATATTAATGTATCACTGATGAGGTTCATAAAAGCAAATATTCAGTGTATATAATGACACTTATTGTAACCACTGGAATGAGGGATAATTCTACAGAAGTATACTATTTAAACTGTTTTACTAGGCCACAGTTCTCTCATATGGGTTGGGAAACAAGGGCAGGAGGAGCAAGGTAACTTGATCAGGTGAGTTTAGAGTACATTATTTCCCTTGAGTGTTGATTGTAGTACCAGGGTTAAACCAGTATGTCAGTGGCACTGGGGTCAACTTGCCCTCCACAGGAATGGGAAGTTGGAAAGTTCATTGAGGCTCCGAGGAGGAACTGCATGTTGTCTTCCTTGGTGATTTGGAATTGAGGAGATAGTTGTTCCTGCCTTGACTGTAACAAACTTTGTTTCATAGTCTTGCAGTTCCAGCCATCCTCTTGTCTTGAGCCTGAAAATAGACCATTTACAATCTCATGTCAGATTTGATCTCAGACCAGATCATGCTTTATGATTTCGTTGGTTGTTGGTGCTGGGAAAAGGCTCCCCATCCATAATTGCTAGAGACTTGAATGGCAGTTCAGAGTGCATTCAAGAGCATACCACCTTGTGGGATTCGAGTAGTACGTTGCCTTTTGGATAAGTATGTGTGATTCCTCCCTGAAGAATGTCAGTGAGCAAGTTGAGTGTTCACAAAATTTTAGGTTGTTTTATGATTACTAGTATGGGAATGAGCTTTTTTGCTTGGCTGTTGTGCTGGATTGCTTGTCCAGGCCTCTGGGTCTTGAGTCAAGTTGTTTACTTTTGTATTACTATCCACAGAACTTCCTTTCCTGTGACTTTACCTGACCCTTGCCATAAACTACCTCCTCACCATTGCCTCTGCTCATCTGCTGAAACCCTCATCTGTAATTTTGTTGCCTCTACACTAAACCGTTTTCCACCCAGCTGGCTGGTGTATCTCCTAAGTAAGTTTGTGGTGGTCTAAAATTTGCTCCCTTGTTCTCGTTGGCCTATGTTGGCTCGTTTTAAGCCATAATTGATTTTTAAATCTTCATACTTGTTACCAACTTACTTCTCCCCATCTCAGTAATCACTTCCATGCCCATACCCCACAAAAAAGTGTACTTAGATGCAACAACTTGGGCACTTTCCAATTTAATTGCTGTAGCACTGGTAACTTCGCATTCTGTTGCTAAGTCCTAATCTGGAATTTCTCCCCTAATCCTCACTGGCCCTCTACCTTTCCTCCTCAGAACCTATCCATGTGAGGCCATTAGTGACTTGTACCAATATCACTTTGTGCTGCTTGCTCACTTAATACCTCTGCACATCTGGAATCCTTTGTACCAGGGTAGTGTGAGTGCTCAGTTCTTGAATATACTGGAAATTAAAATAGATTTTTGAACACTGAAGGAATTGAGACCCAAGGATAACAAGTGGAAATTGGACTTGTGCAGGACTGGGTCATAATTTTGTTGGTAGAACTGGCTGAAGAAAATAAAATGATGCACATGTTTCAGGTATGAATGTATGTCAAACTTTTTTTTGACAGCGCTCTAGTCGCCATAAGACACAATAGAAATGCTGGTTGTTGGTAGTGGCTCTAGAGGTAAATAAAAGGAAACAGGATATTTTTAATATGGTTTTTGAATAATTATGTAAGGGGGAGAGCTGTTACTTTAAACTTTAATACTTGTTCTTTACTATGTTTCTGTAGTACCACCTAATGGTTTGGTTGTCTACTGTGGAACAATTGTAACAGAAGAAGGCAAAGAAAAGAAAGTTAACATTGATTTTGAGCCCTTCAAACCAATTAATACATCGTTATATCTCTGTGACAACAAATTTCATACGGAGGTAAGTCAATGCACTTGACAGTTATTTACTTTACAGTGCATGGTCTAACTCCTGAGCTGTGGCCCAGTTGTGATCATTAGCTCATAGCCTCTTTTCCAAAAAAAATTAATATTGTAGTTAATTTCTAGTGCAGCCTATTTATTTCAGATTGCCATGGAAAATAGTACACCATATACCTTTTCCAGTGTCCTGTATTAGGTGCTCACAATATTAGTGGTCTCTACGTTGGAGCAAACATACAGGGTGACCACTTGTAAAACATGTCTTTAGTTCACAAGGGTAACTCTTAGTTTCTCTTCAGGAAGTGTCCATTCTCACTCTGATCTCTCTGCTTTTTAGCTTCTTGCACTTTTCCAATGAAGTCCAATGTAAGCCTGAGGAACAGCATCTCCTGAATGGGTACAGCCCCAAGACTGGACATGGAATTCAATGGTTTCAGATAACCAGCCTTTCCAATTTGTATCACAACTGGCTCATTCTGATGAAAGATATTCAGCTGTTATTTAATTCTGTTTTTGTCTTCATCGTTGCTGCCTGACCTGCTGAATATTTCTGGTATTTTGTGTTTTTTATTTCAGGTTTCCAGCATCTGCAGTGTTTGTTTCTCCATGATTTTGTTTCTCTTTTATTCCAGTACTTTTTTTTTCTCCCTTATTTCCATTTTCTTCTTTGCATCTCCATCAGACAGATCACCTGTGATTAACAAAGTGTCACCACCTCTTAGTAAGCACTGCCACCATTGTTTGGACTCCAGCCTATTACTCCAGACATCTCCTTTGTTATCTCCCACCCTGTCCCTCTATCTGAAATTTAAAACATGTTTGATTTCTAATTTTGCCAGTTCTGAGAAGTGTTGTGGACCTCAAGCAGTAATTCTTTTTCTACAGATGCTGCCTGACCTGCTGACTAGTACCAACACTGTTTTGGTTTCAAAGATTTTTTTCAAATGTATATGTAAATCATTTCTCAGCTATTAGAATGAATGGATGAAAAATCATTTCCAATGTGTATAAAAGCTCCTTATTTAATTTTCTTGATCTATTGTCATATCAGTGCAGACATGTATCTCAACATTGATATTTTTGCAAGTTTGAATAAGCAAAATGTCTACCAGGGAAACCTGTTCTTTTTTTTCCTTCTTCCCCCTCTCTTTCTCCACCCCCACCACCCCCCCGCCCCCCCCCCCCCCCCCCCCAGCTCTTTCAAGTGACAGCTGCTTGAGGAAAGTGCTTGTTGAGATTCTGAAATGTAGAGGAAATGCTACATTTTAATACTATCTGTTTTTCGGAAATTTTTCTGCATTCATACGACCTCTGACATTTGAAGTGCTCCGATTTACTTGCTCCTAAGAACAAGAAAGCATTCTGTTGGAGCTTAAACTAATTATGTAATTTTGTATTGTTTTCATGGTTGCAGTATATTAAAAATAGCACTTGAATTGCTTATCATAAGCTCTGTGTTAGCATCCAGATAATTTGCTTTTGTGTATTGATAGGGTGAGAACGAAATGTTCATCATGCCTGGGGGGGGGGGGGGGGGGGTTCTAATACTCTTCATCCACGTCTAATAGAGTAGGTGAGTCCTTGATTGAAAGGTGGCAATAAATCTGCATTCCTTCAGTATTGCACTAGGTGCCTGCCCAGACTTTGAGCTTGCTGTTTTGGAGCAGAATATGAACCTTCACTCAGGAGATGAGATTATTATTAAACCATGGGTGCACCATCTGTAGGTTGAGATGTGAGAGCTTGGTTGTTTGACAACTCTTTCTGCTAACTGAGATCAACAGCCCTTCTGATCTTCCATTAGCTGCTGTTAAATGAGACTTGAGCCTGGCCTCTTACACAAGAACTTCCATGGTTATTTTCCATGTTAAAATTGCTAATGTAAGTATTTTTTTTCCTCTTGAAAGGCTCTTACTGCACTTCTGTCAGATGACAGCAAGTTTGGGTTCATCGTAATTGACGGTACTGGAGCTTTGTTTGGTACTCTACAGGGAAACACACGAGAAGTACTACACAAATTCACAGTGGATCTACCAAAGAAGCACGGTATGGGCAGAGCTGTTAGTTTCTACAGATTCCCCGCAGCCCCTCAATATTTCAATATCTGAATTTGTTTCTGTGTTTGTTAAGTTTAACATGCATTCTGCTACTCTATAATTGAACCCCTTGCTTAGAAGCCAAGAATCCCAGCATCTTATCCCAGTGGCCATCTTTTTTATTAGGTTTAAAGAAAGTATTACCTGAATGTTGGATTGGTGAAGGTATGGAAGGGTAATGGAACCAGTCCCAATCTTGTCCCACCTCCTTTCACATACCAGCAGCTTCCAGGTAGAACTATTTGTGTGTTATCAAGAGAAGGTTACAATGGTGACTTCCTATGTATCACTCCAGCCCTGTGATCTTTTGGCCAAAGTCCACCAATTCTATTGCAAAGATTTACTGGTCCCAAACAACATGATTAAGGTTTAAATATGTGTCTACACCACATTGGTTAGGGCATTTGTTACTTATGAACATAAAATGATTTTTTTGTAATTATATATTTTAAAATATCAAGCATACCATTCAGAATCAGCGCAGGAACCCTACTGAGGGACATTGTAGAGATTTTGTGTTCTGAAGTTCATATTGATGAGCTTGTGTAGTTTTTAAAAAATCCTTGACTGACCTTGAAATTGAATGTTAATGATCTCAATCTGAGGAAGGACCAGGTAGGTATGCATTTCAGTCCATGTAGCATAAGATAAGATGTATCTTTATTAGTCACATGTACATTGAAACACAGTGAAATGCATCTTTTGCATAGAGTGTTCTGGGGGCAGCCTGCAAGTGTCGCCACACTTCCAGCGCCATGGTAGCATGTCCACAACTTCCTAACCCGTACGTCTTTGGAATGTGGGAGGAAACCAGAACACCCGGAGGAAACCCACGCAGACGCAAGGAGAACATACAAACTCCTCACAGACAGCGGCGGGAATTGAACCTGGGTCGCTGGTGCTGTAATAGCATTACGCTAACTGCTACACTACCATGCTTGCCCTCAAAGGACTGTTTCCTCAGATAGCTATGTGTATCATTATATACACACAGCTGTGTATGCCTGTTTTATGCATCATTGGCTTGTATTGTGTCATGTACTTGTATCTAAACAGAAACGTGCCCCTGAGTTGGTATGAAGGTGCAACAGTTTTTTTGCTGTGGTGACATTCATCCACTTGCCTTTTTTTTTTTTGCTGCCTGATGTCTGTAGTGAAGTATAATATCCCAAGGAACAAAGTGAAAGATTTATTAGAGTTTTGGAAACTAGGAAATTATACACTTGTTAGGTTTTTGTCATTATGGGAATCTCTTTTTAGGGACAGTGTGCGAGTACATTTGGATAGATATGAGTCAGTTAGTCAGAGCCAGCATGGATCAGTAAAAATCAAGTATTGTTTGATATTCAAGGAAGTAACAAATGTAATGTAACAAATGTAGCTTTTATAAGTTGTGGGATCGAGTTTAAGAGCCGCGAAGTGATGATGCAGCTTTACAAAACTCTAGTTAGACCACACTTAGAGTACTGTGTTCAGTTTTGGTCGCCGCATTATAGGAAGGATGTGGAGGCGTTGGAGAGGGTGCAGAGGAGATTTACCAGGATGCTGCCTGGATTAGAGCGTATGGAATATGAGCACAGGCTTAAGGTGCTAGGGCTTTATTCGCTGGAAAGGAGGAGGATGAGAGGAGATATGATAGAGGTATATAAAATATGGAGAGGAATAGATAGAGTAGACAGCCAGCGCCTCCTTCCCAGGGCACCAGTGCTCAAGATGAGAGGGCATGGCTTTAAGGTTATGGGTGGGAGGTTCAGGGGAGATGTTGGGGGGGTTTTTCACCCAGAGAGTGGTTGGTGCATGGAATACACTGCCTGGGGTGGTGGTGGAGGCAGATACATTGGACAGGTTCAAGAGTTTGTTGGATAGGCACATGGAGGAATGTGAGATAGAGGGATATGCGGGAGGAAAGGGTTAGATGGTGTGAGGGTGGTTTGATGGACGGCACAACATGGTGGGCCGAAGGGCCTGTTTTGTGCTGTATGGTTCTATGGTAATGGGATTTGGTGTGAATGTTAATAAGGACTTGAAGGCATTGAATAAGAAACTAACAAAAATAAAAGGTGAATGTAATTTACAGTGTTTCTTGAATGTAGAGTTTAAGGAGGTAAGAGGCAGAATAGAAATATACATATTTACTCTTGGGATGCTTGTGATAAATAGTGACATCAGGAACCTGATTTTATTTTTCCACTCTCCCTTAGAGGCATAATGGAGAACCATATGGCAAAATGCTCTGTTAGATGGGAACACTGGTAGAATAAATGGGCAAAATCTTTTGCAGAAAAGTGAGAGGCACCCACTTTGGATTTAAGATGCATCTGAGTATTTTCTAAATGGTGAGATTCTAGGAATTGTAACTGAGCATGGATCTCAAAGCTTGTGGATAAGTGCAACAAATTATTGAAAAGGCTGATGAACTCCTGAATCTTGAGACATGGATTACAAAGTGTTCACAGTTGAACAATGTCTTATTGAACCTTAATTCATTTCAATTCACCATCTCATTCCCATTAGCCTAACTGCCCTTGACTTCTTCCACTTTATAATGCTCACCATAAACTCCAGGAGCTCCAACTTCTGACTTGGCACATTGCAGCCTTGCAGACTGAACGTAGAATTCAGCATTTCCAGCAGTTTTCAGAGTTTCAGCATTGCATGATCGCCGGTTTTGCTGTTTTAATCTCTTTTCATCCTATTTCTTCCCTGTTGCCCTCTCCTGCTCCTTTCTCTTTCTCTCCATCTCTATCATTGCCTATTTCCATTTCTGTGAAAGGACACTGACATTAATTCTACCTTTCACACTGCTGCTGAGCATCTCCTGCAATTTGACTCCATCTGGGGCATTCTGTTCCAGTTTGCTTCCAAGGATAAACTCCCTCTGACAAGATTGCTACACAGATGCACCAAATTGAAGTCAAGATAGTTGAATTACCAGGATAGATTGCATAGATAACCTTTAGAGTACATAGGGTTTAAGTAGTGACATAAGGGACACTTTTACAACAAGAGTTGATTGGATAACAGTTTCCTCTGGAGGGAAACTCAAGAAGGTACAATCTGCAATTAAAATTTTGATATCAGAAAGTTCTTAATGTTAAAATTAAGAGACATTTGGAAATGTTTCTTCCTGCCTCCCCACCCCTTCCCAAAGTCAAGAATGTTGAGGCTTGGGGGCAATTTCAAATCTAGGGTTGACAGATTTTGTTATAGACATAGTGACTGAGATTGAATATACTTATGTTCCTGTGAAACACCCACTGGTTCTTTGTTCTTAGATATCACTCTTTGGAAAATCTTTGGGATAGTTCTTCATGGTGATTTTCCAATCTGTGTTACGTATGAAATTCCTCTTGTGAATGCATTTAGATTTTTTTGGATTTAAGGTTGAGGATGATTTTGAAATAATTTCAATTAAAATAAAAAATGTTGACATTGCACAGCATGAGCTGATTAAGGATCCCATTCAAATCACTGCATGTATTCTTATTGAGCTTTATATACTGCAGCTAAGTTGGTGACATATTCTGTGATCAGAGATTTATGAATTTGCTGGGGCTTAGAATTTGTACTCCTGACCCAAGCTGCCACTCTAGGTCAGTTGGCTGTTGAAACTCCCTTTCTTTATAAAGAACTTGTTGACCTATTCAGATTCTTAATTATTATTTTAAAAGCAGGAATATTAGTTATCCTGGCTAATGTTCTTCCCTTTACCAATACAAATAAACTAACTGCATTTATCTAAATGCTGGTTATGGGATCATATTAATCAGTCATTGCATCCTTCAAATTCATTGTAATTGAAGCTGTGAGACATATCAGATAATATAAAGGTAGAGTCTTGCTGTTTATTTCCAGCGTTTTGTTTCCAATTTCATTAGTTGGCAATTGTGAACAATTGCTGGTTGATTTTTAAATTCATGTCTTTTGAATTTAAAGGCAGAGGAGGGCAGTCTGCCCTGCGTTTTGCTCGCTTACGAATGGAAAAGAGGCATAACTATGTACGGAAGGTAGCAGAGACAGCTGTACAGCTCTTCATCAGCAGTGACAAGGTGAACGTGGCAGGTCTTATCCTGGCAGGATCAGCTGATTTCAAAACTGAGCTCAGTCAGTCCGACATGTTTGATCCGGTAAGCTAAAGCAGAACATTAATATTACTGAGTGAAAAGAGCACGGAAATGCTTATTACTGCCATTTGCACAGGACTCCTACAGCTAAATACTGCCATGTGTTTCTGTGAATATCCCAGCAGAAAGGATGTACAGGACTTAAATTAAAAGGGAAGTGGTTTCCTAAGTCAGAAACTTCAATGGTGTGAGAAAGCAAGCATTGGAACAGAAAAGAGATGGGTCTGCAGATGCTGGAGGAGATCAGCGAGCTGAGCAGCATCAGGGTGGTGGGGGAGGGGGCAGGGTGCAGGCAGGGGAAGGAATTGTCAATGTTTCGGTTTGAAACCCTGATCAGAACAGAAGAGTATATTTGGGTCTGTTAGCCAAAGAAGTTTATTAACACATGGCCTGAGAAATGAGCTTGAGTGTATTAGAGGTGTAAATACAGTAGTGTTATGAACCAGCAACAAAAACACACAGAGTCATGATTCAGTGTTTAAAAACTACTTTATTAATAGCTACTTATGATAATAAGAAAAATAGAAGTAAAAATGTTAGAATGTTAGAAGTAATAATGTTAGAATCTTAAACATTAACCCCAAAACTAAACTCGTAGTGTGTGTGGCAAACTCCCAAACTCCAAGTCCAGGAATGGTTCTTAAAGTTCAGTTCAGCAAGCCATAAGGTGAAACGTGAACAAAGGTTTCTTCAACAACCACCGTTGACTGAAGACAAAATGTAGATGTAGAGAGAAAATAGAGAGTAATTACGAAATCCAAATGGTCCACTTTGGAACCCAAATGACACCTCGGCATTTACTCAGTAGTGACCACTCCACCGCATCTGCCTCACTCCAAAAGGCTCTCGAATCATGGCCGTCCACACAGATACCTGTTTCCTTCTACAGGTCAACAACAAAGTGAACTCCACTGCTTCATTCCGAAGTATCTGCCACCCTGAAAGGCATCCGAATCGTGGCCGTCCACACAAATACCGGTTTCCCTCTACAGGTTAACGACAAAGTGGACTCCACCGGATTACTCCAAAGATCCATACGTGGATTGTAGTGACAGACACAGTTACTGTTTTTCATCCATCGATAGAGACTAGCAGGCTGGTCTCTCTCTCTCTCTCTCTCTCCCTCTCTCTCTCTCTCTCTCTCTCTCTCTCTCTCTCTCTCTCTCTCTCTCTCTCTCTCTCTCTCTCTCTCTCTCTCTCTCTCTCTCTTCTCTCTCTCTTCTCTCTCTCTCTCTCTCTCCTCTCTCTCTCCTCTCTCTCCTCTCTTTCCCCCCCCCCCCAGACTGACTGCTTCAAAAACGTCATTACGTCCTTCTTCTGTTGTCGTAAGCACGCCTCTCACACACCACTATGCTCTAAAAGGGACATTTACCAATAGTAACCTAGTCTGTAACAATTAGAAATTATCCTTTGATTGCAAACTGGTTTTGAGGGTTTAAGATAACAAATTCAAAAGATGTGGTCTGAAAGAGGAGCCAAGAGTAGCCTTGGATTAAAGGTACAATAAATCATTATTAAAGAGAATATAGGCAAGGGAAAGCAACCAGCAGAGATAATGGTTAAAACTGAGGATTAATTTTGACACTATTGATTCTAAAATTCTTTCATATATTTAGCAGAATAAAAACCCAAAGTTAAGTAAGAAATATTTACAAAAACTAAAAAAGGATGGTGGTATGGCCCTGCCTAACTTTATATTATTGGGCAATTAATATCAGATATTTAATTTTTTGAATACAAGATTCAGATGTCAATCAGTGCCCCAAATGGGTACACCTTGAGCACCAATCAGTACTTGAATTTTCATTAGTTTCTATTTTAGGAGCTTCATTCCCTTTTGCACTTATCAAATTAAGTAAACATATGATTAACCCAATTGTTAAACATACAATATGAATATGGTTTCAATTTCGTAAATTTTTTGGATTGAATAAATTTAACTTGCCGAGTCCCATTCAATCTAATTTTTTCTTTCATCCATCCAGAGTTGACTCAGCTTTTTCCATATGGAAAAGGAAGGGAATAGTATGTTTTCGTGATTTATTCATTGATAACTGTTTTTCATCTTTTGAACAATTGTCTAACAAATACAATTTGCCTAGATCACACTTTTTTCGATATTTGCAGATTAGAAACTTTTTAAAAGCTACTATACCCTCTTTTCCGACACCTTACAAAACTGAAATTCTGGAAAGAATTTTAGGTCTTAATCCTTATCAGAAGGGCTTGATAGCAATAGTCTATGATTTAATTATGAAAGTACGTCCAGAATCACTGGACAAAATTAAGAATGAATGCGAAAGCGAAGTCCAGACATCTTTACCTACAGAGACTTGGAAGAAAATTCTTCATTTAGTTAATACATCTTCAATGTGTGCCAGACATTCTTTGATACAGTTTAAGGTAGTTCACAGGACCCATATGTCAAAAGATAAGCTAGCTCGTTTTTATCACTATATAAATCCTGTATGTGAACGATGTAAATCGAATGTGGCTTCTTTGACACACATGTTTTGGTCCTGTCCTCTTTTGGAAAAATATTGGAAAGACATTTTTAACATTATTTCAAATGTATTGAAATAATGTTAAAAATGTCTCACCCTATCACTGCAATTTTTGGATTACCAAGGATAGAGTGAGGCCATTTATCTGCTTCCGCTTAACCGTATGATTGCCTTTGTTACATTAATGGCGAAATGATCCATTTTGCTTAAATGGAAGGATCCAATACCCCCTACTACTTTTCAATGGTTCTCTCAAACTATATCATGTTTAAATTTGGAAAAAATTAGGAGTGGTACTGTTGATCCTTCACTTAAATTTGAAGATATTTGGAGTCCATTTATTCATTATTTTCACATGATATAGATCCCCTTTCAATAACTTTCCAACTTACAGGAACGGAGTTGATGATATAATATTGCTCTGGACTAAAATCTCTCAGTAGAAACAGTCTTTTTTTTTCATTGTTTTTTTTGAAATTTTTCTGTTTAGTTTAGTTTGATTTGATATATTTATAATTTTTAATGATTTGGGGATTTATTTCTCTATATAATAAATCTTTTTCCTTTTATATTATATTTATTTACTAAGCGATTGTTGGACCTACAGATTTTTTTATATTTTGTTCTTTATGATTACCTATGCCATGATTGTTCTCCTGATCTCTTTGTATTACATGTACAAACATTGATGTTATATATTAATCTGTATTAATTTGAAAACTAATAAAAAGATGGAAAAAGAAAAGAAAGAAAATTGAGGATTAAGAGGACTTAAATTGACGTGAAACTTTTAACACTGAGGTTTCCTTAATCCAGCCAGTGGGGAAAATGGCTGAAGCGTTTGCAATTTCCTCACCCATTTCTTAAAAAATCTTTGGGATGGAAACTAGAAGACTCTGGGGGAGGGGTGGGGGGTATTTTTCTTCAGTTTCAATTTTCCAAATACTGGTGTATTAGAGTATTTTTGTTTTTCCTAAAATATTGTGTTGTCCATTCCCCTTCTGTGAAGACCTTTGTTCATAACATTGTACTCCTCTCTTTCAAAGAACTACATTATCCTTTTGATGAAATTGTAAAATGTGTGAATGTGCCTAGGCAGAAATGTACTGACCTTCTGCTGACAGTTTGGTAGTAAGCAGCCAATGAAGTACTGCTTGTAGTCAGTGTGTTCCTGATTTCTGCATCTGCATGTTGCAACATGGAAATCAGGGTATGGCACATCAGGCTTCCTGCTTTGTAGCTTGTCTTAATACTGTGACAAGGTGTCGAACTCAGCCGAGGGACTGGATGCACTTTGTATCTGACTCCTTGGCTTTGTTTTGAAGTGGGTTGCTGATCTGGACTGAAAAAATAATTAGTTTGTTATCTAGTATTAATATTTTTAACTTGTAGCACTTAGATGTATTTTTAAATTCTCTGCTTGTTACCTTTTTTGAAGGTGATAAATGAAGGTAGAGCTGTGGATGTCGTCTACGTGGATTTTAGTAAGGCGTTTCACAAGATCCCTCGTGCTAGGGTCATTCAGAAGATTAAAATGCGTGGAATCCACAGTGACTTGGCCATTTGGATTCATGATTGGCTTGCTCATAAAAGACAGGGTAGTGGTCGATGGATCTTACTCTGGCTGGATGTTCACAACTAGTAGTGGTCTGCAGGGATCAGTACTGGCACCTCTGCTGTTTGATGTATTTGGATGAAAATGTGGATAGGCGAGTTAGTAAGTTCAGACGCTACAAAGTTTGATGGGGTTGTGGATATTGTAGAAGATTGCCAAAGGGTACTGCGGGATGGTGATCAGTCGCACATACGAGCAGAGAAATGGCAGACGGAGTTTAATCCGGCCAAGTATGAGGTGTTGCACTTGTGGGAGATCAAATGTAATGGGACAGTACACAGTTAATAGCAGGACCCTTAACAGTATTGATATACAGAGGGATCTTGGGATCAAAGTCCATAGCACCCTGAAAATGGCAGCACAGCTTGATAGGGTGGTAAAGAAGGCGTATGGCATGCTTGCCTTTATTAGTCGAGGGACTGAGTTCAAGAGTCAGGAAGTTATGTTGCAGCTTTATAAAATTTGGCTTTGGCCACATCTGGAGTATTGCATTCAATTTTGCTCACCCCATTATAGGAAGGATGTGGAAGCTTCAGAGAAGGTGCAGAAGAGGTTTGCCAGGATTAAAGGGTATATGCTATAAGGAGAGTTTGGACAAACTAAGGTCATTTCCCTGGAGCAGTGGAGGCTGAGAGGAAATCTGATAGAAGTTCATAAGATTGAGAGAGGCAGAGATAGGGTAGATAGCCAGTATCTTTTTCCCAGGGTTGAAATGTCTAATTGAGGGCATGCATTTAAGGTGGGAGGGGATAAGTTCAAAGGAGATGTGTGGGGCAAGTTTTGTTTTACACAAGGAGTGGTGGGTGCCTGGAATATGCTGCCAGGGGTGGTGGTGGAGGCAAATATGATGGAGGCATTTAAGAGGTCTTAGGCACATGAATATGGAGGGATACAGACATTGCGTCAGCAGAAGGGATTAGTTTAGTTAACATTTTAATTCAGCACAACATCGTGGGCTGAAGGGCCTGTTGCTGTGTTGTTCTATGTTCTATTTAATTGCTTTCACCCTTCAAACTGTTTTTAAATGTTTCTGATCATATCCATATAAAGTAGTTCACTGGTCTATTACAGCAGTGAGCAGTTAGGGCAATCTCGAGGTTGAGCTCAAAGTTCACTATCTGAGGCTTGTGTGCTGCTCTGCTTCATCGGAAGGCTGTGAAGATCATTTGGATGTGCAGAAAGCAGTGTGTTGAATCCAGCATTTTATCTCTGACTCCTGTGTTTCAGTACAGGTGTGGAAGTTAGAGATGAGCTGACCTGTGAAGAGTTTGATGTTGCTTCTGTGGGGAAGGGGAATTTCTGACATCACAGAATTCATAGCTTACAATTATTTGATTCTGATTTTTCTGGTCTACCACAGAAGTACAATTGATTGAATCTTTGAACCACTGCTTTCTCAGCTGAAGCTTGGGGGTAGGCCACACCTAATGATTTTTGCTAAGAGGGCCTGTTACAATTTTATTGCTTTAATAAAGGGAAATCCAGTCAGACCAACATATAAAATTGCAAACCAAAGCACAAGTCAGAAGAGAAAAACTGAGTTAATTTAAGACCATTTCAGTTCAAAGGGTAACTCTTTACCAACTTTTCCCAGGTGTTGATGAACTGCTGAGTGTTTCCAGCATTTTCTATTTTGTTTTGGATTCCCAGCATCTGCAGTTGCGATTTAGAAACCATAGAAACAACTACAGCACAGAAAACAGGCCATTCGGCCCTTCTAGTCTGTGCCGAAACATTATTCGGCTAGTCCCATTTACCTGCCCCCAGCCCATACCCCTCCAGACCTCTCTCGTCCATGTATCTATCCAATTTACTCTTAAAAGTTAAGAGCGAGCCCGCATTTACCACATCAGATGGCAGCCCATTCCACACTCCCACCACTCTTTGAGTGAAGAAGTTCCCTTAATGTTTCCCCTAAACCTTTCCCCTTTCACCCTAAAGCCATGTCCTCTCGTACTTATCTCTCCTAATCTAGGTGGAAAGAGCCTACTTGCATTAACCCTGTCTATGCCTCTCATCATTTTATAAACCTCTATCATATCTCCCCTCATTCTTCTCTGCTCCAAGGAATAAAGTCCTAACATGCTCAATCTTTCCTTATAACTCAACTCCTGAAGACCCGGCAACATTCTTGTAAATCTCCTCTGCACTCTTTCAATCTTACTGACGTCCTTCCTGTAGTTCGGCGACCAGAACTGCACACAATATTCTAAATTTGGTCTCACCAATGACTTATACAACCTCACCAAAACATTCCAACTCCTATACTCAATACTTTGATTTATAAATGCCAGGATGCCAAAAGCCTTTTTTTACAACCCTGTCTACCTGTGACTCTACTTTCAAGGAATTATGTATCTGAACTCCCAGATCCCTTTGTTCCTCTGCACTCCTCAGTGCCCTACCATTTACTGTGTATGTCCTCCCTTGATTTGTCCTTCCAAAATGCAACACCTCACACTTGTCTGTACACATTTGTTTGTAAACTGGTGTGGCAAGGTCTTGGAATCACTTCTCACAGCCATATTCTGATGTTAGATAGCAAGAGCAATTTTCTGGACCCTCCTGCCAGAGCTATTAGGTCTTTGCATGACTTCTCAGCACACACAACTTTTATACCTCTTTGTTTTCAGCCCTCTCATCCTTGTTTTTTCGGACTGAAGGGCCACAAAGATGGCTGTTAGAGTTGGGATACTGTGCTGCTCTCCAGTACTATTCTTGTGTTAAGTACATTTTCCTTCAAGCTGAGATTCTTGTTCTTTGTGTTTCTTCACAGCGATTGCAGAGCAAAGTACTGAAACTGGTGGACATCTCCTATGGAGGTGAGAATGGTTTTAATCAAGCAATTGAGCTGTCAGCTGAGGTCTTGTCCAGTGTGAAGTTCATTCAGGAAAAGAAACTAATAGGTGAGAAATTCCTGGTGCAGTTCAACACCAATTAATTAGATAAATTAAGTACTTGCATTTGCATGGTCCCTTTCACAATCTCTGAATGGCCAAAGTGCTTTATGATCAACTTTTTAAACAAAAAACGTCAATATTTTGTGATGTACTCAATTATTAAATTCCAGCTGTTGCAAACCACAATATGTTAATGACAAGGTAATTGTTTTATGTTAATTAAGGAATAATTATTGGAGACCCGAGATTGCAGATGCTGGAATCTGGAGCAACAAACAAGATGCTGGAGGAACATGGCGGGTCAGGCAGCATCTATGGACGGAAATGGACAGTTGACATTTCAGGTTGAGACCCTTCCAGTCCAGGTCTCAACCCAAAATGTCAACTGTCCATTTCCCTCCACAAATGCTGCTTGACCCACTGAGTTCCCCCAGCATCTTGTTTATTGCTGAAGAAGGCTCCGGAATTTTTCCAGTCTTGAATGAAATTTAGATCCTTGGTGTAATGTTTTGATTGAAAGCCACACCTCCAGCAATGCATTACATTGTAAGTACTGTCACCCTAGGTTATGTGCTCAAGTCTTTGGTGTTAACCACTTGATTTCAAAGTGCAGTTGTTGGTATGTTTCAGATGAAATATTTTGCGTAATTTTCTAAATATTGGTAGTATTTTTGAAATGCTCTGCAAAGATCACTGGTCGGCACTGACCGTCTCAGTCGTTGTTCCTCTGGTGGTCATTGAACATTAAGTGGAATGTTGTACGATCTTGCCTGGCTTCCATGTGTATGGACACTTTGAAGTAGTGCCTTACAAGAGCCCTGGGAGCCCTGTTATTCTGTTGGCACGTGTTTTTTTTAAATGATTAACTGATTTTTGTTAGAATGCTTGGTTTGAGCAATAGGTAACTCTTTTATTCTACAGGGCGATACTTTGATGAAATCAGCCAAGATACAGGGAAGTACTGCTTTGGAGTAGATGACACACTTAAAGCACTGGAGATGGGTGCAGTTGAAATCCTGATAGTTTATGAAAATCTGGATATTATGCGATACGTACTCCGCTGTCATGGCACAGAAGGTAATTGCAGTTCCCTTCATTGTCAGTTCTTGGGTGTCAGATTGAATGTCCATGTACAGCATCACTGAAAATTGAGACTAGATGTAGTTTTTTTAATGCGAATTGGGGTACAATAGACAGCCTTACCATGTCCTTTTATTTCCCAGAAGAGAAAATCTTGTATTTGACTCCTGAACAAGAGAAGGATAAATCCCATTTCACGGACAAAGAGGTACAATTTCATTCTACACCAGTCATAAGAGCTGAATGTTATGTGTTTGAGGCTTTGCTTTTGAAAGTTTGTCTAGTTGAAAATGTTAGTTTTTCAATGCAGTGTCTGTCATGGGTCTCATGTAAAAGTTCCAAATATAAAACATTTCAGTGCACTTTTGTCTTCCTGAGGTGTTACTAACTTAAAATTTGGGTATGATTCCATGAGGCTGATATGTTCATTTAATGGTGCCTCTGATTTCCTGGTGCTTAACAAGATCAGAACTGGGGGTGGGGAAGAAAGTTAATAGCAATCTAGGTAGAATATCATTAAGGGACGAATACTTTTTGAGGAAGTGGAACCCAGCTTTTCCTACACAGCTGTCACTGGGACTAAATAAAATTTTAATCAGTTTTTTTATTGAACTGGTACAGACACAGCTGTAAGATTCTTTGAAATACTTTTTCTGATGGCCTTCCTCCCAAATTGTACTCATTAGAGAAAGGTACGTGCACATGAGCTTGAAGCACAATGAATATTGAGGTCTGAGTGAGAGGAAGGGCTATTCAGCAAAAACCGTTTAAATTGAGTTATTTTTAAAATTTAAGTTAGCAGTTCACACCCTCCATTGACACTTTCCCGTTCCTTTTGAGTAATGAATCTGGGCTACCTCCCACTCTTGACCCTTTCCTCTTTCTTCCCACCCCTTACTCTTGGCTCTCAATACGCCTTTAGTTCATGTGCACATATCTTTCTCCAATGAGTATCGTCTGGAAAGGAGGCTGTGGCAGGGAAGGTAATTCAGAAAAGCTTACAGCCATTTGTATTTGTGCTGTGCCAGCTCTTTAAAAGACCTCATTAAAATTATGTTTGGTTCCAGTGACAGGCCTGTGCCTACTAGCACTGTTCCCTAATGTTATCCAGTGACAGACCTGTGCCCACCACTTTTTTTTGTGTGTGTGCTCTTACACTGCCACTTACAGTAAAATTCTAATAATCCAGCAGCTGATTGTTCAGAAATCTTGGTGATATGACATCTGGCTCGCTCATTAGTCAGGAATGAGCCAGGGTCGAGGATGTGTGGCCACAGGCTGAGATACAGAGGGCAGCCAGGGCCGGGATTGAGACTGAGGGCTAGGTCAGCAGCTGGAGCTAGGGTGGGGTCCAGAACACCAGGGGTAAGGAATGTGTATTGCTACTGTGTAACATGTTTATCAGGAAGTGGTTTTTGGGTATTGTCCGGAGTAATATCCAGTGGACCATAAAATCTATTAGTCTGGTACCACCCAAGGGTGGGAGTTTTGAAATGATCAGATCGTGGCTATTTTTTTTAACCGGAGAACCATTTACCAGCTCAAACCCATGTGCCTTGATTCATTTCTATGTTGATGAATTTATGGAGGGTATTTGGGGCTTGGAATTTAACCAATTGAAAGCAAGGCTGTCCAATGGACTGAAGGAAGTAAGTTAGAAATGCATGCAAAGCTACAATTGAGAAATGCAAATTGGAGATGTGATTGGACTGCTGGAGGCTTGAACAGGCAAGTTAATGTGAACGTTACAGCCAAGTAACTAGACAGCCTCTGTACATGTGTAAACTTTTCTGTCAGTCATATGTCATGAGTGCGAACCCTGAAATTACTTTCTTCCAATGTATTGAACAAAAGGGCAATACATAATAATAGTATCATTTAGCACAAAGGCAACCATTTGCTGCCCCATTGTAGGGAAATGTAATAAGTCCCATTCTCCTGTTTTCCTCTGGGTGTGGGACTAGCCTCATGAGCGAAATAATGTATTGGTTGTGGAAAATTTTTTAAAACGCTGTTCTTCCATCTGCTATGGTATTGGTTTTGGTTTATTATTGTCACTTGTACCGAGGTACAGTGAAAAGCTTGTCTTACAAACCGATCATACAGGTCAATTCATTACACAGTGCAGTTACATTGAGTTAGTACAAAGTGCATTGATGTAGTGCAGGTAAAAACAACAACTGTATGGAGTAAAGTGTCACAGCTCCAGAGAAATTGTAGTGCAATAAGGTGTGAGGTCACAACAAGGTAGATCATGAGGTCATAGTCCATCTCATTGTATAAGGGAACCGTTCAATAGTCTTATCACAGTGGGGTAGAAGCTGTCTTTAAGTCTGGTGGTACGTGCCTTCAGGCTCCTGTATCTTCTACCTGATGGAAGAGGAGAGAAGAGAGAATGTCCTGGGTGGGTGGGGTCTTTGATTATGCTGGCTGTTTCACTAAGACAGCGAGAGGTAAATACAGAGTCCAAGGAGGGGAGGCTGGTGTCTGTAATGCGCTGGGCTGTGTCCACAACTCTGCAGTTTCTTGCAGCCCTGGGTAGAGCAGTTGCCATACCAAGCTGTGATAAATCCAGATAGGATGCTTTCTATGGTGCATCGGTAAAAGTTGGTGAGAGTCAAAGGGGACAAACCAAATTTCTTTAGCCTCCTGAGGAAGTAGAGGCGCTGGTGAGCTTTCTTGGCCGTGGCTTCTACATGATTTGACCAGGACAGGCTGTTGGTGATGTTCACTGCCAGGAACTTGAAGCTGTCAACCCTCTCGACCTCAGCACATTGATGTAGGCAGGGGCATGTACACCACCCCCCTTTCCTGAAGTCAGTGACCAGCTCTTTTGTTGACATTGAGGGCAAGGTTGTTGTCATGACACCATTCCGCTAAGCGCTCTATCTCCTTCCGGTACTCCAACTCATCGCTGTTTGAGATGCGGCCTACAATGGTGGTATCATCTGCAAACTTGTAGATGGAGTTAGAGCAGAATCTGGCCCCACAGTCATGAGTGTATAGGGCTATGGCAGAACATATTTAATCTGTACTGTTGTTTGTGAACTTGGGTTGTATATGACAACTAAATGAAATGTCACTATTTTCTTCTTGAACCCCGAGTCAGATTACTACAGCAACCTGTGCATCTACACTAATCCCATTTCACAGCACTTGCTTTGTAGCTTTCTATACCTTGTTGATTAAAATGTTTGTTTAAATACTTAAATGTTATGAGAGCCTCTACTTCAGGCAGTGTGTTCCTGATTCCAACCACCCTCTGGGTGTGAAATCTCTTCCTCACATCCCATCTAAACCTCTCATTTCTTACCCTAAACCTATGTGCTGTAGTTGTGGACTCGTCTGCTATCGTAAAAAGTATCAATGTGCCTACTTTATCTATGCCCCTCATAGTTTTATATACCTCTATCAGCACCACCTCAGTCTCCGTCACTTCAACCTGTCCAGTCTCTCGTCATAACTGAAACATTCCATTTCAGGTAATGTTCTGGTGATCTCCTCTGTGTCCCTTCTAATGCAATCCTGTCCTTCCTAAATGTAGTGACCAGATGCGCTCATAGTACTACACCTGTGGTCTGACCAGTCTTCTATAAAGTTGTGTTGTAACCTCCCTGCTCTTATTCTTTGGCCCTTATGTTGACAACATAGTATTTTAGTGAGGTGCTCATATGGGTAAGAGCTGATGCAGTGGATTGTGGTACTGGTCATTGTGTGTGTATTTTTGACACTTGACCCTAGGCTCATGATCTAGATAGTTGAATTAGTAGTCCAGAATGTATTACATTGAGTTGTGCTAAGGTGAAAGCCTGTTCAGGTTTCAGTGGTCAACAAAGTCTTCTTGCAAAGTAAACTTGATTTTAATTTTCTTTTTAATTTAGACTGGCCAGGAACATGAGCTCATAGAAAGCATGCCCCTCCTAGAATGGTTTGCCAACAACTACAAAAAATTTGGAGCTACACTGGAGATCGTTACAGACAAATCGCAGGAAGGTTCCCAGTTTGTGAAAGGCTTTGGTGGGATTGGTGGTAAGACTTGTACCTTGAACTGTGAATTGGATAGCCAACCTGTTGAATATTTGCCTTTCCAATTGCTATAGAATGAGAGGCTATTTGTGCCAGGCCAGTGCAATCAGTCTAAGATTAATAGTTTGATTTATGTAGAAGTAAAATAATCACAGGGAAACAGTAAAATGTTGCAAAATGCTAATAAGTAGATGTGGGGAAGATGATCAGTTATTGCTGCACAAATACCTTGATAATCAAGGTACTTTTTAAACAGTTAAGCCATTGATAGCAAAAATTAAAGTAAATATAGAACATTAAATCAAATGAGTTACTGGCAAGAGTGTTGCAACTAAAGGGCATCATAATTTTGGGGTGTTCGTGCTTGTCATTTAGATGTCCCCCAAGTGACAGGCTGCTGCTACTGCAGCTGATAGAATTACGTACTCCTGTCCCTTCCCCACAAATATTTAACTGTGTCAAATGGAGAGCTCAAGATTTGTCTTAATTTTGGGGCTGTTTAAACAAAAAGAAAAACAATGGATGAAGGAAGGAAGTTACTACATTGTTTACATGTAACAGTTTATACCTATCAAAGAAACCCTAGCCAACTCTAAAACAGGCTTCTCTCTTTAATATTTGAGAAGGCATATCACTGCCAAAGCAAGCAAATGTCAATTTTGACTTCAGCCCAATAACGATTCCTTGAACAGGGCTACACAATAGTGTGGTTCATTGGCTCATAAAGAAATAGCAATTACTTTAATTATAATACGTAAGGAAACAACTTGGGTGAAACAAAAACATGCATCACATAACTGATGTTAATCAGACAAGCAAGCAGTACATGGTTGTGTGGCATAGTCCTAGCAGTGAGCAGCAAGGTCTTTGCTTGTCAACTTGAATTGATCATTGTTTAGCGAAGGCTGTCATTAGTTGCATCTTAAGGTCAATGGCCACTCTAGTATTCTCCACTTTTATGCAACACAAGAGGGATGTTGGTGTCTCGGTGATCATTTGCATCCTCACTCATCAGTGTACCAGCTACATCAGTACTCCATTAGACAGTGATGTGTTTGCCCTATCTCTGGCCTTGCTCAGGTTGTCTTGTCTTGCTGGACACTTCCCCCCAGATATAGTTGTGCTGAAGATACCAATTTAATTCATTTGATCCCTCTTACCTATTTATTGGGACCCAGCTTCCTCCCACTTTGTTCACATCCTTATGTCTGTTGAGGTGATGTGACCAAACTCAGCCTGCTTCTGGGAGATAATTATGGAAAATATTTCTTGAAGTCTTCTAAGTTAGACACTTAAGTCTGAAAATACAATTTCTTTGTCGCCTTTCCCCTTGCATAGCCAGTCCTCCTTTTACAATCTAACTGCTATGCTATAAAAATGGAGTGAATTAACTTTCCCATTAGCTTGTAGGATAATTTCTAATCCATTAATAATATAATTACTGAAGACCTATATTTCCTCGAGAATGAGAGATCCTTATCCTCAACCAACCCCTTAACTAATCCATCTATTTCCAAGTTTCTTGCTTATGTGCTCTTCATTTAGTTTAAATGCTGTAAATATGTGGGCAAAGTAATTCACATTGTGAATGTCGATGTTCTTGTTTTAAGCGCAGCTGTTGCATGAGTAATTGAAAATCTTGTATCACTTTGGTTTACAGTTGTCTCAGTTGAACCTCTCTGTACTTCCTTACTCCCAGCTTCCTTGAATTGCTGCAAATCCTAAGAACATAGTTTGTTTTTTTACACTCAAGATTGGATCATTTCCTCAGATTTCTAAAGTTCTCAGTTTCTAAATAACAACCATATATACATTAAGTCTGAGCTCTAATAAGGAAACCTTTAAGTTTAATTAATTAGGAGCAAAGTGGGCTTGCTTACCAGATTCTATGGTACTCTGAGATCAGGTGGTGAAACTCAAAATGGGCATGGCCACAGGCAATTTTTTATGAAATCCATTGTGCCCTAGAACTCTCTATTCTTTTTCAAATGTATTTTTCTGAGAAGGTAAAAATTTCCTTTCTCTGGAGTATAACTGTATTGCCAGACAATCCCAGATCCATAAACTCATATTGACAAATTATTTTCATACACAGAAGTGGCAAGTCCTTGTAGGAAACAATGGTTCTTAGTATTACTCTTATGGCTTGCAGGAAAGTTCTCCTCGGTGTCCTGAACAACATTGGTGTCTCAACTGCTGGATAATCCAGCCATTAACATATTCCAGTTATCATATTCCTGTTCGTAAATGAGCTGCTACTTTGCAACTATTACAGTGACTATACTTCAGAAAGTTGTATTGTTTGCAAAGTACTGTGGTTGTGTAGAGCACCACAGTAATGAATGTTTTTTTAAACAGGTATTCTGCGATACCGTGTGGACTTTCAAGGAATGGAGTACCAGGGAGATGAAGAAGACTTTTATGACCTGGATGACTACTAGGTAGTCTGGAATAGGTCTGGTTACAGGTGCCTAACCCTCCAGCATCCAACCCAAGAAGTGAAGATCCACAACAGAATAATCAATCCCTGCCTTAGAACAGACATTATCACAACTTGTGATATTCTAAATACATTGGAGATGGTGAATTTAAAAAAAAACAAATAACACGCATAGATTTGTCATAGTGTCAATACAGCAGCAACACCAAACTACTGTTCTTAATGCCAGTTTGGACTAATCTTTTGAGAAATGTTTTTTTAATTTTTACTTCAATGGGATTTTTGTTGCTGTTGTATTTTATGAAATTGAAACATTTTTTACCTCCATATGTAGAGGCAAATAATAAAAATGGAATGCTATTGAATTTCATTTCTGCAGGCTGAATGGATATGAGCTCTGTTTTCCCCCTTGGAAAAGAATTTCTATATTAAAACATATGGATATCTTGACCAACTTGTGTACTGAATGACCCCGTTTACATGGGCACCACTAAAAATGGTTGTACCTGAAGGGGGAGAGTGAAGAATATGCCTTTTGCTATGTAAATGATTAATGTTAATCTCCAGATTAAAGTAGTGGGGATAAATTTTCAATTTTGCATTTTTTGGAGGTGGTGGGGGGGGGGGGGGTGGTTGTCTTCTGACTTTGCAGAGGAAGCAGGAAAGAATCCCACATGCCTTTTATTAAGAATTAATATATATTGGGGAGGCTTGAGCACAACTCTGAGTTTGCTAGGTTTCACCAGATATGTCCTAGTGATAACTACTGTCATAGATACTCAATCCTTGGGCAAGTTTCATACCTGCAGTGGTATTGATAGTTTAGACAAGAGTTCCCATTCTTGTGGGTGCAAAAGCCACTAAGCTTCAACTTTGGTTTAGATCTGGGTGAAGGTGTATTATGTTAATAGGATCTGCTCCATATTGGGGTTTATTTGTTGCTACAGCATGGACTTGAACTGGATGCACCCTAGCATTCATGCTGCAGGACACAACCTCTGCAGACTGTGTCAGAAAATTGATGGGTCCTTATTTGTTCGAAACAATCCCAAATTCTAGCAAACTCAGCCAGCCACTGTCACCCTTTCATGAAATTCTGGTATCACACATCTGTTGGGGTTTTCTTGGAGTGGAAGGAGGCTCTCACCTTAAACCTCTGGTGCCTACTCTGATTCAGCCTACTAGTTGGCATAGCGCAAGGAGATGGTTTCTTTCCCTCTCCATTACTTGAGATTATCAGGAATTTTTTTACCATCTGTTGACAGGTAAAAATAGAACATTAAAACTGCACAGAAAGAGGTCATATTAGTACAAAGGGAGTGCTTTGAACATTGGCATTGGGCTGGAGCTGTATTAAATTGTTGAATATGCATTGATTGAGAAAATCAATGGGGAACAAATTTCAAATGAGCCTTGTTAAATAGCTAATTCACTGAAATCAAAATGGTTGCAGTCTAACAAATTTCTTGTCGTGCCTGAAGCAATCTCGTTAATAAACTGAGGTGAACATTAGGATTATTAATTGGATTGCATCTCATGTCGAACATTTAAGTGCTCAAAAGTGGAATAAGTTTGTAAATTAGTGGTGTGACCAGTTACTGTACACTTTTGCATCACAAGCAGCATATAGTGCAAGCAGTCACTAAGGTTGGAATTAATCAACCCCAGTTCTTCTAACCAGTGCAGACCAAAAGGAAAGCAATGATTTTTTTTAATATATAATCAACATGGTTGTGATTATGTTGAAATCTGGTATTTATGAAATAATGTGGGAAGATGGGTCCTGATTGTACAGATAACAACAACAACACATCATCTTCAACTCCTTACTTGGTTTGAATGTGTATAGTGCAGTTCACAAGCCACTAATATCAGGCTCTGATCTGACACACATCTAATGCATAGCACCATTGCCATTAATTAGCAAGACCTTCCTATTCCATATGAGCAGTGACCTGTGCTACTTTGTAGTGCTATCAGATTCTGCACAGATCCCAAAATCTTTAAGTAGATGTATGTTTAATTTAGCACAGTTATACACAAAGTTGTCAATTTAAAACTAGTATACCACTACACTTCTGTTCACCATTAAGATTAGAATGTTTTCAAAAACTCCAAATACTGAAATCTGTTTGCAGCTTCTGAAATATTTTTCTGTCAAAATATCCAAAAATGTTTTTGTTTCCGAGCAGTCAAAATTTCTCATGCTGAATATATAAAGTAGAATTAAGATTTTCCAAATATTGTATGGTATTCATGAAATGATTGCAATTGTTTTTTTTCATTTTGGCCTCTGAGGTTTCAGTGCTTAAAGGATTTGTGTAGAACTCACGTTGAGTTTGTGCACACTTGCAATGTTCTTCTATTTGTCCTCCCCAGTCCCTGTCCAAAAGGGAGAATTGTGGTGGACCATGCTTTCAGCACTGGATTGTGCAAACTGTGTAAATGGGGCCATTTTGATACATAAAACAAGGATATATATAAATATATATATTTACATTTTCAAATAGCCCACTGCTTGGTATAAAAAGTATGCATTGGAAAGTATGCAGCTCTTTTTGTAGTTTTAATGTTTACTATTTAAGTTTGGAAATGATGCCAAAATGTGTTGTTTTTTTTTGTATTCCTTTGACCAATGTATTCTCCAGAAATGGAAGTGATCGTTGAATTCACAGAAAGGGGTAGATTTCAGCTTTTATGCACTACAGCCTCTGCAGAAAGGTCCCAAGCAGCAACTTGGCGTTGTGATGTACAGAAATGGAGAAGAGTATTAAAACCATATTTAAGAATATCTTTTATTTGAGTCTTGTTCTTTTGGGGCCGTGTTGGAGCAACCTTGAAAGCAATGTCTGAGTGGGCTGTTACAAGGTGGATTTGATCCTTGATCTTTGGCAGTACATACCACCCCCAGGTAATGAACAGGTTCTATTTTTACAGACATCATTGAGTTGATTTTATCCATAAATCAGAAAATACACAATAATCACTCTATGGTAGCCATATTTCCACATTAATGAATGGCATCAAAAGTATGCAAGACTGATAAGAGTGAGCAATCACTAAAAGTGGAGAGAGGGAGGAAACTAGTCCTGCTGTTAGGAACAAGCATGTGTCAGACATATGTTCAAACATCAGACCTATGAATTTAACCATGGGAGCTCACTCATATGCAGGGGTGTCCATAAGTCAGGCATTCTTAACCCCAGGAGGGCCTGTAGTGGAAACATTCAGTCTTTGTTTCCCTGGGGCTACACCAGGATTACTGCTTTGGGGCTGGTTGTCTCTTGATCGATTCTGGACCGAAATGATCATTGGGAGAAGACCACATTAGGTTTCACTCAAGTGATTTAGTGTCAACATCTTGCATGTACAGAGTAAACACTTGTAAGATTGAGGCTGGAATTCAGCCTGACAGTAATGGGAGCAGTTGTGTTTTGGGATCCCGTAAATTTGCTTTAAAATATGATGGGAATAAGATGTCTGCTGATCTGCAAATATTGAGCATGGGGCCAATCTTGAGAATAGCCATCCACAACTTCAATTTTTCCCTTCCCTAATGGTCACCTTTTGTGGGTTGTGTGTTCATATGATACTTGGTTCACAGTACAAGTGAAAGGGAAATGTGTGTGAGGGAACCGTGAAGGCACTGCAAGGTTTGTTTGTCTTAGAACAATATCAAGATGTTCGGTCCTTGAGTTAAGGAGTTGGGGAATGAATGGAGCAGGTGAAAAGGGTAACAATAAAAACTTTATGGAGGTAGTGTCAGAATTCAGTTAGTGTTAGCAGATATCAGGAGAGCAGTGACCAGAAGTAAATTGGGGGTGAGGCCAATTTGTAATGGACTTAGAGGTAGTTCAGCACAGAGGTGGGTTGATGATCCTGTCTTGAAGGCAAGTCTGCCAGAGTTTGGGGATATTAAAGCTGTTGATGAGGGTTCAGAGCAAACATGTTCCCATCAAGAAAGGCAAGGATGCACCCCTGAATTAGGTGTTGAGGAATATCCAGTGTAAGGTGAGATAAAAATGAAGCTTATTACATGCTGGGAGCTCAGCACTGGAAACCCCAGAGGACATTTTAAAAAGAAAGTGGAGATTCATTTCAAAACAGAAGTATCAAAGCAAAAGATGCATGGAAATTATGCAAAACCTTTAAATACCTAAAGGTTATAAAGGATGAAGAGGAAGGAGTAGCTCCAATTAGTGGAAAAAGGTATGAAAGTGGGTGATACTATTACTTCTGGACTTTGTTTTCCTGATGTCCAAATTAATATTTTGGTGCAAAATAATGAGAAGTATGGATTATTAAATCACAAGAATGTTAGCACAGGGTGGAACTCTATTTTACATAGAGTCTGATCCAACAGAATAAATACAATCTATTTCGCTCTGCAACCCTGCACATTCTTCCAACAACTTATTCAGATAATTTTCTGAATGCTACGATAGAAACTCCTTAAAATCTGTCTGTAGGATGCTTTCCCCTTGTCTTTGGTACTGATGTGGTTTCTGACTCTGGATTTTTACCTTCCTTGCCCGTCCCACAATTTTCTTAAGGGTACTAGGGAAGCAACGTACCTTCAAGGAGCTATGCCTGCAAGCACAGAAGCACCTGTCTGCTTTCCTGTCTACAGAATCCCCCATAACCATTGCTGTCTTAGCTTTTTTCTTCAGCCCCTAAACAGCTGAGCCTTTTATCATCTCTGACTCTTCTTCCTAGGGGAGGCCTCTCCATATGATGCTACATTGTTAGTGCCATAGGAAGGGAGTAAGTCACCATTCTGCTAACAACGAAGGCCAATGTTCTTTTTGCCTTCCTAAGTACGCTGTGCCTCCATGCTAACTTTCTATGACTCATGTATAAAGGCCCCCAGATCCCATCGGAGAGACTGCAGATAATGCTCAATATTCTATTTTTCTCTTTTTTTTACCAAAGATGGGTGGCACAGCTAGTAGAGCTACTGCTTCACAGGTCAATCCTGACTTTTGATGCTGTCTGTGTGGAGTTTGCATGTTCTCCCCGTGATCATTTGGTTTCCCCAGTGCTCTGGTTTCCTACATTTCAAAGATGTGTGGATGGTTGGTTAATTGCTGCTTGTGTAGTGTGTGTAGTAGTAATGTGGGGGGGGGGGGTCAGTAATAGGGGAATTTGAGAGTGGGGGAGGCAATGGATTACTTTGGGCCAGCATAGAAAGATGCCATTTAGCCCATTAAGTATATGCCATGAAGAGATACGACAAAAGTGGATAACTTTCTCCATGTTTATGCTTCATCTGCTAAACTTTTATCCATCCTCTCAGCCCATCCCTTTCAGACTCCATGTCTGTGTTATAGCTTGCTTTCCCACCTCTCTACAGTCAGCAGGTCCAGTTACAATGCACTCTGTCCTTTTGTGTAAGCCAGGAATATAGGCTGTAAATAGTTGAATCCCCAACACCCCACCCCATCCTCAACTTCTTTAGTTGGCCTTGGAACAATGATATTTCTTGTATTTATTTCTCAATACCTTTGCTGTGAATTCTGAAATATTTATTTACTATTTTGATTTTTTTTCCTACTTTCCTAGTCAATTTTAGTCAACACTGCCTCTGTAATGGCCCTTACTTAAGTTTAAGAGACTGGTTCAGACCCAAGTTTCTCACTTTCAAAGTCCTATCATGTCATGATCACTCTTCCTCAGAATGTGGCTTCCTATGAAATAATGAATTAATTCTGTCTCATTACATATGACCTGGCCTACAATAGCCTGCTCCATTGGTGGTTCAACAATGCATTGTTTAGACAATCTGTCTTGCTTCTTCTCTTAAGAACTCATTCACCAGGTTACCTGTGCCATCTTAAGTTGTCCAGTCAGTCATGATCTCTTTAAATTGCAAAATGGACATGAAGGATCGTAAAGCCTGCTCCTGCTACACCTTATGTTCTTACGTGGGTGTGGAGAAGATCTATGGGGTTACTGCTAAGGTTTCAGATGTTTGATTATAAGAATATATTGGCCGAGCTGGAATTGTTTCCTGAGCAGAAAGGACATTTAATCAAGGGCATTCAGACTGAAAGGCCTAGGTTTAAGGTGATGTAGTATGAGAGCACATGGCTGTCACGTGACAGTAACAATACTAACCCTTTTGGTCGGAGGACAGCATTGCTTATTGGATCGGAAGTGACACCACTGTCAATCAAGGTTTGGCACCACCCCACCCATCAGGTGTGGCCATAGGGATTGGCCTTGGAGAGCACCTTTGTTCCTGAACCTGCCTGATCATTGGCCTTGACAGGCACCTTTGTCCTTGACCTCCAAGCCATTGGCCTGTCTAAATTACCTGGCCAGGCTCTACCCAGCCTCCCTGCACTATAAAGAGTGTTGCACTGCCCTGGCCCTTCCTCTTTCAACTGCTCCAGGAGTAGTGAGACGATGCTGCAGAGACCACTGGTAAGAGTATGCGTCACCACGTGGTTTGGGAGTGTCTTAGTCAGTTTTCAGGGAGTGTTAGGGCCAATGCTTGTTTGGGTCAAGGTATTCAGGCATTGAAGTGTTTATCTGTTGATGAGCTGTACCTTGTTTATTGTGTGTGTGTGTGTACCTCATCCTCGTTGCGATTCCCCCTCACGTTTGCGGTCTCCTGCGTGTGTGTGCGAGTGCGCATCCGTTCCCATTCATTCTGTCCCCACGTTTGCTTTTGTGATTAAACTACTTTTAAAATCCAAAGCCTGTGTCCAGAGTCCTCCATCTTTAAGATTCCAAAAGAACCTTTTCACACAACAGGTGAATGGGTGGGCCTATTGGCAAAGGTGTCAATATCTAGGTGGCACAGATTTGAGATAATGGGGATAGGGGAGACGATGAATTTCTTTATTGTCGATGTTCTGGGGATCTGGCCCTCAGTAGCTAAAAGTACAGTGGAGGCAGAAACCACTCCTCATCTAAGTATAGATCATGATAGAGAAAATGAGGTTAGTCCCAGAACTCTCTGTGGTAAATGTCTGTGAGTCATGGCTAGCATCAGGGTGCAGCCTCCTTCATGAGGGTTAGAAAGGAGTTCAAGTAAAAAGCAACTGCTTATCTATTCCAAGCCAATCTGCTGTCAACAAGGATGTTGCTCCAAGTATGGGTTAAAGCAACTTTTCACCTTAAGGCCCAATATCATCTCCTAAGAATCCCTTTAAAGCCAAACATATTTGGGAAAAATTGCCCCAGTATAGTTCAAATTTTAATCCTTCCTTTGATAGGAAGAGGTAGTGACTTAGGCTGCACACTAGATGGTGCTGCTATTCCAATAATCAGATTTGACACAACACTGGTTTTTCACACAATGTCAACCAGCATCAAATGACGGTAAAATATCCAATGTCCATCTCCAACAAGAGAGAGTCCACCCACATGCCTGTGGTTTTTATCAGCATTGACTTCACCAAGTTCCTCAATGTTCACATCCTGGCGGTTGTCATTGACTAGAAACTGAACTGGATAAGGCACTTAAATACCAAAAAGTCAGACACTGGGTATCCCGTGGCGTGACTCATCTTCTGACATTCCAAAGTCCTTCTATCATCTACAGGACGCAAGTCAGGAGCATGATGGAATACCCTCCGTCGTCCTGGATGAGTGCAGCTGCAACACTCAAGAAATAAGAATGGTTTCCAGGACAAAGAAGCCTCTTGCTAGCACTCCAACCACTGTGAATTGCAAGAATCTGGGATCTCCCAGCCACCAGCACATACAGTAAATGAATAAGTGGGTCTTTGACATTTTGTTGGACATTGACAGCAGTTTAGTAAATTTCCCATGGCTCGATCATAGCCAGAACAAGAGGGTCCTTCCACTTGCAAGTCCAGCTGTACAAGGAACACCACCTGTGCAACCAAATAGCAAGGGATATTGATGGTGGGCAACCACGAGAAGAAACTCATCCAGTGTTTCAGGAGACTGTCAAATTTCCATCCAACAACTCCAGCAAACAGATTAAGGGATGATCGATAAAAGAGAAGAAGTGTGCCTTGTTCATGAGACCCAAGGAGAATCAAAATGTCGAGAACCATAATATGTCATGGAACAACCCGCTCGAATGTTGAAGCTGCTCTTTTTGTGCCTGGGTGGGACTGGATGCAAGGATGCAATACCCAGGAACCAGAAGCTCATGGATCATGTCAGGATCAGGTGTACTGCACTGGTGGGCACATGGCTAATACTGAGTAACACTAGGAAATGGCACTGGTGACTCTTTACTTCTTACAACACAGAAGAAGGTCATTTGACCCATCAGGTCCATGTCAGCTCCAAGCACAGCAATCCCACCTCCTCTCTCCTTATTTCCCCCTAGGCCTGTCATTTATTCTCTTCACATGCCCATCAATCCCTACCCTCAATTCATAGCTCCAAGGGGCTATTAACAATTTCCAATTAAACTGCCAGAATGTCTTTGGGATGTGGGAGGAAACTGAAGCAAGTGGGGAAAACCCACAATGTAAAAGAGAGTAAGTGCAAACTCTACGCAAGCACCACCCAAGGTCAGGATCAAACCCAGATTCTTGGATTCCTATACCCAATGCACATTCCTATCTCTAACCAGTGGTCCTATATCTAACAGAAGTTCCTGTTTCCAAGCCACATTTTTGTATCAATCACACTTTCCTGCATCCAAACCACATTCATCTAATACACGTATTTCATCTACAAATGTGTATTTCGTCTAATTTCCAGTCCCTGTATGGACCCAGGATCCTACTTCCAAGATACATTTGTGTACCTGAAGTCATCCTTCGGATTTAATCCACATTCCGGAATCTGACCCATATTCCTGGAGCCAGCCCATATTCTTAAATCAAATTGTGTGCTCTGTCTTACTGAAATGTGACTGACACCTGCTTCACCTGACTGCGCTATACAACCCAAGGGCTTTTCAATTCACTGGATGGACCGTATGGTGCCCTTGGGCAAAGTAAGGGATGCTTTGGCATCCTCGGGAGGTGTCTATTAAGTGTATGACAAGGTGGACTCTTGACCTCAAACCTACCTCATCCTGTCCTTATTGTCAATCTGCACTGCAATTTCTCTGTAACTCTAACACTTTATTCTGCATTCTGTTATTGCTTTGTGCTTGAACTACATTGATGTACTGATATGATAATCTGTATGGATTGCATGCAAAACAAAGTTTTTCACTGTACCTGAGTAGATGAGAGAATAATAAACCAATTTACTAATCTATATTTCTATATCAAACTCATATTCATCTAACACATGTCCTTGTATCTTATCCATGTTCCTGTGTCTGACTCCTGTTTATGTATCTAAACCAAATTCTTGTATCCAATCCACATTCCTGTATTCAACACTTGTTTAAGTATCTAACCTAACTCCGCATATCCAATGCACCTTCTTTTGTTCAAGTACCTACAGTATATTCTGTATCCAACCAACGTTCTTGTGTCTAATACATGTTCCTATGTCTAACCATGCACCTGTATCCACTGTTGCTGTATCTACCCCGGGTAGCCTGTACCTTTCCCCGGGTACCATATCTAACCCATGGTGTGATATCTAATCCATGTACCTCTATCTTACACAATGTAGTATTATGTCTCATCACCACTACCAATGTATTGTGTCTCCTCTATTTTACCCAATGTATTGTGTCCCACGTGGCTGATCTAACCCATATTTTGACATCTAACTCAGGTTCCTGATTCTAACGTACCTTTCTGCATCTGACTACAGTTCTGTATTTAATTTGTGTTCTTGTAAATATAATCCAAAGTGAATCATTCCTCAGGTGCCAGTTTCTCCCACATCTACTCTTGCTACTGCAACCATCGCTTCCAGGTGAGTATCTTACCATGTCCTTATATTTTACCCACATTCTTGAATTTTGCCCAAGTTCCTGTGTGTAACCCCATGTGCTGTGCACAGCCAATGTTCCTGTATCTTACCCATGGTTTTGGATCTAATGTATTCTATCAATGCCACCCTCCTGTTTATAACACACATTCATCTACCTACCCCACATACCTAAACCTAACCCACACTTCTGAACCTCACTGTGTCGCAACTGGTAGAGTCGCTGCCTCACAGCTGCAGAGATCTGAGTTCAATCTTGACCTCACATGCTGTCTGTGCGAAGTTTGCATTTTCTCCCTGTGACTGCAGGGGTTTCCTCCCGTTGGTCCAGTTTCCTCCCACAAAGACGTGCAGGTTGGTGGGTTAAATATAAATTGTCCCTGGTGTGCAGGTGAGTGGGAGAATATGGCTTAGTGTAAGTAGGGATTGATGATTGGTACGGACTTGGTGGGCCGAAGGGCCTGATTCCGTGCTGTCACTCTCTATGACTCTATGACTCACACTCTGCTATCTACCCCACATACCTGTACCTGATCCAATTTCCTGTATCTAGCACATGTCCCTGTATTTAATCCACATTCCTATATCCAAAATGTTCCTGTGACTGATCCAAGTTCCTCAACAAAACATAAGTAGACATCAAACTTTATCCATAAACTACACACGTGTAGTCAACATGCTGCAAAAACCTGCCAGAAGCCAAGCCCCTTGAGGCTGCAAAACAAACAATAGACAAGGAATCGCATCTGAACTGGCCTCTAGTTAGACCTGAGTGTGTGGAGCCACTGGGTGGCATGGTGGTGCAACTTCTGGGACCTGAATTAGATCCTGAGTGGAGTTTGCTCATTCTCCCTCTGACCATATGGGTTTCCTTCAAGTGACTCAAGATTTCCTCCTACATCCCAAAGATGTGCAGGTTGGTATGTTAACTGGCCGCTATAAATTGCCCCTAGTGTAGGTGAATGACAAAAGAATTAAAGGGGAGTTGATGGGCATGTGAGAGAGATTAGATCAGATTAGTTTATTGTCATATATACCAGGGTGTAATGAAATTCTTTGGTTGTGTGAAGCTCACAGAGTAAAAAGTATATGTGGTAATAATAAATACAATAACTACAGTGATGAGTGCAAACAGCAGAGTAGTGCAAAGATTATAGTACAAACTGAGGTAGTGCAAGAAGAAATGCTAAAGTGACAATAATGGAAGAGGTAAAATTAAGAGTCCGAGAACGTGGCAACACCACCGGGAAGGGGATGTGAGGGAGGTGATTGGTTCAGGAGTCTGACAGCAGTGGGGGAGAAGCTGTTCTTGAGTCTGGTCTCTGAGCTTTCAAGCTCCTGTATCTTCTCCCAGAAGGTAGAAGAGAGAAAAGGGAATGGCCAGGGTGGCAGGCATCCTTGATGATACAGTTAGCTTTCCTGAAGAAACGCACCATGAAGATGGACTGGATGGAAGGAAGTGATGAGCCCGTGATGGACTGGGCAGTGTTTACCACTCTCTGCAGTTTCTGTCAGTCCAGAGCAGAGCAGTTGCTTTACCAGGCTGAGAAGCAACCTGTCAGGATACTTTCTATGGAGCATCTGTAGAAGTTCGAGAGAATCCTTGTGGACGTGCTGAATTTTCTCAGGTGCCTAAGAAAGTAATTTTGCTGATGCGCTTTCTTGATCACCACATCAGATTGGAGGGACTAGGTGAGGTTGCTGGATGAAGGAATGAGTTGTAGGTTTGCAGGAAAATAAGGAGGGGGTGGGACCTATCTGCTGGGGGCTAGCCTGGACCAAATGAGTTGAATGGCCTCCCCCTGTGTTATAACAAGCAAATAAGCCTCTGGCAAGTGATACAATTGTTGCAGGAGAAGATCTTATCACTGGATTGACAGAAGAGCAAAACATGGCAGGAACTGATGATAAACACGTAATAGCAAGAAAATTTGTACCAGCATTAAATCACTGAGCAAAGACCCACAAAACCATACAATTGCTAGATTATAGCAGGTACCCAGGAAGCACAGCAACCTATAGCCTGTGCTCCAGGAAACTGCAAAGGCAAGAGCATCAAGGAGGGAACAAATCGAGTGATAACTTACAACAGAAAAAGCCATCAAGAACACAAAGATTGGCAAGGCTGCAGGCCTGGGCAAACTCCACCATAAACAAAGGAGGAAATTCAGGCAAGACAAGAACAATTGGCTCCTCTTGACCGATTGGCTCCTGTTGAACTACTGCACAAGGACAGCTCGCCCATCCAAGGTCTAAAGCCAACAGGCATTGTCACGCTTTTGAAGCTGGATAGACAGTCCTCGGACCCCAAAGGTATTCAATCAACCTCATTGGCTTGCCTCCTCCATAAGCTTTAAAGGTGTTTCATCCTTGATCGTCCCTCACCTCTCTTGGAGGAAACATTCACTGTTGAACAACTTGGATTCCAGCAGGGCAAACTGTGTATTGTTGAATCTCATTCAAAACATCAGAATGGATTTGGGAAATGCCAAATTGCTCACAGCCGTACAAACGCTGTCAGTCAGAGAGTCACAGAGTTCTACAGCACAGAAACGAGCTCTTCGGACCACCACGTCCATGCTAACCTTTTTGCCCACTTACACTAATATGTCTTGCCTATTTAATTGTCCGTCTAAATGTCTATTTAATGTTGTGATTATATCTGACTCCACCACCTCCTCTGGCAGTGAATTCCAGATGTCAACCATTCTCTGTGTAAAAAACCTTTCCTCTCAGATATGCTTTGAAACTCCTTCTCTCACCTTAAACCTATGTCCTCTTGTCTTTGATACCCATAGATTCTATCTCCCCTGTCTATGCCTCTCATAATTGTACATACCTCTGTCACATCACCCCTCAGCCTCCTTCACTCCTGGGAAACCAGCCCAAGCCTATCCAATCTCTCCCCATAACTAAAGTCTTCCAATCCAGGTAACATCCTGGTGAATCTTTGCACTCGCTCCAGCACAATCACACCCTTCCTATAGTGCAGCAACCAGAAATGCACACAGTACTCCAAGTGTGGCCTAACCAGTTGTAAATCATCAGAAGGCGCATTGGAAGGTCTTCAACATGAAGGACTTCACCAGCCTGCTTGCAGTGATCAAAAACTTTGACTTCTATGTTAAATTTGGAGGGAAATGCAGGTACCGCTATAGAATAGCCCACCATAAGGCAATGGGATTGACACTTCTCCTGATTACATTCATGCAAATAATCAACTAATTCCCCTGAATATACATCGCTGCCAATGACTTGGTAAGTGACTGGACATCAAGACTTAAGAACAGCTCCTTCCCCACTGCTATCAGACTTCTAAACCAATCATCTCTTTCACACCCCCTGCCCAGTGGTGCTGCAATGTTCTGGGACTCTTAACTCTACCTCTCTCAGTTATTCCATTATTGTCACTTTAACATTTCCTTTTGCACTTCTTCAGATTGCACTACTATCTTTGCACCATTTCATTGTTTTGTGCTCGTAGCTGTATTTACTGTTGTATTTATTATTACCGTGTATACTATTTACCCTGTGAGCTTCATTGCATCCTGGTGTACATGACAGTAAACTAATCTAATCTAAGCATAATACCAGCAGGGACTTGTGCAGATCAAGCACTCAATAGGCTTGGCTGATTACAAGACCACCAGTTAACTTTCAACTAAATCCAACCAGGCCACTGGTCAAATTCACCACCTGCAGAACTGCAGTTGTCACGAACCAGCAACAGAAGAAGCACACTGAGCATGATTCAGTGTTAAAAACTATTTTATTAATCACTACTTATGATAATGCGTAAAATAAAAGTAAAAATGTTAGTATGTTAGAATTCAAAAATGTTAAACCTTGGACGTTAACCCCAAAACTAAACTCTTTGTGTGTGTGTGTGGCAAAGTCCAAAACTCTCAGTTCCGGAATGGTTCTTAAAGTTCAGTTCCGCAAGCCATAAGGTGAAACATGAGCAAGGGCTTCTTCAACAACCACCGTTGTCTGAAGATAAGACATAGACGTAGAGAAACATAGAGAGAGTAAATATGAAATCCAAATGTTCCACGATGGAACCCAAGCGACACTTCAGTGTTTACTCGGTAGTGACTTCCTCACCCCGAAAAGCATCCGAATCGTGGTCGTCCACACACAAATACCTGTTTCCTTCTACAGGTCAGCAACAAAGTGAACTCCACCGGATTACTTCCAACTTCCATACATGGATTTCAGTAGCAAACACAGTTATTGTTTCTCATCCATCGATAGAGAAAACAAGCAGGCTGGTGTCTCTCTCCCTTCTCTCTCTCTCTCCTTCTTCTAACTTCTTCAACAACGTCATTATGTCCTTTATCTTCTATTGATGTAAGCACGCCCCACACACACATACACACACACTCTCTATCTTAAAGGGACTTTCACTGAGTCCGTAACACAGTGCAAACAATGAACTAAATGTCCACTGGAGCATGTCACGCTGCATGGACCCTGTTTACCTCAGTGAGCTGGACCTTAAATTCTCCTTCAAAACCCACAGAAGAGGGTTGCAAGCTCAAAACAAAGAAGAGTGCACCCAGCCAAGGTCAGCACTGCCATGCATGCTCTGAACTCCTCCAGCACTGGGTTCACATGTCCATTACACTGCCCGTTCCAGTGAATTCCATCCGGTGCTGAATGGCAGCTGAGGACTCCTCCCAGGGTGCCTTAAACCAATGCCAATGGCTGGAATAGCACCAGCAGACATCTAGAGATCCACGGCCAGCTTATGAGAGAGAAGGTTGCACTGATTAATGCCTGAAGTCATGCCTCAGGACTTCAGGGTCAGTCAACATCATGCGGGAAATAGCAAGTATGGTGTGGCGTCTAGATGACTGAGCTCTTTCCTGTGGGTCAGGGGAAGCATGGACAACCCAAGAGGCCCTAGTTGGTTGGTCCTGGGGAAATGGGGGTGCTCCAATGTACCTCAGAGGCTGATGGTGAGCGAGGCAGAAGGTGGGTCTGTTCCCTGCCTGAAGAGGGCTCCCCCGCATGAGGTAGGATTTCCAGTATCAGTGTGAGCATTGGAATGTGTGCATCAGTGGAAAAAATTGTCACACTGGTGGATGAACAAGAAAGAAGGCAGGGAATATTTCTTTATCTGACCTACTTTCCTCTGTGTAACCCATGTTCCTCCATGTTACTCCATGAAAGTATGCTGACTGGTTGCATCATGATCTTGTATGGCAATTTGAACGTAAGAAGCTGCAGAAAGTAGTGGACTCTGTCCATACATCACGGGCACATCCCACTCCACCATTGGTAGTATCTACAGGAGGCGCTACCTCAAGAAGGCAACATCTATCATTGAAGATCCCCACCATCTAGGCCATGCCATCTTCTTGCAGCTACTGTTGGGAAGGAGGTACAGAAGCCTGAAGTCCCACACCACCAGGTTCAAGAACAGCTACTTGAACGAACCAGCACAACCCTAATCACTACCTCAGTATAACAGCACTATGACCACTTTACACTACAATGTACTATGTTTTTCTTTTGTTCTAATTGTGTTCTTTCTTGTAAAAATTGTATATAAGTTATGTTTAATTTATGTTTTTCTTATGGATGTTATGTATCTAATGCTATGTGCTTGTGTTGCTGCTGCAAAAAGTTTTTCATTGCACCTGTGCATACATGTACTTGTGGATATGACAATAAACTCAACTTTGGTTTTGTACCTAGTCCAAGTTCCTGTATCAAACCACCTTTCCGTAGCTAGTTAAGGGCATCCTATGCAGCCCAGTGCTGTGTCTCAGTCATGATACCACACTGTGAATTGGCTGCTGCAACTTGCTTTATCTGCCACAATGCAGTTCAGTGCAACAGTGGTAGTGACAAAGTGTAGGTGGAGCCAGTGTTGTTGATGAAACTCACCATCACTTTCAGTGCATCAGCGCAGCCTTTGGCCATTGGACGATCAAGAGCTCAAACGCAGCGGACAACTCACAATCTGCTGGGCAGCAGTGGTCCATCACATTTTTGAGAACCAGAAGGAAAGTGCATTTTTCCAGCATTAGTGTTTCAGGTTTTCTTCGGTCGTTGGTTAACATGTTTTCACAAGGGGGATGAAGATGAGGGTAGGGTAAGGTGATGACCTTATTGTTAGTACAGCTTAGCCCCCAAACTTTTCTTTTGAAAAAATGCGCTGGAATAAAGGACCCATTCACAGGTAGGATGGAACAGACAGTACAGATGGGAGAGCGGTAATAACTGTGACTCAGAACACATCATGAGGAGGTTGTGCAGATTATGTAAAATAATAACTAAACTCTTTTGAAAATACTTTAAACACTGCTCCAGGGCAGATGATTGGAAATATGATCATTTCTCTGAATGATGGAATAGTCTTGATGGGTTTACTTACTAAGACACAGAAGAAGGCCATTCAGCCTATCAGAACCATGCTGCCTCATGGGGGAGCGATCCCATCAGTCCCATTCCCCCTCTCCTTTCCATACAGTTTATTCTCTCTCACACGCCCCTTCGATTCTTCTGCCAGTTTCAGCAAGGGGAATTTCACAGCGGCCAATTATCCTAACAGCACATTTTTAGCATGTGGGAGGAAACTGTAGCACTCAGGGGAAGCCAACATGATCACAGGTAAAATGTGCAAGCTCCAAGCAGGTGACACCAGAGATCAGGATCAAACCCAGGTCACTGGATCTGTGAAGAAGTGGCTGTGCCAACTGTGGAAAGGGTTATTCCTCTTCATAGACTTCATCGACTATGCTTGCAGGAAGTATTTCCAGCTGCAGCTCCTCTTAGACAGCATGGATTGGTTGGAGTGGCAGTTGGACTCACTGAAGAGCATACAAGAGGCAGAGATTGTTATAGACAGGAGTTTCAGGGAGGTGATCACACCGAAGATTCAGCCAGGTAGATGGGTGACCACCAGGAAGAGCAGGCAGGTAGCACAGGACTCTCCTGTGGATGTCCCACTCTCATACAAGTGTATCATTTTGGATACTGTTCGGGGAGATAGCCAAATAGCAGCAGCAGCAGCCAGACCAGTGGCAGCAGTGGGACCCGTGCAAGATGGACAGGTAAGGCAGAGGAACTCAGGGCATGGATTGGTACATGGGACACGGAGGTGAGGTGAGAGAGGAGGGGGAGTTATGTGATTGATAAGGCAGTACTTAGAGAGGATATTCTTGGGGGATCGTCCAGTGAGCCTATATGGGTGGGACTCAGAAACAAGAAGGGGTTGATAACTTTGCTGGGATTATATTATAGGCTCCCCGATAGTTTACGGGAATTAGAGGAGCAGATGTGTAGGGAGACTGTAGATAGCAGTAAGGGTAATAGGCTTAGTAATAGTAGGTGTCATAATATGTGACTTCAACTTCCCTTATACCGCCATAGTGTAAAGGGTGCAGAATTTGTTAAATGTGTCCAGCAAAATTTTCTCAAGTAATATCTAGATGGCCTGACTCAAGAGGGGGCAGCAGTGGACCTTCTGTTGGGAAGTGAGGCTGGACAAGTGAATGAGGTGTCAGTGGGGGAGCGCACTGACACCTCTTAGTTTTAAAATAGTTATGGAGAAAGATAGGACTGGTTCGCGGGTTAAAGTCCTAAATTGGGACAAGGGAAATTTTGAAGGTATTAGACAGGAACTTGCAAAGGTTGATTGGAAGAGGCTGTTTGCAGGTAAAGGGATGTCTCGCAAGTGGGAGGCTTTTAAAAGTGAGATACAGAGAAATTAAAGTCTGCATGTTCCTGTTAAAGTGAAGGCTGGCAGAAGTAGGGAACTCTGGTTCATGAGGGATATTGAGGCTCTGGTCAGGAAAAAGAAGGGGTAGGCATCCGGGAGCAAGTGAAATCCTTGTGGAGTATGATAGATGTAGGAGTACACTTAAGGGAAAAATCAGGAGAGCTGAAAGAGGCCATGAGATAGCTCTGGCAGATGAGGTAAAGGAGAACCCTGAGAGATTCTACAGGTATATTAAGAGAAAAAATGTATTGAGCCAAAGAGCAAGATCAATGTGGTTGACTATATGTGGAGCCACAGGAGATGGGTGAGGTCTTAAATAAATATTTTTCAGTTAGACAGTTAGATGCTGCCGGGAATAGAGGGTATGAGCTATAAGGAAAGGTTGGACAAACTTGGGTTGTTTTCTCTGGAGCGTTGGAGGCTGAGGGGAGGTTCCAGAAGACTGGAGGATGGCTGACAATATGCCTTTATTTAAAAAAGGCTGCAAGGACAAACCAGGGAACTATGGGCTGGTGAGTGGGAAAATTACTGGAGGGGGATTCTGAGGGCTAGGATGTACCAGCATTTGGATAGGCAATGCCTGATTAGGAGAAGTCAGCATGGCTTTGTGTGTGGGAAATTGTATCTCAAGAATTTGATTGAGTTTTTTGAAGAGGTGACAAAGAGGACTGACGAGGGCAGGGTGGTGGATGTTGTCTATATTGACTTAGGCAAGGCCTTTGACAAGATCCCACATGGTAGACTGGTCTGGAAGGTTAGACCACTTGGGATCCAGTGTGAGCTAACTAATTGGATACAAAATTGGCTTGGTAGAAGGAGTCAGAGATTAGTAGTGGGGGTTGTTATTCAGATTGGAGACCAGTGGTGTGCTGCAGGAATTGGTGCTGGGTCCACTGTTGCTTGTCATCTATATTATTGATTTAGATGAGATTGCAGGTGGCATGGTTTGTAAATTTGTGGATGACACCAAAATTGTGGTAGAGTGGACAGTGAAGAGCGTTTTCTAAGATTACATCTCTGGTTAGGCTGCATCTGGAGTATTGAATTCACTTCTGGTTGCCCCATTATAAGAAGGATGTGGAGGCTATGGAGAGGGTGCAGAAGAGGTTTACCAGGATGTTGCCTGGGTTAGAGTACATGTGCCATAAGGAGAGGTTGGACAAACTAGGGTTGTTTTCTCTGGAGCAGCAGAGGCTGAGGGGAGACCTGATAGAAGTTTATAAAATTATGAGAGGCATAAATAGAGTAGAGAACCAGTATCCTTTCCCCAGGATTGAAATGTCTAATACTAGAGGGCATGCATTTAAGGTGAGATGGGGAAAGCTCAAAGGAGATGTGCAGGGCGAGTTTTTTACACAGAGAGCGGTGAGTATGTGGAACGAGCTGCCAGAGGAAGTGGTAGAGGTGGGTACAATTATGATGTTTAAAAGACATTTAGAGAGGTACATGGATAGGAAAAATTTAGACAGATATGGGCCAAATGCAGGCAAATGGGACTAGCTCAGGTAGGAAATTTGGTCAGCATGGATGAGTCGGGCCAAAGGGCCTGTCTCCATGTTATTCAACTCTATGACTCTGTGCCCGAATAGGATGATATTGGAGTTGAGGTGGATGTGCAATGATAAGTGTGGACATTGCACTTTGACACTACCAGGAACTTGTACTCAAAATGCACTGGAGCCTGAGATGGCCAATGCACCTCTCTGCTGACACTAATTTGCATTATTATGAAAATAAAGTCTTCAATGCGCAAGAGTGTGTGTGTGGGGGGGCAATAATATGAGAGGGTGTTTCTAATTAGTTTCCCTCATTAAAGAGTCGAAGAGTGTTCCTTCAAGTGTATCACGGCAATGAGCTGCTCAAAGAACTGAGAGGTGGAACACCAAAAACTGGATTTGCAATTGCTTAAAAATCAACATCGAACAATGTACTACTCAAAACTACATCAATGCTGAATGCAGCGGTGTAGGTAACAGTGTAGGTAACAATATAGGTAACAGTTTAGATAACAGCATAGGTAATAGTGTTGGTAACAGTGCAGGTAATAGTGTAAGTAACAATGTAGGAAACAGTGCAGGTAGCAGTGCAGGTAACAGTGTAGGTAGTACTGTATGTAACAGCTTTGGTAGGAGTGTAGTTGCCAATGTAACTAGCAGTGTAGATTGCAGAGTAGGTAGCAATGTGAGAAACAGTGTAGGTGGGATGTAGGGAGCAGCATAGTAGTAGGTAAGTAGTGAAGGTAGAAGTTTAGGGAACAATGTAGGTGTCAGTGTAGGCAACACTGTAAGTAGTGGTTTAGGTAGCAGTGTAGGTGTCTCAGTAGGTAACATTGTAGGTAACAGTATGGATAACACTGCAGATAACATTGTCAGAAGCAGTGTAATTAGTAGCATAGATAGCAGTTGTAGACAGCATTGAGGCAGCATTTTAGGTAGCAATGTAGCTTGCAATGTAGCTTAGATAGTGCAGGAAGCAGTGTAGATAATCGTGTAGGTGACAGTTTAGAAAACAGTGTAGGTAGAGGTTTAGGTAACAGTGTAGATAACAGTGAATGGAGCAATTTAGATAACAGGGTCAGTGCAGTGTAGGTAGCATTGCAGGTAGCAAGGGAGCAAATAATGTAGATAGTAGTCAATGTAACACTGTAGATAACAGTGCAGATAGCAATGTAGATGGCAATGCAGGTAGCAGTGTATGCAGCAGTGCAGGTAGCAGCGTATGTAGCAGTGCAGGTAGCAGCGTATGTAGCAGTGCAGGTAGCAGTGTATGTAGCAGTGCATTTAACAGTGTCGGTAATAGTATATTGCAGTGTTAAGAGTAGTGTAAGAAACAGTATAGGTAGCACTGTATGTAACAGTGCAGGTAGTGATGTAGGTAACTTTGTAAGCAGCTGTATAGTTAAAAATGTAGGTGGTGGAGTAGGTAGCAGCGTAAGTTGCAGTGTAGGTAACAGTGCAGGGAGAATTCTATGTAGTAGTGTAGGTCTCTCTGTAGGTAGCAGTGTAGGTTACGATGCAGGTAACAGTCTAGGTATGAGTGTAGCTAATAGTGTAGGTAAGTAGGTCGCAGAATATGCAGCAGAGTAGTTAGCAGTCTAGGTTGTAATATACATTGTATTGCATGTAACAATGTATGTAGCAGTGTAGGTAGCAGTGTATGCAGCAGTGTAGGTAGCAGTGTATGTAGCAGTGTAGAATGGCATTGTTGTTATCAGAGTGTCTTGAAGTGAAGAAACAGTGTAGGTAGCAGTCAGGGAGCCATGTAGGCAGCAGTGCAGAGAGCTTGAAAGGTAACAGTATAAGTAACAGTGCAGGGAGTTTATAGGTAACAGGGTAGGTAACAGTATCTAACCATATCTATATCTAACCATATCTAACTGTAGGTAAGAGTGCAGAAAGCTCTCTGGGTAACCATGTAGGCAGCAGTTCAGGGAGCTCTATAGGTAACAGGGTAGATAGCAATGCAGGAAGTTTTGCAGGTAGAAGTATAGGTAATAACATAGGTAGCAGTGAAGGTAGTAGCATGGTTAATAGTGTAGGTTGTGTATAGTGCAGTGTAGTGTAGTATAGGTCCCTGTTGGTAGCAGTGAAGGTTACATTGCAGTGTAACATACTGCGTAGGTAGCAGTGTTGGTAATGGTGTATGTAGGTGGTAGCAGAATATGTATCTGAGTAGTTAACTGTGTAGGTTGTAATATTGTAGTGTAGTTAATAATGTGGGCAGCAGTGTATGTAGCAGTGTACAATAGCACTGTCATCATCAGAGTAAGTAACAAGGTCGATAGCAGTTCAGGGAGCTCTATAGGTAACAGTGTAAGTAGCAGTGCAGGGGCCTCTATGGTATAGGTACCTATAGATACCAGAGACCTATATAGATACATATTCTGCTACCTACCTACCTACCTACCTACACTGCTATTTAGACTGCTACCTACATCGTAACCTACGCTGCTACCTTAAGGGACCTATACTACTACCTACACCACTGCCTACACTGTAACCATACTGATGGCTACATTATTACCTATGTTGTTAACTACACTTCCATCTGCAGAGTTCCTGCATTGCTACCCACACTGCGCACCTCCCTTGACTACACTGTTTCTTCTCTGCTACCTACAAGGATACGTACACTGATGACTACAATTCTATTCTACACTGCTACATGCACTGCTACCTACACAACTGTCTACATTGTTACCTACACTGCAATATACGTATATTGAAACCTACATTGCTAACTACTCTGCTACATATTCTGCTATTTACTTACCTACACTATAACCTACCCTGCTAGCTTAACATTACCTACATTGCCACCTACACTGTTACTTATAGATCTCTCTGCAATGAAAACTACACTGTCAGCAGCGTTGGTTTTCCGTAGTTTGCAAGTGTCACTCTCAGAATATGGAGCAATCTATTTTTCCGCTGATTTCAGGTTGGTAGTGGGCAAAGTTGTCGAAGGTGAGGGTTTCAACTACAAACGGAGCATGATACATGATAGATGTGCCCAGTCCATCTCCTCCCCACTTCATCTTCACTCTGTGCTCCACTCGGTTTTACGATCTGCACTCTCTCCTCTCATCTCCCTTTATCCATTGGTCCATCTCTCTCTCTCTCTCAGCCGGCATTCCCCTGTGTTTTATTTGTCCTTATCTCCCAGTTGCCTCCCTCCTTCTCTCTCCCCTGGCCTATGCACCTATCCTTTCGCTGGTAAATACTAAAGGTTGTCTCTGATCAGTGAGGAGCATGCCGGAATGGTCTAATTCCCAGTTGACAGAAACGCGCTCCAATAGGGAAGGAAGCTGGAAAGGGAGAGATGTCCTGGCGCAGATCACGCGGGCCCGGGAAGTCAGGTGTCAGCTCCCGTGGCCAAATTATAGGGAGCACCAATTCCAGTGCTGGTTCCTTTAGGCTTATTCTCAGTGCCGAGCCTTTCTCCTGTTCGCCGCTGTCCTGGGATTGCGGGGGACGGGTCGACACTGGACGGGAGGGAGGGGATGTTTGGGGAAGCTGCCACTGAGACTTCACGCAATTTCAGCGTCTGTTGAGGGGGTGAATTGAACAGCGTCCGGGCTGGTGTGGAGGGAACCTGTCATTCTTTCCCTCCCCACCTCCTCGTCTCTGTGTGTGTGTGTGTGTGTGTGTGTGTGAGAGAGAGAGAGAGAGAGAGAGAGAGTACTTTCGCTTCGCATTGCAAGAACACACACCGAATTAATCAGAAGGTAGAGAGGCGGGAGCAGGAGCAAGGATTAAGTCTCGGATCCGAGGATATTCTAAGTCAGTAGAGGACGAGCACCAGATATTCGCCCGGTTTATCCAGTTTGCACCCCCATTTACAGCGAGAGATGCATTCTTCACGGCAGCCGCTGGCTTGTCAAAGGGTGGGTCTCTGATCGAGGAGCTGGAGAGACCGACTACCCCCACCTCTCGGCACACACTGGCTCGGTGGAAGAGCAGCCCACACCCTCACACACCTCTCGGCGTCAGCACCGACTGACCCCCGCACACTCCTGCTGTCGGCGGCGCGGCTGAAGCTGCCGCTCTCTCCGCTCGCTTCCACACCTTGGTCAGATCCGTAGCCATGAATCCGGCCTTTTCGACCTTCATCTGCCTGTAAGCATCTTCGAACTTTATAACGGTTGCGCTTAATGGATGATTTTAATGCCTCCTTTTAACACTGTTCTATTGAACAGGGCAATATATTTTTAATAAAGAGGAAATTAAACCAGTTTTAATCTACAGAGAACCTGACTGCTCTGATTTTTAATTCCTTGCATTTTCTCCCATCCAGAGGTTTACACGTGTTGTTACTACGCTTTGGGATCGAGGTAAGTGCCACTTTATTTAGCTACTTGCACTTTACTGGTTTTATTGAACAATTATTGGAGATTTATTTTTAAAATCCCTCGAATAAACCGGCGATCTGGGAATCTTAATTTCCAAACTCTGATATTACCCACTGCTGGTTCGCACTAAACTGTTTTGATGTACAAATCTCTTTTTTTTCATCATAAGTATTTTTTTTAAAAATGGAAACTTGCCACATTTATTTGGCTAGACGTTTTTGTGCTGAAGTTTGCATGGGCTGTTGTAAAGATAGCGTGGCTCACGACGCTAAACAAACCTCCTATGTAGAGAGAGAGAAGAGAGACGCTATCGCTAATTTTCCAGATGCGGCCGTTTGCTTTAGTCCGGAGCAGTCTGCAGATCAGAAACGCCCTCCTCCGCTACGGCACAGTGGAGTCGCTTCCATTCACGGAGCCGGTGTCGGACAGAGCCGGCAGCTGTTCTTTCTGCCGCTGAGAGAACCCCTTAAACTGACAAGTGCAAAATAAATGCGTGAATTAAACTACGAGGCAGAGGTTTGACATGAAACGAGAGGGGCTGCGGGATCTGCGCAAAGAGCGCACACATCTGCACCTGCCCTATAGCCGGGCTCAGCCCAAAGAGTTGGAATTCGTGCAACTGTAGAAAGGAAACAAGCCTGCGTTTTCACAGCGGGTGGTAGCACACGGTTTACATCGAGGTGTTGGCCAGGAGGCAATTTCCGCGCTCTTCCCCAACTAGGGCACCCGAGGGGGAGACGGCGCCCGCGGTTCCTCTCCCGGAGAAGGGAGCACTCTGTCGCCACTGCCCCGGTGTTCCGGCCCATTCACCGACTCCCGCTGCTGCTCCAATCCCGACACACAGGACACCTTACCTGGGAACCGAGAATGCCAGGGATCGTTCAGGGGAAATAGCGGGGATGACCATTCTGCCGAGCTTGCAAAGAAAATAATCCATTGGGTGGGTGGATGGGTTGCATGGAGTGGGGCGGGGGGGTTAATGTTTCACCGCTTTGTTTGTGTAACCAGGAAGAACTTACACGAGGAAATAAAAATCGAATATAAGATGAGTTCGTTATAGCTATACACTCCCTAAAGAGAGCTCCCGGCAGTTGAATGATTACAATGATATCTTCCATATAGAATGAATCCCACACATGTACTTTTTAAAAGATCATTCACCTAAGTAAACTGTAAATATTGAATCAATATATAAAGTGAATGTCATGGTTATAAATGCTGTATGAAGTGAATTATATACTCTATAATGTGGCTCCCATATTGTTATATCGTGTAGATTGAAACCCATATAATCTAAAACAAAATAAGTTCGATACAGGTGATCCGGTATCGAGTATAGCAAGGCTGTCATAGATAGATCATAGATTCTGTGCAGATTGAATCCCACGATCTTATATAGACCATGTAGAAAGAAATCCATCCAGTTATACAAACGGTACGGAGTGAATCTCAGTGATATTCCATGCAGTTGGACAAAGAGAATGGAGTGAGTGCCGTCCCTGAGAAATAAACACAATAACTTTATGACTTCCTGAGCCAGCTCTATCGTCCAGGAAGATGCTGAATTAGCTGCTTCCACTTTTCCACCCTCTCGTTCTCTTAGTGTCCAAGATTTCATCTTGAATTCTCTTCACCAAACAGCATCCACCAGTGTCCACGGCAGAGAATTCCAGACTCACAACCCTCTGATTGAAAAACTTACTCCCCCCCCCCCCCCACTTTCTTAGTTGTAAAATTGGCTGAAATTTGACTTCCTTTCTGGAGACTTATATATGTGGTTACATTATGTTACTTCATGTTACCTGGACTAACCCTGGGCTAGTTAAGTGAATCTGCTATAAAAAGCAGGTCTAAGTAATGGTGACCAGGAAACCCACCTGATTCATGGGTACTTACACAGAAAGAAACCTGCTGCCCTTACCTGGTCTGGGCTACGTGTAACTTTTGATCCATGGGATCTCCACTGCATTAGTAAGTAATTCATTTATATCAAACAAGAATAAAAAGATGGCTCCCTGTCACACTTAGAATGGCCAGAAAATTAAAGACATTGTACAGAGTAAATCCCATATTGATTTCTATATAGTGCAGAGTGCAGCCTATTCAGCCTCAGCGAGTCCCTGTTTTTATTTGATGTTTAAGCTCCTTCCATAACTTGAACCCATGCTCAGCCTGTAGTGGAATGCTGCAAGGATAAATATTGTGAAATAAAATTCATCATTATTTACAACTGATAAAATTCTCAAAACATTGCTACCTTTTGAGGACACACTGATGGCTCTTTTTGGCTTCTCTTACTCTAGATATTTTCGGAGAAATTTTCAGAGACATTCCCACACATACCCTACAACCAAGAGTCTACCTCCATTCTGTATAGGGTCCCCAGTTTGGACTGGACTAGTACAGCCATTGTCACAGGGCTGGAAGTTATTCAGAATAACACCAGCAGAAATCTGTTGGCAGATGGAAGACCATACAGATCATCAGACTGAGGCTCAGGTTGAAATCCAACAATAGTTTTATTCAGAGCGAAGCAGGGAAGTGAAGGGTACTCAGCACAGCAGGGAATTTTCAGTAACACAAATTTAACACTCTAAGTGTAAAATCACCAAAAACAATGCTTGCCATGTGAAACCTCATCAGGTTGTGCCTCAGATGGAAGTGCTTCACCTCAGTCAGTAGGTTACACCCGCCCTCCCCCTCCAGAGGTTGGATACTGAGGTGAGATGCCAACTTTCAGATGAAGTATAAACTCTAGTTCCTTCTGCCTTCTTAGGTGAAGGTACTGTTAAAAACAGCACAAGAGAGTCCTCCTCAGTATCCCAGTCAACATATATAGTCCCCAACAAACAGGCTATTGGCTCATTATCACATTGATCTTTGTGGAATGTTGCTGTGCACATTCAGGGTGCTGCACCTTCATTGCTTGTGAGGTGCTCAGTGATATCCTAGGTTGTAATAGCAACCAGTTATCGGATTTGGTGATGTTGATCAAAGGTTGAGTATTGACTCAGACTCCTCCTCTTCTATTGCCCTGGTACACCCCAGCTCAACGGGCAGAGGGGACCAGGTTTGAAGTCCCATTGACCTTCTCCCTGTGTGCTGCACTGTGCTGGCAGCACAGATTTTGTGCTGGTGTCTCTGGAATTGGACTGGAAGCCACAGCTCTCTGCATGTGAGGTCAGAGTGCTAGCCACCGAGCCACGGCAACAGAGGGAGGAAGCCACAAGGAATGGAGCTCCCTGCTGTCGGTTTTCCACATTGAAGGAAAAATGCCCAGGTGCAGGGTGAGGACAGCCAACCTTTGTTCCACAGTCTGGGAGTGTTTGTTTTGATAGTTGGGTGGGTTTTGGGGCTGTGCTGGGGCTGGGAAATGTGCCATGTTATATCTCCCTCTCTCTTGTTGCTGCTGACCACAGGCCTCGATGGAGGAGGACACGGATTTCTGGCCTCATGTGGAGAACCACACGAGGCTGAGGGATGACACAAGCCGCAAGTATGTGCGCCTGTACCAGCTGTACAGCCGGACCAGTGGCAAACACCTGCAGGTGCTGGGGAGGAGGATCAGTGCCAAGGGCGAGGATGGGAACAAGTATGGTAAGAACTGGCTGATGGAAGCAGTGCAGCACAGGCTGAAGCTGCGCAAGCAGCAGGTGTGAGGTCCTCACTTGTAGCTTAGTACGTGAGGCATCTCCTGGCCAGGCGGGAAAGAAAAGCACATGCGTCGAGCTGTATCTGTGGTCCATTACCAAGTGGCATCAGCCCGGACCTTGACCTTTCTCCCAATGCCTACCTTTATGTGACCCATAGACTGGGCAGTGATGAAGGGTCTCGACCCAAAACATTGACTGTCCATTTCCCTCCACAGATGCTGCCTGACCCACCGAGTTCCTCTAGCATCTTGTTTGTTGCTCCAGTTCTTTGTTGTGTTGGGCCATTCTTCCTTGGCAGGTAGAATGGGAACTCCAGTCACTTAGCCCACTCCCAATGCACAAGCCTCGCGGGTAGTGAGAGGCTGGGAATATCTCCGGAGTGTTCGGGTGAAGCTCGTACACTTTATAGGCCCAACATAAGCAGAATAATTGGTTCATTTTTAACCATGTGACACAAAATCTTCATTGTGTCTCTCACATTCCTAATACAAGCCATAGGCTTCAAAGTCAATCTTCTGAAGTTGTTCTAAAGGCACACCCGGCAGTCAGTTGATACAGAGAAAGATCCCAAAAACAACTAGAAGGAGCAAAGAATAACTAGCCTAGTTTGTGTGGCATTAGTTCAGGAATAATGTGGGCTGGGTTATAGAGAGAATTTCCCAGCTCTTCTGAGAGCATTGCTGTAAAGTCATTATTACAGTGGCCAAAAATAGATCACTAACTCAACACACACAGGATGCCCTCAGTGACAGGTTTGAAGCTGTTGCATTGAAGCATCAGTTAACAGGTTGAGGTTAACGAATTACTGAATGAATCAGGGTTACTTGGGAGCAGGGTGTGGGGAGGGTGAGAAATTTTAACAGGGAGCAGTAGAATGCATTTTGTTTGCCTATTTCACCTTCAGCTTTATCTTAAACTTGTTGAGGAACAATTCCTAGTTTTTTCACTTTATCTTCACACATTGAGGTGTTTGCTTTGATAGGACAGTTTCTTCAATCATAGATACCCTACCTGGGTCAGTTCTTTCACTACCTGATATAAATTTTGGTTACAATTTGGAATAAGAGCATAAGAAGGGGCTGTAGCTACATTCTTTCCCGTGTTGTGCTGAGGCAGTGTTCAGTGGTGGTGTCTGTCACAGTTCTCCACCAGAGGGCACCTGTTGTCGCCCGAGTTCAAACCTGTTCCCTCCCTGCTCTGCAGGGTTTAATATTGTAGGAAACACTAATGACTCTCAAAACAAAATCATCAGCCGCATTCACTTGGCGGAGAGGTTGCAGACCAGATGGCAGTTATACCAAAGCAAAGGTCAACAGAAGAAGAAGGGGGACACAGTCTCACTGGAGCAATTGCAGGGTTCTGAATGTTTAGAAATTCTCTTCCATCATGGGCTGTTAATTTGATACTCAAAGGAAGGCAAAGTGGGGGACTTACAAAGCAGTCAGCTCCTGAGCCTTGGGGACTTGTTCCGGGTTGTTTGAATAATTGACAACAACTTTTAAGTATAAACCTGATCAATCAGAGTGATCGATGGCTTGAGTGTGAGGTGCGGGGAGCGTGTGCTTTTCCTTCTTCAGTCAAGGCTTTACAGTTTAGAACAAGAGGAGAAGGCTTTCTTTCACCACCCCACAGTTTTATTTCTGGCACTTAAACCTAGGATCTGGGATTGTGGTATTGGGCATTTGAAACCTCAAATCAATTGCCTGACTTTGTTTGAAAGGATCTGACTGTTGACAGCACAAAGTGACTATTGATTCCTTTCTGCATGACCTCCAAGGGTATTGAGGTCCCCCAGGGGCTCTCAGGAATAGATACTGATACAGGAGACAGGGCGCCAGATACACGGCACTTACCACTGCAAGGATATCTCTCCAACTTTATTCTGTACAGCAACATCCCTCCTCTTTTAATTTTTTTCTTCTGTTTGGCACTTGCCTGGCTTTTCTCTGCTGCCCCTTTTCTCTCCCAGCCCCTCGCAAAGTTTAAATCCTTGTCTATGTTCTACCCCCCCCCCATTCCACCACCTCCCTCTCACCCACCTCTGTACCAACTCCAGGCAGACAGTGCCCTTTACTGCTCCCTAGGTACACAAGCAGCCACCTACCAGCAGGAGGCAGTAGTCAGCAAGTGAACCGACCCTGTGGAGATTTCCCCCCACCCAGCCCAGGGGCGCTGTGGTCAGCTGTTGACAGCCCCTTCCCTCCATTTCACTCGGCGCAGTGTAACTGGTCTCTCTCGGTATAGACATAAGCAGCTTATCATTTCTCAATCCACATCTGACATACATGGAGAGAATATAAAGTGCCAAAACTAAAAAAAACTCAGATGTGGAAAACTGAAACCGAAACAGAAAGTTTTGGAAATACTGAACAGATCAGGCGGTGTCTGTGCATTCCGTCTTTCCTGGTCTCCATCCCATCACAGACCTTCTCTTCTCCCCATCCCTCCTTTCTTTTCCTCCCAACTTTATCCGGCTCCAATGAAGGGTCTTCGACCTGAAGCATTGACTCTGTTTCTCTCTCCACAGACGCTGCCTGACCTGCTGAGTGTTTCCAGCATTCTTCATTTTGATTTGAGGAAATACTGACAGCATGCATTGCAGTCCCCACTCCAGATGTGCTGGCCTTTCTTTTAAGCATTTCCTGGATATAGGGTCTAATCCCTGTCCTTCCCCTCTGTATGGGACTTAATCTTACCCCACCCCCGGGTGTATGTCACCCTGCCTCACCCCATAGAGTGTTAACTCCTCCTTCCCCTTGCTTTTAATTATGCCCATTCCCTCAGTATGGTCTCAACACTTATGACCATCTACCCATATGGTTTAATCCCTTAGTGCCCGTGTATAGTGTTTTAACTGCTGCCCGCCCCGACTGCAGAATTTTAACCCCTCCCTATCCTTGGCTGCCCTTCTCACACACAAGCTGTTAACCCTTCCTCCATCCCAGTGCTGAGTTCTAACCCCTTCCTATTGTTGTGGGAAGGGCTTTAACACCTTCTCAAGCCTGGGTGCAGGGTTGAGAAGGTGTTAAAGCCCTTCCTTGTCTCTGCATGTAGTGTATTTATTCCCTACCCACTTCTGGTTGCAGATTTTTAACCCCGTTTCATCCCAGGGTGCAGGGTTTTAATCCCTCCCTGCCTGAGGTGCAAGGTTTTAATCTCCCTTCCCCTGGCTGCAGGCTTTCATCTCTTCCGTATGCCTTGTGCTCCACTGGATGCATAGTTTTAACTCTTTCCTTTCCTTATCTCTGTCTGCAGGCTTTTAACTCGTTCCCTCCTCTGTGTGCAGGGTATTAACCCCTCCCAACCTCCAGGTACCAGGTTGTAACATTTCCCCTTGCCTGGGGTATAATTTTAACCGCTTTTCTCACTTCACTGTAGATAATTAACTCCTTCCATCCCTTGAAGCTTGATCCTAAGCTTTCTCCTCAGCTGTGTGTGCGATTTTAACCCCTTCTCCCACCTTGGGTGTGGCACTTTAAGCCCCCCACACCACCCCCTTTCCTGAGTGAATGTATCAGAACATTGACAAGTATATTCCACTGGAATCTATAAAGCAGAGCAGTGAGAGCTATTCCAGAGTAAACTATAAAGCAAAACTGTGAGTGATCCATCCCACAGTGATCTATTTAACAGTGCAATAACTGGTATTTGATTCCGTAAATTATTTTACAGAACAGTGTGCAATGTATTCTTTGGTAATCAATGGTTTGTCTCCAGTGTAATGCGTATAACAGACCAACAAGTGATATATCATAATATTTCTTTGGGATTCTGGTGGTATAGGGTTAAATTATTGTATTAATCCAAAGCCTTAGGTTCATGATTTGGAGGTTTGAGTTCAAATCCCACATGGCATCTGAAGGGAATATAAATTCAGTTACTTAAATAAATATGGAATAAAATAAAGTTAGTCTGGTGAAGCTACGGGATTGTTTTAAAGAAACAGCTGGTTCACTAATGTCTTTGGGGAAGGAAATCTGCCCTCCATACCTAGTCTGTATATGATTCAGAGCCACAGCAATGTGTGGTTGACTGATGAAAAGGCACAGCAAGAGCAACAAATGTTGGTTTGCCAGTGATGGCCAGATCCCACTCAAGAATAGAAAGCAGCAGAATTTGTACAAGGGAAAGGGCACGATATCTTGCAGGGCAGTCTATATATCAGAGCTGAGAGTGATAGACTGGTGTAACCAATAGAATAGACTTGGCTGCGAGATATTCCACTGTAATGTATATATTAGAACTGGCCATACTTTATCCCAGATTTACCTATATTATGGAACTGTGTGTGGTCTATCTCAATGAATTTATAAAACAAATAGAGTGATAGGTTTCAGTGTAATCTATACATCTGTGTATGACCTATCTCAATCATCAGTGTTCAGTATGCAATAGTTTAATTGATGCAAAACTGAAGAGTTTTGTCCCGTGTGAATCCTGCATCACAGTTACACATCATGTATCTCAGTGTATTCTATGTTAAAGAGCTGACACATATATCACATCATTGGAACTATAATGCTACATCTCCCCACCATCTGCATAACAGATCAGTGTCATTTATTCCAGTACAATGTTTAAAACAGCAATACAATATATCCCATTGTAATCTATACAGTAGAAATAGAGTGATATATCTCTCTATTTATTCTATATAGCAAAGAAATGTATAATATGCCATTGTGTAACTAGGTGTGATATATCTCAGAGCAATTTATAAAACAGAGCAAGTGGCACATTCCAGTATAATTTACGTACATAGCAGAACAGATTTCTATACATCACAATTCATTCTGTAATATACAACTGTGATAAATGCTGGTTGGATAACTGAACAATGCACTAGGTCATAGTGCAAAGTATTTAACGGAATTGTATGGGGAATTAGCCACGGTAATTTATATGAGAGAACTGTGAGTAGTATATCCAATGTAATCAATTTAAATGAACTGTGAGCAATGTACCTCAGTATAGCTTATATTGTATAATTTTGTATGATACACCCTGATGTACTCTGTACCTCTTGATGTAACCAATATTGCACTCTGTACATTATATGTCCCGGTATAACATATACTATAGAAATGTGGGTGATGTATGTCAGTACAGTGTTTCCCAGTCTGGAATGTGCTGCCTGCTGTGAGATTTTAACAACGGTCTGGTAATTTAGTTAGAAAGTTCAGACAAAGTAAAGATGAATACAAATACAATTACCACACCAGTTATCCCAGCCACAGGTGTTAGCAGACACAGGGGGCTCTCATTTCCTGAAAACATGCAGTCCATGTTATCATCAGGTGTTTTCGGGTGTGAGGAGGGTTCAAACATATTTCAGTGAGTGTGAAAAAGTATGACTTTTGTTCAATAATGTTGGTATGCATCACCCTTGTGTAATCCACTGTGTGTGGTATACTGATGTGCAACCTTTACAACAGAGCTATGTGATAGAGCAATCTATATAATGTTGTGTATGATGCATTCCACTTTAGTCATTATATCAAAGCAAAGTGTGATATACCACAGCGTAACCTTTGTCATTGTGCTGTCCTTGAGGTACTCAATTCAATCTATATAAATGGACTGTGTTTGATACCTTCTAATGTAATCGATCAAACTAACTTTGAAAAGTGCATCCTCCTTTAACGTATATAATAGAACTATCTTTGAAATACTGTGCAATTTATATAGTAGATCTGTAAACGTTGTGTCATATTAGAATCTATTGAAACAATGTATGATATATATTAGTGCAATCTACAAAGCCTAGCTGTGAGTGATGCATCCCAGATTAATTTGTATTACAGAATTTACTGTGATCCACTTTGGTTTAATCCACATAATAGAGCCCTAGGCAATTTATTCATGCATTATTCAAATAAAATGGTACATGAGATTCTGCAGTGTAATCTATTTAACAGATGTATATGCAATATATACTAGGGTGACCTATGTAACATAATGTGTGATATGTCATAGTTCAATAAATATAACAGTATGTGAGGTATATTGTAATTGTTATCTATTTAACACAACTGTGATTATTATATCCTTAGATAATCTATAAAACAGAACTGCATATATATCAACATTTTCTGTGTAACGTGACTTTGAATGATGTATTTCTCCCTGCACTTTCTGTACCAGAATATGTAATATGGTTCAATGTGATCTATATAAAACTGTGAATGATATATATTCCACTGCAATCAACATCACATGTATTTAATTGATATATAACATATAGATTGGAATTAAGATAAATGCATTGAAATTGATAAAGTGACCTCGGAATGATATAGCATAATGCAATCTATAAAAGGGTTTGTGATAAGCTTGATTTAAATTGATATGATGTGCAAAAATATTTCAGTTTAAACTTGAAAACAGAGCCATGCTATATATCGTAGCACAATCCATAGAAATGATGTTGCTGAGAATAATTTACATAACAGATCTATAAGTGAGATGTCCCAGTGTATAATGAGCTACGTGGATATATAGTCAATATATACCAGTGCTGAAAATAGTATGTCCTGGTCTAATCTATAGAGCAAAACTCTATGAAAAATACATAATGAACAGTGTCACAATGTAATTTACAGAACCATGCTCTCTGAGGTTAAACTCTTGGAAATCTGTGTAATATGACAATGCATGGCAGGCTTCTGTACAATCTGTCTTATAAAATTGTGTATAATTTATCACAGTGTAGTAAGTGTTGCAGAAAAATGTGTGATACCTGGTGTAACCAATGTAGCTGACTGGTGGGTGATATATCCCAGTGTAATAGAACTGTGTGAAACAAAACGGCATAATGAAATATTGCATTTATAGCATATATTACAATTGTGTGTGGTATATTACAAAATCTCTGAATTAGAACTGTAACTGTAAGTGTAACCTAAATGATAGCTCTCTGGGTATATCAGTACAAGTAGGTACTTCAGTGAAAACAAAATAATAGATGATCAATGGACTTTCATGAGTCATCCATGTTACCTGGCTATGTGTGATATATTCTTGTGTTAATTACATACAGATCAGTGTGTTAAAGTTCAGTGTAAATTGCAAAATACAACCGTGCATTAAAAATTATGATCTCTATGGTACGTGTAATATATACATGCTATCATTGTGAGGGTATTGCATGTAGCATAAGAAAGGTTTGCTATCATCTGGTGTAACCCATGTATGCCTGTCATACATTCCAATATAATCCATAAAACAGAACTCTGTTGCAAGTTGTAAAGGATACATTGTAATGTACTGTGTGTACTTTATATAATAGAACAGTATGTGGGGTATACTGGTGCAACTAAATCAGCATGGAATATATCATATTCTGGAATAATCGACGTAAACTACGTGACCACACACTTTGTGATAATGTGTAAATTCTAGGAAAGGTGTTTGGATTTTGTATCTTGCTACAATCTATATAACAGGGTAGTTGCTGATACAGTGTGATTGATCCCAGTGCAATCAGTATAGCATGCTGTGATATGTCACTGTATACTGTGTACAATAGGACTGAATGTTATGAAATGGATGAAATATCTCCTGGTAATTTATGTAATATTGCAGGGAGTGATAAGCTTTGGAATAAACTGGATAATAGAGCTCTGAATGTATCTTGGGATAATTTATATAATAACATATTATGCTTGATATATTATTGTTATATATATGGTTTGTAATGAGGTTCAATCTTCAGCAGAATAATGTGTAGCGTATGCTGCTTAAACTATACTGCACAACCGTGTAACACGTCTTGTCTTTCTACTGTCTATACAACAGAACTGCATACGATATATCTTGTGTAATCTATGTAATAGGCTTGGATATTACTTTCATAATGTAATCTTTATAAACAGACTGTGTCTGACACATATTGAGGTTTGATATTTGCGTGAGGATTAAATAACAGATGAATCACGGAGTTTCATGAGTTATCCACATTGCATGGCTGTGTATGATATATTCTTGTGTTATTTACATACAGATCTGCGTGACAAAGTTCACAGCTAGGAAGGGTGTGACATATCCCAGTGAATCTTTTACTTAAAAAAGCATTGTGTTATATACCTTGATACAAACTGCCCAACAGAATTTTAAATGACCTTACCACTGTGGAATTTATGTTACAGAACTGTATTTCATAAATCGATGCAATTTAACAGGTATGTGTATATGAAATTGCAGTGAATTAACATATTACTTCTATGAACAGTATACTTTGGTTTAATCTATGTGGTAGAATCATTAAGATCTCAGTCTAATCTCATGAACAGTACACTGATCTTCAACAATAGAACTAAACATTGCATCATATATCAGGGTGGAAGTTATATAAAGGTATATTGTTATATGTCATGGTGTAACTTTAGTACCAGAAGACCAAGTGATACATCTTAGTGTAATCTATATAACAATACATTATATGATTTATTCAGTTATAGTCAACACAGATATTTTGGCTCTTTTTTTATATCATTTTATGTCAATTACATCCTGTCATAGTCTATATGATAGAGGAATGTGAGACTAGTCTATACATTTTAAGCAGCATTGTGATCTATAGCTCTGTATAATCTCTGTAATAGGAATGAGGATGATATATATCCCAGTGTAAGATATATAACAGAAGTATGGGTTAAATTTGCCATTATAATCTTGACAGAAACACTGACTGTGAAATATTCAATATAATCTATTGAACAGAAATGCTGAATATTTATCCTATTATCTATATAATTGAAATTATGTGTTTTATCTGATGTTATTTATATAACAGAACTGAGAATGTTTTGAAATATCTGAGGTAATCCAATCTTTATAATACTAATGTGTGTTAAATCATAATATATCTTGTTTTTATGTGTGCAACAGAACAGTATTGTATATCATGATGTGTCCTGATATCATTTATATTGCAACATTGATGGGATATATGCCAGTAGAATTAATGTAAGGGAAATATATCACAGTGAAATCTATATGCCCATGACTGAACTGTGTTTGTGTGTGTGCTTATTCTTCACAATAACACTTTGAGTATTGTATCCTGATGTAAATTATCTGATAGAAATATTAGATATGCCCCATTTATTCGAGTCCATTCTGAATAATGGTATAATTTATATAACATATCCATGTGTGAAGTATTCCAATCAGTGCATGTAAGAACAGTATGTATAATGTAACCTATGATGACCTACCTAGCCAAGAAACTTGTGCAATATCACAGTGTAATCTACATAATTAAATAGTTTGTAATATATCACCATGAAATCCCAGTAACAAAACATTGGTTAATGTGAGTCATGAAAGAATTCATATGCTCAATTTAATCTATAGAACTGTGTGAAATATATCCTATGACAATTTATTTAACAGAACTATGATTGATAAGTCCACATGTAAACTGAATGATGGAAACCAGAATTGGTGTGACATATCCTAGATCCTGTGTGATTTATCCCAATGTAAACTATTTTAGAAATCTGTGATACTTTGTGTTGCAGTTTAATCCGTATAACAAAATTATGAAAGATATTGTGGTGGAGCCAAAATATAAAAGAACACCATATATTCTAGCCCAATTTCATCTAATAGAGCAGAACTGCATTTTAGCAATCTGGTCTAGTTTCTATAACAACACTCGATTTTGACATATACTAGTATAATCTGTATAACGAAGGTCTGAGAAATGTACTCAGTATAACCAACACAATAGTGTGATATATATGTTTAATCTACATAACCAATGAAGTAATTTTGAAGTGTAGCTGCCATTGCTGTAATGTAGGAAACACAGCAACTTTAACTCATGTATCTGAGTAAACCCATATATAATGTAAATGTGTGTTATGTTGTCCAGTGCAATGCAACGATTAGACAAATATTTGATATACCTTGTTGTTTTCCATGTAATCTAGATAAGAAAACTGTAACTGATATAACTTGGGAGTGTTCTGCATAACAGAACTGTATGGGAGATCTCATAGTGTACGTCCCCATGTTATCCACATAATAAACTACAGATGAAATTCAGCACTGAAACATACATGACAGAGATTGTGCAATATATCTAGGCTAATGTATGTAATAGAGCTGTGTGTGATAGGTTGGGTGTAATCTATATAACAAAGTTCTATGTGATACACTACAATAGAATTATTAGTAACATATCTCATATAATTTGTATCATTTTCTCTGAGTAATCAATATTAAAGAACTGTATGTGATAAATTTTGCTCTGATTAATGCCATGTAACTAAATCTATTCAGGGATGATTTAGTCCAAAATTATGTGCATAAAACAACTGTGAATAATATTCCCACTGTGCACTCTACAACAGAACATATATTGTAGCTCACTGTAATCTGTATAACAAAGCACCACGTGATATTTCTTGCTGCTATTTTTACAACAAAGATTTAGATTGTATATTTTGGTATAATCTATGTTACAGGAAATTTTGTGACATAGTCATGGAATTCTATATAGCAGGTGTGTAATATATGACCTATATGACTAAGCTGTCAGTAATTTACTCTATTTAACAGTGTGATAAATCCTGGTATGATCAGTATAAAGGAACTGGGTCTGCTGACTCTGAGTAATTTGATTAGTATAACAATTTATAAAACAGAAATGCTTCCTTAAGTAATGCACAAAGTGCTCAACATGCTGTGCTGTTAGGTGATTGCAAACAATATTAATAGGTGCAATATGGTTAAGCAAACTCTGTGTGAGATAGCTGAGTGATCTGTGTAACTGAAACTACATTTACTATATCTGACCAGCATGACTTACATTCCAGTTATGTGTGATAAATCCCTGAATAATCCACATACCAAGGAAATGTTTGTGTTATCTATTTAACTGTGAGTGACATGTGCAGATATAATCAAGATAAGAAGCTGTGGGTGATATAGCTGAGGTAATCTGTGTAAGAAAACTTGTGTGTGGGATTTTACAGTGTAATCCAAATAACAGGACTAGGTCTGTATATCAGAAATTACAAGAGCTGTCATGGTACTGTATAATGTATGAAACAGAACTGTGTGTGAGACCTCACAATGTATCCCTATAATAAAACAGTCTGTTATATTCCAGCAATCTATATAAATGTGTGGGATAAGGCAGTGTGTTCAAGACAACAGAAATATTTGTGAGAGAGAATATGATGTATGCAAAGGAATTGCCTATATAACAGAAATGTAGATTTTTTTTGTAGAATGAATAAAATAAATGCAGATTTGTAAGTGATATCAATTAATTAGCAATTTATGTTACAGGTGGATGTGTGATATATTCCAATGTAATTTATATAGAAGGAGATTATGTGATATAATATGTAATCAATAAAACAGACGTAGGTACAATACAGCCCGGGCTATTCTACATAACAGTATACCCTGCAAGAAATACCCTGACATAATCAAGGGAACTTTTCTGTTCAATACTACAGTTTAGAATGTGTAACAAATCCATGAATAATATATCTTTGTAGAACCTGCCTAATGGAACAGAGTGCTCTATATCCAAGTGGGATCTCCACGAAAGAACTATTAGTGATATATCCCTAGACAGATTTTAAATCAGAAATTTATATTATATATTATGGCACAATCTTTACAACTGAGAAGTGTATGATATGTATCAATGGAATCTATATCAGGGAATTATATGTAGTGTATCATGGTATTATCTATATAATAGTACTAGGCATGATATATCATGGTGTGAGCCATATGGTAGTCCCTGATGTGTTATTAAACTGTGATTTATGTAACCTGATTGGGCATGATATATCTGTGTTATCTATTTCATAGGACTAGATGTTATATATCACAGTATAATGTAAATAACTAGACTTGGAGTGATACATCACAAAGTGATCTATATAGGGTATGAGATATTTATTTATTAGTCACATGTACATTGAAACACATGGTGAAATGCGTCTTTTTACGTTACTCAGAATGTGCTGGTAGTATGACAGAGTATGATATATCACTGCATAATGTGGGCACAATATATCACAATGCACTCCAAATGACTGTGTGACGCATGCTGGCATGACCTGTATATAACTGGGTGTGATACATCTCAATTTGACCTATGTTATTGGTTTAGGTGTGAGCTATAGAATGTAACTGTGTGAATAGTCATGTGTGATTGATATAACAGGAATAGGTGCGATATATCACTGAGATATTTGTAACTGAAATTTGGAATATTTATTTTTTATTACTGATGTATCAGAAAGTATGTATATTATATTCTACTGTAATCTATAAAAGACACACTGCAACAAATATCTCCCTGCAGTCCTAATGCCAGAACAGTGAGATATCTTGGTGGAATTGATGTAATGACTCTGTTATTTTCCTTGTGTAATCTACAAACCAGAACTATGCATGGTATTTCATATTATGATTTAAAGATCAGAACTGGGTGTGGTGTTTCTTGATATAATCAATGTAACCTACATTACAGACTATTTTAGTGATTTATCTCAGTGGAATCTATAAAGCAAGCCCTAAATGTGAGATATTGCAGTATGATCTTAAATAAAAGAAAAGTGGTTTGCAGTTCTAATAGGATCTACAGAGTATCGCAATGTGATCTGTGTACAGAATTTGGATTATATATGTCAGTATTAATTATCGAACAACATGCTGTGATAAATCCTAGCAAACTCTATCTAACAGTTCTGTGAGTGATACATGCCAAAGTGGTCCTATGTAAAATAAAGCAAAATACCAGAGGTGTTGGAAATCTGAAATAAAAACAGAAATCACTGGGAATACTCAGCAGGCTAAGCGGTATCTGTGGAATGCCTTGCTACAGTTTGATGGCTTAAGTGATCCGAATTCTCTTATAGAGTCATAAAGTCATACAGCATGGAAACAGACCCTTCAGCCCAACTGGTCCATGCCAACCAAGACACCCCTCAGGCTCCTATTAAATCTTCTCCCTCTCACCTTAAACCTATACCCTCTAGTTCTGGTTACCCAACCTGGGAAAAAGGACTGTGCACATTCACCCTATCTATGCCCCTCATAATTTTATACTCCTCTATAAGATTCCCCTATGGCCCAATGAAAAATGTCCCAAGCTGCTCAACCTCTCTCTCCTTTGCACTATTTCCAGCTTAGTAGTGTCTTTCCTATAGCAGGATGACCAAAATTGAACACAATATTCCAAATGTGGCCTCACCAATGTCTTGTACAGCTGCAGCATTACATCCCAGCTTCCTTACTCAGTGCCCTGACTGAGGAAGGCCAGCATGCAAAAAGCCTTCTTCACCACCTTGTCAACCTGCAACACCACTTTCAGGGAGCCATGTACTTCTACTCCTCAGTCCCTCTGTTCTACAACACCCTCCAAGGTCCTGGGAGGTGATTTATGTACACCCTCCACTGTGAAAGTCCGACCCTCATTTTCTTCCCAAAATACAACACCTTGCACTTATCTGAAATTAAACTCCATTTGCCATTCTTTGGCCCTCTTACCCAACTGATTGAGATCCATCTGTAAATCCTGATAACCAACTCACTGTCAATGACACCACGTATTTTAGTGTCATCTGCAAACTTACCAACCATGCCTTGTACATTCTTAACCAAATCATTGATATAGGTGACAAATAGCAAAGGGCCTAGCACCGAGCCCTGGGGAACACCACTAGTCACAGGCCTCTAGTCCAAAAAACAACCTTCCACTCTCTTCTGTCCTCATACACCCTCTTCTGCAAATAGCAATGCAGTGCTCTGAGAGAGAACTCTGTTTATTTTACCACAGATCCCTCCTGACCTGCTGAGCATTTCCAGCATCAACTACGTAACAGATCTGGGTGGGATGATTCCATCAGTTTTTAGCATATGCAAGGAAATTGTTATGGTGGGGGGTGAGAAGCCATTTCTACTGGTTGGGAGTCCTAGTCTTGGAGCAGGGTCTAACAGTTGGTGCCAGCACCTTTAGGATAAATTTAGGAATTGTCTCCACACACAAAGGTGGCAGGTTTTGGAACTCTTTCACAAACCACAGCTGATGTTTATCGCAGAATTACGGAATTATTCGTGAGCTATCCCAGTGTGATCTAAAAAGCAGAACTGTGAATGATGCAACTGAATGTAATTTATTAAATAGAAGTGGGTGGAATTTGCAGTTATCTCAACAATAAAATAACAAATTGAGTAATGTATCTGTAAGTAATCTATTAAACAGAACTGTGTATAACTACTGAGCAAAACAGTGAGCAATATATCTCAGTGTAATTTATACAATGGATTTGTGTTTGAAGCATTCAATTTATTCTGTACAACATAATTGTGTATTTGATATGTCCCAAATTTATCTATATAACAGAATTATATGTGAGATAAAATAACCCAATCTTTATAAAAGTTGTGTAGAATATGTGTTCATTTGATATAACAGAACTGTGGACAATAGTTCTATAGAAGATTGTGTGAGCCATTTCTAGCTGTAGCAGATCTTTAGTGATAGATCCCTGTGTAACCTTGACAATGGAACTGAGTAAGATAACACTGTACAATCTGTTCAGTGGAACGAAATATATATTGGTCTCTCGTCAGAGCCGTGTAAGGTGTCGCGGCCTGAAGTCATGTGACAGATTTGTTCAAAATGTCCTATTGCAATTTATTTACAAAAACTATGTGTTTATATCTCTGCATTATCTATTTAACAAAGCTGATATATAGCAGGATTGTGAGCAACCTTTCTCTGTGTCATCTATGCAACTGAATTATAAGTTCAATGTAAACAGCAGAAAACTCTGTGTGAGAAATTGCCATTCAACCTTCATAATCGTGATATAACTCAATGTAATCCATACAACGGCAGAATGTGAGAAAATTTGGTATAAGCTGTATAACAGAACTATGAATAATATATCTCACCATAATTTATTTGAAAGAATGTATTCTTTCAAATAAATTATGTGATGTATTCCAGTGTATTTGACATAACAGAATGACATGTTCTACATGACATACTTGGAATGATGTAAGCGCAAAAGAAAAATATTTGTTGGAAATCTGAACCAAAGACTGAAACTGTTGGAAACACTCAGCAGGTCAGGCAGCATCTATAGAGAGAGAAACAGAGTTAATATTTCAAGTTGTTGACTTATTATCAGATCAGAACTGTGAGTGATCTATCTCTGTCTATACATTCGAATGAATTTTCTAATGAAAGGTCACTGAATTGAAAATTGAACTCTGTTTCTGTCTCCACAGGTGCTGCCTGACCTGCTGAGGGTTTCTGTTTTTTTTTAAATTTCAGCATGATCTAACTCAGTTAAATCTATTAGAAGGCTGCCTGAGATAAATCACAAAGTGTCAAGAGTTTTAGAGCTCATAGAATTATGAGTGATATATTCCCAGGGAATCTCTTTCACAGAACTGTAAAACTAAGTTATATATCCCAGCATGTTCTATATAATCCAAAACTGCATGTGGTATATCCCTGTACAACTAATAGTGACATACCAAGAATAATCATTGTAACAGAATCTTGTATGGCCTAACCTGGTTAAGCAATGTGTACCATAATTTTGAGCAATAAAGTTCAAAGGAGATATCAGAGGGAGGTTTTTTACCTGGAGGGTGGTTGGGGCATGGAATGCGCTGCCTGGGGAGGTGGTGGAGGCAGGTACATTGGTCAAATTCAAGAGATTGCTAGATAAGCATATGGAAGAATTTAAAATAGAGGGATATGTGGGGGGAAGGGGTTAGATAGTCTTAGGCAAGGTTTAAAGGTCAGCACAACATTGTGGGTCAAAGGGCCTGTGTTGTGCTGTACTGTTCTATGATTTCTATGATTTCTATGATATCCTATATGTCCCTGAACCATCTGTTTAACGGACGTGTGTATATTTAAGCAATAACTGATCTCGAAGTGATACATTCTTTTGTAGTTCATGCACCAGAGCAAAGTAAGATATATCCCCGTTCACTGACAACCTAATTGCTGGATGGGAAGTCATTCATTGCCACAAGGGACACCATTTATGTGCTTATGACTTCTTGTGAAAAAGAGAGCCTTTGATGACTTTCTGTTCATTAAAGCTAACCTTAACTAACTGGTAACATCATTAAGCGCCACGATGTATTAACAAAATAACAGTAAGCAACTTGGATCACAAGCAATCAGTCCTTGACTTTAGTGGTGAGATGAGCCATCTGGGCTCTGAAAACCCCATTTTCCAAACCCTGCATTCAGACCACAAACGACAGGACTTAGACACACATACCACCCTTATACCTAGCAGCATCCTGCTTTCCCCAAATGTTGTGTAATAGTTCCCAATGTAATCTATGTGACAGAGCTGTGAGTTATTCTATCCAATGTAATCTATATAACTGAACTGAAGAAGATTTATTGCAGTTTAATCAATATTACAGCACTGTGTGCAATATTTCTCAGGGTGAATCAATGGCCTGGAATTTGCAGTTGCAATGATGGCAAAACTGTCAACATTTACTGTCATTACTCTGTAAATCTGATAACAGCATCTGGACTATGTTCGTGCATTAAGTATGGAAATCCAGAAGTTGCTGTGGGTGTTGTGTTGCTTCTCCATCGACTGAGGTTGTCATACATGTAATCAATTATTGTAAAAAACACTGAATATATCAAACCTGTTGTCTGAGATGTGACAGAAGACAAGGTTTCATTGCTATGCTAACAATAATTACTGCTGAACTACCTTACTGACCCTGAAAAACCTCAGTTTACAGGTGTTGATTGCTTCCGGTAACCATTGAAAGTTGATGATTTTCAAAATAATAAAATCTGTTTTTATTTGTGTTACTGACATAAAGTTCTGCTTTAATCCCTCATATATTATCAATTCATTATTTCACATTTTGTAAAATGTTTCAAAAATTAAATAAAATGACTGCCCTTTGGTTCACTATCTGTGAGATTTGTTAGACTGGCTGCTCAATGTGTTGAGAATATTACTGCTGCTGGATACAACAGATCCCTTATTGCTAGTACCTGTTTACAAATCACATCATAAATGGAGAGGTCTGTGCCACAAAACTCACTTAACCTTCAAAGGTGGGGTTCACGGAGGTCAGCAGTGGGTGCTCACTCTGAAGTGTGGACCGATATATCAGAACCGTGTTTCCTGCAGCTGGCCAGTGTAATCCAGAGAACAATATTGCCAGTCATTTATCCCAGTGTTAGCCGTAAAGCCGGACTGTGCTTTATATATCTTTGTAGTCCATATAACAACCTCCTTAATTCCATATTGTAGAAACATATGTGATTTACCCTTTCTAACTTATGCAGCAGAAATGTGAAAATAAACCTAAGTTTAACCCATACAACGGAGACTGTGTGAGATACAGCAGCTAAATTCACCTGACACAATGGTAGTGATAAACCCCTTACATATGAAATCCCTTAGTCCGTACATTCTGCTGAGCTGAGGCTACTGAATTCTGCTGGAATTTATGGGTTGGAACGTGTTGAACTGTGCCAAACCCCAGAACCTGCTGCGTATTCATGTTTCTCACCTGATAATGCTGGATGTGGAGAGCCTCTCTTTCTGGCTGTGGGCATCCAGCAGTCAGGTGCCCTGCACCAGCTGGTGACTGGGCCTCAGGCAGTGAAGAGACCCAGTGCTTTTGACTGCCAGCTCAGCTGGGTGCAGGGCTTTGCCAGCTGTGAAACATCTAATTGATTTTAATAGTTTTTAAATATTCAGGGATGTCTTAAACCAGTGAAAATTGAAGTGAACAAGAACAATTAAATAAACATTAACTGAGAGCTTAGAAAGCACAATTAGAAACATTAAACTAAAGCATTTGAAAAATATTTAAAAAAAAGTAACACATTCCCCTTTGTCTCCTAATCCATTCTCCATTGCAATCTATGGGTTCGCAGATCCTGCGTTGGAACAGGGACCAAGGGGCAACCTCACAGTGTAATGCTGGGGAATCCCGCAAGATTGGATGCCATGGGGAGTCTAGTGGTAGAGCAAGCTGACGGATTTACCCCCAGCACTTTGTCAGCACATCCTGGACCTCTGCACAGTCCAGTTCTCTATAATTGAATTGCTGGGGATATATCTTTGTATAATCTCTGTAAGATATCACATGCTGTAGTATTCTGTCCAATCCATATTACAGAACTGTGTGAAATAATCTAGTGCAATTTACAAAACAGAGCTATGTGTAATATATCCCAATGCAATCTACATTGCAAAACTCTCTATGACTAATCAAACTGCATAACAGCTTTGTAAGAGTTACATTCTCATGCACTCCTGATAAATCCCAGCACGGATATGTAACAGGACTTGTATCTTTCAGCAACCCATAAAACAGGCCTGTTTGTGATGGGTCACAGTGTGGTCTGTGACCCAGATTTTGTGGTTGTAATGACAGCAGAACTGTCAACGCTTTGTAAAAACTGACTGCAGTATGTGTGGTTAATGTGTGTGAGACCAGACCTGCACAGTTACTGTGCAAATCCAGAAGTCAGTGATCTGTCGCATCTCCCCACGCTGTGCTTTGTAGTTGCTACAGATGGAAATATTATTCAAAATTGATGAGAACTTCTCCTAGGCTTTACTTAAAGTCCTGCTAATTTTTCCTGAATGAGAAGAAACTGAGTTTATAACGGTTAGGAATACTGCCAAACAATTTCTTTAATCCTCAAAAGGTAATATTGCATTGATGAAATTGACTTATGTAGCTAATCTGAGCATAAAACAGAAGGACCACAACCCTTAATCAGCACTCATAGTCACCCAATGGTGGTGTGCAGGGCTCATGTTTTTGTCCTGAAGTATCCTGAACACCAATAAGGTCTCAAGGGGTGCAATGAAGAAACTCTGCTCTGAAATTGGTAAATTGGTATATTATTGTTACATGTACCAAGGTACAGTGAAAAACTTGTCTTGCATACTGTTCATACAGATCAGTTCATTACAACAGTGCATTGAGGTAGTACAAGGTAGCCTTACTGGGCTGTAAATACCTGTCTACAGCTTTGCCGGCAGTCAGAGCTATGAGGGCTTGTAAATGTTAACTGGTAATTATTTAGTAATTGGTTAATTATTGTCAGATGTACTGAGGTACAGTGAAAAGCTTTGTTTTGCATGCTATCCATACAGATCATTTTACAACATCAGTACCTTCAGGTAGTAGAGGGAAAAGCAATAACAGCATGCAGAATATAGTGTAACAGTTACAGAGAAAGTGCAGTGCAGGCAGACAATAAGGTGCAAGGCATAATGAGGTAGATTGTGAGGTCGAATCCCTCTTATCATACTAAGGAATCATTCAATAGTCCTATAACAGCGGGATAGAAGCTGTCCTTGAGCCTGGTGGTACGTGCTTTCAGTCTTTTGTGTCTTCTGTCCGTCACTGAATAAATAGATAAAGCAAAATTAATTTCTGTTTAAAATGTAAAAAAGACAAGTTTAGCTCCAAACTCTTAAAATAAATACAAATAATTAAAATCATCAAAAATTATTCAAGATAAACTTACCTTCCATTTGCTTTATTGTCTGCAACTGTAAAATTTTGGAGCACTGGGATTTGCCACGGGATGTAATCAAGAAGTTCCTTTTACTCAAAATTTGTTTTGTTGCATTAACTTCCAGCTCAAACTGTTTGTGTGCTCCCATCTTTATTTCACTTTCTGAAGAGTTATAAAAATGCATGCATGTTATTTCCTGGTTTCATCATAGTCAGTGAGAAATCTTCAACGTGATTGATTGCCGAGACTGGTTGATGATGCCAGTTGACGATCATATCAGGAGAACTGAAATCCGTACCATATCAATTGTTTATTCCTTGTGGGTACTTTCCTCAAGGTGAGCAGTGAGTGCCGCTGTTTTGCTGCGAGACCCAGGCCAGTGTAACATAACTATAAAGGGGGTGGCACAGTAGCGTAGTGGTTAGCATGACGCTATTACAGTGCCAGCGATCGGGGTTCGATTCCCGTCGCTGTCTGTAAGGAGTTTGTACATTCTCCCGTGTCTTCATGGGTTTCCTCCGGGTGCTCCGGTTTCCTCCCACATTGCAAAGACGTACGGGTAAGTTAATTTGGGCTTAAAATGGGCGGTGCGGACTCATTGGGCCGAAAGGGCCTGTTACCACACTGTAAATAAAATTTAAAAATATCCCAAAGTAATCTGCATAACAGAAATATATGTGATTAGATTAGATTGTTTATTGTCATATATACCAGAGTGAAATGAAATTCCTTGTTTGCATGAAGCTCACAGAATAAACAATATACATGGTAATAATAAATACAATAATAAATAAAATATCGAGCACTAAACAGCAGAATTGTGCAAAGATTGTAGTGCAGTCTGAAGCAGTGCAGAAAGAAATGCTAAAGTGACAATTATGGAATAGCTGAGAGAAGTAGAATTAAGAGTCTGAGAATGTGGCAGCATCACTGGGAAGGGGATGTGAAAGAGCTGATTGGTTCAAGAGTCTAATAGCTGTTGGGAAGAAGCTGTTCTTGAGTTTGTCTGGGCTTTCAAGCTTCTGTATCTTCTCCCAGAAGGTAGAAGAGAGAAAAGGGATGGCCAGGGTGGCAGGCATATTCATGTGATATATCCCAGTATAATACATATAACAGACAGAAAGTGATATATCTTAATGTAGTTTAGATAAAACAGTGTATGAATTGTTGTAATCTGTATACCCTATCTGCATTTTATACATATTCCAATGTAATGCATTAGACAGATCCAGTTATCTTCCAGTGTAATCTATAAAGCAGAGCCTAATGTAATATAAAGATGCGTTACCATGGTCAAAAATGCAGTCTATTACAATACAGTAAAGCTCCAATTCTCTGGCACCTTTGGGACTTTGGTGGTGCTGCACTGGCAGATTTCTGGACTGTTGGATGTTACTCCTGTTAATACCCAAATGAACTATTATTTCACTTTTTTTACATTTACACAGTGGTGTAATATTTTTTTCCAGTGAAGCCAGTGAGTTTAAAGGGAATGGGAACTTCACAAGCTCCCCAGACTCTAGGTTCCAGCCTACACCCAGTGCAAGGCTGCACAGTGTGAGAACATAGGAGTAGGCCACTCAGCCCCTCAAGCCCACCCTATAATCATGGCTGATCTGCCCCATGTTACAACCCCTGTTTCTCATAGCGCTCAGTTTCCCAATCTTCCAAAAATGTATCCAGTTCCTCTCTGGAGGATAGGGAGAGAGAATTCCTCTGCACACAGTCAAATGACAATGGGAGGGGGTCAGTGAAGCCGCAGGGACACGCATTGCCGTGTGTAATCAAGGTCAGTGATGACATTGTTAAATCCCATCTCCAACAACTGCACCACAAGCCCCATACAGTGCTCTGTGCAATGGTACCGGTCACTCACCTCCACAAATCCCTGCCACTCACCAACAGTCAGAGGTCCCATCTCACGTTTACCACCTGTTCCAAGCTTCACATCATTAACATACTTTTTTCTCACATTTTTCTGGCTAGAAGGAAGCCCTTCACCCCATTGAGTCAATGCCACCGCTCAGAACAAAACTATCAATTCCATTCCCCACATCTCACTGTAACCTATTCTTTCACACCTACCCCTCAACTCCCCCAACTCTCCTGCAACGACATACACAAAGGGGAATTTACAGTGGCCAATTAACCTACCAACCGACATGTCTTTATGGTGTGGGAGGAAACTAGGACACCCGGGGGAAATGCACACGGTCACAGGGAGAACATGCAAACTCCACACAGAGAGCAAGATCAGGATTGAACCCAGAACTTTAGCGTTATGAGGGACTGGTACTAACATTTGCACTACCATGCTGCCACTCACTGCTTCCACACACTGCCAGGGTGGGGCATCACCCACTCACACTACAAGACACTCACCAATATAGTTCCCTCCCTTCCAGGAGAACACATTGCCAGAAGGAGGGGATGGTGAAGCACAGATGCTGGTCCAAAGGTTCACCAGGCTGAAGGACAGGAGGCAGTAGAGAGTCACCATCACAGGGTCCATGAACACTATTGACGGAGCTCCTACCCAGTCCTCCATTCACACCTACTTAGAACATAGAACATAGAACATAGAATATTACAGCACAGTACAGGCCCATCCGCCCTCGATGTTGTGCCAACGTTTTAGCCTGCTCTAAGATCTATCTAACCCTTCCCTCCCACGTAGCTCCCCATTTCTCTATTATCCATGTGTCTGTCTAAGAGTCTCTTAAATGTCCCTGATGTATCCACCCCCACAACCTCTGCCAGCAGCGTGTTCCACACACCCACCACTCTCTGTATATAAAACTTACTCTGACATCCCCCCCTATACCTTCCTCCAATCACCTTAAAAGTTTGCCCCCTCGTGTTTGCCATTGCCGCCCTTGGAAAATGTCTCTGACTGTCCACTCAATCTATGCCTCTTATCATCTTGTACACCTCTATCAACTCACCTCTCATCCTCCTTCTCTCCAAAGAGAAAAGCCCTATCTTGCTCAACCTATCCTCATAAGACATGGTCTCCAATCCAGGCAGCATCCTGGTAAATCTCCTCTGCATCCTCTCTAAAGCTTCCACATCCTTCTTATAATGAGGTGACCAGTACTTCTCCCTCTTCCTGTAATCTCTTCTGAATTACAGACTGCAGTGGTATAAGTATCTTGGATTAATAGAGCATTTAGGCCTATTGAGCCCATGCCAACTGTCAAGTGTCCCGTTTACACTAACTCTCACTAATCCAATCTTAGTCTCCTCAGATTCCAATCAACTCCCCCCAGATTCTACCCTTCACCCGCAGACTAGGGGCAATTTACAGTGGCTAATTAACTCACCAGCCTGAACATTTTTGGGATGTGGGAGGAAACTGAAGCACCCATGGGAAACCCACACTGTCTCAGGGAAAATGTGCAAACTCCACACAGACAGCAGCCGAGGTCAGGATTGAACCGATGTCTCTGGAGCTGTGAGGCAGCAGCTCTCAGGCAGTGATAGTTATGGATAGAAACCAAACCTCAAGCAGAACTCACTGAAGGCTTCAGAAACTTTCACCACATCTGCAAATAGCAAATATCTAGTTGGCCAACATTCCTTCCCGCTCAATCATGTCGAAGTCTTCCAACGTCCCATTAAGTCATGCCAATACAGAGTTGGTGGGGGCAGAGCGGCAGTGGTTTCCCAGCAAATGTCTAACCTAAGGCGTTAGCCGAATCAACACACCGTACTTTGGTAATCGTGGGATCAGGATTGATGCAAGATGATTGATGTCATAGACTGCTTACATTGCACATTTCCAGCGTGTGCAAGCAGCATGTGCTATCATGGTAATGGTTTTGTCGGAAGGTGCCAGTCACGCTAAAAATGTGTGCTTCTATCTTGTGCAAGAAATTGGAGTCGATTGACACCCATGCTGCTAAAACAGTGGGCTCCATAGAGCCCATTTCAGTAGCCGATAAAACAACCACTTTGTGATGCAGGCTAATCGGAGCAGACTTGAAGGGTTGAATAGCCTAATTCTGCTCCTATGTCTTATGGTCTAATGTAGACTTTGATTTCCTAATTGCTGACTATACTTGCCACACTGTTACCCACTTACCCAAGAAGGCTTTTGGCATGCTGGCCTTCATCAGTCAGGGCACTGAGTATAGAAGTTGGGAGGTTATGTTGTGATTGTACAAGATGCTGGTGAGGCCACACTTGGATTATTGTGTTCAGGTTTGGTCACCCTGCTATAGGAAGGATGTGATTAAATGGGAAAGAGTGCAAAAAAGATTTACAAAGATGTTGCTATTCAAGGGACTGAGATATAGGGAGAGGTTAGACAGGCCGGGCCTTTACTCCTTGGAGTGTAGAAGACTGAGGGGTGATCTCATAGAGGTATATAAAATCATGAGGGACGTAGATAGGGTGAGTGGTCTTTTTTTCAGGGTTGGGGAATCAAAAACTATAGTTTTAAGGTTAGCAGTTAAAGGTTTAATAAGAACCTGAGGGGCAACTATTTTACACAGTGGGTGGTAGATATATGGAGCCAGCTGCCAGAGGAAGTGGTTAAGGCAGGTACATTAGATACATTTAAGAAGTATGTGGACAGGTATGTGGATGACAAGAGTTTAGAGGGAAATGGGCCAAGTGCTGGGAAATGGGATTAGCTTGGTTGGCATGGACACATATGGGCCAAAGGGCCTTTTTCCAAGATGTACACCTCTATGCCTCTATGACACTCAATTAACCTGTCTTCGCCTCTTTGCATCGACCTTGTTGCTTATTTTCCCACTGTAAAAACAAAGTGCAGGAAATACTCAGCAGGTTGAAAGACCATCTGTGGATAGAGAAGCAGTCTATGTTAAGACCTGCTGAGTTTTTCTAGCATATTCTGTTTTATTTCAGGACTCCAACATCTGTCGTCTTTTTGACTTTTATTTTCCTTCCAGTTTTATATCATTAGCTAACATCAATACGTTGTGTTCCATCCCCTCCTCTAGTTAGAGTATAAATGGCTGAACTTTGCAGGATTTAACCAGACTATCGGTCACCAGCCCAATTGTGGTCTACTTCATTAATTTATCATTAATCAATGTTACCCCCTCAATTGTATTGGCCATAATGGAAATCAAAAAATCTGCACATGCCAGAAATTTGAAATAAAAACAGAAAATGCTGGAAGCACTCAGTAGGTCAGGTAGCATTGAATGCAGCTTCCTGGACCTGAAACTCCAACTGCTTCTCTCTCCACAGATGCTGCCTGACCTGCTGAATGTTTCCCGTGTTTTCTGCTTTTGTTCCAATAACCACACTTCTTTCATAATTATGTCCTTAGCAAGCATTTTTGGAAATTCACATTTACTCATCTTTTCTGCTAGTTGCAATCTCAAAATATTTTGAACAGATTTGTCAAACTGGACATCATTTCCATTCTTCTGCCTGGCAACTGACTGAAACTAAATCAACAAAATATTGCAATGTTCTTGAGAAGGAAGTTTAAGGATTTAGACAGAGGGACAATGAAAGAATGGTGATATATCCAGATCAGGATGATGTGTGACTTGGAAGGGAACCTGCAGGTGGCGGTCTTCCCATGTACCGGATGCCTTTGAGCTTCTTGGTTTGGGGCAAGTTGTAAGGTGAGTAGCTGCAGCCACTGTGCACCGGTGGTGGAGGGAGTGAATGTTCAGTGTGATGGATTGGGTACTAATCAAATGGACTGCTTTGTCTTGGATGGTTCGAGCTTCTTGAATGTTGTGGGTATTCCATCATACTTCTGACTTGCACCTTGTAGATGGTGGAAAGGCTTTAGGGTGTCAGACGTGAGTCATTCACTATGGGATGCACAGCCTCTGAGCTGGTCTTGTTGTCACAGGATTATATAGGTGGTCCAGTTGAATTTCTGGCCAATGGTGACCTCCCAGGATATCGATGGTGAGGGACTCACCAAAGCTAATGATATTGATTATAAAGTATAGGTTATTAGATCCTCTCCTTCAACCAGCTTTTAGATAACTTGCCCATATACGTCTTAATGGATTACCACTATGGGTTTTGTGGATAATTGTGGATATATCCCATTGTAATCCTTATGACAGAATTAAGGAAAATCTAGCACTGTTTAACAGAAGTGTGTATGATATAAATGGTGTGATTCACACAAAATACTTCTATTATGACACATTCTTGGGTAATTTAAATGACAAAACTACCAGAGTCCTTACTTGTAATCTATATAGCAGGCCACAGTGCAATGTATCCTGGTATATAATCCATATACAATGGTGAGTGGCAAATCCAAATGTAATTTATGTGACAAATCAATGTGTATACATTAAAGGAGTCTACCTTATTCCAATATAAATTATGAAGCAGAAATGTATGTATTATAACCTTATGTAATATATATAACAGAACTGTGGCTATATATCCCAGTGAGAGTCTATATGGCTCACTACAACTCTATGACTATGTAACCTATATTAAACTTGTGTAATGTATCACAGATGGATCTATATTACAGAGTTGTAAATGATACATTCTAAAGTAATCAATGTAACAGTGCTAGAGATGAGATAGTTCAGAAATTTGCACATATCAGGACTTTGCCTGTTATAAACAATTTTAGTCTATAGAACTGTGCTGCGAATGATCTAACCTATTATTGGCTAGTAATCCTAATGCAATCAATACAAATGTTCATTTAGTCATACCTCCTGTATATATCCTATAACTGAACATGGGGTGATAGGTACCAGCATAAACCATTTAACAGCATGTGATATATCCGGTGGGTTATGTATTCAGGTCGAATCCACATAATGTGGCTGTGGTCTATAAAGTAAAACGCATGCAAAATATCTTAGCTATGTGACAGAAGTAAAATATCCCCTTGCCTTCTATATATCACAGTATGTGTAATCTATATAACAGAACAATTTGTGCTTTATCCTAGTCTAACCTATGATTTATATTGGTTGGAGTATTCCTTACTACAGATGATAGCCAGTGTGATCTGTGCAAAAGAATTCTTTGTGATATATCCCATTGTAATCTAGAAAACAAAATGGTGCCTGAGATATGGCAATGTAAACAACACCTATGCCCTGCTGTGATTCATGTAGCAGCTTAAAAATCTCAGTGTAATTTATGGAACATTGTGTTCTGGTAGTACTAGCACTTGAAACTTTTCTGTGACATGATCTGATGTAATATATCTTTGAGCTGTGTGTGGTTTATCCTGCTTTAATCTATGAAACAGAAGTGTGTGTTATGCAACCCCAGTGTAATCTATTTAAGGGAAATCTGGATTCTGCACCCTAGTACAATCCAACTAAAAGGCAACATGTGATGTATCACAGAGGACTCGTTGCAACATAGCTCTGAGTGATAAACACAAGGGTAAAACTTTTAAACAATGTGTTATATTTCCTGATATAATCAATGTAACTGAGCTGTACATTTTATATCCTGTTTTGATCTGTACTATCTGTATATATCACAATGTAATCTAAATTATGGAACTGTTTGGAATACATTGTTATTAATCTATATAACAGAATTGTTCGGGATTTTTCCAAGTGTAATCCGTATAACAGAACGATAAATCTTTGTGCAGTCTGATTTTGGATATACTCCGACATAATCTATACAACAGAACCATGAGTATTCTCCTCTCTGTAATGTACATAACAGAAGTTCAAGTTATTTAACCCAGCGTAATTTATAGAACAGTACCTTTATAAGTATTTCAATATAATCCATATAATAGGACTGAAAGTGATATATCATACTCTGTTTGACATTGCAGAAGTGAGGGTAATAACTTTCAGCCTAATCTTTAAAAGAGAACTGTGTACTGGATACCAGTGTGATCTAATAAAGGAACTGTGTTTGATATATCTCAGTGTAACCTATATAACTGAGCTGTGAGTAATATATTACAGAGTAATCCATACAATTGAACTGCTTGTCAAAACTGTTTAAGAGAACTATGAGTGATACTTGCTCATACCAGTTACATCATATATTTCAGTGTAATCTATAGCTTTGTTGCTATGATACTTTTTACAACAAAACTGTGGATAATATCTTTGCTATCTATGAATCAGAAATACAGTGATACATGTTCCGGTATATACAACAGGTGTGACTAATATATCAATTTTATATGTGACAATAACTTTGTATAACTACTCTTAGTACTTCTGGATTGTTTTTGAATGTCTGAGACTCTCAGAAACATTCTTTTCTGACAGCGCCAGGGGTTGCTTGGTTGCCCGTTGAGTCTTTGTCTCAGCTTGTGGGCAGAGCTTGCTTTGGACATTACATGCAATGCTTCATTCACACCTCAAGGTCCTGTGATGTGACTGGTCTAGTGAAGGCTTTGCCTTCGAGATCACTCTTGCAGGATTGTTTCAGAAGTTTACTCTTGTTTGGAAGCCATTAATGAGCACAATGACGTGAAGAATCTGTGTGTGAAATACCTCAGCGTAAACAATAAAACAGAACCATGTATTGAACCGCCTTTGACACAACACAGTGTCAATTATATAATAAAATCATGATATTTCACAGTTGAATATGTTCTAAAAAGCTGAGCATGATATATCTCGCATATGACAAAATCAGGTGTAACTAATGTAAGACAGATATTTGTAGTGTATTCCAATGTATTCCAAATAGCAGAGATGGATGGGAGATACTGTATCCCAAATTTATCAATAGGTATTAGAACTTGAATTAAGTACCCATATGTAATCTATATAACTGACCTGGAAAAGATAGATTCCAGTCTAACAATATGACTGCACTGTGTGTGACCTGCCTCAATGTAATCAATGACCTGCAATTTCTGGTTGTAATGATGGCAAAACCCATCTGATTCACCAAAGTCCTTTAGCAAAGGAAATCTGTTGCCCTTATCTGACCTGTTCCATGTGTATCCACATTGGTGTTGGTTCTTAACAGAGTTCTGAAATAACCTGGCAAAACACCTGCCATGGTGACAATTAGGATGGGCAATAAAATGCTGTGATTAAATAAAAGCAATCAACACTGGCCATCATTATGCTGATTTAAATTGGTGGTAAGTTCTGGAGTACAAACTTGCTGTGAACTTAAACTTATTCAAAGTCAGAATCAAGGTCGAGTTTACTGTCACAAGTACATGTATGCACAGGTGCAATGAAAAACTTACTTGCAGCAGCATCACAGGCACAGTCCTCCTGTAAAAACGAGTAGACATGTTAAGCCTTGTTGAATGAGTTGTGACTGTGTTTAATAGAAAATCAAGTCATTGTTACTGTCAAGCTTCCTTATTGGCTCCAGAAAAAAATATGTATGGCTTGTTTCCTTTGTCTACATATAAAAAATGTATAATTTAAAAGTTTGTAAAATTCAATTAGTATTTGTTAATTTATTTTTACCTTAATCTCATGTAAGTGTCCAGATCTTCTTGTAAAATGTTTACAAGTTAAATAAAATCACAGCTTTTTGCTATTTAGTTTGTTGTCTATGAATTCTTCAATCTGATTGAATGTTCAGCCAACTTAATCATTTCATCCCTGCTGGCTGCCTCATGGTGAATCAGGTCAGAACAGGGGGAACAGGCCTGCCACAGATCTGTTTGAATTTTGTGGGCAGGTTTCTTCAAAGTTACATTTGATGTCCTTTTGCCACTAACATCAGGCCCGATATATCAGGAGTGTGTTTCAGATATCCAGATAACAGAACGATGTCTCTGCATAACCTATGAAAAGAATTGCATGATGTCACCACGTAACAGCTCTGCGGTATTACAATTAGAGATATATGATTTATCTGTCCTGTGAAATCTGTACAACAAAGCTGTGAGGTATAATTTTTCCAATGTAAGCAACTTGTATATCCCAAAGTTCAAAAATCCAGATGTGAGATAACTCAGTGCAAAATCTGTGTTCCTGAGTGATGTGAGATTTCCAATGTTAGCTTGTTAGCTTGACACAGCAGAATTTGAGATCTCTTAGTTCATTGTTCTGAGTATCATAGTTCTTACTTCTCTGACTACCCAGACAATGATGTACTAACATTGGAGGGTGGAATCATGCTTAAGACTCAAGGACAGTTATACCATGCTGATATGTAGTATCACAGCAACCAATGTATTGTTCCTTGATATAGGAATTCAGCCAATATGCTTGTGGGGCATCCACGGTTTATCTGTCTCTCTGCATCATCATCCACTAAACTATATAACAGGGCTGTGAATGGTGATCCCCATAGAACTCCCATACAAAATAACTGAGTGATTCATCTGAATACATGCTGGGCAGTACAGTGGCAGAGCCTGTAAAGCTGCCGGCTCATGGCTCCAGCGACCTGGATTTAATCCTGGCCTCTGGTGCTGTCTTGTGTGGACTTTGCCTGTCCTTTCTACAACTGTGTGAGTTTCCTCCGGGTGGTCCGGTTTCCTCCCACATCCCGAAGGCATGTGGGTTGGTGGGTTAATTGGCTGCTGTAAATTTCTCCCAGTGTGTAAGTGGTTGTAGAATCTGGGGGGATTTGAAGGGAATGTGGGAAGAACAAAATGGGATTAGTGTATGATTAGTGTAATTGGGTACTTGGTGGTTGGCCTGGACTCGGTGGGCCAAAGGGCCTGTGTCTGTGCTAATAGATTCTAAACAATACAGTTGAGTGACATTAGCAGAGAGCTAATATCACTCAGAGAGTGACATTACCTGATATATTCAATATTACAGAACTGTGCCTGAAATATCCCAATAAGCCCTATTCAGTAGCATTGAATGGTAAATCCCAATAAATTCTGTGAAGAAAACTGTATGTGTGATATATCCCAGTGTTAGCTTACTTTGTCAGGGAGGATGGGGATATGAGACATCTATCACAATTACCCTCCCATGTACCACAAGTGTCTGCTGGTTCAGCCTCTAATAGTCAGACAATAGCCGATAAGGTAGCCTACAACGTTTGAAGGGCATGTTTGAAGGGAACTGCAATATTAATGGGATATTTTAATATACATATTAAATGGACGAACCAAACTGGCAAGGGTATTGTAGATGAAGAATTTTTGGGATGCATCAGGGATTGCTTTTCAGAGCATGGTGGACCCTACCTGGGAATGGACTATTTTAGATTTGGTCTTGTGTAATGAGGAAGAATTAATAAGGGATCATGTGGTTACAGATCCCCTACGGGGTAGTGACCACAATATGATAGAATTCCAAATGCAGTTTGATGATGAACACCATAATTCCATAAGCAGTGTCTTCAATTTAAATAAGGGCAATTATAATGGAATGAGGGAGGAGTTGTCTTGGATGGACTGGGTAAGCTGAGAGACAAGTCAGTGGAGGAACAATGGCAGGCATTCAAATAGCTGGTCTATCATGCTTAGCAAGAGTTTATCCCAATCCAAAAGAGGGATTCCATGAAAAAGTGGAACAATCCGTAGTTAACAAAGGAGGTGAAGGATAATGTTAAATTGAAAAGTAGGGTATACAAAGTGGCAAGGGCTAGTGGTAGACCCAAGGACTGTGAAGTCTTTAGGATCCGGCAGCAGAAGAATCAAAAGCTCACAAGAAGGGAGAAAATAAATTTTGGGAGAAAACCTGCATATTGTATGAAAACAAACAGTAACTTTTTTATGGAATAGGAAGAGAGTGGATAAGGTAAGTGTGGGGTTTCTAGGGAATGAGGCTGGTGAATTAGTAACAGCACACAAAGAAATGGCAGATATATTGAATAATTTTTTTGGATCAGTCTTCATCATGTAAGACATTGCTAATTTCAAGTAACCTGGTAGAACTTACAAAAATCCCAATTACAAGGAGTAAAGTACGAGAGAAACTCAGAGGGCTAAAGGCAGACAAGTCATCACAAGTCACCAATGGACTGTCTGCTGGGGTTTTAAAGGAAATGGCTGTAGAGATAGTGGACCCATTGGTTGAAAATTTTCATGACTCCTTAAACTCTGGGAAGGTACCAGAAGGTTGGTGAACAGCTAATATGACCCCCTTGTTCAAAAACAGAGAAAGGCAGAGTCAGGGAACTACAGACCAGTTAGTTTAACAGCTATTATTGACAAGATGCCAGAGACGATAATCAAAGAGAGAATAGCTAATCATTTAGGAATGTTGAATATAATTAAACACAGTCAACATGGTTTTATGAAAGGTAAATCATGTTTGACAAATTGGCTTGAAATCTTTGAGGATGTAACAGGGAGAGTTGATAGAGGGGGACCTGTAGATGTGGTGTATTTAGATTTCCAAAAGGCATTTGACAAGGTGCCACATAGGAAGCAGCTGCATAAATTAAAAGCCCAAGGTACTTGAAGAAGTGTGTTAGTAAGGATTGAAAACTGGCAGTCACATAGGAAATAGAGTTGGAATAAATGGGTCCTTATCAGACTGGAGGGATGTAACCAGCGTAGTACCCCAGGGATCGGTTCTTGGCCCTCAGTTGTTTATTATTTACATTAATGACCTGGAGGAAGGTATGTAAGGTTTCCAAATTTGCTGATGATAGGAAAATAGGTGGAAGGGCATGTTGTGATAAGGATATTGTGATTTTGCAAACGGATGTAAATAGACTGAGTGAGTGGGCAAAAGACTGGCAAAAGGAGTTTAATATTGGGAAATGTGAGGTCATGCACTTCAGTATGAGAAGTTAAGAGGCAGATCATTATCTATATAAAGAGACACTGCAAGTGAGTGAGGTTCAGAGGGATTCAGGTGTTCTAGTGCATGAATCACATAAGGTTAGCAGGCAGGTCCAACAAGTAGTTCAGAAGGCAAATGACATTTTGGCCCTCATTGCAAAGGGGTTGGAGTTTAAGAACAGGGACGTTTTGTTGTAATTGTACAGGATTTTGGTGAGGTCACACCTGGAATACTGTGCACAGTTTTGGTCCCCTTACCTAAAAAAGGATATAGTTAACATTGGAGGCAGTCCAAAGGAGATTCACCAGGGTAATTCCTGGGATGAGAAGTTTGTCCTACCAAGAGAGGTTGGACAGTTTGAGTTTGTATTCTTTAGAGTTTAGAAGAATGAGGGATGTCCTTATTCAAACATGTACAATCCTATGGGACTTGACAGGGTGGATGTTGGGATGCTTTCATCAGTGGGAGAGTGATGAACAAGGGGACATAGTTACAAGATAAGGGGCCGGTCACTTAAAACTAAGCTGTGTAGAAATTTCTTTTTGCAGAGAGTGGTGAATCTCTGGAATTCTCTTGCCCTGGCAGGTGGTGGAAGGTGGATCATTAGAAGTAGTTAAAGTGGAGGTGGATAGATCGAAGGTAGAAGGGTATGGAGAAATGGCACAGAAGAGGCCAGCACAGATCAGCCATAGTCATGTTGAATGACAGGGCAGCTTGAGGGGCCTGATGGCCAACTCCTGCTGTTATTTGCTTGTGTTCTTGGGTTGCCATCCACTATAGAGTGGAGTCATGCTTGAGTGCAATAAAGAACACCAATAGTTAATAATAAAGGGCAGAAAATACTCAGCAGGCCAGGCAGCATCACAGAACAGAAGCAGTTAACATTTCAGGACAATTCATGGATTTTTAACATCAGATGGTCTTCAACTCAGATCTTAGGCCAGGGGCCCGTTTTAGCAATTTGTGGGCATGAAATTGCAGTTAACACATACGACAATATTTAATCCTAAACTTTACAAGCTGACCAACAATCAATCTATTGTCCTTCATGCAGGCAGCTGAAGATCAATGCAGATAAACTTCATCGACATCTAATTTTCATCGGCATCAGTGGTCCATCGGGAGCAAAAGATCATCGGTAGCTCATCCATGGGACAGAACTGTGAGTGATACATACTAGTAAACACTTCATACCAGAATTCTGATAGATTTGTCAAATGTTGCCTTGCCTTGCCAGAGAGGATTAAAATTTGAGAAGCTCTCTCACAATTATCCTTCCATAGACTGTGCTCTACTGGTTGAGCCTACAGTGGTCAGGGAATGTGGAGTTCGATTAATAACACCAGTGGTTAATAATAAAGAGCAGGAGGTATTGGAAACACTCATCACACCAGGCAGCATCCACAGAGGAGAAACAGTGTTAGCATTTCAGGACAATGATGTCTCCTAATAAACTCTTTGTAGAACAATATATTCCAATAAATTTGATGGAACAGAACTGGGGATGATATATCTCAACAAATTCTACATAGAACAACTGGGAATAATATGTCCCAATAAATACTTTGTAGAAGAACTGGGAATGATGTCTCCCAATAAATTTTATGGAGCAGAACTGGGAATGACATATCACAATAAGTTCAGCATAGGAGAACTGGGATTGATATATTCAAATAAATTTGACAGAAGAGAACTGTCAGAGAGAATGATATACTGTATCTCAATAAGTTGTGCAGAACAGAACGCTGTGGGACTTATGTATCATAAAGATCAGTGCTGGGACCCTTGGTGTTTGCTATATACATTAATGATCTAGATGTGAATATAAGAGGTATGATTAGTAAGTTTGCAGATGACATGAAGTTTGGTGGTATTTCTAATGGTGATGAAGGTAGTCTTTGGCTACAGAACAATATTGATCAGTTGGTAATAGTATATGGAATTTAATCCTGAAAAATATGAGGTAATGCATTTTGGGAGGACAAATAAAGTTAAGATATATACCACAAATTGTATAATCTAGGAAATACTGAGAAGCAGAGTTCTCAGTGTACATATCCAAGGATCCTTGAAGAAGGCAGCACAGGTAGAAGTGGTCAAAGAAGCAAATGGGATATTTGCCTTCATTAGCCAGATACAGAGGTAGTGGGTCAAAGGGCCGGCTTCTGTGTGGTATGACTCAATGAATCCATGATTCTATAGCCCAATGAAGTCTTCATAGCAGAAATTAAAAAGGTAAATTGTGTGTTGGCCTTGATAGTGAAACCCCAACACACAATTTGCAGCACATGAGCTGGGACATCTTGCTGCAATTGTACAGGCCCTTGGTGAGACCATACCTTGAGTATTGTGTTTAGTTTTAATCTCCCTATCTGAGGAAGGATGTTCTTGCTATGGAGAGAGTCCAGAAAAGATGGACTGGGATGGCAGGATGAAGAGACATTGGGTCAATTAGGCTTCCATTCACTAGAGTTTAGAAGAATGAGTTGGATAAATTTTGGTATTGGTATTGGTTTATTATTGTCACTTGTACCAAGGTACAGTGAAAAGCTTGTCTTACAAACTGATCATACAGGTCAATTCATTACAAAGTGCAGTTACATTGAGTCAGTACAGAGTGCATTGGTGTAGTACAGGTAAAAACAGTAACAGTACAGAGTAAAGTGTCACAGCTACAGAGAAAGTGCAGTGCAATAAGGTGCAAAGTCACAACGTGATGTGAGGTCATAGTCCATCTCATTATATAAGGGAACTGTTCAATAGTCTTATCACAGTGGGGTAGAAGCTGTCCTTAAGTCTGTGCCTTCAGGCTCCTGTATCTTCTACCTGATGGAAGAGGAGAGAAGAGAGAATGTCCCGGGTGCGTGGGGTCTTTGATTATACTGGCTGCTTCACCAAGACAGTGAGAGGTAAAGACAGAGTCCAAGGAGGGGAGGCTGGTGTCCATAATGTGCTGGGCTGTGTCCACAACTCTCTGCAGTTTCTTTCAGTCCTGGGCAGAGCAGTTGCCGTACCAAGCCGTGATACATCCAGATACATGCTTTCTATGGTGCATCTGTAAAAGTTGGTGAGAGTCAAAGGGGACAAACCAAATTTCTTTAGCCTCCTAAGAAAGTAGAGGAGCTGGTGAGCTTTCTTGGCCATGGCTTCTACGTGATTTGACCAGGACAGGCTGTTGGTGATGTTCACTCCCAGGAACTTGAAGCTCTCAACCCTCCCGACCTCAGCACCATTGATGTAGACAGGTGCATGTACACCACCCCCTTTCCTGAAGTCAATGACCAGCTCTTTTGTTTTGTTGACATTGAGGGCAAGGTTGTTGTCAGGACACCATTACACTAAGCTCTCTATCTCCTTCCTGTACTCCGACTCATCGCTGTTTGAGATACGGCCTACAACGGTGGTATCATCTGCAAACTTGTAGATGGAGTTAGAGCAGAAACCGGCCACACAGTCATGAGTGTATAGGGAGTAGAGTAGAGGGCTGAGGACGCAGCCTTGTGGAGCACCAGTGCTGAGAATAATCATGCTGGAGGTATTGCTGCCTATCCTCACTGATTGCGGTCTGTTTGTTAGAAAGTCAAGGATCCAGTTACAGACGGAGGAGTTGAGTCCTAGATCTTGGAGTTTGGTGACAAGCTTACTAGGGATTATTATATTGAAGGCAGAGCTGTAGTCAATAAACAGTAGTCTAACGTAGGTGTCTTTTACTGTCCAGATGCTCCAGAGCTGAGTGTAGGGCCAGGGAGATGGCATCCGCTGGAGACCTGTTTTGGCGATAGGCAAATTGCAATAGGTCCAGGTTTTCTGGTAGGCTAGAGTTGATGTGTGCTATGACTAACGTCTCAAAGCACTTCATGGTGGTAGATGTCAGAGTGACTGGTCGGTAGTCATTGAGGCATGTTACCTTGCTTTTCTTTGGTACCGGGATGATGGTGGTCTTCTTCAAAAACCTGAGCTTGAAGCAAGGTGATGTTAAGTATGTCCACAAATACTTCTGCCAGCTGATCAGCACAAGATCTGAGCACATGGCCAGGGACACCATCTGGGCCAGGTGCTTTCCTTGTGTTCACTCTCTGGAAGGCTGATCTTACGTCCTCCACTGTGATCACAGGTTCAATGCATTGGTGGCTGCCAAGGTGGATGGTGACAATCCACTTCCCTTCTGTTCAAAACATTCATAGAATGCGTTAAGTTCATCAGGAAGGGATGCGCTGTTGTTAGCTATGCAGTCCGACTTCGTCTTGTAGCCTGTTATGGCATGTAAGCCCTGCCATAACTGACGGCTGGTCAGGGACTCTATTTTGAGTCGGTATTGCCTCTTAGCATCCTTGATAGCTTTCTGAAGGTCATACCTCGATTTCTTGTACAGATCAGGATCACCAGATTTGTGTGCAGCAGTCCTCTCCTTCAGTAGGGAGTGGATCTCCCAGTTCATCCATGGTTTCCTGTTTGGGAACACCCGTATTGTCTTCTTTGGTACACAGTCCTCCACACACTTGCTGATAAAGTCTGTGATGGTGGTGGCATACTCATCAAGGCTGGCAGCTGAGTCTTTGAACATGGGCCAGTCCACTGTCTCAAAGCAGTCACATAGGAGCTCATCTGTTTCCTCAGACCAGCACTGCACGACTCTCCGTACCGGATCCTCCCCTTTCAGTTTCTGTTTGTATGTAGGGAGGAGGATCACAGTCTGGTGGTCTGATTTCCCAAAGTGAGGATGAGGGGTGGCTCGAAAGGCATCTTTGATGGTTGTATAGCAGTGGTCAAGGGTGTTGGCACCCCTGGTGGAGCAGGAGATGTGCTGATAGTATTTTGGTAACACACTCTTGAGGTTGGCCTGATTGAAGTCCCCTGCAATGATGAAGAGGGCCTCAGGGTATCCTGTCTCAAGGTTGTTGACCACGGAGTATAGCTCATTGAGTGCAGGCTTCATGTCCGTCTGTGGTGGGATGTAGATTGCCATCAGGATAGCTGAAGTGAACTCCCTTGGCAGATAGAATGGTTGACACTTTACTGTTAGATATTCCAGGCTGGGTGAGCAGGAGCTCACCAGGACTGTCACATCTGTGCACCATAAGTTATTGATTAAGAAGCAGACCCCTCCACCTTTAACTTTGCCTGAGGACGCTGTACGGTCCATTCGATGAATTGAGAAGCCCTCAGGTTGAATAGCACAGTCAGGTGAGGCAGGTGTGAGCCATGTTTCAGTGAGACATAGTACACAACAGTCGCTCAGTTCTCTTTGGTAGGTCAGTCTTGCCTTTAGTTCATCAACTTTGTTCTCAATGGAAGGAATCCCAATTTCTTGGGATGGAACGGATCGAGGGAGATGGAGAGATAGCAGGAAGAGAATACTAAGATGTGAATGATCAGCCATGATCATATCATATTGTGTGGCAGGTTTGCAGGGCTAAGTGGCAAATTTCTGCTCCTATTTTTCTGTGTTTCTAACATTGAGAAATATAGCCCAATACATTCTGCAGAGCAGAGTTTAAAATAACATATCTCAGTAAAAAGAATGGGGGTGATGTATTTCAAGAGATTTCATATATAAGAATCGGGAATGATGTATTCCAATAAATTTGACATGGCAGAATTGGGAATAATGCATCCCAATACATTCTACTAAACAGAACAGTGAAGGATATATCACAATAAATTCTGTGCGGGAGAACTATGAGGGAAGCACTCCAGGATGATCTATATAATAGTAATAAATGTAATATATCCCAGGGTAACTTTGGCACAATTTAGTCATGATTTTAAATCTCTCCATTCTGTCTGCTGTCTCTGGTGGACCTAACTGAAATACACTGCTAATGGAGTCTATTGTGTCTCAAGAGCAAGCATGGTAAATTGTGTCAATAAGTAAATCAATTTAAAACATTAAATATTTATTTGACATTAATTTCTCTACATGCATAACCCTCAAATCATGTGTTTTAGTATGGCAAATGGCAAGGGGTATAGAATGGAAAAGTTTACAGACTTCAAGCTAAACAAAAATATTTAACCTCACCAATAATTGTTCAATTATCCTCAAGCAGGCAGCTACAGATAAGATTCATCAACTGTCAAGCATCTTCAGGAGCCAAGATACAAAGACACCTCCGCAGCCCAGACTCATGGCCATATTAACATATTCATTGGCAGCTGAGATTCATCAATGCTATGAGGGAACTGTAAGTGTTATAACCTGGTATAATCTATATAACAATTGGTTAATGGAGCCACAGGGGACTGCAGATGCTGGAATCTGGAGCAACACACAAAGTGCTGGAGAAATTCAATGGGTCAGGCAGCATCTATGGAGGGAAATGGACAGTCGATGTTTTGGGTTGGAAATAACTCGAGAACCTCCTTCTTAGTTCCTCTGTACTAACCACAGTTCTGGTTAGACCAGAAGTAATTCCCTGGCTAGATAGAGTGAGTTGTTCTTTAGGCTCCCAGTAAACCATGCCACAATAACTTGATTAATTTCAAGGTCTAATTATTTAGCTTCAGATTTCACCATTTGTAGAAAATTTCACATCAGTCAGTGTAGTTCAATGAAGGCTAAGCCAATATTGGAGATGTATACATACACAGAAGCAACATAGCCCAAATTATACTCCATGACTTCACCGACAGTCAATCTGTTGTCCACCAGACAGGCAGCTTCAGATGATCAGCATCTAAAATTAATCATCATTTAGCTTTCATCTCCCAATCACATGAAGAAACATTACAGGCTAAAATTCAATCCAAGGTTCGGCAGCCATGGAAATTGACATTAAAGTGCTTTGACAGATTAAAAAGAGCTGAACTTCAGCAGCTAATTTTTATTGGACTCCACGCTTCATTGGGAGCTTCTTTGGTCACTCTTGTTCATTGAGTGCTAGAGTTCACAGACCAGGTCAGCAGCCAATTTTCATTTAGTAATTGCTGCCATTTACTGAGATTTACTTGGAGCCAAGGTTGATGGGTAGTTACATTTCATTGGCAGCCAAGGTTCATCAATGTCTTTGATTCAACAAATAGAAGCCTCATCTACAGCTAAAACTAATTGGGAAAAGTTTAATCTGTACGCAAGGTTGATTGTTAAATGTTATGGCTGAAATTCATCAACATCTAAGGTTTATATCTGTGGATTAGCAACACCTAAAGTTCAAGATTAGTTAACTTTCACTGTCAGCTAAGGTTTATCTGCAGCTACAGATCACAGACTCAATTTAACTCCTTGATCTGGTTTATAAAACCAACAATTTGTATTTAAACTGCCATTAATGTAGTAAAAAACCACATTGCACATCACAAGAGAACAAACAACTAAACTTTGTCACCAAACCTTGCATAAATAGATATTAGGGCAGATATATTTAAAGGAGATTTGTAAAGGGGGTAGAGGGACTAAGTTCAAGGCAACAATGCACATGGGCTTCAGTGATGAAGCAATTAAATGAACTGTAAAGATCAATAGTACAGGGTTGTGGAGATTACAAATAGAGATGGAGTGAGACCATGGACGGATTGGAAAACAAGGCCTTGGGCCATAACATTTAAGTTTTACCAAATCCCTTCTTGGGAAGTGCAATTCATGTGAATTGCACTTAATTCTACAATCCAGGCAATAGTTTTCATTCGCTTCCTGTTATCCTTCCTGTCAACAAGATTTAGTCATCTGCTGTAAATCTATTTTATTCCAAGTAGTGATCAGGTTGTAGATGTGACAGTTAACTCCTTCTGGAAGAAATAACCTTGGTAATAAGGTTGGACTTTTCATCCATGGCCGTGTTGAGGCATTTGGGAGATCATCCTGCAAGAAGGAGAGGCCTTTCATTTAAATGGCTTGTGCAGATTTAGAGTAATAGAGTTCTAGAGAAATATGGCACCGAAACAGATCTTTGGTCCACCGACTCTGTGGCAACCATCAACCATCCAGTCACATTAATCCTACTTGAACCATTTTATTCTCCCCACATTCTCACCAACTCCCACCCAACTCCCATCCAATTTCCACTGCTTAACTCCACACTAGGGGTTATGCATAGTGGCCAATTAACCTACCAACCTGCACATTTTTGGGACGTGGGAAGAAACTGGACCGCTCAGAGGAAAAGTGCTGGATTAACACTTGGAATCACAGAAACATGGAGGAGGCAAGGGCAGGAGTGACAGCTTCATTTTCTGGGGTATAGACATTTCAGACGTGACAGAGGGGGGTGCAAAAGTGGAGGGAGAGTTGCACTACAGATCACGGAGAACATCACAGCAGTTCTTAGAGAGGATATCCTGGAGGGACCATCCAATTAGGCCATTTGGGTAGAACATAAGAATAAGAGAGTTGATCACTTTGCTGGGGTTATACTGTAAGCTTCTCAATAGTCAACAGTAATTAGAGGAATAAATATGGAAGTAAATTGGAGAAATGTGTAAGAGCAATTGATTTATAATAATGGGGGATTTTAACTTTCCTGATATTGACTGAGAATTCTTTAGTGCAAGGGGATTAGATGGGGTGGAATTTGTTAATTACGTCTATGAAAGTTTTTTGAGACAATATGTAGAGAGTCCTTCTAGAGGTAAAAGAATACTCAACCTTATCCTAAGAAATGAAACTGGGCAGGTGGTGGAGGTGTTGGTGGGGGAAACACTTTGGGAACAGCAATCATAATTCTATAAGTTCCAAGGTACTTAAGGAGAGGGATAAGATTGGTCCATGGGTTGTCTTGAATTGGGGGAAGGCTGATTTCAATAATGCAAGAGAGGAGCTGGCAAATGTAGATTGGGAGCAGATGCTGGTTGGTAAAAAGACAGCTGACAAGTATCTTTCAAAAGAGTTAGTAGGATTACAGGGACAGCATGTTCTAGTAAAGGTGAAAGACAAAGGCACAAGATTAGGGAGCCATGGATGACAAAGGATATTGTAGGTTTGATCATGAAAAAAATAGGAAGCATATGGCAGGTACAGACATCTGGAGTCAAGGGGTCTTTTATGGAATATTGAATGTATAGGAGAGAACATAAGAAAGAAATTAAGAGGGCAAAGAAAGTGTCATAAAATCCTTGGTAAGTAAGATTAATGAGAATCCCAAGACACTCTGTAGGTATAATAGGAGCAAGAGGGTAGCCAGGGAAAGAGTAGATCCCCTTAAACTCAAAGGGATAATCTACGTGTGGAACCAAGTGATGTGGCTGAAGTCCTAAATGAATGCTTCTCATTTGCATTCACCAAGGAGAAGGATGTGGACGATAGTGAGTTCAGGGAGGGATTTGTTGATTAACTGGGCTTTGTAGGTATTAAGAAAGTGTAATTGTTAGATGTCTTGGGGATGAGAGCTATCCAAGGATACTATGGGAAGCAAGGGAGGAAATTGCTGGGGCTCTGCCGGAGATTTTTGCAGATTTGTTAGCTACAGGTGAGGTACCAGAAGACTGGAGGATAGCTAATTTGTTCCTTTATTTAAGGACGACAGCAGGGATAAACTAGGTAACAACAAGCTGGTGAGCCTTACATCAGTGGTAGGGAAATTACTGGAGAAAATCCTTAGGGATAGGATTTATGTACATTTAGAAAGGCAAGGGCTGATCATGGATATTCAGCACGGCTTGGTGAAGGGGAAATCCTGTTTCACTAATTTGAGTTTTTTGAGGAAGTAACTAAGAAGATCGATGAAGGCAGGGTGGTAGATATTATCTATATGGACTTTAGTAAGACACTTGACAAGGTCCCACATGGGTAGTTCAGAAGGCTAAAGCATATGGGATCCAAGGCAACCTGTCTAATTGGATCCATAATTGGCCTGGTGATAGGAGGCAGAGGGTGGTGGTGGAAGGATGCTTTCTGACTGGAATTTTGTGACCAGTGGTGTACCACAGGGATTGGTGCTGGGACCCTTGTTGCTTGTGATCAGATGGAAAGTTGGGCAGAGTGTTGGCAGATGGAATTTAATCCCAACAAGTGCACGGTGATGAATTTTGGGAAGTCTAATAGGACTAGGACACATCGAGTAAACAGTAGGGCACTGAGGAGTGTTGATGAACAGAGAGGCCATGGGGTTCAAGCCTGCAGTTCCCTGAAGCTGGCAACACAGAGAGATAGGGTGGTTAAGAAGGCATATGGCATGCTTACCTTCATTGGTTGGGTCATCGAATATAAAAGTTGGAAGCTTATCTTGCAACTTAACAAAACATTGTTTAGGCCACATGTTGAATATTATGTGCAGTCTGGTCACCACACTATAGGAAGGATGTGATTGAGCTGGACAGAGTGCAGAGGAGATTCACTAGGATATTGCTTGGATTAGAGGAGTTTAGTTATGGGCAGAGATTGGTCAGGCTTGGCTTGTTTTCCCTGATGCAAAGGAGGCTGAGTTATATAAAATTATGAGAGGGATAGATAATGGTAGGTAGTCAAAATTTTTTTCCTGTGCAAGGGGTATCAAAAATAAGAGGGCATGGGTTTGAGGTGAGAGGAAAGAGGTACCAAGGGGATCTGCGGGGAAAGTTTTTTTTTACACAGAGAGTGGTTGATATCTGGAACTCACTGCCAGAGGAGGTGGTGGAGTCAGATACAATTTAAGAGACACTTAGACAGACACTTAAATAGGCAAGGTATGGAAGCGTACGGTCCTAATGCAGGCAACTGGGATTAGTGCAGATGGGCAAAAAGATCAGCATGGACGTAGTGGGCTGAAGGGACAATTTCTGTGCTGTACAAGTCTGTGAGTCTATGACTGTATGAAACCCACCTTGTCACAGGAAGAATGACCAAGTCCTCACACAGACAGCATCAGAAGTCAGGAATGAACCTGGGTCACTGGAACTGAGGCAGTGGCTCCACCAACTGTGCCACAGGGTCACATGCTGATGTTTATACACTGATCTATAGTGTGAGCAGCAGTATGTTCTACCAACTAGATTCCGTGTCTCCTCTCCAACCTTTCCACATAGTCTATTCCCAAAGTTTTACAGGAACCACTTCTGGGTGGTGCTGCCAAACCCTGGGAATGGTTTGTGGTTTGCTTCACCTGAGACACACAACATTCAGTTGTGTAGAAACCCTGTCCATTCCTGAGACAGTTGCATTGAATGAATCTCAATCTGAATTAGTTCTGAAACAAAAATGCTGGAAACTGCCAGCAGGTCAGGCAACCTCTGTTGAAACAGAAACAGTCAACTTTTTGGGTCTGTGACACCAAAATATCTTTGATTTTCATTTATTCTGAAGTGGGTTAGGCTTGTTATATGTAATTGGCACCATATCCTAACTCCTCACTAGGATAGTTGGGGTTAATTCAAGGAGTATTTATTCAATACCTACATTAATGGGGCAATTACAGCCTCAGCTGTCATGAACTTTTGGTGCCTCTAGACTACCCATTGTACAGAAGAGATGCACTGAATCTAATATCTAGAGCTAGTGGAGGTAGCTGTGGGTGAGTGGGCAGGGGAAGGTGGTGGGGAGGAGTTAATAAAACAGACCAATCATTGCAAATAAACAAGATGCTGGAGGAACTGAACAGGTCAGGCAACTTCTGTGGCGGGAAATGGACAATCGATGTTTTGGGTCGAGGCCCTTCACCTGGCCTGATCAGCTGAAGGGCCTGTTTCCTTGCTGTACCACTATGTGATTCCATGACAAATTGCTCCCAAATAATTTTCCACTTTTGTGACAGTTTTTATTTTGTTTCTCCTAGTCTAAGTGAGAATTATTGCCACCACTCTTCATATTCTTTGGATACCGTGTTTCTCCATCTCACTACCTTATCACTGCTGTCTGTCACTGATGTCTTGCATTCAGTTCCTCTAATCTGCTCACAGCATTTCAACCATCTGCTCACCTTCATTGAAATAAATACAGAAAATGCTGGAAGTACCCTTCATGTCAGGCAGCATGTGAGGAAAGAGGAACAGAGTTAAAAACTGCTAACACTATTTCTCTTCCCGCAGATGCTGCCTGACCTGCTGAGTGCTTCCAGCACTGTCCGTTTTTATTTCAAATTTCTAGCGTCTGTAGTATTTTGTTTTTCATTCAGCTTCACTGGGAATTTCTCTTCTTGAAGCAACATTAGTATCCTTTATCAATATGCTTGCTAAAGCAAGCTTATTGCTCATCACTCAGTCTAACATGACTACTTCCCTCATTGGTTTATGCACGCAAACTGAGGCTAATAGAGCTGAGTCCAAGATCAGACCAGCCATCAGCTGGTTGATTGATGGAACAGGCCATTGGGGCCACTCAGGTTCATCGGTCGCTAGAGTTCATTGGCAAGTATGGTGCATAGGTAGATAAGGTTCATTAGTGGCTACAGTTCTTTGGCAAGTAAGAATAATCAGGACTTAGAGTTCATTGGCAATCAATAATTTATGGTTCATTGGACTCCAGTCAGCAGTTACAGATCATGTCTTTCAGGCTTTTATCTTGTGTAACGGAACCATTCGTTATACATGTCATTGTAATCTATAAAAGAGAGGTGGGACTGATATATCTCAATCTAACATTTGCAACAAGGGTGGCATGAAATATCTCCATGTAATGCTGGAACACCCCCATGTCAGACAAATGGCCCATTGCTATTCTGGCTGGCCTTCCATCCTCCACCCTTCACTGTTCCATACTCACCTTGTGCTCACTGATCTGCTTTGGTTCCTGGTCCAGAAAAACCGCACTGAAACAGGCCCTTAGGCCCAACTTGTCCATGCTCACCTGACCTAGTCCCATTTGCTTGCTGTTTGGCCCATATCCCTCTGAACCTTTCCTATCCATGTACCTGTCCAAATGTCTTTTAAATGTTGTAATTGTACCTGCCTCAACCACTTCCTCTGGCAGCTCATTCCATATACTCACCACCCTCTGTGGGGAAAATCTTGCCCCTCAGATCCCCTTTAAATCTTTTTCATCTCACCTTAAATTTATTTCCTCTAGTTTTAGACTTTCCTACCCCGGAAAAAGTTAGTGACTGTTCACCTTATCTATGCCCCTCATGATTTTATAAACATCTCTAAGGTCATCCCCAGCCTTTTTGGCTCCAGGCCAAAAAGTCCTAGTCTATCCAGCCTCTCCTTGTAACCCAAGCCCTCCAGTTCCGGTAACATCCTTGTGAACTTTTTCTGCACCCCTTCTGGCTTAATGACATCTTTCCCATAGCTGGACAACACGAGCTGTGCACAATACTCTAAGTGTGGTCTCACCAACAACTTGCGCAAGTTGTAATATGACATCCCAACTCCTGTACTCAGTGCCCTGACTGATGAAGAGAAGCATACCATATGCCTTCTTCATCACCCTGTCTACCTGTGTCTCCACTTTCAGGGAACTATGTACCCCTAGGTCTCTCGTTGCCACTTCCTTAAGGTCCTCAAGCCTTGCAACCCTTCAGATCTGACCTCAGGTGGTAACCATGCTGAGCCCCAAGCTCCAGAACCCATCATCCTCTCTATCCTCATCTATAACTCTCCATCAATGATTTGGTTGAGGGGATCAAATGTCACGTTTCCAAGTTTGCTGCTGACGCTGAACTAGGTGGGACTGTGAGAGGGGAGGACGGTGTAAAGGGGCTTCAAGGGGAGATGGACGAGGTGAATGAGTGGGCGAAGAGACGGCAGATGTGGAAAAATGTAAAGGGACAAAAGAGTGTTTTTTGAGATGGTGATGACTGGGGAGTGTTGGTGTTCAAAGGGATGGGGTTTGTTTGTATTCAGGTTGCTGAAAACTGGTATGCAGGTGCAACAGCTGATTAGGAAGGTATATTAGCCTTTATTACAAGAGGATTTGAATACAGGAGTAAGGAAGTCTCACTGCAGTTGAGCAGGGCCTTTCGAGACCACATCTGGAGTACTGTGTACAGTTTTGGTCTCCCCACCTAAGAAAGAATGTTGTTGTCATGGAGGGAGTGCAGGGAAAATTCACCGGACTGATTCCAGGGATGACTGTCTTGGTGTGTGAGGAGAGATGGAGTACATTGGGATTGTATTCTCTTAAATTCAGAAGAATGACTCCAGACTCCTGAAAACCAGGGCCACAGCCTCCGACTGTTTGGGACTGAAGCAACAGAAATGTCTTCACTGAGAGGGTGGTGACCCAGTGGAATCCTCGCCTGGGGGGCTGTGGAGGGTCAGTTGTTGAGTTCATTTAAGGGATACAGGGATAATGCAGGAAGATGCCACTGAGGAAAATCAGCCACAATCTTGACGAATGGCAGAGCATGTTTGAAGGACCAGATGGTTTGAAGCTTCTGTCCTTATGTCCTTCTGACCTTATGTCCTGAACATCTATTTTTGACTTATTATAAACTGTCCTGATGTCTGATTATATAGGTCAGTTTCAAGTTTTATTTGATAATGCTCTTGTGAAGCTTTGCTCATCTTACACTGTGTAGTAACAGTCCTGTGAACAATACATCCCTGGGTAATCTGTATAATAGATGTATGAGATCTATCCCTGTGTGTTCAATATCAGAGAACTGAGTGATACGTTATGCGATAATCTATATCGCAGACAGAATCTAAGGTCATTCATAAAATGGAATCGTGGGTAATGCTTCTGTGTGACAGAATTGTGTCATATATCCCGGTGCCATAACTGTGAGTGATTTACCTTAATGGAACTGTGTGTGAAATGTAGCAAGTCATGTCCCACATGCAGAGGTTCTGATCCTATCTCAAGCACTTATAAGATTAGTTTAGGTGGGCATCTTGGTCAGCATGGACGAGTTGGGCCGAAGGTCCTGTTTCCATGCCATGACTCTATGACACCTACCTCCTGATTGTTAATTCTGGTGGTCCACAATGTGATTCACCAGGCATGTTCAAGTATGCTGAACCACAACAATAATTAGATCAGGCTAAAACGTTTGTGGTTTATTTAGTGTTAGATTGGAGTATGTTTTTGTAGTGGTTATGTTAGTGGACCAGAAGCCAGTGATCCAGAGACACGAGTTCAAACCCCACCACAATAGCTGGGGAACTCAAAGACAAGTAATTCAATAAATCTAGAGCTCAAAACAAAACATTAGTTCAGTGAAGTAAGCATGAAGCAACTGGATTGTTGTAAAAGCCTGTCTGATTCACTGATGTCCTTCAGAAGAGGGAATCTGCTGTCCTTACCCAGTCTGGCTTGTACACAACTTCAGTCCACCAGCCTAGTGACTCTGTCGAGGGCCATTCAGGACGGACAATAAATGGTGACATTGCCCGTGATGTTCGCATCTCTCAAACTAATAAATATAAAAATTTGTTTGCTTACGTTGAGCTTAGATTGGATGTCTTCATCCATCAGAAGGCAGGATATAACATAACAGTATACACACAGCAGCGTTCAGAGCCAATGACAGATACCACCAACTGTCCTTCACCAAGCAGGCAGAGGCAGATCACTTACAGAGGAGGTCTGGGGTGATGATTCAACAACATCTAAAATCCATCAGCAGTTAGATTCACGCCGAGCTTCCTGTTGCCTGGCACATTAACTCCCCATTCTACTCACACACTGACCCTTCTCTCTGTGACCTACTGCACTGTTACAGGGAGACCCAATGCAAGCTTGATGAACAACACCTCATCCTCTCTCGATGCATATTGCATGGCTCAATATTGAATTCTCCACCTTTAGGTAACTTGATTTTTCTTTCTGTCTGTATCAGAACTGGCCATTGCTGCCTGTCACCATTTTGGCTCAGTTTATCTCTTTCTATTAGTGTAGTCTGACCTGCTGGGCATGTCCCACAGTACTACCAGCAGCAACACATAACACGGACAGAGACTTAATGAGTTTCTAACTGCCTCTTTAAATTGAATGGTCTCACCCTATCAGAGATATTCCCCTTGTTCTACCTATCACTCCCCAAATTCTCTGCTATTGAAAACTAACTTGTTTTTTCTCTTTCCAAGTTCTGATGAAAGTTTTTGGACTTGAAACATTAACTTCCGCACATGCTGCCTGACCTGCTGAGGGTTTCCAACATTTTCAGTTTTTATTTTAGATTCAAGAATAACTCAGTGTCAAAGACTTCTCAGGTTCATTAGTAGTGAAGAACCACCAGAGACTATACTTACCAACAGACAATATTCATTAGGAATTTAAATTCATCTCTAATTATGCTTCATAGGCTGAAGAGTTTGAGAAGACTATTATATATAATGATGATATACCATTGACATAACAGAACGGCAGGAACCGTACACAGGGTAGTCTATCCAATGGGACAGAAGAGAGTTAAGCAGAAAGAGTGACAGCAGGGGGAGTTGGGTGATGGTCACAACCTGTCCTCCATCTCGGCCCATTTCCTGGACAGTCCCCATGTCTGTAGGTACCCTGTTGAATTAAATCAATGGTCAAGCACCTAGCGTCGTCAGGAGCAGGGAACTGCAAACACTACCAACTGCACCATTTAACAGACTTCATTTCATCTCAGCACTAAATGTCATTTGGCCAATTGTTCGATATTTGCAGAGAACTTACATACTTCCTGATGGGTCTCTGAGTGAAACTTTGTCAAATGTAACTGCAAAGTCCAGAATTCAACAGAAAACACACTAAAATGCCCTCCACACCCCACCTCTGACCCCCCACCACACCTCACCACTGATCCCCCTCCACACCTAACCATTGATCCCCTCTCCACACTTCTCTGGAGTGGTCTATCAAATTAATCAGAAATTGAACATGAAAAAAATCCTCACTGACTTTCACTTTAAATGCTTCTGTTTCCAAGTGGCCATTCATTTATTCCTGGAGTGTTGTTGCTGAAGGATTCTCAGCCTCAGTCTTGGTTTGACTGGCCTGTGTCTGGTGAATTTATTGCTTTCCCCCTTTGGAAGCAGTTGGAATTCTGTGTCTCCACTTCCCATGTTTAGCAAATACTGGAAGATTGTGGCCACATCTATGTAACAGTGAGTGGATGGTATATGTCAGTGATTTCTACAACAGTATAGCACAGGGATTGGCCCTTCAGCCCACAATATCTTTGAGAACCATAATGCCAAGTTAAACTAATCCCATTTGCCTGCACATGGTTCATATCCCTTTGTTCCCTGCCTGTTCATGTGTCTGTCTAAATGCCTCTTTAACTTTGCTATTGTATCTGCTTTCACCACCTCTCCTGGCAGTGCATTCCAGGCACCCACCACTCTCTATACAAAAAACTTGCCTTGTAAATCATAGAACATAGAAAATAGAACAGTACAGCACAGGAACAGGCCCTTCAGCCCACCAAGTCTGCGCCACACACGATGCCAAATTAAACTAAATCCCTTCTGCCTGCGCATGATCCATATCCTTCCATTCCCCGCAGATTCATGTGTTTAAGAGCTTCTTAAATGCCACTATCGTATCTATTTCCACCACTCCCCCTGGCAGCCCGTTCCAGGCACCCACCACTCTCTGTGTAAAATAAAACTGTTCTGCACATCTCTTTTAAACTTTACCCCTCTCACCTTACACTGTGCCCTCTGGTATTTGACATTTCTACCCTGGGAAAAAGATTCTGACTGTCTACCCTATCTGTGCCTCACATAATCTTATAACCTTCCATCAGGTCTCCCCTCAGCCTCTGATGCTCCAGAGAAAACAACCCAAGTTTGTCCAGCCTCTCCTTATAGCTCATATCCTCTAATCCAGGCAGCATCCTGGCAAACCTCATCTGCACCCTTTTAAAAGCCTCCACATTCTTTCTGGAATAGAGGAACCGGAAATGCACACAATAGTCCAAGTGCAGCCTAACCAAAGTTTCATACAGCTGCAACATGCCTTCCTTACTTTTATATTCAATGCCCTGACAGATGTCTTCTTTACCACCCTATCTACCTGTGTGGGCAGTTTAAGTGAGACATGGACAATCACTCTGTATATCGATGCTGATAAGGGTCCTGCAATTAACTGTGTACTTTCCCCTTACATCTGACCTCCCAAAGTGCAACACCTCACATCTGTCGGGATTAAACTCTATCTGCCATTTTTCCGCCTATGTCTGTAAATGATCTGTAATCTGCTGTATCCTTTGACAACCCTCTACACTGTCCACAACTCCACCAACTTTGGTGTTGTCTGTTAACTTAGTAATTCACCCATCTACGTTTTCATCCATGTCATTATATATCACAAACAACAGAGGTCCCAGCATCGATCCCTGCGGAACACCACTCGTCATGGAGCTCCAGTCAGAATAACACCCTTCGCCACTACCCTCTGTCTTCTATGGGCAAGTCAGTTCCAAATCCAAACTTGCAATTCACCCTGGATCTTAATCTTTTGGATCAGCCTACTATGAGGGACCTTGTCAAATGCCTTACTGAAGTCCAGGTAGATAACGCCCACTGCCTTACCTTCATCAATTGCTTTCATCACCTCCTCGAAGAACTCAATTAAATTTGTAAGACATGACCCGCCCCACACAAAACCATGCTGACTGTCCCGAATCAGGCCATGTTTTTCCAAATGCGCCTAAATCCTATCCCTAAGAATCCTCTCCAATAGCTTTCCTACCACTGATATGAGGCTCACTGGCCTATAATTTTGGCCTAGAATTTCCTGGAGTATCCCCATTTCCATCCTTGAACAAAGGAACAACATTGGCTGCTTGCTAGTCCTCTGGGACCTCGCCTGTTGCTAGAGAGGATCTTTGTCAAGGCCCCAGCAATCTCCTCTCTTGCCTTTTTCAATAACCCGGGATATATCCCATCAGGCCCTGGGGACTTATCATAGAACATAGAACAGTACAACACTGGACAGGCCGTTCGGCCCACGATGTTGTGCCGATCTTGATGCCAATTTATGCTAACTGTCCTTGTATTGTGTATCATCCATGTCCCTCCATTCCCTTCACATTCATGTGTCTATCTAAAAGACTCTTAAACTCCACCAAACTGCCTGTTTCCACTACTACCCCAGCTAACCCATTCCAAGCACCTGTTGAAAATCCTTGCCTCTCACCTCGCCTTTATACTTCCCCCTTCCCCCACCAACCTTAAAAGTATGTCCTCTGGTGTTTGACCTTTCTACCCTGGGGAGCAGATTCTGCCTGTCTCCATCCTTCTCTTGATTTTAAAAACCTTTATCAGGTCTCCCCTCAGCCTCCAACGTTCTAGGGAGAACAACCCAAGTTTGGCCAACCTCTCCCTATAGCTCATACACTCTAATCCAGGCAGCATCCTGGTAAACCTCTTCTGCACCCACTCCACAGTCTCCAAATCCTTCCTATAATTGGGTGATCAGAACTACATGCAGTACTCTAAGTATGGTCTGAATAAAGTTTTATACAGCTGCAGCATGACTTCCTTACTCTTATACTCAACACCCCTACCAATGAAGGCAAGCATGCTATACACCTTCTTTACCACCTTACCTACTTGCATAGCCACTTTCAGTGAACTATAGACCTGGATCTAAAGATTCCTCTGTACCTCAATGCTATTAAGCAGCTGACTATTAATTATATACTTTCTCCTTTCATTTGACCTCCCAAAGTGCAACACCTCACACTTGCCTGGATTAAACTCCATCTGCCACTCCTCTGCCCATGTCTGTAACTGATCTATATCCCACTGTATTCTTTGACAGTCCTTGACACTGTCCACAACTCCACCAATCTTGGTGTCGTCTGCAAACTTGCTATTCCACCCGTCTGGATTTTCATCCAAATCATTGACTTATGTCACAAACCACAGAGGTCCCAGTGCCGATCCTTGCGGAACACCACTGGTCACAGACCTCCAGCCAAAACAACAGCCTTCCACCCCTACTCTTCAATGGCAAGCCAGTTCTGAATCCAAACTTGTAATTCACCCTGGATCCCATGCATCTTTATCTTCTGAATCAACCTACCATGAGGAACCTTGTCAAATGCTTTACTAAAGTCCATGTAGATAACATCCACTGCCTTACCCTCAGTCACCTCCTCATAAAACTCACTCAAGTTTGTAAGGCATGACCTGCCCCACACAAAGCCACGCTGACTGTCCCTAAGCAGGCCATGCCTTTCTAAATGTACATAAATCCTATCCCTCAGTATCCTCTCCAATAGCTTCCCTACCACTGACAGGAGGCTCACTGGCCTATAATTACCTGGATTATCCCTATTTCCCTTCTTGAACAAAGGCACAACATTTCCTACTCTGTTGCTAGTGTGGACACAAAGATCCTTGTCAAAGCCCCAGCATTCTCCTCACTTGTTTCTTTCAATATTCTGGGATATATGCCATAAGGCCCTGGGGACTTATCCACCTTAATGACTTTCATAAGACCCAGCATGACCTCCTCCTTAATCTCAAAATGTCCCAGCACATTAGCATGATCCACTCTGTTTTCACTATCCTTCAATTCCTTCTCATACCGATGCAAAGTACTCATTTAGTACATCAGCCACTTGCTGTGACTCCAAGCACAAATTCCCTCCTTTATCCTTGAGTGGACCTACTTTCTCCTTAGTTATCCTCTTTTTCTGAATATCAGTATAAAATGCTTTGGGATAATCCTTGGCCCTGCTCGCCAAGGACATTTCATGGCCCCTTCTGGCCTTCCTAATTGCCTGCTTGAGCACTCTCCTGCCATCTTTATATCCCACAAGGGCCCAGTCTGATTTTAGCCTCCTAAACCTTAAGTATGCTTCCTTTGTCTTCCTGACTAAATTTAGGACCTCTCAGGTCATCCAGGGTTCTCTTACTTTACCATCCTTGTCCTTACTCCTTATCGCTATATGTCGATCCTGAACTCTGCTCAGCTAGTCTTTAAACAGCTCCCACATGTCAGACATGGACTTGTCTGACAGCAGCTGCTCCCAATCAACAGCCCTTAGCTCCTGTCTTATCCTGTCATAATTTTCCCTCCCCGAATTTAGTACCTTCCCGCAAGATCCAATTATATCCTTACCCATAACTATCTTAAAACATAATGAGTTGTGGTCGCTATTCCCAAAATGTTCACCCACTATCAGGTCTGTCACCTGGCCTGGTTCACTTCCCCAAACTAGATCCAGTATGTTCTCTCCTCCAGTCGGACTCTCCACATACTGTTTCGAGAAGCCCTCTTGGATGTACTAAAGAAATCCCACCCCATCTAAGCTTCTTGTATTAAGGACATGCCAATCAATACTGGGGAAGTTAAAGTCCCCCACTGTGACAACCCTGCTGTTTCTGCACCTTTCCATAATCTGTTTACATATCTGTTCCTCCACCTCTCGGTGGCTACTGGGAGGCCGATAGTATAACCCATCAGTGTAATTTCACCTATCTTATTTCTGAGCTCCACCCGAATTCCCTCCATGGATGAGCCCTCCAGTATGTCCTCTCTGAATACTGCTGTGATATTCTCCCTTATCAGTAGTGCAACCCCCTTCTCCTCTTTTACCCCCCCCCCCCATCACATCTGAAACAACAAAACCCAGGAACGTTGAGCTGCCAGTCCTGTCCCTCATGCAAACAGGTCTCTGTAATGACAACAACATCGTAATTCCATGTACTGATCCAGGCTCTAAGTTCATCCTCCTTACCCATAATACTCCCAGCGTTGAAATAAACACATTTCAGCCCAACAGTCCCACCATGTTTATTAGCCTGTCCCTTGTTGTCCTTCCCGTCAGTCTTACTTGTCATACCACCTTTCTTGCCCTCAACCCTACCACCTGCTGCCCAGCTGCTGTTGTTCCCATCCCTCTGCCACTCTAGTTTAAACCCTCTCGAGGAGCACTAGCAAACTTCCATGCAAGGATATTGGTTCCCCTCCAGTTGAGATGCAAACAGTCTTGTTTGTACAGGTCCCACCTGCCTTGGAGGAGAGCCCAATGATCCATAAATCTGAAGCCTGCCTTCCTGCACCAGCTCCTTAGCCAGTCATTGAACTGCACTGTGTATCTATTTCTCACCTCACTAGCACTATCCACCTTGATGCTCTTCAAAAGACCCAGCATTACCTCCTTCTTGATCTCAAAATGCCCTAGCACAATAGCGTGCCCCACACTAATCTCATTAACCTCCACGTACTTCTCCTTGGTGAATACCTACACAAAGTGGTCACTTAGTACCTCACCCACATCCTCTGACTCCAAGCATAAGTTCCCTCCTTTATCCTTGAATGGTCCTACCCTCTCCCTAGTTATCCTCTTGTTTTTAATGCAAGTATAAAATGCCTTGACATTCTATTTAATCCTACTTGCCAAGGACATTCCACCTCCACCCACCCCCCCCCCCCCCCCCACCCCAACCCCAGCCTTTGGCCTTTCTGATCCCCTGCTTGAGCTCTTTCCTTTAAAATTTTTTTTATTTACAGCGTGGTAACAGGCCCTTCCGGCCCAATGAGTCCGCGCCGCCCATTTTAAACCCAAATTAACCTATCTGTATGTCTTTGCAATGTGGGAGGAAACCGGAGCACCCGGAAGAAACCCACGTAGACACGGGAGAACATACAAACTCCTTACAGACAGCAACGGGAATCGAACCCCCATCGCTGGCGCTGTAATAGCGTCACGCTAACCGCTACACTACTGTGCCGCCTTCTACCTTTACATTCCTCAAGGACCCTGACTGATTTCAGCTTCTGAAATCTTACATACTGTACGTTTCCTTTTTTTTGACTAAATGCATAACTTCTCTCGTCATCCAAGGTTCCCTTACCTTGCCATCCATGTCTTTCTTCCTTACTGGAACATGTTCATCCTGAGTTCTGATGAGCTGCTGTTTAAACAACTCCCACATGTCAGATGTGGACTTGCCTGATAACAGCTGCTCCCAATGAACTCCCCCTAGCTCCTGTCTGGTAATGTCATAATTTTCCCTCCCCCAATTTAGTATTTTCCCCACAACGTCCAGACTTATCCTTTTTGATCACTTCTTAAAACTTAAGGAGTTGTGATCACTGTTCCCAAAAGGCTCTCCCATTGAAAGGTCAGTCACTGGCCAGGCTAATTTCCCAAAACAAGGTTCAGTATGGTCCCTCCTCCAGTTAGACTGTCTATGTACTGTTTCAGGAAACCCTCTTGAATGCATTGAAGAAATTCTGCCCCATCTAAGCCTCTTGCACCAAGTAAGTCCCAGAGAGTATTGGGGAAGTTAAAGTCATCCACCACGAGAACCCTGTTGCCTTTACATCTTTCCATAATCTGTCGACATATTGGTTCCTCTATCTCCTGCTGGCTATTGGGAGGCCTATAGTATAATCCCATCAGAGTGATTGCATCTTTCTTATTTTTGAGCTCTACCAGTATTGTCTCAGTGGATGAGCCCTACACTACGTCTTCCCTGAGTGCAGCAGTGACATTCTCCCTGTTTAGTAATGCAACTCCTCCACCTCTTTTACATTGCTCCCTACCTCATCTAAAACATTGAAACCCAGGAATGTTGAGCTGTCAATCGTATCCCTCTCACAACCAAGTTTCTGTATTGGCCACAACATCATAATTCCATGCACTGATCCATTCTCTAAGTTCATCTGCCTTACCCATATTATTCCTTGCATTAAAATAAACACATTTCAGCCCATTAGTCCCTCCACGTTCATTAACCTGGTCCTTCCTTTCAGACTTACTTGCCATAACTTCTACCTTCCCATCAATCGCTGCACTTGCTGTCCTGCTTCCCACCCCCTTACCTCTCAAGTTTAAACCATCCCAAGTAGCACTCATGAACCTCCCTGAGATGATACTAGCTCCCCTTCAGTTCAGGTGCAATCTGACCCTCTTGTACAGGTCCCACCTACCCTGGAAGAGAGCCCAATGATCCATATATTGGAAGCCCTCCTTCCTGCACCAGCTCCTTGGCCACATATTAAACTGCACTATCCTTCTTGTTTCTCACCTCTCTAGCACATGGCATGGGTACCAATCCTGAGATTACAATCCTGCTTTTTAACTTACCACCCAACTCCCTAAAATCACTTTGCAGTACCTCATCTCCCTTCCTGCCGATGTCATTGGTACCAATATAGACCATGACCTCTGGCTGCTCACCCTCCCATCTCAGAATGTCCTGTAGCCACTGTGAGACATGTTTGATCCTGGCAGCAGGGAGGCAATGCACCATCCTAGAGTCTTGCTTGCAACAACAGTAACACCCATCTGTACCCCTAACTATCAAGTCTCCTATCACTATTGCTCTGCCCGACTTCACCTTTCCCCTCTGAGCCTCAGAACCGGACATGGTACCACTGACCTGGTTGCTGCTGCTGCCACCCTCTGAAACATCGACACCCTCCCCCCAGCAGTATTCAAACAGGTATACTTGTTTCTGAAGGGGATGACCACAGGTGAATCCAGCACTATCTGCCTTTACCTTTCCTGGTGTTCACCCAACTACCTGCAGCCTGTACCTTGAGTGTGACCACCTCGCTAAAACTCTTATCAATGATGGTCTCAGCATCCCAGATGATCCTGAGTGCATCCAACTTCGGGTCCAGTTCCTTAATGTGGTCAGTCAGGAGCTGCAGCTGGGTGCACTCCCCACGGGTGCTGGAAGTTTTCCTCATCTCCCACATCTTGCAGGAGGAATGTTCCACTGCCCTGACTGCCATCCCTTTTTATACTAAGTCTAAAGATTAAGGATAAAAGGATCTTACCTGTTCTTACCTGTACCTCTGCTCTGCTTCCTCACCAAAGCCTCACGAGCCAGAGCCAGAGCCAGAGCCAGAGCCAGAGCCAAAGCTTCAGTGCTTACCCTCAATCAAAGTACTTGACCCTCAACAGCAGCCAGGTCTAAAAATGGCCACTCCAAAATGTCCACTCCACTAGTGTTTGCCTTCTTTTCATTGGCTGGTGTGCCTCACAGTTAGCCAATTAGAAATGTTTCTTTGGCCCTGCTTCTAAAAAAAAGTCTCTGCTCCTCCCCTTGGCTGGAAAGTCTTTAGTCAGCTGCACCAGTGGCGCTTTTTTTAAACTTTCCTGCTCTGCTCTTTAAACTTATCCCCTGTCACCTTAAAGCTATGCTCTCTAGTATTTGTCATTTCCACCTTGGGAAAAAGAATCTGACTATCTACCCTTTCTTCACCTCTCAGGTTCAGATATATACTTCTATCAGGTTACATCCCAGCCTTCAACGCTCCAGAGAAAACGATCCAAGTCTGTCCGATCTCTCATTATAGCGAATGCCCCCTAAAACAGGTGAACCTATTCCGCACCCTCTCCATAGCCTCCACATCCTTTGTGTGATGTGGCGACCAGAACTGCGCACAGTACTCCAATTGTGGCCAAACCAAAGTTTTATACAGTTCCAACGTGATTTCCCAACTTTTATATTCATTGGAAACACAAGAGACTGCAGATGCTGGAATCTGTAAAAACAATCTGCTGGAGAAACTCAGTGGGTCAGGCAGCATCTGTGGAGGGAAATGGGCAGTTGACATTTCGGGTCGAGACCCTTCACCTGGACTGAAAGGTGGCCAGTATAAAAATGGTGAGAGGAAGGGGTAGGGCAAGAACTGGCAGTTGATAGGTGGATCCAGGTGAGGAGGCGTGTTAGGCTGATGGAGGATGAGAGAGTGGGAATAATGATAGGGGCTGGGGGGAGGGTGACAGGTGGAGGCAACAGAGGGCTGCAGATGATGGAATCTGATGGGAAGGGAAGGTGGAGCATGGAACAAATAAGGGAGGTGGGGAGGGCAGATGGGAACAGTGGGGGGAGGGGAGCCTGTGGGAGGAGTGTGTGGGTGATGGGCAGATGGAGTGGGTGAGGCAGGGGACGGAAACAGGGTGATGGGGGCTGGGGCATGGGTGTGGGAGGAACTGGGTAGAACAGGAGGAGAGAGAAAAGGGACAGAGGGAGCAGGTTACCTCAAGTTGGAGAGTTCGATGTTCATGCCGCCAGGTTGTTGACGACCCAGGCGGGATATGAGGTGATGTTCCTCTAGTTTCCATTTAACCTCAGTGGAGGAGGCTGAAGACTGACAGGTTGGTGTGGGAATGGGGAGGAGAATTAAAATGTCAAGCAACTGGGAGATCCAGACGGCCATGGCGGACAGAGCACAAGTGCTCGACGAAGCAGTCACTCAGTCTGCACTTGGTCTCACCGACGTAGAGGAGGCCACATTGGGAGCACCAGCTGCAATAGACAAGGTTGGAGGAGGTTCATGTGAATACCTGCCTCACCTGGAAGGGCCGTTTAGGGCTCTGGATGGTGGTGAGGGACGGGGTGTAGGGACAGGTGCTACACCTCCTATGGTTACAGGGGAAAGTGCCTGGGGAGGGAGGGGGATGGGCAGAGAGGGATGAGGGGACCAGGGAATCATGGAGAGAGTGATCCCTGTGGAAAATAGAAAGGGGTGGGAGGGATAGATGTGGTTGGTGATTGGATCAGACACATCTTCCCCTCCCACCCCTTCCTGTTTTCTGCAGGGATCATTCTCTTCATCACTCCCTGGTCCACTCATCCCTTCCCACTCATCCCTCACCCTCCCCAGGCACTTTCCCCTCCAACTGCAAGAGGTGTGGCAGCATGAACATCGAACTCTCCAACTTGAGGTAACTTGCTCCCCCTCTGTCCCTATTCTATCTCCTCCTGATCTACCCAGTCCCGCCCACAGCCACACCCCAGCCGCCATCACCCTGTTTCTGTCCCCTGCCCCACCCACTCCATCTGTCCATCACCGACACTCCTCCCACTGGCTCCCCTCCTCACCTGGATCCACCTATCACCTGCCAGATCTTGCTCCATCCCTTCCCTTCACCTCTTTATAGCGGCTATCTCCCCTCTATCTTTCAGTCCAGATGAAGGGTCTCGACCCAAAATGTCAGCTGTCCTTTTCCGTTCATAGATGCTGCCTGACCCGCTGAGTTCCTCCAGCATTTTGTCTTTTATACTCAGTGCCCTGACCAATGAAGACAAGTATGCCGTGCATCTTCTTTACCACCCTATCTACTCCTGTTGCCACTTTCAGGGAGCTATGGACTTGCATCTCAAGATCCCTCTAGTGTATCAATGCTCCAATGGGCCCTCCCTTTTACTATATACTTTCCTTCTACATGTGACCTCACAAAATGCAACACCTCACACTTCTTCATATTTCAGCTCTGGGTATTAGTCCATTTTGAGGATGATAACAAACTTTTGTGCAATTTAGATAATGTAGTCTTTATAATAGAACTGCTTATAAGAATCACCATATATTTTCTTGTGATATAGCTCAATATAACCCATATAACACAATCAAGTCATATATTCTAGAGTAAGATACAGTAATGTAGAACAAGGTGCAATATATCCTAACATTTATACTCTAGAATTGTAAGTGAAATATTCTAATGTAATTTATGAATGAGAACTAGGCAATATAAACATGTAATCTACACAGTAGAACTGTTAGTTATCTTTCTCTGTTAGTTAGTGATTTATGTATGAGATCTGTGTGTTATAAATCCGAATCTAATTTGCAGAAAGAACTGGAAATTGATACTTTCTGCAGAAATCTTTACAGAGGTTTAATCTTTTACCCTCGTGTACTTTCTATAACAGAACTGTGTTAGGTATGCTCCAGTCTGGTTGTTCAGTTAAGCTTGGAACTTTAGAACCTCTAACTCAAATGCCTCCTAAAGATCACTATCCCCCGTGTTTTAGATTGTGATTTACAAGACAGGAATATGACAAATTACTCCGATGTTATAGTAGTTTAAAGAATTAAATAACTCCCTGTTTGGCATCAAATTTCCCCATGTGCAAAGATCTCATGTTAGGGTGCTTTGGTTCACTAAAGAGCAGGTAAATATCTGCACATGTAGAAAAGCATAGTAACATAAATAAACTCACCAACGACCAACATCTTGTCTTTCAAGCAGGTTTCTACAGACCAACAGCTAGGAGCAATCATTGGAATCAAAGATTCACCAGTCTCCAAGATTGACTGAGCTTCATCAGCAGCCAAGGACAATGACGCTTAAGGGTAATAAGCAGCTATTTATCCGAAGATTAAGTAAATCATCAGGCAATGTTCATCAACCCTTCACTGTGCATTGCCATCCAAGGTTCACCGATTGTAACATTCACCATCAGTTAAGTTCCTCGACTGTAATAATCATCATCAACTCAAGTTCACTGACCTGGAATATTCACCGTCACTGAAGGTTCACTGACTTGAAATATTCACCATCAGCTGAAGTTCATCAGTCATAATATTCATCATTGGCCAAGGTTCATTGACCGTAATATTCACCGTCAGTTAAAGTTCACCAACCTGGGATATTCACCATCAGTGAAGGTTCAACGACTTGGAATACTCATCATCAGAGAAGGTTCATCGAGCCAGAAAATTCACCATCAGCTCAGGGTCATTGACCATAATATTCACCGTCAGTTGAAGTTCACCAAACTGGGATATTCACCGTTAGTGAAGGTTTATTGACCCAGAAAATTCACCATATGCCAAGGTTCTTCGACCTGGAATATTCACCATCAACTAAAGTTCATCGATCTGGAATATTCACCATCAGCCAAGGTCCATTGACCGCAATATTCATTATTGCTAAGATTGATTGGAAATTAAATTTTATCAGCAACTAAGATTCATCAGAAGATTAAAAATTGGCAGCTGAGTTTCATCAAATACTAATAATCCTCAGTAGCCAATGGTTATTAACAAATGAGGTGAATGGACCAGTAATATTCAAGGTTTATCAGCAGATAAAGTTCACAGGGATATAAAATCCTTTGTCTGTTAATCTTTATCTCCATGAAAGATAATCGATAGCTGCATTGCATCAGTACCCCAAGTATGTTGGCAGCTAATGCTTACCTGTTCTAAGGTTCATTGGCAGATAAGGTTCTTTACCGTTGGGATTCATTGACCGTGGATTGGAAGCTACAGATCATCAGTTCTGTCGGCCTTGAGTGTTTGGTTTATAATCCATTCTAATTCTAAGCAATTTCCTATTGTCCTGCAGAGTGACCCCATTTTAAATTTTGTAATCACTTCTAAGCATGATAGATTTTCTGTGCAGTACTTGCTTTATCTGTTTCCTTCCTGGGAATGTGTTTCTGTCCACTTATATGGCATATTTCTAAATGTTGCTTTCGTTGTGGTTAAAGCTGTTAGGAACTTGATGAAGAAATAGCTCATTAGGAAGCAAAGACCATTCATCCATAATAATGCTCTAACAGTAGGGAGAATCAAATCATCTGTAAAGCCCCTCGTTCACACATATCTGGTTGTCTTGAATGACAAGGTTTCTACCAAAAGGAATATTAGCGTTGGTGGTTATTGTAAAGTTACCTTTCACAAGTTTTAAGTCTTCATTATTTTTAGTCAAAGCCATTTCTGTGCAATCTCGGGAGCAGAACTGCCAGTGATACATCACAGAACTTTAAATCTGTACAGGTATAAACCATAGAACAGAACTCTAAATGTTATGTCTCAGTTCAAGCTTTTCAACCAAATTGTCAGTGATATATGCCCATGTAAAGTATGTAACAGGATTTGAATGAAATCTATAAAACAAAACTGAGTGCAATATACCACTGTAAACCATGCAGCAGAACATTGAATGATATATCCCATTATAACTTATGCAAGAGGACAGTGAGTAATGTATTCCAATGCATCCACATCACCGATTTGTGATTGATACTGCCCAGCTTGAACTACGTAGAAGGAGTGTGCATAAGATATCCCAATAGATCTGAATAACAGGGTGTGAATGACACATCTGTAGTACATTGTAAGAGACCTTCAGATGATATATCCAGTACAATACCAAAAGGAACAGTGATATATTGCAGTGCAATCTACTAAACAAATCTGTCTTATCCCAGTGTATATAGTAGAACAGGTTTCAATTACAGATCCTGAAGTCATCCTTTAAATAAAACTGTAAGGGATAAACTGAATAAGATCTAAGTTACAAAACTGTGTAGGATCTTTCCTAATGTATTGAATTTAACAAATGAAGGAAATTTCCGAACTGTAATGCAGTTAATTGAGCTATGAGTGATCTTTCTAGTATACACTTTATGACATGACCATGAACTCTGCCGTCTGGAAGTTGCTCTCCGAGCCACACATCATCCCGACTTGGAAATATATCGCCAATCCTTCACCATCGCTGGATCAAGATCCTGGAACTCCCTCCCTAACAGCACTATGGGTATACCTACACCTCGAGGACTGCAGCGGTTCAGGAAGGCAGTTCACCACCACCTTGTCAAGGGCAACTAGAGATGGGCAATTGAGTGCTGGCTCAGCCTGTGAAGTCCACATCTCTTTAATGAATTAAAATCATGTGATATATCCAAATGTGTTCTGAATATCAAAATTGCACATGACATATCGCAGTGTAATCTGTGTAGCTGAACTAATATTAACATATTGTAGTGTATCAACTTTAACAGAACTATCTTTGTTTAATCTCAGTGTAATATATGCAACAAAACTGCGAAATTATGTCCTGTGTAAATTAAGAAGTGTGTGAGCTATAAAATCAAACTGAATGATATGTTCCGGTATAACCTGTATTGTAGAATAGTGAATTGTATATCCTGGTGTAATCCATATAAGGGTTAGTGTGTAATATAAGTTAATATATCCTATGAAATATAGCTTTAAATTATATATCCCAGAAATAATCCAACCTCGTGTATGTGATATGGTCCAGTGTTATCTCTCTCTCTGAACATTGTTTAATGTATTCCTTATAAGCTTTCTAACAACTGTAGGTGAAATATCGAATTGTTAACCAAATAATAGAAGTTAGTGATATATCTAAATGTAATATAAAACAAACTAGCCAATTCTAGGCAATTTATACCATGAAAAAATGAGAGATATTCTCACTGCAATATAAATTCTGAGTGATGCACCCTAACATTATCTATGTAACAGAGGTGTAGGTAATATGTTGGTTGGAATGTCATCTATGGAACACGGTTGTGAGGTATGTCCCTGTGTAAACTACATAATATGATTTCGAATCAAGATTGTGTATCACAGGGCAATGCATAAAACAGAGGCATTTACAAGAAATTTGGTATGATGCAACAGTGTGTGACATATCATAGTGTAGTCTAAATGACGAATCTTCGAGGGATACTCCCAAGAATAATCTATAGAAGTGAACTGTGTTTGAGTATTCCAGTGTAGTCTATTTCACATTAAAATTGTGTCATATATCTCAACCTATTCGTCAGAACAAGGCTGAGAATGATCATCTCAACTTTTATTGATTTTATGTATTTATGTGCAATGTATCCCATTGTAATCTATGTAGGAAGCTGTATTCCAATATAATCCATATGACAAAACTGTGAGGGATATGTCTCTGTGCATCCTAAACGCCAGGTGTCTTTGTGATAGAACAGAACTGTATGTGATATAACCCAGTGTAGCTCATGTATGTATTTGTATGCATCAGCTTGTTCTGAACTCCCAGGGAACATGGAAGTCCCAAACCTGTTGGCTGTGATTCACTGACTGAGCTGTACTGATGGACTCCATGTGGATCTATGGGCCTATTGGTTTGAATAGAGACCAAAGAGGAGGAATGGTAGAATAAGCTGCCACTTATTTTTAAATTAGTTTTGTTTGCTAAGGTTTTGAACTGTTCCAAGGTATTTTTAAGCGCAAGTGTGATATTTTTTTAAAGGGTGTAAATTTTTTAAACTGAATTTTAATTGTTTTTGATTGCTTTTGAATGTCCGGGCCTTTGCTATATGGTGAACCAGGGGATGTGGCTTTGGCAGCTGTTGGAGGTTTGTTCACTAGTGTTCACCAGCTGTTAGAGCAGCTGCTTTGGCAACAATGTGTAAGACCTTGCTGCTACACAAGGCCTTGCCATTTCAGATGTGGATTAGTTTTCAACAAATTCAGGTAGGCACCTTGGTCAGCATTGATGAGTTGGGCCGAAGGGCCTGTTTCTGTGCTGTGTCTCTCTATGACTTTTTGAAATTCACATTGCCAGTTTTGCATAAAGAATGTTTGAATGTTTTGTGTATCTCAGCAGTGAGCAGGTATCTGGGTCAGTCTCTGTAACAGCACTGTGAGTGATGTATTGTGGGTCGTCCATGGAACATAGCTGGGAATGACATCTTCCAAAGGGATTTATTCCAGGAGACAGTCAATGGTGTCTATCAGTGAAATCTATGCAATAACACTGTGAGTGATGAGGTGTATTTTAATTGAACTAGCTAAGACAAATCTTAAGTTTAAAGTTTAAAAGTGCTGTGCATGCAGTATAGCTCAGTGTAATCTCTGTGTGAGTGCCATCGTGTAATGTATAGAGTAGAACAGTGATGATATATCCGGTGTAATGTGTTAACTGTGAGTGATGCATCCTGACTTAGTCTGGATGATGACAGTCTGTTTGATATATCTCAGTGAAATCTGAATGCTGTATCTCAGTGTAAGATGTGAGATATATCCCTGTTAAAGTATATAATAGTTTGTTGAATGATCTGTCCCGGGATAATTTATGTAGTAAAACGTATGTGAAAGATACTCTTACATGAATGGTATAACGGAACAGTATCTAATATACTACAGCATAATCTAAAGGACAGAAATTTCAGGGATTGGAATAAGGTCTATAACTGAACTGTTGGAGATTAATACTAGTATAGCCTATTTAACATTATTCTGTTTTACTTTGTAATTAAGTGCATGAATAGAACTACTAATGATACATCAAGGTGTAATCTATATAATAGGATTGTGTTTATTATACCGTAATGTAAGCTATATCACAAAATAGAGGTGTATTTCCCAATTTAATCTATATAAGAAAGGTGATTGGAATATTTATCAACATGTAATGAATAGCAAGGCTGAATGTCAGGTACATGCAATTTTATATATGTAAAAGAAATATAGAAACGATGGTCCCATGTAGTTTATAGATGTAATCTATATAAATAAGATGAGATATATTCCAGTGTAATCTTTTTATCATGCATCCAGTGTAATCTTTTTCATAGGACTTCTAGTGATTATCCAATTGTAACTTACATTACATGTTTCATTAAACCCCCTTCCATTCTTCATAAAAGCATTATAAGTCATAAATGCCTGTGTAATCTTTATAATAGATCTGTGAGTAATAAATGCCAGTGCAACATGACAGAACTGGAAGTGGGATATTCAAGTGCAATATATACCGTATATCATTACTGTGTGTGGGAATTCAGTGAAATATTTATCAGAATTGAGATATTCTGATTTGATTTTTATCATTCATAAATACTGATATACACTCTGGTGTAATCAATGCACCAGAATTGTGTGTAATAAATCTTGGTTTAAGGCATATATCAGAAATATTTGCAATATATATCTCAGCTACATATGAGTCATCTACCTGGTCTATTCTGCTACCCAGTAAGGGCTCTTATTCAATAATATGATAGGTTGTTAAGAAGGTACCATCTAGTAATTAGTAGAGAAGTTAAACTGCAAGCATACAGGATTCAGAATAAGATGCTGGGACACAACAGGCAAAGCCTAACACTGTTAAGACCGAGTGATAAACTTAATTGTATAGCTCTTAACCATTGAGTCTCACACAAAAAATTCTAATGGTAATACATTAAGTGCAAGCTTTGTAAATAATAAAACTAGCTCTACTTCTAGGGGACCTTGTGCCTCACAGCTCCAGAGACCTGGGTTCCTGACCTTAGGTGCTGTCTGTGTGGAGTTTGCACATTCTCCCTGTGACCATTGGGTTTCCTCCAGCTCCTCCAATTGAAAATATCAAATAGCTCTGGTGGTACTTTCCCAGTGCCTTGAGGTGCCTGCGGTAGGTAGTCCAGGTCTCAGGAGCACACAGTTTACATAGACTGAGTCACCCCCATCTAGGCATTCCTTGGCTACCAGCCTGTTCTACTTTTAAACTGTACCATGGATTGATGTGGGGAGTTGAATTATTTTGGAGCATCCCAACCCAAGGAACCAGTTGAAAACTTTTAAGGACGCAGCAGGACTTTGAATTGGAAATTGTATGCAGTCACTGCTGCCCAGTAGACCAGGAGTTTTATACCAAGTTTGAGGTTTTGATGTTCACGTACCCCGTTCCTCAATTGACCAAAGATTGGAAAAAGATAAAATATACTCTTCATTATTCAAGCTTGAGAGCAAATGCAAAAGATTTAATTGTTAGTGTGAAGTGCCACTGTGTCAGTATATTATCTATTTTAATATATAATCCCATTAATTGAAACAAACTCTAAACAACATAAGTATCTTGTTTTCTGTCTTATCTGTCAGGGTATCACTGTCTTATCCCATGGAGGTGATAGTGAATATTCCTCTTGATCGCATACAATTTCTAATTCAAAGTCCTGCTCCGTCCTTAAAAGTTTTCAACTGGTTCCTTGGGTTGGGATGCTCCAAAATAATTCAACTCCCCACATCAATCCATGGTACAGTTTAAAAGTAGATCAGGCTGGTAGACAAGGAATGCCTAGTTGGAGGTGACTCAGTCTATGTATACTTCTCATCAACATGAAAGTTGATGCAATATCCTGTCCTTGCATTTAGCTGTGTAATTCATGGCCACCCTTGCATTGTTCCTGTGATTACTGATATCATCCGTAGCGTTCCACACCTGATCAGTGGATCAGGTAGAACATGCCATAATTAAGCGCTCCTTACATATGCTGGAATGCGTCCACAGTCCTGTTGAGATCCTGAGTGGATGGGAAGTGCCGTTAAACCAAAGATCTCCTGGCAGAGGGTATATTGATATACTATTGATGCCAATGACACTGCAACATCCTGATTCTTACCTTCTCCACCACAGCCCTGATAACTACCTGCTAAAGGCTGAGTGGTTCATTGACTGTCCGACTTCCTAGGGTTGCATGGAAAGTGAAGCTTTTGCTAAGAACTCAGTCTCTCTTTTATGCCCTGGGCTGGTGTTCCCGCCGCTGTGCACTGCTGAAGTGCAGAGATCCTTCAGCTGTGGGCTATTGGACTCCCAAGTCCCTCCCGCTGAGTTTCTACAGCTGTGCTTGGTTGTGACATTCAAGTGCAGCTTTTGAGGCCCTCCATTTGTGGCATGACAAGCTGATGAATTATTCCTGTTGTGCAATATTGAACTGGTCGGTTCCTCTAGTTGTGGCAGTTTGGCTGCAGAGTTCCTCCAAATGTGGTATGCTAGTTTTGTGACCTTTATCTCTTTCATGGTGACGAGGTCACTTAACTGTGAGGTGTTGGGCTGGTGAGTTCATCCAGCTGGGATCTTCCAGCACATTGTACTTGTCTTGTGTATACCTGCTGCTGGGGGCAGTTGACTTCCTCCAGCTGTGTGGTGTTAGACTGTGACCTTCTCCATCTTTGAGGTTTGGGGCTGGTGATTGCCTCCAGCTGTGGGAAGTCAAGTGCTGCTCAGGTGAGCAAACAGATGTGGGGTTTGGGACTTGAAATTGTCCAGATGTTGGGCATTGGGCAGAAGAGCCTGTAGCTGTGTTTTGTTGAGCCATTGAGTCCCCCCAGCTGTGAAGCATTGGGTTGGAGAGCTCCTTCAGCTGTGGTGTGAGTTTCTCCATTGTTGGATGTGCCTTGCTGTGTTGTTGAAGCAGTGGTGTGCTGACCTTGTTAGTTACTCCGGCATGCAGTGTTGTGCAGGTCAATTCTTCCCTGGACAGTGTGTATTTGCTGGATTCCTTCAGCTGTGTCTGGTTAAGCCGGCAAGTCCCTCCAGTTGTGCCGTTCTGATCTTATTTTGGTCTGCTCTGCGATGCTGTGCTGAGGAGTTTGGTATGGTGATGTGCGGTGCTGTGTTTGTGAGTTCCAACAGCTGTGGGATAAGTAGCTGGTGCATGTCTCCAGCTGTGTATTGTGCTGGTGAGCCTATCCATCTCTGGCATGTTAGGCTGGTGGGTTCTTCAGCTCAGTGTATTGGGCCTGTGAGTTCCTCATGTTGGGTGTCGTTGGGGTTGAGTTCACCTATCTGTGGGGTGACTGTGCATTGCTGGGCTACTGAGTTCCTTTTCCTGTGGGGTCATAGTTCTACAACACAGAAATGGACCCTTTGGCCCAACTTGTCCCTGCCGACCTTTTTGTCCATCTACACTAATCCCATCTGCCCACATTCTCTCCATATCCTTCTATGTCCTGCCTATTCAAATATCCATTAAGCACAGTAATTTTATCTGACCCTTCCACCTCCTCTGGCAGTGAGTTCCAGATATCAGCCAATCTCTTTGTAGAAAAAAACATTCCCCTCAAGACCTGTTTAAAACTCCTTCCTTTCACCTTAAAACTATGCCCTCTTGTTTTTGACAACCCTGCCATGGGTATGGGATGGTGAGAGATTGTGCTTCTCCAGCTACGGCATGTTGGGCTGGTGTGGTGTACCAGTGCTGTCTATTGGGATTGCGATCCGCTTCCCCCGGAAGAGCTGCACTGTTGCATTGCTGAGGAGCGAGTGTTTGTTTCGCGGGCTTCCCCAGCTGTGAGGTGTTGAGCTGTTGAGTTCTTGCCATCGGATGCTGAGCTGGTGAATTCCTCCAGCTGTTACTTACCAGACCATGACATCCACTAGCTGTGGAGCCTTGATTCTGTCACTTTCATCTGCTGCTGGGTGCTGTGGCGATTAGTCTATCCAACTGTGTGGTTTTGTGCTGAGAGCTTCACCAGGTGTCCAGCATTTGGCTGGCCGGTTCCGCCATCTGCGAGAATTTGAGCTAATGGCCTTCCATCAGTCGGATGCTGGGCTGGTGAGTTCGTCCAGCTGTGGGATGCTGGGGTGCTTCACCCCACCAGCTGCAGGACATTAGGGCCTCCAGCTGTGGTGTGTTGGACTTGTGGATTCCACCATTGCTTTGTGTTGGACTGGCCAGTCCCCACAGCTGTGGATTTTTCAGCTCCTGACTTTCTCCAGCTGTTGAGTGGCGGTGGTTAGTTCCTGCAGTTGTAGATTGCTGAACCTGTCAGCTTATCCAGCTGTGTCGGTGTTGGTTTGGTGGTTTCTTCCAGTTCTGCTTTATAGGCTTGTGAATTCCTCCTGTTGAGTGTGTTAGTTAGTTGAATTTCTCCAGCTATGGGTTGTTCGACTGATGAGTTTCTCCAGCTGTGGCTCACTGAGTCCATGCCAACTAACAGCCTCCCATTTGCACTGATCCCATTTTATTCTCCCCACATTCCCATCAACTCCCCCCCAGATTCTACCCCTTGTCTGCACACTTGGGGCAATTTATAGCAACCAGTTATCCTACCAACCTGCACATCTTTGGGACATGAGAGCAAACTGGAGCACTCGCAGGAAACCCACACAAACACAGGGAGAATGTGCAAACTCCACACAGAAACCACCTGAGGTCGGGATTGAACCCAGGTCTCTGGAGCTGTGAGACAGTGGCTCTACCTGCTGTACCATTATATCCACAATTGGGTCTACAGCAGTGGGGTGTCGTATAGGGAGTTCTGGGTTGCTGAGTTCTTGAAGTTGTGGGTGACTCCTGCTATGCACTGCCAGGCTCATCAATTCCTCCAGTTGTGCAGCGGAGTTCCTTCAGATGTAGGGTTTTGGACATCTTTGGGATGAAGAGCTTGTAAACATTTCCTGCTGGGTTGCTATGTCCCTTCAGCAGGCTGTTAGGCTGGAGAGTTCCTCCAGCTGTCGGTTGTTGGGCTGATGTGTTCTTCCAGCTGTGGGCTGTTGGGTTGGTGAGTTGTTCCAGCTGTCAGAAGTTGAGCTGATGTGTTCCTCCAGCGGTGGGATGTTGGGCTGGAGTATCGCTTGCTGCTGTGGAGCATGAGGTTGGTGGTTTTCTCCAATCTTCCATCTGTGGGATGTTTGGATGTTTAGTTAATCCAACTGTTGGTGTTGGGCTGGTGAGTTCATTGTGCTATGTGGTGTTGGGCTGGTGACTTTCTCCTTCTGTAGAGTGTTGGAATGGTGAGTTCTTCCAGCTGTGGTGTTGGGCTTGTACATTTTGCCACTGCTGTGGCGTGTTAGACCATTGACCTCGTCCAGCTGTGGATTACTCCTTCCTGTTATATGTTATGCTGGAGTTTCTGCAGCAGTTGAGTATCAGGCTGGTGTGTCCTCCATCTGTGGGTGATCGGTCTGGTAAGATCTTCCTGCATGGGATGTTGTGCTGTTGTGTCCCTCCGTACATGGGGTGGGGCAGGGTTGGCTGCAGCTGTGGTTTGTTGAGCCTGTAACTTTCACCTGCTGTGGGGTGTTTGGGTGCTGAGTCCAGTTGTGAGGTGTTGGGCTGATTATTGCATCCAGGCCTGTGGAATTGGCTCCTTAGTTCCTTCTGCTTTGTACTGTCGATATGTTGTCCATCCAGTGTGCCATGCATGCAGGTCAATTTTTCCAGCTGTAATGTTTTGGGTTTGCAGCTTTCACCCACTGTTGGTTGTCGGTGTGGTGAGTTCATCCATCTGTGTGGTTCTGGGCGATGAGTTCCTTCTGCTCTGGGATGCTGGGGTGCTAAGTCCAGCTGTGAAGTCTCGGGTTGTTGTTTTGTGTTGTGCAGGTGCACTCCTGCAGCTGGAGGCGTTTGCCTGGTGAATTTCACCAGCTGTGCTGTGTTGCGTTGGTGCTTTGGTGCAATCCTCCTGTGTTTACTGTTGCACTCTTGATTCGCTGTGGCTACAGGCCACTAGGCCAGTGTGGTCCCCAGCTGGTGCCTTACACCCTGCAGGCAGTTAGGCTGGTTAGATCATCCAACTATGGGGCGTTGAACTGGTGAGTTCCTCCAGATGTGGTGTTGGGCTGTTGATTCCTTCCAACTGTATCATGCATGTACTGATGGGTTCTACCGTCTGTCCATTATTAGGCTGGTGTGTTCCTCCAGCTGTGGTTGTCGGGCTGGTGTGTACCTCCAGCTGTGGCCTATCGGGCTGGTGTGTTCCTCCAGCTGTGAGTTGTCGGGCTGGTGTGTTCCTCCAGCTGTGGGTTGTGGGACTGGTGTGTTCCTCCAGTTGTGGGTTGTCAGGATGGTGTGTTCCTTCAGCTGTGGTTGTCAGGATGATGTGTTCCTCCAGATGTGGGTTGTTGGGATGGAGTGTTCCTCCAGCTGTCAGTTGTCCTGCTTGTGACTCTTACCTGTTGTGGGGTATAGGACCCGTAAACTCATCCAGACCTGTGGTATTGGGCTACTTTGTTTCTTCAGCTTTGGAGTGTGAAGCTGGCTGTGGTGTGTGGGGATGGTGAGTTCCACTAGCTATGGGGTGTTGGGGTGTGACTTTCTCTTGCTGTCGTGTGTTGTACTGATGTGTCTTTCCAAATGTGAGTTCATAGGATCAGAGAGTCAATTTTATGGACAGCTCCCAGTGGTTGAATTGGAATATCCTCACATCTTCCCACAATTTTCAATCTCATTTGCCATTTCAAAACTTATCTTTCATGCTTTTTTTAGAAAGATTATGACTATGTTCAAGGATGTGACTTCTTGCCAAGTTAAACAAAGCATGAGAGTGTCAGTCTTAGAAAATTGCAGAGGTTTCTAAAAACCCTAAACAACTAGCGGCAACTTTGACCATTAACAAATGTTTTCCTTTGTACAAACCTGCACCTCATTCCTCTTGACAGGCCAAAGAAGAAATTGCAGTAAGGTTTTTATCATGTATTAAGAGGATCCACATTTCTGGTCCAAGTACAAAAGTTCCTTTTGAGTGGCTACAATAAGTTGGAATTCAAATGTGTAGTTAAATGGCACACAGAAGTGGAGGCTGATACACACAGGGCAAAGCTTCATGCCTACATGGTTCAGTGATAATCAGTCACAATTGTGACAATAATTGTTTCAAATCTTGCATTGAGAATGTACTAACACCCATACTTTAAGCTCATTTTCACTTATATTATGTGTCAGCATTCTCAAAGGATTCTACATGGATACTGGAGGACTTCCAGCAAACATTTTATTGTCTCCGGGCAAATCTCCATCTGTTTTACTTCTTCATTTTAGAAAATGCAATCTGGGACTGCAATAAGTGTAACTTAAAATACAACCTGTATTAAAAAGAACTGCATTATTCTCTAGAAAACTTCTCTTACACTCCTATATGCAATATATCTCAATGTAATATAGGACTTTTCCTGAAATATCCAAATATAATTTATATAACAACAGTGAATAAAGGGCTGTGTAATCTCTGTAATGAAGCCGTGAATAATATATCCTGGTGTAATCTATATAATGGAACCGCAAATGGGAAATACCGGTACAATCTGGGTAACAGCACTGTGGTATGAGACCTCCAATTGTAATCTGCAATAAGAACTATGCATGATGAATCAAATGTAATCTACATAAGGGAACTGTATGGAATTTTTAAATTCCTTTGTCGGACTTCAGCAGCACCAGGAAGGCCCTCATTCATTTATTGGTCATCACTAATTGCCCTTGAGAAGGTGATGATGATCCACCTTCTTGAACCTTTGCAGTCCTTCTGGTGAAGGTGCTCCCACAGTGTTGTTAGGTAGGGAGTTCTGGGATTTAGACCCAGTGATGATGAAGGACCAATGATATATTTCCAAGTCAGTGTGCAATTTGGAGGGGTACCTGCAGTTGTTGTGTTCCTATGCACCTACTGCCCCTGTCTTTCTTGTTGATAGCAGTTGTTGGTTTGGAAACTACTGTCAGACTGTGTGGGTAATGAAATGCAGTGCATTTTGTAGATGGTGCACACTGCAGGCACTGAGGTGTTTAGGGTGACAAAAAGAGTGCCAATGAAGCGGGCTGCTTTGTCCTGGATGGTGCTGAGCTTCCCGAATGTTGTTAGGCCTGCACTCATCCAGGCAAGCGGAAAGCATTCCATCACACTTAGAGATGGTGGAAGGGCTTTCAGATGTCAAGAGGCGAGTCACTTGCCACCAGGTTCCCAGCCTCTGACCTGCTCTTGTAGCCATCATATATATGTGACTGGACACTTCCATTTCTGTACAATGATAACCTGCAGGATGTTGACGATAGGGCACAGTGATGGCCGTACCATGGATTATCAAGACACTAGTTTACTGAAGATGGTAACTGCCTAATACTTACATAGAACAGTGTTATTTGCTTGAAAGTTTTCCAGGTCTTCTGTATGTAGGCAGAGTGATTAATTTTCAGAGGACTTACAAATGGAATTAAACATTGTGCAATCATCGGTGAACACCCTCACTTATGGTGAAAAGAAGGTCATTAATAAAGGAGTTGAAGGTGGTTGGGTGTAGGTCACTGCCCTGAGGAACTTCTGCAGTGACATCCTGAAAATGGGGTGATCGACCTCCAACAACCAAAACCATCTTCCGTTGCACGAGACATGAATCTAGTCAATGGAATTTTTTCCCCTTGACTCCCTTTGGTTTCATTTTCTCCAGGGCTCCCAGATGCCATACTCAGTCAAATGTAGCCTCAATGTTGAGGACAATCACTCATACTTTACATCTGGAATTCAGCACATTTTTCCCATGTTTTATGATCCAAAACTTTAATGAGGTCTGGAGCAATGTGTTCCTGACATAATCTGTATTGGTGAGCAGGTTGTTAGTACGTGACCCTTGATAATACTATTTATGGCATCTTCCATCACTTTGCTAACAAATGACAACAGATATCCATTGCTTGAGCAGTCATTAGCTGGACTGGGTTTGTTCTAACTTTTGTCAACAGAACATTTTAGGCAATTTTCCACAGTGTTGGGTAGATGCCAGTGTTGCAATGTAATGGAATAGCTTGGCTGGAGACCTGGCTGGCTGTGGAGAGAAAATCTTCATTACTGCAGTGGTAATGCTGTCTGGTCCCAGAGTAATCTGCGTAAAACAAAATTGTGATACATCTTAGTGTAAGCTTTTTAAATGAATGCTGAGTGCCATTATTGCATGTTTAGTATGCATAAGAAACTAAGTGATATATTCCAGCATAAGTTAAATGAGAAGAATTGTGTGTGACATATCCAGTTGTAGAAAAACCTTAGATCATTGTAACTTAACTGTGGGGGATGTATCCTGTAGCAATCTATATTGCAAAATGTACAATCTATGTAAAGCATAAGAGTATATTACATAATCTTTATCACAGAACTGGGGATGATGTATCTTGGTATACTGTGTAACAAAGTAGTCTCTGAAACAGCCCAATTCAATCTACATCAGAGAATTGTATGCGCATTGTGTGGTGTATATGAATGAGTAATATGTAAGAAACCATATGCTATCCTATATTTATTTCTCTGTCTGATATATTTTAGTGTAACCTGTAAAACAAATCACTAAAAATTGCAATTTAGGCCAGTAAGGCTGTAACAAGAATAAACTAATTATTAAAGAGATAGAATTGAAGTTTCACTAAATGTATTAAACTTTGATTTGTGTTGGATAGAGTCCTGTTCCATATTATTAAGGGATATAGAGGGATTGAGGTGTCCAAAATGATCTACAAGGACGAAGTCATAGCTGCAAGTTATATCAATCACACAAGAATTGGCTTTTCGGGAAAGAAAGACTGAGAGATAACCTAATAATGGACAACAGCAGTGTGGTTTCAATTGTAGAAAAAAACAAAGCTGAAGGCTATCAATATAAGGTCAGCATCAATAAGGCAAACGAGGAATTAATGGAGAAACCTCTTTATTCCGAAAGTTGTGGGAAGGTAGAACTCACTTCCACAGTGAATGGTGGGGCAAGTAAAGGAAAACACTTAATCAGCTGGGGGAAGAAGGGAATTGAGGATTATGCTCTAGTGTTAGATAAGGTATGATGCGAGAAAGCTTGAATGGAACATATAAAGATTGACATGATCAGCTTCCATACCATATGTTCATGTCATCTACAGAACAGAACAATGAGTGATATATCCTGTTGTAAACTAATTATGTAGAGAAGATAATTGGGATTGCCTTGTGCAGGCTATATAACAAAGGAATATCTAGTTGTGATTTATATGCCGAGGAGTGTATCCCAGTCTTGGGACAATGTAATAAGTTCTCTGGTAATTCATGTAACAGTTCTGGAAGCATTTGGTACTTTTGCCAAATACATTTACTTTAACTTCTGTTTTCCCTTGTCACTTTTGTGTGATGCTGTGCAATTGAAAGCAAACTACTGTGCTTCTTTGGTGACTTTCAAATCAGCTGATGAAATAACACCACTTTTAGAAAGGACCACTGCATCCCTTTTAGGGGAAGTTTATTTGTTTGTCATTTAAAATCTTGCCTGTTACTGCTCTGCAGGATGCCAACTCTGGCTGGGGTTCAGTTCCTTCAAAGTTGGCTGTGATCTCTTCCTTGCTTGACCTAGTGAGCATCAGGTTGGGTCTCTGATTGGTACTTTCAGCTGGTGCTGCCATCCTTACCACAGGTGACGTGTACAAGGATCCCAGTTCACCTCCGCATCGTTATTTAGCCCAGGGGTGCCAAGGCAGACTGCAGGACCTCCTGAATGAGCTCAGCAGGGGAAGCTGGTGTCTTGCCTTGAGTCAGCTACTTAATGACATACTCCCCTCTGATTCTCCTGCTTCCCACTACAATAATGGCAATTTATAGTAACCAATCAACTAGGGAGTGTGAGATACAGGGATGGTGGCTTGGGGACAGTTAAAGGAAAGCCTGCAGAGTATAGAAGGTGCGTGGGAAAGTGTTGGAACATCATAGTGGAACCATGTTATACTGCGTTGTAACTGTGCTAACCACTGTACTGTCTCCAAGTTCATCTGCTTGTGTAATAAGTCAGTTGGCATGTGTGACACCAGAATACGGTGAGTCAGTTGGTATGTGTGCATGAACACTGACAAGGGTATCTGATTGTATGTAGGTATACTTGCAAAGTGGTTCTGTTGGTATACCGGCAAACTGCGTCTGTTAGTATACAGGTACACAGGATCAGTGAATCTGTCAGTGTGCCTATTCACTGTCTGATTAAATACAGATGGACTGATACAGAAAATCTGTTGGTGTACTGAGATACTGAGTCATTCAGTACACATGACATTGACACAGTGAGCCTTTTGATATAAATGTACATAGACGGTGAGTCTGTTGGTAAATCACCTATGTACATTGTCATAAAGAGTCTATTTCTATATATGTACACTGACTCAATGAATATGATGGTAAATGTATACAATATGTCTCCTGTTATGCAGGTGCACTCATACTGGGGTCTCGATGGGACACATGTACACTTACACAATGAGCCTGTTGTTATTTACATACATTGATATTATAAATCTACTGCAACACAGGTACACTGACACAGTGAGTTTGGTAGTGTTCATGTACACTGTGCATTGTGGGCCTGCCGGTATACAGGTACACTGGCACAGTATGTTGGGTGGGCTGCACGTTCACTGACACTGTTGGTTTATACTGACACATTAAATCTGATGGTGTTCGTGTACACTGACCCCATGTACCTGCTGGTATACATGTATACTGATGCAGTGAATCAGGTGGCATACTTGAAAACTCCCACAGTGACTGGTACATGGGACAGGAACACCAATACTAATGTAATATAGGTGCACTAATATTATGAGTATAATTGTGTTCAGGTACACTGAGAATGAGTCTGATGGTATTCACATTTGACAGTGTGATCCTGTTGTTCTTCGGTTCACCTACACCATGAATCTGTTGTTAAACAGGTATACCAACACAGTGAATCTGGTAGCGCGTAGGTAGGTAGGTAGGTAGAACGTAGGTTCTGATACTGTACATGTGCATCAACACACTGAGTCTCCTGATGTACAAGTGCACTAATATAGTGAAACTGTTGGCATACAGGTAAACTGACACTGTGAGTATAATTGTGTACAGGTACACTGAGAGAGGCTGAAAGGGACGTGCAAGGCCTGGAGTCTTCAGTGGAAATCCAGGAACAGGGGAAAGTATGGGAGCAAGAGGGCCGGGAGATTAAAGAGAGTGTGGGAGAAGTGTTCTGGTAAGGTTGGAAGCTCGCTGCATAGTGTTGTAACTGAGTTAACCTCTGTACTGAACCCATGTTCATCTGCTTGTGTAATGGTGGTTGGGATGTGTGGAACCAGGATGCAGAGAGTCTGTTGGTATGTGAATCTGTCAGTGTACCTGGATACTGACAGTGCATCTGATTACATACAGATACACTGATACTCAAAGTGTGTTGGTGAACTGTACACTGAGACATTGAGTCATTTGGTGCACAAGGTACTGAGACAGTGAGCCTTTTGGGATAAACATACATGGTGACTGAATCTGTGGTACACTGTCAATGTGCACTGTCATAATGAATCTATTATTGTACACGTACACTGACACAGTATGATGGTATACATATACAATAACACAAAATGGCTGTTGTTATGCAGTTACACTCACACCGTGATCTCAATGTGATACATGTACACTCACACATGAGCCTGCATGACACTGACATACACTGATATCATAAATCTATTCCAACACAGGTACACTGCTACTGTGAGTTTGATAGCCTTCATGTAGACTGGCACTGTAGTCTGGTGTATAGGTACACTGATTGGTATGTCTGAATCTTTATGACTACAAGGACACAGTGGGTCTGATGGTCTGCAGATGCACTGTCACTGTGAGTATGCTGGTGAGTGTGTGGTCAGAGTATGTCTGTGTGCATTTGGAATGTATGTGTGTATGTGTTTATGAGTGTGTGTGTGTGTGTGTGTGTGTGTGTGTGTGTGTGTGTGTGTGTGTGTGTGTGTGTGTGTGTGTGTGTGTGAGAGAGAGAGAGAGAGAGAGAGGGAGAGAGAGAGTGTGTGTTGCAAGTCTCCCTCCATCCTGAGGCACTTCATAAAACACTGACTAAAGGGTGGCACAATGGTACAGTGGGTAGTGCTGCTGCCTCACAGCTCCTCTGACCCGGAGTTGATTCTGACCCCAAGTGATCGCTCCCTGTGACCACACCAGTTTCCCTCGAGTGCTCCTGGTTCTTCCCACATTCTAGAGATGTGTGGGTCAGTGAGGGAATTGTCTAATGTATATTGACCCTATTGTAGAGGGAAAAAGGTCACAGGAAATAAGTGCGGGTGATGGAATTGATAGAAGCCGGCATAGACTTGATGGGTTGAAAGGCCTTCTTCTTGTAAAGAAACATGAGTGCGATGTCATAAATATATACTGAAACAGGTACTGATACTTCTGAATATTGTTACACCATTGAGCCTGGTGTACAAGGGCACTGAGACAATGAGTCTGTTACCATGCATGAGTTTTGACACTGTCTGATATTATTGCAGTGTTCTTACAGTACATCGACCAGTACAGTCACACATTGATGCAGTGAGCCTGTTGGTATGGCTGTGCATTCTGACAGTAAAAGTGGCATTATTGGGTATTGATACAGTGAGTCATAGAGTCCTAGAGTCATAGAACAATACGGCACGGATGCAGGTCCTTTGGTGACCACGCCGACCACGGTGCCCACCCAGCTAGTCCCAATTTCCTGCGTTCAGCCCATATCCCTCTAAGCCCCACCCATCCCATGTACCTATCCAAGTGCTTCTTAAATTACACTATTGTACCTGCCTCAACCACTTCCCCTGGCAGCTTGTTCCATATACTCACCACCCTCTGCATGAAAAGGTTGCCCCTCAGGTCCCTTTTAAATCTTTCCCCTCTCACTCTAAATCTATGCCCCCTAGTTTTGGACTCCCCAGCTGGGGAAAAGACTGCTCCCATCCACCTTATCTATGCCCCTCATGATTTTATAAACCTCTATAAGGTCACCCCTCATTCTCCTAAGCGCCAAGAAATAAAGGTCAACCTCTCCCTAATACTCAAGCCCTCTAGTCTTGGCAACATTCTCGTAAATCTTTTCTGCACCCTTTCCAGTTTAACCACGTTGTTCCTATACACAGTACTGTACAGGAAAGTTTCCTATACACAGACTGTACACAGTCAGCTCATATATTGAGCAATGATACAGTAAGGTTGTTCGTAAAGTTTGACATTGATACAACATATCTGCTGGTCAGATTGTACATCGATACAGTGGGCCTGCTTGGTATGGTTATAGTGTTGAGTCTGCTGGTATAGTTATTATTGTTACATGGTGCCTGCTGGTTCTGCTGGGTAGCTGCAGGACATGGAAGTACAGTGAGCAACTGGCCGACGAGAGGATCGGTCTAGGGTTGAGCTATGTGGTCAAGCAGGGGTGAGGAGAATGGGAAGGAGGGCAGAAGATTGGGAGGGAAGGGTGAGGAGGAAGGGAGAGAGGAAGGGGAAGGGAGGGGAAAGGTATTTAGAACAGAGTCTGCTGCTATGGTAGTGCACTTCCAGTAATTTTGTTGGGCCAGTTGTATGTTGATGCTGAGTGAGGCATTGTTGTGTATTGTTATAGTAAATCTGCAGTGATAAAGTATTGATGTATTAATACATAACTGGGAAATCCCAGGGTCAGGATGAGAATAAATCAAAGAGAAAAGTAATGAAGTAAAGAATCTTTAATGAGGTAAAGGCACAGAAAAGATGTTCGGAGAAAAATATACGGTGACCTTCATGGTAAATCGCTGTTTCCTGCAAACACTGCTTGCTGCTGATAAATGTGTCTCTGATACAAATCTTTTGGGAAATTGAGCTTAATTAGGTTAATTGGCTGCTGTAGATGAGTGGTAGAATTTGTGGGGGAGTTCATGGGAATGTGGGGAGAATAAAATGGTTCAGGGTAGCATTAGAGTAAATGGGTGGTTGATGGTCAGCACAGACTCAGTGGGCCGAAGGGCCTGTTTCCATGCTATGACTCAATGACTCAATGAGATTCATTTTCTGTTGGCTCTTATCATGTCCCTTCTAACCAGCTGCCAGATTAGCCATTTATGAATGGTCTTATTTAGATTTTTGGCTTTCACTCTCACTTCAGTCTGGGCTTTAGTCATATACAACAGTGCAATGCAGAGGGAGATACATTCTGTAGCCAGTCCAAGGCACACCTGCCCTGAGAGTGTTTGATGGGATGGTTTAGAGAGAACTTTATGAATGTACAGCACAAATGCTGCGATTATTCAGCAGTCAGTCTGCCTTTTGGTGCAGGTATCTCATACAGCCAGGCCTGGGAGTGTCTGATAATACAATGTAGAGAGGGCTTCACACTATCTCCATCTCTAGGTGATTGATTAGCCCACCTTGATCTCTGTCCCTATCAGGAGGTGGATGACTGTTGTGTCTGGTGGGATCTGTAGTTAAGGTGGGAGGTGTGTCGATATGATGTGAACTCTCAATCTTTAATGATTCTCTCTTCTTACTTTCCAAGCCCAGCTCCTCGTGGAAACGGACACGTTTGGTAGCCAGGTGAGGATCAAGGGCAAGGAGACCGAGCATTACCTGTGCATGAACAAGAAAGGGAAGCTGGTGGGCAAGGTAAGCAAGTCCTGGGTGGCCAGAGGTGGCACACCCTCTCTGCACATCCCACTTCGCCGGCTCTTTGAGCAAGGCCCAAATCTGTCCACTCCCCACATGACTGGGCTGGGAAAACAAAGGCCTTGGCAACTCCAGCCTGCATACACCACTCCCTCTGCCACTCAGGGTTATGTTAGGTTTCATGTCTATTTCATAGCCAGCTTTAATAGTCTGTAGATGGATCCATTAAACACCCAACAATAGCCAGCCAGTGGTTGAGCTCAGCTCTGCCTACTTTACCTGTATCTGTTACCGTGCCTCAACGTCGACTGCTGACAGTTCCCTGGCAAACAAGGATAGAGTCATAGAATCATAGAGTAAGTTAGTACGGAAACAGGTCCATGTCGACCAAGATGCCCGTCTAAGCTAGTCCTATTTGCCCGTGTTTCCCCATAACCTTCTAAACCTTTCCTATCCATGTTCCTGTCCAAGTACCTTTTAAATGTTGACGTTCCTGCCTCAACCACTTCCTCTGGCAGCTTGCTCCATGTATACAGCACCCTCTGTGTGAAGAAGTTATCCCCAGGTCCCTTTTAAATCTATCCCCCTCACCTTAAACCTTATGCCCTCTAATTTTTAGTTCCCTTTTCTCGGGAAAAAGACTGTCTGTATTCATCCTATCTATGCCCCTCATGACTTTATACACCAATGGATGTGAGGCACTGGGACCTGACAATGTAACTCTGGGTCTGCATCCTCTACCTCTGGCTCTGTGCACTGTAACTATAGAACCATAGAACAATACAGCACAATACAGGCCCTTTGGCCCACCATGTTGTGCCGACCTTTAAACCATGCCTAAGAGCATCTAACCCCTTCCTCCTACATATCCCTCTATTTTAAATTCCTCCATATGCTTATCTAACAATCTCTTGAACGTGACCAATGTACCTGCCTCCACCACTACCCCAGGCAGCACATTCCATGCATCTACCACTCTCTGGGTAAAAAACCTCCCTCTGATATGTCCCTTGAACTTCCCACCCATTACTTTAAAGCCATGCCCTCTTGTATTGAGTAACTCTGGCTCTTCATCCTCTAACTCTGGCTCTGTGCACTGTAATTCTGGCTCTACATCCTCTAACTCTGGCTCTGCATCCTTTAAGTATGTGACTCCACATTTTAACTCAAGATCCTTGCTCTGTTATTCTGTCTCTCAAGCTACAACCCTGAGGGAGTATGGTGTTGTTTTGTTTATCTACCATGGAATCTACTAACCAGGAAACCAGCACTTCGCTTGGATCCCATCACTCCGCACTGTTTACTTTGGATTCATTATGATAAACCAGCTGGATGAGAATGAGCTGGACACAGTCCGCAAGTCCCTGCACACATCCGGGGCTTCTGCAACCAAACTGGGTCTTGTGTGTGGGCCAGACCACCCTCACCACACAGGGACCTCACCCACAAAACTGCTGAGGGAACGTTTGCCAGGGGCCACAGCCCCTATGACAGCCGTTAAAGCTAATGGAATGTTTCTGGACAATCCTGACATTCCAGAGAACTCAAAAACTTCTACAAGTAAAGGAAACAATTAATATATATTTGAAATTTTATTTACAGCGTGGTAACAGGCCCTCCCGGCCCAACGAGTCCACGCCGCCCATTTTTTAAACCCCCCATATTAACCTACCCATACGTAAATAAAAGTTACCTGTAAATGCAGGAACATATTTGAATAACTAAAAGCATTACAGCAAGCAAAGCTAATTAAAGTGTAACTATCTCATCCCCATCTTCCTTCCTTGCCGCTGTAAGATCTCCATTAGGTGAGCGGGCCAACAGGTCCTCCTCTGGTGGAAAGCAGTGGAATGAATGGGTTGCCTTGTGTGAAACTGGATGGGGAAGAGGAGCAGGAGCAGGAAGAGTGGGAGGAGGATGAGTCGAGCAGGAAGGGGACCTTGCTGGTGATGGTGTACTAGGACGTGGAATTCAGTTTAACTGATGAGGAGGAGGCTTGATAGCGGACAGTGATTCTTGGTTTTCTCTCTGACTATTCATGATGTTTGACCATCCATGGTCCTTTCTCTCTCTCGCTCTCTCTCTGATACTCCCTCCTGTTTCACTTTCCTATTCCTTTAACACATACTCAAAATTCTAAAGAACATGGGAGATGATACAGGATGGATGGAGTCAGGTCCCAGGCGGATGGAGCGACACAGAGTGTGATGGTAGAGAGCAAGTTATCTCATTCCATCACCATGACAACCCGCTGAAAAAGAGAGAAAGGTTCGCATTTGTAAAACTTCTGTCACAACTACAGGATGCCCCAAGGTTCTGTAAGTCCAATAGTTTGGAAGTCAGCATTATATATGATATGCAGCAGCCAGTTCAGCTCAGCGAGACCTCCCACCCCTCCATCCTCTCTCCTCCCCCTTCCCGTTGAGCAGAAGATACAAAAACCTGAAAGCACGTACCACCAGGCTCAGGGACAGCTTCCATCCCGCTGCTATAAGACTATTGAACAGACCTCTTGTAATTAAGATGAACTCTTGACCTCACAATCTACCTTGTCATGACCTTGCACTTTATTGTCTGCCTGCACTGCACTTTCTCTGTAACTGTAACAATATATTCTGCATTCTGTTACTGCTTTTCCCTCAATGCACTGATCTGATGAAATGATCTGTACGGATGGCTTACAAAACTAGGTTTCTCACTGTACCTTGGTACCTGTGACAGTAATAAACCAATTTAAGATTCCATAAACAGCAATGTGATAAATATTGATTGGGAAATATTGTTAGGAAAACTCCCCTGTCCTTATTCAACTCTTTTCCTTCCACTTGAGAGATCAGATGAAGTCTTGGTTTATTGTCTCATATAAAAGACGGCATTTCCGACTGTGCAGCACCCCCTCACTGAGTGTACTGGGGAGTACAGTGGTGGCATCTGAGGCTAAACTTGGGCCCACAACAATCTAAATCAGAACAGTAAGCTCTGTAACTTAGTCACAGCAAATCACCAAGGGTCACAGTTCAGAAGGGAAGAGATACAACGGGGGGCTTTCAAGCATTTTAACAATTTTAGAGCTGATGCTAGCTTGTTCCTGCCCAGCACTAAATCATTATCCCCAGGTATTACGGGCAGATTTTTGGGCCAGATTGTGTTTGACTCAGCCGGTGCCTTCAGTCCATGTCCCTCCAGCAGTACACTCACCTTTTGTAGCTCCACAGGTCCCACGAGTATCAAGGCTTCTGTCCTACGGAGTGGTGCAGTCAGTAATGGTGACTGAGCCTCAGGTGGTGGAACCTGAAACCCTGTTCACAGAGCCAGACAGGTGCTCAAGAGCTGCTGCTCAGAAGGCCTTTTGACCACTTCTAAATGACTGGATAATAGGCAAGATTTATAAACAGCTGAGGTAGACATGAATAAGTTTTACAAAAAGCAAGTATAAAAAGAAGCTAAAAACACATTTATTGGTATTGGTATTGGTTTATTATTGTCACTTGTACTGAGGTACAGTGAAAAGCTTGTCTTACAAACTGATCGTACAGGTCAATTCATTACACAGTGCAATTACATTGAATTAGTACAGAGTGCATTGAGGTAGTACAGATAAAAACAATAACAGTACAGAGTGAAGTGTCACAGCTCCAGAGAAAGTGCAGTGCAATAAGGTGCAAGGTCACAACAAGGAAAAACGTGGGGTCGTAGTCCATCTCATTGTATAAGGGAACCGTTCAATAGTCTTATCACAGTGGGGTAGAAGCTGTCTTTAAGTCTTGTGGTATGTGACTTCAGGCTCCTGTATCTTCTACCCGATGGAAGAGGAGAAAAGAGAGAATGTCCTGGGTGGGTTGGGTCTTTGATTATGCTGGCTGCTTCACCAAGACAACGAGAGGTAAAGACAGAGTCTAAGGAGGGGAAGCTGGTGTCCATAATGCGCTGGGCTGTGTCCACAACTCTCTGCAGTTTCTTGCGGTCCTGGGCAGAGCAGTTGCCTTACCAAGCTGTGATAAATCCAGATAGGATGCTTTCTATGGTGCATCTGTAAAAGTTGGTGAGAGTCAAAGGGGACAAACCAAATTTCTTTAGCCTCCTGAGGAAGTAGAGGCACTGGTGAGCTTTCTTGGCCATGGCTTCTACATGATTTGACCAGGACAGGCTTGAAGCTCTCAACCCTCTCGACCTCAGCACCATTGATGTAGACGGGTGCATGTACACCACCCCCTTTCCTGAAGTCAATGACCAGCTCTTTTGTTTTGTTGACATTGAGGGCAAGGTTGTTGTCATGACACCATTCTGCTAAGCTCTCTATCTCCTTCCTGTACTCCGACTCATCACTGTTTGAGATACGGCCTACAACGGTGGTATCATCTGCAAACTTGTTGATGGAGTTAGAGCAGAATCTGGCCACACAGTCATGAGTGTATAGGGAGTAGAGTAGAGGGCTGAAGACGCAGCCTTGTGGGGCACCAGTGTTGAGAATAATCGTGCCGGAGGTATTGCTGCCTATCCTCACTGATTGCGGTCTGTTTGTTAGAAAGTCAAGGATCCAGTTACAGAGGGAAGTGTTGAGTCCTAGGTCTTGGAGTTTGGTGACAAGCTTACTAGGGATTATTATATTGAAGGCAGAGCTGTAGTCAATAAACAGTAGTCTAATGTAGGTGCCTTTACTGTCCAGATGCTCCAGAGCTGAGTGTAGGGCCAGGGAAATGGCATCCGCTGTAGACCTGTTTTGGCGATAGGCGAATTGCAATAGGTCCAGGTTGTCTGGTAGGCTGGAGTTGATGCGTGCCATGACCAACCTCTCAAAGCACTTCATGATGGTGGATGTCAGAGCCACTGGTCGGTAGTCATTGAGGCATGTTACCTTGCTTTTCTTCGGTACCAGGATGATAGTGGTCTTCTTAAAACAGGTGGGAACCTGAGATTGAAACAGGGAGAGGTTTATCTATTAATTTACACTTACATTTATCTAATGTAAATTAATTAAAAACATTAAAATTACTTGAAAAGAAACAAAGCTTCCCTTCCCTTCATTTGAATGGTGCCAGGCTGGGTCAAGCACAATCTGGCCTAATAACCTGCCCACAATACCTGGAGATAATGATTTAATACAGGGAAAGAACAAACTAGTATCAACTCTAAATTCGCTCAACTACCTCAGCGGTGAATCCGGGACAGAGTGACAGGTAATATACACAACATAACCCTCGGCCTGATGGCCGCATTTGTGTATGGCTGCGTGCTGAGCTTCTATGCACTACGTGCTGAGGTTCTATCTGTCCCTGGTGTTGCGAAGGATCGGCCTGGCCCCGTTGCTGCACAATGTCTGACAGGAGGGTGAAATGGTCGCTGTGGCAGGAAGTGAACCATTAACACCTCCCTTCCTTTTCTCCTTTTCCTGCAGCTTAGTGGGAGAAGCAAGGAGTGCGTCTTCATCGAGATTGTGCTGGAAAACAACTACACAGCCCTGATGTCTGCCAAGTACACGGGCTGGTACGTGGGCTTCACCAAAAAGGGGAGGCCCAGGAAAGGGCCCAAAACCCAGCAAAACCAACAAGAGGTGCACTTCATGAAAAGATACCCCAAGACCCAGGGAGAGACCCAGGCTCCGTTTAAATTCACCACGGTTAATAAAAGAACTAAACGAATACGATCTTCAAACTCCAGTTAGAGCACCTCACGGACCCTGAACTGTCCCAGAGCATTATTTTTGCATCATTATTATTAATAAAGAAAAGAAACCAAAGGAAGAAGATCTATTTTTGTATATCGTGTGACAGGTTTGGGGGACGGAAGAGTTGTACGTATTTGTTCCAACCCTTTTAATGTAATCAACCTGTCCTTATTTAAAGGAAAGCTGTCAGTTTGGAAATGTAATTTGAACAAGACACAGAGAAACAGAGAACAAAGTGGAAACAAGAGAATGTAATTAACGGAATGGCCAAAGCCCTCTATAGAGACTGCCATTTTTGGGAGGGGAGAAGGGGAAGATGAGGAGATGGTGGATGGATGGACAAGTCTGACTTTTGTGAAGATGGTGATCTCGCAAAGGAAGGAAATACAATGAATAGAAACTGTTCATGGATCTCAAAATGCTTCTCAAGACAACCAAACTTTTTTTTCCAAAGTGTGACTGTGACTTGTCCTTTGTTCTGGACAGAGCTATTGTATGCTGCTACACATCAGAGAAACTCCTTTGCTGTTAAAGCTACATTATGAGCAACTATTTATTTCATCTCCATGTATGATACAGGTCCCTTGAAGCAAGCTATTCTGCCTCAGTGATTAAATGCCAGAACATATTTAAAAATCTGCTCTGAGTCTTGTAAATATTCTGTTCTTTGTAAAAACTTCCAATAGATTGAGAGGCTCAGAATTGTCAGTGGGATGTGGCTGTTTTCATATTTTCCCTATGACCTGTTTGACCTTTGCCCCTCCACCAGTACACCTCAGTTGTCCAGTGTGAACAGTGTGGCTGCTGTGTGGTTTCGTAGAAATAGCTCCTTTGGCCTAACTCATCCATGCCGACTATGACGCCTATGACACAGAGAGTGGTGGGTGTGTGGAATGGACTGCCTGCAGAGGCTGTGGGGGCAGATACATTAGGGACATTTAAGAGACTCTTAGACACATGAATGATAGAGAAATGGGGAGCTATGTGGGAAGGAAGGGTTAGATAGATCTTAGAGCAGGATAAAATGTCGGCACAACATTGTGGGCCGAAAGGCCTGTACTGTGCTATAGTGTTCTCTGTTCTATCTTCACTAATCCCATTTACCTGGATTAGTCCCATATCCCTCTACACTTTTCCAACCCAACCAAGTACCTGTCCAAATGCCTTCTAAACATTATAATTATATCAATGTTCACCACCTCCTCTGGCAGCTTGTTCCAGATAGCCACCTCTCTCTCTGTGAAAAATGCACCCCTCAGATCCCCGTTAAATTTCTCCCCTCTCACCTTAAGCCTGTGCCCTCTAGTTCTGAACTCCCCTGCCCTGGCTGGGACTATCTACCCTATCTATGCCCGTCATAATTTCATAAACCTCAAATGGTCACCCTACATTCCAGTGAAGATAAACCCAACCTATCCAACTTCTCATTAAAATTATAGCCTTCCGTTCCAGACAACATCCTGGTGAATTTCTTCTGCAATTCATATCCTTCCTGTAGTGTGGTGACCAGATGTTTTGTACAGCTTTGACCTGATGTCCCAACATCCACCTGTGTTGCAACTTCCAGTGAGCAATGGACTCCACACCGAGGTCTCTTTGTACATCAATGCTCCGAAGGTCCTTGCCATTTACTCTATATATTTTACCAGACTTTTTTGTGGAACTTTCCTGTTTGGCCCTTGCCTGCATTGATTGATGTCTATCAGTCCTTCATAACCATTAAGCCATAAAGACATAGTCATACAGCATGGAAGCAGGCCCTTCAGCCTACCGTGTCTGTGTCAGCTATCAGAGACTCATCTATATTAATCCCATTTACCAACACTTGGTCTGTAGCCTTCTATGTCTGAGCAATTCAAGTGCTTGTGTAAATACTTCCTAAATGTTGGGAAAGTACTTGCCTCCATAACCTTCTCAGGCAGTATGTTCCAGTTTTCAACTGTTCTCTGGATGAAAATCCTTTCTAAATCTCCAACCCCTTACCATAAACCCATGGTCTCTGGTCTTAGGCACCTCTGCTATGGGGAAGAGTTTCTCACTATCTGCCCTGTCAATGCCCCACATAATGCTGTATACCTCTTTCAGGTCCTCCTCAAGTTCCTCTTCTCCAAGGAAAACAAACCCAACCTCTCCAGTCTCTCCTCATAACTGAACTGCTCCATCCCAGGCAACATCCTCGTGAATCTCCTCTGCATTCTCTCCGGCACTATCCTTCCTACAGCATGGTGACCACACACACAGTACTCCAACTGTGGCCTAACCAACAGTTTAGAAAGTTATACCATAATCTCTTATATTTTATGCCCCGTTTAATGAAAGTAAGTATCCTGCATAGCTTGTTAAACACCTTATCTACCTGTGCTGCCACCTTCAGGGACTTGTACACCAAGCTCCTTCTGATCCTCAGTACCCCCTAGGGTCCTACCATTCATTGTGCTTTTCCTAGCCTTATGATACCTCCCAAAGTGCTTCACCTTGCATTTTCCAGGATTAAATTCCATCTGCCATTTTCTGCCCACTCTGTAGCCAAAGACTAATCCTGTCATTATCAACAAAACCACCTTTCTTTGTGTCATCCTAAAACTTGCTAATCATACCTCCTACATTCACATCCAGATTGTTAAGGTATGTAACAAATATCAAAGGTCCCATCATCGATCCCTGGTCACAGGTTTCCAATCACAAAAACAAACTTCCACCATCACCCGCTGCCTCCAGACACCCAGCCAATTTCAGATCTGATTTAACAAATTACCATGGATCTCATGGATTCTTACCCTTTGGATCAGTCTCCCATGTTGGATTTACAAAAATCTATGCAGACGCCATCAACTACACTACCCTCATCAACGAACTTAGTAACATCCTCAAAAGATTCAATCACATTAGTCAGACAGTGTGATGATATTGAGTCTATCATCCGAGAACTCTAAACTTAAGTCAAGACTTCAATATCTATCTAGCATAAGTATCTATGAGCACCCTCACTGTAGGGAGATTATACAGTATCAACCTACACATCAGGAACTAGTTTACTTCACTACTTTAGTCTCTATGGAAAGGTCCAGCTGTCGTTAATCACTATTTAGAGGGGTGGGTTCCTCCTCCCAACACAGGAGAAGATACTTCCAGCTAACAAAGCAGTTTAAACACAGTTTATTTATTTCAAGTGAGACACATTTAATTCTAATAAGTAATTCTTAACAACGACTTGTAACTTGCAAAGGATTTCCAAACACAAGTACAATTCTTACAAGCATAAAAGTCATACCAACAAGTTGCAGACAAACAAGTCATCTGTCACAAAAACCAAAGACTGGGGAATGAATTCCAGGTCTTCTTTCTGTAACCCCTTCTCTCTGTGATTCCCCCCTACCCTGACTGCTTTCCAACATATTTACCATTTTTATACTTAATTAACATCATTGGCATGTAATGTTTTTTCAACCACGTTTTCAGGCCAGGTGACTGGAGTGTTTAATTAAGTAAACGTGGATCCCATTGTTCTCTTGTTTACGTTAAGAGGCTGCGCAGGGAGTACTGGTTAGAAGTTTACGTTAGCAAACAACAAACATCTTGAGCCTTGGACAATTTCTGCTGTTTTTGCAAAAGGGATTTTAGCTTAATGAGCGACCACTTCTTTACCTTTGGACAGGTCACGATGCTGTGCTAAAACTTTGAGGTTAGCAATAAGCCTTTTTGGGGCCTGGAAAGCAAATAACCATCACAACAGTACATCCCCTTAACAAAGCCATGGAGACCACCCCTGATCACAGTGACTACCCCTGATCATGGTGACTACCCTGGTCACGGTGACTGTTCTTGCCTCACCAGGTGCTGATTAATCCTGTCCCTCAGAATTTTTTCTGATAATTTCCAACAACTAACTTGTCCCTGCTGCCCCTCTTGAATAAAGGTACCACATTTGCTGACCTTTTTTTTTGGCATCTCTTCGGTTGCCACTGAATATCCAAAAATTCTATCAAGGTCCCAGCAATCTCCTCCCATAGTAGCCTGGGGTACGCCTCATCAGGCTCTGGCATTTATGCAACTTTAAACCTGTTCAATGATAATTTACATTTGAATTCCACAAAATTCCACTGTCCCTCCCTCCTTGAATTCTTCAACTACAATATCCTTTTCTCCTGATTTCTTTATTAAGTAATCCCCTACAGATGAGAAGTATTCATTTAAGGCCTCACCCACATCCCCTGGCTCCATACACAGATTGCCTCTTTAGTTCCTATTAGCCCCTGCACTTTCCCTTGTTATCTCTTTGCCCTTAATTTACACATAAAATGCTTTGGGATATTTCTTAATCTTGTCTGTCAGTGATATTTCATCCCCCCTCTTTGCCTCCAAGTTTCTTTACTAAGTAACCCTCCTACACTTTCTATACTTCTGAAAGGCCTCCCCTGTTTTCATTTCTCTAAACCTGCCACACAGTTGCCTTTATTTCCTTTATCCAATCTTTGATATCCTTTGACACTCAGAATTCCTTGGCTTTGCTATCCTTACCTTTCACCATAAAGGGATACGCTGGTCCTGTACTCTCCCTAACTCTATTTTTGAATGACTCCCACCTGTCATTTGTGGATTTACCTACAAGGAACTGGGAAATTTGATCCTATATTGCCCCCTCTGCAGTAGGACGCTATGTATTGACTTAAAAAACTCTCCTGGACGCACTTTAAAATGTCCTCACCTCTAATCCTTTTACAATGTGATCCCAGTTAGTATTGGGGAAGTTGAGATCCCTATTATTCCTATACCTCTCTGTGCCTTATTTACATATCTGCTCTGTCACCAGCTTACTGTTTGGAGCTGCAGTGCATTCCAACAAAGGTGATTTTTGTTTCTAAGCTCCACCCATTTGAAGACCCTTCCTTGATATCCTCCCTCCACTGCTGTCATGGGATCTTTAATCAATATTGTAAAGTGTCCTCTGTCCTGACTGAAAATTCTTTACCCTACCTATCATTTATCCATGGCTTTGATACAGCAACAATATCATTATCCCATGTGTTACCATCACTTTACTTGTCTGACTCCTTATGTTAATATAGATCTAGTCCAACCTCACATTCCCTCCTCACACCTTGTCCAGTCTAAGTTGTCATGTGTGCTGGCTGTTTCCTAACTTTCAGCTCTGTGTCCCATTCACCTGCCAAATTGGTTTAAACCTTCCTCAACAATACTGGCAGATCTTCTCACAAGGAGTTGGAACCCTTTACCGTTCAGGTGCAACTGGTTCTGCTTATATAGATCCCACATTCCAAAGAAATGGTCCCAGTGATCCAGAATTTTAAAGCCCTCCCTCCTACACCGCATCTTCAGCTATATCCATCTGATTCATCCTCCTATTCCATACTTGGTAGCATGTAGCACTGGAAGAAACACAGTGATTACAACCTTAGAGCTCTTGCTCTTTGATCTGCCACCTAGCTTTCTAAATTCTAGCTGCAGGACCTTATCCCTCATTTGACTTATGTTGTTACTACCATTGAGGACCAAGACCTCTGACTGTTTGCCCTTCCCCTTTAGAATGTCCTACAACCATGGAACATTGAGTCAGGAAATTATGTTGCAGCTGTATAAAACTTTGGTTAAGCAGCACTTGGAATATTGTGTTCATTTCTGGTCACTCCCTCACAGGAAGGATGTGGAGGCTTTGAAAAGGGCACAAAAGAGGTTCACCAGGATGCTGCCTGGATTAGAGGGTATGAGCTGTAAGGAGCAGTTGGACAAACTTGGATTGTTTTCTCTAGAGAGTTGGAGGCTGAGGGGAGACCTAGTGATAGAAGTTTATAAAATTATGAAAGGCATAGATAGGGTAGACAGTCAGAATTTTTTTTCCAGGGTAAAAATGTCAAATACAAGAGGACATGCATTTAAGATGAGAGGGGGAAAGTTTAAGGGAGATGTGTGGGGCAAGTTTTGTACACAGATTCATAGGTGCCTGGAATGGGCTGCTGGGGGTAGTGGTGGAAGCAGATATGACAGTGGTGTTTAAGAGGCTTTTAGATAGACACATGGCAGCACGGTAGTGTAGTGGTTAGTGTAACGCTATTACAGCACCAGTGATCAGGGTTCAATTCCTGCCACTGTCTGTAAGGAGTTTGTACATTCTCCCCGTGACTGCGTGGATTTCCTCCAGATGCTTCAGTTTCCTCCCACATTCCAAAGACGTATGGGTTAGTAGGTTAACATGGGTTTAATTGAAAGGCGCAAACTTGTTGGACCGGAAGGGCTTGTTACCGTGCTGTATAAATAAAGTTTTAAAGTTTTAATTTGCAGGGAAAGGAGGGATATGGATCATGTACAGCAGAAGAGATTTAATTTAATTCGGCATCGTCTTTGGCACAGACATTGTGGGCCGATAGTTCTGTTCCTGTGCTGTACTGTTCTGTGTTCTATGTAAATGACCTGTGACATCCCCGACCCTGATACCAAGGAGGGAATGTGCCATCCTAGATTCCCGTTTATGGTTGCAGAAGTGCCTGTCAATTCTTCTTACTATCAAGTTTTCTACCACTATTGCCCCTGGACTCTTGCTCCTTTCCCTTATGCAGCTGAGCCACTCACAGTGCAGTGCACACACCCTCTCTGTTTTCCAATGCAAGATATGCTTTTGGCATGAGTTGCACCCAGAGGTTTCCCTGACCTGCGTTCCTGCATCTCCCTAGCTGGTGGTCACATTCCCTCTCTGACTGCATTTTCTTAAGCTGTTGGGTGAGAGCCTGTAACAAATGTTATATCCACATCACTCTCAGCCATGTAGATGCACTGTGGTCCCTCCAACTGATGCTCAAGCTTGTCAAACTGGATTGGTTATCCAGACTGCAAGGAGCATCCAGGGACTGCCCCCTGCTGCAGGCAGTAGAACACAGGGGACTGAGCTCTCCGGCATGTTTTTAATTTAGGGAAATATCCCCTTAAAAAGTTAATCCAAGTAGAAAAGAATTATCTCTAAATTAAGTTCTTTGTTACCTCTCTTAATTAAAGGATAATAATCCCACTACTAATCATCGTGTCTTCATTTTAGTTTATGCTAAGGCAAAGAAATTGGTGGAGATATTCAGCCAATTTACCAATTAGCTGCCTCCCTTGCCATGTGCGACTTTCCAAAATGTGATTTCCCCCCTTCCAGCTCTGCCACTGCTCTCCGTGAGGTAGTTCATTCTCCCTGCACCACAGCAGCTGATTGTCACAGTTCATTTGCTGTGAGGTGCTTCAGAACACTGGGAGGTTGTGAAAGGCACCATAACAATACCTCTTCTTTTCCTTACCTTCCTCCATCCCTGCTTCCTCATAATAATAGCTGTGGGGACGTTTAAGATTTTGAGATGTTTCCCTAATGTCTGCCTGTCTCCTAAAAAATGCTGAACCAACAGAGGTGAACTTCTGGGAGAGAGAGTTACAGTTTGTGTGAAAACCTGTTGCTAGTTGTCCTTGTTTAGCACTGGAATGAAGTATATTCCACTGCAATACAATTTTGAGTGTATATTTGTCAGTGAGAGGATATGTCAAACATGCACAGCCTGGAGTTTAACTCATCCCCTCCAACATCTGCTTTTTCCATCAACACCACATTGTGGCTGCAGTATGCCCTCTACAGGGTGTACTGCAGCAACCTGACAGGGCACCAAGAACCAAACCTGGCCCCTCCATGACTTCAAGGACAAGGACGGCAGGGGCATGGCAGCAAGAGCGGTTCCAAATTGCACACTATCCTGACTTGGACAGCTATCGGTGTTCCTTCATCACCAATAGACCAAAATCTTAGAACTCCCATCACAGAATTGAACCTGCTTGATGGTGGTAAATGCATGCCAGCAATTCCAAGAACCCAGAATGTATTAAATAAAAACATTGGGACTTTCAAAGTAACAAACGGATGATGAAGGAGTAAACAGAGCGGTGAAGGGCAAAAGTATGTCCATCAACTTGATCCCTTTTCTTCATTCTTGGCTTCTCAGAACGCAGAAGGCGACAAGTATTAGAAAATGGATTTACAGGTTTTAAATGAACACTTCTTTCACGTGTTTTTCATCAATGAGATCAGAGTGTAAGTGCTGGAACTATCAGACCAAATTTGACACTGAAGCAATGTTAGGAGAGGCTTGGTCAAAGAGGTTGGATTAATGAGATTCTTAAATGAGGAGAGAAAGGTGGAAGGGTTTAAGGAGAGAATTTCCAAGGGCTGGGCACATGCAATATAAGCATGGCTGTCAATGGCACTGTGATGAGCAAGGCAATGGAAATGGAACAATGCAAAGTTCTCAAAGGCTTGTAGGGCTGGAGGAAGTCACAGAGGAACAGAGAGAGATAGAGGCAGAGAGAGAGAAAGAGAGAGAAAGAGAGAGAGAAAAAAAAGAGAGACACACAGAAACAGAGAGAGAGAGAGAGAGACACACACACACACAGAAAGAGAGAGAGAGAGAGAGAGAGAGAGAGAGAGAGAGAGAGAGAGAGAGAGAGAGATAGAGAGAAACAGGGTCATTGGAGGCCTTGAACACCTGGGAAGATTGATTGTGACTCTAGAACATGGAAAAGGCAGGAGTTGCACCTCCCGTGGTAATGTGGTGTGATGTGATGTGGCTTGTTGTGATGGGATGTGATGTTGTCTGGTATGGTCAGGGTGTCTTGGTTTGGCATGGTACTGTGTGTGCGCTGGAAGGTCTGATGGTGTTTTTGGTGGTGGGATGGTGAATCTGTTGTGGGTTTCTCTTCCACCACAATCAGGCAATGAGTTCCAGAAGCCCCCTACCCCCCAACTATTCATTGGGTACCAACATCTCCCCTACTCCCCTCTAATCTCTTACCTATTACTTTAAGCCTATGTCTTCCTTTCCAACCAGTCCAGGCATTTTGTAATTTTATACACTTAGAGTAAATCTCCCCTTGCTCTCCTTTTTCCAAGGAAAACAATCCCAACCTTGATTGACTCTTCTCATAACTAAAATTCTCCACTCCTGGTCCAATCCTCATAAATTTCCTCTCCACTCTCTCTAATGCAATGATGTCCTGTTCATGTACACCAGTTACTAAAGACAAGGACATAGAATGCCTGGTACCTTTCCTGGGAATGGTGGAATCCACACTTTTTATTTACTAATACATGTATTCCCTTACCTTATTTTGCTTTACCCAGACTGTATTACCTCCAGTTTGTATTCCATCTGCCACCTTTTTGCCCCCTGACCAACCTATTGATATTTTCCCACAGCTGAAACTTGTTATCCACACCATTAAGCAAGCTGCCAGTTTTACTTTCATCCGTGAACTTCTTAACCATGGGTGAGAGGGTGGGGGGGGGGGGGGGAGGTGTAGTGCCAATCAAATGTTGAGGATGGCATGCCTGGAGATAAAAGGTGCTTCTTTGAGTAAAACTGCAAAATATACTTGGTTTTGGATGGGCACACACAGGAAGGATGTCAAGGCTAGAGGCAGGGTACAGAAGAGGTTTACCAGGATGCTGCCTGGATTAAACGGCATGAGAGGTTGGACAAACTTGGGTTGTTTTCTCTGGAGTGGCAGAGACTGAGCAAGACCTGATAGAAGTTTATAAGATTATGAGAGGCATAGATAGAGTAGACAGCTGGTATCTTTTTCCCAGGGTCAAAATGTCTAATACTAGAGGGCAAGCATTTAAGGTGAGAGGGGGTAAGTTCAAAGGAGATGTGCGGGACAAGTTTTTTGCAAAGAGTGATGGGTGCATGGAATGTGCTGCCAGGGGTGGTGGTGGAGGCAAATTTGATAGAGGCATTGAAGGTGCTCTTAGATAGGCAGATGAATGTGCAGACAATGGAGGAATACGGACCATGTGCAGGCAGAAGGATTCGGAGTCATTAGCTTAATTAGTTTGCACAAACATTAGGAGCTGGAAGGCCTGTTCCTGTGCTGTACTATTCTATGTTCTAGGTTCACACAGTGTTCACATTAGGAAGTATTGATTTGGCCCTGCTAAATGTGGTTCCTATGGGCAATAAACTGATTAAAGTGAGGGATTAGGTGTAGAAAGCTATTGAACCTTACACCACAGAAGGGGACCACTTGTCCCAGTGGGGTGACCTGTCTTCTTGAACTGCTGCTGTCCTTCTGGTGAAGGTGCTCCCACAGTACTGTTTGGCTGTGAGTTCCAAGATTTGGACACTGCAATGATGAAAGGCAACATATTTCTAAGTGAGGATGATATGTGACTACAAGGGGAAACTCCAAAAGGAGATGTTTCCTACACCTATGGCCCTAGTCACTCATGGTGGTTGAGGTCACTGGTTTGGGAGATGCCTGGGTGAGGAACTGCAGTGTATTTGTAGATGGTACACACTGCTGCTACTGAGTGCCCGATGTGGAGGTAAATAAGATTTAGGGAGCTGGATGGGGTGCCAGTCAAATGGGCTGCTTTGTCCTGGAGGATGGTGAGCTCCTTCAGAATTGCTGGACCTCATTCAGAAAAGTGGAAAGTATCCCATTACACTCCTGAGTCGGCATCACAATCACAGTGACCCCACCATCAACATTCTGGGGGCTCACTAACAGCAGAAAACTCAAACTGAACCACCCACATGAATACTGTGGCTACAGGAGCAGGTCAGAGGCTGGGTGTCCTGCAATGACTGACCCACCTCTTGATATCCAAGTCCATCATCTTTAAGTCCATCATCAATTTTAGTGGCAGCACCCTCAGAAGTAGAAAGGGCTGCTCAGACTCTCGGTTACAGTGGAGGTCTGGGCAGGTGTATGTTCCCTCATAGGTCATATGGAAATGTTTCTCAGAGCCAAAAACAGATGGAAATTATGGTGATTACTCAAACAATGTCAGATGGGAGAACAAGAGGGCTCTTATAACAGAAATAGTTTCGTCAATATATACAACTTTAGCAAATCTTCGAATGGCATGGAGCACAAAAGGTGTTTTGTTTCACGATGTGGTACAAATGTTATGGGATTGTTTTGATCCTACAGTCAGAAATTGTGGAGAGTTACACATTTGGATCAAAGAATTGGAAGTCCAGTGAGACTGTCAGTGTCTCACAGTCTCACACAATCTGCAGGAGGAACTCGAGCAGCACCTATGGGAGGAAAGAAATTGTCGATGTTTCGGATCGAAATCCTGCATCAGGACTGAGAGTGGAGATGGGAGATGGCCGCAATAAAGAGGGGAAGGGGAGAGGTGAGACAAGAATCTGAGGTGATTGGTGGACTGACGAGGGGTGTAAGATAACAGGCAGGTAGTGCCAGGTAGGGGAGGGGAGCAGTGGTTGGAGCTGGAAGATAGAGGCAGGTGAATGATAGATGGAGGCAGACAAAGAGAGAGGAAAAAGGGAAAAAATATAAATGGATCAAGGTGGGGAGAGGGGAGCGTGAAGATAGGATCAGCTGCTGGAGGGAGATAAGCAGGAACACAAAACGCTACCAGTGCTGGATTCTGATGAGTAAAGGAGGTGAGAATGGGAACCATTAAGGGAGAAGGGAATGATAATTCACCACAGTTCCGACATCTACAGTGTCTTGTGTCTCACTTACAGCCCTTTGTCTCACAGAAGGAGCTGGCTCAGCATTGCAACTTCAGCACTTTCTCAAACCATGCATTGTGTGATGTACCTGTTTGTGGTTTGATCAATGAGCAAATTCAGTCCAAGTTATTAAACACACAGAATCGCAGATTCGAGCCTACTTGCAAAATTGCTGAAGTCGGGGCAAGGAAGGGTGAGGATTTCCACCCAATGCAAGGAGCAGTTCACGTCAAAGTTGGAGAAGGACGAATGCAGATGGTAAGTGAGGGAACATGATTATACTCGGTGCACCAAACACAAGAACTGAGGAGTGCAGAGATCTCAAGGGCCTTTGGGAATGTAGGAGGTGACAAAGGTAGGCTAAGTCCAGGCTATGGAGAGGCTGGAACAGGTAGATGAACATTTAAACAAGCTTTAACTGAGCTATGAGTCAATGTGGACTGTAAGCACAGGAGCTCATGATTGAATGGAAAATTTTCTGATAGTCTGTGCAAATCATTCCATTCAGCTGTGATTCATTCAAATCCACATGAGATTGCCAAAGAATTCCATGCCCATTTGAGGAGAACGTTCATCCTTTTAGTTTCCTAAGTCTTAGATGAGTGTTCCAACTCCGAGCGAGGAGACAAAGCCAAACGTTCCATCCCTGTGAGGAGGATTTCCCAACCAGTCAGTTTGGATACACTTACACCAAAAGATGGGTTTCTGCTGTTGACAGACACCTGGATGAACAAATAAAAGGGAAAAGTGGAAGATTAGTAATTCATCATAAAATACAGTGTGAACTTAAGAAACTCCCTTTCTCCTGCTCCTCAGGAGATATGCATCGACATTTTTTGAAAAAGGGAGCTTAAGCCACTTGTTATATTTCAGGGAGACCCCCTCCCTCACCCTCCATGCAAGTTAACAAGCTCCTTTTGTCTCTTTCCCAGTTGTGACAAAGGGTCTTTGACCTGAAACGTTAACTCTGTTCCTCTCCTCACAGATGCAGCCTGATCTGCTGAGTATTTCCAGCATTTTCTATTACAGGTCCTCCTTGGGTTATGAACTCCTGACTTATGGGCACCCTGTACATGTGAACGACTGTTAGGGAGACTGGCGGGATGGCTGGAGATGGATTTGCCGGCTGCTGTGGGGCTGCAGCGATCTTCTGCTGGGTGGGAACGGGGCATTTCCGTGTGTCTTTTCTCTTCCCCTTCCCCTCTCCACCCTCTGCCCAGAGCCCTAACAATCAGGGGACTGGGTGGAGCCCAGCAGAGCTGGGAGCACCGAATCAGTGAGGCCGGCTGGCGGCCGCTCTTCCTGCGCCTACTCGCTCTCCCTTCACAGCTGTTTCTGTGATCCTCTCCCACAAATTGTTCTTCATTTACGAACAGTTGGGGTTACGAACCATTCTCAGCAACAGAACCCTGCCAGAACATAGAACATTACAGCACAGTACAGACCCGTTGACCCATGATGTTGTGCCAACATTTTATCTTGCTTTAAGATCTGTCTAACCCTTCCCTCCCACATAGCCCTTCATTTTTCTATCATTCAGGTACCTATCTAAGAGTCTCTTAAATGTCCCTGATGTATTTGCTTCCACCACCTCTGCAGGCAGTGTGTTCCATGCACCCACCACTATGTGTGTAAAAAACTTACTCCTGACATCCCCCCATACCTTCCTCCAATCACCTTAAAATTATGCCCCTTTATGTTAGCCATTTTCGCCCTGGCATAAAGTCTCTGACTGTCCACTTGATCTATGCCTCTTATCATCTTTACACCTCTATCACCTCACCTCTCATTCTCCTTCTCTCCAAAGAGAAAAGCCCTAGCTCACTCAACATATCCTCATAAGGCATGCTCCCCAATCCAGGCAGCATCTTAGTAAATCTCCTCTGCACCCTCTCTAAAGCTTCCACATCCTTCCTATAATGGGGTGACCAGAACTGAACACAATACTCCAGAGACTGCCTGTATTATTGTAATTTTTCAAATTTTTACTATAAATTTTTACTATCCACAATTGCAGCCCCACTTCCTGTCCACAATCTGCCAGAAGGTTACACATGACTTGGAATGGAGAGGGAGAAAAAAAACAACAGTTAATGCAGTACGTGTTTACATGGCCAATGAACTGCTCCCATTGCAATCCTTCCAAGGGGCTGTTTTTCTGAACTCTGGCCAGTCTTATGTCTGGGTTGAGCTGACGAATGGACACCACGTTGGTTTATGACCTGAAAGGGAAAACTTCCTTGTGGACCAGTGTAACACTCAACCAGTTAGCATGATAGAGGTATATAAAATTATGAGACACCTAACTGGGATAGATAGTCAGAATCTGTTTCCCATGCTAGGAATGTCCAAAACTAGAGGGCATAGGTTTAAAGTGAGAGGGAGGAGGTTTAAAGGGGATCTGAGGGATAGCTTTTAACACAAAGAAAAACTGGTATCTGGAATGAGCTGCAGAGGAGGTGGTGGAGCCAGGAACAGTAACAACATGTAAGAGGCATCTTGACAGGTACTTGAATGGACAGGGCATAGAGGGATATGGAATTAATGCAGGCAAGTGGGTTTGGTATAGATAGACAAGATGGTTGGCATGGACCCAGTGGGCCGAAGGACCTGTTTCTATGCTGTATAACTCCATGACTCTATGGTCAAAATTAGGCATTCCACTGCTCACATTTCACTGGTACTAGGTTGGTGCATACTAGGAGCATTAGCTCAGTGAAGTTGCTCATCAAGTGACCCTTTGTTTAGCATAGAATCTATAGTACATGAGTGGGCCACAAAACCTTATTAGTCTACGTTGGTGTTCATACATCACTCCCACTACCTCCCACATATACCCTTTTCTGTCCTACCACTAGTTCTACCCCAAGGTATTAATTTTAGTTACCTCAACATCATTCCCAACACTCCCTGGGTAAGCTAGCTTTTCCTGAATTCTTTAGGAGAGTTATAAGCGATTATCTCATATTAGTGGTTCCTAATTTTGGACTCCACCATCAAGAATTTGCTTTCTATCCTATATGTGCTCAGTTAAATCCTCCTGTAGTCTTAACGACTTCTGTGAAAAACACAACAGTGCTTCTACTTCCTCAGGAGGCTAAAGAAATTCAGCATGTCCCTGTTGACCGTCACCAAATTTTCTCGATGCACGATAGAAAGCATCCTATCCAGGTACATCATGGCTTGGTATGGAAACTGCTCTGCCTGAGGCTGCAAGAAACTGCAGAGAGTTGTGGACACAGCTCAACACATCTACCTCCCCTCCATGGGCTGTCTACACTTCTCGCTGCCTTGGAAACGCAGCCTATGTAATCAAAGACCCCTCCCACTCCAGACATTATCTCTTCTCCCCCCTCCCATCAGGCAGAAGATACAGAAACCTGAAAGCACATACCACCAGGCTCAAGGACAGGCTTCTATCCCACTGTTATAAGACTATTGAACAGTTTCCCAGTACAGTAAGATGGACTCTTGACCTCATAATCTACCTCGTTCTGGCCTTGCACCTTATTATTTGCCTGCACTGCACTTTCTCTGTAACTGTCACACTTTATTCTGCATTCTGTTATTGTTTTCCCTTGTACTACCTCAATGTACTGAGGTGATGAAATGATCTGTATGGATGGCAGGCAAAACAAAGTTTTTCACTGTACCTCGGTACATGTGACAATAATAAACCGATTTACCAATTTACCAATTTACGTAGTAGTGTCTTTTCCAGAGAACAGATTGTTTTTCAGACAGAACAGAAAGCTAAGATCCAGAAGGCAGCAAAAGACCACCCCTCACAGGAAGAACCAACAGTCCATCCTTGCTGGGTTGGGTAATCAGCATGATGATGGTATAGCTGGCAAAATAGGAACTTACGGGCAAGTTTGTCCCTGGAAAAAGGGAGGCTCAGATGACTCAGATAAGACAACCATTTAAACAGTTCAAATATAGGAACAATTTGTTTGCACACTGAGTGGTGGGGATGTGGAAGCTGCTCACACATCGAATGACTGAAGCAAACAGCATTGCTGTAAACATAAAGGAGAAAGGAACAGAGCGATATGGAGTAAGGGTGGGAAGAGGGAATTCGAGCAAATATGCTCTGATGGTTAAGGTGAGTAAGAGCTGTCTGGAGTGTAATTGGACCTGTCTGGCCTCCATCCTTTGAAAGAAATAATTACACAGTGTACATTCCATTGCTCTTCCTCAGATGATGAAGTAGTCCATGCCGACATGTAAAAAGACCAGACAACATTCAGGCCAGGTTGTTAAACAGCAAGTAATAACTCGCCACGTATGCCAGGCAATGTCCAGGTCCAACAAGAGTGAGTCTAAGTGCCATGCCAAGACATTGAATGATATTGTCATTGCCAAGTCTTCAGGTATCTGCAGCCATGGGGTTACTGTTACTCTTCCATGGTGAATGACTTTCCAAATCCTCATTATCATCCAGAAAGTAGTGGAATAATTGCTCACTTGCTTGAGTGAGTCCAGGTCCGACAACAAAAGGACAGCATGGATGTGCTGGGCCAAAGGGCCTGTTTCTGTGCTGTATGACTATGACTCTATGACACACAAAAGACTTGGCACAACCCAGAACAGAGCAGTCCACTTGACTTGAACACTATCCACTGATAAGAAGCAACTAGTCCCTCTCCCACTGGCACACTGGCACATGGTCTGGTACAGCAATTCAAATACGCAGAAACATAAGAAGCTGCAGAGAGTAGTGGACTCTGCCTGATTCATCACGAGCACATCCCTCCCCACCATCGGTAGTATCTACAGGAGGTGCTGCCTCAAGAAGGTGGCAACATCCATAATCAAAGATCCTCACCGTCCAGGCCATGCCATCTTCTCACAGCTACCATTGGGCAGGAGGTACAGAAGCCTGAAGACCCACACAACCAGATTCAAGGACAGTTACTTCCCTTCAACTATTCAGTTCTTGAACCAACCAGCACAACCCTATTCGCTACAGTTTAGCAAAACTATGACCACTTTGATCACTTTGCACTAAAATGGACATTTCTTTTTGTTCTAATTGTGTTCTTTCTTGTAAGAATTGGGTATAATTTATGTTTTTCTTGTGAATGCTGCTTATATGATGCTATGTGTCTGTGATGCTGCTGCAAGTAAGTTTTTCATTGCACCTGTGCAAACATGTACTTGTGCATATGACAATAAAACTCGACTTTGACTTCGTCTTTATGACTCTATACTTGCTGTACATCTGGACAGAATCTGGCACAGCTGGACATAATTCAGCCCATCATTCCTAGGGTTGCTCATTCACCGAAGACAATAAACTCGACTTTGACTTTGACGTGCTCCAGTTACAAGATGCACTGCTGCTGCCTGATGTGGCACTTTCAACAGCTCCTCCCACACCTGTACCATCTAGAACCTAGAAGGACAACAGCAGGGGGCACATTATCACCATCAAGCTTTCACAGTTGCCCACCATGCTGATTTGGATATATACCTTGTTCTTTCATCATCACTGTATCACAGGGGTTAACAGGGTAGAAGCAAGGAAAATGGCTGAGGAGTCTCGAATCAGCATAAGAGTTAGGCTGTGTAGGAGCGAGCTGAGTAGAAGCTTCTTCAGTCAGAGCAGTGAACCTTTGGAATTCTCTGCCCTGGAGGACTGTGTGGGGGTGGGGGGGGGGGGGAATATCAGTCAATGGGTTCATTTTGAACAGAGATTGATAGATTTCCTGACATTAAGGGACTCGAGGGATATGGGGATTGTGCAGGAAAATGGTGTTGACGTAGATGATCAGCCATGACCTTAATGAATGGTGGGGCAGTCTTGAAGGGCCAATTGGCCTACTCCTAATAAATTGGGATGCCATGTCACATCTGTACAAGTCGTTGGTGAGACCACACTTGTGTGCAGTTCTGGTCACCCACATATAGGAAAGATGTCATTAAGCTGGAAAGTATGCAGAAAAGATTGACGAGGCCGTTACTGGGACTGGAGGGCTTGAGTTATAAGAAGAGACTGGATAGGCTGGGAATTTTTTCCTGGAGAATAGGAAGCTGAGGGGTGACATTATAGAGGTTTAAAAAATGATGAAGGGTATAGATAGGGTGGATGGTCACAGTATTTTTCCCAGAGCAGGGGAGTTTAAAACTAGAGGGCATAGCTTTAAGTTGAGAGAAGAAAGATTTGAAAGGGACCTGAGGGGAAACTTTTTCACACAGAAGGTGGTAGGTATGTGGAGTGTGTTGCCAAAGGAGGTGGTTGAGGTGGGTAATGTTTAAAAGACATGTGGGCAGGTTCATGGATAGATAAGGCTTAGAGGGATATGGGCCAAATGCAAGCACGTGGGACTAGTTCAGATAGATAACTTAGTTGGCACGGACAAATTGGGTCAAAGAACATGTTTGCATGCTGACTATCTCTATGACTCCAATTCTTATGTTTTATGTAGATGAGGGGGAAGTAGTGGATGTGATGTACCTGGAATTTCAGAAGGCCTTCAATAAGGTGTCACACAAAAGGTTAACAGAATTAAATCACATTGACTGACTGGTGAGGAGTGAGGATTGGCTAACGGAGAATAGGAATGAACAAGTCATTTTGGGTTGGGAACTGTGACCTGAGCAACGTTGGATCCCAGCTGTTTGCAATTTAGATTGATAACTTAGATGAGTGGACCAAGTGTAGTATATCTAAAGATAGTGTTTGCCCTTGCTGAGGTATCCAGTTCTACAAACCACATGCAAAGTAAGGGTGTGCCAATTAAGTTCAAATTTATTGTCATAAGCATACATACCCAGGGTAGAATGCCATGAAAATTAGCTTTTTGCAGCAGCAGCACAGTACATTGCAAACATGACAAACATAAATGACATAAACTTAAATTAACATAAATTATACATAACTTACACAACAAAATAAAAAAAGGAAAAATAATAACCTTAGTACAAGTTGAGGGAAATGTAGTCTGAGGTAGTATTGGGGTTTTTTAGGTCAGTCAAGAATCTGATGGTAGTGGGGAAGAAGCTGTTGTTGAATCTTGAGATGTGGGTCTTCAGGCTCCTGTGCCTCCTACCTGATGGCAGCATCGAGATGAGGGCATGGCCCGGATGGTGAGGGTCCTTAGTGATGGACGTTGCCTTCCTGAGACATCGCCTCTTGTAAATGTGGGAAGAGCTGTAACGGCGATAGAACTGGCTGAGTCCACCACTCTCTGTAGCCTCTTGCATTCTGGCTTAGGTGCAATCAGGAGTGAGATGAAAAGAAATTTCCTCACCCAGCTCTAACAATGGGTCTCCAACCTGAAACAACAACTCTGCTTCTGTCTCCACAGATGCTGCCTGACCTGCTGAGTGCTTCCAGCATTTTCTGTTTTTATTTCAGATTTCCAGCACCTGCAGCTTTTTTGATTTTTACGTCATATACACCAGTTTACTGATGATGCAAATTATATCCAGCTGGGATGAGAATGTAACTGGTATTTTGTGTAGGTTGCTGGTCTTTGTAGCTAAAGGAGGATATATTTGCGAGAAAGGGAGCATAATTAAGGATCACCATATTGATGCCTGGGATTGAGTTATGTTGAGTGAGTAGAGATCAAATAGACTGGGCCTATACATTTGTGAGTTTAGAAGAATGAGAGGTGATCTCATAGAAGTATAAAAAATTATCAGGAGACTTGACAGGGTAGATGCAGGGATAAGACCAAAAGATACAGGAGCTGAATTAGGCCATTTGGCCCATTGAGTCTGCTCCACCATCCAATTATGGCTGATATTTTTCAATCCTATTCTTCTGCCTTCTCCCCGTAACCCTTAACCCCCTTACCAATCAAGAATCTATCAATATCTGTCTGAGATACACACAATCACCTGGACTCCACAGCCCTCTGTGGCAATGAATTCTACAGATTCACCAGCCTCTGGCTGAAGAAATTCCTCCTCATCTCAGTTTTAAAGGGACGTCCCTTTATTCTGAGGCTGTGCCCTTGAATCCTAGATTTTCCTACTAATGGGACCATCCTCTCCAGGTCCACTTGGATAATGTTTCCTTTGGCTGAGATGTTTAGATGGTAATGCAAGGTTCAGTGTCTCATAAGAGATGGCTACTTAGGACCATCTTAAGAAGAAATGTCTTCACCCAGAGGCGAATGAATTTTTGGAATGTTGCATAAGAGATCAGTCACTGAGCAGTGAAACAGGATGTCAGGCTCTGAATGGTCTACCCCTGCTTTTGTTGCTATGTTCTCCCACTGCTGCCCGAGGATGTCCTGAGCACAAGTGAGTAGAGGCCAAGTCTCCTTTCCAACCTCTTGACCATGATGCTCATGCCACACCTGAAACTCAGGGAGCCAGTCCACCCCGTGCGCTGTGACCACCTCCTTCAAATGTCTGTGCACCCTGGTAGTACTTCTGTCACCAGTTGTAGACAGACAAAGTCAACTTCTCCCTAAGGCCCAGTCAGTGTTTACCAGTTTTACTTGGAGTGGGTGGCACCCAAAATTGGACCCCATGAAGCAAAGGGATGATAAAAACCTGTTTGAACACATAAATCTTGATAGCAGTGTCGCAGCATAGAGTTTGTGTCAGCCTGCACTGTGTCATGGGTTAATCACACCTCCTGATCCCAGTAACATCTTGCTTTTCATTGGATAGTTGGAAATGGTGTGGGAGTGGTGTCCAGTTGGCCTCTCCTGCATTTGATTTGCATTTGACGGTCTGTAGCCATGTCAGGGGTTGTGGTCTGTACAGGGCCTGAAGCAACAAGAAGCCCACTTCATCACACCCTGTCCTTAGCACTTCACCTGATGACAGCTCTGGCTCCCAAGTGAAACAAGCAGGTTGCTGAGTTGCTCAGACAGATTAAGATACTGTTGGAATGCAGGGAATAAATTAGGAATGGAGTGAGTGTGGCCAGATGGTGTTGGGCTACTCCGGAGTCTAGGTGGGTGGCAAAAGAATCAAAGGGGAGTTGCTGGGCATGTGAGGGAGAGGGGTAATTTTAGGAGCAAGCATGGCCTCTAATGGGCTGAATGGCCTTATTCTGTGACGTAATAAGTTAGTAAATGAGTCAAGGCAGGGAGAAGCTTCACCAAGCTTTCCGAAGGGGGCATTATATGTCATGGGTAAAGTTGTTTACAGACTGACTGGAGCCTTGGAACCATGCAGACTGATAGGTGGAGTAGCCTGCTTCACTCCATGTTTTCTCACACTCTTACATTGGTGTCTGTGTTGCCTCTCTCTGTCATGTACCACCCCATTCTAAGGGTCCTGGGAGGTTACCTGTTCAGCCCATTAAGTCTATACAAGCTCACAGAGCATTATCAATTGTCGTTAATTTTCCCTGCAACTTATTCTCCCCGCACTCCTCCCGGATCCTCACCAACACACTAGGGGCAATTTCCAGTGGCCAATTAACCTACCAACCCATACGCCTTTGGTATGTGGGAGGAAACCAGAGCATCCAGTGGAAACCCACGTTGTCACAGGGAGAACACATGAACTTCACACAGACAGCACCCAAGGTCAGGATTGAACCCAAGTCTCTGGAGCTGTGAAGCAGTCGCTCTACTAGCTGCACCACTATGCTGTCCAGTAGATGCACATTGAAAAACTCTGAACTGAAAGAATTGTTTGCAGCACATTAATCCTCTGCCTTGTAAAATGGCTGGAGTTACTAGGTGTGGAGTGGTCTAACCCCATGTTGCATACAAATAACCTAAAAAACTTAAGAATGTCACAGTAACCCCTCATGCACCATTGCATTTTTTTTTTATGCATGAAGTTTACTAAATGGGAATCTTGGAAAGTATTTCCCAATGTTGACAATTCCCAGAGATTCCCCTGATAATTCCTCTGATATAAATAGGACAGACATATGACAAGGTTTCTCCAAATTCAGACAAAGTTACTGCTGTCCCTCCAGCTGTGCAGTATTCAACATGAGTGTGTCAGGGGACCCCCACCTCACTATCATCTACTGCACTCATGTTTTCACTCTGCAAAGATTGATTCTGTAAAGTGAGCCTTTGTAACCCTAACCCATGGGACCAGGTACTTGACCAGAACAAATAGCCAAGTCTATGAACATTCACAGTTTAAAATTATTCTCGGGATATGAGCTACTCTGACATTTATTGGCCAACACTTCCTTCCCTGAGGGCAGTGAGAGTGAACCACACATCATGGGACTGAAGCCAACTGGAGGCCAGATCCTCTCAGAATGACGAGTTCCCTTCCCTGATTGACATGGCTGAAAACTGGCAAATTTCATGGTTGATTTTTGGTATTGACATAGGATAACAAAGGAAATTGAGCATAGAAACAGGCTGTTTGGCCCAGCCCGTCTGTGTCAGCAGTTATGCTCTACTTGAGGCACCTCTTGAATTTGCTCTCCTAAATCTAAATTTCAGGTAAGTTTTGAAATTACTTTCCATACTTTCCATGGCTGGATTTGGTCCCACAACCTCTGTGCTGCTTGGCTATTCAATAACCACAAGGCTACCCAATGAGAGGGTGTACAAACAAATGTAGTAAATAAATCCTGCCCTACCATTTGGTTGTTCATGTCCCAGGAACCAATATTTGGAAAATAAATTCTGAGTAACTCCTTTTAAACCACAGGTGTGAGACATGAACAAGAACTGGAATCCAGGGAGAATCCAGGGAGATCTGGCTAATTAGGTACACAATTGGCTTCATGGTAGGAAGCAGAGGGTGATGGTGGAAAGTTGTTTCTCGGACTGGAGGCCCATGGCTATTGGTATGCGTCAGGGCTCAGTGCTAGGCCCATTGTTATTTGTCATCTATATCAATGATTTGGATGAGAATGTACAAGGCATGGTTAGTAGGTTTGCAGATGACACTAAAATAGATAGTGTCATTTTCAGTGCAGCAGGTTAAAAAAAATTTCAGGGAGATCTTGATCAGCTGGGTAAGTGGACCAAGGAATGACAAATGGAGTTTAATTCAGATAGTGCAAGGTGTTGGAAGGTCAAATCAAGGTTGGACTTTCACAGTAAATGGTAAGGCCTGGGAAATGTTGTAGAACAGAAGGACCTTGGAGTTCAGGTACATGGTTCCCTAAAAGTGGAGTCACAGGTAGACAGGGTGGTGATGAAGGCATTTGGCATGCTGGCCTTCACCAGTCATGGTGTTGGGTACAGAAGTTGGGAGGTTATGATGCGGTTGTACAAGGCGCTGGTGAGGCCGCGCTCGGAATATTGTGTTCAGTTTTGGTCACCCTGCTGTAAGAAAGATGTCATTAAACTGAAAAGAGTGCAAAAAAGATTGACAAGGATGCTGCCAGGATTGAGGGACTGAATTAGAGGGAGAGGTTGGACAGGCTAGGACTTTTTTTCCTTAGAGCATAGGAGACTGGGAGGTGATGTTATAGAGGTGTATAAAATCATGATGGGCGTAGATAGAGTGAATGCACTCAGCCTTTTTCCCAGGATTTGGGAATCAAGAACTAAAGGGCATAGGTTTAAGATGAGAGGGGAAAATTTAGCAGGAAATTGTGGGGCAACTTTTTTTACACAGAGGTGTAGTATGTATGTGGAATGAGCTGCCAGAGGAAGTGGTTGAGGCAGATACAATAACAACTTTTAAAAGACATTTGGACAGGTACATGGATAGAAAAGGTTTAGAAGGATATGTACCAAACATGGGCAAGTGGGATTAGCTTGGATGGGCATCTTGGTCGGCATGGACCAGCTGGGCCAATAGGCCTGCTTCCTTACTGTATGACTCTATGTCCCTATGACCCTCTGGAAGAGAGAATCAATTTGCTCTTGTGTCTTCCCACCAGCTAATCTGGGTTTTGTGGAGTAGGGCAGAAATTGTGGCGGCTTTGATGAATCAGAATGCCCCTTGAACTTTAACAGGAACTGGGCTCAGGGGTGGTGGATCCAATTCAGAGGTCCAAATCGTTAAAGCCCTACTCCAGTCTTGAGCGCCAAATTAATGTAGCACTGGGGGGTGGGGGGGGGGGGGGAATGCTACACTACAGGAGCTGCTGAGACCCTGAACTGAAGTCCCATCTGCACTCTCAGGTCCCATAGCACTAACAGCAGACAGCAGTTGACTTCCCCAAGTATTCTAGCCAATATTTATCTTCCAACCAACATTATTTATCTCATTTATATTTCCTTGCTGTATGTAGTTTGGTTGCTGGTTTTTTGCTTTATAACCGGGGCAGCACAGTGATACAGCTAGTCGAGCTACTGCCTCACAGATCCAGTGACCTGGATTTAATCCTGACCTTGGGTGTTGTCTGTGTGGGAGTTTGCATGTTCTCCCTATGACCACTTGGGTTTCCTCTGGGTTCTCCAATTTCCTCCCACATCCCAAAGATGTGCGGGTTGGTAGGTTAGTTGGCTGTTGTAAATTATCCCTAGTGTGTGGGTGAGTGGTGGAATCTGAGGAGAGTTGATGGGAGTGTGGGAGAATAGGTTACAGGGACTATTACTGAGAGGATGGAATTATGTCTGTGAGCCAGCATATACTTGACTGGCTGAATGCCTCCTTTATGTCATAAAGAAAAATGGAAATAGTAACTCCACTTAAATTGTTTGCAGTAGCTTTTTAAGTGGGTGGATGTGAATATTGGACAGCAGGATCCCAATTTCCTGTTGGGCATTTTGCGTTAACTGCCAATGTCAATTCCACCTTCCCTTACTTTGCCATTCAGAGACTGGCATATGGAACACTAGTAGTAATTAGCACCTTCCTCAACCACAGAATATCCCAAGGTGCTTTGGAGCCAATTAAGTCAGTGTTGCAATGCAGGCAACTAATTAGCTCAGGGAATTGAAGAGCTGGTTGGGAAACTGGCCGAGCATGTGTAGGCAGGGAGTACAGGTAAAGGGCAGTTGCTCAAGTTGGCAAGTTGTGACTAGTGGTGTTCCGCAAGGATCTGTATTGGGGCCGCAACTATTCAGTGTTTATAAACTGCTTAGAAGATGGAAGAGAGTCACATTTCCAAATTTTGCCCATGACACCAAGATTGCAGCATTTTAGCAATGTAAATGTAAGCATTAAATTACAAGGAGGTGTTAATGCAAAGGGGCTGAACTGTGACAAATGGATTTCCTTGTTGACAATTGCGATGTCGTCTACCTTTGACTTACAAAGAATGGAACAGAGTACTTCTTAAACAGCGAAAGCTGGAAGTAGTGGAGGTCCAAGGGGTCTTAGGTTTCCCATGCACAGGGTTCATTAAAATGTCATGGATAGGTGCAGAAAATAACCAACAAGCTGGCTGGAAAGTTATGCTACAGTTATACCAATCTCTGGTTCAGTAAACCACAGCTAGGCTCAGAGGAAGAGTAACATCGTTGCCTAGAATGCTACAAATTCCCCAAGTTAAATTATGAGGAGAGGTTCCATAAACTAGGGTTGTATATCCTGGGATTTAGAAGGTTAAGTAACGATTTGATTGAAATTTTCAAAATATTCGTGGGAAAGATGGTAAGAAACCATTTCCGCTGGTCGGGGAGCTTCGAGCCAGGTCTTCCAGGAATGAAGTTGGGAAATTTTTCTACACACCAGAGGGTGGATACAATTTGGAACATTTTTCCACAGATGCCAGATGCACTTAGGTCAATTGTTAATTTTAAAGCCATGATTAATAGGTTTCCACTGTTAATGAATATGGGAAAAGGCAGTTAGATCAGAGGTACTCATGATTCCTTAGATTAGTGGAGCAGGCTTGAGTAGGTTTCCTCTCATGGATACCGGCATTGCAAGATTCCACAAACAGCAACGTGAGAATAACTGGATAATCTCCTCTCAGTGATGATGTTTATGAAATTGGCATTGACCTGGACAATTTGAGGAGAAATTGTACCACATGATCATTGCATTTGAAGGACTGACAGATCTTTGGTTTAATAGCTGAGGTGAAAGGCAGCATCGCTGACAGTGCAGCACTCCCTCAACACCAGCCTGGTCTTTCTGCTCAAGTTTTTGGATGGGATCAAGAAGTGACATCATTCTGACTCAGGGGTCAGTGAGCGAGCCCGGAACTACAGGCGACAGCCAAGTCCCACTTGTGTGCTGAGCTTTCTCAGCAACCAGGGGATGTGGGTAGTCGCTGGAATGATGAGTCCCGTTTAGGTGCAGGTCCACTGGGAGAACCATTGGAACTGAAAGTCTCCGACCTCTTCCTCGGAACAAGCTGACTTGGAAAACAAACAAATATTGGAAGAAAGCTGGCTTTAGCAAGTAAACACCTCAGGACTGTCTGCTCAAAATGACTCACTTACTTCCCCCTTGTTATGTCAGTTCAACTGGGAAAGTGTAGCACCAGTGGAATGGAAACTTGCCCAGACCCAGTTCACATTACAGCACTCGTGGATGCCAGTTGTGGTGAAATCTGTCAAAGTGAAGGACTTGTGTTTCCATTGCACTGTTAACCCCACAAAACCTCTTGAGGTGCTTGACGGCAGGAATTACCCGATACCGAGCTGTGTGAGGGGATCTAAGGACAAAGAGGAGACAAAAGTGGGAAGGCAGAGAATTAAGGAGAGTCACAGCCAGAGATAGTGTCAAAAAAAACTGGCAATGTTTTAGTGTCTAAAATTGGAGGTGAGCAGACAGATCAGAGATAGGGAGGGGTGAATCCATGGAGAGTTTTGAACACAAGCTAGGAAAATTCTGAAATGGTGTGGGAGTTGATTGAGGTCAGCAATCACAGGAGTACTTGATGAATGGCATTAGCTGGGGGCTTTGGTATGGACAGCATAGTCTAAACCAATGGAGGGGTGGTCAGAAAATGGGAGGCCCATCAAGGGTCCAGCCTGGAGCTAACATCACAGAAGGGAACATTAACCCCATTGGTGTGAGCTTTGTCTGAACCCAAGTCAGTAAGACAAATAGCCAGTGTTGTTCGTGGAGAAATGTTACTGAAATATTCACTCTGGGATGTGTGGCCTGAGTATGGGCTCACTACCTTCATGCTCCGGAGCAGCATGTTACAAAGTTCTATAGGTGTATGGTGGAGAGCATTCTGACTGGTATGGAGTCTCCAATGCACAGAATCGCAAGAGACTGCAGAAGGTTATAGACTCAGTCAGCATGGGCACAACCCTCCCCACCATCGGGGGCATCTTCAGGAGGTGGTGCCTCTAGAAGGTGGCATCCATCGCTAAGAATAAGATAAGATATCTTTATTAGTCACATACATCAAAACACGCAGTGAAATACATCTTTTGCGTAGAGTGTTCTGGGGGCATCCTGCAAGTGTCGCCACACTTCCAGTACCAACATAGCATGCCCACAACTTCCTAACCCGGATGTCTTTCGAATGTGGGAGGAAACCGGACCACCCAGAGGAAACCCACACAGACACGGGGAGAATGTAAAAACTCCTTACAGACAGCGGCCTGAATTGAACCCAGCTCACTGGCGCTGTAATAGCGTGACATTAACCACTACACTACCGTACCAAGGACCGTCACCATCCAGGACATGCTCTCTTCTCATTACTACCATCAGGGAGAAGGTATAGGAGCCTGAAGACCCACACTCAATGATTTAGAAACAGCTTCTTCCCCTCCACCATCAGATTTCTGAATGGTCCATGAACCCATGAACACTACCTCATTATTCCTTTTTTTGCACTATTTATTTATTTTTGTAATTTATAGTAACTTTGCACTGTACTACTGCCTCAGAGCAACACATTTCATGTCATCTAAGTCAGTGATAATAAATCTGATTCTAATTCTGATTCTGATTCTCTGATTCTGATTCTGATTCTGATGTGGAGCAAATGCAGTACCCCAGAGATTCATTCCTGGAGATTGCAGGGGATTCCTGGAGGGTTTGTTACCCTAATTCATAAACATATCACAGACATGGTAGTGTAGTGGTTAACGTAACACTATTACAGCACCAGTGACCCAGGTTCAATTCCGGCCACTGTCTGTACGTTCTCCCCATGACTGCGTGGGATTCCTCCGGGTGCTCCGGTTTCCTCCCACGTTCCAAAGACATAAAGGTTAGGAAGTTGTGGGCATGCTATGTTGGCGCCGGAAGCATGGCGACATTTATGGGCTGCCCCCAGAACACTCTGCGCAAAAGATGCATTTCACTGTGTGTTTTGATGTATGTGTGACTAATAAAGATATCTTATCATCCCACAGGTTTAAAAGAGATTGTCTGTGTGATCATTCAGTTCCACCTACTTGAGTTACAAATCTCAGACCTCCCAGGGCATATGTGTGCATGGTCCTATTGTACAATCTTTGAGCTCAATTATAAAATAACAGAAATTGCTAGGGCAGGTTCCTAGAGGCACAGAGTCATACAGCATGGAAATAGGTCCTTTGACCCACTGTGTGCATGCCAGCCATTAGTTACCTATCTAAACTAATTCCATTTATCAACAGTTGATCCATAACATTCTATGCCATGGTGTTTCAAGCGGTCATCTAAATACTTCTTGAAAGTTGTGAGGGTATCTGTCTCCACCACCCCCTCAGGCAGTGAGTTCCAGATTCTAACAACCATCTTAGAGAAAAGGTTCTTCCTCAAGTCCCCTCTGAATCTCCCACACCTTACCTTAAACCTATGCCCTCTGTTTGTAGGTACCTCTGCCAAGAACACAAGACAATAGCAGGAGGAGTTGGCCACTCAGCCCTTCAAGTCGGCCCTTCCGTTCGATATAACCATGCCTGATCTACCCCATGCCTTAACTCCCCTTCCGTGCCAGTTCCCCATAGCCCTCTATTCCTCAATTTTTCAAATATTTATCTATGTCCACCTTAAATATATTTAATGATCCGGCCTCCACCACCTTCAGGGGCAGAGAATTCCAGAGATTCACCGCCCTCTGAGAGAAGAAATGTCTACGCACCTCAGTTTTAAATGTCTAGTTTCTTCTCTTGTAACTACATCCCCTTGTTCATGAAAGCATCCCAACATCTATCGTGTCAAGCCTCCTTAGGATCTCATACATTTGAATAAGGTCACCCCTCATTCTTCTAAACTCCAAGGAATATCGTCCGTAACTGTCCCTAATTGATATATTAACCCATTCATTCCAGGAGTTAGCTTGAAGAATTTCTGTTGAACTGTCTCCAATGCTACCATATCTTTTTTTAGGTAAGGGGACCAAAAATGTGCAAAATATTCCCAGTGTGGCCTCACCCACACTCTGTTCAACTGGAACAAAACCTCCCTATTCTTAAAATCCAACCTCTTTGCAACAAAGCCCTTCTTAACTACTTAAATCATAGAGTCATAGAAAGGTACAGGTACAGTGCAGAAATGGGTCCTTCAGCTTATCATGTCCATGACAACCCTTTTTGCCCATCTACACTAATCCCATTTGCCTTCATTAGGACCTTGCCTATTTAAGTGCCTGCCTAAATTTCTCTTAAATATAGTAACTGTATGTGATTCCACCACTTTCTCTGGCAGCATGTTAAAGATATCTATCTCCCTCTGAGGTGTAAAAAAACTTACTTCTCAGATCCCCTTTAAAACTCCTTCCTTTCGCCTTAAACCTATGCCCTCTTGTTTTTGATAAATATTCTGACTATCTATGCCTCTCATAATCTCATATGCCTCTACCAGGCCACCACTTGGTGTCTTTTGCTCCAGAGAAAACAAGCCCAGCCTATTCAATCTCTCCCCATAACTGAAGTCCTCCAATCCAGACAACATCCTGGTGAGTCTCCTCTGTACTCCCTCCAACGCAAACAATTCTTATAGTGCGGCGACCAGAAATGCACACAATATTCCAAGTGCAGCCTAACCAGTGTTTAAGTTGCAATACAACATCCCAGCTATGTCCCAACCTATGAAGGCAAGCATGCCATATCTTCATCACCCTTCTTCACCACCCTATTGACGTGTGTTGCCACTTTCAGTGAACTATGGACCTGGACTCCTAGATCTCTCTGTTCATCAACATTCATTAGTGCCCTACCATTTACTGTAAATGTCCTGCCCCTGTTTGACTTCCCAAAATTACTCACATATGTAGAATGTCAGGCTTAAATTCCATCTGCCAAAGCTCTGCCCAGCTTTCCATCTGATCTATCTATATCCTGTTGTAACCTTAGACAACCTTCCTTGCTATCACAACACCATCACAGTCACTTGTTGAACCTGCCTGCTAACCTTTTGTGATTCATGCACCAGAACACCTGGATATCTCTGAACTTCACTCACTTGCAGTCTCTCTCCATATAGATAATAATCCACATTTTGATTCTGCTTACCAAAGTGCATGACCTCACATTTCACCACATTAAACTACATTTGCCAGGATTTCACCCAATCACTCAATCTCTCTATATCCCATTGCAGAATCATAATGTCCTCATCACAACATGCCCTTCTACTTATTTTCATATCATTGGCAAACTTGGAAACCTTACATACTGTTCCCTCCTCCAGGTCATTAATGTAAAAAGTAAACAACTGAGGGCCAAGAACCAATACCGCAGGTACTCCACTAGTTACATCCCTCCAACCTGAAAAAAAACATTTATTCCTACCTCTGTTTTCAATGTGGCAGTCAGTTTTCAACCCATGTTAATACACTTCCTCCAATATCATGCACTTGCCTCTTATGTGGCACTTTGTCAAATGTTTTTTGGAAATCTAAATACACTACATCTACAGGTCCCCCCGTCAACTCTCCCTGTAACATCCTCAAAGAATTCAAACAAATTTGTCAAACATGATTTACCTTTCATAAAACTATGTTGACTAGGTTTGATTATATTCAGGTTTCCTAAATGATTAGTTATTTCATCTGATTATTGATTCTAGCATCTTGCCAATAATAGAGTCACATTGGCTGTTTTCCAATTTTCTGGTACCCTCCTGGAGTTCAGTGAGTTATGAAAGATTTCAACCAATGGGTCCACTATCACATCCTTTAAAGTCCTTGGGTGCAGACCATCTGGTACAGGTAATTTGTCTTAAGCCTAATGAGCTTTTCTAATACTTTATCCTTTGTGATTGGGAATTTTACAAGTTCATCCCTGTCATTTGAAATTCGCCCATCTGTTATCTTTGGGATATTTGAGGTGTCCTCCATGGTGAAGACTGATGCAAAAAGTTGATTTGACATGTCTGCTTTTTCCTTGTTTGCTGTTACTGATTCACCAACCTTGTTCTCTAGAGGTCTCACACCAACCTTGGCCGCCTTCTTCTATTTATATATCCACAGAAACTCTTCCTGTTTGTTTTGATATTAAGGGAGAAAGCTTCTTTCCATCCACCTTATCAATGCCCCTCATAATTTTGTATATCTCAATCAAATCCCCCATCAGCCTCCTCCAACACCAAGGTAAACAAACCCAGCCTAACCAGTTTGTCTTCACAATTAAAACATTCCTTTCCAGGCAACATCCTGATGAATCTCCTCTACACTTTCTCTTGTACAATCACATCTTCCCTTTTGTGTTGCAACCAGAACTGCACACAATACTCCATATGTGGCCTAACTAATGTTTTATATAGTTGTACTATAACTTCCTTGCTCATATACTCTATGCCCTGCCTAGTGAAGGCAAGTGTCTTATAAGCACTTTATCTACCTGCGCTATCAATTTTAGAGATACTTGGACTTGTGTACCAAGGCCCCTGTGTTCTACAATACTCTCTAGAACACTACAAATATCTTAGTCTTATTTGTTTTCCCAAAATGCTTCCACTCATATTTTCAGGATTAACTTCCCATCCTACCACTCTTCAATATTGATCTGTAGCTGAAGACCACTCTCCTCACTATCAACAAGATCTCCAAGTTTGATCTCATTAATGAACCTACTGATCATACCACTTATAAGCACATCCTGGTTGTTAATGTATATAACAAATAGCAAGGGCCCCAGCACCAATCCCTGTGGTAACCTACTGGTCACAGGCTTCCAATCACAAAAAATAACCTTCCTCCATCACCCTCTGCCCCCTTATCAGCAAGCCAATTTTGGGTTATCTTATGAGGAAGGTTGGACAGACTTGGCTTGTCTGCCAGCGTTTGTGAGAGGGTGAGGGATCTTGATTGAAAGGTAGAAGATCCTGCAGGGTCTTGACAGATGGATGTGAAAAGGATGTTTCCTCTTGTGGCAGAATGAAAAACAGAGATGAGGTGAAGTTTTTCTCTGAGGATGCTGAGTCTGTGGAACTCCCTCAAAGGCTGGTGGAATAGTCTTTCAGTATTTGCACCTTCTCTGTAACTGCAACATTATATTCTGCATTCTGTTTTACGTTTCTACTACCTCAAAGTAATTATGTATGGCATGATCTGTCTGGGTGGCATGCAAACAAAAGCTTTTCACTGTATCTTGGTATACGTGACAAAAATAAACCAGTTCCTCAGTGTACTTCTCATCCCAGTGGGTGAACGGTTACTGGGGTAGTTGAGGTCACCATCAGATCAAAAATGTTATTAAATTGTGGGACAGGCTTGAGGGGCTGAGTGAACTACTCTTGGTCCTGATTTGTATGTTCAAATGTTTGTTCATATAAGATTCATTTTTATCGATATTTAGGTCCCAGTTTAGACTCAAAGCCCCTGCTCAGCCAAGCAATTCAAGGATAGAACTATTGTCAAGATAATTTGTCCCAGAGCCCCTGTTACCAAGTACACCTTGAGAGAGAAGGATATGTAGAGGCTGATCACATCATACATGGGCTGCTGTGGCTAAAGTGGATGAAAGAAGACTTGAAGCTAAGCACTTTGCAACTAAGTGGGCTCTTTTTCAAAATTAGTCACTGTTGTGATGAAGGAAATGGGAGAGACAATCTTATCACGGGAAGCTTCCACAAGCTGGAAGAAAGAATGACCTGATGATTTCTTGGGAGTTAGCTGAGGGAGAAGTATCGAGCGGATAATAGGAGATCCTCTGCTTTCTGAAACATGTGAGACAGCAGGCAGCTCCTCAGTTAACAGTGCTTTTGCTTTTGATTGTACAATACCTCTCTGTACACCCCTCACCCTCCTCCCTTGGTCACCCCTCAACCCTCTCCCTCAGTCACCCTTCGTCCCCCCGTCCCTCAGTCCCCTCACAATCCTCCCTCAGTGCAGCCCTCATCCTCCTCATTCACCCCTCATCCCTCAGCACACCCCTTGTCCCCCTCTCAGCCTGTGGCCAAAGATACAGCAAGAATTTGTTCAGCTTTTGGTAAACCAACCTTAAACCAAGGTTGACTGAATTGACAAAAATCCCTATCCCAACATGCATGAGGGAACTCAGGACTTTTAAAAGAAACTTTTGAGGGGTCAGCAGTCGGGGGTTGTGTGGTGGGGGCCATTCTTAGACTAGCCCAAGGACATGAAGGGAATAGAGGGATATGGATCGTGTGCAGGCAGATGAAATTAGTGTAATTCAGAATCATGTTCGGCACAGACATTATGGGCAAAAGGGTCTGTTCCTGTGCTGTAATAGTCTATGTTCTAAATTGTGTTCTGGGTTGTATTGCTCTGAAAGTCTTAACTACTTTTACTCAAAGTCCTGCCTCCATTCAGTCAAAGCAGGTCACATCATCAGTTGGTAGAGCCCTTGTCTCTGTTCCTTCGGCCTTCTGGTCATGGATTTGGTCTGACTTATATCAGCTGGTTTAACCATTTCCCCCATTTAATCCACCTTCACAACATAAATGGCCCGTGGATCCTGGCCCTGGTTGCCCAATCCATTCCCTGATCATCCTGAACCCCTGCTTTTTCCTCCACCGTGAACCATCTTCTGAAGCCCCTGTCCCTTCACTCCTCCAGCTGCCCTTCTGACAAGTGGAGGAGTTAATGGACCTCTCGTTGCTCAGTATAACACCTCCTCTCGGCTTCCTCTACCCCCTCATTGCCTTCCCCATTTGACCATGTCAAGCTTCCAATGCTCCAGCATACATTCTGAACCTGCTCCTTTCCCTACAATTACTTCTCCCTCCCTCCATGACATCTCTGGGTTCACCTTTCTCCTGCTCCTTTACTCTTTCTTCACTTGAGCACTGACCACCCAGCTTCCATCCTGAACTGCAAGCTAATTGATATTCTTAACAGTTCTCTCTCCTTTTCCAATCTCTGCCACCCTTTTCCCAAGAAAGAACAACTTTTCATTTCAGTCCTTACAAAGTAGCTTTGAAGTTGTAGCAGCTTCCCAAAATTTGGGGCACCTCTGCCAACTTCCTGTCTGAAACCCACCACTCAGACTTTCATCCTGCCAAACCTGAAACAGCTCTGATCAAAGTCACACTGACATCTGGTGTTCTTTAAACATTCATTTTTGGGACCTGAATATTACTGGCAAGGCTAGCATTTATTGCCCATCCTTAACTGCCATTGAGAATGTGGTGGTGAGCTACTGTAGTCCGTGACCCTTCTCGGCCACGGTGCTGCTTTGGACAGGATCAACCACACTGTCCTCCCCCAGTACCTCTCCACCAGTGCTAGCTGGGTGGCCCACTCCACACTCACTCTCTTCCCATCCTTATCCAGCAACCACTTGCAATAGCTCCCGATAATGCAACAAAATCTCCACCTTTGTTTCTAAATCCATCCAGGGACTCATCACTTTTTAACTCTGTATTGTCTTTGAGATCTTTGTATTTTTGCAAACTTAGAGTCATAGAGAGATACAGCACAGAAACAGGCCCTTCGGCCCATTGAGTCCATACTGACCATCAACCACCAAGTTACACTAATCCCACATTGATCCTTTTTTTTATTCTCCCCATGTTCCCATCAACTCCTCCCAATTCTCCCACCACTCACCTGCACACAATTTTACAGTGGCCAATTAATCCACCAATCCACAATGCCTTTTGTTCACATGCCTAACAACATACTCCCAATACACATGCTCTTTAACAAGCTCTGTCCTGGGAAGAGATTACCAGGCAGGCAGAAGAAAAGTTTCAAGGATGTGCTCAAAGCATCCTTGAAGAAATGCAACCTCCCCACTGACACGGGGTAACCCCTGGCCCATGACTGCTCACAGTGGAGAAGGAACATCTGACACTGAGAACCTCAAATCTGTGCTTTGGGAGCACTCAGAAACCCTAGTCAATGGGGGAAGGAGCACGTCACATCTCAGACTACTGCCTGCCCCACCAAACTCCTCCTGCCCCATCGGCGGAGGAGACTGTGGGCCCCACATTGTCCTTGTCGTCACCTCAGAACATTTAGAATTGGAGTGGAAGCAAGATGCCTTTGAGCCCGAGGGATTGCCTAAGAATCTAGGAACAATAATCTTACACAGGAGGAGGCCAGTCAGCCCATCAGGGACCAATCCCATCAGTCCCATTCCCTCTCTCCTTATTTCCCACTACTCCTGCAGCTCATTCCCTCTCACAGACCCATCAATTACCCTTTGATTCTCTTATAATCCATACTCAGCATAATTTACAGTGGCCAATTAACCTATCTGCATGTCTTTTGGATGTGGGAGGAAACTGGAGCACCCGGAGGAAACCCACACAGTTACGAGGAGAAAGTGCAAACTCCACACAGACAGGTGAGGATTGAACCCAGGTCTCTGGCACAGTAAGGCAGTGGATCGATCAGCTGTGCCACTGTGCCACCCAAATGTCATTTCCACAAAACCTTTCCATTTCTATTGTGCTTAGTCCACACCAAAGAAGACATAGATGGAAGTGGTCTAGAGAACTCCAAGGTGTTTCTTCCCAATAGAACAAAGCATAATTAGGGCAATATCAAAGCCATGTACAAGGGCTGTGGAGGTTAGATCGCTGGGGATACTTATAGAGGAAGCCAATACATTTTTGAAAGATTGGGGAACGGGCACAGGAGTTGAGGCCTGAGACCGATCCACCACGATCAAATTGAATGGTGGGCAGGCTTGAGGGGCAGAGTTGCCCACTCCTGCTCCTATTTTCCTTTATTCTTCTGAATGGAATTGAACATTGCATCATCATCAGTGAAGATCCCCTTCTTTTGACCTCACTATGGAAGGAAGGTCACCAATTAAGCAGCTGAAGATGGATGGGCCCTGCTCTGAGGAACTCCTGCAGAGGTGTCCCGGAACTGGGATGACTGACCATCAACAACCACAACCATCTTCCTTTGAGTGAAGTTTGCCCTCAGTGATCTCTTGATTTCAATTGGCTCCTGTAACTTGGTCTCTAAAAATACTGACATTGCTTGCAATTTTTTGAAAATTTGAAACAATAATGAGATCGATAGATTTTTCTGTCAAATATTCTAATGGTATTTATATAGTATAGAATTTAGTACTTATGGAAGCAGGGTGGATAAATGGCAGAGGTTCAGATGAGCCCTGACCTAATAATGTGGCAGAAAATGTTACAAGGACTGAACGACCTGCCCTGTTCCTACTTTCTTAAGGATTATGATTAAGTTGTGATTGAGTGTAAGAAGCTGCGGAGAGTAGTGCACTCAGCCCAATACATCAGGGGCACATCCCTCCCCACTATCCGTAGTATCTACAGGAACTGCTGCCTCGAGAGGGAAACAGCCATCATCCGAGATCCCCACCACCCGGGCCATGCCATCTTCTCACAGCTACATTTGAGCAGGAGGTACAGAAGCCTGAAATCTCACACCACCAGGTTCAGGAACAACGCCTTCCCTTCAACCATTCAGTTCTTGAACCACCCGGCACAACCCTAATCACTACAGTTTAGCAAAACTATGACCACTTTGATCATTTTGCACTAAAAAGGACTTTGTTTTTTTTTTGTTTTTAAATGTGTTCTTTCTTGTAAAATCTGTGTATTATTTGTGCTTAATTTATACTTTTCTTGTGAATACTGCTTGTGGCTGTGATGCTGCTGCAAGTAAGTTTTTCATTGCACCTGTGCATACATGTAATTGTGCATATGACAATAAACTCGACTTTGATCAGAAGGATTTTTCTCCCTTGTGGTAATCAATGAATGGAACAGAACTCTGAACATGGTATCAACAAATGCTTTTATAATGGAGCTGGATAAAATGGCATGAGATTAAATATGCATATCTGAGTTCTGGTGATGTGTGAAATATCTTGGCAGCCCGCGATTGTGATATTGGTGAAAGCTGTCAGATCAGGGATGCTTTCAGTTCTGCTGGATGTACTTTAGGATGGGGCTCAGAGTGGACAGAGTCCAGGACAGAATAGTTTCATTTTTTTTGCCGCAGAAATGCCTTTAACGGTTTTAGCCTTGCCTCTGATTGAATTCCATCCTGTAGAGAACTGAGAAGGTGATTTTTGCCTTGCGCTTTTGGACACAACACATCAACCTGCTCCTCAGTGCGTCTGTCGCAGGAAGTGTACAATTACCAGTGAGCTGGCATGCTCCTGCTTTGGTGGAGGACTGACTAAATTCTTGATTCACAACAGAAGGAGTTGTCAGTTTGGTAGCCAAGTGAGGTGGAAAAGCCCATTCAGGGAAGACAGAATCTCTTTCTTTGATACCTTTGGCAGTCAATCAATGCTGTCAAACTTGGTAGAGATCAAATGAGCGTAGCACCACTTCATCCAGACCTCCTCCTGCAGAGTATGACAGTAAAGCCGTTTCTTCAGACATCACAATAATGTTTGATTTTAATTCATAAAAAGAATTACAAGAGGGTGAGAATGTGGGGGGTAGTGGTGTGGGAATAACCACTGTGATTCACTTAACCCTTTGGGAATATCCATGCTAGACAAGGACCAAAACAACACAGCCCAGCTCCGAACCTGGGACCATCCTGTTCTGTCTCTCAGCCTGTTGAGTCATTCGGGTTCCATAATTTTTTTATATGTGTGGTGAGTCTTCTATTCAAAGACTTTAACTTGGTTGCACTTTTGCCTCTGGGTCCAGGAGCCTATGTAATCCCTCCATGCAGATACCTGGGCTTTTGGTGTAGGATGCCGAACTTGAAATGTTATTGAACCAGTGACGGCACTTGGAGTTTGAGCATATCCTAAATAATGCATTTATTTTCTTCTCTTCCAGTAGGACTGTGATATCTCAGGCATACCAAACTCTATGGGGCAAAAGCTCTGGAGTGAGCCCAATCAGAAGGCTCAGCAGGCAGGATAATGTCTGCAGTCTGCCTACCCAGGTGATGCGGACATTTCCACATTAATATTCAGATGTTTCTACTTCTGGGAGTACCCAGCACCAAAAGCCACAAATAAGTCTGTCATTAGTAATTCCATTGGAGACTGAGGAGAAACCCTTGCACCCGGAGACATGGAGCTCACACCACATGGCGTAGACAAGGTAGGCACTTCGACAAAACTGGATAAATGCACAGGGGAGTGGGGGAATACTAATCCACTTATACAAAGCAAGCTGGGAGAAGGGTGGTTGAGCAAAAACACTGACAGAGACAGTGGCAGTAAATATCCTGCTTCTGCACCATTGCTCTATGTAGTCCCACACTGGGTAATTAATTTGTTTGAAGTATTGCATGAAAATTAAACTGATGATGTGGGTTCAAGAAATTACTGTGGTCTGTCTTAGAGTTCCAGTCTGGGACCTTCGCTCTGTCCTTTCAGGCAACCTGTGCACCCAATCTCCTTGTGTCTTACCATTTAGCCACTTACTCATCCTTAACCTTTGGAAGTTCCCCTCCCACAAATGTTGGCCAACTCTTTAAAACTGTAATTCTATTCCTATAATGACATTTCATACCAATGCCCTCTACCAATACCCCATTTCCACTCTAAAATCCTGTACCAGTATTGATAATCATACCGATATCAAGTGCCAGTATTATTAGTGTTACCTTTGTTAATGTCTTTGTGCACCATGTTTGCTTCTTCTCTCTAAAATACCTTGGAATAATTACAGGGGTAAAATGTTCTATAAAATATTACTGCTATTCAACACCTGCGCTCTGTCCGTAACCGTGATCTGCATCTCCCTGTTGCCACTCACTTCAACTCCCCCTCCCATGCTGTCACTGATATAACATCCTTGGCCTCCTCCACTGCCAGGAGAATTCCAAGTGTAAACCGGAGGAACAGCACCTCATTTTCCATCTTGGAACCTTGCAGCCTAACAGCGTGCACATTGAATCTCCCACTTTAAGTAATTGCCTCCCCCCACCTTCCCCATAACTCCCCCCCCCCCCCACAATGCTTCTCCTCTTCTTCCCTTTCCTAACCTCCTTTTTTTCTACCTTTCTCTTCCTTTCTCTCTTTACCTTTGACTCATCCCCTGGTGGATCTGCTCTCCCCTCCTCCCCCGCACCTGCCTATCACTACCTCTTACCTGCATCTACCTATCACCACCTTGTGCCCACCCCGCCTCCCCTCTTCTGTCCACCTATCACTGCTCTGCTTTTCACTCCTATATATTGGGCTTCCCCTTTTCCTACCTTCAGTCCTGAAGAAGGGGTCCTGACCCAAAATGTTGACCGCATGCTTTTCTCCACGGATGCTGCCTGGCCTGCTGAGTTCTTCTAGCATCATCGTGTTTTTCACCTAGATTCCAGCATCTGCAGTCCTTTGTTTCTCCAGTATTACTGCTATTCATAAACTGTTTACTTGTTCATATGAATAGCTACCACTTAATATGTCACCGTCTCATTCAGTCTTTAATAGATACCCGGTATTTGGGATTCTGAGGTACAAAGGCTGATTGTAATACCCCTTGATTTCTAGTGTTGATATATTTTACTTGACCAAGAAAACACACTAACGCCTCTACTTCCTCAGAAGGCTAAGGAAATTTGGCATGGCCCCGATGACTCTTACCAATTTTTATAGATGCACCATTGAAAGCATCCTATCCAGATGCATCACGGCTTGGTATGGCAACTGCTCTGCCTAAGACTGCAAGAAATTGCAGAGAGTTGTTAACACAGTCCAGTCTCTCATGCAAACCAACCTCCCCTCCATTGACTCTGTCTACACTTCCTGCTGCCTCATAATCAAGGACCTCTCCTGCCCCGGACATTCGCTCTTCTCACTCCTTCCATTGGGCAGAAGATACAGAAGCCTGAGAGGACATACCACCAGGCTCAAGAACAACTTCTATTCCATTGTTATACACTTAAGGATAAACTCTTAATCTCCCAATCTACCTTGTCATGGCCCTTACACTTCATTTGTCTACCTACACTGCACTTCCCCTGTTAATGTCACACTAAGTTCTGCATTCTGTTTTTTTTTCCTTTTGTACTACCTTGATGTATTTATGTATGGCATGATCTGCCTGGATGACATGAAAACAAAAGATTTTCACTGTATCTCGGTAAACGTGACAATGATAAACCAAACTGAGGAGCAAGTATCAATGAGTTACATAAACTCCATAAAACATTAGCTGTGGGTGAAGCTGTGAGAGTTAAATATACTCCATATCTAAAGAGATTACTAGATTTGGGTCAATTGGTTTTGTACAATAAAAGCATCTGCTTGTCAGCAGAGCAGTTATTAGTATACTGTGCCAGAATGGTGCAGTTCATTGGTACTTGTGCAAGGTATATCACCAGTGACACCATGTATCATGATTGGTACAATGTATTGGTAAAAGAGTAAAAAGATAATGGTGTTGGCATGGGATTCAGTACTGGTGTACACAAAATATTACTGGGGTGATATTTGTATGGTCATTGATCCTCGTACAGGGTTTTTGGCAAGATATAGAGCATTGGTATGAAGCTTCATTTATGCATAAGAGATCAGTTTCACCTCAGAATTTTGGGATTGCTATGAGGTTTTGAATTTATGATGGAATTTGATCAGTGAAAGTTTTTTTTTCCCAGGTTACTCTTGGGGCTGGATAGTAGGGATTACTGTGGGAGAGAAGATGCAAAGCGGGGGAGAGCAATGGTCAGAGGGAAGGTGGGGAGGGGTTGTCTGTACTTGGGAAGGAAGGAGGCGCTGAGTGGTTCAATGCAAGAGAGGGTGGGGGTGCACTGACTGAGAAGCAATTTGAGTTCTGGGAAGATCGAAAGGGCCAAGAAGATTGTGTAAAGTGGGGGCTTGAAGGCATTGGGGAAGGACACCAACAAGCACCTGTGTGGATATCCATGTAGCAGAGGTTGTGGTGGGCTCCCTTGTCACTAGACTGAGGTCTCACTCAGCAAAGACCATCTGTGGGTGGTGTGCAATGGTCAGCCCACACTGATAGAATTCAAACAAGGTCATGTCCCAGGCCTTGATATGAAGATCGGCAACTGGAATGTCGGGATCCTCAAGAACAACCCCAGCAGTAACAGATCTGAGCACTGATCTGCTTTCAGAGTCCAGGAACTTGGGCTGCTCTGTGAAGCATGATGGGCAGGAGGTGGCCAACTCATGGACCAAGGTGGTGGGCAAATTGAAAGAGGAACATTGTCCTCATGGGTTAGGTTTCATCATCAAGAATGAGTTGGTCACGGAGGTTTCAATGGTGGATGGAAAGAACCTACTTGCCTGTGATGCTGCTGCAAGCAAGTTTTTCACTGTACATGTACCTCACCGTACTTGTGCACATGACAATGAACTCAACTTGAAACAGCACGGGAGGTCCATGGATAGCCATGGAATGCATGGGTTCCTCAGTACTGGCAAAGACCACCTTACTGAGAGCCAAGGATGGAGGAGAGCTTAGAGTCATAGAGTTATACAGCACAGAAGAAGGCCCTTCACCCAACACATCAATGCCAACCACAGTGTCTACTTGAGCTAGTCCCTTGAGCCTGCATTTGGCCCATACCCCGCTAAACATTTCCTATCCATGTACCTGTCTAAATGTCTTTGAAACATTTGTAATTGTACCCACCTCTACCACTTCCTCTGGCAGCTCATGCCATATACCCACCACCCTCAGTGTGAAAATCTTGCCCCTCAGGTCCCTTGAAAATCATTTGCCTCTCACCTTAAAGTTATGCCCTCTAGTTTTAGACTCCCCTACTCTGGGAAAAAGACTGTGACCTTTCACCTTATCTATGCCCCTCATGGTTTTATATATCTCTATAAGGTCGCCTCTAAGCCTCCTTCACTCCAGAGAAAAAAGCTCCAGCCTATCCAGTATCTCCATATAACTCAAGCTCTCCAGTCCTAGTAAAATCCTTGTGAATCTTTCCTGCAGCCTTTCCAGCTTAATTACATATTTCCTATAGCCAGGCGACCAGAATTGCACATAATACTTCAAGTGTGGTCTCACCAACGACTTGTACATGACCTCCCAACTTCTATACTTAATGCCCTGACTGATGAATGCCAGTGTGCCAAATGCCTTCTTCACCACCCTGTTTACCTGTGTTGCCATGTCTGTCAATAGAAAAATTAGCAGGTGACTGGAGGAAAAGTTGCTCAAAGCTAATTTTCCTTGGGGAAGAGGACGCTTTACACTGACTCCTGGGAATTTCTGGTCTATGCCCATTCAAAGTGGAGAAGGAGCATTCAGATGGCATTGAGAACTTTGAGCCCAAACATGGTGAACACCGAAGTCCTGCATAAATGGTGAAAGGAGTGCAGCACCTCCCAAACTACTTCAAAGACAAGGCTGCACAGAATGGAAACAGGCCCTTCGGTCCACTGAATCCTTGCTGACGTCAACCACCCATTTACATTATTTCCAATTTATTCTTCCCAGCTCCCATCAACTCCCCTACTTCCCAGATTCTACCACTCAACTCCACACTAGGGACAACCTATAGTGGCCAATTAACCTACCAACCCGCACATCTTTGGGATGTGGGAGGAAACCAGAGCACTAGGGGGATCCTATGTGATCACAGGGAGAACATGCAAGCTCCATACATGGACACTACTGGAGGTCAGGATTGAACCTTGGTCCCTGGGGCTTTGAGGCAGCAGCTCTACCAGTTGTGACGTTGTGCCCTCCCTATTACTAATGAAGAATCTTGTGCTCCATCTGTGGTAGAGTCCACCACTCCCCCATTGGCGTCATTAGCCCCCTCGGAACCAGAATGAAAGCAAGTCATCCTCAATCATGAGGGACTGCTAAGAAGATGTTGCTACAGTGTGGGCATTGTGTTTCAGTGTTGTCACACACCACTTTTGCAATAAAATGTTTCATGAGTGAAAAAGGGGGAGAAGTGTAAACAAGCACATTCCCTACTACTTCCATGGTTGCAGCACTGTGAATCACCATTTATCCCACTGGATCCAGCTGGTGGGATTGGGACTTCAATATCTAGCTGACTGAGTCATTTTATCCTTTCCACACCCCCCAGGAACCATATTTCCTGTCTCACCCCATCATTCTGTTGAAGCAAGATGCTGAGTGCTTCTGGTGGTCTGGGTCAGGTCACCTTCTCCCTGGCCCACTCCTCACAAAGCCACTCTCCTTGTCGGTGGAGGAAACCACAGCAGTTCACTTCCCTGATGGTGAGGCTGCTGACCTCACTGCCAGTTTAAGCTGGATCCAGTGATGTCATTAATTGTTCAAATGGCACGTTCTGCTCAGAGCGCATTGACAGATGTTGCAAAATGGCATCGGGCTCTTTGATCAACTGCAGAGAGCATGCAGCGCACAGATGTTTAAGTCATCTGTTGGACAAGGGACGCTTAGCAACAGAGAAAAGGCGAACAAATCCCAACCAGTCCCCCATTTGTTGGTAAATCTCAAACCCCTCACCTACATTCGCTTCATTCCCTCCTCCGATGGCCTCTGTATTCCCTCAGGCTCATGACCCACCTGCTCCAAGTTATCCAGAAATTCATCTATTTCATCTTTGGAGGCTTAAACCAGCATTGTACCAGTCAGCTCTGTGGAAAAACATTGTAACCTTAGGTTGTGATGAGTCTGCAAAAGCTGTAATGGTCTTGTTGCTGGCCATCACTTCCAAATTTGGAAAGGAGCAAGGGTTACAATGATGAATTTCAGTCATTGCCAACCTTCTGCCACACAGCTGGGTGGCATCTCTTAAAGACACATTTCCCTTGGCAGCTGGACAGCAGCAGCACACACTGGCAGGGGCTAATGCCAGAAGTGGTGTGGGGGAGAGGAAACTCAGCAGGCCGGCCATACACTGCGGGCGGCAAGAAGTTGCTGACGTCCTCACTTACAGTGGTGAGGCAGCAGTGAGCAATGCCAGGAGACAGCAATAACCTCACCTCACAAAGTGTACCCTGGGGAGAGCTGCAGCATTCTAAAGCATTCCTCATGGTGTTGACACTACCTACACCACACACCCACCCACCTACAGACACACACACACAAACACATACACACACCCTCCCACCCACCCACACATACACACACAAACACACACACACTCACACACACACACATCCACACCCACCCACATGCACACACATCCACACCCACACACACTCTCTCACACACACACACACACACACACACACACACACACACACACACACACACACACACACACACACACACACACACACACTTTCAGTCGAGTTAGTCAGAACAAGGTTTCCCCTTAACAAATCCGTGCTGACAATCCCTGTCTTTCCAAGTGCAGATTAATCATGTCTATCAGATTTCCTTTCAATTTAGTTTCAATAATCTATCCTCCTCTTTCAGGTCTCACCTTTCCCAGAAACAGTCTCAGAGATCCAGAAACCTGCTGCACCATCTTGTCAGCCATATATCCATCTGACCCATCCTCCTGTTCCATAATGTAGTATGTAGCACTGTAAATAATGAAGTGGTTGCAAACTTAGAGCTCCTGATCTTTAATCTACCACTTAAGCTTTTTAAATTCAAGTTGCAGGATTTCATCCCTCATTTGACCCATGTCATTGACCAAATGAGAATCATATTCTCTGACTGTTTAGCCTTCCCCTTTAGAATGTCCTAAAACTGACCTGTGACATCCCTGACCCTGATACCAAGGAGGGAATGCACCATCCTGGATTTCTGTTTATGGTTGCAGAAGTGCCTGTCAATTCCGCTTACCATCAACTCTTCTACCACTGTTGCCCTTGGACTCTTGCTTCTCCCGCATTCTACAGCTAAGCCACTCACAGTGGAAGATTCACCTCCACTGTTTGCGGATACAGAAAAATGGTCCTGAGTGAGATGCACTCTGACTTCCTGCCTGCCTCTTTTCCTCTGTCGTGTGCTCACCCATTCTCTCTCCTAAAGCTGCAGGGTGAACACCTCTAAAAGTCATGCTGTCCACAAAAATCTCAGCCTCCGGCTGGCACTCAGGATCTGAAGCCCAGAGCTCAAGTTCAAACTGAATGCTCTTCCCGTAAAATGTGGATATCCAGACCGTAAGGAACATCTAGGAATTCCCACATGCTCCCAAGCCAAACAACACATCGGACTGAGCTCTCTGCCATACTTTTAATTTTAAAAAAGAGCCCCTTTACTTAAAAAGTAATCCAAGTTTGTTTATTTTATTTCAAAAATAAATTTTATTCCTAAAAATATACACAAGAAATACAAAAAACAGTGCATGGCTCTCTTTACCTTCAGGGTATCATTCAGTCTATACATTCACAGTGTTATTGGTTCTATACATTGTGAGTGTGAGCACATTCAGTGTGCAGAGCACTATTACCACTCATGTCGCCTCCTAGAATGAGAGGTTTATCTCCTTAATGGCTAGTGGCAGCAGGACCTTAGATTGCAGTCCTACCCCACAAAGCATTTGTATTGGCTGCACCAAGCTTCAGTGCATCCCTCAGCATGTACTCCTGCAGCCTGGAATGTGCCATTGACAGCATTCCCTTGTGAACATCTCATTGTACTGGAAGACCAACATGTTTCGGGCAGACCAAAGAGTGCCTTTCACAGGCCTAAAAAGTTATCCAAGTTTGTTGTGAGAGCCTGAGTTAACCAGAATTACTGATGAAATGTCACTCTGTATAGAAACAGGTCCTTGAGACACAGCGATGTTTGGGTTGAATGTGTCTGTTCGTATGTTTCCAAATACTCTGGGACTGCATCTGGACAGGCTGGAGCCCTGATACATTCCATAGTTTTGGTGAATTGTAAAACAATCACAGGGGGTCAGAAAAGAAAAGAGAAGTTTAATCAGTTGTCACAGTTTGTATAGTAACACAGTCCTTGTCCCTCATCTCATGTTAGGATACAATGTTTTGGTCAGGTTTGGGTATATGAGCCACTAATTGCCTGGACTGTACAGTCATCCAACTCAGTCATTGTAGGTATATTAGCCATGCTCTTGTAACTTTGAAACAGGAAATGTTGTGACAAGACAGAAACCTGATGGGAGGAGTTCAAAAATGGCATTCCAAGAAACCTTGGATCACCCCAAAATAAGAACTACTAAAAATAATCCTGGCTAATTCTAGTCATAATTAAGAAAGACATGGCTGAGGATAATATTCCACTGTAGAGATTTTTCCCCTTCAGGTTGGTGTGATGCAGAGTGAGCTGCACTCCATGTTTAACCCATGCTATAACAGTTCTGGGAGTATTTGACCGGGCAATGTAAGGGGAACTTTCCTCTGTGTCTGACCTATACTGTAACAAAAACAGAAAATGCTGGAAACACTCAGCAGGTCAGGCAGCATCTGTAGAGAAAGAAACAATCAATGTTTTGGGTCTGTGACCCTTCCCTTGTCACCAACCTTGAAGAAGTTGTCCCCGGACAGGATTTCCACCTGCCCCTTTTGCCTCAGCACCTGCAGTTTTTCTTATTATGTTCATAACTGTACTGTATCTGTCCTGGGAGTACTGTGGGACTAACGAAGGGGAGCGTTACTCTGTGAACTAAGATACTTACACGTCATAGTGCAGAGGGGACTTTGGTCTGATTCTAGCCTGTTCTGTACTTTTAATTTAGTCATTAGCTGGATAACACTGACAAGTCCAGCATTTACTGCCCCAACCCAACTGTCCTTCAGAAGGTGGTGATAAGCTGCCATGTTTATGAACTTCTGTACTCTGAGTCCCAGTACTTACTGGCTGGTCTAATGGTTGGTGTTGATGTTGGGGGATTCATTGATAATGCTATTGAATGGGTTGACCTCACCTGTTAGAGATGGTCACTACAGGTCATTTGTGTGACATCAACGGTACTTACCAATTATCCTCCCGGGTCTACGTATTTTCCAGGTCTTGCTGCAGGCAGACACAGGCTGATTCTTTATCTGAGGTGTGGTGAATGAAACTCAGCGTTATGCCCTCATCAGAAACAAACCCACTTCTGACCTTCTGATGAAAATGCTTGAGTCTAGCAGTCTGCCTTCACTGCACTGACCAAGTCTATAATGGCTGACTTGACCCACAGAAAGTTACCCAAACAAAGGGAAAATCTCCTTCCTCACCAATCCTTTGGTCGCAGATGTATCTGCCCACCCTAGGACTGGTTGGTGAGACCTCTACATAGTCCTTAGGGTGTGAACTTCACATGGAAGACATTCCATTGAGGCAGGAGATAGATTGTGAACAAAAGTGACAGATCAAAAATGGGTGTCTGTGCATGCCATGGGGCAACGGCAGCAGTGTGTATAAGTGTTCCCTGAAGCTACTATAGTGTCCACGGCATGGGCATCCCTTAGAAAATTGGTGCAAGCCTGTTGGTGATCCTATAATAAAGAATTTTCAGCTTTCTCTTGAGCTAACTTACCACAGAGACCCCCCCCCCCCCCCCCCCGTGATTGAAATAGCATCGTAACCATTATAGTTCAATTGAATGGCTGGCACAGAGCTTGTGACATGATGGTGATTTCACTGAACATCAAAGTCAAGGTATAGTGAGGGGAGTGGGGGTGTTGGTGCAGGGTCTGTCATTGGGAGGGATAGAAAATGGAGTGACTTGTGGTCACAATGAGGAAGGCAGATAAATGCAGGGAAACTCTCAGCAGGTCAGGCAGCATCTGTGGAGAGTGAAACAGAGCTAACAGTTCAGGTCAATGATCTTTTAATTCTCCCTCAATGGTTGCTGCTTGACCTCCCGAGTATTTCCATCATTCTCTGTTTTTATTTCAGACCTTTAAGATCTTCAGGTCTTTTGCTTATCAGATGTAGAAGGAAATGTTCAACCCCTTACTTATAGTCAGTCTCGCTTCCGAGCATTGTGACCTCCTCCACTTGAAACAATGCTTGGAGATTAGGCAGCCTGTCATTCGCTCATCATCTGCTGTTAAAACAAAGTCAGTGTAATAGTTAGGTCATGGACTCACCCTCTCCAACACTAACATACCATGACTTCAAGCTATGTCATCTATGAAATATACTGATGCCTGTTATCTAGGCTATTCTGACAGCACCACTCAAATCTGTGACCTCCACAAAGAAGGTAAAGGGCAACAAGCAGATGGAAGCAATACCACCTGCAGCTTCCCCTGCAAGCCATCCCAATCTGGAAACATATCACCAGTATTGTGTCTCTGTCTATATCCTCAAACTTCCTACTCAAGAGCACTGTGGGATCACCTTCACCAATACCTTCTCAAGGGCAATCAGAGATGGGCAATAAATACTGGTCTTGCCAGTAATGTACAGATCCAAGATAAGGTTGGTTGCCATGTGACACCAGGATGAACAAACAAATGGAAGAACGGCTATTAAAGTAACACCAAACAAGAAGTCCCACATGCCTGATCTTCCCTTCCTTTAATCCCACAGAACCTAGAATGATACAGCTCGAGGAAACCATTTATCCCCTGAGAATGTCAGAGCTTCAAAGAGCCTGCTAATTAGTTGCACCCCCCCCCCCCCCCCCCCATCCACTCCCCAACTCCCTGCAAGCCCCTCCTTCTCCCTGGTCAGTTAGGTCCCACCTATGAGCCTCATTTGCCTTGTCGAGAAATATCACAATGTAATACGAATGCAGTCAAATTCTCTGCAAAGCACCAAGCTCTGTTCTGCAAGCAACAGCAGCCATTTAAGCAATGCGAGAGCTCACAAATAGAAAAGGAAGGGTTGTCCAGTGAATCTGTTCTTTTGGCAGAATTAGTGAAGGGAGGAATGTTGACCAGGATGCCACAAAAATGCTACCCGCTCTCCTTCCAAGGTACCTTACACACGCACCTGAACAAGCAGATGGGACCTCTGTTTAATGGTTCATCTGACCATGCAGCTCCCCCCACCCCCACCCCCAACCACACCTGCTTGCCTTTATAACAACAGCATGGATTATAATATCGCAGCTCTGAGCTCGGACCCATTCTCCTCCCGTCCCTGCTGTTTGTGTATCTCTTTGTACATCTGTATTTATAACTAACCCTCTTTGGAAAGAACTGCAATTTCATACCCAACACAAACCAAGCTCACTAAGATGACACACCAGCTCAAGTCAAATATCAAGTACATATTTCTGAGAATTCCAGCCTCAAGAAACAGTCAAAATAAAATATTAGCATTTTTCAAAAACAGTCTGTGAAAAGGCAGACACAGAGGAATTCTGGCCAGTTAACCACCAGCCTAGACCCATTACCCACACAGTATAAACACAGCAGGCAAGATCAGGTTGCACTCCACTCTGGAAGTAGCCAAGCGGAAAGATCAGAGTAACTTTCTGGGGTTGGTGGGGTGGGCTGGGTGGCGATTGTGGGTGGGGGAGAGGTGGTTTCCTTAGCAAACAAAGTGCTGCCAACATGAGTAAATAAAATATGCAGCCCCCATTTGATCAAAGCCTTTAAACAAGTCTGCTTGGCACACGTTTTCCAGGGATACCTTATATTTCTCTTCTCAGGTGAATGCTACTGAATATTTCCAGAGACTAACAGGGCACAGAAGGCAGGAACTGTCTCGCCCACCAGCTCTTGGTCTGCACACAGCTTAATGCTCCTGCTTTGCCTCCAGGTTTGTTCTAAATTAGCTGATCTTACACCTGCAACGGAGGGCCAAAACTGCCAGAACTCCCTCTTTTGATCACAATCCTATGATTCTTGTCTACATGTGTGCATGTGCGCCTGACCTTGTCTGTGTGTATGTGTGTTTTGTATGTCTGGGTCCATGTGCATATGTTTTTGCAGACACATGAGAGTAAACAGGTGGATTTGTTGGTGAAAATGTGCACGAGTGTTTGCATGTGTGTGCACGTGTCTGTGCATGCATATATTTGCTTGTTTGTGTTTATAACTGAATTTGTTTAACAGTACAGTGTTTGTGTGTGTGTGTGTGTGTGTTTATTTGTGCATGTGAGTGCAGATATGTTTGAGTGCATGAATGTGGAGAAACTGAAAGAAGTATTTCACTATTCTCAACCAAGACACATCACGTTGAAAAATAAATGCTGCAAATCAAAGGAGATCATCTGTGTCTAGCGAAAGAAGGGATTTGATTAAAAGAAATGGCCTCTAACATCGTGAAGAATTGTGGTCAGCCTGAGGATTAGGGTTGCTTTAAAGACCAGTAAAAGGTGATAATGAAGGAGAAAGTAGAATATGAGGTTAAACTACTCGGGAAAATAAGACAGATAGTAGGGGCTTCTACAGGTATCTAGAAAGGAAGAGGCTGGTGTTGGTTCATTACCAGCTGATCCAGTGAGGGATAAGAAAATGGAAGAGACATTAAACAAATATTTTGTAGCTGCCTTCATGGTGAAAGACACTGAAATATATCAAAAATAATTGGAAGGAAGGGAGCAAATGGGAGGGGAAAATGGCCACACTGGAGAAAGAGAAATGGGTAAGGTCATGAGCCTGAAGGGTAACAGGTCCCTGGGCTGAAGGCTGACCAGCCAGGCTCCTTAAAGAAGTGGCTGCAGAGATGCCGGATGCTTTAGTTTCCAAGGTTCTGGAAAAGTTCCAGCAGACTGGAAAACCACAGAAAATGTAACACCACGATTCAGGAAAGGAAGGAGGGAGAAAGAAAGGGAAGTAAAGTCCAATCACTTGACATCTGTAATCGGGAAAATCCTGGAGGTCATTTTTAAGGAAGTTGTAACGCGACACTTGGAAAATCATGATATGATTAGGCTACATCAACGTGGTTTTATAAAAGGGAAACCGTGTTTGACAACATGTAACTAGTAACAATGACAGAGGGGAACCAAATGACATGGCATGCTTGGATTTCCAAAAGGCATTAGAATAATGTACAACATAAATGATTACACCACAAAGTATGATCCTTTGTCATTGAGGGTAATATAAAGGATATAAATAAATCAAAACAGATAGTAGCAGTAGATGGATCATCTATGGATTAGTAAGTAGTAAATAGGTGTCACAGGAATCAGTGCTGGGAACTCACCTGTTTACTATTTATATGTTAATGACAGCTGAAGTGAATGAGTGTATCTACTGTACATTTGAAGATGAAACAAAATAGGATGGAAAACAAATAGTTAGAAGGACACAGAGTCTGCCAAAGAAGGTAGGGACTTTTAGTGAATGGGAAAATACATGAAATGGGGTATAAAGTGAGATTAGAAAAAATAGAAAAGCGTGACATTATTTAAAAGATGGGGCACTATTAAATGTTGCTGTTCAGAGAGATCCGACAGTCCTTGTACAGTCCGTCCCCAGGTTACAAACACCCGATTTATAGACACTCCCTGCACATGATCGAGCACCCACAATATTATTAAATTCAAAAGTCCAATGTACATACACACGTTCATTCCTACAAACGGTAGAACTAGTTTCCTCTCTCTCTCCATTTTTAGGAATTGTTCCATATCAGTTATATGTGCTTCTGATGCCACTCATTGCGATACTGTGGAGGTATGGTTACCACAGAGAGATTTTTGTTTATTTTTTGACTTACGGACAAAATTAACTTAAGGATGCCTGTAAAAAAGAAACCTGTTTGTTACCCAGGGACGGTCTGTGTGTGAAACACAAAGTCAGCATACAGTTCAGCAAGTAATGAGCAAGATGAAAAGAACACTGGCATTTTTAGGTGCAGCAGTGTACTGGTTAAGTTAGTGGACCAGCAGCCAGAGTTTTGGTATTTGATCCAGAGATGCCAGTTCAAATTCCACCATGGCAGCAGGGGAATTTAAATTCAAATAATTAAGTAAATCTGAATTGTAAGAGAAAACCGTCACAGTAATGGAAACAAAGAAAGGACCGGATTGTTGAAAAACCCACCCAATATGGTTGAACCGTCTCCTCACTTCAGGGCAGTTAGGGATGGATGATAAATTCCAGCACAGCCAGTGATGTCCTCATCTCATTAATAAAGCTGCTAAAAGATTGAAGGAGGGATGGGGTAGAAAAGTAGGGAAGACTTCCTGCAGTTGCACAGGTCATTGGTGAGACCACATCTTGAGTCAGGCACAGTTTTAGTCTCTTTATTTAAGGAAGGAAGCTTGTGAATGTTGGCAGTTCTCTGCCACAAAGAGCTGAGGGTGCTGAATTGTTAAGTCTATCCATGTTTGAGGTGGAAGTTTGGATTCCAAGGCAATCACGGAATATGGGATAAGGCCAGGAAGTAGAGCTGAGGCCACTGATCTCATTCATCACGATATTACTGAATGCTGAGTGGCTCAGGGGTGTCCATGCATGTTTGGATTTCTGTGTGTATAAGCATGTTTGTGCAAGAATGTGTGAAGTATATTGTTTACACAATTATACAGTAATTCCATAATTTACAGATAGCCAACTTATGATTTTTTTTCTTAAGGGCCATTGGCTCTTTGTGGTACATCTTTGGTTTATGAACTATTTTTCCTTACAATCTCCATGCATACAACACACTATACTGAAATACCCATAACACATTTCACCCAGTCTTTTCAATTTACAAAATATTTTGTAAACATTGTTTTGTAAATTGAAAAACCACACATTTTCCTGGAATCATGGTTGTGTGTATTAATGTAGCATATATGTTTATTTGTTATTGTGTATATGTGGTGATTATGTGTATGTATGTGTGTGTGTTTGTAAATAGGTTTGGTTGCTAGTATGTATATGTTTCTGTGTGTGTGTGTGTGTGTGTGTGTGTGTGTAGAGATGTACTGTATGTGTGCCTGTGTCTATTTGTGCATGCGCATGATGCATGTGTCCCTATAAGTTACCACAGGAGATGTAACAGCTTGTTGAATGGTGGAGCAGGCTTGTGTGGCTGAATGGCCTGTTCCTGCTCCTATTTCTTATCATTGTTTGTGCTAGTATACATTTGTTCATGTATGTCTGCCTATGTGATTGTGTACTTCTGTGATTATGCATTTGTAGTTGCGTGTGTGCCTGTGATTTTGTGCTTGTATGTTTTTGCTCCTTGTTTGTACAAATGTACTTGTAAGTGTATGCATGCTGATATAACATGTATATGTGTGCAAGCTCATGTGTGAGTATGCACACTATGTTTGTATATGCAGGTGAATTTGTGTTTGTTTCTTTGTGCATGAATTGGTGTATGCGTGTACATGTGTTTACGTGTGTATGTGTGTGAGCATTTATAAGTGTGACACTAGGATAGGACTTATACTGCCTTGTACCTGTTGCACCATGTGATCACATAATGGCTGATCTGTGGACCCACTCTGTATACGTGCCTTTGCCCATATTCTTGATTAAATTGGTTAACAAAGTTTCACATTTAAATTAAGTGAATGGCAACAGCAATTTGGGGAAGAATATTCCAAACATCTGGCACTCATTGTGTCCAGTTTAGTCTCCACTACCTAATTATAACTGGTTGTTGGTGGGATCCTGCTGTGTGCAAATTACTTGCTGCATTGTAGGAGTGACTGCACTTTCTGAGAGTCTTTCTTTGTTCGTAAAGAGCTTTGGTTCATTCTGAGGTTGTGAAATTGATATAGAAATACATGACATTGATAAGCAGAGCAAGGATAAATGGAATATAATACAGACAAATTCACAGTGGCACATTTTAAAAGGTCAAATAATCGTAGGAAATACACGGCGAATGGTAGGGCCCTAGGAAGTGTTGATGAACAGAGGGACCTTGGGTACAAGTCCACAGTTCCCTGAAAGTAGCAGCACAGGTAGAGAGGGTTGTAAAGAAGGCATATGGAATGCTTGCCTTCATCAGCCATGGCACAGAATATAAAAGCTGGGATGTCATGTTGCAACTTTATAAAACATTGTTAGATAACACCTGAAATACTGTGTGGTTCGGGTCACCACACTATAGGAAGGATGTGATTACACTTGAGAAGATGCGGAGGATGTTCACCAGCATGCTTCCTGGATTGGAGCATTTCAATCAAAAGGATAGGCTGGGTTTGTTTCTCTTGGACTGGAGGCAGCTGAGGAGTGATGTGATGGAAGTGTACAAAATTATGAGGGGGGTAGGTAGTAAAAATGTTATTCCCATGCCGGGGATGTTTACAACATGAGGGCATAGGTTTAAGATAAGAGGTAGGAGGTTCGGAGGAGACCTGAGGGGGAAGAGTTTGAGGTTGATATCTGTAATGTGCTGCTGGAGGAGGTGGTGGAGGCAGGTACTCTCCCAACATTTAAGAAGCATCTTGACATGGACTTGAATCACCAAGGTATAGAACGCTATGGACCAGATGTGCGTCAATGGGATTAGTGTAGATAAGTACAATGGTCGGCATGAACGTGGTGGGCCAAAGGGTCTGTTTCTCTGCTGTGCAGCTCCATGAGTGTTCTTGTAAGTTTTTCATTGCATCTGTGTGTACACATACTTGTGCATATGATAATAAATGCGACTTTGACTTTGATTTTTGACTTTGTAACATGTGCACCAAGCACGGGCTGATTCTGTGATACCTCCGTCTTCAAGGCAGTTAAAGATTCAACTCAATGTTGGGGGAAATTGCACCTCATGTAAAGGGTCAAACTTGCACATTAACCTCGAATAAACTTTATTCTCTCTACACAGCCTGTTGCTGAAGTCACTTGGTCAAAATTGAACATTAAGAAGATGGAGGATGTTCTCAAGGGGTTGGGTGGATTGGGAGGAGAGAATTCTGCCTTCCACTACAATGGCTATCATCGGATTGTGTGGAACCATGGTTTTCATTTTCTCTCCAAGTCTGGAATATTCCTGGTGAACACTGGTTCCAGGGCTTTGATTGGCTCAATCAGAGGGACGAAGCTTTCTGTCACAAACATGAGATGCCAGAATAAAAGGCAACTTCTTATTGAGGCCAATTCAGTTGCCTGAGTGTGAGGGATTCACTGTGACGATATCACTTTCAGTGCTAAACCCATTTCCTACCAGATGGCAGACCATGAGCTTGCTTCTCCTCCCAGGTATGTTTGAATAAAGATCAATGCAACAGGCCAGGATTAAAGGGAGTCTTTATCACCATGTCTAGCAGTGGCTGGAGCCCTGTATGTGAATTCATCTAAATTTCAGGCAGTGGATTTTAAGCCAGATAATCATTTCACCTGTACCTTGTACAAGCAGTTCAGGCTGATCACATCAGCTTGGGATTTCTGAATGTGTTGCTGGAGAGGGAATTGTCCATTGCAGTAGTATTCCTTCCACCCTCATTCTCATCGAGATGGAAGTAAGGCATGAGAATGGTAGAACTAGGAACTGGAGTAGGTGACATGGCCCTTGACCCTTACCGCTGGTTAACAGTGTAACATACGTGAGATTGGAGGATTCTTCACAGCAAAACCTACAGTCTGATAAAGGCGTGAGCATTTCACAACCTACAGTCTGATGCAGTTGTGATACAGCAGAACTTACTGTCCGATACATTTTAAGAAGCAACGAGACATGGACTTAAATCACCAAGGTTTAGAACGCTATGGACAAGATGCGCGCCAATGGGATTAGTGTAGATAAGTACGATGGTCGGCATGAACATGGTGGGCCAAAGGGTCTGTTTCTCTGCTGTGCAGCTTGATGAGTGTTCTTCCTACAAAGTCAGATACTGTTGCTTTTCCAAGGCACCTGAAGTGCAGTTCAGACTGCCTAGCAATAAGTTCATCAGAGATGATTAAACTATGGCCACTTCACAGCAGTTATTCCTTGAGGGGTTGTGCATGCGCAGTGAATGTCATTACAACATGGTTCCTTGTGGAAACTGTGGTCACTAATCCTTCTGGTTAGTAAAAATAGCCTGGACTCTTGGCCTCATGTTGTTGGTAGAATGTTGTTGAGACATGAGGAGCTGTGTCTGCTCACCATTACCTCCATTTGTGAACTGAAAAATAAACTGGAACAGGACTAGGGAAGGGGGAAATGTTGATCAGAATATTGTGTGCAGTTCTGGTCGACATGCTATAGGAGGGATGTGATTAAGCTAGAGAGGGTGCAGAAAAGATTCACAAGAATGTTTCCTGGAATGGAGGGCTATAATTACAAGGAGAGACTGGGTAGGCTGGGGGTGTATTCCCTGAATCGTAGGAGGCTGAGGGGTGACCTTATAGAGGCTTATAAAATCATGAGGGGTATTAATAGGGTAGACAGTTACAGTCTTTTTCCCAGGGTAGGGGTGTCCAAAACTAGAGGGCATAGGTTTAAGATGAGAGGGGAAAGATTTAAAGGGGAAATTAGGGGCAACATTTTCCCACAGAGGGCGGTGGAATGAGCTGTCACAGGAAGTGGTATAGGTAGGTACAATTACAAGGAATAATGGACATTTGGACAGGGACATGGCTAGGAAAGGCTTAGAGGGCAAACACAGGTAAATGGGATTAGTGTAGATAAGGGGTTGGCATGGATGTGCTGGGCCACAGGGCCTGCTCCCGTGCTGTGTTACTCCATGACTCTATGAATAAGATCTCATTCTCAACAAGGTTCCTTGAATTACCGATGGAGAGAAACATATTTACACAACTCTCAGGACTGCAGCACAAGGACAATGAGGAAGCTGTCATAATGCAGGAAAGACAGCGGCTGATTTCCACACGGCAAGCTTTAGCAAAAGCAACGCGGCACTGGGTCACTTGTTTCCTTGGTGTTCGGCCAGGGATGACTGCTGGCCAGAACTGGAGAACATTGCCACTCCTCCCGCAGCTTCTAAATCTGCTCCAGGACACAGCAAAAGCCTCATGCAAGTGATGATTGCTCCAAAAGCACGGTGCTGCCTGCCCAATGTGACACTCCCCCAAAGCAGCACTTCCCCAATGCGATGCCCCTCCTCAAACACAGCTCTCCCCCAACACAGTTCTCCCCCAACGTGACACTCCCCTAATGTGTCACTCCTCCAGTGTGACACTCCCCAAACATGACACTCCCCAAACGTGACTCTCCCCAATATGACTCTCCCCCAACATGACACTCCCCAACATAACTTTCCCCCAACATGACTTTCCCCCAAAATGACTCTCCCCCAACGTGAATATCCCCCAACACGTTACTTCCCCAACTAGCTGCTCCCCTGTACAACGCCCTTCCCAGTTTTTATTGGTGTTTGGCAAAAGTAGATAGTTCTAGTTTGGAAAAAACTTCAGTCAAGATATGCATCAACATTTGGTCAGTTTCAATCTTAAAATATACAACTAAATTGAAACTAGTCACAATAAGAATGCATGCATCTTCAAACACATTAACATAGAGTCACACAGTATGGAAACAGGTCCTTCAGCCTTCAATGTCCGCACCAACCATCAAGTCCCACCTCCACTAATCCCATCTACCAACACTAAAATTAATTAAAATTAATACATTGCTTCTGCCACAGTACTTTTTTATAACAAATTACTAAACTGAAATAACAGATATTTACAGTATATAAGTAGAAATATGAAAACTGAGTTGAGTCCAGACGTCCACATTTAACATTCAACAACCTGTTGTAGTGAGTCATACACTTGTAACGGTTCTGTAGAGATTGCTGCTCTCTCCCTGCAGTCATTGAGAGTGGACACCATATCTGCCCTGACCAAGGCTATGGTTCACAGCATCACACCCGATTGATTAATCACCACCTTTGCTTGCAGTCCTTTTGAGAAGGCTGGTGCTGGTGACTGGTTGCATCATGGTATGATATGGCGATTTGAATGCGCAGGAATGTAAGAAGCTGCAAAGAATAGTGGACTCAGCCCAATATATCATGGTCACATCCCTCCCCACCATTGGTAGTATCTACAGAAGGCGCTGCCTCAAGAAGACAACATTTATCGTCAAAGATCCCCACCATCTGGGCCATGCCATCTTCTTGAAGCTACAATGGGGCAGGAGGTACAGATGCCTGAAGTCCCACACTACCAGGTTCAAGACCAGCTACTTCCCTTCAACCATTCAGTTCTTGAACCAACTGGCACAAGCCTAATCACTACGTCAGTATGGCAACACTATGACCTTTTTGACCACTTTGCACTACAATGGACTTTTTTTTGTTCTAATTGTGTTCTTTCTTGTAAAAATTGTGTTTAATTTATGATTATTTGTGAATGTTGTGTCTCTAATGCCTGTGATACTGCTGCAAGTAAGTTTTTCATTGCACCTGTGAATACATGTACTTGTGCATATGATAATAAACTTGACTTTGACTTTGATTTTTGACTTTGCAATATGTGCACCAAGCATGGGCTGATTCTGTGATACCTCCGTCTTCAAGGCAGTTAAAGATTCAACTCAATGTTGGGGGAAATTGCACCTCATGTAAAAGGTCAAACTTGCACATTAACCTCGAATAAACTTTATTCTCTCTACACAGCCTGTTGCTGAAGTCACTTGGTCAACATTGAATATTAAGAAGATGGAGGATGTTCTCAGGGGGTTGGGTGGATTGGGGGGAGAGAGTTCTGCCTTCCACTACAATGGCTATCGTCAGATTGTGTGGAACCATGGTTTTCATTTTCTCTCCAAGTCTGGAATATTCCTGGTGAACACTGGTTCCAGGGCTTTGATTGGCTCAATCAGAGGGACGAAGCTTTCTGTCACAAACATGAGATGCCAGAATAAAAGGCAACTTCTTATTGAGGCCAATTCAGTTGCCTGAGTGTGAGGGATTCACTGTGACGATATCACTTTCAGTGCTAAACCCATTTCCTACCAGATGGCAGACCATGAGCTTGCTTCTCCTCCCAGGTATGTTTGAATAAAGATCAATGCAACAGGCCAGGATTAAAGGGAGTCTTTATCACCATGTCTAGCAGGTGGCTGGAGCCCTGTGTGTGAATTCATCTAAATTTTCAGGCAGTGGATTTTAAGCCAGATAACCATTTCACCTGTACCTCGTAGAAGCAGTTCAGGCCGATCACATCAGCTTGGGATTTCTGAATGTGTTGCTGGAGAGGTCCATTGCAGTAGTATTCCTTCCACCCTCATTCTCATTGAGATGGAAGTAAGACATGAGAGTGGTAGAACTAGGAACTGGAGTAGGTGACACGGCCCTCGACCCTCACCGCTGGTTAACAGTGTAACATACGTGAGGGTTCTTCACAGCAAAACCTACAGTCTGATAAAGATGTGACCACTGCACAACCTACAGTCTGATGCTGCTGTGACCACCACAGATCCTACAGTCTGTTACATGTGTGACCAAGCAGAACCTACAATCTGATACAGGTGTGGCCACAACAGAACCTACAGTCTGATACAGGTGTGACCATCTCAGAGCCAACAGTCTGATGCCGGTGAGACAACAGCAGAAGCTACAGTCTGATACACGTGTGACCACAACAGAACCTACAGTCTGATACAGTGTGACCATCACACAACCTACAGTTTGATACAGATGTGACCACTGCAGAACCTACAGCCTGATACAAGTGTAACCACAGCACAACCTACAGTCTGATACAGGCATGACCACAGCAGAACCTACAGTCTGATAGAGGTGTGCCCATCGCAGAATCTACAGTCTGATGCCGGTGAGACAACAGCAGAAGCTACAGTCTGATACAAGTGTGACCATCGCACAACCTACAGTCTGATACAGGTGTGATTACTGCAGAACCTACAGATTCATCAGCCAATGTTGTTCCTTTGTTTAAGAACAGCAACACGGACAAATCAGGAAATTGCAGGCTGGTGAACCTCGCATCAATGAAAGGGAATTTACAGAAGAAGATTCTTAGGGATAGGATCTACGCACATCTGGATAAGAGTTTCACCAGGATGCTGCCTGGATTTAAGTACTATCTATCAGGAGAGGTCAGACAAACTTGGATTGTTTTCTCTGGAGCATTGGAGGCTGAGGGGAGACTTGATAGAAGTGTATAAAATTATGAGAGGTGTAGATAGGGTAGATGGTCAGCCTTTTTCCCAGGGTGGAAATGTCAAAGACTAGAGGGCATAGCTTTAAGGTGAGAGGGGGAAAGTTTAAAGGAGATTTGCTGGGAAAGTTTTTTTTACTGTGGTAGGTGTCTGGAATGCGCTGCCAGTGGAGGTGGTAGAAGGAGATTCAACAGCAATGTTTAAGAAACGTTCAGGCAGACACATGAACTGGCAGGGAATGGAGGGATATAGATGGAGGCAGATGGAATTAGTTAAAATTGGCATCATGTTCAGCACAGACACCTTGGGTCAAAGAGCCTGTTCCCGTGCTATACTGTTCTATGCTCTAGGTCCTACTTGCAGATGTTTTAGAACGTAGAACATAGAACAATTACAGCACAATTCAGGCCCTTCGGCCCACAAAGCTACGCCGAACATGTCCCTACCCTAGAAATTACTAGGCTTACCCATAGCCCTCTATTTTTCTCAGCTCCATGTACCTATCCAACATTCTCTTGAAAGACCCTATCGTATCAGCCTCCATCACCGTTTCCGGCAGCCCATTCCCTGATGTCTCCTCTATATCTACTCCCCAGCACCTTCAACCTATGTCTTCTTGCGGCCACCAATTCAGCCCTGGGGAAAAGCCTCTGACTATCTACCCGATCAATACCTCTCATACACCTAAATCAGGTCCCCCCTCATCCTCCGTCTCTCCAAGGAGAAAAGGCCAAGTTCCCTCAACCTGCTTTCATAAGGCATGTTCCGCATTCCAGGCAGCATCCTTGTAAATCTCCTCTGCACCCTCTCTATCGTTTCCACATCTTTCCTGTAGTGAGATGACCAGAACTGAGCACAATACTTCAAGTGTGGTCTGACCAGGGTCTTATATAGCTGCAACAATACCTCTCGGCTCCTAAATTCAATTCCCCGATTGATGAAGGACAATACACCATAAGCCTTCCTAACCACAGAGTCAACCTGAGCAGCCGCTTTGAGCGTCCTATGGACTCAGACCCCAAGATCCCTCTGATCCTCCACACTGCCAAGATTCCTACCATTAATACTATATTCCACCAACATATTTGACCTACCAAAATGAACCACTTCACACTTATCTGGGTTGAACTGCATCCGCCACTTCTCAGCCCAATCCTGCATCCTATCTATGTCCCTCTGTAACCTCTGATAGCCCTCCAAACTATCCACAACACCCCCAACCTTCGTGTCATCTGCAAACTTACTAACCCACCCCTCCACTTCCTCATCCAGGTTGTTTATAAAAATCACAAATAGTAAGGGTCCCAGTACAGATCCCTGAGGTACACCACTGGTCACCGACCTCCACTCAGAATACGACCCTTCAACAACCACTCGTTGCCTTCTGTAGGCTAGCCAGTTCTGGATCCACACTGCAATGTCCCCTTGGATCCCATGTCTCCTCACCTTCTCCATAAGCCTCGCATGGGGTACTTTATCAAACGCCTTGCTGAAATCCATATACATTACATCTACTGCTCTCCCTTCATCGATGTGTTTAGTCACATCCTCAAAAAATTCAATCAGGCTTGGAAGGCAGGACCTGCCCTTAACAAAGCCATGCTGGCTATTCCTAATCATATTATACCTCTCCAAATGTTCATAAATCCTGCCCCTCAGGATCTTCTCCATCATCTTACCAACCACTGAGGTAAGACTCACTGGTCTATAATTTCCTGGGCTATCTCTACTCCCCTTCTTGAATAAGGGAACAACATCCGCAACCCTCCAATCTTCAGGAACCTCTCCCGTCTCCATGGACGACACAAAGATCATCGTCAGAGGCTCTGCAATCTCCTCCCTTGCCTCCCACAGCAACCTGGGGTACATCTCATCTGGTCCCAGTGACTTATCTAACTTGATGCTTTCCAAAAGTTTCAGCACCAGCTCTTTTCTAATATCTACATGCTCAAGCTTTTCAGGCCACTGCAAGTCCCCACTACAATCCCCTAGACCATTTTCCGTGGTGAATACTGACGTAAAGTATTCATTAAGTTCCTCCGCTATTTCTTCCGGATCCATACACACTTTCCCACTGCTGCACTTGATAGGCCCTATCCTTTCACATGTTATCCTCTTGCTCTTCACATACCTGTAGAATGCCTTGGGGTTTTCCTTAATCCTGCCCGCTAAGGCCTTCTCATGTCCCCTCCTGGCTCTCCTAATCTCTTTTTAAGTTCCTTCCTTTTAGCCCTGTACTCCTCCAGATCTCTTTTCTTGATTTTTACCCATTTTCACTAAAACTGCACCAATCCCATTTTATTCTCCCCACATTCTCATCAACTCGCCCTAGACTCTACCCCTCACCCACAAAATAGGGGCTATTTACAGTGGCCAATTAACCTACCAATCAGCACCTCTTTGGGATGTTGGATGAAACCAGAGCACCGGGAGGAAACCCACATGGTCACAGGGAGAATGTGCAAACTCCACACAGACAGCACTGGAAGTTATGTTGAACACAGGTTGCTGGAGCTGTGAGGCAGTGGCTCTGTCTGTTAGGTAACTGTGCCTCTCCAATGCTGAAGCCATGGTTGTTGGTCTGGTTTTGCTATGAGAAGCTGCTTGGGACACTAAGATTCTTGTTCTTGTTCTACCTGCCACAGATGTAAATGTCTGCCTTAGCCTTGGCAGGTATAACCACTGCCCAGTACTTACAGAGAGCACCACCCCCCCCCACACACTCTGGGGAAAGCCTCCAGTGTGAGATGTTTCACCAGTCTCGTGCTGTGCGGTGATTACATCAGCCCTACGTACCACCAGCATTTGAATGCTGTTTCACCGCATTGTGTCAGCTCATGGCCTGGGATGTCTTTCACTCCTTCATTGACACCAAGCGGGATGAACATCCCTCTTCCAGGGATTCAGGGACTTTGCTCAAAGGTCTTTGTAAATCATCATCAATTTTTGTGCCTATTGAGTCTTTTCCCTCATGTGTTCCCTTGTTTTGTTTATTTACACACAGGAGATGTACGTTGGTGGCAAGGCCATATTTATTGCCCATCCCTAATTGCCCTTGAGAAGGTGGTGTGAGCTGATGCCTGGAACCACCGCAGTCCTTATGGTATAGGCTCCCGTGGGTACTCTGTCACACACACCGTGACGTCATTACCTCACATGCATACACATGACTCGTTTGCATATTCGGAACCAATATACCAAAATATATTTCAAAGTCTAGATAACACGGATGGTAATTTGGAGGATGCATTGACCGGGAATACGACGAATATGAAACAAGCTGAGACTCTTAAGTACAGAAGCATTTGATAGAATAAAACTGAAAAGCACCTGAAAGGACAAGTTATTAAACTGGAAGGCCAGGGAATTCACATCTTTGCCGATGGAATAATAGCACTCATGGAACAGTTCCTCTACCTTCCTCTCCGCTGGGTCAAAGTGCTGGAAGACAGTATCTCCGCCACCGTGGGAGTCCCTGCTTCATACCCAGTCCAACTGATCAGGAAGGCAGCTCATTACAATCTTCTCATGTAGCTGGACACTGCCAGTAATGGTGCTCATGGCAACAATGCCCACCCACTCAGAGAGGTTTTTAAACAATCACTTTAACTTCCCATTGATATATTTTTGTGTCCCTTATTGGAATGTTATGCTAATCATCCAATTTTTTGCAGAGAACTCTTCCAAACTAACAAAGGAAATAAAATCTGCTCTCCTAGCCCGTGAAAGAAAATGACTCCATCTCTTAAAGCTGCTTAATGTTTTTCTTAGAACCTTCTGGAAAAACATCGAGGCTGCAGCAACTGTTTGTGCCTCCAGCCATCTTTGCTTAGTTATGGGGGCATTAAATTACACTCTTCTTTGAGCCTGGATCTGCCTGTTTTCATGGTGCGGCTAATTCCAACTGAAGTTCAAACGCTTCTGTAGAAATCATGCCTCGTTTCTGTCAGTGGTTTCCTGGTAACGAGTCTGCAGTGCCATCCACAAGGGTGCCACAGGCATTAACTCACTGCCCTGGAATCCCCCTGCTTCCTGCAGGAGAGGTGTGGGCACATCAAAGCTTCGGCTGCTGCTGGACCAGGATTGGTCAGGTGCTGCCAGTACTAGTGCTCCACCAAGTTAAAGACCATAGTTAGAAAACGTGCTTTCACACCAGTGTGGTGCCAGTGTGTGTGAGGCTCTGCCTTGACAGCTTGGCTCAGGGGTGAAGTCCGTTTTGGATCTACTCCACCAGGAACTTGGCAGTCTCAACGAGCTTCAGGTTACAGTGCCGGGAATTCCTGAGTGCTGTTATCCCATCGACAAAGATGTGAATTCCCTGGCCTTCTGGTTTAATAACTTGTCCTCTCAGGTGCTTGTTCTCAGAGCTAAGTTTTATTCCATACTTCCCCCATCAAATGCTTTTTTCACTTCGGAGTCTCAATGAATGGAAATATGATATTCATGGGAAAGAGAGAAAAACATGTTAGTTTTAAGTTGCAGGAAAGGTGGGGGAGATGGATGAATAGGACAAAGGGAATATCTCTGATAGGATAGGTTGTGGAGATAAGTTTTTGAGGTCATCCGGTCGATGGGTTAGAGAGAGAGAGAAGAAAACAGAGGAGTGTAAAACGCTGAGCAATGCAGCTGGTCGGACTAAAGGAGAGAGTAAAACTGGCTCAATATCACAGAAGGATGAGCAACAGCGGAACTGGCCAGCTTACAGATAGAGAAAGTGAGTTACCTGAAGGTGTAGAGTTCGATATTGAGTCCAGAGGGCTGGAACATGAAATAGGGTGTTATTCCTCAAGCTTGCCTTAAGCCTTGTTATAACAGTTCAGATGGGCATAGAGAGTCAGAGTGGGAGTGGGATGGTGAATTAAAGTGAAGCTCAGGGTCACCCCTGCTGACTGAATACAGGGGCTCTGCAAACTGACCACCCCATCTGTGCTTGGTTTCTCCAGTGTAGAGAACTCTACACTGTGAACACAGAATGCAGTGCACCAGATTGGAAGAAGTTTCCTCTATCCTTTTTATCTTTCCTCTCACCTTCACTGCTAAAACTAACTTGATTTTTTTCTCCTTCCCAGTTCTGATGTAGGGTCTCCGACCTGAAACGTTGACTCTGTTTCTCTTCCCACAGATGCGACCTGACCTGCTAAGTGTTTTTCCATCATTTTTTCAAGTTTTGTTTCAGCCAACCGCTGCCTTGAAGTCAGAGGTGGCTACCTGCACATCACCTCCATGAGATGCGATCTGGAATTCACTCCCTAGAAAAGAGGCTGGGCACTGATTCCACAGTGACTTCCAAAGGAACGTTGAAGGAGTATTGGAACATGGATGTTTGCAGTGCTGTAGGGAAAGACCAGGGCTCTGGGCTAAATAGATACCTCTACCAATGAGCTAGCTGAGCTTCTATAATCCTTCTGGTTTGAGTGATTCCACAATTAGACTGAGAAATGAACCACCTTTTGCAGAACATCAGAGCCACTCCTATGATATTGTTGCTGGTTGAGGGAGGCCTTTCCAAAGATATTTAAACAAAAATACCCTGAAGATCGAGTAGAATTCAGTCCAGTAAACCAATGAACCCTGAATCCATTCTCCAACCTTGAGTAAACATCTCAGGGAAGGATGCCTCTTGGGTTACTGCAACTATCTAAACAAAAAAAAAGTTTTTTTTTTCTTGTTTGGAGCTGCAGTGGTTTGCGGCCTATTTCAAGAATAAAAGATAGCCAAGGTAAACATAAATACACAGACCTGTTAGTAGTGAAACCACATGGTTGCTGTGCCTAGATGCATGTTCAGGCCACATCCTGGGGATGTTTGCTTTCTCTTTAGTCCCTGCTCTATGTAGGGATGATCTTCTAACCAGCCCTGGGGAAGAAGAATGTTGAGGGAAAAATCAGGGGGGATTCAAAGAGTGGGAACCCCTCCCCTTGGCCATCTTACAGAAACACAGCCTCAACCAAAGTGTTTGGTTGTCCAGCTGAATAAAGGGAACTCCACATGGGCACACAGTGTTCCAGTGAAAACTTGTGGATGGACACAAAAATAAGTTAAAAAGCAAATAGAATGTGGGTCTTTATCTCCAGAGGTAGGAAGACAAAGAGGGAGATGCCATTTGACAGTGGTGTTAGGCACAGGCACCCACTCGGTTTAACTGTGGACATCAAACCTCAGTCAGTGTAGCAGAAGTTCGGCAGAGAGATATTGGGATATTGAGCTGAAGAGAACAAGGTATATGGAGGAGATTTGTATCTTAGTGCCCTCAGGAGTTAGAGCAGATAACTGAATTGAGAAAAATTAGTCCAGAGCATGAGGGGAGTGTTAAAATAAAAGCCAAGTCCTCATGTAAAGGGGAAAGGAAATGTGATACTCTACTCCTGGATCCTGAGATAATTAAAAGACCCAAGATTGAAAGCAATGGATACTTTTGCTTAGAACTATGGAGAGAAATGAAATGAAGGAAGGTAAGTGGAGTTGAAGCACAGATCAGCTTTAATCTAACTGATTAAAAATTTGGAGGGCAAAAATGTTTGTTCCAATTAATTTGTTGCAGTTCTTAAACTGTCTATAAATCAGATCTATTCAATTGTTGATCCTACTAGGGCAATCTTGGATTCTGACAGTACCCTGACTGTTTGCGTCATGGTCTGGTACGGCAATTCAAAAGCGCAGGAATGTAAGAAGCTGCAGAGAGTAGTGGACTCAGCCCAATACATCATGGGCACATCCCTCCCCACCATTGGTAGTATCTACAGGAGGTGCAGCCTCAAGAAGGCAACATCCATCATCAAATATCCCCACTATCTGGGCCATGCCATCTTCTCGCAATTACCATCGGGCAGGAGGTACAGAAGCCTGAAGTCCCACACCACCAGGTTCAAGAACAGCTACTTCCCCTCAACCATTCGGCTCTTGAACCAATCTGCACAACCCTATTCACTAGATTTTAGCAACACCATGGCAACTTTGATCACTTTGCACCAAAATGGTCTTTGCCTTTTTTTTGCTCTAATTGTGTTCTTGTAAAAATTGTTTAATTTATGTTTAATTTATGTTTTTCTTGTGAATGTTGCTTACCTGATGCTGTGTGCCTGTAATGCTGCTGCAAGTAAGATTTTCATTGCACCTGTGCATACATGTGCTTGTGCATATGGCGATAAACCTGACTTTGACTTTGGGGAATCACAGGCTCTGGGGATTATCTTGATATTACACAGGGGGCTGGGCAAATCTGGTTGAGATAGAATGCTTAGTACAGATGACAAAAGCATTTTCTCTCTCACCCCCACCCCCTCCCCTGCCAGGATTGTGCAAGGTCTGCTTCTCACCCACCCCAACCCCCCAAACCTAACTCCTCAATGAACCTCCTGTACAAGTATCCATTCACCTCCTCCTTTCCCACCATCCAGGCCCAGATACTCTTGATTTATTTGTACTTTTAATTTAGCACATAGCATTTGCTATTCATAATACTGCACAGAAAGAGGCCCTTCAGCCTACTACATCCCTGCTGACCTTTTTGCCCATCTACTCTAATCCCATTTGCCTGAATTAGAACCATATCTAGAACATAGAACATAGAAAAACTACAGCACAATTCAGGCCCTTCGGCCCACAAAGCTGTGCCAAACATTTCCCTACCCTAGAAATTACTAGGTTTACACATAACCCTCTATTTTACTCAGCTCCATCTACCTATCCAACAGTCTCTTAAAAGACCCTATCATATCCGCCTCCACCACCATTGCCGGCAGCCCATTCCATGCACTCACCACTCTCTGAGTAAAAAACTTACCCCTGACATCTCCCCTATACCTACTCCCCAGCACCTTAAACCTATGTCCTTTTGTGGCCACCATTTCAGCCCTGGGGAAAAGCCTCTGACTATCTACCCGATCAATAACTCTCAGCATCTTATATACCTCTATCAGGTCCCTCCTCATCCTCCGTCGCTCCAAGAAGAAAAGGCTGAGTTCCCTCAACCTACTTTCATAAGGCATGCTCCACATTCCAGGCAGCATCCTAGTAAATCTCCTCTGCACCTTTTCTATGGCTTCCACATCCTTCCTGTAGTTAGGCGACCAGAACTGAGCACAGTACTCCAAGTTGGGTCTGACCAGGGACCTGTATAGCTGCAATAATACCTCTCGGCTCCTAAATTCAATTCCCCGATTGATGAAGGACAATACACCATATGCCTTCTTAACTACAGAGTCAACCTGCACAGCCGCTTTGAGCGTCCTATGGACTCGGACCCCAAGATCCCTCTGATCCTCCACACTGCCAAGAGTCCTACCATTAAGACTATATTCTGCCATCATATTTGACCAACCAAAATGAACCACTTCACACTTATCTGGGTTGAACTGCATCTGCCACTTCTCAGCCCAACTTTGCATCCTATCTATGTCCCTCTGTAGCCTCTGACAGCCCTCCAAACTATCCACAACACTTCCAACTTTTGTGTCATCTGCAAACCTACTAACCCACCCCTCCACTTCCTCATCCAGGTCGTTTATAAAAATCACGAAGAGTAAGGGTCCCAGTACTGATCCCTCAGGTATACCACTGGTTACTGACCTCCACGCAGAATACGACCCTTCAACAACCACACTTTGCCTTCTGTGGGCCAGCCAGTTCTGGATCCACACTGCAATGTCCCCTTGGATCCCATGCCTCCTTACTTTCTCAAAAAGCCTTGCATGGGGTACCTTATCAAATGCTTTGCTGAAATACATATGCACTACATCTACTGCTCTCCCTTCATCGATGTGTTTAGTCACATGCTCAAAAAATTCAATCAGGCTCATAAGGCAGGACCTGCCCTTGACAAAGCCATGCTGACTATTCCTAATCATATTATACTTTTCCAAATGTTCATAAATCCTGCCTCTCAGGATCTTTTTCATTAGCTTACCAACCACTGAGGTGAGACTCACCAGTCTATAATTCTCTAGGCTATCCCTACTCCCTTTCTTGAATAGGGGAACAACATCTGCAACCCTCCAATCTTCTGGAACCTATCTTGTCTCCATCGACGATGCAAAAATCATCGTCAGAGGCTCCGCAATCTCTTCCCTCGCCTCCCACGGCAGCCTGGGGTACATCTCATCCGGTCCCGGCGACTTATCCAACTTGATGCTTTCCAAAGGTTTCAGCACCTCCTCTTTCCTAATATCTACATGCTCAAGCTTTTCAGCCTGCTGCAAGTCCTCACTACAATCACCCAGATCTTTTCCTGTAGTGAATACCGATGTATTCATTAAGTACCTCCTCCATTTCTTCCAGATCCATACACACTTTCCCACTGCTGCACTTGATAGGCCCTATTCTTTCGCATGTTATCCTCTTGCTCTTCACATACCTGTAGAATGCCTTGGGGTTTTCCTTAATCCTGCCCGCCAAGGCCTTCTCATGGCCCCTTCTGGCTCTCCTAATCTCCTTCTTAAGCTCCTTCCTATTAGCCTTATACTCTTCCATGTCTCTAACATTACCTAGCTCTCCGTATCTTTTGTAAGCTTTTCTTTTCCTTTTGACTAGATTTATTATAGCCTTTGTACACCACGGTTCCTGTATCCTATCGTAACTTCCCTGTCTCATTGGAATATTCCTATGCAGAACTCCACACAAATATCCCCTGAATATTTGCCACATTTCTTCCGTACTTTTCCCTGAGAACATCTGTTCCCAATCTAATCTTCCAATTTCCTGCCTGAGAGCCTCATAATTCTCTTTACTCCAAGTAAACACCTTTCTAGTCTGTCTGTTCCTGTCTCTCTCTAGTGTTAATGTAAAGGAGATAGAATTATGATCACTATCACCAAAATGTTCACCCACTGAGAGATCTGACACATGACCAGGTTCATTTCCCAATACCAAATCAAGCACAGCCTCTCCTCTTGTAGACCTATCTACATATTGTGTCAAGAATCCTTCCTGAACACACTTAACAAACTCCTCCCCATCTAACCCCCTCACTGTTTGGAGATGCCAATCGATGTTTGGGAAATTAAAATCCTCCATCACAACAACTCTGTTATTCTCACACCTTTCTAGGATCTGCTTCCCTATCTGCTCCTCAATATCCCTGTTACTATTGGGCAGCCTATAAAAAACACCCAGTAAAGTAATTGACCCCTTCCTGTTCCTAACCTCCATCCACAGAGACTCCGTAGGCAGTCCCTCCACGACGTCCACCTTTTCCGCAGCCGTGACACTATCCCTGATCAACAGTGCCACTCCCCCACCTCTTTTACCTCCCTCCCTGTCCTTTCTGAAACATCTAAAACCCTGCCTTGCCTTTCTAAGTGTCTGTCTGAATGTCTCGTAAATGTAGTGATTATATCTGACTCCACCACCTCCTTTGGCAGCGAGTTCCAGATATCAACCACTCTCTGTGTAAAAAAACCTTCCCCTCAGATCCCCTTTAAAAGTCCTTCCTCTCACCTTAAACTTATGCCCTTCTGTTCTTGATAGCCCTGTCTTAGGGAAAAGGATTCTGACTATCTATCCTATCATACTTTTATATACTTCTATCAGGTCAGCTCTCAGCCTCCTTTGCTTCAGGGAAAACAAGCCCAGCCTATCCAAAATCTCCCTATAACTAAAGTCCTCCAATCCAGGCAACACCCTGGTGAATCTCCCTTGCACTCTCTCCAGTGCAACCACATCCTTCCTATAGTGTGGCGATCAGAACTGCACACAATACTCCAAGTGTGGCATATCCAGTGATTTGTAGTTGCAGATGCTCAAAGCGGCTGCGCAGGTTGACTCTGTGGTTAAGAAGACATATGGTGTGTTGTCCTTCATCAATCGGGGAATTGAATTTAGGAGCCAGGAGGTATTGTTGCAGCTATATAGGTCCCTGGTCAGACCCCACTTGGAGTATTGTGTTCAGTTCTGGTCACCTCACTACAGGAAGGATGTGGAAGCCATAGAGAGGGTGCAGAGGAGATTTACTAGGATGCTGCCTGGAATGTGGAGCATGCCTTATGCAAGCAGGTTGAGGGAGCTTGGCGTTTTCTCCTTGGAGAGACGGAGGATGAGGGGGGACCTGATAGAGGTGTATAAGATGATGAGAGGTATTGATAGGGTAGATAGTCAGAGGCTTTTCCCCAGGGCTGAATTGGTGGCCACAGGAGGACATAGGTTTAAGGTGTTGGGGAATAGATATAGAGGAGATGTCAGGGGTAAGATTTTTACTCAGAGAGTGGTGAGTGCGTGGAATGGGCTGCCGGAAATGGTGGTGGAGGCAGATACGATAGGGTCTTTCAAGAGACTGTTAGATAGGTATATGGAGCTGAGTGAAATAGAGGGCTATGGGTAAGGCTAGTAATTTCTAGGGTAGGGAGATGTTCGGCACAGCTTTGTGGGCCGAAGGGCCTGAATTGTGCTGTAGTTTTTCTATGTTTTTATGTTTCTATCCCAATAGTCATATTCTATTTGATATGGTCCTGAAGCAGTGGAGGAATGAAGCACTGATTGGGTGATTGCTTTGCTGACACCTTCACTCAGTCCTTAAACTGGGATCTGAGCTTCAGGCCATCTGTTCGTTTACTCTCCTGACCTCTCTGTCCTTGGCTCCTGCTCACCCCTGAGAACAGTGCAGGCCTTCAGTAGTCAATATATTGCACTTGTATTTCACTATCCTCACGATCATTGCTTATTATGATGCAGAGGAGGCTATTCAGCCCATCTAATCCATGCCAAGCTCCCAGCAGAACAAGTTCACCCGCCCATTCCCCCTTCCCCTGCAGCCCAAACTTATTATCTCTCATAGAGAGTCATACTGTCACACAGTACATAAACAGGCCCTTCAGCCCTACTCGTCCATGCCAACCACAAAACCTACCTGAGCTGATCCCATTTACCTGGGTTTGGCCCATATCCCTCTGTATCTTTCCTTTGCATGTACCTGTCCAAATGTACTTTCAATGTTGTATTTGTACCGTGTCTACTTCCTCCTCTGGCAGCTTGTTCCATATACTTACCACCCTCTGTGTGAAAGAGTTGCCCCTCAAGTCCCCTTTAAATCTTTCTCCTCTCACTTTAAACCTATGACCTCTAGTTTTAAACTCCCCTACCCTGGGAAAAGGCTGTTCCTATCAATGCTCCTCATAATTTTATAAACCACTATAAGGTCACCCCTCAGCCTTCTCTGCTCCAGTGAGAACAATCACAGCCTATCCAATCTCTCCTTGTAACAAAAGTTCTCCATTCCAGGCAGCATCCTGGTGAATCTCTTCAGCACTCTTGCTAGTGCTATCACATCCTTTCTATAGTGTGGTGACCAGACTGCACACAATACTCCAAGTGTGTCCTGACCAATGTCTTGTACAGCTGCAACATGATGCCCTGACTCTTATACTCAGTACTTATGAAGGCAAGCAAGTTAAACGCCTTCTTCACGAACCTATTTAACTGTGTTGCCATTTTCAGGGAGCTATGAACTTGCACCCCAAGGCCTCTCTATACATCTAAGGTCCCTGCTGTTTACTGTAGATGTCCTATCAGTATTAGGTGACACAAAATGCAATCCCTCACACCTTCTAGATTAAATTCCATCTGCCAACACTCCACCCAACTTTTCAGCTGATCTATGTCTTTCTGTATCCTTAGGCAACCATCTTCACTATCTGCAACTCCACCAATTATAGTGTAATCAGCAGACTTACTTGTCAGAGCAGAGACATCTTCATCCAAGTCATTTGTCATTTTACATATACAGTATACATATGACAAACAACAAAGGTCCCAGCACCAATCCCTGTGGTATGCCACTGGTTACGGACTTCCAGTAAGAAAAACAACCTGCCACCACCTCCCTCTGCCTCCTATCGCCAAGCCATTTTTGGATTTTGCCAAAACACCTTGGATCCCATGTGCCCTAAATTTCTGGACCAGCCCACCGTGTGGGATCTTGACAAAAGCCTTGCTAAAGTCCTTGTCTTCATCAAGTTTCTTAGTGACCTCCTCAAAAAGCTCAATCAGATTTGTGAGGCATGATTTCCCCTGCACAAAACCATGCTGACTCCCCCGGTCAGTCCCTACCTTTCCAAGTGATCATAAATCCAATCCTTAATAAATTTTCCCAATAGTTTCTCTACAATTGACATAAGGATCACCCACCAGCCTGTAGTTGTCTGGCTTATCCCCACCACCCTCTTGCATATTGGAACAATAGTCTCTACCTTCCAGTCTTCTGGTACCCGAACATATGAACGTGAACAGGTGGGGGATGGAGGGATATAGACCATAAACTGGCAGATGGGATTAGATTAAATTGGCATCATGGTTAGCACAGACATTGTAGGCTGAAGGGCCATTCCTGTGCTGTACTGGTCTATGTTCTATGTCCTATGTACTTCACCTGCTAAAGATGATGAAAATATCTTTGTCAGAACCCCAGCGATCTTTTCCCTTGCTTCCCATAACACCCTGGGTAGATTTCATTAGGCCCCAGGGACTTGTCCTCCTTAATGTGCATCAATATCTCTAATGCTTTATCCTCTTTGCTGATACACACACATTCCAGACTATCAGTGTACACCTCCCCTAACTCTCCATCCTCCCCGTCCTTCCCCTATACCCACCAACATTGTCTTTTTCATTTCTTTTACCACCTTATCTACACTGAGGCAATTTGCAGTGGTTTGGCAACTGCTCTGCCCGGGACCGCAAGAAACTGCAGAGAGTTGTGGACACAACTCAGCACATCACGGAAACCAGCCTTCCCTCCATGAACTCTGTCCATACTTCTCACTGCCTCAGTAAAGCAGCCAGCATAATCAAAGACCCCACTCACCCCAGACATTCTCCCTTCTCCCTTCTCACATTGGGCAGAAAATATAAAAGTTTGAAAGTACGTACCACCAGGCTCAAGGACAGCTTCTATTCCGCTGTTATAAAACTATTGAATGGTCACCTGGTACGATAAGGTGGACTCTTGACCTTACAATCTACCTCGTTATGACCTTGTACCTTATTATCTATCGGTACTGCACTTTGTCTGTAGCTGTGACACTTTACTCTGCTTTCTGTACTACCTCAATCATCTGTGTGAACGGTATGCAAGGCAAGTTTTTCACTTTACCTTGGTACAAGTGACGATAATAAACCAATTCCAATTCCATTTAGCCTACCTAGGGATGTGGGAGGAAACCGGAACATCCAGAGGAAAACCACGTGGTCACAGGGAGAACGTGTAAACTCCACACAGAGAGCACCCCAGGTCAGGATCGAACCCAGGTTGCTGGAATTGTTGGACAGCAGTACTACCTGCTGTGTCATCATGTGACCCATTACTCTGGCCCAAGGCTGTGTGTCTGACTCCTTGTAAAAAGGCTGAGCAATCAACTCAGTTCAAGGGCAAATAGCAATGGGCAGTGAGCCAGTGCTCACTGCCTGTAAAGCAGCACTCCCCGCCGACAGTGCCCCTCACAGTTAGCTGTGTGACGGCTAGCCCAGCCAGCTGCCACCCAAGCAAGATGGCAAGTCTGAGTCTCACCATCTTGACCCAGCTGCTCATGGTTGCTCCTCATGTTGATTGCCAACCTTGTCCAAACCGAGGAAGCAAACAACTCCCATAGGCTGAGCCTGGCCTAGAAGTAATCCAGTGGGGAAAGCTGTGTGGAAGACAGGTGCTGAGTTCAAGCTCAAGTTCAAATTTATTGTCATAGACATACATACACAGGGTACAAGTGACATAAAAATCTGCTTTTCGTAGCAGCAGCACAGTATGTACAGGCATGATAAACATTAGTTAACATAAACATACATTAACATAAATTATACATAAGCTAACATAAATTATAAATTAAGGGTACATGCAAGAGTGACTTTTCAGTGACTGTCTGGATGAACAAGGTTGGACCAGCTTTATTCAAAGGTCATTAGCCTTTAATAGTTTCTCTCTCCCCCCACCACCTCACCCCCACCCCACAGAAGCCACCTGACCTGCTGAGTACTTCCAGTCCAAGCATTGATTTTATTTTCACCTCCACCAGATAAGTCATTTGCAGTGAAGCAGCTTCACCTCCCTCTCCCCCTCTCCATGCTCCCACTGACCCTCTCCCCCTCTTCATGCTCCCATTGACCCTCTCCCCCTCTTCGTGATCCCACTGACCCTCTCCCCCTCTCCATGCTCCCACTGACCCTCTCCCCCTCTCTCTGCTCCCACTGACCCTCCCCCTCTCCGTGCTCCCACTGACCCGCTCTCCCTCTTCATGTTCCTACCAACTCTCTCCCCCTCTCCATGCTCCCAGTGTTGCCTACTTGGTTCACATTCTGCACTATGAGTGCTACGAAAATCAAATTTACACTCAAAGTTTACTGCACAGCGTTTAGAAGAATACACTACCCAATCCAACTTATAGACCTCATTGTCTCATCCTTGATGAAACATCATCAACTGAAATATTAATCGTGCTTTTCACTTCACAGATGTCATCTAACTTGTTGAGTATTTCCTGCATTTTCAGTGAATGTTTTAGATTGTCAACATCTGTTGTAATTTGCTTCTTCACACCATCGGAAGCTCTGATCTGCCCGTTTCCCATCTGGAAAATGATGGGAAATCTGCCCTCGAATTGCCAATACCCCCTTTCAACACCAGGGCTCTTAAGCACCAGCAGTGGCTGCACAGTGGTGAGTGACGGAAAGGTCAAGTCACTGGATTGAGTCCAACTGAATGCTTTAAAACAATAAGGAGAACATTGGAAGAGATAGTGAGTGAAGTTCCCAGAGGGAGGTCTGCAGTATTTGAGGTGCTAATGTTCGAGGCAGGATGAATAATGAGGCTGATTCAGGGGACTGTACAGCCAACAATTTGCAACCAGCAGTGCCCAGTTTTAATGTGCAAGTTGTGGATAAAAGTAATTTTACCTGGAGTGGGTCACGCCGACAATTAAATGCAAGTGAAATCAAGCTCATCCAGAAACTGTCTCCAGCCCTTGTGTGAATTTCCTCTGTGTAAGCTGGTATTTTCCCAGCATTGGACCCCTGCCCTGTGACATCACAGGATGCACAGTGCACCTCTCCCCACTGGTAGGGAATGTGGCACTTGGGTGTGCAGGTGACAACCCTCAACCTTCACTCACACACCAAGGAGGGAGTGCAGACGAGACTCACCAGGACGCTGCCTGGATTGCAGCGTTTCAGTTGTAAGGAGAGATTGGATAGGCTGGGGTTGTTTTCCCTGGAGCTAAGGAGGCTGAGGGGGGACCTGATAGAGGGCTATAAGCTTGTGAGGGGGAAGAATAGGATAGATAGTAAAAGTCTTTTGCCCATGGTGGGGTGGTCAAAGACAAGAGGGATTAGGTTTAGGGTGAAAGGTAGGAGGGTTGGGGGTGGATCTGAGGGGGAGTTTAACTCACACAGAGGATGGTTGGAGTCTGGAATGTGCTGCCTAACGAGGTGGTGGAGGCAGATACTAGACAAGAATTGCCAAGGCATAGAAAGCGAAGGAGCTAATGCAGGTAAATGGGATTAGTAGAGATGGGTTGAAGTTCAAGTTTATTGTCATGGGCATACATACCCAAGGGTATAAATGCCATGAAAATTAGCTTTTTGCAGCAGCAGCGGCACAGTACATTACAAATGTGACAAGCATAAGTTACATAAACTTAAATTAACATAAATTATACTTAACTTACATGACAAAATAAACAAAAATTAATATAACAACATGAGTGCAAGTTGAGGGAAATATAAGTCCGAGGTAGAATTAGCATTTTTCAGGTCAGTTCAAGAACCTGATGGCAGTGGGGAAGAAGCTGCTGTTGAACCATGAGGCGTGGGTCTTCAGGCTCCTGTAGCTCCTGCCCGATGGCAGCGATGGGAAGAAGGCATGACCCGGATGGTGGGGGTCGTCTTTCTGAAACATTGCCTCTTGTAGATTTCCTCGATGGTGGGGAGAGCTGTACACATGATGGAACTGGCTGAGTCCACTACTCTCTGTAGCTTCTTGTATTCCTGTACATTGGATTTTCTATAACAGGCCGTGATGCAACCAGTCAGAATGCTTTCCACTGCACATCTGTGGAAGTTTGTTAGAGTCTTTGATGATATTTGGGATATTATGTTCAGTTTTGGTCACCCGGCTCTTGGAAGGATGTCATTAAGCTGGAAAGAGTGCAGAGGAGATTTATGAGGATGTTACCAGGACTTGACGGACTGAGTTATGGAGATAGGTTGAACAGGCTGGGACTGCTTTCACAGGAGTGTGGGAGAATGCGGGGTGATTTTATAGGGGTGTATAAAATAATAAGGAGCACTTCCTTAAAGGTACTTCCTCCAGTTGCTGATCTTCCTCCCACTAGAGACATATATCCCTATCTGCTCTATCAAATTTCACCTCATTGAACACCTCTAGTAAATCTTTAGAGAATAGGCCCAACTTACAAATGTACAAAGATACAAATTCAGAGCAGGAGTAGACCACACAGCCCCTTGAGCTCACTCTGCTGTTCAATAAGACCATGGCCAATCTAAACGTAACTTCAGCTCTGAGTTCCTGCCTACCCATGTGCCTCTCTCAGTCTCTCCGTGGTACTGACATCTCTCATTACTGGTGCCAGTGTCCTTGATCCTTGCACCTCCTCTTAGATCCAAGGCTGATTCCTCCTTATCCCTCTGTGGCTGGATCTGAATTCTTGCCGTTCTAGCTGCAGGCTCCTGAAACTGGGCTGAATGCTGACATCTTTTCCATTGGGTCACCAACTACCGCAGTGCACTTGTGTGTTTACTACCATGTCTGCAAATGCAGGTTTGTGAACCAATCCAATTGGCAGCAAAAGTTTGTTTCACCTCTTCCCAGCTGGTCAATTACTTATAAAAGCATATGTGTTCCTTCGTTGCTGTAGAAACACTTTTGCTCATAAACCTATTTAGGAATATTGCCTGTGTGTTATGTTGCTTGGAGCAGGTTAGGATTGGGCAGTCCATACCAACAGAAGCTTGACTTTGGGAAGATAATGGTTGTCATTCCCACTGTTTGGAAAGGTGTTGAGTCTCTTCCTGAGAATACACAAGCGTAGGAGCAGGAGTGGGCTGTTCAGTCCACGAGCTTGCTTCACTAAACATTGGAATCATTGATCTATATTCCAGCATCATCCATCCCCTGATGTATATGATCCTTGACATGCTGGCTAAAGAAAAATCTATCAAACTTGGATTGAACTCTTCTGTTGACCCTCCAGCCTTATTTGAAGGAGAGTTCCAGACTTCCACTGCCCCTTGCTGACATCCCTCTGAATAGTCTAGCTCTGATTCTACATAGAACATAGCACAGGAACAGGTCCTTCGGCCCACAATGTCTGTACCAAACATGATGCTGAATTAAACTTAGTCCCTTCTGCCTATACGTGATCCATATCCCTCCATTCCCTGCATATTCACGTGTCCATCTAACTTAAACACCGCTATTGTATCTGCTTCCACCACCACCCCTGGCAGTGCATTCCAGGCAACCATCACTCTCTGTGTAAAACACTTGCCCCACACATCTCTGTTAAACTTTCCTTCTCTTACGTTAAATGCATGTCCTCCAGTACATGACATTTCTACACTGGGAAAAAGATTCTGACACTCTACCCTATCTATGTCTCTCATAATTTTATGAACTTTTATCAGGTCTCTCTTCAGCCTCTCCAGAAATATGTTGATGTTCTGCTCCCTTGTTGAGAACTTCCCTAAGGAAGGGCATTAGTAGCTAATAAGCCAAAGGTTTCATTTCAAGGCTACAACCTGACACCAGAAGAAAGTTAGATGGAAACCACTATGAGGGAAGTATTACTTCTACTGTATTCAGTGCTCTTGATGTGCTCTCCTCCACACTGGAGAGATCAAATGCAGTTTGGGTGATCACTGTGCAGAACACTTCTGTTCAACACCTCTAAGGGTGATGCTGAGCATCCCAAGACCTGTACCTTTAATTCTCCATCCCACTCCACTCCAACTTCTCAGTCTCCTACACTATTCCCACATAAGCACATCATCTTCTGTCCAGATGTGTCACAGCCCTCTCGACTCAACATTGAATTGAACAATTTCAGATAACCAGCCTTTCCAGTTTGTGTCAGAATTGTCCAGTTCTGATGAAAGATCATCCACCCATGCTTCTCTCCTCACAGATGCTGCCTGATCTGCTGGGTATTTTTATCATATTCTTTTACCTCAGATTTCCAGCGGCTGCAGTATTCCACCTCTCACAGTCCCAATGTTGTGTGTCTCACTCTAACTGCCCCGTAGTGTAGCGGTTAGCGTAATGCTATTACAGCGCCAGTGACCTGGGTTCAGTTCCCGCCACTGTCTGTAAAGGGTTTGTACGTTCTCCCTGTGACTGCGTGGGTTTCCTCCGGGTGCTCCGGTTTCCTCCCACATTCCAATGACATATGTGTTAGTAGGTTAACATGGGTGTAATTGGGCGGTGCAGGCTCATTGGGCCGGAAGGGCCTGTTACCGTGCTGGATAAATAAAGTTTATTATTTATTATTTCATCTTCTTCTATTTACGCTCTTCCAGACCCTTCCTCTACACCGTCTCTCAGGTGGCACCAACAGCATCGTGTCACTTGAACGTCCTTGGCTCCACCCTATCACACACCTTCCCTTTCTTCCCTCCACCTCTCCTCTTTTCTTCAACTTAAAACATGTGTACTTCCTCACATTTCCCAGTTCTGATGAAAGCTCACAGACCTGAAACACTGATTTTGTTTCCCACTCTACAGAGGCTGACGGATCTGCTAAATACGCCCAGCAGTTTGTGTTTTTATTTAGTGGGTGGGCTGATCCCTTCCTCCTCGGATGAAAATGGATGAAAGCAGTACTTGTGTATAAAATTATGAGTCATAGATGGGGTAGATAGTCAGAGTCTGTTTCCCAGGATGGAAATGTCAAAAACTAGAGGGCATAGGTGAGAGTGGGAACATTTAAAGGAGATTTAGGAGACAGATTTTTTACACAGAGAGTGGTGGGTGTCCGGAACGTGCTGCCAGGAGAGGTGGTGGAGGCAGATATGATAACAACGTTGAAGAGGCATTTAGACTGGCAAATGTACAGGCAGAGAATGGGGGGATATGGACCATGTGCGTGTGCTTGTGAGTTTCACCTTGCAGAGTCGGGAGTTGGAGCCAGATTTGGAGTGGAACCTTTGAAAAGAGGTGAGTCTCTGTGCATGTGCTTGTGAGTTTCACCTTGCAAGAGTCTAAATGAGGCACATTTACAAATTGTTATCAGCAGCAATTAAAAGCAGATCGGCCATTTTGGGAGCAGCCATTGTGTGAGTGGGCCAGTGTTAGAGTGGGGGCCTGAGGCTTTGGCTCAAGAAGACTCGGTGAGAAGAGGTGAAGGTAAGTCTCTGGTAAGTGTTTCTTTCTTTCTTTGGTGTTTCCTTTAGTGCCAGGCCAGAGTAGTTAGAATGGCTCCAGGGTCAATGGTGTGTTCATCTTGTGAGATGTGGGAGTTCTGGGAGACCTCCAGTTTCCCTGATAACTACATCTGCATGAGGTGCATCCAGCTGCAGCAACTTACAGGTTGTATTAGGGAACTGGGGATGCAGCTGGATGACCTTCTGCTCCTACGGGATAACAAAGAGTTCATAGATAAGAACTACAGGGAGGCAGTCACTCCGAAGCTGTAGGAGGCGGGTAGCTGGGTGACTGTTAGGAGAAGGATGGAGAATAGGCAGGTAGTGCAGAGTAAGCCTGTGGTCATTCCCCTCAATAACAGGGTGTCCTGCTTTGGATACTGTTGGGGGGGGGGGGTGGGACCTCCCAGGGGAAAGCCATAGTGACCACACTGAGCCTGGTCATGTGGTACAGAAGGGAAGGGGGGGAGAAGAGGAGTGTGGTACTGATAGGGGATTCCATAGTAAGGGGGGCAGACAGGAGATTCTGTGGATGTGAAAGAGACTCCTGGATGGTATGTTGCCTCCCGGGTGCCAGGGTCTGGGACGTCTCAGATAGGGTCCACAGCATTCTGAAGGGGGAGGGCAAACAGTCAGAGGTCATGGTACGTATTGGTACCAATGACATTGGGAGGAAAAGAAATGAGGTCCTGAAGAGGGAATATGGGGAGCTGGGCAGGAAGCTGAAAGCAGGACCTCAAGGGTAGTAATCTCTGGATTGCTGCCTGTGCCACATGCCAGTGAGGACAAGAATAGGTTGATTTGGCAGATGAATGCGTGGCTGAGGAGTTAGTGCAAGGGGCAGGGTTTCAGATTTGATGATCATTGGGATCTCTTCTGGGGAAGGTACAACCTGTACAAAAGGGACAAGTTAGACCTGAACTGGAGGGGGACCAATATTCTTGCGGGCAGGTTTGCTAGAACTGTTGGGGAGGGTTTAAACTAGTTTGGCAGGGGGATGGGAACCAGAGTGATAGGTCAGAGGTTGGTTCATTTAGTGTACAAGTGGGTGCAGAGTGTAGAAAGGCTGTGAGGAAGTATAGGCGGTTGAAAGGGCAAAATTGCTGTCAGTTGGGTCGGCCAAAGTGTGTCTACTTTAATGCGAGAAGTACTGTATCAGAACAAGGCTGATGAACTTAGAGCATTGGTAAGTATGTGGAACTATGATGTGGTGGCCATTACAGAAACTTGGCTGTTGCAAGGGCAGGAATGGCTGCTGGATATTCTGGCGTTTAGATGTTTCAAAAGAGACAGGGACAGAGGTAAAGAGGTGGGGAAGTGACTTTACTGATCAGGGGCAGTGTCACAGCTGTAGAAAGGGAGGATGTCCTGGAGGGATCATCTACTGAGCCAGTGTGGGTGGAAGTCAGAAACAGGAAGGGAGCAATCACTCTGTTGGGAGTATTCTACAGACACCCCAATAGCAGCAGAGACACCGAGGAGCAGATCGGGAGGCAGATATTAGAGAGGTGCAAAAATAACAGGGTTGTTGTCATGGGTGATTTCAACTTCCCTAATATTGATTGACACCTCCTTAGTGTAAAGGTGATAGATGGGGCAGAGTTTGTTAGGGGTGTCTAGGAAGGATTCCTGACACAGTATGTGGATAGGCTGACTAGAGGAGAGGCCATACTGGACCTGGTACTGGGCAATGAGCCTGATCAGGTTTCAGATCTCTCAGTGGGAGAACATTTTGGAGATGGTGACCATAACTCCTGGACCTTTACTGACTTCTTGGCTTTGGAGAGGGATAGAAGCAGATGATATGGGAAACTATTTAATTGGAGGAGGGGTAACTAGGATGCCAATAGGCAGGAACTTGGGACCGTACATTGGGAACAGCTGTTCTTGGGGAAGCCCACAGCGGAAATGTGGAGGTTGCTTAAGGAATACTTGCATGGGGTTTTGGATAGGTTTGTCCCATTGAGGCAGGGTCATGATGGTAGAGTGAAGGAACTGTGGTTGACAAGAGACGTAGAATATCTTGTCAAGAGGAAGAAAGAAACTTACCTAAGATTTAGAAAGCATGGATCAGACAGGGCTCTGAAGAGTTACAAGCTAGCCAGGAGGGAGCTAGGAAAACCCCAAGGCATTCGACACATATGTGAAGAATAGAAGGATGACTGGAGTGAGGGTAGGACCAATCAGGGATAAAAGAGGAAACATGTGCCTGAAGAGGTAGGGGAGGTCCTTGGTGAATACTTTGCTTCAGTATTCACCAGTGAGAGAGACCTTGATATTTGCGAGGATGGTGTACAACAGGCTGATACGCTAGGGCATGTGGATGTGAGGAAAGAGGATGTGTTGGAAGTTTTGAAAAACATTAGGATAGATAAGTCACTGGGGCCGGACGGGATATATCCAAGGTTATTATGGGAAGCAAGGGAAGAGATTGCTGTGCCTTTGGCAATGATCTTTGAGTCCTCACTGGCCACAGGAGTAGTGCCAGATGATTGGAGGGTGGCAAATGTTGTTCCTTTGTTTAAGAAAGGGAGTAGGGATAAACCTGGGAATTATAGACCAGTGAGTCTGGGCAAATTACTGGAGAAGATTCTTAGATACAGGATTTATGGGCATTTAGAGAAGCATAGACTGATTAGGAACAGTCAGCATGGCTTTGTGAGGGGCAGATTGTGCCTCATGAGCCTGATTGAATTCTTTTAGGAGGTGACAAAGCACATTGATGAAGGTAGAGCAGTGGATGTGGCATACACGGATTTTAGTAAGGTGTTTAATAAGGTTCCTCACAGAAGGCTTATTCGGAAAGTCAGGAGGCATGGGATCCTTGGCTGTGTGGATTCAGAATTGGCTCTCCCAAAGAAGACAGAGGGTGGTGGTAGATGGAGCATATTCTGCCTGGAGGTTGGTGACCAGTGGTGTACCATAGGGATCTGTTCTGGGACACCTGCTCTTTGTGATTTTTATAAATGACTTGGATGAGGATGTGGAAGGGTAGGTTAGTAAGTTTGCTGATGACACAAAGGTTGGTGGTTTTGTGGATAGTGTAGAAGGTTGCTGTAGATTACAACAGGACATTGATAGGATGCAGAGCCGGGCTGAGAAGTGGCAGATGGCGTTCAACCCAGAAAAGTGTGAAGTGATACACTTTAGAAGATTGAATTTGAAGACAGAATACAAGGTTAATGGCAGGACTCAGCAGTGTGGAGGAACAGAAGGTTGCCATGTAGGTCAATAGGGTTGTTAAGAAGGCGTATGGTGTGTTGGCCTTTATTAGTTGGGGTACTGAGTCAAAGAGCCGCGAGGTAATGTTGCAGCTCTATAGAACTCTGGTTAGACCACACTTGGAGTATTGTGTTCAGTTCTGGTCGCCTCAATATAGGAAGGATGTGGAAGCTTTAGAGAGGGTGCAGAGGAGATTTACTAGGATGTTGCTTGGATTGGAGAGCATGTCTTATGAAGACAGGTTGAGAGAGCTAGGGCTTTTCTTTTTGGAGAGAAGAAGGATGAGAGGTGACTTGATAGAGGTGTATATGATGATAAGAGGCATAGATTGAGTGGACAGTGAGAGACTTTCTCCCAGGGCAAAAATGGATAACACGAGGGGCATCATTTTAAGGTGATTGGAGGAAGGAATAGGGGGGATGTCAGAGGTAATTTTTTTACACAGAGAGTGGTGGGTGTGTGGAACACACTGCTGGCAGAGGTTGTGGGGGCAGATACATTTGGGACATTTAAGAGACTCTTAGATAGCCACATGAATGATAGAGAAATGGGAGGAGAGGGGTTAACATTTGGGAGGGAAGAGCAGGATATATTTATTTAGAACAGGATAAAATTTCGGCACAACATTGTGAGCCGAAAGGCCTGTACTGTGCTGTAGTGTTCTATGTTCCATGTTCTATGTCATATTAATACAGGTTACTATGGAGATAAAGGTTTCTTGTTGTTGTTGAAAGTCTGTTTCACAATGACAACACAGTGCAAATGATAGGCCAATGCATGAGGAAAGTTTGATGGAAACCATCCGACACACACGAGCAAAACAATGGAACTCTGTGGCAAACTTAGACCTGGATAGACTCTTAGATCCAGCCAAGATCATCTCTCCCATTGTCTTCCTATTGACTTGATCCTGACATGTGTAAGTGTGACAGCCTTAGCTCAGTGGTGCAGTTTGTGGTCTTGACTCAGGTGTCCCACAATAAAGACACAAGCTTATGATGTAAGTTGAATATTACTGGGGGAATTCCACACTATCAGAGCTGTGAACAATGTGCCAAACATCTGTCCCATCAAGAGGGTAAAAGTTCCCATGACTTAATTCAAGTTCCTCCAATGATCTGGCAAGGAAGTCTTTTAATCAACATCACTAAAACATTATTTCCCATTGGCTGTTTGCGATGGTAGCTATAGGCTAATTAGATAGGGGCACTTTGGGAAATGTCATTTAAATGCAGCCTGACGAGAGCTCCATCAGGCAATGTTACGGGGACCCTTTGTCAGAATTGAGAAAGAGAGGAAACAAGTTAGTTGAGGTAGTAGAGAGGGTGAGGTAATGGGATGGGTGGAACAAATAGAATATCTCTGATAGGGTGAAATGGTTAATGTAGCAAAACGTAGACTGCAGATGCTGGAATCTGAAGCAACCAACAATCTGCTGGAGGAAGTCAACGGCAAGAAATAAGATGCTGGAGGAACTTCATCCAGGTGAAGGGTCTCGACCTGAAACATCAACTGTCCATTTCTCTCCTGAGATGCTGAGTTCCTCCAGCATTTTGTTCATTGCTTGGATTAAATGTAGCAGCTAGCTAGCAGTTTGGATCAGATTATGCTTCATAATCTGCGTAATGTGCAGTTATCCTGATAACTGACTTGCTTTCTTTCTTTCCCAGTTCTGACACAGGGTCCCAGATCTGAAATGTTAACTGTTCCTCCTTCCACAGAAGTCGCCTGACTCTCTGAGTGTTTTCCGCACTTTCTGTTTTAGTTCGGATTCCCAGTGTCTGCTTTTTATTGATGCTCAGAATGTCGAGTTCACTGATGTTGGAGCTGGAAGGCAGCACAGTGATCACATTCACCACTCCCTGCCCCAAAGATCTTGGCCCAGTGCCAGCCACTGGCCCCCACCCCTGCTCAGGCCCTCACCCTGAATTGTCAGCACTCCTCTGCCCTCTGTATGATCACCAGCTCGTGGATTTGAATGCAGCCTTCCATCGTGCTTGGGCCCAAAGTGACTCGTCGGCTTGATGCAGCCAATGACTGAAGTCCTCCTTGGCCCCACACTTGGGCACGGCCACAGTTCTCGCTCTGCACCCAACTGTGACCAGGGAGAGGTGGGAGGGGGAGATGGGAAAATGTTACATTATCCGCTCCCTCAGGCAGCAGTGAACTCACATGAAAGAAAACACGCATACACATTAGTTTTACTGAGCTTTTATTGAATGGCAAAATTAATTCAACACGACAGACCTGCTCTCACTCTCTGCTCAGCCTCCCACACATACTGCAGATCTGGAACACATCACCTCGAAGCTCCCAGTGAACTCCATTCCTTCAATTCAGTCTCTTTATTCTGGCTGTACAGGTACAGTCTGGAGCAAGCTGGCTCACAGGATGGAGCTCTCTCTATGTGGTCCGACAAAACACTCCTAGGACAAGTACAGTATGGGTTACACACACAGTAAAATTCCCTCTGCATCGGCACAACACTCCAAGACAGGTACATCATGGATTACATACATAATAAAGACTCCTCTATACTGTCCCAGAAAACACTGTCCCAGTGCAGGGTACATTATGCATTACACATAGTAAGCTCCTTCTACACTGTCCCAGAAAACACACTCCCAATGCAGGGTATAGCATGGGTTACACACACTGTAAACTTCTTCTGCACTGTCCCAGAGAAAACACACTCCCAATGCAGGTAGAGATACACCCCTGTGTTGGCACACCCATAACTTCTGAACAAGGCTCCCTATTGTATCAACATTTCCATTCCTCACATCACCTGCCAACTTTTGATGCCAGTTCCTTGGCAGTCCTACACTCTGAACTTAGTGACAAGAAACTAGAGTGACATTCATTGGACGTGAGCCTCTCCCAAGCAACGGAGCTTTTGATCCCATCTGTTCAGGACTGGACTCGGAGCCAGCTGCCAGACTGAAAGGCCAGGAGCACCTCTCCCACAGCGACACATCGTTAGGAAGCAAAACCTGAGGGCGGAGAGCCAACGAGCCAGGCTTAAAGTGAGAATTCAAGAACACACAAAGCCTCCTGAAGTAAGTGTCATGAATCCCTTCAAAATATAAAAAAAAATTAATAATTCCTAAAAAGGGCAATATACACTAATTGCTGGGAAAACAGAAATTATTGGGAAATACTTAACGGGTCAGGAAGCTTCTGTTGGAGAGAAAAACAGTATTATCTCTAGTCAATGACTCACCAGAACTTGGTAGTGTTACAGGCAGACAGCGATGGTACAGGCAGACAGACAGGACTGAGATGTTACAGGAGGTGAAGCAGCCAATGCCTGCCAGTGGTGAGCTGATGGTGGGCAAGTACACCACACAACCCCTGTCCAGGAACCTACCTGAGACCTGCAGCAGTATCTTAACCACCATCTCCACATCTGCTCTGTACTTTGGACAGAGTGAAGTGTGATAATGGCCGTTTCGGAGTTGTTCCGAATCACAGTGGAAATTTGACCAAGCATGATGTGCATGTGTGTACCTGATGGACTCTCAGAGTCAGGGGTGCATCAAGGATGTCATTCTTCGTGCAACACTCCTCATAGAGTACTGCAGAGGAGATAAGTCCATGTTGTCCTGCCAGTGACCATCATTGGACATTCTTGGAAGACCACCTAAGGCACGGGACTGAGACCCCACAAAAATCCATTTCAATCACTATATTCTTAGAGCCAGGGCAGCACAATGGAACAGCTGGTGGAGCCACTGCCCGACAGCTCCAGAGACCTGGGTTCAACCCTAACCTTGTGTGCTGTCTGTGCACTTCCCTGCGACCACATGTGTTTCCACCGGGTGCTCTGGTTTTCTCTCGTATCCCAAAGACGTGCGGGTTGGTAGGTTAATTGGCTGCTGTAAATTGCCCCTAGTGCGCAGGTGAGTGGTAGAATCTGGGGGGAGCTGATGGGAATGTGGGGAGAATAAAATGGGAGTAGTGTAGGATCAGTGTAAATGGGTGGCTGATGGGCCGGTTTCCGTCCTGTACCTCTCTACGACTCTTTCACAACACCAATCTCACCCTGAGTAATGATGCTCCTGGTCATGACACTCTCGTGGGAAAATTCCCTGATGTACAAATGGCCCCAATTGTCTGATCCACTGGTGGCCTTGTTCCTTAATACTAAATGCACAAACACCCAGCACCCTAATACTCCAATGACCCATTGGAAATCCCCCAGTGCCCTCATGCTCCAATGTCCCAGTGCTGTAATGGCCCAATCACTTCATGCCCTGGTATTCCCATGGCCTCATGGCCTTGAGCACACAGTGTCTTGATGCCCAAATCCCCTAGTAACTCAATACTCTTATACCCCAGTGGCACAATAACTGATGCCTCAGTGTCCTGATTGCCCATGGCTCCTATTCCCCACTGGCACCGATGTCCAAGCGCTAATTCCCCCTGTGCTCCATATTCAATGACCCACTGCCCTGATCCCTCTGAGCCTGGTATCCCAACGCCAAAATGCATCAATGCTCCAATGCCCAGTTCCCCTAGTGCCCAAATGGGACAATCCCTCAGTGTCCCAGTGACGAATGGTCTTATTTCTCTGGTGTCACAATGTCCCCGCCTCCCAATGTCCCTGTTCCCTGGTTCCCCAATGTCCCAATGTTCCCAGTCCCACATGGCCCGCTACCCTCATGCCAATGATGACCCAATGAACCAATGCTCCAGTGCACTTGGACAGAGGAAAATCAACCTGGATTTTGCCTGTTTTAATGGAGATCTTGATTATAGTGATATATCCCTCTGGTTAATTGGTGCTGTCCTTTTGCAAACAAACAGGGGTCCCTTTCTCATGTGAATTCTTTTCAATATACATTGTTGCTTTCATTCACCCTTGAGCTCCTTTCATTTCCTCTTTTTGCTCCAATATTGATCTCAGTTGACCTGATATGAATGCATGTTTCTGCTTTAATCGCACCCGTTTCTGGGCTTTCGTCCCCAAGTCTCCTTGAGTGGTCCTTGGCACCCAGATGAGCAGATTCTTCAGAATCAAACAACGACATCAGTAACAATAACCTTCTGACAGGACAGACCAATGCACTGACTCTCATTTAGGAAGGATTTTCAGCTGATAATTTTATTGGCCAGATTCCTATACTAAAATACTTTCTCCTTCTTAGGCAGTCCCTCAGAATAAAGAATAACTTGCTTCCATCCTAGCTCTGTGGCTTCTGATCTGCTTCTAGAGTCATACAGCACAGAACCAGGCCCTTCGACCCAACAGGTCCATGCTGACAATGATACCCATTGCTAGTCCCATTTGCCCGCATTTGGCCCAAATCCATATAAACTTTTCCTATCCGTGTACCTGTCCAAATGTCCTTTAAATGTTGTTAATGTACCTGCCTCAATCACTTCCTCTGGCAGCTTGTTCCATATATGTACCACCCTCTGTGTGAAAAAGTTTCTCCTCAGGTCCCTATTAAAGCTCTCCACTCTCACCCTAAACCTATGCATTCCAGTTCTTGATTCCCCAACCCTGGGAAAAAGACTCTGCATTCACTCTATCTAATCTTAATAAGACTCTTCTACAGATGGGGCAGGAGGTGTCTGATGGGGTGGGTGGGTCAGTAGTTTGTGAGATGATGCACAACTTCCTTCCTTTCTACAGGACCTTTGTGTACTCCCGATACATGAGTCACACAAACACTGGATCTTAATGCAATTCCATCATAGATGGCCATTCCTCAGCCTTGGTGGAGTGGGACATCCCACAAGTAACGTCCTTCTTTGTCATTGAGCTCAAACCTTCCAGCAGGCTAACTTGCTGGAGGTGAGTCAGTGAGGCATTGGGGATCTTCATGAAGGGCTGGGCCAACTTCCATTCCCTTGACCAATGAGATTGAAGGAGTCAAAAAGCAACTTCAAAGTTACAGAAAAGGAGGACAAATTAAAGAATGGAATATTGAAGATGGAATATCCAAGAATAAAAGAATGGAATAAAGAAGAAAATATCAGCTTAAGAAGAAGTGGAGAGGGACAGGAAAAATAACAAAATTGCAAACATTTGAAAATTGATGTTTTAAAAATAATTTAACGTTCAGTGCATGAGTTTCTGGATATTTTGTTTTTCTAGACCTCAAATTGATTCACAGTGCTCTAATGATATTGATATCATCAACTAGCATCCTGAATTTATGTAGCATCCTTGCTGTAGTAAAATATCCCAATGCAATATATGACACTGAAGCACACAAGGAGAAAGTCAGACCGATGGGCAGTAGCTTGCTTGGAGAGGCAAGTTACAGAGGGTTTTAAATGAAGGAAAGAGATAGGGGCGGCACGGTAGCATAGCGGTTAGCACGACACTATTACAGCGCCAGCGATCGGGGTTCGATTCCCGTCACTGTCTGTAAGGAGTTTGTATGTTCTCCTGTGTCTGTGTGGGTTTCCTCCGGGTGCTCTGGTTTCCTCCCACATTCCAAAGACGTACGGGTAGGTTAATTTGGGTTTAAAATGGGCGGCGCGGACTCATTGGGCCGGAAGGGCCTGTTACCACGCTGTAAAAAAAAATAAATAAAAAAAAGGAATGGCAGAGATTTGGGGATGGAATTCCAGAGAGTAGGACTTTGACAGCTAACAAGAGGGCTGCCTATGCTGAAGTTACCACAATAGGGATGTGGAATAGGCCAGGGTATAGATATCTCAGAGGATTGCAGGGCTAAGAAAGTTACAGTCAGACAGAGGGGCAAGATCATGCAGGGATTTAAAAGCAAGCATGAGGATCTTAGAATCAAGATATTGCTTACCTTGGAGTCATTGGAGTTAGGTGACACGGGGGTGACAGGTGTTGGGATTGGGCCTAAGTTAGTGAAGTTTGGGGTAACTTAAGTTTGGGCACGGTAGAATCTGAGGGTGTGACCAGGAGAGGAATGAGATGTGAGTGGGTGGTGGGGAGGGGTATTTGGGAGGGTAGAGAAAAGGAGGAGATGAGCTCCATCAAGGTGAGAGATTGCCAGGTAGACAGAGGAAAAGATTCAAAGATATTCTCAAAGCCTCTTGGAAAATATCTAACATCCCCACAATTCCTGAGAATCCAATGACCGTTCAAAGAGAGACGGAGCATTGGGAACACTGAGCCCACTTGCTGGGAGAGACCCCGTATAAGCAGCAGGAGAAGTGCACTGCCTCACCAACTGCCCAGCCACCCCTCCCCATCAGTACAACTACTGCCCCACCAGAGTCCACAGATCCCACGTCAACCTCATCAGAACTAGAAGGGAAGCAAGTCGTCTTCGATCCTGAAGGTCTGCCTGAGAAGGAAAGAAGAAGAGGGAAAATGCTGCAGAGGTGGAAATAACTGGTCTTAGTTATGGTGGAGCTATGTGTCTGAATGAACTATCACACCAAGGCTGTGAATGCACAGGATTGTACTCGGGTAGTTGGCAGGGAGAGGGATGGAGTTAGCGGCTGTGGAATAAAGTTTAGATGGGAATGGAAGGCAGTAAAGGATGACAAATCATTTCACCTAAACAGAGACGGATGGGCTAACAGAGCATGGAGACAAAGGATGGTCAAAAGAGTACACTTGCTGTCTCACAGAATGCAATAAAGAAGAATAAAAACAATCGCAAAATGGCTTACGAAGCAGTTCAAAGCAAGCAAACAAGCAGTGACTTCAGTCTTCTCCATTGCAGCTGGAGGGAATTTGCATCCATATGGGCCTTGATATTGGTAATTGGTTTATTATTGTCACATGTACTGCAATGCAGTGAAAAACTTTGTTTTGCATTTCATCCGTACAGATCATTTTGAAACATAAATACATGAAGGTAGTACAAAGGGAAAACAACAACAGAATGCAGAATATAGTGTTACAGTTATAGAGAAAGTGCAGTGCAGATGGACAAATAAGGTGCAAGGGCCATGATCAGTTAGATTGTGAGGTCAAGAGTTTATCTTTACTGTGAAAGAGGTCTGTTCAAGAGTCTTATGCAGTGGCATAGAAGCTGTTCCTGAGGCCGGTGATACATGTTTTCGTGCCTTTGTATCTTTTGCCCGATGGAAGGGAGGGGAAGCGAGAATGACCGGGGTGGGAGGGGTCTTCGATTATGTTGGCTGCTTTCCCAAGGCAGCAAGAAGTGTAGACGGATAAGCAATCAGGCAAATTGGAGACAGTCTGGGGTTGAGAGAGGTGGTGGTGAGATACGGCTGGATATCATTGGACTACATGTGGAGACCAGCGCTGGGATTTTGGATGAGTTTGCAGAGGAGGACCATATAGTCGGAGAACTTGGAAGGGCCAAGGATCAATTTCTGAGGAATATCAAAGTTAAAGTTTCACATTGTTGGATAAGAACTTGTATGGTTAATCACTAGACCTAAATTTTTGTGCTGAAGATAATGTGAATGTCCAAGGTGCTTGCAAATCAATAGGAAGGCCTAGGATGAGATATCGTGTAAAGATTAGGAGAATTGCAACTCACAGTGTATTTCTCCAGCCCTGAACTTAATACCCATAAAAAATGTTAGTGACAGCGTGCTTCACTACCATACCCGCATTTTGCCATAAGGTCTGGTCCACAGAGATTTTGGAACTTCTTATGTACCCATTGGTCAACTGCACCCATTTCAAGTGGAGCTGACAATCCCTACACAAACCGTAGGTGAAAGGTTTTCTAAAGGCATCACTGCTCTCTATTTCCTTGTCCTCTTTAACCTTATCTTCAGTGACTTCTCTCCTCTGCATTCACTGTCCTCCCAAAGCTTTATAGAGATTCCTTAATTATCCTTCCCCCATGGGCACTCCAATAACCTTTGCATCTCTTTGCATCTTTGTTCTTCATGGTCCCAATTGTAGACAAGTCCATATACTTCCAACTCCTTGTCCTCTTGCACCTCACTGGAAAATATTCTGTCCCACAAAGATTTACAAGAAAATTCGGCATGACTCCAATGACCCTCACCAATCTTTACAGATGCACCATAAAGCATCCAATCTGGATGTATTATGCCTTGGTATGGCAACTGCTCTGCTTGAGACCTCAAGAAACTGCAGAGTTGTGGACACAGCTCAGCACATCACAGAAATTAGCCTCCCTTCCACGGACTCTGTCTATACTTCTCATTGGCTTGGTAAAGCAGCCAACATGATCAAAGACTCCACCCACCCCAGACCCCACCCCATACCAGGCAGACACAGTTGTGTAGCAGTTAGTGTAACCCTATTACAGTGCCAGTAACCCGGGTTCAATGCCTGCCATTGTCTGTAAGGAGCTTGTACGTTCTCCCTGTGTGTCTGCGTGGGTTTCCTCCGGGTGTTCCGGTTTCTTCCCACACTCCAAAGATGTACAGGTTAGGAAGTTGTGGGCATGCTATGTTGGCGCCGGAAGCGTGGCGACACTTGCGGGCTGCCCCCAGAACACTTTACGCAAAAAGATGTATTCCACTGTGTGTTTCGATGTACATGTGACTAATAAAGATATCTTATCTCTTATCTTATCTTTTTCTCTTCTCCCCCCTTCCCATCGGGCAGAAGGTACAAAAGCTTGAAACATGTACCACCATGCTCTAGGCCAGCTTCCATCCCGCTGTTTTAAGACTCTTGAATGGACTTCTTTTACGCTATCCTCAACACTGGTGCCCCACAAGGCTGCGTCTTCAGCCCCCTACTCTACTCCCTATACACTGATGACTGCGTGGCCAGATTCTGCTGTAACTCCATCTACAAGTTTGCAGGTGACACCACTGTAGTGGGCTGTATCTCAAATAACAATGAGTCAGAGTACAGGAAGGAGATAGAGAGCCTAGTAGCATGGTGTCATGACAACAACCTTTCCCTCAATGTCAGCAAAACAAAAGAGCTGGTCTTGACTTCAGGAATGTGGGTGGTGCACACACTCCTGTTTGCATCAATAGTGCTGAGGTCGAGAAGGTTGAAAGCTTCAAGTTCCTAGGAGTGGACATCACCAATAGCCTGTCCTGATCCAACCACGTAGACACCACAGCCAAGAAAGCTCACCAGCACCTCTACTTCCTCAGGAGGCTAAAGAAATCTGGCATGTCCCTGTTGACCCTCACCAATTTTTATTGATGCACAAAAGAAAGCATCCTATCTGGATGCATCATGACTTGGTATGGCAACTGCTCTGCCAGGGACTGCAAGAAACTACAGAGAGTTATAGACACAGCTCAGCATATCATGGAAACCAGCCTGCCCTCCACGGACTCTGTCTACACTTCTCGCTGCCTCGGTAAAGCAGCCAGCATAATCAAAGACCCCACCCACTCCAGACATTCTCTCTTCTCCCCCCTCCTATTGGACAGAAGATACAAAATCCTGAAATCACGTACCACCAGGCTCAAGGGCAGCTTCTATTCCGCTGTTATGAGATGATTGAATGGTTTGTGGAAGTACGAGAGGACATGGCTTTAGGGATAAGTACAAGAGGACATGGCTTTAGGGTGAAAGGGGAAAGGTTTAGGGGGAACATTAGAGGGAACTTCTTCACTCAAAGAGTGGTGGGAGTGTGGAATGGTCTGCCATATGATGTGGTAAATGCGGGCTCGCTCTTAACTTTTAAGAGTAAGTTGGATAGATACATGGACGAGAGAGGTCTGGAGGGGTATGGGCTGGGGGCAGGTAAATGGGACTAGCAGAATAATGTTTCAGTATAGACTAGAAGGGCCGAATGGCCTGTTTTCTGTGCTGTAGTTTTCTATGGTTCCCCAGTACAATAAGATGGATTCTTGACCTCACAATGTACCTCGTCATGGCCATGCACATTGTCTGCCTACTTTGCACTTTCTCTGTAACTGTAACAATTTATTCTGCTTTCTGTTATTGATTTTTTCTTGTACTGTTGTAACTAAATTATCTGTCTGGATGGCATGCAAAACAAAGTTTTTCACTGTACCTCGGAACATGTGACAATAATAAACCAATGTACCAATTTATTTAAAGATGATCTCTTGACCTCACAATCTACCTCTTGTGGCCTTTGCACCTTATTGTTTACCTGCACTGCACTTTCTCTGTAACTGCAATACTATATTCTGCATTCTGCTTTTTTCCTTTTTACTACCTCAATGTACATATGTGTGGCATGATCTGTCTGGATGGCATGCAAACAGAAGGTTTTCACTGTATCTCAGTACATGTGAAAAAAATAAACCAATTATCAATCATATTTAAAGCTCTCTAACTGTCTAGTTTCCATTTGGCACCATGTTTCTGTACCCATTGGATCATCAGCTGGTTGTGTATTTGACAGATCGCCCCAGACACAAGCTTTACCCTCTTCCACCCTGAGTACAGTCCCCATCCTGCTCTTTAAAGGCCAGCAGTACAACCTGGAGTGCATTTGATGTGGCACCACTGGAGGCGGATAGTTCGCTCGTGTTGTCAGCCTGGCTTATGTGCTCATGTAACTGGAGTGGGGTTTGAGCAAGGCATAACCATTTGATGGAGGTCAGACTCTTACCCCCGGCCACAAGCACTGAACATGATGCAGAAGAGAACAGAGGCTGAGTGGAGGCCATGCTGTGATTCCCAGAACTTGAGTGTCAGTATGATATACCACAGAGGGCAGTGTGACCAGTCACAGTTTCTTATTCTATCCTTCGCCTGTCTTCCTGTATGTGCTTCCTAATCTGATATCTGCTGACTCAGCGCCGACCAGGAATCCAATCCAGTCAGTTCTTTATGACTTTAATGACTAGGCCACTGGGAGAACTAAAAGAAACGTTCTGATTCTGGTGTTTAAGATATGTATTGAATTTACAGTGAGGTTGCCAGGATGTGGAGAATGTGCCATTCGAGAGAAGACCTTATGACTCTGTCACTGGAAACGTTCTTCATTCACTGTACAAGAAACTGGTTGGCTCCTGTGGGGTTTCTCCACAGCCTTTGCTTAAAAATATACTCTGCACTATTGTTCTCTTTGCCCTTCATTTACTGGGAACATGTTGATAAGCAGATGCTGAGATATATGCACATAGCAAAGCACAACAGTAAAGCATAGGAAGAGGGCCTTCATCCCACAGTATCTGTGCCAACTATGATGCCAATTTATACTGCACATCTGCCTGCACATGATCCATATCCCTCCATTCCCTGCCTGTCCATGTGTCAGTCTAAATGCCTCTTAAACTTTGTTTTCATATCTACTTCCACCACTTCCCCTGACAGTGTGTTCCACTGACAACAAATGCAGGTCGAACATAGAACAGAGGACATAGAACAGTACAGCACTGGAACAGGCCCTTCGGCCCACAATGTTTTGCCAAACTAATTAAACTAGTAGTTAAACACCTAACTAAACTGATCCCTTCTGCCTACACAATGTCCATATCCCTCCATTCTCTGCACACTCATGTGCCTATCAAAGAGCCTCTTAAATGCTTCTATCATATTTGCCTCCACCACCCCCCCGGTAGCTCATTCCAGGCACCCACCAATCCCTGTGTAAAAAGCATGTCTCATACATCTCCTTCGAACTTACTGCCCTCACCTTAAGTGCCTGACCTCTAATATTAGACATTTCAACCCTGGGAAAAAGATACCAGCTATCTATGCCTCTCATAACCTTATAAACTTGTATCAGGTCTCCCATTAGCCTTCGTTGTTGCAGAGGAAACAACCCAAGTTTGTCCAACCTCTCCTTATAGCAAATGCCCTCTAATCCAGGCAGTATAATTTGGTCTCTCAAAGTGCAACACCTCTCACTTGCCCAGACTAAACTCAATTTGCCATTTCTCCTCCCATATCTACAACTGACCTATATCCCGCTCTATCCTTTGGCAACCTTTCACACTATCCACAACACCACCAATCCTTGTATCATTTGTGAACTTACTAATCCACCCATTCACGTTTCAGGTGGATTCAGTTAGAGAGTGTCCCAGCAAAGACTGTGTTACACAGGAGCAAAACACAAGCAGGCAGCCAAACATGCAAACACTCACATGCATCACCACCCCCCACCAACAACTCCCTCCCCCCCCCCCACACACAGACACACAGACACACACAAACACACAGACACACACAAACACACATGCACATACAACTCCAACACACACACAGACACACACTTTCAGGCACAAATAGGGTCACAGGCATGCATAAACTCACATACAGAAACACCGATATGCCCACAGACACGCTGACACACGCACACACACACACATACGGACCAACACAGGCATACACAGAAACATGCAATCACACATTTGTATATATAAAGACACAAAAAAACTGGATCTGGCATTTTATTTTTGGAACACAAAGGAATGTACTGGAAATGGATCTGAAGCTGAGGAAAGGGGCTGTTGTGGTGATAGCTGTGTGAACTCAGGTCCTCACATGTAATCTTACCAACTCTTGTTTTATTGCAAATTCACAAAATCCTCTGCTTTCTTTCCTCCCTCTCTGTGAATTATATTTTTCAAACCCTCAGAGATGGCATTTATACACCAACAATGAGCACGTTAACTGCCCCACATTAACAGATTCCAAGTGTTTGAAGACCTTTGTACAACCGTCTCCTATAACACTTAGTTTGAAATACAGTCTGGCAAAGTCCAATAATAAGATCCTTTCTCTGTAATCTCCAACGTATACTTAAACCTTCAGCTGTGGTCAGAACCTCCAAGACAGCTCCAAACAGAAAATACTTGATTCTGTTATCCTAGTACTCAGGGAGGACATAGGGTCACTCATCGACACTGGATGTACGGCTAGATGGTTGTCACGTGACCTCCACTACCACCAGCTCCTCCTGGTCAAACTGTTCTCTGCACTCATGTTTCCACTGACGTTATAACCCATAAATAAAAATATTGACAGGAAATGGGACAAAAAAGCACATCATATTTTATGCCTCTCCAAATTTTCTCCTGGGCTAAACACTGCAGTGTTCAGGAGATCAATCTTTAATTGCTGCAAAGTACAGGACAGTCTTGGAGTGTTGGCAACCCTGTTTCCAATAGCCATAGCATTGACCCTGGCCAACAGAACTAGTAAAGAGAGGCTAGGGAAGCACAAAGGGATGGATTTTCCATATGGAATCATGATATACGATATATTTTCCAGTGTTGTACAGTAAATCTCACGAACTTGAACCGCAACTTAAGGGACCCTCCAACTTTGGGGTCCCTCTGTGACTATCTGACTTCCTTGTATGACACAGTAGGAAACCAGGGGATTTCTTGTTTGATTTAATGACCTGAGAGGGAGGATCCAACCCAGGGCAGAGGCCCAAAATGACCAACACACACCACCTCCTGCAAAGGCCTGGTGCAAGTTGGAACCCCGAACCTCTTTACCATTAAACAATTACAGCGTAACGCAATACTCCGGAGTCTTTAAGTTGTGGTTTTATCGCAGTGGCAATAAGTCCTTGTGATTTAAGTTTTCTTTTCACTGCTGAGGGAAAATGACAAATTCTTGGCAGAGTTTGGAGCCGTGATTTATGCCAGACCTTCACATAAACAATCCATTGTGTTCACAAGCGCTGGCCTGCACTTGGATCTTTAGCATAATGGCAAAAGCAGGACATGATAGACCCTTTCTGCCTTCCCTGTTGGAGCTTGTTTTTTTGACGAAGGGAGGACTAACTGATGGAGCCTTTCAAATAATAAAGGGTTTGATGGGGCAGATACACAGAAGATGTTTCTGATTGTTGAGGAGTCCAAATCTATGTGGCATAAGATAGTGACTAACTAACCCGTTAAGAAATTCAGGTGAGAAAGTAGAACATGCCCAGGTGGAATGGTTGAGCGTTGTTGTGTCAAGGAGAAGCACGGTGTCCTCTGAGGTTTGGGATATATGGAATGGAAGGAGATGGATGGAAAGTGACATGTGGAGCACAGAGCTTTGGAGCTGAATGCCCAGCGTTGTGCTCCTCCATCCTTCAGAGATCTGTTATGATTCCCCAGTGATCTTCATGTGGGAACACCCATCATGATATGAGATTTGAACTTGACTTGGCATTTCCCAATTCTAACATTGTACCTCTCCATGGGAAGTTAAAGCTATCCCCTCAGTCTCTCTCAATATTTTGAAAACTTGATCACAATCACATCTCGATCTTGTAACCTCTAATTCATGTGTGATAAATTAACCCTCTAAGATCTGGCATTGTAGCACAGAAGTACGGAGGGATTTTCCAATTCTCTGGTCTTTCTTCACAATGACCTCTGTCAGCTATTTGCACTTTCTGCATCAAAGTCCTCTCACAACAACTTAAGAAATACAGCTTCCTTCAGGATGGGGTCACAGGCAAGGTTTGTCCCTGACTGCCATGAAGAAGTTGGTGGTGAGCCTCCTGTGATGAATGCACTTCCACAGCACTCTTACATTGGGAGTTCATTGCTTTTGACCCAGGAGAGCTTCCACACCCTTACTCTTAAGTTCACGAACCCAGAGGGCTGTGTGACTCAGTCATTGAAAGTGTTCAAGACAGTCATTGATGGATTTCTGGATATTAGAGGAATGTAGGGAAAGGGGAACAGGGGATGAAACTGGAGCTGAGGTCAAAGATCAGCTGTGATCTTGCTGAATAGTGGAACAGGTTTGAGGAGTGCAACAGCCAACTACTGCTCTGCTTTCTTCAATTACCCTCAACTTCTTCTTCTTACTTTATTACTTATTTCTGAGATGTGGTATGTGACTCGGGGGTGTGGTGCCAATCAAGCAGACAGCTCTGTCCTGGGTGGTATGATGTTCTTGACCTGAGCCCTGTAGATGGTGGAAAGGCTTTGGCGTGTCAGGAGGTGAGTCACTTGTGACAGGTACCCGACCTCATGTAGTCACAGTCTTTATATGGCTGTCTGGTTGAGTTTCTAGTCAATGGTGACCCTTAAGATATTGATGGTGGTGAGGATTCAGTGATGGTAATGCCATTGAATTTAATGATGGTTTAATGAGTTGAAGATGGTTCAACTCTCTCCTGTTGAAGATGGTCATTGCTGGGCACTTCTGGTGGACTTGCCACTTATCAACCCAAGCTGAGAAGTTGTCTAGGTGCAGCTACCAGGCAGGCATGAACTACTTCATGGTTTGAGGAGTTGCCAATAGAATTAAACATTGTGCATCAGTAAACTCTCCTACTTCTGACCTTCTCTTGGAAGGTAGGTCAATGAAGAAGCAGCTGAAGCTGGTTGGCCCTAGGACACTGTCCTGAGGAACTCCTGCAGCGATGTCCTGGGGCTGGGATGATTGACCTCCAACAAGCATAACCATCATTTCCTGTGCTAAGTAGGACTCCAGTCAGTAGAATGTTTTCCACTTGATTTAGTTTTACATTTGGTCACATTCTGTCAAGATGTCAAGAGCAATCTCTCTCCCCTCTCCTCTGTAATCAGGTTGAAATCAGGATAGAGCAGGAAGGTGTTACTGAAGTATAAGATCTATGGTGATCTAATTGGCTGGGGGAGCAGACATTTGGGGCAGGATGTCTCCATCCTGCCATTATTATGTTCAGCTTGTTGTTCCACATTTAGAGCTAGGCTGTGATGTGATGGAACTATGGACAAAGCAAAACCCAGACTGGACATCAATGGCCAGCTTACAGGAGAGTGAATGCCCCTTATTAGCACTGTTGATGAGACCTTCCGTCACTCTGCTGATGATTGAGACTGATGAGATTATTGTAGCTACTTTAGGTTCTGACTTTTCTGAACAGAATATACCTGAGCAATGTTCCGTGCTGCTGGGAGGTGGCCAGAGTTGTAATCAGTTTGTCTAGAGAAATAGTTGGTTTCAGACCAAATGTCTCCATCGCTGAAGCTGGAATGGACCATAGTCTTTGCCCTTGATCCCTGACCATTTCTTGACTTCACCCGGAGTGAATGGAATTGGTTGAAGCCTGGTGTCTGCAATGGTAGGGACCTCAGAGGAAGCCATGGTGGGCTATCAACTCAGCCTAGCTGGTTTAGGATAGTTGCAATCACTTCAGCCTTGTCTTCAGCACCCACATACTGATGTCAGTCAGGATGGGGATCCTCCTTGTTTACTCGTTAAATGTCTGCCATTATACATGCCCTTTTCCAGGTTGAGGTCCCACTGGAGGGTGAAAGACCCATACTGTGGGAGGCTGCACCTTACTGCCCAGGGTCCTTTTGTTCTCACAGGAGGAGGCAAAAGATCCCACAGTACTTGTTTCAAAGTTATCCCCAGTACCCTGGCTAATATACATCTTAATCTTCATCTCTCTTGCTTCAATCCATAAACACATTGGCATTTGTGGGAGCTTGCTGTGCACAAACTGCTTCCTGAATTACAATAGCGACTCCACTTCAAAAATACCTCACTGACTTCAAAGCACTTGGGAAATCATGGTAGGTGGATGTGAATGGTGCCACATGAATGAAAGCCTTTCATCCTTTCCCTTCACCACAAGGATCACCTTCTAGAGATCAGCTGGACCCTTTACTCAACCTGGAAACTCCAAGAAGATCATCTCAGAGCTTCTGGTTCGACAGGGAAAACCTCAGCTTCCTGCTGCGCTACTGAAGCAGTGCATTGTTTGGGCTGGTATGATTCATAGAGTCATAGAGCACTTAAACAGGTCCTTCAGCCTATCGAATCTGTGTCGACCATCAACCACCAATTTACACTAATCCTACATTAATCCCATTTTTTATTCTCCCCACATTCTTATCAACTCCTCCCAGATCCTACCCCTCACCACACCCTAGGGGTAATTTACAGCAGCCAATTCACCTATCAACTTGCAAGTCTTGGGATGTGGGAGGAAGCCCATACGGTCACAGGGAGAATGTGCAAACTCCACACAGACAGCACCCAAGGCCAGGATTGAATCTGGATCTTCGGAACTGCGAGGCACCCTGTGTGGTTGGATCTTTACTCTGGGCCTTGAGTAGATTCTACTCTGCTTTGTTCATAGTGAGTGTCAAAGTTTCATATATTTTGACAAATATATCACTTGAACCAGGTACTGTTCTGCTTAAATCAACTCTCCTGGTTAACAATACCCTGCTCCCTCAAACTAAGTGCAAACGCCTGTTTGCTTGTTTATGCACCAGACTGGGGTTGAATGAAATTTAAAAAGTGTGATGTCAAGAGTTCAGTGCCTGCATGTTTCTCTTAGGGTGAACGGCAAGGCTGGCAGGTTTTGGGAACCCTGGTTGACAAGAGATATTGAGGCTTTGGTTAAGCAAAAGAGGGAGGCATACATTGTGCATAAGCAATTGGGAACTACTGAATCTCTTGATGACTGTAAGAAGTGTAGGAGTGCACTTAAGAGAGAAGTTAGGAGGGTACAAAGAGGATATGAAGGATCTGGCAGGCAAGGTGAGGCAAATCCCAAGAGATTTTGCAGGTATATTAACAGTAAAAAGGTGGCTAAGGAAAGAATAGTTTCCCTTAAAGATCAGCATGGCTGTTTGTGTGTGGAACTGAAGGAAATGGGAGAGATTTTTAATGATTATTTCTCTTTAGATGTTACTGTGGAGAAAACAATGGAGGCTAAGGAAATGAGGGAAATGAGTGGCGATGTCTTAAACCACATGGAAATTAGCAGGGGAGAGGTATTGGAGGGCTTAAAGAGCATTAAGGTGGATAAATCCCCAGGACCTGACCTAGTGCATTCTCGGACCTTGTGAGAAGCTGGAGAAGAAACTGCAGAGGTCCTTGCAAAGATTTTTGCTTCATCTCTAGCCACAGGTGAGGTTCCGGAGGACTAGAGAGTGGCTAATGTGGTACCATTGTTTAAAAAGGATAGCAATAACAAGCCAGGAAACTACAGGTTGACACGTCTGACATTGGTGGTGGGTAAATTGCTGGAGCGGATTCTAGGGGACAGCATCTACCAACATCTAGAGAGACAGAGTCCGATTCAGGACAGTCAGCATGGCTTTGTGTGTGGGATGTCATGTCTGACAAACCTCTTGGAGTTCTTTGAGGAGGTAACCAAGAGGGTAGATGAGGGTAGGGTAGTGGATGTTGTCTACATGGACTTTAGCAAGGCCTCTGATGAGGTCCTTCATGGCAGGCTAGTCTGGAAGGTTAGGTTGAATGGGATCCAGGGGGACATAGTGGATTGGATTCATAATTGGTTCAGAGGTAGGAAGCAGAGGGTGATGGTTGAGGGTTGTTTTTCAGACTGGAGGCCTGTGTCTAGTGGTGTGCCACAGGGGTCGGTGCTGGGACCTTTGTTGTTTGTAATTTATATAAACGATTTGGATGTGAATGTACAAGGTATTGTTAGTAAGTTTGTGGATGACACTAAAATAGCTGGTGTTATAGGCAGTATAGAAGGTTGTGAAAAATTACAAGGGGATCTTGATCAGCTTGGTATGTGGGCTGAGGATTGGCAAATGGCATTCAATCCAAGTAAATTGAGGTATTACATTTTGGGTGATCAAACTAGGTATAAGACTTACAAAGTGAATGGTAGGGCCCTTGGGGAGTCTTATGGAACAGAGGGACCTAGGAGTGCAAGTGCATAGTTTGCTGAAAGAGGCATCACAGGTAGACAGGGTGATGAAGAAGGCATTTAGCATGCTGACCTTCATTGGTCAGGGCATTGAGCATAGGAGTTGGAAAGTTATGCTGAAGTTATATAACACATTGGTGAGGCGTCACTTGGAGTATTGTGTACAGTTTTGGTCGTCCTGTTATAGGAAAGATGTTATTGAACTAGAAAGAGTGCAGAAAAGATTTACCAGGATGTTGCCTGGACTTGGGGGCCTGAGTTACAAAGAGAGGTTGCGTAGACTAGGGCTTTATTCCCTGGAATGTAGAAAATTCAGGGGTGACCTGATAGAGGTATATTAAGTCATGAGGAGCATAGACAGGGTGAAAGCACATGGTCTTTTTTCCAGGGAGGGGGTGCTAAAAACAAGAGGGTATAGGTTTAAGATCAGAGGTGAGATATTTAAAAGGGACATCAGGGACAGTTTCTTCACACAAAGGGAGGTGTGTATTTAGAATATGCTGCCAGAAATAATGGTTGAGGTGGGCACATAACCAACATTTAAAAACCATCAAGATAAGCTTTCTTCTAACTGTTTGGGGATAGCGGGGAGTAACTGCGCAGGTGCGAGACGTCAGTCAGTAGCGCGAGAACAGTTTAAAAAAGAGAAGGGAAGTCTTTGGCGTTTTCGATCGGGAGTGAGAGGCGAGCGAGCGGAAGCAGCCGAGGAGTTCAGAACAGATAAGCTTTCTTTCTTCTAACGGTTCGGGGATAGAGGGGAAAAACTGTGCAGGTGCGTAACATCAGTGGGTAGCACGCAAACAGTTTATAAAGAAGACCGCCATAACCAGCGGGCAGTGTCGGAGTGGGCAGCTGAGTGAAAAGGAGCAGAGTGTTCTGGGCCTTAGCTCAAGGGGCTTAGGCGTAAAGGGGTGAGGTGGGAGAGTAGCTGGTAGGTAAAGGTAAGGTTTACCTGTTATCTGTTATAAATTTTTAAGTAGGCTAAAACTAGGTAAGGAAAAAAATTAGTTCAGATGGAGGACATGGTGGTGTGCACCAGCTGCTTGATGTGGGAGTTAGTGGACCTTGTTGTGGTGCACGATGACCATGTCTGCAGTAAGTGCTTGAGGCTGGAGGAACTTCAGCTCAGAACTGATGAGCTGGAGTCGCAGCTTCAAACACTGAGAAGCATCAGGGAGGGAGAGAGTTATGTAGATACTGTACATTGGGAGACAGTCAGCAGGTACTTCTGGGGTCCAGGAAGTAGATAGAAGGGTGACTGTCAGGGGAGGGAAAAGGAAAAAGAAAACGAACAGGCAGATAGTGCAGAGGACCCCGGAGGCTGTTCCCCTCAGTAGCAGGTTTTCCGTTTTGGTAGCTGTTGAGGGGGATGACCTGCAGGGATCAAGCAGCAGTAGCCAGGTCTCTGGCACTGGGACCAGTCTTGCTGCTCAGAAGGAAAGGGAGGAGAAGAGGAACGCAGTAGTGATAGGGGACTCGATAGTCAGGGAAACAGATAGGAGGTTCTGTGGAAGTGAGCATGAATCCCGGATGGTATGTTGCCTCCCTGGTGCCAGGGTCTGGGTTGACTCTGATCGGGTCCACAGGATTCTTGAGCAGGAGGGAGAACAACCAGAAGTTGTGGTTCATGTTGGTACCAATGACATAGGTAGGAAGAGGGATGAGGTCCTGAAAAGGGAGTTTAGGGAGCTAGGCAGAAGGCTGAAGAACAGGACCTCAAGGGTAGCAATCTCAGGATTGCTGCCAGTGCCACCTGATAGTGAAGGTAGGAGTAGGAGGAGATGGCAATTGAATGCGTGGCTGAGAAGCTGGTGCAGGAGGGAGGGTTTTAGATTTTTGGATCATTGGATCTCTTCTGGGGAAGGTGGGACCTGTACAGAGAGGACGGGTTACACCTGAACCCGAGGGGGGCCAATATCCTTGCAGGCAGGTTTGTTAGGGCGGTTCGGGAGGGTTTAAACTAGTTTGTGAGGGGGATGGGAACTGGAGGAGTAGGTCAGAGGAAGAAGTGGATGGGGAAAAGTCAGATCTAACAGGCAGAAAGGCTTTGAGGAAGGAGAAGCAGAGTATAGGGTAGAAAAGTAGAAAGGTGGATGGGCTAAGGTGCATTTACTTAAATGCAAGAAGTATCAGGAATAAGGGTGATGAACTGAGAGCTTGGATAAGTACATGGGACTACAAAATTGTGGCTCTTGCAGAGACTTGGCTGACACCAGGGCAGGAATGGATATTGAATATTCCTGGTTTTCAGTGTTTTAAAAGGGATAGGGAAGGGAGGGAGAAGAGTAGGAAGGGTGGCGTTACTGGTCAGGGACACTATTACAGCTGCAGAAAGGGTGGATAATGTAGAAGGATCCTCTCTAGGGTCAGTATGGGTGGAAGTTAGGAACAAGAAAGGAGCAGTTACTCTACTGGGAGTATTCTATAGGCCCCCCAGTAACAGCAGAGATACTGAGGAGCAGATTGGGAGGCAGATTTTGGAAAGATGCAAAAATAATAGGGTTGTTATCATGGGAGACTTCAACTTCCCAAATATTGATTGACACCTGCTTAGAACCAAAGGTTTAGATGGGGCAGAGTTTGTTAAGTGTGTCCAGGACGGATTCCTGTCACAGCATGTTGACAGACCGACTAGAGGGAATGCCATATTAGATCTAGTATTAGGTAATGAACCGGGTCAGGTGACAGATCTCTCAGTGGGTGAGCATTTGGGGGACAGTGACCACCGCTCCATAACCTTTAGCATTGCCATGGACAGGGATAGGAGCAAAGAGGACAGGAAGATATTTAATTGAGGAAAGGCAAATTATGAGACTGTAAGGATAGAACTTGAGAGTGTAAATTGGAGTGTCATTTTTGAAGGGAAATGTACTATGGAGATGTGGTCGATGTTGAGGGATCTCTTGCAGGATGTTAGGGATAAATTTGTCCCAGTGAGGCAGAGAAGGAATGGCAGGGTGAAGGAACCATGAGTGACAAGGGAGGTGGAACAACCAGTTTGGAAGAAAAAGGCAGCATACATAGGGTGTAAGCAGCAAAGATCAGATAGGGCCCGTGAGGAATATAGAGTAGCAAGGAAGGAACTTAAGAAGGGGCTAAGGAGAGCAAGAAGGGGACATGAAAAGGTTTTGGTGAGTAGGGTTAAGGAGAATCCCAAGGCTTTTTTCTCATATGTGAAGAGCAGAAGGATGACTAGAGTAGAGGTAGGACCGATTAGAGACAAAGGTGGGAAGCTGTGCCTGGAAGCTGTAGAAGTGGGTGAGGTTCTCAATGAATACTTCTCTTCAGTATTCACCAAGGAGAGGGGTCTTGATGACGCTGAGGACAGTGGTGGTAATGTTAATGTTCTGGAGCATGTAGATATCAAGAGAGAGGATGTGCTGGAGCTGTTAGAAAATATTAGGACAGATAAGTCCCAAAGGCCTGAGGGAATATTCCCCAGGCTGCTTCGCGAGGCGAGGGCGGAGATTGCTGAACCTTTGGCAACGATATTTGAGTCCTCGTTGTCCACGGGAATGGTATCGGAGGATTGGAGGGTGGCAAATGTTGTCCCCTTATTCAAAAAAGGTAGTAGGGATAGTCCAGGAAATTACAGACCAGTGAGCCTTACGTCTGTGGTGAGCAAGCTGTTAGAAAGGATTCTAAGAGATAGGATCTATGAGCATTTAGAGAATCATGGACTGATTAGGGACAGCCAGCATGGCTTTGTGAAGGGAAGATCTTGCCTCACAAGCCTGAACGGTTTCTTTGAGGAGGTGACCAGGAAGATTGATGAGGGTAGTGCAGTAGATGTGGTCTACGTGGATTTTAGTAAGATGTTTGACGAGGTTCCACATGGTAGGCTTCTTCGAAGGCCAGAGGGCATGGGATCCAGGGAGGCTTGGCTGTGTGGATTCAGAATTGGCTTGCCTATAGAAAGCAGAGTGTTGTTGTGGAGGGAGTGCATTCAGATTGGAGGGCTGTGACTGGTGGTGTCCCACAAGGATCGGTTCTGGGACCTCTACTTTTCGTGATATTTATTAATGACTTGGATGAGGGGGTAGAAGGGTGGGTTAGCAAGTTTGAAGACGACACAAAGGTTGGTCGTGTTGTGGATAGTGTGGAGGGCTGTCGAAGCTTACAGAGGGATATTGATAAGATGCAGAGTTGGGCTGAGAAGTGGCAGATGGAGTTCAATCCGGAGATGTGTGAGGTGGTACACTTTGGAAGGACTAACTCCAAGGCGGAGTACAAGGTTAATGGCAGGATTCTGGGGAGTGTGGTGGAGCAGAGGGATCTGGGGGTTCATAGCCACAGATCACTGAAAGTTGCCTCACAGGTGGATAAGGTAGTTAAGAAAGCTTATGGGATATTAGCATTCATAAGTCGTGGGATCGAGTTTAAGAGCCGTGAGGTAATGATGCAGTTCTACGAAACTCTGGTTAGACCACACTTGGAGTACTGTGTCCAATTCTGGTCGCCTCATTATAGGAAGGATGTGGATACATTGGAAAGGATGCAGAAGAGATTTACCAGGATGCTGCCTGGATTAGAGAGCATGGATTATGAGGAGAGACTAAAGGAGCTAGGGCTTTACTTATCGGAGAGGAGGAGGATGAGGGGACACATGATAGAGTTATGCAAAATATTAAGAGGAATAGATAGAGTGGACAGCCAGTGCCTCTTTTCCAGGGCACCGATGCTCAATAGAAGAGGGCATAGCTTTAAAGTAATGGGTGGGAAGTTCAAGGGAGATATCAGAGGAAGGTTTTTCACCCAGAGAGTGGTTGGTGCACGGAATGCACTGCCTGGGGTGGTGGTGGAGGCTGATATGTTGGTCAAGTTCAAGAGATTGTCAGATAAGCATATGGAGGAATTTAAAATAGAGGGATATGTGGGAGGAAGGGGTTAGATAGTCTTAGGTGAGGTTTGAAGGTCGGCACAACATGGTGGGCTGAAGGGCCTGTATTGTGCTGTATTGTTCTATGGTTCTATGGTTCTATGGACAGGAGAAGTTTAAAGGGCTATGGGCCAAACACGAGCGGATGGGACTAGCTCACTGAGCAACACCGTAAGCATGGACGAGTTGGGCTGAAAGGCCTAGTTCCGTGCTGTATGACTCTATGACTAAATGAAAGTGGCTCATTGCATATTCCTGGCAGAGATGGAAGGCATTGGGTCCTCACATTCTCCCCACACCTGGGCCAGATGGATGCATGTCAAGTGCCTGTTTCCATGGGCACCAACAGCCTCCTGATATGGTGAAGGGAAGGTGCAGAGGAGATGTACCGCAATGATACCAAGGATGAGGGCCATTAGGTGGGGACACCAGAGAAGCAGGGGTTATACTGTACAATGCAGGGTGAGTTTAGGGCAGGGATCAAGCTCCTCCCTTCACTCTTGTCTTTGTCCAACCTCAGTTTGCTTCATCACAGCCCTTGTGGCCATGCCTTTTTCTGCTGAGGCTTTAAAGCCTGGAAACGTCTCCTTAAACCTGTCGTCTCTACTTCTCTAGTGTTTCGGAACTCTTTGCCTGCACCTTTGGTCATCTGTGCCTGACTTCTCACAAGTTTTTTGATAATCTCTCTTGATGCAGTACCTTGGAACTGTCCTAATCTGTGACTTTTACTAAGTCTGTTCTATCAAAGTGTTGCTGAATAGACTGAGGGCCCATCTTCCCTGGCCTGTGGCTGCAGAAGATTCACTGCCCTGTTGAGAGAGAGTGACGGTATCTCAAGTCGTTGTCAGGCCAAGTTTATTGTCATATGCACAAGGACGGTGAGGCATAGGTGCAACGAGAATCTTGCTTGCAGCAGCATCACAGGCACATCGATTCAGACAATGCCTTAGACAACACCACTGCTGCACGTGATATGGTCATTACCACGTGCCCAGTTGTTGGGATCTTACTGAACACAGAGTGGCCTCTGTGCTTCTTACGTGACAGCAGACCACACATGCTGTAAAGCTGAAGTAGCCAAGGTCATCGTGAAATGTGCACTTCACAGAGAGAGGCAGTGGGAGCTTGACCAGGAAATCTTCCACTTTCTGGTACACAGTGGTCTAGAAAAGGACATAAGCTTACTGTGGGGTGGGAAGATCTCCTTCAGGCCCTATTATAGCAGTGATCCCAACCCCAACAACACCAACCAACAACACCAGCCACAAAACCAACCCCAACAACACAAAACCCAACCAAAACAAACCCAACAACACCAACCCCAGCAACATTAACCCCAACACCAAATCAAACAATACCAACCCTAGCAACACCAACACCAACAACACAAATCCCAGCAACACCAACAATAATACCTCCAACAGCACCAATCCCATCACCAACCCCAACAAAACCACCCCCAACAACAGCAATCCCAACAACACGAACCAAACAACATCAACAGCAGCAACACCTACCACAACAACACCAACGCAATGTGAACCCCAACATTAACCCAAATAAAACCATCCACAACAACACCGATGCCAACACCAATCCCAGCAACCACATCCCCAACAACACCAATGCCAGCAACACCAACACTGAAACCAATCCCAACCCCAACTACACCATTGCCAACAACACCATCCGAGCAACATCGACCCCAACAACACCAGCACCAACAACACCAACCCCATCCACACCAACCACAAAAACATTGACCACAGCAAAATTACTCCCAACAACATAATGATGCATCTCCATAGAACTCTGGTTAGGCCGCATTTAGAGTATTGCGTGCAGTTCTGGTCACCTCACTATAGGAAGAATGTGGAGGCAAGAGAAGGAGGTGCAGGGGAGGTTTACTAGGATGCTGCCTGGTTTAGAGGGCAGGTGCTATAAGGAGAGGCTGGACAAACTTGGGGTCTTCTCTGGAGCGGCGGAGGCTGAGGGGTGATTTGTTGGAAGTGTATAAAATTATGAGGGGCATAGATAGGGTTGACAAGCAATATCTTTTCCCCATTATTGAGCGATCCAGTACTAGAGGGCATGCATTTAAGGTGAGAGGGGATAGGCTCAGAACAGATGTGAGGGGTATGTTTTTTACTCAGAGAGTGGTGGATGCCTGGAATGCGTTGCCTGATAGGGTGGTGGAGGCAAATTCATTGGGGGCTTTTAAGAGGGGCTTGGATGGGCACATGAATGAGAGGGAAATAGAGGGATATGGGCATTCTGTAAGTAGGATGGAATAGCAATGTTGGCACAACATTTTGGGCCGAAGAGCCTGTTGTGTGCTGCACTGTTCTATGTTCTATAAAGTCATCCTCAACAGCAGCAACACCAACTACAACACTAACACTAATGAAATCCCCAATAATAACCCAAAAAACACCATCCAAAACAACACCAACCCCAGCAATACCAACAGGTACACCAACCCCAACAACAACAACCCCGGCAACACCACACCAAGCAACAACAACAACAACAACAACACCAAAGTCAACCATAGCAAGCCCAAAAAAGGAACACCAGCATCACCAACTCCAGCAACAACAACCTGAAGAACACCAAACCGAACAACAGCAACACATCAACACTAAACCGAGCAATATCAACCCCAACACCAACACCAACCCAACCTCAGCAACACCTAGCTCAGCTACACCAACCCCAGCAACGTGAACCTCAACAAAACCAATGCCAACAGCAGCAACACCAGCATTACCAATGACAACAACACCAATCCCAACACTAACCACAACATGAACCTGAATAACAACCCAAACAACACCATCCAGAATAACACCAACCCCAACACCAACCTCCACAACACAAACCCCAACAACACCTACCCCAAGAAAACCAACCCCAGCAACACCACCAATACCAACCCCATCTCCAAACTCAAAAACAACCCCAACAACCCCAATATCAAGAACACAAACACCAACAACACCAACACCAATGCCAACACCAACCCCAACACAGAAACCCCAGCAAAACCAACCCCCACAAGTCCAACTCCAATGACACAAAGCTCGGCAACATCATCCCTTACAACTCCAACCTGATCACTAACCACAAAACGACCCTGAATAAAAATAACCACTAAAAGACCAACCCCAACAACATCAACCCTAGCAACACTAACGACAACAAGACCAGCAGCAGTAAAACGGATCCAACAACACCAAGCCCAACACCAACCCCAACAACACCAACCCCAGCAACACTGACCCCAACAACAACAACCCCAACAAAACCAACCCCAAAAACACAAACCCCATTAAACCAACATCAGCCCAAACACCAACCACAACACCAACCCCAGCAACACCAACCTCAACAACAAAACCAACACCAACACCTACACCAATCTCAACAACACCAACCTGAACAACATCAACCCAACCGACAACATCCTCAACAACACCAACCCAAACATCAACCCCGACAACACCAACTCGAACAGCACCAACAGCAACACCAACCCTGGCAACACCAACACCAGCTCCGGCAACACCAACACCAACAACACCAACACTAACCCCAGGAACACCAACCCCAGGAACACTAACCACAACAAGATCAACCACACTAATAACAACCCCAAAAAAAACAATCCCACTAACTCCATCCCCAACAGCACCAATCACAACACCAACACCAACAGCACCAACCCCAGTAACACCAGTCCCAACAATACCAACACCAACCCCAACAACACGAATCCTATCAACCCCACCAACACCAACACCAACACCAACCCTAACACCAAACTCAACAACATCGACCCAAACAGCACCTGTCCCAATGAAAGCATCCTCAAAAACACAAAGTCGAACACCAAATGCAACACCAAACCCAACAACCCCACTCCAACAACAACCAATCTAAGAACACCAAAGCCAACAACAGCAAACACAACACCAGCAACCCCTACACCAACCCCAGCAACACCAACCCCAGCAACACCAACCCCTGCATCAGCAACCCCAACAATAACAAACCCGACAGCACCAACCCCAACAACACCACACCAACAATACCAACACCAGCAACAACAACCATAACACCAACACCAAACTCAATGGGAACCTGAATAACAACCCAAATAACACTGTCCACAACAACACTGACCCCAACACCAACCACAACACAAACCCCAACACCTACTCCAAGAACACCAACACTAGCAACACCAACACCAATATCAACATCTGCAAAACAAGCTCCAACAATTTCAATCTCAACAACACCAATCCCAACACCAACACCAACAATCCCAACACCAGCAACAGCAACCACAACATCAAGCCCAACACCAACCCCAATGCAAACCTAAATAACAACCCAAACAACACTGTCCACAACACCAACCCCAACAACACTACCCCAGCAACACCAACCGCATCAACACAAATCCCTGCAACACCAACAATAATGCCTCCAACAACACCAATCCCATCACCAACCCCAACAATAACAACCACAAATAAAACAATCTCCAACAACACCAATCCTAACAACACTAACTCAGCAACACCAACAGCAACAACACCTACCAAACAACACCAATGCAATGCAGACCCCAACACTACCCCAAATAAAAGCATCCTCAACAACACCAATGGCAGCAACACCAACACCAAAACCAACCCCAACCCCAACTACACCATTCCCAACAACACCAAACCGAGCAACATCGACCCCAATGACACCAACGTCAACAACACCAACCCCATCAACACAAACCACAAAAACATTGACCACTGCAAAATTACCCCCAACAACATTTTGATGCATCTCTATAGAACTCTGGTTAGGCTGCATTTAGAATATTGCGTGCAATTCTGGTCACCTCACTATAGGAAGGGTGTAAAGGCTTCAGCGAGGGTGCAGAGGAGGTTTACTAGGATGCTGCCTGGATTTGAGGGCATATGCTATGAGGAGAGGCTGGACAAACTTGGGCTCTTTGCTCTGGAGCGGTGGAGGCTGACGGGTGATTTGTTGGGAGTGTATAAAATAATGAGAGGCATAGATAGGGTGGACAAGCAATATCTTTTCCCCATTATTGAGTGGTCCAATACCAGAGGGCATACATTTAAGGTAAGAGGGGGTAGGTTCAGAACAGACAGCAGGGGTTTGTTTTTTACTGAGAGGGTGGTGGATGCCTTGAATGTGTTGCTTGATAGGGTGGTGGAGGCAAATTCATTGGGGGCTTTTAAGAAGGACTTGGATGGGCACATGAATGAGAGGAAAATAGAGGGATATGGGCATTCTGTAGGTAGGATGGAATAGCTATGTTGGCTCAACATTGTGGGCTGAAGGGCCTGTTGTCTGCTGTACTGTTCTATGTTCTATAACACAGTGCACAACAGCAGCAACACCAACTAGAACACCAACACTAATGAAATCCCCAATAATAACCCAAACAACACTATCCAAAACAACAGCAACCTCAACAACACCAACCTCATCAACACAACCCCAACAATACCTACCTCAACAAAACCAACCCAAACACCATCAACCCCAAGCAACACCAACCCCAACAACACCAACACCAACCACAACAAAGTTAACACAAAAAACATTAACCCCAACTACAACAACCATGGCAACAAAAACACCAACTCAACAACACCAACACCAACCCCAACACCAACTGCAATGACACAAACCGCAACACAAACCCCAAAAACATCAAAAGCAACTGCAAGAACACCATCCCCATTGACACCAATCCAAGTAACACCAATCCAAGTAACATCAACCCCAACAACACCAACTCTAACCCTCCCCAACAATATCAACCCCAGTAACACCAACCACAACACCAACTCGAAAAACACAAACCACAACAACAAAATCAATCTCAACAGCACCAAAACCAGCCCTAACAACACCAACCGCAGGAACACCAACCCTAACTCCAACACTCACCCTTGCAACATCAAACACAACAATACCAATCTCAGCAAAACCAAGCCCATCACAAACCCTAACACCAACTGCAACAACACCGACCCCAACAACACCAACACTCACCCCATCAGCACTAAACCCAACAGCAGCAACCACCACGACACCCACCCCAAAAACAACCACAACTCCTACCCCAACAACACCAATCCCAGCCAAACCAACCCCAACACCAAACCCAACACCAACTCAAACAACATCTAGCCCAACAACACCAACCCCAGCAACACAAATGCCAACACCAACCCGAGCAACACCAACCCCAACAAAACAAGTCCAACAACACCATCCTCAGCTGCAATCTAATACCAAACCACACAACACTAACCACTACAACACCAACCTGAAGACCACTCCCAGCAACACCTTCCCCAACCACACGAACCCCAGCAACACCAACCCCACCCATCACCGCGCCCAACAAATCAATTTCAACAACACCAATCTCAACAGCATCAACCCCAACAACACAAACTATTCCAACTCCAATAACACTAACACCAACAACTCCTACTCCAACAACACTAAACTGAACACCAAGACCAACACCAACCCCAACAACACCAACCCCAACAGCATCAATACCAACACCAACTCAAGCCACACCAACCCCAACACCAATACCAATCGCAACAACACCAACCACAACAACAACCACAACAACAACCCTAACAACACCCACCGCAACCACAACCCATCAACTTCACCCCTAGTATCACCAACACCAGCAACACCAAGCTCAACAACACCTATGCTGACACTAACCCAACAACACCAACCCCAACACCAAGCCCAAAAACACCAACACCATCCCCATCAACACTAATACCAGCAACACCAACTGCTGCAACACCAACCCCAACACTTACTCCTGCAACACCAAACACAGCAACACACCCCAACAATACCTATCTCAAAAGCAGCAACGTCAACCACAACAATACCTACCCCAACCACATCAACCCCAACATAAACCCCAACATCAACTAAAAAATCACCAACCCCAACAACACCAACACCAGCACAAACCCCAACAGCTTGCACAATAACAGCAACCCCAACAACACTAACCTGAACAATACAAACCCCAATAACATCAATCTCAACAGCATCAACCCCAACCGCTACAACTCTAACCACTGCAACACCAGCTCCAATAAATCAGCCCCAGCAACACCAACCCCAATAAAATCAACCCCAACAACACCTGCTCCAGCTCAACCAACTCCAGTGACACCAACCCCAACAATTCCAACTCCATCAACACCAAACCCAACAACCAACAACACAAACTCCAACAGCACCAACACCAACCCCAACAGCATGAACACCAACACCAACCACAACACCAACTACAACACCAACCCCAACACCAGCACCACTAGCCCCAACACCATCCCCAGCACAACCATAGCAATACCAACATCAACCACAACAGCTACCATATCATCTCCACCCTAGCAACACCAACTCCAACCCCAGAAACACCAACCTCAACAACACCAACCACAACAACAGCAACCACATCATCTCCACATCCCAGAAAGACCAACTCCAACCCCAGCAACACCAACCTCAACAACACCAACTTCAACACCAACCCCAAGACCAATCCAACAACACCAACCCAAACACCTAACCTAACAACACTGACCCCATCACCAACCCCAACATCAACCCCAGCAACACCATCCCCAACACCAGCAACAATGATTGCAACACCAACCCATCACCGATCCCAGCATCACCAACACCAACATCAGACCCACCAACACCAACATCAGACCCAACAACACCAACACCAACCCCAAAACCAACTGCAACAACAGCAACCCTACATCACGAATCCAAACAACACCAACCCCAACAACAGTCACAACAACACTAACCCCAACACCAAACCCAACACCAACACCTAGAACACCAACCCCAAGAACATCAACAGCAACCCCCACAGCACCAACCCCAACAATACTAACCTCAACAACACCAACCACAACATCAACCCCGAGACAAACACAACAACACCAACCACAACACCAACCCAAACACCTACCCGAACAACACCGACCCCATCACCAACCCCAACATCAACCCCAGCAACACCAACCAACTTCAACACTAATCCCAAGACCAACCCAACAACGCCAACCCAAAAACCAACCCAAAAACCTACCCTAACAACACTGACCCTATCACCAATCCCAACACCAACCCTAACACCAATCACAACACCAACCCCAACCCCAACCCCAACCCCAACAAAATCATCACCAATCCCAACATTAACCCCAACGCCACCCCCAACACCAACTCCAGCGACAACGACTGCAACACCAACACATCACTGATCCCAGCATCACCAACACCAACATCAGACCCAACAACACCAACACCAACCCCAACCCCAACAACACCAACTGCAACAACAGCAACCCCACCATCACCAATCCAAACAACACCAACCCCAACAACACCATCCCCAGCAACTCCAATCCCAACAACACCAACCCCAACAACACTAGCCACAACATCAACCCCAACACCAACACCAACACCAAGAACACCAACCCCAAGAACATCAACACCAACCCCAGCACCAACTCCAACACCAACCTCAACAACACCAACCACAACACTAACCCTGAGACAAACCCAACAACACCGACCCCATCACCAACCCCAGCATCAACCCCAGCAACACCAACCCAACAACAACCCCAATGACACCAGACCAAACAACACCAACCACAACAACATTTTCCCCAGCAACACCAACCCCAACAACACCATCCCCAGCAATTCCAATCCCAACAACACCATCCCCAGCAACACCAACCCCAATAACACCAACCCCAACAACGGCAGATCCAACAACACCAATCACAACAACACTAGCCACAACACCAACCCCAACACCAACACCAAGAACACCAAACCCAAGAACATCAACACCAACCCCAGCACCAACTCCAACAACACCAACCTCAACAACACCAACCACAACACCAACCCCAGCATCAACCCCCGCACAACCAACCCAAAACCAACCCCAATGACACCAGACTGAACAACACCAACCACAACAACACCAGCCACAACACCAACCCCAACACCAAACCCAACACCAAGAACACCAAACCCAACAACACCAGCCCCACCAACCGAGCCCCACAGCTGAAAATCACCTGAACCTGATAAGTCACCATGGCACAGTAGGTAGAGCTGGTACCACACAGCTCCAGAAACTGGGGTTCCATCCTGACCTTGTGTGCTGCTAATGTGTTTCCTGCTGATGTTCCAGTCTCCCCCCATAACCCGACAATGTTCCTGTGGGTGAATTGGTCCTGCTGATTACCTTTGAATGTGGGAGGGGGAGTAAAAGGGTCAAAGGGTTAATGGGAATGTGAGAGAAAATGTGAGAGTGAGGCAGAGGCACAGGGACAGGGAGGATTGGACTGATAGGTTCGCTCTGCTGGGAACCAGCATGGATCCAATGGGATGAATTGCCTATGGTGTAATAATAAGTCAAAGACCACACTGCCCACTGAGTCTGGAGTGGGCATGGCCCAGGCAAGGCTCACACGCACACACACACACACACACACACACACACACACACACACACACACACAAACAAACATGCACAAACACACCTAGAGACACACACGGACACACACATGTGCATGCACACACATGCACACATGCGCGCACACACACGCCTAGACACACACAAAAACATGCACAAACACACCTAGAGACACACGCACACACACATGTGCATGCACATACACACACACATGCACACACACACACACCTAGACACACACACACAAAAACATGCACAAACACACCTAGAGACACACAAGCACACGCACATGCACGCACATACACACGTGCATGCACACATGCACACATACGTGCACACACACACACGCACAGACACAAACATGCACACACACACCTAGACACACGCACACACACATACACGTACACACACATGCACACACACATGTGCACACACACACACATAGACACACACATACACACACACCTAGACACGCACACACATGCACATACATACACACACATGCTCACACACACATGCATGCACACACACGCACACACATGCATGCACAAACACACATGCACTCACACACATGCATGTACACACGTGCATGCACACACAAGCACACACACACAAACACGCACACACGCCCACACACAATGCATGCGCACACACATGCACTCACATACATATGCATGCGCACATGCACATACACACATGCACACACACATGCATGTACACACATATGCATGTACACACACAAGTACACACACGCACACACACATACACACAGGGTACTGTGTCCTGACTGCAGCCTATCACCCCAATAATCTGTCGTCTACTCAGAGTTTAACCTGGTGATGAAGTCCAGCAGAATGTGCTTCCATTCCTGTCCTACCCCAGCCCTGGCTGGGCAAAGCCTGGGCACTTCTTCTGGAAGAGAGTGCTTCCCAGTTCCCACCGCATCTCCTATGAAGCTTGTGATTTGCTGCCTTCACTCTTGATGCCCATCTCTCTCATCCCAGTCCAGGACCTTTCCTCACTCTGCCAGGGAAATTTGGTGTCAATGTGCCTAGGGATCGATGTGGAGTGCTACTGTGTTTGGCTGGGAGGGGGTGGGAAGAGCAGGGAGAGCATGGGTTAATGTAATCTGCACAAGAACTCCGTAGCCAACAAGCCATCAATGGGAGGTGCAGTGGCACATCTGGTAGAGCCGCTGCCTCACAGCTCCAGAGACCCAGGTTCAATCCTGACCTCGGGTGCTGTCTGTGTGGAGTTTACACGTTCTCCCTATGATCACGTGGGTTTCCCCCAGGTGCTCTAGCTTCCTCCCACATCTCAGAGGTGTGAAAGTTGGTGGAACTGGCCCTGGTGTGTAGGTGAATGGAAAACTCATGGGGCAATGGGTTGCTCTGTGGTCAGGCATAGAATCAATGGACAAATGGCTTTGTTCTGTATATGGGACCAAGGGCTGGAGCTGGCAAATTTCCTCAGTGGAGCTGCACTACAGGGCAACACTGCAACAAGAACATCATTTTGCCAGAACCCCATGGGGGGTAGGGGGTAGGGAGCAGCTTGGGAGGGTAGGGAACGGATAACACAGGAATGGAAAGGGACTGGAAGTCCCCAACCAACATCTGGGAAACAGGGGTGTCTCTGCGGGGAAGAGGAAAGAGAGCCGACTGCAGTGGAAGCGGCGTTGGCCATGGTCTGACGCTGGGAAAGTGGGGCGATGATTCCCAGCGGCTGAAACCCTCACAGTACCAGATTGCTTTTGCAGCTGCCGCACACTCAGGCTGTGCGATCGCTTAATAAAGTGTGTCTCAGAGCTGCTGTCTCGCAATCTACACAGCAGAAGGGGAGGCCGCTCGAAGAAAACAGGCAGCCTTTACCCAGAGCACAGGGAGAGGGGAGGGTTGCAAAATGGCCGTCTATTTCATCCGCTGGAGAAAGGCCCATCCATCTCCAACGATTCAGTTTCAGGCGTCTGCAGAGAGAGCTATCAAATCCCTTCAATGTCAGGCTTTGTGGGTGCGGACGGTGGGTGAGTGGAAATCTCTGGAAGAGTTTCCCGATGCCCCTACATTCCCCAATGTCTACGTGCACAGCTGCAGGAGTAAACTGTGTAACTTTGCTCCAACACAGCTGGTGAATGGAGCAGCCCAGCCAATTATCAGGCAGTAACTGAAGGGATGAACTCGTGGTCATCTACTGCCTCTTGCCGAGCTCAGGACATCTGAGGGAATGTCACAGCCAGTGAAGTGTAGTCAGCGTTGTAATGTGGGAGGCACGCAGCCAGTTTCAGCATAGCAGGATCCCACTAACAGCAGTGCAATGATGACCAGTTGGTTTTTTTGGTTGGTCAGGGCAGCTCCATAACCCGCCCTGTTCTTCTTTGAAGTAGTGCAGTGGGGCGAGGAGGAGCAGGAGGTCTCACCAGCAGGGCGCCAGCTTACCTGGATCAAGGAATGAAGCAGCTGAGGCTCACTGACAGCAGTGTATTGGTATTGGTCTATTATTGTCACTTGTACCGAGGTACAGTGAAAAGCTTGTCTTACAAACCAATCATACAGGTCAATTCATTACACAGTGCAGTTACATTGAGTTAGTACAGAGTGCATTGATGTAGTACAGGTAAAAACAATAACAGTACAGAGTAAAGTGTCACTGTTACAGAGAAAGTGCAGTGCAATAAGGTGCAAGGTCACAACAAAGTAGATCGTGAGGTCATAGTCCATCTCATTATATAAGGGGACTGTTCAATAGTCTTATCACATTGGGGTAGAAGCTATCCTTAAGTCTGGTGGTACGTGCCCTCAGGCACCTGTATCTTCTACCCGATGGAAGAGGAGAGAAGAGAGAACGTCCCGGGTGGATAGGGTCTTTGATTATGCTGGCTGCTACACCAAGACAACAAGAGGTAAAGACAGAATCCAAGGAGGGGAGGCTGGTGTCTGTGATGCACTGGGCTGTGTCCACAACCCTCTGCAGCTTCTTGCGGTCTTGGGCAGAGCAGTTGCCGTACCAAGCCGTGATACATCCAGATAGGATGCTTTCTATGGAGCATCGGTAAAATTTGGTGAGAGTCAAAAGGGACAAACCAAATTTCTTTAGCCTCCTGAGGAAGTAGAGGTGCTGGTGAGCTTTCTTGGCCATGGCATCTACGTGATTTGACCAGGACAGGCTATTGGTGATGTTCACTCCCAGGAACTTGAAGCTCTCAACCCTAGAGCAAGAGCGCAGACAAGGAGAACCCCAAAACCACCCTCCAGTAGAGGCAGCAGAGTGTTCACAGGGGAGTGTGAGAGGTGCGAGGGACCCCACAGGTCCACACACACACCTCAGGGTTTCTAAAGACCCGCTAATGCATCGGGTATAACTCACTGGGCACACCCAGCGGCCTTGCCCTGAGTGCTGACACTCTGGTGTGTTAGTCAGTCACCTGCTGTAGAAACTGTGGGCAACACTGCCCTCTGGGGAGCTGGCGTGTTTCCTCCCCATCCTGGCTCACAGACACCAGAGATTTATCACACCCACCTGTAACACAACACATAATGCAACCTGTAACACAACATGTAACACAGCCTGTAACATAGTAGGTAACACCGTCTGTAACACAACACGTAACACAGTCTGTAACACAGCCTGTAACATATCATATTGTCATGTCATATCATATCAGCTTGTAACACAGCATGTAACACAGTCAGTAACACGGTCTGTAACAGTCTGTAACAGAGCCTGTAACATATCCTGTACCACAGCCTGTAACACAGTCTGTAACACAGTCTGTAACATAGCCAGTAAAGGAGCCTGTAACACAACCTGTAACACAGTCTATAAAACAACCTGTAACAGAGCCTGTAACAGAGCCTGTAACACAATCTGTAACACAGTCTGTAGCACAACCTGTAACAGAGCCTGTAACACAGCTTGTAACACAACCTGTAACACAGTTTGTAACACAACCTGTAACAGAGTCTGTAACACAGACCCTACATCCTGCAGAATGGCACTGCTGAGCTGCAGCTGGGAACATTAAATTGAATGCCAGTGTCCCCTCCTCACTCTCTCACTGCCATTGCCAGTACCAGTGCTCCCTCGCCTTGCCCTCTCTCACTGACTGGCTGCTCATCCCATTGGCTCTCTCATAGGGGACTGGTGCAAGGCCAGGGCTGTGATGTGGCAGTGTGGCATATGTAAGTGGGCTGGGGCAAGAGGGATAAGGTTTTCCCTATCTATCGCTGACAGACAGAAGAGAGGGTGGGTTGAAGGTGCAGAGGGGTGTGAGGATGATGAGAGAAATAGATACTGCCATCACCCGTGCCCCCCTCCCCCATCCCCTCCCCCACTCACTCTGGCCAGGAGCTCAGCAAGGGGCTGGCCAGCTATGGTGTCCTCCATGGATGGGGTGAGGTGAAGGAACCCAGACATTCCAACATGGCATGGCGTCACAACAACAACCTCCCCCTCAATATCAGCAAAACAAGAGTTGGTCACTGACTTCAGGAAGTGGGGTGGAGCACACAGTCCTGTTTATATCAACGATGCTGAGGTGGAGATGGTTGAGAACTTCAAGTTCCTTGGTGTAAACATCACTGGTAGCCCGTCTTGGTCCAACCACGTAGATGCCATGGTCAAGAAAGTGCACCAGCACTTCCACTCCCTCAGGAGGCTAAGGAAAATTGGCATGTCCCAGTTGACCCTCACTAATTTTTATCGATGCACCATAGAAAGCATCATATCTGGATGCATCACAGCTTGGTGTGGCAGCTGCTCTGCCTGAGACTGCAAGAAATTGCAGAGAGTTGTGAACACAGCCCAGTCCATCATGCAAACCAGCCTCCCCTCCATGGACTCTGTCTAGACTTCCCACTGCCTTGAAAGATTCTTGATTGGACCTCTTGTACCATAAAAATGAACTCTTGACCTCACATCATGGTCCTTGCACCTTATTGTCTGCCTGCACTGTACTTCCTCTGTAACTGTAACACTTTATTCTGCATTCTGTTATTGCTTTTCCCTTTGCATTACCTCAATGTACCTATGTTTTGAAATGATCTGTCTGGATGACATGCAAAACAAAGTTTTTTTTACTGTACCTCAGTACATGTGACAATAATAAATCAATTACCAATGGTTAGCTGCTACAGCCTGCTCTAATGCACCATCTTCTCCTGCAGTATAGAGCAAAGCAGTTCAGAGGGAGACTCATACACCCTGTGTGGGTAACCTTCAGAGTGTGTGTGTGTGTGTGTGCATGTGTGTGTGTGTCCGCACACGTGTGTGTGCGCGCGTGCGTGTGCACGTGTGTGTGTGTGCGTGTACGTGTGTGTGCGCGCACATGTGTGTGCGCGCACGTGTGTGTGCGTGTGTGTGTGTGTGCGCATGTGTGTGTGTGTGTATGAGGACTGTGGCTGTGCTGAGGGTGGAGTGAATGAACCTTCGGGGTGAGTCTGATGATAAGAGACCAGTGTCATCTCCAGTATTCTTACACACTCACCCTATTGATCCACGACTCTGCACTCATCATCAAGAAGCTTTTAAGGATTGGGAAGCTTTTAGGAACCAACAGAAGGTAACTAAAAAAGTGATAAGGGGAGAAAAGTTGAAATATGAGTGTAAGCTAGTCAATTATATAAAAGAGGATACCAAAAGTTTTTTCAGATATATAATAAGTAAAAGAGAGTCAAGAATGGACATTGGACCGCTGGAAAATAACACTGGAGTAGTAGTAATGGGAAACAAAGAAATGGCAGATGAACTGAATAAGTATTTTGCATCAGGCTTCACTGTGGAAGGCAACATGTCAGAAATTTGAGAGAGTCAGGGGGCAGAAGTGAGCGCAATCGCTATTACTGAGTAGAAGGTGCTTGGGAAGCTGAAAGGTCTGAAGGTAGATAAGTCACCTGGACTGGATGGACTACACCCCAGGATTCTGAAAGAGGTAGCTCTTGTGGAGCCATTAGTAGTGATCTTTCAAGAATCACTAGATTCAGGAATGGTTCCAGAGGACTAGAAAATTGCAAGTGTCTCTCCACTCTTTAAGAAGTGAGGGAGGCAAAAGACAGGAAATTACAGGCCAGTTAGCCTGACTTCACTAGTTGGTAAGACATTAGAGTCCATTATTAAGATTGAAGTTTCGGGGTACTTGGAAGCACTTGATAAAAAAGGCTGGTCAGCATGAGTTCCTTCAGGGGAAATCTTGTCTTACAAATCTGTTGGAAGTAACAGGCAAGATAGGCAAAAGAGAGTCAGTGGATGTTGCTTACTTGGATTTTCAGACAAGGTGCCGCGCATGAGGCTGCTAAACAAGATAGGAGTCCATGGTATTACAGGAAAGGTACTGGCATGGATAGGTGATTGGCTGACTGGCAGAAGGCAAAGAGTGGGAAATAAAGGGGACCTTTTCTGGTTGGTTGCCAGTGACTAGTGGTTTTCTGCAGGGGTCGGTGTTGGGTCCGCTACTTTTCACGTTATATGTTAATGATCTGGATGACGGAATTGAGGGCTTTGTGGCCAGGTTTGTGGATGATACAACTATAGGTGGAGGGGCAGATGGTATTGAGGAAACAGGGGGTCTACAGAATGACTAGGACTGGTTGGGAAAATGGGCAAAGAAGTGGCAGATGGAATATAGCATAGAGAAGTGTATGTCCATGCACTTTGGTAGAAGGAATAAAGCCGTAGACTATTTTCTAAATGGGGAGAGAATTCATAAGGTGCAAAGGGACTTGGCGTTTCTCATGCAGGATTCCCTAAAGGTTAACTTGCAGGTTGAGTCAGCAGTAAGAAAGGCAGATGCAATGTTAGCATTTATTTCGATAGAACTAGAATATAAAAGTAAGGATGTAATGCTAAGGCTTTATAAGGCGTTGGTCAGACCACATATGGAGTACTGTGAGCAGTTTTGGGTCCCATATCTAAGGACGTGCTGGCGTTGGAGAAGGTCTAGAGGATGCTCATGAGAATGATCCCGGGGGTGAAAGGGTTAATGTATGAGGAGCGTTTGATGACGCTGGGCCTGTGCTCGCTTGAATTTAGAAGAATGAGGGGGGAATCTCATTGAAACCCACCGAATATTGAAAGGCCTGGATAGAGTGGACGTGGAGAGGAAGTCTTCAGTAGTGGGAGAGTGTAGGACCAGAGGGCGCAGCCTCAGAATAGAATGACATCCCTTTAGAACAAAGATAAAGAAGAATTACTTTAGCCACAGGGTGGTGAATCTGTGGAATTCATTGCCACAGACAGTTGTGGAGGCTAAGTCATTGGGTATATTTAAAGCAGAGGTTGATAGGCTCCTGATTAGTAAGGGTGTCAATGGTTACAGGGAAAAGGCAGGAGAATAGGGTTGAGAGGGGAAAATAAATCAGCCATGATCGAATGGCGGAGCAGACTCGATGGACTGAATGGCCTAATTCTGCTATTATGTCTTATGAGCGGAAAAGCACAGGCACTAGGAGCAGGGGTCAGCCTCCCCACCCCAGAGCCACTCGGTAAGGTCATATTGATCTAACTGTAACCTCAGCTCCCCATTCCCCTGTACCGGTGACTTTTCACCTGCTCCAGCAGCTTCAGTAAATGTGGACATGGAATTCCTTCATTCAACATGTAAAACCTTAGTCAGACCACACTTAGAGTATTGTGTGCGATTCTGGTTGCCCCATTACGGGAAGGATGTGGAGGCTTTGGAGAGGGTGCAGAGGAGGTTTACTGGGAGGCTACCTGGATTAGAGGGTATAAGCTATAAAGAGAGGTTAGACAAACTTGGGTTATTCTCCCTAGAGTGTCAGAGGCTGAGTGGAGAGCTGATAGAAGTTTATAAAATTATGAGGGGATCCTCAGCTGAGGAGAGAGGAACGAACCTTGAAAGGTCTGGTACAGGAGGTGAAATCATCACTGGGATTATGGAACAGAGTGTGGTGGGATGAAGTGTAGACAAAGGAGCTTGTGGAGGAGTAGGTTTGCTGGGTTGTTCTGAGAGAGAGGGAAGAGAGAGAGAGAAGGGGGGAGGGCGAGAGGAGAGAGAGAGGAGAGAGAGAGCGAGAGATGGAGGAAGAGGGAGAGAGAGAGGAAGTGGAATGTCAGAGATGGAGCACAGGAAGGGAATGGAGTGGTGAAAGTTAGAAGAAAACCTGATAAATGTTTTCAATTCAGGATGGAAGCACTGAAACAAACCTCCAAACAATAGAGAAATATAAATGTATTTATTTTACATTTCAGTGTTCCGCACTTTCTCCCCCTTGTATTTAATTTTATGGCCCAGTACACAATGTATTTCCACCTTCTCCAGTGCCATCTTCCTCAAATCATTTCCATTCTCCTTGCCCTAATCATCACATTCCCCACTGGGGATACAATCCATCCATCCACACCTCCTTCCTATTCCTGTCTGGTTTGATCCTGACTGAAGCCCTACCACTTCCCCCTCACCATCATCCACCTCCACCTGGAGCAACCAGTCTCACACTGGAAAACATCTCTTCATTTCCCCCAAATAAAAGGAGTTGCCATGGAAACCAGCAGTGCATTTCACCCATGGCTGCCTGTCTGTGAGATGCATTGATCATTCTCTCACTTCGATATCCCCAGGAGTGTAAACACCTTCTCGAAGCCTTCCCGTGAAACCAGAGACTACCTCAGCCCCGAGGTGTCATTCAACATGACATCATTGACAGGGAACCAGCACTTGGAGAAAGCTGTGGTATCGGTCACTCAGTCACCAGGCAATGCATGCTGTCAGTGTACAGTGTATAGTTAGTTTTCAGCCCCTGCGTTTACATGCCTTACTGCTGCCTATCTATCAACTGGAGCTGTATCATGTACAACAGCCCCCTTGGCAGCCCCTTCTCAGAACGTTCTCAATTGGCTTCTTGATTTGGCTCCCTTTGCTTGTGTAAAAGCTTTTCCAGAACATGAGCAGATGCTTGTTAAACTCTCTCAGTCCTTTTCACCAACGCCAATCTGCATTCTGCTGGACAGACTAACAGGTCATCTGAGTAAAACGTGCCATGGTTTCAACATAATCCTCTCTGCTTGTGACTGAAAGCCAATTTTGATCTGGTTTAATTGAATGCATCTCATTTCACCAATGGCAGGGCCAATGAAGTATCAGTCATGGTTCAGTGCTGTGAGTCAGCATGTGTGGCTGAATGATTACTGGCCAGTTAGTTTAACTTTGGTGAAGGGCAGATTATTGAATTCGGTGCTAAAGGACAGGATAAACCTTCATTCAGAAAGGCACAGTTTCATCAGGGACAGTCAGCCTCGATTTGTAAGGAAAGAATGTGTCTGATTAATGACTGAATTTTTTGAGGAGGTAACAAGAGGGCCAATGAGGACAGTGTATTTGATGTAGTCTACATAGATTTCAGCAAGTAAAGTCCCACGACAAAAATGTATAAGCTGGTGCATCCAAGAGAGAGATGTGTGGACCCAAAACTGGATCAGTGACAGGAAGCAAAGGGTAAGGTTTGATGGGTGTTTCTGTGATTGGAATCCTCTTACTAGTTGGCTTCCACAGGGCTCAGATGTTGGTTCCTTGCTCTGGGTAATGTATAGACTGAAATATAAGGGGCATGATAAAGTTTAAAGATGATCCAGAAATTTTCTGTGTAATTGACAGTGATGAGCAAAGCATGAGACTGAAGGAAGGTACCACTGGTCTGGGCAGCTGGCAGCAAAATGGTCAATGGAATTCAATCCAGGGACAGGTGAGGTAATGTGTGGGGGAGGTGCAACAGAGTAAAGTGATTACCAATAAATGGGAGGATATTGAGTAGTGTGGAGGAATAGAGGGGCCATGGACTGCATGCTGATAGATCCTCAAAGGTAGCAGAAAAGGCCAGTAATGCTCAGAACATTAGAGCAAGGATGATATACTAGAACTGCACCCAACACTAGTTAGACCACAGCTTTAGTACTGCATACAGATCTGGTCACCACATTGCCGCAAAAATTGCCCTGGAGAGGGTGCAGAGGAGAATCTCGAGGCTGTTACTAGGATGGGAAAATTACCCCTCTGGGGGAAGGTTTGATAGGCTGGGGTCATTTTTTTTGGAACGGGGAGACAGAGGGGAGACTTAACTGGGGTGTATAAAAATTATGAGGGGCCTTCATATTTCCCCGAGCTGATGGACTAAAAACCAAGGGGCAGAGTTTTAATGGAAAAAACAAATAAAGCAGCAGATGCTGGAATTGGAAACAAAAAGTGAAATGTCGGAAGAACTCAGCCTGTCAAGCAACAGCTGTGGAAAGATCAACCTGTCAGAGATTTCACACAATTAATAGAAGACTTAGATGGAAGATGAGGAAAACATCTTTCCTCCAGAGGCCGGTGAGGATCTGGAACTCACTGCCTGAAAAGGAGGGGGAGGTGGATCTCCTCACCTCATTTAAACTGCACCTGAAAAGCCGTGACCTGGTGCAAGAAGGCGGAATTAACTTGTTCCCAACCGGCACAGACTTTGGGGGGGCGTAATTTTTCTATGATGCAACTCCTACTGTAAGAGGTGACTTGATACTGACATTCCAGTGCCCAGGGCTGTGGTGATGTACACTGTGGGAAGTGGTATGATATAGATGGGAAGTTAATGTCTGGATGGGAGAGATCAACCCAGCATTGAGACAAATAAACATCAGTGTTGGAGTTCAATAGAGTAACACCTAGTGTTGGGGCAGGCCAGGCACTTCCCCTCTGCAGGGATGCCAAAAGGTACACCAGAATATGGAGAGATATTTCTGGAGATGCCCCTCAGTCAAACAGAATCAATGGGGAGAGAAGCAATGATGACGTCTCAGCCAAAAGTAAAATGTTTCCAATTCTTGTTGCAGGGTTCCAGCAGTCACAGTGTCCAGTGAAGGGGAGGACACCAGCTTCACCTGCAGGATAAGTTCCCAGTTCACAAGCTGTTGCCATGGTAACAGGAAGCATTACAGCCCGACAGACACTCCCAACCAGCAAACCCATCTGACACACAGTGGGGAACCTGATCTATAACTGAGGTCGGTGGAACAGATTTCTGTCCACTTTTACAGCCACTCTCATTTGTCAATTGGGGGTTACCAGAAGGCAAATCTCCCTCCTTTGCCATTGACACCTGTGTAGAAAAGATTCCTTTACCTCTCTGCCTCCAAACAGTTTCCCACAGCAACCCACCTCACCTGCAGCTCGGAATTCCTCATGTGGAGGCAAATCAAATGGCCACCTTTGGAGTACTGTATGCAATTCTGGTCACCACATGACAGGAAGGATGTGGAGGCTTTAGAGAGGGTGCAGAAGAGTTTCACCAGGATGTTGCCTGGATTGGAGAGTATGAGCTATAAGGAGATGTTGGACAAACTTGGATTGCTTTCAGTGGAGCATCAGAGACTGAGGCGTGACCCGATAGAAGTTTATAAAATTATGAGAGTCATGGACAGGGTAGATAGTCAAAATCTTTTTCAGAGGGTGGAAATGTCAAATACCTGAGGGCATAAGTTTAAGATGAGAGGGAGAATGTTTAAAGGAGATTTATGAGGCAAATCTTTTTTTACGCAGAGAGTGGCAGGTGCTTGGAATGTGCTGCCGGGGGAAGTGGTGGAGACAGTTAAGACAGCACCATTTAAGAGGCATTTAGATAGGCACATGAACAGGCAGGGAGTGGGGGGATATAGACCCTGTGTAGGCAGATGGGAGTAGTTTAATTCTCATTATGGTCAGTACAGACATTGTAGGTGGAAGGGCCTGTTCCTGTGGTGTATGGTTCTATGTGCTACATTCTAAGTCTCCCCAGCACCTAAATATTTAACTTTTCTCCACACAGCATGTTGAATTTATCAATTAATCAAAGGTGTTTAGGGTGCATGCAATCATGTTTTTTTTTGTCATTCCTTCCGCCATCAGTCTCTACAATTCAGACCCAATGGTCTGTCTATTGGAGATCATCTCAAAGCAATCACTTCACACCATTGTTTGGTAATCTCTCACACCAGCATCCAGTGCTGTTGAACCTGTCACTTCTCAACCTTCACCAGGTCACACCAAGGAGTGTGATTTGAGTATTCCTGACCTACACCTTGTCCTTAGGTTAAGCATCTGACCAGGAGTAGGTGGAGAGTGTGAAGCAATAATTTGTGGAGTCCCTCGATTCTAGGGTTCCTAACCTGCCCTGACACTGGACTTTTACTCTACTGAATGACAAAGTTGGTGCTTCAAGGAACCAACCACATACTCTACTGAATGACAAAGTTGGTGCTTCAAGGAACCAACCACAAGTTTCCATCTTCAGGCCACATACACTACTACTACCTGCAGGAAAGGATCATTGCAGCTACGGAGATTCCAGAGAATCTTTGGTGCTCTGCAGCTCCAGCAGGCAGCACGGGAGCTGCTGTGATCCTGGATCAACTATCTGAAAAGGGCAAGATCTGGGGAATGTGGTCTATTTGGATGTCCATTTGAAAGGGCTGTCACAAACTTTATGGGCTGAATGGCCTGGTTCTGTGCTGCATGCATTTATCAGTCTGAGGTGTGAGTTCCACTTCCCCAAATTGCTGATCTTCACTGGGAAAGACTGCCAGTGCCCAATATAAGCAAAGCTTTGTGCTGTCGAGTTGGCCCTGGGAGGAGGTGTGTTAGGGGAGGGATGTGGGTGGAGACCATGGATTGAAACAGAATAAACTTCATTTCAAGACCCTCAGGGCCCATCAGAGAGGAGACACTTTCATCCCGTCTGTCTGGACTGGGCTTGGGCTGAGCTCTCAACGTGAGAGGAGAGAGGCTGAGCCAGCACACCGTCCAATCCCTGTCCCTGTAGATTATTCAATAAAACACATTGCTTTATTAATTTCTGCTGATAATGATTCTGGGGTCTGAGATGCTGCATGTAAAATGTTGGACTTATAATCACTCTACACTGATGATTACAGTTGAAAACATTGTTTTTTTTAATCACTGTCCTACCCAGACTCATAGAATCGTACAGCACAGAAATGGACCCTTCAGCCCACCTTGTCCATGCCAACCGTGATGCCCCCCTATGCTAATCCTGTTTGCCTTCATTAGGCCCATATCCTTCTACTCCTTTCCTATCCAAGTACCTGTCCAAATGTCTTCTAAACGCTGTAATTAAATCTTCCACCACCACCTTCTCTGGCAGCATGTTCCAGATATTCACCACTCTCTGTGTGAAAATCTTACCCCTCAGATCACCTTTAAATTTCTCCCCCTCACCTTAAACCTTTGCTCTCTAGTTCTAGACTCCCCTGGCCTGGGATAGAGATTCTAATTATCTGTCCTATCTATGCCCCTCATAATTCTATGAACCTCTACAAGGCCACCCCTTAGCCTCCTATGTTCCAATGAGAACAAACCCAGCCTATCCAATCTCACTTTATAACAGCCCTCCACTCCAGGTAACAGCCTGGTGAATCTCTTCCACACTCTTTCTACTGCTACCATGTCCTTCCTATTTAGTGTGGTGACCAGAATTGTACACAATACTCCAAGTCTGGTCTAACCAATGTTTTGCACAGGTGAAACATGATGTCCCAACTCTTGTACTCCATGCACAGGCCCATGAAGGCAAGCATGCCACATGCCTTCTTCACTGCCCTCTCCAACTGTGTTGCTAATCTCCTTCCTTTGACCTTTCTTCATCTCCCCTCCATCGTATTGAACGCCATTCATAATCTCCTTGCCAGTCCTCCACTCTCAGTCTTTCCCAATCTCTACGGTAATGGCTTTTAATAAATGATAAGCAGAAAATTCCTGTGCACTGAGCCTGCAAGGGAAATTTCACACTCAATGGGCTTGATGTTGATGTACTGATAATGTAAGATGGCTGTCAGTGGGCCAGCAACACAACATACATGTTCCCCCTAGTTTCACCAGCACTGATGAACGGATCTAAAATTAAGATAAGATATCTTTATTAGTCACATGTACATTAAAACACACAGTGAAATGCATCTTTTTACGTAGAGTCTTCAGGGGGCAGCCCATAAGTGTCGCCATGCTTCCAGCACCAACATAGTGTGCCCACAACTTCCTAACCTGTACGTCTTTGGAATGTAGGAGGAAACTGGAGCACCCGGAGGAAACCCACGCAGACATAGGGAGAACATACAAACTCCATACAGACAGTGGCCGAAATAGAACCTGGGTCGCTGGTGCTGTAATAACATTACACTAACTGCTACACTACCGTGCCTGCCCAGATGTGGCACTTTATCAAGAGTTATGACTCGATTTGAATTCCATTGCCCATTGCTCTGCAGATGACCCCACACCAGTAATAGGTCTAAGATAAACATTTGGGTCCAATCCCTCCCTAGCTCCTTATCATTGCAGCCACCTACTTGAGGACCTTGCTGTGTCCAGTCCACCGTTACTACTGGAGTCAATCACTAAAACACCAGATGTGGCTCATTTTCAGTCAGATCAATCGTTTTCAGACTGTCATTGCAGTGCATAACCACAGACAAAATATCACTGGTGCAAGGTTTGGCTTGAAAGATTGGCAAGTTACTTCTTTACACCATTTATTTCACACTGCCCATTTCACAGCATTAGTATTCAATACTAATATTCCCAATATTAAAATACTTATATTAAAGTACAATATTAAAATAAAATACTAAAATATTCCCAAGACAGTTACAAATAGAGTTGAACAGGGAGGAAAGATAAGATAAGATAAGACATCTCTATTAGTCACACGTACATCGAAACACACAGTGAAGTGCATCTTTTTTGCGTAGAATGTGCTGGGGGGCAGCACGCAAGTGTCGCCACACTTCCGGCGCCAACGTAGCATGCCCACAACTTCCTAACCTGTATGTCTTTGGAATGTGGGAGGAAACCGGAGAATCCGGAGGAAACTCACACAGACAGGGGGAGAACGTACAAACAACAGCCAGACAGCAGCCAGAATTGAATCCGGGGTCGCTGGTGCTGTAATAGCGTTACACCAACTGCTATGCCACCGTGCCTGCCCACAAAGGATGATGGTTCCCCGGTACAGAATGGACAGCACTCAAGGACACCAGTAGTCCAGCTGATCAATGCCCAACTCAAGCCTCCTCCCACCCTGCTTCTGCTTCTGCTCACTCTCAGGCCACCCTTCCATTTGGTATTTATCCATCTCCCCCCCTCCCCTCCCCACCCCCTGCTCCATCACCACACTCCACAGTCTCAACATTGCTTGGTGACAAAGCCCCTCCTGAGTTTCTCAGTGGTGACCACCTTATACTGATGATCTTCCATGTTCCAATACTTTTGAGGATTTTTGATAAGAAAATGAAGCCTTTTTAATTAAGAACAACTTCCAATAGATTGCCAAACTCTTTTAAAAAAAGGCACTCAGCACTGACCCTGAAATGTTCTCTGATGACTCACCATCCATCCTATATGGTAGACCACTAGTATTAACACCAACAGACCCGCTAGAAGTGGTGGACACAGTACAATGTGGTTTGGTAGTGTTGGCTGAGGCAGTAATGTTGTCCAGGAGAGTTCCTCCTCTCCTTTCATTCCACTCAGTTCAAACTATATCATTGGATTTAAACATCCACTGAGGTCACTGGAAAATGACCTGACTTAACTAGACTATGACTGCTGAGGAACGTGAGTGGGAATGAAGGAGTCAGTCCAAGAGAGGTGGCTGCAATTTGCCCAGTTTTGCACTCCTACTAACTGTCCTGGAGGAGCAGAGGGTCCATTTCTTCATCCATTGTGTCATGTGAGCCTCTTTCTTGCAGAGGTTAGCTGTAACAGTCAGAATAGCCAGGGTCCAGTCTTCAGGCTCCCTGCCCACTTGCTCCACTCACTTCTATGGTTGTGCCTGTGAATGCCTGGCTGAGGTCTTCTCCCTGCAATAACCCAGCTCCCACTGTGGAAACAAGGACATCATTTGAAAAGAGGATTAGGCTGGTCTCTATTACTCTCCAAGGCTAATGGACCACTCAGACAACTTGCCTAAGCTGAAAATTCTCCCTTGGCTTCAATAGTTTAAGGGAAGGTATGTGTCAGATCTATTTTGATTTGGTTTGGTTTGGTTTGGATTATTATTACTGTCACATGTACTGAGGTACAGTGAAAAATTTTGTTTTGCATGCTATCCAGACAGATCATTTCACCATATCAGTACATCGAGGTAGTACAAGGGAAAAGCAATAACAGAATGCAGTATAAAGTGTTACAGATACAGAGAAAGTACAGTGCAGGCAGACAATAATGTGCGAGAGCATGACAAGGTTGATTATGAGGTCAAGCATCCATCTTATCGTACAAGAGGTCAGTTTCATAGTCTTATAACAGTGGGATAGAAGCTGTCCTTGAGCCTGTTGGATGTGCTTTCAGGCTTTGTACCTTCTGCCTGATGGGAGGGAGCAGAAGAGAGAATGTCCAGAGGGTGGTGATTATGTTGGCTGCTTTTCTGAGGCAGTGAGAAGTGTAGACAGTCCATGGAGGGGAGGCTGGTCTCCGTGATGTGCTGTGTCCACAACTCTCTGCAGTTTCTTGCAGCCTCGGACAGAGCAGTTGCCATAACAAACTGTGCACTGGATAGGATACTTTCCATGGTGCCTCTATAAAAATTGGTGAGTGTCAATGGGAACATACCAGATTTCCTTAGCCTTCTGAGGAAGTAGAGGCGCTGGTGTTGGAGATGGTTTGAGGGGTTCACCCCCTTTCACACTAGGGTAAAGAATGGGATTATAGTGTCTCATAACCCAACATCTATAGTGGAGGGAGGGGGAAAATGTACTTTCTATGGTTACTGATGAACTTTTATTAGCAGAAACTCAAAAGCAGCTCCTGAGATCCGATTCCAACCAACATGACCCATGTTCTCTCCCAGGTTGACTGAGAAGAGTGTTACAAGCTGGAGTCTATTGCCTGGTTCATTTGGTTCATATGTAAAGAACAGTTACACAGGAGTCATTTAAAGACTGGGCTCTAAATAAAGGTTTTGTTAAGGGGTTATGTACAAAATATCTGAAATCCAGGAGTGAGTTACAATCTAATAAAGGAGTTAGTTTACGTAAACAGAGATAGTTAAATGGGCATTACAGACTGGGTTTTAATCAAGTCTATGTATAGAATTACAGATCCATGGGTGTGATTTGCAGGCTGAAATCTGATTAAGTAGCTTAATGTGACAGTGCATGGAATTCTGCTTTACCCAGTAGGAAGGATGTTATTAAACTGGAAAGGGTGTAAAAAAAGATTTACATGGATGTTACCTGGTTTGGAGGGTTTGAATTATAAGGAGAGGCTGGATAGGTTGGGACATATTTCCTCTGGAGTGTAGGAGACTGAGGGGTGACCTTATAGAGGTTTATAAAATCATGAGGGGCACAGATGGTGAATAGTCACAGTCTTTTTCCCAGGGTAGGGGAGTCTAAAACTAGAGGGCATGGGTTTAAAAGGAGAGGGGAACGAGTGACCCAAGGGGCAACTTCACACAGAGGGCCATGGATATATGGAACGAGCCACCAGAGGAAGTGATAGAGCCGGGTACAATTATGACATTTAAAAGATATTTGGGCGGGTACATGGATAAGAAAGGTTAAAGGGATATAGGCCAAATGCAGGCAAATGGGACCAGCACAATCAGGCAATGTAGTTGGCATGGATGAGTTGGGTCAAAGGGCCTGTTTCTGTGCTGTATAACTCTATGATTCTACGACTCCATGAATAACAGAGACCTGGGTCTGACTTACAGGCTGGGATCTTTTTGTGGGAAGGATGCGTGGGGAGGTTCTTGTAACGGGGGTTTGGCCTTCTGTGTCAAATCTCAGATAGTGGGAGTGAGTTACAGGCTGGGATTTTATCAGGGGCTTGGTTTGTGTATAACATAGCAGATAGCTGGGAGTGAGTTACAAACCAGAAACTAATTGGAATTTGTGGTAACCTATGATCTAGTCTTGACCTCACATGACTAAAACTAGCACGGCACGGTAGCATAGCCGTTAGCGTAATGCTATTACAGAGCCAGCGACCCAGGTTCAATTCTTGCCGCTGCCTGTAAGGAGTTTGTATGTTCTCCCCGTGACTGCGTGGGTTTCCTCCGGGTGCTCCAGTTTCTTCCCACATTCCAAAGACGTACGGGTTAGGAAGTTGTGGGCATATTATGTTGGCACCGGAAGAGTGGTGACACTTGCGGGCTGCCCCCAGCACATTTTTAGCAATGCAAAAAGGCATATTTCTTTGTGTGTTTCAATGTACATGTGACAAATAAATATCTAATCTAATACCTAATGTTAATTGTAAAGCTTAGAAAGCTTGATTTTAAGACTTGACGTTCAGCTGGGTTTCACTGATTCACCTCAATGCTGAAGGCTACTGGGTTCTTTGAGCACAGGTGGGCAATGTTGCAGATTGAAGTGCATGTGGAGAAGCTGAGTGCAGGGAGAGACTGAGTAATGGAGTATTGCTGGCTCACACTTCCCAAACGTTGCAGCAAATGTCAAACTAAGGCCTGCAATTTAACTGCAACATGAAGTTAACGGTGCAGTTGAACTGGGATTGGGAGCCAGATCTCTGCAGAGAAGCTGGTGGGATTTCATTAAATAAAAAGCACCTCCTCAGCACCTGATATCAGTGTGTCAATTTGCCCAGGTACCCATCGCCCACTACTTAGTGAAATCAAACAAAAGATGGATACATCAATTGTTGCTTCTAATTTATCTGCTGTTTATCTCCTATTGTATTTATCATTTTTTCTTTTCTTTCCAGCCCTACGTTTCTGAAGGAATACCCACTGCCCTCTGAGACTTTGTCCCCAGTCACTTATGATCCAAGGCGACAAGTGGTGGAGAGGAGGGATTCCTGTAAGGCCAGTTCAAGGGAGAGCAAGAGAGCAAACATGGATACAGGGCCTCCGTCTGTCATCGACAGCAGAAAACACTGGAGCTATTATTGAGTGCATGATAATGAGACATTTAGAAAATCATGATATGATTTGCAAAGTCAGCATGGTTTTATGTAAGGGAACCTACTTTGACAAATTTATTAGATTAGAGAATCTAATTAGAGGTATGGCTTATAAGGAAGGACCAGTAGATGTGGTATATCTGGGTTTTCAATGGCTTATGATAAGGCACCAGACCAGGGGTTACCATGGAACATGATTAGACCTCATGAAGTTGAAGGGAACTTTATGAATACGAACTGAGGTTCGGTTAATGGAGAGAAAACAGAGAGATGGGCTGAGAGGTCAGGATCGTTGGGGGTGCAGGGTGTAATTTTCAGAAGCTTCATTGCTTAGGCCTCAGCTATTTACAGTCTAACTGTTCAGCATGGCTCAAAGATGTAAGTGTAATACACCAGGTAGACCGACGATCCAATTATAAGTGCACAAGGGTGGACACACAAGGCTGAGAAGGTGATGTGGAGAGGCCATTGACTGATCGTGTGATTGGACAAGAGGCGGACAAATGGAGTATAATGGGGGAAGGATGAAGTTATCCACTTTGACAGGGCTAATGGGAAAGGAGAGTATTTATTTAAGAGTGAGACATTATAAATTATGTCATACAGAGTCATAGAGAGCCACAGAGTTGTACAGCACAGAAACAGGCCATTCGGCCCACCATGTCCATGCTGATCATCAAATACTACCTCTACTAATCCCATATGCCATGGTCTGTAAGCTGTCTATATTTTGGTGCTTTATGTTCACTGAGATAACATAAATGTTGTGAAGGTACACTATTCCTCCACACACTCAGTCAGTGCACTCTACATTCCAACTACTCTCAGGGTGGAAAAGTTCTTCCTCAGATCCCCTGTAAACCTTTTACCCCTTCCCCAACACCAATGTCCTCTTGCTTTTGAAGGATTTATGATTCACAAATACAAAGCTCATAATGTTAACACACTGGTACAGTAAGTGATAGGGAATGGAAGTGAGATATCAGCCATTATTAGGAGGGGCAATGGGGAATGAGTACAGAGTCTGGATAATGTGGGATGACTGTCCAGGCATGGTAGCTCTAGGGCCATGGTGGGCCAGTCAGCATGCTGTTTGAGGGCCTGAAGATGCAAAGTTCTACAGGTGGTGGGGCAGAAGGTGTTGAGTCCCACAGAGCAGGTCCAACATACTCTGTGCACTGGATGCCTGTATGTCACTCGCTCTCCCAAACAGGAAATCAAACAAGATTCTGATCTGGGCCTGGGTCATGAGGAGGGGCTGGGTCTGGGTGGAGGGTTCCAGTGTGGGGGTTGGCATAGGGAAAAGAGTCAGGGATCAGGAGAGGTTGGCATCAGTTAGGGTGAGATCAGGACCTTGGGATGAGCGGGAGTTGGGGAGGGTGGGAGTTGGTCTAGAAGTCGCAGGTAGGGATGTGAGCTTGTAGGGAGAAGATTGGTCCTAATGGTGGAGGTAGTCAAAGAGTTTCAACCTAGCTTATTGGCCGGGCTACATATTGGGACTGTGGGGGGTTGGGGGGCAGGAGAACCAGGTTAAAGATGGTGGGGAATACTGGGGGATGAACAGGGTTGGGTGGTTGGGTGGATAGAGAGAGTTAATGGGTTAGTTTAACCATTGGGAGTGCTGGGGGCGAGGCGGGAGAGGGTCTTTGGCTAGAGACCAAGGTGGGTGTTAGAGAGGCTGGAGCTGGAGGATGATGTGTGTGGGTGTGGTGGAGAGGGTCAGTCTGGGGACTTGGGGGAGAGCAGAAGACAAAGTAAACTGGTAAATTGGTTTATTATTGTCACATGTACCGAGGTCGAGTGAAGAACTTCGTTCTGCATGCCACCCATACAGATCATTTCATCACATCAGTACATTGAGGTGGTACAAGGGAAAAGCAATAACAGCATGCAGAATATTGTGTTACAATAGCAGAGAAAGTGCAGTGCAGGCAGACAATAAGGTGCATGGCCATAATGAGGTAGATTGTGAGGTCAAGGGTCCATCTTATCATACAAGAGGTACATTCAATAGTCTTATAACAGTGGGATAGAAGCTGTCCTTGAGCCTGGTGATATGTGCTTTCAGGCTTTTGTACCTTCTGCCCGATTGGAGGGGGAAGAAGAATGTCCTGGCTGGGTGGAGAATTGAATACGTTGGCTGCTTTACTGAGGCAGCGAGAAGTGTAGACAGAGGCTAGTTTCTGTGATGTGCTGGGCTGTGTCCACAACTCTCTGCAGTTTCTTGTGGTCTTGGGCAGAGCAGTTGCCATCTCAAGCTGTGATTATCTGAATGAGGTTGGGCTACAGATCAGTGTGGGGAGGAGAAAGTGGAAGAGGACAGGAGGTTATTGGCGATGATTGGAGTCCGATGGAGCCAAAACCTGGGGAGTGGGCTGGGACATCGACAGTTAAGTATATAACTTAAAGAGTAGGTTCCCCATTTAACTGTGTCACAGTGTAAGTGCTTGCTGCTGTCTGTGGCCACTCGTACATGCCCTAGAGTTGGGGAGTGGCGTAGGACCATGTGTGGCACACCATGGGATGGTACTGTGCATGGCAGCATTCTTCCACACCTGGTGAGCTGCACAAACAGAGGAATGTGGGGAATGTTCTGGAACACCCAGTGAGTACCAATCCCCCTCTGGGATGATTCCCTTACTGAAGTTGTACAGCATGGCATGCATGAACTTTGAGCTTCATCATACAACATCCAAGCTCAGGAAATATGTGCCCTTTGTGTGTTGCTTACTCCACTCCTGCTTCTTTAATTCTTTGATTATTTAAGCCTTGGACTTGTTTTTAAATGTCACTGAGCTGTCAATAGGTCATCAGGGCAATCCAGGGAGGGGCTCCCGGGTCTGCTGCTGAGACCTGGAGGCTCTGCTCTGTGGGATGATGCTTGGACATGGAACTCAGTTGGCAGGTGATCTGACGGTGGGGTTGAAGATGATGAAAAGACTTGATAGGGTAAGATTGAGAGGAATTATTTCTTCTGGTGACAGAATCCAGGACAGATGACTCAGTCTTAAAGTTAGAAACATATAGTTCACAAGTGAAATCAAGAGGCAATTCTTTATGTGGTGTGGTAGAAATTAGGAGCTCTCTTGTCCATAAAGCTGTGGATCCCAGGTCAATTGGAGTCTTCAAGATTTATATCAATGCGCCAGCCCAGGATCAGAGCTGCTCCCCCAGTTAAACACCCATGGTTCCCACCCACTCCCAACCCCATTCAGATACAGAGGGCTGCCCGAGCTGGATCCCTCTCTCCCTTTCATTCTTTCCACTCCTTAATTTGCCCATTTGTACTCCAAAGGTTATGAATCTTGTTGTCCAGCTCCCAGTACTTTGTCCTCTCCAAGCAGATCTCATTTGTATGTTTGCCCCAACATGAACCCCAAAGGTTCTCTCTTTATTATTGTTTCAGGGCTCGAGGCGTCCCTCACCCTGACATCAGGTGGTACAGCACGGAAACAGGCCCTTCAGCCCACAGACCCTGTACCAACCATCAACTAACCACTTACACTAATCTTACATTAATCCACGCAGTCACAGGGAGAACGTGCAAACTCCACACAGACAGCACCCGAGGTCAGGATTGAACCCGGGTCTCTGGCACTGTGGAGCAGTGGCTCTACTGACTGCAGCACTGTGCTGTCCTGCTCAGGAAAGAAGCCATCTGCACCTCCAGCCAATTATCAAGCCCTCTATTACTACTCCATTACACTTCCCCTCATCCACACTCCTGTTCCAAGCTAAGATGTTGAGCATTCTCCTCCTCCTGACAGCCATCATCCTCTCCTCACAGACAGCTTTTGGAAAGGGTCTGTTTCTGTGGATCTTCTGGCTCCATTTCATTTGGGTCCCTCTCACTCTGTTCATTGTGGATCACTCCCACCCCTTCTGATCTCCTTCCCCCTTGTAACTGGGACCAGGGTCTAGATCAAACTGTCTTGACACTCTGTCCCCTGCTGTAGGTATCAGTCTCCACCCCATTCAATGACTCTCTGGTAGTAAGCAAATACTGCACACCTCTCTCTCTGTTTCTCTGTCTCTGTCTCTCACTTTCATTCTCTCTCTCATCATTGAATGTATTCGGTGACTCCACCTCCACATCTCTCTGCGGTTGGAGAATTCCAAGGATGACCAACCTGTGAGAAAAGAAATTCCCCTTCGCCTCCCCCAGGTGTCAGACTCCCCTGACAGGGGAAGCATCCTCTCACCTAGCTGATCATTCCTCCTCAGAATTGTACACTTTACAATGAACTTCTTTTCCTTCTACTAACACCCAGAGAATACTGCCCCATTCTGCTCAGCCTTTCCATGTACAACAGCCCCTTCATCATACGAATCAATCTAATGACCCCCTCTGGACTGCCTCCAATGTAATTTTATCCCTCTTTAAATAAGGAGACCAAAACAATACACAGATTCCAGGTGTGCTCTCCCCAATGCCCTTACGAATGTAGTAAAACTGCCCCAGTTTTACTCTCCATTTCCCCTCACGATCAAGGCCAACACTCCACTTACCTTCCTAACTACACTGCACCTGCATGTTAACTTGCGATTTCTTGTACATCCTTCACTTTATTTCATTGTATTTCACTGTCCCCTCTGAATACCAGTACTCAATAGGCCTGCGCCACTGAAACTTTTTTACATATTAATTCAAGAGATGTGGGTTTCACAGGCTGAGCCAGCATTTAATTGCCCATCCCTAGTTGGCCTTAGTTGGTGGGGAGCTGCCTTCTGCTTTTCTGTTCTTCTTTCGAAGTGATTGACCTCATGTTACACAACCAAGGATCGTGTTTTTGCCCGATCACTTAACCAGTCCAGGTCCCTTTGCCAGTTGCCTCTGTCCTCACAATGTACTTTTCACATTCACAGCCATTGAAATACTGAGCCAAATATTTTAAAAGCACATGGCCTCAGGTTAACACAAGCCCTGGGGCGCTGGGGGCAAACAGCAGCCTCTTCTTCAGCCTCTGCACCAAATCCCCACACTGAGTGTAATCACAATGATATACTCAGGTTAGGAAGCACCTGTTAAACACCACTCAGGGCCACTACCTTCTGAGACAGAATCAAGAGTAGCCCCATTAACCATAATCCTCAATCCCCATATCAGTCTCACGTGTAAATGTTATGCACTGGATGGAACACATTTACTAATCTCATTGGCTTCTCTGAGAACTCATTATTTTCCTCTGTTTTCCGTTTGGCCTATCGAGTTTCTGCCGAGTCTCAATCCCATTTGCCCACTTATTTCCCTGTAACCTAGCTCTCTCTCACATATCCAACTCTCCCCTGCTTCTACCACCCACCCACCTACACTTAGGGGTAATTTACAGCTGCCAATTAACCTACCAACCTGCACGCCTTTGGAATGTGGGAGGAGACCGGAGCACCAAGAAAAAACTCACTTGGCCACAGGGGAAACGTGAGAACTCCACACATTTAGCACCGGAGGTCAGGATTGAACCCCAGTCGCTGGAGCAGTGAGGTAGCAGTACTACCTGCTGTACCTCTGTGCCGCCCAGTTGAACCTAAACAGTGCATTGTTTGCTAACTCCATAGCTGTGTGCTAAAAGGGAAATTTCTATAATATTCACACTGGATTGGTTTGATTTAGGGCTGACACAGGTGTTTCCTACCTTACAACAGTTTCTACACCTCGTGAGTGTTTCACAGGCTGAGAACCATTCTGAAGGGTGCTGAAGTCCAGAAAGGCACAGTATGCACAGCAAGCTTTTTCCTTTCTTTCACAGCAGTCTAGAAGTGAAATGAGAAGTGGCTGAGAACAGTCAGTGAAACCATGAGAAATTTCAGCTGGTGGGTGAAACCCAGACAAAGGAATGTTCAACCTTTGGCTGAGAAATAGAGGAGACTCCCTCATCAAACCACACAGGGAGGGGTAACGGTTATCAGATGACTGACTGAACTTCCATCAATTCATTCTGCCACTCTGCGCGCACTCACAAATAAACACGCATTGCACCAGCTCCAGAAGTGTGCACTTCACAATGAGTGTGCATACTCACAAAAATAATTGACAAATACTTCTTTAAAATCAGCCATTAAAAAAAATAAACCCACCCTGAAATGTTTTCCTAAACATTTGTTTTCATTGACATTAAGAGATAGATATTTTAATGATAAAAGTGCTTTCGGACCTTGCTCTGAAGACGGTTCAAATCTCAGAATGATGGATTTTTCTGTATCAAGAGAAGGCAAAGTTTGTTAGGCACAGTAGTGTAGCGGTTAGCATAACGCTTTACAGCGCCAGCGACCCGGGTTCAGTTCTGGCCATTGTCAGTAAGGATTTTGTACGTTCTCCCCGTGTCCTCGTGGGTTTCCTCCGGGTGCTCCGGTTTCCTCCCACATTCCAAAGATGTACGTATTAGGAAGTTGTGGGCATGCTATGTTGGTACCAGAAGCGTGGCGACACTTGCGGTCTGCCCCCAGAACACTCGACACAAAAAAGACACATTTCACTGTGTGTTTTGATGTACATGTGACTAATAAAAGCTATCTTATCTTATGTATTTAAAGTTTCCTAGAAATCCCAGTGAAATGGGTGTTTTATAACCACTTTGCTGCTGGAAATATAGTCATTTTCTCCCCATTTCCTTCACACGGGCTTTGATTCATTCCTTATCTCTTGCTATTAATTAATCCCCTTCAAAAGTACAGCAGGTACTTTAGCAATGTACTGGCTTCATAGCCCAATGAGGAGTCAAACATGCCCAATCCTGTGCTGTACTGTTCTATGTTCTAAAGTCTGCTTGGCTACCATATAATTTACAGTTTCAAGCTGAGATTTTTTTTTGATCATCAGCTTGATCAACTTGAGAACGGGGATATTTTCAGAAATTAGTTTTTGAGCAATTGATAAAGGGAGATGAAATTGTGAGGAAAATATGAAGAGACAGAAGGTAAAAACTAATGGAAAGAGATTAGTGAGCGTAATTACAGAGGCAGAGATTGCAGATGTGAGGAACTGGACAAATGGTAGAAGTGTATTTTCAAGCTGCCAATGACAGATCCATGAACCTCTTCTCCCTCCCTGCCCAGTCCCAATTTACCCTCCTCACAACCCTCTACTCCCACCTTTCTCATTCCAGAGTGGCAAGATCTGTGACCAGGTCTGGTGATGGAAGAGCAGCAAGAAGCTTAAGACACACCGTCACTTACACCCAGCCACCAGCTCTGATCTTCCCACTCTGTGTGCTCTATTTAGAAATGGGATCTTGACCTGGTGAGTCACTTGTACTTGGCCTGCAATTGGAGCAAGGAGAAAGGTTCCAGCTTCCAATAGACCAAATCTGGTTGAGTTATTGATGGTGAGATCCACCAGGAAGAACTGTATAACTTCTATTCTCTCTTCTTCTCGTGTTAGTCTACCTCCAAACACTGAGAGTACCAAGTGGGAGGACCTTGACACCTTGCTGTAGTGAACACAACCTTTAGGCTTGGGACTTGGGGAGGGTGTGGAGAGATCCAGTTGCCCTGTCCATGAGGATACTGACACACAGGTTGGACTAAGAATCAGGTGCCTAGAAATTGGATTGTACCCATTTCAGTACACTAAAATATTGTGTTTAGTGGTAGCATCAAATGTCCCTCTCAAAAAATTAACAATGGCAGAATATTTGTAATGTATCCCGTGGTAGATTGTTGTAGAGTTCTGGTAAGTTTTACTTACAGTAGCAGTAACAATTACAGAGCACAGGAGCTTTAAACAAGGGTGTTTATTCTAAGGAACTCCCTACACATGGAGCTGGTTACTCATGTGATGATGTCAATCGCCTGACCACAGCACTTACTTACTTAGCAGTTTAAAACATGCCACACTGCTTCTCCTCTTTGAAGAAAACGTATGTAAACATCTTTCAGTCGTACACAGTTATTACAGACTCAGTCTCTTGCCTGATGCCCTTACTCCATGTGACCTCCTCTGCTGCGTGCTTATCTCTGATGTTGTGCTCCTACCTGGAATTCACCACCTCCCATCTTGACTCACTGCTGTTCTGTGACTCCAGAATCGGTTTGCTTGATGCTAATGCCAGGAGCAGATTCATCATCATACATTGATGTCCCTTACTTTGATCACTTGATTCAGATGGACACTTCTGACATGACTTCCAGTGCTTACCAGGTACCCTCTTGGACCACAGATCTGGTCTAGTTCACTGTGCCCCTGTGCTGACTCACTGGAGGAGAACTCCTGCCTCTGGGTTCAAGCCTGGGAGGTTCTCCAGGCTATTGCACTGCTGGATGGGCTGCCTTGGGGATGAAATGTTAACCAGCCAATCCGCCTGTTCAGATCAACATTCAAAATCCCATAACATTGTCTGAAGAGACAGAAAGCTCCTGATGCACTGAAAAATGTCTCTCCTTCAAACAACACCACCAAATACAGATGAAATGGCCACTTCTACTGCTTTGTGAAGGTCCTTTATAATTTTAGATGTCTTTACCATTCCCCAAACTTACTCAGATCCCTCTAAGGACTCCCTGTTCACTCTGGGATAGGCGTTGGTCTCATGACTGGGGTTGAGTTGGAGGGTAACACATAAAGCTTTGATTTGACCATAAAATAGGGTGTTAAAAGCAGTACCAATCCACAACAGTGGAAAATTGCACTGCTTTGGAACTTTCCAGAAGGTGGACTGCTCTATTGGAGCACAGTGTGCGGCAGGAAGTGGAGTGGGAATTGTTGGTCTGTGTGCTCAGAGCAGGATTGCTGCCCGCACTAACTTGCACTGACACTTTGATCCTGTTCTCAGACATGCAGCTTCAGGCCAGTGGGGAGTAAGTGAGCGCCCTTCACTCACCAGCACCAGCCTTGCCAAGCCTGCAGTGGTCCGCCCCACAGGTCCATGGCTAGAGACGTCATCACCAAGATTCTTTACATTGCAACAGGCGTGAAGGTAAACAGAGTGAGCAAAACTACACAGAGACCCTCCTGGTACGTTCTAGCCCATTGCAGCTCTTTCCAATCTTTCCATTTGATGAGTTTTCAGTCGTACTTTGCCAGCAGCACCTCGGCCAGCAGTAATACCCACTGCCCGAGCAGCCTCACCCTGCTGGCCAACTCCACGATAACCTACACACATCACACTCCCAGCAACAAACTGTGACCTGATCCTCCACAACACAGACTGCCAGAACAATGTGAACATGTCGGCAATGGCTTGGTGCTCGAAAGTTTAATAGTAAAGGTTGGGCGGTAAACTGTTGCAGTGGGTGGAGCTGCTGCCTCCCAGCACCAGAGAACACGGTTCAATCCCAGACTTGGGCCCTGTCTGGGTGGAGTTTGCACGTTCTCCCTGTGACCGCGTGGGTTTCCTCCGGGTACTTTGGTTTCCTCCCACATCCCAAAGATGTGGCAATTCGTAGATTAACTGGCAGCTGTAAATTTCCCCTCAGTGTGTAGGTGAATGGTAGAGTCAGGTGGGGAGATAAAGAGAATGTGGGGAAAATAAAACATGTGATTAGTGTAGGATTAGTACAAATGGGTTATTGATGGTCAGCACGGATTCAGTGGGCTGAAGGACCTGTTTCCATGCTGTATCTCTCTGACTCTAAATCCCAGGACAACAAAATCAGTAGTTCTGTATCTTTCCAGTTGGAAGTCCCAGGCAGAGTCATTTTCTGTAAAACGTTAACACGTCTTGACACCATTGTTGTGGTTTCACACTGCCCCATCAAACCCTTCCAGTGCAGGTGCACAACAGATAGATGCAGAGTAAAACTACCTCTGCACCGTCCCATCAAATACCCCAGGGCAGACAGATCCCAGGTTAGATACAGAGCATAACTCTCTCCACATTCTCGCATCTCACACATACACACGCAGGACAGCTGCATCACCAGAGTACACATCCCTCCACACCATCTGCACACATGGGCAGGTGGTTAGGTGTGGAGTAAAGTTCTCTCACACTATCTCACTAAACACACCCAGGCAGGTTCATTACTGATTAGACACAGAGCAAAGCTCTCCTTACAGTATCCTATCAAGGATTATAGAAATAGAAAATGCTGGAAAGAGTCAGTAGGTCAGGCAACATAAACTGGTAAATTGGTTTAATACTGACACATGTACTGAGGTACAGTGAAAAACTTGTCTTGCAACCGTTCGTACAGATCAATTCATTACACAGTGCATTGGCATCTGTGGAAAGCGAAACAGAGTTAACTTTTCAAGACCGAGATTCTTTTGTCAGAACTGAGAAAGAGTTTGTTTGTTTGTTTTCAGTAGCTGGGAAGGTGGGAGAAGGATGGATAGAACGCTGGGAATATCTCTGATGGGGTGAGACCAGGTGACTAATGGCAGTTAGAAACAGATTACATTTCTTTGTCTGTTATGCGTTACCCAAAGTAGAGCTGTGAGACATGCCCATTAAGTCAGATTATACTAATGGAGAGAGAAAAACTGAGCCCAAACCACAGATGGATGATTGGCAGAAATGACCAGTTTTTACATAGAGAGACAGAAAGAGCATGTTACCAAATTGGAGAATTCCATATTGAATTCAGGAGGCTGCAATGTGCCCATGCAGAAGATGTTGCCCCTCAAGCTCCCATTGAACCTCAAGAATTCCCAGGTTAGATACAACACAGATGCAACCAAAGCTCTTTGAAAATAGATCCTAAGAATCTAACCAAATCATGCAAGGCAAGGGGCTCCAACTTGCCGGTACACTACTTGTGGTGCTGCTCACACCATCAAATGCAGACACATCCGTAAGGCAACCAAGTTCCTGAAGGATCTTTTGATCAAGAGGCAGCATGTTCCTTTCTAATGCCCCAGTAGAGGGGTTGGCAGGTGTGCTTAAACTGATGCCTGGGGCTGGACGCAAGAGTGTTGTCTAAATTGAGCACAGAGTTTCTCCTGCACATCCTGAAGATTGCAGAGACCACTGACGACCATAAGGACCCAGGTGTAGATTCCCCAGCAATTGACCACAAGGTTCCTAAAATGCACTGGCAGACTTGTCAGTCATATTAACCCGTAGACAAGTTCCCGTTACCACCTGGAGGTGATCTTTGCTGAAATGAAGCAAGTTGCCTCAAAATCAGAGAAGGAAGCTGTTCAGAAGCTAAAGGTTTCCCAGAAGAAGTTGAAGAAGTAAAACTCATGATGTTGAATTAGATTTTACTAATTTAGCGACAAGATCTGTACATTAAGTAAAATGACTGGAACCATGAAAAAACAGGTGAGATAGTTCCCGTAATAATGACCTAACACAGAGGAGATTCAGCGTGCGTGGGCATGTATCAAGGAATAAGAGGCTGAAAGAAACAGATTCCTTGAACAGAATGGTAAACTGGAGGTGGTGCTTCAGTCTGTGCCCATGTAGCTCCTTCAAGCTGCTCTCTGGTACTTCTCCCCTGTGCTTTTACCCTAGTTCTGTATTTTATCCACTTACATATATACCTACGGTCCTTTTAAAATTTACAGCTATCTTCTCAGTCTTAGAGCTGTAATGCCATCAAACCATTAATGGGATAAATTCCCAATAAGAGACCATTAATGGGATAAATTCCCAATTACCCACAATATCTGGGAGAAGAATGGGATACCATTACTACAGGGAAAAATAACTTAGAGTTTCCATTGTAATTGATGAACAGAGAAGTGTGACATTGTGTAGTTAGACTCCATGTTCTGGTGAAAAATGTTTCTGCCCTGAATAAAGATGCAGAAAGATGAAAGCTGGAACTCTCTGTGACCAGGCACTTGAGAAGGATATACTCACATCAATTCAAACCAAACTGGCTGAGGAATGCACTTGAGTTATGTACGCCATTAGCAAATTTTATGTCAAACCATACATACTTACCCCTGTTCAAAGTTTGTGAACAATTTGAGCTGTCATTGTGCTCATCTCCGCAGACTCCCACCCCTCATCATCTCCCTACCCTCTTGACCATATCCACAGCCAGCACCTCCAGCCCCATCCCTGACCACATATGTTCCCCCAGTCAAGTCTCCAAGCCCCAGACAAACAGTCATCATGGTGCAATCAGACACAAGAAAGGCCTGATGACTCTCTACAATCCTCCTCAACAACAGTCAGGACCTTGTGCTTAAACTGGGAGAGTGTGCCCATAGACCAGTCAACAAGAGGCTGAGCTACTCACAGAATCATCGAATCGTCCATCACCATCCCTGGGCATGTCCGGTCTCACTGACAAGACAGAAGGTCTGTGATACACAGCAATATACCAGCTAGATTTCCTCAACATTGGTTCTCCACAGAAACTTCAACGGCATCAGCTAATATGTCCTCCAATGACCACCTCCTGAATCAGAGCTCCCCTATGTTGAGCAACACTTGAAAGAAGCAGTGAAAGTCACAAGGTCACAGAATGTGGGAACTTCAATGTCCATCACAGACAGTGGCTTGGTAATACCATCACAGACCAAATTGTACAAGTCCTGAAGGACAGAGCTGCCAGACTGGGACTGCAGCAGGTAGGGAGCGAGCCGACGCAAGAGATAAACCTACTTGACCTTGTCTTCACCAATCAAACAACAAATGGGAAGGGGGGCTCCGGGGATGTCCTCAATAACAGAGGGAGACAGAAAACAGAAAACTATAGGCCAGTTAGCTTTACATCTGCCATTGAGAAAATGTTGGAATCTATTATTCAGGGCACAGTAGTAAAATGTTTAGGAATCAAGAAGAGTTCATGTGGTTTTACGAAAGGGAAATCATGTTTCCCAAATTTGCTGGAAGGTTTTGAAGATGTAATAGGGTAGATCAAGGGAAACCAGTCGATGTAATATATTTGGATTTCCAGAACACATGCAACAAGGCATCACATAAAAGGTACAGCACAAGAGAAGAGTACATGGGGTTGGGGATAATATCTTGGCATAGATAGTAGAGTGGATAACTGGCAGAAAACACAGAGACAGGATAAATGGGTCATTTTCCAGTTAGCAATCGGTAACCAGTGGTGAGGTCTTGTCTATTTGCAATCGATATTAATGGTTTGGATGAATGGGCAGAGTGTACTGGAGTCAGATTTGTTGATAATGCAAAGGGAGATGGACTAGCAAGCTGTGAGGAAGGGAAGGGATATTGATAGGTCAAGTGAGTGAACAAGAAATTAACAGATGGAGCATAATGTAGGAAAATGTGAGCCCATGAAGGTGTTGTCAATAATTCAGAAGGCTAATGGATGTTGATCTTTATTGCACAGGGAATGTAAAGGTAGGGGAGTTCTGATGCAGGCTGCTGGTGAACCACACCCGGAGCACTGCATGCAGTTTTGATCTCCATATTTAAGGTAGGACTTGTTTGCATTGGAAGCAATGGAGAGAAGAATAACGAGGTTAATTACCGGGATAAAGGGGATAATTTAGAAGAATGACAGGTGACCTTACTAAACCATGGAAGATCCTGAGGGGTTTATGAAGTTGAATACTGAGAGGATATTTCAGCTAGTGGGGTATATCGTTTCAGAATAAGAGTTTGCACATTGAACTGGAGATGGAGAGGCATTTCTTCTCTTGACAGCTGTGAACCCATGGAATCCTCAGGCCCAGAGAACTGAGCATGCAGAGTCACTGACAATATTGAAGGTGGAGATTGACAGACATTTAAACTACAAGGGAGTCAAGGGTTAAGGGGACAGAGCAGGAGAACAGTGCTGAGGCCAAGACTGGATCAGCCCTGCTTTTATTAAATAATGGGACAAGCTCAAGCTCCTGTTCTTGTTTTTGATATTCTTATTTTCTTAAGGCTGGTCTTTTGCCTCAAACACCATTGTCCTGCTGTCTGCCCATCAGCCTTGATCCCTTTCAGAGCCAGTATTTACTTAACAACCCTTATCTGAATGAACGAGATTCCACAGCATAGCTGGGTAGCAAATGTCAAAGTTTCACACCCCTCTGAGTGAAAGGGGGAGAGGGTTAATGACAGGAGGGTGAAAGAGGGGAGCAATGTCTGAGGGAGAACAGCATCCACTGGTATGGAAGGAAGGAAGAGGTGGGCACTCAGCACTCTAGGAGCAATAGAGTGGAGGCAGTAGAGGTGAGCTTTAGGGAAGATGGGAAAGAGATATGACAGAGAAAGATGCAAGTCCTACACTGTCAATGGGAAACATTAGAGGGAATTTGGTCCTCAGATGGGGAAGCAGTCCATACCTGCACAATACACAGACCGTACATGTGACAAGCAATGACCCTTTCCAACTAGACGTAGCCTAAACACCTCCTAGATAAGCAGCTCCATGTCATTGTCTAGTTCACCACCAATGTCCTGCAGGTTACTGCAGCTAGAAATTCATCCTTTAGCTCCCACTATTGATGCCCAAATCCACATGAAAGGAATTTCACCCAGGTTACATCTCGCTAGCAATCATTTCGAAGTGAAGGAGCACCTGCTGGGAAAATGGCACAGATGCTGCGAGAACACTACTCAGCGGGCTTCTTCTTGGTGCTGCCAGTGTGGGCGTTAGACAGGGATAGATCTACAAACAGAGTGCTGAAGAAATCTCAACTAACAGTAGTGTCAAGTACAACAACACACCCAGGTCTTAAAGGTGTACTCACACTTATATATCGTAAGAACACAAGACAATAGCAGCAGGAGCAGACCACTCAGCCCCTCAAGGCTACCCCACCATTCAATATGATCATGGCTGATCTATCCCAGGCCTCAACTCCTTTCTGTGCCAGTTCCCCAGAATGCTCAATTCCCTGATCTTCCAAAAATTTTGTAACTTCTTCTTGAAATATCCCAAAGACCTAACATCCACAGCCCTCAGGGTAGAGATATACACTAGTCTGCTGCCGTGGTCCACAGTTCCACTTTATTCTTTGCCACATTCGGTGCTGCCAACAGGTGACTTTTCTCCTTCCTTACAGACGTCAACATGTTCTCCAAACTGAAATGTTCATTCTGTTTCTCTTCCCACAGATGAGACCTCCCCTGCTGAGTATTTTCATCTTTTTCTGTCTTTGAGATTTCCAGCATCTGCAGATTTTTAAATTTTTTTTTGCTGTAGCTCCTGTTATTGCAGTCTGTACAATTATACACCAACGCTGGTTTACTGCTGGATACCATCAGCTCAGTCACAACAACCTCTGGGTTTGCTCCTTAACGCTCTTCACCCTTGTGCTCCTACTTCAAATTGACTTTCATCCTGACTTCCACTCTGACTCATGGTGGAGACCAGACTTTTTCCCTTTCCTGCTGTCACCTTTGAATACATCTCCTCTGACTTTCCCTCCCTGGAATATCTTCAAGGTTTGTCTCTCTGACATGATTGCTTTTGGTCTGTCTTTATCACCCAATAGTAGGAGACCCTGCCTGCTTTAACATCCATCAGAGGGTCCTCAGATGCTCCACACTAAGGATCCAACTCAATCTCCTTGATTCAGTCCATTCTGTAAGCAGCAAAAGTTGTGTGGACATTGAGTTCTTCCCACACACACCCAGCCTCAACTTCTCCACCTGTGTTGCCCTTGCTGGAGCAAATCAGTATCTCCTTGCACTGTGTCCTTCACACTCACCTTGTTTGTGGACCTGTAGTGACACAGATGTTTTCCTAAAACTTCTGTGAATGTTCCTCACTGTTCAAACAGATTGCAGACGCCTCCTATGAACTGCCTGCCTTCTAGGTGTTTGAATAGTCCCCTTGTTCTAAAATTGTCAAGTCACTGTTGAAGTGATGCCTCTGACTTGGGCTACTCACAATGGACTGTCTGTCACTGGCCCTGACCTTGGAACATCTTCCCTCCCAGGTCACCTCACCCTGGTCCAACTGTCTGACCAGCTTGTTACTTTGCTCTACAGTTCCATCTCTCAGTCTTGTGTGACCTTCGTGGCCACTTCAGTAATTGATACTCCCAGCCTTGTGTTTCACTCCCCTCACAGTGTAATACATGCTGCACTTGTTAACCAGCAATGAAACCTACAGAAGCCCAGTTGCTATTCACTGCAACCTCATCTCATGTTGTAGTTCCCCTCCCTGTCACAGCTAGCTGTATCAATAGACATCGTGCTTTGATTTTCTATAAATGAAAATCAACAAAAACTGCAGATCTGGAAATCTGAAACAAAAACAAAAATTGCTGGAAACACTCAGAAAGTCAGGCAGTATCTGTGGAAACAGAAATGGTTAATGTTTCAGGTCCAAGATCCCTCATCAGAATTGTGGAAAAAAAGAGAAAACGTAGGAAAGAAAGTGGGGGATGGCTGGGTAGAATAAGGGAGAGTATCTCTGATAGGGTGAGACCAAATGGGTTAATGCGGCAGTTAGAAACACGTTATGCTTTCTTAAATGTGTTATGTGTTGCCAATATGCCCCTTATAATTTTATTCATCTCTATAAGATCACCCCTCATTCTCCTACACTCTCATGAAAAAAGTCCCAACCTGCTCAACCTCTCTCCATAACTCAGTCCCTCGAGTCCCAGCAACATCCTCGTTAATCTCCTCTGCAGTCCTTCCAGCTTAATGGCATATTTCCTATAGCAGGGTGACCAAAACTGAACACAATATTCCATATGCAACCTCAGCAATGTCTTGTACAACTGCAACATAACATCCCAACTTCTATACCCAATGCTCTGACTGCTGAAGGCCAGCATGCCAAAAGCCTTCTCCACTGTCCTGTCTACCTGCGACGTCACTTTCAGGGAACCATGTACTTGTGCTCCTAGATCCCTCTGTTCTACATCACTCCCCAGGGCCCTACAGTTCACTGTCAAAGTCCCACCCTCATTTGTCTTCTCAAAACGCAACACCTCGCACTTGTTCAAATTAAACTCCATTTGCCATTCCTCGGCCCACTTACCCAGCTGATCGAGATCCCTCTGTAAATCCTGATAACCATCTTCACTGTCAATGACACCACCTATTTTAGTGTCAACTGCAAACTTACACATTTGCTTGGCATATTCTCATCCAAATCATTGAGAGAGAACAAATATCAGTAGGCCTAGCACTGACTCCTGGGGAACACCACAAGTCACAGGCCTCTAGTCAGAAAAACAACCTTCCACCATCATCCTCTGCTTCCTACCATCAAGCCAATTCTGTAACCAATTAACTAGCTCTACCTGGATCCCATGTGATCTAACTTTCCCATGCGGAATCTTATCAAAGGCTTTACTGAAGTCCATATAGCTCATGTCTACTGCACTGCCCTCATTATTCTTCTTGGTTACTTCTTCAAAAAACTCAGTCACATTCATCCAGTGGGTAGGTGAATTATCTGTCACCCTTTTGGCCCCCATCCAAAGCCATACCATCTCCTCGCTCCTGCCATCAACCCTCAGTCTGTTGCCTCTCCATTAGAGATCCCACAGGACTGAGGTCCCAACCCACCAGATCTGACCTTCTCTGCCAGTATCCAACTTACAACCCTTGGGCCCACTATCCTGATCACCTGTCATTGAGCTGGGACCTAGTGCTGACCTCTGCTCCCACTTCCCCTCCCCCAACACTGTGGTGACTGACGGCTGATCCCAGCCCAGCCTCCTCACACAGGACATTTTTGAACCCTAAAACCTGATGATTGCTGGTGCCCTATGCACCAACAATCATCTTCCATTAAGTTGCCCTCGCTTGCAGGCCAAGTTGTTGTTGTACTCCTCGGAGCATCTTGCATCTTGTAGCTCACCCACTCATCTGAGTTTCCCAATAGTTATAAAAACCATGCTATAACTTCTGGAAAACACAGACTAGCATCAATATGTTCAAGCAGAAAGTCCCTTAGCTATTGTAAATAAGGCATGACTGATCCAAGCCAAACAGCTGCTTTAGATTATGAAATATCAAGTAGCTTCACATAGCTCTGGGGCGCAGAGGTCTTGTTGAGCGTTTGTAGGATACTTGATACAAGGTGTGTGCATTGTGCAGAGGGCCTGGGAATTACCCAGCCCTTGTACATTTTTACAGTCCTGCGGTCTTCAAAGGAGCCACCAAACAAATAGAAGCAAGAAGCAATGGTTTAACTAAAGTTAACTAGTGGCTCTTTTCCTCCATCTAAATGGGATATGAGGCAAAGCCTTACATTGGTGATCACCACCAGCCCCTCTCCTTCCTTCTCTCTCTCTCTTCCCCCATCCCCCCCCCCCCCCCCGTCCTTTCTTTCCCTCCTTATCTCTGTTCAGGGGCTGCTTTGGGGCAGCACGGTAGCGTAGCGGTTAGCACGACGCTATTACAGCACCAGCAATCAGGGTTCGATTCTCGTTGCTGTCTGTAAGGAGTTTGTACATTCTCCTGTGTCTGCATGGGTTTCCTCCGGGTGCTCCGGTTTCCTCCCACATTGCAAAGACGTACGGGTAGGTTAATTTGGGTTTAAAATGGGCAGCGCGGACTTGTTGGGCCGGAAGGGCCTGTTACCATGCTGTAAATAAAATTTTTTTAAAAAATTAAACAAAATCTCTATCTTCTTTCTCCTGCTTTATCTCCATCCCCTCCCCATCTCCATCTTATCCACCCCTCTCTCTCCCCCTTTATCTCCTCCTCTATCTCATCCACTCTACCCCATCTCCATCCTCACCTTCCCCTCTCTCGCCATTTCTCTCCTTATCTCTCTCCCCTCTCCATCTCTCCCCTCTTACTCCCCTCTATCTCATCCTCTCTACCCCTCTCCCTCTCTCCTCTCTGTCTCCTCTTTGCCCCATCTCTTCCTGTCTCTCTACTTTCCCCCTCTACCCTTCTTTCTCCCCTCTCTCCCTTTCTAGCCCATCTCTCCCCTCCCCATTTCTCTTCCCCCTCTCCCCATCAGTGATTTAACATGCACAGCCAGTCAGATTAAACTAGACCACATGATCTGTGTACTGATGTTTTGGTCATCCCTTTGAGTAAGTCAGAGCTTTTCAGAAAGGTGATTTTTCTCTGCAGTGTCCGAGGTTCTGAATGAGGGGTGGGGGGGAAGGTGGTCCTCATACACAGAGGTGAGTATTATTCTGGCAGCTCCATGATCCCTTTGCTCTAAGCTGACAAAGGAAGGACTATGATAACTCCACCAGGAGACCTCCCTGGAGGGGCCCAGCTGAGACTCATTTCTCATTAAATATCTCAAAGACAGATAACCTGGTCCTTTATCTCATTGCTGTTGTGGCATCTTGCTGTATACTGACTGGATTTTGTCAGGGTTACAGGTGTGAAGAGAAAAATGGTGCATTAGAAATGCACATTCTGTCTCCTCTCTGCCCGCTCCTCTCTCAGCCTCAAGCTAGAACACAACCCTGCCCCCATCTTCCCCATCAAAATAAGACAAAGCTCCTGTCCCCAGTGTGCAAGTTGCTGGGGCAACACGAGCATAAATTGGATGTTCACTGTTGCTATGTTACACCAATGAAGGCTTCTGGAAAATTAACTTTAATTCAGTGGCAAATCTCTGGAGGGTCTCCCTTTGGAGAGAAGTACTACTGATGTCCACAGGTCACACCCTCCCTGTCACAAGTGCTAATGAGATTTCTCCATCCATAACTTTACATTTATGGAATGACTGTGATTTACTGCACATCAAAGCCCAAGGTGGGCCAATCCGATTGTCCAGCTCTCCATCTAGGTTAGGGCACATCAGATATTTCTGCTCAGGCTCTTTATGAATGACAGAAGGGATTCTGTCTTCAGCAGCTTTCAGGCAGTGAGCTGGAACCCTAGGTCTCAGAGATAGTTGTAGAGGCTTGGGGAGGAGGTGGGGGCAAGAACGGATGTAGTTGATGACGCCAGGGCTGGGTGTAGGTGATGGCACTGCAGTAACTACAGTTGCTCCCAGTTGACATAGCGGCCCATGTCAGCTTTGTTTTCCAAGTTCTTGTAACAATAGAAGTTTCTGAAATCACAAAAACTTGTGTTGGCAAGTTTACGCAGCCTCCCATGGAATGTTACAGCACAGAGACAGACCCTTCAGTCTGTATGTCCACAGTTCTCCTCCCACGCCGTCCCGTCTCACACCATTGGTTCACTCTTTTGTCGCTCATGAATTATAAAGTTTTTTTTTAAATGGCTTCCTTCAATTTCATAGCGAAATATGGGAATGGTTCAATGTTATTCACCACACTGTGTGGTGTTGAGCTCCACAAACTCACCACTCTCTGAGTGAAGACATTTCCCTTGAATTCACAGTTCAACCTTCTTACACTGAGGGTGTCTAGTTTCCAATTCCCCACAAGTTACACATTTTCTCCATAACAACAATTGCTTCATTTTCAAGACCAGCCTCTGAGTTTCTGTTTCCTAGAGTGACCCGGGCCTGTGTAGCCTTTCCCCAGTAGTTGTGGCCTTCTCAGTTTTAACATGGACATTGAGAGTGAAATGTGAACAAGCAACGAAAGAACATTCCTTTCTCTGCCTGTCGCTAACTCCCAACTCTCTCTACTCCTCTCTGTGAGAAAGCGAACCCCACTGGGCAAGTTCCGCAAACATCAGCTGCCATCCAGCACCCATTATTCAGGTTATTTGGTCACAGGGGATCCCAGCTAGGCCTTTTCTTGTGGCCCCTGCTCTGTTCAGAAGAAGCCACAACTCAGGCCAATTGCATTAACTCCAGTTGTTGCTTCAGCTGAGTTTAGCTAAATGGCCAGGTCCCAACAAGAAACGCTATGATCTTTTATATGGGTTAGTCCTTCATTAAGAAATGAATATACACAGCATTTTTTCAATGACCTAGGTAGGTGGTCCCAACAGACTCAAACTGGAACCGTTTTGAATTGGTCTAAAATAGGTTTCGTGTTCAGCTCCTGAAGAGCAGGCATGCTCTGCCGTACAGTGTGACGATTCAGCTTCATCAGAAGGTGGCTTCATCCATACCGAGGGCTGAAAGGGGTAGAGTGTCCTGTACAATGCAACAGTTTGCATGTAATACTTTGCAGAAGTTACATCAGCCTTGTTTACAGGTGGTGGGGAGTGCAGCAGTGCTCCAGTGAATATAACTAAATTAACTCTTGAACAGGAAGAAGCAGCCACAACAGAGCGGTGGGGTGGGCAGAGGAGGGGAGTGATATAAAAAGAACTGACAGCATTCTACCACCAAAGGCACCAGGGAACAGGCGCAGGCAAAGCTGAGATCCAGAAATCCGCATCCAACAATAATATTTAAGCACGGAATCCTGCTCCAAGGATAAAATGTTCTTCAAATCCGTGCTCCACTGGAAGGAAGACTACATGACACCTTGCCACGTGTCACCAAGTGCTGGCAGGGAAGGTGAAGGTCTGAACTTTGTTAGCTTCGACTGTGCGGGGTGGCGAGATCTTTTGGCTGGGAAAGAAGACTCACTGGAAATGACTCACTGGATGTTCTGAAGCAACTGGCTCACCTCTCTGGGGCTTTTGTAATTTTCAGGTTGTTCTATATTACTCAGATACAGCACGGAAACAGGCTCTTCTTCAGCCCATCGAGTCCATGCTGACCATCAAACACCCAGTTACATTAATCCTACATTAACCCCATGTTTTATTCTCTCCACATTCTCATCAACTCCCCCCAGATTCTACACACTACACACTACCAGGACCAGTTTACAGTGACCAATTAACCTACCAACCTGCACGTCTTTGGGATGTGCGAGGAAATCAGAGCACCCAGGGGAAGCACACACGGTCAGAGGGAGGATGTGCAAACTCCACACAGACAGCACCTGACCCAAATTTCTGAAGCTGTGAGGCAGCTCTTTAGTCACTGTGGCATGGTGCCACCAAAACTTCAACTATTCTGTGTGGTAGAGGGCTACATATTCACTGGGTAGAGAAATTTTGCTTGAATTCACTCATGGATGTTTCAGCTCTTATCTTATATTTCCTGACTACCTCCTTCAGTTCTTCTCCCCCTGTGAATGCCTTCCCTCCATCTACAAGGCTAAGGTCACAGTCCTGATGTGTGCTTGCCACAAAGCCCAGGACTGTTTTGTCCTGTATGCCATCCAGGACATGGCGCTCTGCTTGGACAGAGCTGCATCTAGGCAACATCTGGTCCAGGGGCTCAACAACATCAAATGCAGAGCTGGGTGCCTGCATGGCTGAAGGGGAGCAAAAGCAATTGGAAGAAAGGACAAGGGGACAAGAAGAGTGAGTGGACAAGAGGTGAAGCAAGTGTACAGTGGGTCAAGCAAAGAGAGGACAGGCCATTGGACAGAAGCAGGTAATAAAGTGAGAGTTAAGTTTGATGGGCAGCCTGCAGTACAGGTGACAAAGAGAACACAGAACATTGAACATCAAAACAACACAGCACAGGAACAAGCCCTTCAGCCCATGATGTCTGTGCCGATCATGATTCCAATTTAAACTAATCCCATCTGCCTTCACATGATCCATTCCCTGCTTGTTCCTGTGCCTGTCTACATGCCTCTTAAACACCACTATCGTATCTACTTTCACCACCTTTCCAGGCACCTGCCTCTCTCTGTGTAAAAAATGTGCCTCACACATCTTTAAACTTTCCGCCTCTTGCCTTAAAGCTATTTGACATTTCCACCCTGGTAAAAAGACCCTGACTGTCTACCCTATCTATGCCTCTCATAATTTTATGCAACTCTGTCAGGTCACTCTTCAGCCTCTGATGATCCAGAGAAAACAATCCAAGGGCAGGGACATTCTGTTTCTACATGTTGATGGTACAGGTGGAAGTTGAGCTCAATAGAGAGTGGCCATGGGTTGGATGGGAAGTTGTGTACTGGGTTCAGATTTGCTGCTGTAATTTTGGCCCCAATAGTGATTGATTTACCCCAGCAGCCCATTATAATTTGACCAAAAGAGATATAAGCAAGTCAGGAGCAGGATAAGGAGGTTTGAGGTGGTAAAAGTGGCCACTCACTCTAATCAAATGCTGAGGCCTATCATTCTAAAGCTGCCCATCTGTCTCAGGTGGGCTTCTCCAGGCTGTAACCTGCTATGGAACAGGATAGTTTCCCCCTTCACTGATATCCGGCACTGCTGCCCTCACCTGTAACTGAATGCTTTTTAAAACATTGTTTGACAAGTTACGAGTGAAATAGAAGCAACAAAACATTTAAAGTAATTCCCCAGTTATTAAATGCTTTCAGGATGAGGATGGAACAGCTGGTTGTAAAGTTGTTTCCGTGGAGACCAACATTTAATCGCAGTCTCTCGATTGACTATTGCGGTCGCCTGGTTGCAGTGCTAATTTATGTTAAATGACGTCAACCTCTGTTGATTAAAAGTTACCAGATCAGGAACCTGCTCAAAACTGAGCCCTCCACAACTGTGATTTAGTGCCAGGTGACTGTATTTAATTGGTGGTGGAACAGTCACAAGGTGGACATCTTGATGTAAATGAGGTCAAGATGCTTGCTGCCAGTGCTGTGTTTTCCTTGGCTAGAGCCAGGGAAGGTAAGTGTAGAACAGCAACCAGTTGGAGACAAGTTCCATATGGGATCACACTCAGCCCCAAATTAGTACGCAGGCACAGAGGCAGGGAGAGCTGCAGCAATAAAGCCTGGTTTATTAACAGACTCTGAGGCCTCGCTATAAAGATTTGAGCATGTGTGCCTGGTTGACACTCAAGTGGAATGCTGAGGGAGTGCTGCACTGTCAGATGCATTGTTTATTGGATATAAATGAATCCTTGTGCTATTTTAAACAACAAAGAATTTCTCCCTGAGGTTCTGGCCAATGGTTATTCTTCAGGCAGCATCATGAGTGCACAGCCTCAGGACAAAGGGAAGTCCTTTTAAAACTGAGATGAGGAGGAAATTCTTCAGCCAGAGGGTGGTGAATCTGTGGAATTCATTGCCACAGATGGCTGTGGAGGCTAAGTCATTGGGTGTGTTTAAGGCAGAGATTGATAGGTTCTTGATTTGTAAGGGGGGTTAAGGGTTACGGGGAGATGTTGGAGCAGACTTGATGGGCTGAATGGCCTAATTCTGCTCCTATATCTTATGGCTTTATGGTCTTATAACCCTGCCCTCCTCACATGCTGTCCACACAAGCTTGCCTCACCTTAAAGCTGTTATTATTACTCTTGAGGAGTCCAAAGCAAGTTGAGACATCCTGAGATTGTGAAAGGCACTCCATAAAGAGCAAGCTATTTCTTTGCAGGATTCATTTTGCCTTCAACGCAATGAAGAGGAAGGAATTTCAACCTGATGCGTGGACCTAAAGTTGGCCTTGTGGTCAGTGGTCCATTGATAAGCCCTTCAGCTGCCAATTCACCTTCTTCAGGTACAAGTATTCTGAAGGGGAATTGATATCAGAACTGGAAATATACCAGCTGCTAATATGTAGGGAGTCTGTTCTGCCATCACTCCTGAAGGGAAAATTGCTTTGAGCCGAACTTCCACAGTTTCTGCCTGAACCCATTTTTGCAGGATACTTTTCCCACCTCAAACCTCCTTGTCCATCTCCTGATGTGGAACAAAGGTGGACAATTATAGTTGGAGTGCATCAGCCATAATCTACCTAGATAGCAGATCAAGGTTAAGAGCTTCTCATGTTTCCACGAAGACCTGTTCGTTGTGTATGTTGGATTTGGCAAGATTTTCCTCAGGATTACCTGTGAGCAGCGAGCTTCCAAAGGGCTCAAGCTCTCCAGCAGATCCCTTGTCACCTGGTAGTCCTAGTCAGGAAGCTGTGCCCTTTCCAAGTTTCTGATATTTGTCACATCTCAAGAGGACACACAATGAAATCCAGGAAGATTTCTCCATTGATTTTTATTGAATTCATTTTCACAGTTTGTGACGGGTTACAACCTATAGGTCAACGCTCGAGTTGCTCAATGTTGGCACTGGGGCTGGGCTGACCAGAGAGTGTAGTCACCAATGTGAAACAGAGGGGTTGTTGGGGTCGGGGAAGGAAGAGGAGAGTAGGTCTGTGGAGAGGGAATGATGGAGGGAGGAAGGCTTGGTGGCAGAGGGGCTTATGAGAGGGTGATGAGGCATTCGGGTGCTGAGGAAGAGGGTGTGGGCAAGAGCTTGTGTGTGTGTGTGTGCGCGTGTGTGTGTGTGTGTGTGTGTGTGTGTGTGTGATGTATGAGTGAGTGTGTGTGTGTGTGTGTGTGTGTTTGAGGGATGGCGCAGTGAAGGGAGTTGTGGAGGGGTAATAGAGTGGGGTGGGGGGAGTGAAGGGGTGAATGAGAGTGAGGGGTGTGAGGGAGTGATGGGGGTAAAGGGGGGTGAGGGTGTGAGGGTGGTGAGGGTGGTGGGGGTGGTGAGGAGGTGAGGGTGGTGAGGATGGTGAGGGGGGTGAGGGGGTGAGAGTGGTGAGACAGTGAGGGGGTAAGGTAAGGGGATGAGGGGTGGCCTGGGATGGTGGGGTCATGTGGACTAGGGTGAGGGCACAGGGTTACTGCACAGGATGCATTGTCTCCCATTGGATAGTTGATGTAGGATCTTACAACAACAATTGCATTTTTTTAGCGCCTCCATTCTGATCCATCCATTCTCAGGCAAAGTATGGAACAGGTCACAAAGAGAAAGGTTGAGCAAATGCTGGTGAAAACGATAGCTAACTACAACATCTTGTGAGGACAGAGAGGTCCGGTGTCCAAGGGACATGCTGGAGGTCTTGAGCTTAAACAGCTGAAAAGTCCGGAGGTGAGGCAGGGTGAGTCACGGTTGGGCCAGAGGCCAGGATGGGAGAATATGGAAGAATACAGGAACACTGTACATCCCTATCCAGGATATACCTGGTAAAGATACTTCTACATTACAAACACTGTTGTCTCCGACCCCGGAAACAGAATGAAGCCGGTGGACTCAAACAGCAGCTTATACAGTAGATTGGATGGTCACGGAACAGCTGTGGAACAGCAATGGCTTCGAAATGCTGTGCATTTGGTGCTCCTGTGAGCTGAGTGGAGGAGGCTGACTCTGACACAACTTGCTTTCGAAAGCCGGCCTGGTATGTGAAGGATGAAGGACTTTGATTGGAAGCCATTTTGCCGGACTCTCCTATGGAAAAGTCAATACAGAGTGTTCCAGTTTTGGACGTGTGCCCTCCACACAGCTTTGATTGGACACAGATTGCACACTCCATAGGGAATACACTTCATAGTAAAACTCAAAAAAACACATGTACAAAAAGGGTTTGTCCGTCACCATTTCAGCACATAAATATTTCTTTGAACTGTGCCCACTGTTAAAAGTACTCTATAAAGTAGCCCTGTGAATCCCTCAGTTGGCCTCAGCACAGAAACTGAACAAATTAGACCTGACTGCCTATATATAATTTTGAAGTTTATTATATATGCTTAAACAGGTGGGCTTCCTTGATGGCTGAGCAGATTTATTCAGGGGTAATTGAACCGTACAGAGCTGTAAGGGGCCAAGTTCAACTCCTGGCCAATGCTGCATTAGTTAACTGGTCACAGTTGGGGCAGGACTAAAGACCCTTTAATTGAGCACAGGCATCAGCACTGAGGTGGGTCAGTCTTGCCTCTGAGTCAGAGGGCCATGAGTTCAAATACATCCCCAGAGACCTGAGTGCAGAACCCAAGTTTATTCTTCAGTACAGTGCTGAGGGAATGCTGCCGTGTCAGAAGTGATACCTTTCGGATGACATAATATCTCATAATACAGTTGAGAAAGTGTTCTCCCTGATGTCATGGAAAATATTCATCCCTCAATAGTCACAACAAGCAGAATATAGGATCATTACCACATTGCTGTTTATAGGATCTTACTGTGCGTAAATTGGTTCTGGCTCTTGGTGTAAACAGAGTCACAAAACTCAACTAACGAGGAAGCCATGCACAATGTACAATTGGGGCTCAAATGGAACTGTGTACAATTCTGGGTCTGTCCCTCTGGGAAGGAAGCCAATAGCCCAAACTTAGATAGTCAAGGGAGATTTAATAACGAGAAGGTTTTTTGATGGGCAGATTAGGAAAACTATTTCCTCTGACAAGTGGATCAGTATCCTAAAATTATAAATTTATAGACATTTGCAGAAAAAGAGGGATGTGGAGGAGAAATTTATCCATCAGAGTGTCATTATGATCTGTAACACAACCTGAGAAGTATAATTGCTAAAGGCTGTAGATGCTGGAGATATTTAGAAGGTCAGATAGTGTTTGTGGACAGAGAAACAGAGTTAAAATCAATATTCATCAGAACTCACAGTGAAAGATCATTGCCTTGAAGTACTAACTCTGTTCCTCTCTCTGCAGCTGCTGCCCGGTATAGTGCATACAACATTGGCTGTGAGCAGACCCTAAGGGGGCTACCCCTTTAAGGGTTCATGTCACGTGGCAAAGTAACTCTGGGTTACAAAAAAGTTGTAGAAACTTCCAGACAGATGGAACTGGAAAAGGCCACACTTTGCTTTCCTCATGCTTTGTGCATATACTGTAAGTCTGTACGATTTGCAACAAACTTGGCTAGAAGTTGAGCATCATCTGAGCAGACTTACTTTACCCTGGTGAGGAGGCTGGTGAAGAGTCACAGGCATTAAGAGATCAAACAGGTTGAGGCATCAGGTGACTGGATGACCATGTTGAGTAGGGTGAGTCTGTGGGGCTCATGGAGAGTCTGATGTGTAAACTTGAGCACAAAGAATAATACGATAATGCAGTGTAAAATGTCAAATCTAGTTAATTGCTGCAGTGTTAGATAACACAAAAAGTCAGGCTAGCAACTGACGGGTTCCATCAGAAAATTTACAGCAAGGAGTGGGAGACCATCAGCCACAACACTGAGAGGATGGAAGCATTGGATTAATTGAATGATATTACAGAGATGGATGGAGAGTATTTCTGGATTGTGAATGGACAATTAGGCGAACACATCCAGGCCAGGTTACTAAACACTCAATATTTAACGTAACGGACACGCCAGATTTCCATGAAAGTAGCCCCCAAAAGTGTGAAGGAATTTCAAGTGGAACAGACGGTTAGTGTAGATGCAGTGGACAAAGGATAGAACGATGACAGGAGATCTGACATCAACGCACCGAATGGCCGAGAGGCTGCTTGGAGAAGTTGAGAGAGGATTGGAAGTGTTTTCACTGCGAATCCACCACGACAATGTGTGAGCAAGTCTCCAGGACAAAATGAGGAGATTCATTAGAACTGGTTTATTATTGTCACATGTACCAAGATACAGTGAAAAACATTTTATTGCATGTCATTCAGACAGATCATCCCATACACAGGCGTTAAGGGGCGCAAAGCCTATAAGATTATACACCAAGTTGATTTGCTGCAAACTCAGGCCAACACCGCAGCACCAAAGGCTCAAATAGAAGAAGAGCTGAAGTCCTTCAAGTCGGATGGAGTAATGATGAAGGTGGCACTGAGAGATCAGGCCACCTCCATAGTGGTGCCACCTAAGGCAGACAAAACCATCCAGAGGTTAAAGGGTGACCCTTCATTGAGGGTGGGTGACGAGCAAGCCCCCACCCATCCCTCAATGTTTGTATGGGGGGTTGGCAGGAGCAAAGGTTTCTGTTGGACGGGATCAGTCCCACACCTATGCCCAGCTTAATGTTGATAAACAAAGTCAATACTACTTGAATCAAGTGAGCCCTGTGTTCAGGTGGAGGTAGGGGGAAATTGTGTTCCTAGAAAACCATCCATATCATGATTTTCCATAACGTGAAGCCACATCACCTGCGTTTGAGTAGAAAAAAATTGACACATAAATTCCATGAGAGTCAATTTTTATTCAGTATCTCAAACTTTTTGGTAGTGATTCGTGAATTTTGTAAGAGCAAATTTCCATTACCTGAACTGCTGTAACACAGTAGTTGCCTGCATTAACACCTACAAGAAGCCGTACTTGTCTACCAAGCTGTCGTGTGGGCTAAAGTCACCACCTTACATTTTCCAAGGACCGACGGGGAAGGTGTTGCAGGAGGTCCAGCAGAGGTCATGCAATCGGGAATGGCATTCGATTCACAGAGCCAGAAACCTGTCAGGTGTTGAGGGATGGATTTGGAAAACTTCAGCAAAATAGATGCTGGAGACATGGACAAAATACGCAACTTGAGAAAAGCAGACATGCCTTTGTGCAGAAGTAGGTGAGTTATGTAGGTCTGTAAGTAAACCCAAATGGAGCACATCATTACGCCAGTTACAGGGTGAGAGGAATAAATCACAGGTGAACGTTTCAAAGGCAGTAATTGAACCAACTTGGAGATTAATTTTCAAGATTATTGTGGAACAACATGGGTTGAGGCTAAACTAGTCAGAGTGGCATTCAGGATAATAATTCAGACACCAGCCAGCCCCCTTGGACAAGGGAATGGTCAAGGTATCAGGCAGCGTCCTGTGAGTCAGCCAGCAACCCCTAACCTGGGTGGGTGAGTCTCTGGATTGGTCCTTTGCCTTTGTATAAGCACGGCTGGACTCTCAGCCTTCACTGTGAGGGCTGGGATTTTGGCACCCACTGTACCGTGGTGCTTCCAGCAAAATCCCACTGGATCTTTGGCACGACAGGCAGAAAATAAACTGGTCATGAAACACGAGGAGCTGTGTAGTTGTTAGTGAAAGTTCTCTGCACCAACACCATTCCCTCCCTTCCCTCTGACTGAAGGCCAGGACTCCTCTTCACACAAAAGACCAAGGGTCCGAGGTTCAGCAATATCTCAGCAGACATCAGCCGCACTGTTCTAGAAACTTAGGTAAGACAATTGAAGTGCACATATAAAGCAAAGCACACTGATTGTCCAACTTTCAGAATGGTTTCAGAATTGCCAAGTTGCCTCATGTAGTAGCACACACTTTGTTCGACAGATGTCAGGTACTTGCTGATGTGTCTTTTGTGCTTGGAGACTGGAGCACAGGAACGAAGCTTCCGGAGGGAGTGTGGGCATCAGAGAAGAAGTGTGGAATGAAAATCAGACTGAGGCTCGGCCATCTGATTTCAGCAGACCAGCACGTTTCAGGGAGAGCAAGGAGCTGACTGGGTTACTGTTGTCTCTCAAGTAACATCAGCTGGAATGGATTGTCTTGACCTTCCTCTTGTTGCTGTCTGTAGTACCTTGCCTGAGACAGGGGGCAAATATTCAATTGTTTATCTTGGTATTTATAGGAGCCGAGAGCCAGGGACGTAAATGGATAATACAGAATCCATGTTAGGGTTGAACGTAGAAGACATGTTAAAGGAGATTACGCATTGGGACAGAGTCTATGATGGGGCCAAGTGTGAATGGGCTGCAGAAAGAAATTAACTCAGTGAGACCATCAGCGATAAGGTAGGGTGTAGATGGACTGTGGGATGGTCAGCGATAAGGTAGGGTGTAGATGGACTGTGGGACAGTCAATGATAAGGTAGGGTGTAGATGGACCATAGGACAGTCAACGATAAGGTAGGGTGTGGACTGTGGAACAGTCAGTGATAAGGTAGGGTACAGATGGACTGTGGAACAGTTAGCATTAAGGTAGGATGTAGATGGACTGTGGGACAGTCAATGACAAGGTAGGGTGTAGATGGACTGTAGGACACTCAGTGATAAGGTAGAGTGTAGATGGACTGTAGGACAATTAGCGATAAGGTAGGGTGTAGATGAACTGTGGGGCAGTCTGTGATACAGTAGATTGGTAAAATGCACATGGAACATCACATGTAGATGTGTGGAATGGTGTCTGTGATGAGCTACAGGGTATGTGGATTGTAGGAAAGACTACAGAAAGAGTTGCATATAAGAATGGGTACTGTTGGACTGTGGGAGAAAATTGAATGGTTGGAACAGAGACCGTAATCAGAGGGAAACCCTTCCAGCAGCTGGAGGAACTTCACAAAACTGTGGGGAACTCTTTCCAAAGCCAATGTTCTCGCTCATGTCAGACGTCCGATTCCTCAGAGGTCTGTTGTCCCTCTCTGCCCGGCTGGGTCAGCTGGTGTGGGGTCCTGGGCAGGCTTTGACCCAGAGGACATCAGTGCCCAGTTCGATTCCGCCCAGCTCCAGTCGGCATGCTCTGCTTGGTTGGATCAGCCAATGGGTGTTTCAGCTTTAAATGCAGGGACAGTTACACCTCCTCCTTTCAAACCCTGCTTTGGCCTTTCGATTCAGTAGGGGAACTACACAGGAATGTACCTACCTAACTGCAAAATCCATTTAGACTCTGCTAGTGAGTTCAGTGTGATTTTACTTGGCTTTGTCTTGAAAATTTATAGGTTGCTCAGGATGGAGGTTGCTTTTTTTAAGTGAAGCTTTTCGTGCCAATAATCATTTTCCACATGTTCCCAGAACCAGGGAGCACCAATTCCCATTTTACTAGTGGTCAGTCTTCCACCTTGTGTTTCCCGATTTCTCATCATCCATTCACACGATGGCTCTCTTGGAATTTGGGCACCCACACTCATACCCAAATCACCGCCCTGACTGGCTGGCAAAAAAGCAGCACACAAGAAAGTATAAGCTGGTTGGGAGAAGGCAAGCCTTCTGTATCTTTAATGTCAGACCTCTTCCTCTTTCCATCGGAGCCAAACTCACATCTCTCTCTTTCTTGATTAGCCGTGTGGTCAGAGCTCTCTCCTGCCCCAAAACAAGATGATTCCCTTTCAAAATTTCTTCTCATTTCTGCTATTCAGTGTGGAAGTTCTCATCCTTCTTCCCATAATCCACATGTTTAGAAAACTCAAGCCTAATAGTGCCACAGACTGCCCCACATTCCTTCCCAGGAATGTTATGAGTGTATCAAAAGTGATCTCCTCTGCCATACTGTGGCCCTGTTTGAAGTGGATGCTTCCTATAATATGGTTCATTCTCAGCTCACAATGAGAGGACCAACTAGTTGGCCACTCACTCTACCTGAGATATGTTGGACAGTCTAATACCAGTTCCAACTGGGTCCCAGAACGTCACTGCACAAGTTCCTCACTGCAGTGTCCTTAGGCCCAACCACTTTCAACTGCTTCATCACTGGTTAACCATTGCCTCGACCTTAGATTCTCATCCTTGTACTCTGTCTCCTCCTTATCTCTGCAATCTCCTCTAACCCTGCAACTCCAGTTCTGACCTTTTCTGTACCCTTGAACTTCATCGCTGCATCACTGGTGACCATGATTTTAATTTCCCGGGTTTTTAGCTCTGGAATTCCCTCCCTGAATCTCTCTACTACTCCTCCCTCATTGCTGCATCTTATAACTTATCTCCCCTCATCTGCCCCTAGTCTCCCTTGTCTGACCACAGAACATAAGGATCCTTGAACTATATTAAAGGGGGTAAATAAATACAAGTGTCCAGAAATTTGATTGTGTGAACTGTTTTATTCAGTACCATGTGACTGAAGTTTGGTGGTTCTGGTGTGAAACCAGAAAGTGGGTCATTTTGTGAATAACCCACGAGCGATGTCTGAAGCAGGGAGAGTCTTGTATGGAACCTGGAGCCATGGAAGTGGTAGGTAGTCTGAATTACACTTGTCAACCCATACTGCAGCACCTCTGCTGTGGTTTGCAGTATTGGCTGGGAATTCTGTGTTTATTTTGTTCTTGCCCTTTGAGACAGTGAAATGGCAGTGAAACTAGAGAAATAAAAGACTGCAGATGCTGGAATCTAGATGTACAAACAACAAGATGCTGGAGGAACTCAACAGGTCAGGCAGCATCCGTGGACAAAAGCAGACAGTCAACATTTTGGGTCATGACCCTTCTTCAGGACTGAAGATAGGAAAAGGGGAAGCCCAATATATAAGGGGGAAAAGCAGAGCAGTGATAGGTGGACAAAAGAGGGGAGGCAGGGTGGGCACAGGTGGTGATAGGTAGATGCAGGTAAGAGATAGTGATAGGCAGGTGCGGGGAGGAGGTGAAAGCAAATCCACTGGGGGATGGGTCAAAGGTAAGGAGGTAGACGGCACGGGGGCGGCGGGGGTGTGGGGGCGGAGAGGAAAAAGAGAGAAAAAAACTGGTGAGGAGAAAAAAGAGAGATAGGATAGGAAAGGGAAGAAAAGAAGAGGCAATGTGGGGTGGGAGGGGAGAATTCGATGTTAATTCCTCTCCTTCCCGACCCCCCATGCCGCTTACCTCCATACCTCAGATGTCCTGGAGTGGAAAGCCTCATCATGAGAGCAGATGCGGCAGAGGCGGAGAAACTGAGAGGGAGGGATCACATCCTTGCAAGAGACAGGGTGGGAGGAGCTGTAATCAGGGTAGCTGTGGGCATCAGTGGGTTTGTAGAAGATGTCGGTGGATAATGAATCTCCTGAGATTGAGATGGAGAGATTGAGAAAGGAGAGGGAGGTATCGGAGATAGTCCAAGTGAATTAGAAAGCCAGATGAAAGTTAGTGACGAAATTTATGAAACTGTCAAGTTCCACACAGGTGCAAGAGGTGGCACCAATGCAGTCGTCGATATAGCAGAGAAAGAGTTGAGGAACGGGGCCAGACTAGGCTTGGAACAGAGACTGTTCAATGTAGCCAACAAAGAGGCAGGCATAGCTGGGACCCATGCGAGTGCCCTTTCATAGGGACCGCTCTCTCCGCAACTCCCTAGTTCACTCCTCTCTCCCCACCCATTCTACTCCCATCCTGGGGACTTTCCACTGCCCCTGCCATAGATGTAACACCTGCCCCTACACCACCTCCATCAGCTCCATCTATGGACCTAAACAGTCCTTTCAGGTGAGGCAGAGATTCACCTGCACCTCCCCTAATATCAGCTACTGCATTCGGTGCTCCAAGTGTGGCCTCCTCTACACCTCTACGCTCTAGACCAAACACAGACTAGGTGATCATTTCGCACTCTGTCCATAACCGCGATCTGCATCTCTCTGTTGCCAGTCACTTCAACTCCCCTTCCCACTCCATCACTGATATGTCAGTCCTCAGCCTCCTCCACTGCCGGAAGAAGTCCAAACGCAAACCAAGAGGAACAACAACTCATTTTCCGTCTTAGGACCTTACAGCCTAACGGCATGAACATTGAATTCTCCTACTTTAAGTAAACCAACCCCCCCCCCCCCACCTTGCCTCTTCTTTTCTTCCTTTTCCTAGCCTATCTCTCTAATTTTTCTCCTTGCCATTTTTTCCATTTTCTCTCTCTCTCCTTTTCCTCCCCTCCCCTCCCCCCATGCCGCCTGCCTTCACACCTTTGACCCATCCCACGGTGGATCTGCTCTTCCCTCCTCCCCCTATCTGCCTATCACTATCTCTTACCAGCATCTACCTATCACCACCCTGTGCCCACCCCACCTCCCCTCTTTTGTGTCCACCTATCACTGTTCTGCTTTTCCCTCCTATATATTGGACTTCCCCTTTTCCTATCTTCAGTCCTGAAAAAGGGTCCAGACCCGAAATGTTGACCACCTGCTTTTCTCCACGGATGCTGCCTGGCCTGCTGAGTTCCTCCAGCATCTTGTGAAATGGCAGTGAAATTGGTAAACATGGAATTGGGGCTGTTTTCTAAGCTGAATGAATTCTAAGCAAACAGGGCTGCTGACTCTAACTCCTCCCTTTCACTAGCACCCCTCCTCCACTTACCCCTCTCCTGCCCCCACCCTTCCTTCTGCCCCTCTTCCCTGTTCTACAGCTGCATGGTGTGTCGCTGGTAATGGATGTAACCCTTGTGGTGGTGAACTGCACTATGTACAGCAGACTGCCACTCTCTGCACACTCTGTCACATGTAGCAGGGCTCCTCCAAGAAGCAGAGTCATTCCTTCAGCACACATTCCAGGTCTCAGCCCCCCAGTGTTACACAAAAGCATTTTCAGATGCATTGCAGTTCACTCCAGACAGTGCTGCACACAGAGTGATCTGCATGCATGCAATGGTGCTTTAGAAATGCTGCCATTCAGACAGCGCGTCGAGCATGAAGGAACAAACATCTTCAGCTGCCTTGTGACTTTCCCTGTCAGGTACATGGACAGGAAAGGTTTAGAGGGATCTGGACGAAACAGAGGCAAATGAGACTCACTCAGATAGACAATGGTCACCATGGATAAGTTGGGCGCAGAGGGCAGGAGGAGAAGGGGAGATCTCACCTGGAACCCATATCAGCTGAGACACTGCAAGGAACAATTCTCCAAGGTGGACCTCAGCAAGAATTGTAAGAGAGGCTCAAGTCTCAGCAAGACAGTCCTCGTTCAAATTTCATATTTTATATTTGCTCATAAAATGGGGCCATTCCGTCCATTGAATCTTTGCTAGATCTCGGATCGATCCTCAAAATCCCACTGTGAGTCTCTCCAATCTGGGAGGAGACTGATGCACGGTTCACAGCCACAGTGACGTGGTCAGTCTCTATCAGTTTGGGCAGGAACAGGTAAGAGGTGGGTGGCACAGTGGTGCAGCTAGTACAGCTGCTATCTCACAGCCGTGGTGGTCCAGGTTTGTTCCTGACCTCTAGAGCTGTCTGTGTGGAGTTTGTACATTCTCCCTGTGATAACGTGGGTTTCCTCTGGGATGCTCTGGTTTCCTCCCACATCCCAAAAACATGCTGAAAGATATATTAATTAGGTGCTGTAAATTATCCCCAGTGTAGGTGGGAGGTGGGGAGTTGGGGGGGGGGGGTGTTGGATGGGTGGAGAGAGAGAAGATTAGTGGGAATACGGTGCAGGGAAATAAATTGGGAATGAGAGTTTTGGGATTGGTCTGACACCAGGCATAGACTCAATGGGCTGAATGGCCTCCTTCTATGAGGAGATGTAAAGCATGAGCCTCTCTTATAATTCTCACTGAAGTCCACCTCAGGGAATTGTTGTTTGGAGTGGCTCAGCTGATACGGGTTCCTTATGAGACCTTCCCTTCCCCTTCTGCCCTGTGTGGCCTGGATCATTCTCCTCGTCATAGAGGAAACAGGCCCTTTGGCCCAACTTGTCCATGTCAACCATTGTCTACCTGAGCTGGTCCCATTTGCCTGCATTTGGCCCATATCCCTCTAAACCTTTCCTATCCATGTACTGTTCAAATGTGTTTTAAATGTTGTGATTTCACCTGCCTCAACCATTTCCCCTAGCAATTTGTTCCATACACCCACCACCCTCTGTGTGAATGACCTCCCTCTCAGGTCCCCTTTAAATCTCCCCTCTCCCCCTAAACTGATGCCCTCATGTTTTAGACACCCCTGGGAAAAAGACTGTGATCTTTCACCTTATCTCTACCCCTTGTCATTTTATATCCCTCTTTCAGGTCACCCCTCAGCCTCCTTTGCTTCAGGACAGACAGTCCCATTCCAGGGAACAAGCTGACTACTGCACCCAGTAACAGGTCTGGGCAGAATTGATAAGGTCAGGACAAAGTCCTCCACTCTGCCCAAACCCAATGGGACCCTTGTAGAAGCAGCCAGCAGCCTATCTGAGGTGTTGCTGAAACCTTTAAAGGTGATGGTGCTGAGGTTTCAGCACTCTAACTGTCTGAGCTTAAGCAGGAGTGTTAATTGGAGCCTGTGCTCCATAGTGACAGCTCTGGCACATTATTAAGGCTACACGCTGATTGGCACCAAGATATGCCTGCTCTGTCTACTTCTACCACTGCTGTATGTGTGTGAGAGCCTCAGACACCAGCAGTCAACTCAATGCACACCACAAATGTGCAGGCACACATTGCATACCACACTGGAACCAATATACAGTACATTGCAAACAGGAGTTGATTGTTGTGCACTGTCTCAGTGCACTGGAAACAGCTTGGTTTAAATCCAGAAACTCAACAATCATTTTGCATTTCTTCATTTCAAACTCAGTTACAGCCATCCTTCAGTCACTGTTCACACCCTCCTTAAACTGCTAAATCCAGCTCAGTGTACATCTCTGCTGCCTGCACTCTTCTTGGTTCCAGGAGTACTGATGCAGAAAACCATCCTGACACACTTCAGAAATTCACTGCCTTTCTAATATGAACTCGTCTGCTTATCCCAATCTATCCACACAAAGTTAAAATCCCCAGGACAAGCAGCTTTGCCTTTACTGCATGCTTGTCCAATTTCTCGCACTTCAGCTTTCCCCCAGGATCATAGACACAACTCACACTGGAGACTTAAGTGGTTTTTATTTCTTGATTCTGTCCATAAAGTTCCACTGTTCATTCGTCCCTCATGACCTCCTCTTTCATCCTTCCCTCCGTCATTCTGTCTCACACCCCTGCCTCAGTAATGGCCACCTCTTCATTATTTATACCCTGTGTATGTATGCCTATAAGAATAAACTTGAACTTGAAGTTACAGTTGTATCTCTAAGTCATTCAAAAGATCTCACCTTGCCCTTTGCTCTAACATCACTCATTTCTGTGGCTTTCTCTTATTTTCCATCTGTTAACTTTCCCTGGAGCAGCAGTGCCAACAGGACAGTTTCTGCCCATTGGCTGGACCCTTCCCTTGATATGAGATGATGCAAACTTTGGTGAGGCTACGTCAAGTGTCAAACACCACATTAAATCATATAGTTTGGAATATTGTATTAATCCACATCGCAAATCAAATACCACATTTCCACTGATGACTAAACAATCAAATTCCAGAAAGTCAGAGTTTGCCACAAGCAGTCAGCACGATGTGATTGGCTGATGATGTCAGGCGCTCTGTGGAGCTCGTGAAGTCACCGATAATCGTGGTGACACACCCATCCCAAACTCCCCTGTTCTTCTTTGAAATGTGTTTTGGGATCTTCTACACCCACCAGAAAGGTCACTCGAGGCATCCGTGTAATGTCTCATGTTACATCCTTCCAGATCCAACAGTGAATTCAGCTCTTGCAGATATCCTGCCTTGTATCTCAAACTTCCGTCAGTTTTTCTCCCAACTCTGGTAACTTCAGATCCCAATCATCCTATTCACATTTCCTGAGATACACCTTCTGTTAGTTGCAGCCTTCACTGTCCCTCTCAGCCAACACCACCACTACTGTCACTCAGCCCCTCTTGGTTTACCACCTGTCACAGACCTCCCCTTTCTCAGGTGCTTATAGCTTGTTCTATTTTGAACTTTTCCCAGCCGATGACCTGAGACATTTAACTCTGTTTCTCTCTCCACAGGTGCTGTCTGACCTGCTGAGTGTTTCCAGCACTTTCAGTTTCGATTTCTGCAGTGTTTACAGATGTGGTTCTGTCCTGGGCTATCGGAACGTGCTTGGTGTGGTGCTTTTCTTAATGTACAGCTACATGTGGTGGAGGGAAAGGAGGCGCAGGAAAGAGCCGGGACGGATTTTAATTGGAAGGGGAGCGGATGTGCGGTGAGTCTCGGAGGAGTGTGGATGGAGCTGTGTGCAGGCTGAACCTGCACTGATCACAAGCAGCTGTGAGTAGGTAGACCATCGATCAGTAACAAACAGCACAGTTCAAAGGCACAACACACAGCCATTTCTCACCTTGTGTTGCATTAAAGCCAAATGGTAACGGCTGCTTCCAATAAACGGAAGTATCGGAGCGCAGGGAGCAAGAGAAATCATGGTGATGTCACCTGATGGTACGACTCTCTGGGGATCTCAGTCTGTCGCATGATATTCCTGGTGGCCACACTTCACACACTCAAGTACACACACATACATACACACTCACATATGCACATGCACAATACATTTAAGTGCACACACCCGCTCACATATGTACCTACACAAGTATATGCACACACATATACATACATGCACACATGTATACATAAACATAACACACACATGTGCCTACACAGATATGAGCACACACAAATGCATACGTACAGACACACGCATACATGCAAGCACAAAAGTACACACACACACATGCACACACTCAGATGCACACACACAGATGCACACACACAATTATAGAACATAGAATATAGAACAGTACAGCATAGTACGGGCCTTTCAGCCCACGATGTTGTGCTGACCTGTATAAACCTACTCCATGATCAATCTAACCTCTCCCCCCTACACAGCCATAACCCTCTATTTTTCTTACATCCATGTGCCAATTCCACAAGCCAATTCTGAATCCACACAGCCAAGTTTCCATGGATCCCATGCCTCATAACTTTCGGGATGAGCTTACCATGGGGATCCTTGTCAAACGCCTTACTAAAATCCATATACACGTCACGCATCGCTCTACCTTCATCAATTTGTTTTGGCACCTCCTCGAAAAACTCAATTAGGCTCACTAGGCTCGACCTGCCCCTCACAAAGCCATGCTGACTATCCCTAGTAAGACTATGCTTCTCCAATTGCTCGTAAGTTCTGTCCCTAAGAATCCTCTCCAATAGTTTGCCCATCACTGACGAAAGACTCACAGGTCTATAATTCCCAGGATTATCTGTATTACCTTCCTTGAACAACAGAACAACACTTGCCATCCTGCAATCCTCTGGTACCTCTCCTGTGAACAGGGAGGACACAAAGATCATTGTCAACGCCCCAGCAATCTCTCCCTTCACTTCACATAGTAACCTGGGGTATATCCCGTCCAGCCCCAGGGACTTATCTATGCTAATGTTTTTCAGAAGCTCCAACACGACCTCTTTCTTAGCCTCCACATGCTCCAGCACATTAGCCTGTTCTACACTGACATATTCATCAAAGTCCCTCTCCCTGGTGAATACTGAAGCAAAATATTCATTAAGGATCTCCCCTACCCCCTCCGCCTCCAGGCACATGTATCCCCCTTTATCCCTGAGTAGTCTTACCCTCACTCTAGTTATCCTCCTGTTCTTCACATACATGTAGAATGTCTTGGGGTTTTCCTTAATCCTACTCGCCAAGACCTTCTCATGTCCCCTTCTAGCTCTTCTAAGTCCCTTCTTAAGCTCCTTCCTGTCTACCTTATAATTCTCAAGAGCATTGCCTGATTTTTGCTTCTTAAACCTTAAGTATGCTTCCTTCTTCCTCATGACTAAATGTTCCATCTCTTTTGTCAACCTTGGTTCCTTCACCCTACCATCCTTTCCCTGTCTCAGTGGGAAATACCAATCCAGAACTCCATGCAAGTGTTCCCTGTACAACCTCCATATTTCTGTTGTGCATTTCCCTGAGAGCATCTGTTCCCAATTTACTCTCCCAAGTTCCTGCCTAATACCATTGTAATTAGCCCTCCCCCAATTAAAAACTTTCCAATTTCGTCTGCTCCTATCCTTGTCCATGGCTATGCTAAAGGTCAGGGAGTTGTGGTCACTATCTCCAAAATGCTCGGCCACCGAGAGGTCTGTCAGCTTCTATCAGCTGACCAGGTTCATTGCCTAGTACTAGATCCAGTACGGCCTCTCCTCCAGTCGACCTGTCCACATACTGTGTCAAGAATCCTTCCTGGACACACAGAACAAATTCTGAATTTAAATCTTTTGCACTAAGGAGGTGCCAACCAATGGGAAGTTGAAGTCACCCATGACAACAACCCTGTTATTTTTGCACCTTTCCAAAATCTGCCTACTTACCTGCTCCTCTGTGTCTCAGTGGCTATTAGGAGGCTGAAAGGATACTCCCAATAGAGTGATTGCTCCCTTCCTGTTTCTGACTTCCACCTACTCAGTAGATGATCCCTCCACGATGTCCTCCCTTTCTACAGCTGTGATACTATCCCTGATTAGCAATGCCACTCCCCCACCTCTTTTACCTCCCTCCCTATCCCTTTTGAAACATCTAAACACCAGAACATCAAGCAGCCAATCCTGCCCTTGCAACAGCCAAGTCTCTGTAATGGCCACACCATGTGCTGATCCATGCTCTAAGTCATCACCCTTATTCTTAATACTTCTATATTAAAGTAAACACATTTCAACCCATCCAACTGACTGCATTTATACCCTATCCACTGCCTATCCTTCCCACAGTTTCTCTGCACATCACACCATCTGCTCCATCAACTGACCTAACACTCTGGTTCCCATCCTCCTGCCAACCTAATTTAAACCCTCCCCAACAGCTCCAGCAAACCTGCCCACATGGACCTTGATCCCGCTCACGTTCAGGTGTAACCTGTCCCTTTTGTACAGGTCATATATACTGTAGTTATGCACAAGCATACAGAAACACTGACCAACATACACATAACATGTAATAAGGCCATACGTACAGACAAATACACACATACACAGAGATGCAGACAGATATGCACACAAACATACACACACAGACTAACATTCTGCAAGCAAATATTCTGACAGCACTTTCGAGTCTCCACTCTAAAAACAGAAAATGCTGGAGACACTCAACAAGTCACACAGCATCTGTGGAGAGAAAAACAGTTAACGTTTCAGGCCCGAGTTCATCAGAACTGGGAAAAAGATGAAACAAGTTAGTTTTCAGTAGTAGAGGAGCTGGGAGAGGGAGTCATAGAACAAGGGGTCTGTCTCTAATAGGGTGGATATTACAGTAGCATGGGATCAGGCTATATTCTGATACTGATCTGAAACATTAACTGTTTCTCTCTCCAAAGATGCTGCCTGACCTGCTGAGTGTTTCCAGCATTTTCTGTTTTTATTTCAGATTTCCAACATCTGCAGTTTTTTGATTTTCCTCCAGCCTTGGTGTTCAGTTTGGCAGCCCTCTGTTACACTTGAATCTTCGGAGATATTTTTATTGAGAAGTTAAAAATACAGGAATTAGATGAGAGACTTTTCTTTTGAAGCAGTGGGCTGTTATGATCTGGAATGCAGTGTGGAAGCAGATTTTAATAACTCTTAAATGGGAATTGGATACACAGTTGAAAAGGGAAAATTTGCAAGGCTATGGGAAATCAGAGAGGGTGGGGAGGGAGGGAGCTTGATTGGAGGCAGCACAGAGTGCAGCAGCCCGCCCGCTTCCCGGACTCTGTGCAGTGTGGTTCTGTTCATTCCTGGGATCTGGCCTTGGCCAGTGTTTATTGCCCATGTCTAATTGCCATTCAGAAGGTAGAGTTTTATGATTCTGGGAAGGTCAAACTACTCCACCCACTACCTCAACGTAGGTGTTAGGTTCATTTAAATCAGTCCACAAAAAGGCAGAAGTTACTGGCTCAGTTAATTCAAACCATTACTTGGCACAGGTACCCAGGAATTAGATAGCATTGTGGTGTATGTGATGTAAGGTCGATGCTACATGGAGAACATTGCTATTCAGACCACTTCCCAGTCGCAGTGCATCAATCCCACTACTCAGTCATTGGGAGAGACATCTAATGCCTCCTTTTCAATGACAGCATTTTCCAGTATTTCACCTGAATTCTACACCTCCATTGTCCTTCTCTACAGATGATAAGATCTAACCTACATCTCTTGCTCTATGCACTGTTGCCATATTGATACAAGTTACCTTACTCTTTCCCTAGTTACCCTCTTGCCCTCAATATACATAAAATGTTTTAGAATTTTCCTTAATCTTGCCCACCAGTGCCATTTCATGCCCCCACTTTGGTCTTCTAACTAATTTTCACTTACACCCCCTTTCCTACACATTAGAACATAGAACATAGAACATACACCACTGGAACAGGCCCTTCGGCTCATGATATCTCTACTGACCATGATGCCAATCCAAACTAATCCAAACTAGATTTATAAGGACGTTGCCAGGACTAGAGGGCCGAAGTTATAGGTAGAGGGTGGCCAGGCTAGGTCTTTATTCCTTGGAACATAAGAGAATGAGGAACGATCTTATAGAAATGAGAAGCATTGATAAGGTGGATGGTAACAGTCTTTTCCCCAGGGTAAGGGAGCCCAGAACTAGGCGGCATAGATTTAGGGTGAGAGGGGAAAGATTTAAAAGGGACCTGAGGAGCAATTTTTTCACGCTGAGCCTGATGGAATGAGCTCATGGAATGAGCTACCAGAGGAAGTGGTTGAGGCAGGTGCAATAGTATCATTTAAGAAACACTTGGATAGGTACATGGAGGGGCACAGCTGAGAGGGATATGGGCTGAATGCAGGAAATTGGGACTAACTGGGTGGGCACTATAGTCAGCATGGACTCGCTGGGCCGAAGGGCCTGTATCCGTGCTGTATTGCTCTATGACTCCATGACTCTAATCCCATCTAACAACAGCGCATCCCTTCCTGATGAACTTAACGCATTCTAGGCGCGTTTTGAACAAAAGGGAAGTGGATTGTCACCATCCACCTTGACAGCCACCAACGCAACTGAACCTGTGATCACAGTGGAGGACATAAGATCAGTCATCCGGAGAGTGAATACAAGGAAAGCACCTGGCCCAGATTGTGTCCCGGGCCGCGTGCTCAGATCTTGTGCTGATCAGCTGGCAGAAGTATTTGCGGACATATTCAACCTCTCCCTGCTTCAATCTCAGGTTCCCTCCTGTTTTAAGAAGACCACCATCATCCCGGTACCAAAGAAAAGCAAGGTAACATGCCTCAATGACTACCGACCAGTGGCTCTGACATCCACCATCATGAAGTGCTTTGAGAGGTTGGTCATGGCACGCATCAACTCCAGCCTACCAGACAACCTGGACCCATTGCAATTTGCCTATCGCCGAAACAGGCCTACAGCGGACGCCATTTCCCTGGCCCTACACTCAGTTCTGGAGCATCTGGACAGTAAAGACACCTATATTAGACTATTGTTTATTGTCTACAGCTCTTCCTTCAGTACAATAATTCCAAGCAAGCTTGTCACCAAACTCCAAGACCTAGGACTCAACACCTCCCTCTGTAACTGGATCCTAGACTTTCTAACAGACAGACTGCAATCGGTGAGGATAGGCAGCAATACCTCCGGCACGATTATTCTCAACACTGGTGCCCCACAAGGCTGCGTCCTCAGCCCTTTACTCCCTATACAGTCACGGCTGTGTGGCCAGATTCTGCTCTAACTTCATCTACAAGTTTGCAGATGATACCACCGTTGTAGGCCGTATCTCAAACAGCGATGAGTCGGAGTACAGGAAGGAGATAGAGAGCTTAGTGGAATGGTGTCAGCCTTTCACTCAAAGTCAGCAAAACAAAAGAGCTGGTCATTGACTTCAGGAAAGGGGGCAGTGTACATGCACCTGTCTACATCAATGATGCTGAAGTCGAGAGGGTTGAGAGCCTCAAGTTCCTGGGAGTGAACATCACCAACAGCCTGTCCTGGTCAAGTCACGTAGAAGCCACGGCCAACAAAGCTCACCAACACCTCTACTTCATCAGGAGGCTAAAGAAATTTGGTTTCTCCCCTTTGACTCTCACCAACTTTTACCGATGTCCCATAGAAAGCATCCTATCTGGATGTATCATGGCGTGGTATGGCAACTGCTCTGCCCAGGACCACAAGAAGCTGCAGAGAGTTGTGGACATAGCCCAGAGCATCATGGACACCAGCCTCTCCTCCTTGGACTCTGTCTTTACCTCTTGTTGTCTTGGTGTAGCAGCCAGCATAATCAAAGAACCCACCCACCCGGGACATTCTCTCTTCTCTCTTCTTCCATTGGGTAGGAGATACAGGTGCCTGAGGGCACGTACCACCAGACTTAAGGACAGTTTCTACCCCATTGTGATAAGACTATTGAATGGTTCCCTTATATAATGAGATGGACTATGACCTCACGTCACTTGTTATGACCTTGCACCTTATTGCACTGCACTTTCTCTGTAGCTGTGACACTTTACTCTGTACTGTTACTATTTTTACCTGTACTACATCAACGCACTTTGTACTAACTCAATGTAACTGCACTGTGTAATAAATTGACCTGTACGATCAGTTTGTAAGACAAGCTTTTCACTGTACCTCGGTACAAGTGACAATAATAAACCAATACCAATACCATCTGCCTGCACATGGTCTATATCCCTCCATTCCTGCCTGTACACATGCCTGTCTAAGTGCCTCTTAAACATTGGTATTGTATCTTCTTCCACCACTTCCCCTGGCAGTACGTTCCGGGCACCCACTACTCTCTGTGTAAAAAACTTGCCTCGTAAATCTCCTTTAAATTTACCCCCTCTCACCTAAAGCTATGTCCTTTAGTATTTGATGTTTCTACCTTGAGAAAATGACTCTGACCATCTGCCCTATCGACGCCCCTCATAATTTTATATACTTCATATACTTCTATCAGATTGTCCCTCAGCATCCAACGCTCCAGAGAAAACAATCCACATTTTCCAACCTCTCCTTATAGCTAATACTCTCTAATCCAGGCAACATCCTGGTGGACCTCTTCTGCACCCTCTCCAAAGCCTCCACATCCTTCCGATAACCCGGCGACCAGGACCGCACACAAATGTGGTCTAACCAAAGTTTTATACAGCTGTAATATGACTTGCCAACTATTACACTCAACAACCTGATTGATGACACTTGACATGCGCCTTCTTCACCAGTCTCCAAACCCCATATGGGCCTTCCTGTTTTCAGTTTTCTAAACCTGCAATAAGGTGCCTTTTTATTACTATATCCAAGTCTTGACATCCAAGGTTCCTTAAACTTGTTGACTTTACCCTTCACTCTGTCCTTGAACTCTCACTATTTCACTTTGGAATGCCTCCCACTGGTCATCTGCATATTTAACTGCAAGTATCTGCTCCCAGTCCACTGGAGTTGGGCATGTGATCATCGTGGTCTGCTCAGTGTAGCCAACCAGGTGCAATTAGGACCTCAATGCTAGTGATGTTGGCCTTGGAGAGGACATTGATGTTGGTTCACTTATCCTTCCAGTGAACTTTTTGCAGTTGTGCAAAACACTGGTCAAGCTGTGCTTGGAGAATTGTGAACAGTTATGGTCGCCACACTACAGGAAGGATATGGTAGCAATGGAGGGAGTGCAGAAGAGATTCACCAGGATGTTGCCTAGAATGGAGGGCTGTGGTTATAAGGAGATATTGAAAGGGTGGGTTTTATTCTCACTGAAAATTAGAAGGCTGAGGAGTGACCTTATGGAGGTTTGTAAAATAATGGGGAGCATAGATAGGGCAGATAGTCAGAGCCTTTTTGCCAGGGTGTGGGAATCTGAAGCTAAAGGGCAGAGGTTTAAGATGCAAGGGGAGAAATGTAAAGGCGATCAGAGGGGTGAGTTTTCACGCAGACGGTGGTGGTTATCTGGAAAGATCTGCCAGAGGAGGTGATGGAGGCAGATACAATGACAATGTTTAAAAAGTATTTGGACAGGTACTTGGATAGGAAAAGCAAAGAGGGACGTGGGCCTAATGTAGGCAAATGGGATTAGCCTGGATAGACATCATAGTCACCATGGACAAGTTGGGCCAAAGGGCCTGTTTCTGTGCTGTACCACTCTATGACTCTATTCTATGACTCTATGACTCTGGATTTTCTTCACATAATTGATCAAATTGAAGGCAATAGTTGGCACCTTATTGCAGGTTTAGAAAACTGAAAACAGGAAGGCCTGTATGGAGGTTGTATCTCTCCGCAGCCTTGGGGTACCTGCTGTAGGTAGTCCAGATCTCAGTAGCATACAGGAGGGCAGGGATCACTGCTGCCTGGTAGACCTTGAGATTTAGGCCAGGTCTAAAGGCAAACTACTGAATCCTTCCAAAGGAATCCTCACCACTACAAACAGTCAGCACTCCTCCACCTGCTTACCACTCATTATATCAGCAGACCAGCGCACAGAACACCCTCTCAAATACACAGAAGATGCTGGAGGAACTCAACGGGTCAGGCCTGACCTCCAGCATCTCGTGTGTTGCTTCAGATTTCCAGCATCTGCAGTCTCATATCTCTCAAATGCACTCACCTGAGGTTATCCAAGGGATAGGTTAATTGGTCATTCTAAATTGTCCCTGGAGTGTTGATGGGAATGTCAGGAAAATAAAGTGGATTAGTGTAAATGTGTGCTTGATGGTTGGTATGAACTCGATGGGATGAAGGGCCTTTTTCCCTGCTGTATTCCTCCAGGAGTTCATTTATCCCTCGGCGGAAAAGATGAAGCAACAAGCTCCATGAAGATCATGTCATGCTTGGCCCAGGGCAGCTGCAACTGAGAAATGTTTTCAACTCTCCATCTGCTTAAACCCTGATGGGCTGCGGTGAGAGGGCATCACTCACTGAGGGTAAAGCACCTGTCCAGTCAACAAGATGGGTTCCCACTTACACCTCTGATGAAGACATGGATTTGATTCACATAATTGATCCAACTGAAGGCAGGAAGAAACCTAATGGTCACCTGAGTGAGGTGATCCATGGAGGTTTCACAGCAGTCCTGCATGTATGTGTGTGTGTGTGTGTGTGTGTGTGTGTGTGTGTGTGTGTGTGTGTGTGTGTGTGTGTGTAGGTGTGTGTGTGTGTGTAGGTGCGTGTGCGGGTAGGTGCATGTGTGGGTGTGTGTGGGTAGGTGCGTGTGTGGGTGCATGTATGTGTGTGTGTCTGTGTGTGGGTGGGTGGTGAGTGTGCATGGTGAGTGTGTGTGTGTGTTAGTACACATAGGATGTGTGTTATGTGTTTCACACTGAGGCAGGATCAGTGAGGCGCCGTGTACTTTCACTGCATGTGACCCAGTGTAACGTTTGTAGGTGTGACACCACAGAAGTTTATATAAACCCAACTGGTAAACACCATCAGCTAATCCATGCTCACACATTCCTGTTCTGTTCCTCGAGACCCACCCCAATCCACCTCAGCCCTCCCCACATCTCCTCCCCACTCCCTGAACACCTCCCCAACAAACATACACCCTGTCTCCGATCTTCTATCACCCCACTGCTGCTTTCTGTGGCCCAGTCCACTGATCACTCCCCTTCAGTCTTCTTCTGGGTTCAGCTGGCCCCACCTTCTCTCCCCAAACCTATCTCCCATCCCCACCCACACTCTGTACTCACCTCCCTCCCATCAGCCATGACCCAAGATTTTATCCCCAACCATCTGATCTTCTCCCATCCCTAACTCTCCTGTAAACATCTCCCCTCCCCAACTATCCCCACCCCCAATATCCCTACCTCGCTATCCCCGCCTCAATTATCCCCACCCTAACTATCCCCTCCCCAATTATCCCCACGACCACTTCCCCACTTCCTCCTTCCCCTCCTGGAAGGAGTTCCTGGGAGTGAACATCACCAATAGCCTGTCCTGGTCAAATCACATAGATGCCATTGCCAAGAAAGCTCACCAACGCCTCTACTTCCTCAGGAGGTTAAAGAAATTCAGTATGTCCCCTTTGACACTTACCAACTTTTACCGATGCACCATAGAAAGCATCCTATCTGGATGTATCACAGCTTGGTATGGCAACTGCTCTGCCCAGGACCGCAAGAAGCTGCAGAGAGTTGTGGACACAGCCCAGAGCATCATGGACACCAGCCTCCCCTCCTTGGACTCTGTCTTTACCTCTTGTTGTCTTGGTGTAGCAGCCAGCATAATCAAAGAACCCACCCACGCGGGACATTCTCTCTTCTCTCCTCTTCAGTTGGGTACAAGATACAGGTGCCTGAGGGCACGTACCACCAGACTTAAGGACAGCTTCTACCCCACTGTGATAAGACTATTAAACGGTTCCCTTATACAATGAGATGGACTGTGACCTCACATCACATGTTGTGACCTTGCACCTTATTGCACTGCACTTTCTCTGTAGCTGTGACACTTTACTCTGTACTGTTACTGTTTTTATCTGTACTACATCAATGCACTCTGTACTAACTCAATGTAACTGCACTGTGTAATGAATTGACCTGTACAATGGGTTTGTAAGACAAGCTTTTCACTGTACCTCGGTACAAGTGACAATAATAAACCAATACCAATACCATCTGCCTGCACATGGTCTATATCCCTCCATTCCTGCCTGTACACATGCCTGTCTAAGTGCCTCTTAAACATTGGTATTGTATCTTCTTCCACCACTTCCCCTGGCAGTACGTTCCGGGCACCCACTACTCTCTGTGTAAAAAACTTGCCTCGTAAATCTCCTTTAAATTTACCCCCTCTCACCTAAAGCTATGTCCTTTAGTATTTGATGTTTCTACCCTGAGTAAATGACTCTGACTGTCTACCCTATCGACGCCCCTCATAATTTTATATACTTCATATACTTCTATCAGGTTGTCCCTTAGCTTCCAACGCTCCAGAGAAAACAATCCACATTTTCCAACCTTTCCTTATAGCTAATACTCTCTAATTCAGGCAACATGCTGGTGAACCTCTTCTGCACCCTCTCCAAAGCCTCCACATCCTTCCGATAACCCGGCGACAAGAACCGCACACAAATGTGGTCTAACCAAAGTTTTATACAGCTGTAATATGACTTGCCAACTATTACACTCAACAGCCTGATTGATGACGCGAAATCAAAGCTTAATCAAAGACCCCACCCACCAGGGTCACTCTCTCTTCTCTCCTCTTCCATCGGGCAGAAGATACGGGAGCCTGTGGGCACGTACCAGCAGGTTTAAGGACAGCTTCTACCCCACTGTGATAAAACTATTGAATGGTTCCCTTATACGATGAGATGGACTATGACCTCATGATCTACCTTGTTGTGACCTTGCACCTTATTGCACTGCACTTTCTCTGTAGCTGTGACACTTTACTCTGTACTGTTATTGATTTTACCTGTACTACCTCAATGCACTCTGTACTAACTCAATGTAACTGCATTGTGTAATGAATTGACCTGTACGATCAGTATGCAAGACAAGTCTTTCACTGTACCTCAGTACAAGTGACAATAATAAACCAATACCAATATCAATACCTTTGGGATGTGGGAGGAAACCGGAGCACCCGAAGGAAACCCACACGGTCCCAGGGAGTGCATGACTCCACAAAGACAGCACCCAAGGTCAGGATGGAGCCCGGGACCCTACAGCTCTGTGGCAGACTTGAAGACTGGGATCAGTGTCCTGGCTAACACCCCATCCTCAACCAACACCATTACATGTAGCGTGCCTTGCCATTCAACTTGCCATCTGTGAGCTCTCTGCCACATCACACCAGAGTGACTACAGCCCAAGATCAGGACTAATAGCTGAAGTGTTGGGCTGCCCTGAAACAGTTGGTGAAGGTCTGTCGAAACCCAGGCCATTCCTTATCCTGTTTCTCCTCTACCATTTCTGACCTACATCCTGTAGTCCATACAGTGACTATTTATGATCTAGTTGAGAATGTGAACAAACAATGAACGTAATGAGGAGACTAAATAACTTGCAGTCAGATAGAGCTTTTCATAACGTCTCGGCACCTCAGAAATATATTACATCAACTTAAGTATGTTTAATTTGCTAGTGTACTGAAAGCTACTGTGAATAACATTGGCTAAAGTTAATTGTCCCGTCCTCACTGACCTGAACAAAGAATTGAGAGTCAATAACATGGAAGTGGAGTCCACGGAGGCTACTAAAGAAGGAGTAGGGGTTCTCCTTCCCTTACCCCACCATCCCCAAAGGCTGTTGGTGAACCAACTGGAATTTTATGGCAATCCTGTCGTTGTTGTGGTAATTTTCCTGATGACAGTTCACACGTTATCACATTTTAAAATTCAGTTTCACAGTTAATGGTGTTAGTCAGTTGAACCCCAACTTCCAACTTGCTAGTTCAGTACCATAACAACTAGGCTGCTGTAACCCAAAATTAAACAATCCAAGTGTAGGTCTGGAGGGGTGGAAATGGCAGAATCATGCAGGAACGGGAATGGGAATCCCTTCACACAATCACACATCTCAAGGCAGACTAGAGATCATTAGCCCATTGTAAGCATGTTCGCTCTTCAACTGATGCTCTTTGCTTTATTCCCATTTCCCTGAATTGCTACAAATTAAATCACACACACGATCTCAATAACCAGTTTACTATTTTACTATTCATTCTGGGAAGGCGAGTGCCAATGGAGAGGCCACCATTTTCTTGCCCAAACATTGAGGCTCTGATGCCCAGTCTTTATGAAACAAATGAATGACTTTCTGGGTCCAGAGTCAACCATGCTGGTGTGGGACTGGAGTCACATATAGTCTGGACTGGTTGAGAATGGCAAGCTTCCTACCACTGGCCCCGATATAAAACAATGCCACTCAGCTGGAGATCCCATAATACTGAATGGCATCCCTATATGGGTCATCATTTTCGAGAGGGAAGGTGGAGAGAGAAATCATTTCAGATTTAATATATGCAAAGAGTAGGCATTCTGTTACATGATAGGCACAGAAGGAGGTCATTTGGCCCATTGGGTTCATGCCATACCCCAAAGGGTCAGCTCCACCATTAATTCAATCTCCTCTGTTCCATTCCCCTGTGCTTCTGCAGCTTATTCTCCCTTGCATGCCCATTGACTCCTTTGACTGCCACCTACACTAAGGGAAATTTACTGCAGCCAATTAACCTATCAGTATGTCTTTGGAGTGTGGGAGGAAACCGGAGCACCCAGAGGGGTTGGGATTCAACCTACTTGTTCCAACTCCACAACAGAGACCACCAGAGGTTGGGGTCGAATCCAGGTCGCTGGAGCTGTGAGGCAGCAGCATCAACAAGGCCGTCCTACAGTGCAAAGGTTAAACATGTTTAAACTAACAGAGCTGGTCTTTAGGAGGAAGAGAAATGTGCTTCTTCTGTTTTCACAAACTTTATCAGTTTAAATATTCTTACTTCCCAACTGCACCCAATAGCCTTATCTTCCACCTCAAACATTATCCCTTAAACTTCAGTTACCATGGCTGATTTGTAAGTTGCTTTTGTCCAAAGTTTGCTCTGGCTTCCTCCTCCCCTCTCCAGCGGAGGGAACATCACCCCAGCAGATGTTGGTCATGGGTCAGCTGATGAAAGGAGCATCAGCAGAGGGGGAATCCTCACTCCTTGCACGGTACTCCAGAACCACCAGGGTCAGGGAACCTGCTGAACCTGCCTTTCTGTAGCGACGAACAATCTGCTGGAGGAATGCAGTGGGTGAAGCAGCATCTGTGGAAGGAAAGGAATTGTCAACATTTCAGGTCAAAACTCTGCATCAGGACTGAGAGCGCAGAGGGGAGATGGAAAGAGGAGAGGGGGAGGGGTGAGGCAAGGACCAGTTGGTGACTGGTGGGCCAGGGACGGGTGAAGGATGACGGGCAGATGGAGCCAGGTAGGGGAGAGGAGTGGGGTGGGGTTGGGAGACAGGGGCAGGTGGATGATAGGCGAAGGCAGGCAAAAAAGTAGATGGAGGGAAGGGAGACAGCTGCTGGAGGGAGATAAGTGAGAACACAAAGGCTTCCAGTGCTGGGATCTGATAGGTAAGGAAGGTGATAATGGGAACCATTAGGGGAGAGGTGCCTGACAGGTGGGGGACAGAGACTGGGGGAGACAATGGGTGAAATATGTGGGTAGTAGGTGGATGGAACCAGGAGGGGGAGGGAGGGGATGTAAATGGGTGATGGGGGGCTGGAGGAAGGTATGGCAGAGGGGACAAAAATGGGAGTATTAGAGGAAGATCAGAAGTGGGGGCGGGACTGTGGAGAACACCCTGGAGGTAAGGGTTACGTGCAATTGAAGAAATCAATGTTCATATGATTGGGTTGTGGACTACCCTGGTGGAACATGAGGGGTTGCTCCTCTAGCTTGAGTTGGGCCTCACCCTGGCAATGAAGAAGGCCGAGGCTGGACTAGTCAGTGTGGATACGGGAAGGGGAGTTGAAATGACTTGCAACCAGGAGCTCGGGATGGCCACTGCGGACAGAGAGCAGGTGCTCTGTGAATCAGTCGCAGGGCATTTCCTTAACCCAGGGAGGTGAGGACCACAGGACAGTCACCCCTGCCGTCTGAGCTGCGTTGCAAGCCCAGTGAAGGTGGAGAGCCTTGCCTGAAGCAAGTCCTTCCTTCCCTGGAGTGTGCACTCAGCACTGTGACCTTCCCCCTCCTGATTCACAGTTGTAATTGTCCTAAAATTGGTTTGGAACTGATCCTTGTCTCATTGACCTGCTGCCAAGGGCCTAACAATGTGGGTTGTTGTTGCTGGGACATGTTGAGAGGTAGAACATGACCCATTTCCGGTGGCAGTGGAACCATTAATACAAAGAAAAGCTCCCTCTACTTGTCACAAAAAATATTCCAGCACAGGTGCAGCAAGGGTTTGATGAAGAGAAGTTCAGGAAGAGGAAGTCAGGAGAACACACACTTGTCTTCACTGAGGGGTTAGTGGTGGAAAGTGTGAGCAGCTTCAAGTCCCTGGGTGTCAACTTCTCAAAGGATCCATCCTGGGGCCAACACATTGATGCAGTCACAAAGAAGACATGCCAACGGCTCTACTTCATTAGGATTTTGGTGAGCTTGGTATGTCACCAAAGATTCTTACAAATTTCTACAGATGTACAGTGGAGAGTATTCCAACTGGTTGCATCACCGCCTGCTATGGAGGCTCCAATGCACAGGATCGAAAGAGGCTGCAGAGGGTTGTAGACTCAGTCAGCTCCATCACAGGCAAAACCCTCCCCACCATCGAGGACATCTTCAACATGCGGTGCCTCAAGAAGGCAGCATTCATCATTAAGGACTCTCAACACCCGGGACATGCCCTCTTCACATTACTACCATTGGGGAGGAGGTACAGGAGCCTGAAGACCCACACTGAATGTTTCAGAAACAGCTTCTTCCCCTCCACCATCAGATTTCTGAATGGTCCATGAACCCATGAACAGTACCTCATTATTCCTAATTTTGGACTATTTATTTATTTTTGTAACTTTCAGTAATTTTTATGTCTTTCTGTCTTGCACTGTACTGCTGTCACAAAACAACAAATTTCATGACATATGTCGGTGATAAGAAACCTGATTCTGATTCTGATTCTGAAGTTGACTGCTTACCATCCCAACTGTACACCTTAGCCTGAACTTCAGGTACCTACCCTTAAACAACCCATTTACAACACCTTCGCATGTTAGGGAGTGAGGTGACACAGTCTGAGTTGACTTTGCACAGCGCTCTTCCTGTGAACCCAAAGGGAAGTATTACCCTTATCAGTCAGTGGTGGAGGTGCACTGAGCTTATACTAGTGCCTCCTCAATGGCACCCAGTCCAACTGTGGTGGGATATTTCCACTGGCTTGAGGCATGAGCAGTTCTTACACTGCAAACACAAGTCTCTTCCAGACACAAGAGACTGCAGGTGATGGAATCCAGAGCAACAAACAAACTGATGGAGAAACTCAATGGGTCAGGCAGCATCTGTGGAGAGAAATGAGATGTTTGATGTCTTAGGCAGAGACCTTTCATCTCAACTGAAAGTGTAGAGGGGAGACAGCCAGTATAAAGAGGTGGGACGAGCAGGGCTGGTAGGTGATAGGTGGAATCAGGTAAGGTTTTGGGGGTTGGGGGGGCGGGGGATGATGTGCAGATGGAGCCTGATAGGGGAAAGGGGAGTTCAGAGACAGAGGCTAGTTGGTGATAGGTGGAAAAAGACAAGGAAAAGAAATAGGTAGGCGGATCCAGGTGGAAGGAGGGGAGGAGGAAAGGTACCAATCCTCTCCCCTCCCCATCTGATTCCATCGGCCCAACATCCCCCACCTCACCTGATTCCACCTGTCACCTACCATCCCTGGTCTCACCCCGTTCTCCTCTTTATACTGGCTATCTTCATTCTATACTCTCAGTCCAAAATATTGCCTTGGCAGTCCACAAGGAGGTGGGTGATCATCTCATCTTCATTGCAGCCATCCCAGCGCAGCTTGTGTAGGGAGTGAGACTCCGACTGTACAGGAAGGATCTGACTGGGAGGGCCCCTCTCACTGCCAGCCAAGCGAGGTCTTGGTGCTTGCTGGTGAGTTCTGGTGATGAGGCATTCTGCATGATGGTTTTGAGGGAATTGAGTATAGAAGTTGGGAGGTTATGGTGCGGTTGTACAAGACACCAGTGAGGCCGCACTTGGAGTATTGTGTTCAGTTTTGGTCGCCCTGCTGAAGGAAAGATGTTATTAAACTGGAATAGTCACAGAAAAGACTTACAAGAATATTGCCAGAACTTGAGGGACTGAGTTATAGGGAGAGGTTGAACAGGCTAGGACTTTATTCCTTGGAGCGTAGGAGACCGAGAGGCGATCTTGCAGAGGTGTATAAAATCATGAGGGGAATAGATAGGGTGAATGCACACAGTCTTTCTTCCCAGGATTCACTTGGTATGTTTCCTAGGGTTGGGGAATCAAGAACCAGAGGACATAGGTTTAAGGTGAGAGGGGAAAGATTTAATAGGAACCTGAGGGGCAACTTTTTTACACGAAGGTTGGTGTGTATGAGCTGCCAGAGGAAGTGGTTGAGGCAGGTACAATAACAACTTTTAAAAGACTTTTGGACAGGTACATGGATTGGAAAAGTCGAGTAGGTTATGGGCCAAATGCTAGCAAATGGGACTAGCTTGGATGGGGCATCTCGGTCAGTATGAATCAGTTGGGCCGAAGGGGCTGTTTCCATGCTGCATACCTCTACGAATCTATGACTCTATGACAGACTGCTCAGGGAACCATCCCAAAGGATCATTATGTCCTTCTCCCGCAGGGTCTGCAGGACATTCCATGTTGACTGCTGCCTAATGGACTTGTGGTCAAAGGTGTTTGTCTGAAAGAACTTTTCCATGAAGGACAGGTAGTGTAGCAAGGTCCAGCTGAATGGGCCATTTTGTGACAACGAAGCCAGACACATCCTTCACAACACCGTGGACAGGTAGAACCTCAGGCAGACATCAAGATGAGGGTGATTCGGTACACCCAGGTCTGGAAAAGGATACAAGGACCTTTATGTGATTCATCCTAAGCAGCTGCGTAACAGAGGACTCCCTGATCTACGGGCTGTTCCCAGACTCCAAGACAGACATCAAGTGCTGCTGGAAGATTATCATCTCAGTGAAAGATACTCTTTGGTCTGCCCAAAACTTGCTGGACTTCCAGTACAATGAGATGTCTGTAAGAGAATGCCGCCCACTGGCACATTCCAGGCTGCAGGAGTACGTGCTGAGGGATGCACTGAAGCTTGGTGCAGCCAACACAAAGGCTCTGTGGGGAAAGACAACAGTTTAGTCTCCTTCTGTCACTGGACACTGAGGGGCTAGGTCCAGTGCAAATGACTCTCAAACACCAGAGGTTTTGTATCACCCAAAGGGGGGGGCGGGCACACAGATGGTAATGGAGCTTTGTACACAGAACGTACTCACACTACGAATGTATGGAACTGATAATACTATGAATGTATAATCTGAACAACACTATAAATGTAAAGAAAGCCATGCAGAGTTTTTTTGTATTTCTTGTGTAAATTCTTATGAATAAAGTTTATTTTTGAAATTAAAAATATCCTTTGCCTCCACAGATGTTGTTTGACTGTTGAGTTCCTCCAGCAGTTTGTTCTTAACATTGTTTGCGGTTGTCTTGTTTGTAGTTCATCTATGAACAAATGGTACAATGATTGTTTGTTTGATTTTCCTTCCAGGAAGAAATAGTTTTTATTTAACAATTACCTGTTTTTGTTGTATTGGGGAAATATAAAAACGTGGATAAATAAATCCCTGTAATATATGGCTTAGTGAGGGCAGAATATGAAAGAAAATGAAAGCAAACAATTGGACTCACAGGTAATTTCATATATAAAATGCCAACCATGTTGTTCTCTACAGTCAGAGAAAGGCAGACAAAAGGCACATATAGCACACACCAGACCAAACCCCCACTCAGACAATAAACACACAAGAAGGATACAATCCACCTTCTGGAGCGATGTGAGAAGCAAGCCTTTCAACATGCGGAGTGTACTTGGTTCCCAACAGGAATGAATTGAGAGTTAAAAGCACTTAAGCTGTCATAACAAGAGTTGTATTCTGCACCAGTAAACCTTAAATGAAGTAGGACATTGCAATAAGCAGGACAAATCAAACCCAGCTCATTACCAGCCCAACAGTATACTTCCAATCATCAGTAATGCGATGAAAGCTGTTGACAGTGCTACCATGTGACGCACACTCACCAATAACCTGCTCCCTGATGCCCAGATTCAGCTTTATCAAGAGCACTCAGCTCCAGTCCTCATCACAGCCTGGGTACAACATGGACCAAAGAGCTGAACTCCAGAGGTGAGTGAGAGTGACTGCCCTTCACATCAAGTGTGGCATCAAGGAGCCCTGGTAAACCTGAGGTCAGCAGGCTTCAAGGGGGAAACACTCCAGTGGTTGGAGTCAGTCCTCATACAAAGGAAGATTGGTTGTAGTTGTCAGAGGTCAATCACCCCAGCCCCAGGACATCACTGCAGGGGTTCCTCACAACAGCGCCCTAACTTGACCATCTTCAATGACCCTTCCATCACAAGCTGGAAGTGGGGATGTTCACTGATGTTCAATTCAACTCTTCAACAAATGAAGCAACCCACACTTACCTGCAGCAAGACTTAGACAACATTCAGACATAGCCAAATAAGTGGCATGTAACGTTCCTGCTACCTATGCCAACCAATGACCATCCCCAACAAGATAGTCCCACCGTGGCATTCGATGGGATTATCAGTTCTAGGGTGTCCTCATCCTCACCCCATCAACATCCTGGGGGTCAGCTCTGACTGGAAACTTAACCAGACAAGCCACATAAATACCTGCTACAAGAGCAGGTCAGAGGCTGAGGATCCTGCGGTGAGTGACTCACCTCCTGACACCCCTAAACCTTTCCACCATGTACAGGGCACAAGTCAGGAGTGTGACAGAATACCCCCCCCCCACCCTCCCAATTTGCCAGGATGAGCTCAGTGCCAACAACTTTCAAGAAGCTCAGCAATATCAAGCATAAGGCTCCCGTGACTGTATCCCATCCACCACCCTACGCACCAAAACTGCCTCACACCGGCTGCACCATCTACAAGATGCACTGTAGTTACTAACACAGGTTACACCAACAGCACCTCCCAAGCTCACAACATCGACCAATGAGAAGGACAAGGCCAATGAGCACATGGGAGCACCGCACCTACAGGTTCCCCTCCAAGTCACACATCACCCTGAGTTGGAAATATATCACCAGTCCTTCACTGTCACTGGGTCTAAATCCCGGAACACCCTCCCCAACAGCTCTGTGGGAGAACCTTCACTAGAAGGGCTGCAGGGTTCAAGAAGGCAGCTCACTGCCGTATTCCTGAGGGCAGTTAGGGATGGGTAATAAATGCTGACCTTGCCAGTGAACCCCAGATCCGACAGGTGGGTGAAAGATATTGCCTTGCCCATGGCAGAGATGGACGTGACATTTAACTGTCGTCACAGTTCAACCTATGCTTCACTTTTATAATTCTAAACCTCATCTTCACATCCGTTCATGTCCTCATCCCTCCCCTCCCCTCCCCTCCAACTCCCCCAACCCCCCCCCTGACCTTTGACCTTCCGCTAAATGTGCCCTCCTGCACAGACCCAACATACCGTTCTGCCGGAGGCGGACGTGCATTCAACCGACAAGGAAAATACTCTGGAATAACACCCCCAAGCCACCAGCCTCCTCCCTCCTCCCTACACCTCCTCCTTTCGGACACTCCTCAGAGTCTGTCTCCTCACTCTCCTCCTCATTCCGCCATCACTCTCCTCCTCAGTTTCCTTCCCCACTCTTCACTCTCCCCCTCACTCCCCTCCTCACTCACCTCCTCACTCTCCCTCCTCCCTCCCCTCCTCCCTCACCTTCTCACTCATCTCCTCAATCCCCTCCTCACTCTCCTCTGCACTCTCCACACTCTCCATACTCTCCTCACTCTCCTCATTCTCCTCATTCTCCTCACTCCCTTCACTCCCCTCCTCACTCTCCCTCCTCACTATCCCTCCTCCATCTACCTCCTCAGAGCCTACCTCCTTGGCCAAGTTTTGATCATCTGCCCTGGACAACTTCTTGAGTGCCAATTGAGAGGTGTGACCACACCTGTGTGAAGTCCCCTGGGTGCCTTGCACCCTCCACAGCCCACAGCTGCCATGGCTGAGCTGGTTGAGCTCCCCTACCCAGCCCTGTATGCTGATTCTGAAAGCTGTCCACTGCCGAGACGCTGCTAGTGACCGCAGTCCCTTGGAGAACCCAGCTCTAGCCTCAGTGCACAAACAACCCCAGCTCAACTGGCTGAGGAATAATTTCAAAATCATTTTGACAAATTGAGTGCAATTTTTTTTCTGTAAAGCACAGCTGTAACTTGTTAATTGGCAGGTGCCCAAGGTTTGTAACATAAACTTGGGACATGCAAGATGTTGCAAATATCCTCTCCGGCTTTCAAGGAGAGAGCAGCTGCAAAACAGGTCGCTTTAGTGTACTGCTGTGCGCGGTTCTGCTGAGTTACAGATATAGTCAGAACAACAGCTCATGTGGTGGCACTGTGCCACAGAGATTGGGTGCTCCTGGGATGGGAAGCAGCAGAGTCGGGCAGGGTTCCTTCTCCAGATCATCCCCTACTGGCTCCCGATGAAAGTGCAGTCATGTGGACACCGAGAGAGACCAGGATTGCGTTCCGCTGTGGGAACATGGGAACAGGAGCAAATCATTACCCCCTTGAGTCTGTTCCACCTTCCAATGACATGACGCCTTTTCCTTCCTCTCCCTTCTGTCAGTCAGGCCTCCCACGGTTGCATAGCCCAGTGGTCGGGGGGGAGGGGGATAGATGGAAAGCTGTGAGCCAGAGTGAATGCCCAGTGGTGGTACAGCCCTGCCCCAGTATCAGGCACTGCTCTGCAGGGTGAATGAGAACAGAACGATTTCAGCCAGCAACACTTCCCTTGAAATATCTGAAGGTTGTTCAAATACTTAAATCAGTCTGTATCACTTTCAGTACCAACCTCGTTATAAGTCACAGCATTATACAAGAAGGCCACTGATGCTAATTCCTCTGTTTACCCTGTCCAATAGAAACTAGTTCCCAATGAATCTCACACAAGGAAGCAGACCAGATGTCCAACCCTCGATACCTTGCATTAGATACGACTTGCCTCTACATGTTGATGGCTCTCACCGGAGCCTCAGCCTGGGTTACTAGGCAACATCCCAGGGTGGAGGGTTCTGTGATCATCCTGAAGTATTCTTCCAAAGCTGCAATATGGTAGGAGTTCACCAACCGCAAACTCCCCCCCCCCCCCACCCTTTCCCAAGCACAGGGTTTGAAGCAAGTTCGAGCTAAACTTCTCTGCTGGGATGTCAAATCTCCATGGGGTTGCACCTGACCTCTCGTTGCAGTCTTGGCCAATATATGAAGAGAGGCGTGACCGGCGCTGACGACATACAGTTCTCAGTTGTAGCTGGTGCTTCAGGTGCAGTTTTACCTTCACCCCACTGACCTCCGCACTAAAGAGGAAAGAAGTCACCTCTTACCCAAGCACTATTGGGCAGCACATGGAGCATCATGGTTGATGGCTTTCCTGTGATATTCTCAGCCAAGTAGCAAAAGGCAACTCTCTCTGGTGTGATCACAAATTGGGAATAATTATTAGATCAACAAACAAACTGCTGGAGGTGCTCAATGGGTCAGGCAGCATCTGTGGAGAGAAATGGACAATTGATATTTGGGGTTGAGACCCTTACCCTTGCCTGCTGGGTCCATATCACCCCATCCGCAAGCTTGTGTCACCAGGGGAGCTAGGAGGGAAATAAACCAGGCAGAAAATAATTATCCGATTAGTAATGCAGGAAACAGGGGCTCAAATCCCGCTGTGGCAGTGAGGGGATTGAATTTAACCATTTTTAAAGTCTGAACATAAGAAATTGTACCAGTAAAAATAGTCCTGAGTGTGGCAGATTATCACAAAAATCCAACCGGTCCTTCCTATCATTTTGAGGAAGTCCTTGGGGTTTTGTGTGTGTGGGAATTGGATCCCACCTCTCACCTGCACTGGGTTAGCAAGTCACAGTGTTGTAATGAAGAGGTGGTGTAATAATGACTGAAATAACGTAATAATGAATTAATGTAATAAATAATGACTGAATGTGATACAGACTGTGATTTAACCATTTGCCACCAGATCACATACAGTCCTCTTGCTGTATATTAAACAGAGCACCCACTTTATCACACATTGATCTCACAAATGCCTCATGAACAGTCTGTCCCACCCAGTGTCCACACTATGGCACTTCCAGTGACCAGTCAAGTCACACCCAGTACTTGACACCTGGCATTGGCCCTATGACACATTCCTTGGCCACCCTGTATCCTCTCTGGATTACACTGTCCTGACTCTGTGCTAAATATCCAAATCCTGCTTTGGTAGGTAGGTGCAGTGAAGGAATACAAGGTGGCATTAGACGTGATAGAGTCATAGAATTGTACAGAAATGGGCCCTTCTGCCCACCGCGTACATGCCAACCATGATGTCCATCTACGCTAATCCCAGTTGCCTGCATTAGGCCCATATTCCTATAATCCTTTCCTATGCATGTACCTGTCTAAGTGTCTTTTAAATGTTGTAATCGTACCTGCCTCCACTATCTTCTCTGACAGCTCATTCCAGATAACCGCCCCTCAGATTTTCTTTAAATGACTGCCCTCTCACAAATCTGCACCGTCTAGTTCTAGACACCCCACCCTGGGAGAAGACTCACTATTCATCCTATCTATGCCCCTCTTGATTTTATAAACCTCTATAAGATCGCCCCTTAGCCCCATATGTTCAGTGAGAATAAACCAATCTTATCCAATCTCTCCTTATAACTACAGACCTCCATTCCAGGCAACATCCTGATGAATCTCTTCTGCACTCTCTCTATTGCTACCACATCCTTCCTGTAGTGGGGCGTGCTGGTTTTATTGTGTGAGGACTGGCCATGGGAGAGTTAATAGAGGGTGCGATACAGAGCAGTCATAGGGAGCACCACATCATGGTGTGATACCAAGGGGACACTAGATATGATGTACTGCAGATTGCTCCTAGTTCCTCACTGTATCACACTGCAGAATGTGCTATATTAAATGTAGCTCTCTCTTACCAATGGTGCCCACAGGGTAAACATCCAGTGCTGCTCTGTGCCAACCTGCATCACAAACAGTGCTCACTACACCTCAACCAACATCAACAAACTACCGCACTCAGTCAACACTGAGACAATATAAAGGGAGCTTTATTTCACCTGTCCCAGCCAGTGCAGGAAGAATGCCTGCATGTTTGTCTTATAGAGTTAACTGCCTGTGGAACAGATAGAAATTCACTGGAACATTTATCTGAAACTGCAGCAGCACCCTGCAATAATCCACCATTAGTCCGAGCTCAGGGCTTCATCCCTCAAACCTCTGGCCCAAATGTAAAAGGTGATACACACCAGACCAAATTAGCACTCAGGGAAATTATTATTGAATTCTGTGAATATCATTATAGCAGAAGTGATAGTGTTGGTTCTTTGACCACCTTTAATGTCAGGCAGCTGGATAGCAGAGGTTAAGTTAAAGCCTCTATCCTATCCTTTCAGACACTCCCAGGGCAGTTACAGTATGGGTTAGATAAGGAGGTAAGCACCTTCTATACCATCTCCTCACACACTCCCAGACAACTAGGTAATAGGGGTTAGATGTAGAGTAAAGCTCCCTCTGCACCAACTGTTCATGCACTCCTTAGGCAGTTACATTACAAAGTGGATACAGAGGAAATCTGGCTCTGTGGAGTTCCACATATTAGCTCCACATTATTAGCTCCACATATAACTCTCCAAATACTGCCAGGGCAGCTGGAGCCTGGGTTAGTATCAGGGGAAAGCTCCCCCCATTCTGCATGAATGTACTCTTTGGTCTCATCCTCTGAAGAGTGCCCCCTAACAGACTGGTCAAATGTTATCCATGTGTGGGCTTTCTGAGTGAGTGCACAGTTAGTGCCAAGTCAGGGTTGTTGCTGAGTTTTGATCCCACAAGTACCAGTAACAACCAGAACGTCCATTTCACATTTTGAGCCTCACAACCAGCATACAGAGAGGATTTTTATCAGTGAGGCTATGCTAGATTCGACTCGAGGGCCTCAGGGTGAAAGGTCAGTGTCTAATCCATTGACCTACACAGTCCCTTAAGAATCCACTTGCTGTTCAAAATGCGTTGGATTTTAACCATCTTGTGAACTGCTGAGTTGCAGAGCCCCAGTTTAAGGCAGAGTGTGTTGGTGATGTGATGAGTGTAGCTTTGAAACTTTCCAAAACGCTGGTGGCTGCACAGTTGATGGTTGCAGCCCCACGGCCCATTTCCTAGTTTGTTCTGGCAGAGCCTCTTACACTCGGACAGTTTCCAGGAGAGTACAGCTCCTGTGTGAAGGGCCTTCACTGGTGCGTGCAGTTTAAATAATAGCTCAAGGCATCAGTTTCAACACTTCCAATTCTTGATTTTTGTTCCAGCAGAGTTTTCCAAAATCATTTGATGAAACCAAAATCCTGAAGTACTTATTTTGATGGACAACTGTCAGACTTGTATGGCTGGAATTTAGTTCAGGGAGTTTAGCATGCAGCTGAGGAAAATATTGGCTCAATGATACATTGCAGTCATTGGTGAGAAGGTTGTGTGCAGCACAAGTGGACCCAGTTGTAACCTCGCATCTTTAATCCTTTACCATTACTGTCCTCTACTAAGTAACTCATTCTGCTTTCATTTCGAAGAAAGCTGTCTAGCCAGGCTTGATCTATAGACTAAGAACTGTTGTGAGTCAGACTTCTTATAGCATAAACAGATACAACAGATCTTCCCCCTGTCAAACCAGAATGAACCGGAGAGGGTTCAAGAGAGAGCTAGGGAGAGAGAGGCTCATGATTAAAACAGCTGCTCATCAAGGGAATTGTAGAATTTACATTTTATTTAACTATCTGTTGTTATCCTCCAGCACAGTGACTCTGATAGTTTTGAAATCACCCAACTGCCCCTCTCCCGATGCCTCATGTTCATATCCACTCATCCCTCAACCCCACTCCCCGACTCCCACTCCAATCCTGCACCCAAGCCAATGGGCGGACACTCCTGTACTCTCTGTCCCTCCGACTCTGGATTCCTGTGCAGCCCCCAACCTCTCTAATCCTACCAATGTCAGACCTGCCTTCAGCCACCAAGACCCTTGTCTCTGGAATTACTTCCCTACGTCTTCCAGCTTCTCTTACTCTGAGACCGTCCATTAAGATCTCCCTTTTGTCCATTTTACTGCATGATTTCCCCTGCCAGATTTTGTTGGCGAACATTTTACGAACGCAATAAACACAATGCAACTGCAAATTGTTAACAAAACTAATAGCAGAGAATGTGAATGAGATCTGTTTGGGCTTGGGAGTTTGAGTGAGCTTTAGAAAGCTTTGACAATACAGTGAAGTTAACAGGCACATTAGACCCAGCAGAGATAATCTACTTTAAACAAGAAAGAACGTGACAACATGAGCAATCACACTTTGGCATTTGAATGAGGCAGCCATGTGGTGAAGGACTCACTCTGTGCATCCATTGATTAAATGATGGGAAACGTGGTTAACAACAATGAAAGTGGCTGCTTAATCACACTCAGAGTTTCTTCAGAAGGAACAACAGCCACAGACGTACTGAAACCCATTGATGTGAGAAGGCTGACCTGTAGTGTGGTGGGTACCTCATTCATTCTGTGAACCTTCTGTCCTCACCCACATCCCTCGGTTACTGCAACACTGGAAGAGCATTTCTCCTCTGGCAGACAAACAAGTTGCAGGAGACAGTGGTGACTCCAAACCACATGAGGGCAGGAGACCTGAAATGTAGTCAAAAAGAAAAAGGCAAGGACTGTAAGATATCCAAAAGTGCTTCACAGCCAATGAACACCCGAAGGGCAGACACTTGTGTAATGTGTAGCAAACAATCGGCTCCCAAGCCAGCAGTGAAATAATGAGCAGGTAACCATAGAACCATAGAACAATACAGCAGAGGCCTGGGTTGTGCAATAACCTGCAACAGGGGCCTGGGTTGTGGAATAACCTTGACTGGAATACAAAAGCAAGTATTGCTCTGGTATCTTTGTCCTGCATCTACACAGATACAGGAGGACTCTGTTCAACATTCTTTCAAATCTCCGGTGGTGCACCAATGGCAGAAGGTTGGAATCACATGAGAGGGCTAGAGTGTTCCTTGTTAATGGCCTTGTGACTCGGAGAAGAGAGTGCCATCAGAAAGCTGCAGCTAACTGGCTCTCCTTGGTACAGAATAGTCAAATGTTAGAAGATCATAATGGGGGAGCGTCAGAAAGGCAATGGAACTGGGCACTGGTCATCTCTAGAACAGCTGTAAGGAGGCACTGCAGGGGCTGATCCTGTGTACGAATTCTCCTTCAGTTCCATCCCACTTGTATTTAATGATGGCTTAAGCCAAGAAACCATTCCAGTTTATTCAGAACACTTGCTCAGGATTTAGAAGTCTGTCTTCACACTGTAACACATATTATCCTGTGATAATCCAGGCCAGAGTTAGTAACCCAGACCAGGCCGTCGAAGATTAAGGTCAGTCAAAAAGTGACTTTCATCTAGTTGACTATTGGACTCTTCAGGAGTGTGTCCCTCAGTCCAGTCCAGCACCAAGTACTTCAGTCCTGGACTCTGCCTTGGTCTGACCCTTCCTGTATCACTCCTAGTACACAACGCCACCCCAGATACCTCCCCCATCAACCGCCATACATTTTGCCTCTGCCTTAATGCACCCTTCCCCCTCTACAAGCACTGCCCTCCCTCTGAATGTCCCATACCTCCCCTAATGCACTTTGGCTCATCTCAAATGTTCTCTGCCCCTGCAGACCCTGTGTCCACTTATTGCCCCTGCCTCTCTCCTAATGCCCCTACCTTGCTGCAAATGTTCCCTTCCCTTCCTCAATCCCAATAGCTTCTACCTCACTGCTAATGCCCCTGCCTATATCTAATGCCCCATGACTAATCTCCAGTGCTCCGCCTCATCCCTAATGCATCTGCATCATTCCTTATGCCCCTCCCTTAACCCTGCCGCTTTCTCCGGCATCCTGAACCACTGTTGATTCACCCCTGATACCAGCTGGTTCACCAGTTGACACCTCGGACCCACCTCCAGTTCCTCCCTCAATCAATAAGCAGCCATGACTGGGCCTCGTCCTTCACTTCTCTGCTCCCTATCCTGCATCACGGGGCTGCTGTTAATTCAAGAGGGCAGCTGTTCAAGTGGCCAAGACGATTCATATGGCAGTGGTGCTGTTTGAGCGCTCTGCGGGTTAGTGACAGCAGTGGGAGGATGCGGCATGGGTCTCTGTTCATTGCAAGGGTTAGAGAGCTGCAGCTGATAAGACAGTCCGTCCCGGTCCAAGGGATGACTCAGTGGGGATCACTCCTTAAATCACCCACTAGCACCATGTGGTAGATGTTTGTCCTCAGCCACAGTCTGCACCGGGCTGACTATCCACAGCTCAGTGAGAGGCAGCTCGCTGTGCTGTGGGCTAGCATCCTACCTGGGGATTATTTCATCTGCTGCTCAGCTGTAAACCGTGGCTGGTCCACTGAGTCGCTGCAGTCTCAGGGTTATGGGAGAGGAACCTGGGGCTGGAGTGGCCAGTGGTTCCGTTTCTTGGTCAGGGAATTCCAGACTCCCTCATATAAAGATGGGGACGGCACTCAGACAGATCCTGGTAGGGGATGCAATGAGGGCACTCTACACTGAAAGGTTCTATACCCTTGGCACTGTGTGTGTGTGTGTGTGTGTGTGTGTGTGTGTGTGTGTGTGTGTGTGTGTGTGTGTGTGTGTGTGAGAGAGAGAGAGAGTGTGTGCTTGAGTAATTGGATCTCTGTGTATGTACCTGTGAGTGTCCATATGTGCAGGTGAATGTGCAGTGTGTAAACTTGTATGTGAATGTATGTTTATGTGTGAATGTATATATTTGCGTATACATACATATGTGTGCATTATGTGTATGCACACATACATACATGAGTGTATGTTTGTACGTATGTGTTCCTGTGTGTATGTGCATGCGTCTGTGTATGTATTCTTCTGTGTGTGTCTGTGTGTGTGTATGTGCATCTGTGTATGTGAGGTCCCCATGATCAAAAAGGAAAAAGGAAAAAGGTCGGGGTTTGGGAGCAGGGGGACAATGGCATTTAGGATACCCGAGTTGGAGGAACTTTGCTTCCCAGTGACGAATGGTGGCCCTGCTCGCTGTGATGTGATCATTCAGGCCTCCCTCAGAACCAGCAGCACAGAGTAACACCCTGTGTACAATCAGCCCGAGTCTCTCTCCCAGTCGCCCTCTCTTCTGCCCCCATCCTAACTTGTGGTAGGAACAATCTAGAAGGTAGATTTCCCTGGGCTACAAGAACCAACGTTGGAAATCCAGCCTCAGCTGTATCAGCACCGAGACAGTGGGTGAATGGCCTCACTCTGCATCATAAATTTCCTCTGATTCTGTGATTCAGAAATTCTCCTGAACTACAGCAGTGTGTGTGGAGGTGGTGAGTATACGAGCAGAGAGTCAGACACCATTCTTACCTCAATAACTCTGGCAAGGCTCTCCAACCTTGACTGCCTCCTGCTCGGGAAGGTGAGCTCAGGTGTTGGCCTGCTTTGAATGGTGGTCTGCTGCCCTGGGGAGGGGAAAAGGAAACAGATTCTGCCCACCACCCTGTGTACCCCAGACCAAGGTTGGGAGGTGTGGGAGCCCAACCCACAGGTCACCAATTCTGACCATGTGCAGGCAGGCATCTTCCTGCCTTCAGGAGTTATTGGGTGGTATTGGTGGGGGTGGGGGTGGAAGGAGTGGTCTGTTGTTCAACCCACTAACCCCGCTCCCACACAGCAGGCTGTACGAGGACACTTAGCACCTTAGCACACTATCAAATGAGGGTCTCCATAGTGTTTCCACCCACCCACACTGACACACACCTACACACACACACACACACACACACACACACACACACACACACACACATTCTTTGTCCCACTCACACAATACACACACACACACTCACACACCCCACACATCCACACCTACACATACACATACACAAACACACACGATATTCATACACTCACACACCCCACACACCCACACCTATACCTACACACACACACACACACACCCCTACACCTACATCTACACATACACATACACACTCACACACCCCGCACAGCCACACCTACAGCTAAACACACACACCCCACACACCCACACCTACACCTACACCTACACACACATGCACACACTCACACACCCCACACACCCACATCTACACCTACACACACACACAAACACGCATGGACTAACACACACACACACACACACACACACACACACACACACACACACACACACACACACATACATACACACCACACTACATACATCTCTACCACCATAATCAAAATTCTTGGCCTGTGTGAATGAATTAGATGAGAGGAGCACAGTAGCACAACTAGTAGAGCTGCCATCTCACAGCTCCAGGGAACCTAGTTGAATCCTGACCTTAAGTGCTGTCTGTGTAGAGTTTGCAAATTCTCCCTGTGACTGTGTGTGTTTCCCCTGAGGGCTCCAGTTTCCTCCCATAGCCCAGAGGTGCGTGGGTTGGTAGGTTAATTGGCCACTGTAAATGCTCCCAGTGTACAGGTAAGGTGTGGAATCTTGGCGGAGTTGATGAGAATGTGAGGAGAATAGGATACAGGGAAAATCAGTTTGGCATAGACTCAAAGGGCTGAATGGCCTCCTATGTTGTAAGGAGGTAATGAGGAAGTATGAGCACTTGGGAAGAAAACTTGGAAAGAATAGAGTCAGAGAGTAGGAAAGGTGGGCTTAGAGTTAGGACACCTCAGCTGCAGGGCTAGCACAGCTATGATGGACTGAAAGGCCTCCTTCAGTGCTATGCATCAGGGACTGGCAAACGGTTAATTCAATCAGGCCATGTTGGCTGTTTGACCTCGGCTCCTCCTCCCCTCCCCCTCTAAAGCACAGCCATGGCCTCTGCACACACGCTCCCCTCTGCAATCCCTTTCTCCTGACTCAGAGTTGTTTAGCTGGTGGCTCGAGGGAGGGGAGCAGCTGTTAATATAATGCCATCCCTGTGAGCCTGGAGAAGAGAGAGGAGAGTGAGCAAAGAAAGGCTAGGCTGCATCCCCAGAGGAAGGCTTCAACTGCTGACAGTTAAATCTAGCCGAGACAGTCCAGGTCAGGTGTCAGGGAAGCTTTGCATCGATTATTCCACTCTTTCTGTAGCCAGGCTGACTGAGGTTTAAAGCGATGCAGCACAGCAGTTTGGAGCGATGCAGCGCCGCAGTTTGGAGCAATGTAGTGATACAGTTTGGAGGGATGCAGCACCACCATTTGGAGTAATGCAGCAATGCAGCTTGAAGCTGTGCAGTGCTGTGGTTTGAAGCAATGCAACACTGCAGTTTGAAGCAATGCAGTGCTTCAGTTTGGAGTGCCTTTGGGTTTCCAATGAACTGGTGACCTCTGTTGAACTAAATGTTCTCTATTTATTAACTCCCCGCTCACAATAATGGTTTGTGGACTGTTATCAAGTGGGGTGAGGTCACTGTTTATAGAGTTGGAAAAGTGGCAACCAACAGACTCAACAAGGTCAAACTATATCTGGGAGAGTTCAGAACAGAGAGGCGAATCTGCTCCCAGGGAGTCCCTTGGGATGGAGGATGATTTGCTATCACTCCAGTGCTATGGGTTCTGAGGCAGCAGAAGAGGTGAATGTGGGAACTGCAGACTCTCCCACAGAAGGGGCATGACGTACTGGTGGAGTGGGTGCGTAGCTTGTAATGTAGTGCGCTCCCTCCACCACTTACACAGGACCTTTCAAGTTCCCTGAAAGTGGTGTCACAGGTAGACTGGGTGGTGAAGAAGGCTTGTGGCATGCTGGCCTTCATCAGTCAGGGCATTGAGTATAGAAGTTGGGATGTTATGTTGCAGTTGTACAAGGTGTTGGTGAGGCTGCATTTGGAGGATTGTGTTCTGTTTTGATCAGCCTGCTGTAAGAAAGATGACATTAAGCTGGAAAGAATGCAGAAAAGAGTTGTGAGGATTTTGCCATGATTTGAGGGCCTGAGTATTAGGGAGAGTTTGAACAGGCTAGGATTTTGTTCCTTGCGTGTTGGAGACTGAGGGGTGATCTTATAGAGGTGTATAAAATCATGAGAGGTATAAATAGGGTGAATGCGCACCATCTTTTTCCCAGGGTTGGGGTATCAAGAACTAGAGGACAGAGATTTGAGGTGAGAGGGGAAGGATTTAAAGGGGACCTGAGGGGCAACACGCAGAGAGTGGTCAGTATATGGAATGAGCTGCCAGAGGAGGTGGTAGAGGCAGGTACTATAATGGCATTTAAAAGACAGACACATGGATAGGGGGGGTTTAGAGGGATATGGGCCAAACAGGCAAATGAGATCAGCTTAAATGGGAATTTTGGGTGGTACGGAACAAGTTGGGCTGAAGGGACTGTTCCCATGCTGTATTACTCTATGACTCTATGCTACATGGCTTCAGTGTCCTCAATACCATCCAAATGCTCCTTCTACACTTTGAGCAGCCATGGGCCCGAGATTCCGGGGAATCCGTGGGGATGTTGGATATTATTCAGGGTATCACACGTCTTGGAATCTTCTCCTGTAATATGAGACAACAGACATCACCAGTTTAATATCTCAGCTGAAGGACAACACTGCTGACCTTGGAGAACTCTCCCTGTCTGGTGCTGCGAGAGTCAGCCTGACTTATGCTCCTGTCCCAGGCATGGGGATTGAAGCAATTGGTGGGACTGAAAAGTACTTTTGAAACGTAGTCACTTTGTAACACAGGAAGCTCAGAAGTCAAGACCCCTCAAACAGTGATCAGGTCATCTAATGACATTAATCTGTAAGAGATGGGAGAATTCCTCCCCACTGATTAGTAGGATGCAGTCATCTGTCTGAGAGGCCGTGTTTTGGTATCTCACCTCAGCCTTGTGCTGATGTGTAAGCCTGCATTATGTGCTTCTTCGGGTGAGCTGCAACCCACATCCTTTGGTAATGATGTTACCGATGGAGAGAAGGCAGCTCTTTGACCAAAGGAGGATGTCTGCTGCTTTGTGTCTGATCCCTCTGACCCACACAAAGTGAGGGTTATATCCAGTGACTGGCTATCCCAGATTCCCTGTGACCCTGGGCAGTTATTGTGACCACTGGGAGAGAGGCAGTGACTTTAATTGTCCTCAGGATTTTACCAAATGACACATGTCTGGTTACGCACGTGCTTGCAATGGGAGCGCGATACTACAGCCAGAGGCAAGCAGGTGAAATAACAGAGAAGCTATCTGGGAATACACTGCTCACCTTGCTGGGTCCGTGCTTGGTACATTAGTGCATTGTCATGCAAATGAAAGACGTCTAAAGACTTTAGCAAACTTAGACCTCAGTCCTCGTGCAGGGTTTTGACCCGAAACGTTGACAATTCCTTTCCCCCACCGATGTTGCTCTGCCCACTGAGTTCCTCCAGCAGATTGTTTGTTGCTCCAGATTCCAGCATCTGCAGTCTTTTGTGTCTCCTTAGTAATCTCTTTGTTTGATCCTGGTTTGACTTTAGGGAACAATTCTCCCTGCACCAGTTAGTGGGTGAACGAGCCAGCCTTTGTGCTGAAGGCTTTCACTTCTTCACCTGGTCTGCTGTCTCCCTTTGGCTGGAGGGTTGGTTCAGGACTGCAGGAGGTGTAGTGAGGAATGAGGAGGGGCTGGAACCACCTGCGCCTCTCAGTTTGAGAGGTTGACATCCATCCTCTGTTGACCTGGTCTGTTCACATCAGTTGGTGTGAAGGTGCAGGCAAACATTCCAGAGAAAGTCTGAGCAATAAGTAGCCCTGAGTTCCGGGCTGCAGTGGTCAGGTAGGGAGAGGGCTGTGAGACAGGCAGACAGGGACCAAACCAATGGAATTGGCTCAGTCAGGCAAAGGAAATCATACTTGCATGATTTTTATACTTATTCTCAGAACTGGGTGGAAGGGCCAGCATTTATTACTTTCCCCAGCTTCCTCTCAAGACAATGGTTGTAGGGGGAGTCTGGGGGAGTGGGGTTGTGACTACATGTCCTGAAGTTGGAGGCAGGCAGATAAACAGGAGCTTCACAAAACGGGAAAAAAAGTGGACAGATCTGACAGGGTTCAGTAACACATCTCCTCCTCACTGACCATCAACACAGGCGCACCTCAGGGCTGCATACTTAGCCCCCTGTTCTACTCTCTTTACACCAATGACTGTGTGACTAAGCACATTTACAATACAATCTACAAATTTGCCGACGACACCACTGTCATTGGCCGAATCACGGGTGGTGATAAGTCAGTGTACAAGAGTAAGATAGAACATCTGGTTAAGTGGTGGCGCAATAACAACCTCTCGCTCAACATCAGCAAAACCAAGGAGCTAATCACTGACATCAGAAAGGGGAAGTTGGGAGAGCATGTACCAGTTCTCATTGGTAGAGAGGGTACAAAGCTTCAAATTAACATTTCAGGTGACCAGTCCTGGGCCCAGCACGTAGATGCAATTATGAAGAAGGCACACCAGCTCCTCTACTTTCTTAGAAGCTCAAGGAGATTTGACATGTCACCAAACACTCGAACAAAATTCTACAGAGGCACTGTTGAAAGTATCCTGACTGGTTGCATCATGGCCTGTTCCAGCAATTCCAAAATTTAGGAATGCTAGAGGCTGCAGAGAGTAGGGGACACACCCTGGTCCATCACGGACACAGCCCTCCTCCCCGTTAACAGCATCTACAGGAGGCACCGCCTCAAGGTGGTGGCATCTGTCATCAAGGATCGCCACCATCTGGGTCATGCCCTCTTCTCACTACTATTATCAGGCAGGTGGTACAGAAGCCTGAAGTCCCACACCACCAGGTTCATGAACAGCTACTTCCCTACAACCAAGAGGTTCTTGAACCAACCTGCACAACCTTAACCCTGCCTCAGCAACTACGGGCCACCTCTTCCACTGTTATGGACTGTCTCTGATTGTGGTTCTGTTTGCACTAATGTCTTGTTCTGCACGGTCTTTTTTTCTTCACTGTCTTGTATAATTTACGTATAATTCATATTCTGTGTGTCGTTGGTACCTACGTGCCTGCGATGCTGCTACAAGCAAGTTTTTCATTTTACCCGTGCCTCACTGTGCCTCACATGACAATGAACTCGACTTGACTCATAAGTCTGTGTCTGATTATCACTTCCAACTCCAACACTGGGTAGAGAGTAAAGGCATGGCAGAGAACTGGAGGCCAAGGTTAGGCTGGTTAATTGTGGTTGTAAGGAGGAAGACGCAGTTGCAGCCTTAGCTAGAAGAAACTGGAGAATGGTTCCTAAGGGGCTGTGACTGCTAGCTCTCGAGTCTATCCTTGAAAAAGCATCCAATATCCCACTAATTGCTGCCAAAGGCTTTTTATCTGCACCGTGTATTCAATAGTGAGATCAGCTAATGGGTCAATAGGTTGTTTACGAGAGCAGTCGAGGTCAGGGCACTCTAGGGTAAAGGTCAATCAATATTGCCATTGGCATCAGCATTAGGAGTCCTACATCCACACCATTTAAAGAAAAGAAACACACAGTGTTATTAGGAAGTTAAAACATCCAGATCAAGTGCTGTAATACTGCAAAGGTTGCTTGGTGGGGATGGAGGACGAACAATGCAAACGGGAATTGTGTTTACTTGTGTAGTCTGTGCCTTCAGCCGACTGATTCTCATGCTCGGGAATTCCCTCCATAAATTTCCCTATTCCCCCCTTCTCCCCACTGCCCCTCAGAATGAGACTGCACCACCATATTACACAGATTACACAACATTAAACAGACTATACATTACACAGACTGTACAACATTACACAGACTACATAACATTACACAAACTGTACATTAAACAGTCTACACAACATTACACAGACTGCACCACATTACACAGACTACACAACAATAAGATAAGATAAAATATCTTTATTAGTCACACGTACTGTTACGGACTCAGTGAAAGTCCCTTTAAGATAGAGAGTGTGTGTGTATGTGTGTGTGGGGCGTGCTTACGTCAATAGAAGATAAAGGACGTAATGACGTTGTTGAAGAAGTCAGAAGAAGAAGAAGAAAGAGAGAGAGAGAAGGGAGAGAGACACCAGCCTGCTTGTTTTCTCTATCGATGGATGAGAAACAATAACTGTGTTTGCCACTGAAATCCATGTATGGAAGTTGGAAGTAATCCGGTGGAGTTCACTTTGTTGCTGACCTGTAGAAGGAAACAGGTATTTGTGTGTGGACGACCACGGTTCGGATGCTTTTCGGGGTGAGGAAGTCACTACCGAGTAAACACTGGAGTGTCGTTTGGGTTCCATCGTGGAACATTTGGATTTCGTATGTACTCTCTCTAAGTTTTTCTACATCTACATCTTATCTTCAGACAACGGTGGTTGTTGAAGAAGCCCTTGCTCATGTTTCACCTTATGGCTGGCGGAACTGAACTTTAAGAACCATTCAAGAACTGGGAGTTTTGGACTTTGTCACACACACACACGAAGAGTTTAGTTTTGGGGTTAACGTTCGAGGTTTAACATTTTTGAATTCTAACATACTAACATTTTTACTTTTATTTTACGTATTATCATAAGTAGTGATTAATAAAATAGTTTTTAACACTGAAAAAAAAATTTTCCCAAGAAAATTCAACCGCGCATACAGTTAGTAATGTTAATAATTATCATGCTACACAACTACAGACTATCAGATTAGTACAGATACATGTTTCCCATTTAACATCGAGAAAGACAATCAGCAATCACATTATCTTTGCCTTTAATGTGAGTTATCATGAGATCAAACTCTTGCAAAATTAAACTCCAGTTTAACAGCCTTCTGTTCTTGTTTTTGACTCGGCTCAGAAACACCAATGGGTTATGATCTGTATACACAGTCAATGGTTTCTGAGCGGTGCAAACATATACATTGAAATGTTGCAAGGCTAAAACAAGCGACAGTAATTCTTTCTCTATGGTGGAATAATTCTTTTGATGCTCATTAAATTTCTTTGAAAAGTAAGCTACAGGATGGTCAATATCATCAAGGTCACCCTTCTGCAACAACACAGCTCCTGCAGCTTCATCACTGGCATCTACTGCTAATGAAAATGGCTTTTCAAAGTCAGGTGTTCTGAGCACAGGATGGTAGCATAAAATGGCTTTCAGCTTCTCAAATGCTTCTTGACAAGAATCTGTCCAAACAAACTTTACTCCCTTCTTCAGAAGATTAGTTAGGGGAAGAGCAATATCAGCAAAATTTTTACAAAATTTTCGATAATAGTACATTGAAACACACAGTGAAATGCATCTGTGTAGATTGCACAGACTTCACAACATTACACAGACTACATAACGTTACACATACTATACAATATTACACAGACTGCACAACATTAAACAGACTATAGAACATTACACAGACTGTACAACATTACACAGACGACACGACATTACACAGACTACGCATTATTACACAGATTACACCACATTACACAGACTATATAACATTTCACAACATTACACAGACTGTATCACATTACACAGACTATACATTAAACAGATTATACATTACACAGACTGTACAATATTACACAGACTATACCACATTACACAGACTGTACAATGTTACACAGACTGCACAACATTGCATAGACTGTACAATAGTACACATACTATACATTACAAAGACTGCACAACATCAGGCAGAATCTGTGCAGAGACAAGCAAATTATGTCAACTGCAGTATAGAAGTGATCAAGCTACAGTGCTCATGTCAACATATCAACATGTCAACCTGTGGACAAAGCCTAGTCCATCATGGGCACAGCCCTCCCCACCACTGACAGCATTTACAGGAGGTGCTGCCTCAAGATGGTGGCATCTATCATCAACGGTTCTCACCATCCCGGTCATGCCCTCTTCTCACTGCTACTGTCAGGCAAGAGGTACAGAAGCCTGAAGTCCCACACCACCAGGTTCAGGAACAGCTACTTTCCTGCAATCATCTGGCTCTTGAACTGATCTGCACAACCCTAAACCTAATTCAGCAATGAAACACTACAGACTGCCTCTTGCACAACCGTGGACTTGTCTCTGACTGAGTCTTTGTATCTTTTTGCACTAAGGTTTTGTTTTTGAAGTCTTTTCTTTCTTTTTCTCTTTGCTGCCTTGTATAAATTATGTATAATTTATATATAATTTGCTTTCTGTGTGTTTTCTGTTTCTCCATGCCTGTGATGCTGCTGCAATTAAGTTTTGCACCGTACCTGTACCTCACCGTACTTGTGCACATGACAATAAACTCGACTCGACTATTCCAGACACCCCCACACTGCGGTGTGAAACAAACTAGCTATCAAATGCAGACTTGGCTATCTTCCTGCTCCATATCTGAACTCACCACTCAGTGTAGAGCAATTTCATAATCGACCACCTTAGGGGCTAGGTACACTTTGCATCTGGCCCCTCAGTTTACACCACCCATGGCCAACACACCCAGAGCACCCTCAGCAGGTGAATGGGGTCACCTACCTGCACACAAAAGAGAAGTGGTTCCTTTATTTTATTTAGTATCAGTGTTTTCAATTTATTTTCATAAGCTGAAGGATACGTTACTTGTTAATTTTTTTATCAATATATTGTCTGAATGTTCTTCCACTGTTTATGAATGTCTCTGGTGATCAGAGACAGAACAGTGAGAAAGGACTCCCATTCCCACACTGACCTGTCTGTCCTCGGCCTCCTCCACTGCCAGGGTGAGGCTCAATGCAAATGAAAGGAACATCACCTCATTTTCCGCCTGGATAGTCTACAACCCGACAACATGAACATTGATTTCTCCAACTTCCAGTAAACTGCTACCCCTCTGTTCCTTTTCTCTTTCCTCCTGATCCAACCATTTCCTCTCACACCCCAAGCCCCCGATTCACATTTTCTTTGTCCTCCCCCACTGGCTCCATCTGTCACCCGCACACGCTACTCACTCAGTCTTCCGTGCCCTCCCCCTACTGTTCCCTTCTACCCACCCCACCTCCCTTACCTGCTTCCACTTATCTTCCTGCCTTATCAGATTCCATAATCTGCTGCCCTTTGTCGTCTGCACCTCTCACCTCCCAGCCTCTGTCGCTATTCCCACTCTCCCCTCTCCCATCACCCCTCCTCACCTGGATCCACCTATCACCTGCCAGCTCTTGCTCCATCCCTTCCCCTCACCTCTTTACACTCACTATGTCCTCTCTATCTTTCAGTCCAGATGAAGGGGTTCGACCTGAAATGTTGACTGTCCACTTCTCTCCGCAGGTGCTGCCTGACCCTCTGAGTTCCCCCAGCAGTTTGCTTTTCACTCCAGATTCCAACATTGACAGTCTCTGTGTCTCCAGATTGTAATTCTGAAACCCGAGTTCAGGACAGGGCGGCTCAAACCCAAAATGATTCTTCCCTCCCAAAGGAGTGTAATTTATAGTAATTTTTACATCTTGCACTGTACTGCTGCCGCAAAACAACAAATTTCATGACATATGTCAGTGATAATAAACCTGATTCTGATTCTGATTCTGACAATAACAGAATACAGAATATCAGGTTACAGTTACAGAGAAAGTGCGGTGGTACAAGGCCATGATGAGGTAGATTGTGAGGTCAAGGGAGCATCTTAGTATACCAGGGGACCATTCAATTGTCTTATAACAGCGGGATAGAAGCTGTCCTTGAGCCCGGTGGTGCGTGCTTTCAGGTTTTTGTATCTTCTTCCTGATGGCAGGGGGGAGAAGAAAGAATGTCTGGGGTGGATGGGGTCTTTGATTACATTGGCTACTTTACCAAGGCTGCAAGAGGTATAGATAGAGTCCATGGAGGGGAGGCTAGTTTCCATGATGTACTGCGCTGAGTCCACAACTCTTTGCAGTTTCTTGTGGTCATGGGCAGAGCATTTGCCATAACAAGCTGTGATGCACCCGGATAGAATGCTCTATATGGTGGCATCTCTAAAAATTGGTGAGGATCTATGAGGACATGCCAAATTTCCTTAGCCTTATGAGGAAGTAGAGGCGCTGGTGAGCTTTCTTGGCCACTGTGTCTATATGGTTGGGCCAGGACAAGCTATTGGTGATGTTTACAGCTAGAAACTTGAAGCTCTCAACCATCTTTACCTCAGCACCATTAATACAGACAGGAGCATGTGCTCTGCCCCACTTCCTGAAGCCAATGACCAGTTCTTTTGTTTTGCTAACATTGAGGGAAAAGTTGTTGTCAAGACACCATGTCACTAAGCTGTTTATCTCCTTCCTGTACTCTGTCTCATCTTTGTTTAAGATCTGGCTCACTACACTGGTATCATCTGCAAACTTCTAGACACGCAGTCATGAGTATATAAGGAGTAGGGTAGGGGGCTGAGGACACAGCCTTGTGGGTCACCAGTGTTGAGGATAATCGTGGCAGAGGTGTTGCTGCCTATCCTCACTGATTGCAGTCTGTTGGTCAGGAAGTCTAGGGTCTAGATGCAAAGGGAGGTGTTGAATCCCAGGTCTAAGAGTATGGAGATGCATTTGCTTGGAATTATGGTATTGAAGGTGGAACTATGGTCAATATAGTAGTCTGATGTCGGTGTCTTTACTATCCAGATGCTCCAGAGATGCGTGTAGGGCCAGGGAGATGGCATCCTGCTCATTAGGAGGTCAGGATGATGTAATCTCTTGCCAAAAACCTCACCCTGGAACCCGCATGCTGTTGCACCTTGGTACAGTAACTGGAAGCCAGCCTCATGCATGATTGGGTGACCCTTGAGGGCCTGCCCAACTGCTTGTATCCCCAGACCAATCCTTCTTCTCCAGAGACACTTGCAGTAAGCTCCAGGTGATTAGCCTTCAAGTGCTGGAGCCGCCAGGCACTACAGAAAGCCCGTTGACCTTGGCCTGAGATAAATGAGGTTGACCCTCGAGACAATGGGCTTCAGACCCGTTGGGTTTGTTATGGCAGGGCTTACATGCCATAACAGGCTACAAAACGAAGACAGGCTGCATAGTTAACAACAGTGCATCCCTTCCTGATGAACTTGATGCATTCTATGCATGTTTTGAACAGAAGGGAAGTGGATTGTCACCACCCACCCTGACAGTCTCCAATGCAGCTGAACCTGTGATCACCGTTGAGGATGTAAGATCAGTCTTCCGGAGAGTAAACATGAAGAAAGCACCTGGCCCAGATGGTGTCCCTGGCCATGTGCTCAGATCTTGTGCTGATCAGCTGGCAGAAGTATTTGCTGACATATTTAACCTCTCCCTGCTTCAAGCTCAGGTTCCGACCTGTTTTAAGAAGACCACTATCATCCCGGTACCGAAGAAAAGCAAGGTAACATGCCTTAATGACTCTGACCAGTGACTCTGACCAGTGACTCTGACATCCACCATCATGAAGTGCTTTGAGAGGCTGGTCATGGCACGCATCAACTCCAGCCTCCCAGACAATCTTGACCCACTGCAATTCGCCTATTGCTGAAACAGGTCTACAGTGGACACCATCTCCCTGGCCCTACACTCAGCTCTGGCACATCTGGACAGTAAAGATACCTACATTAGACTATTGTTTATTGACTACAGCTCAGCCTTCAATACAATAATCCCAAGTAAGCTTGTCACCAAACTCTGAGACCTAGGACTCAACACCTCCCTCTGTAATTGGATCCTTGACTTTCTAACAAACAGACCGCAATTAGTGAGGATAGGCAGAAACACGTCCGTCACGATTATTCTCAACACTGGTGTCCCACAAGGCTGTGTCCTCAGCCCTCTACTCTACTCCCTATACACTCACAACTGTGTGGCCAGATTCTGCTCTAACTCCATCTACAAGTTTGCAGATGATACCACCGTTATAGGCCATATCTCAAACAACGATGAGTTGAGTACAGGAAGGAGATAGAGAGCTTAGTGGAATGGTGTCATGACAACAACCTTTCCCTCAATGTCAACAAAGCATAAGAGCTGGTCATTGACTTCAGGAAAGGGGGCAGTGTACATGCACCTGTCTACATCAATGGTGCTAAGGTCAAGAGGGTTGAGAGTTTCAAGTGCCTGGGAGTGAACATCACCAACAGCCTGTCCTGGTCAAGTCAAGTAGAAGACACGGCCAAGAAAGCTCACCAGCACCTCTACTGCCTCAGGAGGCTAAAGAAATTTGGTTTGTCCCCTTTGACTCTCACCAACTTTTACAGATGCACCATAGAAAGCATCCTATCTGGATGTATCACAGCTTGGTATGGCAACTGCTCTGCCCAGGACCGCAAGAAACTGCAGAGAATTGTGAACACAGCCCAGCGCATCACGGACACCAGCCTCCCCTTCTTGGACTCTGTCTTTACCTCTCGTTGTCTTGGTGAAGCAGCCAGAATATTCAAAGACCCCACCCACCCAGGTCATTCCCTCTTCTCTCCTATTCCATTGGGTAGAAGATACAGGAGCCTGAAGGCACGTACCACCAGACTTAAGGACAGCTTCTACCCCATTGTGATAAGACTATTGAACAGTTCCCTTATACAATGAGACGGACTATGACCTCATGATCTACCTTGTTGTGACCTTGCACCTTATTGTACTGCACTTTCTCTGTAGCTGTGACACTTTACTCTGTACTGTTATTGTTTTTACCTGTACTACGTCAATGGACTGTGTACTAACTCAATGTAACTGCACTGTGTAATGAATTGACCTGTTCAATCAGTATGCAAGACAAGTTTTTCACTGTACCTCGGTACAAGTGACAATAATAAACCAATACCAATACCAATACCCTGGTGCTGAGGCTGAAGTGCATTGTGGGAGCTCAGAGGCACAAGATGAGACTTCCCTCTCCAACCAGAGGCAGGCAATGCAATCACCCTCCCAATGGATGCTGACAGACCCTCTCCTCAAACACAAGCTCCACTGAATACCTGCCTCATTTCCTGTTGACTGATTGGGCCCCAATTTTTGTGTATTGGCTGAGCAGCCTACAACATGAGGACAAAAGGGGGAAACTTCACATTTGTCACAAATGTCAGATCCTGTGATAAATGGGCAGTGGTGGAAGGGTGGGTGTAAACCCTGGAACACAGCTCCATATCCAAGATCCTGGTTGGTACTGAGCTGAGAAACCCCAAGTTTTTGATCCTTCCAAGCCAGGGAGTCACTACCTGTGCAACAGAGTTGGTAACGCTTGAAACCTTGCACCTTATTGTCTACCTGTAATGCACTTCCCTGTAGCTGTGACACTTCACTCTGTATTCTGTTATTGTTTTTATATTGTACTACCTCAATGCACTGTGTAACTAATTGATCTGTACAAACGGTATGGAAGACAAGTTTTTCACTGTACCTCAGTGCAAGTGACAATAAAAAATCAATACCAGGATCCACGACGGTTCCCCCACCCCACCCCCACCACCATCCCCCCACTCCTTCACCTTGCCCCCCCCACCTCACGCTGACCCTGCAGGTTCAGTCATGCCATTGGAGGGGTCACAGGACAAGGTCTGAGTAACTGACTGCCCTCCCACACCACCGATGTTCCTGCAGCAACTAACATACTGCTGGAGGGACTCCACGGATTGAGCAGCATCTTTGGAGGCAGAGGGATGGTCCATCTCTGTAGATAGGGGCTGTCCATTTCCCTTCACAGATGCTGCCTGACCCACTGAGTTTCTCCAGCAGTTTGCTTTATGCTCCAGATTCCAGCATTTGAATTCTCTCTTGTGTCCCTGATGTTCCTGTGATCATCTGCTGGCGTATTGAGTCAGCTGGTCTCTGCCACACCAATGGTTGGAGGTCTACAGTCAACAGTTGAGAAGAAAGCAGCCATCTCGGGTTCCTGCCCCAACCCATGCCCAAATATCCAGCCCTCACTTTCCATGGGAAATTGAATGGACAGGACTTGACTGTGACCATCCACACATTGAGGAGAAGCCAGGAGTCAATCAGAGAAAAGTAACCTCCATTTACTGAGTGGATTTGCAAAAGCTGTATTGTTCCCCATTAACAATGGCTGGCAACAATCTGGGTGTATGGTGCCTTGGAACAAAGGCAGAGAGATGAATTGACGTAGTTCACCCATGATCCTGTTGAATGGCCCGGAGAGGTTCAATAACCTCTACCTTTCTCTTTGTTCCTTCCACACTGAAAGCTGATGAGGTGACAAGCTCCTGAGATCTTGTATCAAAACAGTCACTAATGCTCTGTAAATGCAGTGTTCCCAGCTCCAAGGTTGAAAACTTCACCCTACCTCTCAAAATCAGCTGAGTTTCAAGAAAAGAAATTGGGCTATAATTTTTCCCTCACCTTATTTTTTTGTTATCGTATTTCCAATCTGTTTTCGTGAGCTCCGCAGTGTATTAGTGAGGCCAGCTGCTTTCTTTCTGTGCTTCTCATCTGGAATCGATTTAAGGCCTTTGAACTAAAAATCTAATTTTGTAGATCGTTTCCAGTCCAAAACAGATTAGCAGACGAACAGCTGGCCAGTGTGGTTCACTCAGCTCCCGGTGCAGAATGGGATCACATTCAGTACCACCCCCACAGCAATTAACCCCCTCCAACCTAACCTGCAATTACTAGTTATTGGGGCCTAATTAATTAGTGTTATGAGATACATAGCGGAATAGGGCAGCACCAGTGACAGCTTGTATGAAACACACAAGAAATAGCTTAGCTATACACACCGTGCTGTGAACATTAAGTGCTTTAGATCAGTCCTGTGGGCTCAGGAAGGTGTGAAGTGACCTGTAGTGCGACTGCTTGTATTAAAGTACAATGTGAGCCATAGAAATATTTACACTAATCCTACACTAATCCTACACTTTATTCTCCCCACATTGCCATCAACTCCCCCCAGATTCCACCACTCACCTACACACTGGAGGTGAAATGCAGCAGCCAATTAACCTACCAACCTGCACGCCTTTGGGATGTAGGAGGAAAGTGGAGCACCCGGAGGAAAGCCACACAGCCACAGGGAGTCTGTGCAAACTCCACACAGACAGCCCCCGAGGTCAGGATTGAACCTGAGTCACTGAGGCTGTGAGGCACTGGCTTTACCCGCTGCACCACTGTGCCACCCTTTACCTTGTGTATTTACCTTGTGCTTTGTTGTTGGGAGAGGTCGCAGCTACAGAGAAACAACCCTCATTGAACACCGACCAGTTCACTCAGATGAGGGCAGAGTCAATTTAGGGAGAGTTCTGTGGAATCTTCCCTCTCACTGATGGAACATTTTTTGACAGCTCCAAGACCATTTAATATTAATTTCTTAAAATGTTTTGTGTTGCAAACAGCAAGCGTTTTGGCCTGTAAGCTTTTTGCTCTAATCATCAACTCAAGTTCGAACCAACTTAACATTATTACCATTTATATTTTGCACATATTTATATAGCCAATAAACAATGTTCCCTAAGCCACTTGGTAAAATGTGTGTTTAAAATCCTGTGAACTTCCCACTACGGATGCATATTTGTGGATAATACTTCCTGTAAAAAGTTAATGAGCTTTTAATATATTTAAAGAAATGCATAAGAGGCGACCAAGTGAAAAAGAGGATGCTCTGGTACTGAGGGGAGGTACACCTGGAGCCCAGACAGGGAGGAACATACAACACACAGCTACAGCAGGGTACCACATAAAGCCGCCAGTGGGATTTTGCTGTGTGTAAATGCGTTGCCTGGTTTGCCACATTACAGAAGTCACTAAGGTCCATTGGCTCCAAGTACTTTGTGGTATTGTGAAATGTAGATATAAGTACAATCTTCACACCTGACTTGTAAGTGAATGTGACTGTGTGGTTTGCTGCAGGCTGAGATATCAGTGGCCTCCCACAGCAACACGGGACAGGGAGCAGCACTGCATCAGGCTGCTGTGGTGTCCAGGGCCAACAGAGATGGGAAAACTGCTGGCTTAAAGATTAAACAAGTGCTCTCCTGCAGCTGATCCCACATTCACTCCATCAGGCAACCTCAGTGCACCAAGGATGACCAGAAGGGTCCAGGAATGAGGGACACAGAGACGGAGGGTCCGGGAATGAGAGACATGGAGACAGAGGGTCTGTGGATGAGGGACATGGGGTTGGAGGGTCTGGGAATGAATTAACAGGGGTCCAGAGGGTCTGAGAATGAGGAATGTGACTGGCTGCCTTTACTTGTTGCCAAGGGCGAAGGGAGTGGGCTGTATTAGTTTGTCAGCAGGTTTACGAGGAGACGGGTGCGCTAGAAGAGAGGTAAGTTGTATCAGGACATTGGACGACAGCGGTGAGTCACATGACATTGGTGTGAGGCAGAGGACATTGGCGTGAAGTAGCCGGGACTTATCGGTGAGGTTGGGAGCTCTGGGAGAAGCAGGAGGGAGGTCATTGGGTGAAGCAGGAGGACATTGATCGTGAGGTTGAGGACATTTGTGGTGAGACAGGGTGGCATTTGTTGTGAGGCATGGATCGAGGCAGGAGCATTAGTGGGGTCATGGAGGCTGGTAGGGGTGAGGCAGGGGCCCAGGGATTGACAAAAGGCATTAGCTTGTGACCGGCATTAGGGGTGAGGCGGGGGCATTGGAGATGAGGCAAGGCATATTGGAGTAAAGGTGACTCATTGGTGGTGAAGCAGAGACAATAGTGTTGGGGTGGGGTGCTGCAGACATTAGTGGTGGAGAACAGGAACAGGAGGGCAGGAGCATCAACACCCCCAGCCCATGCTGACCTGGAGCAGGTTTGTGAAGCTGGCTTCTGATTGGCCAGGAGCCTCACCCTATAAACAAGGAGCACCTCAGAGATAACTTGACAGGCCTTGTCCAATCAGAGATTAAAGACCTTGTGAAACTTTAACATTCATTGGCATTGGAAGTAATAAATATAACATTTGTTAAATTACTAAAAAAGAATAGTCAAGCAATTAAATGCAATTATTAAAACAATGTCAATGACCTGCAGTTTATCCATCTCTCTCTCTCTCTCTTACACACACACACACACACACACACACACACACACACACACACACACACACACACACACACACACACAGCCATTCTTCTACACAAAAGCAAATGGGGGCCACTGAGCCTGCGGCAGGTCTAACACGGCACAGATGTGTGAGCCGATTTCCCAGTGTCAACTCTGGAGGGTCAAGGAATTGTCTTCATGAGTTGTCTTCTGTCAGAGGGCAGGGGTGTGAAAGTAGCAGGGACACCTGCAGAAGTCAGGCACTACCTGGCTGATGTCAATGACCCTCAGATGTGACTAGATTGTCAGTGTGATCTTCCCAAGGAAAGATCTGCTCGGGCCTGGATGACATCCTCATGTCTCTGGAGTGGGTTTTAGATTCACATTCCTCCCTCCCAGACCACCTTACTGAGACATGGCATCTTTCAGATCCCTGCTTCCCAACCTGAGGGGTGGAGTGACGGGAGTTGGAGGACACCAGAGTAGGTCCCCATGAGGATCAGTGTGGTTATCTTTATGTGGAGACACAGGAGGTGGATGAGGTCTTAAATGAATACTTCCTGTCTGCATTTACCATGGAGAAGGTCATGGAAGCTAGTGAGTTCGGAGAAGAACACAATATTATCCTGAAATATGTACAGTTGACATTTTGGGTCTCAACCCAAAACATCGACTGTCCATTTCCCTCCATAGCTGCTGCCTTACCCGCTGAGTTCCTCCAGCTCCTTTGTATGTACATCCAGATTTCCAGTATCTCCAGTCTCTTGTGTCTCCATTATCCTGAAACATACATTATCCTGAAAGAGGTATTGGAGGTCTTGAAACACATAAAGGTGGATAAATCCCTGGGGTCTGACAGAGGGTCCCTGAAGATTCAAGAATGTTGAGTCAATTTGGTAAGGAAGTTCACAAAAAAATGTAAAAAGAAATAAAAATACAGTATATTTGGCACATCAGCAGTCTGGGACATGATTGTGCCAGTGATCCCAGGACAGCCCATGATGTCATCAGATGTTCAGTTGGGGTAGGGTTGTGTATTTTACAGAGAGTAAACAAGTCAGGGTTTCACTCAGAAAGATTGGGAGCCATTGGTTGACAACAGCTCCAAAAAATCCCACCACCCATCGCTGGTGCTGAACAAGATGTTTCCTTTTGTTTTAGTTATGAGGAAAGACTGGATAGGCTGGGTTTGTTTTCCCTGGAGCTGAGGAGGCTGAGAGAAGACTGATTGATATGTACAAAATTATGAGAAGTATGGATAGGGTACATAGTAAGAAACTTTTCCTCATGGCAGAGGTGTCTAAGGCCAGGGGGCATAGGTTTAAGGTGAGAAGTAGAGGTTTAGAGTGATCTGTGGAAGAATTTTTTCACCCAGAGGGTGGTTGAGTCTGGAATTCACTGCCTGAGAAGATAGTGGAGGCAGAGACTCACACAATGTTTAAGAATCACCTGGAAGAGCATTTGAATCACCAAGGCATAAAAAGCTATAGACCAAGTACCAGTAAATGGGATTAGAATAGATGGGAACTTGATGGTCAGCATAGACATGGTGGGCCAAAGGGCCTACTTCTGTGCTGGAGGACTCCATGGTTCTCTGACTATTTGTCGCCCACATACAGGAGTTAATTTGCACCTGGCTTCTCCTGTACGTACTGAGATATCAGTAGATACCAATCAAATGGCTTCTCTTTCAGGCTGTGAGTGATAGAGGGCCCAGCCTATCCTCCTTCATGTGGGAAGTGAGGTCAGGGTATTTGGAGGGAGGTAAGAGCAGGAACCCTAGCTCACTACTTTCTTCTCAGCAGTTTTTGGGATCCAGCAGCGAAAGACTAAAAAGTTCACAACAAAGGAGAAAATTGATGTTGAGAGAAAACTTGTGTCTAATATAAAAACAAACAGGAAGAGTTTCTGTGGATAAGTAAATAGGAAGAAGGGGCTAAGGCAGATGTGGGACCTTGTTCTCTTAAGGCTGGTAAATTAGTAACAGGAAACAAGAAATGGCAGACGTGTTAAATCAGGTTTTGCATCAGTCTTCACCATGGAGGACACTGCAAATATCCCTAAGGTAACAGATGGGATAATTTCAATTAACAGGGAGGAATGTGTAAAAATCCCAATCACAAGGGATAGAGTATTGGAGAAGGTCACAGAGCTAAAAGGGGACAAATCACCAGGACCCAATGGTCTGTGCCTAAGAGTTTTAAAGGAAGTGACTGCAAAGATAGTGGATCCATTGGCTGAAATCTTTTAAAACTCACTAAACACCAGGAGGGTACCAGAAGATTGGAAAACAGTCAATGTGATCAGCTTGCTCAAAAAGGGAGGAAGACAGAGTCAGGGAACTATAGGACAGTTACTTTAACATCTATTGCTGGCAAGGTGCTGGAGTCAATAAGCAAAGAGGAAATAACTAATCTTTCAGGAAGGCTGAATATAATCAAACCTAATCAACATGAAAAATAAATCATGTTTGACAAATTTGCTTGAATTCTTTGAGGATGTGGCAGGAAGAGTTGACAGAGGGGGACCTGGAGGTGTAGTGTATTTAGATTTCTAAATGGCATTTGACAAGGTGCCACATAAGAGGCAGGTGCATAAATGAAGACCCCAAAGTATTGGAGGAAGTGTGTTAGCATGAATTGAAAACTGGCTGTCACATAGAAAACAAAGTTGGAATAAATGGGTCCTTTTCAGACTGGAGGGATGGAACTAGTGGAGTACCCAGGAATCAGTTCTTGGCTCTCAATTGTTCACTATTTACATTAGTGATGTGGAGGAGGGAACAAAATGTAAGATTTCCAAGTTTGCCAATGATACAAAGACAAGTGGAAGACACCTGTGGAGGCAAATGGACAGTCAACATTTCGGGTCCAGATGAAGATGCTGCCTGACCCAGCAGTTTGTTGTTCACACCACCACCTGGAAGTTGCCCTCCAAGCCACACACCATTCTGATTTGGAAGTATATCGTCATTCCTTCATCGTCACTGGGTCCTGGAACTCCCTCCCTAACAGCACTGTGGGTAAACTCATACCTCAAGGACTGCAGCAGTTCAAGAGGGCAGCTCACCACCACCTTCTCAAGGGTAACTAAATGCTGGCTAAGCCTACAAAGCCCACATGCCTTAAATAGATAAAAAGATGTGCCTGCAACAATGGATTGTATGGTAAAGTACCCCACACACCTTGATAACATAACCCAAAGGAGAAAGAGGAGCATAAAGTAATTGTTTGAGCAAAAGAAGTCTCAGGGAATGATCTGCAGCAAGAAAGCAGCAAGGTCTTCATGGGTACTACAAGATCCTGATAAAGCAATTCTTGGCAGCATGGTGTACCAATCTCACACTCTGTGTAGAGTCCAGAATTATCATTCCATCCTCAGACACTCCCAGAAAAAGGATTCAACACTCAAAACCACTTAGCATTCTTTGCAAAGGCAGGCCTGAGTCTGGTTCTGGCCAAGGGCAACAGGCAACTGGAAGACCCCAGCCAAGAGCAACTCATTGGATCCAAGGTCAAAATCACTGTCAAGATATCAAAACCATTGTTGATTCATCATCAAAATATTCACACCTTGGACTACCCTACACTCTACCATTGTTCACTCTACCATATTCATAATCACCACTGTTCTGGGTGATTATGAATACCTCTTTGTACCTTTGTCACCCTGGTATCTGGTTCTAATTATTTTTCCTTCTTTCATTTATACTAGGTAGCTGAATAAATATTTAATCTATATCCTGTTCTTGTAGCCTCTAATAGTGCTTATTTGCTTAAACGCCTAGATAAACAGTTCAATGTTTCCTGCTTTAAAATCATTTATCACAATATTTCTCCTCATTTATACTGATATAACATTAAATATTCTGTGTGTTTCTGTTGGTACATATGTTTGTACTTTACAGCAATCATACATATGAACATGCTCCAAAATGAGAGTAGAGGTTAACATTTAACTCTTACCCTTTGGACTTTGGAAGAGCAGGAGAGATTATACAATGCTTTTCTTTTTTGAAAAACTCTCTGAACAATAGACAATATAAATCAGGTGAAAAACACGATGATGCTGGAGGAAGTCAGCAGGCCAGGCAGCATCCGTGGAGAAAAGCAGGTGGTCAACATTTCAGGTCAGGACCCCTTCTTCAGAACTGAAGATAGGAAAAAGGGAAGCCCGATATATAGGAGGGAAAAGCAGAGCAGTGATAGGTGGACAAAAGAGGGGAGGTGGGGTGGACACAAGGTAGTGATAGGTAGATGCAGGTAAGAGGTAGTGATAGGCAGGTGCGGGGGAGGAGGGGAGAGCAGATCCACTGGGGGATGGGTCAAAGGTAAGGAGAGGAAAAAAAGGATTAGAAAAAAGAGAGATAGGCTAGGAAAGGCATGGTTGGGGGGATGTGGGAGGGGGAAGGGGGTAAGGGGGTAAGGGGGTGGGGCTTACTTAAAGTGGGAGAATTCAATGTTCATGCCGTTAGGTTGCAAGGTTCCAAGATGGAAAATGAGGTGCTGTTCATCCAGTTTGCGCTTGGAATTCTCCTGGCAGTGGAGGAGGCCGAGGACTGTCATATCTGTGATAGTGTGGGAAGGGGAGTTGAAGTGAATGGCAATTATTGACAATTCCTTTCTCTCTCAGATGTTGCCTGGCTTGTTGAGTTCTTCCAGCAGTTTGTTTCTTACTCCAGATCTTAGCATCTGTGGTCTCTCGTGTCTCCATCTTAGCATCTTTTATATAGCAAGCCAATCCACAGAGTGCTTTCAATAATCAAGGTGCTGATGTGCTGTCAAGCTCCACTCACTCAACAATAACCTGCTCTCAGACCTCAGTTACACTTTGATACAAATATAAACAAAATAGTTGGATTCCAGAGCCAACATGAGTGTGATAGCCTTTAACGTTGAGCATTTGACTGACCATGGCATCATAGAGTCCTAATAAATCTAACATCAGTGAGAACTGGTTTGAAAAAACTGGAGTTACAAATAGGGAATTGGAAGAAGATTCATTAGACACCTTCCTTCCATCGGAAGATCGGAGGTGGAGAATCTTTATGTATGATTGCTCAATGTTCGATCCATTCACAATTTCTCAGAATACCTGTGTCTCCCCATGTACCAAGCATTCAGGCTTGAGCTGATGCAGTAAGTAATATCGTCAGCCCACAAGTGCCAGACAATGGTCACCTCCAACAGAGAGCTTTATTTATCCAACTTTCCCTTGATGTTCTGTGACATTGCCGTCACCATTGCCAAGTCCCTGAGCACCATTATCCTAGAGTCATCATTCACCAGTAACTCAACAGGACAGCCCCGTAAATACTGTGGCTACAAAAGCAGGCCAAGCATGATGGAGAAGCAAGAATTGAGAAAGGTGTGAGTAGACCATTCAACTTCAACCCAACCACACACCCCTGACCCTGTCATATCCACTCGATTTAAGAGCAACTTCTGCATTCAAGGATAGGGAATACCAAGGCACACCAGCCATGCCTCTCCACTGCCAGTTTGCTCTTGGTGTTGCTTTGTATCACCTTCCCTTCAAGAGACAGTGGGTTGGTGAGTGTGGTGCACCCGTTGGAGTGAGCTGACTAATGTGGTGCAGTTGTTAGTAAGGTGAGAAAGCAATGTGAGATCAACAGCAGGAGTGAGAGCCTGAGGGTTTGGAGGGATGAGTCAATGTTGGGTCCCAGCTTTGATGGAGGGAGATGGTTGGCAGCTGAGTGAAGGAAGGAAGTTGCATCAATCAGACACTGAGGTTGGTGGAGCTGATGATGGAATATGGCAGTCGAAGAATTGTTCATTTCTCAACTCACATCAGAATGAATACTTTACTAAACATTAGCCACCAAGATTGTGATGTACACAATGATATCACTAGTGAGGTTGTGGTGTATACGGTGATGTCACACCAAGGTTGGGGTGTACACAGTGAGATCATGAGTGAGGTTGGTGTGTACACAGTGACATCACCGGTGTGGTTGGAGTATGACATAACCAATGAGGTTGGGGTGTACACAGTGACATCACCAGTGAAGTCAAGGTGTAAACAGTGATGTCACCAGTGAGGTTGGGATGTACACAGTGACATCACCAATGAAGGTGGTTGTGGTGTACAGGATGACATCACCACTGAGGTTGGAGTGTACAAGGTGACATCACTGCCCTTTCCTTCCTTGGTGTGTGTATGTGACCTTCCCACCATCTGACAACAGAGATCCTCTCCTCTCTTATCTTTGTCTATGTCTCCTGTTTGAACCCAGGAACACTTCTCTCACCTCCATCCTGTACACCTTCTTGCCAAGTGCAACAAGCCTGAGAACAACTTTGCCCACAAAGACCTCTCCTTTAAGAGATGCAGGCTGCCTTTAAATGTCTTGAAACTGTTCTGGTCCGCAAGCTGAGCCTTGTCTGATCTGCTTGGCAAATGGCAGCCTGGCTAGCAACTGCCGGTTGCTGACGTTATAGTAACCAGCTGTCAGCAGGAATTTCATGCACCATCTGCCCGGTTGTCTGGGCACAGTGCACAGTACATCGCAGCCCCTGTACTGATCTCTGGTCCATCCCATCCACTTGTTGAATTATGCAGCACAGAAATGTAATGTGGCCCAGTGTCTGCACCAACCTCTGAAAGCCCAGAGAATTCATGGCAGTCCCTTCCCCTTTCCCACAGCCTGACGGGTTGTAAAGTATGCTTCCAATTCTCCTTTGATTTCCAATCATAACAACTCCCTACTTACAAAGAAATCTCTCTCACTTCGGTTCTTTGGCCAGTTATTTCCATCTGGGATCCTTATATTATCGATCTTCCAGCCACTGAAAGCCTCTCCTTCACGATGTTATTGGAACCATTCATCTCCTTATCCCTGCCATGAGATTGGTGTCCCCATCATGCAGCTTTGAATCATGCGTCACTGGACCAGGTTCCAGACTGTGCCCAGTTCACTGATCCCAGTTCTGGCAGTCATTAGAGCCAAGAACTGGCCTCAGTATCCACAGGGAGGAAGGGATTCTGACCAAAGGTGTCTAAGCCATGCCTGTAAAGGCTTGATGTTTCAAGAGGAGAAGAATGAGGCTGGTGCAAAAGTAACTCTTGGACTGGAGTGGCCCATCAATCTCATAGGACCATTTGGCCATTGGTGAGATTGCCCCTGTTCTTCATTCAGCCCTATTTACTGTCATCCTTTGAGTGAAGTGTCTCTGGATCTAATTCCTTTGATGTTCTTACACTGATTCTGAGATGGCGACATGTTCTCGATTTCACATCGTTGCTTCTCCTTTTAGTCAAACCTTTTATCATGTAGCCATATTAATTTTCCATCCCTCTATCCTCAGTATTTAAGGCAATCCAAACAATTTCATTAAACTGTCTTGGTTTATTCCAGTTGCTTCTGGTATTATTCCTGTGTATCCATTCTATCTCCACTCCAAGGACAGCTATCCTCCCCAAGGTGTGGTGTTCTGAAATCAACACCTTACTCCAGGTAGAGTCATAGAATATAGAACCATACAGCACAGGAACAGGCCCTTCGGCCCACCATGTCTGTGCCAACCATGATGCCAAATTAAACTACACGTCTGCTTGCACATGATCCACATCTCTCTATCCCCTCCCTGTTCATGCGCCTGTCTAAGTACCTCTTAAAATGTTGCTTTAGTATTTGCTTCCAGCACCTCCCATGGCAGCATGTTCCAGGCACCTAGCACTGTCTCTGTAAAAAAACTTGGCTCACACATCTCCTTTAAACTTTCCCCTTCTAACTTTAAACCTATGCCCTCCAGTATTTGACATATCCACCCTGTAAAAAATACTCTGACTATCTACCCTATCTATTCCTCTCATAATTTTATATCCCTCTGTCAAATCAACCCTCAGCCCCCGATGCTACAGACAATACGATCCAAGTTTGTACAACCTCTCCTCATAGCTAATACACTCCAGTTGAAACAGCATCCTGGTTAAACTCATCTGTACCCTCTCCAAATCCTTCACATCCTTCCAGCAATGGGGTGACAAGAACTTCACACAATACTCCAAGTGTGGCCTGACTAAAATCTTATACAGCTGCAACAAGATCTGTCCATCCGAGGCTCTGTACTACTGGAAATATACATCCAGTTTCAAGTGTTGGAAGTTATGCTAACAGTCCATTAACCTTTGCTCACCTGGCCTGGTAACCCCTAACAATTATAGAGGGCATGGATTTACAAATCTGTGTGCTTCTCCACTGAGCTGGGTCAACCATTTTAGAATATTCCATTTTGTCCTGTTTGAACCTCACATTTGCCCACACCGAGATCTCTCTGCCACAGTTTTCTCACCTATTCTTGTGACTACCAGAATCATGACATTTAAAGGCAGGATCAATCCTGGCGCATGCCTATAATAAGCATGACTCCATGCCTATTATCCTGTTCAGTCTCCTACCTTCCAACTACAGGTGGAAACTCTCTAGTCTGGCACCCTTGGGATCTGACCAGTGCCGGACTACGGCAAATCTAGAGCACTGAAGTTGCCCCTGAGCAGGGGAACTGTTCCTCTTCAGCATGGTGACATTACTGTGGGAAATAGAAGCTGGAAGGTTCCAAGATCTGTTGAAGTAACCCGAAGTTTCCTTAAATTGGAAACACTGTCAGCTGAGATCACTAAGGTTGCTCTGGTAGGTTAATTTGCTGCAGTACAGATCTTAATTAATTTTAGATCTTAGCTTGATCTTAGTTAGAATGAGTTAATTAGCAGAGATCTGTACTACAGATTCAAACTGTGCCAGACCAGGGGAGTTTCCAGACCAGGGAATGCTGGACCAGAGAGTTTCCACCTGTAACTCCCAGCCCATGACATGAGATCTCTTCCAAGTCCATGGATTCCTGCTCTTGCTAATATTTTGTGCTGAAGCTTATCAAATATTTTCTGAAGGTCCTTATAAATAGCATTAAGAGACCTTTTCTCAAATTTAAACAAAATTAGTCACCCAACGTTCATTAACGCATCCCTGTTGTGTATGATTGGTTCAAAGTTCTTCAGAAATACTCGGACATTCCATCCATGGTGCCAGGGTTTGGGAGTTTGTTTATAATTGACTTTAAACTGACCTGGCTTCTCCCATCTCCCACTCCCCTTGCACAAGTGAGTAACATGAGCACAGTTAGAACATGGAGCATAGAACAGCCCTTCAGCCCACCATCTCTGTGCCGACCATGACGCCAATCCAAACTAATCTTATCTGCCTGCACGTGATCTTTGCCCCCCATTCCCTGCCTGTCCATGTGCCTGTCTAAATGCCTCTGAAATGCCTCTATCATATCTGCTTTCAACACCTTCCCGGCAGCACATTCCAGGCACCTGCCACTCTCTGCGTAAAAGACTTGCCGATCTAATGGTGCAGTTCTAAATTTGGAAGTCTGTAACTATGGTTCTGCTTTTTCCTGACTTACTGTGCCCTCAGACAAAAACTATCAGCCTTTGCAGGTTGTGTTTCTCCCACAGCGTATGCTGCCTGACCCAATGACCACCTCCAGCAGTTTCTGCTTACGTTTTAGCTTTTGGAGATTTACCTATCTGGAATCCCATTATTTTTTCCATTACTATAAGAGATAAAAGCAGGAGTAGACCATTTGGCCACTCACGACTGTTCCACCATTTAGAGTCATAGAGTTATACAGCACAGAAACAGGCCCTTCAGCCCAACTCGTCTATGCCAACCAAGATGCCTACCTGAGCTAGTCCCATTTACCTGCATCTGGCCTCTATTCCTTTAAACCTTTCCTATCCATGTATCTGTCCAAGCCTCTTTTAAGCATTATAATTGTACCTGCCCCTGCCGCTTCCTCTGGCAGCTTGTTTGGGTATCGAAGTCACTGAAGGGTCAGTGTCAGGGGTCATCAAGGGGTCCGGGTCTTTAAGGATTTAGGGTAGCTGAAGGCTCTGAGTTACCGAGGAGTCCAGTTCGTCGAGGGGTCCACGTCACGGAGGCTCCAGGTCACTGAGGGGTCAGTGTCACTGGGTCACTTCTCTCCTGTTTGCCTCTGATTGGTCCAAGCATGGGACTGGGTGAACACAAGAGTCTGGGCCCATTTCTGAGCAGATTTCTTCCACCTCAGTTCCCGTTGATCTTTTCATCGAGTCATAGAGTCATCCAACACAGAAGCAGGCCCTTCGGCCCAACTCGTCTATGCCAGCCAAGTTGTCTACCTGAGCTAGTCCCATTTGCCTGTGTTTGGCCCATATCCCTCTGAACCTTTCCCGTCCATGTACCTGTCCAAATGTCTTTTATGCATTGTAATTGTACCTGACCCTACCGCTTCCTCTGGCAGCTTGATCCGTACACTGACCACCCATTGTGTGAAAAACTTACCTCTCAGGTCCCCTTTAAACCTTTCCTCTCTCACCTTAAACCTGTGTCCTCTACGTTTAGACTCCCCTACCCTGGGAAAAAGACTGTGACCATCCACCTTATCTTTGTGAGGTCACCCTTCAGCCTTCTGCGCTCCTGGGAAAGCAGTCCCAGCCTATCGAACCTCTCCGTATAACTCAACCCCACCAGTCCCTGGAACATCTTTGTGAACCAGTCCTAATTACATCTTCCTAAGATCATGGCTAACCTTCCACTAGGGACATATTTTAGCTTACGTTAAGTACTGCAAACTCCTAATCTTGTTCCCTTTTAGGATTCACTTCCATTGCTGGTGTTCTGTCCGTTCCTTTGCTCTGGATTGAAATGGACTCGATTCAGAAGTCTGCTGTTTCCTTGTCAAAATTCCTTGAGTGCTATTCTGACTTGGCTGATCGAGTTAGCCTTCATCACTCTTTGTATCATCCTCTTTCAGATCTTCACTTGATGGAGGAGGAACTCGGCTGAGGGTTCAGTCCTGGGCAGTTCCTTAACATTCAGTTAAAAAAAACAGGCAACGAGTAGACCGCAGGGAGCCAGAGAGGAGATGATCAGGTAACTCCCCTGTCGATCCCCTGTGACCACAACACTGTAAATTACTAAGATTGATTTGATGCACATATGCCTTATGCACAATTTTTCCTGGACTGAAATGCAACTATAACTATCCCTAGGTTATTTTCATCGTTCCGGAATTCATATTAATTTCTTTTCCAAGGTGGAACTAGGAGATCGAGTGGTTTTGGATCTCAGGGGGTCCTGGAGAGGGTATAAGTTTCATTCCTTTAGCTGGTTTATAGCTTCCACCTGCCTATCAAAGCCACAGGTGACTCCCTGCCAGCAGTGAGGACTCTCCAAACCAGGGTATTGGGCACGAAGACCTATCTCAGACGTGTGCTGATGAAACCCACTGACCCCCAGGTTAGACATGTTGGCTGGAAACTATTTGACACAAGTCCAAAATAAAACCAGAACAATGCTGATCCCAGAGTGGAATAACATTGCATCCACCTCTAGGTGTCTTTGTGCCTGTCAACAAGTTTGACTCCTGACTTTTCAGCGAGATTTCACGCTCCCTTCCATGCTTAGGTAAAAATCACTGCCCCAAGTGACCACATCAGGAGCAAAATTCACTTCTAGCATTGATAAAGGGCAGTTCCCGTTCACTCACAGAATAATCAGCTTTTACTAACTCTATTCCCCTGACACTTCGAGGTTTTAAGGGACAGCGGTGTTCTTCGACCTCACTGTAACCTCCTGTGACTTCCCTGATTTGCCCAGGGAGTCAAGGTCACAGTTGTTCTCAGCTTCCCAGTCTCGGGACCATTCCTGACTGCGGCTGATCTCTGTCACATCCCACAGCTTGCATTAGGGAGCTCTCCCAAACTCCATATGGAAAGGAGACCACCTACTCTTCCTGCATCCACAGGAGCAGGCAGAGCAAGTCCAGGGACTTCCCTGCATTGCATTGGTCATTCCCCCACACCTACTCACTAGCCCCCCCAACACCCCCACACATTCCCTCTTGTTGTCCCTGTGCCCAAATAGAGATAACAGTTCCCCAGAAACCCCGCCAGCTCCCTGGGGTACACTGTGAAACAATGCTGCTGCCTCGCAATGGAGCTGCGTTGAGTGGTTCAAAGGCACACTTGATAATGAAGTACCCACACCTCACTGATCGCCAGTGTCACTGGACAACAGTCACCCTGTAACCTACACAGTGCACCATTCAGTGCACAGTACACTGTCTACACCTACCCAACGCACAATTAACATCTGTGGAGAGAGAAACACAGTTAACATTTCACTTTGGTGACCTCTCATTCAGAAACGTTTTGACCTAAAGGGTCGACTGTCTCACTCCACAGAGGCTGCCTGACCTGTTGAGTCTTTCCAGCATCTTCTTGTTTTATTTCAGATTTTCAGCATCTGTGGTTTTTTGCTTTTGTCTTGCTGTCTCTGTTTCTCTCACACTGGACCACTGTCCTGCTATTCCTCTAACTAACAACACCTCAAACTCAGTACCACAGTAATGTCAATGAGTTTCTTTATGTTGTTGTAAGCAAGGGGGGAGTAGGCAGGGGTAGGACTATAAACTAGCCCATGGGGTCCGAGTCCATAGTCCTCTGAAAGTGGCAACACCAGTCGATAGGGTGGTGAAGAAGGCACATGGCATGCTTGTCTTCATAAGTTGGGGCATAGAATATAACAGTTGGGACTTTATGTTGCAACTTTACTAAACACTGGTTAGACCACACTTGGAGTACTGTGTGCAGTTCCAATCAGCACATTATAGGAAGGATGCGATTGCACTGGAGAGAGTGCAGAGGACATTCGCAGGATGTTGCCTGTATTGGAGGACTTTAGATATGGGGAGAGATTGGATAGGCTGGGCTTATTCTCTCTGGAGTGAAGATGCTAAGTGGTGGCATGACAGAAGTGTATAAGATAATGAGAGGCATAGATAGGGTAGAGAGTCAGAATCTTTTTTTCCATGGTAGGAGTTTCAAAAACAAGAGGGCATGGGTTTAAGGTGAGAGGAAGGACTTTTAAAGGGGATCCGAGGGGAAAGTTTGTTACACAGACAGTGGTTGATACCTGGAGCTCGCTGCCAGAGGAAGTGGTGGAGTCAGATACAATCATTATGTTTAAGAGACCTTTAGACAGAAGTGGAATAGGCAAGGCACAGGGGGATACTGTCCTAATGTGGACAAATGGGACTAGTGTAGATGGGAAAAAGTTGGGATGGATATGGTGGGCTGAAGAGCCCTTTTCTGTGCTGTACGACTCTATGATTCTACGTTATGTTCACCAACCATGTCCTCTGACCCTGGTTACATGCGTCAATATTGTATCTCTCAGAATTCTCTGATAGTGTTAGTTTGAAATATTTCTTCCAGGTTTTCACACATCTCCCGCGAGCCCACATCTGTAGGTTATGGTGCTCATCTACTCACTGTCACCTCCAACATCTCTGGCCTGACCACCTGCAACAAGTTTGCTTCCCCTTCTCATGTCTCTCTTGTGTCTGTCCCGGGACAGGCACCATATCATTGCCTTTAAGAATCCCATCACATGTTCCACACACAGGACGAGTGGTTGAGACTTCTCGTACCACTTGAGCTCTGCACCACCTCCCACACAAGTACCGGAAACACTCAGCAGGTCAGGCAGCATCTACGGAGAGAGAAATACAGTTAACTTTGGTGACGTCTCATTCAGAAACATTTTGACCTAAAGGGTCCACTCTGTTCCCCTCTCCACAGATGCTGCCTCACCTGTTGAGAGTTTCCAGCATCTTCTGGTTTTATTTCAGATTTTCAGCATCTGCAATTTTTTACCTTTTACTTGCTGTTTCTCTCACACTGGACAACTGCCCTGCTACTCATCTAACTAACAACACCTCAAACTCAGCACCACAGTAATGTCAATGAGTTTCTTTATGCAGTTGCAAGCAAGGGGGGAGTAGGCAGGGGTAGGACCATAAAATAAGCATCATTTATTGAAAGGTCTAACTGTCAAACTGAACAGCAGTGTCTGGTACAATGTATCAAGGTGCACTTTCACTCGTATACACTACATGTGCATATGAACTCTGAACTCTGGCTCTGGAGCATGGAATATAAAAGTTGGGACATTATGTTGCAACTTTACTAAACACTGGTACTTGGAGTACTGTGTGCAGTTCTGGTCGCCACACTATAGGAAGGATGTAATTGCACTGGAGAAAGTACAGAGGAGATTCACTAAGATTTTGCCTGGATTGGAGAACTTTAGTTATGGGGAGAGATTGTTAAGCTCTGAACCCTGAACTGCTCTGAACTCTTACGTCCAGTCACTCCATAGGCAGACCCCAACTCTGTTCACCCCATTGACCCTGCTTTGGCCTACCAAACCTGAAAAGCTGTTTCAAAGATGGTTGAGGTTAGGAAACAGTGACCAGTCCCACATTAGATACCTAATATCTACTGCAGCAGGAACAAGTTGGTCCAAGGTGAACCAACCTTACCATGCCCATATCGGCATGTTCACCATCCTTATGGAATGGATATCACTTTTAACATGACTAGGCTTTCTTGTTTGCATCTGATGATGATTGTGTGGTTGATTTGAAAAGATCATAGAGTGCAGAAAGACCAAACTGCCCACAGGGCGGTGCGTGCTCCTCAGAAGAACTGTCTCACTCCCTTGCATTTGCCCATCCCCCTCCACAACTTGCTAATTCCAAACGCCTTTCAGTGAGTCTGTTTCCATCATTCTTTCAGGCAGCACTTCCTATTCATAATAACTCGGTGCTGCATTCCTGCTGGTGAGCCAGTGCAGGATCAGTGTACACGGCAGACTTTTCCAAAACAACCCATCCTGCCAAATTCAACAGGGGAAAACCCAGCAGGATCAAAATACAACTGGAAACACAGGGCTAGGAGTGGGAGCAGGTTGCGGGAGGGGTGAATGGCCCTTTGCCAGACAGACAGTCCTTGCAGCAGCAGGTTCCAGATTCCACTGAAGAGAGTAGAGCTCCTCTCTATCCACGGAGATTTCAAGTGAGACCAAGCTATCCCCAACACACCACCACACAACGTTCCTTCCCATTAGACCAGTGGCGGGAGAGGACTCTCACAAGGACCATGAACTTACTGCTAACTTTGAGGGGCTACAACCCTCGTCCAGTTCTTGACTGTTGACATCCTTGATTTGCATCGTCTCACCTTTGGGTCTTGAGCTCTGAGCTCCTCCCATGAACTTCTGCTTCTCCTCCTCTCTCCTCCTGTAAGACATACCTTCAGTCATTGAATCATCGAGAGATACAGCACAGGAACAGGCCCTTCGGCCCAGCAAGTCCACACTAACCATCAGCCACCCATTTACACTAATCCTACGTTAATCCCATTTTTTGTAGTTAAGTATTTGTTGTTGGTTTATCGTCATGGCATACATACCCAAGGTATAAATGCCATAAAAATAGCTTTTGCAGCAGCAGCACACTGCATTACAAACATAAATTACATAAACTTAAATTAACATAAATTATATATAATTTACATTGCAAAATAAACAAAAATAAACATAACAACATGAGTGCAAGTTGACAGAAATATAGTCCAAGATAGAATTAGGGGTCTTCCGGTCAGTTCAAGAAAAAGCAGTGGGGAAGAAGCTGTTATTGAACCTTGAGGTGTGGGTCTTCAGGCTCCTGTACCCCCTGCCTCATGGCATCAATGAGAAGAGGGCATGGACCAGATGGTGGGAGTCATTAATGATGGATGTCACCTTACTGAGACATCACCTGTTGTAGATGTCCTCGATGGCGGGGAGAGCTGTACCCATGGTGGAACTTGGGTCACTGGAGCTGTGAGGCAGTGACTTTACTAAATGTGTCAATATCTGTCCTACCACTTTAGCCAATCTTGCAGCCATTGGCCTGACTGACTCCTCTTGTGGGGCTGAGCTTTGTTGCTGACACTTCTGTGAAGCATCTTGGGATGTTTTCACTGTTTCAAAGACACTGAAAGTACAAGTCATTTTTGGTGGCAGGTTGAGCAACATTCAGAACAGAGTGGGAGGGAGACAAGGAGGAGGAAGATCTAGTGGTGGGACCAATGAATGGAGATGACCCAGTGGCGTCCCTTAGCCAAAGCAGAAAGACCTGGGAGTGACAGGGTGAGAGAAGAGCAGCTTCTACCTGGTGCTCCCTGTGTCTTCACACTACTAACGGAGATGTAGCCACCTTATCTTGAGCACCCGCTTCAAGACTGACAGATTGACAAGGGGAGGAGAGTTCAAAACCCTTCATCCCTGCCAAGGAAGTTCAGTGCACCAGCCCAAGGTTAATCCCTTCAAATGTTGGTGCTGAAGGTCCATTCATAAACACCTGTGGCAAATTTATAGGTTTGCTATGTGTTGTAGTCAGTGCTAGACTGGTTAGGAAGTGGCTTCCAACTGAAGCCTACATTCTTACAGAGTTTATAAGCAAGTAACAAGGGCCTAAAATAACAGTGGTTCACTGCAGAGCCAAGGTCAGAGCTCCTGGAGCTCACTCCAGGGCAGTTACAAACACATTCCAGACATTTTGCTTTGAACCGTTGGTTATTCCCATCAATACTCACATTGATTTTTCTTTCCTGCTTTGCTCTCTCAGTTTACTGACTCTTGCTTGGGGACAGACATCTCTCCACTCAGGCCCCATCCCTGCCACGTGATCTATTCACACTACTGGTATTGTCAAGGATGCCTGCCACCCTGGCCATTCCCTTTTCTCTCTTCTACCTTCTGGGAGAAGATACAGGAGCTTGAAAGCCCGGATGTCCAGACTGAAGAACAGCTTCTTCCCCACTGCTGTCAGACTTCTGAACCAATCACCTTTTTCGCATTCCCTTCCCAGTGGTGCTGCCACATTCTCGAACTCTTAATTCTCCCTCGCTTGGTCATCCACCTATCCGGGTGCATCATGGCTTGGTACAGAAACTGCTCTGCCCAAAACCACAAGAAATTGCAGAGTTGTGAATGCAGCTCAGAACATTGTGAAAACCAGCATCCTCTCCACTGACTCCATCTACACCTCCTGCTGCCTCGGGAAAGCAGCCAACATAATCAAAGGCCCCTCCCACCCCAGACAACACCAGGGGTACCACCTGAGGACCAATGACACATACTGACACCAGGGGTACCAGCAAGCAGGGAGGGGGACCTGGCTCTTCTGGAACCACTGGGTTGAGTAATGTGATGGAGTGGAGGGAAGGGGTTGTGGGTGTGAAGGCCAATTGTGGTGACACAGAGAACAGTCAAACACAACACAGGAACCAGGGAAAGAAGTAAATTCCTTCCAGAATGTAGTCCCTGTTGGTCACACAGGTATCCTCATGTCCATCCCTACCTACCCTGGGGACAGGAGGGTGGATTCCCTTAGCAGCCCACACCAGCAGCCCACTGAGACATCTCAGTGTGTTTAGCTAACAGGCAAGTGAATGGGGAAAGGTGAATTCTTTAAAAGCCACAAGACTGCTTTGCACATTTCCTTTGTACAGTACATTTAATTCGTAAATTGTTTGTGTTTTTAGTGAAGTTACCTTCCTGTGGGCAGGGCTGTCCTCACCACATCCATACCCTCCCAGCCAGTCAGACTAAGACTTCCACACAACATTGCTTCATATTATCCAAAGAATATGCTCGGCTTCCTGGTAATCCAGCCAATTATTCCCGCTTCCGATGGATCAGTGCTTCCACACAGCGTGTGGTGCAGTATTGACTGGGTCACAGGTTCAATGCCTGGTCTGGGCTCAACACAGTGTAGAGTTGTCTCCACATATCTCTGTCCTTGGAGATGAAGCTTCAGTCAGTGTTGGGTTGTGTGATAGGAGAGAGATAGAACATCTGTTTGAGTGGAGCTACAACCTTACGTTCAATGTCAACAAAACCAAGGAGCTAATTGTTGACTGCAAAAAGGGGAAGTCAGTTAACCATGTACCAGTTCTCATCAGTGGGTAGGAGGTGGAGAACACAGCTTCAAATTCCTAGGCATTAACATCTCAGATGACCAGTCCGGGGCCCAGCAAGTAGTTGCTATCATGAAGAAGGCACACCAGCTCCTCTACTTTCTTAGAAGCTTAAGGAGATTTGACATGTCACCAAACAAACAAACTTCTACAGATGCACTGTTGAAAGTATCCTGTCTCGCTGCATCACGGCAATTCCAACACATCCAACGCAAGAGGTAGCAGACAGTAGGGGACACAGCCCGGTCCATCACAGACACAGCCCTCCCACCATTGACAACATCTACAGGAGGCACTGCCTCAAGGTGGCAGCATTTATATCAAGGATCCCCACCATCCAGTTCATGCCCTCTCCTCATTGCTACTGTTAGGCAGGAGGTACAGAAGCCTGGAGTCCCACACCACCAGGTTCAGGAACAGCTACTTTCCTACAACCATCAGGTTCTTGAACCAACCAGTACAACACCAATCCTACCTGAGCAACAGAAAACTATGGGCCACCTCTTGCACTACCATGGGCTTGTCTCTGATTCTGTTTTTGTTTTTTGCACAAATGTCTTTTCACTGTCTTGTATAATTCATGCTATATGTGTTGTCTGTACCTATATGCCTTGGATGCTGCTGCAAGCAAGTTTTTCATTGCACAGGTACCTAACCATACGTACACATGACAATAAACTCAACTTGACCTGACTTGCTCTGATACCCTCTCCACTCAAGTAGCCTGAACATGCCCATGACCTGTGATCATTCATAAGGAATGGTTGGCTGGGCGACACCATGGGAACAGTGGTGCAAGACTACAACAGAGGTATCGTCTCTGAACAACCAGACCTGTGACTGTCTCCTCAGTCTAATTATATCCAGTGCCCTTAACAAACACGCCTCCCCGAGACATTGAGACAATAACCTCATTCACCTGACACCTACCACCTGTCCTTTGACCCCTGGCATAGTTATTTACCTATTTACGCCTTGCAATAACTGAATGTCCCCAATGCCCAGTGCCCATGGTCTCTGGATAATAGATCCAACATCTCCTCCTCGCTGATGATCAACACAGGTGCACCTCAAGGCTGCATGCTTAGCCCCATGTTCTGCTCTCTATACACACAAGACTGTGTGGCTAAGCACAGCTCCAATGCCATCTTCAAATTCACTATTGTTGTAGGTTGAATCACAGGTGGTGATAAGTCAGCTTACCAGAGCGAGATAGGACACTGGTTGAGTGGTGCCACAATAACAACCTTTCGTTCAACGTCAGCAAAACCAAAGAGCTGATTGTTGACTTCAGGAAGGAGAAGGAAAGTGAACATGCGCCAGCCTAAACTGGGGGATCGGCGGTGGAGAGAGTCAGCAGCTTTAAATTCCTGGGCATCAACATATCAGATGACCTGTCCTGGACCCAGCACATAGATGCAATCATAAGGAAAGCGTGCCAGCGTCTTTACTTTCTTAGGAGGTTAAAGAGGTTCGGCTTGTCACCGAACACTCTAACAAACTTCTACATATGTACTCTTGAAAGTATCCTGACTGGTTGCATCATGGTCTGGTAGGGCACTTTGAATGTGCAAGAATGTAAGAAGCTGCAGAGAGCAGTGGACTCTGCCCAATACATCACGGCGCATCCCTTCCCACCATTGGTAGTACCTATAGGAGGCGCTGCCTCAAGAAGGCAACATCCATCATCGAAGATCCCGACCATCTAGTCCATGCCATCTTCTCACAGCTACCATCAGGCAGGAGGTACAGAAGCCTGAAGTCCCACACCACCAGGTTCAAGAACAGCAACTTCCCTTTAACCTTTTGGTTCTTGACCAACTGGCACGACCCTGATCACTACAGTTTAACAACACTACGACCACTTTGATCACTTTGCACTAAAATGGACTTTGTGTTTTGTTTTTTCTAATTGTGTTCTTTCTTGCAAAAATTGTGTATAACATATATATAATTTATGGTTTTCTTGTGAATGCTGCTTAAGTGATGCTCTGTGCCCGTGATTCTGCTGCAAATAAGTTTTTCATTGCACCTGTGCATAACCAATAAAATCGACTGAGTTTGGATTCCATCCTTAACATCCCAAACATTCCCAATCCACCCAGGTTACAGGATACCCTACTCGCTGGTCTCCCCTTCACCACCTCCTCCCCGTGCCCCAAGGCTGCCCCAGATAGACCGCTCCCCCAACTTCCTGTTTAATACACCTCAACCTAGATCAGTACTGATGGACACAGACCCATCCCTCTGTATCTCGAATCCCCACAATTGCCCCATGTTTCTGTAGCTGTTTGCCCCCCTGTGAAGAACATAAGAAGCAGGAGTGGGGCACACCGTCCAGTCCTCTGAGCCTGCTCCACCATTTGTCAAGGTCATGTCTCATCTTCTACTTCAGCTCCATTCTCCTACACTCTCCCCACACCTCCTGATTCCCTGGATGCATAGATATCCCTGGATCTATCTCCTGTCCTGAATGAGCAATGCCTGACTCTCCACACTTCTCTGGGGCAGAGAACTCCAAAGGTTCACCACTCCCTGACTGAAGACATTTCTCCTCTCCTCAGCCGTGAACAGCCGACCCACATCCTCAAACTGTGCCACCTGGTCCTAGACTCCTGGGTCGGGGTAACATCCTCCTTACACTCAGCCTGTCGAGCCCCAAAAGAACTTTGTAAGATTTGTAAGTTACAATGACATCTCCTTTTGTTCTTCCAAACACAAGAGAGTACAGGCCCAGTCTACTCAATGTCTCCTCATACGGTAGTTTGGGGAATGCTTGACAGATGTCCTGACTACCTAACCCTGTTGTGGGGGGCGTGACTGAGGAACAGGTGTGTGGTCAGCCAAGAACGCACACAGCAGCTGCCTGTCCTGTACACCCAATTCTTGGAGCCACCATAATCTAGAGATCATCTGGAGACGGGACATCAGAAATGAATGCCCCTCTCATGATGTCTCTGCCCCAGCTTCTGTGTCATCTAGTAGAGCCTTCAGGTGTTCCACACTGGGCAGGAGCACTGGTGCACTGATTGCAATGACCACACTGTCCATGAGAGGTTGGTCATGGCACACATCAACTCTAGCCTACCAGACAATCTGGACCCATTGTAATACGCCTATCACCGAAACAAATCTACAGTGGATGCCATCTCCCCGGCCCTACACTCAGCTCTGGAGCATCTGGACAGTAAAGGCACCTACGTTAGACTATTGTTTATTGACTACAGCTCTGCCTTCAATACAATAATCCCAAGTAAGCTTGTCACCAAACTCCGAGACCTTGGACTCAACACCTCCCTCTGTAACTGGATCCTTGACTTTCTAACAAGCAGATCGCAATCAGTGAGGATAGGCAGCAATACCTCCGGCACAATTATTCTCAACAGTGGTGCCCCACAAGGCTGCGTCCTCAGCCCTCTGCTCTACTCCCTATACACTCATGACTGTGTGGCCAGATTCTTCTCTAACTCCATCTACAAGTTTGCAGATGATACCACCGTTGTAGGCGTATCTCAAACAGCGATGAGTCGGAGTACAGGAAGGAGATAGAGAGCTTCAACAACCTTTCCCTCAATGACAACAAAACAAAAGAGCTGGTCATTGACTTCAGGAAAGGGGGCGGTGTACATGCACCTGCGTACATCAATGGTGCTGAGGTCGAGAGGGTTGAGAGCTTCAAGTTCCTGGGAGTGAACATCACCAACAGCCTGTCCTGGTCAAATCACGTAGAAGCCAGGCCAAGAAAGCTCACCAGCGCCTCAACTTCCTCAGGAGGCTAAAGAAATTTGGTTTGTCCCCTTTGACTCTCACCAACTTTTACAGATGCACCATAGAAAGCATCCTATCTGGATGTATCACGGTTTAGTACAGCAACTGCTCTGCCCAGGACCGCAAGAAACTGCAGAGAGTTGTGGACACAGCCCAGCGCATTACAGACACCAGCCTCCCCTCCTTGGACTCTGTCTTTACCTCTCGTTGTCTTGGTGAAGCAGCCAGCATAATCAAAGACAACACCCACTCGGGACATTCTCTCTTCTCTCCTCTTCCATCGGGTAGAAGATACAGGAGCCTGAAGGCATGTACCATCAGACTTAAGGACAGCTTCTACCCCACTGTGATAAGACTATTGAACAGTTCCCTTCTACAATGAGATGGACTATGACCTCACGATCTACCTTGTTGTGACCTCGCACGTTGTTGCACTGCACTTTCTCTGTAGCTGTGACACTCTACTCTGTACTGTTATTGTTTTTACCTGTACTACATCAATGGACTGTGTACTAACTCAATGTAACTGCACTGTGTAATGAATTGACCTGTACGATCGGTTTGTAGGACAAGTTTTTCACTGTACTTCGGTACAAGTGACAATAATAAACCAATACCAATACCAATACCAAAATGGCTTCTAAAACCCACACAAAGCCTTGTTCTAAATTGGAGTTGTATTCCTCTGTACTCTGACGCCAAGTGTTCGGGGTCACTGAGGTGTTGAGGTCACTGAGGGCTTCAAGTCGTCGAGGGGTCTGGATCACTAAGTGGTTAGGGTGACTGAAGGCTCTGAGTTACTGAGGAGTCCAGTTCATTGAGGGGTCCACATCACAGAGGCTCCAGGTCACTGAAGGGTCAGTGTCACCGGGGTCCCGGGTCACTTCCCACCTGTTTGCTTCTGGTTGGTCCAAGCACTGGGAATGAGTGAACATAAGAGTCTGGGCCCGTTTATGAGCAGATTTCTTCCACCTCAGTTCCTGTTGATCTTTTCATTGAGTCAGAGTCATCCAACACAGAAACAGGCCCTTCGGCCCAACTCATCTTTGCCAACCAAGTTGTCTACCTGAGTTAGTTCCATTTTCCTGTGTTTGGCCCATATCCCTCTAAACCTTTCCTATCCATGCACCTGTCCAAATGTCTTTTAAACATTGTAATTGTACCCGCCTCTAACACTTCCTCAGGCTGCTTTTTCCATATACCCACCACCGTCTGCATGAAATGTTGCCTCTCAGGTCCCCTTTAAGCCTTCCCCTTCACCTTAAACCTGTGCTCTCTGGTTTTAGACTCCCCTACCCTGGGAAAAAGACTGGTGACTATGTACCTTATCTACACCTCTCATGGCTTTATAAACCTCTATAAGGTCACTTCTGAGCAGATTCCTTCCTCCTGTTCCTGCTGACCTGTTCTCCAGGGCAGACTGTAGAAAACACAGAGCCGACCTCCTCATCCCTCACCTGACAATTACCAGCCCCGCTGGACTGAGCGATGCTCTGTCTACCCCAGGACAACAGTTCCAGCTGTCACTGACACCAGCCAGGTCCCGGACAATGACCATGGACCAATGTCCACCACCACAGGCCCAGGGGAAGGGATATGTCTGAGACAGAGTGTCCCTCGAGAAGGAGTACACGATGATTATGGCCACCTTGGAGACTTTCTGAGACCATTGGACACCGCAACGTCTTGACTGTATTGCGAACAAAGATAACCATGTATTAATTTGATGCTTTGGTTGCATGTATATTGAATAAACTGAAGAACTTAGAGTATTGTACTGTGTGGAATTAACCATGTAATAAACTGTCTTTGGTGACAAAAATGTCCCAGGGGATGAGGTAATTAGGGGCCGAATGTCCGCTCCACCGTAACCGCTGTTGTCCTCCTGCGGAATCAGAATCAGATGTATTATCACTGACTTAGATGACGTGAAATGTGTTGCTTTGCGGCAGCAGTAGACTGCTGCATCATTCTGATGGAAAGGTGACAGGATGGGTGGAGTTGCCCACCAGTCCCCACATGCAGTTCCAGTGATGCTCAGACCTGAAATCCCTGGGGCTAAATGATTGGTGGAAATACCTGAAAATAAAAAAAACCATGAAAATAGCGGATAGAAGAATTGTTAGACTCAGATGAGGAATAGTTCTTGAAGTCAACGTCAAATGACACAAGAGTTGCCAGGAACTCCCAATTTTCCTTTGATCCACATTGCCCCTAAGTGATCTTTTGTTTAAAATTCTTCAAATCATGTTGAGTAGAGTATATTGTCACATGCACAGGTATGGAGAGATACGGTGAAGTCTTCTTCCCCTTGTCACCTGTTGCTGTGCTGAAGTATTGCCCACTCAGGAAGATAATGATCGACTGCTGGATTTACCCAACTCCATGCCATGGAAGGTATGATTTACCTGGGGCAGCGGGTGATTCCGAGTGCTATTGTGCTGCTTGGAGGGTCACTTGGTCACCTGTGTTGGAACTTTGGTTTCAGCAAGCAGTAATTATGGCTGACTGTCACAGAAAGAGTGGTATCCGCACAACCCAGTGCTCCGTTAGAAATCCCACTCAAAGGGACATTACAATTGGAAACTTAGCAGTGGTTCCAGTCCAGATGGAGGGTCTCGACCTGACACATCGCCTGTCCATTTCCCTGCATAGACACTGCCTGACCCGCTGAGTTCCTCCAGCTTTTTGTGTGTTGCTGGAAACTTCAACTCCTGGAATCTCTGGAGACTGTTTCCATTGCCTTAATAGTTCTCACAGTCACCACAAACCCTTCCATTGAGATCTGTTAGAGATTGGTGGACACAGCATTTGGGTGACCATGTTTATGTTTCAGGCCAATGGCCTTTCATTGGAAAGCTCACAGTTCTGATTAAAGGTCATCGACTTGAGATGGTCTCTCTCCACAGTTGATCCCTGACCACCAGGCTATCTCCAGCATCCTCTGTTTTTATTTCAGAATTACAGCATCTGCAGCATTTCACTTTCCATTGGCCGGTTTGAACTGGATGTGTGTGGGTTTGATCTGCACTCTGTCGCAGTAAGGTTGATGCAGCTCTGGGTCTTAGACTTGAGATTGGGAGTAGTTGTTGCATAGAACATTGGCCATTATACATCTGGCAGATAAGAGGGGAGAACAGGAGGCAGGGAAGGCTGTGTCTAACTATGGAATGGGAATATAGGATGTGTCTTGGGACAGTGTTTAAACAAGTGAATCTAGGAAAAATACCCCAAGGACCTCCCCCTTCAATGGATTACTTGGAAGTGCAGTGACTGCTCCTCAAGCTGCTCCTGGTGATACTAGTTGAGAGGAGAATGGAGGACAGAATGATTGCTGGTCCTAGTCTGAGTCCATTATCTTCACTGGGATCTAAGGAGGCAGGCAAGGAATCTTAGGGAAATCATCCCTCCTATTCCATGGACTAACAGTTCCAAGGTACAGCGCATAGCTGGGCAGTTGAAGGAGGACATCAGGGAGAGCCCTCGTGTAAACCTGACGCCCCTCCCACAACTCTGTGAACTCTGGAAACCTCATGTTGGGGACACAAATAGTCTTCATCCTCTCCATGGAATTTTCAGAGCTGTTAAGACCATGCCCATGCCCTAGTTATATATGTAGCCTCACCAGCCCTCCAAGTCTCCACAATCTCTGCACTCTTCTCACTTTATCCTCATTCATACCCTCTCATAATCACTCCACTACTGGGACTTCTCACCTACAGTATCCAGAGCACATGTTCTACATCCTCAACCTGGGATTTTCCACCTTTCTACCTCTCTCTCTCCTGAGGCTCCTTCAAACCTCATTCTATATCAATCTTCTGGTCACTGCTGTGAATAAGTTGTCATGCAACTGGGTGTTGAGTTGTTTAATAACACTCCTGTGGATAACTTTGGGATGCTTTGCCATCTTAAAGGCTCTATATAAATAGAAAATACTTTTGTTGGACTTGGCTTAAAGTCTGGATGTATTTGCTTTGAACCTTAATATTGCCCAAGTTCCTGTTCCTGAGGGAGTGTTCATTGTCAGACGTTCTCAAGCTGAGAATCTGGATGTTCCAGCCAATGTTTGCCTCTGCCGCAGAAAACAGTGCGGAAATTTGGTTTTAGCCCAAACTCCAACCAAAGGCAGCATCCGGTGAGCTCCCATTGTTGTGTGGAGACAAAGAGAACATTTAAGGTTAAGAGGAAATTTAACTATGAGATTTTGAGAGGGAAATTGTTTCTACAGTCAGAGGGTTGGTAGCTGGAGGACATTGAAGCTAGTTGGCAAAAGAACAGAGGAGAGATGGGGCTTCTTTCTGGAGCAGGAAAGGTTGAGTTGGGGATGGCAGAAATGATTAAATTGATGAAGGTCTGCAGTCTGAGGTCTGAGCCTCATTCCTCATTGGAATTAGAATTGACTTGTCAGTGTCACATGTACCTCGATACAGTGAAAAGCTTTTGTTTGTGTGCCATCCAGACATAAATAAATCAAGGTAGTAAAAAGGAAAACAGAATGCAGAATATAGGGTAACAGTTACAAGGAAAGTGCAGTGTAGGTAGACTAATAAAGCGCAAGGGTCATTGCGAGGTAAAGTGGGAGATAAAGAGTTCAAGAGTTCATCTTTTAATATATGAGAGGTCTGTTCAAGTGTCTTATAACAGTGGGATAGAAGCTGTTCTTGAGCCTGGTGATGTGTGTTTTCAAGCTTTGTATCTTCTACCCGATGGGAGGTGGGAGAAGAGACAATGATCAGGGTGGGGGTGGGGTGTCCTTGGTTATGTTGGCTGCTTTCCTGAGGCGGTGGAAAGTGTAGACAAAGTCAGTGGAGGGGAGGCTGGTTTTCATGAAGGATTCAGCTGTGTTCATAACCCTCTGCAATTTCTTGCTGTCCTGGGCAGAGCAGTTGCCATACCAAGCGGTGATGCATCCGGATAGGATGTTTTCTATGGTGAATCTGTAAAAATTAGTAAGAGTTGAATTTCCTTTGCCTTTTGAGAAAGTAGAGGCATTGGTGTGTTTTCTTGTCCATAGCATCCACATTGTTGGACCAGGACAAATTGTTGGTGATTTCTACACCTAGGAACCTGAAGCTCTCAACCTTCTCCACCTCAGCACCATTGATACAGACAGGGGCCCACTCTCTATGCCCCAGTTCAGAAAAAGTTGTTTCTCATCCTCCACTAAGTTCACTGCCTTCCAGCAGGGGGACCTGGCCTCAAGTTGACTGCTTGGAATCATACAACTAACAAAACTACTTCCATTGGCAGAAGGGTCAATAATCAGGTGCCTCAAGTTGAAGATGATTTGCTGTAAAACCAGAGGCAAGTGAGGAAACATTTTGACCACAAGTTTCCAAGCAAGATTGTCAGTTAATTGGGGTTATGATATTAGTTCACCACAGCATTAGACTGGCTCACTTTGTCAATCTGGACACCTATTCATGGGTTTTGGGGATGATTCTGGACCATGATGTTAGTGCAGGTTGGTGCCATGGAATTAGCAGTGTGGTACTAATTTGGGCTGCAGTTTTAGAGACGTGAATTTTGGAGCATGGCGTTAGTTTGGATCAACACGTCAGTTAGGCTCCATTGTCAGTGAGCAATCTGGTGTTGGTTATAATTTGCTGTTAGTTTGCGTCCTGTCTAGGTTTAGCCGTGGTGTAAGATTGGGCTACGTATTCGTTTTCGGCATGTTATTAGATTGGCTCATGACGTTTGAAGAGAGCTTGCCGGCCTCATCTCTCCAAGACAGATACACACAGAGGACTTGACCTGGCTGTCAGATCCATTTGCTGCTCTGCTTTGTCTGACTGGAAGTGACAAGAGCCAACGGGCACACAGTTCCCCTGTCTGCGCACAAAGAGATTCTGTAAAGTCACAGAGAACAACAGCCACAAAGCAGGCAACCACACTCCCCTCTCCAAGCCACACAGCCCAAGCTCTGTTCACCAACTGCACAGCGAGGGTGTTAGATTCAGATTAGTTTATTATCATATACAGCAAGGCGCAATGAAATTCCTTGCTCACGTGTTAAACAGTATACATGGAAAAGATTTTGGATCATCAAGATGTGAGTCACTCACCAGAGGATGCACAGTTTCTGATCTGTTCTGGTTGTAGTCGAGATATTTTTGAGGCAATTCTGGTTGACAGGTGCTGATGGTGGGAGTTCAGTGATGGTAATGCCATTGAATGTCAGGAGTTAGATTCCCTCTTGTCTTGCGATATTTGTGGATAGATATCAAATTAACTTTAACCACACATTTCCTCTCCCCCATAACAAGCTGGAGAGTGTTGTGGGATGACCCAAGCCCTGGTTTAAAACTGGAAAACTGTGAACTCAAAACACAGTTCAGCAGGAATGCACCTCCATCTGCCCAGCACCCACACACTCCTCCCACTGGGTCGCCCTCCCCCCATTACTCCTATCGATACTCCCCACCTCCCTCCCTTGGTTCCATCCTCCACCTTCCTCTCCTATCAGATTCCATCATCTGCAGCCCTTTGTCACCTCCTCCTACACCTCCCAGCTTCTGCTGCTATTCCCACTCTCCCCTCCCTCATCTGCCTATCACCCCCTTCACCTGCCAGCTCTTGCTCCATCTCTTCCCTCTACCTCTTTATACTGGCTATCCCCCCTCTATCCTTCAGTCCAGATGAAGAGTTTCAACCCGAAATGTCGACTGCCCATTTCCCTTCATGGATGCTGCCTGATCCACTGAGTTCCTCCAGCAGATTATTTGTTGCGATTCCAGCATCTGCAATCTCCTGTGTCTCCTTCCAGTTCAGCATTGACTGACTACACCACACTGGAATGGTGAGTTAGTAATTATAACCTACAAAGAAGGGCCTTGCTTCAGATCCTAGCAGTGATCAGCTGTTATTTCTGTAAGGTTGGCCAATCCAATCGAGCCAACTAAGTGTAATTGGAGCCTCAGTGTTGGGAGACATTGATCTGGGGAATGACGCTGGCATTGTTTCACTTATCCTGTCGGTGGATATGAAGGATTTTGAAGAGCCAGTGTCGATGGTATCTCTCCATTGCCTTGAGGTGCCTTCTGTAGGTAGCTCAGGCCTCAGAAGGGTACAGGAAGGCAGGGATCACTGCTGTTTGATAGACCATGAGTTTTATGCTGGGTTTGAGAGCTTAACCTTCAAACATACTATATTAGGCTGTGCACCGAAGGCGGTGATGAACTTTACGGTTGATGTCTGTCTTCATTGAAAGCTGGGAATTGGACCATGTTTTCTATGGCCTCACTGTGGATCTTTATTATCAGAGGACAGTGTGATGAGATGGGGACAGGTGAGCAGAAAACTGTTGCTCTGTGGATGTGAAGTAATGGCCCATTCTCTTTGCCACTCAGTGAATCAGTCAATGATTCAGAGCTCAGCCTCTGAACGTACTCATACACATGCATCATCTGTGTAGCTGAATGACTGGATTGGAGATGACCTTGGTTCTGGAGCCCAGATGATATTGGTTGAACAGTTTCATGCTCATCCTGTGGATTAGCTCCAATCCAGCGGCAGGGTTACTAGAGTTGAGGTGAGAAAGAGTGGGTGTGATGAGCCATTGGTTGAGATCACAGCCTTCATTCCATCAAAAACCAGAGGCACAATGGAGACAAATATCAGGGGTCAGCCAAAGTGGAGAACTTGGTTGTGTGTTCCCACCGGCACTGACCTGTAGAGCACTCCAGGAGCTCAGATGCTTTGGCACCGATATGGTCACTCTGAGTAACATAGTGGGCAGGAGGGGAAGGTAATGGGAACATCTCCATGTGGAGGAATGGAGAGAAGAGGAATGCTGTCAGCATGATGTCAGCTTCACCACCTGGAACAAACTATCCGGTGTTCCATGACCCACCTAGATCATGAGTAACACAGAGCCAGCACACCACAATCATCAGCAGGTATGCCCCATGTTAAAAATCATGCATACGTCCAAGAAGGAATTCCATGACATTGGAAAAGCCCAGATCTGTATCCCAGAGGCAGGGCCTGATCCCCCTGGGCAGGATTGGACAAGATAAAACCCTCTGGCAATGTGTGAACAGCAAAGAGGTGGCAGTGAAAGTCAATTACCATCAATTCTTCCTCCTGACAAATGCACCGAGAATGAAGTTCCCATAACCAATGTTCATCACCAACCAATGACACTACACGTTTCCTCCTGGTGACCTCACATCATGACCTCTTGGTGACCCCATGTCATCAGCTCCTGGCAACCTCACACTGTGACCTCCTGGTGAACCCACACCATGACCTCCCAATGACCTCGGACCCATCACCTCCCAGTGACCACACACCGTGACCTCCCAGTAGCCCCACAGCATAACCTCCTAATGGCACCACATCATGACTTCCCAGTGACCCCACATTATGACCACACAGTGACCCCACATTATGACCTCCAGGTGACCCAACACTGTCCTCCCGGTAACCCCACATCATGACCTCCTGGAGGCCCCACACCATGACCTCCCAGTGACCTCACACTGTGACTTTGTAGTGACCCCACACCATGACCTTCTCTCCACCACTCCACAACTTCCAGTCACACATCAGTGGATGAACACAATTTCTCTCCACCCAGATCCTGGGGAGACTGGATCCGTTGCTGCCGATCCTCTGGTTGTTGACTGAGTGGGGTTGAGTGTCCTTCCTGCATCCATCCTCTGCTCTGACATTGTTGGGCAAGACAACGCAGAGGGAACTTTACCCTGCCTGGGCCACATGCTGTCAGTGCTTGTTGGGACAAAGTGAAGGGAGCTCTATTCTGTACAGAATCCAGGCTCTACATACACCAAGGGGTTTGACATCAACAATGGATCTCTAAATTATGGAGAATCCTATTTCTCAGAATTCACCTTAAATCAATATTATTCTTTTAATAGAAAACAAGGATGCTCCTTTCGAGAAGCAACTAAACAGGGCTGGGAGAATGAGCTCGAGCAGCTTGTATTGGGAAATTGCCAAAGCCCTTGGATACTTTGATACTGAGGGATGTCTTGACATGGTTAAGTCAACTGGTAACCTCCGCGAGTGCCCTCAATGTCATGAGTTACTTCACCACAGGTTAGTTTGACAGGTTAACAGGTAACCATCACCCAGTGAATGCCAGTACACCTTCTAAAGCTATCTTGTGAGATCATTCCCTGAGATGACACCGCTCTTTACGAACTCCCTTCACAATGAAGCTGGGCCCCAGAATGGGAGAGCAGCCAAGTTATTCATCTCTAGTGGTTCGTTGTCCTGATGACACCCTGCTGGAGATTAATTGCTTCCTACCCTGTTGACCATGAAGCAGTGCTGGTGGAGATCAGATTACTGGCAGCCTTTCCACTTGCCGGGTCCGCTGGGAATCTGACTGCAAGTTCTGCTGCTGAAAGAAGCAACATTTTCAGACAGGACAGGACAGGTCTGACGTGCAGGCAAACGGCGCTCGGCACGTCCAACCCTGGTCCCTGGGGTCAGCTTCAGGGCATCAGCTCCAATCCTAACCCACATAACTCCACTCCCACCTAAAACAACACTGACCTCAGCTAAGGAAGGATCGGAGGGTAATTCACACTGGCAGGTCCAGTTGGATGGGGAGGGAGAGAGAGGGTAGACCTTTGTTGAGTGGGGGCAGGGACTGGGGGTGAGTGGGGGAATGGGCAGTGGTGAGAGGGGACAGAGGTGAGGGTGACTGTGAGTTGGGGGCAGTGGATGGGGTGAATGAGGGAGACAGTGAGTGGGGTGGACGATGGGGGCGAATGAGCTGGTGAGTCCTCACAACCCCTGCTCATCGCTGCAGGTCCCTTGGTTCCTGTAACACTTATGGACTGTAGGTTTCTGACCTCAGTGCCCGACTCTCAACAGCCCTCTGGGTTCAAGAAGTTTAAACAATCAACACTCTCCCTCTGAAGAAATTTCTCCTGATCTATTTTCACTCTCATCTACTGTGACAAAGTGCTTTGAGAGGTTGGTCATGGCTAGAATTAACTTCTGCCTGAGCAGGGACCTGGACCTGCTGCAATTTGCCTACCGCCACACCAGGTCTACAGCGGATGCAATCTCCCTGGCTCTGCACTTGACTTTGGAACACCTAGACAACAGCAAAACATACATCAGCTGCTGTCTATCGATTACAGGTTGGCGTTCAACACCACCATCCCCTCAGTACTAATCAACAAGTTTCAAATTCTGGGCCTCTGTACCTTCTTCTGCAACTGGATCCTCAACTTCCTTATTGGGAGACCACAGTCAGTGCAGATCAGTATTAACATCTCCCCCTCGCTGACAATCAATACAGGTGCACCTCAAGGATGTGTGCTTAGCCCACTGCTCTACTCTCTCCACACTCATGACTATGTGGCTAAGCACAGCTCAAACGCCATCTATAAATTCACTGATGACACCACTGTTGTTGGCAGAATCTCAGATGAGGAGGCGTACAAGAGTGAAACAGATCGGCTGGTTGAGTGGTGTCGCAACAACAACCTCACACTCAACCAGCCGATCTATCTCACTCAACGTCAGCAAGATCAAGGAGTTAATTGAGGACTTCAGGAAGGGGAAGTCAGGAGAACACACACCAGTCCTCATTGAAGGGTCAGCAGTGGAAAGGGTGAGCAGCTTCAAGTTTCTGGCTGTCAACATCTCTGAGAATCTATCTTGGGCCCAACACCGATGCAATCATGAAGAAAGCATGCCAGTGGCTCTAGCTCATTAGGAGTTTGAGGAGATTTGGTATGTCACCAAAGACTCTTGGGGTGTATGGTGGAGAGCATTCTAACTGGTTGCATCACAGCCTGGTATGGAGGCTCCAATGTGCAGGATCGAAAGAATCTGCAGAGGGTTGGAGACTCAGCCAGCTCCATCATGGGCACAACCCTCCCCACCATCAAGGACATCTTCAAGAGGTGGTGCCTCAGGAAGGCAGTATCCTTCATTAAGTACCCTCACCATGCAGGATATGCCCTATTAATGTTACTACCATCGGGGAGGAGATACAGGAGCCTGAAGACCCACACTCAACATTTCAGGAACAGTTTCTTCCCCTCCGCCATCAGATTTCCAAACGGTCCATGAACCCATGAACACTACCTCATTATTCCATTTTTGCACTATTTATTTTTGTAACTTATAGTAATTTTCGTGTCTTTGTGGTTTGCACTATACTGCTGCCGCAAAACAAGTTTCACAGCAAGTTTCAGTGATAATAAACCTGATTCTGATTGATTCTGATTCTAAATTTGGAGAGGTGACCCAGGTTTCAGGATTCATTTTCCCTGCATCAGCCATCTCAAACCCTGTACAAATTCTGTGTTTCAGTGAGACCCCGTTGTTCTCCTAAATTTGATAGTTTAGGCTGAGTCTGCTTCACCTGTCCCTGTGCTGGAAACCCTGGAATTGATCTGGCAAACCTTCACTGCACTTCCTCCAGCACCACCATCTCCTGGCTTAGGTAGGGAGACTAGATCTGCCCGCCATATTCCACATGTTCACACCAGGGTCTGTATAATTGCTCCAAGACATTCCTTCTCTTGCACTGAAATCGTTGTGCAGTAATGGTCAATATATTTTCACTTTCCTAGTTGTTTGTTGTTTCTGCATACTAACTCTCGGTGCTGCATGTACAATGTCACCTTGACTCCTCCGTCTAATCAATCCCTGTCATCAGGTAAAAATAGTCCTTCTTTCTACCAATGTAGATGAGCGCAAATTTTTCCACATTACATTGCACCTGCCATATCCTCACCCATTTGCTCAAACTATCTGTACCCCACGAAGTCTCTGCATTCTCTTCGCAATCCACACTGTCATCCAACTTTGTCCTCTCGGCAGACTTGGATGACAGTCTCGTGATCCCTTCTTCCAAATCAATGACGTTTATTGAGAGACACAACCTCCCAACATGAAAATGACCCATGCATTCCTGTTTTCCACTGGTCGTTCCATGTCAGTATATTAGTCCCAATGCCACTTGGTTTTAATTCTGTTTAACAATCTCTTGTTCAGCCCCTTAATTATAGTCCAAATACTCTCCATCCATTGTCTATTTCATTCTATACAACTTCAAAAGACTTCCACAGATTTGTCAAACATCATTTCTCTTTCATAAATCCAATTGACTCTGTCCAATCCCACAATTATTTCCTCCTTTCTTGATTATAGATTCCAGCATTTCCCTACGGCTGATGGTACTGATGTCATAGAACTGATACACAATGTTTAAGTTGGGATTGACCAGAACTGGTCAATCCTAGGTAAGACAGGCCAGGACTAGAACGCAGAACATTAGAAGTAAAAATTCAGGAGCAGGACATCCACTTCTCATTTCTGCTCTGCCATTCAACAAGATCATCTTCTCTCCTTGATTCCTTTAATATTCAAGACCAAGCTTCATAGAGTTTTGGTTGCAGTCAATGCCTGAGGCTGTACCTCAGCCTTCCCAAGTAGTAATTCAGTCGATTCACCACCCTTTGAATGCAGAAATGTTTCCTCATCTCAGTCTTAAATGCCCTGTCCTTTATTTTGAGAACGTGACCACTGATTCTAGACTCCTTAGCCAGGAGGAAATTCTCACTGCATCTGCCCTGTCAGGCTCTGTAAGAATTTTATATGTTTCAATGAAGCCACTGTAATTTCAGAAGTCTAGAGAATATTGAGGATGGGTTTGTTTTCCTTGGAGTGAGGAGGCTGAGGGGGGAACCTGATTAAAAAAATACAGGTAAGGTGGATAGTTAGAAACCTTTCCCCATGGCAGAGTTGTCTAAGACCAGAGGGCATAGGTTTAAGATAGGAGTAAGAGGTTTGGAAGGGATCTGAGGAAGAATTTTCTTCACCGAGAGAGTGGTTAAGTTTGGAACCCTGAGGAAGACAGAGACTCTCACAGCATTTAGGAAGTATCTAGTTGAGAACTTCATTTGCCAAGGCTTAGAAGACAGTAGACCGAGTGCTGGACAATGGGATTCGTGTAGATGTGTACTTGATGGTCAGCATGGACATGGTGGGCTGAAGGGCCTGTTTTGATGCTGTATGACTCCATTACTGATAAGCACTTAGTGTACACAATCCCTCCCCATGTGACAGACCCAACTTCCCCGAAGCCTGTCTGGTGAACGTTCACTTCACTCCCTCTGTAGCAAGTGTACCTTTGCTAGGTGAAGGAGGTTAAAGTTGTACACAATACCCCAGCTGTGGTTTCACCAAGCACCATTGTCCCTGGACTCAAACCTTCTTCCAATAAAAGCGAACGTACCATTTGCGTTCCTAATTTCTTGCTACTCCTGCATGTTAGCTTTCAGTGACTTGCGCACAAGAACACCCAGGTCCTTTTGAACCTCAACATTTCTCAGTCTCTCAGATTTTAAAAACTTCTCTGCAGACCCATTTTTTCTTCCATTTTTCTACATTGTACTCTGTCTACCACATTTTTGCCCACTCACTGGCTTGTCTGTGTACCCAGGAACTCTTTATATTCCCTCCACTACTCACAGTCCACCTCAGGTTTGTGTCATTTAGACACAGTAATGAAGGCTGGAGATTCCACACCTGACATCACACTCCAGGGGGTTGTACAGAACTGGGTGGGGAATGGAGGGGGTGTACAGGACTGGGTGGGGAATGGACGGGGGTGTACAGAACTGGGTGGGGAATGGAGGGGGTGTACAGGACTGGGTGGGGAATGGAGGGGGTGTACAGGACTGGGTGGGGAATGGACGGGGGTGTACAGGACTGGGTGGGGAATGGAGGGGGGTACAGTATGGGTGGGGAATGGAGGGGGTGTACAGGACTGGGTGGGGAATGGACGGGGGTGTACAGGACTGGGTGGGGAATGGACAGGGGTGTACAGGACTGGGTGGGGAATGGAGGGGGGTACAGGACAGGGTGGGGAATGGAGGGGGGGTACAGAACTAGGTGGGGAATGGAGGAGGGTACAGTATGGGTGGGGAATGGAGGGGGTGTACAGAACTAGGTGGAGAATGGACGGGGGTACAGAACAGGGTGGGGAATGGAGGGGGTGTACAGGACTGGGTGGGAAATGGAGGGGGTGTACAGGACTGGGTGGGAAATGGAGGGAGATGTACACGACTGGGGGGGGGAATGGAGGGGGGTACAGAACTGGACAGTGGATTCATGGTGGGACATCCCATGACTGGAAATAATGTTTGAGGTGCGATTGAACAAAACCTGAGATGGGTCTGACAGATCTGGAGAAAGTGGTTGGTGTGAAATGGGGCACACCCCGATTGACAAGAGTGGGACATGGTCACGATGGTGGAACTGTCCAGAACCGGAGCGAGTACTGAATGTGGACTGAGCACAACTCCCACTCCCCTTCCCAGAGCACCTTCCCCTGCAACCACAGATGATGCACCACCAGCCCTTTAACCCTTTCCCCTCCCATCAACCAGGGACCCAGACTCAGGTGAAGCATAATCCACTTATAGTCCTTCTCATTTCGTGGATTGCATTCAATGAACACAATAGGGTCACCTCTACACTGGAATAGACACATGCAGATTAGGTGACCACTTTGGAGAATATCTCTGCTGAGTCTACGAAAACGACCCTGAGCTTCCAGTTAGATTTCACTTTAATTTTCTCTCAGCCTTTGACTTCCTACACTGCTCCAAGAGCGTGAGCACATTTTCTACCTACAATGGACTCACTTTTGCATTCAACGATTTCAGATACCAGCCTTTCCTGTTTGTGTCAGAACTGCCTAGTTCTGATGTATGCTCATCGAATTGCCACAGTAACTCAATTTATCTCTCACCACAGGTGCTGCCTGACTTGTTGAGAATTTCCAATGTTCTCTTTTATTTCAGATTTCCAGTGACTGTTGTGCTCTGTACCTCACTGCCCCAGAGTTGATGTTTTTATCTCTCCTGTTCTTATACTTCTCCCTCCACACACATCTCCTTGAGGTACATCAGAAACAGGCCTTCAGAACCATAGCTCAGTGAGCACTGTCACTTTGGCCTCTGGTCTCTCCTGGTCTCCATCTTATCACAGATGTTCCCTTTGTTCTCTCGTCTTCCCCACTTCTCTTTCCCAATTACTAACTTACCTCAGCTCTGACTCAGCATTGACCTGAAACGTTAATTCTGTTTCTCTCTCCTCAGGTGCTGACAATGTTTCCAGCATTTTCTGTTTTTATTTCTGATTGCTGGCATCTAAAGTTTTTTAATTTTTCTTTTCTTCCTGATAATTGTTAGTTTACTGGAATTTACCTGGAATATGTGCTCAATCCCAAGAAGATCTGACTCTACACTTCTGCAATGTACGGTATTCTGGGGATGTGGGCATTGTCCTTGAACTGCAGTTATTCCTGGTTCCCAGAGCAGAACACTCTCCGTAGGGATACAGGATCTGTGTAGACTGTTGCTCTTGTCTTGTTTAACGGACGTTCATCATGTCAGACTTTTGCTCTGAAATACTTAGTGCATATACTCCTTAGAGCGCTGACTAGTAAAATTAATATTCATCCCAATAATGAGTCACTGTGTGTCCCTCAGCATTGTCCTGATAGAGTGACAGTTTGTACAGTACCTTTCACAACCTATAAAACACTGCACACTCTATGCCATAGTGGTTGAAGTCTGCTATGATCATGGAGGAGGAACTGTGCACACAGCCATCTCCTAGGAGCAAGGACATTAGGTTGACCATTAGTTGAGGGGTAAGTGTTGCGGAGACAGAATGTTGCACCCCTTGCCTTCTTGTAAAGTGTGCCGTCCGATCTTGGCAACCATTTCAGGGATGTTTCTTTTGAGGTCTCATCAGGAAAATAGCATCACAGAGAACTTCCCCAACCTGCACCGCAATCTCACCCCCTTGTAGTGGACTGGAACGGGCTGGGGAGAGAAGATGGGCTTTGTGGGATGTCCTACACTCAGCATCTTGAGAAAATGATTATACAGAAAACACACAAGGAGACAGGTAGTCAATGCACAATGACCAGTGACATTGTAGCTTTCCGAGCATTTCTAAAATTAGAAGAATCCTGGGAAATGTCAAAGGCATCACTTGACATGTGGTCCAGAGCACACCCCACTGCACTGTGGAGTCTGCCTTCCCTCTGTGAGGGAGCTCACCCTCACCACGACCCCCAGATTCACCACAGCTGCTGCTTCACCACTGGCGGGTGAGCATGGATGATACTGAGAAGAAAGTGTAAAAGCAGTGTGTACTGAATGCAGAAAATCTGAATCTGACCAGGCAGTGTCTGTGTGAAGAGAACAGTTCACATCAACAACCTTTCGACAGAATGAAAGGTGGTTCAGAGGAGCTCCTTCCAGCATTTTGGGGAGAGGAGGGAAGTGGGGTGGGTGGGACAGGGGCTGTCAGGGTGTGGAGGGCAGGAGAGAGTAAAGGAGACAAGAGATGGTGAGGTGGTAAGGGGAAAATAAAACACTGCAGATGCTGGAAATCTGAAATAAAAACAGAGAATGCTGGAGACTCTCAGCAAGTCAGGTACATTTAATGGCTTCCTTGTCCTTTCTCCTCTCTCATAGTCAACAGTAATCTCAACCCTATCTCCCCTCTCCATTCTCAGACCTGATGCAGGGTCTCGACCCAAAAAGTCAACAATTCCCTTCCTCCCACCACCACAGATGTTGCTTGACCCACTGAGTTCCTCCAGCGGATTGTGTGTTGCTCTGGATTCCAGCATCTTCAGTCTCTAGTGCCTACACTTTAACCACAGTGGTTCCATTTCCCACACTTCCAGTCTCACCCACAGCCAGAACAAGAACCTGGTTCTCTCTGCCCAGCCCCACCAGCCATATCCAGATCGTCCTTGTAGTTCCTGCCACCTTCAATATGATGGTGGCATGAACCTCCAACAGCAACATTCTCTCTTTGACTCCCTGGTCCACTCTTCCATCTCCACCAACCATTCCCTGTCCTACAGCCGTTTCCTAGAGATGTAACATGCCCTTTTAACTCTTCCCTTCCCACCATCTGGGCACCCAAACCACTCCTCCTCGGCGGAGCAGCCCTTCAGTTGCACTTCTCACAAACCTAGCTTTACATTGGAGAAACCAAGCACAGCTTGGGAGGACAGTTAGTAAAGTGCCTTTGTATTAGGTCACCGGTCACTTTAATTTCTCCACACCATGCCCTCTCTTTCTTTGGCCTCCTACACTCTTCCAATGAAGCTGACAGAGCAGCGCCACATCTTCCATCGAGGCATGTCACAGCCTTCAGATAACCAGCTGTCCTGTTTGTGTTAGGACTGACGTGTTCCATATGGACACAGGGAATGCTGGGACCACTTGGCAGGCTGGGTGGCGCCAACCAAAGGAAGGGGTAAGGTTGGGTTTTTTGGTCGATGACCTCTCATCGGGTGGGGTGGGGGCTGTCAATGGGCTGGGAAATTAGTTCTGTTTCTCACTCTACAGATGCTGTCCAGCCTTTTGAGTGTTTCAAGTGTTCTCCAGCAGCTGTCTTCACCTTCACTCTTCCCCTCTCCCACCCTTCCTCCTCCTGCCCATTGTCCATCACCCGACCTCGGTCCACCTACCACCTACTGGCCCCTGTCTCACCCCTTCCCCTCCCCTCTTTATACTAGCAATCTTTCCTCTACCCCCTCAGTCCTGATGCAGGGCACAATAGTGTAGCAGTTAGCATAATGCTATTACAGCGCCAGCGGCCCCAGTTCAATTCTGGCCGCTGTCTGTGAGGAGTTTGTATGTTCTCCCGGTGTCTGCGTGGGTTTCCTCCGGGTGCTCTGGTTTCCTCCCACATTCCAAAGATGTATGGGTTAGGAAGTTGTGGGCATGCTATGTTGGCGCCAGAAGCGTGGCGACTCTTGCGGGCTGCCCCCAGAACACTCTCCGCAAAAGATGCATTTCACTGTGTGTTTTGATGTACATGTGACTAATAAAAATATCTTGTCTTGTCTTGTCAAAAGTCAACAATTCCTTTCCTCCCACAGAAGCTGCTCGACCCACTGAGTTCCCCCAGCAGATCATTTTTTGGTCCAGATTCCAGCATCTGCAGTCTCTTGTGTCTGTAGTATTTTCCATTCTTGTTTCAACTACCCCAGTCCTGATAAAAGGTCATTGACTGAAACATTAACTCTGCTTCCCTCTCCACAGATGCTGCCTGACCTGCTGAGTGTTTCCAGCGTTCTCTGTTTTCATTAGTCTTTGCAATAAGATGGTGAGCCTCAGTCCATAACCATCAAGGCATACTTCCAAGGTCCCTTCTATCCCCAGTGTGACAACCAACAATTTGCTGAAGCAGCATTGCTTTGACTGAGCTGTCCTCAGTATAACAGAGGCCTGCGCCAGTAGCAGGCACAACACACAGAGCTGGAGCTAACTGCTCCATCACTGGGAGACTGCTCCATCGACTGAGAGGCGAACTGCAGGCAGCACGTGTGTTGTGGATGGCCTGCTGGACAAAGAATCGGGGGGAAGGTCTGACACCAGGACTGGATTTCACCTTTCTCAGTGCCTGGAAATAGAAATCTGCCTTCAGGAGAGGTGATCTCAAGACAGCAAAAAACATCTGCTTCACCACTGATCTAAGGAGACAGAAACCCACCCCAGCCCTGGGCTGACAATGTGTGACTTCTTCCCCACCCTCCGCTACCCTGGACTAGTCTGGGTGACTCCTTCTTACCACTCTGGGCTACCCCTGGGTGACTCCTGCCCCACCACCCTGGGCTGTCATGGGTGGCTCCTTCCCACCACCCTGGGCTACCCCTGGGTGACTCCTGCCCCACCACCCTGGGCTGTCCTGGGTGGCTCCTGCTCCACGACCCTGGACTACCCCTGTGTGATTCCTGCCCCACAACAAGGTGGTGGCAATTACTTACAGCAGACCAGGCCGTCAATGGTTAAGATCGCCGTGTTGTATTTGGAGAACATCAAAGACTGGGGTTGGGTCAGATCTTGAGAACAAATGTAAATATTTCGCACTTCTGTTCCCTCACATTTACATCCTTCGTCTGTTGTTTCCCTTCATTCTGCCCGAGCAGTGAAATGTGCAATTTCTGAGAAACATCAGAGGTTTGGAACTGAATGGCTAAGTGCTGGAGAGCGATATTTAATCTGGGTACAATGGTTCCAACAGCACCTGGCCTGGTTTCCTCTCTATTTCCAATCAAGGAAGGTTTCTGACAGGACCTCCCCAGACAACTCATCGCTGGCCAGGTATGGATCGGCTGGCAGCCGAGAACTGAGGCTGGACTGGGACATTCTCCGTCACTCCCACACTCTCACCCTGGTCAAGTCAAGTCAGGTCGAGTTTATTGTTGTGTGCACAAGTGCAGTGAGGTACAGATGCAATGAAAAACTCACAGCAGCATCATGTGTTCTCTCACTCATCTGTCATGAAGCCAATGTCAACACAATTTCTGTGGCAAAATTATCTGAATATAAAGAATAAAGTGTGCATTTCTATTGAGATGTCATCCCAGCACTCCACAATGTAGAGGGAAAGGATGGACATTGAGGAATGAGAGAACCTTCGAAGTATTGTGAGGTTGTAACTAAGCAGTCAGACTGCCAGTCTCCATGCAACACTGTCCTGTAACTCCAGGAGTCAGGTCACCTCTACCCTACACATCCTTGTGGTGTAAAAGGTCATGGCTGTCATGTGACCGTGACAACATTGACAACAACACTGACACTGTAAATAAAAGTTTAAAAAAATTTTAAAAAAACACTGACCCCTCTGGCTGGGATGACACCATTGACCACATGGCCGAAAGTGACACCACTGTCAATCAAGGTTTGGCTCCACCCCATTAGGTAAACACCTTTGTCCTTGCTGGGCCACTCGGATTGGTCTGTGCGAGCACCTTTGTTCCTGGGCACATCTAACCATTGGTCCGTTTAAATACCTTTGTCCTTGCTGGACCACCCAGCCCCCCAGCAGCATAAAAGTGTTGCCTGTTTGGTTTTCTGCCCCTCTCTCTCTGTCTCCGAGGATGTTGAAGTAAGCTGTGCACTACTTCAGGGCAGTTAAGTTAAGGACTCCCGAGACCAAAGAGCCAATGTTTGTCCAGAATATCAGGGTGTTCAAACATTGTATTGTTTATTCCCTGATCATTTGTAACCAGTTATTGTGTGTGTGTGTGTGTGTGTGTGTGTGTGTGTGTGTGTGTGTGTGTGTGTGTGTGTGTGTGTGTGTGTGTGTGCACCTCAGCCCTGTCGCGATTCCCTCCACTTTCGTGATCACCCTAGTGCGAGTGTGCGAGAGTGCATTTGTTCCTTCACATTCTGTTCCTGCGTCGGTCTTTGTGAATAAAATCCTCCTTTTAAAGTACAAAGACTGTGTGTCCAGATACCTTTCTCTTTAAGATACCAAAAGAACCTTCCTCACAACATTTGGCATTGCGAGCAGGGTCTTGAGGGTATTGGCTGGACACAGACATGGGTGGGATGTTCTGGAACAAAGGGAAGAAAGAAAGTGTAGGCACTGAGGAGAGGATCCCAAGGTGGACAGATGAGAGTGAGGGATTTGGGAGCTTGGCCAGCATGATGGCAGACCACAGTAAGCCAGTGGACTGGGCCGAGCAGTTAGATTCACGTGGTGAAAAACTGGGACACCATGTGGTGGACCTCCTCCAGCAGTCAGGGTTCCCCAGTGCCAAGGGGAGCCGAAGGGGGGCCCTCTGGCTCCTGGCATCCCTCCTGAGGCGCCAGGTCGAGATTACTGGCCAGTTGCAGGATACCTGCCTGCAGAGGGAAAGAGAGATAGAGACCCTCCGGCAACGATGTTGCACACTGCAAGAGACAGCCCAAATGGCTCAGACCCAGGCCAATGACCTTGAGGTCTGGGGTACCAAGGTCGCCTGCTGGCTGATCCAGGCACATCAGGCACAAGCCACCCGCAGGGTTGGCTGGCAGCCAGATCCATTTAAAATCCGAGCCCTGGTCCGGCGTGGTGACAAGCTGGATGCATGGCTGGGGAATGGGGATATATGGATGGATACGGACAATGAGGGGGCACTCGATGAGAAGGGGCTCCCTTGTGCCCACCCTCCCCCCTACCCACCCGAACCCTTGCATGCTCGACTCCTCACCATGCGGTCCCAGGTCCAACACAGAGGGGAGGGGAGTCAGGATGAGGCCCCTGCAGGGGGAAGTGCCCGTGGTCCTACTGAGACTCGGGATTTCTCCATCAAAGATCTGACCCAGCTGGCGGACCGGTACTGCCCGCAGCTGGGCAAGCACCTGGCTACATGGCTGCTCTGACTGTGGGATGAGGGGGCCCCTAACGTGAGCCTCTCACCAGGAAGCGAGCACCCTAGAGAGCTTTGTCTGACCAACAGAGCATTAACAATGCCCTGTGGGTGCCACCGGGAGGGGCTGGGAACAACACTACCCTGTGGGATCGGGTAGTGACTGCAGTGAGGGTCCAGTACCCTACCCTCCTCGAATGGGACTTATATGGGCAACCGCAGTGGAGCATGGTCAGTGAGGGCACCGGGGTTGTCAGGGAATGGGCGCTGGTGACAGGCATCTATGAGAGGCCCGGCGATCGCAGGTTGTTAGAAAACACCAGGGTGACCAGAGCGCTAACAGGATACCTGGTCACCACCACGCACCCCGATTTGAGGCCAGTGGTCCTGCCCCTCATGGGACCGGCTAATGGGAAGACTGTGCGGGACGCCATCACCCTCCTGGAAGGGCTAGAGTTCTTGCAGTGGGGGAAGCCCACCCAGGTCCGTAGGGCAAAGATGAGGGCTGGAAACACAACCCCCCGTTTTACGCACAAACAGCTATTCTTGGACATGCTGCGCGCAGGGGTGGACCGTGCCAGCATAGGTGGGATCCCAACCTCCGCCATTTATGTGCTCTGGAAAGAGCAGTGCGGGGGGACATCTGGCCAGGGGAAAACCCATAACCACCCTGGGATCAAGCCTGACACAGGGAGCGCCCCCAACCTCCGGACAACGCGGGCTGCCCCCGACGACACTGCCTCTGACCCTCCCCCATTCGAAGCAGTCTCTCCTGCCCTCAAGGCTGAACTCTGGGACCTGCTGAGACAGGAAATAGCCCATCTCCACCCGCAGGAACCTTCACCCACAGGGTGGCAGACCCCTACCCCCCTCCCACAGGATGAAGGCCAGGGGTCGCGGCTCATTTGTTCCACCGCCCTCTCCTGTCCGGGAGACCTGAGGCCACATATACCCATTGCTGTACATTAGGGAAGGAGGAACATACAGAGGTGGATGGCACTCATCGACATGGGTGCCCAACACACCATCATCCCGGGTAACCCCGCTGCGTGGACGGGGGCACAGATGCAGATAGAGGGGTTGGGGGGTTCCCTTTTGCCCACAAGGTAGGTCACAGTCCTCATGGCCATCGGGAACCAACCCCCTCGACCCGTAACAGTGTTGATAGCAAACTTGCCCGAGTGCATCCTAGGGATCAATGTCTTAAAGGGACAGTCTCCCCATACTAACCGGGGGAAGGTTTACGTTCAGGGTCGCGCCGGCTACAGTCATGGTTGAGGCAGCCAAATGCAAACCAGTTGTTGATCCCCTTCCCTCCAAGGTCGGCTGTAGCTGACAGTACGGAGTGCCGGGGGATGCCGAGATATCACTGAGGCCATTGCAGGGTGCCCGGACAAGCCTTGGCATGCAGTGGTAGATTTAGATATTCATAGCCCCACTATCTGCCATGGCTTAATCTCTTGTAAAACAGCCACGTTCTTATGGGGACCCGAACAACAGGCCACTTTTGAAGCAGCAAAGCAAGCTGTGGAACAAGCACTGCCACTTGCTCCCCGCCAGGCAGGTGTCCCTTTTGAATTGCAGGTCTCGGCCATTGAGACAGTCGCTGAATGGAGCCTCTGGCAGAAGATCCAAGGGCGCAGAGCTGCTTATGAATTCGCCAGCACCTCCAATAAATCAGACTGTGGGACTTGTGTCCGAACCCCAGCACACGCCGGTGAAGCTCTACCACTAACACAGATTCCCCTGGATACTCTTCGAATGAACTGTATACATGGACTTTCTTTCTCTTTTGCGCCTGTCGGGTTCGGTATTTCGGTTTGGGGTGGGGGGGTTGCCGGACGGCAGTTCCCCACCACTCCCCTCACCACTGCAGCACAGTCCTTCCAGAGATTCCCGATGGGGTGGGTGTTTCAGGAGCTGGTATTTCCCTTCCTACAATTTCACCTCCACCCGAGTCCCAACCCTCAGAACCATCCCACAGACGCTGAGTAAGCCAAGGGAATGCTGGTGCGGACTCCACTATGAGCACAGTTCCACTTTTTCAGTTGGTCATAGTGAGTGTGTGCAAAACTGGTATCCAAGTGCCTCCGTGACCACTGCTGATGGTGCTGCTAAGCTGGGGGCTCCCTGCACTTTGAACGGGAACCACTGGATTTGCGGCTACCAGGCCTACCGGTGGCTCCCCACGAGCTGGTACGGCCACTGCCGCTGCTTTCCTGTGTTCGTGGTGCCCTATATCCACGCTCTCGATGAACTTGGGGAGCACCCGGTATGCAGCGGCCACAGGGACAGGAGGGCCATTGCAGAGGCGGCAAGCTTCTGGATGATAGCCTTCCCCACGTATGGCACAGCCCGACTGTCCTGTAAGGTCATACAAATGACCAGCGTGCTCCAGACGCTGGCTGACGAAACAAAACGGAGCTAGCTGCCGTCAGGCTGGTAGCCCTGCAGAAACAGATGGCCCTGGATTACCTACTTGCTGTGGATGGTGGCACGTGTGCAGTGATTAGTAAGGAGGACTGCACTTTTATCCCTGATGAATCCAGTAACAACACCAGCCTGGCTGCTCACGATAGGGACTCGGTGGCCAAAATTCAAAACGCAGCTCCTCCAACACGACACCTCATGGGGAAACAGGTGGCCGTTTGGGTCACTGGGGGGATAGTGGCCAACTGTCACCCACTGAGCCACCGCTCCCATTTTAGTTATAGTTTATCGCCCTCGTTTCAGTTGTTATAGTTTTTTTGTATTTTGTTTTGTGCTTGTCAAGTTATTAGAGCCACTTCTGCCTTCCATTGGTACTGCACCCTGATGTATATTTCTTAGTTTAATTCTAGTTATTCCCTTGATTGGTGAGTGATGTAGCTTTCTAGGGGTGGAATGTAGTGTAAAAGGTCATGGCTGTCATGTGATCGTGACAACACTGACAACACTGACCCCTCTGGCTGGGATGACACCATTGAGCACATGGCTGAAAGTGACACCACTGTCAATCAAGGTCTGGCTCCACCCCACTAGGTAAACACTTTTTGTCCTTGCTGGACCACCCAGCCCCCCCCAGCAGTATAAAAGTGCTGCCTGTTTGGTTTTCTGCCCCTCTCTCTCTGTCTCCGAGGATGTTAAGGTAAGCTGTGCACTACTTCAGGGCAGTTAAGTTAAGGACTCCCAAGACCAAAAAACCAACGTTTGTCCAGAATATCAGGGTGTTCAAACGTTGTATTGTTTATTCCCTGATCATTTGTAACCAGTTAGTGTGTGTGTGTGTGCGCGCACCTCACCCCCTGTTGCGATTCCCTCCATGTTCGTGATCACCCTAGTGTGAGTGTGCGAGGGTGCATTTGTTCCTTCACATTCTGTTCCTGCGTCGGTCTTTGTGAATAAAATCCTCCTTTTAAAGTACAAAGACTGTGTGTCCAGATACCTTTATCTTTAAGATACCAAAAGAACCTTTCTCACAACAGTCCTGTCATCACCAAGAGTGGACCCCTATATCTATGTACCTACACTGACCCTGACACACTCTGTCACCTCCACAGCCACACACCATACGACCTCGACACCAACTTCACAGCCCAGTATCTGCCTCACTCTCCCATTACTAACAAGTCAGGTGATTGACCCTGGTTCAATGAGGAGTGCAGAAGAGCATGCTGGGAGCAGCACCTAGGCACACCTAACAACCAGGTACCGGTCTGGTGAATCTGACACATGGGCTTATTAAAAAAAAAGTAGAGCTAAAAGACCTCAAAACCGAGAGATCGGGTCAGAACTCTGAAGTCCTGCCACATCTGGTTGTAAATGGTGGTGGTCAATTGGACAGAAGGATGCTCAAAGAACATCCCCTCCTCACCAATGGTGGGGCCCAACAGGTGAGTGTCAAAGAAAAGGCTGAAGCCATGTTCGGCCAAAAGTGCCAAGTGGGTGATCCATCTCGACACCCTCCTGAGACCCCCAGCATGAAAACCAGTCTTCAGCCAATTCAACTCTCTCTGGAGTATAAGGAAACAGCTGATAGCTCTGGGTACAGCAAAGGCCAATGGATCAGACAACATCCCAACTATAGTACTGAAGACCTGCTCTCCAGAACTAGCTGTGCCTCTAACCAAGCTTTTCCAATAGATACAACACAAACATGACTGGCATGGATGTAGTGGGCCAAAGGGCCTGTTTCTGTTCCATATGACTCTATGACTCTATGACATCCGCCCTTCAACGTGAAAAATTGTCCAGCTATGTCCTTTTTAAAAAAAAGAATAAATCCAATCCAATTAACTACTGCCCAAACAGTCTACTCTCAATCATCAGCAAAGTGATGGAGCCATCGCTGACAGTGCTATCATGTAGCACTTACTCACCAATACCCAGCTCGGCACATCACGGAAACCAACCTCCCCTCCATGGACTCTGTCTACACTTCTCACTGCCTCGATAAAGCAGCTAACATAATCAAAGAACCCACCCACCCACCCCGGACATAATCTTTTCTTCCCCCTGCCTTCAGGCAGAAGATACAAAAGCCTGAAAGCATGTACCACCAGGCTCATATCCCGCTGTTATAAGGATATTGAACGGTCCCCTAGTACAATAAGATGGACCCTTTGACCTCACGATCTACCTCGTTATGGCCTTGCACCTTATTGTCTGCCTGCACTGCACTTTCTCTGTAACTGCAACACTATATTCTGCATTTTGCCTTGTATTACCTCAACGTACTGATGTGATGAAATGATCTGTCTGGATGGCATGCAAAACAAAGTTTTTACTGTCCCTTGGTACATGTGGCAATAATAAACCAACTTGTCAATTTACCAATTTAACCGACTCACTGATGCCCATTTTGGGTTTTGCTAGGACCACTCAGCTCCAAATCTTGACCCAACCTTGGTCCAAATATGGAGCAGAGAGCTGAATTCTGAAGGTGAGGTGGGAGTGACAGTTCTTTGCAACAAGACAATGTTTGAGCAAATGTGGCATCAAGGAACCCTGGTAAATCTGGTCAATGGTCATCAAGGGGAAAACTCTCCTATGACGAGTCATACCTCGCACAAAGGAAGACACAAGAGAGAGTTCATATGCTGGAAATCTGGAGCAACACGCAAAGCACTGGAGGAACTCAATGGGTCAGACAGCATCTATGGAGGGAAATGGAAGACTGTTACTGTATGTTTGTTGCACGTCAATCATCTCAGCCCCAGGACATCACCGCAGGAGTTCCTCAGGGGAGTGTCCAAGGCCCAGCCACTGTCAGCTGCTTCATCAATGACCTTCCCCACTCTGAACTTATAATAGAAGGATGTTTCCACTATTGATACCTGAAAGCCTTTCCACCATCTACAAATGGGACTAGCTCAAGAAGGCACCTAGGTCAACATGGACGAGTTGGGTCAAAGGGCCTGTTTCCAGGCTGTACAACTCTATGGCTCTTTGTTTGCTGATGATTGGGCGATGATCTGTTCTGTTCACATCTCCTCAGCAAATGAAGCAGCCCATGCCTGCATGCAGCAAGGTCTGGACAACACTAAGGCTGTTGAGTGACAAGTAGATGAAAATCTGAAATAAAAACAGATAATGCTGGAAACACTGAGCAAGTCAGGCAGTGTCTGTGGAGAACAAAACAGGTTAACATTTCTGGACCCTTTATCAGAATGGGGAAAGAGAGAAAACAAGCTACTTTTCAATAGCAGAGAAGGTGGGAGAAAGTTGGGTAGGACAAGACCAATGATAGGGTAAGACCTATGGGTTAATGAAACAGTAGGAATGTGACAAGTAACATTTGTGCCAATTGGAGAGAATGCTATTAGAGAGAATCCTACCCTCTTCTTGTCAATGTTGACACCATTGGCCTGTCCCCTACCATCAACGTCCTAAGGGTCACCATTTACAACTGGAGCAGCCACACAAATCCTGTGGCTGAACTACTTGTTCATTTTCCAGCCTTGTTGCGATGATACAATGTAGGTTTAGTATATAGAACATGTGCACCAATGAGTGCAAAACACAATAAAATATACTTATCCCCAACAATACAATATTGGAGGTGTGTCTAGATAGAGGGGAACAAATCTATTCCTAATCATCCTTGAGAAGGTGGGGGTGAACTGTTTTCTTGAATTGCTGCAAGTTCTTCTGGTGAAGGTGCTCCCACAGTGCTGTTGGAGAGAGAGTTCCAGGCCAAGTGACGATGAAGGACCCATGAAAAAATATCCATGTTAGGAGGTACATTTGGCACAAGTCAGACACTGGGTGTTCTGCAGCAAGAGACTCACCTCCTGACACCTGAAAACCTCTTCACCATCTACAAGGCACAAATCAGGAGTTTGATGGAATACGCTGCACTTGCCTGGATGAGAGCAGTTCCAAAATTCGACAATCTCAACACCATCCAGGACAATTGATCAATGCCACTTATCATCTTGTACACCTCTATCAAGTCACCTCTCATCTTCCTTTGCTCCAAAGAGAAAAGCCCTAGCTCACTCAACCTTATCATCAACCTATCCTCATAAGACAATAAGTCTAAATATGAAACAGTTGGCAGTTACCAGTTCTCATGTAAAATCCTTTGAAAGTCTTTTTAGAGATAATATTGTTAGTAGATAATTGCAGTTTTGCATATTTGGAGGACTCACTCATCAGGGATTGGATTATTTGTGGAATTTGGAAGTCCAGTTGAAGGAAACTCTAGAAACCCCATGACTGCGTGGGTTTCCTCCGGGTGGTCCAGTTTCCTCCCACATTCCAAAGATGTACGAGTTAGGAAGTTGTGGGCATGCTATGTTGGCGCCGGAAGCGTGGCAACACTTGCGGGATGCCCCCAGAACACTCTACGCAAAAGATGTATTTCACTGTGTGTTTTGATGTACATGTGACCAATAAAGATATCATATCTTATCTGATCTTAGCTTAAGCTGTCCACTTGATTGGCACCCCATCTACCACCGTAAACCTTCATTCCCTCCACCACTGAAGCACAATGGCTGCAGTGAGCACCATCTACAAAATACTTACTTGCCCAGACTACTCCGACACCACCTCCCAAACCCGTGACCTCCACTACCAAGAAAGACAAGGGTACAGGCAGGGGAAGACCACTGCCTGTCTGGTCCTCTCAAAGTCCCACCCCGCCCTGACTTGGAAATGTATCGCTGGTCTTTCATCATCAATGGATCTAAATCCTGGAGGTCCCTCCCCAACAGCAATGTGGGAGCACCCTCACTTGAAGGACTGCAGGGTGAAAGAAAGTTCCTCACCACTGTCTTCTGAAGGGCAGATGGGGATGTGCAATAAATGTTGGCTTTGCCAGCCATGCCCAGATGTTAAAAAATGTATATTTGCTTCCTGTACCTGAACACATCTGTCAGAAATCTGTCATCCTATCACCATTGTTGACATAGTTCATTAACATTAACATAACAGTTCACTAACGTAAGGCAGGACCTGGCAAAGGTAGACTGGGAGCTTCTACTTGCAGGAAAGTTTACATCTGTACAGTGGAAAGCATTCAAAGGAGACATGGCAAGAGTTCAGGGCCATTATGTTCCTGTAAGGATGAGAACCAAGGGTCACATGTATAGGGAACCCCGGACATGGAGGGATATTGCAGGTTGGATAAGGAGAAAAAAGGAGGCATTTGACAGGTATAGAGAACTAAAGATATGGGAGGCCCATCAAGAATGTAAAAAGTGTAGGGAGACGTTTAAAAAGGCAACTAGGAAGGCAAAGAGGGGTCACAAGAAATCACTGGCAGACAGAATTAAGGTAAATCTGAAGGTGTTCTGTAAGTATATTAAGGCCAAAAGAATCACTAGGGAAAAAAACAAACTCTGCAGCTAGAGAATTCAGTGAAGGCGTAGGTGAAATTCTAGTGCAAGTCTCCATAAATAAAGAGGGTTAGCGGGCTTAAAGGTGGATAAATCCCCAGGAACAGATGGGATTTAACCCAGGCTGCTGTGGGAGGCAATGGAAGAGATTGCCAGGGCTCTGGCTGATATGTTTTAAATCTTACTGAACAGTGAGGTATCAGATGATTGGAGAACAGCATATGTGGTCCCCCTTTTCAAGAAAGGCAACAGGGAAAACCCTGGTAACTATGGACTTCTGAGCCTGACATCAGTGGAGGGAAGGCACTGGAAGTACTGAGCAACAGGATTAATGATTGCTTGGACCCTTGCTATTTATATATGACTGACTGACTTGGATTCGGATGTGGATGTGGATGTGGATGTGAGAGGCATGATGCAAGTTCAAGGATGAGATAAAGATTGGCAGAGTTTTTGATAGTGTGGAGGGTAGTCTTAGGCTGCAGAAAGATAGAACATAGAACATAGAACACCTACAGCACAATTCAGGCCCTTCGGCCCACAAAGCTGTGCCAAACATGTCCCTACCCTAGAAATTACTAGGCTTACCCATAGCCCTCTATTTTTCTCAGCTCCATGTATCTATCCAACAGTCTCTTAAAAGACTCTTTCGTATCCGCCTCCACCACCGTTGCCGGCAGCCCATTCCATGCACTCACCACTCTCTGAGTAAAAAACTTACCCCTGACATCTCCCCTATACCTACTCCCCAGCACCTTAAACCTATGTCCTCTTGTGGCAACCTTTTCAGCCCTGGGGAAAAGCCTCTGACTATCTACCCGATCAATGCCTCTCATCATCTCATAAACCTCTATCAGGTCCCCCCTCATCCTCCGTCGCGCCAAGGAGAAAAGGCCGAGTTCCCTCAACCTGTTTTCTTAAGGCATGCTCTACATTCCAGGCAGCATCCTTGTAAATCTCCTCTGCACCCTTTCTATGGCTTCCACATCCTTCCTGTAGTGAAGTGACCAGAACTGAGCACAGTACTCCAAGTGGGGTCTGACCAGGGTCCTATATGGCTGTAACAATACCTCTCGGCTCTTAAATTCAATTCCTTGATTGATGAAAGACAATACACCATATGCCTTCTTAACCACAGAGTCAACCTGTGCAGTTGTTTAGAGCGTCCTATGGACTCGGACCCCAAGATCCCTCTGATCCTCCACACTGCTAAGAGTCCTACCATTAATATTATACTCTGCCATCATATTTGGCCTACCAAAATGAACCACTTCACACTTACCTGGGTTGAACTGCATCTGCCACTTCTCAGCCCAACTTTGCATCCTATCTATGTCCCTCTGTAACCTCTGACAGCCCTCTATACTATACACAACACCTCCAACCTTTGTGTCATCAACAAACTTACTAATCCATCCCTCCACTTCCTCATCCAGGTCATTTATAAAAATCACAAAGAGTAAGGGTCCCAGAACAGATCCCTGAGGTACACCACTGGTCACCAACCTCCATGCAGAATACGACCCTTCAACAACCACCCTTTGCCTTCTGTGGGCCACCCAGTTCTGGATCCACACTGCAATGTCCCCTTGGATCCCATGCCTCCTTACTTTCTCAATAAGCCTTGCATGGGGTACCTTATCAAATGCCTTGCTGAAATCCATATACACTACATCCACTTCTCTCCCTTTGTCCATGTGTTTAGTCACATCCTCAAAAAATTCAATCAGGCTCGTAAGGCAGGACCTGCCCTTGACAAAGCCATGCTGACTATTCCTAATCATATTATACCTCTCCAAATGTTCATAAATCCTGCCTCTCAGGATCTTCTCCATCAGCTTACCAACCACTGAGGTAAGACCCACGGGTCTATAATATGCTGGGCTATCTCTACTCCCTTTCTTGAATAAGGGAACAACATCCGCAACCCTCCAATCTTCTGGAACCTCTCCCGTCTCCATTGATGATGCAAAGCTCATCGCTAGAGGCTCCACAATCTCCTTCCTCGCCTCCCACAGCAGCTTGGGGTACATCTCATCCGGTCCCAGCGACTTATCCAACTTGATGCTTTCCAAAAGTTTCAGCACCTCCTCTTTCCTAATATCTACATGCTCAAGCTTTTCAGCCTGCTGCAAGTCCTCACTACAATCACCCAGATCTTTTTCCGTAGTGAATACTGAAGTAAAGTATTCATTAATACCTCTGCTATTTCTTCCGGATCCATACACACTTTCGCACTGCTGCACTTGATAGGCCCTATTCTTTCACATCTTGTCCTCTTGCTCTTCACATACTTGTAGAATTCCTTAATCCTGCCCGCCAAGGCTTTCTCATGTCCCCTTCTGGCTCTCTTAATTTCCTTCTTAAGCTCCTTCCTGTTAGCCTTATACTCTTCCAGATCTCTAACATTACCTAGCTCTCTGTACCTTTTGTTAGCTTTTCTTTACCTTTTAACTAGATTTATTGTAGCCTTTGTACACCATGGTTCCTGTATCCTCTCGTGACTCCCCTGTCTCGTTGGAACATGCCTATGCAGAACTCCACACAAATATCCCCTGAATATTTGTCACATTTCTTCTGTACTTTTCCCTGAGAACATCTGTTCCCAATTTAAGCTTCCAATTTCCTGCCCGAGAGCCTCATAATTCCCTTTACTCCAAATAAACGCCTTTCTCGTCTGTCTGTTCCTATCTCTCTCCACTGCTATTGTAAAGGAGATAGAATTATGATCACTATCTCCAAAATGCTCTCCCACTGAGAGATCTGACACCTGACGAGGTTCATTTCCCAATACCAAATCAAGCACAGCCTCTCCTCTTGTAGACTTATCCACATATTGTGTCAAGAATCCTTCCTGAACACACTTAACAAACTCCACCCCATCTAAACCCCTCACTGTATGGAGATGCCAATCGATATTTGGGAAATTAAAATCTCCCATCACAACAACTCTTATTATCACACCTTTCTAGGATCTGCTTCCCTATCTGCTCCTCAATATCCCTGTTACTATTGGGCGGCCTATAAAAACACCCAGTAAAGTAATTGACCCCTTCCTGTTCCTAACCTCCACCCACAGAGAGTCCGTAGACAGTCCCTCTATGACGTCCACCTTTTCTGTAGCTGTGACACTATCTCTGATCAACAGTGCCGTTCCCCCACCCCTTTTGCCTCCCTCCCTGTCCTTTCTGAAACATCTAAAACCCAGCACTTGAAGTAACCATTCCTGTCCCTGAGCCATCCAAGTCTCCGTAATGGCCACCACATCGTAGCTCCAAGTATTGATCCAAGCTCTAAGCTCATTCGCCTTGTTCACAATACTCCTTGCGTTAAAATAGACACATCTCAAACCGGTCTGAGCGCGTCCCTTCTCTATCACCTGCCTATCCTCCCTCTCATACCTACTGAAAGCTTTCTCTATTTGAGAACCAAACACCTCTTCCCCAGTCTCTCCAGTTTGGATCCCACCCCCCAACAATTCTAGTTTAAACTCCCCCCAGTAGCCTTAGCAAATCTCTCCACCAGGATATTGGTCCCCCGGGATTCAAGTGCAACCCATCCTTTTTGTACAGGTCATACCTGCCCCAAAAGAGGCCCCAATGATCCAGAAATCTGAATCTCAGCTCCTTACTCCAATCCCTCAGCCACACATTTAACCTCCACCTCATTCTATTCCTATACTCACTGTCGCGTGGCACAGGCAGTAATCCTGAAATTACTACCTTTGAGGTCCTGCTTCTCAACTTCCTTCCTAATTCTCTATAGTCTTTTTTCAGGGCCTCTTCCCTTTTCCTACCTATGTCGTTGGTACCAATATGTACCACGACCTCTAGCTGTTCTCCCTCTCTCTGCAGGATATCTTGGACGCGATCTGAAACATCCTGGACCCTGGCACCTGGGAGGCAAACTACCTTCCGAGTTTCTTTCCTGCATCCACAGAATCGCCTGTCTGCCCACCTAACTATAGAGTCCCCTATCACTAGTGCCCTCCTCTCTCCTTCCCTACCCTTCTGAGCCACAGGGCTGGACTCTATGCCAGAGATATTGCCACTGTTGCTTCCCCCAGGTAGGCTGTCTCCCCCAACAGTACTCAAGCAGGAGTACTTATTGTCAAGGGGTACAGCCAAAGGGGTACTCTCTAGTACCTGACTATTCCCCTTCCCCCTCCTGACTGTGACCCACTTGCCTGACTCCCGTCACCCCGGTGTGACCATCTGCTTGTAACTCCTTTCCATCACCTCCTCATTCTCCCTCACCATACGAAGGTCATCGAGCTGCATCTCCAGTTCCCTAACACGGTCCCTCAGGAGCTGCAGTTCAACACACCGGGTGCAGATATGGTTGTCCTGGAGGCTGGGAAACTCCAGGACCTCCCACATCAGACACCGAGCACAAAAAAACGCACTCATACTGCTTCCTTTCCTCAAATCACCAACCTATCCTCACCCCTTTACGCCTAAGCCCATTGAGCCAAAGCCCAATCACTCTGCTCCTTCTCACTCGGCTGCCCGCTCCGAACGCTGCCCACTGGATATGGAGGTCTTCTTTTTAAACTGCCTGCGCGCTACTCGCTGATGTCACGTGCCTGCACAGTCCTGCCCCACTATTCCCAATGAGAATTTTTTAAAAACTTAGCTGTTCCGAAGTCCTGAAGCCTGCTGAAACGAAAGCAACAAAACCTCCGAAATTTTTTTACTCGCTTTTTAAACTGCCCGTGCGCTACCCACTGACGTCACGCGCCTGCACAGTCCTGCCCCACTATTCCCGATGAGAATTTAAAAAACTTAGCTGTTCCAAAGTCCCGAAGCCTGCCGAAATGAAACCAACAAAATTGATGTATTGGTGAGATGGGCTGATAAATGGCAGATGGAGTTTAATCCAGACATACGTGAGGTGATGCATTTTGGGAGCAGTAATGAGCCTGGGACATACAGCATGAATGGTAGGGTCTTAGGAAGTATTGAGCAACAGATCCCTTGGTGTACAAATCCATTGATCCTTGAAGATGGCAACACAGTTAAATAGTGTGGTTAGGAAAGCAGATGGGATACTGGCCTTCATTAGTTGGGGCTTTGAATAGAAAAGCAGAGAGGCTGTGCTCCAACATTATAAACCCTTTGTCAGACCTCAGTTGGAGTAGAGTGTGCAGTTTTGGTCACCACATTATAGGAAGGCTGTGATAACACTGGAGAGGGTGCAGAGGAGATTCACCAGGATGTTGCCTGGGATGGAGTGTTTCAGTTAAGAGGAGAGACTGTAGAGGCTGGGTCTATTCTCCCTGGAGCAGAGACAGTTAAGAGGGGACATGTTTGCGGTATATAAAATTATGAGGTACCCCTAGGGAAGACTGCAGGAAACCTTCCCCATACTAAAGGTAGATAAAACTAAAGGACATAGGTTTAGAGTACAAGGTAAGAGACTTAGAGGGGATGTGAGGGGATATTCTTCACCCAGAGTATGGCAAGTGCCTGGAATGCACTGCCTAAGACCTAGTTGAAACTAGGTCGCTGACAGCTTTTAAGAAGTATCTAGATGAGCACTTGAATCGCTTAGACAGAAAGGGCTATGGATCAAGTACTGGGTATGAGATTCATACAGATGGGTGCCCACTGGTCAAAGTGGATGAGTTGGGCTGAATGGCCTGTTTCAATGCTGTACATTTCTATAACTCTATGACTCTATATTGCAGGGTGTAAGTACTAATTGTACTGCATCACTCACTGGTACTCTGCATTTTGAATACATTTTATATCACTCCACCAAACACATGGTAGGCGGTCTGGAAAGTAGACAAGTTGTTGAGATACCGGAATCAAATTAACAAACAGTGCACTCAAAGGCAAAATAGTGGAGGTTATAAGTGAGAGAATATCTACCTTGTACAGCGGTGCAAGCACTGAATTTGGGGAAGTGTGAAGCACAGTCTGAGTCTGTAGATGGAAGGTAACTCAGGTGTCTGCATAAGTTCACCCCACATCGAATGGGAAACAATGATGTTACAGAGTCAATCAGCGACTTTCAACATCCAATAGTTTTCAGAAATAGATCAGTTTTGTGGCTTGGAGTGAAATGTCAGCTCTTTTCAACAATTGGGAAATAAGTGAGGGTGCAAGTAAAAATCCTGATGTGAACCTTACATCCAGAAATACAAATTCCAAAGCCAGAGGCAAAAACCTGGTCAGACCATTAATGGTCTGTCCATATGGTTCAGAATCACAGCCAGTAAATGCAGAGGGAAATGGAGGAATGGTTGTGAAGTGACTCAGCTGGAGCTCCAGGTACTACAACAGAGGCTGTGGATACCACACAGGGGGCGAGATACAGGCAGATGAAAACAGTGGATACACAAAGAGCCAACCTGCAGACGATTGCCTTAGGAAGGGAACAGGGTCGATGCAGTTAGACTGCAGATAGAAGAAAATGGAAAGCAGACTAAAAGACATAGACAACTATACAAGTTCATCAAGAAGGAAGTGTCCTGTATATGGATCAAGCTGCATATCAGTTGTGGGGAGAAGATGTCCAAATAGAAAGTGAGAAAATGGGAGTGTGAACAGTAGAAACCAGTACATCCAATTCATGGAAGATGGTGGAGAGATAGTCTTGATAAAACGGGAAGATGCTTTGAAGATTTTGAATATCTGATGATGCCCACGTAAACCACTTCTTATCTCTCACATAGCTGCTTTTTGAGTTTGGAAAAGACCTCCACTACAATGGAGCAGAAAGGGATAATATCCAATGTTATTAAAGCAATGGGCTGGGTGCAAGAGGATCAATGAATGGCAAAGGAGACCTAAAGATTGTGAATCAAGTGATCCAACGGGACCAGTACCCAACTCCAACTCTGAAAGACGTTACGGGTTGGCAGAGACTTCTGTCTTTTCACTCATCAAGGGCTGGGAACAGTTTCAGTACCATGTGACAAGCTGATAGTGTTTACACCTGAAGGACTTACTCCAGCAGATGCAAGACAGCCAACAGAGAAAGAGAACTTTTGTCAGCTGGGTGTAGATGTAAGACATCTGTGCAGAGGACAAATCCACAAGAACAACCGATGTAAGCACCAGGGAGGCTGCAAAAATGATTCGAGCTCTGACTTTATTCTGAAATACACGCTGGGACAAGAAGTGGTTCCAGCTGATGCATTATCTTGGTTGCTGCTTCCAGAGAAGCACGATGTGAGAGTTCGGGTGTAGAGATGCATTAACTAGTCAAAGGATCACCAACAGCACAGTGGCCAAAGTGAGTGCAGTCTCTACAGCACGAGGCATAACCATCACCAGTGACCTCATCATTGGTCAGTCAACTAAATGGAGACATCACATCTTACCACTTACGCTCTATAGGGAATAGAAATATATCTCAAATAGATTATCAAGTAAACCATAAAAAATGATTGTTTTAGAAAAGGGGTTATATTTAAGTGTTATACTATTATAAGGAAGTATATTGTTAGGTGTAAGTATACTACGTACTTTGTATACATTGATGCCCTATATTCTATGTGCTGAATACATTGTTAGATTATTCTGCCATGCACATGGCCACAGGTATTAGTCTGGAATCTATTTAACAACTAAGGTTAGAACCATAGAACCATAGAACAATACAGCACAATACAGGCCCTTCAGCCCACCATGTTGTACCGACCTTCAAACCATGCCTAAGACTATCTAACCCCTTCCTCCCACATTTTAAATTCCTCCATATGCTTATCTAAAAATCTCTTGAACTTGACCAACGTATCAGCCTCCACCACCACCCCAGACAGTGCATTCCATGTACCAACCACTCTCTGGGTGAAAAACCTACCTCTGACATCCCCCTTGAACTTCCCACCCATACCTTAAAGTCATGCCCTCTTGTATTGAGTGTTGGTGCCCTGGGAAAGAGGTGCTGGCTGTCCACTCTATCTATTCCTCTTAATATTTTGTATACCTCTATCATGTCTCCCCTCATCCTCCTTCTCTCCAATGAGTAAAGCCCTAGCTCCCTTAGTCTCTCTTCATAATCCATACTCTCTAATCCAGGCAGCATCCTGGTAAATCTCCTCTGCACCCTTTCCAACGCCTCCACATCCTTCCTATAATGAGGCAACCAGAACTGGACACAATACTCTAAGTGTGGTCTAACCAGAATTTTGTAAAGCTGCATCATTACTTTGCAGCTCTTAAACTCAATCCCACGATTTATGAAAGCTAACATCCCATAAGCTTTCTTAACTACCCTATCCAGCTGTGAGGCAACTTTCAGTGATCTGTGGATATGAACCCCCAGATCCCTCTGCTCCTCCACACTACCTAGAATCCTGCCATTAACCTTGTACTCCGCCTTGGAGTTTGTCCTTCCAAAGTGTACCACCTCACACTCCTCCGGATTGAACGCCATCTGCCACTTGTCAGCCCAGCTCTGCATCCTATCAATGTCCCTCTGCAATCTTCAACAGCCCTCCACACTATCCACAACACCACTGATCTTTGTGTCATCTGCAAACTTGCTAACCCACCCTTCCACCCCCTCATCTAAGTCATTAATAAATATCACGAAACGTAGAGGTCCCAGAACTGATCCCTGTGGGACACCACTAGTCACAGCCCTCCAATCTGAATGCACTCCCTTCACCACAACCCTCTGCTTTCTACAGGCAAGCCAATTCTGAATCCACACGGCCAAGCTTCCCTGGATCCCTTGCCTTCTGACCTTCTGAAGAAGCCTACCATGTGGAACTTTGTCAAACACCTTACTAAAATCCACGTAGACCACAGGTACTGCACTACCCTCATCAATCTTCCTGGTCACCTCCTCAAAGAACCCTATCAGGCTTGTGAGGCAAGATCTTCCCTTCACAAAGCCATGCTGGCTGTCCCTAATGGTTCTCTAAATGCTCATAGATCCTACCTCTTAGAATCCTTTCTAACAGCTTGCCCAGCACAGAAGTAAGGGTCACTGGTCTGTAATTCCCTGGACTATCCCTACTACCTTTTTTGAATAAGGGGACAACATTTGCCACCCTCTAATCCTGCGGTACCATTCCCGCGGACATCGAGGACTCAAAGATCCTAGCCAACGGTTCAGCAATCTCCTCCCTCGCCTCACGAAGCAGCCTGGGGAATATTCCATCAGGTTCCGGGGACTTATCTGTCCTAATATTCTCTAACAGCTCCAACACATCCTCTCTCTTGATATCTACATGCTCTAGAACATTTCCCTTACCAACACTGTCTTCTAGACCCCTCTCCTTGGTGAATACTGGACCTGGACACACTTAATAAACTCTGCCCTGTGTAAACCTTTGGCACTAAGCAGGTGCCAATCAATATTTGGGAAGTTGAAGTCTCCCATGATAACAACCTTGTTATTTTTGCATCTTTCCAAAATCTGCATCCCGATCTGCTCCTCAGCATCCCTGCTGCTACCGGGGGGCCTATAGAATACTCCCAGTAGAGTAACTGTTCCTTTCTTGTTCCTAACTTTGACTCTAGAGAGGATCGTTCTACATTATCCACCCTTTCTGCAGCTGTAATAGTATCCCTGACCCGTAATGCCACCCCTCCTCCTGTTCTCCCCCCCTCACTATCCCTTTTAAAACACTGAAAACCAGGAATATTCAATATCCATTCCTGCCCTGGTGTCAGCCATGTCTCTGTAAGAGCCACAATATTGTAGTCCCATGTACTTATCCAAGCTCTCAGTTCATCACCCTTATTCCTGATACTTCTTGCATTTAAGTAAATGCACTTTAGCCCATCCACCTTACTACTTTTATACCCTGTACTCTGCTTCTGGGAAATGAACAAGTCAAAACATTTCCACCTCTTCTGGGACCATCATCCTGAAGAATGGTGTCTGCTGTATCCATGGTGATCCCTGATCTTTTGGTCCTTGGATCCCTTTTATTAACAGCCATTTTGTTCCAGCCTTTGGAGCTAGACCTTTACTACTCTGGGGAATTAGGCTCTCTGTGCCCCTCTCCATTACACATCACCACAAAACAGCCCATTGTGTCCCTAATGTTTGCCTGTCTTGTGTGGAAGGCTTCTCCTGCCCCTAATGGGGCTTTCCTTGGCTCTGTGGGGACAATGGGCATTGATGCCCCTCAGTGTCACCAACCCCATCTCCATCAAGCTGTCATCTGACAGGATAGAGTCATACAGCACAGAAACAGGCCCTTCGGCCCACTGAGTCCATGCCAACCATCAAGTACCCATTTACACTGATCCTACACTAATCCTATTTTATTGTCCCCACATTCACATCAAGTCCCCCCCGATTCTACCACTCACCTACACACTAGGGGCAAGTTACAGCCGCCAATTAACCTACTAATTCCCGCGTTTTTGGAATGTGGGAGGAAACTGGATCACCCAGAGGAAATCCACCTGGTCACAGGAAGAATGTGCAAACTCCACACAGACAGCACCGGAGGTTAGAATCGAACCTGGATCCCTCGAGCTGTGAGGCAGCGACTCTACTATCTCCGTGCTGTCCACTTTGGGAACTCTGCGCATAATATGACTCACTCAACGTGAAAATGCACGATTTAGTGAGGTTATGGATACCCTCACTCTGGTTGAGTGGGATTTGCCTCATTCTTTTCATTCATAAACTTCTCTCCCAATGTGATTACCCATGAATCCATAGGGATGGTAGGACTCAGGCCAGCATCACATTGCACGACAACCTCAGATATCCAATGTGACTGGCCTAGATACTTATATCCCAGATTGAAGCTATTACATGCACTCTCCATAGCATACTTTCCAACTCTCAACTTTCCACCCCATCTAACAGCTGCAAATGCACTTTGCTGAAATTCCCACATCAATTCAGGAATGATTACTTTACACATACAATAACAAACCTCGGATGATTTACAAATTTGATTAACCTGATTGCCCATGACAAGTACTAAAATGGCTCATAAAGCATTCTCTAAGCCATCACGGCAAGCCTGTTGGACTCATGTTCCCCTGTGGGACTGATCGCCAAGCTCCTACAAAAACATGGAAAGCTGATGGCTCACCATCGGTGTCCTTGGATCAAGAATCCGGAATGATGGGGCAGTGCTGTTAGATGTTAACTACTGACGTGTAAATTCTACATCAGATGCTATGAGGGGGCGCTGTTTGGTGGAGTGGAGGGCTATTGAGTCAGAGTAACCTGACTCAGGGTAGCACTGTTGGAAGGAGCTCTCTCTCCGCACAGGGACATCTGCTACCACAGTCCGGCTTTACTTTTCAATTTCCCACACCAGATGTCCTTTGGCAATTCTAAATGAGTTTGCTTCACCCTTCAGTCCAGCAACCCCTCCAGCTTAACGTCCTTAACCACTCCTTGAGCTCCTCCTGACTGATGGGAGCTTCCAACCTCCAGGATATCGGTCTTCCACAGACATTGGTCTTTGTACATCTCTTACTTGTTATGACACAGAAAGAGGCCATTCAGCCTATCAGATCAGAATTAAATTTATCACTGACATGAAATTTTTTGTTTTGCGGCAGCAGTATAGTTCAAAGACATAAAATTACTGTAAATTACAAAAATAAATAAATAGTGCAAGAAAAAAGGAATAATGAGGTAGTGTTCATGGGTCATGGACTGTTCAGAAATCTGATGGCGGAGGGGAAGAAGCTGTTCCTGAATCGTTGAGTGTGGGTCTTCAGGCTCCTGTACCTCCTCCCCGATGGTGGTAACGAGAAGAGGGCATGTCCCAGATGGTGAGGGTCCTTAGTGATGGATGCCGCCTTCTTGAGGCACCACCTCTTGAAGGTGGCCTCAATGGCGGGGAGTGTTGTGCTCATGATAGAGCTGACTGAGTCTACAACCCTCTGCAGCCTCTTGCGATCCTGTGTATTGGAGCTGCCATACCAGGCAGTGATGCAACCAGTCAGAATGCTCTCCACTGTATATCTGTAGAAATGTGTCTACCCCTGTAGTAGCTTCAATCTGGGTTACAAGTATCAGGTGCATATCAGTCCCATTCCCCTGTAATCCTGCAATCTATTCTCTCACACATGCCCATCTACTCCCCTTTAATTCATTTTTTGACACTAATCTACACACAGGGTAAGTTATAGCAGCCAATTAACCTACCAACCTGCGTGTCTTTGGGACGTGGGAGGAAACTGGAGCACCCAGAGGAAACCCACGCAGTCACAGGGAGAACGTGCAAACTCCACGCAGACAGCCCCCAAGGTCAGGATTGAATCCGTGTCACTGGAGCTGTGGGACAGCAGCACTACCTGCTGCACTCCCATGCCACCCAATCCCTGATTCCCTCCTGCCCACTACTGGCAGTCTTCACTGCCTGTGGCACCTGCCCAGGAATCCCCTCCCCAACCTTCCAGCATCCCTGCCTCCCCCCCTCTCAGACCAAGCTCCCTGCCCAAGCTTTTGGTCCCTTGTCCAAGCACAACGCAGCTGCTACTGAGTCACATTGGAAGGCAGATAGGAGTGAACCACACTGAGTAAGAATGTAGCCCAGAGCAGCTACAGACAACTCATTGAAAGGCGTTAGTCGACCAGATGAGATTTTACAAAAATCTCCTACTTCATGGTAAGACACATCACTAGCAGTCCCAGATATTACTTAACCTGAATTCAAACTCTTAAACCACTATGGTGGGATTTGAACTCACACACTCCACAGCTGATGTGGTTACACAGACACACCACCACAGAGCTGAAAGAACCTTCCGGATCAATCATCTACCTTCTTGGCTGGGCGTAAAAGACCCCCAGGTACTATGTGGAAGGCCAATGGGTTTATCCATGGGCCCCAGTGTATCCATGAGTCCAGGTGTATCCATGGATCCAGGTGTACCTGTGGGTCTGGATGTATCCGTGGGTGTCAGTTTATCCCTGGGTTCAGGTGTATCCCTGGGTCCCGGTTTATCCATGGGTCCAGGTGTATCCATGGGTGCCAGTTGATCCGTGGGTCCTGATTTATCTGTGGGTGCCGGTGCATCCATGGGTGTTATCCCTGGGGTCCCAGTGTATCCAGGGGTCCCCCTCACTCACTGTTTCCAGTCAATCTGCCATCCCATTTTTTGGTGTTCCAACAGGGTGCACATCAGTGATACCTAACAGGCCACATAGCACTTTATAATGTACTGACAGGGATGTGAAAGGAGCTAAGTAAATGAAGATTACCCTTTTATTTCCTTTTTTATAGCCACATTTCTACCATACTACTTATACTAGAGTGAACTTGGGCAAGATATTGAACCAAAGAAAGTCCTGCATTTATATAGTGCCTTTCACAACCTGGAGGTATCCCAGTACATCCCACAGTCAGGGAAGTGTAACTATGCAGTGTAGGCTGTGATGTAACACCACAAACCCAGAGCAAGGCCACATGCAGCAAGATCCCACAAACAGCTTTCGAGATGTAGACTCGAGGTCACCAGCAGGTCAGGTCACCAGAGGAAGCACCTCCTTCTCTTCACACGGTGCCATAGATCATTCACACCCGTCCAGGAGGGCCATGACTACATGGGTTAAATGTCCAGGCTGAAGAACGGTGCCTCTGACGCTGCAAAACTCTCCCAGTAACCCTGAGGGTAACAGAGCAAGGCTCACCCCAGCAGAGTATGGGGACAGCCCTTCTAAGGTGGCTACTGTACTGGGACAAAGAGGGACACGATATGTGAGTTACTGCAGCTCCTGACTCCTCCTCACAGGAGGTAATGTGTGGCTGGCTGCACCTCACATCACACGGATCTGTAATAAACCTTACAGCACTGAAAGAGGCCATTCAGCCCAACCAGCCTACTGCAGTGGATACATTCCTCACCCTGTCTACTAATCCTTCTTCTCCTAACTCCATATACAAACTCGCAAAGACGAGATGGAGTACAGGAAGGAGATAGAGAGCCTAGTGGCATGGTGTCAAGACAACAACCATTCCCTCAGTGTCAACAAAACAAAAGAGCTGGTCATTGACTTCAGGAAGGGGGGCTTCTGTTTACCTCAGTGGTGCTGAGGTTGAGAAGGTTGAGAAGTTACTAGGTGTAACCATCATCAACAATTTCTCCTGGTCCAACCATACAGACACAACAGCCAAGAAAACACACCAATGACTCGACTTCCTCAGAAGGCTAAGGAAATTTGGCATGTCCCTGATGACCCTCAGCAAATTTTGTAGATACACCATAGAAAACATCCTATCCTGATGCATCACGGGTTGGTATGGCAACTGCTCTGCCCAATTCTGCAAGAAATTGCAGATAGTTGTGAATGCAGCCCAGTCCATCACACAAACCAGCTTCCCCTCCATTGACTCTGTCTACACTTCCCGCTGCCTCAGTAAAGCAGCCGACATAATCAAGGACCCTCCCCACCCTAATCATTCTCTCTTCTCCCCCCTCCCATCGGGCAGAAGATACAAAAGTTTGAGAACACGTACCACCAGGTTCAAGGACAGCTTCTGTCTCGTTGTTATAAGAGTCTCGAACAGACCTCTTGTGTGATGAAGCTGAATTGATCCCCAATCTACCTCATCATGGCCCTTGCACTTTATTTGTCTACCTGCACTGTACCTTCTCTGTAAGTCTAACACTATATTCTGCATTCTGTTATTGCTTTTCCCTTGTACTACATCAATGTACTTATGTTTGGAATGATATGGATGGCAATTTTGGTACACGTGACAATAATAAACCAATTACCAATTTTCCTTTCACCTTGACAACCGGGTCATCACCCTCTGCACACAGCATTCTGCCCTTGGGGCAGATCTGCCTGGTCCCCCACACTCCCTGCAGTATCAGAGGGAGAGGCAGGTTACACATTCATCCGTTGGCTGAAGACATGCCCATCAGTGACGGAGTGGTAACCAGGGAAGAGAAGAGAACCAGAGGAGACCAGATACTTCAGAGGGAGATGGAAAACGGCTGATGTGAAGTGAAATGAGGAAGTGCTGGGAACATGGTGTTTGCAGCATTGGCTGTTTTATTTCATTGGTGGATGAAAGTGACAGAAGTAAGAAGGGGCAGGTCCATGGAACAAGGGGGAGGGAATATAAAATCGGTTTAAATAGGGGGCAGCACGGTAGTGTAGTGGTTAGCATAATGCTATTACAGTGCCAGCGACACGGGTTCAATTCCCGCCACTGTCTGTAAGGAGTTTATACATTCTCCCCATGTGTCTGCGTGGGTTTCTTCCGGGTGCTCCGGTTTCCCCCACATTCCAAAGACATGCAGGTTAGGAGCTGTCGGCATGCTATGTTGGTGCCAGAAGCGTGGCGACACTTGTGGGCTTCCCCCAGAACACTCTCAGTGATGCAAAAAGATGCATTTCACTGTGTGTTTCAATGTACGTGTGACTAATAAATAAATATCTTTATCTATTGCAGAAATCTAGCCAGAGGTAAAAAGCTTCATAATTTTCCTTCCTTTTAATTTCACCTGCATTACTAACTAAATATCAGTGAAAGGACTGTCTTCTATTGCTTGGCCTTAGTAACAAGTACAGGCACAGATACTTCTGATCTTTGCCAGCTCCCCATGCAGCAATCCCACCAGTCACACTTCCCATCTTATCTCCCTGTAGCCTATTCTCTCTCTCACGTTTGATCACGTACATAAAACAGGGGATATTAGCAGCAGCTGGTTAAACCAGGCGCACATCTATGGGATGTGGGAGGAAACTAAAGCACCCGGGGGAAACCCACACAGTCACAAGGAACACGTGCAAACTCCACACGGACAGCACTGGAGGTCGGGATTGAACCTGGGTCACAGGGGCCGTGAGGCTATGGATCCACCAAGTGAAAAAATAATGACGTATTCTGCAGAAAGGTGGCTTGTGTGTGCTGCAGAGGTGACCTCGGGGTAGTGATCTAACACAGCTCCTGGAATACAAAGGGTGCAGCTGTTGCCTGGTCAGCGCCTGGATCATCCAAAGGCTATCGTTCAGCGGGAGCACCTCCACTGCGAAGGGTGTGTCACTCCTGGAGGGGCAGGCTCACAGTCACCAGGATCATGGTGGGAAAAGACTGCAGAGGGTGATCTGTTCAGGGTGCTCAAATTGTTAAAGGGATTTACTCCAAATCAGTTATCGGTTTCCTCTGGTTGGTGGGGGGGTGGTGCATGTAGGATTGGAAGGTTGAAGAAAAGAAGCAGCATTTAAAATTAGAGGCAGGCCGATGCAAAGGAAGATCAAGGCAACTTCAGGAGTAGAGAGACACACCTCTGCTCAGCAGCTGTGGACAAGTGGGGTTTAGGTTGGAGCTTTAAGACTGAGCTGGGGGTACTCTTGCTAAGTGTGGGCACTAAGGATGCAGGTAAAAGGTCAGACCAGGTGTGATGGAATGATGAAGCAGGTTTGAGCAAACCCTGCTCCCTATACATCCCCCTGCTCTGGCTAACCACGGTTGCCCAGTTACTGTGGAGCTTCACCTGCTGACAACACACATCAGGGTCTGCCTCCCCGAGCCAGTATACAGAGATTATAACCCTCCTGCCTGTACCACCTCCAAACACCTCCCACCACAGTGAGATCTTTATTCTGGAGAAAGTTACACACTGTTCACAGCAGGTTGTCTGTTTCACAGAACAAGTAGGTCAGGTGAAGACTGTATGTATAATTTATGTATAACTTATTCTCTGTGTATGTGTACAGACTGTACCTATGTACCTGTGCTGCCACTACAAGTAAATTTTTCGTTGTACCTGTACCATAGTGATAGGGGACTCAATAGTAAGGGGCACAGATAGGCATTTCTGTGGCCGTAATCAAGACTCCAGGATGGTGTTTTGCCTCCCTGGTGCCAGGGTCAAGGATGTCTCAAAGCAGGTACAGGACATTCTGAGAGGGGAGGGTGTACAGCCAGAGGTTGTGGTCCATATAGGTACCAATGACATAGGCAGGAGCAGGGATGAGGTCCTGCAAAGTGTTTTTAGGGAGCTAGGTAGGAAATTAAAAAGCAGGACTTCCAGGGTTGTAATCTCAGCGTACTACCCATGCCACGTGTTACTGAGGTGAGAAATAGATACATTGTGCAGTTCAACAAGTGGCGAAGGAGCTGGTGCAGGAAGGTGAGCTTCAGGATTATGGATCATTGGGCTCTCTTCCAGGGTAGGTGGGACCTGTACAAACAAGATGGTTTGCATCTGAACTGGAGGGGAACCAATATCCTCGCCGGGAGGTCTGCTAGTGCTACTCGGGAGGGTTTAAACTAGAGTGGCAGAGGGATGGGAACCACAGCAGCAGGGCAACAGGTGGTAGGGTTGAGGGTAAGAAAGGTGGTATGACAAGTAAGACTGACGGGAAGGACATCAAGGGACAGACTAATAAACTTGGTGGGACCGATGGGCTGAAATGTGTTTATTTGGACTGATCTTTGTGGAACACCACTGGTCAAAGATCAGTGCTGGGACCTCTGCTGTTTGTGATATATATCAATGATTTGGATAAAAATCTAGATTGGTGGATTAGCAAGCTTGTGGATGATACCAAGATTGGTGGAGTTGTGAACAGTGCAAAGGACTGTCAAAGAATACAGCAGGATATAGATCAGTTACAGATATGGGCAGAGAAGTGGCAGATGGAGTTTAATCCAGGCAAGTGTGAGGTGTTGCACTTTGGGAGATCGAATAAAAATATACAATTAATAGTAAGCCCCTTAATAGCATTGAGGTACAGAGGGATCTTGGGGTCCGGGTCTATAGTTCACTGAAAGTGGTTAAGCAAGTGGATAAGGTGGTAAAGGAGGTGTATGGAATGCTTGCCTTCATTGGTAGGGGTGTTGAGTATAAGAGTAAGGAAGTCATGCTGCAGCTGTATAAAACTTTAGTCAGACCGCACTTGGAGTATTGCATGTAGTTCTGGTCACCCCATTATAGGAAGGATTTGGAGACTGTGGAGAGGGTGCAGAAGAGGTTTACCAGGATGCTGTCTGGATTCGAGGGTATGAGCTATAAGGACAGCTTAGACAAACTTGGGATGTTCTCCTTAGAGTGTCGGAGGCTGAGGGGCGACCTGATAGAGGTTTTTAAAATTATGAGAGGCGTGGATAGGGTAGACAGTCAGAATCTGCTCCCCAGGGTAGAAATGTCAAACACCAGAGGACATGCTTTTGAGGTTAGAGTGGGGAAGTTTAAAGGTGACGTGAGGGGCAAGTCTTTTACACAGAGAGTGGAAGGTGCCTGGGATGGGTTACCAGGGGTAGTAGTGGAAGCAGGTGGTTTGGTGGAGTTTAAGAGGCTCTTGGATAGACACATGAATATGAAGGGAATGGAGGGATATGGATGATACACAGGAGGACGACATTTAGTATAAACTGGCATCAAGAACAGCACCACATCGTGGGCTGAATGGCCTGTCTAGTGCTGTTCCATGTTCTTGGTTCTCACCGTAATCGTGCATACGACAATAAACTCAACATGACTTGACACCTCTGTAGGAATGGTCCGTGCAAGTAAAGCCCAGACACTCACTACTCCACTGACGTGTTTGCAAGGACTGATGTGTGGCAGGAAGGCACCACATCAGCCACAGGCTGAGATCGGCCACTTGCTCATTGGACTTTTCCCTGGGACCCTGCTCTCATGTCCTGTTCTCAGACAGCCCCAGTCCCACCTGCTGCCCCCCAACCACCCACCACCCCTTGGCTGGGGATCAGTGAGCAGGGCAGGGCTTGGAGAAAGAAGAGCGAAGCAGTTTGTTTTTCCTGCTAGACTTTTCACCCACTGCAGCTTTCATGCACTTTAATGTGGCTTCAGTAACCACTGCTCAGGCCTGGCCTGGGTACAGGAGGAGGTACCTTCCCGTCTGCACGCTGAATCTGTTTGCTTTGGTTTAGTCGGCAACATTTTACATGTGTGTGTCACTGCTGAGTGTGAAAGGAAGGTGCACACAACACCTGGACAATGGAACAACAATCCCCACCTTAAACCAATAACGGAGTGCGATCCTCTGTGCCAATGGGCCTGGTACTTGTGGTGTCTGACATTGCTCTACCTTTACTGATGCCTTTGATGTGCTTACCCTGACAATAGGGGTTTCTGGTGGGAAACAGGACAGTTCCCAGCAAGAATGTCAGTCTTCACTGTCAGTCACTGGAGAGCCATCACAGGGCTGTCCTGAGCTGTACTACATTAGCATTTCACCTGTGGGTGGTTCAGACCCTGGAGGTCATTTCTCCCCCACACTTCAGGGCTGATCAGTCGCTCCATATTGACAGGTTGTCCATGGTTTCTACCCTCTCTGCTGTTCTTCCACTCACACTGGGCCAGTCTTGATTCCTTTCCCTGAACTATCACTATTATATCATCTCTTTTGTCACTTTCCCTCCTGCCTTTCACCCGATCATACACCATCTTCATAGTGCTGCTCCTCTATTCTCCATCCCCACTTTTGAACTTAGCCATAAAGTGCAAGAGCACAGAAGTAGGCTATTCGGCCCAATGTCTCCGTGCTGACCATAGGGTACTAATCCCATTTTCCTGCACTTGGCCCACAGCCCTTCTATGCCTTTCTCATTCAAGTGTTTGAAAGGAGTTGATACTGAAACATCCTCCAATTGTAACAGATATCATTGACTTTGAAAGATTAACACTGCTTCCTCCCTCTTTTACTGACAGGTTTGATGAGTTTGCCGGTATGTTCAGCATTTTATTATTGACTCCTTCCACAGATCCAAGTATATTCCTTAAGCAAGAATTCAGAAGTGTAACACCAACCATTAGAACATAGAACAGTGCAGCACAGAAACAGGCCCTTCGGCCCATGATGTTGTGCTGAACTAATTGGTAATTAAAAGCCTAACTAAACTAATCCCTTCTGCTTACATAATGTCCCTATCCCTCCATTCTCTGCACATCCATGTGCCTGCCTAAGAGCCTCTTAAACACCTCTATCGTATCTGCCTCCATCACCACCCCTGGCAGCGCATTCCAGGCCCCCACCACTCTGTGTAAAAAAACTTGCCCCACACATCTCCTTTTGAACTTTCCCCCTCTCACCTTAAATTCATGCCCTCTAGTACTAGACATTTTGACCTTGGGAGAAAGATATTGGCTGTCTATCTATGCCTCTCATAATCTTATAAACTTCTATCAGGTCTCCCCTCAGCCTCCACCGCTCCATAAGAAACAACCCAAGTTTGTCCAACCTCTCCTTATAGCATGTGCCCTCTATTCCAGGCAGCATCCTGGTAAACCTCTTCTGCACCCTCTCCAAAGCCTCCACATTCTTCCTATAATGGGGTAACCAGAATAAAATGCAATACCCCAGATGCAGCCGAATTAGAGTTTTATAAAGCTGCATCATAACTTCCTGACTCTTGAACTCAGTGCCTCGGCTAATAAAGGCAAGCATGCCATATGCCTTCTTTATCACCCTATCAACATGTGTAGCCACTTTTAGGGAGCTATGGACTTGGACCCAAAATCCCTCTGTATATCAACACTGTTAAGGTTCTTGCCACTAACAGTGTACTGTCCCTTCCCATTTGATCTCCCAAAGTGTAACATTTCACATTTGGCCAGGTTAACCTCCATCTGCCATTTCTCTGCCCATATCTGCAACTGATCGATATCCCCCTGTATCCTTTGGCAATCTTCGACACTATCCACAACACCACCAATCCTTGTATCATCTGTGAACTTACTAACCCATCCATGTACATTTTCATTCAGGCCATTTATATACATCACAAACAGCAGAGGTCCCAAGTACAGATCCCTGCGGAACACCACTAGTCACAGACCTCCAGCCAGAATAAGTCCCATCGACCACTAACATTTGTCTTCTATGGGCAAGCCAATTCTGAATCCAAGTGGCCAATTCACCATGGATCCCATGCATGTTAATCTCCTGAATGAGCTTCCTTTGACGGACCTTGTCAAGCGCCTTACTAGAATCCATGTAGACAACATCCACAGCTCTACCTTCATCAATCAACTTCACCTCCTCAAAAAATTCAATCAAGTTAGTAAAACACAGCTTGCCCCACTCAAAGCCACACTGACTGTCTTGAATAATAGAACAACATTAACTACTCACCAGTCCTCCGGGACTTCACCTGTGGCTAGAGAGGACACAAAGATATTGGTCAAGGCCCCAGCAATCTCATCTCTTGCCTCTCTCAATAACCTGTGGTATATCCCATCCAGACCTGGGGACTTATCCACTCTAATGTTCTTTAAAAAAAAACCAGCACTACCTCTTTCTTTATCTCATAATGCCTAGCATATTTGTACACTCCATACTGATCTCCCTATCCTCCATGTCCTTCTTGGTGAATACTGACAAATAGCACCCATTTCGGAGCTCTCCCACATCCTACACCTCCAAGTACATTCTCCCTCCTTTATCCTGGAGTCATTCTCTAGTTATCCTCTCGCTCTTGATATATGTATGGAATGCCTTGGGATTCCCTTTAATCCTACTTGCCAAGAACTTTTCATGACCCCTCCTGACTCTCCTAATTCCCTTCTTGAGTTCTTTTTTAGCTTCTTTATAATCCTTGAGGACTCTGTTTGATTCTAGTTTCTGAAACTTTACATACACTTCCTTTTTCTTCCTGAATAAATTCACAACTTCTCTCATCATCCAGTGTTCTCTGACTTTGCCATCCTTGCCCTTCCTTCTGACTGGAACGTACCTGTCCTGTACTCTGTGCAGTTGGTCTTTAAACACCATCCACATTAGTTTTAGGACTTGGCACTTTCCATGTTGTGAGTTCAGCAGTGGGAATAGACTCAATGTGTAGACAACCTGCAGTCATTGCTCAACAACATTCACACTCCTGCAAGTGATACCTTCCCAAAATCAGTCCACACACACTTCAACACCCATCTATTATTCACACACAATCCAAGACCGATCTAGTCCACACACACTTCAATACCCATCTACCACCCATGCACAATCTAACACCGATCTACCATCCACACACTCTCCAACACCAATTGACAGTCCACAAACACTCCAAAATCGATCCACATTACACACACACACACACACACTCTGACACCTATCTGCAGTCCACACACACTCCAACACTGATCCACAGTCCACACACTCTCCAACACCAACTTACAGTCATCACACCCACCAATGATGATCTAATGTCCACATTACTCCAACAATGATCTACAGTTCACACACTCTCCAACACTGACATACTCCAACAATGACCTACAGCCCACATACACTCCAACACCGATCTACAGTCCTCACACACTCTAACAACGATCTACAGTCCACACACAGTCCAACACTGATCTACAGTCAACACACACTCTAACACCAAGGCTGATTTCGTCTCTTTGCACTACTTTCCTGCCCTAGACTCACATCAGTTTAATCCATTAATGTCTGAAAACTCATCTTATTCTTTCTAGGATATCCTCAGTGTCTCCTGGATCGAGAATTGCAGAGGTTCACTGCCCTCTGTGTGAAGACATTTCTTTACTTCTCGGTCCTGAATGGCTGGTCTGATACTTTGACACTCCTGCTGCTCGACGCCACAGTCCGAGGATCCATCACCCTCGCATCTAGCCAATGAGATCACCTGCTCCCCTCAGGAGTGTACAGACCCAGTCTATTTCATGTGACAATCACCCTCCATCCTAGAGGTTCAGCTGGTGAACCTTCCCTCTATCACGTGTATCTTTCCTCGGGTAGAGACCGGAGTTGAACACCACAGTCCCGCCGTCTCTCCCCAGGGCTCTGCAAGGTGATTCTGCTCTTGTACCCGAAACTTCCTGCAGTGATGGTGAACATATCATTTGCTTTCCCCGTTGCCATCCCTGAATGATAACTTCTGTGTATACAGACCACCAGATCCCTCTGAGCTTCCCTCACATTTCATTCACTCCTCATTTAATAACTCTACTTTTCTACCCTATCTGTTGTCCCCACAAGTTCCGTGTTATATTCCACTTGCAATAGTCTTGCCCACCCCTGCCTACATCCACTGAAACCCTTTTGTATCCCCTCCCTTCCAGCCCCGACTGCACCCAGCTTTGGCTGTGTTGCACCCAGAGCATTGACGCGGACTGTGAACAGCTGGGGTCCCAGCACCGATCACTGCAGAACCCCCAATGATCACAGCTTCCCAACCTGAACATGACCCATTTATTCCTTCTCCCTGTTTAGATCCATTAACCAATCTTCAACCCACGTTGGTATATTACTCACAATATTGTGCACTCTAAACTTAATGAACCATCCAAATACATCACATCAACTAGTTTGCCCTTATCAACACTGCCAGTTGTTCTAACAGATAGGTCACACATGAGGTCTCCTTCATGAACCCATGCTGACTCTGGACTTTGGCACTTGTCTGATGGGTGTGCCTACAGAAAACCCAACAGCTCACACTTTGCTCTGGTGTCCTGCACATACTGGTCACTTCAGAGGAAACTAAACTTTCAGTGGGACATCAAGCAGACGTTGAACTCCATAATTATCCCGGCAAAGGAGCCAGTGCCAACATCAGTTGTGTGCACTGAGTTCCCGTCCCTTGGCCTTATGATGGGAGGCCCATTTCTGGTTCATGGTGTATATGTGTTTCCCATCACCCACATCGGAGGATCGGGAGCCTGGTTTACAATGCACTGCTGGATCTGAAGTCCATCAAGCTTGACTTACCTTGTTGCACTCTCCCTATCCTCCAGTGAGACTATAGGATCAGCCATTTTCAGGGCTCTTGCCTGTAACCTAAGCTGAGACCAGGGAAGCCTTGTTTGCCTTCATTGGCCGAGGCATTGAGTACAAGAGTTGGGACATCATATTGCAGCTGTACAAAACATTAGTCAGGCCACACTTGGAGAATTGTGAACAGTTCTGGTCACCACACTGCAAGAAGGATGTGGTAACAATGGAGAGTGTGGAAGAGATTCACTGGGATGCTGTCTGGAATGGAGGGATGTTGTTATTAAGAGAGATTGGATAGGCTGGGTTTATTCTCACTGGAGGCTGAGGGGTGGCTTCATAGAAGTTTATAAAATCATGAGGGGCATAGATGGAGCCCTTTTCCCAGGGTGGGGAGCCTAGAACTAGAGGGCACAGGTTTAAGGTGGGAAATGTAAAGGAGATCTAAGGGATAAGTTTTTCACACAGAGGGTGGTAGTTGTCTGGAAAGAGCTGTCAGAGGAAGTGGTGGAGGAAGATTCAATTACAACATTTAAAAGGCATTGGGACAGGTACTTGGATAGGAAAGGGGTAGACGGGTATGGGCTTAATGCAGGCACATGGGATCAGCACAGATAGGCATCGTGGACGGCATGGAATTCTTGTGAATGCTGCTTATATGACACTATGTGCCTGTGATGTTTCTACAAGTAAATTTTTCATTGCATCTGTGCATACATATACTTGTGCATATGACAATAAACTCGATTTTGACTTTGATAGAGCAGGTGGGCGGAAACAGCCTGTCTCTGTGCTGTACTATTCCATAATTCTGGGGGAGGAGGTGGGGAGGAAGAGAAGTGGGGTGGGCCCCCAGACCAGTTCATTAACCATTAACACAGTAAGCAGCCGTTCCTCCCACTGCTTGTCGACAGACCACGCTGTGTGCCCATTGGCTGCCATTTTCCCTTTCATTGACTGTCCTCAATGGCGGTGAGGCAGGTCGGGATGCCCTTGGTCAGGGAAAGCGACGATATAAAGCACTGTCATACCTTCCAGCTCTGGAAAATGAGGGTTTGGTTCCGACCTGTCAGAAGCTCTGTCCGTGTACAATGGGTCTTGTGATGTTTCAGCGAAGGAACACCCAAGGGGAGTTCGAGAAGACTCAGGAAGTTACGAGAAAATGTCTGAACTGGAGTTATGTGCTGGGAGAAGGAGCCAAGGATGAAGCCAGGGCCATGGTCATAGTTTGAGAAGCTGCTGGTCCAGCCACGACTTCAGCCTTTGACATCTGTAAAGTTCACCTGTAGCTCAGCTACCTCTGCTCCAACCTCACTCATTCCAATCTCACATCTTGCTCCAATTCATCCTTCCCTTTGTCTGAACAAGCGACATCTCCCCTCCTTCAGCCCTGCTTCTCCCAACAACCCACTCACTTGTGGTATCATCAACCTCACCTTCTCCTTCCACACCTTCCTGGGCCTCTGACCTGCTTCTCTCAGACAAACAGGAAATCTCTGCTTCTGAGAAATGTGATGAGAACAACAACATCTACTTATCTTTATACCAACATAATGGGAAAAAGTGACACAGTTCTGTGTGGTGGAACAGGTGGGAGAGTAAGACAGAAAGAGTGAGTAAGTGTGAGTGGCTGAGAGAGAGTCAGTAAAATAGTGAGTGAGAGAGATAGAGAGTGAGTGTATGAGAGAGAGAGTAAGAGAGAGAGGGTGTGTGAGAAAGAGAGAGTGAGAAAGAGAGAGTGAGAGTGAGAGAGAGAGAAACTAAAAGAGAGGGTATGAGAGAGAGAATGAGAGAGGGAGTAAGAGAGAGAGTGAGGGAGAGGATGTGAGAGAGCAAGTGAGTGAGAGTTGCAGAGAACAAGAAACAAAACAGGAACAAGCTTCCACTTGGACCACTGATAGAAAGAAAGAATGCAGAAACATCCAATGGATCAAACCTGGATTTATTCTAACATACAGAGTTATAGAGTAATACTGCACAGAAACAGGCCCCTTCAGCCCAACTGGTCCATGCCAACCAAGATGTCTGCATTTGACTGCATTTGGCCCATATCCCTCTAAATCTTTCCTATTTATGTACTTGTTCAAGTGTCTTTTAAATGTTGTAATTATACCTGCCTCAACCACTTCCTCTGGCAGCTTGTTCCATATACCCACCACTCTCTGTGTGAAAAAGTTCAGGTCGTCTTTAAATCTTTTATCTCTCACCTTAAACCTACACCCTCTAGTTTTAGACTCCCCTATCCTGGGATAAAGACCGTGACCATCCACCTTATCTACGCCCCTCATGATTTTATAAACCTCTATAAGATCATCCTTGAGCCTCCTATGCTCCAGGGAGAACTGTCCCAGCCTATCAATTCTCTCCTTAGCCCTCTCAAGCCCTCCAGTCGCAGTAACATCCACATGAATCTTTTCTGCATCTTTTCCAGCTTAATGCCAGATCACAAGCTCCCGGCTCTGAAGTGGGTATGTTTGGACCATGGACATTTGGTGGGGTTATGAGTGGGAATCACTGTGCCGTGGTCCAGTCCACCAGACAGACAGCAGTGATGAGAGATGCTTGCCAAACCTGCTGACTACTGGACTGTGACACAAGATGCCACTCCACAGGAGAAGGTGTCGATTTCATTTCAGTAGCTCCAGGTGTTGGAGTGTTGAAGGATTATCGTGCTGTACTGGTCAATCTCACAGAAAGGGTGCTCAAAAACTGGATCAGTTAGAGCAAGATTTTTTACACAGAGAGTGATGGGTGCCCGGAATGTGCTGCAGGGGGAAGTGGTGGAAGTAGATAAAAAAAAGTCAAAAAAAGTTGAGTTTATTGTCATCTGTACAAATACATAAATGCAGAGGTTCAATGAAAAACTTACTTGCAGCAGCATTACAGGCACATAGCATCAGATAAGCAGATTTCACAAGAAAAACAAATTAAATAAATTATACACTATTTTTACAAGAAAGAACACAATTAGAACAAAAAAAACAAAGTCCATTTTAGTGCAAAGTGATCAAGGTGGTCATAATGTGGTAGTGATTAGGGTTGTGCCAGTTGGTTCAAGAACCAAATGATTGAGGGGAAGTAGCTGTTCTTGAACCTGGTGGTGCGGGACTTCAGGCTTCTGTACCTCCTGCCCAATAGTAGCTGTGAGAAGATGGCATGGCCTGGATGGTGGGGATCTTTGACGATGGATGTTGCCTTCTTGAGGCAGCATCTCCTGTAGATACTACCGATGGTGGGGAGGGATGTGCTTGTAATGTAGTGGGCAGAGTCCACTACTCTCTGCAGCTTCTTGCGTTCCTGCACATTTGAATAGCCATACCAGACCATGATGCAACCAGTCAGGATACTTTCAACAGTACATCTGTAGAAGTTTGTTGGAGTGTTTGGCAACATGCTGAACCTCCTTAACCTTCTAAGAAAGTAAAGACGCTGGTGTGCCTTCCGTGTGATTGTTGTATTGTGACAATAGAAATGCTTAAGAGGCATTTAAACAGACACATGAACAGGCAGGGAATAGAGGGATAGACCATGTGCAGGCAGAAGGGATCAGTTTGGATTGGCATCATGGACGGCACAGACATCGTGAGCCGAAGGGCCTGTTCCTGTGATGTACTATTCTGTGCTCTGTGTTCTTTGTTCTGTGATTCCCAGGCTGCCCTCCCTAAGTTATGCTATATCCTGCAGGAACACCTTCAGCACAGTCTGGTGCCTGGACTGCCCTCTCCGTGGAGGTCAAGGTCACCCTGACTCTCAGCTGCCTCCTCACGGCCAGTTTGCTGCTCACTGCTGATCAGAGGTCACCCAGGCTAGCACTCACCAACAAATGGTTTCACCCTCTTTGCCTTCAGTGGGGAACAGGTGACCTCTCAGGCACTGGGGTTTCCCAACATTCCTGGCTTCCCCCTGAGTGTGGACAGCCCTGTGTCTGCAAGGGTCACCATGAAGAACCCAGATGTCCTCACCAACACATCCCACCCACTCCCTCAATGTCTGGGTTGCTGAAGGTCTAGAAACATCTCCCAATGGACCAGAGAGCACACAACACTTCCATCATGTGGAAGTCTGCACTGGTGACACATCAAGCATTGGATCCTGGGCGACAAGGGCTGCCTTCCCCTTCCCCTTCCTGCCTTCCCCCCCTTCCCCTTGTCCCACCCCTCCCACTTCCCTGGCTCATCCATCTCACCAGCTGAGCACAGATAAACTGAAAAAGAGCAACTGCCAAGGATATTAGTGGAAAACTTCATTGGTCTCCCCAAGGCTAGCTTGCATTGCTTCCATCGGTCCGGGTGGCCCTGTGGAGTGTACATAGACTTCATCCTCGCTGCTGCATGCTGCAAAATCCCACCAACTGCAATTGCACTGTGGCACTCTCAGCCCAGAGCCCACATACTGTATGGAGTACCAGGGGTGGAGGGGAATGTTCATCAGCTAAATAAACACACTAGGAAACAGAAGGAGGTGAGGAGAATTGAGGAATCAGGGTTTAAATTTAGAGGGGGTGGTCAAGAGAATGGTCTTCAGGCAGACAGTTGTGAGGCTGAGCTGGAGCAGATACAGAGACACTGCCTGGAATGATGAAGTACAAGGAAAGACCTGGGTCATACAGGTAGCAGACATGGATAAAGAAATGATGAAAGGGCAGTGCAGAGGGATGAAGGACACTGCTGTGGGGACATGGTCGAGAGGCCATCATTTAGAAAAGAGAGCAGGGAGTTGACCAGCTGTGAAGTTCGCTCCCAGGGTTAGTGAGTGGGCAGAAACTATCCAGTGTTCATGATTGGGTCAGATAGACAAAGGAAGGCAGACCCATGTGAATGGAACAGAGGGTGAATCCCCAACACACTGCTTAGGCCTTCATCTGATCTACCACATCTATATCTGTCCATTCCACAAGACTCAGGAAAATTAGGATAAGGTCTGCCACTTGACTAATCACACACAAATGCCTAGAAATTGGACCCATTCATGCCTATTTTTTATGTATAAACCCTGACTGAACCTTGTTTTGCTCATGTTTTCACATGCTTGTTCCCATTTCCGGTTGGAGCCTTGCTCATTTTGAAGTTGAGGCATCCATCTCCGGACACAACTCTGCCAGTGCAGGACTCCGTCCCGCACATGAGGAGATTATCTGTGTGCCTCAAGCACATTTTTTCATTAATAATGGAGACTGGTGTACAAAATGTGCAACTTGTGACCTGCGTTTTGCAGGGGAACCCCTCCTCCCCTCCTCCCCTCCTCCCCTCCACCCCTGCCAGGATGTCCAGCCCGCCATTGTACATGAACAGTGACATATCGAGGTGGTCAGCCATGAGGAGAACCTGGAGGGGAGGGTGTTCTGTGTTTCTGCTGTCGTCCTTCCTGATGGTGGAGGTGGCAGTGCATCAAGTTAGCACCAGCTGGCTTGGCAGGTTTGATGATAAGTGGTGCACTGGGGGGTGGCTGCTGTAACTCTCACGGAAATGCAGGTAGATAGGACCTGCCCTCCAGTCCTAACCCATTCCTCAAGTGTGAGGTTGGACAGTAAGTACCACCAGGGCAGTTTCACAAACAAGTCCAATCCCGTCCACAACCACAGTCAAACCAAGCCCTGGACAGGGCTAGGAAGGCCAGTGTTCCTGTGCACGCTTAGTATTCCATCAGACCGTAAGAGAAGGAACCCATTCATTCACCATGCTATCAGATCATGGCTGATCTGTAGGCTAAATTCATTTTCAAATGTCTATCCGCCTCAGTGCTGGAAGCTCCCATTGACTCAATGCCCAGTGTGGGAAGTGTGCTGTTGATTTCTCCTACCATTTATACAGAGGAATGCTTCCTGACATTATGTTTGGATGGGTTCACTCTAATTTTGGACTATGACCTTTCTCTGTGGATATTTTGATGTAAGAACTTAATCTCAACCTCCATCACAATGTTAGGCTTGCTGTATAATCTCAAGTCCTCACTGTGTATTGATTCCCCATGGCAGGCTTTGTCTGGTGCTGGTAGTCAGTCCCAACGTGAACCAGTGCCGACTCCGTTCTGCTGCATTTACTCATTGACCCTGGGGGAGCTGTTGACTGGGGATCTGCTTTTAACATCAGAACATCCACAGAGCAAGAACCTTTCTCCTGTGGAGTTTTCTTCAGCATCCTCCTTCGCTTGGATCCTGGCTGACAGCAAAGGATGAGTAGGTGGAACATGTCATCTCAGACCTTTGGCAATGCTGCTTGGGCCCAATCCACAAGGAACATTATCAACAGAAGTCAAGGTCGAGTTTATTGTCATATGCACAAGTACAAGTGCAATGAAAAACTTACTTGCAGCAGCATCACAGGCACATAGCATCATATAAGCAGCATTTACAAGAAAAACATAAATTATACACAACTTTTACAAGAAGGAACACAATTAGAACAAAAAACAAAGTTCATTTTAGTGCAAAGTGATCAAAGTGGTCATAGTGTTGCTAAACTGTAGTGATTAGGGTTTTGTCAGTTGGTTCAAGAACCGAATGATTGAAGGGAAGTAGCTGTTCTTGAACCTGGTGGTGTGGGACTTCAGGCTTCTGTACCTCCTGCCCGATGGTAGCTGCGAGAAGATGGCATGACCTGGATGGTGAGGATCTTTGATGATATATGTTGCCTTCTTGAGGCAGCGCCTCCTGTAGATACTACCGATGGTGGGGAGGGATGTGGCTGTGATGTATTGGGCTGAGTTCACTACTCTCTGCAGCTACTTAGGTTCCTGCACATTTGAATAGCCATACCAGACCATGATGCAACCAGCCAGGATATTTTCGACAGTACATCTGTAGAAGTTTGCTAGAGTGTTTGGTGACATGCCAAACCTCCTTAGTCTCCTGAGAAAGTAAAGACACCATTCCGCTTTCCTTATGTGCTGGGTCCAGGACAGGTCATCTGATATGTTAACGCCCAGGAATTTAAAGCAGCTGACTCTCTCCATCACTGATCCCCCAGTGTAGACTGGCGCACGTTTGCCCTCCTTCCCCTTCCCGAAGGCAACAATCCGCTGTTTAGTTTTGCCGATGTTGACCGACAGGTTGTGTTGCAGCACCACTCAACCAGGTGTCCTATCTCGCGTCAGTTAGACGGCTTTGTTCGTATTGATTACAGCACTTAGTTCCTCAAGCTGACTCATCGCCACTGTAGTGTCACCAGTGAATTTGAAAATGGCATTGGAGCTGTGCTTAGCCACACAGTCATCTGTGTATGGAGAGTAGAGCAAGGGGCTAAGCACACAGCCTTGAGGTGCACCTGTGTTGATGATCAGTGAGGAGGAGACGTTGCTACCAATCCTCACTGACTGAGGTCTGCCGATAAGGAAGTCAAGTATCCAGTTGCAGAGGGAGGAACAGAGGCCCAAGTCTTGAAGCTTGATAATGAGTTTGGATGGGATGATTGTGTTGAATGCTGAGCTGTAGTTGGTGAACAGCAGCCTGACATACGAGTTCCTGTTGTCATAGAACATAGAACAATTACGGCACAATTCGGGCCCTTCGGCCCACAAAGCTGTGACGACTGTAGCGAATCCTTGAACATGGTCCAGTCCACTGAATCGAGGCAATCCCAAATTCACTCCTCCGCCCCTGCCGTCCAGTTCTTCATAGTTCTCTTCACCGGTGTTGCAGGCTTCAGTCTCTGTCTGTACACAGGCAGAAGAAGCACAGCCTAAAGTGCAGGTGAGGGACGGAATTCTTGATGCTGGTATATCAGTGGTCAAGTGTGTTGGGTCATCTAAGTGTTGCAGGTGCTATGTTGATAGTAGTTAGGCAGGGACTTCTTCAAGTTAGCCTGATTAAAGTCTCTCGCCACGATGTGACAGGCATCAGAGTTACGCTGCTTCGTTCTTATTGATACAGCACTTAGTTCCTCAAAGCACTAGCTTGATGTCTGCCTGAAGTGAGACGTAGACCGCAGGCAGGAGCACTCCTCTGACCAGAGTCCTGTTGCAGCAGTGTAAGGCATGGTTTAGATCCACCATAGAGGAGTGAGTACAGGGTTGGCACAGCAGTGATAAGGGCCGCTGAAGTGTTGATCTGTACCTCAGGTAGGGGGGTGTGATGTAAACCACTGGCCATTTAGCTGCAGATATACAACACTCACCTGGTAAACTGTGTTCTCTTCTGCACAGCAGAGAGGACATTTTGGAGGGGGTGTAGCACAGAGTCATCAGCATTGCATGGATGCATAGCATATGCTTCAGAAGGTTTACAGCTAAACTAATTGAGATGATTGAAATGATAACAACAGTTAAATTGGTTCTGCTGCCTACTTTATCTGTGGTGGGGAGTTCAGAACAAAAGGTCATGGTTTGCAACTGGAGCCGGCTCATTCAGGGGCAAAATCCAGAAACGTTCTTGCCACGAGGTGCGGCTACAGCCTGGAGCTCCATCCCGTGTACTCAATCTCACCCCTGACCAAAGCCTGGCTGCCAGGTCAGTTTAATTGGGCAACAGTGTCAAGGGAAGGGATCTGAGGTTCAGATTACATGGACAGACAGCATAAACGTGGCTTGTCCTTTGGCTCTGCTCTGTGCAATACACAGTGCTTCATCTGTTTTATATAACCCTGTCTTTTCTGTCAGCCCCTCCCCCACAGAAGGCACACCCCTCACTGGTTGTGTTGTAAGTCTCCTCCAACAGCGACTTGCTGAAGCCCTGACAGAGAGGGTTGAGAGAGGGTCCTTGCTCAAAGTACAGCTGTTTGTCTTTTGTCATTGGATGTTGATCAGGAAATTGATTTGGGTCCAATCAGTCAAGTCACCGTGGATCCCATGCATCCTAATTTTTTGGATGAGCTTACCATGCGGGACCTTGTTGAACGTCTCACTGAAATCCATGTCGACAACATCCACAGCTCTACCTTCATCAATCACCTTCGTCACCTCCTTGAAAAACTCAATCAAGACCTGTCCCACGCAAAGCCATGCTGACTGTCCCTAATTAGACCATGCTTCTCCAAAAGCTCATAAATCCTATCCCCAAGAATCCTCTCCATTATTTTCTCTACCATTGGTATGAGACTCACCAGTCTAGTTTCCAGGATTATCCCTATTTCCCTCCTTGAACAAAGGAACGACATTAGCTACTCACCAGTCCTCCGGCACCACATCTGTGGCTGGAGAGGACACTGAGATCTTGGTCAAGGCCTGAGCAAGCTCAACCTTCTGAAGCATATACTATCCATGCAATGCTGATGACTCTGTGCTACACCCCCTCCAAGTCTAACATGTCCTCTCTGCTGTGCAGAAGAGAACGCGGTTTACCAGGTGAGTGTTGTATAAAATGGCCAGTGCTTTATATCACACCCCCTGCCTGAGGTACAGATCAACACTTCAGCAACCCTTATCACTGTTGTGCCAACCCTGCACTCACTCCTCCATGGTGGATCTGACTGTTGCGATAGGAGTGCTCCTCTGGGTTCTGTTGATAATGTTCCTTGTGGATTGGGCCCAAGCAGCATTGCCAAAGGTCTGAGATGACATGTTCCACCTACTCATCCTTTGCTGTCAGCCAGGATCCAAGCGAAGGAGGATGCTGAAGAAAACTCCACAGGAGAAAGGTTCTTGCTCCGTGGATGTTCTGATGTTAAAAACAGATCCCCAGTCAACAGCTCCCCCAGGGTCAATGAGTAAATGCAGCAGAATGGAGTTGGCACAGGTTCACGTTGGGAGTGACTAACAGTGCCAGACAAAGCTTACCATGGGGAAGTTACATCGTGAAAGAATTAACAAACAAAAGCTGATGCTGAGCTTCTCAAGGACATTGTGAGCACTCCTTCCCTCAGTGTTGGAGACCAAAAGCTTGGTCAGGCGGCTGGGTTTAAGGTGTACCACACAGAGATGGAGGGACAGTCATCAGTGCAAATCGATGGGACCACCACAAAGGAACATCACACGAGAAAAATGATTGTGCAAAAGGTTGAACTCTATGAAAAGAAAGCTGGAGTGACAAGTCCAGTTTCAATGTGTCCACTCACTTCCTTGAGCAGACTCATGGGATTAGTAACTGATGAATTATATTCCTGTTTAATTGAGAGCTTGTGTGTAAAATCAATGCTTGCTGTGACAATCAGAAATGTATTAACCTGAATACAAACTCAGAGTACCAGCAGGGTCAGGAACAATAACCAGTGGTCTGTCTGATCAAGCAGCTAATCCTCCTCTCACTACAACCCAAAGCAGGGTAGAAAACACAGGGCCAATTTTTTATATATATATAGATATATATATATCTATATCTATATCTATATATATATATACACACATATAATATATATATCTGTTGAAGGCACGATGCCATTTTCCGGAAAGAAAAAGAAACTGCAAGGAGAGAGTCTCTTTTCTTTTCCTCCTGATGGAAAAATAAACAATCCTTTTTATCTCAGCATTCCTGAGGTGTAAAGAGCTGGCACTCATCTGTTTGTGCAGATGTTTGCAAAGGAAAAGCATTGCAGAAGCAGCCAAACTTTCGCAGTGTTCCTTGGCGGCTGCCTGTCAGTGTGGCATTACTCACTGCTGTGTGCTGCTCTAACAGAAATTGTTAGGCCCACAAAGGCCAGGAACGAAGGGGAGAAGTCTGGGGAGTTGGGGCACATTCGAACTGCCAGCCCTCGGGATGGGCTGTGTGAATTAAACATCAATCTCCAGGACACAGCAGTGAACACCAGAGAGAAAATTCCTAACAGGGACTGAAACAAATTGTGCAATTTTTAAATTTTCTCTAGGTTCTTTTGTTGGTTCCAGAAGTTATTGGAGACTGAACAAATAGCAGCTTGTGTGATCTTTCAGAACCATCCAATTAGTCCGCTCAATGCCTGTGAGAATCCCCCTTCGGGATCTCAGTGTGGTGGGGCGGGTGTGGGGAGTCATGTGGTGAAACCTCCAGGGTAAGCCACAGGTCCCATTCTCCCAGTCTGATCATGTACAGCAGAGTGGTCAGCTGTTCCAAAGAGTCAGCTCAGGTACAAAGGGCTGAGTGGTTTCTTTCTGTGCTGTGTGATCACTTGAGGATGAGTTCTTTATTCCGGGACCCTGGTTTGGAGAAAGCAATGTAGTAAAGGAAAGCTCCCAGGGTTCCATGAGCTCTTTTAAAATCAGTATTGATGCAGCACAGATCTACTGTTAGCTGATAACAAAGGACCTCGAACGTCAGCCGTGCTTCGGAGTTCAAAGGCAACAGTTCAAGTCCAATTCCAAGAATTCTGCATCTTGGTACAGACAGGGAGTGTGGCATTGCCTGAAGTGCTCATCCTTCAGATATGACGTTACACTGTGATGGCTCCATATGCCCTCACGTGAGGATGCAACCGATCTTAGAGCAGTCCCGACATAAAATCAGAGAAGTTTGGTGTCTCTTGTACAGCATTCATCAAAAAGTAGCCCATCTGTTTGGTATCTCCTTGTGTTTTGTGGGACCTGTTATCAGCCTGAGTTCTCCACATGACAACAGTCAGCATGTTCAACGTTTCACTGGTTTTAAAGCGAGAAAGGATGAGACAATATGAAAGGGGCAAAATTGTTTTTATTTTCTTGTGATTTAAACAGATGGGGAGTGGGGGTTGTGTGGAGCATTCAGGGAAGTGTAACTTGAAGGCAGAAGAGCAATGTCAGCTAATAGAGTAGCAAATTGGATAGAATTAATTAGCACAGGAATGGATAGAGTGTTTAACAACGATAGTGACTTAGGTGGCATCAGGGCAAGATAGGGAACTGCTACAGCTCATGATGGTAGAAGCAACTAATTGAATGAATTAATTGCAGGGATAGAAGTAAACAGGGCTGATCTAAAAGCCATTTCAGAGACATAGCTACAGAGTGACCAAGAATAGGAGGTAGATATTTCAGCATATTTGACAGCAGAAATAGACAGAATAAAAAGGATACAGAGGATAGGATTCAGAGATAAGATCTCAGCTCAGACAATCAGTGGGTCTTCAGTGGCCCGGGCAGCACTGTCTGTTTAAGTGGCCAGGTATAGTCTTTGTTTTTGAATCCATCTCCCAGCACATCAGTGGTGTCTGAGCCCAGCTTATCAGAGAGGCCCAACGCAGCACACCACAGACCCCTCCCAGTGGAATCGGACTGCTGCACCAACAGAGTGACCTTGACAGCAGTGAGACAACTTAAATCAAACATTTCTGAAATAATCACAGAAAATGCTGGAAATACTTTGCAGGTCAGCAACATCTGCAGGGAAGATCCCAGAGTTACCCCTCCAGGTCACTTGGGAGAAAACTTAGCCTGGAGTTTCAGAGAGGGTGGGGAGGGACGGGTAGGACATAGGGAATGTCTCAGACAGGATAAGACCAGGGCTGCTGTGGGGATCAGAAGCAGATGAAGTCATCTGATTGATGGGTGAATGAGGGAAGGGAGAGAGTGAACACAAACAAAGGAATGTAGAAGCTGTGAAATGCTGGGCTGTAGGAAATGGCCAACAGGTGAGGCAGTGCTGCTAGAGAGGGAGAACTGTGCTAACGCAACAGGTGATGGCCTACAGCAGAACTGGCCAGTTTCAATACAGCAGAATGAATTACCCAATGGTGTCGAATTTGATATTGAGAGTAGAAGGCTACAATGTACCAAAGATGGAAAATCAGGTGCTGTTCCTCAAGTTTGTGTTGGTCCTCAATGTAAGAGCACAGGAGACCACAGACCAGTAGGTCAGAGTGAGAATGAGGTGATATAAAGTGGCAGGCAACGATAAACTCAGGTTTACCTCTGTGGACTGAGTGCAGGTGTTCCACAGAGTGATCTCGTCCGTGTTTGGTTTCTCCAGTGTAGAGGAGACCATATTGTGAACACCAAATGCAGCACACAAGAAGTGCAAGTGAATCATTGCTTCACCTGGAAGGAATGTTCAGGTCCTTGGAAAGTGAGAAAGGAAGAGGTAAAAGGACAGGTGTTGCATTTGCTGAATGTCTTTGACGTTCACAACATGTAAAAATTGCTCAGGATCTGTTAAAAACAAAAATGTCGATAACATTAAAATTGCCTGAGGATTCAGAGTTAACAGAATACGAACACAAATTCAATTAAGAGCATTTCAACAAACAAGTCAAAGTAAAAGCCTCATCTCCTTCTCATCTGACAACCTATAGTTTGGATGGGCAATACACCAGGGTTCCCCGGTGTGGGTTCGGTGGGTGATATTCAGGAACTGAGAAATGGGTGATCTGTGGTGACTCTTGCTGCCCTATTGAACTCCATTAGGCAGTCTAGGGTTCTGTGAGGCAGAAGGTTGTACTCAGTCCTGGCTCCAGAACAGCCCAAACATGCCACCCATTGACCCACACCCATCTCAGCGGATGTCAGCTCCACAGAGCTCTTTGGCTGAGAGGTCTGAGCAGATGTTTCTCCTAAACTGTGGAATCTAAACCTAGGGGTCAGAGACTCAGGATGAGGGGATCTCCCATTTTGGATTGCAATGAGGAGAAATCTCTCAAAGTATTGTGAATCTTTGGAATTCCATACTGTGCAGTTGAATCATTGAGTGAAGGCAAGATAGAGATTGCTAGATTATTGGATAAGGGAATCAGAGCATTTGGGGACTTGTGTAGGAAGGTGGAGTGGATGTGAAACATCAGACATCATGTTATTGAATGTTAGAGTGGTTTCAAAGAGCCACATAATTAATTCCTCTCTTATTTCTTCGGTTTTCGTGGTGAGATTACAAACAGCCTCAGAACCTTGCAGGTGAGCACAAAGACTGAAAGGAATTACCCAGGAACACAGCTGCCTGATCATCTCCAGTGTCTCCCTGCCCAATGTCACAACCTGTTTGGTGTGTGTTGGATATCAAGCAGGAACAAGGTTTGGCTCAGTTCCAATCCTACAGCTGCCATTGCAGTTAATGGTACAGATGATGTACTGAGTACTCTAGATTTAGTATGCTCTTCTTCTTTTACTTTCCAGCTTAGACTATGTGTGTTATTTTAGCTAAATGCACTAACTGGGTGATGTCTGAAAATTGTGTTCAGCACACAATTTGGTCCTAATTGCTGATTTCCACAATTCAAACCTGTCTGGTGCTGATATAACAGAGACATCTACAGGTTAGTACCATACACATAATTTTTCTGGAGCAGTTGATGTGGGATTTGATCTGCTGGAGGTGTGCATTGCACAGGCTGACATTCAGTTACACGTTTCATAGAAAATAAAAGAGAAAGTGCTGGAAACACTCAGCAGGTCAGGCAGCATCTGTGCTCATGCTTACTCCAATCAGCTGGACATTGTTAGGAAGACTCATTTATTGCAATGCTAGATTGTGAATGGCTATGCATTATTTTGCTTTTGCACACAACTCTACTCTCTGATGCAATGATTTTTTGCCACGTAGGAATTCTTACTGAGTCACAAAGGTTTCTCCCCACTGACCCTCGACTGTGGAGTTTTTAAAATCATAAGAAATGGAAGAGGTCTGTATGACCCCTGAACCTACTCCTCCTACGTTCAATAGGAACATGGGAGATCTGATCTCAGCAGCTCCACTTGCCTCCGTTTTCTTTAACCCTCAATTCCATGGAATGCTAATAATCTGTTTGTCTAAACCTTGAATATTTTCAACAACAGCTCTCTGGTGTAAAATTCCAAAGAGTCATGGCCCCCTGAGAGAGATTATACCCTGCATGTTGTCAGTACCTATGTGCCTGTGATAATGCTGCAAGCAAGTTTTTCATTGTACCTGCACCTTACCGTACTTGTGCACAAGTACAATGATGTACAGATACAGGTGCCCTCAAGTCAGCAGTCTCCCTGCACTGCGGAACTATGTTCTGCTTCATAGCTCTTCCCACCAAGGGTAATAAAGTTACATTTCCACTGAGTTTCAGACACTTTCGTATCTGACTAAAAACTGAAGTCAGCAGCTTTATCTTTGATTCCTACTTGCTCTGTTCTACCCAACTTCATTGTGGCTGCTGTTTCCCAATTACATGTCAACAGTCACTCATGCTTGTGCGACTTCATTTCCCAGTAAGTCCAGTAATAGTCCTTTCCTAGAATCATGATGTGGGAAACATTCAGAACACAAGGAAATAGGACCAGGAGTAGACCACTCAGCCCCTTAAGCCTACCCTGCCATTTTAATATGATCATGGCTGATCCATGCTGGTCTCAGCTGCTCTCCTGTGCTGGTTTCCCATTGCACTCAATCTTTCAAATATTTATCTCTCTCCACCTTAAATATATCTAATGATCTGGACTTCACCACTCTTGTAGGCAGAGAATTCCAGAGGTTCATTACCCTCAGAGAAGAAATTTCTATGTACATTAGTTTTAAATGACTGGCCCCTTATCTTGTAGTTATGTCTCCTTGTGACTTTCCCACTAGTGGAAATATCCCAACATCTACCCTATCAAACCCCTTTAGGACCTTACATATATGAATGTCACCCCTCATTCTTCATAGGGGAACTCTGCACTGTCTGCCTACTCCTCTTCATTTTCCTGGTGGTCACCCATCTATCTGAATCCTATACCTTGGGTGTGGCCACCTCTATAAAAGTCTCATCTATGATGTTCTCAGAATCCCAGATGATCCTGACATGTATACCTTTTTGGATAGTGTTGGAGTGAATGATCTTTCGGGGGCTAGTAGCAGTAGTCAGGTCTCTGGCACTGCGACTGGTTCTGAGGCTCAGAAGGAAAGGGTGCAGTCAGACAGGGTGATCGTAATAGGAGAATTGATAGTGAGGGGGACAGACAGAAGATTCTGTAGCTGCAGAAGAGATGCCAGGATGGTGTGTTGCCTCCTGGGTACCAGGGTCAAGGATGTCTCTGGGTGGGAGGTTCAGGGGAGATATCAGAGGGAGGTTTTTCACCCAAAGAGTGATTGGTGCATGGAATGCACTGCCTGGGGTGGTGGTGGAGGCAGATACATTGAACAGGTTCAAGAGCTTGTTGGATAGGCATATGGAGGAACGTGAGATAGAGGGATATGCGGGAGGAAGGGGTTAGGTAGTGTGAGGGTGGTCTGATGGACGGCACGACACGGTGGGCCGAAGGGCCTGTTTTGTGCTGTATGGTTCTATGGTTCTATGGAACTGCTTCTTGAGGGGGACGGTGAACAGCCAGAGGTGTTGTACATGTTGAGGGGGAGGGCGAATAGCCAATAGGTGTTGTACATGTTGGTACAAGTGACATAGTTAGAACAAGGGATGAGGTCCTGCAGAATGAGTATACCAGAGATAATCATGGTTGTTCAAGAGATAAGGGAAACAAGTGGAGATGTTTTGGAGAATATTCATGACCAGGGAGGAGGTATTTGCAACCTTACTGTGCATTAGGGTGGATAAATTCCAAGGCCTGACCGAGTACAACCTCGGACTTTGTGGGAGGGGAGAGAAGAAATTACAGAGACCCTTGTGGAGATTTTTGCTTTATCATTAGCCACTGGTGAAGTTCTCAAAGACTGAAAGGTGGCTAATGTTGTTCTGGTTGTTTAAGGGTTGCAAGGACAAGTCAGGGAACTACAGGCCAGACAGCCTGACGTCAGTGGTGGGTAAATTACTGGAGGGAAAGTTACTGGAGGGAATTCTGAGGGACAGGATCTACCAGCATTTGGATACAGAGTCCAATTAGGAGATGTCAGCATGGGTTTGGGTTTGTGTGTGGGAAGTCATGTTTAATGAATCTTTTAGTTCTTTGAAGAGCTAACCAAAAAGGTAGATGAGGGTAGGGCAGTGGATGTTGTCTGTTTTAACTTTAGCAAGGCCTTCGACAAGGTCCAGCATGGCAGGTGGGCCTGGAAGGTTAGATCCCATGGAATCCAGGGAGAGCTGGTTAGGTAGAGGTAGGAAGCAGAGTGTGGTGATTGAAGATTGTTTCTCAGAATGGGGACCAATGACTAGTGGTGTGCTGCAGGGGTCGGTGTTGGAACCCTTGTTGCTCATTATTTATGTAAATGATTTGGATATGAATGTCAAGGCTTGATCAGCAAGTTTGCAGATGACATGAAATTAGGAGGTGTTGTTGATAATGAAGGAGGTTATCGTGGATTACAGGGGGATCTTGATTATTTGCAGAAGTGGACCAAGGAGTGGCAACTGGATTTCAATACAGATAAGTGTGAGGTGATGCATTTTGGGAAGTCAAACCAGCGTAGGACTTATACCATGAATGATAGGGCACCAGGCAGTGTAATGGAACAGAGGGCCCTAGGGAGTACAAGTGCATAGTTCATTGAATGCAACATCGCAGGTAGACAGGGTAAAGAAAAAGACATTTAGCACATTGGTCTTCAGTTGGGGCATTGAGTATAAGAGTTGTGACATTATGTTGCAGTTGTACATTCATTGGTGAGGTCACATTTGGAATACTGTGTATAGTTTTGGTCACCCTGTTATAGGAAAGATGTGGTGAAACTGGAAAGAGTGCAGAAGAGATTTGAGAATGATGCCAGGGCTAGAGTGTTTGAATTATTGGGAGAGGTTGGCCAGGCTTGGTCTTTATTCCCTGGAACATAGGAGAATGAGGGGCATCATTATCAAAGTGTTTAATTTTATGAGAGGCATAGATAAGGTGGATGGTAACAGTCTTTTCCCCAGGGTAAGGAAGTGCAAAAATAGGGGGCATTGATTTAGAGTGGGAAAGATTTAAAGGGGACCTGAGGGGCAACTCTTTCCACACACAGGGTGATGAATATATCGTATGTGATGCCAAAAGTAGTAGTTGAGGTATTTAAGAAGCACTTGGATAGGTACATGGAGGGGTGGGGATTGGAGGGTTATGGGCCAAACACAGGAAATTGGGACCAGCTGGGTGGGCAACGTGGTTGGCATGGACTGGTTGGGCTGAAAGGCCTGTATCCGTGCTGTATTGCTCTATGTAACCAACAAGGTCATTGAGGGCGGGGCAATAGACATGTTCTATATGGACTTCAGTAAGGCCTTTAAGGTTCAATGTGGTTGGCTGCTATGGAAAATTAGATCACATGGGATCCAGGGAGAGCTAGCTAATTGGATACAGAAGTGACTTGATGGTAAGAAGCAGAGGGTGATGGTGGAAAGTTGATTTTTCGGACTGGATGCCTATGATTAGTAGTGTTCCCCAGGGGAACACTACTAGGATACTAGGCCCATTGCTATTTGGCATCTATATCAATGATTTGCAAATGACACTAAAATAGGTGGTGTCAATAACAGTGAAGATGATTGTCAGGATTTACAGAGGGACCTTAATCATTTGGGTAAGTGGGCTGAGGAATGGGAAATGGAGTTTAATTTGGATAAGTACACAGTGTTGCATTTTGGGAAGACAGATCAGAAGGACATTTACAGTCAATGGTAGGGCCCTGGGGAGTGTTGTAGAACAGAGGGACCTAGGAGTACCAGTACATGGTTCCCTGAAAGCGGTGATGCAGGTAGACAGGGTGGTGAAGGCAGCTTTTAGCATGCTGCCCTTCATCAGTCAGAGTATTGAGTACAGGAGTTGGGATGTTATGTTGCAGTTGTACAAGACATTGGTGAGGCTGCATTTGGAATACTGTGTTCAGTTTTGGTCACCCTGCTATAGGAAAGATGCCAGTAAGCTGGAAAGAGTGCAGAGGAGATTTACAAGGATGTTGCCAGGACTCAGGACTGAGTGATAGAGAGAGGTTGAGCAAGTTGGGACCCTTTTCATTGGAGCCTAAGAGAATGAGGGGTGATCTTATGGAGGTGTATAAAATTATGAGGGGCATAGATAGCGTGAATGTGCACAGTCTTTTTCCCAGGGTTGGGGGATAAAGAACTAGAGGTTTAAGATGAGAGGGGAGAAACTTAACAGGAACCTGAGGGGCAACTTCTTCACCCAGAAGGTGGTCAGTATATGGAATGAGCTGCCAGAGGCAGTGGTTGAGACGGGGACATTAACAACATTTAAAAAGGTACTTGGACAGGTCTATGGACAGGAAAGGTTTGGGGGAAATGGGCTAAAAGTGGGCAAATGGGACTAGCTTTGGTGGGAATCTTGATCAGCGCAGACCAGTTGAGCCAAAGGGCCTGTTCCTGTACTGTATGGCTCTGATTCTAATTTGATAATTTCAAAGCCACCTTTACCATGAGTTTAACTTATTCTAAGTTATTTAGTTGACTGAAATTAAATGCCAGGATGAGTTTTTAAAAGTATTGGTGCTGACCTTATGGTTACCAGTTCTGTAGCACAACTACTAGGCTACCAAACCTCAGAATACAATGTATATGACTTGCAAATGCTTCTCCCATTCCAGAACTGGCCCCAGCAATCTGAAGTCCATCCCCTTGCACCATTTGCCACTCCCACTTGGCTGTGTGCAACCCAAAGATTACCACTTCAAAGATCCTGAAGAAACTCTGACAGCAAGACATCATCCCTTTCCTCCCTACATTGCTGGTCCCATTACAGAGGATTCCCCTAGCTGTTTGACTTCCCCATTCGAATGTTCTGGATCCATTCTGACCTACTTCATTTGGTGCTGGACAGACAACATACCTGTGAAATGTGTCCACACCAGCAGAAACATGATGTTCTGCACTCCTCCAAGATAGCAACTACCTCACTAGTATTGTGTTGAAAACCAGTTTTAGAATGCCATATTCCCTGTAATTCCTCAATTCTCTCCCTCTCCTTCCACTCTCTAACCTGATTTCCAAGGCTTGGATTGTTTTTCTGGAACTTTGGAGTATATAGTTTAAAGGAGATTTATGAGGCGATATTTTTTTAAATCTAGAAATGGCAGGTGCTTGAAACATGCTATCGAGGAAGTGGTGGAAGCAGATACAATAGCAATACTTAAGAGGCATTTACACAGGCACATGAACAGGCAGGGAATGAAGGGGTACAGACCATGTGCAGGCAGATGGGAGTAGTTTAAATTGGCATCATGGTCGGCACAGTGATGGTGGGCTGAAGGGCCTGTTCCTGTGCTGTACTGTTCTATGTTAGCAGGTTGTGGGCTGGCCATCTGTAACACGTAATTGGGATATCCAATGTTGCACTCTTTCATTTGACTTTGACAAACTCCCTTTCCCATTCATTACAGGAAGCTGAAGAAAGCATTCACTGGCAAGGAAGCACCCCATCCAGGATTGCTGAGTCAAGGAGAGGCCATGCACAAACAGTCCCAACTCCTCCCACAGAAACCAGAGTAGGGGGCACATTGCCTGGGTGAAATAGATGGACGTAGCAAATAAATGGCTTGTTGTAGGACCAATCAAATCCCAACAGCATTCCCACCATAGGTTACCTCATTAAACTATTCCTCAAGTGCCAATTCCTGCTATGACAGCAAGAAGTGAACAGCAACAGTTGCAAAAATTCAGTTGGCACAGAATATAACATTTTAAGCAAGACTGGGGGAGGGAGGGGAGAAAATAAAACAAAAGGTTAGTGATGAGGTGGATGATAGCACTGATGATCTGACTAAACAAAATGTAGCTACAAGGAAAATGAGGGCATTAATGAGGCAAAAGGTGCAGATGGGTTGTGGACACCATCAAATTCAGGAACTGAAGCAAATACAAAGAGGAAGGTGCCTGGTTTGATTCCCACTCCTTGATTTCATTGTGTACTTCAGCAACTTTATGTGAGGGAAAGCAAAGGGGAATGTGGGAGAATTAAATGGATTAGGTGTAAGAATGGAGGACCTGATACCAGGCTGTTTCTCTCTATGACTCTATAAAATCTGAAATGGGTACCCATACCTGATCATTGTCACACATCCTTGTTGGGGAGTGAGGTTGGACTGAAGCCAGGCTAAGTTGGTGGTATTGTTGCACAAGCCAGAAGGTTGTGGGTTCAAGACCAACTCCTGACACTAAACCACAGTGTTAGACAATGCCGTAGTGTTAGACTGAAATGTTGGTTGTCTTCTCAGATTCCAAGAAGATCCAGTCACACTATTCCAGAAACTACAAGGGAATCCCCTGGTGCTCTGACTCCATCCTTCAAGTACCATTGCTAACATAAAATGGCCTGGTCATTCGCCTCACTTGTTTGTGGGCTCTTGCCCTATGCAAATTGGCTTTCTTACATTACAACATTCAAAAATGTTGGTTTGAAAGATCTTTTGAACTTCCTGATTTTGTGACAGGTACTGGATCAATGCAAGGAGAGCCTCAACTGCTTTGAGTCAATGAAAGTTGGAGAGATGGAATCATGCACTAAACAGTCCAGAAAGAAGTTGAAGTAGTTTCCCATTAGTGCCATAGTGCAACATATAACCTGACAACTCTAGGATACCCCAGAGTTGACCATGTGAGATAATAGGATAAGGCAAGGGTTTAAACAACACTGCAAACCATGCAGTCGATTGCCAGAGGATAACTGTAGGGGATAGATATTCAAGGAGGATGGAGTGATCAATTAGGTGGAAGGATTCAAAGATCATGGGAAGTGAGAAAGACACCAGCAACCATGCTTAATGAGATACAATGGGTTTGACTAGCTGCCTTAACGCTGTGTGTGAAGCAGAGAATATGAAAGGTCCAGAACAAGATGTCCTGAGAGTGTAACCACATGCTGCAGCTGTGTGAGAGAGCAATTTTGAGGGCTAGTGCCATTGAAAATGCTCCAATTAATGACAGCAGGGTAGCAGGGGAATGGGGTGAAAGGCTGAGTGATTAGCATCTCAAATCAGGAGAATCAAGATAACAAATAATCTAAAATCCTGAAGTTTACTCAGTAAGTCAGTCAGCACCAAAAGAGAGAAAGAGTCAATATTTCAAGTCACTGCTTATTCACATATGATGGACTTCTTAAACAAGTAACTTCTTGAGAAAAGCCAAAATAAAGCTTGGCTGGATCAGGAGGAGGAGAGGTGACCTTGAATTTGTGATCAACACTATCAATTCATGAGCCCCTCAAACTTACTGTCTGAGACCAGTATAAGGGATTTAATATAGAAAAGCAGGTTAAAGGTTTAAAGAATCAAACTTCAAGCATGTATTTCTCCAGATTGAAGTTCAGTTGCCACATCTTTGTCTACCTGTCCATTGATATTTTCCTGCAATCTACAGCTTTCTCATGTGGCCAATTTATAGCAAAGTTTAAAATCCTCCCCAAGCTCCATTGACCTTGCAACAGTATAAAAATGGTGTTCTGTAGGGGGAAAAAAAGCATGGCTCCCAACCTTCCCAAGAGTAGTATCCCCACACTTCCCTGGAGCCAATTCCATCTGCCCACGACTGGTATCTTCATTTTCTTCTTTGCTATCAAGATCATGCTCAACCTTTACATAACCTCCAAACTTGTTAATCATGGCTTTGATGTTTGACCAGATTACCAATATATGCCACAAGAAGAGGGCTTGTATTAAGCCTTGGGGGACCTCACTACAGACCAATCAACTCTGCTGCTTGTTTTTTGTTATTATTTACAACGTGGTAACAGGCCCTTCCGGCCCAACGAGTCCGCGCTGCCCATTTTTTTTAAAACCCAAATTAACCTACCCCTACGTCTTTGCAATGTGGGAGGAAACCCACGCAGACATGGGAGAACATACAAACTCCTTACAGAAAGCGACGGGAATTGAACCCCGATCGCTGGCGCTGTAATCGCTATGCTATTGACCACTCTCTTACCCAGACTTGCTTCCACAGCCACATGTCCTTCCTGGGCACTAGTCCCTGCCACCATCTTGTCCCACGTGGCTTCCAGCTCAGCTTCCAGGCCTCCAAGTTTGGCCCCAGCCAGCATCCAAGGTATTTGTGCTCCATTGATTGTTTCTCCCTCTGTATTCCCCTTCAGCCCCTTGTCACCTCCACCTATTGCTTCCCAGCTTCTGGTGCTATTCCCTCTCCCCTTCCCCATCTGCCAATCAGTCCCCCCCTCAATCTGGATCCAATGATCACCTGCCAGCTCTTGCTCCACCCCTTCCCTCCATTTTATACTGGCCATCTCCCCTTTATCTTTCTGTCCAGATGAAGCACCTGAACCCAAAATGTCAACAGCCCTTCAAATGTCAATTTCCCTTCATTGATGCTGCCTGATTTCCAGAGTTTCTCCAGCACTTTGTGTATTGCACCAAAACGCCTGCCCACTGTTACCTGTTGCTTTCTGCCGCTTTCCTGGCCATTCTTTCACTTGGGACCTGATCAAAAGCTTTGTTAAAATCCATGAAGACTAATCAAAAGGTTGCTGAAAGACAACCTTGCCTTAACAAATTTGCATTGACAGTTATTGATTGGTGCCTTCCTAAATTACTTCCCCTCATACTTTTCCAATAATTGGCTGACTAGTCTGTAATTACTCAGTCTATCCCTTACTCCCTTTGAAACATTGGTACAAGGATTGTCATCTTCCAGTATTCTGGCATCACGCCTGGAGCCAGAAAATGAGGAAAAAATCATGGTCAGTCTTCATAAGTATATTCCATCAGGTTCTGGAGATTAGCTAAGAATACAAATACATTTTCCTCTCACTTTATCTCATTCAATAATTTACACTCTTTAAACTACCGTATGCATCCCCCAGCCCTTTGTGACAACAAAAGTGAAATATTTGGTGAGAATAAAACACTCCCTGCCTTAACAGACCATGTTTCCTTTGTTATCCTTGAGTCTTTCATACATTTATGTAAACACCTTTGACAAAAATCAAAGAAAGCCCAAAGTTTTCATACTCTCTCATTGCCTCCCTAATTTCCTTTTCAATTTTACAACTGCGTTTTCAGAACCTTGAACTTTCTGCAGGATTAAACACTTGTTAACCGACTTGAGCTTTCAGGTTTTTTTTGGTGTATCTTGCATGTATAGTCCTAGATATCTAGACTGTCTAGATTGGAATCCCATCCTTTTTCTGTCTGATCCTTGATGTCTCCTCTGCTCCAGAAGAAAACTGTCACAGCAGACTTATAGTCGCCACATGCTCTTGCCCTACTGAGCTCATATCCTCATACCTGGACACTATACTGCCCCCCCACCCCCCCCCCCCCCACCATCCAATCCCTTCCCACCTACATCTGTGACACCTCACATGCTCTCCAACTCTTCCATAACTAAGTTCTCTGGCATGCACAACCTCATCTTCACCATGGGCGTCCAGTCCCTACAACCTCCATTCCCCACAACCTCCATTCCCCATCATGACAGCCTCACCGCCCTCCACTCCTTTCTTGAGCAGAGACAGAACCAGTCGCCTTCCACTAACAATCTCCTCCACCTGGCTGAACTTGTCCTTGCTAAACAACTTCTTTTAATTCCTCTCATTTTCTGCAGACCAAGGGTGTAGCCATGGGCACTCACATGGGCCCTAGCTACACCTGCCTTTTTGTTGGAGACATTGAACAGTCTCTGTTCCAAGCCTACTCTGGCCCCATTCCTCAACTCTTTCTCCACTATATCAACAACTGCATCGGTGCCACCTCTTGCACCTGTGTGGAACTTGACAGTTTCATAAATTTCGCCACTAATTTTCACCTGGCTCTCCAATTCACTTGAACTCTATCTCCCTCTCCTCTCCATCTCAGGAGATTCTTTATCTACCAACTTCTACAAACCCACTGATGCCCACAGTTACCTTGATTACAGCCCCTCTCACCATCCCTTGCAAGGATGCAATCCCTCTCTCGTAATTTCTCCATCCCTGCTCCCATGAGGTGGCTTTCCACTCCAGTACATCTGAGATGTCCAACTTCTTTACTAACCTTGGTTTCCCCCCTACTGTGGTCAAGAGAGCTCACACCTGTATCTCTGCCACTTCCCACACCTCTGCTCTCACCTCCATCCTTCCCAGACCAACAGTGATAGTGTCCCCCTTGTCCTCACATTTCATCCTACCAACCTATGTATCCAACACCTCATTCTCCAGCATTTCCGCCATCTCCAATGGGACCGCACCACCTAGCATATCTTCCCCTACCCATTCCTTTCTGCCTTCTGCGGGACCACTCCATCCCCACCCATCCTGCTCCTACCCCAGGGACTTTCCACTGCCCCTGCCATAGGTGTAACACCTGCCCCTGCAGCACCTCCATCCAGGGACCAAAACAGTCCTTTCAGGGAGACAGATTTACCTGCACCTCCCCTAATATCATCTACTGCATTAAGTGCTTCAACTGTGGCCTCCGCTACATTGGTCAGACTAGGTGACCATTTCATTGGACACCTGCGCTCCGTCCGTAACCATGATCTGCATCTCCCCATTGCCAGTCACTTCAGCTCCCCCTACCATTCCATCACTGATCTGTCAGTCCTCAGCCTCCTCCACTGCCAGAAGTCCAAACGCAAAATGGAGGAATAGCACCTCATTTTCCATCTTGGGACCTTGCAGCATAACAGCATGAACATCAAATTCTCCCACTTTAAGTAAACCAACCCCTCCCCCATGCATCTTCTTTTCTTCCCTTTCCTAGTCTTTTTTCTCCTCATGAATTTTCTTACATTTCTTTTCTCTCCTCCCCTCCACCCATGGGCACCTGCCTCCTTACCTTTGACCCATCCCCCGGTGGATCTGCTCTCCCCTCCTCCCCTGCATCTGCCTATCACTATCTCTTACCTGCATCTACCTATCACCACCTTGTGCCCACCCCACCTCCCCTCTTTTGTCCACCTATCACTGCTGTTCCCCCCCCCAATATATTGGGCTTCCACTTTTCCTATCTTCAATCTTGAAGGAGGGTCCTATCCTGAAACGTTGACCCCCTGCTTTCCTCCACGAATGCTGCGTGGCCTGCTGAGTTCCTCCACCATTGTTTTTTCATCTTCAAACACTTGTTCCCATCCATTTTCCCCATATCATATATGAACTCATTCAAATTGTCCTTACCCCTGATTTTATTCCTCATCTTCTGTCACAACCATGCTAAATGTAACTGAGGTTTGATGAACACCACTGAAATACACAGCCACTGATACCCTTTCCAGCTACCTGGCTTCATTACCTGAGATCAAGTCCAGACTTACCGAGCTTATATAAAGTTCCCCTGAATGCATTAAAAGTTCTGCACTCTCCATATCTCTTACACTGATCTGTTAATAAATTCCCTATTACTATTCTATTGTTTCAGCACTCATCAGGAATTTATGAAATATTTGTCTCTTTATCAATCTGAGGACCTATAGTACACTACTAGTGTAACAGTCCTCTTGCGACCTTAATATTTTTAGTGTGCCCTCCTCACTGCAAACCCACTTCAAGCCCAACCCTGCCCTCCCTGTCCCCTTTGATTATTCAGTCAGAGTCATACAGCACAGGAAAAGGCTCTTTGGCTCACGGTCCACACCATCAACTGCCCATTTACATTAATCCTATACTGATCATTTTATTCTCCCCACATTCCAATCAACTCCTCCAATGGAAGGAGCAATGGAAGACACTTCAGAGAGGAGATTCAAAGGGTTCAGAGTAAGCATATCCTCACAAATTGTTACGTCATGTTACAACTGTACAACATTGGTGAGACCACACTTGGAATAGTGTGTGTGTTTCTGGTTGCCCAGCTATCGGAAGGATGTCATTAAGCTGGAAAAGCTTTACAAGGATGTTACTGGTGCTGGAGGGCTTGAATTACAAGAGGAGACTGTTTTCCCTGGAGCACTGGAGGCTGAAGGGTGACCTTGGAGGTTTATAAAATCACGAGGGGCATGGACATGGTGGATGGTCACAGTCTTTGATCCCTCTTAAGGTGAGAGGGGAGAAATTTAAAGAGGGGAACTGAGGGGCAGGTTTTTCCAAACAGAAGGTGGTGGGTATATGGAACGAGCTATGGAAGTTGTAGGGGTGGGTACAATTACAGTGTTTAAAAGGTATTTGGACAGATACATAGGAAAGGTTTAGAGGGATATGGGCCTGACACAGGCAAGTGGGACTAGCTCAGGATGGCACCTGGGTCGGCACAGATGAGTTGGGCCAGCTATTTTTAATTTTATTTTTTTTTAATTTTATTTTATTTACAGCGTGGTAACAGGCCCTTCCGGCCCAACGAGTCCGCACCGCCCATTTTAACCTCCAAATTAACCTACCCGTACGTCTTTGCAATGTGGGAGGAAACCGGAGCACCCAGTGGAAACCCACGCAGACATGGGAGAACGTACAAACTTCTTACAGTGACGGGAATCGAACCCCGATCGCTGGCGCTGTAATAGCGTTGCGCTAACTGCTACGCTACCGTGCCGTTTTGTGTACAACTCTATGACAAATGACTGGCACTGCCAAATCTAGAACTCTGGATCTCAAGGTGGAGAGAAAGATAAACCAATAAAGGAGATATGGAGAACTTAATGCTGAAGGCTGGAAGAGTACAGAAGCATTCTGGCAGGCTGCAGTGACAGAGCTAACATAGCTACTGCCTCACAGCTCCAGCTACCTGGGTTCACTCCTGACTTCCAGAGCTGTGTGGAGTTTGCATGTTCTCCCTGTGACCAAGTGGGTTTCCCCAGAGTGCCCCAGTTTCCTCCCACATCCTAAAGATGTGTGGATCTGTAAGTTAGTGGGCCACAGTAAATTGCCATCAGCTCCCCCCAGATTCTACCACTCACTGGGGAAATAAAAGAATTGTGTTCAGTGGATTAGAGTCAACAGGTGTTTGAAACTTAACAGCCTCAGTGGGCCTGTTTCCTTGCTGTATGGCTCTGTGAGAAGTGCAAGGGTGAAAGTAAAAGGGAGGATCAGAAAGCAAAGAGAAGGTATGAAAATAGATTGGTAAAGTAAAGAAAATCCTAAGTTTTTTCTTTTAAGTACATATGCAGGATAACTAAGGAATAAACAAGGCCTAGGGACCCATGAGATAACCTGCATGTTGGAAAGGCAAGGATCTTAATTAACATTTTATGGCTCTCTTCAGAAAGGGGTGGTGGTGATAACAACACTCTAGTATTCAAATACAGTATTTTATACTTAAGTGTAGAGGAGGAAGTACAAGGATGAGGCTAAATCACAAGGTCCGCGTGAAATATATTTCAAGCTGTTAGAAGCAGGGGAGGAAATTGCAGAGGGCAACTATCATTTTTTTTCCATTTCCCCAAATCTAAAGGAGTGGATAAGATTGGGGTCATAGTATGGGTTAAAGAGGGAAGAGAGAAACTTAGAGTCCAGTTAGTTTAACTACAGTGGGCAAGTTATTGGAATCAATTCTGAGGGATAGCATAACCTACACTTACAAAGTCACAGGTTAGCATTGGTTTGCTATAGTCATATTTAGCAATTGACTTTTTGAGGGGGTAATTAGGGTGCTGGTTACAGCACTGTCTCACTGATCCACAGAAGCAACAGACTGACATCTACACGATCCCACAAATGTAGAGGGCATAATGAAATTTGCAGATGATACAAAAATCAGAAATAGGTTCACAGCAGGGAGGAAAACTTTAGATGAGAAGATTTGTGTCTGCTCAGTAGGGCAGAAAAGTGGCAAATGGAATTCTATCCAAAGATGCGAGGTAATGCATTTATTGAGCTCCAACAAGACCAGGGAACACAAGGGACAGTATGAGAGGATACTGAAAGGAGTGGAGTAATATAGGGACATTGGGATTGTGTATCCAAAGATCCAGAAAGGTAGCAGAGTAATAAGGTGACTGGAATTGCATCTGAGATGCCTTCTTTTATTATTGTAGGCAGACAACAGCAGGGAGGTTACGCTCCAACTTTATAAAACACTGAACAGAGTACTTCGTGCAGTTCTGGTCACCAGACTATAGGAGAGATGTGATAGTGCTGGAGAGGGTACAGAGAAGACTGACCAGGGCATTGCCTGGAATGGAGCATTTCAGTTATGAGGAGAGAGTGGAGAGGCTGGGTCTGTTCTCCCTGGAGTGGAGAAAGTTAAGAGAGGACATTTGGTAGGGTAGACTGCAGGAAACTTTTCCCTTTATCAGATGGGAATAAAACTAGAGGACATAGATTTAGGGTAAAGTGGGATTAGTTTGGGTAGCTCTTAATTATCAGCACATACCTGACAGGATGGATGACCTCCTGTGCCATAGGTTTTCTGTTATAATACCCCCTAACCAAATGTCACTGAACACATAGTGCCCAGACCACAGCAAGTTTATAATGGCATACATTGGAATTGCCCAGGCACATCCTTTCTAAATAAGCTCAAATTAACCTCTCGCTTAAAGAGCCTCACCAGAGTTTCCTTGGAGGTATACAATTTTTTTTTAAATGGCTTTGTTGGTGATTTGAAATTTAAAAAGAACAGAATATTTTGGGAAAGCATCATCATAATCAGTCAGCTTCCGGAAGCTTTGATTTGTGGCTATGAAGGCTTATGTAGTAAATGTTAACTTCTCTGTCCAATATTGATTGACCAATTAAAAATTCTCTTATCTCCCCTTTGGAATGTCAATTTGTTTTCTGGATCAGTTGCAGTTCTGAGAGTGAATTTCCGTAGAATGGAATATTCTTGTCCAAAATCATGAATTCCCAGGTATTTCCAATGTGGATACAGGTCAGACTGGATAGAGGTAAACCCCCTCTTACATAGCCCAGAGAGAGATTCAATCTCAATCTTGGAAGGGTGTCATTGATTAGATCAAAGCAAAATCTTCCACATTAGTCTTAGCAAAGCTATGGATGAAGAGCAATTATTCAATGAACACAGGACCCTGACAGGCTTTCTCCTTACTAGTGTGCAAATTTTCCACTGCATCAAATAGACCTTGGGACAGTGGAGAACCCGAGTTGAGCACTGCACAGGTACAGTCAGTCAAGTTTGTCATATGCACAAGTACATGTATGCACTGGTACATATGTGCAGAAACAGGGCATCCAGTTCTCCAGCTTGTTCCACTATTTGGCTGCATCACAGTTGATCTCTAACTTCACCCTCCTTGGTTCTAAATCCCATAATATCTCCACCCAACAAAATTCTTTCAATCTCAGAATGTCAGATTTCCCCCCTCCCTTGGGAGTACCATTTTTTGAGACCATAACTCAACAGCCTAGCTCTGGTTTTCAGATTATGGCGCCCTACTCTAGATTCTCCCAGCCATGGAAACATTGTCCGTCTTTTATCTACCAACTCATTTTTGACCTGCATTAGATCACTTCTAAATTTTTTTTTGTTGAAGGGAAAACAAGGCAGATATCAAGTCTGCTTCTGTATTACTGACAACATACTACTGGGAAGAGCTACAGTAGATCAACTAAGGGTTTGGAGCTTCCTGCTTTGTGAATGATATTCCCTTCTGGTTGTTCAGTTGTTGCTCTGTCCAGCTCAGTGGGTTCAGTGATGGTCTGTACTGGATGCATTTTCTGAAACTGAAGTAATTTATTAAGCACATTCCACAGTAAAAGCTTGAACTGAAACAATTTTCTGTACATTTATAACAGTCTTAATGAACTGTCCAGACATATATACTTATTTCAACTGGTAAGATGGCAGGGTTCAGAGGTTTCAATCATAATTACATGACATAATCATCGCATCCCAGCACTTTCAGAGCATCAGCCGGACTGTCCCTCAACAAGGTCCACAGCTGTGAGCACTAAGCATGCTCGCAGAGTACAGCCAATGTCCAACAGTTCCTTAATCCTCGGTTCCTTGCATTCCTGCTACATGGTTCTGCAGCTGCCAACTGAGAAAAGATTCCTTTGCAGTGACATACTGGGCACAGGACTTCAAAACAGGTCTTTAAATTAAAGCATTACAAAATATACACCCAAATACAAAGACACCAACTTTTGTGGGACCAGACGCCTTTTCTCTCAAAATGTGTAAAACACAAGCAGTTGAACCTCTTCCTCGGGGGAGAGAAGGAGGAAAGTACAGAATCTCAGCTTTGGCCGTGACAATACACAAACTGTAGAGGCAATACTTACAGAAACTGCTTCTGCAAAGATAATAATGTTAGTCGAGATGTTTTAAAACATAGCTTTCAACTTTTACAAAACGTGTGTTCTAAGAAATTGCAACCTTTCTTTGAAGGGTTGTGGGAAGGAGGAGAGAATCATTTTTATTTAGTCTGAAGCTTATCTGGCAGCTAGGTAGCAGATGAACACATCTGGCTAAAACACAAGGAGGGTTCCAGAATATGTACAAAAACAGAGATATTCAATAATTACTTGGTCCAAGAACTGCACCTAATTATATATTGGAGGCTTGGAGTTGAAGTGGGGGGGGAGTGAGTAGGAAAGAGAAACAGCTTTTCTTAATAAATCAAATTTAATTTTAAATAAAATTTCAGCAGGACTTCCACACTTTTCTTTAAAAAGGAAATCCTTGAAAGGAGAACAGATACAAGGTTAATAATCTGGGATTAAAATCAGAATGGGTTTCACTTTCTAGCACATGGTGGCCCTGTTTTGAAGGGGGAGGGGGGTAAGGGGCACAGCAGTCTGCGCATAAATACATGCTTTTCACAGTTAGTGCAACATAGCCCTCTGTTAGTTTCAGGAACTTTGAAGGGAAAAGGGGGAAAAAAAACCATGAGAAGCTTCAAATTGGTTACTATACAATCAACACACAACACTTATATACAACTAGCTACATTCGACACAGCTCGAATTGCATGTAATTTTCATATATAAGCAGCTACCACTTCTATTTACTGTTAGTTTTATATATAATATATATATTATATATATATAATATATATATTAAAAGAAACACCCCACCCCCATTCAAAAAACACCAACATTAGGAATTCATTCGATGCACTGTTTCCTTGTGCTGAACATGCATCCATTAGTAATCTAAATGAAAATGAGAGAAATGCAGCCAAATTGTGGGGCATCTTTACAAGATTTGACAGAATACTGCTTCCTAATACATACCAAGCTTTGAAAAATTCTGCATGTTGTTCTAAAACAATATGGCACCCAAACAAAGAAACGAATGTTCCAACAAATGACTTCATCCCTTTCCTCAGGGCAAAGTGCAAAGCGATACTGAATGGGCCAAGTCCTTCCTCCAATCACACGTTTGGCAGAGAGTCCATTTCAAAGAATCCATTTCTGAAACACTTAGCTTTGGGAACCAGAAACCGCTCTTTTCTTTATATATATGGTATGGCAGATGGTTAGGCTTGTTACACATTCAGTCTTGCAAGTTCTGCAGTAAAAATCTATTTGGAGTTCTCCAAGGAAAGAAACACAGGAATGAAGGGGTTGGGGGGGGGGGGGTCGGGGTTGAGAGAGATAAAGGGGAATGGGGGAAGAAGGCATGAAGTACTGTACTGATATCTTGCTGGTTTCAATCTGTCCACATCCATAGAAACCAAGCCACCACAACTAAACATGGTTTTTGAGCATAGTCATCTTCAGGCTCTGCATAGCTAATATCCAGTAGTAATTTCAGCCCCTGTAGGACAAAAGAATAAATTATTATTAGGTTTCAATTCCCCATCTCTTCCAAACCTTCCCCCGACCAACAAAATCTAGACTATCACTTCAGCAGGGCAATCGGCGAGTGCTGTACGGCTGGGGTATCATCACTTTAAACACATATTGAATGTCAGACAGTGCCACGGATCTTTTGTATCTATTTTGAGTTTCCCTGGAATCCAGGCCAGTAGTTATCCTTCAGTGATTAATGTACTTACAATAAGAAATAGGAGCCAGAGTGTACCATTAAGCCTTCAAAGTGATCCACCATTCAATAAGACTCACCATTCAATAAGACTGAACTCCTACCACAACTGGTCCCTGCTGCACTCCCTTCATGTTCCCAATTCCCTTAGTATTCATAATCCTCCCTTTGAAAACATTGCCAATAGGCATCCATGAAGAGTCGCTGGCACTTACCTACGGAACTGTGCAGAAGTTTTGTAGTAGATTTGAAGTTCCATATAGCTGACCACTTACCTCCTTGCAACCATTCTCAGCCCTTATGCAGAAACATCCCTGCACCAAGTAAGATCTTGTGATCTAGATTCAGCAAGGCCATTCACTTGGGGAGTGGAAATGATTGCACGGGAGAAGGGCAAGTGGATATAGGTTAACATTTGATTTAATGAAGTTGATTTTAATACATGATTGATTTCTAATGTTTTAAAGTGCTTTAACTTTTAAGTTTAAAAAGTGTTTTAGTACATTTACTTTTTAATGGATTTTGAACGCTTTTGAATGTTAGAGACATTTACAAAACATTCAGTCTCTTTCACAGCTGGTAAGGCTGGGAGCACAGATTAACTGGCTGGGTTTGCCACCTACAATTGGAAAAACCCTGTGCCGAGCTGTGTCATGCTTCACTGATCAGTTCAGAAATGAGAAAATTCTCACTGGTGGGTTCCTAGGTGTGTTTAGCAGCCAAGTGATTTGTGATTTCTTCAACAGAATATTTAGACTATTGACACGGGTATGTACATAGTAAACTAAAATGTCAGTCTGGGGTCAATTGGTAGCACTGTTATCTAAGATAGAAGCCTCGAGCTCAGACCGGTCTTGACAAGCTGGTATCTAGACTTATTCAAAATAGACATGAGCATGACCAGTACTGTCAGAGTTCAGATTGAAGTTAAAGATCCTGTTATGTTTTTGATTCAGCAGGACAGATTTCTTGTCAGCTGACTCAATGTCCCACACAAACAAAATTGTACAACATATAGTGGGGCCCATATTTGAACAGAAATGTCTTGCCCTTGCAAAATCTACACTGACCATTCAGCGCTGAACTGGAAAGGGCTGTAACTGTTGACAATGACTTCTTTTGGACAGATTAAACAGAAATCTCACCTTGTACTTGGGGTGGATGCAAAAGATTTCATGATGCTATTTCAAAGAAAAAGGCAGCTTTTGCCAACATACATCATGAAAAACAGATTACCCAGCCATGATTACATTTGTGGGATATCGCTGTACATAACTTGCCAATCTCTTTTCCTACATTATGACAGTGATTATACTTCTAAAGTCTTTCTTTGGTAATTTATATTTCATAATGAGAAGGAGGCTGACTTCAGAGCAATCCTACCAGTCCCAATCCCACACTTACTGTCCTGCAATTCTCTGTCACATGACCATCAACATCCATACCCACTGATACTAGGGTTAATATACAGCTGCCAAATAACCTACCATCACACCTTTGGCATGTGGGAGGAAACCAGAGCTCTCAGAGGAAACACAGTTACTGGGAGAATATGCAAGTTCTATACAGACAGCCCTCAAGGTATGGGACATCCCGAGGCGGAGAAAGGAATTAAATAAACACCCATGTTTTTCTTTCAGAAGATAGAAGGTACACTCCAGATCCCTTTGCCCAGCCTTGGGCCCATAACCCAAACATTTAAATGGGTAGTGTTGAGTCAGCATAATCTCTGCTCTGTTGGGCCTACAATGAATCACTGGCAATTTTACATTCTTACACAAATGGAAGTTCGTTATGTACCCTTTGACACACCAACTTTTATTGATGCACCATAGAAAGCACCCTATCTGGATGCATCACAGCTTGGTATGGCAACTGCTCTGCCCAGGACCACAAGAAACTGCAGAGAGTTGTGGACACAGCCCAATGTGTCACAGAAACCAGCCTCCCCTTCATGGATTCTGTCTTTACCTCTCACTGCCTTGGTGAAGCAGCCAGCATAATCAAAGACCCCACCCACCTGAGACATTCTCTCTTCTTTACTCTCCCATCAGGCAGATGATACAGAAGCCTGAGGGCATGTACCACCAGGCTCAAAGATAGCTTCTATCCCACTGTGATAAGACTATTGAACGGTTCCCTTATATGATGAGATGGACTCTTGACCTCAAACTGCCTTGTTGTGACCTTGCACCTTATTGTCTACCTGCACTGCACTTCCTCTGTAGCTGTGACACTTTACTCTGTACTGTTATTGTTTTTACCTGTACTACATCAATGCACCCTGTACTAACTCAATGTAACTGCACTGTGTAATGAATTGACCTGTATGATCGGTATGCAAGACAAGTTTTTCACTGTACCTCAGTACAAGTGACAATAATAAACCAATACCATGGCCACCAGGAAATCTCAATCCACAGCAACAATCTGGAGTTACAATTTAGCATTGGTGTAAAGTCAAAATCGCTTTTGCCTTGATCAATGCAGTGTAAATACATTCTCGGTTTCAATTCAGCCTTCCCCTAGACCACCAAAACCTTCTATAAGTTCTCCACTAGTCTAGAGCTTGCATCTTTCTGCTGTCCTCTGATTCACTGCACCTTTTCCATTCTATTGGTGACCACTAAACTTCACATCCTGGGGCCCATTTTAAACTAATACTGTTAACAAATGCTTGTCTTTGGATACTCCCACAAACATGCAGTCATCTATTTCAAAACTCTTCTGTCCTTGAAAACCATTGATCCATTTCCAAACTGCCTTTCATTTCTAAAATCCACGCCCACCTTGTCCACACCTTCATATCATTCAGGTTTCCAATATTACTGCAACAATGAAACTGCCCTTATCAAAGGGGCAGCAAGGCAACGTAGTGGTTAGTGCGACGCTATTACAGCGCCAGTGATCGGGGTTCGATTCCCGTCGCTGTCTGTAAGGAGTTTGTACGTTCTCCAGTGTCTGCGTGGGTTTCCTCCGGGTGCTCCGGTTTCCTCCCACATTCTAAAGACGTACAGGTAGGTTAATATGGGGTTTAAAATGGGTGGTGCGGACTCGTTGGGCCGGAAGGGCTTGTTACCATGCTGTAAGTAAAATTTTTAAAAAGTCACATGACAGGTTATGTGACTGTAGTAAAGAATCTTGCCGCCACCTTCTCAATGTCTGCAGCCTTTAACTGGTGAACCAAACTGTCTTCCAAAGCCTTCGTTGTCTAGTTTGGTGGGATCATTTTCTCCTGGTTCCATTCTTATCAACCCAGTTGCAGCCAGAGAACAACCTGCAGTGGCTTCTCTTTGTGGTCTCTTTGCTAGTGCACTCTGTACAGAGTATCGGAGAGCGAGTGACCTGATTGGTGCAGCAACCTACCTTCCCTACATAGCAGAGGCAGTGCCTAGCGGACCAGTCATTGGAGAGCGGTCATCGGAGTGTTCTGAGTGAGAGTGGTAAGGCTTTGGCTCAACAGGCTTCGGCGAGAACAGGTAAGAGGCGAGATTTATAGAGTGGGGGTAAGTTACTAGTTTATTTATTTTAGTAGCATTAGACAGTGCCATAGCAGTATGCATCTGGGATTAGATTTACGTTTGGAGTGCCAGATGCGGGGACCCTGGGAGACTACCAGCCTCCCCGAGGACTACGTCTGTGCAAAGTGCATTGAGATGAGTCTCCTTAGGGATCTGGAGTTGCAGCTCGATGACCTTCGGCTGATTAGGGAGAGTGAGGAGATAGACAGAAACTATAAAGGATTTGTAGAGAGTGGCAGTCCCCCTCAAAAATCCCAACAGAGGAAGACCACAGCAACCGGGACTTTGGCACTGTGCCTGGTGCTGTGGTCCAGCAGGCAAGGAGAAATGCAGTGGTTATTGGGGATTCTATAGTGAAGGGAACAGGTAAGAGATTCTGCAAACCCAACAACAATACCCGGATGGTGTGTTGCCTCCCTGGTGCCAGGGTATACGAGATGCCTCGGACCGGGTCCAGAATATTCTGAGGGGACAGGGTGATCAGCCAGAAGTCTTGGTATATGTAGGTACCAATGACATAGGTAGAAAAAGAGAGGAGGTCCTTAAGGAAGATTACAAGGAGCTAGGAAGAAGATTGAGAAGCAGGACCTCCAGGGTAGTAATCTCAGGATTACTACCTGTGCTACGTGCTAATGAAAGAAAGAATAGCAAGATCAGGCAGATGAATGCATGGCTGAGTAACTGGTGCAGGGGGCAGGGCTTCAACTTCTTGGATCACTGGGACCTTTTTTTGGGAGAGGTATGACCTATTCACAAAGAATGGGTTACACTTGAACTCCAAGGGGTCCAATATCCTGGTGGGAATGTTGGGGAGGGTTTAAACTAATTTGGCGGGGGAAGGAAATCAGGATGTTAGGATAGAGGAAGAGGTATATAGAAACAAGTCCAAGACGGTGTGCAGTGAAGATGGTAAGAAGGACAGGCAGGTGAAAAGACAGGATAATTTGCTGAACAATAGAAATACAGCAAAATTGGTAGCAGATACTGGTATAAATGTACTATATTTATATGCACGTAGCATTAGAAATAAAGTGGATTACCTAGTGACACAGCTACAGATTAAAAAAATATGACATTGTGGCAATCACCGAATCATGGCTTAATGATGGATGTGATTGGGAACTGAATGTCCAGGGGTACACAGTGTATAGGAAAGACAGGCAGGTAGGCAGAGGGGGTGGTGTGGCCCTGATGGTTAGTAATGATATAAAAATCAATAGAAAGAAGGGACATAGGGTCAGAAGAAGTGGAATCCTTATGGGTGGAGCTAAGAAATGGCAAGGGTAAAAGGACAATAATAGCAGTTATATATAGGCCCCCTAACAGCAGCCGGGATGTGGACTATAACTTACAGTTAGAAATAGAAAAAAAGTGTCAGAGACACAACTTCAAGATAATTATGGGGGATTTTAACATGAAGGTGGATTGGGAAAGCCAAGAAGGCAGTGGATCTCAGGTGAGCGAGTTTGTGGAATGTCTATGGGATGGCTTTTTGGAGCAACTTGTTGATGAGCCCACCAGGGGATTGGCTGTTTTGGATTGGGTGCTGTGTAACAAACCAGAGATGATTAGGGAACTAAAGGTAAAGGAACCATTAGGAACTAGCAATCACAATATGATTGAGTTCAGTTTCAAATTTGAAAAGAAGCCGATAGCAGGTGTATCAATATTTCAGTGGAACAAAGGAAATTACAGTGGCATGAGGGGGGAACTGGCCCAAATTGATTGGAAAAGTAAGCTAGTTGGAGGGACGGCAGAGCAGAAATGGATGGAATTTCTACAAGAAATAAGGAAAATGCAGGATATATTCTGAGAAAAAAAGGTTATGAATGGAAAAATGGCACAAATATGGATAACGAGAGAGGTTAAGGCTAAAATAAAAGCAAAAGGGAGGGCATACAAGGAAGCAAAAATTAGTGGGAAAACAGAAGACTAGGAAACTTTTAGAAACTTACAGAAAGAAACTAAGAAGGTTATTAGGAAAGAAAAGATGAATTATGAAAGGAAGTTGGTAGATAACATTCAAAAGGATAAAGTTTTTTTAAATATATGAAGAGCAAAAGAGAGACAAGGGTTGACATAGGACCAATTGAAAACGGTGCGGGAGAGATTATAATGGAAAGCAAAGAGATGGCAGAGGAACTAAATGAGTATTTTGCATCGGTCTTCACTGTGGAGGACAATCAGCAATATACCTGATAGCCAGGGGTCTCAGGGGATAGAACTGAGTTCAGTCAAGATTACTAGAGAGAAGGTGCTAGGGAAGCTAAATGGACTAAAGACAGATAAGTCTCCCAGACTGGATGAAGTGCACCCTCTGGTTCTGAAGGAGGTGGCTTTAGGGATTGCGGAGGCACTGGTGATAATTTTCCCAGGTATCAATAGACTCCCGCATGGTCGTAAATGTAGTTCCGCTGTATAAGAAAGGTGGGAGGCAGCATAAAGGAAATTACAGACCTATTAGTCTGACATTGGTGGTTGGAAAGTTATTGGAATCGATCCTCAAGGATGAGGTTATGGAATACCTAGAGGTGCAAGGCAAGATAGGTCCAAGCCAACATGGTTTCATGAAGGGAAGATCCTGCCTGACCAACCTATTGGAGTTTTTTTGAGGAAATCTCAGGTAGGGTGGATAAGGGAGAGGCTGTGGATGTTGTGAATTTAGACTTTCAAAAGGCCTTCGACAAGGTGCCGCACAAGAGGCTGATTAATAAGATGAGAGCTCATGGAATTACAGGTAGGATAGTAGAATGGGTGGAGCACTGGCTGGTAGGCAGAAAGCAAAGGGTGGGAATAAAGGGATCCTGTTCTGGTTGGCTACCGGTTAAACCAGTGGTGTTCCGCAGGGGTTGGTGTTGAGGCCACTTCTTTTTACATTCTACATCAATGATTTGGATTATGGAGTAAATGGTTTTGTAGCTAAGTTTGCAGACGACACCAAGATAGGTGGACGAGTAGGGAGTATTGAAGAAACAGGAAGGTTGCAGAGAGGCTTAGATAGTTTAGGCGTATGGGCAAAGAAATGGCAGATGAGATTCAACGTTGAGAAATGTGTGGTTGTACACTTTGGAAGAGGAAATAAACAGGCAGATTATTATCTGGATGGGGAGAAAATTCAAAGTAAAGAAGTGCAAAGGGACTTGGGCGTCCTCGTGCAGGATACCCTAAAGGTTAACCACCAGGTCAGATGGGCGGCAAAAAAAGCGAATGCTATGTTGGCATTCATTTCGCGAGGTATAACGTATAAAAGTAAGGAAGTGTTGATGAGGCTCTATGGGGCACTGGTGAGGACTCATTTGGAATACTGTGCACAGTTTTGGGCCCCTTATCTTAGGAAGGATGTACTGACGTTGGAGAGGGTTCAGAAAAGATTTACGAGGATGATTCCTGGAATGAAAGGGCTTACAAACAATGAGCGTTTGTCTGCTCTTGGACTGTACTCGCTGGAGTACAGAAGAATGAGAGCAGACCTCAGAAACATTTAGAATGTTGAAAGGACTGGACAGAGTAGATGTGGCTAAGCTGTTTCCCTTGGTGGGTGAGTCCAGGACTAGAGGGAACAGTCTCAGAATTAGAGGGTACTGGTTTAAAACAGAAATTGAGGAGAAATTTCTTTAGCCAGAGGGTAGTGAATTTATGGAATTCTTTGCCACATGCAGCTGTGGAGGCCCGATCATTGGGGGTGTTTAAGGAGGAGATTGATAGGTATCTAAGTAGTCAAGGTATCAAGGGATATGGGGATAAGGCCAGAAAATGGGGCTAGATAGGAATAGTTTTAGTTTAGCTCATGGAGCAGACTCAATGGGCCGAATGGCCTACTTCTGCTCCTTTGTCTTGTGATCCAGTGCCATTACCTCTGCATTTCCCAAATATCTACCCTTCTCCTCCTATTCATTATCTGCACACTGCCTCCTTGTCAAATTGTCTCAGGTTCAACATATACACTGAAGCAACCAAGCTCCACCTCATAACCACCTCTAAATATCTCCAAACTGTCACTATTTATCCTCTAACCAGCCCTGATGTTCAAATACTTTCTTCATCAAAATATCTGCAAGATTGAAGTCACAATCTTTGGTCCCCATCACAAACACTGCTCTCTAGCCACCAATTCCATCAGAAACAGAACCAAATTATTCATAACTGTCCTATTTGACTTGGAGAGGAGCTTCCAATGCAAGAGGTAGTGTGAACAAATAGAGAAATGGTTTAAATATATAATCTTGTAAGTTACTTCTGATATATTTTGGTATAGTTGTTGCTATGGAACAGTGATGCAAAGATTATTAAGGCAAACAGATACAGTCACTGGGAGATCATCTCCAAGAACAGATTGTGATAACCACTTTTCTAAGTATTACTTCCTTCTACTAGATGGAAATTACTTAATAAATTGTTGTGCTTATAACTATTATACTTGTACCACACAGTTTGTTTTAGTCACAAATAACTCCCTTCCGTTGAATTTCATTAAGAATCTTAAAAGCATGAAAAATAGCAAATCTTATGGCAACACCATCTCTGCTCCATCCTTAGTAACGTTATTCAAATTTACAGCCTTTCCAGATAACCAAGTTCCCCCAGTTCTTGCCTCTTCTACATCTCTGATTTTAATCACTCCTCCTCGGCAATTGCGTCTTCAGCTGCCTGACCCCAAGTCCTCAAATCCCTTTCTACCTCATTTCATTAAGATATTTTTTAAAGTACCTTAAAGGAGTAAAATGTACTTTTTACTAAGTTGTTGTTCACTTGACCCAATTGCTCATGTGGTTTAGCATCCAGTTTTGTTGAGTGATGTTTCTGTGAAAACCCTAGTGATGTTTCACCAGGTTTAAGGCACAGTTATTGCCATCACAGATGGAACTATTTGATTGTACCAAGACTGTGCCAATATTTTAGGACTCGAGTAAAAATACGATGGATAATAATAAAACTTGAGTAAAAATAAAACTTGAGGATCTTTTACATAAACCTTGTCTAAGAGCCTAATTGGACAGTACCAAAGTGCCAATAGTGTAAAAGGATAATGCTCATAAGTAACCAGATAAATTAGCAATCAAAACCATACAGAGAAGCCCTATTATTTAATATATACATTGTAAAATTATCTTCCTTTATAATGAATTAAAACCAATTCCCAAACAGAACAGTATAATGGGTCCCACATGCGTCACCATGCTCCCAGATGCTCCCAACAGTCATTATTAGAACCTGTGATTCATGGTGGGGTGTTTCTTTTTAGAAAACAAACTTTTCCTAGGTCTTCTAATACATCAGGAACGCCATTTTCCTAAATATGAGCTTCCTGATTCGATGACTTTGATGTTGAGAAGTCTTTTCCAGTTTAGAGTTTAGATTAAAAAGATAGTGAGTGATCTGACTGGGAGAGCGAACAACGGGATAGATGATATTATTAGAATGTACACTCCTCTCTAAAGTTTTGCTTTCAAAAAATTCATTACAGAACTCAACATGCATAAACATACACGTGTCATATGTTTATGCAACAGACAAAGAATCTTTGTGAGCTGACAGATGTGACCTTGTGTAGTTTTACACCTTCACTTTTTTTCAAACTACAGCTGCCACCCACACTCCTGATGTTCCCCATTCAATGGATTGGAGGGTGGCTACAATATGAAACCACAAGAAGTTACATCCTCCAGGTGTGTCTCTTTATAAATACTTGGTTAGGGAACTCTATTAGCTCAGCTGGCGAGTGTCTGACCTGGCAATGCATAACACAGAGCTGAATGGACCCCAGTTCAGTCACTGGTCTCTGCTGTTTGCTGATCAGAGGCCAGGTAGCAATAAGGATGCATCATACTAGGAAACATTCAAGGGGTGAGGATTGGTGAGATTTAGCCTAAGTTCCCACTCTTCAGGAATCAGGTCAGAGACCAGAAACCAAAAATACCTACCAATTCCCACTGAACCATATATTACAAATACCAACTGTGAAAATGAAGATCTGCAAGAAAGGCTATAATAGTTAAACTCAGCAAATATCAGCCACTTTGTACACCTGCCCCCGCAAAAGCCATTCTCTTTATTTCAAATGTTAGCCTTTGCTGAGGATATGGAGGTGCTGGGATGTGCAAAGGATAATGCCTTCATATCTGTATGCAGCACCATCTGTGTTAGTGATTGCTTCTCTGAATCAAAAGATTGAGCATTCATGTTCCACTCCTGTTACCCCACTGTGGTGCATGCAAAAGATCTGAACAGCAATGCTGTTTTTTTTTTCTTCATTCCTCACCTGAAATCACTGAAACAGATTGGCCATCTTTACCTTCATGCTCAAAGTGAAGTGTAGCTCCCTAGACTACTATAGTAACCACATTGCAAAAATACTCAATTGGTTTTAAACACACTTTGGAAAGTCCAGTCTGAAAAGCCTGCATTTAGAATGGATCTTGCATCAGTCAATCTGTATAAAGCAAGGTCCCACAGTCAAGATAATCTATTTTACTGCTGTTGATTGATGGATGAATATTAACTAGGTTACTAGAATGAAATACCTCTCTGCTCTTCCTTTTAAATCTACCCACAAGGACAGACAGACTTAAAGCCTTTGTTTAACTTTTCAGCCAGAAACAGCATTGACAATACTGCTGCATTTTCTCCATACAGCACTGTGATGTGGCCTGGAATACATGCTCAGGATTTTAAACTACAACTTTGGCTCAAAGGCAAGTAAGCTACCACTGAATTACACCTGACAGGACAAAAAATTGCAGTTTACTTACTTACCACCTGGAAACTTTAATCCATTTCAAAGCAAAATAAAGATAAACTGCCCATTTAGTCATCTTTTCTTGATTATTTTAATAATTTTCTATTCTTCTATTGAGCAAAATTTTCCAAGACCTGCACCCATTCTGCTTCAGTTAACTTTTATCATACAAAAGACAGACCTGGCAGCACTCATTAATACGAATTGAATCTTGCTTTGTGTCTTGATAAGATACAGGGTCAGCCCCTAAACAGAACAGTTCCTCAGAATACACTATGGGCAGAGCAAGTACAATCTTCAGGCTGTTCGTAGACAAACCCAACCTTGTTCTGCCCAGTTTATGAATTCAATTGTTAATTGTTAGGCTTATGCTGCAATGGCTAGACTGGCACTGCATCAGTTAAAGATATCCTGGAAAATGTACTCATTTATTGCTGGTTATGAAATTCAACCTTAAAAGATCAAAATCAAGACTCAAAAAGTATGATAAGAACAATTTTTATAGGTCAGAGAAAAAATAACACCTTCCATTGCAATTTCTATTGGCCTTTTGAATCTGTAACTGATCAACAATCCTAAACCTAAAGATATCTAAAGACACAGTTCAAATGGAAAGAAAATACTGCCCAAGTGTTCCAGCAGAAAGATTTGAAAATAATAGGTGAGACAGTCTTTATTCCTGAACCTTGAGGTACCACCTGACACCATAGGAAAAGACCAAATCCTAGGTGGAGACTGAGGAGGATAATTTCAACATGATACTTATTGCAATGGAGATGCTTTGCTGACAGGTCATTTAGATCCAAAGGCCAAGAACAAATAAGCATCCACTCCCAAAGAGGGACAGCAGACTCAGTAGGTGGAGGTGGCCTCAGGTCAATGGGGAGCATAGTTTACCATTCATCATGTTGACATTTACCACAGCAAGCATGAGGTGACCTGAAGAGGGAGCCTTACTTCCCAGGAGCAGAGATCTTAGTTGCTAAGATTATACCACTCAAATCTTTACACAATGGACTCAAAGTAATACTTCCTCAGAAATATATTCATTACTCCACAGCTACTTTGGAAATACCATCAAATAAAACCTGCTTCAGTTGTGTGAATCTTCTAGCCATGGCTGTAAAAACAAAATGGTATTCCCTTCATCAGCTAGAAATTCTGTTTGGAAACTAATATAGCAAAAGCACATGGTTGGGGTGGCTTTGCTCAGATTGTTGGGAAGTGGGTAGAGGACAGGAGACAGTGGGGGGCAAAAGGAAAGTACTCCAATTTGAGGGAGGTGCCAAACAGTGGCCCCCAAGGATCTCTGTTGGATCCTCAATTATTCACTCTTAATAATTTATTTGACTGGGTAAAATAAAAGCTCATGAGATTGCAAATAATACATGAGCACAAAAGAAGATTGGCTAAAGCGCAGAAAGCAGTGAGCAGGAATATACAGATCTGTTTCAGGTTGACAAACCATTACTGGTGGGATGCCACAAGGATCAGAACACCCAGTCCAAGAAACAGCAGCTATTCACAACTTATGTTAATGACTTAGATGGAAAAAAGTGTAACATACTCATATTGGTTGATAAAACAAAGCTGAGTGGCATAAAGGATACAGTTTGTAAAGATATATGAAGAGGTTAAGCACGTGAGCAAGATGGTGGCAGATGGAGTATATTAAGGGAAATGTGAGGTTATATCTATGGCCAAAAGGAAAGAATGTTTTTAAACCGTGAGAAACTAATAAATTTGAGAGGTTGTCGTAAGATGTAGAAAATAAATAAGCAGGTACAAAGTAACCGGACATACATACAATGGGATTGGAATGCAAAAGTACATCTTGCTGAGTATAGAGTGTTTTGCTGACATCACACCTGAAGTAGTGTGTGCAGTTTTGGTCTCCCCACCCAAGGAAGTTATAGAAGAATGAAAGGTGACGTCATTGAGACAAGAGCCTGAGAGGCAAGTGACAAGGTTGTTGCTGAGAGGCTGTTTGACTACCTGGATCTGGGATGGCAGTGTCTCAGAAAAAGGAGTCAGCACTACTTTGAGGAGGAATTTCTTTACTTATATGGTTGTAACTCTTTGGAATCATCTACCTCCAAGGGAGAATCATTAAGTGTTCTCAAAGCTACACCTGATGGATTTTGGTCACAGACAATCAGGAGATATGGGAACCAGGTAGGAAAGTGGACAAAGATCAGGATCAGTCATAATCTCATTGGGTGATGGTAAAGGTTCAAGGAGCCACATAGTCTGCTCCTGTTTTAAAAGGAAGCCACCAATGCAAATTTTGCAGGTAAGGTCAAGGTAGGCCACATTTTGAATAGTATAGATGGAAGCATTTCAAAGATATGTTAATAGATTAAATGAATGGACAAAATTTGGACAATGTCAAGTGCATGGTCATCAATTCTGAATCCAAAATTGATAGATCAGAGTATTTTGTAAATTTTAAAAGCTCTAGAAATAGTAAAGGTTCAAAAAGGATTTAGGGGACTACACACATACGTGTCATGTGCTAAAAGAAATTTAAAACACAAATGGAATTACGGCCTTGAGGATGCCTCTTCACTCCTACATCTTTGTCTAAGCAATTATTTATTTGTCCTGATACCTCCTCAGGAATATTGCCAAACAAACTTGCATGAGCAGGAACTAGGGACATTTTACAATGTTAAATTTGCTTTACAGAGAATTACTATTACAGCAGAACAAAATGAGAAGTGAGTGATTCAGAATTTAAAGGAAATACAGGGGATAATGGGCTCAACCCATATGGTTTGGGATCCACCATATACAATTTAGCACTAACATAACAACACATCTTCCTTCAATGAGAGAGAGCACACTTCAGACAGAGATAGTTTCAGTCACAGTCTCATCATTTCCAAACAGAATCACTTTAATGGTCCTTCCATCTTATCAGAATATTGAACCATTGCCTTTGTCTTGAACATGAGGTCATGAAATGCATCGTTTCTTGTCCATTCACACGTGTTGAGTTTTACTAGCTAACAGACTATCTGCTTGAGAAATTTGAAACTCAAGGCCTTCTGTTTATTTTTCAGTTATAGCACTATTTCCAGCTGGAGAGCAAAGGGTTAAATCAGCCAGCTTATCATATGGGAACAATCTTAATCAGGTTACAGCAATGAAAATGAATTCAACAGCACAGAATGAAGAATTTGTTCTTGGCCAAAGTTGTCAGAATATTTTGATCTGAATATTATTTAATTTGACAGCTAAATGGAAAGGAAGAGGTGGGAAATAGAACTGACCCGAAATTGCAAAATTGAAGTTACACTTTCAATGAAAAAATATATAATTGGAACCAAGCCTATTATCAGTTTCTGTGGGAGTGCAATACAGTTCACGTAAAGAAACACAGACCTTAATAAGGCAAACTTTTTTGAAGAAAAAGACAGTACATAAGTTACCAAGGGTTACAGATCAAAAGCAGTCATAGTGTGAGAAGCAATCTGAGCCAGTAGTTCAACTTGCTCCACGAGAAAAAGAAATTTACTTGAGAGTTCATTTAGTTAAATCACCACACAGTGATGGCTTCTTAGAATAATGGGGAGCTCACATCTGATGAAAAAGGGGCAAAGATGGTATTGGTGAGGAGCAACAACTGAGAACCTGCAGTTTTAGAAGTGAAAATCATCGGTACCTGCTCCAGGTAGTGACCATATATTCCATTATCTTGAGATATAGGTGTACGTCCTTGATGGAGAACGAGTTTCATTCTGGTTATTCGACGGCACGTTCAAGAAATCCCAGATCAGAATGGTGTCATCATGGGAACTACTGATAATCTGAAATTCATCGAACTGCAGTCGAAATACCCGACCAGAGTGTTCCTGGAATCAAAACAGCCATAGGTCAATCACTATATAGAATCAATCACTACAGTGTATTAGAAACAAAGGGCCTTTGTCCACAAAGCACTAATTACTCAAGGCTATTCTAATGAAATATCTATCTCAGGTTGATGACTAATTGAAACCTTGTGACGTAATTTATGTTGGACAGTTTCACTGTGAAAGTTTGCCATTGTAACATGTTTCCAAGAGCACCTGTCACTGTAAGAAATGAAAATTTAGTCTCCAGGACTTGCATCAATTAGTCCTACTCCCCTGCACTTTTCCATAGCTCTGCAATATTTTTCTTTTCAAATATGTATTGAACTCTTTTGAAAATCTTTATTTCTTAAAAAGGATAAAGATCCCACTGAATGCGCACCTTATAGACCTATTTCTTTATTAAATGTGGATTCCAAAATATTTTCCAAAATATTGGCCTTTAGATTGGAAAAGGTTCTTCCACAAATTATCTCTGATGACCAGACAAGATTCATTCAGAATCGTTATTTGCATTTTAATATTAGGAGGTTAATGAATATTATATATACCCCCTCATCTAAAATTCCAGAATGTGTTATCTCATTAGATGCTGAAAAGGCATTTGAGAGTCGAATGGGAATATTTATTTAATACACTTGAGAAATTTAATTTTAGCCCCAATTTTATATCTGCGATCAAATTGATTTATCACACACCTATGGCTTCAATACTTACTAATAATCAGAGATCCCCTTTGTTCAGGCTTTTGAGGTACTAGACAGGGTTGCCCTCTAAGTCCTTTATTATTTGACATTGCTTTGGAACCCTTGGCAATTGCCCTTCGGGATTCTTCTAACATATTTGGTATCACTCGTGGACAGGGGATTCATAAGATATCTCTATATGCAGATGACCTCTTACTTTATACTTCTAACCCAGAGGAATCTATCCCCACAGTATTATCACTGCTTGCTCAGTTTAGTGTTTTTTCTGCTTATAGATTAAATCTTAATAACAGTGAACTTTTTCCATTAAATATGCAAACCTCAATTTATAGGCAATTACCATTTAGATTAGTAACTGACTATTTTATGTATTTGGGTGTTAAAATTACCAAGAAGCATAAGGACTTGTTTAAAGTTAACTTGTTACCTTTAATTGATCACGTTAAACAATTATTTACGAAATGGTCCCCATTATCTCTATCATTGATAGGCCGAATTAATGTGGTTAAGATGAATATTTTACCAAAATTTCCATATCTATTTCAGGTGATTCCAACTTTCATCCCGAAATCTTTTTTTGACACTATTGATTCTAAAATTCTTTCACATATATGGCAGAATAAAAACCCAAGGTTAAGTAAGAAATATTTACAAAAATTAAAAAAAGGATGGCGGCATGGCTTTGATTATACTACTGGGCAATTAATATCAGATATTTAATTTTTTGGGCACAAGGTTTAGATGTAATTCAATGTCCCAAATGGGTATACCTTGAGTATGAATCAGTGTAAGGATTTTCATTAGTTTCTATTTTAGGAGCCTCACCCCCTTTTGCACTTACTAAATTGAGTAAACATATGACTAACCCAATAGTTAAACATACAATACGAATACGGTTTCAATTTCGTAAATTTTTTGGATTGAATAAATTTAACTTATCATCAGGTCCCATTCAATCTAATTTTTTCTTTCAACCATCCAGAATCGACTTAGCTTTTTCTTTATGGAAAATGAAGGGAATAACATGCTTCCGTTATCTATTCATTGATAATTGTCTTTTGTCTTTTGAAACAGTTGTCTAATAAATACAATTTGCCTAGATCACACTTTTTTCGATATTTACAGATCAGGAATTTTTTTTAAAAGTTACTATACCTTCTTTTCCGACTCCATATAAAATTGAAATTACGGAAAAAATTTTAGGTTTTAATCCCTATCAGAAGGGCTTGACAGCAATAATTTATGATCTAATTATGAAAATATGCCCAGAGATACTTGATAAAATTAAGAATGAATGGGAAAGAGAACTCCAGATACTTTTACCTGTAGAGACATGGAAGAAAATTCTTCAATTGGTTAATACATCTTCAATGTGTGCCAGATACTCTTTGATACAGTTTAAGGTAGTTCACAGGACCCACATTTCTAAGGATAAGCTAGCCTGTCTTTAATCACCATATAAATCCTATATGTGACAGATGTAAGTCAGAGGTGGCTTCCCTGCCACGTGTTTTGGTCCTGCCCTCTTTTGGAAAAATATTGGAAAGACATTTTTAAACATTATTTCAATTGTATTGAATATTGATTTACAACCTCACCCTATCACTGCAATTTTTGGGCTACCAAGGATGGAATCTGGTCACGTATCATCTGCTTGCCGTACGATTGCCTTTGTCACATTAATGGCCAAGCGATCCATTTTGTTTAAATGGAAGGATCCAATACCTCCTACTACTTTTCAATGGTTTTCTCAAACCATATCATGTTTAAACTTAGAAAAAATTAGGAGTGGCACTGTTGATTCTTCACTTAAATTTGAGGAAGTTTGGAGTCCATTTATTCAATATTTTCATATGATATAGATCCCTTTTCAATAACCTTTGAATTTAGAGGAGCGGAGTTGATAACATAATAATGCTCTTTTTTCATTGAAAAACATCAGTCCAGTTTCTTTTTCTCTTTTGAAATTTTTTTTTAAAGTTTGTTTCGATTTATTACTTATAATTTTTTTTTGATTTGGGGGTTCTTTTTTTTATTATACAATATATCTTTTTCTTTCCCTTTTTGATTTTTTTTGTATTATATTTGCTTACTAAGAGACCGTGAGGTCTAGATTATATTTTTTATTCTTTATGATTATATGTGTCATGATTGTCCTCCTGATCTCTTTGTATCACATGTATAATCATTGATGTTTTACATATGTATGTATGTGTGTGTATATATATGTTAATCTGTATTAATTTGAAATAAAAAGATTGAAAAAAAAGAAAGAAAATTTCCATTGTTGTAACTGCTTCCTTAAAGGCAGCGCTGATCAAAACAACTCATTGCATCCCCTCTGATTCTTTTCCCCATTATTCTAAACTTATGTCCCACGGTTACCTGTCAGTGGAAATATTTTCTTCTTTTGCTCTTTCACAGGCTCTCACATACAACTTTCATGGATCTTAAGAGCTGCTGACAAGAGATGGCACAAAATGGGGTCTTTTTTTTAAACTTTTCCCCTTCATTGAGCACTAATAATAGAAACTGAAACAATGCCAAACAAATCAGCAAGAGCAATGCTCTTCCGTTAACAGGTTCTGTCTGATATAGTCCTTCTGATAACCTAACATATGTCTGATGCAACTCTCTGGGCTCATGTGCACTTCTCCAATTAGATGGGTAACTATATTTACGTTGGGAGAATTATAGGCAATGACAAACTTAGACAAAGATGCACAGAAAGGATGATCTGTGAAATTTCAATGCTGGTAGACTTCCTCTGGGTGCAGAGTATCAAGATGCGTTCACAGTAACTTGCTTTTGGCACTAACAGCAAGTTCCAACAGCTCTTGCAGTGCTTTTCTTGATGAGCGACAAACTGGACAGGCTCTGCCATGAAAGCCATTGTTTCCTAGCTAGCAACTATAAAGTACTTGGATGGTTCCAAACCCTGGAGCAAGTGATATTCTTTAACCTGTCAACAGGGCTATAATATTGCATTAAACTGCAATTGCCACCTTCGTCAAATCTACATTTTTAAAGCAAAACTGTTCCAAAATCCAAGTTTTAGTCTAAAATTCTGTACTCCTAGTTTACAAGCAGGGCTGGGTGAGTGAAAGAGGCGGAGAAAAGCATGGGGTGAAGGCTGGTGTACAGGCAAACTTTGTCAATAGATTTTAGGATTTGAGTCTGGCCCAAACTGAAGGAAAGGAAACCATCTGCATTTTGCCCAAGGACTCTATGCGAAACAGATTGATCTGCCAACATGTCATAAGCAATGGCTTTTGCTCAAAATAACTCAAATATACACAGTAAGCTGTCAATTATTTTAAGAGGACAGGGTCGCTAGAACTAGAAAAGTGATCAAGAGTGGCATAGCAGGAAGGCATTATTCAAAAGACTGGGACTGAAATATGTTGCACCAAAGAGAAATGGTCTCAATAGGATGTCCCACAATATGCCAGCTGCTTAGTAACCAAGAATTCAATAGACAAGTTAAAATGCATATCTAGGTGTTATTTTCATTCCTCACAAATCTCAGCAGATTTGTACTGTGCATAGCTGAGTTACATAGACCAGGAAAGGTCCAGCCTACATCAAACAAGTGGGTTTCAGCAAATACACAGACAAATATTCATTCCATTCCCAACCATTCAAAAGCCCCAGTTCTCCACCACCAGTAAGGGAAAGGTTAATAGGGTTTCTGGTCATCCCTGCACAGATGTAAATGCAGATCTGCAAGTATAGCAAGGACAATCTTGAGCTTGGCTTTGATGCCCTATAGAAGAGTACGGTACAGTACAGCAATGGGCCCTTCAGCCTGCGATGAATGTGATGGCGATGATGCACAAGGCCCATACTCCTCCATCCCCTGCCTGTTTGTGTGTCCAAAGGCTTCTTAAACATAGCTATCATATTTACTTCCACCACTTCCCATGGCAGCATGTTACAAGCACCAACTGCCCTCTGTGTAAAAAGAACTTGCCTTGTAAATCTCCTTTAAACTTTCCCCCTCTCACCTTAAAGCTCCCTTCTAATATTTGACATTTCCATCCTGGGAAAAAGAACCTGACGGTCTACCCTATCTCTGTTTCTCATAATTTTATGAACTTCTATTAGGTCGCTCCTCAGCCTCCGACGACACTCCAGAGAAAACAAATCAAGTCTGTCCAATCTCTCCTTATAGCTAATACTCTCCAATCCAGGCAACATCCTGGCGAACATCTTCTGCACCCTCTCCAAAGCCTCCAAATCCTTCCTGTTATACGGCAACCAAAAATGCACACAATACTCCAAATATTGCCTAACCAAAGTCTCGTACAGCTGTGAAACGACTTCCCAACTTTTATACTCAACACCCTGACTGATGAAGGCAAGCATGTCGTACACCTTCTTTACCATCCTATCTACTTGTGTTGCCATTTTCAGGGAGCTATGGACCCCCCATAGCTCCCTGAAAGTGTAATGAAAAATGCTTTACTAAAGTCCATGTAGACAACATCTACTGTTCTACCCTCAATCATCTTTGACACCTGCTCAAAAAATTCAATTTGTGAGACATGACCTCCACTGCACAAAGCTATGGTGGCTATCCCTAATAAGTTTATGCTTTTCTAAATGCAAGTTGATCCTGTGCAAGTCTTCACTTGCCACTCAAGTGTAGAAGAATCCAGCCACAGTCATGCCTATCAAGAACCACCATCCTCTGGGAGAACATTGGGCAGAATAGCTAGAATTGAAACAACCCTTGTTGACCCATTCCTTGACCATTCAAATAGGGTAATTTCATTAGGCAGTTATGAGTCAATCCCAGCAGTATGGGGGTGAAGGAAATGTCAGATGAGGCAAGGTCAGCAGGGCACTTTCCCTAAAGATACATCAGTGAGCCAGATGGATCTTTACAACAACCAGGTGTTCATTAATTTGTTAACATGAATTTGAATTCCCTGCTGCTATGGTGGGATCCAAACTCATACCTCCAGATTAATAGTCCAGGTTTCTGGCATTCTGAATTGTCACGCTCCCAGTTAATCACCTGGGCAGGAAGAACACCAGTAACATAACCACTACACTATCATACCCTGAATCTACATTACATAATTCAGCAGCCTGAACGTTTTGTTCCAAACTTTAGTGCTAGAGAAGCATGGGACACAGGAAGGGGTCATTCTATAGTAGTGTCAGTAGTAAAAGAACTATCCAATGATTAACCATGACTATTCCCCATATTCAAATATATATTCAGTTCCACCATGAAAGTAACTGCTGATTTTGCTTCTTATATTGTGATATTTCTGTATGACATCGAAGGAGGCCATTTAGCCCAGCAGCTCTGAGTCAGTCCCATCCTCCCACTTTTTCCCTGTAACTTACTCTGAGGTTCACCAACTCCACCCCAATTCTTCTGCCCTCCACCTATGGTACAACTTTGAGATGTGGGAGGAAATGGGAAGACACGGGAAACTCACGCAGTCATGGGGAGAACACGAAATGACACAAACAGGATCAACTTCAAAAGCAGGCCACTGGGGTTAACAGCAGCAGGACTCTAGAAAAGCAGGGATCGTTCATTCACCACAAGTGTAATGAATTGCTTGCTGCAAAATACTACATTGCTGGAGATCTAAAAAATGAAAGTACTGAGAGCACTCAGCAGATCAAACAGCATCCATGGGGAGAGAGAGTCAACATTTCAGGTCAAGGACCCTTCACCAGAACTGGAAAAGTGAGAAAACATGCATGTTTTAGGTTGCAAAGAGTGGAAGTATCTGTGACAGTGCAGACCAAAAATTGTCAAAACAACAATTACTTGAAAACAAGAGACAGAAAATCAAAACAAAAAGGAACAAACTAAAACAGAAAAGTACAGCCAGATCTGTGGAGAGGGGAAAGGGTGGTTACCTGAAACTGTTAAATTCAATATCAAGTCTTGAGGGCCTCAATGATGAAAGATAAGGTGCTGTTCCTCAAGGACATACTGGGCATCATTAGAGCAACAAAGGAAGCCAAAGACAGAGGTCAGAGTGGAAGTGGGACAGAAAATTAAAGTGACAAGCGACTGGGCGCTCAGGGTTGCCTTGCAGACTGAGCAGAGATGTTTAGCAAAGTGATCACCCAATCTGCATTTGGTCTCTCCATTGCAGAGGAGAGCACATTGTGAGCACTGACTAAACTGAAGGACAAGTGCATTATGAATAACTTTTCCTGTGTCTAAACAGTGAAAGCTCAAAAGAAGCCTTCCAATAGGTTGGCCACACCAGAGCACTGATACATACCACCAAAGTGCGTAGACATAAAGTACTTGCTGGGGCACGAGGATCAAGAGCAGCTTGCAGGTCCCATACTTTGATTTTGCTGGTGGGAGAAGAGATAAAGCTAAATATTACCTGTGACACACTCAGTCTTTAACTAACCCATTGCACACAAAGTCATCAAGTTTAATTCTCAACTGTTTCTCTGTGTGGTCTTGAGGACAACTTCATGGAATGCATTAGAGACAATACATTGGTGACCCCAAACAGGGAGCAGATTGTTTTAAACCTGATCATTTGTATAAGATGCAATGAATTAGTGATCTCAAAGTTATGGATCCTTTGGTAAAGAGCATAACATAGTATTTCACAATTAGTTGGGAAGGACCAAACTGAGACGGGGGAAAACGGGAAACTGAAAGTAAAGAGATGAGACAAAATTGTAAACAAATATTTTGTATCTGCCTTCACACTGGAAGACACTAAAAGCATTCCAGGAAACAAAGAGGAGGAGGAATTTAAAGCAGTTATCAGTAAAGGATACTAAATTAACTAATGGGTCTGGAGACCGACAAATCCTCTAGACTTTGCGGGTTATAAAGGCAGTTGCAGAGATGGCAGATGCTTTGGATTCTAGTTTTCAAAATTCCCAAGGTTTTGGAAAGATCCTTCCAGACTGCAAAATGCAAATGTAACACTACTATTCATGAAAGGAGGGAGGAGAGTTAACATTGGCAATCCAGCAAATGTTGAAAGTCATTATATAACAAGTAGCAATAAGACATGTAGGAACTTAAACTATGATTAGAGAGAAGCTGTGTGGTTTTATGAAACTCAAGTGGTGTTTGATAAACTTATTGGAGGTCTTTGAGGATGATTAAATGCATTGCACAAGGTTCCAAGTATAAAACACAAGAAAATGGATTCATGGTTTCAGGTTCGTATTTTGGCATGGGTAGGTGATTCATTAACTGATAAAACAGACAGTTGCCATATGTGAAAATAAAAAAAAACTACAAATGCTGGAAACCCTCACCAGGTCAGGCAAAATCTATGGAGAGAGAAAAACACAGCTGACGTTTCAGGACAATTCTGATTAAAGTCATTGACCTGAAACACAAGATGATGCGTGATCTGCTGGGCATGTCCAGCCTTTTCTGTTTTTAGTTGGGATGTGGGGCTCATTTTCAGATTGGCAAACTATAACTAGTGGAGTGTCACAGGGATCTCAGATACGCATAATTTACATGAATGACTCTGATGAAGGAAGTGAGTGCAGATGGAGTAGGTGGGGAAATGAGAGGTTTGATTTGATGAGAGCTTTGATAAGTAAAACAGGAAAGCAGATGATTTAAACAGAGCAAGACCAATGTATCCTGATGTTCAGAGAGATATGGTGCATCTTGTACAAGAGCACCCAAACTCAGCACGATGGTATAACAAGAAATTAGGAAGGCGATTGGAATGTTGACCTTTATTGCAAGGAGAATGGAAAACAAGAGTTTCACTGGAGCTGCATAGGGCTTTGGTGAAACCACGCCTCTGTATGGTTTTGGTCTCACTTAAACATACCTTCCTTGAAGGCAGTACAGAAAAACTTCATTAGATTGATTCCTTCAATGAGAGGACTGTCTAATGGCAGAAGGTTGCGCAGATTGGGTCCATACCCTCGAGTCTTGAAGAACGAGAGGGCTTGAGAGGATAGATGTTCTGGGGATGCTCCCTCGTGGGGGAATTTGTAACTATGGTTCAATCTTAATATTAAATGGCATTTCCTTAAGTTAAGAAAGAATTTCTGCTCTTAGAAGCAGAAATCTTTGGAATACTCTATATCAGAGAATATCACTGAATATAAAAGGTCAAAATGAACTGATTTTTGGACTGCAGGGAAATCAACAAATTCAGTGGCTCAGGTAGGAGAATAGAATGGAGACCAACAAACAGATTAGCCACAACCCTATTGAATAGCGTGGCAGGTTCAAGTGGACCTACGTGCTCATATTTCTTGTTCTTAAGAAATGGAAACAGTGGCAAGTGGAAGGCTTCAAAGAGTGTGATATCAAAAGTCCAGGAACAGCATGTCCCTGTTAGGGTGAAGGGTAAACCTGGCAAGTTTAGGGAACCTTGATTAACAAGAGATAGAGGCTCTGGTCAAGAAGGAAGCATACATTGGGTTTAAGAGGTCAGGGATAAGTGAATCTCTTGATGACTATAAAAAGATTAAGAATACACTTGAGGGAAATCAGGGGGGCAAACAGGATATGAGATGGATCTGCCAGGCAAAGTTAAGGAAAATCCCAAGAGGTTCTATAGCTACAGTAAAAGAAAAAGGGTTGCTAAGGATAGAGTAGATCCCCTTAGAGATCAGCAGGGCCGCCTACATCGAGCCACAGGAGATGGGTGAGATTTTTTAACAAATATTTCTCCTCAGTGTTTACTGAGGAGAAAATCATGATTGCTCAAGGGAAACTAGTGATGTTTTGGAGGAAATTCATATTACCAGGGAGGAGGTATTTGCAGCCTTACAGTTCATTAAGATGGATAAATCCCCAGGGCCTGATCTAGTGCATCCTCAGACTTTGTGGGAGGCTAGAGAAGAAATTGAGGAGGGCCTTGTGCAGATATTTGCTTCATCATTAGCCACTGGTGAAGTTCCCAAAGACTGGAAGGTGGCTAATGTTGCTCCGTTGTTTAAGAAGGGAACTACAGACCCATCAACCTGATATCAGTAACACGTAAGTTACTGGAATGAATTCTCATGGACAGGATCTACCAGCATTTGGATAGACAGGAGTCTGGGTTTGTGTGTGGAAAGTCATGCTTGATGAACCTTCTAGTGTATTTTTTTTTGAAAGAGGTAATGAAAAAGGGTAGATAAGGGTAGGGCAGTGAAAGTTGTCTATCTGGACTTTAGCAAGGCCTTCAACAAGGTCCCATGGAATCCTAGGAAAGCTAGTTAGGTGGATTCAGAATTGGCTCACAGCTAAAAAGCAGAGGGTGCTGGTTGAAGGCTGTTTCTCGGAATGGAGGGTGGTGACTAGTGGTGTGCCGCAGGGGTGGGTGTTGGGACCCTTGTTATTTGTTATTTATATAATTTGGATGCAAACGCACAAGGCACGTCATTAGAACATTAACTTGGAAAGAGTGCAAAGAAGATTTACGAGAATATTGCTAGGACTAGAGGACCTGAGTTATCGGGAGAGGTTGGTCAGGCTAGGTCTTTATTCCTTGGAACGTAGGATAATGAGGGGCAACCTCATAGAAGTGTTTAAAATTAGAGGCATAGAAAAGGTGGATGGTAACAGTATTTTCCCAGGGTAGGGGAGTCCAAAACGAGGGGCACAGATTTTAAGGTGGGGGGGGGGGGGGGGGGAAGAGATTTAAAAGGGACCCGAGGGGCTACTTTTTCCACGCAGAGGGTGGTGAGTATATGGAACAAGCTGCCAGAGGAAGTGATTGAGGCAGGTATAATAGTATCACTAACAAGTACTTGGATAGGTACATGCAGGGGCAGGGCTTAGAAGATATGGGCCAAACACAGGAAATTGGGACTAGCTGGATGGTTACCATGGTCAGCATGGATTTGTCGGGCCATAAGGCCTGTATCCGTGCTGTATTGCTCTACGACTTTTCAGCTCCCAAGCTGCTGTCTATCATTGATTCTCAAACACTTGGGCTCAGAAGGCCAAAGAATATACTGATGATCTGAAGACAATGGTAAATTTCACCATGATGATCTTTGTTGAGAGATTGCTCCTGGTAAGCAGTCCAAGTTTTCCCCAGAGTTTTGTACTGCACCTTTATTATCAGCAATGGGGAGTTGGGATGGGAGGATGATGGCGCTGTGGTGCAGCATGGCCAGGTAGGTGGAAGACCTTTCATTTGTAGATGTCAAGTGAACAAGCCAAGTTGGATCTAGGTTGAAGTGACATTGGTTCTGCAATGGAGGTAGCGTAGATTATACTGATTTGCCTTTTGCTCTGTAGGTTAGGTCCACTCCATTGAGAAACTTGCTGGAAGTGAGATGCAGTATTGTGATGAGAAAGACTGAAAGTAGTGCTGGGCGATAACACAGCCTTGCCTGATTTCAGCCTACACTGAGATTGGGTCCGTTGAGGAACCACTGGTTACAATCACACCTTCCATGCCATCAAATAGCAGATGTAGTATGGAGATTAATGAGGGCAGCTGAATTCAAAAAGGACAGTGCACAGTCCTTATTGCTTAACAGAGGCAAAGGCTTCTGTGAGATCAAAAAGGCCATGTATAGTAACTGATGCTGATTCCTACTTTTCTATTTGCACCATTTAGTTCATCCCTATTGTGCCTCTACATGGATGGAATCTACACCATGATTTGGGAAGCAACTCTTTAGCCAGTGGCAGGAAATGGTTGAAGTCCCTTCTGATGATGGGAAGACCCCTCTGCAGTTAGTGCACAGATACCCAACGTCTTTAGAAATACTATCTTGTTGATTAAAAATTAAACTTGAAACCCATCTGCACTCTCAGGCAAGTATTAAACATTCCACAGCACTACTTGAGAGGGGGTGAAGTTCTCCATGGTGTCTGGGCCAATACTTAATCAATGAGCCAACATACCAAAACATTAATTCATCAGCTATCTAATGGTCTTTACTAGACCTTGCTGCAAACCATTCTGGGATGTCCTGAAGCCATGGAAAATGTAAAATGTAATCCAAATGCTTTCATTTTTATACATTTGATTCTAGGAAACAAGGGTATGTGAAAGAAAGGCCATACAGACATATGGGAACAGGGCAGGATTAGGATCATAATTCAGCTGAAAGATAAATACCAAAAAGACTGGTGGGGTCTAATGGTCCTTTTCTGTGAATTTTCCATGTAGTTATATGAATATGGGCTATACTCTTTTGAGAAATATATAGGCTTAAAAACCTCCATTACACCTTCTCCAAATCCAAGTCTTTGCCACTGCATTGGTTGCTAAAATGATTCTAAATTACAGTGGCAAAGAGGGAGATTAGACATCAGAATGCATTGCTTTTCCAAAAAGTCATTGTCCTCTGGAACAAATTACCAAGGTGTGTAACCAGTATGGATTCAAAAACTGGATGAGTGAGAGAAAAATAGATGTCCCACACAGGGATAACAAGTTGGTAATTATGAAGATCCCTGGGTCACTGTGGTTTTCTTCTAGAAAACACTGAAAAATGGATCTTGGTTCACTTTCTTTGTCTCCCTGCACAAAGTGTGACCTAGGGAAATGGGGAGAGGGTGGAAATGTTCAATAAGACTGCACCATATCTGGCTGAACAACAGAGTATTTTTCACATCATTCTTGATGTACACTGAGTTGCTGATCTCAAAACTTGGGAATTATCAACCAATAAGAGAACAGCCCTTCAATGAAGCTTCAGTTACAGGAAAATCAAACAGCATAAAACATTGAATAATAGAAATCTAAATAAAAAGTAACTTGCAGGAGCTTTGTGGTGAGCCAAAGGACATCTTAAAACAGCATCTACTCTTCAAAAAGAACTCATTGGCTGTAAAGCACTCTGGTGCATCCCAAGAACATACAACCTTTCTTTCCAGACTGCACAATTAGTTCCTGCTATTAGGATTACATACCCATCATAAGCTCCACTCACAATCCTTTTGTTATCAAATCGAATACATCGAACCAACTCTTCGTGTCCTTCTAAGACCCGCAGACAAGCACCACATTCTATGTCCCACAACCTGCAACAGGAAACATCAATGTCACAAACCATTTCAGCATTCCAACATTATATTTCAAAAATCGGAATGACAATGGACCCATGAAGGTACTGCCTTGTTGAGCACATCTTGAACCATCCCCAGCCTAAATTTTCTGATATTTTCATATATTTTCAACATCTCTTTGAGAAACTAATTTGAAAATACTGCAGATACTGGAAACCTGGTAAGAGTTATTCCTGGAGCAGCACAGCTACAAAATGGATCAGATGGAACATCAGCAAGAAACCTTACAAGATCAATCTCATTATCATTAACCTAGATAAAATAAGAAATAGGTTGAACAAAACTTGCAGAAGCTTATAGCCCACTTCAAGTGTCCACTATTTTGAATTTCATCTCATAATTTTGTTTTAGCATGATGAAACACGGGGACTATTGGACGAAAGACTCCATCTTGCAGTTCTTCTATCACTCTCACAGCCATGATATATTAATAGTGAATTTGTTGACTAATCATGGCAACCAGGATCTTGCAAATAGTCTGCAAGTGTAAACATTATATTGGGCAGACCCCAGTAGTAGAAAGATACAAATCATTTGTTCAAGCAGACAATTCATAACCACATTTTGCATCAAGCTATTCATATACTGCAGCCCAAATGTCATAATCAGATTAAGGGGAGTGAGGGAACTGCAGCCCCAGTGAGTGGGAAGGGAACATGGTAAACATTACCTAGTGTGCCAGATGCTGAACCATCAGAATTTCCAAATGGTCAGGTAGCAGATTATTGGATTTTTACTGTAATGTATTTGGTCCTTGACTTAACTTATGGAATGTCTTTGGATTCAATGAAACTGTGAAGAGATCCAATGAGCCTGCTCCTGATCCCGTGCATTTCTTATTTCAATGCTGCAGAGTGCACACACACATACACAAATGGAACACTTCAACACACACTATCAAGCTGGTGCTTTTCTATAGAACTGCTGGCTAGCCGTAGGTGTGATAATGGCCGTATATTTGCTTTAAAGTTATTCCCCTTCAACTTCAGGCAATTGCCTGGACTAGAGGCAATCAATATCTATCAAGTAGTTTACAGCTGTGTACTGGACAGAACCCAGTATTATAAAGATAGTAACCACCTCTCTGATGATCTACATCATCTTGTCCCTCTATAATCATAACAAAGATAATTTCTTTGCATGGACAAATATTTATATAAAGTTATAGAGTACAGAAACTTGCCCTTCAGCCCACCATGACGACATTTTTGTTCATCTACATTAATTCCATTTGCTCGCATTAGGTCCATACTGTTGTATGCCTCGTCTATTCCAGTGCATGTCTGAATGCCTCTTAAATATAGCAACTGTATCTGACTCCATCACCTCCTCTGGCAGTGAGTTCTAGATATCAACCATTCTCCATATGGAAAACCTTTACCCTCAGATCCCCTTTAAAATTCCTTCCTCTCAAACCTTTGCCCTCTTGTTTTTGATACCTCTACCATGGGAAAAAAATTCTATTTAGATTTTCTGTGCCTCATATAATTTTATATACTTCCACCAGGTCATCCTTCAGCCTCCTTTGCTCCAGAGAAAACAAACCCAACCTAGCGAATCTCTCTCAATAGCTAAAATCCTCCAAACCAGGCAATGTCCTGGCGAATCCCCTCTGCACTCACCCCAGCTTTAATTATAATTCAAAGTCTTCAATGTCTCTATCATTAGATTTTCCGTCCACCCTCCCTGCTGTTACTTTTTATCCTTGCATACCACAATCATACTGAACTGGTCATACCAAAACAGAGTGGGACAGAGGCTGGGCAGTTACCCATAGCTAAGGATCCCAATCATCCAACAAATCCTTTGTGGATGTAAGAGAAGGGGCAAGCATTAGATTAACTATGGGGTCTCATTAAGGTGAATAGCCAATCAATATTCAGTCTGCAGATCTTCAAAAAAAGATCAAGGTTTAATGACAAAGGGAATAGAAAATGTACTTAGAAGGTACTCCAACATAATGTTGAGTGGGGAATGGGGAGGAAGGGGAATTTACTTTTCACAAAGTATTATAAGTTTATTACTGCACAGATGTAATTTGTTTATAGGGATATGCAATCAGTCTATATGATGGTGGAAACATGGATGCATAATAATGTGGTATTCCTTTCATATCACAATCACAGAGCCACACAGCAGAGAAACTCATCTGTCATATTGCACGTAATCCCATTCCTTGAAAATGCGATTCACTGAGTCCCATTCCATCCTGCTCCTTTTCCATAGCCCTAGAATCCATATGCATGTACATCAATCATTCTGACAGACCCTACCTGATGGTGTTGTCTGAGGAGCCACTGACAACCAGTCGGTCCCGGTACTGAAGGCATGCTATTCCACGCTTGTGGCCATTCAAAGTACGTACAAATTCACAAGTGCTTGTGCTCCACACCTGGACGGAAAAAGCAAAAAGTACACCATGAAGGCAACAGAAAAAAGGGAGAAGAAGAGGTGAAGAGCAGAGAGGCCATATGGGTAGAGATTAGAAATAAAAACACTTTTCCGAGGGTCTATTACAGACCTCCCTAGTCAATAGGAGATAGAGGAACAGATGTGTAGGCAGATGTAAGAAAGATGCAATAAAAATAGGGTTATTGTACTGAGGATTTCAATTTCCCAAATATTAATCGGGATGGCCTCAGCATTGAAGACTCAGAGGGCATGGAATTTTTGAGATGCATCATGGAGAGTTTTTTGACACGCAATGTTTAATTTAGGTTTTTCTTGTGAATGCTGCTTATATAATGCTATGTTCCTGTGATGCTGCTGCAAGTAAGTTTTCCATTGCACCTGTGCATACATGTACTTGTGCATATGATAATGAACTTGACTTTGACCAACAAGGGGAAGAGAATTACTGGACCTCATCTTGGGGAAAAGTAGCTGGTCAAATGGAGAGTGTGTCAGTGGGGGATCATTTTGGAGAATGGTATATTTTTAAATGGTTTATGGGAAAGGATGGGGATGGACCAATGATAAAGGTCTTAAATTGGGTTGGGGGGGGGGGGGGGGGGGGGGGGAAGAGGAGAGAGGCCAATTTCACTAACATAAAAGGGAGACCCGGAAAAGGTAAAGAAAGCTAGCATCTACTTGCAGGCAAGTCTACATTTGCACAGTGGGAAGCATACAAAATGGAGAAATAGCAGGTGTTCAAGGCAACATGTTTCTGTAACGAGATGTCATGAGTATAAAGTGTACTGTGATACTTAAAAAAGGAAATTAGGAAGGCTAAAAGGGTCATGAAAAAAGTCACTAGCAGACAGGATTAAGGCAAGACCAAAAAGGTGTGGTACAAGTATAATAGGGCAAAAGAACGAATAGAAGTATACTATTGCTGTCAACAAGAGCAGGTTTAGTAGACAGGATAGTCAGGAGCATGTCAAAGAGATGTCATTAGAACATCACTAACCTGGAAAGAATGCAAAGGAGACTTATGAGAATGTCGACAGGACTCAAGGGCCTGAGTTATAGGGAGAGGTTGGGCAGGCTAGGATCTTATTACTTGGAATGTAGGAGACTGAGGGGTGATCTTATAGAGATGTACAAAATCATGAGGGGCATACATAGGGTGAATGCACAGTCCCAGGGAAAGGGAACCAAAAATTAAAGGGTTTAAGGTGAGAGGGGAAAGATTTAAAAGGGAGCTGAGGGGCAACTTCTTCACAGAGAGGGTGATGAGTACATGGAACGAGTTGTCAGAGGAAGTGGTTGAGGCAGGTACAACAACACTTAAAAGACATTTGGACAGGTACATGGATAGGAACAGTTTAGAGGGATATGGGCCAAACGCGGGCAAATGGGACCAGCTTAAGTGGGCACCTTGGTTGGCATGGATGAGTATGGCCAAAGGGCTTGTTTCCATGCTGCATTACTCTATGACTCTCATAATCAGAGGAAAAAGTATGGGCAGGCACAGTAGTGTAGTGGTTAGCGTAGCGCTATTACAGTGCCAGCAACCTGGGTTCAATTTTGGCCACTGTTTATAAGGAGTTTGTATGTTCTCCCCATGTCTGCGTGGGTTTTCTCCCACATACCAAAGACGTACAGGTTATTGGTATTGGTTTTTATTGTCACTTGTACCGAGGTACAGTGAAAAACTTGTCTTGCATACCGATCATACAGGTCAATTCATTACACGGTGCAGTTACATTGTCTTAATACAGAGTACATTGATGTAGTACAGGTAAAAAAACAATAACAGTACAGAGTAAAGTGTCACAGCTACAGAGAAAGTGCAGTGCAATAAGGTGCAAGGTCACAACAAGTGACGTGAGGTCATAGTCCATCTCATTGTATGAGGGAACCGTTCAATAGTCTTATCACAGTGGGGTAGAAGCTGGCCTTAAGTCTGGTGTCCTTAGGCACCTGTATCTTCTACCCGATGGAAGAGGAGAGAAGAGAGAATGTCCCGGGTGGGTGGGGTCTTTGATTATACTGGCTGCTACACCAAGACAACGAGAGGTAAAGACAGAGTCCAAGGAAGGGAGGCTGGTGTCCGTGATGCGCTGGGCTGTGTCCACAACTCTCTGCAGTTTCTTGCGGTCCTGAGCAGAGCAGTTGCTGTACCAAGCCGTGATGCATCCAGATAGGATGCCTTCTATGGTGCATCGATAAAAGTTGATGAGTGTCGAAGGGGACAAACCTAATTTCTTTAGCCTCCTGAGGAAGTAGAGGCATTGGTGAGCTTTCTTGGCCGTGGCATCTAGGTGATTTGACCAGGACAGGCTGTTGTTGTTGTTCACTCCCAGGAACTTGAAGCTCTCAACCCTCTCGACCTCAGCACCATTGATGAAGTCAATGACCAGCTCTTATGTTTTGTTGACATTGAGGGAAAGGTTGTTGTCATGACACCATTCCACTAAGCTCTCTATCTCCTTCCTGTACTCTGACTCATTGCTGTTTGAGATACAGCCGACAATGGTGGTATCATCTGCAAACTTGTAGATGGAAATAGAGCAGAATCTGGCCACAGAGTCATGAATGTATAGGGAGTAGAGTAGAGGGCTGAGGACGCAGCCTTGTGGGGCACCAGTATTGAAAATAATCAGTGAGGATAGGCAGCAATACCACTAGTGCCGGAGGTATTGCTGCCTATCCTCACTGATTGCAGTCTGTTGGTTACAAGGTCAAAGATCCAGTTACAGAGGGAGGTGTTGAGTTCTAGGTCTCAGAGTTTGGTGACAAGCTTGCTTGGGATTATTGTATTGAAGGTAGAGCTGTAGTCAATAAACAATAGTCTAGAGCTGTAGTCAATAAACAATAGTCTAACGTAGGTGTCTTTACTGTCCAGATGCTCCAGAGCTGAGTGTAGGGCCAGGGAGATGGCATCCACTGTAGACCTATTTTGGTGATAGGTGAATTGCAGTGGGTGGCGAATTAAGTTGTGGGCATGCTATGTTGGCGCCAGAAGCATGGCAACACTTGCGGGCTGCTCCCAGAACACACTACGCAAAAGATGCATTTCACTGTTTTGATGTACATGTGACTAGTAAAGAAATCTTTAAAAAAAAATCTCATTAGGGACAACAGAGGCAATTTGTGCATGGAGTCAAAAGGTATAAGCGAGGTCTTAAATGAGTACTTTTCATTGATATTCACGAAGGAAACAGACTTTGTAGTTGGAGAGTTCAGTGAATCAATAGATGAAAGTCTAGTGCAAGTCTCCATAAATAATGAGGAGGTACTCAGTGCCTTGGCAGCCTTAAAGGTGGATAAATCCCCAGGACCAGATGGGATTTATCCTGGACTGCTAAGGGAGGCAAAGGAAGAGATTGCTGGGGCTCTGGCTGCAATTCTCAAATGTTCACTGGACACAAGTGGGTTTCCAGATGATTGGAGGACAGCAGACGTAGTCCACCTTTTCAAAAAAGGCAATAGGGAAAAGCCTGGTAAGTATAGACCCGTGAGCCTAACATCAGTAGTAGGGAAGATGCTGGAAAAGAATTCTGAGGGAGAGGATTAATGATCACTTGGACAGGCAGGGACTAATCAGAGATAATGAGCATGGCCTTATCAAGGGCAGATCCTGTCTGACCAATTTGATTGAATTCTTTAAAGAGGTAACAAAGTGTATCAATGAGGGTTGGGTAGGTGTGATTTACATGGACTTCAGTAAAATATTTGCCAATATAGAGACTGGTCCAAAAAGTTAGGGCCACTGAGATCAAGGGGAAGTTGGCAAACTGGATCCAAAATTGGGTTGGCAATAGGAGATAGTGAAGGCAGAGAGTTGTTTTTATGATCAGTTGCCTGTGACTAGTGGTGTCCCACAAGGATGGTGCTCAGACCCTTGCTGCTTGTAGTATATGTGACTGATCTGAATGTGAATATGAGAGGCAAGATCAGTCAGCTCACAGATGAGATGAACATTGGTGGAGTTGTTACTAGTGTGGAAGGTAGTCTTAGAGTACAGAGAGATATCCATGTGTTGGCGAAATGGGCTGAAAAATAGCAGATGGAATTTAATCCAGATAAATGTGAGGTGACACATTTTGGGAGCATAATGAGACTGGGACACATACCATGAATGGTAGGGGCTTACAGAGTATTGAGGAACAGAGGGACCTTCTGTACGAGTCCACAGATCCTTGAAGATAGTAATGCAGGTGGACAATGTGGTTAGAAAGTCATACGTGATACTGGCCTTCATTAGTCAGGGCAGTGAATACAGAAATAGAGAAATTATGCTCCAACTTTATAAAACCTTGGTTAGACCTCAGTTGGAGTCATGTGCGCAGTTCTGGTCATTATGCTATAGGGAGGATGTGATAATACTTGAGAGGATGCAGAGGAAATTCACCAGGATATTGCCTGGGATGGAGTGTTTCAATTATGAGGAGAGACTGAAGCAGCTAGGTCTGTTCTCCCTAGAGTGGCGGGGGTTGAAGGGACAGAACTGAGATATAAAAAATTATGAGGGGTATAGATAGGATAGACTGCAGGAAACTTTTCCCATATCAAAAGGTAGATAAAACTAGAGGACATAGGTTTAGGGCATGAAGTAAGGGACTTTGAAGGGGATGAAGGAAATTCTTCACCCAGAGAGTGGCAAGTACTTGGAATGCACTGCCTGAGAAAGTGGTTGAGGCTGGGTCACTGACAGCTTTTAAGAAGTGTCTAGTTGAGCACTTGAATTGCTTAGATAGAGGGGGCTATGAACCAAGTTCTGTCAATGGGATTAATAGAGATGGGTGCCTGCTGGTTAGTGTGGATGAGTTGGGCTGAATAGCCTGTTTCCATGCTGCACAATTCTATGATTTTATGAATCAAGTGAGAACAGAGAGCAGAAAGCAAGAGGAGAAACCATGGAGGGAGTAGCACGTGGCGAGGCGTTGGCACTGGGAGTGAGAGCAGGCAGTTGCAAACGAATGGAAAGGAAGCAGGCATGGAGTTGAAATTGGGGAGAAAGAGGATTTGGAGGAATAGAGAATAGGGGAATGGTCATTGATTTAATAACATTATTATACTGGATGTGTCACCCTATTTGAAACTGCAAGTTGGCTACTATGTACACTATCAGTATGAAACACCCCATTTCCTGTATACTTTTTTTAAACCCGAGCACTTGACTTGCAATAGACCCTTTGGTCAGCTGCCAAGTGTTTGTACTGTGTACTGGACCTACCTGACCATTGCCAGGATTCTGAGGAGTGGCAATTGCTGCTGGACTTAGAAATAAATTGAAGCCTAACTCAGTATGATCCTACCAGTGAGACCACACACACAATAAAAAGATAAAGGTAGATGGGAGGAAATTTAAACTCACTTTAATAGTTCGGTCACCCGATGCTGATACAATGTACTTGTCATCGAAGTCCACCACATTGACTGCTGCCCGATGGCCAACTAGGACCCGTCTCAGAGTGATGTCAGTTGGAGAGGCCATGTCCCACACGGCTATAGATCTGTCCTTTGAGCATGTAACCATCAATCCATTACTGAACCGAAGGTGCAATACTGCTTCATTGTGATGTATCAGTGTGTTCAGAACCTCCGCTGTATTCACATCCCAGACCCTAAGGTAAGCATACATTTGATTAGGGAATGTCACTGAACCACCAATTTACAATGGGGTTGCACTGTGTAAGACTGCAGTGAATCTGTACAATGAAAGAAATATACCCTGTTAAGCCCTCTATGGATGTGATGTGGGTGTTACTGGCAAAGCCAGTATTTTTTTTAAACCTATTCCTTGAGATAGTGGTGGCGATGAAACACCTGTAGTCCTACTGGTGAAATTACGTTCGCATTTCTGTTGGGTAGGGAATTCCAGGATTACCCTGGTGATGATAAAGGAATGATATATTTCCAAGCTGGGATGATGTACGACTTGGTGAAGAATCTGCAAATAGTGATGTACCATTTTACTTGCTGCCCTTCTAGTTGGTAGTCATGGTTTTGGGAGGAATAGCCTACATAATAGGTCTACATGAGAAACTGCATGTATTTCACAGAAGATATATACTAGATAATCGGTGGGCTGATGCTGGAGGAACTGAACATTTACAATCCTGGGTGGGGAGCCATTGGACTTGTACTAGGTCAGATTAAACTTCTTGAAAGTTGTTACAGCTGCACTCACCCAGGCAAGTGGAGAAAATTCCATTTCACTCCTGACCTTTTCTTTATTAATGATGAAAAGGTTCTGGGAATTCAGGAGGCAGATCACTTGCCACTGAATACTCAGGTCTGACCTGTTCCTGCATTCGTGGTGTTTATGTGGGTAGATTGGTTAAGTTTCTGGTCAAAGGTGACCCATCGGACCAATGGTGGGGCAGTCATAAATGGTATTGCCATTGAACATCAAGGGTTGATGATTACAGATGGTTACTGCTGTGTCATGTGTGGCATAAAATGTTATATGTAACTCATCAACCTCAATTCAATGCTGCCCAAGTCTTGCTGCATGCAGATATGGATTACTTCATTTTCTGAGCAGTTGTGAATGAAACTGAACGTTTTGTAATGGAGAGCAAACATCCCCATTCTGGATCCTAAGGTAGAAGGACAGTGATGAAGCAGTGAAGATGGTGGGCCCTTGGATACTACTGTAAGGAATTCTAACAGCAACGTCATGGATCTGAGATGATTGGCTTCCAATAACTACGACCATCTTTTTTTGTGTTAGGAATGACTTCAAGGTTTTCCCCTTATGACCCATTAACTTCAGTTTTACCAGAGTCAAAGGCTGCCTTGTCAAAAGCTGCCTTAGAACTCAGTTCTTTGGTTCATGTTTGGACTAAGGCTATAACGTGTTGGCAAACCCAAACTGAACATTGATGAGCAATTATTAATAAAGTACCACGATAGCACTGTTAAATGACATCTGCATTACTTTGTTGATAAGAGATTTGACAGACACTTCATGGTAGGCTTCTTCAGAAGGTCAGAGGCCAAGGGATCCAAGGAAGCTTGGCTGTGTGGATTAGGAATTGGCTTGCATGTAGAAAGCAGAGGGTTGTGGTGGAAGGAGTGCCCTCGGATTGGAAGGCAGTGACTAGTGGTATCCTGCAGGGATCAGTTCTGGGACCTCTACTTTTTGTGATATTTATAGATGACTTAGATGAGGGGGGTGGAGAGCTGGGTTAGTAAGTTTGCAGACGACACTAAGATAGGCGGTGTTGTGGATAGTGTGGAGGGCTGTCGGAACTTACAGAGGGATATTGATAGGATGCAGAGCTGGGCTGACAAGTGGCAGATGGAGTTCAATCCGGAGAAGTGTGAGGTGGTACACTTTGAAAGGACAAACTCCAGGGCAGAGTACTGGGTAAATGGCAAGGTACTTGGCAGTGTGGAGGAGCAGAGGGATCTGGGGGTTCATATTCACAGTTCATTAAAAGTTGCCTCACAGGTGGAAAGAGCAGTTAAGAAGGCCAATGGGATGTTGGCTTTCATAAGTCACGGGATTGAGTTTAAGAGCCGCGAGGTGATGATGCAGCTTTACAAAACTCTAGTTAGGCCACACTTAGAGTACTGTGTTCAGTTCTGGTCGCCTCATTATAGGAAGGATGTGGAGGCATTGGAGAGGGTGCAGAGGAGATTTACCAGGATGCTGCCTGGATTAGAGAGTATTGAATATGAGGAGAGGCTTAAGGTTCTAGGGCTTTATTCACTGGAAAGGAGGAGGATGAGAGGAGACATGATAGAGGTATATAAAATATTGAGAGGAATAGAGTAGACAGTCAGCACCTCCTTCCCAGGGCACCAATGCTCAAGACGAGAGGTCATGGCTTTATGAGTGGGAGGTTCAGGGGAGACGTCAGAGGGAGGTTTTTCACCCAAAGAGTGGTTGGTGCATCGAATGCACTGCCTGGGGTGGTGGTGGAGGCAGATACATTGAACAGGTTCAAGAGCTTGTTGGATAGGCATATGGAGGAACGTGAGATAGAGGGATATGCGGGAGGAAGGGGTTAGGTAGTGTGAGGGTGGTCTAATGGACTGCACAACATGGTGGGCCAAAGGGCATGTTTTGTGCTGTATGGTTCTATGGTTCTTGCTTTTTGTGGTTAGACGATTCTGGGCGTTCCCCCCCCCCCCCCACCACATTTTCAGACTGATGGCAGTGTGCAATTACACTGACACAGTTAGTTCTGAAGTACAGTGGGGCTGTCTGATCCCATGGCCTTTGCTATGTCCAGTGTTCTCAGCCATTTCTTGATATGGATTGAATTGAATGTCTGAAGCATGGCTTTCATCATGGCAGGGATCTCAGAAGGAAGACTGAAGATGTTTGCAAATACTTGCCGGACTCTGATATTGTTCAGGATGGGACATTCTTTGAGCCATCTCCTCTTCCACAAGAACTGTACAGTAATGCATCTGTGACAGATTGATTGATGAGTACAAAGTGAAGTAGGTTTATCCCTAACATTGGTTCACTCACCATCTGCTACCGAACGCAGTCTAAAAACTATATCCTTTAGGACACAGCAGCTCTATCAGTGATGGTGCTACCAAGTCACTCTTAAAGATTTATATTAAAGACCTTACTCTATGCCCTTGGTACTTGCCATGTTTCTATCAAATGCTGTTCAACATGGAGAAGTACCGATTTATCTGAGAGATTCATCTATAGGGGTTACCAGGAGGAAGTTTCTTTGCCAACGTTTGACCTGAACCCACGACACTTTATGCAATTTGGAATAAATATTGAGGGTTCCCAAGTCATGTATACTAGAGTGCTATCACACCTGGTGGATCCATCTAGTGATGGGACTAGTGACTTAGATTGTGCTTCTTTTTAAGACTATCCATTTCATGGTCACCAGTACGAAGACTGGTATTTCTTAAAAGGAAAATCTGGATTATTTTATTATCTGAATTCTTCAGGTGTCATCATGGGATTTGAATTCATATCCTCCGATTGCTGCTTTATGTCTTCATAAATTCCTATTGGGTTTCTACATCTTACCTTACTGTGGAATCTGAAGACCCAGTAACAATAACCCGTTCATCATACTGCAGACAAAGCACAGAGCCTGTGTGACCTGTTAGTATCTTCAAACATTCCAGTGACTGTTTATCCCAAATCTACAGCAACCAAACAAAAGCATACAAGTAATCAAGAAACCTAATGCAGATGTTTTCCTCTTTAAGACAAAAGCTTTAGTAGTAAAAAAAAAACAAAAACTCTTGTTTTTCCTTTATATGCATAATCACATATCCAGACAATATAGGGAAAAAGAAGTGTCAATATGCTTTAACAATATAATTCATCTGGTACTCTTAACGCATCTTAAATTTCCTTCATCTGTAACAGATGTATTTTCTGATAGAACAGCATTTAAAATGTTCTCCTCCAGACACATCCTATTACTTTGCTCAATGGTTCAGTGAATTTCTCTATAAGCACGTTTAACACTAGGTGGTACAGGTGGCATTCTAATTAGCCTCAGAGTTTTCATATTAGGAAAGACCAACACGGCGCTAACCCCAATTGCTGTTAAGTGTCCCAGAGAACAAGTTAGAATTCATCCCAAATTGGCCTCGTCTCCTAAAATGGAAGGTCAATATCCCTGGCACTCCTGCAAATAATGCAGAATAAAAACTTGTAGAACAGAATCATAGAAAACTTAATTCACAGGAAGAAGCCATTCAGCTCACAGGGTCCATGCCTGTCAAAATAGAGCTACCCAACCCAACCCACCATCCTGCACCAGATCCAGTGAGTCATAGAATAAGTGTTTCTGCCTCTCTCACCCTTTCAGGCAATTTCTTCCCAAACCCCTACCACCCTCCAGATGAAAAAATACTTTCCTCATGTCCTCTCTAATAATTCTACCATTTACTATAAATCTGATTATTGACCCTTCTTAGTTGCTACCTAGCCCTCTCATTATTTTAAACTTCTCAATTAAGTCTCCCCTCACACTAAACTGTCCTGAAGACAGCAACCCTAGTCTATCAAATCTTTCCTCATAGCTACAAGTTTTCAGTTCTGGCAATGTCCTTGCAAATGGCCCCCAAACTCTCTCCAGGGCAAACACATCTTCCTGTAATGCGTTGACCAGAAGTGTATGCAGCACTCAAGCCATAGTAACAAGCTATGTCCACAATCCCAGCACTACCTCTGTTTTTACATTCCTTGCTTTGGGTAAAGAAAATTACCCTGCTTAATTCTTTATAACTATCTGCACTGCTAGCTTTAAGGATCTGTGGGCCTGCATTCCCTATGTTCCCCAATAGCATTCAATATTCCCTCATCTACTGTGTATACCCTTGCCTTGTGGCATCTCCTCAATTGCATAACCCAGGTCACACTTCCCTTGATTAAATTCCATTTGCCACTTTTTGCCCAACTCAAACCATCCTTATCAAATGCTTGCACCTCACTGACAGTGTATTTTTTTTTATGAACTACACATTTCTTCATTATGTTCACTACATTTAACTGCAAATTATTAATATATACAAAAAGGGCAAGGGACTGATCACTGAACCACCTGGAATTCACTCAAATATTCTTCAAGAACTCTATCCACATCCACAATCCCTGCACACAGTTTATTCTTTTAGTTCCCACTAGGACCTACTCTTAGCCATCATCTTGCTTGTGAAACATCCTTAATTTGATTTCCTAATTTCTCTTCTAATTTCATTTCTAAACTTCATATTCTTCTAAGCTTTCTGCAGTATGTCAGTTTGTGACAAAAGCTTCCTTTTGTTGCTTTTCGTCTTCTCCTGCCCATTATGGACCCCATCATCCTGGAGCTCTACATTTGACAATCCCATCCTTTCTCCTTCAGAGAGCATCATTAGCCTGAACCCCCCGAATCTCCTTAAACGCCTTTCATTTGTCTGCACTGGTTCAGTCCACTTTTATTAAATCACTTCTCAACCTAGTAAAATTGGTATTATCCCAACTCAGAACTCTAACCCTGTCCATTTCCATAACTTTGCTTAATCTGAGTTATGATCAGTGCAAAGATGCTCTCCCCCGATGCTCCTATCAGTCACCCATCTCATTCCCCACCACAAAACCCAGAATAGCACCATGAACAACCCCCACCAACCCTCCACGTGTTGGGATCACTACACACCAGCTCAACAGCTCTTGCATGCAATTTTGAAATACAGTGCCCTCTGTACCTTTTAACTAACCAGATTCCAGTTAATATTTGGCTAATTAAATGCCTCCACTATGACCACCCTGGTGTTTTTGCACTTGTCAGAAATTCTCCTGCAAATCTGCTCTTCAATCATCCTAATATTGTGATTGATCCTTTCCTGTTCTTAAGTTTCTTAAATCATAGAGATACGTCTGGTTGTATTTGAAACCAGAAGGTCTGCACCTACTCAAGATCCAATGTAGACTAGGCATATACCAGGATATCTTCTTTAGGTAGGGAGCCCAAGACTGGTATATAATATTCCAGGTGCGATCTCACCAGGGTTCTACATAATTGCAGTAAATCCTTATTCTTGCCAGCATACCATTTGCCTTTCCTAATTGCTTTCTGCACCTGCACATTAATTTTCAGGTGAGCAACATTTTGATTTCTCAACATTTAAAAAATGCACTGCTTTTCTGTTTTCACATGTTCCACCTTTTATCCCATCTGCCATGTCCTTGCTCATTCACTTGGCCTATGTACATCATTATGGTACCTTGTTACATCCTCCTGATAATCCGCATACCCATATTTGTACCATCAGCACTGGAAACATCTGGAACCCAGTTTTTTTTAAATTTAAAAAAAACCTGTTTAAACCTATTCTGCTATCTCCATTAAGCAATCCTCAATCCACGTCAGTATATTACTTCCAATCCCATGTGCTCTAATTTTGCTTAATAATCTCTTGTACTGAAGTCGGTTTGCAAGGCCAAGTACATCATATCCACTGGTTTCTTCTTATCACTTCACGCGATTACAATCTCACTAAAAGTCTAACAGATTTATCAAACTTGCCTTCCTTTTCTTGAATCCATGTTACCTGTGACCAATCCTTATTTTCCAAGTGCCCAGTTACCATATCATTAATAATAGATTCTAGTATTTTCCTACTACTGACTTAAAGCTAACTGGTCTATAGTTTCCCGTTTTCTCTCTTCTTCCTTTCTTAAATAGTGGAGTTACATTTGTTACCTTCCAATTTATGGAATTTTGGAAAATGACATTTAATGCATCCACTATCTCCATAGGTATTCCTTTCAAAACCTTACAATGTAGATTCTCCTAGCTTGGAAATTTATCAGTTTCAGCACCATTAATTTCTTCATTTTTTTTTTTAAGATCCTTATTCACTCAAAATCTGTTCCTTTCCATTACTCCATAAGGTTTGTGCCTTCTTTAGTATGCCTCCATGGTATATTTGTTTAATTTTTCTGCTGTTTGCTTATTCCCCAATATAGTTTCTCCTATCTCAAGTGACCCAGATTAACTTTTGCTCAGCACGTCCATTTTACATATCTATAAATTCTTTTACAGTCTGATTTTAATGTTTGTTGGTACTTTACGCACTGTTCTATTTTCTACTTCCTTACCAATTTCTTGGTCCTCCTTTGCCAAATTTAAATGTTTCCTAATACTCATTTGTGAAGGCTCCCAATCTCTTACAGCAACTCACATCTTTTTAGTTTTCTTTGTTTAGACTTAAGACCGTGGTTTTAGATTGAACTAAATCACTTATGATTTCATATAAAGCCCCATCATATTATGATCACTCTTCCCTAAAGACCCTTGAATTACCAGATTATTAATTAACCTCTTCTCATTGCTTACTTCTAGATCTAAAACATTCTGTTTCCTCATTGGTTCCTTAAGGACCTATGAGGGCAATCTATAAGGGGAAGAAAATACAATCTACATTTAAAACAAAAGAGCAAAACACAATGTTTTGCATTCTAATAAGTAGGAGTTTACATATTGAAATACCAAGATAATTCAGATCACACATTATTTTCAATACTCACTTTGATTGAGTTGTCTCTCAGACCACTGATTATTTTCTCATCATCGTATTGGAGACAGTAAACACCTTTGCTATTTTCTGACCGACACTGGATTCTCTGAAGGTTGTGCCGCCCGCACCTCCAATTGGATTCTATGGTCTAGAGTGAGAAAGAGAACTGCTTTAAGTGTCATTGGATACTAGTTAACAGATTAGGTAATAATTTGATCTAAGCAGTCTGACAGCTTATCCATTAAAGTGAGCTATCAGAAGGAAAAATACACCCAAACATCTACACAGTACCTCACATGGTCAAAGTTTCAAAGGCATGGTTATGATGTGAAAGCAATTTCCAAGGCAGTCATAAATCTTCTAATTTCATTTTAGCTCTGTCTGGAGATCTGAAGCTTAAAGTACCTCCATAGATTACTTCATATCATGAGGCTCTGCAACAGAGCGCACAATGGGGTAAAAAATTGCTTCCAAGATGGGTTTTTAAACATTTTACATACATCTTCCTTCAAGAATCCTACAGAGAATTAAATGGATATAGCAGACAACTCGTTTAGCTGTTCACGAGGAAATTTGGCTAGATCCCAGAGAGCACTTAGGTTCTACTCCAATCTGCCAAAGCTGTTCAGTATTCTAGGATCAACCTGGACTGCAATAACAGCCCCGTTTTCTTTTCTCTACTGCAAACCATCTTCTCTCCCCTTTCTTCCACCTCAACTCCAAAAGTACAAGCAGCTCATAAACTTTGCTCTTCATTCCTCTGGTCCACTGAGTCAATGTTTCGACTGCTATCATTCTAAACTTGCATGCTTAGTTAGTTTTTTCCTCCCATCATACCCTATGGGAAGTCATCTCATCTGTGTATCAAACCTACCACACTCACAATCCTGCTCTGACAATACGTCTAACCACCCAACTTCCTTTCCAGGCTGCCACGCAAGCTAATAATGTTACTGGTTCTCCGTCCTTGGGTACAGTCCACCTCTCCTTCAAATCTGCCATCATCATTGATCTCATCTCTAACAACAAAGATTTTATCATTTCGTCCTTGTAGGCTACCACTCCATCTCCAAACACACTTTCTTCTCCAAATTCCTTCAACATGTTGTAACCTATCATACTTTTACTCATCTTATCCCTCCAATCAGAAGCAAAATAGTTCTGATCAAAGTCACAAATGACATCTTATATGATTGGACAAAAGCAGTCTATCCTTCTGTATTTCTCAACCTGTCTGCAGTCATTGACATAGCTGACTCCATCTGCTTCCAGTGCCTCTTCACCATTATCCAATTGGATGAGATTGCACTTATTTACTTCCAGCCTTTTCCAAATTGTGATAATCAGAGAATTATGGCTTATCCTCCCATGCCAGCACTATGACCTCTGGTGTGTCTTGGCCACTCCTGGTACTCATCTGCATTCTGCCATGCCAATACAATCATCCAAAATATGGAATCAGTTTTACCATGATCAGACATTTCCTTTAACTGATTATTGGGTCACTGAACCCATTACTTTTACTCCTCATCGGAAACTCTTTCCTTCATCATCAACTCCAACTCCATCCCTCTGCCAGGCAACTGGTTGAAACTGAGCCAAACAGTTCACAAGCTTGGTTCCATGCTTGATCTGGACTCATATCCCTCTACACTCAGGAAAGGGTGTGTATGCCAGACATTAAAGTGCCTCTACATGCTTGGGGGAAAGAGGTACGCATTTCTGAACTTTGTATTTGAACCAAAACACCAGATACCTCTATGCACATTAAAGACTTTGGTGGAACTTTATATGCTTTTCATCTGGCTCAATACTATACCAATGCTGATTAAATGTATTGTTGTATATGAAGTGCACATGGGTCACAACAATATCACAAGGTGTCTGCCATCCACTGCTAACAGTGAATGCATGCTACATGTTTTACTACATCCCAACTACGTGGCAGCTCCATACAATGCTTGTGCCTAGTGTATAGGCAATATACCACAGTGACCTTATACACTGAGTGCATATTGTGGGTATGGTTGACACCTCACCTACAATATTCCACTAAAAAACTGTCATTAGATGAGTCTGTGAGGTTAAGTTTTGGACTCCTATGAGAGGTACAATTGGAAATTTGCAGCTATTCCATTAAGCTCTGTTTTCTGTCCCACAGACCATACAGTAAAGATTTCATGTGGTTTGAGTGGAGGAGCAGAAGGGATGTGGAGATTGAGGAGGGGGGGGGGGGGGGCAAAAGAGGAGAAAGCATGGGGGGGGGGGCAGAGATGCTGAGAAGATTATGGTCTGGTGAAGATAAATTCAATGCCCTCACCTTTCACAAGAATATAGTATCTCTATTTTTGTCAGTAGCTGGACCACCCTTCCTTTGATGATTTATTATTTGAGTTAACAAAAGACATTTGAGCTTCCTCTTGTATTTCTTGCCTATAATCTGCTCTCAGAGTCGCTCTTTGCCCTTCTCATTGTTTGTTATAGGACTTTGTACTTTCCATATTTAGCTTGGTTCTATGCTGTAGTATGAGTCTTACAATTTTCATCGTTTTTGTTTCTGTACCATTTTAGCTTTTAGATGTTTATCCATCAAGGAAGCATTAAATGCCCCTATCTTTATCATCAAGGCTAGTGTCTATAATTAGATCACCTCCACATTGTTCAAATGTGGTTTGGCTAACTTTTGATTCTACTCTACTTGCAGCAAGATTGCTCCTTAGCTTCCTGAAGGTAGCCCTTCTGCAATCAAGTATTTTTACACTTGATTAGATTTTGGCCATTTCCATAACCATTCTAAACCTGATCAGTGTACTCCAAATGCTGTCCAATTAGACATACCCCAAATCTAATTCTACTCTCCAGCACTGCTTCCTTTCTCATTGGTCCATAAGCAGAGATCAAAGGTGAGAATTTCATTTGCAGCATTGAAAGAGTTGTGCTGTTGAAAAAAAGGATTAATCCAGAGGAGGGCAATTTCACACGTATTTCTGGGTGCCTTAGTGCCCATCAGGAAATTTTCTTAATTTTTTTGGCAGGGCTTTCAACTTCCCTAGCACTTACTTTATGGCATAAAACTTCCCCAAAAGACATCAGCAAAGGTGGAACATGGAAAATTTAACTGCAGTGATATTTTCAACATCAATAATATTTTTTATTTAATTATTCACTGGACTACTAAATTTTACTGATCCCCTGTAACTATTATTTAATGGCTAACACTCAAAATGCATTTTTCGTTCTGAGGTTTGTGACCCCAAAACCTCAAATGCAGCTATTCATGCGTCTTGACTGCTTTGCCCATGGAGATCAGGGTCACCATTACTCTCTTCCCCCCTAGTCTCAGGAATATTCCAAGCTGTTGCTGAATTCTGCCACATCTTAGTTTGCTGTTCACTGTTGCACTGAGGTCACCCAAACACCATTGTCAAAGAGAGACTTCATCTACTTTTCCTTTAATCTACAGGATCAGTCATCAGCATTTCCCCAAAGTGCAGGCATTCATTCACTACATTGAAAAACTTTCAGAGATCTTCCTGGAGCTATCTTTATGTACAAAGAGCATGCCTCCAGAAGGCACTGCTCTTCACCAGCCTGTCTATAGCCCTCTGCCCTTCCTCCCCAAACTCCCTTCTTTGTGGTATCAATTCATTCACTAGCATCATTCCACTTTAGCTAGGAATGTCTTGCTCATATAATCCATGTACCTTAATGGACTTCACAAATTGTGCAAACCAGTTGAGTAAATTGAAGTAACTGCACGAGTCTGCAATACATTAGGGAATACCATTCTGAAACAGAACTGTATGGGGGAACCTGACAATGCTATTATGTGAAGCTTATATTTAAAGTTCTTGCCCTTTATGCAACTTTCACAGAGTTAGAGTAGCCCACTAAGCTATCTTAACAAAAAAAAGGAACAATTTCTTCACCAGGGTGGGTTAAAAGGCATGAGAACACAATGTTCAAATTCATGTCCTGACCATGATCTCAAGGGTTAATAATCACAGAAGAGATGGGTGAATTCAATGAGGTGAGAATTAGCGTACTAACAGCAGAATTTTGGATGAGCTCACAAGGTAGTAAGCCAGCTGAAATCAGTTTCAGAATTCTGCACAGAATTCAGGGTTAGGATGGCAAGCCCCCTCCAATAGGTGATGTGATTTTGCAGATGGTATAATGATTTCTAAAAATTAGGACCCTGCTTTCCAATCATCCAATGTTACAAAGAGTGAAAAATCACTATCATTGCTAACCAATGCAGGATTGTGTTTTATGCATTAAATAGTTCAGGCAATTTGAATACAAGTTAAGACAATCTGCTTTAAAGCTGCTTATCACATGATAATCCACGATTCCTGGAAACCTGAAAATAAAATAAGCTTGGATACTGCTGGCAACAGATAGACAGTTTATCTACATACAAGGTACATTGATTATATGGCAACAGGGCTTTTATCCCCTGGAGATGTAAATAAATTCTGTATTAAACTGAAATGTTTTTCAAAAAAGTATGCTAGAAGAATTGGGTTGGTATATCACAAAGCAGTGAATACTTGCATTTCTTCAGCTCAAATTCTGACATTTAATAGAAGCAAAATGTGACTAATTCATAAATAGCACCATGGGCTGTGCTGATGATTCAATTTGGTTTTAAGCTGATTATTCAGGACCCATGACTGTATCTTTGTCACTCTTATTGGCACACTTAATCACTAAGTCTTGAAATAAAAGGAACATCTTCCTACATTTCCAAATTGATTCCAGAACCAGTAGATAAATCTCCCTAAACAAACTCTGTCCAGCACCTGACTTAACATACCTCACTTTGCATTATGGGTTTCACTTCTCATGCTACCCAATCCCATGTGACACTGACAAAGTGGAGTGTGCCACTCGCTCATCTCCAGAACATGGATTATTATTGACCAAAGGAATTCATTTGCAGTCTTAACACTAAAAAAAACAAGATCTTCAACGTAGGTCAGAATTAAGCAATGTCTTATGCCATTCAAATCAGAACTAACTGCAGTATTTGATCTGATAAGAAGCTCAATAATCAGGAATGTAAGTGATTGATTAGTAATATATTGGATGATAGATGAGGTACAGTGGCATTGTGCTTAAATTACTGGACTAGCAGCCACAGTTCTGGATTAATAATCCTAAAACACAAGTTCAAACCCCGCCACAGCAGCTGGAGAATGCAAATTCAAACAATTAATCTGGTGATCACTGAAAAAATGAATTGTTATATAAAGAATACATCTAATTCACATGTGCTTCTGGGAAGGAAATCTGCCACCTTTTACCAGTCTGGTCCCATGCATGACTCCAGACCCACATTAAAGAGGATGATCCTTAACTGCCTCCTCAATTTAGCAGCAATTAGGAATAGACAAGAAATGCAGGCACTACCCACGAACTGACAAATAAGAAATGAATTTCAGAGGTCTCTGCAGGCAGTGACACAAAACTGACAGTCTCCGACAGGCAAGCGTTTCTTTACACGTCTCATTACCACCCCCTTTTGGCTTGTGCTATCATCAGTTTGGCATTTATTTCTGTCTTCCATACTAATAGTGACCTTCCTGTTACATTCACTGCCCATCTTTTTCCTGCCCCTACCCTTGCTTAAAACTCACATTTAGCATTTTTATTCTGATGCTAGCTCATTACACACCTTCTCCCTTCACATATTCTATGATCTGTTCAGTATTTTCAGGTGTTTTCTCTCTCCATTCCATGTATTGTGGAAAACTTCTAGTGAGTTATCTGTTGGGCTCTAATGTGATTGAAAAATTAACACCAAAATGAGTAGATTTTTTTTTCTTACTACTTCCATTGCATCTGAGACTCTACCAAAACCGGTTACTAGCCTTTGACCCACCCACATATACCCATTTTAAGAGGAGAGGACTATAATAGCTTACTGAATGAATAACATAATTCTAGAATATAAAAGCAGATTTATCATGAAACAAGGAGACACAGGTGCACATTTCAATCTCATGACTCGATGTAATTCTATTTAACCATCATTTGGTTTCAAGCATTGTAGGAAATTTCATGAAGTTTTTCGCAACCAAAAAAATCCCACTGCACTGTAAATTAACACAGCAATGGGAAGAGAGCCCACGTTTCACAAAGGAGGAGAGGTGTTTTTTTTTCTGTCAAGCGGAATTTAAATTGGCAAAGGAAAGAAAACAGATGTTAGAACAAAGAAATAACATTAGTTTAGGTTAGGGAAATCAATCCTGGGTGGGCAGGATAGAAAGAAATGGATCCCAAACATTTAAACCTCAGACACCTTTCAGTATTCTTTTTGCTGCAATACGCTTATAGAATACCTGAGAGCTTCAAGATACATTGCAACACAGGACTTGAACTCTTCCATCAGGTCATTATTCACGATGAGGAAACAAGGACGTGTCATTTATTTAGCACACACTCAACATGAACACCTAGACTATAGCCGTCTACTGTCAATCACATATTTTGAACACACACTTCCTGGCAAGAGAAGAGAAACATTCTCACTTTCATGTCTGTTCCAAATACTATACTGCATGGGAGAAAATGTACCAGACTTAGGGAAACTACTACCACAATTATATGGAGATTTGGTGCCAAGATCAAAAATCTTTGTCTATTATTCACGAGGAAAGCCAAGACCAATGATATCAATATAGATTTGAGTTAAATCAAACAGCTATGGAATCATTTGGCTTCAATACTAGCATGTAGGAAGGTTGGACAAGGAAAGAGACGTGACCACCCATAATGTGCCACGTAATTAAAGGGGCTGTCAAGTGTCTCTGATGAATTGATCACAGTACTGGAGAGTTCAGGAATTCTACTGGGATCTATATTTAAAGTTATATGGAACAGCTCATCATCACTCATGACTGTCAGATCATACCATATTAACTGAGATATTCTAGAGCATAGTCAGTGTTATGCAGGAAAATATAGAATACAGCAAAATGCCACAATCAGAAATTATATCAATTAGATTCAGAACTACATCATTTGTTGGTTTGAAGGACTCTTGCACTGAAGTGTCGGCCTAGATTTTGCGCTTGAATATCAGCCATGGAACTACAACCTATCATCTTAAATCTAGAGGTGAAAGAGCTACCACCAGTTAGATTGGCAATTAAAATTATAACCAGCTATTTAGATCTCAATCAGTATAACTTGCACATCTTCTGTGGAAATGTATAGAAAGAGCTGTGTGCATATCTAGATTGCAGGTTTAATTGAAAAAAAATTTGGTCCTGATTAGCCCAATATACACCAAAAACTGAACTTCATAAACACCTAAAGCAGCTGGAAAAATTATATAATTTGTGTTTGAAAAGAAAAATATAGCTTTACACAAATTTCATTTTTCTTTTGAATCTATGGAATGCCTGTGTAGCAGCCAAAAAGACCTTGGTTAATATCTCTAAACCACATCAAGAGTTTACAAGTTTATCCACATCATAAAAGATGTATGTTTTACAAGGTACGTCTTTAGGGATAAAATGCATTCACTTGTCGTTACAACACACGCCAAAGCCAATTTGCTTTGACAGAACAATAAATTCCACACAACATTTCAGACAACAGCTGTGTTTGTAAAATTATAAAAGTTTATTTTAAATTATTTAAGTTGGATTGACCTGACGACAAATGGAGAGCTTCATTGGATAGCTGTTATCAGCCTTTTATTGATTGGGACCAACACTTACGCAGCTTGGAACCTCTCCACGTTTGCTTTGCAAAATGCAGGAAGAGCTGAAGGACGTACCACTCAGCATTCATTAGACAAGTTTCAATGCACACTTTGTAAAAAAAAACATAAACGAGACTTCTAGCTATGAAATGCCAATTATACCACCACCTCTTGCTGGCCTGGGTGCTTAATGATTACACTACTGTGTAATTCAAGGATCAATGCAGGGGTGTTTAGCACAGAGGAGTGTGGGAGGAAGAACCTGCCAGAAGGGGGAAGAGCTGGCGATGCCAGTTGTTCAATGGTGCAGAATACTTCAGTGCATGTTTGAGCCAGAAGGGGAAGGAGGTGGCATTGCAGAGTAAGCCAAAATGAGAAAGGGCAGGGTAGACCAAGCCAGAGGGGAAAGGGAAAGCAAGGCAAGCAGGGGTAGATGGATTGAGAGCAAGGAAGGTGCACTGTGTGGGTGAAGTGAGGCATGAACCTGCATGCAGTGGTCACTGGATAGAATACAGCACACCTCATGGATTCATTTTCCCCCATCTCACCTAAAGGAATTCTATGGCTAGCCCTGACTGCAGCTCCATACGAGATCTCAAACACTGTATAAACCAGACTTGTGTTAGTGTTAGCATCTACATCGAAAAGTTAACCCTTTATTTCTTAGATGATTCTGAAATGTGTTCCCATCCTCATTTTAGACAGACCATGAGTTTACAAGAAAATGTTTCAACCTAATATTTATTCCATTTTAATCACAATGGGATTTCTGCTCTTTTAAAAGTAGCACCATTTCATAGGGACTGGTTATCAGCGAAAGCCATTCTTCAACCAGATGCTGATGAATTGTCAGCTAATGTTGCACAGCCAGAGCTGAATTATCTTAAATACTTCAAGTCTAGTTAGTGAACGTTGTGTGGAAAACAAATGTCCCAGAAACTGTAACCCTGTTGTACCAGTAAACTGTACTTCTGCCATGGGAAGAGGCCAGACAAAAGAGAATAAGAAAAAGTGCCAAGGAATGGTGATAGCACAATGCAAATATATTAGGAATACCAAAACCTGCAGAGGGATCGTAAAGCGTTCAAAATTCAGAATCCCATCACAAATTTAAATTATAAAGAAACTGAGAACAATCCATCTGTTTTCACGTGCAATCCTGAATTTGGATAATCATACCTCTATATCCTGGATGATCTTTGGGTATAATCCTCTGTAAAATGAATTTGGTGGGCCATCAGCAGGCCTATTTTTGAACAGGTATTGTTCCCTGGGAAGGAAGAACACATGTTTGTCAGCAAAGTTTAATGTTAATGCTGGCTAAAATCTACATTTTCTTTGTTTCAGCTGTTTAACAGCAGAAGAAATTTGGAAGCCAGACTTGTAACAGACCAGCTAATGAGTAGTGACCATATCACCATTTGTTTCTCTCTAGATTTTATTCCTTTCCCCAAGCTGGAGACAGACAAACCCTACTCGAAGCAATATCAAATCCCCAGTCACTAGTGGACTGAAATTGCATGTTGGTGTCACACAAGAGCTAGCAGTATCTTAAATATTTTTAGCAGCTTAGAAGCACTGATATCATTCAGTGTTATCTCACGGTAATCCTCGTTGCTAAGTTGGTCTGGAGATGCACTGTGTTGGTTTGTGGAATGAAATTAACGCTGAAGAATCCAGGCTTAAATGGATGACTCTCCTTATCCTGAAACCATGCCTCCTCGATTTTCATTCCTCCCACCAGAGGAACCATCTTCTCACCATCTACCCTCTTCAGCCCCCTCACAATCTTATCCTACTGAGACCAAAGTTTTCAGCCTTCTAGATTACAGCACATCAAGTGCTCATCTAGATACTTATTAAATATGCTGAGGGTTTCCGCACCTAGCCTTTCAGATTACGTTCCAAAACCTAACAACTCATCGGGTAAATTTCCTTTTCCCCATTCTTCCTGCAATACTAAATTTATATCCCTGAGTCACTGACCTCTCTTCTGAGGGAAATGTATCCTTTCAAATCACTGTCTAGGTTCCTTGTAATTTCATAAATCTTGGTTAAATCTCTGCTTGGCCTGCTCTGCCCCATAGAAAACATTTCAAGCTATCCTCATAACTAATCTGTCCCGGCTCTGCTGAACTCTCTCTAGTGGCATCACATTTTCCTCAGAATGTGGGAGCCAGAACTGCATGCGGTATTCTAAGTGTGCCCTAACTCATGTTGAATGTGGATCTAGCAGGATCTCCCTGGTCATAGACTCCATGCCTCAGCAGGTAACAGAAATGACAGATATAATTTCCTAATTTACTGATGTTACTAACTGAAAAGGGAGAATGGCATGGGGGATAGTAATAATAGAATAATATGGGGTGCATTAATAATAGATTGGACTAATGAACCAGAGACAAGTTTAAATTTCACTATAACAGCCAGTAAATTTAAATTCAGTTAATTAAATGAAATCTGGAGGAAAAGGTTAGTAATCTTGATCATTAAAACCCATCCCACTACCTACATTTTTCACAGCAAAGATCCTTACTAGGTGTGGTCTTATCAGCTGGCCTACTTGTGACTTTAGGCCTACAAGCCATGTGGTTGACACCAAGCCATCCTCTGATGGCCAAGCAAACCTCTCATTCGTAAGGGAAGTCTTAGAAGGAGAGGGAGATAGGAGGTTTATGAGGGAAATTCTGGTGTTTACCCCCAATTGCCAGTCATAGGTATCTTATGACTGCCTACTTTGAACAATGTGCTGCAAAATTTTCACTGCATGCTATCTGAACTCACCATCCCCTCCTCTCTGCAAGTCCCCTCCACAGTGGGTCCGTGCGTACCATTCTTTCAATGAGCTTTTTCCACAGCATTCCCTCACCAATCACCCGCTGCCATTCTTTGCACACCACCTCAGCAGCACACAGTGACTTGGCATCCAGGTACGACAAGATGTTTTCTGCTATATGGTCCAATCCTTGGGCTGTAAACACATTTGAGAAAACCACATCAATTAATAGGCAGTCCAGTAACTAACATTTTTAATTAGGTTATTTTAAAGAAAATAAGAATGTATACCATTAATTGTTTTCATCATCATTGCCCTCAACTGCTACCCACTCCCCTTCATGGTATAGTGGCTACATTTGGTATGTAGTGTAATATTAAGTCACAATGACAATTTCAATTATTGGCCATTTCACTTTTGTTAATCTAGGTTGAAACACTAAATTCATTCAATCATCCCTGAGCTCAGCTGGTGGAAGGGAAAGTGTCAAACAGAGAACTAGCTCAATACCCAATGAGGTCTGCTATAACTGATTCATGTGTTGTAATCAGGCTCAAGTTAAATCGTACCCACTTCCTGCTTAGTCAAGTAGCCTGCTTCCACCTCCTCCATATAGAAAGTTGATGAAAAAAAATCTGCTTTCCTCTTTTGACTAATTAATTTGACAGAGCACTGGAGGATTTTTTTTTTAAATTGACAAAGACTATTCCTTGACATTATATCAGCCTGCAGAACTTGGACACTGCAAGGAATAAAAGTTGTGAACCACAAAACAACCTATGGAATAAACCAATTTACTTTGTTATAAAACAACACACAGATTATTTAACCAGCTCACAAAAGTTCTTGCTGCTACTAAAATGCATGTCAATCCTTCAGTTTCTACATCTGAAACTCAAATTTGTCTTCCCTTTTACTGATGCAATTGAATTTGCTGATTTTATTGAAGATTTCTGAATTCCCCCTCTGAACTTGACCACTTTAAATTTAGAACCATAGAAAATTTATGACACAAGTCACTTAACTAGTCATGACTTTGCCAGGCAAAAAGTAATTATCCAGCATTAAATCCATAGTGCTAATATGTAAGCCATATTCACATCAAGAACTGTTTAAGTATAATCAGTTATACAGCCAGAAACAGACTCTTCAGCCCATGGTGGCCAAGGTGTCCTCCTGAGCTAGTCCCATTTACTTGCATCTGGCCCATATCCCTCTAAACCTTTCCTATCGATGTACCTGTCCTTTTAAACGTTGTAATTGTATCCACTTCTACCACTTCCTCTGGCAACTAACTCCATATACCTACCACCCTCTATGTGGAAAAACTTGCCCCTCAGGTTCCCTCTAAATCTGATCAGTGTTCTTGCCTCCGTCACCTTTTCAGGATTTCTGCTTTCTCATTTTTAGCCTCTTTGTAAAGAGGAGTGGGCCCTTGCTAATTACTCAGTGGGCTCACATAATTTTATAAATTGCAATAAGATCTCCTCTTACTGACCTCTGCACCAAAGAAAATGACCTTGGAATATTTAAACTTTCCTACTAGCTACAATTTTCCAGTTCTAGCACCATCCTAGTAAATCTTTCCAGGACAATCACATTCTCTGAACAGAATTATATGCAATACTCAAGCTCTGGTCTAACTATTGTTGTATACCATTCCAACAAAACCTCCCTGCTCTTTTATTCTATGCCTTGATTTGAAGGAAAGTAACTGTATGGTTTTTCAACTACTTTACTGACCTGCCCTACAGCTTTTAGGGATCTGTGGACATACACTCCAAGGTCCCTTTGTTCCCTCTAACTGCTCAATTCTCCCTTGCCTTATTGCACCTCCCCAAACAGATTACCTCACACTTCTTGGAATTAAATTCCATTTGCCACTTTTCCACCCAACTAACCAGACCACCTGTGTCTTCCTGTCTACAGGTTTTGCCCGTCAATCACACAGCCAATTTTTTGTAACATCTGCAAACTTCTTTATCAAGTTTAATCACTTGCCAAATTTTCATGCACACATGCCACCCTTTAAATTGAAGGTGTATTTGAACGCACACACTCTCATACACAGCATTATCTGCTTTTCATGGTGAGGCTTCTTGTCATAGCTGGAAGACAACACAGATGAATCTACCCCTCACTCAAAAAGAAAATTTGTTGGTTCAGCACTCTGAGTTGGTTGTGCAAGCTCAGCACATCTACCCCACATTCAGGAATCTGGCTATTGACAAACAGTGTATTTAGTATTGAGTAAAAGATTTCATAAGTTATTACATAATATACAGATTTTCCAGTTTACTTGGTACATAACATTATGTTGCAGTTGTACAAGACGTTGGTGAAGCCACATTTGAATTATTGAGTTCAGTTTTGGTCACCCTGCTATAGGAAAGGTGCTATTAAGTTGGAAAGAGTGCAGACGACATTTACGAGAATGTTGCCAGGACTCGAGGGAGGGTTATGGAGAGGGTTTGAGCAGGTTGGAACTCCCTCCCCCTTCCCCTTCTCCCCCCCCCCCCCCCAATGAAGCATAGAATGAGGGGTGATATTACAGAGGTGTATAAAATCATGAGAGGCATAGATGGGGTGAATGCCACAGTCTTTTATTGCAGGGTTGGAGAGTCAAGAGCTAGAGGGCATAGGTTTAAGATGAGAGGGGAGAAATCTAATAGGAACCCAAGGGGCAACTTTTTCCACCCAGAGAATGGTCAGTATATGGAATGAGCTGCCAGAGAAAGTGGTTGAGGCAGGTACATTAACAACATTTAAAAGGTATTTGGACAGGTACATGGATAGGAAGGGTTTAGAGGGATATGGGCCAAACATGGGCAAATAGGATTAGCTTAGATGGGAATCTTGATCAGGATGGACCAGTTGGGCCAAAAGGGCCTGTTTCCATGTTGTATGACTCTCTGACTCTAATTAGCCTTGCCTATCCCTTTCACACCGAGTGCACCATTCACACATTACAAACTCACTCTACCAGAACTAGACAGCATTCCATTTGCAAGCACTTGTAAAGTCTTGTGCAGAATCAGGATTGTTTCAACAAGACAATTAATTGCCGTTCAATTTTCTTGTTAGCCATGTGAAATTAGCCACAGATCTTCAATATTACTGGTCCTACCCTTTCCCAAATTTGACAACATCTGGCTCATCAGTCAGGTAGATATAAGATACAAGCTTCTTATGAACAAATCATAATAAATTGCTCCACATCCCACATAAGCACGAAGTGGTGCATCTTGTTAGGAAGAGCAAGTCCTGGGAAAATGTTTAAATGGCTTCTAAGGGTCCAGTTGCATATAGTAGTGATAGAAAGGCACAGGAAATGCAAAGCATTGGTGTTCACTCCTGGAGAAATAGAAATGAAAAGCAGGGATTATGTAAAGCTTAAAGAACCTTAGTTTGACTCCGCCAAGTACTGGGTACAGTCTGGATTTGAAATTACAAATGAAGAGAGGCACCGGAGGAGGAAGAAAATTAATAGAATAGCATCAGGGTAGAGCCATATCAAGCAATGAGACTGGGGTCCCTTAATGTAGGAAAAAGAACAAGGGGAGACTTACACGATAATGTAAATGGTGTCCATTAATCATAAGTCAAAGAGACAGATAATGCAAAACAGAAAAGTATAGTGCTAATTAGCAAGTAATAAACAGATAAAACTGCAACAAGCTCGAAAAATGGAAAGGTGCAGCAGCCATCCACTGACTGAAAGGATCAATATGTCTAGATAACACCACCTTGCAATAGGAACATTGTGACCACTATTAGATTATTTAAAGGAACTCCACTTTTAGGTTTATCGTCTACTAAACTTGTGTTGAATTATATTTTCTATCAAACAGCAGTCAGATATAAAAGATTGGTGCATTGCTACCAGGGTGACAGATGACAGGGGTGACCACAGAAAGGGATCCATGCAGAAAAGGATATATTTATGGTCAGAGATGGCATGGGAGGAAGCTTGTGTGTAGCACAAAACACTGCCAAGGATCCATTGAGTCGAATGGACCGTTTCAATGCAATAGAATTAAATATAGATGCAAGGAGTTTTCAAACACCTGCCTACTTTCTCATGAAAAATCAGAAAACGCTGGAAGTACTCAGCAGGTCAGGGAGAATCACTACCGATGCTGCCTGACCTGCTGAACATTTACAGCATTTTCTGTTTTGTTTCAGATTTACAGCGCCTGCAGTTTATTTTTGCTTTTCAATTGCTGCATAATTTTTTGCCCAGTCTATCAAGTCTTATGAAGCAAGAATGCTCTTCGTAGAAGTGTACTAAGACTCCATGCATTAGCAGCTAGCTTTGATTTCAAGCAGAGTTCTGTGGCAGCACTCACAGCGTAGATTTAGAATGTTGCGAGTTCAAGGCGAACCCAAAAACTGGAGTACATAATTTATCAAGGGAATATTGCACCACCTCTCAGATGAGGTGTGAAACAAAATCCCATCTGCGTTCAGATGAATGCAAAAATATCATGATACCTTTCAAAGAACAGAGAAGTTCTCCCTGCATCCAAGACAAAATCTCTCTCAATCAAGATCATTAAAAAAAATTGCTCTCTTTGATGTTCATGGAACTTTGGCTGTTACCTTTCCTACATTACAAGAGACTGCACTTCAAAACTACTTAACTGGCTGCAAAGTGCTGTGGAACATTGAGGCTATGAACAGTAAAATATAAATTCAAAGTCATTCATTTCTCTTTGTATTGTTATGCCAGCACTAACAAATTTAACCACAGTCATAATCTGGTTTATGTTGTCTTTAAGACTCTCCAGTGATCTCGATCAGGATTTTCTCACTGTATATCACAGGCTAAATATTAAAGAAGTTTTTGATTTATTTAGTTGCTATTACTGTGTTGTCACCAGTCTACTGGCAGTAATACATTCCAAGAAAATTTGCTCCAAAACCAAAGTACTTCAATTATTTAACATATGCTTAATTCATCATTTGAATTATTCCTGGTAATTCCACCAACAGTAACAGACCTGTCACCACCAGCACTCCATCTTAGTCAGCTCAACATACACTCTCCAAACGCAAGTCAAGTTGCCAAACACTGCCAGATGTTTTCACGGATCATATTGTGAATAAGCCACCTAAACACCATTACATTTCACAGAAATCCTAGAGCCAATGAACTGAAAATCTACACATAGCCACGATAATGTCAGAATGCTTTGGCTAATGCAGATCTACAATGTTTTAACAGATCATCCAGCTAGCAAAGTGTACTGCACTTACAAACTTCCTGCTCTCAGCTTGAAGTTGCTGTTTTCCATTCCAATGCCAGACAAGCTATCAACAATCCACTGCAACATCAAGGTTTGATCCCCAATCTGCAAGGGGAAATTTTATTATTTATTCTCCAGAGCAGTGTTGCAGAGATAGCCACATACCACTTTCTCTTGCTATGAGGCGAGGGTGGTTATGGGCCACACACAAATGGTGCTTTATTTCCAGTCCATAACACCATCTCACCAACATCAGAACCAGAACGGCAAAACCCCCAAATCCAAAGCTGCAGCTCATGCATATGCACAGATCTCCTTGGTGCCAACAAAACTGTCATTCCAAGTGAAAAGGGTGGATTCAAACCCCAAAGTGGATCACATCAAGTTCCATCCGCAGTGGGAAATTTTTTCCTATCATCTCAATTGCCAGACGTGTAATTGCATTCACCTCAAGCAGTAAAGTTGATTTAACATACATAAACTTCTATTTTCTGTTTCAGTAGTGATCAATTCCCCACAATGCAACTTGACCATAAATGGATTGTCCCAGAGATTAGACGCAGTATACAAAGCCTTCGAAAACAAAAATTGCTGAAAACATTCAGCAGATCAGGCAGCATCAGTGAAAAGAGAAAGTTAACATTTTGTCAAAACTGAACAACTTCCAACCCATTTCTCTATCCATGGAAGCTGAGTGTTTCCAGTAACATCCGTGTTTATTTGTGATTTTCACCATACATAATTTCTCTTGCCCCCATTTTCATTTGGAGTCTCTGCATTGGCTCTGGACTCATTAAAAACTGATGGCATCAGTTGAAACCTGTACAAGAGAACTACATCTTGATTATTACCCACCATTCCAACAGCCCTCAGCTGATAGACTAGTATTCTTTTATATTAAATATGCCTTCGATGAAGCATTGAATATATAAAATGCATAATGCTCCAGATATGGAGAGTTTAATTTCTATCAAGTACCACCAACGACTGAGCTAGTCAGATCCATTGGCAGATTGTGATTGGGGCCTGCATCTGACCACTTGGTCTGTAGCTGGATTTCAGAAATGAAGCAATATCATTTCACTGAGTAACTCAAGAAAGACTGAAGTAAATGGGAATCAAAGGATGACTGGAGGCATAATTGAAAAGGATGGCTGTGGTTGTTGAAGGTCAATCATCTCATCCCAAGGACAAGGAGTTCCTCAGGGCTGTGCCCCAAGCCTAATCATCTTCAGCTGCTTCATCAGTGACCTTTCCTCCCTCTCACATCTCCACAATTGAGAACATTGATGATTGTGCAGCCTTCAATTCCACTTGCAGCTCCTCAGACGATAAACGGTACGTACATGCAAACACAAGTAGAGCAGTGGGCTAAGCATGCATCCTTGAGGTGCACCTGTGTTGAATGCCAGCGAGGAGGTGATGTTATTACCGATCCACACCAACTGTGGTCAACAGTTGTTAACCAATGAACTTGCACCACAGAAGCTTTGATTGCTGTAACAACATTCCATGGCTAATTGACCACAAAGTGCTATTCAAAGAAAATGTGTTTTACACTCTCCAGATTGCCAATGATAACTTTTCCAAAATTATTTATAGAAGGCTCAATAAAGAAAAATATCAACACCACTTAACTGGGGAAAGTGCTATATTACACTCCAAAAGGGCGAGATGGAGGTCTGGTGGGAAGGAAATGAAATACACCCTCCCCTCCATAATCACCAGTGTACAAAGTGAAGTCATGCACTCATATACACAACTCCTCCCCTGCACCATCACTGCTCTAATAAAATTAGGGAGGTACGTGTGCCTCTAAGTGTCAAATTTACATACCTGCTTGAGGATTTATTTTCCTGTGTTCCATATGCAGCAGGGATAATTAATGCAGATCAAATAAACAAGGTAAAAATACTAAATTCATGCTTGAAGGAAAAGACTTTCATTCAAAATTATCCCCTCACTGCACAGTGGAAAGGTACAGAGTGTATTTGTTTCAAATATCAAACATGACCTTTTACAGAAATGTCAGTCTGCAACTTTTCCAGCATGTTTATTGCATGCTGTGTGTGCAACATTCCCTTCTGCAGTGTGGCTGCTCTGATTCAGAGCTGCTCCACGTGAAGCCAACCCATCCCAGGAAACTTCAGTCCTGCTGCTGTGTATGTAGAGTGTACGTCAGTATTACTGAAGATCTGTAGGTTAGCAGCCCCAAAATAAACATTTCATCCCAAATAAACTTGCACCCATCAGCACAAACCACTCCCTCACCTCCAACCCTGTCAAATATACTGGATCCTGGCAAACTAAATCTTCAAAACTGAGACAAGGGTATCATGGAAAGGCCAATAAATGGAGTTAAAATGCAGATTGGCGAGAATAAGTCTGTATCTCATTAAAACTTAAAATTCTTAAAGGGATGTTTCTCCTGGCTATAGAGTCTGGATCCAGGTGTCACAGTCTTTGAATAAGAGAAAGGCCATTCAGGGGTCATGCAGGGAGAAATTTCTTCACAATAAGGATGGCGAATCTTTGCAGTTCTTTACCCTGGAGGCTCGAGAAGGCTCACTCATTGAGTTCATTCAAAACAGGTAGCAATAGGATTCTGCACATTAATGGAAGCAAGGGAGCAATGCTGAGAAAAGGCAATGAGGTAAAAGATCAGCCATGGCCTTAACGAGTGGTGGAGAAGGCTAGAAGGGCCAGATGCCCTATTCTTGCTCCTAATCCTTACGTTGTGTTAGACCAGATATTATAAAACAGATGGCTGTGCAGATACAATGGCTTGAATCTCAGGAAGTGAGAGTCACTGGGAAGGCTACATTTATTGTCTATCCTTAGCCACCATCAAGGCGGCAGTGGGAATCTTTTTGAAATGCTGTTAATATGTTGAAGGTGCTCCTACAGTGCATTTAGAAAGAGATCCTATATTCCTCATCCTAACTTTGAATAAAATTGTCCTTTCCATCTCCCCTTCTCCTTTAAAGTAATAATTAAATCTGAAATACTATCTCAAGAAATTTTATTCTTTCACAGCAATCTCCTGAACCATTAACAGCAAGTGATTTCAACTAAACCAGAAGCATAGTACAATCACAGCACTTAAAATCCAAGTTATTTGAAACCACGTCTTTATTTCTGGCTGTATATCTGAAGAAAGAAAACAGGCAGGAACTTCAACTTATAAAACCAGTACGGACAAAATGCCACAGTGGCTGTTGGATGGGGTTGGAGGAAAGACAGAAGAGGGCAGAGGGTAAAGATCAAGAGAAAAGATTGATTACTTTAGACGTGAAAAGGAATCAATAATGTCTTTGGCAGCTGTTACAATCAGAGAAATTATCCAGGCTAGCAGCTTGGTGTTAGAGGCTTTAATGACTCTGCAGCTGGTAAAGGCTCTTCATACCTCACCCATCATCTTCAGACTTAATTACACCAAACAGATTAATCAACTTAACTATTTAAACCAATTTACTCAAAGCTGCCCTTTTCTCCAAAAGCACTCAGCTCAGTTTACCAATAGAAAGAAACAACTTGTATTCCAGTTGTGCACATTGTTAAAAAAGGCAAAGATATGAACCACTGAAAAGAAATTTTTTTAAAATGAGGACTGCATACTGGGAACATGATATCTAGGTGAGAAGCTCAGATACTCCGAGACTCAACAGAACAGCACTAGACCACAGACCCCCTCCACTCAACCCAATAATAATTGTCATACCAGGTTCAAAAGCCACATGCCATTGCCCGGACAGGGTCAAGTCTGCACACCATCAGGACAGGCTCAAACCCCCATAGCAACATCCGAGGCAGGGGTTTAGACTCCCATACAAACATTAAGGCAGGGTTTCAGACCCACCCCTCAAAATCTAACATCAGAACAGAATGATGCAGGAACACCAATTCCAGCTACATTCCCCTGCCCATTGTTTGTTCAAAAAAAAGCATCAGAAATGATTGAGATACCTCACCCTAGTCACAAAATGGAGTTAGACACCCACCTTAACCTGACTGCCATATCAGAACATTGTTAGGTAACAAAACTTGCATCAGAACACGGAATGTCTCAATACCAGAAACTGGACAGGTACCTCACGTCAGTAATGACAACAGGGCTACATCAGCAACCTGCATTTAACTACCACCTTTAATTGGTGAATGCCTCAATGCATTAACAGGAGTATTATATAAAACATTTGACAAAATCAGGACCATTGACTGTAGGCCTGGTCAAAGAGACAAGCTGTAAGGAGCAATGGATAGAGAGGCAGAGAATTTTAGAACCAGAATCATCAAGCTCAGAACCAAGGCAGATGACAGCAAGGCCACCAATGGTAGGATTTTTAAAATCAGGATTGTGCAAGAGGTGACAACTGGAGAAGTGCAGAACTCTAGAGGACTTGTAGGAGGAGAAGAGGATTACAGAGATAGAGGGTGGTGAAGGGGTGTGCCTTGTAGTGGTTTGGCATGGAACCTTGAACATATGAGGACTTTGAAATCGAGGTGTCCTATACAGGACGCATACAAGGATAACAAATCCTGACACTGCAGTGTGGTCTAAAGAAATGTTGGTGAGATCAAGCTCAATGATCTCAGCTTACTACAGAACCATATGAATGGAAAAACAAAAAATGGGTCAAGAATATATCCTTTTGGATGACAGTGTTAAGAAAAACCATTGCAGATAAATCTCTGGTTACAGTTTGATAAATAAGAACCAAGCAAATTCGACTGCACTCATTTAAGGATTCTAATACTTCAAGTCCCAAACTGCACAATGTGGAAAGGAAGTTGCCAGTACGTGGTTTCTTTTGATATGGAATAGCTGTAAAACATCAGTTATCAAACGGGACAATTTGATAAATAAGAATGGAACCCCTATGTTACTTCCGATGATTTGTGCAAGCGAGTATAGTAATTGGAGGATGGCCCAGATGAATCCAGAAAATGGGATTCGTTTAGATGGGTACCCAACGGCTCGCATACATGTGGTGGACTATAGGGCCAGTTTCTGTATTTCCTCTTTAACTATCCCCAATGATCAGGCCTCGACAACCCTCTGGGGCAGAGAATTCCAGAGATTCACCAACCTCTGGATGAGGTTGTTCCTACTAGTTTCAGTTTTAAATGACCGCCCCCAATCTTGTAACTGTCCCTTTGATTGAGATTTTCCCACTAGTAGAAACATATCAATATCTACCTTATCATGCCTCTATGGAAACAAGGAGATACAATTACACCTAGCTAAAGATTGGAGAATGGAGTAGTGAATTCTGTTGAAGACTGTGAAAAGGTCGAGAAGAATAAGGGGAGTAGTTCACCCACAAAGTTGATAACACATGTTATTTGCAACTTTGAGTATTGATATTTTAGCACTATAAAGGATATACTGACACTGGAGGAAGTCCAAAAAAATTCATTAGGCTTATCCCAGGAATTAGAGGGCTGTCCTACCACGAGCATCTGAAACAATTAGATCTATATTCTTTGGACTTTAGGAGACTGAGGGGTGATCTAATTGAAAGATACAAAATCCTAAGCAGGGTAAACATATAGATATTGGGATGTTTTCACGAGTGGCAGAGCCCCGCACGAGGGGACATTGTTACAAGATTAAGGTCGGTCATTTAAAACCGAGCTACGTAGGAACTTTTTTTGCACAGTGGTTGATAAATCTCTGGAACACTCTCCCCTGGAGAGCTGTGGGTATATTTAAAGAGGAAGTAGATACATTTTTGAAAGACCGTGGAATTAAGAGCTTCGAGGTATTAGCACAGAAAAAAAAGAGACAATGCCTGATCTGATCAGCCATGATCATACTGAATGGTGAGGCAAGCTTGAGACCAAGAGACCTACTCCTGCTCCTATTTTCTTAAGTTCTTAAGTGTTTAAGTTCTTATTACAGGATGGAGAGATTAAAACATAGAACCGAGAGGAAAGTGGGCAGGGGTTTAGGATGGAAAAATGAGATTGAGAGTTGCCACTTATCTCCAATGACTAAGATCAGAGTGGGTATTTTTCAGGGGTGACAACAATATGTTTATAAGTCATGGGTAGGGGACTGGTGGAGGAGGAAGAATTAAATGGTATGCAAGAGGAACCCATTCACATTATCAATGGGGCAGGAGTCAGGTGATCAACAGTTTGGTCAGAATAAGATCAAGGGGTGCATGGGTGGCTCTAATGGATAAGAGGTGGAATGGAATTCAGAGAAGACACAAGAGCCACAAAGAATATTTGGGAAGGTTTGTTTCAGTAAGCCAAGGGAAAGGGAAGTGAAAGGGGCAGATAATTTCATTACTTACAACAAAAAAAGTCCATGAGCTCCTTGCAATTGCTGCTGGAGTTTAGGATGGAGCAGGCAGTGAAGGATGGTTTCAGAATAAACTTTAGGGTGGAGTAAAGTAATTGGGCATGTCTTTACATTCCTGGATAATCTCTGAATAACAATTAGTTTTAACAAGGGAAAAAAATCAGGACCTGCTCATGCATAATACAAATGTAGCCAAGCATCACAATGAATGGCTAAATTAATTTTATTGCTAAAGGAATTCATATCCCAGCCCCTTAATTGATGGGGAATGGCTTTATTAAGAGAAATTGGCTTAATGGGAACAAGGGCATCAAGGATATGATTTCGCAGATCAATAGTTTCAGAAATATCATGAGGAGTGCTAGGTAAAGAAAATTTTATCTGGGATGGATACTTAAAGAAATGGATTTTAAAGTGGGAAAAACTTGCTACAATGCAAAATGAAAAACTTCGAACTTAATTGCACCTATAAACAGATAAAGTAGTGTACAGGAGCCATGTCAAAAGGCATGATTGAAAGGGTGATCATATGCATTGGTAACATGGTTTATATGCTGGGAGAGACTTAATGAAAGGAGAGCAGTGAATTTGGAAGATAGCAATGACTGTTAATATTGAAAACATCCAGGATAATGAGGCACTGAATGGATCTTACTGAGAAGCATAGCATGATACTTGAATAGACGATAAAGAACAATTCAAAATAAATGATAAGCAAGATGAGACAAGGGGAGGTTGACAGTTGTAAATAAAACAGATATACTTCAAAGACAATTCTGAATGGAGTAAATGCTGGAAAGCAGAGCTAGGTGGGGAAGCTTTGCTAATGGGAGAAGCATCATCATCACCCGCCTACACCTTCGTCAAAAGAAAGTCAATATGAAAGTGCAGAAGTGAATGAGAGATATTTCTTTCTCAGAAATGGGAGAAAACAGAGTTAAAAGACAGATGGGGAGGAGGATAAGAAACAGAAACAGGGAAGTTGACAGTGATGGCTGCAATGGAAATGGTAAGGAGACACAAGGCAGTGTTCAAAGCATTGTATAAATTGCCCACCCATATTTATAGGCAATGAGAATAAAAGGAGGGAAGTGAGTTTAGGGGAGGGGGTACGGTGATTCGAGCCACAAGCTGAAATCAGAGGTTGAAGTGCAACACAGTACCTAGTTTAGAGACTGAGGAAGAAAGCAGTGCAGATATCCCAATCAGAATTTTTTCTGACACTTGGTAGAAGGATTAGATGCAACTTGGTGATAAAAGAGCCATAGCACCACAGGAGTTAGGCAGAGAGGTTATGGGGTTGGTGTCATACCATCATGGTCATGAAACTGATCCAGTTATCCACAACAAGCTCTCAGATGGAAGAGCACTGACCTGAAGTGAACAGACATTCTAGAAGGAGTGCACAAAGTTCATAGGTTCAGTACTGGACGTAACAAATTGCTGGATGGTGAGATTAGTCACCAGCAATCACGCTGAGTAGGGAGATCACAGTGAATAGGACGATTTGCTGGGCTTGCTGCTTGTAGGGAGGCAACAAGAAAGGAATAGCATTGGTGCAGCAGTAAAGTTACAGGATTGGTAATCTAGAAGCAAGGATTAACAATGCAGACCAGGGTTCACATCCCACCATGACAGTTGTGGAAAATTCAATTAATAATCTAGCAGATGTAAACATGAAATGCACGTACAAGGCTACTTTTACTTAGGAAGCACTGTGCAATGAGATATTATTCATTAACTATGGCTGTGTAAATGATCTGAGTGGCCTGGATTAGATAACCCTTAATTATGAATATCCACAATTGGAAATCAGTCATTCTGAAAATTTGATTGGTTGTTATAGAGATGCAAAAGATTAACTGAATCTGCAGAAATGTGTCCTCGTTGCATTCAATGCAGCCAAAAATTCAACACAACTGCTTGTCCATTTCATAAGCAGACCCTGAGTTCTTTTTGCCATTCAATGTCTGTATTAACAGCACATTTATCAAGAACTATGCAGAACAAATCACTAATAAGGGTGGAAGGCTGGGTTAGTAAGTTTGCGGACGACACCAAGATCAGCGGTGTTGTGGATAGTGTGGAGGGCTGTCGGAGCTTACAGAGGGATATTGATAGGATGCAGAGCTGGGCTGACAAGTGGCAGATGGAGTTCAATCCGGAGAAGTGTGAGGTAGTACACTTTGGAAGGACAAACTCCAGGGCAGAGTACAGGGTAAACGGCAAGGTACTTGGCAGTGTGGAGGAGCAGAGGGATCTGGGGCTTCATATTCATAGTTCATTGAAATTTGCCTCACAGGTGGAAAGAGCAGTTAAGAAGGCCAATGGGATGTTGGCTTTCATAAAATTGCGGGATTGAGTTTAAGAGCCGCGAAGTGATGATGCAGCTTTACAAAACTCTAGTTAGGCCACACTTAGAGTACTGTGTTCAGTTCTGGTCGCCTCATTATAGGAAGGATGTGGAGGTGTTGGAGAGGGTGCAGAGGAGATTTACCGGGATGCTGCCTGGATTAGAGCGTATTGAATACGAGGAGAGGCTTAAGGTGCTAGGGCTTTATTCACTGGAAAGGAGGAGGATGAGAGGAGACATGATAGAGTTATATAAAATATTGAGAGGAATAGACAGTAGACAGTCAGCACCTCCTTTACAGGGCACCAATGCTCAAGACGAGAGGGCATGGCTTTAAGGTTATGGGTGGGAGGTTCAGGGGAGATGTCAGGGGGAGATTTTTCACCCAGAGAGTGGTTGGTGCATGGAATGCACTACCTGGGGTGGTGGTGGAGGCAGATACATTGGACAGGTTCAAGAGCTTGTTGGATAGGCATATGGAGGAATGCGAGATAGAGGGATATGCGGGAGGAAAGGGTTAGGTAGTGTGAGGGTGGTTTGATGGACGGCACAACATGGTGGGCCGAAGGGCCTGTTTTGTGCTGTATGGTTCTATGGTTATAACAGCTCTCAGTAATGCAGTAAGTCACTGGAAGTTTGTTTCACATTCTACATAGGTCAATGCTTACCACAACATGGAAACCAACCAATAAGTTAAGCTTCTAGAAACTTCACTGAAGAACTTCACTGATTGAATGTAATGAGGCCATCTTTTTGCAGATTCAGTTAGAAAAGTGAAGAGGCATGCCCACATTGACAACTGTTTTCTTCAAACAGTGGTTATCTAGACCTCTGCTAACATTAAATGAAGGTCTTCCCTTACAATTCATCTAATTCATCTACTTAAATTTGGGATGTCCAAGACTTTGAAACAAAGGTATAAGTGAGCATCAACCAGGGGCAAACTATAAAGTTTAAAATGTTGCTCTTCTGGTCAATTGCAGACATGGAGCTTCGTGTGATTAGAATTTAAATACCAATAAGACAATATTGTTCTTCCCAAACTCTAAGACCCATAAAAGTCAAATAGGACAAACTAAGAAATAATATGTGCAAATGGCACCAAGGAGCTTGGAGCTTAGGTGACTAAATGTCAGCAACCTGAAGCTTCCAGTTAGACATACCTGCTTGAAGCTAATCCCATTAACCAGCAGAGCTGGAGAGGAATGTCACTTTGTACCAGCATTGCAACCTTCAAAGCATTTAACTCGAAGACTGAGCACAAAGAAAAATGAAAACCTTCACTCCTAGAATTGTTGAGTTCCTGGTAATGTGCAAGAATAATATTCCATGTTGAGGAATTTCACTGCAGAAAACAACTTTTTTTTATTTCAGTTGCCTCTTATTTCTGGATTTATTTTAAAACTTAGTTCAAAATTTTCAATATGCCCTAGAGGGCTTGGACTTACATTCACTGCACTGTTAGCTCCTCTCCCTGGATTGCTAGACTACTTGGTTAACAACTGTGCTTCCATACTCAACCCTTCCAACAGTATTCTCTCCATAATTGTTCCTCATTTACCTGCAGATAGATATAGGTTTATCTTCCATTCTTACTTCCCAATTTTTGATTTGTGTAATATACAAGTTTTTTTTTAGTTATATAAAAATGAACAGGTTGAAGAAAAGCTCAGTAGATGTCCTCTCCCTAACCAAGGAAACAGCAATATATACTGTTTATATATACAGGAAATATAGCAATTTAAGAAATGTTCTATGGGTCTAAATATTTATTTAGTCCCACTCTTAATATTCAACATCAGAAACCTTTCCATTGATATAAAATATTTCAAATGCGGATGCTTATTCTGGCTGGTCACCCGTTTTCCTTCTAGAATATTTGCTCAATGTTACTGCTCCAACACATTGAAATAAATGTTCCACAAGCCCAAACAGATCAGGTTGGTCAGTGTGCATGTGCCACCATTTGAAACATTAGCAACCTACACTGCACCATGCCTAGCACACCATAATCTGATACATTGAATTTCAGGCTGAAATACTTGGCATACACTTGGGTGGGACGGGATTAATGGGGAGAAGCACATGTGTCCTACAGAGATGCAAGGAAAAAATCCTTTAGTCAACTTTTAGGAAGGCAAGCAAGCTGAACTCATCTTCACACCCAAATGAAGCTGAGAGACTATAGATGCTGGAAATCAGATAAACCTGATACATTAATGCAAAGCCTGATTGATCCATATCTGGTAAAGAGAAGATTGATGAAAAATAAAAAGGAGATAAAGCAAAGGAATCCAACACACATTGTGCATGTTTTAGAATGATTATAGTACTGCAAACAGCACCCTCTAGAGTCTGACTGCTTGAGCAACTGTTCTTTTATTGGCAGAACAATGTCACCACATCAATTGCTTATTAGTACATTCTGAAAAATTGAATTTGTTTTCTTCAAGGTGAGGCTATGGATAAAGAAACCAATTGAATCCAGATGTGGCTGTGCTACTATCAGCTCAAATGTAGTATCATTCTGTTATTCCAGCCCTATCCAGTCAAAGCATCAACCAACACTGAACTTGCCTGAATGAAGATAGCTCAACAACCAACTCCTTATGGGACAGGAATCCCAAATGCTGTAGTGAATATAAAAACAGGCAAATTTTAGATATTCTATTTTACATACTAGCTTAGGCTTGAACCCTGCAAAATTATTAATTTCCATGGCACAAGATTAATGAGATTTTAAAAAGATGCTGTGAGGAGAACTGTCAACTAATGCTGCCATCTCCTGGGTCTCCGATGAAGTGCAGACATCGCTGTCCAAGCTCTCTTGATATCCCAATGTTCTCAATGGGACTCCAGTGAACTGAAAAAATGGGCAGGGCATTTTTGAAGCTATGTTTATTTAGGCAGTAAGAAAACCTCCAGTGGTACAATTAAACATTCCAATTCTTTTGAACTAGAAACTTTTGTGTGGAGGGAGCAGTGAGCTCTATAAAACCAGTCAAGCATTCAGTGAGAGCAGATATTGGAATAAATTGAGGATATGAAGTATATGCATCATTAGCATTGAAACATTTCAGATGAACTTGAATTTTCCCATCATGCACTGGACCAAATGCAGTAATCAAGTGACAACACAATTAGCTAATGTATAGCAACCACAAGGAGATGCTATGGATGAGCGTTTTATTTTTTAAAAAAATACAGACTTTCGCCAAGGTTGGGACCATTTAATAGTAGTGACCTTGTATTTGTATCAGCCATTCCTATAACATCCACAGTTAGAGAAAAAAACACTAAGGAACTGATTGGTGCTATGGTTTAGAATTCCAAGTGCCCTTTAGCTCTGACAGCTGAACTCCATTCAAACCCAGAGCAACAGGATAAATTTTGCACCCCGACTGCAAGGATTGTACATAGCTTGGGTAGAAATGGTCCAATTTCCAATAGTCATTGGGAGTAAAGCACAAACCCTCCCATGTCCCAGGCAAGCCTATAGGAAACAAGTACAGGAAATACAAGTGATGCAGGATTCTTTTCTGAAGTTGGGTTTGAGAGCTGAGGAACCTTTACACCAAGCTGCAGCTCTAGATCTGGTCTAGCACTGCTCAGAAAGACAAGAGTTGAAAGTAATAAAAAAGATGCCCTCTAACTTGATGTGCTTCTATTTCAGATTGGTGGATCTATGAGCCTTCTGTCAACCATCTGAATGTAGTACTACCTGCAACAGGTTTACATTGAAATTGCTGCATGGCAACATAAAAGTGTAAGCTATTGGATGTTTTTGTCAAAATTTCAAAAAGCCCATGACTCTGCTCTGAGTATAGACATTTTCCTGGGACATGAAAAATAAGAAAAACTGCAGATGCTGGGAGCCAGAAATAATAACAGAAAATGCTGGAGATCAGCAGGTCAGGCAGCATCCATAAAATAAGAAGCAGTTAATGTTTCAGTTCCAGGGCCCTTCATCAGAACTGAGAGAGTTCTGGCAAAGGGTCTTGGACCAAAAACCTTAACTTTCTCCTTCCACAGATGCTGCCTGATCTGCTGTATCCAACATTTTCTGATACCCTCCTCAGGTAACTCATTAGTGAAGGGCAAATCAGACTCAATTTCAGGATTAGAGGCTTCTTTTATGTGCTAGAGCAGATACTTCTAACATAACTGAAAAGAGAAGCAATCAAGTTCTTAAGAAGTGAAATACAGGTAAGAGCAGTGAAATGGAATGCCAGTTGATAAGCTAGGGAGAGAAGAGACAATGTGCTAGATCATCTCCCACATTATATCATATAATATAGAACAGCACAGCACAGGAATAGGCCCATCGGCCTGTGATGTTTGTGCTGAGAATGATGCCAAATATTCTTATATTCTTTCAGAAACTTCAGGCTTTTAAAATCAATTCTTAGATTTAACTATTCACTACCCTTTAGTTACCTCATTGTCTCAACTTTGCAAGTGCTGTTCAATGGAGCTTGGCCATATATCTGTCAGTTTCAAAAACTGTAATCACCACAAGCCATTTCAGTTGTGGTTAACAGCATTGCTGTGGTCAGTGAGCTATTGCCTGCCATAACCTTGTATTGAGATTCTTTTAAAAAATTAGAAGCACGGGCATTTTTAAAAAAACATCCAAGATCAATATATCAAAAGTGACATATTAAAACTTTCTGTACATTTCCATCTATGTTGTCCTGGTAATAGTGCTTTTAGTTACCTTTAACAATGTTTATATTTAATGTTAACCTCACACTTTTACAATAAAATTCCTTCCTGTTCTTTCCTCCAAAAAAAAGTTCCTCTCTGTTAACATTCCTTCCAAACTTCAACACTGGCCACAGGCTCAGAAAAATCAAAAAAAACTGTTGATGCTGGAAATCTGAATTAAAAACAGAAAATGCTGGAATCATTCAGTAGGTCAGGCAGCACCTGTGGAAAGAGATACAGAGTTAACATTTCAGGTCGAAGATTCTTCAGAGCTGTCGAGTGTTTCCAGCACTTTATGTTTTCATGTTAGCCCAACACACTCCTCCTCCTTTGTGCATCCTCTGCTTCAAGTTTTTTTCTCAGTCCACAAAAGTAGTTAAGTTCCACTTTGGCCTCGTCCTAGCACCAATATTCTTTCTGTTCTATCCATTCCTCTCCCACCTTTTCTGCAACTTAAAACTAAATTGATTTCTCTCATTCCCAATTCTGATGAATTGTTTTAGAATTGAAATGTTACCTGTTTTCCTTACCACGTATACTGCCTGACCTGCTGAGTATTTCCAGAACTGATGGGATTTTAATTGAGTTTTTCCAGTACCTGCAGATTTTTTACTTTCAAGTTCCTTTCTTCCTAAGCCTTGCCTCCCGCTTCAATCCATGAATTCACAACTCGCCATGCTGTCATTTTTCACTCTTTGCAATTTTGACTGTGCATTACATCTTAGACTTTTACCCTTCTCCATTTATTTAGTAAAAGGCCCACCAATAACACCAAGGGACTCACACCCACCAGTCATATTCCTACCCTCTCACATATACACAATACTGCATCTTACCTGGTAAAGCAGTGATGAAGTCCCTCTGCAACATGGGTTTCAGATAGGAGTTAATATGTCCATGCTGGTAATGGCACATTCGGGAGATTAGGTGCTCCACAAATTCCACCTGATCTGATTCAGACCACTGGTCAAAGTATTTAATACACAAATCCTTCTCTTTCTCGTAGTTTCCTGAAGGCCTTTTTCTGGGAACAATCATGGAAGGTGGCCCATTTGTGATCTGGATTCATTTAATCAGAAGAAAGGAAACAAAAACATGATGGATACTTAGATTGAAGTTTGAGACCAAATCAATATAGATGCTTCAATACTAAACACTTTAAAGACTGCAGACTTTCTGCGCTAAGCTTGAAGGTGGAGTTGAAAGTGGGGGGGGGTTGGGTTAATAGAAAGGAGCAAGGAAGCAGCATTCAGATCAGCTGAGACATACCGGCCTTTTAGGAAAAATTCAACATCTCAGGGACCTCCAAGTCTAATAAATTAACAATTTCTTTTTTACAAAACATTTACATTACAAAATGTATATCACAAGAGGTAATACATACAAAACAGATGCAATATTTATAAACTCAGTGCTGTAAGCTTGGCCTATATAGGCCAAAAATATTTTATCTACATCTATATTTGATGCATAGCATGCCTTACAGCTGTTAACTTAAAAAAAATATCATAGCAACAGAGCAAAGCTATCATCCTGTGAAGCAAAGAGACCGATATGGTATTGATCTGGTCTTACGTCTCTCCATAGTGTTATACCGGGAAAATAGGTCAAGCAGCCAAACAGCCAGGAGAGCACAGCACAGAAAATGAGATTGAAATATCAAGATCACTGAGTTAGCTGATTTCAGTCAGGTCAACAGAACACAAATAGCTGTCATTCCTCCTCCCAAGCCACAGAAAGCAAGAAACATGTCTCATGATTTCAGGACTTCCTAAAGGACGTCACTGAATTTTTAAACTCTTCCCCTCCACCCCCACCAATTATAGTCGTCATTATGGGGAAAAGCAACAGCAAATTCATGCACAGTGTGATCCGCAAATAGCAGTAAGACAAATGACCAATTTTAGTGATGTTAGCTGAACAAATGTTGTCTGGAGCTGCAGGGAAAAGTCCCCTGCACTTCAGAAAGACTCCCAACGTTTTATCACACATGTCTGGGTGGGCAAAGGTCTTGATTTACTGTTTCATCTGAAAGATAGCACCTTCAAACATGCTGCAGCCCATCTCTGCTGCACTGAAGCATACCTAGATTGTACACTCAAGGCCCTGGAATAGAGTTGATCACTCTGAAATGCGAGTATTACCAAATGGTCTATGATGTTATCTTGAAGGCAGTGTACACATCCACCACAGCTACTCATCCTGATTACAGCCTGACTCTTACTATAAATGTATTAACAATCCTGTCCTCATTTGGTGTCACTCGCGCACATGTAGATCAGATATAGATCAGTTGCAGATATGCAAATGTAAAGGGAAAGCACACAGTTAATGGCAGGACCCTTATTGATGTCCAGAGGGATCTTGGGGTCCAAGTCCATAGAACCCTGAAAATGGCCACACAAGTCAGTAAAGAAGGTGTATGGCATGCTTGCCTTTATTAGTTGAGGCACTGAGTTCAAGAGTCAGGAAGTTATGTTGGAGCTTTATAAAACTCCAGTTAGGCCACATTTGGAGCATTACATTCAGTTCTGGTTGCCCCATTATAGGGAAGGACATGGAGGCTTTGGAGTTGGTGCTGGAGAGGTGATCCAGGATGTTGCCTGGATTAGAGGGCACGTTCTATAAGGAGGGGTTGGAAAAAAAATAGGGTTGTTTTCTCTGGAATGGTGGAGGCTAAGGGGAAATCTGATAGAAGTTTATAAAATTATGAGAGTCATAGACAGAGTAGATAACTGGTATTTTTTTCCCTCCCAGGGTCAACATGTCTAATACCAGAGGGCATGCTTTTAAGGTGAGAGGGGGAAAGTTCAAAGGAAATGTGTGGGGCAAGTTCCTTTTTAAATATACACAGAGTGCTAGGTGCCTGGAATGCGCTGCCAGGGATGGTGGTGGAGGCAGATACAATAGAGGCATTTAACAGGTAGGCACATGAATATGCAGAGAATGGAGGGATATGAACCATGTGCAGGCAGAAGGGATTAGATGTCATTAGTTGTACTGTTCTATGTATCACCAGCAAATTGATGGAAGATGTAACTAGCAGTGCTCACCAATGCTCAGTTTGGGATCACTGGTTTGAGTCCCACACCTCATAACAACCTTGGTGCACACATGAATAGGGGAGCTGAATTCTAGAGGCAAGCTAAGCAAACCACTTTTGACAAAGCATAGCTTCAAGGAACCCTGGTAAAACTGTGGTCAAAGGGAATCAAGAGGTGGAATTATGACATGCACAAAGGAAGATGTTTTGGCTGTTGAAAATCAACCAGAGTCCCTCAGGATGGTATACCAGGTCTGAAACAACTGAAAATGTTATATCAACAATCTTCCTTCTATCTTGGAGATATCTGTTGATCATTGCAAAACATCCAATGCATTCACAATACGCGCCCCCCCCCCAAAAAAAAAGAAACAACCTACTTGTGAATGCAGCAAGATCTAGACAATAGTCAAAAGAAACATCCAAGTTACACAACTGCTAAAGTAATGACCATCTCCTACAAGAGTCAACCATAGATGAGTTTCGTGGGTTTCACTTCGGCAGAGGTCGGGACTTTGGGACAGATAAGTTTTCCTTTTTTTTGTATAGAGTTTTTATTGTAAGGTTTAGTTGAGTAAGGTTCTGTTTTATAAAGTTTTATAAGTTTTTAAATAAGTTTTAGTCGGGAATAGTGGGGACTGGACTGCGCAGGCACGTGACGTCAGCAGGTAAGGCGCAGGCAGTTTAAAAAGCAAATCGCCACATCCAGCGGGCAGCTGAGTGAGAAGGAGCAGAGTGTTCTGGGCTTTGGCTCAAGGGGCTATGGCGTAAAGGGGCGAGGAAAGGTAGGTGACTTGAGGAAAGTAAAGGGTATGAGTGCGGTTTCCTGTACTCAGTGTTAGATGTGGGAGTTCCCGGAGTCTCCCTGCCTCTGGGAAGGCTATGTTTGTGCCCGGTGTGATGAGCTGCAGCTCCTGAGGGACCGTGTTAGGGAACTGGAGATGCAGCTTGATGACCTGCATCTGGTCAGGGAGAGTGAGGAGGTGATAGAGAGGAGTTATAGGCAGGTGGTCACACCAGGACCATCGGAATCAGGCAATTGGGTCACAGTCAGGAGGGGGAAGGGGAAGAGTCAGGTACTAGAGAGTACTCCTGTGGCTGTACCGCTTGACAATAATTACTCCCGTTTGAGTAACGTTGGGGAAGACAGCCTACCTGGGGGAAGCAACAGTGGCAGTGTCTCTGGCACAGAGTCTGGCCCTGTGGCTCAGGAGGGTAGGGAAGGAGTGAGGAGGGCACTAGTGATAGGGGACTCTATAGTTAGGTGGGCAGACAAGCGATTCTGTGGATGCAGGAAAGAAACTCGGAAGGTAGCTTGCCTCCCAGGTGCCAGGGTTCGGGAAGTTTCAGATCACGTCCAAGATATCCTGAAGGGGGAGGGAGAACAGCCAGAGGTCATGGTACATATTGGTACCAACGACATAGGTAAGTAAGGAGAGGAATGAGGTCCTGAAAAGAAACTATAGAGAATTAGGAAGGAAGTTGAGAAGCAGGACCTCAAAGGTAGTAATTTCCGGATTACTGCCTGTGCTAAGCAACAGTGGGTATAGGAACAGAATGAGGAGGAGGTTAAACGCATGGTTGAGGGATTGGAGTAAGGAGCAGGGATTAAGTTTTCTGGATCATTGGGGCCTCATTTGGGGCAGGTATGACCTGTTCAAACAGGACGGGTTGCATTTGAATCCCAGGGGAACCAACATACTGGTGGGGAGGTTTGCTAAGGCTATTGGGGAAGAGTTTAAACTAGAATTGTTGGGGGGTGGGATCTGTACTGGAAAGACTGGGGAAAGAGGTGTTTGGCTCTCAAATAGAGGAAGCTAGGAGTAAGTACCAGAGGCAGGTGATAGAGAAGGGAAGTGTTCAGACAGGCTTGAGATTTGTCTATTTTAACACAAGGAGTATTGTGAACAAGGCAGATGAGCTTAGAGCTTAGGTCAATACTTGGAGCTATGATGTGGTGGCCATTATGGAGACTTGGATAGCTCCGGGGCTGGAATGGTTGATTCAAGTGCCGGGTTTTAGATGTTTCAGGAAGGACAGGAAGGGAGGCAAAAGACATGGGGGAGTGGCACTGTTGATCAGAGATAGTATCACAGCTACAGAAAAGGTGGATGTCGTGGAGGGACTGTCTACGGAGTCTCTGTGGGTGGAGATTAGGAATAGGAAGGGGTCGATAACTTTACTGGGTGTTTTTTTTATAGGCCGCCCAATGGTAACAGGGATATTGAGCAGCAGATAGGGAAGCAGATCCTAGAAAGGTGTGAGAATAACAGAGTTGTTGTGATAGGGGATTTTAACTTCCCAAACATCGACTGGCATCTCCAGACAGTGAGGGGTTTAGATGGGGTGGAGTTTGTTAGGTGTTCAGGAAGGGTTCTTGACACAGTATTTAAATATGCCTACAAGAGGAGAGGCTGTGCTTGATTTGATATTGGGAAATGAACCTGGTCAGGTATCAGATCTCTCAGTGGGTGAACATTTTGGTGATAGAATTATGATCACTATCTCCTTTACATTAGCACTGGAGAGAGATAGGAACAGACAGACTAGAAAGGCGTTTACTTGGAGTACTGGGAATTATGAGGTTCTCAGGCAGGAAATTGGAAGATTACACTGGGAACAGATGTTCTCTGGGAAAAGTACGGAAGATATGTGGCAAATATTCAGGGGATATTTGTGTGGAGTTCTGCATAGACATGTTCTGATAAGACAGGGGAGTCACGAGAGGATACAGGAACCGTGGTGTACAAAGACTAAAATAAATCTAGTCAAAAGGAAAAGAAAAGCATACAAAAGGTACAGAGAGCTAGGTAATGTTAGAGATCCAGAAGAGTACAAGGCTAAAAGGAAGGAACTTAAGAAAAGAGATTAGGAGAGCCAGAAGGGGACATGAGAAGACCTTGGCGGGAGGATTAAGGAAAACCTTAAGGTGTTCTACAAGTATGTGAAGAGTAAGAAGATGAGATGCGAAAGGATAGGGCCTATCAAGTGCAGCAATGGGAAAGTGTGTATGGATCCGGAAGAAATAGCGGAGGTACTTAATGAATACTTTACGTCAGTATTCACTATGGAAAAGGATCTAGGGGATTGTCGTGGGGGCATGCAGTGGCCTGAAAAGCTTGAGCATGTAGGTATTAGAAAAGAGGTGGTGCTGAAACTTTTGGAAAGCATCAAGTTAGATAAGTCGCCGGGACCGGATGAGATGTACCCCAGGTTGCTGTGGGAGGTGAGGGAGGAGATTGCGGAGCCTCTGACGGTGATCTTTGCATCATCGATGGAGATGGGAGAGGTTCCAGAAGATTGGAGGGTTGTGGATGTTGTTCCCTTATACAAGAAGGGGAGTAGGGATAGCCCAGGGAATTATAGACCAGTGAGTCTTACCTCAGTGGTTGGTAAGCTGATGGAGAAGATCCTGAGAGACAGGATTTATGAACATTTGGAGAGGTATAATATGATTAGGAATAGCCAGCATGGCTTTGTCAAGGGCAGGTCCTGCCTTACGAGCCTGATTGAATTTGTTGAGGATGTGACTAAGCACATCGATGAAGGGAGAGCAGTAAATGTAGTGTATATGGATTTCAGCAAGGCGTTTGAAAGGTGCCCCATGCAAGGCTTATGGAGAAGGTGAGGAGACATGGGATCCAGAACTGGCTGGCCCACAGAAGGCAAAGAGTGGTTGTTGAAGGGTCGTATTCTGAGTGGAGGTTGGTGACCAATGGTGTACCTCAGGGGTCTGTACTGGGATCCTTACTCTTTGTGATTTTTATAAACGACCTGGATGAGGAAGTGGAGGGGTGGGTTAGTAAGTTTACGGATGACACGAAGGTTGAGTGTGTTGTGGATAGTTTGGAGGGCTGTCAGAGGTTACAGATGGACATGGATAAGATACAGAGTTGGGCTGAGAAGTGGCAGATGCAGTTCAACCCAGATAAGTGTGAAGTGGTTCATTTTGGTAGGTCAAATATGTTGGCGGAATATAGTATTAATGGTAGGACTCTTGGCAGTGTGGAGGATCAGAGGGATCTCGGGGTCCGAGTCCATAGGACGCTCAAAGCGGCTGCGCAGGTTGACTCTGTGGTTAAGGCGGCATATGGTGCATTGTCCTTCATCAATCGGGGAATTGAATTTAGGAGCCAAGAGGTATTGTTGCAGCTATGTAGGTCCCTGGTCAGACCCCATTTGGAGTATTATGCTCAGTTCTGGTCACCTCACTACAGGAAGGATGCGGAAGCCATAGAAAGGTTGTAGAGGAGATTTACAAGGACGTTGCCTAGATTGGGGAGCATGCCTTATGAAAGCAGGCTGAGGGAACTCGGCCTTTTCTCCTTGGAGAGACGGAGGATGAGGGGGGACCTGATAGAAGTATATAAGATGATGATCGGGTAGATAGTCAGAGGCTTTTCCCCAGGGCTGAAATGGTGGCCACAAGAGGACATAGGTTTAAGGTGCTGGGGAGTAGATATAGAGGAGATGTCAGGGGTAAGTTTTTTTTTACTCAGAGTGGTGAGTGCGTGGAATGGGCTGCCGGAAACGGTGGTGGAGGCGGATACGATAGGGTCTTTCAAGAGACTGTTAGATAGGTACATGGAGCTGAATAAAATAGAGGGCTATGGGTAAGCCTAGTAATTTCTAGAGTAGGGACATGTTTGGCACAGCTTTGTGGGCCGAAGGGCCTGAATTGTGCTGTAGTTTTTCTGTGTTTCTATGATGATAATACTGTTGAACATCATATCTGCCACCAATATCCTGGCGTCACCACTGACCAGACTACTCACTCTACAAAAGCAGCTTGAAGGTAAATCACTTCATTCTCTGAATCTTCCCATCTACAAGGCACAAGTCAAGATGTGGTAAAATATTCTCCATGTGCCTGGATCAATGCAGCTCCAATAACACTCAAGAAAATTGATATCATCCAGGACAAATTTGAGCACTTTTTTGGTATCCATCCACGACCCTAAACATGCACTCTTTCTCCCATCAGTGTGCTTGGACTGTGATGTGTACCATCTACAAAATACTTTGCAGCATCTCACCAAGGCTACTCCACAAGAATTTGCTAAAACTATCATCTCTTCCATCAAGGACAGCAGCACATGGGTGCACTACCAGCAACTTGGAAATACAGCTGACTTCTGTGTTACAGGGGTGGGAGGTGGTTGCATTCCTAGAAATTGGTCCGTATCGTGGTTTTCCGTAACGCAAAGCCATGTCATTTGCACGTGTCAAGAAACACTAGTTGAAAATAAAGTATTTACTTACTTTCTCCCCACCCCCCCACCCAAAATTCCGTGAGAACAAATTTGATTCCATATGTCAAATTTTTAGGGGGTAATGAATTGTGAATTCTGTGAAGGCGAATTTCTGTTACCTGAACACCGTAAAGCAGTGATCGCCTTCACGGCAGGCACGGTAGCATAGTGGTTAGCATAATGCTTTACAGCGCCAGCGACCTGGGTTCAAATCCGGCCACGGTCTGTATGGAGTTTGTACGTTCTCCCTGTGTCTGTGTGGGTTTCCTCCAGGTGCTCCGGTTTCCTCCCACATTCCAAAAGACGTACAGGTTAGGAAGTTATGGGCATGCTATGTTGGCGCCAGAAGCGTGGCAACACTTGCGGGCTGCCCCCCAAAAATCACTATGCAAAAGATGTATTTCACCGTGTGTTTCGATGTACATGTGACTAATAAAGATCTTATCTTATCTAGTCATTAGTCCCATCGATGAACCACAGGGCAAAATTCTTGGCTGACTCTAATGTAGTAATAAGCACCACTTGCAAATTAAAATGTCAGAACAGAAGCTTTATGTACTTTTTGACATTGCATAGAAGAACAGGGGAAGTATGCACATTGTCCTTATATTCATCCCTTGTCAACATTTTTAAAAACATATTTCTGGGCAATATCACAGTGCAGCTTTAAGTAAAACTTGGCTGACATGTGGTCAACATTACCCCAGTCACTATACTTCAAAACATATTTATTGTAAAGTACCATGAGATTTTCTGAAGGGCATTACATTAAAACAAATCTTTCATTTCCACCCTTCCACCTAAATGAAATTTTTGAAAAGATATGAGGTAGTGGACAGTAGAATATCTATGGATATTACTAAAGCTTTCATAACAGAGAAGCCTCAAATATTGAAATTCATAGATTGAGGCAAAATATTAATTTGGTTGGGAAAATCAGCTGAAGAAGAGGAGGCTGAAGAGGGATAATGGCCATACATTGCAATTGGCAGGATGTGAATACTGATGTGCCTCAGACATACAAGCTGTGGCCTCAACTATTCACTATTTATTAGAAATATTAAAAATAGGATGGAAAGCTACACTAAAAATTTGCAAGTAACTTTGATAAAAACAGTAATAAAAGCATTTGATAGAAGCAGAAATGTTGAAAGTAACATATTGAGTGAATGAATGGCAAATAGATTTTAATGTAGACACATGTGGAGTCTTCCACTTTGGACCAAGGATGGATGGAACAAAATACTATTTTAAACAGCCATGGCTAGAAACAGCTAGGGATACATATATTCCTTTGATTCAAATATCAGAAAATCATGGAAAAACTAGCCTTTAATCTGTTGAATATAAAGGAGTAAAATTTAAGACTCGGTCTACATCTATACAGTAGCCCAGGTTAAATCACATCTGACATGTTGCAGGGGGCTCCAGTCACCATACCTCAGCAGGAGTTCAGCTTGAATCTACCTGGATTCCAATGGTTAAATTGTGAGGAAAGATTATATCACAGTCTGCTTGGCCTATGCTGCTGTACAGTATGTTACTAATTAATTTACACCAAACCCAAACAAACAGATCAGCCTCTTCTACCTGCATAATTACAGTGCAACAAAAAGATAAACATCAACTATAATGATGCCCCTCAAAATGGGAGCACATTTGGGACGTGCAATTGGTCCCAACATACAACTGGGACCTCTGCACTCAGTGGCACCAGTGTGCTGCCTGGTATGGGAACATTCTATTCATACAAATAAATTAACCAGGTTCCGAGTGACATCTGCAGAATCATCACCAGCAGTAAGCCAATGAACGTCAGCAACTTGTACCTCCTTGTCGGAATAGCACCACCAGACATCTGGAGAGCTGTGGCCAGGCAATAGGGAAAGGAAATGACAAACCTTGACAGTAAATTGCCTGAAGTCACACAGGGATTTCCTCAAAACAGTACAGCTAGTCATCGCTACAGCTGCAACCACCCACGAGAAGTTAAGGCAGACACGCACTTGCATACCTTGACAGTGGCGTCAGTACATGCATCAGCAGCAACTGAGCACCTTTCTGTGAGGGCCATGAAATGATCCACTTAGGGCTCTAGACTAGACCCTTGGACAACCTGGCCAATCAGAACAAACATGGTAAGGATAGAACAAAACATTTTTTAAACTGTCAAAGTTAGATTCAGCAGAGATCCTGACATATGTAGGGGCACAGATACATGAATTAAAATACACAACTTGGGCTATATTAAAATATCCAACACACGTATTTACAGTGATGGACAAGCAATGCAACACCTTTTGGCCTATCACCACTCAGGGATGGCCTACGTACAGCTCAGGATCTTGCAACTTATGCACAATCGGATGCAGGATGGCAACTTGCAACTTATGCACAATCGGAAGATCTTCGACTTTGGTGAATGGACACAAAATCCACCACCAGTAAGCTGTATTCCTCAAATTTAGAAGATTGGAAGATGATTTTCTTCACGCTTTCAAGACTTTACAAGGAACTAATAAGACAGATAGGGAGAACGTATTTCCTCTGGGGTGTCCAGGGATCATTACAGAAACGTCTTTAAGGATCAAAGTTAGAAAACACTCCTCAATGCAAAGAGTGGTGGAGATCTCCAATTCGTTTCAAAATGAGAAATTTATGCTATACAAGTTGTTTGCATTTGAAATTAATAGATTTTAGTTGAAAGACTCTCCTTCGGCATACCTCTTGTACCATTGACTTCTATTAATATAACCCTTAAATCTACCCTGGCCTAATGCTTGCTGACAAAGAACTAGCTCTTTCTATTCCAAATTTGTTCTCTCAACAATCAACATTACATTCACATTCTTGAATCCTGTTCCCTTCATTGTCATCCTGCCTCTGAACTTCTCTTTCACTTGTCCTTTGAGCATGCTGCAAATTATGTACTTCCCACTATCAAACTCCGTCTAAAGGAGAAGTGTAGTAGTTAGTAGCTGGGGTTCTGAATCATTGATTCAGGGACACATTAGAATCACACAGTGCAGCATGGGAATTAGAATCACACAGTGCAGCATGGGAATTGAAATTCAAGTAACTAAATAAATCTAGAATTGAAAACAAGAAGTCAATCTCAATAACAGTGACTGAAAACCCACCTGGTTCACTGATGTCCTTCTGAGAAGAAAATCATCCATCCTTACCCAGTCTGGTTGAAGACTCACCAATGTGGTTGATTCTTAACCATCTCCTCAATTTAGAGGCAATTAGGATGGACAATAAATGCCAGCACTAACTCCTCTCACTAGTTCCTCCATGACCATGTCCTCACTGCTTCCCCATCTTTACAACCACCTGCGAATTTTCACTTCAAACCCTTTACTTGTCTTGGCCCCACACTGCAATTCTCTTCCCCAAGTTTCCTCAATGAAATCTCTTGTTTTGACCACACTTTTGATTACCAACATTAACTCTTTTCCCATCGTCACCCTGGCTTATTTTTGCCTTTGACATTCTGGAATTGTTTAATCATGCTCAAGACATGGTGCAAGCACAAGCTGCTACAGCTGTTAATGTTATGCTAAAGTTCTGAATAGCTGCAGTTCTGCACTCATCACCCATTGCCAATATTGTTGCCACCATTGGTATCTTTTAACCCATGTGCTACACAGTTCCAAATACAGCCAAGTTGTCAGGACATAACTTCTAACAGTTTACAGCAATCCTGCGAGAATTTCATTATAGGTGGCTTAACAGTATAATTAAGGATTCTGGCCTGACCAGAGAAGTATATTGACCTGTGAAGCATTGATAGAATCCTTACCCACCAATTTGCCATCTGTGTAACCACATACTTGTGAAGTCAGCTCCAGGCCCCATCTTGATTTTTTTCAAAACATATATGCATACTTTGAGGAACCAATCATTGGTTGTATAAATATGGTGATCAGTTGTTAGACCACTTATGTCAGGTGGCCCACAGACAGTGGCCTTTGTTTACACAGCTGCACCTTTGTGATTTCAAATCCCATCATTATTTGTAACTCTCAATGGAAGTAGTTTGTTAGCTAAAATAACTTCCTTCCATAATTAATTTTTAATGTATTTATTAATGTTAAGAAAGCTTTGAGAACATTATTGGCATATTTCTGTTTAAGTTTAGGTTTGTACTAGACACAAAGGAGAGGGCCTTAGTATTATCCATGCTTTTTGTTACCTCCAGAAGTCTGTGTCTCTACATCTTGCAAAGAATGAACACCTGGTGTGATTCCATACCAGCACTGAGAACTTGAGATCAAGAGATAACTGCTTGACGCCAAAAACCTTCACTTAAGCTGTCCTACAACGTACTACTACCACCTGTGCCACGAATGAACCCAATAGTGACACGTCAATTCTCTGCAATCTATAATGTGTGAAGAGAAAGGTCACTAAGATGGCCCATTTGCCTCAAATAATCCTGATGTTGTTCACATCTCTGCACACTCTTACCTGCCATACTGTATTCTTCTTTGGGGACTCATCCTCATTCTGATCCTCCATACCCGATGTATTCTGCAATTTAAGAATAGGTGAAAAAATTGCTTGGGGAAATAATATTCTAAAATGAAGCAGCTTTCCTGCTTCATAAATGCAGACAATTCAAAATCCTATCCATACTCATCCAATTTCTTATTAACAAACTTGATTGTTGAACACCACACACACAGGTGTTTTATAGAGTCATACAGCACAGAAAATGGCCCTTTAGCCCAGCAGGTCCATGCCGACCTTTTTACCCAAGTGAATCCTGGTAAGGTATACAAAGCTAATGAAAAATACGTAATGACTTACTGAATAGAAACAGAAGGATCCATGAAATTAGACAAAACTCCACAAAACTGATTTGATGGCAGAAACTTGTGGCTTGTCATTGTTTGCAGTACAAAACAGTGGATTAATTTTAAATTTCCTTTCCCTTCAATAACTTCAATTTACAACCAGAAGCTCATCTGCACAGTAGTTACTAGCATAGAATTAAACTACTCAAAAGTAGTCAAAAAACACAGCCAAGAACATTATCATTTAGTAACATAACTCAACAATGTAAACAAAATCTCAAATTTCCAAGCTACCTCTAAAATCAAAGTTCTAGCAGTTCTTTATACAGAAACAAATGCTGGAAGAACTCAGCTACTCAAGCAGCACCTGTGGATAGAGAAACCAATTATGTTTTGGGTCAGGGACCCTTCCTCAGAACTGAAGTTCTGGGAAACCAGGACCTTCAGACAGTCCTGGTTATCCAGTAAAATATTTCAAAAAGGTTTATCCATGCTCCATTAAGTTTAGTAGAATTTTACATAAAATTCTACAAAACCCCACAGAGGGTGGTGCATATACAAAACAGGCTGCCAGAGGAAGTGGTTGAGGCAGGTACAATAACATTTAAAAGCCACTTGAACAGCTACATGGATAGGAAAGGCTTAGAGGGAATACAGGCCAAACACAGGCAAATGGGGCTAGCTTCAAGGGACATCTGGGTTGGCATGGACAAGTTGGGCTGAAGGGCCTGTTTCCGTGCTGTATTACTCTATGTTTCTATGACTTTAGATGCAAGACATTTGACAATAACTACAGATGCGAGCCAAGAGGGCATTTTCAAAGCTTGATTTCAGATCATGACCATCAGAAAGGACATTTTCAACACTTGACTTGTGACCAGCTGGTACAAATAACTTGTGAACATTCCCTTCTTCACCTCCAATAATCTTCTCAAAAGACTCCATTTCCAGAAAACAGTCTAACAACCAAGAAAAATTTAATTCCTTCCTATTCCTGGATACCAAGCATACAGAACAAATTCCACTTGTGGTTGATGGTTTCCATGCCATAACATTATAACAACTTTGTAATTTTAGTATGTACATCGAAGTATGCTGTATGTACAGCATAGGAACAGGCCCTTTGGCTCAAAATCTGTGCCAACCATGATGCAAATTAAACTAATCCCATCTGCTTGCACCTGGTCAATATCCCTCCATTCCCTGCCTGTTCAAATGCCTGTCTAAATGCCTCTTAAATGTTGCTATTGTATTTGCTTCTACCACTTCCCTTAGCAGTGTGCTCCAGGTACCTATCTCTGTGCAAAAAAACTTGCCTTGCATATCTCCTTCCTTCCTCTTATGTTAAACCTATGCCCTCTAGTATTTAACATTTCCATCCTGGGAAAAAAGACCAACTATCTACCCTATGCCTTTCATAATTTTATATACTTCTATCTTGTCACCCCTCAGCCTCCCACGCTCCAGTGAAACCAATCCACGTTCACCCAGCCTCTCCTTATAACTAATGCTTTCTAATCCAGGCAATGTCCTGGTGAACCTCTTCTGCACCCTCTGTAAAGCCTCCACATCCTCCTGTAATGCAGTGACCAGAACTGCACACAATACTCCAAATGTGGCCTAACCAAAGTTTTATACGTACGCAAGAAGTGTTTGATTCATATCGATGCCAAGATAGACGTTATGATGCAATACTCTGCTATCCCTCCTCCTGCTAATGGAATCAGCACTAAAAGGGGTCATTACAGCATTATGCATAGAGAGACATTATGCATAGAGACTGCTGTGCCAGGAACCTTGTGCGAATCCCTACCCTCCTCTGATGCTCTGGCAGCAATGTGGAGAGGCTGCCTGTGAGGACTGGAGCAGGTGGTGTACCTGCTCAGCTGCAAGGTGTGCAGCTCAGGACTACACCCTAGCCAGCATGCTGCTTGCAAGCCAATGCTGGGGACTGGCTGCATTTGTTCAACGTGCTGACAGATTGTTGGATCCCACCATCTCTCCTCAGCTCCTTTTTGATGTGCCTCGTCTCTTGGGCTGCATAGTTCCCCCAGCCTGGAAACTTCCCAGTCAGCTTAATGGTGAGCACTGTACCATACTACCCAACAGGAGGTGATTACTGTGGCACCTAGACATTCCTGTGGGCCATCTCTCAGTAGTGAGTGACCACACTGCCTCTCCCAGTCTGTCCAACATAATCCTCAAAGCTATCCTCTTCATGTCAAGCTGTGGGTGATTCGTTACTGTGAAAGCAACAGGAATTCTCATTAGATTCCCGGCACAATAGCACACAATCCAAGCAGATGTCTTTTTCAAATTACATTGCAGGGGGACGTGTGCTCGTGAGTGTTCAGACTAGAAAACCAAAAGCACTATAATAAGTCTGTAAGGTAGCCAGGTAGAGTAACCTGAGACAGGAGATACTACACTTGCCATATGAGAAAATTTGACAATACCAGAAAGTGCCGAGTACTTGGAATACACTGCCAGAGAGAGTGGTGGAAGCAGAGTTGCTGACAGCATTAAGTGTCCAGACAAGCACTTAAATTGCCTTGGCATAGGAAGTGATGGGCCAAGTGTTGGAAGATGGGATTTATTTGGATGGGTGCCCACTGTTTGGTATGGATGTGGCATGCCAAATGGCCTGTTTCCATGCTGTATTACTCTATGAAATTATTACAAAGCTTCGCCACAAGAAGAGTCTCTCCAATTCGGCAAAATCTGTTGTAAACTAACTGATTGAGATCACAGTTAGTCAACAACCATGTTATTGTTATGATACTTCCAGGGTGGCAGGAGGCATATTTGAGAGGCTTCAGTCTTTTCCCATCACGTAATTACACAATCTGAGTTCTGTACATCAGTGCAACAATAACAAAGCCATTTAGATCATCCATGATTCACTTGTACATCTCCAGAACCATTATGTGTGGAGGGATTATGCCTCGTATATTAAAACAATTCACATCCCCATAAGATACAGCAATAGAAGATACAGTGCAAATGGTTAGTGGGTTCAAGCAGCAGAGAGAGTGAACTTGTATTTTGATGGATCTCTCAAAATCACATGGCAATGAACCATTTTTTTTTGATGTTGCAAAAGGGAGCTGCCAATTTGTGCACAGCCTGGTACCACAAAAAGTACTTAAGTGGCAAGATAACCCTTCAAAGTTGATTTGGTTAAAGTATATCTACCTGCAGGACAATTACAGAATTCCCCTTCTGGTCTTCAAATACTGCCATGGTATCTCTTGCATTGTTCCAAGAGAGTACACTTGCCCCCACATCACCTGAAAGGTGGCTATTCAATTGTGCAGCATGCCCTTAATGCGGCACTAGAACTAAATGTCTGCAGTGAGTCTGATTAAAAGTATTCTACCACAGAGAGAGTGCTGCAATCTTCAAAAGACAGCTCCAAAAGGCAACCAAAAGTACAAGGTTTGATTTAGAAACAGGCAATTGATTAGAAATGTATCAAAGGAATTGCAATGCTAATTTTAAATATCACCAAATGCACCATACAGAGAAATAAGGATTAAGAATAGAGGGCACAGAGAAGTGACATGCTTTTGAGATTGCGAAGAATTCTTTCCCTGTCCTTTTAATAGCAGAGTTTTCATTATAAGTGTACTGATAAGACCAGAAATAGAACAAATTTTAACTTTTCGTATCAGCAAACTAAGGAAAATCAAGGAAAAGAAAGAATCTGTTTTTGGAGTTAGTACACTAGGTGACCTGCTCAGCAGCAATTCTGAAATCCCACAAATTTTTGTGGCTGTGGGAAAACAACAGTACTTTGAGCATGGATATATTTATAATATTGGAAAAATTGTTGCTTTACTGCCTACAGAGCTAAAAAAAATATTTATGAATATGCCATTTCAAATTATTTCTTCGATTTCACAGCAGGCAAGAGAAATCCATTAATTTAAATCTTCAATCTTTAAACTTAACCACGTTCAATTGTTGGCAAAGGAAGAAAGGAGAGCCAAGTAGAGATGGGGGCAGGAAAGGAGTCAAGTGTAGTGGCAGATGGACGGAGGTCGCAATGAAGCTCCTTATGAAGACTTGGAGGTACAAAGATTAATGAACCACAGGACTGGCAGAACAGACAAGTGGTCTGTCAAATAGTTTGACTATGGAACAGATTTTATACACACCAGATTGGAAGAATATGCAAGTGACAGGCTGCAATTTCCACATTCTTTACTTCAGAGAGAATTTACTTCAAATAGCCTCTTTAGTACCCTGTAGTATTCAGTTATAGCAAAAGAGGGAGATTTCCTTAACAGCCTGGATTTGCCACAGTGAAGGCAGCTGGCAGTGTAATACTACAGCAAGCCACTAGGATCTTAATGCGTTCTTCCTTGTCAACTGGACCCTCACAGCAACAAAACTAACCATGATTCAGCACTATTCTGTAAATTTAGTACCTAGCCTCTGAGTAATAACACTGCTTCCTCACTGGTTTTCCAGTTGTCCTTAATCAATATTGTATTAGAACATAGAACAGGACAGCATAGGAACAGGTCCTTCACCCCACAATGTCTGTGCTGATCACAATACAAAATTAAACTAACTATCTGTCTGCACGTGATCCATATCTCTTCACTCCGTCTGCTCACGTGCTAGTCTAAAGGCCTCTTAAATACCACTATCACGTCCGCTTCCACTGCCATCCCTGGCAGCACCTTCCAAGCACCCACCACTTTGTGCAAAAAAAAACGTACCCCACACATCTCCTTTAAACTTTCCCCCTCTCATCATAGATGCATGTCCTCTAGTATTTGACATTTCTACCCTGGGAAGGAGACTCTGACTATCTACCCTATCTATGCCTCTCAATTTTAAAAACCTCTATCAGGTCTCCCCTTAACCTCCAACACGCCAGAAAAAAAACAATCCAAGTTTGTCCAACCTTTCCTGATAGTTAATACTCTCTAATCCAAGTAACATCCTGCTGCACCCTCAAGCAACCAGTGGGAAATAAAGCAACTAGTAAAAAAAAACTGAAAGCCAATTATTATTCCACCACAAAATCAGCAATTACTTACTGCAGGACACAGGATACCTAGAGTAAAAAGCTAACGGTGGTTCAAGGTTTTGCCACCCTGATGGCCATCTGATTTGATCTGCAAATCCAAGGTGAGAATAAAGGCAGAGTCTGCACAACTGTGAACAAGCTGTATGCACTCAGCTAATATCCAAGGGTTTTGACATACAGTAGGTATGGATCAGTCTCAATCTTCATGTCTGGTCGGGTAGTGTTCTGCATTAGAGGTTAACAGCTCCAAAACACTATTTCTGAGAAAAACTTATCCATCCCAGGACAATTAATATGTTCTTTTCAAGAAAAAAAATACTTCAAATTACCTTTTAGGTACCCAAAACTACATTTAAAGGGATGACAAAATTAAATATTTTGCTATTTTTGCAAACTGCATAGTGTCCAACAGATACAAACATTTTGCTAAATATTTCTCCCTTCTTTTTGTTTAAAAACCCCCAAATATGTTAATTTAATAAGACCAAACGCAGAATATATTCTTCATACTACTGGACACTTCTATGACATAACCGACCCAAACCCTCAGGACTGCACCTTTTTAAATATATAAGGTTTGAGGTGATCATTGTTACTAAGGTGAAAAACCTGAGATGGCATTTCCCCTTCCTAACCCAGTGGCACAGAAGGCACCAGTGTCATGCCAGATATTGACTAATGGACTGCCAACCAGGAATCAAATTGGTTGTCTTGGATCTGTATGACTTGTTTCATTCCACATAGAATACAGAAAATAGGAGTAGGCCAGTTGGTTGCTCACACCTGCCTTGCTATTCATTAAGGACATGGCTGATCTATCCTGGCCTCAAATCCTTCACTCTGCCAAATCCCCATTACCCTCAAACACCTGATCTTTCAAAAATTTATCTACCTCCACTTTAAATGTTTCTAATGATCTAGCCTTCACAACCCACATATGCAGAGAATTCCAGTGATTCACCACTCCAAGAAGGAACTTCTCCATACCCCAGCTATAAATGACTGGCCCTTGATCTTGAAACTATGTCCCCCATTCAAGATTCTCCTATTAGTGAAAATGTCTTGACATCTACCCTGTCATGCCCCAAACAAGTTTCAATAAGATCACACTTCATTCTTCTAAACTCAAAATATTAACACAGCCTGTTTAGACTCTCTTAATAGGTCAATCACATCTCAGAAATTAGCCTAGTGAATCAACTGTCTCGCATGCTACTATATCTTTTCTTAGGCAAGGGGTCTAAATCTGTGCACAGTTCTCCAGGAGTGGCCTCACCAACACCCTGTACAACTATATAAAAAAAATTCCCTTTTCACTCCAACTCCTCTGCAATAATGGTCAATATGCCACTTGTCCTCGAATACTTGCTGGACTTGCCTGCTAACTGTGATCCATGCACAAGGACTCTAACATCCCTTTGTAATTCACCTTGGCCTCAACCCTAGTTCCCAGCCTCTACCCAGAAACATTGATTTCCCCCACAGCCCAAAAACCTATCTACCCGAGCCTTGAATGTAGTCTTCATCTTTGCAATTGATGGATTTATTAAGACCTTCAACTAAATTACTATGAGAAATTACACACAAACCAGGAATGTTTAGAATCTTACAAGGAGATTTTATTGAAGCTTCCAGTAGAAACATAAAAACAGACTGTACAAGCTTCTATGGATGTATGGAGAGGAAAAGATTTGCTAAGGTTAATGTGGATCACCTACAGACGGAGGCAGGAGAAACCATGTTGAGGAATAAGGAAGTGGCAGAGCAATTAAACAAATGTTTGTGTCTGTGCTCACAGAAGACACAGAAAACCTTTCAAAAATAGTGAAAAACTAAGTCAAGAGTGTATGACGAGCTCAAAGAAATTAGAATTAGTTTAAAGTATTTGGAGAAGTTCCCAGAATCCAATGACCTGCTTCCTTTGGCCTTTAAAGTTGATGTCAATGAAGATCGTGGCTTCACTCATTGCCACCTTCTAGAATTTTACAGGTTCAACAATAGTTCCCACTGAGTGGAAGATAGCAAATGTAAGCCCACTAGTTAAGAAAGGAGCAAGAGCGAGAGCGAGAGAGAAAAAAAAAACAGGAAACAACAGACCAGTTAGCTTGATATCAATCTTAGAGAAATGCTGAGTCTGTTAAGTGATAAATTGGGCACTTAGAAAAAAATAAAAGGGCAAAGTCAGTATGAACTTGTGAAAAGAAAAAAAAATATCACATTTAACAAAGTTTTGAGTATTTTTGAATTGTAATTAGAATAGTAAGAGGAGAACCAGTTGATGTGTTGTATTTGGCCTTCCAGAAAGATTCTGCTCAGTTGCTACACAAGAAATTATTAAACACACTCTGGGTTTGTTTTGAGAAGCTTGGATTCAGGACTGAGTTGGAAAAAAAACAGATCACTTCCAGGATGGGAGGCTTTGATTTATGGGGCACATTGGGATTGGTGCTGAGGGCCCAGAAAGACACACCCTATATCAATCTTGATCAATTAACTGCAAAGATGATAATGATATAAACAGGATGAAGTGGGCAGGTGTGTAGCAAATGATAATTAATGCTGAGAAATGCGAGGTGACGCATTTTGGTAAGAATAAGGAAAGCAATATAGAAGAAATAGTTCCAAAAGGGGTACAGGCGCAGAGGGACCTGGGGTGTGGTTGCATACATCATTGAAAGTGGTAGGGCCAGTTGAGAAAGTAGTTAAAGGCATACACAATTCTGGGCTTTATCAACAGAGGCAGCAAGTACAAAAGATAAGACAGTCATGCTGAACCTTTATAAAACACAGATCTAACCTCAGCTGGAGTACTGTGTTCAATTCTAGTTGCATTGGAGATGGTCTAGAAGAAATAGTTCCTGGGATGAGGGACCACAATTCCAAGGAGAGATTAGAGGGGCTGGGACTGTTTTCTTTGAAAAGGCCAATTGGGAGATCTAATGGAAGTATATTGGTGGAAAACACATTGCAATGGTACAGAGAAGGGGTAAGGATGTCAAACTGGTGAGATTCTCTGATAGGGCGGTGGCACATCTACATTGATCAAAGCACCTCACTCTGTCTCATCACAGTCCATCTAACCACTTAACTTTATCATCACCAAACTTTTTTTTTATACATTACATTTAAATTACTATTACTTTTTTAAAATTTTATTTACAGCGTGGTAACAGGCCCTTCCGGCCCAGCGAGTCCGCGCCGCCCATTTTCAACCCCAAATTAACCCACCCGTACATCTTTAGAATGTGGGAGGAAACTGGAGCACCCAGCGGAAACTCATGCAGACACGGGAGAACGTACAAACTACTTACAGACAGCGACGGGAATCAAACCCCAATCGCTGGCCCTGTAATAGCGTCGCGCTAACCACTATGCTACCGTGCCGTGACACTGTGTTCTTCTGTGACAGAGATGTTCCAAGGGGAAGTAGATTGGTTAAGTGATTGGGCAAAGACATCACAGATGGAAGATGTAAAAGAAAACGTGAGGTCATCCACTTCATTAGGAAAAAAGCCAGTGCTTTTTACTTAAAATAGTGCAAGCTCAAAAGGTCAACTCCTGCTTCCATTTGTTATATTCTCATTAAAAGGAACTGATCACATACATAATATTCAAATTCTGCTATAGATCCACTGTGATCTCACAGAATGGCAGAAAATGTTTCCGGGATTAAATGGACTAGCTTCATTCATTATTTGTCAGCAAAGACGACATTTATTGCTAATCTCTAACATCCTTGAGAAGGTGGTAGCAAGCCACATTCAATTATGATGTAATTGAACATTAGGCCATTTGAGAATCAACAACATTGCTGATGGTATCTAGTCACACTCAGTTAAGAACACAGATTGATTGTTTTCCCCTGAAGGGTATCTATGGAACAGATGGGTTTTACAGTGACTCAGTAATTTTGTGGTCACTAGTCCTCAACATTGAGGACTTTTATTTCTCCAAAATTCCAGATTATTTAATTAATAGAATTTCAAACTCCAAACATACCTACCCACAAGTTCCATTGCCATCTGGGCAGCAAAGTTGCTGCCTCACAGCTCCAGCGAACTGGGTTCAATCCGACTTCCATTACTGTATGTGGAGTTTGCACATTCCCCCTATGACCCCACGATTTTCCTCCAGGTGCTCCAGTTTCCTCCATATTCCAAAGCTGTGTGGGCAGTAGTTTAATTGGCCAACTATAAATTGCCCCTTGTGCATAGATGAGTGCTAGAATCTTGGGGGCGGGAACAGCCATGGTGAATGTAGGGAAAATAAAATAGGATTGGTGTAAGATTAAGATAGTTGACAAACTCACTGGACCAAAGGGTGAGTTCCCATATTCTATGGCTATGATTTCTTGCCTCCCTCCATATGGGCATGAAATCAAATCAATTTTACTCTTTCCCAAGGACTCAGTGATGAGTCTGCGTTTAAACTTGGCTTTACATTTTTTTTGAAGGCTGAGAGAGAGTCAGAGTCATACAGCATGGAAACAGGCCTTTCAGCCCAACTCGTCCATGTTGACCAAGATGCCCATCTAAGCTAGTCCCATTTGGCTGCGTTTGACCCATATTCCTCTAAATGTTTCCTATCCATGTACCTGTCCAAATATGTTTTAAATGTTATTGTACATGCCTCAACCACTTCCTCATGCAGTTCATTCCATCGACATACTAACCCTCTGTGTGGAAAAAGTTGCCCCTCAGGTTCCTATTTCCCTTCTCACCTTAAACCTATGCCCTTCTAGTTCTTGATTCCCCAACTCTGGGGAAAAAGACCATCTATTTATGCCCCTCATGATCTTATACACAAAGATCACCCCTCAGTCTCCTACACTCCAAGGAATAAAGTCCTAGCCAGCTGAACCAGTCCCTGTAACCCAGTCCCTCAGGAACTGGCAACATCCTCAAATCTTTTCTGCATTCTTTCCAGCTTCATGGCATCTCCTTATAGCAGGGTGACCAAAACCTAACACAATACTCCAAGCAAGGCCTCACCATTGTCTTGTACAACTGCAACATAAATCTCAGCTTCGACTGTATATTCATTGCCCTGACTGAAGGCAAGCATGCCAAAAGCCACCTTCACCATCCTGTCTACCTGTGACACCACTTTCAGGGAACTATATACTTGTCCTCCTAGGTCCCTCAGTTCTGCAACACACCCTGGGGCCCTACTGTTCACTGTGAAAGTCCTACCCTGGTTTGACTTCCCAAAATGCAACACCTCACACCTATCTGAATTAAACTCCACTTGCCATTCCTTGGCCCACTTTCCCAGCTGATCCTGTAATTCCTGATAACCTACACCATCTACAAAACCACCTATTTTAGTGTCTTCTGCAAGATTACTAATTGTGCCTTGTACATTCTCATCCAAATCGTTGCTATAGATGACAAACAACAATGGACCCAGCATCGACCCAAGGCACACCTCTAATCACGAGCCTCCAGTCCAGAAAACAACTTTTCACTATCACCCTTTGCTTCCTACTGTCAGATCAGCTCTGTATCCAGTCAGCTAGCTGTCCCTGATCCTACAAGAACTAATCTTCCAGAGAAGCCGACAATGTAGAACCTTATCAAAGGACTTGCTGGTCCATATAGACTATGTCTAATGTTCTGCTCTTATCAACCTTCTGGTTACTTCTTCAAAGAAAAACAATCAAATTCATGAGATATGATCTTCCACAAAAGATCCATGCTAATTATCCCTAATCAATCCGTCTTTCCAAATGTGCACATATCTTATCCCTCAGTATCCCATCCAATATTTCCCTTCCACTGATGTTAGGCTTACTGGTCTATAGTTCCTAGTTTTTTCTTTACAACCCTTCTTAAGTAAAGGAACAACAATAGCCACTCTCCAGTCTTCTGGCACCTCACCCATTGCTAACGGTGATGCATACATCTCAGCCAGGACTCCTGCAGTTTCTTCTCTATCTTCCCACAACATTCTTGGATACACCTGATCAGACCCCGGATTTATCTACCTTCTTAAATTTTAAGATGGCCAGTACCTCCTCTACTGTAATGTTGACTACCCTCAAGACATGCCCATTAATTTTCTCCGAGTTCCCTAGTCTTCATGTCTTTCTCCATGGTAAAAACAGAGAAGAAATATTCATTGAAGACCTTGTCCATCTCCTGTGGCTCCACATATAGGTGCCTACTTTAGTCTTCTTCAGCAATCCTTTCTCAGCTTGGCCATTAGTGCTTAAACAGCGAGACCGCTGCACACTTAACTTAAAATCAACATATCCAAAACATGGTAATTTGTTATTTTGCTGATTTTGGGACGTTGCAATGCATAAACTGCTGCCATATTTATTTACATGATACCCGCAATTACATCTCAGAAGTAGTACAACTATGAAGCATTTTGGACCTCCTATAGATGCGGAAGGCGTTACATGAACATAATTCCAATTTTAGAAGAAAATTTTCCCTCATCAGGAGTGTGATGCAACACTCGCTTGAATGAATGCTCTAAACACTCACATTAGCTCAATGTCATTCATAACAAAGCAGCCCACTAGATTGGCAAACAATCTAGCACCTTAAATATGCATTTTCACAGGCATTGATGAACCATTGCTGCATCTACAAATGACCTGCAATTACTTACTACTCAAATAGAACTTCTAAAACCTGCAACCTCTACCAAAGCAGACAAAGACATACAACGTACACCATGACCTGCAGGTCCTCTTCTAAGTCACACATCATACTGGCTTGCAAATAAGTCATCATCCCTTCATTGTTACTGGGTCTAAATCCTGGAACTGCTCCCTAATCTTCACTGTGGAAATATCTTCACTAGAAGGACTGCACAAGGACTCAGCTTACCTTTCAAGGGCAATCAGAAATGGGCTACATGTTGGCTTTGCCAGTGATGGCCACATCCTGTAAATGTGACATAGTTCACTTGACAGTTTGTCAATCTCCACATTTTACTGAATGATTAAACAATTTACTTTAAGTTCACAATACCTTCATCAATATTCCAAAGGACACTAACCACAGGCACTGCACCCAAACTTCCAACACGATTCGTTTTGAAAATTATTTCTGAAAGAGTTAACGTTATCAAGGAAAGATTTAAATAGCAAGCAGCACTATTACTATGGCATAAAAAGGTACCAACAAACTACAGTCGAGTCAACAGCAGCAATCTGCATTGCATTTGTCATCATAAGCTGCTCTGACATATCCAACCTCAGAAACATTTGTCTAATTGTACCTAAATCCTCTACAAGAGAGTTAAATTTCCAGACTCAATCCAAAAGATGGAAAATAAGAAAAATTCTAATTGCACCTTTTTGAATACATTACCCAAACACCTTTTTACTTTATAGTCAAAATTATGGGTGGGAAGATACAGCAATTTGTAGAGAATATGCAAAGAGAAACAGAAACAAAGGACTGCAGATTCTGGAACCTAGATGATAAACACGACGATGCTGGAGGAACTCAGCAAGCCAGGCCGCATAGAGAATATGCAAACACAGTTGGGCTGAAGTGTGACACTTTTTTGGTATCGAAGCTTCATTGTGCAATTAAAAAATTGACAGTTCTGCACCAAATGCTCATGTATTTCACTATCTTGGTTTGAGCTTGTTTTTTCCATTAATGGAAGCCTAGTATCGTCCAATGTTAACTACTGACTATTTGTGACTATAATGGCAAGGTTTTGACTACATGCACTATTTTTAAACACTCACACAATATAGATAAATCAAAGGGGGCACAGAACTATTGCAGCACAATAGATGGCACTTGGCCTATTAAGTCCATGCCAATTCCTCAGAGGAATCCCATATTGCCCCACAGCATAGCAAATTCTTTCAAGTGTCTACCCACCTTTTTTAAAGAAAGCCCCAATTAACTTCACTTCCACCATCCCCATAGGCAGAGAATTTCAGATCATACATACTCTAGATGAGAGCTTCTATCACCCCAACCTCCTCTCACTCCCCCCACACTTCCTCCTTCCATCATTTGGTCAAAACTTTAAATCCTATATTCCTGGTCCTTGAACCATCAGGAACTCTTACCAGAAAGTGCAGAGGTTCTGGTAAGGTTTGAGCAAGAACCTTCCCTGCGAGAGGTAGCAAGACCTGCAGGTCATGGTCTGCCTATGTGCCCTTGCAGACAGTAGGACAGTGCCTCAGTGGTTATCACAATCAGCCCTATCTCCCATTTTAAAAAATGGTGACATTTGTGTAGGGTGAAATCAGTGGGGATTTCTTCAGTGTTCCACATTAAGGTGCAGTAAAATAAGAGCTTGTTTGTCAGTGTTCCTTCTCTCGTTTTCAGTACTTTGGCTGGTATGATGCTTTATTGTTGTTTCATCAATTGTTTAAATATTCAGACCTCCATAAGTTGTCAATAGATGCTGAGGGATGGTTGATGACATCAGTTAGAAGCTTTTGGGAATGTTCTTTCCAACAGTGCTTTGATAGATTCATTGTTTTTAAGAAAGATACTATCTCAAGTTCAAATTTATTGCCACAGGCATACATACCTAGGGTATAAATGCCATGAAAATTAGCTTAATGCAGCAGCAGCACAGTAGATTTCAAAAACGGCAAACATAAGTTGTACATACATAACAAAATAAACAATGATATTAGTGCAAGTTGAGAGAGACCAAAAAAATATAGTCTGAGGTAGTTTTAGAGTATTGCAGCTCAGTTCAAAACCTGATGGCAGTGGGGAAGCTGCTGTTATTAAACCTTGAGGTGTGGGGCTTCAGGCTCCTGTACCTTCTGCCTGATGGCAGCATCAAGAAAAGGGCATGGCCCAGATGGTTGGGGTCACCTTCCTAAGACTGTCTCTTGTAGACATCCTCGATGGTAGGGAAGAGCTGTAGCCATACTGGAACTGGCTGCATCCACTACTCTGCAGCCTCTTGCATTCCTGTGCACTGGAGTTTCCATACCAGGCTATTATGCAACCACAATGCTTTCTACTGTACATCTGTGGAAGTTTCTCAGAGTCCTGTGGTCTCCCAGTGAAGAAGTCGAGGATCCAATTGCAGCACAGAGGCCTAGGACTTGGAGCTTGGTAATAATGCTGGTGTTGAACGCCGAGTCAATGAACAACAGCCTGACATACATGTTCCAGATGTTCAGAGCAGAGTGGAGGGTCAGTGAGATAGCATCTGCTGCAGACCTATTTTGGCAATAGGCAAACTGAAGTGAATCCAAGTGCTTACTCAGGCAGGAGTTGATTCAGACCTCTGTAGTTTCAGGCCATGAGCTTGGTCTACACAAGGTCTTTGCATTGCAGCAAAATATTCTGCATGTTATCTATGCTAACAAATACTTGGGAGCTCTCTTGCTTCATTCACCCAACATTTCTAACTTCTTGGATTTTCCTTTGAAGCTGACTGAATGTGCTGTGTTTTGACTGGATGATAAGTGGTTTTGCTACTTATGGAAACTTTTCCTTTCCTCATCCAAGAGTTATTATAATCAAACTAACCCTGATTTTGGCAGGTAACAAAGTCTATTGATTCCTCATGGATGTTCATTTTTGGGCTTCCCAATCTTATCGTTATTTTCAGGTATCTGTGTGGATAATTTTTGACCAAAGTGTGCTGGGAAGTTCTCTTACTGTACTGAGAGTTGATGTCTTTGGATGGTGCTTTGATGATTGTTGATTTGGGTTAACTTCTGCATTTTGGTGCAATCCAGATGGTTGTAACTTCTCACCAATCAAGGATCTGTCCTGCAATCATTGATTCCTCTACAACACAGATATTTGAATGCCTCTTACAAAGACATAGGTTAATAGGGTGCTATTATTCAGAACAAGGAGGCTACAAGTTGCTTTGTATAAAGATTTGTGATCACAAGACTGCCAAGTAGAATACTATTAGAAATGGTCTTGCCCACAACTTCTTTCCCAATGGTGCCGCTTGATACTCCGTCAACTCTTGCATTGAAGTTTCTTGGAGTGATTAGCTTGTCAGTATTTGGAATGGACAAGAATATTGTTATCAAGGTCAGAGCAGGAGTCTTTCTGTTCTTCGGCATCAAGCCTTGGGTACATATGTACTAATGATCGTAGCAAATAATGTAGGCTGCTGGATATGGAGGATCATAGGGTATTCACTATTACTGACAGGGAGCTCAGTCAATAATTGACAAGAATGTGACAAAGCCAACACTGTTGCTTGCTGGCTTTCCTTTCCAAAAGAAGGTGCATCCGCTACCTGCTTCCCTCAAGTGACTTCATCTCACCGAGCAGCAGCAATATCAATGCTGTACTTCAAGAGTTCTCAGGTGACAACTGTGCTCTGCATTTGGGTCATTTGTCTTTTGAGTGGTCGAGTAGGCCTCATGCATTCCATGTTCCAAGAAACTTTTCTGGTACGTCGCCCACAACTTTCCCACTATGGGTCACCCTTCAAGTACAGACTTCCAAATCCAATTACAATTTTTTTTAATGCATGGAACTTCTCCACTTTGACAATGTGAGAGTGCAAGGAGAATTTACCTGCAATCTTACTGAATGGCCAGCTCATCCTTGCACAAAAGTAATTCCCGAGTCCCCATGTGACATTAGACCAGCAGGGGGCAACTAATGACACAATATCCTGGCCTGGCAAATCTGGGAACAACAGGTGGAACAACACTTGGAGCCTTCATCAATCTGACCAAAAACTTCTCAGTCAATCACAGGGTCTGTGGAAAACCAAGTAAAAATTTGGCTACCCAAACAAATTTATCATTGTTTTAAGATCCTCCACAATCAGATGACTGCCTCTATCCTGTACAGTGCAGACAGCTCCAAGCCATCAGAACAGGCAGAAAACAGTAGTGCACTGGCACCCACCCTCCTCTTTTTCTCCACCAGCTGTGATAACATTGATTCAAGACCTTTTGCTACAGGATGTTAGCATCCAATGTTGGATCATCAACAAACCTCTCTGGCTTCCATGCTAGAGAAAAGTTACATTGGCTATAAAATCAAACTCTTCTATGCAGGTAATTGTGCTGAGTTTGTATACTTAGAAGGTTTACCAACAGTGCTTCACTGCTTTTAAAGAACCGATCATTTGCAAAACAGTAGTGCACCACCAGCCTGCTCCCAGTAAATCATCAGACCCAACAAAGCTGATCTGCTTTGACAGTAAGGAACTGGAAAATGCAAAACACTTTGCCTTTCTTTGCACTCATCTCTTCCAGAGGGTTAACACAGACATGGATATTCAACACAGAAGCCATTGAATCAGTCTTGCCTTCTGCAAACAGGCTCATTGGTTCAATAACCAGATCAAAATGCATGCCAGATTTCTAGAAAACACCCAAAAAAACCTGGACTACTAGCACCAGCCTTCTGTTCAGAAGAATAGGAGGATCGTTAGCACGCACACCGTTTAAAAAGAACAAGGAAGTCTTTGGTGTTTCAATAGACAATAGGAGCAGAAGTAGACCATTCGGCCCTTTGAGTCTGCACCGCCATTTTGAGATCATGGCTGATCCTCAACAATCAATATCCTGTTCCTGCCTTGTCCCCATATCCCTTGATTCCCCTATCTCTAAGAAACCTATCTAGCTCCTTCTTGAAAGTGCCCAGAGAATTGGCCTCCACTGCCCTCTGAGGCAGTGCATTCCACAAATTCACAACCCTCTGGGAGAAGAAGTTTTTCCTCACCTCTGTCCTAAATGGCCTAGCCCTTATTCTTAAATCATGCCCCCTGGTCCTGGACTTCCCCAACATCTGGAACATACTTCCTGTCTCTATCTTGTCCAATCCCTTAATAATCCTCTATGTTTCAATCAGATCCCCTCTCAATCTTCTCCATTCCAGCGAGTACAATCCCAGTCTCTCCAACCTCTCAGCATAAGACAGTCCCGACATCCCCGCAATTAACCTCGTAAACCTACGCTGCATGCCCTTTATAGCCAGGGAGCGATACGCCAGTGCACGGAAACAGCTGAGGAGTTCCGAGGAGATAAGTTTTCTTTTCCTCTTTCTTCTAACTGTTTCAGAGATAGCGGGGAGTAAGTGCGCAGGCGCGTGACGTCAGTAGTTAGCGCGCGCACAGTTTAAAAAGACTGCCATATCCAGTGGGCAGCATCGGAGCGGGCAGCTGAGTGAGGGGGAAGCAGAGTGATTTGGGCTTTGGCTCAAGGGGCTTCGGGTTAAAGGGGTGAGGCAGGTGAGCAGCTGGTAAGTAAAGGTAAGGTTTACCTGTTATCTGTTATAAATTTTTAAGTAGGAAAAAATTAGGTAGGGGAAAAAAAAAGAATTAGTTCAGATGGAGGACATGGTGGTGTGCTGCAGCTACTTGATATGGGAGGCCGTGGACCTTGCTGCAGTCCACGATAGCCACATCTGCAGTAAGTGCTTGAGGCTGGAGGAACTTCGGCTCAGAATTGATGAGCTGGAGTCGCAGCTTCAAACACTGCAGAGCATCAGGGAGGGAGAGAGTTATGTAGATACTGTACATCAGGAGACAGTCACCCCCCCCCCCCTTAGAGCAGGTACTTCTGGAATCCAGGAAGTAGATAGAAGGGTGATTGTCAGGGGAGGGAAAAGGAAAAAGAAAACAAACAGGCAGATACTGGAGAAGACCCCGGAGGCTATTCCCCTCAATAACAGGTTTTCTGCTTTGGAAGCTGTTTGGGGGGGGGGGGGGGGGGGGGGGGGGGGGGGGAAGGAGGGGTGGTGACCTGCAGGGGCCTAGCAGCAGTAGCCAGGTCTCTGGCACTGGGACTGGTCCTGCTGCTCAGAAGGGAAGGGAAGAGAAGAGGAAGGCAGTAGTGATAGGGGACTTGATAGTCAGGGAAACAGATAGGAGGTTCTGTGGCAGTGAGCATGAATCCTGGATGGTATGTTGCCTCCCAGGTGCCAGGGTCTGGGATGTCTCTGATTGGGTCCACAGGATTCTCGAGCGGGAGGTAGAACAGCCAGAAATCATGGTTCATGTTGGTACCAACGACATAGGTAGGAAGGGAGATGAGATCCTGAAATGTGAGTTTAGGGAGCAAGGCAGAAGGCTGAAGAACAGGACCTCAAGGGTTGCAATCTCGGGATTGCTGCCAGTGCCACTGATAGTAAAGATAGGAATAGGAGGAGATGGCAAATAAATGCGTGGCTGAGAAATTGGTGCAGGAGGGAGGGTTTTAGATTTTTGGATCATTGGGATCTCTTCAGGGGAAGGTAGGACCTGTACAGAGAGGACGGGTTACACCCAAACCTGAGGGGGGCCAATATCCTTGCAGCCAGGTTTGCTAGGGCGGTTCAGGAGGATTTAAACTAGTTTGCGAGGGGGATGGGAATTGGAGGAGGAGGTCAGAGGAAGAAGGGGATGGGGAAAAGTCAGATTTAACAGGCAGAGAGGCTTTGAGGAAGGAGAAGCAGTGTACAGGCTATAAAAGTAGAAAGGTGGATGGGCTAAAGTGCATTTACTTAAATGCAAGAAGCATCAGGAATAAGGGAGATGAACTGAGAGCTTGGATAAGTACATGGGACTACGATATTGCAGCTATCAGAGACATGGCTGACATCAGGGCAGGAATGGATATTGAATATTCCTGGTTTTCAGTGTTTTAAAAGGAATAGGCAGGGAGGGAGAAGAGGAGGAGGGGTGGCAATACTGGTCAGGGACACTATTACAGCGGCAGAAAGGGTAGATAATGTAGAAGGATCCTCTCCAGAGTCAATATGGGTGGAAGTTAGGAACAAGAAAGGAGCAATTACTTTACTGGAAGTATTCTATAGGCCCCCTGGTAGCAGTAGGGATACTGAGGAACAGATTGGGAGGTGGATTTTGGAAAGATGCAAAAATAACAGGGTTATTATAGTGGGAGACTTCAACTTCCCAAATATTGATTGGCACCTGCTTAGTGCCAAAGGTTTACACAGGGCAGAGTTTGTTAAGTGTACACAGGACGGATTCCTGTCACAGTATGTTGACAGGCCGACTGGAGGGAATGCCATATTAGATCTAGTTTTAGGTAATGAATCGGGTCAGGTGACAGATCTCTCGGTGGGTGAGCATTTGGGGGACAGCAACCACTGCACCATAACCTTTAGAATTGTCATGGACAGGGATAGGAGCAAAGAGGACGGGCAGATATTTAATTAGGGAAAGGCGAATCATGGGGCTATAAGGCAAGAACTTGAGAGTATAAATTGGGGTGACATTTTTGAGGGGAAATGTACTAGAGAGACATGGTCGATGTTCAGGAAACTCTTGCAGGATGTTAGGGATAAATTTGTCCCTAACATCCTGCAAGAGAAGACATGGGTGACAAGGGAGGTGGAACAACTAGTTAGGAAGAAGGCGGCAGCATACGTAAGGTGTAAGCAGCAAGAATCAGACAGGGCTCATGAGGAATATAGAGTAGCAAGAAGGGAACTTAAGAAGGGGCTGAGGAGAGCGAGAAGGGGACAGGAAAAGGCTTTGGCAAGTAGGGTTAAGGAGAATCCCAAGACTTTTCTCTCGTACGTGAAGAGCAGAAGGATGGCTAGAGTAAAGGTAGGTCCGATTAAAGACAAAGGTGGGAAGATGTGCCTGGAAGCTGTGGAAGTGGGTGAGGTTCTCAATGAATACTTCTCTTCAGTATTCACCAAGGAGAGGCGTCTTGATGACGCTGAGGACAGTGTTGGTAAGGGTAATGTTCTAGAGTATGTAGATATCAAGAGAAGATGTGTTGGAGCTGTTAGAAAATATTAGGACAGATAAGTCCCCGGGGCCTGACGGAATATTCCCCAGGCTGCTTCGTGAGGCAAGGGAGGAGACTGGCTAGGATCTTTGAGTCCTTGTTGTCGACAGGGATGGTACCAGAGGATTAGAGGGTGGCGAATGTTGTTCCCTTGTTCAAAAAAGGTAGTAGGGATAGTCCAGGGAATTACAGACCAGTGAGCCTTACATCTGTGGTGGGCAAGCTGTTGGAAAGGATTCTTAGAGATAGGATCTATGAGCATTAGGGACAGCCAGCATAGATTTGTGAAGGGATGATCTTGCTTCACTAGCCTGATAGGGTTCTTTGAGGAGGTGACCAGGAAGATTGATGAGGGTAGTGTAGTAAATGTGGTCTACATGGATTTTTGTAAGGCATTTGATAAGGTTCCACATGGTAGGCTTCTTCAGAAGGTCAGAGGCCAAGGGATCCAGGGAGGCCTGGCCGTGTGGATTCAGAATTGGCTTGCTTGTAGAAAGCAGAGGGTTGTGGTGGAGGGAGTGCATTCAGATTGGAGAGCTGTGACTAGTGGTGTCGCACAGGGATCGGTTCTGGGACCTCTACTTTTTGTGATATTTATTAATGACTTGGATGAGGGGGTGGAAGGATGAGTTAGCAAGTTTGCAGATGACACAAAGATCAGTGGTGCTGTGGATAGTGTGGAGGGCTGTCCAATCTTACAGAGGGATATTGATAGGATGCAAAGCTGGGCCGACAAGTGGCAGATGGAGTTCAATCCGGAGGAGTGTGAGGTGGTACACTTTGGAAGGACAAACTCCAAGGCGGAATACAAGGTACATGGCAGGATTCTGGGCAGAGCAGAGGAGCAGAGGGATCTGGGGGTTCATATCCACAGATCACTGAAAGTTGCCACACAGGTGGATAGGGTAGTTAAGAAAGTTTATGGGATGTTAGCTTTCCTAAGTCGTGGGGTTGAGTTTAAGAGCCGCGAAGTGATGATGCAGCTTTACAAATCTCTGGTTAGACCACACTTAGAGTACTGTGTCCGGTTCTGGTCACCTCATTATAGGAAGGATGTGGAGGCACTGGAAAGGGTGCAGAGGAGATTTACCAGGATGCTGCCTGGATTAGAGAGTATGGATTATGAGGAGAGACTAAAGGAGCTAGGGCTTTACTCATTGGAGAGGAGGAGGAGGATGAGAGGAGACATGATAGAGGTGTACAAAATATTAAGAGGAATAGATAGAGTGGACAGGCAGCACCTCTTTCCCAGGACACCAAAGCTCAATACAAGAGGGCATGGCTTTAAGGTAATGGGTGGGAAGTTCAAGGGAGATGTCAGAGGGAGGTTTTTCACCCAGAGTGGTTGGTGCATGGAATGCGCTGCCGGGGGTGGTGGTGGAGGCTGATACGTTGGGCAAGTTCAAGAGATTGTTAGATAAGCATATAGAGGAATTTAAGATAGAGGGATATATGAGAGGAAGGGGTTAGATAATTTTAGGAGTGGTTTGAAGGTCAGCACAACTTGGTGGGCCGAAGGGCCTGTATTGTGCTGTATTGTTCTATGGTTCCACTAATTTCATGTCTTCATGGAAGGCAACAGCTTTAATATTGAGACCCATCTTGTCAGTGGTGCCTTATGAAGGCCCAAAGTCAACATCAATTGAAATACAGTACCTAGAGCATCACATGGGACAGCCAACAAATGTGGTTTCCGTCTTGTCATGCTATTTAAAACCATCAAATGCACCAATCTGCACATTTCTGTCGAATCTCCGCTCTACCTTCTTTGCTCCAAGGGAAATACCCCCAGCTTCTCCTGTTTAATCTTGTAGCTGAAACCCCTCATCCCTGGAGCCATCCTAGGAAATCTCTTATGCACCTTCTCAAGGAACTTCAAATCATTCCTAAACTGCAGTGACCAACTTGGGCGCAATACTCCAAATGTGGCATAACCAGTGGTTTGTAGAGGTTCAACATAGTCAAAATTTATATTTACTTAACAATCCTACGACTATTCAGTGAGCGAGGATGTAAAACACTCAGTGATGAAATACATTTGCACACTAAGACCAGGCTTAAGGGGGAAATCAGGAGGGCAAAAAGAGGGTATGAGATGGATTTGGCAGGCAGGGTCAAAGATAATCCCAAGAGGTTCTTCAGTTATATTAACAATAAAAGGATGACGAGGGAGAAACTAGGTTCTCTTAAAGTGCAGCAGAGCCACCCATGTGTGAAGCTGCAGGAGAAGCTGAGATTTTTAATGTTTATTTCTCCTCGGTGTTTACTACAGAGAATATCATGGATGACACAGAAATGAGGGTAGTTAGTTGTGAGGTCTTGGATCACATGCATATTACGAGGAAGGTGGTATTTGCAGCCTGTTGTACTCCCAGGTCCTCCTGTTCCACAAGTGCACAGTTCACTGAAAGCAGCCGCGCAAGTAGACAGGGTGGTGAAGAAGTCGTTTAGCATGCTGGCCTTCATCAGTCAGGGCACAGAGTTTAGGAGTAGGGACATTATGTTGCAGTTATACAAGTCGTTGGTGAAGCACTTGGAATATTGTGTACAGCTTTGGTCACCGTTATAGGAAAGGCACTGTCAAGCTGGAGAGGCTGTGGAAGAGATTTACAAGGATGCTGCCTGGACTAGAGGGCCTGAGTCTGTAGGGAGAGGTTGACCACACTGAATCTTTATTCCTTAGAGCATAGAAGAATGAGGGGTGACTTCATAGAAGTTTATAAAATCATGAGGGGTATGGATAAGGTGCACAGTCACAGTCTTTTCCCCAGGGTTGGGGAGTCCATAACTAGAGGGCACAGATACAAGATAAGATGGGAGACATTTAAAAGAGACCCGAGAGGTAATTTCTTTACACAGAGGGTAGTGAGTACCTGGAATGAGCTGCCAGAGGAAGTAGTTGAACCAGGTACAACTGCAACATTTAAGAAGCATTTGGATAGGTATATGGAGGGGAGGGACTTGGAGGGTTACGGGCCAAATACAGGCAACTGGGACTTGCAGGGAAGATGCTGTGATCGACATGGACCAGTTGGTCCTTAAGGGCCTGTTTCCATGCTGTATTACTCTATGACTACTTTTCATCATTGCCTTTTATCATTCCTTGGTAAGGTTCACAAGCTTGGACTATGTGAATATGCACATTGAGATCGCTTGCCTTACAATTTTCTCTTTTATTCACCTTATGCTTACTATTTGGAAACTTAATTTGTGTAGCGACTCACCGTCTGGGTAAGCGAACCGGCTCGGCAGTCGGGTCGCACGACGTCAGAGCGGCGAGGCCCAAGATGGCGGTGGGCCTTTGTCTTCCCCGAGCGACGGGGAGAACCCGCGGGCGGGAAAGACTTGATGACGTAGCATATACATCATTGCCAGTTGCATTGGGCGGGAACAGTCTCCCTTAAAAGGCCCGCGCAAGGCAGGAAAATAAACCAGTTCTGTTCTGAAACTCTACGACTCGCGTCTTGTGTTCATTCCGCGGTAGCAACCGCTACAATTTGTTACATTTGGATTGCCAGTTGGTTGGTCATTTATTGATAGTGGTGACCTGTTTAAATGGGCTGGTAGAAATGGAATTAGGTGAACAGTTATATCCAGAGGCAATTGAACAGTGAAAAACTGATGTTGGAAATTTGAAATAAGGACAGAAAAAATGCTGAAAAACAGACAATACTGTAGACACTCAGCAAGTCATGGAGCATCTGCAGGGAGAGAAACAGAGTTAACGTTTCAGGTCTGCAAACCTTTCATCAAAACTGAGCAAAGTGAGAAAGCAAATTTTAAGTTGCAGTACAGTGGATGGGAAAAAAGGAACATATGTGATAGGGTAGAAACCAAGATTGTCCAGATGACAACTGGAATTGGTGCCACCTAACAGAAAGTTGCAGCATTGTTTTACTTTTCCTCTCTCTATTGCCCTCATTCTTTATCTTCTATTTACACTCTTCTAGACAGATAAGCTATAATTAACAAGTATTCATCACCCACTCCCAGATGGCACCAGTAGCATGTGTCACTCGAGTTCTCCACTTTATAATGAACATTCCCTTTGTTCCCTCCAACCCCTCCCTCAGCAACTTCAAACAATCTATACATAGGGAGATCTGAAATGTTCCCCCTTTATAAATGCTGCCTGACCTCTTGAGTATCTCCATTTTAAAATATTAAATATTACCCAAAGATTTTAAAACACTTCTCAATCTGGAGAAACACAAGTTCAGTCTACTGTATTTATTAGTTACCATGGCAACAAATAATCTCATAAGTGATAGGCAATGGGTTTGAATCCAAACAGAAATGACAGCCAACTTACTGCAACCTCCTTTTTAAGAAGGTTCATCACTATGAAGCCACATTGGACAGGTAGATTAGGACACTTGAAAAGATTCCAATTCAGTTTGTCAGCATAGACTACAAAAGATGGTACAAGCGAGAGCTCTCTCTATATTAATCAATAATTCTAGAACTAACTTAGGTCAAGAAAGCAAAGGTTACATGTGCCACCTACAATCTGCAAAATAGTTAGAGTCATACTATCAGGTTAGGAGGGAGAACACACAGGTATACAAGGTCCCTGACTTTGATCACTAACCAGAAAGCACATATGTCATCTAATATAGCCCAGCCATTATTATAACACTCACATCAACATAGATATAATAGCCTGAAGCTATATTATGCCATACTCATACTAATTTGAACAATTACTTAATGAGCGTGACAGATATTTACAATTTGATACCTAAGTAGAACCACAAAGAGCAAGTTAAAATATAAACTTGGTCAAAAAGTTGAACTCTGGTAGTTAGAAGAAGAAACAAGCCAGTGATCCATGCATCTTGATACTCAGAACCAGACTTAAGTGCTTCCCACTGAACCTAATTGCAGTACCTAATACCCAATTTGAAGTTCATATCAGCTACAAAAAGTTGACTTGCATTCACATCTTTCACCTAGAATCATACTGAAAGTCCTCCACCTCAATTCAAAATTACTTCAGATAATAAGTTATGGAAACACTGCTCATTTTTCTTTGCTCAACAGTGCTTTTACATATCCAAAGCTTCACTATAGAGTCTTCAATTGTAAACTTCTAAGTCACACAAATGGTCAGGTCCAACTTTTATTTGGCAAAGTTCTACAGTATACAATCACAGAAACTCATTCTTTACTACAGTCCTAATTAAAAACAGCCACAACGGGCTTCCACTCATAGATGTTCTATATAAATTTCTTATTCACTGGCTTGTAATGTTTGGAAAGAATTGCCCTCATCCACGTTGCTTCTGGGATTCTGCAGGTTCCTGAACAGTCTAGTTCAACATGCCCACAGATGACTGACATTCTAACAGGCAGCTGCACAATTTACAATGACTTGCGTGCAAGGTCCTGGTGTGTATGTACTCAAGGAACCATGCCATTCTTTGAGCATTGCATCTCTCAGGAGACGTGGGGTTTGGATCTGGTGAGAACACTCCTGAGCAGATAATTGATCTCAGAGTACACACTGAGGCTAGGACTAAAAGACTTTTGCAGTCTATGTTCTGACGTGGAATGATTGTCTATTGCTATAAAAGGTCTACACCACAAACCAACATTGTCCCCAAGAGTTACATTTACAAAATGCACACTCCAAGTGTATGTCATGAGGCAGACTGGCTGATGTCAACTACTAAATATCACAATCTAAGGCTCAGTATTAGCAACTCACTTTTCAACATTCACATTAGCAACAACCCGTAGATCCAGTCACAAAATTTCAGATAATCAGATGCCTTGAAATAAACATTCCAACATGAACTGCAGCCCAGGTGGAACACCTACCAGAAGAAAATAGTCAAGGATAATCATATTGTGCAGTAGCTCCATCTAAAGCAGTAAAAAGTTGCATCTACATTTCATTTCAAAAGATGACATCTTCATTGGTCTGAATTCAGGTATAAAGGCTACCCAATTTGCCTTGGTGATTCTGGATCATTGTTTCACATACAATCAACATATGATGAAAACTGTAGCCTAGTTCAGAGATTAGCTGAAAACAGCTGGAGAGAAGATGCTCATACCCTGCAAATACCCAGCATATTCCTTCCTTTTCTCAGATGAATACTGCACACTGCCATTGACAGGAAGTGTATAGAGAAAATGTAGGTGCAGCTAAACACTATCAAACAACAGGCAGCAGTCTGTCACCTTGCCCAGAGAAATGCTCCAAACACTTCTAACAGAAACAGTAATAAACAAATATAATTATATTATAGCCAATTCAGATCTGGCAAGTCATGCAGACTTCCAGAAGCCTCTGAGGTGCTATGCAAGTCCAAAACCACTTTCTTATTCAAGAATGAAACATTCAAGGTCCTCGTTTCTTCAACCAAAAAAAGTGACAAAGATATAGGAATTCAGCGTGGTCAAGCATTTACTCAGGGCATTATGTTGTTGCCTGGCTCTCAGAAAGACCATGGACTCTGGGAACCAACCACTTGGCTTCACTGTGAATCAGCAACAAAGAATCCTGGAATCAGCCAGTTTGTACAATTAAGCTGGGTTGATGCCGATTGCCAGCATCCAATCTGGCTTCACTACATACCAGGACCATGGACCCTTGAAACCTGCCACTCAGCTTCACCAATAAAATAGAACAGAGGACACCAAAGATTATTAATCAATTTTAACATCATAAAATACTGGAAATATGATAACCCCAAAACTGCAAATACTGTGAGAACCACTGCCTACTGAGATGGAATGGTTTCCATTCATTCCTTATCACCAGAAGTCAGAATGTACAACAAATATCCATGACTGAATGCTCTCCTTCAAGCTGATATATGGAAACAAAAGGCACAAGTGAATTCAGAAACTGAATTTGACATTCTGGTTTAAGAGTTCTGGATTATTGATAAAGAAATCCAATGTAACTTCCACATGCAGGAGAAAATAAATAGTAACAACTAACAAATTACTAATACTTGCATCCCATATTGCAGACTATCCAATGGAATGACATTGAATTCTCCAATTTCAGATAACCCATTCCCCCGTTCCTTTTCTCTCTTCTCCTGATCAACCCAGTTCCTCAAATCTCCACCTGACTCCCAATCACCATTTCTTACCCCACCTCCACCCATTCCATCTGCCCATCACCCACACACTCCTCTCGCTAGGTCCCCTCCCACTAATGTTCCTATCTGGCCACCCCAGCTTCCTTATTTAGTGCCATGCTCCACCTCCCTTTCTTATCAGATTCCATCATCTGCAGCTCTTTGATGCCTCCACCCATCACCTCCCAACTTTTGTCACTATTCTGTCACTCCCACCCCCCCCCCCCCCCCATCTGCCATTCACCCCTCCTAACCTGGATCCACCTATCACTTGCCAACTCTTGCTCCACCCCTTCCCCTCACCTCTTTATACTGGCTATCTCCCTTCTACTCTCAGTCTCAACCCGAAATATCAACTGTCCATTTCCCTCCACAGATGCTGCCTGAACTGCTGACTTCCTCCAGCAGTTTGTTCTTTGCTCCAGATTCCAGCATTTGCAGTCTCCTGTGTCTCCATTAAAACAAAGCATTCTCTCAGAATAGTGCAGGTGAAAACTCGGGAATATTTCAATGGCACAGAGGTCCGTAAATTGGTTTCTAGATAGGCAAATTAAGATGGCCTGAATTGCCTCTCTCATCAGTGATTGGTGAGCATCCACAAGGTGATGTAGATAAAATTTATATAGTACTCCTCAGTCTATGTTGTATTAGTTATGCAAATAATTTTGACATCTTGGAGGAATAATGGAAGTCACCCAAGATTCCACCCTCTTGGCAGAAATGTGATATCAGTTACTGACAAATATATACAAGGACACTGGCTGACCCTCTGGTCAGGCTGAGTTGTGATTTATAAAACTGACCAAACCTGCAAGTTCACAACTTAAGGAAACAGTTTTTCATTTGTGTGAAAGCTGTCAACACCTCTAAAATACTTCCCACAGCAAGAGTCTCCTATTCGATCCCTGGCAAAAGTTCATTCCAGAGCAGAATATTGTCCAAATGGCAACTGTAATACTGTTACACCACCTCCATAACCGTCAGCCTCATTTCAGTGAGGAGAGGATGTTAGGATACTATCCCTGCACTTTCACTGGGGAAAATGTGCAAAGGACATTGTGACAGAAGCTCTGTTCAACTAATTCATCTAATCACTGGGAAAATTTCTCCAGTTTTGTACTTCATTTCTCCACCATTGTTCCCAATTCTCTCTCCCCAGTCTTCAGTTTGGTACTGAAAGAATAAAGCAGTAATAAGACCCTATTTATCTATTCAGGCAATAGGTAGACTCTTCAGCACTAGATGAAGACCAGCCAAATATTATCCTACTATTCTAACAGTTTTTTTCCTATGAATCATGATGAGAGACACTGAATGGTCAAATACGTACAAATGTTGTATGTGGGAAGTACGCTGCATATAAATTGGCAGACATTTTCTACCTTGCAAAATTTTCAATTATTATACTATATGCTGGACAGTAAATTGATCACTTAAGCACCAATCCACACAGCTATGGTAGAAATCTTAATTGATCTTCAAAGCATGATACTCTGCTCACCAAAGGATGCCCTCGAAGCAGAAATAACAAAACTACCGGTGCAGGAGAGCAGAACTAAAATTTTCTTTACTACTTTGCAGCCTCAGTTTTGGCAGATCAGTGATCTTGGGTCTCATTTGTACCATCACTAAAATGCCTATTTGAATTCATGCAATCTACCAGGATAATTAAATAGAAAATTTAATTATCCTGGTAGCGTAGCATAGTGGCATAGCAGTTAGTGTGACACTATTACAGCGCCAGCAACCGAAATTCAATTCCCGCTGTAAGGGGTTTGTACATTCTCCCCGTGTCTGCATGGGTTTCCTCCCACATTCCAAAGACGTATGGGTTAGTAGGTTAACATGGATTTAAATGGGCAGTGCGGACTCATTGGGCCGGAAGGGCCTGTTACCGTGCTGTATAAATAAAGTTTAAAGTTTAAAATAATCTTACTAGAAGTTTAATTTTCATGTTTTCAGGAGTTGAATAAAATGTCACACAACTGTAAACTAAATCCCTGCAGGTTGAGAATGAAAATCAATAAAAAAAAACTGAACACCTAATGCTCATTAATTTTGCTTGGGTGAAATTTACCATCTCCTCCGCCTGATGATAGGGTACAGCTCCTCAAGTAATATTGCTTTCCAGTTATCCTCCGCAAATCAACCTACACGTGCAAGAATGTATTTACAAGCAAAAGAACCAAGGAAATATCACAGCAAATCTTAATCCTATCTTCTTCAAGAGTCTGCATACAAAGAGTAAAATAGAGAATCTGGTCATTTGGGACTTTGATAATGCCAGACTGGCAGACTTTGAGCAATTAGATGTTACTCTTACTAAAATCTAAACATTTCTCTTTTTTTGGGTGGTATAATAAATTTTCCAGAGAGCCCGATAAGTTCAAAGAGAAAGGAAAATATTCAAGCACTCTGGACCCTGCTTCAGCTGCAAATCTACCCACATTCCAAACACCTTCCTATTTTTCTGGCAATGAAGAGACCAACTACTAGTTTTTTTAATGCTAACTTGGTTGACGTACAAAAACAAACTGAAATTAGAATCTTTCATCTTTTGGTCAATGAAACACCAGATACTGAGGCACCAACAGAGCATTCAAGGGAGACTTGAAATAAAGCAGATACTAAATAGGACATTAACCTGAATGGAATAAAAGTAAAAATATTGGTTTGAGGAAACAGTGTGCTCCAAAGGGATATCAGAACAAACTGTTTAAACTTCCATAAACTATACTTGAATGAAAACTTGTGGATGTTGTGCTCAGACTGCAAATGAATTATGCATTAAGATTATGTCTGACTCCTGAATACTCCTTGTATAAACATGCACATATAATACAACATATTTGACTGTATTTTATGACAGCAACAGCTTGTTGACACCATGCCCAGCACTCCATTCACCCAAACTGTTTGCACCACCCTAACACATTCATTCTTGTGGAAATACTTCCCTGCAGATGGTAACATCCATCTAACAAAATGTGGCAGCATTAGCAAGAATAACCAGGAGCAATAAGTGTGTGGGTTCCCACTGTCATCACCTCTGCACATTAAAGGGCAACGGACGCTGCCCCACTCGAGGTCAGCCAATACAACAGGAAGGAATTCACATGTGGGGCCTTCTGGTCCATATGAGTGGAACTAAATGCCATAACAGGTAGAAATTTCAAAGTAAGGTCAGCCTACAACAACATAATAAATGTTTCAGTAAAGCTCAAGTTAACAAGGAATTCACATGGATTATAACCAACAAAGCACATGTTCATATTTTATGAAATGGAACTTATCAATACTAACAAGGAATCCAAAATATTTCAAGCACTAAAAAGGCAACACTAACCCAACAATGGGAAGGTCAAAATACAGATAGGTCTAAAACCCAATTTGAGCCGTCCTATTGAGTACTCTTGAAGGGTCAACGAGGGACATAAACTCTTCCAGTGCGTGACAGTTTTAGCATGCAGAGATTTGGCTCCTTTGATGAATCCAAAAAGGGTTTCAGATGTGCCACTGCTGGACCAGTTCAATGTGACAAATCACACCAGCTTCAGACATGCTCACATAACAGACAGTCTAGAGATGTGAAAAAAATCAATTAAACAGCCTTTTCTAGGCTGTTAAGCGATCACTAAAAGAAGTGAATGGAGACAGTAAGTTGGCTTCACTGAGATGCCCATGTCATAGAAACATAGAAAACCTACAGCACAATTCAGGCCCTTCGGCCCACAAAGCTGTGCTGAACATGTCCCTACCTTAGAGACCAATAGCCCTCTATTTTTCTCAGCTCCATGTACCTATCCAAAAGTCTCTTAAAAGACCCTATCATATCTGCCTCCACCACCTTTGCCGGTAGCCCATTCCATGCACTCACCACTCTGAGTAAAAAACTTACCCCGACATCTCCCCTATACCTACTCCCCAGCACCTTAAACCTATGTCCTCTTGTGGCAACCATTTCAGCCCTAGGAAAAAGCCTCTGACTATCTACCCGATCAATGCCTCTCATCATCTTATACACCTCAATCAGGTCCCCCCTCATCCTCCGTCGCTCCAAGGAGAAAAGGCCAAGTTCCCTCAACCTCCTTTCATAAGCCATGCTCCGTAATCCAGGCAGCATCCTTATATATCTCCTATGCACTCTTTCTATAGCTTCCACATCCTTCCTGTAGTGAGGTGACCAGAAATGTGCACAGTATTCCAAGTGGGGTCTGACCAGGGTCCTATATAGCTGCAGTATTACCTCTCGGCTCCTAAATTCAATTCCACGGTTGATGAAGGACAATACACCATATGCCTTCACCATACACCATATGAGCATCCTATGGACTCAGATCCCAAGAGCCCTCTGATCCTCCACACTGCCAAGAGTCTTACCATTAATACTATACTCTGCCATCATATTTGACCTACCAAAATGAACCACTTCACACTTATCTGGGTTGAACTCCATCTGCCACTTCTCAGCCCAACTTTGCATCCTATCTATGTCTCTGTATAACCTCTGACAGCCCTCCACACTATCCACAACACCTCCAACCTTTGTGTCATCCACAAACTTACTAACTCATCCCTCCACTTCCTCATCCAGGTCGTTTATAAAAATCACAGAGTAAGGGTCCCAGAACAGATCCCTGAGGAACACCACTGGTCACCAACCTCCATGCAGAATACGACCCATCAACAACCACTCTTTGCCTTCTGTGGGCCAGCCAGTTCTGGATCGACGATGTAACGTTCCCTTGGATCCCATGCCTCCTTACTTTCTCAATAAGCCTTGCATGTGGTACCTTATCAAATGCCTTGCTGAAATCCATATACACTACATTTACTGCTCTCCCTTCATCGATATGTTTAGTCACATCCTCAAAAAATTCATCAGGCTTGTAAGGCAGGATCTGCCGTTGACAAAGCCATGCTGGCTATTCCTAATCATATTGTACCTCTCCAAATGTTCATAAATCCTTCCTCTCAGGATCTTCTCCATCAGCTTACCAACCACTGAGGTAAGACTCACTGGTCTATAACTTCCTGGGCTATCTCTTCTCTCTTTCTTGAATAAAGGAACAACATCCGCAACCCTCCAATCCTCTGGAACCTCTCCCGTCTCCATTGATGATGCAAAGATCATCGTCAGAGGCTCCGCAATCTCCTCCCTCACCTCCCACAGCAGCCTGGGGTACATCTCATCTGGTCCTAGCGACTTATCCAACTTGATGCTCTCCAAAAGCTCCAGCACCTCCTCTTTCTTAATATCCACATGCTCAAGCTTTTCAGTCTGCTGCAAGTCATCACTACAATCACTAAGATCCTTTTCCATAATGAATACTGAAGTATTCATGAAGTACCTCTGCTATTTCCTCCGGATCCATACACATTTTCCCACTGTTACACTTGATAGGTCCTATTCTTTTACATCTTATCCTCTTACTCTTCACATACTTGTAGAATGCCTTAGGGTTTTCCTTAATCCTGCCCGCCAAGGTCTTCTCATGGCCCCTTTTGGCTCTCCTAATTTCCTTCTTAAGCTCCTTCCTGTTAGCCTTATACTATTCCAGATCTCTAACATTGCCTAGCTCTCTGAACCTTGTGTAAGCTTTTCTTTTGACTAGATTTACTATAGCCTTTGTACACTACGGTTCTTGTATCCTATCGTAACTTCCCTGTCTCATTGGAACATGCCTATGCAGAACTCCACACAAATATCCCCTGAATATTTGCCATATTTCTTCTGTACTTTTCCCTGAGAACATTTGTTCCCAATTTAAGCTTCCAGTTTCCTGCCCGAGAGCCTCATAATTCCCTTTACTCCAACTAAACACCTTTCTAGTCTTTCTGTTCCTATGCTATCATAAAGGAGATAGTGATCATAATTCTATCTCCAAAATGCTCTCCCACTGAGAGATCTGACACCTGACCAGGTTCATTTCCCAATACCAAATCAAGTACAGTCTCTCTTCTTGTAGGTTTATCTAAATATTATGTCAAGAATCCTTCCTGAACACACTTAACAAACTCCACCCCATCTAAACCCCTCACTGTATGGAGATGCCAGTCGATGTTTGGGAAATTAAAATCTCCCATCACAACACTATTATCACACCTTTCCAGGGTCTGCTTCCCCATCTGCTCCTTGATATCCCCGTTACTACTGGGCAGCCTATAAAAAACACCCAGTAAAGTTACTGACCCCTTCCTGTTCTTAACCTCCACCCACAGAGGCGTAGACAGTCCCTCCACGACGTCCACCTTTTCTGTAGCCGTGACACTATCTCTGATCAACAATGCCATGCCCCCACCTCTTTTGCCTCCCTCCCTGTCCTTTCTGAAACATCTAAAACCCGGCACTTGGAGTAACCATTCCTGTCCCTGAGCCATCCAAGTCTCTGTAATGGCCACCACTTCGTAGCTCCAAGTATTTATCCATGCTCTAAGCTCATCTGCCTTGTTCACAATACTCCTTGCGTTAAAATAGACACATCTCAAACCGCCTGTCTGAGCAAGTCCCTTCTCTATCACCTGCCTATCCTTCCTCTTGTACCAACTACAAGCTTTCACTATTTGAGAGCCAGACACATCTTCTCCAGTCTCTCCAGTTTGGATCCCACCCCCCCAACAATTCTAGTTTAAACTCTCCCCAGTAGCCTTAGCAAACCTCCCTGGGGTTCAAGTGCAACCTGTCCTTTTTGTACAGATCATACCTTCCCTAAAAGAGGTCCCAATGATCCAGAAATCTGAATCCCTGCCCCCTCACTCCAATCCCTCAGCCACGCATTTATCCTCCACCTCATTCTATTCCTATACTTACTGTCACGTGGCACAGGCAGTAATCCTGAAATTACTACCTTTGCAGTCCTGCTTCTTAACTTCCTTCCTAACTCCCTGTAGTCTTTTTTCAGGACCTCATCCCTTTCCCTACCTATGTCATTGGTACCAATATGTACCATGACCTCTGGCTGTTCTCCCTCTCTCTGCAGGATATCTTGGACACGATCTGAAACATCCCGGACCCTGGCACCTGGGAGGCAAACTACCATCCGAGATTCCTTCCTGTGCCCACAGAATCACCTGTCTGCCCACCTAACTATACAGTCCCCTTTCACTACTGCCCTCCTCTCTCCTTCCCTACCCTTCTGAGCCACAGGGCTGGACTCTGTGCCAGAGGCACTGCCACTGTTGCTTCTACCAGGTAGGCTGTCTCCCCCAACAGTACTCAAGCAGGAGTACTTATTGTCAAGGGGTACAGCCACAGGGGTACTCTTTAATACCTGACTCTTCCTCTTCCCCCTCCTGACTGTGACCCACTTGCCTGACTCCCATCGCCCCAGTGTGACCACCTGCCTGTAACTCCTTTCTATCAGCTCCTCATTCTCTCTGACCATACGAAGGTCATCGAGCTGCATCTCCAGTTCCCTAACGTGGTCACTGAGGAACTGTAGCTCCACACACTGGGTGCAGATGTGGTTGTCCTGAGGCTGGGAGACTCCAGGACCTCCCACATCTGACACTGAGCACAGAAAACCACACTCATTCTATTTCCTTTCCTCAAATCCCCTACCTCACCTCGCCTCTTTACGCCGAAGCCCCTTGAGCCAAAGCCCAACCACTCTGCTCCCTCTCACTCAGCTGCCTGCTCCGATGCTGCCCGCTGGATACGGCAATTTGCTTTTTAAACTGCCCACGTCACGCACCTGCGCAGTCTTGCCCCGCTATTCCCGATTAGAGAAAAAAAAACTTCGCTGCTCCGAAGTCCACCGAAACAACCCGAAAACAAGAAAAAAAAACATCTGGGTTACACCAGATTATAAACTATGTCATCTGTGACATAGTTTATAATCTGGAAACCCGAGTCCAGACAAGGCCCCATAATTCTACCACAAACATTCCCTTTGGTCGTGGGCAAATTATTAGAACCCATTTCTAAGAGACAGTATAAACTTTCACTCAAAATGGCAAGTTAATCAAAGACAGTCAACCTGAATTCGTTCTCATCTAACTCGATTATACTTTTTGAGGAAGTGAGAGTCAATGAAACCAGTAGTCAACACTTGCATACAAGATGAGTCACAAAAACCACCTGGAAAGCTAATTTCACGACCACTGCTTCATCAGTTCTTGCATTCAGCATAAACTGCTGAATGCTGCTTTTTAGCTTGAGAGCAAAGCAGCCACACCAGCAAAGTCAATGTTGCCCTGAACTTGGCATGAGAATAGTAACTGGGTATGTAATATGCTCCTGTTGACATACTGCCAGTACTTTCAAGGACTTTACTCCCCTAACTGAGATGGCAGAAAGCAACTCAGCCTTGTTCAACCCAGAAGCATCTGCTTCATTACATTTTGACTAACCATTGCTTAAGTCAAGAGACTCATTCAATCAGGAAGTGCAAATACTGTTGCAACAGGATTGGTGTGGGATTTGCACTCTACGGACACCAAAACCCCCACACAGAGTGAACTTCATGTCTCAGCACTCCATGAGAAATGCAATACCCTGCTCACCAGGTTACAAACTCCTTCAAAAATCGTGGACTAAGCAGGAGTTCACTCTGGAGCTGCACATTTTAAAATCACACTTTTCAAGTTTAATATCAAGGATACTGTGGTGGTGATGCATCAGAGATTGCTGACCATATCCCCATATGTTCCGTGAACCTGCATATCTGGGATAAGAACCAGTGATGAAGCAGATGCGCAGTGCTGCCATAGTAATAAAATTTGTGGGGATGGGGGAGGCGGAACATTCTTCTGGAACAATTTTAAACATTTTAGGAACATATTCATGGGTTTCAATGAGAAATGAAAATTTCTTTCATTAAGTCAGAGACGTACAGTACAGAAACAGGCACTTTGGCCCACCAAGTCCCTGCCAACCATCAACCATTCATTTACCCTAATCCTTCATTAATCCCTTGTTTTATTCTCCCCACATTCTCAACTTCCCCCCCTCACTTATACACTAGGTGCAATTTACAGTGGAAAATTAACCAACCAACCTGCACACCTTTGGGGTGTGGGAGGAAACTGCAGCACCTGGAGGAAACCCACACTGTCACATGGAGAGTCTGAGAACTCCACATGGACAGGATTGAAGCCAGATCTATGGTACTGTGTGGCAGTGGCTTTACTAGCTGTGCCACTTTGTCTCCCCCGAACTCCATCCATTGTGGTGTTGTAATGCTGGATCAATCCTTGTCAAATGCATTAGCAAACAATTGCTACATAAATGCACCCATACCCAAAAAACTCTACAAGCAAACTCCAGTTGTTGTATTGGAATGTGGTTCAGGGTCAGAACTCCCTGTTGGGCCTCAAACTCTGCATCTTGTAACAGTTGGACAAGATTAGAAACTGGCAACACAAACTCCCTATTGGATTAGGAAGGGCTATGTGTGACTAAACCAGCCAAACCAGATAGCCTTCAACTCAATTCCTAATCTCAGCTGGGTCGGCAGCCCTTGCAATACGATAGATGGCCTTGAATATCCCTTGTTAGGGAGAGAAAAGTTAGGGCTCACACTCCTACTCAGTAACCCTGATACACAAAATATGCTCATTTGAGCTTACAAAAAGGTACCAATTACATTGCAAGAAATAGTGTTGAAAAGGAGGGGCATTGTTGCTTGATTCCTTCTTTTCCTTTGAGCCTTACTCCATACCAACTAAAATGATGAGAGAAGAACCAACACTCCTCATCTCACCCAATCTTTGCTCACACTACTGTTTAATCATAAACCAACGGTGTTGGGAGTTGGGGAGACCCTTCGCTATATAATCCTGTTCGACCACTAAACTGGAAGGATATGTAAATGTACTAAATCCACATTCTGCAACCCAAATACAATTATACTTCATGAATGGAATGTGAAATAACACCACACTGGGGAAACAAATCAGCACTCACAGGAAAATTCCACAGATTTTATATTAAAAAAATTCAGGTTGTTTCCACAACTGCCAAATAGACAATGTATTATTTAGCAATGTGAGCTGAGTTACTTCTGTGGAATAGATGTTTTATTATACGTTAGGATTATTTGACAGCTGTCAGCTTACTTATAAATCATCACCAGATCATTTTTAGGAAAATAATTCCAGTACAGGTAATCAATATTAAAAGAAATGCTATCATGAAAGGTCTTCCAGTAAAGAGCTGAGCCTCAAAGATCAAGGCATCCAGTTACCAGAGTCTGTATGGAAGTAACTGGTTTACATCCAGTGACTCCTGATAGGTCACTGTGCACAAGTTTTGGTCTCAAAAACTAGTCGCCATCCAGCAAGGTTCTGGTGTCTGATGGGATCAGACAGTTCTCCTGCTCAGACATTATATCAGAATAACAATCAACTTACATAAAGAATGGTCTCTGTTACAGTACATCCCAAAGCAGTGTTGGAAAAAGTGAAAGGAATGGGTTGCCTCCTTTATTACTAAAAGTGAATCGTGACGTAGAACAACAATACATGGCCACGTGGCAAGGATAGAATTAGACTTGGCTTTGGGGTTTCCCATTGGCTAAATAGCTATGCTATTTGTGGTGAGCCAAGGTCAGGTAACATTCTATTAACATGCACAGTAAGAGGGTTGGCAGTGTATTCAGGAAGAGAGAAACATTGATGGGGACAATACATTTTTTTTTAAATAAATAAAACCCTGGGTTGTGTTTCTAAATTGTAATGCTGCAGTAGATTATTATTACTTGGCTCATGTCTGCTGAAAACTAGCTTGGACTAAGTATTTATTCTATGAGTCAATAAAGCTTATACCTCATCCAGCAGAATCACTATATTACACACCCATAAAAAAAAGACTAGCAACCTCTGGCAGCATCAAGGTAGCTTATCAACCAAGTAGTTCAACATGTAATCTAACTACTAGGTCCAAACCCTTGTAACAATCAAAGGAACTGAATCAAAGTTTAAAAGTGCACTGATTACTCAGCAGAACAGAGGTATACACTGCATAGCACAATCACAATATGCTAGCCTTAGGGACCAAAGGAACTTCGCTGTACAATTTAAATTGCTCAATATGCGAAAGTATAGGATAGAATAGAATACACCCATTGTCCCCTTTCATGTAGAGTCTGGTAGCACATTTAAATGCCCATCTTTTACATGTGAACTCAAGAGTGTGAACATAGGGGGTTTATGCACCATCTCAATGGATTGCAGCCACTCTTGGGGTACTGAGGCTTCCTGCTGCTTCATTGCACTGCATATACCAAGGACTGAAGGTCGCCCCTTCTGATTTGTCCATCTTAGTTTCAGAGTTAAAAACCATGATGATGCTGGAGGAACTCAGCAGGCCAGGCAGCATCCATGGAGAAAAGCAGGCGGTCAATGTTTCGGGTCAGGACCCGAAGAAGGGTCCTGACCCGAAACATTGACCGCCTGCTTTTTTCCATAGATGCCACCTGGCCTGCTGAGTTCCTCCAGCATCATCGTGTTTTTCATCTAGATTCCAGTATCTGCAGTCCTTTGTTTCTTTAGTTTCAGAGTGGACTTGTAAAAGAGGTGCTTAAAACACATTATTTGTTCACACATGGAAGCCTGGAAGAACAGTCGTCTCCTTGAGATGGAAACAAGATTCTGAGGGGAAGTAATGAAGTAGATGCTCAGAGTCTGTTTCTTCTCACTGACAAGTCCAGATTGATGGCACATACTTTTAGGATGAGAGGACAGCCTTTCACAGCTGAAAAGAGAAGAAACATCTTTACACAGTGGATTGTAAATCTTTAGAATTTTCTTGCTCGAGGCTTTTGGATGTTCAGCCATTGATTAGTTTCAAGGTTAAGATTGATAGACTCTTGGGCACCATTATGTGTATGGTTGTTGGAGAGTTCAATGGACTTGAGGTACAGGACTAGTTGTGATCTATTGAATATGAAACAAGTTCAAAGTGCTGTATAGCTTATTCCTGATACTATTTCTCATGTTCTTATATCTGTTTCTCCATCTAAGCATTAAATCATCAGAACATTGTACAAAAATCAATGGAACTGCCAATACAGTACACTGTAGAAACTCCACATGACAGTCAATGCCAGAGATTTTAAAAAAAAGCAATGTGACATCAGCTTCATTCTAAACTACCACAAACCAAGCTCCTCACAAAGTCAGTATTCCACACTTAAATAGAGCTACACGAGATGCCTGATCAAGGCTGTCACTCCTCAAGGACTGCCCCAGGGTTTCCGAGAATGAAAGGTTAATTTTCCAGATACTGCTATGAGCAAGCTAGGAAAAGTTCCTACAAAAGCTTCATCTTAAAATATTTTTTGATTATGAAAATGCAAGAGATGAAAAGGGGCTAATTGGTCGAATGAGATGGCTGGTGGCCAGAAATGTGATGAAACTTCCAAGAATGCACCAGTCAGGAGTTGGTAACTCAAGGTCAAGATTGATGAGGGAAGCAGAAAAGAGGATAGAACCTCCTGAATGAGCAAACATGCTTGCTTCCACAACCATTGCAGACTACAGGCATACAATATGAACAGTGCAACTGCTAAAGAGGAACTACGCAGGGAACAATCTATGAAAACTGACAGCCGATTTTAAAAAATGGCAGAGAAATCACTTCCACCGATCAAGGGAACTGAAACCCTGAATATAAGCAAGTTTAATCCTTATTCTTCTATGAACACAGACTTTATACCTGCAACATGAATACTGATGTGCATACACACTCTGTTCACATACAAGTTCTTAAATCCAGCTGCCCATCCAATGCCTACTTATGTTCCTTAATGAAAATTCTTACTAGCAGCATGATTCTGTGGACCCCTCCAGAAATATCTACCATTACCTCAAATATTCTTCATGCCAAGCCAAGTGAATGCAAGAGTTCATGTGACATTGCAGCTAAAACCAAAACTGTTACCTGTAAATGCTGATATTCACATTCTTGTTCAACAGAATTACAGGATGCTATTGGGCATAGGTATGTTTGGCTCTCTATTTGATATGCTCTGATGCAATGGAGAGGGCATTTAGTACATATACAGTCCCCTCACAGTCAGTTTGCTGAAACTAGATACTGGCACAAACTGGGCACCAAGAATGAGATCACTTCAGGTCAGTTATGGGTAGTGAATAAAATTGGTAAGCATAGGATCAGTGCAAAAATGGGCAGTTTAAGGTCAGTGCAGACTCAGTGAGCCAAAGGGCCTTTTTCTGTGCAATATCTCACTATAGCTATCTCTATGGCTAAACTGAGGAACACTCACCTTGGAATCAGAAGGCTGTGGGGTTCACACCCCACTCCAAAAGCTTGGTCACAAAATTTAGGTTGACACTTTCATGAAGCAGAAAGGTGGTGGTGTACTACTAGAAGTACATTCTTTTGGATGAGATAAACTAAGACCTGATTTCCCCCTGATGAATGAAAATAACCCATGGTATTACTGAAATAACAGCAGTGGAGTCATCCCTGATGTCCTCCCGTAAAATCTCCAGAACTAATCATCTGGTCATTATTATAATACTGTTCTCGAACCAATACCAGTGCAAACTTCTGTGACACTTTCTACACTGCCACAGTGACTACTTTGCCAAAGTCCTTCACTGTATGTGAAGTGCTGGAGACATTCTAAAGTCGCAAAAGGCACTGTTGCACATTATTTTTCTCAGTCTAGTCCGGGGGAGATCCACCTAAACTGCCATTTTGGTAAAGATTATAAGAATTTTTCAAATCACAATTTTTTTCAATAGCCCTAAGTATGCAAGGTAGCAGGTGCTTGGAATCCATACCATTCACAGTAAGTACTGGACCTCCACATTAATGCCCTAAGGACTGCATTCATATGAGCTGATATCAATTGTTCTAAACAACATGGCAGATTGGAACATGTATGTTAAGTTAGCATAAACCTCAAAGCTAAACATTACTAGCTACAGCAAATGACACCAAAATACATGCCGCATGCAGACACATTCAGTATTTAACATTGTTACGCATTGTTGCAACATTGCAAATTTATACATTAACACAATACATATAAACACATACATGTCAAACACCAAGCTCTTCAAGCAGAACAAAAAGGGATTTAACATCAAAATTAATTTAACCCTCTGAGTGCTGCAAGAGGTGGGAATAAAAAAAATCAGTCTAAACTTTAATATTGAAACAGTACAATGTAAAGAAAGTCCAAATAATTTGAATTTGCTGGATTTCAACTTAAGAGCTCTGGAAACTGACATCATATCCAAACTCATTTCATGGTCTCATTATTCCCCTATGAAATGCAATTATGTTGAAACTTTTGAATCTTAGACTAAATGCGTGAGTTGCTTACAATTTTCTTGAGTGAGAACTGCCCTGAAAAATGTATTTATTTAGGGAACAGCTGTGCAGAGGGAATGCTCCTAATCTTCTGTAAGTGATTTCAGAATCCCTTCAAGACTACTTAAAATTAATGTTTTACAATGTATTTAAGCCCATTTCGCACATCATTAAAGTGGGCAAAGTACAAGGTACAAGGACTCTACAACAAATTCTGACCCAAGAACATCCACCACAGTAACAACACTAAGCAGTATTGGCAATCATCCACAGCCCAGTACCCATCCCAACAGCTTTCATGCTCTTCCATCTGCTCCAGCCACACTCCCCACCCCGAGCGCGTGCCCCACAGCCGAACTCCCCACCCCGAGCGCACACCCCACAGCCGCACTCCCCACCCCGAGCGCACGCCCCACAGCCGCACTCCCCACCCCGAGTGCGCGCCCCACAGCCACAGTTCCCAATTCAGGCAACCACTCCAACAGCTCCTGCAAAAGCCTCTACTACATCAACAGATCCTGCAACTGCTCCTGCAGCATTAACAGCTCCATTTCCCTTGTCTTTCTAAAGTCATATTTCTGCCCTTCTGTTCTGGAAGTACCGAGACACCTACTGGCAGCCCTCAATGTCAAATCTTTCATCTAGCCTGAATTGAGACACTAAGCAGGCCGCATGCTACTTAGTTGTAAGGTATCATTTCTAGGGCCAATCATGCATTCAGTCAGCAGCCCTAGATGATTCACTTCCAAGCATTCTGATCATTTCAATCTTCCTACTGGCACCTCATTTGAAGCAAAGTATTGATGCACATATTGATGCATGTTTCAAGCCTTAAATCTGTTGCACTTATATGCGCGTGCACACACCTGCACACTCTCAAACAAACACAAAATGTCAGTAACGAAAGATCATAACAGGAATTTGTCAGTACTCAGAGGGTTACATATACACAGTCACAGAATCATAAAAATAAAAACACAGTAAGTAAAGAAGATAAGGCACCTGGAGACATCTGACACTGGGCATGCTCTGCAGGCATCTCAGTGCGCACATGCTCTCTACCAGGTTGGAGCAGCCTAGCCACAAAGACCTGGGCACAGAACACTGCAGGATAACAAAAGGAAGGAAGAGAAGCAGTTAGAAGCCAGACATGATCAGATTGAAGTAGGTTACTTTATTTGTTAGTAATTAAAAACAGAAGGCTTAGGTCAGACAAGAAGTTGAAATTCAACAGTAACATTAAATGAGCCTCATAAATCATTTCAGAACTTTATATGAATACAGTATCTAAGGATAATGCAATAGGCAATAACTTAGTTATTGGAAAAAGCCATTGAATCGAATAAGTCTTCCCTAAAATTATCCCACTTCCTTTCCATATTTCTCAGTCCTTGTTCTCAGGGTAAATTAAAGTTAAGATTTTTCAATTGTTAAGTACTATTTGAAGCAATTCCTCTTATTTCTACTTGTGTCAAGTAATTCCATCAGTAACCCTCCATTAGAATGAGGTCTGAACATACAAATCAGTAGTTGGCCATTCAGCCCCTCCAGGCAGCTCCATGTAATATTGGATGTCATAAACTCCCCATGTTGAATATTTTTATACTTAAGCATGCAGATGAGCATACAGAAGTAAAGCAAAATGTTCCAATAAAATCAGCTGTGAGCACAGGCCTGGAAATTCCTAGCATAAAAGGGGTGAAGCTAAATATTAAAAATATGAAAACATTCTCAATAGGCTAATAGATACCTTCTACTACAGCAGGGGTCAAAACATTCACATGAAGTCCCAGGGTTTGATCACACCAAGTTGACCCATGTCAACTAGAGCCAGCACTTGTGAATTAGGAGGGGACAACAAATCAGGCCGCCAGCTCAAAAAAGTAGGTGAGGCACAAGCGGATATGAGCACAAGAACGTGAGCGAGTGATAAACTGAATGTGGCAGAAAACAATTCTCAATGCTCAGTATCCAAACTCATGAAAAGTGACACTGGAAAACATTTGAAAACTACCTTTACTTTAACAGATAACACCACAAGAAATGGGACAAGTAGGCAACATGGCCAAATGAGCCATTTCTACCATCCGAAAAGATAATGGTTTGCTGCTGACCTGATGAGCACTGACTCCACTTTTTTGCCTGTTCCCCAGTCTTAACTGCTCAAAGACCAAAAATATGTGGTCTTTGCTCTGAATGTTTAATGATTCAACCTCCACATTTCCCTTGCAAAGAGAATTTCAAAGCATCTCAACGGGTAGAGAAGAAATTGCTCAGATTTGCACTCGTAAATGGGCAACCTTTATCCTGAAACTATATTCCCCGGTTCTTGATTCACTTAAAAGGGAAATATCCTCAGAAGCCACCCTATTAAGCCCCCCAAGTAAAATAATCTTTGGCTCTTCTAAACTTCAATGAGTATAGGCCCAAGTACGAGTCATTTCCGTCATCAAATTGCAGGAATTAAGCCAGGCCAAAACTACACACAGTACTCCAAGTATAGTCTCTCCAACTGTACAGCAGTACAGATATGTACTCCATCCCCTTTATAGTTTAAGCCAACATTCCATTTACCTTTAATTATTTGCTCTGCCTACATGTTGACCTGTGTTTTATACACAAGGATACCCAGATTCCCAATACTGCAGCTTTTTAAGTTTCTTGAGTTTTCTATTCACATTCAATTCTACTTTACTACACCAGTACACATCCGTATGACACAGGAACAGGCCCTTCAGCCCACAATGTCTGTGCCAACCAGGATGCTAATCCAAACTAATCCCTTCTGCTTGCACAGGGTCTATATCCCTCCATTCCCTGCCTGTGCATGTGCCCAGCTAAATCTCTCTTGATCGTTGCTATCGTATCTGCATCCACCACTTCACCTTGCAGTGTGCAGCAGAAACCTACCACCTTCCATGTAAAACAAACTTTTCCCCTCTCACCTTAAAGCTATGCCCTCTAGTATTTAACATTTCCACCCTAGGAAAAAGACTATCTACACCTCCCATAATTTTATATATTTCTATCAAGTTGCTGCTCATTCACCGACACTCCAACCTCTCCTTATAGCTAATACACTCTGATCCGGGCAACATCCTGGTGAATCTCTTCTGTACCTGCTCCAAAGCCTCCACATCCTTTCTGTAATGCAGCAATCAGAACTTCACACAATACTCTAAATATGGACTAATCAAAATTTTACACAGCTGCAACACGATTTCATGACTTTTATGCTCAGTGTCCTGAACAACAAAGACAAGCATGCCATACACCTTCATCCTATCTACTTATGTGGCCACTTTCAGGGAGCTAAGGACATGCACCCCAAGATACCTCTGTACATCACTGCACCAAAGGCTCCTGCCATATATTGTATAATTTCCACTTACACTTGACCTCCCAAAGTGCAACATCTCACACTTGTCCAGATTAAACCCCATCTGCTATTTCTCTGCCCACATTTTCAACTGATCTAAAACCTGTTGACTCCTCTGACAACCTTCCTCACTATCCACACCCCCACCAATTTTTGTGTCATCTGCAAACTTACTAATCAGCCCATTTACATTTTCATCTAAAGCATTTATAAATATCACAAACAGGAGGTTCCAGTACTGATTCTTGTGGATTGAATTACAGCAAAATGGGAATTATGTTCAACATTAATTGAAAGATGTTGAACATAATTCCCATTTTGCTGTAATTCAATCCCTTTTTGAAGACACATTTTTACTCATTTTTATATTTCCATTATGAGATGTAACATCCATTTTTGAAATGGAAACTGCACATACAGATTTATTGTGCTGTCATTACTTCCTTCTCCTTGTGGTGCTTCCATTATGGAGGATATGATTACAACTCACTTATTGCTTATAATTGAGAAAGGTGACAGATGTACACGGATACAGATGTTTCCATGTATCTTAAGTGCATACTGGGCATATTCTTGCTTCCCATTCTCTCCTCACTTCATGTCTTCCAAGTCTCAGATCAAACCTGACAAGTTTATTGATGTACAGCAAAGGCTCAAGTATTAGCTTGGTTACTGGATGATGAAAGCTTAGCAGCAGCAATGTTCAGTACCAATAACACTTGTGAAGCTAGCAAGTACAATTGAATTACTGCATCAAACAGCAAGGATAACCAGTTGGATAGGTGGATGAAGAGGAATGGAATAAAATGAAATGAGAATAGAAACAAACAATTTGCTCATGTGCACGTTAATGCTATTTCAGAGGGTTGGGCCAAATAGCCTATTTCCTGTGGTTACTTTTCCCCTAACAAGTGCAAAATAGCTGTTGTCACTGATGGCTTCTTTAGCTGAAATCTGTTTTACTGCTGCGGACTAGGAGTTATATAGCACCATTAACACAGTAAAATGTCCCAATGGACTTCAAAGATAGATTCAAGGAGCACTTTAAAGAAGGGAAAAGGAGGGAACTCAAGAGCTCACCCCTGAGAAGTTACAATGAAATGAAATTAATGGAAAATTAGTCATCAAGAATAAGCTTTAATAAAGCTACTGAAACACAAATGACTTAACGGGAATGTCACAAAAGCAGATCATTTTGCAGTGATCAAGCATGACCAAGATACCACGTGCCTATGTCTTCATGATCAAAGTGTTGCAAAAAAAACACGAGCCTAATTGTCCCCCTTCTCTGCAGGAGAACTCTTTCTCTAGCACAGCATACAAAATAAGCTTCCAATACTTCTCAGTAAATTTCCCAGAAAATACTACAGATGAATGCATGGCTAGACAGATGATGCAGGTTAAAAGGGTTTAGATTCCTCAGCCATTAGGACTAGTTCTGGGAAAGCTGGGAGCGGTAGAGACCAGGACCAATATCCTCCATAGGTAGGTTTGCTGCACTATTAATGAGTTAAACCAGCTTGGCAAGGGATGGGACCCAAGCATAGATTCAGAAAGGAGAAAAGCAGAACTGGAAGTGGAAGGCAGAAAATTAATTAGAGCTTGAAAGACAAAAAGGTGAAAAAATAGACAAACGTGGAATCTGCTTAAATGTATAGACCTAACTGCAAGAAGCTGAAGGACCTGATAGACACGAAAGTATGAAGGTGTAGTTACTATGAAAGTGAGGCTTAAGGATTAGCTTAACATCCCTGGTTTTCAGACGAGATAAAGAGGAAGATTAAAACAGAGGGAAGTGGATGGCAGTATTGATTAAAATAATAATTACAGCAGAGAGAAGTGATGTTATGTTGGAAGGATCATGAAATGAGGCTATACAAGTGAACTAAAGAACAAAAGATGAGCAAACATATGGCTGAGCGTCTGCTGCAGACCTGCAAACAGTTCAAGGAAGACAGAAGAGCAAACCTGTAAACAAATTTATGCAAAAACACAAGGGCAGAAAAAGTCAGAAATTTCAATTACTCTAATATTAACAGATACAATCTGTGTGAAGGGTACATGGGCACAAAACTCCAATTCCGCATTCAGGCAAACTATTCTTAGCCAGTAGGTAGCAAGCCCAAAAAAAGAGGAGGGTAATTTTGGATTTTGTTTTAGGAAATAGCCAGACAGATGTAAGTATCATCAGTGGGAGTGATTAAAATTCAGTTAGACTTGAGTGTTAATGGAAAAGGACAGGTAAAAATAGAAGTAAAGATTATAAATTGGGAAAAGCCGATCCTACGGGACTGATAAACGATTTCGCAAGAGTGGATTGGAAGCAGTTAATTGAATGCAAGTCAGAGGTGCGTGTGTGCGCGCGCACGTGTGTGTTTTTCTCTCCCCCTCTCTCTGGGGTGGGGGGGAGGGGGGGAGAAAGGTCTTTAAAGTTACATGTTCCACAAATCTAGACATCCCTAGATAACAAGGTCCACAGAGAGCAGGATAAGACAAAAAAGGAAGCTTCAAGGGCTTAATATTGCAAAAAACCTGTAATAGAATGGAGTGTGTATGAGTAAAATCAAATCATGAAAGCAAAGAGGAAATATATATAATTTAAAAAGTAATAGCAAAGAAAATTCAAAGGCAATTTGTTTGCACATAAAGAGCAAGAAAATAACCAAGGAAACAGAAAAGGTAATTAGGAAGCAACATAGTGGGCAAGGTTAATAAATACTTTGGAACAGTTCTCACAAAAGAGGGAGGGATAGAGGTGCGGTATGATGCTGATACTGCATCGAGGCAAAATATAGGATGGGATAAACATTGAAAATAAGGAACTATTAAGAGGTTTAGTATCTTTCAAAGTGGAGAAATCCATTTAACCAGTCCCAGATGAAATATATTGCAGATGACACAAAAAATAGATGTATCATCAAGTCAGGAGCAAAGCTTTGGACTGAAAGATATAGATGGTCTTGTCAGTTGGACAAAAAAGTAGCAAGACAGAATTCAATCCAGAGAAGTGTGAATAACAACACATATGGAGAGATCAACAAAAGAATACCCAATTAATGAGGGAAAATTGAAAAATTGAGTGTCTCAAGGTAGGACAGATCAATAAGGTGATTACAAAACCCTGCAGGGTACCTTTTTTTTAAGCAGGAGCCAAGAATTCAAGACAAAGGAGTTTATGCTAGACCTGTAAACAACACTAATTAGACAATAGCTCAAGTATGGTCTAACAGCTCAAGATTGAGGTAGTGTTCAAGTCCATGAACATTACCTCATTATTCCCTTTTATTTGTACTATTTACTTCTGTAATTTATGGTAATTGTATGTCTTTGCATTGTACTGCTGCCACAAAAACAATAAATTTCATGTCATCTAAGTCAGTGATCATAAGTCTGATTCTGAACTTCAGTTACCAGAGAAATACCAGACCTACCTTCTCAGCTAATAACACTTCCATCCAGTTCAGAAAGTTGTGGGTTTAAGTTCCACCACAAACCATATTATCTCACCAATATGTTAATGCAATGCTAAGGAAAGAAAAACTGCAAGTGAAGTTCTATCCATCCTTTCATGTAAATACAAAATATCTTGTGTCACTAACTGAAGGATGAGAATGGGACTTCTACGGGTAATTTCTACTTGCCAATGTTCCTCTTTCAACTACCATGGCCAAAAATTTGCTACTAAGACTTGTTGTGGGTCCTAGCTATGCACAAGTTGACAACCAAGCACAAGTGCATAGAATATTAATCACATATTGCAGGTGACTTTTAGATTATTACAAGATTAGGGGTGCCCGAGGTTTGAAAAGAGCATTCTTCCATTACACATCTGCTTCAAAATTAGGATCAAGGTAATAACATGACCATCAATCAAACAGCTTGTTACATTTAGCCAAGTAAGTCTATCAAAAAACGTGTACTATACAAGTGTAAATCAGTTCTTTGAAATATTTCGTGACCCCAGTATTTCCAGAGCCATTTACACTCAATTAAATATTTTAGGTGTAGTCATTCTTGTGATGAAGGGGTACAAAGCAGCAAATTTGCACAAGTCCCACATAATAATAAACATAACTAATTAATCTGCATTATTATTGATAACTGAAGGACAAATATTAGTAAACCAAAACTGCAGATGTTAGAAATTTGAGACAGAAAATGCTGAAAATACCCAACAGCACAGGCTGCATCTATAGAGGGAAAACAGTTTGTTTTAGATGTTTGATTTTTCATCCAAACTGTGGAAAGTTGTTGATTAAACAAGCTTTAAGATGTAAGTGTTTAGAAAAGGAGAATACAAGAGAAGCACTATGGTTGTATGGAAGACTGGAGAGATGAAATGACAAAAGAGGTGATAGTGTAAAGGCAAAGGAAGTGATTAATAGGGCCAGATCATGTTCTCATTTTTTACTTCACATTATGCCACAGATCTGTATGTCCACCCAAGAAGGAAGACTAGTTTAAACATGTCATCTCAAACACTGCCTCCAACAATGCAGTACATTCTCAAATTATTTCCTGAAATCTATGGAATGCAGCTTTAACTAGTGACCTGTTGACCTAAGAGAACTGACACCTTCTCATTAACAGTCTGAAAAGCAAACTGCAAAACGTTGGCAGAAAGGTGTAATGATGTTGGAAGGATGAAGAATTGAAACCTGATCTAGTACCTTGAAGGTAAGGGATGAAATAGTTACTGTAGAGAAGAGTTGATTCCAAATTACTCCATGGTTCCCCAAATTAAAGTTAATCCAATGAATCAAAATGTTATCATCTTTTTCTACTGCATACTGACCAACATTCATCCGAAGCCAAACAAGAAATACTGCCTGGTAGATGTGGCTCAAGCTGATCTATCCAAAAGATTCAGATCAAGTGTTCTGGAATATGTTATTTTGCAACTGTTTACCTTACATTTGATCTGATTCTGTGTTATAAATTGACTCCAACACACAAAATCATCCTTGGGATACAGTGGTCATACAATACAATACAACATAAATACAATTCAGAGCATGGGTGATTGAAAGTGTACCAACTTTCAATAACACTAGTTCTTTGAGCTCATGTTTAAACTGGGCATTTCCACACAGCAAGTTCAACTATTGCAAACAGAAAAGGAGTGGCATTTACAGACCTACTTGAAATCTAAACCATCTGATTTCCTGAACCCACTTTGTCCCCATAGTCCCCAATCCCACCCAACCTCTTCCCAATACCATCTTCTTACCATATTTTCCAACCTCCAAGCTGGTTTCATATCTTGGTTCCAAGTTTAAAGGTCCACCATTATTCAGCGCAGTTACTGTTAAACTGCGCTTCATACAAAACTATATAATGCATGGTATTAAGAGAAATCAAAACACAAAAACTGTTTTTCTGAAAAAAAACAAAAAAAAAGTTCTTTACTTCTGGAGAGAATGTATAAAACACAGTGAATGTTTGATCTGGATCATTTTTCACATTACACACCAGAATCCAAGAATATTTTCAGATGCCCCCTCTCAACACTTGTGTAATCTCTGCAGGGGCCTGTGATAACAATCCTTCTAACTGAAACTAACTAAACAAACCTCAGCTTTCAGTCCACCTGACTTGTTTGGTCAGTGAAGTGCCAAACTGAAGGGTAAACAGTATAAGTTAACTGTTTGTATAGGTGAATTTTGGGTCATAGTTCTTGCTATCTTTCTTTTATGGCTGCCACCGAAGGAGAATTATAATTCATATATATTCATATAATTTGGAAGGAGAATTATAATTTGGATAAAGCTATTGAGAGAGACCTGATCGGAACCTAAACAAGGGAAAGAACGACTAACCTACAAATCCAGGCAACTAGATCACTGGAAACAATTCCAATGTGGAAACATACCCAGTGAAGAGTCAATACCATCATGTGGAAGAGTGAGGGAGAAGAGGGAAGAAAGACTAAAGCAACAAAAGGAAAAAAAATATTGTGAATGGTACCTCTGACTTTAAATTTGCAAACTAGGGGAATTTAAAAGGCAGAGGTACCATCCACCTACTCAAAGAGAAAGTTGTTTTAATTGGTGAAGTGTTTTGATTTGTTTTTGTGTATCCACAGCAACAAGGCTTTTTATTCATACAAGGGACAGGACCAGCATTTCCTGCTCATCCCAAATTGCCTTTGAGGTATGGCAATGAGCTGCCTCCGCAAGTCATTACAAACCAAACGATGGAGATACATTCAGTACTGATGAAGTCTTGGTGTTTGACATAGCAACAATGAAGTATCAGAGTTAGATTTCTAATTCAGGTGACATATGACTCCACAGAAGAACTGCAAGTGGTGGGGTTCCATGAGCCTGCTACATGTCCTTAGTTGTAGAAATCACAGAAGTGGAAGCTGTTGTTGAAGCCTGATCCCTCACTCTTTGGATGAAATACACTGCAATCACAATGAGCAGGAAGTAAATGTTTAGGATGGTGGACGAGTACTCATGAAACCACTGCTCTGACATGGAGGGTGATCACCTCTTTCAGTGCTGTTGGAGCTTCACTCATCCAACCACATGAAGAGCATTATAAGTGGGAGAAGAGTTTTGGAGGGAGTCAGGAAACAAGTCTTCTATTGCAAACTATCAGACTGACCTGTTCTTGCAAACATTATTTACAAGGTTAGCACAGTTATATTTCTGGGTAATTGGTAACTCCATGAATGCTAAAAGTGAGGGATTATCATTTGATAATATGATATGCATTACCTGCTACACAGGTATGGTGTGGCTTGAGGCACAATTATTTCCGGATCACAGATCACACTACATCAGGACAGTGTTGGGGTCTATAACCAGTTGATTTACAGTGGCCAATTAATCTATCAATCCATACATCTACGGAATTTGGGAGTAAACCAGAGCACACAGGAACAACTCACATGGTGTCAGGGAAAACATGCAAATTACAGACAGACAGAAAGTAGTTTTGAAATGGCGACAATGGCCAGGAGGATAGGTAGCTCACCAGAGGGAAATTCATTCCTGTCTCACTGTTCTACGGAAAAATGAAAATAAGCAGAAAATTAAATAAACCAGGCCATGAGGTTACAGGTTGTGGTGGAATACAATTCTATTGCTACCAGTTCACAGTGCCTCATTTTTGAGCTGTTAAGATTGGTTCCAAATCTTTCCCACTGAATAGAGTCATTGATGACATCTTCCATGGTGTTGTATAGCACAAAGCAAAAATGGATTTTATCTCAGTAGTACCATGCAGTGGTCACTCCTACCAATAAAACCATGGACAGATAAATCTGCAACAGGTAGATTGGGAAACATGAATTCAAAGAAGAGTTTCCTCTCAGAGCAATTCTCTCACAACCCACCTTAGCCCAATTTGGTAGCGATGTCCATAATGAGCTGACCAACTGAGACGTTGTAACAGTATCAAACTACTGTTTTTTTCTGTGCGCTTGTATTCTCTAGTTCTTTCAGTAATGTTCAAGGTCCTTAGCTGGAAAATTTGTTCTGGTGAGTCGGTTTCCAGCTGGGTAGCTATAACAATCAAGAAGCTTCCTGTTAACCTTTATTGATGCTGTTTTTATATTTAAGATTAGTGAATTCCCAAAATTTCAGTTCCCCAGCTTCTCTGGTGGGACATGGACTTGTACGTCCAGATCATGTATCCAGTGCAGAAATACCAATTGTGCAACTGTGCCATTTGGAGCTCTACTTGCTGGTAGGATTTCTTGCAATTATAATCTTCCTAAAATCCTTGGGATTATGGAGAAGCAGAGGACTGGAAAATTGCCAACATGACATCCTTATTCAAAAAAAGGGGAAGGCATAAAGCAGGCAACTAAAGGCTGATTAATCTAACATCTATTGCCTGAAAAATATCAGAGTCAATGACAAAGGAAGTAATAGAGGTGCATTTGGAAAATCAAACTAATTGCAGGATTTCCAGAACCACTTGCTTGCTTCCAAGAAAAAACAGACTTCCCAGAAGTTTTTATCCTCCCTATGTTTTTGTCACCATCATTAAACTGTGATGTGGTTGGAGGAGCAATATCAACTTAACCATATCTTACACAAATTTTACACATTCTAATAGCGAACAATAGGAAACAGAATTATACAGGTCACAAAGGGAAATTTTGGAAAACTGCAATAACTTAGGAACAAGGATATGGCAGGGGAGTTAAACCGATGTCTTGCATCAGTCTTTACATTGAAGATACTACAAACGTCCTATCAATACTGAATAATGCTGGGAAAGAATTAAATACCATCATGATGATTAGGCAAAGTAATGTGGCTAAAAACCGACAAGCCATCTAGCCCAGATGACTTGCGCCCTAGGATCTTAAGAGAAACTGCTACTGAGTTCCTGGACCCATAAATTCTAATTTTCCAATAATCTTTGGATTATAGAGAAGTACCAGAGGATTGGTAAACTGCCAACATGACATTCTTATTTAACAAAAGGGAGAGACAAAAAGCAAGTAACTAATGTCTGATTCATCTAACATCTATTGCTGGAAAAATGTGAGCAGTGATAAAGAATGTAACAGCTGGACATTTGGAAAAATCATAATCTAATCAAGCAGAGTCAGCAGGGCTTCGTGAAGGAGAGATCATGTCTGACAAAGTTAAGAGAATTTTTTTGACAAGATCTCAACCAAAGAGAATGGAAGGAACCAGCAGATGTATTGAATTTGAACTGCCAGGTCTTGAACAAGGTGCATCACAAAAGCTTAAGTAAGCGTTGGAGGTGAGGTATTAGCTTGGATGGAAAGAGCTTTGGCTAACAGAAACGAACCAACAGGAAGCGATAACCAAATCTGCAGATGACACAAAGCAGACGTGAAGGCATGTTACAAGGAGGATAGGAAATATTTACAAAGATTTTGATAGGTTAGGCAAGTTTGCAGGAAGTTGGCATAAGCAGTATGTCTTACCCGGCATGTGCATTACGAGGATCATAATTACGAACAGAGAAATGGTTCCAAGATGAATCAGAGTTAAGTAACCTGACTTGTGATACAACATCTCGCTTTATGTCTAGAAGACTCAATGTCAACCCAGCACTTCCTTGGGTGGAGTGCATCTGGAGCATGCAAATTAAAACAAATTTCCCCTCTTGAAAGCAACATCATGGGGCTTATTAGAGCTTTTAAAAGGAAGTTAACTGCGATTTTAATAATTGATTGCTTTATCTCAAAAACCAAGGGAGCCAGCCAAACATATGTGCAAATCACAGTTTCAATTGCAAAGACACAAACTCAAACTTGAACTCCCTCCCATGTCCCTTCCCACCCATAAAGCCCCTCTTGTCTCTTCTTCCTGCCAAACCCCTCCTTCCCCCCACCTCACTGCTGACTTTAGTCATGACACAACACGTCGTAAAGAGCAGGAGATATATTAGCATGCCCGTGGGGCATTTAAATCAAACTGACAGCGTATAGACACAAGCATGTTGTTGAAAAGCAGAAGATGCAGCAAAGAGAAGAGGGAGTGGCAGTTTGCATTATAATAGGAAGATAAGAGCACATTCAAAATACATGTAAATGCACAAAATGCAGTGGATTAGGTCAATGAGCTGCTGGCATTGCTTCTCTATTTTCACATGGCCATTTATAAGTAAAACAAGTCTCAAAAGGACAAGATTGAGCATTTAACATTTCTGGAGTTCAAGAAAATATAGGGAAGGGGGAAAAAGGCTGGCTAGTGGTACAGGTTAAAAGTGGTATTATATTGCTGGAGAGTGAGAACATCCCTGATGGGTGTCAAGGACAGAATCCAAATGATTGGAGTTAAAAGGCAAAAAAGGGACTGGGGATTATTCTATAAGCCACCAAAACGTGCCTGGGAGACAAAAGAACATATTTGAAATGTACTTATGAGAACTTCCTTGCTAAGTAGGTTTTTGGCCCAATGAGGAAGGATCCGATCCTGAGGAATGGGTGAAGCATTAGTGGAAGAATGTTCATGGAACACGAAAGAGAAGACATTTCAGGTAATGATTTAGAAATGGTATAAGAAAAGAGAAGTAGAAGGAGTAGGACATTTGGCCCCATCATACAAAAAGATATGGCTGATCTTCTAACTCCACTCTATTTCTCTGCCTTGATTCCTCTAATATCCAGAAATCTATCAACTTGTTTTGAATGCAATGACCAGGCCTCCAGAGACCTCCCCCACCCCCCAACCCACCCAGAGTACAGAATTCCAAAGATTCACCTTCTGAGTGAAAAATTTCCTTATTCCCATCTTAAATGGCCTATTCCTTAAGTTGAAACTGTGACCCATAGTTTTAGATTCCTCTGTCAGAGGAAACTTGCTCCCTATTTGTACCCTGTCAACCCCTCTGCACATTTCGTATGTTTCAATGAAATCACCTCTCACTTTTGATGCTTCTGTTGCAACTCCATCATGGGCACTTAAAGAACAGAGGCCCAGCCAAGTCAACTTCTTCTCATGAGACAGTTGCCAATCAAGGAATCAGTCTGGTGAATGTTTACTGCACTCCCTCTGTGACAAATATATCCTTTCTTAGGTAAGGAGGCCAAAATTATACACAAAACTCCAGGTGTGGTTTCACCCAAGTCTTAAATAATTGTAGCAAGATATCTTTATTCTTGACGAGAAACAATAAAAAATATGCCCCTATTTACAAACCAGCTGAAGAGGAGAAATCCAGACCATCTCATTCTACTGTATGGTTGGCATCATCCACCATTTCCCACAGATTTCTGAGACTTAATTTGCAGAATGATGATAGATTAAAGGAACTAAGGCAAAAGATGAAGGGAAAAGTACAAAGCTGATTACTCACTGAAGATTGACAAATCTATTGGTTAAGGAAATAAACCAAGTTAGATAAAAGCAGTTGAGGTATAGATCAGGCAAAAACTAATTAAATAGGGAAGTGGTCCTGAGCAGCTGAATGACTGATTCTTGTAGGAACACTTCAAGATAAAATGCTATTTTGGGGGAATGCATCTGTACCACAAAATTGATTTAGATGAAACAAGATGAAGAATTAGCACCCCTTTCAGCAAGAAATATTTAAACATGAATGACAGTGTAAAATTGACTAATATACCTGATGTGGGGTGCCATACGCACATCAATTTCTATTTAACATTAAAAATACACCAGCTTTGAAAAAGTAAAAAATACCACACCTTAATCACCTTTCAAAAACTCAACAGCTTTGGGAGGATATGATTACCACAGATTACAAGCACTGATTAATCAGTTCAACAGCAATGTCTCAGTAAGCTAAATCATTCATGTTGCACAAATTTTATGTACATGCAGTCAAAAATGAAATGCACAGGAGCAACCACTGACCTTGCCCTGATAAACTCTACAACTGCAAAATCTGAGAGGTGACCAGATCGAGATATTTAAAGTTATGAACAGGTTTGAAAATGTAGACATGGAGATGCTCCTTTAACTTATCAAAAAGGCCAATATTAGGACCATAAATGCAAGACATCAATAATAAATCCAGGAAATTCTTAACATAGAGACCAATGAGAATATGAAATATGAAATTCATTATGACATGAAATAGTTCAACTGAATAAGACAGATGCACTTACAGGGAAGCCAGCTGAGTGCACTAAGGATAAAAATAGGAAGTGCATTCTTAGATGCTGCAATGAATGGATGAAAGGAAACTCAAGAGGAATAACCACCAGCTTAGATCTGATGGGCCTATTTCTGCGTTGTCAATTCTTAAATCGGGCCATGTGCTGGGCAAGACCAGGTAACATCAGTGAGTTCAATTAAACATTGCATATTGAAGTGAGTTGGTTTATATGAGACACTTGTCTATGCTATAATGTGTCAACTTTTCTCATTCTATGGATCTCTTCTACTATTATATCATGGGAAACAGTATTTATGAAGCTTCCAATCTTTCCAGTTAAGAAATGTAAATTGCATGTAGGCCTTTATTGGCAGAAGGTTGGTGTTAGAAACAAGGAAGTATTATTACAATTGGGCAGGGTACTGGTGAGGCCATAGTTTCGCTCCTATTATTTAAAAAATGATATACCAGCATTGGAGGCAGTTCAAAACAGATTCAGCAAGCCGATTCCTGGAATGAGAGGGTTGTCCCATTATAAGCAGCTAAATAAATTAGTTACGTACTTTTTGGTTTAGAAGAAAGAGGGGTCACATGCAAGATCCTTAGAGGGTATTGCAGGGTGTAAGAAAATCTCAATTGAGGGAATATAGTTACAAGATTAGGAGGTGACCATTTAAAACAACTTCTCACAAAGAGTGGTGAATCTTTGGAATTTTATACCCCAGAGGGTTGTGGAGACTTGATCATTCAGGTGTTAAGGAGGAACTAGAGATTTGTTTTTAAGATCAGAGAATTGAAGACTATAAGAAACTGGCACAAAAGAAATTAGGCCTGGGGCAGGTCAATCATAATCATATTGAATGGAAGGGCAGGCTTGAGGCACCATATGGCCTATTCCTGCTCATAATCTTTAGTCTTCTTAATCTTCAACTACCTTTGTAAGAGTGATATCCCATGACAAGAAAACTATTTTCTCCTTACATACAGCAAGTCTACCAGTACCATAACCAGTAATCCTACAATTCAGTGTGCAGACATCTGGATTAATTTGCCCACTGCCAAATTTATTTCCCTTGTGCCTCAAGAAATAAATAAATCCAGGAGCAAGTGCATAGAACAAAGCGCATAGAACAGTACGGCACAGGAACAGCCCTTCAGCCCAAGAGATGTGCCAAACTAATTAAGCTAGTGACACCTAATCCCTTCTGCCTGCGCATGGTCCATATTCCTCCATTCTCTGCATATTCATGTGCCTACCCAAGGGCCTCTTAAACACCTCTATTATATGTACCTCCATAACGTCCCTGACAACACATTCCAGGCACCCACCACTCTAAAAAAAACTTGCCCCTCTCACTTTAAAATGCCTGCCCTCTAATACTAGATGCACTCCAAAAGTTTTCAGAATGGAATCCAATCCTATTTCCGAATTGGAGACTACAGTCAGAAGTAGAAACCCTTGCTCTTCCCCAGCATTCCCCGTTAGTCTCTACCTCATAGCCATCTATTATCCAGAATCTCAAATGCTAATTATAATGCCCTTTCAACCAGTCACAGAAGGATCAACTGGCTGTGTAGGTCCAGAATCAAACCTAATTTCTAACACCAAATTGCTTTTAACCAGTGAGAAAGGGGATTAGACCGTCCCCTTTAATTGAAATCCTGCCATCCCTCATTCAAACATCATAAATCTCTTCCACAGAACAATGTGGTACTGTAACAGAACAAACTCCCACTACATCTGCTTCACTGCCTTGTTATTTGAGTCATGTGAAATAAAATCACTGATCATTAATGCAAAAGGCGAAAATTGAATATTTTCTGCTGAGAAACACTGAAGGTTGGTATGGTGCAGTGTGCATTTCTCTCAATGCCTACAAGCAGGAGCTTGACCCACTCAGCTGCAGAGATTACAAATAAAACTGAGAACATGCAATTTCCGGAAATGGTTTCATTCAACCAAGAGATTTGGGGGAAAATTTCCTCCGGTGTACCTGCATATTTTGTCTCTTCCTAAAGTAGTGTTTAGGAATAATGGATCAGCTGACCTTTTGTTTTGCCCATCAGTTTCATGCAAAAATGACATGGTAGCTATATAGTGTGGCATGAATATTTTTAGACTGGTCAACAAAACAAAAGGGAAATGGAAAATGATTTCAGATCACCCAGTAGAGAATATAGCCCCAAGCTAACCCTGCCAGGACATGCACTCTCTGAGCTAGCTTGTCAATTTGCACTGGAGGCACATAGCACTGGGTTGAGACTCCATAGAACTCTTATCAGAATTGGAAGAGTTTTACACCCAGAACACTCAACAGCTGCAAAAAGATGTTTGGCAGGTGAATTTTGGGTTCAGCTAAAGAATCAAAAAGCTATAAAGTAATATTTAAAGCCTCATCTCCTTTTTCATTGCCCAACACAGTAAACATCATTAAAGTGGCTCTATCTTTGAAAATTAGCATATCTTCCAAACTAAACACTCAGGGTTTAGAAGTCTGGGCCACATTCAGAGTTACAAATTTATAATCAGAGCTCCAACAATAAACTAATGGAAAGGTCAATTTATTGGTACCACACTGTGCAGAACAGAAGGTTCCAAGATTTTATTCCTGATCTGTGCTGTGTTAGCCTTTCCATTAAAACATAATGCTAAATTAGGCCGTGATGTAACTGGCCTATGGAGGAGGAATACAGGCTCTCTCACCTTTTGTACTAAACAACACCCAAGTCGGCACATAGGTTCAATGTTGCCCCTATTTTCAAACAGCTGACTGATCCCATCTTTGTTCATTTATGCAGAACAGTCTCCAGAAAGAATCTGTCCAATGGAACCAAGGCAGTTAAAAAGTGGTAACATGTACAAAACATGACCCTGAAAATAGTGACAATCCAAATGATACTTCAAAGAATTGGACATACTGATCCATTATAGAGGCAGTCTGCCATCTGTAATAAGACCAAGTGTCACTTTACAATGATCTTGGGTGCAATGAACTAACAAATGGATTAAAGCACAGTGACATGCTAATCCCTGTGTAACCAGCCTAATGCTACTCTATAAACCAGAACCACATTCAATATGAACAATTGCTATGCAGTGGTTTCACCCAGTATCTCATCATTTTGTAACTAGACGCCATTAACAAAACTGGTGTCCCTGAAAGCTGTCTCCAAACAATATATTCTAGGTAGTTTTGCTCTGATGTAATCCTATCCAGAAGAACCTCAATACCCTGACACAAACCTATGTCCCTCAACTCTTGCCCTCTCCCAACAAGTACATCTGCTCCGACCAATAGTTGTGTGCCTTGGAAAGTAATTCTGATCCAGTCACTCCCTGCTATTCAAACTTCAAGACACCATACAGCTTGATACACCACTTATAAAATACTTCCTTACTCATTACACAGGATCTCATCTTACACTGCTGTACCCTATGGCCTGACCCATTTCCCCCTCTGGCACCCCACATCACATGACTGCCACCCCCACTTTACCTTGCTCGTCATACCACTGCTGTGCAGCACCCCCCTGCCTCACTTCCAATCCTTAGACCCACAATACCCTGATCCACCCCCCCCCCCCAACACACACACAATTCCACTGGTGTTCCCCACTGCATAACCCCACTTCACAAATGACATATCCCAGCTCTGCCCAACCATCTCAATCCTTAAACCCAAATGGCAAACACTCCTCCTCAGGCTCCCAATGATATGCTAGTTTCAAACAGCATGAAAACTTAAAATCCCAATCATAAGGGGCAAGGTATTAATGAAAACTCTTGGGACTCAAGGCAGACAAATGGCTAGGTCCCAATGGCTTGCACCCAAGTGTATTAACGGAAGTGGCTGCAGAGATAGTGGACCCCTTGGTACAAGTTTTCCAAAGTTCACTGAATTTTGGGAGGGGACTAACAGATTGGAAAAGCATCTTGATCAAAGAAGTCACAAGATGGAGGAAGGTATGTGGTAGGAAATTATAGGCCAACTAGTTTAACATATATTGTTGGCAAGATGCTGGAGTTAATAATAAAGGAGGAAATAACTAATCATTTAGGAAAGCTTAACAGAATCAAACCAAGTACATTTCCCACTCCCCCCCCACCCGCCCCGAGTTCTATGAGGTTATAATAAGCAGAGTAGCTAGATGGGAACCTGTAGATGTGTTGTGTTTGGACTTCCAAAAGGCATTTGACAAAGTTCCACATAAAAGACTGGAGCATAAGAGCTCATGGTTTTGGAGGAAATGTGTTAGCATGGTGTGAAAATTGTTCATCACGTAGACAATAGAATTGGAAATAAATGGGTCTTTTTCAGGTTGTAGTGAAATGATGAAATGCCCTATGAGTCTGTTTGAGGTCCTCAATTATATATTAATTATTTGGAGAGGGGATGCAAGTTATCTAAGCTTGCCAATGACACAAGAATAGTGGGAGTGCATGTTGCAATGAGGATAATTGGACTCTGCAACAGGATATAGATAGGATGAATGAGTGGGTGAAAACCTAGCAAATGGAGTTTAATGTGGGAAAATATGAGGTCATGCACTTCAGTAACAGGAAAATCTAAATGGAAAGAGACTGAAAATTAGTGAAGTGCAGGGGAATCTAGGTGTTCTTCTGCATGAATCACAAAAAGGTGGAAGGCGGATGCAGCAAGTAGTTAAAACTGTAAGACCATAAGATATAGGAGCAGAATTATGCCATTCGGCCTGTCGAATCTGCTCCACCATTCGATCATGACTGATTTATTATTCCCTCTCAACTGGCCTCCACAGCCATCTGTAGCAATGAATTCCAGATTCACCACCCTTTAGCTAAAGAAATTCCCCCTTATCTCTGTTCTAAAAGGACATCCTTTTGTTCTAAGGCTGTGCCCACTGGTCCTAGACTCTCCCACTACTGGAAACATCATCTCCATGTCCACTCTATCCAGGCCTTTCAATATTTGGTAGGTTTCAATGAGATCCCTCTCATCCCTCTAAATTCCAGTGAATACAGGCTCAGGGCCATCAAATCCCTTCATCCCCAGGATCATGCTTGTAAACCTTCTCTGGACCCTCTCCAACACCAGCACACCCTTCCTCAGATATGGGGCCCAAAACTGCTCACAATACTCCAAATGTGATCTGACCAATGCCTTATAATGCCTTAGCATTATGTCCTTGCTTTTATATTCTGGTCCTCTCAAAATGAATGTTAACATAGCATTTGCCTTCCTTACTAACTCAGCCTGCAAGTTAACCTTTAGGGAATCTCACACTAAGGCTCCAAGTCCCTTTGCACGTCCGATTTCTGAATTCTCTCCCCATTTAGAAAATAGTCTACGCCTTTCTTCCTTCTACCAAAGTGCATGACCATACACTTCTTACGCTGAATTCCATCTGCCACTTCTTTGCCCATTCTCCCAACCTATCCAAGTTCTTCTGCAGACTCCCTGCTTCCTCAACACTACCTGCCCCTCCCCCTATCTTCGTATCATCTGTAAACATAGCCACAAAGTCATCAATTCTGTCATCCAGATCATTAACATATAATATGAAAACTAATGGAAACAACACTGACCAGAAAAGGCCCCCTTTACTCCCACTCCAAAAAAAAGAGCAGATGGGATATTGGCTTTTATTGCAAAGAAGATGAAATTTAAAAACTGGGAAGTATTATTACAAATGGTACAGGATATTGGTGAGGCACATTTGTAGTATTGTGCAGTTTTGGTCTCCTAACCTAAAAAAGGATAATAGCAGAATTGGAAGCAGTCCAAAAGAGATTCAGTAAGTTGATTCCTGACACAAGTTGGCCCATCACGAGCAGATGAACTTAGATCTTTGGAGTTTAGAAGAATGAAAGGTGATCTTACTGAAACATATAAGATCCTAAGGGGATATGACAAGGTAGATGTTGAGATGGTTTCATTAGTGGAAGAGTTCGATCAAGGAAACAGTTACAAGGAGCCAGTCATTTAAAGGTGAGATACGTAGAAACTTCTTCTCAGAGGGGGTTGTGAATTTCTGGAAGTCTCTACCATAGAGAGTTGTGGAGGCTAGATCATTATAAGTGTAAGGTAGACAAGTAGTTGAAAGATCGCGGATCGAGGGATCTGGCACAGAGGAGGAGTTGATCAGCTATGATCATGTTGAACGGCGGGGCAGACTTCAGGGGCCAAATACACTACTGCTGCTATTTTCTTGCGTTCTGAATGACCTGTCCAACCACCCAACCCATATCACATTACCGACCCAACCACCCCTCCCCGTACACCCCAACGGCCTGGCCGACCACCCCTCTCCGCGCACACTAGTGGCCTGCCCCAATAGCCCTCCCTGTAAACCCCACTCCCGATCCCTATTATACCCCGAGCACTGCCCCATACCCCACCCCCCGCCTCCCCGGCTGCGCCGAAGGATCTCCCCCCCCGCTTTGTTCCCGATCACCAACAAGCACGGCAGGGCCCCAGTGCACAGTGACCGCGGGCTGTGGGAGTGCTGGCCGCAGCCTGCGGCCTGTGCCGGCGCTGCCCGCCTCAGCCCAGCGCCTGGAGCCGGCGAGGCCCGGGGGCGCCGCTGCCTCCCACCGCCGGTGCCACCACACGCCCTCGCCGGGACTCCCACTCACCATCAGCTCGATGGTTTTATCCTCGATGACTGAGTCCGCCTCCATCCCGATCAGTAACTGAGGTGAATTTAATGGGATCAGACCTCAGCCCGTCCGCCTTCCGCTCCAACCCGATCCAAACCGATCGGCTAACTCCCAGCGTCTGACACAATCACGCTGACGTAGAACGCCCGTTCTTTATAGCGTCAGCCGCGTCTGACGTCACGCGTTCTGTGGGTGCCGCCTGGCTGTCGGGCTGCGGCCGGCCTTCTTTGAGGTGAGTTGTCGTCTGCTCAGGCGGGACCAGGCTGATTCCTCCACTGTGGGGGTTCGGATACGGACGGTGGGGCAGGAGGCGTGGGCCAATCCTGCCGCCCTGCCATGACTCCCAATGAAGGGTGTGCAGCTATTTTTATCCCCCAGAGCCCTTGAGGAACATCCTTGAAGTGCGTCCCTGGTGATCTGTGGCCACGGTGGAGCTCGGAGCAGAGGACCTGCCTCAGCAGTCTGGTGTCGGGCATGCAAGCAAATGTGGCCCGCCCTTTAGCAACTAACTGACGGAAGCCTCGCCCGGACCCTAGGACAGGGTGCTGACATTGTCCTGATTTTGGAGGATTTCGCACAGGTTGTGTTGGTGATACGCCACCACTGCTTTGAGGTGCCTTTTGTAGGTGGGTCCATCCTCCCCAGCATAAGGGAGAGCAAGGGTTTTGGTGAACCAGTTAATGATGGCTTGTAGTTTGGGATCTGCGTGTGCCTATACATAAGCGACATCTGAATATTACAGCTCAATTACTGAGGGTGATTCAGCAGTAGTGGTGATAGGCTGAACAGTTTCCTCTCCAGCCTCTAGATTAGCTCCAGTCCAGGGGATGCTTTTTGAATATGAGACGCAATGAGGTAAGAAAGATTGAGGAGATGTCTTCATCAGCATGGATGAGTTGGTCGAAAGGTCTTGTTCCCGTGCTGTATAACTCTACGACTCTAAGAGGATTGGGGTGATGACTTAGCCTTGCTTGGGATCTGTTGGCATTGAGATTGGGTCTGTGGTGGACTCACTAGTTAGAATCATGGTTTGCACGTCACAATGTTGCAAATGTAGAATGGGGATGAATTTATGAGGGAAACCAAATTTGAGAAATAATCACAATCCCTTGTGATTGACAAATTCAAAGGTTTTTGTGAGGTCTTTAGAGGCCATAATATGTTACCTACATTTCTCTTGGAGTTGTCCTGTAGAGAAGATTATGTCCATTGTACCTCTGGATGTATGGATTCAGCATCACAGTCCAAGGATTCTTAACTCTTAAGTCACTGAAAGCAGGTGGTTGAAAGGGACCCTTGCAATTACTTTCCCAGTGGCAGAGAGCAGGGTGACTGCTCTGTAGTTACTGCAATCAGATTAATCTTTTTTTTGAAGATGGTCACAATAACAGTGTAGGATATCATTTGCTCCAGAGATCTTGTTGCTTTTCACTTGACATACAGCCTTTTTAACCCCCTCTTCAGTTTAGGGTACCTGCAAGACCCAACACAGTGTTGTGTGATAGTGTGTTGGAATGGATTCAAGGACACTCACATCCAGGATAGTCTTGATTGAGGAGCTCTTCAAGTTCTGCTAAAGGGTCTTCGACCTGTTTCTCTTTCCACAGATGCTGCCTGATGTTTCCAGCATTTTCTGTTTTTAGAGTCCTTCAAATTGTTCCTTTCTTTTGGCACTGACCCTCTATCCTGGCTAAGCTCTACTCCATTCCTGGCTTTGTGGGGGTGTTTGGTCTTTGCAGCACAGGGAGTTGCAGGTTCTCCTACAGTCTTTCCATCTGTGCTTCCTCATCAGCAAAATAATGGTCCTCTGCCAATCTGTGTTCTGTCAAGCCAACATCTGAATGCAAGTTTGCCCAAATGAATCTCAGGCTGATCAACATCAGAGAATCAAGTTCTGACATGGTGGATTTGGAGCAACATCAAGAAACAAGTAGTTGCAGGTACACAGCAAGGGATAAGTTGCTGCAACTGCATTGCAGACCGATCAATATCTGGAAGGCAGTTTCCTGGAGAGTCCATATTGGAGCTCATCTAAAACTCTGCTGCCTAATTCACACCACTTGTGTAACAATCTTCTGTGTAGTGATTAACATTAGCTTCAGGTTGACAATATTTCAATTTTAAATTTTTTTATCTTTTTTCAAGTCTATTGCCTCATCGTTTGCAACTCATTCCAGCCCTACCACCAAGATATCTACACCCCTCCCATGCTCACTTCTTATACAAACCTGATTTTAATTGCTTCAACTTTGGCAACAATACTTCCAGTTACCTCGGTCCTAGCTCTGGAAAATCTTCCCTAAACCTTTGTGCTTCTGTACATTTCTCTCGATAAGATTCATTAAACTTGATCAAACCTTTGGCGAACTTATAGTTTGGTGTGAACATATCTTATGGCTTTGTGTAAATTTTCTTCCTGTGAAGCACCTGGAGATGTTTTATTAATGCAAGTTGTTGTTGAAATGCACTGTGGCAGTTCAACATGTCAATGGGAAATTTCTGAAGACATACTGCAAGTAGGTTGGAGTAAATGAGTATAGAAACTCATTTACTCCAACCAGCTCAACTACTTGATGGGGAAATCATCTAAATGTGAACTACATCTGAGAGCAAAACCAGCAGGAAATGCACTGCAAACAGAATAGCAGATAAACCTATTTCCAAGAAGATACAGTATAACCTTCTACTTTGGATGCTCACATGGTTTCCCCATCTTCGACACCAGGGCCAACAGTGACCAAACACACAACTGGACTATTCACACACATACTGTGGTGAAAGCAGGTTGGAGAATACATAGCAAAAAAACAAGCTGCTGGGGGAACTCAGCAGGTCAGGCACCATCTGTGTAGGCAAATAGATAGTAAACATTTCGGATCAAGACCCTGCATCAGGACTGAGATAAAGGAGAGTGGCCAGTATAAAGAGGTACAAGTGGTGGGTACAATAGAATATTTGCCTGGATGAATGTAACTTCAGCAACACTCAGAAGTTCAACATTAGTGGCACTTCATCCACCATTCTTAACATTCATTCCCTCCATCACCTTAGCTGCAGTTTATATCCTCTACAAAATGCACTGCCAAGGCTACTGCAGTTGCAGCTTCCAAACGCAAGACCTCTCCAACCAAGAACAAAGGCAGCAGACACCAAGGAAAATCATCAACTGCAGGCTCCCCTCCAAGTCACACACCATCCTCACTTGAAAATGTGTTGCTGTTCCTTCATGATCACTGGGTCTAAATCCTGGCACTCCCTACCCCAACAGCATTACGTTCACCAGGTGGATTGCAGGATTTCAAACAGGCAGCTCACCACCACTTTATCAAGAGCAGTTAGGCATTGGCACTAAATATTGGCCTTACCAGTGATGCCCACATCATGTAAATAAATTTTTTAAAAACTCCTATTTTTGCTAAGCTCTTGTAGCTTTTCATGGCTCAACATATTTATTTTGCCATCTTAGTGCACATTTTTATATCTCTCCATGCTTTAGTCCTATCACGTCCCTGCAGTTTATCCCCTCGTTGAATTATATGTCCACTCTTAATCATTGCCGACTCAACTATAACTTTCATTTACAAAACACCTTTAAAGTAGTAGGACCTCCTAATATGAACATAGAACATTACAGCACAGTACAGGCCCTTCGGCCCACAATGTTGTGCCAACATTTTATCCTGCTCTCAGATCTATCTAACCCTTCCCTCCCACATAGCCCTCCATTTCTCTATCATTCATGTCTCTAGAGTCTCTCAAATGTCCCTAATGTATCTGCCCCCACAACCTCTGCCGGCAGTGCGTTCCACACACCTACCGCTCTCTGTGTAAAAAAAACTTACCCCTGACATCCCCCTTCTTCCTCCAATCGCCTTAAAATTATGTCCCCTCGTGTTAGAGTGTTATCAAATTTAAAAAATAGGCACAGCCGCACAACATATCAGGGCAAATTACCAAAAGCTTGATCAAAGAAGTAGATTTTAAGGAGATTTTTAATGAAAGAGAGATAGAAGGATGGAGAGATCTTGAAAAGAAATTCCAGAGCTTGGAGCCTTAGTAACTGAAGGCACAGCCACCAATAGTAGCCAGAATTCTCAAGAAGTCAGAGATGGAAAATATCTCAAAGGGTTGTAGGACTGACAATTTCAGAAAGAGGAAGGAAAGAGATAATAGAGGGATTGGAAAACAAAGATGAGAAATGAAATTGAATAGTTGATTTACTGGAAGACAGTGTAGATGACAAGCAAAGAATAATGGATAATTGGCTAGGGCAAAGCTAGCAGAGTTGTAGATGCCCTTGGGTTTAAAGACAGTCAGACGACAGAAGTCAGTCAGGACTGTGATGCAATAATAAATACATCAATGTGCCCTACAACAGCTGATGAAATGACTCAAGGAAAAATGTTTTTATGGAGATAGATATTGATGGTTCTCCAGATGTTTGACTTTGAGCTCCAGATCGCAAATTAAAGTCAAATATAACATCATAATACAAATTTAGTGGTTCCACCTTATGCAATGCCAGTGAAAGGGATAGGGTCAGTGGCTGGAGTTGAGTTTGTGACGTGGACCGAAAATACTGTTTTCCATTGTCCCAATTAAATATTGATATTAAACATAATTGGCCCTTTCTCTAAATTTCTTCCATCTTTTTCTCAAGATCAGCTGTTGTATTTACAGCACAGAATCAGGTTCACATACCCACCCCCCCCCCCACACACACACTCAATTTACATCATCACACACTTATTTGTCTCACTTCCCCTGAAGTGCATTTATGCTGTTCTTCCCAAGCACTTCATGTGATGGTGCTCTACATTTTTAAACCAACTGAGCAGCTAAGTGTTTTTCCTAAAATCATTATTAGTTTCATTAAATTTGTGACCTTTTTTTAATACACTCCTGTAAATGGAAACATCATCTCTAAATCTAAACACACAAACACTCTCATAAGTTTACATTTCAGGTCATGTATCAGTCAGCACTGTATTAGAGAAAAGAATTCAGACTTTCCAATAGTTATACTCTGTATTTCTACCGTCATCCTTATTATACTTTTCTGAGGTGCTTCCATATCCTTTTTGTCATATTGAAATGCGTACGATGTTATCCAACCAAAGTTTTCTATAACATTTGCATTTTAAAATGTAATCCCTCTAGAAATGGACCATAATACTTGGTTTGCATTTTAATGACTGTTGTATCCTCTGTTGCTACATTTAATAAAGTGTGGAAATGTCCTCTTTTTGTTGCTATTGCCTATAAATCCTAATATTTCAAGTCATAAGTGGCCTCCTTATTTCTCCCACCAACTGCTGCACCTCTTATCCTGTGAGTTTGTAAACATCTTGTATTTCTTTACAGTCATCTTTGGTATTAACTACAGCTCCTCATTTATATACATACATCACTACATTTCTTTTTTGGAAGCTTTGTGTAAATCCGTATATTATGTATGAAGTTAAACTCAAAAATTTTGAGTACCTCCTTCAAAAAATTCGATGCTGTTAGTTGAACAATGCCTTCCATTTTGAAATCTTTGGCAACTTTTCTTTATTGTGTTTTTGTATTTTTCTGATCATACCTTTGAATGAAGATTTCATTATATTTCCAACCAAAACCCAATATGTTAGACTAGCTGTGTTCATCAGATTAGATTATCCAATCAAATCAGATGTTTATTGTCATATACACTAGGATGTAATAAAATTCTTTGCTCACGTGAAGCTCACAGATTAAAGTGTACACATAGTAATAATACAACAATAAATATAGCGATGAGTACAAAACAACAGACTGGGGCAAAGATAGTAGTACAATCTGAAGTAGTGAAAAAAGAAATGCTAAAGAAACAATAATGGAGTAATCAAGAGAGGTGGAATTAAGAATCTGAGAAGATGGCAGGATCCTCGGGAAGGGGATATGAAGAAGGTGATTGGTTCAGAAGTGTGATAGCAGTGAGGAAGAAGTTGTTCTTGAATCTGGTCGTCTGCACTTTCAAGCTCCTGTATCTTCTCCCAGAAGGTAGAAAGGAGAAAAGGTAATGGCCAGGGTGGCAGGCATCCTTGACAATACTATTAGCCTTCCTGAAGCAACACATTGTGAAGCCGGACTGGATTGAAGGAAGTGACGAGCCTGTGATGGACTGGACAGTCTTTACCACTCTCTGCAGGTTCCATCAGTCCAAGCAGAGCAGTTACCATACCAAGCTGAGATGCATGCTGTCAGGATATGTTCTGTAGCACATTTGTAGAAGTTTGAGAGAATCCACGTGGACAAGCCAAATTTTTTCTGACACCTAAGAAAGTAAATACACTGATGCGCTTTCTTCATCATTGCATTAGTAGGGAGGGACCAGGTGGTATGGATGTCTAGGAACTTGAATCTGTCAACCATTGTACAGCAACTCCATTGATGAGGTTTAGGGTTATTCATCCCTTTTCTTAAATCCCACCCAGGTCTGATTGGAAGTGCAGGAGCATTCACCCTATCAGAGCCTAATCAGATTAAGGTAATTATTTTTCAGATACAATCTCTCTACCTTATCCACTGATTTGTTATCCACGTACTCACGAGTTCAGCTGTGTACTACCAAGAATGGCAGTAAAGATCAAGCTTGTAGTGTCTGTTAGGGGGACTTCTGCCTGAGGCTTCCTGGGAAACATAACCATGCTTCCAGTCTCTTTCCTAATTAGGATGGGACCTGATTATGTGGAGTGGGAGTCAGGTTGAGCTCAGAGTGACAGGTGCAATACCTGAATATGTCCCCGATCTCATTGGCTTCAGACAGAGCAACAGTATAGCTCCATAGAGCAGCAGCAATTTGTCACCGGTATAAATTGAACCTGTGGGATTTGGGAGGCCTCTAATTTACAGAGATCATTCGGATGAAGGTTGCTTTGGAGATGAGGGAGAATCTCAGTAAGGCATCTCCCTCCCACCACCTCCAAAATACGTTTAAATTTTCCAGAACCGTGATTTAGGTAAACAAGAAGGCCACTCACTTTGATGTTTTTACATAGGAGAGGATCTTAGTGGTATTCATGTTATCGTTCTCCACAGCTACTCCGTGCCTCTATCCCTTGCAGATCACAAGGGCAGAGAGCAGTTATAGACTGGTAGGTGTTAGTGTTCAGAGGAGTCTTGGGGTTCTTGTAAACAAATGGTTGAAAGGTAATATGCAGGTACTCCAAGCAATTAGGAAAGCAAATGATATGTTAAAGAATACAAAAGTAGGGACTTCCAGTTACTCAGATCCCTGGTGAAACCACATCTGGAATATTGTGTACATGCCTCGTGTCCCTTCCTATGAGAGGATATAACTGCAATACTAGGAGTGTATCAGTGGTTCACCAGATTGATTACTGAGATGATGGATTTGTCATGTGAGGAGAAATTAAGCAGACCGGGCATATGTTCTCTTAAGTTTAGAAGAATTAGAGGTAAACTCATTGAAACTTACAAAATTTTTATAGGGCTTTACTTAGATGTGAATGTCAAGAAGTAAGATGCAGACACTTGCAGATAAAACAAAAATTGATGGTGTTGTGGATAGCAAGGAAAGTTGTTTAAGGCTACAGCATGATATAGATCAATTTTCAGCTGGAAAATTGGGCAGAGCAATGGCAAATAGAATTTAATCGTAACAAATGCAAGGCGATACATTTTGGAAGGCAAACGAGGATGGTGGAAGGGCCCTAGGTAATGTTGATAAACAGAGGGACCTTGAGGTACAAATCCATAGACCCCTGTAAGTGGCAGCACAGGTGGATAAGGTGGTAAATAAAGCACATGCGATGCTGCCTTCATTGAATATAAGAGTTGGGACATCATGTTACAGCTTTATAAAACATTGGTTCGGTCACATGTGGAGTGTTGTGTGCAGTTCTGGTCGCCACACCATAGGACAAACATGATTATGTTGGAGAGAGTGTCGAGGAGAATCATCAGTATGTTGCCTGATTGGACCATGATGGTTAGAAAGGACAGACTGAATAGACTGAGTTTGTTTTTCCTAGAGTGGAGGAGACTGAGGGATGACTGATAGAGGTATATAAAATGATGAGGGGGATAAACAGGGTTGATAGTAAAAAATCTTTTTCTCATAGTGTGAGTGTCAAAGTCAAGAACCCATAGGTTTAAGGTAAGAGATGGAAGGTTTGGAAGAATCTGAGGGGGATTTTTTTCACACACAGGTTGGTTGGAGTCTGGAATGTACCACCTGATGAGGTGATGGAGGCAGATACTCTCCTTATGTTTGAGAAACATCTAGACAAGTACTTGAATCGCTAAGACATAGAAGCAAACAGGTCTAATGTGGATAAATAGGATTAGTAGGTAGGTACAATGGCACCCTGGATATGGTTGGCTGAAGGGCCTGTTTCTGTCTCTAATGACTCTAAATTCAGATGCAGAAATTACTGTTTCCCTGGCTGGTGTGTCTGGAACCAGGAATCACAATCTCAAAGTAATTAATAAGCCACTCAGAAAAGAAATGGAAAGAAATTTCTTCACCCAGTGGGGTAGTGAATCTTTGAAAGATGGCAGAGGTAGAGAAAACTAGAGGACATAGTTTTATAGTAAGGAGGAAGAGATTTAGGAGGGATATGAGGGGGACCTTCTTCACCCAAAGATTGGTAACTACCTGGAATGCACTGCCTGAGATAGTGGTTGAAGCTGGGCCACTGACAGCATTTAAGAAGTGTTGAGAGAAGCCCTTCAGTCGCTTAGGAGTAAGAGGCTATTGGTCAAGTGCTGGGAAATGGGATTGATACAGAAGGGTGCCCATTGGTCATGGTGGACAAGTTGGGCTGAATGGCCTTTATTGAAACTATATGATAGTATATGACTATGACCATGATGTGCATGCTGAACTTCCATTCCCAATGCCTTTGATCTTGTAATTTTCAAGAAATTAGAAGACATATTCATCTTAATTTAGTAACTTTGCCACCAAGAATAGCTTCTATATTGATTTCAGAGCCTGGCCATGGGACCCTGACTCTCAGAATCTGTATATAGTTCAATAGTTCAACTGTTCTTGACATTTCTTTTGCATTTAACCTCTGCATACAAACCAATTTACCAATTAAAATCACAAGGGACATATATAGTGTAAATGCACACAGCCTTTTCCCAAGGGTTGTGGAATCAAGAAGTAGAAGACAAGGTGAGAGGGGAGAAATTTAATAGGAACCCGAGGGGCAACCTTTTCATCCAGAGGGTGGTCAGTATATGGAATGAACTGCTGGAGGAAGTGATTAAGGCAGGTACATTAACAACATTTAAAAGACACTTGCTCAGGTACATGTATGAGAAAAGTTTAGAGGGATATGGGTCAAATGCAGGCAAATGGGACAAGCTGAGATGGGAATCTTGGTTGGCATGGACCAGTTGGGCCGAAGGGCCTGTTTCTGTGCTGCATGACTCTATATGTACTCTATGTTGCAAATGCATCAGCCTTATCTCTAGCACATCTGCTTGGCCCACTTGTTGAGGATGTAGATGTTCTTGGAGTCTTCAACTCCTGTTAGCTCTTTTAACTGTTTATTTTCATTCATGGTTACATGTGGCAGGATTGCAGAGCTCTGATTCGATCTTACTCTTTGTATGTTGCATGTGATGATTTCCACTTGGTGGAAGTAGAAGTTATGAGTGCTATTGGACTGTGAAAACCATAGCAACAGCCATATCCATTCTCCCTTCCAAAGGGATCAAATCAAGAGTGGCGATATTTTTTGCAGTGGAAAGAATTTCTTATTTCCCGTTACAATATAGTTCTTTTCCTAATCTGTTAACAATGATCTTAACTATCATTGGTCTTTCTTGGTATAATAGAGGAGATGCATTTTTACAGCTTCTTTCTCAATGTGCAAATATCACAAAGTACTTTTCAGTGAAAAGTATTTTGGAAGTATAATAAACTTTAGAAACATAGACACAATAGAAAATAGGTGCAGGAGTAGGCCATTTGGCTCCCTGAGGCTACTCCACCATTCAATAAGATTATGGCTGATCATCCAAATTAAATACCCTATCCTTGCTTTCTTGCCATATCCTTGAATCTTTACCTTCAAGAACCATATTTAATTCTTTCTTAAATATGATTAATGAGTTGGTGTCAACTATTTCTGTGGTAAAGAATTCAACAGGACCACCACTCTCTGGATGAAGAAACTTCTCAGTTTAGTCCTACATGGCTTAGTCCTTAACCTTAGGCTGTAATCCCTTGTCCTGGATTCCCCAGTTATTGGAAACATACTTCCTGTATCTAGTCTGTCCAGACCTGTTAGAACTTTGTATTTTTCTATGAGATCCCCTCTCATTCTTCTAAGTCCTAATTGTCCTAATCTCTCCTCATACATCAGTCCTGCCATCCCAGGAATCAGCCTGTTGAACCTTCGCTGCAACTCCTTCCATTAGCAAGAACACTGTTCCTCAGATAAGGAGATCAAACAGCACACCACATTCAAGGTCTCACCAAGGGCTTGTATAATTGCAACAAGACATTCTATCTCCTGTACTCAAATCCTCTAACTATGAAGGCCAACATACCATTTGCCTTCTCAATCACTTGCTGCGCACACATGCTTACTTTCATCAACCGGTGAACAAGGATACTCAGGTCTCTTTGCAGCTCCCCTTAATCTGCCTTCCTATTGTAAATTGGTTTATTATTTGCCACCAAAGTGGATAACCTCACATTTATCTACATTGTTATGCATCTGCCATGAAGTTGCCCTTTCACTCAACCTGTCCAAATCACACTGGAGCCTTTTTGTATCATCCCCACAGTTCACATTTCCACCTGGTCTTAGAACCATAGAACAATACAGCACAATACAGGCCCTTCAGCCCACCACGTTGTGCCAACCTTTAAACCATGCCTAAGACTATCTAACCCCCTCCTTCCACATATCCCTCTATTTTAAATTCCTCCATATGCTTATCTAGCAATCTCTTGAACTCGACCAACGTACCTCCCTCCACCACTACCCCAGGCAAAGCATTCCATGGACCAACCACTCTCTGAGTGAAAAACCTCACTCTGATATCTCCCTTGAACTTCCCACCCATTACTTTAAAGCCATGCCCTCTTGTATTGAGCATTGGTGCCCTGGGAAAGAGGCGCTGGCTGTCTACTCTATCTATTCCTCTTAACATTTTGTATACCTCTATCATGTCTCCCCTCATCCTCCTTCTCTCCAAAGAGTAAAGCCCTAGCTCCCTTAGTCTTTCCTCATAATCCATACTCTCCAAACCAGGCAGCATCCTGGTAAATCTCTACTGCACCCTTTGCAATACTTCCACATCCTTTCTATAATGAGGCAACCAGAACTGGACACAGTACTCCAAGTGTGGTCTAACCAGAGTTTTGTAGAGGTGTATCATTACCTCACGGCTCTTAAACTCGATCCCACGACTTATGAATGCTAACATCCCATAAGCTTTCTTAACTACCCTATCCACCTGTGAGGCAACTTTCAGTGATCTGTGGATATGAACCCCCAGATCCCTCTGCTCCTCCACACTATCCAGAACCTTGTACTCTGCCTTGGAGTTTGTCCTTCCGAAGTGTACCACCTCACACTTCTCTGGATTGAACTCCATCTGCCACTTCTCAGCCCAGCTCTGCATCCTATCAATATCCCTCTGCAATCTTCGACAGTCCTCCACACTATCCACAACACCACTGACCTTTGTGTCATCTGCAAACTTGCCAACCCACCCTTCTACCCCCTCATCCAAGTCATTAATAAATATCTTGTGTTGTTTACAGACTTGGAGATATTACATTGAATTCACTCATCTAAATCATTAATACATATTGTGGTCGTAGCACTGATCCCAGTGGTACCACATTAGTCACTTCACTTCATGTCTGCCAACCTGTTCTCCATCTATATCTTACCCCCAATCCCACATGCTCTAATTTTGCACGTGAAATCTCTTATCTGGGGGTAGTATCCAAGAATCCAGAAAATCTCCCGATATTGCCAGCTTATCAGAGTTTCACTATATTTAGATTCAGACACCTAGATCTGTAATCAACTCTCTCATTCTCTATCCTAGTGAAGAATTCTACCATGTTATTGTTGGCCTGCCCCAAGGTCCTTCCTGATTACACAATAACCAGTCTAGGATGGTTATTGTGTAATCAGGAAGTCTCCAGTTGGCTTTTCAATGTATTAGTCCAAAAAGGTACATTGAACACACTCCAGGAACTCTTCCACAGTATTATTGCTGATTTAGTTTGCCCCAATACCAATCTATATGTAGTTTAAAGTCACCCATGATTACAATAGTACCCTTATGACATGCATCTCTAATTTTCAGTTTAGTGCCATTCCCAACATGAGCAATATTGCTTGGGGGTCCACATACAACTCCCACCCATGTTTTCTGCCTCTTGCAGTATACTAGATCCATGATTAAACCAAGTGTCTGTCCTGTACCAATTTTGCAGTTCCTGTGCCAGCCATTTTAGAGTCCTTACAAGTTAACAAGTTTTGCAGGCCTGGGGTTTTCAGTCCAATTCTGAGATTTAATATTGGTTATGTCTCTGCTTATTGGCTAGAAGTAATCCAAGGACCATAACATAGACATCAACAAATCCCCGTAAACTAACGCAGTTCAAAGAATAGAGTGTGTTTTTAACAGGCTGAGTAGCTGAAAAATGATTGGTTTAGTTTGAAGCAATTCATTTAATGTTGCTTTTTGATTTTTACATGCTAGGTCATTAGTCGATGAAACAGAACCTGTTTGAGTTCCACGCTACTGAAGTTGCTGTTCCCTTCACCTGAGATTTATCTGAAATAATGATAGGAGTGTATTTTGGGAGGCCAAAATTCACATGAATAGGCAAGAGTGAAAAAGTGATTTGGAGATCAGCCAAATGCTTGACATCAAGGCTGTGTACTAAATGCTGAAATAGTGAGGGGACAAGCCAACTACACGATGTCAGAGAGGGTGGGGAGGAGTGTAGAATGGGAGGGGGTGGATGCAAATTATAGTTGGACAGTGTCCATTAAAATTGATAAGGATAACACCCCAGGTTTAAAACACTTTGAATTCTTTGATGGTGAGATCAAACATGGAATGGCACTGAATCCTGGGACAGTCTTTGAACTAAAAAGACCTTTAAATCATCACAAATAAGTTTCCAATTTACAAAAATGGACTCCCCTATGTCAACATTAGAGGGGATAAACGGACAATAGTTCCTGTTTTTTCCTCCAATTTGATCGCTGTTGTATAAATGTTTAATCCACAGACAATGAGCACAATATTTTCATCTAGGAGCCCAAGCTTTCTCAGCTGTTCATCCATAACCCAATGATAATATTCCTTACATCTGAGTCAGAATCTTGAGTCCAGAAATCCAGCCAACACTTCCTCAGTTCACTACACTATTTGTAGTGCCATCTTTAGGATGAAAAGTTCAACCCAGATCATGTCCTATTTCATAGAAAGGCATGGGTTTTCTTAAAAAAGTGTTTGGACTCTCATTTCCTCATGCCCTCTCTAAACTCATCTTGTACATTAGATCTACGCAGTCATCAAGTTTTGCTGGATCAGACGAAGAACTAGGGTAGAGGAAGTATTTAAATTAAAACTTCATATGCTATTTCTGCTGAAAGTTTGTGCTTCACCTCCAGAGGGAGTTGACTCAACCAGTTTGGAGGCAAATTAAACACGATTTAAGGTCAGAGGAACCACACTAGCCTCCAATCCCACCACAGTGAAGTACTGTAGTGATGTTCATTGTTTTAATAAATGCATAATATTTGATGAGCACATTCCTGACACTCGCAGAACCATACACCAGGAAAATGTGGTAGTCTGAAAATATCACAGAATATCTTCAACAGCTGTGCTGGTTGAAGTCCCAGAGCTTTGAAAATAGCATTTTGATTTAGCAGACTTTTGCATCTGCTTCCAAAGGCGGTAATGAAACCTCAGGTAATGGCTTGTGAAAAGGTGTTTTAAAGTATATGAGCTCACCCCTGACAAAGTCCACCGCAGCATTTAAATTTATTAAAGAGATGAGCTCAAAGAAGGTACAGTAATCTGCTGTCCAACTATTTGCAAATCCCAATGGTTCAGCATCTGGCTCACCAGTTCCCGCATTCGCTTTAAATTCACTGGGGCCCTGGTTCCAGTGATCCTTTAAAATGCATTGGGGTCCTAGTTCCAGTGCCCCCTTAAAACTCACCAGATTGCTTTACATGCATTTCCTTGAAGTTCATTTGCTTTTGTTTGCTATTGCTTCTGCTAGCTTCCCATGCTACCTTCAAACATACCAGGGCCTTGTTTCTGATACACCCTTTAAACCTCCAAGTTCACTATTCTTCTGTATAACGTCTTTAAAAAAGTGTATTACATGGAATAAAAATAATTACATGAAAAAAGTGTATTGGTAGGAACACCACCACCAGTCTGAAAAATCTGCCAGTCTGGTACCACCAAAGTCCTGAACATGCCAGATTAAGAGTTCTACTGTATGTTAACTATACTGAAAGTATCGCCACAGACTGCACCTTGTAGCAACTCAAAAGGCAGTCACATGACAAATCCTTAACAGAGTAGTATCCTTAAAGTAAAAATTACTATTCACAACTGATATTGTATATACAAAACTGCTTGCCATTTCTTTTGTAAAAAGGAAACATAAACATTCAGCATTTTTATATATTTAACTGAGTCACTGGTGCCTGTGCTCAACAATCCCTGTATAGTGCTAACGTTACACATGTTGAAAATGTTGATTCACCAGCTTTTGTTGGGGTATAATCCATCACTGGACTTAACAGTGTTGTTCCCCTTTTTTACTTAATAGAAGATTACATTCACACAGCAGGAACAATAGCACTACACACCTCGAATATATCTTCCACATCTTCGCTGTTCTCCCATGCAACTGTCCCTTGGAATGAGTGAACACAATGGATTTTATGGAGTTTCTCCAATTTTCACATAATTCCTGAACCATATACCTCCATTATCTCCCCAGGTCATTATCTTCTCAGCTTTGATCTGCTGGCAGTCTCAGTATCTGAACTCTGTCACCTATCCCAAATACTTTATTCTCAAGTATCCTGTAGCTCAGAAGCAAGAGTTCAACACCTACTTTACCTGCAAACTGACATCACAAAGCTTCAAATGGGGAAGCAAAGAGAAACCTCAAAGTAGAGTTTATTGTCATATGCACAAGTACGTATATGCAAAGGTGCAATGAAAAATGATCAGAACTGTTGAACAAACATTCTATCTGAAATTACTTTGTGAAGATCCTAACTCCTCTGTTGTGTGTTCTATGTGAGTGCAAATGTCTGTCAACTAATATTTTCACAGTAACCTACACAGAACTGCTGGACTAGTCCTGCAGGCCACTTTGATAGTTGGAGTCATGTTTTAAATGGTTGAGCTGTGACTGGCTTGGTCTACATTTTTCCAGATGCCAAGCCAATGGGTAAATCCTCTAGCCCCTTTCATATTTACTGTACCTAGGTGTTCTACTGTAACCTTTTCCAATCCTTTGTGATCACTAATAATTATCACCTCCTTACACAATCTAGATTGGTGGACAATTCATAGCATCTGCAACTACATGGTTTCATGTCTTCATGGAGACCTATGTCTAAAATCTGCCACCCATCACTCACTTTCTCAAAACAAGATCTGTGTAGTTCCAGTTATTTCCACTGCAGTAATGCAAAACTCATCTAGTTTACAGGCTGAAGGAATATTTTTTCCTATGTTCAATGTGACTTCTTCATTGGGTGGTTCTGACAAGAACTTTGTTTATATAGTCTGTAGTCGACATCGTAATCATATTGAGAAAGGATGACCTAGCTCTGCACTCTTATTGGGCACAAAATGGCTCAAGGACAGCTTGTTATCAGTTAAACATTAATGGTCTTCCCAATCAAAAAAATCAATGAAACCTTGTGCTAAATCTGTCATACCAATCATACCACACCTTTCTTAAAGGTACATGTTTATACATATTTGACCTTGTATTATAATCAACACTTTTGGAGAGTAAGTTTTTTCCACTTTTAGTCACAGCCCACCTTATCCATGCTGCCCATGGAATACCTATCTATACCAATCTCAATTACCAGCATTTGGTGTGTACCCTCCTATATTTCCAAATGTTGAGAGAGCACCCATTTCCACCACCACTTCAGGCAGTGCAAAAGATTCAAACTGCTCTTTGCATGGAAAAATCCCTCCTAAATCTCTCTTCATTCTAAACATTTGCCCTCTAGTTCTAGGTACTTCTGGTATGAGTAAAACTTTCCTACTACCATCCTTACCCCTTTCAATAACCACCTTAAAACTCCACAACTTGCACTATTTGCAAAATGTTCTCCCACTATCACTCCAACCACTTGCCCAGCTACATTTCCTAAGTGTAGTACTGCATCTCTCTAATAATCTATATCCTGGCTCAAAACTCTCCTGAACAAATTCCACCCTTCTATGCCTTTCACATTAAAGTGATCCATTAATATTGTGAAAGTTGAAGTCTGAAGGGGGATAACCCTGTTATCCTTCCATCTGCTATTTGTCCACATATCCCCTTCTCCATCTTCTGCTGTCAGGTCTCTAGTATAATCCCAGTAAAGTGATCACTTATCTTTTGTTCTTAAACTCTACCCACATGGCATCATTTAAAGAGCCTAAGCTATCATCCCTCATTGCCACAGTATTGGATTTCTTAAAATCACTCATCCTGTCACATCTGAAGAGTCAATACCCTGGTGTTTTGAGTTGCATGACGTGTAAGCTTCCTATTGCTACTGACTATACCTTGTTACTGTCCCAACTCAATGGCCAGAAGCAACTTGAGAAGTTTAGCTTTGCATTGTTGTACTGGACAAAAATTCCCCATTGCTGAGGTTTTCCTTGCACAGCCCCTACACCAGTTCTTCACATACACATGCTTGGTCATTCAAGTTAGGGAGAGTCATCTCTATGGTACAAAAGCACATTTAAAAGCATGACATCACATTTGAAAGCAAACTGCAGCTATGGGAAATAAAATGGAAGAGAGAAGTGAAGTAGTATTTCAGGGCAATGATCCTGCATCAAAACTAGGTGAAAAGCATTTGAAGTTGCAGAGAAGGGTGCATAAACAATGTGTTTTGATAGGGTAGAAACTTAAGAATTCAGATGAAACATTATATTGGTAACAGCTGAAAGCCCATTATCACCAATATGTCTGGAGGTGGTGTAGGGATGAGAACTCTCACCACCTCCCCACCCCACCAGCATCCATGGGAAGAATATTTGACAGCTTTAGATTACCTTCAATCAGAACTGGCTAGTTTAAATTGAACAGGGTGGTCACTTAAAGTTTAACAAGTCCTCACAGCTGCAACATTCAGATAACCAGCCTGTCAAAACTGGCCATTTCTGACAGGTCATCCATCAAATTTTTCCCCTCTTCATGATATCACCTGACCCAAGTATTCCCAGCATTTTCTGTTTTCATTACAATGAAGTCATCCAAAGGCTTTCCCCTTCCATGGCTGTTACAATTACATGATCCCAATTCTGGATCCTTTGCAACAGAATTTTACTGAAACTTGGATTCTTAGCTATTCACAGTTTTAATGATCTAAACAATTTTTCTCATTTCCATAAATGGCACATGTAGATCCTGAAGTCCAAAACACTTTTCAAGATGAAAGCTTTTAATTAACCAGAACATTTAAAATTACAAAGACATTACCAGAATGCAAGATAAATCTATCCAAAAGGCTCCAGATTATTGGGACACTTTGAAAGCAAAGGAGCTTGGAGAACTTTGAAGTTGTCTGATAACATACTTACAGAAAACTCAAATGAAACATGGAAAATGAACAGCAGTAGCATAGTACAAAACTCAAGGAACTCCATGATAGTGAATGGTTGCTTCTCAGGCCTAGAGGGTTGCACACTTAACTCTTGTATTTGCAAGTTTAATTATGTCACTCATCTCAAAATAAGCAAGATTCACAAACATGGCAAGTTTCTATTGGTATTCTGGGTTCAGTTTTGCAGCAGCTTGGTAAGTGTTCGGGTTAATGCAGAATCATCCATAGTTACATGCAAAAGAATCTAAATCTGGGATGTCCTTGTCTTCCTGTTTTGTTAAATGCATCCCCTGGAGCTTCAGGAGCCTCAAATCTACCAGTGCCCAAATTACTGGACTTGTAGAAAGTATTTCAGTGTTAGCAGTAGGAACCTGATGTAGATTAAGAAATGATCCCAACCCTTTACCAAATTTAAAGATAACCCAACTGAGGAAGGACATCCAAATCATGGCCCAAAATTTGGCTTTACAATATTTGTCCCCAACCCCATATTGCCAATTTAACTGAGGGAGCATTAGAAGCCATTAGCACAAATTTCACTCATCTTATGGAAATTTGTGCTCTCTGGGCCGTATTCTTGGCACCATTTCTAATTATCCCACCCCCAGACCTGCCTCAGGCCAAGTTGCACCAGAAGCCCTGCAGATAATTGCTACTTTCAGACAACCTCAAGGCTTTCCAAGTCAGCCCCCCTCCCAACTAATATTACCAAATCCCATTCATCCAGAGGACTCACTGGCTCACAAAGTGAAAGCATTCTAGTCCAGAAAATATTGTAAAAGAAACATTTATTGACATGAAACATACATAAGTAATATAAATTTTCACTGCAATGTCTGAAAACTGTTTGCTATTGCCAGTCTTCATTTCCCATCTGCACTTTGCCTCCATGCCCAGAGTTCCTTGATGATCTACAAAGACAAACAAGTTATATCATACACAGTGTCACAATTATACTCAAATCCATATTTCACCCATTAACATACATCAGATTATCCAGCAACCTTAACTGCACCCTTGCAGTTTGTTTTAGCATTCATGATAGAATTCCCTAATGTACAACAATAATTCTAAATAAATCCCCTTAACCTTTTCTGGAGTAGTCTGTTCAATCATGCTCATTTGTCAAAGTCTGCACTAGTTAAGGCCTCATTAACCCATATCACTGTAAATTTGCTCATAATCCTTGCACTGCCATTTGGACAACCAGTTTAAAGTGGGAATTGGGAGGAAACCCAGTTAGAGGAAGAACATGAAAACTCCAGACAGCACAAGACCAGGATTGAAGCAAGGCTGCTGGAGGCACAGCAACCACATTAACTACTGCATCAATGGCTCACTCAACATTTGAACATCAACAAGTGGAAAATTCCAGCCCAGTCAGGGATTATCAAAATGCTGCAGAGGGGACAAATATTAGCCCTGTAGTCTATCTTTTAAAGCCTCAAGAATTCTGTAGAAGAATGTGTTGTAATTGAAACAACTATAACCCAAGATCCATTATTTTGACAATCTGTAGTCAGTTGCACAGCACAGAACAGATCCACCATGTGCACTAGCACATGCAGATCCCATTTTATCCTACCCAGATTTTGTCACTCACCTATATCCCAGGGGCAATTTAATAGCTAATTAACTTTCAAACCTGCACATTTGGGATGGGAGGAAACTCATGTAGCCATGGAGAATATGCAAACTAGTCCTAGTTATTTAATTTGCAGGGACATTGGTTTTAACTCAAACCCAACCCACTGGAATAGCACCCCCCCCCCCCTTCCCATACACTAGCATCCCACAAATTGAAACCCTTCTCAGACCAATCTTTGAGCCACACATTTTGCACATGGCTTAGGCAGCATCCAGATATGTGTGGTATAAATGAGCTATTGGCTCATTTGCTCTTCAGAACATCCCCTTATCCAGAATCCTAACATGGATCACAACTTGAACATTGCCATTCCACTGTTCAAGCCTGACAAGATGTCCTTAACATATTCCCTTTTTACATACTTAAAGCCCATCTGACATCAGTAAATGGTTAAGTACAGTTAAAATAAAACTGACTTTTGATTGGTCCTGTGGATTGTAAACCTGGCAGCTCCTGCCCCCCCAAGTTGCACAGCACTGATCTACAGACAAGCAATCTTCCCAAACATTAACAACTGACAGTGAAGAAACAACTCAGCCACCATATGAATGTACATTCTAGTTAGGGTGATCATTAGTAGTAAACTGGTTCATTAACAATCTAGCACTGAAGTCCTCATTAAATGCTCACCTCTGGGTCCTCCATTCTGAAACCGTGTTTAATATAGTTGGAGAACTTTGCCTCTCCTTTTGGCAGACCAGCACCCTGTTGAAACAAATAATTAGAATCAGAATCTACAATACAGGCATCTATGCATTACTACTCAGAGAAAGAACCCCACTCCCATCTTTGTCCACAACTTTGAGAACTTGAATTTCAAGCAAGCTATGCAATCTGTTGCACAAACCATTTACCCTATTATCTATGACTGCCTTTTGGTCAAGACTTTACCATGGAAGGATTGCCATGATCTTATCAAAATCCCCCAAATTTTCAATACAGGAAGTCCCTGGGTTACAAACGAGTTCAGTCTTTGAGACTGTTCGTAACCTGATTTTGTATGTAACACAGAATTGTCCGTGCATGCGCACTTGGGCCAGGGATCGTGGCCGCGCATGGCCCCAGCTGCAATACGCACTTGGCCTGGGGCTGGGCTAAAGAAGGTGTACCACCACTGTGGTAGGATTGGGGGCCAGGCCCGCTTACACGACCATGAAGGTCGGTTCGTAAGTACAGGACTTCCTGTACTTGTGTTGACCCCAAGCAGCAGTAACAGGCATGGAATTTGCTTCAATACCAAACCTGCCACAGAAACTGAACAGAATACACGACCACATGCGTAAACAGAATTGGCTTAAAAGAATGCTGCCCACAATAGCCAAGGTGAAAGTCAAAGCAGAACCAAATCAAGGATTAACAATCATAACTTTTAACACTTGTACACATTCAAACCACATCAGATTCCTCATTCTAAAACTATGCCTGCAGATGAGTTAATGTATCACTGGTATTAGATATCTACTCAGGTACAAGACTAGCCAAGCACAACTTTTAACAGCCAACTCACCATTCATATTCCAATCCTGACTCAAGCATGCAGTACACCCACTTCTCCTAGAACTCCCATCCCAATTCTAAATGTACCTCTACATCTCTAGTAACATTTATAGAAAGCCAACTAATGTTACTTGACCAGAAACAAAGCCAACCCAGCCTGAACCCAACAGTTAGTACACTCAGATAGCCAAGTTCTAATGGTTATTCCAAATGCACTCACTTTTTCCATTGAAGCCTTCAATTTAGCCTTTATGTCTTCAGCAGTCAATGAAGGTTTTGGGGTCTTGGGTGTCTGAGGCTTATTACTGGGTTTCTTTGTTGATTCTGGTGTCTGCAGAGAAAAACAACAATAAACATCCCCATTTATCCTGTGTAGTATGCTAAGCATGTATAGCAATGCACATGTTAAGCTGCAACAATGGTACACAGCAATGGAATTTGATCCTGGTATCTTAACATGGTCTACCAGTGGATTACAGTTCAATATTGGAACAGCAAAACTACCTTCAATAGTCCAGGTAAAAACATTAAAATCAATGAGTGTTGACCTGTGAGCAGAGAGAAAATCCCAATTTAACAATTACTTCTGGTCCAGAAGGTTGCAAATCTGTCTGAAGTGCCAATCTATAAACATACACCAGAATGTATAGGCAGACTTAGCAGGAAATTATCAAAGGACCAAAGTACTTTATTTTAATAACACCTGCTCACAGAATCTACACACAAGCAGCTGGCAGGAACCCAGTTTGCTGTAGACATTAAAATTTTGAACATGAACACTAACTTTTGACTGCTGCTTAGCTGGTGTGGATTTGGCAGGTGTTTTGCCATTTTGGTTGGAAGCCCCCTTTGGTCCTGCCCCCTTCGGTCCAGGAGTATCTTTCTGTGGAGTTTTCTGGATAAACAAAGCACAATTGAAAGTAACTCAACAATTGAGAAAATGTCAAAAGTTAACATTTATTCGGCTTACAATTTAAATTTTCTACATCTCAAACATTTACCAAACCCAATGCATCATTCAGATTTTGACCAATTATTCATCTGTGACAACTTGGAATGTTTTTCCTGCAGTATACTCAGTTATTCTCAGGGATGGAATGCAATGTTATGAGCTCAAGTCCAACATAATACCTTAACCCATTACATTATTGTCTGCCATAGGAATAGATGGCCATCTGATCCCTCAAACCATTATCTAAACTAGTGAATGGTTTATCTGGATCCCAACTCCATCCACTCACCTTAGGTGATATTTTCCACACGACTTCATCTGGACAAGGAAAACTGCCATTTTAATCATTCAACAAGTATCTAAACTTTTGGTCTGTAACCCTACACATTGCAACCAGGTGCTCGAGAACAGAAATATTGGGAAAGTGACACAAAAGTTACCTTTTCCCTCCCAAATGTTGCCCACTGTTTGTCTCAATGTTGATTGACTTTATATTCCAAAGGTTTAGATGGGACAGAATTTGTTAAATGTGTCCAGGAGGGATTCCTGATGCAGTATGTCAACAGGCCGACTAGAGGGAATGTCATGCTAGATCTAGTTTTAAGAAATGAACCAGGACAGGTGAAGGGTCTATTGGTGGGTGAGCATTTGGGGGAAAGTGACCATTGCTCCATAACCTTTAAAATTGTCATGGACAGGGACAGGTGCAGAGAGGACAAGAAGATATTTAATTGGGGAAGGGCAAACTATGAGGCTATGAGGAGAGAACTTGGGTGTGTAAATTGGATGTCCTTTTAAGGGAAAAGTACCATGGAGATGTGGTCGATGTTCAGGGATCTTATGCAGGATGTTAGGGATAAATGTGTCCCGGTGAGGCAGAGAAGGAATGGCAGGAGGAAGGAACGGCAGGGTGAAGGAACTGTGGGTGATGAGAGACGTGGAACAACTGGTTAGGGAGAAGAAGGTAGCATACATAAGGTATAAGCAGCAAGGTTCAGACAGGGCCCGTAAGGAATATAGAGTAGCAAGGAAGGAACTTAAGGGCTGAGGAGAGCTAGAAGGGGACATGAAAAGGTGTTGGCTAGTAGGGTTAAGAAAAATCCCAAGGCCTTTTTCACGTATGTGAAGGGTAGGAGGATGGCTAGGGTAAAGGTAGGTCCAATTGAAGACAAAGGTAGGAGAATGTGCCTGGAGGCAGCAGAAATTGGAGAAGTTCTCAATGAATACTTCTCTTCAGTATTCACCAGGGAGAGGGGTCTTGATGACACGGAAGGGAGTGCTGGTAAGGGTAATGTTCGAGGTTGTACATAAAGAGAGAATGTGTTGAAGTTGTTAAATAATATCAAGACAGATAAATCTCCGGGGCCTGACGGGATTTTCCCCAGGCTGCTTCGAGAGGCAAGGGAGGAAATTGTTGAACCGCTGGTAAGGATCTTTCAGTCCTCGTTGTCCACAGGGATGGTGCCAGAGGATTGGAGGGTGGCGAATGTTGTCCCCTTGTTCAAAAAAGGTAGTAGGGATAGTCCAGGGAATTATAGACCATTGAGTCCCACGTCTGTGGTGGGTAAGCTGTTAGAAAGGATTCTAAGGGATAGGATCTATGAACACCTAGAGAATCATGGACTGATTAGGGACAGCCAGCATGGCTTTGTGAAGGGAAGATCTTGCCTCACAAGCCTGATAGAGTTCTCTGAGGAAGTGACTAGGAAGATTGATGAGGGTAGTGCAGTGGATGTGGTCTATATGGATTTTAGTAAGGCATTTGATAAGGTTCCTCATGGTAGGCTTCTTCAGAAGGTCAGAGGCCAAGGGATCCAGGGAAGCTTGGCTGTGTGGATTAGAAATTGGCTTGCCTGTAGAAAGCAGAGGGTTGTGGTGGAGGGAGTGCCCTCTGATTGGAGGGCAGTGACTAGTGGTGTCCCGCAGGGATCGGTTCTGGGACCTCTACTTTTTGTCATATTTATAGATGACTTAGATGAGGGGGTGGAAGGCCGGGTTAGTAAGTTTGCGGACGACACTAAGATCAGCGGTGTTGTGGATAGTGTGGAGGGCTGCTGGGGCTTACAGAGGGACATTGATAGGATGCAGAGCTGGGCTGACAAGTGGCAGATGGAGTTCAATCCAGAGAAGTGTGAGGTGGTACACTTTGGAAGGACAAACTCCAGGGCAGAGTACAGGGTAAATGGCAAGGTACTTGGCAGTGTAGAGCAGCAGAGGGATCTGGGGGTTCATATTCACAGTGAACAGCAGAGGGATCTGGGGGTTGCCTCACAGGTGGATAGAGCAGTTAAGGCGGCCTATGGGATGTTAGCTTTCATAAGTCGTGGGATCAAGTTTAAGAGCCGCAAAGTGATGATGCAGCTTTACAAAACTCTAGTTAGGCCACACTTAGAGTACTGTGTTCAGTTCTGGTCACTGCATTATAGGAAGGATGTGGAGGTGTTGGAGAGGGTGCAGAGGAGATTTACCAGGATGCTGCCTGGATTAGAGCATATGGAATATGAGGAGAGGCTTAAGGTGCTAGGGCTTTATTCACTGGAAAGGAGGAGGATGAGAGGAGACATGATAGACGTATATAACATATTGAGAGGAATAGATAGACAGTCAGCACCTTCTTCTCAGGGCACCAATGTTCAAGACGAGAGGGCATGGCTTTTTAAGGTTATGGGTGGGAGGTTCAGAGGAGATGTCAGGGGGAGGTTTTTCACTCAGAGAGTGGTTGGTGCATGGAATGCACTGCCTGGGGTGGTGGTGGTGGTGGAGGCAGATACATTGGACAGGTTCAAGAGTTTGTTGGATAGGCACATGGAGGAATGTGAGATAGAGGGATATGCAGGAGGAAAGGGTTAGATAGTGTGAGGGTGGCTTGATGGACAGCCCAACATGGTGGGCCGAAGGGCCTGTTTTGTGCTGTATGGTTCTATAGCTTTTAACACGTACACATTCAAACCACAGATTCCATGTGCTCTGCATGTTTCCCTGTGGCCTGGCAGTACCCTGGATCAAATTGCATGTTCTCCAAAGGAGCCTCTGGATCCACTATCTGCAACTTTTTACCTTTTTTGCTGGGGTCACGACTGCTACCTCTTCCTCCTCCTCCTCTTCCTCATCATCTTCATCATCATCATCTTCATCATCATCTTCATCGTCGTCATCTCTAAAACAAGAACTTGTTTCAGTGAGTCAACCACCTATGTTTCTTTGACAAGTACCTACAAAATTCTCACCTTTTAAATATCAAAGCAACCCCAATTCCATAACTTGATTTTTTGCATCTTTGGTATTTAAAGCTTGGAGCTGCAGAAAATGGGTGGGATTTACTGAATATTTCTCCTTTGTGTTTACTGAAGAGAAAATCATGGTTGCTCAAGAGACAAGGGAAACTACTGGAGATGTTTTGGAGGACATTCACATTACCAGGGAGGAGGTATTTGCAGCCTTACATCACATTAAAGTGGATAAATCCCCAGGGTCTGACTGAGTATATCCTAGGACTTTGTGGGAAGCTAGGGGAGAAATTGCAAAGGCTCTTGTAGAGATTTTTGCTTCATTAGCCACTGGTGAAGTTCACAAAGACTGGAAGGTGGCTAATGTTGTTTAAGATAGCAAGGACAAGCCAGGGAACTACAGGCCACTCAGCCTGACATCAGCAGTAGGGAAGTTACTAGAGGGAATTCTGAGGGACAGGATCTACCAGCATTTAACCACAAAACAGAGGAGCAGAATTAGGCTATTCAGCCCATCAAGTCTGCTCCACCATTTAATCATGGTGGTTTATTCCTTAATCCCATTCTCCTGCTTTCTCCCCATAACCCTTAACCCCCTCACCAATCAGGAACCTATCAATCTGCCTTAAATGCACCCAATGACTTTGCCTCCACCACCTTCTGTGGCAACAAATTCCAGATTCACCACCTTCTGGCTGAAGAAATTCTTCATCTGAGTTTTAAAGGAATGTTCCTTTATTATGAGGCTATGCCCTTTGATCCTACTATTAATGGAAAAATCCTTTGCACATCCAGTATATCCAGGCTTTTCAGTATTAGCTAGGTTTCAATAAGACTCCCCCATATCCTTCTGAACTCCATCGAGTACAGGCTGAGACATCTAACACTTGTCATACATTAAGCTTTTCATTCCCAGGATCATTCAAGTTGGCAGCTCACCACCAGCAATCCGGGATGGATAATAAACGCTGGTTTTAGCAGTGATTAGGAGTCATCAGCATGGATGTGTGTGTGGACAATCATGCGTGACAAACCTTTTAATAGTTCTTTGAAGAGGTAACCAAAAGGTAGATGAAGGTAGGGCAATGGATGTTGTTTATTTGGACTTTAGCAAGGCCTTCAACAAGGTCCCACATGGTAGGCTGGTCTGGAAGGTAATGTCCCATGGAATCCAAGCTAGTTAGGTGGATTCAAAATTGGATCAGAGGTAGGAAACAGAGGGTGGTTGTTGAAGGTTGAAGGTTGGTGACTAGTGGTGTGCTACAGGGGTCAGTGTTGAGACCCTTGTTATTTATACAAATGATTTGGATGCAAATGCACAAGACTTGATTTGTAAATTTGTGGATGACATGAAATTAGGTGTTGTTGGTAGTGAAGGTTATTGTAGATTACAGGGCAATCTTGATCAGTTAGGGAAGTTGGCTGAGGAGTGGCAAATGAATTTCAATACAGATAAGTGCAAGTCAATGCATTTTGGAAAGTCAAACCAGAGTAGGACTTGTACAATGAATGGTAGGGCACTAGAGAGTAATGAAACAGAGGGACCTAGGAGTAGTTCATTGAAAGCAGTAGTGTGATGGTGAGAAGGCAGAGGTAGACAGGGTAGTAAAAGAGTCATTTAGCACACTGGCCTTTATCAGTCAGGGCACTGAGTATAGGAGATGGGACATTATGTTGCAGTTGTGCAAGTCATTGGTGAGGCCACACTTGAGCAGTGTATAGTTTTGGTCATCCTGTTATAGGAAAGATGTGGTTAAACTGGAAAGAGTTCAGAAAACATTCAGGAGCATGTTGCTAAGACAAGAGGGCCCAAGTTATAGGGAGAGTTTGGCCAGGCTAGGTCTTTATTTCTTGGGAATGTAGGATATCTTAGAGGTTTATAAAATCATGAGGCATAGATAAAGTGAATGGGAGCAGTCTTTTCCCCAGCATAGTAAAGATGTAAAAGGGACCTGAGGGGCAACTTGTTCATATACTCTCAACCAGAGGGTGGAGAGTATATGGAACAAGGTGCCAGAGGAAGTGGCTGAGACAGGTACAATAGTATCACTTAAACAGCACTTGATAGGTACACGCAGGGGCAGGGCTTAAGGGGGATATGGGCCAAACACAGGAAATTGGAACTAGATGGGTGGACACCATGGTTGGCATGGACTCATTGGGCTGAAGGGCCTGTATCAGTGCTGTATTGCTCTAACACTCCAAGTTTAACTCTTACTCCATATTATGAATATAACCCATGCATCATATGAATATCTACTCATCACATGAATATGCAAAGAAGGGTATGATCATGCACAGGCAGATTAGTTAATTAGGTGTCATTAGCTTAATTAGTTCAGCACAACATCTTGGGCTGAAGGGCCTGTTCCTGTGCTGTATGTTCGATTAACAGACCCCATAAATTCTTTTCAACCCAAGGTTGAATTGGGTTACTTTTCAGCTCAAAATTCTGAATCCAACACTGCCTATGCTACTGCCAAAACTCAAGTTTGATAAGTCAGCTAAGTTTTCCACATAAACAATACTTTCCATTGATACAAGAGAAATTCTGAAATTACTCACTCAAAGTCATCATCATCCTCCATTTTCATTTTTTTCTGTCAAGCAAAAAAAAAAACTGTTACTCTGGAGGTACTTATTGATGCAACTAGAGGGAGAAAAGCAAACAATTTCATAACTTCAGTAACTGAGCACCCCAACCCCAGAATGTATAGTGTGAAGACAAAGACTGCAGATGCTGGAAATCTGCATGCTGCTCCATATACACAGCATGACTATACCACAGAAAATTCTTCAGGTACAGTGTACACAGTCTAGCAAATCTGGTTAGCAAGCAGAAAATATTGCAGTCTTCCACCAAATTCAGCCATAACATTCTTACCTGCATTATTTTTGACACCCCAGGAGCTGTTCGCTTAACTGCTTGTTTTGTTACAGCATTCTCCAACACACTGTCATCCTCCTCATCAGAATCCAAATCAGCTGCAAGAGGAAAAGAATTTATTCCAAGTAGGAAAGGGGAGAAAATATACAGAAATTATCATCCTTGATTACTTTCCATACAATGTGCACTTCCCCCTCAATGTCAGCAAAACGAGCTGGTCATTGACTTCAGAAAGGGGGCAGCACACAAGTCCGTTTAAATCAGTGATTAGGTCAAGCAGGCTAGGAGTGAGCATCACCAATAGCCTGTCCTAGTCCAACCACCGATACCATGACCAAAAAAGCTCACCAGGCCTCTACTTCCTCAGGATTTTATTGATGCATCACAGCTTGGTATGGCTGTCAGTGACCACAACAAACTGCAGAGCTGTGGACAACTCAGCACATCATGGAAACCAATTCCCCCCACCCCCAGTCTGTCTACACTTTGCTGTCTTGGTAGACAAACTCCACCCACCCCAGGCATTCTTCTGCCCCTCCCATCAGGCAGAAGATACAAAGGCCTGAACGCACATACCACCAGGCTCAAGGACAGCTTCTGTCCCACTGCTACAGGACTATTGAACAGTCCCCTACTATAAGATGGACTCGACTCAACCCCACAATCAACCTCGTTATGACCTTGCACCTTAATATCTGCCTGCACTTAACTGTAACACTTCATTCTGTTATTGTTTTCCCTTGTATCAAGTCAATAGCAAACAAATTCAGAAAGGCCAACCCAGAAACAAGCTTATTCTGTTTAAATCTTTGCCACACCAACTTTTAAATTCCAGACATTTTGATCCCGATAAAGTACTTCAGGCCCAATGCACTTTGTTTCACGATAGGTTTTCCTTGATCTGAGCAATCCACTTGCTTCCACACCAAACCAATATGCATCATTGCACTTCCCACCCTTATGAAGATGAAAGCTACATTACACCACACTCATCTCTTCCCTCCAGCCAGATATTTCTCAGAGCCCACTCACCTATGAGATGTTGTCCACTGATGTACACAGGACCTGTTCCAGATTTCAGTCTGAATGTCACAGGTGGCTCAATTTCAAATCCTCCCAAACTAACCTATTTTTCCAAAACAAAAAGTTAATAAATTCAGTCTTTTCCAGAGAAAGTAGTGCCCCAACCTGTTAGAAATATTGTAAGCTGATAGTAGTCAACGATTCTGTGAATTATTTGCTTTTATCAAAACTGTCAGGTGTTACCAAACAGTGGGAAGCCTTCTTTCTCTCCTCTCTTCCCCCCCACCCCGCTTCAACTTGAAAGGTGCAGTCCCAACTTCTTTGACGAGCCTTTATATTTTGAAAGAACTGGACTTAATACACCACAGGAACATGAATAAGACTCCAGCTGTTCACAACTTGCACAAATGACTTCAAGAAGGCAGTCAACTGCAAATATCCAAACTTGTTGATAGTACAAAGACAGGTGGTCCACCAAATTGATTCTGGATGGCAAGTTTCTCAAGGAGAGACTAAGCAGGCAGGACCTAAGCTCAAGGACATGATATCTCATTAAACCAAACAGCTTGACAGGCTGGCCGTGTGGAAGATACTGCCCCTGGAAAAGGGATAGGTTAAGGACGGAGATGAGAAATGTCTTCAGTCAGAGGGTAGTGAGCCTTTGGAACTCTGTACCCAAGGGTTGTGGAGACATTGAGGAATAGAATTCCAACTCTATGCTGATTTAAAACAATGATTGCAGACATTAATCCAACAGACAGTGCAAGAATGTGGCAGAGGTAGACCTGCCATGATCTTAATGAATGGTGGCTCAGAGGGTTGGAAAGCCCATTCCTGGCTCTTATTTCTTATGCTTTACTTACACATTCATAATAACCCCAAATGAAGCATGATAAACAATTTCTTTCCAATGTGATTTCCACCCTTTTGGCAGTTATATTGGATACTTACTGTAGGCTGCACAGATAGCCTCAAAGCAGCCAATGTGACCTTGGTATTCTTGCCTTCAAAATTCAATCCTTCTACTTCTACCAAGTGTAGATCATCACTAGCATCAGCACCAAGGCAAACCTGTAAAATCAAAGAGACAACATTGAGAAGTGTTCTCAAACGAAATTGGGCAAGATAGAGTGAAAAGCTTGTGTGCCATCCAGTTAGATCATGCCATGCACAAGTACACCAAGGTAGTTAAAAAAACAATGCAGCCAGGTGAGTCTTACAGTGGAAACCAAGGGACAGGATTTATCTTCACTTGAAAAACCAGGGATTGATTAGGGAATGTCAGCATGGGGAAATCCCATCCCTCAAGTATGACTGAATTTTATCAAATCATAACACATTATAGCAACTAAGTGGGATTAGCGGTGCCCACATGAACCTCAAGGACGTGGACAAGGTCCTGCATGGTAGGCCTATCTAGATTAGACTCCACTGGGATCTAAGGCATTTGCGAAATTATCTTAACAATTGTCTTAGACCAAGGACTAAACACCACCTTCTGTAACCGGATCCTTGACTTTCTAACAGACCGCAATGAGTGAGGACAGGCAGCAATACCTCCAGCATGATTATTCTCAACACTGGTGCCCCACAAGGCTGCATCCTCAACCCTCTACTCTACTCCCTATACACTCATGACTGCGTGGCTAGTTTCTGCTCTAACTCCATCTACAAGTTTGCAGATGATACCACCGTTTCAGGCCGTATCTCAAACAGCAATGAGTCAGAGTACAGGAAGGAGATAGAGCTTAGTGGAATGGTGTCATGACAACAACCTTGCCCTCACTGTCAACGAGACAAAAGAGCTGGTTGTTGACTTCAGGAAAGGGGGCAGTGTATATGCACCTGTCTACATCAATGGTGCTGAGGTCATGAGGGTTGACAGCTTCAAGTTCCTGGGAGTGAACATCAACAGCCTGTCCTGGTCAAATCATGTAGAAGCCACGGCCAAGAAAGCTCACCAGCACCTCTACTTCCTCAGGTGGTTAAAGAAATTTGGTTTGTCCTCTTTGACTCTCACCAACTTTTACAGATGCACCATAGAAAGCATCCTATCTGGATGTATCACGGCTTGATACAGCAACTGCTCTGCCTAGGACCGCAAGAAACTGCAGAGTGTTGTGGATACATCCCAGTGCATTATGGACACCAGCCTCCCCTCTTGGACTGTCTTTACCTCTCACTGGCTTGGTGAAGCAGCCAGCATAATCAAAGACCCCACCCACCCGCATTCTCTCTTCTCTCCTCTTCCATCAGGTAGAAGATACAGGAGTCTGAAGGCACATACCACGAGACTTAGGACAGCTTCTACCCTACTGTGATAAAACTATTGATCAGTTCCCTTATACAATGAGATGAACTCTGACCTCATGATCTACCTTGTTGTGACTTCGCACCTTATTGCGCTGCACTTTACTCTGTACTGTTATTGTTTTTACCTGTACTACATCAATGCACTCTGTACTCACTCAATGTAACTGCACTGTGTAACGAATTGACCTGTATGATTGGTTTGTAAGACAACCTTTTCACTGTACCTAGGTACAAGTGACAATAATAAACCAATATAAGGCAAGAGGGTGGGGGAGGGCGTGGGTGAAAGCTCCACTGTGACCATTCATCTACTATAACACTAGTACTGAAACCTCTGATGCACGTGATATACATAAACAGATGCAAGTCTAGGAGTGACAAACAAGCTGGCGGAACTCAGCGGGGCAGGTAGTAGCAGTGGAGGTAAATGGACAGTCGACGTTTCGGGAAGAGACCTTTCACCTGGCAGACACACAGTGGGTACAATACATGAGTGCAAGAGATACGGTCAAAGCGGACGATGTAGCTCAGTGCGATAGCCAACGATGTGGGGTAGGTACATACCGCCCGGAGGGACAGCTGGTGCTCGGAGCTATCGTCCGCCACCTCCATCTTGAACTCCTTCGCAGTGGACTTCAGTTCACAGCCTGGGGGAAGGGACAGACACAGTGAGCAGCGGGCCGAGCCGGACCGGGACATCCCCACACGTGGCCGCGGGCACAGTAACCAGGTGCCGGGACCCAGCAGGCCCACCCCACGTGTTCCCCGCAGGAAGAGCCGGCCGGCCACGGGGCCTCACCACCAGCCCCAGACACCCACCCACCTACCTCCCTCCCCCATCCACCGCCTCTACAGCCGGGCATCAGCTAGGCGACGCCGCTGCCTCCGGCCGACCCGCTCCGGGCCGGACCCAGGCCGCAGGCCCGCTACACGTGGGCCGCCAGATGGGGCCAGGCCCCAGAGCAGCGGGCGGTCCCAGACCCCGGTTGGGGTCTGAACGCACTGCCCCGGCCCTCCCGGCCGACCCGGACCTCACCGAACAGGAAGGTCCGCGACGGCAGCGACGCGTTCTCCAGTGCATTGTCCAGCTCGTAGTCCTCCATCTTGCGGCTGTTGCTGCCCGGGCACCAAGACCCGCCCGCCGCCCGCCACCGTGCTTATATAGACGGCCTGGCCCCGCCCCCTGCCCGCCGCTCTCGCGAGATCACCTCCGACGGGGGGCTGTCAATCACCAGGCGGCGGAGATTCCAGCTGCCTTGCCCGGGACTGCTGTGCCTGCCCACGTGTGACTCCCAGTGAAGGAGGCTGCATGGTCCGTCCCCTCTGCTGAGAGCGGCACCGCGTTAACACCGCATGTTCATGTGGCTGTCTAGATGCCTCGTAAACGCCACTGTCGTATCTGGCTTCATCACCATCCCTGGAAACCCGTTCCAGACAACCCACCACTCTGTGTGAAAAATACTTGCCCCGCACACCTCCTTTCAACTTAGAGAAATAAAGGGCTGCAGATGGTGGAATCTAGATGAAAAACACTATGATGCTGGAGGAACTCAGCAGGCCAGGCAGCATCCGTGGAGAAAAGCAGGCGATCAGCATTTCAGGTCAGGACCCTTCTTCAGGACATGAAAGAAGGGTCCTGGCCCGAAACATAGAAAACCTACAGCACAATTCAGGCCGTTCGGCCCACAAAGTTGTGCCAAACACGTCCCTACCTTAGAAATTACTAGGCTTACCCATAGCCCTCTGTTTTTCTCAGCTCCATGTACCTATCCAAAAGTCTCTTAAAAGACCCTATCGTATCCGCCTCCACCACGGTTGCCGGCAGCCCATTCGACGAACTCACCACTCTCTGAGTAAAAATCTTACCCCTGACATCTCTATACCTCCTCTCCAGCACCTTAGACCTGTGCCCTCTTGTGGCAACCATTTCAGCCCTGGGAAAAAGCCTCTGACTATCCAGACGATCAATACCTCTCATCATCTTATACACCTCTATCAGGTCCCCCTTCATCCTCCATCGCTCCAAGGAGAAAAAGCCGAGTTCCCTCAACCTCCTTTCATAAGGCATGCTCCCCAATCCAAGCAGCATCCTTGTAAATCTCCTCTGCAAACACTCTATGGCCTCCACATCCTTCCTGTAGTGAGGCGACCAGACATGAGCACAGTACTCCAAATGAGGTCTGACCAGGGACCTATATAGCTGCAACATTACCTCTTGGCTCCTAAATTCAATTCCACAATTGATGAAGGACAACAACACCGTATGCATTCTTAACCACAGGGTCAACCTGTGCAGCTGCTTTGAGCGTCCTATGGACTCGGACCCCAAGATCCCTCTGATCCTCCACACTGCCAAGAGTCTTACCATTAATACTATATTCTGCCATCATATTTGACCTACCAAAATGAAACACTTCACACTTATCTGGGTTGAACTCCATCTGCCACTTCTCAGCCTAGTTTTGCATCCTATCTATGTCACGCTGTAACCTCTGACAGCCATCCATACTATCCACAACACCTCCAACCTTTGTGTCATCAACAAACTTACTAATCCATCCCTCCACTTCCTCATCCAGGTCATTTATAAAAATCACAAAGAGTAAGGGTCCCAGTACAGACCCCTGAGGTACACCACTGGTCACTGACCTCCATGCAGAATATGACCCGTCAACAACCACTCTTTGCCTTCTGTGGGCCAGCCAGTTCTGGATCTACAAAGCAATGTCCCCTTGGATCCCATGTCTCCTTACTTTCTCAATAAGCCTTGCATGTGGTACCTTATCAAATGCCTTGCTGAAATCCATATACACTACATCTACTGCTCTTCCTTCATCAATGTGTTTAGACACATCCTCAAAAAATTCAATCAGGTTCATAAGGCAGGACCTGCCCTTGACAAAGCCATGCTGACTATTCCTAATCATATTATACCTCTCCAAACATTCATAAATCCTGCCTCTCAGGATCTTCTCCATCAACGTACCAACAACTGAAGTAAGACTCACTGGTCTATAATTTCCTGGGCTATCTCTACTTCCCTTTCTTGAATAAAGGAAAAACATCCACAACCCTCCAATCCTCTGGAACCTCTCCCTTCCCCATTGATGATGCAAAGATCATCGCCAGAGGCTCCGCAATCTCCTCCCTCGCCTCCCACAGCAGCCTGGGGTACATCTCATCTGGTCTCGGTAACTTATCTAACTTGATCTTTCCAAAAGCTCCACCACATCCTCTCTCTTAATATCTACATACTCAACCTTTTCAGTCCGCTGCCAGTCCTCACTACAATCACCAAGATCCTTTTCCATAGTGAATACTGAAGTAAAGTATTCATTAAGTACCTCTGCTATTTCTTCCGGATCCATACACACTTTCCCACTGTTACACTTGATATGTCCTAATCTTTTGCGTCTTATCCTCCTACTCTTCACATACTTGTAGAATGCCTTGGGGTTTTCCTTCATCCTGCCCACTAAGGCCTTCTCATGTCCCCTTCTGGCTCTCCTAATTTCCTTCTTAAGCTCCTTCCTGTAGCCTTCCAGATCTCTAACATTACCTAGCTCTCTGAACTTTTTGTAAGCTTTTCTTTTCTTTTTGCCTTTGCACACCACGGTTCTTGTACCCTATCGTAACTTCCCTGTCTCAATGGAACATGCCTATGCAGAACTCCACACAAATATCCCCTGAACATTTGCCACATTTCTTCCGTACTTTTCCCTGAGAACATCTGTTCCCAATTTAAGCTTCCAATTTCCTGCCTGAGAGCCTCATAATTCCCCTTACTCCAATTAAATGCTTTTCTAATCTGTCTGTTCCTATATCTCTCCAATGCTATTGTAATGGAGATAGAATTATGATCACTATCTCCAAAATGCTCTCCCACTGAGAGATCTGACACCTGACCGGGTTCATTTCCCAATACCAAATCAAGTACAGTCTCTCCTCTTGTACGTCTATCTACATATTACGTCAAGAAACCTTCCTGAACACACTTAACAGACTCCACCCCATCTAAACCCCTCACTGTATGGAGATGCCAATCGATATTTGGGAAATTAAAATCTCCCATCACAACAACTGTTATTATCACATCTTTCCAGGATCTGTTTCCCTATCTGCTCCTTGATATCCCTGTTACTATTGGGCGGCCTATAAAAAACACCCAGTAAAGTTATTGACCCCTTCCTGTTCCTAACCTCCACCTACAGAGACTCTGTAGATAATCCCTCCATGACATTCACCTTTTCTGCAGCCGTGACACTATCTCTGATCAACAGTGCCACGCCCCCACCTCTTTTGCCTCCCTCCCTGTCCTTTCTGAAACATCTAAAACCCGGCACTTGGATTAACCATTCCTGTCCCTGAGGCATCCAAGTTTCTCTGTTATGGCCACCACATCATAGCTCCAAGTATTGATCCAAGCTCTAAGCTCATCCGCCTTGTTCACAATACTCCTTGCGTTAAAATAGACACATCTCAAACTATCACCAGCCTATCATTCCTCTTGCACTGTCTACAAGTTTTCTCTATTTGAGAGCCAACCGCCTCTTCCCCAGTCTCTTCAGTTCGGATCCCACCCCCCAACAATTCTAGTTTAAACTCTCTCCAGTAGCCTTAGCAAACCTCTCCGCCAGGATATTGGTCCCCTTGGGATTCAAGTGCAATCTGTCCTTTTTGTACAGGTCATACCTACCCCAAAAGAGGTTCCAATGATCCAGAAATCTGAATCCCTGCCCCCTCACTCCAATCCCTCAGCCACGCATTTATCCTCCACTTCATTCTATTCCTATACTCACTGTCGCGTGGCACAGGCAGTAATCCTGAAATTACTACCTTTGCGGTCCAGCTTCTCAACTGCCTTCCTAACTCCCTGTGGTCTTTTTTCAGGACGTCATCCCTTTTCACCTATCCCCTATCACTACTGTCTTCCTCTCCCTTGCCCTACCCTTCTGAGCCACAGGGCCGGACTCTGTGCCAGAGGCACTGCCACTGTTGCTTCTACCAGGTAGGCTGTCTCCCCCAACAGTACTCAAATAAGAGTACTTATTGTCAAGGGGTACAGCCACAGGGGTACTCTCTAGTACCTGACTCTTCCCCTTTCCCCTCCTGACTGTGACCCACTTGCCTGTCTCCCTTGGCCCCGGTGTGACCACCTGCCTGTAACTCCTTTCTATCACCTCCTCACTCTCTCTGACCAGACGAAGGTCCTTGAGCTGCATCTCCAGTTCCCTAATGTGGTCCCTTAAGAGCTGCAGCTCGACACACCGGGTGCAGATGTGGCTGTCCAGGCTGCTGGGAGACTCCAGGATCTCCCACATTTGACACCGAGCACAGAAAAACGGCCTCACACTCATACTACTTCCTTTCCACAATTAGCACAGATAAACCTACCTTGCCCCGTCCTGTTACCTCCTAAACCCATTGAGCCAAAGCCCAATCATTCTGCTACCTCTCACTCCACTACCCGCTCTGAACGCTGCCCGCTGGATATGGCGGTGTTTTTAAACCCTTCGCGCTCTACTGGCTGACGTCACATGCCTGCGCAGTCTTGCCTCTCTTTTCCCAAGCAGTAAAAAAAATTAAGCTTCTCTCCGGAAATCCTCGGCCGATTCCACTCGCAGCCTTTTCGCAACGAAACATTGTAGCGGTTAACGTAACGCTATTACAGCACCAGCGACCCAGGTCCAATTCTGGCCGCTATCTGTAAGGAGTTTGTACGTTCTCCCCGTGACTGCGTGGGTTTCCTCCGGGTGCTCCGGTTTCCTCCCACATTCCAAAGACATACGAGTTAGGAAGTTGTGGGCATGCTGTGTTGATGCCAGATGCGTGGCGACACTTGCAGGCTGCCCCCAGAACATTCTACACAATAGATGCATTTGATGTCCATGTGATTCATAAAGAAATTTCATATCTTATTTTATTTAATATAAAAGAAGTAAAATGACATCAAAAAACTGCAGTTTAAATCTGAAATAAAAATGGGAAATCCTGGAATTACTCAGCAGGACGAACAGCATCTGGGACAAGTTGATATTTCACGACCAGGAAGGTTTAGTGGCGGTGGGCAGGACAGACTGTGTTATTAAGCTCTGTGCAAATGGAATTACGTCTCACTGATCCTGCAAACGGCTGCTTAGAGGAATGAAAGAGCTAAACATTGCAGTTAGTAGAAATTTGAAATAAAAACAGAAAATGCTGGAAATACTCAACCGGTCAGGCTGCATCTGTGGGAAGAGAAACAGAGTATCTATGAGATACTCTGTTTCTCAAAATATCTATGAGAGGCACTGCCTCAAGACAGCAACATCTATCATCAAAGATCCCCACCGTTGGGCAGGAGGTACAGAAGCCTGAAGTCCCACACCACCAGGTTCAAGACAGCTACTTCCCTTCAACCATTCAGTTCTTGAACCAACCTGCACCAACCTAATCACTACCTCTATCCCTACTAAATCTGTATACCGGAGCTCAGTTTGAATCACAGTGCCAATGCAAATAAGATGCATTGCAAATGGGCGAGAGATAAGGCAAATCTGCAAATATTTGCGGAAGAAGAGATCTCACTATCAGGCTGTTAGCTGTTCTTTATCCTTCTCACTAGCTCTGCACTTCCTTAAGTTGCTGAATTTAAACATGTCCCAGTTCCGAAGAAGGAACTGACCTGAAATATCTCTCTTGGTCAGTCTTTCAAGTTGAGGGGAGGTGGGGGGAAATGGTGAAAAAGTGTTAACTGCTCTTTGACTGAAGCCCACTCAACCTCATCAGTAAAATTAATTTTCAATTTCACTAACACCATAATTTCCATTGAGGGGAGAAAAAAATGATTTTTCCCTCAATTACAATCTACCTAAAGACAAATTAAGGGCACCTAAATGTTTTAATAAGCTTTCAATTGCATTTTTAATCCACAGACAAGCCCGTTATAATCATCTTCCAACCTCTGATGATGCTTGAAAAACACAATGATGCTGGAGGAACTCAGCAGGCCAGGCAGCATCCGTGGAGAAAAGCAGGCGGTCAACGTTTCAGGTCAGGACCCTTCTTCAGGACTGAAGACAGGAAAAGGAAAGCCCAATATATATATAGCAGGGAAAAGCAGAGCAGTGATAGGTGGACAAAAGAGGGGAGGCGGGGTGGCCACAGGGTGATGATAGGTAGGTGCAGGTAAGAGATAGTGATAGGCAGGTGCGGGAGACAGCAGATCCACCGGGGGATGGGTCAAAGACAAGGAAAGAAAGGAAAAAAAGGAAAGTAAAGGGAGGGGGAAGTAGAAAAAAGAGAGATAAGCTGGGAAAGGGAAGAAGAGCAGAAGCATGGTAAGGGGGGATGTGGGGAAGGAATACTTAAAGTGGGAGAATTCAATGTTCATGCTGATAGGCTGCAAGGTTCCAAGACAGAAAATGAGGTGCTGTTCCTCCAGTTTACGCTTGGAATTCTCCTGATAGTGGAGGAGGCCGAGAACTGACATATCAGTGACAGTGTGGGAGGGGGAGTTGAAGTGACTGGCAACAGGGAGTCGCAGTTATGGACAGAGCGCAGGTTGCAGTCCTGAAGAAGGGTCCTGACCCGAAATGTTGACTGCCTGCTTTTCTCCATAGATGCTGCCTGGCCTGCTGAGTTCCTACAGCATCATCATGTTTCTCATCTAGATTCCAGCATCTGCAGTCCTTTGTTTCTCTGAAGATGCTTGCATAGCTTGCATTAATTGAAGATGAATCTTTAATCCCTATGCCCACTGCTCACTCAATTCCTTCCCCAGCCACAGCCTCTCATGGTACCCTGTCATGTTTCTTGTTCCAACTAGAACAGATGAAGGCCACTTAGCCTTTCCATCATCCAATCAGAATATGATGGTTAGTTAAGTTATGATCAGGTAAGTACAAGCTCATGTGACATGGCAGATCTTACCCCGGAAACCAGGCCTGCAGATTAACTGGTCCCCATCATTTGTGAGGAGGAGGGGTGATGGAAAAATTTCAGCTTATGCCAATATTAAGGGAGAGCAATATTGATTGGTGCAGGACCGCTATGGGTGAATAGCCCTAGAACCAAAGCCTGCCAGAAACCAGCACGTCCAAGACACCAAGATAAAGAAGTTATCATTCCTTTAAGGTAAGTTGAGGTTTAAAAGTTTAAAAGATTTCTGAATGAATATGATACAGGAGATGGAAGAATACCATGGGTGGGTATTCTCCCTGGGCAAGAACAGCCACCCTTCCACCACAAGGGGCAACAAATGAGATCAGTAAAAATGCTGGAAATTTGTGTAATTATTTTATGGATTTAGTGAAAGAGGTTCATATGGACAAACATCAACACAAACTTGTGGTTTCTGTGCTGTACAGTTTGGCACAGTCATGCATGGATCAGACACCCGACTTGACAGAGACTTGAGAATCGGCAGATGTGTTTGAGCTGAGAGACAAACTTAAGGAAATCCAGCCGACTACAATGAGCACAGATCTTGAACACAAAGTAAAAGGCCTTTTTGGGTCAAAAAGAACCTCTTCTCTTGTAATATCTTAATTTATAAAATGTGCTGATTGCTCTGGATCAGTTTTCTATGAATTTAACTTCATTCATTCATCTTCAGGTAAAACTTATCGCAAAGGTAAAATTGCCAAGTGGTGCTGACAGTGTGATACCATTTTCAGCAGCTACCAGGAAGGTTAAATTTGTTATTGATGAATGGCATGAGAAAAATCTGCAAACCCATACAAGCTATACATAAATTTAAAAGTCAATTGATTCTACACAAGCTTTATGAACAGTAGTTAGTCTCCGGTTAATTAATTGCCTAATCTTGAAACTCAACAGGACAAACTAGTAATAAAAAAAAACAAAATCATGGCTTTAAAGTATTGGGTGGGAAGTTCAAGGGAGATATCAGAGGGAGGTTTTTTGCCCAGAGAGTGGTTGCAACGTGGAATGAGCTGCCTGGGTTGGTGGTGGAGGCAGGTACATTGGTCAAATTCGAGAGATTGCTAGATAAGCATATGGAGGAATTTAAAATAGAGGGACATGTGGGGGGAAAGGGTTAGAAAGTCTTAGGTGAGGTTTAAAGGTCGGCACAACATTGTGGGCCGAAGGGCCTGTATTGTGCTGTACTGTTCTATGATTCTATGATTCTATGAAATCCTAGAAATCTGAAGTAAAAGCAGGAAACATTCAATGATCAGAGAGCACAAGTGTAGACAAAGCCAACATTTAACTAAAGACCATTAATTCAGAATTGGCTTGCCTATAGAAGACAGAGGGTAGTAAAGTTATCCTGGCTGGAGTTCCATGACCAGTGGTGTTCTGCAAAGATCAGTGCTCGGCCCTCTGTTGTTTGTGATGTATATAAATGACTTTGATGAAAATATAGATGGGTGAATTAGAAAGTTTGCAGACAACACAAAGATTAGTGGTGTTGCGGATCACGAAGAGGGCACACCAGCGGCTCTACTTCATTAGGAGTTTGAGGAGATTCAGTATGTCACCAAAGACTCATACAAATTTCTATAGATGTATGATGGAGAGCATTCTGACTGGATGCATCACAGCCTGGTACTTACAGGCCGGTGAGCCTGACGTCAGTAGTAGGTAAATTATTAGAAGGCCTTCTGAGAGATCAGATATACAAGTATTTGGACAGCCAAGGGCTGATTAAGGATAGTCAGCATGGCTTTGTATGTGCTAGAATGTGTTTACCAAATCTTGTAGAGTTTTTCGATGAGGTTACCAAGAAAGTAGATGAAAGAAAGGCTGTGGATGTTGTCTACGTGGACTTTAGTAAAGCCTTTGACAAGGTCCCACATGGGAGGTTAGTTCAGAAAGTTCAGACACTAGGTATCCATGGAGAGGTTGTAAACTGGATTCGAAATTGGCTGTGTGGGAGAAGACAGAGGGTGGTAGTGGATGATTGTTTCTCATACTGGAGGCCTGTGACTAGTGGTGTGCCTCAGGGATCTGTGCTGGGACCATTGTTGTTTGTTGTCTATATCAATGATCTAGATGATAATGTGGTAAATTGGATCAGCAAGTTTGTTGATGACACTAAGATTGGAGGTGTTGTGAGCCGCGAGGAAGACTTTCAAAGCTTGCAGAGGGATCTGGACCAACTAGAAAAGTGGGCCAGAAAATGGCAGATGAAATTTAATGCAGACAAGAGTGAGGTGTTGCATTTTGGAAGGACAAATCAAGGTAGGACATACACAGTAAATGGTAGGGCACTGAGGAGTGCAAAGGAACAAAGGGATCTGGGAGTTCAGATACATAATTCCCTGAAAGTGGCATCACAGGTAGACAAGATTGTAAAGAAGGCTTTTGGCATCCTGGCATTCATAAATCAAAGTATTGAGTATAGGAGTTGGGATGTTATGGTGAGGTTGTATAAGACATTGGTGAGGCCAAATTGGAGTATTGCGTGCAGTTCTGGTCACCTAACTATAGGAAGGATATCAGTAAGATTGAAAGAGTGCAGAGAAGATTTACTAGAATGTTGCTGGGTCTTCAGGAGTTGAGTTACAGGGAAAGATTGAACAGATTGAACAAGGATTTACTCCTTGGAGCACAGAAGAATGAGGGGAGATTTGATAGAGGTTTACCAAATTATGACAAGTATAGATAGAGTAAACACGAGTAGGCTGTTTCCACCTGGATTAGGAGAGATGAGTACGAGAGGACATGGCTTAAGGGTGAAGGGGGAAAGGTTTAGGGGGAAAATTAGGGGAAACTTCTTCACTCAGAGAGCGGTGGGAGTGTGGAACAGGCTGCCATCTGATGTGGTAAATACGGGCTCACTCTTAAGTTTTAAGAATAAATTGGATAGATACATGGACGGGAGAGGTCTGGAGGGTTATGGACTGGGTGCAGGTAAATGGGACTAGCAGAATAAAGTTTCGGCACAGACTAGAAGGGCCGAATAGCCTGTTTTCTGTGCTGTAGTGTTCTATGGTTCTATGGTACGGAGGCTCCAATGCGCAGGATCATAAGAGGCTGAAGAGCGTTGTAGACTCAGCCAGATCCCCACAATTGAGGACATCTCCAAGTGGTGGTGCCTCAAGAAGGTGGCATTCATCACTAAGGATCCTCACCATCTGGGACATGCCCTCTTCTCATTATTATCATTGGGGAGAAGGTACATGAGCCTGAAGACACACACTCAATAATTCAGAAACAGCTTCTTCCCCTCCACCATCAGATTTCTGAACAGTCCGTGAACCCACAAACACTACATCGTTATTCCTTCTTTTTACACTATTTATTTATTTTTGTAATTTTATGTCTTTTCACTGTACTGCTGCCACAAAACAACAAATTCCATGTCATCTAAGTCAGTGATAATAAATCTGATTCTGATTGGCAAAAGATACAGTGCATACAATGCTAAAGAGCATTGAGTATAAGAGTCAGGAAGTAATGTTATAACTACATAAAACTTTGGTTTGGCTGCACTTGGAGTATTGTGTGCAGTTCTGGTTGCCCCATTACAAGAAGGATATGGGGCTTTGGAAAGTGCATAGAAGAGGTTTATCAGGATGCTGCCTGGATTAGATGGTATGAGCTATCAGGAGAGGTTGGATAACTTGGGTTGATAGAAGTTTATAAAATTTTGAGATGCGTAGATAGCATAGACAGCCAATATCTTTTTCCTAGGATAGGCATGTCAAGTACTAGAGGACATGCACTTAAGTTGAGAGGGGGAAAGTTTAAAAGAGATGTGCGGGGCAAGTTTTTTTTACACAGAGAGTGGTAGGTGCCTGGAACGGGCTGCCAGAGGAAGTAGTAGAAGCAGAAGTGGTGTTTAAGAGGCTGTTAGATCAACACATGAATATGAAGGGAATGGAGGGATATGTACAGGCAGAAGAGATTTAGTTCAATACAGCAGCATATTTGGTGCAGACATTGTGGGCCGAAGGGCCTGTTCCTGTGCTGTGCTGCTCTATGTTCTATATTAACTGTTTCCACAAATGCAATCAGAGCTGTTGACCACTTCTAGCATTTCAGCTTCATATCAGGGCAGACTACTGTGTGTTATAGATTCATAGAGTTATAGAGTTATACAGCATGGAAACAGGCCCTTTGGCCCAACTTGTCTGTGCCGACCAAGTTGCCTGCCCAAGGTTGTCCTATTTGTGTGTTATTAGGAGAGGAGAGGGCAAAGTTGTACTGTTTAATAATTAACATTCAATTTAATCTGTAAAACTCTGAAAATCTTAAAATCAATGATGAGGTGCTTGTTGGATCAAAAACTGTTATTGGGCCATCATGACTGATGAGGACTATAAAAATGACACATTAAAACAGTCACAATTCCCTGCATTTTAAATGAGAAACCACTTATTGGTTTTTGGAGGCAATTTGAATGGAATAAGAACATAGAACATTGAACAGTGCAGTGGAGCAGTTCACCTATAGCAGGGGGGCAGTGGCAAGTTCCCGTGGTGGGAGTGGGATGGGTGGGCATCCCACTCCCACCAGCAACAAAAGAAACACACTGAGCATGATTTAGTGTTAAAAACTATTTTATTAATCACTACTTATGATAATACGTAAAATAAAAGTAAAAATGTTAGTATGTTAGAATTCAAAAATGTTAAACCTCGAACGTTAACCCCAAAACTAAACTCTTCGTGTGTGTGTGTGACAAAGTCCAAAACTCCCAATTCCGGAATGGTTCTTAAAGTTCAGTTCCGCAAGCCATAAGGTGAAACATGAGCAAGGGCTTTTTCAACAACCACCGTTGTCTGAAGGTAAGATGTAGATGTAGAAAAACATAGAGAGAGTACATATGAAATCCAAATGTTCCACGATGGAACCCAAACGACACTCCAGTGTTTACTCGGTAGTGACTTCCTCACCCCGAAAAGCATCCGAACCGTGGTCGTCCACACACAAATACCTGTTTCCTTCTACAGGTCAGCAACAAAGTGAACTCCACCAGATTACTTCCAACTTCCATACATGGGTTTCAGTGGCAAACACAGTTATTGTTTTTCATCCATCGATAGAGAAAACAAGCAGGCTGGTGTCGCTCTCCCTTCTCTCTCTCTCTCCTTCTGCTTCTGACCTCTTCAACAACGTCATTACGTCCTTTATCTTCTATTGACGTAAGCACGCCCCACACACACATACACACACACTCTCTATCTTAAAGGGACTTTCACTGAGTCCGTAACATGAACTAGAGAGTCATGGAGAGAGCGGTCCCTGCAAAAGGCAGAAAGGGGTGGGGAGGGGAAGATATGCTTAGTAGTGGGGTCCTGTTGGAGATGGCGGAAGTGGCGGAGAATGATGTGTTGGATACATAGGCTGATAGAACGAAATGTGAGAACAAGGGGGACCCTATCCCTGTTAGGTCTGGGAGGGATGCGGGTGAAAGCAGAGGTGCGGGAAATGGCAGATATACAGGTGCGAGCTCTCTTGACCACAGTAGGGAGGGCACCTATGGCGGGGGTAGTGGAAAGTTCCCATGGTGGGAGAGGGGTGGGTGGGGGGAAGGAGTGAACTAGGGAGTCGAGGAGAGAGTGGCGCGCATATGGCGGGGGAATACCTAAGCAGTACAGAGAAGGACAGCACTGGGCAGGCCATTCGGCCATGGAACCATAGAACTCTACAGCACAATACAGGCCTTTCGGCCCACCATGTGGTGCCGACCTTGAAACCATGCCTAAGACTAACTAACCCCTTCCTCCCACATATCCCTCTATTTTAAATTCCTCCATATGCTTATCTAACAATCTCTTGAACTTGACCAACGTATCAGCGTCCACCACCACCCCAGCAGCACATTCCATGCACCAACCACTCTCTGGGTGAAAAACCTCCCTCTGACATCTCCCTTGAACTTCCCACCCATTACCTTAAAGCCATGTCCTCTTGTATTGAGCACTGGTGCCCTGGGAAAGAGGCACTGGCTGTCCACTCTATCTATTCCTCTTAAAATTTTGTATACATCTATCATGTCTCCCCTCATCCTCCTTCTCTCCAATGAGTAAAGCCCTAGCTCCCTTAGTCTCTCCTCATAATCCATACTCTCCAATCCAGGCAGCATCCTGGTAAATCTCCTCTGCACCCTTTCCAATGTTTCCACATCCTTCCTTATAATGAGGCGACCAGAATTGGACACAGTACTCCAAGTGTGGTCTAACATGTCCCCTTCTTGCTCTCCTCAGCCCCTTCCTAAGTTCCTTCCTTGTTACTCTATATTCCTCACGAGCCCTGTCTGATCTTTGCTGCTTACACCTTATGTATGCTGTCTTCTTCTTCCTAACTAATTGTTCCACCTCTCTTGTCACCCATGGTTCCTTCACCCTGCCATTCTTTCTCTGTCTCACCGGGACAAATTTATCCCTGACGACGTTGTGCCAATCTTGATGCCAATTTATACTATATGTCCTCTTCCTGTGTATCATCCATATAGAACATAGAACAGTACAGCACTGGATCTATGATGTTACAGGATTTCTATCTTCATACTTCACAAAAATATCTGCAACTAGTAAAGTATGGCTAACATCAAACATGTTTTTGGTGAACAGCCTCTGGAAGTGGTATGGGCCACCTTTCCAGCCCTCCTCACTGATGAGTTGTGCAGTTGGATGAGAGTGCAGATGAAGTTGGCTCTCTAAGCGGATAATCCCACCCCAAATCCCATAGCAATTATCAACATCAGCACTCATGAAAGATGTACTGTCTGAGTTGAGTTAGTGAGTAGATAATTTGTTAAGCGGTGCTCTTGCAGAGATGATTGTCCAGGACTTGGGCAGCTATCATCATCCTCTTTGAATAGTGACAGACCCATGTTTAATGTATCATTTGAAAAATTTCCTCAGTGCTGCACAGAAGCGTCTGCCTGGACCACTTATTACTACTTAGGTGAAAAACACGATGATGTTGGAGGAACTCAGCAGGCCAGGCAGTATCCGTGGAGAGAAGCAGGTGGTCAACGTTTCGGGTCAGGACCCTTCTTCAGGACTGAAGATAGGAAAAGGGGAAGACCAATATTTAGGAGGGAAAAGCAGAGCAGTGATAGGTGGACAAAAGGGGGGAGGTGGGGTGGACACAAGTTGGTGATAGGTAGATGCAGGTAAAAGATAGTGACAGGCAGGTGCGGGAGATGGGAGAGCAGATCCACCGGGGGATGGGTCAAAGGTAAGGAGAGAGAGGAAAAAAAAGGTAGAAAAAAAAAGAGGCTGGGAAAGGGAAGAAGAGAAGAAGCATGTTGGGAGGGTGGTTTACTTAAAATGGGAGAATTCAATGTTCATGCCATTAGGCTGCAAGGTTCCAAAACGGAAAATGCTGTTCCTCTAGTTTGTGCTTGGACTCCTCCTGGCAGCGGTGCAGTGGAGGAAACCAAGGACAGACAGTTCTGTGATGGAATAGGAGGAGGAGATGAAGTGACTGGCAATGGGGAGATGCAGATCGCAGTTTCGAACAGAGTGCAGGTGTTCTGCGAAATGGTCACCTAGTCTGCGTTTGGTCTCTCCAGTGTAGAAGAGGCCACACTTGGAGCACCAAATGCAGTAGATGATATTAAGGGAGGTGTAGGTGAATCTCTGTCTCACCTGAAAGGACTGTTTAGGTCCCTGGATGGAGGTGATGGAGGTGGTGTAAGGGCAGGTGTTGCACCTATGGTGGGGGCAGTGGAAAGTTCCTGGGGTGGGAGAAGGATGTTTCTCTAGTATTACTGCTTAGGTATGGGTCTGAACCATCTGACTCTGGTGAGAGTGATGCCATTGAGATGTTCATCTATCAAGGTAATCTAACCTCATAGAAGCAAAAACAGAGAATGATGGAAACACTCAGCAGGTCAGGCAGCATCTGTGGAGAGAGAAACAGAGTCAATGTTTCAGGTGAAGACCTTTCATCAGAACTAGTACTCTTTTATCAGAGCTTCAGATTTTGGACTGGCACAACCAATGTTTTCTGCAATTGTTGAATATGGATATGACACAGCTGGAACTCTGATACACAGCCAGAGGTCAGACAGTGGCGCTGGGCACCATGTGTTGTAAGGTCTGCAGCAGCTGTGTGCATTCACTGGCTCCACAACAATGAATCGATTGGTTGATTGCCTGTAGCTTGAGGAGAACTGTCAGTTCTCAGCCAATCATGCCTTAGGAAGTCTGAATCTCCATGTTTGGCCAGGCATGCCTGGAAGGAAAGGTGCTGGTGTAGCCTCGCCTTTACTACCATCACTGAGCATTTGCTGTATTTAAAATTTTTTTTTTAAATGTATTTTAATTTCACCATCATAGACTTTATCAGCAAGTGTGTTGAGGACTGTGTACCAAAGGGGACAATACAGGTGTTCCCAAACCAGAAACCCTGGATGAACCGGGAGATCCACTCTCTACTGAAGTCTAGGACTGCAGTGTTCAAATTTGGTGACCCTGACCTTAACAAGAAACTGAGATATGACCTCTGTAAAGCTATCTGAGATGCCAAGAGACAATACCAATCCAAAATCGAGTCCCAGAACAGCCGTCAGTTGTGGCAGGGTTTACATGTTATAACAGGCAGGTACGGTAGTGTAGCGGTTAGCGTAATGCTATTACAGCGCCAGAGACCCAGGATCAATTCTGGCCACTGTTTGTAAGGGGTTTGTACGTTCTCCCCGTGTCTGCATGGGTTTCCTCTGGGTGTTCCAGTTTCCTCCCACATTCCAAAGATGTATGGGATAGGAAGTTGTGGGCATGCTATGTTGGCAGCGGAAGTGTGGCGACACTTGCAGGCTGCCCCCAGAACACTCTACACAAAGATGATTTCACTGCGTGTTTTAGTGTACATATGACTAATAAAGATACAGTACCTTATCAAACGAAGTTGGGCAACATCGTCAACAACTGTACATCCCTTCCCGATGAGCTTAACGCATTCTATGCACATTTTGGACAGTAGGGGATTGGTTTGTCACCACCCACCCTGACAGCTTCCAATGCAGCTGAACCCATAGTCACTATTGAGGACGTAAGATCAGTCTTCTGGAGAGTGAACCTGCAGAAAGCATCTGGCCTGGATGGTGTCCCTGGCTGTGTCCTCAGATCCAGCTGGTGGGAGTACTTGCAGACATACTTAACCTCTCCCTGCTTTAATCTGAGGTTCCCACCTATTTTAAGAAGACCACTATCATCCTGGTACCTAAGGAAAACAAGGTCACATGCCTTAATGACCACCAACCGGTGGCTCTGATATCCAGCATCATGAAGTGCTTTGAGAGGCTAGTCATGGCACGGATTAGCTCCAGCCTTCCAGAAAACCTTGACCCACTGTAATTCACCTACCACCAAAACCAGTCTACACTCATCTCTGGAGCATTTGTACAGTAAAGACACCTAAAGACTATTGTTTATTGACTACAGCTCTGCCTCCAATACTATAATTCCAAGCAAACTCATCACCAAATGACCTGGGGACTCAACACCTCCCTCTGCAACTGGATCCTTGACTTTCTTACCAGCAGACCGCTATCAGTGAGGATAGGCGGCAACAGCCCCGGCAGGATTATTCTCAACACTGGTGCCCCACAGGGCTGTGTCCTCAGCCCTCTACTCTACTCCCTATATACTCATGACTGCGTGGCCAGATTCTACTCTAACTTCATCTACAAGTCTGCAGATGATACCACCATAGTGGGCCATATTTCAAATAACGACAAGTTGGAGTACAGGAAGGAGATAGAGAGTTTAGTGACATGGTGTCATGACAACCTTTCTCTCAATGTCAGTAAAACAAAAGAGCTGGTCATTGACTTCAGGAAAGGGGCGGTGCACGTGCACCTGTCTACATTGATGGTGCTGAGGTCAAGAGGGTTAAGATCTTCAAGTTCATAGGAATGAACATCGCCAATAGCCTGTCCTGGCCCAACCACATAGGCGCCATGGCCAAGAAAGCTCACTAGCGCCTCTACTTCCTCAGGATGCTAAAGAAATTTGGCATGTCCCCTTTGACTCTCACCAACTTTTATCGATCCACCATAGAAAGCATTTATCTGGATGCATCACAGCTTGGTATTGCAGCTGCTGTGCCTGGGACTGTGAGAAACTGCAAAGAGTTGTGGACACAATCCAGCATATCACGGAAACCAGCCTCCCCTCTATGGACTCTGTCTATACTTCTCGCTGCCTTGGTGAAGCAGCCAGCATAATCAAAGACCCCAGCCATCCAGGACATTCTCTCTTCTCCCCTCTCCCATCAGGCAGAAGATACAGGAGCCTGAGGGCACATACCACCAGGCTCAAGGACAGCTTCTATCCCGCTGTTATAAGACTATTGAATGGTTCCCTTATATGATTAGATGGACTCTTGACCTCACAATCTACCTTGTTATGACCTTCACCTTATTGTCTACCTGCATTGCACTTCCTCTGCAGCTGTGACACTTTACTTTGGATTCTGTTACTGTTTTTACCCTGTACTACTTCAATGCACTGTGTAATGAATTGATCTGTGCGATCGGTATGCAAGACAAGTTTTTCACTGTACCTCGGTACAAGTGACAATAATAAACCAATACCAATGCCAATAATTAAATTTATCTTTTTAACCAATCATTTCTTTTAAGTTGAGAGCCATTGAAAAAGGAAACTGTTAAAAAGTCTTTGACAGGGGGAGAGTGTCCTTGGGCTGGGGCAATGAATTAGACACAGTATGAGTGCAGTCCCACCTGTCAGGTAGATAGGATCAGGTCCACAGGCCCTCTGCATTTGAGCAAGATGTCTGTGGCAGCAGGTTCAAGCAATGAACCACGTCCATGAGCATTGGGTCTGCTGGTATCTGGGACAAGGGTAACTCCTGACAGTTTTACCATTGTTGCAGTTTTACCACTATTCAGTTTTGCCACTATTGCATTGCTTCATAAACAACTCACTGCTGCATCAGATGCTGAATTATAGTTGTAAACTGCCCTTGCATTGCAGTGATATAATTAGAGAATTCAGCAGTGATTTTTCCACTCCGTTTTATTATTTGGTGAGTTTCAGTAAAATTAACACATATTATTGTGACAGTAGGCTTTTAGACAAAATCTTCCCCAGCAGATCAAAGAGAATCACCCAGGTACATGTAATGTGACTCACACTGCATCATATTGACTCGTGACTGAGGTTAATGTGATTGGATGCCATGTGCATGCATTACCATAGTAACTCATGTCAAAGGCCATTTTTCACCAGTATGAGATGAAAGAAAATCTGTAAATGTTTATGATGTAAAATAGGCAGCAATGCAGTGAAAAGAATAAAACGCTGGAAACATTCAGCAGGTCAGAAGGCATCAGTGGAAAGAGAAACATTTAACTTTTCAGGTGGAAGATCCTTCATCAGAACCGGGAAAGAGGGAAAACAAGTCTGTCTTGGTATCAGACAAGGTGGGGGAGTGTGATAGAACGAAGTTCTGTGTCTGAGGCAGCTTCTCCATGTTCCCCCACCCTCTCTGCTGCTCAAACTAACTTCCTCTCTCTTGTCACAGTTCATAGATTGGGTAGATGGTCAGAGTCTTTTTTTCCCCAGGGTGGAAATGTCAAATACTAGAGGGCATAGCTATAAGGTGAGAGGGGGAAAGTTTAAAGATTTACGAGGCACGTTTTTACACAGAGACTGGTAGGTGCCTGGAATGCGCTGCCAGGGGAGGTGGCGGAGGCAGATACGATAGCAAGGTTTAAAAGGCATTTAGACAGACACATGAACAGGCAGGGAATGGAGGAATACAGACCACGTGCAGGAAGATAGTTTAAATTGGCTTCACGGTCGGCACAGATATTGTAGGCTGAAGACCTGTTGCTGTGCTGTACTGTTCTATGTTCTATGTTCTGATGAAGGGTCTTCGATGTGAAATGTTACATGTTTCTCTTTCCACAGATGCTGCTTGAGTATTTCCAGCATTTTCTGTTTTTATTCCAGATTTCCATTATCTGCAGTTTTGTTTTGATATTCAGTGCAGTGGAGAGGCAGCCAAATAAAAGGTCTGTGCATTAGTAGAGCATGTGACTTGAAGTATGTTGATGAGTTACTTGTCTCCATGAACAAACAGGCTGGCAAGGCTGCTGCAAGGATGAAGGGCTGTGCCAGCTCTGTTGATGGGAGGTTATGGTGTGTCTCCTCTGATTGCAGACAGCTTCTCCACATGTAGAACGATGTGCTGGGAAAATGGGCACGGTATCAGTGACCAATGTCCCATTGCTGCTGATAACACTGTAGAGTTCAAACCAAAATAAAGATGCATCTTTGTGAGATCTAATTCCTGAATCAATTCTGAGGTTCAGTGGCCACACTTGACCACGTCTGAGGCCAGACCAGAGACTTGTCTTGGAGAACATGAGATTAGATTACAGATCCACATTTCTGCAACCATGGGACAAACTACACTCATGTAAATGTAGTTATACAATACAACGGTTTAGGAATTCACTAGAGCAATTTATGTGCATTATACTCTCCCTTCTTCATTCAGTTCCATTGACATCCACAGAGGTCCATGAATCAAGAATTTGATCTTTTGGCAGTTGATAAATTTTATATGTGGTTGATACCAGGACCAATCTTCACAGGAATGAGTGCTGGAAATTTTAGCAAGCTGCCTACAGAAGGTATTCTCCCTGGTCACTATTTCTTGTAGACATCATGAGAGTTCTGGTTATGAGCCACACTGGGGTGTTTGACATTTTGCTGGTGTCAGGTGCACAAGTAATGACATTATCACCCCCATTCACTGCACTGCTCCGCGATCACCAACAGACACCGGCTGTTAATGGTGTAACCTACCAGCTGCATTCTTCACTCACAGTGACTTAAGGGCCAAACCCTGCAATATCAGCAAAGTGATGTGAGTGAAAGGCTGTCAATTTTCTGCCCATGACCTCTGCCTGACCCTTCCTCCTGTGCTCCACTGTTATCCCCAAAGGTCACAGCACCCATGTGTAATGCACCTCAGTGCAAGGTACTGCTGTCACTGGCCTCCTGATGAACCCAGACTGGTGTGGGGGCTCTCAGGCTAGTCTGGAAGCCTATCATGACCAGAGACACAGGAGAGTGCTATGTCACCCCAACCCCCACCCTCCCATGTTTTTCCTGCTCCTCCTGTTATCCTGTTGTACTGCTACTTCCATAGGGAGGGTCTTTATTCATTGAGTCCCTCCTCACAGCAGCTGTGAGCTCTGTGGGTAATGTTTTTGTGCATGGTTTAAGATGAAAATCCCTTACTGATTTTTTAACAGCATTTTGTTCACCAGATTAGGTGCTGCTTCCGTACATAGCACTCCATAGAGCAGAGATTTTCAACCTGCGGTCAGGTTGCCAGGGGGTCCGTGAGCAAGCCAAGAAAAAAACATGGAAAGTTACAAAGACGTAGCTTACTTGCTTGCTCCAGTTTTCCACTATTCAGAAAATCGGCCATATCTATTCTATCTGTTATAGGCGACAATCTTAGAGACTTAGACGGTGTTCCCTTCTGGTAAATTGCCGCTTAATATTCGATTTGTGTAGTCAGATTAGTCAGTAGTGTTCACTACTCACTACTATTCTGTTGTGCACTGTAGTGTTAGCGAGACTGAGTGACGTTGTTGGTGTGCCTTAATAATATTGCTTACTTACCATGCATTTACACCACAGTGATGTTAAACAAAAAGTGTGCAAGCGTGTAAATTTTAGATTAGTTTTGATAATATTATCAGTAATAGTAATTAAACTGTCCAGCCTGTATTGCTGAGTATGGAGAAATTTCTGAAGAGAAAAGCTGACCAGAAACCGGAATATTCTGATGACGAAGGGGATAAGGGTGACCAAAAGAGAAAACAACGCAAGTATGATCCAGAATACATTTCATATGGCTCCATCGCAGTGGGGACAAATGCGGACCGACCTCTCTATGTTGCGTGTTTGCAAACACTGTCCAATGATGCAATGAAACCAGCGAAATTGAAGCATCATTTAACAACAGTGCATCCAGATATTGCCAGTAAGCTGAAGGAATATTTTGAGCGGCCAAAGGAGCTGTACCTCAAGCAGAAAGGCAAAATGACAGTCTTCACGCATCATATTTGGTAGAATTACGAATAGCACATTCCAGAAAGCCTCACACAACTGGAGAAGAGCTTATACTGCCTGCAGCAGTAGATATGTGCGAAGTTGTACTGGGAAAAGAATCCAGTCAAAAACTGAAAGCCATTCCACTGTCTGATAACACAGAAGAATTGATGATATGGCAGAAGATATACAGAGTCAGCTGATAGCACATCTTCAGCAAGTCAGATTTGCGATTCAGCTTGATGAAATTACTGATGTTGCCAGTTCTGCGCAGTTATTGGCTTATGTTCGATATTGCTGGGAAGGAGAAGCTTTGGAAGACTTTTTGTTTTGCAAGGCACTCCCAGGGCGTACAGCCGGTGAAGAACTTTTCCGTGTGCTTGACACTTTTTTTTATATACAATCGGCATTGGCGTGGACAGTGTATTGGAGTATGAACGGATGGTGCTGCCACAATGACGGGACGGAAGTCAGGTCTAGTCACACAAGTGAAAGTAGCTGCTCCACATGTAGCAGCAACACACTGCATGATTCACCGTGAGGCTTTGGCTGCAAAGGATATGGATGAAAATCTTGCAGATGTGTTTTCCACATGCATTAAAATAGTTAACTTTATCAAAGCCAGGCCACTCAATCATCGTTTGTTTGAAAACATATGCTGTGAAGTGGAAGCCGAGCATAAGCATTTGTTGCTACATACAGAAGTCAGATGGCTGTCATGAGGCCGCATTGTGCAGCATGTATATGAATTGTGAGATGAACTGCTCAATTTTCTAAATGAGCATAACGGATCATTGGCACAGTTCTTGACAGATGAGACGTGGGTTGCCAGATTAGCTTACCTTGTAGATATTTTCAACATTTTGAACAGCTTAAATCTATCATTGCAAGGACCTGGCTCAAATGTTCTGAAAACGCATGACAAAAATCAATGCCTTCCAGAAAAAACTCCGTATCTCGAAGGGAAGATGCGAGCAAGGCGTCTATGATATGTTTCCGTTGCTGGCTGACTTCCTGACAGTGAATGAGATGAAGACAGAGGCCATTGTGAGCACCATTTTGAAACATATTCAACAGCTGTCACATTATTTCCATGAGTTTTTCAGCAACAATGACATGAGCAGGTTTGATTGGATTCGAAATCCGTTTGAATGCATGCTCACTGATTTAACTGGACGTGAACAAGAAGAATTGGCTGAACTGTCATCTGACAGGACTTTGCGCTTGCAGTTCAACTGAATGTCACTGTTGTCGTTCTGGATAGCATGTTCCCAGGAATATCCACTGCTGTCCGGCAAAGCCGTCAATGTTCTGTTACCATTTGCAACCACTTACTTGTGCGAAATAGCATTTTCTGCAGTCACTGCCATGAAAACCAAATACAGATCAAGACTGAATATTGAGGATGACATATGCGTACGTTTGTCGCACATACCACCACGTTTGGACAAACTCTGCAGTGCAAAACAGGCACAACCTTCACATTGAACTGAACACTGAAAGACACCGTTGGTAATTATCAGTGCTTGAAATAGTCACTATTTCCATAGGGCCTATGTGCAGTAATTTAAGTGTTGTATGCATGAATTATCGATTGTTTGATTTTGTGGGCTTTGGGGGTCCGCCATCTAACAAGGACATGTTCTGGGGGTCCGCAGCATGAAAAAGGTTGAAAACCACTGCCATAGAGTTATAGCAAGATACAGCACGGAAACAGGCCCTTCAGCCCACTGAGTCCATGCTGACCATCAACCACTCATTGGCACTAATCCCTTTTTTATTCACACCTCCTTCTCATTAACACTCTGCAAATTCTACCACACACCCATTTAAGCTCCCAACCTACACATCTTTGGGATGTAGGAGGAAACCAGAGCACCCCAAGGAAGCCCACACAGTCACAGGAGGACGTGCAAGCTCCACACAGACATCACTCGAGGTCAGGATTGAACTCAGGTTTCTAGAGCTGTGAGGCAGTGGCTTTACCAGATGTATCAGGGTATCCTAAAGCAGGGTGGACTCCAGTCTCTAGTCTGAGGTGATTGTAAATCCAGTGCACTGCCACTCACGGGTTGTACACTGCAGATAGAACAATGATTGGAAAGTGTTTGAAACTTTAAAGTTTCAAGTAACCTTTGCCTCACATAAAAAGCTGAGATCAGCAGCAATTTTTGACAGAAAAACATTTTTATTTATACAATCCCTGTTTATTAAAGCAACTGTTTTTTAACTGCTGCATGGGAGAGGAAGTTTTGTATTGCATTTTACATAGTATCTGTCTTCTTTTGATTTCAGAATGTTTATAACACAAGGACAATTTCTGACATCTGTAGTACCTATTTATTTTGTTTGGTGGCAGCAGAGGCGGCACGGTAGTGTAGCAGTTAGCGTAACGCTATTAGCGTCAATGACCTGGGTCAAATTCCCACCACTGTCTGAAAGGAGTTTGTACATTCTCCCCGTGTCTCAAGTTTCCTCCCACATTCCAAAGACATACAGGTTAGGAGCTGTGGGCATGCAATGTTAGCATTGGAAGCATGTCAACACTTGCGGGCTGCCCCCAGCACATTTTCAGTAACACAAAAAGATGCACTTTACTGTGTGTTTTGATGTACATGTGACTAATAAATAAGTATCTTATCTTTTGCTTTGCAGATTGTCGACGGTTAATGCCAATGTTCAGGATTCTGGACATAGCTGGGAAATTCTCACTGCTCCTGCCAAGTGTTAGCTCTCTCTGCCCATCCCCCAGAGCTCAGTCCCACCACCTCTGTCCATTGTTTCACATGGGCCTCAGATCAACCAGTGATGCCTCATCCTTGGACGCTTCTCCTTGTTTTGGCTCCCGCTACGGAGGCAAAGTTTCTCCAACATCAGCAGGAACCAATGCAGTATGTGGCACTACAGGATCTGTGAATGTGGGGACTGACCTGGGAACATCATGCCTCTCCAAACCAGTGACTTGGGGCTGGGGCTAGGGCTGTGCCTGTGCCACTGATCATCCTGCAGACTGCTGCTCTGTTAGTAATTCATGTAGAAGGTATCAGGGAGTGGAGGTTGAGAGTTGTGGGCTTGAGAGGAGCAGCATGAAAGAGACCACCCAGTTAGGTGTTTGTCAAGTCTTGACCATTTTCAAAGGGAACGGAAGACACATTTCCCCATTCCTTACTAAAAGGAATTGTTGAACTTTTGCCACTCTGTGGAATTTGGGACAAATGTTATTTTGGTCACACCTCACTGCCAACTGAGACAAGGCTTCCTAAAGTTAGGACCCCAGTGTTCATCTACTCCCTCTAAAACAGTGCTGGAAACCAGCTAGACCTGGCGATGTCACACTCAATGCCATGACTCTCCTCATTGCTGTAACTTAGTTTATCAAGTCCTTGTCCCTGGTAAAGTATTAGTGTTCTTGGAATGTTTGGGAATCCATCCTCTTCTATTGTAAATACTGTTGCAAAGTAATCATTCAACATGTCCACCATCTCCTCAGTTTCACTTACACTACTACCATTAAATTTAAAAATTTAAATTTTAAATTTAATTTTAAATTTTAGTTACAGCGTGGTGACAGGCCCTTCCGGCCCAACGAGTCCACGCCGCCCATTTTAAACCCAAATTAACCTACCCGTACGTCTTTGCAATGTGGGAGGAAACCGGAGCACCCGGAGGAAACCCACGCAGACACGGGAGAACATACAAACTCCTTACAGACAGTGACGGGAATGGAACCCCAATCGTTGGCGCTGTAATAGCGTCGCGCTAACTGCTACGCTACCGTGCCACCTTACTGCATTTACTAGCAAGTCAAATTACTCCTCACACTTTTTTTTCCCTTGGTATAATTTAAAAAATATTTGGTGCTGATATCAATGTCCTTTCTGAGTATTTTTCCGTCTTTTTATAATACCTACTTTTACCTGGAAATTCAATCCTGTTCAGTAGGATCAAGTGTTCTGTAAACTGCGACTGTACACTCTTCTCCACTTGGAATTTTATTGTTTTTTTGCATCTTTCTCCAACTCCAGCATGATTGCAATTTTCGCATTTTCATTTGGCCTTTTTTGGTTTATCTGAGGCTATTCTTTGAAACTGGGTAGATCTTGTGTCCTTTAGGGGTGTAAACTGGTTCCACATCACATTGAAGTCCTTTCTTTTAGCCCCATCTGCTGAACATGTCATGTGATCATCTTTCCCCAGCTTACCCTGGGCAGGCTATGGTTCACCATGGTAAAGCCAGTTTTAACTGGAGTCTTTGTAGTTGTTGCATGTTTCTCCCTTTCAAAGGCATCATTGAACCTGATCCTGTTATGATCACTCTACCATAAATGTTCCTGCAGTATTAGCACATTGACCAAGTCTGGCTCAGTGAATCTCACTTGGCTTTAATCTGTAGCACCTTTCACAGCTTCAGGACATGTCAATATTTTAATTGTAACATGCTATGAAGTGTGGCAGTTGATGGTGCTCCACAAACAGTACTGAGGCGAGGATCAGGTAATTTGTTCTAGTTGGGGATGGGAGATAAATATATGGTCAGGAAGTCAGGGAAAGGTCTCCAATTCATCTTCATTTTTTAAAATAATTTGAAGGAGTTGGGAGTTGCTGGCAAGACCAGCTTTATAACTCATAACACATTGGGATCACCATTGTGAAGGTAGTGCTGAGCCACCTTCTTGAACCACCACATCCTTCCAATGCTGTTGGATAGGTATTTCCAGTACTTAAACCCAGAAATGATGAAGCAATGTGATAGATGTTCAAATTATGACAGGAAGTGACTTGGCAGGAAACCTGCAGGTTTGTCCTGCAGTGCATTATCAGAGTCAGAATCAGGTTTACAATCACCAACTTGTATGACATGAAATGTGTTGTTTTGCAGCAGCAGCAGTACAGTGCAAAAAACATAAAAATTACTATAAATTACAAAATAGTGTAAAAAATAGGAACAAGGTAGTGTTCATGGACCCTTCAGAAATCTGATGGCAGAGGAGAAGAAGCTGTTCCTAAGTCAGTCAGCGAAGGTCTTCAGGCTCCTGCACCTCCTCCCTGATGGTAGTAATGAGAAGAGGGCATGTCCCAGATGGTGAAGGTCCCTAGTGATGGATGCCACCTGCTTGAGGCACAGTGTCTATGTAGATGATACACATTGCAGCTGCTGTACACTGGTGGTAGAAGGTGATTGATGGGCTGTCAATCAACTGGGCTGCTTTGCCCTCAATGGTGCAAAGCTTCTTTAGAGTTGTTAAGGCTGCACTTGTCTAGGAAAGTGAAGGGAATTAAGTAGCTCTCATAGCCACAGTATATATGTGGTTGATCCAGATGTTTCTAGTCAATGATGGTTACTAGGATATTGATGGGCAGGAGGGGACAGGGGAAGAGGGTGACTTGGTGATGGATCTGCCACTGAATGTCAAGCTGTCTTCTGGGAGATGACCATTGCCTGGCATTTGTATGGCATGACTGTTCCTTGCTAGTCATCAGCCTATGCCTCAATGATGCAGACATGGGTTTCTTCACAATATGAGCGCTGCAAATGGAATTGAACATTGTGCAGTCATCACCACTTCTGACCTTATCCACGCGGGTGGGAGGGAGGTTATTGATGAAAAGCCAAGAATCGTTTGGCTGAGGAATTCACAGTGAATAGTTCTGGGACTGGGATAATTGACCTCCAACAACCATAGCCATCTTCCGTTGGGCAAGGTACGACTTCAGTAATGGAGGGTCCCCCCTTGACATTAATATCAGTTTTACACAGGCTAGTATTCTATCTTGATGTCAAGAGCAGTCACTCATACCCAGTCTCTGGAATTTTGGACAAGACAACTGGGGTAAAGCCTCTCAAAGTTTGGGCTGGGACAAATCGGTTACCCTCGTCTGCACCCTGTCATGTTATTTGTTTCTCCACCATCTCCGAAACTTAAAACACACCTCACTTTTCCAGTTCTGACGAAAGGTCTTTGACTAATGCTTGTTCTGTTTCTCTCCCCTCGGATGTTGCCTGACCTGCTGAGTGCTTCGAAAACCTGCTTTTTAGTTTGAATTTCCAGCACCTATGATTTTTTGCTCCAGATACATTTACACTGTTTTTGATCTCAACTACAAAACTGTTAACATAGGCTAATAAGACTTACTAATTATCACAACTATGTAATTACAGATTGTAGACAAGAGGCTGCAGATGCTGTAATCTGGAGCAAAAAACAAACTGCTGGAGGAACTCAGCAGGTCAGGCAGCATCTGTGGAGGCAAAGGATTTTAGGTCAAGACCTGACATCAGATAGCCAGTATGAAAAGGTGAGAGGGAGGGGCAAGGCAGAGGTTCTATTAGCTGTACTGCTATGCTGCCCATTCTAGTGACCTTAATGCTAATTTAGGGTAGCAGTAGTAATGAGAACTGAAGCTAATTGTGGGGGCTCCATTTACCTATCCCCTCCAGCCCCTGCCTCACCCCTCCCTCTCACCTCCATATACTGACCATCTCCCCTCTACACTTAGTCAAAGGAGCAATCTTGACCTGAAACGTCAACCATCCTTTTGCCTCCACAGATGCTGCATGACCCACTGAGTTCCTCCAGCAGTTGGGTTTTTGCTCCAATTATACATTGTATTTGGTTTATTATTAAATACCACAGACTCAATTGCAACAAATTCTATTTCAGCAGCTTCTTAAGTGCCTGACCCCTCTCTGCAGATGTATCTCTGTACCTCCTGGTGAGGACTCTGGCCTTTCAGTAACAGGTACCTCCTGTCCCAGCACCACACTGCCATCATAATGCCTTACCTCCTTCACTGGCTGACGCAGAGTGAAATAACCTCTGGGAGTCTCCCTGCACATCCATGACTGCCAATGAATGCTTTTAATATTCACCTCATATCACAGAAAGTACATTCTTTACTGATATTGCTGACTCACATCACTAACCCACCTGGATTGATACCAGTGATCAAGTGATATAGTTGCATTCATTGCCCAGCCCTTTCACTACACCTCCAGGATCAGATCTCTCAATCTTTCCTCGGCCTCAACTTCTGGCTGACCTCCCAAGGTGGTCTTGTGCTTGGCTGTTTAGCTCACATCATAGCCCAGGCTCCATACTCCCCTTCAAATGGCCTGTTATCAAACTCCATCTGCAGTGCTGCTAACTGTACCAGCTCTGGCAGAGAGAGCCAGCTACCTTCAGCGTCTCTCACCCGGGACCATACTTCCTCCCACTACATGGGAGCCATTCATTTCTTCTCGTTTATGGAACTGGGACTCAAAGCACAGAAACTTGTTCTGCCCCCAAGTTGGTGTCAGCCCTCAGGTACTTATCGCAGAAGTCAGCAGTATCTAGGAACTATTGACTTCTTCAGATCTCTCAATCCCACCAGACCAGTGGTCTGCTCGGGCAGGGCCAGTGTCCCACAAGCTGTGAGTGACTCCTGGATCTTCTGTGCCCACTGCTATGATCCCTTCTGACACACCGTCCCTCATTCTGAGTCACTCAATCCAGCCCACACCTATGATCACTGATGCTACAGTTGGCCATTGCACCTATCTGTCTCCATTGACAACCCAACACTTCACCTCCCTGTACACAGGATGGTCCCTCCTCCATTTGTACCAGTTCAATTGAAAGCTGAGGTGTTTCCAGCACCTGTCCTGACCCACAACAGACCACCACATTCCATGCTTTTCTCTGCTCCGAGTCAACAGGGTGGCCTTAAACGTGCTATTCTTACCAGCCTCCTCAAATGGGCAAGTAACGCTGTTGAACAGTCCCATTTCCACCACATTATCCAGTTTTAGTGTGTGGACGGCTGTCTAGCTGGATTGTTCCCTTGGCCAGTTGTTCCCAGAATCGCCCCGACAAGCAGAAATATCACCCTCCCTTGTGGTGTAGGGCTGCCTTGTTCTCTGCTCAGTGTCCTCTCCTGATGTCACTGGCCCTCAGGAAATGTTCCACTTGTTTGAGACTTCCTGTATTTCTCCAGCTCTTTGGCCACATCCACTACCACCCATCACTATCTGGAGAACCCAGCTCTCCATTAACTTCATCACTGTCCTGTCACCCCCTCAAACAGCAACATTGACTTTTGCACTCACCTGACTTTCTGCCTTCTGCAACCAGTGACCAACTGGTTTCCAGCCAGTAGCATCCATGTACCCAGACTAACAGCGGTGGCTGGTATAATGCTCCACCAGCAGTCACACTGCATGGTACTCAGTGAGGTGCCCTCAGACTCACATCAGCTGCAGACTTTGGCTCTTCTGCTTATGTTTGAAATGAGACTACAACGTGGTCTGGAGCCAAATTCACACTGAGTATTCACGAGCAGGTTTTTGATGAAGTAGTGCTACTCGCCAGGACCATAGATGACATCTTCATCACTCGGACGTACGAGTTCTGAGCAGTAAGTCGCCATTGGATCCACCCTGCATTTTGTGGACTAGCTTCTCTCACAGGAGTTGCTTGGTTAGAGGTGTGGGAGCCTGCCTTCAGCTCTGCAGCCAGGATATTGTCTGGTCTGGAGACTCACTGTTTTTGATGCACTCAGCGATTTCTGGATTTTATGCAGCCTGAACTGAACTGGCTGAAGACTGGCTTCTGTGATGCTGGGGATCTCGGGAGGGGGCTCAGTGATCATTTGGCACATTTGAAGTTGATTCCGTGTGCTTCAACCGAGGGCTAAACAGTGGGACTTTAATAAAGAATAAATAAAAGGACATTAGAAAGTATTTCTTTATCTCAGTATCACAACCTTTCTCTGCATAGAGTCTGAGAATAAAGGGAACAAGAGTTTACAGGACAGTGGGGTTAGACTGCAGGTTCAATGGAGAGAAATGCTGGTAATTGGCTGACCTAATCCTCTTTCTCTCTGCTGTAAACCTTCCATGCTTCAAGTCTGAATCAAGATGAATTCTGGCAGGACATTCACCTATTGCCATGCCCAGGCCTATACTCACCCAACACCTGCACATTCCATGAACCCTGTCTGGCCAAACCCTGCCCGATCTGAGGACACTAAAACCAATGTAAGTCTACTGCTTCCTTGCTTACTGTAGATCAGGTAATTTAGCAAATCTTGTGTTATATCTTTTGCCTCAGTTTCATCTGCTGAATCCACCAGAGGGCAGTATTTAGTTAAATTTTAGACTCTGTACTGAAGTGCACCTTTCTTTCTGGAGGACCCTATTACCACCTCAGCACAGCACAAATGTGGGGTTACCAGGCTTCCCCAGATTATCCTGGAGTTTCCCGGCCACTGTAGTCCAGGCAAAAATTAAAAGGGGACTTTTTTTTTTAAGAAAACACTGGGAAAATTGAAGAAAAATTAAACTGCAAGGTGATAGTTTTCAGGGAAGATTGATCAGGAATTTCCCCCCTTCTCCAGAAAGGAAGGGTGGCCTGACAGAGGTTTATAATTCATGAAGGTAGACATGGAGGAGACTTCATCACAATAGTGCAGCCCAAAATCTGGGTCCATAAGTACACATCCGTAACTAAAGTTAGATCTTTATTAGTCACACATACATCGAAACACACAGTGAAATACATCTTTTGCATAGAGCGTTCTGGGGGCAGCCCACGAGTGTCGCCACGCTTCCAGCGCCAACATAGCATGCCCACATCTTCCTAACCTGTACGTCTTTGGAATGTGAGGGGAAACCAGAGCACCCAGAGGAAACCCATGCAGACATGGGGAAGAATGTACAAACTCCTTACGGACAGTGGCCGGAATTGAACTGGGGTCACTGGCGCTGTAAAGTGTTTCGCTAACTGCTACACCAGATTAAGGAATTTTAGAGATACTTCTTTACACAGAAGGCAGTTAGAACATGGAATCCTGCATTTCAAGGAGTTGCTAAGGTCAACAGCATGGATAAACTTGAGAGCAATTTACATGAGGGAGAAATAAACGGAAGGACACATTGACAGGATCAGTGTGGGGAGAGGTTGTTGAGAAACAGAAACCTACTCAGAATCAGATTTAAATATTCTTTCATATTCTTCGATGTTTACGGTGATGATAGTTTTATGGAGCTGGGAAACAGACTGGTGGAGAGTGACAGTTCAGAGAAGGGTTAATGGGCTGACATCTGGAATAGGAGGGTTGTCTCATGAGGAACTTTGGACAGGGTGGGCTCATACCCACTGGAGTTCGGAGAAGTGAGTGGAAACTTGGCTGAAGGATCCTGACAGGGTGGAAGTAGAGAGGATGTGGGAGAATCTGGAATCAGGAATCACTGTTCAAAAATAAGGGGTTGCCCATTTAATATGGAGATGAAATGATTCATTTTCCTCTGAGGGCTGTGAGCATTTGGAACCCTTTTCCTTCTAAGGACAGTAAAGGCAGACTTTAAGGCAGAGGGAGAGAGTTATCTCATAGGCAAGGAGGTGAAGGGCAACCCAGGGGAGGTGGGAATGTAGAGTCGAGGTTCCAACCAAATCAACCATGATTTTATTGAATGGGGGAAGCAAGCTTGAAGGACTGAGTGGCCTACTCCTGCTCCAAATTGCTGTATTGGTCCAATCAGGAGGTGAGGAGTTGTGGAAGGTGGCAGGCTGAAGTGTCGGGTGACCAATGGTGGAAGCTGGGGGTGGGGTCAGTTGATGTCACACAATGGGATCACTCAGACTTGGGAACCTGCACTGGAATGGTCACAGAGTCTGCAGAGTGGGGCTTCAGACCACAGAATGAGGGTGGCAGAGATGGTACCGATCACAACTCCCTCATCCCGAGACCCACAGGGAGAGCAGCCAGTGCCCAGCAGCACTGTCTCAGTGCTATGACCAGCAGGTGCCATAATGCCTTGAGGACGTCCACCACACAGGCACCCTGCTCACACTCCAGTGTAGCTGGCCATCATTGTCCCACACGGCACTCCTGCACACTCAGTGTGGTGCGCTGCAGGGTGGCTCCGAGGGGGTCCCGAGGGCAGATCCAAGTCTCAGCACACTGCTTCATCCCAAAGATGCAAAGGACATCCCCTCAACTCTTGGAACCTTCAGCACCAAATGGTTCAAAGCCCGGCCAGTGGCAAACCCTTCCCTTCTCAGATCAGAACCTCCTGTTACCTCCCCCCCCTCTCCTGTACAATCCTTCCCATCACCTGCATTTCCAGGCTCCTTAGGAGAAGGGAATCCTTGTAGTCCATGCAACAGTTCTCCCCTCCTCTGCTCAGCTGGGAGACGAGACTGGATGCTGAGGAGGGATGTTTCTTGGGCAACTCTTGTTTCTCCTGCTGCTCTTCAGGCTCTGCATCATGACCACTGCCTTCAGTTCACAAGGTGCACACATGAAGTCTCTGCTTCCACTTGGCAACTACTGCAGGCCATGTCCAGGCACTGAAATCTCATCTTAAGGCTTCATTCCAGTACTTGCATGGCCCTTGTACCTGGGCTCAGGTCTCTGCGGTTGGAGAGTTCCCTGGTGCGAGGAGTCAGGGCCCTCACATGTTACAATCTATCCCTCTGAGAAGTGTGGACACTCAGGATGGAGTCATGTAGCTTCCTGGAAACATGGTGTTCACCATCAGGAAGTTCTTCTCAAGATCTACACACCACCTGCACTTTGAGGGAGTGGAACCCTTTGCTGTTGATGAAGAGGTCCACATTCTTCATGGAACTTATAGAGTCCACGGCCATCCACACTCATGGGAAGCCAGGAATGCTGGGACATCCCAGGGTCTGAGAATCCACCTGTTCCTCAGAAAGTAAAGAGGATGAAATTGTTTGTTCATAAGTGTGGAGGGACTCCATGAGAAAGAGGGACCATCTGTGGTTATGAAAGGAGATCAATGATATGGGCGAAATTGAAAACCAGGAAGGGCTAGTTGTAGCAAGGGCTGGTGGTAGACAAGGGGTTTAGGAATATTTGAGGAACTAGCAGGGAAAGACTAAGCAGCTCATAACAAAGAGGAAGATTGATCTTGAAAGAATACCTGCATGTAATATCAAAACAAACAGTAAATTGTTCTATGGATATATAAAAATAGTACAGTTAGTGTGGGGACCCCTTTGAGAATGAAGGGGTGGGGGGGATTACTGTCAGGAAATGAGGAAATGGCAGATATGTTAAAGAGATTTTTTTGCATTGGTCTTCAACAATGGAGAACACTGCAAATATCCTGATGCTAACAGGGTTAGTTTCAAATAGCACAGGCAAACATGTAAAAATCAGGAAAGACAAGTATTTGAAAAACTCACTGGACTAAAAGTGGACAAGTCACCAGGACCAGATGGTCTGCACCCAAGAGCTTTAAAGGAAGTGATTGCAGAGATTGTGGATCCATTGGTTGAAATCTTTCAAAACTCACTAAACTCCAGGAGGGTACAGAGGATTGGAAAACAGCAAATGTGACCTCTGTTTAAAAAGGAAGACAGAATCAGGGAACTATAGAACAATTAGTTTAACATCTATTGTTGGCAATAATCTTAGAAGAAATAACTAATCATTTTGGAAAGATTAATATAAACCTAATCAACATGGTTTCACAAAAGGTAAATCATGTTGAATAAACTGGCTTGAATTCTTTTTGAAAGATTGAGGAACTGTGCGCTGTGGGGAACCGGCAAAGAAGAGTCGAGGCCTGGGGCAGATCAGCCATGATCACATTGAATAGTGGGGCAGGTTTGAGGGGCCAAATGGCCTACTCCTGCTCCTGTTTCCTTGTGTTCATGGGATCCTGGGTAACTCTGATGCAGGGGTGTGCAGAAACTTGGTAGACATGGCAGAGACCTGATGTTGTCACTTGGAAAGATGACCTTGACCTCCAGGCCCCAGAGTAGAGCTGAATGTCAGATATCTGGGTGATGAGAACCTCAGAAACCCCAAGCCTGAGAGAACTGAATACAGGAGAGCAGGAAGTGTGGGGGTACTTAAAGAGATCGGGAGGACAAAAGGGATATGAATTGTCACCAATAGCCAGGAATAAGGAAATCTCCAAGGATTTTTATGTATTTTAAAAACAAGGTAGTAACCAGGGAAAGATAAGGGCCCATTATGGACCAAAGTCCATTCTGTACATGGAGCCAGGGGATGTGGGTGAGGTATTAAATGAATATTTCTCATCTGTACTCACAAAGGAGAAAGGCATTGTAGCTGGAGAATTCAAGGAGGGGATGCTGAAATTCTCAAATACATCAGCATTAAAGGGGACAAAATATTAAGTGTCTTAATGGACACAAAGGTGGATAAGTCCCCAAGGCCTGATAAGTTCTATCTCAGGCTGCTGTGGGAAGCAGGGAAGGGAAGTTGGTGGGACCCTGACAGAGGATTTTTAAACTCTTCACTGACCACATGCGAGGTGCCAGATGACTGGAGGACAGCAAACGTAGCACATTTACTCAAGAAGGGGAGCAGGGATAATCCTGGTAATTACAGGCCTGTGGTACATGAATACTTGTCTTCACGAGTTGGGGTATAGAATATAACCTGGATAGTGCATGGAGGTGCCTGGTCCAACATTACAACTGGCTCAATTTCACCTGGTAACATTACTCTGTGTATTAATGATACTGTGAGTGTTAATGTTACCGTGAGTGGCAATGTTAGTGATCGTTGACATTATTGTGAGCATTGGCATTACTCTGATGTTCTGTCAGCCCAATGTTACTCTAAGTGTTAATGTTACAGTGATTGTTGATGCTACTATGAGTGTTGATGTTACTGTGGGTTTTGACATTACTCTGAATATCAGTCTTAATCTGGGTACTGATGTTCCTTTGGCAAATCAAACACTGGGTTAATCCTGCATGGTGAATCTGTAGAACACTGACCTCAGAACAAATCTGGCAGGTAACTCTGAAGCAGCAGTGTGCAGCAAACTGGCAGACAGGGGGAGTGAAAGTCCCTGTGATTCACAGGGAGCTCCAGGTTCTGAAAGGGACCCCAGGATTTCAATCAGTCACCTGGAACCTTCAGAAAGGCTAGAGTCCTCAAGTCATCCTGCCTGCACAGTCTGATGGTCTCTGCCCGAGGAGGAGAGAGGAGGGAGCATCACAGACCTCCCTCTGCAAGCACCAAATATGGCAGAGACAGGCTGCTGCTGCCTGGACTGATCCAGAGATGAGGAAGTTCAGGTTAACAGAGACCACAATGTCTCTGGGCAGAGTGGCCCAGGTCAGGTGCCCATTGGTTTTACTGCCTGACCAAGGTCTCAGATCTTTGTTGGATGGAAACTTTACCCCCCGGATAAATCGCTCCAAGGAGGGGCGGGGGTGGTTCCTGAGCATTCTTGGTCTTCCTCACACACCCCTGCCTCTACAGCTGCAGCTCCAGCTGGTGCAGTACACACAGGAGCAGTCACAGCAGAGGGGCAATAACTGGGGAACAGGGGCGAGGCCTCCAGAATCCTCTCCCCACCCCATCCACAGACACCCAACTGGACATCTCTGTCACAGGCTGCAAAACCTAGGTGGAAAGTGGAAGAAACACCGCGAGGACACAGCCTCTGAACGACAGGCATGAATGAGGGAATCACAGAGTCGTACAGCACAGAAACAGGCCCTTTGGCCCATTTGTCCATGCCAACCATGGTGCCCATCTACACTAACCCCATTAGCTCACATTAGACCCATATCCCTCAATGGCTTTCCTGTCCAAGTACCTGTACAAAGCCTTTTAAATGTTGTGATTGTATCTGCCTCCACCTTCTCCTCTGGCAGAATGTTCCAGATAACCAGCACCCTCTGTGTGGAAAAACCTACCTCTCAGTTCTCCTTTACATTTCTCCCCTCTCATCTTAAACCTGTGTCCTCTAGCTCTTGACTCCTCTGGCCTGGGAAAAAGACTATCTACTCTGTCTTCTCCTCTCATAACTATATAAACCTCTACGAGGTCACCCCTCAGTCTCAGTTCCACTGAGAATAAACCCAGCCCATTCAATCTCTTATTACTGCAGCCCTCCATTCCAGGCAACATCCTGGTGAAGACACAAGAGACTGCAGATGCTGGAATCTGGAGCAACAAACAATCTGCTGGAGGGGGTGGGTGTGTGTGTGTGTGTGTGTGTGTGTGTGTGTGTGTGTGTGTGTGTGTGTGTGTGTGTGTGTGTGTGTGTGTGTGTGTGTGTGTGTGTGTGTGTGTGTGTGTGGAAGTCAATTCGTCGACAATTCTTTTTCTCCCACGGATGCTGCTCAACCTGCTAAGTTCCTCCAGCAGATTGTTTGAACTTCTTGGTGAATCTTCTGCATTCTAATGCTACCACATTCTTCCTATAGTGTGGTGACCAGACCTGTACACAATACTCGAGGCAAGACCTGACCAAAGTTCTGTACAGCTGCAACATGACATGTTTGACTAATCCACTGGAGAGCTTTAAGGAAGTGTTTAGTAGAATAGGTGAGGAAAAAAGTGTTTGTGGTGTACTTGGATTTTTGAAAGGCACTCCATGAAGTCCAGCAAGGAGGTTGGTTGACAAGGTTAGAGCACATGGACTTTGAAGTAAAATAGTGACAGATTGAGAATTGGTTATCAGATAGAAAGCAAAAAGTTGGAATAAATAGATGGTCTTGGGTGGTCAGGCTGTGATGGGTGGCATGCAGGGATGGGTGCTCGGGCCCCAGCTACTCACAATCCATATCAAGGGAACCAAACATCATCCAAATTTGTTGATAATACTAACCCAAGATTGAGAGTGGGAGGAAGATGTAAAGAGGCTTCACAGGGAAGTGGGCAAGGTGAGTGAGTGGCAAATGGAATATAATGCAAAAAGGTGCGAGATTATCCACTTTGGTGCACATAGCAGAGATGTGGATATTTGTTAAATGGTGAGAGATTGGGCAGTGTTGTACACAAGTCACCGAAAGACAATGTGTAAGTGCAGCAAGCAGTTAGCAGGACAAATGGTATGTTGGCCTTTATTATGAAGGTTATTGCAAATGTAATAAATCTTCTCATAATTAAGGCCAACATAACCAAAGCAAAGAACTCTTATTGCAAATGTCTCAAGGCTTGGGGAGACTGCACCTGGAGTGTTGTGTGCTCCTGTGGTCTCCTTACATGAGAAAGAAAGCACTTGCCATAGAGTGTAGTGAAGAATCACTTGATGGTTCCAGGAATGGCGGGATTGGCAATATAGAGAGAGATTGAGTAGATTAGGACTTTTTTCTCTAGTGTTTAGAAGATTAGGAGGTGATACTGCTGAAACAGACAATAAATTTTTTTTAAAGGACTTGAATGCAAGAATGATGATTTTCCTGGATGAAGATCAAGCACAGTTACAGAATACAGTTAGGGTTGAGATGAGGAGAGATTTCTTCACTGATGCTGGTGAACCTTTGGAATTCCCTATCCTGGGAGGCCTCAGACACTCAATCATTGAGTTTGTTCAAAAGTGACATAGATTTCTGGAGAAAGGGGTACAGGGATGGTGCTGGAAAATGGTGCCGAGGTAGAAGATCAGCCATGTTCTTGATGAATGGTGGACCAGACCCAAAGGGTCGAATGGCCTACTCCTGCTCTCATTTCTTATGTTCTTACTTCAAGATCTTACACCTCCTTTGTCATTTACAAATCCTCTCTTTCCAATCCATTTACTCGGCCTTTTTTCCACATCTGTTCTGTCAGATCTTTGATTTCATCAACAAAAGGTCTTTCAGTACAGGAGACACAAGAGACTGCAGATGGTGGAACCTGGAGCAACACACGAGCTGCTGGAGGAACTGAGTGGGTCAGGCAGCATCTGTGGAGGGAAGTGGACAGTCAACATTTCAGGTGAGACCCTTCATCTGGACTTTAGTACAGGTATGTGCAGATTTCCAGTGAGAATGATCAGCTGTGGCTGAGGTGGTCACCAGCTGGCATTCCTTGTCTTGATTGATATGAGTGGCCATCCAATGAGTGCACTGAATGACTGCAGGTGCCTCTATAATTCTCCTCACGAGAGCCGGTGAATCTGATGTGAGGAGAGGGGTGAGACTGACTGTGGGGTAAATTAGCAAGAGCAGAGCTGATTACAATGGTTCAGAATGATATATCGGCCATAAACCAGTAAAACAGCCCAAGCACCCATGTACGTTATCAGTCCAAATATAAAACTAAGCCACATATGGAAAAAAAATTAGGACAAGTGACCAAGAGTTTATCCAAAGGTTCAGAGCAGGAATGACAAAGCTGGTGACGCACTCTAACTTGTGTCTGTCTCATGAGACCCAGACTGTGTGCAGGCATAACACGAGCTCTGACAGCAAGCAAGCATTTACCTTGTATCGAGATGAATACCTTCCAGCAGTACGTGTGCAGAGACATATCCAATTATGGTCAAGCTGAAGTGGTTCAAAACCAGTGGAGACAATCAAGGCAGCAGCAGAGAGATTGCGTTTCAGTTCTCAGACAGAACATTGGGCCTGCCCACCAGTTCCAAGGGTCAAGGTCATTTACAGGGAGATCTGAGAATCTGGAATCAACCATTAATCAGCCACAATGTGTAACAGCAGGTCACATCCCACAACCAATAATCTCCCTGGATCACACACACGTGCACACACTCACTCTTCCCCTGCACACTCACTGAACAGAGTGCAGACATTCCCACACGCTGACTCCACCTTACACCCACTACTGAACAAACTCATTCCATCACACTTACCCATCAATGACACACTTGTCCTGCCACATTCACTCAACAGATACACTCATCCCACCACACTCACTCCTGCATACCCTGCCAGTTAAATTCACTCATTCTGCACACATACTCAGTATTAAGCACACACTCACTCCCCCAGAACCTGCACTGAACAGTACATATCCACTCACTCCTGTCCAGACATACCCATCCTGGTGTGCATGCACAACCCTTCACATGTATCCCTGCACACACACTGACACACATGCACATTCATCCCACATACACACACACACAGCCACCCACTCTGAGCCCTGCACATCTTCATAAAAGCTCACACTAACATAGATCCAAACACACTCCTCTGTCCACACATACCCATCCAGCACTTGCAGACACCCTACCTCACACCCTGTCTTGATACTGGACATCTAACATAGCAAGGCACCCCAAGGTGCCTCACAGATGCAGGTTCAAACAATGAGCACTAAGCTACATTAGGGCAAATGCTTGAAAGCTCAAATCACAATGGGAGACTTCAAGAAGCATTTTACAGGTGGAAAAGGAGGTAGAGAGAGGCAAGGAGGAGGAGAATGAGAATTCAGGAGCTTATGGCCTCAACAATTGAAGGCATGGCTGTCAGTAGCACAGCGACTAAATTCAGGGAATGATCAAGAACTGAAGGATGACAGGTATCCCGGAGGGTTACAGGCACAAACCCACACCCTCAGAGTGGTGGAAGCTTCCACAGATTGGCTGGCTCTGCAGTTATCAGCTTTGCCCTTCATTGCAGCAAACTATGTGAATGCTAATAAACACACTGCTTAATTGTGTCAGTTAATAGGCAACAAGGCATCCAAATGTGAGTGTCAGCACTCTGGGAAGTTAGTCGGTATGGAGCAGTCTACCTCCAGTGGAGCGATTGATGCAGTGTGTTAAAAAAATACCATCAGTGCACTGTCCAGCCGTGCAAGTAGAAATAAAAGACCAAAGTGTTTAATTAGCAATACATCTTCCCTGTGGTGACCACCACTGTGCTTTTTACAGCAGAGTCATGCCATGGGCACTGAGAATACAGCTGCTACTCACCACAGCTCAGCAACCTATTTTTCATGTTTTCTTATGACGGAGGAGGCTGTTCAGCCCATCAAGACAATGCTGATATCAGACCAACCCCATCAGTTCCATCCCCCTGCTAATGTCCCTGTAACCTAAGGAAAATGGACAGTCGACATTTCCAGTTGAGACCCTTCATGTGGATCCAGTCCAGATGAAGGGACTTGACCCAAAACATTGGCTGTCCACTGCCTCCCACAGATGCTGCCTCACCCACTGATTTCCTCCAGCAATTCATTGCTCCAGATTCCAGCATCTGCAGTCTCTCGCACTCCCTCGCACTCCCTGATTCTCCTCCCACCCACCTTCACTAGGTGCAATTTACAGGGGCCAATTAACCTACCAACCCCCACATCTTTGTAAACCGGAGCACATGGGGGAAGCCCACACTGTCACAGGGAGAACGTGAAAACACCACGCGGACAGCACCAGCGGTCAGGATCGAACTTGGGTCTCTGGAGCTGTGAGGCACCATTGCCGACTGCTGCAATGCTGTGTCACCCTCTGTGACTTTTATAAAAATCACAAAGTGGAAAACTTCATTCAGTGTGTGTCAGATGGCACAATCCCACCTAATGGGGATTTCTGAGAGACCACCCATTCACTGCACTGAAACTGCTGTGTATCTGAAGCAGTCACCTGTTGTATCTACCAGTGCTCCAGGGAACGCCAGTCATCTTGGAAGTGCTGGGGAACCAAGAGAGGCAGAATGGCAAGGCTACAGATTCCCACAGGCCTGGTGGAAGCAGGTTTGACCAGGGACACACAGCAACTCAATCCATCAGATCTTTAGCGACTGATGGAGGAGTGGCAAGGTGAGACCCTTCACTGGATGGACCCGTTTTCTCCTTCAAGGAGCTTCTTAATGCTCAGGAAATAGTATGCAATAAAAAGAAAAAGTAGAGGTCAGGCAGCATCTGTGCAGAAAGAAGTAGTAACATTTCAGGTCTGGGACCCTTCATCAGAAATGGTTTCCAAGCCCAGACATTATGTCAGTATGGTTCTTCTGCAGCCTTCCTGTGGTCCTCACTGAAGTCTTCACAGGGGATCTAATGTAAACCGTCACCCCTTCCACTATCTTCTCAACGTTGACCATTCATTTTCGATCTAGCCATGGCAACCAGAGGGCTTATTTACCTTTTTTTATATATAAAAAAGGGACAGCTCAAATTCAAGAGAGAAAAGAAGGATTGAGAACAGGTGATGAGCATCCCGAGCTCTGTCCATCACAGCAGGAGCAGTGGAAACCTGCAGATGCTGCTTGGTGGTAAGAAGCCAGGTCCAAGTTGGGCACAATGTCTGGCTTCTCTGCCTTAGTATTCTGACAGATTAGACCTTGATATCATTCCCACTGAGACTCTGCTCCACCCTCAAACTTTGGTTCTTACCTTCCTTTCAACGCAGCTGTTCAATAAAATCCCACAAGGATAAAGGTTTCTCTGCTTCCTGCCACACCACCTCTTCGTGCTGCTGTTACTGAGGCTGTCCATTGCACCATCTTGCCTCGGAAAGGTCACATTGACAGCAGTAGAGTGGTGGAAAGAGAATCAGACATCGAACCAGATGGGCAGCAACACAACAGGAAGATGCAGCCAATTTAGCAAATGTCTGATCCTCCTAAAGTGTAAATCTCCCCGACCATACCCACAGATACCAAAACATGTTCCAATCATGCGACATGCCTGAACTGGCAACTCTCTCTTCATCAACAAGCAGATGATATCAGGCCACGTACAGTGACGGTGGTGGTCATCAATCACGTTAACCCTGCTCTGCCATACAGTTAGATCACGCCTGCTGTAGCTCCCTATCTCTCGAAAATCCCTTAGCTCACAAGATCTATCAGTCTTGTCCTTGGAAGCTCCATTAACCCTCACTATTGACTACCATTCGAAGAAAAGATTTTCAAACTTCCACCACCATTGCGTTGCAAAAACATCCTCTGATTTCCTTCCCCAATGGCCAGCTCTAATTATATGGCTCCTCTCCTGGAATTTTCACCAGTGGATATTGTTTCTCTGCATCTAAATTTCTGTTAACTCTTGTTCAAGTTTTCAACATCTCAGCCTAGTTACCTCTCATCCACTCTCCCCCTCCACAGTTGCTTCAGCTCAGGGGAACACAAGTCCAGTCAATGCAGTTTGTCTTCACAATCCAACCTTTCAAACTCGCTCATTCTGGTGAACCCACCCTGTACTCACCAGAAAGCCAATAAATCCTTTGTGCTGCAGTGCCCAGAGCTAAGTCCACGACACTGGATTAATAACCTGGACAAACCACTGATTTGGACTTGCAGAGATCTGAACAGCAGCAGCATGGGAAAGAACAGGCAATTAGAGTCAGTATTACAGCACAAAAACAGGCCCTTCACCCCAACTGATCCACACAAAACAAGGTGCCCACCTAAGCTAGTCGCATTTGCCTGCATTTGACTTCTAGCCATGTACTTATCCAAATTTCTTTTAAATGTTGTTATTGTACCTGCATCAACCACTTCCTCTGGCTGCTTTTTCCAGGTACTCACTACTCTGTGTGAAGATGGCCCCTCAGGTACCTATTAAATCTCTCCCTTCTCACATTGAACTTGTCCTCTAGCTTTTGGTTCCCTTTCCCTGGGAAAAAGACTGTGCACATTCAACCTATGCTCCCCATGATATATACACACACACACCTCTAAGGTCACCACCTCAGTCTCCTATGCTTCAAGGAATAAAGTCCTAGCCTGCTCAGCCTCTCCCTATAACCCAGGACCTTGAGTCCTGGCAATATTCTCATAAATCTTTGTAAAAATTGTTTGATGGATGATTACTTGGGGACTATAACACCCCATACAGATTTGACAACTAACCCCATTTGGAATCCATACAGACCTTCAGTACCCAGAGGACAATGGGACATGTGCCTGTCATGCTGAAAGAAAGGTTCTGTTGACTGTGCACGACACCTGTAAATCTCTTATACTTATTATACTTCTGAGAAGATTGGCACACACTGATGTCTCCCTGACATTAAAAATGCAGTCAACGGAGCAGATTAATGCTTAAAATTTCAGGGTATGGAGATTGCTGACAAGGTCAACATTTGTTGCTCATACCTTGTTACTCTGAATAGGGGTGAGCCAGTAGCCGTGATGAAATAGTAATTTATTCCAAGTTACAATCATGTGCATTTTGAGGGGAAATTCTTGGAAATGATGGTATTCTTATGATCCTGCTACCTTCCTCTGCTGGGTGAGGGGATGGTAGGTTTAGAAGGTGACGTTGAAGATAGTTTGGTGCAGTATCCTCGTAGCCACACTGAGCCAATGGCAGAGGGAACAGTGTCAGAGTAAGTGAAGGTGGGCTAATGGAATCCTTGGATTGTTCTGACAGCAGAATCCACTCACCGTCACCACACTCTGTCTTTAACGTTGAAGAGTCTGAGAAGATAGACCCCACCCACTCCCCTAACAAGGGATCATCATTCCACACAGGAAGAGGAAGACTAAGACATTGTGTATCTGATCTACCAGATACATCAACCATAGAACCATACAGCACAAAACAGGCCCTTCGGCCCACCGTGTCGTGCCGTCCATCAGACCACCCTCACACTACCTAACCCCTTCCTCCCGCATATCCCTCTATCTCACGTTCCTCCATATGCCTATCCAACAAGCTCTTGAACCTGTTCAACATATCTGCCTCCACCACCACCCCAGGCAGTGCATTCCATGCACCAACCACTCTCTGGGTGAAAAACCTCCCCCTGACATCTCCCCTGAACCTCCCACCCATAACCTTAAAGCCATGACCTCTCGTCTTGAGCATTGGTGCCCTGGGAAGGAGGCGCTACTCTATCTATTCCTCTCAATATTTTATATAACTCTATCATGTCTCCTCTCATCCTCCTCCTTTCCAGTGAATAAAGCCCTAGAACCTTAAGCCTCTCCTCATATTCAATACCCTCCAATCCAGGCAGCATCCTGGTAAATCTCCTCTGCACCCTCTCCAATGCCTCCACATCCTTCCTATAATGAGGCGACCAGAACTGAACACAGTACTCCAAATGTGGCCTAACTAGAGTTTTGTAAAGCTGCATCATAACCTCGCGGCTCTTAAACTCAATCCCGCGACTTATGAAAGCCAACATCCCATTGGCCTTCTTAACTGCTCTTTCCACCTGTGAGGCAACTTTCAACGAACTGTGAATATGAACCCCCAGATCCCTCTGCTCCTCAACACTGCCAAGTACCTTGCCGTTTACCCTGTACTCTGCCCTGGAGTTTGTCCTTCCAAAGTGTACCACCTCACACTTCTCTGGATTGAACTCCATCTGCCACTTGTCAGCCCAGCTCTGCATCCTATCAATATCCCTCTGTAAGCTCCGACAGCCCTCCACACTATCCACAACACCGCTGATCTTGGTGTCGTCCGCAAACTTACTAACCCAGCCCTCCACCCCCTCATCTAAGTCATCTATAAATATCACAAAAAGTAGAGGTCCCAGAACCGATCCCTGCGGGACACCACTAGTCACTGCCTTCCAATCTGAGGGCACTCCTTCCACCACAACCCTCTGCTTTCTACATGATCAAGGATCAAGTGGGCTAGACTGGAGGAATGTGCTTTATGCGGGCTGACATGAATGGCAGCACAAGGTTCAGGAACTAGGATGCCAGTTCCCTGGAGGGAGAGTTCCCACCTCCCCATAGGACTTGCATGAGGACCACTAACAGGGGAGGATACATTGGAGGCTGTGGTTGGTGCTTGTGGACACACTTGACAAATTGTCAGGTAACCAACAGATATGAAGGACCATCTCCCACCTCTCAACTCTCTATGCAGACATGTTTCCCAATCTTTCCCAATGCTTGTGGACATCACGGCCATTTCCACCACAGCAACCCAAACAGAGTGCCTCCTACAAACCTGGCTGCATCCACAGTGGGCTGTGTGTAGATGAAGCAGGGCGAGAAAAGCATCAGATGTTATCACTGAGGAAACAAAACACAAGAGTGATTAAATAATATCTCCATACAATTAGAAAGTTTCCTCTAATGCTGAAGGACTGAGATTCTCATTAACTAAAGTCAAATCATTCCAGTCTAATCACTTTGGGGGTGAGGATCAGTCAAATATAGAAAAACCAGGTTAATCCAGTAGGCAAACCAGACGTGGGCATGTAAAGACACATGGGAGGATTGGAAGGCTAAATTACATCAATTTTAATGCGAGGACCCTGACTGGTAGGGCAGATAAAGTTAGAGTGTTGATCAGCATGAGGGAATATCATATTGTTGCAGTCACAGATGTGGTTGAAAGAAGGGCAGGACTTGCAACTCAATGTTCCAGGGTATAGGAGTTTTTTTTTTGGGGGGGGGAGAGGGGGGAAGGAGGGAAATACAAGGATGGGCATTATAATATTGATCAAGACAACCATCACTGCAGTACTGAGGGAAGATGTCTTAGAAAGCTCTTCAAACAAGGCCATGTGGGTAGAGTTTAGAAATAAAAAGGAGTGATCATTTTGCTGGAATAAATTGAGGGCCTCCAAACAGTCAGCAAGAAATAGGAGAGCAGATACATAGGAAAGATCACAGGGGTGCAAGAGGAATAGGGTAGAGTAACAAAGGATTTCAATCCCTGCAATATTAACTAGGATCACTTTAATGTGGAAGGATTAGAGGGAGTGGAATTTTTAAGGTACATCCAGCAGAGCTTTTTGTACCACTTCATAGATTGTCCCATTGGGGTCATGTTAGACATATTCCTAGGGAGTGAAGCCAAGCAAGTGGATGAAGTGTCAGTGGGGAGCACTTTGGGGATAGTGACCATAATTCAGTGAGGATCAAAGTCATGAAAAGGGAAACGGATAGTGCAGAAATTAAACGCCTAAATTGGGGGGTGGGGTAGGGGGTAGGAAGGCCAATATCAACATCATTAGACAGGAGCTGGCTAATGGAAATTGGGAGCTCTACCTGCAGGGACATGGAGTCTTTTAAGAGTGAAACACAGTGAGCTTTCAGGCTAATGTGTTCCTGCAAGGGTGAAGGATACAGACAGCGTGTCCATGGAACCCTGGATGTTAAAGGACCTTGAGGGTTTGATGAAAGGTACCATATAGTGGATATAGAGCACTATAAAAGTATGTGTGTGTATGTAAAAAAAATTAGGAGGGCAAAGAGGGTCTATGAAATATCACCGAGGTAAGATTAAAGAAAATTCCAAGGCATTTTATACACATATTAAGAGCAAGCAGGTAACTAGGGCATGCAGATGATGGGAGTGTATAACTGAATACTCTCTCTCTGTATTCACCAAGGAGAAAGTCATTGTAATTAAAGGTTTCAGTTTGGAAGGTGAAATTCTAGAGCACATTAAGATTAAAAAGGAAGAGTATTAGGTGTCTTAGCGGGCATAGAGGTGGATAAATCCCCAGGGCCTGATGAGATGTATCGTAGGCTGCTGTGGGAAGCAAGGGGCGGAGATTGCTGGGGATCTGACAGAGACTAAACTTTTGCTGGCCACAGCTGAAGTGCCATATGACTGGAAGACAGCAGATGTAGTACCTTTATTCAAGAGCAATGCAGGGATAAGCAGAGGTAATTATCAGCCAGTGAGTCTAACATCATGGTAGGGATATTAGAAAAATCCTGAAGAACACAATCAATCTACAATTGGAAAGGCAGGGGTAGATCAGGAATAGTCATCTCAGATTTGTTGGTGGGAGATCCTGTTTTTTGGTTTTATTGAAAAAGTAATTAAATCTTATTGCTGAGGGATGTGTAATTGATGTGGTTTACAAGGACTTCAGTAAGGCCTTTGTGAAGGTCCCACATGGAAGACTGGTCCAAAGAGTTAGAGCCAATAGGATCCAAAGAAAGCTGGTAAATTAGGTCCAAAATTGGCTTGCTAATAGGAGACAGAGGGTGATGATGGACAGTTGCTATTTTGATCGGAAGCCTGTGACCAGTGGTGTACCACACGGAATGGTGCTAGCACCCTTAGTGGTTTGTTACAACTTTGATGTGACTATAGGAGGTCTGATTAGTAAACTTGCAGATGGCATAAAATTTGATGGTCGTGAGGACAGTGGTCTTAGACTACAGAATGATATTCATCTGCTGGTAAGCTAGACAGGGCAATGGTAAATGGAATTTAATCCTGATAAGTACGAGGTGATAGATTTTGGGGGTCCAGTAACGGTAGGACATATACCATGAAAGGTAGGGCCCAAGGGAATACCAAGGATCCAAGGGACCTTGGTGCACAAGGTGGAAATTCAGATAAGGTGGTGAAGGCAGCATACAGGATACTTGCCTTCTTTAGCCAGGGCACAGAGTACAAGAGCAGAAGTCACTAAATATATTGATGAGGACTGTGTAATAGATGTGGACATCTAACCTTAAAACATTAGTTAGGCCACAGCTGGAATAGTGTATACTGTTCTGTATGCCACACTATAGTAAAGATGTGATAGTGCTGGAGAGGAGATTCACCTGGGATGTTGCAGTCCAGTTATGAGGAGAGACTGGGTTTGTTTTCCTTGGAGAGGGGAGGCTGAGGGAGGGCCTTACCGAGGAGTACAAAATTATGAGATGCATAGATAGAGTTGATAGTAAGAAATTTTCCCCACGTCAGGTGTCTAAGACCAGAGTGCATGGGTTAAAGGTGAGCAAGAGGTTCAGAGGGAATCTGAGGAAGACTTTTTTCACCCCACCCAGAGGGTAGCTGGAATGCAGTGGCTGAGAAGGTGGTGGAGGCAGACACCCTCAACATTTAAGCAGCATCTGGACAAGCACTTCAATCACTAAAAGCATGAAGTGCTGGGAAGTAGGATTAGTACAGATGGTCAGCATGTCCACGATGGGCTGAAGGGCCTGTTTCTGTGCTTTGACTCTGACTTCAATGAAATGTAATGAAATCAGAAAGATGAATTACTGACAGCACAATGAGCCTTGTCCATGTAACTTTCATGTCTTGCATGCAAGTAAAAGCCAAGAGCTAGTGTGGATCATCACATGTGTACACCAATACTGAAGCCACCCTGGTGTCCCTGTCACAAAGAGAATGCAACTGTTGCAGGGCTAGGTGAATATTCTGGTGAATGTCTGTAAACTAATCAGTATTGTGGAGCTTTACCCTCGCCAAGTACTCACATCTTCTCATTCTCTGAATCATTCCTACCTACATTGGGCCCAGATTGTCTGAGGTGCCACTGGCAGTAATTGTTGGCACTTACCAATGTTTTATGTTGGCATATTGGTAGCTCAGAAGAGACATGCACCTCCACTGAACCATCAACCTCCTGAATTGCCATGGAGCTTTCGACTGGATCTTCAATTTCCATGGGTGGTGCCACTGTCTCTTGTCCCTTTCCTGGAACTCAGGAAGTGCTGACTGGATGGTGGGAAATACATGCACCCTGCCTCTCTCCACTTTCCATCAGTTGCTGGTGGGACTACAGACTTCAGCAGTTTTGTGCATCTGTAGTACATTCCTGTACTCCTATACTCCGATTTCTTTGACTTTAGGGCCACAAGGTTCAAGGACAGTCTCTATCCCACGGTGATAAGAGTATTGAATGGTTCCCTTATACGATGAAATGGACTCTGACCTCACAATCTACCTTGTTATGACCTTGCACCTCATTGTCTAACTGCAATGCACTTCCCTGTAGCTGTGATACTTTACTGTTATTGTTTTTACCCTGTACTACCTCAATTATTAAAAGTAAAACAGAGCTCAGTTTGACAGCAGCTGACCCTGCCAGATGGTGAAATTTAATTTTCTGAACTTTTTTGCTTTTACAGGTTTTGGTTTGACAGCAGTAGTTACAGTGTGGTCAGGTGATCTGCTGGAGGCGTCCTGCTGTTTCTTTGGTGCAGTTTCACTGCGAACCTGCCATAAAGGAGCCTCCATTGGTGAAAAAGTGAAGAATTTACAAATTACACGTTGTTGCTCGTAACCAGCTGACAGCAGACTGAGGCCAATGAGGCTCTGGGCTCTTATCTCACATGCACCAAATCTCACTATGTGACCTGCCCAAGGTGTTGCCAGCAGCAACCTTGCCCCCAAGGCATGTCAAACCCAAAAACTGCTGGAGATCTGAAACATCAGAAACACTCAGCAGGTCAGACAGCATCTGTGAAGAACCAGGGTTAAACATTACAGGTTAACAATTTACTGAAGGATGACCTCAGGCACAGACAGCTTGTTATGAGAGTGACAACTGCCTTTCTGCCCCTCTGGAGCACCCTAGGCAGACTCTGAGCCACAACCCCTGGCAGTGAGAGCAGGTGTTGCATCACCCTGTGCACCTGGCCTGCCTTCACTAGGTTACTGCACTGTCTTGAGGAGTTCTTACAGGAGAAGGGTGAGTGTTTTCCACCCTACTGCCCTGTCCTGGAGTTGGTTGGGCTGTTGTGTGAGCCCCACAGGCACTGAAGGCTGAGTGAAGACAAACTTCATTATGCAGAAGTTGTCCCACTCAATGAATGCAGTGCACATCTGATTTATTGGCACAGATCACCATGGGAGAGCACCTGCCTCTTCCACCCTCCAAAGTGACTTGAATGGAACACAAATTCTGATGTGTCCAGGGCTGCAGTCTGAAGGTGTGGATTCTGATGTTGTATCAGAAGAGCAGCAGTGCTGCTCAGGGTAGGCACAATCCCATGCAGAGTGAAGTGGACAGCTGGGGAGCTGAATCTGCTCGCGTTTCCTGGATTAGTCTAACAGGCACCCTTGGTGGTGAGTTGTGTTGTTGTCACCTGCTGTGCAATCCAGGAAGGGTTGACCAGAAAAGATTCACAAGGATGTTACCAGGACTGGAGGGCTTGAGTTACAAGGGGAGACTGGATAGGCTGGAACTGTTTAGCAAAGGAACACTGAAGGTTGACTTGTAGAGGTATACAAAATCATGAGGGGCACGGATAAGGTGAACGGTCACAGTCTCTCTACAGGGTAGGGGAGTCCAAAAGAAGGCAGCATAGACTTAAAGTGAGTGCGGAAAGATTTAAAGCAAGCTTCTCACACAGAGGGTGGTGTGTATATGGCATGAGCTGCCAGAGGAGGTGGTAGAGGTGGGTACCATTATAACATTTAAAAAAATTTAGACAGATAAAGTTAAAGTCAAGTTTATTGTCATATGCACAAGTACATGCATGCACTGGTGCAATGAAAAACTTACTTGCAGCAGCATCACAGGCACATAGCATTAGAGACAACATTCTTGTATGATTTGTTTTTCTTGTGAAAGAACACAATTAGAACCAAAAAGTGTCCATCGTATTGCAAATTGGTCATAGTGTTGTGCCAGTTGATTCAAGAACTGAATGGTTGAAGGGAAGTAGCTGTTCTTGAACCTGGTGGTGAGACTTCAGGCTTCTGTACCTCCTGCCCGATAGTAGCTGCAAGAAGATGGCATGGCCTGGATGGTGGGGATCTTTGATGATAGATGTTGCCTTCTTGAGGCAGTGCCTTATGTAGATACCACAGATGGTGGGAGGATGTGCCCATGATGTATTGGGCCAAGTCCACTACTCCCTGCAGTTTCTTATGTTCCAGTGCATTCAACTTGCTGTACCAGACCATGATGCAACCAGTCAGGATATTTTCAACAGTATGGATAGGAAAAGTTTAGAGGGATATGGACCAAGTGCGGGCAAATGGGACTAGCTTAGGAAGCATGGACGAGATGGACAAAAGGGCTCGTTTCCATGCTGTATAACTCTATGACCCATGAGTTGAGTAGCACAGTGGTGCAGCAGGTAATGCTGCTCCCTCACAGCAACCTAGGACCAATCCTGACCAAAGGTGTTGTCTGTGCGAACTTTTTCCATTGAATATGCAAACCCCAATTTATAGCCAATTACCTTTTAGATTGGTAACTGACTATTTTATGTATTTAGGTGTTAAAATTACCAAGAAACATAATGACTTATTTAAAGCTAATCTATTGCCTTTAATTGACCATGTTAAACAATTATTTACTAAGTGTTCTCCATTGTCTTTATCATTGGTAGGCCAAATTAATGCGATTAAGATGAATATTTTACCAAAATTTTTTATATTTATTTCAAGCGATTCCAACTTTTGTCCCGAAATCTTTTTTTGACACTATTGATTCTAAAATTCTTTCATATAATTTGACAGAATAAAAACCCAAGGTTAAGTAAGAAATATTTGCAAAGATTAAAAGAGGATGGTGGTTTGGCCTTGCCTAACTTTAGATTATACTATTGGGCAACTAATATTAGATATTTAATTTTTTGGATACAAGATTCTGATGTAATTCAATGCCCCAAATGGGTATGCCTTGAGCACCAATCAGTTCCTGACTTTTCATTAGTTTCTATTTTAGGTGCTTCTCTCCCCTTTGCACTTACCAAGTTAAGTAAACATACGACTAACCCAATTGTTAAACACACAATATGAATATGGTTTCAATTTCGTAAATTTTTTGGACTGAATAAATTTTATTTGTCAAGTCCCATTCAATCTGATTTTTTTTCATCCTTCTAGAGTTGATTCAGCTTTTTCCATATGGAAAAGGAAGGGAATAGTATGTTTTCGGGATCTATTCATTGATAACTGTTTTTCATCTTTTGAACAATTGTCTAATAAATATAATTTGCCTAGATCACACTTTTTTCCATATTTGCAAATTAGAAATTTTTTTAAAAACTACTATACCCTCTTTTCCGACACCTTATGAAATTGAAACGACGGAAAAAATTTTAGGTCTTACTCCTTATCAGAAGGGCTTGATAGCGATAATTTATGATTTAATTATGAAAATACGTCTAGAATCATTAGACAAAATTAGGAATGAATGGGAAAGTGAACTCCAGACATCTATACCTAGAGAGACTTGGGAGAAAATTCTTCATTTAGTCAATACATCTTCAATGTGTGCCAGACATTCTTTGATACAGTTTAAGGTAGTCCACAGGACCCATATGTCCAAAGATAAGTTAGCTCGTTTCTATAACCATATAAATCCTATATGTGATAGATGTAAATCGAATGTGGTTTCTTTAACACATATGTTTTGGTCCTGTCCACTTCTGGAAAAATATTGGAAAGACATTTTTAACATTATTTCAAACGTATTGAAGATTAATTTACAACCTCACCCTATCACGGCAATTTTTGGATTACCAAGGATAGAGTCTGGCCATTTATTTCCTTCTGCTAACCGTATGATTGCTTGTGTTACATTAATGGCCAAACGATCCATTTTGCTTAAATGGAAGGATCCAATACCCCCTACTACTTTTCAATGGTTTTCTCAAACTATATCATGTTTAAACTTGGAAAAAATTAGGTGTGGTACTGTTGATCCTTTGCTTAAATTTGAAGATATTTGGAGTCCATTTATTCAATATTTTCACACGATGTAGATCCCCTTTCAATAACTTTCCAACTTGGAGGAACGGACTTGACGACATAATATTGCTCTGTTTCTACTGAGAAATTTTAGCCCAGTTTTTTTTGTTTGTTTTTCTTTTAAAAAGATTTTTTTTTGTTTACTTTATATTGTTTTTGATGTGGGATTTTTAAAAATTTATATAATAAATCTTTTTCTTTCCTTTCTTTTATATTATATTCATTTACCAAGAGATCGTTGGATCTACAGAATTTTTTTATATTTTATTGTTCTTTATGATTATATATGCTATGATTGTTATCCTGATCTCTTTGTATTACATGTATAAATATTGATGCTATATATCAATCTGTATTAATTTGAAAACTAATAAAAAGATTAAAAAGAAAAGGTGTTGTCTGTGTGGAGTTCACATGTTCTCCCTATGACAGCATGGGTTTCCCTAGGTGCTCTGGTTTCCTCCAACATTCTAAAGACATGTGGGCTGGGAAATTAATTGCTGTTTTAAACTACCCCCAGTGTGTAGGTGGGTAACAGGAGAATCAGGGGAGTGTTAAAAATCATAGGCAAGTAAGTGGGGGAATAGAATTGATACGATTGCTTTGAGAATGGGTATAGACTCAATGGGCCAAATGGCCTCCTTCTGTCATGAAGAGATGTAATAAGAGATCTGTGTTGAGATAGCCAATATGTAAGATGGTAGTGATGCCTCTTCCAACGCAGTCCCCAAGGAAGGCAGCAGGATGCAACATATGACTGGGGTGACCTGGGAACAACTGGTCCCTAGTTGTTGGGAGTCTTATGACACTGCTCCTGGGCACTGCAGACACTTCTACACAGATGGAAGATCAACCAGGAAACAAGACGGACACTCCTCAACATTGAAGCCAAGTGAACACAGCCACAATCTCAATGAGCCAAACAACCCCAGAATACTCAACTGAACTTAATCCCAGTGGTAATTCTTAAACACAACTGAAATATGAACCAAATGAATACAGCTCCCATCTCAGTAAACTGAATACAAATGCTACATCAACCAAATGAGCATAACCACACTATCAATCAACAGAAAACATCATAACCTCTATCAGTTGAACACAATCTCATCAACTGAACATATGCCAAAATCAGTCAACTCAACAGGGCCCAATGTCAGTCAAATTGAATTCAACCTCAATCAAGTACAACCCCAATGTATTCAAATGATCACAAAACAATATCAGACCGTGACCATAACCACAATATCAATCAACTGATCACAGTACCAATTTCAATCAAAAAGCATCAAGCATCTAAGCAAATCTGCTATATCAAAAAAGGGAAGTTGCTGTAATGTTAATCAATGGAAAACAATCCTAAATTCAATCAATTGAACAGTGTCCCAGCATCGATAATCCACCTCTCCTCTCCATGATATCAATCAATTAAACACAGCTCTATTCAAGAAGGACAAGTGGCAATCAATTGACCACAGTCCCAGTCTCAATCAACTACTCATAGCCCCAACATCAATTGACTAAATACAACCCAAAATAAATTCATTCTAGATTGCTCCAATATCAACCATTAAACTTGGCTCCAACATCATTTAAACAAACATAGTCCCGGTATCAGTCAACTCAACATGGCCCAAATGTTAATCAATTGAAGTTGTCCCGAAGCATCATTCACCTGAACACAGCCTCAATCAATTAAACAACCCCAATATTTAGCAACCTAACACAGGAAATATCCCAACCAACTCACCAAGGTCCCAATCAACAGAACATGGCCCTAATGAGTTAACTGAACAGTTCCAAGCTCAATCAACTAAATACTTTCAAATACAACCCAAACGTCAAACCCTGACCATAACCTGAACAGTTATCAACTGAATACAGCCTCACTTTTCATCAGCTGAATAGTAGAAGTCAAAAATTACTCAAGACCCTGAAGATTAATCAGCACAAAAAAGGTAAATCAACCAAATGAACTCAGCTGTGACATCCATCAGCTGAAGGTAATCATAAACCCAATGGAACACAGCCCCAACATCAAGCTACAGGATACCCACCCAATATTAATCAACATAACACAGGCCCAATATCAGGCCCTACATTGCCTCAATAGAAATCAATTGAACTCAAACCCAACATCAATTAACTGAGCACAGTCCCAATATCACTCAGTTGAAGAGAATTCTAAAATTAAAAAGCTAAACTCAGCCCCAAGCTCAACCCCAACAGCAGCCCACCACATCCATGCTGACCTTTTTATCCATCTAAATCCCATTTGCTTGCATTAGGACCATATTCTTCCATACCTGACCTATTTAAGTATCTATCTAAATGTCTCTTAATTGCAGTGATTGTATCCGACTCCACCACTTCCTCTGGCAGTGAGTACCAGATATCAACCTTTCACTGTGTAATAAGCCTTCCCCTCAAATCACCTTCATAACTCCTTCCTTTCACCTTAGACCCCTTGCCTCTTGTTTTTGAAACCCCAACTATGGGTAAAATATGCTGACTATCTACACCTCTTATAAATTTTACATACTTCTATCAGGTCACCCCTCAGCCTTGCTCGCTCCAGGGTAAACAAGCCCAGTACATCCAGTCTCTCCCCATAACCAAAGTCCTCCAATCCAGGCAACATCTTGGTGAATCTTCTCTGCATTTTCACTAGCATAACCATATCTTTCCTGTAGTGTGACATCCAGAACTGCACACAACATTAGGATTACATTTTATCTGCTAATGTTTGCCCAACTTTCCATCTATCTATATCCTGCTGTAGCCTTAGACAACCTTCTTCTCTATCCACAACACCACCAACTTTCATACTGTCTGCAAACTTACTAATCATGCCTCCTACATTCACAACCAAAATTTTAATATATATCACAAGCAGTAAGGGTCCCAGCACTGATCCCTGCGGTCCACCACCGGTCACAGACTTCCAATCATAAAGGCATCTTTCCTTCACCACCTTCTTCTGCCAATCATCAAGCCAATTTTGGATCCAATTAGCCAGCTCATATTGGATCCCATGTGCCTTAACCTTCTGGACCAGCCTACTTGTCAAATGCCTTACTAAAGCCCTTATAGATCATGGCTGTTAACCTGCAAATGAAATGAAATTAACTCAGCCCAGCATCACTTAACTGGCCACAACCAACTATCCAGAGCACCTGTCTCCATCAACTGACTACACCCTCAGTCTTCACCAACGGAAGATGGGCCCAAACTCAATCGAGTGAATACAGCTGTAAAAATCAAATGACTGAACAGAACTATAATATAGCATGATATGGGCTTAAGCCATAGGTAGCAATCAACAATAGATCAGTCAACTAAGCACAATCCCAACATTGTTAATGAACATAGCCCCACAATCGTACAACTGAACACAGGCAGAATATCATTAAATGGTCATAGCCCAATGTCAGCCAATTTAACAAGTTCCCAATTATTCAATAAAAGACAGCCCAATGAAAATCAACTGGCAGAAGGCCAACATCCATCAATTGAACTTGGCCCCAACATCAATCAACTGAACAGTTGTGGTTGAAATCTACTGAGAAGTTATCAGCTCAACAGGGTACTAAACACACTCAACTTTATACAGGTCCAACCTCAAGCAACTGACCATGGATCCCACCTCAATCAACACAGAGCAGCACCATTTTAATCAAAGTATTACAAACCCAATATCAAGCAGCAATAAGAAATAATGCAAATAAACACAGCTGTTTTAACAATTAGCTGAGAAATAATCATAAACTTAATAGACACAATGCAGCCCCAAACAAATCAACACAGCCCAATTCTCTCAGTTGAACACAGACCTAATCTCAATCAGCTAAACACAAAACAAACAGAATAAAATGAAAAATGTTAATCACCTGTGCACTGCCACAAAAATCAATGAACTGAACACGGCCTCAATATAAATTAACAAAACATCAGGCCCCATTTACAATCAACCAAACTTAATCCTAATCAACCGAACTTGACTCCAACATCAATCACCTGACCGCACCCCTAATATATATCTACTGCAAGGTGCCCTGACATTAATCACCTGAAAATGACCTCAATCTCAATCATTCCTACTGTACCCAATGCCAATCAAATGAAGCCACTCCAAGGTCATTCAACAGATCAGAACATTAATTTTAACTAATGACCAAGACCCCAGTATCGATCAAAGTGAGCAAAGCCACAACATCTATCAACTGAACACAGCCCAGCATTAATTAAGCACATTCCCTGTGTCCTCAGATGAACACAGCTGCAATACCAACCCATGATTACATCACAGCATCAGTTGATTGATCTCAATCAAATCATCAGTTTAATGAACACAGATCATCACCAATCAACTAAACACAGCCCAACATAATCAACGGAACATGGCCCCAGTTTTAATATACTACGCAAGGCTCTGACATCAGACAATTGAATACTGCACCGATTTCAATCCAAAAACACAGTTCCAATATCAATCACCTGCACCAGCTGTGACCACAGGAAACAGCCGTGATATCAGTCAGCTGGAAGGAATCATAATCTCAACAACTGAAACTTGTCCCAACATCAATCAACGGAACACAGACCCATTTTCAGTCAACCCAGTACAACCCCAACATCAATCAATTGGTTATGACTGACACGTCAATCAACTGAACATAGCCCCCAGTCTCAACGGTCTGCACAATTCCAACATATTTCATCCAATTCAATTCACTCCACATGGTATCAAGAAATAGCCAAGAGCACTAGATACAGCAAAGACTGTGTGGTATCATGCAACCTCCCAGCTCTGGTACTGAAGACTTGCACTCCAAAACCAGCCAAGTGTTTCCATCTGGAGACAAGAGAGACTCTAGCTGCTGGAATCTGGAGCAACACACAAAGCGCTAGAGGAACTTAACAGGTCAGGCAGCATCTGTTTCCATCTACCCAACCATCTGGAAACCCAGTTTGGGTTTCTCCAGGACCAATCACCACAGCCTTGATCCAAACATGGACCAAAAACTGAACTACAGAGGTGAAGTGAGAGGGACTTTAAGTCAGCATATGATCAAATGTGGCATCAAAGAACCCTGACAAAACAGGTCAATAGGTATCAAAGGAGAAACACTCTGGTAGTTGGAGTCATCTGTTGCACCGAGGAACATCATTACGATTGTTGGAGGTCAATCATCTCTGCCCCAGGACATTACTGCAAGAGTTCCTCAGGGTGGTGTCCTAGGCCCAACCATCTCCAGCTACTTCATCAATGACCTTTCTTCTGTCACCAGTTCAGAAGTGGAGACACAAGAGACTGCAAATGTAGGAATCTGGAGCAACAAAAAAATCTGCTGGAGGAACTCAGCAGGCTGAGCAGCATCTGTGGGAGGTAAGGAATTATCGATATTTCAGGCCAAAACCCTGCATCAGGACTGAAGAGTGGAGAGGGGGGGATGGCCAGTATAAAGAGGGGAAGGGGAGTAGTGAGACAGGAGTCCAAGGTGACTGAGACATGAGGAGTCCAATGGTGGGTGGACTGAGGAGAGGTGAAAGATGACAGGCAAGTTGTACCAGAGAGGGGAGACACTTACAGGTAAATGATAGATGGAGGCAGACAAATAGAGAGAAATAAAATGAGAGGCAAATGGAGTGAGGTGGGGAGAGGGGAGCATGAAGATAGGATCAGCTGCTGGAGGGAGATAAGCAGGAACACAAAACGCTACCAGTGCTGGAATCTGATGTATAGGTGGTGGGAATGGGACCATGAAGGGAGAGGTGAAAGGCAGATAGAACCAGAACTAAATGAGGGGAGGGGCCCTGGGTGAATTGTGTTAGCAGTGGGTGGATGGAACTGGGAGGAGGAAGGTGAGGGCGAGGGGTGATGGGGAGCTGGGGGGTGGGGATAGGAGTTTGAAGGAAAGGGGACAAAAATGGGAGGACCAGAGAAGTATCTGAAGGAGGGGGTGGGGGAGGGGGAGAAGAGGGGTTGGGGGAAGAGCAGAGGGAAGAAGGGGGGTTATGGAAGACGTGGGAAGGGAGAAGAGGGGGAAAAAGGGAGAAAGAACCTATTGGAGGGGAGGGTTACATAAGATTGGAAAACAATGTTCATGCCTCTGGGTTGTAGACTAAAGTCACTTCTGGACCAAAGTGGAGATGTTCACTGATGAATGTTCACAATGTTCAATTCCATTTCCATCTTCTCAGCAGAAGAACCTCAACCAATTAAACTTGGTCCCAACATCAATTAGCTGAACACGGGCCCAATCTCAGCCAACTCAATACAACCCCAGCATCAATCAACCCAGTATAATCCTGGTATCAATTAACCCCGTACAACCCCAGCATCAATCAATCCAAACAACTCCAACAGTTATCAACTGATCACAACTGAAACATCAGTCATTAGGCCGGCACAAAGGCCTCATAGCGCCAGTGACCAGGGTTCAATCCTGACCTCCGGTGCTGTCTCTGTGGAATTTGCACCTTCTCCCTGACTGTGTGAGTGTACCTTGGGTACTTTGGTTTCCTCCCATACCCAAAAAAATGTGAGAGTTGGTTGATTAATTGGCCACTGTAAATTTCCCCTAGTATGTAGGTGAGTGGTAGAATCTGGGGGCGGGGGGGGCGGTGGTGGGAGGGGTTGGAGTTGATGTGACTGTGAGGAGAATAAAATAGGATTAGTGTAGGAATAATGTAAATGGTGTTTCATGGCCAGCATGGAGTCGATGGGCAGAAGGACTCTATGACTCTAAGCAGCAGCCCATACCTACATGCAGAGAAACCTTGACAACACTGAAGGCATGTTGCTGTGCCATCTCTACTACCAAGAAGGACAAGGACATCAGGTGACTGGGAGTACTACCACCCACTCCAAGTTGAGTTGGAAATATATCACCCTTCCTTTATCATTGCTGTATCCAAATTCTGGAACATGTTCCCCAAAACACTGTGGAAGCATCTTCACCAGAAGTGGTTCAAGGTGGTGGCTCACCACCAGCTTCTGAAGGGTAACCAAACATCCCATCACACTCTCAATTGGAACACAACCCAAACAGAAGCAAATGAACACTATCTTAATGTCGATCACATGATCACCAACTCATCAAACATCAGAACACTGCCCAATATATATAAACTGACCATGCCCCAATAATCAATCAACTGTGTGCAGGCCTAATTTCAATTAATAAATCAGAGCTCGATATCAATCTTCTGAACCAGTTGTGATGTCAACCAAATGACATCAAAAAACTGAAAACAATTATACTCAATCAATTCAACATGGCCAAAACATCATTCAGTTGAGCACAACTACAATATCAATCAACTCAACAGGACCCCAAAATCAGTCAACTGTGGGTCTCCCCAAGGTCTAAACACAACCACACCAACCCTAATAAACACAGCCCCAATATCCAACCTTCAACACAACCACACTATCAATTAACTCAAATGGGCCAAATATCAATCAAATTGGTTCACTCCCAATATTGCACAATGAACGTAAACCCAATATCTTTTTACAGCTCCAATCTAAGTCAACTGAACATGACACCATTCTCATTCAAATAAACACAGCACGAATATCAATCAATTGAACACTGATGGAATTTTAATCAACTGACCATTGTCCCAGTGTCAGTACAGTGAACACAACCCAAACTGGATCAATCGAACATGATGCCATTCCCAATCAAGTGAACACAACTGCACCGCCACCAAGGACACCTTCAAGAGGTGGTGCCTCAAGAAGGTGGCATTCATCATTTAGGACCCTCACCACCCAGGACATGCCCTCTTCATGTTACTACCATCAAGGAGGAGGTACAGGAGCCTGAAGACCCACACTCAACATTTCAGGAACAGCTTCTTCCCCTCTGCCATCAGATTCTGAATGGTCCATGAACACAACCTCATTATTTCTCTTTCACACTATTTATTTATTTATTTTTGTAACTTATAGTAAATTTTATGTCTTTATGTCTTGCACTGTACTGCTGCCACAAAACAACAAATTTCACAACATATGTCAGTGATAATAAACCTGATACTGATTCTGCTTCAATATCAACCAACTGAACAAATCACAAAATTGATCAGCTAAAACGATGAAATGAAAAAAAATGAAAAAAAAACAAAAAGTAAGTCTCAATCAACTGAACACAGCCCCAATACCAGACAATTCAACACATTCCCAATCAGAATCAGCTAAGCACAGCCCCAGCATAATCAAATGAACATTGCCCCAATATTGATCAACTAAACACAAACACAGGCCCAATCTCAATCATTTAAAGACAATCCCAAAGTCAGTCAACTGAGCACACTCACAATCTCAATCAACTGAAAATGGGTTCCATGTCAATCATGTGGGCATAGCCCCAGTTTAATTAACTGGACACAACTTAATGCCAATTAACTGAGCACTAGCCTTATTACCAATCACTTGCATATGGTCCCAATAACAGGAAACTAAGAGAAATAATCTTGATGGTTTCATTTTTCTCAGATGATTATCCCGCTCACTAAAACTACAAATAAACATTAACCTGAAGCTTTAGAAATTTGGTAAAATCCAGTTCTTTTGTTAAATGAATGACATACCTCCATCCAGGAAAGGAACTTGTTTAAGGAATTTCATTGTGTATTTCTTTCAGAGAAAATAAAAGAACAGTCCTTTCCCTGCACAAAGATACATTTCCAGTCATGAAGATTCTAGTTAATATTTTTTAATGAATAGCACAGGTAGGAGGAGAAGGGGTTATTTGATGATGAATCTTTTTGATAAGTTCCCCTTTAATCAACGTGCTCTGTCCTTTTCTCAGCCTGTGCACTGGGCACATATCCCCCACATTACACCAGAGAATAATTACTCCTTGGAGTTTGCTTACTCTGGTCCTGGCTTGTAAACTGGAGATTCGAGGATTTAATCATTCCACCTCTCTGCCAACCAGTTTGTCCTGTGATTAATAATAGTAATAATTATTATAATAGCATCAATAATTATGCAACATATATAGTAATCAAAATTGCAGCCCTATTATGAAAACAGCTGTAATAACTTAAACTAAAATATGGTCTTAGCAGCATTAAAAGCTTGTTAATCTGGGCATTATCTCATTGCTGTTTTGGGAGCTTGGTTTTCGTGGTTCCTACAATCAGAATACTCTTCAAAAATATTTCATAGACTGTAAAGCACTTGGGCATCTGGCATTAAAAAGCGCTCCAATGTAAATGCAAATATTAATTCCTTTTTATCATTGCCATTGAGGACAATTTCTCAAAGCAAATGAGGAATCTCCATCCGGAACTCTGGCTGAAGTGGGACTGCTGGACACCGGGGCAGGGAGGTTGACAGTGGAGCAATGCCCATTCCCATGCTGATGGGGGTGAAAGAAGGGAGGTGCAGAGGGGCTGAGGGGTGAGGCGGTTGGGGGTTTCCTCATCAGTCTGCTCCTGGGTCTGGACAAGGTGGCCATTCACAGGTCCAGGCAGTGGGCCATCTGGAGTTCCACACAAGTCAACTGCCTGCCCCTCTTCTGAGGATACATTAATACCCAGGTGTTTCTGGAGAGGGAGCACATGGTGTCCATCGGCTTTCTGCTACCCTTCTGGGACTGGTGGGCACAGCAGGGGCTGGAGCGTGTCCTGAACAAAGATGGTTGTGTTTTATTTTGAATTTGAACTTTGTAAAGATACTGAAGGAAATGATGCACATATTCTAAATATATTATTGTATCTATTCTTTTAAAAAAGGAGATTGCAACCCCCACTGCAGGTCTCAGGGCCATATCCAAAGCATTGTCCCACACTCCCTGGTGTACTTTTGATCTCTGCTTGACCTCAGAGATCAGAACTACACTCCTCTAAAAACAGGAAGGCAAAGATCAGGAATAAATCTGATTGCTCCACACTGGTAACTCACCATGACATCCAGCTCACCCTGGGTTAACCCCTCCCCTGGGTTAACCACTCCCTGGGTTAACCACTCCCTGGTGTAACCCCTCCCTGGTGTAACCATTCCTTGGTGTAACTATTCCCTAGGGCAACCCCTTCCTGGAGTAACCACTCCCTGGGGTAATCCCTCCCTTGGGGTATCCCTGCTCTGCACACACTTACCAGCTGGATTGTTGGATCATTTCTCATTGGCTCTCACTCTCCAGTATGGAGAGTCCTGATGGATTCCTGGTGAGGGAAGAATCGTTTTGGGTTTGAGCCGCCCCATCCTGTACTCGGGTTTCAGAATTAGAATCAGAAGACACAGAGACTGTCGATGTTGGAATCTGGAGTGAAAAACAAACTGCTGGGGGAACACAGCAGGTCAGGCAGCACCTGTGGAGAGAAGTGGAGGTTGAGACCCTTCATCTGGACTGAAAGAGGGGAGATAGCCAGTATAACGAGATGATGGGAAGGGGTGGAGCAAGAACTGGCAGGTGATAGGTGAATCCAGGTGAGGAGGGGTGAGAGGCAGATAGGGGAGGGGAGAGTGGAAATAGCAACAGAGGCTGTGAGTTGATAGGTGGAGGCAACAGAGGGCTGCCGATGATGGAATCTGACAGGAAAGGAAGGTGGAGCATGGAACCAAAGAAGTGGGGAGGGCAGATGGGAACAGTGGGGGGAGGGGTCCCAGTGGGAGGAGTGGGTGGGTGATGCGCAGATGGAGTGGGAGGGGGAGGTGCAAGCGGGGGCTGGGGGTGGGTGGGCTGAGTGGGTGTAGAAGGAACTGGGTAGCTCAGGGAGAGAAAGAAAAGGGACAGAGGAGGAGCAGTTTATGCTGTCAGGTTGTAGGCTACCCAGGTAGGATATGAGGTGCAGTTCCTCTAGTTTGAGTTTGACCTCACCCTGGTCGTGAAGGAGGCTGAGGACGGACATGTTGGTGTGGGAATGGGGAGGGGAATTAAAATGTCTGACAACTGGGAGCTCCGGGCAGCCATGGCGGATAGAGCGAAGGTGCTCAGTGAAGCGGTCACCTAGTCTGCGCCTGGCCTCACAGGGGAATCAGACCCTGGTGTCCCACATCTGTGCGGTGCTCACAACCGTTCTTCTGTCCGAAGGCGGTACTGAATGTGGGGCGAGAATTGGAAACAGTGGAAGGGGAGCTGGTCCGAATGAAATCCGGGCACTGAGGAGAAAAACAATTTCATCCTCCCCATCAGCCCCACCACTCTCATCATCCACACCCCCACCATCCAAGCCCCCACCATCCCCACCCCCACCCTCACCACCCCCACCCACCATCCAAACCCCCACCACCCCCACCCCCACCATCCAAGCCCCCACCATCCAAACCCCCACCACCATCCAAATCCCCACCACCCAACCCCCACCATCCCCACCTCCACCACCCACCTTCACCCCCACAGGATCTGATGTCCACAATAACGAGGCGAGGGGTTGACTCTGATAGAGCGGTCACCGAGGGACAGGCCTGTTCCGCCACATTTGGACCAGTGGGATATTCCCCATGTCTCTTGAGTTTGTCCCCCCAACAGACACTTGCAGCGTTTTCTTTAACCGCTTCATTTAGTGGGTCCAGAGGGACAGTGGGGACAGTTCCAACATCACAGTGTAATCGAGAGGGGCCGGGTATTAGTGGTGGCGGGACCGTAATCGGGGACGTCGAGATCATCACCAAACCTTCACACATCACTGTTCGTTACACAAAACAAGAGCCCTGACCTGCGATCGGAATGTGTTCGCTGTTTATTATTTGGGAAGGCGCCACATCCTCGGGCACCCGCTGTGCCAACAAAACTGCCGCTCGGGTTTGGCCAGAATGGGATCAGTAAAGCTGTGTGCAAAATGTAAGGTGGAAGAAGGGAGCCGTGGGTCAGGCGCTAGTGTCCTCGCTTCGGCATCAGAACATCTGGGGCACACAGTTTTCTCCAGGGGTTTGAAGGCGCTAACCCAGGCGTGGGGTGTTGGGTTATTGGGCGGGCAGTCTTTCCGGTGAGGCGGCTGGCGATGCGCCTTCACAGAGGGAGGAGGTCAATGGTTATACCCCAGCCAACATCTGAAAAACAGGTGATCTGTTTGTGGGATCTTGCTGTGAAAAATTTGCCTCTGCATCCAAGAGTATGTATTGTCATTTGGGATATCCTGACGCCGTAAATCTTTTTTGAAAAATACAATTCAGGAAGGGGAATGAATCGGCGGAACGTTGCAGTTAGTTGGGATAATATTCCTGTGCATGTTCAGAGAGATGGGGCATATTAACGGGTCGGGGGGTGGGGGTGGGGGGTTCGATGCTGGTAGCTGGACGGAGCAGTGAAACGCATTGAGCCAGAGTTGTGTATCAGTGGTGTAAGTTTCGTAACGTAGGGTCAGAACGACCAAAATATATTTTTTAATGAAAACAGACTTTTATTTACATATTTCGTAAGTACAAAGTAATAGTGTACAGTGCTTGTTATATACATTATATTACCGTCACTTAAACCTATAGTCGATGGCGTTATATGAACCCATACATTTAAAAAATGCTCTGGCGCATGCTTCATTACACAAAGGTGAGGAGATGACGGCGCCCCTGCCGCAGGTGGGGTTGAAGCCGGAGAACGGTGAACAAGAGGGCGTCCAAAGAAAGGCGATCATTTCAGCCATAAATAAACTGAAGGACGGCTGCTGTTTTGCTCGCGGATTAAGGTACATTAGTGAAGTCCGTTGAATTCTCACAATGATATCTAGTTCAGGATTCCTTCTCAATTCGCTTCAGGGTCTGAGAGTTTTTTTTGCGGTTCTGCGGATCCCGAGAGGGAATGCACCGGGAACCGGGATGAAAAGTGTGGAGAGCGTTCGATCCTTTGAGGACAGGAGCAAGACATTGGGTGTGGTGGCTCCTCCAGTGAGGGAGCTGGTACACATTCACATCACAGGTAGACACCAATCCCCACCAATCGCGCACAGAGGCAGAGGTTACATTAACATTTCTAAAGTTAGTCTTCCAGTGGATCAAGTGAGCAAAAATGTTTGAATTTCTGCTTTTGTTTTCTGAGGGGTTCTTTAAAAAAAAATTAAGTATTAACGAAACGAACCTATTAAAATTCCGCGGAGGTTTCAGCGCAGGTGACAAATGGGTGGGGTTTGGAGCAACTCTTAGTGCACGGGGGGTGGGGGGGGGGGTGGTGACTGCGATTCGCCGCCCTCTATTGTTCCCGGGCCGCCAGTGTTCAAGGAGCGTGTCGGAACGATTGGCTTTTACCGTCTCCTGGATACGCCCGTAGACTCAGACCACCAGCTGGGAGTACCCAGTGCCCTAGTCCGTTCAATGAGAGCCCTCGACCCCCGTCACTCATCCATGGTCATATACTCCCTCCAACTCATCACTGAAAGAAAAAAACACAACTAAACGCCCTGGAGAATTCTGGTCGGTGTGGAGCCCTCTCTCCCCCAGTCTCACACTAAAGACGTGACGACTGGGATCTTGCTGTTCTCCTCGGCCCAGGGCTGCAGGTTCTGCAGCGCGTACAGTGACGAGTTGTGCAGGCAGAGAGGGTCGGGCTGGATGGAGTCGTTGAGGGACTTCTGGAAGGCGTCGTGTTGGAGCTGTAACATCAATCTGTTGGCCTGCTGTCTCTCGGCTTCCCTCTCTTCCGCCGTCTGCCGTCTGAGTGGGATAAAGACACAACAGGACCGTTAGATCAGAGGCCAGTTCTCAGCACCTTGGGCCCAGTCAAGGCGAGGGAAGGGATGGATCCTTTCCTGGGTCCAGCCACTGAGCTCTCGCTCCTCGCCGCCTTATTCAGTTAGCGGCTTCACTCCACATTTATTGTGTGCAGTTCTGGCCGCCCGTTACCAGCAGAATATGGAGGTCTTGGAAAGTGTACAGAAGAGGTTCGCCAGGATGCTTCCTGGATTAGCGGGCATGTGCTATAAGGAGAGGTTGGACAAACTCGGGTTGTTTTCTCTGGAGCGGCAGAGGGGAGACCTGACAGAAGTTTATAAAGTTATGAGAGGCATAGACAGACTAGACAGTCGGTATCTTTTTCCCGGGGTAGAGCTGACAAGTACTGGAGGACATGCATTTAAGGTGAGAGAGGGAAAGTTTAAGGGAGATGTGCGGGGCAGGTTTTTTACACAGAGAGCGGTGGGTGCCTGGAACCGGCCGTCAGGGAGGTTGTGGAAGGAGAAGCACAGGGGACGTTTAAGAGGCTGTTGGACACATTATTAAGTAGGGAACGGAGGGATAAACGTAGATCATGTTTTGGCAGAAGAGGTTAAATTTAATCTGGCTGTTCCTGTGCTGTGCTGTTCTATGTTTAAGGGCCCTAAGGCAGTGTTTTCAAAGACCCCAGCAGCGGGCTTTTCAATATCTCAAACAGGTTCAAATCAACCCTCATAGACGGAAGTGTTACTATAACAGTGTGAGAGGGGGAAGGAATCAGGAACAGCCAGATGTCCATGCACTTCAGGCCTCAATCTGCCCCACTCTCTCTTCCTGCGTGAAGACCGTGCCCCGAGATCAATTAGCGAGTCACAGCCCACCGTCCCTTTGTCGCTCCGCAATCCCTTCACATCCGTTTGTTGGCGCCACCCAACAGTTACTGCAAAACAATTCCAGTTTGCGTCCTTTCCGAGTAACGCACCTACATCTCGGAGAAGACTGCTGCCTCCAAGTGTGGTCAGACTACGCTTCAGTCAGAGTGCGACTCGACCCCACCGCACTGGTTCCCGCACAGGGCAGCGGCTCGGGCTCGGGGAAACTGTCTCAGTCTCCTTTCCCCCATGTAGATGTCATACTGCCAGAGCAAAACTGGACGGGCAGCTTGGCAGGTTTTACTTGTTACATAAATGAGGTCAATAAAAAAGCCATTCCTTTCCCTTGTCGGGGATCTGGTGGGCGTTATCTGTGCCCGCAGTAAAACGGCGAGGGTTTTGGACAAAGGATAACCGGGACCCGCGTGTGCAGAACCAAAGTGCGAATGACAGCAGGAATATGTCGGGTAATGCCCAGCTCACCACTGCATTATACTTTAAACATACAGGCCGCTGTGTCTTTCCAATAACTCGGAGTTGGCCACACCTTGAGGAACTTTATTTTATAAACACCAGTACTCTGGATGCAGTATACCCCTGTCTTTGTTGAAGTAACCCCTCACCGCCCTTTTAACTCCGCACAATCCCAATTTCTCCACCCTGGATTCAAGTATTTGTTTCTGTTTTCCCTAAACAAAAATGGTTGACTCAATCCCACAGCCGGGAGCACAACCCTTGGCCATTGACTTTCAAAGTACATCTTAAACTCTTTCTTCATCCTCGCGGTGAACATTTAGCCCAATGTCCCCGCTCTCCTGGCAGTCTCCCAGCAACTTCCAAGGAGTATAAACTCACTGAATTCCTAACCAGAGAAAAATGTCGCGTTCAATTCATCCCCGTGTCTTCCAAAAACGGTAAAAGATGTAAAACAAAACCAGCCCGCAGGGACGTGGTGTAAAGGATTTACATCTTCCTCGTACGGATTCACATTCATAAAACAAGCGCCAATGCCTTCCCAAAAAGAATACTAAAGTGTGAAGACACCACAATATAAACCTGCTTGGTGGAGCGCTTGGAGCGGCTTGACAGAGTCAGGAGGGAGGCTGGTATCTTATGGAGTCAAACTATGTTGAAAGTACAGTCCAGGCTGGGAGTGTGATAGGGACGCTGCCGGTGCCCTCGCTTCTGACCCAGAGGTTAATGGGTTCAGAACCAAGCCTTAAAGGGCGAGCTTTTTCGGTGCTTTGTGGCGAATGGATCTGTAAACCAGTCTCTCCCCTTCATTCCCAACATGGCTGCACTGTGGAGTATTTAAGTTTATTAATGATTCCGGTTCAATTTGGAACCGCGTTTACAGTTGGACATCAGTGTCGGGTCACTCTGATAAGGAACAAGCCAAAAGGGAAAGGAGGCGGCGGAGCGTTGTTACTCAAGGAGGGTACCAGAGCAGCGTTGTCGTGATATGGACGCCGTGGGTAGTGATGTGGAATTGGCTAAAATCATGAATAGCAGGGGAAAGAAGACATGGGTAGGAGTTGTCTATAGACTCCCAAAATGTGACCTCTCGATAGGGTGAAGCATAAATTGGGAAATATCCAGGGTATGTTTGAACGGAGCTGCAATTATCATGGGAGATTTTAATCTACCTATTGATTGGGGGATCCAAACTGGCAAGAGAATCTTAGAAGAAGAATTTGTGGAGTGTGTCATTCATAGCTTCTTAGAACAATATGTTCCAGAACCTGCCCGGGAACGGGTTATGAGTAACAAGGAAGGATTAATAAAAGATCTCGTGGTTAAAGATCCTGCATGGGGGGATGAACACAATATGATAGAATTCCAAATGCAGTTTGAGGGTGAACACTACTGATTTCAACTTAAATAAGGGCACTTATAATGGTATGAAGGTGCAGCTGTGTAGGGCGGATCGGGTAATATGCTAAGGGATGGGTCAGTAGATGAACAGTGGCAGATTTTCAAACAGCTTATCCATAACACTTAGAAAGAGGGATTCCATGAAAAATGACACAGTCTGTGATTCGCGAAGGAGTTCAAGGATGTTAAATTGAAAAGTAGGGCATAGAAAGGACTGGGAAGTTTTTAAGGATCCAGCAGCAAAAGACTAAAAAGTTAACAACAAGGAAGTATATTATTTTGAGATAACACTTGTGTCTAGTATCAAACAAACAGGAAGAACTTTTATGAATATATAAATAGGAAGAAGCTGACTAAGGTAGATGTGGGACCTCTAGTGAACAAGGCTGGTGAATTAGTAACAGGAAACAACGAAAGGGCAGACATGTTAAATCAGATTCTTACATCAGTTTTCACCATGGAAAACACCGCAAGTATCCCTCAGATAACAGATGGGCCAATTTCAAATGACAGAGAGGAACTTGTAGAAGTCCCAATCGTAAGGGGTAGAGTATTATATCATGTGACCAAAGGCAGACAAATCACGGGGACCCGATGACCTGTATCCAAGGGCTTAAAAGAAATCAGTTGCAGAGGTAGTTGATCCATTGGTTGAAATCTTTCAAAACTCCAGGAGGGTACCAGGAGATTGTAAAACAGCTAATGTGACCCCTTTGTTAAAAAAGGAAGACAGAATTGGGGAACTATGAGCCAGTTAGTTCAACACCTATTTTTGGTAAGACGCCAGGGATCAATAATCAGAGAGGAAATAACCAGTCATTTAGGAAAGCTGAATATAATCAAACCTAGCCAACATGGTTTTATGAAAGATAAACCGTGTTTGACAAATTTGCTTAAATTCTTGGAAGATAAGTCAGGGACAGTTGATAGAGGGGAACCTGTAGATGTAGTGTATTTAGATTTCCAAAGGCATTGAACAAGGTGCCACAGAAGAGGCTGGTGCACAAATTAAAAGCCCAAAGTATTGAAAGATGCGTGAGTATGAATTGAAAACTGGCTGTCATATAGAAAACAGAGAGTTGGAATAAATGCGTTCTTTTCAAACTGGAGGAATGTAACTAATGTACCCCAGGGGTTGGTTCTTGGCCCAGAATTGTTTTCTATGCACATTAATGATCCAGAGGAGGGAACAAAATGTAAGGTTTCCAAGTTTGCTGATGATATGAAAATAGGTGGAAGGGCATGTTGTGACTCTGCAATGGATACTGATAGATTGACTGACTGGGAGAAGACCTGATAGACAGAGTTTAATGTGGGGAAGTGTGAGGTCACGCACTTCAGTAAGAGGAATCAGAAGGCAGATCATCATCTGAATGGAGAGAAACTGCAAGTGAGTGAAGTTCAGAGGATCCAGGTGTCCCAGTGCATGAATGACTAAAGGCTAGCAGGCAGGTTCAACAAGTAGTTCAGAAGGCAAACTGCATGTTGACCTTTATTGCAAAGGGGTTGGAGTTTAAGAAAAAGGATGTTTCTTTTTACAGTTGTACAGGGTGTGGGTGAGGCCACACCTGGAATACTGTGCACAGTTTTGGTCCCCTTACCTAAAAAAGGATGTGGGTAACATTGGAGGCAGTCCAAAGGAGATTCATCGGGGTAACTCCTGGGATGAGAGGGTTGTCCTACCAAGAGAGGTTGGACAGTTTGGGTCTGTATTCCTTGGAGTTTAGGAAAATGAGGGGTGACCTTATTCAAGTATACAACATCCTAAGGGGGCTTGACAGGGATGATGTTGGCACGTTTTTACTCGTGGAAGAGTCACTAACGAGGGGATATAACTGCAAAATAAAGAGCCAGTCATTTAAAACTGAGGTGTGTAGAAATTTATTTTTGCAGAGGGTGGTGAATCTCTGGAATTCTCTGCCCCGGTGAGTGGTGGAAGTTGGATCATTAGAAGTACTTAAAGTGGAGGTAAATGGATATTTGAAATATCGAGGAATAGAGGGGAGTGGAGAAATGACACAGAAGAGGCCGGCATAGATCAGCCATGGTCATATTACATGGTAGGGTAAGCTTGAGGGGTCTAGTGGCCAACTCCTGCTCCTATTATATTGAGTCCTTGTATTAGCAGGCTTCCAGTTATGGGGGGTAAGAGTCAGAATTGAGGACAGTGTTTGCCCCTCCCCCCAAAAAAAATCAGGGCAAAAAGAAAACGAGGCCCCGATTACCGATGCGGTCTCGGTAAATTATTTCGGAAGTGCGTACGCTGGACTAAGAGTTTCCCGATGTGTCGGCTGCTGTCAGGCTTCCCGTGGAACCGGAACCCGCGGCGGGAAGTTTATCCTCACCCTTCATCCTGTTCGGGTTCAGAGAAATAGTTGGCAACCAAAAACAGATCCATAATAATCAGACAGCTGTGAACTTCTAGGGTGTAAAATGTATTATTAAACGTATATTTTCCGTAAGGTTCCGCAGCCGTCCTTTGCTCTATTTCTATCGATTAACAGTAGTTTCGCTCAGTCCAGGGTTTGCTTTTCCCTTGCCACTGAAAATCCTGCCTTGACAACACTATTGAAAGTCCCTCACTCGATCAATACGGATTTATTAAATCATAAATACCACACAGAAAATACGCAGATATATTTCTGCTCGGGTTAGGAGACTTTCTCCCTTAATTGCAAGACTTCAGAAACAACTTCATTCATTGTAGAGGATGTTGGGACATCGCTGGGATGTGGAAGGTTCTCCATAAACCGCCGGTTGGCTGTTATTTGTGTAGAAAGACGATGACTTTAGATCTGACTTCTGGCAAAAGATAGTCAGAGGCGGGTGGGGTTGGGGTGAGGGTTCACAGAGCGGAGATGTGCTCCCACTCCCCCCGTCTCTGCCCCACAACCCTGGGACATTTTGCTCCTTCAAGTTTAGCCATTTCTCTATGAAATGCTACCAATGTATCTGATTTTCTAGGCAGTGCAGTGCCGATCACAAAGACTCGTGTAACAAAATCCTTAAGTCGTCTCGGCTTCTTTTGCCGATCATTTTAAATCTGCGCGTTCTGCCACTGGAAGCGGGGTTCCCTGACTCTATCAAAACCACACATTATTTTGAACGCTTCTATAAAACCTCGTCTTGATCGCCTCCGCTGTAAGGGAAACAATCTCGCCACATAACCGAGGGCTCTCACACCAGCACCGTTTCGTTATCTTATTCCTTGAGACCACCACATGCTTCCTGAAGTGTGTGACGCCAAGAACTGAACATGGAATTCCAACTCACACCAAACCAAAGTTTAGAACAATTACCCTGTTTCGCACCTCGTTACTCTTACTAAAGTCGAGGATCCTGAATAATTTTAAACAACATTTTCAAAGTCCTTCCATTTCCAGAAACGTATCTGTGAGTCTCTTTTCCTTGCACACCTTATAAAATCCTACCATCCAGTTTATACTCTTCCTCAATTTCCTGCCTAAATATATTACTTCACATTTTCCATTGCCCATTTCACCGGCTATGTTCTCCCGAAGCTTATTGCTATCATCTCCATTATTTAGTACATTTTTTCATACAATCTGCAAATGTTGTAAGTATGCCTTGTATACCCAAGTATATTTACATGGTACATTATATTACACACACACACACACACACACAAACACACACACACACAAACACACACACACACACAAACACACACACACACACACACAGACGTAAATAATGCTGTTCTGGAGGAATTGTTATTGGAACCATAAATATATGGTTCCAATAACAATTCCTCCAGGACAGCATTATTTACTTATTTACTTTTGTCTAAAAACACTGCACAAAGATAATCTCTGCTCTCTGCCTGTTGGCCGTTTTATGGATGCTCCCAATGTGCCTTTGATCCCATGCCCTTTAATTTCAAGTCTGTTGTATGTTCTTCATCAAATTATTTTTGAAAGTCCATATTCATAACATTAACTGCATCCTTCATCAACCCTGTCCATTATATCATCAAAAACTAAATGGTACGATTTTAAAGGGTGTACACAAAAGGAGAGACCTACAATATATGTAACACACGTTTTAACAAGTTCATACAGACTGCCAGTTGTTGGCCCCAACTTTTCCTCGTAGGTTTTCCACATGACTGACATTAGGACGGTAGTTGCTCCATTTATTCCCCTTGTTTTTAATCAGAATACAAAATGCAACCATCCTGTCCCCTGACACTGACCGCACATCCAAAGAAGATTGCAAGATTGAGACCAGACCCTCCACATTTCCCACCCTTCCCACTCACAGTTCAGGAACACAGCCATCTGGACCTGGTGTTTCCTCTACTTGGATCTCCTCCTTTGCATTGGCAACAATCTCCTCTCTAGTGAACAAACAAGATCCTAAACGCAGTCCTGCCTCTACAAGAACATTTCCCTTGGCATCTTTTTGGCCCATCCCTTCCTCGAACTACAATAATCTATTGTCATTCTCTTGGCAGAGGCTCACCTCACCTCAGCCCATTCCCAATTTTAGACCTCCTCTCCACTTTCTACATTCAGCTTGTTTTTTTTTAAACTGTACTTATGACCTTTATAATTACTCCAAGATTTTTTTGTCTAATTTTGGCATCTGTTTCTTCAGCAATCTGCAGAGGGCTAACTTTGGGTGCCCTTCCTTTCCAACTCCATGGGAAGGTATATAAACCAGTTACACAAGAACACAGAAAAATAGGAGCAGGAGTAGCTCATCAGGCCCCTCCATTCAATATGATCACGGCTGATCAATGCTGGCCTCAACTCCACTTCTGTGCCATTTCTCTGCACCCCTCTATTCCTCAATCTATCAAGTATCCATCCACCTCCACTGTAAATACTTCTAATGATCCAACTTCTACCACCTTCCAGGGCAGAGAATTCCAGAGACTCACCACCCTCTGAGCGAAGAAATTTCTAAGTACCTCAGTTTTAAATGACCAGCCCTTTTTTTTGCAGTATGTCCCCTTGTTTGTTAGTCTCCCATCAGTGAAAACATCCCAACATCTACCCCATCAAGACCCTTAGGATTTTATATGTCTGAATAAGGTCACCCCTCACTTTTCTAAACTCCAAGGAATTCATACTCAAACTATTTATTCTGTCTTGATGGGACAACCTTCTCATCCCAGGAATTACCCTGGTGAATCTCATTTGGATTGCCAAAACTGTGCACAGTATTCCAGGTGTGACCTCACCAACACCCTATGCAATTGCAACAAAACCTCCCTATTCTTAAACTCCAACCCCTTTGCAATGAAGGCCAAAATGTTATTTCCCTTCTTAACTACTTGTTGGACCTGCCTGCTAACTTTTTGTGATTCATGCAATAAAACATATAGATCCATCTGTATGTCACTCACTTGCAGTCTCTCTCCATTTAGATGATAATCTGCCTTCTGATTTCTCTTACCAAAGTGCATGACTCTACACTTCCCCACATTTGCCAGTCTTTTGCCCACTTGGTGAATAACAGTATCCGTAACACAACATGTCCTTCCACCTATTTTCACATCATTGGCAAAACATACTGTTCCTTCCTCTGGGTCATTAGGTAACTAGTAACCATTTGAGGGCCAAGAACCAACTGCTGAGGTGCTTCACTAGTTACATCCCTCCAGTCTGAAAAGGTCACATTTATTCCAACTCTGTCTTCTATGAGACAGCCAGTTTTCAATACATCCCCTCTTTAAAGGCTTTTCATTGTTTCATTCTTAGTTGTTTTGTTTCATGCTTTGAATTTGCCAACTAAATTTTAATTCCAATGCACCCAGACTGTTTCCCTGGCCTCCTCTACTTAAATGTTTTGCTTTGTGCCCACAGCTATTCTAAACCTGATGGTTTTATGGTCACTATGTTGCAAATGCTCACCCGCTGAAACATTCTCCAATCCCACCCCTCCCACCCCTTCATTCTCCAGAACCAGATCCAGTACCTTATTCCTCTGTGACTGAACTGAATACACATTGATCAAGAAGTTTTTTAAATTGGATTCAGAATTGTCCTTCCTTTTTGCCCTCACTATTGATATCTCAATCTATGTCTGGATTATTCAAGTCAGATATTATCAAAGTTCTGTAGTTTGCACTTTTTTACTGCAACTCCTCCATTGCCTGACCAGTGATCTACAGAATGCAGCCAGTGATGCAATGACACCTCTATGTTTCTGTAAATGTAACCATGGGCTCTGCCTCTGAGACTTCAATAACATTGTCTCCCTCCAGTGCTATAATTATTGATGTGACTGTAAGATCCCTTCCTTCTCATAATATTTGGTACCAGAACTTTAATGTTCTTAGTTCTCTCCTTTTTTGAGTGATTGCCACTATATCTCAGCTGAATTCTGTGCCCTTTGCTTAGAATACTCTCACCTTATTTGCCCCACTATGCTAATTTGCATGAGTCCCAAACCCATCTTAGACTGCTTTCCATTTCCCCAGTATGACCCTACCATTTCTGAACTAATCCTTGTTCATTTGCTATTTGCCCTTCCTTGTCACCTTAGAGCCTTGCTTTTCCTCTCCAAGACAGTCTTCCTGGTTTCCATCCTCTTGACAAACGACTGTAAATAATCTCTCTCTGTATCTATCACATTTCCAAGGAGGACGATATTTTCAGTTCTGCTCGGGTGCAAACCAATCATCTTGAGCAGGTCCCCTGTCTTCCAAAGGAAGTCACCATGATTGTGGGATCTGAATCTGCCACCCTTTGCATTATTTCTCCTGCCAAACAAGAAGTTGCTTCATCCAACCATTCCCCTACTCATTAGTGCACGCCATTGAGATTAATTCAGAAATTCCTGCCACTGAGGTCCTCCTCCCCAACTCCTGAAACTCTGACAGCAGGAAATCAATTTATTTCTCTCCCAGGTTCCTGCATGGCCCAAATCTCCTGATGGTTCTCTTCCCTTCCAGCAATGTTATTTCCCATGGAGCAGCAGGGAGGGGACACCCTGTGCATGACCCCTGGCAGTGGTGGCAGTATTGCCCATCTAAACCCCTACCCATCAGATCTCCAATGGCTACTGCATCACCTTTCTCCTGTATAGCCAGTAGTTCAACAGTGGTGGGGATATGCTCTTCAGTGACTTCCCTATGGTATTATATTCAGTGGTCAGTGTTTACAGCAGAGTGGGACAAGGGGAGGTTGGGTGGGGGATTCTTTATTAATGGGGGAGGAGATGGAGGGTGAGTGGTTGGAGTGTGTGTGGGTTGGACAGTCAAGTATTATGGATGATGTGGGGAGGGAGGTGTGGGGGGGATACATGACTAACAATGAGAGTATGGATCAGTTACCTATAGAGCTGGAGGGTCAACATTATTATTATTGTATGGTGAGCAGTTCGGGGCAGGAACATTGGGTGTGGAATAGGGTGAAAATGAGGGAGAAGTCAGTAATGGGGGTAGAGTAGGGAAGGGGATGATCAATGATCTGGGGAGAGGATGGAGGATCAGTTATCAGGTGGAGTGAGGGAGGGAGCTGGAGGGTCAGCACTTGGGCTGGAGCAGTTGTGATCAGTAACTGGGCTGGGTTGTGGAGAGGGGTCAAGGGTCAGTTATGTGAGAAGGGGGATAGTGAGTCAGTAATGCGGTTGAGGGGATGATTAGTAATTGGAGTGGGAGGACGGTGGATCAGTAATGGGCTGAAGTGAGTGTGTGTGTGTGTGTGTTTGGGGCGGTGGGGAGGAGGAGTAACGGGGTGTCGTGTGGGCTCTCCGATGAGTAACTGACACAGCGCAGCTTTGTAATGTGGGTTAAAGAGTCGAGGACGGATTGAAAATAGCCGGAGACTGACGCAGAGCTCAGAGTTCAGAATGGCGAGTGCAATGGTGACCCCAGCCGTTCTATGATGAACGTGTCCCGATTCCCTGTACAGACGGAGATATTTTTGCAGCCAGACTCCGGGCGGAGTTGACGGATGTTGGCGTGTGGGCGCGGCCCAACTATAACGCAGAGACTTTCATGGCCACGGGTTCACTGGTTCCCCATCTCACCCCCTGACTGGGAGTCTCCAGCTGCTGCCAGTGGCAGACGTTGTGATGGAGCCGCCGCTCTCCGCTCCCCTCACTCATTTGTTCGTGATCCGCCTTATCGCCAACAGAAACAGCGGATGTCGGCGATGTTCCACAGACCGGGCAGCGTCCATAGAGAGGGAAACACTTATTCGTTTGAGGTTGATGATTTTTTTCCTATTTCTGATGCAAGTCATCGACCCGAAACGTTAAGCCTATTTTTCTCTCTCCAGGCGCTGCCCGACCTGCCGAGTGTTTCCAGCGTTCCCTGTTTTTCATTCGGATATCCAGCATCTGCCACATTTTGCTGTATAGATCCGTTTAAACAATTTCTATTACCGTATCACAAACCTCTTCGGTTAAGGTATAAGCGGCTGCGAGGAATCATCAGTATTTTGATGCTGAACGAATAAACTGTAAACAAAGCGACCTTCGAACAGATTATAACTGAATCAGCTACATACTGTTCCCTGCAAGTAAATCCCAGTCTTTATTTCCCTCTTGTAGATTCAGAAGTTCGTAGGCAGCGATAATATGACAACATGCTGTTGAACGGTTACAGAACAGAGACCGTGGGATTCAGGAACGAAATCGGGAAACGCCCGCAGGATGGGGCAGGCCCGTCATTTAATTGGGAGGTGGAGGAGATGTGGGAACAAGCCGAGTAAGTGATCACTCCTCGAAATATTTGCCAGTTGCATTTGGTGTGGATTTTTAAAAAGTGATTTAAATGACGTGAGAAACTCGTTTGTTCAAGAGAGCTTATGGAATTTTTAAAAATATATGAGAAATATGTATGTCAAATACACGTGTTTATAATGGTTTATCAATAACACTATTTATGTCGGCGAGTGTCTTATATTTGAGAGAATATTTACTCCTGTATGATACAGGTCGGAAGGCTTAATTTTTCTTAGAACAAGTACAGAAGGTGTGCAGTATGACATGAAGAGCAGGATTTACTTGCAGGGAACTGTATGTAACTGGTTCAGTTATTAACTGTTCGAAGGTCGCTTTGTTTACAGTTTATTCCTTCAACATTAAAATACTGATGATTCTCTGCAGCCTATTGAAACGGGCGCGCACACACACTAGACACGCACGCACACAGACACAGACACACACACACACATAGAGGCACACAGATACACACTCATACACATACAAACAAATATACAAACTCATAAACTCAAAACACACTTGATTTAGCCCACATATTCCCTGGACATTCTCTCACACACTCAGCCTAGAGCACTATAACTCTTTCGTGCAAAATACCCGCCCCCGCTCTCACACTCATTCTAACGTCCACATTAACAAACATTCTCTCACACATTTACACGGTTACAACCCCCCCCCCCCACCCCGCCCCAGCGAGTCCCTCTCCCTCACACAGAAATAGACTCGCTCTCACATATATGCTGATTCCAATATTCACTCACAAGTTTAATACACACAACAGCCTCTCTCTCTCATGCGCACACACACAACCATAGACTTTCTCTCACATCCTAAAACATATTCTAACATGTAGATTCTCACAGAGATACTCTGGCACAAAATCACATAGACTCACTGACGGGCGCGCACACACGCGCGAATTCACTCTGACAAAAACTCACTCTAACACATTCTCTCGCACACTCTCTCCCACTCACTCTGACACGATCTCCCACACATTTCACCGGAGAGCTGGTGTGCCTAGTTTTTAATCATAAATCGCCGATGTAACCAATTTGTGGTATTTTCACGGCGGAGCGGGTTGGAATCTTTAGCTCTGATTGAGTGCACTGCACTACAGGCTCCATCATTCACTTCACCGGAGGCGACTGTGCCAGAGAGGAAAAAATCCAAATGTGCACTTTGTTGCCATTCATCCTTGAAGTCTCCCATGCCCTTCAGATTTATAACTGTGGGACACACGGAGAAATAAACACAATCCTTTTATCACCGTTCACTGTGGCGGCGGGTAGCGCAGTCAGTGTTGATAACAGATTGTTCAATAACACTGTTGCTGCTGTTTACTGGTGTTATTACAAATGCTATCATCTTGTTCAGAATCTATTACGTTTGACACTGTGCTGTAAACAGGTCAGTCCCCACTAACGAGCCATTAATGTCAATCCCTGCATGTATATTTAAGTATGTTCCTTTTTCTGAATAAACAAAACCTTGGAAAAAAAATCAACATGCGGATCTCAATTAGGGTCGTTTTACACGTAGATGGTAATAGCACCTTCCCCGTCCTGATATTCACTGCCTTCAACATCCGATCGAATTGCTTTATTGTATTATTTAATCAATAACATATTCACACCAAAAATAGAGCCAAAAGATTTCGGAGTCAGAGGGTCATTATGAACAGACTTTTACCAACTGAATGGAGTTTAAAGATACTTTAAAGATAACTTTAAACTAGAGCTGAGGGCGAGGTTATAATTTAAATAATTTGTCTGATTTATGTATCCCTTAAATTGTAACAGCCCTCCCCTTCTCGGGGCTGTTGTTTACACATTTACAGGATTGTTCAGCCTATTTTTTTTTCATTCTTATTCCAGCTCTTGGAAAGTAATTGTTTCCCCATCAAAGAGGTGTTATTACTGGTGGGAAAGTTAATTAAAACAGCCCTACGGTACAAAGCCAGATTTTACAGACAGCCAAGTCTTATTTAATTATTAAATAAAATGAAAATTACACACATAAAAAACCCGCTGCAAAAAAAAGCCAAGGCACATCTGCGGTTCTCTTTGATATCAATCCACCCCGAAAATATCCGAATAGGGAGCCTATGTCGATCACTTCTTTTCCCCACATTTCTCCTTCCCTCCACACACGGGACAGGTATAAAACTCCCCTTTGCTTCAGATTGCTCGGATGGTGATCCGCCAGTTAGCAGATCAACTTCAAACAGATCCTCATTACATCACAGAGTTGAACTTAGAATTATATTTCCCAACGAACTTTATTAAGCATGCCTTGCCTGGTCAGAAACACGTTTAATTGTATTATGTCACATCGATTCGACGAAACGAATTCATCCAAATCATACCTGACGGGCAATAACAGCGCCTCACAATAACCCAAGTTCCGACTTCGGCTACACCGCTCTGTGTTGTGACGGATTATTCGAGTACAGCACCGTAGAATTCAATTCTTTGGATTGTTATTTTAAAATGTATTAATAGCTCTCCCTGTCTCTCTGTCTTCAGTAATATTAAACCATATATTGGCGCTCTCACCCTGCCGACTCCCAATGCTTCTAATTCTATTTCGCCTCTTCTCCCCGTCACTCTGCATCCTCTCCCCGTTGCTCTGCATCCTCTCCCCGTTGCTCTGCATCCTCTCCCCGTTCCTCTGCATCCTCTCCCCGTCGCTCTGCATCCTCTCCCCGTCGCTCTGCATCCTCTCCCCGTTGCTCTGCATCCTCTCACCGTCGCTCTGCATCCTCTCACCGTCACTCTGCATCCTCTCCCCGTTGCTCTGCATCCTCTCCCCGTCGCTCTGCATCCTCTCCCCGTTGCTCTGCATCCTCTCCCCGTCACTCTGCATCCTCTCCCCGTCACTCTGCATCCTCTCCCCGTCGCTCTGCATCCTCTCCCCGTTGCTCTGCATCCTCTCCCCGTTGCTCTGCGTCCTCTCACCGTTGCTCTTCCTCCGTGTCATTTTGCTGTATTTTAACTTCGCCAGCGCCACTCCCGTGTATTTTACTCGATCCGTTTTCCTCTCCCTGATTTAGAGTGTACAATTTTTCACTCTCCCAGCATCGCCTCTACTTTAGTACTGATTTCCCTTTCCCTTTCATTCACCATGTCTCTAAATGTATTTCTGTTCCCTCTCTCCCCGATACTTGACACATGCTAAATGTTAATTTCGCTCCCTCATCGGATCACTCACTTTTATCAACAACTCTACTGCTTTACTCTCATCAATGATAAAATTGTTACTGTCACACTCTCACTGAGTTTTGAATCTGTCAATTTCTTTTCCGACCGTCTCCCCACTCTGTTGAATTCACTCGAGTGTTCTTCCAGATCTCTTCCATCACCTGCTACATGTAGAACTGTAATAATTGTATTTCCCCGTCCGTCTTATTTCTACCTATTGACCCTCTGTCTCCTTTCTCAACGAGGGTTAAATTCCTGCTGCCAGACGTCTTCAATTCCTGCTGCCAGACGTCGACTCTGTCCCCCAGTGGGACTACAGACCGGATCCGGACGGAAACGTTGACAACTTTGACCGGGTTGAGTCCGCACCATAAAGACCATGAATTTCTTCTCTGTGATCTCGTTAACCTCAATAAGGCCTCTCTTTCTTTTACTCAATCTCTCCCGTTGGTCTTTATTGCTAAATCACCAATCCACATCTAACTTGTATCCCTTTTCCAATGCCTGCCTCTCCCTTTGATTGTTTTGCTGTATTTTTTCACTCTCTATCCCTCTGCACTCTTTCCCCCAACTCTGCCCACCATTTAGAGAGACAAGAGACTGCAGACTACCACTTGACTCGGTCTGCCCTCGCTCACCTCCATTTAGTTCTCCTGTTCTGGAACCAAGTTTTGACTTGGGCGTCTGTCATTTTGAGGGATTTGGCGAGCGCCGCTCTCTCCGCCGAGGCCAGGTACTTCTGGCGATGGAACCTCTTCTCCAGCTCACAGATCTGGATCCGGGTGAAGGAGGTTCGCGGCTTCTTTCGTTTCGGAGGAGTCCTGTTCTGATAAGGGTGACCGATCCGCCGTGTCACTGTGAAAGGGGTCAAGGCGGCTGTCAGAAGGAAAGAGAACACGGCGTCTGAGTGATCTGTCCAAACCGGCGTCATTCCATCAATCCGCATCTAACTTCCTTCCTCTGTGGGGATCAGGTCTCTGTATTCCATCCCCAACCTTAAACTTATTCTCACATAAATGCGCGCGCGTACACACACACACACACACACACACACACACAGTCTCTCTCTCACACACACACACAGTCACACACACACACACACAGTCTCTCTCACACACACACACATACACACAGTCACACACACACACACACACACACAGAATCACACTCAGACACCGGTTGTATCTGACATTTAAAGGCCCACACACACACACACACACACACACACACACACACACACACACACACACACACAGTCTTCCCAAACTGACCAATCCAAGCTTGTGGCATTGGAATTTGAACCCATGAAAGATATAAACAAAACTCCGTATTTTAGAGCTTCCTTGCATAAATTTGGAATTAATTTAATATTCGGCAGGGCGGGGAGGAGCTAGTGGAAGGTGCAGTAGCTTTGGACTCTCGCTCTGTCTCTCTACCAAGGCCGCTGCTCGCTGGACACTACAATGTTCGCAAGTTGACCCACGTTTCTTTTATCCTCTATGGTGACGGTTTCACTTGCAGGCCACGGATATAACTTGTTGAGAGAGAGAAAGAGAGAGAAAGGCTGTTCCCCGCGGGGGCTGGTGATCCACCGGGTTTTAAGGAATGCCTGAGCTGGTCACTGATCCTTCCCTTTCCCACTCCCACACCTGAGTACGTAGAATGCTGAGGATTTCAGGAGTTTGGTTTGTAAAAGCGTGATACAGAAGAGAGACATAGTGTGAAGACTCCTCCCTAAAATATTCGGAGTGCCTTAACGGTGCACCTGTTAAACATTATCCAGAACTGAAAGGAAATGTATAAACCAACGAGCTGAAAATGAAACCTGGGTCTCTCTGAGCCGGGACTTGGTCTCGCTGGGCTGAGTCCTGTTCTCCTGAGCCGGGCCGTGCTCTCCCTGGACGGACCTGGTCCCTCTGGACCGGCCGTGCTCTCCCTGGACCGAGGCCTGGTCTCCCTGGCGTGGGAGCTGCCCCGTCGATGCTGGGGTTTACTGTTTCGGGGAGTATCTGATCTTTCTGTCCCTGGTTCTGGTCTCTCTGGGCCAGGACCTTCACTCCCGGCTGAGATTTTTTTCTCTTCTGTGTTGGGCCTGTTCTTTCTGAGCCGTGAGCTGCTCTGTCTGAACTGGGACCAGCTAACGAGATCTGGGACTTGCTCTCTGGTTTGGGACCTGCTCCCTGCGGGATCTGGAGCAAAACGAAAACAAACTGTTGGAAGAACTCAGCGGGTCAGGCAGCATCTGTGGAGACAGACGGATGGTCGACGGTTCGGGTCGCGACCCTACTTGAACCCTGCTGAATTTTTCCAGTAGTTTGTTTTTTTGCTCTAGATACCAGCACCTGTAGTCTCTTGTGTCAGGGCGGGACCTTGTCTCTTGGACGGGATCTGCTCTCCTGGACGGGGCCCGGTGTCTGGGACGGGGCTTGCTGTGTTCAGACTCAGTCTGTTCTCTCTGAGAGAGGATGTTTGTTTTGAATGTTTGTCAACTTTGACTACAACAGAATCGTTTAATGTTTATTATTGGTTTTGATTTGAACTCATTTTTAACCCAAGCCGCCTGTACAACAGACCACTCTACTCTTTCGCTGTCATCTTCGTTCTGGGGGTAAATTTAGTCCGATCATCTTTTCTCATGGTGTCAGGTCTGATCACCTCTTGAAATCAGCCGCGAGGCCGGACTCGCTGCTTAAAACAAGGTTTTAATTTTAATTTACTTCTTCAAACAAACGATTCCTTTGCTGAGTCCAACTCTGTTGCTAAACATCCACGTCTTTATATTCAATGTCCCCACACATGGAAAATCAATCCACAGCAAAGGACAAGATCGTTAAACAACTGGCATTGAAATCAAACAAGTTGTAAAATACCACCAACTTTACAAGGCATCAACGGCGTTTGCAAACTTTACCCCGTTGGTTCGATTGTTCGTTGATGCTAAATATGTTACTTATACTTTTCGGAGCAAGCAATACCAGCTGGTAAAGTTTACAGGCTAAACGGAGAGTTGGTTTGCAGGTTTTGGGGACCGCGTTCCTCCCACCTCCGTCGCGGGTTTAATACAAAAGCGCTCCCCTACCTGTTAGCCTGTCCTTAGCAAACCGCCTGCTGCTCTCCATCCAAGGAAAGTTCAGACCGCTGAGCCCAGCCACGCTGCCAATGCTGGGTACGTTGGGCATTGCGGCCTGCGGGATGGGCCGGTGCGCCGGCACTCTGATCACCCCGGCAGAAGCCAAGCCGTTGACGTTCATACTCAGGTTAACACTGTAAGATCCGGACAGACTGTCCTCGTACGTAGCTCCCATGGCCGGGTAGGAAGGGGCGAGGGTCGGGTAGGCGCCGCCGGCCGGATTGGGCAGGTAACCGGCCTCGGACACTCTGGCGCCAGTCTGCAGGCAGCTCTCCTGGTCAGAGCCGCTGAGGATCTGGTCGATGCCGAAGCTGATGGGTTCGTGTTGAGGCTGGGTCTGTGTGTTTCCAGACTGATCCATCGTCCCGCCCCCAACCAAGCAATATGTACCCCAGGAAAAAAAACCTTTCAGGAGAAGCGCCTCGCCACCACGGCAGATCCACAAAGCATGCTCCTGGTTGGACTTTGCGAGGGTTGGACGGAGCAGGTGGGCTTTGAGAGGGAGCTTTGAGAGGGAGCTTTCATCACTCTCGGACGCTTCCGACTACATGCCCTGGTGCTGGTTCCTGCACACTCACCACCCTCACTGGCTGAGAGCGACGAGGTCTTCACCTGCTATTGGCCGACGCCTGGCAAATCCACAGGAAGGGGGAGCCAAGGGGCCGTGTGGATTTGTCAGCAGCCTTAACCAGAGAATTCAATGCAAAATCATTGATAAGAAAGACTATTAACATGAAACGTTTTATTCAGCGTCGAGTGTTAAATGCAGCGATATTTAAGTCTCCGAGCAATCGATGGACGCGGGCCAGATGCAGTGTTTGTGCCACGGATTTATCTCGATGTGCGGCGATCTGTTGAGTTTTATCGAATAAGTGCTGGTCAGCGCTGCCTCCTCCACTTAAACTGCAGAGTCTCATTTATTATATTTTATTTAAAAGTCGACAGTCTTAGACTCGGCAGCTCGGCACTCGCGTAATTATATCATTCTTTAAAAAAAGACTTCCGGCCGGCAAATGGTTTAAGAAGTCAAGATCGATTTAAAATGAAGTTTCTGTTCTTTATCGAGTTTTGTTTTCAAATTGTACATTATTTACTGATACAGCGAAGCAAATTAACACAATGAATTGTAACAAGTTCGCAGCCTTACGTTAACGGACTGCGGCAACCGGCAGAGTAACACGACATCGAAATCGGCAGAGTTGCCATTAAAATAAGGGTTGAGTTTCCAGGTTGTCATGTTTGAATGGTTTTGGTTTGTCTTTGTTCCTTCACATTTCAACAACGAATCATTAGAACAAACTCTTGAACGGCGGAGTGTAAAATCTGGTCGGTTTTTTATTTAACCTCCCAGAGTTTTACTGTTGAAAAACAAAACATACAGTCGCGGAGCAGGAACGAAACTCCTCCGTTTCAGGAATTTTGGGCTTGTGTTGGTAGGGACAGAGATCCTCCTAACTCTGAACTAGTTAGTCCAGGGCAGAAAGACGGAATCTACCCCCTGATTCATATCGTTCGACCCCCTCGAAAAACAGTTTTATTACGATTCTATAAATATTATGGAAGACTTTTTAAAAACATATATATAATTTGGAATTTGGCCACGCTCCCTAGCCACGCCCAGTCCAATAAACAATATTAAGTGTAAGGAATCAAACGAGGTTAGACTGCCACGGTCTCGCTATGCAGTCACTTATCTCTTTATAAGAGAAATGAAAAGAGGGAATACAATTTTACATTAATAAAATCAGCATTTTATCAGCGTATGTTAGGAATCATTCCGTGATTTTATAAAAACAGTTACAAGGCGGGGGTTATTAGTTTTTGCGAAGCCTTCGTATTCAATTACACAAACATGCTGAATAATTTAAATCACTGCAATAAAACAGCACAAAACAGCCGGCTTCAGAAGCCATCTCTCTAATTTGCTGATTGCTGTTTAGAAGATGCAGTGGAACTAGATAAGTGGTCCTGAAATGCAAGGGCGAGTCTTTTCCAATAGTTTTTAAAAATTAGCCGGATGAAATGTAGGGCACTTAACAAAGATTGAAACAAATTGCATGGTTCCTCGGCCAGAGAGACTGATCCCAGCACCATCACTGAAGTCTCATCTTAACAAAAATTAATTTCCTTGCAAGGAATTTTAAATTGTGTTTTTTCCATTATACATCTCATTAAGTTAATTAGGGCATTTATTGTTTATTTGTTTTTTTATCTACATTTGTCTTGAATCTATTAGCGTTCCTTTTAGAACAACTTACTTTTCGTATATTTTATATAATTTGCTCCGAGATTCTTTATTTTTCACTCCCGAACACCTTCATTGAAATAACATCTGGGCGATTAAGGTCAATAAAAAATCATAAACGAAATAGATTAATTCCAACATTTAGTTCATATAAGCTGTGTTATAAAACGTTAATATTCCTCTCCTTTAGAACGGCTCCAACAGAGAAGAATTTAAAACGGACGAAATCTCCTTTACCAATGAGGAATGATATCGAGCTTTTTACAGATTTTATTCGCCGTGTCTAAATTTGTGGAAATGTGCAGGATTGGACACACATGCAGGGGTTGTTCGTTTATATGCAAGTATAGACATATTTACATGTACGTGCGTACAGATGAATCAATATAAGATATATGCAAAGATTCACGTTTCTGCAAAATACAACACAGAGCACATCTAACATATTTGTTCAAAATTAATGTGTAAACCAAAATTAAATAGTACATATAATTTTTACACCCTCTCTCCTGGCCTCCGTCTCCTCTCATTTCTAATGGACTTTCGCTGTTTTAATATTAAACGCACACCAACTGTAGTGTTTGCTTTCGTGTACGGTATTACATTTACACTATGCAGTACTCAGATCTACAACATTATGACAGAATTACATGGACTGTTTGCATGTTCTTTATAGCTTCTTATTTTCCAATATCGCAGACACTGTTTTGTTTTATAGCATTACAACTTCCCAATATACAGTTTTACCAATGCAGAGTGCGATGCACACAATCGCGCTCTAATATACAAAGTGAAATATGGCGCTGTTCTTTAGAGGAACAATTCGCACAGTTTCTGATCTAAACTACCTCTCGCCTCTCTAGATTTTTCAGATTGATGATATTTGAGGAAATCCGGACTGAATCTTTTCTCCCGCAGTGAATGCGAGCGGCTGTCAGTGTGAAACCGGGAAACTTTCACCGCACAAACAGCACTGGACTCCGAACAGATATATATTCATTTTCACAAATGTTCAGGAAATACTCCCAAAACGAACACTTTATATAAATGCGTGCTACTTCAGTCGCGGCTGTCTGAGCCGAATCCATGAAGAGCAGACACAGCCCCGGGGGTTTTAATAAAAGACTTGTGCGCGGCACAGAGAATAAGAGTTTAATTTCGTTCTAAAGCGGATCGCAAAACAAAATAAAAGCGGCCACCCGCCCGTGATCTGTGCGCTGTTTCCAGGACTTTTAGCTTGGTGTAAAAAAATGGAGATTGGTGTTGAACATTTGATGGATTTCTAGCCGGAGGATAGGGATCGTTCATTGTCAGAAAAAAAGGATGGATTTCTCTCTCTCTCTCTCTCCCTCTATCTTCTCTTTCTCTCTTTCTCTCCCTATCTCTCTGTCTCTTCAACCTCCCCCCCACCCTCTCCCTCTCTCTCCGTCTCGTCTTCTCATTTCTATTGGACTTTTGCTGTGAGATTAATTCCCACATCGGGCTTCCAAACACCCTTCATGGAGGGAGTTTTCTTTTTAATACGAGAAGTTCCTCAAGTCCTATAAATATAATGGTTATATTGAAATGCGACAATGTAGCCGTGGACTCGAGCAGTTACTGAGAGGATCCCGCCAACACAGAACCCCCTCACACTTCCCGATCAGTGAAGGATACCCCAAAGTAGTGAATGAACATTCACTGAAATAGACTAAATAGTAATCGGATCACTCAACTTTTGGGAGGTTAAATGTTAAATAAGCAGCAGCACCTCGTCCTGGTGGCGATCGACAATATCGCGGGTGAGGACGCTACGAAATTTGGGATGAAATCTCTCCATCAGGATGTTTCACGTTGTAAAAACCTGTAAATGAAATGTTATGTACACGGCGCATGAACAAACAAAAATAGTGTTTGTCAATTTACAAATGGGCATAAAACACTTGTCAAATTTATTATTTATTTATTCTTGACTGAAATTATTTTACAAACGGAACAAACACAAATTATTGCATTTTCTATTACACTGAGTGAAGTATTTCTACAAACAACAGTTATATTACTGCAGGTGCATAATACACAAACATTACGCACTATTTAACGTTTTACATATATAACCTAAAAAAACGAGAAGTATGGGCAACTACGAATTAGGCAAATATTTAGTTTAGCACGTGCGAGTACCGAGTTTTGCCTTTGTATTTCATTTTGTACATTAATATGCAACCATTACATGTAACTACCTAATGTTTTTTTTTACAAAATACTGCATTTATAATTGTGAATATATACAGCCAACAAGTAATCAATTTTAGACGTATAAATTATTATATATGGCGTACTTTATTTTTTCATATTTAAATAACCACTCGTTAAACTGTATGCAAATTTGCAGAGCATATTTTCTACACGTATATTCTGTATATTTATGAAGCATGGTAGAAAATGTTGTCTTTGCGCCAGTACTTTAAAAATTATTAATATATCCTGTCATGTATAAATTGCGCTTGTTCAAAGATTTGAGTAACTAGTTTAATCCATTAAATTCTATTTATTTAACGCGGTTATAATTTGGACGGAACATTCCTGAGAAATGCCACTTCCTGCTGTCTCCAATCCCAGAATATCCGGATGGTATTAAAAGTGCTTTCTTACTGTTGATCTATAAGGATGAATCTGAGTTTTTTGCACATTATTCTCCGTTAGCTGTCCCAGCCGTGCCATAATATTTAACATATATTAAATACATTTAGTCAGCAGTGGCAGCTCCAGTGTAAGATCTAAGTTATTTACCGACTGCATGGAGCGTACAGTGTTGATGTTTGTTTTTTTTTACTGTTATTTAGAGAACTGAATTACTCAGGAATTGGCTTCATTTATAAATAAACAGAGGCGCGGAGCGGGAAGAAGAAAAATGATTGCCGGCTGGTTAAAGTGGAGAAAATGCGGAGCGTGGGACAGGGAAAAACACCGCTGCGAGTGGTGTATGTCTCAACGTTTAATAGTAACACAAAGTTTTTCTAAAAATTAAAAATGCTCTAACGAAACTTCCCCAGTTGTTGCGGAGAATGTGAAGCCGGTAACGGCGTTACCGAGACAGGCAGCGAGAGAGAGAGAGCGGGGCATCGACCAGTGTGGATGGTCATCCGTGCGATACAACAGGAATAATCGGAAACTGTTTAATTTCTTCGCGGCAGCATTGTCAAATTATATTAAACTGTATTCTCGATTTTCATATCGTATATTTGAAAGTTTTGTCTGCATGTCACTGATTTTGTTTTAAATATTTGACTGCGGGCGCCGTGCTGAAGTGCTGCAGAGCGTTACCCAGGGCGGGTGGAATAAGAGGGCGAAGAGCCGGGCGGGTCGGTGAGACCAAAAGCATCAGTCGATCTGGGTTTATGTCGAGTGGTTGTTCAATTTCAGCGACGTGAACAACTCTAGATCCCCGCTCACTGTTGAGAATAAACTTTGTCTTTTCGGTAAAGAGAGGCAGAAGGTGCGGGGTCGGGAATCGGGAGATTCTGACCAGCAGATCAGGAGCACAGTGGCAGCGGAGCGGATCACGGCGGAGGATTGTCAGAGGGACCCGCCGTGTGTGAGGAAGGGGCGAGGGCGGGAAGGTACGGGGGAGGCCGGGCTCGGTGCGGGCGCAGGTTCCCGTCAACATCGCCGGAGTTGGAGCAACTCACTGAGGACGGAACTGTTCTCTGGGTTCCCACAGGAGGGAATGGGGGAAAGTGGAGCCCTGCGGGCGGGACAGGACTGGACGGGAGAGCGAGTGAGAGAGAGGGAGAGTCACACACACACACACACACACACACACACACACACACACACACACACACACACACACACACAGAGTGAGAGGGAGAGTGACAGAGAGTGAGAGGGAGAGTGACACACACACACACGCAGAGTGAGAGGGAGAGTGACAGAGAGTGAGAGGGAGAGTGACACACACACACACACACGCACACACACACAGAGTAAGTGAGAGTGAAATAGAGATAGATAGATAGGTAGATAGATAGATAGAGAACAATCCAAGAGAGAGAGAGAGAGAGTCATCCTGGGGAGTTACTGCATGAGAGAGCGTGAGAGCGAGCGACAGAGGGAGATGGAGGAATAAGTGAGAGGGGCTGAGTGTGGGGCGGATGGTCCTGCGGGAGAGGAGACCATTTGCTGAGGGACAGGGTATGAGTGAATGAGTGGAAGGGAACTCGCCACCACAGTGGGTGGAGAGGAGACGAGGCAGAGGCCAAGGAAACAGAGAGAGAGAGAGAGAGAGAGAGAGAGAGAGAGAGAGAGAGAGAGAGAGAGAGAGCAGGAAAGGGTCTGTGTAACCTGAGGGGGGTGGGAGAATGAGGGAGAAATGAGGGTCAATGAGGGGGAAATGAGAGGGTCAATGAGGGCAAATGAGGAGGGAGTGACACGGGTGAATGAGAGGGTGTGAAGGGTCATTGAGGGGAGGAATCAGGGGCAAAGGTGCGTGAAAGAGAGGGCGAATGGGGTGTGAAGGGTTGGATGAGAGAGTGAATGAGGCTGTTACAAGACGGTTCAGGGTGAGTGGAAGGGTGAAGACAGGCGTGAATAAGGAGGAGAATGGAGAGTGGAAGGGGGTAGGTGAGGGGGTAAATAGAGGGGGAATGAGGGGGTGAATGAAGAGTGGGGGAATGGTGAAAGAGGGTGTGAATGAGAGGGTGCTTGTGAGTGAGGGGCTGCATGAGACTGAAAATAGGTTGAGTGAGGCTGTCAGTCGGCGAAGGACTGATCACTGAGGGTGATGTGAGTGATCTGGGAGTGACTTTACCCTTCCCACTCACTGCACTCGCGTGCCCTCCTGAGCTGAACTCCATCCTCTCTCCCTCTTCCTCCCCCCTCCCCTTCCCCCTCTCCCACCCTTCTCTCTCCCCTCCCTCTTTCTCCCTCTCCTCTCTCTCCCTCCTCTCTCCCTACTTCCTTCTCTCTTCCTCTTTCTCTCTCCCTCTCTGTCTCCCCCTCTCCCTCTCTCACCCCCCCCCCCCCACTTTCCCTCTCTCTCGGTAGTTTTCGCTTTTCGCGAAATTCCTGGCACAAAACACAGCGTTAACTCTGGATGAAAACGATGACTTTTTCTAAGTGTAAAACTACCAGATTCTACAGTTTAGACCCCCCGTGGACTGCAACCACCTGAAGACAGCAGCGGCAGAATGTGACTGAGACAAACCCTACATTAGAGAGGAGTTATGAAACCCAGCCCCTTTTTAAGTAGTCGCCGGGTGTTGTAAAGGCTCTAATTCGATTTCCTCGCCTGCCGATTGTGTCTGAATGTCCGGATCATTAGTTTTTAGTTACCATGGGCCGCAGCTAATTGGATTGCCTGGATACCAGCAACCTGGCGTGGAGCAGCCGGTGTCCCGCCTTCAGACACGGCCCCTAACGCAGCTCCGGGCTGCTGCGCGTCCAACTCCCGGAGAGCAAGCAGAGCAGAGAGCAAACCGAAACAGGCAGCGCCGGGCAAGATGAGGTTTTGTTAGAGATAATTGAAGCGAGCACAGACGGGCCCATGTATAATGGTGGATGTGTGCCCGCGGCCCTGTTTTTATTGCGTGTGTCTGTTGATATTAATTTTCACTGTGTAAAATTTCACACTGGCCGCGCAGGCGGTGCGGGTGATATGCAAAGAGGGATTTGAATTATAAATGAGATGCTTTTAAAACGAATCTTAAACTGTCAGCTATAGGACAATATTACAAAAACAGCGGTAAGTAATAGTATATTTAAGTGACTTTAGTGTGTTTATATTAGAATGTATTTAAACTGATATCTGTATTATTTCTGTAAATGGGCTGAAAGTGTCGAGAGGAAGCAGCCAGCGTCTGCGAAAAATAATCCCAGCTCAGGAACCAGCGGAAACACATCACTTCCCTGCTCGGCGGGCTGTGGAATGTTCAGGTGGACCAAGATTCAGAGTCCGGTGCCTCGTTCTGTGACAATTTACTCATTTGAGTTAATTAAAGCTCACAATACCCGATGATTCACTTGGACTTCAATTCACTTGGACTTCTTTCTTGACCAGAGACAGAACCAGTCCTCTTCCAGTAACACTCTCCTCCGTCTGGCTGAACTTGTCCTCACCCTAAACAACTTCACATTCGATTCTCACTTTCTACAGACCAAGGGCGTATCTATGGGCACTCACACGGGCCCCAGCTATGCCTGCCGCTTCGTTGGCTACATTGAATAGTCTCTGTTCCAAGCCTGCTCTGGCCCCATTCCTCAACTCTTTCTCTGCTTATATGGACGACTGCATTGGTGCCACCTCTTGTACCTGTGCGGAACTCGACAGTTTCATAAATTTTGCCACAGATTTTCACCCTGCTCTCCAATTCACTTGGACTATCTCTGCTCTTCAAGGATGATGTTGCCTTTACAGTCCTCAGAGATAATTATAACCAGCACTATTCACCCCAGTCAACACACTAAACTGTCCCTTGTAATTTACTGTCACTGCCACACACACCAGTAGCCACAACGACCTATACCCACAACAGGTAACTCTCTGACTTAAGCGTAGATAATAGTGGTTATCTGAGATAACTAGCCACAGACTCCCAGAGGTAACAGAGCCTCACAGAGGAAGTATACACAGCACAGATAATTGTACTGATCACTTATAACCTTCCTCATCACCTATAGTTACCTCCATCACAGACAACAGTGTAGTCAGAGGTAACCATGACATGTAGCCGTGCAATCAGAGATACCCCTTCACAGTGAATGTCCATCACCGATAACTGAAGCATTGCAGGTAACAACATCTAGGACAGATGTGATTGGCATCCATCAACCAACCATCTTCCTCTGGGTTGAGCATGGTTTATCCAATGGAGAATTTCCCCCAGTTCTTATTGACTTTGATTGATCCATCCTCTTTGCTGTCAGGCTTGGTAAAACATGCCTTGTGACTAATGAGGTCATCCCCATCTCTGCTCACCACCTGGGTCCAAGGAGGGAGGGGAGGATGGAACTATACAGTTTTGTACTGCTGGCTCAATGCAGAGTGGAGTTGCAGCTGGCCCTGATGTTACGGAGGGTGGTGGTACACTCTGTGCCATGGTGTTATGGAGGGTGGTGGTACACTCTGTGCCAGGTTAGCCCTGTGTGTTTGACATGGGGGTCTGAGCAGGTATTTCCTGCCCCACACTGAGTCTCTCCATGGACCCTGGAACCTGTGTTCTCAGTGGGTCAGCAGGCCGGTCACATTTACAATTTGGGAACATTACCATCAAACATCTTTACTGTGCTGGTTCAATCAGAGGCTGGTCCAAGAGTAGATGCAAAGGGACCTCAGGGGTAAGGTCGTAGAACCAAGTCACCCAGCATGGTCCAGTAACCCTCTCACACACTGAATCACATACACACTGACTGACTCTCTTTCTTTAACATTCAATCTCACACACTCACCCTTTTTCTCACTCTCTCCCCTTCACACAATAACTCTCTCTCTCCCTCACACACTGACATTGTCCCCACATTCTCTCTCTCACACCCTGGCACTCATTCACACTGATTCTCACTCTCTCCTTTACAGGCTGTTTTCTCTCACTGACATAAACCCCTCACACATTAACTCTCTCCCTGCCTCATTCACTTCCACTTTCCCTCCCAGCCACTGACTATCTCTCACTCAGCCTGATTCTCTCTCTCCCTCCCACTATCGCTCTCTCCATCCCTCACACTGACACTGTCCCTCTCACAAACTGAATCTATCTCTCTGTTACACACACTCTCTGATCCTTATGGTCTCTATTTCCCGCAAATGCAGTCTCTCTCACACTCTGACTCCTTCCCTCATACACTCTGACTCTCTATCTGGCATACACTCTGACTATCTCTCCCTCACACACTCACTCTCTCCTTCACACTCTGACTCTCTCTCTCACCCTCACATGGACTCCTCTCTCCCTCACAGACTGCCTCTCTCTCTCTCTCTCCCTCACACAGACTCTCTCTCCCTCACACACAGAGTTTCTCTCTGTTCTGCAGTGTTGACATGCTCTCGTGGACTGCTCTGGAATGATGTGACAGATGATACAGTGAATGGATCACAGGAAGACAGTTCTACATTGGAGATTGTCCCTGAAGTGGTAGAAATACTGAAGTCACATGCTGAGGTCCCACTCTCCCTCTGTCCTCGACCTATCTGGTCCTGTACAGAGTCAGAAGCCAAGCCATGTTTGGTCCACTCTCCCCTGATGGCACGTTACGTGTGCTGTGGTCTGTCTCAGAGTGAAGGAGCAGTGCATGATTCCTGATGTGTGGCAGGGACACCGGGGTTCTTGTCACGTTGGACCATCACCTGTTGTCCGGGCAGCCGAAGCCCCAAGGAACTGCGGCAACCCCCAGGTTCCAAAGGGGGAGGGTCTGAAATAGCAGCTGGACTGCAGTCTGTTGGCATTGATTCCACAGCGTTACCTCTGAACCTGTCCAGTGGCAGTCCTTCAGGCAACAACCCAGCAAGACTGTCCAGGAAACTACAGTGCTCCTGAGCCCAGGTCGGTGGTGAGTGGGAGTGCTGAGGGTCAGCACTGTCCTTCATGGCCCGCAGGTGTCTGTGTAGAGTGTGGAAGTTACTCCTGAACTCAGCTTCATGGGGAGGAAGTTCTGTGAGAATGTGCTCCCACAGGAACTGGCTGAGACACACCACCCTGCCCAGCTCCCTTGAGAACACTGCCCAACTGCCCATGCCAGGTGCAAGCACGCTTCCCAACACAATGTGCCCGATCTCATTTTCCCTCAAGAACACGTGAAAGCAGGAGTAGGCCACTCGGCCCCTCTAACCTGGCCCACCATTCAGTCTGACCATGGCTGATCCATGCTGGCCTCAACTCCTCTTCTGTGCCATTTCCCCATATCCCTCTTTTCCTCAATCTGTCAAATATTCACCCATCTCCACTTTAAATACTTCTAATGATCCATCTTCCACCACCCACTGGGGCAGAGAATTCCAGAGATTCAACACTCTTGTGATAAGAAATTTCTATGTCCCTCAGTTTTAAATGACCAGACCCTCACCTTGTAGTTATGTGCCCTTCTGTGAGACACTCCCTTGAGTGCAATTCCCCCTACAGAGTTGTGATATCGCATTCCATCACTGAAAGGATGGATTTTCCTTTCTATACTGATGAGAGAAGCAGCACACATGAAAACATTTCTCAGCACTATTGTGCACACAGGCCCATATCCCTCAGTGGAATGACTCTCTGGATGCTAATCTGTCTACGGTGACCCCAAACAGAGAGTGATGCTGTGTAGAGTGACTCTGTGGAGAATGACTATAAAGGGCATCCATGGAGATGCCTTACTGCAGTTATACACAGCACCTGGACTATTGTGCGCAGGTCTGGTCTCCCTAACTAAGGAAGGATAAAGGTGACACAAGGGACTGCAGATGCTGGAATATGGAGTGACACACAATCTGCTGGAGGAACTCAGTGGGTCAGGAAGCTTCTGTGGGGGGAAAGGAACTGTCAATGTTTTTGGGTTGAAACCCTGCATCAGGATTGAGGAACAGTTTGGTTGTGGTAGATGGAGTGCAGGCACCGTTCACCAGGTAGATCCCTGGTGATGGGGCTGTTTGTCCTAAGTAGATCAGGCTTGTATTTTCAAGAGCTTAGAAGATTCAGAGGTAATCTCATGGAAAAATACACAATTCTTATGCTTGATAGACTAGATCCAGGGAGGATGTTTTCCTTGGTTGAGGTGTCCAGAACCAGGGATAACTGTCTCAAAATAGGGGTTTGGCTGTACCGGACTGAGAGGGGAAGAAATGTCTTCATCCAGAGGATGATGAACCTTTGGCATTCACTACTCAGGAAGGCTGTGGAGACTCAGTGGCTGTAGATATTCAAGTCAGTGATCAATAGATCTTTGATAATAAGGGTTTTGAGTAATACGAGGTGGTGCAGGAAAGTGATGATGAGGAAGAAGGTCAGACATGGCTTCACTGTGTGGTGGAGCTGGCTCAAGGGGTTTAATGGCACTCTCCTCCCCCACTTATTGCCTGGGTTCTTTTGTGGCATATTGAGAGTGCTATTCACCTGCCACACATGACCCAGTGGAGAGCAACGTCTGTGGAGCATACCCTCTGGTAATGGAGGACGTGACCCTTTCCATCAAGGAATCAGTGTCATCTGGAAAATAATCCTATGTAGAGTGAAACTCTGGAATGTGGCTGTGGTGGGAGGGGACCTATAGAGCAGTGACCAAGGTTAGAGGTGACCATGGACTGTGAAAGGTCATCCTTGGTGGTTAACCCTTTGGAGGGCCCTCCTGTGTGTAACCCTGCGTAAAGTGACATTGTGATGATCTCCCTGCGGAAAGGGTACCTGTGGTGTTCGCATGTGGAGAATGAACATGTGGTGAGTTGTCCTGTTGACAGTTCCCATGGAGAGTGATACAGTGGAGAGTGACCATGGGAATGTTCCTGAGGAAAGTGTCCACAGAGAAGAGTAACCTTATCTCAATCGGTCAAGGTATTACTTAACTGCTTCATTGCAAATATATTTTGTGTGTCGAGCCGTTAGAATGGCTGGTAAATAGCTTCCTGTTCAATCTGATTGATTTTCATTACCAGACAGCTAATGTTCTATCCTCAGACATTATTTTGGCCACCAAAAGCACAGTCTCTGATGTGTAAACACAAACCCCTGGCCTGAATTCTGGTTTGATGAGTGGGCACAAAGACTGGGGGTTTTACTCACGTCTCTTTTGCTGGGAAGGAATGGGATTATTTGCATGTCTCAGTCTGGTAAGTGGAAGTGGGCTGCTCTCTTCACTTCAATATCTTTGAACAAAATTGACAGACCAGAAGTGAACAGAGTATTGTTAATAATTCATCAGTGAAATGATCTGGTTGTTGAAGTGATGTGAAAGTTGACAGGACTTCACTGAGTAAGTGACACAAATTCAATTTCACCAGCGACTCTCAGTTAAACAGCACTCCTAGTACGCAGGAGAATATCTCCATGAACTCAGCACTTAAGAGCAAGAGGATGACTTGTGAATTGAGGAAGGTTAATGGGGAGGTGTCACTGGGACCAAGGTCTCATCTGGAAAATCAACTGTCCAGTGAAGCACACCTGTACACTACTCCTGCCCACCACACAGACACAGACAGACAGATACACACACACACACACACACACACACACACACACACACACACACACACACACACACACACTTTGAATGGTCTTCAGGAACATAGTCCTTGCAAACACAAACACACCAATACAGACCTTCCAACACGGACGCACTAGGTCAGACACAGAACAGTCAAAAAAACACAATATACAAGTAAAAGCTGCACATGGACATGAGGCACTCGGACGCAATAACTCAAACACAGACACGTGAATGCAGATATGTAATCATCGCATAAAGCAAAGCCACAGAATGACAAGCAAACACACACACACACACACACACAATTTTATAAAAGGCACAGAAACACTACATACAAAATCACAAACTTAGACAGATGTATAAATTCAAGATACTCAACATACAAACACACACACTGATACTACACACTGAAACAAGACAAACACTGATACAACACTCACACTGATACAAATAGACAAGCACAACAGACACAAACACAATCTACACAAATACACACTAGGTGGCTAGAACTTTAAGCACAGATACTCAAAACAAACCTACACAAAGATGCACAAACACAGGCACCTATATGTAAACATGAAAATGTAAGGGAGTCAAATGCAGACACTCTTTACACAGACCCTCAAGTACAGACACACACACAGGCTCAGTACACAAACATACACTCTTACACAGTCAATCAAGCACAGATTCATATGCAGGTGTATGAATGCTAATACAAAATACATACACTGTAACGTGGATACACAAACTAGGCACAGATACACAAACACAAGCACATAGACAGAGACTGGATAAGCTGACTTGACCTTGTCCCCAAAGATCTACTTGTTACAGAAGCAACTGCCCAAGAAATATTGGTAGGAAGAACTACCAGGCAGTTCTTGCAGAGACGATGGCCCATCTTTACATTAAGGACAGTCTCCATCATGTGGTGTGTCACTATCGTTGTGCTGAATGCGACAGGCTCTGAACAGATCTGGCAACTCACAAGTGGACATCCATGAGGCTGTGTGGACCATTGTCAGCAGCAGGATTGTTCACCACCTCAATCTGTAACCCCATGGCCTGATATATCCCTGATTCTACTATTACTGTCAAGCCAGGGGATTGACCTTGGTTCGGTGAGTGCAGAAGGGCATGCTGGGAGCAGCAACAGGCATATCTACAAATGAGCTGTCAGCCTAGAGCATCTGCAACACAGGACTGCAAGGATAAACACCAACAAACAGCATACGACAGATAGAGCTTGGTGATCTCACAACCATCCAACAATTAAACAGCCAATGAGAGGAGGCGGCATGCCGGAAGTCCCTGTCTGTGGGGCCCTGCATGTGAGTGCCATATACAAGGCTGAAGCATTCATTGGCATCTACAATCTCAGTGTGGAGAAGCCAATTCAACTCACTCCACATAGCGTAAAGAAACAGCCGAGAATGGACACAGCAAAGGCCACTGGACCAGACAATATCCCAGCTGTAGTATTGTAAACTTGCTCTCCAGAACTAACTGCACCTTGAGCTAATCTGTTCCAGTACAGTCACAACAGTGGCATCTACCTGACAATGTGGAATGTACTGTTCACAAAAGCAGGACAAATCCCATCCAGTTAATTACTGTCCAGTTTACTCTCAATCCTCAGTAAAGTGATGGAAGCTGTTGTCAACAGCATGATCAAGCAAAACTTACCTTCTACTAATTTGCTCAATGATGCCCAGCTTGGGTTTCACCAGGACCACTCAGCTGCAGACCTCATCACAGCCTTGCTCCAAAGAAGAACCAAAAAGCAGAACTCCAGAGGTGAAGGGGTGAGGAGAAAGTGACTGCCTTTGAGATCAAGGCAGCATCTGATCAAGTGTGGCATCAAGAAGCCCTGGTAAAACTGAGGTCAATGGACATCGAGGAGGAAACACTTCTGGAGTCACACCTCACACAAGGGATGACGGTTGTAGTTGTCAGGGGTCAATCATCCCAGCCCTGGGATATTGTTACAGGAGTTCCTCAGGGCAGTGTCCTTAGCCCAACCATCTTCAGCGGCTGGTCATAGATGGGCTTGTTTGCTGATGATTACAAAACATCCGATTTTCTTTGTTTAATCCTCAGAAAATGAATCAGCCCATGCCTGCTTACTGCAAGTCCAAAATGATATACAGGCATGGACTGATAAACGTCAAGTAACATTCACACTGTACATGTGCAGGCAATGATCACATTTTACCTAGTGCCTAACCACTGAACCTTGGTATTTGTAACACCGCTAAATGCCAAATACCCTGCCAGTAATAACCTGGGAGTAATAAAAACAGAGAATTCTGGAAACACTCAGCATGTCAGACAGTGTCAGTGGAAGAACAAAGTGAAAGTTTCAAAGACCTTTAGTCTGACCTGCTGAGTATTTTCAACATTTTCTGTTTTATTTCAGGCTTCTAAGGTCTTCAGTTTTTTTTATTTTCAATATACTGAGGGTCACATTTGAAGAGAAACTCAATTGGACATAAATACCATGGCTACAGGAGCAGAGGATCCTGCAGCAGAAGCATCACCTCCTGACACCCCAAAACCTTTCCACCATCATCTACAAGGCATAAGTCAGGACTGTGATAGGATTCCCTCCACTTGCCTGGATGAATGCAGCTGCAGCAACTCTCAGGAAGCTCAACACTATCCATTATAAAGCTGCTGATTTCATTGCCACTCTGTCCACCACCTTAAACATTTATTCCACCACCACCAGACACCATGTACCCAGGAGTAGATTGTTGTCATGACAGTACTGGGACATGCCACCTGTGAGCAGATTGTTTATTATCAGGAAGAGAGAACGACCACATATTAATTCATCACTCTAATCCAACATCACAGTGATGTCAACTGGGGCTGAGTAGTCTCCATCGGGAGCAGGCCACTGGTGAAAATCAAACTGGGCACTGGTGAGCGGGTTACCAGTTTTGTTGGAGCAAGTGGTGACTTCTGAGGGAACACCAAGTCTTCAGGGAGTAGGCAGCTGGTGTGAGGTTTCAGTTGTTAGTGTTGGCTGTGGTCAGGAGGCTGTGGTCACAGCAAATCCACATTCCTTTATCTGGTGCTCCCCCGAGTGTTCCATTGGCATTGCGGAGCTGCCTTCCCTCGAATAGCCACATTCTTCCTTCCCACTGCTGCTCTGTGGCAACAGGTTCCCTTTCACCCCACAGAATGGTGGAATGGGGCATTGGGAGCCAGTCCCTCCAGAGCTTGAGGGTTGCAAATAGATGCTGCCCTGGCGAAGGTGGAAAGGCAGTGTCCCCATGGCTCGGAGGCAAGCTCAAGCTCACAGCTTCAAGATGGCATTGGCCAGCCAAATCCAACCATGAGGAACTCACACAGCAACAGCACAAATTCATCATGTAAACATGATGCTTCATATTGAATAAGTAATGTTAATTTTTACTGGGCTGTGATGTTAGTGTGCAGAGGAAAGAAGGATGAAGCCATGCCTTGTACAAATGTGGCCTTTATTCTTCCATTAATCAGATGTTTATGGCCAGTGAAAGATCAGACGGCATGAAGGATCCTCTGAACTCATCGAGGCCCAGCTGCTAATAACTCCCCCTTTCCTCATAATGAGGAGGATGTTTCTGCAGAAGTGCTGAATAAATATCCCGTCTTCACAGAAGACATACAAAACCTGCCAGATAAATCAGAGAACCAAGGGTCTGGTGAACATGTGAAATGATGCAGCTAAGTATTAGACAAAAAATTGTTCTACAGAAGTTGGTGAGACCAAAAGCTGACCTACTGTGCTCTCAGTCTCCACAATTTCACCCCACCTTGCCTCAGTAAGCAGGACAACTCCCATCAGCACTGGGGGAGTTGTCAACTCTGCCCACCATTTCAGTGCTTCCTTTTTCACTATTTTTATCCTTTCCATAGTATTGCTACTATCTCCTCCTTTGCTGCCACATTGGTGATGAATCTTCACTTGTGAGGCCAAGTTCATAGTATATCATACCACACCTGTGCTGTCTCATTAATAACATCTCTCTTTGGTCCACAGATGACTCAACCCCTATTTTGACTACATTTTTACTGTTATGTATTGAGAATATTTCCATTGCCTTTTATATTAGCCATTAATCAATTCTCATACTGTATCCTTGCCCTTCTCCTTCCCTTTCTTGGATTCCCTTTACCTATTATGAACCTTGTTAGCCACCCTTTAGTGTCTCATTTTGGTTGTCCAGACAGGTCTAGCTTTGGATAACCTTTCTCTCCATCCTCATGGGTTTCCAATGGTAGTTACTATTTTTTTTACTTCAACTTACCTGTGCCAAATCTCTTTTCAACTCAGCTAAGTTAGCTCTCTTCCAGTTAAATATTTTTACATGAATCAGCTGTGATAGTGGAGCCTTGAAAATTGAAAACATGTGAGAGAACAGAACTGGAGATGTTTAACAACCAGGTTACTCATGCAGGTTATTCACTCTGACAATCTCAACTGGCCTCTTCAGCATGGTGAATCAGGAGATTCAGGCCCATGCTAGGTTACAGCTGGAATTCCTGTTACTACCAAAACATGGATGCAAAAAGCTGACCCAAGCTTGGCTAAAGGGTGCTGTCTGTAGCTGGAGCAGGAGTGGCTGTACTTCCCAAGCTGCTCCATATATACCTGGTCAGTCATATTATGCTGGACACGTACAGATGATGGACTCCTCCAACTGGTGCCGACTGTGTGGTATGGACTCAGATTAATCCATGAAGTGCTACTAGAGGCATTTCAAGTTTTTAGACAGCACACAGTGCAGCAGTTGGTGCTGCTGCTTCTCTGCTCCAGCGACTCATGTTCAATCCTGATCTTGGGAGCTGTCTGTGTGGTGTTTGTATGTTCTCCCTGTGACTGCATGGGTTTCCCCAGGGTGTTCCATTTTCCTCCCATATCCCAAAGGTATATTGATTAGTAGATTAATTGACTGCTATAAATTGTTCCTCAGCAATAGGTGGGTGGAAGGAGATGAGGACGTGGATGGCTACTTGATGTTGACAAGGATATAGTGGGTCAAAGGGCCTATCTTGTGCTGTATGATCCTGTGACTGTTCTCCCACCCCCCAGTGCTCACAGCAGATCTGCCACCAGCTCCGAGTGGTTCTGTGTGATGGTGATCCTCACCCCTGGTGGGAATAATGCTGGGCGGCATGAAGTGCCAGAATGAGTGGCCCAGAGAAGAACCACTTTTACTGTACCTTCATTGTGTGAAATGTGATCATTATGGCAATGGATTAGTTTATTACATCAAAATCGGCAAAGTAACTTACGAGAGAAGCAGTGAAAACCAAAGGCGTTTCTCAAGTTTAGGGGCACCTTCTTCCACCTTTATCTTTTGGATCTGCCTCTTGTTACAAGACAAAAAGCAACGAGACACATAATGCATCGAGGATCTTGACTTCTCCTCATTCTGTATCTGGATGTTCTGTATCTGCTCTCTCTTCAAGCAGAAGTGAGAGGAGAATGAGGAAAAATGAGTTCTGTCAAAACCATCTCATGACCTTATTGCCACTCATATATGAAGACCCTTGTGCTCTGGCAATGTGAAGCACAGCAGCTGACAAACTATGTGATAAAATGTTAACAAAAAAAAATCATGAGTTGAAGAGCATGGGGATGCAGGTGGGAGCAGGACTAGGGGTACTGGGGACATCCTCCCAGAGTCCTCGCAGGCATTTATCCCTCAAACGTCTTTAAAAAATATAAATGGCCTCTTGTCCCATGGCCTTCGGGGGACTGCTTTTCAAAAACTGGCTACTGTACATATCCACAAAACAATTCCGACTGCACTTTAATGCCAATCACTGAGCAGAACTTTGGATGTCTGAGGGAGAAGGATATTGTTTTTGTCGTTCAGCTACTTAACTGTAAAATCACCAACCAGTGTAATTCTCACACAGACACAATTACAGCAATATACTAAAAGCAAAATCTGCATCCTTCCTTTCCTACTCTGCTAAATTTTACACGGCACATGTCTTGTCCCTCAATGACGAGAAGAAGTGTAGGAGTACATTTAAGAGGGAAATCAGAAGGGCAAAAGAGGGTATGAGATGGATCTGTCAGGCAGGGTTAAGGAAAATTCCAAGAGATTCCATTAAGAGTAAAAGGGTGGCTAGGGAGTGATTAGGTCTCATTAAAGATCGGCATGGTTGTCTATGTGTGGAGCCACAGGAGATGGGCAAGATTTTTAATGAATATTTCTCAACAGTTTTTACTGTAGAGAAAATTATGGATGTTAAAGAAATGAGGGAAATGAGTGATAATGTCTTTGACTGCATACAAATTACCAGGGAAGAGGTATTGGTGGCCTTAAAGCGCATTAAAGTGGATAAATCCCCAGGGCCTGACCGAGTGCATTTTTGGACCCTATCAGAAGCTAGGGAAGAAATTGCAGAGGCCCTTGGAGAGATATTTGCTTCATCCTGAGCCACAGGTGAAGTTTCGGAAGACTGGAGAGTGGCTAATGTTGAACTGATATTTAAGAAGGGCAGCAAAGACAAGCCTGGGAACTACAGGCTGGTCAGCCTGACATCAGTGGTGGGTAAGTTACTGGAGGGGATTCTGAGGGACAGGATCTATCAACATTTGGACAGACAAGGTCAGAAGCCCCAGGTTCAAGAACAACTACTTCCCTTCAACCATTTGGTTCTTGAGCCAACCGGTACAACCCTCATCACTACAGTATAGCAATACTTTGTACTAAAATGAACTTTTTCTTGTTCCTAATTGTGTTCTTTCTTGTAACAATTGTGTATAATTTGTTTAATTTATACTTTTCTTGTGAATGCTACTTATATAATGCTATATGCCTGTGATGCTGCTGCAAGTTTTTCATTGCACCTGTACATACATGTACTTGTGCATGGACAATAAACTCGATTTGGATGTACATGTACAAGGCATGGTTAGTAAGTCTGCAAATGGTACTAAAATAGGTGGTATAGTAGATAGTGAAGAAGGTTATCAAAATTTACACAGGGCTCTTGAACAGTTGGGTAAGTGGGCTGAAGAATGGCAAATGGCTTTCAATTTGGATAAGTGCAAAGTGTTGCATTTTGGGAAGTTGAACCAGGGTTGGACTTGCACGGTGAATGGTAGGGCCCTGGGGAGTGTTGTAGAACAGAGGAACCTAGGAGTACAGGTACATAGTTCATTGAAAGTGGCATCACAAGTAGACAGGGTGGTGAAGAAAGTGTTTGGTACGCTGACCTTCATCAATCAGGGCGCTGAGTGCAGTAGTTGGGACGTTATGTCACTGTTGTACAAGACAGTGGTGAGACCGCACTTGGAGAATTGTGTACAGTTTTGGTCATCCTGTTACAAGAAAGACATCATTAATCTGGAGAGAGTGCAGAGAATATTTACGAGGATGCTGCCAGGATTCAAGGGCTTGAGTTATAGGGAGAGGTTGGGCAGGCTGGGACTTTATTCCTTGGAGTATAGAGGTGTATAAAATCATGAGGGGCATAGATAGGGTGAACGCACATGATCTTTCCCCAGCAAACAGGAGCTTAAAACTAGTGGGCAAAAGTTTAAGGTGAGAGGTGAAAGATTTCTTCTTTTTCAATCTTTTTATTAAATTTCAAATTAATACACATAACATTAGTGATTATACACATGGTGCGAAGAGATCGGGATTACAATAATAACAGTTAATATATACAATCACAGGGAGTAAAATATATAATCTGAACCTCCCAATCTCTTACTAAGTGAACATGATACAAAAGAATTTGAAAAGAAATTTGATTATATGAAAAGAGAACCCCAAAATTAAAAAAAAATAATAAACAAAAGCAAACCAAAAACTTCAAAAAAAATGCTGGACCGTTACTTCTTCAGTTAAACAACATTATTATGTCATTAGCTCCTCTGCTCTATATTCAAATAAAAGGTTATTGAAAGGGATTCGAAAAAAGGTCTGCTTACAGCATATGGAAATACTGAATAAATGGACTCCAAATTTCCTCAAATTTAAGTGAAGGATCAACAGTACCACTCCTAATTTTTTCTAAGTTTAAACATGTTATAGTTTGAGAAAACTATTGAAATGTGGAGGGGGGTATAGGATCCTTCCATTTAAATAGAATGGATCTCTTGGCCATTAATGTAACAAATGCAATCATACGACAAGTTGAAGCGGATAAATGGCCGGAATCCATCATTGGTAACCCAAAAATTGCAGTAATAGGATGAGGTTGTAAATCAATGTTCAATACAATTGAAATAATATTAAAAATGTCTTTCCAATATTTTTCCAAAAGAGGGCAGGACCAAAACATATGTGTCAGGGAAGCCACCTCTGAATTACATCTGTCACATATAGGATTTATATGGTGATAAAAACAGGTTAACTTATCCTTAGACATATGGGTCCTGTGAACCACCTTAAACTGTATCAAAGAGTGTCTAGCACACATTGAAAATGTATTAACTAATTGGAGAATTTTCTTCCATGTCTCTATAGGTAAACGTATTTGAAGTTCTCTTTCCCATTCATTCTTAATTTTATCAAGTGTCTCTAGACGTATTTTCATAATCAAATCATAAATTGTTGCTATCAAGCCTTTCTGATAAGGATTAAAACCTAACATTTTTTCCGTAATTTCAATTTTATGTGGTATTGGAAAAGTAGGTAAAACAACTTTAAAAAAATTCCTAATCTGTAAATATCGAAAAAAAATGTGATCTAGGCAAATTGTATTTATTAGACAACTGTTCAAAAGACAAAAGACAATTATCAATGAATAGATCACGAAAGCATGTTATTCCCTTCATTTTCCATAAAGAAAAAGCTAAATCAATTCTGGATGGTTGAAAGAAAAAATTTGATTGGATAAGACTTGATAAAATGAATTTATTCAATCCAAAAAAATTATGAAATTGAAACCATATTCGTATTGTGTTTAGTTATTGGGTTAATCATTTGTTTACTTAATTTAATAAGTGCAAAAGGGAGTGAGGCTCCTAAAATAGAAGCTAATGAAAACCCTTGCACAGACTCATGCTCAAGATACACCCATCGGGGACATTGAACTACATCTAAATCTTGTGTCCAAAAAATCAAATATCTAATATTAATTGCCCAGTAGTAAAATCTAATGTTAGGCAAAGCCATACCGCCATCCTTTTTTAATTTCTGTAAATATTTCTTACTTAACCTTGGGTTTTTATTCTGCCATATATATGAAAGAAGTTTAGAATCAATAGTATCAAAAAAGGATTTCGAGATGAAGGTTGGAACCGCCTGGAATAAATACAAAAATTTTGGTAAAATATTCATCTTAACAGCATTAATTCGACCAATCAATGATAGAGACAATGGGGAGAGGTGAAAGATTTAAAAGGGACTTGAGGGGCAACTTCTTCATGCAGAGGGTAGTGCATATATAGAATGAGCTGTCAGAGAAAGTGGTTGAGGCAGGTACAATAACAACATTCAAATGACATTTGGATAAGTGCATAGATTGCACGGGTTTAGAGGGATATGGGCCAAATGCGGGCAAATGGGATTAGCTTGGTGGGCACCATGGTTGGCATGGATGAGTTGGGCCGAGGGGCCTGTTTCCGTGCTGTTTTACTCTATGACTCTAACTGTAGAGTCCAACTTTTAGGGGAAGTTGACAGGGCTTTAAGAGCTGCTGGTGCCAGAAATCTCAGTTCATGGTTAACCAAGTGGCAAAAAAATTACCGAAACGAAGTGAACTGGGTGAAGCTTGAGGAGCAGGGACCCAGAAATTGCTCAGTGCCTTTTTTTGCATCAGAACAGCATGGCTTATTTCCCAAAAGCTGTTTTAAAAAGTGATGAAAAGAATTTAATATTGCATGGCTCTATTTAAAAACAGTGTTGGTGGGCTCCTTCTTTTAATGACAAGTGGGTGTTACCGAGTAACTGTTGGCATTTTTAGTTCAGACTTCATCAGCTAACTTTGAAGACACACACGCACAGCGCCACAATCACACTTGCAGCTATGGGAGAATGCTGTTTACTTGCGCGTGGCTGCACCAGTTCTTCCAGAGGCCAGGAAGCTGATCCCAGTTTAGTATGAGTGATCTGGAGAGCTGGTGAATTGCATTAGCAGCAGGAGCATGTCCTATGTTTAGGCAGGCCACAGAACCCCTTCAGACCTCAGGCAACTTGAAGTTTCACAGCCAATGCATCCACTACCTCTGAGGCCAGGACAGGATGTAGACCATCAGGTGCAGGGGACCTCTCAGTCTTTAGTCCCGTTAGTTTGTCTGGTATTTTTCCTTCAATGAAATGATTGCTTTAATTTCCTCCCTTCCCTTTGCCATCAGGTTTTCTACCATTATTGGAATGGTTTTAACATTTTCTACCGTTAAGATAGATACAAAATATTTGTTCAAAGCACCTACCATTTGCTTATTTCTAATGATCAATTCTCCAGTCTCAACCCACAAGGAACAATTACTTCAGCTGATTTCTTCATACACATACAAATGCTTTGTATCAGTTTTTATATTTCTTGCTGGTTTACTCCCATAATCTACTCGTTCCTTCTTTACTATGTTTTCAGTCATCTGTTGTTGGCTTCTGAAAATTTCCCAATATTCTGACTGTTAATTTTCACAACAGGATTTGTCAGTTGTTCAATTGGATGGTATCTTTAACTTCCCTAGTTACAGATAGACCATCCTTCTTGTTAAGTCTTTTTTTCCTCAATGTACTATATTGTTGACGAATATAATGCAATGCTTTTTTCATATTAACTACTACTTATCTACAGACTTACCTTTTAATCTATGCTCGGAGTTCACTTGAGCCAACACTACCTCATATCCTTGCTAATTTTTTAAAAATTTTATTTACAGTGTGGTAGCAGGCCCTTCCGGCCCAACAAGTCCGCACTGCCCATTTTAAACCCATATTAACCTACCCGTACATCTTTGGAATGTGGGCGGAAACCGGAGCACCCGGAGGAAACCCATGCAGACACGGGAGAACGTACAAACTCCTTACAGACAGCGACGGGAATTGAACCCCGATCGCTGGCGCTGTAGTTTCGGACCTAAGTTGCTTACTCTCAAACTAAGTGTGAAATTTCATCATGTTGCGATCACTCTTTCCCAAGAGATCAATTAATATGTAATCCTGTCTTATTATGATTTGATCCAAAATAGTCTGTTCCCTGGTTGGTTCTGAAGTATTCTTCTAGTAAACATTTATAAATGTACTCTGAGTTCATCCTCAAGATTACCTTTGTCAATTTGACTAGTCCACGATCATTGTAGCGCTTTTCTTACAAACTCTGATTATTGTATACTGTGTCCTACAATATATCTATTGCCTGGGAGCCTGTAAACTACTCTCACCCAAATTGATTCTACACCAAGATCATTTCTCACTACCTCGCTAATCATTTACAGAACAACCCATCTCTTTTTCCTTTCTGCTTATCTTTTTGAGATGTCATACCCTGGAAGGTTCATTTCCAGACCTGGACAACCTGCAACCACATCTCTGTAATGGCTACCGGATCGTACAGTTTTATTTCTTTTTCATCAATTCGTCCATCTTTTTTGTGAATTGCACATGCATTCAGGTGAAAAGCCTTTGTGTTTTTTCAACCTTTTTTTACTTTTTCTCCATTCTGATCCCAACTACAGGCCCATTGCTTTTCCTTCCTGAAACACACAGGTAACCATTGCCCATATAGCTCCCTTTCACTATCAACTTGCCCTTTCTGTTTAACTTTCTACATTTCCCCTTGCCTGAATCCATCTTCCACCTTAAACTATTTAGCTTAAATCCCTAGTTATTCTCTTTGCCAGGGCACAATTGAATCCTTTCTGAAGGAAAGCTTCTTCTTTCCCCAGTTCTGATGTTAATACCCCATGAATGAAAATCCATTTCTCCCACACATTCAACTTTCTCGTCTTGTTGGCGCTGTGCCAATTTGTATGTGGTCCAGAAGGTAATCCAGAAATCCTTATGGATCTGCATTGTAATTTAGATCCCAGGTACTCATATTACCTGAGTAGTAACTCCTCCTCATGACAACTACCACTTCGTCTCTCCAGCCAAAAGAAATGTCCTTAACCTCAGCACCAGATAGGCAACATGGCCTTTGGGACTTGCACTCACAGTTGCAGAGCACAGTATTTACCCCTAGCTATTTGTCCTCAACTATCACCATGTTCCTTTTACAATCAACCACCTCTTCCACCCTCAATAGTAATGTCCCTGCACCACAGTGCTGTGTTCATTTTGAGAGGGTTGAGAGGGTGGAAATGTTTGGAAATACGAAGGACAATAAATGCCAATGAGATCCACATCCCAATGAAATGAATTAACTAACCCTTATGATCCTAGTTCCTAATTACCTGCACTACCTACTTCTTGCTTTCTAGTACACCATCTATGTTATTTACATCCCACAGTTTAATTGTTTTAACCCTTGTCTTGTTCTGAATACAGCTGAAAATAAATTCCTTTATTTCTTCATCTCATATAAGACCAACTCCAAATCCAGTGATCAAAGCAATTCTGTTTCTGCTTGTATCTTCTGCCTGAACAAATTGTCACATTCATCCTTCACCATTAATGGACACTTCATTCACTACTGACTGACTCAGCCAGTTGGAGTACATGCAGAAATAACACTCTGACAGCTTCCAAGAGAAAAGTTCATGAGAAACATAGCAAAATTTTCCAGTGTAACATGATTAAAAAAACAGAATAAAGGTTTATCCTGTCTTTGAGTGACACCGGACAGTATCAAAATGTCCTTCTACCATATCCAGCACACACACCTGTGCACTGTGCCTGCTGGGTTAGTGCTGAGAGTTGAACATTTATCAATAATTATTCAAACAAAATACCTTCCAGTCATGAACTGTGAAACTGGGTTTGTTTTCTGGCTCTATATAAAAACATACCTAAAGTCAAATATTTACACTGAAGTTTCCTGGTTATATGTTTGCCTGTGAACTTTCTTAACATAGGACAGCAAGGCACAGTTAGAATATATCCTTCACTCTGTTCTGCTTTAGTTGCAATACATCAATGCATATTGGTATATTGTAACCAAAGACTCCCGAGGTCAATTGGTTCATATGTTTCACAGAAAACTGCCCTTCCATCCTGAGACCCAAGCCTTCCCTGACATTGGAAACTAACAAAAGAATTGGAAGAAGTGGTGGGGCTTTATTTTAAAGAGATTGCCTCACTTCTTCGCTGTTTCCTCTTGCAGTGATTTTGGTCACACAGCATTTTAATTTCCAACAGACCTTGAAACATGTTCTCTTCATTTTTAACTACTGCTCTTCTCAGAACAGGAAGGTGAAAAAGAATACCTTCTAGACACATAAACAAACCAGGTAAATAAAATTACAACTTAACCAGTGAGTTACCAATGTGAGAACCTTTGACCTTCTTTCGGCTGATTTTCCTCCTTTCCTGAAGCCATTGCCTCCTATTGAGGTTTGATGGACGCCTGCTTGTATACCTTCCCCACTTATGGGTCTAGAGAAAGAGCATTACTAGACTATGGAACTGTGGAATACATTACAGCAGAGCCTTTGTTCTTGCTGAATAGTGATTAGGATTAGGAACCTGGTTTTAACACCTTCCTGGTTCATGGCTCTGAGGTGAAATGTAGCACCTATATGCTGTCTTGGTTGAGCTCAGTAATGCAGGACAGATTTGAACCCCAAAGCTCTGATCACTTTGACTTACCTGATCACTTACCTTTGAGCACAGCAAGTGAAACATTATTAGCTGAGCTGCTGTGAAAAGTCATTTAAATTCTCCATCTTTTTGCGCTATGGTTTCAAGTGGGTGACAGAGTGGTGCGGGTGACAGAGTGGTGCAGGTGGGAGTGCTGCTGCCTCACAGATCTTAGTGCATGAATGAGTACTGGTGAGTATATCTGAGAGTGTGCAGTTATGCGTGAGATTTAGGTGTGTGAGAGTTTAGATATGTTTTCGTGAGTAATACTGTGCAAGTGTGGGTATGTCTGTCAACATGGGTGAGTCTGTGTGGGTACATCTGTGTGGGCATCCGTATGCGTGTGTGGACGTATGTGTGTGCTTGCATATTGGTGTATGTACATGTTGTTGCCTGTGATGTGCATAGATGTTTGTGTATAAATATATGTTTGCAGGTATGAACATCTGCATATGTGCACGTGCAGGTGGATTGATATTTGAAAATGCACTTATGCACTTTTGTACATGTATCTGAGCATTGTTGTAAGTATGCTTTGTGTGTGTGTGTGTGTGTGTGTGTGTGTGTGTGTGTGTGTGTGTGACAGAGAGAGAGAGGGAGAGAGATATGGACATGCTAATTTCACCCTATATTGAGATATGAACAATGGGTGTTTGGGTAAAGTACAACAGAATACCTGTTCCCCATAGAACTATAACCTTCGGAATCAGATAGGTCATTAAACATCTCATCATGGGCTTCCTCATGGCACTGGTGACTGAATACTGCCAGTATGTGCCTTGTTTTTATTCAGAGGGGTATTCTGTTGGAAACAAAAGATCCATGAAAATCAGTGCTACTGATTTATTCACAAAAAAATAGGGAACTTGGACTACAGTCTTTGGCAATGGACTGCTGAACTTGGGCTGGCAACCACTATAACAATGAGATCTAACATTTGCCCCTTGAGAAGTGTATTACATTGTACCCAACCCTAGCAAAGGCACCACACCTGGACCAGTGGCAACCCAGCAATAAGCGAGATATTAGCTCAAACTTAAGCTGGCTTTGTTACTGAATTACTCCTCCCCTCCCAATCCAAGAGATCATTATTATCACAAGTACCATGGTGGAAAAGACATTTTATTTTGTGGTCGTCACAGATACACTGGCATAATACTCATTGTCTCAGGTACTGCAACTCTTCTGATCAGTCTTCTGCCATCAATGTTCAACATCAGCTCATCATGTTCACAGTTTCCAGGGTTACTGGTGGCTGCACTAATGCGTAAAGTCTCCGTCACTTCATGTTTAAACACTGACACGTTCTGCATAAACCTGCAATTAGGAAATAAAGCAAAATGGGATCTTGATATTTGTTAAAAAGAAACCCCTTTCAATAATTAAAGTCAAAAATTAAATTGAGGGAAAGCTAATTTTGATGGCATCAGACAGGAACTCTCAAAAGTTGATTGGGAGAAGCTGCTTACAAGTAAAAACATTTGGCGGGTGGGAGACTTTTAAAAGTGAGATACAAAGAGTTCAGGGACAGCATGTTCCTGTTAGAGTGAAGGGCAAGGCTGGCAGGATTAGGGAACCGTAGTTGATGAGGGATATTGAGGGTCTGATCAGAAAAAAGGAGGCATACGTCAGGTCTAGGTAGTTAGAATCAAAGGAATCCCTTGAGGAGTACAAGGGATATAGGACTTACTAGGAAGGCAAAAGGGGCCATGATATAGTCCTGGCAGGTAAGACAAAGGAGAATCCTAAAAGATTTCATAAGTATGTTAAGGGTAAAAGGGTAGCTAGGGAAGAGAGTAAGCCCCTTAAGGATCAGTGTGGTAATCTATGTGTGCAGACATGGGAGATGGGCAAAGTCTTAAATGAATACTTCTCTGTATTTACCATGGAAGCTGGTGAGTTCAAGGGAAAGAGCAGTGATATCCTGCAGCATATGAACATTATGAAGGAGCAGGCGTTGAAGGTCTTGAAACACATAAAGGTGGATACATCCCTGGGGCTGGATCAGGTGTATCCTAGGATGTTATGGGAAGCCAGGGAGGAGATTGCTGGAGCCCTGGCAAAGATTCTTCTGTCTTTGTTAGCCACACGTGAGATACCAGAAGACTGAAGGATAGTTAATATTACATCCTTATTTAAGAAGGGCAGCAGGGATAAGCCAGGGAACTACAGGGCAGTAAGCCTAACATCAATGGTGGGACAGTTACTGGAGTGGATTCTGAGAGACAGGATTTAGGTGCATGGAAAGTCAAGAACTGATTAGGGATAGTCAGCATGGCTTTGTGTGTGGGAAACTGTGTCTAACAAAGTTGATTGTGTTTTTTGAAGAGGTGACAAGAGGATTGACAAGTGCAGGGCGGTAGATGTTGTCTACATGGACTTTAGCAAGGACTTTGACAAGGCCCTGCATGGTAGGTTGGTCTGGAAGGTTAGACTACATGGGATCTCAGGTGGATACAAAATTGGCATGGTGGTAGGAGGCAGAGAGTGGGAGAGAAGGTTTGTTTTTCAGAAAGGGGGCCTGTGACCAGTGGTGTGCCACAGGGATCAGTGCTGGGTCCCCTGTTGCTTATCATATATATCAATGAGAATGTTGATATATCAGTGAAAATGATTAGTAAGTTTGCAGATGACACCAAAATTGGTGGTATCATAGACAGTGAAGAAGGTTGCTAAAGGATACAGCTCAACTGGGAAAGTGGCAAGGGAATGGCAGATGGAACTTAACTTGGACAAGTGTGAAGTGATGCATTTTGATTAGTTAAACTAGGGCAGGGCATAAACAGTGAATGGCAAGGCCCCTGGGACAGTTGTTGAACAGAGATACCTTGAAACACAAGTATACAGTTCCCTATAAGAGGCAACGCAGGTAGGCGAGGTGGCGAAGAAAGCAAATGGCATGCTTGCCTTCTTTGGCTGAGGTATTGAGTACAAGGGTTGGGACGTCATGTTACAGCTGTACAGAACATTGGTTAGACTGTACTTGGAGTATTCTGTGTGGTTCTGGTTGCCACACCACAGTAAAGATGTGACTGAGCTAGAGAGGGTGCAGAAAAGATTCACAAAGATGTTGCCTGGATTGGAGGACTTGAGTTATGGGGAGAGATTGGAAAAGCTGGTTCTGTTTTCCTTGGAACAAAGGATGCTGAGAGGTGACATGATAGAGGTACATAAAATTATGAGAGACATACAGGGTAGATAGCCAGGGTCTGTTTCCCATGGCAGGAGAGGGCATAGGTTTAAGATGACAGGAAGGAGGTTTAAAGGAGATCTGAGGGGTAAGTTGTTCATACAAAGAGTAGTTGGTATCTGGAATGAGCTGCCAGAGGAGGTGGTGGAGGCAGGAACAGTAACAACATTTAAGAGCCATCTGGACAGGTACTTGAATGAACAAGGCATAGAGGGATATGGAATTAATACAGGCAAGTGGGATTAGTATAGACATGATGGTCAGCATGGAAGTAGTGGGATGAAGGGCCTGTTTCTATATTGTTACAATTCTATGATTCTGAATAATTCTTTTGCCATTCCGTTGATGATTCCCACTAGGTTTCAGTTGTACAGGGTTTGTTAGTCTGCCATTTTTCCACCTTGTCCCATTTCTTCACTTGAATCCACCTCATCAACACTCAGTCCATGCTCTGCTGGCTGCTTGCCAGGAGTTGAAAGACCCTTGTAAAACTCATTGGGATTATACATGGAAGGAATCAGAGGTCATCCTGACTTCATCCACGCACACCTGCCCTTTCTAGTGATCAGGTTAACTTTCACTTTCTTCTGTTTGTATGCTTAAGTCAATTGTATTGGTCCTTCCCAGTCAATTCAGTCAAAGCAGAGACACAGGAGACTGCAGATGCTGGAATCTGGAGCAACACACAAGCTGGAGGAACTCAGCGGGTCTGACAAGCATTTTGTGTGTATATCCAGAGTGAAGTCTGGGATGGCAGTGTAGTTCATACTACACAGTTGGAGCTGATGTTTCTAAGCTTGGGAAGGAATATCTGCCAGGCCCAGGAACATCAACTCTCATTATTGAGGGGGATGTATGTGAGGTACCAGTGGAAAGATTGTGTTTGTGGAAGCAAACAACAGCAATCAAATACACTGAGGAGAAAACAGACTTGGAAAATAAACATTAAGTTGCACCCCACCTGCAAAGATTATATAACTTTTTAAACAATGTTATAATAGGTTTATTTGCATTCTAGAAAATGCTTTGATATTTTTCACTTGGGGAGTTGATGGGCATGTGAGACAGTGAATAGGCTACAGGAAAATAAATGGGGGAAATGGGAGAGATGGATTGACCCGAGAGCCAGCACAGATTCAATGGGTCAAATGGCCTCCTTTAACATCATAAGACAATATGAGGAATATTGTCTCTTGATCCCAGGGACTATTCCTATAATAATATGCCTTGATATTGATCACTTAACGGTTGTACATTAGCCACTGGCCTTAGGTTTATGAGGTACTTATTGGGAAGTACAGAATGTGCTGTGGTACTCAGCCCTTCAGATAGGGATATACATATGCAGATTCATTAATGTTGATTATAAATGTATAGAGAGATAAACCTACATTATGTAAGGATACCACAATCAATATTAATTGTTACCTGTCTCTGTTCTTGATCAGCAAGCTCTGTTCCACTCCTTCCATTAACTTCTCAAAGCATGCATTCAGTGCTTTCTGCTGTTCAGGGCCCTGGTTGCTTATCAGGTTGCTTCTCAATTCATCAAAATACTGCAGGCAGGAAAAAAGTGTTAAAAATGAACTGATTTCACTGATAAGATAAGATCTTTATTGGTCACATGTACATCGAAACACACAGTGAAATACACCTTTTGCGTAGTGATTTTGGGGGGGCAGCCGGCAAGAGTCACCACGCTTCCGGCGCCAACATAGCATGCCCACGACTTCCTAACCTGTACGTCTTTGGAATGTGGGAGGAAACCGGAGCACCCAGAGGAAACCCACACAGACACGGGGAGAACGTACAAACTCCTTACAGACAGTGGCCAGATTTGAACCCGGGTCGCTGGCGCTGTAAAGCATTGTGCTAACCACTAAGCTACTGTGCCGTCCTTTTGCCATTCAACATTCACCATTGCTCCAGATTCCAGCATCTGCAGTCTCTTGTGGTAACTGTCCCCACTGAACCATGTCGGCTCACACAGGTATATTAAAGTGATGATAGATGAAGTGTTGCTGAAAATAATTTATTTTCAGATTTTCATTGATTATTGATACATCTCCCCCCCCGAATGTCTTCCATAGTCTTTTAAAGAAACTTTTCACGACTACACAGAATATCCTCAAAACTTCAACTTGGTGTCAAAAGAATGGGAAGAAATATCACAGTAAATGCTGTTTAATTAAACTCCCGTCTATTTGGCACAGCAGAGCCAGCAATGTATCTACTGTGACCCATAACTTTATTGCCCATCACATCCGTCACTCAATGATGAGGGTCTTTGACCATGAAATGTTAACTCTGTTTCTCTTACCTTAAATGCTGCCTGACCTACTGAGTGTTTCCTACATTTTCTATTTTTGTTTTAGATTTCCAACTTCTGTAGTTTTTTGATTTTCATGTTGCTCCCTCTAAATTTACCAATATCACCCAAGGATCAACACTGGTTTAATGAGTGTAGGAGCAGCACCAGGAACATCGTCATCCTCAAAGAAGGCAGGGCTAAAGACCAGATGGAAGCATTCATAACCACGTTCAGCCAGAAGTGCTGTACAGATGGTACATCTCGGCTTCCTCTTAAGAACCTCATTGTCACAGATGTCACTCTCCAACCAATTCAGTTTATGCCATATGACATCAAGACTGATTGGGAGCATTGGATATAGCAATGGCTATGGGACCAAACAATATCCCAGCTTTATCACCGAAGACCTGTGCACCAGAATTAGCTGCACCTTCAGCCAAGCTATTCCACTACAGTTACAAAGTGGAAAATTGACCAGGTATATCTTATTAACAAAGAAGTAGGACAAATCAAATTTGGCTAATTACCCCCAATTTAGTCTACTTTCAATCACCAGCAAAGTGGTGGAAGGGATTGTCAACAATGTTATCAAGCTGCACTTACTCACCAATAATTTGCTCACCAAGACCCAGTTTGGCTTTGCTAAGACCACCCAGCTCCAGACCAATGAGCTGAATTCCAGAGGTGAAGTGGGGTGACTGTCTTGGCATCAATGGAACCACTGACTGAGTGTGACATCAGTAAAACTGAAGTCAATAGGCACCAGGGGGAAAACATTCCAGTGGTTGAGATTGTATCTCACACAGAGGAAGATGGATGTGGTTGTTCATCCCAGCCCCAGCAATGCAAGAGTTCCTTGGTTCAGTACCCTAGACCTGATCATCTTCAGCTGCTTCATCAATGACTTTCCTTCTTTCTAAGTGCTGATGTTTGCTGATGACTGCAAAACATTCAATTTCATTCACAACTCCTCAGCACGGACCAATTCTTTTCTGCATTTAACAAGACCCGGCCAACATTCGGGCAGGAGCCACAAAATTGCCAAGCAATGACCACACCTTAGGTCTTTCTTTTCCTTTTTTCTTATTCCTCATTGCAAGAACTTTAAAGTCCATTCATGGGTGGAGTCTGCTGTTGGAAAGGGCAACATTCATAGCCTGTTGCTTTTTGTCCTTGAGTTGATAGATGCCTTCTTGAATGAATGGGATCCCGATGGAAAGTTCACACACAATGCTTTATGGAAGAGGGTTTCAAGGCCTTGTCCCAGTGACAAAGCTGGAATGGCAAAATACTTCCAAGTCAGGATGGGGTGTGATCCAGAGGGGAACTTGAAGGTGGTGAGATTCCCACATGCTTTTTTCCTTCTGTTTCAAGGTGATGGAAGTCTTGGGTTTGGACTATGCTGTCCGTAACATTGTAGTAGCTTGCAGCATTGCCTTTTGTAGAAGGTGCACCCTTGTATAAGAATACAAGAGACAGAAGCAGGAGTAGGTCAATAAGTTTCTCGAGCTTGTTCCACCACTAAATGAGATTACAGCTGAGCCAATCTTCAATTCCTGTTTCCTGTGGTTTCCCATTTCTCTTGATTATCTTGTAGTTTAAATGTCTGTCAGTCTCCACTTTGAATGACTCCACCTCCACAGCTCTCTGAATACAGAATTCCAAAGATTGATGACCCCCTGAGAGAAGAAATTCATCCTCTTCTCTGTCAGAAATGGGTAATTCTTGATACCTCCACTAGGAGAAGTATCCTTTCAGCATCCACCCTCCTCAGAATTTTCTACATTTCAATTTATAGGTTGGTAGGGGTGACTAATGGGGTACTGCAGGGACTGGTACTTACCTCCCAGTTTTTCACAGTCAAAATCAATGATTAGGCTGAAGGAACCAAATGCATTTTTCCAAGTTTGCTGATGATACTAAATTAAGTGGGATTGTGAGAACGGAGGAGGATCCAAAAGGCTTCAAGGGGAAGTGGACAAGCTGAGGGAGGGGAGCGAGAACTTGACAATTAGAATATGATGTGGAAAAATGGGAGGTTATCTGCTTTGGTATGTATAACAGAAAAGCTGGGTACTTGTCAAACAGTGATAGTGTTGATGTTCAAAGGTTTACAAGTTGCTGAAGACCAACTTACTGGTGCAGAAAACAATTAGGAGGGCAAATGGTTTATTACATGAGGATTTGAATATGGGGGCAAGGAAGTCTTAGTACATAGAACAGCACAGCACAGAACAGGACCTTCGGCCCACAATGTGTTGCCGACATAGCTAATCCCTCCTACCTACAGAATGCCCTTAGTGTAATTATATAGAGTTTTGGTGAGACCACACCCTGTGTATTGTGTGTAGTTTTGGTCTCCTTATCTAAAAAAGGAATGTTCTTGCCATAGAGAGAGTGCTGCAAAAATTCACAAGACTGCTTCTGGGGATGGTGGGTTTGCTTAATGAGGAGACATTGAGTAGACTGGGAGTGTATTCTCTAGAGTTTAGAAGAATGATAAGAGATCACATTGAAACCTTCAACTACTTAAAAGTATGACAGGCTAGATGGAGGGAAGACATTTCCACTGGCTGAAGAATCTCGGATCGGGGGTGTAGTTTCAGCGATAAGTCGGTAAGACTGAGAAGACTGAGAAGAGCAGAAATTTCTTTACTCAGGCAACAGTGAACATTTGTAATTCTCTACTCCAGAGGGCATGAAGGTTCACTCATAGAGTCATACAGCATGGAAACAGGCCCTTTGGCCCAACTTGTCTATGCCGACTGTGTTGCCCAAGTTTGGCCCATAGCCCTTTAAACTTCTCCGATCCATGTACTTATCTAGATGGCTTTTAAATGTTGCTAATGTGCCTGCGTCAACCACTATTTCTGGCAGCTCATTCCAAATAAGCACCGACTTTTGTGTGAAGAAGCTGCCCCTGATGTCCCTTGAAAACCTCTCACCTCTGATCTTAAACCTATGCCCTCTTATGTTTAGCACCTCCTTCCTGGGAAAAAGACTATGTTCTTTCACCCTGTTTATGCCCCTCATGATCTTGTATACCTCTATCAGGACATCCCTCAATCTCCTATGTTCCAAGGAATAAAGCCCTAGTCCATGCAACTTTGTAACTCAGGACCCCAAGTCCAGGCAACATCCTGGTAAATCTTTTCTGCACTCTTTCTAGTTCAATAACATCTTTTCTATAACAGGATGACCAAAACTGTACACAATACTCCAAGTGTCGCCTCCCCAACGTTTTAAATAACTGCAACGTAACTTCCCAATTCCTATACTCAGTGGCCCTGACCGATGAAGGCCAGCGTGCCAAATGCCTTCTTCACCATCCTATCTACCTGTGACGCTGTTTTCAGTGAATTATGCACTTGCACTCTTAGGTCCCTCTGTTCCATAATGCTCCCCAGGGACCTCTGCTCTTTATAAGTCCTACCTTGGTTTGATCTCCTAAAATGAAATACCTCACATTTATCAGGATTGAAAGCTATTTGCCAATCCTCAGCCCACTTACCTAGTTGATCAAGATTCTCCTGTAATTTTTCATAATTTTTTACACTCTCTACAACACTACCTGTTTTAGTATCAGCCGCAAACTTACGAATTATGTCTTATTCATTCACATCCAAATCGTCTATATAAATTACAAAGGTCCCAGCACCAACCCCTGTGGCACACCACTAGACACAGGCCTCCAGTCTGAGAAGCAATGCTCAACCATCACTGCTCTGCTTCCTTTTTAAACAATGGTACCACATTAACCACTCTCCAGTCCTCTGGAACTTCACTTGTGGCCAGAGATGAAGGAAAAATCTTTGTAAGGGCCTCCACAGTTTCTTCTTTGGCTTCCTGCAAGGTCTGAGAATGCACAAGGTCAGGTCCTGGGGATTTATCCACCTTAATGCATTTTAAGGCCTCCAATACTTCCTCCCTGCTAATTCATATGTGGTCCAAGACCACACCACTCATTTCCCCTATTTCCTTAACTTCCATCATTTTCTCCACGGTAAAAATTGAAGAGAAATATGCATTAAAAATCTCATTTATTTTCTTTGGTTCCACACATAGATGGCCATGCTGATCTTTAAGGGACTTATTCTCTCCCTAGCCATCCTTTTACTCTTAATATAACTATAGAAACTCTTGGGATTTTGCCTCACCTGCCTCACCTTCTCATATCCTCTTTGTGCCCTCCTAACTTCTCTCTTAGGTGCACTCCTACACTTCTTGTAGTCATCAAAAGATTCACTAGTTCCCAATTGCTTATGTGCAGTGTTTGCCTCCCTCTTGTTCTTAACGAGAGCCTCAATATCTCTCATCAACCAGGGTTCCCAAAACCTGCCAGCCTTGCTATTCACCCTTACAGGGATATGCAGGCCCTGAACTCTTGACATCACACTTTTAAAGGCCTCCCACTTGGCAGACGCTCCTTTCCCTGCAAACAATCTCACCCAATCAACCACTGCAAGATCCCACCTAATGGCTCCAAAATTTGCTCTGCCCCAGTTCAGGACCCTAACCTGTGAACTGGTTGTATCCTTCTCCATAACTATTTTAAAACTAATAGAATTATGGTTACTGGACCCAAAGTGCTCGCCGACAGACACTTCTGCCACCTGCCCTACCTCATTTCCCAGTAGGAGGTCCAGTGCTGCACCCTCTCTAGTAGGTCCCTCTATATACTGATAAAGGAAGCTTTCTTGGACAGATTTCACAAATTCCATTCCGTCCAAGCCTTTTGCACCATAGTTGGTCCAGTCAATATTAGGGAAGTTAAAATCTCCCACTAATACTACCCTATTATGTTTACAACCAGCTGCAATCTCTCTACATATCTGCTCCTCCAATTCCTGCTGACTATTGGGGGGCCTATAATACAAACCCATTAGAGTGACCATCTCCTTTTTGTTTCTAAATTCTACCCATAAGGCCTCGCTGGATAATCCCCCTGTAATATTCAAAACAGAGATCAAGAGATTTCTGTACAATAAAGGAATAATTGATATGGGATGGCACTGGAAAGTGGTGCTGAGGTAGAAGATCAGCCATAGCAGAGGCACAGAGTTCTACTGCACAGAAACAGGTCCTTTGGCCCAGAGTCCACACCAATCATCCAGCACCCATTCACACTAATCTCATGCCAATACCATTAACTCCCTCTAGATTGTACCATTTATCAACGCACCAGGGGCAATTTACAGTGTCCAATTAACCCACAAATTCACACATCTTTCAGATGTGGGAGGAAACCACAACAAAGGGAGAATGTGCAAATTCCACACAAGCTTAATGAATGGTGCAGTAGACTGGAAGGGCCAGAGGACCCAGTCCTGCTCCTATTTCTTATGTTGTTGTTTTAGGGCAGGAAAATGATGTTGAGGTAAAGGATCAGCCATGATATTGTTAAATGGCAGAGTAGGCTTGAGGGGCCTATTTCCTATGTCGTGTTCATTAGTTCTGTTTTGGGCATTGTTAAAGGTTGGTTGGAAGTTGAGCTCAGAGTTACACCTGTCAAGGTAACATTTCAGTGTGCAGGGTGATGTCTACTGCCAACACAGGTTCCTTGGACAATAAAGCTCATAGGAAGGAGGTGTTTTCTTGCACAAGCTGTAATACCTGATCTTTCAATAAACAGTGTGCTGGCATTCACCATTTACACTTACAAATTGAAATGTGTCAGTGACCCGGCATCGACAGTTCCTGTGACAAGAAGGGCAGGGGATCAGATAGGAAAAAAGAGCAAGAAAGAGGAGGTTCATTCATGTAATTGTAGGGTGTTGCCCTATTACTAAATTGAAATATAAAGCTTTACTGCTCTGACAGTGGTTGTAATGTATAGTGTCGTCAGTCAAATTAATTTCTAATGCAGCACTTATTTTTCACTACTCCCTCATGAACTGCAGCAGAGAAGCTATGATGGTTGATGGAGCAGGAACAGAACTTAGGCAGGTGCAATCGGACAATTGGTTGTTTCAATTTTATTAAGAGAAGGAAAGCATCTAATACTGTCCTTCAATTTCTAAGGAGAAAACTGCGGTTTTATTAAAAACTTAATCATTGTGGCAACCTTGCCGCAAACGTCAAAAAAATACTTGGAATTGGAACAGGAATGCCTAGTAATCTGCTGTTTGTAATGGGTAGATCAATAAAATGTTACCTTCTAGTCGCAAAGCAATACCAGAGCTTGTAGTACAAGCATGACTTGCACTTATTAAAAGTACTCATTCCAACATTCTTAATTGCTTATATAAAATGTCCTGGATTTAATCAGAGGCGTAATCTGCAAACGTGCGCCACTAATTAAAAAGGGAATAAACAATTTTATTGTTCAGCTAACTGCTTATGTAAACTGCCATAATCATTAGTTACAATACAGTAAATGTTTTGTTCCTAAATAGTTTCTCCTGAATCTTAAATTTGTGAAGACAAAATGAAATACTTCTCCCTTCTGCAAAACTGAGATCCAATGGGATTTCTGCAATAAAACTATAATGTAACCATGCTGAAGAAATTGCCAGATTAAAGTCTGATAAAATAATTTCCAACGAAGTGTAAGAATTATCAATCATGTGTGGGGCTATGGATGTTTATTTATATGATTAAATTCAGTCATTTCTTTTTCAAAACAACTCATTTGTACCTGTACCTCAATAGGGTTATACAAACTTGGTCTTAAGAGGGGACTCATCAGTGAACTGAACAAGTTATTGGATCAGTGAAAGGAATGGTACCCAACTTGGGTGTCACAGAGATGGGTAACTAGAGTGATGTAGGGGTGAAATACATAAACAGAACCCATTAATATCAGTGAGCCTTACAATAATGACAAAGGGTGTATCATCTAAACCTGATGACAAGCCAATTTATGGCAAATACTAAGGAGAACTAATTAATGGAAAATTGATCAACATTATGAGAGGAATTCTAGGTAGGGAAGTCGTAGATTTGTTCAGGATTCAGATGGCAGCCTTCCCTGTACATGGATCTTAGGTCTCGAGGATCTTTGCTGTCCAATATCTATGCAATTTTAACTCAATGTCCACACACACATACTTTCCAGTGTAGGACATTAGATAGTCATCTTTAATACTTTTTGTGCATATGCCAGATTCTTTGGTGAATTCAGCAACTTAGAACTAATCAAGAATTCAATGTGTTTTTTTGATCTGCATACCTTAGCCTCACATTAGAGCCTATTTATAAACTTTGCAATGTAGAGACTGAACTCTATGCTACCATTTCATTAACTCACTGATTTTAACATTCAGTGTAAAAAGAAGTGGTCACTTTGAGGCCTACGACATATTCTCCATGAAGGATAAGCATTACATCAGCACTCTGATAAGTGTACTCAGGATGTCATGGGCAGGAAATCAGTGTGCTCACATCCAGGGCCAGTGGCAATTTACAGTCTTGAGGATGAGGCTGGCAGTGAGTTGTTTTGTGAGAAGCTCCCTGCAAAAAAAAACATTGAAGGTCATTTTGGGCCATTTTATGAACAGTATCCAACAGTTTGACATCCACTTCCAGGGACACGGTGAATATAGGTCGGAGGGAATATGACATGATAAGTCTGCTAAAGGCCTTGGTGGTTTTCAGTGCCCAGTAGGTGTATTTGGAGTACCACAAGTTTCAGTAGCAATGCTCTACTGCTTAGTGCCTGGAATAGTTCAATATAGTGCTTCTGAAATGTTTAATTGAAAAAAAATTACACCAAAATGAAAAGAATGATTTCCTGGAACTGATTCAGGTATAGGTGCCAAGCATGATAACTTTCACCTTCTCCTTTAACCTTCTTGGCACCTGATCTGGAGATGGAAAGCATCTTATAGTTCTGGTACTTTGTGAGAAAAAACAGCAACTTCAACCAGTTTTGTTAATCGTAATGGATTGCTTTTTTTAGAAAAGGGAAAGGATTACAGCCTATTTTATTTATATCCAATGAAGGATGTTGGCAAAGCATGGAAATCAGATATTTTTTATGCTATGGACAGCAGATGATTCATTGGTTTACGCAGGTTGGAAATTATTAGGCGACCAAATATGTGAAAGATTGCAGTGATCCATAAAGTATGATAATGCAGTGTCACCTACTATTGCGAAACACTGTCTATCCTCTGTCTCTCACTTAATCATTTTAAAAGTAGTGCTATCTTTCATTGCACTTGGATGCAAATCATCATGAAGCAGATAATGTTAAAGATACTGAATCCACCATGACAAAACTGGGTCATTCAAGGGAGGTGAATGATGAGACATCTCACATTGTATTTACATTTATTCCCCTCCTCTGTCATCTCCATCTTTTTCCTTTGTTTTTTTTTGGTTGGAGAAAAGAATTTATCTGAAACTCATTTACATTTCAATCCCCATGTTTAGCTGTTCCTTGCATGGCTCTCTGCTTCTCATGGCTATAGAAATTGCACTGTAAATAAGGCCTTTAAAACAGGACTTTGACAGTGAATAGGGGAATTATACAGATGTGCATTTTTTTTTGTTTTTTTTTCGTTCCCAGCACTCACATTGGATAGGGTTCCCTGCATGCTGGCTATCCTCAAGAAACTCACCAAGAGGGCATTCATTCATTAGACAGTGATCTGTGGTTATGGAGGCAATCTAAGTCAAACCATTTGCTGTTCACATGCCTGCTTTGACCAGGAGGGGCTACAGAATAGCAATAAGGATCAGCAACTTTGATTGATGCTTTGCCCTTGCCGGCCCATGGAAGTCAGGATGATCTGCAGATACTCCAATGGTATATAAACATAGCTAACACAGAGATGCACTGAATCTTTGTCAATCAGTTGCAGTCTAAGAGTACATGCAAACTGGTAGACACAAGAGAGTGCAGATGCTAGAATCTGGAGCAACAATCTGCTGGAGAAACTCAGCAGGTTGAACTGGTATTCTGATTGGATTTACAATCTATTGCTGGGCATAGAGCTAATAATTCCAAGCTCAGGAACACAGTTTCTACGTTTGCAATGTGTAGGCCTCCATGGAAAACTGCAGCAAGGATTCCCTACTCCTTGTCACTATCCAGTGCCTCCGTGCTTCAAGTGTCCAGTTGTGAACTTCAAGTGAGTGAAGCATGGCCACCTTGACTGGAAATTCCACAAAGGAGAAAAGGAAACAAAGAACGTCTGCTGATCTACCACTGAAGATGCAAGAAGAAATGGGGAAACCTTGCCAAGTTTTTATCCCTTAATAAATGCTGTAAAAAAGTACAACTCAATCAATACTGTCAATGTGCACCTGAGGTACTAGGAATGGAATTATTTATCTCTAGGGTAAGATAATTCAGAGTAGATCTTTTGAAGGTATTCAAGATCGCATGTGGGGTGGTCAAAGTGAACTCAAATGAAGCTACATTGTCACAGACATAAAGCACAAACTCAAGTTTTGGAAGAAGATGAATGGATACTTTATACATGGATGAACATGCAAACAGACTACTAGGGAAGCTGTGGAGGTTGGAGAATTGATAATTCAAGAACAAGTCAGTTGGACAGTGAGATTCTGAAACAGGCCAGATAGAATGATTCATCAATAGCAAAATAATGGATGCTGGAAATTTCAGATTAAAACAGAAAATGTTCAGCAGGTCAGGCAGAAACAGAGGTAATATTTTAAGTCAATTGCCTTCCATCAAAATGGTTGGATTTCCCAGATTTTGAGATTTCCTGGCTGGATTTTACAATGATCTTTTGTTTCCATGTAGTTTGCCGTCATGACATTGTCATTTCAGAACTGTTGGTGAGATTACAGGAAGAAATGCTTATAGTAATCCTACCTGAAAACTGGCTCCAGAGTGAAACCTTACCTTCTTGTTGAGTAGTATCAGTCCCAATAATGGACGTGACATTGACCACTGATTCTTACAGTCTTCAAATATAATGCAATTCATTAAAATGGACAGCATCTGGAAGCAGAAAGAGCTATGAATAGGATACACAGCTGGCTGATAATGCAGCATAGACTCACCATTGTACAGACTTTTAATGTCCAACCTGGGTATCACTAGTTCCTGATTTATCTCTTTATCTCTTCAGATCTTTCCAGCCATGTTAGTGTTGTGTACTGTAATTTCTCACCTCAGATATGAGCAGGGCCTACCACATTGGTAGCTTTTAAAAGCTTGAGTCAGGCTGAGCACAAGTTAACAGGAGGGCAAAGCATGGTGTAATGAGAGTTACATTTTGGGCATCAGTTACTGAATGGTACCAATTTATGAGATGCAGTCCCAACATCACACAAAAAGAACGTCATCAGTGGCTGTACCAGATTTTTTAAAAATGGGAATGAAGAAAATGTTATGACTGCTTCCTTTGTAGTGTAGGAGATAATATTTTTTGGGATAGAGCAGTGAATGTGTACACTTCTCAGTGATGCAGATAACACTAACTTGATTTCTGTCACCACCTTATCTTCCATAAACATCACTGTGGCCATTCCTGCCAGACTTTCTCTCCTTTCAATCTTATAGATCCAAATATAACATCTTACAACCTGCTTCTGCTGCCAATACCCTCACAACTGAAGTTTGTACCAACTCTACTGTCACTTTCTCCAACTCATCCTTCCTTGGATCTAATAGCTGCCACAATTTTTCATGCCTACTGCAATCAATTTGTGACTTCTCCCTCCTTTGTCCTTTGCATCCTGTAATGTTCAGCTCCCCGCCTGGTTTTCATCCACCATTTGTACAGGATCTGTTTTTGAAAAGAATCTTGGCTGATATGGATGGGAGAAGGAGCAAGTAAAGATGACTACTACTTTGGTAATGCACAAGATCATTCCCAACAGAATGTCACTCAGAGCCAGTGGTTTAGTCTGGTTTCTTCCACCATCATTATTCCATTACAACAGATTTGCAAAAAGAAGAGAACATTTCAGGATGGATCATGCTGAACCAGCCCTCTGCATGGAATCATCACTCGAGGTGCCTGCACTTTCCTAGGTTGGATACAGGAAGTCTGCTCACTGGCCTTCCATTACTATGGCACCCAGTGATGTGGTCTGGATGGCAACTGGACCATGGGTGACAAGATGAGGAAGCTCAACCCCTGAAATGCCCTGACAGAGGGCAAAGCTGGAGTCAGAGTCTCCATCAAAGTTGTAAGTGATTTTAACCATCTTTAAGAATTTTCAGAGACATTTAAAACCATTAAAATGAAGTAAATAATTTTAAAAAGTTAAGTTTCAAAGAAGATAAAAACAGTTAACTAAAAACAAATAAAAATATTCACCTTTGGCCAATAAACTTCAATGTAATCAAGTGAGGTTTGGATCATGCATTAGGTCTGAGCTTGTGCAGGAACTAAGTGGGGAGTCTAACACTGGAGAACTTGCAGATTTAGCCATCTATCTCCCATCATTTAAGATATACATTGCATTTTTATCTGCGAAATGTCACATTTTCCCACATAATATTACATCTGCTATGTCCTTGACCAATTACTTAGTCTGTCTGTCTCCTCTTGAAGCATCTCTACATCCTCCTCACAATCCACAGAGCCATCCAGGTTGTTATCATGAGCAAATATAGATATTCTATGCTTGGTCTTGTCTTTCAGAGACTTGGTCTAGATTACAAACCGCTGGGGCCCCAGCACCAATACTGCTGTCCTGCACTAGTTACAGCCTCTCAACCCAAAATGACCTATTTGTATCTGTGCCTGTTAACCAATCTTTAATCCATGCCAGCATATTACCCTCAATCTCACGTGCTCTTATTTTGTTTAATAGCTACTTATATGGCACCTTATCAAAGGTCTTTTGAAATTCCGAACATACCACATAAACAAATTCCCTGTCACCTATTCTGCTTGCTGCAACCTCTAAAAACTCTAACAGAGTTGTCAAACACTATTTCTCTTTCATAAATCCATGTTGACTCTGCTCAATCCTACTAACACACTGCTCTTGCTTCCTTAACAACACACTTTAACATTTTCCCTACATTTGAATCCCCATTAGTGGGCTCTGATTTCTAAACATCAACAAAAACTGCCTATGCTGGAAATCTGAAATAAAACAGGAAATGCTGAATAGCTCAGCAGAACAGGCAGCATTTGTGGAAAGGGAAATGGCTCTGTTTTCTCTCTTCGTCCTGTGTATTCAGATCTATTTAGGCATAGAATTTTCTTTCTCACTCCTTGTCATTGTACTGAATGTGCCGGGAAACCTCACAGGCAGGCGAAGCCATAATGGTTTGACCAAGCCAGTGTGTTCTCGTAGCACTGAGACTATAATTCAAATGTCAGTTCAGGAATGGCCAGTTACCTGCAGACATCTACAATGCTAATCAGTACAAACACATTTCCACAATATACTTCATTCAGTTGATGCTGGCAGCTTTACTTTAGACAAATTACCGATAAATTTCTTTGTTCCCTTCATTAACTTTAACAGGTTGTTTTCTCACAATTCCCCAACCATGGTCAACTGTGTATAATTGGCAACAGATGGTTTTCAAAATAAAAATAAACAACAAGAAAAAACTGCATTTGCAGTGCCAATAAATAAAGCAAAAAGTGCACCTCATAATCTCTATGTGACCTACAATTTATTCAGCTTTCTGTGTTTATGTTAATAAATGACTTATGTTGGACATGAATCACTGTCCCTATATTATCACTGGGTAAATTTGGAACTCTTTATCTGACAGCAATGTAGTCTGCTGTGGACTGCTGTGGTTCAAGAATAGGGTCCATTACCATATTTGGATGGGCAACAAGTGCTGACCTTGCCACCATTCCTAGATGGGACAAAAAGGCAACTTTTGGTTGATGGTGGACCTATTTGAATGATGGGTGAGGACTGGTTTGGAATTTTTCGGTTGAGCACCTTGGCATCTCCCACTGTCTACACTGATGCATGGTAACTGTACTCAAATATAATACAACCTTTCATTAGGATTCATAATCCCTAGCCAAGGTTTAAAATGCATTCTTTGTCAATGCAGTCCACTCACAGAAATAAATACCGCTTGTTTAAATGGATTTGTAAGCTGACATTTCTGCTGATCATAAATGCTACTAACATCTCCCTGATGCTGTCAGTCTGGCTTTGAGCCAACTGAAATGGGTCATTTTTTTAAATCTTTGAAATCAATGTTATGGCTCAATTTAAAAGAAAATATCCAGCTCTGTGGGAAATGAACATAACCTTATTGAGTGGCCAGAGTCAGTGTAAAAAAATGGATTCATAACAAAGATATGTTATAAATTGCCTAACACGGAACAAGTCCCAAATGTTAAATGTTGGTGATTTAAAGCCTTTTTATAGAGTCATTGCAGACAGATGTATGTAGTAGGAAAACACTGAAGCAATAGTTGTTAGAATCTAATTCATTAGTAAGGAACAATTTAAAGTGGGTTATTTTTACATGGGTTTTACTTTTATAATTATAATAACTGCTAATTTACTTTAAAAATCAATCCCACAGGAGAGTTTGTGCCTATATCACTCTTACTGTCCAACTTGTTATTGATTCAAAAATTAAACATATAAAATTGCTGTTTCCCACCCCAAAAGCAAAATATTGGATATGAATGCTTGCAATTCTTTATCTCACTGCTGCCCTGCTCTGGAGTTCCATTTTATTATTTGCCTCATTTAAAACTTCTATGAATATTTTTTTCTCTTCCTTTAGTTGTTAAAGTCGATAAACTTCTTTGCAATGTCAAACACTTGCAGACAATGTCCAATGACTGCCAGCTTAATCCTTTGGTGATAACATTTGCCTTCACAGCTTCAGCAATAAACTGGAAAAAATCTGTCATGAAATCAAGGAAGATTCACCAGACTAGCTCCAAGGATGGTGGGTTTGCAGTACAAGGACAGATTGAGCATTCTAGCCTGTACTCTCCTGAATTTAGAGTAGAGTCATAAGAGAAGCCCAAATCCCCATAGCTCTCATTGTGAGGTCAATGTTGGTTCACTATCATGACTTAGAGTCGTAGAGACATAAAATCATAAGAGAAGCCCAAATCCCCATAGCTCTCATTGTGAGGTCAATGTTGGTTCACTATCATGACTTAGAGTCGTAGAGACATAAAGCACAAAAACAGGCTCTTTGGCTCAACTGGTCCATGCCGACCTGGATGCCCATCTAAGCTAGTCCCATTTGCCTGTGTTTGGCCCATTTCCCTCCAAACCTTTCCTATCTATGTACCTGTCCTTTTTAAATTTAAATTAAAATTAAATTTAAAAGTACCTTTTAAATGTTGTTAATGTACCTGCCTCAACCACTTCCTCTGGCAGTTCGTTCCATATACTGATCACTCTCTGGATGAAAAAGTTGCCCCTCAGGTTCCTATTAAATCTCTCCTTAAACCTACGCCCTCTAGTACTTGATTCCCCAACCTTGGGGAAAAGACTGTGTGTATTCACTCTATCTATGCTCCTCATGATTTTATACACCTCTATAAGATCACCCCTCATTCTCCTCTGCTCCAATGAGAAAAGTCCCAGCCTGGTCAACCTCTCTCCATAACTCAGTCCATTGAATCCCAGCAACGTCTTCGTAAATCACACTTGCTATTGAATGTATTTTCCTGACTGGCTGCAGTGCTTGTGATGTGTGATATTACTGAATGGTGCAGTACCAGAACAGTGAATGAGCAAGTACTCTTGGAAATGTTAAGAGTACTCAAGCTAGTTGCCTTTATCCTTCTGGATGAAACAGGTTAAGCCATCTCTTTGAGATGTCAAGGAACCTTGGCAAGTTGTTGCCATTCATTTAGTACAAGCTGCAAATTGCAGGCATTGTGTCAATGTCGGTCTGCAGTCAAAATGGTTCATGGGTTGCAAAACTGTTTTTTTTGCGTTGAATAAAGTTAGCAATTTTCAGGGTCTTGGAGGCTGCACTCATAGAGCAAGCAGAGAGCATTCTTCAATGTCTATGGAGCTGTAGAGAATTTCTCTGGCCTTCCTTATATGTGCCTTACAGATGGTGGAATGGCAGCACAAAGTAAGGGATTAAGATACCCACTCTGGAATTCAGCTGTCTTAGTTTCTGACATACTCTTGCAGCTGATGACATTGTATGTCTAGTTCAGGCCATTTTCTGGTCAAGGGGAAGTGATAACACTCCAGATAGCCACAAGTATCACTTATCAATCCAAGTCCAAATGGTTGCAAGTGCTTGCCTCATTCGGGCACTGACTCTCTCCCCGGGCTTGTGGAGTGGGAAGCATAGACTTTAAGGTGGCTCCTGACAGCATGTCATGGGATGGATTCTGTTTGTCATCACATACTACCTCCTTCTTCTTCATTGTCCTCTTTCTCCTGATACTGTGAAGCAGGCAACATGTGTGAAAACAGAATTGTGTAATATGCACAATGATGAAGTACGAGAACTTCTCTGGAGAAAACTGCCAAGTCACATCATGCGGACGATGATAGACTTTCCACCAAACTTCTTGTTCCCCAAAGTTGTGGTTACAGTTAAATTCTCTCAGACTAATCAAGAGTTCAGTCTGGAGGGTAGCCTTTGTTGCCTACAAACCATCTGTCCTACTGGTGCAGTCACTGTGACGTGGTGGGCAGAGCACACTGCCTTATACTGAATGAGTCCTGTGAGCTTCATGGATGCACAGTGCTTACCAGTCGCTGAAGAACATTGGCTTGACATGTGCCTGAAGCAGGAAATACATGCAGTTATCATGGACTGAACTTTTAGGATGACCATGATCTTTGCAAGTCCATGTGTCCAAGCTTTCTGCTGCTCCCTGCTCAAGGAGAAGGGCATGAAGTTCTGCTGTTTAAACAGAGAACATTGGGTATGCTGGTGTACTATAAATTAGGAGCCATACATACATTAGCCTTTGCCATGTGTTATGATCTGGAAGCTAAGTTCAGGGTGACCATGACCCAGACCTCTACAGGCAAAGTCATCCGGGCTCGAAGGTGTGACTACACCTCTGACTACAAATGATAACAACTGCTTATTATCTTCTTAGCCCCATAGTCATAGCTTCATTATAGGTTAAGGTAGGAGTAAATGTCCCAGATTATATGGGCTAGGCCCTTTTTGGCCAGGATCCTCTTCATCTTCCTTCTTGGTCTCCTCAGTAAAGTAGTCCTTGCCTTTGCTCCCTCTTCTCCTGCTGAAGATGCAGTGGGACCATGACTAATGCATTCAATCTTGGGTAATAATCAGAGAGATTCACCTTTATTCCAAAACTGCTACAGCTCCAAACTTGTGTGTGCCTGATTCCAATGAGCTTTGCTCCAACTGAGCCCCCAGCAGATCTACCAGTAATTGATGATCCTTTTAGATAGTACAGCCGCAGGGCTTGTTCCCACTGTTCAGATCTGGTTTCCTGTGCTTGGCCACAATGGATGGTGATCGCTTATATCTGAACCATGATGGGTTTAGACAAGGTGAATAAAGAAAAACTGTTCCCATCGGCTGAAGAGTCAATATACAGAAGATGTAGATATAATTCGATTGTCAATGGAACAAAAAACTCTCTCATGCAGCAAGTAGTCTTGATCTGCTAATCTCAGCTTTAAAGAGTGGTGGAAGCAGATTCAATCATCACTTTTAAAAGGACAATGCAGAAAATGGAAAAAAAAATTGCAGTGCTGTTGTGGGCTTCAAGGGCCAAATATTGCAACAAAAGAAGCATCTATGCACAAGGACTGATGTTGCACCAGTGTACTGTGCTTTGCTAAAGCATCGAACCACATGATCGAAGGTTGCTTTATGTTTGCTATAAGATCCTGATTGTACTTGACGATCAACTTTACATAATTTAATCCTGGAGCAAATAAAAATCATGCTCAAGAAGACTGAATTTCTAAATCACAGCAAATCTACAACTGCTGCTCACATAATAATAGTTCGTAGACTCTAGTCATTCACTCTGTGAACCAACTGAGACTTACCTTCCAACATGGTACTGAACAATGTAAATACCATTCTCCATTAACTCAGTATTCTGTGAGGACCAACAATTACTGTAATTTTTCATCTTGCTTAAAGCTGGCTGATGTTAATCTAATGTCTTTAAGTACTTTTTTTTCTTAGTTGACATGGTAATATTTTTGTATGTTGGAGCAAGAAATTGAAAAATAAAAATAAATTCTCCTCATCTTTTAATAAAAATAGAAGACATCTATCCTGGAAATTCTATAACATGGCACATTTAAGAATTTTGTCAGAAAACTGATTGTGATGGATTTGCAGTAACTATTAATGAAGTTTGTGAAATTACTTCCTGGGTCAACTGTATGTATGATGCACTAATACATGGCAACATCTGGACATGTGTAGGAGACTTCTCTGGTGTGTAATGCATGTTTGGATGCCACTTCTGCAAAATTCACAATCAAGTGTATCCTGTGAGTGTGCAAGACTCTCCTATGGAAGAAGTTTCACTGCAACTGTTCCTGCCTAACCAGATCCCTGCCTGCAGAGTCCAGTGCTTAGAACCAGCTACAAATAGGTACTCTATAAGTATCTTCCCCTTCATTGCAGATCGCTCTCAGGACTCCGACTACAGTATCCTGCCTGATCCCAGTCATGATCTCACCAACAGCAATCAACGACTAACCACATCTCCATCTCAATCTCCATATTCCAGCACCTGCATTCTTTGTGCCTCAAACTCCCCGGTTGATTGTGTTACTCCCACACCCCATCCTGGCTTCAAAATCTGATCCCTGAAGTTCCACTTTCCCTCCCAGTTCTTGTGACTGGTGCTCTGACCTACCATCCACCAATTGGCCTCTCTGTACTGCCAATGCCCACAGACCTGACATGAGATATATCAGGAGACACAGGAGACTGCAGATGCTGGAACCTGGAGCAACAAACAATCTGCTGGAGGAACTCAGCATCGAGCAGCATCTGTTGGGGGTGGGGGTTGGGTGTGGGGAAAGGAATTGTTGACATTTCAGGTCAAAACCCTACATCAGGACAAGAGACATATCAGACTTACTTTCTTGCTCCACTTTCGTGGACAAGTGGAAGACCTTTGAGTATGTTAAATGTGCAAGCCTTGTTCTATTGCACCCAATACATTCTCATGTAAAACAGAATTCTGCAGTGGTGTGTTCTACAGAGAATATGTGTTGACCTGCAATACATCACCCATTTCACATGCCCTTCCTGGAGGAAAAGAATTTCTAGGCTTTTTTCCCCACAATTCTTTCATCTCCTAAATGTGGAACACCAATAGAGTGCAGCAAAAAAACAGCTTCCGAGAAATTGATGGTACAGGTAGGTTATAAGAATTCTCAATCATTTCCCTCACTAACTGCTGCACATTCACAGTCAGTCCCGAACCAGTTTCACTTCTGGGGATGAACGCAGAAGTAAACAGATTTTCATGGTTTAACATAGAATCAAATATTGAACATCCATCTTTAAAAATACATAAAAATGATTCAAACTAATGACTATTCAGAAAATAGCACTCATGCTGCTATTATGGAACAGATTACACAAGGGATTAGTGTACAAGAATACAGTTTATTTTCTTCCTAATTTTCCTCCCATCTCTCCTGAAGGTGCTCTCTCCTGCTGAACAGAGATTCAGAGGTGCTGGTAGAACCCCTTAGTTCTTCACTGTAATCCTTAATTGAATCCAAAGAAAATATGGGATGGCTATACACACTCTACTTGAGGGTGATCACACAACGCCGATATAGACAAATGTCAATTAAATGCTTGCCGTTATTGGCTTAAATTGATCCTAATCTAGATAGGGTTGAAATAGGAGTTATCTCTGGGTGAAAATATTTTTCCTTCAATTCCTCTCTGATTACCCTTAAATTTATGCTCCATAGATATTTTCTTTTCTGTTACAGGAAATGGGTCCACCATCCCAATTCCATCTCAATCTTTCGTAATAGACTAAATACAGTCATGCAACACAGAAGGAGCCTTCGGCTCACCATGATCATGATGACCTTTTTGCACATCTACATTAATACCACTTGCCTGCATTAGGTCTGTATCCCTCTATGGCTTGCCTATTCAAGTGCTTGTTTAAATGCTTCTTAAACATAGTGATTGTATCTGATTCCGCCACCTCCTTAGGCAGTGTGTTCCGGACAGAGGCTCCCCAACAGTCAGTGGGAGTTAGAGGAACAGATATATAGGGAGATTGCAGATAGTTGTAAGAATAATAGGGTAGCATTAGTGAGAGATTTTAACTTCCCGAATATTGAGTGGGTCACCCATAGTGCAAAGGATGGGGTGGAATTTGTTATATGTGTCCAAAAAAGTTTCCTTAATCAATATATAGGTGGCCCTAATAGAGAGGGCGCAACACTGGACCTCCTCCTAGGGAATGAGGTAGGGCAAGTGACTGAAGTGTTAGCAGTAGAGCACTTTAGGACCAGTGACCATAATTCTATTAGTTTTAAAATAGTTATGGAGAAAGATACTCTGATGGGACTGGTCCACAGGTTAAGGTCCTAAACTGTGGCAGGACCAGTTTTGGAGGTGTTAGTCAGGATCATGCAGAGGTTGTTTTGCTGAGACGGTTTGCAGGTAAAGGGATGACTGCTAAGTGGGAGGCTTTTAAAGGCTCAATATCAAGGGTAAAGGGAAAGGATAGCAAGTTTAGGGAACCCTGGTTGACGAAAGATATTGAGCCTCTGGTCAGGGAAAAAGGAGGCATATATCGGATTTAGGCAATCAGGAACAAGCAAATCCCTTGATAAGATTAGGGATATTGGATGACAGAGGAGTTTGAAGGTATGATCAGGAAAAATAAGGAAGCATATGACAGGTCTAGGCAAGCAGAATCAAGTGAGTCTCTTGAGGAACATAGAGGTGGAGAAGAGAAGAAATCTCTCACTAATACTACCCTATTATTCTTACAACTATCTACAATCTCCCTATATATCTGTTCCTCTAACTCCCACTGACTGTTGGGGAGCCTCTGTCTGGAACACACTGCCTAAGGAGGTGGCGGAATCAGATACAGTCACTATGTTTAAGAAGCATTTAAACAAGCACTTGAATTTCCAAGCAGTACTACTCTATGACTATCAACCACTCTCAATGTAAAAAAAAATCCCCTCATATCCCCTCAATAATTCCCTCCTGTCACCTTAAACCTATGGCCTCTTTTTTGACAATCCTACCATGGGAAAAGAATTTTGACCATCTCCCCTATCTCTGCCTCTCGTAATTTTATATACCTATTTCAAGTCACCCCTGAGCCTCCTTTGCTCCAGCGAAAACATGCCCAGCCTATCTAATCTCTCTCCATAATGGTATGTCCTCTATTCCAAACAACACCCTGGCAAATCTTCTCTGCACTCTCTCCAGCACAACTGCATCCTGCCTATAGTGTGGTAATCAGAACTGCACACAGTACTCCAAGTGTGGTCTAACCAGTGTTTTGTAAAGCTGCAACATAACATCCTAACTTTTATGTGCTTTGCCCCAACCAATGAAGGCAAGCATGCCATATGCATTCTTCACCATCCTATCTACCTGTGCTGCCATCTTCAGGGAGCTATGGATTTGAACTCCAAGGTCTCTCTGTTCATCAACGTTCATTAGCACCTTCCTATTTACTGTATATGTCCTACTCCTATATGAATTCGCAAAATACATCACTTGTACTTGTTGAGATTAAATTTCGTCTGCCAGTGCTCCACCCAACTTTCCATCTGATCTATATCCTGCTGTAGCCTTAGACAACCTTCCTCGGTATCCACAACACCACCAACTTTGTGTCATCTGCAGACTTACTAATCATATCTCCTACATTCACATCCAAGTCCTAAGTATATGACAAGCAACAAAGGTCCCAGCATCGATCCCTGTGGTACACCACTGGTCACAGACTACCAATCAGAAAAGCATCCTTCGGCCACATTCTTCTGCCTCCTCCAACAAAGCCAATTTTGGGTCCAATTGGACAATTGCCCTTGGATCCCATATGCCTTAACCTTTTGGACCAGCCTACCATATGGGACCTTGTCAAATGCCTTACAAAAGCCCACATGTCTACCACCTTGCCTTCATCGATCTTTTTGGTTACCTCCTCAAAAAACTCAATCAAATTAGTGAGAGAATTTCCATCACATGGTCATGCTGACTATCCCTAATCAATTCTTACTTATCCAAATGTACATAAATCCTATTCCTTAGAATTTTCTCCAATGATTTCCCTACCAGTGACGCAAAGCTCATTGGCTTGTAGTTATCTGGCTTGTCCCTGCTGCCCTTCTTAAATAAAGGAACATATGGTCTCATCCAGTCTTCTGGTACCTCACCTGTGGCTAACAAAGATGCAAAAATCTCCGTCAGGGCCACAGTGATCTCTGTTCTTGCTTCCCAAGTATCCTGAGATAGATCTCATTGGGCCTTATGCATTCCAAGATATCTAACACCTGCACCTTCTTAATGCATACTCCAGACTATCAACATACCTGCCCCTGAACTCATTATCTTCTACTTCCTTCTCCTTGGTGAATACAGATGAAGCCTGCCCTACAACCCCTGGATTCACACATAGATTATCCCTTTGGTCTTTAAGGCTACCCTCTTGCTCCTAATATACTTATGGATTTTTTAAAATGCAATTCTCCTTAATTTTACCTGCCAAGGATATTTCATGGTTTCTTTTTACTCTCCTAATTCCTTACTTCTCCACCTCTATCTTCCTCAAGAGACTCACTTGATTCTGCTTGCCTAGACCTGTCATATGCTTTCCTTATTTTTCCTGATCATACCTTCAAACTCCTCTGTCATCCAATATCCCTAATCTTGTCATCTTTGAATTCAGCCTTGCCAGAACATGCTGGCCCCAAAGTCTTATTAACTCTCTTTTAAAAATCTTTCAGACATCGTTTTACGCACTGAAATAATCCTTCCACGAGGTTAGGATCTTAACTTGAGGGCCAACTTTATCACTTTGCATAACTACTTTGAAACTTACAGAATTATGGTCACTGTTCCCAAAGTAATCCACCACTGACACCTTCACCAAATGCCCGTTTCATTTCCTCAGGTTATGTACTGCCCTGCTTTTAGTAGGACTATCTACATATTGTCCCAAAAAACTCTCCTGGAAGCACTTAACAAATTCTGCCCCATCTAAGCTCCTTGCACCAAGGCAATATTGGGAATGTTAAAACCCCCCACTACTGTAACCCAATTGCTCCTACACCATTCTGCGATTTGTTTACTTGTTAGTACTTACCTGTTTCTCTAATTCCTGCTGATTATTGGGAGGCCAATAGTATAACCCCAGCAAAGTAATCAATGCCCTCTGTTATTCCTAAATTTTACCCTCTCTATGTACTATTCTTATCTCCCTACTCCGTTGTGCAACTTTCCATCCCCTTTTTCACATCTGAAACTTCTACACCCCAGGACATTAAGCTGCCAGTCCTGCCCTTCCCTCAACAATGTTTCTGTGGTTGAAGCAATATTGTAACTATATGTGCTTGATCCATGCTCTAAGCTCCCTTGCATTAAAGTAAATGCAGTTGAGCCTACCAGCCCTTTGTCTGCTTGACCCACTGGACTTTATTTATCAACTACATCTGAGTCAATCTCCCACTTGCTGCACTGCTGTCTTGCTTCCCACCTTCTTGCTAAATTAGTTTAAACCCTCCTGAGTAACATAAGCAAACGTTCCTGCAAGGATATTGGTTCACTTCTTGTACAAATCCCACCTGCTCCAAAAATGATCCCTATGATCCAACAGGAGCTCTTTAGCTATGCATTCACCTGTCGTACCCTCTTATTTCTATCCTCACTAGCACGTGGCACAGGAAATAATCCTGAGATTACGACCCGAGATCCTGCCTTATAATCTTTTGCATAACTCCCGAAATTCACCTTATTGGACCTCATCCCTTTTTCTACCAATGTTGTTAGTACCAACATATACCAAGACCTCTAGATGGTATGAACTGGTATGGAGGCACCAATGTACAGACACTGCAGAAGGTTGTAGACTCAGCCAGCTCCATCATGGGCACAACCCTCCCCATCATTGAGGACATCTTCAAGAGGTGGTGCCTCAAGAAGGTGGCATCCATCACTAAGGACCCTCACCATTCCAGGACATGCCCTCTTCTTGTTACTACCACTGGGGAGGAGGTACAGGAGCCTGAAGACCCACACTCAGTGATTCAGAAACAGCTTCTTCCCCTCCGCCATCAGATTTCTGAACAGTCCATGAATCCATGAACACTCCCTCATTATTCCTTTTCTTTGCACTATTTATTTATTTTTGTAATTTATAGTCATTTTATGTCTTTGCACTGTACTGCTGCCACAAAATAACAAATTTCATGTAATTTAAGTCAGTGATAATAAATCTAATTCTGATTCTAGCTGTTCTCCCTCCCCCCATAATGTTCTGTATCTGTTCTGAGACATTCCTGACTCTAGCACCACGGAGGCAACATGCCAGTCTGAAGTCTCACTCTTGGTCACAGCAATGCCTGTCTGCTCCCCTCACTAAAAAATCCCCCACCACCACTGCTTGCCAACATGTTTCCCTCCTCTGCTGAGCATCGGAGCCAATTGTTGTGCCATGTATAAATTTATATAACGCAATTGAACTTCTCATCAACCTTCACTGTTCCAAAAAAAATTAATCCCATCTTTGACCGTGAGTGATTGTTTTTGCTTTGTTCCATTGGAGGGCCACTGTGGGATATTGACCAAAGGCAGTGAAATCAGTGAAGACAGAAGATTAAAACTGGGGCCTTCACTCACTTGGCCACTGGGAAAAATATTTCAATTTAAATTACTTCACCTTCCAAAAGCGAAGGTCACATTAGCAGCTTGAATATCCTGTCAAAACATCCACTCACTTTTCCCATAATGACCTCATTAGCCTGACCTCTGACCTCAACTGATATTGATTTAAGAAATGACATTCATAGAAAATCCAATACAATGTGCCATATATATACATGTTCATAGATTTACTTCTGTTACCATGCTCTAGGATTTTATTGTGGCACAGTTAACAATATATTTTAGGGACAGATCCTCAACATCTTTAATAACCAAGTAGCTAGTATAACCATACAGACTAGGATGTGCCAGATTTGATTCCCAATCTCTAATGCTGGGAATATTTCAGTGGATTGGTGTTGAACACACTATACTCATAGATTCACAGAGCAACACACAAAATACAGGAGGAGCTCAGTGGATCAGGCAGCATCTATGGACGGAAATGGACAGTTGAAGTCTCGGGTTGAGACCCTTCATCAGGACTGGAATGAAAGATAGGAGATAGCCAGAGGGGGGTGGAGCAAGAGCTGGTGGGTGATAGGTGGATCCAGGTGAGAGTGTGGGTGATGGGCAGATCGAGAGGGCAGCGGAGGGGAAAGAGAAGGGATGACGGGTCCGGTGGGATAAGGGAAGACAAAAGGGAGGGAGGAACAGGGGGAGTGGTTACTGGAAGTTAGAGAAAAGTGAAAAAAGATTGGAGGAGCAGCTCCTCATATTCCACCCTGGTGGTCTCTAACCTGACAGCATGAACATCAATTTCTCTAACTTCCGGTAACCCCTCCAATCTGTCCCCCATTGTTTTCCCTTATCCCACCTGCCCCATCACCCCTCCACTTTTCCTCCCCCACCCTCTCAATCTGCCCATCACCCACACATTCCTCGCACCGGTTCCCCTCCTCACCTCCTTCCCTTTATTCTATGGCCCACTGTCCTCCACTGTCCTCTCCTACCAGATTCCACATTCTTCAGCCCCTTGTCACTTCCACCTATCACCTCCCAGCTTCTTACATCATTCCCGCTCTCCCCCTCCCTCACCTGCCTCTCTTCCCCCCCTCACCTGGATTCACCCACCAGCTCTTGCTCCACCGCCCTTTCCCCACCCCTTTATACTGGCTATCTCCCATCTTTCTTTCGAGTCCTGATGAAGGGTCCCCACCCAAAACGTTGACTGTCCATTTTCCTCCATAGATTGGTGTTGGTATTACTTTATAGTGGTACAGTGAAAAGCTTGTCTTGCATACCGATCGTACAGATCAATTCATTACACAGTGCAGTTACATTGGGTTAGTACAGAGTACATTGAGGTAGTACAGAGTGCATTGATGTAGTACAAATAGAACGATTATAGTAAGGGTAATGAGTAGATGTGTAGACAGCAGCTTGCAACGAGTCGTCATGCTCTGGCGCCATTGGACAGGTACTGCCTGACCCACTGAGTTCCTCCAGCATTCTGTGTGTTGCTCCAGATTTCCAGCATCTGCAGTCTTTTTTTGTATCTTCATAGAGTCACAGAGTAGTACAGTACAGAAACAGGCCCTTCTGCATACCAGATCCATGCCAAACTTTTTGCCTTGTGTGTGACCCACAGGGAGGTGGGTATGAGTGGGTGTGGTGGATGGGAGTTGTGGGGATGGTGGGCAGGGAACCACCCATGGCTCTGATTTATAGTCTGCCTTCATTGACTTTGAAGCACTGTGAAGAGACTGGATATTTTTCCACAAAGAGGGAAGGACATTCCTGTATACTACATCCACATTTTTACATCACCATGGTACTAACCATATATAAAAGACTCTTGGCTGGGGGAACAGTGGTTAGGGATGTCCTAACATTATGAAATACACTATGTATTTGCAAGTCTAGTTCTCTTACACCTATTCTCACTCAGTAACATATATCCTTACAACAGAAGGAGGCCTTTCATCCCATCGTCTTCACCAGCTTTCAGAGCAAATCCATTCCCCACATTTCCCTGCTATTGTTCTCTCACACATGCCCATAAGCAAGCTCTTCCCCCCTCCAATTCTCCAACAAGCCACATGTACCACTGGCAACTGACAGTAGTCCATCACTTTACAATCAGCACATCACTGGGATGTGGAAGGAAACCAGAACAGCCTGAGGAAACCCACATGGTCACTGGGAGAATAAGCAAACTCCACGCAGACAGTACTAGAGGTCAGAATTGAACCTGGGCCACTGGAGCTGTGAGGCACTTGTGCTACCTGCAGTGCCACTGTACTCCCTGCAGCGGGCATAATGAAACCCACCACTGCATTGATTACAGCTGCATCTATACCACATCAACTTTTGTAAACAACCTGTTGCATTCTACTAGCCCTAGCTTTTGCTGATGTGCAAGATAGCTTGCACACCTCATCATATCACTCACTGGCAAGGGATTAGGGTTAAAAGGAGAACAACAGAGTCTGCAGAAAATGAACACTAGGTCTTAGAACATAGAAAAAAACTACAGCACAATTCAGGCCCTTCGGCCCACAAAGCTGTGCCGAACATGTCCCAACCCTAGCAATTACTAGGCTTACACATAGCCCTCTATTTTTCTCAGCTCCATGTACCTATCCAACAGTCTCTTAAAAGACCCTTTCGTATCCACCTCCACCACCGTTGCCAGCAGCCCATTCCACATAATCACCACTCTCTGAGTAAAAAACTTACCCCTGACATCTCCTCTATACCTACTCCCCAGCACCTTAAACCTATCTCCTCTTGTGGCCACCATTTCAGCCCTGGGGAAAAGCCTCTACCCGATCAATACCTCTCATCATCTTATATACCTCTATCAGGTCCCCCCCTCATCCTCTGTCTCTCCAAGGAGAAAAGGCCGAGTTCCCTCAACCTGCTTTCATAAGGCATGCTCTGCATTCCAGGCAGCATCCTTGTAAATCTCCTCTGCACCCTTTCTATGGCTTCCACATCCTTCCTGTAGTGAGGTGACCAGAACTGAGCACAGTACTCCAAGTGGGGTCTGACTAGGGACCCATAGAGCTGCAACAATACCTCTCGGCTCCTAAATTCAATTCCCCAATTGATGAAGGACAATACACCATATGCTTCTTAACCACAGAGTCAACCTGCGCAGCCGCTTTGAACATCCTATGGACTCGGACCCCAAGATCCCTCTGATCCTCCACACTGCCAAGAGTCCTACCGTTAACACTATATTCTGCCATCATATTTGACCTACCAAAATGATCAACTTGACACTTATCTGGGTTGAACTGCAGCTGCCACTTCTCGGCCCAACTCTACATCCCATCTATGTCCCTCTGTAACCTCTGACAGCCCTCCAAACTACCCACAACACCCCCAATCTTTGTGTCATCCGCAAACTTACTAACCCACCCCTCCACTTCCTCATCCAGGTCGTTTATAAAAATCACAAAGAGCAAGGGTCCCAGTACGGAGGTACACCACTGGTCACTGACCTCCATGCAGAATACCACCTTTCAACAACCACCCTTTGCCTTCTGCGGGCCAGCCAGTTCTGGATCCACACTGCAATGTCCCCTTGGATCCCATGCCTCCTTACTTTCTCAATAAGCCTTGTATGGGGTACCTTATCAATTGCTTTGCTGAAATAAATATACACTACATCTACTGCTCTCCCTTCATCGATGTGTTTAGTCACATCCTCAAAAAATTCAGTCAGGCTTGTAAGGCAGGACCTGCCCTTGACAAAGCCATGCTGACTATTCCTAATCATATTATACCTCTCCAAATGGTCATAAATCCTGCCTCTCAGGATCTTCTCCATTAGCTTACCAACAACTGAGGTGAGACTCACCGGTCTATAATTCCCTGGGCGATCCCTACTCCCTTTCTTGAATAAGGGAGGAACATCCGCAACCCTCCAATCTTCTGGAACCTCTCCCATCTCCATTGACGATGCAAAGATCATTGTCAGGGGCTCTGCAATCTCTTCCCTTGCCTCCCACAGCAGCCTGGGGTACATCTCATCCGGTCCCAGCGACTTATCCAACTTGATGCTTTCCAAAAGTTTCAGCACCTCCTCTTTCCTAACATCTACATGCTCAAGCTTTTCAGCCCGCTGCAAGTCCCCACTACAATCTCCCAGATTTTTTTTCATAGTGAATACTGACGTAAAGTATTCATTAATTACCTCCGCCATTTCTTCTGGATCCATACACACTTTCCCACTGCTGCACTTGATAGGCCCTATCCTTTCACATCTTATCGTCTTGCTCTTCACATACTTGTAGAATGCCTTGGGGTTTTCCTTAATCCTGCCTGCCAAGGCCTTCTCATGCCCCCTTCTGGCTGTCCTAATCTCCTTCTTAAGCTTCAGGATGTTCTCCTTCTTAAGCTTCAGAATGAGGAATAGTGGAGTAGGCTTGAAGGAGCAAATGGCCTGTATAACTCCATGGCCTGCTCTTGCTGTATCTTATGTTCTTATTTTTTGTATTTTGCCTTTTGTTAAAACAAAACAAGGCTAGTTTTAATATCGAGTCCCATGATATTTCTTCAATTCTAATCATCTTTCCTAAAACTTCAAGACTGTGGAACTCACTACTCTAGTCTGAATACTCTCACTTCATAATGTTCTTCAGAAAAACATTAACCCCAAAACTAAACTCGTTGTGTGTGTGTGGCAAAGTCCCAAACTCCAAGTCCAGGAATGGTTCTTAAAGTTCAGTTCCACAAGCCATGAGGTGAAACATGAGCAAAGGCTTCTTCAACAACCACCGTTGTCTGAAGATAAGACCATTAGCCTTATACTCTTCCAGATCTCTAACATTACCTAGCTCTCTGTACCTTTTATAAGCTTTTCTTTGCCTTTTGACTAGATTTTTTAGAGCCTTTGTACACCACGGTTCCTGTATCCTCTCATGACTCCCCTGGCTCATTGGAACATGCCTATGCAGAACTCCACACAATGATGGAAGAATCAGCTGTCGGATCCCAGTATCAGGATTTCAAATGTAATTTACCAAATACAATCACTTAATATATGTTTTAGAAGAAGAATATGCTCTTATTTGTATATCTTGATGGTTTAGATGATTCTCGTCCTCATTCAGCTAGAGAAAGCTGAACACACTGGACCTTGAAACTGACTCTGTATTTTAAGCTAACGTATGTCTTTGTTTTATGAAATTGGTTCAATTGTCTTCGTCCTCAATCTCAATGCATGTAGCTTTTATGCAACATATACATCATGCAATACAGGTCCTCCCCAGGTAATGGCAGGGTTCTGTTCCTGTGCACCTGAACAGTTCACATCAGAAAAGTGGCCACAAACCGAGTTCCCACAGGGCAGAAGATGCCTGCAGCCCCGCAGCAGGCAGCAAGTCCATCCCGCTGGTCTCCTGAACACTTGTTCATGTGTACTGGCTGTAAGTATGTTGGGCATTCGTAAACCAGTGAGGATCTGTATGAGGATCTGTATCAAGATCTGTTCCGGTTACTTGATTGCTACAGAAGGCATGGATTTGAAGTCTGGAACCTGCACTTTGGAGCATACCTCTCCAGAGACAGCCACTTATTGCCCAAATTTGAGATTGAAAATAATAATGAAAGGAACAATGAAATAAATCAGATGGCTTGGTTACTAAATTTGGGTAGTATGTAGAAAGTTCAGACTAGAGTAGTGAGTTCCACAGTCTTGAAGTTTTAGGAAAGATGATTAGAATTGAAGAAAGTATCATGGGACTTAATATTAAAACTAGCCTTGTTTCTGTTTTAACAAAAGGCAAAATACACAAAAAATAAGAACATAAGATACAGCAAGAGCAGGCCATGGAGTTATACAGGCCATTTGCTCCTTCAATCCTACTCCACTATTCCTCAAAATCATGATCTTCTCCCTCAATCCCATCTTCCTGTTCTATACCCATATCCCTTGATCCACAATATCCAGAAATCTCTCTATTGATCTCTCTTTTGAATGAATCCAATGACTGAGCTTCCACAGCCTTCTAGGGCAGAGAATTCCAAGGGTTCACAAGTTCTGCATAAAGAACTTACTCTTCATCTCAGTGCTAAATAGAACAATAGAACAATACAGCACAATACAGGCCCTTCAGCCCACCATGTTGTGCCACCCTTCAAACCACACCTAAGACTATCTAACCCCTTCCTTCCACATATCCCTCTATCTTAAATTCCTCCATATGCTTATCTAACAATCTCTTGAACTTGACCAATGTATCTGCCTCCACCACCTCCCCAGGCAGCGCATTCTATGCACCAACCACTCTCTGGGTGAAAAACCCCCCTCTGACATCTCCCTTGAACATCCCACCCATTACTTTAAAGCCATGTCCTCTTGTTTTGAGCATTGGTGCCCTGGGAAAGAGGCGCTGGCTGTCCACTCTATCTATTCCTCTTAATATTTTTATACCTCTATCATGTCTCCCCTCATCGTCCTTCTCTCCAATGAGTAAAGCTCTAGGTCCTTTAGTCTCTCCTCATAATCCATACTCTCTAATCCAGGCAGTATCCTGGTAAATCTCCTCTGCACCCTTTCCAACGCCTCCACGTCCCTCCTATAATGAGGCTACAGAACTGGACACAGTACTCTAAGTGTGGTCGAACCAGAGTTTTGTAAAGCTGCATCATTACTTCGCAGCTCTTAAACTCGATCCCATGATTATGAAAGCTAACATCCCATAAGCTTTCTTAACTACCCTATCTACCTGTGAGGTGACTTTCAGTGATCTGTGGATATGAACCCTCAGATCCCTCTGCTCCTCTACACTGCCCAGAATCCTGCCATTTACCTTGTACTCCACCTTGGAATTTGTCCTTCCAAAGTGTACTACCTCACACGTCTCTGGATTGAACTCCATCTGCCACTTGTCAGCCCAGCTCTGCATTCTATCAATATCCCTCTGTAAGCTTCGACAGCCCTCCAGACTATCCACAACACCACTGATCTTTGTGCCATCTGCAAAATAGTCTAGCCTTTATTCAGAAACTGTAACTTCTGGTTCTGGATACCTCAGCCAGGAGAAACATCCTTTCTGTGTCCAGTCCATAGAATCTGTTACAATTCTGTAAGCTCCAGCTAGAATTACCCTCATATTTTTCTAAAGAATAGACCTCATCTACTTAACTTCTCTTCACCATCCCCGGAGCTGATTTATTGACTGCACTTCCTCTATGGTAAATATATCCTTTTGTAGGTAAGGAGAGCAAAACTGTCCACAGTCCTCCAGCCGTGGTCTCACCAAGGCCCCTTGCAGCAAGATATCCTTACCCTTGTACTCAAATTTTTTCACGATAAAAACACCAGCACACCATCAATCTTTCTAATCAGTTGCTGTGCATGCAAGCACACCCGTGTCCCTTTGAACATTCACATTATCCAATCTCTCATCATTTAAAAGAAAACACTCTGCTTTTCTGATTCATGTACCTTTTTCCACATTATATTGCATCTGTCATGTTCTTGCCACTCATGTTGCTTGTCCATATCCCCTTGCAGCCTTCTACATTCTCCTCACAATCACACTTTGTTTCGTATCATCAGCAAGTGTGGAAATATGATATTTGGCCTCCTCAGCCAACTGAACTGTGCCTGTAGCCATAGGATTTGTGTGGCTATAGTTAAGTTGGTCATTGGAGTCATTACAATTTGAGTACTTGGATTTCCTTTCCATGCTTTTACTTCCTTCTTCCAAAGAAGTAAACCAATACCGTTTCAGATTTAATTAACTGTTTTAATATCAGTGTCAGCTTTTTTGAGATTGAATGATCTTATTTGAAACTGTTAGTCAGCTTTTAATTGAAACATTAGAGATGTTTGTCTCTCTACAATAATTTAATTATTGTCTTTGTACATCCAGAAGATTTTAACACAATACTTTAATAACAGCTTGTATTTCAAAAGTGCTTGCTGAATATAAAGTGTAGTCTGGTGCACTTTACAGGGCAGTGAATAGCAAGTGTGGAAACTGCGCTGGGGAAGGTTAAAGAAAAAGAAAGGAAGAGCTAGGACGTGAGGGTCCTACCTTATATTATGGAAGTAGTGAAAGGACTGTTGAAGGGAGCTGAAAGGTATCCACAAAGGTAGGAAACATTACATGGGACACAGCAACAACGGCAGATTAGATTTATACAGCACCTTTGTTTTGGTGTACGTCCCAAGAAGTTCCACAGAAGTGCATACAGATAACAGTAGGCTGTCAAAGAAGTTAAATGAAGTCTCTTGAAAGAGTTAAGTTTAAGAGACGATTTTAAAGGTAGAATGAGAGGTGGAAGTTTTGGGAGGGGATCCCAGAGTTTTGGCTTCAGGTAGCTTAAGGTACTAAACGTGGAGTACAAGGAGGTCATGCTTGCTTGAAGAGAGAATTATGGTTGGGTTGCAGGGTTGGAGAGGTTTAGAGTGATGATGAAGGGGGCAGGTGAAGAAATGGTAATAATAGGCACACCCAATATGTGCAGGTCAAAGTACTGGAAACCTAATGCTTCAGTAATGGAAGCCACACCCTTGTAGGTTGAAATGTCACCTGTAAACGCTTCAGCCAGTATACCTGAATTTCCTGTTTTGTGTGACCTTAAATTTATATTTTCAACACAATAATGAACTTTGCAGGTGCAACACAAAAGCCTTCTGCCAGATATGTGGCAAAAACAGATAAAAAACATTGAGGTTGTTAATGAAAAGCAATTAGTTGGATCAGCAATATTATCTGCTATGAAATTTCTGAACAACTTTTATTAAGAATCTCAATTGTCAATTTGGCTTTCCGATTAGGCATTTCTTTTCTGTCATTTTTTCTGTATTTTGCTTTGCTTTATATTATATATTCTGTTTAATTCCATAGCCAGGCTTTTCAATGTAGTACCTTTGAGTTGCACAGTGCAGGCCAGGTACATTACTCCTGTTTTCATCAACAGAACTTCATAAACCATCAACTGGAAGAACTATTGTATGGGACTCCACCATCTCTGATAGCCCATCATGAAATTCCCCAGCATGTTTTCCAGTGGCTCAGTGATTTGGAAATTGGACACTTAGACAAAAAATGAAACTTGTGCAATGCAGTACTTAAAAAAAAAGCACTAGGGATAGAGTACAAGTACACTAAGCACATTGGTCAAATCAGAACAGGAAAATGCTCATAAAAAGATAATCACCTTAAGTGGTCCCTTGGGATTGAGGATGACCTCACCCACTCTGGTGCTGTGGGTACTGAAGTAACTGATGAGGCCAATGTGTGACTTGCAAACTTTGTTACAGGTTGGGTAGCAGATGCCTAATGACACAAGTGGGTGGGTAGTTTATGAGAAGGTGCACTGCTTCTGCGGTACACACTGGGCTTCAGAGTGCTCCCAACACGTGGGCTCAAGGTTCTTAGTGCCATGGTTGGCGCAGACATCCATACTCAGTCTGGAAAAAAAAAACAAATTAGGGATGGAACCGACCAGGAGAAGCAGTTGCACCATATGAAACATTTACAAGGGGAACAGGATTAGCAAAGCTGGAAAGACTTAACAATCACAAAAAAAAAGGAAATGTCAAGATGACTGGTGAAGAATGACAGTAATTAACAGCAGTTTTAAAATGTCAGCAGTTTTAGGCTGCATGAAATGTTATCACAAATTTGAGTGCATTTTAAAATCAGAAGAATGGTATAACAAAGTGGAAGAGTTGCATTTATACAGCTGTTAACATGGTCTAAGGACATCCAAAAGTGCATTCTGAAATGAAATATTTTTGAAGTGTAGTCACTGTTGTAATGCACATTACGGTCCCACAACCAGTAAGATGATAAATCACCAGGTAATGGCCTGAAATTCTCTCTCACAGTGCAATATTTTGTGAAGGAATTGATGTCAGGTTGGTTCCCACTCCTCAGTGTGTATGGCAATGCCTATACATGAGGGAGTCCTGATTTGTGTCTGGTGTCAACACAAGGTTAGGCCATTCCTGTCAAATTCCAAACTGAACATGCAGGATATGCACATGAACAATGTATGTGAAGCCTCGTTTAGCAAAACTTAAAGGGGACCTTCCTTAGAAAGAGCAGTCTCGTCCATGATCCCAGCTATTGGCAGATCTAGCACTTACTCTTCAGCCCCCTCCTCTACTTGCCTTCAGGATCCCACTAACAGACTTATTACAACACTGACATTGTCAAACCATCAGTCAATCAAAATCCCAACTTCTCCTGTCCTATTGTGTTTCCTGCCACTGCCACCAAGGTCCTGATCTGATCCTCGAGGTCCCAAACCATCCCTTATAATTAAATTCCATCCTCTCTCCCACAATGGAAGAGTTAGCAGAGAATGGGCTCTTGTGTGGGTTTAGTAGTGCAAGGACACTATGCCAGAGGTCCCTTGTGCAATAGAACATAATATGCATTGGCCTGCCGCATCTCACTGCTCTGGTGTGCTTTTCCTGTCACAAACTACTTCTGGGAGCATCTGTTTTGGTGATGTTGACTGAGTGGTAAATACAGCCAGAACAGCAGATAAAATATCCTGCTCTTCTTGGAATAGTGTCTTGGGAGGATTAATGTTAACCTCAATGGGCAAACTTAAGTTTAAAATTTAACCCAAAAGAGGGCACCTCCAACAATGCAGCACCTCACTAATTTCTGTAACAAGCCACCAGCCTAGAGTTCTCCATTCTGGTCTCGAGTTTGAACTTACAACTTGCTGACTTGCGGGCACTGTTATGTCTGGTACTCTTGAGTGAAGCCAAAATCCTGAATTTCTACACTGCTGATCACTGCTGACATGACAATGTATTCTGTCTTTAGGCTCTGAATAGAGGCCAGTGGAGAAGCTCACGCTTCCACAGGTTGCCTAGCACTTGGAACAAGTGTAACAGTTACAGAGAAAGTGCAGTGCAGGTAGACAATAAGGTGGAAGGTCATAACAAGGTAGATTGTGAAGTCAAGAGTCCACCTTATCATACTAGGGAACTGTTCAATAGTTTTATAACAGTGGGATAGAAGCTGTCCTTGAGCCTGGTGGTATGTGCTTTCAGGCTTTTTATCTTCTGACTGATGGGAGAGGGGAAAGAGAGAGATGTCCTGGGTGGTTGGGGTCTTTGATTATGCTGCCTGTGCAGCACCACCAAAGTACAGAGCGTGATGGACTAATGGAGTTTTACTGTATCATGAACACTGCCTCTAGTTAGAATGTTACTTCTTTTAATGGACTCGATGAATGAATGAATGTTGTTACATTGTTATTCTTTGTTATGAATTCTGTCTCTGGTTACAATGTTATTCTGTCATTATGTCAACTGTTTCTATCTTTGTCCTTATCATACACTTCTTCTCAGTTGTCCCTCTTTCAATTACAAATGCCATTGCCTCAAAATTATAGAGCATCTTAAGGGATTTGTTAGGTAGGACTGCTTTAGTTGTTGGTTTTCCATTGAAAGCTTTGCTTGAATGCAGAGAGAGGGACCTTGAGTGCAAGTGAATCAAAAATGCATCCGTAGTGTTATGTTCGTATCTGTGTGTGTGTGTGTGTGTGTGTGTGTGCATGTGTGTGCGCACATATATACACCTCTATGAAAAGCTATTGAGATAGTATGAATCACTGCATGTATCACTTCGCATATCAACATCTTTGATTAGCAAAACAGACCAGGTATAGACCAGATAAAGCACAGTAGGCTGTAGTGAGAGACTTACTGACCTGTATAGAGCCTGTACATACTATAAGTAGAAAGGCTGTATTGTATACCTTCGATAAAATGCATTGCAGTTACTTGCCTAGGCTACTCACCAGCACCTCCCAAATCAAAGGTAGGCAGCTCTTACACACTCTCTACTTCCTTGCCCTTGTCTGCCATCCAGACATACTATGATGGTCTGTCCTACCATCCAGCAGTGCGGGGGCCACCAGTGGTGGTCTCTCTGTGGGTGTCCTCCCTGTTTACATCGGGGACCCGGAGTGGAGAGTGTTGCACAGAGCACTGCCGTGCGTGCAAGCCTTTGAGCTGGCTCATGGACTCCCAGGCCACCTGCCACTTCTGGAGGAGTCCATGTTCCATGTACACACGGAGGGTAAGAGGTTGCAGCCCTGTTTATGTATTTGAAAGGGTTGCTACTCAAGTTCTGGATTCACTTCAGCCCCGCTCTCCTGATCTTTGGGCAGCCAGTTGCAGAGGGGATTGAGTTGTTCGGGAGTTCTTCTCGTCGGTCTGCTCCTGGGCCTGGCCAAGGTGGCCATTCACAGGTCCAGGCAGTGGGTCATTGGGAGTTCTGCTCGAGCTGACTGCCTGCCCCCTTCTGAGGATACATCTGTGCCCGGGCATTCCTGGAGAGAGAGCACATGGTGTCCACTGGCTGCTTGGAGATTTTCTAGGACTTGGGCACAACAGGCGCTGTAGTGCATCCTGGACAGGGCTGATCGTGCCTTGATGTTTTAATACCATGCATATTTGTAAAGGATGAATTAAGAATATGTAAATATTGTAAATATGTAAATAAATGTCTTTTTTGAGGTCTAAGTCTTGGAGTTTCCTCCCCAACATCACTAGAAGGATTGGAGAGTTGAAGTCGGCAGCTCACCACCACCTTCTCAGATGCTGGCCTTGCCACAATGTCCAGATGCCAAAAATTAAATTTAAAAAATGCAATGTTTAACTTCAACAGTGACTGGTCAAGTTCCTGCATTACTAAAAAAATTTGCACCTACTGGCAGTGGCAATGACGATATAAACTATACGTAATGAAGCTTTGGTAAGGTTCACTGTTCTTCGCAATAACGTAATTGTGGACTGGGATCAGGAGCAGACCTGAGGGCAACTCCCACACACGTTCCGCAGGGGGAACGTCTATTCATACTGGTGACAGTGCTGTGTGGACCAGCATAACATGTAGGAAAAGCATGAGAGATAGAAGGACACAAATGGACCTTAAACAGTGTGCAGAAGTGGGGTGCAACCAGCATCATTAAACAAGCAGTGAAGTAAGTACCACTGGGCTGGAAGGGAGATGATTGTTATTTATATTTTGTTTAGAAATCACAGGCAAAATGACAGTGATGGTGTCAAATATCTATGTCAGAAGTCTAAGTCTCATCACAGTATTGTGATTTTCATGGAGAACACTGATGTTCTTTCAGGCTAATAATATTATTGAAGTGGAGAGAACAACAGACAACGTTCAGCTTTGGAATCAAGGTGTCCGACAAAATAAGAAAGCATATTACTTAATGAGAAGGGTCCAGATGCACATCATATGCCTTCTAATCTACAGCCCGCAGAAAGTTTGAGATGTCCCATACACAGATATCGTACCAAGATTCAAGGACCACTTCAGTCCAATTGCTAGAGATTGCTGACTGCTAAAAATTCTGGGCAAATTCTGGGCAAGGAAGCAGAGGGCAAGTGGAAGGTGGGTCACTTTCACTAAATCTTCCAAACAATGCAACTTTATAAATTCTTAGGGTCCCCTGAGATTGTTTAACCTGAGGCTTACAAGGCGAGAGATCAAGGCCATCATTAGAAATATGAGATCTCCCCTTCAAAGCTGCACAGAGGGCCATTGATCATGGATCTGTGGACAGGAACACCAAGGAGACTCACCCAACAACAGGTCCGCAGCAAACAGTGGCTGGCAGTGCAGACAATTCTGTTGAAGCAGTCCAAGCAGTGTACGAGCTCAGAAGGTACCAGGGTCTGCCACAGGCACCATGGGGAATATCACCCTAATGCCAGTTCCTTTGCCAGAAGGACATATATCCTTTGCCCGCTTGTTAAAAAATGAGAAATGTCAGATAGAAGTAACCACAAGCAAAGAAACTAGATGTGTGCAATCTGCAGAGCAAAGATACAAACTAACCTTCTGCAGAATGTAGAAATGGAGTAAAACTAGCATTTAGAAGCGTAACATACAGACTAGCACCAAAGAACAATTTGGGATTTTGAAGTGAAGTTGAAGGTTAACAACTAATCTCTGAGGAAGTTGGTAGATGCTACAATTGATGTGGCATATGTCAGAATCTCTATAACCAATACCTCAGACACATACTTTACTGTTACACATTGCACATTTATGGGAAAGGTGCAGAGTTCAGTGAAGCCACAGAAGATAAAAAGTATCCATCACAACCACTCAGGGCTTGCATGGTGAGCTGGTAACTCCGAAACTTCTTTCCAAACCAGATCTATGCCCAATTGACAAAGGAAGCCAGCACTTTCGACAGTAAATATGCATAGGGATAGGTTCTTCGATGCAAAAACTACCTTCTGGAGTCAAGTTGGCTCCCAAGCTATTTAAGGCCATAATGGATTAGACTTTACAGGAGATTGATACCTTTGCAATCAATGCAAGGTTCTAATTATGACTGCCATGGAGCAGAAAATCCTTGCGTTTTTGGAACACATCCTGCATACGTTCAACCAGCAAATGTATCTTTGTCCAAAAACAAGTGTACATCCAGTCAAAGCTTAGATCCAGGTAAATATTTCAGAATTATGTTCCTTTTTAGCATAGGTTCTATTTATTAGTACTATGAAAAGCTCTTACCTGATTTGGCCATGGCACTGAAATCCCTTATCATCTCCTGAACATGGATCAGCATAATGACTTTGAGGTCTGCAGGAAGTGCTCAGCACTGACTCAAGACCTGCCACTAACAGCTTCAGTGGAACGCTCAAGTTGGCATGCAAAGTCTCAAGTTATGGAATGAGTACAATAACCAGCATATAATGGACAACAGGGCAGAAAGATGCACAGTCAATACCTCATGAATTCAAAATATGAATGCAAAAGATTGTGGCCCAATTGAACAAGATTCTCTGCCAATAATCTTTAAGGCCAAGAATTCCATCAATTCTGTCACATGTCACAGGCTACATTTGGTCACTGCAGGGCCAAAACCAATCAATGGCTGCTTCCAAGATGCAGAGTTAGGTAAGTTTATTATCCAAATTGACCACTATGAATATAGGTCCTCTTGCTCATCATCTTATCAACAGGAGTTAAATGGAGCCTCTCAAACGAGCTGAGAATACTTAAAACCCAGGCAATTAGTGGCTCGACAAACTACATTGAATCCCAAATTAGCAACATTGTGGCAGATACATGGATCAAACACAGTCTCAGAAAGCACTGTATTTCATGTTTACCTCATTGACAAAGACTTCCCATTATATAAAGGAAGACCCATGACTCAAGCAACTTATGTGGCTAGGCAAGTGGTCATTGCACTCATTGTTAATTACAGCAATTTTTCCACAGGGAATTTCAACTTCCAATGAATCAAAAATCAAACAACACAGAAACAGGCCCTTCAGCCCACTGAATCCATGCCGACCATCAACCACCCATTTATAATAATTCTACATTAATCCCATTTTTTATTCTCCCGGCATTTTCGTCAATTAGCCCCAGATCCTAAACTCATCCACACTAGGGGCAACTTACTGTGGCCAATTAACCTACCGACCCACAAGTTTTTGATGAAGGAAACTAAAGCACCTGGAGGAAACCCACACATTCATAGGGAGAACATAAAAATTCCACACAGCACCCCAGATCAAGATTTAAGACTACTAGTGTGCCATTGTGCTGCCCTGTGTTTGATTGTTAAACACGGGGCCATTGAATCAAGATTCCTACAAACATAGAACAACAGAACAATACAGCACAATACAGGCACTTCGGCCCACCATGTTGTGCCGACCTTCAAACCACTCCTAAGACTATCTAACCCCTTCCTCCACATATCCCTCTACCTTAAATTCCTCCATATGCTTATCTAACAATCTCTTGAACTTGACCAATGTATCAGCCTCCACCACCACCCAAGGCAGAGCATTCCATGCACCAACCACTCTCTGGGTGAAAAACCTCCCTCTGATGTCTCCCTTGAACTTCCCACCCATTACCTTAAAGCCATGTCCCCTTGTATTGAGCATTGTGCCCTGGAAAGAGGCGCTGGCTGTCCACTCTATCTATTCCTCTTAATATTTTGTATACCTCTATCATGTCTCCCCTCATCCTCCTTCTCTCCAATGAGTAAGCCCTAGCTCCCTTAGTCTCTCCTCATAATCCATACTCTCTAATCCAGGCAGCATCCTGGTAAATCTCCTCTGCACCCTTTCCAACGCTTCCATCCTTCCTATAATGAGGCGACCAGAACTGGACACAGTACTCTAAGTGTGGTCCAACTAGAGTTTTGTAAACCTGCATCATTACTTAGCGGCTCTTAAACTCGATCCCACGACTTATGAAACTAACATCCCATAAGCTTTCTTAACTACCCTATCCACCTGTGTGGCAACGTTTCCTGATCTGTGGATATGAACCCCCAGATCCCTCTGCTCCTCTACACTGCCCAGAATCTTGCCACTTACCTGTATCCACCTTCGAGTTTGTCCTTCCAAAGTGTACCACCTCACACTTCTCCAGATTGAACTCCATCTGCCACTTGTCAGCCCAGCTCTGCATCCTATCAATATCCCTCTGTAAGCTTCGACAACCCTCCACACCATCCGCAACACCACAATCTTTGTGTCAGCTGCAAACTTGCTAACCCACCATTCCACCCCCTCATCTAAGTCATTAATAAATATCACAAAATGTAGAGGTCCAGAACCGATCCTGTGGGACACCACTAGTCACAGCCCTCCAATCTGAATGCACTCCCTCCACCACAACCCTACAGGCAAGCTAATTCTGAATCCACATGGCCAAGCCTCCCTGGATCCCTTGGCCTCTGACCTTCTGAAGAAGCCTACCACGCGGAACCTTGTCAAACGCCTTACTAAAATCCATGTAGACCACATCTACTGCACTACCCTCATCAATCTTCCTGGTCACCTCCTCAAAGAATCCTATCAGGCTAGTGAGGCAAGATCTTCCTTCACAAATCCATGCTGGCTGTCCCTAATCAGTCCATGATTCTCTAAATGCTCATAGATCCTATCTCTTAGAATCCTTTCCAACAGCTTGCCCACCACAGACGTAAGGCTCACTGGTCTGTAATTCCCTGGACTATCCGTACTACCTTTTTGAGTAAGGGGACAACATTCACCACCCTCTAATCCTCCGGTACCATCCCTGTGGACAACGAGGACTCAAAGATCCTAGTCAACAGTTCAGCAATCTCCTCCCTAGCCTCAGGAAGCAGCCTGGGGAATATTCCTTCAGGCCCTGGGGACTTATCTGTCCTAATATTTTCTAACAGCTCCAACACATCCTCTCTCTTGATATCTACATACTCTAGAACATTACCCTTACCAACACTGTCCTCAGTGTCATCAAGACCCCTCCTTGGTGAATACTGAAGAGAAGTATTCATTGAGAACCTCACCCACTTCTACAGCTTCCAGGCACAACTTCCCACCTTTGTCTTTCGGACCTACCTTTACTCTAGCCATCCTTCTGCTCTTCACATACGAGTAAAAAGCCTTGGGATTCTCCTTAACCCTACTCACCAAAGCCTTTTCATATCCCCTTCTCAAGTTCCCTCCTTGCTACTCTATATTCCTCACGAGCCCTGTCTGATCCTTGCTGCTTACACCTTATGTATGCTGCCTTCTTCTTCCTAACTAGTTGTTCCACCTCTCTTGTCACCATGGTTCCTTCACCCTGCCATTCCTTCTCTGCCTCACCGGGACAAATTTATCCCTAACATCCTGCAAGAGATCCCTCAATATCGACCACATCTCTATAGTATATTTCCTTCAAAATGTCATCCCAATTTACACTCTCAAGCTCTCTCCTTATAGCCTCATAATTCACCTTTCCCGAATTAAATACCTTCTCGTCCTCTTTGCTCCTATCCTTGTCCATGACAATTCTAAACGTTATGGAGCAGTGGTTGTTGTCTCCCAAATGCTCACCCACTGAGAAATCTGTCACCTGACCCGGTTCATTACTTAAAACTAGATCTAATATGGCATTTCCTCTAGTTGGCCTGTCAAAATACTGTGACAGGAATCCATCCTGGACACACTTAACAAACTCCACCCATTTAAACCTTTGGCACTAAGCAGGTGCCAATCAATATTTGGGAAGTTGACGTCTCCCACTATAATAACCCTGTTATTTTTGCATCTTTCTAAAATCTGCCTCCCAATCTGCTCCTCAGTATCCCTACTGCTACCGGGGGTCCTATAGAATACTCCCAGTAGAGTAACTGCTCCTTTCTTGCTCCTAACTTCCACCCATATTGACTCCAGAGAGGATCCTTCTACATTATCCCCTTTCTGCAGCTGTAATAGTGTCCCTGACCAGTATCGCCGCCCTTCCCTATCCCTTTTAAAACACTGAAAACCAGGAACATAAAGCAAAAACATAAAGCAAAACAAATCACTTTGAACTTTACTCTGGTCACATCGAGACTGTGACCATGGTCGTACATAGACCAGGAATTGGAAGAATCTGCAGATGGCTGTCCAAAACCTCAATGACACCAATCCAGTTCTGGAAATGACCAAACAAACTATTTCAGGGGTTATATATCAATAATTGCTAAAAACAAAATCAGGGAAATTTAGTCTGGTTTGATGTACTCCAAATGGTTGGAAGTATAATCTGTAGAAACTGCTTAGTGATTCAAGATAACTACAGACAATCTGCAATTGTCACCCATGGCGTACTAGAAACCCGGTTTCCTAGATCACTTGATATACTCTTATCCCACTGCATTAACCGGTGTCAAATCGAACAGGCTGAAAGACAGATGACAGGACTTAAAACCTGAGTGATTGATAGCTCAACAAGCTCTAGGCTGGAAGCTAAATTAGTGACCATTATACTCAAATATGGAACAATTTCACAATAGGTGAGCTCTTGATGCACAGGAGACTTCAAACTTGATGTAGTTTAGTTTTTCCCAATTTAGAAGAGAGATTTGTAAAGAAATGATTGTATATGAATTGGGGTGTTGCCTAAAACCAAGGCAGACCAACGTGTTTTGAATACTATTGCAAACAACCCAGGAAAGGTAGGGCAGAAGGTAAAGAGTTAGAAGTCATGAGAATGCTCAGACCACATCACAAGCAACATTACCAAGAATGGGAAGTTGACAGAGTTGTTAGAAGGTTTGGCACTAGAAGTCTCATTGTGAAATTCATAGACTGTGAAAGGAATGTACACATGGATCATTTAATAGCAGCAAGGATACACCAGAATTAGAGAATGAATGTGACATGAGTTATGCAGAACCTGATATAGATGACAAGTAAGAGGTTGACCCAGTGTGGAAGCAGCAAATGGAATCAGGAAGATGTGTTGTGTGTACAGTTGGAGGTCCCAGCAACTCTCCAGGAGTCAGTACCTTGAAGAAGATATGAGACTGTGGAAACCAGTCTAGATTAGTGTAATCTGTAAATTTACCTTGAAATTGCATTGTAAATAACGGGTCTATTTCAACCTTTTCCTTCTTTAAAAAGGTAGCCACAGTTGTATGTGTATATCCTTTTTAAGAATAGAATGAGATAATATAACAACACTAGCAGTATTCAATATACCACAGTCTTTGACTAGCAGGCAGACAGCATACAGACCAGGTAAAGAACAGCAAAGTCTAATGAGATTTACTGACTGTATGTAGCCTGCATGTAAATAACAGCAAGTGATAAACAGCAACAATGCCTGGTCAAGTCTCTATATTACTAGAAAGAAGTTTGCACTTCTACGAGTAATGAATATTAAACATCCTGAACTCCTTTCAGTCACATGCCTGATTAGGTTCATGGATGAGGGCGGCATGCTGGCATCAAGGACAGCAGGTACAGTTGCTGCCTCACAGCTCCAGTCACCTGGTTCAATCCTGACCTGCGGTGCTGTCCGTTCTCCTTGTGACTGTGTGCATTTCCCCTGGGTGCTCTGGTTTCCCCCCACATCCCAAAGGCATGCGGGTTGGTAAGTTAATTGGCTGCTGTGAATTGGCCCCTGTGAATTGCCCCCTGTGTAGATGGGGTGCACTTGGAGGGTGGAGTAAAGGGAAATAACTGAAGGAATGGGATTGATGGGTTTGCCCTAAGAGTGGGCATGTACTCGATGGGCTGAATGGCCCCCTTCTTTGTTGTAAGGAAATATGGAAATATGCAGATGACATGAAGGTTGGGGGTGTTGTGGATATAGATAGAATACAGAGTTGGGCTGAGAAGTGGCAGATGCAGTTCAACCCAGATAAGTGTGAAGTGGTTCATTTTGGTAGGTCAAATGTTGGCGGAATATAGTATTAATGGTAGGACCCTAGGCAGTGTGGAGATCAGAGGGATCTTGGGGTCCGAGTCCATAGGACTCTCAAAGCGGCTGCGCTGTTTGACTCTGTGGTTAAGAACGCATATGGTGTATTGTCCTTCATCAATCAGGGAATTGAATTTAGGAGCCTTGAGGTATTGTTGCAGCTATATAGGACCCCGGTCAGACCCCACTTGGAGTTCTGTGGTCAGGTCTGGTCACCTCACTACAGGAAGGATATGGAAGCCATAGAAAGGGTGCAGAGGAGATTTACTAGGATGCTGCCTGGAATGTGGAGCATGTCTTATGAAAGCAGGTTGAGGGAACTCTGGAGAGACGGAGGATGAGGGGGGACCTGATAGAGGTAGATAAGATGATGAGAGGTATTAATCGGGTAGGCAGTCAGAGGCTTTTCCCCAGGGCTGAAATGGTGGCCACAAGAGGACATAGGTTTAAGGTGCTGGGGAGTAGGTAGAGAGGAGATGTCAGGGGTAAGTTCTTTTACTCAGAGAGTGGTGAGTGCATGGAATGGGCTGCTGGCAACGGTGGTGGAGGCGGATACAATAGGGTCTTTCGAGACCTGTTAGATAGGTACATGGAACTGAGTAAAATAGAGGGCTATGGGTAAGCCTATAATTTCTAGGGTAGGGACATGTTCGGCACAGCTTTGTGGGCCGAAGGGCCTGAATTGTGCTTAGTTTTTCTATGTTCTATGTTCTATGAATATGAGACTGGTATCAAGGTAATTGACGAGCAATCCATTATGGGGCTGAGAGGGGTGGTCGGGCACTGTCTTCGGATGCCATTGAACAAAAGTTCTGCTCCCTGAATGGGTGAACCTGTGGCTGGGAACCTGTCTCAGCTAGCTCCCATTACTGAACTCCGCACCCCAACTGCTCCATAGACTCCCTGATCGCCCTTCAGCTTTGGTCCTGGTCCCCCTGACTGATGACTGATTTTGCATTGACCCCTGATTGACTACTAATTCTGGCCTGACCCCGATCATCCTGCTGGCTCTACCTGGCTTCCAACACTGGCCCTGACATCCGGATTCTCTGACAATAATAGGAGTAGGAATTGGCCGTTTGATTTCAGTTAACCCCATATCTCATAATCCATGATTTCATTATATTTTTGGATCTTATCGATCTTTGTTTTGTATCTCCTCTATGACTGAGCCTCCACAGCTTCTTGGGTAGAGGATTCTGGTGCAGCAATTTCTTATCAACTCTGATCTGCATGGCTGACTCCTTATTTTGATTCTGTGACCCTTGGGTCTAGGCACCTCTGCCAGGGGAAACATCATCCCTGCAGCTGCCTGTCCAGTCCCATGAGAATTTCGTATGTTTCAATAAGATCTCTCTCATTCTTCTAACCTCGAGAGAGTGCAGGGCCCTTCTGCAAGATCTTTCCTCATGGACAAACCCCACCATCCCATTAATCGAGTGAAGCTTCTATCAAACGTAAATACTTCCTTAGGTAGGAACACCAGATATATACACAATGGTCCTGATGTTGTTTCATCACCATGCATTTTCAGTAAGATATCTTTATTCTCATACTCAAATCCTCTTACAATGAAGGTAATATATAATGTACCTGACAAATTGCTTGCTTCACCTGCATGTTAATTTTCATTGATTCAACTACAAGGTCATCCCTCTGAACAATAGCTTTTCATTCTCTTCATTTAAAAATTACTTTACTTGTTTACTTTTTCTATCAAGCGCGATGACCTGATATATTTTGATATGACATTCCATCTGTCATGGCCTTGCCTATTAGCCTATCTATATTTCCCTAACTGTGTAGAAGCCTTGAAGTCACAGCAAAGCCTTCAGCAGCTGTCACACACTCCTGGCACACTTCTGAAACATTTCTGACATCCAGAAATCACTGAACCTTTGCATGATTACAGCATCAACCATAAGCAACCTAAAAGCAGTTGGTGCTCCTCTGAAATAATGTGGGTGGGGATCTGTGCTGCTGCTGAAGGTGTGTTTGGCTGTGCCTGGTGAAATATAATGTTAGCTCCAAAATGACTGTGTTGAAACACAAAGAACTGCACATTTACTGAGATCACAACCTATGTTGCCAATGTGTACATTTCCAGCAGGCGTTAGATGCACACACATCAACATCCTCACAATATTAATTTGTGTCAAAAATACATGGATATGCATTGACTGCCATTTCAGAATTGATTCAGTACCTGCATGGTATGAAATAAAGTTTCATTCTCTGTCTGTTTGCTATGTTCTGCTTTATATTTTGAATATTCTCTCTGTTTACAAAGTATCAGTTCAAATTTCTGAAAACTAAACTGAAGGGACTGGTGATGAAACAATTCTGTTACATCAAATCCAGAAGAATATCTCTTTTTCACAAACCAAGACAATAAAAAACCTATAAAGTTACATATTATGTATCACATGGAATAGAATAATGGAGGATGATGCAGGATGTGTAACAGGGTGGTAATTCACAGAACTGATAATGATGTCATGATTAATGAAGATCAACAAATACTCAAAACCTAATCCCAATGTTCAACCCCACTGCAGTTCAACACAACAGCAGGATATGGAATCAGTTTCCAACCACGAGCACTGAAAGGTTGTGTTCTCCACAAATATCACATTCCTCTGGGTTCTGACTGCAAAGACAGGTACCTCTGAGATGACTTTCCTTTCCTTTGCCGTGGCTTCTCCTCTACCACAATTGACAGAGGCCTCAACCGCATCATCCCTGTTTCCCACATCTCTGTTCTTGCCCCCTCTCCTCCTGGCCAGAACAAGGATGCACTCCTGATCCTCACTAACCCAACCACCTACCATATCGAACAGAATTCTGCAATTTCTGACATCTTTGATGAGGTTCAACTACCAGACATATTTTCCCTTTTCCTCTCCTTTCAGTATTCCTCTTTGTGACTCTCTGGTCTGCTCTTCCAGCTCCACCAACAACTCCCTTTTGGATAGCACTTGCCATACACCTGCCCTTTTACCTTATCCCTCCCACCATCCTGCATACCCCATCCCACCCCATTTTGTAACTTAAACCAACCTGTTTACTTTATTTCCCATTTCTGATGGAATGTATTTTGACCTGAAGCATTAACTCTGTTTCTCTTTCCACAGTGGTGCACCTTGTAGAGCAACTGCCTAAAAGTGCTGGAGATCTGGGTTCAATTGTAACCCTTGGGTGCTGAGGTAAATGTAGATTAGTGTAAATGGCTGGTTGATGGTCAGTTTGGAGTCAGTGGGCCGAAGGGCCTGTTTTCATACTGCATCCTTCTATAAGATGCTGCCTGACCTGCAGAATTTCAAGCATCTACTGGAATTTCTTTCATTTTTGCTTGTTTCTTTCCCCCTCATCACCCTGCTTTTCCATTTTGAACACTTTCCAACATGTGTCATGCACTGAAGCTATTTTCTGCAGTGCCCTTCTTTGAGTCATGCATTTATCCCTCTGACTTGCTCAAAGCTATGCTGGTTTGAATATGACTTAGGTAATGATATTGAGATATTAACTCTTGAGATTCTGTTTTAATTGGTTTCCAGCTCTTCAAACTCTCTCAGCAGAACCTTTTTCCTAGTCCTACCAATGCTATTGATTCCTCTGTTGAAGATGACAAATGGATCCTTTTTAACCCACTCCCAATTTTTTCTTCAGCCCTGTAGTGATATTCTTAATGGTGGTGTTCGACAAGCAACATAATCCTTGGGATTGTATCTCTCCTCTGATTATGCTGCTCCCCAACACCAGCATGTTCCTTTTCGCTCCCTCTACTTGAATATTCTGTATTCAGATTGCATATCCTTTCCGGTTTTTGTTCATACCCATGCAGGCAGCAAGTACCTCATTGTTGTTTTTGTCAGAACCTGGGCATTGCTGGGAAGGTCAACATTTACGGCCCATTTCTGTCTACCCTTGAGAAGGTGATGGTGAGCAGTCTTCCGTCCTCTGCTGAAGGCACTCCCATGGTGCTGTTGGGGTTGCAGTTCCAGGATTTAGACTTAGCAACAATGAAGGAGCATTGATATATATCCAGGTCAGGTTGCAAATTTGCAAGTTGGAGAGGAACTTGCAGGGTTGGTGTTTGCATATGTCTGCTGCTCTTGTTCTTGGTGGCCGAGGTCGCTGGTTTGGCAGGTGCTTTAGGATTAGCCTAGGTGATTTAGTATAGTTCATTTTGTAGATGGTATAGACTGTAGCCACTGTGTGTAGGTGGCGGAGACATGAATGTTAATGGTGGTTGTTGGAGTGCCAACCACGTGAGCTGCTTTATTGGACTAGTCAAAGGCTGAGGTTCATGCACTGTTATCCTGTGACCTGAGGAGATTCTGTGGCCACTAAAGAGATGGCAGGATGGTTTGTTGCCTCCCAGGTGCCAGGGTCAGGGATGTTTCAGAGTGGCTGAATATTCTCAAGGGGGAAGGTGAGCAGCCAGAGGTTGTGCTGCATGTTGGTACCAACGACAGAGGTAGAAAGAAGGATGAGGTCCTTCACAGTGAATACAGGGAGTTAGGAGAGAACCTAAGAAGCAGGACCTCAAGGGCAGTGATCTCTGGATACCAGTGCCATGTGCTAGTGAGGATAGAAGTAGAAAGATAGCTCGGATGAATGTATGCTGAGGAGCTGGTGCAGCAGGCAGGGATTTAAGTTCTGGAATGGATATTGAATATTTCTGGATTTCCATGTTTTAAAAGGGATAGGGAGGGGGGCGGGGAGAAGAGGAGGGGTGGTGTTACTGGTCAGGGATACTATCACAGCTGCAGAAAGGGTGGATAATGTAGCAGGATCCTCTCTAGGGTCAGTATGGGTGGAAGTTAGGAAAAAGAAAGGAGCTGTTACTCTACTGGGAGTATTCTATAGGCCCCCCAGTAGCAGCAGGGATACTGAGGAGCAGATTGGGAGGCAGATTCTGGAAAGGTGTAAGAATAACAGGGTTGTTATCATGGGAGACTTCAACTTCCCAATATTGATTGGCACCTGCTTAGTGCCAAAGGTTTAGACGGGGCAGAGTTTGTTAAGTGTGTCCATGATGGATTCCTGTCACAGTATGTTGACAGGCCGACTGGAGGGAATGTCATATTAGATCTAGTATTAGGTAATGAACCAGGTCAGGTGACAGATTTCTCAGTGGGTGAGCATTTGTGGGACAGTGACCAGCGCTCCCTAACCTTTAGCATTGTCATGGACAAGGATAGGAGCAAAGAGGACAGGAAGATATTTAATTGGGGAAAGGCGAATTATGAGGCTATGAGGAGAACTTGAGAGTGTAAATTGGGATGACATTTTTGAAGGGAAATGTACTAGGGAGATGTGGTCAATGTTGAGGGATCTCTTGCAGGATGTTAGGGATAAATTTGTCCCGGTGAGGCAGAGAAAGAATGGCAGGGTGAAGGAACCATGGTGACAAGAGAGGAGAACAACTAGTTAGGGAGAAGAAGGCAGCACACATAAGGTGTAAGCAGCAAGGATCAGATAGGGCTCATGAGGAATATAGAGTAGCAAGGAAGGAACTTAAGAAGCGGCTGAGGAGAGCAAGAGGGGACACGAAAAGGCTTTGGTGAGTAGGGTTAAGGAGAATCCCAAGCTTTTATCACATATGTGAAGAGCAGAAGGATGACGAGAGTAAAGGTAGGACCGATTAGAGACAAAGGTGGGAAGCTGTGCCTGGAAGCTGTAGAAGTGGGTGAGGTTCTCAATGAATACAACTCTTCAGTATTCACCAAAGAGAGGGCCTTGATGATGCTGAGGACAGTGTTGGTAAGGAGAATGTTTTAGAGCATGTAGATATGTAGATAGGGGTGGCACGGTAGTGTAGCGGTTAGCGTGACGCGATTACAGTGCCAGCGATAGGGGTTCGATTCCCGTCGCTGTCTGTAAGGAGTTTGTACGTTCTCCCGTGTCTATGTGGGTTTCCTCCAGGTGCTCCGGTTTCCTCCCACATTCCAAAAAGATGTACTGGTAGGCTAATTTGGGTTTAAAATGGGTGGCGCGGACTTGTTGGGCCGGAAGGGCCTGTTACCACGCTGTAAATAAAATTTAAAAAAAAGATATCAAGAGATGGGATGTGTTGAAGCTGTTAGAAAATATTAGACAGATAAGTCTCCGGGGCCTGAAGGAGTATTTCCCAAGCTGCTCTGCAAGGCGAGGGAGGAGATTGCTGAACTGTTGGCTAGGATCCTTGAGTCCTCGTTGTCCTCGGGAATGGTACCAGAGGATTGGAGGGTGGCAAATGTTGTTCCCTTATTCAAAAAAAGGTAGTAGGGATAGTCCAGGGAAATACAGACCAATGAGCCTTACGTCTGTGGTGGGCAAGCTGTCGGAAAGGATCTAAGAGATAGGATCTATGAGCATTTTGAGAATCATGGACTGATTAGGGACAGCCAGCATGGCTTTGTGAAGGGAAGATCATGTCTCACAAGCATCATAGGGTTCTTTGAGGAGGTCACCAGGACGATTGATGAGGGTAGTGTAGTAGATGTGGTCTACATGGATTTTAGTAAGGCGTTTGACAAGGTTCCACATGGTAGGATTCTTCAGAAGGTAAAGAGGGCATGGGATCCAGGGAGGCTTGGCCGTGTGAATTCAGAATTGGCTTGCCTGTAGAAAGCAGAGGGTTGTGGTAGAGGTGCATTCAGATTGGAGGGCTGTGACTAGCGGTGTCCCACAAGGATCGGTTTGGGACCTCTATGTTTTGTGATATTTATTCATGACTTGGATGAAGGGGTAGAAGGGTGGGTTAGCAAGTTTGCAGATGACACAAAGGTTGGTGGTGTTGCGGAGAGTGTGGAGGACTGTTGAAGCTTGCGGAGGGATATTGATAGGATGCAGAGCTGGGCTGACAAGTGGCAGATGGAGTTCAATCCAGAGAAGTGTGAAGTGGTACACTTTGGAAAGACAAACTCCAAGGTGAATACAAGGTAAATGGCAGGATTCTGGGCAGTGTAGAGGAGCAGAGGGATCTGGGGGTTCATATCCACAGTTCACTGAAAGTTGCTTCACACGTGGATAGGGTAGTTAAGAAAGCTTATGGGATGTTAGCTTTCATAAGTCGTGGGATCTAGTTTAAGAGCCTCGAGGTGATGATGCAGCTTTACAAAACTCTGGTTAGACCACACTTGGAGTACTGTGTCCAGTTCTGGTCACCTCATTATAGGAAGGATGTGGAAGCATTGGAGAGGGTGCAGAGGAGATTTACCAGGATGCTGCCTGGTTTGGAGAGTATGGATTATGAGGAGAGACTAAGGAAGCTGGGGCTTTACTCTTTGGAGAGAAGGAGGATGAGGGGGACATGATAGAGGTATACAAAATTAATATCTATTCCTCTTAATAGATAGAGTGGACAGCCAGCGCCTCTTTCCCAGGGCACCAATGCTCAATACAAGGGGACATGGCTTTAAGGTAATGGGTGGGAAGTTCAAGGGAGATGTCAGAGGGGGGTTTTTCACCCAGAGAGTGGTTGGTGCATAGAATGCGCTGCCTGGGGTGGTGGTGGAGGCAGATACATTGGTGAAGTTCAAGAGATTGTTAGATAAGCATATGGAGGAATTTAAGGTAGAGAGATATGTGGGGGAAGGGGTTAGATAGTCTTAGGTGTGGTTTAAAGGTCGGCACAACATGGTGGGCCGAAGGACCTGTATTGTTCTATGGTTCTATGGCTCTTGGATCATTGGGATCTCTTCTGGTGTAGGGGGTGACCTGTACAAGAGGACGGGTTGCACCTGAACTGGAGGGGGTCCAATATCCTGTCTGAGAGATATGCTGGTGCTACCTGGAAGAGTGGTGGGTGGGTGGGCGGGCCCTGAGCAGTAGACTCACCAATGAGAATCAGGGGATAATACGGTAGTCAATGAGAGCAAATTTGGTCGTCAAGAAAGATAGGACCACAGTAAAGGGAGAGGAAAGACCATTGGTTTAAACTGCATTTATGTCAATGCAAGAGGCTTGACAGGTAAGGTGGATGAACTCAGCGTTTGGATTGTCTCTGGGGACTGGGTTGTCATTGCCATAACAGAAACATGGCTGAGGGAAGGGCAGGACCGGCAGTTCAATGTTCCAGGATACAGATGCTACTGGTGTGACAGAGGTGCAGGTAGGAGAGGAGGGGGAGTTGCTTTCTAGATGAAAGAGGACATAACAATTGTCATTAGAGAGGATATTCTTGGGGGATCATCCAGTGAGGCCATATGGGTAGAAGTTAGAAACAAGAAGATGGTCACTCTGATGCGATTGTATTATAGGCCCCCCAATAGTCAGCAGGAACTGGAGGAGCAGGTATGTAGAGAGTGATTTGTGGAATTTGTGAAATGTGTCCAAGAAAGCTTCCTTTACAAATATATAGAGGAAATGAGGTACAGCAAATGGCAGAAATGTCTGTCAGTGACCACTTTGGGTCGAGTGACTATAATTCTATTAGTTTTAAAATAGTTCTGGAGAAGGATATGGCCGGTTCACAGGTTGAGGTCCTGAACTAGGGCAGAGCAAATTTTGGAGCCATTAGGCGGGAGCTTGCAGTAGTTGATTGAGCGAGATTGTTTGCAGGGAAAGGAGCATCTGCCAAGTGGGAGGCCTTTAAAACTGTGATGTCAAGAGTTTGGGGCCTGCATGTTCCTGTTAGGGTGAAGAGCAAGACTGGCAGGTTACAGGAACCCTGGTTGATGAGAGATATTGAGGCTCTGGTCATGTAAAAGACACTTCACATAAGCAAATGGGAACTACTGAATCTCTTGATGACTACAAGAAGTGTAGGAGTGCACGTAAGAGAGAAGTTAGTAGGGCAAAAAGAGGATATGAGAAGGATCTGGCAGGCAAAGTGAGGCAAAATCCCAAAAGATTCTATAGGTATATTAAGAGTAAAAGGATGGCTAGGGAGAGATAGGTCCCCTTAGAGAGCAGCATGGCCATCTGTGTGTGGAACCAAAGGAAATGGGTGACGTTTTTAATGAAAATTTCTCTTCAGTTTTTACTGTGGAGAAAACAATGGAAACTAAGGAAATGGGAGAAATGAGTGGTGTTGTCTTGGACCACATATGAATTAGCAGGGGAGAGGTATTGGAGGCCTTGAAGTGCATTAAGGTGGATAAATCTCCAGGGCCTGACCTAGTGCATTCTCAGACCCTGTGGGAAGCTAGAGAAAAAATTGCAGAGGTCCTTGCAGAGATTTTTGCTTCATCTCTGGCTACAGATGAGGTTCTGGAGGACTGGAGAGTGACTAATGTGGTACCATTGTTTAAAAAGGGTAGCAAAAACAAGCCAGAAATCTACAGGCCAGTGAGTCTGACATTGGTGATGAGTAAATTGCTAGAGGGGATTCTGAGGGACAGGATCTACCAACATTTGGAGAGACAGGGTCTAATTTGGAACAGTCAGCATGGCTTTGTGCGTGGGAAGTCGTGTCTGGCAAGTCTCTTGGGAATTCTTCTTGGTAGTAACCAAGAGGGTAGATGAGGTGGTGGATGTTGTCTATATGGACTTTAGCAAGGCCATTGACAAGGCAGGCTAGTCTGGAAGGTTAGATTGCATGGGATCCAGGGGGAAATAGCAGATTAGATTCATAATTGGTTCAGTGGTAGGAAGCAGAGGGTGATGATCGAGGGTTGTTTCTTGGTCCAGAGGCCTGTGTCTATTGGTGTGCCATAGGGGTCAGTGCTGGGACCATTGTTGTTTGTAATTTATATAAACGATTTGGATATGAACGTACAAGGCATGGATAGTAAGTTTGCAGATGACACCGAAATAGGTGGTGTTGTAAATAGTTCAAAAGGTTATGAAAAGTTACAGGGGATCTTGATCAGCTTGGAATGTGAGTGAGGGTTGGTAAATGGCTTTCAATCCAGATAATGTGAAGTATTGCATTTTGGGAGATCAAACCAGGGTAGGACTTATGCAGTGAATGGTAGGGCCCTGGGAGTATTATGGAACAGAGGAACCTAAGAGTGCAAGTGCATAGTTCGCTAAAAGCGGCATCACAGGTAGATTGGGTAGTGAAGAAGGCGTTTTGATACACTGGTCTTCATCAGCCAGGGCACTGAGTATAGGAATTGGGAAGTTATGTTGCAGGTATGTAAGATGTTGGTGAGGCTGCGCTTGGAGTATTGTGTACAGTTTTGTTTGCCCTGTTATGGGAAAGATGTTATTAAACGAGAAAGAATGCAAAAAACATTTACCAGGATGTTGTCCTCTGCAAGCCACCCAGTTCAAAGACAATGAAGGATGGACAATAAATGTTAGCCTTTACTGCGATGTTCATATCTCATGAATGAATTATTTAAAAATAAACTTGCAATGCATTTTTTCTGGATAGGGTGATTTTTCTACATGAAGCTCTGTCATTTTTTTTGAGAATCCTTTTATTATTTATCCAGTTTCCCCTCCCCTTTAGTAACTGCCACTATTTTGTGAAAGCAGATGCAAAGTATTCATTAATTCCCAATCAAGATGCTGCCCTCCACCAGAGGAATCCCCTTTTACCTGACTCCATCTTTCCTTTGATCATTTTTTTCTCAAGATAGGTTTATAAAATACTTCAACAATTTCTTTAGTTTCCCATTAATCCTTCCTTATGTACCTTTTTACTTCTAATTTTGCCTCCAATTTTTATTGCAATTTCTATATTTTGATTGTTTATTATAGAGCCACAGAGCACAGAAACAGACCCTTCAGCCCACCATGTCCATGCTGACTATCAAGTACCCATCTATACTAATCCCATTTCCCAGCACTTGGTCCATGGTCTACTATGCCTTGGCGATTCAAGTACTTGTCCAGATGCTTTTTACATGTGTGAGAGTATTCTCTGGAGCGGCAGAGGCTGAGGGGAGACCTGATAGAAGTCTATAAGATTATGAGAGGCATAGGCAGAGTAGACAGCCGGTAGCTTTTCCCAGGGTCGAAATGTCTAATACTAGAGGGCATGCATTTAAGGTGAGAGGGGGTCAGTCCAAAAGAGATGTGCGGGGCAAGTGTTTTTACACCGAGGGTAGTGGGTGCCTGGAATGCATTGCCAGGGGTGGTAGTGGAGGCAAATACGATAGAGGCATTTAAGAGGCTCTTAGATAGGCACATGAATATGCAGAGGATGGAGGGATATGGACATTGTGTAGGCAGAAGGGATTAGTTTAATTAGGCTTTTAATTACTAGTTTAATCAGTTCAGCACAACAATGTGGGCCAAAGGGCCTGTTCTGTTCTGTGATTCATGTTTTTATGTTCTATTTGCCTCCACTGCCTCCTCAGGCAGTGCATTCCAGATTGCAACCATCATCTGGTTGAAAAAATTCTTCCTCAGATCCCCTCTTACTCCTCACCTTTGGCCTCTGGTCTTAGATATCACTGCCACTGGGAAAAGTTTTTAATACCCTTTCTATGCCCCTCATAATTTTACATACCTCTATCGCGTGCCCCTCAGCCTCCTCTGTTTCAAGGAATACAATACATAGCCCATCCAGTCTCTCCTCATATTTGAAACATTCCCTCACAGGCAACATCCTGGTGAATCTCCTCTGCACCCTGTCCAGCACAATCACATCCTTCTTATAGTATGGCAACAAGAACTGCACATAGTACTCCAGCTGTGGCCTTACTTTATGACTTCTCTTTTCTTATGTTCTATGTCTCACCTAATGAAGGCAAGCATCCCATGTGCCTTCTTCACCACCTTATCTACCTGTGTTGCTACCTTCATTATTCTTTGGATGTTTACGGCAAGGTCTCTTTGTTCTCCAATATTTCTAGGGCCCTGTCATTCATGGTATATGCACTACCCTTATTAGAGCTTTCAAAATACAGAACCTCACATTTATCATGATTAAATTCCATCTGACACTGCATGTTCAATTTACCACTGATCAATATCATTCTGTAGCCTAAGACTACCCTCCTTACTATCAACAACACCACTAAGTATTGGCATTGGTTTATTATTGTCACTTGTACCGAGGTACAGTGAAAAACTTGTCTTGCATACTGATCGTACAAGTCAATTCATTACACAGTGGGTTAGTACACAGTGCGTTGATGTAGTACAGGTAAAAACAATAACAGTACAGAGTAAATGTCACAGCTGTAGAGCAAGTGCAGTGCAATAAGGTGCAAGGTCACACAAGGTAGGTCGTGAGGCCATAGTCCATCTCATCGTATCAGGGAACTGTTCAATAGTCAGTGGGTAGAAGTTGTCCTTAAGTCTGGTGGTACATGCCCTCAGGTTCCTGTATCTTCTACCCGATGGAAGAGGTGAGAAGAGAGAATGACCTGGGTGGGTGGGGTCTTTGATTATGCTTGCTGCTTCACCAAGGACAATGAGAGGTAAAGACAGAGTCCAAGGAGGGGAAGCTGGTGTCCGTGATGTGCTGGGCTGCGTCTACAACTCTCTGCAGTTTCTTGCGGTCCTGGGCAGAGCAGTTGCCGTACCAAGCCGTGATGCATCCAGATAGAAAGCTTTCTATGGTGCATCGATAAAAGTTGGTGAGTGACAAAGGGGACAAACCAAATTTCTTTAGCCTCCTGAGGAAGTAGAGGTGCTGGTGAGCTTCTTGGCCATGGCATCTATGTGATTTGACCAGGACAGGCTGTTGGTGACGTTCACTCCTAGGAACTTGAAGCTCTCAATCCTCTCAACTCCAGCACGTTGATGTAGATGGGTGCATGTACACCGCCCCCTTTTCTGAAGTCAATGAACCGCTCTTTTGTTTTGTTAACATTGAGGGAAAGCTTGTTGTCATGACACCATTCCACTAAGCTCTCTATCTCCTTCCTGTACTCCGACTCATCGCTGTTTGAGATACGGCCTACAACGGTGGTATCATCTGCAAACTTGTAGATGGAGTTAGAGCAGAATCTGGCCGCACAGGTCATGAGGTGTATAGGGAGTAGAGTAGAGGGCTGAGGATGCAGCCTTGTGGGGAACCAGTGTTGAAATAATCATGCCGGAGGTATTGCTGCCTATTCTCACTGATTGCGGTCTGTTGGTTAGAAAGTCAAGGATCCAGTTACAGAGGGAGGTGTTGAGTCCCAGGTCCGGAGTTTGGTGACAAGTTTGCTTGGGATTATTGTATTGAAGGCAGAGCTGTAGTCAATAAACAATAGTCTAGCGTAGGTGTCTTTAGTGTCCAGATGCTCCAGAGCTGAGTGTAGGGCCAGGGAGATGGCGTCTGCTGTAGACCTGTTTTGGTGATAGGCAAATTGCAGTGGGTCGAGATTGTCTGGGGTGCCATGACCAGCCTCTCAAAGCACGTCATGATGGTGGATGTCAGAGCCACTGGTCGGTAGTCATTGAAGCATGTTACCTTGCTTTTCTTCGGTACCGGGATGATAGTGGTCTTCTTAAAACAGGTGGGAACCTGAGAGAGGTTAAATATGTCTGCAAATACTTCTGCCAGCTGATCAGCACAAGACCTGAGCACATGGCCAGGGACACCATCTGGGCCAGATGCTTTCTTCATGTTCACTCTCCGGAAGACTGATTTTACGTCCTCAACGGTGACTACAGGTTCAGTTGCATTGGTGGCTGTCGGGGTGGGTGGTGACAATCCACTTCCCTTCTGTTCAAAACACACATAGAATGCGTTAAGCTCATCAGGAAGGGATGCGCTGTTGTTAGCTATGCAGCCCGACTTCGTCTTGTAGCCTGTTATGGCATGTAAGCCCTGCCATAACTGACGGCTGGTCTGGGACTCTACTTTGAATTGGTATTGCCTCTTGGCGTCCCTGATAGCTTTCCGAAGGTCATAAGGTCAATTTTGTGTCCTCTGCAAACTTACTCACAGCTCTTGTATTCTCATCTAAGGCATGAATGTATACAGCAACAATAAGGATTCCAGCACCAGTTCCTCTGGTATCCTGGCTTACCTTCCCTCAGAACTGCTTTCCAATAATTTCCCTACTACTGGCATTAGACTAAATGGCTTATCTCTGCTGCCCTTCTTAAATAACGAGACCATATTAGCTATCTTCACATCTGACACTTCACCAGTGCCCAGTGAAGATTTAATTATTTCTGTCAAGGCCCCTACAACCTCATGCCTTGCCTCCCATTACCCTTTGGGATACATCTCATTAGACCCTGGGGATTTATCAACCTCTGTGCCTACTAAGATACCTAATACCTTCTTTTTATTCATTATTTACACTTTCCTAACTGATATTTCCAACTACAATGACTTTCTCCTTTGTTTTACTTGGAATATTGGTACAACCTGGTAGATTAAAGCCCTGCCTGCACCGTACTTAGTTATAGAATCTCTAAGTTATCATTGTGTGCTCCAAAAGCTGATCTAAAATGAGTAACCGGTGGAATGGTATAGTTGACTTCAGGTTTCCCAGCTCCTGGTCCCAGCACACTGACATGGATGAAAACAGAGCAAATAGTCTGCTGAATCCTGGATGACACCTCCATTTATCTTTTCAGCCCAGGGTCAGTAAGGTCAACATTTACTGCAAGATCACAGCTCTGGTAGAAATCAGCTAACTCAATTCAAAGTGGAGGAAGAATTTGGAACCTCTGGTCTCCTCCACTGTCCAGATTTAGGAGCAATACTATTGTCCATCAATGACAGGGCAAAGAGAAATAGTGGTCTTGGAAAGGGATGAAACCAAAAAAAAGGAAAATAAAAGGTAACATCTGCAGGTAAAATCCTCAAAGGGTGAGTTTTAGTCTGGCTGGGCCCAGATATGGTTAAACTATGTATCACTCGATAGCCCCAATACCTTAAGGAGTAATTAGAAGCTATTGTTTTGCACTATGAAACCTGTTTGAAGATAAAGAGCAAGTAACTTGGTACTTAATTCGTGTAACAAAACCTACCCAGAAGGGGCTTTTACTCACAGAAATATAGGCTGTGTCATCGATAATGACATATTTAAAAAGGCACTCGAGATGATGTAAATTTATCTATTGCGTTGTTCCATTATCAGTTACAGGTTATACATGCACATTGCTAATCTAAGTAGAAAGAAAAGGATTTTTTTTAAAGAATATTATGGTGAATGATCCAGGAATGGGGGAAATGTTCAACTGTTAGTCCTGTGATCATAAATATCAATTGATATTTTTTCTGGCAACAGGAGTAGACCATTCAATCTTTTCACCTATTCCAGAACTTAATTAGATAAAGCACAATCTATCCTTCAAATCCATTTACCCAACTTGCTTCATATTTCTTGATGCACATTCCTGTTAGCATTCTATCTATCTCAAAATTAAAAAAAAACTTCACTTGACCTAGCACTCACAGTACTTGGAGGGAATGGTTTCCAGAAACACTACTATGTACCTATTCAGCTTGCATTTGTATTATCAAATTCCATGTGTCATCATACTGAAATGAAAATGGGGGAGATGACAAGTTTGTACTATTTATATTTCAATCTATGAAAATCAAAAGATTTTGAATATTGCAGATTGACAAAACTGTTACTTTTTGTTGAAATCCTAAAATCCTATAAATACTGACTTGAACTCACTTGAAAAATACTCAAAATCAATGCAAACTTGCACATCTTAGTCACTTTTAACTGTGAATTCAAATTATGCCTATTAACCTGGTTGAATTCTCTGAGGTGTGTTAATGGATACAGCTAACCTTGTAGTTACTGAATATTAGGATTGTCATGAAGCTTTTGACAAGGTATAAAATAATAAGTTTTTTTACAGTCCTGTGGGATCAAAGACCCCTGGCTGGATAAGGAACTGCTGGACATTCAAAGGAAGGCAACTATTATTAATAGGTATGGTATTAATGAAGGATGCTGAATGTGGAGATCCACAGGGATCAGTGTTAGGATTGTTATTTCTCATGATTTATATTAATGATATGGATGGTAATTAGGGAATTGTCTGCAAGTTCATGGATGACATGAAGACATGTCAGTGTCAGCGCTCTTGAGGAGAAAAAGAAATTGCAATGGATCTAGATGTAATGGAGGAATGGGCTTACATATGGAGATTATAATTAATATAGATATAAGCATTTAATGCAATGACAGTCGGATGCGTGTGGGTAGTGTTAATGCCAAGCCAATATATACTGCATTAGGTTCTAAATTAACCTCAATTGAGAATAAAGAGACCAATGTACGATGTTGTGGGAGTCTCTAAACATTCACAACCAGTGTTGCAAGGTAATAGTGAAAGCAAGCAAAATAATGGGATGTGTTGCTACGGAAATCCAATATAAAATAAAACCTACATTAGTGTCCTTATATAAGACCTTGGTTAGGCCTCATCAAGAATACAAGCTTGGGTTCCCTTATGTGGAGGGAAATATAAAATTTGCTCAAATATTTTGTGTATTGGTTCAAAATTTATTGGGAAAAGACATTTGACTGTTGAAAGATAAGTGTCAGCATTAGTCTATTTGGAACTTTTCCTACTTCTAAGTCAGTAGGTCATAGGTTCAATCACTACCCCAGTGACACATGCCCAGCATTTTGGTTGACTCATCAGCATAATACTGGGGGAGTGTCGCAGGTGCTGACTTTCACACAGGACGTGAGATCAAAGCCATGATGGCTCTCTCAGGTCCTATGGGATTTAAAAATGTAAGGAGAGGAAGTGAATTGTCCAGTTATCCTGGACTATGTTTATCCCAATATCACAAAATGCAGGTTATCTAATTAAAATGAGAAAAACAGTGCTGGATGATTGATGGATGCAAATTAGAACCAGATTACATTTAGTGCATGATGTCGGGAGGGACCAACTGCAACAACTATTTTCAGCACTATCTTCCTTCCACATACTTATGCTTCTCAGAGTTGCATCCACCATTTCAAAAGCTCTATGAGCAGGACTCTTCAAAGTGGGCACTATCCAAAGTGGTCACTCAGCTATCCAAAGTGGTCACTCAGTATTTGACTGACAAAAAAGCGTTCAGTATTTACGACTTCTCAAGGCTATCATCTTTGTATCCAGTAAAACTGGCTGTCAAAGCCAGAACAAAGGATAGCATGGCTGCTCTGTTTATGCTGGTCATCAGGTCAGGGTCTGAATACTGATTCAGGTAGCATCTAAAGGTCATCTCCCTAAAACATTAACTCTGTTTCTCTGTCCACAGATGCTGTCTGACACGCTGAGTATTTCCAACATCTTTGTTTTAATTTCTTACAGTATAACTACTGCACCAGCGTGAATTTGCTTTCCATGGGGAATCACAGTTTTGGGATATGCTTACTTCCAGTTTACCTCAGTTCCCCATTCACTTTCTGCAAAGTTTGCCCCATTTTAATGGCATCCATGTCTTTAAAGAACTTATATTGTCACACAGAACACACATCTAGTGAGCAGCAAAACAGCACATTACCCATCAATATCCACAACTGAAGAACACTGAATTTTCCCATGATCGGTTATTTTTCTTTTCAGAATAATAATAGAAACCACATTTAAGAAGCAACATCTAAAGTTGCTGTTGAAGAGAAAATCAGGAGGCAGAAAATCAGGAAGGTAGCTCAGTTGCACTGCGTGTAGTGTTGTTGACTCACAGCTCCAGTGACTCAGGTTCGATTCTGACCTCTGATGCTGTCAGTGTGGAGTTTGCACGTTCTCCCTGCGATTACATGGGTTTCTGCAGGGGTGCTCTGGTTTACTCCTACATCCCAAAGGTGCAGGTTGGTAGGTTAACTGGGTACTGTAAATTACCCCTAGTGCAGGTGGCTGGTGGAAGAATCAGAGGGTGTTAATGAGCAAGTGAGGGAGGATAGGTTACTGAGAAATAGTGGGGAATAGGATTGATGGGATTTCTCTGAGAGCTAGTATCAACGACGGGTCAAAGGGCCTCCTTCTGTATCATAAAGAAGTATGGAAAGAACTACCCGCAAAGGAGTAATTCCACTCTTGTCTGGAAACAGTAACTTTGGTGAGGGTGGGTTTTCACAAGTATCAACCACAATGTCTTCATGAGACCCATTTCCGTGTCTGGTGGAAATCACAGCTAAGATGGCTCCGGTCCACAGTCGATACTGAAACATTCCTCCTTCACTCCCACCACCAAACTGTCAGCTAAAAACTTCACCCAGGAGCCAAAGGCCAATTGTCCCACCATTTCCAAGAGATCTGTTCAGATAAGGGTCGATCTTTACCAAATGATGTAATGAGGGAATATTCTCAAATTTGCAATAAGCTTTGAAATCCTTTTAAGATAAAAGCCCAAATAATGTTATATCAGCTTCTATTGGGAATTGCTAAATCACATTACATTTCATGAACTTTTGCCAAAGTCTGTTGAAAGCACAATAAAAGTCGTGACAACAAAGATATATTTGCATTCATACATCATACAGGCTGGGTGATGGAGTTAATGACAAAAGTCAGTCTTTCTTAAACAAAATACAGAAAATAGTTAATGTTGATTAATCTTCAAGTCACATCGCACTTTCACTGGAGTGCTGAACAAATGCCTCTCGACCTTTGCTCCTTCCCCACTGTGCACCAGTAGCAGGTGCCAGCTGCCTTGAAGTTATGACTGCAACGTCTTCTTCCTCAACCTTTTTTCACAACATATCCGCCCTCCTGACCACAATCTGACCCTATATGAGTGCTTCTCCCTCGCCACCCAAACTCCATTAAGCTGGCAAGATATAACTAGACTGACACACACCAGCTGTCTAGCCTCCAGGCATGATCATTGTACCAGCAATGCAAATTGTCTCTTCCATTCACTCCATTATCTTTCAATCCATCAGAAATTAAGAGTCAAGCAACTATGTGCAAAGCATATAAATGGGATGAAATATTACAATCAACTATTTTACAAATGGGTTTAATTAATTAAGCTGGATGTCATTTAAAAAAATACGAGGTTGTGAGACAAAGACAGCATCTGTTCATTTTTAAAAAAAAGAAAAAAGATGTCTTTTCCTAGAAGCGTGATTTCACCTATTTTTGGTGCAGTAAAACATTTTTGCGATTAGTGCTAACACCTATTCGGGTTCTCTGGAAAAAAATTGTGAAGGTGGCCAAGAAGACACTCGAAACAACATTTAGGTGATTTACACCCAGAATCATGTTCTAAAATGAGACCTGCACAGTTTCCGGTAGGGTCACAGTCACTAGAATGCACTAAAACCAATTTGTTGCACAGTAATCTGAGAAGGGCATCAGCCGTTAAAGGCACACTCCAACGGCAGCCAGATAGCATAACACACATTACATCTTCCATGGAGGGGAGGAAGAGAGAAAGGTTGCTGGGGAGACAGAGAGAATTTCAAGATCAAGGAATTGATGTGGACTTCAGGAAAGGGAGGTCGGGAGAACACACACCAATCCTCATTGAATGGTCAGCGGTGGAAAGGGTGAACAGCTTTAAGTTTCTGGGTGTCAACACCTTGGAGGATCTATCCCGGGCCCAACACACTGATGCAATCATGAAGGGTGCACACTAGTGCCTCTACTTCGTTAGGAGTTTGAGGAGATTTGTTATGTCATCAAAGACTCATGCAAATTTCTATAGATGTATGGTGGAGAGCATTCTGACTGTTGCATCACAGCCTGGTCAGAGGCTCCAATGCACAGAATTGCAAGAGGCTGCAGAGGGTTGTAGACTCAGTCAGCTCTATCACGGGCACAACCCTCCCCACCATCGAGAACCTCTTCGAGAGGTGGTGCTTCAAGAAAGTGGCATCCATCACTAAGGACCCTCACCATCTGGGACATGCCCTTTTCTCTTTAGAAGAGGGAAGAGGTACAGGAGCCTGAAGACCCACACTCAATGATTCAGAAACAGCTTCTTCCCTCCGCCATCAGATTTCTGAATTGTCCATGATACTACCTCATTATTCCTTCCTTGGCACTATTTACTTATTTTGTAATTTATAGTAATTTTATGTCTTGCACTTTACTGCTGCCACAAAACAGTCACATAAGACAGTCTTAATAAACCTGATTCTGATTCTGAAAACTTACTGAGTCTGAGTAGTCCTGGTGAAATTTATGCCAGGAGGCAGGTTCTGTGCTCTGAGGCAGCAGGAAACCGGCCAGGATCACCATGTGTGATGGGAAATGGCTTGAATTATGTAGTTGTAAGAATTACTAAACCATGGAGCAAAATCACAAGAAATTTTATGATCTCACAAGGTTTGTCAAGGTGAGCTGCATATAGTGAAAAGACTTCTCTCTCACACACCTATACACAAACATTCTCTCCGAAGCATACAGACTATAGCTCCATCAATATCACAAAACAGAGGCATCACTAGATTGAGCCAAAACCATGGCAAATAGATTTCAAACTCAAACTGTAAAGTCGTTCATTTTGGTCCAAATAAAAGGATGGATCCAAGCAATATTCAAGTGGTGAAAACTTTGAATAGTGGCTACGCAAAGAGACTTTGTTGATTGGACTAAAGTGGTGTTGGAGTGTCTGATGGAGCACGAAAAGGTGGTGGTCAGGTACAAAACTAATCAGAATGACAAATGGAAAGTTAGTCTTTATAATGGTGGAATGGAACATGGAGGGATTTTGCCACAGCCATACAAATCTTTAGGATGGACAGAAATATTGTGCCCATTTTTGGACACCACTCCCCAAAGAGGAAACATTGGTCTTGGTTTGCAGATTCACTAGTATATTACCGGGGTTAGATTATGAGATTATATACACTAGTCCCAAATATTCCCAGAATATTTGAGATTTAGGATGATGTTAATGTGGTATTTAGGATGTTGAAAATAATTGATGGGAGAAACCTTCCTCTGGTAAGGTGTTCAGGATATGGGGATATAACCTTAAAGTAAGTCCATTTGGAGAGAATTTAGCAAATGCTTCTTCATTACAGTGATAGATCAGATTATGCATTATCCAGCCTGTGCCCTGCACTTGTCATCTGTACTATTCCCATGACTGAAAAATCTTTTGCATCCCTATGGGTCTAAGTGAACTCCAGGTTGGGGTGCTGTGGTCATCTCATTCAGTGGAGTGGTCTGCGAGTAACCAGTCCTGAGGCCTTAACCCAGAACACCCTGTGGCCTCAGGACAGCTCGCTGCTGGCAAAGGGTGATGATCCAACCACCAGGGACTTGTAAAAGCAGTTTTAATATATAAAAATAATTTTAAAAAAAATTAATGACCTTTTGAAAGCAAGTTACAAGATAATAAATGTACTTAAAAACACTTGTAAATTAATGAAAACATCAATACTAAGTATAATTAAAAAACAGAATCACTTTCAGTTATCTGTTCAGTCCAGATTAGTGGTCCCTACATATGCCAGCTCTAGCTGAAGTTAAACTAAGGGGCCATATGTGAAACAAGTCGGCTCCTCAGCTCAGTATGACTGAGCTCCACCCCAGGATCAGTGCTGAGTTCAGTGGTGGAGCATGCACTGGGATCTGTCCTCCAGCACATCACTGACTTCCATACCTCTGGATCAGGAATGGAGTGACCAGCAAAGAGTAACCTGGTGGCAGTTTTCCCCTGAATCACAGGAGAAAGGGTTTTCCTTAACAGAAATGTGAAATTTCCTCCCACGAAAAAGCTCAACTAATAATTTTAAAATATGAGATTAACAGACTCTTGGAAGTCAGAATTAAAAAAGGATGTGGAGCCAAGGTGGCTGGATAAAATTATCAGTTGTAATGTACAGTGAAAAAGGCTTGAATGGCCAACTGTCCCTCTGCTCTTTGGTCCAATCATTGTCTTAAGGTTACAAGAAATGAATAATTTGACACACTGTTCATTAAAAAGAGGATAATAGATATCTGGCAGTAAATTGCAAGGAAGTAATTGAATTCAGTACTTCTGATAAAGCAATTACAGTTCTGGGATTGAATTATTCTCTTAAAATCAGTTCCAGGTGTTTGTTTTTCCTTAGAATATATAAGGAATAACTTTCCTTTATTTTTTCTTATTTCTCAGCTACAAGGAAAACAAACCTAGCTTACTCAGTCTCTCCTCATAACTGAAACACTCCATCCCAAGCAACATCTGGTTTATTCTCCTCTGTACCCTCTCCAGTGCTATCATGTCCTTCCCATAGTGTGGTGACCAGAACTATACACATTACTCCCTAGAGTCCTACCATTCATTGTGTAACCTGCTCCTAATGCTTTGTTCACAGGAAAAAACATCATTGAGCCAAGAAAACCAATGGCGCACTGAACTGAACGGCAACTACTAGGGGAGGTAACTGCGGCCAGACCGAGGTGCTGGCAGTCATGTGAGAGATTGATTTGACTTAAGAAACACTGCAGGATGGCACTAGCATGGGGTAGAATAGATGTCAAAATATTAGATATTGCACTGGAGGCCTTGCTCTATGAAGTGCAAAGTAGGAAAGACCCAGGAAGTCCTACAGGCCTGCACACTGAAGGCAGTGACATATAGTCAGGGAGGTCAATGCCAATGCCAAGGCTTGTGATCTGGATGTAGTGCTGTCAGAAGTTCAGTGACAACATAATAGTGGTTAAGGTCAGCATACGTACCAATAAATCCCATTTGCTATCAGTGACATCACTAGCCTTGATCAATGCTCAATGCACCATGCTCCCATCACTCAACTACGAACATTCACTATCGGTTAAGACATACTAGCATTCACGTGCTGCTTTGCATCCTTACACATTTAACACTTCTCTAGGCCTCACACAGGTAGCTTGAAGCCCCACACAATGACAAATATTTATCCATAGCCATCACATCTCCCTCGCAGATGAGATATTGTCTCTCTTTGTAAGAGACAAGGAAGCAGAAACTAACAAGAAGAATGTATTCATCACTGTGAAGGAAACACCATAGGCCACTCTTGAGATGTCCAATGCTGAGGCTACAGCAAGGATGGAACTACTGAACATGACTGTATTTCCACATCCATTCCTCAATCTACCACCACCCAACCCAGTTTTGCAACCAGGCTAGGGGGTAAGAAAGCAGTACAAGTTGCACCTTAGTCAGTCAGAGGTGGGGTGAAGTGACAAGTTCTGCTGCAGTGGACTCCACTGATGGCTTGCAGGTGGTAATCCTCCAGATGTGCACAATGAATTGACTGGGGAACATGCCATCAAGCATGATGAGATGTTATTTAAATCCATCTTCCATTATATAATTGATGCATGAAAACTGCAATGGACAGAAAACAAATTATTGCTAAATTAATTCTGAACTTCCTAATCTTTATCTTCCAGCTCCCTCTTCAACAGGGGATCATAGAGAGGATTCGATGGATAGCATTGTAAGCCTTGGGGGGCAGATCCCCATCAGGCTGATTAAGTTTTGACATGTTCACTAGGTTTTAGTGATTTGTAAGCTTAGTCAATCAAACAAACTGTACATTATTATGTAGAGATTATCCTGTTTTATCTTTCTGGTTCCAAAGTGGTGCTGTCAAACTTCCCCACTTCATTCTTCAGCATGCCCCTGGACAATGGACCTCGCAAGGCTGGAGTTGGCATTGGAGCTGATGAAAATGGAAGAAGGTAAATTCATTGGACAGTGAATAGCTGCAGGACCACACATTTATTTCTCTAGTTTTAGCCTCTTCATTGAGGTCAACTGCAGTCTTTTCTGCTACACCCTCAGCTGAATTAGTGGAACCTTCCATATCTTTGTGCTCAGTTGGATACCAGACACTGGAACTTAAGAAGTTGATGTATTCTCACTAAACTGTGTGGTATTAGTCATTAGAGTCTCATCAGAGCTATTAAACAATTCACGAGTCATTCTTTTTAATACACAGAAATATTACTTATCAACACGCTGAAAGATGAATCAGTGACTATTAACAGCCATTGTGTTCATTAAGGTTTAATTGTCTTTAAAAACATATTTGATGACTAACCAATGAATAATCAATAACATTCTTTTTTAATCTCAGCGTGACAATGAGAGTAATCTAATATTCCACCCTGTTGGTGCAGTGTGCAGCCTGAGTTCCATCTCCATACATCTGAGATTTATAACCTGATGGCAATGTAATGTAAACAGATGATCAATGAGTCATATCATTACTGGTAATGACCCCCTGCCGGTGTGCTCCCACCCACTGAAAAGCTGCCCCCGAGGCTTACAATGCTGTCCGTCTAATCCTCTCTATGATCCCCTGCCTGCTGCTTTTATCTTGCACATCCATTCCATCTAGCATCTCAAGTAATTTTATACACAACAGAGAGCTGGTGGCATTGATTTTTCACTCAACATTCAGCTCCCATCTGAATAATTATCAATTTTACTGCCTCATAAAGGGAAGAGTCAAAATTTCAAATCAATTCAGGAGAGCTTCCAAGACGGCAGAAAAACTGTGCATGAGGAAAAGGTCAGAGTTGTCTGTGACCTCGAGAGATGATGTCATGCTGGATATGACTATGCCGAATAGCTGACATAAGAGGCGCTCAATATGACATGATTAGTGCTAATTCTAATCATATTTATGCTGAGTACGAGAGACCACTGTTATTAATAATTGAATATCCTAAAAGGGAGCACTCAACATGAAGGATTTTCTCTACTAACCCCAGGAGTTTTTACTGTTAAGAGATTAAAGCTAAAAAGAATTTTACATGGCCATTCCAAATTCTGAAAGATCCAATGCCAAAGTGCCATCATATTTTAATTCTATTGTTAAATGGATTAAAGCCACTCATTAACACAGACCATCAGAATAAACAATAAATTGACACTCATGATTCATCATTTTAAAAAAAAATCACAGACTGGTTTATATGCTCTGATATTTGCCCTAAACTTAGGGGTCCATTTTTCAGCCATGGTGCAGTGACATCACCAGACCCAAATGGACAGATTAGGACTCATGTTTCTATTTCCTTGCTCCATTCTTTATGAAGAAATCAAGCAAAAATATGAAAGTCAAACTATGCTTCAGCTGTTCTCCTTATTCCAGGTAGTTATCTATCTATAACTAAGTAAGCTGTGAAGTTGCCATGTTAATTACAAAATATAAATCCTTTAGGAAATGTGGAAAATAGCCAAATTGCTATAATCCTAAATAGTCTGCCCAAACATTTTAATCTAATACCCAGCAACTTTAAACTATAGATAGCAGTGGTCAGTTTGGAAATGTCTCTGGTCAGAATCATAACTAGGTTTATTATCACTGACATATGTTATGAAATTTGTTGTTTTGCAGCAGCAGTACAGTGCAAGACATAAAAATTACTATAAGTTACAAAAGAGGAATAACGAGGTAGTGCTCGTGGATTCATGCACCATTCAGAAATCTGATGGCGGAGGGGAAGAAGCTGTTCCTGAAACATTAAGTGCGGGTCTTTCATCTCCTGTACCTCCTCCCTGATGGTAGTAACGTGAAGAGGGCATGTCCCGGATGGTGAGGGTCCTTAATGATGGATGCCACATTCTTCAGTCACTGCCTCTTGAAGGCGTCCTCGATGGTGGGAAGGTTGTGCCTGTGATGGAGCTGGCTGAGTCTACAACCCTCTGCGGCTTCTTTCAATCCTGCGCATTGAAGCCTCCGTACCAGGCAGTGATGCAACCAGTCAGAAGTCTCTCCACTGTACATCTGTAGAGTCTTTGGTGACATATCAAACCTCCTTCAAACTCCCAATGAAGTAGAGCCACTGGCATGTCTTCTTTGTGACTGCATCAATATGTTGGGCGCAAGACAGATGTTCTGAGATATTGACACCCAGGAAGTTGAAGGTGCTCACGCTTTCCACCACTGACCCCTCAATGAATACTGGTGTGTGTTCTAACCACCTGTCCTTCCTGAAGTCCACAATCAATTCCTTGGTCTTGCTGACATTGAGTGTGTGGTTATTATTGCAACACCACTCAACCAACCGATCTATCTCACTCCTGTGCACCTTCTCATCTGAGATTCTGCCAACAACAGTGATGTCATTGGTGAATTTATAGATGGTGTTTGAGCTGTTCCTCACAGTCATGAGTGCAGACCGAGTAGAGCAGTGGGCTGAGCACACATCCTTGAGGTATGCCTGTGTTGATTGTCAGTGAGGAGGAGCTGTTACTACAGATCTGCACTGATTGTGGTCTCCTGATAAGGAAATTGAGGATCAACTTGTAGAGGGAAGTACAGAGGCTCAGATTTTGAAGGTTGTTGATTAGTACTGAGGGGATGATGATGTGAACACCAAGCTGTAATCAATAAACAGCAGCCTGACATATGATTTGCTGTTGTCTAGGTGCTCCAAAGCCGAGTGGAGAGCCAGTGTAGACCTGTTGTGGCGGTAGGCAAATTGCAGTGGGTCCTGGTCCTTGCTCAGGCAGGAGTTAATTCTAGCCATGACCAACCTCTCAAAGCACTTCATCACAGTAGATGTGAGTGCTACCGGCTGATAGTCATTGAGGCAGCTCACCCTGCTCTTCTTGGGCACTGGTATGATTAATGCCCTTTTAAAGCAGGTGGGAACTTCTGACTGCAGCAGTGAGAGGCTGAGGATGTCCTTGATAACTCCAGCCAGCTGGTTGGTACAGATTTTCAGTATACTGCCAGGTACACTACTAGGGCCTGACACTTTGCTAAGATTCACCCTCTTGAAGGATGTTCTGTTGTCGGCCTCCGAGACAGAGATCACAGTGTTGCCAGATACTGTGGGGATTCGCTCAGATTTATTGTTATCCTCCCTTTCAAAGCAGGCATAAAAGGTGTTGAGCTTATCAGGGAGTGAACCTTTATTTGGAATGAAGCACCATTGGCAGTGAAGCAGCAGTGGATATAGCCCATTTAATAATTCATTTGAGTAATTCAGGAATGCACTGAACAGTGAAAATATACTTTGAAACAAAATTATTAGAATTTTAAATCTATTGAAATCTAGAGGTAAGAATCACTTTGGAAATGTTGTGGCATTAAATCTTTTACTGATTTGACATTAAATCAGATAGCTGGAAACACCGGCAAAAATAGCTACACAACACAAGTGAGTGGGAAGTGGATTTACAATTATATACAATTGTAGTGAATGGATAGTTTAGTCCATTCGCATAATACAAATAATGACAATCGTTTGGTCCTTTGGGATTTTCTATGCTGAGAATGAATAGGTAGTGGTATGGCAATGGAATTCAATCTAATGGGAGTGATAAATAGGTTTGATGTTTGAGATTTTGCACGATACATAATTAGCAAAAGCATCAGAGGGAAGAAGTGAAGTTATTTTTGACACAATGAACTGTTATGGTCTGAACTTCATAGTTTAAAAGAGTGGTGGAACAGCTTCCACAGCAACTTTGTAAAGAGAATTGGATACATTCCTGAAAAAGCCAAAACTGTTCAGTGGAAAGGGTAGGGATTAGGATAAATTCTTTAGTCTTTTCAAAGAGTTGGCAAAGTCATGAAAGTTGAGTCATAGAATCAAAATAATAGAGATTTATGGTGCAAGAGGAGAGCATTTGACTCATTGCGTCCATGTCCGTCAAAAATGGAGCAATGTAGGTAACTCTCACTTCTCTGCTTTCAGTCCACAGTGATGTATGTTTCAGTTCTTCAAGAGCTCATCAACAGATTGTAAATGTGATGCAGATTTCAAGCTCCAGCAGTGATAGAAGGTAGAGGATAGTGGTGGATGGGTGTTTCTGACTACAAATCTGTAATGTGGTATACCACAGGGCTCAGTACTGGGACCTTTGTTGTTTGTAATATATACAAATGACTTAGATGAGAATGTAGGTAGCCTGATTACTAAGTTTGCAGGTGACATTAAATTGGTGGAGCTGTAGCTGGTGAAGAAGGTTGTCTAAGGATACAGCGGGACATAGATCAGCTGGAAAGTTGGATGGAACCATGGCAGATGGAATTTAATCCAGACAAGGGTAAGGTAATGCACTTTGGGAGGTCAAATTCTGGTGGGGCATATAGAGCAAATGGCAGGGAGTTAGGAGCATTGATGTACAGGGAGACCTTGGGTTGAAAGTCTATAGCTCCTTGAAAGTGGCAACACAGGTGATAGGATAGTGAAAAGGGGATTTGGTATGCTTGCCTTCGTAGGCCGAGGCATTGAGTATAAGAGCTGGGATGTCATGTTGCAGCTGTATAGAATATTGGTTAGACTGCAATTGGAGTATTGTGTACAGCTCTGGTCACCATACTACAGCAAGGATGTAGTAGCAATAAAGAGAGTGCAGAAGAGATTCACCAGAATGTTGCCTGGAATGGAGGGATGTAGTTATAAGGAGAAATTGGATAGACTGGGTTTATTCTCGGTGAGGGGTGACCTTATAGAAGTTTATAAAATCATGAGGGGCATCGATAGGATGGATAGAATCTTTTTCCCAGGGCAGGAGAGTCTAGAACTATACAGCATGGGTTTAAGGTGAGAGGGGAGAAAGTTTAGGGAGATCTGAGGGGTAAGTTTTTCACACAGAGAGTGATGAATATCTGGAACAAGCTGTCAGAGGAGGTGGTAGAGGAGGATGAACAGTTAAAAGGCATTTGTATGGTATTTGGATAGGAAGGGCATTGAGGGATATGGGGCTAATGCAGGCAAATGGGATTTGTGTAAATAGGCATCACAGTTGGTCTGGATGAGGTGGGTTAATAGGATCTGCATCTGTGCTGTACAAGTCTATGATTCTATGGTTCTGGATCTCCACTATGTAATGGATGTTCTTCTTCTCCTCAAGTCTCCTCTCATGTTTCCACCTTAGATCTTTTAAACAAATCTATCCCCTCTAGTAAGCAAACTGCTCTGGCAAAAATTCTTTCTTTTCAAACTGTCAAGGCATCTTATAATTTTGTACACTTCAATGTAAATTTTCCCTTGGCCTCCTTTGTTTCATAGAGAACAACCACAGCTGAAACTGTCTCTCCTCATAACTATAATTCTCCAGCCTTGCCAAAGGGTTGTACACTCTCTAGTGCTATCACTTCTCTTTAGTGTGTGGTCAAGAATTGTAGGCTCTACTCTAGCTGTGGCACAGATAGTATTTTATATGGTCCTAGAAAGATCTCTCTGTTAGAGGCAAGTATTCCATTTGTTTTCTTAACTACCTTATTGACCTGTCCTGCTACCTTCAGGGATCTGCGGACATGCACTCCACAGTCTTTGTGCTGCTCCACACTTCTTTTTATCCTACCATTTCTTGTGCCTTGTTTCCCTCTCTAAATTCATTTGCTTGCACTTATCTGGACTGAATCTATTGCCAACATTGTGCTCACCTAATCAGTCCTGCACCGGACAACTCTCTTCCTCACTGTCAATCATGCTGCTAATTTTGTGATTATTGGCACACTTTGGAATTATCATCCCTCCATTTAAGTTCATGTCGTTAATATATAAGACAAGATGAATGGGAACTAATCTGGAGCTCTGCAGAACCCTTACCTATAACTCTTTGTTTTCTCCCACTAAGCCAATTTTTAATCCAACCTACCACTTTCCCTTGGATCCCTTGGACTTCCAACCTTCCTGACCAACTCTGCCATGTGTGACTTTGTCAAACACCATGTTAAAATCCATATGGAGTACATCAAATGTTCTACTCTCATTGACCCTCTTTGTTACCTCCTCAAAAAATTAGATCAATTTAGTTGGACATAGCCTTGCTTTGACAAATCCATGTGATTCTAAATGTTAAGTTATGCTAAATCTCTCCATATTCTCATGGATAATCCTTAAATCCTACCTTCAACTGTAGGCCTAACATCTCCTTATGTGACTTGGAGCTGACTTTCCTTTCAATTCTGCTTCTGCGAAGTAACAGTTTTGGAACTGTCACTTAATTAAAAATGCCCTATAATCGCAAGTTATTGTTGTATAGAAAACCTGTGCATTTGGAGAAATGGTCTATCAAGCTAAACTGAAGCACAATACTTGCTGCAAAGGCCCAAATTATGTTAAGAAGTAAACTGACCATGCCTGTGCCTTCAGAACCATTTGTCAAAGGCTTGAGTGGAAGAATCTGCACAACTGGAAATCTGCCTAATGCCACAAAACAGGAGGCATGGAGGGGGACGGAGCCAGTTCATTGGAATTCAAGAATTTTAAAAGGGCTTCATTCTCCATAATTCGATATCGAAAGAAAAAATGAGAATGAGTTGGGTGTTTGGAATTCTGCATTAGGATAAAGGGAAGGAGATTGATTCTTGGGAATTTTATAAACAACAACAAACCTGCATTTGCATGGTAGAGAACAGGGAGGGGTTAGCTTCTGGGTTCAACCTTGGATGAATCTGTAACTAAAATACCATTTGGAAATAAAAGTAAAACAATCATGACTGAAATTATGCATTACAATAAAAAGAGAAAATGGTTGCTATGGGTCCATCAAAGTCTGAAAGAGTGTGATTGGTTAATCATTGCGGTTAATTTTCTTGGTGTAAAACTACACATTATGCTGTGTATGGCTTTTAATTCCACCCAAGAGTTCCTTCGCCTGAACAATTCCACAGTTCTGATATTTTATCCAAGAGTTCCTTTGCCTTCCATCATTCCAATAAAGGGGCACCTCCCCAAACATTAACGTTTCTCTCTTGAAATGATTGGCCTCATATGTTTTTCAGCATTTTCATGAACTGTTTGGAGTTGAGTATATTTCTCAAAATTGCTAAAAATGCAATTCAGGCAAAAATTAATTTTCTTTCAATGTGAAGTATCTGTCCCACAGAAATCATACAAAATCTGGAGTGATAATTTATAGTCAGCATTAAAGTGGATGTTAGTTCTGATCTTCTAACACCCAAAGCAAGAATGACAACATAATGGAGATAAAAAGCAATCAATTTCAATTTAATACATTAAACTTTCTTCTGCAATATCTCAAAAACAAAATGGACTGAAAAATGGGGATTTGTTTGCTGCAACTACTCATTTTGCTGAGTCCTATCGATTTCAATGAAAAAAAATAGTAATTGTCTTAGAGCTTTAAAATCTCATAAGCTCTGGCTCTTAATATTCCTTCAGGGTACTTTCATAATACTGGAGACATATGGCCAGACTCTCGCTCAGCTAAAAGATCATGACACAGCAGCGACCAGTGCTTTAGCCAGGTGTCCACATTTACATTAGGAACACAGGGGCTGCTCTACAGAAGCATCATGTTTCACCACTCTTTCTACTTGTACAAATCCCACATCAGGAATGCTGCACCTTCACAAAACCATCCTGTAGAGTAGAGGTGGTCTTCATCAGGCTTCAACCCCTCCCCTAGTAATTAGACACCCCAGTAGTTAACCTAGAATAGCCAAAATAAAGAGAAGTCTGTGGGAAAATGTACACTTAGAGGGCAAAATAGGGGCACAGATTTATGTAGAATGTTGAAAATAAGATCAAAACCTGTTTGATAGACAAGAAACAAAACTATGGAGTTGAGGGCAGTTTCTCAGGTTGGAAGTGGATGTTGAAATCCTATAGAGCACAGTCTGGGACCAGTTCTGTTCACTGAACATCAATAGCGGTGTCTAAATTTGAAAATTATGCTAAAATAGGAATCATAGTAAGTACCAAAGAAACTGAGAGGGAATACTAGGCAGACAGTGGGATGGCCAAAAACATTGGAGATAGAATTCAATACCTATTGTGAAGTGGTAGATATGACTTAAAAATTAAACACAATCATTAAACTTTGAGTGCTGGAAGGTTGATAAGGGATTGGAATGAAGACATTTAAGGGTTCAGGTTCATGAGGCAAGAAGCAGCATCTTTTAATGGATAAAGCTTATTGAAATGGTAGGTTTTATTTCAAGGAGTATAGATTATATAAGTTGAGATGTCATTATATATCTTAATAAAATGATTAGGACAATTGTTGATTTGATTTCTATGCCTATGAGAAATATTGAGTGATAGACTATGAATTCCTTGGGAAGCTGGTTAGTATGCAATAATAGAAACAAAAGAAAAGCATTGGTTTACAAAATTTCAGATATAAATATATTCCAATGTGCAATTTCATCAAAAATTCTTGTGTGTCAGTAGAGCACTTCTGAATTTTTGTTTTGTATTTTTTGTGAATAAATGCAGATATGCATGAATGCCACAGTGACATCAAACAGTGTTCAACAAAGATTATAAAGTCACATGCAAAATTGTTTTGTGTAACTCGCATCCCAAATGGTCAGCATCTTACACAATGAAGCAGGCCTTCATTGCTGGGCTGAAGCTTGCCTTGGCATTAATTAAGGGCCCAACCTGATCCCCTGCTGGGGAGTCTGAGGTGGCCATCATCTTCCAGGTAGTTTTTCCTTTCAGTGTCATTTCCAACTCACCACACCACCAGCTCCTAACCCACCCCACCTCTCTGCTGATGTCTTCAAGCTCTTGATCACTGATCTACCCGTCTTCATGAGCAGTGATACCCTCCATCAAGCAATTACCTCTCTGCTCTACGCCCAAGCAACCTCTACTATCCTCCCACAATAATCTGTTCTGATTCCCCCTCTGACCGACTCTCCACCACTAACTCTGGCCCATCCTCATGTTTGTCTGTCCACCAATCCTACTCTGATAACCCTTCCAACTCATCCTCCCTGTATGCCTGGCTTGATCCCCTCTCCTGTCTATTCGCTGATCCTGGTCCACTCCTCTTCCTGATTGACTCTTGTCCCTATGACTCAGGGTCAATCCTTCTTTGCCCTCCTGTAATCCTTGATCCATCACCTTATGATCTGCAGACCAACTAACTTCTTCTACAAGCTCACCATGGCACAGACTAGAAGATGAGTGCCTTGCTGTGCAAAATGTACTCTAAGATACTTATATAAGATAAGGTAACTCATGAGTAATAGAATTTTGCTGCTGGGTACCTTACACTAGACCAGCACAGGCGCTGCTCAAAGTGAAGATTTCACTTAATCTCCAGCTCACAAAAACTCTGGGCTGTTTTCCACAGATGAAATTATGAGAGTAGATTGGAACTGAATGATTTTGACAATGGATATAGCAATACGTGAGGGAAGTAGTTGAGGTAAAAGATCTTTTTCAATGGGAGAGTCTGTCTGCAGGATTATGCAGCCTGCCTCTACAGCTTTTCCTTGTTTCCAGTAATTGAGGGGTCTACAAGAAGAGGAAGTGGGTATAAGATTCAATGTTTCCAGGACCACACACCCTTTGTGATCCAATTAAGATGCAGACCTGGAGAAATACCTTTATACAGGCAATATTTACACGGTGGAACACACTATATGAGCTGATGACTGAACGAAAGGCTATGTTAACACTTCCCGAAAGGTTAGATAGGTGGACATCCTGGAGGACTACACATGAGATCTGAAGGAACTCAGTGGGTCAGGCAGCATCTATGGAGGAAAATGGACAGTCGATGTTTCGGATCGAGACCTTTCATCTGGATTCCAGTTGCTTGACCTGCTGAGTTCTTCAAGCATCTCATGTGTTGCTCTGGATTCCAGCATCTGCAGTCTCTTGTGTCTCCATCATGGAGAACTATAGGTTTTGAGGTGATGAGGAGCTCGAAGTATTTGTGAAAAAAAATGTTATGGAAATTGATGGGACTGAAATTCCCAGGATTCTTGTGTTTTGAAGGTGACGGCTATGGAGATAGTGGATGCACTGGCTGTCATCTTCCAAAAATTCATGGAGTTTAAGTGGTTCCTACAGATTGGAAGGAAGAAAACACAACCCCATCATTTAGAAAAGGAGAGAGAGAAAACTTAGGACATCATGTTGAAGCTATACAAGATATTGGCTAGGCCATGCTTGGAATATTATGTGCAATTCTGGTCACCACACTATAGAAAGGATATGGTGCCACTAGAATGAGTACAGAGGAGATTCACCAGGATGTTGCCTGGCTGTAGTTATAAGGAGAGATTGGATAGGCTTGGATTGTTCTCACTGGAGCAGAGGAGGCTGAGAGGTGACCTTATGGAGGTTTATAAAATTATGACGGGCATTGATAGGGTAGATAGTCACAGTCTTCTTCCAAGGGCAGGGGAGTCGAAAACCCAATGAGATGAGTTGAAAGTGAGAGGGGAAATAATTAAAGGAGATCTTAGGTGCAAGTTTCTCCATACTGAGGGTGGTGGGTATATAGAACAAACTGCCAGAGGAGGTGGTAGAGGCAGGCATATAAGATTAGAACTTTTATATGGTATTCTGATGATAAAAGGCACACTGAGGACTGCACTGTCAGAGGTGTTATCTACAGGTGAGAAATTCAAGCAAAACTACTTTCTTAATGTATGTAAAAGATCCTATGGCACCATTTGGAAGGAGAGCAGGGGAGTTATCCCTTGGTTCTTTGATGATTTTTAAACTGTCATCATTCAAAATAATTATCATATTACTGTACATTGAGGGCTGCTACATTTCCTACATTTGCACTGAACAGTGACAACACTTCAAGAGTACTTCATAGGTGGTAAATTACTCTGGAACATCCTGGGATCGTGAAACCACTATGGAAATGCAGGTCTTTCTTCTGCAATTGTTGGTAACAATTCTTAGTAGTTACAAGAACAATGACCTCATGAAAATATTCTATAGTCAGACATGCAGAAATCACAGTGAACTTAAATTCTTAGTAGTGTAAAAAATTGTGGGGAGAAATAAATGGTTTGCTGACCCCATGCAATGCCAGATGTTGCCGGGCTTTGTAGACACTGTGCTGAACCCAAGTATTATGTTTTATCTTATTGTCTCAGAAGCAGACTTATTTTATAAAAAAGCATTTTCTTTCTGTTACAACAGCATTTGCATAATTAATTGCTTCAATTCCAATGGAATTAGTGAACACCAAAAAAAAGTCCACTTACCTGTTGTAGATGCTCTGGACTCTGCTGCATGGTGTGTAGTAATTGCTCCCCTTCTTGTGCCACTTGTCTCAATCTTAGAGCTTTTTTTCTGCTTTTTGCCAATTGCTTGAAGAGATATGAGACAACGTAATCCAAACTTGCACAGCAAGCAGACGAGATCTCTGTATCTGGAGGGAAAGTGGCCTTGGAAGTCTTACCTGAGCTGTTCAAAACAACTCATATCTGCAGATTGTGGCACTTACTGAGTGGGTGAAGAGGACTGTCCTGTGGATTTCAAGGAATGATATGTGGGTTGTGGGCAGAAGCAGACTAATGTAGGAGATAAAAAGACTAATGTAGTGCCCCCACACCTCTCCCCACCCTGCCTTCCACTGATACCACCCACCTCCCCCTGCCCCACCCCACAAATAAAATTCTGGTTGGTTTACTGCTACTGCTCGGATTGGAATCCTCAGAATTTGGAGGTGGTGGTGGTGGGGGGGGAGGGGGTGGTGTTCAATTAATAGTAATTGCAGGAGAATTAGAACAATTGGTTCAGGTAGAGGTTCCAGAGTTTGCTTCATAATTGAGTCCCAAGCCACAAATAAAAAATATTACTTTATTAACAGCACCAACTTGAGAAAGTAAGTACAATTAAAGCAGTTTGTTACCTTGTAATCTGTAATTGTAGCATGGACATTTAAAGACATTTTGAAATTTAATTGATTGTGATAAGGTTTGTTATTGGAACAGAACGTCTTCTACTCTCATTCCCATACATATTTTGTACACAGAAAGATTAAGGTATCTTTATTAGTCACATGTGCATCGGAACACACAGTGAAATACATCTTTTGCACAGTGTGTGTAGATTCTGCACACTAATAACAAATATAATCCCTAGACAATAGCCAGCCTGTCATTTCTATTGGCATTTGGAGTATAGATTTGTGTGATCTGCATTGGGTTAGTCTCCCTATGGAAGATGGTTTAGGTGTTAGGATGGGGAGTGAAAAGAATTTACCTCAAGTGAGCTTTTCTGAACTGGCTTCAGACTGCTTAGTGTTTTTCCAGACAGCAGAAGCTAGTTCAGATTGAACCATGCCCCAGTGTTTGTTGCAGGGAACACACCAAAGAAAGGCAACCACTTCCTTGCACCCTGTGGCTGGAGCTGCTCTGGTCACTATCTCTTGTGAAGGGGTCCTGTTTTCCAGGGATACAAGTCAGAGGGCATTGGATAAATTAACTTGGTTATAACTGGATACTAAGCACAGGAGGCTGATTTGCCCCTTAATTCAAAACAGTATCAGAAGCCATCCTCCCTCTTTTGACACCGTCTAAGCAATTGGGTTCCTGAAAAAGCAGAAACCTACACATTCTTTGGCCAGAAACACTTAACTCACTCGACGTTTACCTTCAAGGAAATCACAATCAGCCAAGCAAAGGCAGTAAAAGATAGGCTAAGGGCAGGACATCCCTAGACTGATGCTAATTATCTTCAGACCATGAAAGTGACAATCAAATGCTATGTTTTCAAAAATGCGCGGTAGCTTAGCAGTTAGTGCGACACTATTACAGCGCCAGCGATTGGGGTTCAATTCCCATCGCTGTCTGTAAGGAGTTTGTACATTCTCCCATGTCTGTGTAGGTTTCCTCCGGGTGCTTCGGTTTCCTCCCACATTCTAAAGACATACGGGTAGGTTAATTTGGGGTTTAAAATGGGTGGCGCAGACTTGTTGGACCGAAAGGGCCTGTTACCATGCTGTAAATAAATTTTTTAAAAAAATTTTAAATTTATGTATCATATTTACTGTGCGTTACTGTTTCGTAGTGTTTCCTTTCCATTGTCCATATTCTCAAAAGGAAGAACATTTTAAACCAGCATGCAGTCCATTTCCTTTGGGTTCAAGAGTTCAGATGGCTTTCTGCTTCTGAAGCTATCAGGGGACTAAATGTTGATGTGGGTGGAAGCAGAGGCAGGACTGAGGTAGTTGTGATACGTTCACAAAATGTAGTGAAAACTCAGACACAGGTAGATGGTGATCTGCTGTCCATATCCTAAGTCATGGTTACTCTTCATCTGAAAAGGCTCATACTTTGACAACACTTTGATTTCAAGATTTTCATACTTCTTTCATCTTTTTAAATTTCTTGCACCTCCTTATCTTTGTAACTTTCTCTTGCTCTGCAGACCTCCAAGCTCTCTGCACTCATCCATTTCTAGCCTCATGTATATTTCCAATTTTAGTCGGATCACTATTGGCAGTCATGTCTTTAGCGACCTGGGCCTTAGCCTCTGCAGTTCATCTCTCTATCTCTGTCTTCCTTTAAAAATGATGAATTTGTTCAAGATTCTTTCCGTACCTCCCGCTGGGTTGGATCTTGATGACTCAGGTCACTGAAATTGCTTTCACTGTCTGCAACAGCAGTGGAAACTGAGTGGAGGGCAGTGCACTATGAGATCCCTGTCTCCTGAAAGTTGTGGGAAGCTTTGAAAGCAGGCAAAGCTCAGGGCAGAGGTGAGGATTCTGTTGAAGCAGTGAAGCATTTTTTATAAATGGCTCTTACATTAAGATGCTTAAAAACAATCAAAATTGTTTAAAATAATTTAAGAAAATCCAGGAAATAAAACAGTAAAATTCTTAGAAATCAATGCAAACATTAAAGTGAAGTAATCAAAGATAATAAATTACCCCCCCAACCCTGTAGGCTGAGATTCCCCATTGAAATGAATTGGGTTTCCAGGTCAAATGTTGCACTGGATTTAAGAATCAATATCCCAGAAAAACAGTCCAGCAATGGAGCATATTTACAGGTGCAGCAATATCTGTCACTCAGGATCCTGGAATTATGGCCCATATACTTCAGTTTGGAACCTCTGCACAAACTGCCGGCCACAACCAGGAAGATTTGCCCAGTAACTTGGTACTGAGTTTTGTTTGATAATGCTCCTGTGAAGTGTCTACATGCTTCTACTAGATAGATAGGGACTACATGTTAGCATTTTGTTTGCGCTGCAGATTACCGAGAGAGGGAGAGAGAGGTGTGTGAGACAATTGAAAAATGTCCATGGACTTAGGTAATGGAGTGGTATGAAATGATCACTCTGTATCATTCTACACTGCCAGGTGTTTTTCAAGGACCAACTGTGGCTTGAACAGCTGATAAGAATATTAAAAGCAGCTGAAGAAATCATATTAAACTGAAAAAGAAGGCAATTTTAGACCAGCCACTTTGGCCCATAATATTCAATAAACTGCTCCACCAGCAATTATACAAATATAATAGTGGGAATGCTAAGGCTTGTTGTGACAGCATTTCATCTATTTGGTTTTATTTTTATAAACTAATTGTTCAATTCACTGGTCAATGGAAATTTCTATAAAAATAAAACATCACATGAATGAAGACCCTCCATGAAATGATTATTTTTTACCCAAGACAACACAATTTGTTGCTCAATCTACAAACATTTTGTCAAAACATCTTTCTTTGTTGGAATAAGCTTCATCTGATCGCAGCTTGGACCAAGTTCTACCAGAAAGAACAACTAAAGCAGCCACAAGGACATTACATGAATAAGTAGGTTAAGGATGTGGTGGCTCAAAGTTAAAGCATAAAATAAGAATAATAGTTCTAAAGCAAAAGAGTAGAGTAACAGTCAGAAATCAAGCTTGAAGAAGACACTTTCATTTATATAGCAACTTGCATATCCTTCCAGGACATCTCAAAATGCAACATAGCCAAAAGAAAACGTGTAGTTGATGATATGTAGGAAACATGACTGACAATTTCCACAGAGCAAGCTCCCTTGAAACTGTTGACATTGATCAGTTACAGCAGAACTTTGTTAATCTGACAGTCGGGACTTTGGTGTGTCGGACTAGCAGATTTTCTAGATTATTACATGTTATTTCTATTAATACTCCAATACACTTTCAATTCACCTTATTTTAGATGATGTACAGTATAAAAATAAATTTTCCAGTGAACCCAGCAAGTTTAAAGTGAATTTTGGAAACAAGACCCTGGAAAGTTTCAAGGGAGCATAGGAAACAAAACTAGGGACTCAATGAGTGGAAGGGAGGGCAGGAACTTGGGCCCCAGTGAATAAAAAGGAGCACAGGAACTGGGGCCTTTGTTCGTGCACCCTTTAAGTTCACATGGTTCCATTTCCCCTGCTCCCTTGAATCTTACCAGGGGTCCCAGTGAGTGGAAGTGAGTGTGGGAACTGAGGCACTGGTGCGAGTAAGGCAGTGTGGAGATCAGCACACAATAAACCAGATGTTGAACCATCGGGATATTCTAATAGTCAGATAGTGAATTATTGGAGCATTACTGTACCTTGTCTTTTGTAAGACTTGGTGAGAGATAAAGGACATTGAGGAAAAACTAACCTTGCTCTTACTTGAAATAGCACCATATGGTGTTTTTCTCCACTGAAAAGACTGAGTCTTTCTTTAACAGCTCATTGGAAAGACAGCCAGCCTAATATTGCAGCATTCTCTCAGGCTGCCACACCATCCAATATGATCATGGCTGATCTGCTTCAGGACTCAACTCCTCTTCTGTGCCAGTTACCCATTGCTCTCAATACCCTGATCTTTCAAAAATGTATTCACCTCTTCATCAAATATGATTGCAAGGGATCCAGAGAGATCTAGCTAACTGGACACACAATTGGCTTGATGGAAGGAAGTAGAGGGTGATGGTGGAAGGTTGTTTTTCGTACTGGAGGCCTGTGAATAGTGATGTTCCCCAGGGCTCGGTGCTAGGCCCATTACTATTTGTCATCTGTATCAATGACTTGGATAAGAATGTACAAGGCTTGGTTAGTAAGTTTACAGATGCCACTAAAATAGGTGATGTCGTTGCCAGTGAAGATGGTTATCAGGATTTACAGAGGGATCTTGATCAGCTGGGTAAGTGATCTGAGGAATGGCAAATGGAGTTTAATTCGGATAAGTGTGAGGTTATGCATTTTGGGAAGACAAATGAGTGTAGGATTTTCACAATGAACGGAAGGGCCCTGGGGAGTGTCGTAGAACAGAAGGACCCAGGAGTACAAGTACTGAAAGTGGCGTCTCAGGAAGACAGGGTGGTGAAGTAGACTTTTTGCATGCTGCCCTTCATCAGTCAGGGCATTGAGTACAGAAGCTGGGATGATATTGCTGTTTTGCAAGATGTTGGTGAGTACACATTTGGAATATTATGTTCAGTTTTGGTCACCCTGCTACAGGAAAGATACCATTAAGCTGGAAAGAGTGCAGAGGAGATTTATGAAGATATTGTCAGGATATGAGGGACTGAGCCATGGAGAGAAGTTGAGAAGGTTGGGACTTTTTTCACTAGAGGATAGGAGAATGAAGGGTGATCTTATGGAGGTGTACAAAATTATGAGGGGCATAGATCAGGTGAATGCACACAGTCTTTTTGTCAGGGTTGGGGAATCAAGAACTAGAGGGCATAGGTTTAAGGTGAGAGGGGAAAGATTTAATAGGAACCTGAGGGGCAACTTTTTCACCCAGAAATAGTCAGTATATGGAATGAGCTGCCAGAGGAAGTGGTTGAGGAAGGTACATTAATAACATTTAAAAGGTGCTTGGACAGGAACATGGATAGGAAAGGTTTAGAGGGATATGGGCTAAAAGCGGGCAAATGGGACTAGCTTAGATGGGAATCTTAGTCGGCATGGGCCAGTTGGGAGAAGTGTTTCTGAGCTGTATGACTCTATGATTCTAAATATCTTCAATAAACTAGTTTTTAACCCTTCTGGGTAGAGAATTCAGGAGATTCACCATTCTCTACTAAAAGAAATTCCTATGCACCACAGTTTTTAAATGACCACCCACCCCCAATATCATGTATCCACGTCCCCTTGTTCAAAACTCTCCCACTAGTGGCAACATCTCAACATCTATCCTGCCAAGCTCTCCTATATTTTTCCCTATTCTTCTAAATTCCAAAGAATACATATCTAACTTTTACAGCTATTCCTGCAAGGACAACCCTTTAATCCCACAAATTAGCCTGATGAATCTCTTTTAAACTTTTTCCGATACTAGTACATCTTTCCTTCAGTGAGGGGACCAAAGCTGTGCACAGTATTTCAGCTGTGGCCTCACCAGCATCCTGTACAAGTGTATCAAGACTTCCCTATTTCTTAACTTCAACCCCTTTGCAATAAAGAACAATATGCCATTTGCTTTCCTAAACACTTGATACAACTGCCTGTTAACTTTTTGTTTTACTTGCACAAAAACACCTTCATTCCTCTGTACTTCAGTCAGTTGTAGTCTCTCTCCACATAGATGATGGTCTTCTTTGTATTCCTCCGCACCTATTCCACCCTAGAGTAATTCATAAATTTGTGGTTGTATAGATGGATAAATAGGGATGGGAGAGTATGGAGTTAACGAGTTAATGGGAATGGGAGATTGTGGGGTTAATGTGAGTTTGTAGGACTGTGAGGGGTGAATATGTATGAATGAAATGAGGGTGGTGGTGTGTGGAAATATATGGGTGAATCTGGGATAGATTCAGATCAGTTTATTGTCATATATACCAGGGTGCAATGAAAATACTTGCTCGCATGAAGCTCACAGAGTAAACAGTATACATGATAATAATAAATACAATGACAAGCGCAAAACAACAGAATGGTACAAAGATAGTAGTGCAATCTGAAGTGGTGCAAAAAGAAATGCTCAAGTGACAACCATGGAATAACTGAGAGAAGTAGAATTAAAGGTCCGAGAATGTGGCAGCACCACCGGGAGGGGGATGTGAGGGAGGTGATTGGTTCAGAAGTCTGACAGCAGTGGGGGAGAAGCTGTTCTTGAGTCTGGTCTTTTGGGCTTTCAAGCTCCTGTATCTTCTCTCAGAAGGTAGAATGGAGAGGAGGTAATGGCCAGGGTGGCAGGCATCCTTAACAATACTACCAGCCTTCCTGAAGCAGCACACTGTGAAGATGAGCTGAATGGAAGGAAATGACGAGCCTGTGATGGACTGGACAGAGTTTACCACTCTCTGCAGGTTCCATCGGTCCAGAGCAGTGTAGTTTCCATACCAGACTGAGATGCAGTGGTCAGGATACTTTCTATAGCAGATCTATAGAGGTTTGAGAGAATCCTCGTGGAGAAGCCAATATGGCTGAGAAAATACATACGCTGATGTGCTTTCTTGATCACCACATCAGTGTGAAGGGACCAGGTGAGGTTGCTGGTGATGTGGATGACAAGGAACTTGAATCTGTCGACCATCTCTACAGCAGCTCTGTTGATGAGGACAGGGTTATGTTCATGTCCCCTCTTCCTTAGGTCAACAGCCAGCTCTCTCATCTTGCTGACGTTAAGGACGAGGTTGTTGTTCTGACACCATGACACAAGGTTCGCGATCTCTTTCCTGAACTCCATCTCATCATTGTTGTTGATCAGACCAACAAAAGTGGTATCATCGGCGAACGTAAAGATGGAGTTGGCACTGTATCTGGCCACACAGTCACAGGTATACAGACTGAGTAGGGTGGCATAGGGGTAAATCCATGCGTGAGAGCTGTAGCTAGAAGCAGCGTCATTGAAGGGAATGTAGCTCTCACCTTGATATAACCAGTGTGGATATGATACCTTTCCCTGCACTGCTTCATGTCTCTCCTGGAGGTCTGCCTTTACAGTCTGCTAGGATATAAAAATCTGACACAACCAAGGCCAATCCCAACCCGATCAGAGCACAAGGATTTAACATTTTTTGACACTTGACCCAACCCAATCCAAACATACATAGTCAGGGTTTGTCAGGCTCTGATTGGGTAGTTAGATTTTACTCAGGAGATTCCCAACCATGCAGAGACAGCGGAAATATATTTTCAGTGGTACAGTTGGTTAAAATATAAGCATAACCTTACATACTGGAATTGGAATTAGTTTAGTCATGTACAGTGAAAAGCTTGTTTTGCATACCATTCATACAGATCAGTTCATTACACAGTGCATTGAGGGAGCACAAGGCGAAACAATAACAGAGTTCAGAATAAAGTGTAACAGCTACAGAGAAAGTGCAGTACAGGTAGACAATAAGGTGCAAGGTCATAACAAGGTAGATTATGAAGTCAAGGGTCCATCTTATTGATAGGAGCTGTCCTTGAGCCTGGTGGTAAGTGCTTTCAGGCTTTTGTATCTTCTGCCCGATGGGAGACGGGAGAAGAGAGAATGTCCGGGATGGGTGGGGTTTTTGATTATGCTGGTTGCTTTACTGAGGCTGCGAGAAGTATAGACAGAGTCCATAGAGGGGAGGCTGATTTCTGTGATGTGCTGAGCTGTGTCCACAACTCTCTGTAGTTTTTTGCGGTCATGGGCAGAGCAGTTGCCATACCAAGCTGTGATGCATCCAGATAGGATGCTTTCTATGGTGCATTGATAAAAATTGGTAAGAGTTGACGGGGACATGCCAAATTTCTTTAGCCTTCTGAGGAAGTAAAGGCATTGGTGAGCTTTCTTGGCCATGGCGTCTACATGGTTGGACCAGGGCAGGCTATTGGTGATGTTCACACCTAGGAACTTGAAACTCTCAACCCTCTTGACCTCAGCACCATTGATGTAGACAGGAGCACGTACAGCCCCCTCCACTCCCCCGATAAGTCAATGGCCAGCTCTTTAGTTTCATTGACATTGAGGGAAAGGTTGTTGTCATGACACCATGTTATGAAGCTATCTCCTTCCTGTAATCCAACTCATCATTATTTTAGATACGGCCCAGTATGGTGGTATCATCTGCAAACTTGTTGATGGAGTTAGAGCAGAATTTGGCCACGCAGTCTTTGTCAATATTTTTATTAATTTCAAATAAGAAGTACAAAATGCATGAACCAAAGGAAAAAAAGAAAATGTTACAAAATAGATTATATTGAGTCACACAAGAAATCACAATGCTTCATATTGATAAACAAAACAAAAATCAATTGATATTGATAAGTTGGAATAATTTTATTACAAAAAAAATCTAACTCCACTACCAAAACCAAAGCTGTTTAGTAACATCCTAAAGACATGGTAGTATTGGCCAATATCTGTACATTTAGCACCAAACCAGTGGTTTTGAAAGTAGTTCAAAAAAGGTCCCCATAACATTTGAAAGTTCAGAATAGATCCAGAAATAGAGCAATGGATCTTCTCTAAATTTAGATATGACATAACATCCCATTGTGGCGACTCACCGTCTAGTCGGGCGAACCGGCTCGGCAGTCGGGTCGCGCGGCGTCGGAGCGACGAGGCCCAAGATGGCGGCGGGCCTCGTCTTTCCGAGCGACGGTGAGAACCCGCGCGCGGGAAAGTCCTGATGACGTAGGACTTACGTCATTACCGGTTGTTTTGGGCGGGAACATTCTCCCTTAAAGGGCCCACGCAAGGCGGGAAAATAAACCAGTTCTGTTTGGCAATCCTCCGAGTAGAGTCTTGTTTTATTCCGCTGTAGCAACCGTTACATTGGTGACCCCGACGGTCCAAACGGCTTTTGGACCCGCGAAATGAACGACAGCGCAGCAGCCAACGCAGTGGCCCTCAAGCTGCCCACCTTTTGGACACTTCGGCCCAGCGTCTGGTTTGACCAGGCCGAAGCGCAATTTCACCTTCGGCAGATCACCTCCGACTCCACGAAGTACTACCATGTGGTTAGCTCTCTGGACCAGGAGACAGCCGCCCAGGTTGGAGACTTCATCCAGTTGCCTCCGGAGGAAGATAAGTACCCGGCTTTCAAAGACCTTTTGATTCGGACCTTTGGCCTCTCCCGTCGTGAGCGTGCTGCACGTCTGCTTCATCTGGACGGCCTGGGGGACAGATCCCCATCCGCCCTAATGAATGAGATGCTGGCATTGGCCGAGGGACACAAGCCATGCCTGATGTTCGAACAGGCCTTCCTCGAACAGCTCCCCGATGACATCCACTTGTTGTTAGCTGACGCCAACTTCAGCAACCCCCGTGAGGTGGCTGCCCGGGCAGATGTCCTGTGGAGGGCCAAGCGCGAGAGCGGCTCGTCCGTCAGTCAAATCACCAGGCCGCGAGCCCAACGCCCACCTCGCCCGGCCCCAGCAACCGAGCAACCATGCCCCAGGAATGCAGATGACGACACGGGTGACTAGCTGTGCTTCTACCATCAGAGGTGGGGTGCGGAGGCCCGTCGATGCCGCCCACCCTGCAAGTTTCAGGGAAACGCCAGGGCCAGCCGCCGCTGATGGCTACGGCGGCTGGCCGCCGACAGAGCCTCCTATTCGTTCAGGACAAGAAATCTGGACGGCGTTTCCTCGTTGATACTGGAGCGGAGGTCAGTATTTTGCCCCCGACAGGCCGCGACACTCGTGACAGGCCACCAGGTCCTCTACTCAATGCCGCCAACGGTACAACGATATGGTCTTTCGGCACCCGTACACTTCAATTACACTTTGGCGGCAGCCGTTTTACCTGGACCTTTACTCTTGCCACCGTCGCCCGACCACTCCTAGGAGCCGATTTCCTTCGGGCCCACAATCTGTTAGTCGACCTGCGAAGGAAGCGGTTAGTCCACTCTAGCACTCTCCGGACCTATCCCCTGGGAGAAATCAGCCCACCAGCCCCGCGCCTGGACTCCATTTCCCTTTCTGGCGACAATTTCGCCAAGCTCCTAGCCGAATTCCCATCGATTTTGGCACCTTCGTTTACAAATTCTAGGCCCACACACGGGGTACGACACCACATCATTACCACAGGGCCACCCCTTCATGCCCGAGCACGACAATTACCTCCAGACAAGCTCCGCCTGGCAAAGGAAGAGTTCCGTCACATGGAGGAGCTGGGGATTGTTCGCAGGTCAGACAGCCCCTGGGCCTCCCCCCTGCACATGGTCCCCAAAGCCACCGGAGGGTGGAGGCCCTGCGGCGACTACCGCAGGCTGAATGACGCCACCACCCCGGACCGCTATCTCATCCCTCACATCCAGGACTTCGCAGCGAACTTACACGGGGCCCGCATCTTTTCCAAAGTGGACCTCATTAGGGGATACCACCAAATCCCGGTCCATCCGGATGACGTCCCCAAAACTGCGATTATCACCCCATTCGGCCTGTTCGAATTCCTTCGGATGCCGTTCGGCCTTAAGAACGCCGCGCAGACCTTCCAGCGGCTGATGGACGCGGTAGGCCGAGACCTGGACTTCGTGTTCATTTACTTGGACGACATACTGATCGCCAGTCGTAACCGCCAGGAACACCTTTCCCACCTCCGCCAGCTGTATTCCCGCCTCCACGATTTCGGCCTCACGATCAACCCGTCCAAGTGCCAATTCGGACTTGACTCTATCGATTTCCTCAGCCACAAAATCACCAGCGACGGGGCAACACCCCTACCCGCCAAGGTGGATGCTATCCGCCATTTTTCCTGCCCTGACACAGTCAAAGGCCTACAGGAATTCCTTGGGATGGTCAACTTTTACCATCGTTTCATCCCTGCAGCAGCCCGTATCATGCGCCCTCTGTTCTCGCTGCTGGCTGGTAAGGGCAAGGACATCACCTGGACTGACGAGGCTGCGGCTGCTTTCGTTAAGGCCAAAGACGCCCTGGCAGACACCACGATGCTGGTACACCCCAGGACTGACGTCCCGACTGCCCTCACGGTAGACGCGTCCAACACCGTGGTGGGTGGGGTACTGGAACAGTTACTCGAAGGCCGCTGGCAACCCTTGGCATTTTTCGGCAAGCACCTTAGACCGCCCGAACTGAAGTACAGCGCTTTTGATCGGGAACTTCTAGCGCTGTATTTGGCGGTCTGGCATTTCCGATACTTTCTAGAAGGCAGGCCTTTCACCGCTTTCACCGATCATAAGCCTCTGTCCTTTGCCTTCTCCAAAGTCTCCGATCCCTGGTCAGCTCGTCAGCAGAGACATTTATCCTACATTTCCGAGTTCACAACTGACATCCAACATGTCTCCGGAAAGGATAATGTCGTTGCTGATGCACTTTCCAGACCAACCATCCACAACCTATCCTTGGGTGTCGACTACACGGCCCTAGCTGACGCACAGCAAGCCGACAACAAACTGCCCAGCTACAGAACCGCAGTCTCGGGTCTGCAGCTCCGAGATTTCTTGGTTGGTCCAGGTCAGCGGACCCTACTTTGCGACGTTGCGACTGGTCAGCCCCGCCCTATAGTCCCTGCAGCCTGGCGGAGACGCGTTTTTGACTCGGTACATGGGTTGGCGCACCCGTCCATCAGATCTACTGTCCGACTGGTCGCCAGCAAGTTTGTCTGGCATGGCCTGCGCAAACAGGTCAGTGAGTGGGCCAGGACTTGTCCGCACTGCCAGACGTCAAAAATCCAGCGACACACCAAGGTCCCACCACAGCAGTTCGAGCCTACCCGTAGGAGGTTCGACCACATACACGTCGACCTCGTGGGCCCTCTGCCGGTTTCAAGAGGAGCCCGGTACCTCCTTACCATCGTGGACCGGTTCACGAGGTGGCCTGAGGCAACCCCCCTGACTGACATCACCACTGATTCCTGCGCCCGGGCGCTGCTCACAACTTGGGTCTCATGTTTTGGCGTTCCGGCCCACATCACTTCAGACAGAGGCACCCAATTCACTTCCAGTCTCTGGGCTGCATTAGCGAACCTGCTAGGGACACAGCTGCACACCACCACGGCCTACCATCCTCAATCAAACGGGTTGGTGGAACATTTTCACCGCCATCTGAAATCGGCCTTGATGGCCCGCCTGAAGGGTCCTAACTGGGTTGACGAGCTGCCTTGGGTCCTGCTCAGCATACGCACTGCCCCCAAAGAAGACCTCTGCACTTCGTCAGCTGAGCTTGTATACAGGGTGCCACTAGTTGTCCCCGGGGATTTCATACCTGCCCTTCGGGACCAAGGGGAACAACCCCCAGCAGTCCTACAAAGACTGCGCGAGAAGCTTGGCGACTTGGCCCCGATTCCCACCTCACGGCATGGTCAAGCCCCATCCTGCCAGCCCAAGGAACTACGGGACTGTAAGTTTGTTTTCGTTCGCAGGGGCACACCTCGAGCACCATTGCAACGACCATATGAGGGACCGTTCCGAGTCATACGCAATAACGGATCCACTTTTATTTTGGACATTGGAGGCTCATTTGGATCTGCAACAGCCTGTCAAGGTTGCCACGCCGCGACGCAGAGGCCGCCCCCCCTAAGCGGCAGCTCGCACAGCCCATGGACCTTGGGGACTGTATCGCCGGTTCTGGGGAGGGTTGTGTGGCGACTCACCGTCTAGTCGGGCGAACCGGCTTGGCAGTTGGGTCGTGCGGCGTCGGAGCGACGAGGCCCAAGATGGCGGCGGGCCTCGTCTTTCCGAGCGACGGGGAGAACTCGCGCGCGGGAAAGTCCTGGTGATGTAGGACTTACGTCATTACCGGTTGTTTTGGGCGGGAACATTCTCCCTTAAAGGGCCCGCGCAAGGCGGGAAAATAAACCAGTTCTGTTTGGCAATCCTCCGAGTAGACTCTTGTTTTATTCCACAGTAGCAACCGCTACACCATAACCATTGAGCATGAATAGGGGGAATAGTTTCCTTCCATTTAAGCAACACAGCCCTCCTGGCTATAAGAGAAATGAAGGACAATATATGTAAGTCAGAAGTCTCCAGAATTATATCTTTTTCTCCAACAATCCCAAATAATGCAGTTAAAGGATTTGGCTTGAAATTTATTTTAAAAATTACGGAAAAAGTTTGAAATACCTCTATCCAGAATTTTTCCAAACTCGGACATGACCAAAACATATGGATTAAGGAAGCCTCTCCGTTATTGCATTTGTCACAATAAGGAGATATATTTGAATAGAAACGCAATAACTTGTCTTTGGACAGGTGGACTGTATGGACCACTTTATGGCCATGCAGTCATGAGTGTATAGGGAGTAGTGTAGAGGCCTGAATGGGGAATGGGTATAGGTGAATGAACTTACATTAGAGCGATACAATAGGGTGTAGTCTGGTCACTGCAATACAGGAGGGTGTGATTGCTCTGGAGAGGGTGCAGTGGAGATTCACCAGGATTATGCCAGGGAAAGAATGTTTCATCTGTGAGGAATGATTGAATATGCTGGGTTTGTTTTCTTGGAGTAGAAGAGGCTGAGTAGAGACCTGAAAGAGGAATACAAAATAATGAGTGGAACAGACAAGGAAACTTGGAAACAGGAAACTTTTGCTCATGACAGAAGTGACGATAACCAGAAAGCATAAGTATAAAGAAAGGGGTGGAAGGATTAGGGGTGGTTTGAAGAAAAAAACATTCACCCTGGAATCTGGAACACACTGTCTTAATGGGTTGGGGAGGCAGGTACTCACAGAGCATCTGAGTGGTACTTAGATGAACACTTGAAGCATTGTGGTATGGAAGGCTACGGGCCGAGTGTTGGAAAGTGCTGGAACTAATCTGTACCTCTGATGGCCAACATGGACATGATGGGTCAAAGGGCTGGTTTCTGTGCTGTGTTACTTTATGAAATTTAAAAATACACAGTGGTATCTGTAACAATAGAAAAGATAAGGTTGAAGCAACTGCACCAGTGAGGTACAAGGTAAGCATTAAGGTCACCCTCCCCCTGTCTTTAGAGCACCACAGTGCCTGCCTGCAGGCTTAGGCACCCATCACTGCACCCATCATTCCAATCCCCCTGGTCTGGTCTCGATTCAGTTGATGGCAGTGTTACCATAGTGATAGCACAAAGGAAGCACGAGTCCAATCTTCAGCTAATCAAAACCCACCACGGTGAAAGGCGGCTATATAAAATACAGGTGAGTCGCATGAGTAAACAGTGCCAACTGCCTGCAGCACTTGCAGCCTTGAGGTAACTGAGGTAAGTTCAGCATAACTGAAAAAGTTGTATTTTAATATAAAGAAAGCAAGTTTTTGAGCATTTCTGTCTTACTAATAAAGTAAAGTGCTGCAGACCCTGGAAGTTAGTCCATCAATAAATTGCTGGCCTCATCTAACCCAAGGACTTAGTTTTACATACCTGAGCCAAAACATCTTAGTTGTGTTCCAGGAAACTCAGGGTGGGTGGTCCAGGCTCTTCGAATGTTTCCAATGACTTGCCATCTGTAGTGAATGGCTGCCACTGGCCCCACTGGCTCACAGTCTCTCCCCAGCACTGATTACATTCATTTAAATGGTGGTTGGTGAACTGGGGTGTCCTCTGTAGTCTCTCCGTCCTCCAGGCACAGTACCTGTTGCTGTCCTAGGGAAAGTCTCTTTAAGGTCAAAGATCCGTCCTGATTGCTGTGAAGTTCACAGAGCAAGCATCACCATCCGTGTTGCTTCTCAAATGCAGAATTGTTTCTGGAAAAAATGTGTTTGTACATTTGTATGATGATTATGATCTAAGAGCTGGCATAGCCAAAGCAAAACAGGATGTTAGGGTGCTTGACAAGACTATTCAATATAAAACAAAGTAGTCTATTTTGTTCTTGTATGGTATCTTTGTTATATCACATTTGGAAACTGCATCCAGTCTTGGTTCTTTCATTAGTAGGTAGATAGGTGAATTCTCCTGGCCTGGTCAATATTCATTCCTCAATCAATACAATAAAATGGTTAAATGATTGTTTATCTCACTGCTATTTGTGGGATCTTGCACTACAAAATTTACTGTTGAATGTACTTCCCTACACTTTAAAAAAATTGCAGATTACCATGTACTTTGGGGCACTCTAAAAGCTCTTTCCATAAAGTACGGGGAATGTCCAGCAGGCCAGGCCCCTGGAACCAAGAGGAAGCTGTTAGGATGGCAGATTAAAAAGTTAGTCAAATTGTTAACTTTTAGTTTGGAGGGAGGAACAGAGAGTTTTGGGGATATACTTGTGGCTAAGGATAGAATAAACAGAGAGCTTTGAGAGTTGCAGGACTGAGGAAGATTACAGAGATGAGGAGAAAAACTTCTGCTTTCAAACTAGGGTCCTAAGATTCCTGGATTTTGAAAAGGCTAGAAAAGAACTGCTCTTCCGGAAACCTATATGTATTTTCTGATTCAAATGAGGATGGCTGAATCCACACCTAACTGCAAATCAATACCATCCCTGTGGTTTGAATAGATTACTATCTGATGTTTTCATTTGTTAAGCTGTAGGAAAAAGCAAGTTCCCTCTTGAGATTCACTCTTCCATGCATGGCTAATCTGGTGTCTATTGATAGGACAAGCACACAGGAAAAGAGGGAGTGCAATCATCTGAGATTGCATCATGGCAGCTGAATTCAAAACACAAAGGGGTGATTTATGTCACAGAGTTACCATATCTGCAATCAGAGGAAGAATGCCGCTCTTCCGGTTGATGCTCAAATCCGGTTTGCCAGCCTCAGATCTCCTAAGTTACTGATACAACCTTTCCTTTTGTTTAATCAAGGCTGTGCAAATAGTTGAAATTACATTATATGATCATTTAATGTTTCCAAGACACCTCAGTGATGCTTTACTAATATAAACAAAAATAGCTTCTCCCAAGATTGGATTGCAATTTTAGTGAGTTTAAGAGAAGTGAAATATATTCAAGCATACCTCAGTAACAGAGAAACAAAATTAAAACTGCTACTTGAAAACAAGTTTTGATTGATGCAACATGTATGGTTTAATTTTTTTCTCTTCTAATGTGATCTTGTTAAGGGCCTACTCTGGATATTAACCCATAAATCAAAGTACTGAAAAGCACAAAAGCTAAAGCAGGTACTTAAAATCTCTTGCTTCTGTTTGTGTCTCTTTTTAATTGTCTAGAAATGACTGTTTGAAATATATGACAACACTTGAAATTCCACAGAACTACTTCCTGGTGACTCGCCAACATTCCACTCTCAATCTTTAACTAATAAACAGATCATTTATTTTTATTGCTGTTTGCAGAACTTGCTTTGTGTAGTATGGCATTTACCCACAAAGCTGCAGTAATTCACTCCAAGTAATCTGACAATTGTTTTGGGATGCCCCGGGACAATGCTAAAGAAACACAGATCTCTTCTTCCATAATCAATGATGTTAGTGCCTTAGCTGCACCATGATATCAATTCCATTATTTTTAAGAGTTAAAGGTTGTGCTGAAATCTTTAATGAAGAAATGTCAATCAAATGGCCTCAAAAAATGTCAACTTGGAGAGAGGCTGGAGACTGTATAACTGTACCCCAGTCAGTTTAAGTAAATTTCAGTACTGGTGACAGGCGATGGAGGGTGGCATATCACTGATTCCACTGCATTTTTCTTTCTTCTTTTCATTGGCATTTTACAAACAACACCAAAGGCTGGAGCTTATCTCCAGGAGAAAGCTCTGCTCAAGTATGAAAGTAAGATATCAGACATAATAAGCTTCAAATGTATTTTAAATCAGGACGAATCCAGAGGTGGCGCCAGGCAGCAAACCTGGAGAGCTTCTCTAGCAGCTTGACACTAATGCATACTTTGGATAAGAGATGCAAAAATTGTTCTGCTGATTAGTGATAAGCAGTGTTGTGTCTACAAACTAACCTTTCTGAAATGTGATCTCCCTTCTGTGAATAATCTTTGTTGATTTCTTAATTTTATCCCAAAGATACAAGTAGCAATTTTGCGGTCAGGATGAAATATGATCTTTTAGACATCCTCGGTTAGTGCATCATTTGGATTTGTTTCAGAAACCTTTTTATCTTAAATCAGAACAGAAACTAGTGGAAGTACCCAGTTGATCTTAGAGCTTTGGGGAAAAAATGTCTGAATGTTATTTCATTTGGCAATTCTCTATTAGAGCCCATCTGGGATATTCACTGGGTGGTGGTAGTCAGGAATGAGATGCCAGAGGCACAATTACAACACTTAAAAGGCAGTTTAACAGGTACTTGGATAGTAGAGGGATGTTGGCCTAATGCAGGCAAATGGGATTAGCGTAGATAAGCATCATGGTTGGCATGGATGAGGTGGGCCAAAGGGCTAATTTTCCTGCTGTACCTTTCAATAACTTTTTGCAAATGCTATTTTCAGATTTCTAGCATTCACAATTTTCCTTTCTTTTAACCCATATCTTTTATATTTTCCATTCACTATAAAAGACAAATTTAATTCAACCTCCCCAACTTGTGCTCCATTTGGAATAGATATTTAAGATAGTTATATTTATGCTGACCATAAGCAGATATTTATGGTCAACAGCACAAAAGAACTGTTTTAACACTGTAGGAAGCTGATTATATCTGTAATAACAGAAGGTAATCAGAATAAATTTTCTAAATGTTCTAAAATGTGAGTACCCCTGTTAAAGAATAAAACATCTCACTTTTCAGAGCAACAAACAATCTGCTGGTGGAACTCAGCAAGTCGAGTAACCTCTGTAGGAGGAAAGGAGTTGTCAATGTGTCAGGTCAAAACCCTGCATCAGGACATCACTTTTCAGAAGCATGGATGACAGCACCCAATACTCTTACATCAGATTCTGCAGGTCTTGCTGTGCATGCAGCTGTATCACTTCTGGGTATTGGAGTAGATCTTATCCTGCTGATGTTTAAAAGGATGAGCACACATCTTAAAAGCAGCTGAGTAGAATCTATCATTCTGGTTATTCCAAGTCTGATGGCCTTTTCTTCTCTCAATTTCATATACAATCACAATTTGACACAAAGACAAACACTGATTATTTGGTAGCCAGGGTCAAAGGTATTCAAAAAACACTCTGAGCCAGAAACTATACTATGCCAAAGAGATGGTGCTAGGTGGGGAACCCAAGGCAGTTTTGATAGGGCACCTGGACAGAGATATTTCATTGCACATGTGGTTCAAGGGATTGCACATGATAGAACAGGCCATCTGCATGGAACTTCCACAATGGCTCTGCTTTTGGAAGTTCCTGCCGGCATAGAAATTGGAGCTCGTGAAGGAAGTGAGTTTGGGGGCTCTGCCCAATGGAGCTATCCCATCCTGTGCCCTCATGTGAGGCAGCTATCCCATCCTGCACTCGTTCAAAATGGAGATATCCCACACTGCATTCTCTCAATATGGAGATATCCCTTTCTGTGCTCTCTCCTCTTGTACTTGCCTCATACTGTGCTCTCTCCTACGGGAGCTGATCCATACAGTCCATTGCGCTGAAAGAACTGACTCATGGGTGAGAATGTTGGCAGGGAAAGGAGGATCTGCCAAGTTAGAGGCCTTTAAAATTGTATTAATATTGATATTGGTTTAACTTTGTCAAATGTACTGAGGTACAGTGAAAAAATTGTCCTGCATACCGTTCATACAGATCAATTCATTACACAGTGCACTGAGGTAGTATAAGGTAAAACAATAACAGAATGCAGAGTAAAGTGTCACAGCTACAAAGGAAGTGCAGTGCAGGTAGATAATAAGGTGCAAGGTCATAACAAGGTAGATTGTGAGGTCAAGAGTCCACCTTATGGTATAAGGGAACCATTCAGTAGTCTTATAACAGCGGGATAGAAGCTTGAGCCTGGTGGTAAGTGCTTTCAGGCTTTTGTATCTTCTGCCAAATGGGAGAGTGGAGAAGAGAGAATATCCTGGGTGGGTGGGGTCTTTGATTACACTGGCTTCTTCACCAAGGCAGCAAGAACTATAGATAGAGTCCAAGGAGGGGAGGCTGGTTTTCGTAATGTGCTGAGCTGCGTCCACAACTCTCTGCAGTTTCTTGCGGTCCCGAGCAGAGCAGTTGTCATACCAAGCTGTAATGCATCCAGATAGGATGCTTTCTGTGGTGCATCAATAAAAGTTGGTGAGTGTCAAAGGGGACATGCCAAAATTCTTTAGCCTCCTGAGGAAGTAGAGGCGCTAGTGAGCTTTCTTGGCCGTGACATCTACATGGTTGAACAGGGACAGGCTATTCGTGATGTTCACTCCCAGGAACTTGAAGCTCTCAACCCTCTCAACCACAGCACCATTGATGTAGACAGGTGCATGTGCACTACTCCCCTCCCTGAAGTCAATGACCAGCTCTTTTGTTTTGCTGACATTGAGGGAAAGATTGTTGTCATGACACCATGTCACTAAGCTCTCTATCTCCTTCCTGTACTCCAACTCATTGTTATTTGAGATATGGCCCACTACGGTAGTATCATCTGCAAACTTGTCAATGAAGTTAGAGCAGAATCTGGCCATGTAGTCATGAGTATATAGGGAGTAGAGTAGAGGGCTGAGGATGCAGCCTTGTGGGGCACCAGTGTTGAGAATAATTGTGCCGGAGGTGTTGCTGCCTATCCTTACTGATTGCGGTCTGTTGGTCAGAAAGTCAAGGATCCATTTGCAAAGTGAGGTGTTGAGTCCCAGGTCTTGGAGTTTGGTGATGAGTTTGCTTGGAATTATAGTATTGAAGGTGGAGCTGTAGTCAATAAACAATAGTCTAACGTAGGTATCTTTAATGTCCAGATGCTCCAGAGCTGAGTGTAGGGCCAGGGAGATGGAGCCTGCCATAGAACTGTTTCAGTGGTAGGTGAATTGCAGTGGGTGGAGTTGATATGTGCCATGACCAGCCTCTCAAAGCAGTTCATGATGGCGGATGTCAGAGCCACCAGTCTGTGGTCATTAAGATATGTTAGCTTGTTTTTCTTCGGTACCGTGATGATAGTGGTCTTCTTAAAACAGGTGGGAACCTCAGAATGAAGCAGGGAGAGATTAAATATGTCTGTAAATACCTCTGCCAGCTGATCAGCACAATATCTGTGGACACGGCGAGGGACACCATCTGGGCCAGATGCTTTCTGCGGGTTCACTCTCCAGAAGATTGATATTACGTCCTCAACAGTGACTACGGGTTCAGGTGCATTGGAGGCTATCGGGATGGGTGGTGACAAATCAACCCCCTTCTGTTCAAAACGTGCATAGAATGCATTAAGCTCATTAAGAAGGGATGTGGTGTTGAATGTGATGCTGCCCAACTTTGTTTTGTAGCCTGTTATAGCATGTAAATCCTGCCACAACTGATGGCTGGTCTAAGACTCAATTTTGGACTGATATTGTCTCTTGGCACCTCTGATAGCTTTACAGAGCTTGTATCTTGCTTTCTTGTAAAGGTCAGGGTCACCTGATTTGAATGCTGCAGTCCTCGACTTCAGTAGGGAGTGGATCTCCCTGTTCATCCAGGGTTTCTGGCTTGGGAACACCCGGATTGTCCTCTTTGGCACACAGTCCTCAACAAACTTGCTGATAAAGTCCTTGATGGTGGAGAGATACTCATCTAGGCTGGCAGCTGAGTGTTTGAACATGGACTAGTCCACTGTCTCAAAGCAGTCATGTCAAGAGTTCATGTGATGTCAAGAGTTCAGTGCCTGTATGTTCCTGTTGGGTGAAGGGCAAGGCTGTTAGGTTTCAGGAACCCTGGTTGATGAGAGATATTGAGGCTCTGGTTAAGAACAAGAGGGAGGCGTACTCTGTGCATAAGCAATTGGGAATTAGTGAATTTCTTGATGACTGCAAGAAGTAAAGGAGTGCACTTAAGAGAGAAGGTAGGAGGGCAAAAAGAGGATATGGGAAGGATCTGGCAGCAAGGTGAGGCAAAATCCCAAGAGATTCCATAAGTATATTAAGAGTAAAAGGGTGACTAAGGAGAGAGTAGGTCCCCTTAAAGATGTGGAACCAAAGGAAATGGGTGAGGTTTTTAATGAATATTTCTCTTCAATTCACTGTGAAGAAAACGATGGCAGCTAAGGAAATGGGGGAAATGAGTGGTATTGTCTAGGACCACACAAGAATTAGCAAGGAGGAGGTTATTGGAGGCCTTAGAGTGAATTTGGGTGGATACATCCCCAGGACTTGACCAAGTGCATTCTCGGACCTTGTGAGAAGCTGGAGAAGAAGTTGCGGAGGTCCTTGCGGGGATTTTTTCTTCATCTCTGGCCACAGGTGAGGTTCTGGAGCACTGGAGAGTGGCTAATGTGGTACCATGGTTTCAAAAGGGTAGCAAATACAAGCCAGGAAACTACAGGTTGACAAGTCTGACATTGGTGGTGGGTAAGTTGCTGGTGGGGATTCTGAGGAACAGGATCTACCATCATTTGGAGAGACAGGGTCTGATTCGGGACAGTCAGCATGATATTGTGTGTGGGATGTCATGTCTGACAAATCTCTTCGAGTTCTTTGAGGAGGTAACCAAGAGGGTAGATGAGGGTAGGGCAGTGGATGTTGTCCATATGGACTTCAGCAAGGCCTTTGACAAGGTCCCTCATGGCAGGCTAGTCTGGAAGGTTAGATCACATGGGATCCAGGGGAGATGGTGGATTGGATTCATAATTGGTTCAGTGGTAGGAAGCAGAGGGTGATGGTTGAGGGTTGTTTCTCAGACTGGAGGCCTGTCTCTAGTGGTGTGCCACAGGGGTCAGTACTGGGACCTTTGTTGTTTGTACTTTATATAAACGATTTGGATGTGAATGTACAAGGCATTGTCAGTAAGTTTGCAGAAGACATTAAAATAGCCGGTGTTGTAGATAGTTTAGAAGATTATGAAAAGTTACTGGGGGGATCTTGATTAGCTTGGTATGTGGGCTGAGAATGGTTTTCAGTCCAGATAAATGTGAAGTATTGCATTTTGGGAGATCAAACCAAGGTAGGACTTATACAGTCAATGGTAGAGCCCTCAGCTGTGTTATGGAACAGAGGGACCTAGGAGTGCAAGTGCATAGTTCACTGAAAGTGGTGTCATAAGTAGATAGGGTAGTGAAGAAGGTGTTTGGCACACTGGCCTTCATCAGTCAGGGCACTGGGGTATAGGAGTTCTTTAAAATATTTTATTTACAGCGTGGTAACAGGCCCTTCTGGCCCAGCATGCCCGTGCCGCCCATTTTAAACCCCCAAATTAACCTACTCATACGTCTTTAGAACGTGGGAGCCGTGAGTTGGGAAGTTATGTTGCAGTTATAATAGACAATGTTGAGGCTGCACTTGGAATATTGTGTACAGTTTTGGTAACTCTGTTATGGGAAAGATGTTGTTAAACTAGAAAGGGTGCAGAAAAGATTTACCAGGATGTTGCCTGGACTTGGCCTGAGTTACAAGGAGAGGTTGCGTAGACTAGGACTTTATTCCCTGGAATGTAGGAGATTGAGGGATGCCCTGATAGAGGTATATAGGATCATGAGGGGTATAGACAGGGTGAAAGCACATAGTCTTTTTCCCAGGGAGGAAGTGCTAAAAACAAGAGGGCATAGGTTTAAGATCAGAGGTGAGAGATTTAAAAGGGACATCAGGGGCAGCTTCTTCACGTAAAGGGTGGTGCGTATTTGGAATGAGCTGCCAGAAATAGTGGTTGAGGGTGATGCACACAGCTCTGCCAAGATAACTCTACCCAACTCCTACTGTATTTTCTCTTGACGGAGCCAACTAGTTCTCTATCATATAGGAGCTGCAGTATAGCACACTCATTACTGAAGAAGCTGTACCCTATTGCTTTGACCTGGTTGTGACAACTCAGATAGTGGTTGTGGGATGATAGCCCACAAGGTGGGGACAATAGCAACATTTAAAAGCCATCAAGTACATGGATAGGAAAAGTTTAGAGGGCTATGGGCCAAACATGGGCAGATAGGACTAGCTTGCCAGGCGGCACAGTTGGCATGGATGAGTTGGCCTGAAGGGTCTGTCTCCATGCTATCTGGCCCTATTACTCCAAGTATGTGTCTCCTGAAGAAGACTATGATACCATTTTCTCTCTCTTTGAATGAGCTGAATGCACACTGCTCTGCCCAGATAGATCTGCCCAACCCTTTCTGTATTTTCTCTTGATGGATCCAACTAGTCCACTATCCTGCAGGATCTGCAGCATAGCACACCCACTACTGAAGAAGCTGTACCCTAATTGCTTTGACTTGGTTGTGCCAACTCAGACTGTGATCCTTTCTTGAAGGAGCTGATACCTTGCGATGTTCTGCTGAAGGAGCCGACTTTGTTTTAGGATTCTGACTAACGTTGGGATCTTGTCCTATTGTAGCACGGAGCCTGGTTCCATGGAGTGCTTCTGTACAGTACAAAACTTGGTGGTGTAAAAATTGGGGAAGTTTTAAGATATTTAAGGGTTTGATTTTCTATAATTCAATTAATTTTTGAAATCAACATATAACATTCAGCTTAACTTTGACATTAAGTTGCAGTTATTTTCACATTACGAGTGGTTAAACAAAGTAGTGGCAATTGCAACATTAATTAGGTGGTCAGCTAGAACTGGCTGCCAGGTATTTACTGTCAGCAGGGATTGAGTCACGATTCAGGTCAGGAACTTTAGCAGTGTTAGTAAAGCCTTCTGTAAGTAACATGAAGTCTGATTCCATGGAGTATTAGATTTACAGAGTATGAAACTCAAGATTGTGGTGAGTGGGAGAAGTCAGTAGAGTGAGGGAAGGAGGTGCTGTACTAGTACTTTGTAATGAGGCATGGCAGGGCCATGGGATGCAAATCCAGGTGTATGTGGGAATTTCAGGATGCCAGGACAGGGTGATTGGACAGATCAGGAAAGTGACTAAAAATTCATATGGGAAATTTGTGCTCGAAGTGTATACAGAACTAATTAGACCATAGCTTGAGAACTACATTATCGGGACTTCCTTGCTGGTCAGTTTCAGCAGGATATGTAAATGTGATTACCATCATACACAGGCCTGATCCTGTTCTTTCCCAACAACCACATTTACAACAATTGACTTCCAGTGATACAATAGTTGTGCTGTCCAGATCCCAAGCTCAATGACTTCGGGCAGATTGTATTTACTCCAAACCAGCTGACTGGGCATATGTACCAACCTGGGAATCCTCTTTTTCATATGGCTTATCACCAGATCCTTGGGAGTGCAATTCAGTCTATCAGCATTGTTTTAAGTTAGTTATTTGTTATTAGTATCTAGACAACAAGAGGAAGCAATTAAATATGCTCATGGATAGCTGAAAGTGTAACTGCAAGTTGATCAGTTCCAGGCATCCCAGCTTCCAGTTGACATGCTTAATTGCTTCCCCATATTTCCAAACATTGCCAATGACAAGCTTTAGTTCCTGAGAATAGCTTAATGTCGACAGTAGCACAGGTATACAATGAAAGTGTGTGGAGAAGAGCAATTAAATTGTTCTTAAATCTGAGGCTGATGAAACATGATAGAAAAAAGTCTACCCAGAATGCTGAGCAGAACCATCTAATGCAGCTATGTTACATGGGGCAGATCAGGACAACCCACAATAATTTATACTGCAACCCATAACAGTACCTCACCACCTGCCACCCATTCAATACCCACACACCCGTCTCAACATCAAGTGCCTTGGCAGCTTTAGGCAATCATAGGACTATGTTAATTTCACTTTTAAATATTGCTGGCTCTCTCTTACTCAAAAGAAAATTGGCATGGAACTCAGGTGAGACAAGATGATAACGTGTCAAGTCAACTTATGTTCATGTCCTAGCTGTAGTAACTGAAGTAAACACATTGGAAGGGAACGTTCTACTGCCAAATAGGACAAGAATTTCTGTATAAGGGTTTCACATTAACATTGATTCATTCCATGGTGATAGGTTGTTATTTCCCAATCGCATACCTTCAATAATGCTGCCATGTTCAGATACTAAAGAGGCCTTCCAACATCAACAATTGGGAATTCATCTCTAATTATAATAGTAATTAAGCCAGATAATGAGAACGATATAGAGGTAACTTTTTGACAGATGCAAAGCTAATACAAAACATTTGAAATTTTTGTTTACCTCAGAAGCATTAAAGAAAACTGGGTGCAGAAGTAGTGATCTTTGAAGCTGTTGGGGGAATTAAAGCTTCCTGCTGTGTCTCTGCAGTAAGTAAATACCAACATCCATTGTAAAATGGCTCTGTGCTTTGCTTTGATTTCTCCGCAGGTCATGTTTTGGGGAGCTAATTTACAAAAAGTATTCCATACTTCACTGTTAGTCATATTTTCTTGGCTCCTCCTCAATCAAGAGGGTTGAGAACTTTTTGATGCCAGGAGAGAACACCACCACTAGCCTGACCTGGTTCAACCATGTATACACTCACCAGCACTTCTACTTCCTCAGGAGGCTAAAGAAATTTGACACGTCCCCTTTAACCCTCACCAATTTTTATCAGTGCACCATAGAAAACATCCTATCTGGATGCATCTCGGCTTGGTATGGCAACTGCTCTGCCCATGACCACAAGAAGCTGCAGAGTTGTGGACACACCTCAGCACATCGTGGAAACCAGCCTCTGCAACATGGACTCTGTCTACACTTCTTGCTGCCTCGGAAAAGCAGCCAACATAAGCAAAGACCCTACCCACCCCAGACATGCTCTCTTCTCACCCCTCCTATCAGGCAGAAGATACAGAAGCCTGAAAGCATGTACCACCAGGATCAAGGACAGCTTCTATCCTGCTGGTATAAGACTATTGAATGGTCCCCTAGTATGATAAGATGGACTCTCGACTACACAGTCTACCTCATTATGACCTTGCACCTTACTGCCTACCTGCACTGCACTTTTTCTGTAACTGTAACACTTTATTCTGCACTCTGTTATTGTTTTTACCTTGTACTACCTCAATACACTGTTGTAATGAATTGATCTGTATGGAGGATCCGCAAGACAAGTTTTTCACTGTACTTCAGTGCATGTGACAATAATAAACCAATTTACCTTCTGATGAAGGCCTTGACCCTTGTTGAATATGGACTTTCAAGTAGCTCACCTTTGTAATCGTCTTTACTGGGAAATTGGGAAATCAGCAATATTAATAATAGAGAAAACAGAGTAACGACAGTCAGAAGCTATTTCAGAACGGATAATCAGGCAATGAAAAAGTTGGTAAGAACTAAAGATGCAAAGGTTTGGCAGGAGTTCTTGACAGTGATGATATCATGAGAGAGATTTCAAGATAAGGAATCTAATAACCACAGAAACAGGAATACGAGTACACTGTATGGCTCCTTGTGTCTGCTCCACCATTCAATACAACCATCTTATGCCTTGCCACCACTTTCCTGCACTAACCCCATATTCCTTGATTACCTTGATATCTTAAAATATATTGACCTATTTTCATTTAATGAACCATTTTAATTTTCACATGATTGGCTTCAGCAGAGCTTCTCAGATAGTAAAGGAAATACACTTAAAGATAGTTTTTAAGACCAATATTCTTCAAAAGGAATGGTATTCTGTGGTTAATTTACTGAATGACTAATCAAGGCATCAGAACAAATAATCCAGAAATGTATGTCAAATTCCATCACAGCTGCCAGGATATTTAAAGTCAACTATTTAAGCAATGATGCAAGATGGCACCGGCGCGTGGCAACACATTGCAAACTGCTCTCAACAGACCTACTCATTACCTTTACTATAATCGTTCTACACTTTTAAATTTAAACTCTATGTCACTAACTATCACTAATAATGTTCTTTTAAATCTTACAGGGCTGGCGATCTTCTGACGTCCAGAAATGACTACGAAGTGGACCCGACTCCAGGACCCCGAGGGAAAAGACCAGCGTGGCCTAGGACGGGCCCAACCATGAGGAAGCCTTCGCAGGGCGAGGAGACATCCCCATGGAGCCCCCATCGCTGAGACCCGACTAACCGGAGCACCCGACGCCGAGACCTGACTCCCGGACCCCACCGGAGCGACCAACGCTGAGACCCGACTCACCAGACCCCTCGACACCGTGACCCGACTCCCAGACCCCAACGGAGCACCCGACGCCGAGAACTGACCAGATGAAATTGACTCCCGAGGATGCGAGACCAAGGCCCAAGAACCGACCCGACGGAAGGCCCAGGCCCAACCCGATGCAAGGACGAGGTCGGGGGCCTGACCTGACGCAAGGCCGAGGACCGAGACCCAGCCCGACTCAAGGCCCAGGTCCGAGGCCTGACACAAGGCCGAGTCCCGAGGCCCGACCCGACGTGAGGCCTGACCAGCCCAGGCACGACACCAGGGACCCTCTGGATCAGAAAGCCAACCCGACAGAGCACCCGAGGCTGAATCCCAACACCGAGGCCCCCCTAGATGACCCCACTTACCTGCTGAGGCAGCTCACTCCTCTTCAAGACACTTAAACCTGTGTGGAAGCAACAACTTACCTCACAAGACAGCAGAATCCACTCCAGGTCCTCCAAGCTTACCTCTCAGTCCAGGTGGATCCACTCCAGATCTTCTAAGTCTGTTCACAGGCAATCACCTACCTACCAGTTCAAGTGAATCCGCTCCAGGTCTTCAAAGTCTAGCAAGGAGAAGATACTTACCATCCAGTCCAGGAGAATCCACTCCAGGTCTTACAGGTCTGACCCTAAACAATAACTTACCTGGTGGCTCCACTTTAAGAACGAAGAGTCGCCACCGCATATCTCGGAAACGTGGCAAGAGGGCTGGGCTGTAGATGAGGCTGAAACAGCGTGGTTACAAGACCCCCCTCCCCAGCATACTACTAGCTAACATCCAGTCCATTGAGAACAAAGTTGATGAACTAAGGGCAAGACTGACCTACCAAAGAGAACTGAGGGACTGTTGTGTACTATGTCTCACTGAAACGTGGCTCACATCTGCCTCACCTGACTCTGCTATCCAACCTGACGGCTTCTCAATTCATCGAATGGACTGCAGAGAGTCCTCAGGCAAAGTTAAATGTGGAGGGGTCTGCTTCTTAATCAATAACTTGTGATGCTCGGACGTGACGGTCCTGGCAAGTTCCTGCTCACCCAGCCTGGAATATCTAAAAGTGAAGTGTCAACTATTCTATCTGCCAAGCGAGTTCACGTCAGCTATCCTGATGGCAGTCTACATCCCACCACAGACGGACATGAAGCCTGCACTCAATGAGCTATACTCCGTGGTCAACAACCTTGAGACAGGATGCCCTGAGGCCCTCTTCATCATTGCAGGGGACTTCAATCAGGCCAACCTCAAGAGTGTGTTACCAAAATACTGTCAGCACATCTTATGCTCCACCAGGGGCGCCAACACCCTTGACCACTGCTATACAACCATTAAAGATGCTTTCTGAGCCACCCCTCGTCCTCACTTTGGGAAATGAGACCACCAGGCTGTGCTCCTTCTCCCTGCATACAAACAGAAACTGAAACGGGAGGATCCGGTACGGAGAGTCGTACAGTGCTGGTCTGGAGGAAGCAGATGAGCTCCCACATGACTGCTTTGAGACAGTGGACTGTTCCATGTTCAAAGACTCAGCTGCCAGCCTTGATGAGTATGCCACCACCATCACAGACTTTATCAGCAAGTGCGTGGAGGACTGTGTACCAAAGAAGACAATACGGGTGTTCCCAAACAGGAAACCATGGATGAACCAGGAGATCCACTCCCTACTGAAGGTGAGGACTGCTGCACACAAATCTGGTGACCCTGATCTGTACAAGAAATCGAGGTATGACCTTTGAAAAGCTATCAGGGATGCCAAGAGGCAATACCGACTCAAAATAGAGTCCCTGACCAGCCGTCAGTTATGGCAGGGCTTACATGCCGTAACAGGCTACAAGACGAAGTCGGACTGCATAGCTAACAACAGCGCATCCCTTCCAGATGAACTTAACGCATTCTATGCGCATTTTGAACAAATGGGAAGTGGATTGTCACCATCCACCCTGACAGCCACCAACGCAGCTGAACCTGTGATCACAGTGGAGGACATAAGATCAGTCTTCAGGAGAGTGAACATGAGGAAAGCACCTGGCCCAGATGGCGTCCTGGGCCGCATGCTCAGCTCTTGTGCTGATCAGCTGGCAGAAGTATTTATGGACATATTCAACCTCTCCCTGCTTCAATCTCAGGTTCCCCCCTGTTTTAAGAAGACCACTATCATCCCAGTACCAAAGAAAAGCAAGGTAACATGCCTCAATGACTACAGACCAGTGGCTCTGACATCCACCATCATGAAGTGCTTTGAGAGGTTGGTCATGGCACGCATCAACTCCAGCCTCCCAGACAACCTGGACCCATTGCAATTCGCCTATTGGCGAAACAGGTCTACAGCGGATGCCATCTCCCTGGCCCTACACTCAGCTCTGGAGCATCTGGACAGTAAAGACACATACGTTAGACTATTGTTTAACGACTACAGCTCTGCCTTCAATACAATAATTCCAAGCAAGCTTGTCACCAAACTCCGAGACCTAGGATTCAACTCCTCCCTCTGTAACTTGATCCTTGACTTTCTAACAAACAGACTGCAATCAGTAAGGATGGGCAGCAATACCTCCGACACGATTATTCTCAACACTGGTGCCTCACAAGGCTGCATCCTCAGCCATCTACTCTACTCCCTATACACTCATGACTGTGTGGCCAGATTCTTCTCTAACTCCATCTACAAGTTTGCAGATGATACCACCGTTGTAGGCCGTATCTCAAACAGCGATGAGTTGGAGTACAGGAAGGAGATAGAGAACTTAGTGGAATGGTGTCATGACAACAACCTCAATGTTAACAAAAGAGCTGGTCATTGACTTCAGGAAAGGGGGCAGTGTACATGCACCTGTCTACATCAATGGTGCTGAGGTCAAGAGAGTTGAGAGCTTCAAGTTCCTGGGAGTGAACATCACCAATAACCTGTCCTGGTCAAATCACGTTGATGCCACGGCCAAAAAAGCTCACCAGCGCCTCTACTTCCTCAGGAGGCTAAGGAAATTAGGTTTATCCCCTTTGACTCTCACCAGCTTTTACTGATGCACCATAGAAAGCATCCTATCTGGATGTATCACGGCTTGGTATGACAACTGCTCTGCCCAAGACCGCAAGAAACTGCAGAGAGTTGTGGACACAGCCCAGCGCATCACGGACACCAGCCTCCCCTCCTTGGACTCTGTCTTTACCTCTCGTTGTCTTGGTGTAGCAGCCAGCATAATCAAAGACCCCACCCACCCGGGACATTCTCTCTTCTCTCCTCATCAGGTAGAAGATACAGGAGCCTGAAGGCACATACCACCAGACTTAAGGACAGCTTCTACCCCACTGTGATAAGACTATTGAATGGTTCCCTTATACAATGAGAGGGACTATGACCTCACAATCTACCTTGTTGTGACCTTGCACCTTATTGCACTGCACTTTCTCTGTAGCTGTGACACTTTATTCTGTACTGTTATTGTTGTTACCTGTACTACCTCAATGCACTCTGTACTAACTCAATGTAACTGCACTGTGTAATGAATTGACCTGTATGATCAGTTTGTAAGACAAGTTTTTCACTGTACCTCGGTACAAGTGACAATAATAAACCAATACCAATACCAAACCTGATTCTGAGGTGGGGATTTCAATGTCTATCACTAAGGACAGCTCAGTAGCATCTTTACTAACTAAACTCACTGAGTCCAATATAGCTGCCAGACTGGGTCTGAGGCAGGAAGAACAAGAACCAACATGAGGGAAAAGATGGACCCTATCACTGGTCAAAGTGAGGCTGTGTACTTGCACAAATATAAGCCTTTCAAAGAGGAGTGGAGTGGATTGTGTTATGTCTGCCTAACCTAGTTGATTAATTTTTGTAGTGGTCAGGAATCTGGTGGATGATAGTGTTTACATGAATATCAACTTTGTGAAAAACATATACCAAGGTCCACAGAAGACAGAAGACATAGGGTAGGGACGTGTTTGGCACAGCTTTGTGGGCCGAAGGGCCTGAATTGTGCTGTAATTGTTCTATGTTCTAAGAAATTATTAGCAAATGTATTCACACATAGGATCGAGATGTCCTTGTGATACGGTGTTGCAATTGGTTAGGAAGTGGAAGACAAAGGGTCAGTATAAAGGAGATAGAATAAGTGAGTGGAAAAATTAATACAAATGATGTTTAATATGGAAAAATGTGAGGTCACCCACACTGAAATAAAAGAAAATCAGATGAAAATTATTCCTTAATGCTCAAAGACTAGTTGCAAGTAACAAAAAAATTAAGCGCCCATGTAAACAAATCACTAAATGCCAGTGCAGTAACACAAAAAGTAATCAATGCTAGCCTTTATCTCAAGAGGACTGGTATTCAGAAGTGAGAAAGTGATACTTCCCTTCCACAGAATCATGGTCAGACCTCATTTGGAGTACTGCATTCAATTTTGGCCAATCAATCACAGGAAAGAATAATTGGCCTGGAGTGTATAAAGACCACATTCGTCAGAATTATATTAAAACATAAAGGCTAAATAATGAGGCTACATTGTTTAAAATTAGCCTGATATTCCTAAATTTCAAAGGTTGAGGGATGAACTGTTTGAGATTCCAGTAATAGTTCATCTTGAATTGCTGCAATTCGATGTCCACCAGCATTGAAGCTCGGAGAATAAGCCTATCAAAAGTCTAGGGCTCTCAAAAGTCTGGCCTCTGGCATCATCCTATGTGATGATGACTAAAGTTAAGGATTGCTAAACATGAAAGCATTCCTTTGAAAGCTATTGAGAACTGGGAACAATGTGTGGTGATGAAGAAACTATTTATGTGATCAATGTGAACATTTCCTGAGAACTGGAGACAGAAGTAGGGGGATGCAATACTAGCTCAGGAATTTGCTCTGCCAGTCAGCGGATCATGGCTGAACCGTGCCATTGCCCACTATCCTGCGCAATCCCCACAAACCCTGATCCTCATTTTGTTGACTTACTTTACTTTAAAAAATTTACTGAGCATGCATCATGCACACCATTCACGTCCATGCTAACCTCTGTATATGGTGGACCACCTTGGTATTAAGAACTCCAATACTCTAGTGCAACTCACCCAAGGCACTGAGTCCTTCTGATAAGGAAGTCAGGATGTAGATGACCACGTGTGGTTCTAGACTGGCAAAAAAGTTCATGTGGTCCTGGGTCAGGCACTCCAACAATGAATAGTAAGATAAGCTCAACTTCCGATAACACTAAATTAAAAAATATACAACATGTGTTTCAATAATGGTGGAGATCTGGAAGGAAGCCTTACTGAGTACCTTGATCATTTCCGTAAATAATGAATCTGAGCTCACAATTTGTGTGTAATTTTGGCAGCTCTTTATGTATTATTCCTTCACAGTGATGCTAAAACAAAGGCTTTATCCTTTTTTTTCTATATGATCAAGTGGATGTCCAGGATTTCTTGACCATATTCAAAAAGCAAATGAGTTCATCCAGTGTTCCAGAAACCATCATCCATTATCTAAAACTATTAAAACTATTAGAAACTATTATGTGAGGGGAAGACAAACATTTCTGAGGGATACCTTTAATGCATTTCTTTATGAAATCTGAAAACAAATGAAATGATGATTTTCCAAACTCCCTAGACTTTTTACAAGTCTCAGCAGACTGGAAGATAACGAATGTATCACTATTATTTAAAGGAGGGAGAGAAAAAGACAGGGAATACAAGCCAGTTAGCCTGACAACTGTTGCAAAATTCATCCTTTAGGACTGATTAACAGAGCATTCAAAATTGTAATATGATTAGGCTTCATCAATGTGGTCTTATGAAGGGAAAAGTCATGCTTGACCAATTTAAGAGAGTTTTTTTGAGGATGTAACTGAAAGGAGGGATATGAGGGAACCAGCCAATGTCAGATATCTGGAGTTTCAAAGGGTATTTGGTAAGGTACCACACATAAAGAAAACAATGGCTTTGGGGGTAACATATTAGTGTGGTTGAAGAATAGAAAGTAGGAGTCAAATTGCCAGCAGGTATTAGTGGAGTGCTTCTGGGACCGCAGCCATTCACGATTTATATTATTAACTTAAATGAAAAGACTGAGTGTAATATATCCGTGTTGGATGATGATACAAAGTTGGGTGGAAAGTGAGCTGTGATGAGCACATAGAATCTGGAAAAAGTAAGCGAGTGGGCAAGACATGGCTGCATGTGGGAAAATGTCAGGTCATTACATGGTTGTAAAAATGAAAAGGTATCTTTTAAACTGTGGGAAATTAAATACATGTTGGCCTAATACTTAAAGATCCTGGTATGCTGATTCATGAGGTTGAGAAAGGAATTGGTTTGATGATAGGAGACAGAGGGTGATGGTAGAGAGTTGTTTGTTTTGTTGTTGGTTGGATGCCTGTAACTAGTGATGTTCCACAGCGATCAGTACTAGGACCCTTGCAGTTTGTAATATATGTGAATAATTTGGATGTGGATGTAGTAGGCATGATCAGCAAGTGCTTAGATGACAAAAGTATTGGTGGTGTCATTGACAAAATGGAATATAGTCTTAGACTGCAGGGTGATATCAATACATTGATGAAATGGGCTGAGGAATGGCAGATGGAGCTTAATCCAGATAAATGTGAGGTGATGTATTTTGGGAGTACTAATGAGACTGGGTCATACACTATGAATGATAGAGTCCTCAGGAGTACTGAGGAACATAGGAACCTTGGTGTACAAGTGCAAAGATCTACAAAAGTGGCAATGCAGTTGATAATGTGGTTAAGAAGGCACATAGGATACCGGCCTTCATTTTGCAAGGTATTGAATAAAAAAGCAGGGAGGTTATGTCCCAACTTCATAACACGATGGTTAGACCTCCAGCTGGAGTACTGTGTGTAGTTCTGGTCACCACACTATAGGAAGGATGTGACAGCAATGAAGATGGTGCAGAGGAGATTCACCTGGATGTTGCCTGTGATGGTGCATTTCAGTTATGAGGAGAGACTGGAGAGGCTGGGTCTTTCTCTGAGGAGTAAGATAGGCCAATATACACTGGAGCTTTGGAAAATGTGAGTGGATCGTATTCAGACAAAAGATTCTGAAAGGAAATGTCAGGATAGATGCTGAGAGGCTGTTTTCTTTTAGCTGAAGAATCCAGAATTAGGGGGTATCATCTCAAGATAACATGTCAGTAATTTAGACCTGAGATTGGAACAATGTCTACACACAGAGGGTTGTAAATCTCTGAAATTAATTTCTCCAGAGCACTGTGGATGCAGAGAATGATAAAACTCTTTGAATGGTGGAGCAGATTTGAGGGACTGAATGGCTTACTCCTTTTGTTTCTTATCTCTTTAAATTCTTAAAATGGATGATTAGGTATGAATTCTTGTAATGGCAACTACTGATAAATAATGTGGTTCTTAAAATGCTGAGGCTTGCATTGGAAATAACACAAGTGTTGCTTACCCATAGAATTGATCCTTTCTGCCAATATCATCATGGTTACAAGTTTAAGATTACCAGATCTTGCACCTGGCAGATGTTGTAGAGGAAATAATAGATGATAAATGGGACCCAGATGTTTAGATGTCATAAAATAATTTTCTCCCTGCAAACCAATGTGTCTCTCCAAACTCACTTTGTTTTTCCTTCCAAATCATTAACTATCTTTTCAGTAAGTTTGAATGTCCCAACCACATCATATACGTGGTCTAACAAAAGTCACGTATGTCCTTACTTGTGATTCTGATATTGCTGTGCTCTGCTATCTTTGACGGGCTGATCACACCCACCTCCCCCAACACTTATCCTTCACTGTCCAGCTCAGTGGGATTGTCCTTATTGTGTTCTACGCTTGCCCATCCAATTATACCCAGAGCTTCTCCAGCAAGGTTCACTTCCCACACGCACATCATTACCTCTGATCTATTTTAGCTCTAATCTACCTTACCTCCCATTCCCCTTCTATATGTAGTTTCCATTAACATGACTCCTTTGATGACATTAAACTCTGCCTTTTTGACTGCCTCTCAGTTACCTCTCTTGGGCCTTCCACAGTCTCTGCTGGGCTGATGGACTGTTTGTTTGACAGCCATACTGGGTGTCTCAAACAAAATGTTAAGAAGTTATCACCTTAAGGTGATATGGTGGCATGGCAGTTAGTGCTGCTGCCTCACAGCTCCAGGGACCCAGGTACAATCTTGACCTCGGGTGCTTTGTGTGTGGTGTTTGCACGTTCTTCCTGTGAGCATGTAAATTTCCTCTGGTTTCCTCCCATATCCCAAAAATGTACATAAGTAGCAAAAAATATCAAAAGAGGAAATTGGTGGGCATGTGAGAGAGAATAAGTTGCAGGGTTAAAGGTGAATACAATTAATTGCTCAGACAAGAGCTTGCATATAACCGATGGGCCAAATCAACTTCAGTGTTGTGGCAAGTATGTAATCTCTTGGACTCCTGTCACACACTATCACAACTCAATCATTCTCATTGGCTACTGGCCAATCATCACCAAGTTTGGCCTTGATTCTTTGTTCTTTTGTTTTGGTTCACCTAGGGAGTACTGCTCTTCAGTTTGTATCATTTAATACTTTAATAATACTTTAATTTCCTTAACATCCAATTATTTTCTACAACCCCTTCCACTCCCACCAACTTTTTGTTGCTCTCTCTGTTTTTCTCTCTGCTCTTCTTACTTCCTATATGCTCACTACCCTGGAATAAATTTCCTTGTTATAATTATTTTTTCCAAGATGCCACCACTGTGTGATTGCAGACAAGGTCTGCAACAGATGGGGATGTCCAACCGTTGGACTCTCCCTTCCAACAGGCTTTAGATAGCCAGCTTGTCAAAACTCTGCACATTTGCTACTAAAGAAAGCACTATCACCACATTTTTAAAAAAATCACGTGCATGCTCCTATTAAGTGAAACAACTTCATCATAACCATTTTCTCAAACTCTACAGTTACAGATAGGAGGCAATGGGACAGGTTTAATGTATCGGCAAGACTTGATCTACAAATCTGGCAGCTAGACCAGGAGAGGGTTGCATTCTTCGAAGAGATAGGATCTATGAGCACTTAGAGAATCATGGACTAATTAGGGACAGCCAGCATGGCTTTGTGAAGGGAAGATCTTGCCTCATAAGCCTGATAGGGTTCTTTGAGGAGGTGGCAAGGAAGATTGATGAGGGTAGTGTAGTAGATGTGGTCTACATGGATTTTAGTAAGGCGTTTGACAAGGTTCCGCATGGTAGGCTTCTTCAGAAGGTCAGAGAGCAAGGGATCCAAGAAGGTTTGGCTGTGTAGAAAGCAGAGGGTTGTGGTGGAGGGAGTGCATTCAGATTGGAGGGCTGTGACTAGTGGTGTTCCACAGGGATTGGTTCTGGGACCTCTATTTTTTGTGATATTTATTAATGACTTAGATGAGGGGGTGGAAGGGTGGGTTAGTAAGTTTGCAGACGACACAAATGTCAGTGGTGTTGTGGATAGTGTGGAGGGCTGTCGAAGCTTACAGAGGGATATTGATAGGATGCAGAGCTGGGCTGACAAGTGGCAGATGGAGTTCAATCTGGAGAAGTGTGAGGTGGTACACTTTGGAAGGACAAACTCCAAGGCAGAGTACAAGGTTAATGGCAGGATTCTGGGGAGCGTGGAGGAGCACAGGGATCTGGGGGTTCATATCCACAGATCACTGAAAGTTGCCTCACAGGTGGATAGGGTAGTTAAGAAAATTTATGGGATGTTAGCTTTCATAAGTTGTGGGATCGAGTTTAAGAGCCACGAGGTAATGATGCAGCTCTACAAAACTCTGGTTAGACTACACTTGGAGTATTGTGTCCAATTCTGGTCGCCTCATTATAGGAAGGATGTGGAGGTATTGGAAAGGGTGCAGAGGAGATTTACCAGGATGCTGCCTGGATTAGAGAGTATGGATTATGAGGAGAGACTAAAGGAGCTAGGGCTTTACTCATTGGAGAGAAGGAGGATGAGGGGAGACATGATAGAGGTGTACAAAATATTAAGAAGAATAGATAGAGTGGACAGCCAGCGCCTCTTTCCCAGGGCACCAATGCTCAATACAAGAGAGCATGGCTTTAAGGTAATGGGTGGAAAATTCAAGGGAGATATCAGAGGGAGGTTTTTCACCCAGAGAGTGGTTGGTGCATGGAATGCGCTGCCTGGGGTGGTGGTGGAGGCTGATATGTTGGTCAAGTTCAAGGGATTGTTAGATAAGCATATGGAGGAATTTAAAATAGAGGAATATAGTGGGCCGAAGGTCCTGTATTGTGCTGTATTGTTCTATGGTTCTATAGTTTCTTCCAACTGCTTACCATGATTGAGTACCCCTGTTCAACCATCATGGGGAGGGGCGGTTAAAGGTGTCCTCATTAAGGTTGGATAGCTGCATCTTTCTCAGTTCAAAGCAATAATCTGTGTCCTGATCGACAATCAATATAGTGAATAATATTCACTGTCAAAAGGGAGTTTGTAAGATATATTATTGATTTTGCTGCTGAAGCAAGAGAAACAAATGAAGATCAGTTGAGAGAAAAGAGTGGAGACTTCACCACTTTCTGGAATGGGAAGCCTATTCAAGAGGGATGCTATCATGATCTCATTTTTGCCATCAAGAGCATGTTCGTCAAATAGCTTACATAATTTCCCAATGGCATTAAGTAATGACATCATCTTTCACCACAAGCTCAGCAACCACCAACATCCCACTACCATCAGTGCATATACCAAGCAGTTTGATGGTTCTAATTTGACCTTGATGTCCTGACCTCAGTGACTTAAAAGGCCAGATACAGGTGAGACTTGTATCTTTGGCATGGCAGTATCAGAAAGGAAGATATAGGAACAACAATCTCCACTGCTATTCTGCTGCTGGAAAATGTGCAGAGCATTGTCTAGTCATTATGAACACCAATTCAGACAGAGGAATAGATGTAAGACTACTTGGAGACACACTCAATTCAAGCACAGGATGTTGAGTGCATGGTTATTGACTATATGTTGTCAGAAATAGTGACTGAGAAGACATTTCATTTCATGAGGAGTCAATGACAGTTGGACAGACCTTTATCTTTTCACATCTGGATCAATCTGACGCATCGAATGAAGCCAAAAATCACCACAAAAGGGATAAAACAGAAAATGCTGGGGATGTATGAGAGAAAGAGAGCTAACTTCTTAGGTCAATAACCCTTCATCAATATCCTCACTATTTTTTACTTTTATTTCAGATTTCCAGTACCTTCAGTTATTTGCTCATGAATCAATGCAAGGAATAAAAGTCCTTCTAAGACTCAGTGGTTCAGGATGGCTTTCAGCAATACCTCCAACCAGAGTTCTCCACCATGCTCACAGCTTTTAATAATATTGGGAGGAAACATGAGGAGCTAAAGAATGATTAGATGCAAAACATGCTAAGATTAAATAGGTGGCATGGTGGCACAGCAACTCAGGTTCAATCCTAACTCTTGGTGTTGTCTGTGCAGAGTTTGCATGCTCTCCCTGTGATCCTGTTGGTTTTCCTCAGGTGCTCCAGCTTCCTCCCACAGTTGATTGGCATGTGAGAGAGAATCTGTCACAGAAAGAGAGAGGAAACAATCTCATCTGTCCCAAAGACAATTGTCCAAATAGCTTTTTTTCCCCACAGTAATTAAACCAGAAAAAAATGCTCTTTGCTCATAGTGAGATAACATTTCACATGCATATAAAAAAAGGTCATCAGCATCATAAAGCTCAAAGGAAGATCTGAAATATCAAAAACAAGGACAAGAAATCCAGCTCTATATGGGATGCAAAGCCATTTCGAGGCTATGTAAATTGTCCCCAGTGAACAGATGAGTAGTTGAATTAAAGGGAGTCTATGGGAAGAATAAAACATGAATAATGTAAATGGGTGGTTGATTGTTGGGGTGGACTCTGTGGGCTGAAGTATTGCTGAAGGAAAATGAAATCATTTGATCTAGATAGTCAAAACATTTTAAGACATTCCCAAACTAACTGTATTCGAAGCTACTGTCAGATGTATACCCCCACAACATAAATGAGAATCCCTGCCCAATCCTCTAACCATCAGAGAAGTCAGGTGAACAGGTTAAGAACAAAGAAGTTGCTGGACCAGATGGTATGTCAGCTAGTATCTTCAAGGTAGGGGTGAGGATCTTGAACCAAAATTCCATAAACTCACCTTACCGATATGGATCAATAAGCAGATACCAAGGTTATTTGAGAAACACCTGTGTTGTTACTATTTTTCAAAAGGAAGACAAATCAACTATGAAAGTATTGTGCATATTGCATGTTAATGTTTTTCTTGTGAATGCTGCTTATGATGCTATTTGTCTGTGATGCTGCTGCAAGTAAGTTTTTCATTGCAATTGTGCATACATGTACTTGTGCATATGACAATAAATTCGACTTTGAATTTGACTGAAAATGACCATGGCTTCATCCTGCTCTTCATCATGGAGAAACTTCTTACCCACATTCTTCCAGACTGTCTCTTTCCTATAGCTATATTCCTGCTGGAATCTCAGTATGGATTCAAACCACTTTCATTGCTCAGCAGCTCCATGAAAAATGGCAAAAACATTATCAAAACCTGCACATAGTTTTCATCACTCTGACAATGGCTTTTCATTTCATAAATCTCAAAGCATTGTGGGTGATGCTGGAGAGATCTGACTGCCTGACAAAATTCATAAAATTTCTGAGGCTTCTGCCTGGGCAGATGACTGCCTGCATTCTCTTAAAAAAATGGTTTGGGGATAGACAGACACATCATCCAAAGTGGGTCAAGCAAGAGTGGGTCAGCAATCCAATCTTCTTCCCACTTTCCCAGAAATCACCATTTTCTTCACATTTTTACCACTGGAAGTTACAATGAATATCAAATGAATGTTGGGATCTTCAATCCTGAATTTCTCTGCCAAAGAACAAAGTTTCCAAAACAACTGTCATTGACTTCTAATATGGATGGCTGTGTTCCTTTACACATAGCAGAAGTGACCCCTATCTATACTTCCCTTTGTGGAACTACCAAAACCTGCTATTCTCACTCATTACATTTTAGACTGAAGTGTCTTATTGCTTAAGACCCTACAGGTTTCCCTTCACATTAAGGCACGGATTCTGGAAACAGTCGAGTGCTTCCCTTACCTTGGTAACCACATTTCCTTAACAGCAAATCATAATCTATGGCACAACACTATGATCCAGGAATACAGCTCAGTTATCATCCCTGTTGTTCTAATGGTCATTGAGTGACTTACTGTCATCCAACAATGTGGAGAGGTAATGGCAAAAATGCTTCCAGCAAACTAAGTGGGAAGATCATTGCATTGACATCAGTTCTCTTGCCAAAGCCAAAATCACTAACATTGAGGTAAAGATGCTGTGACACCAACCTGCCAAGCTGCACCCTGTATACGGATGCCGAACTCAAACAAGTTTTAGGTATCCAGCTCAAAGAAGACTAGGAATCCTTTGACTGCCTCAGGAAACTCTGGAAAGGCACACAGAAGGAGAATTCAAGTGCCTAAACCTAGATTAAATGGGAACCTGATGCAAAGAGAAAAAGCTTGCTCTCAAAGCTGAAGAAAGAGACCAAAGAAGGGAAAGGTAACAGAGTCAGCTCTCCTGGAAGAAAATATTCACAATTTCTGCAGACTTGTGGGCCCAGAATCAAATTACCTAATCTTTTCAGGATTCAGCAGTGAACCATGATTTAGTTCCTCCTCAAATTGAGGGGCCACTGACAAGTTGGGGGTTCTGCACAAACACATTGTTCCTGGCATGCTTTCTTATTCATTTCAATGGAGTGGGATGGTTGCAAGTAAACAAGGTGCGTTTTAAGATTCTAAGTTTGAATTTTAATATTTTTTTTCAAAGCCTTTAGTAGTTTAATGGCGTTTAACTTTTTGAATGTTTCTGAATATTTTTGAGTGCTAGAAACATTTGGCTTTTGACAGCTTTGAAGTGGTTATATTATGGACAGAGGATTAGTTGGCTCTCAGTATTTTTTCAGCTTTTTTGTGGGTGAGGCTTCTTTGTCTCTAACATGCAATTCCATTACACCGTGAGGAACCCTTTCTTTGCTCAGGAATCCAGCAGGCTTTCCATCATAAACTGCAGCTGTCCAAATTGCAAAATGCAAGTTTGTACTTATTTCAGTTGTCAGTGATGAGCATGAGTGGCTTGCCAATGACACAAATTTTGATACTTCTTACTTTAATCATTGTTGCCTTCCCACTATAATCTACAGAATTAACAAACATGGTCTTGTTTCACATAATTTCCTGAATAGCTTCACGTTTCCATTATTCAGCAAAATATTGGTGCTGATCTGCACATTGTTATTGTTACCCTTCAGCACGAAGAGTCAATGTAAAGTTGGGCCGTATAATTAAAAAAGACCAAAGTTCATTACAGAGTCAAGACATTTGGGATTGGAGAAGGCAGGTAGGAGACTGTGTTTGGGAATAAGAAGAGAATTTGTCAAGAATATTAATATTAATCAAGTGAGATTTAAAAGCCAGATACCAGGTAACAAAACCAGTATACACCAAAATGGTTTGAGTTTTATGCTCCACCTGGAGCAGATTTTTCTTCTCTTCATTCACATTTGTTAGAATTTTGTAAAAATAGATAAACTTCCGTGGCTGCATAAAGCAGAAAATGTGGGAATTCACCACACACTTCTTTATTGCTCATTTAACAGAAAACATTATTACTCATTAACCAGACTGTTATTCCCATAAGCCCTGTAAAACTGTAGTGCATGAAAATAAAATTAATAATAATGAAAAAGTGTTAAAGGTATTTTTTTTCAGAAGTTGCTGCTCGAATGAAAATAGAAACATGGCAACACTTATTGTTTTCTTTGAAAGTGCCTTCAAAAACTAAGACAATAATGCAATATTTGGAGATATCAGTAAACCTACAATGGGGATTCATTAATGAATTTTAAGACAGATTTTAAGGCAGTTATCATTAGTTGAGAGTAAAAAACAAACTACTGGAGGAACTCAGTGGGTTGAGCAACATTTGTGGAGGGAAAGGAATTGTTGACGTTTCAGATCAAGAGTCTGCTTAGGTAAAACTTCTTAGGTAAGACCACTAATTAGACAAGACTTCAGTTTGCAGAGATTATCCCAACCCACAGTCACTTCAGCCAACCCCCACTTCCAAACTAGGGCCCACTGGACAATCCCCGTGACTGTATTAAATTTTTGAAGCTCCTTGGATCCAATAGAACTAGAAGCCTTGCTGTTGGGGCCAATGCACAACAATGTGCAGTTGACGAGTGGTGACTAGGTCTCGGAGGGGGTGGGGGCCCCATTGACAACCTCCCCTCCGACCACCCTGATGACCTGTTGTCAATGGCTTTTCCGATTGTTTCCATGTGTCTCTGTTAATCAGATCTGAAAACAGCTGATGTTGATTTAATAATTTAAATAATTTAAATAAATGGGGTCACAATAGATACAAAGTGTGTCCGGCTGTTCAGCTCTGTATGACTAAGCACTGCTGCTGGATACAGTGCTGAGTCCAGCAGTGGAGATGGAGTTTACATGTGTTCTGGATATGGCACTGTAACGAGCAGGTGCAGATGTCAGAAATACACTGACCAGCATATTGCTGCTAGCTGATAATTTTTCCCAGGATTATTGAGAAGAAAAATCTAGGCCATTAATTTTAGCTGTGCAGCATTCCCTTAATTTTAATTTAACAGCCTTGTTGAAATTTCACTGAGCACTTTGCGTGCCTTTCCTTTCTTGGAAACATGAAACGAAATGTGAAAGATACACAACGGACATTGTTTTTTCACAGCTGACAAATCAAAGCATAGAGATTTATTTAAAATATTTGTGTAGGTTCTGTTCTCAAAAGTAATATTAATTAGCTAAGAAAAGCTGTTTCCACTGAGGCCCTTGGATAATAGCTAAACCTTTTGCAGGCAAACTATTTACACTGTTTTCAATTAATCATAATCTAAGACAGTATATGGAGTAATGATGAAAAATAGATGTCAAGGACTGGATCAATTAAACTATCTAAACTTTGTCTAGAAGGGCATACTTCACCAAAAATTATTAATTATTCCCATTATATTCTGTCTCAAGCATTCAATGCTTCAATAATGAAGCATTTGTGAATATTTTTCTTTATATTTCATTCAGTGCTCTTTCACCTAGTTTCTCTGTTGTCACAGGGTCTACACCTCACAGAGTGAAGAGCTGCAATTTGGCATATTATTTGCTGATGATGTTTCTTTGCACCAGAAGAGTAGAAGATTTTAAGGCAGGTTAGACACTTGATTTTTTAGATACAATTATGTCAATATTCATTTTGGTGTGCAACTTAGTCAAAGATGCTTGGTTTGGAAAGTAAACATCCTACTACACTATCCTGGCAACATTCTCACAGGGTAGTTACGGTACAGCATGTGTGTCTCATCAAACACTCCCAGGACAAATATCATGCAAGGTAGATTTAAAAGAAAGCTCCCTTACACCACGTCCTATTGAGGGAACACTGGGCCAGTATAACATTAAACTGCCAAAGCAAAGTTTCATTTATAGAGTTCCAACAATTTGCTTTGGTGAAAACTTTAAGGAGCAAACTTTTAGTTTTTCCACTTGTCAGACTGGTTGTTATTAGTTGATCACAAAGTAGATATATTTTGCCGTCCTGTTAAAACATTTCTTCCGGGTGTTCCAGTTTCCTCTCACATTCCAAAGACGCACAGGTAGGTTAACATGGGTTTAAATGGGCGCGGTGGACTCGTTGGGCCGGAAGGGCCTGTTACTGTGCTGTAAATAAAGTTTTTAAAGATACCTAACAGCACTTTCAAAACGTCCACTAGTACCTTGCTCATCTTGTAGACAAGTCATACCAATAACATGAAAGAATTTACATCTTGAAACTACTGAAAAAAAACTGTGTTATATGGATAATGGGCAGAAAGGCTTCACAATGGCAGCCTGCAACAAAATGGAGGCGGCACCATGCATCTAATGGAACTGAGCATCCTGATTTCTATTCTAGCATTTGACACCAGGACCCTACACAAGGTGGGGACATGTCTGTTGACCTTGAGCAGTTGGACAGTGAGAAAGAAAAATAAGATGGGAATAGTGGCACTTAAAGGCTGTAGGGTCCCTCCTTGGACACTGTAACCCAAGAGGAAATAAAGGTTTAGAAGTTCATGTGGTTACTCACCAGCAGGTCACTGTGACAAATTGACAGCAGCATTTTTAGGAAGGCCTTTAGTGCATTGTTGAAGTGGCAATCCCCATATAACTGGAAAACACCAAAGCTGACATAGTTCCCACAGACAGCTGCCTTCAATGCTCAAAAGCATATGGAGATGCCCTTGAATTTCAGTAGATAAACCTGATCCTTGGGGATGTTCCCGAGGGATAGGATCTGATTACCTGTGCCAAAGGGGAAAAAAGAGAACTTGTCAATGTAAAAGAAGGCAATGTCAACAATACTTCAGCTTAAACTGTTTGTTATCCTATTAACCCTTGCAACTATGAAGTAGAGTAATAAATCTCATCACCATCTGCATATCAGATACATGATACTGAAGTCTCTTCCTTAATACATTTCTATACAGGTCTCCAAATATAAATCTAAACAAGCAGTGTACATTCATTTTATCTCTAAGCAAAGACCATATCATTTACCAAGCAAACTACAAGTAAAGATACTAGAAGTGTAAGTCATACTCAATATGCAAACAGTCCTTAAGCAACCATCCCAAACAATCTACAATCACATACAACTTACAAAACTGTTCAAACCATTCTGCAACAGGGTCCTTAAGATCATTATTTCTTGTTACACAGATGTCTATCATTGCCACTGCTGCATCTATAATAACTTTAAATATAACCTTTAACAGTGAAACATCTGTGTTATTCAGACAAATAGATTTATTGGAAACAAACATGATAGATATGAAGTTAACTTCAGTACATACACTGATGACATTTAGCTCTCTACTCTTAATTCCTCATTGACTCTGTATTGTCAAGCTGTGTGCTGACTTCCAGATTTTTTTTGAGTCACAATGCTTTTCAGTTAAACACTGGAAGTGCTGAAGTCATTGTCCTTGTTGGCACAGTAGCACAGCTGGTAGAGCTGCTACCTCACAGCTCCAGTGACCTAATCCTAACCTCTGGTGCTGTCTGTGACCACATGGGATTCCTCCAGGTACTCAGTTTCCTCCCACATCTCAAAGACATGTGGGTTGGTAGGTGAATTGGCTGCTGGAAATTGCCCCTAGTGTGCAGATGAGTGGTAGAATCTGGGGGGTGTGGATTGGTAAGTGAGGAGAATAAAATATGGGATTCATACAGGAATAGTGTAAGTGGATGTTTGATTGTTGGCACACACCAGGTGGGCTGAAGGGCTTGCTTCTGTGCTGTATGACTCTATGATCCCACCATTGTTCTGTACCTTTACCACTGACTCCATCTAAATTACAGCTCATGTCTAATCTTGCCCAAAGTGGAACTTCCAACCTCACATTTTGGCCCACATCCCTCTAAACCTTTCCTATCCATGTACCAATCCAAGTGCTTCTTAAATGATACTATTGTACCTACCTCAACCACTTTCTCTGGCAGCTCGTTCCATATACTCACCACCCTCTGCATGAAAAAATTGCTCCTCAGGTCCCTTTCAAATCTTTTCCCTCTCACCCTGAACCTATGTCCCCTGGTTTTGGACTCCCCAACCCTGGGGAAAAGACTGTTACCATCCACCTTATCTATGCCTCTCATAATTTTAAACACTTCTATGAGGTCGCCCCTCATTCTCCTACGTTCCAAGGAATAAAGACCTAGTCTAGCCAACCTCTCCCTATAACTCAGACCCTCCGGTCCTGGCCACATCCTCATAAATCTTTTCTGCATACTTTCCAGTTTAACCACGTCTTTCCTATAACAGGGTGACCAAAATTGTACAAAGTACTCCAAATGCAGCCTCACCAACGATTTATACAACTGTGATATAATGTTCCAACTTACCAAACTTTATTATAAAGAACTTCCAACTCTACAAAATCTCTCAACCTAGTCCATGACACAGCACAGTTCATCTTTCATTCAAACTCTTATTGGTGCTTTTGTTATCTCCAGATCAGATGATTCTAATTGCTTGCTTCGATAGTTCCCATCCGCCCTGCTCTGTGAATTTCAGTTCATCTGAAATTCTACTGCCTGCATACTGAATTGGTTAAAATATCTCTTGCACATCACTTGCTTCTCTCTGATTTACAGTACATTTGCTGCCAGTCCCCAACTTCCCATATTTCTGACCTCCGCCTGGTGACATCTCCTCCTCCTTTCACCCATCCATGACTGGCAGTGTCAGAATCAATCCATTTCTTGCTTCTCTTACTGGAGCCGTCTCTTAGAGTCATAGTCATAGTCATACAGCACAGAAACAGGCACTTCAGCCCAGTATAACCATGCTGTCCAATAAGTACTCATCTACACTAATCTCATTTTCCTTCTATGTTATGACAATTCAAGTGCTGGTCCAGATAGCAACCAATGGCCCAGTGAAAAATATTTTCCTCCACATTCATCCCCCCAGCCCGCAATGTAATCCTTTCTGTGCCCTCCTAATTCTCCCAAAAACTCTCACCTAATTTTGTAACATTAAGCTTTTAAACGTTTGGCTCTACACACATCACGGCCTTTCTGTAGTTTTCAGATCAGTTAACCACATCCTCACCAGGACAGTCCCCATTGAAACCATGCACAAATGCAGCCTCTGCTCACCCTATCACCTTGCATAAAATACGCAGACAATTGCATCTGATATTCATTCACTGCCAGATCTGGCCATTATGTCCCAGCTTTTCCTCAAGAAGTTTTAAATCTTCTACCCTTTACCTTAAATCTATGCTCTTTGGTTATGCACACCTCTGTTAAGGGGAAAATTTTCTCAACCCTACCCTTTCTATGCCCCTCATAATTCTGTCCCCTCTCGGTCTTCTCTCCAGCAAAGAAAACAAAGCTAGCCTATCTAGTCTCCTCGTAACTGAAATGTTCCATCCCAAACAATATCTTGCTCAATCTCCTCTGCACCCTATCCAGTATAATCACCTCCTTCTTGCAGTGTGGCAAGCAGAACTGCACACAACATTCCAGCAGTGGCCTATATATAGTGCACCATAACATATTTGCTCTGATACTCTATGCCAAAGCTAATGAACGTTTGTGTCCCATATTCCTTTTTAACCACCTTACCTATCTGTGCTGCGGACTTCAGGTATTCTTGGACATGTACACCGAAGTCCCTTGGCTCCTCAGTGCTTCCTAGGGTGCTACTATTGATGGTTGATATCCTGGCCTTATTAATCCTCCCTAAATGCAACATCTCATATTTTCACAGAATCGTACAGCACAGAGATGGGTCCTTACAGTCCACCTCGTCCATGCCAACCATGATACCTACCTATGTTTTTCCCATTTCCCATTAGGCCCATATCCCCCTATGCCTTTCCAATGCAAGTATCTGTCCAAATGCTTTATAAACATTGTAATTGTATCTGCCTGTACCACCTCCTCTGGCAGCTCGTTCCAGATAACCACTGCTCACTGTGTGCAAAACTTACCCTGCAGATTTCCTTTAAATTTCTCCCCTCTCATCTTAAACCTGCACCCTCTAATTCTGGACTCCTCTGCCCTGGGAGAAAGATTTTGATTATCCACCTTATCTGTGCCCCTCATAACTTTATAAACCTTTATAAGGTCACCCCTCAGCCTCCTACATTCCAGTGGGAATAAACCCAGCCTATCCAATCTCTCCTTATAACTACTGCCCTTCATTCCAGGCAGCCCTAGCTTGAGAAGCAGCTAATAGAGAAACAGGAAGGGAGTGATTACTCTATTGGGAGTATCCTATAGGCCCCCCAGTAACCACCAGGACACTGAGGAGCAGATAAGTAGGCAAATTTTGGAAAGGTGCAAAAATAACAGGGTTGTTGTCGTGGGAGACTTCAATTTCCCTAATATTGATTGGTATTGATTGGCACCTCCTTAGTGCAAAAGGTTTAGATGGGGCAGAATTTGTTTGGTGTGTCCGGGAAGGATTCCTGACACAGTATGTGGACAGGCCAACTAGAGGAGAGGCCATACTGGATCTACTACTAGACAGTGAACCTGGTCAGCTGACAGACCTCTTGGTGGCTGAGCATTTCGGAGACAGTGACTACAACTCCCTGACCTTTAGCAAAGCCATGGACAAGGATAGGAACAGACAATATGAGAAGTTTTCAATTAGGAGAGGGCTAATTACAATGGTATTAGGCAGGAACTTGGGAGAGTAAATTGGGAACAGATGTTCTCAGGGAAATGCATAGAAGAAATGTGGAGGCTGTTTAGGGAACACTTGCATGGGGTTCTGGATAGGTTTGTCCCACTGAGACAGGGAAAGGATGGCAGGGTAAAGGAACCATGGTTGACAAGAAAGGTGAAATATTTAGTCAAGAGGAAGAAGGAAGCATACCCAAGGTTTAGAAGCAAAGATCAGGCAGGCATCTTGAGAATTATAAGGTAGCCAGGAAGGAGCTTAAGAAGGGACTTGGGAAGGTCTTGGCGAGTAGAAGTAAGGAAAACTCCCAAGGCATTCTACACGTACATGAAGAACAGGAGGATGTCTAGAGTGAGGGTAGAACCACTCAGGGATAAAGGTGGAACCATGTGCCTGGAGACAGAGGAGGTGGGGATGTCCTTAATGAATACTTTGCTTCAGTGTTAACTAAGGAGAGGGACTTTGATGAATGTGATGTCAGTGTAGAACAGGTTAATGTGCTGAAGAATGTTGAGGTTAAGAAAGGGGTAGTGTTGGAGCTTCTGAAAAACATTAGGATAGATAAGTCCCCGGGGCCGGACAGGATATACCCCAGTTTACTACAGGAGGTGAGGGAAGAGATTGCTGTGGCATTGACGATGATATTTGCGTCCTTCCTGTTCACAGGAGTGGTACCACAGGATTGGAAGATGGCAAATGTTTTTCTGTTGTTCAAGAAAGGTTATAGGGATAATCCTGAGAACTATAGACCAGTGAGTCTTACATCATTGGTGGGAAAGCTATTGGAGAAGATTCTTAGGGACAGAATTTACCAGCATAATCTTATTAGGGACAGTCAGCATGGCTTTGTGAGGGGCAGGTCGTGCCTCATGAGCCTAATTAAGTTTCTCGAGGAGGTGACAAAACAAATTGATGAAGGCAGAGCAGTGAATGTGGTGTATATGGACTTTAGTAAGGCATTTGACGGGGGTCCCATGGTAGGCTCATCCAGAAAGTCATGAGGCATGGGATCCATGAAGACTTGGCTGCGTGGATTTGGAATTGGATTGCTCACAGAAGGCAAAGGGTGATAGTGAATGGAGAGTATTCTGCCTGGAGGTTGGTGACCAGTGGTGTTCTGCAGGGATCTGTTATGGGATCCCTGCTCTTTGTGATTTTTATAAATGATTTGGATGAGGAAGTGGAAGGAAGGATTAGTAAGTTTGCAGGTGACACAAAGACTGGAGGTGTTATGGATCGTGTAGAAGGTTGTTGTAGATTACAACAGGATACAGGCAGGATGCAGAGTTGGATGGAGAAGTGGCAGATGGAGTTCAATCCAGAAAAGTGTGAAGTGATGCACTTTGGAAGAATGAACTTGAAGGCGGAGTATAAGGTTAATGGCAGGATTCTTAGCAATGTGGAGGAACAGAGGGATCTTGGGGTCCAAGTCCAGAGATCCCTCAAAGTTGCCGCGCAAATTGATAGGGTGGTTAAGAAGGCGTATGGTGTGCTGGCTTTCATTAGTCAGGGATTGAGTTCAAGAGCTGTGAGGTAATGTTGCAGCTCTATAAAATTCTGGTTAGACCACACTTAGAGTATTGTGTTCAGTTCTGGTCACCTCATTATAAGAAGGATGTGGAAGCTTTAGAGAGGGTGCAGAGGAGATTTACCAGGATGCTGCCTGGATTAGAGAACATGTCTTATGAGGAAAGGTTGAGCGAGCTTGGGCTTTTCTCTTTGGAGCGACACAGGATGGGAGGCAACTTGATAGATGTGTATAAGATTATGAGGGGCATAGATAAGCCAGCACCTTTTCCCTAGGGCGGCAAATGACCAATACTAGAGGACATCAGTTTAAGGTCAGTGGAGGAAAGTTTAGGGGAGATGTCAGGGGTAGGTTTTTCACACAGAGTGTGATGGGTGCCTGGAATGCACTGCCAGGAGTGGTGGTAGAGGCTGATACAATAGGGACATTTAAAAGTCTCTTAGATAGACACATGGAAGTAAGAAAAATGGAGGGTTATGGGCTGGGTAGGAGGAAAGGTTTAGATTGATCAGGGAGTAGGTGTTTATATAGGTCGGCACAACATCGTGGGCTAAGGGATCCATACTGTGCTGTACTGTTCTATGTTCTAGCTTATTTGCTTTTGCTCTTTATACTTCTGTTTATAAAGCTCAGGGCTCTATGTTTTTCACAACATCTTTCTCAATCTGTCCTACTGCTTTCAAAGATTTATGCACATATACCCCAGGTCTATCAATCCTGCACCCTCTTTGGAATTGTACCCTTCAGATTTAATTATCTCTCTTGTTCTCATACCGATGTGTCCCACTTGGGACTTCTGTTACAAATTTCATCTACTAAATGTCCAGAGGCAAGAAAACACCAACTAATATCTACTCTTTAACAAAGTCTGTCATAGGTAAACATTTTACAGTATTAGTGAACGATTAGAGATGCAACAACACCTGGGCAGGTAAAATCATTTATAGGTGTAAAGTAATAAATTTATCATCCTCAAAATTAAACAGGGAGAGAAAAAATTCCTATTTTCCACATATTTTGTTCTGTGATATCTCTGCAACTTCAGTTGACAGAAGAAGAACTATTGTGCCTTTATCCAAAATGTGAGCCTTAATAAAAGATTGGTTGATAAGAAAACTGCAAAATGAGATTCATCTGTTGTATTGTAAACATAAATTTTTCAAACTGTCAAACAAGCAAAGTGAAAAGGAATAGTTTAATTTCTAGCATCAGCATCAGGTATTGGCCATTTAAAATGCAAGTCTTCCCATCCCTCCCTCTCTGAATCCTGGAAACTGAATTCAATTCAAGCAAGTAAGATTCAATTTTCTCCTGTTGTCAGATTCCACATAGATTGAGATTGAGCAGTCTTAGTCCAGTTCCTAAGAGGCTTGGTCCAAACCTCAAAGTCCGTTTCAAGTGGAACAATGTTATGACACAAAACAAAGCCATTGGCACCACCTTGTCACCGTGATTTAGTAAGAGTTCTACCTTGTATTTAATGCTTTTTCACAGCCTTAGAATGCTTGATGCTGATGTTGGCTCCTGGAATTGGGAGTGTTTCATTCAGTACAACTGTTTCATTCCTCACAACAATGAGCCATCCCTCAATCCCCACAAAAAACAAATGGAGAATTTACTTGCTAATTATGTCAAAATAACGGAAAGCCAAATGACAATTTATTGGTGATTAACACAACAGATTCATGGAGAGAACAAATGTGTATTTAAAAGTTAATATCCAACAGTCACATTAAGGTTTCACTGTAACACCTTTGGAGAAGCAGCATCTTTGCAAACTTCCTGTATTTTATCATTAACTGTACATTATACTCACCACAGGAAGTGAAGTCCAGGAATTATTTTAATAAAGTTGCACTAATAAATTGAATAATTGTTAACTAGCTTCTTTGACACTGATAAGTAAACTATTAAATTCATGAGTCTCATTCCTTTGAAGGTTGATTTTTCTGCTCTCACATTCAGTCTTTTTCTTTCTCTTTCTATACTTATTTGATATTAGATTGAGCCCCTCAGAGTCATCCTCCTTCTCATATAGTTATTGAGTCATACAGCAGAGAAGCAGGCCCTTTGGTCCACCAGTACATGCCAATTATCAATCCCAACCTATACTAATACTGTCTTCCAGCACTTCACTCACTTTACTACGTACACCTCGGTAATTCAAATGCTAGATACTTCTTAAGTATAAGAGTACCTGACTCCCCCTCAAGCAGAATATTCCAGATTCCAACCAGCTCAAGGTGAAAAAAAACTTGCTCCGTTTCCTTTTAAATTTCCTATTCTGTACTTGACACCTGTGCCCTCTAGTTTTAGACACATTTGTTATGGGAAAAGTTTCTTGTTTTCCATTCTGTCAATGTTCTTCATAATTTTGTATTGCTCACTCAACCCCCTCAGTTTTCTCTGCTCTAAGAAAAACAAATCCAAGTTTCCAGTCTATTCTTGTAACTGAAACACTCCATCCCAGGCAGCATCCTGGTGAATTTCCTCTGCACCCGCTCCAATGCAATCGCTTCCTACAGTGTGCAACCACAACAGTCCATAGTACTCCAACTGTGGCCTAATCAATATTTTATAAAGTTGTACCATAAACTCCCTACTCTTATGTTCTGTGTCTCACCTAATGAAGACTACCAACTTGTATGCCTTCTTCACTACCATATCTACCTGTATTGCCACCTTCAAGGCCTATCTGTTCCTCAATACTCGCTGGATCCCTACTATCCATTGGCTATTCCTGACCTTATTAGTGCTCCCAAAACACATCACCTCACACAGAGTCATAGAGCAATACAGCACAGATACAGGCCCTTCAGCCCACTGAGTCCATGCTGACCATGGTGCCCACCCAGCTAGTCCCAATTTCCTGCACTTGGCCCATATCCCTCTAAGCCCTGCCCCTCCATGTACCTATCCAAGTGCTTCTTAAATGATGCTATTGTAACTGCCTCAACCACCCTCTGGCAGCTCATTCCATATACTCACCACCCTCTGCAAGAGAAAGTTACTCCTCAGGTCCCTTTAAATATTTCCCCTCTCACCCTAAATCTATGCCCCCTAGTTTTGGACTCCCCTACCCTCGGGAAAAGACTGCTACCATCCACCTTATCTATGCCTCTCATAATTTTAAACACTTCTACAAGGTCACCCGTCATTCTCCTACATTCCAAGTAATAAAGACCTAGCCTGGCTGACCTCTCCCTCTAACTTTATTCCTGGTAACATCCTTGTAAATCTTTTCTGCGCTCTTTCCAGTTTAACCACATCTTTCCTATAACAGGGTGACCAAAACTGTACACAGTACTCCATGTGCAGCCTCACCAACAACTTGTACAACTGCAGCATAATGTCCCAGCTTTTCTACTCAATGCCCTAACTGATGAAGGCCAGCATGCTAAATCCCTTTTTCACTACCCTGTCTACTTGTGACGTCGCTTTCAACAAACTATGCACTTGTACTCTAAGGTCCCTCTGTTCCATTACACTCCCTTGTGCCCTACCATTCATATTATAAGTCCTACACTGGTTTGACTTCCCAAATGCATCATCTCACACTTATCTGTATTGAAATCCATTTGCCACTCCTTGGCCCGCTTCCCTAACTGATCAAGATTCCCCTGTAACCTATGATAAGCTTCTTGATTATCAACAACACCTTCTAATTTCGTGTCATCTGCAAATTTACTGATCAAGCCTTGTACATTCGCATCCAAATCATTTATATGAATATCAATAATGAGGGTCCCAACATCATGCCTTGCGGCACACCACCAGTCACTGGCCTCCATTCCAAGAAACAAACTTCAACCACCACCCTCTGCTTCCTAGCTCTCAGCCAATTTTGAATCCACCTAACTAGCTCTCCCTGGATTCCATGGGAGCTAACCTTCCAGACCGGCCTACCATGCGGGACCTTGTTGAAGGCCTTGCTAAAGGCCAAATAGACAATATCTGCTGCTCTATTGTCACCTACCATTTTGGTTACCTCTTCAAAACACTCTAAAAGATTCGTCAAACACAATTTCCCACACAAAGCCATACCTTAATCAGATTTTGTCTATCCAAATGCTGGTAGATCCTGACCCTCAGGATTCCCTCCAGTAACTGATGACAAGCTGACCGGCCAGTGGTTCCTGACATGTCCTTGCTATCCTTCTTAAACAACAGAACAACATTAGCCACCTTCCAGTCTTCAGAAATTTCACCAGTGGCTAATGATGAAGCAAATATCTCTGCAAGGGCCTCCACAGTTTCTTCTCTAGCCTCCCACAAAGTCCTAGGATGTACTCGGTCAAACCCTGGGGATTTATCCACCTTAATGCACTGTAAGGTTGCAAGTACCTCCTCCCTGGTAATATGAGTGTTCTCCAAAACATCTCCACTAATTTCACTTATCTCTTGAGCAATCAGTAAACACTGAGGAGAAATATTCATTAAAAATCCCACCCATCTCCACGGCTCAAAACATAGGTGGCCCTGCTGAGTTCTAAGGGGACCTACTCTCTCCCTAGCCACCCTTTCACTCTTAATAGCTTTAGAACCTCATGGGATTTTCGTTAACCTGCCAGATCCATCTCATACCCTCGCTTTGACCTCCTGAATTCCCCTCTTGTGTATTTTTAATCTTTTTATAATTATCAACTTGTTCCTGACCTCCTAAACCCAATGTATGCTTCCCTCTTTTTCTTGACCAGAGCCTCAATATCTCTTGTCAGCCAAGGTTCCCTAAATTTGCCAGGTTTACCCTTCACCGTAACAGGAACATGCTGCTCCTGGACACTTGATATCACACTCTTAAAAGCCTCCCACTGGCCATTCATTCCTTTCCCTTGAAACAGGCTCGCCAAATCGACCTCTGCTAAATCCTGCCTAATTCCTCCAAAATTAGCCTTGCTCCAGTTTAGGACCCTACCCTGTGGACCTGCTTTATCCTTTTCCATCATAATCTTAAAACCAATGGAATTATGGCCACAAGAGCCAAAGTGTTCCCTAACTGCTACTTCAGTTACTTACCCTGCCTCATTCACCAAGAGGAGGTCCAGTATTGCACCCTCTCGAGTAGGGCCCTCTATATTGACGCAGGAAACTGTCCTGGACACATTTCACAAATTCCACCCCATCCAGGCCCTTAACGCTTTGGTGGTCCAGTCAATACTGGGGAAGTTAAAATCAGCCACTAATACAGCCCTATTATTCTAACAACAATGAGCAATTGCTCAACACACCTGCTCCTCAAGTTCCTGCTGACTATTGGGTGGTCTATAATACAGCCCCACCAGAGTGACCCTCTCCTTCTTGTTTCTAAGTTCTACCCATATGGCCTCACTGGACGATCCCCCAAGAATGTCTTTCTAAGTATTGCTGTGACGTCCTCCCTTATTAAAAAGGCAAGACTCCCTCCTTGCTTAGCTGTGGTATCTGTATCCTGGAACATTGAGTTGCCAGTCCTGCTGTTCTTTCAGCTACATCTCTGTTACGGCTGTAACATCTCAGTCCCCAGAGACAATCCACGCTCTGAGTTTGTCCACCTGGTGCATTGAAATAAATGCAGTTTAACTGAGTATTTTTTTCCTTCCCTTTACTGCGCCCCTGGGTATCCTGGTAACTTGCTCTCACTGGATGCTGCTTTATCCCTTGACTTGCTCCTGCTCAAAGTCCCACCCCCTGCCAATCTAATTTAAACCCTCCCATGTATGCGGCACGGTAGCATAGCGGTTAGCGCGACGCTATTACAGCGCCAGCTATTGGGGTTTGATTCCTGTTGCTCTCTGTAAGGAGTTTGTACGTTCTCCCGTGTCAGCGTGGGTTTCCTCTGGGTGCTCCAGTTTCCTCCCACGTTGCAAAGATGTACGGGTAGTTTAATTTGAGTTTAAAATGGATGGTGTGGACTTGTTGGGCCGGAAGGGCCTGTTACCACGCTGTAAATAAAATTTAAAAAAAATTTAAAATGTAGCACCAGCAAATTACCCTCCAAGAATATTGGTCCCTCTCCAGTTCAAGTGCAACCCATCCCTCTTGTACAGGTTGCCACTACCCCAGAAGAGATCCTAATGATCCAAGAACCTGAATCTCTGCCCCCTGCACCAGCTCCTCAGCCATGAATTCATCTGTCCTACCTTTCTATTTCTGACCTCGTGGCACCAGGAGTAATCCAGAGATCACTACCCTCGAGGTTCTCCTTCTTAACTTCTTACCTGACTCGCTATACTCATTCTGCAGGACCTTATCCCCTGTTCCACCTATGTAATTTGTAACAACAAACATTATCGACAAATGGTACTGCAACATCTGGCATGGGGTAGTTTTGTAATTAAATACAGATGCACAAAGGCTACCATGCCCATTATTCCACTCTGCCATAAGCTTCACAAAAATACCATTTCATGGTGTGCAGTTGGTGGATCCAAACTAAGCTTGCTGCAGAAGGTCAGCATGTCCATTTGACTGTTTAAGTACCCTTTAAACAAAGTGATATACAGTATTACTGCTAAACACCTTTCAAGCACTGAAACTAAGCTGCAAGTGCAAAGTAGTGTTCCTTTAGGTTTTGACTTGCCATGAGGATTTAAAAAATGGCAAATATATATATATATATGTATAAATGCACTGCTTTGCATTTGCAGCTTACTTTCAGTGCTTGAAAGGTGTTTAGCAGTATATATATATATATATATTGCCCTGTTAATTCAAACTGCAGATGCCCTAATTCTCTTACTGTGTCATTATCAGCTTGCACTTTCTGTAGCTTGCTATGCAAAATAAGTTAGACAACAAGCGCATGAGGACATGTCTAGCAATCAGCACAAGAGTGTGTCTGTGTGGCCCTACTCCACATTGGACAGTGATTGTACTCCAGATAAATATATATATCAATATTTTTCTCTGCTCTATCCCATAGAAACAATCCATAGCAGAGTCTTGGAATTAATGGTTTATTCAGTGTTTTCCATTTATCAGTTCCTGTGATTTCAGTCAGGATAGTGATATGCAGACACTATGGTGGCAGCTATGATCATCAATCTCCTCTTGAGCTTTTGACAGCCTTATTGACTGCTTATGCCATTTCACTTAAAATCAGTTCTCCTTTACCTAGACTCATGTTCCCTGATATTAAAACACTGACTGTTATTCTCCACTGTCCAATATATTGACAGATAAAAGGAGGTGGACAAAGTTGGGATGTTTGGCAGTGGTGTGGGAAGAGAGACCAATGTGTGAATAACCTATCTTTTTGCGGTGACAACAGTGCCTTGGGGGTAATTGGGTAGTTCTCTGGTTATGGGTTTCAATGAGGAGGTGGTGGGGAGAAGGTTGGGTGGAGAGAACTCTAGGAAGTTGGGGAAAGGAAGGTCAGAAATTCTATAACTTAGATGGTGGAAATCAGGGCTACAAGGTTAGTTTGGACCATCAGAGGTTGGAGGAGAGTTTGTGATCAGCTTTCGTGGAGGAAGGGGGAACAATCAGATGAAGCCTGGGATCAGGTTGAGTTCAGTCCAGGGCAAGTGTTGGGAATGCTGAAGGAAACCTGCAACCAAAGAAGAGGGGTGGATGCCATGGATAAGTTCTCAACAAAGGACTTGTTTGCAAGGGTGTCAGATGCTGAAGTCCAGGGTGACAGATCAGATGAAGCAGTTCCCTTTCATCATGTTCCTTGTGAAATCTGGCTCAGCAAGAGTGGCCCATGCCATTCACAGAGCCATGCATGTGGAACTGAATTTTTTTGAAGGGGTGTCCAAATATACATTAAGCCCCACAGCACCTGTCCCCTTACCTTATGTAAACATCCCATATGCACAGAGGGCCTAACATCAATGTAATGTCATTCAGGATTCATGCAGTAGGCATCCGATTGAGTTCACTGATCTATCTTCTGATAAAGTTATAACATGTAGTGTACATAAGTGTTGTGCTGCACAATAAAATTTCAGTTTTCCAGTGTCCAAGTCAAACTCTCCAACGAAGTTAGAGAAATAAAGAGCTCAATGGCATGCATTCACCCTGAACTTGGAAGAGAGATCCCAAATTCACGTGTTACTTTCTCCCACATTTGCATTAATCATCTCATGACCTGTCCAAGTGAGATTATTTTGTGCCAAATTATGTACTGATTAATGCTTTAGTGATAGCATATATTCTTATGAACAAAATGTTAGCTAATAGTTCATGTTATGAAATAATGGAAAGTCAGAGGACATACTGAGTGTATAACACCTAATTGGTCCAGAATTTATTGTAGGATTGCATATGATGCAGTAATGAACAGATCTGGATGTTATAAAAGTGCAGTGCTTGGTGTGTAGAGTTCTTAATAACTATAACAAGCCAGGTGTAGATTGTGTTTATGTACCACTCCCCATCAGGCAAAGAATACCATTTTGTTCCTTTGTGAAACATGTCAGGCCTTAGTTGGTGAAACATGTAATTGGTTAAAAGGAATATGAAGTATTTAATAATTACAGTGTACCGGAAGAAAAATGAGAGCGAAAAATAATGTTGGCTCTTTAAAAGAGGATGTTGTAAATTAAAGTAATTGTAAAGAAATTACTTTTGCAGAACTACTTTGTATCAGTTTGCATGATGGGGGAAGCGAATTCTCTCTTCTCCCCTCTCCCTTCAGGCAGAAAATACAAAAGACTGAAAGCACGTACCACCAGGCTCAAGGACAACTTCTATCCCCCTGTTCTAAGACTATTGAATGGTTCCCTAGTACGATAAGATGTACTCTTGATCTCACTTGATCTATCTGGTTATGACTTTGCACCTTATTGTCTACCTGCACTGCACTTTCTCTGTAGCTGTTACACTTTATTCTGCATTATGTTATTGTTTTACCTTGTACTACCTCAATGTACTGTGTAATGAATTCATCTGTATGAACGGTATGCAAGACAAGTTTTTCACTGTACCTCAGTACAACTGACAATAATAATAAATTAGTTCTAATAATACATTACAGAAAAATAATAATGAAATAAGGGCTTTAATTTCATTCTGATCCACCTTTGAAGGAGGTCACTTGAAATGCATAGTTGGTGAACGAGGTTTTTTAGTTGTAGTTGCTCCTTAATGTATGTTTCAGATATCCAAGGTACTTCTCAGTCCTCCAAAGTGCCATTGAGTTTTGGTACCATGAGCCATCATGTACAACACCCATCCTGAAGCTAGTGGCTGAACTTGTTCACAATAGGTAAGTGCCCATGATGGAAGCATCCATCTTTCGTTGGAAATATAATTGGAGTTATCAAGCTGGTTGTTCATATAATGAGGGAATGGTTAACATTTTGACTGTATTTTTGATACAATTATCTTTAAAATGACTCTTGTCATTCCATTTCAGATTTTACTGGTGTTTTTTTTTCTATTTTACTTAATTTCCTCTTCATATGCTGCCTTCTCAAAGGTCAGAGCACTCATTTTGTTTCCCCCAACTCAAAGAAAATGGACATCCCTAGCGACGCTGGATGTTAATGGATTGATTTGAAAGGCAAGAGCCAAGTTGGAATGGTACTTTTAGCACATCCCTAATATGTATAGACAGTCTTTAGATCTTTAGCCTCAAGTTTGACAAAGAATTGAGTATTTGTAAGTTTTAAGCTCGTGTGAGAATCATAAGATATGCTGGAGTCATTAATTTAACCCAACAATAATATGGTTGAAAACAACTGGATTTATTTGTCCACGCAGAGTTAATGCTGGTATTAAAACAATAATTATCCACACTTAAACTAATATACTGTACAATGCCTGGCAACATACTCAATTGTTAGTGAGAGAGCTCGTACACTAATGATTTTTATAAGGATTGGGACTCCAAAAGCATCCCATTTACAGGTTGTCCTTTTCCCAAGGGACTAAAGAATAGTTAGCCTCCAGCCCATATCAATCACTCTCAAAAGCGGTCCAATTCTCAAGGAGCTATGATTTTGAATATATACTAAAATTTCACTTTAGAATCTCTAAATAGTAAATGAAAAACATTTTCCCATCAGCACTATTAATTTGTACTGAAGACATTTATCAGTAATTTAATTTTCACTAGTAAAGGAAACTTGTGATGTTCCTCCCGTCTGAGAAACCTTTTCCTTATCTGTTGTTTGCTGAGGATCAGCATTTTCTTTAGGCTGCAGGGCAAGTGTATCAGCATTTTAACCGAGCTGTTCAATTAGCCTCTTTTGCCAGCATTCCATTTCACGGCTGTAAGATTTTACCTTACTTTCAACCATTTGAAAAGTTAGAAAGTCACAAGTAAGAAAAGAAGTAAAATAGCTTAGAGTACCAGGGAAAGCCATTGACAAAACAGAGTAGGTGCAATTCATTATACAATTGGCTCTGCATTGTTTTGGGGGTGAAACGCTTCAGTTCAATTTAGTTTAGCAGTGCAGCATGTAGTAAGTGCAGTTATTTTTGAACAATCTGATCATGGTTTTACTTGGTGTTCTGTATTCTAGTTGAGTGGTTTTAAATGGGCAGGCTCCATTGATATCATATGAAGTTTATCCAATTGGTGGCTCAGCTAAACTGACAGGAAGATCCTATTTTTAGCCCCCAAGCTGTCCAGAATTGGCTAATTTCGGCTGGGCTTTGTTGTCTAGGATGTTACAATTGACCTGAAAGCAGGATAATAGATCAGCCAAGGTTCCTGATTCTGTTTGTTACCCAGAAATCTGTGCTTGTAAATGCTGGAGAGTAGCCTAATTATGGTGCTCCCTGCTGACATTAACTGTTGAGGCTCACATATAAATTCTCACCCGTTAGTTGAACCACCAGAGATGAAGGGGGCCAAATGAGTGTGTCCTAGAAAGGGATGAAATTAGAAGTGAAAAAAATTGGTAAGAAGCAAATTACTTTGGAAAGAAACCCACTAATAACAGTAATAATTCAGTTGTGTAAACCAAGTGGCAGCCATAAAGCGGCATAGATCAGTCTTGCTATAAAATTAGACTGTCACTAATGTCTTGGTTTGACCTTCTTGTCAGGGCACAGGGTAATATTCTCCCTGATCTTGCAGCACTGATCCCACAGCCTTTCCATCTCATCTCTCAATCCACTGCATCCATTGAAGAAGTAAGAGACTTATTAAAAAGAATAAATCTCTGACTTTTTCCATGGAAACAGGGAAGCAAGAGGTCACGTCACAGAATCATAAGCCTTTGCTATGAGATGAGTACAGAGTGTAATCGGCTTCCTCTGTGAGAGAGTTATAAAATGAAAGACCGTGACTGTGGTGGGGAGTAACCTGTCATCCCAAAGTAAATCTGGGAGCAGGTTTGTGTGGTGAAATAGTTTGTAGTCTAATCTTAAGAACTGTTTAGATCTTAACTTCATGGAATCATAGAATTTTACAGCAGCCCATTGTGCCTGTGCTAGCTTTCTGAAAGAGCAATCCACTGAACCCCTTCAAATATTTTTCCCATTCTTTCTTAAAAACTGCTTTGCTTTTCTCTCTGCTACTTTTACTCAAATTCCTAGGGTGGAAGCCTTCACCAGATGGTAGTCTTTGATTCAGCAACCATAATAAACTTTGACTTTCTTTTCCATTGAGTTTGGTGGAAAATAAAAATCAATCAAGGTTTCTAACAGGCAACTAATCTTTTATTGCATTGATTCTACTGTTTTACTAATCCTAAATCTTCCCCATCATGTCTGAACAACTCTTAACTGAAAAGAAATTTCCTAGTATATCCTTGATGACTATGTGGGAAGTGCACTCTCCAGTGCAGCTCTGATCTGGCTGTTCTAGGAATGCCCCATGTTCAATCCCTGATCTGTATCCGGCCAGCTAGGGCAGGTGTTTTCAGGATCACAGTTATTCCAACTGCCTTTGGACCATAAAAGCTGAGGATCATTAGGATTCCCATTTCTGATTGCTATCTACTTACTCTTGATAGAACGAGAGCAATGTGGATATCAGTTTTGGAAGGGTCCCATTATTTGAAGGAGGTCAAAGAGAACTGTCTTTGTAAGACCTGTCATTCATGCAAAAGTCAATTCTCTTGCAAAGAGGGAAGCAAATATTTAACTGGGTAGTGGAGAAGGTTGGGTGATTTTTATATACAAGTTCTCATGAACCTGGTACTGTATCTCAGCAAGGATAAAGATCTTTCAGGAGCAAGACCTGAGAAGAAAAGGTTGGTAAACATTGCAGGACGTCACTGTTCCTTCCAGCAGGTATTGATGTCCCTGATGAGTTCACAGTGGGGTGGGACCTTGGGTGTTGAAGCTATAGATGATTTTTTTTACAGAGCTGAAGAACCTATCAAATCCTGGCTGTCATTGAGTCGCTGAGTCTCCTGTGCTCTCTCCAGATACCATTTATTTTTTAGCTTATGGCTTTTCTGCTGGACCTATGTCTTCAGGGGCCTGTAGAAATATTTATTTTCCTTTGGGGGAAGGTGGAGCTTCTAATCCAGAAACACCTTTTGTTTGTGTTTACTTAACTCCTGGTTTCTTGATAATTCTCATCCAACCAGACCTGGTTATTCTTGGTAAAATAGGCAAGTGCCAAGTATGGCAGACTTCAGGGAAGCCCACGAGCCATGAACACTTTGCAACTCCTGTGATCTGGAAGTTTAAAGGTTGTCCATGAGGCACTATCTGAAAGCAACTACTTTTGTAGGGTTTTTGAGAGCTTTAACATTTTCTTGTGGCAACATTACTGTTGATACTGATCTTTGAACATAGAACATTACAGCACAGTATAGGCCCTTCGGCCTATGATGTTGTGCCAACCTTTTAACCTACTCTAAGATCAATCTAACCCTTCCGTCCCACATACCCCTCCATTTTTCTAGCATCCATGTGCCTATCTGAGAGTCTCTTAAATGTCCCTAATGTATCTTCCTCTACCAGTGTCCCTGGCAGTGTGTTCCACGCACCCACCACTCTGTAAAAAACTTACCTCTGATATCCCCCTGTACTTTCCTACAATCACCTTAAAATTATGCCCCCTCATGTTAGCTATTTCCACCCCAGGAAAAAGTCTCTGGCTATCTATGCCTCTTATCATCTTGTACACCTCTATCAGGTCACCTCTCATCTTCCTTCGCTCCAAAGAGAAAAGCCTTAGCTTGAGAAGATCTCTAGCACTGAGCTATGGACACACCCCCATGTCTCTCTGTACATCAACGCTCTGAAGGTCCCTGCCATTTCCTCTATATGTCCTACCAGAATTTGACCTCTTAAAGTGCATCACCTCACACTTGTCTGGATTAAATTCCATCTGCCACTGCTCCACCCAACTTTCCAGCTGATCCATGTCTTGCTGTATCCTAAAGAAAACCTCTTCGCTATCTACAACTCCACAAATTTTCATGCCATCTGCAAGCTTACAAATCATATTACCTAAACTCTCATTCAAGTCATTTACATATATCATGATACATATAACAAAGGTCCCAGCACTGATCCCTGTGATACACCACTTATTACAGATTTCCAATCAGAAAAACAGAGTTCTACTACTATCCTCTGCCTCCTATCACCAAGCCAATTTTGGATTGAATTTGCCAACAAGTTGTCCTGATAAAGGATCTCAACCCGAAATGTCAACTGTTTATTTCCCTCCATAGATGCTACTTGACTGGCTGAGTTCCTCCAGTATTTTGTGCGTATTGCTCCAGATTTGTGCCTATTGCACCTGCAGAATCTCTTGTGTCTCAGATCCCTTGTGCCTTAAGGATGGTTGGGTCTAGGGAACTACCAAGAAATTCCTGCAGTGATATCCTGGGGCTGGGGTGACTGACCTCCAAAACTACAGCTATCTTCCACTTAATTTCCAGGAGCAAATTCCATATGCCATTTTTCTAGTCATCTTACCAGTTCATCATTGTAGCTCTGTAGCCAAAAACTACCCTCCTCACATCAACAATACCATCAATTTGCTTGTCATCTGTGAACTTCCGAATCATACATCTAGATTATTCACATATAAAACACACTCCACGTGATATCAAGAAACTGCTAAGAGCGCCAAGAGCATTGGATACGGCAAAGGTAACATCCCAGTTGTAGGTCTGATGACAATAGTACTTAGTGCTCCCCTAGCCAAGCTGTTCCCTTGTGGGAAGCCACAGAAAAATTTGCAGAGGCCCTTGCAGAGCTATTTGCTTCAACTTTATCCATAGGTGAAGTTCTAGGAGACTGGAAGACGGCTAATGTTGTACTGTTATTTCAGAAGGGCAACAAAGCCAGGGAAATACAGGTTTGTGAACCTGACATCAGTGGTAGGTAAGTTATTGGAGGGGATCCTGAGGGACAGGATCTATCATCATATGGATAGCTAAGGACTGATGAGGGATAGTCAGGATGTCTTTGTGTGTGGGAAATTGAGTCTCACAAATCTTTTAAGAGTTTTTGGAAGAGGTAACCAAGTGGATTGATGAGGGAATGGTGGTGGATGTTGTCTATAAGGACTTCAGCAAGGCCTTTGACAAAGTCACTCATGGAAGGCTAGTCTGGAAAGTTAGATCACATGGATCCAGGGAGAGCTAGTTAAGTGGATGCATAATTGGCTTCATGGTAGGAAGCAGAGGGGGAAGATGGTAGGTTGTTTATTGCACTGGAGGCCTGTGATTAGTGGTGTGCTGCAGGGATCAGTGCTGGGCCCATTGCTGTTTGTCATTTATATACATGATTTGGATGAGAATGCACAAAGCATGGTTAGTAAGTTTGCAGATGACACTAAAATTGGTGGTATCATAGACAATGAAGGTTATCAAAAATTACAGGGAGACCTTAACCAGCTAGGTAAGTGGGCCAAGGTGTGGCAAATGGCATTCAATTTAGATAAGTGCAAGGTATTGCATTTTGGGAAGTTAAACCAGGGTAGGACTTTCACAGTGAACAGTAGGGCCCTGGTGAGTGATGTAGAACAGAGCAACCCAGAAGTACAAGTACATAGTTCCTTGAAAGTGGCATCACAGGTAGACAGGGTGGTGAAGAAGGTGTTTGGCACACTGGCCTTCATTAGTCAGGGTACTGAGTATAGGAGTTAGGAAGCTATGTTGCAGTTATACAAGACTTTGGTGAGGCCACAGTTGGAGTATTGAGGACTGTTTCGGTCACCCTGTTATAGGAAAGACATCATTAAGCTGGAAAGAGAGCAAAGAAGAGTTACAATAATGTTGCCAGGACTCGAGGGCCCGAGTTATAGGAAGAGGGTGGACAATCTAGGACTTTATTCCTTGGAGAGCAGGATACTGAGGGGTCACCTTATAAAGGTGTATAAAATCATGAGGGGCATAGATAGGGAAAGGGAATAAAAAACTAGAGGGCATACAGGGGAATGATTTCAAAGGGGCCTGAGGGGCACACAGAGGGTGGTGGGTATATGGAACAAGCTGCTAGAGGAAGTGGTTGAGGCAAGCATATTAACAACATTTAAAAGGTACTAGTACAGGTACATAGATGGGAAAGGTTTAGAGGGATATGGGCCTAATGCGGGCAAATGGGACTTGGTTAGACAGTCATTTTGATCAGCATGTACGAGTTGGATGAAGAGCCTGTTTCTGTGCTGTATTACTCTATGACTCCAATTATAACACTGGCATCTGCCTGACAATGTGGAAAATTTCCGAGGCATGTCTTGTTCACAAAAAGCAGGATAAGGCCAATCTGGCTATTTGTTACTCAAATAGTGATAGAAGGCATCATTGACAGGGCCGTCAAGTGACTCTTACAAATAACCTATACACTGATGTCCATTTTGGGTTTGGCCAGGACGCTTGGCCAATGCCCTGATCCAAACATTGACCATAGACCTGAATTCCAGAGGTGAGTTGAGAATGGCTGCCCTTGAGATCATGGTAGCATTTGACTGAGTGTGGCATCAAAACACCTTAGTATAACTGAAGCCAATGGGCATCAAAGAGTGGCTGAAGTCATACCTCGCACAATGGCAGATGGTTGTGGTTTTGGAGTTCAATCAGGACATCACTGCAGGAATTCCTCAGGGCTGTGTCCTAGACCAACTTCATCAATGACCTTCCTTCCATCAGGTGGGGATGTTTGCTGATGCATGCCCTATGATCAAATCCATTCCAACTTCTCAGTAAATGAAACAACCCTTGCAATAAGACCTTGCTAACATTCTGGCACAGGCAAATAAGTGGCAAGTAACATTCACACCACAAAAGTGCCAGGCGATGACCATCTTCAACAAGATAGAGTCTAACCACTTGACCTTCAAAGGCACTACCATTGGGTCCCCCACCATAAACATCCAGGGGGTCACCAATGGCCAACATTTTAATTGGACCACACAATAAATAGAGACTGGGTATTTTCGTGGTGAATAACTCACCGCCTGGACCCCTAAAGGTTCTCCATTTATCTGGATGAGAGCATAACCAACAACTTCAGAAAGCTGAACACCATTGATGACAAAACAGCTCACTTGAATGGTACCCCATCAACCACCCTGAGCATTCATTTATTTCACTGGTGTACAGTGATTGCAGTGTGTACTGTCCACAAACTGCACTGCAGTTACTGGTCCAGCGTACTCTGATAGCAGCTTCCAAATCTGCAAGTTCCAATACTAAGAAGCACAAAGGCAGTAGCTGCCTGGGGACACCACAGGAAGGCAACCAATCTTCACACATGACTTGGTGGTTGTCATTCAAGGCACTATGGCAGCATTTTCTAAGAGCTTCTACATCAGACACTGCAGATATCACCTGTTGTTGCTCACCTTGGGAATGAAAAATTGTCCACACTCCATGATGCAAGTATTTTGGAGGAAAACAGTCACAGGGCAAACACCTATCAGGCAAATAATTCAAATCCACAGTTGTGTATTGAATTGTGACAACATAGCAGTGATGGCATCATTTTCTATCCTTGGCAATATGTTTCTCCAAGGAAGTTGCTTTGAAATTTAATGATGTACTTTGATAAAAGACTTTTCCTTTCAACAAGAAGAATAATGAAGTAGAAGCTCAATAAAAGTCCACATTGTAGATAAGAAGTGCCTGGTAGAAGATCTGCCTTTAAACACTTGGTTCTGTGAATTCTGCTCCCAATGGGAAGAATTTGGAATTGCCTCTTTCAATCTTCATTGGCAGATTCACCAGCTATTCCATCATACAAACTGATGTCACTGCAGTCCACCAGTGACTCCTGAAGACAGAGGCATCCTACTATCATGATGAGAGTTGCTGGTGCCTCGCTGGTAGTAGCCTGTAGCCAGCTGACATTAAGCAGAAACACAATGAAGCAGACTGAGTTTTCACTGCTGCCTGCAGGATTTGGAAGGCCTCTATTTATGCTGCCTCGGACTCTGAAATCTGTTACGCCACTGCTGCACCATGGGTTTATCACTGCCAACTTGCATGGGGGTAGCCACCACTTTTTGACTGGCAGCGATGTTCTTCTGCCTCTACTGAAAGCCATCAAAGAACTTGATGAAGGGCTGCCCTATAATCGCCGATATTTCTTCCAGGCTCTCTGGCAAGCTAAACAATGTGCTAAGCATAAAAATATATGTATCCTCATCTGCCTTCTCAAGTAACCTGATCTGTAATGTTCAAATGGAGTTTAATGTGGGAAAGTTTGAAATCATTCACTTCAGCAAAAGGAGTCAAAAGACTGATTATTATCTAAATGGAGAGTGATTGCAAATGAGTTAAGTTCAGAGAGATTTAGGTGTTCCTGTGAAGAATCACAAAAAGTTAGCAAGTAGGCCCAACAAGTAGTTAAGAAGGCAAGTGGCATGTTGGCCTTTATTGCAAAGGGATTGGAGTTTTAGTATAGGGAGATGTTATTCCAGTTGTACAGGGTGTGGTAAGGTCACACTTGGAATACTGTGCACAGTTTTGGTCCCCTTACCTAGAAAAGGAGATAGTAGCATTGGAAGAAGGCTGACTGAGATTCACTAGGTAAACACCCCAGATAAGAGGTTTGTCCTATTAAGAAAAGACAAACAGTTTGGGTCTGTATTCTTTGAAGTTTAGAAGAATGAGGGGTAAACTTATTGAGGCATACAAGATCCCGATGAGGCATGACAGATATTTTCACGAGTGGGAGAGCCCCGTCAAAATGATAAAGTTTGACATCCATAAGGACGAAAGAAACAGCAGCAGGAGAAGGCCACCAGGCTCTTCAAGCCTGTTCCACCATTCAATATGATCATGACTGATCTGCACCAAGCCCCAACCCCTCCTCCGTGCCAGATCCAAATAGGCCTCAATTCTCCAATCTTTTAAAAATTTATCTACATCCTCTTCAAATAATGATTTCACCTCCATACTGCTCTAGGCAAGAGGATCCCAGAGATTCAACACCCTCTGCGAGAAAAAATTCCTATGCACCTCAGTTTTAAATGACTGCCCCCTTATCTTGTAACCATGTTTCCTCGTTCAAGAGTTTTCCACTATTGGAAGCATCTCAGCATCTACCCTGTTGTGGCCCCTTAAGATCTTGTATGTTTTAAAAGGTCAACTTCATTCTTCTAAAAGACAAATATGCATCCAACATTTTTCAGCTGTTTGTGAGGAGACAATCCTTTCATCCCAGGAATTAGCCTGGTGAATCTCTTTTCGACTGCCTCCAATGCTGCCATATCCTTTCATAAATAAGGGGACCAAAACTGTGCATAGTAGTCCAAGTATGGCCTTACCAACATTCTTAAAATTGTCACAATACTTCCTATCTCTAAACTCCAACCCCTTTGCAATAAAGGTCAACATCCCTGCAGAACACCACCAGTCATGGACCGCCAGCCAGAATAAGATCTGTGGACCGCCACCCTCTGTCTTTTATGGGTAAGCCAATTCTGAACCCAAATGGCAAAGTCACCATGGATCCCATGCATCTTAACCTTTTGGATGAAGCAACCATGAGGGACCTTGTCGGATGCCTTGCTAAAGTCCATGTGGAAAACATCCACAGCTCTACCTTCATTGATCACCTTCGTCACTTGCTCAAAAAACTCAGTCGTTAGTAAAACATGACTTGCCCCACAAAAAGCCATGTATCATTTAGTCTTTGGACAAATCCTGTCCTACAGCCATCCAGCATCAGACAGGGACCACACATTGGTAGGCTTTAGAGAGCCCTGTCCAAACAGGGATAGTTGGTCACCTTCACGCTAATGGCATCCTAAAGGATCCTAGAGCAGATGAGAATGTCCTCTGAGGCTGTTGTGCATCCTTGATAATATGTTTGTTCCTCAGTTTAATTGCAATGCTGCCAGCAGCCATCCTGCACAATTAATGAGTTCCAGTCCGGAACAACTCTCTTATGCTAATATGTTAGAACATAGAAAAACTACAGCACAATTCAGGCCCTTCGGTCCACAAAGCTGTGCCGAACATGTCCCTACCCTAGAAATTACTAGGCTTACCCATAGCCCTCTATTTTACTCAGCTCCATGTACCTATCTAACAGCCTCTTGAAAGACCCTATCATATCCGCCTCCACCACTGTTTCCGGCAGCCCATTCCACGCAGTCACCACTCTCTGAGTAAAAAACTTACCCCTGACATCTCCTCTATATCTACTCCCCAGCACCTTAAACCTATGTCCTCTTGTGGCCACCAATTCAGCCCTGGGGAAAAGCCTCTGACTATCTACCCTACCAATACCTCTCATCATCTTATACACCTCTATCAGGTCCCCCCTCATCCTCCAAGGAGAAAAGGCCGAGTTCCCTCAACCTGCTTTCATAAGGCATGCTCTACATTCCAGGCAGCATCCTTGTAAATCTCCTCTGCACCCTCTCTAGGGCTTCCACATCTTTCCTGTAGTGAGGCGACCAGAACTGAGAACAATACTCTAAGTGGGGTCTGACCAGGGACCTATATAGCTGCAACAATACCTCACGGCTCCTAAATTCAATTCCCTGATTGATGAAGGACAATATGCTTTCTTAACCACAGAGTCAACCTGCGCAGCCACTTTGAGCGTCCTATGGACTCGGACCCCAAGATCCCTCTGATCCTCCACACTGCTAAGAGTCCTACCATTGATACTATATTCTGCCAACATACTTGACCTACCAAAATGAACCACTTCACACTTATCTGGGTTGAATTGCATCTGCCACTTCTCAGCCCAACTCTGCATTCTATCTATGTCCCTCTGTAACCTCTGACAGCCCTCCAAACTATCCACAACACCCCCAACCTTCGTGTCATGTGCAAACTTACTAACCCACCCCTCCACTTCCTCATAACAACATAAAAGATTAATGTATACTCTGCTCAGTGTGGGTACATACTGTTAGTGCCAACATGTCAGTGGATGCAACACTATATATTTAAACTGAATAAATTAGCTACAACATACTACATGCTGGAATCAATAAACTCTCATGGTCAGGAGATGACTCAATGCAAGGGTCACTAGTCAATTTTAATGATGTGCATGAAAAGAGCCTTATCCTAATACCCATTCTCCATGTGTAGCTTGACTAAAAATTAAAGGTCAGCACATTATTTAAGCCTCGGAAGGAGAGGTTTTCAGTTCTGTTCTCTCTCAGTCTACTGCAGATGTCAATGGATAATAATCAAGAAATGCCCAAGAGTACTGAGGCAAACTTTAAGCACCCTAATTGATTCACAGTTTGATGATTGAGCCAGGGACTCAAGAAGTGTTTCTTAATGAAACAATTAAATAGTCAGAATGACTCAAAAGAACATTGTACAAAATAAATTATAATATCTCACTTTTGTAATGAATAGTTTTAGAAAATGCATGTAATATATACTAACAACTACAAATTTGTTACCTCTCTTTAAATTTTTTTATATTAATTTAGCTCTATCTTTATTTCTTTAATCTCTTTGATACGTCCATTTGAAGTCTGATTGGGTCAGTGTTCCTGGTATAATAAACAACAAACATGATATAGTGTGCAAAATATTGTCTCTTTTCCAGCCTCTGTGGAAACTGGGTGTAGCAAAGCAACATATAAAAAAGGCATACTGTAATTAAGATGGATGGTGCTTGTCAGAATGTTGCAGGCCCCACTGCACCAGTCTCAGCTGCTGCTCAGGAGGCCTCCCACTGTCTTTTCTTTATTTCCCCCTCTTTAATGGGACTTGGCCCTTGCCTGCATCCTGCTTTGCTTCTTCCTGTACTTCCACCCACACCCAGATTTCATCAATTTCATCACTCCCACTGATGCTTGATTCCTCAGCCTAGCAGATAATCCATGATGATTGAACTTTGGCGTCTTTTAAATATGGAATAAAACTGTCATTTTCGGAATTAGTAACAGGCCATCAGGTTACATGTTACTGTCAGTTTCAAGCTTGCTCCCTGGTAATTTATACCAAAATTTTCTTATCCTTTGGGCTAACTTTTTAGGAATTCCTTTCTAATGCTTAATTAAATAATTTTTTGATTTGAGATTTGAATCTTCATCAGAGTGAACTTTGTATTCAAACAACTTTATCAATTACAAATGCTTGAATGATTCATGAGTCATGAGAAGAGGGATCTTTGGCTGTTCACACACATGCCCAGAGGGAATAGATAACTCAAACAGCCCTGCACATACGTATGTGCAGTGTTATACAATCACACACTAACATACGTGAGCAGAGGAGCTCTGAAGTTCATACCATAAGTAGAAATCATTTTGCTGGCTTCTCTAAAGAGGAGAATTCCATTTGGCGACAACGCTTCAAAATTCAGTCTCTGTGACCTACAATACATAAACAGTGGCATAGCTGAATAAATTTTTTCTCCTTAGTTGTAAAGTCACTTGAAAGGAGATCACCATCTCAGTACATTTTGTACAATGGTTATTTTAAGTAAGTCATTCAATGGCTGCCAGGTATTAAGGGGGCGGCACGGTAGTGTAGCGGTTAGCGCGACACTATTACAGTGCTAGCGATCGGGGTTCGATTCCCGTCGCTGTCTGTAAGGAGTTTGTACGTTCTCCCGTATCTGCTTGGGTTTTCTCCGGGTGCTCCGGTTTCCTCCCACATTCCAAAAGACATACGGGTAGGTTAATTTGGGTTTAAAATGGGCGGCGCGGATTCATTGGGCCAGAAGGGCCTGTTACCACGCTGTAAATAAAACTTCTAAAAAAATTTAAAATTTAAAAATTAAAAAAGAAATTTAGAACATCCTAAATACAGGCGCTTTTGTTTCTTTATACCTCAATCCTGAGTACTTAATGAGTTGTAATCTGCAGAAACCACTGGAATGACACATACACATCTCTTCTGCATGCAGATCCTACAAACATTTAGCTGGAAAACTGCTGCTTTGAGCCTTTAGATCTGGCAGGGTAGGGCAGAATATTATTAAAATGGTAAACATCTATTGCTAATCTGCAGCCCAATGACAAGCACCACTGTTCATCGGAAGCCTGTAATATAAAACTTCCAATTATGGGACACTTCATTTCCTTAAGTTATTGAGTTTCACCCACTGATGTTTTTGCTAAATCATCAGAACAGTTTAGACATGATTATATTTACTGTTTGCATTTTACAGCTCTAAGGTATTACAGAAAGTTTTGGCCCCTCAGTGGGGAGGCCCATTGCAATGCACTTTAAATGGTAAACAAAGTTCTCTTAAGAGGCAGCTGTTGTTACAATATCAGGGACCCACATCCTACCCCCATTCTCTGTTCTCTGCTATTCTCCAGTATATAAAGTAAAAGTCACTGAAGCAGCTGGATGACTGACAGGTATTTCCGTGATCAGCTGTGCTCACAATGCACTCCTTTAATGTGGTGAGACCAATTAGCTCACTTAAGCTTTTCCGCGCCACCGTTCATTTACACCTGCAGATGATTTCAAAATATTTATTTCAATGGCAGCTGTGTCAGTGCAGGCAAAGGGCATGTCGATTGATTTCCTGCTCGGCTGCTCAGGAATACCTTAGAACATACTATTCAGATCTAGAATCATGAAAGCATGTTATTATTTAAAGCAACATCACAGTTATCAGACATTTGGCAATCAATCACACTTTATCTGTTTCCTTTTCACGTATCCTTTTACAGGCCAGAACAATTCATTTTGTTTTTTGATCTTCTCAATCAGCGAATACCCTTAGCCGCTGTTGACAGGAATATAACAAGAACAACTGTGTACAGTGCAACTAATAAACCCTAGTCAAAGCAATGTCACTATTTCATGAAGTGGATTTAATAATTACCTTTTATCAGTACCTTTATACAGACAACTTCAATCAGCAGAGTGGTGGAGTACAACTCTTGGTGGTCTGTATTTTAATACAAAATGTAATTTTACAATGACATGGATGTTTATGGTTTCTATCATCATGCGAAGGATTCAGTGCCAAACAACCAGGCCTTACTAATTCAGATCTATGGAGTCAGACCAACACCTGTGCAATGAACAGTGTGGAAGTGCTTCAAGGATCAGTACTGGGAATACTTAGGAATGAAGAACCAGCTTACTGAGCAACAATGCAGGACTATATAGTAAATACCAAAAGGAGCAGGCTACTTGCAGATACGTATCTGTTAACACACAACAAAGGTGATAGATCAAAGCTCCATAGCCCTATCATTAACAAAAGATCCTGGGGTGCCATAAGGAAAAAAACTTATTCCAGCAGCGAGTGAAGGATTTGGAATTCACTGGCTGAAAAGTGGTGGAGGTAGTTCAGTTATTGCTCTCAAAAGTTAACTGGATAGAGACCTGAGGGAGGAAAACATTGTCCGGCTGTGAGGAGAGGAGAGGACAGAACTGCCAAGGTTGCTCTTGCAGGAAATAAATCGAATTCTCAAGTGTTGCTTCTGCAAAGATAGCAGACAAATACAACTACCACCATCTCATTTCTTTAAATCAGATTTATTATCAGATCAGATTTATTATCACTGATTTATATAATGTGAAATTTGTAGTTTTGTGTCAGCAGTACACAATTTGCAAAGGTAAATCACTGTAAGTTACAAAAATAAATAAATAGTACAAAGAAAATGAATAACAAGGTTGTGTTTATGAACTGTTCAGAAATCCAATGATGGAGGGGAAGAGGTTTTGAGTGTGGGTCTTCAGGATCCTGTACCTCCTCCCTAACAGTAGTAATGAGAAGAGAGCATGTCCCAGATGGTGAAGTACTTAGTGATGGATGGTATTGGTATTGGTATTGGTTTATTATTGTCACTTGTACCGAGGTACAGTGAAAAACTTGTCTTACAAACCGATCATACAGGTCAATTCATTACACAGTGCAGTTACATTGAGTTAGTACAGAGTGCATTGATGTAGTACAAGTAAAAACAATAACAGTACAGAATAAAGTGTCACAGCTACAGAGAAAGTGCAGTGCAATAAGGTGCAAGGTCACAAAAAGGTAGATCGTGAGGTCATAGTCCATCTCATTATATAAGGGAACCATTCAATAATCTTAGCACAGTGGGGTAGAAGCTGTCCTTAGGCTCCTGTATCTTCTACCCAATGGAAAAGGAGAGAAGAGAGAATGTCCCGGGTGGGTGGGGTCTTTGATTACGCTGGCTGCTACACCAAGACAACGAGAGGTAAAGACAGAGTCCAAGGAGGGGAGGCTGGTGTCTGTGATGCACTGGGCTGTGTCCACAACTCTCTGCAGCTTCTTGCGGTCTTGGTCAGAGCAGTTGCTGTACTGCTGACGTAAAGGGGTCAGCATGGTTTTGTGCAGGGGAAATCATGCCTCACAAATCCGACTGAGCTTTCTGAGGCGATCGCTAAGAAACTTGATGAAGACAAAGACTTTAGCAAGGCTTTTGTCAAGGTCCCGTACGGTGGGCTGGTCCAGAATGTTAGGGCACATGGGATACAAAGTGTTTTTGCAAAATGGATCCAAAATTAGTGATGATAGGAGAGAGAGGGAGGTAGTGGAGGGTTGCTTTTCTTACTGGAAGCCTGTAACTGATGCTTTTGTCAAATCATCAGAACAGTCTCGACAGGATTATATTTAGTGTTTGCATTCTGCACTTCTTAGGCGTTACAGAAAGTTTTGGTCCCTCAGTGGGGAGGGATCGGTCATGGGACCTTTTTTGTTTGTCATATATATAATGACAAATGACTTGGATGAGGATATCTCTGGTCTGATAAGTAAGCCTGCTGATTACACGATAATTGGTGGAGTTGTAGATAGTGAAGATGGTTGCCTAAGGATACAGAAGTACATAGAGTTGAGTGGAGTGCTGGCAGATGGAACTTAATCCAGATAAGAATGAGGTAAAGCATTTTGGTCATCTAATATTGGCAGGACATATACAGTAAACAGCAGGGGCCTTAGAAGCATTAATGTGCAGAGGGGCCTTGGGCTGCAAGTTCATAGCTCCTTGAAAATGGCGACATGGGTAAATAAGGTACTGAAGAGAGTACTTAGCTTGCTTGCCTTCATAGGTAGGGTTACTGAGTATAAGATTCAGTATTGAGAAGGGGGGTGTGGGTTCAACAGATTGGAAAAGTATGGATAAAGTAAAAGGGAAGGACAGTGCAAGACAGGTACTGAAGTCTCCAGAATAAAGAATAAGGCAGAAAGTTTAAGGGATAAGAATTTAACTTTAAGCAACATGGAAGCAAATTTGAAAAGAAAGGTGGTGAATACAGGACTGAGTGCACGCAGTGTACAAAATGAGGTAGATGAGCTTATAGCGCAGTTAGAAATTGGCAGATACGATGTTGTGGGCATCACAGAGTCGTGGTTGAAAAAAGATCAGAGCTGGGAGCTAAACATCCAAGGATACACATCCTATCGAAAAGACAGGCAGGTGGGCAGAGGGTGGTTCTGTTGGTAAAAAATATAATCAAGTCCTTAGCAAGAAGTGACAGGATCAGAAGATGTAGAATCCTTGTGGGTAGAGTTAAGAAACTGCAAGGGTAAAAAGACCCTGACAGGAATTATATACAGGCCTCCGAATTGTAGCCGGGATGTGGGGTACAAATTACAACAGGCATGTAAAAAGGGCAATGTTACGGTGCTTATGGGGGATTTTAATATGCAGGTGTATTGGGAAAATCAGGTTGGTACTGGATTCGAAGAGAAGGAATTTATAGAATGCCTAGGAGATGGCTTTTTAGAGCAGCTTGTAGTTGAGCCACTAGGGAAAAGGCAAGTCTGGATTTGGTGTTGTGCAGTGAAACAGATTTGATTAGGGAGCTTAAGGTAAGAGAATCCTTTGGATGCAGTGATCAGAATATGATAGAATTCACCCTGCAGTTTGAGAGGGAGAAGCTAAAATCAGATTGTATTGGTATTGAAGTTGAGTAAAGGTAACTACAGAGGCATGAGAGAGGAGCTGGCCAAAGCTGATTGGAAGGGGACCCCAGCAGGGATGATGGTAGAGCAGCAATGGCAGGAGTTTCTGGGAGTATTTGGAAGACACAGGATCAGTTCATCCCAAAGAAGAAGAAGCACTCTGAAGTGAGGATGAGACAAATGTGGCTGACAAGGGAAGTCAAAGACAGCATAAAAGCAAATGAGAGGGCATAAAATATTGCAAAAATTAGTGGGAAGCTAGAGGATTGGGAAGCTTCTAAAAACCAATTGAAGGCAACTAAAAAAGCAATGAGGGGAGAAAAGATGAAAAAGATGTAAGCTCGGCAATAATATAAAAGAGGATACTACAAGTTTTTCCAGATCTATGAAGAGTAAAAGGGAGGCAAAAGTGGACATCAGACCACTGGAAAATGACACTGGAGAGATAGTAATTGGGAACAGAGAAATGGCAGACGAACTGAATAAGTATTTTGCATCAGTCTTCACTGTGGAAGACACCAGCAACATGCCAGAAATTCAAGAGAGTCAGGAGGCAGAAGTGAGTGTAGTTGCTATTACTTCTCTCTCTGTCTATGCCCCTCATAACCCTCAGGCATGGTAGTGTAGCGGTTAGTGTAACACCATTACAGTGCCAGTGACCCGGGTTCAATTCTGGCTGCTGTCTGTAAGGAGTTTATACATTCTCCCCGTGTCTGCGTGGGTTTCCTCTGGGTGCTCCAGTTTCCTCCCACATTCCAAAGACGTACAGGTTAGGAAGTTGTGGGCATGTAATGTCGGCACTGGAAGCGTGGCAACACTTGCGTGCTGCCCCCAGAACACTACACAAAAGATGTATTTCACTATGTGTTTCAATGTACGTGTGACTAATAAAGATATCTCTCTCTAAGGAGAAGGTGCTTGGTCAACTGAAAGGTCTGAAGGTAGATAAGTCACCTGGACCAGATGGACTACACCCCAGTGTTCTGAAAGAGGTAGCTGAAGAGATTGTGGAGGCATTAGCAGTGATCTTTCAAGTGCTTGAGGCTGGAGGAACTTCGGCTCAAAATTGATGAGCTGGAGTTGCAGCTTCAAACACTGCGGAGCATCAGGAAGGGAGAGAGTTATGTAGATAATGGACAACAGGAGACAGTCACCCCCATTAGAGCAGGTACTTCTGGAGTCCAGGAAGTAGATAGAAGGGTGACTGTCAGGGGAGAGAAAAGGAGAAAGAAAACAAACAGGCAGATAGTGCAGAGGACCCCGGAGGCTGTTCCCCTCAATAACAGGTTTTCCGCTTTGGAAGCTGTTGAGGGGGATGAGCTGCAGGGGCCCAGAAGCAGTAGCCAGGTCTCTGGCACTGGGACCGGTCCTGCTGCTCAGAAGGGAAGGGAGGAGAAGAGGAAGGCAGTAGTGATAGGGGACTCGATAGTCAGGGAAACAGATAGGAGGTTCTGTGGAAGTGAGCAATGAATTCCTGGATGGTATGTTGCATCCCAGGTGCCAGGGTCCGGGATGTCTCTGATCGGGTCCACAGGATTCTTGAGAGGGAGGGAGAACAGCCAGAAGTCGTGGTTCATGTTGGTACCAATGACATAGGTAGGAAGAGGGATGAGGTCCTGAAAAGTGAGTTTAGGGAGCTAGGCAGAAGGCTGAAGAACAGAACCTCAAGGGTAGCAATCTCGGGGTTGCTCCCAGTGCCACGCGATAGTGAAGGTAGGAATAGGAGGAGATGGCAAATAAATGCGTGACTGAGAAGTTGGCGCAGGAGGGAAGGTTTTAGATTTTTGGATCATTGGGATCTCTTCAGGGGAAGGTGGGACCTGTACAGAGAGGACGGGTTACACCCGAACCCGAGGAGGGCCAATATCCTTGCAGCCAGGTTTGCTAGTGTGGTTCGGGAGGGTTTAAACTAGTTTGCGAGGGGGAAGGGAACCGGAGGAGTAGGTCAGAGGAAGAAGGGGATGGGGAAAAGTCAGATCTAACAGGTAGAGAGGCTTTGAGGAAGGAGAAGCAGAGTACAGGCTACAAAAGTAGTCAGGCAGATGGGCTAAAGTGCATTTACTTAAATGCAAGAAGCATCAGGAATAAGGGAGATGAACTGAGAGCTTGGATAAGTACATGGGACTACGATATTTAATTGGGGAAAGGCGAATTATGAGGCTATAAGGAGGGAACTTGAGAGTGTAAATTGAGATGACATTTTTGAAGGGAAATGTACTATAGAGATGTGGTCGATGTTGAGGGATCTCTTGCAGGATGTTAGGGATAAATTTGTCCCGGTGAGGCAGAGAAAGAATGGCAGGGTGAAGGAACCATGGGTGACAAGAGAGGTGAACAACTAGTTAGGGAGAAGAAGGCAACATACATAAGGTGTAAGCAGCAAGGATCAGACAGGGCTCGTGAGGAATATAGAGTAGCAAGGAAGGAACTTAAGAAGCGGCTGAGGAGAGCAAGAAGGGGACACGAAAAGGCTTTGGTGAGTAGGGTTAAGGAGAATCCCAAGGCCTTTATCACATATGTGAAGAGCAGAAGGATGGCTAGAGTAAAGGTAGGTCTGATTAAAGACAAATGTGGGAAGCTGTGCCTGGAAGCTGTGGAAGTGAGTGAGGTTCTCAATGAATACTTCTCTTCAGTATTCACCAAGGAGAGGGGCCTTAATGATGCTGAGGACAGTGTTGGTAAGGGTAATATTCTAGAGTATGTAGATATCAAGAGAGAGGATGTGTTGGAGCTGTTAGAAAATATTAGGACAGATAAGTCTCCGGGGCCTGACGGAATATTCCCCAGGCTGCTTCGTGAGGTGAGGGAGGAGATTGCTGAACCGTTGGTTAGGATCTTTGAGTCCTCGTTGTCCATGGGGATGGTACCGGAGGATTGGAGGGTGGCAAATGTTGTCCCCTTATTCAAAAAAAGTAGTAGGGATGGTCCAGGGAATTACAGACCAGTGAGCCTTATGTCTGTGGTGGGTAATCTGCTAGAAAGGATTCTAAGAGATAGGATCTATGATCACTTAAAGAATCATGGACTGATTAGGGACAGCCAGCATGGATTTGTGAAGGGAAGATCTTGCCTCACAAGCCTGATAGGGTCCTTTGAGGAGGTGACCAGGAAGATTGACGAAGGTAGTGCAGTAGATGTGGTTTATATGGATTCAGAATTGGCTTGCCTGTAGAAAGCAGAGAGTTGTGGTGGAGGGAGTGCATTTGGATTGGAGGGCTGTGACTAGTGGTATCCCACAGGGATCGGTTCTGGGACCTCTACTTTTTGTGATATTTATTAATGACTTTGATACGGGGATGGAAGGGTGTGTTAGCAAGTTTGCAGATGACACAAAGATCAGTGGTGTTGTGGATAGTGTGGAGGGCTGTCGAAGCTTGCAGAGGGATATTGATAGGATTCAGAGCTGGGCTGACAAGTGGCAGATGGAGTTCAATCTGGAGAAGTTTGAAGTGGTATACTTTGGAAGGACAAACTCCAAGGTACAAGGTAAATGGCAGGTTTCTGGGCAGTGTAGAGGAGCAGTGGGATCTGGGGGTTCATATCCACAGATCACTGAAAGTCACTTCACAGGTGGATAGGGTAGTTAAGAAAGCTTATGGGATGTTAGCTTTCATAAATCGTGGGATTGAGTTTAAGAGCCGCGAAGTAATGATGCAGCTTTACAAAACTCTGGTTGGACCGCACTTAGAGTACTGTGTCCAGTTTTGGTCACCTCATCATAAGAAGGAAGTGGAGGCTTTGGAGAGGGTGCATAGGAAATTTACCAGGATGCTGCCTGGATTAGAGAGTATGGATTATGAGGAGAGACTAAAGGAGCTAGGGCTTTACTCACTGGAGAGAAGGAAGATGAGGGGAGACATGATAGAGGTATACAAAATATTAAGAGGAATAGATAGAGTGGACAGCCAGTGCCTCTTTCCCAGGGCACCAATGCTCAATACAAGATGGCATAGCTTTAATGTAATGGGGGGGGGGGAAGTTCAAGGGAGACAACAGAGGGAGGTTTTTCACCCAGAGAGTGGTTGGTGCATGGAATGCGCTGCCTGGGGTGGTGGTGGAGGCTGATACGTTGGTCAAGTTCAAGAGAATGTTTGATAAGCATATGGAGGAATTTAAGACAGAGGGATATGTGGGAGGAAGAGGTTAGATAGTCTTAGGAGTGGTTTGAAGGTCGACACAACATGGTGGGCCGAAGGGCCTGTATTGTTCTATGGTTCAATGGAATGGTTCCGGAGGACTGGAAAATTGCAAATGTCGCTCCACTCTTTAAGAAGGTAGGGAAGCAAAAGATAGGAAATTATAGGCCAGCGAGACTGATTTCAGTGGTTGGTAAGATGTTAGAGTCCATTATTAAAGATAAGGTTTCGGGGTACTTGGAAGCTCATGATAAAATAGGCCAAACTCAGCATGGTTTCCTGAAGGGGAAATCTTGCCTGACAGAGCTGTTGGAGTTCTTTGAGTCTAATCGAGGCACATTTGCAAATTGTTAATAGTTGATTGGCTAATTAACAGCAGTGAATAAAAGGAAGATAGGTATAAGTAGAGTGGCCTTTTTGGGAGTGGATCAGGTTTTGAGTGGGGGACTTTGGCTTTGGTGAGTGGAGACTAATGTCAGTCTCTGGAAAGTTTCTTCTTGCTTTAGTGTTTCCTTTATTGCCAGGCCAGAGTAGTTAGAATGGCTCCAGGGTCAGTGGTGCGTTCATCTTGTGTGATGTAGGAGTTCTGGGAGACCACCAGTCTCCCTCATAGCTACATCTGCACGAGGTGCATCCAGCTGCAGCTCCTTACAGACCGTGTTAGGGAACTGGCGATGTAGCTGGATGAGCTTTGGCTCCTTTGGGAGAATGAGGAATTCATAGATAAGAGCTTTAGGGAGGCAGTCACTCCTAAGCTGCAGGAGGTAGGTAGCTGGGTGACTGTCAGAAGGAAGGAGAATAGGCAGGTAGTGCAGAGTATGCCTGTAGCCGTTCCCCTCTATAAACAGGTATGCCACTTTGTATACAGTTGGGGGGGTGGGGGCAGGGAAACTACCTACTGGGGAAAGCTGCAGTGACCAGGTCTCTGGCACTGAGCCTGGTCATGTGGTACAGAAGGGAAGGGGGGAGAAGAGGAGAGTGGTAGTGATAGGGGATTCAATAGTAAGGGCAGGCAGACAGGAGATTCTATGGATGTGAAAGAGACTCCTGGATAGTATGTTGACTCCTGGGTTCCAGGGTCAGGGATGTCTCGGATCAGGTTCACAGCACTCTGAAGGGCGAGGGCGTACAGCCGGAGGTCGTGGTGCATATTGGTACCAATGACATGGGTAGGAAAAGAGATGAGGTCCTGAAGAGGGAATACAGGGAGCTAGGTAGGAAGCTGAAAAGCAGGAATCTCTGGATTGCTGCCTGTGCCATGCACCAGTGAGGGTAAGAATAGGATGATTTGGCAGATGAATGTGTAGCTGAAGAATTGGCGCAAAGGGGCAGGGTTTCAGATTTGTTGATCATTGGGATCTCTTCAGGGGAAGGTACGACCTGTATAAAAGGGATGGGTTACACCTGAACTGGAGAGGGACCAATATTCTTGCGGACAGGTTTTCTAGAACTGTTGAGGAGGGTTTAAACTAGTTCAGCAGGGGGATAGGAACCTGAGTGATAGGTCAGAGGTTGGTGTATTTAGTGTACAAGTAGATGCAGAGTTTAGAAAGACTGACGAAGGATAGGCAGTTGAAAGGGCAAGATTGCAGTCAATCGGATGGGCTGAAGTGTGTCTACTTTAATGTGAGAAATATTAGGAACAAGGGTGATGAACTTAGAACACAGGTAAGCGAATGGAACTGTGACGTGGTGGCCATTACAGAGACTTGGCTGTCACAAGGATAGGAATGGCTGCTGGATTTTCTGAGGTTTAGATGTTTCAAAAGGGACAAGGGTGGAAGTAAGAGGTGGGGGAGTGGCTTTGCTGATCAGGGGCAGTGTCACAGCTGTAGAAGGGGAGGACATCCTGGAGGGATCGTCTACTAAGCCAGTGTGGGTGGAAGTCTGAAACAAGAAGGGAGCGGGCACTCTATTGGGAGTATTCTACAGAGTCCCCCAATAGTAGCAGGCACACTGAGGAGCAGATCGGGAGGCAGATTTTGTAAGGTTCAAAAATAACAGGGTTGTTTGTCATGGGTGATTTCAACTTCCCTAATATTGATTAGCACCTCCTTAGTGTAAAGGGGATAGATGGGGCAGAGTTTGTTAGGTGTGCAGGAAGGATTCCTGACACAGTATGTGGACAGGCCAACTAGAAGAGAGGCCATACTGGATCTGGTACTGGGCAATGAGCCTGATCAGGTTTCAGATCTCTCAGTGGGATAGCATTTTGGAGACAGTGACCATAACTCCTTGATCTTTACCATAGCCTTGGAGAAGGATTGCAACAGATGAGGGAAAGTATTTAATTGGGGAAGGGGGAATTATGATGCTATTCGGCAGGAATTCGGGAGCGTAAATTGGGAACAGATGTTCTTGGGGAAGTGCACAATGAAAATGTGGAGGTTGTTTAGGGAGTACTTGCATAGGGTTCTGGATAGGTTTGTCCCATTGAGGCAGGGTAAGGATGGTAGAGTGAAGGAACCATGGTTGACAAGAGACATAGAATATCTTGTCAAGAGGAAGAAAGAAGCTTACCTAAGATTTAGAAAGAATAGATCAGACGGGGTTCTGGAGAGTTGCAAGGTGGCCAGGAGGGAGCTTAAGAATGGACTTGGGAGAGCCAGAAGGGGATACGAGAAGGCCTTGGTCAGTAGGATTAAGGAAAACCCCAAGGCATTCTACACATATGTGAAGAATAGGATTACTTGAGTGAGGATAGGACCAATCAGGGATAAAAGAGGAAACATGTGCCTGGAGTCAGAAGAGGTAGGGGAGGTCCCTAATGAATACTTTGCTTCAGTATTCACCAGTGAGCGAGACCTTGACATTTGGGAGGTGGCGTACAACAGGCTGATATGCTAGGGCATGTCGACGTGAGGAAAGAGGATGTGCTGGAACTTTTGAAAAACATTAGGAAAGATAAGTCACCAGGGACGGACAGGATATATCCAAGGTTATTATGCGAAGCTAGGGAAGAGATTGCTGCATCTTTGGCAATGACCTTTGTGTTCTCACTGGCCACAGGAAAAGTGCTAGATGACTGGAGGGTGACAAATGTTGTTCCTTTCTTTAAGAAAGGGAGTAGGGATAACCCTGGGAATTACAGACCAGTGAGTCTTTCTTCAGTGGTGGGCAAATTACTGGAGGAGATTCTTAGAGACAGGATTTATGGGCATTTATGGGACAGTCAGCATGGATTTGTGATGGGCAAGTCGTGCCTCACGAGCCTGATTGAATTCTTTGAGGATGTGACAAAGTAAATTGATAAACATAAAGCAGTGGATGTGGTGCACATGGATTTTAGTAAGGTGTTTGATAATGTTCCTCATGGAAGGCTCACTCGGAAACTCAGGAGGCATGGGATCCAGGGAAACTTGGCTGTGTGGATTCAAAATTGGCTTGCCCATAGAAGCCAGAGGGTAGTGGTAGATGGAGTGTATTCTGCTTGGAGGTTGGTGACCAGTGGTGTTCTGCAGGGATCTGTTGTGGGACCCCTGCTCTTTGTGATTTTCTTTATAAATGACTTGGATGAGGATGTGGAAAGGTGGGTTAGTAAGTTTGCTGATAACACAAAGGTTGGTAATGTTCCGGATAGTGTAGAAGGTTGCTATAGGTTATAGCAGCACATTAATAAGATGCAAAGCTGGGCTGAGAAGTGGCAGATGGAGTTCAACCTGGAAAAGTGTGAAGTGATACACTTTGGAAGATCGAATTTGAAGGCAGAGTACAAGGGTAATGGCAGGACTCTTAGCAGTGTGGTAGAATAGAGGAATCTTGGGGTCCATGTCCATAGATCCCTCAAGGTTGCCGTGCAGGTCAATAGGGTTGTTGAGAAGGCGTATGGTGTGTTGGCCTTCATTAGTCAGGGTATTGAGTTTGAGCCATTAGGTAATGTTGCAGCATTAGGTTGCAGGGTAGGTTGAGTGAGATAGGGCTTTTCTCTTTGGAGAGGAGGATGAGAGGTGACTTTATAGAGGTGTACAAGATGATAAGAGGCATAGATGATAGCCAGAGACTTTTTCCCAGGGCAAAAATGGTTAACACAATGGGGCATAATTTTAAGGTGATTGGAGGAAGTATAAGGGGAATGTCAGAGGTAAGTTTTTTAGAATGGTGGGTGCGTGGAACGCACTGCTGGCAGAGGCTGTGGAGGCAGATACAATAGGGACATTTAAGAGACTCCTAGATAGCCATATGAATGATAGAAAAATGGAGGGCTATGTGGGAGAGAAGGGTTAGATAGCTCTTAGAGCAGGATAAAATGTTGGCACAACATTGTGGGCCGAAGAACCTGTACTGTGCTGTAATGTTCTATGTTCTAAGTGACAGGCAGGACAGCCAAAGGAGTCAATGGATGTTGTTTACTTGGATTTTCAGAAAGCCTTTGACAAGGTGCAACACATGAGGCTGCTAAACAAGATAGGATCCTATGGTATTATAGGAAATGGATAGAAGATTGGCTGACTGGCAGAAGGCAAAGAGTGGGAATAAAGGAGTCCTTTTCTGGTTGGATGCCAGTGACCAGTGGTGTTCTGCAGGGATTGGTATAGGGTCTGCTACTTTTCACGTTATATGTCAATGATTTAGATGATGGAATTGAGGGCTTTGTGGCCAAGTTTACAGATGATACAAAGATAGGTGGAGGGGCAGGTTGTGTTGAGGAAGCAGGGAGTCTGCAGAAGGACTTGGCCAGGTTGGGAGAATGGGCAAAGAAGTGGCAGATGGAATACAGCATAGGGAAATGTACGGTCATGAACTTTGGTAGAAGGAATAAAGGCATAGACTATTTTCTAAATGGGGCATGAATTCTGAAATCAGAGGTGCAAAGGGACTTGAGAGTTCTAGTGCAGGATTCCCTGAAGGTTAACTTGCAGGTTGAGTTGGTAGTAAGGAAGTCAAATGCAATATTAGCATTCATTTCAAGAGGACCAGAATATAAAAACAAGGATGTAATGCTGAGGCATTATCAGTCAAACCACATTTGGAGTATTTGAGCAGTTTTGGACCCCGTATCTGAGGAAGTATGTGCTGGCATTGGAGAGGGTCCAGATGAGTTTTACAAGGATGATCCCAGGAATGAAAGGGTTCACGTATGAAAAATGTTTAATGGCTTTGGGCCTGTACTTGCTGGAGTTTAGAAGGATGAGGGGGCATCTCATTGAAACAGACTGAATATTTAAAGACCTGGATAGCATGGACGTGGAGAGGATGTTTCCAGTAGTGGGAGAGTCAAGGACCAGAGGGCACAGCCTGAGACTAGAAGGACGTCCCTTTAGAACAGAGATGAGGAGGAATTTCCTTAGCTAGAGGGTGGTGAATCTGTGGAATGCATTGCAACAGATGGCTGTGGAGGCCAAGTCATTGGGTATATTTAAAGTGGAAGTTGATAGGTTCTTGATTAATAAGGGTGTCAAAGGTTATGGGGAGAAGGCAGGAGAATGGGGTTGAGAGGGAAAAATAAATCAGCCATGATCAAATGGTGGAGCAGATTCAAAGGGCTGAATGGCTTAATTCTGATCCTATGTCTTGGGGTCTTACAGTCTTAAGAGTTGGAACATCATGTTGCAATTGTAGAAGAAATTGGTTCAGCTACCCTTGGAAGATTGTATGTTGTTTTGGCCACCTAGCTTGAGGAAGGATGTGATAGCACTAGGAAGAGCGCAGAAGAGGTTCACCAGGATGCTGCCTATAATGGAGGGCTTTAGTCACAAGGAGAGTTTGGGAAGCTGAGATTGTTCTCACTGGAGCACAGGAGGCTGAGGGGTGACCTTATGGAGGTTTATAAAATTACGTGGGGTATAGATAGTCTAGACGGTCACAGTCTTTTGCCAAGGGTAGGGTAGTCTAAAATTCAAGGACATGGGTTTAAGGTGAGAGGGGAAATATTTGAAGGAGGTTTGAGGGGCAAGTTTTTCCACATGGAGGCTGGTAGTTATCAAGAACAAACTGCCAGAGGAAGTGGTGAAAGGTGTAGAGCTATTCAGGCCTAATGTAGGCAAATGGGAAGAGTGAAGGGAGGCATCACAGTTGGCATGGAGGAGGTGGGCCGAAGAGCCTGTTTCTGTGTTGTTTGACTCTACGACTCTCTCAAGCTCCATTGACATAAAGCTGGTACTGAAACCTTCCAAGTGCTGCCCAGGCCACTGAATCAGTGATCTGCCAAAGTGTTTTTGATTGTTCCCATTGAAAATCATGGCTCAGTTTCAGCTTTCTGCATCTGTAACCTACACAGGAGCAGCTCACACCTTAGAAACAAAACAGATTGGGCCTGTTTGTGCAATGATACATTGCTGCATGTATAATTTCTCAGATCATAATTTTAGTCATTGGTTCCAAGCTGTGACTAAGCTCACCAAATGTCTGCCCAGTGTTAAAATTTGGAATAGCTGCAATTTTCTTAGTATTTCTGTGAAAAATCAAATAAGAGGAAATACAATCTGGACACAAATCTGAGTCGGCAGGCAAAAGGTAAATGAGACCAGCATGTAGCCACCACTATCCAGATTGTTTCTTTGAAATAGGGCATCATAATGCAGCTGCAGATGGAAGGATGGGGATGCATGGTACTTCAGGTTGATTCAATCCCTGTAGGTGACGTGGTGCACTATTCTGAATGTCTGGGGATCTTTACTGATGTGGAATGCCTCTAAGTGTCAGCAAGTTTTGAGCAGGTCTGATTGCCATCAATCAGTAGGTCATACATTGACAATCAGACTGCAGAGTGTTGATAAAGTAGGTCAGACCGCAGCACAAACTGCCCCTCTCCCCACGAATGGAGTCATTGCTGCTGACGGTCAAACAGAAGTAAAATTGTTAAAGGATGAAGTAGCTGTTTTAATGGTAGTCTACAGAGATCATCTTTATGATCAAAATACCATTGCTGTATTTATAAGACTGAAATAGTTTAATCCACATTTGCTGCTCAAATGACCAATGCAGTTATTTACATTCATACATGTGGGTTTAACCACTGCAGCACAGTGTTCTGCAATGAACTGTAAGAGGAGGGGAAAAGTTAAAATTTAGGTTGTATTCCTTTATGGCATTCACACACGTTCAAGATCATCCCAAAGTCTTTAGCCTACACTTGTGAATTGACCAGAACAGGATATATTGCTGGCAGGTCATGAAGGATTTCAGCAGAATATGTCCCATTAAGTCCACAATCACTCTTTGTTCAACAGTTGGTCTGCAAAAGCAACAGCTTGAATTTATATCACACTTCTTGTGCCTGCAGGACATCACGTAATACTTTACAGCCAGCGCAGGACATCACGTAATACTTTACAGCCAGCAAAGTACATCTGAGATGTTGACTGTAGATGCTAGAATCTGGAGCAAAAAATAAACTGTGGAAGGAATGGTCATGTTTCGGGTTGAGACATGCATCAGGACTGGAAACGTAGAGTGAGGTTTGCCAGGATAGGTATCACCTCCAGTCTCTGTCTCCCACCTCAACCCCTCCTCTCCCCCAGCCTCTGTTTCCCACCTGGGTTTGTAATTCAGAACATTAAAGGGGGGGTTTTTCAAGATATTGAGGGGATCTGATCAAGTTGATAGGTAGATAAAAGGAAACTGCTGCTTTGACAGTCCAGCACTGGGAAGAAAAGTCCAAAAATTATTCTGTCTTTTGGGAGTGGTGAAGAAACACATTCACCCATAGAAATCAGGAGTTCTCGGCCATAAACAGAAATTGATGAACTATCAGTTGTTAATTATGAACCTGAGAGTCTTTGAAAACCAAGGGTGAGACAGTGTGCATGTGGAGTTAGATCACAGATCAGATGAAGTCTCACTGAGTGGCAGATGAAGTTCAAGAGTTAAATACTCTATTCCTGTTTCAAAGTTCCTGAAACCCACATTAATACCATCCAGATGATCAAGGCACGCCATGAATGCAGTGCCATGAGTGCTCATGTTCCAGTATGCCAATGACCCATGTCGAAAGGTCCTGCTGCAGATACCCTGCAAGTTCCACAGAAAGTTCAAGTAGAATTGGCCATTCACTTCCTGCTGAACATTGTTTTTCCTCCATAACTGAACAATAACTAGAAATTCATGCTTTCTATTTTTAATTCTCATTTATGTGTAAGAATATAAAAAGTTAAGGGACCTGAAGGTAATTACCAAAGCTCACTTCCTTAGCATTGTTCTGACAGAAGTTCATCAACCTGAAACATTAATTTTGTTTCTCTCACCCCAGATGCTGCTTGATTTGTATGTTTTGTTTTTTTCTGTTTTTTTTCCACAGAATCTATCCCTAGGATATTCTGTTGGCTACATCATATTGCCTCTTGCTGCTGACATTTTTCACTGCTTTCTGTTTCCTGTTATTTAGACTATTTATTAACTAATTTACTATTTCTTTTATTCCAGGAAACCTCACTTTAGCCATGTGTCTCTTGTGAGACATCAGATCAAATGTCTTCTAATAGGCAAGGTATAAAACATCCACTTTAGTAGCTTTATTCATCAATTCTGCAGCATCCTCAAAGAATTCAATAATTGCTCTGCATCTGAGAATCCTATGTCGAATTGCTTTTATTGTATTTACCCTGCCAAAAGGATCTCAATATCTCCTTCTGCAACACATACCCCAGCTTTTCTCTTACCAGAATTACCAAGTTAACAAATCCATAATTAATGTTCTTGGATCAAGCTCAAGACCTTGACCTTCAGTTGCCAGCCATGGCTCAACAGGTAGCACCATCTGTAAGTTGGCTGTGTGGTTGACAGTGTGGAGGAAAAGCTTTAGACTGCAGGAAAATGTAGATGATTTGGTTTGTTGTCAGAAAAATGGCAAATGGAACTTAATCCAGAGAAATGGGAGGTAGTGCTTCTGGGGAGGTCTAGCAAAGGAATAACTGGGAGGATATTGATTGGTGAAGAGAACTAAAGAACTTGTGAGTGCATGTTCAGAGATCCTTAAAAATAGCAGGACAAGACATTAATGTGGCCAAAAGAAATATGGGGTGCTCTCCTTTGCTAATCAATGCATGGAATATAAAAGCTTTTGTGTCCTCCTCACAACTTATTTTATCATCTACTTTTGTATTGGCAGCAAACCCAGATACGGTACACTCAGTCACTTCATTTAAGTTGCCTAATTGTAAATAGCCAAGGTCCCAACAATGATCCCTGAAGTTTCCACTAATTGCACCTAGACATGACAGCTACCACTGACTGCTGGACTGACCCCACCTAATCCACTCCATTATCTCCATCAACCTGTATGGAGTTCTGGATAGGTTTGTCCCATTGAGGCAGGAAAAGGATGGTAGGGTGAAGGAACCATGGCTGACAAGAGATGTGGAATATCTAGTGAAGAGGAAGAAGGAAGCAAGGATCAGACAGGGCTCTAGAGAGTTACAATGTTGCCAGGAAGGAGCTTAAGAATGGACTTAGGAGAGCTAGAAGGGGGCATGAGAAGGCCTTGGCCAGTAGGATTAAGGAAAACCTCAAGGAGTTCTACTCGTATGTGAAAAACAGGAGGATGACGAGAGTGAAGGTAGGACCGATTAGGGATAGCGGAGGAAACATGTGCCTGGAGTCGGAGAAGGTCCTTAATGAATACTTTGCTTCAGTATTCACCTGTGAGAGAGGCCTAGACATTTATGGGGATAGTGTAACACAGGCTGTTAAGCTAAAACATGTCGATGTTAAGAATGAGGATGTGCTGGAACTTTTGAAAAACATTAAGATAGATCAGTGCCCGGGGCAGGATGGGATAGGGCCATCCCCAGGATACTACGGGAAGTGAGGGAAGAGATTTCTGAGCCCTTGGTGATGATCATTGCATCCTCACTGGCCACAGAAGTAGTACCAGATGATTGGAGGGTGACAAATGTTGTTCCTTTGTTCAAGAAAGGGAGTAGGGATAACCCTGGGAATTATGGACTAGTGAGTCTTACTTCAGTGATGGGCAAATGATTGGAAAAGATTCTTATAGATAGGATTTATGAGCATTTGGAGAAGCATGGGCTGATTAGGGATAGTCAGCATGGCTTTGTGATGGCAGGTCATGCCTCATGAGCCTGATTGAATTCTTTGAGGATGTGGTGTTCTGCAGGGATCTGTTCTGGGATGCCTGCTCTTTGTGATTTTTATAAATGATTTGGATGAGGGATGACATTTTTGAAGGGAAATATACTATGAAGATGTGGTCATTGTTCAGGGATCTCTTGCAGGATGTTAGGGATAAATTTGTCCAGTGAGGAAAAGAAATGGCAGGGTGAAGGAACCGTGGGTGACGAGAGAGGTGGAACAACTAGTTAGGAAGAAGAAGGCAGCATACATAGGGTGTAAGCAGCAAGGATCAGACAGGGCTCGTGAGGAATTTCGAGTAGCATGGAAGGAACTTAAGAAAGGGCTGAGGAGAGTGAGAAGGGGGCATGAAAAGGCTTTGGCGAGTAGGGTTAAGGAGAATCCCAAGGCTTTTTTCTCGTATGTGAAGAGCAGAAGGATGGCTAGAGTAAAGGTAGGTCCGATTAAAGACCAAGGTGGAAGGATGTGCCTGGAAGCTGTGGAAGTGGGTGAGGTTCTCAATGAATACTTCTCTTCAGTATTCACCAAGGAGAAGGGTCTTGATGATGCTGAGGACAGCGTTGGTAAGGGTAATGTTCTAGAGTATGTAGCTATCAAGAGAGAGGATGTGTTGGAGTTGTTAGAAAATATTAGGACAGATAAGTCCCCGGGGCCTGACAGAATATTCCTCAGGCTGCTTCGTGAGGCAAGGAAGGAGATTGCTGAACCGTTGGTTAGGATCTTTGAGTCCTCGTTGGCCACGGGGATGGTACTGGATGATTGGAGGGTGGCGAATGTTGTCCCCTTATTCAAAAAAGGTGGTAGAGATAGTCCAGGGAATTACAAACCAGTGAGCCTTACGTCTGTGGTGGGTAAGCTGTTGGAAAGGATTCTAAGAGATAGGATCTATGAGCATTTAGAGAATCATGGACTGATTAGGGACAGCCAGCATGGATTTGTGAAGGGAAGATCTTACCTCACAAGCCTGATAGGGTTCTTTGAGGAGGTGACCAGGAAGATTTATGAGGGTAGAGCAGTGGATGTGGTCTACGTGGATTTTAGTAAGGCGTTTGATAAGTTTCCACATGGTAGGCTTCTTCAGAAGGTCAGAGGCTTTTGAAGAAGGTCAAAGGCCAAAGGATCCATGGAGGCTTGGCAGTGTGGATTCAGAATTGGCTTGCCTGTAGAAAGCAGAGGGTTGTGGTGGAGGCAGTGCATTCGGATTGGAGGGCAGTGACTAGTGGTGTCCCACAGGGATCGGTTCTGGGACCTCTACTTTTTGTGATATTTATTAACTCAGTGCTAGAGATCTGGCCACTGTGGCTTTCCCCTTGTTGGTTGTTCCCCCCCCCGCCCCCCTCCAACAGTATACAACAGTATCCAAAATGATATACTTGTTATTGGGGGGAACGGCCACAGGGGCACCCTGCACTGACTGCATATTCCCTTTCCCTCTCCTGACGGTCACCCAGCTACCAGCATCCTGCAACCTAGGTGTAACTGCTTATTGGTAACTCCTGTCTATCATTTTCTGAATAATCCAGAGTTCATCCAGCTCCAGTTTCCAGTTCCCTAACACAGTCTATAAGGAGATGCAGCCAAAAGCACTTCTTGCAGGTGTAGTCATCAGGGACACTGGTGGTCACCCTGACTTCCCACATCTTGCAAGAGGATCATACTACTGCCCTGACTGCCATTCCCACTGCTCTAAATATGCAATAGCAAAGGAAGAAAGAGAACTTACCGGAACCTCACCTTAGCCTTCGCTCACTTACTCCGCCTCCTCATGCCAAACCTTCTTGAGCCAAACCCTCAAGGTCCCACAAAAGATCCCACTTCTATAAAAGATTGGCTCAGCTACAACTAAAGATGTTTGTTCAATTCCGGTCACAGCACTTTAGGAAGGACATGAAGTCCAGGATACAGAAAACTTTTACTAGAGTGGTTACAGGATGACTGTTTCAGTTAAATGGAGCAATTGGAGTTTGAGTTGTTCTAAAGGGTTGTGAAGGTTGAGAGTTATTTGACAGAAGTGTTCAAGATTCTGGAAGGTCAAGATAAGTTAAATAGAGAGAAACTATTCCCTTTAGTGGGAGGACTGAGAACTAGGGGCGGGGGGGGGGGGGGATGGAATAAAACAATCAAAGGAGATATATGGAAAACTTTTTTGTGCAGTCTTAAAAGGTGGTTGAAGCAGATATAATCATGGTTTCTAACAGGGAATTGAAGAAGCACTTTAAGGAAAAAAATGATGTAAAATTTGTGAGGAAAGAGGCAGAGAATGGGACTAGCTGGATTTGCCCTTGCAAAACCAGTAGCATAGGCTGAAAGCCCCCTTCTATTCTGTCATTGTCCTATGAATCTATTCCAAATTGTGCCATGGGAACAGGCAGGAAATAGGAAGAAAATGCATCAAGCATGGTGAGAAAGTTTAGAATAGGTAGTACCTTGATCCCAAACATATTCAGCTCTTTCACCTTCATAAGGTCAGAAGTGGAGATGTTCATTGATGATTACATAATGCTTAATTCCATTTGCTCCTCAGCATATGAACCAGTCCGCACCTAGGGGCGGCATCAGCCATGGGTGGATGAGTGGAAAGAAATATGCATGCCATTCAAATGGTGGACAATGCCCATCTCCAACAGCAGAGAGTCTAACAATATACCCTCAACGTTCAATAGCCTTATCATTCAGAGTACTGCATATTCAACACCATGAAATGACCTGAAAGTCATTCTGTTCAGAGGGTTTGGGCAGAAGTACTGGCTTTGCCAGTGATGTCCACATCCCAAAAGCAAAATGAATAAATAACAAAAAACCTTATACAGAACCATGAGGAAGAGTTGAAAAGCAAGCTGGCAGAATGATTTATTTTGCACATGTATTCCAAGTGTACTCTGCAGTGTTAATATTATAGTAATAAAACTATACAGCATTGTATTGTAGTAGTTAGGTTACTTGACTAATAATCTAGAATGTGATTTTAAATCCCACTGTGGCAGTTTAAAAATATGTGGTCAATTTTAAAAGATATATAAATAAAAAGTTAGTATCTCAGTTTTTCTTTGTACTTTAATCCTGAAGTGTTTAATTAAATTCAGTATTGCCATCTACTGGGTAAAGACAAGCCTAGCCAAGCCGAGCCTCTCTTCATTCAGAGTCATGGTGACACACAACACAGGAACAGGTCCTTTGGCCCAATGAGTCCCACTGACCATTAAGCACTTATCCTATTTTGCCTCTCGCATTCCCATTACCTTCCCTCATCACATTATTCTCCTACCACTCATCTATATTATGATCAATCTATGGCGGCCAATTGACCTGATGACCTGCACAAACCCAGAGCACCAAAAGAACCCCACGCAGTCACAGGGAAAATGTGCAAACTCACACAGACAGCACCCGAAGTCAGGATTGAATCTGGGTTTTTGGAGCTGTGACATAGCAGCACTAATACTGCGTCACTCTAACAAAGATCAGTTTCACATCTTTGGCCTCTTTTCTGCAGGAAAACATGTAGGTAAGTATCTACAAAGCTTGTGTAAAACTATAAAAGATTAACAAGAAAGATCATTTTTCAAATTTTGTCTATCAGAATCTGGTGGCACAGTGGTTAAATGATCGGACCAGCACACCGAAGCCTGACTGTCATTGACAAGTAGTCCCATCATGGCTGTGGGAGAATTTAAATTTAAACAATTAAATAAACGCTAACATTAGTAGTGTTGACCATGAAACTGCTGGAGAGTCATAAATATCCATCTGGTTCACTCATGTCCTTCTGGGGAGAAAATCTGGCATCCTAACCCAGTCTTGCCTGGGCTCCAGATCTATTAATCTTAAATGCTGTCTGAAATGGCCTAACAAGCCACTAAAGTTCAGGGGCAATTAGGGATAGACATTAAAGGTTGGTCTCGCTAGTGAAGTCCATATTCCACGTCTGAATAAATTAAGGGCCTCAGGATAACCCAATTCCTTTATAGTTGATGCAGTCACTGTTATAATGCTGGAAATGCAGCAGCCAGTTTGTCCACGATAAGCTCTTACATGCAGAATTGGGAGGAGGAACAGGTAATTTGTTATGATGATATTGATTGAGGAATTAATATCGGGCAGTACATTGCATTCAACTCATCTGCTCAATCACTCAGGCCAAGTCAAGATTATAGGGTTTGATGCCACACATTTTTAGAAAGGAAGCGATGATGGTTTTGAGGGTTTTTCTGAGAGACTCATGTCTCTGTTGAGAGAATATGGCTCTTTTCTCACACAGAAAAATACTACAGGTAAACTGATGAAGACAGCTGCTATAGTTCCATGCACCCCAATCCTAACCCACTATGAGAAAAACAAAACTGTGAATGGAAGAAGGAAATTTTACAATATGGATGATCAGGATTCCAACAAATAACTAATACACATCTTAAGTAAAAACAATGTGGACAAATCATTCCTTGTTTAGTGTTTTCCTGCCAGACTACATGAGCTCTCATGTGTCTACCACTCTTCTTCTATAACACTGTACTAGTAAAAGGCATTGGTCCACAGACAAGGTGAACAGCCCCGGAGGTAATGGGTGATTGCAGGAGCAAAGGTGGTTACTAGTAGGGTCGCCACTGAACTGTAGAGTGGAGCTCATGCAATTTCCTTCATCCCCACAATCTGAGGGCATTCAGTAAATGGCTATCTTTGTACAAACCTGGCACTGTGACTCAGTAGCAAGGATACAGCCAATCAAACAGCATGGTGTAGCTGGTTTTTGTGTTCAGAGCAAAGACAACCCCTCTGAGATCCCACGACAGACCAATCAACATGCACTGTTGAAAGAAAAAAAAGGCAGAGTAATTGATTTTTATGTTATTAGACAACAGATGGTGATGCAATGAGCCAATAATAGTCAGATTGTTGCCATTCACAGTTAAAAGCATTTTTTCCTCTAATCTAGAAGCAGAACTATAATACCTACATAATGTGAACAGGAAATATTGATCTTCATACTTGCACAGTTATAATATATCAATTTTTTATTAAAAATAATGAGGATGTGCTGATCCTCATAGCTGCAGGAGACAAAAGCCTCAGTTTTACTGCACCAGAATGACTTTAATTCGCTCAAACTGTAAGTGTTGTTATAAGCAGTGGCAAATAACAAAACAGAAGCAGACATAACACTGGATAAACAAAATATCTGCTGGAGGAACTCAGCAGGTCGAGTAGCATCTGTTGGGGAGGGGAAAGAATTGTTGATGTTTCGGGTCGAAACCCTGCATCAGAACTGAGAGTGGAGTGGGAAGATAGCCAGTATAAAAAGGAGAATGATTGGGGTGAGATACCTCGTGTCTCCATAACACTTTATAATCCAGTGTACAAGAAAGCTGTACATGCACTGAAGACCATAAGCACATTTAAAAGGAGCAAAATGAATAACACAGCACAAAAAACACTACTTTTAAATCAGGATGGAAGCTTGTAGGTTGTAAAAACAAATAATCACAATTAAAATGTTAATACAGTGAAGCAATAGAGTGTTTTAAAATCTTAACTTTCTCAGTTCCTCCAATGAATACCCTGATTCACATGCAGCAGAAGTGTGCACCTGAGTGCAGAATGGGCTGGATTGTGCTCCTCTTCAGTGGTAGTTCTGTGGAGAACTGACAGCAGGATGGAATGAGCTTATCTGCATGTTCCAGAGTTTTGTGCCTGTGCACTGCAGCATGGCAGTACAGAACCCTCAGAAGCTCAGATGCCGGATCCTGGATATTCTGTAATATCCTGAGCTGAGGGCCCAGATACAGTCTGTATCTGGTCAGTCAAATTTAGACCAGCCAGAGCTGATACATCCAGAGTGGTCCCATCATGTGAATTGGGTTGCTAACCTTTATTAAAATACCAAGGTGTTTGTCTTCTTTTACTTCATTTTAATTGGTATTAGTGTTTTTTGAATTAATATATCTTGGTTGAATGTGGTTTTAAATAAATTTATCAGTTTTGGATTCATTATTACTTTTTAATTTTTAAAATTATTCAGAAGTTTTCCAGCTCTTTCTAAGTGTCTTCAATCATGCAGCCTCTGTTCCTGCAGTCTCGTCCCCATGCATGGACCAGTAGCCTCATGGAACAGGCTGCAGCAGCAAGGCTAGCAAGATGTGGGGTGCTGCACAGACACAGAAGGTGAGTGCAACTGCAAGATATTGCGAAAAGCAAAGGCAAGGCATGGACTGGATAATGCTTGATCCAGCCCAAATGTACGTGTCATCCAGGCGGTGAAATGTGGGGAGGCTACATGGTGCCATCAAAGCGGAGGCGGTTCTACTTTGGAATAGTATATTAGATTTTAATTTGTTGTTCACAACAATCAACAGCTCTTTAAAGCCATCTGCACTGTATCCTTTTTAATCCTTGAGTGCTTTACACACAGCTTTCAAATGAAGAAAATGGAAAGCAATGTCAAGACCTAATGTTTTTTTTCTCTGCACTTCTTTTCTTTGTTTTCTTATTAGAATCTAATTTCTCCACTTAACACCTGGCACCAAGGAGTCTGGCGTGACAATCTCTTAATTTCCACCAGCTGGACTGGCCCAGGATGTTACCTCTCAGGGCTGGGACAGAAGGACAAGAGATTGCTGTGAATGTAAGGATAACAACTTTAGTCAGTAAGAGGATAAAATATATATTTGCACTATGACATTTTAAAATTAAAACAAATTACAGCTTTCTTGCAAGACATTTTTTTTCATATTATACATTGGTAAAATTCAGGAACTGAACCTAAACTTTAAACAATCTGGTAGAGAGCACTTGAAGGTTAGGCTGTTGTTTGAATTAACACTTCTGAAACTTATAGTTTTAGCACTGAGACATTAAGATCCAAGACTGATGTCACCTAAGTGTGAGCCGAATGGAGAGAGGGCAGAGAAAAGTGGAGAACTCCACCCTCAAAAAGAGAGGCAACAGAAGAGAATATGAAAGGATGGGGGAGAAAAGAGAAAGGATAAAGAAGGCAATGAAGAAGAGCATGGTACAGTAAAGGGAGGAAAAATAAGCAACCAAAACAGAGAAGCGAAGGAAAACCAAAGAGAGGGAAAGGACAATGAGATTAGATGAGGGCAGACATGGTAGTGTAGCGGATAGCATAACGTTATTACAGCGCCAGCGACTCGGGTTCAATTCTGGCCACTATCTGTAAGGATCTGTACGTTCTCGCCATATATGTGTGGGTTTCCTCCAGGTGCTCCGGTTTCCTCCCACATTCCAAAGACCTACTGGTTAGGAAGTTGTGGGCATGCTATATTGGTGCTGGAAGCATGGCGACACTTGCAGGCTGCCCCCGGAACACTCTACGCAAAAGATGTATTTCACTGTGTGTTTCGATGTACGTGTGACTAATAGAGATACCTTATCTCTTACTAAGAAAAGGAAAATAAATGCAAGAGTGAAAGAAATTAAGGAAAGTTAAAGGCTTTTTCTTCAGAATGACAAGTACCACTATTCTTTTCCAGGAGGATCAAACACTGAAAATAGTTCACTCTAGCTCAGCAGTGCAGATTTTAAAATCACAATAGTGGAAAATAAAGTGTGCTTAGGTAGTAATTCAAAGTTCATTATCCACTGTGTTCCTTACTGATCTCATTGGAAGAGCTGGACAGAATCTCATCTTAGTTATTCTCTCCTTGTCACCATTATCCTGTATGAAAAGAGAGGGAGGAAGGAAGACAGATGCACAGTTCCACATTCCTCATAAGTGCCTGCTTGGCAAGTAGGACTAGCTCCAACACTTGGCAAGAGTCTGAAGGGATCATAATTTTGTTCCTATCTAGGTGTTCCTATCTGGATGCAGAAATGCTAAGCTGATGTGAAAATGATCAATAGGGACAAAAAAAACTTACTCAAACAGAGAATTATCTCAGCAAATTTTCCTGCAAAGCAGCCCAGCAAGGGCCATCAGTTCACCCGACTTTCTTCCTGTTTTATTCATTTTGATTCTATCTTAGGGTCATGGATAACATTCTGTGGGTGTTGGGGTGGTTGACAAACCTTTTGCAAAATATGAATCTTTGCCACAGCTGGTGCAGGAGATGTTTGATGGGACAGGTGGGCAGATCCTTTAGGATATTGTGTGCTCTTTCTCCTGTTTGTACAAGGCCTTCATGTGCTCCCATTGTAGAGATTTGCAGTGCCTGGTGTCTCCCTTACGTTCCTTCTCTATATTGAGCAATCACAAGCCAGGGACTCCCATGAGTTAGCAATGATGCTACATTTTTAAGGAGATTTTGAGAATATTCCTTAAGTTTTTCTTCTGCCCTCCTGGAAATCTCTCTCCTTGATAGAAATTGGTGCACAGTGCCTGCTCTAAGGGTCTGGTATCAGGTACAGTGTGTCTGGCCCACACACCAGAGATGGTTTAGTGTGATTCGAGCCTTGATGGTGGGGATGTTGGCTTGGAAGAACAATTGATTTGGAGGATTCTGTGGAGACAGCATTGGTAGTAATTTCTTTAGGGCCTACTTGAGAGAGACTAGTATAGAAATTGCAGGGGCCTTGGCAGATATATTTAAAATGTCCTTAGCCACGGGTGCAGTGCCAGAGGACTGGAAGGCAGCTCATGTAAATGGTAGGGCACTAAGGAGTACGAGGAACAAAGAGATCTGGGAGTTCAGATACATAATTCCCTGAAAGTGGCGTCACAGGTAGACAGGGTTGTAAAAAAGGCTTTTAGCATCCTGGCATTCATAAACCAAAGTATTGAGTATAGGAGTTGGGATGTTATGGTGAGGTTGTATAAGACATTGGTGAGGCCAAATTTGGAGCATTGTGTGCAGTTCTGGTCACCTAACTATAGGAAGGATATCAGTAAGATTGAAAGAGTGCTGAGGAGATTTACTAGAATGTTGCTGGGTCTTCAGGAGTTGAGTTACAGGGAAAGATTGAACAGGTCAGGACTTTATTCCTTGGAGCATAGAAAAATGAGGGGAGATTTGATAAAGGTTTACAAAATTGTGAGGGGTATAGACAGAGTAAATGCGAGTAGGCTCTTTCCACTTAGATTAGGAGAGATAAGTATGAAAGGACATGGCTTTAGGGTGAAAGGGGAAAGGTTTAGGGGGAACATCAGGGAACATATTCACTTAACGAGCGGTGGGAGTATGGAACGGGCTGCCATCTGATGTAGTAAATGCAGGATCACTCTTAAGTTTTAAGAATAACTTGGATAGATACATGGAAGGGAGAGGTCTGGAGGGTTATGGACTGGGTGCAGGTCAATGGGACTAGCAAATAAAGTTTCGGCACAGACTAGAAGGGCCTGTGCTGTAGTGTTCTATGGTTCTATAGTTCTATTTCAGAGGTCTATGTCACCAAAGCATAAGAAGGGAGTGATCATTATCCAGGTTTGAGATCTTGATCTCCAAACAATATTTTTCCTCAGATGGCCAAAGGCTATGCTGGTGCATTTAAGGCTGCAGTGAATTTTTACATCTCCCTTCACTCAATGTGGTTCTCAATATATGGAAAGTAATCCACATTTTTCAGGGTCTTGAATATTGGGGGGGGGGGGGCATTGTGTTATATGGCAGGGGCAGGGTGTCAATTTTGAATCCAATCTACCAAGTCTCCATAGATGCCATGTATCTTTGTCTTTCAGATGTTTAGTTTAAAGCTAATCCTCTCATACACTTCAAAGAAGGAACCAGCAATGGCTTGGAACTTGACCCAAGTGTGCACATGGTTGCCTCTGTACCATAACTTGATGGCTGAGGTTGGAATGATCTTGGAGTGGAGCCAATGAAGATTGAACAGGTTCCTGTTCTTTTTGCAGGCACAAGAGACTGCAGATGCTGTAATGTGGAGCAAAAAACAAACTGCTGGAGGAACTCAGCATGTCAGGCAGCACATGTGGGGTTCAGGAAGCTGAAGTTGGACATGGCCTTTGAGGAAGTAGGGGAGAACTTAAACAGAGAATCAGAAGGGGAAAGACTTGTGGATAGTTCTTGGTGAGTTGGATTAAAGAGAATCCCAAGGCATTTTATACATGCATTAAAAACAAGATGGTAACTAAGGATAAGATGGGTCCACTCAAGGACAAAGAAGGAAACATATGCCTGGAGCCAGAGGAAGAGGGCGAGGAACTAAATGAGTACTTTGCATCGGTGTTCACCAAGGAGGAGAACATGGAGGATAGCAGGATCAGGGACAGATATGCTGATATTCTAGGGCATGTTGATATCAAGGAGGTGGTGTTAAAGGTCTTGAAGAACATTAAGGTGGATGTCTCTAGGGCCTGATGGGATCTATCTCAGGTTATGCAGATAGGCAAGAGAGGAGATTGATGGGGCCATGTTAAATTCTTGTGGAAATTACTGGAGAAAATTCTTAGGGATAGGATCAACATGCTTCTGGAAAAACATACCCTTATTAGGGATAGTCAGCTTGGCTTTGTGTCAGAGTGGTCATGTCTTGATTGAGTTTTTTTGAGGAGGTGATGAAGATGATTGATGGGGGTAGGGGAGTGGATATTGTATACATGGCTTTTTATAGAAGACAGAGGATAGTGGTGGAGGGGTGTTATTCTGACTGGAGTTCTGTGACCAGTGGTTTTCCACGTGGATCAGTTCTGGGACCTCTGTTGTTTGTGATAGATATAAGTGGGCTGATTAGTAAGCTTGCAGATGATACAAAAATTGACAGACTGAGGAAGTTGTCAAAGGATTCAGCAGGATATTGACCAGCTGGAAATATGGGCAGAGAAGTGGCAGATGGAGGTTAATCTGGACAAGTGTGAGGTCTTGCACTTTGGGAGGTCAAATGGAAGACGAAAGAGGGATCTTGGGATGCAAGTCCAAAGCTCCCTGAAAGTGGCAACACAAATAGATAGGGTGGTGAGGAAGGTGTATAGCACACGTACCATCATCAGTCGGGGTGTTGAGTATAAAAGTCAGGAAATCATGTTGCAGCTGTATAAAGCTTTGATTAGGCCACATTTGGAGTAGTGGGTGCATTCTTCTTGCCCCATTACAGGAAGGATGTGGAGGCTTTGGAGAGGATGCAGAGGAGGTTCACCAGGATGTTGCTTGGATTAAAGAGTATTAGCTATAAAGAGAAATTGGACAAACTTGGATTGTTTTCTCTGGAGTGTTGGATGCTGAGGGGAGACCTGATAAAAGTATAAAAAATTATGAGAGACATAGATAGATTCTAGATGGCTAGAATCTTTTTCCCAGGGTGGAAATGTCAAATACTAGAGGGCAGAGCTTTTAGGTGAGAGGGGGAATGTTTAAAGGAGATTTATGAGGCAAGCCTTTTTTTTAACACAGAGAGTGGTAGGTGCCTGGAATGCGCTGTCAGAAGTGGTGGAAGTAGATACAATAGCAACGTTTAAGAGATATTTCGACACATGAACAGGCAGAGAATGGAGTGATCTAGACCATGTGCAGGCAAATGGGACTAGTTTAAATTGGCATCATGGTCGTCTTGTTCCTGTGATATACAGTTCTATGTATGTTATATGTATCTGTGGAGTCAGAGGACTAGTTGACGTTTCAGGTCAAGACCCTACATCAGGACAGATGCAGGGTCTTGATTTGAAATGTGAACCATCACTCTGCGTCCACAGATGCTGTCTGACCTGCTGAGTTCCTCTAGCAGTTTGTTTCCTGCTCTTCTTGCAGTTTAGCTCCACTCAAACAGGAAGTAAGTTGGAGGTAGGGTGTTGTATTGCATCAAGGAAGTTTAAGAGAGTTGTACTGATGACACAACCTTGCTTGACCTCAGTCTGTACTGGGATTGGATCTTTGGTGAATCCATTGGTTAGGATCAGAGCTCACATATCATTGCTTAGCTGATGTGGAAAGGTAACACATTTCTGAATCAGTGCAATTTGAGAAGGATTCCTTGTAAGTCAAAGAGGCCATGGACAATGATTGGCATTGCTCCCTACTTTTTTGTTTGGTTTTGTCAATAGACAATATAGACAATAGACGATAGGAGCAGAAGTAGACCATTCGGCCCTTTGAGTCTGCACCGCCATTTTGAGATCATGGCTGATCCTCAACAATCAATATCCTGTTCCTGCCTTGTCCCCATATCCCTTGATTCCCCTTCTATAAGAAACCTATCTAGCTCCTTCTTGAAAGTGCCCAGAGAATTGGCCTCTGAGGCAGTGCATTCCACAAATTCACAACCCTCTGGGAGAAGAAGTTTTTCCTCACCTCTGTCCTAAATGGCCTAGCCCTTATTCTTAAATCATGCCCCCTGGTCCTGGACTTCCCCAACATCTGGAACATATTTCCTGTCTCTATCTTGTCCAATCCCTTAATAATCCTGTATGTTTCAATCAGATCCCCTCTCAATCTTCTCAATTCCAGCGTGTACAATCCCAGTCTCTCCAACCTCTCAGCATAAGACAGTCCCGACATCCCCAGAATTAACCTTGTAAACCTACGCTGCACGCCCTCTATAGCCAGGATATCCTTCCTTAACCCTGGAGACCAAAATTGTACACAATACTCCAGGAGTGGTCTCACCAGGGCCCTGTACAAATGCAAAAGAATCTCTTTGCTTTTGTACTCAATTCCCCTTGTAATACAGGCCAACATTCAATTAGCCTTCATCACTGCCTGCTGCACTTGCTCATTCACTTTCAGTGACTGATGAACAAGGACTCCTAGATCCCTTTGTATTTCCCCCTTATCTCACTCCACACCATTCAGATAATAATCCGCCTTCCTGTTCCTGCTCCCAAAGTGGATAACCTCACACTTATCCACATTAAACTTCATCTGCCAAGTATCTGCCCACTTACCCAACCTATCCAAATCATCTTGAATCCTCCTAACTTCCTCTACACATGTCGCACTGCCACCCAACTTTGTATCATCAGCAAACTTGCTAATGTTATTCACAATGCCTTCATCTAAATCATCAACATAGATCGTAAACAGCTGCGGTCCCAGCACCAAGCCCTGTGGCACCCCACTAGTCACGGCCTGCCATTCTGAGAAACATCCATTCACCCCTACCCTTTGTTTCCTATCCACCAACCAGTTTTCTATCCATGTTAATACCCGCCCCCCAATTCCATGAGCCCTAATTTTACCCACCAATCTCCTGTGCGGCACTTTATCAAATGGTGAACACGTGTTGTAACTCTTGGTGGGTGAAATCCACATTGTGAGTCTGGGAGGTGCTCTCGCCACTGGGACCAGTTGATTGAGGAGGATCCCTGCAATCCTTGTGGCAGCCAGTAGACCCCTCTGAATTACACGGTCTCTGTGATCCCCTGGTAAGCTTTCATCTTTTCAAATGAGGGAGAAGTCATGAATTCTCCCCATCACTACATTCTGCCATGTTTTAGAACTTCTGCGAAGATCCCACCTGCTCTGCATTTTTCAGTTAGTGAAGGGCCTTTTCAACCTGTTGCCTGGCTGGACATTGTTAAGTTGTACCACATAGTGTGCTGTGGGATGTAGTCACAGACACTAATATCAAAGACAATCAGGATGCAGGAATTCAAAGAACTGCTCCACCCAGTGGGTGCTGACCGTCTCTCTGACCTTGATAAACTCTCCTCTGTCCTCACCCAGTGGGTGCTGACCGTCTCTCTGACCTTGATAAACTCTCCTCTGTCCTTGATTTTCAGCAGAATGGGTCCTTGGTGATTGGTTCACCTTGATAGCGCTGGAGAATCCATGCAAGTTGTGGTTAATTGGTTAATTGCCGGTTCTCCTGCACTCTTTCCACCTACCATTTGTTCCTCAGATCACAATTTTTTTGTTGGACCACAGCCTTCAGCTTAAAGCTTTTTTCTCCTTGAGATGTGATGGTTTTTCTAGTGTGAGAACACCTTGAACTTGTGGGTAGCTAGATCCTCCTGGTCATTTTCATCAAATTATCCTTGGTGTTTTCTGGTAGAGATACCAATTATATTTAATGAGTAGAGATTTTCTTCTTGTTGGACAAAATGACAAGATATATTGTAATTTTGCCTGCTTTCAAAAACAATGTGCTTGAGAGCTTCATGTAATGCAATATCTACTGTAAATGCCAGATTGTTCATTTAATGCCATAAGTTAAATACCTCATCAAAGTGGCTGGTCAGGCTAGAGTTTACATTACTTGATTATTAGAAAAATATTTTTTTATTTCCAGTGTGGGTCTCCTCCAGGTATCAAGTTTTATAAATCTTTCAGCTCAGTATCAATGGGTATCGCTGTTGGTTAGCAGGGATGGGGGAGAATGGTGGGCTGTGACAGATACGGTGAGGAGGTGTAACCTGGGTTGTTGCTATTTCCTGAATTAGCATCAATGATACTTTTGATGAAGTCTCTACATTGGACAACTTATGCTTCCAAAGTCTGTAGTTTTTTCATTATCTCATCAGGCCAACTGCAAACCAAATGTCCTCTTTATCCTCCTGCTCTGCCTCCTTCTCAAGGGCAGATTTCATTTCAGTGCAAATATATATTAGCAACTACACCCTGTTACAGCTCAGGATGGCACAGGCAGCAAATTAATTATAGCACAACACCAAAGACAAGAAATATACAAAAGGTGTAAAGATAATTACAATATATTAACTGCCCAGTAATAGATGTGAAAACAAAATACAGCATTAGTCACCTAATACAACATACTCTCCAACCCCAAGACAGTTCTCATTTCATCTGCTTGGATTGTTCTGCTATGTTTGTGACCTATTAGTAAGGGCATAATTAGGCTTCAGGTCCCAGCCTCAGACCAGCTGTAAAGTTGCAGGTATACCCCAGATTTTACGTTATTTTTTTAACAGCACTCATAAGTCAGGTAACTTTTAACATTACTGAAGTGCCTTCAGCATCATTGCTCTCTGCTCTACATTAAATAGATTCAAATTAATGATTAAGAAGTTCTGAGATAGTGCATGATTTCACTCTATCTGCACCTAGTGTGAAGATAAGATGGTGCGACATGTCCTCCTGGGCATGATATCTTTCCTATTGCCTTCAGTGAGGTTGGAGACAGGGGATGCCAATACAACAGCAATGTTATTCTATAACCTTCCTGCTGATGTACATTCAAAATAGTTCTGCATCGAGACAAATCATTCAGCAACAAGAGGACCATGATTAGTTTGCATTATTTGCCCTCAAGAAATAAAATATCTGGGAGTGAGTTTAAATTCAGTGTCAAAATGCTGGGCTTCTGAACTCGTGGAATTGATTAGAATCTTGCATTATGTTACTGCATTTAATACACTGCCACCATCTATTACCCTGAAATTACAAATAGTCAGCTGGTTTCAGTCATTCTCTTAAACCTAGCTGAAAACAGAAAATGACTAGGGCTCACTGGAATAGGCTGTCTGTGTTATTGACGTCAAGGAGCTGATTCATCATTACACAGATAAAACAGAAAAAGATTCCAAATTAAAATGTTTAATGTACAAAATAAACCAATATGAAATACACATTTTATAACATTCTCCTTTACAATTGGAGAGGTGTTGGGATCTCACAATATGACAATGATGAAAAAATCTGCTAACATGGTAATACTGTGCGGTATGATTTCCCTACATACCTTTAATAGCAACAAATCACTGCTGCAAAGAGTAGTCACAGAGAGTCTTAGAGTCGGACAGCAAGGAAACAGGCTCTTCGGTCTGACTTGTCTATGCTGACTAAGATGCCTATCTACGCTAATCCCAATTTCCTGCATTTGACCCATATCCCTTTATTCCTTTCCTATCCATATATCTGTCCAAATGCTTTTGAAATGCTGTGATTGTATCTTCCTCTACCACCTCCTCTAGTACCTTGGTCCACATACCCACCACCCTCCATGTGAAAAACTTGCCCCTCAGATCTCCTTGAAATATTTCCCCTCTCACCTTAAAATCTACGTCCTCCAGTTTTAGACTCCCCTGCCCTTGGAAAAAGACTGTGACCATCTACCTATCTATGCCCCTCATAATTTTATAAAACACCCTTCATTCTCCTGCACTCCAGTGAGAACAATCCCAGCCTATCCAATCTCGCATTGTGAGTAAAGCCCTCCATTTCAGGCAACATCCTGGTGAATTTTCAAGGCAACCTCCTGATGAATAACTGAAAAATGCCTCCTGGAAAGATTTCACGGCAGTAACTTTTTGGTACTGTATATAATGGATTTTGTTATTACAAAAATGTTAAGCTATGTGCATTTCTTCCCAAAAATAAAATACAGTTCCCCAAAACAGACATTAAGTTTTAGAGTCATAAGGTCATACAGCATGGAAACAGGCCCTTTGGCCCAGCAGGTCTGCACTGATCATCAAGCCCCCACTTACAGCATTCCTACTTTAATCCCATTTTAATCTCCCAACATTTTTATTAATTTCCCCCAAATTCTACCACTCACTAGGGTCAATTTACAATGGCCAATTAACCTACTGACCCGTACATATTTGGGATGTGGGAGGAAACCAGAGCACCCAGAGGAAACCCAAGCAGTCACAGGGAGAATGTACAAACTCCACACAGTCAGCACCTGAGGTCAGGATTGAACTCAAATCTCTGGTGCGGTGAGGCAGCAGGTCTACCAGCTCTGCCAATGTGCCACCCCAAAATTAAAAGAAGGCTGTTAGCATGTTTTGAAGTTGTGACTTTTTAAACAACAAACTAAACTGCAAGTGAGTTCAGCCAAATTTCTTTTTCAAACAAAATGTAGCCAATTCCTTTGGCAATATACTGAATGCCCAGAAGTATAGCCACACAGTGCCATTTTGTGGACCCTAGATACCTCATAAACCATTATAGTCACCAGGACTGGAAATGTATTGTCTAGCACATTGATAAAGGCAAACAAAATGAATGTGCACTTCACAAAAATGAAAAAAAAATCATTAATAAGATGCTTAACACTTTGTGGGTCTCTCTGCAAGTTTGGATTCTATGAGGGAGCTGGCATCAATCAGTTTCACTCTCGAAAATCAGTTTAACCAGCTGCCCTAATATGGACCAGAGTAACCAAGAGGGTGAATTTGTAAACTATATTTGAATGTGGAGTGAGGAGAGCAAGTGGCTGCTACTTGTCCAATCTTTAACGTAATCAGACATCTCATGGTATTTACAAGAGGGTTATATCACATTGGGCCATAAAAGAGACAGGCTTCAATGAGCAACTTAATTAGTATCTAGGTGTTTAGGGAGGGAGTTCCAAAGGTTAGGGCCAAGGCAGATGAAAACATGAAAGTTGGAGCAATGAAAGTGTGAATGCTTAAGATGGTAATCTTAGAAGGGTGCAGAAGGCTAGGAGACTATAACTGTAGGGAGGAATGAGTCAATGGAATGAATTATGCACAAGACTGAGGACTAAATCTGAGGTTTCAGTAATGTAGGTAACCAAACACAAGGAGTGAAGGAGTCTTAGCTGGCTATGAAGCACGGTAGCGTAGCGGTTAGCGCGACGCTATTACAGCCCCAGCGATTGTGGTTCGATTCCCGTCGCTGTCTGTAAGGAGTTTGTACGTTCTCCCGTGTCTGCGTGGGTTTTCTCCGGGTGCTCTGGTTTCCTCCCACATTCCAAAGACGTACGGGTAGGTTAATTTGGGTTTAAAATGGGTGGTGCGAACTCTTTGGGCCAGAAGGGCCTGTTACCACGCTGTAAATAAAAAAAAATAAGTACTATATGAATAAATACTTCCAAGCATTCAGAGCACCAAGCTAACACCTCTTAGTAATAATAATCATATTATCTGGAAGTATTTATTTCCAACAGACCATTTGATTGCTTTAGCTTCTCATTTATTCTTAGGTTTGCCATTCTTATATCATGTATTTTTCTGAATTTCAGTACTGGCTATCTTCATTCTGTTTGGGTTGAAAAAGAATCCAGCTAAGGAAACTTGGAATCAGATTAGCAAGCAGAACTGCAGTGAAACAATGGGTGGCTTCTAAAGTGAAGATGGTTTGGGTGCAGTCTTGGTAAATTTCAATCAGGAATAAAAGCTAGGACAAACAAAAGACCCAGCTTTGTCATCATAACATATATTCAAGATGAAACAGACCAAATATAGGAAGATCAGAGAAACAAAGAACAACGAATGGCAAGAGAACGGAGAATATTCAACTGACAGAAAAATAATCATAAAGCCTTGCCATTTACCTACTTTAAAGGGTAATTTAAAATGACCGGTGTGTCATGAGGATGAGGGAGGAACCAAAACACCCTATGAAAATCCACATAGTCAAAGGGGGAACGTGCACACTCCACACAGACATTTTGTCTGCATAATTGTAGGAAGCAATTTTTATTTTTGTACGAAAACTCTTTAACAATAAAGGCCAAAATGACCATTTGCCTTTCTACCAGCAAAAGTGAAGGCCAGCGAATAAAAGGGGAAGTAACAGCTTGGATACATAACTAGCTGCTGCAACATGAAACAGTGTGTCTGTAAAGTTGCTTTTCCAGCTGGATTTACATTGGTAATCCCCAAGGGTATATACCAAGACCACTGCTTTTCTTGATATACTGTATATCTTATTGACTTGGTTTGTTGCTTCATAGGAACATAAGAAATAGAAACAGGAACAGGTCATCTCACCCTCTGAGGCTGCTCTGCCTTCTCTGAGACCTCATCTGTGGACACAACTCCATTTACTTATCCAGTCCCCATTGTACTAGATTCCCCAGTGGTCTAAATATCTGTCAGTTCCAGCTTTAAAGATTCAACCAATTTTTTGGGGTAGCACAGTGCTGCAGCAACATGGCTTCCTGCAAACGTTTCCAGAGGTTCACAGCTCATCCTGACATTTCTTGTGAGGGCATGAAATTCCAAAGATTACCCATCCTATGCATAAAGAAATGTCTTCTCATTTCAGTACCAGATCACCTTCCCCTTATTCTAGGTTCTTCAGCCAAAGGAACATCCTCCCTGCATCCAATCTGCTGAAACTTGTAAAACTTGATTTATTCTTTGCTAACTGGCAGGACATTGACCATCTTGACTTTTCCACTCCCCTCACTTACACTAATCTATTGCCCTCTGAACTTGAAGCATCTCACTCATTGAGAACCGATCCTGACATCACCATCAGACCTACTGACAAGGGTGGTGCTGATGTAACCTGGCGAACTGATCTCTCTCTTGCAGAGGGCAAACGTCAGCTCTCAGACACATCCTCATACCTCCCTCATTCCACCACCGAACATCAGACTATCGTCTCCCGCACAGGGTCCTCATTTCCGTGGGAGATCTTCTCTCCACAGCTTCCAACCTCATGGTGTCCCAGCCCAGCAGAGCCCTCTTCCACCTCCTGCCGAAGATCCGTAAGCAGGACTCCCTGGTGGACCCATTGTTTCAACCTGTTCTTGGCCCAGTGAACTTACTTCTTCCGATCTCGACTCTATCCTTTCTCATCTGATCCAGTCCCTTCCCACTTATAATCATGATCCCTCTGATGTCTCTGTCATTTTGATTGTTTCCAAGTCCCTGTGGATGTACAATCTCTTTACATCTCTGTCCCACGTCAGGATGGTCTGAGGGTCCTCCGCTTCTTCCTGGAGCAGAGGCCCAACCAGTTCCCCTGCACTGACACACTCATTTATCTGGCTGAACTTGTTCTCACATTGAACAAATTCTCCCTCAACTTCACTGACTTTCTCCAGATTGAAGGTGTAGCTATGGGTACTCAGATGGCCCCCAGCTATACCTGTCTTTTTTGGAACAGTCTTTATTTCAGCCCAACTTGGCCCTCTCCCCCTGTATTGTGGAGGGTCATGGCTGTCACGTGACAGCACTGCCCACTACCTGGTTGGAAGACACACTACTGCCAATCAAGGTTTGGCCCCGCCCCACCCATCAGCTGTCATTTGCACACCTGACCATTGGCCCCTTTAAGTACCTTTGTACTTGGCCTTTGTAATCGATTAGTCCTTGCTGGCACCGAGCCATTGGCCCCCTGTAAATTACCTGGGCTGGACCCCCCAGCCCTCCAGCACTATAAAGGGCGCAACGTGTGCTCGGCTTGCTCTCTTTGCCATCTTCAAGGGACCACCCTGCTTCACTCCAGGCCAAGGACCGTAGAACGGCGCTGGAGAAATCGTTGGTAATGTGTGCACTGTTAAAGGGTTGGAGCGTTTTTGTTAGTGTCCCTAGTAGCATAGAGCCGTGCCTGCACTGTCAAGGGGTGGAGGGTATCATATTGTTTTTCCTTGATTGTGTGTGCCTAGTTCGTTGTGTGTGTGTGTGTGTGTGTTTGTGTGTGTGTGTGTGTGTGTGTGTGTGTGTGTGTGTGTGTGTGTGTGTGTGTGTGTGTGTGTGTGTGTGTTTTATCCCCGGTGTGATTTTCCTATGCTCGCTATAAACTGTGTGCGTGTGTGTATTATCCCTGTTGTCATTTTCGCACGTTCGTCTTTTGTAAATAAATCATTTACTGCCAGACTGTGTTCAGAGTCCTTGCTTTTGAGACCCATTGAATCTGTTTTCTCACTCGCAACAGAGTCCTGCTTATGGATCTTCGGCAGGAGGTGGAAGAGGGCTCTGCTGGGCTGGGACACCATGAGGTTGGAAGCTGTGGAGAGAAGATCTCCCACAGAAATGAGGACCCTGTGTGGGAGACGATAGTCTGATGTTCGGTGGTGGAATGAGGGAGGTATGAGGATGTGCCTGAGAGCTGACGTTTGGCCTCTGCAAGATAGAGATCAGTTCGCAACTCGCAACTCTTTCTCTGGTACATCGATGACTGCATTGGTGCTTCTTCCTGCACTCATGATGAACTTGAAACTGTTATCACTTTAGCAGTCAATGTCCACCTTGCTTTCAACTTTACATGGTCCATCTTTGATTTTTCCATTCCCTTTCTGGATCTCTGTCTCCATCTCAGTGGATGTGCTAGACAGCAACATCATTTACAAGCCCACAGATTCCCACAGCTACCTTGATATTACTTGCCCCCACTCCATCCTGTGTTAGGATTCCGTTCCACTTTCTCAGTTCCTCTGTATCTATTGCACTTGCTCCAATGATGAGACATTTTCTTTCCAACTATCCAAAGACCCAACTTCCAGGTATGGCAGCTTTTACTTGTACCATATGTTTTGATATTGTTTAATAATCTCTTGTATGGCACCTAATCAGAGGTCATTCTAATGTTCAAATGGACCACATTAGTTGGTCCTCGCTTATTAGTAATGCTAGTTGCAATGTCAAAAAAATTCAACAGAACTGTCAAATATCATTTTGCTTTCATAAATCTATGTTGATTCTGCCCAATCCTACCACTTCCTTCATAATAGATTAGAGTATTCTTTTTACTACCGTGTCAGGCCAACTGGTCTATTGTTCTCCGATTTCTCTCTCCCTCCTTTCTTAAATAGTGGGGTCATACTTCCAGTCAATGGAATTGTTCTAGAATATGTGAAACTTTGGAAGATGACAACCACTGCATTCACCATCTCCATAGCCATCTCCTATCTTCCCTTTAATCCTTCTACCAATTACTTTAGATCTCCTGGATTCTGACTTCTCTGCTAAGGGAAATAGGTCTTGGCTTTACTCGTTCTAAGCCTCTCGCAGTTTTATACACCTCAATTAAATCTTCTCTCAGGCTGCTCTATTTCCAAAGAAAACAACATATCTGATTTTTTCTCAATACAACAATTTTCCAGTTATGACAACATTTTTATTCATTCACTGATGTGATATGATTAGCTCAAGCAGTCCTGCAAAGAGGACTTGTGAGCTCATTATGTCACCTAGGCTATTTCAGCTGATTACTGGAAAATTCTGTTGCAATTAAGGATTATAATAAAATCACTTTTGTCTGGATTGGGGATTATGATTTGGTGGTGTCCTTTTGAAAAAATGTCTCTGTCAGAGAGTCCTTTATTGTTTTGCAGTGAATGCCTGCCTACTCTGCTTTCCTGGGAGGTGAGATTGGTGGTATTCTGCTGCACTTCCCCTTAGTAACTTTCCTCATCCTCTTGTCCCTGCTGTTCTTCTGCTTGCACCTCATATTCTCCGGGGTCCGGGTCTGCTCTTCTTCTGGTGCTGGCTACTTTCTTTGATTGGTTAGGTGGTGCAGAATGCAACACATGACACTGAACTGTCCATATCTGCTAGGTACATCCTATGGGTACCCCAGACTGATGCAGGAACCAGTTCAGTGGTGTTTCCCACAATGAACCTAGTGCTTACATGTATCTTATTGTGATGGGGCTCAGTAGATGTAGTAAGAATGTGGTGAAATCAGGAGTCAATGAAGCAGAGGGAGCCCCTGTCTGGTTCTTTCTCTCTCAGCAGTGATTGGAGCAGAACGTGTCTGTAAGTTTGGTTTCCCTGCCTGCTAGAATGTGGCAATCGCTATCAGAAGAATCTGATGATTCACCTGAACACTGAGGGAGTGGAACACTTTCCTGCTGAGGAAAAGGTCCGGATTATTGAGGGAAGCCTTTATGGGCACGTATCCAGTCCGTGGCTGCTTAAACTTATGGGCAGCCAAGCATGTTGGAATATCCCAGTGCTACCTGTTCCTTACTCAAATCAAAATAGATGAAATTGTCTGAGTGATCACCTTGCCTGGATGATTTCTCGGGCAGCAATGAGCAGCAAACTAGGAGACATGGCAAAGATCTACTGCAGCAGCTTGGAAGGATCCTGTGAGGTGGAATCTGAGAGTCCAGGTAACTGTGACCTCCATGGAGAGAGCAGTCCAGGCACCAGACTGTGGCTAAAGGTCTTCCTGCAGGATGTAGCATATGTCAGCCTTGGAGACCCTGCCTGTGAATACATTGTTCATCAGAGGGGTCGAGGTGGGATATGATGTCTGTGATGACTCTCCAGGAGTAGGTCATTGCCTCCTTCCTGAGGTCTCCAACCCACCCTAACTGCCCTACAATGGCCATAATGATGCAGGTAGTATCAAAACTGAAACAGCTATTGCAATAAGTATCTCAAGAGCTAAATGTTGGAAAGAACTCTCATCTATAGGTTAATCACATTCTGTGGACTTTGGAAGGTGTTTGAGCACGTCCTGTAGTCAGTTCCGAAGCTTCCCAGTCAGGTTCCCTGATGTCAACCGAGTGTTGCTTTAAGTCAACATAAATGCAACAAGGTCATGTGATGTGCTACTAGTTGTATTGTTCAACAATGGTGGCAGGTTGCACCCAAATCCCCATTATATGGTGACAAGGGGGAAACATGCAAACTGTGAACACTGATGTCATTGTGTGTGTAGCAAGCACCAGAATCCTTTAATTGTGCATAGAAATTCCTGGGACAATTTCTTGATAAGTATGATTTCACCCAGAAATGACTGTTGAGGTGATCTAACTTGGGTTAAATTGTTTGTTTGAGTGATATGCATTTGAGAAACAGGCACTATTAGATCCAATTTCTAGGGCTCTTATTCTGGCACTCCAACATTCTTGGAATAAATGTTAAAATTCACTGTGCTTGCTTTATAACATGCTGAATCTGCAGGCTTACTTTCTGTGATTGTTATACAAAGACACCCAGATCCAGCTCCAACAAAACTCCAACATTTAATAGTCTCACACCATTTGTATAATATTCTGACTTTCCATCCTTCCTATCATTTCAATGATCAGAAATGTATTTTAACTGCATTTGAAACCAAAGAGTGAAGGGTTTGTCAAGACTGGGGGCAGAATATAATTTATATTTGACTTCCAGCTATCCTCAATTCACTTGGAAATAACCCTGAAATACTGTTCAACTCTTCCACTGAAGGAAATAAATCTTCTTAATAGACAATCTTCCTATTGCTTTCAAAACCTCCTTAAATTTTGGTACTGGAGCAGGAACTCAGAGGTCTCAAGCCCAAATCCTACCACAGCAAGTTGTGAAACTGAATTCAATAAATCTAGTAATTGATGGGCTGGCACAGAAAATGACATAAAAGCTGCCAGTTACTGTGAACCTAATTGCAACCTGCCACTTCTAATTGGTCTGGTACTGAAGTGACTCTAGTTCCACACAATGTGGTCGACTCTGAATGCTCTCAGGGCAGCTGGAAGTGGGCAATAAATGTTTCCCTGTCAGTGTTGTCTATATCCAAGGACAAACAATAAAAAAGAAACAAGTACTAATAATCATAAATGTTGTCTATCCTTGATGTAAATATTATTAGCTCATAACAAAAATGGAGAACATTTCAATGTACCATGTGTATCTAAAACTAAAGTTACTTAAACATCTAGTTACTTTCCCATTTTTAATGAAAAATAGAAACCCAGTGGTCAAAAGAGAAAAACAAGTAGTCAGTTGAATCTAAGAATTTGAAGAAATACTTAAGTGCAAACTTCAAAGAAGCATGATGTAGGCCCACCTGTGAGTAAATTTCATTATACTACTGTGGAATAGGAAATCTCTGAAATTTTCATTTTACTTGACTTGGTATTTTTTGACCTTGAAAGCAGTATGTAAGTGGAGGCTATTGCTATAGTTATCAATAGCTGCTATTGTGCAGTTCTCCAGCTAATTTACTCAGTTTTGATTTGCATGTTCCCCTGCTTGACCTGCTATGATTTCCTGCTGTTTTACTTAGAGACCAACAATGAACTATCACAGAGAAGCTGAGACAAACTATGTATCAAAGGGAGAAAGTACCTATATATGCAAGGTATTACACATTTTAGTGGTATAAATAATATAGCCAAACAAAATTCAATAGTTGTATCAGCTTGAATAAGTTACCCAATCTCTATAGCAATGAAAGGAAAGCAAAAGGATGGGAAAACATGTGGCTGGAAGTTACCTCCACTCTGCTATAATAATGAATTTCAACCCTGAGTTCTAGTTTAGAGCTTTCTTCCATTCCCGTGTAAATACTTCACATCTGCTATGAACAGACAATAAAAACAAAAGAAACCACAAGTGCTATTAATCTCAAATAGCCTCTACCCTACACAGAAAAGGAAGTACTTCATAGCAAATAAGGAGTACTTTTCTGGATTTTGCATGCACTTAAAATTAAAGCTTTATTTTTTAATAATAAAAGTTATAAAATGTTTTGTAAAAATTGTACAGCCACTCAAGGAACCTGCTGGTGGCTCAATCAATGCATCTCTGACTCCCCCAGTGGCAGGGTATGAAAGTGCAGCAGATGGCACAGCACTAATCCAGCACTAATCTTAATCTAGGTTGATTGTGAAATAGATGAATTTTGCTGATGTGCAACAATTGTTCTGTGGATTTTGGACAAGAAGCAAATTGAGGTAAAGTAGAACAAACCTATTAAAGGAAGTATCTTTGAATCTGCAGTGAAGAGTTTAAAGACAACATAGAATGGACCTTACAATTAGTATCAAAAGAGGGAAGTAAGTGAAACTTTTCACTTGAATAGTAAGATTAAGGGTGGATCTAATTAAAATTAAATTTCAAAATTCTGAAGGCTGAAGGCTAAATTGCTAAATATTGAAAGTGAAAACTTCCTTTTAAAGATCATCAAAACTTGTGGAAGGATAGAAAATGATTTTAAGCATAGGGTGATTGGAATATGAACTGTTTTACCTTAAGCACCTATTGAAGCAGTTCATATGAAAGGAAATTGGATTTGGAAACAAGTTATGAAAAGAAATAAGAAAAGAGAAGACAAATGGGAGTAGGGTCGGTGGCTTAAATTGGAAATCTACATCCGGTACACAATGTGCAACACTTCCCTCTGCACTATGACTTCTACAATTGTGTGAGTTTCAGCTCTCAATTGATTCATGTCTCCCAGTTGGAAAGTGTTGGTGTGCACTAACTCCTACCGACTAACTCATTTTTACTGGCACACATTGGCTTCTTGTCTCGAAGTGCCATTGTTTAAAAACATCATCCTTACATTCAAACCTCAGCATAGCCTTTCTCACCTGTAATGGTAACACTCTCCAGACCCACAAAATCCCTGAGAATTTCTTTCTCCAATGCTGGCTTATTGGACATCCCTAAATTTCATCACTCTACCATTGCCAGCTTTAGTTTTAGAGGCTTGAACCCAAATCCCTTTCCAAGAACCTCTCTATTTCTTATTAAATGACTCCTCAAAACCTACCTATGTGTCTACAATTTTGATCACTGGTCTTAATGCCATGAGACTCAGCCAAATGTTGTCAGACATTGTTAGGGGCAGCACGGTAGCATAGCGGTTAGCGCAACGCTACTACAACGCCAGTGATCGGGGTTCGATTCCCGTCGCTGTCTGTAAGGAGTTTGTATGTTCTCCCGTGTCTGCGTGGGTTTCCTCCGGGTGCTCCAGTTTCCTCCCACATTCCAAAGACGTACGGGTAGGTTAATTTGGGTTTAAAATGGGCGGTGCGGACTCGTTGGGCCGGAAGGGCCTGTTACCACGCTGTAAATAAAATTTTAAAAATTTTTTAAGAAATTTAGATAGTCATTCCTGCTAAGCATTTGGGAGCCATTATTTTGTGAGGTCTCACGATAAAGAAAGACCCAAGCCCTACATGGCCAAACTGACTGTTAACTGCTATTGTTTGGGTTCACAAATAAGAATGACTACTGGTTGAGGTATGGAAGGCAACATGTGAAAGCCAGCAGGACTCAGCACCTTCGAAGGATAAGAACAATGAAAATCCAGCGAACAAAAAAAACAAAAATTAAAAGAAAGGCACCTTGAGTACACAGCCTGAATGGTATCAACATATATATATTTTTCATAACCAGAGGTAAGATGATACTGCAGTGTGAGAGTTTATGATGCTTGCATTTAAACCAGCCAAGAAGCAATAGGGGTTAAGGGTCATTATGTTTTGTCTTTAGAATTAAGATGGCTGTCCTCAGCTTTACAGTGTGCTCTTAATTCTGGAGACACATCTTAATAACCTCTAAATAATTCCAACAAAAGACCCATGTCAAAGGAGTCAGCAGGCCCTTAGGTGTTTCAACTGTAGTGTTTTCATCTGCCTTTATTGCTCAATTCCTCTCCTGAATTAAGGCAATAACCTGTGATAAATTATTCAGAGACTGCTACAGGGATCAAAGCAAAATTATTCCATTAAAGTGCTGTTCGTAACATTTGGCGCTTAGTGCAAAAAAAAGCTTCAAATGAATAAATGCGGAAAATCAAGGACTTAAATAATTAAATATTACTGTGCTTTATAGATTAAATTGGGAGAACATGTTGCTATTTGTGAGTACAGACAATTACTGACAAGAGCTTTACTTTGCCAATCATGAAACTTTTTTTAGGTTTTATGAACAATGTAGCCTGAAGTACATTGTTCATTTGTTTATATTGTCTGCAATTCAAATATGCAAGGAAAATTTCTGAAGTGATTCACTTTCAAAATTTTTAGCTTGAAATTTACTCTTAAGAAAACGGGACTTTATGAAGCCTTCTGCATTTGTACCAGTTTTAAATATCGAGCCTTAATTATTATTTTTGATATAAGTAATGACTTTTTATTCATCACGATTGTGGTATAAGATGGCTATAACACATACAAATTACATTGGCTGTACGAAAATGAATCATATGCAAGATGCCAACTATAGAACATCCAAACTACAGGCATGTTATATGGCCAGCTATAACATACATAAATTATATGCCCAGAACCGGTACTAACATATCCAGACTGTGTGGGTGACGCTGTGACAAAGCTAGTTGGCATATTTGTTTCTAGGGTGGTGGGGGTTAACTTAAACATTTCACACTTAAAAACATTTTACACCTGCTAGTAATGGTCTTGTGGCTCTTGGTACGATCAAACTGCTGCCCTTCCTCACTTGTCTGTCACCATCCTTCAGCAAGGACTGGGAGGTGGGCAGGGTGGCATGAAGGACTCATCGACTGGAGGATGGAAGTTGCTTCTTTTCCTCTCTCATCTGAGCAGGTCCCACCTATTCGGTGTGACATATTGAGGCCCAGAAACCTCAACAAACAGGCCACCAAACCTACCATTTACCCAGACTTTGACAGCTGTAGCCCCTGACCCAGGCCCACACATACTAAACCATCTGTATGCTTTCTGCTCCCACTGCTTGCTGTTGTCTTTAGTGCTATCTCTAAATCTCAACTCCAGAGTAGACAGTCAAGGTGTGAGAGAGAGAAAGTTAGGATTTGTGTTGTGGGGTGCAGGTAGAGAGGGAGGGAAAGAAGAACAAGAGAGAGGAAAGAGTGAGAGTGAGTGATTGTGTGTGTGTGTGTGTGAGAGAGAGAGAGAGAGCAAGAGAGAGAAAACAAGAGAGCGCACGGCACTGATGGCTTGTGCCAAAAGAAAACTGCAGAGGCCTAAGTGCCGAAACCACAGCAATTTCTGCAGTCTCAACCTAGGCAGGGTATTGGTTATTGCAGTTATGGCAAGGTGCTGGCTGAACAATATACAAACTATGCACTAAATTATAGGCAGATGTAATATACTTAAATGATAGCATTTTAAAACCGTAGACACAGCATTGGTGATAGAATATCAAAACATATGCAATCTACTGGTTATAGCATGTTGAAATTATGGACTTGTTGGCTATGTCACATCTAAATAACAGATACAATGTTGGTTACAGTATAAATAAACATTACACGTTTTGTTTGCTATACTTTATCTGAATAAAGCATAATATTGCTTACTGCTCAACAAATCAGGAAAAAAAAATTGGAGCATAAATTTAACTGAACCACAAGGAGTGGGTTACACTGCATCCAAGCCATACTGTGCATACAGGCAATATGATATCAAGCTATAAATACAGTGCTTGCTGTTTTATATTCCAACTTTACAAAGTAGTGCAGATAGAATATCCATACTATAAGTGCAGGGCTTATTGCATAATAATGACAGTAGAGGCAGAGCAAGATATACTACATCTAAACTACATCTATGGCTTTGGCTTCACTATATCTAAATTGACTACCCCACATCTAAGACAGACACAGTGATGGGTATACCATATCTAAATGGTTGCAACATGCCCAAATTATATATATGGTGCTGCTTATTCATATCCAGTCAAGATGCACTGTTTATATCATAGCCAAATTATCTATCTGATGTTGATTATACTTTGTTCATGCAGCATGCTAGGTATGGTATATACAAATTGCATGCACGGGGTTGGTGACACTATGTACAAACAAAAGGCAGTGTTGGCTTTATGCATTGTGTGCTGTATCGTAAACACCTCAGGCTACAACACAGGCAAACAACATGCATAATGCTGATTATGCCATACTCAAACATGCCCTCAGAAGGTCAGAGGGCATGGGATCCAGGGGGCTTGGCATGTGGATGCAGAATTGGCTTGCCTGTAGAAAGCAGAGGGTTGTGGTGGAGGGAATGCATTCAGATTGGAGGCCAGTGACTAGTGGTGTCCCACAAGGATCGGTTCTGGGACCTCTACTTTTCATGATATTTATTAATGACTTGGATGAGGGGGTAGAAGGGTGGGTTAGCAAGTTTGCAGATGACACAAAGGTCAGTGGTGTTGTGGATAGTGTGGAGGACTGTTGAAGATTGCAGAGGGATATTGATAGGATGCAGAGCTGGGCTGACAAGTGGCAGATGGAGTTCAATCCAGAGAAGTGTGAGGTGGTACACTTTGGAAGGACAAACTCCAAGGTGGAGTACAAGGTTAATGGCAGGATTCTGGGTAGTGTGGAGGAGCAGGAGGATCTGGGGGTTCATATCCACAGACCACTGAAAGTGGCCTCATAGGTGGATAGGGTAGTTAAGAAAGCTTATGGGATATTAGCTTTCATAAGTCATGGGATCGAGTTTAAGAGCTGCGAGGTAATGGTGCAGCTCGACAAACCTCTGGTTAGTCCACACTTGGAGTACTGTGTCCAGTTCTGGTCGCCTCATCATAGGAAGGATGTGGAAGCGTTGGAAAGGGTGCAGAGGGGATTTACCAGGATGCTGCCTGGTTTGGAGAGTATGGATTATGAGGAGAGACTAAGAGAGCTAGGGCTTTACTCTTTGGAGAGGAGGAGGATGAGGGGAGACATGATAGAGGTATACAAGATATTAAGAGGAATAGATAGAGTGGACAGCCAGCGCCTCTTTCCCAGGGCACCAATGCTCAATACAAGAGGGCATGGCTTTAAAGTAATGGGTGGGAAGTTCAAGGGAGATGTCAGAGGGAAGTTTTTCACCCAGAGAGTGGTTGGTGCATGGAACGCGCTTGCCTGGGGTGGTGGTGGAGGCAGGTACGTGGTTTATATATTCATATGATGCTGCCTTTAACTCATATATGTGTATATTGCTGAATACATCACATCCAAGATGTATGCATGGCAGTGGCAAAATGAATGCTGCTCTTTACATCAATTCTAATCCATATATACAGTTCTGGCTGTAAAATATCTACATTGTTTGCACATGATTGTAGTCAACGTTTATGTACAGTGCTAAATATACAATATCCTAACAATATGCAGGATTCTGGGTATACCCTTGACAAACAAAATAAATGATGCTGATTGCACCTAGCCAAACAGTATACAGAGTACTGACTACACCATATCTAAGTGAAATGCAAGATGCTTATTGTATAATATCCAAAACTACTCACGTAATTCATGGCATGCCATTTCTAAAGTTTATGCATAATTTTAGTTAACCTATATCCAAAAGTTATGCAACATGTTAGTTATGTTCAAATTATATGCACAGTACTGGCTATTGCATAGCCAAACCAAATGCACTATTTTTGCCATTGAATATCCAAGCTACACGTATACTGTGTAGTAAACTGTGACTACTGTGTCTACTGTGTCTACAGGGTCTACTGTGACTAAACTATAAGTAGGGTGCTGGTTATTCCATATCCACACCACATGAAAGAACCTATCATTTTTACACTTGTTGGCTGTCAGAAAAAGAAGATTGAAAAGTGGATCTTCTTGTCCACTCGCAAGACAAATGAAGACAGGAAACAGAAGAAAAAAGTTTCCTTAGCTGAAGGAGGGGATGTACAGTGAATGTGCAGAAAAAGACAAGGAAATGAAAAACAGGACAAGGAATGATAAGTAACAGTTCATCAAAGGACGAACAACAAAAGCAGAGGAAGCAGCAGGTAGACAGGACATGAAGATCCTGTAAATAATGTCACCATACATGTTAAAGGTAACTGTGAAACAAACCAGAACCTACTCCTCAAGTTGAAGGATGGGAGGCTCACATCTGACAAAATATTGGTCTCAAGATAGAAAGAGTGCTTCCAAAGCATTGGAAGATGCTCGGCCAGAAGATGCATTGACCATTGGAAGATGTTTGACCAGAAGATGCATTGACAGCAAACAGACCTGCTATTCAAGAAAGTGATCTTGGTGTCAACCACACTTTTGAATTGAAGATCAGAGAATCTGTCGAAAATTGACAAGTGCCTGGTGAGAATGAGATCTATTCAGGGATGCTTAAGACGATAGGGAAGAAACATCCAAGAATGTCTGCAATGAACATATCACAGTTTTCTGCATCACCATCAGGCTGAGCAACATGCACCTTGTTACTGTTTATTTTACTCTTGCCATAGACTGCCTTATGAAGGAAACTACAGCAGGCATCAGAAGAGGAATCAGATGGCTCCTAACTTCCTGCCAAGAGGAATTGGACCATGCTGATAATATTATCCCTGCTCTCAACATGTCAGAAAGGCATGTTGTAGAAGACAGATTGACTGATTGAGGCCTCTCATAAGCTTGAACTGACAGTAAGTACTGGCAATCCAGAGCTGATCGCAATGAATCAGCGAACAGACATCAACATTGTCACAATCATGGTTAAGATTATTTGTACTGACAACCAAATGAGAATGAAGACTAGGCTTAGGATCTTCAACAGCAATGCCTACAGCAGGTTATTTTGTGGCCCAGAGTGCTGCAGCTTACAACATAAATACCGACTGGTTAGAAATCAAACAACAAGATCCTCAGAATATTTTGGTCAAGAGAACCTTAAGCTGTCAGTAGTACCAGAGGGCAAATGCAAAACATTGTCCAAATGATTAAAAGGAGACAAAGATGGTTTTGGCATTGCATGGAATGTCAGCAGGCATATGCCCAGAACACGCTGGACATCAGAGAAGTGTAAAAGAAGTCACCTCAAGAAACTATGGTGAAGAAGAGTGGAGGAAGAGATGAAGCTGTACAACATCTGACATTTGAGGCATGAATACAGAATGATGAATCTGTGATTGCAGTTTTAATACTCCCCTAGAATATATAATCATAGTCTCTAGTTCCAAGAAAGCAAACTGATTACAGATCATTGCTAATACCCATTTCTAGCCTTCATCCTTCGAGGAAACACTTCAGAAAAGTCAATACCCCTCTTAGATATTTGTTTCCAACAGGGAGATATGCCTCACCACTGTGCAGTGCAGATCATAATCTCCTGGAGGTTGGGCTGAAACTACTACTCTTCCATGAACTACAATGGTAACTATTCATAATCTTATATTGTTGGCATCATAATCAACTGTGTTGATTGAACTCTCTATAGTAATAACAAGAAAAAGACTGTGTATTTTTAACAACTATAAATAGGTCTTTAGCAGAGTGAGGATCAGAGCATTTCCCTGGAAGACAGTGTGAATTAACCAAATGATGTGCTTTCTTTTGTAAATTAAGAGTTTCAAGTGCTGAAGCTGGTAAATCCAAAGGTCTTGCAGTCCACTGTATTCAATTAAAGTCGATAAGAATATACTACTTCTGAGTTGCAGATCTGTTAATAGTTAATCCAGTTTGCTATATTTTGCTGAATAACCAAGTAACAAGAAATAACTATTTTAATAGAGTCAAATGATCCAGAATTGGGAAAGTTGATCTATGCAGAAGATTGGACACCTTTGTAGTATGGAGCAGGTAATTGGCGCTGGCGTTTTTGTTAGTTGATGGGGTATGTTACCTGCTCTTGCCTGGACCACTAGATGGAGCACGAAGCATTGCACCTCAATGAAGGACAAGGAAAACTAGCAGACTCAGTCATTCCCAATCTGAAAGGATGGACGTGTCACTTTCCAACCCCTCTCCACCACCCCCCCAAGCCACCCCACTACTAGCATTAACAGCAAGGCCAGTCATTTACAGACACTCTACTTGTAGCCACTGTGGAGGAAGAACTGCTATATACCTGCACTGTTGCAATTCAGATTCATAGGACTTATGAGCAGAGTGCCAGAGCTTATATGTGGCAGATGGCAAAAGAAATGGACAAGCAGTTCTTGTTGCCAGCCTAATTGAATCATGTAAACGTGGAGAGCCAGTTCAAGGGTACAGGCCCTGCACCAGAACAGAATTTCATAGAAGTGGTTAGGCATGTACAACAAGTTCATAGAGTAAACTAGACCATCCCCTCTTGCACTATAGTGCCACAACCTTCCAGATAAGCCATGAAAATCAGTAAATTGAGGAAAAAGTGAAAAGATAGTCAACAATACTGATGTTCCTTACATTTTACTCATAAACATATTGTTATTAATAATTCCTACAATGCAATCACTGGACAACTTAAACATTTTTTAATAAACATATAGTTTGTAACATGGCTGACAGCTCCTAGTTATGGCTTAAACCCATGCATGTATGCCTGTATTTTTTGCAAAACTGAAGACACCATGATTCTTTCCATACAAAATTGCCTGAGCAGAGAGCACTTATCAAACAGATGGTGCTTATAGTGGAATAAGCAGAGGTCTGTCACCATGAATGCAGCCAGTCTGCATATTTAATCACTGCGGAACCTTGTCTACCTGCAGCTGCCAACTGGTAATCCAATTTTACTGATAAATGTGGCAAGAGACATGAACTGCAATAAAGAGCATCTAACTCCATTTTCCTGCAGGGCATCTTTTGATGAACATTTAGGATGGAAACTGTAGTTAGTAGGGGGGGGGAGAGTGGGAGGGGGAGACGGGGGGGGGAGAGAGAGAGGGAGAGGGAGTTTGCCGAGTAGCTTACTTGTGTGGCAGCTGCATGGATGCAAAATACACTCTCTTCTCAGGTTACTCACTTAATTCTGCAACTATCATTATGTTGCTATTGATCTCAGAAGCTGATGCCTATACAGCAATACTTCAGGTGGAGCTGTGTTAAGATAGTTATCATGCATCAATGTTGATTTAAAAGCCTTGACAATTTCTTCTTTTCCTCACCCATGCTTTGAAATACACTATTAAATCTGAATGCTACAGTCAACAATTGATGAAAGCTGGTGAGGTTTCAACACTTGCCTCAAGCTGACTTCATGCTTTTGAACATAAGATCATGAACATGTGAAAATTAAAAAAAAATTACAGATGTTAGAAATTTGAAAGGGAAGCAGTAAATGCTGGAAACACTCCGTAGGTCAGAAAGCATCTGTGGAAAGAAAAGTAGAAATATGTTTCAGGTTCAAGACCCTTTGTTTTTTTTGCTTTGTTTCTTTGAAAAGTGTATCATATTCATTTCTGTCTTGTTCAAAGACAACCCAACACACACATAGAACCATAGAACACTACAGCACAGAAAACAAGCCATTCAGCCCTTCCAGTCTGTGCCAAAACTTTATTCCGCTAGTCCCATTGACCTGCACCCAGTCCATAACCCTCCAGACCTCTCCCATCCATGTATCTATCCAATTTATTCTTAAAACTTAAGAGTGAGCCTGCACTTACCAAGTCAGATGGCAACTCGTTCCACACTCCCACCATTCTGAGTGAAGAAGTTCCCCCTAATGTTCCCCCTAAATCTTTCCCCTTTCACCCTAAAGCCATGTCCTCTCATACTTATCTCTCCTAATCTAAGTGGAAAGAGCCTACTCGTATTTACTCTGTCTATACCCCTCATAATTTTGTAAACCTCTATCAAATCTCCCCTCATTCTTCTACGCTCCAAGGAATAAAGTCCTAACCTGTTCAATCGTTCCCTGTAACTCAGCTCCTGAAGACCCGGCAACGTACACTCTTCTCTGCACTCTTTCAATCTTACTGATATCCTTCCTATAGTTAGGTGACCAGAACTGCACACAATACTCCAATTTTGGCCTCACCAATGTCTTGTACAACCTCACCAAAACATCCTAACTCCTATACTCAATACTTTGATTTATAAATGCTTTACAACCCTGTCTATCTGTGACGCCACTTTCAGGGAATTATGTATCTGAACTCCCAGATCCCCTTGTTCCTCTGCACCCCTCAGTGCCCTACCAATTACTGTGTGTGTCCTACCTTGATTTGTCCTTCCAAAATGCAACACCTCACACTTGTCTGCATTAAATTTCATCTGCCACTTTCTGGCCCATTTCTCCAGTTGGTTCAGATCCCTCTGCAAGCCTTGAAAGCCTTCCTCGCTTTTAATGCCTCCAATCTTAGTGTCATCAGCAAACTTGCTGATCCAATTTACCGCATTATCATCTAGATCATTGATATAGACAACAAACAACAATGGTCCCAGCACAGATCCCTGAGGCACACCAATAGTCACAGGCCTCCAGTCTGAGAAACAATCATCCACTACCACTCTCTGTCTTCTCCCACACAGCCAATTTTGAATCCAGTTTACAACTTCTCCATGGATACCTAGTGTCTGAACCTTCTGAACTAACCTCCCATGTGGGATCTTGGCAAAGGCCTTACTAAAGTCCACGTAGACAACATCCACAGCCTTCCCTTCATCTACTTTCTTGGTAACCTCCTCGAAAAACTCTACAAGATTCGTTAAACATGATCTACCATGCGCAAAGCCATGATAACTATCCTTAATCAGCCCTTGGCTGTCCAAATACTTGTATATTCGATCTCTCAGAACACCTTCCAATAATTTACCTACTACTGATGTCAGGCTCACCGGCCTGTAATTACCTGGTTTACTTTTAGAACCTTTTTTAAACAACAGAACAACATGAACTACCATCCAGTCCTCCTGCACTGCACCTGTGGCTAAGGACATTTTAAATATATCTGCCAGGGCCCCTGCAATTTCTACACTAATGTCTCCCAAGGTCCAAGGAAATACCATGCCAGGCCTGGGGGATTTATTTACCTTTATTTGCTGTATGGCAGCAAGCACCTCCTCCTCTTTAATCTCTATATGTTCCATGACACTACTGCTTGTTTCCCTTCCTTCTAATATGCACTATGCCAGTTTCCTGAGTAAATAATGATACAAGAAAACTGTTTAAGATCTCCCCTATCTCCTGAGGCTCCACACATAAACAACCACTCTGATCTTCTAGGGGACCAATTTTGTCCCTTACTGTCCTTTTACTCTTAATATACCTGTAGAAACCCTTTGGGTTTGCCTTCACATTATCTGCCAAAGTAACCTCATGTCTTCTTTTTGCCTTCCTGATTTCCTTCTTTAGTATTTTCTTACATTTTCTATACTCTTCAAGTTCCTTATTTGTTCCTAGTTGCCTATACCTGCTATACACCTCTCTCTTTTTCTTAACCAGATCACCAATAGCCCTTGAAAACCAAGGTTCCCTATGCCTGTTAATTTTGCCTTTAATCCTGGCAGGAACGTGCAAACTCTGCACTCTCAGAATTTTGCCTTTGAAGGCCTTCCACTTACTGAACACATTCTACCAGAAAACAACTGATCCCAATCCACTCTTCCTAGATCCTTTCTCATTTCCACAAAATTGGCCTTTCTCCAATTTAGAACCTCAACTCAAGGACCAGACCTGTCCTTATCCATAATTAACTTGAAACTAATGACATTATGGTCACTGGACTCAAAGTGTTCGCCTACACATACTTCTGTCATCTGACCTGTCTGGTTCCCTAATAGGAGACCAAATATTGCATTCTCTCTCGTTGGTACCTCTATATATATATTGATTTAGAAAACCGTCCGGAACACATTTGACAAACTCCAAGCCATCCAGCCCTTTCACTGTGGGAGTCCCAGTCAATATGTGGAAAGTTAAAATCCCCTACTATTACAACTTTCTGTTTCTTACATTGGTCTGCTATCTCTCAACAGATTTGCTCCTCCAATTCTCTCTGACTATTGGGCGGTCTATAATACAACCCTATTAGTGTGGTCACACCTTTCCCGTTCCTCATCTCCACCCATATGGCCTCTGTGGACGAGCCTTCCAGGCTGTCCTGTCTATGCACAGCTGTGACATTTTCCCTGACTAGTAATGCCCCTCCTCCCCCTTTCATCCCTCCCCCTCTATCACATCTGAAACAATGGAACCCCGAAACATTAAGCTGCCAGTCCTGCCCCTCCTGCATCCAGTCTCACTAATAGCAATAATGTCGTAATCCCACGTGCCAATCCACGCCCTAAACTCATCTGCCTTACCTACAATACTCCTTGCATTGAAATAGATGTACCTGAGAACATTTCTATCACATACAGACCTTTGATCTCTGTCTATACATGCAGCCCTCGCATGACCTTTATCCTCCTCCACCTCACAATCTACTCTAACACTCTTGTTCCCCTCCCCCTGCAAATCTAGTTTAAGCCCCCGGAGCAGCACTAGCAAACCTACCTGCAAGTATGTTAGTCCCCCTCCAGTTCAGGTGCAAACCATCTTGTCGGAACAGGTCCCACCTTCCCTGGAACAAAGCCCAATTTTCCAGAAACATGAAGCCCTCCCTCCTGCACCATCTCTTTAGTCACATATTTAGCTGCACGATCCTCCTATTTCTAGCCTCAGTGGCACATGGCATGGGTAGCAATCCTGAGATTGCAACCCTGGAGGTCCTGTCCTTCAACTTTGCACCTAATTCTCTAAACTCTCTTTGCAGGACCTCCTCCTCCTTCCTATCCACGTCATTGGTCCCTACATGGACCACGGCATCTGGCTGGTCACCCTCCCTCCTCAGAATACTAAGAACTTGATCCAAGATATCGCAGACCCTGGCACCAGGGAGGCAAAAGACCATCCAGGATTCTCGATCTCTTCCACAGAACCTCTTATCTGTCCCTCTAACTATCGAATCCCCTATCACTCCTGCTCTCCTCTTTTCCCTCCTTCCTTTCTGAGCTGAGGGTCCAGTCTCGGTGCCAGAGACATGACCACTACAACTTGTCCCCTGTAGGTTGTCCCCACCAACAGTATCCAAAACAGTATACTTACTGTTGATGGGAACAGCTACAGGGGTGCTCTGCTCTTTCTGTCTATACCCCTTCCCGCTCCTGACAGTCACCCAGCTACCTGCCTCATGATTTTTAGGGGTGACTATCTCCCTGAAACTCTTATTTCTGCCTCTGCCTCACGAATGATCTAGCTCCAGTTCCAGTTCCCTAACTAGGTTTGTCAGGAGCTGCAGCTGGATGCACCTTTTACGGTGTAGCACCTTTTGGTGTAGAGGTGCACCAGATAACAAAGAAAGGAGATACAAAGAGGAAGATAGTCACATATCTAATAGCAGAACTCCAATGAAAGGGTACAAAACAGCAGCTATTAAGTGAGCTATTAAGTACCTTTCTTGTCCTTTCACTGCAGAGAGACACTTTATAGAAGATGCAATGAAGCTAATTGAAAGTTTTGATTTCCAGTTTACTGAATGGGCATATTTTGATCGACACTGGAATTTCAATCTGAGATTAGCTTCTTTTGAGGTTTTGAATCCATATTCCCAACAAGAATGAGCACTGGCTCAGAACTAGGAAATGAGGGATATGGAGACACAAGAGACCGCAGATGCTAGAATCTGGAGCAACAAATGATCTGCTGGAGGAACTTAGTTGGTTGAGCAACATTTGAGCTGCTTGAGCACCTGAGTTTAACCAGCAGATTGTTTGTTGGTAAATCAAGGAATATAGAAGGTTGTGCATGGGCATCCATATCAGGAGATGTGAGGCATCTTGTACTTGGGAATTAGTGTTCACCTTCTGGACTAAGAGGACTCAGATGAGAAGGACACTGGAATAATCTTTGTACAGACACATATAGAAATGCCTACTGCATTGCCTGAGCTGCCAAAAAGCCTGCAAGAGATGTTAAGCAAGGGAGGATGGGGACGAGAGTGGTGGTGGTGGTGGGGGAGCGGGTGTGGTTCTGCTTCAGTCATTCACAGGGCTTTCAACAGATGCTGGAGCTTATCCATGACAGTGTCATTTCCATGTTACCAGGCACAGACCCACCTACTGTGCAGTGGTTGCTGTAAGATGCTTCAGCCTCGATGCCACCTAAACTCTACATGCTGCTGTCAGACAGCTGCTTTTATGGTGCTGGAATCTATTGCTGGCATAGGTTGTGAGTCAGCAATGGCAGCAGTGCAAAACTGCCTCGATGAGATTGCAAGGCTATTTGATGTTGTATGATGAGTTGAAGGAGCTTGATCATGACTGGGCATAGAACAGAATTGCTGCAAATGCATTCCCACCATGAGAGACTACCCTGGCATTTCTCCCAGTCAGCCAACTTAGTTAACTGCAACTCATGCTAAGACTATGCAGACTCCAGGCAGCCCATCAAGACCAAGAGATGTTTAAGGTCAATTATCATGGCCGCCTCCTGCTACCATCTCCACCGTAGGGGAACAGCTTGCCATCAGTGTCGCAAGGTAGGTAGGCAAAGAAAATCATCTTGGAAAGCCACCACTGAAGAGGCACACAAAGGTGAATTGTGAAAGTCATTGTCACAAAATACATAAGTTTCTATTGCCTATGGCATCTGAACAGACTTAGTTATAAAAACTGACGTTTTTAAATTAAATCCTTATGATTCACTTCAAAGGAAAACAAATTCTGAAAACCTAAAATAAAAACAGAAAACCGCACAGTAGCGTAGCAGTTAGTGCGACGCTATTACAGCGCCAGCGATCGGGGTTCGATTCCCGTTGCTGTCTGTAAGGAGCTTGTACGTTCTCCCGTGTCTGCGTGGGTTTCCTCCAGGTGCTCCGGTTTCCTCCCACATTCTAAAGACATACGAGTAGGTTAATATGGGGGTTTAAAATGGGCGGCACGGACTCGTTGGGCTGAAAGGGCCTGTTGCCATGCTGAAAATAAAAAAAAAATTAAAAAAATTCTGGAAATTCTCAGCAGGTCAGGCAGCATTAGTACCTAGAGAGAAACAATATTCATTTTCAGATTGATGAAATGTTAACTCTGATTCTCTTTCCACAGATGCTGTCTGACCTGCTGAGTATTTCCAGCATTTTCTGTTTTTATATTTGCTTTAATGGGCTGTGCTGCAGGAGTCATGTAAACAGCCACTTCAGGATGGAAACACAACATGGAAAATGAGTTAATTTGCTCCCTTTATTCAGCAGCAAACTTTGATCTTGGTATAATTGGGCTTGTGTGCTTGCTGGGATTGGGCAACTGTAGATTAGTCCTGATAGACCTTCTTTAGGCAGAAGAAAAGGACGCATCAGCTTCTACGGGTCCTGCATTAGCATGGGCATAGAGGTTTCACACAGGAAGTAAATCACTGTTATAACAACTATATGTCTTGGATTCCATTTCCTATACCCAAGATGATGGTGCAGTTCTTTCACTGTGATTCAATATCCCCACAGCCTTGACTTTCTATAGCCCAGAACACTCAGTGCAGACGTGAAGAGATAATGGATTGCAATGGCTCAGAAGGTAGCCTCTCAGAGTGGCTGCTGAGTGTGTTGCCATCGACCCCAACAAAGAATACATTCATCTTTTTATTGTCAGGCAGCCAAGGTTATTGATGTAAATCTTTTCTATCATTCTTCTTAATAGTGAGAGCAGCATTTGTGCACCAGGTCCTAGATTGTTGTGATAGATTTGTGTTGCATTACGGACTTGAGCCTTTTTTGGTGAAGAGACAGATTAGCAAGTTTTGAGTATGAAGCCTTGAGATCTGCTTTGGCAAAATGTCCTATGTAGCAATAAAAACCAGTAGTCAGTGCCTGGTGGAAGTTATTCCTTGTTGTTAATGTTCTTCCGAAATGTTTGCACAGTGGAGTCTGGACGTTGTTCATCATCTACTGCATTAGACATAAATGCTTAGTGTCAGACAAGAGTGGGTCCCACCATGGTACATAACCTAGTCAGTTCCAAAGCCATGTTGTGTCAAGATCTGGAATCCTTCCCTCAACTATTGCCTCTTTGCTGAGGTGTGCAGAAGAATGGGATACTCAAGTGAATCTCTCAGCTAAATGCATGCTCTTACAGTATGCTCAAAGAGACCTTCTGCTCTGTTGACATAATCCTTCTCTCTCTCCTCAAAGGTAGAGCATACACAGATGATGATGGTATGAGATGCTCTGGTCTTTCCTGGCACAAAATTCTCACCTTGAGGGCTCTGATGGTACACTCCACTTTGGTTATACCATGACTCTGCACAAGTGCGAGGAGCCAAGGGAAAAGGGGACAGCCCTCCTCCCTCAAGAATCAATTTTCCATGTAGTATGGTCAGCATGGCAACTAGAATGCCATGGACTGTCCTTTAAAAATATTTTAAAGCATTAAAATTTAAAAAATAATTTGAAGTATAGTTGAAAAATACTGAACCAACTTATCTTTTTAGTGAAGGTTGGTGGCCCTCTTCATGAAAAGCCAGGTTTAAAGTATGCTTGGTCCCTCAGTACAGGACATTATGGAATGGACCTGGACTCAATGGTGAGTGTAGGGGGTGGAGGAGGAGGCCAGGGGTGCCGAGCCTGATCTTCAGTGTGTTGCATACTACTGCACTGCAGAGATGTGGAACCCAGAATACGCCGGTGCACACACTGGCGCTAGCTGGTGGATCTCTATGGAGCCACTGCCTGCTATCAGCTCTTCCAACTCAATAAGGCTCTGCTTCCTTTGAAAGCGAGAGGTAAAAATAAGTGAAGAGTGACAAATGTTAACAACATCAGTTAATCTGGACCTAGGAAGGAAAAATGAGAGATCAGCAGTTTGGTTGCAATAGGAAACACAGTGGGCAGCAGTGGTACAGCCAGTAGAGCTACTGCCTCACAGCTTCAAGAACTTGGGTTCAATCCTGACCTTGGGTGCTGTCAAGTGTGGAGCTTATATGTTCTCCTTGTGATGTTGTGGGTTTCCCCCAATGCTTCTGTTTCCTCCCTGATCCCAAAAATGTGTGGTTTGGTAGGTTAATTGCCCACTATAAATTGCATCTCATGTGTAGATGAGTAGTTGAATATGAGGGGTGTTGTTGGGAATGTGGGGAGAATAAAGTATAAAAATGAATGGTTGATGGTCAATGCAGACTCAATGGGCCAAAGGGCTGTTTCCATGCTATATCTTTCTCTGACTCTGTGACATGAACAAAATTAGCTTGTAAAGAGCAAGTTGGGAGATGCGGAACAGGTGACCAATTCAAAAGATGGGATAGAATACAGAAGATTAGGTCAGCAAGGAATATTTGTGAAGGCATGGAAGCAGCAGAGGCAGAAGGATGGATAACCATCACTGGGACAAAAGAATCAATCCAAGAGCTCCCTGCACAGGATCGGAGGTGAGCGTGGATTGGGGTGGTTTAAAAGGCACATTATGGTTTAAGAAGCCAAGTATTATCTTTGCCAACCAACTGATCAGTTTTAGCAATGGATAGTAGGACTGGATAATGTTTAATAAGTCCATTCAATATAATGATTTATAGTTAAACCAGTTTTCCACCAAGCATGTTAAATGCTTAATGGAGAGGAGATGTGGGTTATACCATGGGGAGTGGCTAGTTGAGAGAGTAATGGATTTAATAGGGCAAAGGCATTAAAGATATTGGAATGGTTGTGATTTAGCAGATCAGTTTTTGGAGAAATGCCATGATAAATAGTGGACTAAAGGCAAGATACTGTGAATTTGTAAGTGCAGTGGTAAGGAATTGAAGAGAGTTTGACCTGCAGCAGAAAGAAATAGGATTTTGATGGAAAAGCAAAATATGGGTGGTTGATGGTCGTCATGGACTCAGTGAGACAAAGGGCCTGTTTCCACGTTGTATCTATGACTCTATGAGAAGAGTGTGAAGCTAGAAGATATTGAAAGATTCCTTATGATTGTTAGTTATAATCAGAGTAGAGGGGCAACTTGAAATGACGAGGGAGTACCCATGAATGTGGGTCAGGAAGTTTATAAAGATGGAAGAGTTTAGTGAGAAAAGGAAGGCTAACGAACAGAGAAGAAAGCAAGATGAGTTGACATTAAGGCTGAAATTATCAAGGATGACAGTAAAATAGAGCTCACTGAGCATCTTTGAGTGATAATGGTGGATGGTAAAGAAAAGGATTGCAGATAAGAGTTGTGATGGGTGGAACAAAGTGATTTGATTATGGAGGAGAAGTTAATCAGAGGAGCAGAGAGACAAAGCGAAGTATAATTTAGAGATGGTGGCTACTCCAGCATTGTAGTAGTTTAGTCAGAGTGGAAAGTATCACCAGGTGCAGAATTTCATTAAAAGAATTTCATTCATCATCTCACTTTGGTCATTTCTCTTTCAAGAGCAAAAAATTAATGCAAGTATCCATAGTAGATTCAAGAATAGCAAGGGAAATTTTCACAAGTGAATATGCTTTCCAGAGCAATGTATGGAAAAGGTTAGCAGTAGGTCATCCAATATAGAGTCCAAAGTATTACAGATTGGAGAACTAGAAGCCAAAGAGCTCACCAAGATTAGCACTGGATGTGTAAGGTGAGAATCATGATCAGAAAATAGGAACAGCAGTGTTGTTCCTCACTTGAAGACAGATGAATATTGCTCTTAGAATAGAAAGCAGATTTTTTCATCGGAAGATATAAAAAATCATTTCCAGATTCACTGAATGAAGCAGGCAGTTGTCAGCATTTATAGGTAAGTTTGATGAATGATCAGAGGAATCGGAACGAGGCAGGCACATGGGATTAGAACTAGAGTGCAGGTAGAAGATAAATGCCCACACAGTCTAATTTGGCCTCATTCATTGGTGTAATTTCTGTACCATTCTTTGTAACGACTATTATTTTTAAGAGCAACTTAAAGGGGCAACTTTTTCACCTAGAGGGTGGTCAGTATATGGAATGAGCTGCCAGAGAAAGTGATTGAGGCAGGTACATTAACAGCATTTAAAAGGTACTTGAGGACTCTCTTGGTGGCACTAGATGGAGTAGGTCGCATCTTGGCACTGCTCCACTCACTTTTTAATTTTTTGTACACCACCTCCTAATAAGACTTTTATAATACTTTTATAAGATTGAATTTGATTTTTAATTGCCGGAAATGAACACCAGAGCTAAAGCTGCAGCTGATAGGGAGACCCTCAACTTACTTTGGAAGCTATTTCTAAACTCCTGGATAAAACACTTGATCAGAAATTTTCCACTTTGGAAACGTTGTTAAAGGAGATTGAAGACAGACAAACAATACTTAAACAGGAAAATGTTAAACAACAGCAATTAATTGCTGAACTGGATGAAGCTGGTAAAGAGAGAGATCGTAGACTGAGCTTACTGGAAAAGGATTTAACTGTGACCACCCAAATATTGGAACAGCAAAGACAGAAGATTATTGATTTAGAAAGCCACAGTGGGAGGAACAATTTGAGTATTATTGGCCTTCGCGAAGATGCTGAAACTGGTAATCCTATTGAATTCTTTTCCAAACTTCTGACGGATGTGTTTGGCTTTGAAGTTTTCTCTGTACGTCCCACACTTGATCATGCTTACCGAGTGTTAAGACCAAAACCCTCAGCAGAGCAAAAACCACGGCCAATAATATTGAGATTTCACTATGTGAGTACTAAAGAGCATTTGATTTGAATAGCTCGTCATCAAGGAATGATCCAATATAAAGATTGTAAGTTTTGTCTGGTTGAAGATTACAGCCCAGAAGTTATGAGAGAGAGACTGTGTTATAAACCGATTATGTCGAGACTTTATCAAGGGAACTATCAACCTGCATTATTGTTCCCAGCTCGCCTGAGGATTGTACTCCCTGACAAATCATGCAAATGGTTTAATTCTGTGAATGAAGCCAAAACATTTCTTAGAGATTAACTTTTGACTTCAGATGGTTAATAATTGTGCTATTCTTTGATTTTTATACCTATTTGGTCTACAAGGTAATAATTAACTTACAGATTTGACCGTTTCTTAAGTCTGGAGACCTTTTTCTGCCCTTTGTTAACACTGTCGTGTTTGGTTCTGGAAGATGGATATTTATCATGTTTCTATTTAACAATTCTTTTTTTTCCTTATATTATTCTACTTTAATATTTTAATGGTTTGTTTTGGTAATAATTAAGAACCTGACTGAGTGACTGATTGCTTTTTTTTATTTTTTCAAATAAAAGTAAGATTGTTTTTTTAAATGTCGACTGTCACTATTTTTGACTGTGTAGAATTTTCTTAGCAAGCTTGTTTATAATTTCGAAATGTTGTTTGGGTACTTGTAACTTCATGTTTTGACTTCCGGTGGTGTTTTGCATTCCTTTAACCTTGGAGATTTGCCACCAAAAGAGGTGAGGTTAAGGGATTTAGTGGGCAGCATTCTGGCTGTCTATTGGCCAGTTTTTGGGCCTTTGTGGGTGTGGGGTGGGGCTGTTTTTAGTTTAGTTTTTTTTCTTCTTCTGGACTGATAAACTACAAATATGCCTGAATTGTCGTCAAATCCAGCTCCTCTTTGAACTCTTTTACCTCTTCTTATTAATGAGTCTCCTGTGCAGTGTTAACCCTTTACACACCATATGTTTTTAGTCTATTAAAATGGATAATATGATTAATTTTGTTTCATGGAATATGAAAGGTTTAAATAATCCAATTAAGCGGAAGAAGATCTTTAAAGTTTTTCATAGACTGAACGCTCAGATTATTTTTGCTCAGGAGACTCATATTAGGAGAGAGGATAATCAGCGCTTTTTTAGATTTTGGAGGGGTCAACAGTTTCATTCTAATTCACAAGCAAAGGTGAAAGGAGTCTCTATTTTTATAGACTCCTCGATTTCATTTGTTCATCAAGAAACAATCTCAGACCTGAATGGTAGATTTTTATTAATTACTGGCTTACTTCATAACAAAACAGTTGTTATGGTTAATGTTTATGCACCTAATGTTGATCATCCCGAGTTCTTTAAACATTTATTTGCATCTTTTCCTAATTTAAACGAATATACGTGGATTATGGGTGGAGATTTCAATTGTTGTTTAAACCCTTCGATGGATAGATCTGTGTTGAATCAAGTACTTCTAAACAAATCCACTGTCTTTATTAATTCCTTTTTAGTTGATTCTGGAATTTTAGAAGTTTGGAGATTTTTACACCCATATGATAAAGAGTTTTCATTCTTTTCTCATGTCTATCACAACTACTCTAGAATTGATTACTTTTTTTATCGATTCTCAATTAGCTCCATTTGTTAGTGACTGTAAGTATGATGCAATTGCTGTTTCTCATCATACGCCATTGAACTATCAATTAAATTAGTGGATGTACCCTCTGGTGCCAGACAATGGCGACTCAATTCTTATTTACTTCAGGATTTAGACTTTGTTCATTCTATTGAAGAACAGATTTCCTTTTTCTTCTTAACTAATTCTATGGAAGAAATTTTCCAGTGGGATATTATGGAATACCTTTAAAGCTTATATCCGTGGTCAAATTATTTCATACTCTGCTGGATTGAAAAAATGAACTAATAATGAATTACGCATATTGGCTGATAAGATTAAAGAAATCGATAAAAAATACTCTGATGCTCCTAATTTGGAGCTTTATAAAAAGAGAACTGAACTTCAATTGCAACACAGTTTATTATTAACATTTCCAATTGAAAATCAATTACTCAAAACTAGGAGTCAGTTTTATATACATGGTGATAAATCCGGTAAATTGTTGGCCAACCAACTGAAAGATGCTTCGATTAAACGTCAGATTATTAAAGTCCGTAAACGAGATGGTAATTACACGGTGGACCATGATCAAATTAATAAAGCTTTTCAAGAATTTTATACTTCTTTATATCAATCAGAATTTCCTGAGGATTCTACATCAATGCATGAATTTTTAAGACATTTGAAGATTCCGAAATTATCACTTAATGAACGTTTAATATTAGATGCACCCATTTCTGAGGAAGAGATAAAGAAAGCAATTTCTTCAATGAATTTGGGTAAAACACCTGGTCCTGATGGCTATACAGTTGAATTTTTTAAATCCTTTCTGATCTTCTCTCTCCCTGGTAAGGTAAAATTTTTAAAGATGCCCTATCAGCAGGTAAATTACCACAATCCTTTTATGAAGCAACTATCTCTTTAATTTTGAAAAAGGTTAAAGATCCTACTGAATGTGTATCTTACAGACCTATTTCCTTATTGAATGTGGACTCCAAAATTTTTTTCTAAGATATTGGCTTCTAGACTGGAAAAGGTACTTCCACAAATTATTTCTGATGACCAGACAGGATTTATTAAAAATCACTATTTGCATTTTAATATTAGGAGGTTAATGAATATTGTATATACCCCTTCATCTACAATTCCAGAATGTGTTATCTCACTGGATGCTAAGAAGGCGTTTGATAGAGTCGAATGGGAATATTTATTCAACACGCTTGAGAAATGTAATTTTAGCCCAAATTTTATATCCTCGATTAAATTGATTATACCATTGGCTTCAATACTTACTAATAATCAGAGATCCCCCTTTTTCAGGCTTTTTCGAGGCACTAGACAGGGCTGCCCTTTATTATTTGATATTCCCTTGGAACCCTTGGCAATTGCCTTTCGGGACTCTTCTAACATATTTGGTATCACTCGTGGAAAGGGGATCCATAAGATATCACTATTTGCAGATGACCTGTTACTTTATATCTCTATCCCTGAGAAATCCATCCCTGCAGTATTATCACTGCTTGCTCAGTTTAGTGTTTTCTCTAGTTATAGATTAAATCTTAATAAGAGTGAGCTTTTCTCATTAAATATGCAAGTCCCAATTTATAGGCAATTACCACTTAGATTAGTGACTGATTATTTTATGTATTTGGGTGTTAAAATTACCAAGAAGCACAAGGACTTATTCAAAGTTAACTTTTTGCCCTTAATCCATCATGTTAAACAATTGTTTACTAAATGGTCCCCATTGTCTCTATCATTGATTGGTTGAATTAATGTGGTTAAGATGAATATTTTACCAAAATTTTTGTATTTATTTCAGGTGGTTCCAAGTTTCATCTCGAAATCCTTTTTCGATACTATTGATTCTAAACTTCTTTCATATATATGGCAGAATAAAAACCCAAGGTTAACTAATAAATATTTACAAAAATTAAAAAAGGATGGCGGTATTAAAGGTATGGCTTTGCCTAACTTTAGATTTTACTTTTGGGCAATTAATATTAGATATTTAATTTTTTGGACACAAGATTTAGATGTAATTCAATGACCCTGATGGGTATACCTTGAGTATGAGTCTGTGCAAGGGTTTTCATTAGCTTCTATTTTAGGAGCCTCACTCCCTTTTGCACTTATTAAATTGAGTAAACAAATGATTAACCCAATAACTAAACACAATACGAATATGGTTTCAATTTCATAAATTTCTTGGATTGAATAAATTCATTTTATCAAGTACTATCCAATCTAATCTTTTCTTTCGACCATCCAGAATTGATTTAGCTTTTTCTTTATGGAAAATGAAGGAAATAACATGCTTTCATGATCTATTCATTGATAATTGTCTTTTGTCTTTTGAACAGTTGTTTAATAAATACAATTTGCCTAGATCACATTTTTTTGATATTTACAGATTAGAAATTTTTAAAGTTATTTTACCTACTTTTCCGATACCACATAAAATTGAAATTATGGAAAAAATTTTAGGTTTTAATCCTTATCAGAAGGGCTTGATAGCAATAATTTATGATCTGATTATGAAAATACGTCTAGAGACACTTGATAAAATTAAGAATGAATGGGAAAGAGAACTCCAGATACCTTTACCTATAGAGACATAGAAGAAAATTCTCCAATTATTTAATACATCTTCAATGTGTGCCAGACACTCTTTGATACAGTTTAAGGTGGTTCACAGGACCCATATATCTAAAGACAAGTTAGCCCGTTTTTATCACTATATAAATCCTATATGTGACAGATGTAATTTGGAGGTGGCTTCCCTGACACATATGTTTTGGTCCTGCCCTTTTTTGGAAAAATGTTGGAAAGACATTTTTAATATTATTTCAACTCTATTGAATATTGATTTACAACCTCATCCTATTAATGCAATTTTTGGGTTACCAATGGTGGATTCTGGCCATTTATCTGCTTCTGCTTGTCGTATGATTGCATTTGTTACATTAATGGCCAAGAGATCCATTCTATTTAAATGGAAGGATCCTATACCTCCTACCACATTTCAATGGTTTTCTCAAACTGTAACATGTTTAAACTAGAAAAAATTAGGAGTGGTACTGTTGATCCTTCGCTTAAATTTGAGGAAGTTTGGAGTCCATTTATTCAATATTTCCATACGATATAAGCAGACCTTTTTTGAATCCCTTTCAATAATCTTTGAATATAGGGGATCGGAGCTAATGACATAGTAATGTTTTTTTTAACCGAAGAAATATCAGTCCAGCTTTTTTTTTTGAAGTTTTTGGTTTGCTTTTGTTTATTTTGTTTTAATTTTGGGGTTCTCTTTTCATATAATTAAATTTCTTTTCAAATTCTTTTGTATCATGCTCACTTAGTAAGAGATTGGGAGGTTCAGATTATATATTTTACTCCCTGTGAGTGTATATATTAACTGTTATTATTGTAATCCCGATCTCTTCACACCATGTGTATAATCACTAATGTTATGTGTATTAATTTGAAATTTAATTTGAAATTTAATAAAAAGATTGAAAAAGAAAAAAAGTAAAAGGTACTTGGACAGGTAGATGGATAGGAAAAATTTAGAGGGAGATGGGCCAAATGCAGGCAAATGGGACTAGCTTAGATGGGAAGGGAATCTTGGTTGGCCTGGACCAGTTGGGCCAAAGGGCCTGTTTCTGTTCTGTATGATTCTGTGTCTCGAAGACTCTAAAAGCAGGTGATTTACTGCAACAAACCATGGTCTCATATCAATGCTATTGACCCAACCTCAGATCTCTCTATAAACTCTCTCGGTGACAGATAGTTACACAGATGGTTACACAGTACACAGGAATATAAAGGATAGACATACACAAGGATCATTAATCTTATCTGTTGATTTTGTTGTGGCCAATTGCCACTGTGTTATCAATGCTAACTAATAAAACTTAATCTTGTACTATCTTTCACCTTTCTATATTAAAGTCATAGAGTCAATATTAAAGTCATAGTGCAATAAACTTGCTTCATAGAACACTAGCAACTGGATTCCCTGCAAAAGTTTGTGAAATTAGCTCAAGTACACTGAGTTTGACTCAATTTATAGTCAAAGAGTTGTACAGCACAGAAATCAGTCCTTTGGCCCACCTCATCTATGTCATCTTTTTGCTCATCTATTCGAATGTCTGTCTAAATGTCTCTTAAATGTAATGATTGTATCTGATTCCACCACCTCCTCTGGCAGTGAGTTCCAGATTTCAATCACTCTCTGTGTAAAAAACTTTTCCACCAGATTCCCTTTAAAACCTATCCCTCTTACCTTAAACCTATGCCTTATTGTTTTTGATACCCCTGCATTATGAAAAATGATTCAGACGATCTACCCTAAATATGCTTTCATAATCTTATATACCACCATCAAGTCACCCCTCAGCCTGCCTCAGGGAAATCCAATCTTGTTCCATAACTAAAGCCCTCCACTCTAGGCAAAATTCTGGTCAACCTCCTTTGCACTTTCTCCAGCGCAACCACATCCTTTCTATAGAATAGTAACCAGAACTGCATACAATAATCCAACTGTGGTCTAACCAGTGTTTTGTAAAGTTACAACATACCTTCCCAACTTTTATATTCTATGCCATGACTTATGAAGGCAAGCATGCCATATGACTTCTTCACCACCTCATAGACCTGTGATGTCATTTTTTGGGAACTATGAACTTGAACCCCAAGGTCCTTCTGTTCATTAGTGCCCTACCATTTACTGTTTGTGTCCGAGCCAAAATGTATCACCTCATACTTGTTGGAATTAAATTCCATTTGCCAATGCTCAGCCCAATTTACCATCCTTAGATATCCTTCCTTGCTATCCACAACACCACCAATTTATGTGTCATATGGAAACTTATTAATTATTCCTCTTACATTCGCATCCAAGTCATCAGTAAATATCACAAACAACAACGATTCCAGCACTGATCCCTGTAGTACACCATTATTCACAGACTTCAAATCAAAAAGCATCCTTCCACCACCACTCTCTGGCTCCTATCACCAAGTCAAGTTTGGATCCAATTAACCAGCTCACCTCGGAACCCTAACATTGTGGACCAGCTTACCTGTGCAGAATCTTGTCAAATGCCTTACTGAAGTCCATATAGCCAACGCCTACCATCCTGCTTTCATCAATATTCTTTATTACCTCCTCAAAAAATTCAATCAGATTAGTGAAACAGGATTTCCCTTGCACATCCTTGATCAGCCCTTGCTGTTCTAACCGTACATAAATCCAGTCCTTTAGAATTTTATCCAATGATTTCTCTTTCATTAACATAAGGCTCACTGGCCTGTAATTACCTAGTTTTCCTCCTGTCTTCTGGTATCTCACGAGCCACTACTGAAGATACAAAAACCGCATTCAGAGTTCTGGCTGTCTCTCCCCTTGCTTCCCATAGCATCCTGGGATAGATCTCATCTGGCATGGACATTTATCCACCCTTATGCATTCCATGACATCCAACACCTCCTCCTTCTTGACACTGACATCTCCAGACTTTCAGCTACCCCTCTCTGAATTCACAATCTTCTACATCCTTCTCCTTGGTGAATACAGATGAGAAATATTCATATAGGACCTCGCCCACATCCTCTGGGTCCACATATAGATTACTCCTTTAGGCCCAAAGGGCCCACTCTTTTCCTGGCTACTTTATGCTCTATATTTAAAGAATGTCTTGGGATTCTCCTTAATCTTACTTGAAATTTTATGCTCTCTTTTTGCCCTCTTGATTTTCTCTCCTTCTCAAGAAAGACACTCAATTCCACTTGCTTATACCTGTCGTATGCTTCCATTTTGTTCCTGATCAAAACTTCAATATTCTTTGTCATTTGAGGTTCCCTAATCATATCTTCTTTGCCTTTCATCTTTACTGGAACATGCTAGCCATGAACTCTTACTAACTCTCTTTTAAAAGGAGGCTCACTTGTCAGCTGTCATTTTACCCGCAAGCAACTACTCCCAATCTACTTATGCCAGCTTCTCTCTTACGCTATTGAAACCAGCCTTCCCCCAGTTCAGGACCTTACCTTGAGGGCCAGCCTTATTCCTCTCCATAACTACGTTTGCAGTTCCTAAAGTGTTTCCACAGCAACATTTCCACCACCTGTCCAGTTTCATTTCCTAAGATAAGGTCGAGTACTGTCCTGTCTCCAGTAGGATTCTTTGCACATTGTCTCAAAAAACTCTCTTGGAAGTACTTAACAAATTCTGTTCCATCGAGGCTCCTTGCACTAAGGCAATCCCAGTCAATATTGTGAAAGTTAAAACTTCCCAATGCTGTAACCCCATTGCTCTTACACCTTTCTGAGATTTGCTTACATATATGTTCTTCTTATTCCCGCTGTTGGGAGGACTGCAGTATAACCCTGAAAATGTGATCACCCCTTTCTTCTTCCTTAGTTCTACTCATGTAGCTTCGTTGGATGATCTTCCAGGATATCATCCCTATGTACTGCTGTGACGTTCTCCTAACCCTTCTTTTGCATCCCCCTTGGTCATTTCTGAAAATTCTATACCCCAGTCCTGCCCTTCCCTAAACCATGTTTCCATGATTGTAATAATATAATTCCAAATGCTGATCCATACTCTAAGCTCATCTGATTTACCCACAAGGCTCCTTGCATTAAAGTCAATGCAGTTGAGACCACCAGCCCTCCCATGCTCTGTCTGCTGAGCCCACTGGACGCTTGATTTATCCTCCATATTTGAGCCCCCCACCTACTACACTGTTACTATGCTTCCCACCCCTGCCAGATTAGTTTAAAACCCTCCTGAGTAGCAGAAGCAAATCTCCCTGCATGGATATTGGTCCCCTTCCAGTTTACCAAGTCCAACTGCAGGTCCTACTGCTCTATGTGGTCTGATAGGAACTGCAGCTGGACACAGGAGGCTGGGGGGTGATCTTACAGAGTTTTATAAAATGATGAGGGACATAGTGAGGATGGATTGACATAATCTTTTTCTCAGGGTAGGGGAGTCTAAAACTAGGGGGCATACATTTAAGATGAGACAGGAATGATTTAAAGGGGCATATTTTTCACATAGAAGGTGGTGGGTATATGGAACAAGTTGCCAGAGGAAGTAGTAGAAACAGGTATAATTATGATGTTTAAAAGACATTTGGATAGGTACATGGATAGGAACAGTTTAGAGGGATATGGGGCCAAATGCAGGCACATGGAACTAGCTCAGGTAAGCATTAAGGTCGGATTGGATGAAACGGCCACACCACTTTGCACTCTATCCACCACCACCTCATCCCAGCTCACACCACCAATTACATCCTGCTTCTTATATCCCTATGTAGAATTGATGTCTCCAATGCAGTATAATGAAAAGGGTCACTGAAGAAAATAACAGAAAGCCCCTGGAGCAAGGTTACCCATGTGTTTCACAAGTCTAAAGCCTCATTGGTATCATTGAAACCATACTATGCGTCAGTGACAGGGACCAAATCATCTCTGAAGTTCAATACCTAATCTGCCAGGTACATTCACTATCAATGTTTTATTGTGATCATGATATTCTCTTTGATTTGATTACTAGTAGACACCCAATTACCATCAGTGCAGCTACACCACCATAAGTGTGTTTTAGCTTAATAGAGCAACTGCTTCCTGATTTGACTTTGTGGAGTCTCAGATGTGTCATCCCCCGAAGGGGAGGAGATAGAGCAGGAGGAGAGACTTCAAGCAGAAAAGGAGGAAGGGCATGATGATGATGAAGAGCACAATGCATCACTGTGCCTAACACCTTACAGCATCACCTTGGAGATTTTCAAGATGAGGAATAAGCAGAAAGGCTCATGGGATGCATGTCACTGAGACTTGCACTGGGCACTCATGGGCAGCAGCCTGGTGCCAAGTGCAGGGAGTCTCACAGGAGGGAGGGTGTGTAGGTCAGTGTTGCTCAGTGGGAGCCAGATGCTTCCATGACAAGGACGATGCTCATGCACAACAACAAGATGGTTAGTAAGCTGTCAGGCCTGCCAACCAAATGCAATAACTGACAAGCAGAATAGAGGACTCAAGTTCTCATGGGAGGTTCAGCAAGGCCTGGAGGCCACTTGTATTTTTTTGCTGAGACTGTGAGAATCCTGGCACACACTGCCCACAGGCTCAATTGACAACCACTGTGGAGGAAGAGTCAGAGGTCACATGAAGTCTGGCTGTTTCCATGAAGTCTCATGCAGTAGCACAGGAGAGCTTGAAGCTCTTAAGAAACCAGGGAGCAGCTTAACTGAGTAGAGGGATGCCACTGGCAAACAGCTTGCTGCTCTCGGTGGACACAGAGCTATTACCCACAAGCAGCTCACAGTTCCTGAGAAGCATAGGGATGATAAAAGTGAGTAGCCAGCTGATCTGCAAGAGCCGGGAGATGCCACACATGACAAATCAATATACTTCAGGAACAGAAACCTATCCACCAGCCCCACTCACACATCTCTTCAATATGTGTAGAGTATTGCTCATATAGTTTTGGTAGTTCACTGTGTGGAGAACAGTGAATACAGCAGAGACCAGAAACCACATCTGGAGGTTAAGCAGCAATAGAGCAGTCTGGGTGCCAGGAAATCATTGCACCATTGTTTACGCATCATCAGGCTACTCTTGTCCCCCACTGTGAGGGGATCAAATCACCTCTCACCACAAACTCTCAGACAGCACCCTCACCAGTGCCTCACAGCCAGCCATCCCAGACTGCTCTCTCAACTGGCCTGGGCACCAGTCTGAAGGTAGCCCAAATGTGACAAGAACTTTTTGTGGGTCTGTGCTGATTCAAAGGGAAAAGGATTAGCTTTCTAGCAGCCAGAATGCTGCCACACAGGGACACGGTATACAAAGCTAATACTTCAAGATCCATGTACGAGGCTGTGAAGCGGGAAAGGCACCAGGTTACGATGTAACTGAATAATAATAGAGTTGTCCAGCTCAGAAACAGGCCCTTCAGCCCACCATGTCATTGCCAATCATTTTGCCCATTTACACTAATCCCATTTGCCTGCATTAGCACAATATCCTTCTATGGCTTGCCTATTTATTTGTCTAAATATTTCTTATAGATAGTAGTTGTATCTGACTCCGCTGTCTTCTCTGGCAGTGTGTTCCGGTTATCAACCACTCTTTGTGTAAAAAAGCTTACCTCTCAGATCCCCTTAACTTAAACCTATGCCCTCTTGTTTTTGATAACCCTACAATGGGAAAAAGATTTTGTCTATCTACTCTGTCTATGCCATTATGATTTTCAATTTTTATATTATTTCCTTTTTTCCCCATGTATAAATAATTCTGAACAAACTAGCACTGTTCAAATAATTCCTCCTTTTAGTCAAATCACACCCTTCATCATGCAGAGATATGTAGCACTTGTGTGGTAGCTGCTGGTATTGCTGCAGATCCTCAGTTAGAAAGGTTGTTGATAGACACGTGCTAGCCATGGAATGAGATGACTGAAGCTGAATACTGAAAAAAAATCGTTTATTTATGTAAAGTCTGTGAACTTTGGGAGATATTTGAAGAACCTGCATTGAGTTGTGAAGCTGCCCAGCCAATTATCCTGTTCTAAGCAGACTGTTGCTCTAAATTGACAAAATACAACAAACTTTGGGTTGTTCTGTGAATGTGAAGGTTGCAGGTTACACACAGAAGCTCTATTTCACGTCAGCAAGGAAGAAAGGGTGCAGAGCATGACCTGTGATCACATCGAGTGTTCAACTGTCACAAGGAAAACTTCAGCAAGGCTAAGATTAATTATGCCCAGACCAGTTTCCCAATGGGTGCAATTTCACATGGAAATGATTACAGTACAATCCATCCTGGGTAAAATCACTTTTAAGGGCAATTTGCGGATGCTTGTGTTTCCAATTTCTTGGGTTACTTGCTTCAATGGACTTTAGTTGCAACTAAATGCAAGGAAACACCCAAATCTCTAATTTTACAATCTGTCCTCCCTCAGTCTGATGCAGATGTAGCTTGCTGGATCACAAGGTTGTGGGTTAACTGACTTCAGTGCATATTCTAAATTGAAATTTTGGTAGCATATCAAAGGAGTGCTACAAGTCAGGGGTACTAACCTTTTGATTGGAGGTTAAATCTAGACCTTCTCAGCTGGATGTAAGGTTTCCCATGGCACAATTCAGTAAAAAGCAGGTGAATTTTTCTCATATTTGGCCATTATTTATTTATCTTTCAAATAACATCAAAAAGAATGTGTCTCAGCAGGACTTAGCTGTGTGTAGACTGGATATCAAATTTTTCTACAAAAGTACATTTCAGAATTACTTCATTGGTGGTAAAAGGAACTTTAAAAATGAAATATTGTGTATATCCTGATATTTGAAAACTTTGCCAGAGTAAGCAGTTTGCACAGATAAACTTTGTTACTTCCCAAACAGAACTGAAACCATTCCCTGCACCACATTATTTTCTATATATCATTTATTTTCTAAAGCAATCCTTCCACTTTCTTTGAAGTGTCCATAACCCTGTGTCTGCTGCATTCAGCTGAGTGACTGCTCAGAATGTCTGACAATTAAGCCTTGTCCTTCCAGATGTGAGTTACTCACTGAGCAGAGCTGTTATGGAGGCCAAGATTTTACAATGTCTTGCAAGGGGTTTGAATAAGCTATTCTGCAGCAGTACGCTTGCCTGGATCTTAGTTCATTGGGGACTAGATGCTTAATCTTTTTCTGGTGCTCTCAGAGGATATTACAGATCCTGTTGGCCCACTTAAAGAGAAGTACAGTTGTTCTGCCAAGTGGCCTGCCCAATATTTATCCTTTAACCAACATCACTGGAAACAAATGGTCTGGTCACTGTGGCATCTCTCCTCTCATAAATCTATTGTTGTGTTTTGACCATTACAAAAGTGACATAGTTCAAATTTTTTAAGGTCACAAAATGTGCAAGCAGTATTTGTTGTTATTCCTAATTGTCCTTGAGAAACCGCCACATTCTTCTGATGAAGGTACACCCACAATGCTATTGGCTAGGTTGATCTGTGATTTTGACCCAGTGATGATGAAAGACAAATTTAGATGGAGGGGAACCTGCAGATGACAGTGTTCTCATTTGCCTGCTGTCCTTGAAGGATGAGCAGATGCACAGTAAAGGCTAAAGATCTAGGAGGTGCAGTTGGACTAATCAAGTAATCTGGAGTAACTGTAGTGCATTTTGTAGCTGGTACACACTGCATAGACCTGGTGGTGGAGAGAATAAGTGTTTAGTGTGCCAATCAAAAGGACTGCTTTTTCTGAAATGCCGTGGGCATTTGTGGAGCTACACAATTCCAGGCATTTGACAGTAGTCCATCACACTCCTGACTTGTGCTGGAAAGGTTTTGGATTGTCAAGTGGTGAGTCACTCAATGTAAGATGCCCAAACTTTGACTGCTCTTAGAGCCTCAGTATTTATGTGGCTGGTCCAGTTAAATTTGTGGTCAGTGGTGACTCCCAGGAGGTTGATGATAATACCGTTAAAAATAAAAGTTCAATGATTAGAGAAAGTAAAAAAAAAAGACTGCCAGAAACCTAAATTACAAACAGAAAATGCTGGAAATACTTAATCGGTTAGGCTGCATCTGTGGGAAGAGAAGGAAAATTAATGTTTCAGGTTGAAGATCCTTCATCAGAACCTTCGCATGACGATGGGTCTTTGACCTGAAACATTAATTCCTTTTCTCTTTCCACAGATGTGGCCTTACCTGCTGAGTACTTCCAGCATTTTCTAATTTTGGTTGGGTGGATAGACTCTTTTTTTGTAGGTGGTTGATTTTTTGGCATGAATGTCACTTGCCATTTACCGGCCAGGCTATAGTATTGCCTGTAGGCAAAGCCTATTTCATTTGCTGTGCACGTTGCACAGTTGGAGTTGCAAGTAGAATTGAAGTTGCAAATAGAAATGAACATTGTGCAATCATTAATGAACATCCCAATTTCTGACCTTCTGATAGAAGGAACGTCATTGATGAAGTAGTTGAACACAGTGGGGCCGAGGAAACTGCCATGAAGAACTCCTGTAACAATGTCCTGGGGCTGGGCTGATTGACCTTCAACATCCACAACTGTTTTCCTTTATGTGAAATATGAGTGCAACTATTGGTGTATTTTCCTCTTGATATCCATTGGCTTCACTTTTACCAGGCCACACTTGGTCAAATGCTGCCTTGATGTCAAGGGCAATTACTCCCACCTGACCTCTGGAATTCAGCTCTTTCGTTCATGTTTGGATCATGACAGTCAGGAGGTATGGAGATGAGTGGCCCTGATGAAATCAAAATTGAGCACTGATGAGTAAGTTATTAATGAGTAAGTGTTACACGACAGCATGATCATCCACACCCTCCATTACTTTGCTGATGATTGACAACAGACTGATTGGGAAATACTAAAGAATTATAGGATTGGTCTTCCATTTTGTGAACATGACAAACTTGGACAATATTTCACATTGTTGTGTAGATTCCAGTGTAACTGAACTGGAACAGCTTGGCTAGAGGCAATGTCAGTTCTGGGGTTCAAGTGTTCATTACAACTGGGATGTTGACTAGGTCCACATCCTCTGCTGTATCCAGAACTCTAAGCTGGTTCTGATATTATTTGTACATAAGGACTTAAGAAACAGAAGCAGAGGTAGGACATTCAACCTCTCATGACTGATCTTTACCATAGAACCATAGAACAGTACAGCTGGCCCTTCGGCCCAGCATGTTGTGCCGACCTTTAAACCTCGCCTAAGACTATCTAACCCCTTCCTCCCACATATTCCCCAATTTTAAAGTCCTCCATATGCTTATCTAACAATCTCCTGAATTTGACCAATGTACCTGCCTCCACCACTACCCCAGGCAGCACATTCCATGCCCCAACCACTCTCTGGGTAAAAAATCTCCCTTTTATATCTCCCTTGAACTTCCCACCCACTACGTTAAAACCATGCCCTCTTGTACTGAGCATTGGTGCCCTGGGAAAGCGGTGCTGGCTGTCCACTCTATCTATTCCTCTTAATATTTTGTATACCTCTATCATGTCTCCCTTCATCCTCCTCCTCTCCAAAGAGTAATGCCCTAGCTCCCTTAGTCTCTCTTCATAATCCATAGTCTCCAAACCAGGCAGCATCCTGGTAAATCTCTGCACCCTTTCCAATGCTTCCACATCCTTCCTATAATGAGGCAACCAGAACTGGACACAGTACTCTAAGTGTGGCCTAACCAGAGTTTTGTAGAGCTGCATTATTACCTCGCGGCTCTTAAACTCGATCCCACGACTTATGAAAGCTAACATCCCATAAGCTTTCTTAACTACCCTATCCACCTGTGAGGCAACTTCCAGTGATCTGTGGATATGAACCACCACATCTCTCTGCTCCTCCACACTACCCAGAATCCTGTCATTAACCTTGTACTCCATCTTGGAGTTTGTCCTTCCAAAGTGTACCACCTCACACTTCTTCGGATTGAACTCCACCTGCCACTTGTCAGCCCAGCTCTGCATCCTATCAATATCCCTCTGCAATCTTCGACAGTACGCCACACTATTCACAACACCATCGACCTTTGTGTCATCTACAAACTTGCTAACCCACCCTTCTACCCCCTCATCCAAGTCATTAATAAATATCACGAAAAGTAGAGGTCCCAGAACCGATACTTGTGGGACACTGCTAGTCACAGCCCTCCAATCTGAATGCACTCCCTCCACCACAACCCTCTGCTTTCTACAGGCAAGCCAATTTTGAAACCACACAGCCAAGCCTCCCTGGATCCCATGCCCTCTGACCTTCTGAAGAAGCTTACCATGTGGAAACTTGTCAAACACCATAATAAAATCCATGTAGACCACATCTACTGCACTACCCTCATCAATCTGCCTGGTCACCTCCTCAAAGAATCCTATCAGGTTTGTGAGACATGATCTGCCCTTCACAAAGCCATGCTGGCTGTCCCTAATCAGTCCATGATTCTTTAAATGCTCATAGATCCTATCTCTAAGAATCCTTTCCAACAGCTTGCCCACCACAGATGTAAGGCTCACTGGTCTGTAATTCCCTGGACTATCCCTACTACCTTTTTTGAATAAAGGGACAACATTTGCCAGCCTCCAATCCTCCAGTACCATTCCCGTGGACAACGAGGACTCAAAGATCCTAGCCAACAGTTCAGCAATCTTCTCCCTCGCCTCGCACAGCAGCCTGGTGAATATTCCGTCAGGCTCCGGCGACTTATCTGTCCTAATATTTTCTAATAGCTCCAACATTCTCTCTTGATATCTACATACATTACCCTTACCAACACTGTCCTCAGCGTCATCAAGACCCCTATCCTTGGTGAATACTGAAGAGAAGTATTCATTGAGAACCTCACCCACTTCCACAGCTTCCTGGCACATCTTTCCACCTTCGTCTCTAATTGGTCCTACCTTTACTCTCATCATCCTTCTGCTCTTCACGTAAGTGAAATAGCCCTTGGGACTTACCTTAACCCTACGTGCCAAGGCCTTGCCATGTCCCCTTCTTGCTCTCCTCAGCCCTTTCTTAAGTTCCTTCATTGCTACCCTATATTCCTCATGAGTCCTATCTGATCCTTGCTGCCTACACCTTATGTGTGCTGCCTTCTTCCTCCTAACTAGTTGTTCCACCTCTCTTGTCACCCATGGTTCCTTCACCCTGCCATTCTTTCTCTGCCTCACCGGGACAAATTTATCCCTAGCTTCCTGCAAGAGATCCCTGAACAATGACCACATCCCCATAGTATATTTCCCTTCAAAAATGTCATCCCAATTTACTCTCGCAAGTTCTAGCCTTACAGCTTCATAAATTGCCCTTCCCCAATTAAATATCTTCCTGTCCTCTCTGCTCCTATCCTTGTCTATGACAATGCTAAAGATTAAGGAGTGGTGCTCACTGTCCCCCAAATGCTCACCCACTGAGCGATCTGTCATCTGACCCGGTTCATTACCTAATACTAGATCTAATATGGCATTCCTTCTAGTAGGCCTGTCAACATACTGTGACAGGAATCTGTCCTGGACACACTTAACAAATTCTGCCCCATCTAAACCTTTGGTTCTAAGCAGGTGACAATCAATATTTGGGAAGTTGAAGTCTCCCATGATAACAACCCTGTTATTCTTGCACCTTTCCAAAATCTGCCTCCCAATCTGCTCCTCAGTATCTCTGCTGTTACGTTAGGGCCTACAGGATACTCCCAGTAGAGTAACTGCTCCTTTCTTCTTTCTAACTTCCACCCATACTGACTCTGGAGAAGATCCTTCTACATTATCCACCTTTTCTGCAGCTGTAATAGTATCCCTGACCAGTAACGCCACCCCTCCTCCTCTTTGCACCCCCTCCCTATTCCTTTTAAAACACTGAAATCCAGGAATATTCAATATCCATTCCTGCCCTGGTATCAGCCATGTCTCTGCAAGAGCCACAATATCGTAGTCCCATGTACTTATCCAAGCTCTCAGTTCATCTCCCTTATTCCTGATACTTCTTGCATTTAAGTGAATGCACTTTAGCCTATCCACTTCTCTACTTTTATACCCTATAGTCCGCTTCTCCTTCCTCAAAGCCCCTCTACATGTTAGATCTGACTTTTCCCCATGCACTTCTTCCTCTGACCTACCCCTCTGGTTCCCATCCCCCTTGCAAACTAGTTTAAACCCTCCCGAACCACCCTAGCAAACCTGCCTGCAAGGATATTGGTCCCCCTCGGGTTCAGGTGTAATCCGTCCACTCTGTACAGGTCCCACCTTCCCCAGAAGAGATCCCAGTGATCTAAAAATCTAAAACCTTCCCTCCTGCACCAGCTTCTCAGCCACATATTCAATTGCCATCTCCTCCTATTCCTACCTTCACTATCACATGGCACTGGCAGCAATCCTGAGATTGCTACCCTTGAGGTCCTGTTATTCAGCCTTCTGCCTAGTTCCCTAAACTCACTTTTCAAGGCCTCGTCCCTCTTTCTACATATGTCATTGGTACCAACATGGACCACGACTTCTGGCTGTTCTCCCTCCCGCTCAAGAATGCTGTGGACTGAATCAGAGACATCCCGGACCCTGGAACCTGGGAAGCAACATACCATCCGGGATTCATGCTCACTGCCACAGAACCTCCTATCTGCTCCCCTGACTATCGAGTCCCCTATCACTATTGCCTCCTCTTCTCCTCCCTTCCCTTGTGAGCAGCAGGACCAGTCCCAGTGCCAGAGACCTGGCTACTGCTGCTTGATCCCTGTAGGTCATCCCCCTCAACAGCATCCAAAGTGGAAAGCTACTGAGGGGAACAGCCTCTGGGGTCCTCTGCACTACTTGCCTGTTCGTTTTCTTTTTCTCTCCCCTGACAGTCACCCTTCTTTCTGCCTCCTGGACCCTAGAAGTACCTGCTCTAAGGGGGGGGGGGGGGTGACTGTCTCCCAATGCACAGCATCTACATAACTCTCTCCCTCCCTGATGCTTTGCAGTGTTTGAAGTTGTGACTCCAGCTCAACAATTCTGAGCTGAAGTTCCTCCAGCCTCCCGCACTTACTGCAGAAGTGGTCACCATGCACCCCAGCAGGGTCCACTAGCTCCCACATCAAGCAGCTGCAGCACAACACCATGTCCTCCATCTGAGCTATTCTTTCCCTACCTAGTTTTATTCTACTTAAAATTTATAACAATAACAGTTAAACCTCACCTTTACTTACCAGCTACTCACTAGCCTCGCCCCTTTACGCCTAAGCCCGTTGAGCCAAAGCCCAATCACTCTGCTCCCTCTCACTCTGCTGCCCGCTCTGACGCTGTCCACTGGTTATGGTGGCCTCCTTTTTAAACTGTTTGTGCACTAACTGCTTGCGTCACGTGCCTGCACAGTCTGTCCCCACTATCCCAGAACCGTTAGGAAAAAAAATTTATCTGTTTGTAAGTCCTTGGCTGATACCGCTCGCTCGCCTCTCGCTCCCAATCGAAAACCTTAAAGTCATTTTCCCGTATCAAACCCATATCCCTTGATTCCTATCACTTTCAATAATCTATCAGTTTCTTTCTGTAATATATTCAGCAACAATTAAATTTCCACAGCACTCTTCAGTTGAAAATTCCAAAATTCATGACCCTCAGGATGGAGAAATGACTTCTCAAATCAGTCCTGAATGGCTGACCCCATATTTTGGGACAGTGATCCTTGGTTCTCAACACCACATCCGGGGGAAACCTCTTTCCTGTATCTCCCTATCATGCCCAGTAAGAATTTTAGTCAATGAAACTGGCTGAAAACTGGCATCAGTGATGTTAGGGATCTCAGAAGGAAGTCAAGTGGATCAGCCACTTGACACTTCTGGTTCGACGTGATTAGGAATGTCTCAGCCTTGTCTTTAGCATTCACAGGCCCTGCCTTCAATGAGGATGTGAATGCTCCTCCCATTAATTATTTAATTTTCCACCACCATTAACAACTATATGTGGCAGGACTGCAGATTTAATTTGTTGATTGTGGTGTCATCTAGCTCTGTCTACCGCATATTCTTTTTGCAGTTTAGCATGAATGTAATCCTGTGCTACAGTTTTGCCAGGCTGGCACCTCAGAATCAGAATCAGGTTTATTAGCACTGACTTATTTGATGTGAAATGTGTTGTTTTGCAGCAGCAGTACAGTGCGAAGACATATAAATTACTATAAATTACAAAGTAAATAAATTATAAAATACAAAAAAGAAGGAATAATGATGTAGTGTTCACGGACTGTTCAGAAATCTGATGGCGAAGGGGAAGAAACTGTCCTAAATCATTTCTAGGGCTGTTCGGTACTGCTCCCAGCAATCCTTCTGGATTCCTTACTGAACCAGGACTGATGATATGGCTTGACTGCAATGATAAAGTGAGAGACCTACCAGGCCATGAAGTTACACATTGTGGAGGTGTACATTTCTGCTGATGGTCCATGGCACCTCATGCATGCCCAGTTTTGAGTTGCCAGATCTGTTCTGAGACTACCCATTTAACACAATTGCAACTATTTTTGTTTTTCTTCTTCTATTCTGAAAAGAACACAATGATCTATTGTTCAGCTCAGAAGAACATTATAAGCTGGGAAGAATTCGAACTGTTAGCAGTTCTTTCAGAACAGGCAATGATAGCAGATCATGTTCAAGCAGCAGTGCTGAACTACTAAGTGGATGGCCCATTCCAGGACATCACTGGGCTTTCAATGGACCGATTTGGAATCAGAGGTCAAAAGGCAAATTCTTCTGCCCTCCACTGCTGAAAGCAATGGCACACATTTGAATGATGTATGCATTTCTGTCCATTCATCTGACCTTTCTCCATGTGAGCTTGGATTGTCAATGGTAAGAAAGTGATACTTGACCAGTGTGGAAATGAAACATGGTTTTACACAGCTAACATTTGTAAACTGCCTTGAGAAGGAAATAGCATTTGAAGCAAAAATATTAATTTTAAGAGAACCTACTATTAACATCAAGTCCAATACTACTTCCAATATCTTATCAGCAAGGAAATACTCAGTGTATATTTGCAGTATTGGACAGCCATCACTGGGAATGCTTGCACCACAGGACCACCCAATCACCACCCAATTAATTTCAAAGGAAACAGGTATAAAGGCCAATTCTAGCAAGCTAAGAGAAAGGAATTGTTAAAAACAGGAAAGGGCCAACTGATCCAACAAATCTGACACTCTTTCATCGATCAACCCCATCCATTTATATCATGATTCCAATCTCCTATTAATAGATCCAACATCTAAAAATGATGTGAAGAATCACAGAATCATAGAATAGTTACAACACAGAAGGAAGCCGTTCAGTCCATCAAGTCTGCTTCAGCTCTTTACCACAGCAACTCTCTAGTTCCACACTCCATTTCTCCAATGCCTTGCACATTTTCTCCACTGTATTTATCCAATTCCCTCTTGGAGGCCATGAAGAAACCTGTCTCCCCTAAAACCGCAGGCAGTGCATTCCAGATACCAACCACATGCTGTGTAAAGAAAAATGTTTTTCTGTGTGTCACTCTTAGTTCTCTACCCCTTTATTCTATATCCTCAATCCTTCCAGTAAAGGGAACAGCCTTCCACTCTCCACTCTATCCATATATATCATTATTTTATATATTCTATCAAATCTTCTCTCAGCCTTCTCTTCTACAAAGAAAACACTCTTTGCCTCTCTAATCTATCCTTGTAACTGTAGTCCCTATTTACTATTTTCGTAAATCTTTTCTGGGCTAATAACTCCATATACTTTCTATCATGTGGAGATAAGAATTGAATACAATACTGTACTCCAATATAAAAGGCTGGATCAAATTAATCGGATGTGGACTTTTAGTTAAGGGGAAAGGACAGGCAGAAATGTTACTAGTGGTTTGTTGTATTTGCCAATATATGTTTATCTAATCAGTCAGATTAAAACTGGATTTAATCAGTCATAATTTTGGTGTTTTGAAAATATTTTAAAGGATAAAGCAACCAGTCTGTTCACAGATAACAACAATGAAGAAAGCAGGGCACAACAGATAAATACTGAGACTCAATTTAAAATTTTGGACAAATGACATGGTTCAATAAATCCACCAGCTCCCGAAACAAAAGACAAAATGGTAATGCTGTGCAGCCGCCCCTGCTGTCTGGAGAGACATGTGGGATGATAACACAGGCTCAAGAAATCACTCTGTAAACCCAATAATATTCATGAAATAATTACACCCATTCCTCAGTGAGAAATAAATAAAAGTATGTTAATTATCATTTCCCAGAAAGCGACCCATAAAAAGGATATTTGAAGTTCATAAAGAATAAGCATTTTGAACAATGTTGTTGAAACCCCACCGTGAATGTGCTGTTACACTTGCTTTTGGAGACAGTCCAAGTACAAAGGAAGCAATTAAATGTATGACTATACTAAAGTTTTAGCAAAACAAAATCACCCAGAAAAATTTGTTAGTTTCAGTTTTAATCTTCTTTGCAAAACTCCCTCGTTAAAATGGAAACATGACTGAGTTTAACCCATAATTCTTCTTTCACTTGAACTTACTTGGTACCAAGTTTTCTGACTTTGAAACAGTATAGTAAAGTGAAAATATATCCTGTAACTTCAGCACATGACTCTAAAGAAATCCCCTGGATTTTTACTATTTTCCTTTGACCATTGCCTCACATAAGGAACTATTTTAATCACACATAACCCGCTCTAAGTTGCAGGTGGGTGCCTTGATTTGGTAAATCACACATGGCCCCACAGTGCTTTTTTACATCAGCAGTTTACTCATTCTTCTGATCTCTGTTTTTGCTTTACTACTCAATTGCATTGTTTCCATAATTTCTTCTGTATTTCTCTTACCTTACAACTTGCACTTCTTCTGTTGGCACGTACCTGTTTCTTTATCACCTGTAGACATTCATTTTTCCTCCATCCACACCTTTCTTTCACATATAGTTTTTTTCCCATATTCCTTCCTATCCATAACTATTGAATTTCCCTTCCAGTCTGCCTTGGTCTCAGTCCCATCTTCCCTTCTTGCTTTGTCTTTCCATCTACTTTACTTTCTATTTGACTGGCTTATTTTCAGCTGCCATTCTGGATTAGAGATTGGTGAAGGTGAGCTTTATTGGTACAGAGAAAATGATGGATTCTACAATATAGAATGTGATATTAAGATACCTAGAAAATTATAAAATGACTGAGCAGAATCAACATGGATTTATGAGAGGGAGATCATAATTCGAAGATGCATTGGGTAGAGTGGATGAGGGGCAACCAGATGATGTGGTGTATTTGATTTTTCAAAAGGCTTTGAATAAAGTTCCACACAGGTTGATAACCAAAGTTAGAGCACATGGAATTGAGGGTAATATACTAGTATTGTTTGAGAGCTGGTCAACAGCAAAAAAGGAGTAAATATAAATGAGTCCCTTTCTTGTTGGCAGGCTATGACTAGTGGGACACTGCAGAGATCAGTACTTGGGCCCTAATTATTTACAGTCTGCGTAAATGATTTACCTGAGTAGTTCAAATGTAATACAAATTTGATGATGACAGGAAACTGAGTAAAAAATTAGTATTTTCAAAGGCTTCAAAGGGCTATAAATGAGCTAAGTGATTGGGCCGGCAACATGACATGTGGAGTACAACGTGGAAACATTTGAGATTGTGCACTTTGGTTAGACAAACAGAAATACTAATCATTTTCTAAATAGTGAGAGATTGGGAAATGTTGTTCAGAGGGACCTGGGTGTGCTTGTACATGAGTCACTGAAAACTAACATGCAGATGCAACTGGCAATTAGGAAAACAAATGATATGATGGTTTTTATTGTAGGAAAATCGAATAAAGAGCAAAAAAAGTCTTATTACAATTTTATGAGGCCTTGGTGCAATCACATTTGGAGTACTGGAAATATATCTGCTATAGATGAAGCACAGTGAAGATTTACCAGATTGGATGGCAGGTCTGCATTATAAGGAAAGCCTAGGCATCTGTATCTGGAGTTTAGAAGCATGAGAGGTGACTCCACTGAAATGTACGAAATTATCAGAGAGCTTGAGAAGGGAGATAAATGGAGGATATTTCCCCTGGCCGAGGAGTGTAGATTTCGAGGACACTGTTTCAAAGTAGGGGTATACAATTAAGGACTGAAATGAACATAAAAATACTAAAATAGGCGGTATCATAGACTGTGAAGAAGGTTATCAAGAACTACAGTGGGATCTTGATCAGCTGGGTAAATGGGTCAAGGAACCATGGACTTTAATTCAGATGTGTGAAGTGTTGTATTTTGGGAAGTCAAACCATGGTAGGATTTTCACAGTGAACGGTAAGGCCCTGGGGAATGTTGTAGAATATAGGGACCTAGGAGTACAAATACATAGTTCCCTCAAAGTGGCGTTACAAGTAGACAAGGTGGTGAAGAAGGCTTTTGGCACACTGTCCTTCATTAGTCAGGGAACTGAGTACAGAAGTTGAGATGTTATGTTGCAGTTGTACAAGACACTGGTGAGGCCACACTTGGAGTATCAATTCAGTTTAGGTCACCATGCTATAGGAAAGATGCCATTAAGCTGGAAAGAGTGCAGAAAAGATTTAAAGGGATATTGCCAGGACTCAAGGGAGTGGGTTATATAGGGAGAGGTTGGACAGGCTAGGACTTTATTCCTTGGGGCATAGGAGACTGAGGAGTGAAAATCATGAACAGCATAGATACGGTGAATGCACATGGTCTTTTTTCCAGGGTTGGGGAATCAAGAACTAGAGGTTTAAGGTGAGAGGGGAAAGATTTAATAGGAACCTGAGAGGCAACTTTCACACAGAGAGTGGTACATATATGAAATGAGCTGCTAGAGGAAGTGGTAAAGACAGGTGCAATAACAACATTTAAAAGACATTTGGACAGGTACATGAGTAGGAAAGGTTTACAGGGATATGGGCCAAACACAGGCAAATGGGAATAGCTTAAATGGGAATCTTGGTCAGCGTGGACGAGTTGGGTTGAAGGACCTGTTTCCATACTATATAACTCTATAGTCTATGAATACACAAAAATGAGAACAGAAAACCAAAAGCCGAGCAGTAAAGAGACAGCATGAAGACAGCATCCACCCAATTAGGACACTAAATTTGATGTTCAGTTATCATATCTGGTGCTTCATCCTTTAGCTTTGTCCCTCTGTGTTCATCTGCTGCTAAACTGACTCAATCTATTGATAGATTTTGTCGTCTTGCTAACCATCAACTTTATAATGTCGATAATTGGGTTATTATTGTCACATGTACCAAAGTACAGTAAAAAAAAATCTTTGTATTGCTCTACAATCAGCTTCATGAAAACCATTCTCCACTATTCCAATTAACGTTGTGTACTTTGCAACAAGAGGGTTATCCAAAACTTTGAGTTTCATCTGTGAAAATAACCAAGTTATCTGTTACTGGTCCTACTGCTGCAATACAGAGTACTGTTTCCAGCAAAGGGTTTGGAATTACTGAGTCTGAAATTTAGAAGCTCAGTAAGTCTTGCCCACTTCAGCCAAAATAAGCTGTTGATCTGCCAGAGAATCAAGACATTCCAAGAGTGAAAATGCACACTGCTCCACTGAATGAAATGCATCAGATTATTGTCAGCCACTCCGAATTTTACTTTGAGACACTTAATCATAACTACATGAGAAATGCATGATGGACTTGTATCTTGTCCATCGGGTTCAAGTTCAGACAATGCTGAACAAAAGGTCATAATATCCATATTTCTAAGTAAACAAAGTGCAGTGGATTTTATGCAACCGTATGACCTCTGGAGACCCAGGGACTTGACATACATAATCAATTTTCTACTTGCCCAAATGCATCTTATAGTAGCAATAAACACAGACTTAAAATCAGTACGATTTTCTTCAAATGGTAAATGAAAATGAGTATGTGAACTCCAAGGTTACATTTTATTTTACCTAGTAAGTTCAGGGAAAACATACCTTGACCTTATCTTGTTTGAAATTTGTATTGAAGAGCTGTGTCAAAGTTTCGAACGTTGCAGTTAGTGGCAGCATGAACAACTCAAATTCATCCTCATCTTCACCTTAAGTACATCAAGAAAGAACATAAGCTAGTTTCTGAACATAAAAAATCACTTTAAAATAGAAAGATGTGAACTCAGCATCCTGGCCATTGTAGCCTCAATAGTCCTCCTGTTGTGTTGTCTAAAATTACACAGTACTCTTATAGTTGTATTAAGAGTAGATATAGAGGAGATGTCAGGGGTAAGTTTTTTACTCAGAGAGTGGTGAGTGCATGGAATGGGCTGCCGGAAATGGTGGTGGAGGCTGATACGATAGGGTCTTTCAAGAGACTGTTAGATCGGTATATGGAGCTGAGTAAAATAGAGGGCTATGGGTAAGCCTAGTAATTTCTAGGGTAGGGACATGTTCGGCACAGCTTTGTGGGTCAAAGGGCCTGAATTGTGCTGTAATTGTTCTATGTTCTATGTTCTAATATGCCTCAACTTTTATGTTCAATACCTCCTTCCATAATTTGAGATGTTATTTTCCGTATTTTGTGAATCTAATTCACAAACCCTATGCTTTATTATGACTTTATTTAACAAAAATATATTGTCATTGAATTTCACCTGGCCCATTTTTGCCGATGTAACAACTTTAACAAATTTCTTTGGTCCTCTGAATTACTTGCTATGATATCCTATTTTAATACTACCTGCAGATTTTACACCAGCACCTCCAGCCCTCTGTCCAAATCACGATGCTGGATTTAGTGAGAAATAATGTTCAAACATACAAACATATGTATGAATTAACAGTATGAGTAGGCCACTTGCCCCTCAAGCTTCTGCATCATTTAATAAGATATGATTTTAACCTCAAATCTTCATTCCCTTCTTCTCCTAGAGACCTTTTATCTTCTTTCTTAACAAGACTCTTCCTACCTTTGCCTTCAATATAATCAAAGGCTCTACTTCCACTGCCCTTTGAGGAACAGGGTTACAAAGACTCTTTGCAAGAAAAAGATTCACCTCATTTCTGTTTTAAATGTGTGGCCCCTAGTTCTAGATTTCCTACAAGAGGAAACATCTTCTCTACCCTGACCCAGTGGGAACTTCTCAGGATCTTGTGTGTTTCAATCAATTGAGAGTCACAGAGTTAAGTAGAACAGAAAAAGGCTGTTTGTCTCAACTCATCTGGGCTGACCAAGGTATGCTGACCATCTGTGCTGATCAGCTCGTCCAATTTGCCTGCATTTGGCCCATGACCATCTAAACCTTTCCTATCCATGTACCTGTCCAAACGTCTTTTAAAATATTGTAGTTGCACCCACCTCTATCACTTCCTCTGGCAGTTCGTTCCATCTACCCACCACCCTCTGTGTGGAAAAACTGCCTCTCAGGTCTCATAGAATCATAGAATCATAAAATCATAGAACACTACAGCACAATACAGACCCTTCAGCCCACAATGTTGTGCCGACCTTTAAAGCTTGTCTAAGACTATCTAACTCCTTCCTCCCACATATCACTCTATCTTAAATTCCTCCATATGCTTATCTAGCAATCTCTTGAATTTGACCAATGTACCTGCCTCCACCACCACCCCAGGCAGTGCCTTCCATGACCCAACCACTCTCAAGGTAAAAAACCTCTTTCTGATATCTCCCTTGAACTTCTCACCCATTACTTTAAAGCCATGCCCTCTTGCACTGAGCATTATTGGCCCTGGGAAAGAGGTGCTGGCTGTCTATCTATTCCTCTTAATATTTTGTACACCTCTATCATGTCTCCTCTCATCCCCCTTCTCTCCAAAGAGTAAAGCCCTAGCTCCCTTAGTCTCTCCTCATAATCCATACTCTCTAAACCAGGCAGCATCCTGATAAATCTCTTCTGTACCCTTTCCAATGCTTCCACATCCTTCCTGTAATGAGGCGACCAGAACTGGACATAGTACTCTAAGTGTGGTCTAACCAGAGTTTTGTAGAGCTGCATCATTACCTTGCGGCTCTTAAACTCAATCCCAGGATTTATGAATGCTAACATCCCATAAGCTTTCTTAACTACCCTATCCACCTGTGAGGCAACTTTCAGAGATCTGTGGATATGAACCCCCAGATCCTTCTGCTCCTCCACACTACCCAGAACCCTGCCATTAACTTTGTACTCCGCCTCGGAGTTTGTCCTTCCTTCCAAAGTGTACCACCTCACACTTCTCCTGATTGAACCCCATCTGCCACTTCTCAGCCCAGCCCTGCATCCTATCAATATCCCTCTGCAATCTTCGACAGTCCTCCACACTATTCACGACACCACCAACCTTTGTGTCATCTGCAAACTTGCCAAACCACCCTTCTACCCCCTCATCCAAGTCATTAATAAAAATCATGAAAAGTAGAGGTTCCAGAACCCTAAGTCACAGCCCTCAAATCTGAATGCACTCCCTCCACCACAACCCTCTGCTTTCAACAGCCAAGACAATTCTGAATCCACACGGCCAAGCCTCCCTGGATCCCATGCCCTCTGACCTTTTGACGAAGCCTACCATGTGGAGCCTTGTCAAATGCCTCACTAAAATCCATGTAGACCACATGTACTGCAGTACCTTCATCGATATTCCTGGTCACCTCCTCAAAGTCCTTATCAGGCTTGTGAGACATGATCTGCACTTCACAAAGCCATGCTGGCTGTCCCTAATCAGCCCATGATTCTCTAAATGCTCATAGATCCTACCTCTAAGAATCTTTTCCAACAGCTTGTCCACCACAGACTGCCTGTAATTCCCTGGACTATCCCTACTACCTTTTTCGAATAAGGGGACAACATTTGCCACCCTCCAATCCTCCGCACCATTCCCATGGACAACGAGGACTCAAAGATCCTAGCCAATGGTTCAGCAATCTTCTCCCTCACCTTGCGCAGCAGCTTGGGGAATATTCCGTCAGGCCCCGGGGACTTATCTGTCCTAATATTTTCTAACAGCTCCAACACATCCTCTCTCTTGATATCTACATGCTCTAGAACATTAACCTTATCAACACTGTCCTCAGCGTCATCAAGACCCTTCTCCTTGGTGAATACTGAAGAGAAGTATTCATTGAGAACCTCACCCACTTCCACAGCTTCCAGGCACATCTTCCCACCTTTGTCTCTAATTGGTCCTACCTTAACTCTCGTCATCCTTCTGCTCTTCACATAAGTGAAAAAAGCCTTGGGATTTTCCTTAACCCTACTCTCCAAGGCCTTGCCATGTCCCCTTCTTGCTCTCCTCAGCCCCTTCTTAAGTTCCTTCATTGCTACCCTATATTCCTCACAAGCCCTATCTGATCCTTGCTGCTTACACCTTACGTGTGCTGCCTTCTTCCTCCTAACTAGATGTTCCACCTCTCTTGTCACCCATGATTCCTTCACCCTGCCATTCTTTCTCTGCCTCACTGGGACAAATTTATCCCTAACATCGTGCAAGAGATCCCTGAACAACGATCACATCCCCATAGTACATTTCCCTTCAAAAATGTCATCCCAATTCACACTGTCAAGTTCTCGCCTTATAGCCTCATAATTTACCCTTCCCCAATTAAATATCTTCCTGTCCTCTCTGCTCCTATCCTTGTCCATGACAATGCTAAAGATTAGGGAGTGGTAGTCACTGTCCCCCAAATGCTCACCCACCGAGAGATCTGTCATCTGACCCGGTTCATTACCTAATACTAGATCTAATATGGCATTCCCTCTAGTCAGCCTGTCAACATACTGTGACAGGAATCCATCCTGGACACACTTAACAAACTCTGCCCCATCTGAACCTTTGGTTCTAAGCAGGTGACAATCAATATTTGGGAAGTTGAAGTCTCCCATGATAACAACCCTGTTATTCTTGCATCTTTCCAAAATCTGCCTCCCAATCTGCTCTTCAGTATCCCTGCTGCTACGTGGGGGCCTATAGAATACTCCCAGTCCAGTAACTGCTCCTTTCTTGTTCCTAACTTCCACCCATACTGACTCTAGAGGACCCTTCTACATTATCCATCCTTTCTGCTGCTGTAATAGTATCCCTGACCAGTAATGCCACCCCTCCTCCTTTTCTCTCCACCTCCCTATCCCTTTTAAAACACTGAAATCCAGGAATATTCAATATCCATTCCTGCCCTGGTGAGAGCCAAGTCTCTGCAAGAACCACAATATCAATGTCCTATGTATTTATCCAAGCTCTCAGTTCATCACCCTTATTCCTGATACTTCTTGCATTTAAGTAAATGCATTTTAGCCTATCCACCTTTCTATTTTTATACCCTATACTCTGATTCTCCTTCCTCAAAGCCTCTGTACGTGTTAGATCTGACTTTTCCCCATGCACTTCTTCCTCTGACCTACCCCTCTGGTTCCCATCCCTCTCTCAAACTAGTTTAAACCCTCCCGAACCACACTAGCAAACCTGCCTGCAAGGATATTGGTCCCCCTTGGGTTCAGGTGTAACCCGTCCACTCTGTACAGGTCCCACCTTCCCCAGAAGAGATCACAAGATCACAAGATAAGGGAGCAGAAGCAGGCCATTCGGCCCATCGAGTCTGCTCCAAGGAAAAGGGAAAAAGAAATGGGGTGGGAAAAAAAGAGAGAGAAAAAAAACTATTCTAATCCCATTTGCCAGCCTTATCCCCATATCCCTTGATACCCTGACTATTTAGATATCTGTCTATCTCCTCCTTGAATACCCCCACTGATCTGGCCTCCACTGCTGTGCGTGGCAAGGAGTTCCACAATTTCACCACCCTCTGGGTAAAGAAACTTCTCCTCATCTCTGTCTTGAAACTGTACCCTCTAATTCTAAGATTGTGCCCTCTGGCCCAATGATCCAAAAATCTAAATCTTTTCCCCCGAACCAACTCCTCAGCCACTCATTCATCTGCATTCTCCTCCTATTCTTACCTTCACTATCACGTGGCACTGGCAGCAATTCTGAGATTACCGCCCCTGAGGTCCTGTTCTTCAGCCTTCTGCCTACCTTCCTAAACTCGCTCTGCAGGACCTCATCCCTCTTTCTACCAATGTCGTTGGTACCAACATGGACCATGACTTCTGGGTGTTCTCTCTCCAGCTCAAGAATGCTGTGGACCCGATCAGAGACATGCCGGACCCTGGCACCTGGGAGGTAACATACCATCCAGGATTCATGCTCACTTCCACAGAACCTGCTGTTTGTTTCCCTGACTATTGAGTCCCCTATCACTGTTGCCCTCCTCTTCTCCTCCCTTCCCTTCTGAGCAGCAAGATCAGTCCCAGTGCCAGAGACCTGGTTTCTGCCGCTTGATCCCTGTAGGTCATTCCCCTCAACAACATCCAAAGTGGAAAACCTGTTACTGAGGGGAACAGCCTCGGGGTCCTCTGCCCTGTCTGCCTGTTCCCTTTCTTTTTCTTTTCCTCTCCCCTGACAGTCGCCCTTCTATCTGCCTCCTGGACCCTAGAAGTACAGTACCTGCTCTAAGGGGGGTGCCAGTCTCCCAATGCACAGCATCTACATAACTCTGTCCCTCCTTGATGCTTCACAGTGTTTGAAGCTGCGACTCCAGCTCATCAATTCTGAGCAGAAGTTCCTCCAGCGTCCAGCACTTACTGCAGATGTGGTCACCGTGCACCACAGCAGGGTACACTAGCTCCCACATTCTGCAGCTGCAGCACATCACCATGTCCTCCATCTGAGCTATTCTTTCCCTAGCTAGCTTTATTCTACTTAAAATTTGTAACAATAACAGGTAAACCTTACCTTTACTTACCAGCTACTCACCTGCCTCGCCCCTTTACCACCTAAGCCCTTTGAGCCAAAGCCCAATCACCCTGCTCCCTCTCACTCTGCTGCCTGCTCTGACGCTGCCCACCGGATATGGCGGTTAATCAGAATCTCCTCCGGTAACTTCCCCGCCACTGGCGTTATGCTCACCAGCCTATAGTTCCCTGGCTTGTCCTTGCAGCCCTTCTTAAATAAAGGCACAGCATTAGCCACCCTACAGTCTTCCGGTACCTCACCTGTGGCTAAGGAAGTTACAAATATCCCTGCCAGGGCTCCTGCAAATTTCTTCCCTTGCTTCCTCCAAGTCCTGGATACACTGGTCAGGCTCTGGGGATTTATCCATCTTTATGTGCCTTAATACCAGCAGCGTCTCATCTTTTGTAAAGTCAATATGTTTCAGGACATCACTGTTTTCCCTCCTGAATTCCCTAGCTTCCGTGACCTTCTCCACAGTAAATACAGATGAGAAGTATTTGTTTAAGACCTCACCCATCTCCTATGGCTCTACACATTGATCCTTGTGGGGACCTACTCTCTCCCGAGAAACCCTTTTGCTCTTAATGTACTTATAGAATCTCTTAGGATTCCCCTTTACCTTGCCTTCAAAGGATATCTCATGTCCTCTTTTTGCCCTCCTGGTTTCCTCCTTAAGTGTACTTCTAAATCGCTTATACTCCTCAAGGGATTTGCTAGATCCCCGCTGCCTATACCTGACATATGCCTCTTTTTTCCTGACCAGAGTCTCAATATTCCTCATCAGTCAGGATTCCCTAATCCTGCCTACCTTGCCCTTCACTCTAACAGGAACATGTTGGCCCCTCTCATTCTCTAAATTCCAGTGGAAGCAAGCCTAGCCTGTCCAACTTTTCCTTGTGAGACAACCAGCCCATCCGAAGTATTATTCTAGCAGATCCATGTGGAATACCACTACCTGGTTCCAATCACTTTAACAAACCTTCCTTAACTGTTTCTCTCCCTCCCAAACAACTTTACTCCAATTGTTTAGCTTCCTAAATTCCACTTAAGTCAATCTTCTTCAATTTCCTAAAAATCCACATGATTCACATCCCTATCTAGCATATTTATCATCTCCACCGCTTTGCGAAGCACAATCTTCCATTCTCAATTTCCTGTTGGATGCTTGCAAACATTTTTCATTTAGATATTTATGGATTTTGTTTTTATTCAAAACTTCCAAATTTTCCCTATCACGGAAGTTGAAGTAACTGACCTTAATTAACCCAGTTAATTCTGTCTCTTTTCAAGACTGTCATATTGGTGAGTCTTCAGACCTCCCGATCACATCCACTTTCAAATGAATTCTGAAATGTAATTGCCTGAGCTTATGCTATATCTTCTCCCGTTTACCACTATTCTTGAATCTCACAACTGTGTCTTTAGTTAATGCAACTTCTCCCATAGTATTATTTTCATTTATTTTATCTTTCATCACATCTTTAATCAATCAATATTTATCTCCTCCTTCAAAAATTTCTCCTTGTAGAAACTGATGTTTTGCTACAGGGAGTGAATTAAGCAAAGACTATTGCATTTATGAATGTTAATTGGGAGTGCTTGCACGGCGAGTGGTATGTTCTTTTTGGAGAAGGTAGACTCTGGGAGGGGTGAATGGTCTGAAAACTTTGCTGGGTCTAGGAGGCAATACTGACCATGAACACCAAAGAAAAAGGGAAGTGAGCAAGAGATTGGAGTTAACCTATGACCCCAAGGAGAGACTTAATATGCCAAATGGCTGTTTCTTTGCTGGAATAATCTATGGCACTGAGGCACCAACACCAGATAATAAAACCCAAATATGAATAAAAAATAGAATTGCTGTTGTTCAGATTAGCATTCCCCTAATGCCACCTTTACATTTTAATCTCAATTACTCTTGTGGTAACACATTTTCATTCTTACCTTTCTTTAGATCTCGAATTGCCCACTGTATTTATTAGTCACTATCTAAATATTTAAGGGCCCTGGTTTAGGCAACCCATATGTTTAAACATCTTCTCCACATCTTCTCCATCAAATACATACATACATAGAGACTGCCGACAGGTGACCTGCTTGACTTTGCTTTAGAGAAAACAGATCAGCCTGTGTAGCTTTTCCCAATGATTCATGGAAATGTTCTTACACCTCCTTGGGCAATCTTTATCTCTTTTATAATATGGACACCAAAATTATGAACACAAATTAAGCCAATTTGGGTAGAAAAATGATTAAAGCATTCATCTATTTTCCTGATGCTGTTTTTTGAAGGAGGAATATTGGCTATAGATAGAATATTTCACTCTTCTTTGAATACATTATAAGATTAATGTGCATAAAGTTGGGCTTATTCAACTCCACAACATTCTGTGAGTGTGACCAACTGGGATAATGCATCCATAAACAAATTTGAGTGGTTTGGAGTTGTTTTGTTTTGGGGTGGGGGGAACAAGGAGCCAGTTTGCCTTAATTCTTTGCTTCTTATTCCAGCCCAGCAAGCTGTGCACTTTTTCACTAAACATCATGTAATATTCAATAACATATTGTGACATTTTTCAGTGTGTATAGAAGAGCTTCCCGGTTATAAATTTGAGCATAACTGATCTATTCTCCCTTAAGGCCTGGAGAGCTTTTATCCAAATAGTCTCCAGTCACAAAGCGTTTAGGGAATGTAAAACCCGAGACAAGTTGTCATCCTTTTAGCAATCAAGGGCAGGCGCCACAAATATTCCAGCTAAAATGCAAGGGAGATCACAATTACTCTATAACTAGATTCTGATCATTTTTGTAATGCATTTTTTGCACTTATTTTACAACCTGATAAAGGCCAATTAGTTTTAGCTTCAAAATTATGACTAGGAGTTCTTCTGACTTTTTTTCCAGCTGGCTGTCATGAAGGTTGAGCTCTGTGGATCTTCAAATAGGAATGCCCATTGACATTTATAGGAGCATTGAGGAAAAGGAAGCTTAGTTCACTACCATTAACATTTTGCCAACTGTTCCCTTCCTGGACGTGGCTAATTTTGTTTAGTTAAATCCCCTCCATGTCATGAAATAGTGATAAAGTGCCTTTCATTTATTATACATAGTTCAACATAGTCCAATGTCTCAGTAAGTGGTCATTCATTGTTTGGGGATCAGATTGATCAAGATCTTGTCCTCGACAAATAATCATATTTTTGCATTTCCAAAGGGAGCCACATGGTAATGATCAGAGGGAGAGAGACACACAAATGATGGAATCTGGAGCAGCAAACAAACTGCTGGAAGAACTCAACAGGTCAGGCAGCATATATGGAAGCAGAGGGATAGTTGACATATTGGGTTAAGACCCTGCTCAAGACTGAGAGTGTAGAGTGGAGATAACCAGTATGAAAAGGTGAGGGGGAGGGGCTGGTAGGTGATAGGTGGAGGTGGGAGATGGCTGGCAGATGGAGCAGAGGGGAGGGTGGAGGTAGAGACAGAGGTTGGAAGGTGATAAATGGAGACACAAAAGGTTACAGATGCTGGAATCTGATAAGTAAGGAAGGTGATACGTGGAACCAGATAAGGGAGGGATGAGGGGCAGATGGAAGCAGATAGGGGAGGGGAATAAAATGGGTGACTGTGGTTGGGGGGTGGGGGGGGGGGGTTGAGAACCAGAGGGAGAGGGATAGGAGTGCAGAGGGTGTGAGTTATCACCTGAAGTTAGAAAATTCAACATTCATACCATTGAGTTGTAGACTACCTGGGAGAAATATAAGAGGCTGTTCTTCCTGTTTGCACCCTGGTAGTGAAGAAGGCAGAGCACTGACAGGTTGGTATAGGAATGGGGAGAGGAGTTAAAATGACTTGTAACCAGGAGGTCAGGATGGCCATTGCAGACAGAAGGTAGGTGTTTGGCAGAATGGTCACCTAGTCTACACTTTGTGAAGGCCACATTTAGAGAAGGCCACATTGAACGTAGTAGATGAGTTTGGAGGAGGTGCATTCGAAACTTTGGCTAACCTACAAGGTCTGTTTGTCTCCCTGGATAGTGATGAGAGAGGTGGTATTGGGGCATGTTGCACCTCCTATGGTTGTAGGGTGAAGTGCTGGGGAGAGGGAGGGGTCGGTGGGGAACAATGAATGTACCAGGCAGTCACAGAGAGAGCGGTCCCTGTGGAAATGAGTGGGGAGGAGAAGATGTAACTGATGGTGGGATCCTGTTGCACCTGGCGGAAATGATGAAGGATGATGTGCTGGATGTGGAGGCTGGTAGAGTGAAAGGTGAGGACCAAGGTAATTCTACCTCTGTGCTGGCAGGGTGGAGGGGGTTAAGAACAGAAGTGCAGGAAATAGAAGAAATGCAAGTGAGGGTTCTATCAACCACAGTAGAAGGGAAGCAACATTTCTTGAAGGAGAAGGACCTTTCAGATGTCCCTGGAGTGGAAAGACTCATCTTCGGAACAGATGTGATGGAGATGAAGAACTGAGGAAAAGAAGAGAGTCCTTACAAGAGACAAGATGGTAGAAAGTGTAGTCAAGGTAGCTTTGGGAGTCGGTGGGTTTTACAGTCAATGTCAGTAGATAGTTTGTCTCCTGAAATGGAGACAGAGAGATCCAGAAAAGGGAGAGGAATGTTGGAAATGGTCCATGTGAATTTAAGAGTGGGGTAGAAGTCAATAGTAAAAGTAATAAAATTGACAAGTTCATTGATGTAGTGGAGAAAGATTCGGGGAGTGGTGTCAGAGTAAGTTTGGAACATGCACTGTTCCATGTAGACGACAAAAAGTTAGGCATGGCTACACCTTCGATTTGTAGAAAGTGGGAGGAATCAAATGTGAAGTTGTTCAGCGTAAGAACAAGTTCTGCAGCTGGATGAGAGTGTTAGTGGAGGGGAAGTGGTTGGATCTTTGTTCCAAAAGAAGTGGAGGGCCCCAAGAAATTCCTGAAGGAGGATAAAGCCTGGACGTTGAGGAAATTACTGAGCTGTTGAGGAAATGGGCCTGAGTGTACTGTCATAGGAAAACTTGAGCTCCTCTCTGGGCTGCAATGTGGGTTCCATCCATCAAGAGTATAATGAACATCATCTTCATCAGGTCCAAGAAAAATGCAGTGAGAAGCAACAATCTTGTACATGGCCTTCAAAAGTTTTCAACTCTTGTCAACACAGGAGGTATTTTGGAAAATCCTTTGGTTCCCCAAAGAAATTAATCTCTTCTCTGTCTGGTACATGCAGGCCTTAGAACCAACAGGTTCACCACAGTCTCTATCCATCACAATGTGGGGTCAAACACAGTTGTATCATTGTTTTTACTCTCTTTTCAAATGTCCTCAGCCTAATACTGCACCTCACCTCAAACAAACTCCTACTGGAGTTGAACTAATTCCAATGATAAGCCGGAAACCTATCACCTCCAAGGCAGAACCGAGATCATCTCAGCCTTTGCTTTTGTGCACATTTGGTGGCTATGCTTCAAGTCATTGTTGACCCACATAAGCATATAAGAGAATTATATTAAACATCTACAAGATAAAGGTTTTCCACCAACTTATACCTTCTGCAGGCATACAGTCATGGGTAAGAAAGATGAAGTATTACACAGCTCAATTATAATAAATTTATAGAACAAATATAAACCATTGTAAATAAAGCTCTGAGAGCAAGCAGAAATTTGTAAATACAAGAAATCAAAGCCTGCACAATGTTAGAAATTCTAATCATTATTCAAGCAATTTTACTTTTAAACACAATTCTCAGGTTCAGAGTAAATGTGTAAGTAATTATTTCATTCACTGAATATAAGCCTATTTATTTTGAACACTTTGGATATTGTTGGAAGACAGGGATATATGAGTGGGAGAATGTGGTGAGTAGGTTTAATATTTTGTTCTCTTAATTCAAACTATAAGTCAATGAAAGCAATACTGTCCCTTTTAGTATTAATTAATCAATTATGGGTGATAATCGCTTTTTTTAATCATTGCTCCCTTAATGAAAACAGTTTTATAATGATTTGTTTACTTGACATCTAATGAGGCACAGCTGCCTGCCACAAAGCAAATGCTTTTTCATGGATATGTTAATGAACCTTGACAGATGCCAAAATAATCAAGTTTAAATTGCTAGATCAAGTGGCTCATAAAACATAGCATGCTTTGGTAATAGCATATGCTACGGCAACATTTATCTTTGCATTGTTTAAGATGCAAGGCCAATATTGTTTTAATGCACAACTCTTTTTCATTTTCAATCTGATTTAATATATTTGCACATTATTAAAATGCTTATTAATGTTCAAGGATTTTTCTACAATTACTATTGTTTACCCCTAAGTTTCCTCCCATCACTCCTGACCACAACATGAGTGCAGAACGTATGAAGAACCTTGCCTGAATAGTTGACCATCACCAGCATGCTCAGTAGACTATTTCACAAGAAAATAATCATTATAGAACAGAATCTTTCCATCCAGTGATATGTTGGGGAAGTCATGGCTGACTTCCTTCAGCCTCTTCTACATCCACAATATTAAAAATTTTCACAAAAGGACATGGTGTTCTGAACACAGAACAGGTGAATCAATCTGGGATATATTTAATATCTTTAATATATTCACTAGGTGAAGATTTTAGTAACAAAATGAGGAGAATCCCTAAAGACAACTATTAATAGTTAAATAAGTCCTGCCATATCACCGAGTCTCTTTCGTGTTCCTTCTCCCTGCATTTATCAACTTCAATCAACCATCGTCTGCAATTGTAATTCATGGTATGCATTGTGATTTGGATTTGTAAAGCACAATGTAAGAATACATGATTTTCCTTTACAGCACTGGGATAATTTACAAGAGAAAATAATTACGTTCATTTACCAAAGTCTTTTGGAAAATAGCTCACTATATTTAACAAGATAAATCTCTATCTCACTGTGACATACACAAATTTATTTTGGGAAAAAAAAGAGTCTGGATGCTAATTTGATAAACATTATCCTTATCCACTGCCAAGCAAGTCTATGGTTGCAGAAAATCAGAACATGAGACACATGAGTCTAATTAAATACAACACTGTTCAAGTTGCAAGATGGTTCTTGAACAAAAACCAAATGCTTTCTAAAGTAAAGACCAATTAATGTAGGACCAATGTTGCTTCTTAGGAAAGATCTGCATTTTGCTAACCGCTCCAAAGAGAAACACTCACAGTTTCATGAAATCAGAAAGTTAAAAACTGGAGGTCTGAAATAAAGACAAAAAGTGCTGGAAATACTCATGATCAGGTAGCATTAAAGAGATGAAAGGTTCTGATAGAAGCTCATCGACCTGAAACAACTGTTTCACTTTCCATTGATGCAGTCTGCCCTGCTGAATAATTCCAGCATTTTTGATTATATTTCAGTCTAATGAAATGTCAATTAAGAATTTAATATGAAGCAAACAACCTTGAGAAGTGACTGTACAACAGACTACTTTACTACTGCTGGTATAATGATCTTTCCATTTTATTTAGTACATTTAAGGTACAATTTACAGTTTTTTTGATCACAGTCCTGAAAACAAACTTTCTTTATCTTCCATTTGGAAAATCACAGCTCAATGACAATTATAGTACAAATGAAATTTAGTATGTTTTTCAAATGTTCGTGGCTAAACTACAACCAGATGTGGAACTGAGGTTGGACTGATAGGACATTCCTACATTTGATCTTCTGTCCATGCTCTACTTTAACTGCTACAGTCATATGGTGTATTATAATTAGCAACTACACACACACACACACACACACACACGCACGCACGCACGCACGCACGCGCGCACGCACGCGCACACACACACATATCAGGAAAGGATAATTCAATCCAAATCCAGCTTCTCAGCTTCTGATTGCTATTTGGTGATCGCTGTCTGCCAAACAGAAACGGACTTTCTTTTTTCCAACAAGGTGGTTTGCAAACTCAATATTTAGGCATGTTAAATGAAAATTAAAAAATGCAGATGCTAGAAATCTGAAATAAAAACAGAAAAAGCTGGAAACGCTCAGCAAGTCAGGCAACAGCTTTGGAAAGAGAAACAAGAGTTAATGTTTCAGGTTTAAGATGAACCATTTTATTGTGCATACTGGCTTTCTAAAAATTCAGGTTACAGGTTCTGTTTTTGGACTAATAAACCATGTGCCTTGATTAATAATCTAGAGGAGTTGAATTCAAGTACCATTCTGATAGTTTGATTCCTGTTTTTCTTTCTCAAATTTCTAGGCAGATGCACTGGATGTATATATACAGTATGCCCACATTGCCCATGTATCTCCTGCAGTTTGAATGTGTAATGTATTATACATATAGCAGGCTGAATCTGTATTGCTCAATGTACTCTGCCTTATAACTAGGCAATGTACGATCGTTTTGGCAAGGGATAAGGGATCAGGAAATAAAAATATTGGGACAAATAAAAGTGGTGATGGAACTGGTGACTGTTGTGAAAATGTAGCTGGTTCATTAATATTACGAGATAAGCATATAGAGGAATTTAAAATAGAGGGATATATGGGAGGAAGGGGTTAGATAGCCTTAGGCGAGGTTTAAAGGTTGGCACGACATTGTGGGCCGAAGGGCCTGTATTGTGCTGTACTGTTCTATGATTCTATGATTCTATGAATATCCTTTATGGAAGAAAATCTCTGGCCCTTATCCAGACTGACCTGTATATCTTTGAGCCCCACAGTAATGCGGCTAACACTTTGTGATTAAAAACTTAGCACTCAGATCCCCTTTAACACTCCTTCCTCTCACTTAAACCTATGCCCTCTTGTTTTTGATACCCCCACCAGGGAAAAAAGATTTTGACTCTCTACCCTATCTATGCCTCTCATAGTCTTATTTACTTCTATCAGGTCACCCCTCAATCTCCTTTGCACTAGGGAAAACAAGCTCAACCTATCCAATCTCTCCCCATAACTAAAGTCCTCCAATCCAGACATTATCCTGCAGAATCTCCTCTGCACTCGTTCCAGCACACATACATATCCTTCCTGAAGTGTGGTCACCAGAAATGCACACAATACTTCAAGTGCGGTCTAACCAGTGTTTTGTAAAGTTTCAACATAATGTCCCAGCTCCTACATTCATTGCCTCGAGCCTTGAAAACAAGCATGCCATATGCCTTCTTCACCACCCTATCGACCTGTGTTGCCACTTGCAGGGATCTATGGACTTGGACCCCTAGATCTCTCTGTTCATGAACATTCCTTAGTGTCCTACTATTTATCCCACCCCTATTTGACTTCCCTAAATGCATCACCATGCACTTGTCAGCATTAAGTTCCATCTGCCATTGTTCTGCCCAACTGTCCATCCAATCTATAATCGTGCTGTAGCTATGACAACCTTCCTCACTATCCACAACGCCACCAATCTTCATGTAATCCACAAACTTACTCTTTATACTGCCTACATTCACATCCAAGTTGTTAATATATATCACGAACAGCAAAGGTCCCAGCATTGTTTCCCACCAGTGCATCAGTGGTCACAGACTTCCAATCAGAGAAAGCATTCTTTCACCACCACCCCGGTACCTTGCCCTATAACTGTAGGAGGTGCAACACTTGTGTCTATACCTACTACTTCACCACTATCCAGAGACCCAAAGAGCCCTTGCAGATCGTACAAAAATTCATGTACACTTTCTCCAACCTTGTCTATTGCATTCAGAGCTCTTGATGAAGCCTTGTGTACACCGGTGACACCAAGTGTGGACTAGACAACCGGTTTGCAGACCACCTGTGCTCTGTCTGCAATGGCCACCCCGAGCTCCCGGATGCATGTCATTTCAACTCCCCTCCCCATTCCCACACTGACCTGTCCATCCTCAGCCTTTTCCAATGCCAGAGTGAGGCCAACGCAAACTAGAGGAACAACACCTCATATTCTGCCTGGGTAGTCTATAACCCAATTACCAATTCCAGGAAACTCTTCCCTCCTGTGTTCCCCCCAACCCCACCTCTCTCCCTCTCCTTATGATCCATTGCTGCTCCTCCCATTTTTGTCCCCTTTCCCATACCCACCCCTCTCTAGCCCTCCATCACCCATCTTCATCCCACTACCACTCCTGGTTCCATCCACCCACTACCCACAAATGTCACCTACCAGATCCTTCCCCCATCTGGTTCTATCTGTCCTTCACCTCTCACTTTAACGGTTCCCATTATCACCTTATCAGATTCCAACACTGGTAGCCTTTGTGTTCCTGTTTATCACCCTCCAGCCAGTGTCTCCACCTTTAAATTCCCCTTCCCCGACCTGGCTCCATCTGCCTTTTTTTGTTGTCTGCTTCCACTACCGAGGCTTTTTCTTAGGGCTGAAATGGTGGCCACAAGAGGACATAGGTTTAAGGGGCTGGGGAGTAGGTATAGGGGAGATGTCAGGGGTAAGTCTTTTACTCAGAGAGTGGTGAGTGCGTGGAATGGGCTGCCGGCAACGGTGGTGGAGGCTGATACGATAGGGTCTTTTAAGAGACTGTTGGATAGGTACATGGAGCTGAGAAAAATAGAGGGCTACGGGTCTCTCAGATAGGGACATGCTTGGCACAGCTTTGTGGGCTGAAGGGCCTGAAATGTGCTGTAGTTTTTCTATGTTTCTATGTTTCTATCCCCCACTTGCCTCTGTCTCCCAACATCACCTCTAACACGCCCTCCCCACCACACCTGGCTCCATCTGCCCACCATCCCTCATCCCTCCTTAGTCCACCTTTCACCTACCAGCTCCTGTCCCACCCCTCCCCCTCTCTTCTTTATACTGACTATCTCTCCTCTCCATTCTCAGTCCTGATGTAGAGTCTCAACCCAAAATGTTGACAATTCCTCACCCCCCCCACCAAATGCTGCTTGACCGCTGAATTCCTCCAGCAGCTTTTTTGCTTCAGATTCCAGCATCTGCAGTGTCATGTGTCTCTAAGGAAAATAAAATATGGTAGTGCAGCTGGGACAGGGATGGTAATTCAAAGAATATTATAGCCCAATTTGCGCTTATCTGTAACAGCTTTTTTACTGAGGTACAAGAAGGTACAGTCAGTATTAGTTCCTGACTTGCATTCACCACTACCATACACCAGTGTCACATGGTGACAGACCTGTGCCCACCAACATCATATCCTAGAGTTATATTGTGACAGATGTGACAAAGTATTTCACCCCTTTACCATCAATACTGCACTACTGTGGCTTGAGCAGGAAATGCATCTGGATCCAGGCCCAGGAATTTGGATTGGGCCTGGTCCATATCCCAGAACCATTCCAGTGCCTAGTTCCCTGCCAAGGCATAAGGTGAGCCCCAAGAATTTAGCTGTTCAGTGAGAAAGATGTGGTGATGGAGGAGGAGGGGAAGCACAGTGGGGATAAGGGATGAACCTATCTATCTGTACGCTATGGCTTCTACTCCATGGCCTGCAGATCCCCACGAGCTGACTGAAGTCACAGAATGTTCCTTTTAAGGATCTGTGGATCCCTAGAGTTTAATGTGGGGTAGTGTGAGGTCATGCACTTCAGTAAGAGGAATCAGAAACCAGATTATCATCTGAATGGAGAGAGACTGCAAATGAGTGAAGTTCACAGGGATCTAGCCCATGTTTTAGGCAGCAGGCATGGTATGTGGCCAAACAGAAGTGGGCCTCAGAGACTGCTGGATGACAGCAGGATCTGGCCCACAGCCCTTGGGTTGTGTACAATGGGGCTCAAAATACTGAATTACCCACTGATAAAATACTGTGATTCTGCAACAGGATATAGACAGATTGAGTGAATGAACAAAGGAATGGCAAATAGAGTTTAATGTGGGGTAGTGTGAGGTCATGCACTTCAGTAAGAGGAATCAGAAACCAGATTATCATCTGAATGGAGAGAGACTGCAAATGAGTGAAATTCACAGGGATCTAGGTGTACTACTGCACGAATCACAAAAAGTTAGCAGGCAGGCCCAACAAGTAGTTAAGAAGGCAAATGGTAATTTGGTCTTTATTGTAAAGGGGTTGGGATTTAAAAATAGGGAGGTTTTGTTGTAATTGAACAGGGTGTTGGTAAGGTCACACCTGGAATACTGTGCACAGTTTTGGTCCCCTTATCTAAAAGAGATAGTCCAAAGGAGATTCACCAGGCTAATTCCTGGGATGAGAGGGCTATCCTACCAAGAGAGACTAAATAGTTTGGTCCTTTATTCCTTCAAGTTTAGAAGAATGAGGGGCGACCTTATTCAAACTTGTAAGATCCTAAGGGGGCTTGACAAGGTTGGGATGCTTTTACCATTGGGAGAGTTTTGAATGTGGGGACATAACTACAAGACAAGGGTTCAGTAATTTAAAACTGAGGTACATAGAAATTGTTTCTCATGAGGGTGGTGAATCTCTGGAATTCTCTGCCCCGGTGGATGGTGAAAGTTGTATCATTAGAAGTATTTACAGTGGAGGTGGATGGATATTTGAAAGATTGAGGAATAGAGGGGTATGGAGAAATGGCACAGAAGAGGAGTTAAGGCTAGCATAGATCAGCCATGGTCATATTACATGGTGGGGCAGGTTTGAAGGGCCTGATGGCCTTCTCCTGCTCCCACTGTCTTGTGTTCTTGTGTCCTATGCTCCTATGGTCCAATCACAGTCTAAAGGTTACAAGGAATGAATTTCTATACACTGTACACTAAAAAGAGGATAATAGATAGCTGGCAGTGATTTACAAAGAAGTAATTCAATTCAGCACTTCTGATAAAGCCAATTACAAACCTGGGATTCAATTATTGCCTCAAACTCAATTCCAGGTATTTGCTTTCCCCACAAAACAATAGGAATAATTTTCCCTTAATTAATGCTTATTCCTCACTTTTTCATTGCTACAGAAACAGATATTTTCTGAAATATTTCCAAAGATTTGGAAATAAGCATGTGCAATCTGTTCTTCTGAATGTGTAGAAAATGCACAGAGCAGAGAAAAAAAATACAAACAGTGCAACTGAACACTAAGGCCTACAAACTGGACCATGTACAACCACATTCTTGCACATTGTATAAGCAATCACAAAGAAAAATCAGGGACTTACTGTGAGTTCCAGGTAGTCTGAGATTTTCATTCTTGATTCTCTATGTATCTACCGCATAAAGGAGCCCAAACATGTGCAATGGTTTACATTGCATGTCTGGATGGCATTCTCGTGATTCGGAGCCACAAATATGTAGCACGAGGACGTCACAGGCCACTATCCCAGAACTAGCCTTCAAAGTGCTCATGAGGCCCACACCATTGTCAGTTAGAGGGGACCTGCCTGAGTAGCTTCCAGGCTGTAGAGTCAGCTCTGGTACTCTTCTTTTGGCAACTGCAGAGGTTTGCTAAGGCTACTGGGGAGAGTTTAAACTAGGACTGATGGGGGGTGGGATCCGTACTGGAGAGATTGGGGAAGAGTGTTTGGCTCTCAAGTAGAGGAGGCTGGGAGTAAGTACCACAGGCAGGTGATAGAGAAGGGACGTGTTCAGACAGGCTTGAGATGTGTCTATTTTAATGCAAGGAGTGTTGTGAACAAGGCGGATGAGCTCAGAGCTTGGATCGATACTTGGAGCTATGATGTGGTGGCCATTACGGAGACTTAGATGGCTCCAGGGCTGGAATGGTTGATTCAAGTGCTGGGTTTTAGATGTTTCAGGAAGGACAGGGAGGGAGGCAAGAGAGGTGGGGGAGCAGCACTGTTGATCAGAGATAGTGTCACGGCTGCGGAAAAGGTGGATGTTGCGGAGGGATTGTCTACGGAGTCTCTGTGGGTGGAGGTTAGGAACAGGAAGGGGTAGATAACTTTGCCGGGTGTTTTTTATAGGCCAGGTTTTTTATAGGGTTATTGAGGAGCAGATAGGGAAGCAGATCCTAGAAAGGTGTGAGAATAACAGAGTTGTTGTGATGGGAGATTTTAATTTCCCAAACATCGATTGGCATCTCCAGACAGTGAAGGGTTTAGATGGGGTGGAGTTTGTTAGGTGTGTTCAGGAAGGGTTCTTGACACAGTATGTAGATAGACCTACAAGAGGAGAGGCTGTGCTTGATTTGATATTGGGAAATGAACCTGGTCAGGTGTCAGATCTCTCAATGGGTGAACATTTTGGTGATAGTGATCATAATTCTATCTCCTTTACATTAGCACTGGAGAGGGATAGGAACAGACAGACTAGAAAGGTGTTTCCTTGGAGTGAAGGGAATTATGAGGCTCTCAGGCAGGAAATTGGAAGACTAAATTGGGAACAGATGTTCTCCGGGAAAAGTACAGAAGATATGTGGCAAATATTCAGGGGGTATTTGTGTGGAGCTTTGCATAGACATGTTCCGATGAGACAGGGGAGTCACGATAGGATACAGGAACCATGGTGTAAGAAGGCTATAATAAATCTAGTCAAAAGGAAAAGAAAAGCATAAAAAAGGTACAGAGAGCTAGGTAATGTTAGAGATCTGGAGGAGTACAAGGCTAAAAGGAAGGAACTTAAGAAAGAGATTAGGAGAGCCAGAAGGGGACATGAGAAGGCCTTGGTGGGCAGGATTAAGGAAAACCCCAAGGCATTCTACAAGTATGTGAAGAGTAAGAAGATGAGATGTGAAAGGATAAGGCCTATCAAGTGCAGCAGTGGGAAAGTGTGTATGGATCCAGAAGAAATAGTGGAGGTACTTAATAAATACTTTGTCAGTATTCACCATGGTAAAAGATCTGGGGGATTGTAGTGGGGACTTGCAGTGGCCTGAAAAGCTTGAGCATGTAGATATTAGAAAAGAGGTGGTGCTGAAACTTTTGGAAAGCATCAAGTTAGATAAGTCACCGGGACCGGATGAGATGTACCCCAGGTTACTGTGGGAGGTGAGGGAGGAGATTGCAGAGCCTCTGATGATGATTTTTGCGTCATCGATGGAGATGGGAGAGGTTCCGGAAGATTGCAGGGTTGCGGATGTTGTTCCCTTATTCAAGAAGGGGAGTAGGGATAGCCCAGGGAATTATAGGCCAGTGAGTCTTACCTCAGTGGTTGGTAAGCTGATGGAGAAGATCCTGAGAGGCAGGATTTATGAACATTTGGAGAGGTATAATATGATTAGGAATAGTCAGCATGGCTTTGTTAAGGGCAGGTCCTGCCTTTACGAGCCTGATTGAATTTTCTGAGGATGTAACTAAGCACATCGATGAAGGGAGAGCAGTAGATGTAGTGTATATGGATTTCAGCAAGGCATTTGATAAGGTACCCCATGCGAGGCTTATGGAGAAGGTGAGGAGACATGGGATCCAAGGGGACATTGCAGTGTGGATCCAGAAGTGGCTGGCCCACAGAAGGCAAAGAGTGGTTGTTGAAGGGTCGTATTCTGAGTGGAGGTCGGTGACCAGTGGTGTACCTCAGGGATCTGTACTGGGACCCTTGCTCTTTGTGATTTTTATAAATCACCTGGATGAGGAAGTGGAGGGGTGGGTTAGTAACTTTGCAGATGACACAAAGGTTGGGGGTGTTGTGGATAGTTTGGAGGGCTGTCAGAGGTTACAGAAGGACATAGATAGGATGCAGAGTTGGGCTGAGAAGTGGCAGATGCAGTTCAACCCAGATCAGTGTGAAGTGGTTCATTTTGATAGGTCAAATATGATGGCAGAGTATAGTATTAATGGTAGGACTCCTGGCAGTGTGGAGGATCAGAGGGATCTTGGGGTCTGAGTCCATAGGACGCTCAAAGCGGCTGCACAGGTTGACTCTGTGGTTAAGAAGCATATGGTGTATTGTCCTTCATCAATCGGGGAATTGAATTTAGGAGCCGAGAGGTATTGTTGCGGCTATATAGGTCTCTGGTCAGACCACACTTGGAGTATTGTGTTCAGTTCTGGTCGCCTCACTACAGGAAAGATGTGGAAGCCATAGAGAGGGTGCAGAGGAGATTTACAAGGATGCTGCCTGGAATGCAGAGCATGTCTTATGAAAGCAGGTTGAGGAAACTTGGCCTTTTCTCCTTGGAGAGACGGAGGATGAGGGGGGACCTGATAGAGGTGTATAAGATGATGAAAGGTATTGATAAGGTAGATAGTCAGAGGCTTTTCCCCAGGGCTGAATTGGTGGCCACAAGAGGACATAGATTTAAGGTGCTGGGGAGTAGATATAGAGGAGATGTCAGGGGTAAGTTTTTTACTCAGAGAGTGGTGAGTGCGTGGAATGGGCTGCCGGCAACGGTGGTGGAGGCTGATATGATAGGGTCTTTCAAGAGACTGTTGGATAGGTACATGGAGCTGAGTAAAATAGAGGGCTGTGGGTAAGCCTAGTAATTTCTAGGGTAGGGACATGATCAGCACAGCTTTGTGGGAAAAAAGGGCCTGAATTGTGCTGTAGTTTTTCTATGTTTCTATGTTTCTCCCTCAGGCATCCTCAGGGTTAAGGAAAATCCCAAGGCTTTTTTCACTTAAGTGAAGAGCAAAAGCATGACTAGAGTAAAGGTAGGACTGATTAGAGGCAAAGGTGGGAAGATGTGCCTGGAAGCTGTGGAAGTGGGTGAGGTTCTCAATGAATACTTCTCTTCAGTATTCACCAAGGAGAGGGGTCTTGATGACGCTGAGGACAGTGTTGGTAAGGTTAATGTTCTAGAGCATGTAGATATCAAGAGAGAGGATGTGTTGGAGTTGTTAGAAAATATTAGGATAGATAAGTCCCCGGGGCCTGACGGAATATTCCCCAGGTTGCTCCGCGAGGCGAGGGAGGAGATTGCTGAACCGTTGGCTAGGATCTTTGAGTCCTCGTTGTCCACGGGAATGGTACCGGAGGATTGGAGGCTGGCAAATGTAGTCCCCTTATTCAAAAAAGGAAGTAGGGATAGTCCAGGGAATTATAGACCAGTGAGCCTTATGTCTGTGGTGGGCAAGCTGTTGGAAAAGATTCTTAGAGATAGGATCTATGGGCATTTAGAGAATCATGGTCTTATCGGGGATAGCCAGCATGGCTTTGTGAAGGGCAGATCACATCTCACAAGCCTGATAGGGTTCTTTGAGTAGGTGACCAGGCAGATTGATGAGGGTAGTGCAGTAGATGTGGTCTACATGGATTTTAGTAAGGCACTTGACAAGATTCCACATGGTAGGCTTCTTCAGAAGGTCAGAGGGCATGGAATATAGGGAGGCTTGGCCGTGTGCATTCAGAATTGGCTTGCCTGTAGAAAGCAGAGGGTTGTGGTGGAGGGAGTGCATTCAGATTGGAGGGCTGTGACTCACGGTGTCCCACAAGGATCGGTTCTGTGTTCTCTACTTTTTGTAATATTTATTAATGACTTGGAGGAGGGGTTAGAAGGGTGGGTTGGCAAGTTTGCAGATGACACAAAGGTTGGTGGTATTGCGGATCGTGTGAAGGATTGTTGATGATTGCAGAGGGACATTGATAGGATGCAGAGCTGGGCTGAGAAGTGGCAGATGCAGTTCAATCCAGAAAAGTGTGAGGTGGTACACTTTGGAAGGACAAACTCCAAGGCGGAGTACAAAGTTAATGGCAGGATTCTGGATAGTGTGGAGGAGCAGAGGGATCTGGGGGTTCGTATCCTCAGATCTCTGAAAGTTGCCTCACAGGTGGATAGGGTAGTTAAGAAAGTGTATGGGATGTTAGCATTCATAAGTTGTGGGATCGAGTTTAAGAGCCACGAGGTAATGATGCAGCTTTACAAACCTCTGGTTGGACCACATTTAGAGTACTGTGTCCAGTTCTAGTCACCTCATTATAGGAAGGATGTGGAGGCATTGGAAAGGGTGCAGAGGAGACTTACCAGGATGCTGCCTGGATTAGAGAGTATGGATTATGAGGAGAAACTAAGGGAGCTAGGGCTTTACTCTTTGGAGAGAAGGAGAATGAGGGGAGACACGATAGAGGTGTACAAAATATTAAGAGGAATAGATAGAGTGGACAGCCAGCGCCTCCTTCCCAGGGCACCAATGCTCAATACAAGAGGACATGGCTTTAAAATAATGGGTGGGAAGTTCAAGGGAGATATCAGAGGAAGGCTTTTTTACCCAGAGAGTGGTTGGTGCATGGAATACGCTGCCTGGGGTGGTGGTGGAGGCAGGTACATTGGCCAAATTCAAGAGATTGCTGGATAAGCATATGGAGGAATTTAAAATAGAGGGATATGGGGGAGTTGGAGGTTAAATAGTCTTAGGCAACGTTTAAAGGTCGGTACAACATTGTGGGCTGAAGGGCCTGTATTGTGCTGTACTGTTCTGTGATTCTATGATCCCAGACTTGTCCTCATTGTCACCAATGTTTCCCTCTCAGCTCAAGACTATAACCCCTCCCTGACTGCAACCTTTATTTGAACCTTTCCTCCCCATCCCAGCACACTAATCTGCCACACAAACCATTCCACAAGCCATACCTTATCCCTTGGACAAGGAACTGCACACTTACCCTGAGTTTTTCACAGCACTGGTCTACCGTCAGACTCTCACTTCATTCACAACATCTTACCTCTCACCCCCCTGCCCCCTCATGCCACATCTCCCTCACTAATTGCATCTGATCCATGAGGCCCTTTTGCCCTTCCACTGCCCCCCAATGATTAATACCCTTACCCTCCTCAGAGTCCCCCAGGCCTCTCTCCCCATCCTATCAAGTTCCCTGATTTTCTTCAGGTTCCCCACTAAGGGAAAACCTTTGAATGTTCAGCCTATTCTGCAGCAAGGTGCTTGGGCCTCGAGTACCACTGAATTCTTAAGCAGTTGGTCCTCAAACAAAACATACACTGGGTTGTTAATCACCTCCCCGCTATACGCCATTATAGACACCATACAGTTTCTGCACACATGCATGTAACAACATTGTTCTCTCGTCCCTGCATTTCATTCTGATTTCTATCCTTTGGGCTTCCTGCTTTTACAATCCTCTGCATTTCAGGTTTCAGATTGGTTAATAGGTTTTCCTATTCTTAGAGACCCAACCTATGGAGTTTTTCGTCAGTTTCTACGTCCTCTCACCATACCTGCTGTCCATTTTGGCATTACATGATCTCCATACTTTTGTTATCCAATGCTGGACCCCTTTCTACGGCACTGCAATTCATTGTTAAATCACTTCCTTTCCATATATCTGCAAATTATTCCCCAGTTCCTGGCTCATTGCAATTTTACTGTACGATATAGTCTCTCTACACTGGGGAGACCAAACACAGATTTGTTAACTGCCTTGGAGAACACTTCCTTTCTGGCCATCATTGGTCACCTTAATGCACTATCTTACTCTCTGCCTGCAGCCCTTGTGCCACTGAAGCTCAATGCAAGCTCAAGAAATAACATCTCATTGTTACATGGTCACATAACAGCCTTTTGGCCTCCATAATTCTTATAATAAGCATTTCTAATAATGAAACAGCTGCTCCCATTTCGACTTCTTCCAGAGTCTCCTTTCTGTCTTTTTACTTGTTCCTCACTACCCTCTTTAACTTTTAAATAACATTCCTTCTGTTACTTAATCTCATCTGCATTCTACCCTCTCACTACTTTTCTTTCTTCTCGATCTCTCTTTCACTGCAATAAAAAATTATTTTATGGTTAATTTTTCCATTTCCAATGAAGTGGAACTCTGTTTCTCTCTATGGCATCAATATTTGGTTCTTTTCATTCCAAACCCTTTGCAAACCATAAATGGATCCCCCTTCACTCCACACTCTGCATAACCAGATCCCCATAGAGTCATCAAACAATACAGGCCCTTCGGCCCAACCAGTGCATGCCAACCACAGTGCCCACCCAGTTAGTCCCAATTTTCTGTGTTCAGCCCATATCCCTCTAAGCCCCGCCCCTCCATGTGCCTATCCAAGTACTTCTAATATGATACTATTGTACCTGCCTCAATCACTTCGTCTGGCAGCTTATTACATATACTCACCACCCTCTGTGTGAACAAGTTGGCCCTCAGTGTCCCTTTTAAATCTTTCCCCTCTCACCTTCAATCTATGCCCCCTAGTTTTGGACTCCCCTACCCTGGGGAAAAGACTGTTACCATCCACCTTATCAATGCCTCTCATAATTTTAAACACTTCTATAAGGTCTCCCCTCAATTCTCCTACATTCCAAGAGTAAAGACCTAGCCTGGCCGACCTCTCCCTATAATTTAGGCCCTCTAGTCCTGGCAACATCCTTATAAATCTTTTCGGCACTCTTTCCAGTTTAACCATGCCTTTCCTATAAGTGACCAAAACTATACACAGTGAAGTTCCCACCTCTCATACCTTCTGCTATATATGACTGGGTCCCTTTTTATTCAGATGCTCCACTATTGGTGGCCAAATCACTTTGATTCCATGTTATCCCTTTCTTCCCACATACAATCTTTCTATGGCCAGAATCCTTTGATTCCACAGCCTACGCTATTTATAATCAGATTCCTTTCTCCACTCTCTGCTACCTATAACTGGATCCCTTTCTTCTCACATAAGGAATGACTTGATTCCACACCCTCTGTTTTCCATCAGCACATCACTTTCTCTCCATATACATCAAAGAGTCAACGTGCTGTGTGAGTAGTCAAACTGAACAAAACAGTTGTGGAGTGCTAGAACTGATTTTAGCCCACAAAAAAGGAAGAGGAAGTATTAGCCATGGTTCCTGCCCTGTGGTGTGACCTCTCCCGTTGTATTTGTGGCCCAGTGGGAGTTACTCCCTTTTGGAGAGAAAGGAAAATGATGAAGGCCAAAATAGATACGGTTAAGCTCCTGCAAGAATATTTGATCAACTTTTTGCCCTGCGATCCATGATGTCCCCTTGCACACAGCAAATGATTGATAAGTGATTGAATAAACCACTCAAAATTTAGTGCGATGGAGTTCATTTAATTACAAAAACTCCATCTTAATACTTTCTAACAAAAAGAACTTGGAAAATATTTTTAGTATAGTTTCATTTTCATCGAACACTCAAAAATTTAATTTTAAAAAGAATCAAATGGGACGTGTTAATAAAAAGAAAAAAATCCCAGAAAAAATCTTCAACAAAACCCCTTTCCATGTATAAGCCTGAGGCAAGCTACTGTGATAAATAGTTAGCTTTCAAAATATGACCGCTGAACCCTTCCAGCTTACCCAAGTCTACAAGAAGCAGGCGAGTCAGCGCAGTGTAGAAGGTTATGCGACATCTCAGGACAACTTTACCAAGGTGGCAATGTTCATCCATGCCCAAGAAAGGGAAGTGTTCACACTGATCATCCAAAACAGAAATAAAGGAATCATTACTTACAATACTAACAGAAAAGCTGCAACTTTCATAACTTGTTTCCTTACATCACCGGAAGCAATTCTTTAGTGCCTCATGTAAATGGCGAGTGTGCCTGTGTGAGCCCTTATCACAATGATGCTGGAATACGTGTTGATCTTACTTCCTTTCTAAACCTTAGGGCACCAAAATTAACAAAAGAATCCCAACACTGAGTATGACCAATGAGTTTAGTATAGTCAGGGCTATTTGATCTATACTCCAGAGCCTTTAAAGAGTTTAAGAGCATGGCTGAGATTTCAAAATGTGACAGTTGAACTCAAGTTTTATAAAACTGAAAGGAACAAATGATTAGTCTGGCTTTACTTTCAACACCTTAGTCATCCTAATACAAATGTGACAGACATATTTGTCATAGTTCACTTTTCATGACAAAATGACAGGTGTGAAATCCAGTTAATAAGGTCCATTGAAATGGTCCTGGAAAAAATATTTGCAAGGAGCTTACTGTGTGATTCTGCAGCATGAATTGCACTGTATCAATCTTCACGAGCTTCTTCAAAATGGCATATGGAATAGAAGTGTCAAGGATATAAGCAGGGCATGTGTCTAAGACTGGCTTAAATCCCCTTCAAACTGTAAAAGCCACCAAAAAGAAATGCTTGGCAGTTTTCAATGGTTTACGAATACCTACAAAAAGTTTCATGTTTCAGATTTTTGGCTTTGAGTTCTCTTGTGAATATTTCAACTAAGTATATGTTGTGATTGGATCCTGTACACAAAACCTTGCTGCTCAAAATGGTTATGTGAGCAAGGTGAATTATAAAAATGTTAGGTTAAATGTCATTAGCATCACACATGGCTGATTTATACTTGGTATCAAACTTCCTTGATCACACCAGCAAAGTGAGATGATAGATTTCTACATCTGAATTAGTGATTCTTCTATTCGGAATATCACAGCAAAATAAATACATCTTTATTTAGAAAGATTAAGTGATGCCATCAGTTTATGATATTATCTGACTGTTGATGTACTGATTCCAAGGAAGTGGGGTCATTAACAAGATCATCATATTTTCTGCTTCAAGTTGCTCCAAGCTGAGAAGGTGGTTTGGACCTTGATCAGTTGCAATTGATGTGGTGGTAGTGTATCTATGATAATGAATCTGTGATAGTATTTGATAGGAATGTGTACTTTCCCCCAGTGATGCATGTCCAAGTCAGGATGATGAGCTACTAAGGGGAGAAAAGTGGAAATGATGATGTTCTCACAGCATTGCATGTCATCTTTCTGAATGGCAGACATCAGAGATTTGGGTGGTTTTGATGAAGCAAGCTTGACCAGCTTGTTCAAGTACATCTTGGGTGTCATAAATGCAGTTTTGCCAATAAGGGAATTAGTTTATAGTGAGCAGCATCTGCTGTCAAGCATCTTGAAAGTTAATTTGAGTAGTAATTCAAGCAAACGTAGACTTGAGCCTTGCAGTTAGTGGAGGGATTTTGAATGATTGGGAGATGAGCCATTCACAACATAACAACTTGACTCTATTGATGCGTATTATGATGAATTGCACTTTGGTTATTTCCTTCATCCTCATTAAACTCATTTTCAGGGTAATATAGTTGTTCCAATGTGAGGTTTAACTATATTACTTTAGGCACCTTCTCAACCTTAACAGATTGCATTGAGAATTAGTGCTTTGAGCAATGTGTCCCTTCATAGATTTATGAAGCAGATTTCCTGGGTTCAGAGTGTGTTTTGGCTGCTTTTCTTGATGCCGTTTTGCTTTGCAGTGGTATTCCATTGACAATGAAAGAGGCATGAATTTTCCAGAGCTGTAATCTGCTGGCTGTCTGTTTCTCAAATGTTTCTTGCCCTCACGAGGAACATTAGCCTAGAAATTAGATTGCAGAATATCGTTTCCTTAAATACTGATCCAAAATAGATTTTACCACGAGCAGATTGTATTCTGGGTGAAAATGTGACATTGCAACATTGTACTCGCACTTCTGGGCATATTCTACATTTGAGCACCTGACTTTTGTCTAGCTTCAGTTGCACATTTTATGTGCACTGCACACTAACCTTTCTAATGTCCTTCAGGGGAGGAAAGCTGCCAATCTTACCCAGTCTAGCCTACATGTGACTTCAGACCCACTTCATGTCCTCTTAAATGTCCTCTGGAGTGGCCTAGTATACCACTCAGTTGCACCAGTATTTCCACATTTAAACAGGGGAGGAATAAAATTGGACTGACCAAACAGCATCCATCCAGGCATTGAATTCAGACAGGGCAAAGTTGCTCCTAGCCCTGTGGACCTTGCTAAGTTCTCACAAATATCTGGAGACTGCTGTCTAAATTGACAGACTAGTCATGCAATAGTCTGACACAGTTGTACTCACAAAATTATACTTTACAGACAATGTGCCAGGCTCCTTCATCACAATCCCTGGGCATGTTTTGTGCCACCAGTTGGACAGACCCACCAGAGGTGGTGTCACAGTGATATACAGATGCAGGAGGGAATAGACTTTGGAGTACACAACATGGACTCAGACCTCAAATAATCGTGTGGCACCAGGTCAAACATGGGCAAGGAAACCTCTATTCATTACTACCAATTGTCCTTCCTCAACTAATGAATCAAGTGATTCTCCATGTTGAAAAACACATGGAAACAGCATAAAAAGTAGCAAGGGTACAGAGTGTACTCTGAGTGGGGGATGTCAAAGTCCATCACCGTGAGGAGCTTTTGCCCTAGCTGGGCCAGTTTGAGACTGCTTCCCTGGTCCAACTAAAGAAGCAGTCTGGGATGGCAGTATAGGTGAGTATGCTGCTTGACAGACCATGGTGGGAGGTGAATTGATGGCCTTGTGAAGGGGAGACAGTACAATGGTAATTTCTTAGGAGAATGGGTAAACAACAACTTAAGCCAACACCACCATTGTTTCGACCATCAGGCATCTAGCTGACATTTATCACAAACTTTGGTAACCAGCTAACTCTACACTTCTCTTCAGGGTCAGCTGTATGCACAATGTGAGCAGGTCTGCTGCATGCACCATTCCTTAGTTACAGGAGACCCTGAAGCTTTTCATGGGTTGCAGCCTGTGTCCATCAAGAGTAGCAACCTATTCAGAACTGCCATCTCTCTGCTCAACGAGGAATCCAGGAGGCTGATCCTGAAAAGCTTCAAACAACTCCCATGTGGCAGAGAACAGATTTCCATTGAACCAGGGTGAGACTGAATAGAAGCAGAAAGATATTACATGGTCTGTTTGTGCCACACAGTAGCTGCTATGAGAATCAACAGATGTTGCGTTTTGTGATTGTTATTGAGCTCTTGCAAAGAACTGTGCTTTACCTCCAGAGTGGAGGTCATAGTCTGCTAGATCTTCACAACTTCCATGCAGATCATGGAAAGAGACTCCTTCATCCTCCTTGTCAGCCAGGGATGCTCCACACTTGCTAACCACCTTGTGTATCCACATCTGACATATCAAAAGAACACCCCAACAGTGGTCCGCACTAAGATCTCTAGGTCATTAATGATGAATGGAATCCTGTTCTGTTATTCCTTGCATGAATTTCCCCACACATTATGCCTGTCTGGAGCCCTCTAGTGCCTGGCATATTGCTCTGTGACTTGCATTCCTTTAGCCTTTATGCCCATCACTCACAATGTCCGTCTCAGAAGTGTTCCTGTGGGCTACTAGCTATAATGATACACTTTGGTCACCATCATCAAAATCCTCCTCTCCCCCCACTCCTCACGTTCTGATTCATGATATTCTAGAGAGGGAGAAACAGCAAGCCTCTCTTCATACCTTGCAAAGATAAAACAGAAATTGTTGCACTTACAACCTGCACCCAAAACAGCTCTATGATGATGCAGAGGCACATGGTAATGAAGATATCTACTGTAGATCAATTCAAAGGGATGTAGCAATAACAAATAAATATTCTTAAAGAGCATACATCCAGGAAAATGAATAGAATTTTTTTTTGTTGTTTATTTATTGTTCAGGTGGATATGGCTGGTAAAGCTAGTGTTTATTGTCTGTCCCTAATTGCCCCTAAGCGTTGGCAGTGAAGGCATTTTTAAGAGTCAACCACATTGCTGGGGTCTGGGGTTACATGTGGAAAGACTAGATAAGGATAGCATATTTCCTGAACTACATTAGAGAACCAGATCTTTTTTTGTTAACATTATTGGTTGTTTTTGCCAATCCAGATTATTAACTGAATTCGAATTTGACACCTGTTATGGTGGGATTTGAACTCAAATTACTAGTCGGGTAACTGTTGCACCATTAATAGTCTTGTACTGCCTTGAAAGTATTAATGAGTCAGCATAGAAAGCTTTTCTTTGCAGCTAACCGTGGGAGTGTACTTACCCTGGGAGTGTTTGATCTCTCTGTATCAAATCCACGTAGGACCTTCCCTGGAAATTTAGGGGAAACTTTCCAACTAAATGTGTCTTGCAAAGATTAAATAGAATGAATTGCTTCTTTTTGCAAAGTAACTTTCTATGATTCTAACTGTCCTGTATTTGGCATGGGAATATAAAGGTGTGGCTGAAATGGAAACTATCCCATTCACCAGGACACACTGTTCACAATCAATGTACAGATAATTGACAAATACCTTTTCCTACTTCTCTTTGTTTCTCCCACCAAAAAGCTCCCATAACTGTGGAATATTGGACAATTACTTGGGCAACACTGAAGTTTGAGAAAGCTGGAAAGCACATATAACCAGTGCTTCACTCATAAAACAGTGATGAAAATTACATTGGCAATATTATTTCAAAATCATTCACAATATTTCCCAGAGAAAAATAACACACACATCATAAACAGTCAAAGTAACCACTGGAATTGGGATGTGTATTGTATTTTTGGGGAAAACAGCTACATAGCCAAGACAAGTATAATTCATCATTTTTCTGATTTAATACCTAAGAAATATATTAAAATAATAAAAAGAATCCTGAAAACCTCAGAATTTGCAAGTGATAAATAGCACCCTGTGCCATTATTGCATTATCCATACAAACAGAAATATTGCATGGTGAATTTTGGTAGACAAGTGCGATTATTTTCCAATATAAAGTTGCATATTAAATTCCAGCATAAAAGTGGGTGGGTATTACTTTCTGGAGCTTTCACTGCCTGCCTTGGGGGGACAAAAGGTTTAAAACTTAACTTTAATAATAGTACAATATTAGAAACAAAAACTTGTTTCATGTCATTTACTTTTTATATATTTATTATATAAAAACACACCATATATATGTGTGTATGTGTGTGTGTGTGTGTGTGTGTGTGTGTGTATGTGTAAAATATATATATATTTAGATATATCTTTATTATAAATCAATAATTTCTCCCCTTTCAAATCAAACTAAATGACTGGAAAACTATTGCATACAATCACTGTGGGCCTGAGTCAAGCTTGATTGCTTATTTATAAACATTATAAGTGCACTTCTCCAAATTGGGAAAACTGTCATTTTGGATGAGTGACAACAGAACAGTCAAAAGGCGTATATGTTAAGAAGGAAACAGTCAAGCTCTTTTTTGGTGCTGAACAATCAAAAAATCTGGCCCTAAGCCCCAATTCTTTGTTTCTTTTCTAACAGTTTTAGCAAATGATCAGTAAAGTAAAATTTAGCATCATTGGTTAATGTCAGACGCCAAAATCTGGCAAGGTCAAGATGATTAAGGAACTTGTCATATTTCAGATTACAGCAAAAAGTACAACGTATGCACTCCGGACATTGGAAATTAAAACAAGAAAATGTTGGAAATACACTGGTCAATTAGTATTGGAGGAAAAGGGTCCCTTCAGAAAATCTACCAAAACCTGTTCACTTCTGGTGAAAGCTGGCAATTGAAACGTTAACCTGCCTGTATAATTTCACTATTTCTAATTGCTTAGTTCAGTAGTACTGAAGAGTTACTGATCAATGCACAGAAGTGAATATACTTGAACTATCTATGAGGGAAAAGAAACAGAACCACACAATTTGTTCTCCTTAGCTAATGGCTGCAGATAAACAATTAGTTTCAGGAATCCAGGAATATGTAAAAAAGACAGGGTTGGTCTTTGTGCCAGATATCACATTTTTTAGGGGAATATTACTTTCCATTTTTAATACTTTATTTTCTTACTGTACCAAGTACAGTTCTGTTAAATTAAAGACATTAATAATGCAAATAATGTAATGTCCCTTCAGCTCAGAAAGTGCCATTTTATTTTGATCCCAATGCAAATAGCAAGGAACCAAGACCAGATTGCTCCTCTAATATGTTTAGATAGATCTTTCATCCCCTAAGTGTGAAGATGGGTGACAATCCCATGTTATGGTATGAAAGGAAGTTAGTTCCAACTGTGAGGGTCATTACTACATAGATTTCTGGATTTTTTAAAATAATTACTGTGGGTGCCTGATGTATATTGCAAAATGATCGATGTATTTACTTAGCAAAATCTGGCTGTAGTGGGAGGCAGAAGTGGGAGAAGTGCTAAGCATTTTTATTTCTTTTCATGCAAGAAAGAGAATAGGTCAAAGTATGTGGCTTTTTCCAACATTTCTGAATAGTCTGGAAAAATTCAGTAAACATGCCTTGGTTTTGTATGGAAGAAACAAGCAAACAAGAATTTGTATTGCCTTATGGGTATGTGCATCAATGAAATAAAGCATTAAATAAACTAGCAAATTCAACAGTATTCAGGATCAAAAAGGTGAGCGCATCTTGGGATGAGACAAAAGGTGAATAAATAAGAGTTCAGAGATGATTTTAAATACTATGTGGAATAGGACTGAGAAGCTAAATGGCCACTTCTGTTACCCTGCTCTAACAATTCTCATCTATTCAAAGATTACTGATTGAACAGTGTTTGTCAGGGTGATGTTTCCCCCATTTAGGGTGTCTGCAGCCAGAGGTCACAGTCTCAGAGTAAAGCGTTGACCATACAGGACTGAGATAAGAAGAACTTCCTTCATCTGGAGGCTTGAGAATCTTTAGAACTCATGATCAATTAGGGCTGCGAGGCCTCATTCACAGAGTATTTTCAAGACAGTGAATGATAATTTTTTGTCTGTGAAGGGAATCATGGGATATAGGAAAGTGGTGTTAAGGTAAAAGATTGGCTGTAACCTTTGTGGACCAGGCACAAAGGGCAGAAATGGCTATTCCTGCTTCTGTGCCCTTATCTACCAAAATGAGACAGCTGCAGCACTTATACTGAAGCAAGATACAGTGGTGACAAAATAAGAAATGAAAACAGAATGCTGCAGATAACCAGCAGTTCAGACAGTATCTGAGGGAAGAGATAATGACTCAGCATTGCAGGTCAATGATCCTTCATGGGAACTGGAAAGTTAGAAAGGTAATAATTTCCAAAAAGATGCACAATCCCTCAGGAGCTTGCTTCTCCTTCCTTTCAAACATCCACAAACAGACTGACCTGGTAGACCTAACTTTTCAGTGAAAGAGTTCCTCAGGATATTATATCTTCCACTGTCTCCATCTTTTCTTCCTTTCTCCAGTCTTTTCCCATCTATATTTATGATTCTTCTGACACTTGCCCACTTTGAAAGATTTCAGTTTCCGAAAAGAAATTAGCTCATTTTCACTGTGGGCACAATTCTTCATGCCTCCACCCCAGCCTAAGGGCCCTCCTTTTCTTCCATTTCCCAGCCACCACTGCATAAATTGAGGCATAGTTAGGGTAGATAGTCAAAATCTTTTTCTTATGGTAAGGGCGTTAAAAACAAGAGGATATAGGTTTAAAGTGAAAGGAAGGAGTTTTAAAGAGGATCTGAGAGATATTATTTTTTACAAAGAGAGTGGTCAATATCTGAAACTCACTGGGAGAGGTGGTAGTGGAATCAGATGCAATTGCTATGTTTAAGAGACATGTAGACAGACAATCAAATAGGCAAGACATAGAAGGATTGAGTCCAAGAGATTTGTAAAGAGGTCAGCATGGATGTGGTGGGCTGAAGGGCCTGTTTCTGTTCTATACATCTCTGTGACTGTGTAATTCTCCTTTAACACAATTCGCTTTCCAGAAATAAAAAACATTGCTGTGGGAATCTATATAAGAGTTTAAGAGATGCCTGCCTCTCTACAGGTTAGGTGCACTATTCTTCATTACATTCTGTTCAGTCCCTCCCCTGATGACTATACTGAATTGGAATTCCCACTTTCCTTTCACCTCACCTTCACATGATATAACTTTTCCCTTTCTCAACCTCTCAGTCACTATTTATGTGCAGAGGTAAGCAAATGTTATCCACCGTAAAGCTAAAGTAGCCTTGACTACACTTCCTCTTTACTGTAAAAACTATTCCATTTCCCAGTTTTTCCCTCCTTGTCAATCACTTCTATAATTTCACCAAGCCTTCAGTTTGGCAATCTCTTGTGGTCAATAATTGTCTCCCAAGGAACACAATGTGGGTTTGAAGATGGCTCTTGGGACTGATCTTGGATTTACAGAATCCAGTGGATTGGTTGGCATGAGCTACTGATCTGGTCCACATACAATATCTTTGCTACTCTTGCTTTTCTGTTTCCTACTGCAGTCACATTGTTTCAAAATGCAGTCTTCCAGTTATCTAGGATAGTCTCATGGAGTGTCCCATACAGGTGCTTCTAATGTACATTCTGTTCTCTCAAAAATTCTCCCATAGTAGTATTATATTGTGCATTTAGTGTTTGCCACTGAGGAAGAAGTACTGCCCCAGCTCTTTAGTGTTTCCTGTCATACAGGGTTCCAACAGCACCTCCCAAACCTGTGACCTTTTCACACCAAGAAGGATAAAGGCTTCAGGTGCATAGTAATATCACCACCCACAGGTTCTCTTAAAAGTCCCACACTACCCTGACTAGGAAATATATCACAGTTACTTCATTGCCTTGGGGTCTAAATCTTGGAACTCCCTATCCCTCAGCATTGTGGGTGTATCTTCACCAGAAGTACACTATAACTTTCTCAAGGGCAATTAGGGAGAGGCGATAAATGCCAACATTGGCAGAAACACGCAGAAACAAAAAAAATGAATAAATAAAACAAAATTACAACCATTTTCCCTTTAGGAGTAATTCTTTTCTCTGCATGTCTAGCAGTGTGCTTTCGCCTGCTGTTAGCAACATAGGAGATTTTGGCAAACATTAAGATTTACATTTTCTATTGATGTTTTGGTCAGGCAAGGCTCCTGGGCAAAAGCATAAAGGCAGATATTTATCCTTTGGTGACTGATATTTTGACTTTTTATTTGAACAAGTCACTCTTATTTCAATAATTGCAAGAGTCAGAATAAAGGTCTTTAACCTGCAACCAAGAACTGAAATTATAGACGCAATGAAATTCTTTAAATACTGATCTCTTGCAACTTGCACTAAATGGTATAAGGAATAATGATTTTGAACAACATGATCTGAGGGAATGAGATAGTGATAGCTAATGGTCTATGCCTTTACTCTTTGCCATTGTCTCCTACCTTCTTTCTCAAGCAAACTCATCACTAAAATCTGAGACCTGGGACTCAAAACCTCCCTTTGCAACTGGATCCTGACCAACAGACCGCAATCAGTAAGGATAGGCAGCAACACCCCTGCCACGATTACTCTCAGCACTGGTGCCTAGGTGTAGATATCACCAACAATTTGACCTGGTTCAGCCACGTAGACACTACGGCTAAGAAACCACACCAGCGCCTCGACTTCCTCAGAAGGATAAGAAAATTAGGCATATCCCTGTTGACTCTCACCAATTTTTACAGATATATCAAAGAGAGTATCCTATCCAGATGCATCGTAGTTTGGTTTGTCCAAAACCACAAGAAATTGAAGAGAATTGTGAACGCAGCCCAGTCCGTCGCATAAACTGGCCTCCTCTCCATTGACTCTGTTTACACTTCCCACTGCCTCAGGGAAGCAACCAACATAATCAAGGACCCCTTCCACCCCGTCATTCCCTCATCTCGTCACTCCCATAGAGCAGAAGATACAAAAGCTTGAGAACATAGGCTCAAGCTTCTATCTCACTGCTATCAGTCTCTTGATCAAACCTCTTCTACGCTAAAGATAAACTCTTGAGCTCTCAATCTATCTCATCATATTTGTCCACCTGCACTGTGCTTTCTCTGTAACTGTAACACTATATTCTGCATTCTATTTTTTTTTTCCTTTTGTACTACGTCAATGTACTTGCCTTGTATCAAATGATCTGTCCGGATGGCATGCAAACAAAAGTTTTTCACTGTATCTCAGTACATGTAACAATAATAAACCAATTATCAATATTTTTTCCCTTCATACTTACCTAAACTTTTCTCTTTGACTCTGTCCTATTGCTATCTTACAGGCATAGAGTCATAGAGCTGTACAGCACAGAAATGGGCTCTTCAGCCTACCACGCCTAAACTGACCTTCTTGCCCATCTACACGAATCATGCTTTGAAAGAGGGAATAACACTACATCTGAGTGAATCCCCACAGCATCTGGCAACCCTGTGTCTTGGAGGCCAATGTCAGAACATCTTTCCAGAGGGTGAACCTGGCCAGGTACTGAAAATCTGTGCCGACCAACTGGCTGGAGTGTTCAAGGGTACCTTCAACCTCTCACCGCTGTGGTCTGAGGTTCCCACCTGCTTCAAAAGGGCAGCAATCATACCGGTGCCCAAGAAGAGCAGGGTGAGCTGCTTCAAGACTGTAGCCTGGTAGCACTCACATCTACTGTAATGAAGTGCTTCAAGAGGTTGGTTATGGCTAGAATTAACTCCTCCCTGAGCAAAGATCTGGACGCGCTGCGATTCGCCTACTGCCACGACAGGTCTACAGCAGATACAGTCTCATTGGCTCTCCATTTTGCTTTGGAGCACCTAGACATCCATAAAACATATATCAAGCTGCTGTTTATTGATTACAGCTCAGCGTTCAACATGATCATCCCTTCAGTAATAATCACCAAGCTTCAAAACCTGGGCCTCTGTATCTTCCTCTGCAACTGGATCCTCAACTTCATTATTGGGATACCACAGTCAGTGCAGATTGTTGGTAACATTTCCTTCTCGTTGACAATCAATACAGGTGCACCTCAAGGATGCGTGCTTAGCCCGCTGCTCTGCTCTCTCTACACTCATGACTGTGGGGTAAGCACAACTCAAACACCATCTATAAATTCGCCGATGATACCACTGTTGTTGGTAGAATCTTAGATGGCGACGAGGAGGCATATAAGAGTGAGATGTTGAGTGGTGTCACAACAACAGCCTTGCACTCAGCATCAGCAAGAGCAAAGAATTGATTGTGGACTTCAGGAAGGGGAAGTCGAGAGAGCACATGCCAGTCCTCATTGAGGGGTCAGCGGTGGAAAGGGCGAGCAGCTTCAAGTTCCTGGATGTCAACATATCCGAGGATCTATCCTAGGCAATCACAAAGAAGGCACTCCGGTGGCTCCACTTCGTTAGGAGTTTGAGGAAAATCAGTATGTCACCAAAAACTCTTACAAATTTCTATGGATGTACAGTGGAGAGCATTCTGACTGGTTGCATCGCAGCCTGGTATGGAGGCTCCAATGCACAGGATCGCAAGAGGCTGCAGTGGGTTGTAGGCTCAGCCAGCTCCATCACAGGCATAACCTTGCTCACCATTGAGGACATCTTCAAGAGGCGGTGCCTCAAGAAGATGGCATCCATCACTAAGGACCCTCACGATCCGGGACATGCCCTCTTCTCGTTACTACTATCAGGGAGGAGGCACAGGAGTCTGAAGACCCACACTCACGATTCAGGAACAGCTTCTTTCCCTCTGCCGTGAGATTTCTGAACGGTCCATGAACCCATGAACACTACATCATTATTCCTTTTTTTGCACTATTTATTTACTTCTGTAATTTATAGTGACTTTATGTCTTTGCACTGTATTTCTGCCAAATTTCTCACAAATTTAACGTCATATAAGTTGGTGATAATAAATCTGATCCTGATTCTGAATCCCACGTGCTCAAATTTGTTCTATATCCTTCTATGCCTTGCTTACTTAAGTATCTAAATGCCTCTTAAACATAGTAATTGTATCCGATTCCACCACCTACTCTGACAGCACATTCTTGATATCAACCACTCTCTGTGTAAATAATTTACCCTTCAGATCCCATTTAAAACTCTTTCCTCTCAGCTTAAACCTATGACCTCTTGTTTTTGATAACCCTACCATAGGAAAAAGACTCTATCGATCCTATCGATGCCTCTCTTATTCTTATATACATCTATCAAGTAACTCCTCAGCCTCCCTCACTCCAGAGAAAACAAGCCCAGCTTATCCAACCTCTCTCCATAACTAAAGTCCTCCAATCCAGGCAACATCCTGATGAATCTCTCTGCACTCTCTTCAGAATGTAAAATTTACAATGTTTTTTCATCTGTCCTAATTGAAGTTTTGAGAAGATGCCTGCTTTAGAAATGGGAGAGTGTCTTAGAAATGAAATGTAACTTGATTCCATTGTTGCTTCATTCATTTATTTGTTCATTCTCAATAGTTCATTCATTGAACCTGCATTTGCAAATAAGAATGTGCCTCAGTAAAAATGATATGGGAATGGTTGGACACAAATAATAAATTCAAGCCTACCCACATCCCAAGTCCAATGAAAGATTTTTAAATGATTATCCACCCTAAGTTCAAGGTACTCAATGTACTCACCACATTGTTAGGAAGACACCAATCAATAACACAAGTGATCATTATCATAAAGATACTTGCTGTCACACTGCTGTTCTCCCAAGACCATCTTTCTTTATTGTTGAGTGGCTTCTGATGCCAACTTTTCAAGCGAATGTTGTGAATTCACTCCATTACATCACTCCAAAAGCTTTGCAAGAAAAATCAGAAGAGCAGTACTAGGAAGGTCCTGGCATAACCAGATGAAATCTAACAGAAAGGGCATTACAGGAATATAATTGCTAAAAATTTACCTGTTTGTTGTGAGTAAAAATAGCTAATCTCATACATGCTGCTAACCATTTGAAGGATATTCTGCACTTTCAGAAAGTAAAAAGGTTAAATAAACTGTGAGATAAGATTAGGGGTCTCTGCAGACAATGGAAAATAGGTGCTTTTTAAAGAGGATCTTAGACGCTGAACATCATTCAAATAAATACTATTTCAGAATATGACTCCACCACAATCCATTCCAGGGATCAAACTATAGGCTGGCAACAGGCTACATTCTGGTAAGCAGGAGCTAAAAGAGAATCCCAAAATGGGCCAGTTAAGTAGTCTATGAGCTTCAAGGATGAAGTCTGTTTCACTTCTGTATGGCTATAAATAACTCTAAAGGTCATGTTGGATGCTAAGTTTGTTGGATTGGATCCTTAATACCTAGGAACACTGCTGATATATTCACTTTATCATATACTTTTAACTTTTACTTCTTTCCAGTTATTTTTCTTCAGGATTTCTTTATCTAACTAAGACTTATTTTACCATACCTTGTTACTACAATTTCACCCATTGTTGCCATTTTCCACATCTTCAAAAAGCATATAACTTTCCTCATAATGTTGGGAGTAAGTATTCTTTTCCCTAGACCATTTTCTGCAACTAAGCAGGGAGGCATCTGCAATGCTGAGCACAATGTCTTGATCCTATTTCAGTGACCATTTCTACTCCACAGCAGCATGGTTATATCAATGAAAAGGATATCCAACAGATAAGTCATTGAGAAACTGCAGTGTTCTAGAAATCACAGGCTCATTCCTTCCCCAGCATTTCAAATTGTTAACACTGTAAAGAAAAATAATATTCATTATTGGAGGGTCAAAATCTGCTGGAAATACTCAAGAGGTCAGGCAGCATCTCTGGAAAGAATAACAGAAATAACATCTCACCTCAATGACCCCAGAACTCAGTATGAATAGGACTGCTGGGGTTCACGGAATGGAATGTTTCTGGACATTTCTTTCTCTTTTTTAATAAATCAAAACTCACTCTCTGTTCCTGGCGTGAAATAAATTCAAAGCAGATACTTTACTTTTATACAAGGAAGTGTACAAAGCTTTTTGGACTCTTTACCATTCCGTACTTCAGTTAAAGTCAAAAGTACGACTGGCTGAGTATTTGCATCATCTTTGTTTTTGTTTCATAGATGCAAATCCTTCTTCACATTAGGTGAAGTGCCTTCAGTTAATGATATGTAGTCCGACAACTTCCCTGTAACTGAGTAAATCTCACATACTTATTAAGATAGTGAGCATGGGAATAGAATGAGGTGGAGGTTAAATGCGTGGCTGAGGGATTGAAGTGAAGGGTAGGGATTCAGATTTCTGGATCATTAGGGCCTCTTTTGGGGCAAGTATGACCTGTACAAAAAGGACGGGTTGCACTTGAATCCCAGGGGGACCAATATTCTGGTGGGGAGGTTTGCTAAGGCTACTCGGGTGAGTTTAAACTAGAATTGTTGGGGGGTGGGATCCAAACGGGAGTGACTGGGGAAGGGATGTTTGGCTCTAAAATAGGGAAAACTTGTAGCTGGTATGAGAGGAAGGATAGGCAGGTGATAGAGAAGGGACATGCTCAGACCAATGGTTTGAGATGTGTCTATTTTAATGCAAGGAGTATAGTGAACAAGGCGGATGAGCTTAGAGCTTGGATAAATACTTGGAGCTACGATGTGGTGGCCATTACAGAGACTTGGATGGCTCAGGGACAGGAATGGCTTCTTCAAGTGCCGTGTTTTAGATGTTTCAGATTGGACAGGGAGGGAGGCAAAAGAGGTAGGGGAGTGGCACTGTTGATCAGAGATAGTGTCACAGCTACAGAGAAGGTGGACGTCATGGAGGGACTGTCTTTGGAATCTCTGTGGGTGGAGGTTAGGAACAGGAAGGTGTCAATAACTTTATTGGGTGCTTTTTATAGGCTGCCCAATAGTATCAGGGATATCGAGGAACAGATAGGGAAGCAGATCCTAGAAAGGTGTGACAATAACAGAGTTGTTGTGATGGGAGATTTTAATTTCCCAAATATCGATTGGCATCTCCATACAGTGAGGGGTTTAGATGGGGTGGAGTTTGCTAAGTATGTTCAGGAAGGATTCTTGACACAATATGTAGATAAGCCTACAAGAGGAGAGGCTGTGCTTGATTTAATATTGAGAAATGAACCTGGTCAGGTGTCAGATCTCTCAGTGGGAGAGCATTTTGGAGATAGTGATCATAATTCTATATCCTTTACGATAGCATTGGAAACAGATAGGAACAGACAGACTAGAAAGGCGTTTACTTGGAGTAAAGGGAATCATGAGGCGTTTACTTGGAGTAAAGGGAATCATCAGGCAGGAAATTGGAAGCTTGAATTGGGAACAGATGTTCTCAGGGAAGAGTACAGAAGAAATGTGGCAAATATTCAGGGGATATTTGTGTGGAGTTCTGCATAGGCATGTTCCAATGAGACAGGGAAGTTATGACAGGATACAAGAACCGTGGTGTACAAAGGCTATAATAAATCTAGTCAAAAAAAAAGCTTACAAAAGGTTCAGAGAGCTAGGTAATGTTAGAGATCTGGAAGAGTATAAGGCTAACAGGAAGGAGCTTAAGAAGGAAATTAGGAGAGCCAGAAGGGGCCATGAGAAGGCCTTGGCAGGCAGGATTAAGGAAAACCCCAAGGCATTCTACAAGTATGTGAAGAGTAACAGGATAAGACAGGAAAGAATAGGACCTATGAAGTGTCACAGTGGGAAAGTGCGTATGGATCCGGAGGAAATAGCAAAGGTACTTAATGAATACTTTACTACAGTATTCACTATGAAAAAGGATCTTAGTGATTGTAGTGATGACTTGCAGAGCACTGAAAAGCTTGAGCATGTGGATATTAAGAGAGAGGAGGTGCCGGAGCTTTTGGAGAGCATCAAGTTGGATAAGTCGCTGGGACTAGATGAGATGTACCCCAGGCTGCTGTGGGAGGCATGGGAGGAGACTGAAGAGCCTCTGGTGATGATCTTTGCATCATCAATGGGGACAGGAGAGGTTCTGGAGGATTGGAGGGTTGCGGATGTTGTTCCCTTATTCAAGAAAGGGAGTAGAGATAGCCTGAAAAATTATAGACCAGTGAGTCTTACTTCAGTGGTTGGTAAGCTGATGGAGAAGATCCTGAGAGGTCAGGATTTGTGAACATTTGGAGAGGTATAATATGACTAGGAATAGTCCGCATGGCTTTGTCAAGGGCAGGTCCTGCCTTACGAGCCTGATTGAATTTTTGGAGGATGTGACTAAACACATTGATGAAGGGAGAGCAGTAGATGTAGTGTATATGGATTTCAGCAAGGCATTTGATAAGGTACCACATGCAAGGCTTATTGAGAAAGTAAGGAGACATGGGATCCAAGGGAACATTGCAGTGTGGATCCAGAACTGGCTGGCCCACAGAACGCAAAGAGTGGTTGTTGAAGGGTCATTTTCTGCATGGATGTCGATGACCAGTGGTGTACCTCAGGGATCTGTTCTGGGACCCTTACCTTTTGTGATTTTTATAAACGACCTGGATGAGGAAGTGGAGGGATGGGTTAGTAAGTTTGCGGATGACACAAAGGTTGGAGGTGTTGTGGATAATGTGGAGGACTGTCAGAGGTTACAGCGGGACATAGATAGGATGCAAAGTTAGGCTGAGAAGTGGCAGATGGAGTTCAACCCAGATAAGTGTGAAGTGGTTCATTTTGGTAGGTCAAATATGATAGCAGAATACAGTATCAATGGTAGGACTCTTGGCAGTGTGGAGGATCAGAGGGATCTTGGGGTCCGAGTCCAAAGGACGCTCAAAGCAGATGCACAGGTTGACGCTGTGGTTAAGAAGGCATATGGTGTATTGTCCTTCATCAACCATGGGACTGAATTCAGGAGCCGAGAGGTAATGCTGCAGCTATATAGGACCCTGGTCAGACCCCACTTGGAATACTGTGCTCATTTCTGTTCACCTCACCACAGGAAGGATGTGGAAGCCATAGAAAGGGTGCAGAGGAGATTTACAAGCATACTGCCTGGATTGTGGAGCATGCCTTATGAAAGCAGGTTGAGGGAACTCGGCCTTTTCTCCTTGGAGTGACAGAGGATGACGGGGGACCTGATAGAGGTATATAAGTTGATGAGAGGCTTTGATCGGGTAGATAGTCAGAGGTCTTTTTCCCTAGGGCTGAAATGGTGGCCACAAGGTTTAAGGTACTGGGGAGTAGGTATAGGGGAGATGTCAGGGGTAAGTTTTTTACTCAGAGAGTGATGAGTGCATGGAATGGGCTGCCGGCAACGGTGGTGGAGGTGGATACGATAGGGTCTTTTAAGAGACTTTTGGATAGGTGCATGGAGCTGAGAAAAATAGAGCTCTATGTGTCTCTAAGGTAGGGACATGTTCGACACAGCTTTGTGGGCCGAAGGGCCTGAATTGTGCTGTAGGCTTTCTATGTTTTTATTAAGACAGGCATTCTGGAAGATTTATTATTTTAAATCGGATCTTCCCAATAAATGATTTTAGTGAATTGGATAAATTACTCAAATACACTGATATGAAAGCATTGAACTGAGTGCTGATGTCTCTGTAAAGAGTCTTTTAAGTAACACTGTGAATTTAAATGGCACCCTGAAAAGTTATTTAAATGACCAGTGTCTACATGGGCAGTGATTGTTCACCCTTCTCTGGCTGTGCTGTTCTGGTGTAAAAGCAATCGTAATTGAGCTTATCACAACATAGGACTGTTCAATGAAAGGACATAAAAAGTTAATCTAAATATCTGTAGAGGATTTTGAACAGAGAAGCTATGCGTTAAAGACCACATATTAGGCATCATTTCCTCTTGGAAAGGAGATAAAGCACTCGGGCCATTTCTGAATCTTATGCTGAAACTAACACCAAATCATCTGTTCACAGTACTCCATATCAGAGCCTCTCATTTTCATAACTGATCCTTGCATTTGGACAAGACAACTGTGTCTCTGAATATTCAGTTGGTGTTAACAGGCAGATGAATTTTGTTGACTTCCAACAAATGACTACGTCAATGAGGAAAAAGTAACTGAAGTATTTACAAAATATTCTCCTTCAGAAAGACTGTAGATTAATCAGTATTGATTTTTAATTCCCCCTTCACTTTAGGTGCTTGTTCCTGGTGGGGTTACAAGGAGGCCACATTTCTCCCAGCCACTCACACAACTTCTAATTTTTTTAAAATCCTTATAGTATTGACAGGTTTGTGAACTATGGAATACATTTTAACTGATACAATCCTGATTGTAGCTGAAGTCCACACAAATGCAACATTCATTAGATTGCAACCAGGATTGGGAAACACTGCCTGATTTACAAGTTCTCCTACTGCCACCCAGAGAACAACTAACTTTGTACATACCAGGGATCAATCTTGGGACCATCTTTTTGTTTGGTTCAACTGCACAACGTCATCTGACACTATTATTGGAGAAACATAACCCAACAAAATCTAATCAAAAGGAGATCAACTAACAATACTAATGAGTTTTATTTCTGGTAATCTTATTGATTAAGGAATTTTGTAGCTTATATGGAGATGGAGATAAAGTTGAAATCTTCTTTTGTGGGAGGTAGCCCTTCTGTACTTATTTAACAGTGTTTCAGGTTTTCTGTCGTGGATTCTCCAAGAAAAAAATCTACACTGGGTCTCTGTGCTGCATCTTACGTTAATGAAAACATACTTTAATGTCTTTTTAATCATTTCAGAGTGCAGCTGCACGCAAATTATATTATCACTGCAAGGAATGGTGGTGCTATTAGAGTCATAAAGAAAATTCTGAAATATTCATTGAGCTGCATTACCAGTTTGAAATTTGTTATTGCATGCACTATCTTGATACTAATGCATCTAATGAAGGTACTGATTCCCAGAAATATCAGCATATCATCACCTCATCGCGGTTACAGATCTGCTTAAGTAGCACGATCTGCAATCAATATTTAACCCCACTTTTTTTAAACTGACCAAGGGACAGAGCAGGAAAGATATGGAATGAAAAATGTACATAAACACTGGCAGTTCTGTACAGGACTGGAGTATTTTTCGCTGTTGCTCTGAAGAAGTTTGGGACTCCCATGCTTGTTTGTACAAACACAAAAGTTCCAAACTGCTACCTTTGACTGTTGCTCCATTCCAACAACGCTTCCAGTGCTGGAATCCTTATCGGGTCCAGCGTCAGAGCATAAACGACATGCAAAGTAACAACAACTACATTGGCAAACCTGCCTGCTGATGCTGCACTACTAGACCAGCAATGAAAACAGAAATGCCGGAAATACTCAGCAGGTCAGGCAGCATCTGTAAAGAGAACAACAGAGTTAATGTTTCAAGTCAATGATCTTCCATTAGACCTGCCACAAATTCAACAATTCCATTTAATGGAGTGGAATGGCTGAGCCACAGAGAGGCTAAGTTTCAGGTTATTTATATTCTCAGCAACAAGCAATCTGCTGGAGGAACTCAGCAGGTTGAGCATCATCTGTGTGCGGCGGTGGGGGGGGGCGCGGGCTGTGGAAGGAATTGTCAATGTTAGTTATATTTTTATGATTTCACTGAGTTAATTTAAACACATTTAACTATATAAAGTGTTTTAAGTGTCAGTTTTTTGGTTATCTTTACATTTTTACTTCTACGTTTAATTATTAGTTTCATTTGAATTAAATTATTATTTTAATTTAATTAATATTTAATTATCCAAGATATCCTGTAGTGGGAGGAAGAACAGCCAGAGGTCATGGTACATATTAGTACCAATGACATAGGTAGGAAAAGGGATGAGGTCCTGAAAAAAGACTACAGGGAGTTAGGAAGGAAGTTAAGAAGCAGGACCGCAAAGGTAGTAATTTCAGGATTACTGCCTGTGCCACGCGACAGTAAGTATAGGAGTAGAATGAGGTGGAGGATAAATACGTAGCTGAGGGATTGGAGTGAGACGGCAGGGATTCAAATTTCTGGATCATTGGGACCTCTTTTGGGGCAGGTGTGACCTGTAGAAAAAGGACGGGTTGCACTTGAATCCCAGGAGGACCAATATCCTGGCGGGGAGGTTTGCTAAGGCTACTGGGGAGAGTTTAAACTAGAATTGTTGGGGGGTGGGTACCAAATTAAAGAGACTGGGAAAGAGGCTGTTGGCTCTCAAATAGAGAAAACTTGTAGACAGTGTGAGAGGGAGTATAGGCAGGTGATAGAGAAGGGATGCGCTCAGACCGACGGTTTGAGATGTGTCTATTTTAACGCAAGGAGTATTGTGAACAAGGTGGATAAACTTAGAGCTTGCCTCAATACTTGGAGCTATGATGTGGTGGCCATTACAGAAACTTGGATAGCTCAGGGACAGGAATGGTTACATCCAGTGCCGGGTTTTATATGTTTCAGAAGGGACAGGGAGGGAGGCAAAAGAGGTGGGGGAGCGGCACTGTTGATCAGAGATAGTTTCATGGCTGCAGTAAAGGTGGACGTCATGGAGGGACTGTCTACAGAGTCTCTGTGGGTGGAGGTTAGGAACAGGAAGGGGTCAATAACTTTACTGGGTGTTTTTTTAATAGGCCGCCCAATAGTAACAGGGATATTGAAGAGCAGATAGGGAAACAGATCCTGGAAAGGTGTGATAATAACAGAGTTGTTGTGATGGTGTAGCGATGGGCTACACACCAAGCTAGAATGCACTTGAGACTAGTTTATTGTGAACCTCACCGCGCTGGCTTTTAAACAGTTAAGTTCCTGCCCTTTCCAGGTGGCGATGACATCAGAGGTGCATGCCACCAGAACCTCTTCCAGTGTGCGGGCTTTTTCCCCTCGCTGGTGGAGAAGAAGGCCCAGCATCATTTTGTGGCTGGCCTCCCTGCCGACGCGTGTGCTGTTTTCGGAGCTGGTTCGCCTGCGTGGAAGGTGGGTCGCCACATAACTCCCCCCCACCCCCCCAGAACCGGCGATACACCCTCTGAAGTCCACAGACTGGATCAGTCGCTGTTTGGGAGGTCTGCCTCTGCACTGCGGGGCCTGAACCTCAACAGGCTGCGCCAAGTCCACATGGGCCAGTTTGAGCCGGTCCACTGTGAAAACCTCCTCTTTCCCCCCAGTGTCTAGAATGAACGTGGACCCGTTGTTCCTGAGCACCTTTAACGGCCCCTCGTACGGCTGCTGTAGCAGTGTCTGGTGTGCGCCTCTCCGTACAAATACAAACTTACAGTTCTGCAGGTCTTTGGGGACGCAGGTTGGGATCTGTCCATGCTGTGAAGTCAATACGGGGGCCAGGTTGCTGAGCCTCTCACGTAGCCTGTCCAGGACTGCTGTGGGTTCTTCCTCTTGCCCCCTTGGGGCTGGTATTAACTCCCCTGGGACGACCAGTGGTGCGCCACACACCAGCTCAGCTGACAAGGTGTGCAGATCCTCTTTGGGTGTTGTGCAGATTCCAAGCAGGACCCAGGGAAGCTTGTCCACCCAGTCGGGCCCTTTCAGGCGGGCCATTACAGCCGACTTCAAGTGACAGTGGAAACGTTCCACTAGTCCATTCGACTGTGGGTGGTAGGCAGTTGTGTGGTGTAACTGTGCTCCCAACAGGCTGGCCACAGCCAACTACAGGCTGGAGGTGAACTGGGCACCTCTGTTGGAGGTAATGTGGACCGGTACCCCGAAGCGTGCTACCCAGGTTGCAATCAGCACTCGGGCGCAGGAATCGGCAGTGGTGTCAGTGAGCGGGGCCACCTCGGGCCATCTCGTGAACCAGTCTACCATAGTTAGAAGGTACCACGCTGCCCTCGACACTGGCAGGGGCCCCACGATATCCACGTGAATGTGGTCAAACCTCCGGCGGGTGGGTTCGAACTGCTGCGACGGGGCTTTGGTGTGCCACTGCACCTTGGCCGCTTGACACAGAGCGCATGTTTTGGCCCATTTGCTGGCCTGTTTGCGAAGGCCGTACCACACGAACTTGCTGGAGACCATCCGGATGGTTGTTCTGATAGATGGGTGTGCCAAGCCGTGTATGGAGTTGAAAACTCGCCGCTGCCAGGCTGCAGGGATGATGGGACAAGGTTGGCCAGTAGCCACATCGCACAGGAGGGTCCTCCCACCTCGGCCTACCAGGAGGTCTTGCAGCTACAAACCCGAGACTGCGGTCCTGTAGCTGGGCAACTCGTTGTCTGCTTGCTGCGCCTCCGCCAGTGCTACATAGTCCACCCCTGGGACAGGGCCTGGATAGCTGGCCTGGAGAGTGTGTCCGCCACGACGTTGTCCTTTCCTGAGACATGCTGGATGTCCGTCGTGTACTCGGAGATGTAGGACAGATGTCGCTGCTGGTCCGCCGACCAGGGATCGGACACCTTCATGAACGTGAAGGTCAACGGTTTGTGGTCTGTGAATGCGGTGAAAGACCTGCCCTCTAAGAAGTACCTGAAATGTCAGATTGCCAGATATAGCGCCAACAGCTCCTCGTCGAAGATGCTGTACTTGAGTTCGGGTTGCCGCAGGTGCATGCTGAAGAACGCCAGGGGTTGCCAGCGCCCCTTGATGAGTTGCTCCAGCACCCCACCGACTGCCGTGTTTGATGCGTCCACTGTAAGGGCGGTTGGAACGTCCGTTCTGGGGTGCACCAGCATCGCAGCATCTGCCAAGGCTTCCTTGGCTTGAACAAAAGCGGCCACGGCCTCTTCATCCCACGTAATGGCTTTGCCTTTACCCGACATCAGGGTGAACAAAGGGTGCATGACACGGCTGCTGAGGGGAGGAAACGGCGGTAGAAGTTGACCATACCCACGAACTCCTGCAAGCCTATGACTGTGTTGGGCCGGGCGAAGTGGCGGATCGCGTCTACCTTGGCGGGCAGGGTTGTTGCCCCGTCTTTGGTAATCTTGTGGCCCAGGAAGTCGATGGTGTCGAGTCCGAACTGGCATTTGGCCGGGTTGATTGTGAGGCCAAAATCACTCCGGTGGCAGAGCTGGCGGAGGTGGGACAGATGCTCCTTACGATTTCTGCTGGCTATGAGGATGTCATCCAAGTAGATGAACGCGAAGTCCAGGTCGCGTCCCACCACATCCATTAGCCGCTGGAATGGCTGTGCGGCGTTCTTCAGACTGAATGGGGTAATGAGTGCCGTTGTGGGGATGTCTTCAGGGTGTACCAGGATTTGATGGTATCCCCGGACGAGGTCCACTTTGGAAAAGTTGTTTGCCACATGCAGGTTTGCTGCAAAGTCGTGTATGTGCGGCATGGGGTAGCAGTCTGGGGTTGTAGCCTCGTTCAGTCAACGGTAGTCGCCACATGGTCTCCAGCCCCTGGCTGCTTTGGGCACCATGTGCAGGGGGGAGGCCCATGGGCTATCTGACCTCCGTACGATCCCCAATTCCTCCATCCTCTTGAACTCCTCCTTCGCCAGGCAGAGCTTCTCCGGGGGAAGCCGTCGTGCGCAGGCATGGAGTGGTGATCCCTTGGTCGGAATGTGGTGCTGTATTCCGTGTCTGGGGATGGCTGCCGTGAACTGCGGTGCCAGAACCAATGGGAAGTCCACCAGGATTCTGGTGAACTCGTTGTCCGACAGCGTGATGGAGTCCACGTGTGGGGCTGGCAACTTGGCTTTGCCCAAGAAGAATGTCTGGAAAGCCTTGGCATGGACCAGCCTTTTCCCATGAAAGTCGACCAGTAGGCTGTGAGCTCGCAAGAAGTCTGCCCCCAGGAGTGGTTGTGCCACGGTGGCCAGTGTGAAGTCCCATGTGAACCGGCCGGCACCGAACTGCAACTGCACTGTGCGGATGACGTAGGTTTGTATCGTGCTACTGTTTGCGGCCTTCAGGGTGGGTCCCGGCTCCCTGTTGCGGGTGTCGTACCCCGTCAGGTACCGACCAAGAAGCGGTGTCCCAACTGTTTGTCCCAAACGTACGAGAGGCTGTCCTGGTGGCCAGCCGCTGTAGCCATTAGTGGCGGCTGGCCTTGGCGTTTCCCGGGAACTCGCAGGGCGGGCAACAGTGGCGGGCTTCTGTGCCCCACCGCTGGTGGTAGAAACACCACTGTGCATTGGCCTCCTCACTCCTGCCTCTGGGTTGTGTGAGCTCCATTGCCGGGCCTAGTCTGTCCTGCCATTGGGCACATGGCTTGGTAATCTGTCCGACGGACGCCCCGCTTTCCTTCTTGGCTTTCCACAGCACGTCTGCCCGGGCCGCCACCTTCCGGGGTTCATTGAAATCTGCGTCAGCCAGTAGCAAATGTATGTCCTCGGGCAGTTGCTCTAGGAACGCCTGCTCGAATATGAGGCAGGGCTTGTGTCCATCAGCCAGGGCCAGCATCTCATTCATTAATGCTGACGGTGGCCTGTCTCCCAAACTGTCAAGGTGCAGCAAGCGGGCACCTCACTCCCACCGTGAGAGGCCGAAGGTCCTTATGAGCAGCGCTTTGAATGCTGCATATTTGCCTTCCTCTGGGGGTGACTGTATGAAATCCTCAACCTGGGCAGCTGTCTCCTGGTCAAGGGAGCTCACCACGTAATAGTAACGCGTGGAATCAGAAGATATCTGCCAAATCTGGAACTGGGCCTCTGCTTGGTCAAACCACAAGCGTGGTCGCAGCGTCCAGAAGGGTGGCAGTTTTAGCAAAACTGCATGAATGGATGAAGAGTCGATCATCTTTGGTCCAAATCCCGTTTGGACTGTCGGGGTCACCAACGTAGCGATGGGCTACGCGCTGAGCTAGAAATAACGACATGCAGTTGGTAGGTTGCACTGGAGAATGGTTTATTGTGAACCTCGCCATGCTGGCTTTTAAACAGTTAAGTTCCTGCCCTCTCCGGGCGGCAATGACATCAGAGGTGCGCGCCACCAGTACCTCTTCCCATGTGCGGGCTTTGTCCCCTCGCTGGTGGAGAAGAAGGCCCAGCGCCATTTTGTGGCTGGCCTCTCTGCCGACGTGTGCGCCGTTTTTGGAGCTGGTTCATCTGCATGGAAGGTGGGTCTCCACAATGAGAGATTTTAATTTCCCAAATATCAATTTGTATCTCCCTACAGCAAGGGGTTTAGATGGGATGGAGTTTGTTAAGTGTGTTCAGGAAATTTCTTGACACAATATGTAGATAACCCTACAAGAGGAGAGACTGCATTGATTTGGTATTGGGAAATGAAGCTGGTCAGGTGTCAGATGTCTCAGTGGGAGAGCATTTTGCAGGTAGTGATCATAATTCTATCTCCTTTACAACAGCATTGGAGAGAGATGGGAACAGATAGATTAGAAAAGTGTTTAATTGGAGTAAGGGGAATTATGAGGCTCTCAGGCAGGAAATTGGAAGCTTAAATTGGGAACAGATGTTCTCAGGGAAAAGTACAGAAGAAATGTGGCAAATGTTCAGGGGATATTTATGTGGAGTTCTGCATAGGTATGTTCCAATGAGACAGGGAGGTTACGATAGGGTGCAGGAACTATGGTGTACAAAGGCTGTAATAAATCTAGTCAAAAAGAAAAGAAAAGCTTACAAAAGGTTCAGAGAGCTAGGTAATGTTAGAGATCTGGAAGAGTATAAGGCTAACAGGAAGGAGTTTAAGAAGGAAATTAGGAGAGCCAAAAGGGGATGTGAGAAGGCCTTGGCGGGCAGGATTAAGGAAAACCCCAAGGCATTCTACAAGTATGTGAAGAGCAAGAGGATAAGATGTGAAAGAATAGGACCTATCAGGTGTAAAAGTGGGAAAGTGTGTATGGATCCGGAAGAAATAGCGGAGGTACTTAATGAATACTTTACTTCAGTATTCATTATGGAAAAAGATCTGGGGGATTGTAGTGAGGACCTGCAGCAGACTGAAAAGCTTGAGCATGTAGATATTAAGAAAGAGGATGTGTTGGAGCTTTTGGGAAACATCAAGTTGGATAAGTCGCCGGGACCGGATGAGATGTGCCCCAGACTGCTGTGGGACACGAGGGAGGAAATTGCTGAGCCTCTGGTGAGCCTCTTTGCATCATCAATGGGGAAGGGAGAGGTTCTGGAGGATTGGAGGGTTGCGGATATTGTTCCTTTATTCAAGGAAAGGAGGAGTGATAGCCCAGAAAATTATAGACCAGTGAGTCTTACTTCAGTGGTTGGTAAGTTGATGGAGAAGATCCTGAGAGGCAGGATTTATGATCATTTGGAGAGGTATAATATGATTAGGAATAGCCAGCATGGCTTTGTCAAAGGCAGGTCCTGCCTTACAAGCCTGATTGAATTTTTTGAGGAAGTGACTAAACAAATTGATGAGGGGAGAGTAGTAGATGTAGTATATATGGATTTCAGCAAGGTATTTGATAAGGTACTCCATGCAAGGCTTTTGAGAAAGTAAGGAGGCATGGGATCCAAGGGGACATTTCTTTGTGGATCCAGAACTGGCTGGACAACAGAAGGCAAAGAGTGGTTGTCAAAGGGTTATATTCTGCATGGAGGTCAGTGACCGGTGGTGTGCCTCAGGGATCTGTTCTGGGACCCTTACTCTTTGTGATTTTTATAAACGACCTGAATGAGGAAGTGGAGGGATGGGTTAGTAAGTTTGTGGATGACACAAAGGTTGGAGGTGTTGTGGATAGTGTGGAGGGCTGTCAGAGATTACAGCGGGACATAGATAGGATGCAAAACTGGGCTGAGAAGTGGCAGATGGATTCTTGGCAGTGTGGAGGATCAGAGGGATCTTGAGATCCGAGTCCATAGGACGCTCAAAGCAGCTGCACAGGTTGATTCTGTGGTTAAGAAAGCATATCGTGTATTGTCCTTTATCAACCATAGAATTGAATTTAGGAGCCAAGAGGTAATGTTGCATCTATTTTGGACCCTGGTCAGACCCCACTTGGAGTACTGTGCTCAGTTCTGGTTGCCTCACTACAGCAAGGATGTGGAGCCATAGAAGGGGTGCAGAGGAGATTTACAACGATGTTGCCTGGATTGGGGAGCATGCCTTATGAAAACAGATTGAGTGAACTCGGCCTTTCCTCCTTGGAGTGATGGATGATGAGGGGTGACCTGATAGAGGTGTATAAAATGATGAGAGGCATTGATTGTGTGGATAGTTAGAGGCTTTATCCCGGGGCTGAAATGGTTGCCACAAGAGGACACAGGTTTAAGGTGCTGGGGAGTAGGTATAGAGGAGACGTCAGGGGTAAGTTTTTTACTCAGAGAGTGGTGAGTGCGTGGAATAGGCTGCCAGCAACGGTGGTGGAGGTCGATACAATAGGGTCTTTTATGAGACTTTTGGATGGGTACATGCAGCTGAGAAAAATAGAGGGCTGTGGGTAAGAGGGCTAGTAATTTCTAAGGTAGGGACATGTTCGGCACAGCTTTGTGGGCCGAAGGGCCTGAATTGTGCTGTAGGTTTTCTATGTTCAATGTTCTCTATGTTCTATATTATCATTTTTACTTTTCTGATTAGTACGTTTTATTTTTAATAGTTTTTGTTTGTTTTGAATATATGTCCAGGTCTGATCAGATTGAGCTGATTGGCATAAGGTAAGAACTCAAGAGTTCAAAGTATTTACTTGCCATTCCAGCCGGCAGCGTCGGAGCAGGCAGCTGAGTGAGAGAGAGCAGAGTGGTTGGGTTTTGGCTTAAGGGGCTTTGGTGTAAAGGGGCAAGGCAGGTGAGTAGCTGGTAGGTAGGTAAAGATAAGGTTCACCTGTTATCTGTGATAAATATTTAAGTAGGAAAAACTAGGGCGAGGAAAAAAAGAAATTAGGTCAGATGGAGGACAGGGTGGTATGCTGCAGCTGCTTGACGTGGGAACTCGTGGACCTTGCTATGGTCCACAATGGCCACATTTGCAGTAAATGCTTGAGGCTGGAGGAACTTCGGCTCAAAATCGATGAGCTGGAGTTACAGCTTCAAACACTGCGCAGCATCAGGGAGGGGGGGAGTTTTGTAGATACTGTACATAAGGAGACGGTCACCCCCCTTAGAGCAGGTAATTCTGCAGTCTAGGAAGTAGATAGAAGGGTGACTGTCAGGGGAGGGAAAAGGAAAAAGAAAATGAACAGGCAGATAGTGCAGAGGACCCCGGAGGCTGTTCCCCTCAATAACAGGTTTTCCACTTTGGAGACCGTTGAGGGAGATGACCTGCAGGTGCTTGGCAGCAGTAGCCAGTTCTGTGGCACCTGGACCGGTCCTGCTGCTCAGAAGGGAAGGGAGGAGAAGAGGAAGGTGGTAGTGATAGGGGACTTGATAGTCAGGGAAACAGATAGGAGGTTCTGTGGCAGTGAGCATGAATCCCGGATGGTTTGTTGCCTCCCAGGTGCCAGGGTCCGGGATGTCACTGATCGGTCCACAGGATTCTAGAGCAGGAGGGAGAACAGCCAGAAGTCGTGGTTCATGTTGGTACCAATGACATAGGTGGGAAGAGGGATGAGGTTCTGAAAAGTGAGTTTAGCGAGCTAGGCAGAAAACTGAAGGACAGGACCTCGAGGGTAGTGATCTCGGGGTTGCTCCCAGTGCCACACGATAGTGAAGGTAGGAATAGAAGGAGATGGCAGATAAATGCGTGGCTGAGAAGTTGGTGCAGGAGGGAGGGCTTTAGATTTTTGGATCATTGGGTTCTCTTCTGGGGAAGGCGGGACCTATACAGAGAGGACGGGTTACACCGGAACTTGAGGGGGGCCAATATCCTGGTGGCTAGGTTTGCTAGGGTGGTTCAGGAGGGTTTAAACTAGATTGCGAGGGGGAAGGGAACCGGAGGAGTAGGTCAGAGGAAGAAGGGGATGGGGAAAAGTCAGATCTGACAGGTAGAGAGGCTTTGAGGAAGGAGAAGCAGAGTACGCACTACAAAAGTAGTAAGGTGGATGGGCTTAAGTGCATTTACTTGAATGTGAGAAGCATCAGGAATAAGGGAGATGAACTGAGAGCTTGGATAAGTACATGGCACTATGATATTGTGGCTATTACAGAGACATGGCTGACATCGGGGCAGGAATGGATATGAATATTCCTGGTTTTAAAAGGGATAGGGACATCGGGGCAGGAATGGATATTGAATATTCCTGGTTTTAAAAGGGATAGGGACGGGGGAGAAGAGAAGGAGGGGTGGCGTTACTGGTCAGGGACACAGTTATGGCTGCAGAAAGGGTAGGTAATGTAGAAGGATCCTCTCTAGAGTCAATATGGGTGGAAGTTAGGAATAAGAAAGGGGCAGTTACCCTCCTGGGAGTATTCTATAGGCCCCCCGGTAGCAGTAGGGATACTGAGGAGCAGATTGGGAGGCAGTTTTTGGAGAGATGCGAAAATAACAATTATTATAAAGGGAGACTTTCAACCATCCAAATATTGATTGGCACCTACTTAGTGTCAAAGGTTTAGATGGGGCGGAATTTGTTAAGTGTGTCCAGGACGGATTCTTGATGCAGTATGTTGACAGGCCAACTAGAGGGAATGCCATATTAGATCTAGTTTTAGGTAATGAACTGGGTCAGGTGACAGATCTCTCGGTGGGTGAGCATTTGGGGGACAGCAACCACTGCTCCATAACCTTTAGAATTGTCATGGACAGGGATAGGAGCAAAGAGGACGGGAAGATATTTAATTGGGGGAAGGAGAATTATGAGGCTATAAGGCGAGAACTTGGGAGTGTAAATTGGGGTGATATTTTTGAAGGGAAATGTACTATGGAGATGTGGTCGAATGTTCAGGGATCTTATGCAGGATGTTAGGGATAAATTTGTCCCATAGAACCATAGAACCATACAGCACAAAACAGGCCCTTCGGCCCATCATGTTGTGTCGTCCATCAAACCACCCTCACACTATCTAACCCTTTCCTCCCGCATATCCCTCTATCTCGCATTCCTCCATGTGCCTATCCAACAAGCTCTTGAACCTGTCCAACGTATCTGCCTCCATCACCACCCCAGGCAGTGCATTCCATGAACCAACCACTCTCTGGGTGAAAAACCTCCCCCTGACATCTCCTCTGAACCTCCCACCCATAACCTTAAAGCCATGCCCTCTCGTCTTGAGCATTGGTCCCCTGGGAAGGAGGCGCTGGCTGTCTACTCTATCTATTCTTCTCAATATTTTATATACCTCTATCATGTCTCCTCTCATCCTCCTCCTTTCCAGTGAATAAAGCCCTAGCACCTTAAGCCTCTCCTCATATTCCATACGCTCTAATCCAGGCAGCATCCTGGTAGATCTCCTCTGCACCCTCTCCAACACCTCCACATCCTTCCTATAATGCGGCGACCAAAACTGAACACAGTACTCTAAGTGTGGTCTAATTTAGTTTTGTGAAGCAGAAATCTAAAACCCTCCCTCCTGCACCAACTTCTCAGCCACGCATTTATCTGCCACCTCCTCCTGTTCCTGCTTTCACTATCGTGACCAGTTAGAAAAAACTTTTAAAACACTTACTAAAGAAAGCTATAAAAATCTAGCCCTTACACTTAAAACCCTAACAAAAACTAACCCTTACACTTAAAACCTTAATAAAAGTGATCTCCGAACCGAAGCCCTCGAGCCCTCCGAAGATTTCTTTTCTCTCTCCTTTTTTAAGCTGCCAGCGCCATGCCTGTGCAGTCCAGCCCCCACTCTACCAGTTAGAAAAAACTTTTAAAACACTTACTAAAGAAAGTTATAAAAATCTAACCCTTACACTTAAAACCCTAACAAAAACTAACCCTTACACTTAAAACCCTAATAAAAGTGATAAACAGAAAAAACTTAGCTGCTCCGAAGTCCTCCAAACCGAAGCCCTCGAGTCCTCCGAAGATTTTTTTTCTCTCTCCTTTTTTAAGCTGCCTGTGCCGCTCCTGCGCAGTCCAGCCCCCACTCGACCAGTCCCGGTGAGGCAGAGAAGGAATGACAGGGTGAAGGAACAGTGGGTGACTAGAGTGGTGGAACAACTAGTTAGGAAGAAGAGGGCAGCACACATAAGGTGTAAGCAGCAAGGATCGGACAGGGCTCGTGAGGAATATAGAGTAGCAAGGAAGGAGCTTAAGAAAGGGCTGAGGAGAGCAAGAAGGGGACATAAAAAGGCTCTGGCGAGTAGGGTTAAGGAGAATCTCAAGGCTTTTTTCTCGGTGCGTAAAGAGCAGAAGGATGGCTAGGGTAAAGGTAGGTCTGATTAAAGACAAAGGTGGGAAGATGTGCCTGGAAGCTGTGGAAGTGGGTGAGGTTCTCAATGAATACTTCTCTGCAGTATTCACCAAGGAGAGGGGTCTTGATGATGCTGAGGACAGTGTAGGTGAGGGCAATGTCCTAGAGTATGTAGATATTAAGAGAGAGGATGTGTTGGAGTTGTTAGCAAATATTAGGACAGATAAGTCCCCAGAACCTGATGGAATATTCCCCAAGCTGCTTCATGAGGTGAGAGAGGAGATTGCTGAACCGTTGGTTAGGATCTTTGAGCCCTCGTTGTCAACGGGGATGGTACCGGAGGATTGGAGGGTAGCGAATGTTGTCCCCTTATTCAAAAAAGGTAGTAGGGATAGTCCAGGGAATTACAGACCGGTGAGCCTTACGTGGGTAAGCTGTTGGAAAGGATTCTAAGAGGTAGGATCTATGAGCATTTGGAGAAATATAGACTGATTAGGGACAACCAGCATGGCTTTGTGAAGGGAAGGTCTTGTCTCACAAGCCTGATAGGGTTCTTTGAGGAGGTGACCAGGAAGATTGATGAGGGTAGTGCAGTGGATGTGGTCTACATGGATTTTAGTAAGGCTTTCGACAAGGTTCCGCATGGTAGACTTCTTCAGAAGGTCGGAGGCCAAGGGATCCGGGAAAGCTTGGCTGTGTAGATTCAAAATTAGCTTGCCTGTAGAAAGCAGAGGGTTGTGGTTGAGGGAATGCATTCTGATTGGAGGGCTGTGACTTGTGGTGTCCCACAGGGATCGGTTCTGGGACCTCTACTTTTTGTGATATTTATTAACGACTTAGATGAGGGGGTGGAAGGCTGGTTTAGCAAGTTTGCAGATGACACAAAGATTGGTGGTGTTGTGGATAGTGTGGAGGACTGTAGAAGCTTGCAGAGGGATATTGATAGGATGCAGAGCTGGGCTGACAAGTGGCAGATGGAGTTCAATCCAGAGAAGTGTGAAATGGTACACTTCGGAAGGACAAACTCCAAGGCAGAGTGCAAGGTAAATGGCAGGATTCTGGGCAGTGTAGAGGAGAAGAGGGATCTGGGGGTTCATATCCACAGATCACTGAAAGTTGCCACACAGGTGGACAGGGTAGTTAAGAAAGCTTATGGGATGCTAGCTTTCATAAGTCGTGGGATCGAGTTTAAGAGCAGCGAAGTGATGATGCAGCTTTACAAAACTCTGGTTAGGCCACACTTAGAGTACTGTATCCAGTTCTGGTTGCCTCATTATAGGAAGGATGTGGAGGCATTGGAAAGGATGCAGAGGAGATTTACCAGGATGCTGCCTGGATTAGAGAGTATGGATTATGAGGAGAGACTAAAGGAGCTAGGGCTGTTCTCTTTGGAGAGAAGGAGGATGAGGGGAGACATGATAGAAGTATACAAGATATTGAGAGGAATAGATAGAGTGGACAGCCAGCACCTCTTTCCCAGGGCGCCAATGCTCAAAACAAGAGGACATGGCTTTAAGGTATTGGGTGGGAAGTTCAAGGGTGATGTCAGAAGGAGGTTTTTCACCCAGAGAGTGGTTGGTGCATGGAATGCGCTGCCTGGGGTGGTGGTGGAGGCTGATACATTGGACAAGTCCAAGAGGTTGTTAGATAAGCATATGGAGGAATTTAAGTTGGAGGGATATGTGGGAGGAAGGGGTTAGATAGTCTTAGGTATGGTTTGAAGGGCGGCACAACATGGTGGGCCAAAGGGCCTGTATTGTGCCTTATTGTTCTATGGTTCTACGGTTCTATGAAACTTTTGGCCATTAAGACATATCTGGTTTGAACTCTGATATTATTTATTAAACAAGTGAAAAACCCTGTAAAGATTCACACCTCAGAGTATGGGTTCCCACTAACGTTGTAATGAAGTATGTCAAATGGTTGCTTTTTAGGTAGGGAAGACTTCTGTGGTGATGCTGGATCTCGTGTTCTCAGCTTGGGTGGCAATGGAAGGGAGTTCTACAATTTAATGAAGGTTTCTGTCTGTCTAAATAAATAGTGCAACGTGCATCCAATTACTGGTTGTGTAAGTAGTGTCATTGTTGACAAAAAGATTTAATATTTCTTTCATTCAAGGGATGTGGGCTTCGCAGGCTGAGCCAACATTTAATTGCAGTGGAGGAGGTGGCATTGAGCTATTTTCTTCAACTGGTGCAGTCCTTGAGGTGTGGGTATACGCGCAATGATGTTCATGTAGTTCCAGGATTTTGACCAAATGACAGTGAAGAAATGGTGATATATTTACAATTTAGGGTGGTGTGTTGCTTCGAGGGCAATTTCCAGGTGTGGAAGATACAGAGACACAAGAGGAACTGCAGATGCTGGAAATCTGGAGCAACACACAAAATGCTGGAGGAACTCAGCGGGTCAGGCAGCACCTATGGAATGAAATGGACAGTCGACGTTGAGGGTCGAAACTCTTCAGAAGCTCCTCCAGGATTTTCTGTGTTGCTGTGAAACAAACAGATATACTTTTTTAATTACTGCAAATAAACTTTTCCAGTACATATTTTTGGGAAACTTGATTCATTACTCAATGCCTCCCCTCTGCCTGTTAGCATGTTCACCTCCACTAATGTTGCTCTCCCTGAATTGACTAATGTCATCTCCTTCTTTCACAGCTATTTCTTTCCAGGTATTATAGTCAGATCTGAGTTTTTTCCTGCAATATATTTGGAGGTCAACTGTGATTTCTTGCCAGACGAGAGTTCCATATAAAATATATCTTGGGGATTCAGCCATTGCCCATTGTTAGGATATGTTCCAGTTGTTTCATGCCATGCTGTCTCAACATAACATATACACTCCAAAAATTCAGTACATCAGCTTGTTGTACCAGCTGATATTCAGTATAGGATGGAGGCAGTCCATGCGGACATGGTGGAATCTTTCTTGCTTTGTAAGCTGACCATTCTCTATCATGGGGAAGAGTATTAGTACTTCATATGCTTGTACGTTTACATTGGATGTTAACTTCTTGTTCTTCCAAACATCCTCTAATTTCCCAAAGGTGAGTGATGACTCTCTGATCCCAGTGTTGACATTGGTGGCAAATGAGAGGTTCTCAGAGACGACTGAACCAAGATTTGGCACTTTCTTACAATTTTCAGAATATATCACTGATGTTTATTTGGGGAGGTTATATTGTATTCTGTTCCATAAAGTGTGTTTTCTACAAACTTTTGTCAGGCTATCATCACTGCATGCCTGTAAGGAGCTACTGGAGAAGATTTGTATATCAGTCCTGCTTTGCATTCCAAAGGCTTCAGCATCTACATAAGGTACTTCTCTGATGAAGATGTGTTTTTTAAATTTGGTCATGAGGTAATGAGGTAGGGTCTACTCACAAGGTCAAATGACTTTGTTCAATGTTTTCTGTTCTCTAGATTTCTCCTGCAGATGCCTTAGTTACAACATTATATCTATCGTTGGCCTATCTGCCCAACAAACACACAGAAAGTCCAGTTACACTCACTCAGCCAGTGTCTGTAGTTTCTTCAATACCATTCCATCATATAGGTTTCCTGTAATAGTCAGTGGTGAGATGTCACAGTAGTTGTTACAGTCTTTTTTGTATTCTTTAGTATACATAATTGTCATGATGCTGACATCTTGTATGTCTTGTGGTGCTGAGTCTTCCTTCCTGCTGAGAAGGAATGAATCAATCATACAGCTCTTGACACTTGATAATTTCAACTGGAATGGCAGCTCTGCTCAGTAGTTCATTATCTGCAAGATGTTTACAGCTTAATGCAGTTCTTCCGTAGTTAAAAATCAAGGTCTTGTTCAGCAACCCCTCAATGACATCCAGCACTGTAGCTGTAGCAGCATCTTGCATGGAGTCTAGCCAAAGGCTGAATTCCAAATGGCGTTCCATTTGTTTTTCTCAGCCTGTGATGATTTCATCGAACTTGGCCTTTAAAGATGCTGTCATTTTATAGTGAATACGAGCAGTTTTCTGGATTCCTTCATTTATCCTCTTAATGTTTCATTTTTCTTATAAATGTTGGAAATCTTTACAATGATTAAGCCAGTGTTCCATACACACTGGCAGTCAGTCTGCCCTTCACTGCACCTAGGATGCCAGAATATCTGGACATATTTCTCGCTGGGATTTACTCTATGTTCATGAAAGTCTGGCTTTTTGGCTTTGATGAGTGGAATCAATTCATCAAAATGAGTTTCAAACCAATCATCCTTATTGTTGGTCTTCAAGTACTGAATTGTAGATGAGCGTTTGACAGTGATCCCAGTGATGTTCAAAGTCATCAGATAGGTCAGATTAAGGATCTGCATTTTCACATGGTTGGTTGAAAGTGATAAATGGCTGTCTTTTCTCCTTGTCTTTGTAAGATGAGATATTAATAAAGGCCTGTCTTGTAACTTACAGTGAAGAAGTTTCTTAAAGATCAACTTCACCTATCTTATTAAATGAATGATCAGTGTGACAATCTCTGTGGCCATAAGTACTTGTATTAATAAGGCTATGAAATTGTCATCCCCCAGTGATTATGAGACTAATATGATGCCAGTGGCCTGATCTGAGTTGTTTCGAATAAACTTTGTGATTGAAATTAAAGCCAAAAGTTAGTAATATACAGTCCACATTCAGCACATATTTCCAGAGATAGTTCATCGTTTTTACTGATTACATGCCACACGGTATGGCACATCATGAATCATGGCAGGGTCATGAATTTGCAAATCTCCCATAAGGAATAGGTGTTTGGTATCAGGAACTTTAATGAGAGAATTATTCAGGTAATTTTGAACTTGTCTTTTACTTTTCATCACACTCCTAGTATGGAGACATAAAGAGAAAATGATTAATGGGCTCAGTACTGCAAACGACTGCTTACTGGGCATTCTTGTGCCATCTCTGTGATGATAAATCCTGTTCAGAATAGTGCTTTGGATGGGAACATCAGAACTGATCTCTTATGGACCTTCTTGGCCTTTTACTTTACCAAAAGATTGTGTAGTCCTTTCCAAGTGCTAATTGTTGAAGCATGTATTTTGTAAAACTCCTTTGGCTATGTTGATTCTATGAAGTTCCTTATTAATTACAAATTTATCGAGCAGAACAGATCTTTTCAAGATCATACTGCAATGTCCTGACATTCCAAGTGACAACTTTTACTTTAGCAGCCCTTTTATTTGATATTAAGTGCTGATCTGCTTGTTGAGTTTTTAGTAGCTGTTCTTTTAAATTCTCTGAGTTCTTGATAAATCATGTTATGTGATTACATTTGATATCCATAAAAGTCTTCAATGTGGCAAAACTCCTCGACCTGCTTAAGGTCATAGAGAGTTAGAGTTGAACAGCGCAGAATTTGCCCACAATGTCTATGTCAACCTTTTTGCCCATCTTTGCTAATCCCAGTTGTCCTTGTTAGGTCCACATCCTTCTAAACCTTGCCTATTCAAGTGCCTGCCTAATGTCTCTTAAACTTAGCAATGACATCAGATTACACCACCTCTTCTCGCAGCAAGTTTCCAGCTATAAATCACTCGCTGTGTAATAAATCCTGTTTAAAATGACTCTCTCTCACCTTAAATCTCTGTCCCCTAAGAGTTGTAGAGAGCTACAGATGGCTCAGCAAGTCCACACCAACTAACAACCACCCATTTATACTAATCCTACATTAATCTCATTTTTATTCTGGCTACATTCTCTTCAACTTCCCCCAGATTCTACCACTCATCTACACACCAGTGGCAATTTACAACAGCCAATTAACATACCACTGCACATGTCTATGGGATGTGGGAGGAAACCGGAGTATCTGGAGGAAACCCACTCGGTCACAGAGAGAATATGCAAACTCCACACAGACAGTCTTTGAGATAGGGATTGAACCCGAGTCCCCAGCACCATGAAGCATTGGCTCTACCAGCTGTGCCATTGTGCTGCCTGCTTATTTTTGACACCCCTGCCATGGGAAAATGACTCTGACCATCTACCTTATCTATGCCTCTTATAATTTGAGATACCCCTATCAGGTCACCACTTAGCTACCTTCTCCCAGGGAACACAATCCAATCTCGTCACATAACTAAAGTTCTCCAGTCCAGGCAATATCTTGGTGAATCTCCTCTGCACTCTCTCCAGTGCAACCACAGCCTTCCTACAGCATGGCAATCAGAACTGCACACAACATTCCAAGTGCAATCTAACTAGTGTTTTATAAAGTTGCAACATTATGTCCCAACATTTATACTCTACGTCCTGACCTAAGAGGCAAACATGCCCATATGCTTTCTTCATCACCCTATCTATTAATCAAATGACAAATCCGAAGAAATACTGTTCCCAAGCAACGTCTGTAGGGTCTGGCACTTCCAACATGGCCTTCAGCTTGGTTTTGTCAAATCTGGTTTCAGTCCCCCTGTGGCGAGCATGTAACCCATGCAGGAAATCTCCTTCGGTTTTAACATTACTTGTACTTCGAGTGCTTCTCACGGCATCATGGTCAATCTCTACCTCTGCAATATCTCCAATAATCTGTTGTCCAAAGTCAAGGATATCACCTATCATGGCTTTTGCTCATGTGAATCATTTAAGAGACTGATCCAGCCTTTGCAGTGCTTGTTCCAAAAAAGATCTTAGCCAACAACCTCTCCCAAAAAGTATGACGTGTCATTTGCAACAAACACCTACTTATGAGCTATGCATGTCAATATCTTGAACTGTCTTCATTGGACAATGGCTCTTTTCAATTATTTAGATTATGTGGATGCAAACAGATCTTTAGCTTATTTGGCTTATCATCAAGCTTATACCAAGGCATAGCAATGATGATGTTTGCTTCATTCACTCTTTCAGCTCAGCTTTCAGTTTCTTTTTGACAGCTACTAGAACATGTTTTGGAGCTCATACCACTGGCTGCTTACATTTATCTACCTATAGGGGGTATTTTCCTTTTAGTTTTTCAGCACCTCCAAACTCAACCAGCAGCTGCTTCTTAATGAGAGTAGAACTTGCACCTGCAATAGACTGTAATATCATCAAGTTTTCTGTCTGTACTGTTGTTTCTTCCAAGAATATTTTTTCTATGTATTAATTTCTTTGGGATTTTTGCATTGCTGGCAAGGCCAGCATTTATTGCACACTTCCAACTATCCATGACAAGGTGGTCCTGATCTTGGTGAGAGTATACTCAACAGTGCTTTTGGGTGAGAAATTCCTGGATTCAGATCCAGTGACTATGAAGGAGCAGCATTGTCAGAATAGTGTATGACTTAGAAGGGGACCTGAAGGGGGTAGTGTTCCCCTCTGCCTGTTGCTCTTGTCCTGCCTGGTCACAGAGGTCCAAGTTTAGGAAACGTTGTCAGAGTAGCCTAGGCAGTGGCCAGTATAAAGAGGGGCTCCAATCTCCCCTCCCTCACTTCACTCATTTGCCCCTCAATATTTTTTCTCTCTTTGTCTGCCTCCAACTATCCAACCTCCAACCTGGCCACTGCCTCCCAAACTCCACCTCCACCCCCCACCTGGCATAACCTGCCCATCATCTTTCACTGCTCCTCAGTTCACGAATCATCTTGGACTCCTGTCTCACCTTTCCCCTTCCCCTCTTATACGGGCCATCTCCCATCTCCACTCTCAATCCTAATGCAGGGTTTTGACCCAACTCTTCGACAATTCCTTTCTCCCCATAGATATTGCTTGACCTGCTGAGCTCCAGCAGATTGTTTGTCGCTCACTATTCCATACATTCCTGACTTGTCCCTTACAGATGGGAGAAAGGTTTGTGGTGCCATGAAGAATACTGCCCCTCAGGTACCAAGCTGAAATATTGTCTGGTTCAGGTGAATCATTGATCAATGGTGACCCACAGGATGACGACATTGGCGGACTTGGGAATTGCTGCTGATGTCAAGGGTAGGTAGTTGAGTCCATTCTTACTTACAGTTCCAACAGTGAGGACAAAAGCTCTTTAATTTATAATTCTTTCATGGGATTGGGTATTATAGGCGATATTTAATATCGATTCCTAAATGCCCATGAAAAAAGGTGTTAAGCTGCTTCTTTAACCACTACAGTCTGTATAATGAAGATACTCACACAGAGGAGTTAAGTAGTACGTTCAAGGAATTTGATCCAGCAATAGTGGTGGATTGGTGATGGATTTTGCAAGTCAGTAGAGTGTGTTCCGGAAGGCAACTTGAAGACTGTGTTCTTATATACCTGCTGTGCCTGTTGTTCTAAGTGGCAGAGGCGCAAATTGGAGAAGATTATCAAAAGCAGCTTTGATCAAATTCTGCCGTGTACTTATTGAAAACCATGTATGCTGGTAGTGAATGAACTGAACATTTAAGTTGGTAGATGGAGTGCAAACAGAACCATAGAAACCATAGAACCATAGAACAATACAGCACAATACAGGCCCTTCGACCCACCACGTTGTACCGAACTTTAAACCACGCCTAAGACTATCTAACCTCTTCCTCCACGTATCCCTCTATTTTAAATTCCCCCATATGCTTATCTAACAATCTCTTGAACTTGACCAACATATCAGCCTCCACCACCACCCCAGGCAGTGCATTCCATGCACCAACCACTCTCTGGGTGAAAAACCTCCCTCTGATATCTCCCTTGAACTTCCCACCCATTACCTTAAAGCCATGTCCTCTTGTATTGAGAATTGGTGCCCTGCGAAAGAGGCACTGGTTGTCCACTCTATTCCTCTTAATATTTTATATACCTCTATCGTGTCTCCCCTCATCCTCCTTCTCTCCAATGAGTAAAGCCCTAGCTCCTTTAGTCTCTCCTCATAATCCATACTCTCTAATCCAGGCAGCATCCTGGTAAATCTCCTCTGCACCCTTTCCAACGCCTCCACATCCTTCCTATAATGAGGAGACCAGAACTGGACACAGTACTCTAAGTGTGGTCGAACCAGAGTTTTGTAAAGCTGCATCATTACTTCACGGCTCTTAAACTCGATCCCACGACTTATGAAAGCTAACATCCCATAAATTTTCTTAACTACCCTATCCACCTGTGAGGCAACTTTCAGTGATCTGTGGATATGAAACCCCCAGATCTCTCTGCTCCTCTACACTGCCCAGAATCCTGCCATTACCTTGTATTCCACCTTGGAGTTTGTCTTTCCAAAGCGTACCACTTCACACTTCTCCGGATTGAACTCCATCTGCCACTAGTCAGCCCAGCTCTGCATCCTATCAATATCCCTCTGCAATTTTCGACAATCCTTCACTCTATCCACAACACCACCAATCTTGTGTCATCTGCAAACTTGCTAACCCAGCCTTCCACACCCTCATCTAAGTCATTAATAAATATCACAAAAAGTAGAGGTCCCTAGAACCAATCTTTGTGGGACACCACTAGTCACAGCCCCTCCAATCAGAAAGCACTTCCCTCCACCACAACCCTCTGCTTTCTACAGGCAAGCCAATTCTGACTCCACACGGCCAAGCTTCCCTGGATCCCTTGGCCTCTGACCTTCTGAAGAAGTCTACCATGCGGAACCTTGTCAAACACCTTACTAAAATCCATGTAGACCACATCTACTACACTACCCTCATCAATCTTCCTGGTAGATCAACAGGGGTCTTCTGTCCTGGATTCTATTGAGCTTCTTATATGTTGGTACAGATGTATGCATCTAAGGAAGTGATGAACATCCTTCACACTCCTAACTTGTGCCTTGTATGTGATAGAAAAGCTTAAGAGATTCAGGAGGTAAGTAAACTCACTGCAAAATACTCAGCCTCTTATTTGCCCTGGTGGTGACAGTCTTTATATGACTAGTTTAGTTAAGTTTCTGGTGAATGATGAACTGCTCAGAATATTGATAGAGGAGGATTCAATGATGGTAGTGCTATTGAATGCCAGATGAAAGAAGTTAGACTCTCTCTTGTTGGAGAGATTCAAGGTCTGAACTTTTGTGTGACACAATGCTATTTGCAATTTTTCAGCCAAGTATGAACAATTATCAATGACTTGCCACATGCAGACAAAAACTGCCTCAATCAACTTAGGAGCTCCTGATCTTATGTGGAAGGAAACTCATCGATGAATTAGCTGACTGAGCTGAAGAGTCTGCCCTGAGATATTCAGTGTGAAGAGCTAAGAAGGCTCTAAATTAGACAGAAATGATTTCTTCCTCTGTTGAATACTTGCTATGTACAGATGACAAAAAAAGTTTCATTTACACTGTAACTCCAGTATAGCTAAGAAGTAAAAACTGTTCAGTACACCTGCTGTAATGCTGTGTGGCTTCTCACAAAGTGCTTAAAAAAAAACAAAGAATATGGAAATGGTTTATTATCTATCGCTTGATGACTTAATAGCGCATTGAGGAAAGAATTCAAAGCTCAGAAACATGTCCATGCCAATGTTTATGCTCCATACAAGCCTTCCTCCTATCCTTCTTCATCCACCCCTATCATGAAAGCTTTCTTTTCCTTTTCTCCTATATGTGCATATCTAATTCCACCTATAGCAACTATTTCCTGTGGTAGCAAGTTCCACATTCTCACCATACAAATTTGAGGGAGATCAATAAAAGATTATTTGTCTCTGAAAAGAAAACTACTTCATTTCTAATTGTCACAAAACAGGTTGTTTACATGCCCTTCCTGTAATTTAACTCATTGAGCAGGGAGAGGCCCTTATTTAAAACATACTTACATTTTTGCCACAAATGCTTCAAGAACTCTGGTCTCATCGGTAAGGCTTAAAGCTTCAGATATTCGCACATAAACCTGGAGGGAACACAGAAGGAAAAAGAAAAAGGTAATTAGTGAGCAACTTTAGCAAAGAATAAATCTGCAATTCATTTATTGGCCTGCATTCAGTTTTGTGAACAGTAGAGGACAGAGTCACCTGTATTCATCACTTCTCCATACTAGCTAGAGCAAGTGACTGACAATAATGTAAAAAATATTTATGAATTTGTTGAAAGGTTGAAATTGCTAATCAGAAGCCCAAATGCCAGTTTCACTTTTGATGTTAGGCTGAATTTTTTATCCAGAATGTTGTCTAGTACCCTGGTCCAACAAGGGTGCATATTCATGCTTACTTCTTACTCAAAAACCTGAATTAACACAGCATTTTTAATGTTGTGAAAGTCCCAAAACGTTTCACAGAATTGTTGTACCGCAGAATTTCACACTGCACTAAATAAGGAATTATTGGAACAAACTGCTAAAAAATTGGTCAAGGAAATTGGCTTTAAGGAGTGCTTTAATGGAGGAAATAGAAGCAGAGAGCTTTACGTTGACAATTCCAGAGCTTAGGGTCTAAGCAGCTGAAGGCAAGGCCGCCAGGTGTTTAAGGGATAGAAATTGAGGATCAGCAAGATGACGAGTAGAAGGACTGTGAAGCTCTCTGAGAAAACAAGCCTGTTTTTTTTCCTTTGCTATCAACATGACTACATCAGCTTAATGTGCAGTGAAAACTAATTTGGCAAAATCAGGTATAGATGCAGTGTAATAAATATTTAAAGCTCCTCTTTGTTCAAAGATGTGAGTGAGGAACCTGGCCAGGCAAAACTCAAAGCTGACCTGTAACTAGAGGCTGCTGAGTATGATATTCTCAACAAGGAACACATAGAAAATTCTGCCTTTTCTTATCACTTAAGATTGAAAGTTAAAAATATTAATTTTAACCTGACTGGAGTTACATTGCACCTGAGGTAAAACCCAAAGCTTTGCAGTAACATGATTTTATAATTATTTAACTGCATATGACGATGAGAACTTCTATCCAAAGTTTGATTAACACTTGTCAGTCGTAGTCTTAACACAACTTTTTACAAAACTTAACTTTGTTGGAACTTCTGATAAATATCTAACTGGAATTAAAGGGGAAAAATGAAGGAAGAGGACTATCTCAGTCACTTACTGATGGAGCGTGGCACATACTCTGCTTCCTGCTTTGCCTGCAGCCTTGGCTTGAGCTCTCTGGTGGCTCTGAGACAAGCGCAGAAGCCTTGACTTGCCTTCTCTAGACTGAGTAGCTGTGTGTAGGCTACTGGTAGACATGCTAGATTTCTTATATGTCACTATATCCAAGCTTTGGCCTTCTGCATTGCAAAGCAGTGCTTTTGTTGGCCACAGAACACTATACTCAGAGGATGATATTAATGCAAGCAGTTCACTTGCTTCAAGCAGTAAAACCATGAGACCCCAGCATAACATGGACATGTTGCAGGGATGGTTCTTTTAAGGATCCCATTGTTAGTGATCCTTTGGTTGAAGGCAGAAGATATTAAGTCTCCTCTTCTGCTTGGAATATGTGACCCAACTATTGCAGCCATAAATACTTACAGCACAAGTGGAATGGACAGATTAGCAGTGCGTGATTCCACATGAAGTAAGTTCGGCCAAGGTGACTGACACTGCCAATTTTCACATCAAGTTTTCCATCAAGGCTAAATGAAGTTGGTCAAAGCTGGGACGGCAGAAATAATTCACCTTGTCCCCAAGGCTTCATTACTGACATAGAATGAGGAATGCAAGTTCGCTGTCCACATAACAACTGCCCTTTTTTGAAACTGATGGCATACTTGGTCCATGCATCAGAGAACCTGCATTTCATCAGATGAACCAGAGATGAATGCAGGATCATCTGCCAAGAGCTGATCCTGAATAGTGTGCTGGGTGGCAGGATTTTTGCTCTGCCACCCAGCTCACCCAGTCTCATGTTGAAAAAGCTGCCATCCATCTTCAATTTGACTGGCATGCCAGATTAATAATATCAAAGAGCACAAAGGGGGAATAGAGAAAAAAACTGTTATTGCTTCAAACTAGTGTCAATGCTAAACTTAGGTGGTGTTTCATTCTTAGAATGGATGGTTGCCTTCTTTCCTTCCTGGAACTCTTTGAACAGGAATCTAGGAAAAGCTATCAAACATTTCCAAACTACAACAAGATTGTGTGGATTCCATTCTGGGTAATTGTACTGAAGGCTTTTTGCAGGGAACAATGCTACATGGAAAGGGTGCCTGTTATTAAAGGCTTACATCCTGCAACAGTCACAGGAGGAAGGACAAGTCAGTTGTGAAATATCAAGCTCCAAATCCACACTGGCTGTCAGAGTAGCCTCTATCAGAAAGAAGTTGCACCGTTATCATCAGGATAATTATAGACCATAACAAGTAGAGATATCTCCTCTTCCATTAGGTAGAAGATACAGGAGTCTGAGGGCACGTACCACCAGACTTAAGGACAGCTTCTACCCCACTGTGATAAGGCTATTGAACAGTTCCGTTATGCATGGTCTATGGTCTATGACCTCACTATCTACCTTGTTGTGACCTTGCACCATATTTATTGCACTGCACTCTCTCTGTAGCTGTGACACTTTACTCTGTACTGTTATTATTTTTACCTGCGCTACATCAGTGGACTCTGTACTGTCTCAATATAACTGCACTGTGTTAATGAATTGACCTGTACGATTGGTATGCAAGACAAGTTTTTCACTGTACCCTCGGTACAAGTGACAATAATAAACCAATACCTATACCGATATTCCTTTATTGTTGAAGTATATCCTAACCTCTATATTTTTGAATGATTTAATTATGCTACTATCTTCTCATCAGGTGCAGAGAAATGTGTGAACATTTGTTGCAAAGTTCCTCCCCCATGCCTCTTGGACGCTAAAGGCATCTGATAGCTGTTGTTAGGGGACCCAGGTCTGTTTCAAGTGCCAAGGTTTATTATATAAGTTTTTATGTCTCACCAGTGTTCCAGATAACTTCTCCACAGAACAAAGGAAACATCTATTAGTATCCCAGCTGGCTACAGACCAATAATATTAATAATTGATTACATACATTACATGTATACCCAACCAGGTGTCTAATAAGGTATAAGGAGATGGTTTAACCATCTTATGGGCAGCCAATAGACAGCTTTGGGTCATCCCATGATGCTGACCAGACACCCTGTTTATCATGTCCAAGCCAGAACAAAGGCGCTAGTGTTCAGTGACCTTCTGTATCCAGCTCAATCTGCCTCAGTACTAATCAGCAGACAGCTAGAATTCTGTCTGTGAGACCGCATGAATGGAATGTGGTCACGTCCCACAATACCAAGTCACTTCTCCATTTTGTAAAAAATATACAACTATCCTCCAGTCTGTAACATGTTTACTTATGCATTACTAGTTGCCTAACTGTTGCAGTGCTGCTTTTTGCCCTGGTCACTTCTACTCTGCCTATTGTTTCCTCAAGCACAAACTCTGATTGCTAGATTTTTTAAATTGGTGTTGGATCTTGTTCCTGCACAGTTGGAAGCTAAGGCACTTTCACAGAGAACAGCATCCTTTGAGTAGTGTTCTCTGTAATGCCCCGTCCTTCTGTCAAGTTTTCTGTCTGTCCTTGAAGACGATATAATCCTTTATTTTCAGGTTTTACACATTTTTTACAAATTGGTTAGAGAGAATATGTCTTTAATTTCATCAAAATGCAATAAATATCCCCTCATTCAAGGCCTTGGCAGTAGCCAGAGCCTTGTTCTTCCCCACAAGGTGAAAGAATCAGGCATATCAAGCTGATCATTTACAGAAACATGTTGAAGCTCACAACGAAACTTCTCACAAATGATAGTGTTGTTGAGGCAGGCTTTCCTTTTGGATTCAGAGGACTGATTTTTTCAATGGTTCATCTACAGCTTGACCCTGACGAGGGTATGGTCAGCTGTCACAATCAGCACTGTACACTGGTCGAGCTTGCTTGAATGTTATTGTGACATATCAGGACGAGACCAGTATCTCGACCAGGAATGCTTCCATGTGGCCTTGTTGCAGCCGCTCCCAGTAAACCGAGTGTTTGAAAGTATCAACTCAAAATAGGCACAAGGCTCAAGGTCACAAAGGTCATTTTCATTGAAGATATCTGTGCAATATTTTCAGAGCTCACTAACGGCAGTCTTCATGATTCATTTTAATTGAGAATAAAACTCATCTTTTTGTTGTTTGGAAGAGTCAAGTGTCAGCTCACAGATGGACAGCAACTTCGGGGCTCCCAAATTATGCATCACTGGAGGGATAAGGACACTAAGGACAGGCTTCCTGAATGCAAATCAAGCAATCCATCCTTGGTTCGCTGCAAGATTTTCCAAACCAGAAGTGGTGATTTATTTCATCTACATTTGTGACACAATTGTGCTCACTGAGGACACAATTAATGCCCAGTTGATCCATTTCTCGAGCTTTTACAGCTGTTTCCAGATCAGCAAGGATATGGTAGGCCAAATAGTCTGTTTCCATGCTGTATGACTCTATGACTCTATGAGGGTTAACAGAGTGTAAACTTATCTGCAAGTCGTGCTTAGTTTAGAAGCTGAAACAACACATTTTAATCCACTTCTCCTACTTTGTGGCAAAATGACCACATCTAAACTCAGTTGCCTAGACATCAGAGCACCCTGCCAAGTACCAGGCACAGATCTTCAACACCTAGGCAGAACGAAGGAGGAAGGGATTATCCTGGGTCCTCCTCTATCACAGGAACTATTAAGAGGAACTATAAAGCTTCAGTGACAAAATGAAAGTCAAGAGGAATGGGAAGACTTTGCTGCACTTCTATATACTTCTAGCCCAGTTGAGGAAAGTACCCATATTTTCACATAACTGTTCCTATTCTGGATGGGTTTGTAGAGTGGATACCATTCACCTCCACTTTTCTGGGAAATGTCTTTTACCTGGGAATTCCATTACTCCAGCCCGGAGTTGTGGGATTCCCTATATAAGGCAGGTTTGCTGACTGATGCCTGCCACTCACCCTTGCGTTGCTGATTGCACCACCTCTACACCTGGTGGTGAATAACAGGGAAGGAGAAAGACCATGCAGAAATGACCATGCTTTTGAAAGCCTATACACAGATTAACCATTAGCCTAAATATACACTGCCTACCACTGTCCTGCAATATCCTGTTCAAAAACCATAGCTCCATAATATTTTTTCAACTTTATCTTCTGAACTATTGAGTAGAACACAGACACTCTAGCTGAGATGTACAGTGTAGCTCACTGTCGAAGCTTACAGAGGGATATTGATTGGATGCAGAGCTGGGCTGACAAGTGGCAGATGGAGTTCAATCCGGAAAGTGTGAGGTGGTACACTTTGGAAGGACAAACTCCAAGGTGGAGTATAAGGTTAATGGCAGGATTCTGGGGAGTGTGGAGGAGCAGAGGGATCTGGGGGTTCATATCCACAGATCACTGAAAGTTGCCTCACAGGTGGATAGGGTAGTTAGAAAGCTTATGGGGTTGTTAGCTTCATAAGTCGTGGGATGGAGTTTAAGAGCCGCGAAGTGATGATGCAGCTTTACAAAACTCTGGTTAGACCACACTTGAAGTACTGTGTCCAGTTCTGGTTGCCTCATTATAGGAAGGATGTGGAAGCATTAGAAAGGGTGCAGAGGAGATTTACCAGGATGCTGCCTGGATTGGAGATATGGATTATGAGGAGAGACTAAGTAGAGCTAGGGCTTTACTCATTGGAGGAGAAGAAGGATGAGGGGCGACATGATAGAGGTATACAAAAATAGTAAGAGGAACAGATAGAGTGGACAGCCAGCACCTCTTTCCCAGGGCACCAATGCTCAATACAAGAGGGCATGGCTTAAGGTAATGGGTGGGAAGTTCAAGGGAGATATCAGTGGGAAGTTTTTCACCCAGAGAGTGGTTGGTGCATGGAATGCGCTGCCTGGGGTGGTGGTGGAGGCAGATACGTTGGTCAAGTTCAAGGGATTGTTAGGTAAGCATATGGAGGAATTTAAAATAGGGGGATATGTGGGAGGAAGGGGTTAGTTATGTTTTCGGCGTAGTTAAAGGTCAGCACAACATGGTGGGCCGAAGATCCTGTATTGTGCTGTATTGTTCTATGGTTCTATGGTTAAGTCCAGGAATTTGGATTCCAAAATTGAGAGAAGATACCATGCTGACTTGGTGTAACTGAGCAAAGCCTTACAATGTAGAGTACAGCTTTATAATTCTGATGTTGGAAGAATCCAGAAGGCTGTTTTGAAAAGAGCTCAAATAGAAGCAAAGACCATGCAAATCAGGCTCTGCACCACTAGTTTTAGCATTGTTTGGGCTAAAATACAGCTACCATTGGAACTTTTTAGCAATTGAAGAAAGGAGATTGGGAGAAAAGACAGCCAAGGATAGTTAAGAATGTAGCAGAAGGTAGGAGCTCTGTAAAAAGGTTCCAGTTCTCCTCGAGCAGCACTTTGTGGCAGCTATTGGTTCCCTGTGCCTCTTCTCCAGGGACGCGTGTGTGTTACTCAAACTTTCCCCAGAGGTGGCCTCCACATTCACTTCCATTCACAGGATGTTGCACATTGGAAAGGGGGGTGAAAGGTTACCAGGGGTTGATGGGAATCTGGAGTTCAGGTCACAATGAGATATCATTATCCTATTGAATGGCGGAGCAGGCTCGCGGGTCCTCCTCCTGTTTCTAATTCATCCAGGGACCTGGGTTTGATCCTGACCTTAATGCTGTCAGGGTGAGTTTGCACATTCTTTCCCGAGATGCTCCCGGTTCTTTCGCACATCTCAATGACTTGGGTTAAATGTCCACTGTAAATAACCTTCTAGTGTTGGTGTGTAGCAGGATAATCGCGAGGAGTCATTGGGCATGCGAGAGAGAATACAGGGAAATAAGTCGGAGAATGAGACTGATGGGAATTCTCTGAGAACTGGCATAGACTCAATGGGCAAAATGGTCCTCCTTCTATGAATGTATAAATCAACAGATGGTCAGTCCGGTCCAGAAACCACTTCGAAAGCACAAGTATTTTGGAACTGGCTGGCCCATTCTGGTTCCTGGCTGGAGAGAATCATGGGATGATGCAGCTAGAAGGTGCTCATTCTGTTTCACTAGTTCATTGATAAGGTTAAGAAATGGAATAAATGGAATACTTTAAGTATATTTAGGCCAGAGACTCACGAAGAGTGTCAGTGCATTTCAGAGGATCAACATGATGAAAAAATACCAGATTATACAGCAGGTCAGTTACCTTTAAGAAAAGGCAACTTTTGATTAGTGATGTGAAAAAGATCTTAATCTGAAGTTTCAAATGGTTACTTTCTCCAGTGAAAACTTCACACTTAAGCCTTCATTTCTATTTACCATTCCCAATACCTGAATTTGTCTTTTTTCTATTTCAACATATTTTTTCAAATTTGTATAAAAGAATCTGTTTAAAATAATTGACAATGTGTTGACACACAAGGGAAATCACTGATCATTAGCTTTCCAAAATCAATACATTTAAACCCATACCTATAACACTTAATTGTTTGCAAAATAAACTGGTGTATTACTGACTATCGTAATCAAGTCAAAAATACTGTGGCCTTAATTTATTCATTCAAAAATACAATCTGTACCAGAGAACATTGTTATTACAATAAGAAGATGTAAGAAAACAGAGCAAAGATGCAGCAAACCTTTTAATCCACAATTATCCTTGTAACTATTCACAATCCTTTTATCATCCATTAGTCTGGGACACCGATCATCCTTCAAATACCATGTCATCCCTTTCATCCCCATGGGCTCTCCTGTACTGCTGGGACTTCCACACACCAGACTTGAGTGACAGAGATGATTATTAGCTCCTAAATCCATTTATATGCCCCATTGAACAGTAAATTGAGGCACCTCGTTAACGATGACAACAACCTTCCTCTGTTTCTCCTGTTTGAGCATTAAATGAGGCAATTTTTAATTTAGTCAAAGTGAAAACATTTGTTTCTGTGAATATGTATGTTTCACAAATTTAAAAGGATTCATTCAGGTAAGTACCATGCAAGATATAGCTGCCTATTAAGTAAAACAAAAAAATACAAACAAATTTAACAATGCAATTGGGGCACGGCTAAACAGATTAAAATAAATATCGAAAATAACTGGATTGCAATCCATATTTTACATTCTTGCGTTCTTTCTGACATGCTCAGTGTATTCATTTCCTTCAAAGTGTTTAACATAACTAATTTAAGGGTGAGACAAAATTCTTTCAACCATGACAGCAGGCATTTAATTTTATTTTGCAGTCCCCTATCACATAGCAAGGCAAAATGATAAGTAGTACAAGGAGGAATAAGCCATTCAGTAAAATCATAGCTGATCATTTACCTCAGTGACATTTTTCTTTATGAACACACATTCCTTGATTCCTAATGTCCAAAACTCTGTTGACGTCTCTCTAGAATATGCTTAGTGACCGAGCATCTACAGCCCTCTCGGGCAGAGAATTCCAAAGAATTATTGCCCTCCAGGTTAAGAAAGTATCTTCTCATCTCTGTGCTGAATGACCAATCCCTTTAAGGTTACTTTGAGCTACTGCCTTACTTGTCCTTGAAACAGTAGTTTTTTTTACTAAAACAGGCACAGTGGAATTAATCTTCTGGTGTTTCGAAGGACTCACATAAAAATACACATATAGTGTATGTGATATTTCAGATTTATAAAAAGAACAGAAAATCCTGGAAACTCAGAGCAAGGTTGACATTTTCCAAGAAAACTAAACCAGGGTAATGTTGGTTCTAAACAGTCCTACCAGGAATCTCCTGTTGAACTCTTTAATGTTGGATGCCGACATACCTGCTCCACATCTTCAACTCCTACATTAAAATTCAAAGATTTTCAGTTTTGTTTTGTGCTGATTGATTTGTTAGCCATCAGAATCTCGAGGGTTCAAATCCAACTCCAGCCCTTCCAACCAGCTCTCTTGACAACACTCCAGTGAAGTATTGAGAGAGAACTGTATTCTTAAAAATTTATTTTTTATTTTATTTTATTTACAGCATGGTAACAGGCCCTTCCGGCCCAACGAGTCCACACTGCCCATTTTTTAAACCCAAATTAACCTACCTGTACGTCTTTGGGATGTGGGAGGAAACTGGAGCACACGGAGGAAACCCACGCAGACATGGAAGAACATACAAACTCCTTACAGACAGCAACGGGAAGCGAACCCTGATCGCTGGCCCTGTAATATAGCATCGCGCTAAATTAAGTCACATCTCCATCTGCATGTTTTTCTCACTCAGCATTAAGCATCTATGAAGACCCATTGCATTTAAAGATCAAAGCATACACCCACTGTGTTAGCTATCAATTCTCCTTTAGTTAATTCCACCAAAAAGATATATTAGCTGCCTATTTATGGCACTGCTATTGGTGACACATGCTGAAAATAGCTGCCAAATTTGTTGCCATTATAACCATGACTGCAAATCAAATGAAATTGATTGGAATATGAAGAGATTTGAGATGTCTTAACAAACACAATCAGGCACTATACTTCCTTATAACATAGAAGGAGACCAGTCAGTCCATCAAGTCCATGCCAACTCTTAAAATAATCCCATTCCCCCACTTATTTCCCTATAACCTATTCTCTCTCACATGCCCCGATTCTTCCATCAGCCACTTTACAGTAGCTAATTAACCTATCAATCAGCACAATGTTAGGATGTAGAAGGAGACTGGAGAACAAAGAAGAAACCACGCAGTCACACAGAGAACGTGCAATTGCACATACATAGCACAGAAGGCCAGAATTGAACCTGGGTAATTGGAGTTGAGGAACTGCTACACTACCCGTATCACCAGTGGGCTGCCAAATGTAAGTTCCTTCCTTTCTAATTGAAGATCTGAGGATACTTCAAGATTCTGACATAACTCAACACTATGTCTTCCTGTGAGACACCTGATGTGCCTCGTTGCTGAATGGGTAATTATCCAAAAATGCAGAATTAAACAACAGTTCTTTAACCTGAAAAATTGATATGAAACACTTCAGTGTCTGCAAAATGAAGCTTGCAAGAGCCACAGTAATTTTTTAGACTTGCATGGGGAAATCTGTCCTTAAGCATTCAAGCTCAGCCAACAATTCCCTGGCAATTGCCATGAAGTGAACAGTTAAATGCTGTAAGATCTTTTTTGATGGAGAGCACTATTCAACTTTGCTGAATGACTAATGGTGTGACAAGTGCAAAACCATACAGGATTGTTTTCATAATTGATAATTGCCTTCTAATGCTGCTGACTTTTGAGTTCTTCATGCAATTTCCCTTTCCAACTCATTAAAGCTTCCTTTTCTTAATGCACCAAGCTAATTCCAATATTTACCGGATGTTGGATTGGACAGGGTGCCACATAAATGTTGCTACACAAGCATGGATAGAGATGAGGCTACCTAACAAAGGACAAGGGAGTCCAAAAGAAGGGTCATTTATAGGTTGAGAAGCTGAAATCCTGGATCAGTGCTGGGGTCTAAACTATGTATCATCTACGCTAATGGTTTACATGAAGTGACCTACAGTCTTATTGTCAAATTTGCCAACAATACCAAGATAGTTGAGAGGCGAACACAAAATAGATTTTAATGGGATATAGATAGTTAAGTAAGTGGGCAAACATTTGGTGGATGGAGTATAAAGCAATGAAATGTATTATTATTCAATTTGGTTGGAAGTATAGAAATATAAAATGCTGCTTAACTGGAGAGTAGCTAAAGAACGTTGCTGTATTACACATGACAACGCTACATGTTGTCATGCATGAAATGCAGAATGTTAGTGTGCAGGTACAGCAGATATTGCAAATGGAACGTTGCCCTTTATTGAAAGGGGGATGGAATGGCACTGGTAGGACCTTACCCAGAATAAATTGCAACAGTTTTGGTCTCCTGGTTTTAATGAGGCATATACTTGTGTTGGAGGTAGTTCACTGAGGGTTCCCTTGGTTGACTCCTGGAATGATTGCAATTTTCTTATTGTGAACTCACTGGTGTTCATCATAGGAATATGAAAGGAATGGAGAGATATGGATGATAAACAGGAGGAGGACATTTCGTATAAATTGGCATCAAGATTGGCACGAACGTCATGGGCTGAATGGCTTGTCCAGTGCTATACTGTTCTACGTTCTACACTCGGAACTCATCTGAGAAGGATGGACGCAGGAGTGGAATCTATAATTGATTCTACTGAGCCTACCATGCAGGACCTTTTGACAAGGTCCACATGGTAGGCTGGTCCAAAAGGTAAAGCACAAGGGATCTATGGCACATTGGATCCAAAATTGGCTGAGTGATAGGAATCAGAGGGAAGTGAGTGGATGGTTAGTTCTATGACTGGAAATATGGAAAAAGTTGTGTACAGCAGGGATTGGTGCTGGGACCTTTGTTGTTTGTAATGTATATAAATGACTGCATGATAATGTAGGTGGTCTGATTAGTCAGATTGCAGACAACAGAAAAAATTCGTGGAGCTGTAGATGGCAAAGAAAGTTGTTTAAAGATACAGCATGACACAGATCAGCTAGAATGTTGGGCGGAGCAGTGGCAGATAGAATTTAATCCAGACAAGTGTGAGGTAATGGGAAGTCAAATTCTGGTTGGACATAGAGAGTACAGTAAATGCCAGGGACCTTGAGAGTGCTGATGAACAGAGAGATCTTGGGGTGCAAGTCCATAGCTCCCTGAAAGTGGCAACACAGGGGGATAGGGTAATGCAGAAGGCATTTGGTACATTTGCCTTTATAGGCTGAGGCATTGAGCATTAGAGTTGGGATGTCATGTTGCAGTTGTACAAAACATTGGTTAGACTGTACTTGGAGAATTGTGTACAGTTCTTGTTACCTCACTACAGGAAGGACTATGGTAACAACAGATAGAAAGCAGAAGAGATCCAGGATGGAGGGCGGTAGTTACAAGGAGAGATTGGATAGGCTAGGTTTATTCTCACTGGAATGCAGGGGGCTGAAGTGTGACCTTTTAGAGGTTTATAAAATTATGAGGGTATAGATCAGTTAGATAGTCATAACTTTTTCCCAGGGCAGGGGAATCTAGAACTAGAGGATGCAGGTTTAAGGTGTGAGGGAAGAAATTTAAAGGAGATTTGAGGCATAAGTTTTTCATACTGAGGGTGGTGAATATCTGAAACAAGCTGCCAGAGGTAGTAGTGGAGGCAGATGCAATTATAATGCTTAAAATGCATTTGGATAGGTACGTGGATAGAAATGGAGTAATTGGTAATTGGTGTATTATTGCTGGAAGTCCTACTCCAATGGAAGCAAAGTTATTGATTAGATTCAAGGCCAAGATAGAGGAAATGGTTGGACTCCATGGGAATCAAGGATTATGGGAAACAGTCAGAATGTGGAGTTAAGGTCAAGATCACATCAGCTATTAACTTACTGAATGGAAGAGTAGGACTGAAAGGATGAAGTCATACAACATGGAAATGGGCCCTTCAACCCATCATGTCCATATTGACCTTTTATCTCTTCTACAATAATCCCATTTTTCATGTTCTTATATCAATGAGGGCAGTATCAGAAACACTGACTGATGAAATTCTACCATAATGATTGATTTACAATCAAAATTCAGGAAGAAAACCCAACTGCTGCCCATTTTCTCCATGCAGAGAACATCACCCATAGTTGGGAAAGTGGTTACACATGTCAATATCAAATTTTATAGGGGAAGGCTATGGGTAATAACGTGGAAGGCTATGACATGGGGAAACATAACCAGGCCCATGTCATAGATGTATGAACAGCAAATGAAACTCAAATCACAAAGTATGAGGTGATGTATTTTGGGAGGAAAATGCCACATTCTTTGGAAAATAAGGAATTAAGTGGAGTACATAGAACATAGAAACATAGATTAGTAACATGGCTTAGTTAGATTATTGGAGCTAACTTCTGGAGCAAAAAAAGAGCAAAGCAGGAGCTGATGTTAAAGCAATAAAAATCTGGACTGATATTTAACCTTACTCCAGCAATCTCATTACTTCATCCTGTCAGAGAAATTCCTCTTGTTCCATCCATTGCCTCTCCAACCTTCTCTTCTATCTAGACAAGCTTGTTTCTCTGCTTCAGATCTGATGAAGAGTCCGGGACCCAAAATTTTAACTGTTTCTCTTTTCCACAGATGCTGCCTGTCTTGAGTTTTCCAACAGTTTGGAAATCAGAAATAAAACAAAAAATGCTGAAAAACTCAAGTTTGGAAATCAGTCTGCAGTTTCTTGATTTTCAAAAATCCTGATTGGACTACACTTAGAATTCTTTATATAGTTCTAGTATACATACCAAAGGGATATTGCAGCAGCGCACATGACACAAATGATTTAAAAGGATATTATCAGAGCTGAATAGATGCAAATATTTGGAAAAAAATTAGCAACCTGGAGCTCTTTACGCTGGAAAAGAGAAGACAAATAAGAGACCTGAAAGAGATCTTTACTATTATCAGTTTCAATCAGGAAGAAGATCAAGAAAGACGATCTAATTCGAACAAGAATATATCATAGCCACTTACAAATCAAATGAAGAATTTAGAAAGACTTGCCACCACACTGAGTACTTCAGAAGATAGCTTCATTGCACTTAAAGAGAAGTTTGATATACAGTATACGTGAGTGAGGAGGTAATAAGGGCAGAGTACGAATGTGAATCTTGCCAGCTTTGGAAAGAGGCTGGTGTGGAGTTTAAACCACCAGCATTAATCATCTGGCTCAAATGATTTTTTTTCTTCTGTTCTGTATGTATTCATCTAACACATATAAGGTATGCTTGGGCAGTTGGTGACTGCCTGAATCAAACCATTTCATAATAGTTTTCAATGGTACTGTGGCCAATACAGCAAATCTACAGACACATACTGCGTGCGTACCCATCTTATATTACTATCCTCTAGAGTAAACTCAGTACTGATACAATGTACATTTCATCTAAATCTGTCCTGTGCTCCACTTCTGTAAGTCTGGCTGATAAAATTCACACAAGATGATTGCAATACTTTTGAGGCTTTGGCAGTTCACACGTATGATGTGGAATCTTAATTAAAAGTCTGGTAGCAGAAGAAATCAGTAGTTAAAACATGGGAGAAGAGATGAAAAATTTACCAGTATCTGTTAGATAATCTGGGAAATGATTAGACTATGGCTTGTGACAATGGTAGTTGTATTGTATTTCTTCCATTGTCCCGAGGGCAGCAGACACAGTATCCACCAATTGTGCTATGTTACATCAGCAATTTCAACAATACTCTGGGGTGCACCAGGCAAGAGCTAATTGTTCTACATTGCCAAGTTTCTAAATCCTGCCAGCTCTGGCTGTAATTATAGACATCTGTCACTGCTAGCCACTCAGCGGTAACCGTAACATCAATATACAACAATAACACTGAAATGCCTCAGGGCACTGCATGGAGACCTGAAACGAGAGTCAGGCAATCATCTGCTTTCTTCAAACTATCTGTCAAATGCTCCCAGCCACAAATTGCTCTCTTTGTGTCCTTAGGATAATCTGTTGATTTATTGTACATCTTCCAATATTTACAACCCAACCTGTCTCCCCCAGTGGTAGAGTGGACCAAAACATTGCTCAAAGAAAACTCATTTGCTCAAACAGCACTCAAAAAGGCACCATCAGTCTCAGGCAGTATTTTGGAGATCTTTACCTTTGTATACAATGCATGCTTTAAAATCTCTGACCAGCAAAATACGCCATAATTAAGATTTTGCTTTAGGGTTAATTACTTGGGATTAGTTTTACATAACCACCAAATAAACACAACAGGATTCACTTTTGTCTGCATAATCTTAACTCCTTAAAATGCTGACAAAGTAACACAAAACACTTTTTTGCTCCATATTTATTCAGGATGTATCTTGAAAATTGGAGATGAAGCTCAGTTTGAACAGTTTTATTTAATTGTTATTTTAACCAGTATATGACAAAGAGTTCTGGAGTTGCACAGCACAGAAACTGACCCTTCAGCCCACCACATCCCTGATGAACTTTTTGCCCATCTACACTAAACCCATTTGCTTGCATTAGAACCAAATCCTGCTATGTCTTGCTACTTAAGTGTCTAAATGCTTCTTAAACATAGTAATTGTATCTGACACCACCGCCTCCTCTGGCAGCCAATTCCAGACATCAACCACTCTTTGCGTGAAGTATGCAGATTTCAACACCTAATTTCTATGGCGAACATTTAATTTATTTTTCTTAACCCTTTCCATGCTAACTAACACATTGGTTTGATACTGGAAGCACATGTGCAGTCCTATGATGCAGCAAACCTTGCAAATTGATTCTTGCGTAAAAAAGGCAGACCTCACAGATTCCAACAAACACAGAGTTCAAGCTTTCAGAAAGCACCTCATTTTTTTGTTTCATTTAGCAACCATGGAATTATGGTAACAATATTACAGAAGCAAATTTACAGAAACAGGCACTTAAAAGTAAAATCATTTTATTTGCTCCTTTGTCAATTTAATTAAAATGTTTGCAGTGCACCAATGATATAGCACATGAGCAGATAATTTTAAATGAAATATATTAGGGCCAAATTAACAATGCTTAAAGGATAAATATTAAACATAATCCAAAATACATTAATTTTTGGTTCTGGAAGATCACAATATTTTATTATTTCCTATGGCAACTTCAACATAGAAGAGTAACCAGAAATCACTAAGCACTCACTTTCCTCAGTCTAAAAATACATTGAAGTAGCTATCTCTTAAAGTTGTCATTCATATACAGCAGAACTTATATTTGGCAATGATACTGAGGAAAAATATAGTGCTGGGAATATTAATGTTATTAGTCCTGTAATACCTTTGAACCTATTCCCAATCACAGATCACACTGCTTCTATGAGGTATAACTTTGGTACTGTGAAGTGTGTGCTCATTAAATGATGATTTCATTACTTTCTTACGTTATGCAACAAAACCTTTGTGTCAAACACATCCAGATCAGAAGAGGATGCGTTACAAGCAGACTCTAGTTTCCTCTGTACTGCCCTTTAAATATAGCCTAAGAAAATGCCTTGTTGTTATCCAGTGGCAGGGCTTGACAATTTATTGTCAATTAGTGCTGACATATGGAGATATAGCCTGCATGTCCATAGACAAAAGGCTAAATTGGGGACTGTTCAGGAGATATACAAATTGCAATGAAACCAGAGATGAAAAGTCCTGAGAGCTAGACTGTCACTTGCTGTTGACTGAAAGGTACAGTAATAACAGAGTTACACAGAAAGATAGAAAATAGGAGCAGGAGTTGGCGCTTTGGGTCTGCTCCACCACTTAACATGGCCGTGGTTGATTATCCATTGTTCCTGCCTTCTCCCATACCTTTTGTATCCAAAATTGGCTTGGTCATAGAAGATAGAGAGCAGTGGTGGAGGGGTGTTATTCTGACTGGTGGTCTGTGACTAGTAGTGTTCCCAGAGTATCAGTGCTGGGCCCTCTGTTGTTTCTAATAGATATTAATGACTTGGATGAGAATGTAGGTGGGCTGATTAACAACTTTGTAGATGACATAAAAATTGGTGGAGCTGTGGAATGCAAAGAAAGTTGTCAAGGATACGGCAGGATGCAGATCTGTAGGAAATATGGATGAAGTGAAATAATCTGGACAACTGTGAGGTGCTGCATTTTGGGAGGTCAAACGTAAGAGGGAAGTGTATGGTAAATGGCAGGACCCTTGGAAGCATTGACATACAGAGGGATCTTGTGGGGGGTGGGAGTAGGAAGTCCATAGCTCCCTGAAAGTGGCAACACAAGTAGATAGGGTGGTAAAGATGGCATACAACAAACTTGCCTTCACTGGTTGGGGTGTTGAGTATGAATGTCAGGAAGTCATATTGCAGCTGTATAAAACTTTGGTTAGGCCACATTTGGAATATTCTTTGCAGTTCTGATCAGCATACTGTAGTAAAGATGTGGAGGCTTTAGAGAGGGTACAGAAGAGGTTCACCAGGTTGCTGCCCGGACTGGAGTGTATTAGCTATAAAGAGAAGTTGGACAACTTGGATCGTTCTTTCTGGAGCATCAGAGGCTGAAGGGGTGATCTGATAGATGTATACAAAATTATGAGAGGCATAGATAGGGGAGATAGAATCTTCTTCCCAGGGTGGATATGTCAAATACTAGAGGGCAGAAGTTTAAGGTGAGAGGGGAAAGTTTAAAAGAAGTGCAAGGTAATTTTTTTTATACAGAGAGTGTTGATGTCTGGAACATGCTGCCAGGGGAGGTGGTGGAAGCAGATATGAGAGCAATATGTCTAAGTATGAACAATAGAGGGATAATGACCATGTATTTAAATTGGCGTCATGGTCGGCACAGATATGATGGGCCAGAGGGCCTGTTCATGTACTGTACTGTACTGTTCTATGTTCTTTGAATCCCTTGAGTATTAAAAAATATATTAACCTCCTTCTTGAATATATTTAATAACTTGGCCTCCACTGCCCACTGTAGTAGATAAATTCACGAGTTCACCACCCTCTAGTGTAAAAATCTCCTCCTGGTCTTGATTCTAAATGGTACACTCCATTTCCTTATGTTCTGATCCCTGGTTCTGAACTCCTCAGCCAGTGGGAACATCTTCCTATTTATTCTGTCTAGCTCTCTTAGAATTTTATTGATTTCTATGAGATTCGCTCTCCCTCTTCTAAACTCAACCGCTCCTCAGGCATCAGATATTAGAATATAGGCCTCATCAACCCAGTCAGTCTTCAGTCAGCAGTTGTGTGATCCCAGGAATCAGTCTTGTAAACCTTTGTTGTAGAGTCTCCATCCTTCCACTGGAGATCAAAACTACACACAAACTCCAGGCTCTGCAAGGCTGCGGGAAAACTTCCTGCTCCTGTACTCAAATCTTCTTGCAATAAAGGCCAAAGAATCATTTGCCTCCCTAATTGCTTGCTGTATCTGAACACTTACTTTCAATGAATGGTGTACACACTGATCAGTATTGGTATTGGTTTATTATTGTCACTTGTACCAAAGTACAGTGAAAAGCTTGTCTTACAAACTGATCGCACAGGTCCACTCATTACACAGTGCAGTTACATTGAGTTAGTACAGAGTGCATTGATGTAGTACAGGTAAAAACAATAACAGTACAGAGTAAAGTGTCACAGCTTCAGGGAAAGTGCAGTGCAATAAGGTGAAAGGTCACAACAAGGTAGATCGTGAAGTCAATAGTTCATCTCATTGTATAAGGGAACCGGTCAATAGTCTTATCACAGTGGAGTAGAAGCTGTCCTTAAATCTGGTGGTACGTGCCCTCAGGCACCTGTATCTTCTACTTGATGGAAGAGGAGAGAAGAGAGAATATCCTGGGTGGGTGGGGTCTTTGATTATGCTGGCTGCTTCACCAAGACAACGAGACGTGAAGACAGAGTCCAAGGAGGGGAGGCTGGTGTCTGTGATGCGCTGGGCTGTGTCCAGAACTCTCTGCAGTTTCTTGCGGTCCTGGGTCCAAGCTGTGATACATCCAGATAGGATGGTTTCTATGGTGCATCGGTAAAAGTTGGTGAGAGTCAAAGGGGACAAACCAAATTTCTTTAGCCTCCTGAGGAAGTAGAGTCACTGGTGAGCTTTCTTGGCCGTGGCTTCTACGTGATTTGATCTCATTGCACCTTCCGTTTTCCCATAAATCATCATTTAGATAATAATGTCTTTCTGTTTTTCAAACCGAAGTAGATAATTTCACATTTATCCACATCATACTGCATCTGCTATGCATTTGCCCACCCATCCAACTTGTCTAAATCACATTTGAGCCTCTATACACACTGCTCACATTGTGACCACCTTTATTTCATCTGCAAGCTTTGCATTTTCTACATACTAACAAAACTATAAGGGAATTAATAATCTCCATGTTCTCCAAAATAATAGCTTTAAAAGTAATCAGGCAAGAAGAAAGACAATTTGAAAACTTCATCACTTTTAAATGTCCCTGTGGATTCTTCCCAGATATCTCAAAAATCTTATCTGGCACTGCATCTTCCAAGAACATATCTACCAATTCATGATGGTTTCTCATGCATCCACTGTACTACAATTGCTTAAAGAACCTAAAGCCACTTTCTTCTTCCATGGAATCTTTTCCTGAAGCTCTGAGTCTTTCCAATTCCTTTAATTCTCTCCTAGTTTCCCTACATTCCCTGGTATTAACCAGGACACATTCATTCTAATCTTGCACATAGAACACACCTTTTCCAGTTCTTGTTGGCACGTTCATTCTGACCACCACTCTGAATCTAAATCCATGATTTCTATTAGACAGCTTGTTCTTCTTCTGTTCTCTTCATGTCACTGTCTTCTTGTTTACTTCTACCTATACCAATACCTTCTCAGGTAATCTGCTTCCCCAATCCATACAACTAATCAGCATTCCTCAAACTTCCAACTCACCTGCTACCATCCAAATCTTGGCACCTTCTTAGAAATGCCTTTGTGCATCTCTTGGCATCCCCAAAGGGTTCATCAAACCAATCCTATGAACTTCTTGAATTCAGCAATCCCAATTTGAGCATCAGTGGCCCTCCTGACCAGTGTTCCGCTGAGTAATAATCTTAGACATTTGCATCCTATCCCATCCCAGTTACCCCTCACAGCATTGACAATGTGCTCTCCACCTGCTGATTATTTGTTACCACCCACTTCTCTCCACACTTACATCCAGAATGCCTACTCACGTGACCAGTGCCTTTATTATCTAATAATTGCATCCACATCATGGCATGGCTAAAAATCTGGCTGAGGAGTGATCCCAACTTCCCATAAATGAAACCTCCCCACATGGGTAAACATTAACACTTGACCAGCTCAGACCATTATGGTGGCAGAAGGGCCTGCAACTCTTCCATCAAACACCTTTTTCACAAAGAGCAATGTACGCTGGGCTTGGCCATTCCAACGCTCTCTTGGTGGCCTTCCAAAGTATTTATTTTTAACCTTTTATTTTAATATCCTTTATCATTTCTTAACACTTTGTATTTTTAATTAAATATACTTAAACATGTTTTATTTCCTTTGCATTTTTAAAATTAGAAACAACTATTTTAATTGTTTTTATAGTCTCTGGATATAATAAATATTTAAAAGCTTTTCAAAATGCCTTTCAGCCCTGACAAGACTCCCCAGCCCCAACCCACTCCCACAAGGCCTACCTCTTGTAATAGGCTGCCAGGGCAGTCTGGGGATGTGACCACAGCAGTAAGGGTTAGGTACTGCTGAGTCCTCATTATGCTTTGTCTCTTGTCTCCCAAGGGTGGGCAGTCAGCTGCTATGGTAATTTGCACCAAAGCCATGGAAATGCAGGCGGGTCACCCTTTGGGCGTCAGTGAGAAGACTGCAACTGGAACACTGTGTTTAGTTTTGGCCTCCTTATTGAATGACAGATATACTTCCAGTGGAGGTAGTTCAGAGAAGATTCACTAGGTTGATTCCTGAGATGAAAAGGTTGTCTCAGAGGAACACCTGAGCAAGTTATACTCGTATGGAATTCAGAAGAAGGAGAGGTTGTGTAAGACATTGGTGAGGCCAAATTTGGAATATTGTGTGCAGTTCTGGTCATCTAGCTATAGGAAGGATATCAGTAAGATTGAAAGAGTGCAGAGGAGATTTACTGGAATGTTGCTGGGTCTTCAGGAGTTGAGTTACAGGGAAAGACTGAACAGGTTAGGACTTTATTCCTTGGAGCGCAGAAGAATGAGGGGAGATTTGATAGAGGTTTACAAAATTATGAGGGGTATAGACAGGGTTAATGCGAGTAGGCTCTTTCCACCTAGATTAGGAGAGATAAGTACGAGAGGACATGGCTTTAGGGTTAAAGGGGAAAAGTTTAGGGAGAACATTAGGGGGAACTTCTTCACTCAAAGAGTGGTGGGAGTATGGAACAGGCTGCCATCTGATGTAGTAAATGTGGGCTCACTCTTAAGTTTTAAGAATAAATTGGATAGATACATGGATGGGAGAGGTCTGGAAGGTTATGGACTGGGTGCAGGTAAATGGGACTAGTGGAAAACCGTTTCAGCACAGACTAGAAGGGCCGAATGGCCTGTTTTCTGTGCTGTAGTGTTCTATGGTTCTATGGTTCTAGGTGATCTGATTAAACATGGAGGATGGAGTGATGGGAGAGACGTTGAGAGGATGTTTCTCTTTGTTTAGGAATCTAGAACTGGGAGCACAGTTTCAGAAAAAGGGGTCATCCATTTAAGATGGAGGCGAGGATTGTGAAATTTAGAATTCTCCATCCCTGAATGCTGCTGAGACAGAATCGCCATTAAGTGGGCCTCTGTACTCTGCATTTGGCAATTCCAACATAGGCCTCCCACCCTACATAAACGGGAACTCATCCAAAACTTTGTTGAATTTTGTTGAATTCATAACATCCCATTCACCCATCACTCCTGTGCTTATAGATCTACATTGACTCTGGCAATCTATTTCAATTTTTGTTTTCCCATCTCTGTGTTATCATCCCCTCTGATCTCTGCATTCTCCTCCAAAGCTACAAGCTTCCAAGATGTCTGTACTGCCTCAATTCTACATTCCCATTTGTTGCATTGGCCATTCATAGCTGAGACCTGAGATTCTGGAATTCTCTTTCTAAATGTCAACACTCTTCTGCTACCTTAAAACATTGATAAATTACTTCTTCAATCATGGTACTGTGGCGACTCACCATACCGGCATCGAACTGGCTCCCGACATCGCGAACATCGTCGGAGGCCCCAATCCAAGATGGCGCGGGGCCCTCCTCCTTCTCCATTGTTGGGCTAGGAAAATCCACGTGCGGAAAGGTCAGGTGACCCGCGCGTGACGTCAGCGCAGGGACTGTAGCGTGGGAAGCTTTCGGGTATTAAAGGTGCACCGCGCCCCTGTCGTTCATTCGACTTCTGACTTCAAACAATCAACTCTGTGTCTTCATTTGATAGTGTGTAGCTAGCCACTACAGTACTAACATTTTCTTATAGCATTAAATTGTTTGGTAATGGTCTTATGAAATGCCTGGTGCATTTTACCACATTAGATCATACAGATTCATAGCATCATAGGGAGATACAGTGACAGAAACAGGTCTTTGGCCTGCTGACTCCAAGCTGACCATCAAACACCATTTATACCAGTTCTATATTAATCCTATTTTAATCTCCCCACATTCTCATCAACAACCCCTCCAAACCCCAGATTCTACAACTCACTTATACATTAGGAGCAATTTACAGCAGACAATTAACTGACTAACCTGCATATCTTTAGGATGTGGGAGGAAACTGGAGAACCCAGGGGAAGCCCATGTGGTCACAGGGAGAATGTGCAAACTCCACACAGACAGAATCTGAGGTCAGGATTGAACCCGGTTCCCTGGTGCTGTGGCTCTACTACCTGTGTCACTGTGCTTCCCAAATAAAAATAAGTTGTTACTGCAGCTGCCTTCCAACCCTTGTAGAACACTTTCTCAAAACACTGCTTTGGCCACATTTGACGTCTTCCTAGTGCAAAATACCCAATTTTCCTGGGGTATTTCAATGCCAGGGAGAGAAAGACACAACCTTCTGGCAAGTTGTGATCAGGAAGGGAGGAGTACTTAAGGCTGTCTCCACCAGGGTCTTTCACATGCCTGGTCCAAGCTAGCACCCGTTAGATTATATCATCATCTGGGCAAGGGACTGCAAAGATGTTTCCATCACCTGTGCCATGACAAGTACCAATGACAGTGTCAGACCTCTCAATGGGTGAGCATTTTGGAGATAGCAATCATAATTCTATCTCCTTTACATTAGCACTGGAGAGAGATAGGAACAGACAGACTAGAAAGGCGTTGACTTGGAGTAAAGGGAATTATGAGGCTCTCAGGCAGGAAATTGGAAGATTAAATTGGGAACAGATGTTCTCAGGGAAAAGTACTGAAGAAATGTGACAAATATTCAGGGGATATTTGTGTGGAGTTCTGCATAAGCATGTTCCAATGAGACAGGGGAGTCACGAGAGGATACAAAGGATATAATAAATCTAGTCAAAAGGAAAAGAAAAACTTACTAAAGGTACAGAGAGCTAGGTAATATTAGAAATCTGGAAGAGTATAAGGCTAACAGGAAGGCCTTGGCGGGCAGGATTAAGGAAAACCCCAAGGCATTCTACAAGTATGTGAAGAGAAAGAGGATAAGATACGAAAGAATAGGGCCTATCAAGTGCAGCAGTGGGAAATTGTGTATGGATCCGGAAGAAATAGCGGAGGTACTTAATGAATACTTTACATCAGTATTCATTATGGAAAAAGATCTGGGGGTTTGTAGTGAGGACTTGCAGCAGGCTGATAAGCTTGAGCATGTAGATATTAGGAAAGAGGTGGTGCTGAAACTTTTGGAAAGCATCAAGTTGGATAAGTCGCTGGAACTGGATGGGATGTACCCCAGGCTGCTGTGGGAGGCGAGGGAGGAGATTGCAGGGCTCTGACAATGATCCTTGCATCATCGATGGAGATGGGAGAGGTTTTGGAAGATTGGAGGGTTGCGGATGTTGTTCCCTTATTCAAGAAAGGGAGTAGAGATAGCCTAGGAAATGATAGACCGGTGAGTCTTACCTCAGTGGTTGGTAAGCTGATGGAGAAGATCCTGAGGGGCAGGATTTATGAACATTTGGAGAGGTATAATATGATTAGGAATAGTCAGCATGGCTTTGTTAAGGGCAGGTCCTGCCTTACGAGCCTGATTGAATTTTTTGAGGGTGTGACTAAACACATCGATGAAGGGAGAGCAGTAGATGTAGTGTATATGGATTTCAGCAAGGCGTTTGATAAGGTACCCCATGCAAGGCTTATTGAGAAAGTAAGGAGACAAGGGATCCAAGGGGACATTTCAATGTGGATCTAGAACTGGCTGGCTCACAGAAGGCAAAGAGTGGTTGTTGAAGGGTTGTATTCTGCATGGAGGTCGGTGACCAGTGGTGTACCTCAGGGATCTGTTCTGGGACCCTTACTCTTTGTGATTTTTATAAACGACTTGGATGAGGAAGTGGAGGGATGGGTTAGTAAGTTTGTGGATGATACAAAGGTTGGATGTGTTGTGTAAAGTATAGAGGGCTGTCAGAGGTTACAGCAGGGCATAGATAGGATGCAGAGTTGGGCTGAGAAGTGGCAGATGCAGTTCAACCCAGATAAGTGTGAAGTGGTTCATTTTGGTAGGTCAAATATGATGGAAGAATATAGTATTAATGGTAGGACTCTTGGCAGTGTGAAGGATCAGAGGGATCTTGGGATCGGAGTCCATAGGACGCTTAAAGCGGCTGTGCAGGTTATAAGATGATGAGAGGCATTGATTGGGTGGATAGTCAGAGGCTTTTCCCCAGGGCTGATATGGTGGCCACAAGAGGACATAGGTTTAAGGTGCTGGGGAGTAGGTATAGAGCAGATGCCAGGGGTAAGTTTTTTACTCAGAGAGTGATGAGTGCATGGAATGGGCTGCCGGCAACGGTGGTGGAGGCGGATACGATAGGGTCTTTTAAGAGACTGTTGGATAGGTACATGGAGATGAGAAAAATAGAGGCTTATGGGTAATTTCTAGGGTAGGGACATGTTCGGCACAGCTTTGTGGGCCGAAGGGCCTGAATTGTGCTGTAGGTTTTTCTATGTTTCTATGTTTCTATGACTACTGGACTAACCATAGCCTGATGCAGTCTAATACCTTCATCAACCTGGACCCAAAACATCAACGTCAGCACAAGCACTCTAAAAGGTGAATACTGAAGCTATCATAGTCCTTACAAAGGCAGCTCTTCACTGACAGCCTCATAATTAACCTGTTAATACCCAGTTTACAGCAGCCACAGCTAATGTGCTGCCCTGAAGTCTGCCAATAATTGGCACCAATGGAGAGACTCTTGGCTTCTCCCCAAGAAGAGCCAGGACTGGTTTGATGAGAATGACAAATAGATCAAGGAGATAATTAACCATAAGTGTAAGGCAGTCCTGGATGGAAAGCTTCACTTTTATTCAAGGGAAAAGAAACAGCTGTACAGGCACCTGACAACTGAGATCCAGCAGAACCCATGACCTAAAGAATACACAATGAGTGGAGAAAGCACAGAAGGCTCAGCAACTCACTGGTAATGATGTGTGGGTTCTTCAGTGCTGTAAAAGTTAGCTATGTTCCAAACATCCAAGGCCCCATTTCATTAAGAGCCAAGAACATGGGTGAACTCATCAGGGATAGACAATCAGTCAACACATGTTGGAAGGAGCATTTGAAAGACTCAACCACGATTCAGCCCGTGACGTGATCACCGTTCACTGCATTCTACAGCAACCTATTTAAACCCACCGGACTGGGAAATAGTCTAAAAAACCAAACTGAAACTCAAAAATACCAAGTCCTCAGGAGCAGACAATATCCCCACTGAAATCCTAAACCTCAGAGTGAAAATCTTCATTCATAGATCCAATCACACTGTCCACATCTGGGAAGGGGGGGAATCTATCAGGGTACCTCAGAGATGCCGTAATTGTGACCATCTTCAGGAAAGGAAATGTTGATTGTGGTAACTACAGAAGGGACTTCTTGCTTTCTTGCTGTCTGCCACATGGAAAGTCAACACCAGAGTCCTCCTCAATTGTCTCATTCCAGTGGCCAAAGAGTTGCTCTCTGAATCATTAGTATGAAGTATGATTCTGTCCATCCAGGGGCACAGTGGACAGGATCTTCATTGTGTGACAACTCCAAAAAGAAAGCATTAGGTAGCACCAGCCAGTGTAAATGTCCTTCTTCAACATCACTAAATCCTTTGACTCCACCAAGATGGAAAACCCTCCTTAAATTTGACTACCCAGAGAAACTTGTCTCCATTCTACATTTGCTCCCAGATGGCATGCAATCCAATGGGCCTAAAACAGAACCAACTTCAATGAAGGTACGTGTCAAAAAGGCTGTATCTTTGCCCCAACATTTTTCACGATCTTTCTCACAACATTGTTGGACCTCACCACCAGTAAACTTCCTGCCCTCTTCAGAATTAATGGTAAACTGTTTGACCTCTGGCGACTATATACAGAACCAAGATCACCTGGACTTCAGTAGTTGAGCTGCAGTACGCAAATGGAGGTTGAGCTCCCGAATGAGAGGCTGGGCCTTACATTTAACATCAACAAGACCAAGATCCTCTACTAACCTGCCCATGCTACACCAATTGCCCTCTGACACCAAACATTCACTGCAACACACATGAAAACATGGATCACTACCCATATCTTGGAGTCACCTCTCAATGAAGGCAGACATCCGCAGTGAAATGCACCACCAGCTCCAAGACCTCAAACCTGTCTCAAAACTCATGATCCACCAGACAGTTGTGATTGCCCTGAAAACTCAATCATCTGTCTACAGGACCCTCTGAAGTATGAGTTTCTGCATCACACAATCTAGCAATGGGACACCCTTGAGGAAGTGACCTTCTCCTGCAGAGGACTTATCATCTTCCTCCTGCTCTTGATCCTTGTAGAAGACTGAAGACTTGAATTAGAACTTTCAAATGTATGAATGCTGAAGGGTTTGATGATTAATTTTCACTCATTCTAATTTCTATTCCAGATGAATGAGGTAGAATTCTGTCTCCTTGTTTCTAGAAATCCCCATTATAAACTCATAGAGTTGTACAGCACATAAACAGGCCCTTTGGCCCACCACATCCATATCAACCTTTTTGCCCATCTACACTGATCCCATTTGTCTGCTTTAGGTCCATCACCTCAGCAGATTTTAAGCAGATGCAGGGATACCTATGTTTCCCTGGGTAAAGAAGATTCTTCTGATTTCTCTATTTGATACCTTAGTGTCAAATACCTTATAGATTTTATAGCGATAAACACTAGCTTTAATCTTCCCCACAAGAAGAAACATTCACTGCATCAGCTCCATCAAAACCTCTATTTGGTCACCCTTCTCTTTCCAAGAGAAAAAAAGCAACCTTCTTAATTCCCTGAGAAACAAAGATGCTGGACCTCAAATGTAAGGCAGTGGGAAGTTTCCGTGGTGGTAGTGGGATGGGTGGGGGGGAGGAGTGAACTAGACAGTTGCGGAGAGACCGGTCTCTGCTAAAGGCAGAAAGGGGTGGGGAGGGGAAGATATATTTAGTAGTGGGGTCCCATTGGAGATGGCAGAAGTGGTAGAGAATGATGCTTGGATACATAGGCTTTTGGGATGAAATGTGAGGACAAGGGGGATCCCATCCCTGTTGGGTCTGGGATGAGTGGGGGCTGAGAGCGGTGGTGTGGGAAATAGCAGAGATATGGGTGTGAGCTCTCTTGACCACAGTCGGGGGGAAGCCCTGGTTAGAAGAGAAGTTAGACATCTTGGATGTCCTGAAAGCCTCATCGTGGGAAAAGATGCGGCGGAGAAATAGAGAAAAAGGGATAGCATCCTTGAAAGAGACAGAGTGGGAGGAGCTGTAATCGAGGTAGCTGTGGGCATCAGTGAGCTTGTAGAAGATGTCGGTGGATAAGGAATCTCCTGAGATGGAGACGGAAACATAGAGGAAGGAGAGAGAGGTGTCAGAGATAGTCCAAGTGAATTGGAAAGCAGGGTGAAAATTAGTGGTGAAATTTATGAAACTGGCGAGTTCCGCATGGGTGCAAGAGGTGGCACCAATGCAGTCGTCCATATAGTGGAGAAAGAGTTGAGAAATAGCGCCAGAGTAGGCTTGGAATAGAGACTATTCAACATAGCCAATGAAGAGGCAGGCATAGCTGGGGCCCATGCAAGTGCCTATAGCTATGCCCTTGGTCTATAGAAAGTGAGAGGATTTGAAAGGAAAGTTGTTAAGGGTGAGGCTAAGTTCAGCCAGGTGGAGGAGAGCGTTAGTGGAAGGGGACTGGTTCTGTCTCCGTTCAATAAAGAAGCGAAGGGCAGTGAGGCCGTCATAGTGGGGAATGGAGGTATATAGGGACTGGACGTCGATAGTGAAGATGAAGTTGTGCGTGCCGGAGAATTTAAAGCTATGGAAGAGTTGTGATAATAGACAATAGACAATAGGAGCAGAAGTAGACCATTCGGCCCTTCGAGTCTGCACCACCATTTTGAGATCATGGCTGATCCTCAACAATCAATATCCTGTTCCTGCCTTGTCCCCATATCCCTTGATTCCCCTTCTATAAGAAACCTATCTAGCTCCTTCTTGAAAGTGCCCAGAGAAATGGCTTCCGCTGCCCTCTGAGGCAGTGCATTCCACAAATTCACAACCCTCTGGGAGAAGAAGTTTTTCCTCCCCTCTGTCCTAAATGGCCTAGCCCTTATTCTTAAATCATGCCCCCTGGTCCTGGACTTCCCCAACATCTGGAACATATTTCCTGTCTCTATCCTGTCCAATCCCTTAATAATCCTGTATGTTTCAATCAGATCCCCTCTCAATCTTCTCAATTCCGGCGTGTACAATCCCAGTCTCTCCAACCTCTCAGCATAAGACAGTCCCGACATCCCCGGAATTAACCTCGTAAGCCTTCGCTGCACGTCCTCTATAGCCAGGATATCCTTCCTTAACCCTGGAGACCAAAACTATACACAATACTCCAGGAGTGCTCTCACCAGGGCCCTGTACAAATGCAAAAGAATCTCTTTGCTTTTGTACTCAATTCCCCTTGTAATACAGGCCAACATTCCATTAGCCTTCATCACTGCCTGCTGCACTTGCTCATTCACTTTCAGTGACTGATGAACAAGGACTCCTAGATCCCTTTGTATTTCCCCCTTATCTCACTCCACACCATTCAGATAATAATCCGCCTTCCTGTTCCTGCTCCCAAAGTGGATAACCTCACACTTATCCACATTAAACTTCATCTGCCAAGTATCTGCCCACTTACCTAACCTATCCAAATCATCTTGAATTCTCCTAACTTCCTCTGCACATGTCGCACTGCCACCCAACTTTGTATCATCAGCAAACTTGCTAATGTTATTCACAATGCCTTCATCTAAATCATCGACATAGATCGTAAACAGCTGTGGTCCCAGCACTGAGCCCTGTGGCACCCCACTAGTCACGGCCTGCCATTCTGAGAAACATCCATTCACCCCTACCCTTTGTTTCCTATCCGCCAACCAGTTTTCTATACATGTTAATACCTGCCCCCCAATTCCATGAGCCCTAACTTTACCCACCAATCTCCTGTGCGGCACTTTATCAAATGCCTTCTGAAAGTCGAGGTATACAACATCCACTGAATTTCCCTCGTCTATTTTCCTGGTTACACCCTCAAAAAACTCCAGTAGATTAGTCAAGCATGATTTGCCCTTAGTAAATCCATGTTGACTCGACCCAATCCTATCATTGCTATCCAAATATGCTGTTATTTCATCCTTAATAATGGACTCTAGCATCTTCCCCACCACAGATGTTAGGCTAACTGGACGATAGTTCCCCGTTTTCTCCCTCCCTCCTTTCTTAAAAAGTAGGATAACATTAGCCATTCTCCAATCCTCAGGAACTGACCCCGAATCTAAGGAACATCGGAAAATGATCACCAATGCATCCACAATTTCTAGAGCCACCTCCTTTAGTACCCTGGGATGCAGACCATCTGGACCTGGGGATTTGTCAGTCTTCAGCCCCATTAGTCTACCCATCACCATTTCTTTCCTAATGTCAATCCACTTCAGTTCCTCTGTCACCCTCTGTCTTTTGTCCATCCTTACCTCTGGGAGATTTCTTACGTCTTCCCCCGTGAAGACAGATCCAAAGTACTTATTAAATTCGACTGCCATCTCCCTGTTTCCCGTAATAATTTCACCCGATTCGGTCTTCAAGGGCCCAACATTGTTCCTAACTAACTTCTTTCCCTTCACATACCTAAAAAAGCTTTTGCTATCCTCCTTAATATTCCTGTCTAGCTTGCCTTCATACCTCATTTTTTCTTCCCGAATTACCTTTTTAGTTAAATTCTGCTGCACCTTAAAAATTTCCCAATCTTCTATCTTCCCACTCAGCTTGGCTCTTCCATACTTCTTCCTTTTTAACACAATGCTATCTCTGACTTCCTTTGTCAGCCACGGTGGCCCCTTTCCCCTCTTTGAGGGGAACGTATCATGAACGTAGGTGGGAAAGGATTGGACTGGGGGGACAGGATAGTGAGGATACGAAGATTCTTAATTCCCTTCTGTGTGCAGAGTGAAGCTCCCCATATACCATTGCAATAATGTTTCTTAACCCAAACTCAGAGGGCCAGCTTTTTCTGGTTCCCAACCAGCACCCTTTCTGCTCTCTGAGTGAAATGATCAGCCAGTGCCAAATACAGTTCAGTTCTATGCTATAGGTCCATGGTCACTGGACTGAGCCTATGCTGTCACATTTTACAGAAGGGGCCACGCAGCCATTGGAAAAAATCTTCTAATTATTACAGCATGGATTTCAACACTGTCCTTCGGGTGAAAGGTCAGGATCTGATTCATATCCCCACCAATTCTGAACAAGTTTCATTAGCTTTCAGTATCCTTCATGAACAAATTCAGGTAACATCGCAGAACAACATGTGGCAAACATTACTCACAATCATGAATGCCCTCCAAATAAATTAGATTTCATGGAATAATAAAAAAAAATCATGATTATATAAAGAAGGCATTTGGTCCACTGTGTCCATGTTGATCAAAAAATTACCCATTCCTCCAGGTAACCTGCTCCCCCTCTGACCCTTTATTCTCTCTCCTTCTGATCTACCCAGGTCCTCCTACACCACCAGTCCTCCAGCCCCCTCTTTCCTCTCCTCCACTCAATCTATCTGCCCATCACCCACACACTCATCCCACTTGAAACCCTCCCCCTACTGTTCCCATCTGCCCTCCCCACCTCCCTTATTTGTTCCATGCTCCACCTTCCCTTCCCATCAGATTTCATCATCTGCAGCCCTATGTTGCCTCCACCCATCACCTCCCAGCCTCTGTTGCTACTTCCATCTGCCTCTCAGCCCTCCTCACCTGGATCCACCTGTCCCTCACCAGTTCTTGCTTGACCCCCTAGGGGGAGCCAGTCCCCCAGGAGACTGGCTATCTCCTCCCTATCTTTCACAGATGAAGGGTCTTGACCTGAAATGTTGACTCTCCATCTCCCTCTGCAGATGCTGCCAAACCCTTTGAGTTCCTCCAGCAGTTTGTGTTTTTTTTTGCTCCAGATTCCAGCATCTCGTTTCCTGACCCTCCGGTGTTGGTCTATAACCCTGCAGTCATAGCTCACCCAAGCACTGCTTAAATGTTATCAGGGTTTCTGTCTTTACCACCCTTTCAGCCAGTGGGTGAAAAAAAACTTTCCTTATCTCCCTTTTAGTCTTTCTAGCAAATATTTTAAATCTATGCCCCCTCTTCTAATGGAAATTAACTAATAACTCTAAGTAAGGCCTTTATGATTTTGTACAGCTCAGATAGGTCTTTCCACCACAGTGTTCTAAACAAAAGAACTCTAGCTTATTGACTTCAGACAACATCCTTGTAAAAAGAAAACAAAATAAAACTGCAGATGCTGGAATCTGAAACAAAAACAAAAATGCTGGAAGAACTTAGCCAGTCAAGCAGCTTCTGTGGAAAGAGAAACCATTGACATTTACAGTCAGTGACTGAATGCCGTTACAAGGGAAGTTCGCTTATGCGAGGTATTGGCTAGTTTCTCTTTCCACAGATGCTGTTTAATTGCCTGAATTCTTGCAGCAATTTTGTTTTTGTTTCAACATCCTTCCAATATCTGCAGCCTCTCAAATACAATTACACCTTTCCTGTAATTTGAAGACCAGAACTACTTGCAGTACTCAGGCTGTGGCCTAGCTTGAGTTGTACACAGTTCATAGAATCATAGAACAATACATGCCCTTCAGCCCACAATGTTGTGCCGACCTTTAAACCTCACCTAAGACTATCTAACCCCTTCCTCCCACATATCCCTCTATTTTAAATTCCTCCATACACTTATCTAGCAATCCCTTGAATTTGACCAATGTACCTGCCTCCTCCCCAGGCAGTGCATTCCATGCACCAACCACTCTCTGGGTAAAAAACCTCCCTCTGGTATCTCCCTTGAACTTCCCACCCATTACCTTAAAGCCATGCCCTCTTGTATTGTGCATTGGTGCCCTGGGAAAGAGGCACTGGCTGTCTACTCTATCTATTCCTCTTAATATTTTGTACATCTCTATCATGTTTCTTCTCATCCTCCTTCTCTCCAAAGAGTAATGCTCTAGCTCCCTTAGTCTCTCCTCATAGTGCATACTCTCTAAACCAGGCAGCATCCTGGTAAATCTCCTCCGCACCCTTTCCAACACTTCCACATCCTTCCTATAATGAGGCGACCAGAACTGGACACAGTACTCTAAGTGTGGTCTAACCAGAGTTTTGTAGAGCTGCATCATTACCTCGTGGCTCTTAAACTCGATCCCACGACTTATGAATGCTAACATCCCGTAAGCTTTCTTAACTACCCTATCCACCTGTGAGGCAATTTTCAGTGATCTGTGGATATGAACCCCCAGATCCCTCTGCTCCTCCACACTATCCAGAATCCTGCCATTAATTTTGTACTCTGCCTTGGAGTTTGTCCTTCCAAAGTGTACCACCTCACACTTCTCCGGATTGAACTCCATCTGCCACCTCTTAGCCCAGCTCTGCATCCTATCAATGTCCCTCTGCAATCCTCAACAATCCTCCACACTATCCACAACACCACCAACCTTTGTGTCGTCTGCAAACTTGCCAACCCACCCTTCTGCCCCCTCATCCAAGTCATTAATAAAAATCACGAAAAGCAGAGGTCCCAGAACCGATCGTTGTGGGACACTGCGAGTCACCGCCCTCCAATCTGAATGCACTCCCTCCACCACAACCCTCTGCTTTCTACAAGCAAGCCAATTCTGAATCCACATGGTCAAGCTTCTAGCATAACATCTCTACTCTTGTGCTTCGACCAATAAGGAAATGCACCCTGTATGCCCTTTTAATCATTTTTTTGAGCTATCCTGCTGTCCCCTTTCAGGATCTGTGGACATGAACTCTAAGGTCCCTCATTTCCTCCACATCACCAAAGATCCTTCCTTTTATTCACTATTCCTCCTCAAATGCGTTACCTGACACTTCTCCAGATTAAATTCCATTTGCCACTTTTGTGCTTTGGCTAATAAATGAAATGCACCTCCTGCAGTCCAAAGCTCCTTACTGGCAACCACACAGTCAATGTTTGTATCATCAGGAAAATTCTTAATCATTTCCCCTACATCAAGGTCTAATCATTTATATTATGAGAAAGAAGAGACAAAGTATTAAGTCATGTGAAATCTTTCCAGTGCCTTTCAGCCACAAAAACACCTTTTGCTTCCTGCGACTGAGTCAATTTTAGGTCCTATTTGGCACCGTACCTTGGATTCCATGGTCTTTTACATCTTTGACCAACCTGCCATGTGGGACCTCTTCAAAAATCTTGCTAAACTCTAATGTAGACTAAACAAAACATATGGCCCTCATAGAAACCATCCCATTCCCCCTTATTACCTCCTCAAAAAATTCAATCAAGTCATTCGAACACAAGTTTCCCTTAACAAATTTACACTGACTGTTCCTGATTAAACTGTACCTTTCAAATAAAGGTTTATACTAGCCATTAGAATAGATTCCAATAATTTTCTCACCACCAAAATTAAACTGATTGGTCTGTAATTATTTGGTTTATCTCCTTTTCCTTTTAAAAATAATGACATAATATTATCAGTCCTCTGGCTCCACTCCAAAGACAGGGAGGACTAAAATATTTGTACCCTCAGTCTCAGCAATTTCCTGCCCTGCTCCTTTTAACAGCCTGAGCTATATTTCACCCAGTCCTGGTCACTTAGCCATTTTCAATGATGTTAAATCTCCAAATATTCCCTCATTTATTATGTTTATCCCATCTGCACCTTTACCAAAGTATCAGCTGAATGTTCCCACACACCCCTCCCCCACCACACGAGTTGCACTATATTCATTAAGGCCCTTATCCACAGACTTTGCCTCCACATAGCATAACTTTTTGATCCCTAGTAGCCCCACACCTTACCTTTCCTAAGATCTTCTTGCTTATGTACTAATAAAACTGCTTTGCATTTTATTTTACTTGCCGGTATTTGCTCATACCCTCCCTTTGCTTTCCCAATTTCCCCTTTAATTTCACTGGTTTCTCAGCTCTTCCACACTTCTGCTGTATTAAGTTCTCCGTGTCTGACATGAGCTTCCTTATTTTGCCTATCCCACCCCCCTTCACCTATGGGGTTCTACATTTGGCAGTCTCACCCTTTTTCTTTGTTGGAATGTCCAGCCCGAACACCTTCCTAAATGCTTTCCATGGTTTCCATGGTTCTGAGAGAGGCAGATTTGAGTTTCAAAAAGCAACAACCTTTGATATTGAGAATATCTCAACATTTTCTATAAGCCTTCCAGTGCTGTGATGCCACACAGGTATAAATCTCATTACTTGACCAAAATTAAAACCCAGTTTAATACTGCTCACATCCGACAAAGATTTTGCACATTATTGTGTTTTGAAATCCCTTGGTGACCATGAAAAGATGCCCTTAAGAAAGCTTCCCCTTCTTGCAAACAGCAAATGCAGTTTGTACAGATTCACAGGCTCTGCCAGTACACCCTGCTAAGTTTCAATGGCAACGCATCATAAGAAACATTCAGAACTATCATTAGCTTTAATATTACATTTTGCTGGCAACCTTTGCCAATTTTGGAGTCACCTGCAGCACTCATGGGCAGGCAGTAATTCGGGACTGCAATATATCATTCTTATAGAAAAAATGCTTTTAGTTCTGATTCGGAAGAGCCCTGGACTATAATTGCATAAAAGAGTAATGAAAAAATCCAATAATGTTACTAGGAAAAGAGCTCTGATCTGGACATTCATTTAGCAATTCCTGTATTAGTTGACTCACTGCATGGCCCCTACAGTGCAGAAGTCACATTCACTATCTTGCTTACTCCATTACATAGCGTTACAAGCGTTTTCCTGGAAGCCCGTTGGACAAATGTTCTTTGATGTCCTGGAAGAGTACGGAGAGGCTGCCCTCTGCTGGTACAAAGTTATAGTGCTATGGTATCGTTTAAGAGGACCATAACCAAACAATAGAATACCAACTGAATGAACCTCCAATAAAAGCTCCAGTCGCTAAAGTTTAGGCGAGATAATGCAAGTCATTTTTGATGATTTGTCTATTGGTGCCATCAATTTGCACAGAAGCAAATTATTTGCCACAAAGTGAGATTCCTGGCCTATTTAAAATGATGCACAATTTGCAGTGATAAAATTCGTGGCTGTCAGTTCTATAATCCAAGAGTGCACTGAAAGACTAGTCACAGTCTGCCTCCTTTTGAATCTCCAACTGATAATTCTCTTGCCACTGAAATTGGCAGAGAACTGCAGGAAGACTAGAAACACTCTCTTCTTTGGCACAGGCTGTACCCAATATCTGGTACACTTCTTGTAATGAATCATAGGCTCTGCAATTTATAGCATTCTGCGGGCATCTATCCATTGATGCCCCAACAAGCAAAAGCATTACAAATCTCCTACTTGAAGATTTTTGTCACTCATCCCTCATGGTCTATCTTTGTATAAATTCTGTCCAGGGCACAGTCCAACATGAGGCAACAGGCAGCTGCTGCTCTCTCATCCTCAATCCTCTTTGAAAGTGTATGCATGAAATTATGCAGAGAATTTGCCATACACAAACACAGATGTGACTGGTAATAAATGTGCATTTCAGCAAATCAAAAGCAAATGAAAGCTCTATTTATTTAATCATTTTTGCACAAATTTCAACAAATGAGTTTGCTTCTGATCGCAAGCAATAACTCATTAGTCATAAAAAAATCCTGACAGATTTTAAAAGCTTAAATTTAATCTTGCCAAGCATTCTGTTTTGCAATCAAAACACCACTATTAAAAGTAACATCACAAGTGTTCTCAAAGATGTGTGCCTGGGGAGGCAAGGAGCTCAGGGATGAGGAAATAACACAACAAAACAATTGCAGTGCCTCTTTGTGTGAAGAGAACACCATGCTTTCGCCATTTTATTTCTTTCTGACATGATTTATCGCCCACTAAGGTTTAAACTTGATAAAGCAAATTAATCTTTTATTGCAGGAGCCACAAGAGGTTGCCATTAGGAATCTGATTTGGTAAGGTGGCGTGTGTTTCATTTACCAGTTGTGCTGTACTGAGAGCCCAGCAGGGATGACCGACTGCAGTTTCAGATGGACAGGGGCCTGGGAGGCTCAGGCAGCCAGACACATTCAGTGGGCAGGACAGCAACATAGCCCATCTTTTCAAAGTGAATTTGCTACTGATACCAAGGTTATTGGATTCCTATTAAGAATCTGACATAAATATCTACATGTGAGGGTCCTTCCAAATTCGTTTTATCAGCTATAGCCCACTGAAAATAAATAAATTCTGCAGTAAAATCAAATATTCCCTTCATTTTCTGTTCCAAATGTCCCCTTTTTAAAATAATAAATCCTGAATACCTTACAGTTCCTTTAAATTGACTTTGAGTGTTAATCTTCAGATCGACAACCAAGCAATGAAAGGTTGCTGCCTGATTCTGGCTGTATATGCTCATTCCATGCCTTGAAATCCAATGGGATGGAATTGGAGAAAATAAACTGAAATATTATTTTCAATCCCCAAAACTATAGCTTGAGCTCTTGTATATGTTATTGCTTCTGTGATCAGTGATGCTTCCATACTCAAGTGCTTTCAAAGAACATTGTCTCTGGCACTAAAACAGAACAAGGAATCCACATACCAGTCTCTCTCCTTCAATCCCATAGCACTTAGAGTTCTTTCTTATAAAAAAAAGTGAAATCCAGATAAAGGACTAACAGCTGCAGTGTCAAGCACCAAGGTAAAACAGAATTAATTGAAAGGGAAAAGATACAAATGTAATAGTAATGCTGGGAGACACCACCCTTGGGTTTTAAAAGCCTATTAAAAATGAGAAGAAGATATTACTGGGAAAGAAAGAAACTGCTCTCATACAACTCCTCTACATCTCAAAACACTAAAACTGATGAAATACTTTAAAAGTGCAGACACTGTAAGTTTATGAACAAACATGGTGGCTTGGTGTAGATGTTTTGGTTGTGTTGGTTGAGGATTAAATATTAGAAGAGTTCCACTATTTTTCTTTGTTGGCTCCACAGGATCACTTACATCTACAGGAAAGGGAAGATAGTCTTGATTTGATACCTCTCTGAGGTATGTATAGAGATGTCAATGTTTTCAATGGGTTTAGGAGCTAAGCTGAGCTTTAAGTTACCAACTGAGCCAAGTTGATACTCAGCTATCAATATATTAGACAGCCTTGTCTAGAAGCATATCAGGGAAACCAGGCACCTGACAGCTTGGCTCAGCCTCTGATAGATTCACTGGAATGCGCAACTAGGAATGAAAACTCACTGCAAAGAAATTGTGCTGATTCTCTATGTAGATGAAACATGAAATATTATATCATCGTTACACATGGGAAGATTTGAACAACAAGTGAAACCAGTGATGCTCATCAGGTTGTTACCTTAATTAAAGGGCATATTTGTTAGTGTAAGAGGTTTCTTTTACATCATTTATTACAAATATTTAATGAAAGGCACACTTTTACATGGATTGCCAATATAAGTTGCCCCAGAAGATGCCATTAAAACTGAAGACCAAGCAAAAGCTTTGGGCATTTAGAGAATGGATCGAGATTAAAAAGAAGTCAGAATGCCTGATTCATAATGAAAACAATCCTCCACTCAACTTCCTATTGAGCACTCTATATCAAGAGCATGACTTGCAAGATTTAACCTGGTTATTGAAAAGCAGATAACCATAGCTATTAGAAATCTAAAATAAAATCAGTGAAATACACTACACATCAGCCAACACCTATGAAGAGAAAACCAAAGCTAGAACTTGAGATGAAAGGTCATCAAACTGAAATACTGATCCTATTTCTTTCTTTGTTGATTGTGCCTGACCCACTAAGTATTTCCAGAATATTTCCTGCTTTTAATAACCTTGTTATGTCCACTTCAACTGCATGGCTCAAGAAGACATTTTTTCTCTCCCAAATTTGAGAACTTAAAGTTGCAGGTGATCACTGGTGGTAGATGGAACTTAAGCTGCTTGGTGTTTTTTTTCCCAGGAAAAGAGCCACAGCCACCTGCATCTCAATTCAAGCAAAATAACTATTTTGGTAAGTCAATGATAAAGCAGTACTTAGTTATAGTCACAGGTAACATTAATCAAAAAACGATTAGTACGATGAAATGTTTGGCAGGGGCACGAGAAGGGAAACGATAGCAAATAAGAAGTGAACCACCGTTAAAACAAAAACCTTGCCATATTCAATAAGTGATTAAACGGACTAGGTCCCTTCTGACCTCCACTTAGCTTATCCCAATCTCAAGAAATAGTGACCACCTTGTTTTGTAAAGCTAGTTACTCCTGGTTACTTCCACCTTGAGAATAGAAAGCAAAGTTGGTGATCTAAACTAAATCTAAGTTTTCAGTTTAACACCATTTCAAAAATACAAATGTTTCTCCTTTCTATTTTCACTATTCCACCTTCACAACCTCAATCTATCCTCTGATGAAGGCAGATAACATTGAGTACAGCTTCATAAATACAAAACAACTTTTGGTATCTCTTTCAGATATCTGTACTCTGTATAAAACCCAAGAGAGTGTGTGAATACAGCATTACCATGCAAGGCATCACAGCTGAGACCGAATAACCCAACCCTACCCCTTCTGACAAATTTCACTGGAGTTAACCAGAAGCAGAAATAGCCTATTTCTCTCCTACAGGTAAATCACACTAAGGTTGATTGTAGAGACCTGAGCTTGGGACAGGGATCGCATCAGAGAACCTTCTGACCTGTATGCCTCAGCTACCTACCAGATCTATTGTCCACTGCAGAACCTATGGAGTATGACATTACATAAGAACGAATAACTAATAATTCTTTTACTGTGTCTGGTCTTGACCATGTATACAATTTATTTAAGCACAATGTATAAAACTTTTGAAAATGTTACTTTAAAGGGAATCATTTGTAAATGTCACAGAGAAAAGTTTGATAAAGAAAACAAAATGGTGCTAGATAAAGGCTTTTGATCAAGGACTCTGCATAGCAATGTAAGCAAAATAACCTTTTTTAAATATACAAGACAGCAGGACTTTGGAGGATCATTGCACTGTAGGAAAACAAATTCCAGTTGGTTTATTGTCAACATAGTAGGAATACCTTATAATTTAGACTACTCATTCCCAATATTCCATTGTTCCTATAATGGGCAGAAAGTGTATAAAAGTACAATATATGAAGTAGCAGATTTAGGAGGGGGATTTCGGCATTAAAAGTATCAGGAGATTATGAAGGTCATTCAACCATAGTAATTTATTTGTTGATACATTTAATGAAATCCTTTTTTGATTTTTTTTAATTCTGCTCTTGAAATCAAAACTGAAATGGAATGATATCAAAATCCTCACATAAATTGATGTAAATTGGTTTCTCTAAACTTATAGAACACTGCGCGATTTCATATAAAACCATAAATTTTCCAGAACGTTGTTCCCTAAAACAAAATGGTTTCCAAGCATTTTACATTAAATTAAATTTTATTTACAGCGTGGTAGCAGGCCCTTCCGGCCCAACGAGTCTGCACCACCCATTTTAAACCCAAATTAACCTACCCGTACATCTTTGGAATGTAGGAGGAAACCAGAGCACCCAAAGGAAACCCATACAGACACAGGAGAACATACAAACTCCTTACAGACAGTGATGGGAATCGAACCCCGATTGCTGGTGCTGTAATAACGTCGCGCTAACCGCTATGCTACCGTGCCTTCTAATTGCTCTTCAGACCTCTAATGACCTCCACCTGATATAGGGGACACTACGGCCCAAAGAATCACCCAGAAAATAAGCTTGATACTCAACAATTCCCATGTCCACTGAGATCCCACATCTTAGGGGTAAAAATCAAAGTGGCATGCAATGAAGACTGAGACCATATGTGGTTAAAGGGGACAAAACTGGAAAGCATTGCGAGAATTGTGATGTGTGATTAACTTATGCCTGTTTAACACAGTGCAGGCTGTACACTGAGACCTGATTAATATCCAGCAGTAACTGCGCTGTTCGCAGCCTGAGCAGTTATAAAGGAGCAACATTTCATAGATGGCAAACATCAGTTGATAAAAACAGTAGGTCAGGGAGGATCTATGGAGAAAAAAAGAGTTAGCTCCTCAGGTTCATGTCCTTTCATTGGATAAATATTTCCACCCTTTTCTGTTTGCCTTTCATACTTGCAACAATATTTTGCTTTTGAAGCATCAGTTGATGCAAGCTAGCACTGATCAAACCCAAACCTGCACCAGTGAAGAGGGAGGTGTTTTATGGCTGCAATTGGTAGTAGAAATAATTCCAAAGGTCTTTGGAGCAATAGGCAGCAATAATTCAGGACTCCTTGGCACTGCACTGCAAATCATCTCCAGAGCAGTCCAAGTAGCAGAAGCAACTGTTCAGGAAACTATAAGTCTGCTCCATAAAGGTCTGGGTAGCAGATTGATTCTTGTTAAATGGAAATGCCCTTTTTGACAACAGCCTTTGGAGGGATATGAGCTGAAAGTGCGATGGATATGAAGTCCCCCGGTAACCACCCTTTGGAGACTCAGAGACTGCAGATGCTGGGATCTGGAGCAAAAAACAAACTGCTGGAAGATCTCTGCGGGTCAGGCAGCATCAGTAGAGACAAAGGGATAGTTGATGTTTTGGGTTGAGACCCTGCATCAGGACTTGTTTGACCCTGTTGGTGAAAAATGGTGGGACATTATAAGGTAAAGAAGTCATGGCTACTCCCTGGTGCTGGCAGCACATCATTACTATTCTTCAGGCATAATCAGAGACCAGTTAGTCCATGAGGGAGGGATACCTGCTTCAGTTCCTGTAAGTCTCTGGATTTTAGTGCAGCGCCCTGAATTGATGAGGGTCTAATCAATGGCTTCTTGTACCATTGAGAAGTTTACTATTTTCAAAAATGCCAAGGTTACTCTGCCTGCTATTCTTTACTGTAGAAGAAAGACAAATTACTTCGCTAAAGAAGCATTATGCTGCAAGTTGCAACATGCTATTACCAACATATCTAGCATTAATTTGGACATTCACTGCTACTCACAAGTCATTTCTGGTGCCGTGGTGTGCCTCAGAAATCTGTGAAGAACTCCTTAGTGAAGCTGTCTCCTCAAATATTGCTACCCAGTCAAAATGATGCAGGGAAAATGCTTCAGGAAAACCTGCTGTGGACATACATGGCATTCTACTGAGTGGCCTCCCAAACCCCACCTCTTCTGGCAGATAGGCCTAGTGTGTTAACCTTTCTATTATTTCTTTCTCATACTAAAGGTCTAGAGGTTCGGCCATGCCAGCCAATAATTAGCCTAAATAAAAAAGTTAAGCCACAGCGCTTTCTCATGGATAGTTGACAGAAACACAGGTTATTTATTGGGAACACTGGTCTGTTCCACTGACAGAGATCACACAACAGGGCTGTTGGTTATATTTGAGTGAAAGAAATCACTCCTCATACATCCACCTTAATATTTCCTCATGCAGCTTTTTTATTTTGTTTAATAATTTTTCTATAAACTGCCTTGAGATATTATTGAAAGACACCACATAAATAAAAGCTGTGGTCACTGAAGTCACTCATCAGGGATATAGATCATTGCACATGGATCATTCATCAGATCTACTGGTTATTCACCAGTTTAGTAACCAGTAATTGTGACCACACACCAGGAACAGAGGGAGACTGGGCAGTTACGAGGAGCACACTGGTCTAGAAATTCTGACATGGGGAAGGTAGGATTGTTTCATGGCGTGCAGCTATCGTTTTGGTCAGAGACCTGCATAGCAGAACTCAGCAGCACCGAAGGGAGAAAGCAAAGCTGCTAGTGAATGGCCTTTGGAGGCTTTACTTCATATGCTGCACCATTCTGGAACAGGGGTATAGGTGCATCCAATAAGTCTGGCTATAAGGCCAGTTCCGAGGGAGTCACAGGGACATTGGACAATATTTAGGGGAGTCTAATTAGGGCCTTTGTTGGGGGTTAGTGAGCCAGGGTCAAGAATAAGCTAGGGCCAGGATTGGAAGGATGACTGGGGATACGACCCAGAGTCTGGGGGAAACTACTGGATGGTTGAGAGCAGAGCTGGGACTAGAGTCAGTGGTAGAATGAGCCAGGGCAGGCAATTGGATGTCAGGGCCTGAGTTACGGGCTTTAGTAACAAAATTGGAGGGGAGGATCCAGTGTTGAAGTCAGAGTAGGAGGTGATTACAGGTCAAAGCCAGAGTCGGGGAATCAAGGTCTGATCTTCTTCAAGAATTGAGATGTGAGGTCAGTGGATGAGGTGGAAGAGGGAGCAGATATCACGGTGGAGAGGACCCAATGGAGATGAGGTAAGAAAGGGAACTTCCTAAATGTGAGGCACCAGGAAACCAGAAAATATGAATGTTCTGAGAGTGCCCAACAATTGCTGCACATTAGAACAATGTGACCTAATTCCCCAGGAAATGGTATAAAGGAGCACTGCACCGGAAATGATGTCATTCTGTGTGTCATTGGTGTTGATATGATTTGTGATTGCAGGTCTGGTGAATTTCCAGAAAGGTGAGATTCAATCCGGACATCATTGCAATCACATTCCACTCCAGAAGCAACCAATTTTTAACACAGCACTGAAAAAAAGCACCATATGCAAGAACTTTTAGGTAATTTCCTTTCCATAGCAGCAGTGGCAGAAAAATCTAGATGTAAATGACCACTGTATTTATTCAGCCTACTTAAAATAAAGAATCATTCTGGTGCATTCCATGGAAGTGATATCAGATATAAACAAACACTCAACCTGAGAAGGAATTGATGGATGGGAGCACCAACAATGGTTTTAAGGAAGATCTCAATGAAACCGAGACAAGTGGAAAGGCTGAGTGAAGTCCAGCATATACAAGCTAGAAGGCACAGTCAAAGACAGTGGGTTCATAGAACATAGAACAGTACAGCACAGGAACAGGCCCTTCAGCCCACAATGCTGTGCCAAACCAATTACATTAGTAATGAAATGCCCAACTAAACTAATCCCTTCTGCTGACACAACGTCCATATCCTACTGTTTCCCTCACATTCATGTGACTATCTAAAAGTTTCTTGAACGTCCCTATCATATTTGCCTCCACCACCACCTCAGGCAACATATTCCAGGCATCCACCAATTTCTGTGTAAAAAACTTGCCTCATACATCTCCTTTGAACTTACCCCCTTATCACCTGAAATGCATGTACTTTGGTATTAGACATTTCAACCCTGGGGAAAAGATACTGTCTTTGCCTCTCATAATCTTATAAACCTCTATCAGATCTCCCCTCAGCCTTCGCTGCTCCAGAGAGAATAACCTAAGTTTGTCCAACCTCTGCTCATAGCACATGCCCTCTCATCCAGGCAGCATCCTGGTAAACCTCTTCTGCACCCTCTCCAAAGTCTCGGCATCCTTCCTATAATGAAGCGGCCAGAACTGAATGCAATACTCCTGATGCGGCCTAACTGAAGTTTTATAAAGCTGCAGCATAACTTCCTGACTCTTGAACTCAATGCCTCGACTAATGAAGGCAAGCATGCCATATGCGTTCTTCTTTACTGCCCTATTAACCTGCGTAGCCACTTTCAGGGAGCTATGAACTTGGACCCCAAGATCCCTCTGCTCATCAACACTGTTAAGGGTCTTGCCATTAACAGTGTACTGTCTCTTTACATTTGATCTCCCAAGGTGCAACACTTCACATTTGGCCGGGTTGAACTCCACCTGCTGTTTCTCTGCCCATATCTGCTACTGATCGATGTTCTACTGTACCCTTTGCCAGTCTTATATGCTGTCCACAACACCACCAATCTTCGTATCACCCGCAAATTTACTAACCCACCCATATACATTTTATGTACATCACAAACAGCAGAGATCCCAGCACGTATCCCTGAGGAACACCACTAGTCACAGACCTCCAGCTAAAATAAGTCCCATTCGACCACTACCCTCTGTCTTCTATGGGCAAGCCAGTTCTAAATCCAAATGGCCAATTCACCGTGGATCCCATTCACCTTAATCTTCTGGGTGAGCCTCCCATGATGGACCTTGTCAAGCACCTTACTAAAATCCATGTAGACAACATCCACAGCTCCATCTTCATCAATCACCTTCGTCACCTCATCAAAATATTCAATCAGGTTAGTAAGGCACGACTTGCCCTGTGCAAATCCATGCTGACTGTCTCTAATTTAGACAATGGTTTTCCAAATGCTCAATAATCTTACCCCCAAGAATCCTCTCCAGTAACTTCCCTACCATTGACGTGAGACTCACCGGTCTACAGTTACCAGGATTACCCCTGTTTCCCTTTTGGAATAATGGAACAGCATTAGCTACTTGCCAGTACTCCAGGACTTCGCCTGTGATATTGGTCAAGGCCCCAGCAATCTCATCTCTTGCCTCTCTCAATAACCTGGGGTATATCCCATCAGGCCCTAGGGACTTATCCATCCTAATGCTCCTAACACTACCTCATCCTTTATCTCGAAATGGCCTAGCATATTAGGTCCACACTGATCTCCCTATCTTCCATGTACTTCTCCTTGGTAAACACTGATGCAAAGTACTCATTAAGGACCTCACCCACATCCTACGCTTCCAAGCACATCCTTGAGTGGTCCTACCCTCTCCCTAGTTCTCCTCTTGCTCTTGATTATAGAATGCCATGGGATTCTCTTTAATCCTACTTGCCAAGGACTTTTCATGACCCCTCCTGACTTTCCTAATTCCCTTCTTGAGTTCCTTTCTGGCTTCTTTATAATCCTCAAGTGCTCTGTTTGATCCTAGGTTCCTAAGCTTTACATACTTGTCCTTTTCCTTCTTGACTAAATTCACCACCTCTCTTGACATCCCAGGTTCCCTTAGCTTGCCATCCTTGTCCTTCCTTCTTACTAGAACATGCGTGTCCTGTACTCTGTGCAGTTGGTCTTTAAACACCCTCCACATGTCAAATGTGGACTTGCCCAAAAACAGCTGTTCCCAATTAATTCTTCCTAGTTCCTGCCTAATTTGCCCTGCTCCAATTTAATACTCTCCCGCAAGGTCCATACTTGTCCTTATTCATAGCTATCTTAAAACTTAAGGAGTTGTGACCACAGTTCCCTAAATGTTCTCCCATTGAAAGGTCAGTCACCTGGCCAGGTTCGTTACACAACACCAGGTCCAGTACGGCCCCTCCTCTCATTGGACTATCTACATATTGATTTAGGAAACCCTCCTGGATGCACCTAACAAATTCTGCACCATCTAAACCTCTTACACTAGGGAGGTCCCAGTTTATATTTGGGGAACTAAGGAGTCCCAGTTTATATCAGGGAAAACACAAACATTTATTTCTTCAAAGGAAGGGATAAATCTTATAGTCAAGAATCTAATGCTATTTTATTAATTTCTATCCCACCATTAGCTGCACTGTGTTCATGAGCGAGAACTAATGATGGGGGAAACATATGGAAGATGCAAGAAGCAGCAGGGAGTGTTCAATTTTGTCAGTAAACCAAGTCAGGGCCTGAAAATAAATGCATATTTATAGATCACCATTACAATAGACTATCCCAAGGCTCTTTGCAGCCAATGAGGTATATTTTGAAATGTGGTCACTGTTGTAATATCCAGCAGCAAATTTACCCGCAGCCAGGTCTCATAAACAGCAATTCCATAATGACCTCTTAATTTGTCTTAGTAATATTTGGCAAATAAAGAAAATATTGTCCAGCATGCTTGGCAAAACCTCTGCTCTTTAGGATCTTTTATGTCCTACTCAGGCAGACAGGGTTAGATTTAATAGCTCATCTAAAAAATGGCACTCCAATAGTGCAGCACTCCTTGGGTCAGGCACTGGAATGGGATTTTGTACAAGTGTTTGGAGTTGAGCTTCAACCTAATGTGTAAAACCATGTGTATTAGGAGGCATAATTATAGGATGATGCAACTGCAGTCGTTTTACCTCTTCCCAGCCTGCCATCCAGAAATCAGCCCTTCCAGGTGAAGAGATCCGATTTCATCTATATTAAAACAGTGTGCTTCTCTTTTTATCACTTACTGCATCTGACGTGTAAAAACCATGTTTCAGAACATTTATAGTAATGACATATTCATATACATTGCTCCAATTCGTGCCAAGGAATTGCAATCTTTCTCTCTTGTTGGGTCAAAGACTTTGGGTGCAGAAAACCAAGTGCCATGACTGCAAGATTATCCACAGAGCTTCAGAGGCAACAAATTACTTGTACGGTGACTGCTAATCGGCAGATACTGAAGTCTAGAAATTTTAGAAAATAAGCCACACGTTCATCTATACTTTATGCAGCTGATTTAGTGATAAATGTTGAAAGGAACCACAAGGAACTCAAGTGTTTTCTCTTCAAACTCACATCTCGTCATGGATTAACTGTGAAGGGGTTTTACAATCTCAGTGCATACTAGTTAGTGCCGAGAGTATGATTATCTCTAAACTGTGTCTCTGGATTGTCACATACTATGTGTTTTCATTAGTTTCTCCTGGATTATGCTTGTCCTTTTTTTCCACCATTCTCGATTACTGCTCAGCCATATTTGTCATAAGGCTCCTTCTTCCTCTCACTATGTCTTTACTCTTTGGCCGTCTCTCCAGAAGTCACTTTGGCTTATTCAAGTATGTCTTCACTTTTCCTCAACAGTTGCTCTTCTCACCCAAGACAAACAAATGAACTTCCCATGAGGCACACAGACTTTGCCTCATACAAGCTCGAGATTCCATTTTCTTTATAACACTCTGGTCATTCCTTCACTGACTCTTCATTATACCTTTCTATCTGCAAAGACATTGCACCACATGCAGCTTGACCTGTACGATCAGTATGCAAGACAAGTTTTTCACTGTACCTTGGTACAAGTGACAATAATAAACCAACACCAATATCTTGCTCCATTGAAATATAGAATGCATTTGCAAAGTCTCTTGATTTGACTCATATACAATCAACCTTTCAAAACCCAAGCTCCAGAATTACCCCATCAGTAATTCCTGAATTTTCATCTTCTACTTTTTCAACCTAACTGATGTTGTAGCACCTTTCACTGACCATCTTGACTTCTTAATTTAAATAAAACATTAAAGGTTAGCCACGTATAAGGGACTATTTCATTGGCTTTGAACTCCTGTGATAGAAAATTCAGGGAAACAGCACAGGTATTGTGCGGGGAGAGAAACAAAAGAGACATTAATAAGCTGTGCTTAACAAACAGTAATAAATTTTCATGTAAATTATACTTATTACTAATCTGTATGAACCTCAGATTGATGGTGATGAATGAGGAAACATAATAAACAACAGCTCTGCAAGTTAATCACTGCATCTGAGCAATAGGAAACACTTAATTACTCTCATTTACAATAGTCAATCTAATGAGCAGGCATTAGCAAAATAAAAAGAATTTCACAACAAAAAACTGTTACAGCTTAATTAAAGAAAAATCTGACAACGCAGGTGACAGTGTACACAAGATAAATTAGCTTAACATCTAGAATGCTGAGTTGTCATCACCAGCGATTATATATTGTATACTGGGAATATAACACCAGAACTATACACAGATACCATAAATCACTTTCCACCACTTCAAACTTCTGGATTAACTAATACAACATTTCACTCCCCACAAAAATGAATTTAACATTCATTTGCAGACTGAATGCAAGTCCAAGCTCTTAGCCCTATTTATATTGACTTAAATTTCTGCAAATCTACAGTGTGCTCATACTCCCTATACACTCACGACTGTGTGGCCAAAATCTGCTCCAACTCCATATACAAGTTTGCAGATGAGACCACTGTAGTGAGCCTGATCTCAAAAAAATGAGATGGAGTACAGGAAGGAGATAATGTGCCTAGTGGCATGGTGTCAAGACAACAACCCCTTCCTTAATGTCAGCAAGACAAAAGAGCTGGTCATTGACGTCAAGAAGCAGGGTGGAATACATATCCCTGCCTGTATCAAGGGTGCTGAGGTGGAGATCTTTGAGAGCTTCAAGTTGCTATGTTTAAATATCAGCAACAATTTGGTCCAGCCACATAGATACTATGGCCAAGAAAGCACACCAACACCTCTACTCAGAAGGCTAAAGAAATTCGGCATTTGAAATTCGGCCCCGATAACTCTTACCAATTTTTACAGATGCACTATAGAAAGCATCCTTTTGGAAATTACAGAGAGTTGTGAACACAGCCCAGTACACCATGTGAACCAGACTCCCCTCCATTGATTCCACCTACACTTCCCGCTGCCTCAGAAAAGCAGCCAACATAATCAAGGACGTCTCCTACCCCGGTCATTTTCTCTTCCGTTGGGCAGAAGATACAAAAGCTTGAAAGTACCTACCACCAGACTCAAGAACAGTTTCTATCCTGCTGTTATCAGACTCTTGAACGTATCTCTCATAAGGTAAAGATGAATTCTTGATCTCCAAGTCTACCTTGTTGTGGCCTTTGTACTTTATTTGTTAACCTGCACTACACTTTTTCTTTAGCTGCTACATTATATTCTGCATTCTGGTTTCTTTTTACTACCTCAATGTACTTATGCATTGCATGATCTGTCTGGATGGCATGCAAACAAAAGTTTTTCACTGTACCTTGGTACACATGACAATAATAAACCAATAAAATGCAATACTTGTCTACCCACTTTTAAATTTCCCAAAGCAAACTTCCTCAAAGAAAATGTCTCTGATCTGATTGGCAGGGCCTTGTGATTGGAGGTGGTATTGCTGGTAGTACTGCCTCAAAGGTCCGGTGATCCAGGTTTGATCCTGTCCTTCAATGCTGCATGTGTGGAGTTCTCCTTGTGACTGTGTGGGTTTTCCCCCTGGTGCTTCAGTTTCATCACACATCCCAGAGATTGGATGGTTGGTAGATTAGTTGGCTATTGTAAACTATCCCTGCAGTAGGTGGCTAATGAAAAAATTGGGGGGGGATGTTATTGGCATGTGTGAGAGAGTAAGTTGCAGAGAAATAATTGGAGAATTGGATTGCTCTGAGAGCTATCATTTCCTTGATGGGATGAATGGCCTTCCAAGCAAATTACTTCTGTCCATTAAAGTCATGCCTGTATTGCGGAGGTCATGGCTGTCACGTGATTGTGGAGGTCGTGGCTGTCACGTGACAGCACTGCCCCTATCTGGTCAGAAGACACACCACTGTCAATCAAGGCCCGGCTCCACCCCACCCATCAAGTGCATACTTGACGATTGGTCTTTTAAGTACCTTTGTACCAGGCCATTGGCCTTTTTGAACTACCTGGGCTGGACCAACCCCGGCCCTCCAGCACTATAAAGAGTGCCGCATGTGCTTGGTTCTCTCTCTTTTTTGTCTCTGAGGGATGTCGAGGTGAGCTGTGCACTGCTTAAGAGAAATTAGTTAGGATATCCCTCTAGCACAGAGCTATGCCTGCACTGAATCAAGGGGTGGCAGGTATTGTATTGACTGTTCCTTGATTGTATGTACCCAGTTCGTTGTGTGTGTGCGTGTGTGTATCTTACCCTTGCTGTGATTCCCCACGCTCGCTATTACCGGTGTGCGTGTGTGTGTTGCTCCTGTTACCTTTTCCCCATGTTTGTCTTTGTAAATAAATCATTTTAACTTCAAAGACTGTGTCCAGAGTCCTTGCCCTTCGAGACCTTTCGAACTTGTTTCACAACATTTGGCACTGCAAGCAGGGTGGACCACGCCAGCATAGATGGGATACCGACCTCCACCATTTACGCGCTCTGGAAAGAACGTTGTGGGGGGACATCTGGCCCAGGGAAAACCCACAACCACCCTGGGATCAAGCCCGGCACAGGGGGCGCCCCCAACCTCTGGACCACGCAGGCTGCCCCCAACGACACTGCCTCTGTCCCTCCTCCACTCGAAACAGTCTCTCCTGCCCTCAAGGCTGAGCTCCGGGACCTGCTGAGACAGGAAATAGCCCATCTCCACCCGCAGGAACCTTCACCCACGGGGTGGCAGACCCCCACCCCCCCCCCATAGGATGAAGGCCAGGGGTCCTGGTACATTTGTTCCACCGCACTCTCCTGCCTGGGAGACCTGAGGCCACATATACCCGTTGCTGTACATTGCGGAAGGGGGAATATACAGAGGTGGATGACACTCATCGACACGGGTGCCCAACACACCATCATCCCAGGTGACCCCACCGGGTGGAAAAGAACACAGATGCAAATAGAGGGGTTAGGGGGTTCCCTTTTACCTGCAAGGGAAGTCACGATCCGCATGGTCATCGGTAATCAGCCTCCTCGACTCATAACAGTGTTGACAGCAGACTCGCCTGAGTGCATCCTAGGGATCAATGTCTTAAAGGGACAGTCCCTTCATACTAACCAGGGCAAGTTTACGTTCAGGGTCGCGCGGGCTACAGTCGTGGTTGGGACAGCCAAATGGGAACCAGTTGTTGTTCCCCCTCCCTCCAAGGTCATCTGTAGCCGACAGCACAGAGTGCTGGGGGGAACACCGAGATATCACTGAGGCCATTGCAGGGTGCCCGGACTAACCTTGGCATGCAGTGGTAGATTTAGATATTCATAGCCCCACTATCTGCCATGGCTTAATCTCTCATAAGGAAACCACATTCTTATGGGGACCCGAACAACAGGCCGCTTTTGAAACAGCAGAGCAAGCTGTGGAACAAGCACTGCCACTTGCTCCCCGCCAGGCAGGTGTCCCTTTTGAATTTCAGACTCGGCCAGTGAGATGGTCACTGAATGGAGCCTCTGGCAGAAGATCCAAGGGCGCAGAGTCGTTTATGAATTCGCCAGCACCTCCAATAAATCAGACTGCTGGATTTTCATCTGGGCCCCAGCACACGCTGGTGAAGCTCTACCACTTACACCGATCCCCCGGATGAGCTTCAAACGAACTGTTTACATAGACTTTTTGCACCTGTCGTGTTTGGTATATCTGTTTGTGGGGGGTGCTGGATGGCAGTCCCCCACCACTACAGGACATCCCTTCCAGCGATCCCCGATGGGGTGGGTGTTTCAGGAACTGGTATTTCCCTCCCTACAATATGACCTCCACCTGAGTCCTGACCCTCAGAGTCATTCCACAGCTGCTGAGCAAGCCTAGGGAATGCTGGTTCAGATTCCTGAATTAGCACAGTTCCACCCTTTCAGTTGGCCACAGTGATTGCGAGTGAAACTGGTATCTAGGTGCCTCAGTGACCACCACCGATGGCGCCGCTAAGCTGGGGGTTCCCTGGACTTTGAACAGGACCCACTGGATTTGTGGCCACCGTGCCTACCCATGGCTCCCCATGAGCTGGTACGGTTGCTGCTTTCCAGCATTTGTGGTGCCCTATATTCACGCTCTTGATGACCTTGGGTAGCACCCGGCATACAGCGGCCACTGCGACAAGACGGCAATCACGGAGGTGGAGAGGTTCTAGATGATAGCCTTTCCCACGTATGGCACAGCCCGACTGTCCTGTGAGGTCATCCAGATAACCAGTGTGCTCCAGATGCTGGCTAACGAAACGGCAGTGGCACTGCAACATACCGAAGATCCCCCGATGAGGACAGCAGCTGAGTTTACTGTTGTCAGGATGGTAGCCCTGCAGAATCGAATGGCCCTGGATTACCTACTCGCTGCGGATGGTGGTACCTGTGCGGTGATTGGTAAGGAGTGCTGCACTTTTATCATTGATGAGTCCAGCAACATCACCAACTTGGCTGCTGTGCTTGCCAGGTTATTAAGAGCACGTCTGCCCTTCACTAGTACTGTATACTGACATATAGTTTTAGGCTTAGAACTAGTTATTCCCATGTAATGATTGGCGAGTGGTGTGGCTTCCGAGGGGTGGATTGTATTGTGGAGGTCGTGGCTGTCATGTGATTGTGGAGGTCGTGGCTGTCACGTGATAACACTGCTCCCACCTGGTCAGATGATAGCACTGCCTCTATCTGGTCAGTGGAGCTGGGCCTTGATTGACACACCACTGTCAATCAAGGCCCAGCTCCACCCCACCCATCAAGTGTGCACCTGACGATCGGTCTTTTAAGCACTTTTGTACTGGGCCATTGGCCCTTTTGAACTACCTGGGCTGAACCACCCCAAGCCCTCCAGCACTATAAAGAGTGCCGCATGTTCTTGGTTCTCTCTCCTTTTTTGTCTCCGAGGGATGTTGAGGTGAGCTGTGCACTGCTTAAGAGAAATTAGTTAGGATATCCCTCCAGCATAGAGCTGTGCCTGCACTGAATCAAGGGGTGGCAGGTATCATGTAGACTGTTCCTTGATTGTATGTACCCAGTTCATTGTGTGTGTGCGTGTGTGTAGCTTACCCTTGTTGCGATTTCCCCCATGCTTGCTATCACCTGCGTGTGTGTGTGTGTGTGTGTGTGTGTGTGTGTGTTGCCACTGTTACCTTTTCCCCACATTTGTCTTTGTAAATTAATCATTTTAACTCTAAAGTCTGTGTCCAGATTCCTTTCCCTTTGAGACCTTTCGAACTTGTTTCACAACAGTGTCACTTCATTGAAATGACTGAAGTTGATGAAGTAAAAACAGAGAACACTGCAAAATACTCAGCAGGTCAGGAAGTATCAATGCAGAGAGAAACAGCTAACATTTCAGGTCAATGAATAGCCATTTGCCTGAAACATTAACTCTGACATATTTGCCATAGATGCTGCCTGATTTGCTAAATATTTCCAGCAGCTGAAGTGTTTTGCTTTTTGTGAACTGAAGTCACTGAACAGGTAGGCAGGCAGCTGTCCCTGCAGGTAGCTGGGAATCTGCACAGCTCGTGGGCGGCACGGTAGCGTAGCGGTTAGCATGACGCTATTACAGCACCAGCAATCGGGGTTTGATTCCCGTCGCTGTCTGTAAGGAGTTTGTACATTCTCCCGTGTCTGCGTGGGTTTCCTCCGGTTTCCTCCCACATTGCAAAGACGTACGGGTAGGTTACGTGGGTTAATTGGGTTTAAAATGGGCGGCACGGACTCGTTGAGCCAGAAGGGCCTGTTACCACGCTGTAAATAAAAAAAAATTAAAAAAACAAGTTCACATTCCATTGCTGGGGTCAGTGTTAGAGCACAAATGTAGTTAAGGAGGTAGTTGTATGCAGAACAACTGAATTTTCAGTAGAAATTTCTGACCATTAAGGTTTTTCTTTGGTCACTTAATTAAATTTACTTGAGTTGACAAAGTGAAAAGTAATGTTTCTACCAGTGGATGGAGCTACTGAGGGAAGGTGGCGAAATCTATTAATGAGTACAGAGATTTTGAATTTTAGGCATTGTGGAAGAAGAAACAAAGGTCAAAAATGGAAAGGAGATGAAAAGGACTTATTTTGACAAAGACATAAATAATGATAACACTGGCCATCCATTTATATTGTATAATGTTCTTTGGCACCAGCTTGACCTAATTTCCTGATCACTAATAAAGGTTGATCACTAATCAAATATTTCCTTTGATACCAAATGAAATGTAATGAAAACAATAACTTCAATGCAATCACCTAATCAAGTGATATGGATGATATACAGGAAGAGGACATTTTGTATAAATTGGCATTAAGATTGGCACAACATGGTGGGCTGAATGGCCTGTCCAGTGCTATACTATTCTAGATTCTATGTTGTAATATGTTCAGATGTAAAATGTTAACAGTTCCTGCAGTTTCCCAACAAAAATAAAATGCATTACTAAATATTGTGTGTCCTTTCTTAGTAAAGTGGGTGCAGATCCCCATGGCAGTTTTCTATAATTACACAAGGCACAGACTGGTTGAGTGAAAATGTAAACATCCTCATCCTGATGCTGGGCACTCTCACATGCAAATACATATTACAGATAGCCAGCCTTTTTTTTAAAGAACCAGAAGTTTCAAAACTACTATTTTGAGATACTACATGTCACCACTTTCATGCCTATGGTGGGACAAGGTGCCCAAAAGCTGAACCCCAATGAACAATACTGTATTTGTGTAGGTTTGATAAAAAATTGAGATAAAGAAAAGCTATCAAATTTACAATTCAAACAGTACACCCAAAATGCACACCGGCTCAAAGGAAAACAGAACTTATCTTTGCTCCTTAAGAATTCTGTACATCTCAATGAGGTTACCTCTCATTGTTCTGAATTCTAGAGAGAAAAGGTCCAGTCTGCATAATCTCTCCTCCTGGGACAAACTCTTCATCCCAGAACTTAATCTGGTGAACCTTTGTTGCATTCTCTTTCTAGCCTTCCCTGCACAGGGCAGTATGTAATTGCAGTAAGACGTCTTAATGACTTAAAGGTCCATCTTAACCAAAGCAAGATTTTAATGGTTACACTACTTTACTATCCACTGGAAGATTAGGACTTAAAACTAAAATATTTCTTTTGATACCAGATTTGAGGTTAGCAATGAAAACAATAACTTCAATGCAATTATATAAAAAACTTAAAAGGACACAGAAAGTATGCCAGGCAATGCTTGTGACGAGGAAGTCATGCCATGTGACAATAGCATTAATAATTCCTGATTTCTCAAAACAAAATTAAACTTACAATGTTACAGAGCTAAATTTTTGAGCAGCCAATTACTAACTTTCCAACTGTAATCTCTCCCAACCCGTCAAAGAATGTGATGTCCATAGATTATCCAATTAGGATCAGAAGATCACCAAATAGAACCTCAGGAGGCAGAATCAAGTTGAGAGAGAGAGAGAGAGAGAGAGAGAGAGAACGAAGGTCCCTGAATATAGAACAGGCCCTTTGGCCCACAATTTTTGCACTGACCATGGTGCCAATTTAAACTAATCTCATCTGCCTGCATATGTCCGATATTCCTTCATTCCCTGACTGTTCATGTGTCTGTCTAAATGCCTTTTAAACATTGCTATTGGATCTGCTTCCACCACTTCCCCCAGCAGCCCATTCCAGGCACCTCTAACTCTGTGTAAAACACTTGCCTCACAAATCTCCATTAATCTTCTCCCCTCACAAACTATGCCCTCTAATATTTGACATTTTTACCCTGGAAAAAAGACTATCTATCCTATCTATGCCTCTCATTATTTTATAAACTTCTATCAGGTCGCCTCTCAGCCTATTTCAAAATAAAACAATCCAAGTTTGCCCAGCCCCTCCTTATAGTTAATGCTCTCCAATCCAGGCAACATCCTGGTGAACCTCCTCTGCGCTCTCTCCAAACCCTCCACATCCTTCCTATAGTGTGGTGACTAAAAATGCACACAATACTCCAAATGTGGCCGAACCAAAACCGAAGTTTTATGCAACTGCAACATGACTTCCCAACAATTATACTCAATGAACTGACTGATGAAGGCAAGCATGCTATATGCCTTCTTTACCATCCTAAACACTTGGGTTGCCACTTTCAGGGAGCAATGGACTTTCATCCCAAGATCATTCTGTACATCAATGCTCCTAAGGGTCCTGCCACTTACTGAATAATTTCCTCTTGCATTTGACCTCCCAAAATGCATCATTTCACACTTTTCCAGATTAAACTCCATCTGCCATTTCTCTGCCCACATTTCCACTGGTCTATATCCTGCTGAATTATTTGACAACCTTCCTCATTTTCCACAGCTCCACCAATTGTCATAAACAACAGAGGTCCCAGTACTGATCGTTGTGGAACCACTGGTCACAGAACTCCAGTCAGAAAAACACCCCTCTACCACTACACTCTGTCTTCTATGACCAAGCCAATTTTGGATCCAATTTACCACCTCACCATAAATCCCATGTGACTTAACCCTGTGGACCAGTCTGTCATGAGGGACCTTGTTAAATGCTTCACTGAAGTCCATGTATACAGCATCCAGCTCCCTACCCTCATCAATCAACTTTGTCACTTCCTCAAAGAACTCAATCACATTTGTGAGACAGAACCTTCCTCATGCTTATCCAAATGTGAGAGAAATCTTCTTAGACAAATGTACTTCACCACTCACCATCCACCTACATATAAATAAATACTTATACATACTAAAATGCACAGTAAAAGCCTCAACATCATCAGACTTTATTAAACTAGTATTGATTAACTTAAGAGTTTCTATTTCCCCTTTACAGCCTGAGGGACAGCTGTTGGCTGATGACTGACAGTATAGATAACCTTCAAGCATTACAACTCTTCAAGCAGGATTGATTCCTTCCATTACAATCTGTGAGCTTTTAAAACTCAAGCCATGTATCACCAAGCCAGCAGATCTGGACTAACTATTTTTTTCATCCATTCCTTTGATCTTACAGGTGCTTTGCAACTTGTTTGGCCATATTCTTTCTTCATATCAAGAACATCAGAAGATCTCCTGTGGCAATACTCACAACAAAAGTGGATTCAGAGTATGCAGAAAATACAACCAGAGTCCATTAATGCAGACAAGTGAGATTAAAAGTTGAAGTCAATGACACCAAAATTGGTGGCATAATGGATAATGAAGAAAGTTGTCTAAGGTTACAAGGGAATGTTGATCAACTTGGAAAGTGGGCAGAGGAATGGCAGATGGAATTTAACTCGGGCAAGTGTGAAGTGATGCATTTAATTAAACCAGGCCAGGATATACACAGTGAATGGCAAAGCCCTGGGGTGTGTTGTTGAACAGAAAGACTTTGGGGTACAAGTACATAGTTCCCTGAAAGTAGCTATTTAGAAAGATAGGGTGGTGAAGAAGGCATTTGGCATGCTAGCCTTTATCAACTGTGGCACTGACCACAAGTGTTGGGACATCATGTTACAACTGTACAAAACCACACTTGGAGTACTGTGTGCAGTTTTGAGCGATATGCTATAGGAAGGATGTGATAAAGCTAGAGAGGGTACAGAAGTGATTCACAAGGATGTGGCCTTGATTGGAGAACTTGAGTTTTGAGGAGACATTGAATAGGCCGGGACTGTTTTCCCTGGGGATGCTGAGGGCTGACCTTATAGAGGATTATAAAATTGTGAGAGGCATAGATAGAGTGGATAGTCACCATCTTCTTCTCAGGGTAGGGGATCCTAAAACTAGATGACATAGGTTTAAGGTGAGAAGGGAAAGATTTAAAGGGGATCTGAGGGGAAGGTTTTAACACAGTGGTGGGTATATGGAACAAGCTGCCAGAGGAGGTGGTAGAGGTGGGTACAATTACAATGTTTAAAAGACATGGATAGGAAAGGTTTGCAGGGATATCGGCCAAACACAAATGGGGTTAGCTCAGGTAAGCAACTTGGTCAGCATGGACAAAAGCTAAGCTGAAGGGCCTGTTAACGTACTGCATAGCTCTATGATGCTATGACACAAATACTTTGTGAGAAAAGTATGGCAGAGAATTATCAAGGTAAAAACACTGGAGTTATTCAAAATACAACTTGATATTGCAATTGGAAAGTTAGTAGACATGGTTAAATGACCGTTTCATATTATGGGCTTTTCTTTTTATCCTTAAGTCCAGAACATTACCAGCATATCTGAGTCTGTCATACAGTTATACAGCATAGAAGCAGGCCCTTCAGCCCATTTGGTCTATGCCGACAAGGTACCCCATCCAAGCTAGTTCCATTTGCCAGTGTTTGGCCATAACCTTCTAAACCTTTTCAATCCATGTGTTTGTCTAACTGCCTTTTAGAAGTTGTTATTGTACCACTTCCTCTGGTAGCTCATTCCATATACATACGACCTTTTGTGTAAAAAAATGTTGCCTCTTAATTTCCGATTAAATCTTTCCCCTCTCACCTTAAACCTATGCCCCCTAGGTCTTGCTTTCACTTTGCATTCACTTTATCTATGCCCCTCATGATTTAATACACATCCATACAATCACCCCTCAGTCTCCTACACTCCAAGGAATAAAGTCTGAGCTTGTTCAACCACTCCCTATAACTCACTCCCTCAATTCCAGGGAACATTCTTGTAAATCTTTGCTGCACTCTTTCCTGTTTAATAACATCTTCACTATAACAGGGTGGCCAAAACTGAACACAATACGCCAAGAGCAGCTTCACCAGCATCCTGTACAACTGAACCATGACCTTCCAACGTTTATACTTAATGCCCTGACTGATGAAGGCCAGCACGCCAAAGGCCTTCTTCACCACCCTGTCTACCTGTGACTCCACTTTCAGGAAACCATGTACTTATACTCCAAGGTCTCTCTGTTTTACTACACTCCCCAGGGCCCTGCTATTCACTGTAAGTCCTACCTGGATTTGACTTTCCGACACCCAACACCTTGCACTTATCTGAATTAAACTCTATTTGCCATTCCTTGGCCCACTTACTCAGCTGATCATGATTCCCCTGTAATTTTTGATAACCGTCTTCACTGTCCACTATACCATCTATTTTACATATACCCTCTGCAAACTTACTCACCATGCCTTGTACGTTCTTATCCAAATCGTTGATGTAGATAACACACAACAATGGGACCCTGCGCCAATCCCTGAGGCACACCACTAGTCATGAGCCTCCAGTCTGAGACACATCCTTCCACCATCATCCTCTGCTTCTTACCATCAAGCTAATTGTGTATCCAATAAGCCAGTTCTCCCAGAATTCCATGCAATCTAACTTTCCAGAGCTGCTTACCATGTGGAACTTTATCAAAGGCCTTACTGAAGTCCATATAAACCACGTCTACTACCCTGCCCTCATCGACTTTCTTGGTCACATCAAAAAACTCAATCAAATTCATAAGACATGATCTCCCATGCAGAAAACCATGCTGACTACCCCTAATCAACCCCTGTCTTTCCAGATGCACATATATCTTATCCCTCAGAGTTCTCTTCAGTAACTTACCTACCACAGATGTTAGACTTACTGGTCTATAGTTTCCATGTTTTTCTTTGCAGCCCTTCTTAAATAAAGGCACACATACGCTACCCTCCAATCTACCGGCACTTCACCTGTGGCTAATGATGATGCAAATAACTCAGCCAGGGCTCCCACAATTTCTTCTCTAGCCTCCCACAGTGTTCTTGGATATATTTGGATCAGGCCCTGGAGATTTGTCTACCTTCATACCTTTTAAGACATCCAGGACCTCCTCGCTGTAATGCAGACTATCCCCAGGCCTCCCCATTTACTTTTCCTAGTTTCAAAGTCTTCATGTCTTTCTCCATAATAAAAACAGTGGAGAAATATTCATTAAGGACCTTGCCCATCTCCTGCAGCTCCACACAAAGTTGTCCGCCCTTGATCTTTGAGGGGCCCTATTCTCCCTCTCGTTACTCTTTTTCCCTTAATACACATGATTCTCCTTAATCATCTCTGCCAAAGCTATCTCATGCCCCCTTTTTGCCCTTTCCTTCTTGAGCCCACTCCTGCATTCCTTATACTTCTCCAGGGATTCATTTGACCCCAGCTGCCTGTAGCTGACCCATGCCTCCTTCCTTTTCCTGGCCAGGGTCTCAATATCGCTCATCATCCAGGTTTTCCTACTCCTGCCAGACTTGCCCTTCACTCTAACGGGAATATGCAGACCTTGAGCAATTACTACATCACTTTTAAAAGCCTCCATTGCCTTTGGTCCCTTTGCCCACAAACAAAATACTCCAATCAACCTTTGTAAGCTCCTGTCTATACCATCAAAATTCGCCTTGCTCCAATTTAGAATTCGAACCTGTGGACCAGTTCTATCTTTTTCCGTAACTAGTTTAAAACTAATAGAACTATGTTCATTCGTCCCAAAGTGCTCCCCCACTGTCACATCAGTCACTTGCCCTGCCCTATTATCCAAGAGTAGCTTGAGCTTTGCCCTCTATATATTACCCAAGGAAACTTTCCTAAACACACTTAACAAATTCCACCCCAACTAAGCCCTTAAAAATATGGCAGTCCCAGTCTATATTAGAAAAGTTAAAATCCCCACTATGACAAGCCTATTATTCTTGCAACTCTCCATAATCTCCCTGCATATTTATTCTTCTATTTCCCATTGACTATTTGGGGGCCTATCAAACAACCCCAACAAGGTGAATATCCCCTTCTTATTTCTCAGCTCCACCTATTAAGCCTCAATGGACAATCCCTCAGTAATTTCATCTCAGGCTGCTGCCATGACATTCCTCTTAATCAAAAATGCAACACCCCCTCTCTTCTCTTCTCTCCTTCTATCTCACCTGAAGAACCTGTACCTTGGAACATTAAGCTGCCAGTTATGTTCCCCCCCCCTTAGCCACGTTTCTGCAAAAGTTATAATATCCCAGCCCCACGTAGCTATCCAAGCCCTAAGTTCATCTGCCTTACCTGTCAGACCTCTTACATTGAAATAAATGAATTTAATCCAATAAGCTTTCCTCACTCCCTGCCATTCTCCTGCCTGTCATGTCTATTCAACTTGCTGTCACTGCCTTCTGCATCGTTTTCTAGCCTCTCATTTGCCTCCCTGCTGCTTAGGATCCCACTCCCTTGCCAAACTAGTTGTGATTGTCCTTCTGACAAGATGAGTTTATAGTCAATGTCTGGAAGCTCAGCCAATAAGAAAGGAATATAAGAACAGGAGTAGGCCATTAAGGCTGCTCTGCCATATAATTAGATCATCGTTGACCTATACCTCAAATTTGTTGAATTGTCTTTGCTCTATATCCTTTGAAACCATAAAGTACATCCACCTCATCTTTGAAAGTTTCAATTACCCCAGATCAAGACGCTGCAAAAACACCCTGATGTATTTCATGTGTGGAGATGAGGCACAGCTTATCAAGTGCTTAACACGGTCACTGGACAGTAAAAGACTGAAATGATAGTACTGCACCACACAGCAGAACTTTTTCCATGCTTCAAATACAAAAAGGAACAAAGCATGAGGGGAGTCAGCAGTATTGTGTCAACAACTGCAAACAGAAAAAAAACCTGAAAAAAATGGAAATGGACAGCAGGTTACTCAGCACATGAATCCTTCAGATGAAAGATTCCCTTCCCAAACATTAAGCTATCTATTTGTCTCAGAAACTGTTTCAACCATGGTAATTTTCCAGTGTTTTCTGCTGTTATAATAGATTACTGACATTCACATTACTTATTCTTTTCATCTCTGCGCTCTTGAAATGGAATATGCGATTGTTTCAGGGCAGCCTACAAAACATGATGTAAGGTTCCATAAATTCAATTAAAACAAATGGACCTGTCTGGAAATAAGTGAGTGCACTCTATCATAATTGCTAAAAACAGAATATTCTTGGGTTTTCTTTCAATCAACTCTTCTCAAATTGTCCACCAAAACAGGTAAGTGTCTTATACGTGGCAAGAATGAAAGTTCCAGTGTATAACTGCTACAGATTACTTGTAAAATCTGTTTTCATAGAAAATGTTAATGAAATAATTAACATTTCGAGTCTGTGAAGAATTCTAAATGAAAGATTTTTATTACTCTCTGGTCTCTGCCTCCCTGCTGATGTGCAGTAATGCTTCCTATCGACTTCTGAAAATTTTGCTGCAATTACCCTTCATTGATTATAAGAAAATAACTAACAAAACATGGCAATTGGCCCACGATTTTCACAGACAAATGCATAATTTGCTCTGTCATGGATTTTGCACAAATAAATCTGCAATCTTAAGTCAAAATTGAACTCCCCAGATGCCATTTGCTTAAAGATAATGTTTTTCTGGCTTGCCTTAGAATATTATTTAAAATAGCTGTATGCCTGCCTTTGCTTAATGGTAATGTAATGATCATCTTCTTAAAGTGCTTTGAACTTTTCCTTTATTGGCCTCAATTTCAATTAGTTATTTATCTAGTTCTTTTTAAATAAATTAATATACGTTGCTTTTTCCAGGAGTGTATCTTGCACATCAGCCAAAACTATTTCTTTCAAACTCTGAATTTAAATCCGCTAATTGTGTTACCATAGTACAGATTTAAGATCCTGCCTGTACTGGCATTATCAATTCCCGCCAGTATTTTCACAATCTAGATCATGGCAAATTCTATCTGTTTTTCAAAAGAAAGCATATTCACTCACTCAAGTGCCTCACCATATCTTCATGTTCTTGGCCCCCAACATGCCTCCACACACTTGACTTTCTTTATGTATAGCATCTTCACATTGTCAGAATACTAATTGATGCATGATAATATCATAATTCTTTACTTTATTCACTTTTCTTGGCAGATGTTTGCTTCAATTAGTTTACTATTGCATGTAAACATTGCCTTTATTTACACAAATGCCATCAGACTCCAATCTGGTTAACAATCTCAATTGCATGGTTCTTATAGAGACAAATTCCCATCAGAAGAAGTTGCAGAGAGTAGTGGACTCTGCCCAATACATCAGTGGCACATCTCTCCCCACCATCGGTAGTATCTACAGGAGGCACTGCCACAAGAAGGCAACATTCATCATCAAAGATCCTCACCATTCAGGCCATGCCATCTTCTCACAGCTACCATCAGGCAGGAGGTACAGAAGCCTGAAGTCCCACAACACCAGGTTCAAGAAAACCTACAACCATTCGGTTCTTGGACCAACGGGCACAAATCTAATCACTAGAATTCAGCAAAACTATGACCACTTTGAACTAAACTGGACTGTTTTTTGTTCTAATTGTGTTCCTCGTAAAAATTATGCTTAATTTATGTTTTTCTTGTGAATGTTGCTTATATGATGCTATATACCTGTGATGCTGCTGAAAGTAAGTTTTTCATTGCACCTGTGCATACATGTACTTGTGCATATGACAATAAACTCGACTTTGACTTTGATATGTTGTGTTGCACTACCACTATACAGGTTGGAATAGATTCAAATTAACTAACAGTTCAAAACTGGGCATATATGAAGCACTGTGGATCTTCAGGAGGAGAAGGACCATCCCTCCAACAGCCTGTAAACTTCAGGATTTTGAATATTCCTAGTTGTATCATTGCCATCAGGTCAACAATCCAATTGTGGTTCAGTGCCTAGGAGAGCATGTCAAAAACAGCACCAGACTTATCTAAAAATAAGACATCTAGCAAAGGTAACACATAGAATTGTTTCTTAGCAGCAGAAGCAGTATACTACAGAGAGCCAAGTGATTCCACAATAAATGGTTTAAATTAAAAATCTGCAGTTCTGCCACAACCACTTGCAGCCAGAAGTGCCAACTAGATAATCCAACTTGTCTTCTTCCTGAGGTTCCCACTATCATAGCAGGCAGTGGTCACAATTTTCTCCATGTGATATCAAAACGTTGGGTGTAGTGCTGCCAACATCCTGGGTGTCATGCATAAGGATTGTGTTCCAGACTAGCAATGCCTCTAACAAAGCTGTTTCAGTATGGGTACAAAACCGGCATTCACTAGACTAAGTGAAGATTATGATAAGATAAGATATCTTTATTAGTCACATGTACATCAAAACACAGTGAAATGCATCTTTTGCGTAGAGTGTTCTGGGGGCCAACATAGCATGCCCACAACTTCCTAACCCGTACGTCTTTGGAATGTAGGAGGAAACCGGAGCACCCAGAGGAAACCCAAGCAGACACGGGGAGAAGATACAAACTCCTTACAGGCAGTGGCTGGAATTGAACCCGGATCAGTTTTGTGACTTGGCCACAAAAGTAGAACAAGCCCAGTTTGTCAACTTACCATTTATCAATCTAATTTCATACAGCAAAGAAATGGAAGGTGCAATCAATATTGTTATCAAGGATCACTGATTTACCAATAAACTGCTCAATGAGGCTTGGATCAGTGATGGCTCCAGATCTCACTTCAGCAAGTATGGATAAAGCAGCAAATACTGCTTCTGAATTCAAGGCAGCATTTGTTCAAGCATGGGTAAAGCTAAAGTCAATGGGAATTGGGAAAAGCTCTTCACTGGCTGGAGACATACAGTACATGTCCAAAGAAGATCACTATAGCTGTTGGAGATCACCTCAGCCCCAACAAATTGTTGCAAGACCTGCTGAGGTGATCTCCAACAGCTATAATGATCTTCGGGCATCTCCTTAATAAAATCAGAGTGGGACTGCTTGCTGATGACTGGACTACTGAGCCCCAGTCACAGATTGATGGTGAAGTAGTATATCCACGTGCAGCAAGAATTAGACAACATTCTGTTAGTTTTCAAGTAACTTCGGTACCATCCAAGTGTGGAAGTAAGTAGCTCTGTGTGTGTGTGTGTGTGTGTGTGTGTGTGTGTGTGTGTGTGTGTGTGTGTGTGTGTGTGTGTGTGTGTGTGTGTGTGTGTGTTTCTTAACAAGTATGTGGGGAGAATAAAAGTGGATTTAATGTAGATGGGTGCTTGATAGTGCAAACTCGGTTGGCTAAAGCATCTGTTTATGTGCTATGGCTCTAAGAGGAAGACTAAACAACATGCTGTGTCATTCAACAGCGTTACCATCATTAAGTATTCCAGCATCAGCATTCATTGACCAGAAAATTAACTGGATTAGGCAAATCAGAGCAGATTAAAGATTAGGTATACTGTGGTGAATGGCTCACCTCTGACTTCCCAAAGCCTTTTCACCATCTGCAAGGGTGAGTTGCCTGGATAATTGCAATTCCAACAGTGCTCAAGAAACTCAAGGATTACCCAGGACAAAGTAGTTCTCCAGATTGACACCTTGTTCTCCACTAAAAGATTCTTACTTAAATTATCAACTCACTTGGAAAGGCAAGGATTGGTTAGAGATAGCCAGCATGGCTTTATCGAGGGCAGATCCTACCTGACCAATGTAACTGAATTTTTGAGAAGGTAACAAAGTGCTTTGATGAGGACAGTAAAATGGATGTGGTTTACATGGACTTCAGTAAGGCCTTTGACGAGGTGCCACATGCAAGACTGGTCCAAAAGGTGAGGGTCCATGGAATACAAGGCAAGTTGGCAAATTGGATCCACAATTGCATTTGCAATAATAGTCAGAGGGTGAAAGTAAAGGGCTGTTTTTGTGACTGGATGTCTTTAACTAGTGCTGTTCCACAGGGATGGGCATTGGGATCCTTGCTCTTTGTAATATGCCTGACTGATGTGGGAGGCATGATCAGTTTGATTGGCAGAGATTGGCAGAGTTGTTAATAGTGTAGAGGGTAGCCTTAGACTAAAGGGTGATACCAATGTGTTGGTGAAATGAGCTGAGAAATGTCAGATGGCGTTTAATCCAGATAAATGTGAGGTGATGCGTTTGGGAGTACTAATAAGGTTAGGGCATACACCATGAAAGGTAAGGTCCCAGGGAGTCCTGAGGAACAGATGGACCTTGGTGTGCAAGTCCAAACATGGCAGCAATACACACAAAATGCTGGTGGAACTCAGCAGGACAGATAGATTAAGTCTTAGAAACCTACAGCACGGAAATAGGACAATGCGTCCAAGTTGCCTACCTGAGCTAGTCCCATTTGTCTGCATTTAGCCCATATCCCTCTAAACTTTTCCTGTCTGTGTAACTGTCTAAATATCTTTTAAACATTGTAATTGTACCCACCTCTACCACTTCGTCTGGCAGCTCGTTCCACATACCCATCACCCTCTGTGTGGAACAAGTTTCCCCTCAGGACCCCTTTTAAATCTTTCTCCTCTTACCTTAAACCTATGCCCACTAACGTTAGACTCCCCTATCCTGGGAAAAAACTGTGATTAGCCACTCTATCTATGCCCCTCATGATTTTATAAACCTCTATATGGTAACCCTTCAGCCTCCTATGCTCCAGGGGAAAAAACCCCAGTCCATCCAGGCTCTCCTTATAACCCAAGCCCTTCAGTCTTGGCAACATCCTTACGCATCTTTTCTGCAGACTTTCCAGCTTAATGACATTTTTGCTACAACAAGGCAACCTGAACTGCACAAAATACTCCAAGTACAGTTGTAACATGAAGTCCCAACTCTTGTACTCACCATTCTGTCTACCTGTGTTGTCAACTTTCAGGGAACTGTGTACTTGTTCCCATGGTCCCTGTGTTCTACAACATTGTCCAGGCCCTGGCTCCCCAGGTTTAATTTACCAAAATACATCATTTTGCACTTGTCTGAGTTAAATTCCATCTGCCATTCCTTGGCCCACTTTCCCAATTGATCTTGATCCTGTTGTAATCTTAGATAATCTTCTTTACTGTCCACTATACCACCAATTTTGGTGTCGTCTGCAATTACTATGCTAACTACATTTGCTAATATAGATGATGAACAACAGTGGACACAACACCAATCCTTGCAGCACACCACTGGTCACTGGCTTCCAATCTGAACAACCACCCTCCACTACCATCCTCTGACTTGTACCACCAAGCCAATTTTATATCCAATTGGTTATCTCACCCTGAATCCCATGTAATCTAACCTTCCAGACCACCCTACCATGCGGGATCTTGTCAGAGGCCTTGCTAAAGTCCATGTCGACAATGTCTACCTCCCTGCCCTCATCAGTCCTCTTGTTCACCTCTTCAAAAAACTCAATCAAATCTGTGAGACACAATCTCCCATGCACAAAGCCATGCTGACTATCCTTCATCAGTCCTTGCCTTTCCAAATGCCGTCTCTCAGAATCCCTTCTAGTAGCGTCCCCACCACTGATGTTATGCTCACTGGCCTGTGGTTCCCTGGCTTGTCCTGGCAGCTCTTCTTAAATAAATAATGTGGTTAACAAGGCATATAGGATGTTGGCCTTTATTAATTGAGGCACTAAATACAAAAGAAGAACAATGAGAGGGGATCTTATAGAAACACATAAAATTATGAAAGGGATAGATAAGATAGAGGAAGGAAAGTTGTTTCCATTGGTAGGTGAAACAAGAACTAGGTGACATAACTTCAAGATTCGTGGTAGTAGATTTAGGATAGAGATGAGGAGGAACTGCTTTTCCCTGAGAGTAGTGAATCTGTGGAATTCTCTGCCCAGTAGAGGCTACCTCATTAAATATATTTAAGACATAGTTAGATAGATTTTTGCATAGTAGGGGAATTAAGGGTTATGGGGAAAAGGCAGGTAGATGGATCCGAGTCCACAGCCAGGTCAGCCGCTATCTTATTAAATGGCTGAGCAGGATCGATGGGCCAGATGGCCTACTCATGCTCCTATTTCTTATGTTCACATGTTCTTATGTAAAAGGTTAAGCTACAATTTCATGAAACATGGGTCAGACCTCAGATGGAGTACTGTGTGCAGTTCTGGTCACCACACAATGGGAAAGATGTGATAGTGCTGGAGAGGGTGCAGAAGAGATTCACCAGGATGTTGCCTGGGATGGAACGTTTCAATTAAGAGAAGAGACTGGGTCTGTTTTCCCTGGAGTAGAGGATGTAGAATTGAGAGGAATAGATAGGAATGTTTTCCCCTTTCCAGAGGTGAATAAAACAGGAGGACATAGTTTTACAAAAAGGGGAAGGAGATTTAGAGGGGATCTGAGGGGTACTTTTTTCACCCAGAGAGTAGTAATTACCCGGAATACACTGCTGAATAGGTGGTGGAAGCAGAATCACTGACATTACTTAAGAAATGTCTAGACGAACAGTTAAATCACCTTGGTGTAGAAGGCTGTGGACCATATGCTGGAAGATGCTATTAACATGGATGCATGCCCAGTAGTCAGTGTGGACTTGGTGAGTTGAATGGCCAAGTTCCATGCTGTATGACTCTATGTCCAACTGCATGTAGACCAACTCACCAAGGTTTCTTGAACAATACATCCCAAACCTGAAAACACATTGAACACCAAGAACAGTAGGCATATGGGAAGTTCACCAGCTCCAATTTTCCTCCAGGTCACAAAACATTTGCACTTGGAAATATATTGAAAATCCAAAAATTGCAGATGCTGAAAATTTGAAATTAAGTTCGAAAACACTGGAAATACTCTGCAAGTCAGGCAGCGTCTATGGAAAGAGGAACAGTGTTAACATTTTAGGTTGAAAACCCTTCATCAGAAATATATTGCCTTTCCTTTAATGCGACTGGATCAAAACACAGAGTAGCTTCACAACATGGACTGCGGTGGTCCGAAATGTTGGCTCACCACTACTTTCATGAGGGCACTTAGAGATTGATAACAAATACTGGCCTTGTGAGTGACACCTACATCCACTGAATGAATAAAAAACATTAGCTTGTCTTTCCTTAACTTATTACTTAATTTATGGAAGTATGGTAACATCATGGTTACTGGACTCACATCCAACAATCTGGGTAAATGATCTGACATAATGACTTTGGATTTCACCATGGTAGCTGAAGCATTTAAATTCAACTAAGTAAGTAACATTAGCCTAAAAAGCCATTATAATTAAGAGTGGTGATTATGTTAAAGATTGTTGTAATAACTAATGTCCTTCAAGGAATGGAATCTGCCAATCTCAATGAGTCTGTGACTCCAGACCGTTTAATGTTTTTGACTTAACAATTGGAGACATTGTGGACAGCAAGGAAGGCTTTCAAAGATTGTAGGGGGACCTGAACCAAATGGAAGAATGGGCCAGAAAATGACAGATGGAATTTAATGCAGACAAGTGTGAGGTGTTGCATTTTGGAAGGACAAACCAAGGTAGGACATACACAGTAAATGGTAGGGCACTGAAGAGTATGGAGGAACAAAGGGATCTGGGAGTTCAGATACATAATTCCCTGAAAGTGGCGTCATAGGGAGACAGGGTTGTAAAAAAGGCTTTTGGCATCCTGGCATTCATAAATCAAAGTATTGAGTAAAGGAGTTGGGATGTTATGGTGAGTTTGTATAAGACATTGGTGAGGCCAAATTTGGAGTATTGCGTGCAGTTCTGGTCACCTAACTATAGGAAGGATATCAGTAAGATTGAAAGAGTGCAGAGGATATTTACTAGAATGTTGCTGGGTCTTCAGGAGTTGAGTTACAGGGAAAGATTGAACAGGTTACGACTTTATTCTTTGGAGCGCAGAAGAATGAGAGGAGATTTGATAGAGGTTTACAAAATTATGAGGAGTATAGACAGAGTTAATGTGAATAGGCTCTTTCCACCTAGATTAGGAGAGATAAGTACGAGAGGACATGGCTTTAGGGTGAAAGGGGAAAGGTTTAGGGGGAACATTAGCAGGAACTTCACTCAAAGAGTGGTGGGAGTATGGAATGGGCTGCCATCTGATGTAGTAAATACAGGCTCACTCTTGAGTTTTAAGAATAAATTGGATAGATACATGGACGGGAGAGGTCTGGAGGGTTATGGACTGGGTGCAGGTAAATGGGACTAGCAGAATAACGCTTCAGCACAGATTAGAAGGGCTGAATGGCCTGTTTTTCTGTGCTGTAGTGTTCTATGGTTCTATGGTTCTGAAATACTTCTTGCCCACTTGAATGTTTTGGAAGTAATTCAGATTATGGCAAGGATGACAATAAATGTTGGTCTAAGCAGTGAAAACATAAAAAACACTGATGTTTCTTTTCCTGTTAGACACTAGTACAGAAACTGTTCAATTGTAAGAAATTCTATTATTACAAATTTTCATTTAAGTTATGAATAATGTACAATGTGGAGGACACAACATTGATGCCACTAATTTCAGCACTAAATTATAAAAATCTCCTATGTAATTTTATCAAATGGATTTCAAAAATCATAAACCAGATCTACAGATTACCCCATGAATTTCTTTGAGTAGAGAGAATCCAGTATGTTCTCTATGCTTGCTTGACACCATTTTTAAAATAATCAAGTACTTTCCCCACTTTCATTGCTATTCTATCACAGTTCTAATTTATATTTCATTGCTATTTTTAAACAACATTTTCTACCATCCCATTCTCCTCATGAGCTGCTGCTATAAAATAAACATTTATGTTCAATAGCACATGTCTAAGTTACTCTGGAAAACTATCTGAATTAAGGTTTAGACTAAGAAATCTTTCAGCTCAAACTCTGAGCTCGAGTCAGTCTTTTAATATATGACATGAAGGAAGAATGTTCACATGCACTTTCTAGATACAAAGAAACAGGCTGATTATAAAATGTTAAACTAGCATAAGTTTCAAAATGTTTTCATTTTTTTCCTTCTAATTACAGTAATCAAAGATTAAAATAAATTATTACAACCAGAACATGGTGGAGTGCTGGGCTCGTTCAAGTTAGCAAACATTCAACATTAAAACCAGGCAAGTCCTAAATTTTAGATCCCATCTTTGCTTAGCATCAAGTGAACTCTCTTCATTAGGACAACGGTGAACTCAGTGACCTTGGATGTGGGAAGAAATAAAGATTCAGCAATGGCTCCCCACTCACTCATTGCCCCAGTTCAAAAGTGAGTTCAGCCAAACATTGGCTGACAGCCAGAATCTTCTAAGGTGAATTTTTTGCCATAGTAAATGTGTCATCTAATTTCACTTATGAATCATGGTTTCCTTACAGAAGGATAACCTTATCCATCTTTGACATCAATCTGGTAGACGTGGCTTACAAGCGCTATGGGAATATTTTGGGAGGTCCCCTTCTCCATACATTATCCATGAATAACATGGAGGGTTGAGTTACAAATAAAAACTTTTCTTACAAGACCAAAGAATATGCACCCCAGAGCTAATATAGAAAGGAACTGAAGCATTTAGGGGAATAGTGACAAATTATGCAGTTAAGGTCAGGAGTGGCTGACTGATTTTAGTGTCGTGATCTGCACAGTCAATAGCATGCATTGAAACAGAAGCCATTATCATAGTTAGAACTGGTACTTCAGGGCAGGATGAAAGGATTCTATTTACAAAAATCAAAATTCAGGCGGACTTCTTGAAGAAGGATCTGTTTTATATTTTAAACATATATGTGTATGTGTTCAACTTGCAAAGGATGAGTTAAACTTGAGGATTTTAATTTCAGAAAAAGTTAAATAGCAGGATTCTAATTGGTTCCATGCTAGCAAAAACTTGATTATTTCATTTGCTGCATTTTAGCCTAGGCTGGGGCTACTATACTGTAGTTTTAGAATTATATTACCAACTGTAGGTTATTGAAAGCATTGTAATGTTTTAAAGTGAAGCTGACAAAATGATGCCGTATTGCACAGCTATCCATCTTCCCTGTCCCAGCCTGCCAACTTATTGAACAGCAAGCCCACCAATCCTGGTTCAAAAGGTTAATTATGGCCCAGCCACAGCCTCCTCCTGAAACATGAAACTGATTGCCATATGCCAAGCTAATGAAGACATACTGCTGGTATTATGGGGAAAAAACTGACAGATGATGAGCTGCTGAAACGGCACCATATGAACTGGAAGCCATAACAGTCGCACAGATCACATTAACTGTCAGCTGTGTAGTTTATTTTCCTGCCATCCGAAATGGCAGTGTCATGATGCATATGAGAACAGAGGCTTGATAAACCATTCCTTTATGTCTATTTATATGAAAAGCATTTCAGGGTTTCCTGCACTAAAAAAAACTTTTGTGTGAGTGAAAAGAACCACCCAAGCAAGGAGGAGGCATCACTGTTGATCACATCAACCAATCCATTGCCAAAGTGTGATCTGAACAGGTCACAGTGGAGCTGCTGGTTAGCATGTGCACTGTGGAAGATAATGCACAAGATACTAGAACACTCATGGGTCTGTGTTACCAATTGCTACAAAGATATTGTCTAAAACAGAAGTCAGTAGTGCATCAAAGCAAGGCAATGCAATTCTCATTCTCATGATATCTGAAGAGTTGTCAAAGGTAACAGAACATAATAGTGTTAAACCCTTGCACTTGAAATGTGAACATGTTTGTCACTGGGAGAACAGCCACACAATGTCGATGAGATGTGCACATGGAATAGTTATCTTGAAAAATATCACAGTCACCATTGAAATTTATAGGATACTCATCAGATTAAGTGCATGCATTGTGTGCACATTTAACAGCATGAATACCTAACGCTCATGAAGAAGTACCATGAGTATCTCAAATAATGATGAGCCAAAGTACAGGAAAGAGATAGAGAGCCCAGTGACATGGTGTCATGACAACAACCTTTCCCTCAGTGTCAGCAAAACAAAACAGCTGGTCATTGACTTCAGGAAAGGAGGTGGTGCACATGCTCTTGTTTACATCAATGGTGTTGAGGTCGAGAGGGTTGAGAACTTCAAGTTCCTAGGAGTGAACATCACCAATAGCCTGTCCTGGTCCAACCACATTGACGCCACAGCCAAGAAAGCTCACCAGTGCTTCTACTTCCTCAGGAGGATAGAGAAATTTCTAGCCTCCTGAGGAAGTAGAGGCACCCTTTCACCCTCACCAACTTTTATTGATGCACCATAGAAAGTATCCTATCTGGATGCATCACAGCTTGGTATGGCAACTGCTCTGCCTGTGACCGCAAGAAACTGCAGAGAGTTCTGGACACAACTCAGCACATCATGGAAACCAGCCTCCCCTCCATGGACCCTGTCTGCACTTCTCGCTGCTTTTGTAAAGCAGCCAGCATAATCAAAGACCCCACCCACCCCGGACATTCTTTCTTCTTCCCCCTCCCATTGGGCAGAAGATACAAAAGCCTGAAAGCATGTACCACCAGGCTCAAGGACAACTTCTATCCTGCTGTTATAAGACTATTGAATGGTCCCCTAGTACGATAAGATGAACTCCTGGCCTCATAATCTACCTCATTAAATACCTTGTACCTTGTTGTCTACCTGCACTGCACTTTCTCTGTAACTGTAACACTTTATTCTGCACTCTGTTATTGTTTTACCTTGTACTACCTCAATGCACTGTTGTAATGAATTGATCTGTATGAACGGTATGCAGGACAAGTTTTTCACTGTACTCCGGTACATGTGACAACAATAAACCAATTTACCAACTTACTCTCCCTCAATCCATCTCCATTGGCAATTGAGAAGTTCCAATCAATAAAGTGAAATCACTGAAGGTAAGTTGTTTTTGAATTTCCAGGCCTGTGTATGCTTTGGGCTATGCACAAAGTTGTCAAAGGTCTACACACAGCTGTCAGTGAGTCATCTATTCCATGGTGGGAAGTAACAATAATCCAAGATACACTTGGGCATACTTACTCTTGTTTACCAACTTGGTAAAAGGTGCCTGGGAAATCCCTCATTGGGAGAATCCTTCACAGGCTGGGATTAACCAAAACATTACAGCAATTAGCTGTATTTCTCATAGATGTAGAAAAATGTACAATGACTTAAAAGAACAAAAAAAATCAGAATACTGATCACATCATTCAAAAAACTGACAACTCTGACAAACAGCAGAACTGGAGTGGAGCTCTGCAGTCTGTCAAAGCTTTTTTGAGTCATTTTATAGGGGTTGGGATAGTTCTGATCCATTCACATGACACATAATGTTACCTACGGCTCCGCCAACATATAGGATGCTGGATGTTTAAAGCCAACGAGCTCGGCTTTCTTGATACAAATCACATAAGTGGGCAACTTCAGCAATGACAAGCAATCTTCTGGAGGAACTCAGCATGTCGAGCAGCATCTGTTGTTGGGGGTGGGGGGGAAAGTTGAAACTCTGCATCAGGATTAAGTGTGGAGAGGGAAGATGGCCAGTATAAAGGGTGGGGGGCGGGTGGTGGGGGGTGGTGAGACAGGGGTGAGATTAGTGCACTATGGAGAGGTGAAGGATGACAGGCAGATCGAGCCAGGTAGGGAAGGGGGAGATGTGGAGTTGGGAGACAGAAGCAGGTGGATGATAGCAGCAAGTTTTAAGCAAATATTTATTTTTTTTGGGAATGTCTAGTCCTGAGAGCACTCACACTAAAGCTAGTGTGTGAACAGTTCAAACACCCAAGGCACCATCTTGCTGAGAACCAAACATGTAGATCAATTTTTCAAGAATAGAGAGGCAGTCAGTGGGCAGTGGAAGGAACATCTTGAAGATATCATCAACAATGAGTCTGTTCTTAAAGTGAGGGCTCTTGGCTCTATCCCACATTAGTCTATTGGACACCACACGTGATAGCTCAGATGTTGCAAAGGTCAAATGCCAATTAAAACTAAAACAAGTACTCAAGACCAGACGGTTTCCCTGCTAAAGTTCTAAGATCAGGCGCTAAGGAACTTCAATCACAAATCTACAACATCATTGTGCGCATCTGGGAAGAGAGAGATATGTCAGGGAATCTCAGAGCAGCCTTAATCATGACCATACTCAAATAGGTTCTTCGGACTTAACAGTTTTCAGGCTCATTAACTTCTCGAATGGTATTTACAATTTTAATTTCTTTTACTTCCTCATTTGCAATGTACCATTAGTTCTCCAGTACTTCTAGGTTTTTTGTGTCCTCTTTCATGAAGATTGATGCTATTAGTTAACTCTCTACCATTTTTTTATTCCCATTACAAATTCTCCTGCCTGTTTGTAATGGATCCACAGTAGCCCTTGCTGGTCTTTATCACAAACCTATAGAAACTCTCACAGTCGGTCAATTTCTTCCATGTTCAGTCTAATAACTTATTTAGACTTGCTTTATCAATTTCTTGGTCTTCCTTAGTCAAGTTCTAAAATGCTCCCAATCCTCAGGTTTTAATACTAATTTTAATTTCTCATGATTGGACCAGTTTTCCTGTTCTGTTTCTGCACCTTAAAGGAATGTATATTTGTTGTAAATCATGCACTACTTCATTAAATGCTTGCATGCCCACTGTTATAGAACATAGAACAGTACAGCACAGGAACAGGCCCTTCAGTCCATGGTCTATATCCCTCCATTCACTGCCCACTCATTTGCCTGCCTAAATGCCTCTTAAACTTCCCCGGCAGCACATCCAGCACCTACCAATCTGTGTAAAAACATTGCCTCGTAAATCTCATTTAAACTTTCCCCCTCTCACCTTAAAACTACGCCCTCTAGCATTTGATATTTCCACCCTGGGAAAAAAAACTATCTACCCTATCTATGCCTCTCAGAATTTTATAAACTTCTGTCAGGTCACTCCTCAGCCTCTGGTGTTCCAGAGAAAACAATCCAAGTTTGTCCAACCTCTCCTTGAAGCTAATACTTTGCAATCAGGCAACAACCTGATGAACGTCTTCTGCATCTCCTCCAAAGTCTCCACATCTTTCCTGTAATAGAGCAACCAGAACTGTACACAATACTCCAGATGAGGCTTAACCAAAGTTTTATACAGCAACAACAAGACTTTCCAACTTTTATACTCAACAATCTGACTAATGAAGTATGCCATATGGCTTCTTTATCACCCTATCTACTTGAGTTGCCTCTTTCGGGGAGCTATGGACATGTACCCCAAGATCTCTCTGTATAAAAATGCTCCTAAAGGTACTGCCATTTACTGTATACTTTCCCCTTACCTTGGACTTCCCAAAGTTCAACACCTCACACTTTGCATTGTTTGCATTGTTTAGATTGAAATTGGTTTTCAGTTTGAACTCCATCACTTTTGAAACTAGTGTAAAATTTTATCACATCATTGTCACTCTTTCCTAGAGGTTCCTTTACAGTTGGATGATTAATTAACAAATTCACATCGCAAAGTAATGGAACTAAAACAGCCTGTCCCCTCGTGTTTCTTCAACATTCTGATATTGCAAACCAACTCCTGTACATTCCAAGAACTCATTCTCTCTATTCAATTTGCCCAGTCTATTTGAAGAATAAAATACCTCAGGATTATTGTATTGCCTTTGTTACATGCTTCTCTAATTTCCTCATTTGTACCAGAATCCTTCATGCTCCTTGCTGCCACTTAACTCCATCCAAAATCATTCAAATTCATGATCTGCTGAGCCAAGATCCAGTCTAATTACTGAACCAACATCAGCTCTTATTAACAGCCATCCCCACCTCCTTTTCCTATTTTCTATCCTTCCTAAATGCTAAATATCTGGAATATATAGATCCCAGATTTGGCCACCCTGAAGTCAGGTGTCTGTAATGGCAATTGGATTATTCCTATTTATGCCTATTTATTTTGCTTACTAAATTTCTCACAGCCGTTTCCTGCTTTTGTTTCTTTCCTCCTGACTCACCTTTCATATTCCCATCCTCTGTAAAGCTGGTTTAAACCTCCCTCAAAAGCATTAGCAAAACCTGCTGCAAAGATATTAGTCCTAATCCTTCTGAAGTGCAACTTGTATGGCATGTATTGATTCGAGCTGACCCAGAAACAGTCCCAAAGTCTCAGATCTAAAGTCCTCCCTCCTGCACCATATGTCCAACTGCAAATTCATTTGCTCCATCCTCTTATTTATGTACTTGTTAGCACGTGGCACTGGGAGTGATCATAAGATTACTATCTTGAGGTTATGCTTGCTAAACCTCTGAGGATATGACAGGGAGGAGAGTTGATAGGTGGGAACTGTAGATGTGGTGTATTTAGATTTCCAAAAGGCATTTGGCAAGGTACCACACAGGAGACTGGTACATAAATGAAGAACCCAAGGTATTGGAGGAAGTGTGTCAGTGTGGATTGAACACTGACAGTCACATAAAAAACAGATCGTTGGAATAGATGGGTCCTTTTCAGACTGGAGGGATGTCACTAATGGAGTACCCCAGGGATTGTTTATTATTTACCCCTCAATTGTTTATTATTTACATTAATGACCTGGAGGAGGGAACAAAATGTAACTTTCCAAGTTTGCCAATGATGCAAAGGGCATGTTATAATAAGGACATTGTGACTCTACAACAGGATAAAGATAGATGAGTGAAAACTCGCAAATGGAGTCTAATGTGGGCAAGTGTTTCAGTTTTTGTCCCCTTATCTATAGTAGCATTGGAGCTAAGCTAATTCCTGGGATGAGAGGGTTGTCCAATCAAGAGAGGCTGGAGAGTTTGGGTTTGTGATCCTTGGAGTTTAGAAGATTGTGGGGTGACCTCATTCAAACATAAAATATCATAAGGGAGCTTCATAGGGTAGATGCTGAGATGTTTTTACTGGTGGGAGAGGAATGAACAAGGGGACATAAGTACAAAATATGTGGCTGCTCATTTAAAACCAAAGTGTGTAGAAATTTCTTCTCTCAGAAGATAGTGAATCTCTGGAACTATTAGATATATTTAAGATAGAGATAGATAAATATTTGGCAGATTGAAGAACTGAGATTTATGGGCATCTGACATAGCAGGCCAGCATAGATCAGCCATGGTCATATTGAATGGTGCGGCAGGCTTGAGGGGCCAGATGGCCTACTCCTGGTCCTATTTTATTGTGTTATTTCCATGCTCCCTAAAATCTGCTTAAAGGACCTCAGCCTTCCTTCTGTCTATGTCAATAGTACCAATGTGCACCGTGTCTTCTAGCTCTTCACAATCTCCCTTTGGGATACTCTGCACTGTTTAGTGACATCCCTGAGAGGGAGGCAACTTACCACTGTGAAGTCACATCTACAGAAACACCTGCCTGTTCCCTTTTTGCTATTTTTCTCTCACTCTTTTACCTCCCCTCCAACTGGCTCCTTTAGAATGGTTCCTTCAAACCTGGGTTTAATTATGGGAAAAAAAACAAGTAAAAGTAAAAATCCTTGAATTCTTCAAAGGTGAAGCATTCTTCACCTTTGGTCCCTCAACTTTATACCATACTTGGCTCATCTGGCACAGCTCTATTCATTTGAATGGGGTTGCCAACCTTCATTAAAAAGCTAAGTGAATGGCGGAGTATTTATTTATTTTTCTTTATCTCACTTCATATTTATTTTTAATTAATTTACAGTGGTGTTACTACATTGCTAACTACATTTATTTTTGAATATTTTTTTAATTAATTATATTTCAAATGTTTCTACATGTCTCTGAGGTAGTTAAAAAGTTCTTTGACAGTAACAAGCCATCAGAAGGCCACCAAGGAGATCCAGGGGCAAGACCTGAGACTCTACCACCTGAGGCCAAGTTATCAATGGCGGACCACTCTGCCTTCCGGTACAGCCACAGCAGGGACTCTTAGGTCAGCCTCAGGTATGCTTCCTCACTTGTCCCATACCCATGAAAGGTAAATGGGAAATAAAGTGTTTGAAGAATAAAAGTGAAATAATATTAATATGGTTAATAAAACTAAACATAAATCAAGTGCTTGAAAGAAAACATTCTATTATGAAAGTAATAAACAGAAGTGGACCAAAGAAATTGGGGAAGTACTCCAGTGAAAGACATAATAAATCTTGTTCAATCATTTGTTAATGAATGTTTTGAGATAGAATCACACAATATTTTTGACATTGGATTCCATGTGGCCCATCTTCTTTGTGCCAGTTGCAAAAGAGCTACATATCATAATCTCACATTCCAGCACTAGGTCTGTCACCTTGCAAGTTACGGCCCTTCAAGTACATATCCACGTACTGTTTAAAAGTGACGATTGTTTCTGCCTCTCAGATCCTTTTAGGAATTGAGCTCTGGACCTCTTCTACCCCCTTGATGAAAATTTTATTCATCGTCTTCTCTTTAATCCTTCACTCAATTAAGTCCATATGCTGTTTCTTTTGCCCCTCGGCAAAGTGAACTTGGTCCTTCCTACTTACTCTATGTCCCTCATAATTCTATACAGCTCAATTAAAGTCTTGTCTCAGCCTTCATGGTTCCAAAGGAAGTAATCCCAACCATTCTCATCTTTCCTCATAGCTAAAAATTTTCTATTATAGAGATCACGGCATCTTAACATTGATATCCCTACCACAGGAAGTAACATAGTAGTGCTTTCCTTGTGTTTCTTTCGTCAATTTAAACACCTCCATCAAATTACTCTTTGGTTTTTCACATTTGAAAGAAGGCATTCCTATTTGCTCTAACATTTCTACTTAACTCAGGTCATAATATCTGGTTTATATTTGTTCTGGTAAAAGGAAACATTTACATTTACATGCCATTCTTGACCTCAGAACATGACTTTTTACAGTGAATGAAGTACTTCTGTGGTAGTAGTAATGCAGAGAAACTTAGCATTTAAAATATGTTTTTATTCATTGTCCACAAAAGGGACTGCCTCACAGAATCTGTAAGAAACAACATTGCTACATAGCTGCTATTTACTTCGGCTATTCTTAGTTCTCTGGAATTCCTCATAGAAGTTTGCTAACTCTTCCAGTTTGGTATTTTCAGCAAACTTTGATATCCATCCATGCATGCCCAATTCCAGAATACTTCTCCAAATACACAGAGAACAAGAGTGATACCAATATACAACAATAATTCTTGCACACACATCTAATCGTAACTACTGGTTCAATATATATTCAACTATTGCCACCTTTTTTCTTTCCTTCCTGTTATATTACTCCCTTTCACTACATTTGTTCTTATAGAACATAGAACATAGAACAATCACAGCACAATTCAGGCCCTTCCGCCCACAAAGCTGTGCCGAACTTGCCCCTACTCTAGAAATTACTGGCCTTACCCATAGCCCTTTATTTTACTCAGCTCCATGTACCTATCCAACAGTCTCTTGAAAGACCCTATCATATCAGCCTCCACCACCGTTTCCGGCAGCCCATTCCATGCACTCACCACTCTCTGAGTAAAAAACTTACCCCTGACATCTCCTCTATATCTACTCGCCAGCACCTTAAACCTATGTCCTCTTGTGGCCACCAATTCAGCCCTGGGGAAAAGCCTCTGACTATCTACCCGATCAATACCTCTCATCATCTTATACACCTCAATCAGGTCCCCCCTCATCCTCCATCTCTCCAAGGAGAAAAGGCCGAGTTCCCTCAACCTGCTTTCATAAGGCATGCTCCACATTCCAGGCAGCATCCTAGTAAATCTCCTCTGCACCCTCTCTATGGCTTCCACATCTTTCCTGTAGTGAGGCGACCAGAACTGAGCACAGTACTCCAAGTTGGGTCTGACCAGGGACCTATATAGCTGCAACAATACCTCTCAGCTCCTAAATTCAATTCCCCAATTGATGAAGGACAATACACCATATGCCTTCTTAACCACAGAGTCAACCTGCGTAGACGCTTTGAGCGTCCTATGGACTCGGACCCCAAGATCCCTCTGATCCTCCACACTGTCAAGAGACCTACCATTAATACTATATTCAGCCAACATATTTGACCTATCAAAATGAAGCACTTCACACTTATCTGGGTTGAACTGCATCTGCCACTTCTCAGCCCAACTCTGCATCCTATCTATGTCCCTCTGTAACCTCTGACAGCCCTCCAAACTATCCACAACACCCCCAACCTTCGTGTCATCTGCAAACTTACTAACCCATCCCTCCACTTCCTCATCCAGGTCGTTTATAAAAATCAGAAATAGTAAGGGTCCTAGTACAGATCCCTGAGGTACACCACTGGTCACCAACCTCCACTCAGAATATGACCCTTCAACAACCACTCTTTGCCTTCTGTGGGCCAGCCAGTTCTGGATCCACACTGCAATGTCCCCTTGGATCCCATGTTTCCTCACCTTCTCCATAAGCCTCGCATGGGGTACCTTATCAAACGCCTTGCTGAAATCCATATACACTACATCTACTGCTTTCCCTTCATCGATGTACTTAGTCACATCCTCAAAAAATTCAATCAGGCTCGTAAGGCAGGACCTGCCCTTAACAAAGCCATGTTGACAATTCCTAATCATATCATACCTCTCCAAATGTTCATAAATCCTGCCCCTCAGGATCTTCTCCATCAGCTTACCAACCACTAAGATTCACTGGTCTATAATTTCCTGGGCTATCTCTACTCCTCTTCTTGAATAAGGGAACAACATCCACAACCCTCCAATCTTCCGGAACCTCTCCCGTCTCCACGGACGACACAAAGATCATTGTCAGAGTCTCCGCAATCTCCTCCCTCGCCTCCCACAGCAACCTGGGGTACATCTCATCCGGTCCTGGCGACTTATCTAACTTGATGCTTTCTAAAGGTTTCAGCACTACCTCTTTTCTAATATCTACATGCTCAAGCTTTTCAGGCCACTGCAAGTCCCCACTACAATCCCCCAGATCTTTTACCATGGTGAATACTGATGTAAAGTATTCATTAAGTACCTCCACTATTTCTTCCAGATCCATACACACTTTCCCACTGCTACACTTGCTAGGCCCTATCCTTTTGCATTTCATCCTCTTACTTTTCACATACTTGTAGAACACCTTGCGGTTTTCCTTAATCCTGCCCGCCAAGGCCTTCTCATGTCCCCTTCTGGCTCTCGTAAGCTCTTTCTTAAGTTCCTTCCTTTTAGCCTTGTACTCCTCCAGATCTCTAACATTACCTAGCTCTCTGTACCTTTTTTATGCTTTTCTTTTCCTTTGACTAGATTTATTATAGCCTTCATACACCACGGTTCCCATATCCTGTCATGACTCCCCTGTCTCATCGGAACATGTCTATGCAGAGCTCCACACAAATATCCCCTGAATATTTGCCACAAATCTTCGGTACTTTTCCCAGAGAACATCTGTTCCCAATTTAGTCTTCCAACTTCCTGCCTGAGATCCTCATAATTCCCTTTATTCCAAGTAAACACCTTTCTAGCCTGTCTGTTCCTATCCCTCTCCCTCTCCAGTGCTAATGTAAAGGAGATAGAATTATGATCACTATCACCAAAATGTTCACCCACTGAGAGATCTGACATCTGTCCAGGTTCATTACCCAATATCAAATCAAGCACAGCCTCTCCTCTTGTAGGTCTATCTACATACTGTGTCAAGAACCCTTCCTGAACACCTAACAAACTCCACCCCATCTAAACCCCTCACTGTCTGGAGATGCCAATCGATGTTTGGGAAATTAAAATCCCCCATCACAACAACTCTGTTATTCTCACACCTTTCTAGGATCTGCTTCCCTTTCTACTCCTCAATAACCCTGTCACTATTGGGCGGCCTTTAAAAAACACCCAGCACCATTATTGACCCCTTCCTGTTCCTAAACTCCACCCACAGAGACTCCGTAGACAATCCCTCCACGATGTCCACCTTTTCCACAGCTGTGACACTGTCTCTGATCAACAGTGCCACTCCCCCACCTCTCTTGCCTCCCCCCCTGTCTTTTCCGAAACATCTATAACCCAGCACTTGAATCAACCATTCCAGCCCCGGAGCCATCCAAGTCTCTGTAATGGCCACCACATCATAGCTCCAAGTATCGATCCAAGCTCTAAGCTCATCCGCCTTGTTCACAACACTCCTTGCGTTAAAATAGACACATCTCAAGCCTGTCTGAACACGTCCCTTCTCTATCACCTGCCTATGGTACTTACTCCTAGCCTCCTCTATTTGAGAGCCAAACACCTCTTTCCCTGTCTCTCCAATACAGATCCCACCCCCCAACAATTCTAGTTTAAACTCTCCACAGTAGCCTTAGTAAACCTCCTTGTCAGTATGTTGGCCTCCCTGGGATTCAAGTGCAACCCGTCCTCTTTGAACAGGTCATACCTGCCCCAAAAGAGGCCCCAATGATCCAGAAAACTGAATCCCTGTTCCTTACTCCAATCCCTCAACCACGCATTTAACCTCCTCCTCATTCTGTTCCTATACTCAAGCAGTAATCCGGAAATTACTACCTTTGAGGTCCTGTTTCTCAACTTCCTTCCTAATTCTCTATAGTCTCTTTTCAGGACCTCATTCCCTTCCCTACCTATGTCATTGGTACCAATATGTACCACGACCTCTGGCTGTTCTCCCTCCCCCTTCAGGATACCTTGGACGCGATCAGAAACATGCTGGACCCTGGAACCTGGGAAGCAAACTACCTTCTGAGTTTCTTTCCTGCATCCACAGAATCGCTTGTCTGCCCACCTAACTATAGAGTCCCCTATCACTACTGCCCTCCTCTCTCCTTCCCTACCCATCTGAGCCATTGGGCTGGACTCTGTGCCAGAGACATTGCCACTGTTGCTTCCCCCAGGTAGGCAGTCTCCCCCAACAGTACTCAAGCAGGAGTACTTATTGTCAAGGGGTACAGCCACAGGGGTACTCTCTAGTACCTGACTCTTCCCCTTCCCCTTTCCCATCCCCCTCCTGACTGTGACCCAACTGCCTGATTCCGATGTTCCCGGCGTAACCACCTGCCTATAACTCCTCTCTATCACCTCCTCACTCTCCCTGACTAGACGAAGGTCATCGAGCTGCATCTCCAGTTCCCTAACACGGTCCCTCAGGAGCTGCAGCTCGACACATCTGGTGCAGATGTAGCCCTCCCGGAGGAGGGAGACTCCGGGAACTCCCACATCTGACACTGAGTACAGGAAACCGCACTCATACTCTTTCCTTAACTCAAGTCACCTACCTTTCCTCGCCCCTTTACACCTAAGCCCCTTGAAGCAAAGCCCAGGACACTCTGCTCCCTCTCACTCCGCTGCCCGCTCCGACACGGCCCCAGCTGGATATGGCGGTTGGCTTTTTAAACTGCCCGCGCCGCGCCTGCGCAGTCCAGCCCCCACCCTACCACTTAAAACTTTTACAACCCTTATAAAAGTGCCTTATAAAAACACTAACCCTAATAAATTACAACCCTATTAAAAACTGAGCCTTATACTTAAAACTCTAATAAAAAGATAAAGAAAAACTTATCTGCTCTGAAGTTCTCCGAAGCGAAGCCCACGAAGCCTCCGAAGTTTTTTTCTTTTCTCTGTCCCCACTTTTTAAGCTGCCCGCGCCGCGCCTGCACAGTCCAGCCCCCACCCTACCACTTAAAACTTTTACACCCTGAAATTAAGATTTACTTCCCCAACTGAATTTGTATGCACCCACTATATTAAAAGCTTTCAGGATGCCTGAATATTCTTAATTTACTTTAAATAAATATTCTGAAATCCATTCAACTAATGTTACCAGGCTTCATAATTCATGTGTACAGTTTCTGACTCTTCTTTACAGGCAATCCTGCGAGACCAAGGGTAACTTCCTTCCATACTAGTTCTGTGGATTCTGTGGCCAACTGAAACCCATGTACTCTGTCATCCTCTGGAGAGGACATTGATGTTAGTTTGCTTATCTTACTGGAGGATTTTGTGAGGACAGCTGATGGTACCTCTCCACTGCTTTGAGGTGCCTGCTTTAGGTTGTTCATGTCTCAGAAGCATTGAGACCAGAAATCAATGCTGCCCTGTAAACCATAAGCCTTGTGCCAGATTATTCACACACTTTTTTCATCAGATGGTCAAAGGCCAGTGCACTATGGCTGCATTATTCACCACAAACTAAATTCTTTGTGTTACTTGAACAGCATGTCACAGACGTGTGACCTCTGCCAACAAGAAGGACGAGGGCTTCAGATGCATGTAAAAATCACAAACTGTAGGTTCCCTTCCCAGTTGCACACTATCCTGGCTTGGAAATATATTGCCCATCCTTTGCAGTCACTAGGTGTAAATCCTGGAATTCCTTCCTCCCAAATGAATAAATATTAATGTTTACATTTCTGTAATCGCATCTGTTTCACCATAACACGAACATGTGATGAGTAGTCACTACGTCTTCCTTATGGTTTTCTTTTGCACCAAACATCATTCAAATATATTATATGATTTTAAATACCTTTGGTAAAAATGCTACAACATTTTTCTTAAGCTCAAGAGTGCTAGAAGCTTCTTGCACCTGACATTACTGTATTTTGATTTCAGATTAACTATTGAAACATTGAAAAATTGTAAAAAATTAGAATGGAGATGCCGTTATTAATATAAATGTAGCACAGAATGTCAGAGTACATTCTGTTACTGGATCGAGAAATGCAATCATTGGTTCAAACTCTTTTAAACCAATCACATCCTAGAACCAGTGCCAATCACAGTTCAGATGTATTCAATCAGATTTCAGAAACATGTCAACAGGAACCAATCAGATCCCAAAGTGGTCACCACTGATTAGCAATTGGAGTTCATCAATCAAAGCCTGGTTTTTAGGAATTGCTGTGTCTGTACTGCACAGCTCTAGAACTGTTTATATCTCTGTCTTCTTATTTACTGCCCTCTCTTTACACCTCTTCAAGTCAGATCACCTGCATTTCATAAACTTTCACCACCCTTGCAACTTCCGTCATCAAAGATCCCCACCATCTGGTCCATGCCATCTTCTCAAAGCACTTTTTGGTTCCAGTAGATTTCACTGAAGTCAATTTCAAAATTTGTCATGATGGGATTTGAATTCATGACTACTGGTCTGTTGATCTAATACCAGAACCACTAGACTAGCACAGCTGCAGGGATCAGTGCTGGACCCACAGGTTGTTTTTCATACACATTTACGATTTTGAATGAGAATGTAGGTGACATGATTAGCAAGATTGTGGATGACACCAAAACTGGGAGAATAGTGGACAGTGAAGAAGGTTGTCTAATGATGTAACAGGATCGAGATCAACTGCAAAAGTGGGCAAAGGAATGGCAGATGGAATTTAACTCAGACAAGTGTGAAGTGATACATTTTGGGAAACTAAACCAGGGCAGAACTTACACAGTAAATTACAGGGCCATGGGGAGTGATGTAGGACAGAGACGAAGGGGTAATGTACATAGTTTCCTGAAACTGGCGACACAGTTAGACAGGGTGGCGAAGAAGGTGCATGGTACAATTTTCTTCATCAGTCAGGGCACTGAGTGTAAGAGTTGGGATGTCATGTTACATCTGTTCCAAGATGTTGATGAGACCAGACTTGGAGTTCTGTGTGCAGTTCTGTTCACCATGCTATAGAAAGAATGTGATTAAGCTAGAAAGGGTGCAGAAAACATTCACAAGGATGTTGCTGGGACTGGAGGGCTTGAGTTATAAGGAGACACTGGATAAGTTGGGGCTGTTTTTCCTGGAGCAAACGAGGCTAAGGGGTGACTTTATAGAGGTTTATAAAAATGTGAAGGGAACAGATTGGGTAGATAGTTGCAGTCTCTTTCCAAGGGTAGGGGATACTAAAACTAGAGGGTGTATAGTAGGTGTAAGGTGAGATGGGAAAGATTTAAGGGGTGGTGGGTATATAGAATGAGCTGCCACAGGTACTGGGAGAGGAACGTAGAATTACAATGTTTAATAGATATTTGGACAGGTATATGGATTGGGAAAGTTTAGAGGAATATGGGCCAAATGGGACTAGCTCAGGTAGGCACCTTGGTCAGCATGGATGAGTTGTGTCATTGAGCCTGTTTGTGTGTTGTTATAACTATGTAATCTTAAGCTTAAGAAAGAGAAGGAAGGCAGAAGAAAGCAAGCGAAAGTGAGCAGCAAGGATGAGAGATGATCTGCAGGACTGAAATTGTGAAAGAATGTGAGATTAAGACAGGAATTATGAAAGTATACAGAAATATATTAAAGAAAGTAAGTGATAAGGTGGGAAAAATGTGAGAAGGTTTGACGAAAAGAAAAAATTTAGAAATCAAAAAAAAAGATTCTGAGGTTATTGGGAAGAAATAGAGATAAGAACAGAAACTACATCATGAAATGATAAAAGCATTTTTAACCATTTATGATGTGAGTATGTGGATTTGCTTAGATTCAAAATGTATTATTTCATGTCACTTCCACTGAATGAATGTGCAAGTAGCACAGCAGATGGCACTATCATGCTATGCGTGCCCAAGGTCGTCTCAATTCTACAACATTCAGTAGAGCGATTAATTTGTCAGGTAACAATTACAAAAGTGAACCAAGTGTTTATCAATACCGTGTCAACCACAAAAAATGAATATAATGTTCTACTGGGAAGGAAGGAAAATGAATGTCATACTCAGACAATGGCTAGGTTTATTATCTGTGTGGCTAATTTTCTAAAATATTCAACAATTTGTTATGGATTTGTCATTCATTTTCCCCTTCAAAATTATTGTCACTCACATTTTGTAAAAGCCAACGCTAGGTAGCCAAAGCATTTTAATGCAATTTTATTGAATTTGATTAATAATTAATATTTTGAGTAGCATAGGTGAATAAAGTAACATGCATCCGTTTGTTCTTCTGAAACCACCACCCCTGGTATGTTCAGGCTATGTTTAATTACAGAAATATAATAATCCAATTTTTGCCGGTATCAGAAACCAATAATGGGTTTATTTTGCAATGTGCCCAGATGAGATGCTGTTCCTGCAGCTTGCATTGGCCTCGCTGTGACAGTACAGGAGGCCACAGATTGATAGGTTGGAGTGGGAGTGGAATAGAGAATTAAAGTGGCTAATGTCGTATAGTCTAAAAGAAACAAAATAGAAAAAGGCCAACAGACAAAAATGGCCAGTTCTCAATCAAAAATATGTTTTGTATAGTCAGCCTATACAACATTACACAGTCTATACAATATCAGCAACACATTACACAAAGAAGCTTAATTTATCTTAACTGTCTCATCATTTCACCCTATCACAGAAATTCCCTTTGTCCCATCCGTCACCCTCCCACTTTCTCTGCTACCTAGACTAACTTGTTTCTCTCTGTCTCAGTTCTGATGAAGGTTCTGGATTTGAAACATTACTTCTTTCCACAGATGCTTTCTGATCTGCTGAGCTTTTCTGGCATTTTCTCTTTTTATTTCAGATTTCCAGCATCAGTAGTTGTTCCAAACTGATCACTTCAACCAACACACCCATGGAAACCAAGAGAGGAAATCCATCAGTCCTGATGCAGGGTCTCGAGCCAAAACCTCGACAATTCCTTTCCCCCCAACAGATGCTGCTCGATAGGCTGAGTTCCTCGAGCAGATTGTTTGTTGCTCCAGATTCCAGCATCTGCAGTCTCTTGTGTCTCCAAGATGGCAAATTTGATGGCTGATTTCACAGCTTCTTCCACAACACATGCATCCTTAATCAAAGGAAGATTGCTGCAGTCTTCATGGCTTCAGACATTATTGTACAAAGGGGCTACAAAAGCATCAACAGATCTGTAGTGTTGTTGAGTGCCACCAGGTGAGTGTCAGCAACCATGTGGAACAGGAATTTGCTATTCACTTGCAGGACAATGGGCTTCTTGTTCCTACCCCTGCCACTCAGCCTGTGTCCTTAGGCAGAGTTAGGAACAGGCAGTATAGGTGCAACTGGGACCCAGACAGTGCTGACAGAGATTGATGGCCAGAGCTGCTGATGATCAAACTGCTGCTTCCTCCATTGAAAGCCTGCAACCCTCCACCAGTCTACACCACATGAGCAGTAGAAAGAGGGCAACTTACCCACATCCAATCAAGGTCAATTTGTTGAAGCAGCATCTGTATCTTGTGCAGAAATGAAAAATGCTGCAGCAATTAGGGATAGCACAATCTTACACTACTAAGATCCCAAATAGGCCTAACTCTTTCCTCATTATATGGTTGCTCTTTACGTAGTTCTAAGACATCTTTGAAATTTAGTAGCAGATCTGGACAACAATAGGGAGCAAGAGATTGGTGAGTGGGTTTAAAGAGAGAGAGTTCAAATGAGCAGAGTAGATCTGGGTGGGGATATAAAACAGAGGCAGCAGATCTATGCAGCAACAGAAAGGAGCTCAAGCTCTGACATCAGGGTTCAAAAATGATGCTAGATGAAAGCACATAGTTGATTGTGTGCAGCTGGTGAGTAATTCCTGCTTGCTAATTTCTGCTTTATAAGCTGTAAACTCTGGTTAGACCACCCTTAGAGTACTGTGTCCAGGACTGGTCGCCTCATTATAGGAAGGATGTGGAGGTGTTGGAAAAGGTGCAGAGGAGATTTACCAGGATGCTGCCTGGGTTAGAGAGTATGGATTATGAGGAGAGACTAAAGGAGCTAGGGATTTACTCATTGGAGAGAAGGAGGATGAGAGGAGACACGATAGAGGTAGACAAAATATTAAGAGGAATAGATAGAGTGGACAGCCAGCGCCTCTTTCCCAGGGCACCAATGCTCAATACAAGAGGGCATGGTTTTAAAGTAATTGGGGGGAAGTTCAAGGGGGACGTCAGAGGGAGGTTTTTCACCCAGAGAGTGGTTGGTGCATGCAATGCACTGCCTGGGGTGGTGGTGGAGGCTGATACGTTGGTCAAGTTCAAGAGATTGTTAGATAAGCATATGGAGGAATTTAAGATAGAGGGATATGTGGGAGGAAGGGGTTAGATAGTCTTAGGTGAGGTTTGAAGGTCAGCACAACATGGTGGGCCGAAGGGCCTTATTGTGCTGTATTGTTCTATGGTTCTATGGTTTAAAGGTAAGGAATGGCAGGGGAACTTGGTCAAGTGAAATGTGCATCCTGTGCCTTGGTGGAGGTCCTGGACATTCTCAGAACCTAGTTAACCATGTGTACAGCATGTATCTCCAGCTACAACAGCATGAACCCAGAGCTGGAGTGATGACTGGAGTCACTGTGGCATATCCACAAAAGCATGTTTAGAGAGGTTTTCACACCAAAGCTTAAGTGTATGCAGGCAGTGAGAGAATGGAGACCACCAAAAACGGCGAGGAGGAGCAGGCAGATAGTGCAGGAGTTCCCTGAGTCCATCTCACCCACAAATAAATACTCACACAGCATTCACAACAAGATAGATGAACTAATGCACATATAGAAGTTAATGGGTATACTCTAATTGTTGTTAATGAAATGTGGCTGCATGATGACCAAACTGGGAGCAGGATTGGAAATGGTTTATTATTGTCACATGTACTGAGATACAGTGAAAAACTTTTGTTTGCTTGCCATCCAGACAGATCATTCCATACTTAAGTACATTGAGGTAGTAAAAAGGAAATCAGAATGCAAAATATAGTGTTACAGTTACAGAGAAAGTGCAGTGCAGGTAGACGAATTAAGTGCAAGGGCCATGACAAGACAGATTGAAAGTTCAAGAGTTCATCTTTAGCGTATAAGAGATCCATTCAAGAGTCTGATAACAGTGGGGTAGAAGCCTGGTGCTACGTGCTCTCAAGCTTTTGCATTCTGCCCAATGGGAGGGAGAGAGAAGAGAGAATGGCTGGAGTGGGAAGTGCGCTTGATTATATTGGCTGCTTTCCAGAGGCAGCGGAAAGTGTCGACTGATTCAATGGAAGGAAGGCTGGTTTGTGTTCAAGAGTCTGATAACAGTGGGATAGAAGATGCCCTTGAGCATGCTGGTACGTGCTCTCACGCTTTTGTACCTTCTGTCTGATGGAAGGGGGAGAAGAAAGAATGAGTGGGGTGGAAGGGGTCCTTAATTATGGATAACTCTCTGCAATTTCTTGTAGTGTTGGGCAAAGCAGTTGCCATACAAAGCTGTGATGCATCCGGATCGAATACTTTCTATAGTGCATCTGTAAAAATTGGTGAGAGTCATCCAGAACATGCCAAATTTCCTTAGCCTTCTAAGGAGGTACAGGAGTTGGTGTGCTTTCCTAGCCGTAGCATCCATGTGGCTGGACCAGGACAAAGTGTTGGTGATACACCTAGGAACTTGAAGCGATCAACTTTCTGCACCTCAGCACGATTGGTAGAGTTAGAAGTGTGTACCCTGCCCCACTTCCTGAAGTCAATGACCAACTCCTTTGTTTTGCTCTCACTGAGGAAAAGGTTGTTGTCTTGATACGATTCCACCATGCACATCAGCACCTCTTCCAAGGCAAGAATGAATAGCATAAATAACAATGATATATTACTTCCTGACGAGCTTAATGCCTTTTATGCACGCTTTGTGAGGGACGACCAACCTGTGGGAATCCCCACAGCACCCGACGACCCTGTGATTTCAATCTTGGAGGCCGACCTTTTAACCTACTCTAAGACCAATCTAACCATTCCCTCCCACATATCCCTCCATTTTCTATCATCCATGTGCCTATCTAAGAGTTTCTTAAATGTCCCTAATATACCTGCCTCTACCAGCATCCCTGGCAGCGCATTCCACTCACCCACCACTCTCTGTGTAAAAAACACACCTCTGATATCCCCCCTGTACTTTCCTCCAATCACCTTAAAATTAAAATTTTAAAACCCCCACCCTCCAGTTTAGCCATTTCTGCCCTGGGAAAAAGTCTCTGACTGTTCACTCGATCTATGCCTCTTATTATCTTGTACACCCCTATCAGGTCACCCCTTATCCTCCTTCGTTCCAAAGAGAAAAGCCCTAGCTCACTCAACCTATCTTTATAGGACATGCTCTCCAATCCAGGCAGCATCCTAGTAAATCTCCTCTGCACCCTTTCTAAAGCTTCCACATCCTTTCTACAGTGAGGCAACCAGAACTGAACACAATATTCTAAGTGTGGTCTAACCAGGGTTTTATAGAGCTGCAACATTGCCTCGCTGCTCTTGAACTCAATCCTCTGACTAATGAAGGCCGACACACAATACACCTTCTTAACAACCCAATCAACTTGCGCGGCTACTTTAAGGGATCTATGGACATGGACCCCAAGATCCCTCTGTTCCTCCACACAGCTAACAATCCTGCCATCAACCCTGTATTCTGCCTTTAAATTCAACCATCCAAAGTGAATCACATCACACTTTTCTTTGACTACAGCTTGGCATTTAACACCATCATCCCCTCAAAACTCATCGTCAAGCTCCAAGACCAGGGCCTCTGTACCTCCCTCTGCAATGGGATCCTTGATTTCCTCACTGGGAGACCACAATCAGTGGGGATCGGAAACCTTATCTCCTCCTTACTGACTATTAACATAGGTGCATCTCAGGGTTGTATGCTTAGTCCCCTGCTTTACTCTCTCTATGTTGCTTTACAACTATGTGGCTGAGCATAGCTCCAACGCCATCAACAAATTCGCTGATGACACCACTGTTGTTGGTAGAATCACGGATGGTGATGAGGAGGCATACAGGAGTGAGATAGGTCAGCTGGATGAGTAGTGTCATAGCAAGAACCCTGCACTCAATGTCAGCAAAACCAAGGAAATGATTGTGGAATTTAGAAAGGGGAAGTCAGGCAAACATGCACCAGTCCTCATTGAAGAGTCTGCAGTGGAAAGGATGAGCACCTTCAAGTTCCTAGGTGTCAACATTTCGGAGGATCCTGAGCCCAGGACACAGATGCAACCATGAAGGTGGTGTGCCAGCATCTTTATTTTCATATAGGATTAAGGAAATTTGGCATGTCATTCGAAGACACGGACAAACTTCTACAGATGTATAGTGGAAAGCATTCTGACTGCCTGTATCAAGAGCTGGTATGGAAACTCCATTGCACAGAAGTAAAAGAGGCTACAGAGAGTGATTGGTTCAGCCAGTTTCATCAAGGTTACAGCTCTTCCCACCATCAAGGACATCTACAAGAGGCGAAGTCTCAGGAAGGCGACATCCATCATCACTGACTCCCACTACCCGTGCCATGCCCTCTTCTCGAAGCTGCTATCTGGCAGGAGGTACATACCTCAGGGTTCAAACAACAGCTTCTTCCCCACTGCTATCATGTTCTTGAACTGACCTGAAAAACCCGAATTCTACCTTGTACTATAATTCTCTCAACTTGTACTAATGTCGTAAAGTTTATTTTTGTTTACTTTGTTGTTTAAGTTATGTATAATTTATATTAATATATTATTTAATATATTATATTATATTATAACTAATATAATATATTAGTTTATATAATTTATCTTTGTCATGTTTGTAATGTACTGTGCTCCTGCTGCAAAGAGCTATTTTTCATGGCATTTCTACCCTGGCAATAAACTTCAACTTGAACTGGGTTCTCTATCTACTTCCTGTACTCCATCTTGTCATTGTTTGAGATCTGGCCCCCGATGGTGGTGTCATCTGCAAACTTGTGAATGGAGTTAGAGCAGAATTTAGCCACACAGTATAATCAAGGATAGTCAACATTTAGGAAGGACAAGTAAAAGTAAAAGGGATGAGATCATTAAAGTGGTGAGATTTGATCTTGGTTCAGTGGATCATGATGTCGAATTAGAATCAGTTTGGATTCGGCTAAGAAACCCCATGCAAGAGAGAAGTTATTTATATGTCACCAATCAGTAGTTTTACTTTAGGCGCTGCAAAAATCAGGATATTAGAGGTGAATACAACATGGGTAATAGAATTATCTACATATCAGCTGCTCGAGTAGAAATAGCAGTCATCATATGGAGGATGAATTCATGGAACGGAAATGAGATGTTTTTGTCAATCAATATATTGAGCAACTTGGAGAAGAGTTACATCAGATCTTGTATTGTGTAATGAGAAAGATTTAATTAATAATTTATTTCTAAAAAGGCCTTTAGGGTTGAGTGACCTTAATATCACAGAATTTTATAACAAATTTTAAAGTAATGTATTTCAATCCAGAACTAGAATCTTAAATCCAAGCAAAGGAAACCACGAAGGTATGATGAGCGAGTTGGCAATGGTTGATTGGAAAACTGCATTAGAAGGTAAGACAATAAAACCAAAGACGGCTGGAAGATCTCAGCAGGTCAGGTGACATCTGTGGAATGAGAAACAGTTACGTTTTAGGGCAAAGATCCTTCATCAGAACTGAGAAAGAAAAAAAAGTTTTTTCTTGAGCTTTTCCAACGTTTTCTGTTTTTATTTCAGGTTTCCAGCATCTGCAGGTTTTTAAAAAAAATTTTCAGTTAAAAGATGATAAACAGTGAAGAAATAATACATGATTGGTGAAACAGCATATCTCTTCAAGGTGCAGAAACACAGCAGGAAAACTGATGCAGAGAAAGCATGGGCCTGAGGACTGAGAGCATTCCCAAAGGACATGGTTAGGAAATCAATTTCAAAGGAAATAAAGGAAATAGTTTACTTAGGAATTAAAAGAAATAGTTTTCCTTTATAACAAAGGAAATAGTTTGTTGACCTTTATTACAGAAGATTTAAGTATAGGAATAAAGATGTCCTTCTGCACTATATAGGGCTTGGTTATCTCATCGAAACCCACAAAAGTCTTACAACCTTGACAGGGTGATGCAGGAAGGATCTTTCCCCTGGCTGAGAAGTTGAAAACAAGTGGCACATTTTGAGAAGGACTATAGAACCATAGAACAATACAGCACAATACAGGCTCTTCGGCCCACCATGTTGTGCCGAACTTCAAACCACGCCTAAGACTATCTAACCCCTTCCTCCCTCATATCCCTCTATCTTAAATTCCTCCATATGCTTATCTAACAATCTCTTGAACTTAACCAACGTATCAGCCTCCACCACCTCCTCAGGCAGCGCATTCTATGCACCAACCACTCTCCGGGTGAAAAACCTCCCTCTGACATCTCCCTTGAACTTCCCACCCATTACCTAAAAGCTATGGCCTCTTGAACTGAGCATTGGTGCCCTGGGAAAGAGGCGCTGGCTGTCCACTCTATTTATTCCTCTTAATGTTTTGTATAACTCTATCGTGTCTCCTCTCATCCTCCATCTCTCCAATGAGTAAGCCCTAGCTCCTTTAGTCTCTCCTCATAATCCATACTCTCTAATCCAGGCAACATCCTGGTAAATCTCCTCTGCACCCTCTCCAATGCCTCCACATCCTTCCTATAATGAGGCGACCAGAATTGGACACAGTACTTTAAGTGTGGTCTAACCAGAGTTTTGTAAAGCTGCATCATTACTTCGCGGCTCTTAAATTCGATCCCACGATTTATGAAAGCTAACATCCGATAAGTTTTCTTAACTACCCTATCCACCTGTGAGGCAACTTTCAGTGATCTATCGATATGAACCCCCAGATCCCTCTGCTCTTCCACACTACCCAGAATCCTACCATTAACCTTGTACTCCGCCTTGGAGTTTGTCCTTCCAAAGTGTATCACTTCACACTTCTCCAGATTGAACTCCATCTGCCACTTTTCAGCCCAGCTCTGCATCCTATCAATATCCATAGAAGCATAGAACCATATATCTAAGTGTGGTCTAACCAGAATCTTATAGAGCTGCATCATTACTTCACGGCTCTTAAACTCGATCCCACAACTTATGAAAGCTAACATCCCATAAGCTTTCTTAACTACCCTATCCACCTTTGTGGCAACTTTCAGTGAACTGTGGATATGAACCCCAAATCCCTCTGCTCCTCTACACTGCCCAGAATCCTGCCATTTACCTTGTATTCCGCCTTGGAGTTTGTCCTTCCAAAGTGTACCACCTCACACTTCTCCGGATTGAACTCCATCTGCCACTTCTCAGCCCAGCTCTGCATCCTATCAATATCCTTCTGTAAGCTTCGACAGCCCTCCACACTATCCACAACACCACTGATCTTTGTGCCATCTGCAAACTTGCTAACCCAACCTTCCATCCCCTCATCTAAGTCATTAATAAATATCACAAAAAGTAGAGGACCCAGAACCGATCCCTGTGGGACACCACTAGACACAGCCCTCCAAACTGAATGCACTCACTCCACCACAACCCTCTGCTTTCTCCAGGTAAGCCAATTCTGAATCCACATGGCCAAGCCTCCCTGGATCCCTTGCCCTCTGACCTTCTGAAGAAGCCTACCATGTGGAACCTTATCAAACGCCTTACTAAAATCCATGTAGACCACATCTACTACACTACCCTCATCAATCTTCCTGGTCACCTCCTCAAAGAACCCTATCAGGCTTGTGAGGCAACATCTTCCCTTCACAAAGCCATGCTAGCTGTCCCTAATTAGGACATGATTCTCCAAATACTCATAGATCCTATCTCTTAGAATCCTTTCTAACAGTTTGCCCACCACAGACATAAGACTCACTGGTCTGTAATTCCCTGGACTATCCCTACTACCTTTTTTGAATAAGGGGACAACATTTGCCACCCTCCAATCCTCCGGTACCATTCCCGTGGACAACGAGGACTCAAATATCCTAGCCAACAGTTCAGCAACCTCCTCCCTAGCCTCATGAAGCAGCCTGGGGAATATTCCTTCAGGACCTGGGGTCTTATCTGTCCTAATATTTTCTAACAGCTCTAACACATCCTCTCTCTTGATATCTACATGCTCTAGAACATTAACCTTACCAACACTGTCCTCAGTGTCATCAAGACCCCTCTCCTTGGTGAATACTGAAGAGAAGTATTCATTGAGAACCTCACCCACTTCCACAGCTTCCAGGCACATCTTCCCACCTTTGTTTCTAATCGGACCTACCTTTACTCTTAGGATTCTCCTTAACCCTACTCGCCAAAGACTTTTCATGTCCCCTTCTTGCTCTCCTCAGCCCTTTCTTAAGTTCCTTCCTTACTACTCTGTATTCCTCACGAGCCCTATATGATCCTTGCTGCTTACACCTTACGTATGCTGCCTTCTTCTTCATAACCAGTTGTTCCACCTCTCTTGTCACCCATGGTTCCTTCACCCTGCCATTCTTTCTCTGCCTCACCGGGGAAAATTTATCCTGCAAGAGATCCCTGAACATTGACCACATCTCCATAGTACATTTCCCTTCAAAAATGTCTTCCCAATTTACACTCTCAAGTTCTCGCCTCATAGCCTCATAATTCGCCTTTCCCCAATTAAATATCTTTCCATCCTCTTTGCTCCTATCCTTGTCCATGACACTGCTAAAGATTAGGGAGCAGTGGTCGCTGTTGCCCAAATGCTCACCCACCGAGAGATCTGTCACCTGACCCAGTTCATTACCTAATACTAGATCTAATCTGGCATTCCCTCTAGTAGGCCTGTCAACATACTGTGACAGAAATCCGTCCTTGACACACTTAACAAACTCTGCCCTGTCTAAACCTTGGGCACTATGCAAGTGCCAATCAATATCTGGGAAGTTGAAGTCTCCTATGATGACAACCCTGTTATTTTTGCATCTTTCCAAAATCTGCTTCCCAATCTGCTCCTCAGTATCCCTGCTGCCACCGGGGGGCCTATAGAATACTCCCAGTAGAGTAACTGCTCCTTTCTTGTTCCTAACTTCCACCCATATTGACTTTAGAGAGGATCCTTCCACATTATCCACTCTTTCTGCAGCTGTAATAGTATCCCTGACCAGTACTGCCACCTCTCCTCCTCTTCTCCCCCCCTCCCTATCACTTTTAAAACACTGAAATCCAGGAATATTCAATATCCATTTCTGACCTGGTGACAGCTAAGTCTCTGTAAGAGCCACAATATTGTAGTCCCATGTACTTATCCAAGCTCTCAGTTCATCACCCTTATTCCTGATACTTCTTGCATTTAAGTAAATGCACTTTAGCCCATCCACCTTTCTACTTTTATACCCTATATTCTGCTTCTCCTTCCTTAAAGCCTCTCTGCCTGTTAGATCTGACTTTTCCCCATCCCTTTCCTCCTCTGACCTACTCCTCTGGTTCCCATCCCCCTCGCAAACTAGTTTAAACCTTCCCGAACCACACTAGCAAACTTGCCTGCAAGGATATTTGTCCCCCTTGGGTTCAGGTGTAACCTGTCCTCTCTCTACAGGTCCCACCTTCCCCAGAAGAGATCCCAATGATGCCATTTCGGATTGAGGCAAGGGGAAATTTCTTCACAAAAAAATGAGCTGCCAGAGCAGTTCAGCAGGTCAGGCAGCATTTGAGGAGATAAATGGACACTTGGCATTTCAGGATTCTGTAGATGCTGGAATCTGGTGCAAAAATCGAGCTGCTTGAGGATTCCTTTCCTGCCCCTCCACTTCCTGTTGCACATACTCCTTCAGTTCCTCAGTCTCCTAGTCCTCCTCCTCACCCTGTTTCTCAACTTCTCTCCTGAAAGATATGGCAAAAGATATCCCTCATAATGACCATGCTGAGAGGTGTGCTAGGCTCCTCCACAGTGGTTTAGACAGCCAAATTGTGGATTCTAATGGTTAAGGTAATGACATTTCATGAGGCAGTGTGGACCTGCTACAGACATCTGGATTTGGTTCTGGACCAGAGTCATGAGCTATGCTACAAGTTATGACACTTGTTATAACTAGTAGCCAGCCTTTAGCTTGTCAATGTGAATGAAAAACAGGTGGCAAAGAGGACAGCTGCAGAATAAAGGAAACCAAACATTTACCTGATGATGTGAACCCAATGGTCACATGTGAGCTACAATGAGAGTATTTTTGAGAGAGATTCATGAAAATGACTGATTTGTCATCAAGTGCAGGGAAGACAATGTGCATGCAGTCAATGTTATACTGAACCACAGGGAAGCCTATAAACCTCCTGTTCCCTGTGCATGGTTATGCTGGAAAGGATGAATCAGATGAAGTTATGCCTCTTTGCACAGATGATCTCTGTGACATTATTTTGCATATTACTGCAAACTGCGTGATGCAACTCCTGCAGCCTTGAAGGTTTGACAGATTGCCTTACCAGTTATGGCAATGCAGTTTTCTGAATTGGTGGTTAGAAATGTAACAGGCTTTTTGAAGACTCCTTTTTGGAGCAAAAATGTCCTCAACATTGGTCTTCATTGAATTAAGACAATTACTCTCCAAAGACCTGACTGCTCTTACCCCTTCTCCCTTTCCTCCAACCTCCTGCTTTTCTAGCTGCTTGTCATGCTCTGCTTGGCATTTCTATATTCTCCCTATCATGCTCAATTCTAAAAGAAAACCCCAGCAAGTGCTCCATGTGTCTGAAAACAATCAGTTTCATGTTTTTAATTCAACCTGGAGTAACGTCAGATGTTTCAGATCAGTTTTCTGATATGAGTTCCTGGTCTTTCATGGATGGTTGACATTGTTTAATTATTACAAGCTGCCCTCAAAGCCAAATGGGCAATGATACCTGTTTATGCCAAGTTCACTCTGTCCAATGGGTGGCACATTTGGTAATACAATGGGTCTAGGCCAGGGGGGGGTTAATATTTCAGCTTAGTGACTCTTCATTGGTTCTGAGGAAAGGTCATTGACCTGAAACATAAAAGCTATTTCTCTCACTAGAGATACTGTTTGATCAACTGAGTATTTCCAGCAATTTCTGCTTCTGCTCAGATTTCCAGCATCACCAGTTCTTTTCTTTCAATTTCTGTAACTGAGATCCCATCTATAAAAGTAGATGTCACGTAGAAGAGTATTAAACTTGATTTTGACGTCCCCATGATCTACTAATTCAAAAAAAGGTCATTTAGGCTAGGGATGCTATGTCATCATGCTTTACGTAAAAAATGAGTCCACCCACAGAACAGGAAGTTGGGAATGAGAAGAAGGATTACCAAAACCAGGCTTGATTGTTTTTAGTGTTTGGAGTTGGCACGCAATTGATGTTGATCTGGAAACAAAATACAGAGGTGTGTGCAACATGTGCACTTTCCACAAAACTATATTATCTGATGAGGTACAAATGCTAAAGCCTGATTAAGTATTTTTAAATCATTGGTAATATACTTGCAGCAATGTGTTTAAAATTGGGCAAACAGATGTAAGAATAAGTAGAGGGATTGTACAATAATATCAATGTATCCTGCTTCAAGTGGTGTGAGAGATTAAAAATTTATTAAAACGGATTAGTAAATCTTATGCAGGATTATTTCTAAAAGACATTAATTATTTAAGATTGGCATCATTGCAACAACAGATCCCTTCCAGTAAAATTGACCACATGTAATGGCTCAGCACTAATGACTTCTGGGTTTATGCTTTGACATGTTTATGGATTGTTCAAATGTTTTCATTAATTATACCAGGTATTTCTGGTTTTCAATATTTTTTCCCCCTCCCCAATTTCAGAGGTTTTATCTGACCGTATTTGAGAATAGTTAATATTCTTCTGGCAAAATTATTTAGGACTTTAAAATAATTTGCTCTTAATATTGATCCATCAATCAATACTAATATCAAGGGCTGCAATTGTGTAGCTAGCTTTATGGTTGGTTTTGCTGAAACTGTTGAAATAATAAAGGATATTGATTCCCACTATCAATTTCCCAAATTTTTATATATATATATATATATATATATATATATATATATATATATATATATATATACACACACACTATGTAACTGATTAATTAACTAAATAAAAATGCTCTGAAAGCAGAAAACTGAAAGCTTCCCATAGAAGCATCAAATTCTGAAAAGGCTGGCAGCATTACAGTTTTCCTTGTTGATTTTTTTTATATAAAGATAGGTTTGAGGTTTTTTTTGCCTGGGTTGTCTATGGTTTAAATTGAATATCAGATTTGCTAATTAAGCCAAAACCTGCAAAAACTGGAAAACACTAGCTGGCACGCAGAATGTCTATGACGTATTATGATTTCATTAATAGGAATATAAATATTAATGTAAACACGAACTCTTCAATTACAAAATATATATAAAGTCTTTATACTGCTTATATATACAGTACACTTTGAAAATCAGGCAATTATATATGGATACCACATGTCCAAAGCAAGTAGTCAACATCAGTCTCAACCACAAATTAATCAGATCCAAACCCATATTAAAAATAAATTTAACCTCCTGTAGTCAGTCCCAAAGGTTGTCACTGTGGACAGATTTCAACCTAATTAGGATTTAACATTATCATTCCTTGTAAAGAGGCAAATGTTCTGACATTCAACTGTCCATCAAACCTCCACATAAATAGCATTCAAACAAATGATGTGGACTCATTTCATTGAGAGTTATAAATAAGATATTCTAAAAGTATCAGGAAATACTGTTCCTTAAAAACCAGATCAACCAGCAACTAATGAGGACCAGACTGGACCTAAATGTTACTTTTGGCTTCATCCTAATCCACTGTGGACTTTTCCATCCTTCATCAAACTAAATTGGACATGCAGCTCTTAGAGATGTGAAAAGTCATCATTAGGGGACTTACCAAAGTAAATCTATGCACAAAATTTAACTCCACCAGAAGTATACTGTCCAAAGGTCTTAAGGTAAGTTTCACATTCTGGGGCATACAGGTTGTGCTGAACAGATGGTTGAATAAAATTTATCTCCCAGCATGTTTTGCAATTTGATATTAAAGTTAAGTGGCTGAGTCTGCTCAGTAAGTGCGGAACTACCTGGGCTCAGTCACTTGTTTGACTTCAGCGGCAGTTTAAGGACGATGAGAATGTACAAGGAATGGTTGGTAATTTTGCAGGTGACACTAAAATAGATGGTGTCATTGACAGGGAAGATAGTTTATCAGGATTTACAGAGGGATCTTGATCAAGTGGGTCGAGGAATGGCAAAATGGAGTTTTAGTCAGATAAGTGTGAGGTGTTGCATTTTGGGAAGACAAATGAGGGTAGGACTTTCATAGTGAATGGTAGGGATCTGGGGAGTGTTGTGGAACAGAGGGATCTAGGAGTACGTGGTTCCCTGAAAGTGATGTTGCAGGTAGACAGGGTGGTGAAGAAGGTTTTTGGCATGCTGGCCTTCATCAGTCAGGGCATTGAGAACAGAAGTTGGGATGTTACGTTACAGTTGTATAAGACATTGGTGAGGTCGCATTTGGAATATTGTGTTCAGTTTTGGTCACCCTGCTATAGGAAAGATGCCATTAAGCTGGAAAGAGTGCAGAGGAGATTTACGAGGATATTGCTGGGACTCAAGGGACTGAGTTATGGAGAGAGGTTGAGCAGGTTGGGACTTTTCTCATTGGAGCATAGGAAACTGAGGTATATAATCTTTGAAAGGTGTATAAAATCATGAGGGGCATAGATGGGGTGAATGCGCACCGTCTTCTTCCTAGAGTTGGGGAATCAAGAACTAGAGTGTATTGGTTTAAGAAGAGAGGGGAGAGTTTAATAAGAACCTGAGGGGCAACATCTTCATCCAGAAAGTGGTGAAACAGAGGCAGTGGTTAAGGGAAGTACATTAACAACATTTAAAAGGTACTTGGACAGGTACATAGATCAGAAAGGTTTAGAGGCATATGGGCCAAATGCTGGCAAATGGGACTAGCTTAGATGGGAATCTTGGTCAGCATGGACCAGTTGGGCTGGAGGGCCTGTTTCTGTGCTGTATGACTCTATGAATCTATGACTTATGAATCACTGAAGGCATATGATTTATTTCAAGATCTGAGGCAAATAATCCAAATTTAACAGCATTTTTATTGAAATACTGATATTTTAAATTTAAAATCACCAGTTCAACGCCTCTCCTAAAATACCAAAGTTACATGATTACACTTACCTATTATTTTATCACTAACACTAATCCCATTTTATTTTCCTCATGTTCACATCAACAACCTCAGATTCTACCATTCACCTACATAGGAAGGCATGCAAACTCCACACAGGCAGCACTGGAGTTCGGTATTGAACCTGGGTCTCTGGTGCTGTGAGGCAATGTCTTTACTACTTGTGCCGCCCTTGATCAACCTCGATTTTTGCTTGAAATCCCTGCATTACAGATATTGGTCTTCAGCTGCTTTAATTCATTCCTCACGATATCGAGCAATGGTTGAAAGATTGACTTCAGCAAGGGCTATGGAACCAGACAACTTCCCAGTTGTACTACTGAAGACTCGTGGTCCAGAACTGGCTGCACCGCCAGCCTTGCTGTTTGAGTACAATTACAACACTGATTTCAAGCCAACAATGTGGAAAATTGCCCAGGTATGTCCTGTTCACAAAAATCCAGCCTGCCAAATTACTGCCCAATCAGTCTACTCTGAATCATCAGCGAACTGTTTGAAGGTATCATCAAAAATGACACATACACTCAATACTTGCTCACCAATTCCAGGTTTGGGTTTTGCCAGGACGCTCAGCTCCACAGTTCATCACAGGCTTTAATCAAAGAATTAAATTTCAAAGGTGAGGTGAGAGTGACTACCCTCAACATCAAAGTCTTTGACAAAATGTGACATCCTGGTAAACTGAAGTATTTAGGCATCAACAGGAAAACACTTCAGTGGTTGAAGGAAGATGGTTGGGGTTACTGGAGGCCGATCATCGCAGCCCCAGGACATTACCGCAGGAGTTCCTCAGGGCAGTGCCCCAGGACCGACCATCTTTGGCTACTTCATTGATAACCTTCTTCCACCACAAGGTCGGAAGTGCAGATGATTGCGCAACATTCAATTGCAATCACAGCTCCTCATTAAATGAAGCTACCTACACCTGTACGCAGCAGGTACTGGACAACATTAAGGCTGATAAGTGCCAAGGAATATTCATACCACAAAAGTGCACAGCAATCACATTGACAAAAGAGTCTAACCACTTACCCTTGAAATTCAATGGCAGCACCATCATTGAGTAGCCCACCATTAACATCCTAGGGCACATCATTGACCAGAAACTTAAATGGCCCAGTCACACAATGTGACTCTGGGAGCAAATCAGGGTATCCTATGGTGAGAGACTTACCTTCTGATACTCCAAAGCCTTTCCATCACCTACAAGGCACATCAAGAGGAATACCCTCCACTTGTCTGGAGGAATGCAGGTCCAGCAACTTTCTAGCAGCATGACTGGCGTCCAATTCACCACCAACAAACATTCATTCCCTCTATTACTCATGCACATTGTTTGCAATATGTACTGTCTGAAAAATGCCCTGCAGTTACTCACCAAGGCTATTCCAACAGCACCTCCCAACTCATGACCTCTACTACCAAGAAGTTGAAGGCTTTGGAAACGTTGAAGTATATTATCAGTCCATCATTGCCTTATCCAAATTCTAAAATCTCCAGTACAAAAACATTGTGGGAGTCCTTTACCATGTGGACTGAAACAGTTCAAGGCAGCATCTTAACAATTAGAAAATGCTGAAGATACAGAGCAGGTCAGACCACATCTGTGGGAAGAGAAATGGAGTCAACATTTTAAGTCAAGGACCCATAGTCAGAACTGAAGTGCCTTTGACCTGAAACATTAACTCTGTTTCTCTTCCCACAGATGAGGTCTGACCTGCTGAGTATTTTCAGCATTCTCTGTTTTAGTTTTAGATTTCCAGCATCTGCATTTTTTTTATTTTTTTTTCAAATTGGCATCCTACAAAGGAAATCAGGAAATACCAATAAGTGTTGGCCCTGCCAGCAATAACCAGTTCTCAATCAATAAACCTTTTGATTGATAGAACAACAAATAAATAAATAAAAGCCCAGTCTCCTCCTTTATCATTAAACAATTGATCTTGAAATTAAACCTTAATATAAAATATTGCCCAGAAAGCTCCTTACAGGAAAGAGAAAAGAACTTTAAAAGCTGCATTAAGTATGAATAATTTCTTTGTGGGTAAACTGACATATAACAGTGACAATCAAAAAAATCTTATATCTTCATTTTTGCCATTTAGCAATTGTAAAAGAAAACAACATCAACTTGGTTACTGTAAGCAGATCCACCTGCAAATCCACTTGTTTACTGATCTGATTGGTTAATATTGACCTTTGGAAATCCCCAAAAGCTGATAAGTATGTTAAAATCTCAGACTCCCAGCTTACTTGGCTATTTGTTCACATATAAGCCAACATTTGTTTTTTTTTATTTCAAAAATATTCTGTATTCAAAATATATACAATAAATATAATCAGGATATGTCTTTCACTAATTTCATTGTATCATCAATTCATTACATTATCAATACATTATCTTGGAATGCATCAACTTTACTTGAGGAATAGTCTTATTGCTGATGCACTATTTTTCATGAAAGGAAGGAACAACAAAGGAAAGTGACAAAACTGCAAGATCACTTAAGGAAAAAAGGCATAGATTTTCATCCGTATTGCTTGGGTGATACTCCATGGGGATCCATCTGGTTTTCATTTAATCATGTTTAAAAGAATGAAAATCCTAGATTCAATAAAGATGAAAGAAACTGCAGTTGCTGGAGTCTGAAACAAAAAAACGTGATGGAGTCATTTAAGAGCCTTTTAGATAGGAACATGAATATGCAGAGAATGGTGGGATATGGATATTGTGCAGGCACAAAGGGCCGGGTATCATTAGCTTAATTAGTTTGCCACAGTATCATGGGCCTGTTCTCTGTTCTTAAATGAGTGGGTCAAGCAGTATCTGCAGGGGCAAAAGATGTAAGTTGCTGCTTCGGGTTGAGACCCTGCATCAGGACTGAGAGGGAAGATTGCTAGTATATGGCAAAATGGGGGGTGGGGGGGAGGATACAGGGGCTGGTAGGTGATAGGTGGAACCAGATGGTGTGGGGATGATGAGCAGATGAAACCAGGGGAGGGGAGATGTAGGTGAACAAAGGGAGAAGATGGACTTGTGTGGGAAGAGGACACCAGTGGTACAGGTTACCTGAAATTGGAAAATTCAGTGTTCATACAATTGGCTTATTAACTATCCAAGCATAATCTTATATTCCATAATGTTTCTTATTCTGTTGGGGTAGCTTATGACCCAATGGTATGAATACTGAATTTTCCAATTTCAGGCAACCCAAATCCTGTTGTCCTCCTCCCACACACACTCACCTGTCCACCTGGTTTTCTTCTCCCTTTATTCACCTCTCTTATCCCCCTCCCCCCACCTGGTTCTATCTGCTCCTCATTTCATTCCAATCTGGTTCCACCTATTACCTACCTGCTTCTGTCCCAGCCCCTCTTCCTCCAGGCTCCATCTGCCCATCATTTCCTCCCCATCTGGTTCTACCTATCACCTACCAGCCTTTATCCCACATCCCCCCCATCCCCTTAAACTGCTATATACTGACAATCTTTCCTCGTCCCACTCGGTCCTGATGCAGGATCTTGACCTAAAATGTTGACTTATACTCTTTGCCTCCACAGATGCTGCTTGGCCTGCTGAGTTCTTCCAATATTTTGTTCTTTGTTCCAGATTCTACAACTGTCAGGTAAACATCTCTGCTCTACTAATAACCAAAAAAAACCTTATGCAATAAAACACTGATTTTCAAGGAGTCAGTTTTCAGTTTCTTATTGTATCAGCCTTATGTTATTATCTGGTTTATAATTGGAAAAGTACCAACAGCAAAGCCTTTGCGCCACTGCTGATCAGGTTTTGCTACTGTTTTGCTATTATTTTCAAGGGACATGGCCCATTGCATCAAAGAAAATCTAAAACTATGATTCTGCAACTTCATTTGAAAAGGCTGAAGCTCTGCTTGTCAATACAGGTTACATCTCAATTGGCTGAAGAATCCACTGTGATATATTGCATGCATTAAAAAATCTTGCTGACACTTTGAACACACATTTCCTAGTAAAAGGTTGAAGTCCTTAAGTAGCAAAAACACCAGTGTCCACAACGTCCATCATATTTAAACTCCATTGATTTTGTGCGGAAGATTTGAAAGGCCGTTAACTTACTTCCTATCATTTGCTTCAGAGCAGTAACAGTTCTCTTACCACTGAGTAAACCTCTCATAGTACTCCTGATGATTAAGGTCAGACAAAATGTCAAACTCCTACTAGTAAGTGCTTCCTCATAAAAAATTGAAAACAAATCATTAAATCAATCTTAAATAAACAGCAAAGCATGTTATGGACTAGGTAAGACTCATCCATTTTGATTTAGAAAAACAGTTTGCTGAAGTTTCAAGTATCAAAATTCTAAGTTATGAAAACCTTAATTATGGTTCAGCTTGGAAGAAAAGGTGACAGATTCCATTCAATGCATTTTGTATGCGGGTGGGAACTTTCAAACTTGCTGGCAATTAGTAAATCAATAGCTGATCCTAGTCAGGTCACAAACAGACCATAATCTACCTTAAAAATAATTAGTTCCCCAGAAAACTTATCAATGCCTGCCAACCCTAAAAACATTGAATTTTACTGAAATTCCATGTACAGTAAAATCTTGTTTATTTGCATCCGGAATTCTCATGCAACCAGCAAAAAATTCTAAGAATATTAAGCAATTTCATAAATTTTTCTCAAAGACATAAATTTGTATTTGGTACACCTGGTTCCAATAAGATTTTGCTCAACTGCTCTCTCCTATCAGCCCAAAGCAGCCTGCCCTCTGTCCCTCGAGTATGTTTACAGATGGCAGTTGGTTCCAACTGTGTATCAAAAACTCTACTGTATTTCTCCCATTTATTTGTCTAAAACATTATTTAAAAGGGTAAGGAGATGACATATGGTTTGGCAATTGATTTAAAGGTTTATGCCTAGATTGCTAGTGTGTGATGCGCAGAAAATTTTTTTGAGCAATTCCCATGCAACTGCATATTCATGAAACCAGCAACCCCCATTCCCCATGGATGCCAGAAGACTGAGAGGGTACTGTATTTTATACCAATATACCTACCTGTAATTTCATTATATACATTGTGATACAGCAAAGTTTCTGAGCTTTATGTGGCCATTTTACCATGAAAGAATACCTCCAGTAGTCCATTACTGTGGATAATTTCAGGCAGCAACTGCATAGATGAGTCCTTACGCTCATGGCCACTGTGATTTATCTCAACCCTACAATTCGCTAACAAAAAGAACAGAATCAAACTATCCTCAAAATTCTTAACATATAGACTATACAACAAAAGTCCATTTGCAGCAGGAAATACTTTGAAATAAAAACAGAAATGCTGGAGACACTCAGCAGATCAAGGAGCATCCGTGGGAAGAGAAACAGAGTTAATATTTCATGTCGAAGACTCTTCATCAGTACTGGAGAGGTTTGGTTGCTCTTGTAAACAGAGCTGAAGATTGATTTTTTGCCCAAGACAAAAAACTACAAATTTAAACCTCAAAGACTTGAGCACATAATTCAGATTGAAACTCCAATGCAGTACTGAGGGAGTACTTCACTCTCACAGATGCCATGTTTCAATGAGAAGTTAAAGGAAGACTGTCTGCCTTTTCAAGTAGACATTCTACAGCACAATTTGAGGTTAAAAATCTAAGACGTAGAAGGAGCAGAAGGCTTTCAACCCTTCAATCCTACCTCAGCATTTAGGAAGATCATAGCTGATCTGGTCTCAGCCTCAGGTCCACTTTCTTACCAGTTCTTCATAACCCTTAACTCCTTTGTAGATCAAAATATCCCTCAATGTAAACCTTAAATGATATCTCTCTCCTGTGGTATGATATCTCTCTATTGTGAATAGAGAATTCTGTGGTAGAGAATTCCAAAGATTCATGACCCAAAGGAAAGCAGGGGAGTTTGCAGTATCCTGGCTTATATCTATTCCCAACCAATATAACTGGAAACAGATCATGTTTCTTGCTGGTAGTGTAATGTTCCAGGTCCATTTCAACAGGAACATTAAAATTAAGAGTAATGATGGGCCAATCAGCCCAGTGAGCCTGCTCTGCCATTTAATATGAATATGCCTGATCTAACTGTAACCTCAGCTTCTGGCCTTCATCATCCTTGTTTACCCACAGTAACCTTTCACTGACTTGCTAATCAAGAATTATTCTGTGCCTTAAAGTATTCAAAGACTCTGCTTTCACTATCTTTTGAGGGAGAGATTTCCAAACATTTACAACCATCTGTTCCCATTGACAGTCCCCTACGCAGTTTCCCTACAGAAGTGCCTGACAGATTAAGGAATGAAGACAAAGTAACATTTACAATATTTCTGATACAAAAAAAACCAGATGAACTGCATATCATTGAGAAGACTTGTGTTATGTTTAGCTCACTTTGAAGTTGTTTAAATAAGTCAGTCTAAGAATCAGACAGACAGATGGGGAAGTGTTAATTAGTTATAAATTCATCTTTGGTCATTAGCACTAAATGCGTATCATAGTATCAATCTCCCATTGTTCTCCTATTTTGATATTCAGCTTCATTTAAGTTAATGAACCAGAGTATTGTCAAGGAACTACCAAGGGTGTCTATATTCTGAAGATAACTTTTTGTCCCAGGAAGAACATCCGACAATGTTGGCATGAAAAATTGAACCTTTGTGTCCTTATGAAAGCTCAAATTTCCATCAGTCATGTGGGTTGCAGATAGAAGCAGAAGTGCTGGGCTAGAAATTACGGATTCCCAAAAAGATATATAAAGGAGCCCCAGTAACATAAAAGCAGGCAAATGGGATTAGTGTGGATAGGCACCACAGTCGGCATGGATGAGGTGGGCCGAAAGGGCCCGTTTCTGTGTTGTGCAATTTTATGATATGCAAGATAAGAAACTATTTTCCTTCATTACTTCTACCATTGCTGGAGCTAAAGGGAGATGTCAGGTATGCTGCAAACAGTAGGGGGAGAATGGCTAGGTGGAAAAGGATGATATATGGCAGGAATGGGGTATTATTTATGGGGAATTCGGTTGGGTCTAAAGTTTTGGGAGAAAAGAGCATTGCAGCAAACAAGGAAAGAGACATCAAGGAAAGGGAACCTCAAGCATTAGGAGGAAGCATCAAGGAACAGAGAAGAGAGCAATGGAAACCAGAGGGGAGACAAATGTGATTGGATGTGAGCTGGGAAGGTGCCTAACAGAAGGGCAGACAGCCAGTCAGACTATGGTTCAAAGGTGGGTCATTCAGTGATATAAGTATGGGTCCTAAGGGCATTGACAGCTAGGGATTTGGAGACAGTGATGAAACTAATGCCATTAGTTATGAATTGGGCTCCACGGTAGCAGACTAGATACCGTCCTGACCCTATTATTTAATGCTGAATCAGGCCTCAACTCTCTAAATGAGTGACTAAATGAGTGACCTTACCCTTTCTGAAACTTCTCTGCTCCCCTCACCCACTCCAACCTTACCCCTTCTGAAAAAGCGATCTGCATCTCCCCATTGTTAGTCACTTCAGCTCCCCCTCCCATTTCATCACAGATATGTCAGTCCTCAGCATCCTCCACTGCCAGGAGAATTCCAAGTGCAAACTGGAGGAACAGCACCTCATTTTCCGTCTTGGAACCTTGCAGCCTAACAGCATGAACATTGAATTCTCCCACTTTAAGTAATCCCCACCCCACAACCATGCCTCTTCTTTTCTTCCCTAGCCTCCCTCTCTTTTTTCTACACCCCCTTTTTTTCCTCCTTACCTTTGACCTATCCCCTGGTGTATCTGCTCTCCCCTCCTCCCCCACACCTGCCTATCACCAGCTCTTACCTGCATCTACCTATCACCACCTTGTGCCTACCCCCCCCCTCCCCTCTTCTATCCACCTATCACTGCTCTGCTTTTCCTTCCTATATATTGGGTTTCCCCTTTTCCTATCTTTAGTCCTGAAGAAGGGTCCTGACCCAAAACATTGACCACCTGCTTTTCTCCATGGATGTTGCCTGGCCTGCTGAGTTCCTCCAGCATCATAGTGTTTTTCATCTAGATTCCAGCATCTGCAGTCCTTTTGTTTCTCGAAATGAAACCTGGTTAAGTTTGAATGGCCTTTCATAGGCCTCTACTGCAAAACTATTTTGCAAAAGTGATGTCAAATCATGCATTGCACATGGTTTTGCATCATTGTGCACCTCCATTGTTCTCTGTGCATGTCAGACGTGCAATCAATTTGCACAAGTGTGCTACTTGGTACAAACATCATCTTATTACATACACCAATCGGTTTTATGGAGGAATTCACTCATGTAGCTCACAAAAGCATTGCAATATCTGCAGTACTTCTAGCCAGCTAGATTATTAAAGGATTTAATAAAGACTGATAATTATAAAAGAACCCAGAGGTCTGGCTACACCACTTACAGAAGTCAAAAGGCTCAGGTGGCTCCACTTCACTGCAAATTCCTGCAAATGCATATCAAACACAAGTCTTCATGAGGGAAGTATTCTCTGCATGATTGAATGAGATAAACATTAATGCAATGCACAGCAGTTAATTAGTCTTGAAATGGGATACTCCTTTTAAAAGAGCCAACTGTGCAGATATTAATTCATTGCCTACATATTTAAAGGTGAAACAACTAATACCAATTGTTTTGACTACTGGTGATTATTCCAAACGTGCTGAGGTTACTATCAGATCAGCTATGGAATTATTAAATGGCAAAGTAGGCTCAAGGGTCCAAGGGACCAAGTGGCCCCCTCCTGCTGCTCCTAATTCGTACCTTTGTCTGTTAATGCATGAAATAGGTGTGCCATGATTCTATAAGATGCAGGTCAAACACAGACTCATCTTGCCAAGTAACCAGCCAATCACATGGACTCAGGGAAACAGTTTGATATCTTTTAGTAAACTGTTATTAAAAATACACTGACCCCATTAGAAAACAAAGGAATACCTACATATTCAGACCTACATTTGAGACGAGCATAAGCTCTACCACAAAAATGCTGAAAAATATTCAACTCTCCACTCATTTGGATGAGTGCAGCTCCAACAGTGCTGAAGTTAGACATCAGCAAGAATGTAGCAACCCCTCCACTGCCCTAAATATTCTTTCCATCTACCAGTGGGGCAGTGTCTGCAGTGCATACAATCCACAAAACTTCTAGCAGTTACTTACCTAAGCTAATGTGACAATATCCCCCAAACAAGTGACCTCCACCACCAAGAACAAGGGCTTCAGGCACATGGGAACATTACCACCTGCAGGTTCCCCTCCAAGCCAAACATCATCCTGATTTGGAAGTATATTTCCTGTCCTTCATTGACACCTGATCTATATCCTGGAATTCTCTGAGAATACCTTCACCAGAAGAGCTGCAGCAGTTCAAGAAGGCCTGAATCATTAACCCTGTTTTTCTTTCCACCTAACCCGCTGAATGTTTCCAGGTGTTTTTAGTTTCTGATTCCAGTATCAGCAGACGTTCAATTTTCAGCATTTGAAGCAAACATGGGAATGTGAACTGCCGTTTTATTTTAAGTATACATTAACCTGATTTAAAGCAAGTGAAAAAACCATCCTTAAACTGTGTTATAAGGATGACACAGTTAAGCTCCAACAATCCGCTATCCAACTATTTCGGAAATTCCATGGTTTGGCATCTAATGTTCCACCTCCACTCACTGGGGCCCCAGTTCCAGCACTCATGCCCATTCATTCACCAGTCCCCAGTTTACACATCTGCCTCCACTCGCCAGGGTTCCAGTTCCAGCACTCCCTCTTCATATAGACAATATCTACTGCCTGCCTGCATTAATCTCCCTTGTTACCTCCTCAGAAAAACTGTCAAATTAGTGAGACATGGTTTCCCACGGACAAAGACATGCTGACTATTCCTAATCAGTCCCTGCCTTTCCAAATGTACGAAATCCAGTCACTTAGAATTGTCTCCAATAATTTCCCACCACTGATGTTGGGCTCACTAGCCTAGAGTTACTTGGTTTATCCCTGCTGCCCTTCTTAAATAAAGAAGAAACACTAGCTATCCTCCAGTCTCTGGTACCTTGCCCGTTGTTAATGAAATTGCAAAAATCTCTTTCAGGGCCCCAATAATCTCATTTCCTATAGCATTCTGGATTAGATCTCATCTGGCCCTGAGGATTTATCCACATACAGTGTATGCATTCCAAGATATGCAACGCCTCCGCCTTCTTCATAATGATATGCAGCAGACGATCAACATACTCCTCCCTGAACTCATTATCCTCCACATCCTCTCCAGGGTGAATACAGACAAGAAGTATTCATTTAGGACCTTGTCCACATCCCCTGGCTTCACACATAGATTACCTCTTTGGTCTTTCCCCAGCTCCTCTCTTGGTCCTAATACATTTACAGAATATCTCAGGATTCCCCTTATTCTTACCTGCAATGGATAGTTCATTACCTCTTTTTGCCCTCCTAGTTTCTTTCTTAAGTACTCTCCTACACCCTCTGTATTCCTCAAGGGACTCACTTGATTGTAGTTGCTACACCGATCATTAACAGAGTTTTACTGTACTTTGAAAATGAAGTTAATGTTAAGAATAACTAAAGTTGTCTGGAGTTCCTGCTGATCCACCATATTGGGCAACAAATGACTTTGGGCAAGTTTTAAACATTTTTGTACAGGAATGGCTGTAATTATATTCAGCTTTGTTGTCTGCCGGGGCAACTTTAAGTGACATTCCCGTTTCCCAGTAGCCATCCTTGCAGCAAGTTAAATAAACAATCCTGGCACACATGAATCACTAAGAAAGGAAAAAGAATGTGTAGAACTACCTGTATTCATTATTATATGTACCGCACATCACAAATTACCTGAACGTTAAATGAATGTCACCCCTTAGGATTCCTGAATTTCCAGATTTGGAAGAGGAGGGGATTAAAGTGTGCATTGTTTACCATACTCAGCAATATTAAAAATTCCATGAATTTACAATTGTTTTGCTTTTACTACTTAAGAAAATATAAACAACACACCATAGGCTAATCTTAAATTCATTAACCATAAATATCCAATTTTATATTTCATCCTGCAGAAAGTCAAGTTTATTCTCCCCTAGTCATGAGTATCAGGTAGATTCACCAGGATGATTTCTAAAATTTTGGAAAACTTTCTACTTATCCCTAACTTTTTTCAATTACTGTTCCTCAATTAAGCTGAGAGTACAAGCAGGTACTAAACTCCCGAGGATAACTTCTTCACTGTGTTCACACTGCTTGCTTTGCAGCTTTCCTACTCAGAAAGCTCATTGCATATCTGGTTGATTAGACACTTGCAGCAGAATTGATTGAACCTCAGTTTTGCAGTGGACAGGTGACAGAAATGAAATCAGGAAACTACACAGCATTTTTGATATGATTGCAACATAAATCCAATGTTGAGGAATGAGTTCCAAATCTACTTCTCATCAAAATTAAAATTCTTTATAAAGGATGAAGAATATAGATCATGATGAAATTGGGACATTAATGCTTAGAAAATGGGAGATTGTAAAATCAGCATCTGTTGAATATTTTCCTTGCCCCCATAAACTGCACAACTGCAAAATCAAGCCACTTGATTTTTGAGATCTGCAGCAAACAAGGTAATTACATTTAAATCCATCAGAGAGAAGTCTAAATTACTCCAATAAACATATTGTTCCTGTGGAGACACAGATACTGCAGATGCTGGAATCTGGAGCAAAACAAAAGGCGCAGGAGGAACTCAGCAGGTCAGGCCACAGCAATGGAGGGACAGGTCAAGTCGATGTTTCAGGTCGAGACCCTTCATCTGGACTTGAAAGAATGGGGGAGATAACCTGTACAAAAAGGTGGAGGGAAGGGGTGGGCAAGAGCTGGTGGGTGATAGGTGGATCCAGGTGAGGGTGGATAACAGGCAGATGAGGGGTGGAATAATGTCAAAAGCTGGGAAGTGGTACGTGGAAGTAACAAAGGGCTGAAGATGATAGAATCTATCCCTAAAGGCCCTAAGCAGTCCTTCCAGGTGAGACAGTCCTTCACATGTGAATCCATCGGTGTTATTTATTGCATCTGTTACTCCCAGTGAGGCCTCCTCTACATCGGTGAGACTGGAATCAGATTGGGAGACCACTTCATCAAGCACCTCTACTCTGTCTGCTGTACCAGCCCGGGAACTCCACATTTCCACACTGACATGTCAGTCCATAGTCTCCTCCACTACCAGGTCATGGCCAAATGAAAATTAGAGGAACAACACTCATATTCCACCTGGGCAGTCTCCAACGTGACATCATGAGTATTGAATTCTCAAACTTTCGGTATCTGCTCCCCCTCTGTCTCTTTTCCTCTATTTTTCCCTTTGTCTCTCTCCTCTTGATCCAATTGGCCCTCATCACCTTATGTCTTTCCCCTCCCCCACCTTCTTCTGTCCCCATCACCCACACACTCCTCCCACCGGTTATCCTCCCCACCTCCCTCCCCTTTATGCCATGCTCCACTGTCCTCTCCTATCAAATTCCACCATCTTCAGCCCTTTGTCACTTCCACCTATCACCTCCCAGCTTTTGACATCATTCCAGCCCTCATATGCCTATCACTCCCCTCACCTGGATCCACCTATCACCTGCTAGCTCCTGCTCCACTTCTTCCCTCCACCTTATACAGGTTATCTGCCCCTTTCTTTCCAGTCCAGATGAAAGGTCTCTACCCGAAACATCGACTGTCCATTTCCCTCCATAGATGCTGCATGACCTGCTGAGTTCCTCCAGCACCTTTTATATTGTTCCTGTGGTAATGCATCTTCTGCAATGAGACCATAATACATGCAACATTGTGACATCCCCCTAAACATGCATCAGTGATGGTGGAATACTGTATGTGATACAAACAAGTGTTGCCAGCTATTCATGCATAAAAATTATCCATATTATTATAAAGCCAATAAATTTAAAAGGCATCAAGTTTACTTCCTCCCTAAAATCTATTAGATTGTTAAGTATTGCACTGCTTCAGTAATAACCAACTGAGTTATTACTAATGTGTGTTGAATTTAATAGGAGTCTTATAATTTCTTCCCATGTACTTCTCTGCATAACTAACAACCTTGAGAATTTCTTATTTTCCTGGAGGAATGTAAGAAATTATATGTAATTGCCACAGAAATTATAATTGTAAAATTACTGTTATTAAGCAAATGAATTTGGCATATATGCATAATTCCAAAAACTGTTATCCTGTTGTTACATGCTGTCTCAGGAGTTATTTTCATTATGATACAATTACAGCTTTGAACAAAAACCAATAATATTTAATGGAAAAATTTACTACAGCTCTTATTCAGATGGACTTCCACTCTAACACACACTGAGCTTAATACAAAATGAAACAAATTAATACTTCCTTAAATCATGATTATGTTGTTGCAATAAAGACCAAGATTGTATAATAAACAGGAGTGCTTCCATGCAAATTGATAAAAAACACAAAATTTATAATTTCAAATATCAAATAATCATTGACATAAAACATTCAATAGAGGATGATGTTATGTGAACATTGGTACTGAGAAATTGGGTCACATAGCAACTGTTTTTTTTATTTTAATCAGTCAAAATTGTTTTTAAGTCAGAGTAGATCATGACACAATCATTTCCAGGTAAAAATGTTCCAATTGAAAAATTGAACCAATTACTTTTGTGCCTGACCTGCTCCCATTTATTTCCTCTTGTGCTAACACCAGTTCGAGCTCAAAGCTCCATATCATGTCAGTCATGGAACAGTTTCTGCAGAATCAGGCGTGAACCATGCTAATTTGTTGTTTCTCTTGCAAGAAGGGAAACTCTTTTGCCATTACAAGACCTGAATGGACACCTACACAACAGAATGCCAGCTGCTCAAACACCTACCAAAGCCCACAGAGTGTTCTAAAACTGGGAGTGTTACAAGACATATTAACAAGTCTCATTGAAATTCAAAAAGTTGCAGATGCTGTAATTCTGAAATTAAAACAGAAAATGCTGTAAAGGCTAAGCAAGTCAGGCAACATCTGTGGATTAAGAAACAGTTATTCTTTCAGATCAAAGGCCCTTCATAAGAATTAGGAACATAAGAAAACAGGAGAGTCTGAAGTTGCAGAGAGGGTGGAGTGAGATGGATACAACAAAGGGAATAACTCTGATAGGATGAGGTCAGGATTGTTGAAGTGATTCTGCTGCTTACAGAATCAGCTGATTGATAGATTAATGAAAACAGTTAGAGAGACAGCTGAGAGGAGGATGTAGGCAAACAGAGACAAAGATAACCAACAGCTGTATTAGTTAGAGCTGCAGTATATGTGGTTCACATGATGTACCAACTTGACTGAATTCTGCAAAGAGGTAACAAAGTATATCGATGAGGGCAGGGCAGTAGATGTGGTTTACATAGATTATAGTAAGGCCTTTAACAAGGTCCAACAGGGGATACTGGTTCAGAATGTTAGGAGCCATGGGATCCAGGGTAATTTGGTAAACTGGATCCAAAATTGGCAATAGGAGGAACAGAGTGATGGTAGAGGATTGTTTTTATGATTGGATGCCTGTGACTAGGATTGGTGCTGGGATCTTTGCTGTTCGGAAATACACAAATGATTTGGATGTGGTTGCAATAGGTATGATCCGTAAGCTTGTAGCTGACACAAAGATGAGTGGAGTTGTTGGCAGTGTAGAAGGTAGACTTAGGATACAAGATGATATTGGATGTGTTGGTGAAATGGCCAAGAAATGGCAGATTGAGTTTAGTCTAGATAAACGTAAGGTGATGTATTTTGAGAGTACTAATTAGGCAAATACGTGCACCATGAATGGTAGGATTCTTGGGAGTATTGAGGAACAGAGGGACATTGGTGTACAAGTGCAAATATCTTTGAAGGTGTCAGCACAAGTAGATACTGTGGTTAAATAAACAAATGAGATACTAGTTGGGACATTGAATAAAAGAGCAGGGAGAATATGCTCCAACTTGATAAAATATTGGTCAGACCTCAGCTGGAGTACTGCAGGCAGTTCTATAGTAAAGATGTGATAGTGCTGGAGAGGTTGCAGAGAAGATTCACCAGGATGTTGCCTGGTATGGAATGTTTCAGTTATAAGGAGAATGGAGAAGCTAGGTCTGGAGGGCAGGAGGTTAAGAAGATAAGGGATAGAGGTATATAAAGTTATGAGGGTTATAGATAGAGTGCAGGATACTCTTTCATATATCAGAGGTAGATAAAACTGGAGGACATAGATTTAGGATAAGGGGTAAGAGATTTGGAGGAGATCTGAGGGGGACCTTTATTCAGAGAGTGGTGAGTACTTGGAATACACTTCCTGAGAAAGTGGTGGTAGCAGAGTCACTGACAGCATTTAAGAAGTGTCTAGATGAGCACTTTAATCTCCTAAGTATAGAAGGATGTGGGCCAAGTCCTGGAAAATGGCACTAACATGAATGGGTGTCCACTGGCTGACATGATGTGGTGGGCTGAATGGTCTGTTTCCATGCTGTTTGACTCCATGACCTTGTGGATTTATCTATCTGCAAATGAAGGTGGATGTCTAAACAGCTAATGGCAGGAGACTGCGAGATCATCTCAGGATCTGAGTGTTAAAGACAAGGATGAAGCTCACAGAATCATTTTCAGTAGCGGTGCTGGGTGGATGATTCATGCCAACTTCCTCCTCAGATCACCACTGTTAGAAGTAGCCAAAGTGAAAGCTGCTTTGCAAACATAGATACACGGAAATGCACAAGTAGATGTGGGTGGCACCGTAGTGTAGCGGTTAGCGTAACACTATTACAGCGCCAGCGACACAGGTTCAATTCCTGTGCTGTCTGCAAAGAGTTTGTACATTCTCCCTGTGTCTGTGTGGGTTTCCTCCAGGTACTCCGATTTCCTCCCACATTCTAAAGGCGTACAGGTTAGGAGCTGTGGGCATGCTATGTTGGCGCCGGAAGAGTGGCGACACTTGTGGGCTGCCCCCAGCACATACTCAGTAACATAAAAAGATGCATTTCACTATGTGTTTTGATGTACATGTGACTAATAAATAAATATCCTCTCTTATCTTATCAAAGTAGATATGTTACAAAATGGAGAACTGAGCAGGTGCTATGGGACTTGACTACATTCCATTTCTGTGGTTTCATAGACAGAACTGACAGGTTGGGTCTCTGCTTATCAATACTGATGCAGTTTGAGCTGGATACACTAGGGCCACTGTAGACACAAGAGACTAGATACTAGAAACTGGAGCAGCAAACTATCTGCTGGTGGAACTAAGCAGGTTGAGCAACATAAGATGGTTAAACTGTCCACTTATACCTTATTAGACACCTAGGTAAAGTATGCAATCAATTATTAACATTAGTAGTCTATAGTTAGCTGGGGATAAACTGAAAAAGTATAATAATAGATGTTTTCCTTTGTTTTGTGGAGAAGTTGTCTGAAACCCAAATACAGACAGCAGCTTTCTCCCCGTCAGTGATAAACAATGAACCTTTGATGCTTGCAATGGACCTGGGTCTCAAGTGATTCTTCACTTGTTTGATTTCCCTTAACAACCACCAACACAAAACAGTCTTCAGTCAATTTGTGAGATCAAGAAATAGCTGAGAACACTGGATAGAGCAAAAGCTCTGAAACCAAACAAATTCCTGGCTCAGTTCTGGAGACTGGGCTCCAGAGTAATCCATGACTCTTGCCAAACTCTTTGAGTATAGTTATGCTAACATCTACATGATAATCTAGAATATTGGTCAGGTTTGTCCTATGCACAAAAAGCAGGATAAATACAATCTGGCTAATTACCAATAATCAGTCAACAATCATCAAAGCTGTCATCTGCAGTGCTATCAAATGAAACTTGCTGTCCAATAACCTCCCCAGTTTGCTGTTTCGCCAGAACCACCCTGCTATAGACCTCCTCATAACATTGCTTTGAATAGTAACAGGGAGCCCTGGTAAACCTAAGTCACAGGCACTGTGCAGGGTGGCACATTGGGGCAGCTTGTAGAGCTGCTGCTTTGCAGTGCAGAAACTCAAGTTCAATTGTGACCTTGGGTGCTGACTGCCCAGACCTTTCGTGCTCTCTCTGTGATTGTATGGGGTTTCTCTGTGTGTTTCAGTTTTCTTCCACTTTGCAAAGAACTACAGGTTTGTAGGTTAATTGGCCATTAGTGTATTGGTGAATGGTAGAATTTGGGGAGAGTTGAGGGGAATATGGGGGATAATGCCTCTACTACAACTTCTGCCATTTCTATCAGTACCCTGGGATGTATTCCATTAGGGCCACGGGACATATCTAAATTAAGGCAGCACTAGTTTCCTCAGCACTACCTCTTTCATGATCCTCACCTCCTATCACATCCATAACATCTCTCTTTGGCATGTTCGACGTGTCCTCCACTGTGTAGTGTAATGGATAGCATAACACTATTACAGCACCAGCGACCCGAGTTCAATTCCGGCCACTGTCTGTAAAGAGTCTCCCTGTGTCTGCGTGGGTTTCCTCCGGGTGCTCCGGTTTCCTCCCACATTGGTATTGGTATTGGTTTATTATTGTCACTTGTACCGAGGTACAGTGAAAAACTTGTCTTGCATACCGATCGTACAGGTCAATTCATTACACAGTGCAGTTACATTGGGTTAGTACAGATTGCATTGAGGTAGTACAGGTAAAAACAATAACAGTACAGAGTAATGTGTCACAGCTACAGAGAAAGTGCAGTACAATAAATTGCAAGGTCACAGCAAGGTAGATCGTGAATTCATAGTCCATCTTATCGTATAAGGGAACCGTTCAATAGTATTATCACAGTGGGGTAGAAGCTGTCCTTAAGTCTGGAGGTACATGCCCTCAGGCTCCTGTATCTTCTACCTGATGGAAGAGGAGAGAAGAGAGAATGACTCGGGTGGGTGGGGTCTTTGATTATGCTGGCTGCTTCACCAACACAGTGAGAAGTAAAGACAGAGTCCAAGGAGGGGAGGCTGGTTTCTGTGATGCGCTGGGCTGTGTCCACAACTCTCTGCAGTTTCTTGTGGTCCTGGCCAGAGCAGTTGCCATACCAAGCTGTGATGCACCCAGATAGGATGCTTTCTATGGTACATCGACAAAAGTTGGTGAGTGTCGAAGGGGACAAACCGAATTTCCTTAGCCTCCTGAGGAAGTAGAGGCGCTGGTGAGCTTTCTTGGCTGTGGCATCTATGTGATTTGACCAGGACAGGCTGTTGGTGATGTTCACTCCCAGGAACTTGAAGCTCTCAACCCTCTCGACCTCAGCACCATGAATGTCGACAGGTGCATGTACACCGCCCCCTTTCCTGAAGTCAATGACCAGCTCTTTTGTTTTGTTAACATTGAGGGAAAGGTTGTTGTCATGACACCTTTCCATTAAGCTCTCTATTTCCTTCCTGTACTCTGACTTATCGTTGTTTGAAGTATGGCCTACAACGGTGGTATCATCTGCAAACTTGTAGATGGAGTTAGAGCAGAATCTGGCCACACAGTCATGAGTGTAGAGTAGAGGGCTGAGGACACAGCCTTGTGGGGCACCAGTGCTGAGAATAATCATGCCGGAACTATTGCTGCCTATCCTCACTGATTGCGGTCTGTTGGTTCGAAAGTCAAGGATCCAGTTACAGAGGGAGGTGTTGAATCCTAGGTCTCAGAGTTTGGTGACAACTTTGCTTGGGATTATTGTATTGAAGGCAGAGTTGTAGTCAATAAACAATAGTCCAATGTAGGTGTCTTTACTGTCCAGATGCTCCAGAGCTGAGTGTAGGGCCAGGGAGATGGCGTCCGCTGTGGACCTGTTTTGACGATAGGCGAATTGCAGTGGGTCAAGATTGTCTGGTAGGCTGGAGTTGATGCGTGCCATGACCAACCTCTCAAAGCACTTCATGATGGTGGATGTCAGAGCCACTGGTTGGTAGTCATTGAGGCATGTTACCTTGCTTTTCTTCAGTATCGGGATGATAGTGGTCTTCTTAAAACAGGTTGAAGATTGAAGCAGGAAGAAGTTAAATATGTCCGCAAATACTTCTGCCAGCTGATCAGCACAAGTTCTGAGCACACGGCCAGGGACACCATCTGGGCCAGATGCTTTCCTCATGTTCACTCTCCGGAAGACTGATCTTATGTCTTCAACAGTGATCACAGGTTCAGTTGCATTGGAGGCTGTCAGGGTGGGTGGTGCCAATCCACTTCCCTTCAGTTCAAAATGTGCATAGAATGCGTTAAGTTCATCAGGAAGGGATGCGCTGTTGTTAACTAAGTAGCCCATTTTTGTCTTGTAGCCTGTTATTGCATATAAGCCCTGCCATAGCTGACGGCTGGTCTGGGACTCTATTTTGAGTCGGTATTGCCTCTTGGCATCCCTGATAGCTTTCCGAAAGTCATATCTGGATTTCTTGTGCAGATCAGGATCCCCAGGTTTGAGTGCAGCAGTCCAAAGACGTATGGGTTAGGAAGTTGTGGGCATGCTATGCTGGCGCCGAAAGCATGGCGACACTTGCCGGCTGCACCCAGAACACTACACAAAAGATGTATTTCACTGTGTGTTTTGATGTACATGTGACTATTAAAGATCTCTCTCTCTCCATCTCTTAGACTGACACAAAATAGTCATTCAAAGCCTAGGCCATTTCCATATTACCCAATATTAATTCCCCCTTCTTATCTTCCAAGGGACCTACATTCACTTTAGCCACCCTTTTCTGCTTTATATAATTATTAAAAACGTTTACTATCTGTTTTTATATTTTGTGCGAATTTAGTTTCATAATCTATGTTCTATTTCTTTGCACAAAGGAAAATGGTTGCGGTTGTTGGTTCAGTATCAGTGCAGAAATTCCTGAGGGCTATGTCCTAGACCCAACCAAATTCAGCTGCTTCATCAATGACCTTCCTTCCATCATGACGTGAAAAGTCAGATAAATACTGATGACTGCACAAATTTTGGTTCAATTTGCCGCTCCTCAAATGCAGTAGACAATCCCTGCATGCAGCAAGACCAAGACAACATTTGGGCAAAGGCAGAAATGTGGTGAGTGACATTCACACCACGGAAGTGTCAAGCAATGAGCACCTCCAACAAGAAAGAACCTAACTGCCAAGTATTGACATTTAGTCTGAGTCCTTCACCATTAGGTTCTGCAGGTCAACGTTGAACAGAAACTTAATTGAACCATTAAGTAAGTACCATTGCTACAAGTGCAGAGGCTGTATACACTCCAGTGCGTGATCCACCTCCTGACTCACCAAGTCCTTTCCATCATCCACAAGGTGGAGGTCATGAGCCTGAAGGAATACCCCTGCACTTGCATGGATAAGTGCAGCTCCAACAACAATCAGGAAGCACAACATCATTCTGGACAAAGCAAACTGCTTGCTTTGCACCCCAATCATCCTAAACATTCATTCTCTCAGCACTAGTGCACAATGGCTTCAGTGTGTACCATCTACAAAATGCACTGCAGTACTCAACAAGACTACTTCAAAAGCACCTTCTAAACCCACAAGCTCAGCCAAGGAGAATGAGGACACTAGCACCTGCAAGTTATCCTCCAGGTCACACACATCCTAACTTGGAACTATCACTGGATCTTCATCATCACTGGGTCTAAATCCTGGATGTCCCTCCCCAAAAATACTGTGAGAGCACCTTCACCAGAAAGTCTGCAACAATTCTAAAAGGCAGCTCACCATGACTTTCTCATGGGCAATTAGGGATGGGCAATAAATGCTGGCCTTGCTAGTGACACACAGATTCCAAAAAAAAATGAATAAATGAGAAATTCTGAAAAGGAATTGACAGGGTAAATGCTATGAGGATGGTTCTCCTGGTGGGCAAGTCCACAGGGGGCAGAGTCTCAAGATAAGGGGTCAGTCATCAACTGAGATAAGCTGGCATTTCTTCTTTCAACAGTGTTAAGAATCTTTGGACTTCTTGTTCCCAGAGCGTTGTTGAGGCTAAATCATTTAGAATATTCAAGGCTAGGATAGATTTGGGGAATCAAGGGATATGGAGACTGAGCAGGAAATGTTGAGAACAAAGATTAGATCAGCCACGATAGCAGTGCATACTCAAGGGGCCATATGGTCCACTCCTACTCCTATTTCTAATTTCACATGAAGACTTTACTCCATACCCAGTGTTTATTGAACATCTGCGTGAAAGACTGTGTGAAGGATGCACACTCAACATACTATGATTGAATTGCCTCAACACTCCATCAAACTGAATCAACAATCCCTGATACTGGACACAGGACATTGGTTGCAAACGCAGTCCTGTTTAGACTTCCATGGGCTTTAGTCGTCAGCAAGAAGCTCATCTGCCTAGGTGGCTGAACAATTGGTTAATAAATACCCTTCGGAGCATCTCAGATAAAATGAATTTAAAAATTACACAATCCTAGGAACTATTAATCTCTGTATATGACCAGCAATTCACTACCCCACCCACCTTGGTAAAGGCTTTGCGACTGGGTTTGCTTAGTCTCTCCCTCTCAACCTCCTCCACCAACTCCCCACATCGGATAGAACATAGCTCCCATTTAGTGACTGGGGTGGCAGATTGTTGACCAGAGGTAGCATTGGTCTTGGTGAAATGGCACATGCTGAACAGCACCAGTCTGGGGATATGGCAGTGGGGGACATGCTGAGGCATGCAGAAACCAGTGTGAGGACAGAAGCTTGCATCCTGAGAGATAATAACCCTTTCGGCTCCATGATGTCACCTGCACTCTCTCAGCATCAAGCATTCAACATTCTTGATATCACACCACTGTCATCAATACCTTCAGACCCTCACAAACAACTCCCTGCTAGCAGTTAAATGTGCTCCAAAAGCAGATGATTCTTCCACCTTGGGTAGCAGCAACCTGTTCCCAGGTGGAAGATATCTGCACCTGGATGTTGACAGTCTGGTTCAAGGTTGCAGCAAGCAAAACTATAACAAGAATGGACTGGTCCTCCATGAAGCCATTTTCTCAGCACCATTTTCCAGAATCATCCCCATATCCCTTGATCCCAAGAACATCCAGAAATCAATCAATCTCCATCTTGTGTAAACACAACAACAGGGACTTCACAGCATTCTGGGGTAGAGAATTCCAAGGTTTACCACATTCTAAGTGAAGAAATGTCTCCTCATCTCAGTCTTAAATGGCCTTTCTCTTTTCTGAAACTGTCCTAGACTCCTCAGACAGGGTAGACCTTCTCCATAATCTAGCCTGTGAAGTCCTTTCAGAATTTCGTATGTATTGATGAGATCTCCTCCCATTTTTCTAAAATAAAGAAAACACAGACCCAGACTACACAGTATCTCGTCATATGACAAAACCTGGAACCAGTCTAATGCATCTTCATTGCACTCCGTCTATGGCAAGTAGGTCAGAATACCAAAACTCTACACTATACTCCAGGTGCAGTCTCACTGAGACCCTATACAATTGCAATAAGATATCCTGTCTCTCATATTCAAATTCTCTCTTAATCAAGGCACAACATACCGTTTACCTTTCTAATTACCAGTTACATGTGCCTGTTGGCTTTTAGTGACTTGTGTACAACCATATCTGGATCCCTTTGAACATTAATACTGTGGCACAATGGTGCAGTGCTTAATGCTGAAGTCTCACGACTTCAAAATTTGCTTCTAACTGTAGCTGCTCTCTGTGTGGAGTTTACAAGTTCTGTCTTTGACTCTGTGGGTTTCCCCTTGTCCTCCATTGTTCTCCCACATCCTTAAAACGTATTTAATAAGTTATTGTAAATTGCCATGGCAGGTGGCTGCTAAGAACTTTTTTTTGGGGGGGATTAGTTGATTGGGGGGGGGGCGGAATTGTGATTAGTGCAAATGGGTGCTTGATATTTGCCATGAACACTGTGAGCCAACGTGCCCATGTTGGTTCTGTGATGCTATGACTACCCAATCTCTATGTGGTGGTTAGTGTGACATTATTACGCACCAGTGACCCAGGTTCAATTCCGCCCACTATCTGTAAGGAGTTTGGACATTCTCCCCTTGACTGCATGGGTTTCCTCTGGGTTGTCCAATTTCCTCCTGCATTCCAAAAACATATGGGTTAGGAAGTTGTGGGCATGCTATGTTGGCACCGGAAGCATGGCAACACTTGAGGGCTGCCCCTAGAACACTCTACGCAAAAAGATGCATTTCACTGTGTGTTTCAATGTACATGTGACTAATAAAGAAATCTTATCTTATCTAAACAAATATTCTATTTTACTGTTACATGCATCAAAGTGGATAAACTCACAACTTTCCACATTATATTCCATCTGCCATGTTCTTGTTCATTCACTTAACTTGTCCATATCATTTTGAAGCTTCTTCATATTCTTTACACCGACCATTCCACCTAGTTTTCTATTGTCAGCAGACGTGGACATTTGGGAGCCTCATCCAAATGATTGACACAGATTCTGAATACCTAGAGTCCAAGCACTGATCCCTGACAAAACCTACAAGTCACAGCCTGCCAACCTGAAGGCAATCCATTTATTCCCACTCTTTGCTTTCTCCTAAGTTTCATTCTCTTTCATTATTTTTAACTTTGAACTAAACATACAGGCTATTTCTGAAATAACAAATCAGTGACATAGTGAGTAAATGTTATGCTTACTGTGAGGGTGACTTTGCTCCTATCAGGTGTGGAGCTAACCGAAGTACTACAGTTGAAATGGGAGTACATTTTATTTCATAAAATTGACATTCATTGTGAAGATGAACACCCTGAAAATAACAATTACATGCCGATATCATGAAGAAACTGCAATTACAAAGAAATGATACCACAAAAGAATGATATTGCAGCAGGAAATCACAAAACACCAAAAGGCAAACACATGAAAGTGACAAAAGAAATAGAGCCAGGAAAGTATCTGCAATAATTAAAGAAATCATCTTTATCCTTCCTTAATTACCTAATTTACTTACAAGCATTTATTAAAATGAATTGACATTTTAATATTCCATAGGTAGTTTGCATAACACAGTTTACGGAGAAAATAATGAACCAAACTCTTTAACAATCTGCTCTCCACAATTACAGCTAAGACTCCCAAAGTAACATCAATCTAGAACAGACTAATTAAGTTTGGTTTGATAATCATTTATTCTCCTATTGCCTCTGAGCAAATCTTATATTAGAGAAAGTTACTTTACTCAAATCAAATAAGCTGACTAAGTATTATATTTATAAGAAACTTTAGCCATCAGTCAATTAATCCATCATTTTCTCCAGACAGCTAGGTGTAAATGGCATATCATATTACCAACCTTTTAGGAACCAAGTGATTACATTATGTCTGAAAATTTATTGACAGCTTCACTAATTCCTTTATTATGAGTAAATATGGAATTCTCTACATGTCAGAGTGGAAGAATAAATGTAATAAGGATGGATGAAGTTATTATGCTATCCCTTCATATTGGACATAAAATGACATACATTTCTAAGAGTTACAGTAAGTACTGAGCATAATCTCCCAAATTTCATTCTCCATCATTATTTACAACTTTGAACTAAATGTGCAATGTATTTCTGAATTGAGAACAAATCAGTGGCATGATGGGTCTATGTAGTCTAACTGTGAGAATGAGTTAGCTGGAGTCAGCTGTGACGCCAACTGAGGTAGTACAACTGACCTCAACTCTCATGGGTTCAGGAGAACGAGTCTGCTCTCACTGATCACCATCAATTGTGAGCACTTGTGGGAAGCAGGTGAGAACAGGAATGTGCACCACTATGCAACTCTTCTTTCTTAATATGATAGTGTAAGGAGAGATATTAAATTGTCAGAAGGATAAGGAAGAGCATGCAGCTGCCCTCTTTGATGATGAAGACATCATGAGCTGATGTCTTCAGGACAGTCAGAAAGAATAAGCAGAAAAGTTAAAAAGATAAGATTTAGTGAGTTTTAACATAAAACCCACCAGTAACATTCCATTGTGGATGTGAAGACATAATTATTTCTACAAGACTTGCATGGTACCACAGCTTCAAACACACCTTCTAAATCTACAAAGGACAAAGAAAGGAGGCAAGGTGTGAGGTATTTTATTTGAAGAGAAGCAAACAAGCCAAAGGAATACCAAATGGCATAAAATTAGGTCATATGCCCCTTCAAGACCATGCCCATTATTTGTAAAGCAATCCATTCCCTCCATTCCCCCTCTTCTTCTGTAGTTCTGCAACTCCATAACCCTACCTATGTGCCCCCTAACATATGTACCATGATCTGCAAAGGGCAACACACCAAAATACTCCTTTTTGGTCCACAGGGTATTCATGCTCTGAATACCTTTCTGATTCATAAATTCTGATAATTCTTTGGTTTTGGTATATATTCTAAAGAATGAACCTGATCTTGGTGGAACCAGCATGTCATCCCGTGTCATCACAGAAAGTGGAACTTAATAGTGCAGCCCAGAGACCCAGCTTCCAGAATCACCTCTGGTGATTTTGACAGAAGGTGGGGTCATGGAAGCTTTGCCTTCCACGAAAATTATCATGGATTTTAAGTGTATTGCTGACATTCAGAGATAATTAAAAATAAAATAAATGATTAAAATTGAAATAATTTTAAAAAAACATTCAAATTAATTAAAAACACTTATAGATAGCAAAAAGCATTAAACTCAAATAAATTTAAAAAATTACCTTCTCCTTTATCTCCAAAATTACAGGCCTAGAATCCTCACTGAAAATAAAACCGTCTCCTATCACACATGAGGAAAGTCCCTGCACAAGATTGGAGAGGATCCCTCTGCATGATGTTAGAGGATCCCAGCAAGACATGCCCAGCAGTTGGACCCCACATGGAGTGTAAACTCCAAGTTCCACCTCTGCAGCACATGCCAAGAAAGACAAGACTTGAAAGTCAAAAGTTCCGATCAGAACTACTGACTCTATCCGGCAAGATCATCTCCTCTATTTCCCGCACTTCTGCTCTTAACCCAACCTTCCCCACAAACAGAACAGGGATAGAGTTCCCTTGGTCTTCATTGAACAAACATGTATGGAATAAAGAAAAAATAAATACAGTGTTCATAATTGTCTCTTAAATGGCCACACAGCACTATGTGACATGTTTAAGCATGAATTTGAGTCAGTTGGCTCTGAGATATGTTGAAGCCCTAAACCAACCCTGAATAACAGGTTCCCAGTTCAGGTCATGGGCAAACTTCAGATAACGGTATGTGGCTGTGAAGTGGACAGCCTCTTTGCTGAGAATGGCAACTCCAACTGTTAAATGAAGGAGATGCATTATTCGAATTAACGCTCCAGCCTAAAGTTGGTCTTGTTCAATATTCTGCAATTTCCTTTAAAAATAATCAGAACATGCCAAGGATCCAAAATATAGTCTGAAGACGGATGGTGATGAGGCAGTGTACAAAAGTGAGATCGTCCAGCCAGTTGAGTGGTGTCAGAACAACTTTGCACTCACTTCAGCAAAACCAAGAAACTGATTGTAGACTTTAGGAAGCAGAAGTCAGGCAAACCCTTCAACTGTAGTAACAGTTCAACTTTGTTCTGCCAGGTCCTCACTCCAGGTTCCATCTACAAACAAAAAATAATTACCTGCAGCAGTATAAATGCAGCCCCTTTTTTCTTGTTTATTTGTACACATTAGGTTTATTAATTTCTTTAAATTAATCGTACCTATTTTCCATACATTGCTTACAAACATAACATCATTCTTAAAACCTAGTCAGCAATTCTTTGGCTGTGCAGCTCCTCATTAAAATGCAACTTGAATATCAGTATTTGCCAGAAAAATTTATATCAGTTTGATTGTCATTAGCTTTGTTTAGATAGAGTTGATCAACTTTCTCAATGTACAGTAATCAAACATTTTCCCAGGAATTGTAGTGTTTTCATTCTTAGTGCTCAAATTTCATTACAATAAATACAAAGGGTTCAAATCTCTGGTGCAACATTTGGTGAAATGGGTGAAAACAGATAAGCTGCCTGATTTATATTTGCACTTTTCTGAACATTGTGACTTCTACTGTGATATAACAACCTGCTCCCCTCAGATTCCAAGCCTGTGTGGCTATTCATTGTGCTTCACTGTGCTATTTCACTGTCATTAGGTCAAAAGCTATGAAATTCGTATGGCAATGATTACAGATCAAACAAGTATGGAATGTGGGAGCACTGCAGGAGTATCACTGTCCTCAGGCACATTCCTGCTTGCATTATGTTTTTGCTCTTTGTTGCTGTACAAATTTAAGTAGACAGCTTACCATCACTTACTCAAGGAAAACCACCAAAGATCAATAAATACCAGCAGGTCAGCCTTGTCAACTTTCCAAGAATTTTAGAGAAGTCCAATAGCCACCCAATATCCAGGAGATATTGAACATGAATAGCCTTTTCTAATGAAAAGTCACCAATCTAAAACATTCTCTCGCCATAGATGCTGCCCAACCTGCTGAATTTTTCCAGCAGTTTCTGTTTTTACAACAAGAAAGAATGCTTGTTTTTTCACTCAGCATCCACAAGTTAAAAAGGAATGGGAAATTTTACGCTCAGAAATATGAAGTGCTGTATTTTGGTAAGAAGTATAAGATAATATGAACTGCAGGGTACAATTCTAAAAAGGGTTCAAGAGCAGTAAGTGTTATGAGTATATGGAAAATTCATCAAAAAAGGAGGGGAGGTTAACAAAAATAGAAAAAAAGCAGATGGGACGGGGCAACGCAGTGGCACTGCCAGTAAAGCTTCAAGGTGGATTGGTAAATTAATTGGCCATTATAAGTTACCCCTAGCGTGGAAGCAAGTGAAAGAATCTGGAGGAAATTGATGTGAATATGGGAGAATAAGTGGAAGAAGTGTAGAATTAATGTCAATGGATTCTTGATGGTTGGCATGGACTTGATGGGCCTGTTTCTGTGCTTTATGATTCTTTCCGACTCTGTGGGATCCTAAACTTCATAAACAGAGGAATAGGACACAAGAGCAAATTAATTCACAATGACCTTTATAAAACACTAGTCGTTCACAACCAGTTCTGGGCATCATACTCAAGGAAAGATGTGAACATTTTGGAGAGGGTGCAAATTTACTCAAATTTCAGGGGATGAAGGATCAGTGATTATGGATAGAATGAAGAACTTGAGTTTTCCTTGGAAGGTTGTCAGGAAATCTGATAAAAGCATTTAAAGTTGTGATGGATACAGATAGAAACGTTAAAGAGGATGAATCACATTGGTGAATGGGTCAAGAATTAGGATGTGTAGATTGAATGTGATTCAATAAAGAACTAGAAGGTGCCTGTGGTCTCGAATTCACTGCTAAGGGGAGTAGTGGAGGCTGTACTGTAGCGTTTAAAAGGGAGCTGGATAAATAACTGAAAGATTTTGCAAGACTGTAGAGAGAGTGGGCGAAGTGGAACCAGTCAAATCACCTCCTTCCATGCTGAGACTACTCTGTGATTTTATTGGTATTGGTATTGGTTTATTGGTATTGGTTTATTATTGTCACTTGTACGGAGGTACAGTGAAAAACTTGTCTTGCATACCGATCGTACAGGTCAATTCATTACACAGTGCAGTTACATTGGGTTAGCACAGAGCGCATTGAGGTAGTACAGAGTGCATTGATGTAGTACAGGTAAATACAATAACAGTACAGAGTAATGTGTCACAGCTACAGAGAAAGTGCAGTACAATAAAGTGCAAGGTCACAACAAGGTATATCATGAGGTCAGAGTCCATCTCATCGTATAAGGGAACCGTTCAATAGTCTTATCACAGTGGGAAAGAAGCTGTCCTTAAGTCTGGAGGTACGTGCCTTCAGGCTCCTGCATCTTCTACCCGACAGAAGAGGAGAGAAGAGAGAATGACCCGGGTGGGTGCGGTCTTTGATTATGCTGGCTACTTCACCAAGACAGCGAGAGGTAAAGACAGAGTCCAAGGAGGGGAGGCTGGTTTCCGTGATGCACTGGGCTGTGTCCACAACTCTGTGCAGTTTCTTGCGGTCCTGGGCAGAGCAGTTGCTGTACCAAGCCGTGATACATCCAGATAGGATGCTTTCTATGGCGCTTTGATAAAAGTTGGTGAGAGTCAAAGGGGACAAACCGAATTTCTTTAGCTTCCTGAGGAAGTAGAGGCACTGGTGAGCTTTCTTGGTCGTGGCATCTACATGATTTGACCAGGACAGGCTGTTAGTGATGTTCACTCCCAGGAACTTGAAGCTCTCAACCCTCTCGACCTCAGCACCATTGATGTAGACAGGTGCATGCACTCCGCCCCCTTTCCTGAAGTCAATGACCAGCTCTTTTGTTTTGTTGACATTGAGGGAAAGGTTGTTGTCATGACACCATTCCATTAAGCTTTCTATCTCCTTCCTGTACTCCGACTCATCGCTGTTTGAAATACAGCCTACAACGGTGGTATCATCTGCAAACTTGTAGATGGAGTTAGAGCAGAATCTGGCCACACAGTCATGAGTGTATAGGGAGTAGAGTAGAGGCCTGAGGACACAGCCTTGTGGGGCACCAGTGTTGAGAATAATCGTGCCAGAGGTATTGCTGCCTATCCTCACTGATTGCGGTCTGTTGGTTAGAAATCGAGGATCCAGTTACAGAGGGAGATGATGAGTCCTAGGTCTCGGAGTTTGGTGACAACTTTGCTTGGGATTATAGTATTGAAGGCAGAGCTGTAGTCAATAAACAATAGTCTAACGTAGGTGTCTTTACTGTCCAGATGCTCCAGAGCTGAGTGTAGGGCCAGGGAGATGGTGTCCGCTGTGGACCTGTTTTGACGATAGGCGAATTGCAGTGGGTCAAGATTGTCTGGGAGGCTGGAGTTGATGCGTGCCATGACCAACCTCTCAAAGCACTTCATGATGGTGGATGTCAGAGCCACTGGTTGGTAGTCATTGAGGCATGTTACCTTGCTTTTCTTCAGTATCGGGATGATAGTGGTCTTCTTAAAACAGGTTGAAGATTGAAGCAGGAAGAAGTTAAATATGTCCGCAAATACTTCTGCCAGCTGATCAGCACAAGATCTGAGCACACATCTAGGGGCACCATCTGGGCCAGATGCTTTCCTCATGTTCACTCTCCGGAAGACTGATCTTACGTCTTCAATGGTGATCACAGGTTCAGTTGCATTGGAGGCTGTCAGGGTGGGTGGTGCCAATCCACTTCCCTTCAGTTCAAAATGTGCATAGAATGCGTTAAGTTCATCAGGAAGGGATGCGCTGTTGTTAACTAAGCAGTCCATTTTTGTCTTGTAGCCTGTTATTGCATATAAGCCCTGCCATAGCTGATGGCTGGTCTGGGACTCTATTTTGAGTTGGTATTGCCTCTTGGAATCCCTGATAGCTTTCTGAATGTCATATCTGGATTCCTTCTGCAGATCAGGATCACCAGGTTTTTGTCCTTGTCTTCAGTAGGGAGTGGATCTCCCATTTCATCCATGGTTTCCTGTTTGGGAACACCCGTATTGTCCTCTTTGGTACACAGTCCTCCACACACTTGCTGATAAAGTCTGTGATGGTGGTGGCATATTCATCAAGGCTGGCAGCTGAGCCTTTGAACTTGGACCAGTCCACTGTTTCAAAGCAGTCACATAGGAGCTCATCTGTTTCCTCAGACCAGCACTGCACGACTCTCTGTACCAGATCCTCCCGTTTCAGTTTCTGTTTGTATGCAGGGAGAAGGAGCACAGCCTGCTGGTCTGACTTACCAAAGTGAGGACGAGGGGTGGCTCGGAAGGCACCTTTGATGGTTATATAGCAGTGGCCAAGGGTGTTGGTGCCCCTGGTGGAGCAGGAGATCTGCTGGTAGTATTTTGGTAACACACCCTTGAGGTTGGCCTGATTGAAGTCACCTGCGAGGGCCTCAGGGTATCCTGTCTCAAGGTTGTTGACCACGGAGTATAGCTCATTGAGTGCAGACTTCATGTCTGTCTGTGGTGGGATGTAGATTGCCATCAGGATAGCTGTAGTGAACTCCCTTGGCAGATAGAATGGTCGACACTTCACCGTTAGACATTCCAGGCTGGGTGAGCAGGAGCTCGCCAGGACCGTCACATCTGAGCACCACAAGTTATTGATTAATAAGCAGAATCTTCCACCTTTAACTTTGCCTGAGGACGCTGTATGGTCCATTCGATGGATTGAGAAGCCCTCAGGTTGAAAGCTACGACACTATTCACAAGTTATGTGTCCACCCAATCACTTTTCATGTAACACTTTGACATGTTTACTTTTTAACCTTTTACTATCAGCTTTCATCTAACATTTTGTCAGATATATGATGGATGAACAAGTGATAGTTTTACATGGGGTCCATGTTTTAGAAACTTCAGATTACAAGGAGCTCGATGTCACAGGCAAAAAGTGCATATTTGAAAATGAGGCAGACACTATATAGGATTAGAACAAACCAAAAGCATACTTTACCTACATACAAGGCAGGTGTTAGGCTCTATGCAAATGGAAAGAATATCCCTATTGCTAGACTGAAAGCTGTTATTCAGGTATGGATTGCACGTAGGCTGCTTCCGGCAATGCAAGCCCCAGATATTAGGTAAAGAAGGTACATAGTTAAATGCAAGTAGTCCTGATCCTGCCAGCTTCATATTTAACCTCTCTACTCTCTTGATTCCTGTACACATTCCCCACAGCCTCCAAATGTCTCCACGGATTCACTCCTGACTGACCCTCCAGTCTCGTTTAATTCTTAGTTGCCCATTCCTGCCTTTTGCCCATCCCCCTCCCCCCACTCCACATATCTCCTCTCCAGGTTATTTTCCAGCCTCATCTACTCAACCCCCCCCCAAAGTACATCCCAGTCTTCCTCTGCTAGGACCTGTCCAGCCTCTTCTACCATCCTCAAATGCCACCAACAAGCCCCACCTTTCCCAGCCTCCCTTCACCAATAGTTGACTCCTCTCATATTTTTGCCAAACCAATTGTCTTCCTGGCCCTCCTCTCCAGAACTCCAAACAGCCTCCTCCTCCTAAGGTTTTCTCCTGCCCAATTCCCAACTACCTTTCTGCCTCTTTTGCCACCCTCTCTTTTTCCTTCTGGGTTTTTCATCTAAATCTTCAAGGAATCTCAGATCTCATTCAAATCAAATGGCAACCATCTTTCCCCCAGCCCATGTCTTGTCAGATGGCAATCCCTAAACCATGCTTGAGCTTTCACAATATGTTACCCAAATACTGCTCTGATGCTCGAAATAACACAAACTTGGGAGATCTCTTGACGGACAATACTGTAATTAACATTGGGTTTCATATCTGGAAAACCGTCATTCAGTTGCAGGGAGAGAGTTCAAATATCCAAAAGAAATAAACACTACATCAGCGAGTTCATGTGGAGTTTCCATGCGAGTTTCCTTCACTCCTTGTAGAAAGTGTTTTTCCTTCTCACAATGGTCCAGTCATTTTAAACTTAAAAATAGAATCAAACACTAGTAGGCTTAAGCAATCTTTTATGTACCAGTTGTTTAATTCTTGTTTAATTGGCTAATCTTTACATCCCACATTTAATTAGTAGTCGAGTGCCAAAATTGCAAGACTGTTTAGAAAGGTATTTAATATAACATAAGTGTTTTCCAAAAGAAATCTCTTATTTTACACTGGGAATATCATCTTCAACATCGTCCTTCACTCAAAAATTTGCTAGCTTTTATTTGAGACATCACTCAGTTATTTCTTTATCTCTACAAGATATATTCATTCTTCATTACTACATTCAAGAGAAGCTCATCTATTCTATTGTATACACACAGTGATCTTGTGTCTGTTTAGTCCCAGAGCAAGCAGCAAATTGAGAATACAGACAATAAAGTCTCAATCACAGTAATGATGTATGATGGGTTGTAATTTCTGTGTGCTAATGGGTTGCAAACAGTATTATAGTGATGAAGGGAATATCATTGATTCATTATGCCTGCAATAAAATCAAAATGACTCAACATACAGATTGCCAACCATTCACACACCACTCATAAATCTCTATAAGAGAAACCCCTCTCCTAAATGAAGTACAAAATGACAAGCTGCTGAGAGCTTGAAAATAACTTTTACAATAATCTTCTGCCATTTCAGCTAATATAAGTATAAAAGAACACTTGGTAACAACTAATACTATCTCTGCTTAGCAAAGAAACAAATCGATTTTCATCTTCTCCAAGCAATCAATTACTCCCTGTCCTCTTTATACTAAAATGCAATAAAATCTAAATTGTGCCATTCTGAAAATAAATGCAAAGAGGGTCTCAAACTGTTATTTGACTCCATGGATTATTCATATCATCCCATTCGGATTAGCCATTTCCATTAAGAGTACATTTGCCATGAGCATTTAATGGACATCTAAGAGCGAATTCATTAAAGCGGGAGCTATTATCAGCACTTATGGGTCTCAAACTGCTTTCACATTTACCTTTTAATAGCCCACTATTATAAAAATGATGTATGGAGCTCATCCCCCATCAGCATTTTTGTAGAGGTCTGTAAGAAAAGATATAATCCTGGGAGCAATCTCTTTCAGTGCAGAACTTAATCAAAAATCCTTAGCATATATTTTAAGAGAAGTTGAGAAACCTATTTTCAACAATCTGCATTTTTAGGAAAGTCAAGACAATCTGTTCCCCTGAAATACTGAGACAGCCTTTGTGTAACATGCACAATGTAAATCTATTTTTAACAATGCACATGAATTACAATGACCAGGAAAGTAGAGAACCATTGAAAACTACATTGATGCAATTGTTTTCAATTATCAGGATGAGTAGGGGTATGGATTTTAACATGACCTATGTTTTGCAGTCTGCAAAGGAGTTGAGTGACGGCACTGCATCCCCACGACAATTTTTATCAATACAGCTCTTCAGATTTGCTGCATTACATGCAAATTCATTTCCCACCTCCCACCACCACTACCTGATCTGACCGCCACGTTACCTCCATCAGTCTTCCTCAGCTTAATGGATTTTAAACTGCAAGCCTACTGCATATTTCCTGATTTACTTCACTTTCCTCTCTACATTATCCACACAAACTTGGTGCCATCATGGACTACGGGCCTTGCCTCTTTATTTGGTTCCTTAATAGCAAAGAAAACACAAAGGATCAGTACTAACTCTAGATAGAAACTATAAAATTATTTCCAAGTCACGTTAATTTCTTCACACTGAATTATTTGTATAAACTTGTCTTTGACTGCCCTCTCTTTTAGCTACAAACTTATTTCCTCCATATCACAGAAACAGGCCCTCTGGCCAACAATGTCATACAGTCAGAGTTGTACAGCACAGAAACTGGCCCCTCGACCACCAAGTCCATGACAACCATTGTACCTCTCTATACTAATCCCATTTGCCCTCATCAGATCCATAGACTTCTATGCATTGGCTATTGAAGTGCCTGTCTAGATGCTTCTTAAATGTTGTGATTGTATCTGCCCCCACCACTTCTTCTGGCAGCACATTCCAGATTTCAACCACTCTATGTGAAAGAACTTTCCCCTCTCATCCTCCCCTCTCTCACCTTAAACCTCTGCCCTCTTTAGACACTCCCATCAAGATTCTAACTATTTATCCCATCTACACCTCTCATAGTTTTATGTATCTCTGTTATCCTCCTGCACTCCAGGCAATACAATCTCTCCTTAAAATGAAAGCCCTCCAACCTAATGAATCTCCTCTGCACTCTCCCCAGCACAATCGCATCCTTCCTACAATGTGATGACCAGAACTGCACATGATACTCCAAATGCAGCCTTTCCAGTGTTTTGCAAAGTTGTAACATGATGTCCCAACTTGCATATTCTATGCCCTGACCTACAAAGGCAAGCATGCCATATGCTTCTTCGCTACTTTATCCACCTGTGTGGCCACTTTTAGGGAACCATGGACTTAGCCCCCAAGGACTCTCTGTTCATCAACACTCCTTGGGTCCTTCCATTTAGTGTATATATCCTACCTTCATTTGGCTTCCCAAAATCCATCATCAAATGCCCCTCCATGTCAACTAACAAGTACCTATCTATTATAATCCCATTTCCCAGCACTTAGCCTATACACTACTATGCCTTGGTGATTCAATGCTTCTGCAAATGCTTCTTAAATGTTGTGAGACTATCCACCTCCAGCATCTTCTCAGACAGCGAGTTCCAGATTGCAACAACCCCCCGCGTGAAAAAAATCCCTCTAAACTTAAACTTATGGTCTCTCATCTTAGACTCCTCTGTCATGGGGAAATGTTTCTTTCTATCTACCCTATTTATCCCCCTCATAATTTCATACACCTCAATGAGGTCCTTTGTCAGCCTTCTCTACTCCAAGGAAAACAAAGCCCCCTAATTGGTCTCTCCTCATAACTGAAATGTTCCATCTCAGGCAACATTCTGGTGAAACTTCTCTGCACTTTCTCCAGTGTAATCATGTGCTTTCCACAACGTGGTGATCAGAAGTGCACAAGATACTCCATCTGTGGCCTAACCAATACATTATAAAGTTGTACCAAGATCTCCCTACTCATATTTTAGTCCCTGGCTAATAGAGACTAGCATCTCATATGCCTTCTTCAACACAATATCTACCTGTGCTGCCACCTTCAGAGATCTTTGGACTTGTACACCAACATCCCTTTGTTCCTCAACACTCCCTAGGGCCCTACCATTCACAGTGTATGTCCTCCCCTTATTAGACCTCCCAGAATATATCACCTCCCCCTCATCAGGATTAAATTCCATTTGCCATTGCCCTGCCCAGTTTACCAGCCAATCAATTTCATTCTCTAGCATCCACATTATCAACAATACCACCTACTTTAATATCATTTGCAAATTTACTAATTATGCTTCCTGCATTTATATATACACATTTCTAATGTATATAACAAACAACAATGGTCCGAACACCAATCCCTGTGGTACACTGCTATTCACAAGCTTCCAATTGCAAAAGCAATTGAATCCTATGGGTTCCAACCTCTTGGACCAGCCTTCCATTTGAGACCTTTTCAAAGGTCTTACTTAGATCCACATAAACTACATCAATCAGATTTAGTTACCCCTTCAAAAAAACTCAATTAAATTCATCAGACAGGGTTTCCCACTAACAAATCTGTGACTATTCCTGATCAATCCCTGCCTTTCCAAGTGTAGAATAATTCCGTTCCTTGAATTTTTTTTCCAATAATTTTCCTATCACTGATATTAAACTGTCATATAATCACCCGGCTTATCCCTGCAGCCCTTCTTGAATAAAGGTACCCACATTAACTGTTGTCCACTTCACCTGTGGCCAGCAAAGGTTTACATATATCCTTCAGCAATAACATTCCTTGCCGCCTGTAGCAGCCTGCGATACATCTCATGCTCTCTCCTTCACCAAACATGTCAATAATGGATGACCAAAAATCCTATTTTACTCATGTGATCGTTCTAATCAAGTGGGAGAAGTTCTCAATGAATACTTCTCTTCGGTATTCACCAAGGAGAGGGGTCTTGATGACGCGGAAGGGAGTGCTGGTAAGGGTAATGTTCTTGAGGTTGTAGGTATCAAGAGAGAGAATGTGTTGAAATTGTTAAATAATATCAAGACAGATAAATCTCCGGGGCCTGACGGGATTTTCCCCAGGCTGCTTCGAGAGGCGAGGGAGGAGATTGTTGAACCGCTGGTAAGGATCTTTGAGTCCTCGTTGTCCACGGGGATGGTGCTGGAGGATTGGAGGGTGGTGAATGTTTCCCCTTGTTCAAAAAAGGTAGTGGGGATAGTCCAGGGAATTACAGACTGGTGAGCCTTATGTCTGTGGTGGGTAAGCTGTTAGAAAGGGTTCTAAGGGATAGGATCTATGAACACCTGGAGAATCATGGACTGATTAGGGACAGCCAGCATGGATTTGTGAAGGGAAGATCTTGCCTCACAAGCTTGATAGAGTTCTTTGAGGAGGTGACGAGGAAGATTGATGAGGGTAGTGCGGTGGATGTGGTCTATATGGATTCTAGTAAGGCGTTTGATAAGGTTCCTCATGGTAGGCTTCTTCAGAAGGTCAGAGGCCAAGGGATCCAGGGAAGCTTGGCTGTGTGGATTAGGAATTGGCTTGCCTGTAGAAAGCAGAGGATTGTGGTGGAAGGAGTGCCCTCAGATTGGAGGGCAGTGACTAGTGGTGTCCCGCAGGGATCAGTTCTGGGACCTCTACTTTTTGTAATATTTATAGATGACTTAGATGAGGGGGTGGAAGGCTGGGTTAGTAAGTTTGCGGACGACACTAAGATAGGCGGTGTTGTGGATAGTGTGGAGAGCTGTCGGAACTTACAGAGGGATATTGATAGGATGCAGAACTGGGCTGACAAGTGGCAGATGGAGTTCAATCCGGAGGAGTGTGAGGTGGTACACTTTGGAAGGACAAACTCCAGGGCTGAGTACAAGGTAAATGGCAAGGTACTTGGCAGTGTAGAGGAGCAGAGGGATCTGGGGGTTCATATTCACAGTTCACTGAAAGTTGCCTCACAGGTGGACAGAGCAGTTAAGAAGGCCTATGGGATGTGAGCTTTCATAAGTCGTGGGATCGAGTTTAAGAGCCGCAAAGTGATGATGCAGCTTTACAAAACTCTAGTTAGACCACACTTAGAGTACTGTGTTCAGTTCTGGTCGCCGCATTATAGGAAGGATGTGAAGGCATTGGAGAGGGTGCAGAGGAGATTTACCAGGATGCTGCCTGGATTAGAGCGTATGGAATACGAGGAAAGACTTAAGGTGCTAGGGCTTTATTCACTGGAAAGGAGGAGGATGAGAGGAGACATGATAGAGGTATAGAAAATACTGAGAGGCCAGCGCCTCCTTCCCAGGGCACCAATGCTCAAGATGAGAGGGCATGGCTTTAAGGTTATGGGTGGGAGGTTCAGGGGAGATGTCAGGGGGAGGTTTTTCACCCAGAGAGTGGTTGGTGCATGGAATGCACTGCCTGGGGTGGTGGTGGAGGCAGATACATCGGACAGGTTCAAGAGTTTGTTGGATAGGCATACGGAGGAATGTGAGATAGAGGGATATGCAGGAGGAAAGGATTAGATAGTGTGAAGGAGGTTTGATGGACGGCACAATATGGTGGGCCAAAGGGCCTGTTTTGTGCTGTATGGTTCTATGGTTCTAAATGTACCTGTACATTGTAAATGCAAACTAAGTATGTTTCATTTGGATAATTCCTGGAAATAGATCCAGGTGGGCATGTTGAAATCCAAGGAGGCCATAGCTTTGAATATTTATTAAACTAGCAAGAGGTTTTTTTAAAATCTCATTAGATTGATGAATATCAGTGTCAAAGACTAAAGTAGATCCTTTCTTGTCAGAATATCAACAGTAAGCTTTTCAGGTGATGTAAAACCATGTAATTGCGACAGGCCCTTTCATTCCATTCTAACAGTGTCTGATTAGTGCCAGGACAACTACTTTTTTCAGGATCTCTTTTAGTTTGAACAAAAGTTGAGTCATTGAGTGAGAGGACAAGTGCTCAATTACAAACAGCCAGGTGTCAGAGACTGAAATGAGTAGGAACTGGCCTATGACAGTCCAAAAAATTATTTCAGTTGAAAGCTTCATGGAGTGATTGAAGAAACAACAGCAGTCTATCCTCAGACCCAAACCCACTGCTCTAGAATCAATAAATATAAACCATAAAGACGGACAGGCATTCAAGACTTGTTCATGTTTTTTGAAACAGGGATGGTTCAATTGCAGGGGAAAGCTGGGGTGTACACCAAAAACATAATATTCCCTGTGAATCTTACACAGATGAAGAGTACATTCTGAAAAGGCGTTTGACAGAGTCGAATAGGAATATCTATTCACTACACTTCAAAAATTTAATTTTAGCCCTAAATTTATATCTGCAATTAAAATGATTTATTATACACCTATGGCTTCAATACTTACTAATAATCAAAGATCTCCTTTGTTTAGGCTTTTTCGAGATACTAGACAAGGTTGCCCGTTAAGCCCTTTATTATTTGATATTGCTTTAGAACCCTTGGCTATTTCACTTCAGGACTCTTCAAATGGATGTGGCATTACTCGTGGACAGATGATTCATAAGATATCTCTCTACGCCGATGACCTGTTACTTTATATTTCTAATCCGGATGAATCTATCCCTGCAGTACTATCACTACTAGATCAGTTTAGTGTTTTTTCTGGCTATAGATTAAATCTTAATAAGAGCGAATTTTTTCCATTGAATATGCAAACCCCAATTTATAGCCAATTACCTTTGAGATTGGTAACTGACTATTTTATGTAGTTAGGTGTTAAAATTACCAAGAAACAGAAGGACTTATTTAAAGCTAATCTATTGCCTTTAGTTGACCATGTTAAACAATTATTTACTAAGTGGTCTCCACTATCTTTATCATTGGTAGGCCAAATTAATGCAATTAAGATGAATATTTTACCAAAATTTTTATATTTATTTCGAGCGATTCCAACTTTTGTCCCGAAATCTTTTTTTGACGCTATTGATTCTAAAATTCTTTCATATATTTGGCAGAATAAAAACCCAAGGTTAAGTAAGAAATATTTACAAAAATTAAAAAAGGATGGTGGTTTGGCCTTGCCTAACTTTAGATTATACTATTGGGCAATTAATATTAGATATTTAATTTTTTGGATACAAGATTCTGATGTAATTCAATGCCCTAAATGGGTATGCCTTGAGCACCAATCAGTTCCTGACTTTTCATTAGTTTCTATTTTAGGTGCTTCTCTCCCTTTTGCACTTACCAAGTTAAGTAAACATACGACTAACCCAATTGTTAAACATACAATACGAATATGGTTTCAATTTCGTAAATTTTTTGGATTGAATAAATTTAATTTGTCAAGTCCCATTCAATCTGATTTTTTCTTTCATCCTTCTAGAGTTGACTCAGCTTTTTCCATATGGAAAAGGAAGGGAATAGTATGTTTTCGGGATCTATTCATTGATAACTGTTTTTCATCTTTTGAACAATTGTCTAATAAATATAATTTGCCTAGATCACACTTTTTTCCATATTTGCAGATTAGAAATTTTTTTAAAACTACTATACCCTCTTTTCCGACACCTTACAAAATTGAAACTATGGAAAAAATTTTAGGTCTTAGTCCTTATCAGAAGGGCTTGATAGCGATAATTTATCATTTAATTATGAAAATATGTCTAGAATCATTAGACAAAATTAAGAATGAATGGGAAAGTGAATTCCAGACATCTATACCTAGAGAGACTTGGAAGAAAATTCTTCATTTAGTCAATACATCTTCAATGTGTGCCAGACACTCGTTGTTACAGTTTAAGGTAGTCCACAGGACCCATATGTCAAAAGATAAGTTAGCTCATTTCTATAACCATATAAATCCTATATGTGATAGATGTAAATCGAATGTGGCTTCTTTGACACATATGTTTTGGTCCTGTCCTCTTCTGGAAAAATATTGGAAAGACATTTTTAACATTATTTCAAACGTATTGAAGATTGATTTACAACCTCACCCTATCACGGCAATTTTTGGATTACCAAGGATAGAGTCTGGCCATTTATTTCCTTCCGTTAACCGTATGATTGCTTTTGTTACATTAATGGCCAAACGATCCATTTTGTTTAAATGGAAGGATCCAATACCCCTACTACTTTTCAATGGTTTTCTCAAACTATATCACGTTTAAACTTGGAAAAAATTAGGAGTGGTACTGTTGATCCTTCGCTTAAATTTGAAGATATTTGGAGTCCATTTATTCAATATTTTCACATGATGTAAATCCCCTTTTAATAACTTTCCAACTTGGAGGAATGGACTTGACGACATAATATTGCTCTGTTTCTACAGAGACATTTTAGCCCAGTTTTTTTTTCTTTTTTTTTGTTTGTTTTTCTTTTAAAAAGTTTTTTTTTGTTTAGTTTATATTGTTTATAATTTTTTTAAATTGATTTGGGTTTTCTTTTAAATTTATATAATAAATCTTTTTCTTTCCTTTCTTTTATATTATATTCATTTACTAAGAGATCGTTGGATCTACAGTTTTTTTTATATTTTGTTGTTCTTTATGATTATATGCTATGATTGTTATCCTGATCTCTTTGTATTACATTTATAAATATTGATGCTATATATCAATCTGTATTAATTTGAAAACTAATAAAAAGATTGAAAAAGAAAAGATTAAGAGTACATTCCACAACTGAGTGGAAATTACATAACCTGTGTAAAGAGTGAGCGATAGACAAAATTTATTTATATTTTAGTTATATTTCTGCGGCTTGTGAAAGGTCATCATGTCACGTGATCACAAAAGTATGTAAAATTGTACTTATGGACTCCTTTTGCTATGGATAACTATCAACAATTTCTTGCAGGTTCTTTAGACAAGCATTTTACAGAGTGGGGCATTTGATTCCCATCAGACCATTTCCCTAAACTTGATTTGATAATGATGTATGTGCAGAAGAATGTCAATCCATATCTCTTTCCAAGGTCAAGAAAAGCTGGGAGTGAAAAATGATTACACAAATCTTGCCCATGTGCAGATCTTCTATAAGAAGTTTAAAAATAGGCATAATTTTTCTTCTGTTTTTTTTTACTGGGATGCAGATCCTATTTAGATGCAAATCCTTCCTGAAATCTCTGCAGTGTATTTTAATAGTACACCAATCAAATAAAGTTAGGAATCAAACTTGGGATAGTACATACCCTTCAAGTACATATGGTGCAAAACTAAAGTGGGCAATGTATTCACCAATTCAGCCTGTGAGTGAGGTGTAGGTCAACTCATGCAAGAAGCTCACCTTCTGAATGTCAAAGTAAAATCAGACAAGATGGTCAAAAAATTGACAGCTTTTCTCAATTGAATAGAAACTGCTAACAATAATTATCCTCTGCAGCAAATGCCGCAACCTAGTGAATTAAGCAAATCTTAGCAACAAATATCACTTGCAAAGTGTAGTTGTGATTCATTTGAATGTGCTCCTCTCTTCTATTTGACATGGTTTTCTACAATACTCATAAATGTTATAATTTGTCTTAATAAGCTGCCTATTAATATTGAAGAAACCTTTGAATATTAGACTATAAATATTGCCTGTACTTCTTGGAGCACTGTTGAGCTTTGCAATCATTATTGGCCCCAAACAGTAATTATGTGCTTTGCTTAATGTGGCATTTAATGGACACCAATATTCCAAATGATGGCTGCACAGGCCAAAGAACATTGATATTCTCATTATATTAACAGCTGCACAATTAATCTGTGCTGTACCTTGCAGCACCATGTTTTCCACTAATTAACTTTCAGAATTATTTGCTTTATTTTGTAAAGAAAGGAAATAAAGAGACTGCTGAACTCCTTAGTTAATGTTATTAACTGATGAATATCTCCTGCAATTGCATATTTCCCTCACATTTATTTTGTTGGGAAAAATTATGAATTAATTTTTGGAAAAAATGTTTCTATTCACAAAACAGAAACTTCAAGATATTTTGGTCCATCTTCCTTTCCCTAACTATTGGGAAGAAATAGATTGTAAGAGCGTCGGTATCACTAACAAAAACAGCCCATCAGTTTCAAGTGTAGTTGCTCATTTGTTACATTTCTTCCCAGTGAGTGGAGTTGTTCATCAGATTTGCCAATGACTAGCTATTTTAAACATATTTATGATTGACTTACAGCTGGGTGGTCAGCTTGTCTGAATCCTAGATTGCACAGATGCCATGATCATAAACTAAACACCACCTGAGGGTTTTTGCACATGATGACAGTATGGTTTTCAGTGGGAATGCTGGGGGTGTGACACATCAGCTGGAAAGAGCACTATTATACCTAGAGCAGAATATTCCAACATTTAGGGCAACGTCAATGCAGGGTCCCGCCCACCAAGAGTGGATGTCATCAGTGCAGCGTCCTGCCTGCCAGGAATGGATGCCATCAGTGTAGGGTCCTGCCCACCAGGAGTGGATGCCATCAGCATAGGGTCCCACCCACTGGGAGTGGAATAGCCTCAGCGCAGGGTCCCACCCACCTGGTGTGGATGCCATCAGCTCAGTGTCCTGCCCGCCAGGAGTGGATGGAATCAATGCAGGGTCCCGCCCGCTGGAGTGCAAGGTTTCCACAAGTGCTGAACTACATAATGTGTGTGTTGGGAAATTACAGGTGCAAATGCCATAATTTTCAGCTAATTATAGTAAATAATCACATTGTTATGGTGAATGTTGATGTGACTTCCTGACAATTGCTTCACCAACTTGTTATACTGGTGGAGAGACATGTTGGTTGGTGAAGCATATAAGCACGTCTTTAAATCAAACATAACATTCAGTTATTTTTCATCAGTGTCCCCTAGTTCTCCATATTATAATTTAGAAACATAGAAAAACCATAGCACAATTCAAGCCCTTTGGCCCACAAAGCTGTGCTGAACATGACCCTACCCTAGAAATTACTAGGCTTACCCATAGCCCCCTATTTTTCTCAGCTCCATATACCTATCCAACAGTCTCTTGTTACAAACCAGCAACAAAAGAAACACACTGAGCCATGATTCAGTGTTAAAAACTACTTTATTAATAACTACTTATGATAATAAGAAAAATAAAAGTAAAAATGTTAGAATGTTAGAAGTAAAAATGTTAAATCTTAAACATTAACCTCAAAACTAAACTCGTAGTGTGTGTGTGGCAAAGTCCCAAACTCTAAGTCCAGGAATGGTTATTAAAGTTCAGTTCAGCAAGCCATAAGGTGAAACATGAGCAAAGGCTTCTTCAACAACCACCGTTGTCTGAAGATAAAATGTAGATGTAGAGAGAACATAGAGAGTAATTACGAAATCTAAATGTTCCACGATGGAACCCAAACGACACCTCAGTATTTACTCAGTAGTGACTTCCTCACCCCGAAAAGCATCCGAATCGTGGTTGTCCACACAAGTATCTGCTTCCCTCTACAGGTCAGCAACAAAGTGAACTCCACCGGATTACTCCCAATTTCCATACATGGATTGTAGTGACAGACACAGTTATTGTTTCTCATCCATCGATAGGGAAACTCGCAGGCTGGTGTCTCTCGCTCTCTCTCTCCCTTCTGACTGACTCCTTCAACAACATCATCCATTCCTTTAGCTTTTGATGTAAGCACGTCACACACACACACACACACACACACACACACACACACACACACACCATTTTGCTCTATCTTAAAGGGACATTCACCAATAGTAACCTAGTCCGTAACACCTCCCACCTAAAAAGAATTTTTTTCCAAATAAAAATTCAACTGCACATACAGCTAATAATGTTAATAATTATCATTCTACACAATTACAGAGTATCAGATTAGTAAAGATACATGTTTCCCATTTAACGTCGAGAAAGACAATCGGCAATTATGTTATCTTTGCCTCTAATGTGACTTATCATGAGATCAAGCTCTTGCAAAATTAAACTCCAGTTTAACAGCCTTCTGTTCTTGTTTTTGACTCGGCTCAGAAACACCAATGGGTTATGATCTGTATACACAGTCAGTCGTTTCTGAGCGGTGCAAACATATACACTGAAATGCTGCAAGGCTAAAACAAGTGTCAGTAATTCTTTCTCTATGGTGGAATAATTCTTTTGATGCTCATTAAATTTCTTTGAAAAGTAAGCTACAGGATGGTCAATATCATCATGGTCACCCTTCTGCAACAACACAGCTCCTGCAGCTTCATCACTGGCATCTACTGCTAATGAAAATGGCTTTTCAATGTCAGGTGATCTGAGCACAGGATGGTAGCATAAGATGGCTTTCAGCTTCTCAAATGCTTCTTGACAAGGATCTGTCCAAACGAACGTCACTCCCTTCTTCAGAAGATTAGTTAGGAGAAGAGCAATATCAGCAAAATTTTTACAAAATTTACGATAATATCCAACCATTCCCAAAAATCTTCTAACAGTCCTCGTACCTGTGGGAATGGGGAACTCAGATATTGCTTGAAATTTTGCCTGAACAGGAGCTAACTTGCCTTGACCAACAACATAACCAAGATACATCACAGTGGCATGGCTAAATTCACTTTTAGCCAAGTTAACAGTAAGGTTGGCTTCGGAAAGTCTTTCAAACAACTTTTTTAACGCAGAGATATGATCCTCCCATGTATTATTTCCTGTCACTAAGTCATCAATGTAGGCATCTGTATGTTTTAACCCATGAATCACTGAATTAATCATTCTTTGAAATGTTGCCGGAGCATCTTTCATTCCAAATGGCAAAACATTATATTCATACAATCCAGAAGGGGTTACAAAGGTAGAAATCTCCCTTCCTCTATCTGTTAATGGAACACACCAGTACCCTTTAGCCTTTCCCACTCTGTCTATGCAATCATCCACCCTAGGGATAGGGTAAACATCTGACTTCGTCACAGCATTCACTTTTCTGTAATCTGTGCAAAATCTAACAGTTCCATCAGGTTTAGGCACAATAACACAGGGCGAACTCCAGTTTGAAGTGGAACATCTAATAATATCATTTTCTAACATATATTCAATTTCCTGGTCAACAAGTTTACTCTTTTCCACATTCATTCGATATGGGTGTTGCTTGATTGGCTTTGCATCCCCAACGTCAACATCATGGGTAATTATTGACGTTCTGTTTGGAACATCTGGGAACAGATTTTTAAATTATAAAATCAATTCTCTCATCTGTTGTTTTTGTGAAACTTGTAAATGGTCCAACTTCGTTTCAAGGTTCTCCAGGATATTTTGGTTTTTTAGTTTTGGTGGAACAATATTCGGTCTAAGTTGGCCTTCCTCAATATCAACATCAGACATTCTAGGGACCACATTCACATCATCACCATGGCCACAACTGAACTTCTCTCATAATAAGGCTTAAGCATGTTTACATGACAGAGTTGTGTTTTCTTGCGTCTATCTGGTGTCTTGATCACATAGTTTACTTCATTTAGAACATAGAACAATTACAACACAATTCAGGCCCTTCAGCCCACAAAGCTGTGCCGAACATGTCCTTACCCTAGAAATTACTAGGCTTACCCATAGTCCTCTATTTTACTCAGCTCCATATACTGATCTAACAGTCTCTTGAAAGACCCTATCATATCAGCCTCCACCACCGTTTCCGGCAGCCCATTCCACGCACTCACCACTCTCTGAGTAAAAAACTTACCCCTGACATTTCCTCTATGTCTACTCCCCAGCACTTTAAACCTATGTCCTCTTGTGGCCATCAATTCAGCCATGGGGAAAAGCCTCTGACTATCTACCCGATCAATACCTCTCATCATCTTATACACATCTATCAGGTCCCCCCTCATCCTCCGTCTCTCCAAGGAGAAAAGGCCAAGTTCCCTCAACCTGCTTTCATAAGGCATACTCTGCATCCCAGGCAGCATCCTTGCAGATCTCCTCTGCACCCTCTCTATGGCTTCCACATCTTTCCTGTAGTGAGGCAACCAGAACTGAGCACAGTACTCCAAGTGGGGTCTGACCAGGGACCGATTTAACTTGGATTCAATAACAAATGGTCCAGTAAAATGAGATTTCAATGGGTTGTTTTGGCTAGGAGAAAAAACACCTTTTGCCCCACTGCAAATGTCCTTGGCCGAGCATGTCTATCAAAACATGTCTTCATTCTCATCTGGCTGGTTTTCAAATTCTCTCTCGCTAGCTGGCAGACCCTTTCTAATCGAGTTTTAAATTTTTGGACATAATCCAACAAACTCAAATGCACTTCCTCATTAACAGGAACATGAGGAGGTCTCCATTTCCTCATTAACACTCCATTTTTGACATAATATCCAATTGGCACTTTCTCAATCTCATTACATGAGAGTGCTTTTTCTCTCAATTCAGTAAGCTCAGGGTCTTTAGTCTGTTCCACCATAAATTCTTTCCTCGACAAAGACTAATCTTTATATTCAGGCCCAATACAAGGATTTTGATCCTCCAGTGAAGATAGAAAAGTCTCAGACAAGTCATCATAATTTTCCTCCTGTTTAGGGCTGTCACAGGGAACAACATCAGACTGTACAGGACTATCGGCCTTGACTAATTCTTTAGCTCTAGCTCGAGTCACCGCACAGGATGGGTAGACATCTGGATCATTCTCAGACTCATCAGTCCTTGGTTTGGTCATTAACTGTACCACAGGGACAAATTCTCCATCCCTAAGAACATTCCCCAATAACAAAGAAACTCCTTCCACTGGTAAACTAGGTCATATCCCTATCTCGACAGGTCCTTCTACGAACTTTGACTTTAAAATTACCTTGTGCAAAGGGACAGACCCTTATAACACCTGTAACACCTCGCACTAGATTTACCTCACCAGTGTCAGTTTCTTCACCAAAATTTAAAACACTGTCCAGCAAGAGAGATTGGCAAGCCCCAGTATCTCTAAGGATTTTCACTGGCACCTGGGGTGACCCATCATTCAGTGGAACAAAACCCTCTGATACATAAGAACGGAATTCCTTCCTCACCTCCTCCAACTTTTCAGCCTTTACCTCTGGCAAGGACTGATCTTTAACAATATCTCCTAAACCTTTTCGATTTTTAATTACCTGAAAACAAGCATTGGGCACGGCTTCCTTCCTTTTCTTCAAAAGGGCACAATTAGCTATTACATGGCCAGGTTTCTTACAGTAATAACAAATACGCTCAACAGGTTTCTCCAGCACTGGCTTCTTTTCATCCTTCCCTTTTTGATTACCTCCCAATTTAATCTCCAGTTTACCTGGATTGTCCTTATAACTCTTTTGAAAGGTTTTAGGTGGTCCCCATTTGGATTTATGGGTTAAAGCATAATCATCTGCCAACCTAGCAATTTCTTGTAAAGTTTCCACCTCCTTTTCACTTAAATATGTTGTTACTTCAGCTGGGACACATCTTTTAAAGTCTTCCACTAACATCAATTCTGTCAATTTATCATAATCCCCAACTACATCTTTAGCCATGCACCATCGTTCAAAACATACTCTCTTTCCATTGGCAAATTCCATGTACATCTGATCTGCAGATTTCTTCAAGTCTCTAAATTTTTGTCTATAAGCTTCAGGTACCAATTCGTAGGCCTTCAAAACAGCTTGTTTTACCTTTGTATAATCCGCTGCATCCTCAACAGACAAAGCAGAATAAGCTTTTTGAGCTTTACCTTTAATTACACTCTGTAACATAAGAGTCCATCTTTCCTTTGGCCAGTTTGAACTCACAGCAACCTTTTCAAAATGTTGGAAATACTGATTAACCTGATCTTTCTCAAAAGGAGGGACCAATCAAACCTCCCTACTGGCTGAAAACCCATCATCAGAATCAGATTCCAAACTCCTTCGCTTCATTTTTAACTCATGCTGCCGCTGTTTTTCCTTCTCCTCCCTATCCAACTCCATCCTCCTCATTTCCATTTGGGCCTTCCTTTCCTCTGCCTCAGCCTCAAACTTCAACCGAGTTAGTTCCCGTTCCTGTTCAGCCTCTAACTTCAACCGAGTTAGGTCTCATTCTTGTTCAGCCTCTATCTTTGCCAGTTGCACCTGTACCTCAGAAATCGCTGGTTCACTGCCAGGAAACTGTTTTAATACCTCCTCCTCAAACACCTTCTTTTCCACATAACGGCCAGCTATCAGTCTTTCTCATAAATCGCGTTACTGCCTCAACATGTAGCCCTGCAGCAATTTTCACCAAATCAGACTTCCTCATCCCCTGCAATCCTCCGGGTGTGGTTTTTTTCAAAAATGTATCCATTGTTGCTGGTTTCCACACACACAAGCAAATTAAAAAGAATTTATCAGACCGACCACAATCAGTCGTCCACTAAGACCCCAATTTGTTCAAACTCAGACCACCCTCATCAATCTTTGGATTGGATCCTGGATGAAATCTCGTCAATCTGGGGAATGATCCCGGACGAGCCCCCAATTTTGTTACGAACCGGCAAAAAGAGAAACACACCGAGTCATGATTCAGTGCTAAAAACTACTTATGATAATAAGAAAAATAAAAGTAAAAATGTTAGAATGTTAGAAGTAAAAATGTTAAATCTTAAACATTAACCTCAAAACTAAACTCGTAGTGTGTGTGTGGCAAAGTCCCAAACTCTAAGTCCAGGAATGGTTATTAAGGTTCAGTTCAGCAAGCCATAAGGTGAAACATGAGCAAAGGCTTCTTCAACAACCACCGTTGTCTGAAGATAAAATGTAGATGTAGAGAGAACATAGCGAGTAATTACGAAATCTAAATGTTCCACGATGGAACCCAAACGACACCTCAGTGTTTACTCAGTAATGGCTTCCTCACCCTGAAAAGCATCCGAATCGTGGTCGTCCACACAAGTATCTGCTTCCCTCTACAGGTCAGCAACAAAGTGAACTCCACCGGATTACTCCCAATTTCCATACATGGATTGTAGTGACAGACACAGTTATTGTTTCTCATCCATCGATAGAGAAACTCATAGGCTGGTGTCTCTCGCTCTCTCTCTCCCTTCTGACTGACTCCTTCAACAACATCATCCATTCCTTTAGCTTTTGATGTAAGCACGTCACACACACACACGCACACACACACCATTTTGCTCTATCTTAGAGGGATATTCACCAATAGTAACCTGGTCCTTAACACTCTTAAAAGACCCTATCGTATCCGTCTCCACCACTGTTGCCGGCAGCCCATTCCATGCACTCACCACTCCCTGAGTAAAAAACTTACCCCGACATCTCCTCTATATCTACTGCCCCCAGCACCTTAAACCTATGTCCTCTTGTGGTCACCATTTCATCCCTGGGGAAAAGCCTCTGTCTATCTACCCAATCAATACCTCTCATCATCTTATATACCTCTATCAGGTCCCCCCTCATCCTCCGTCGCTCCAAGAAGAAAAGGCTGAGTTCCCTCAACCTGCTTTCATAAGGCATGCTCCACATTCCAGGCAGCATCCTTGTAAATCTCCTCTGCACCCTTTCTATGGCTTCCACATCCTTCCTGTAGTGAGGTGACCAGAACTGAGCACAGTACTCCAAGTGGAGTCTGACCAGGGACCTATATAGCTGCAACAATACCTCTCGGCTCCTAAATTCAATTCCCCAATTGATGAAGGACAATACACCATATGCCTTCTAAACCACAGAGTCAACCTGCGCAGCCGCTTTGAGCGTCCTATGGACTCGGACCCCAAGATCCCTCTGATCCTCTTCGCTGCCATGAGTCCTACCATTAAGACTATATTCTGCTATCATATTTGACCTACCAAAATGAACAACTTCACTCTTATCTGGGTTGAACTGCATCTGCTACTTCTCAGCCCAACTTTGCATCCTATCTATGTTCCTCTGTAACCTCTGACAGCCCTTCAAACTATCCACAACACCCCCAACCTTTGTGTCATCCGCAAAGTTACGAACCCACCCCTCCACTTCCTCATCCAGGTCGTTTATAAAAATCACAAAGAGTAAGGGTCCCAGTACAGATCCCTGAGGTACACCACTGGTCACCGACCCCCACTCAGAATACGACCCTTCAACAACCACTCTTTGCCTTCCATGGGCCAGCCAGTTCTGGATCCACACTGCAATGCCCCCTTGGATCCCATGCCTCCTTACTTTCTCAATAAGCCTTGCATGGGGTACCTTATTAAATGCTTTGCTGAAATCCATATACACTACATCTACTGCTCTCCCTTCATCGATGTGTTTAGTCACATCCTCAAAAAATTCAATCAGGCTCGTAAGGCAGGACCTGTCCTTGACAAAGCCATGCTGACTATTCCTAATCATACCTCTCCAAATGTTCATAAATCCTGCCTCTCAGGATCTTCTCCATCAGTTTACCAACCACTGAGGTAAGACTCACTGGTCTACAATTTCCTGGGCTATCTCTAATCCCTTTCTTGAATAAGGGAACAACATCTGCAACCCTTCAATCTTCTGGAACCTCTCCCGTCTCCATTCACGATGCAAAGATCATCGTCAGAGGTTCCGCAATCTCTTCCCTCATCTCCCACAGCAGCCTGGGGTACATCTCATCCGGTCCCGGCAACTTATCCAACTTGATGCTTTCCAAAAGTTTCAGCACCTCCTCTTTCCTAGTATCTACATGCTCAAGCTTTTCAGCCCGCTGCAAGTCCCCACTACAATCCTCCAGATCTTTTTCCGTAGTGAATACTGACGTAAAGTATTCATTAAGTACTTCCGCCATTTCTTCTGGATCCATACACACTTTCCCACTGCTACACTTGATAGGCCTTATTCTTTCGCATCCTATCCTCTTGCTCTTCACATACCTGTAGAATGCCTTGGGGTTTTCCTTAATCCTGCCCGCCAAGGCCTTTTCATGCCCCCTTCTGGCTCTCCTAATCTCCTTCTTAAGCTCCTTCCTATTAGCCTTATACTCTTCCAGATCTCTAACATTACCTCGCTCTCTGTACCTTTTGTATGCTTTTCTTTTCCTTTTGACTAGATTTATTATAGCCTTTGTACACCATGGTTCCTGTATCCTCTCGTGACTCCCGTCTCATTGGAATATGCCTATGCAGAACTCCACACAAATATCCCCTGAATATTTGCCACATTTCTTCAGTACTTTTCCCTGAGAACATCTGTTCCCAATTTAATCTTCCAATTTCCTGCCTGAGAGCCTCATAATTCCCTTTACTCCAAGTAAATGCCTTTCTAGTCTGTCTGTTCCTATCTCTCTCCAGTGCTAAAATAAAGGAGATAGAATTATGATCACTTTCACCAAAATGTTCACCCACTGAGAGATCTGACACCTGACCAGGTTCATTTCCCAATACCAAATCAAGCACAGCCTCTCCTCTTGTAGGCCTATCTACATATTGTGTCAAGAATCCTTTCCTACCTTAATGGCCAAACGATCCATTTTGCTTAAATGGAAGGATCCAATACCCCCTACTACTTTTCAATGGTTTTCTCAAACCATATCATGTTTAAACTTGGAAAAAATTAGGAGTGGTACTGTTGATCCTTTGCTTAAATTTGAAGATATTTGGAGTCCATTTATTCAATATTTTCACATGATGTAGATCCCCTTTCAATAACTTTCCAATGTGGAGGAACGGAGTTGACAACATAATATTGCTCTGTTTCTACTGAGAAATTTTAGCCCAGTTTTTTTTCTTTTTTTTTGTTGTTTGTTTTTATTTGAATTTTTTTTAGTTTTGTTTATATTGTTTACAATTTTTCTTGTTGATTTGGGTTTTTTTTTAAACTTATATAATAAATCTTTTTCTTTCCTTTCTTTTATATTATATTCACGTACTAAGAGGTCGTTGGATCTACAGATTTTTTTTTATATTTTATTATTCTTTATGATTATCTATGCTATGATTGTTATCCTGATCTCTTTGTATTACATGTATAAATACTGATGCTATATATCAATCTGTATTAACTTGAAAACTAATAAAAAGATTGAAAAGGAAAAGAAAGAATTCTTCCTGAACACACTTAACAAACTCCTCCCCATCTAAACCCCTCACTATCTGGAGATGCCAATTGATGTTTGGGAAATTAAAATCCCCCATCACAACAACTCTGTTATTCTCACAGCTTTCTAGGATCTGCTTCCCTATCTGCTCCTCAATATCCCTGTTACTATTGGGTGGCCTATAAAAAACACTCAGTAAAGTTATTGACCCCTTCCTGTTCCTAACCTCCACCCACAGAGACTCCGTAGACAGTCCCTCCACGACGTCCACTTTTTCCGCAGCCGTGACACTATCTCTGATTAACAGTGCCACTCCCCCACCTCTTTTACCTTCCTCCCTGTCCTTTCTGAAACATCTAAAACCTGGCACTTGAAGCAACCATTCCAGTCCCTGAGCCATCCAAGTCTCTGTAATGGCCACCACATCATAGCTCCAAGTATTGATCCAAGCTCTAAGCTCATCCGCCTTGTTCACAATGCTCCTTGCGTTAAAATAGACACATTTCAAACCTGTCTGAGCACGTCCCTTCTCAATCACCTGCCTATCGTACCTACTACTAGCTTTCTCTATTTGAGAGCCAAACACCTCTTCCCCAGTCTCTCCAGTTCAGATCCCATCCCCAAACAATTCTAGTTTAAACCCTCCCCAGTAGCCTTAGTAAACCCCCCCGCCAGGATATTGGTCCTCCGGGAGTCAAATGCAACCCGTCCTCTTTGAGCAGGTCATACCTGCCCCAAAAGAGGCCCCAATGATCCAGAAATCTGAATCCCTGCTCCTTACTCCAATCCCTCAGCCACGCATTTAACCTCCTCCTCATTCTGTTCCTATACCTACTGTCGCTTAGCACAGGCAGTAATCTGGAAATTACTACCTTTGAGGTCCTGCTTCTCAACTTCCTTCCTAATTCTCTATAGTCTTTTTACAGGACTTCATTCCTTTCCCTACCTATGTCATTGGTACCAATATGTACCACAACCTCTGGCTGTTCTCCCTCCCCCTTCAGGATATCTTGGACGCGATCTGAAACATCCCAGACCCTGGCACCTGGGAGGCAAACTACCTTCCGAGTTTCTTTCCTGCGTCCACAGAATCTCTTGTCTGCCCACCTAACTATAGAGTCCCCTATCACTACTGCCCTCCTCTCTCCTTCCCTACCCTTCTGAGCCACAGGGCCAGACTCTGTGCCAGAGACACTGCCACTGTTGCTTCCCCCAGGTAGGCTGTCTTCCCCAACAGTACTCAAGCAGGAATACTTATTGTCAAGGGGTACAGCCACAGGGGTACTCTCTGGTATTTGTTGGAAACTCTTTGTTCAGCTGTATCATCCTTTCTGTAACCTCACTGGATTTGTCAAGGAATTCAAAGTGCAGTGTCTGTGGAAGAACCCACTGAGGACAGTGACCATAGTTCAGTAAACTTCATGGAATAAAATGTTAGTACTCGAGATAGGCTCCCGAACTGGGGGAAGAGAGATTTCAATGGTATAAGATAGGACCCGACAGAAATAGATTGGGAGCAGCTGCTGGAGGTCAAAACAACATCTGATAAGTGGGAGGCATTTAAAAGCAAGATAGTAAGAGTTTAAAGTCTGCATGACCATGTGAGGGTAAGAATCAAAGATGGCAAGTTCAGGGAATTTTGGTTAATGAAGGATATTGAAGGTTTGATCAGGAAAAAGAAAGATGATTATGCCAGGTATAATAAATTGTTATCGAGTCCTTTGAAGTTTGTAGGGGATATAGGAGAGAACTTAAGGAAGAAATTAAGAGGGCAAAAGGGGGCCTTGAAATGACCTTGGCAAGTAGGATTAAGAATTTTCAGAAAATCTTTTATATGTATATTAGAGGCACAAGGATAGCTAAGGAAAAGGTAGGTCCTCTCGGTGACCAACTCTGTGGAGCCAAGGATATGAGTGGGGTCCTGAATGAATACTTCTCATCGGTATTTACCGGGGGGAAGGATATGGAGGCCGGAGAGTTAAAGGAAGGTTACACATTAGGGTAAATAAGTCTCCAGAGAACTGATGGATCTAAGGGAAGCAAGGAAGGAGATTGCTGGGGCTCTAATGGTGATTTTTGCATCTTTGTAGAGGAGGTGGTTGAGGTAGATGCAATTACAATGTTTAAAAGGCATTTGATTAGGTACTTGGTTAATAAAGGCATAGAGGGATATGGGCCTAATGCAAGCACATGGGATAAGCCTAAAAAGGCATCACAGTCAACATCGACAAGGTGGGCTGAAAGGGCCCGTTTCTGTGCTGTATGAATGTATGATTCTATGAACAGACCTTCCAGACAGCAACAAATGCCACTAGCTCAGTTAGGCAACTCAGCACGGACAAGTTGAGCCAAAGGACCTGTTTCCGTGTTGTATAGATAACCAAGGGTAAATCCATGCTTGCCATTGACTAGTTGTCAGATCCAAAAAGCCCATGGTGAGGAACTTTTCACCCCATGGTACACTATTAAATTCAACACGTAAATGTACAAGGTCAAATAGTTTGTGTTACACATGGTATGTTTCAGTATTTTATATTTTTGCTCCCAAGATATAAATGTTTCCATATGAGATACAAGAGAGTGCAGATGCTTAGTTGGAAGAGAAAACAAACTGCTGGCGGAACTCAACGGGTCAGGCAGCATCTGTCCTGATGAAGGGTCTCAACCCAGAATGTCAACTATCCTTTTGCTTCCACAGATGCTGCTCAACCCGTTGTGTTCCTCCAGCAGTTTGTCTTTTACGCTAAACGTTTCAGTAGCCTGATTGTTACTATAGTAAACTTTTTGGCAATATTTGAAAAGCTCTGTACATTTATTTATCCCAGTGAAATGCAGCTTGAACAGAGAGCATTTGCCCTGTTTTGGGGCAGCACAGAAATATAGACACACCTCAGTACACTTGGCAAATTAATTTACACGAAATTATTTTTAAATAGTCCACAATGCAAACGGCAGTCAATGCTGTCAATCAAAATTTCACTTATGCATTCAACAGCCAAAATTTTGCATTATGTCGTATTTGGTTGGATTTTAAACACAAGATCTTTTTGCATATTGCATAGTAGACTGAAAGCTTCACCCAGAACTATCTTACCTGCAGTAAATTCTACACCCTCATGACACCACCCTCACATACATTGGAGTTCCTTCCGGTGTATCACTCAACAGAGGCCTCTCGTCATTCAGTAGTCCAGGTATGCCAATAGTGGTCACACCACCTGGATCACCAGATGTGGGCACTGTCTGACACCACAAAGACTGGCAGAGTCTGAGCTCCATAGAAGCTCAGTGTTGTGGTGGGGACCCTTGCCTGCCAAAATCGAAGGTCAGCAGTTCAGCAATTGGTGCACACCTATGCTGACTCACCCTCATTGCAGTCCAAAATGTCATTAAGTTCCAGCAGCTAAGGCCAAACTGCAGGAGTGTAGTTCAGATGATCCATAGAGGTAGCTGCATCATCTGAGCCCAATCCAGCAGTCACCGTTTGAACAACAGGCACTTGGTAACTGAAGTATACTGCAGTAAGAAATTTCACCTTAACCCACAACATGAATTGCAATAATAGTTGGATTGCCACAAGAGGGTGCACTGCATGGAAGTGCAGAGCTTCACACAACAACAGAAGATGCAGGGATGCTTTCTGCCATTGGCTTAAGGAATGGAAACAGCTGGAAAGCTCTGAAGGCTTTCATCGTGCAAGTTTGTTTAACAAGATGGGCCAAGTGTTCTATGATTGAACCCTATTGTACAATACAACAGCCTGAATACAAAACACACACAAAGGAATGTGTATTAGAACCTTCTTCAGTCCTGAAGAAGGGTCCTGACCTGAAACGTTGATCGCCTGCTTTTCTCCACGGATGCTGCTTGGTCGGCTGAATTCCTCCAGCATCATAGTGTTTTTCATCTAGATTCCAGCATCTGCAGTCCTTTGTTTCTCAAGGGTTAGATAGATATCAGGGCAAGAGGGGTGGCACGGTAGTGTAGCGGTTAGCGCGACGCTATTACAGTGCCAGCGATTGGGGTTCGATTTCCGTCGCTGTCTGTAAGGAGTTTGTACACTCTCCCTGCGTCTATGTGGGTTTCCTCTGGGTGCTCCGGTTTCCTCCCACATTCCAAAGATGTAAGGGTAGGTTAATATGGGTTTAAAATGGGCGGCGCGGACTCGTTGGGCTAGAAGGGCTTGTTACCACACTGTAAATAAAATTTTTAAAAAATTTTAGAAAGATAAAATGTCGGCACAACATGTACTGTGCTGTACTGTAATGTTCTATCTGTTCTATGGTCACATTAGCAAGCTCCACTGTGTTTTCTCTATCCTCCAAATCCTTCTCCTTGGTAAATACCAACACAAAGTACTCATTTAGTACCTCAGCCACTTGTTCTGACTCCAAGCACAAATTCCCTCCTTTATCCTTGAGTGAACCTACCCTCTCTTTAGTTATCCTCTTTTTCTTAATATAAGTGTAAAATGCCTTGGGATTCTCCTTGATCCTGCTTACCAAGGACATTTCATGGCCCCTTTTGGCCTTCCTAATCACCTGATTGAGCACTTTCCTAATATCTTTACAAGGGCCCAGTCTGATATTAGCTTCCTAAACCTTATGAAAGCAGGCTGAGGGAACTCGGCCTTTTCTCCTTGGAGAGATGGAGGATGAGGGGGGATCTGATAGAGGTGTATAAGATGATGAGAGGTATTGATCGGGTAGATAGTCAGAGGCTTTTCCCCAGGGCTGAAATGGTGGCCACAAGCGGACATAGGTTTAAGGTGTTGGGGGGGGTAGATAAAGAGGAGATGTCAGGGGTAAGTTTTTTACTCAGAGAGTGGTGAGTGCGTGGAATGGGCTGCCGGCAATGGTGGTGGAGGTGGATACGATAGAGTCTTTCAAGAGACTGTTAGATAGGTACATGGAGCTGAGTAAAATAGAGGGCTATGGGTAAGCCTAGTAATTTCTAGGGTAGGGACATGTTCGGCACAGCTTTGTGGGCCGAAGGGCTTGAATTGTGCTGTAGCTTTTCTATGTTTCTATGTTTCTTACATATGCTTCCTTTTCCTTCCTGACTAAATTTAGAACTTCTCCGGTCATCCAAGATTCCCTTACCTTAGAATTAGAGATGCAGATGTGTAGGGAGATTGTAGATAGCTGTAAGAATAATACAGTAGTATTAGTGGGAGATTTCAACTTCCCTAATATTGACTGGGTTACCGAGAGTGCAAAGAGCTTGGGTGGGTGGAATTTGTTACATGTGTCCAAGAAAGCTTCCTTAATCACTACAGAGAAAGCCCCAATACAGAGGGTGCAACACTGGACCTCCTCTTGGGGAACAGGGTAGGGCAAGTGACTGAAGTGCCAGTTGGGGAGCACTTTATTACCAGTGACCACAATGCTATTAGTTTTAAAATAGTTATGGAGAAAGACAAGACTGGTCCACAAGATAACATCTTAAATTGGGGCAAGGCCAATTTTGGAGGCATTAGGTGAGAACTTGCAGAGGTTGAATGGGTTAGATGGCTTGCAGGTAAAGGGACATCTGGCAAGCGGGAGGCTTTTATAAGTGTGATATTAAGAGTTCAGGGACATCACAGTCCTGTTAGGATGAAGGACAAGACTGGCAAGTTTAAGGAATCTTGGTTGATGAGAGACATTGTGATTCCAGTCAGGAAAAAGGAAGCAAACCTCAGGTTTAGGCAGTCAGGTTCAATTGAATTCCTCAACGAGTATAAAAAGTGTAGGTGTACATTTAAGAGGGAAGTCAGGAAGGCAAAAGGAGGGCAGGAGATAGATCTGGCAGGCAAGGTCAAGGAAAATCCCAAGAGATTCTACAGGTATATTAAGAGTAAAATGGTGGCAAGGGAGAGATTAAAGGTCCCCCTTAAATATCAGAATGCCCTTCTATGTGTGGAGTCACAGGAGATTGGTGAGATTTTTAATGAATATTTGTCATTGGTGTTCATTGTGGAAAGGATCATGGAAGCTAAGGAACTGAGTTAAATGAGTTGTGATGTCTTGGACCATACATGAATTGCCAAAGACGAGGTATTAGTGGTCCTAAAGCACATTAAAGTGGATAAATCCCCAGGGCCTGAGCAAGTGCATCCTAGAGCTTCATGGGAAGTGAGGGAAGAAATTGCGGAGGTCCTTGCGGAGGTATTTGCATATCTTTAGCCACGGGTGAATTTCCAGAAGACTGGAGGGTGGCTAATGTTGTACCATTATTTAACAAGGAGAGCAAAGACAACCTAGGGAACTACGGGCCGGTGAGCCTGACATCAGTGGGGAGTAGGTTACAGGAGGTTATTCTGAGGGACAGGATCTACCAGCATTTGGATAGACTGATTTGGGATAGCCAACACAGCTTTGTGCGTGGGAAATCACGTCTCACAAATCTGCTAAAGTTTTTTGAAGAGGTAACCAAGAGGAATGGTGAGGGCAGGGCGGTGGATATTGTCTGTATGGATTTTACCAAGGCCTTTGACAAGGTCCCACATGGAAGACTAGTCTGAAGGTTTAGATTGCACAGGATCAAGGGGGAGCTAGCGAAGTGGATACATAATTGACTTGATGGTAGGAAGCAGAGGGTGATGGTATAAGGTTATTTTTACGGACTGCGGCCTGTGACTAGTGGTGTGTACGCCCATTGTTGTTCATTTATATAAATGATTTGAATGAGAATGTACAAGGCATGGTTGGTAAGTTTGCAGATGACACTAAAATAGATGGTGTTGTTGACAGTGAAGAAGGTTATCAAAAATTACAGGGAGATCTTGATCAGCTAGGTAAGTGGGCAGAGGAATGGTAAATGGTGTCCAATCCAGATAATTTTAAAACTTGCTTTGTAGATAAGGACATTGTTTTTGAGACACAACACCCTTAATGGAAGAGGAGAGGAGCCAGCAGAGCTTAAAACTTGCTTTGCAGGTATAAAAGGGAGGCAGGGTCTAGTAGAGCAGCCATTTTGAGAGTGACTATGGTTGAATTGTAGGTGCAGTGTTTGAGGTCAAAGTGCTAAGGCTTTGGCTCAGAGGCTTCAGCGAAGATGCTGAGCAGTGGTAGGAGTCAAGGTAAGCACAGCTAAGGCTTCTCAATTTTAATTTTTGTACTTGGAGCATCAGCATGGCAGTTAGGACAGTGGTATGTTTGTTCTGCAGGATGTGGGAGATGAGGGAGACTTCCAGTGTCCCTGAGGACTACACCTGTAGGAAGTGTGTCCAGCTGCAGCTCCTGGCTGAACACGTTAAGGAGCTGAATGCACTTAGGTTCACTCAGAATGCTGGAGGTACCATTGATAAGAGGTTCAGTGAGGTGGTCACACCTAAAGTGCAGGCCATAGGTATTTGGGTGACCACCAAGAAAGGTAGGTGGGGTAGACAGATAATGCAGGATTCCCCTGTGACCATTCTCCATGAGAACAAGTATACCACTCTGGATACTGTTGGGGGGATGCCTTTTCAGGAGAAAGCAGCAGCAGCAGCCAGGTATGAGGCTCAGTGGGGATTGATGAAGGCAGAAAGGACTATCATGATAAGACGGGAGATTCTCTGACCTCAAAAGGAACTCCAGGATGGTGTGCTGCCTCCAAGATGTGAGGGTTTGAGGATGTCTCAGAGTGGCTGCAGAACATTCTCAAGAGGGAGGATGAGCAACCAGAAGTCATTGTGCACGTTGGCACAAATGACACAGGTAGAAAAAGAGATGAGGTCCTGCAGAGTGAATACAAGGAGTTAGGAAAGAGGTTAAAAAGCAGTACCTCAAGAGTAGTAATCTCTGGACTACTCCTTGTGCCATGTGCTGGTGAGGGTAAGAATATGAGGCTATGGCAGATGAATGCATGGCTGAAGAGTTGGTGCAGGGGACAGGGTTTCAGGTTTTTGGACCATTGGGATCTCTTCTGGGACAGAGATGAACTGTACAAGAGGGACAGGTTGCACCTGAACTGGAGGAGGACCAATAATTGTTGGGCAGATTTGCAAGTGATACCAGGGAGGGTATAAAGTAGATCTACAGGGGGGGAGAGATCCAAATCAGAAGTGATGCAAATGAGAGGCTGGGAGTTGAGACAGAATTCACTGCCAGTACAGTCAGTAGATGAGACAGGCAGCAGCATGGCAGGGAGCGAGGAAAGACTGTTAGATTAAATTGCAGTTATTTCAATGCAAGAGGCCTGACAGGTAAGACGGATGAATTCAGGAAGTGGATAGTTACATTGGATTGGGATATTACAGCCAATACAGAAACATGGCTAAGAGAGGGACAGGACAGGCAGCTAAATGTTCCAGTGTAATTGTTTAAATGTTAATGTTAGTGTCATTCCTGATGTCTTCAACAATAATACACTACAAGAGACCACCTGTAACATACGGAATCACTCATGCAACTGTCAGATACTGTTGGACATCAGCAGCAAACTATTACTTTACTCTGTCTGGACACCAACGGCAGAAATGAGCAACCTTGGCTTGCTGCGCAGACCTGAGCTTGACCCCACCAAGGTGCTGCTCACCTCGGCTGCCCCAGTGAGGAGACGCCACAGGCAGTGTGAGAGGAAACAGAAGCGGGGTAAGCAGAACGGAATCTATCCTAGGCTAAAGGCTCACCCTGTCAGACCAGCGGTCCTATTGATGATGCTCGCCAATGTTCGCTCCCTGGAAAATAAGTTGGACTGCATTCGACTATGAAGGGCAGTCCAACAGGAGACGAAAAACTGCTGCATTTTTATTTTTACGGAAACGTGGCTCAACAACAACATCCCCGATGCTTCTATTCCGCTGGATGGGCTGACCTCCTTCCAAGTGGACAGGGTAGCATCAGTGTCCGGTAAGACCTGCGGAGGTGATTTGTGTGTCTATATAAACAACGAATGGTGCAATAACGCTGTGCTGGTCTCGAAGTACTGTTTGCCGCTTGTGGAGTTTGCCATAGTTAAATGCCGGCCATACTATCTGCCGAGGGAGTTCACAGCCATTGTTATTGTGGCTGTGTACATCCCCCCAAGGTGCTAATGCCAGGAAAGCACTGTGTTAACTTTACAGAGCGATAAGTGAACTTCAAACTGCTCACCCTGATGGCTGTTTCATTGTCGCTGGGGACTTTAACCAGGCTAATTTAAAATTGGTGCTACCAAAATTTTTCCAACATGTCAACTTTGCAAGCCGGGGAGAGAATACACTGGACGTGGTATTCACAAACATCAAGAATGCATACAGAGCTATCCCCCGCCCCCTCCTTGGCTACTCAGACCACTTCTGTTATGCTAATCCTGAAATACAAAACACTCCTCAAACGCTCCAAACCGATTCGGAAGCAGATAAAAATGTGGCCTGTAAATGCAATGCCAGCCTTACAGGACTGCTTCGAAAGCACAGACTGGAGCATGTTTAGAGAAGCAGCCACCTATGACCATACCATCAACTTGGAGGAGTATGCAGCTGCGGTGACTGGCTACATCAACAAGTGCATTGACAATGTCACTGTCACCAAAACCATTACACATGCGCCAACCAGAAGCCATGGCTGACAGCGGAGATACATGAACTGTTGAAAACCCGAGATGCTGCCTTCAGGTCAGGTGATGTGGCAGACCTCAGGACAGTGAGGGCCAACCTGTCCCGTGGCATCAGGCTGGCAAAGAGGAGTTATGCCCAGGAGATCCAGGGCTACTTCTCTGATACCAAGGATACAAGATGTCTGTGGCAGGGCATCCAGGCCATCACGGACTACAAGCCTCCACCTTGTACTTGCGACAATGACGCCCCCCCCCTTCCAGATGCGCTGAACAACTTTTATACTCAGTTTGATGCACTTAACAATGAGCCTGCGAGCAAGACACCTCCAATGTTCAATGATCAGGTACTCTGTCTGTCCTCAGCCAGTGTGAGGAAGATATTATCCAGGGTTAACTCTCGGAAATCAGCGGGCCCTGATAGCATACCTGGCTGTGTGCTCAGGGACTGCGCGGACCAGCTGGCAGCTGTACTCACTGACATCTTCAATGTCTTTCTGAGCCAAGCAATTGTTCCCACATGTTTCAAATACACCACCATTATACCAGTGCCTGAAAAATTTGCCTGTAACCTGTCTAACTGACTACCGCCCCGTGGAACTGACACCAATCATCACAAAGTGCTTCGAGAGGCTAGTCCTGCAACACATCAAATCCATTCTCGCTCCCCCCCCGACCTCCCCAGACCCCCTCCAGTTTGCATACCGCCCCAATCAGTCAACCAAAGATGCAGTGTCCTCTGCTCTCCACCTAGCCCTGTCTCACCTAGATCAAAAGGACACTTACGTCAGGATGTTCTTCATCGATTTCAGCTCTGCCTTCAACACTATCATCCCACAGAACCTCATAAGGAAGCTACACCTGCTGGGCCTTAGCACCTCCACCTGCAACTGGATTCTGGACTTCCTCTCTGAAAGGCCACAGTCAGTTCGCATTGGAAATACCACCTCAAACATCACCAGGCTAAGCTCTGGAGCCCCCCAGGGCTGCGTGCTCAGTCCACTGCTGTTTACACCTGACCCATGACTGTTCTGCCAACTCAGGCTCCAACCATATCATCAAGTTTGTTGATGATACAACAGTGGTGGGCCTCATCAGCAGGAACGATGAAACAGCTTACAGAGAGGAGGTGGAGAGGCTGGTGGACTGGTGCTCAGTTAACAATCTCTACTTGAACATGGACAAAACAAGGGAGATGATTGTGGATTTTAGAAAGGCTCAGGCTGACCACTCACTCCTGTGCATCAATGGCACCATTGTACAGAGAGTCAGTTCTTGGGAATACACATAGCAGACGACCTGTCCTGGTCAACCAACACCTCCTCCCCCGCCAAGAAGGCACAGCAGCGTTTCCACTTCCTACGGTGGCTGAAGAGAGCAAACCTGCCCTCCCCTACCCTCACCACATTCTACCATGGTACCATTGAGAGTGTCCTGACCAGCTGCATCTCTGCCTGGTACTGTAACTGTAACACCTCAGATTGCAAGACTCTGCAGAGAATTGCGAGCACAGCTGGAAAGATCATTGGAGTACCTCTTCCCTCCATCCTGGACATCTACAACACACGATGCACCCACAAGGCTTGCAGAATCATAGATGACCCTTCTCATCCCTCCCATGACCTATTTGTCCCACTGCCGTCTGGCAAGCGGTACAGAAGCATCCGGGCCCGAACTACTAGAGTGTATAACAGTTTTTTCCCCTAGGCTGTCAAGCTCCTGAATACCCTAGAGGCAGTCTCAGACAAATGCTGCATCAAAAGTCCTGGTTTGCACAACAGTGCATAAGAACTTTGGCTGCTGCTGAACATGTTTATACACTTAGTTCTGCATTTTCTTTGTCCAACTCGGTTTTGCACTAACCTTGCATTAATTTTGTATCCTGTATATACCACTTTTTGCACTATTTGTGCTTGCACAATTTCTCTGTGTTTATTGTATGTCTATTGTCTGTTTATTGTATGTGTATTGTCTGTTCTATGTATGTCGTCTGTTGTGTGAGTCTGGGGGAAACAACATTTTTTCCTCCATGTGTTTTACAGCATATGGGTGAATAACAATAAAGTATAACTTAACTTGAACTTGAACTTGTACAGGTGCTATAGGTGGAATAGAGGTGGAGGAAGGAGAGGAAGGAGAGTTGCATTTCTGATTAGAGAGAATGTCTTGGCAGTAGTCTGAGATGAAATTACTGAGGGAATGTTCAGTGGGGCTTTATGAATGGAGCTGCAAAATAGAAGGGGATAGTCACCTTGTTGGGATTGCACTATAGGCCCCCTAATAGTCAATGGGAATTAGAGGAACAAATATGCAGGGTGATTGTAGAAGGTTGCAGGAATAATAGGGTTGTCACAGTAGGGGATTTTAGCTTTCCTAATATAGACTAGGACTGTCATAATGCTAAGGGCTTAGGTGGAGTTTGTTAAGTGTGTTCAGGAAAATTCCTCAAGCAATATATAGAAGGCCCTACAAGAGAGCAGGCAAAACTTGACCTGCTTTTGGGAAATAAGGCAGGACAAATGTCTAAGGTGTACATGGGGAGCACTTTGGGACCAATGAACATAGTTCTATTAGTGTTAAATTAGTTATGGAAAGGGACGGATCTGGTCCATAAATTCTAAATTGGGGTGAGGCAAATTTTGATGGTATTAGACAGGAACTTGCAAAAGTTGATTGGAGTAAGTTGTTTGCAGGCAAAGAGATGTCCAAGAACACTGTGGGAAGCTAGAGAAGAAACTGCAGGAGCCCTGGCTAAGATAAATGCATCATCATTAGCAACAGGTGAAGTGCCAGGAGCCTGGTGGGTGGCTAATGCTGTGGCTTTATTTAAGAAAAGCTGCAAAGAAAAACCTGGGAACTATACAGCAGTAAGCCTGAAATCTGTGGTAAATGAGTTACCAGAGAGGATTCTGAGGGACAGGATATACAAGCATGTGGAAAGAAGGGGGCTGATTGAGGATAGTCAACATGTTTTTATGCTTGGGAGATCACGTCCCATGAATTTGACTGTTTTTTTGAGAAGTAACCAAGAAGGTTGATGAGGGCAGGGCGGTAAACGTTGTCTACATGGACTTCAGTAAGCCTTTGATTTGGTTCCACATGGTAGGTTGCGATGGAAAGTTAGATCGCTTGGGATACAGGGAGAGCTAACTATTTGGATACACAATTGGCTTTATAGTAGGAAGCAGAGGGTGATGGTGGATCGTTGTTTTTTGGACTGGAGGCCCGTGACAAGTGCTGTTATCCAGGGCTCGGCACTAGACCCATTGCAATTTGTCATCTATATCAATGATATGGATGAGAATGTACAAGGCATTGTTAGTAAGTTTACAGATGACGCTAAAATAGGTGGTGTCATTGACAGTGAAGGTGGTTATAGGATTTACAAAGGGATCTTGATCAGATGGGTAAACGGCCAAGGAATGGCAAATGGAGTTCACTTTGGATAAGTGCAAGGTGTTGGATTTTGGCAGGACAAATCAGGGAGGGACATTCACAGTGAATAGTAGGGCCCTGGGGAGTGCTGTAGAACAGAGGAACCCAGGAGTGCAAATACATGGTTCCCTGAAAGTTGCATTGCAGGTAGACAGGGTGGCGAGCAAAGCTTTTGGCAAACTGGACTTCATCCGTCAGGACATTGAGTATAGAAGTTGGGATGTTATGTTGCAGATGTACAAGATGTTGGTGAGGCCACATTTAGAATACTGTGTTCAGGTTTGGTCATCCTGCTATCGGAAAGATGTCATTAAGCTGAAAAGAGTGCAGAGGAGATTTACAAGGATGTTACTGGGACTTGAGGGACTGAGTTATGGAGAGAGGTTGAGCAGATTGGGACTGTTTTCATTGGAGCATAGGAGAATGAGGGGTGATCTTACAGCGGGATATAAAATCATGGGGGGGCATAGATAGGGTGAATACGCATAGTCTCTTTCCCGGGGTTGGGGAATAAAGAACTAGAGGGCATAGGTTTAAGGTGGCAAGGGAGAGATTTAATCGGAACTTGAGGTGCAACCTTTTCACTTCGAGAGTGGTCAGTATATGGAATGAGCTGCCAGAGGAAGTGGTTGATTGAGATATATTAACAACACTTAAAAGGTACTTGGACCGATTTATGGACAAGAAAGGTATAGAGAGATATGGGCCAAACATAGGCAAATGGGACCAGCTGAGGTGGGCCCATTTCTGTGCTGTATGACTTTATTACCTTAAGTGGAAGGTATTGCACTTCGGAAAATCAAACCAAGATAGGACTTTCACAATGAACTGTAGGGCCTTGTAGGAATGGTGTAGAACAGTAGGAGCGAGGAGTACAAGTAGATAGTTCTCCATAGAACCATAGAACAATACAGCACAATAGAGGCCCTTCGGCCCACCATGTTGTGCCGACCTTTAAACCACGCCTAAGACTATCTAATCCCTTCCTCCCACATATTCCTCTATTTTAAATTCCTCCATATGCTTATCTAATAATCTCTTGAACTTGACCAACATATCAGCCTCCACCAGCACCCCAGGCAGTGCATTCCATGCACCAACCACTCTCTGGGTGAAAAACCTCCCTCTGATATCTCCCTTGAACTTCCCACCCATTACCTTAAAGCCATGTCCTCTTGTATTGAGCATGGGTGCCCTGGGAAAGAGGCGCTGGCTGTCCACTCTATCTATTCCTCTTAATATCTTGTATACCTCTATCATATCTCCCCTCATCCTCCTTCTCTCCAATGAGTAAAACTTAGTCTCTTAGTCTCTCCTCATAATCCAGACTCACCAATCCAGGCAGCATCCTGCTAAATCTCCTCTGCACCCTTTCCAATGACTCCATATCCTTCCTATAATGAGGCGACCAGAACTGGACACAGTACTCTACGAGTGGTCTAACCAGAGTTTTGTAGAGCTGCATCATTACCTCGCGGCTCTTAAACTCGATCCCATGACTTATGAATGCTAACATCCCATAAGCTTTCTTAACTACCCTATCCACCTGTGAGGCAACTTTCAGTGATCTGTGGATATGAACCCCCAGATCCCTCTGCTCCTCCACACTACCCAGAATCCTGCCATTAACCTTGTACTCCACCTTGGAGTTTGTCCTTCCAAAGAGTACCACCTCACACTTCTCTGGATTGAACTCCATCTGCCACTTGTCAGCCCAGCTCTGCATCCTATCAATATCCCTCTGGAAGCTTCAACAGCCCTCCACACTATCCACAACACCACCGACCTTTGTGTCGTCTGCAAACTTGCTAACCCAACCTTCCACCCCCTCATCCAATAAATATCAATAAAAGTAGAGGTCCCAGAACCGATCCTTATGGGATACCACTAGTCACAACCCTCTAATCTGAATGCACTCCCTCCACCGCAACCCTCTGCTTTCTACGGGCAAGCCAATTCTGAATCCACACGGCCAAGCCTCCCTGGATCTCTTGGCCTCTGACCTTCTGAAGAAGCCTACCACGTGGAACCTTGTCAAATGCCTTACTAAAATCCATGTAGACTACATCTACTGCACTACCCTCATCAATCTTCCTGGTCACCTCCTCAAAGAACCCTATCAGGCTTATGAGGCAAGATCTTCCCTTCACGAAGCCATGCTGGCTGTCCCTAAACAGTCCATGATTCGCTAAATGCTCATAGATCCTATCTCTTAGAATCCTTTCTAACAGTTTGCCCACCACAGACGTAAGGCTCACTGGTCTGTAATTCCCTGGACTATCCCTACTACCTTTTTTGAATAAGGGGACAACATTTGCAACCCTCCAATCCTCCGGTACCATTCCTGTGGACAACGAGGACTCAAGGATCCTAGCCAACGGTTTAGCAATCTCTTCCCTCGCCTCGTGAACCAGCCTGGGGAATATTCCAAAAGTGGCATCACAGGCAGACAGGGTGGTGAAGATGATGTTTGGCATGCTGACCTTCAACAGTCAGGGCGATGAGTGTAAGAGATGAAACATTACATTGTAGCTGTACAACACGTTGGTGAGGCCGCACCTGGAGTATTGTGTACAATTTTGGTTACCCTGTTATAGACGTCATAAAGCTAGAATGAGTGCAAAGAAGATTTATGAGAATGTTGTCAAGACTCGAGGGCCTGATTTATCGGCAGAGGTTGGGCAGACTAAGACTTTATTCATTGGATTTTAAGAGACTGAGGGGTGACTTTATAGAGGTGTATAAGATCATGATGGTATAGATAGGGTGAATGCACACAGTCTTCTTCCCAGGGAAAGGGAAACAAAAACTAGGGGACATTAGTTTAAGGTGAGAGGGGAAAGATTTAAAAGGGAGCTGAAGGGCATCTCTTTACCCAGAGGGTGGTTCCTGTTTGGAACGAGCTGCCAGAGGAAGTGGTTGAGGCAGGTACAATAACAATGCTTAAAAGACCACATGGACAGGTCGATTGATGGAAAAAGTTTAGAGGCATATGGGCCAAACATGGGCAAATGGGACTAGTTTAGATAAGCATGGTACAATGCATGTTTCCATTGCAAAGTACTTCTCAGAGACTAAGGGAAATCCATGTTTGCCAAGTCCATGTTTGCTTCTGTCTGGTTCCATTATTATTTAAATGCCCTGTTACCACTGCTTTGATAATAGATTCTGTAGCGGTTGCTACCGCGGAATAAAACAAGACTCACTCGGAGGATTGCCAAACAGAACTGGTTTATTTTCCCGCCTTGCGCGGGCCCTTTAAGGGAGAAAACTCCCGCCCAAAAAACCGGCAATGACGTAAGTCCTACGTCATCAGGACTTTCCCGCGCGCGGGTTCTCCCGGTCGCTCGGAAAGACGAGGCCCGCCGCCATCTTGGGCCTCGTCGCTCCGACACCGCGCGACCCGACTGCCGAGCCGGTTCGCCCGACTAGACGGTGAGTCGCCACACAACGCCCCCCAGAACCGGCGAGACAGTCCCCAAGGTCCGTGGGCTGTGCCAGCTGCTGCTTAGGGGGGCGGCCTCTGCGTCGCGGTGTGGCAACCTCGACAGGCTGTTGCAGATCCAAATGGGCCGGTTTGAGGCGGTCCGCCGTGAAAACCTGTTCCCTGCCTCCAATGTCCAAAATAAAAGTGGATCCGTTATTCTGTATGACTCGGAACGGTCCCTCATATGGTTGTTGCAATGGCGCCCGAGGTGTGCCCCTGCGAACGAAAACAAACTTACAGTCCCGTAGTTCCTTGGGCTGGCAGGATGGGGCTTGACCGTGCCATGAGGTGGGAATCGGGGCCAAGGCGCCAAGCTTCTCGCGCAGTCTTTGTAGGACTGCTGGGGGTTGTTCCCCTTGGTCCCAAAGGGCAGGTACGAAATCCCCGGGGACAACTAGTGGCGCCCCGTATACAAGCTCAGCTGACGAAGTGCGGAGGTCTTCTTTGGGGGCAGTGCGTATGCCGAGCAGGACCCAAGGCAGCTCGTCAACCCAGTTAGGACCCTTCAGGCGGGCCATCAAGGCCGATTTTAGATGGCGGTGAAAACGTTCCACCAACCTGTTTGATTGAGGATGGTAGGCCGTGGTGGTGTGCAGCTGTGTCCCTAGCAGGTTCGCTAATGCAGCCCAGAGACTGGAAGTGAATTGGGTGCCTCTGTCTGAAGTGATGTGGGCCGGAACGCCAAAACGTGAGACCCAAGTTGTGAGCAGCGCTCGGGCGCAGGAATCAGTTGTGATGTCAGTCAGGGGGGTTGCCTCAGGCCACCTCGTGAACCGGTCCACGATAGTAAGGAGGTACCGGGCTCCTCTTGAAACCGGCAGAGGGCCCACGAGGTCGACGTGTATGTGGTCGAACCTCCTACGGGTAGGCTCGAACTGCTGTGGTGGGACCTTGGTGTGTCGCTGGATTTTTGACGTCTGGCAGTGCGGACAAGTCCTGGCCCACTCACTGACCTGTTTGCGCAGGCCATGCCAGACAAACTTGCTGGCGACCAGTCGGACAGTAGATCTGATGGACGGGTGCACCAACCCATGTACCGAGTCAAAAACGCGTCTCCGCCAGGCTGCAGGGACTATAGGGCGGGGCTGACCAGTCGCAACGTCGCAAAGTAGGGTCCGCTGACCTGGACCAACCAAGAAATCTTGGAGCTGTAGACCCGAGACTGCGGTTCTGTAGCTGGGCAGTTCGTCGTCGGCTTGCTGTGCGTCAGCCAGGGCCGTGTAGTCGACACCCAAGGATAGGTTGTGGATGGTTGGTCTGGAAAGTGCATCAGCAACAACATTATCCTTTCCGGAGACATGTTGGATGTCAGTTGTGAACTCGGAAATGTAGGATAATTGTCTCTGCTGACGAGCTGACCAGGGATCGGAGACTTTGGAGAAGGCAAAGGACAGAGGCTTATGATCAGTGAAAGCGGTGAAAGGCCTGCCTTCTAGAAAGTATCGGAAATGCCGGACCGCCAGATACAGCGCTAGAAGTTCCCGATCAAAAGCGCTGTCCTTCAGTTCGGGCGGTCTAAGGTGTTTGCTGAAAAATGCCAAGAGTTGCCAGCGGCCTTCGAGTAGCTGTTCCAGTACCCCACCCACCGCAGTGTTGGACGCGTCTACCGTGAGGGCAGTCGGGACGTCAGTCCTGGGGTGTACCAGCATCGTGGCGTCTGCCAGGGCGTCTTTGGCCTTAACGAAAGCAGCCGCAGCCTTGTCAGTCCAGATGATGTCCTTGCCCTTACCAGCCAGCAGCGAGAACAGAGGGCGCATGATACGGGCTGCTGCAGGGATGAAACGATGGTAAAAGTTGACCATCCCAAGGAATTCCTGTAGGCCTTTGACTGTGTCGGGGCGGGCAAAATGGCGGATAGCATCCACCTTGGCGGGTAGGGGTGTTGCCCCGTCGCTGGTGATTTTGTGGCCGAGGAAGTCGATAGAGTCAAGTCCGAATTGGCACTTGGATGGGTTAATCGTGAGGCCGAAATCGCGGAGGCGGGAATACAGCTGGCGGAGGTGGGAAAGGTGTTCCTGGCGGTTACGGCTGGCGATCAGTATGTCGTCCAAGTAAATGAACATGAAGTCCAGGTCTCGGCCTACTGCGTCCATCAGCCGCTGGAAGGTCTGCGCGGCGTTCTTAAGGCCGAACGGCATCCGAAGGAATTCGAACAGGCCGAATGGGGTGATAATCGCAGTTTTGGGGACGTCATCCGGATGGACCGGGATTTGGTGGTATCCCCTAATGAGGTCCACTTTGGAAAAGATGCGGGCCCCGTGTAAGTTCGCTGCGAAGTCCTGGATGTGAGGGATGGGATAGCGGTCCGGGGCGGTGGCGTCATTCAGCCTGCGGTAGTCGCCGCAGGGCCTCCACCCTCCGGTGGCTTTGGGGACCATGTGCAGGGGGGAGGCCCAGGGGCTGTCTGACCTGCGAACAATCCCCAGCTCCTCCATGTGACGGAACTCTTCCTTTGCCAGGCGGAGCTTGTCTGGAGGTAATCGCCGTGCTCGGGCATGAAGGGGTGGCCCTGTGGTAATGATGTGGTGTCGTACCCCATGTGTGGGCCTAGAATTTGTAAACGAAGGTGCCAAAATCGATGGGAATTCGGCTAGGAGCTTGGCGAAATCGTCGCCAGAAAGGGAAATGGAGTCCAGGCGCGGGGCTGGTGGGCTGATTTCTCCCAGGGGATAGGTCCGGAGAGTGCTAGAGTGAACTAACCGCTTCCTTCGCAGGTCGACTAACAGGTTGTGGGCCCGAAGGAAATCGGCTCCTAGGAGTGGTCGGGCGACAGTGGCAAGGGTAAAGGTCCAGGTAAAACGGCTGCCGCCAAAGTGTAATTGAAGTGTACGGGTGCCGAAAGACCGTATCGTTGTACCGTTGGCGGCATTGAGTAGAGGACCTGGTGGCCTGTCACGAGTGTCGCGGCCTGCCGGGGGCAAAATACTGACCTCCGCTCCAGTATCAATGAGGAAACGCCGTCCAGATTTCTTGTCCTGAACGAAGAGGAGGCTCTGTCGGTGGCCAGCCGCCATAGCCATCAGCGGCTGCTGGCCCTGGCGTTTCCCTGAAACTTGCAGGGTGGGCGGCATCGACAGGCCTCCGCACCCCACCTCTGATGGTAGAGGCACAGCTGGTCACCCTTGTCGTCGTCTGCGTTCCTGGGGCGTGGCTGCTCGGTTGCTGGGGCCGGGCGAGGCGGGCGTTGGGCTCGCGGTCTGGTGATTTGACTGATGGATGAACCGCTCTCGCGCTTGGCCCTCCACAGGACATCTGCCTGGGCGGCCACCTCACGGGGGTTGCTGAAGTCGGCGTCAGCTAACAACAAGTGGATGTCATCGGGGAGCTGTTCGAGGAAGGCCTGTTCGAACATCAGGCATGGCTTGTGTCCCTCGGCCAATGCCAGCATCTCATTCATTAGGGCGGATGGGGATCTGTCCCCCAGGCCATCCAGATGAAGCAGGCGGGCGGCGCGCTCACGACGGGAGAGGCCGAAGGTCCGGATCAAAAGGTCTTTGAAAGCCGGGTACTTATCTTCCTCTGGAGGCGACTGGATGAAGTCTCCAACCTGGGCGGCTGTCTCCTGGTCCAGAGAGCTAACCACATGGTAGTACTTCGTGGAGTCGGAGGTGATCTGCCGAAGGTGGAATTGCGCTTCGGCCTGGTCAAACCAGACACTGGGCCGAAGTGTCCAAAAGGTGGGCAGCTTGAGGGCCACTGCGTTGGCTGCTGCGCTGTTGTCCATTTCGCGGGTCCAAAAGCCGTTTGGACCGTTGGGGTCACCAATGTAGCAGTTGCTACCGCGGAATAAAACAAGACTCACTCGGAGGATTGCCAAACAGAACTGGTTTATTTTCCCGCCTTGCGCGGGCCCTTTAAGGGAGAAAACTCCCACCCAAAAAACTGGCAATGACGTAAGTCCTACGTCATCAGGACTTTCCCGCGCGCGGGTTCTCCCCGTCGCTCGGAAAGACGAGGCCCGCCACCATCTTGGGCCTCGTCGCTCCGACACCGCACGACCCGACTGCCGAGCCGGTTCGCCCGACTAGACGGTGAGTCGCCACAATTCCAGCATTTTCCATGCCAATAATGGTAGACTAATTGGCTACAGTTCCCCATTTTCTCATTCTCTCACTTGAAAAAATGGAGATACATTTTCTACCTTCCAATCTTTGGAAACTATCCTCAGGCACAGGCACAGAAGATTTGTTTAATCTTTAGCCACTTCCTTATTCATTAATATAATTTCTCATGTCCACACTAATCTTTTCCTTTTTTATATATCTTGAGAATCTCTTGCAGTCTTTTTTCCTGATTCACACTAGACAGATAGGCCCTTTGGCCCACTGTCCACACAGACCACCAAGCACTCACCTTCTTAGCTCTACTCTCTCTTTCCTTATGAAATCCTGGAACTCCCCACAAAAAGGTACTGCAGGAGTACCTTCACCAGAAAGATACAACAGTCCATGTAGGTGGCTTACCACCAACTTCTAGGGCAACTAAAGATGGGCAATAAATGCTGGCCTTGCCAAATCTTGAAAATAAAAATATAAAAAAAGGAAATAAAAACTTTTTTGCTGAATTCTGAGAATTTCCCAGTTGACCAAGAATTTTTATGGCAACATTATAAACCTTTTCTTTTGATGCAACAGAGAGTCATGGAGTAATACAGCACAGAAACAGGCCCTTCGGCCCAAACTGGTCCATGCCGACCACAGTATTCTCCCTGCTGGTCCCAGTTGCCCGCATTCAGCCCATAACCCTCCAAGCCCCTCCCCTCCATGTACCGATCCAAATGCTTCTTAAATGTTTCAGTTGTACCCGCCTCAACCACTTCCTTTGGCAGCTCATTCCAGGTACTCACTACCCTGATTGTAAAGAAGTTACCTCTCAAATCTCTTTAAAATCTCTCCCCCTCTTATCTTGTATCTGTGTGCTCTATTTATGGACCCCTCAACCCTGGAGAAAAGACCATGATCGTCCACCTTGTTCATACCCCTCATGATTTTATAAACTTCTATGAGGTTACCCCTCATTCTCCTACATTCCAAGGAATAAAGATCCAGCGTGGCCAAGCTCTCCCTGTAACTCAGGCCCTATCCCTTTTAATGTTTGCTGTCAATTTTCTCTCTGTTACAATTACTTCCATTTTCACTTCCCCCTTCAACTTTCTGTCATTAGCACAGTTCTCGTTTGAGCTAACAATCTGGCATCTATTCTACTTTATTCTCCAACTCTTTAGTCTTCTAAGGAGTTTGAATTTCCCTACCCTTCTCCTTCATGGGTCTGTATCTACACTGTCACTGAAACATTTCTATCTTAAAGCCTACTGTTCATATATAGTTTTGCCTGCCAATTTACCCAGGCCAGATCAGGTTTCATCCCACTAAAATTGGCAATCTTCAATTGCCTATTACCTAGCAATGGACTATAATGTTTTCCAAAGCTATTCTAAACCTCATGCTATTAGGAACGTGGTTTCCTGCATGTTCCCCCATTGATACTTGTTCCAATTGGCCTGGCACATTTCTTGAAGCCAAATCCAACAATGCTTCCTCATTGGCCCAGGAAAGTACTGATGAGAATCTTCCCCTAAACACTCAGTCCTCTTTACACTTCAACAGCTCCTCCTCCTCTTTACCCTTTTTGTTACTATAATCCCAGATTATTTGGATATATATTCTCATGCATGAATGCCTTTTGAACATCTCTGTGATTTCCTTCGAATTGGTGTCTTACAAATAGTGGAAAGACTTTGGTGAGCCAGGATGTCAGGAAACCCTACCTCTGATCTGCTGTTACAATCACAGAAACACATGGTTGTGAATTATGACCTCTCACCACACTGCCCCACCCAACCAAGATGTTAATGTTAATTTTGGTGGATAGTGTTGGGAATGATGTTGAATGTGAAGAATGGATGCTTAGGTCCTTTCTTGTTGGAAATAGTCATAGGCTTGCCCTTCAGTGGGGCAAATGTTCATTGTTCATTTGATTTTAAAGCCCTGCACATCGGCACTTAGAGTGTCTAATTATTAAAGGTGTCCAGAAGATTATTGAAACCACAGCTCAATGGAGCCGTACCACAGAATTTTACCTTTCAACTAACCTATCAGGCTCCTCCATCCTCCTAAGCTACTGACTGATGCCAGCATTTTCTAATTTTGTTTCACATTTCCAGCATCTGCAGTTTCTTGATTTTCTCTCTGGCTGGTGCTGATGCGAAGTCATAGATCTGTAACATTAACTCCCATCTTCCTCTCTCCATAAATACTGTCTGATCTGTTAACTTTTCAGATTTCCAGCAACTACTGAATTCCATATTACAGTTTCAGCATGGGCATTTTCTTAGGTCTTTTCTCTCCCTTCTGTTCTCAGTCCTCTCTGTTTGCACCTCGTCCATACAGATTAGCTGTCATTAGTAAGTCTTCACCACGTTCTCTCCACTGACTCAGTCCTATATCATTCATTTTTACTTGGTTTCCATCCTATCACAGAGAGTCCCTTTTCTCCTCTCACATCCCTGCGATTCAAACTTGCCTATTTTCTAAATTTTCCAAGTTCTAATGGAGGTCATCAACCAAAACATTGTGTTTCTCTCCCCACAGATACTGCCTGCTTTGCTAAGTGTTTCCAGCATTTTCTGTTTGTATTTCTGACTTCCAGCATTTGCAGCTTCTTGCCTTCCTGAACTACTAAATCCAATAGCGGGTTTAAAGCTGGATAAATCCCCAGGGAGGGAAAAGATTTATCATGGGCTACTACGAGTGGCAAGGGAAGAAATTGCTAGGGCTCTGGCTGAAGTTTTTAAATCTTTGCTGGCAAGAAGAAAGGTATCAGGTGATTGGAGAATGGCAAATGTGGTCGCTCTTTTCAAGAAAGGCAGCAGTGAAACACCTGGTAACTATAGAGCTGTGAGGCTAATGTCAGTAGTAGGGAATTTATTGGAAAAAATTCCAAGTGACAAGATTAATGATCAATTAGAAAGGCAGGAGCTAATCAGAGATAGCCAGTATGGCTTTTTCAAGGGCAGATCCTGTCTGACCAATCTGATTGGATTTTTTGAAGAGGTAATAATGTGTTTTGATGAGGGCAGTGCAGTAGATGTGCATTACATTGGCCATTGACAAGGTCATTGACAAAGTCACATGTGGGAGACTGGTTCAAAAGGTTAGGGTCCATGGAAACCAAGGCAAGTTGGTAAATTGGATCTAAAATCGGCTTGGCAATAAGAGGAGGAGGGTAATGGTAGAGGGTTGTTTTTGCGATTGAAGGCCTGTGGTTAGTGGTGTTCCACAGGGATCAATGCTGAGACCCTTGCTACTTGTAATATATGTGAATGTAGGAGGCATGATCAGTAAGTATGCAGATAGCACAAAGATTGATGGAGCTGTTAATAGTATGGAGGGTAGTCTTAGGCTACAGGGTGATATCAATGTGTTGGTGAAACGGGCTGAGAAATGGCAGATGGAGTTTAATCTAGATAAATGTGAGGTGATGCATTTTGGGAGTACCAATGAGGCTAGGACATACACCATGGATAGAAGGGTCCTAGAAAGTTCTGGGAACATAGGGACCTTGGTGTACAAGTCCAAAGATCCTTGAAGGTGGCAGCACAGGAAGATAACATGGTTAAGTAGGCATATCGTATACTGGCCTTTATTAGTCAGGGCATTGAATACAAGAGCAGGGAAGTTATGCTCCAACTTTATAAAACATTGGTCAGGCCTCATTTGGAGTACTGCATGCAGTTCTGGTCACCACCCTACAGGAAAGATGTAGGATAGAACATAGAACACTACAGCACAGTACAGGCCCTTCGGCCCACAAAGTTGTGTCGACATTTTATCCTGGTATAAGATCTATCTAACTCTTCCCTCCCACATAGTCCCCTATTTTTCTATCTCATGTGTCTAACTAAGAGTCTCTTAAACCTCCCTAATATATCTGCCCCCCACAACCTCTGCCAGCAGTGCATTCCACGCACCCACCACTCTCTGTGCAAAAAACTTACCCCTGACATCCCCCTTATACCTTCCTCCAATCACCTTAAAATTATGTCCCCTCGTGTTAGCCATTGTCACACTGGGAAAAAGTCTCTGACTGTCCACTCAATCTATGCCTCTTATCATCTTGTACACCTCTATCAAGTCACCTCTCATCCTCCTTCTCTCCAAAGAGAAAAGCCCTAGCTCACTCAACCTATCCTCACAAGACATGCTCTCCAATCCAGGCAACATGCTGGTAAATCTCCTCTGCACCCTCTCTAAAGCTACCACATCCTTTCTATAATGAGGCAACCAGAACTGAACACAATACTCCAAGTGTGGTTAGACCAGAGTTCTACAGAGCTGCAACATCACCTCGCGGCTCTTGAACTCAATACCCCGACTAATGAAGGCCAACACTTCATACACCTTCTTAATGACCCTATCGACCTGCATGGCAACCTTAAGGGATCTATGGACATGGACCCCAAGATCCCTCTGTTCCTCCACACTGCTAAGAGTCCTGCCATTAACGATGTATGCTGCCTTCGAATTTGATCTCCCGAAGTGTATCATTTCACACTTATCCGGGTTAAATATGATAGTGAATTGAATATTTCAATTATGAGAGACTGGAGAGTCTATGTCTGTTTACCCTGGAGCAGAGGAGGCTAAGAGGGAACATCATTGAGGTATTTAAAATTACGAGGAGTATTGACAGGGTAGACAGCAGGAAACTATTCTCCATATCAGTGGACATGGATTTATGGTCAGGGCGAAGAGATTTAGAGGGGATCTGAGGGGTACATTTTTCACCCAGAGAGTGGTGGGTACCTGAAATATGCTACCTGAAAGAGTGGTGGAAGCAGAGTCTCTGACAGAATTTAAGAAGTGTCTAGATGAGCACTTGAATTGCTGAGGCATAGAAGGCCGGGGACAAGTAGGATTAAAACCGATGTGCTAATTGGTCGGTGTGAACATGGTGGGGAGAATGTCTTGTTTCCATGCCATATGACATTATAACCCTTTTTTACAATCTATTCACAGCTTCTCAGAAAATGAAGCAGTCCAGTCCTTTGTGTAGCCAAAAAAATGACATTCATGTATGGGATGAAGATTAGCATGTCCCAGGCAATGACCATATGCAACAAGAGAGGATAGTCACCTATCACTCATTTATTCAATAGAAACTCACTGATTCCCACATCCTCATCATTCACCTTTGATGTGAAATGCAACTGGATGAGCCACATAAATACAGTGGCTATAAGAGAAGGTCAAAGGCTGGGGACCCTGACACAAGTGATTCACCTCATGACTTCCCAAAAGCATGTCAGGACAGAGGTTCAACATCCTCCACTAACTTCGAAGGGTGCAATTCCAACAACAATGCAAGCTACAGATGCCCACTCTATTTGCAGTTCATCGACCACCCTAAGCATTCATTCCTTCCACCACTCTAAACCAAAACTGCAGTCTGTACCATCTCCAAAATATAATCCAATAACTCACCATCTCCTTTCTTTGCAAAAGCTTAATACTGAAACAGAGACACTACAGTTTGCCTTAATTCTTGCTTCACATATTCATGTCTTCTCTTCTCCACCGGCTTGTTTAAAAGAGATGCCTTTCTTACCAAAAACATATCATTGCACGTTGAACCTGTAATTCTTCACACAGAGCAAGTGTGCATCAAATCATTTGGTAGAGTTTTCTGAGGAAGTCAGTATTGGTTTATTTTTAACTGACAATATGGTTCACAGGCCTCACAGACCACTGCATAGAACATAAATCAAATAATGTAACTGTGGTGCAGAATAATTTTCAGAAAATGTTCATTAAGGTATCTCAGAGGTTACTTTTTATAAAATTTGTATGAATATCAATTCTAAGAGATCTAGAAGCAATTGGACAGAAAATATTGGGCTATTAGATGTGAAATTGTTCTTTGGCAAAAAGGTGGTTCTGACAAAGGGTCACAAACCCAAAATGTTGGCAATTTCTCCTTCCACAGATGCTGCCTGATTTGCTGAGTTTTTCTAGCATTTTCTGTCTTTGTCAGCAACAGAGCCTGTTTACATAGATTTCAAGCTAAACAAAAAAACTGGTTAGCAAGTAAACAAATAAAAAATTCGCAATCACCTGTGTTATGCCTGAACATAGAACATAGAACAGTACAGCATAGAACAGGCCCTTCGGCCCACAATGTTGTGCCGACATAGCTATTCCTTCCTGCCTACAGAATGCTCATATCCCTCTATTTTCCTCCCATTCATGTGCCCATCCAAGCCTTTCTTGAAAGCTCCCAATGAGTTTGCTGCCACCACCTTATCAGGCAACACATTCCAGGCATCCACCACTCTCTCAGTAAAAAACGTACCCCTCATGTCTGTTCTGAACCTACTACCTCCTATTGAACACAAATTCCAACCTCACTACTGAACACAAATTCTAACCTCCAAAGTTCTCGGTCAAATTGGGAAAAAGTTGAAAGTGTATCAAAGTTGAGTCTTCTCCTGTTCTGACAGTACACAGATGGCTTAGAGGCAAACGTTCCTTTGCCCACCACATCAATGATATTGCAGAACTGGAAATTTTAGTTAACTCCTGGGCTGGAAGAAAGTCCTGGGGGTAAGCAGAGAGACTGAACCAACACTCAGGGACTCAATTATTGCATAGGGTCCAGACACTGCTTGGGTCAGAAAGATAGGTCTCGGTACATGCCAGTGTTGGGATTGATTTAGAAAGACTGGAATGTCAGAGCCTTGATTGGAGAAGGTGGGATTGAGAACGTACATCAATCAGAGGGAATGGGAAGCTGGGACAATTGGGGATCAAGGACAAATTTGGGAATGGCTGCAATGTTTTGATTCAGGGGCAATAGGGTGTAGTATCATGGTGGTGGTAAGGAGAGTACAAGGGAAGAGAGGATGTGGTTGGTATCCAAGGATGGAAACCTGTGGGGTTAGAGATTTACCTGAGTATGTCTTCCACCTCTAGCCAAAACCTGCTGGAGGAGCAGCGCTATTGTTTCTTGAGAGTGCTCAATATCAGGCACCTGCCAGTGCTCAATGTCAGGCACCTACCACCTACATTCCTTTGCCCACTTTCCCAGGTGATCCAGGTCCTGTTGTAACTTTAGACAATGTTCTTCACTGTCAACCACACCACCAATATAAGTGTCATCTGCAAACTAACTAATCATTAATATATTTAAGATTTTTAAGATTTAAGATTTCTTTATTAGCCACATGTACATCGAAACACACAGTGAAATGCATCCTTTTGCGTCGAGAGTTCTGGGGGCAGCCCACAAGTGTTGCCACATTTCCAGCACCAACATAGCATGCCCACTACTTCCTAGCCCGTACGTCTCTTGGAAAGTGGGAGGAAACCGGAGCACCCAGAGGAAACCCACGCAGACACAGGGAGAACATACAAACTCCTTACAGACAGTGGCCGGAATTGAACCCGGGTTGCTAGCACTGTAAAGCATTATGCTAACCACTACCCGCAATATATGACAAACAGCAGGGGACCCAGCATCGATCTCTACAGCACACCATGGATCACAGGCCTATAATCTGAACAACAGCTTTCCAGAGGGTCTCAACCTGAAACATTGACTGTCCCTGCACGGATGCTGCCTGACATGCTGAATTCCTCTAGCTTCTTACTTATTCCTCCACTACCATCCTCTGACTCCTTTCACCAAGCCAATTTTATATCCAAATGGCTAGCTCACTCTGGATCCCATGTGATCTCACCTTCCAAACTAGCCTACAGTGAGGCCTTGTCAAGAGCATTGCTAAAGTGCACGTAGACAACACCTTCCACCCTGTTCTCATCAATCTGGTTGTATCACAGCCTGGTATGGAAACTCTCAAAATGCCCTCCAGTAACTTACCTACTACTGATGTTAATCTCACTGATGTTAAGTTCCCTGGCTTGTCCTTGAAGCCCTTCTTAAGGCACAACATTAACTACCATCCAGTCTTCTGGTACCTCACCCGTGACTAATGAACCTCTGCCAGGCCCCAGCAATTTCTTGTCTTTCTTCCCACAACTCCATATGGTAAACTTGGTCAGACGCCAGAGATTTATCCACCTTTATGTGCCTCAAAACTACCAACATCTCTTTTGTGATATCAATATTTTTCAGGACATCACTTTTCTCTTCCCTGAATTCCCTAGCTTCCATGAGTTTCCACATGACAAATACTGATGAGAAGTATAGACAGAAGTAAGACTTTGCCCATCTCCCATGACTCCACACTTAGATTACCTCTTTGCTCCTAAGGGGACCCACTCTTCTCCGATGTCCCTTTGCCAGCTAATGGCCACTCCCAATCAATTTTTGCAAGTTCCTATCCAATGCCATCAAGTTTATCCTTGCTCCAATTTAGGAGTTTAACTTGTGGACCAGTCCTATCTCTTTCCATAACTACTTTGACACCAGTGCTCCCCCACTGTCTCTTCGGTCATTTTTTCAGTCTCATTTCCCAAGAGGATGTTCTGTGTTTCCCCCTCTATAGTAAGGCCATCTACATATTGCTTAAGCAAACTTTCCGGACAAACATAATAACAAATTCTGCCCCATCTAATTCCTTAGCACTGTGGCAGTCCCAGTCAACATTAGGGACATTAAAATCACCTACTATCACAATCCTATTGTTCTTAGAGAGTTGTCCAGAGAGAGATGGGGACACAGCCCAACACATCATGGAAACCAGCCTCCCCTCCATGGACTTTGTCTATACCTCTTGCTGCCTTGGTGAAGCAGTCAGCATAATCGAAGACCCCAGCCACCTGGGTCATTCTCTCTTCTCCCCTCTCCCATCAGGCAGAAGGCTATTGAATGGTTCCCTTATACAATGATGGGCTCTTGGCCTCACAATCTACCTTGTTATGACCTTGCACCTTATTGTCTACCTGCAATGCACTTCCCTGTAGCTGTGACACTTTACTCTGTATTCTGTTATTGTTTTTACCCTGTACTTCCTCAATGCACTGTGTAATGAATTGTTCTGTACGGACGGTATGCAAGACAAGTTTTTCACTATACCTCGGTGCAAGTGACAATAATAAACGAATATCAATACCTATAACTATCTGTGATCTCCCTGCATATTTGCTCCTCTAATTCTGGCTGATTCTTGGGGGGTCTGCAATACAGTCCCATCAAAGTGATCACTCCTTTCTTATTCCTAAATTCTACCCATATATCCTCACTGGACCTTTATCTACCCATTTCTCATCTGAACCTCTGCTTCAGGAAAAGGTTTCCTATCCATCCAACATATGGCCCTGAAAAAATTTGAATACCTCTGTCAGGTACTCCCTCAACCTCCTCCAGTCTCTCCTTCATAACTGAAACACTTCAACCCAGACAACATCCTGGTGAATCTGTTCTGCATTCTCGTCAATGCCATCATGTCCTTCCTATGGAGTGGCGACAAGAACTGCACACAATACTCAAGGTATGGTCGACCAAGTGTTAGATGACTAGAGGACAGCAAATATTCAAGAAGGCAGAAAGGATAAGCCAGGTAATTACAGGCCTGTGAGTCTCACATCACATTATTGGAACAAAACTTTGACGCAAACTATCTACACCTGGAAAGGCAGAGATAGCATGATTTGGTTAATTGGAGATCTGACTGAAGAGGTAACAAATGGAAATGCAGTGCAGTTGATGTAGTCTACGTGGACTTCAGTCAGGTCTTTTACAAACTCCCATATGGGAGACTAGACCAAAAGGTAAAATCCCATGGGATCTAGGTCTGGCAGATTGCAGCCAAAATAGTTTGATAATAGGAAGAGAGTTATGGTGAAGGATTGTTTTGAGATTGGAAGCCTGTGACCTGCGGTGAACTACAGGGATCAGTGTTGGGGCTGTCTGTTGTATGCAATAACAATGCGAATGTTGGAGGTAAAATTGGTGGTGGTGTTGATAGTAAGAAGTGTAGTGTTTGGCTACAGGACAACATTGATCTGTTGTGGGGGGGAAGGGGCAGAGAAATGGCAGATGGAATTTAATCCTGATAAATGTGAAGTGCTGCATTCTGGGAGGATCCTAGGGAATACTGAAGAACAAAGGGACTGTAGTTGTATTGAAAGTGGCAGCCTAGTTATGATGGCTAAGGCAGCATATAGGATAGTTGACTTCATTAGCCAGGATATAGAACATAAAAGCAGGGAAATTATGGTATTGGAGAGGGTGCAGAAGGACTCACCAGAATATTTCCTCGATGGAGCATTTCAATCACAAGAAGGCTGGGTTTGTTTTCCTTGGAGTGGAGAAAGCTGAGGTGGGACCCGATAGATATACAAACATAATTATGAGGTATAGATAGGACAGATACCAAGAAATCTTTCCCTAAAGCAGAGGTGTCCTAAATCAGAGGGTATAGGTCCAAGGTAAGAGTTTAGAGGGGATGCAAGGGAGAATTTTTTTACACCCAAAGGATGGTTAGCATCTAGAACACACTGCTTGAGGTGGAGTGGAGTCAGGTACTCTCACAACATTTAAGTAGTAACTAGACAAGCACTTGAATCACCAAGGCATAAAAGACTGCTATGGGTCACATGCTGGAAAATGTGAGGTTTAGGTGGGTACTCGATGACTGGCACAGCCATGATGGGCTGAAGAACCTGTTACTATGCTGCTTGACTCTATGAATTATGATACTCATAAGAATGAAATGTATTCTGGAGTACAGAGAATCCTGAAACATACTCTTGGGATTTAGGAGGCTGGTGAACTAACAGCTTTCAAAATCCATTTTTGTTTCCTGATTCCATCCACTAGTCTCTATGCAATTTATGACTAGGTTTTAAAAGATAATTCTCAGAACATGGTCACTGCAGGCAAGGCCTTCATTTACTCTGCATCTTTAGTTGTCCATTACCACTTGGTACCTTGCTGGAACGTTTGAAATGGCAATTCAGAATCAACCAGGTTGATGTGGAAGGACTGCAGTTTCCTTCGTCAAAAGGTTGGCAATGAACTAAATGGGCTTTCATGACGATCCAACAGCTTTATCTTCACTTTTACTTAGAGTCATAGAATCAGAGACAGCATGGAAACAGGCCCTTTGGCCTACCAAGTTTTTTTCAAAATTTTATTTACAGTGAGGTAACAGGCCCTTCTGGCCCAACGAGTCTGTGCCGCCCATTTTAAACCCCAAATTAACCTACCCGTACGTCTTTAGAATGTGGGAGGAAACCGGAGCACCCAGAGGAAACTCACGCAGACACGGGAGAACGTACAAACTCCTTACAGACAGCGACGGGAATTGAACCCCGATCGCTGGCGCTGTAATAGTGTTGTGCTAACTGCTATGCTACCGTGCCGCCAACCATCAAGCATTCATTTTTTCTCCCTACATTCCCATCAACTTTTTCAGATTCTACCACTCATCTGCACACTAGGGGGAATTTACAGTGACCAATTAATCAACCAACATGGAAGAAAATAGACCACCATGAGGAAACCAACATGGTCGCAGAGAGAATATGAAAACTCCACATAGACAGCACCAGACATCAGAATCGAACCTGGCTCACTGGGGCTGTGACACAGCAGCTCTAGCAGCTGTGCCACTGTGCTGTTATCGCAGCTTTTTATTTCCAGAATTAATTTTAAAGTGAATTCAAATTCTTGAACTACCATGGTGGGATTTGAGCTCTGATTACCTGGATTAATAGTCCAGCCCTCTGAACTCTCAATTCATTGTCGATTCTGTTTTTGTTCACAAAACAGCTGCTACTTCCAGAGTTATGTGCAACAACCTCACTGTGTTCTAAGTTAATTTGGTGAATATGAAAAGTTTTGAAACGTTTATGACAAATCAATTTCTTTACAAATGCAAATTTAGAAAACTTTCTCGATATATGGTATATGATAATCATCATCAGTGACATTGCCTGTGATAAATCAAACACAGCTTCTAAAGACAAGGGGGGCAAAGTTATCACTACAAGTATGACAATACTTTCAACAGGTACAAAAAATATAGCCAAGAAACCTGTCTATATTTGCAAGATTTCAGACGTGATCACTGGACTTGTGAACAGGCAGGACAAAGTCACTTCTCTTGCTAGCCTTGCAGATCCCTAGTATGTTTTTTTGTTTCACATGTGTTTTCTAACTTGACAAATTAATGTAATCCAGCATAAAACTTAAAACTTTTACAATCAAAAGTCATGCTTCATGCTTTGTATCACTGTGCAGTCTGAATTCCTAATACCTTAAATAAGGTAGGACACTCAACAGAAGTGTTGTTTATGAAACTTGATTAAAAATTCTGCATAGTTAAGGACACTTTGGAGCTGCAGAGGGTGTAAGAATTATCCAAATTCTCAGCAGTAGAAAAGGGCCTGGAAACATTCCATGCAATTAAACATAACTGATGGTGCTGGGAAATAATACACCCCACAGCCACTGCAAAAATGCTTAAAAACTTGAGCAACTTAATCATTTTTTGTTTCCTACAGGCTAGAGTAAAACATTAGGCACATTATAATCCTGAATATATTTTATTCCCAGGGGTAGAACAAGGTTATTAAAACAGTCGTACTTTTTTATATAACATTGCATAATACAAATAAATAAAAATAAATGAATCCACTTGGCTTTCAGATATTTCTTTTGATATTTCAGTGCTCAGATGATCCACTAACTGAACTCCTTTTTTTGAAAGGTCGAGTCTAAATGCAACCTGACAGTAGCTGGAGTGAGTAACCTATCAAATCCCCATTGGTTCCGCTCTTTCAGTGACCAGCACATTAATACCATTTATCACTGCCTCTTTACAGACAAATTAATCTACCCCTATAGCAGTGTTTATCTACTTTCTATCAATTGCTTATTCAAAATCAGCTGAATATTTATGGGATTAATCTTATTTACTAGTTGGCCCAAGTTGAATTAAAAATGATATCTAATTTCCAAAGCACAGCACATTTTGGAAATGCCTGCTAATTTGCACTGACTGTCAGTATGTAGCTCCTAATCTTTCTATAATTGAATAATATAATGCTATAGTTTCAAAGGCTAATTATTCAAAAATAGAAAGTACCATTAATCACAAAGACAGGGAAGGCAGGAGCTTTGCTAAATATTCTTGCATCTCAAATACTTTCAATAATGATTATACTAGGAGTCTTTCCTTTTATGACTTTTCATTTGAACCATTTTCTGGAATTTACTTCTTTCTTCTACCTCTTATTACCAATAATGGATTTGTAAACCTATTACACCAAACTATTGTAAGCTTTTGTTTGTATTTGTTTGTTAGCAACCAAAAGGGGGTTGGTGACATGAAGTTCATTGCCCAACAAAAACTACCACATCAGTGGTAGAGGTTTAATGTCAACATAATTGTTCAAGCGGTTCACCTTCACATTAATCTGAGAAATGGTGAATAAGCCAAATACCAAACTTTCGCTTCTTGTGCATTTTGACATTGAATCAAGGCATATAAATAAAGTTAAACAAATCAATTATTTCAAGCTTGCTCAGGATAAAAACAAACATATCAGAGGTGATTCTGTCAGGAGACTTGAATAATAATCTTTCACTGATTGATCCACAGATCAATAATGTTCCAGTTATATAATAAAGCTTACTTTATACTAACAACTAAATCAACAGAAGCAACCAAGTGTTCTTCTGCTGACAGGGAAAAATTCTTTAACACATATGCTTTCTTCTTATTTAAATTCACGTTATACAGATACAACCACAGCAATTAATTCACATATTGATGGATATGGATTTCCATCTCATTTATGATAGAATTGCATTTAAAATTAACTTTTTTTATTGAGGAAAAATTGCAGTCTTATAGTTGACTAGAAAAGTAATCCACCATAACACTCTTGATGTTAAGGGCCTTGAAATGATAGAAATTAGAGCACAAAAATGGATAATTTTCATCCTGGTGCTACCTGTTCAGCTTAACTATCTATTCTAACTTCATTTCCTCTGTATTGTTTTCAAAACCGCTTTTGCAGATACATGTTCAATTCCATTTTAAAATTACATTATTACCTTTGCCTTAAAAGCTGCTTGCAGCAAAGTATTCAGTGTTCTTTTAACTCACTTGCGAAGATATTTTTTTGAATTATTACAGAGGAAAAAAAGATAAATATGAGAAAACTGAACAGACTCTTAAATTATATGACTATTAATTCTTCCATAGAAAAAAGTTGTTACAGTTCTGTTCTATTATATCCATAAACTCTACACATACCATCAGTTCAGCTTTTTTCAAATCAACTAAATGTCAGCATAGTCTGGTTGGACCAGACTAGTCTGGTTGGTCTCTCTGACATAACCTAGATCAATTCTTCAACAATGGGAAAAAGCTTATACTATCAGCTCAAAACTTTTCATAATTTTGAAAATTTAAGATTTCATTTTTTTAAATCTTCAAATTTCTTTGCTCTAGTGAAAACAACTCCAAATTTGTCAAATATTTCTTATTGACAAACTGGTTCCAAAATTGGCTGGGTGATTAGGAGGAAAAGGGTGGTGGTGGATGGGTGTTTCACTGAGTGGAAATCTGTAACAATTGCTGTACCGCAGGGATCAGTGCCAGGACCCTTGTTGTCTGTAATATATGTGAATGACTTTGATGAGAATGTCAGGGTTATGATTCGTATGTTTGTAGATGACACAAAAATTCATGGAATCATGGTTAATGAAGAAAATTGCTCCGCATTCAATACTATATTTCCAAGCAAACTCATCACCAAACTCCAAGACCTGGGACTCAACACCTCCCTCTACAACTGGATCCTTGACTTTCTAACCAACAGACCGCAGTCAGTGAGGATAGGCATCAATACCTCAGGCATGATTATTCTCAACACTGGTGCCCCACACGGCTGTGTCCTCAGCCCCCTACTCTGCTACCTACACAACCATGACTGCATGGCCAGATTCTGCTCTAACACCATATACAAGTTTGCAGATAATACCACTGTAGTGGGCCATATCTCAAATAACGATGAGTCGGAGTACAGGAAGGAGATAAAGAGATTAGTGACATGGTGTTATGACAACAACCTTTCTGTCAATGTCAGCAAAACAAAAGAGCTAGTCATTGACTTCAGGAACGGGGGCAGTGCACATGCACCAATCTACATCAACAGTGCTGAGGTCGAGAGGGTTGAGAGCTTCAAGTTCCTAGGAGTGAGCATCACTATTAGCTTGTCCTGGTCTAATCACATAGAGGCCACGGTCAAGAAAGCTCACCAGCACCTCTACTTCCTCAGGAGGCTAAAAAAATTTGGCATGTCCCTCTTGTCACTCACCAACTTTTATCAATGCATCATAGAAAGCATCCTATCTGGATGTGTCACGGCTTGGTATGGCAACTGCTCTGCCCATGACCGCAAGAAACTGCAGAGAGTTGTGGACACAGCTCAGTACATCACAGAAACCAGCCTCTGTCTATACTTCTCTCTGCCTCGGTAGAGCAGCCAGCATAATCAAAGACCCCACCCATCTGGGACATTCTCTCTTCTCCCCTCTCCCATCAGGTGGAAGATACAAAAGCCTGAAAGCATGGACCACCAGGCTCAAGGACAGTTTCTATCCCGCTGTTATGAGACTAGTATGATAAAATGGATTCTTGACCTCACAATCTTCCTCGTTATGACCTTGCACCTTCTGTCTACCTGCACTGCACTTTCTCTGTAGCTGTGACACTTTACTCTGCATCCTGTATTGTTTTACCTCGTACTACCTCAATGCACTGTGTAATGAATTAATCTGTATGAACGGTATGCAAGACAAGTTTTTCACTGTAGCTCAGTACAAGTGATAATAATAAACCAATTCCAGTGTACAGAGAGAGTTTAGAGTACAAGTACATAGCTCAGACATCTCTGTCACTATGTACAAGTACATAGTAACAGGGATGGATAGGGTAGTGAAAAAGGCATGGTGTATGCTTGCCTTCATGGGCCAAGGTACTGAATGTAAGACCTGGGACACCAAATTGCTGCTAGACGAAACATTGGTTGACTACATTTGGAGTATTGTGTACAGTTCTTGTCACCACACTACAGGAAGCAATCGAAAGACTGCAGACGAGATGTTGCCTGGAATCGAGGGCTGTAGATATAAACAAAGATTGTTTAGACTAGCTTTATTCTCATTGGAATGAAGGAAGCTGAGGATTGACTTTAGAGAGACTTATAGAATTATGAGGGGCATAGATTAGACAGATAGTCAGAGTCTTTTTTCCCCAAGGCAGGGGAGTATAGAACTAAAGGGCGCAGGTTTACAGTGAGAAGGGAGAAACTTAAAGGAGATCTGAGCGGTAATTTTTGTTTTTACACAGAGGGTTATCTGGAATGAGCTGCCAGAAGAGGTGGTAGAGGCAGATACAACATTTAAAAGGCATTTGGACAGGTACTTGGATAGGAAAGGCATAGAGGGATACAAGCCCAATGCAGGCAAATGTGATTAGCATGGATAGGCATCAGAGTCAGCATGGAATAAGTGGGCTGTCAGGGCCTGTTTCTGTGCTGTGTGATTTTGTGATTGTTGGATTCTATGAAACTTGCATCCTTCACGAGTACAGGGGCACAGAAGCACCACCTTCGCAAGGGCAATTGGGATACACATAACTGCTGTTTTTCAGTGATGCCCAACATCGCGTCAATGAATTTTTAAAAATTATGCTGAACAAGATCAAAGTAAATCTCTCAATGGTCTGGACTATAACCCCCACCACCCTCAACCACTCCCCCCCCCCCAAGAGTCCATTACTTAATAACTATCAAATGATTACAAGGTGAAACAAGATCATGATGCAGATACAAATGAGAAAAACTTTTTTCCTTCACACCAAATTGCTCCTAGTTTGTTTGAAAAATTGACCAGTTTGCCTGGAGCTTCTGAATCTAGAATACTACTATTAATTAGCAACACAGGTGGATGGATGCAGTGTTAAAATAATATGAATTATGACATTTCAAATTTAATTAAAGCTATTAGTCATTTGCAATGCTTCCAGTTCTGAAGCAAATTTTTGATTATATTAAGAGTTTATTTGACGGAAACCAGGAGTATGGGATGCATATGGAGGGAAGAGGGGGCAAAGAATTGATTCGTTCCAAGGCATCTTCTTTACTAGATGGAGGTTAATTTGGCACTCCCTTCTAGAAAGCTTTGATGTGGTTGGAATATAGTTCCATGGATGCCTGTCTTATCCTTTGTCATTCATAGCTCATTCCCTGCGCCAGAGGACTGAGACATTAAGAAAACTGAGAAACATTGGCTTGCTGGCTTCAGGAACACAGTCAATGTTCACATGCTTATATTTTGGCTCCAGAATGTGCATCTGGTCTTATCTTTCACCCCCTAAATTCAAGCAATTCAGTATTGGTTCTGTATTCGAGGCCTGCTATCACAACGAAATTCACTTTAACTGCTAAAGTTGGCCACTCATTTACTGAAACTATACCATAAAACTTCTAAGTCACAAAGCATTAGAATCAATAGTATTCTTATGAAGGTGCAGTTAAAACACAAGATTAAATCTCTTTTAAATTCATTACTAATATGTCACACTTTATGAGGTACAGATTATTGAAAGTAAACACCATCATTAATAAAGATATTTCTGTTGACTAACAACACAATTACCACACTGGTCAACGTGAACCATTTAATACTTGAACTGATTGTACCACATTCATTCATTACTACTTTCTGATTATTTTGCCTCCTCCTCTGCTGATGCTACTGGCTCGTATTCTTTCGCAGCTACATGGACTCTCTGAACCTTCAATAATCAGCTAGATTTTTTATGCAAATCAAGAATAGTTGGTGGTGGGCTGGTAGGCTAGATGGAGTCATTACAGCTGGACTAGAAATGATGCAACACATCACACACAGAAATCAAAGGCTATCCTAATCTCTAAAATTATGTAAATTATGTGGAATGGCGATTTTAATGGTATGCCAAACCATAATCCATGCTCACCAACACCTTTAGACTGAAAAAATGTAATTTTATACATGTGGATTGTCATTCACTCAAAAGTATATCAACATTCCTTTCATCTTAAAAAGATATGTTTATCATTTTTTAAACTTTCTGTATATCAATTTCTATCTTAATCTCAGGAATATTCCAATTTCCGTTTTTCCCTCTCTACAAAATGGCTGAAATTTGGTCAAAAATTGGAGCGTTTTGTTCCTGGTTTGCTGTCTGTGATAATTCTTCAATATAACTGGGTGGTCAACTGTAATGCTGACAACACTATGGCTGGATACCATGGCTCTAGATCTCTGGAATACTGGTCCAGTAATACAATCATCATGCTCCTTTACTTACTGTGTGAGGTGCTTCATTGGCTACAGCTGTGCTACAAAAGAAGCTAATGCTATATTAACTTAAGAAAAGTGCTGATAAAGTAAGCTACAGGGTGGCAAAGAAAAATACTGCAGATGGTGGAAATTTCAAATATAAATTGAAAATGCTAGAAATACTGGGAGACCAGACCAATCTGTGGAAAGCTGAGCTTTACACATTCCTGGTTAGCTTACACCAGGAGTAATGTGTTTATTTCTTGGCATCACACCTTTGGAATGAAATATTGGCCTTGGAGAGAAGGCAGTAATGATTTACCAGAATTGGACTCCATACCATCAACTTAAAAGCATAATTATGGAAATTAAGAACAAAATATTTTTTGTTGGAAATCTGAAATATAGTTAAAAAACACTGAAAATAATAAGTAGGTCAGCAGCAAAATAAAGTGAGAGTAAACATTTCAGGTCAATGGCTTTTCACCAAAACTGGACAGCAGATCAGGCAAGATCTGTAGAAAGAAAGAAAACTCATGTTGAAACCTGGTTGGAAACCATCCTGAGATGATAACTGCTTCTCTCACCATAGTTGAGGCCTAATCTACTGAGTATTTCCAACATTCACTGTTTTTATAGAAACTACTTTAAGGGGCAAAGTAAATGAAACTCTTACAATATTAAGGGCAAATGATAAGGTGAAAAGACAGAAATTACTTCTGTTCTTCATGGCTTCAAGATCTTGGGGACAGTCTGGTAATGAGACACTTTTTATTTCCTAACACAAAGTGGAAGTAGTCTGAAAAACTTTCAAAAAACACCAGTTGCTGCCATTTAAATTGTGAATTTCAAATCTGAGATTGATAGGTTTCAGTTAACCGAAGATGTTCAGGAATAAGAGTAAAGGTCAGCCGTTATCTCATTGAATGACAGAGCAAGCTTCAAATGCTAAATGACCTTCTTCTATTCTTGTGTTCTGTTCCAGATCTGATTAAAAACTTCTTCCAGTTTCAATGAAAATTCACTGATCTCAAACATTATTTCACTGCTGAACATTTCCAGGATTCCATATTTTTATCCAAATGCTCTTTTTATTTGTCAATTACAGTGAAACTATCACCAAAGAAATTGTCCCACTTTGATCTTGGAGACATTCCACACAGAAACGGGCCTTTCAACCTATCATGTTCACGCCAACCATCAAGTACATATCTATACTAATCCCGTTTACACACTTGGTCTGTAGCCTTCTAAACCTTGGTGATTCAAGAGCTTGTCCAAAGTGCCACAGAGTCATACAGCACAGAAACAGGCCCTTCAGCACACCATCTCCATGCCGACTATGCTAGTCCCATTTATCTATGTTATCTATGCTAGTCCAATTTACCCACACTTGGTCTGGAGCTTTCAATGCCTCAATTCAAATGCACATCGAGATGCTTCTTAAATGTTGTAACAGTATCTGCCTCCACCATATCCTCAGGAAGTGTATTTCAGATTCCAACCACACTCTGTGTGAAAAATACCCCCTGGAGTCCCTTCTATACCTCTTACTCCTAATTGAAACCCATGTCCTCTGGTTTTAGATGTCTCCATGGGAAAATGTTTCCTACTCTGCCCCTTATAATTGTGCATACCTTTATCAGGTCCCCCCTCTGTCCTCATAACTGAACAGCTCCATCCCAGACAATATCCTGGTGAATCTCTTCTGCACCCTCACAAGTACAATCATATCCTTCCCATAATGTGGTAACCAGCTATGGTCTAACTGGTCTTTTATAGCGTTGTACCAAAGCCACCATGCTCTCATATTCTGTGTCCCAGCTAATGAAGGCTTATACCCCGTTTGCCTTCTTCACCACCTAATCTACCTGTGCTGCCTCCTTCAGGGATCCTGTGTTCCTTATTCCTCAAACATTTCCTAGGGCCCTATCATTCACTTTGCATGTCCTATCCTGATGAGTCCTTCCAAAGTGCATCACTGCACACTTATCAGGAATACATTCCATCTGCCATAGTTCTTCCCATCTTACCAACTGACCAATATCACCCTGTAGTTTACATCTATCCTCCTCACTTTCAACAATACCATCAATTTTCATGTCATCTGCAATTCAGTTAAATGCTGCAAATGTGACAGGAAGATAAACTAGTTCACCAAATGAGCAACATAATCAATATCTATCTTTGTGACTTTAGTGACTTATTCTTACCTTACCACCACCAATGACAAACCTACATTGAGATCTATTAACTCAGAAATGGTTGAAACTTGGTTTGAAGTACTTCTGTCACTTGGTCAGAAGTTTAAAGATTCAACTTCCATGGCAGAGAGTTGAGCATAAGGTCCAGACAGTGCATTACTGAGAGAATATTGCAGTCAGTGGAACCAGCTTTTCTTTCTTTCAGGATTGGGGCATCATTTATTGCCTACCTTCAAATGCCTTTGAGAACATGGGAGTGAGCTGTCTTATTAAACTGCTGTGGAAGTACCTTCAGTTGAACGACTGCAATGTTGTTCAGTTCGGAGTTCCAGGATTAAGATTCATAATCATGAAGGAACGATGACATATTTCCAGGCTGAGATGGTGGTAAAGGCATGGGAACCATTGTGTGCCAATGGTGGAGGGAAGCAACATAAGGCTGATGTAAATTAATTTTATCCTTGATCCAAATTTTGGCCTGGATGATGTCAAGCTTCATCAACATTGTTGGAGCTGCACAAATCCAACAGACTCCCGATTGTGCCTTGCAGATACTAGAAAGACTTTGGTGTGTCGGAAGTGAGCCATTCACACACTTGCAACATACCTACTAGTAGTAATTATGTGGTTGGTTCAGTTAAGTTTCTGGTAAATCATGACACCCAAGATGTTGATAGAGGCATAGAAGGCATAGACAGCATGGAAACAGTCCCTTCAGCCCAACTGGTCCATGCCAAGCACAGCATCCTACCTGCTAGTCCCAGTTGCCGATGTTTGGCCCATAACCCTCCAAGCCCCTCCCCTCCATGTACCTATCCAAATGTCTCTTAAATGTTGTAATTGTACCTGCTTTGATCACTTCCTCTGGCAGCTCATTCCAGGTACTCGCCACCCTCTGTGTAAAGAAGTTATCTTTCAGGTCTCTTTTAAATCTCTCCCCTCTTGTATCTGTGCCCTCTAGTTATGGACTTCCAACCCTGGGGAAAAGACTATGACTGTCCACCTTATCCATACCCCTCATGATTTTATAAACTTCTATGAGGTCACCCCTCATTCTCCTATGCGCCAAGGAATAAAGATGCAGCGTGGCCAACCTCTCCCTGTAACTCAGGCCCTCTACTCCAGGCAGCATCCTCGTAAATTTCTTCTGCAGTCGCTCAAGCTTGACAGTGTCTTTCCTACAAAAGGGTAACCAAATCTGTACACAATAAGTGTACAAATAGTGGGGGATTTCTTGCTGATAACACCACTGAATGTCAAAATTCGATGGTTAGACTCTTACTGGAGCTGGTCATTCACTAACGCATCTGTGGTGAGAATGCTACTTGCCATCAATCAGCCCATACTTTTTGGACAAGTTATTAAAACCAAGGTTCCATCTGCTCTCTCAGGACAACATTACAAATCTGACAGCATTATTTTAAAGAAAGCCAAGGGAGTTATCCTTGATGCCCAACGTTGCACAGAACACAGAAAGACGCTTCAAAAGCATACTGAACTTTCTGCCCATCAATACTAGTCCCATTTGCATTAGGCCCGTAACCTTCTATGTCTTGCATATTTAAGTGCCTGTCTAAAGACCTCTTAAATGTAGTGATTATATCTGATTCCACCACCGTCTCTGGCAGCACATTGCAAATATCAACCACTCTGTGTAAAAACGTACCTGTCAGATCCCCTTTAAAACTCCTTCCTCTCACCTTAAACCCATGCCTTTGACACCGCCACCATGGGAAAATGATTTTGACTATCACCTTTATTTATGCCTCTCATAATCTTATCCCCTCAGCCTCCTTCACTCCAGGGAAAACAAGCCCAGCCTATCTAATTTCTTCACATTATACATGTCCCCCAGTCCAGGCAACATCCTAGTAAATCTCCTCTGCACTCTCCCCAGCACAATCAATTCCTTCTTCTAGTGTGCATAATATACCAAGTGTGACCTAACTAGTGTTTTATAAATTTACAACATAACATCCCAACTCTTACATTCTATACAGCAAGCATACCATATGCCTTCTTCACCACTCTATAGACCTGTGTTGCCAGTTTCAGGGTGCTAAGGACTCGGATCCCGAGATCTCTCTGCTCACTAACATTCCTTAGTGCCCTACCATTTGCTGTATATGCCCTACCCTATTTGACTTCCCAAAGTGATGCACCTTGCACTTGTCTGGATAATATTCCGATACTCCACCCAACTTTTCATCTGATCTATATCCTGCTGCAGCTTTAGACAATCTACCTTGCTCTGCACACCACCAATTTTCATGTCATTCTAACTCTCTAATCATACTTCCTACATTCACATTGAAGTCATTGATATATATCACAAACAGCAAAAGTCCCAGTAACAATCCATGTAATACACCACTAGTCACCGAATTCCAATCAGAAAAACATCCTTCCACCACTGTTCTCTGCCTCTTATCACCAAGCCAATTTTGGATACAATTAGCCAGCTCATCTTGGGTCCCATGTTCCTTAACTTTCTGGAGCAGCCTAATGTGGGACCTTATCAACATGTATCCTTCACTCAAAGTTGCTGAAACAGATTATCTGATCATTATTAGATTTCTGTTTATGGAGCTTGTTAGGTAGATGCTCCCCATCTTACAACAAGGCACCAAAACTATAAAGCACTTTATGACCTGGTGCCCTCATCCAGCATCCAGATCCATGGTGAAGGGATGCAATACACAGTTGGATCCATTACCACAACAGCAGCATTGTCCGTGAGTTATGTCAAGTGGAAGAAATTAATTACATTCCACATGGATCATTTCATACTCTCCACCGACAGTAAAGCATTCCCAATGCAACCAAGAGTCAAAAGCCTACCTTTGAGGATCTGTGAAGCTGATCGCCAGTGTAGGTTTTACGAAACTGGTCAAAAAAGCTAAGCATTGCAAGCTCGATTTTTTCATTTCCTGACTGAGGCAGCCTGGAGTCTATCAGATTCACCAGCTGAAAAACACTATTGAAAAGAAAACACATTAAAATGGAAATACCAATTAATCAGCTGTGGTGGCACACTTACTTTAGCTCTAACTTTGTGGGTTAAATTCCCAAAGATAGAGGCACTTCTCTGCAGGACTGGAAGAGATTCAGTACGATCCAAGATCCAGCCTCTTGGATGAGAGGTTAAACTGATGGATCCACTCAGAAGGATGTGAAAGAACCTTCAGCGCTATTAGAAGAGCAGAGGATTCTCCCTAGTGCCCTAACTTCAGTCATGCATTTCAGGAGGTCTAATAAGGATAGGAGAAACACCACGAATGGCATGGCTCTGAAAAGTATTGAGGAACAGGGGGGACCTCAGTGTACAAGTCCACAGACCCCTACAGGTAGTAGCACAGGTAAATAAAGTGGTGAAGCAGGCATACACGTTGCTTGTCTTCATTGACCAGGGCATAGAATACAAGAGTATAGAGGTCATGGTACAACTTTAGAAAACTTTGCTTAGGTCATAGCATTATGTATTATGTGCAGTTCTAGTTGCCATGTTTATTAAGGGCATAATTAGATTGGAGAGAACGCTGGGGAGGTTTACTGGGATATTGCCTAAGATGGAATGTTTCAGTTATGAGGACAGACTGCAAAGAACTTGAACTTCAGTATAATAAAATTACTTGATGTGAAAACTGGCAAAGTCTGAATCAAGTATAAAGAGAAGTGAGGCCGCTGCAAGTCACAACAGCAATCTAAAAAATGTTCTGTGAATGGAGGGTACAAGGGAGTGTTTAACTAGAAGAGGAAATGAGGAGTGATGTTTTTGGACAAGGAGGAGTTGGCTCAATGCGAAGTGGTTTCACAAGTGGTATCAAGAGGTTCAAAACAGATGGCAATGGTTAGGTGGGATTAGATGCAATGAGAGGAGGCAGATCAGAAGCAAGTGAAATTTGGGGGTTGCCTTAACTTAAGACAAGATAGTGAAGTGAGGAGCAACACCTGATGAAGGGTCTTAACCCAAAACGTCGACTGTTTATTTCCCTCCTTAGGTGCTGCCTGACCTGCTGAGTTCCTCCAGCATTTTGTGTGTTGCAGTAGATTCCAGCATCTGCAGAATCTCTTGTGTCTCAGTGGAGGTCTGGAGCAGTGTCCATTAGAATGGAGATCCTGAACAGCAGCAATCAGGTGGAAGAGGCCATGGACTTTATAGTTTTGGTGTGTTGCTGGAAGAACCCAGCAATTGGATTTCATCTATTTTTTGTTGTTTACTTAAACATCATTATGTTTCATGTTAATGTCAAATTGAATCCTCCTCAAAAAATCAATGAAACACAAGTTTGTGACAGTGTTACTGATAGTTTACAACTAGAAAAAAATGTAAAAATGTAACATGCGTCATTCTCAACCAGACCATACTCAATTCAGCTGCTGACTTCTTACTGGACAACAACTGGAGAAGGGCGATAGCCTTCAAAAGTACACTTCCCATAGCAGGCAAGACAGCAGCAACATGTAATATGGCCAACGTGAAGAGGAGACAGGCTGGAGACAGGATGAGAGCTCCCAAAGGGAAAGAGACATCAAAGACCAAATATGTGGGAAACCTGCCAGGAGGCCAGGAGACACACTAGAGCCAACATCAATAGAGCTGGCAGGAGGCAGTTCATATGATCTCCTGCAGAACTGGGAAGCAGAGCAGTGATAGGTTGGAGCAATGCCACAGTAAACCTCCTAATCTCACAATGTGAGTTTCATGCACTGAAAATATTGCTCTCCCATGCAGACATACGCATCGAAACACGGACTCGTACAAACTATTAATCAAATAAACTGCTTTTCCGTCGACCTCACCATTAACTTCTAACCCCTCCAGCATCACCCCAACACTTCCCTCACTGAGTATGTATACTGTATATGGCAATGAAACAGATTATTCGATGTCTTTCAGCTCTCCAATTGAGAGTAAAATGGTGAAGAATAGGCAGAGGTCAATCTCATGGAATGGGAGCCCTCTCACCAGTCTGGAATCACCTCACAAGCAAAGTCAATAAAGTCTTTGTCAGGAATGCTCATTGACATTTCTCTGTGATTACTGCATCTCCATCAAATGACTGACAACAGACATCTTCATTACAAAAGGGAGACACAAGAGACTGCAGAATGGGGCTATATTATAGACCTCCCAATAGTCAGCAGGATTTAGAGGAGCAAATTTGTAGACAGGTATCAGACAGTTGGAGGAAATATAAAGTTGTGGTAGTAGAGAAACAAAGGACTGCAGATGGTGGAATCTAGATGAAAAACACGATGATGCTGGAGGAACTCAGCAGGCCAGGCAGCACCCGTGGAGAAAAGCAGGCGGTCAACATTTCAGGTCAGGACCCTTCTTCAGGACTGAAGATAGGAAAAGGGGAAGCCCAATATATATAGGAGGGAAAAGCCCTCCTACCCCACACCTGCCTACCACTATCTCTTAGCTGCATCTACCTATTACCACCTTGTTCCCACCCCGCCTCCCCTCTTTTGTCCACCTATCACTGCTCTGCTTTTCCCTCCTATATATTGGGCTTCCCCTTTTCCTGTCTTCAGTCCTGAAGAAAGATCCTGACCCAAAACATTGACTGCCTGTTTTTCTCCACAGATGCTGTCTGGCCCACTGAACTCCTCCAGCTTCATCGTGTTTTTCTTCAAGTTGTGATAGTAGGTGATTTTAACTTTCCACATATTGACTGGGACTCCCATATTGTAACAGGACTGGATGAGATAGAGTTTGTCAAATGTGTCCAGGAAAGTTTCCTTAATCAATATGCAGAGATCCCAACTAGAGAGAGCACGATACTAGATCCTTGACAGCCTTGCGCTGCATGTGCAGGACAGAGGGGTGGACACCTGCCTGGTCAGCTTGGACCGGGAGCAGGCCTTCAACAGAATATCACACACGTACATGTTGGATGTGATCTCCAAAATGGGCTTTGGGGAGGGAATCAGGAATTGGATCCATCTGCTCTACACAGACATCCGTAGTGCAGTCCAAATCAATGGGTGGGAAACAGAGAGCTTCCCCATCAAGTCTGGAGTCAGGCAGGGCTGCCCTCTCTCCCCCGTCTTGTTTGTGTGCTGTGTAGAACCCTTTGCCGAATCCATCAGGAAGGATGAGAGAATCAGAGGGGTGACGCTGCCAGGCAGCGGGGACACCCAGGTGAAAACCTCACTGTACATGGACGACATCACCGTCCTCTGCTCGGACCCAAGGTCAGTTTGCAGATTGATCAGCATCTGCGACCAGCTTGAGTTGGCATCAGGGGCCAGAGTTAACTGTGCGAAGAGCAAGGCCATGCTCTTTGGCAACTGGCCCGACCGATCCAACATCCCCTTCACCGTAAGGCCTGACTACAAAAATTGGCGGGAGTGGATTGGGAAGGTGAAGCAGAAACTGGGACTGTGGGAACAGCGCTCCCTCTCAATAAGTAGGAAGAACTTGGTCATCAGGTGTGAGGTGCTCTCAGGGCTGCTATACCTGGCGCAGGTGTGGCCTGTTCCTCACTCCTCCGGCTTGGGAATCACCCGTGCCGTCTTCCGGTTCATCTGGGGATCCAAGATGGAACGGGTCCGACGGGTCACCATGCACAAGTCCCTGGACAATGGGGGCAAAAATGTCCCCAATGTTGCCTTCATCCTGATGACCACCTTTGTCTGTGGCTGCATCAGGCTGTGCATTGAACCAAAGTACTTGAGCACCAAGTGTCACTATGTGCCAAGGTTCTACCTATCCCCAGTGTTGCAAAGGATGGGCCTGGCCCCGTTGCCACGCAACATCCCAGTCAGCTGGATGTTGCGCACTACCTGTCCTTCATGGAAATGTTCTTCCAGACCAACACCTTTGACCACAAGTCCATCAGGCAGTGGTCGGCATGGAACATCCTGCAGACACTGCAGGAGAAGGACTCGATGGATACTGTGGGACAGTTCCCCGAGCAGACTATCCAGACCATCTAGCAAAATGCCTCATCGCCAGAACTCACCAACAAGCACCAAGATCTCGCTTGGCTGGTGGTGAGAGGGGCCCTCCCAGTCAGATCCTTCCTGCATGGTCGAAACAGCACTCCCAGCACGCGCTGTCCCCAGGATGACTGCGCTGGGGGTGAGACGGTCACCCACCTCTTTGCGGGCTGTGGGTTTGCGAGGAGGATGTGGTGAAAGATGCAAGGGTCCTTGTCATGGTTCATCCTCAGCAGCTGCATAACAGAGGACTCTCTGATCTATGGGCTGTTCCTGGGGACACACACAGACACAGACATCAACTGCTGCTGCAAGGTCATCAACTTGGTGAAAGGCGCCCTTTGGTCTGCCTGAAACTTGTTGGTCTCCCAGCACTGTGAGATGTCCGTAGGGGAATGCTGCCAACGTGCTGAGGGATGCACTGAAGCTGGGTGCAGCCAACGCAAGGGCTCGGTGGGAAAGGACTACAGTTTAGGGTTCTTCTGCCACTGGAGAGAGAGGGGTGGGGTCAGGCAAGGAAGCCCCTTAAATACTGTAAATATGGGATTGGGGTATCACCCCATGAGTGGCATCGGTGCTGTGTTTTTTTTTAAGTAAAAAGGTAACACTAACGATTGATTCGTACATGAATGTAAAGGTTTGCACTGTTTTATTGTTGTATATAAATTGTTTTTTATGATGAATAAAGTTTATTTTGGAATAATGAAAAAGATACTGGATCTCCTCTTAGGGAATGAGACAGGGCAGGTGACAGAAGTGAGTGTAGGGGAACACTTTGGATCTAGTGATCATAATTCCATTAGTTTCAAGATAATTATGGAGAAGGATAGGACTGGTCCTAAGGTTAAGATTCTAAACTGGGGGAAGGCCAATTTTGAGGACATCCGAAAGGATCTGGCAGGATTGCATTGGGATAGATTGTTTTCCGGCAAAGAGATACTTGGTAAGTGGGAAGCCTTCAAAAGTGAAATATGGAGAGTACAGAATCTGTATGTTCTTGTTAGAATAAAAGGCAAGAGAGGGATATTGAGGCCCTGATAAAGAAAAAGGAGGCACATGTCAGGTACAGGCAGTTAGGATCAAATAAGGCACTTCAGGAGTATAAAAAATGCAAGAGAGTACTTAAGGGAGAAATCAGGAGGGCCAAAGGAGGACATGAGGTTGCTCTGGCAGACAAGGTGAAAGAGAATCCCAATGGCTTCTATAGCTATATTAAGAGCAAAAGAATAGCAAGGGACAAAACTGATACTCTTGAAGATCAGCATGGTCATCTATGCGTGGAGCTGAAAGAGATGGGGGAGATCTTAAATTAATTTTTTGTGTCTGTATTTACTCAAGAGACAGACATAGAGTCTATAGAACTGACAAAAAAAAGTAGTAAGGTCATCGACCATATCTGGATTATGGAAGAGGAGGTGCTTGCTATCTTAAGGTAAATTAGGATGGATAAATCCCTAGGGCCTGATGAGGTGTCCCTTTAGACCTGTGGGAGGCTAGTGCAGAAATTTCAGTGGCCCTGGCAGAGATATTTAGAACGTCCTTAGCCACGAGTGACGTGCCAGAGGACTTGGAGGGTTGTTCCATGGTTTAAGAAGGGCTCTAAGAATAAACCGGGAAATTATAGGCCGGTGAGCCTGATGTTAGTCGTGGGTAAATTATTGGAAGGTATTCTGAGGGACAGCATATATAAGTATTTGGATAGACAGGGCCTGATTAGGGATAGCCAACATGGCTTTGTGCGAGGCAGTTCATGTCTAACCAATCTTATAGAGTTTTTCGAGGAGGTTACCAGGAAGGTTGGTCAGGGGAAGGCAGTGGATGTTGTATACATGGACTTTAGCAAGGCCTTTGACAAAGTCCCGCATGGGAAGCTGGTCCAGAAGGTTAAGTCGCTTGGCATTCAGGATGAAGTAGTCAATTGGATTCAACGTTTGCTTAGCAGAAGAAGCCAGAGAGTGGTACTAGATGCCTGTCTCTCTGATTGGAGGCCTGTGACTAGTGGGGTGCCGAAGGAATCGGTGCTGGGCCTGTTGTTGTTTATCATCCATATTAAAGATTTAGATAATAATGTGGTAAACTGGATCAGCAAATTTGCAGATGACACCAAGATTGGGGGCATAGTGGACAGCGAAGAAGGCTATCAAAGCTTGCAAAGTGATCTGTACCAGCTGGGAAAATGGGCCAAAAAATGGCGGATGGAATTTAATGCAGATAAGTGTGAGATGATGCACTTTGGGAGGACTTACACAATGAATGGTAGTGCACTGAGGTGTGCGGTAGAATAAAGGGACCTGGGACTACAGATCTATAATTCCTTGTAAGTGGTATCACAGGTAGATAGAGTCATAAAGTGAGCTTTTGGCACATTGGCCTTCATAAATCAGGGCATTGAGTACAGGAGTTGGAATGTTAAAGTTATATAAGACGTTGGTGAAGCCAAACTTAGAGTATTATGTGCAGTTCTGATCAGCTACCTACAGGAAGGATACCAATAAGCTTGAAAGAGTGCAGAGAAAATTTACACTGGTGTTGCCCGGATTTGAGTTCTTGAGTTATAGGGAAAGGTTGAATAGGTTAGGACTTTATTCCCTGGAGCGCAGGAGAATGAGGGGAGATTGGTATTGGTATATTATTGTCACTTGTACCGAGGTACAGTGAAAAACTTGTCTTACAAACCAATCGTACAGGTCAATTCGTTACACAGTGCAGTTACATTGAGTTAGTACAAAGTGCATTGATGTAGTACAGGTAAAAACAGTAATAGTACAGAGTAAAGTGTCACAGCTACAGAGAAAGTGCAGTGCAATAAGGTGCAAGGTCACAACAAGGTAGATCGTGAGGTCATAGTTCATCTCATTGTATAAGGGAACTGTTCAATAGTCTTATCACAGTGGGGTAGAAGCTGTCTTTAAGTCTGGTGGTACGTGCCCTCAGGCTCCTGTATCTTCTACCCGATAGAAGAGGAGAGAAGAGAGAATGTCCTGGGTGGGTGGGGTCTTTGATTATGCTGGCTGCTACACCAAGACAATGAGAGGTAAGGACAGAGTCCAAGGAGGGAAGGCTGGTGTCTATGATGCACTGGGCTGTGTCCACAACTCCCTGCAGCTTCTTGCACTCCTGGGCAGAGCAGTTGCCGTACCAAGCCGTGATACATCCAGATAGGATGCTTTCTATGGAGCATCGGTAAAAGTTGGTGAGAATCAAAGGGGACAAACCAAATTTCTTTCACCTCCTGAGGAAGTAGAGGTGCTGGTGAGCTTTCTTGGCTGTGACATCTATGTGATTTGACCAGGACAGGCTGTTGGTGATGTTCACACCCAGGAACTTGAAGCTCTCAACTCTCTCGACCTCAGCACCATTGATGTAGACAGGTGCATGTACACCGCCCCCTATCCTGAAGTCAATGACCAGCTCTTTTGCTTTGTTGACATTGAGGGAAAGGTTGTTGTCATGATACCATTCCACTAAGCTCTCTATCTCCTTCCTGTACCCCGACTCATTGCTGTTTGAGATACAGCCTACAACGGTGGTATCATCTGCAAACTTGTAGATGGAGTTAGAGCAGAATCTGGCCACACAGTCATGAGTGTATAGGGAGTAGAGTAGCGGGCTGAGGACGCAGCCTTGTGGTGCACTAGTGTTGAGAATAATCGTGCCGGAGGTATTGCTGCCTATCCTCACTGATTGCGGTCTGTTTGTTAGAAAGTCAAGGATCCAGTTACAGAAGGAAGTATTGAGTCTTAGGTCTCGGAGTTTGGTGACAAGCTTGCTTGGAATTATTGTATTGAAGGCAGAGCTGTAGTTGTTAAACAATAGTCTAATGTATGCGTCTTTACTGTCCAGATGCTCCAGAGCTGAGTGTAGGGCCAGGGAGATGGCATCTGCTGTAGACCTGTTTCGGCGATAGGCGAATTGCAATGGGTCCAGGTTGTCTGGTAGGCTGGAGTTGATGCGTGCCATGACCAACCTCTCAAAGCACTTCATGATGATGGATGTCAGAGCCACTGGTCGGTAGTCATTGAGGCATGCTTTTCCTTTAGACCATCTAGTTCTATAAGATCTTATAGAGGTATACAAAATTATGAGGGGTATAGATAGGGTAAATACATGCAGGCTTTTTCCCCTCAGGTTGGGTGAGACTGGAACTGGAGGTCACAGATTTAAGGTGAAAGGTGAAATATTTAAGGGGAATCTGAGGGGGAACTACTTCACTCAGAGGATGGTGCGAGTGTGGAACGAGCTGCCAGCAGAAGTGGTGGAAGCGGGTTCAATTGTAACACTTAAGAGAAGTTTGGATAGATGCATGGATTAGAGAGGTATGAAGGGCTATGGTCCGGGTGCAGGTAAATGGGACTAGGCAGAAAACAAGGCCTGCATGGACTAGCTGGGCCAAAGGGCCTATTTCTGTGTTGTAGTGCTCTATGACTCCATCTGGAATAACACACCAAGCGCTGGAGAAACTCAGGGTGTCAGGTTCTGGTAACCATTCCCCCTCTGTCCCTTTTCCCCTATTTTTCCTTTCTCTCCTCTCCTGATCCACTTGGTCCCCATCACCTTATCTCTTTCCCCTCCCCCATCCTCTCTATCTGCCCATCACCACACACTCCTCCCTCTAGTTCCCCTCCCCACCTCTCTCCCTGTAATTCCATGCTCCACCATCCTCTCCTATCAGATTCCTATTCAGCCCTTTGTAACTCTCACCTATCATCTCCCAGCTTCTGACACCACTCCCACTCTACCCCTTCCTCATCTGCGTATCACCTCCCTCATCTGCCAGCTCTTGCACACCCCACCTTTTTATACTAGCTGTCTCCCCTCTTTCTTTCCAGTCCAGATGACGGGTCTCGACCAAAAATGTCAATTGTCCATTTCCCTCCATTGATGCTGCCTGACCCACTGAATTCCTCAGCACTTGTTGTGTTGAATGTTCATTACAATATGTGCTGCTGCATCACCATGAAGGCGTTTATGATGCTGCCTATGTGCAACTATCTTCAGGATATGAAGAGAGGCCTGCTATTTCTTCCTCATCAAATTTCAGGTCATAAGTAGGAAGAGGAAAAGAAGGAACAGGGGGCAGAGAAGGTTGATGATGATGTCCACAGAATCATCACAGAGACAGGGATTGTGAGGAAAGAGCAAAACAGGAATGAGCAAAATAGGATTGAGAGAGGTATATCCATGGGGAGATCCCCCCCTCTATTCTCACTCTCTCTCCTGAGGGGTGGGGCAAACAATTTTCTCCTCGGCACGGTGGGGTCACAGGCTTATCAATGATGCCTTGGAGACATTGAAGGGAAGATAGACTCACAAAGCACAACATCCACTAACTGTAAAATTCATTAAGGAGATTAACAGTGTACATATCAGGAAACATCTGCTCATGAGCACATAACAGAATGAGAAAGTCATTGAATTAATAACAATAACCTTTGATCTAAGAAACCTGAACATCTCTTACTCCGAAAGGGCTTCTCTCTTGCTCTAGTATAGAGCCATCTGCTGGACATTATGCGCAATTGCATGCAAACCCCACCGGCTTCATGGCTGTGATACTGGACCAGCAACTCAGAGATCATTCAGTTAAAATATCAATTTGACATGTGGTAAAATTTAATTGGATATATCTGGAAAACTGTAATCAGCATTTGAATAAAAATACAACCTCCCATGCTGTGACAAAAAACTTGAATGCTGGAAAACAGAAAATGCTGGGAACATTCAGCAGATCAGGCAGCATCTCTGGAAAGAGATGAAGGGTCTGGCAGCTAAAGTGTGTTTCTCCGTTAAAGCTGTCTGGCCTGCTGAATGTTTTCAGCATTTTCTGCTTTTTATTTCAGATTTCCAGCATCTGCAGTTTTGATTTTCATTTAATGATAAAAATTTAAATGGATCCTGACAACATACAGAACTTGCCAACCAGTCTCTCGACCTGCCACCCTGATTTATGAACTTTATACCCTGACCAATAAAACCTGTCACCTCAGTCACAGTATTATAACCTTACAAACCCTCCATCCTGTTCACAGCAACACACACAAAAAGTGCTGAAGGAACTCAGTAGGTGAGGTAGCATCTCTGGTGGGAAATAAAAGTCGAAATTTTGGGTCGAGACCTTTCATCAGGACTGAATCTCGACCCAAAATATCAGCTGTTTATTTCCCTCCATAGATGCTGCCTGACCTGCTGAGTTCCTCCAGCACTTCTTGTGTGTGTTGCTCCAGATTCCAGCATCTGCAGAATCTCTTATGTAATCCTGTTCACAGAACCTCTCCCACTAGCCAATAGAATTTATTGCCCCAAATGTTCAAGTACTGTCCACTGCCACAAATGGAGATAAAAACCCTGCCTGATTCATTATGAGGTCCTTACTGGAGAATATCAATTTCATCCCATGAGCCAGAAAGGCCACTAAATGGTAAAAGATTCTTCAAATATGAAGTAATTCAAGGGCAAGTTCAGCTGACATCCACACAAATGCTCTCTGACTGTTTCATTAAATTGATCAAGAGGAAAAAACATTAGTGATTTTCATTCCCCCTTTTTACAATGAGGTCGATCACATCGGTCTCAACCTTGCTCAGGCTCTGGCTGATATGTAAAATTAGTAATTTTGGTTGTGTACCACTTTAAGGGTTTCATTATGTGCCTAAATACTCTCTATTTGTCAGAGTCATACAACATGGAAACAGGCCCTTCAGCAAGCTGGTCCCATCTGCCCGCGTTTGGCCCATAGCCCGCTAAACCTCTCCTATCCATGTATTTATATAGATGGCTTTTAAACACTGCAAATGTGTCTGTCTCAACCACTATTTCATTGTTGCAACAATGTTTAGTGTAGTAGGTTCCAGAGTCTGCCTGTCTCTGTGGAATAAGTACAAGGAAACGTATTGGCCAGGCTCTGCAAGTTCCTTAACCAATAAAGCACTCCTTTTTTTAGTTTAATTTACTTGCTGTCATCCACTCAGCCTCTGGTTTGTTTTCATACAGTAACTGCTGTTAATTTGTTGAAGCCAGCAGAATAAAGTTTTCTGTGTGACAAACAATAGGATTGTTTACAGCCACACTTGACAACAGACAAGATGAAGTTTGGCGCCACCATGTGGCAAATCCATTTTATAAAATGATAACCAAAGATAGACCTATATTTAAACTTTTCAGCAAGTCCAATCCCTAGATTTTGATTCCTGTCTCAACTTCTAAGATATGCTCTTAATACATTAATTTAAACCTCTCAAATCAGTTCCATAACAACAGCAGATACCTTAGGAAGAAATTTTTGTGATTGAAAGCCAGTGACAAGCAGTATGCCACATCGATTGGTGCTGGGACCCTGCTGTTTTTATATACATTAACCACATATATGTAAATGTGGGAGGTATGATTAGTTTGCAGAAGACAGAAAAATTGGTGGTGTCAATAGTGAGGATAGTCTGAGGTTACAGAATGATAAGTTGGGCAGGGCAATGGCAAATGAAATTTAATCTTAGAACCATAGAACGATACAGCACAATACAGGCCCTTCGGCCCACCATGTTGTGCCATCCTTCAAACCACACCTATGACTATCTAACCCCTTCCTCCCACATATCCCTCTATCTTAAATTCCTCCATATGCTTATCTAACAATCTCTTGAACTTGACCAACATATCAGCCTCCACCACCACCCCAGGCAGCGCATTCCATGCACCAACCACTCTCTGGGTGAAAAACCTCCGTCTGATATCTCCCTTGAACTTCCCACCCATTACTTTAAAACCATGTCCTCTTGTTTTGAGCATTGGTGCCCTGGGAAAGAGGCGCTGGCTGCCAACTCTATTCCTCTTAATATCTTGTACACCTCTATGTCTCCCCTCATTCTCCTTCTCTCCAATGAGTAAAGCCCTAGCTCCTTTAGTCTCTCCTCATAATCCATACTCTCTAATCCAGGCAGCATCCTGGTAAATCTCCTCTGCACCCTTTCCAACACCTCCACATCCTTCCTATAATGAGGAGACCAGAACTGGACACAGTACTCTAAGTGTGGTCTAACCAGAGTTTTGTAAAGCTGCATCATTACTTCGCGGCTCTTAAACTCGATCCCCCGACTTATGAAAGCTAACATCCCATAAGCTTTCCTAACTACCCTATCCACCTGTGAGGTGACTTTCAGTGATCTGTGGATATGAACCCCCAGATCCCACTGCTCCTCCACACTCCCCAGAATCCTGTCACTTACCTTGTACTCCGCCTTGGAGTTTGTCCTTCCAAAGTGTACCACCTCACACTTCTCCGGATTGAACTCCATCTGTCACTTCTCAGCCCAGCTCTGCATCCTATCAATATCCCTCTGTAAGTTTCAACAGCACTATCCACAACACTACCGATCTTTGCGTCATCTGCAAACTTGCTAACCCAGCCTTCCACCCCCTCATCTAAGTCATTAATAAATATGACAAAAAGTAGAGGTCCCAGAACCGATCCCTGTGGGACACCACTAGTCACAGCCCTCCAATCTGGATGCACTCCCTCCACCACAACCCTCTGCTTTCTACAGGCAAGCCAATTCTGAATCCACACTGCTAAGCCCCCCTGGATCCCTTGACCTCTGACCTTCTGAAGAAACCTACCATGCAGAACCTTATCAAATGCCTTACTAAAATCCATGTAGAATACATCCACTGCACTACCCTCATCAATCTTCCTGGTCACCTCCTCAAAGAACCCTATCAGGCTTGTGAGGCAAGATCTTCCCTTCACAAAGCTATGCTGACTGTCCCTAATCAGTCCATGATTCTCTAAATGCTCATAGATCCTGTCTCTTAGAATCCTTTCTAACAGCTTACCCACCACAGATGTAAGGCTCACTGGTCTGTAATTCCCTGGACTATCCCTACTACCTTTTTTGAATAAGGGGACAACATTCGCCACCCTCCAATCCTCCAGTACCATCCCAGTGGACAACAAGGACTCAAAGATCCTAGCCAACGGTTCAGCAATCTCCTCCCTCCCTCTTGATAAATGCGAGGTGATTTTTTTTTGGGGGGGAGCTAAAAAGGGTAGGACAAATTCCATGAATAGTAGGACTTCAGGGAGTATTGAGGAGCAAATCAGCCTTGGTGTACAAGTCCAAAGATCTCTGAAGGTGACAGCGCGGGTAGATAGGGAAATGAAGAAGGCATGTAGGATCTTACTTTCATTAGCTGAGGCATAGGGTATAAGCGCAGGAGGTCTTGGTACGAGAGTCAGAGAGTCGTACATCACAGAAATAAGCCTTTCAGCCCAACTCGTCCATGCTGACTGAGATACCTATCTACATAGCAGCTATAGCCAAGAAAGCACACCAGCTCCTCTACTTTCTCAGAGGCTAAATAAATTTGGCATGTCCCCTTTGACCCTCACCAATTTTTATAGATGCACCATAGAATGCATCCTATTCAGATGCATCAAGGCTTAGTATGGTAACTGCTCTGTCTGAGACCACAAGAAACTGCAGAGAGTTGTGGACACAGCCCAGCACATCAGGAACTCAGCGTCTCCTCCATGGACTCTGTCTACAATTATTGCTGCCTTGATAAAACAGTTAACTTAATCAAAGACCCCTCCCACCCTGAATATTCTGTCTTCTCTTCCCTTCCATCGGGCAGTAGATACAAAAGCCTGAAAGCACGTAACATCAGCCTCAAGGACAGTTTCCATCCTGCAGTTATAAGACTATTGAACAGTCCCCTAGTATGACAAGATCGACTCTTGACCTCACAATCTCCCTCCTTATGGCCTTGCACCTTATTGTCTGCCTGTACTGCACGTTCTCTGTAACTGTAACACTAAATAAACACTTTATTCTGCATTCTGTTATTGTTTTCCCTTGTGCTTTGTTTTCCCTCAATGCACTGATGTGATGAAATGATCTGTATGGATGGTATGCAAAACTAAGTTTTTCACTGTACCTTTGTACGTGTGACAATAATAAACCAATTCACTATTTTCCCGCATTTGATCTATTTCTCAGTGATTGACTCAATTACTATTTTGCTGGCCAAGACTCAAAGGAAAAACATCTACATAATATTAGAAAATGCAAACTGATATAATTAATACCCAAATGAGACATTACTCAGACTTTTACTTTTGGTATGATGATCAGTCGACTAGAACAATCAATTTGAGAAAGTCAACTCCACAAGGCCTATGAGTATTTTCTATCAATACAGCAAAAACAGAGGTCAAAATACATACTCTTTAATCTGAATGAGTTGTAAAAAACACAAAACATGGAAACGAAACCAGAAAATGCCGGAAAACTCAGCAGGCAGCATCTGAAGACTTTTTTGATTTTCATGTAAACCTACAAGGCAGACTGAAGGACAGAGAGAAAAATATATCAGAAAGGGACCAGGCAAGCCTGCTCTGGGCATTAGTCCTCAGAGACCTGTTGTCATGGGCAATCTGTGCATCTTCAGAAAAATAACCAGTTGTGGATTGCTAAATGCATCTGAATCCCTGCTTCCAAGTATTCAGCATTAGAAGAAAACAGAAAAACAAAATTAAGGTCATTTGCCTGCGTTGCTTTGAGACCAGTGGTATTGCTTTTGAAACTTGGAACTAGTCTTGTTGTTTAGATACAACATGTTGGCCCATGACAAGAAAGTCTGTATTTTTACATATGTGTCACAAACATTCTATGCCCACCTCCACACCTCAGAATGAAGGAGACAAACTCCAAGCGACAATGGCAATGCTGTAGCTTTTCTTCCTTTCATTATGTGGCACATGCATTCTAATCTGTTTTAAGTGATAGCATGCAAATAAAAGAAAATCACAATCAATGAAAATCAATAAAAAAAAACCTGCAGGTGCTAGAAATCAGAAACAAAAACAGAAAATGCTGGGAAAACTTATCAAATCAGAATTTAATCACAATTAAACTTTTTACCTCTACCTTTGCTCAGCTGTGGTCATCTTCAAACAGAAATCAAGAATCCAACATCTATTATTCCTGCCAGCTCATGACACAAATCTTCAGATTGGCATCAAATGCAAGTGCAAAATTCCTAAAAAAAAGACCCTCATGTAATATTTCAGTCTATATTCATGTCTACAGTCCATATATAGATGAAAGTCTACAGGATAGAGTATCTAAAAGGAACTTAAAAGTAAAAAATGATTTTCATTTGCTCATTCGCTCTGAGAGTGTTTGCTATTCGAATAGGTTTTATTTTAAATATCAGCTATTCTTTTGTTTCACTTCATTTCAAAAGAAAGGATTCAGGCTAAAATCCAGGATGACAGGAGTAAAATTGCCTCTTAATACAACTTTACACAGCAGTATGCTAAAGATTCACAACATAACCATGACATCCTTCTTACTAAATAGTTTGCAACATCAACTGTATGTCAACTTTATATAAATTATTTGTTATTCAGATCGTCACAGATAGAAAATGCGGTTTGTTTTACTTGAATCCAGCAGTGTATAGTGAATAAAAACAGTACCATAAAGAACTTCTAGAAGAAACCCAGACATCTCTGAAATCCAACAGAATAAAAAATCTACTTCCATATACCACACCTTATTTTCACATTAGATTTTCATTACATTGATTGAGTCATGAACTTAACTAATGCACACATAGTCTAAACTTGCTGAATACACATCAGTCTCTTCAGCTCATATAAATAAGGATCTCCATTTTTCTTATGCGCAGCCCAATAAGGGGAAAACACTGATTAACAAAATGCTGTACTATAGTAAATCTAACTTTTCAACCTGCTACAGAGCCACATATAATTAGGAGTTGGCTCCTAGGGGCAATGGGTAAGAGCAGATACTGGAATAAGTATCACCAACACCTACTGTAATTCCAACTCTAACATATTTGAAGAAAATGAGGACAAGTCAAATGAGACCAGTCCAATCTTTCTTTTTCGATTCCCACCCCCCCCCCCCCCAACAGCAGAGATAGTCACAAACACTCAAAGAAACAATGTCACTCGGCCTCTAATACTTGACCACACAATTGCCTTCTTCATGCCCATAATGCCTTTCGCCTCTTGTCTGCATTAGCCCTCTGTTCCTCAGCTAAGATGCCTCTTTCCCCCTCTGAGGCAGCTCTCATTCTTCCCACAAAATTAATTTCTCCTCCTCTCACTAGCTGTAAATTCCTCCTGACTCTGAGGCCCACTCTTCACACATTCCCTCCGGGTAGGCAGCAGACTGATGCCATCCAGGCTTTCAATGAGAAAGATCAGTTTCCCAAAGCAGCAAAAGTCTGACATTTGTAATGCAACTCACAAGGACTGGTCAACTGAGGCTTAGAGATACTGCACCCTTAGTACTCCACGAAAAGCTGAAACAAACTGTCAATACCAAATGAAGCAGAATTATGTGTTTCAGCTAGACTTGACCAAACTGCTATCTTTATTCTGGAATTACAATTTATAACACCTTTGCTCATTAAATGTCAGTCCCACATTTGTCTGACCAGTCTAACACAGAGGTTGTAGGTTCTTTCTTTTCTCTACATAGTAACAAAATAGGTAAGCAAACTGAATCATGTTAGAAAACATAACCAACTGATCTATTCATATATAAACTCATGGCATATGTGACATTAGTAAATAATAATTAAACCTTAAATACAGAAACTGCAATATATTTTTCTAAATTATGTAAATTGTTTTGTTCACAACACAAGTAGAATGTCAAATGACACATCCACATGAATTTAATTAAAAAGAAGCAAGAAACTGGTCTTAAAGAAAATAAATCTCACATAAAACAAGTACCACAAATCATCCAGATATTTGGAAGATATAGTAAAAGCTTTACTTTAGGAGTTTATGTGTTATAATTGATGCATGTGGCATAAATAAACACACCTGTAACTGAAGCTCAGAAATTATCAGCTCATCTAAAAAGTTTTCAGGCTCCCTTTTAAATTAGAGTAAAATACCAATGCTGACAGATTTTTTTGGCAGATTTAAACTCCAGCAACCAAATGATTTTATTAATTCTGGCAGCTTAAGTCATACTTTCCAAGTCACATGAAAATAAATTCTTTGATCATACACTAAGCTGCTACAGCATGAGTTAAAGAAATTGGACATTCACCTAGAATGCTGAGAGTCTGCATGCACCACTGCATATAGTACTATGATATGAAAAAAAGGTTGGGCAAACTTTGAGCTTTTTAAATCTGAAGAGGATAATTGAGAAGAACCTTATGTATATCTGAATATAAGATAGCAGACAGAGCAGGAAAAACTTAGAATGTGGTTATAAATTAACTTGTGGGGGCTACTATACAGATATAACTTCAAATTAAAATGGAAACAAATGTATAATGACCCAAAATGTTTTACCAGGTTTACATTTGCAGCATGTCAAAGTTGTTATGCTGGTGAAGGCAACATAGAATTTGCACACAGGAAGGTCCAACAGAGATCATATGAATTACCACATAATGTGAGTTTGTTGTTGCTAGGTGAGATCAGGTCACTAGGATAACTCTTCAATCTTCTATGAAGAGTGGCCAAAGAATATTTAATATCCAGCTAGCAGCCCAGGTTTCAGCTAAACATCTCACCTAAAACATGACATTTCCAACAATACACAAACATGATGATGAGTTACATACCAATGAATGATACATTTTTCTGTATTGGATTTTCAACCAACAACCTCTGACAGGAAGCAAGAGTGTCACCAAATGAATAACATGCAAGATTAATTCACATTTTTTCAATGAAATTAATCATATTAAAACTAAATATTGGCAACCATTATCAAAGCCTAACCAAAAAAGCATAGCTGCAAAAAGATCATCAGAGTTTCAACTTCTTTCACTGGTGAACAAACAGATAATGTCACACCACACACACTTCATGTTAGAAGGTGTATAATTCATCACAAGTAGCATCTCAAAGCTGAATGAAAAGTAGAATTTTGTTTTATAAAAGTATGACCTACCGGTAAACTAATTCTCCATCCATGGCATCTTGTTCATCTGTGCAGGTAAAAGTTAACCTGCCTCCAATTACAGCACCAACCAAGTATACTAGCCAAGCCATGCAACCTAAGGATATAAAGAAATAAATGCTCATTTCTTTATCCTTAAATGAAATACTGTCACGAAATTAAAAAATAATAATGGAATAAAGTCAGAAAATATTGGAAATGTTGAACAAGCCAAGCAGCATCTATTCAGAAAGAAACAGAGTTAATGTTGCAGGTTTGATAGCCCATCATAATAATAAGTTTCCAATAATCCAGACTGAATCTGTGTAACTGGACACTACCATGATTACATTATTCACCTTGGGAACCTTTATTCTGTTCGGTGCAGCTTCAATTGGGATCAGCAAATTAAACCATCTGAATTTTGACGCGACTTAAAACTGCGGTCTTCAGTGAGCCTAAGACTTTATTTTTTCACTACCAACTGTTTGGCTCCTATAAAAGCTCATGTGAAATTAATTTAAGTACAACTGACCTGAATGTGTTTTGGATCAGTACTTTCAGCCTGAAATCTGTTTTGTAGCCATTTTTTTCATTCAGATTATTCACTTCTGTTAATGACGTACAAAGTTTCTACTTTGCTTCATAATCTTTTTGACCTGGCTAGTATATGACAACTTCATGAGGAGGATTACAAAGTAGAGTAAGTGGAGCAAGTGTCAGTAGGGATCATTTCGGGAACAGTGAATATGGAACCTTAAGGTCTGGAATAACAACAGAAAATAACAAGATGCAACCTGGAGTGAAAAAAGATCTAGTTAGAATGCCAACTTGACTGGGTTGAAAATGGATTCACCCACGGAAAACTGGAATCAAAGACTGGCAAGAAAAACTGTAACTTGAACAATGGGCAGCCTTTAAACTGGATATGGAATAGGCTAAAATTGACAAAAGGTCATTACAAGAAAGGTTGACTGTGTTTAAAGCAGATAGATCATCAGGTTCTAAGGATCTTATCCTACATTTTTGCAAATACAGCAAGAATCATATGAGGAGCTCCGAACTGCATGAACATATAACAGTACAACACAGGAACAGGCTCTTCAGCCCACAATGTTGTGCCAAACTAATTAAATTAGAATCAAATGCCCAACTAAACTAATGCCGTATGCTTACACAATGTCCATATCCTTCCATTTCCTGCACTTCATGTGCCGATCTAACAGTCTCTTCAACGCCTCTATCATATTTGCCTCCACTACCACCCCAGGCAGAGCATTCCAGGCAGCCATCACTCCAAGTCCATAGCTGTGTAAAAAACTTGCCCTGCACATCTCCTTTGAACTTACCCCTTTTCACCTTAAACGTATGCTCTCTGGTATTAGATATTTCAACCCTGGGAAAAAGATACTGGCTGTCTATTCTATCTATGCTCTTCATAATCTTACAAACCTCTATCAGATCTCCCCTCAGCCTCCACTGCTCCAGAGAAAACAACTCAAGTTTGTCCAACCTCTCCTCATAGCACATGCCCCATAATCCAGACAGCATCCTGGTAAGCCTCTTCTGCACTCTCTCCAAAGCCTCGACATTCTTTCTACAATGAGGCAACCAGAACTGAATGCAAGACTCCAGATGCAGTCTAAATGAAGTTTTATAAAGCTGCAACTTAACTTCCTGACTTGTGAGCTCAATTTCTCAACCAGTAAAGCATGCCATATGCCTTCTTTACCACCCTATCAACCTGTGTAGCCACTTTGTCAGATTTGGACTTGGACCTCAAGATCCCTCTGCATATCAACACTTTTAAGGGTCTTGCCATTTGATTTGTCTCTTTACATTTGATCTCCCAAAGTGCAACACTTCACACTTGGCCGGGGTAAACTCTATCTGCCATTTCTCCATCCATATCTGCAAATGATCTATATCCCACTGTATCTCCTACGCTATCCACAACACCATCAATTTTCATATCATCTGCCAACTTACTAACCAACCCATCTGGGTCATTTCTATATATCACAAACAGTAGAGGTCCCAGCACAGATCCCTGTGGAATACCACTAGCCACAGTCCTCCAGCTAGAATGTCTATTGACCACTAACTTCCGTCTTCTATGGACTTGCCAATTCTCAATCCAAACGGCCAATTCACTGTGGATTGCATGCATCCTAATCTTCTGGATGAGCTGCCCATGAGGGACCTTGTCAAATGTCTTAATAAAATCCATGTATTCAACATCCACAGCTCTACCTTCATCAATCACCTTCGTCACCTCTTTGAAAAACTCAGTCAAGTTCATAAGATATGACTTGCCCCCCCCCCCCCATGCTTTATTAAGAGATAGATCATTAAAAATTGAGCAACACAAAATGTGGAGGAACTCAGCAGGTCAGGCAGCATCTATGAAGGGAAATAAATGAGCTCTGAGTAACAATTCAGACAATTAGAAAATGAGTAATCAATGCCTTATTGTTGATCAGATTTATATTTTGCTTCTTGACCTTACAATTTGTTGCCTATTTTCTTTCAAAAGGCTACAGTGCTTTCCAACATGAAATTCCACGGGATGCATCCTCCACTACTAACAGCAACAGATCTCTCAAAAGCAACAGAGCTCTTGAATGGACCTCTCATGCAGTAAAATATGAACTCTTGATCTCCCAATCTTCCTCTTCATGGCCCTTGTACTTTATTTGTCTGCCTGCATTGCACTTTCTCTGTAATTGCAACATTATATTCTGCATTCTATTTTTCTTTTACTACCTCGATGCATGATCCGTATGTGTGGTGTTACGTACCAGCAACAAAAGAAACACACCGAGTCATGTATAAGTGTTAGAAACTATTTTATTAATAACTACTTGTAATAATAAGAAAAGTTAAAAATGTTAGATATCAAATATAATTCCCAAAACTAAACTCAAAGTGCGTGTGTGTGGCAAAGTAAACTCCAATTCCAGGAATAAGTCTCAAAGTTCAGTTCAGCAAGTCGTAAGGTGAGACGTGAGCAAAGGCTTTTGCAAAACCACCGTTAACTGAAGAGAAAATGTAGAGAAAATATAGAGAGAATTTACGAAATCCAAATGTTCCACGATGGAACCCAACCGCCTCACTACAGGAAAGATATGGAAGCCATAGAGCGGGTGCAGAGGAGATTTACAAGGATGCTGCCTGGAATGTGGAGCATGAGGGAACTCGGCCTTTTCTCCTTGGAGAGACAGAGGATGGGGGCGGGGGGACCTGATAGAGGTGTATAAGATGATGAGAGGTATTGATCAGGTAGATAGAGGTTTCTCCCCAGGTCTGAAATGGTGGCCACAAGAGGACATAGGTTTAAGGTGCTGGGGAGTAGCTATAGAGGAGATGTCAGGGGTAAGTTTTTTACTCAGAGAGTGGTGAGTGCGTGGAATGGGCTGCCGGAAATGGTGGTGGAGGCGGATACGATAGGCTCTTTCAAGAGATTGTTAGATAGGTACATGGAGCTAAATAAAATAGAGGGCTGTGGGTAAGCCTAGTAATTTCTAGGGTAGGGACATGTTCAGTACAGCTTTGTGGACCGAAGGGCCTGAATTGTGCTGTAGTTTTTCTATGTTCTATGTTCTATGACACCCCAATCACTGATGATCCCCATTTCTTTGTTCCGAAGTATCTGCCACCCCGAAAGGCATTTGAGACGTGGCCATCCACAGAAATACCTGTTTCCTTCTACAGGTTAATGACAAAGTAGACTCCACTGGATCACTCCAAAAATCCATACGTGGGTTGTAGTGACAGACACAGTTATTGTTCTTCATCAGTCGATACAGAGACTAGCAGTCAGTGTCTCTCTCTCTCTCTCTCTTTCTGACTGACTCCCTGAACAATAAACGTCAGCACAATGTTATCTTCTTGCTGTCATAATGACACCACACACACACACACACACACACTACTCTACTGTACTATATTTTAAAGGGACAGTCACCAAAGAGCAACCTGATCCGTAACAGTGGTATGCAAAACAAATGATTTTCACTGTATCTTGATACATGTGACAATAATAAACCAATCCAATCTAACAGCTTTTCCTGAGCCTGGTCCTGGCCAATACAAGTGTGAAAGGCAGCACCTCAAGAAAGTCCTACTTTCTTAATATGTATTAATGCCTGCATCCTGTATCTTTAGCTGGACCCTGTTCACGAAAGGGAAACATGACTGACTGGACTTCATTTTTTTTTCCAAAATATAGTTTGTTCATAAAATTTGTAAATGAACAATATAGAATATTTACATACAGACATAAGCAGTAAGTCTAAGGAATCTTTCCACATGTTCCAGCCCCTCAGTGTCCAATGGTGAGACAGTCTTAAACTATGGACTTTACTTATGGCCTCTATGAAGACCACACCAAGCTTCAACACGTCCCTGAGCATGTAGCCCTGAACCTTGGAATATGCCAGTCTGAAACATTTAGTCACTGATAGCTCCTTGCACTGGGAGATTAGCAAGTTTCAGGTAGACCAAAGTGCTTCTTTCACAAGGTTAATAATCATCCGGCAGCAGTTGATGCTTGTTTGAGTGCATATCCCTAGGCAGAGTCCTAGAGAACATAGTCTTGTGTTAACTAGCTGTTTGGGCTGAACCTCAACAATGACCACTGCATCTCTTTCCAGACTTGCTTGGCAAATACACATTCCAGAAGGAGACAGATGACAGTTTCATCCTCACCAGAGCTGCCTTAAGTACACTTAAACTCTGCAGTGCTTGCAGGATAGGACAGGGAGGGTTCTCCTCATCCTCAGCCAACAAAGGTCTTGGTACTGGTTTCAAAGTTTTGGTGATGAGGCATTCCACAAAATGACTTGACAGTCGGCTCAGGGAATCACCTAACAGGATCCACAATCTCCTTTTCACTCAGAGCCTTGACACCATTCCATGCAGACTGTCTGATTGACTTATGGACAAAGCTGTTATCCACAAACTTTTCAATGTGGGACAGCTGGCACAGTACAATCCAAATGAATGGAATATCCCAAGGCAACATGGTCAGCCTTCAAACTACTGGGGACAAACAGAACCTCAACTCACAGCAACACCTGGGTTTGTGTACCTAGAGTCTATGCAGTCACACACAAAGGTTATCAGGATGAGAGCTAAGTTGAATATTCACCACCCCCACCCCACCTTCTTATGGAGATCTGTACGTATGTGCATCTGTGGACACTGTCCATTTTCAATTTCCAGATTAAATGAAACATGACTTGAATATTGCTACAGCCCAGGAAAAGGGCATAGGCCCCACATGCAACACCGAATATCTTGCACCTGATGACCAGGTTCATTTCCACAATCAAGAAGAACTACTCCTACATTCCCACTTTCTGCTTCACTCTGGCTATACACTATCCAGTTCTCGGTTTACACCCTGGCTCCTCTGAACCATATTCTCAGTATATTCAGGTAATCAGACAATGACAGTACAGGTGACAAAGGATTGGTTTGACCAGTTAAGAATGCCGACTGGACCACTTATCAAAAATTATAACTCAACACTTATAGTGCTACCAGAGTCAAGTTCAGCTCATGATCATGACATATACACCAACTGTCAAGAAGAGCTTTTTTTCTTGATCAGTTTGGTTGTACAGTCCGCAAAAGGACAAAACTGACAATAAAATGATCCCACATATTCGAACTTCAAGCTTGAAAATATGAGTCAAAATTGTGGAGGTAAAGGCCATAACCTTCCAACCCTCTTAGACACTGGGGTCATGTCAGACAACTGAAGGAATGTAAATGTTACAACGTTGCTCAGAAACAAAAGCATAGAGATGATATTAGCGACTACTGGTCAATCACTTTAATTTCAATGGTGAGTAGATGTGAGAAGGAATAATTAGGCATAAGGTTTAGATTTACAAGAATGTTGCCAGGACTTGAGAGCCTGAGTTATAGGGAGAGGTTGGACAGGTTAACACTTTATTCCTTGGAATGTAAGAGACTGAGGAGTGACCTTACAGAGATGTATAAAATCATGAGGGACATGGATAGGGTCAATGCACAGGTTTAAAGTGAGAGGGTAAAGATTTAAAAAGGGACCTGAGGAGCAACTTCTTCACGCAGCAGGTGGTGTGTATATGGAACAAGCTGCCAAAGAAAGTAGTTGAGGCAGGTTCTCTCCTCTTCCATCAGGTAGAAGATACAGGAGCCTGAGGGCACGTATCACCAGACTCAAGGACAGCTTCTACCTCACTGTGATAAGACTATTGAATGGTTCCCTTATATGATGAGATGGACTATGACCTCATGATTTACCTTGTTGTGACTTTGCACCTTATTGCACTGCACTTTCTCTGCAGCTGTGATACTTTACTCTGTACTGTTATTGTTTTCACCTGCACTACATCAATGCACTCATTACTAACCCAATGTAACTGCACTGTGTAATGAATTGAGCTGTACAATCGGTGTGCAAGACAAGTTTTTCACTGTATCTCGGTATAAGTGACAATAATAAACCACAGCAAATACAGTAACTACAATTAAAAGACATTTGGATAAGTACATGGATAGGAAGGGTTTGGAGGAATATGGGCCAAACCCAGGAAAATTGGGCCAGCTTAGGCAGGCACCTTGCTCGGCATAGACAAGTTGAGCTGAAGAGCCTGTTTCCATGCTCTACAGCTAATAGATATTGACTTTGATGAATCAATAAAGGATCCAAATTAGGATTTTTTAGGGGATCTGGGCATCACTGGCAAGGTCAGTACTTATTACCCAAGAAATGCAAACCAATATATGTTGGTAAGAAGTCACTTTTCCATGTAGGAAGTTGAAAAAAGACTTTAATATAAATCATAAATCATTAATGTAAACGACCACAGCTATTAGCTCTGCTCTCTACATTTTTCCTGAGTTTGTTATGCAGCGAAGATCTTCACCTTGATGGACAAAATCCACATTGCAACTCTGGAGAAGACCTTCAGCTCCTCGAAGGAAGCAGTTGAGAAGTTTTGCTTTGGTAAAATGCTGTGAGAACTTCTTGTAATTACAGCAATTGAACATGTCCCTTCTTGAAGATAATCACTAGCAGTCTCTCTACTTTCCAGATGAGGGAGATGAGATCATGAATTCACACCAGAAGCATGCCATGTTTTCATACTTCAGTGAAGTTTTCATCTACTCCAAAGACCTTGCTTTTCACCTGATATTTTCAGTGCTCCTGGGTGGTGCAGTATCAAGACTGGTGTACTATGGACACTGTCTCAATTGAGGAAATTCTCAAAATAGTCCCTCCAATGTGCGCTTCTGCCTTTCTTCTTGATAAGCTCTCCTGCATTCTTGGCTCTCAGTGGGCTTAGTCCCAGGATGATTAGACAATAGATGGCTTAGCTAACACTGAAGAATCCACACATTGCTGGATCTACTTTTTACGTTACAATTTTTTTGTTGGACCTTTAGTTTCATAATGTTGTAGATCTTTTTTTTTCCTTAAAATATAATGGAGTTTCCTGTCCAATTCCACATTGCATTTATGATTAATTCATTCCTGGATCTCCTGGTCATTCTCATCCAACCACTTTTTTAGTAAGAGCTAAAACATTTTTTTGCAGGTGCTACTTTAGCGGACTTCAAGGTAGTCCAGACACCATGGACACACTAAGGCTTCTGTCGTACTGTTTGTGAGGCAGATATCCTTGCAGCCCCTCACTCGAATGCTAACACATTCTGCCAAGTCCCAATGCAGACAGAACAGGGTGTTGGTTATAACAAAACAGCTTTACAAGCAGTTCATCAGAAAGAGGACAATGGCTTAGGGATTGTCCACAAGAGATCTGGCATTCTGGGTTCAAATTTAATATTGAGGAGTGAAAAATACCATGCATGATTCTTTTTCATGAGGGGGTGCCACTATACACCATCAATGGAATGTCAGAGCAAAGTCTTGGCCTGATAGCAAGGAAGGACCAAGCACCAGGTTCTGCTGCATGAGCTTAAGACATACCTATAAGAAGCACTGACAACAACATACACTTGACGAACATACTCTATTTTCATGCACACAGAAGAACACAGTATGCACTTTTGCTCAAAAGCACACTGTATTAGTTTCCTGATTCTATGTTTCAAAATAATTGAATAACAACACCCTTTTAAAAAGCATATTAATCGAGTTTCCAGCAGATTCTTCAAAACTTTTGCCACTCAACCCATAAATTAGAAGAAATATTCAAAGCATTAATTGGAGCACAGCTAACTCATTCGATCCATTAATCAGAACACAGGCAAGGCCTTTCACCCCATTAATTGGAATACTTTCACATCCTTAACTCAACTCAACTCAAGTGGAACAAACGACCACACTTTCAGACCACTATCGATATTTGTATTGGATTATTGGAATTGGTATTGGTTTATTATTGTCACATGTACCGAGATGGTGAAAAACATTTGTTTGCATGCCATCCAGGCAGTGTTCCATTAAATGGAATACCGAAGCGCACATTCGTCCCATTAATTGAAATGTTTGGCAACATATTCAAGCAACAGAAAACCCAACAGTCATAAAAGGTTGTTTGCTCAGGCAAGTGGCAAATATGCTTACCATGAGTAAGTGTGTACATTTATACAGTGGTTATAAGCCCACAGAGACCAAAGTGCTTGACTAATTATTGAATATTTTTATGAAACATCACTGTGGCTGATAGGAAGTTTATGCATTCAAAATAGTAAAGATGACAAGTAGTCCATTGATCTGGTCCTGGTAATCTGGCTGAGGAAAATGTATCCTGAACAGACAATTGGAACCTCAGTACAGCACTGCCTTCATAAAACAGCATTTTGGGGAATTCACTGGTGCGTTGAAATGTTAGTTCAGAAAATAGCTCCATGTCCTGAAATAGGAATTGAATCCCTAATCTTCTCACTTAAGTAAACAATTAACGAGAGAGCCAAGCTGACTTAAAGAAAAGAAGTTAAATTTTTGCAGTTATATAGCAGCTTCCATAATTTCAGGATCTTTGAAAGTCATTTGCTGCTGATTATACTTGAATTGTGGTCAGTGCTTTAATACAAGAAAATGCAACACATCTGTGTTTTTATAAATTTGGATTTGTCCTGCAGTTTTCTAATGCACTTGAGAACCAATTTGGCACGGGCAGAGCCCACAAGGAACAAGGTGCTTCATTAATTACTAAATACTTCTACAATACCACATAATGTGAAAATTAGACATTTGGCAACACCAGGAGATGCTCACTAGTTTTTTTTCAATAATAATGTTACCGCAACCTGAGAAGGATTACTGGGTCTCTTGTTAATATCTTATCAGAAAGCCGGGACCTCTGACAGAGTTACTCAGAATTCCACAGGTATACCATCTAGCATTATCAGCTCCAGACTCTGTAGTAATGTTTCAATCAATAATCCCTGAAGCAATATTTCAATCAATAACCTCATCAGGCAGCATGGACTAGATGGGCTGAAGGGCCTGTTTCTTTGCTGTATGATTGAGAAATGCATTCATACTTCATTCTGCAACTACCCCAAGGGGTGGTGGAAAGATTTATTCAAAGATTTCAAAAAGGAACTGAATAAATATTGAAGAGAGAAAAATTGCAGAAATACTGGCAATTAAATTAAATGGAATTCTCTTCCAAAAAAATTGATGACCAAAATAACTAAAATCAATTTTTATACATTCAATTTAAGCATTCCAATCTTGCAGGAACCAAAGCTGAACTGGATAAATATCTAGAGGTGAAAAAAATGGCAGGATATGGGTAAAAAAAAACACTAATTGGTCTATTGGACTGCACCCCAGAAGAATTGAACACTCATTGGGTTAAACGGCCACCGTGGAGTCACAGAGACATACAGCATGAATACAGACCCTTCGGTCCAACGAGTCCATGTCGACCATGGTGCCCACTCATCTAGTCCTAATTTCCTGCATTCAGCCCTTTCAGCCCAGCCCCTGCATGTACATATGCAAGTGCTTCTTAAATGATACCCGCATCAACCACTTCCTCTGGCAGCTCGTTCTATCTACTCTTCACCCTCTGCGTGAAGAAGCTGCCCCTCACGTCCCTTTTAAATCTTTCCCCTCTCACCCTAAATCCATGCCCCCTAGTTTTGGACTCCCCTACACTGGGGAAAAGACTGCTACCATCCACCTTATCTATGCCCCTCATGATTTTGTAAACCTCTACAAGATTCTCTTACGCTCCAAGGAAGAGGTTGGCACCTAGCGTGGCCAACCTCTCCTTGTTACTCAGGCCTTCTAGTCCTGACAATATCCTCGTAAGGCTTTTCAGCACTTTTGTTGTTTAACCACATCTTTCCTATAACAGGATGTCCAAAACTGTACACAGTACTCCAAATGCAGCCTCACCAACAAATTATACAACTGCAACATAGTATCCCAACTCCTATACTCAATACCCTGACTGATGAAGGCCAGCATGCTAAACACCTTTTTTACTACTCTGTCTACCTGTGACAGCGCTTTCAACAAACTATGCACTTATAATCCTAGATCCCTCTGTTCCACCACACTACCTAGTGCCCTACCATTATTAATACAAGTCCTACGCCGGTTTGACTTTTCAAAATGCATCAGCTCACATTTATCTGTTTTGAAATCCATTTGACACTACTCAACACACTTCCCTAACTGATCAAGATCCGCCTGTGATCTATGATAACCTTCTTCACTATCAACAGTGTTGTCATCTGCAAATTTACCAATCAAGCCTTGATGCATTCACATCCAAATCATTTATATAAATAATGAATAACAAGGGTCCCAATACTGACCCCTGCAACACACCACTAGTCACCGGCCTCCATTCCGAGAAACAACCTTCAACCACCATCCTCTGCTTCCTACCTCCGAGCCAATCTTGAATCCACCTAACTACCTCTCCCTGGATTCCATGAGACCTAATCTTCCTGACCAACTTACCATGCAGGACCTTGTCGAAAACCTTGCTAAAGTCCAAGTAGACAACATCCACTGCCCTACCCTCATCTACCTTTTCAGTTACCTCTTCAAAAAAACTCTAAAAAGTTCATCAAGCACAACTTTCCATGATCAAAGCCATGTTGACTCCTCCTAATCAGACTCTTGTCTATCCAAATCCTGGTAGATCCTGACCCTCAGAATTCCCTCAAGTAACATCCCCACTACTGACATCAGGCTGACCGGCCTGTAGTTCCCTAGCCTGTCCTTGCTACTTTTCTTAAACAACGAAACAACATTAGCCACCTTCCAATCTTAGGGAACTTCACCAGTGGATAACGATGAAGCAGAAATCTCCGCAAGAGCTTCCACAATTTCTCCTCTAGCCTCCCACAAGGTATTGGATGCACTCGATCAGGCCCTATGGATTTAGCCACCTTAATGGGCTGTAAGGCTGCAAATACCTCCCCTCTGGTAATATTAATTTTCTCCAAAACTTCTCCAATAGTTTCCCTTATCTCTTGAGCAACCATGATTGAGAAATATTCATTAAAATCTCACCCATCTCCTATATTCTTAATCCTTTTATCATTATCAAGGGATCCACTCGTCCCCAACCTCCTAAACACAACGCATGCTTCCTTCTTATTCTTGACCAGAGCTTCAATATCTTTCATCAGCTAAGGTTCCCTAAACCTGCCAGGTTTACCTTTCACCCTAACAGTAACATGCTGCTCCTGGACTCTTGACATCTCACTCTTAAAAGCCTCCCTCTTGCCGTTTGTGAGCTTCAAACAGGCTCACCCAATTGACCTCTGTTAGATCCTGCCTAATTCTCCCAAAATTAGCCCTGCTCCAGTTTAGGACCCTAACCTGTGGACCTGTCCTATCCTTTTCCAACACTATCTTAAAACTAATAGAATTATCATAACTAGAACCAAAGTGCTCCCTGACTGCCATTTCAGTTACCTGCCCTACCTCATTCCCTAAGAGAAGGTCTAGTATTGCACCTTCCTGAGTAGGGCCCTCTATATATTGACTCAGGAATCTTTCCTGGACACATTTCACAAATTCTACCCTGTCCAGGCCCATAACACTCCGGGTAGTCTAGTCAATACCGGGAAAATTAAAATCTCCCACTAATACAACCATATTATTCTTACAACCATCAGCAATTTTTCTACACACCTGCTCCTCAAGTTCCGCTGACCATTGGGGGCGTCTATAATACAGCCCCACTAGAGTGACTCTCCCCTTCTTGTTTCTAATGAGGCTCACTGGACGATCCCCCAAGAATGTCATCTCTAAGCATCGCTGTTATGTCCTCCCCTATCAAAAAGGCAATACCTCCTCTTCACTTCCCTGTACATCTGTCACTCCTGTAGCATCTGTGTCCTGGAATATTGAGCTGCCAATCCTGTTCTTCTCTCAGCTGTGTTTTAGTTATGGCTGTAACATCCTAGTCCTCAGAGCCAATCCACACTCTTGAGTTTATCCACCTTACCTTTTATACCTTGTGCATTGAAATAAATGCAGTTTAACTGGATATTCCTTTCCCTGCCTTTCGTGTGCCCCTGCCTATCCCTGATTACTAAACTTGCTCTCACTGGATGTAGCAGAAATTCTGTTTAATCTATAATAAAGACGATAACTTTGAGTCTCGTTCCAAGGCTTTATTTCTGCATGGTACCATGGAGAGTGGGCAGCAATCTCCACCGTCACCCAGGCTCTGACTTACAGTTGGTTACAAGCTTGTTTATACTTCGAAATAACAGCTTATCCTGTGATTGTTTTAGTTACAGTTACAACATACTTAATCCTTAGTCAAGGTGTTACAAAAGATAAGAACTGGCCAGTTCCTCTTCTCAGAGCATCCAAGACCAGATTCATATTCTGTTTATATGCAGGGTTTAGTTTCAGCAGTTTCTGCAGGACTGCTGACTGTAGACCCAGTTCCCTTACACAATGTCAAGTATTTCATCCACCCCAACATAGTCAAAGAAGGCTATTTTATTCTTCCACATTAGCTACTGCTTTCTCCCATGACTTGCTCCTGCTCAGAGTCCCAACCCCCTGCCAATCTAGGATATTGGTGTAATATTCCGTCATATGCTATGACCTTCCTACAATGCAATGCTCACCAATACCCTTATTGGAGCACACCAAATTTCCACCAAGTGCCTTTCTTGACAACAGTTTCAACAACTCACTCAGATCTGATTAAGATAACACAACAAAACTACAGCACCAGTTCTATCATTTTATGTTCTCCCTTATGTTAGCTTCTTTGTGTGTTTATTTATTGATATTACTGAGGTGAGTTTGAGTTTGGGGCACAAGTACAAGAGTTGGGACTTCACATTACAGTTGTACAAAACATTGGTGAGATTGTGTGCAGTTCTAGTCACCATGTTATAGAAAGGATGTGATTAAGCTAGAGAGGCTGCAGAAAAGATTCACAAGGATGTTGCTAGGACTACAGGGCTTGAGTTATAAGGAGAGTCTGGATAGGCTGGGACTGTTTTTCCTGGAGGAAAGAAAGCTAAGGCTTGACTTTATGGAGGTTTATAAAATCATGACAGACATAGATAATGTGGATGTTCACAGTCTTTTTCCCAGGGTAGGGAAGCCTAAAAACTAGAGGGTGTAGGTTTAAGGCGAGAGGGGAAGATGCAAGGGGGACCTGAGGAGCAGGTTTCTCACACAGAGGGTAATGGGTGTGTGGAACGAACTGCAAGAAGAAATTGTAGACATGGTACAATTACAATATTCACAAGACATTTGGACAAGTACATGGATAGGAAAGGTTTAGAAGGATGTGGGCCGCTCTCAGAGCAGCTCAGGAAGGCACCTTGGTCGGCATGGATGAGTTAGGCTGAAAGGCCTGCTTCCATGATTCATTACAACAAAATTTATATTATTATTTCTATAGGCTCCTCCTCCTCCCTGACAGAGGGCAATGAAACTCCGTAACCTGCTACCCCTGGAGGCTAAATCACTAGAGGGACTTAAAGAGGAGGTCGATAAATTTTGAAAGTTCAGGGCAATTCAGGGCTATGAGGAACCAGCACAGAAGAGGAGGTGAGGCTGGGGCAGATCAGCCATGATCTTATTGAATGGCAGGGCAGGCTTGAAGTGGCCCACTCCTGCTCCCACTTTCTTGCACTCTTGTTGTATTTTCTGTCTGAAAATGAACAGTCAAGGATGGCATAAATTGAAAGAGATTAGCTATAGGATTCAATTCCTGATTTGTGCCAAATTAGTCAATTTTAATAATGATGATAATTGGTGTTTGTAGATTATTCCAGGATAAGGTAACTTGCTCTAGATTTCAATCCGTCAATGCTAGTTCGAAAGTTTATACAGAGTCATGGAGAGATACAGGACGAAAACAGGTCCTTCGGCCCATCGACTCCACACTGACCATCAAGCCACCATTTTTAGACTATTGTAACCCACTTTATTTTCTCCACATTCATCCCTGTCCATCCCCCCACAAATTCTACCATTTATATCTGCACAAGGGACAATTTACAGTGGCCAATTAATGCAGCAACTCACACACTGAATGTGGGAGGAAATGGAACCTATGCAATCACAGAGAGTACATGGAAGCTCCACACAGCACTGAAGGTCAGTATTGAAGCCAGAGCAATGGACTTCTGAGGCAGCAGCATTGTGCTGCCATGATGAGGATAACTGACAAAACTGATGTAATTCACAGGACATCTAGCCTTGTGCATGAACAATGTCACATGGGTGAGATATTGCAGGCCAGACTCCAGAGAAGACAAAAGTGATATGCATCTAGTCCAGGGCATTTTATAAAGTATTATATTGGTCATCCATAATGATCCATAACAAGCAGAAATCAAGAAAATTTCTCCATCAGCTATATTTACAATAAAAATTGATATGCATTTTGTTTTTTAAACATACCTATCAATGTGCTCTTTACTTATACTCTATGCACCTTTCTAGTAAAGAAATGTTTAGTAAAAACAATTTTTGTTATGATATTTTCCCTCCCCATTTCTAATTTTCCCAACACTAGTGCTCAATGCATGAAAACACTTTGAGCTGAAGTGTTCACACGTAAAACAACGGGGGTCCCTCGATACTGACAAGATCATTATGAAAGCAGGATTTATCTTGCTGAATTACTTTTCCAGTAAAATACCCAAAGCCACCAGGCTCTTAATGATTTTGCTTCAAGGATGATCTGAATCAATTTATTGGTGAAAGGCAGAGTTAGGCGGTATAGCTTTGGAAACAACCATGTTTTATTTAGCAATGATATCCTGAAACACAAACCATGAATCAACATAAGATTGCTCTAGATTTCTCAGAGTAGTCACCACCGAACTTTACAGTTTCTGACTAATTAAGAGCTCATTAGATGGAGAACAAAAATCTGTGCTGAAGATATGGATTGCTACACACATCATTTGAACAGCTGTCAACTATGATACAAGAGCAGGAACTCTGGAGAGAAAATGATGAAATATATTTTGCTATGCAGTACTTTCTGTCTGTACTAAGGAAGAAGAATGGTCAAACTGGGTGCTCTGGTGTACTTAACACAGTGAAATAAGTGGCCACCTGTCTAAAGCACTTCCACAAGTGGAGAAAGATGTACCTCTGTATATAATATTGCTATCTTCCATATAGATTGAGACCGAGAAGAAATCCATCTCCACAAAGCCAAAACACAGGCAGTGGAAAGTCACTATCAGCACTCAGCAAGCATTTAAGGATGATGGCCACAAAACTGTTCATACATTCAAAAAATTATATAAACTCTGAACAAGGTTTTAGAAATATTGTTTTTGCTCTAGGGATAATATAATGTCTAGATGAAGTGCTGTTACTGGAACACCGTTAAAATAGAATATCAAATGCTTACATCACTATTTCTTTTCATCATTCCTTACTATTTTCATTTGACAGACTCATTGAGCTGGGGTATGGATGGTTCCTGTAACAAGAAGCCCATGTTGTTTCAACCAAATGGCTATTCTTTGGGTCAGATCATCCAACCCAGGAGTAACTGCTGATACTTAGTTTTGCAATAATCCAGCTCCAGAAAGATTTTTCTGTGCAACTGGACTGCTGAGCAGTGGGACGACAATTCCCTGGAACTCTGGCTCAAGCTAAGTCTCCAGCTGTTGAGGGGGCAGGGAGTTGATGGTTGAGGTAATTGATTTTCGGAAACTCTGTGTGCCCTAATAATTGTTTGCCTTTAATACCAGCTAATAAAGCAGCAATACTTGAACAAGGAAACCCCGATCATGTTTCTCAGCTATATCCTTTTATTGGCAAGGTGGAGGTGGGGAGGGTGGGAGGGGCATTGTAGATTTGTGGCCATGAAGTCACATGCCACTGTAAAAAAGGACGCAGCTAAGAGGTGTTACCAGAGGTTTTGATGTCAATATTTCTTAAAAGGAACTAAGTTCCTTTATTTTATTGTTATATTACTTTAGTTTATCAGCGACAAGGAAGCATACAGGAGTAAGATAAATCAGCTGGTTGAGTGGTGTTGCAACACCATCTCACTCTCAGAATCAGCAAGACCAAAGAATTGATTGTGAACTTCAGGAAGGAGAAGTCAGGAGAACACACACGAGTCCTCACTGAGCAGCTTCAAGTTCCTGGGCGTCAACATCTTGGAGGATCTATCCTGGGCCCAACACATTGATGCAATCATGAAGAAGGCATGCTAGCAGCTCTACTTCGTTAGGAGTTTGAGGAGATTTGGTATGTCACCAAAAACTCTTACAAATTTCTATATACATAAGGTAAAGAGTATTCTGACTGGTTGCATCACAGCCTGGTATGGAGGCTCCAATGCACAGGATCACAAGAGGCTGCAGAGGGTTGTAGACTTGGCCAGCTCCATCAAGGGCACAATCCTTCCCCACTATCGAGGACATCTTCAAGTGGCAGTGCCTCAAGAAGGCGGCATCTATCACTAAGGACCTTCACCATCTAGGACATGTCCTCTTCTTGTAACCACCATCAGGGAGGAAGTACAGGAGCCTGAAGACCCACACTCAACGATTCAGGAACAGCTTCTTTCCTTCCATCATCAGATTCCTGAACAGTCCATGAACCCATGAACACTACCTCATTATTCCTTTTTTGCACTATTTATTTATTTTTGTAATTTATAGTAATTTTATCACTGTACTACTGCCACAAAACAACGAATTTCACGTCATTTAAGTCAGTGATAATAAACCTGATTCTGATTCTGTTACATTAATAGCAGTTGCTAAGGCCAGTCAAGTGAACTCCCTCCATTCCCCATACATGCTGATCAGCAAGTGCTACAGAGTGTTCCACACAATCAGTATGTGCTATTACTCATCTATAAGCTTTGACTGGGTACTGGAAGTATGTTTAGCTGTGGAGAGCATCAGGGCCATATTTCATATTTCCCTTTTCAGCCACTTGCATGCCCTTTTCAGCACATGTCACTGGATGACAATTAATGTCAAGACCTCAGGCAAATTTCTGTCCCCAACCAGATATAGCGCTTAAACCACTGCACCTGCTGAATTAGCTCATTTAGTGCAGAATAAAAATTATACCTGAAACATTGCATCTCTCTGGCTTTCTTTACAACCATTAAATTGTCAAAAGGATTTGAGGCCATGTTTTTGCCAATTCACCAATTATCTGCAACTGGAATTGGTTTATTATTGACACATGTACTGTTACGGACTCAGTGAAAGTCCCTTTAAGATAGAGAGTGTGTGTGTATGTGTGTGTGGGGCGTGCTTACGTCAATAGAAGATAAAGGACGTAATGACGTTGTTGAAGAAGTTAGAAGAAGAAAGAGAGAGAGAGAAGGGAGAGAGACACCAGCCTGCTTGTTTTCTCTATCGATGGATGAGAAACAATAACTGTGTTTGCCACTGAAATCCATGTATGGAAGTTGGAAGTAATCCGGTGGAGTTCACTTTGTTGCTGACCTGTAGAAGGAAACAGGTATTTGTGTGTGGACGACCACGGTTCGGATGCTTTTCGGGGTGAGGAAGTCACTACCGAGTAAACACTGAAGTGTCGTTTGGGTTCCATCGTGGAACATTTGGATTTCGTATGTACTCTCTCTATGTTTTTCTACATCTACATCTTATCTTCAGACAACGGTGGTTGTTGAAGAAGCCCTTGCTCATGTTTCACCTTATGGCTTGCGGAACTGAACTTTAAGAACCATTCAGGAACTGGGAGTTTTGGACTTTGTCACACACACACACGACGAGTTTAGTTTTGGGGTTAACGTTCGAGGTTTAACATTCTTGAATTCTAACATACTAACACTTTTACTTTTTATTTTACGTATTATCATAAGTAGTGATTAATAAAATAGTTTTTAACGCTGAATCATGCTCAGTGTGTTTCTTTTGTTGCTGGTTTGTGACAAAATTGGGGGCTCGTCCGGGATAGTTCCCAAGGTTAACGAGTGTCGTCTGGGATTGTACCCCAGATTGACGAGATTTGTTCGGGATTCAATCCAAATTCTTTTTAATTGGCTTGTGTGTGTGGAAACCAGCAGCAATGGATATTAAGGCATTTTTGGAGTCACCAACCCAAAAGGGATTGGAGGTGGCGAAAAAGGATGATCTGATAAAGATTGCTACAAGGCTAAACCTTACAGAAGTAAAGCAGTCTATGAGAAAGGCAGATATTCAGAGACTGATAGCTGGCCATTATGTGGAAAAGAAGGTGTTTGAGAAAGAAGTGTTAAAACAGTTTCCTGGCAGTGAAATAGCAATTTCTGAGGCACAGGTGCAGCTGGCAAAGATAGAAGCTGAACGAGAGCAAACCCAGTTAAAGATAGAGGCTGAACGAGAGCAAAAGAAATTAGATGCCGAACAAAAGAGATTAGAGGCCGAACAAAAGCTAACTCAGATGAAGATAGAGGCTGATCTAGCAATGAAGCAGATGGAGCTGGATAACGAGGAGAAAAAGAGGCAGCATGAGTTACAAATGAAGCGTAGGAGTTCGGAATCTGATTCTGATGATGGTTTTTCAGCCAGCAGGGAGGTTCGATTAGTCCCTCCGTTTGAAGAAGATCAGGTTGATCAGTATTTCCAACATTTTGAAAAGGTTGCTGTGAGTTCAAACTGGCCAAGGAAAGGATGGGCTCTTATGGTACAGAGTGTGATTAAAGGTAAAGCTCAAAAAGCTTATTCTGCTTTGTCTGTTGAGGATGCAGCTGATTATACCAAGGTAAAACAAGCTATATTGAAGGCCTATGAATTGGTCCCTGAGGCTTATAGACAAAAATTCAGAGACTTGAGGAAATCTGCAGATCAGACATATGGAATTTGCCAATGGAAAGAGAATATGTTTTGAACGATGGTGCCTGGCTAAAAATGTAGATGGGGATTATGATAAATTGACAGAATTGATACTGGTGGAAGACTTTAAAAGATGTGTTCCAGCTGAATTAACAACATATTTAAATGAAAAGGCAGTGGAAACTTTACAAGAAACTGCTAGGTTGGCAGATGATTATGCTTTAACCCATAAATCCAAATGGGGACAACCTAAAACCTTTCAAAAGAGTTACAAAGACAATCCAGGTAAACTAGAGATTAAATTGGGAGGTAATCAAAAAGGAAAGGATGAAAAGAAGCCAGGGCTGGAGAAACCTGTTGAGCGTACTTGTTATTACTGTAGGAAACCTGGCTACGTGATATCTAATTGTGCCCTTTTGAAGAAAAAGAAGGAAGCTGGGCCCAATGCTTGCTTTCAGGCAATTAAAAATCAAAAAGGTTTAGGAGATGCTGTTAAAGACCAGTCCTTGCAAGAGGGAAAAGCGGAAAAGTTGGAGGAGGTGAGAAAAGAATTCCGTTCGTATGTATCAGAGGGTTTTGTTTCACTGAATGATGAGTCACCCCAGGTGCCAGTGAAAATTCTTAGAGATACTGGGGCTAGTCAATCTCTCTTGCTGGACAGTGTTTTAAATTTTGGTGAAGAAAGTGACACTGGTGAAGTAAATCTAGTACGAGGCGTTACAGGTGAGACCATGTCTGTCCCTTTTCACAGGGTGATTTTAAAGTCAAAGTTCGTAGAAGGACCAGTCGAGATAGGGATAAGACCTAGTTTGCCAGTGGAAGGAGTTTCTTTGTTATTGGGAAATGACCTTGCAAATGGAGAAAGTGATCCTGTGGTACGGTTAACAACCAAACCAAGGATTGATGAGTCTGAGGATGATCCAGATGTTTACCCATCATGTGCGGTGACTCGAGCTAGAGCTAGAGAATTAGCCAAGACAGACAGTCCGGTGCAGTCTGATGTAGTTCCTTGTGACAGTCCTAAACAGGAAGAAAATTTTGATGCCTTATCTGAGACTTTTCTGTCTTCACTGGAGGATCAACATCCTTACAGTGAGCCTGAATTTAAAGATTTGTCTTTGTCAAGGAAGGATTTTATGGTGGAACAGACAAAGGACCCTGAGTTGACAGAATTGAAAGAAAAAGCTCTCTCATGTGAGGAGATTGAAAAGTTGCCAACTGGATACTATGTCAAAAATGGAGTGTTAATGAGGAAATGGAGACCTCCTCATGTTCCTGTTAATGAGGAATGGGAAGTTATTCATCAGGTTGTTGTTCCAAAAGTTTATAGGGATGAGATTTTAAACCTGGCCCATAGTATGCCTTTGGGTGGTCATTTTGGTGTGAATAAAACTGTAGGGAAGATCTTGAAACAATTCTATTGGCCTGGTTTGAGAAAAGATGTGGTGATGTTTTGTCGAACCTGCCACACATGTCAGATGGTAGGTAAACCAAATCAAAACCCCCTGTGGCTCCTTTGAAACCAATTCCTGCTTTTGGTGAACCCTTTTCGAAGGTGATTGTGGACTGTGTTGGTCCATTACCAAAGTCTAAGACTGGAAATCAGTATTTGTTAACCATCATGTGTGCCACTTCTAGATTTCCAGAGGCAATACCCCTTAGAAATATTAAGGCCAAGACGGTGTCAAAGGCTCTTGTAAAATTTTTTTCCTTGTTTGGTTTGCCAAAAGAAATACAATCTGATCAAGGTAGTAATTTTATGTCAAAAATTTTTCAACAAATAGTCTATGAGCTGGGAGCAAGCAGATTGTATCATTTGCATATCACCCAGAATCTCAAGGAGCTCTGGAGAGATTTCATTCTACTCTCAAAAATATGCTGAAGACTTATTGCTTTGAAAACACCAAGGATTGGGACGAAGGTATCCATTTACTTTTGTTTGCCGTTAGAGAATCGATCCAGGAGTCAATAGGATTTAGTCCGTTTGAGCTTGTGTTTGGACATCGGGTGAGAGGACCTTTGGAGTTGTTAAGAGAGCAATGGGTTAATGAGGAAGTTCACTTGAGTCTGTTGGACTATGTCCAAAATTTAAAACTCGGTTGGAGAGAGTCTGCCAGCTAGCGAGAGAGAATCTGAAAACAAGCCAGATAAGAATGAAGACATATTTTGATAGACGTGCTCGGCCTAGGACATTCGCAGTGGGGCAAAAGGTGTTGGTATTTTTCCCTAGCCCAAAATAATCCCTTGCAAGCTCGTTTTCTGGACCCTATGTTATTGAATCTCGAGTGAATGATCTAACATATATAATCAAAACACCAGATAGACGCCAAGAAAACACAACTCTGTCATGGTAAACATGCTAAAACCTTATTATGAGAGGGATTCAGTGGTGGCCTTGGTGGATGATGTAAAGGTTGTTTCTAGAATGCCTGATGTTGATGTTGAGGAAGGCCAATTTAGACCAAATATTGTTCCATCGAAACTAAAAAACCAAAATATCCTGGAGAACCTTGAAACGAAGTTGGACCATTTACAAGTTTCACAAAAAACAACAGATGAGAGAATTAATTTTAAAATTTAAAAATCTGTTCCCAGATGTTCCAAACAGAACATCGATAATTACCCATGATGTTGATGTTGGGGATGCAAAACCAATCAAACAACACCCATATCAAATGAATGTGGAAAAAAGTAAACTTGTTGATCAGGAAATCAAATACATGTTGGAAAATGATATTATTAGACATTCTACTTCAAATTGGAGTTCGCCCTGTGTTATTGTACCTAAACCTGATGGAACTGTTAGATTTTGCACAGATTACAGGAAAGTGAATGCTGTAACAAAGTCAGATGCTTACCCTATTCCTAGGGTGGATGATTGCATAGATAGAGTGGGAAAGGCAAAATTTCTTACAAAGATTGACCTATTAAAAGGGTACTGGTGTGTTCCATTAACAGATAGAGGACGAGAGATTTCAGCCTTTGTAACCCCTTCTGGATTGTATGAATACAATGTTTTGCCAATTGGAATGAAAAATGCTCCGGCAACATTTCAAAGAATGATTAATTCAGTGATTCATGGGTTAAAACATACAGATGCCTACATTGACGACTTAGTGACTGGGAATGATACATGGGAGGATCACATCTCTGCGTTAGAAAGGTTGTTTGAAAGACTTTCCAAGGCTAACATTACAGTTAACTTGGCTAAAAGTGAATTTGGCCATGCCACTGTGACGTATCTTGGTTATGTTGTAGGTCAAGGCAAGCAAGCTCCTGTTCAGGCAAAAGTTCAAGCGATATCTGAGTTCCCTATTCCCACAGGTACGAGGACTGTTAGAAGATTTTTGGGAATGGTTGGATATTACCAAAAATTTTGTAAAAATTTTGCTGATATTGCTCTTCCCCTAACTAATCTTCAGAAGAAGGGAGTAAAGTTTGTTTGGACAGATTCTTGTCAAGAAGCATTTGAGAAGCTGAAAGCCATTTTATGCTACCATCCTGTGCTCAGAACACCTGACTTTGAAAAGCCATTTTCATTAGCAGTAGATGCCAGTGATGAAGCTGCAGGAGCTGTGTTGTTGCAGAAGGGTGACCTTGATGATATTGACCATCCTGTAGCTACTTTTCAAAGAAATTTAATGAGCATCAAAAGAATTATTCCACCATAGAGAAAGAATTACTGTCGCTTGTTTTAGCCTTGCAACATTTCAGTGTATATGTTTGCACCGCTCAGAAACCATTGACTGTGTATACAGATCATAACCCATTGGTGTTTCTGAGCCGAGTCAAAAACAAGAACAGAAGGCTGTTAAACTGGAGTTTAATTTTGCAAGAGTTTGATCTCATGATAACTCACATTAAAGGCAAAGATAATGTGATTGCTGATTGTCTTTCCCGATGTTAAATGGGAAACATGTATCTGTACTAATCTGATAGTCTGTAGTTGTGTAGAATGATAATTATTAACATTACTAACTGTATGCGCGGTTAAAATTTTCTTGGGAAAATTTTTTTTTAGGTGGGAGGTGTTACGGACTCAGTGAAAGTCCCTTTAAGATAGAGAGTGTGTGTGTATGTGTGTGTGGGGCGTGCTTACGTCAATAGAAGATAAAGGACGTAATGACGTTGTTGAAGAAGTTAGAAGAAGAAAGAGAGAGAGAGAAGGGAGAGAGACACCAGCCTGCTTGTTTTCTCTATCGATGGATGAGAAACAATAACTGTGTTTGCCACTGAAATCCATGTATGGAAGTTGGAAGTAATCCGGTGGAGTTCACTTTGTTGCTGACCTGTAGAAGGAAACAGGTATTTGTGTGTGGACGACCACGGTTCGGATGCTTTTCGGGGTGAGGAAGTCACTACCGAGTAAACACTGAAGTATCGTTTGGGTTCCATCGTGGAACATTTGGATTTCGTATGTACTCTCTCTATGTTTTTCTACATCTACATCTTATCTTCAGACAACGGTGGTTGTTGAAGAAGCCCTTGCTCATGTTTCACCTTATGGCTTGTGGAACTGAACTTTAAGAACCATTCAGGAACTGGGAGTTTTGGACTTTGTCACACACACACACGACGAGTTTAGTTTTGGGGTTAACGTTCGAGGTTTAACATACTTGAATTCTAACATACTAACATTTTTACTTTTATTTTACGTATTATCATAAGTAGTGATTAATAAAATAGTTTTTAACGCTGAATCATGCTCAGTGTGTTTCTTTTGTTGCTGGTTTGTGACAGTACTGAGACACAGTGGAAAAACTTTTGTTTGCATGCCATCCATACAGGTCATTTCATAGTAAGTACATCGAGGTAGAAAAAGAAAGAAAAAACAGAATTCAGAATTTAGTGTTACATTAACAGAGAAAGTGCAGTGTAGATAGACAAATAAAGTGCAAGGGCCACAACAAGGTAGATTGAGAGATCAAGATTTCATCTTTTAGCATATCAGAGGTCTGTTCAAAAGTCTGTCAACAACAGGATAAAGTTGTCCTCAAGTCTGGTGGTATATGCTCTCTAGCTTTTGTAGCTTCTGCCTGACCGGAGGGGAGAAGAGAGAATGGGAGGGGTCCTTGATTATGTTGGTTGCTTTCCCAAGGCAACAGAAAGTGTAGACGGAGTTGATAAAGGGAAGGCTGGTACACATCTGTGCAACAGTTTCTTAGTAGTGTGCTTGTTAACTAATGGCATCAGTTAAATGAGTTCCTTGAATAACATATAAAGCAATTAGAAGTCGTCTTATTGCAGATTAGATTTGTATTTTTCTTCCCAACTCCTTTTTAAACCATTACCAATTCTCTGCTAAAGACTGCAATGCTTCATGAGGTGAAATTCCATAGGATGTATCCTCCACCACTGAGCCAAGCAGCCGTGCCTGAGCTCAGTCAATGAGTACTAAAAAAAACACAACTAAGAGAGGCATTACCTTCAGCACCTCAGCATGTGTGGAGGAAAAAGAAATATTGTTTCAGATCAATCATCTTTCAACAGCCAGAGCTCCAGACTGGGGCAGAGACACCGGGAATGGCTGGAGTCTTATTCAGCTCAAAGCCTCATGCCTCTCAGCAGCCCAATGGCATCAATATAGTGATAGGAGACTAGATAGTGAGGGGGACAGGAGATTCTGTGGCTGCAGAAGAGATGCCAGGATGGTGTGTTTCCTCCCAGGTGCCAGAGTCAAGGATGTCTCTGACTGGCTCAGAAAATTCTTGAACAGGAAAGTAAACAGCCAGAGGCCATTGTACATGTTGGTACAAACAACATAGGTAGAACAAAGGATGAGGTTCTGCAGAATGACTACAGGGAGTTAGGTAAGAAGTTAAGAAGCAGGACCTCGAGGGTAGTGATCTCTGGATTACTCCCGGTGCCACGTGCTATTGAGGTCAATATAGAAGGATAGGCCAAATGAATTTGTGGCTGAGGAGCTGGTGCAGGAGGCAGGGATTCAGGTTCTTGGACCATTGGGATCTCTTCTGGGGTAGAGGCAACCTGTAGAAGAGGGACAGGTTGCACTTGAACCAGAGAGGGACCAATATCCTTGCAGAAAACTTGCTAATGCTACATGGGAGTGTTGAAACTAGATTGGCAGGGGGATGGGACATCCGAGCAGGAGCAAATCATAGGATAAAGCAGTAGCCAGCAAGAGCAAGTTTAGTAATCAGGATAGCCGGGGCACAGTAAAGGCAAGGAAATGAATACCCAGCTAAACTGTATTTATTTCAATGCATGAGGTTTAACAGGTAAGGTGGACAAACTCAGAGTGTGGATTGGCTCTGAGGACGGGGATGTTATAGCCATAACAGAAACATGGCTGAGAGAAGGGCAGGACGGGCAGCTCAGTATTCCAGGATACAGATGCTACAGGTGTGACAGAGGTACAGGTGAGGAGGGGGTGGTGCCTTTTTGATAAGGGAGGACATAACAGCAGTACTTAGAGATGACATTCTTGGGGGATTGGAAGCCATATGGGTAGAACTTAGAAACAAGGGGAAAGTCACTGGCAAGTTTAGGGAACCTTAGCTGATGAGAGATATTGAGACTCTGGTCAAGGGGGGAAGAAATAGAGAGCTCCTCCACTGAGTCTACAAGGGTAGAAATCAAAAATAAGAAAGGTACAATAACTCTGATGGGATTATACTATAGATGCCTCAATAGCCACTGGGACATTGAGGAACACATATGCAAATACATTAAGGAAAGGTGCAAAAACAACGGGGTTGTCAAAGTAGGTGACTGCAACTTCCCCAATATCAACTGGGATCTCCTTAATGGAAGAGGATTAGATGGGGTAGAACTTGTTCAGGTGTATCCAGGAGAGTTTCTTAAAGCAGCATGTCAGTAATCCAACCAGAGGAGAGGCCATACTGGACCTTGTGTTAGGAACATTTAGAAAACAGTGATCACAACTCCCTAAGTTTTAAGATAGGTATGAATAAAGATAAGAATAGACCTTATGGGAAAATATTAAATTGGGAGAGGGCAAATTATGAAGAGTATTAGGCAGGAGCTAGGGATAGCTAATTGGGAACAGCTGTTTTTGAGCAAGTCCACATGAGACATGTGGAGGTTGCTTAAATACCAACCGCAAAGAGTACAAGACCAGTATGTTCCAGTAAGAAGGAAGGACAAGGATGGCAAGATAAGGGAACCTTGGAGGACGAGGGAGATCATGAATTTAGTCAAGAAGAAAAAGGAAGCATACGTAAGGTTTGGGAAGCTAAAATCAAACAGAGTCTTGAGGAAAGAAGCCAGAAAAGAACTCAAGGATGGAATTAGGAGAACAAAGAAGGGCCATGAAATGTCTTTGGCAAGTAGGATTAAAGAGAATCCCAAGGCATTCTATGCATACATCAAGAGCAAGAGGATAACTAGGGAAAGGATGGGACCAGTCAAGATAAAGGAGGGAACATGTACTTGGAGGCGGAGGATGTGGGTGAGGTCCTAAATGAATTGGTGTTCACCAAGGAGAAGAACGTGAAGGATAGTGAGATCTGTGTGGAGCATACTAATATGCTAGGGCATTTTGAGATAAAGAAAGAGGTGGTGTTGGGTCTCTTGAAGAATTTTAAGGTGGATTAGGGCAGGCATGGTAGTGTAGCAATTAGCATAATGCTTTACAGTGCCGGCGACCCAGGTTCAATTCCGGCCACTGTCTGTAAGGAGTTTGTACATTCTCCCCATGTCTGCGTGGGTTTCCTCTGGGTGCTCCGGTTTCCTCCCACATTCCAAATAAAACGTACAGGTTAGGAAGTCGTGGGTATGCTATGTTGGCGCCAGAAGCATGGCAACATTTGCGGGCTGCCCCCAGAACTACGCAAAAGATGCATTTCACTATGTGTTTGGATGTACATCTGACTAATAAAGATATCTTATATGTCCTCAGGGCCTGATGGGTTATACTCAAGGTTACTGAGAGAGGCAAGAGATGAGAGTGTCGGGGCTTTTACAAAGATCTCTGTATCTTCTCTAGCCACAGACAAGGTTCAGAGAACTGATTGAGTATCTAATGTTCAAGAAGGGAAATAGGGATATTCTTGGAAATTACCGAGCAGCGTGTCTCACGTGGTAGGGAAGCTATTGGAGAGGGAGTCTTGGGGATAGGATTTATGTGCATTTGGATAAGCATGGCCTAAGTTGGGATCATCAACATGGCTTTGTACAGGGCAGGTTACGTCTTACTAACTTGATTGAGTTTTTCAAGGAGGTTACGAAGATTATGAAGGTAGAACAATGGATGTTGTGTACATAGATTTTAGTAAGGAATTCAACAAGGTCCCTCACGGTAGGCTCATCCAGAAGATTAAGAAGCATGGGATCCATGGTGACTTGGCTAGATTGCCTTGCCCAAAGAAGACCAAGAGTAGTGGTCGATTGGCCTTATTCTGGCTAGAGGTCCATGACAAGTAATGTTTTACAGGGATCCGTCTTGGGACCTCTGCTGTTTGTGATTAAAAATAAATGACTTGGATGAAAATATGGATGGATGCGTTGGTAAGTTTGCGGATGACACAAAGATTGACGTTGTGAATAGTGTAGAACGTCTCACCCCAGGAATGAAAGGCTTAACTTAGGAGGAGCATTTGATCTCTCTTGGCTTGTTTTCAATGGAGTTCAGAAGGATGAAACGTACGAAATACTTAAAGGCCTGGATCAAGGGGCCATTAGCAGGAGAGTCTAGGATCCAAGGGCACAGCCTCTGAATAAAGGGACGTTCCTTTAAAATTGAGATGAGAAGGAATTTCTTCAGCCACAGAATGGTGAATTGTGGAATTCGTTGCCACAGAGGGCTGTGGAGGCCAAGTCATTGGATACATTTAAAGCAGAGATTGATAGGTTCTTGATTGGTAAGGGGGTTAAGGGTTATGGGGAGAAGGCGGAAGAATGGGGTTGAAAAAATATCCATGATTGAATGGTAGAGTAGACCCGATGGGCCAAATGGCCTGCTTCTGCTCCTATGTCTTATGGTTGCCAAAGGATACAGAGGGACATAGATCAATTGCAGACATGGGTGAAGAAATGGCAGATGGAGTTTAATCTGGGCAATTGTGAGATGTGGCGCTTTGGGAGATCAAATGTAAAGGGAAAGAACACAGTTAATGGCAGCACCCTTAACTGAATTGATGTACAGAGGAACCTTGGAGTCCATGTCCATAGCTCCCTGAAAGTGGTTGAACGTCGGTATGGTGGTAAAGAAGGTATATGGCATGTTTGCCTTCATTAGTTGAGGCAATGAGTTCAAGAGTTATGTTGCAGTTTTATAAAATTCTGGTTAGGCCTCATCTGAAGTATTGCATTCATTATGGTCACCACATTATAGGAAAGATGTGGAGGCTATATCCAGGGTAAAGAAGAGGATTACCAGGATGCTGCCTTGATCAGAGGGCAGGTGCTATAAGGAAAGGTTGGACAAACTAGGGTTGTCTTCTCTGGAGTGGCGGAGGCTAAGGGGGGGACCTGATTTATATTATAAAATTATGAGAGATATAGATGGAGTAGACAGCCATCTTCTACAAGCCCACTGACTCCCACAGTTACTTTGACTACACCTCTTCCCACCCTGTCACTTGTAAGGACGCCATCCCCTTCTCCTAGTTCCTCCGCCTCCAAAATGCATCTGTTCCTATGATGAGGCTTTCCATTCTAGGACATCAGATATATCCTCTTTTTTCAGTAACTGGGGTTTCCCTTCCATCATCATCAATGCTGCCCTTGTCCGTATCTCCTCCACTTCCCGCACGTCTGCCCTCACCCCCTCCCTCCCCCCCCAACAATAACAGGGACAGGGTTCCCCTTGTCCTCACCTACCACCCCACGAGCCTCCTCATCCAATACATCATTCTCCGCAACTTCCGCCACATCCAACAGGATCCTACCACCAGGCACATCTTCACCTCATCCCCCTCTCTCTGCCTTCCACAGGGACCATGGTCTCCTCTATTGCCATGTTGATGCCAGATGCAAGTTGGAGGAACAACACCTCACGTTCCACCTTGAGAGTCTCCAACCTGATGGCCTCAACGTCAATTTCTCGAACTTCCCGTAACCCAACCCTTTCTGTTTCTTCCCCCCCCCCCCACATCCTTTATTTTCCCTTATTTCTGTGGCTCCCTTCCTCTACCTTGATGACCCACCCATCTCCTCTCCTACCCTCCTCCATCCTTTATTCCATGGTCCACTGCCCTTTCCTACTGGATACCTTCTTCTTCAGCCTTCTACCTATCACCTCTCAGCTTATTATATCTTCCCCCCCTCCCCCACCCACCAAAATTCCTCCACTCACCTGGACTCACCTATCACCTGCCTGCGTGTGTTCCTCCCCCTCCCCCACCTTCTTATTCTAGTTTCTGCCCTCTTCCTTTCCAGTCCTGATGAAGGTTCTCGGCCCAAAACTTCGACTGTTTATTTCCCTCCATGGATGCTGCCTGACCTGCTGAGTTCCTCCAGCACTTTTTGTGTAATGCTCCAGATTCAGGCATCTGCAGAATTTCTTGTGTCTAGAGCAGACAGCTGGTACTTTCTCCTAAGGTTGAAATGTCTAATACTAAAAGGGCATGCATTTAAGGTGAGAGGAGGAAAGTTCAAAGGAGATCTGTGGGGCAAGTTTTTTTTACATAGAGAGTGGTGGGGGCCTGGAATGCGCTGTCAGGAATGGGAGTGGAGGCAGAAACGATACAGGCATTTAAAAGGCTCTTAGATAGGCACATGAATATGCAGAGAATGGAGGGATATGGACCATGCGCAGGCAGAAGAGATTAGGCGTCATTAGCTACAAAACAAAGTCCGGTAGCATCACCAACAACAGCACATCCCATCCTGATGAGCTTTGCGCATTCTATGTTCATTTTGAACAGAAGAGGAATGGAACGTGACCACACACCCAGACAGCCTTCAATGCACCTGTACCCACAGTCACCATTGCAGACGTCAGTCTTCCAGAGAGTGAACCCATCTGGCCCGGATGGAGTCTTTGGCTGTGTCCTCAGATCCTGCACAGATCAGCTAGCGGCGGTATTTGCAGATATTTTTAACTTCTCTCTACTTCAGTTGGAGGTTTCCACCTGTTTTAAGAAGAACACTATCCTCCCAGTACCTAAGATAAACAAGGTAATATTCCTTAATAACTACTGCCCAATGGCTCTGATATCCACCTCATGGGGCGCTTCAAGAGGCTGGTCATGGCACACATCAACTCCAACCTTCCAACCTCGACACCTGCAATTCGCCTACCTCCAAAACAGGTCCACGGCAGATGCCATCTCCTTGGCCCTACACTCACCTCTGGACAGTAAAGATACCAAAGTTAGACTACACCTCCACCTTCAATACTATAATTCCAAGCAAACTCATCTCCAAACTCCGAGACCTGGGACTCAACACCTCCCTTTGCAACTGGATCCTTGACTTCCTGACCCACAGACCGCAGTCAGTGAGGAGAGGCAGCTTCACCTCCACCACGATTCTCCTCAACACTGGTGCTCCACAAGACTGCTCTAACTCCATCTACAAATTTGCAGATGACACCACTGTAGTGGGCCAAATCTCAAATAACAATGAGTCTGACTACAGGAGGGAGATAGAGAGCCTCGTGGCATGGTATCATGACAATAACCTTTCCCTCAATGTCAACAAAACAAAAGAGTTGGTCATTGACTTCAGGAAGGGGCGGTGGTGCACATGCTCCTGTTTACATCAATGGTACTGAGGTTGAGAGTGTTGAGAGCTTCATGTTCCTAGGAGAGAACATCACCAATAGCCTGCCCCGGTCCAACCACGTTAATGCCATGGCCAAGAACACGAACCAGCACCTCTACTTCCTCAGGAGACTAAAGAACTTTGGCAAATCGCCTTTAGCCCTCACCAATTTTTATAGGTGCACCATAAAAAGCATCTTATTCGGATGCATCATGGCTTGGTATGGCAATTGCTCTGCCCAAAACTGCAAGAAACTGCAGAGTGTTGTGGACACAGCTCAACACATCATGGAAACCAGCCTCCCCTCCATTGATCTGTCTGTATCTCGCTGCCTCAGTAAAGCAATCAACATAATCACAGACCCCAACCACCCTGAACATTCTCTCTTCTCCCCCCTCCCATTGAGCAGAAGATACAAAAAAGCCTGAAAGGACGAACTACCAAGCTCAAAGACAGCTTATATCTGGTTTTTTTAAGACAATTGAATGGTTCCCTAGTACGATAGGATGGACTCTTGACCTCACAGTCAACCTCATTATGGCCTTATTTTCTGCCTGCACTGACTTTCTCTGTAACTGTGACACTTCATTCTGCATTCTGATATTGTTTTCCCATGTGCTACCTCAATGCACAGATGTGATGAAATGATCTGTATGAATGGCACACAAAACAAAGTTTTTCACTGTATCTCAGTACATGTACTACGGCTTTTCTCTTTGGAGTGATGGGGGATGAGATGCTACTTGATAGAGGTGTATGAGATTATGAGAGGGATAAATAGAGTGGACAGCCACCATATTTTTCCCAGGGCAGCAATGTCCAATACCAGACGACATCCATTTAAGGTGAGTGGAGGAAAGTTTAGGGGAGATGTCAAGGTGGGTTTTTTACAAGAGAGTGCTGGGTGCCTGGAACACACTGCCAGAGGTGGTGGTAGGGGCTGATACAAGAGGAACATTTAAAAGACCCTGGGAAAGGCACATGGATGTTAGAAAAATGGAGGGTTATAGGCTGTGTAGGAGCGAAGGGTTAGATTGATTGTAGGGTAGGTTTATATTGGTTGGCACAACATCATGGGCCAAAGGGCCCATACGGTGCTGTACTGTTCTATGTGATGATAATAAACCAATTAACCAATGTTTAGTTAGTTCGGTTGAAGGGCCTGTTTCTGTGCTGTACTATTCTATGTTCCATTCTATCTTCACATCCTTCCTGTCTATGTTCTATGCTCTACCTGATCTTCCATTTTATTTATGTTACTACTGTATGGTGCTGTCTTTCAAAATGGCTTGGTATCTCAACTATAGTTTTCAATTTCAAGAAAAGTGTGGTGATCAATTTACCTTCTGGTCTACAATGACTCCATGTAGTCACTGAAAATGTATCTCTTTACTGAAGTGCATCTTGGATGAGGCAATACATTTGTGTGAAATTTGATTGGTTACTGTAATTCAGTTTGCTGAATCTGCTTAATGATGAAGAGTACAACAGAGGAAATTGCTTTCTTGGTTAAGAACTAAAGTCATCAGAGGAGCTTAAGTCTACATTTTGTCAATTCCTACTAGAAACATTATAGTAACAGATTTTTTTCCTGCTGACTGAAAGAGCCTTTCTGCCCCCTGTGGGGTAAAGATTTATGGTCAACCAGTGGAAGATCCCCAAGGAGGCTCAACACTTTGATCAAACAGAGGTGTGGATTCCTGCTCAACTGAGAACAATGGCTTGTGCCCCTTTCTAAAGTGAGCCATGATGCACTGACAGCCAAACTTGATACCAACCAGTTGCCAGTATCAAACTGCATCAACACAAGAAAAATAAAGGAAGCAATCAGTGGCTTAACCAATTCAATCATCAGGAATCTCCTATGAAAAGTTGCATAAAGGTATTTCTCTGAATTTGGTTTGTCCAGTCCTGTATATGGAAAAAGCTACATTCCAGTCTCCAGACTTAGTGAAGGGTCTTTCTATTTTGATGCTGATAAACCTGCTATCTCCACCAACACCACTTCCCCGCCACCCCCCACCCCCCACCCCCCGATTGTTTTGTTTTCTGGATCAGAATTTCATCATTTGTAGTTTTTAAGTCTCAGACATAACTACTGGTCTGGACCATTTTGATTACTGCTTGCCAGAAATGCAAATGGAGCAACTGCAATTGGTATAAAGTCCCTCAGTTGGAAGTGAGAGAAAACAAAATATTCCAGCTTCTGTTTGCTGGTCAGTGGAAGAGAAAGTGAGTGAGAGCATTAGAACATCAGACTTAGGAGAAGGAGTAGGCCATCTGGCCCTTCACGCCTGCGCTGTCTTTCAAGATCATGGCTGATCTTTTGTCTCGTCTCCATTTTCCTGCATTATGCCAATATCCAATGATTCTTCAAATAACTAGAAATCTATGATCTCTGTTTTGAAGATAACCTAAATCTGTGATGGGAAGGGGTAGAAGTCGGCTCAGTTGTGATGTCTTTATTGGTGAACAGCCAACACAATACATGAAGAATGACACGAATTCAAGGTAGATGAAGACAGCTGGAATTGTACCCCAATGTACCTCAGGCATGGTAGTGCAGCAGTTAGTGTAACGCTATCACAGCACTAGTGACCCGGGTTCAATTCAGGCCACTGTCTGTAAGGAGTTTGTATGTTCTCCCCATGTCTGCGTGGGTTTCCTCCGGGTGCTCCGGTTTCCTCCCACATTCCAAAGACGTACAGGTTAGGAAGTTGTGGGCATGCTATGTTGGCGCCAGAAGCATGGAGACACTTGCGGGCTGCCCCCAGAACACTCTACGCAAAAGGTGTATTTCACTGTATGTTTCGATGTACATGTGACTAATAAAGAAATCTTATCTTATCATTATCTTCATATCAGGAGTGGTAAAAATAAACTACAAAAGAATACATCGATTCAAAATGAGTAATCAGATCGAGGTTGAAATACTGTGATAAAAGAAATTGCACCACAGAACAACCAGAACTAGTGCGTGCAGACACAAGCGACTGTAGATGCTAGAATCTAGAGCAACAAACAGCCTGCTGGAGGAACTCAGTGGGCCTAGTAGCATCAGTGGAGGGAGAAGAATTGTCAACGTTTTGGTCAAAACCCTACATCAGGACCAAGGTTAGTGGGGGAAGAAAGCCTGTATAAAGAGGTGAGGGGGAATGGTGAAACAGGGGCCAGTGCATCCCATCTGCCCTCCATTTATTGTGCCACATACATATCTATGAAAACCTTTCCAATATAACGGAAGCATACATTAAATTACTTTATGCACTTTTCCTTGTATAATTTCACTCACAATGTTCTTGAGAGGCACTTGTGTTTTGCAAACATCTCAGTAGCTTTTGAACTACTAACTCACTTAAAATAAAAGAGCATCCAACAGTGCATGTCATCAATTGATGGGTCATGCAACCTCTGGCTCATACCAAGATGGGTGGCACTGAGAAAGCTATTGCTACTGTGGGAGCCAAAACCTTTAACAGAAGGCGCTTGTCCCCGACAATCAATGTTGCAATGGGCTAGATTGTCTAATGTGCCACTCAACAGTTTTCTAAAGGCATATGCATCCCCAATGACTGCTACTACCCTCAGCTCATATCTTTCTTGCCAAAACTCCTTTCAGCTGCAATTATTAATCCTGGAACAACCTAACCAGAAGCTGTTTCAAAAGTCACGCAGACAATGAATAACCACACCATGACAAGTGCCATCACAGATAGCAGAAATACAAATTTTCATGCTCTTCAGTCATGGATATGTCCCCTTTATTTACCAGTAAACATATCACAAAGCAGACAGGGCTCTAAACTGCTTTTCACAAGGCCATTGATACACAAAGAGGATTCTCATTGAGACAGACCACTCAGTAAGTGACAGCAGATAAGAAATGATTCAGCCCACTATGATTTGAAACATCAATGATACCCTGAACACATGTATGTCATATATGCAAGGTTTGTTGCAACCATGATTTGCCAAGAATGAGGAATCCTTCTTGTAATGAAACAGAAATGCCGGAGCAGTGATCCAATTCCCAAAATATTTTCATAATGGGTACTGCAAGAAATGCCACCACCACCAAAGAAGTCCTTCAGTTTGCCTTTAGTTGATCCTCTTCTTCTAACAAAGGCAACTATAGCCTGTTGCTTTTCAAACAGGCAGAGTAATGGCAGTTGGAATTTAATCCTGACAAGTGAGGTGATGCACTTTGACACACACCATGAATGGTTAGAGCCCTAGGGAGTATTGAGGAATAAAACGGACTTTGGTGTACATCCACAGATCCCTGAATATGGCAGTACAGGCAGATATGGTGGTGAGAAAGGTATACAGGGTGCTTGCCTACTTTAGCCAGGCACAGAATATAAGAGTCAGGAGGTCTTAGTACAACTTAATAAAACATTGGTTAGGCCACAGCTGGAATTTTACGTGCAGTTCTGGTTGCTGCCCTACATAAAGGATGCAATAACACTGGAGAGGGTGCAAAGGAGATTCACCAGGATTTTGCCCGAGATGGAACATTTCAGTTATGAGGAGACACAGTATAGACTGGATTTGTTTTCCTTGGAGCAGAGGAGGCTGAGGTGTACCTGATAGAGATGTAGAAATTTATAAAAAGCATAGATGGCTCGATAGTAAGAAACATTTGATCTTGGCAGAGGTGTCTAAGACCAGAGGGCAAAGGAGGGAAATAAAAGGATTAGCAGGTATCTGAGAAAGATCTTTTTAAACTTGAAGGCGGTTGCCTTCTGGAACACAACACCTGTAAAAGGTGGTGGATGCAGGTACTCTCACAAAATTTAACAAGCATCTGGATGAGCATTTGAATCACATAGGCTACGGACTAAGTGCCAGTAAATGGGATTAGTATTGATAAGTTCTTGATGGATGGCATGGACATGATGGGCTGAAGAGCCTGTTTCTATGCTGTATGACACTATGTCCAGTCAATTTAAAAAAAAGTCTTGTGGTTCCAGCAACTTATGACAGGAATAAATGAACAGTCAATAATACTTACTTGGCTGTCAGCAGGTGGTGGTGAAACTCTCAAACCCTACCAGTCCCTGAAGTATTGTGGGCTATAAATTAGAGTGATGCCACATAAAGAACTGAATGAACCTAAAATGTAAGGTCAGCATTCTTGTTTCAAGCACTCATAGTGCAGCTATGATCCTCACCCAAAGTCGAAAGGGATAGATAAAAGGGAGCAAGTACAGTTTTCAGGGACTTGAATGAGGCCTGATGTGTGTTTGTACTGCACAGGAAATAGTTGTCAAATTTTTTGAAACATGTATACAAATGTCTATAATATACAGTATATTATATCCAAGATGTCTCATATTAAACTCCTCAAATGCAGTAACAGCTGTCTGACAATGCTTTGTACAAAGTATAAGTAATCAAAGGAAACTTTATTTGATGTAGTCAAGATTTTGAATGCAAACCAATGGCTACTCACTTTCCTGGACTGCAATTTCTATGTTCCTGCCATTGGGAGAATGCAGGAGCTCCTGATATGACTGAGCAGACTGATCAAACAGCCGCATAAGCAGTGCGCAGGTTTTCTTGTATTCACAACGACTCACAGTACACAGCTGCTCCAACTGCTAAAGGACCAGACCCACATCATTCAGGGGATCCTCCAAACCATCCCTGCCAAATGAAAAAAGGAAAATAAATTAGCCAGAGTAACTGAACACACTCTTACTGATTTTTATGTATTTAAGATGCTATTGGAATGTAATATTTGACTAAAATTTCATCCCTTTACTTATTAATCCACAGAATTAATAGTTTCTCAAAATAGGTTGAAAAATTTAAAATGTATTTTCTTAAATTTAATCTCTTATTTGCTGCAGCAAGTTCCACAAATACCTCCAGTGCATTATTCCAATGGCCAGTTGCAGCAGGTGAGCTAAGGCAATAAATGCCTACAGGTTATTCCATTGTGAGGACATTATAGCCACCTGCAATCCTATCATTACCTGACATCCCACTAACATCATGAGTTGAAATCATATTTTATACCCCATCTCTGATCTGAAGCATGAAGAGTAGTTAGAGTGCCTCTATTGTTTACTGAAAGTAAAGTGTATTTTTTCACATTATTCTTCACACCAGCAAGGTTTAGAATGTTTAATGTCAAATTGCATAAATATATTCACGATACAGTATTTATACAGCCATTTAACAGTAGCAGAAAAAACTCAAAGCATATATCAATTCCAAACTCAATGCACCTTCATAAAATTTCAAAGTTTGTCTTTTACCACTACTAGCTATTCCTTTTCTTTACACCTTCTTCACAGTAATTCATATATTTATAAATTAGAGTTGCATCAAAGATGTACTTGATCAGATATCATTCAATACTAACTTAGTTACATTCTGTCCTTGTGTCACAATGACTGACACAGGTGAAAATAACCAACTTCAAAGTTTCTCTTTCAACCTCTCTGAACTTAAACAGGGTTGCATTCTAATTTTCCAACTCCAGACTTTCACAAACAGATGATTACCCAGCGCTAAAAGAGCTTCATGGTCACTTTTCTAATGAACACATTTTTCCTGCTTTTTTTCTGGCAGAAAGAGAGCCAGGAGATGTGTCTATTCCTTTGCATTGTGCTTGCAAACAATATCCCTTATTATTTTTTCTTATTAAATATGAAGGTTATAACCTTAAAATAGTTAGATGTATATAATAATTCTAAGACATTACAATAAAAATCACACTTTCTTTCAAAGGCCAAAAGTTTAACATTACAAACACAACATTGCCTATAACATCAGAAAATAACAGAAGCATTAAAAACAAATTTTGAAACCAATGCACTAAAAGAAATTGGACAGGATTTGAAGAACATCTTAAAGGAAGGAAGGAAGAAGGGCGGCAGGACAATCTAGGAGGAAATTCTAGAGCTGAGGGCCTTGGCAGTCCTGGGTATAACAGCCAAGTGGAGTGATTAAATTCATGGATGATAAAAAGCCAGTGTTGGATGAGCAGACACATCTTGGAGGGCTATGAGTGGGGAAGTGACTACAGACATAAGAAGGAGTGAGGCAATGAAAAGAACATAAAAGGAACACCTTAATTTTAAAATTAAGGTGTTCCTTAACCAATTAAAACATGGTGATGATGGGTGAACAGGCCTTGCTGTGATTTGGGGGTGAGCAGCTGAGTTTTGCCTGAACTCAAGTTATGCAAGGCAGATCAGCAAGCAGTGCTTTGCATTGTCAAGTATGAGGGTAACAAGGGAAGGAAGAAAACAAACAAAAAAAAAGGAAAAAAAGAAAAAGAGAAATGTCAAAGCAAGAAAGAATATAGACTTGCATTTATATTGCTCTTTTTATTTGATTTTCAGGAGGTCCCAAAGTGCTTTGCATCACAGAGTTCGTTTAAAGCACAATCACTGTTGCATTGCAGGAAATGTGGAGTCAAGATCCCATGACTCTATTTATAGCAATTTTGAGCATTGGATAAACAATGGCAAGCACACTAGGGATAATTCTCCTGCTCTTACTTGAATTGGTGCCATGATTTCTTTTATGTCTGTTGAGCAGCTGGGGGCTAAGTGTAACATCTTACCCAACAGATGACATCTCTGAGAGTGCAGCAATCCAACACTACTGCACCAGATTAAAAGCCTAAATTTTTTGCTCAAGTGATTTGAATTGGACTTGACCCCCATGAGAGTGCTTGTGCCTAGCCAATAACTGAAAGGTATGGATGAGTGCCTTGGGGCAGGGATAAACTCTGGCAATTAGAGGAGAAAATAGGCGGTCTCAATAATGGCACCAACATGCAGTCCAAAGCTCATTCTGAGGTCAAATATCACTGTCTTTATGTTACTACAATACAAAGTAAAATTAGCAGCAGTATTATGTTTGCACACCTCAAAACAACCTGATGAAACTCTTTCTTAAAATAATTCCCTCCTGGCAGAAACCAATTTGTTATAACAGAGCTGCTTGGTACTTTGACTATTTGACCCTTCAGGATATGCCACTGAGATTTGTAACCATAAAAGGGACATTGTGCCAGGTCTAATAATCCAGAGATCTAGAACAATAACTTGAAGGTTAGAAGTCAAATTCCACCAGAATAAAACAAAACAATCAACAAGGATAACCATCTATCACTGAAGTGTATTGAAGAATCTTCTCATTCACTAATGTCCTTTGAAGATCAATTTCTAACTTTTGATCTGATCCAGCCTACACAGACTCAGAGTAGGGTAGTTTACTCTTAAATGCCCTCTAAAATGGACTCATAAGTCACTCAGTTCAGGGGCAATTATGATTGGGCAATCAATGTTGGCTTTGGCAGCAACACCTGTATCCTTAAAAAACATAATACACAGAATGTGTAATTAGTCAAAACTAGAAATGAAATGGATAAGGTTGAATAGGTCTGTGATTGTGTACCTTATGATTATGGGCACTGCCTCCAGCCTTGAGGTAATGTAGGCTATTGCAACTTCTGGTGCATACGTCTCCATTAGATGAGGTTCAGTAGATTTAACAAAGGGGACTGATGCTACCTTCCAGTTCCATAGACTCAGGAGATAGTGTAAATAGTTTGGAGCAAATTCCCAATGCTGTATAGCAGGAAAAAAAAATGTAACAAATATTGGAACTTATGAGCATTTAATATAGTTTAAAATGTTTGGGTAAACTATATGAAAAGTGTTGGGAAGTTTTTGTGAAATTTTCTTTCTGTGGTGCACTGAAGCTATGAAATTCCAATCCATGTGGCCAAATCAGAAATAGTTTACCATTTCATTCAATGTGAACGTATTAGACTTATTTTTATAGTGTTATGTCTATGTCTTTTGATCTCATTGCTGGTTTCCATGTGATTCTCTGCAGAATTATCGGAATCTCATTTTCTCCAGGAGGTGTTAACAGCTGGCGAGTAAAAGTCTTTATTGCTGGAGAAAACATAATTCCTGCACCATTCTTCCAATGTTGACAAGGATATATAATATGTAAATGTTCTGACTGAACTACTGCCTCAAATAATGTGTTGCAAATACACATTCCTAAAATCGGTGAAGATGATGGCAAAGATTCCAAAAATAATGCCATTCATGACTATATAGCTAAGAATTTGCTGACAGGACTCTGGGGTTCAATTTTGACTGCCATCTCCTGGCATGTACGGAAGATGGACAGGCATCAAATTGGTGACCAAGCTGGTAACATGTGATGTGCCTGTTTCTATTTCACTCCATCTGATTGCCAAGTGTCTGTTTTTCTGCCTCTATTCATTTATAAGACAAGTATTTATTGCTCATCTCTAATTCCCTTTGAGAAGGTAATGGAGAGCTGTATTCTTGAGAGGATATCTTGTTTCAAGTGTTAGGCACCTTATAAAATGTAAATCGTGGTTCTATGATCTACACATAGGCTTCATCAGAATTGGCTAGACCATAGAAGACAGAGAGTGGTGGTCAATAGGTCTTATTCTGGCTGGAGGTCTGTGGTTAGTGGTGTACTGCAGGGATCCATACTGGGACCTCTGCTGTTTGTGATATATATATATATGACTTGGATGAAAATGTTGATGGGTGGGTTAGTAAGTTTGCAGATGATACAAAGATTGGTGGCATTGTGAAAAATGTAGAAAACTGCCAAAGGATACTGTGGGATGTAGACCAGTTGTAGATATGGGTGGAGAAATGGCAGATGGAGTTTAGTCCGGCCAAATGTGAGGAGATGCACTTTGGGAGATCAACTGTAAAGGGACAGTACAATGTTAATGGCAAGACCCTTAACAGTGTTGATGTACAGATGTACAGAGTCCATAGCTCCCTGAAAATGGCTGCACAGATTGAAAGGGTGGTAAAGAAGGCATATGGCATACTTGCCTTTATTAGTTGAGGCACTGAGTTCAAGAGTCAGGAAGCTATGTTGCAGCTTTATAAAACTCTGGTTAGGCCGCATCTGGAGTATTGCATTCAATTCTGGTCACTCCATTATAGGAAGGATAAAGAGGCTTTGGAGAGTGTGTAGAAGAGGTTTACCAGGCTCCTGCCTGGATTAGAGAGCAGGTGCTATAAGGAGAGGATGAACACACTTGGGTTCTTTTCTCTGGAGTGGCAAAGGCTGAAGGGAGACCTGATAGTAGTTTATAAGATGATGGAAGGCTTAGATAGAGTAAACAGCCAGTATCTTTTTCCCAGGTCGAAATGTCTAATACTAGAGGGTATGCATTTAAGGTGAACGGGGGTAAGTTGAAAGGAAATGTGCAGGGCAAGTTTTTTTTACACAGAGAGTGGTGAGTGCATGGATTGTGCTCAGGTGTGGTGGTGGAGGCAGCTACGATAGAGGTGTTTAAGAGGCTCTTAGATAGGCACATGAATATGCAGATAATGGAGGGATATGGACTATGTAATTAGTCATCATTAGCTTAATTAGTTGTCAATTGTTACATCCTTCCTGTAATGTGGCAACCAGAACTGTACACAAATCTATTAAGTGTGGTCCAACCAATGTTTTCTACATCTACAACATAACATTATAAACTTAATGCCTCATCCTATGAAGGCAAGCAAACCAAATGCCTTCTTCACTATCCTATTCACCTATGTCTCCATTTTCAATGAGCGATAGACTTGTACTCCATGATCTCTCTGTATATCAATGCTCCTAAGGTGCCTGCCATTAAGACTATGACTCTGACTTCTCAAAAGGAAGGTCCCATCACCAATCCCTGTGAACCTGCTTTTTACAGGCTTCCTGTCAAAAAAAATCCATCCGCTGCTACCTTCTGCCTCCCATCACCAAGCCAATTTTGGAACCAGTTTGCCAAAAGTCCTTGGATCCCTTCTGCCTTAACCTGGACCAACACGCAGGACCTGGTCAAATGCCTTACTGAAGTGCATGTAAACCAAGTCTACCACTCTGTCTTCATCAATCTTCTCAATTACCTCCTCAGAAAACTCAATCAGATTTGGACATCATGCCCCCTGCACAAAACTGTGCCGATTCCTCATAATCAGTCCATGCCTTTCCAAGTGAACGTAAATCCTGTCCTCTCAGAATCTTCTCCAACAACTTCCCTTGTACTGATGTAAGTCTCACCAGCCTGTAGTTTCCAAGTTTATCCCTATTGCGCTTTTGGAACAAGGGGTCAACATAAGTTATCCTCCAGTCTTCTGTTACTTCACCCAATGCAAAGATCTCTGTTAGAACCCCAGCAATCTCCTCCCTTGCTCCCCTGGGCTAGGATGGATCCCATCACACTTGTGGATATGCGTATCCACACTAACATGCACCAATAACCCTGAATGTAAAGGGATACTAAGGGTTGGATAAAGAGAAAAAAGGAAGCAAAAAGCAGGATAGAGAACTAAAGATACATTGAGCCTGTCAAGAGTATAAAAAGTGCATGGAGGTACTTAGAAACAAGTGAAGTACCAGATTACTGGAGGACAGCAAATGTCCCCCTTTACAAGAAGGGCAGCAGGGAGAAGCCTGGTATTTACAGGCCTGTGAGCCTAAAATCAGTAGCAGTTGTTAGAGGAAATCATGAAGGATAGAATTAAGTGATCACTTGAAATGGTAGGGACCTATCGGAGATAGCCTGCATGGCTTTGTCAAAGGCAGATTCCATCTGAAAAATCTGACTGAATTTTTCAAGATGTAATAATGATGTGGGCAGTGCAATCAACTTGGCTTACATGAACTTCAGTAAGCCCTTTCACAAGGACCTACATGGTCAAAAGATTAGGGCCTATGGGATCCAAGGCAAGTTGTAAATTGGATCCAAAATTGGCTTGGCAATAGCAGATGGTAGAGGGTTGTTTTTGCTGTTGGATGCCTGAAACTAGTGGTGTTCCACAGGGATGTGTTGGTGAAATGGCAAATGAAGCTTTATCCAGATAAATGTGAGCTGATACATTTTAGCAGTACTAATGAGGTGAAGACATACACTAAGAATGGTAGGGTCTTAGGGAGTATTGAGGAACCGAGAGATCTTGACATCCATGCAAAAATCCTTGAAGGTGGCAGCACAGGTAGGTAACATGGTTAAAAAGAGATATGGGATACTTGCCTTCATTAGTCAGGGCAATGATTACAAGAGCAGGGAGGTTATGCTCCAACTTTATAAAATATTGGTCAGAGCTCAGTTAGTGTACTGCATGTGGTTTTGAACATCACACTATTGGAGAAATGTGATAGCATTGGAGAGCGTGCAGAGGAGATTCACAAGGATGTTGCCTAGAATGGAGTGTTTCAGTTAGGAAAGACTGGGTCTGTTTTTCCTGGAGTGGAGGGGGTTAAGAGGAGGCATTACTGAGGGATATAAAATTATGAAGGGTGTTCCCCTTATCAGAGATAAAACTAGAGGACATAGATTTAGGGCAAGGGGTAAGAAGAAAAGTCGAGGGGATCTGAGAGGGACCTTTTTGATCCAGAGAGGGGTGAGCATCTGGAATACACTGGTGTAAGCAGAGTCTCTGACAGCATTTTAGACCTGTTTAGATGAGCACTTGAATCGTCTCGGCACAGAGGCAGTGGGCTAAGTGCTGGAAGATGGGATTAACACAGATGGGTGCCGAGACATGGTGGGCCAAAATATACTGTTTTCATGCTGTATGACTCCATAACTCCATGTCTCAGTACACAGAATTCTGGTCATTCTACTTCTCTTGTATGACAACTAATGCCATGTTACGATGGAATGGTCAGGTTTTATAGCCAGCCTGTGATTTTGACTACTGCCTGATAAAGTTCCATCTTGGCCAATGGTCTACAGTGTGAATCTGTCTGGTTCTTGTGTCTGCAGTCAGTGGATCTTGCCAGTGATGAATGACGACCCCTTTTTCATGGGTAATCTGGCAGATATTGATAACTGCCCACATTTTCCATGGCAGGTGTGAGCTTGGTGGTATTTTTGTGGGATTCCTGATTGCTGTCTTTTTACGGATATTACTCCCATCCTATTCAGCCTTCCAATGGACCTTACTGTCGAATGTTGATGGGTTGAAGGCATTGATTTCAGCCGAGGTTATGGCAGGTTTTTGAGGGTTTCTTGGATTCAGAGGTCTGGGTTACACAAATGTGATCCACTGTTCAGACAGTCATGTGGGTCTCTGAAAAAGGGATTTCAGAAGGTGCAATACCTCACCAGATTGGCAGCCATTCAGTCATGGTCAATTTTGGCGTTTCTGAGACATTTTCATTGTAATGTTGAATTCAGGGTCGATCCTCTTTATAAGAGGTGTTTCTCAACCATACTGGTGAACAACATTCAGCAAAACAACCAACATGATAGCTGCAGTTTTGAACATGTTGGCATTGATTCCCAGAGCATAATTTAAGTTTGCAAATGATGGTATTTCTGCAACTTGATCTGCAGGCCTTTGAGTTGGTCCTTGAAGTCAAGATGCAGTCAAGGGAGGCATCTAAGTAGTTCAGTGGCCACGTTCTGGATTCCTTGTCTGCACAAGAAAATCTTTTGTTGGTGGCAAGATTGTTAAAGTGGATGATTGTGGGCTTGGCTTGCTGGAATTTATATGGAGTTCCACTGCTGCAAGTAGTCCAAGGGCACTTTGAGTTTATCTGAAGGACACTAAAGGACTTCAGTGCAAGCAGAGACTTACAACAGCAATCAGGTCAAGAAAGATTTCAGACTATTCAAGAATTCCACTTTGATTGCTGTCATGGTGTTACAAGGGCTTGTCACACATATACTTTAAGCAAACTCATTCCTTTAGCAGATCCTTCACATTTATTATACATAAAAAAGGCATATAGAAAAGGCATATGATTAAAAAAGGCATATTTTACCAATTTGTGCTTTTCAGGTGATTTGAAAGATATACAATGTGCTAGTGGTTAGGAAACTGTTTTACAGTTAAATATAACAGCTGCGTATTCAGATTAGCCAAATGCAGAGTTCCTTTGACAATGATCCGTTAAGTTTTATATTCAATGATTCAGTATTCAAGTTAACTAAACAGTTAAAACCTACTGACCTGCAATGTTTATTTCTCATTTTGCATGTCTGTTAATCTTGTGGGTTGCATGAATGCACATGACAGTTTGTACTATGGGTCTATGCTCACTGAGTTGGGATTGTCCAAATTTGTTTTGACATACTGTTAAGTCTTGTGTCCCTCTCCCCAGATGCCATCTAACTGACTGAGCATTTTCAACATTTTCTGTTTTATTTGACATTCCCTAACCTCACTGTGTGTTAAGCCCTTGCATTAATTTCTGGGGCAGAGATACCTGAATTCTATTGACCTGGGTTAAATGAAATCATAACCACTGGGTTACCCATAGCAACCAATTGCAGTGGAGTCAGAGTCTTATGGCACAGAGACATGCCCTTCAGCCCACTATGTTCACATCAACCGACAAATACCTGCTTGTACTAACCCCAGTTACCAGCATTTGGTCTGTAATCTGCTACTTCTTTGCGATTCAGTTACATGTCCAGATGCTTCTTAAATGTTGTGAGAGTGCCTGACCTCACTATCTTCTCCAGCAGCATGTTCCAGATTCCATGCACCCTTCCTGTGAACAAAATTCTTCCTCAGATCCCTTCTAAACTTCTTACTCCTCACCTTGAATTTACAGTGCCCAATTAACCTCTCACCAGCACATTCTGAGGATTTGGGAGGAAATGAGTAAACCCAGGCAGTCACAGGGAAAACATGCCACACCAGAGGGCAGGATCAAACACGAATCACTGGAGTTGTGACAGCAGCACTGTCTTCTGCATCACTACGCCAACCATTGTCCATCAAGCACCTTCCCCTCATGTTTCCCTGACATAGACTAGCTTCTAAATTTCAACCACTGGAACACAGATCTTTTTGAACTTGATTTCAGGTCAGACCTTTCCTAATTTGCTATCTGGTACAATATAAATCAGTAGCAGCCTGTTCCATGGTTGGGTTGCCAGCAACTAAGCTGATGTCCCAGCTATTCTAGTCTGCTTGAGGGGGGATGTGTGACTATACAACAGGGCTGATACATGACCTAACAAAGAGCAGATGAGATTCCTTTAATGTCATCCAGAGGAGATGGACAGCACTGGAATCGTGCTGCTCGAGAACAAACTGATGAAGCAAAGCACCTCATCCAACTTCCTTTAAGATCAGTTAAGGCCTGGCAGGGTTTCAACTGATACAGCAAGTGAAGCACAAGTCTGAATGGAGGAGGAAAGTCTTACAACTACTTCTATGATCTCTTGGGGTTAAAGGTGTCTCGTTCTGTGGATTCTGAATTGGCTATGTGAGATCTACAGGCTCTGCCACAGATGTTGATGATGGGGCACATGAGTGGATTGTTTGACATGCCCTATGGTCCTTCTGCTGTTTGCACAAGGCCTTTGTGTGCTCCTGTCGTGGAAATTGGAGGTGCTCAGTGCCTCCACAGGTTGTCCAGCTCCTCTTGAAAGGTTGCAGGTCAGGGATTCCAATAAATTGATGAGGTGATTACATTTTTTTCAAGGAAGCTTTGAGAACGTCCTTTGAGAAGTCTTTTCTACATCCTGGAAAGTTCTTGCAGTCACAGACCTTGGAGTAGACTTTAGGAATCTGATGTCAAGCACATCAACACTGAACCTGGTTGAGTATGATTTGAGGCTCAACATGGAAATGTTAGTCTGGAAGAGGACATTCACATTGGTTCACCTGTCCAGCAATGGATTGGAAGATTTTGCAGACAGTGTTGGGAGTACCTCTCCAGTGATTTGAGGTGTAATGAGGTGTCTCCAAAGCATTTAGGAAAATGGGGATCATTAGTTTGGTGTTATTGTTAACCCATTTTTTTGAAGTTCCCCTTCCGTCTGTTGGAAGATCACACAGTGCCACAATTTACTTCAAACACGTTTATTTAGCAATATATTGCTAGGGAGAAATCTCTTTACTCTATTGTGGAGCCTGCTGTGGAGTTCTCCAAAGTACAAAGGAGTAAGCAGTTATTTATACAAACATTGTCACGCACACTTTAATTAGCCAGGCTCCACAGTTCTGGGTTGAGCAGAAAACGGACAAAGGGCTACTGCAGATGGACAAAGAGCAGCCTCACACCCCAGGTTCAGCTAATCGTTTTGCATTTGGGTGAGACAAAAGCAGGTATCACCTTCATTGTTTGAGACAGCCTTCCCATTTCCCGTTAAGATTGACTATCATCTCCATAGTCAAACATAATTGGAATCCAATTAAGTTCCAGACACAGCAATTACCACACAGCACCCAGCCCAGGAAAGCAGTGTTGTGGCTGTTCTGGCCTGGAGGACACTTTTTAAATCAGTATTTCGAGCAGCCATAATTCTCATCCATTTTAAAATATGAATACAGTTAGAGTTTATTAATCCTACACCTCCTCATTCCCCCCTTTTATCAAATCATGATAACCTAGAGGGGTGCTTAGAATGGGGTCGAGATTTAATAAATAAGGACCTTGCAACAAGTACTCAAGTAGGTCAGCACCACACAGCATATTATTATAATAACCATAAGCCCTATTGCTCCATGCAGCAGGTATGATGCCACTGACCCTCCCATCAGCCACCCCAACCAACCCTTCCCTCCTGCAAGTCCCTGCCCAAAGTTATCTACTTGCTTCTGAATATCAAGAATGGCATGGGAAATATTGTAGGTCTCATCCCTAACATTGGTGACACATTTATCCCCTATTATGGCACATACTCCCCCTTTCTCAGTTAACAAGTAGTCCACAGCATACCGGGTCTGTTGGGGATAAAGTCGAAGTTCCGCCATTTCCTGGTTCACTGCCTCCAGGCCCTTGATGGTGCTGTTTCCCAGCACGGTCAGTCCGCAGACGAGGTAGTTCCGATTGTTTGCAGCCATGGTCCCTGCCGAACCCCCTTGAGAGAGAGCACTCAGAAGCGCATAGCCTAGCGATGATCCGACTGCCACAGGATCCCTTACTTACTGACCGTGCTGCAAGTCTTCGTCAGATACGAGCCTTCTGGGGGCAGGGGACCGTGACTGGCCCAATCGCTCCTATTGCGAACCAGGCTGGCAGAGTGGGGGTGGCGGTGGTACAGGTACCATGGAAAAGGAGCACATACCTTCCTTGGCCCAGTAACAGGTTATATTGCCCATTTACTGTGGACTGGGCATCTGAGAATACCAAGTGATTCCAGCAACTCTCCTCCCATGAATTCTCAGATAACTTTCCCTGGTTAGTCATTCCAAAGAGGCATGTGACACTTTCACATGGGTACCATTCCCTTCCCCACAAACCCATCGCTCCCCTGCAAGTAGTTCAACACACCAAGTGTTGGCACACTCACACCTGAACCATCCTCCCCTTAATGCACACTTTCTCTCTACAAGTGGTGGTGGCAAATGATAGCGGGTGCTGAACTATTGCTAGCCCACAACCCCATCCCTTACCGTTGAAGCAGTGGGAGAAGGACTGGTGGCTAGTTGTGCTGCTTAGGTCTGCTGTGGTTCTTTGCAAACATTTACCTGGCAGCACCCTCCTGTAAGATCCCGTCTGCCCAATGCACTTTGTTTTCGAGTATTCATAATTTAAGAGAGCCCTGGGGCTCCGGCTTGGTGTGGCTACAAAAAGACCTTTTACTGATTCTGCCAAGGGGTAGCAAATGGTGCGATTGCCATGCAGTTGTATATGGGCTTTGTAAAATAAATTGTCCTCTAATGCCCACACACGAGTACCAGTAATGATGAAGAGTCCAAATTTAAGAAGTGTCATTTTCTCTCTGGTGGCCATCGTTTACAGTCACTTAGATGAATCCAGCATTCCTGACCCTGTACTTTCACCGCTGTAGGGGTCTGCAGTAGTAGCTGGAAGGGGCCTTTCCACCGAGGTCCCAGCTTAGGTCATTCCCAGTCCCGTATCAGCACCGACTCTCCAATTTCCAGGTTAGGCAACTCCGCATCCTTTCCCTTCCCTCTTTACCTGTGAATGAAGGAACTTCAAAGAGGTCGTAAGTTGCCTGAAATATCTTTGTAGTTCATTCCCCATTAATATTAAGGTCGACCTGGGTGGGGAGCTGGGTGTCAGCATCCCATGGGGTTCTTCCCAGGCATCCATCGACGATTTCGGCAGCCGACACCCTGGTGGCCGAGTGGGGAGTAATTCTCATGTGGTATAAAGCTAATGGGAGAACCTTCAGCGAATTTAGACCTGTCTTCTGACACTAATTTAGTTAATTTATTCTTCAGGGTGCCGTTGGCTCGTTCTACTATACCTGCTGCCTGAGGGTGGTAGGTGCAATGGAACTGTTGTTTGATATGCAGTGCTTTGCACAACTCCTTATTTATTTTCCCTATGAAGTGAGGACCATTGTCTGAAATAATCTGTCGGGGTTCCCCAAACCTTGGTACGATCTCTGTAAGCAATAATTCCACCACAGTTGAGGCCTTATTGTTAGTGGTAGGAAAAGCTTCAGTCCACCTACTAAATACATCAACAATAATAAGACATTGGTTATAGCAATGTACATGCAGTAATTCAATAAAATTGAGTTGTATACATTAAAAAAGTCTCCCGGCAAGGGGGTTCTGCCTGCGGCGCACCTCACCCCTTTCCCAGCATTGGTTTGTTGGCGTATCTGGGGTGCCTCCAGGTACGTAGTAAAATATTACTCATTCCCCCCTTGCCAAGGTGGGCGTCAGAATGCAGGCAGTCAATAAGCATTGGTAACAAAGAATCAGGTATACATACTTGACCGACTGGAGTGGTCCAGAGGCCATGTGGCGCAGAGTGCGTACATCCGTGCGCCTTCCATACTTGTTTTTCTGAGTAAGGGCCATCCCCTTGTAAGTGCTGCACAGTAACCATGTCTGGGGTGCCCTGCGTTGCTATTGTCGGTTTATAAACAACTGTCTGTTTTTCTGCAGTCGAAACGATATTAGTCCCCCGGTGTGCTGCCAATTTTGCCTCTGCATCTGCCCTGTTATTGCCCTGTGTTATTAGGGAGGCGTCTGAGAGGTGGGCTGGGCATTTGATGATGGCCAATTTATTAGGGAGGAGGATAGCGTGGAGGAGGTTCTTCACGTAAGCCGCATTCTGTATGGGGCTGCCTATAGATGTCAGAAATCCTCTGTGCGCCCATAGTTGACCAAAATTATGGGCGACTCCAAAAGCATAGCGGGAATCAGTAAAGATATTAGCTACTTTGTCCTTGGCTAAAACACAGGCTCTGGTAAGGGCAAAAAGTTTGCCTTTTGGACAGAGACTGGGGTCTGCAAAGACGCAGACTCCGCAACATGGGAGTCATCTACTATAGCATAACTGCAAAGGCGCATTTCCTGTTCCGAAACGGAGGAACTGCCGTCGACATACAGGTTTAAGTCTGCTGGCTGGAAGGCTTTATCTGAAAGGTCCGGACGGGGTGTAGTCAAAAAGTGGTTACGCAGTAAACAGTCATGTGGTGGGCCTTCAAGATCCTCAGGTGGGGTCTCTAGGAAGGTGGCAGGGTTAATGGTGGTACAGTATGCAAAGGAGAGGAGCGGGTTATTCAGGAGCGCTATCTCATATCTATTTAAGCGGGCCTGGGTAAGGTGTTGAGTCTGATGGGAGGTCAGGAGTGCCGTTACGGTGTGGGAAGAATAAACCACGGAGCATTGCAGGGTTATATTGGAGGCTGCTGTTACGAGGGAGTAGATTGCTGGAAGCGTCTGAGAGCACGGTGGAAGTCCCCTAGCAACCGGGTCCAGCCGAGTAGAATAATATGCCACTGGTCTTTTTCTATCCCCATGAGCTTGAATAAGGACGGCTGTGGTGCAGTCCTCCAGAACATTCACAAAAAGCTGGAATAGGCGATCATATAGGGATCGTACCAGGGCTGGGGGGCTGGCAAGGGCATGTTTGAGCTTATCAAAGGCCTCCTTTTGTTCCTTCGTCAGTTCAAAATGTCCCACAGACTGGCTTGAAGCCAGGGGTGTGAGGTGCTTAGTAAGGAGGGCCACATTACGTAGCCACTGCCTGAAGAAATTTACTAAACCTAAGAAGGTGTGCTTACCCTTTGGGGTAGCAGGCTGTGGGATAGCATTGATGGGAGCAATACGTTCAGGGGTGAGCTACCGCTCAGTGGCACTTAAAAGGGTGCCCAGAAATTTTACCTGGCGCTGGGTTCGTTTTACTTTCTGTGGAGGTATCACATATCCCCAGGAGTGGAGTGCGTTAAGTAACCTGTTGGTGTCCGTGATGTTGGCGGGCTCCGAGGGACTTGCTAATAAAAGGTCATCGACATACGGGACAAGAGTGGATTTGTCAGAAAGTTGTAACTCTTGGAGTTGTCTATGCAAAATTTGGGAGAAAGTAGTCGGGGAGTGTGTAAAACCTTGCAGGAGACGCGTCCAGGTGTATTGCTGACCTTGGAAGGTGAAAGCAAACAGGTACTGCGATTCGGGGGATAAGGGAATTGCAAAAAATGCATGCTGGAGATCTATGAGTGTAAAAATACAGGAGTTGGCCGGGATGTTACTGAGGACGGTAGCGGGGTTCGGGACCATGGGATGCAGTGGCTCCACTATTTCATTGACCTTACGTAGGTCTTGTACCAGGCGCCTGGTACATCTGAATTGTCCCAATGACATAATCTATAAAATCATCCGGGTTGGTGTTACGGTTGGGCGCCTGACTCGTGATTAGGCACATCTCCTGAGGTTGGATCGTGGGATTAGCGGGCGCTCGGGCTGGATTGGGATTGGGGACACTCCTATTGGGGAGCTGTCTTTTAGCCTTAATTCCCTTTCCCTTATTCGGCGATGGGTCGGAACCTCTAGGGTCGCCATTATTAGTGGTAGAATCAGAGTTGTAATCATTGTCAGTCTGTCCCCTACCAAAAGGTTCCGCCATATGTCTGTGGCTTTCAAACCGTTCGGAGGCGCCCTCTCTCTCTGAGCTGATTTCTGGTTCGGGACTTGACAGGGTCAAGGGACTGTTCTTGTGACGGGACTTGGCTGGCAGTAATGGTTTGCAGACTAGTCACATTATATCGGGGCGGCAGTGAAATTGGGGGGTAGATAGGGGCTGTGGGTCGAACCCTCCAGTCCTCCTCACTCTCCTCTGTATCGTTACTTTGGAACAACAGGGGCACACCAGACATGTCGGAAGGTACCTCCACTTTCTCCTTGCTATTATTCTTTTTATTACTATTTCTACGTTTTTCCTCATTCTTCCGATCTATCCCTTCCCTTTCCCTTCTGCTTCTCTCCGCATCGTGGTCTCCGCACTGAAACCTCAGAACTTCCCAGCTCTTGGGATTGCCTTTCTCATCACATACACTAATCTCTCTTCTATGTGCATTATGTTCACAACTATTCTGTTTAGATCTATTTGTTAGGTCTTCGGCCGTTTTTCTCCAAGTAGACATTAATATTTGCCATTTTTCTCCAGTATTGCTTTCCCAAATCGCCTTTTCTGCCTTTTGGCATTTACTCAAATCCCAGGATCCCCCTAATGGCCATATTTCATTTCCCAATTTTTTATTGAGGCATGCCGATAATTTGCAGAAGTTATACTCATTTTTCGGATCGTCTTTACATAGTTCAGATAGTGGGGTATTGGACCCAGACTTATCGAGAGTTTGTCCCAATTTTTTTTCTTTCTATCTCTCTCCCTCTCTCTCTCTCTCTCTCTCTCTCTCTCCTTTTTTCTTTAACCATACGGTAAAGGTCGCTATGATTATCTTATGATCGGTCTCTTTCCTTCACTCACTTCAGGTTTCTGACCTTCCCGTGGGGGATTTCCCCACTTAAGAACCGGTCTAAGGAAGGGTGGTAGTACCGGAGAACCGATCTCAATACTTGGAGCTCTAAACTTTAAAATTCGCGAACTTAAACTAACCCTGACTGGTGACTTGAACCCCAAACCTTAAATTGACCCTTGACGCTAACAAGGACGCCCAAGCCCAATCATATAAAACTTGCCCAAGGCAAACCACAAATGAACCTTGACATTAACAGGGGCGTCCAAGCCCAAACATATAAAACTTGCCCAAGGCAAACCACAAATGAACCTCGAATAACCTTGATTTTAACCCCAGTTCTCTTACCTGTGGCACTCAGACAGGTTCGCGAGGAGTCCGTCAGAGGATTTTCGATAAGCAAAGTGATCGGTCAGGAGTCTGACTGCCCGAGAGGGATCAAGGTGAAGTTTACCTTGTGGGCCCTTCCATCTCAGGTAGTCGTTGTCTCTGTCGATCGCTCACGCCACTTCCGAAACCTCGTCTTGGACTCCTGGCTGGCTCGCCAAATTGTTAACCCAATTTTGAAGTTCCCCTTCTGACTCTTGGAAGATCACACAGTGCCACAGTCTACTTCAAACGCGTTTATTTAGCAATATATTGCTAGGGAGAAATCTCTTTACTCTATTGTGGAGCCTGCTGTGGAGTTCTTCAAAGTACAAAGGAGTAAGCAGTTATTTATACAAACATTGTCACGCACACTTTAATTAGCCAGGCTCCACAGTTCTGGGTTGAGCAGAAAACGGACAAAGGGCTACTGCAGATGGACAAAGAGCAGCCTCACACCCCAGGTTCAGCTAATCATTTTGCAATCGGGTGAGACAAAGGCAGGTATCACCTTCATTGTTTAAGACAGCCTTCCCATTTCCCGTTAATATTGACTATCATCTCCATAGTCAAACATAATGGGGATCCAATTAAGTTCCAGACACGGCAATTACCACACAGCACCCAGCCCAGGAAAGCAGTGTTGTAGCTGTTCTGGCCTGGAGGACACTTTTTAAATCAGTATTTCGAGCAGCCATAATTCTCATCCATCTTAAGATATGAATACAGTTAGAGTTTATTAATCCTACACCTCCTCACTATATCTGTGTTTTGGTCTTTGAAAGGGCTTTTTCTCAGTGGGCTGAAGACTATGCAGGCACACCAAAGGCACATGTCTGCCTTGGCTGAGAGGAGGCTCCTGAGATATGTAAAATGTTTGTTTTCCAGGATCTCACCATGAATTTTGATTGTCAGGGATTGGGGATGGGGGCAAAATTATGAGATGGGGCAAGTACACTTCACTGAAGGAGCCAACTATGGCATAGAGCTTGATCTCCGAATGTGTGGTTGGTGGGATGAACCAATCTTCATTGACTCCAGTGCTCTGGGATTAAGTTTGTGGTGTATCCATTGGTTATGATTATAGTTTGCATGTCATTGTGTAGCAGACAGGACAGCAATACATTTTTGAGAACAGCCAAATTTTACAGGGTTTTTCCATCTGGTTCTAGGAGATGAGGCGTTTTGTGAGATGAAGAAAAACCATGCATACTAGCTGGTAATGATCCAGTATTTCCCTTAGAAATGCTGGGCATTGAAGATCATGTGCATTTTATCTCCTAATGGATGGGACTGTGAATCAGAAAGGAATGACTGCCCCAGCACCTCTGGAACCAGCTGAACAGTGATTTTGTCTGCTCCAGAGGCCTTGTTTTCAACCATCGGAGATCTGTTCAGCCTCTTGCTGGGTGGGGATGGTTCTGTGTTGCAGCAGATAGCGTGCTAAGTGGATGAAATCAAGAATAGTCGGGTCAAATATGGAGACTTGATTGATAAGATCTTCAAAGTGCTCCTACCAGCTGAATGTCTCTCTGTCCATGTTAAACTCTCCTCTGTTCTTAGTTCTCAGCAGTATAGCTACTTATTATATGGTCTTGACAAGCTAGAAGAATCCATACTGAAGAATCTAACGTAGTTCAATGGTTACAGCAGCTTCCGGACTGACTAATATGATTGTATAACATTACTTCTTCCACAACTGGTCAGGGACACTGTTACAGCTGCAGAAAGGGTGGATAATGTAGAAGAATCCTCTCTAGAGTCATTATGGGTGGAAGTTAGGAACAAGAAAGGAGCAGTTACCCTCCTGGGAGTATTCTATAGGCCCCCTGGTAGCAGTAAGGGATACTGAGGAGCAGATTGGGAGGCAGTTTTTGGAAAGATGAGAAAATAACAGGGTTATTATAATGGGAGACTTCAACTTTCCAAATATTGATTGGCACCTACTTAGTGCCAAAGGTTTAGATGGGGCAGAGTTTATTAAGTGTGTCCAGGATGGATTCCTGATACAGTATGTTGACAGGCTGACTAGAGGGAATGCCATATTAGATCTAGTTTTAGGTGATGAACTGGGTCAGGTGACAGATCTATCGGTGGGTGAGCATTTGGGGGACAGTGACCATTGCTCCATAACCTTTAGAATTGTAATGGACTGGGATAGGAGAAAAGAGGACGGGAAGATATTTAATTGGGGAAAGGTGAATTATGAGGCTATAAGGCGAGAACTTGAGACTGTAAATTGGGATGACATTTTTGAAGGGAAATGTACTATGGAGATGTGGTCGATGTTCAGGGATCTTATACAGGATGTTAGGGATAAATTTGTCCCGGTGAGGCAGGGAAGGAATGGCAGGGTGAAGGAACCACGAGCGATGAGTGAGGTGGAACAACTAGTTAGGAAGAAGAGGGCGGCATACATAAGGTGTAAGCAGCAAGGATCAGACAGGGCTCATGAGGAATATAGAGTAGCAAGGAAGGAAATTAAGAAAGGGCTGAGGAGAGCGAGAAGGGGACACGAAAAGTCATTGGCAAGTAGGGTTAAGGAGAATCCCAAGGCTTTTTTCTCGTATGTGAAGAGCAGAAGGATGGCTAGAGTAAAGGTAGGTCCAATTAAAGACAAGGGTGGGAGGATGTGCCTGGAAGCTGTGGACGTGGGTGAGATTCTCAGTGAATACTTCTCTTCAGTATTCACCAAGGAGAGGGGTCTTGATGATGCTGAGGACAGTGTTGGTAAGGGTAATGTTCTAGAGTTGTAGATATCAAGAGAGAGGATGTGTTGGAGTTGTTAGAAAATATTAGGACAGATAAGTCCCCGGGTCCTGAGGGAATATTCCCCAGGCTGCTTCGTGAGGCTAGGGAGGAGATTTCTAAACCATTGGCTAGGATCCTTGAGTCCTCATTGTCCACAGGGATGGTACTGGTGGATTGGAGGGTTGTCCCCTTATTCAAAAAAGGTAGTAGGGATAGTCCAGGGAATTACAGACCAGTGATCCTTACGTCTGTGGTGGGCAAGCTGTTAGAAAGGATTCTAAGAGATAGGATCTATGAGCATTTAGAGAATCACGGACTAATTAGGGACAGCCAGCATGGCTTTGTGAAGGGTAGATCTTGCCTCACAAGCCTGATAGGGTTCTTTGAGGAGGTGACCAGGAAGATTGGCGAGAGTAATGCAGTGGATGTGGTCTACATGGATTTTAGTAAGGCGTTTGATAAAGTTCTGCATGGTAGGCTTCTTCAGAAGGTCAGAGGCCAAGGGATCCAGGGAGGCTTGGCAGTGTGGATTCAGAATTGGCTTGCCTGTAAAAAGCAGAGGGTTGTGGTGGAGAGAGTGCATTCAGATTGGAGGGCTGTGACTAGTGGTGTCCCACAGGGATCAGTTCTGGGACCTCTACTTTTCATGATTTTATTAATGACTTATATGAGGTGTTGGAAGGTTGGGTTAGCAAGTTTGCAGATGATACAAAGATCAGTGGTGTTGTGGATAGTGTGGAGGGCTGTTGAAGCTTACAGAGGGATATTGATAGGATGCAGAGCTGGGCTGACAAGTGGCAGATGTGTATGGTTTTGCTTAAAACATGGTGGAATCCAAATATAGAAGAAGTAGCTAGAAACAAAGCTATGAGGTGTGCGACTTGCCAAAAAGTAAACCTGGGCAAGTCAATTAAGTATGAAAGAGGAAGGAATTCCCTCCCTGGGGGACTATTTGAGACATTACAAATGGACTTTATTGAATTACCACGGGTACATTGTTATAAGTACTGCTTAAGTCATCCTTGATATGTTTAGTAAATGGATTGAGGCTTTTCCGACGGTCAGCAACAAAGCAAGTACGGTAGTGAAAATTTTACTAAAAGACATCATTCCCTGATTTGGGATACCACGGCAACTATCATCGGACAATGGACCTCATTTTATTGGAAAAATTAATGAAAAGCTGTGCACAGCCCTAGGCAATGATCAACAATTACATTGCTCTCATCACCCTACTGCAGCGGGTGCTGTAGAAAGAGCCAATGGAATTTTAAAGGACAAACTGACTAAATTGACTTTAGAGACAGGACAGAATTGGTTAAAGGTACTCCCATTGGCATTATGCCATATGTGAGTCACTCTCCAGATTAGTACTGGACTGACTGCAGCCGAGATAGTATACGGACGACCTGTCCGAACCCCCGGGGACAGTGACAACCCCCATCCCCCTATTATGGATTTACAGATGATGGGACAGGAATTACAGGACTATTGTGAGCAATTGATCCTTTCTCTTAGGTCCCTCCATTCACAGGTGAAAGAGGCTTATCAGAAAGATACGAAGGGAGATTGGCCTGATCCTGGACCAGGTGACTGGGTCCTAATCCGTGACTGGGAAAGACCGAAGCTAGGACCTCGTTGGAAGGGACCATTCCAGGTGCTGTTACAGACACCATCATCTGTCAAAGTGAAGGGGAACAAAAAGTGGATACATCTGAGTGATTGTAAGAGGTGGATGGAATATTCAACTTCAAATCCAGTGAAAAATCCCTAATAACTATATTCTCGTCTCAGGGAGAGGAGTCAGGAGTAGAGGGAGCAGAGGCAGGATAAGAGGAGGGATAAAATAAGGAGGAAGATAAAAACAAGAATGGGAGGATTGGAAATTGGAACTATTAAGGTGTTAGGATATATAGGGGCAGTAGAATCAGTGATGGAAAATCATAATTCATTTTTATCACTATGCCATGTTTATGCTAGGCAAGAAAACAAGACAGGATGCTGGGTATGTGCAGTGATCCCTCACCATGGGGAGTCAGGGGTTCCCCTTTCAATAATACCCCTTACTCAGAACGAGACCAGATCTATCCAATTTATGGCGAGGGACGGAACTCTAGAGGAAGAAAATTGTAAACCAGGGGGTTATCCATCCCTAGACCAAAATGCCTGTTACCCCTAAGGTTGGCGCCTTAGGCCTCTTCCACTTAATTATACCCTGTTGGGACCAGGGCTGGTCGTTACCCCTCCTGCTTCCCCAGTGGATGCCACCTGTTACTGTAACTATAATAAAAGTGCCCCCTATCAGTTGGGGAATAGTACCTGCACCCGAACAAGCGCGGGAGGATTGTGCCCCATGAACAGTACCCATTGGGTGTGCGGGAACAAGGCCTATCCTTGGTTATCTGGGGAAAGACCAAATCCCAGAGGGGAGGACTTGGGTTTCATGTATACACCCGCCTCATGTAAAGGGTGGAGTGGGTGCTGTTACTTTGCTTATCTTGCCCCTCATTTGTGTATTTTGAACCACCCCCCGGAACACCCAGTAATGCGGCAATGATGAAAGGTGACAGAAACAGATTGATTTTTCTGGACTCTGTTCCCACCATACGATACTGCCAGAGCAGGGGTGGAGATTCAGAAATTACAGCGGCTCTGGAAGAGCTTACTAACAATACAGTTGATGCTTTAGGGGACACTCAATCGCAGGTGAACAGCATAACAACCGAGATGATAGCCATCCGCCTGATAGTATTGCAGAATAGGATGGCGTTGGACTTTATCCTGGCACTTGTGCCATGATAGGGAAGGAATGCTGCACATTTATACCTGATGTTTCTTCCAATATCACTGACCTGTCCCAGCACATTCAAAAGCACATCTCCAACATTAAGGAGGCAGGGAATAGGTGGAGGAAGGAACCTGGATGGGAGTGGGGAAGCTGGGGGTTATTGGGATGGAGCAGTTGGTTAGCTAAGCTGGCAATTTATGTTTTAATAATCATCGTGGGTCTATTTGTTGGCCTAGCCATATTAAAGTGTATTCTGCACCAGATGATGAACTCGGTCGAGGGATTAATACCATGCAAAAGGTGCTGGTTGCACGTTCACCCCGAGGCCAGGATCACGAGGAACTTTTGAGACCACTACCACCAGAGGAGTATTATCATGATATGATAAAAGGAGGAATGAGAATGTGTATAAGGTATAATGAAAGGTTAGGAGAGTAAAAGATTGTGAGCCCTGAAACGAGAATTAAAGGGTACATCACTATGGCTGTAATAGACTGCTTGAAATAGCTGTGCTTCACTTTGCAGTGCCTTGCTTCAGAGATTTTGCTTGCTTCAGCTAGTTTTCTTCAGCCTTGAGATATGATTATACAGTACAATCAGTTTTTGTCTCAGCAAGTCTGCACACTTGACTCTTGCTCCACTAAACTGACCCTGAGCCCACCATGAGAAACCTTATGTATACAAAGATAACTGGTGGAACAAGATGGTCTGAAAAGATTAAAGAACTATAGCTTTAGTAACTTTTTTTTAAGTAAATTCCTTTGTTTGTAACCAATCATGATGTAGAAAATAAGTGCCATGCTGCCTGACTAACGCATGATCATTCCTTGTATGGTAATTGTTTGCACCTCTGAAAAAGTATAAGAATGTATGTAGATCAATGTATCTCAGAGACCACCCGGTCTGGGACGTAGGTGCTTGGCTTGGTGCTCTCTCCTCGGATCAAGTAATAAAGAGATTGAACGAGAACAGTGGTCTTTTGAGTCTTCTCTCCGACCAAATTTGACAGATGGAGTTCAATCTGGAGAAGTGTGAGGTAATACACTTTGGAAGGACAAACTCCAAGGCGGAGTACAAAGTAAATGGCAGGATTCTGGGGGCAGTGTAGAGGAGCAGAGGGATCTGGGGGTTCATATCCACAGATCACTGAAAGTCACCTCACAGGTGGATAGGGTAGCTAAGAAAACTTATGGGATGTTAGCTTTCATAAGTTGTGGGATCGAGTTTAAGAGCCGCGACGTAATGATGCAGCTCTACAAAACTCTGGTTAGGTCATACTGTGTCCAGTTCTGGTCACCTCATTATAGGAAGGATGTGGAGGCGTTGGAAAGGGTGAAGAGGAGATTTACCAGGATGCTGCCTGGATTAGAGAGTATGGATTATGAGGAGAGACTAAAGGAGCTAGGGCTTTACTCATTGGAGAGAAGGAGGATGAGGGGAGACATGATAGAGGTATACAAGATATTAAGAGGAATAGATAGAGTGGACAGCCGGCGCCTCTTTCCCAGGGCACCAATGCTCAAAACAAGAGGGCATGGCTTTAAGGTAACGGGTGGGAAGTTCAAGGGAGATGTCAGAGGGAGGTTTTTCACCCAGAGAGTGGTTGGTGCATGGAATGCGCTGCCTGGGGTGATGGTGGAAGCTGATACGTTGGTCAAGTTCAAGAGATTGTTAGATAAGCATATGGAGGAATTTAAGATAGAGGGATATGTGGGAGGAAGGGGTAAGATAGTCTTAGGTGTGGTTTGAAGGTCGGCACAACATGGTGGGCCGAAGGGCCTGTATTGTGCTGTATTGTTCTATGGTTCTATGGTACAACTTCTATAATGGTTAAGATTATGGAAGATAAATGATGCTTGCATGATCTCATCTGCTTAGAATCCGGCCCCCAGTTTTAAATTTTAACTGATAAACCCTCTCAACCAATAATTTTCATACAGACATCTTAGATATAATGGCAAAAATTAAAGCCATCAATTTTGATCTTGCTGATTCATCTAAATTTCACATTATATAAAGTGATAAGGTGATACATAGTAAAGTGCCTACACCAGCAACATTGCTCGACACTGTTTACTTTCTCTCATCTTCATGTTTTTTTTCCAAGCAGAAAGAATCAATATAACCTGGAGCTAATGCAACAGAAACACCATGCAAAATGTGATATAACATTTTTATGGAGGGTAGTTATGACCCGGAGGGGTGCATAGAGTGGTGAAAACAAAGCCAATTAGGGAATGGATTAACAGCGAGTAAACTGCACGGGAATGAGGAAAGAGCCGCAGAATAAGACTAGAGAGGATTGCTGTACTAGGGTTGGCAAGGACTTACAAAGGTCATAGTGGGATACCACATGGAAACAGGACCTTCTGTCTACCAAGTCTGCACCAACCATTTTTTATTCTCCCCACATTATCAACCTCTTGTAGCGGTTGCTACCGCGGAATAAAACAAGACTCTACTCGGAGGATTGCCAAACAGAACTGGTTTATTTTCCCGCCTTGTGCGGGCCCTTTAAGGGAGAAAAACTCCCGCCCAAACAAACCGGCAATGACGTAAGTCCTACGTCATCAGGACTTTCCTGCGCGCGGGTTCTCCCCGTCGCTCGGAAAGACGAGGCCCGCCGCCATCTTGGGCCTCGTCGCTCCGACGCCGCGCGACCCGACTGCCGAGCCGGTTCACCCGACTAGACGGTGAGTCGCCACACAACCCCCCCCAGAACCGGCGAGACAGTCCCCAAGGTCCGTGGGCTGTGCCAGCTGCCGCTTAGGGGGGTGGCCTCTGCGTCGTGGCGTGGCAACCTCGACAGGCTGTTGCAGATCCAAATGGGCCGGTTTGAGGCGGTCCGCCGTGAAAACCTGTTCCCTGCCTCCAATGTCCAAAATAAAAGTGGATCCGTTATTCCGTATGACTCGGAACGGTCCCTCATATGGTCGTTGCAATGGCGCCCGAGGTGTGCCCCTGCGAACGAAAACAAACTTACAGTCCCGTAGTTCCTTGGGTTGGCAGGATGGGGCTTGACCGTGCCATGAGGTGGGAATCGGGGCCAAGGCGCCGAGCTTCTCGCGCAGTCTTTGTAGAACTGCTGGGGGTTGTTCCCCTTGGTCCTGAAGGGCAGGTATGAAATCCCCGGGGACAACTAGTGGCGCCCCGTATACAAGCTCAGCTGACGAAGTGCGGAGGTCTTCTTTGGGGGCAGTGCGTATGCCGAGCAGGACCCAAGGCAGCTCGTCAACCCAGTTAGGACCCTTCAGGCGGGCCATCAAGGCCGATTTTAGATGGCGGTGAAAACGTTCCACCAACCCGTTTGATTGAGGATGGTAGGCCGTGGTGGTGTGCAGCTGCGTCCCTAGCAGGTTCGCTAATGCAGCCCAGAGACTGGAAGTGAATTGGGTGGCTCTGTGGTAATGATGTGGTGTCGTACCCCATGTGTGGGCCGAGAATTTGTAAACGAAGGTGCCAAAATCGATGGGAATTCGGCTAGGAGCTTGGCGAAATCGTCGCCAGAAAGGGTAATGGAGTCCAGGCGCGGGGCTGGTGGGCTGATTTCTCCCAGGGGATAGGTCCGGAGAGTGCTAGAGTGGACTAACCGCTTCCTTCGCAGGTCGACTAACAGGTTGTGGGCCCGAAGGAAATCGGCGCCTAGGAGTGGTCGGGCGACGGTGGCAAGGGTAAAGGTCCAGGTAAAACGGCTGCCGCCAAAGTGTAATTGAAGCGTACGGGTGCCGAAAGACCGTATCGTTGTACCGTTGGCGGCATTGAGTAGAGGACCTGGTGGCCTGTCACGAGTGTCGCGGCCTGTCGGGGGCAAAATACTGACCTCCGCTCCAGTATCAACGAGGAAATGCCGTCCAGATTTCTTGTCCTGAACGAAGAGGAGGCTCTGTCGGCGGCCAGCCGCCGTAGCCATCAGCGGCGGCTGGCCCTGGCGTTTCCCTGAAACTTGCAGGGTGGGCGGCATCGACGGGCCTCTGCACCCCACCTCTGATGGTAGAAGCACAGCTGGTCACCCGTGTCGTCATCTGCGTTCCTGGGGCGTGGCTGCTCGGTTGCTGGGGCCGGGCGAGGCAGGCGTTGGGCTCGCGGCCTGGTGATTTGACTGACGGACGAACCGCTCTCGCGCTTGGCCCTCCACAGGACATCTGCCCGGGCGGCCACCTCACGGGGGTTGCTGAAGTCGGCGTCAGCTAACAACAAGTGGATGTCATCGGGGAGCTGTTCGAGGAAGGCCTGTTCGAACATCAGGCATGGCTTGTGTCCCTCGGCCAATGCCAGCATCTCATTCATTAGGGCGGATGGGGATCTGTCCCCCAGGCCATCCAGATGAAGCAGGCGGGCGGCGCGCTCACGACGGGAGAGGCCGAAGGTCCGGATCAAAAGATCTTTGAAAGCCGGGTACTTATCTTCCTCCGGAGGCGACTGGATGAAGTCTCCAACCTGGGCGGCTGTCTCCTGGTCCAGAGAGCTAACCACATGGTAGTACTTCGTGGAGTCGGAGGTGATCTGCCGAAGGTGGAATTGCGCTTCGGCCTGGTCAAACCAGACGCTGGGCCGAAGTGTCCAAAAGGTGGGCAGCTTGAGGGCCACTGCGTTGGCTGCTGCGCTGTCGTCCATTTCGCAGGTCCAAAAGCCGTTTGGACCGTCGGGGTCACCAATGTAGCGGTTGCTACCGCGGAATAAAACAAGACTCTACTCGGAGGGTTGCCAAACAGAACTGGTTTATTTTCCCGCCTTGTGCGGGCCCTTTAAGGGAGAAAAACTCCCGCCCAAACAAACCGGCAATGACGTAAGTCCTACGTCATCAGGACTTTCCCGCGCGCGGGTTCTCCCCGTCGCTCGGAAAGACGAGGCCCGCCGCCATCTTGGGCCTCGTCGCTCCGACGCCGCGCGACCCGACTGCCGAGCCGGTTCGCCCGACTAGACGGTGAGTCGCCACACTCTCCTTAATCTGAAACAACCATCATAACCCTAATCACTGCAGTTGAGCAATATTGTGACAACTTTGACCACTTTGCACTAAAATGGACTTTGTTTTTTGTTCTAATTGTGTTCTTTCTATCAAAAATTGTGTATAATGTTTAATTTATGTTTTTCTTGTGAATGCTGCTTAAATGATGCTATGTGCCTGCGATGCTGCCGCAAGTAAGTTTTTCATTGCCTCTGTGCATACATGTACTTGTGCATATGACAATAAACTCAAATTTTCAACTTTTCTTTTACTTTTCTTTACAAATCAACAACACACTACGGGCAATTTATAATGGCCAATTAACCTGCCATCACATACATCCTTGGGATGTGGGAGGAAACCAGAGCACCCGGAGGAAATCTATCCGGTCACAGGGAGAACATGCAAACTCCACACAGACAGCACCCAAGGTCAGGATTGAACCTGGGTTCATGGCATTGTGAGGCAGCAGCTGTACTAGTTGTGCCACTATGCCATTCAAGAGCAGGTCTTGGGTCATCTGCATTAGTATCTCCTTAGACAGCTCGACATTGTTTATTGTTTGATAACACTCGGGTGAAATGCCTTGGCACATTTTTTTATTGTTAAATATGTTATATAAATGGAAGTTGTTGTTGCTCAATATCTCTCTGGTATGTGTTGACGATGTGTGTTGAGATCAGAAAGTTAAGGTTCTCTCAAGCACTCCCAATGCAATACCTCTGGGATTACTATGTATTTTTGTATTCAAATACTGTCAAAATGCCAGCAGAATCCAGCAGTTGTGATCTACTTGACACTCCTTATATAACAAGCACACTCAATGGCCTCCTCCTGTCCCACAAAAATTCTATAATTCTAAGATTCCATAATATATATTCTTTAACACCCAAGGCACTTTACAAATGAAAACCAGAGGATAGAAGTAGCACAAAAAATAACTTAAAATTCGATGTACAACAATGATGTTTCATGTGTGATCAGATGACTTTAATCTTATTTTACATCATATCAATCTCTGGAGAAGGCAAAGCTCTTACCTGAAGGCTGGTGACTGTGAAATTAGCAATCAACCTAATGATTTCCGAGTAACCTTCCACCATCACTATTTCACCCAGCTGATAATTGACCTTTAGCTGAGCCAAAAACCTACAGAATTCATGATAGTTGTTTGCATCAGCCAAGCGCTATTTTAAGTAAAAGATGACATAATCAGTTAAATACCTGAAAATCAAGTCACTGACCCAAAACATTATCTGCTTTCTTGTCCGCAAATGCTGCCCGATCTGCTGAGCATTTCCAGCATTATATTTTTATTTCAGATTTTTAGTATCCCCAGCTTTTAAGCTTTTCAACTACCCCATGGTTACCGCAACCTCATCATATCCCTACCCAATAGCACTGTAACAGTATCGAGAAGGCAGCTCACCACCAGCTTCTCGAGCAATTAGAGATAAGGTGATTAGAACTAGTGATGCCCACATCTTACTCATGAACCAAAAGGCTAGCAGCAACAAGTGTAAGTGCAAAGTATCCTCCAACACTACCATCACTTGTAGTCACAATCTCTTGTCCCTGACCATTGACCAAATCTACAGTAATTAACTTATGGATCGTAGAATAGAGCGTCCAGGTAAATTTCTCTAATTCCAATTCTGCAGCTCTGGGCCAATGTTCTATGAGCTGCATTCATTTACTGTAGATATGGTTGCAATGGATTACAATGGTTTCTGCTGCCTCCCAAAATATAAAGCCACAATATATCAGCTATTCTGCCGCATCCTTCTTCATCCTATTTTTTGAATAGTTATTTTAATTAAATGTTGTATTGTTGATGATCTGCTTTTAAGATGTTAATTGTACTTTTTGTGGTAGCTGGTAATTTAGAGTGCACCCCTTTTTAATAAAGAAAAATACAATAATACACTTCAATTATGCAATGAGTACAACACACTGAGCTTGTATTTCTCTTGTCCAACTCGGTTTTGCACTAACTTTGCACTAAATTTGTATTTTGTATATACCGTTTTTTGCACTATTTGTACTTGCACTATTTTTGATTTTTTTGTTTTTTGTTGTGTTTATTGTATGTCTTCTGTTCTATGTATGTCCTCTGTTGTGTGAGTCTGGGGGAAACGACATTTCGTTCCGCCATGTGTTTTTATAGCATGGATGAATGACAATAAAGTAACTTGAACTTGAACTTTATCTTCCTGAAATGCCACACTTTTCTCACCAATGTTTAAATTCTTGATTTAGGTTGCTGTCACAGATGCTTCTTATTAATTCAACCCTGATTTTTATTTTTAAGTACTAAAACAACACTTTTTTTCCCCGTGCTTCACTTAATTCCAACCTCTGCACGACATGCACCCACATGTCATTCTCAGAAGAGTGGAAATAGCTGCAGATGATGGAAACTGATAGCAAAGAAAGGTGGAGCATGGAATAAGATAAGGGAGGTGTGGTGGGCAGATGGGAACAGTAGGGCGAGGGGAAAAGTGGAAGGAGTGAACATTGAATTCTCCAATTTCAGGTAAACTGTTCCACCCCTGTCCCTTTTATCCCTCCTCCTGATCTACCCAGTTCCTCCTACATCTACCCCAGCCCACTATCACCCGTTTCCTTCACCCATCCATCTGCCCATCACCCACACACTCCTGGGAACATTAGTAAGTTGGCAGATGACACAAGGGTGATCCTGCTCTTCATTAATACTCTTTCAAAGCATTGGAAATTACATCACAATGACATTGTTTCTGGTAACCAGATTTCTTGCCAATACCTGAGGATTTTCAAGTATATGCTTCACCCCTTTCATGAAGTGAGTAAGATATGTCACTCATTCTGTGTCACTAAACAATGACCTCCTCACTGAAGCAAGTTGGGTTAAACAGGAAAGTACCTAGAAAATAATGGTACAATATGATGAAACACAAGAATAAATTTCAATAAACTTCAACACTCCCTATTTGTGCTGCTTTTGGAGTAACACGATATCAATTATTCATTAGCAGAATTCACTTACCATCAAGGTAGACATCTAAAGTCTTCAATGAAACAGTGAGAACAAAAAGCTTCCATTTACTTTAGTACAATTTGCTCTGCAAATTATAAATCTTTGAGAATTTATTTGACCTATCATAATTTACAACCAATTTCCTGTCATCTTTCCCATGCTATAAAGCTGAGTTGCATACGAGTCCTCAGGGGAATTCAAACCCTCCATCCAACTAAATAATAGCAAAAAAAGAGCACATTTGTGCATAAAAAGACAAACTGCTGAGGGAAATCAATGGGTCAAGCAACATTTGTGGAAGGAAAGGAAAGGAATTGTCGACATTTCGGGTCAGAACTGAGAATGGAGAGGGAAGGTAGCCAGTATAAAGAGAGGGGTAGGGGTGAGACAGGGGCCAGGGGGTGATAGGTGGACCGAGAAGGGGTGAAGGATAATGGGCATGCGGAAACCAGGTTGTGGGGGGGGGGGGGGACGCGTGGGGGAGGGTGGTAGAGGCAGATGGGTGATAGATGAAATAGACAAGGAATAAAAAGGCAGAGGGAGCCAGGTGGGGGAAGGAAAGGTTGAAGGTGGAGATAACTGCAGGAGGATGACAAGTGGGGACACAAAGGCTAACAGTGCTGGAATAGTCTGGAATGAATATTATCCCTTCCACTCTTAGTCCTGATGCAGGGTATGTACATGTATGTCCACCTAGGGGGACAGCTTGAAGGACCACTCTCAGCAGAAGACTCTATCCATGGCTGATGCAAATATTAACCCATTTCATCTTAGTTTACTAACAAAGACTGAAGAAACTATCCTTCAGCTTGGCTACCTGTCAGGATAAGGATAACTTTGCTGCTACATGATTGAGTCATATGGAAGTGTGGAAAAACTTGAATCCCCAACTTCAAACAGTCTCCAACCCACCTGCTTGCAGTTTCAATTGTAGCAGGAGAGTGGGTGTAGGCAATTGACTCATTCCCAGGAATACCGTAGATACAAATAGATTGAATGTCTTGAATTTCGTCAGCTTTTTACATCTAATCTGGCAATTGAAGGGAGGAAAAGAGTGCTGGTTCCGGAAAAGTGTTTTTCCACAAGAGCTGGATCCAGCTACCTGTTTCATTAAGTCTTCTCTGCAGTCCAATACCCACCAAATTGTTCCAATCTTCCTTTCCCTAATCATTCTGATCTTTGTTCGAGGCTTCAGTTCCCTCATCTCACTCCAACTTGATAGTCAATCTCCCTGCTAACTTCTGAGTCTTTCCTCTGCCATCACAACCAGATCTTTCTAATTCCTCCCTCCTTGCCCTCCAGCCGTGGCCTGGTTCCAAAGCCCTACCCACCTGGCAACCAGCCAGCCTTCAAAATCTGTCTGACAGTAGACAGGGAATAGAGACAGGAATTGTTAACCAGACTCTATTAATTTCAGCAGGTCAGAAGGAAAACCATGTTTTCCAATTCAAAAGCTGAACCTATCCACTTCCTTCAAACCTACAAAATAATAGTTATGATTTTGAATGCTCTATCCATGCCAAAAAGCCAATATCAGCTCTGCACTCCCAGTTTACATAATCCACAGTCAGATGAAGAGCAAACTCTCATGTGCTCTCACCCAACAATGCGTCTCACCCTCTGTGAAGAAAACAACAATCCCCATACAAATTTAAGTTGCATCATCTTCCAGCCTGCCAATTTACTGTCAAGTTAAAGCTAATCTTGCACTGTGGATAGAGCAGTATAAGGAACTGGATTCATCCTGTCCAAACAATTTAAACATGGCCCCTTACAGCTATTGGACAAAAGGAACATTTATCCTAACAGCATAGGCTGGATCCAAACTTATGTCCCCTGAGGCAACTAAATGCTGCTGGACAGAGCTGTTCTGTTAGTTAAGAGTTATTGTTGCAGCTATATAGGACCCTGGTCAGACCCCACTTGGAGTACTCTGCTTAGTTCTGGTCACCTCACTACAGGAAGGATGTGGAAGCCATAGAAAGGGTGCAGAGGAGATTTACAAGGATGCTGCCTGGAATGCGGAGCATGCCTTATGAAAGCAGGTTGAGGGAACTCGGCCTTTTCTCCTGGGAGCGACGGAGGATGAAGGGGGCACCTGACAGAGGTATATAAGATGATGAGAGGCATTGATTGGGTAGATAGTCAGAGGCTTTTACCCAGGGCTGAAATGGTGGCCACAAGAGGACATAGGTTTAAGGTGCTGGGGAGTAGATATAGAGGAGATGTCAGGGGTAAGTTTTTTACTCAGAGAGTGGTGAATGCGTGGAATGGGCTGCCGGTAACGGTGGTGGAAGCCGATACGATAGGGTCTTTTAAGAGACTTTTGGATAGTTACATAGGGCTGAGAAAAATAGAGGGTTATGGGTAAGCCTAGTAATTTCTAAGGTAGAGACATGTTTGGTACAGCTTTGTGGGCTGAAGGGCCTGAACTGTGCTGTAGGTTTTCTATGTTTCTCTGTTTCTAATATGTTTCAACTTACAGCCAAACTCATGCAGCAAAACTTACCAATGGAGAAGGTGAAGGAGGAATGCAGTGATAGAGATCAGAAAATAGTTGCAAGGTTGACATATCCAGTAAAACTGTAGAAATTAAAAATGCAAAATAATATCAAGGAATGGGATTTAAAGCTGAAACATAATCAACTAAGAATTATTATGTCCATATAAAATCTCTGGATTTGAACTTTATCTACCCATTGACAACAGTCTAAAAAATGAACATCATACATTTTTCCACAATGAAAATAAGGAAATCAGAACATAAGAAATAGGAGGAGTAGGCCATTCAATGTCTTGAGCCTGCTCCACCATTTACAAGATCATGGCTGATCTTCTACCTCTTCTATTAGTTTCAAGGTTCTCTTGAATTACTTAATTACATTAACGTAAAGTCCCCAGCTGCCAAGTAGGATTTGAACCCGCATCACTGGATTATTGTCCAGAACTCTGGCTGTTAATGCAATGAATTCACCACCTCACCATTATACCCCTAATGTGGTTACTCTGCATCATAGGCATGAATAATAGTTTTTCACATAAGCTTATGGACCAAGGAGTAATTTACGTGTGGAGCCAAGGGATGGGGTCGAGGTCTTAAAGAATATTTCTCATCTGCATTTACCAAGTAGATGGACTTGGACGACAGCAATTTCGTGAAGGGATACATTGACTATCTGGACCATGCAAGTACTAAGGAGATGAAGGTGTTAGATATCTTGGAAAATCCCTGGGGCCAGATGAGATCTATCGCAGAATGCTATGGGAAACAAAGGAGGCAATTGCAGGGGCCCTGACAGAGATTTTTGTACCCTCGTTTGCCACAGTCAAGGTATCTGAAGGCTGGAGGAAAACTATTGTTGTTCCTTTATTTAAAAAAAGCAGCAGGGATAAGACAGGTAACTAATACAGCATGAGCCTAACATCAGTGGTAGGGAAATTATTAGAGAAACTTCTAAGAGACAAAATTTATGTACATTTGGAAAGGCAGGAGCTGACTAGGGATAGTCAGCATGGCTTTGTGAAGGGGAAATCTTGACTCACTTTGATTGAGTTTTTTGAGAAGGTAACCAAGGCGATTGATGTAGGAAGGACAGTAGATGTTGTCTACTTGGACTTCAGTAAGGTAACTGACAAGTTCCTGCAAGGTAGATTGGTCAAGAAGGTTGAGGCACATGGCGGGTTGGCTAACTGGATACAAAATTGGCTTGGTGACAGGAGACAGAGGGTAGTGGTGGAAGGATATTTTTCTGATTGGAAGTCTGAGACCAAAGGGATCAGTGTTGGGACTTTTGCTATTTGTGATACATATTAAGGACTTGGACGTGAATGCAAGAGTTTTGATTAGCAAGTTTGCAGATGGCAGAAATATTGGTGGTGGTGTGGATAGTGAGAAAGGTTGTCCGAAGCTGCAGCAGGATACAGATCAGTTGGAAAGTTGAGTGGAGTGTTGACAGATGGAATTAATCCTGACAAGTGCAAGGTGATGCATTTTAGTAAGTCAAATAGGTATAGGATATATACAGTAAATGGTAGAGCACTAAGGAATGTTAGTGAACAGAGAGACTTAGGGAGCCAAGTCCATAGTTATCTGAAAGTGGCAACATAGGCTGATAAAGTGGTGAAGGCAGCATATGGCATTCTTGCCTTCATAAGTTGGGGTACAGAATGTAAGAGTTGGTACATTATATTTCAACTTTACAAAACATTAATAAGGCCACATTTGGAGTACTATGTGCAGTTCTGGTCACCACACAATAGGAAAGATGTATTACTGCTGGAGAAAATGCAGAGGAGATTCACCAGAATATCGCCTGAACTGGAGGACTTTAGTTATGTCGAGAGATTGGATAGGCTGGGCTTGTGAAGTGAAGGAGTAAAGTGGCTGACGGTGTAAAGCCACTGGAGTGAAGGAGGCTGACAGGTGCCTTGACAGGGGTATATAAAATTATAAGAGGCACAGATAGGGTGGATAGACAGAATCCTTTTCCTATGGGAGGGGTATTAAAAACAAAAGGGCAAATGTTTAAGGTGATAAGAAGGAGTTTTAAAGGGAATCTGAGAGAAATAGTATTTTTGTTACACAAGGTGTGATTAATTTATAGAACAACTGCCAGTGGTGGCGGAATCAGGGACAAATACTACGTTTACAAGGCATTTATAGACAGGACACATAAAAAGGCAAGGCAAGGCATAGAAAGTTTAAGATCCTAAAGTGGGCAATTGGGATTAGTGTTTATGGGCAAAAAGGTCAGCATGGAGTTGGTGGGCCAAAGGGCACATTTCTGTGCTGAATGATTCTATGACTATAGGTGCATACAGCCTTGCCACTCATGGCACTACTATCTGCTGGTTTGTTCTTGAATGTAGAAATGTGCACATGATCTATAAACATAGTACATATGTGCACTGTTTGGTCATAACTTCCACAGCAACATATTTGCTGCACAGATGTGTTCTGGTTTGTCACATATCACGATGGATAGATCAACAAATATGTATACATGTTACATGACCAAGTAAACAAACCACTAAAACCTAGGAGCAAAGATCCAAAAATTACTTAAACAGCCAATGCAATATCTCAAAGCAGTTGATTTACAAAGAAGAGAAAGTTATGCTTCAGTTTGTGCAGATGTAATCCAAAGTACTGCATTCATTACTCAGCACTACTACATCAGGATGCACGTTTTAGCCCTGGAGAGATGTTGCTCTCAATCATTTATATTATTTTCAGTTTTAAATGATTAAATTAGGAGATTGGGTTTCCTAAATTTGACTTACGTTACAGGGTGATTAAATGATTGAGGGGTGTACTGATCAAAGTATTTAAAATGAAAAAGTGAGTTGATCAGACACTCATAGAAAAACTATTTCCCTTATTAGAAGAGCTTGACCGCTCTGTCTTCCGAGTTAGATCTTCAGAGAATTCCAATAGATTTGTCAAATATAATTTTTCCTTTCATTAATTCATTTTGACTCTGCTCAGTTGTATTTTTTTAACGTTTTGATATCATGTCCCAGAATAGTTTCCAGCATTTTCCCAAATACCAATATTAGGCTAACAGGTCAGTACATCCCTGTTTTCTTGTCTACCTTTTTTAAACAGTGCAGTCACATTTCCTACCTTCCAATCTGCCAGAACCGTCCATGCACCTATCCATGTGCTTCTTAAATGATACTATTGTACCTACCTCAACCACTTTCTCTGGCAGCTCATTTCATATATTCACCAATCTCTGCATGAAAAAGTTGCCCCTTTTAAATCTTTCCCCTCTCACCCTAAATCTATGCCCCCCAGTTTTGGACTCCCCTACCCTGGGGAAAAGACTACTGCCATCCACCTTATCTATGCCCCTCATGATCTTATAAACCTCTATAAGATCACCCCTCATTCTCCAACACTCCAAGAAATAAAGACCTAGCCTGGCCCTCTCCCTATAACTTAGGCCCTCTCGTCCTGGCAACATCCTCGTAAATATTTTCTGCATTCTTTCCAGTATAACCTCATCTTTCCTACAACAGGTTGACCAAAATTGTACACAGTATCCCAAGTGCATCCTCACCAATGACTTGTAGAAATGCAACATAATGTCTCAACTCCTATAGTCAATGCCCTGACTGATGAAGTCCAGCGCGCTAAACACCTTTTTCATCACCCTGTCTACCATTCATAGTATAAGTCCTGAAAACTTACTGATCAAGCCTTGCACATTTGCATCCAAATCATTTATATAAGTAATGAATAACAAGGGTCCCAACACCAACACCTGCGGCACACTACCAGTTACCAACCTCCATTCCGAGAAACAACCTTCAACCACCATCCTCTGCTTCCTACTTCCGAGCCAATTTTGTATCCACCTAACTATCTCTCGCTGGATTCCATGGGGCCTAATCTTAAAGACCAGCCTGCCATGTGGGACCTTGTCAAAGGCCTTGCTAAAGACCAAACAGACAACATCTACTGCCCTATCCTCATCTACCTTTTTGGTTACCTCTTCAAAAAACTCTAAAAGCATGACTTTTGTTATGGACTCAGTGAAAGTCCCTTTAAGATAGAGAGTGTGTGTGTATGTGTGTGTGGGGCGTGCTTACGTCAATAGAAGATAAAGGACGTAATGACGTTGTGGAAGAAGAAGCAGAAGAAGAAGAAGAGAGAGAGAGAAGGGAGAGAGACACCAGCCTGCTTGTTTTCTCTATCGATGGATGAGAAACAATAACTGTGTTTGCCACTGAAATCCATGTATGGAAGTTGGAAGTAATCCGGTGGAGTTCACTTTGTTGCTGACCTGTAGAAGGAAACAGGTATTTGTGTGTGGACGACCACGGTTCGGATGCTTTTCGGGGTGAGGAAGTCACTACCGAGTAAACACTGAAGTGTCGTTTGGGTTCCATCGTGGAACATCTGGATTTCGTATGTACTCTCTCTATGTTTTTCTACATCTACATCTTATCTTCAGACAACGGTGGTTTTTGAAGAAGCCCTTGCTCATGTTTCACCTTATGGCTTGCGGAACTGAACTTTAAGAACCATTCAGGAACTGGGAGTTTTGGACTTTGTCACACACACACACACGACGAGTTTAGTTTTGGGGTTAACGTTCGAGGTTTAACATTTTTGAATTCTAACATACTAACATTTTTTTTTACTTTTATTTTACGTATTATCATAAGTAGTGATTAATAAAATAGTTTTTAACACTAAATCATGCTCAGTGTGTTTCTTTTGTTGCTGGTTTGTGACAAAATTGGGGGCTCGTCCGGGATAGTTCCCAAGGTTAACGAGTGTCGTCTGGGATTGTACCCCAGATTGACGAGATTTGTTCGGGATTCAATCCAAAGATTTTTGAGGGAGGTCTGATAAATTCTTTTTAATTGGCTTGTGTGTGTGGAAACCAGCAGCAATGGATATTAAGGCATTTTTGGAGTCACCAACCCAAAAGGGATTGGAGGTGGCGAAAAAGGATGATTTGATAAAGATTGCTACAAGGCTAAACCTTACAGAAGTAAAGCAGTCTATGAGAAAGGTAGATATTCAGAGACTGATAGCTGGCCATTATGTGGAAAAGAAGGTGTTTGAGAAGGAAGTGTTAAAACAGTTTCCTGGCAGTGAAATAGCAATTTCTGAGGCACAGGTGCAGCTGGCAAAGATAGAGGCTGAACGAGAACAAAATAAATTAGAAGCTGAACGAGAACAAAAGAAATTAGAGGCTGAACGAGAGCAAACCCAGTTAAAGATAGAGGCCGAACAAAAGCTAACTCAGATGAAGATAGAGGCTGATCTAGCAATGAAGCAGATGGAGCTGGATAACGAGGAGAAAAAGAGGCAGCATGAGTTACAAATGAAGCGTAGGAGTTCGGAATCTGATTCTGATGATGATTTTTCAGCCAGCAGGGAGGTTCGATTAGTCCCTCCGTTTGAAGAAGATCAGGTTGATCAGTATTTCCAACATTTTGAAAAGGTTGCTGTGAGTTCAAACTAGCCAAGGAAAGGATGGGCTCTTATGGTACAGAGTGTGATTAAAGGTAAAGCTCAAAAAGCTTATTCTGCTTTGTCTGTTGAGGATGCAGCTGATTATACCAGGTAAAACAAGCTATTTTGAAGGCCTATGAATTGGTCCCTGATGCTTAATAGACAAAAATTCAGAGACTTGAGGAAATCTGCAGATCAGACTTATATGGAATTTGCCAATGGAAAGAGAATATGTTTTGAACGATGGTGCCTGGCTAAAAAATGTAGATGGGGATTACGATAAATTGACAGAATTGATACTGGTGGAAGACTTTAAAAGATGTGTTCCAGCTGAATTAACAACATATTTAAATGAAAAGGCAGTGGAAACTTTACAAGAAACTGCTAGGTTGGCAGATGATTATGCTTTAACCCATAAATCAAATGGGGACAACCTAAAACCTTTCAAAAGAGTTACAAGACAATCCAGGTAAACCAGAGATTAAATTGGGAGGTAATCAAAAAGGAAAGGATGAAAAGAAGCCAGGGCTGGAGAAACCTGTTGAGCGTACTTGTTATTACTGTAGGAAACCTGGCCACGTGATATCTAATTGTGCCCTTTTGAAGAAAAAGAAGGAAGCTGGGCCCCAATGCTTGCTTTCAGGCAATTAAAAATCAAAAAGGTTTAGGAGATGCTGTTAAAGATCAGTCCCTTGCAAGAGGGAAAAGTGGAAAAGTTGGAGAAGGTGAGAAAAGAATTCCGTTCGTATGTATCAGAGGGTTTTGTTTCACTGAATGATGAGTCACCCCAGGTGCCAGTGAAAATTCTTAGAGATACTGGGGCTAGTCAATCTCTCTTGCTGGACAGTGTTTTAAATTTTGGTGAAGAAAGTGACACTGGTGAGGTAAATCTAATACGAGGCGTTACAGATGACACCATATCTTCCCTTTACACAGGGTGATTTTAAAGTCAAGTTCGTAGAAGGACCAGTCGAGATAGGGATAAGACCTAGTTTGCCAGTGGAAGGAGTTTCTTTGTTATTGGGAAATGACCTTGCAAATGGAGAAAGTGATCCTGTGGTACGGTTAACGACCAAACCAAGGATTGATGAGTCTGAGAATGATCCAGATGTTTACCCATCATGTGCGTGTGACTCGAGCTAGAGCTAGAGAATTAGCCAAAGACAGACAGTCCGATGCAGTCTGATGTGGTTCCTTGTGACAGTCCTAAACAGGAAGAAAATTTTGATGCCTTATCTGAGACTTTTCTGTCTTCACTGGAGGATCAATATCCTTACAGTGAGCCTGAATTTAAAGATTTGTCTTGTCGAGGAAGGATTTTATGGTGGAACAGACAAAGGACCCTGAGTTGACAGAATTGAAAGAAAAAGCACTCTCATGTGAGGAGATTGAAAAGGTGCCAACTGGATACTATGTCAAAAATGGAGTGTTAATGAGGAAATGGAGATCTCCCCATGTCCAAAAATTTAAAACTCGGTTGGAGAGAGTCTGCCAGCTAGTGAGAGAGAATTTGAAAACAAGCCAGATAAGAATGAAGACATATTTTGATAGACGTGCTCGGCCTAGGACATTCGCAGTGGGGCAAAAGGTGTTGGTATTTTTCCCTAGCCAAAATAATCCCTTGCAAGCTCGTTTTTCTGGACCCTATGTTATTGAATCTCGAGTGACTGATCTAACATATATAATCAAAACACCAGATAGACGCAAGAAAACACAACTCTGTCATGTAAACATGCTAAAACCTTATTATGAGAGGGATTCAGTTGTGGCCTTGGTGGATGGTGTAAAGGTTGTTTCTAGAATGCCTGATGTTGATGTTGAGGAAGGCCAATTTAGACCAAATATTGTTCCATCGAAACTGAAAAACCAAAATATCATGGAGAACCTTGAAACGAAGTTGGACCATTTACAAGTTTCACAAAAAACAACAGATGAGAGAATTAATTTTAAAATTTAAAAATCTGTTCCCAGATGTTCCAACAGAACATCGATAATTACCCATGATGTTGTATGTTGGGGGATGCAAAACCAATCAAACAACACCCATATCGAATGAATGTGGAAAAAAGTAAACTTGTTGATCAGGAAATAAAATACATGTTGGAAAATGATATTATTAGACATTCTACTTCAAATTGGAGTTCGCCCTGTGTTATTGTACCTAAACCTGATGGAACTGTTAGATTTTTGCACAGATTACAGAAAGTGAATGCTGTAACAAAGTCAGATGCTTACCCTATTCCTAGGGTGGATGATTGCATAGACAGAGTGGGAAAGGCAAAATTTCTTACAAAGATTGGACCTATTAAAAGGGTACTGGTGTGTTCCATTAACAGATAGAGGAAGGGAAATTTCAGCCTTTGTAACCCCTTCTGGATTGTATGAATACAATGTTTTGCCATTTGGAATGAAAAATGCTCCGGCAACATTTCAAAGAATGATTAATTCAGTGATTCATGGGTTAAAACATACAGATGCCTACATTGACGACTTAGTGACTGGGAATGATACATGGGAAGATCACATCTCTGCGTTAGAAAGGTTGTTTGAAAGACTTTCCAAGGCTAACCTTACAGTTAACTTGGCTAAAAGTGAATTTGGCCATGCCACTGTGACGTATCTTGGTTATGTTGTAGGTCAAGGCAAGCAAGCTCCTGTTCAGGCAAAAGTTCAAGCAATATCTGAGTTCCCTATTCCCACAGGTACGAGGACTGTTAGAAGATTTTGGGAATGTTGGATATTATCGAAAATTTTGTAAAAGTTTTGCTGATATTGCTCTTCCCCTAACTAATCTTCTGAAGAAGGGAGTAAAGTTTGTTTGGACAGATTCTTGTCAAGAAGCATTTGAGAAGCTGAAAGCCATTTTATGCTGCCATCCTGTGCTCAGAACACCTGACTTTGAAAAGCCATTTTCATTAGCAGTAGATGCCAGTGATGAAGCTGCAGGAGCTGTGTTGTTGCAGAAGGGTGACCTTGATGATATTGACCATCCTGTAGCTTACTTTTCAAAGAAATTTAATGAGCATCAAAAGAATTATTCCACCATAGAGAAAGAATTACTGTCGCTTGTTTTAGCCTTGCAACATTTCAGTGTATATGTTTGCACCGCTCAGAAACCATTGACTGTGTATACAGATCATAACCCATTGGTGTTTCTGAGCCGAGTCAAAAACAAGAACAGAAGGCTGTTAAACTGGAGTTTAATTTTGCAAGAGTTTGATCTCATGATAACTCACATTAAAGGCAAAGATAATGTGATTGCTGATTGTCTTTCCCGATGTTAAATGGGAAACATGTATCTGTACTAATCTGATAGTCTGTAGTTATGTAGCATGATAATTATTAACATTACTAACTCTATGCGCGGTTAAAATTTTCTTGGGAAAATTTTTTTTTTAGGTGGGAGGTGTTATGGACTCAGTGAAAGTCCCTTTAAGATAGAGAGTGTGTGTGTATGTGTGTGTGGGGCGTGCTTACGTCAATAGAAGATAAAGGACGTAATGACATTGTGGAAGAAGAAGCAGAAGAAGAAGAAGAGAGAGAGAGAAGGGAGAGAGACACCAGCCTGCTTGTTTTCTCTATCGATGGATGAGAAACAATAACTGTGTTTGCCACTGAAATCCATGTATGGAAGTTGGAAGTAATCCGGTGGAGTTCACTTTGTTGCTGACCTGTAGAAGGAAACAGGTATTTGTGTGTGGACGACCACGGTTCGGATGCTTTTCGGGGTGAGGAAGTCACTACCGAGTAAACACTGAAGTGTCGTTTGGGTTCCATCGTGGAACATCTGGATTTCGTATGTACTCTCTCTATGTTTTTCTACATCTACATCTTATCTTCAGACAACGGTGGTTTTTGAAGAAGCCCTTGCTCATGTTTCACCTTATGGCTTGCGGAACTGAACTTTAAGAACCATTCAGGAACTGGGAGTTTTGGACTTTGTCACACACACACACACGACGAGTTTAGTTTTGGGGTTAACGTTCGAGGTTTAACATTTTTGAATTCTAACATACTAACATTTTTTTTTACTTTTATTTTACGTATTATCATAAGTAGTGATTAATAAAATAGTTTTTAACACTAAATCATGCTCAGTGTGTTTCTTTTGTTGCTGGTTTGTGACACTTTCCATGCACAAAACCATGCTGACTCCTAATCAGACTCTGTCTATTCAAATATTGGTAGATCCTGTCCCTCAGAATTCCCTCCAGTAACTTCCCCACTATGGACGTCAGGCTGACCGGCCTCTTGTTCCCTGGCTTGTCCTTGCTACCTTTCTTAAACAACAGAACAACATTAGTCAGCTTTCAATCTTTAGGAACTTCACCAATGGCTAATGATGAAGCAAAAATCTTTGCAAGGGCCTCCGCAAATTCTCCTCCAGTTCCCCACAAAGATGCACTTGGTCAAGCCCCAGGGATTTATTCACCTTAATGAACTGCAAAGTTGCAAATACCTCCTCCTGGTAATATGAATGTCCTCCAAACATGTCTACTAGTTTTCCTTATTTCTTGAGCAACCATGATTTTCTTCTCAGTGAACACCGAGGAGAAATATTTGTTAAAAATTCCACCCATTTTCTGTGGCTCAAGGCATAGGTGCCCTGCTGATCTCTAAGGGGACCTACTCTCTCCCTGTGAATACTCTTTTACTCTTAATATAACTATAGAACCTCTTTTTTTTCTTAACTGTCAGATCCATCTCAGACCCTCCCTTTGCCTTCCTGATTTCCCTATTGGGAGTATTCTTATGGGATTCACACCTCCCCGACTTCCTTCTTTTTCTCAACCAGAGCCTCAATGTCTCTCGTCAGCCAAGGTTCCCTAAACTTGCCAAATTTATCCTTCATCCTAATAGAAACATGCTGCTCCTGGATTCTTGATATCACATTCTTAAAAGCCTCCCACTTGCCATTTGTTCCTTTCCCTTCAAACAGGCTCACTCAATCAACTTCTGTTAAATCCCGACTAATTCCCCCAAAATTAGCCCTGCTCCATTTAAGGACCCTAACCTGTGGATCTGTCCTATCCTTTTCCATCACTATCTTAAAACTAATAGAATTATGGTGACTAGAGCCAAAGTGCTCCCTGACTGCCACTTCAGTTACCTCCCCTACTTCGTTCTCTAAGAGAAGGTCCAGTATTACACAGTCCTGAGTAGGGTCTTGTATATATTGACTCAGGAAATTTTCCTGGACACATTTCACAAATTCCACACCATCAAGGCCCTTAACACTCCGGATAGTCCAGTCAATACCAGGGAAATTAAAATCTCCCACTAATACAACTTTCTTACAACTATCAGCAAATTCTCTACAGACCTGCTCCTCAAGTTCCTGTTGACTATAGGGGGGGTCTACAATACAGCCCCACCAGAGTGACCCTCATCATCTGCCTATCAGCCCTCCTTACCTGGATCCACCATCACTTGCTAGCGCTTTCTCCACCCCTTCCCCTCACCTCTTTATACTGGCTGTCTCCCCTCTATCTTTTAGTTCAAATGAGGGAAATGGGCAGTCGACCCAAAACGTTGACTGTCCACTTTGTCCCACAGATGCTGCTTGACCTGCTGAGTTCCTCCACCATTTTGTTTGTTGCTCCAGATTCCAGCATCTGCAGTCTTTTGTGTCTCCATGCTTACTGCACAGGTAGGCTTGTCTGAAAATGTGTTAATAACATCAAGGAGAATGGATGGTCTAGCTTCTAACTTGCATATGGCTTGTGCAGAGCCTGACACCTGTCATTTCAAACACAGAAATGATTTTTAGCTCCCTTTCAGCATTTACACCAGGGAGTGTAATAGATGAGAGGAACCTAGCAGTACAAGTGCACAGTTCATCAAAAGCAGCATCAAAGGTAGAGACACTGGTGAAAAAGGCATTGGCCTTCATCACTCAGGGCATTGTGTATAGGAATTGAGACAATATGTTGCAATTGTATAAGTTATTGATGAGGCCGCACTTGGAGTACTGTGTACAGTTTAGGTCACCCTGTCATAGGAAAGATGTGGTTATACTTGAAAGAGTGCAGAAAAGATTTACAAAAGATGTTGCCAGGACTAGAGGGCCTGAGTTATAGGGAGAGGTTGACCAGGTTAGGTCTTTATTCCTTGGAACGTAGGAGAATGAGGGGCAACCTTATAGAAGTGTTTAAAGTTATGATAAGGTGGACAGTAATAATCTTCTCTCTAGGGTAGGGGAGTCCGAAACTAGGGGGCATAGATTTAGGGTGAGAGTGGAAAGATTTAAAAGGAACCTGAAGGGCAAAGGGTGGTGAGTATATGGAACGAGTTGCCAGAGGAAGTTATTGAGGTACAATAATATCATATAAGAAGCACTTGGATAGGTACATGCAGAGCAGGGCAGGGATATTGGCCGAATGCAGGAAATTGGGACTAGCTAGATGGACAACATGGTCGGCATGGACTCATTGGGCCAAAGGGCCTGTATCCATGACTCCATGATTAGGTGATGGCCAAGATAGTGGCTTCCATTGCAGCAGCGCAGATGCCACCTCATGTACAAGTGCTTTAGCAAAGATCTGCCATCTGGCAATCAAGTTCAAGCTGCTGCCAAAAGGATCCTGGGCTTTAAGTCAAGCCATGGAGTGCAAGAGCATGGAAGACATAGTGAACCTCTATAAAGCATCAGTTTGGTCACAGTACTGTACACCACACTTTAGGAAAAATAGCAAGGTTTTAGAAAAGAGTGCAGAAGAGACTTACTACATCATTCCAGAGACGACAGACTTTAGTTATGTGGATTGACTGGATAAGCTGGAGTTGTTCTCCTTGGAACACAGATGGTTTCAGGGGAAGATAATAGAACATAGAACAGTACAGCACAGAAACAAGCTCTTCAGCTATTATGTTGTGCAGAACTAATTAAGCTGATGACAACTAATCTCTTCTGCACATAGTCCATACTCCTCCATTCTCTGTATATTCATATGCCTACCTAAGAAACACTTAAATACCTCTGTCATACCTGCCTCCACCACCACCCCTGGCAGTGCATTCCAGGCACCCACCAGTCTCTGTGTAAAATGCTTGCCCCGCACATCTCATAGAACATAGAATAATACAGCAGAGGAACAAGTTCTTCGGCGCATGATGTTTTGCCAAACTAATTAAACTAGTAATTTAATGTCTAACTAAACTAATCCCTTCTGCCTACACAATGTGCATATCCTTCCATTCTCTGCATATTCATGTACCCACCTTCTGCCTACCTCATGTGACAGCTGCTTAAATGCCTCTATTGTATTTGCATCCATCACCACCTCTCGCAGCGCATTCCAGGCACCCACCACTCTCTGTGCAAAAATCTTGCCCCACACATCTCCTTTGAACTTACCGCCTTTCACCTTTAATGTATTTGAATGGGCTGATTAGTAAGTTTGCAAATTACACAAAAATTTGCGGGGTTGTGGATAATGAGAAAGGTTGTCAAAAGATATAGATCAGTTGGAAATATGGACAGAAAAATGGCAGATGGAGTTTAATCTGGACAACTGTGATGTCTTGCACTTTGGGAGGTCAAATGTAGGAGGAAAATATACAGTAAATGACAGGACCCTTAGGACCACTGGTATTCAGAGGGATTGTGGGGTTCAAGTCCATAGCTCCCTGAATCCAGCTAAACAACTGGATAGAATGGTAATGAAGGTGTATGACATGCTTGCCTTCATTAGTTGAGACACTGAATATAAAAGTTAGCAAGTCATGTTGCAGCTGTATAAAACTTTGGTTAAGCCACATTTGGAGTATTGTGTGCATTTCTGGTTGCCGCATTACAAGGAGGATATGGAGCATTTGGAAAGGGTGCAGAAGAGGTTCACTATGTTGTTGCCTGGATCAGAGGGTATTAACTATAAGGAAAAGTTGGACAAACTTGGATTGTTTTCTCTGGAGCGTAAGAGGCAAAGGGCAACCTGATATACCTGTAAGTATATAAAATTATGAGAGAATAATGTTGGTTGAGTCTTTTAATGTCAAATATGCAAAAGGGCAGGGCAGAAGATGCCATTGCCAGCTTAGACCTAGCTCTGGAAACTGGGACTTACACAGAAAAACACAGTAAGTGCTGCCTTTGGGGGCTAGAAGATCTAGCCAAAACCCTTTTGTTAAATTATCCTTAATTTGTTGTGGGTAATGAGAGAACCAACATAGGGGATAAACAGATCTTTACCAATCTCACAGCTACAGATGCATCTTTCTATTTGAGCAGTGGCGAGAGTGATCACTGCAAAGTCATTGTGGTCGCAAAGTCATTGTGGTCACAAAGTCATGCCTTCACACCATGGACTCTGCCCATTGTGTTGTGTGACACTGCCATCATCCTGATTGAATTTATTCGATATATTTAGCTGTTTAAAACTGGGTACCTGTAAGATGCTGTGGGCCATTAGCTGCAAGAGAAATATTTTCAGGCCTGGCAGACCCTCATTCTCCCACTGTCATCAAGTCAAGAAACCAGCATTTGATCAATGATAATAAAAATAGAAACACACAACAGGTCAGGTAGCATGTGTAGAAAAAGAAGCGGAGTTAACCTTTCAGGTCAAAGAACCTTCATAAGATGAGTGTGTTAAACATTCCAGGAATACCTAAAATTGAGATGCCAACCTAGCAAAATCAGTTCACAGGACTGTATTGAGAACTGAACACATAAATTCCACATACAATGGATAGAGCGAATTGATCCAATGAACGGACCAAACCAAAGCTCTCTATGACTTGACTCATACAGTCATGAATGGCAATGGAGAATTACCAACTAATGGGAGAATTGGAATTCAGTAAAATTCCCAACCTCTAAGACCCTGGCACACTAATGCCAAGAAAGACTTGCAACCAATTTTAGCCAGATGTGGCAAATGAATGATAATTTTTCCAAGGTCCCAGTATCTTCGATCACTTTAGTTCACTCCAGATAAGAGCAATCAGCACAGCAAAGACAATGAGACCGGACAATATCCAAAAGACATGCGCTCTAAAACATCTTTACCCTCTCTATCCTAGTACAGCTATAACACCAACAACTATACAACGATGTAGAAATCTGCCTAGGTATATTTGGTCCACAAAAAGCAAAGTAAATCCCATTTACCCACTCCAATCAATGTATTCTTCATCCTAAGTAAAGTGATTGGAGAGGACATTTCCAATGCAATCAGACGGCACACACTCCATATTCAGTTCAGTTACTGCAGGTTTATCTGGCTCTAGATCTTGTCATAGCCTTGGTTCCAAGACCGTCAGAAGAACTGGACTTCAAAGGCAATGTGAGAATGACTGACTTTCATGCCCTGGCAGCATCTTACCAAATGTGGTTTCAAGGACTCTGAGCAAAAATGAGGTCAGTGGATATCAATGTGAAATGCTCCACTCACCTTACACAAAAGAGATGGTCATGGTTGCTGGAGACCATTCATCTCAGTCCCAGGTCACTGCCACAAGAGTACATCAGGGCAGTGCCCAAGGTCCAATCATGTCCAGCTATTTCATCAATGGGTGGTTGTTGCTTGAGAAGGTCAGACATGAGGATGTTCACTAATGTCTGTGCAATACTGAATTACACTCACAACTCCTCAGTGACTGAAGCCAGTCTATGTTCAGATGAGCATGATCTGGCCAACATTCAAGCCTGAGCTGACATACCAAAAAAAAACAGCAAGATTCCTGAACGATTGGGTTCCATGCATCCCACTGAATCTGTGCTCTCTCTATCAAAGAACAATCTAGCACATCCCATTTTTCTGCCCTCTCTTTGTGACTCTGCAATTTTTCTCCTTTCAAATTCATATCCAGTTGCCTTTGGAAGCTCACAATTGAATCTGCCTCCACAACACTGTCTGGCAGTGGAGTCCAGATTCTAAACATCACCATGCAAGAACTACTTTCCACATGTCACTTTTGGTTCTCTTGCCAACCAATTTCATTCCGTGCCCTCTGGTTCTTAGCCCTTCAGTTAATTGGGACTGTTTCTGAAACAACTCTGACGAGATCTTTCATGATTTTAAATATCTTTATTTTATATCCTTTTAACCTCTTCTGTTCCAAGAACAACTTCACCTTCACTGATGAAATCATTTCAGTAAGTATCTTCTGCACCCTTTCTAAGGCCTCTTAAAATGTGGCGCTCAGAGCCAGATGCAATGCACCAGCTGCCCGTGTTGGGAGCAGTTGTACGATGATAAATTCAGTTTCCTCCCCTCTTTAACCAGCGTGTTTTCTGAATAAATTGATTTTGTTTTCTGTATAATTTGTTCATCATAATGATTCATCATGAATTCCTTGCTCTTGTACCTATGTCTCTATAAATAGTCCAGGATCCCAAATGGATCTTTCACCACTTTTTCAACCCATCCTGATACTTCCAATGATTTAAGCACACAAGTTAATACTTTGCAATTTTCTACATTAAGTTTCATCTGTCATGACTGTCATTCCATCCTCCTCACAATTCACTGCACTTCCAAGGTAATGTCGTCCTCAAATTTGGAAATTGCGCCCTGTACACCCAAGTTATTAATGTATATTGAGAAAAATTCTGGTAAAACCCAGGAGAATTCCATTGTGCACCTTCCTCCAGTCCATGATAAACAATTCATTAATATTCTGTGTCTCCTCTCATTTAAACAAGTTTCTCTCCATGATGCTCCTGTACATTTTGGTTCCATGGGCCTCAATCACAATGACAAGCCTATTCGGTGGCACTTAAACACCTGTTGAAAGTCTAGATATAATCATCAAACCACATTTCCCTCATCAACCCTCTCTGTTGCCTCATCAAGAAATTCTATTTTGTTAAACATGATTTGCCTTTGATAAATGCATTCAGGATTTCCCTAATCAATCCCTACATGTCTATTCAATGTAATTCTGTCCACATTAAACATGTTTGATCTTGTCCTTGCCTATCTATCTGTGGCAGATGGAGTTGTCCACAATAGCACTGGTAGAACTCAACACTGCACAATCCTTGTGGAGATAAATTTCTGCCTTCAGACTGAGAACACCCTCCATTGGCTTATGTGGCACTACTTAGAACAGATCTAGCCGCTCAAAACTGGGCATCAATGAAGTACTGTGGACCATTAGCAGTACAAATGCACACTGCTATATTCTGCAACCTCATGGCCTGGCATATCCTTCACTCTATCATAACTATTAAGCTAAGCAGTCAACCCTGGTTTAGTGAGAAATGCTGAAGGGAATCCCAGGCGCAAACATCAGACATATCTGAAAATGATAAGGTGCCAGGCTAGCAAAGTTGAAAGAGGTCTACACACAAAAGACAGAGCTAAGCAATCTCACAACTAACAAACTAGCTACCACGTCTAGTCATGGATGGTGGTAGGTAAGTAACAGGAGGCAGTGGCTCCAAGAGCATTCCCATCCTCAATGATGGCAGGGCCCATACGAGTGCAAAAGCATGAAATGTTAAGCATTCACAAACATGCCTAGCCAGATATATATCAAAGTATTGATGCATTTTGGCTTCCTTCTGAGAGCCCCACCATCAAGAAAGCCAGTCTTCAGGCATGCAATGTCAAGAAACAGCTAGGAGCACTGGAACCAGCAAAGGCTTTGGGAAGAGACAAAATCCCAGCTGTAGCTCTAGAACTAGCTGCAACTCTAGCCAAGCTATTCCATTACGGTTACAATATTGACACCTAACCAGTAATGTGAAAATTGCCTGGGTATGTCCTGTTCACAATGCAATGACAAATCCCTTCCAGCTATTTACTAACCAATCAGCAAAACAACGAAAGACATCATCAATAGTGCTATCAAATACTGCTTAGTCACAAAGTTGCTCACTGACACCCAGCTTAGAGTTTGTCACAACTTCTCAGCTCCAGACCTTTTCATAACCTTAGTCCAAACATAGAATTCTAGAGATGAAGTTAGAGTAATTGTCATCAAGGCAGCATTTGACTGAGTGGGGCATCAAAGGGCTTTGGTAAAATGGAAGCTCACAAGCAAGGGAAAAACACGCCAGTGGTTGAAATAATATCTTGCACAAGAAAAATTTGTTGTGGTGGTCAATCATCCCAGCCCCAGGACATGACTGCAGGTGTTCTTCAGGGTAGCGTCCTAGGCCCAACCATCTTCAGTTGCTTCATCAATGACCTTCTATTATAAAGTCAAAAGTGGGGACATTTGCTGATGATTGCACAATACTCACTTCCATTCACAGCTTCCTAACAAATGAACCAGTTCATTCCATTTGCAGCAAGACCTGGACAATAATCAGGCATAGGCTTATAAGTAACAAGTAATATTTGCCCCACAAAATTACTAGACAATGACCATCTTCAACAAGAGAGAATCTAAGCAACTACCCTTGACATTCAATAACATTACCATTGTTAAGTTTCTGAACATCAACATTCTGAAGGTAAACATTCACTAGAAATTTAAAATAAACCAACCACATAAATAACAAGAGAAGATCAGATGCTGGGCATCTGATGAAGGTCAGATACAGTGAGTGACTGTCTTCTGATACCCCCGAAGAACAAGTCAGGAGTCTGATGGAATACCTTCCATTTGCCTCCATGACTGTAGAACCAACAACTCTCAAAGAGCTCTATGCCATCCAGCATGAAGCAAACCACTTGACTGGTATCCCATCTGCCAACTAAACTTGCATTCCTTCCACTACCAGCACACAGTGACTGCAGCATATACCATATACAAAATGCACTCAGCTACTCACTGAGGCTACTCTGACATCAGTTCCCAAAAATGCATGAACACTACCACCAAGGATGAACATCACCACCTGCAAGTTATCCTCCAAGTTGCAACAAATCTTGATTTGGAAATATGTTGCTGGTTCTTCATCATTTCTGGGTCTGAACCCTGTAACTCCCTAGCCAGCCGCACTGTGGGAAGAGCACATCACCAGAAGTTCAAGATTGCTGCTCACCATGACATTTTCAAGTACAATTAGGGATGGGCAATAAATGCTAGTCCTGCCAACAATGGCCAAATCCCAAAAAAAACAAATAAATGATCAAAACTTAAAACATCTGTAGTTTCCCTGCAATTTTGCTCCTCTTTATCCTTATCACTCGCTATCAGCCCATAGTAAACTCCTATTGATATAATAGAACCTCTGTTGTTTCTAAACTCTAACCAGGTTCTGTCATTCTGTTCCAGCACTGAAACATTTATTGCTCCACCACCTATCACCCCCTACTTCCTAGTCCTTCCTTATCTTTTCTGAAAATCTTGTCCTAAATAATCCTGCCCTTTATTTAAACAGATCTATAGCATTGCCACAACATCAAAAACATATCTGTGCTCTTTGTGCACTCTCAGTTGGTTTGGTCCCACCTAAAATCTTGCTATTTCTTTCTCTACTCCTACCTTTCTTCCTGAATCCTTTGGGTACCTTTTTATCCCCCTTCTCAATGCTACATCTGGATGTCCATAGCCCTTCTAAACTAATTTTTACACTCTCCCACAGCACTAGCAAATCCCGCTGTGAAGACAATGGTCCCAGAAGCATTCAGATATAAACCCTCTGAATTTTAGGGGCCCCTCCTCCCCCAGAATTGGTTCGAATGAGTTTAAAGTCAACTTCCTTGCACCATTGCACCATTGCTCCAGCCAATCATTCACCTGGACCATCCCCCTCCTTCAGTATTTGCTAGTGCGTGGCAGAAGGAACAATTCCGAGCTCATTACCTTTGAGCTTACATTTCTTAAATTCTTTTATAAATCCTTAAACCTACCTACAGGATCTCATCCTCTTCTTTATTTATGTTGTTGATACTGACAAGTACCACAACGTAGAGCTCATTCCCCCCATCTTCACTTTCTCAGTGATGTCCTGTACCCTTGCACCATGGTTGCAGGTTCCACTGTCTGCCAGCTAATTTAAAAAAAACCCTATGCCCAATACATTCTGGTCCTTTGTTGCTCATCCATGCAGTCCTTTGCCCTGAGGTATGTGCTCTGGACTCCACCAGACTCTAATGCCAAGTGCCAGTTTGACAGCTTCAATATTCTTGCTCTTCCTGCCCTTTCAGATGATCATCCAGTAGGCAACTGATTTGCAGAGCTCCTGTGGTCTGTCTGCAATGACCATCCCAAGCTTCCAGTTGCATGTCATTACAATTCCCCTTCCTATTCCCATACCGACCCGTCTATCCTCAGTCTTCTTCATTGCGAGGAAAATGTAAACTCGAAGAACAACACCTCATATTCGCCTGGGTAGTCTGCAACCTAATGATTCGAACACTGAATTTTCCAATTTCAGGTAACCATCCCTCCAGGGTGATTCCCCCCAACCTCTCTCTCTCCTTCCGATTCTCCCATTTTTGTCCCCTTTCCCATAACTCCTCTCTAGACCCTATCACTCATTTTTGTCACTCTCCCCCTCCTGGTTCGACCCACCTACTGCCCAGACATTCTACCCTCTGGATGCACTCCCCCTCTCCACTGTCTATCTCGTTCTGGTTCCATGTGCTCTTCACCTCCCCCCTAATAGTTCGCATTATCATCTTCCTTACCAGATTTCAGAACTGATAGCCTTTATGTTTCTACTTATCAGCCTCCTAGCTGTCTCCACCATTCACCTGGCTCCATCTGCCTTTTTTTTGGGTGCCGTCACCTATCATCCACCTTCCTCTGTCTCCCAACTTCGCCCTCTTCCTCCCCTACCTGGCTCGATCTGCCCATCATCCTTTACCCATCCTCAGTCCACCATCACCTACTGGCCCCTGTCTCAGTACTTCCCCCCTCCTCTTTTGCTGGCCATCTTCCCTCTCCACTCTTAGTCCCATTGCAGGGTTTCATCCAGAATCTTTGACAATTCCTTTCCCCCCACAGATGCTGCTCAACCCTCTGAGTTCCTCCAGCAAATTGTTTGTTGTTCCAAATTCCAGCATCTGCAGTCTCTTTCGTCTCCTATCAAACATCTGTTTCCTGCCTTTTCTTCACTCACTTTAGCTATAAAATTGCTATCTCCTGGAACCTTCGACCCAGGAAACTCCCGGCATTCCTAACGCTCTGCAATAACTCCAGCTTACCCTTAAACTTGAAAATCCTGAGCTTCAGTTTGATTAGCTGAAGTAATTTCTAAATACAAGAAAGACACATGAAGGCCACCGATGTTTCCATGTGACACAGGAACTGCAGGCTATGGAAAGAGAAACAGTTAATGTTTCAGGTCTAAGACCTTTGGTTCTGATTTTTTTTCCCTAGCATTTTCCGTGCTCAGCTCCCGGTTTTGTTCTCACCAACAACTCCTCTTCATTTACTCTATCAAACTCCTTGACCAAGTCACATTCCACTTCCTTCATCATTTGCAGTTGTGTCTACTTTCATGTCTCCAATTCAATGGTTTCTGAGAGAAACATTATTCCAAAAGGAGTTAACAGCCACAGATCCCTCCCTGGAATAGCTGAGAATAGCTTTCACTTTGCTTTTCTGTCACTGGTGAACTAAAACTGAGAACCTTTTCCGAAGACACAACAACTTTAAACGATCTGATTTTTCCTTATCACTTCATACAATTTCAACAATCTTCCCGTTTCTGCTCATTCCGCCTCAACTGTCCTCCAATTAGTTGGAACCTGTACAGTGGAAAGATCATCTGTAGATTCATCAGTTGAGCTCCCAATGAATTCAATAAATTCAGTCTGTACAAGTTTGAGGAGATGCTGTGCTGTGTTTGGTCCTGAAGGTTTAAGGACTTTTCCAAGACCTAAACAAAAGAAGATTATTGCAACTGAATCAGCTACAGGACTGAACGCATAGAGATCTTTACAATTATAATCTTCTAGTGGCAACATGAATAAGAATACCATCAGATATTGTACTGACAACAAAACCTCCATTTTTGATCAATACACAGAATACAAGAATTGGAATATTTAGGAGAATATTCAGATATTGTACTGACAACAAAACCTCCATTTTTGATCAATACACAGAATACAAGAATTGGAATATTTAGGAGAGAAAAAGTGAGTGGTGGAGAGGAGAAGAACAACAAAACTTGCAAATTAACAGTCTTTGGGCAAGATAATGCAGTGATCCTTATGAATATGTAAACCAGGCACCTACACTAATAAATCAGAGAACAGAGTTTTAAAGCTTACCATGTCAACAAAATTTGTAAATAAAAATATTGATCAGGAAAAATAGCTATGAGATCAGAATTTACAGCAACATGACAAATCAGTCAACCAATGACTTTCTGGGAACGAACCAGTTATCTTTACCCAGTCTGAGTTTTATCATTGGTGGCATATCAAAAAAATAACTTTAAGGGATAATTCATGACTTACAATATCTTAAAAATTGCTATCCTCAGCAAAATCAAGGTACTTATTACAGGCAGTCCCCAGGATACAAACAGGTTCTGCTTTTTGCAGATATCCATGTCAATTTTTTCTACGTCAGAAAGTGCACAAAATCACTCGATACAGTAACCGTACTTCCACAGTATTGTAATGAATGGTGTTGATGAGGGCCAAACTAATATGAACAGTTATTGATCATCTTCCCTTGTCGAGTTACAATGGTACAGAATCAGGATGTCCAATGCTCAATATCTGGTTTTGATGAGCTTGAAGTATATTCTGCATTGTTTAATAGAGTATCGCTGCACAAGCATCAATAAAAGCAACCACTTGTCAATTTCCAAAGCAATGCTGGCTTTTCCCCGGGCTGAATTGGTGGGCACAAGAGGACATAGGTTTAAGGTGCTGGGGAGTAGATACAGAGAAGATGTCAGGGGTAAGTTTTTTACTCAGAGAGTGGTGAGTGCATGGAATGGGCTGCCAGAAATGGTGGTGGAGGCTGATACGATAGGGTCTTTCAAGAGACTGTTAGATCGGTATATGGAGCTGAGTAAAATAGAGGGCTATGGGTAAGCCTAGTAATTTCTAGGGTAGGGACATGTTCGGCACAGCTTTGTGGGTCGAAGGGCCTGAATTGTGCTGTAATTGTTCTATGTTCTATGGCCTCCTGCAGTGAAACTGGCAGCCTATGTTCTTAAGGGACAATGGTGCTTGATTATCACGGGGGGGGGGTTACATGTAAACAGTTTTTTTTCCAAGACTGGTTCTCATTTAAACTTAATAATATTTATGGGAGCTTGTTCATATGTACAGGGTGTCCATAAGTCAGGCATTCGTAACCCGGGGAGGGCCTGTAAAAGCATACTTTGCAAAGTGACTTCCAATTGCATGTTCTCTGGGAAAAGTATGGAAGATATGTGGCAAATATTCAGGGGATATTTGTGTGGAGTTCTGCATAGACATGTTCCGATGAGACAGGGGAGTCATGACAGGATACAGGAACCGTGGTGTATGAAGGCTATAATAAATCTAGTCAAAAGGAAAAGAAAAGCATACAAAAGGCAGAGAGAGCTAGGTAATGTTAGAGATCTGGAGGAGTACAAGGCTAAAAGGAAGGAATTTAAGAAAGAGATTAGGAGAACCAGAAGGGGACATGAGAAGGCCTTGGAGGGCAGGATTAAGGAAAACTCCAAGGCATTCTACAAGTATGTGAAGAGTAAGAGGATGAAACGCGAAAGGATAGGGCCTATCAAGTGCAGCAGTGGGAAAGTGTGTATGGATCAGGAAGAAATAGCAGAGGTACTTAATGAATACTTTACATCAGTATTCACCACGGTAAAAGATCTGGGGGATTGTAGTGAGGACTCGCAGCAGCCTGAAAAGCTTGAGCATGTAGATATTAGAAAAGAGGTGGTGCTGAAACTTTTGGAAAGCATCAAGTTAGATAAGTCACCGGGACCAGATGAGATGTACCCCAGGTTGCTGTGGGAGGTGAGGGAGGAGATTGCGGAGCCTCTGACGATGATCTTTGTGTCATCGATGGAGATGGGAGAGGTTCCAGAAGATTGGAGGGTTGCGGATGTTGTTCCCTTATTCAAGAAGGGAGTAGGGATAGCCCAGGAAGTTATAGACCAGTGAGTCTTACCTTAGTGGTTGGTAAGCTGATGGAGAAGATCCTGAGAGGAAGGATTCATGAACATTTGGAGAGGTATAATATGATTAGGAATAGTCAGCATGGCTTTGTTAAGGGCAGGTCCTGCCTTACGAGCCTGATTGAACTTTTTGAGGATGTGACTAAGCACATCGAAGAAGGGAGAGCAGTAGATGTAGCGTATATGGATTTCAGCAAGGGGTTTGATAAGGTACCCCATGCGAGGCTTACAGAGAAGGTGAGGAGACATGGGATCCAAAGGGACATTGCGGTGTGGATCCAGAACTGACTGGCCCACAGAAGGCAAAGAGTGGTTGTTGAAGGGTCGTATTCTGAGTGGAGGTTGGTGACCAGTAGTGTACCTCAGGGATCTGTACTGGGACCCTTACTATTTGTGATTTTTATAAACAACCTGGATGAGGAAGTAGAGGGGTGGGTTAGTAAGTTTGCAGGTGACACGAAGGTTGGGGGTGTTGTGGATAGTTTGGAGGGCTGTCAGAGGTTACAGAGGGACATAGATAGGATGCAGAGTTGGGCTGAGAAGTAGCAGATGCAGTTCAACCCAGATAAGTGTGAAGTGGTTCATTTTGATAGGTCAAATATGTTGGCGGAATATAGTCTTAATGGTAGGACTCTTGGCAGTGTGGAGGATCAGAGGGATCTTGGGTCCGAGTCCATAGGACGCTCAAAGCGGCTGCGCAGGTTGACGCTGCGGTTAAGGAGGTATAAGGTGTATTGTCCTTCATCAATCGGGGAATTGAATTTCGGAGCCGAGAGGTATTGTTGCAGCTATATAGGTCCCTGGTCAGACCCCACTTGGAGTATTGTGCTCAGTTCTGGTCGCCTCACTACAGGAAAGATGTGGTAGCTATAGAGAGGGTGCAGAGGAGATTTACAAGGATGCTGCCTGGGATGCAGAGCATGCCTTATGAAAGCAGGTTGAGGGAACTCGGCCTTTTCTCCTTGGAGAGACAAAGGATGAGTGGGGACCTGATTGAGGTATATAAGATGATGAGAGGTATTGATTGGGTAGATAGTCAGAGGCTTTTCCCCAGGGCTGAAATGGTGGTCACAAGAGGACATAGGTTTAAGGTGCTGGGGAGTAGATATAGAGGAGATGTCAGGGGTAAGTTTTTTACTCAGAGAGTGGTGAGTGTGTGGAATGGGCTGCCGGAAACGGTGGTGGAGGCTGATATGATAGGGTCTTTCAAGAGACTGTTAGATAGGTACATGGAGCTGAGTAAAATAGAGGGCTATGGGTAAGCCTAGTAATTACTAGGGTAGGGACATGTTCGGCACAGCTTTGTGGGCTGAATGGCCTGAATTGTGCTGTAATTGTTCTATGTTCTATATTCAATTAGCCATTACCCTGCATCACTGGTCCAAGAAGGACAAAGGGCACCAGTTTTAACTTCTCAGGGAAGAGAGGAGGGAGAGCATGACAAAAGTAACCGCCACCTAACCAAACGTAACCACTGACCCTGACCCCAACTCAACCCTAGAATGCCCTCCCAAGAACATCAGTAAAATCAGGATAATTTGTATAATAAAAATTGGTTCTTACCCTTTACAGGGAATCTCATGTCTGGAACATTACTGCAGTATTACTTGTTTTCAAACAGAAACACAGGATTCCAGCCCACCATTACATTTTTTAAAGCAAGAGTTACCCAATTTTACATTTTTGAGATTTTGATTTAGTACTAGCACTATATGTCGCACCCATTTAGGGCACCAAAAACACTCATTCGACCCAATAAGGCAACCCAATAACTGCACCATCTGCAGGAAGAACTCCTGAGGTGCTGCATGGTACAGGTATGTTGGCTTGGCTTGTAGATAAAGTAACTGAGAATCTCTGGTCAACCATTTGATAGCACTGAGTGGAAAAAACTGTACGCTAAAACTTCGATCAGTCCATTTTCATAAGGATGAGCCTCCTCTTCTGAAGTAAACTAAGGGAACAGCTGATTCTCTAGATTTGGAAACAGATCCATATCTGGATGTCTCCTTGAGTAAAGTACTCTAACCAGATTAAATAGCTTTAAAATATATTTATTTTACCAGATATATTGAAGCCCAACATGATCAACAGAAACATGTTGACCCTCCAAGAAAATCGAGGTATTGGCCTATAGGTTCATCTACTTCATTGCCAAGAGAGTTCAAATAGGCTAGCACCATTTTCTAAAGTTGCAATTACCTCCCTACACTCACTGGTACATCAGAATCAGATTTATTATCAGTTTTATATGATGTGAAATTTGTTGTTTTGTGGCAGCAGTACAACTGAAAGACATAAAAAAACTATCAATTACAAAATAAGTAAATAGTGCAAAAAAGGAACAATGAGGTTCATGGACTGTTCAGAAATCTGATGATGGAGGGGAAAAAGCTGTTCCTGAAACATTGGGTGTGGGTCTTCAGGCTCTTGTACCTACTCCCTGATGGTGACAACAAGAAGAGGGCATGTCCCAGATGGTGAGGGTCCTTAATGATGGATGCCACCTTCTTGAGGCACCGCTTCTTGAAGATGTCCTTGATGGTGGGGAGGATTGTGCCCATGGTGGAGCTGAATGAGTCTACAACCCTCTGCAGCCTCTTGCGATCCTGTGCATTGGAGCCTCCATACCAGGCTGTGATGCAACCAGTCAGAATGCTCTCCACCGTACATCTGTAGCAATTTGCAAGTCTTTGGTGACATACCAGATGAGTGGAACAGTGGGCTCAGCACGCATCCTTGAGATGTGCCTGTGTTGATTGTCAGCGAGGAGGAGATGTTATCACCAATCTGTACTGACTGTGGTCTCCCAATGAGGAAGTCGAGGATCCAGTTGCAGAGAGAGGTACAGAGCCCCAGGTTTGGAATCTTGGTGATTAATACTGAAGGGACGATGGTATTGAATGCCAAGCTTTAATTGATAAACAGCAGCCTGACTATTTTGCTGTACCTAGGTGCTCAAAGTAGAGTGGAGAGCCACAAAGATTGTGTCTGCTCTAGACCTATTGCAGCAGCAGGTGATTTGCAGCAGGTTCAGGTCCTTGCTCAGGCAGGAGTTAATTCTAGCCATAACCAACCTCTCGAAGCACTTCATTATGATAGATGTGAGTGCTACCAGTCGATAGTCATTGAGGAAGCTCACCCTGTTCTACTTGGGCCCTTTTGAAGCAGGTGGGAACCTCAGACTACAGCAGTGCAAGGTTGAACATGTCTTTGAACACTCCAACCAGTTGGATACTTTGTGCTTCTGAGAGGTCTTTGTTCCTTAACTGTGGCTTCTCCTCCACCATAGCTGACAGGGCTTTGAACCATTTTTTTTCCATTTGCCAGATGTCAGCATTCTCCTTGCAGACCAAGGATACAGTTCCACTTTGTCTCCATGCCATATTCAACGTCAACCTCCATAACTTCCACCACCTTCAATGAGACGCTATCAGACAAATTTTCCCCTTCCTTCTCAGTATTCCAAAAGAACTGTCCCATCTGTGACACCCTGGTTCATCCTTCCAGTTCCAATGACACCCACTTCTTTAGTGTACGGCATCAGTTGCCCAGGATGTGGACATGGACACTACTACATTTGAGATATCAAACACAAATTGACAGACCACTTTGTAAAATACTTTCATTCAGTTCACAAGATCACCTTGAACTTCCAAATCCCTGTTACATTAATGTTCCATCCCACTCTGAATAGGTCTTTTACACTGTTTGATTTACAATTGCATGTTGCTATTCAATTGGCCATTACAACAAAGTTCAACCCAAGCTCGAGGAACAGCATCTCGCTTTTCAACTTAACATGTTATAGCCTTCAGGAGCCAACACGGAATTCAACAATTACATATCATAGAGTTATACAGCATAGAAACAGGCCTTTCAGCCCACTGTGTCTATACTGACATCAAGTACCCATCCATACAAATCCTACTTACCAACATTTGGTCCATTGCCTCCATGCCTTGGCAATTAAAGTATTCTTCTAAATATTTATTAAATGTTGTGAGGGTACCTACTCCAACCACTTTCTGGGTGAAAAAGTTCTTCTTCAGATCAACTCTTAACTATTATTCATTACCCTAACCTTATGTCCTCTTAGTTTTAGATCAACAATGGGGAAAAGTTTCCTGTTATCTACCTTTTATCTTATGATTTTATAAACCTCTTTAAGATCATCCCTCGGCCACCTTCACTCTAGGGAAAACAATCCCAGCCTACCCAGTCTCTCCTTGTAACTTAAGCTCTCCAGTCCTGGCAACATCCTTGTGAATCTGCACCCTCTCTACTTTAATCAGATCTTTCCTATAGCACGGTGACCAAAACTGTACACAATACTCCAAGTGTGGTCTCGTCTCACCAGCATCTTGTATGGTTGTAACATGATGTCCCAACTCTTTTACTCAGTACTTTGGCCAATGAAGGCAAGCGTGCCATGCACATTCTTCACTGCCCTGTCAAGCCGTGTTGCCACTTTCAGGGAACTAAGTACTTGTACCCCTGGGTCTCTCTGTTCCACAACACTCCCTACAGCCCTGCCGTTTACAGTGTACGTCATGCCCTGGTTTAACTTCCCAAAAATGCATCAATTCATATGGGTTTGAGTCAAACCCCAGATCTTGGTGCACCTCCCACTTTCCCAATCTATTACCATTCAAATAATAATCTGCCTTCCTGTTTTTGATACCAAAGTAGAAAACTTCACATTCCTCCACATTATGCTGCATTTGCCATGTATCTGCCCACTCTCTCAGCTTGTCCAAATCAACTTGGAAGCTCCTTGCATCCCCCGCCCACCTGGCTTGTGTCATTTCTATGCTTGGAGATATTGCATTTAATTCCCTCATCTTAGTCATTGATGTATGTCATGAATAGCTGGGACCAAAGCACTAACCTTGCAGTATCCCACAGCTTGCCACTCAAAAAGGACTTGTACTTTCCTACTCGTTTCCTGTCTGCCAATCAGCTTTCTATCTATGTCAGTATATTACCAGCAATCCCACGTGCTTTAATTTTGCCCACTAATCTCTTGTGTGAGATCTTGTTGGTAGTTCTCTGAAAGCGTCTTGGTTCTTCCCCAGCTAATCTACTAATTACATCCCCAAAAGATTTTCCTTTCCATCTGCTTGGTTGACTGCTGTGGAAAGTTAGATCACATGGGATCCAGGGAGAGCTAGCTAACTGGATACACAATTGGCCTGATGGTAAGAAGTAGGGAGTGATGGTGGAAGGTTGGTTTTGGGACTGGAGGCCCATGACTAGTTGTGTTGTGGTGCTAGGCCCATTTCTAACTGTCATCTATATCAATGATTTGGATGAGAATGTACAAGACATGGTTAGTAAGTTTACAGATGACATGATAGTAAGTGGTGTCACGGACAGTGATGATGGCTATCAGGATTTACAGAGGGATCTTGATCAGCTTGGTAAGCAGGCCAAGGAATGGCAAATGGAGTTTATTTCAGATAAGTGCAACGAGTTGCATTTTGGGAAGACAAATGAGTGTAGGATTTTCACAGTGAATGGTAGGGCCCTGGGGAGTATTGTAGAACAGAGTACAAGTGCATAGATTGTTGAAAGTGGCATCACAGTAGACAGGATGGTGGAGAAGGCTTTTGGCACACTGGCCTTCATCAGAGGGCATTAAGTATAAAAGTTGGGATGTTATGTTGCAGTTGTACAAGATGTTGGTGAGGCCACGTTTGGAATATTGTGTTCAGTTTTGGTCACCTTGCTATAGGAAAGATGCCATTAAGCTGGTAAGAATGCGGAAGAGATTTGTGATGATGTTGCCAGGATTCAAGGAACTGAGTTATGGAGAAAGGTTGAGCAGCTTGAGATGTTTTACACTGGAGCACAGGAGAATGAGGGGTAATCATACAGACATGTATAAAATTATGATGGGCAGTGTTAGGGTGAATGTGATATTCTTTTTCCCAGGGTTGAGGAATCAAGAACTAAAGGCATAGGTTTAAGGTGAAAGGGGAGAGATTTAATAGAGTCCAGAGGGGCAACTTTTTTACCCAGAGATTGGCAAGTATATGGAATGAGCTGCCAGAGGAAGTGATTGAGGCAGGTAAATTAACAACATTTTAAATGTACTTAGACAGGTACATGGAAAGGAAACATTTAGAGGGATATGGGCCAAACATGGGCAAATGGGACGAGCTTAGGTGGAAACCTTGGTCAGCATGGACCAGTTGGTCCGAAGGGCCTGTTCTGTGCTATATGACTCTATGACTGATGGGCGCACTCCTGCTCCTATTATCTGGTTCTTTGTTATGAGATGCAATAAAACTCCAATAATCAGCTATCCAACCATTCAGAAATCCCTTATGACTTTCCTGTCAGTGAAAAATTTCAACATCTACCCTGTCAAGACCCCTTAGGATCTCATATATTTGATTATGTCACTTCTCATTCTTCTAAACTCCAAGGAATAGAGACCCAAACTAGTCTCTCTGGACAGGACAAGGAAGACAGTTGTGTTTAGAGGTCATTCATTCCAGCCCTAGGACATTGTTGCAGGGTTTCCTCAGATCAGTGTCCCAGGCCTCACTACCTTAAGCTGCTTCATCAATGATTTTCTTTCCATCATAAGATCAGAAATGGGTATATTGTCTAATTATTCCACAAGGTTCAATTTCATTCACAACTCCCCAGAAAATGAGAGAGTCAGAATCTTATAAGCAAAAGACCCAGACTATATTCAGGCATGTGCTGATTAATGGCAAGTATCGTTCAGACTTCAAAAATAACAGGTAATGACCATATTGAACAAAAATGAGTAACCACCTGCTCCTGTCAGTAAAGGCATTACCGTCAGTGCATTCCTCAGAATCAACTTCCTCTATGTCAACAATGACCGGAAGCACATCTGTCTCAATAAGTACAGTGCCTATAACAGTAGTTCAAATCAGATGCAAGTAACTCTGCTGCTGCCACCCTAAAGTCTTTCTACCATCCAAAAGGCACAAATCAGGAGCAAGACAGGCAACCACTGGCCTCATGAGTGCAACTCCAACAACACTCTGATGATCATACAGGACAAAGTAGTCTACATTTTATCCACCATCCTAGACATTCATTTCGTTGGCCACAACCACACCATAATTGTAATGTGTGCCATCTACAAAATGCAAGTGCAATTACCTGGTTATTCCAACGGCACCTCTCATATCTGAAACCTCTGCCATAAGGAGGCACAAAGGCAGCAGGCACATCGGAACATCAACAAGTGCAGGATCACCTCCAAGCTGCACACCATCCTGGATCAGAATTATGTGGCTATCTCTTCATCGCCTTTGGGTCTAAATACTGAGAGCATTGATCCAACAGCATTGTGGGAGTGCCAATACTACAACTACAGCAGTTCAAGAAGGTGGCTCTCCGCCATCATCTCAAGGTCAAGAAATGGGTAATAAATGTTGGACTTGCCAGTGATACCATAAGCATCAATTTTTATCAATAGAAATGTCAGCATTTATTGTCTTCCCCAACTGGTCCTGGTCTGGAGTCACATATAGGCCCAAATAGGATAAGAATAGTAGATATTCTTCTGTGAATGACATTAATAAACCAGATGGATTATTAACAACCATCTGGTAACCTCATGGTTGCCATTACTGATGCAAGAACTTTAATTCCAGATTTATTTATTTTCTTGAACTTCCCCAGTTGCCAATGTGGGATTTGAACTCAATCCTCTGGAATGATGGTCTGGAACTCTGGCTGCCAAATGCCTTTTGAAAAACTTGTATACTACATTGACTCATTTCCCCCAACCACCTTGTTAGGTACATCGTCAAAGAAAAGGCCTGTTTTAAAATGATTTGAAAAGCAATAATAATTTTAAATTGGAATATAATTAATTCTCTTGGTCACTTTGTAGTTGGCTGGATTAAAAAGTCAAGATAGCAATGGTGTGCTGGGGAAACTGTGTAGAAAAGTGGACACACAAGAAACTGCAGATGCTGGAATCTGGAGCAATAAGCAATCTGCTGGAGGAACTCACCAGGTCGACCAACATCTATCGGAGGAAAGACAGCCAAATCCCCTCTCCATTCTCAGCCCTGATGCGTGGTCTCAACCCAAAAGTTTGACAATTCCTTTCCTCCCACAAATGTTATTTGATCTGCTAAGTTGCTCCAGCAGATTGTTTGTTGTGCAGTAAAGCACAATTTGTAACAATTGAAAGCATATGAATCTCAAGCACAGAAAGAGTTGCAGTGAACATTGAGGAATGGTGGGTAAAACTAGCTAAGTCTATACTTTAGAGTACAGAATTATAAGTGCTTCAAGTTTTGATGAGAAACAGTGAAGTTCCCAAGTAAAATCATGTTACACATTCTTTCCTTTCCAACGAAGTAATTCAAATGTTGCAGAGAATGTTTGTGAGAAACCAAAATGAGAAACTATTGATAAAGTCTGGAAAACTAAGCTCAATAGGTGGAGATACAAGAAAGTACACACACTAGAATCTGGAGCAACAAACAAGTCCTCCTGATGCAGGATTTAGACCCAAAGAACAATTCCTTTCCTCCCAAAGACACTGCTCGACATGCTGAGTTCCTCCAGCAGATTGTTTGTAAGCTGAATAGATAATGTACTTCCAAAGCATGCCAATCAAGAGATTGTAAACTGTGCTGGTGGATATGATCAAAAGTGTTTATTTAAACACTCTTAAGAGATTCTGTTTATAAAGTAAGGTAGGCTTTGTAGGGTAGGAGTTCCATGATGGCAGTTGAAATGCAAATCAACATCTGGTACAACAAACTTGCAGAGAAATCTGTTTCCCAAGATACAGTTAACTTACAACATTTGTCAGCTATTCTGAATACAAGAGTAAAGATACAAGATTGTTTTAGTATATAAACCAGATAGAACTCACTAGAAGATAATGCCCAAAGCTACTATAAAAGCAGCATGACAGAATTAGATATTTTCAGTCCATGAATGGAAAGGAAAACTTCATCAACAAGAAAGTTGGCCGTCTGCCCAATTTGTTGCAGGTTGTGGTGCCACAGCAGATAGTGCTACTACCTCACAGCTCCACAAACACAGGTTCATTCCTGACCCTCAGTGTTGTTATGAGGAGTTTGCATGATCTCCCTATGATTATGTGGGTTTCCCCTGGATGTTACAGTTTACTCCTACATCCCATAGATACACTGGTAGGTTAAAATCAAAGAGAACAGGTTACAGGGAAAGATGTGGGGGACTGCGACTGATGAGATTGCTCTGAGAGACAGCATACTCACCCAGCCGATGGCCTCCTTCAATGTTATAAGGAAATATTAATGTGAAGGTACTCCCATAGTGCTGTTGGGTAGGGAGCTCCAGGATTTAGACACAGTGACAATGAAGTGCAGACAATAGGTTTCCTCATCAGAATGGTGAGTAACTTGGAGGGGAACCTTCAGGTGCAATATTCTTAGGTCTCTACTGCTGTTATCCTTCTTGATGGTAGAGATCATAGGTTTGGGAGATACTTTTGCAGTAACCTATACTGAGTCATGGAGAGATACAGCACTAAAACAGGGCCCTTTGGCCCAACGAGCCAAAGGGTCCTGAATATCAACCACCCACTTAAGTTAATCCTATACTGATCACATTTTTTTATTCTCCCTGCATTAACTCCCCCAAATTCTACCACTCACTTACACACTTGGGGTAATTCACTATGACCAATTAACCTCCCAACCCACTTGTATTTGAGATGCGGAAGGAAACCCATGTGGTCACAGGGAGTATATGCAAATTCCACACAGAGAATACCCTAGGTCAGGGTTGAACCTGGCTCTATGGTGCTGAGATGCAGCTGCTCTATCAGCTGGGCAAATAATTGCAGTGCATTTTGTGGATGGTACACAATGCTGTTACTGTATGCAGGTGGTTTAGGAAATGAATGTTTAGGGAAGTTAATGGCATGCCAGTCAAATGGACTGCTTTATCCTAGATGACCACAGTTTGTTGAAAGTTGTTATAGAGTCATAGAGCACTACAGCACAGAAAGTGGTTTTCTGTCTAGTCCCATCTACCCGAACCCAGATCACAGCCCTCATATCTCTCTCATTCATGCACCTATCCAAACTTCTCTTAAACGTTACAATAGAACCCACATCTACCGCTTCTGCTGGACCTCATTCTACACTCGCACCATCCTCTGAGTGAAGTAGTTCACCTTCAGATTCCCCTTAAATAATTCACCTTACACCAATAACCTCTAGTTCTAGTCTCACCCAACCTGAGCGGAAAAAGCCTATATGCATTCACCCTATCTATACCCCTCATAATTTTGTATACTTCTATAAGATCTCCCCTCATTCTCCTGCGCTCCAGGGAATAAAGTCCTACCCTATTTAACCTATCCCTTATTGGCGGTGCACCCATCCGAGCAAGTGAAGAATATTCTACAATGCCCTTAATTTATGCCTTCTAGATGATGGAAAGCCATTAAAGCATCAGGAGGAGAGTCACCTGCCACAGGATACCCAGCCTCTGATCTGCTCTTGTCACCATGTATTAATGTGGCTAGTTTGGTTCAATTTCTGGTCAATGACAACTCCCAAGATATTGAGAGTAGGGGGTTTGGTGACAATAATGCCATTGTTGGTCAATGGTAGGTGGTTAGACTTTTTTGTTGGAGATGGTCATTGCCTGGCACTTTTGTGGCACAAATGCTACTTGTTATTTCTTAGGTCTGAATGGTTGTGCAGGTCTAAGCTTGATTGTTTCAGTTAACTTGGATATGGTGTTGGATGCCGGTGAACCCATAATAATTTAAAGTAAACAAAACACTACTGCCCCATGCTTCAAAGGAACCATGTGACCTTGGGTGCTGCAGTCAAGTATGATAATCAGTTGTATTTTATCCGTGCACAGTTCCCCCATTGAACCAACAATTTGATTTTTGGATTACGTTTCTCCCCTTGGTTGCTGGCGTGAATATTGTCTTACCTCCCTCAGGAGAGTACAGGCCAGTGTAAATATCTCTCGTAAACACACATTATGAAACAAAGTAGCAATTCTTCGGCGCTTGGATAGTGTTCTTGTTGAATCAGGCTACAATACAATGTACACAGAATGAACTCTGATACAAACAAGCACCGTTAATCTTAAATTCTTACTAAATTATACCATTTTTCTAATGGAAAATATTTTCTCTCCCTGCTCTAGAGTAGAAAGAACACAGGAGAAACTTTTCCTACCCCCCTGTTTGACTTTACAATAACCAAGTTCAGCATGCAATAATCCCAATAGTGCAAGGCACCATTTGTCTTAAAAAGACAAATCATTATAAAATGCATGTTATTGTAACTAGAGAGAAAATTGCTCTCTACTGTAACAGTTTTTCCAACTATTTCAATCCTATCCTAAAATCACTTTGTCATCTGTTCCCATATTTTCTCACCTCCCACTCCTGGTTTACCTGCTTCCCCAGGATAGACCAATTACTGTACTTTGCTTGATCGTCATGACAAACTATGTGCAATAGCATCAACACCTAGCTTACAATGTTTAACACATATCATTGACACGAGTGATGCACACATACCATGTTCATTTCTTGTGTTAGTTCAGATAAAATCATTACTCCAATCATACAGTGCTCCACACTGCCGTAAAACAATAAAACATTTAAATACAGTGAGTTAATTTTCTTGTCTAACAACAACTCAAAGAAATAGGAACTGCATGCAAGTTGTAGTTACACGTTGTACCAAGTAGAATATAGGGACAGGATTCATCCATCAGGTTTATTTCACCATTCTATAAAATCAGGCCTGACCTGTGACCTAACTCTACACATCTATCCAAATGAGAAGAGTATTAATTTTTTTCCCATCATTTTTATTAGTATCATTTTTACACACCTTCCCTCCTGGACTTGATCCTCAGTCCAAGACTCACAGAAATAGTTCCTCTACATTTGTTCTCTGTAATTCCTTTAATTACTTAAAATTTTAATCAAATTATCCCTCATTCTCCACAACCCCAGTTTGATCGGTGGAATATAACCTCAGTTTGATCAATGTCTCCTTGAAATTTAACCCTTGCACTTGTAAAGTCCCGGTACAGTTTCTCTGCGAAGGACTAAGTACGGAGCAGTCAGCCTAACATTGACAGTGGACAAGGTCTTGGAAAAAGTTCTGAGGCACAGTATAAATTGGTATGAAGAGAGGCACAGGCTAATCAAACACAGCGAGTGTGGATTTGTTAGGAGAAAAATCAAGTCTGGCTCATTTAATTGAATATTTTGAGCAGCAGGTAATGAGGATGTAAATCAAGGCAAAAGGCAAAGAAATGGTGAAATTAATCAAATGTATATTTTAAACTTTCTGATATGTCAGTGTTATATTAATTATTCTAATGGAACAGTGTTTTTTTGTATTATTTATTAATGACTTAGATGAGAGGGTGGAAGGGTGGGTTAGCAAGTTTGCAGATTACACAAAGATCGGTGGTGGTGTGGATAGTGAGGAGGGCTGTTGAAGTTTTCAGAGGGATATTGATAGGATGCAGAGCTGGGCTGAATAGTGGCAGATGGAGTTCAATCCGGAGAAGTGTGAGGTAGTACACTTTGGAAGGACAAACTCCAAGGCGGAGTACAAGGTAAATGGCAGGATTCTGGGTAGTGTGGAGCAGCAGAGGGATCTGGGGGTTCACATCCACAGATCACTGAAAGTTGCCTCACAGGTGGATAGGGTAGTTAAGAAAGCTTATGGGATGTTAGCTTTCATAAGTCGTGGGATAGAGTTTAAGAGCCGCGAAGTAATGATGCAGCTTTACAAAACTCTGGTTCAACCACACTTGGAGTACTGTGTCCAGTTCTGTTCGCTTCATTACAGGAAGGATGTGGAGGCATTGGAAAGGGTGCAGAGGAGATCTACCAGGCGTTGGAAAGGGTGCAGAGGAGATCTACCAGGATGCTGCCTGGATTAGAGAGTATGGATTATGAGGAGAGACTAAAGGAGCTAGGGCTTTACTCATTGGAGAGAAGGAGGATGAGGGGAGACATGATAGAGGTATATAAAATATTAAGAGGAATAGAGTGGACAGCCAGTGCCTGTTTCCCAGGGCACCACTGCTTAAAACAAGAAGGCATGGTTTTAAGGTAATGGGTGGGAAGTTCAAGGGAGATGTCAGAGGGAGGTTTTTCACCCAGAGAGTGGTTGGTGCATGGAATGCGCTGCCTGGGGTGGTGGTGGAGGCTGATACGTTGGTCAAGTTCAAGAGATTGTTAGATAAGCATATGGAAGAATTTAAGATAGAGGGATATGTGGGAGGAAGGGGTTAGATAGTCTTAGGTGTGGTTTAAAGGTCGGCACAACATGGTGGGCCAAAGGGCCTGTATTGTGCTGTATTGTTCTGTGGTTCTATGGTTCTAAAGACATGGTAGTGTAACGGTTAGCATAACACTTTACAGTGCCAATGACCCAGGTTCAAATCCGGCCACTGTCTGTAAGGAGTTTGTACGTTCTCCCCGTGTCTGCGTGGGTTTCCTCCGTGTGCTCCGGTTTCCTCCCACATTCCAAAGACATACAGGTTAGGAAGTTGTGGGCATGCTATGTTGGCACCGGAAGCATGGCGACATTTGCGGGCTGCCCCCAGAACTCTCTATGCAAAGTATGTTTCGATAAACATGTGACTAATAAAGATATCTTGTTAAAGCAAATACCATATACATTAACATGATGTGAAGTCAAGAAATAAAACATAAAGGTCAGTTAAGTTAAAATAATAATGTTAACTGAAAACAATGTGCTGAAACAGCACTGTTTAAAATTTGCAGTGCTTGTCATCCTTTTGTTTTGATCAGGCCAATGTAGAAACCATAGACTCTTCTACAGATGGGGCAGAAGATGCCTGACAAAGCAGACAGGTGGGTAATTTTTGAGGCGGTCCTTTTGTGTGTTCCCCATGCAGGGACTCGAGATTCTCAGCACCATTCCGAAAGCTTCTTTTCCACTTTGAGCCATCATTGGCCAGGAATTCCCAAGAGTCATTGGGAATATTGCATATCAGGTGTCACAGTGGCACAGCTAGCTGAGTGGCTATCTTACAGCACCAGCATCCCAGGTTCAATCCTAACCTCTGGTACTGTCTTTGTGGAGATTGCACATTTTCCTTGACCACATATATTTGTTCTGGGTGCTCTGGTTTCCTCCCACATCCCAAAGTTGTGAAGGTTGGCACTGTAAATTGCTCCTAGAGCACAGATCAGTGTGGAATCTGGGGAAGTCAATGAGAATATGGGGAGAAAATGTTACAGGAGAAATCACTGAGGGAATGGGTTTGCTCTGTGAGTCTACAGAGACTTAATGGGTTAAATGGCCTCCTTCTATGTCATAAGGAAAATGGAATATTCTGAAAGGAGGCTGTGACTACATTCTTGAAACTTTTCCTCTTTCTGCCTGGTGACAGATCTTGGACGAGCGATAGTTTTAGGAATCTGATGTTGGGCACGCAAACAACATAGCCTGCCCAATGTAATTAGGGCCTCAATGCTGGGGATGTTGGCCTGGAACTGAACATTGACATTGATTCACTGATCATTCTCGTGAATTTGGAGGATTTTGCGGAGACAGTATTAGTGGCATCTATCAGGCACCTTAAGGCACCATTAGATTTTCCAGGTCTCAGAAGCAAAGTGGAGGATATATATGGAGACACAAGAGGCTACAGATGGTGGAATTTGGAGCAACAAGCAATTTGCTGGAGGAGCTCAGCAGGGTGAGTAGCATCTGTGGGGAAAAAGTGTCAAAATTTCAGGTCGAAACACTGCATCAGGACTGAGAGTGTAGAAGGAAGATAACCAGTATAAAGAGGAGAGGAAAATGGTAAGACAGGAGTCTGAGGAGATTGGTGGACTGAGGACGGATGAAGGATGATGGGCAGATCGAGCCAGGTAGGGGTAGGGACGGGTGAAGTTGGGAGACAGAGGTAGGTGGATGATAGAAAAAGGCAGACACAGAAAAAGAGGCAGCTGGAGCAAGGTGGGGGAAAAGGGGAGAGTAAAGGTAGAGACAGCTGCTGGAGAGAGATAAGCAGAAACACAAAGGCTACCAGTGCTGGATTCTGATGAAGGGGGTGATAGTGGGAACCATTAGGGGAGAGGTGAAGGTCAGCAGAACTAGAAACAGACTTGGGGGGGGGAGGGGTGGGGAGCCTGTGGGTAAACTGTGTGTGTAGTGGGTGGATGGAATCGTGTTGGGGGAGGATGAAAATGTGTGATATGGGTGAAGGGCAGGGGAGCTGAGAAAGGGGACAAAAATGGAAGGACCAGAGATCTCAAAAAAATAGAGGGGAAGAGAGGAAGGGAGAGGGAAACACACAGAGGGGAGGGTGTGATAGTGCTGGAGAGGGTTCAGAGGAGATTCTTCAGGATGTTGCCTGGGATGGAGCATTTCAGTTATGAGGAGAGACAGGAGAGGCTGGGTCTGTATGTGGACTTTACTAAAGCTTTTGACAAGCTACAGCATTGGAGGCAGATCCAGAAGGTTAAGGCACAAGTGAGACAAGGTGTGTTAGCAAATTGGATTCAAAATTGGTTCTTTGGTAGGAAGCAGATGATAGTGGTGTATGGGTGTTTATCTGATTGGATGTTAGTAACAAGTGGTGCATTGCAAGGATCGGTGCTGGGACATCTGTTGTTTGTAATATCTATAAATGATTTGGATGACAACGTAGGTGATTGGATTAGTAAGTTTCCAGATGACACAAAAATTGGTGGAGACATGGATAGCAAAGCTTATCAAAGGACACAGCAGGACAATAGATCCTGAGAAGTCCCACAAGGATCAATGCTGAGATCCTTGCTGTTTGCAGTACATGTGAATGACGTGGATATGGGAAGCAAGATCAGAAAGATTATGAATGACACAACAATTGGCAGAGTTGCTTACAATGTGGAAGCTAGTCTTGGGTTGCAGAGAGATATTCATATGTTGGTGAGGTGGGCTGAAAAATGGCAGATGGAGTTAAATCCAGACAAATGTGAGGGGATGCATTTTGGGAGCACAAATGAGGCTAGGGCATATACCATGAGTGGTAGGGTCTAAGGGAGTAGTGAAGAACAGGGGAAACTTGGAATATGTCCATAGATCCTTGAAGGTGGCAACAGAGATAAATAGTGGTTAGGAAGGCATATGGGATACTGACCTTCATTAGTCAGGTAAATGAATACAGAAATAGACTTTTATAAAACATTGGTCAGTCCTCAGCAGGAGCACCACGTGCAGTTCTGGTCACCAAGGTATAGGAAGGATCTGAAATCATTGGGGAGGGTGCAGAGGAGACTCACCAGGAAGTTGCCTGGGGTGGAGCATTTTAGTTATGAGGACAGAGTGAAGAAGCTCGGTCTGTTCTCTCTGGAGCAGAGGTAGTTAAGTGGGGACATGATTGAGGTACATAAGATTATGATGGGTTTGGATAATATAAACTGTAGGAAACCTTGCCCCATATCAGAGGTCAATAAAACTAGAAGAGATAGGTTTAGGGTAACGGGAAGTGGTTTAGAGGAGATATGGGGGCGACTTTCTTCACCAGGAGAGTTCTGGTGGACTTTCTGAGAGAGTGGTTGAAGCTGGGTCACTGACAGCATTTAAGAAAATTCAGGTGCTCATCTGGAAACACTTAGGCATATAGGGCGTTGACTGGATAAAGGGATTAGTATGGAAAGGTGCCCACTCTACACCGTGGATGAGTTCAGCCAAGTGGCCTGTTTCCATGCTGTATGATTGTATGATTTATTTATTTATTTATTTTAAAAAAATTATTTTACAGCATGGTAACAGACCCTTCCAGCCCAACGAGTCCGCGCCACCCATTTTTTAAACCCAAATTAACTTACCCATACGTCTTTGGAATGTGGGAGGAAACCAGAGCACCCGGAGGAAACCCACACAGACATGGAAGAACATACAAACTCCTTACAGACAGCGACGGGAATCGAACCCCAATTGCTGGTGCTGTAATAGTGTCGTGCTAACTGCTACGCTACTGTGCCACCCACGGATCAGCTAGAAAGTTGATATATGGGATCAGTTAGAAAGTTGGGCAGAGCACTGGCAGATGGAATGTAATCCAGATAGGTGCAAGGTAATGCACTTTGGAATTAAATTCCACTAGGACATATAGACTAAATGGCAGGGATCTTCTGAGCTACAGAGAGACTTTGGGGTGCAAGTCCATAGTTACCTGAAAACAAAAACATAGGCGGATAGCATAGTAAAGAAGGCATTTGATATGCTTGCCTTCATAGGCCCAAGCTCTGAGTATAAGTTTTTGTACGTCATGTTGCAGTTGTACAAAGCATTGGTTAGACTGCATTTGGAGTATTGTATACAGTCTGATCACCATACTAAAGAAAAGACGTGATAGCAATAGAGAGAATGTAGAAGAGATTCACCAGGATGTTGCTTGGAATGGCGGGCTGTAGTTATAAAAAAGATTGGATTGGCTGGGTTTATTCTCACTGGAATGTAGGAGGATGAAGAGAGGTTTACAAAATTATGAGGGGCTTAGATAGATAGAGGGCACAGGTTTAAGATGAGAGTGGAGAAATTTAAAGGAGATCTGAGGGGTGAGTTTTTCCACACTGAGGGTGGTGGTTGTCTGAAATGAGCTGCCTGAGGAGAAGGTGGAGGCAGATACAATTACAACATTTACAAGGCGTTTGGACAGTTACTTGGATAGGATAGGAGGGAGGGATACAGGCTGTATGTAGGCAAATGGGATTAGCAGAGATAGGCATCATGGTCAACATGGACAAGGTGGGCCAATAGGGCCCATTTCTGTGCTGTACAATTCTGTTTCCTGCTGTATGACTTAACTTGAAAACCTCCATTACTCACAAAATGTCAATTCCAAAAAAAAGAGTTCTAGTTTTTCCAATGTCTCATCATAACTGGTTCCTCTTCCCTGGAACTATCTAGGTAAACCTCTTCTCTACTACTTCTAAGGTCTCCGCTACTGTCTTTTAAGTATTTGTCTTTCAATAATAACCTCATTCTAATGTACTTCGGTTAATAATATTGTTCTCAAAGAAGTGTTTTAAAGAATTATTGTTTCTGTAACACTACTTAGTATTGGTGTCACTGTAGCATTGCTCAGTGTAGTTGTAGTGTATATCCCCATGGCTTTGGAAACTGTCACAAATTACCATCAGTATTTTTTCGGTGTTTGGAATTACTAAGCACTGCTGTCAGAGGTCGCCATTTCCCATACAATCTTCTACTTACTCTTTGTAAACATACAACAGTGTAAGCAGGACTGTTACAATGAAACACCATGTTACACAAAACAATTGTCATCACCTTATTAGTGCTCCCATTTATACATACAGCTACAGTTTCCAGTTAGCACTGAGTCAAAATCAATTATAAGATCTTTATTAGTCACATGTACATTGAAACACACAGTGAAGTGCATCTTTGCGTAGAATGTTCTGGGGACAGCCTGCAAGTGTCACCATGCTTCTGGCGCCAACATAGCATGCCCACAACTTCCTAACCCGTACGTCTTTGGAATGTGGGAGGAAACCGGAGCATCCGGAGGAAACCCACGAAGTCACGGGGAGAACATACAAAGACGGTGGCCGCCGGAATTGAACCCGGGTCGCTGGCGCTATTAGAACATAGAACATTGAACAATTACAGCACAATTCAGGCCCTTCGGCCCACAAAGCTGTGCCAAACGTGTCCCTACCATAGAAATTACTAGGCTTACCCATAGCCCTCTATTTTTCTCAGCTCCATTATAGATCAATAAATTATTCTACATTTACTAGATAAAACTAACAGTGGTATTTAGGTTATTTCACGATACTCTAATACGAAATCTGTTGGCAAAATAGAAAAACACTTTTCTAAATAGTTATTTCTCAGAAACTACTTGAAAAAGAGAGCATTTAAGCTCCGTTTGGCTTCCTTACCATACCTCTGAGAATGTCTCATGTTCTCAGTTAAACAGCATGCCAAAGGATTGATATATGACCAAATCACCCAACCCCTAGCCTTACCACAACAAAATCTCCTCTGACCTCTCACACCTCCAACCATCTCTAAGCTCTCACTGCTGGCCTGCGTCCATTTCTGCAGCCAAGTAAGCCTGCTACTGCCCTCCGGGTGGATTCCTGGCAGCAAAGCCTCAACTGAGCTCAGGAAAATGAAGCCATTCCAAAATAATATGTGTGAATGTTTATCCAGGAGATTTTAAGAAAGCTGTGTTTTCTCAAATGATGTGGTTTAAAGGAAAAAAAATATTTTTGATGAGTTCAATCCCCCTGCAAGCATATTATATTTCTGCACTTTCCTGTTTAGATAGTGGATTTCACTTCTTGTGAGATTAATCTAAATTACTAGCAATAATAGTAAAAAATTAATAGAAATTCCTCCTGATCCAAGTAACGATACTGATTGCAAATGTGCCAACTTAGCTATTCCCGAGGAACTGCCTAACACAGACACGTGGCAGTGTTCAGTTTAAGTACAGGCTCATGGATTCTGCTTCAGTCTCTTTGATAGACATAGCTCAATACAAAATATTAATTTGGCACAGCAATTACTTTCTTAATTATCTTTGTTTCACAATTACACATGATACTAATGCTAAATCTAAAAGAGGTGTTAAGAATTCTCAAGTCTGATTGATGCCTCTGCCAGACAAAGACTTGTATCAAATCCAGGCTAATACAACTGAAGGGGAACAATCAACTGAAATTGCAGCTTCCATTTGATAGAAACAAAGAAACATAGAAAAACTACAGCACAATTCAGGCCCTTCCGCCCACAAAGCTGAGCCGAACATGTCCCTACCCTAGTAATTGTTAGGTTTACCCATAGCCCTCTATTTTACTCAGCTCCATGTACCTATCTAACAGTCTCTTGAAAGACCCTATCATATCCGCCTCCACCACCATTTCTGGCAGCCCATTCCACGCACTCACCACTCTCTGAGTAAAAAACTTACCCCTGACATCTCCTCTATATCTACTCCCCAGCACCTTAAACCTATGTCCTCTTTGTGGCCACCAATTCAGCCCTGGGGAAAAGCCTCTGACTATCCACCCGATCAATACCTCTCATCATCTTATACATCTCTATCAGGTCCCCCTTCATCCTCTGTCTCTCCAAGGAGAAAAGGCCGAGTTCCCTCAACCTGCTTTCATAAGGCATGCTCCGCATTCCAGGCAACGTCCTTGTAAATCTCCTCTGCACCCTCTCTATGGCTTCCACATCCTTCCTGTAGTGAGGCGACCAGAACTGAGCACAATACTCCAAATGGGGTCTGACCAGGGACCTATATAGCTGCAACAATACCTCTCGGCTCCGAAATTCAATTCCCCAGTTGATGAAGGATAATACACCAAATGCCTTCTTAACCACAGAGTCAACCTGCGCAGCCGCTTTGAGCGACCTATGGACTCGGACCCCAAGATCCCTCTGATCCTCCACACTTCCAAGAGTCCTACCATTAAGACTATATTCCGCCAACATATTTGACCTATCAAAATGAACCACTTCACACTTATCTGGGTTGAACTGCATCTGCTACTTCTCAGCCCAACTCTGCATCCTATCTATGTCCCTCTGTAACCTCTGACAGCCCTCCAAACTATCCACAACACCCTCAACCTTCGTGTCATCCGCAAACTTACTAACCCATCCCTCCACTTCCTCATCCAGGTTGTTTATAAAAATCACAAATAGTAAGGGTCCCAGTACAGATCCCTGAGGTACACCACTGGTCACCAACCTCCACGCAGGATACGACCCTTCAACAACTACTTCTGTGGGCCAGCCAGTTCTGGATCCACACTGCAATGTCCCCTTGGATCCCATGTCTCCTCACCTTCTCCATAAGCCTCGCATGGAGTACCTTATCAAACGCTTTGCTGAAATCCATATACACTACATCTACTACTCTCTCTTCATCGATGTGCTTAGTCATATCCTCAGGAAATTCAATCAGGCTCGTAAGACAGGACCTGCCCTTGACAAAGCCATGCTGACTATTCCTAATCATATTATACCTCTCCAAGTGTTCATAAATCCTGCCCCTCAGGATCTTCTCCATCAGCTTACCAACCACTGAGGTAAGACTCACTGGGCCAGTAAATTACTCCCCTTTTTGAATAAGGGAACAACATCCGCAACCCTCCAATCTTCTGGAACCTCTCCCATCTCCATCGACGACGCAAAATTCATCGTCAGAGGTTCCGCAATCTCCTCCCTCACCTCCCACAGCAACCTGGGGTACATCTCATCCGGTCCCGGTGACTTATCTAACTTGATGCTTTCCAAAAGTTTCAGCACCACCTCTTTTCTAATATCTACATGCTCAAGCTTTTCAGGCCGCTGCAAGTCCCCACTACAATCCCCCAGATCTTTTACCATGGTGAATACTGATGTAAAGTATTCATTAAGTACCTCTGCTATTTCTTCCCGATTCATACACACTTTCCCACTGCTGCACTTGATAGGCCCTATCCTTTCGCGTTTCATCCTCTTTCTCTTCACATACTTGTAGAATGCCTTGAGGTTTTCCTTAATCCTGCCTGCCAAGTTCTTCTCATGTCCCCTTCTGGCTCTCCTAATCTCTTTCTTAAGTTCCTTCCTTTTAGCCTTGTACTCCTCCAGATCTCTAACATTACCTAGCTCTCTGTACCTTTTGTAAGCTTTTCCTTCTGACTAGATTTATTATAGCCTTCATACACCACGGTTCCTGTATCCTATCATGATTCCCTTGTCTCATCGGAACATGTCTATGCAGAGCTCCACACTAATACCCCCTGAATATTTGCCATGTATCTTCTGTACTTTTCCCAGAGAACATCTGTTTCCAATTTAATCTTCCAATTTCCTGCCTGAGAGCCTCATAATTCCCTTTACTCCAAGTAAACACCTTTCTAGTCTGTCTGTTCCTATCCCTCTCCAGTGCTAACGTAAAGGAGATAGAATTATGATCACTATCACCAAAATGTTCACCCATTGAGAGATCTGACACCTGACCAGGTTCATTTCGCAATATCAAATCAAGCACGGCCTCTCCTCTTGTAGGTCTATCTACATACTGTGTCAAGAACCCTTCCTGAACACACCTAACAGACTCCACCCCATCTAAACCCCTCACTGTCTGGAGATGCCAATCGATGTTTGGGAAATTAAAATCGCCATCACAACAACTCTGCTATTCTCACACCTTTCTAGGATCTGCTTCCCTATCTGCTCCTCAATAACCCTGTAACTATTGGGCGGCCTATAAAAAACACCCAGCAAAGTTATCAACCCCTTCGTGTTCCCAACCTCCACCCACAGAGACTCCGTAGACAATCCCTCCACAATGTCCACCTTTTCCACAGCCGTGACACTATCTCTGATCAACAGAGCCACTCCCCCACCTCTCTTGCCTCCCTCCCTGTCCTTCCTGAAACATCTAAAACCCGGCACTTGAATCAACTATTCCAGCCCCGGAGCCATCCAAGTCTCTGTAATGGCCACCATATCATAGCTCCAAGTATCGATCCAAGCTCTAAGCTCATCCGCCTCGTTCACAACACTCCTTGTGTTAAAATAGACACACCTCAAGCCTGTCTGAACACTTCCTTTCTCTATCACCTGCCTATGGTACTTATTCCTAGCTTCCTCTATTTGAGAGCCAAACACCTCTTTCCCCAGTCTCTCCAGTACGGATCCCACCCCCCAACAATTTTAGTTTAAACTCTCCCCAGTAGCCTTAGCAAACCTCCCTGCCAGTATTTTGGTCCCCTTGGGATTCAAGTGCAACTCGTCCTCTTTGAACAGGTCATACCTGCCCCAAAAGAGGCCCCAGTGATCCAGAATGATTAGTTTCTTTGTGAAATTCAGAATCAGAATCATATTATCACTGACACGTGAAATTTGGATGAGAATGCACAAGGCATGGTTAGTAAGTTTGAAGATGACATTAAAATAGGTGGTATATTGACAGTGAAGATGTTTATCAGGATTTACAGATGGATCTTGATCAGCTGCATAGATGGGCCAAGGAATGGCAAATGGAGTTTAATTCGGATAAATGCAAGGTGTTGCATTTTGGGGAGACAAATGAGGTTAGGACTTTCACGGTGAATGGTAGAGCTCTGGGGAGCGTTGAAGAAAGGAGGGATCTAGGAGTACAAGTACATGGTTCCCTGAAGGTGACGTCACAGGTAGACAGGGTGGTGAAGAAGACTTTTGGCACACTGGCCTTCATTAGTCAGGGCATTGAGTATAGAAGCTGGGATGTTATGTTGCAGTTGTACAGGATGTTGGTGAGGCTGCATTTGGAATATTATGTTCAGATTTGGTCACCATGCTATAGGAAAGATGCCATTAAACTGGAAAGAATGCAGAGGAGATTTACAAGGATGTTGCCAGGACTTGAGGAATGGAGAGAGGTTGAGCAGGTTGGGACTTTTCTCATTAGAGCGTAGGAGAAAGAGGGGCGATTTTATATAGGTATATAAAATCATGAGGGGAATAGGTCAGGTGAATGTGCACAGTCTTTTTCCCAGGGTTGGGGAATCAAGAACTGGGTTTAAGGTGAGAAGGGACAGATTTAATAGGAATCTGAGGGGCATATTTTTCACCCAGAGAGTTGTCAGTATATGGAATGAGCTGCCAGAGGAAGTGGTTGAGGCAGGTGTATTAACAACATTTAAAAGGTACTTGGACAGCTACATGGATAGGAAAGGTTTAGAGGGATATGGGCCAAACGGGACTGGCTTAGATGGGAATCTGGGTTGGCATGGACCAGTTAGGCTGAAGGTCCTGTTTCCGTACTATATGAGTCTATGACAATGACTTGGATGTGAATGTAGGAGAAATTATTAGAAGGGGGAGGGGGATGGGTGGGAGGGGGTGGAAGAGGGCTGGGAGGTGGGAGAGGTCTGGGACGAGAAGAGGGAATGGGGAGGGAGGAGGGTGGGAGGGGGAGGAGGAGGGGGTTGTGGATAGAGAGGAAAGTTGTTTATGGCTACAGTGGCATATAGATCAAATGGAAAGTTGGATGGAGTGTTGGCAGATGAAATTTAATCCCGACAAGTGTAAGGTGATGCATTTTGGGAAGTCAGATGGGGTAGGGCACATACAATAAATGGTAGGGCACAAAGGAATGTTGATGAATGGAGGAAGCTTACGGTTCAAGTCTGAAGTGAAAGTGGTAGCACAGCTAGATGGTGTGGTGAAGATATATGGCATGCTTGTCTTCATTGTCCAGTGCATAGGATATAAAATTTGGGATACTATACTGCAACTTCTCAAACACTTGTTCAACCACACGGAGCATTGTGTGCAATTCTGGTTGCCACACTATAAGGTGATTGTGATTGCACTGGAGAATGAAGAGGAGATTCACAAATATACTGCCTGGATTGGAAGACTTTAGTTATGGGGAGAGATTGGATTAGCTGGGTTTGTTTTCTCTGGAGCAAAGGTGGCTGATGGGTGCCCCGACAGAAGTACATAAAATTATGAGGCATAGATAAGGTAGATAGGGTTCAATTCCGTCCACTGTCCGTAAGGGGTTTGTATGTTCTCCCCATGTCTGCGTGGGTTTCCTTCGGGTCCTCCGGTTTCCGCCCATATTCCAAAGACGTACAGGTTAGAAAGTTCTGGGCGTTCTTTGTTGGCGTCGGAAGTGTGGTGACATTTGAGGGCTGTCCCTAGAACACTACGCAAAAGATACATTTCACTGTGTGTTTCGATGTACGTGTGACTAATAAAGATATATTATCTTATTCTTTTTCCCATGGTAGGCGTATAAAAACAAAAAATCATAGATTTAAAGTGAAAGGAAGGAGTTTTAAAGGGGATTGGAGAGGAAAGATTTTCTTTACACAGAAAGTAACTATTATTTGGAATTCACTGCTCAAGGAGGTGGTAGAATCAGAAACAAGCACCACATTTAAATGACATTTGAATAGGCAAGGCATAGAAGGATATGGTCCTAATGCGGGCGAATAGTATTTGTGTAGATGGTCAAAATGGTCAGCATGTATGCCATTGGGTCCATTTCTGTGTTTTACAATTCTATGACTCTATGGGAAATACATAGAGTCAAAGAATTGTAAAATTTATAGTGAAATTTATTGTAAAAGTTATGGTTAAGAAGTAAAGCCGTGCATGATTAGAGTACAGAGATCATATTAATGCACAATATTTTTTTTATTTATTTACAATGTGGTAACATGCCCGAGTCCGCGCCATCCATTTTAAACCCAAATTAACCTACCCGTACATCTTTGGAATGTGGGAGGAAACCGGAGCACCCGGAGGAAACCCACGGAGAACATACAAACTCCTTACAGACAGCGACGGGAATCGAATCCCGATTGCTGGCACTGTAATAGCGTCACGCTAACGTCTACGCTACCGTGCCACCCATTTTGTAGTGTATTTTGTAGTGTACTACATAATACCTTTGGTAATTTCTTGTCATATTATTTGCAAAATTTGTATTTTTACGATTGAAATTTGGCCAGTTCTTAATCAATGTTTAAAAGTTAAAAGTTGTACTGGATTGTACTGCTCTATGGGTCTTGACTAGTTTTCACCATCTGGATAGATTCAGACTGAATTCAGAGTATAGGTCTAAGAGCAAACTTCCTACACCTAATGGCTGACTGTAAAGTGCCTCAAAACATGTTTTAAATGTATCTGACGATCAGAGATATTTCTGAACTGTTCTAATGGATTTATAAAATTAAAAGGAAAGCATTCAAAAAATTAATAAAGTAAAATAAACTTAAATCACCTTTAAATGCTTGAATTGAAAACATTAAGTAAAATAAAAAACGTTAATCTTTTTAATCAAGGTTAGTGACTCCAATCAAATAAATGATATTGCACAGCATTTACTATTTATTCCTGGATAAACCTTGCACTTTTCACGATCTAGCCTGAAACCTGGTACTGAGTCCATCAGGGGAGCTGACTTCCATGGTATAACAGTTGTCGGGAACCAGCTGACTTGCAGACTCCAGTGGTTCTTGATGGAACAGATGATTTTTAATCATTCATTCATTTTTCAGGATCTGCCCATCTCTAACTACCCTTAAGTAGGTGATGGTGAGTTGCCTTCTTGAACTGCTGCAGTCCTTTAGGTGAAGATACTCCCAATATATTATTGGGGAGGGATTCCCAGATTTAGACTCACAGGCAACAAAGGACCAGTGACGCCTTTCCAAGTCAGGATATTCCTGAAGCTCACATCTTTCTCACAAGAGATCATAGGCTTGGAAGGTGATATCAGAGTAGCCTGGGTGAGCAAATGCAATGCATTTTAGAACATAGAACATAGAACAGTACAGCACAGAACAGGCCCTTCAGCCCACAATGTTGTGCCAACATAGTTATTCCCTCCTGCCTACAGAATGCCCATATCCCTCTATTTTCCTCCCATTCATGTTCCCATCCAAGCCTTTCTTGAAAGCCCCCAGTGAGTTTGCCACTACCACCCTATCAGGCAACGTTGTCCAGGCATCCACCACTCTCTCAGTAAAAAAACCAACCCCTCACGTCTGTTCTGAACCTACTACCTCCTATTGAACACAAATTCCAACCTCACTACTGAACACAAATTCTAACCTCCAAAGTTCTCGGTCAAATTGGGAAAAAGTTGAAAGTGTATCAAAGTTGAGTCTTCTCCTGTTCTGACAGTACACAGATGGCTTAGACACAAATGTCCCTTTGCTCACCACGTCAATGATATTGCAGAACTGGAAATTTTAGGTAACTCCAGGGCTAGAAGAAAGTCCTGGGGGTAAGCAGAGAGACTGAGCTAACACTCAGGGGCTCAATTATTGCATAGGGTCCAGACACTGCTTGGATCAGAAAGATAGGTCTTGGTACATGCCAGTGTTGGGATTGATTTAGAAAGACTGGAATGTCAGAGCCTTGATTGGAGAGGATGGGAGTGAGAACGTACATTAATCAGAAGGAATGGGAGGCTGGGACAATTGGGGATCAAGGACAAATTTGGGAATGGCTGCAATGTTTTGATTCAGGGGCAATAGGGTGTAGTATCATGGTGGTGGTAGGGAGAGTACAAGGGAAGAGAGGATGGGGTTGGTATCCAAGGATGGATACCTGTGGGATTAGAGATTTACCTGAGTATGGCTTCCAGCTCTAAGCCAAAACCTGCTGGAGGAGCAGTGCTATTGTTTCTTGAGAGGGCTCAATATCAGGCATCTGCCAGTGCTCAATGTCAGGCACCTACCACCTACATTCCTTTGCTTACTTTCCCGGGAGATCCAGGTCCTGTTGTAACTTTAGACAACGTTCTTCACTGTCTACCACACCACCAATATAGGTGCCATCTGCAAACTAACTAATCATGCCACCTATATTCTCACTTAAATCATTAATATATTTAAGATTTTTAAGATTTAAGATTTCTTTATTAGTCACATGTACATCGAAACACACAGTGAAATGTATCCTTTTGTTTAAAGTGTTCTGGGGGCAGCCCATATAGAAGATATACACTGCAATCACTGTAGACCGCAGGGGAGGGAATGAATGTTTAGACTGATGAATGGGGCTGCTTTGTCCTAGATGGTGTTAATTCTCGTGAGTGTTGTTGCAGCTGCATTCAATCAGGAAAGCGTAGGATATTCCAACATGCTCTTGTATCTTACAGATGGTTGAAAGGCTTTATTGATGTTAGGAGATTGGCCACTCTCTACAGGTCCCAGATCCCCTTGCGCTGCAACATTCCATATGTTTTTCTCAATCTTCCTTCCAAAGTAAATATTTTGACATTTACTCACATCATAATCCATGTGCAAACTTCTTGTCCGTTCACTTAACCTATTTATATTCCTTTGTTTGGTCTTTGTGTCCTCCTCACAACTAGCTAACCCATCTATCTTTGCATCATCAGCTAATTTGGCTGCAGAACACTCAACCGCTTCATCCAACTTATCATTGTAGATTTAAATGATTGAAGCCAAACACTGATCCCCAGAGCACCCCATCAGTTACTAACTTCCCACCTAATAATGAATCCTTTATCATACCTTTCTTGTTCTTCATTGGTTGGCCAATCCCCTCATCCATGCCAGAATATTACCTTCTACATGTTGTGCTCTTATCTTGTACAATAATCTGTTATGTGGCCCCTTATCCACTGTCTGCTGGAAATCCAATTACACTATGTTTACTAGCTCTCTGTATTCCACCCTGTTTGTAACATCCTCAAAGAACTGCAGCAAATTTGTCAAAGATGATTTTCCTTCCATAAAACTACGCTGACTCTGCTTGATTGCTTTATGTGATTCTTTATGTCCTGCTACTGCCTTCTTAATAATGGATTCCAGCATTTTCCCGATAATACTTGACTTGTAGTTTTGTGTTTTCTGTGCTCCCTTCATGAAGAGTGATGCTGCATTTTCTGTTTTCCATTTCCCTGGGACCTTTCAGAATCTGGGGCATTCTGGTAAAATTACAACCAGAATGGAAATACATACAAGTTCCAAAACAGAAATAAGTGTTAAACTTCCTTCAGAGCAATCTGCCCCAATCATGGTTATCATATTTATCTGACTGACCACCTTTCACATATCTCTGCTCTCTTCCACTTCTTACTCCACTATTCTATGTTAACATAGATTCTATGACTTCCATCTCTAATTCTGGAAATTAATTTCTTAGCCTCACAACTCAATACATTTACTTGTTTGAAAAGCAAATAAAGCCTGAAGATGCTGAAAATCTGAAATAAAAATAGAAAATGCTGGAAACATCAGTAGATCAGGCAGCATCTATGGAAACTGAAATGGAATTAACATTTTCCAGTCGAAGACCCTGTTTCAGAACACTAACACATTTTCCCTCCTCACTGTTCTAAATCTCTCCCATTATATTTTTTGTCCCTCAGCTCCTGGTAACAGCTGACAACTTGTCCTTGATGAAACATATGATTTTAGTCATTCATTCATTCTTCAGGATCTGCCCATCTTTAATTACCCTGAAGTAGGTGATGGTGAGTTGCCTTCTTGAACTTCTGCAGTCCTTCTGGTGAAGATACGCTGATATCCTCTGGTGAAGATATTCTGTTGAGGAGGAATTTCTTTAGCCAGAGGGTGGTGGAATTCATTACCACAGTTGGCTGTGGAAGCCAAGTCATTAGGCATATTTAAAGTGGAGGTTGATAGGTTCTTGATTAGTAAGGGTGTCAAAAGTTACATGGAGAAGGCAGTAGAATGGGGCTGAAAGGGAAAAATAAATCAGCCATGATCAAATGGCAGGTCAGATTTGATGGGCCGAATGGCCTAATTCTGCTCTTATGTCTTCTGGTCTTCCATAATTCATTACACTTTTTGTATAATCTCATAACATACATTATCCTAAGCAAAAAAAATTAATTTGCAAAATAACACATCACTTAGCAACAGGTTAAAGGTATGGCTTCCAGCAATACAGAAACAGATTAGCTTTTCATGCAATAAAACTAACAGGCTATATCCTTTCATTATCAGTTGACCATGGAAATTGCATCAGCTGTTATGCCTCGTCTCTATTACACAAATAATTTATTCTATACCAACCAGGAATACAAACATAATCATAGATGCAAAATATTAATCAAGTAAACAAACTCAAAACCCAAGGCATTGACTTGAAACCAGGGCATAAACTCAAAGTTGGGGGCACAAATTCAATATCAAAGTCAAAGATTAAACCAGCAACATGAAGACTGAGTCAGAAACATAAAAAAGTAAATCAGAGAAACAAGCAATCAATCAAGGATCAAAATATCATATCATGGACTTTAATCAAAGCTGAAGACACAACACCTGAGACTTCCCAAACACAGCATCAGGACCCTAAAAAAATTACTCTCCTAAACACACAAGATTTTATATTTGGGTGCTTAATTATTAAACAGGAGTAGGAGTAGGAGTAGGAGTCAACCAATTGGCCCCTTGAGCCTGTTCTGTCATTCAGTGAGATCAAGGCTGATTTTCTACCGCAAAACTCCATTTTCCTGCCCCATCCTCAGACTCCTTAATTTCTTTAATCTTTGTTCTGAACACAGTTTATGGCAACCTCCACAGCTCTGTGAAAAAGAGAATTCCAAAGATTCACCACACTGTGATTAAAGAAATTTCTCATTTCTCTCCTAAATACCTCATCCATTATTTTGAGACTGTGATCCCAAGTTCCAGACTGTTCAGCTGCAAAGTAATTTCTTTCCATCAAACTTTTTGAGCCCTCTTACAATATTGTATATTTTAATGAATGAGTTTCATTTCTCGTTTTTTCAAAATACTGGAGAATAGAAATCTAGTCGACTTAATCTCTCCTCATATGGCCCACTGTCCCAGTCTGGTGAATCTTTGCTGCATTCCTTCTGTAGCAAGAATAGCCTTTTTTAGATAAAGAGACCAAAATTGCATGCAATACTCCGAATGTGGTCTCACCAAGAACCTATAATTGTAGTAAGACGCCTTCATTCTTGTACTCAAATCATCTTGCAATTAAGGCTACTATACCATTTGCTCTCCTAATTGCTTGCTGCACCTACATGTTTGTTTTAACATTGCAAATCTTATTGCAACTGTTAGTCACAGCCTATAGCTCACACTGCAAGCACCATGCCAAGGACACAAGTATTGGATTAGGGACCCAACAGTAAATCGGAAAACATGTTCTGAATAAGGAACACAATCATAACACAGACATTAATTAGGAACATATACACTAAATCAGGTACACACAAACAATAATTCAGGACAGCAAAAATAACCAAGGGACAGACATATTAACTCAAGAACAGAAACATCAAATCACTGAAACATACAAAAACACCAGCTGAACAAGATACAGGATGAAACTGGAACAATTAGTCTTCAAAACATGCAATGATGGTATTGTATCAGACCACCCATAGATTCAGTGCCTGCTCTTTCAAAAAGCAATCCAGCCTGTTGTTCTCTCCTGTTCTTTTCCCATAATCTTGTACTTGTTTTCTCTTTCAAACATTTGTTCCCCTTTAAAGGCATCACTGACCCTCAAGACATCCCCTTAGCAGGCAACCGATATCAAATCCTAACCATCCCTAATTTACTCTTCAATTCAGTGTTTACAACATCTTAAAAGATTTGAAAATCTGAAAGACTGCAAATGCTGGAAATCTAAAATAAAAACAGAAGATGTTCGAAATGCTGAGGGTTTTCAACCTGAAATGTTAACTCTGTTTCTCTTCCCTCAGATACAGCCTGACCTGCTGAGTATTTCCAGCATTTTCTGTTTCTATCTTGAAAAAAATCATGATGTTTCCGATTCTTTTGCAAATTATTTTAAATCTGTAGCCTCTCATTATCAGTTTCTCAGACACTGGAAACACTTCCTCTTTATTTTTATCATAGTTCAACAGCACTGATTATTAACATTGTTTGTCTCTTCATAGATTTTTCCTGTTCCTTTGAATATTTCCAGATTTTTTTATTTTATTCTCATTTACTCAAACCAAAGCATTCATGATTTTAAAAATGACACACAAATTTCCTCTTAATCTTTCCTGTTCTTAAGAGAAGAGCACCAGCTTCCTTAGTCTATCCATATTACTTCAATCTCTCTTTTCTGGAACCATCCTAGTAAATCACTTATGTACCCTTTCTGAAGCCTTTGCATCCTTCCTAAAGTGCAGTGCCTGAACTGAAAACAATTCTGTATTTGGGGCTGCACAAGGTTTTTTAAAATAGAAGTTGATTTCAATTCCTGCCTTGTACATTCAGTGCCTCTACTTATAAAGCCCAGAATACCAGAAAAAATTCAACTAGAGTCACAGAGCACAGAAACGAGCCCTTCAGACAAGATCATTCATGCCGACCAAGTTGCCTACCTGAGCTAGTCCCATTTGCCTGCATTTGCGGTTTAAATGAATTTGTTCACACACCAAAACATTATTCAACGCAGTATGTGCTAAAAATGATATAATACTGTGCAGAAAAAGGATATTTGCTAGAATTTATATGCAATATTCAACTCAATCGCTCCAGATGGTAGCCTCTCTTTAAATAAAGATGCTTATTCCTTGCTGGATTTATTTGGAGCTATTTATCTTCTGTTTAAGGGACTTTTTGTTTTGGATGCTCTTGCGAAAGGAACAGTAGAGCTGCTGCTCCACAGCTCCAGCGACCTGGGTTCAATCCTGATCTCCAGTGCTGATTGTGTAGAGTTTGCACCTTCTCCCTGTGACAGTGTTGGTTTCCATCAGATGCTCTGGTTTCGTCCCACATCCCAAAAATATAAGCGTTGGTAAGTCAATTGGCTACTATAAATTACTCCTAGTGTGTAGACGAGTGGTAGTATCTGGAGGGGAATTGATTGGAAATATGGGGAGAATAAAGTGGGTTAGTATAGGATTGATGTAAAAATAGGTGCTTGATAGTCGACGCAGACTTGGTGCTCCGAAGGACCTGTTTCAGTGCCATATCTCTCTATACCTCAATGAAACTTTTCTCCACTATCCCATCAAATCCTTTCATAATTTTAAAAATATCTAAGGCAATATCTGGAGAAAAGAAATACAGCTAGTTCAGTCAATTGAAATACAATATTTAGTCAATTGAAATACAAACTCACACTTAATATGATAAGGGACTTTGAGTTAACCAACCTCGTAAATTTACTGAATTTATGGCTCTACATGGTAGCTGTTCTGCTTCAATACTTTGGAATCTCTAATTTTGTCAGAGATTATAAAATAGCCTCCAAGTTAACTAGGAGTTAGAAAGGGTGAGGGAGACCGCAGAAGCAGCTGAAGGACTTAGTAAGCCTAAGGATAAGGAGGCCAGGCCCATCTTAATAGCTGGACCTTACTTAAATAAATTACTCTAGACTCCTGACCAACAGTTGACATGATTAACTGCCTGGCCGTGGGCAGAAGTTTAAATTAGCATGAAGAACTGCAGTCATGGACCTATGAGGACAGTCCCAGGCAGGAGGTAATCTAAGATCAGGAGGGGTTCTGGCAAGATAATTATAGGTCAAGGCATATACATGTTTATAATTTCTTAAACTGAATCGGGTTTAGACTAATAAAAGTTACTTAAGATTAAAATGTTCTAATCGACAACATAGATGAAAGACACTACCCAGATAAGGAATAATTAATGCCAATACAGTAGTTACGAATAGTCACCTTACTTTCAATCTATTGTTAAATAAGAATATCATATCAACAGCTTCCAGACCTATTTTCTACTTTATTGAAAAGACATGCAAAATTACATTTGGTAAAATATTCACTCTTATAGTTAAACAGCAGATATCAGCTTTGTCTTTCTGTATTTCCTGAATTAATGGGATTTCTCTTAGACTTACATTGAATGCACCAATTCATGGCAGTTATACAATTAATAAGTTTGAACAGGTTTGATCATCTGTAAAATCTGATTGCAGTATGGTGTTCCTTGTTGTTTGAATAAATAATGGATGTTGAGTGAGTTTTTAATCCAAAAATAAGATAATAAGATAACCAAAAGACCAGGGTAGTCTCAGTAAATAAGATTAACCATATACGTAAATGGTATTGGTATTGTTATTGGTTTATTATTGTCACTTGTACCGAGGTACAGTGAAAAGCTTGTCTTACAAACCGATCGTACAGGTCAAATCATTACACAGTGCAGTTACATTGAGTGAGTACAAAGTGCATTGATGTAGTACAGGCAAAAACAGTAACAGTACAGAGTAAAGTGTCACAGCTACAGAGAAAGTGCAGTGCAATAAGGTGCAAGGTCACAACAAGGTAGATCGTGAGGTCATAGTCCATCTCATTGTATAAGGGAACTGTTCAATAGTCTTATCACAATGGGGTAGAAGCTGTCCTTAAGTCTGGTGGTACATGCCCTCAGGCACCTGTATCTTCTACCTGATGGAAGAGGAGAGAAGAGAGAATGACCCGGGTGGGTGAGGTCTTTGATAATGCTGGCTGCTACACCAAGACAACGAGAGGTAAAGACAGAGTCCAAGGAGGGAAAGCTGGTGTCCATGATGCACTGGGCTGTGTCCATAACTCTCTGCAGCTTCTTGCAGTCCTGGGCGGACCAGTTGACGTACCAAGCCGTGATATATCCAGATAGGATGCTTTCCATGGTGCATCAGTAAAAGTTGGTGAGAGTCAAAGGGGACAAACCAAATTTCTTTAGCCTCCTGAGGAAGTAGAGGCGCTGGTGAGCTTTCTTGGCCATGGCATCTACGTGATTTGACCAAGACAGGCTGTTGGTGATGTTCACACCCAGGAACTTGAAGCTCTCAACCCTCTCGACCTCAGCACCATTAATGTAGACAGGTGCATGTACACCGCCCCCTTTCCTGAAGTCAATGACCAGCTCCTTTGTTTTGTTGACATTGAGGGAAAGGTTGTTGTCATGACACCTTTCCACTAAGCTCTCTATCTCCTTCCTGTACTCCGACTCATCGCTGTTGGAGATACGGCCTACAACAGTGGTATCATCTGCAAACTTGTAGATGGAGTTAGAGCAGAATCTGGCCACACAGTCGTGAGTGTAAATGTATGGAGACTTCTGACCTTCAAGGACTCTTCTTCAGACCAGAACTCATCACAGACCAAAACTCACACCAGAACAAAGAAAACTTCACTTGGGAGGAATTTCTACCCAGATATCCATCATCTTAAACTACTTGATCTGTAACAGCAGTCATTGCACACTTTCCAGTTAAATGCCCATTATCAGGAATGCTATCATAGTTGATACTGTGGGATCAGGATTGGGGGAGGCAGTGGAAAGAGATGGGGAATCAAAATCAAAAAATAGCAGTTGCTGGAAATATGAAACAAACAGCAGAAAATGCTGGAAATAGCAAGTCAGGCATCATCTATGGACAGAGAAACAGACTTAGCAGATTCTTCACCAGAACAGAACAGCGATCAAATGTACAATAAGCTTGAACAGTTCTGACAATCTCGAAAAATCTAGTGGGATCCAACTCAGGGAATCAGATGGTCACCTAGAAATCACAGGGTATTGATCAGGAGCGGCAGGCTATTGTTATGGTACAGGAAAAGGGTGTATATAATAACTTATTTACTCCTGCAAGTGTCCCAGTTCCACACAATACTGGTGAGACCAGGTTGTCCCCAGAGTACCCAACAACAGACACTCCCAAAACAACATGGTCCATGTTCTCCTGCAATACTCCAAAAGTTGCTTTGCCAAGGGAATAGCATTGTTACCTGTGGTGCTGGCATGTTATCATGAGAAAAATGTTCAGATCAGGCCTATTACAAAGGCAACATAAAAACATAGCCAGAAAATTAATGATACATACATACACTCAAGGATAGCTTCTATCCTGCTGTTTATAAGACTATTGAACACTTGTATGATAAGACCTCTTGTACAATAAATGGACTCTTGACCTCACAATCTACCTCGTCATGGCTTAGCACCTTAATGTCTGCCTGCACTGCACTTTCTCTGTAACTGTAGCACTACATTCTGCATTCTGTTATTGCTCTTCCCTTGCACTACCTCAATGTATTAATGTGATGAAATTATCTGTCTGGATGACATACAAAACAAAGTTTTTCGCTGTATTTCAGTACATGTGATAATAATAAACAAATTTACCACTGACTTGGCAACTCGCGCTACCAAATAATAAATCAATGAAACACCATAAAGCCTTATCCAGACAGAAAGACACTTTCTCATCTTGAAAATGGTTAAAGCTTATTTAATTATAAAATGGCAGTTTCTAAAGATGATGCACTTTAAAGTACAGTATTAGGTGAAAAAAATAAGCTTTCAGCATACTGAAATTTGTTTTCTCTTCCCTTAAACCAGATTTTTTTGCTCCTCATTTCTGGATGTGACCATCCAGTTTTAAATCTCAGATATAGGATTGGTTAAAATGAAGAAGAAATTGGCACAAACATTGCTAATAATACAGGAATTCCACATATCCAGAAGACTACACAACTTCTGCTGTTACACCCAGAAAATTGGGGTGGATGGGCTATTTTAAAAAGATGGCAGAGCTATACAACCCTATGCATGACCTGAAGAAATATAATAAAATAGAATGTTCAGTAATGAAGCAACCTAGATATCTGAAATTTTGCAGGCAAGTTAGGTTTAGCAAAAGGATGTTTTCTAAAATTCCCTTAGGAGGTCCTCCATATCTCAAAGGGGGCCTAATTTTAATTTTCCCCATTGGAAAGTGATGACATTTTTTTTAGATCTATTTTTGAGGCACTAAGTATTTGGGTGGACCTGACCTAAGTACTTTTGGTCTACCTTGAACCACAAGGAGAAACTGAAAATTTATGCACTATGTTTCTTCAGGAGACCAGCTATGATTTAAACCAGTTACATGAACAGAGAGAAGGAACCAAGTCTAGTAAGATATCAAAGAAATGCTTTAGACACTGTTACAGAGGCTGTTTACAATAACCAAGAAATCATTTTTTTTGGATGCTTTTGGATGCTTGGAAAACCTTTCCTTATTAATCTACTTTTGGCTAAGGGTTTGAAGACGAAACTTGATTGCTCGGGCTGTGGCATCATCAGGCATTGTTTCAACACTTTTGATAGGGGGGAGGGGAGAGGAATTGTACATTACCATCATGACACAAGCAGGTCATGAGGTTGGGTATCCTATGGCGAGTGACTCACCTCCTGATACCTCAAAGCCTTTCCACCCTGCAAGGCACAAATCAGGAGCATGGTGCAATATTCTCTGTTTGCCTAGATCAGTGCAATTTCAACAACTTTCGAGCATTTTGGTACCATCCAGGACAAAGGAACCTATCAGACTGGCACACTACCCATCACACTAAACATTAATTCCCGCCACTAAAATGTGCTGCAGTTATTTGTCTAGGCCACTCTAACAGCACCTCCTAAATCTGCGACCACAACCACCGAGGAGAACAAGGGTTTCATGCACATGGGATCACCTGCAAGTTCCCTGCCAAGCTGCACACCATCCTGATTTGGAATAATTTCTATTCCTTTATTGTCAATTGATCTAAATCCAGCAACTTCCTCACCAACGGCATTATGGAAGTACCTTCACCCGAAGGACTACTCATCACCACCTTCTCAAGGGCAATAATTACTGACCTTACCTGCAATACGATTTACAAAAATTGAACAAATAAGAATGGGTACTCTTCACTGTGGTTTTAGGTAATGAAGCATTCAGAGCTGTTGAGTGGCAAATGTGCCATGAAGTTTGCAAGGTGGACCAGCAAAGGCAGTCTAGAAGACATCTTCAATAGACTAGTAAATGCACAAGGACACAATTGGGAAAGGTCTGTCATGGGATAGCTGGGTTGGTAGTACCTCATTGAAGGTCATGACAAGGTCCCACACGATAGGCTGGTCCAGAAGGCTAGAGCACATAGAATCTAAAGCGAACTGGCTAATTGGATCCAAAATTCGGTGATAGTGGTGGAAGAATGCTTTTCTGATTATAAGTGGTGTACCACAGGGATGGGTGCTGTGATTTTTTGCTATTTGTGATATACATTAATGACTTGGATGTGAATGATGGAGATGTCCAGTAAATTTGTGGATGACACAAAATTGGGATTGTGAATAATGAGGAAGGTCATCTAAGGCTACAGTAGGATATAGATCAGCAGGATATAGAAAGTTGGCAGATGGAATTTAATCCCAAAAAGTGTGAGGCGATACATTTAGGGAAGTCAAATGAAATGAGACATATTCAGTAAACAGTTGGGCACTAAAGAATGTTGATGAACAGAGTTCATGAATAGGGTTGTTGAATAGAGTTCATGAATAGAATTGGACAGAGTTGATGAATAGGGGTCCAAGTCCGTAGTAATCTGAAAGTGGCAATACAGGTCGATAGGGTGGTAAAGAAAGCATAAGGTATGTTTGGCTTTATAGGACAGGGCATAGAACCTAAGAGTTGGGATGGTATGGTGCAACTTTACAAAACAATGATTAGATTACACTTGGAGTATTGTGTGCATTTCTAGTTGCCACACTATAGGAAGGATATTATTGTACTGGAGAATGCAGAGGCGATTCACCAGAACATTGACAGGATTGGAGAAGTTATGGAGAGAGAATGGATAGGCTGGGCGTGTCTTCCCTGGAGTGATGGAGGCTGAGGGGTAAGGTATACAAGAATTTGAGAGATATAGATATAGTCAAAATCATTTTCCCCATTGTAGGGGTATCAAAAACAAGGAAACATAAGTTTAAGAGGAGAGGTAGGAATTTTAAAGGTGATCTGAGAGGTAAGTTTCTTACACAGAGCGTGGTTGATAGCTAGAACATTCTGCCAGAGGAGGTGGTGGAATCAGATACAATCATTACATTTTAGAGGCACTTTGATAGTTTTTCTTTCATCAGTATTTTACTAAAATTCATTCTTCACTTTTTCATCAGTCTAGCAATGAGGATAAAATCTTCCCAGAATCACAGAATCTTTATAGTCGGAACAGAGGCATTCAGCCTACCTGGTTCATACTGGCTGAATTAAGAGCAATCCAGCTCATCACACACCCCTTCTCTCTTCTCAACATTCTTTTCAGATACTTATCTAGTAAACTTTTAAATATACAATTGAATCTGCCTCCACCACCACCCCTGTAAGTGCATTCCAAATCCTAATCACACATTGTGTCAATTGTGGCTCCTTTGCCAGTCACCTTTATTTTATATCTTCCAGTTCTTGCCCCCTCCACCAAAAGGAACAGTTTTACTTGATCTACTCTGTCTATACCTTTCATGATTTTAAATATCATATCCCTTACAGCCAGCTCAGTCCCAGAGGCCAACCTCACCTTCTCTGGTCGATCTGTATACCTGAAATCCCTCCTTCTTGAAATCAATTTGGCAAATCTCTTCCACAACCTCTCTAAAGTCGTTATATTCTTCCTAATGTATGGTGCTCAGAACTAGACACAATATTCCAGGTATGGCCTAACTAATGTTTCATTAAAGTTCATCACGACCTTCTTTATTTTTGCAGTCAATGCCTCCATTTATACAGGCCAGAATCCCCTTTGCTTTTTATTTTAAAAACATTTTTTCAAACTCACCTGCCACGTTCAATAAACTATGCATATATATCCAGGGCAGGCACAGTAGTGTAGTTGGTTAGCGTAACACCTTACAGCGCCAGAGACCTGGGTTCAATTCCGGTCACTGTCTATAAGAGGTTTGTACATTCCCCCCGTGTCTGCGTGGGTTTCCTCCAGGTGCTCCGGTTTCATCCCACATTCCAAAGACGTACGGATTAGGAAGTTAGGGCATGCTATGTTGGCGCTGGAAGCGTGGAGACACTTGTGGGCTGCCCCAGAAGACTCTACACAAAAAGATGTATTTCACTGTGTGTTTCAATGTACATGTGACTAATAAAGATCTTATCTGTCTTATTTTATATCCCCAAATTTCTCTGTTCTTGCACCTCTTCTAGAATTGTTCCCCTTAGTTTATATTGCTCATCAAATAGTTAAGGTATTGCACCAATAGTTTGTGCTAACTAATGGTGAGGCACAACTTTATAAAACACTGGTTAGGCCATACTTGGAGCATTGTATGCACTTCTGGTCACACACCATAGGAAGGATGTGATTGTGCTGGAGAGAGTGCAAAGAAAATTCACCAGCATGTTGTCTGGATTGGAGGACTATAGTCATGGGGAGAGATTGGATAGGCTGGGTTGGTTTCCACTGGAGCAAGGGAGGCTAAGCAGTGACCTAGCAGAAATCTATGAGAGGCATAGTCAGGCATAGTCATAGTAGATAGTCAGAATCTTTTTTTCCCATGGTTGAGGTATCAAAAACAAGAGGACAGAGTTTTAAATTAAGAGGTTGGAACTTTAAAGGGGATCTGTGGGGACAGTATTGTACCTGTAGTTGATATCTTGAACATGCTGCCAGAGGAGGTGATGGGATCAGATATAATCACTACGTTTAAAGAGACATTTAGAAAGACATTTAAATAGGCGAGGCATATAAGGATACAGTCCTAATGAAAGGTCTGAAGAAGGATAAATCGCTTGGACCAGATGGATTACACACCAGAGATTTGAAAGAGGTAGCTGAAGAGATTGTGGAGGAATTAATAGTGATCTTCTAAGAATCGCTGCAATCAGGGAAGGTCCCAGAGAACTGGAAAATCATAATTGTGATGCCCCCATTTAGGAAGCAAGGGAGGCAAAAGACAGGAAATTATAGGCCGGTTAGCCTGACCTCAGTGGTTGGTAAGATTTTAGAGTCTATTACTAAGGATGAAACTTCAGAGTACTTGGAAGTACATGGTAGATACAAAGTCCGTACAGTTTCATTAAGGGGAGATCTTGCCTGACAAATCTGTTAGAATTCTTTGTGGAGGTAACAAACAGATTAAACAAAGGAGAGTCAGTGGATATCAATTACTTGGATTTTCAGAAGGACTCTGACAAGGTGCCATACACGAGGCTGCTAAACAAGATAAGAGCCCATGTTGTTGGAGGCAAGGTACTAACATTGGCTGACTGGCAGAACGCAGAGAGTGGAGATAAAAAGGTTCTTTTCAGGATGGCTGCCAGTGACTGGTGGAGTTCTGCAGAGCTCAATGTTGGGAACACAACTTTTCACTTTATACATTAATTATCTGGATGAAGGAACTGATGGCATTGTGGCCAAGTTTGTAGATGATACCAAGATAGGTGGAGGGACAAGTGGTGTTGCGGAGGCAGGGAGTCAGCAGAAGGACTTGCACAAATTAGGTGAGTGGGCAAAAAATTGGCAGATGAAAGAAGTACAGCATGGAGAAGTGTGGGGTTATGCACTTTGATAGGAAGAACAAAGGTGTAGACTACTTTCTAAATGGGGAGAGAAGTGAGAAATCAGAGGTGCAAAGGGACTTGGGAGTCCTAGTTCAGGATTCCCTTAAGGTTAACATGCAGGTTGAGTCAATAGTAAAGAAGGTAAATGCAATGTTAGCATTCATTTCAACAGGAGTTGAATATAGAAGCAAGGATTTATCAGGCTTTATAAACCTTATAAAGCTGAAGCTTTATAAAGCATTGGTCAGACCACATTTGGAATATTGTGAACAATTTTGGGCTCTGTATCTAAGGAAGGATGTGCTAGCCCTGGAGAGGGTCCAGAGGAGGTTCACAAGAATGATCCCAAGAATGAAAAGAATTATCCCAGGAATGAAAGACTTAATGTGTGAGGAGCGTTTGATGGCTCTAGCCTTGTACTTGATGGATTTCAGAAGGATGAGAGGAGAACTCATTGAAATCTACCGAGTACTGAAAGGCCTAGATAAAGTGGATGTAGAGAAGATGTTTCCATTAGTAAGAGAGTCTAGGGTCTGAGAGCACAGCTTCAGAATAAAGGTACATCCTTTTAAAACTGAGATGAGGAGGAATTTCTTCAGCCAGAGGGTGGTGAATCTGTGAAATTCGTTGCCACAGAGGGCTATGGAGGCCAAGTCTTCGGGTGTACTTAAGGCAGAGATTGATAGGTTCTCGATGAGTAAAGAGGTTAAGGGTTACAGGGAGAAGGTTGGAGAATGGGGTTGAGGAGAAAAAAAAGTCAGCCATGATTGAATAGTGGTGTATGCTTGATGGGTGGAATGGCCTTATTCTGCTCCTATATCTTATGGTCTAATGCAGGCAAATGGGATTTGTGTAGACACAAGAGACAACAGATGTTAGAACCTGGAAGAATAAACAAGCTGCTGGAAGAACTCAGCAGGTCAGGCAGCATCTGTGGAGGCAAAGGAGTAGTCTACATCTCAGGTCAAAACCCTGTGTCAGAACTAGTGCAGGATCCTGATGCAGGGCCTCAACATGAAACAACGACTATCCTTTTGTTTTCACAAATGCAGCCTGACCCACTGAATTTCTCCAGAAGCTTGTTTTTTGCTCGGATTAGTGTAGATTGGCGAAAAGGTGGCATAGGGATGGTGTGCTAAAGGACCCATTTCTGTGCTGTACAACTCTGACTCCAATGCCAAATCTGGCATTCCTCAAACTGGAACATCCTGTCAGAGATAATGGCAATTTGGATTTCACAGTTAAGCTCAAGTGAAGAAACCACAACTTCTATGCTCTTTCCAATATTAGCTAAATGGAATGAAAAAACAGTGTAATGATCTGCGTGACTCAAGCAGACAGGTCGTCCAGAGTCCAAGGACAGTGAGAATTAAGTAAAAAAATAGATTTTTGTTAGAGACATATAAAGCCATGCATGTTAAGATAAAGCGGCTAAGATAAAAACATGACTATTCGGCTACTTATAAACTGAATTCTTTTCCGTAATTACCCTCACAAAACCACCCAGGGAATATTATAATCCTGTAGTTATATTAGATAAATAATGTTAGATTAATCATTTTAAAGAATCCCCCAGATGAAAATTTTGCTAGTTAAATCAATTTTTCAAAAGGATTCAGTAAATGTGTATTAATATTAATTTTTTGTCAGACCATGCACTCACATTTGAATATGCTCATATCACTAGAGAAAATTAATTTTTAATACCTGTCGCAGAATCATTAAAGAAAAAAAACATTCCCAATGTTATTTTTTCTCTTAATGAATCATTGACTGGGGTTAAGTATTAATTCCTTTGAAAATACACAAAACCATTTCAAAACAAGTAATACTGATTTTAAAAGGCTAAGAGGTTTTCCTTTGAAATAAAACACTTATTTATACATGGAAACTTAAATAAATGATTCTAATCTGAGAGTGAACATGGAATAACCCTTCCACTTAAAGATTGGGACATAATTTAAGCAATTTCCTGTCTCCTGGATTTCTAAATGTTCAGTTTACATTCTCACAGAGCAGCAGCAATACAGCACTCCAGACAAAAGGAGATATATTAATGCAAGTAATAAAATATAATTTCACACAAAAATATTTGACTGTTTTTGTGTCCTTTCTTCACATCTTTCCTGTAACTTTCCCTTCAAACACTTTTTTTTTGCAATTCTAGTTGATTAAGACGTTTCCCTTTATACCTTTCAACTTAAACATGCTTTTTTCTTCAGCTCACCACAATGATTTCAACTTGAAAAAGCATCCTCTTTGTTTAGCTAAAAACAGCAAACACATGCCAAGATAAAAGCAAAGAATGCTGAAATACTCAGCAGGTCTGGCAGCATCTGTGGAATGAGAAACAGTTGACATTTGAAACATTACCTCCATTTCACAGAACTGCTCAACATTTCCAGAATTTACTGTATTCAATTTATGTTTCCAGCATCAGCAGATTTTAGTTTTTCCAAACAGTTGCTAAGGCTTGCTTTGGGTTGGGAAAGAGAGGTTGGAATAAGGATGTGATCTCATTAATGTAAGTTTGATTCCCCATGAAACAGAGAATACTCTGGATGATGACAGAGTCATACAGCCATCAAGCATCCATCTATACTAATTCCATTTACCAGCACTGGGCAACCACAGAAATCTGGGTGATCTCAGATCCCCTCAACTCTCTTCCTCCTCACCTTAAACCTATGTCCTCTGATCTTAGACATCACCATTGAGGAGGAAGGAATTCTCATTATTCATCTTATCTATGCCCTTTAAAACGTTGCATACTTTATCAGTTCTGCTATCAACTCCCTTCACTCCAAGGAAAACAAACCCGTGTCTCCTCATAACTGCAACATTCCATTCTAGGCAATATCCTGGTAAATCTCCCTCTCCAGTACTTTTACATTCTTTCCATAATGTGGTGACCAGAACTGCATACAATACTCAAGCTGTGGAATACTGGATGTTTCATAACATTGTACCATGATCTCTATGCTCTTACATTCAGTGCCCCGGCTAATGAAAGTCAACATCCTGTATGACTTCTTCATCATGTTATCTAACTATGCTGCAACTTTTAGGGATCTGTACACTCAGGTGTCTCTGTTCTCAAAAGTCCCTAAAGGCCCTACAATACATGGTGTACGTCCTATCATTATTAGATCTCCCACTACTGCAGTGGTGGTAGAGGCAAATATGAGAGGTATTCAAGGTGGTCTTAGATAGGCACATGAATGCGCAGGAAATGGAAGGATATGAACATTGTGTAGGCAGAAAGGATTATAGTTTAGTTGAGCATTTGATTACCCAATTTAATTAATTCGGCATGACATTGTGGGCCAAAGGGCCTGTTCCTGTGCTGTACTGTTCTATGTTCTAAATCCATTACCTTATACTTAACAGTATTTATTTCTATCTGCCATTATTCTGCCCAATTTACCAGTTGATCCATATTGTTCTGTTTACTTTAGACTATCCTCCTATCAACAACAACACCAATTTTTATATCAGCTGCAAACCTTTCTAATCATACTGCCAGCATTCATATCCAAATCATTAATACATAAGATGAACAGTGAGGGTCCCAGTAGTACACCACAGCTTACAGCTTCTAAAGGCAGAAGCATCTCTCCATCATCACCCTTTGCCTCCTATGAAGAAAGTTGTTGAAGGATAGAGCAGGATATAGATCAGTTGGAAATATGGACAGAGAAATTGCAGATGGAGTTTAATCTGGGCAAGTGGGAGGTGTTGCACTTTGGGAGGTCAAATGTTAGAGGAAAGAATACAATAAATGGCAGGACCCTTAGAAGTACTGATGTAGAAGTATCTTGGGGTGCAAGTCGATAACACTCTGAAAGTGGCAACACAAGTAGATAGGGCAGGAAAGAAGGCATACTTGCTTTCATCGGTTGAAGCACTTGAGTACAAAAATTGGAAAGCCACATCGTAGCTATATAAAACTTAGGTTAAGCCACATTTGGAGTATTGTGTGCAGTTCTAGTTATAGGAAAGATCTGGAGGCTTTCCTGGATTGGAGAGTATTAGCTATAAGGAGGTTGGACAAACTTGAGTTGTTTTTTCTGCAGCATCAGAGGCTGAAGGTCACCTGAGAGAAGTATATAAAATTATGAAAGGTAAAGGTAGAGAGTCAGAGTCAGGGTGGAAATGTCAAACACTGGGGGGGGGGGGGGGGGGCACAGATCGAAGGTGAGAGGGTGACAGTTTAAAGCACATTTGCGAGGCAATTTTTTTTTACACAGAGAGTGATAGTTGCCTGAAACGCACAGTGAGTGAAGGTGGTGAAAGCAGATGCGATAGCAACACCAAAGAGGCATTTAGACAGGCTGGGCATAGGTGGATATAGACCATTTGCAGGCAGATGGGATTAGTTCAAATTGGCATCATGGTCGGCACAGACATCTTAGGCCAAAGGGCCCATTCTTATGCTTCACTGTTCCATGTTCAGCACACAGGAGGCAGCAGATCAGGCTTAGGGATTTGCTGCTGAATGAGCAGCCATTTGAGCAGGGCACTTTCAGTGAATTCAGTGGATCGAGCAGCATCTGTGAAGACAGAGGGATGGTCAACCTTTGGGTCAACACTCTGAAATAGGACTGAGATTGTAGAGGGGAGATAGCCAATATAAAGAGGTAAGAGGGAGGGGCCAGGCTGGCACCAGCAGGCGATAGGTGGAACCATGTGAGGAAGGGGATGATGGATAGTTGGATACAGGTAGGGGGAGAGGAGGGTGGAGGTAGAGTCTCAGCTTACTTGCACACTGTTTGTAAGGAAAATTGAGCTTTCTTTGCACCTTGGACCACTTTTCTACAAGTACACGTCCTAAATGAATACTTTTCATCTGTATTCACCAAGGAGAAGGTCATGGAAGAGAGTGAGGTCAGAGAGGGATGTTAATAGTCTGGAGCAGGCAGTATTAAGAAGGGGGAGGTATTGGAAGTCATGAAATGCATAAGGACTTGTATATCCCCAGGGCTGGATGAGATGTATCCGAGGATTCTATGGGGATCAAGGCAGGAGATAGCTGAGGGCCTGACAGAGATTTTTGCATCTTCATTAGCCATGGTGAAATACCAGAAGACTGGAGAATAGCTAATGTTGTTCCTTTATTAAGGAAGGGCAGCAGAGATAAGCCAGGTAACTACAGGTTAGTGATGGGGAAATTATTGGAGAAAATTGCAAGGGAGAGGAGAATATCTGTATGTTTGGAAAGGTAGGGGCTGATCAGTGATAATCAACATGACTTTCCACAAAATAAGTCATATCTCACTAATTTGACTGAGTGTTTTGAGGAGGTAACTAAGGTGATTAATGACAGCAGGGTGGTAGACATTGTCTAAATTCTCTTTAGTAAGGCATTTGACAAGGTCCTGCATGGTAGGCTGGTCCAGAATGTTAAGGCATATGGGATCCAAGGTGAGCTGGCTAAATGGATCCAAAATTGGCTTGGTGACAGGAGGAAGAGGATGGTGAGGAAGTTTGCTGATGACATGAAAATTCATGGCATTGTAACTCACAAGGAAGGCTACAGCAGGATATAAATTAGGTGGAAGTTGGATAAACTGTTGGCAGGTGGTACTTAATCCTGACAAGTGTGAGGTGCTAAGTGGCAAGTCAAATAGTGGTAGGACATTTAAAGTAAATGGTAGGGTACTAAGGAATGTTGATGAACAGGGGGACCTTGGGGTTCCATAGTTCCCTAAAGGTGCCAACACAGATAGATAAGGTGATAAAGAAGCCATATGGCATGCTTATCTTCATAGGTTGGGACATAGAATATAGAAATATAGTTTTCTATGGTTTCTATCGGGCTGGGGGAAGGTAAATGGGACTAGCAGAATAATGTTTCGGCACAGACTAGAAAGGGCCAAATGGCCTGTTTTCTGTGCTGTAGTTTTCTATGGTTTCTAAGTCAGGATGCTATTTTGTAACTTTACACAACACTTGTTCACCACCCTGGAATATTTTGTGCACTTCTCGTCTCTGCAGTATAAGAAGAATGTGATTGTGCTGGAAAGAGTGCAGAGGACATTCACCGGGATGTTGCCTGGATTAGAGGACTTTCATTATTAGGAAAGATTGGAATGGCTGGGTATTTTCCCAGGAGTGAAGGACGCTGAGGAGCGCCTGATAGAGATATGGTAGATAGTCAGATTTTTTTTCCATGGTAGAGGTATAAAAAAACAAGAGGGTATAGGTTTAAGGTGAGAGGAAGGCATTTTAAAGGGGATTTGTTTTAGGAATAGAGTGGTTGATATTTGGAATTCGCTGTCAGAAGAGATGGTAGAATCCGATACAATCACTATGATTAAGAGACATTTAGATAAGCAGTTAAATAGTCACTGTTCCCTATGGTACACCACTGGTCACAGAGTACCAACCAGGAAAGCATCCCTCCACCTCCACCTCCACCCTCTGCCTCCTATCCCCAAGCTAATGTGTAGTTTGTCAGTAAAGGTGGTGGAATCAGTTATAATCATTATGTTTAAAAGACATTTAGACAGATATCTGAATAGGCAAGGCATAGAAGGATATATGCCTACTTCAGGAAAATGGAGTTTGGGCAGGGAGGTTAGCATGGACATAGTGAGCTGAAGGGCCTATTTCTATGCTGTACAACTCTTTATCTCTATGACTCTTACCTAGACCTCTGCACATGCTCCACTTTCACTTTGACATTGTAGTATCATAAAACCTCAAATCTTGCATACCTACCTGGACTACTCTCAGAGTCAAAGTCAGAGTTGCTCTCAATTTCATAGTCTCTGCAGCTGCTGAAATGTCACATATCACAGTTAGCACAAAGGACATGGGGATTTGTAACCACTGCACGTCTCCCTAAAGGCAGGCATTCACATGCTACACTTATGAGCTACTGGAGTTCATATTCACAATCCATTAATACTCCCTAACAGGAGAGGAGTACAAACTTTCAGTTCCCAGTTGGTGCTAGGCTATCAGATGGTGATCTTAATGACTGATTCCAGGCATACAGGCAGCTCGCATGACCTATTCATTCTTAGAGATTCACAGCTGTCTCTCATTTTTCAGGGACCACAGTGTCCTGTGGAATGTATTTTGGCAAACAGTGATTCCTTCATTGAAGGAAATGAGAAGATGGGCCTCACTCTGAACATACAGAAATCCTTCACCAACTGGCCCCACCACAGAACACTGCCTCCTGACAGTCATGAACCATGACAAGGTTCGCAGTGGATCACCTCCATACCTCAGAAACCACCTCCAAGGGCAGCTACCAATGACTAAATCCACCAACACATCTATCAACTTCCTGAGGAGTCTTATGAGGCTTCAAACCTTCCACCAAACTCAAAGTCTCATGGAAATCCTTGGCCAAAGAATTCTCAAACCTGGGGAGAAATATTCAGGAAGGCATTGAGCAGAGTGTCTCTGACGGGAGCATGTGGAGACCTTGCGAGAGACAACTTGAGAAACCCTTTCACCAGGTCAAGCTTCACCTGCCCCACCTATGGCTCAGTCTGCAAATCCTGCACAGGACTCAGTCACTTCAGAATTCACTGGGTTGCAGTGAAAGTAAATCATTTTCAACACTGAGGGACTGCCTCTTAAGAAGAAGCCCGGCCAAGGGACAAACTATAGCTACTGGCTCAAGGTACAGCCAAGGGGAATAAAAATCAAATATAACTTGCTTAAGAGATATAGTTCTTTGAAAGAATGCATATTTGATAACTTGAATAACAAATTCTCAAATATCATTTTGAACCACTTCTCTTAAAATTCTTTCAAAAAAGGTTAAAATTTGAGTTTTATGACAACAGAATTAGGACAATGAAAATCAAAAGGCTGCAGACAATGACGAGGTGTCCCAGACCTAAAACATTTAGTGTTTCTCTTTCCACATATGCTGTCTGACCTGTTGAGGTAATACAATGCTTATTCCAAAAGATAAACATGCTTTTATACCTATGCTATATATTAAATAGCACAATTTTTCAGAGATACTGAAATAGCTCAAAGTGCTGGGAAATTATAATGAACATGGTTAATAATTTATTATTAATAATAACACCATAGGCAGTTTGAAATATATGAGATACTGGGATGTAAGAGGATGTCAAGATAAATGTACTGAGAATTAACCTTTCTTTTAACTCTGTAAATGAGATCTGCACAAGAACATTAAACATTTTTCTCTTTTATCCAGAGTTGTCACCTACCAGAGAACTATTGAGAAAAGCAATTGTATCCATAATGTTAAGAATTCTTGAAAAGAGTCGTTCTGTGTTGTTCTGTGTTTCTAGATTTTCTCATCCCCAGATGATCAGGCTTTGCATCAAAAGGATCATTATTTATACAATATCATGGCTGAATACCATCCCCACCATCCCCCCCACCTCCTCAGGCTGGCTTCTGGGATATGAGACGAATAAGTGTTTTGCAGCATTATGGCCACACTCACATTCATTAGAAAATTATATTAAGAGGAACAATTCAAACTGATATACAAATTATAGTAAGATGCCATGCAATTTATTTTCACTTAGTTGGCCCCTGACAATCTTGAAATAGAAGAGACAACAAGGCCACTTTTACTCTTCAGCATCTCGAAATTTGCTGGCAATGCTCCACTTTGAGAACTGCCTTGTGAATGTCTACCAATGTCAATTAATCTCTCTCTAAGATTGTGAATATCCATCAATTTCAACTAATCTCTAAGATCAATCATACTAAATCCCTACATACCCATTACTCCAAGCATGACATCTCTATTGCCAGTCTTTCCAAATCAACAACTCCAAGGCCCGTTGAACTAAATCTTGACACTTGCCAAACACCATCACCCCATTGCAACCTTTCCCACTATAATGCTACTGCACAGTCACAGCTGTCTCCACTCACTCTGAAGACCTTTCGTGGTAAGCTTCTCGCCCCAAAGTAGTTAACAGCACACTACATTCCCTCTATAATGGAATATATGGGTCTGATGACTGCAAATCATTAAACTACGTCATCAACACAGACAGGCTCATATCATGTTGAAAGTTATGGATTAGTTAATAGGAGTATAGTTAGAAAGAGTGAAGTATTCATTGCAAGTGTATTTCCTCAAAAGAAAGGAGGAGGCAATGGGTCAGGTACAGGCTGCTGGGAGCAAGTGAATCCTGGGAGGAGTACACTCAAAGCGGAAATAAGAGGGCAAAAATGGGGCATGAGATAGCTTTGGCAGAGAAGATTAAGGAGAATTGAAAGAGATTTTATGTTTATTAAGGGAAAAAGAGGAACTAGAGAGAAAATGGGGCTCCTCAAAGACCAAAGTGGACATCTTTCTGTGGAGCTGCAGGAGGTGGGCGAGGTCCTCAATGAGTATTTCTCTTCTGTTTTTACCATGGAGAAAGACATGAAGACTTTGGACCTTTAGATAGTTAATGAGGATGTCTTGGGGATAGTCTATATTACAGCAGAAGAGGTATTATATGTCTTAAAATGTATGAAGGTAGTTAAATCATCAGGGCCTGATATAGCTCCAGTGTGAAGCTAGAGAAGAAATTGTTGGAACCCTGGCTAAGATATGTGTATCATCGTTAGCAACAGATGAAGTGCCAGCAGACTGGAGGGTGGTTAATGTTGTGCCGTTATTTAAGAAGGGCTGCAAAGAAAAACCTGGGAACTATAGACCAGTAAACCTAACATCTGTGGCAGGTAAGTTACTCGTGGGGCTTCTGAGGGATAAGATATACATGCATTTAGAAAGACGGGGTGATTACGGATAGTCAGCATAACTTTGTGCATAGCAAATCATATCTCATGAATTTGATTGAGTTTTTTGAAGAAGTAACCAAGAAGGTTGATGAAGGAAGTATGGTAGATGTGGTCTATGTAGACATCAGTGAGGCCTTTCATAAGGTTAATTTTTTTAAAATTTTATTTACAGCGTGGTAACAGGCCCTTCCAGCCCAATGAGTCTGCGCTGCCCGCTTTAAACCCAATTAACCTACCCGTACGTCTTTGCATCCGCATGGTAGGCTGCTGTGGAAAGTTAGATTGCATGGGATCCTGGGAGAGCTAGTTAATTGGATACAGAATTGGCTTGATGGTAGGAAGCAGATGGTGATAGTGGAAGGTATTTTTTCAGACTGGAGGCCCATGACTGGCAGTGTTCCCCAGGGGTTGGTCATGGGCCCATTGTTATTTGTCATCTATATTAATGATTTGGATGAGAAGATACAAGGCACATGACATCAAAATAGGTGGTGTCGTTGACAGTGAAGATGGTTATCAGGATTTACAGAGGGATCTTGATCATCTGGATAAGTGGACTGAGGAATGGCAAATGGAGTTTAATTTGAATAATGTTGGATTTTGGGGAGATAAATGAGGATAGTACTTTTTCAGTGAACGGTAGGGCCCTTGGGTGTGTTGTAGAACAGAGGGACCTCTGAGTATATAGTTCCTTGAAACTGAAAGCCGGGGCCTAAGGCCCCCCTCCCTACTATCCTCCTGGCTAATGTACAGTCTCTGGAAAATAAAACTGAAGACCTCAGAACAAGACTACAATACCAGAGGGACATCAGGGACTGTTGTGTACTCTGCTTCACAGAGATATGGCTCACGCCCAGCACTCTGGACACAGTGCTCCAGCCTGAGGGCTTCACCATCCAACCACCTGGACTGGATGGTAGCATCAGGTGAAGGCAGAGGCGGTGGTGGTTGCTTCATGATTAATTCATCATAGTGCATAGACGTGGCAGTTCTGTTTCAGTCCTGCTCCCCCGACCTGGAACATCTGGCAGTCAAGTGTCATCTGTTACACCTGCCAAGGGAGTTCTCCGCCATCATCCTGGTAGCAGTGTATATTTCACCCTGGCAAACATCAAGCTGGCACTGAAAGAGCTGAGCACTGTGATCTACAGTCACGAGACAGCACACCCTGATGCCTTCCCGATCATTGAGGGAACTTCAACCAGGTTAGTTTGAAGAAGTCTCTGACAAACTACCACAACGTGTCACCTGAAGAACCACAGTAGCCAACACACTCAATCACTGTTACACCACTATCAACAATGCTTACCGTGCCATCCTGCGCCCACACTTTGGTGTGTCCGATCACTTGGCTGTAACTTCTACTTCTGCCACATAGGCAGAGACTGAGGACTGCAGCAACAGTGGTGAGGACCGCAAAGGTATGGTCAAGGAAGGCAGAGGAGCATTTACAGGACTGCTTTGAATCGGTGGACTGGACTATATTCATGGATTCATCTTCAGATCTCAATAAATATGCCACAGCTGTCACCAGCTTCACCAAGAACTGTGTGGATGAGTGTGTGCTGTCAAGAACACACCGAGTTTTCCCAAACCAGAAGCCCTGAATGAATCAGGAGATTTGCAGACTGCTGAGGGCTAGATCTGTGGTGTTCAAGATTGGCAATTCAGAACTCTACAAGGAATCCAGGTACGACCTACGGAAGGCCATCATGAGAGCGACAAGGCAATTCCATGTGAAGTTAGAGGCAGAATCGGACGCACAACACCTGTGGCAGGGTTTGTATGCCATTACTTCCTTTTAGACGAAACCTAACAGCATAAATGGCAGTGATGCTTCACTCCTGATGAGCTCAACGCCTTTTATGCACACTTTGAAAGGGAGAATAACACAACACCTGTGCGAATCCCCACAGCATCTGGTGACTCTGTGATCTCTGTCTCAGAAGCCGACATCAGAACATCCTTCAAGAGGATGAACCCTCGCAAGACATCAGGCCCCAACAGTGTACCTGGCAGGGTACTGAAAATCTGTGCCAACCAACTGGCTGGACTGTTCAAGGACATCTTCAACCCCTCACTGTTGCAATCGGAGGTTCCCACCTGCTTTAAAAGGGCATCAATCACATCAGTGCCCAAGAAGAGCAGGGTGAGCTGCCTCAATGAGTATCACCCAGTAGCACTCACATCTACTGTGATGAAGCACTTTGAGAGGTTGGTCATGGCTAGAATTAACTCCTGCCTGAGCAAGAACCTGGACCAGCTGCAATTTGCCTACCGCCACAATGGGTCTACAACGATCAAAATCTCACTGCCTATCCACTCGCCTTTGGAGCACCTAGACAACAGCAAAACATATGTCAGGCAGCTATTTATCGATTACATCTTGGTGTTCCATACCATCATCCCTTCAGTACTAATCAACAAACTTCAAAAGCTGGGCCTCTGCACCTCCCTCTACAATTGTATCCTCGACTTCCTTATCGGGAGACCACAATCAGTGTTAATTGGTAGTAAGATCTCTCCTTGTTGACAATCAACACAAGCGCACCTCAAGGATGCATGCTTATCCCACTGCTCTACCCTCTCTATACTCATGACTGTGTGGCTAAGTACAGCTCAAACACCACCTACAATTTTGCCGATGACACCACTGTTGTTGGCAGAATCTCAGATGGCAATGAGAAGGCATACAGGAGTGAGGTAGAACAGCTGGTTGAATGGTGTCTCAACAACAACTCACACTCAATGTCAGCAAGACCAAGGAATTTATTGTGGAATTCAGGATGGGGAACACACACCATTGAGGGTCAACAGTGGAAAGGGTGAGCAGCTTCCTGGGCGTCAACATCTAAGAGGATTTATCTTGGGCCCAACACATTGATGCACTCACAAAGAAGGCACACCAGCGGCTCGAATTCATTAGAAGGTTGAGGAGATTTTGTATGTCACAGAAGACTCTTGCAAATTTCGACAGATGTACGGTGGAGAGCATTCTGACTGGTTGCATCACCACCTTGCAAAGGGGCTCCAATGTGCAGAATGGAAAGAGGCTGCCGAGGGTTGTAAACTCAGCCAACTCCATCACAGGCACAACCCTCCTCATCATTGAGGATATTTTGAAGAGGCGATGCCTCAAGAAGGCAGCATCCATCATTAAGGACTCTCACCATCCAGAACATGCCCTCTTCATGTTACTACCATCAGTGAGGAGGTACAGGAGCCTGAAGACCCACACTCAATGTTTCGGGATAGTTTCTTCCCCTGTGCCATCAAATTTCTGAATGGTCCATGAACCCATGAATGCTACCTTGTTATTCCTCTTTTACACTATTTATTTATTTTTGTAACTTAGTAATTTTTATGTCTTGCACTGTACTGCTGCCACAAAACAACAAATTTCACAACATACGTCAGTGATGATAAACCTTATTCTGAAAGTGGCATCACGGGTGGACAGGTTGGTGAAGAAGGCTTCTGACGTGTTGGCCTTCATCAGTCAGGGTGTCGAGTTTTGAAGTTGGGATGTTATGTTGCAATTGTACAAGATTTTGGTAAGGCCACATTTGGAATATTACGTTGAGTTTGGTCATCCTGCTATAGGAGAGATGCCATTAAGCTGGAATGAGTACAGAGGAGATTTACAAGCTTGTTGCCGGGACTGAAGGGACTGAGTTATGAAGAGAGGTTGAGCAGGTTGGGAATTTTTTCACTGGATTATAGGAGAATGAGGAGGGATCTTATAGGGGTGTATAAAATCATGAGGGGTATAGAAAGGGTGAATGTGCATAGTCTTTTCAAGAACTGGAGGACATAGGTTTAAGATGAGAGGGGAGAGTTTTAATAGGAGTCTGAGGGACAACTTTTTCACTCAGAGCTTGGTCAATATATGAAATGAGCTGCCAGAGGAAGTGGTTGAGGCAGGTACTTTAACAACATTAAAAAGGTACTTGGACATGAACATGGAGAGGAAAGGTTTAGAGGGATATGGGCTAAATGGCTCTCGATTAGGTGGGAATCTTGGTTGGCATGGATCAGTTGGGCTGAAAGGCCTGTTTCCGTGCTGTTGTCTCTATGACTCTATGAATAAAACAAGCACACCATGTAGATACAGATAAACTATGTAAATAAGGGGACTCCTTCAAATTCTTCAAACAGATCAGATGGTCTAGGCAGAAACAGACTTCTAGATTGGGGGGGCCAGAGACGAGGAGTTGAGAGTAGATTGCAGAATTAATGCAACCACTAGGTTAAAGTCAGAGATCAGTAAGGGTCACAACTATTTTCCCCAATCAAGGGACAGTTGGTTGGAGTACCTGGGCAACTGCAATAGGATCATTAATGGACTGAGGTAATTATTAAAGTGATGGACAGGTAGCATTTGCCAAGCTTTTGCACAAGGGCATTTTGGCTTATGCATGAAGAGCAAAAGACAGCAGCAAACCAATAGCTCCTTGCAATGGAAATTTCATGCAAACCTTGACTTAGCACTTCAAGTCAAGTCGAGTTGAGTTTATTGTCATGTGCACAAGTACGGTGAGGTACATATAATGAAAAACTTGCTTACAGTGGCATCACATGCATCTAGGTACAGTCAACTCTCAGAATATAAGTTACACAAGGCAGTGAAGAAAGAGAGGAAAAATTTGAACATGCAAAAACAAGACCTTAGTACTGTTCCATTGCTGAGGTAGGATTAGGGTAGTGCAGGTCAGTTCAAGAAGCTGATGGTTGTAGGGAAGTAGCTGTTCCTGAACCTGGTGGTGTGGGAATTCAGGCTTCTGTACCTACCTGACGGTAGCAGTGAGAAGAGGGCATGACAGGGATCCTTGATGGTAGATGCTTCCTTCTTGAGGCAGCGACTCCTGTAGATGTTGTCAATTGTGGAGAGGGCTGTGCCTGTGATAGACTGAGCTGTGTCCACTTTGATTAGCTTATTGCAACAATGGTGAGGAAAATAACAATTTGTTGCCCATGGTCAATGCTGAGACTCCTCACCATTACCTGTTTCACTGTGAAACCGTTATGAGCAAACTGCACTGACGAATGTTAAGGTCATTCGTCTATTTTATATTATTATAGTGTGATAATTATGGCAACTATTATTTATTTTCTAACCAATAAAACACCTCTATTCTTTGTCCTGCTGGGTAATCTTTGGATAACATTAAAATCTCAGAGATTTTTGCCCTCACCACTTGAACATTTACCATAGAACCATAGAACCATACAGCACAAAACAGGCCCTTCAGCCCACCATGTTGTGCCGTCCATCAAACCACCCTCACATTACCTAACCCCTTCCTCCCGCATATCCCCCCATCCCACACTCCTCCATATGCCTATCCAACAAGCTCTTGAACCTGTCCAATGTACCTGCCTCCACCACCACCCCAGGCAGTGCATTCCATGCACCAGCCACTCTCTGGGTGAAAAACCTCCCCCTGATATCTCCCCTGAACCTCCCACCCATAACCTTAAAGCCATGCCCTCTCGTCTTGAGCACTGGTGCCCTGGGAAGGAGGCGCTGACTGTCTACTCTATCTATTCCTCTCAATATTTTATATACCTCTATCATGTCTCCTCTCATCCTCCTCCTTTCCAGTGAATAAAGCCCTAGCACCTTAAGCCTCTCCACATATTCAATACTCTCTAATCCAGGCAGCATCCTGGTAAATCTCCTCTGCACCCTCTCCAACACCTCCACATCCTTCCTATAATGAGGCGACCAGAACTGAACACAGTATTCTAAGTGTGGCCTAACTAGAGTTTTGTAAAGCTGCATCATCACCTCGCGGCTCTTAAACTCAATCCCGCGATTTATGAAAGCCAACATCCCATTGGCCTTCTTAACTGCTCTTTCCACCTGTGAGGCAACTTTCAATGAACTGTGAATATGAACCCCCAGATCCCTCTGCTCCTCCACACTGCCAAGTACCTTGCCATTTACCCAGTACTCTACCCTGGAGTTTGTCCTTCCAAAGTGTACTACCTCACACTTCTCCGGATTGAACTCCATCTGCCACTTGTCAGCCCAGCTCTGCATCCTATCAATATCTCTCTGTAAGCTCCGACAGCCCTCCACACTATCCACAACACCGCCTATCTTAGTGTCGTCCGCAAACTTACTAACCCAGCCCTCCACCCCCTCATCTAAGTCATCTATAAATATCACAAAAAGTAGAGGTCCCAGAGCCGATCCCTGCGGGACGCCACTAGTCACTGCCTTCCAATCCGAGGGCACTCCTTCCACCACAACCCTCTGCTTTCTACATGCAAGCCAATTCCTAATCCACACAGCCAAGCTTCCTTGGATCCCTTGGCCTCTGACCTTCTGAAGAAGCCTACCATGTGGAACCTTATCAAACGCCTTACTAAAATCCATGTAAACCACATCCACCACACTGCCCTCATCAATCTTCCTGGTCACCTCCTCAAAGAACTCTATCAGGCTTGTGAGGCAAGATCTTCCCTTCACAAAGCCATGCTGGCTGTCCCTAATCAGTCCATGATTCTCTAGGTGTTCATAAATCCTATCCCTTAGAATCCTTTCTAACAGCTTACCCACCACAGACGTGAGACTCACTGGTCTATAATTCCCTGGCCTATCCCTATTACCTTTTTTGAACAAGGGGACAACATTCGCAACCCTCCAATCCTCTGGCACCATCCCCGTGGACAACGAGGACTCAAAGATCCTTACCAGCGGATTTCCTTATTTCCTGGCAGAAATAACAGTTGAAAAGAATTTTGGCTTAATCAGCCCTACTTAGCTGAGCAAAATGCAGCCAACCATAACAATGAAATTGCCATGCTGGCTCAGGTCAGTTAACTTCATGCAGACTAAGGTTTGGAGTCTGCATGAATGATTATATGCTCAGTGATCAAGGACATTCACTAAAGAAAAGAATTAAGAAAGAAAGTAATCAATACCTCAGGACATGATTTGAGTGGAACAGCAGAAAAAACTACTCACTGATGTCAATTCTTTGTTGCAGTGGCAATGGATTCACCCGAGACACAAGCTTCATAAGGCATGTTGCTGCCAGCAGCTACGCATATGAGGTCTATAATAAAAAAAACATTCCATTACCTACTAACACAAGGGGTTAGATCCTTTCCACTAGAAATAAAATTACAATGACAACAAGAAAATATAAACACAGAACATAAATCAAAACTACAAAATTCAACCTGCAGTTTCAAAAGCTTCACTACAAACTGTATGTTTCCTAGCTCATTATTTAATGAGTACATTTTTCTCACTTGATTTATTTCTTAGATCAGTATCTTGACAGCCAACTCCAACTCACCCACAGAGACGCCAAACAAGTGAGGAATAGCTCACCATCACTTATGAAGAGATGAAGACCAATTCACCTGCTTCAATTACACCCTGTCTGAGATCAGTTGTTTAAATCTGGCAATCAAATCTGCTACACTAATTCACTACTACACTAAACATCATTGTTGGATAAAATGTCAAAAATATGCAGCACGTCAAACAGAATATGAAACATATGGTACACCATATGCTGAGATCTTTCATTCAAACTTTAAGTAAACTTGCCCGTACTCCAATAAAAACATAAAATGCTGGAAACACTCAGTAGATCAGGCAGCATCTGTGGAAAGAGAAACAGAGTTAATGCCTCAGGTCAAAAACCCTTGGCCAGAACAAGGAAAGAGGGAAAGCAAGTTAGTTTTAAGTGTCAGAGAGAGTGGGGGAAGGATGGATCAGCGAAAAAAAATATCTGACAGGGTGAGGACAGGGGATTAGTCAGAGATCATCTGGTCAATGGGTTATTGGTTGCAGTTACAGAGTGAGATACACACAAGGCAGGGTAAACTGTTGCACAATGCAAGGCTGTACAGCATGTTCAGCAAGTAAGGCTGCTCTAATGGAGAGAGAAAAACTGAGCCAATTTCACAGATCAGAATCTGTCTGATATGACAGACTGATCACTGTCTGACATGACGTGAAATTTATTGTTATGTGGCAGCAGAACAGTGCAAAGTCATAAAAAGCTATAAATTACAAAATAAATAAATAGTGCAAAACAAAAGGAACAATAAGGTAGTGTTCATGGGTTCATGGACTGTTCAGAAATCTAATGACAGAGGGGAAAAAGCTGCTCTTGAATCATTGAGTGTGGGGCTTCAGGCTCCTGTACCTCCTTCCTGACAATAGTAATGAGAAGAGGGCATGTCCTGGATGGTGAGGGTCCTTAATGATAGATGCCGCTTTCTTGAGGCACCACCTCTTGAAGATATCCTCGATGGTGAGGAGGGTTGTGCCTGTGATGGAGCTGGGTGACTCTCCAACCCTCTGCAGCCTCTTGTGATCCTGTGCATTGGACCCTTCATACCAGGCTGCAATGCAACCAGTAAGAATGCTCTCCACCCACCGTACATCTATTGAAATTTGCAAGAGTCTTTGGTGACATTCCAAATCTTCTCAAACTTCTAACGAAGTAGAGCCGCTGGCATGCCTTCTTCGTGATTGCATCGATGTGTTGGGCCCAGGACAGATCCTTGGGGATGTTCACAGCCAGGAACTTAAAGCTGCTCACCCTTTCCACCACTGACCCCGCAATGAAGACTGGTGTGTTCTCCCGACTTTCCCTTCCGGAAGTCCACAATCAATTCCTTGGTCTTGCTGGCGTTGAGTACAAGGTTGTTGTTGTGACACCATTCAACCAGCTGATCTATCTCACTCCTGTACACCTCCTCATTGCCATCTCAGATTTTACCAACAACAGTGGTGTCACCCGCGAATTTATAGATGGCATTTCAGCTGTGCTTATCCACACAGTCGTGAGTGTGTGACTTACAGATAAACAGTATGACTTACAACCAAAACAGCCAGTTCTGATACAGGCAGAAAAAAAACAAGTCATCTGAAGTTGTAGAATTTGATAGAGTCTGAATGGCTACAATGTGGTGATAAAATGTGACCTGCTGCTCCTCAAGCTAACAGTAGGCCTCGTTATTGCAGTGCAGGAAGTCACAGACAACTAGATGAAAGTGAGAAAAGGGTGGAGAAGCAGTGGCAGGCAACACGAAGCTCAGTTGCTCCTGTAGACTGAATGCTCCCAAGAATCATTGCTTCTCTGATGCATTACATTAGATTGGAAGAAGTGCAAGTGCTGGTTAACCTGGAAGGATTGTTTGAATATTAGGATTGTGGGAAAAGAAGGAGTTAAAGGATAGATGTTGCACCTCCTGCAATTGCACAAGAAAGAGTCACAAGGAGAGTGGTTGGTGGGAATGAAAACACAGACTAGTGAGTCATGAATGAAATGGCCCTTAGAAATGCTGAAAGGGGAGGAGATGTGTCTGGTGGTAGAATCTTGTTGAAGTTAGCGCAAATTACAAAAAATACATTGTTACAGTAGCCAGGTGGGGTGGAAGGTGAAAACAGTGTAACTCTATCCTTGCTCTGTCCTGAGAGCAGAGGTGCAGGAAATAGATGGGCGGTCAAGGGCTCTGTCAATTACAGTAGTGAGGACACCATTGGTCAGGAAGAATGATTAGATCTCAGAAGTACCCACGTGAAAAGTCCCTATGCCAATCTTTGTTTTATTCACTTGCATTGCCCCAATCCTTCAGATACGAGGAAAGAGAGGGGCCACTTAAGGTTCCAATATTTAAGCAGTACTTGAAAATGATTTTAGAAAACACATTAACTGACAACAAAAGGATAGAATTAGAAAACTGTATCAAACTAGAACATGAAAATAGGTTAAGGGATACAAATTCAAATCAGAAAACTTCGGACTAATTTCTTCTGCAAACCAAGAGTAAGCAAAACATGGAATGGACAGCTGAGTGCAGTGGTGGATGCCAAAGCAATATGGAATTGATTCAGAAATCATTCAGGAAAAACAACTGGATGGTCAAAATCTTCTTTCCAGGATAGGGGAGTCTAAAACTAGAGGGCTGAGGTTTAAGGTTGGACCTGAGAGGCAACTTTTTCCACACACAGGGTGGTGTGTATGTGGAACAAGTTGCTGGAGGAAGTGGTAGAGGCGGGTTTAACTACAATGTTTAAAAGACCTTTGGACAGATTCATGGATAGGAAAGTTTCAGAGGGAGATGGGCCAAATGCAGGCAAATAGGACTTACTCAGGAAGGAACCACAGTCAGCATGGAAGAGTTGGACCCAAAGAGCCTGTTTCCATGCTGTATCTCTGTGACTCTATAATCAGATGCTACGAGGAAGGATTCTAGGGTCATTCCAAATTGTTTAACTCAAGTTAGCCGAATGCCTATCATCTACATGAATCTTGTACAGTGTTCCCCAACTTCCTTTTCTATTTTAAATGTTAACCTACCTTTTCAGACACTAAGTACCTTAGTATTTTGAGCAGTTTCTAGGCTTGCAATTTTAGATTAACAGCATCTGAAGTTTTCTTGCTAACTTGCTTTCAATTTAATGAAGCACTTATTTAAAGTTGATATAAAGCTTTATTGAGGAACTTAATAACTTCTGCAATTGTTTAGTTAAACATCTGCAAGTTAATAGAGCATAAGTTCCACATTTAAAAAATCTGTTGTTATTTCTGACATCCTTTGACATCCTTTTCTGAGAGATTCTGTTCATTGAAAGGCTTGTACTTGTGTCTTTAATTTAAAAGCACCATGTTATTTCCATTCCATTTGGATTTTAGGAAGCTAAAATAGCTTTCCTTCTGGTAAAAGGAAGTTTAAAAAAGTTTTAAAAATATTTCAGGAATATTTGTTTGGAATGCACTGAGCTCACTGGATTCTGTAAATCACCAGCTAAAACCGTGGCCCAAAGATTCCTTCACCTCCAGTGTGCTATCAGATGTGCGGGCAGGTTAGGTAATTATCCGGTACTATCTAATGACAATGCCTCTATCACACATGTCAGCTGTTTTACATTACGCTGGGTAGAACAAGGGCATGACTCCCACCAGCTTTAGTCAAGTTAATCTGCAAGCAGAACAAGGAAACAACATGCTCATTTCAACCACTCCTCTCATTTAAAGGCATGTTTAAACTCTGAGAATGAGGGGGGTTAAAATTAATTAGTAGCTTCAAGTTGTGTAAACAGTTAATGACAAGAGTTTCTTATTCTGATGTTTTTCTTTGTGAAATCACTCAGGACAGCCGAGGTCTGACTCCCAAAATCCTGAGGTGTGCTTCAGCTTCTCACAGTGAGTTATGTTTTCTCAATAAAGGATCATTCTGCATTGCCAGCTTAGCAAGTACCAATGGCTGGGGTAAACTGAAAAGCTCAATGTGGATTTTACAAGTGCTTGCTTTGCTTACTCTGGCAATAGATTTGAATCATTTGCCTGTTAAGGAGTCACAGCACAAGTTAAGCTGTGATAAACATACTACAAAACCAAGAAAAGGATGCCCAGGAACTTTCATTGAATCAATTGCCTGTTAAGGAGTCACCGCACAAGTTAAGCTGTGATAAACATAGTACAAAACCAAGAAAAGGATGCTCAGGAACTTTCATTGAACTTGCAAGGATCTGGGAAGAAAACATTGGCAATAATCAATCCACATTTCATCAAATGGTAAAGACATATTATCAAATGGTAATTAAATTCTATCTTGGAACTTGGCGTACAAGTCCATAGATCCCTAAAAGTGACAGTACCGGTAAATAAAGTGGAAGAAGGCATATGGGATGCTGGGCTTCATTAGCTGAGGTATGGAATATAACAGCATGGAAGTCAATGTTCAACTTTATAAAGCTTTGTTAGGCCACAAATGAAGTATTGATGCAGTTCTGGTCACCACACCAAAGGAAGAATATAAGTGCTTTGGAGGCGACTTATCAGGATGTTACCTGGGATAGGCCATTTCAGTTCTGAGGAGAGAATGGATAAACTGAGTTTTCTTTCCAAGGAGTGGAGGAGGCTGAGGGGTAACCTGATAGTTTATAAAAATATGTGAGACTTTGATAAGGCCAGTCTTTTTCCCAGGGTGGAAATGTCAAATATTAGAGGGCATAGGTTCAAGGTGAGAGGGAGAAAGTTTAATTGAGATTTGAGGCAAGTTATGTTTTTTTTTTACAGAGAGCGGTAGGTGCCTGGACATGCTGCCAGGGGTGGTGATGGAAGCAGATGTGATAGCAATGTTTAAGAGGCAGTTAGATAGGCTTATGAACAGGGAGGGAAATGAGAGATATCTGTCAATAGATAGAGAAGCTACTGTCAGTCCCCAGCAAAGGCTCGTACTCACCACACCGGCCAGGATGCAGCCCTGAGCTCTACATCTCAGTGGCGCTTATGCCAGCCTACCAACACCAGCCCACAGCACACTGCCTCTTTGGCTCATTCCACACTGCAGCTATAAGATTATTTTAACCTTTTCATTGCTGCAGGAGCACCAGTGGAAAGCTGAGCCAGGCTCCAAGCATAGCTGCACGATCAGGAACATATATCTCTATATACCTAAAATGAACCATTTTCGCACTGATTCCTTAAGTGCTCTCATTCATGGAGTTGCATTCTCAGCACTAAGGAAGATACTAGTGTACTGAAAGGCCTGTTGTGAAATCCTGGACAGAAAGTTGTCACATGCAAAATAATTGAAAAAAAACAAAGGCAGAAACCTTTCTTTCAGATGTCTCCTGAACAATGCAAGTATCATTCATTAACACTAACATGAGATTGGGGATTCAGAAGCTACTGAGGATCACAGAACATCCTGAATAGGAATTTACTAAAGGCAAAACACTGAAAAGAAGCACACTAAAATGGGACCTAAAACACTAACTCTGTTAACCTTTCCCACACATTGATGCACTATAAAAAGCATCCTATCTGGATGTATCACGGCTTGGTATGGCAACTGCTCTGCCCAGGACCACAAGAAACTGCAGAGAGTTGTGGACACAGCCCAGCACATCACAGAAACCACCCTCCCCTCCCTGGACTCTGTCTCTACCTCTCACTGCCTTGGTGAAGCAGCCAGCATAATCAAAGACCCCATCCACCTGGGTCATTCTCTCCTCTCCCATCAGGCACAAGATTCAGGATCCTGAGGGCATATACCACCAAGCTCAAGGACAGCTTCTATCCCACTGTAATAAGACTATTGAAATGTTCCCTTATACTATGAGATGGACTCTTGACCTCATAATCTACCTTGTTGTGACCTTGCACCTTATTGTCTACCTGCACTGCTCTTCCTCTGTAGCTGTGACACCTTACTCTGTACTGTTATTGTTTTTACATGTACTACCTCAATACACTCAGTTACTAACTCAATGTAACTGCACTGTGTAATGAATTGACCTGTACCTCGGTACAAGTGACAATAATAAACCAATACCAATACCTGCTGAGTGTTTCAAGCATTTTATGTTTTATTTCAAATTTCCATCATTTGCAGTTTTTTTCACCTTCCTGGAGGAATTTGGTCACCTCACACTCCAAGCTAGTTGTCCATGTAGATCATACCCTTTAACAAATGCTGAGGCAGGCCTCAGCCAATCAAAACATATTATAGTGTTCAACATCCACATATAGAATATCACACAAGTATGGATAATTGACACCATTAAAAATCTTGTGCACTTAACAATCATGTTCTATCATATAATACGTAAAGTGTTATGTTACACCACAGAATTTGTAGACCATGGAATATAAAAAAGTAATAAAGTTTCATAAGTACTTTATATCAATTTTACATGCAGCATTGTGCCCCAAACTATGTTAAGGATATAAAGGATTTAGGGAAAGTGAAAAATTATTGAGATGGTTCCTCCTTGAGGAAAAAGGAAAAAATGGAGTTTTTTCTATCAAAATAAAGTAAATTATGAGACTGAGGAGAAACATGAATGGGTAAAAATGAATAGAATTATTCTTTTTCATGGAATGAATTGGGCTGAATGGCCTGCTTCCATGTTGCAATGTCCATGCATCCAATGCCTCATTCAGAGACAACAAGGAGTAACAAACTGGTAACAGAAGAGACTAGTTTAACGCTGGCTTTATTCTAGATCGATCCATTCTGTAATTTAGTTTGGAATGATACTTAGCATCCAATAAATGCTCCATCCCCAACATTTATAAACCTTTCCTCACAAAGGTAATCAAAAATATGTAATACAACAGAACAAACTCAACAATATTGAAGGTTGTCTAAGAGGGTGGTCCATAGATCCAAATGGTTGACTTGTTCAGTAAAAACAAAATGAAGTACCAATGCCATTAATTAGTTCCCTGTGTGGGTTTTGACTGAAAGATCTCAAAAGTTATCCCAGGCCAGTAATGCCCTCAAAATTCCATGATCTCAGAATACTACAAGTATAAGAGTCTGGAAATAATTCTTCATTGAGTTGTTTGACTATCATGTAAAGATGAAGAGTGAAGGAACTCTGAATTGCCTTATACCTGCACCTGTTTAAGTATCTTAGGACATGATCATTAAGTAGGAGGAGAATCTACCTTTTGTATGTGTGTATACATGTGGTGTGTGTGCATACATGGTGCAGGTATATGTACATATATGGTGTATATATGTCAGGGGTGGAGGGTGGGGCAGATGTCAATGAATACACAAGAATGAAAGTAGACTTATTGTTCCTTGTTCCAGCAGGAGCTGGCACTTGCTGAAACATTCAGGGCTCTCGGTAAGCTCAAGCAAGGTTTTTCTGCCTGTAGTCACTGATCTTGATCTGTGGCTTCATAAAGCTACTTACATAATATCTCCAACTGTGCCAAGTCCTGCAACATGAGGAAAACAGTATTTTAATACAAGACTGATGCACATTTCCAAATAGGTGCTTCATTGCTTGCATACCCAGATGCTATTAAAATGCTGGTTTCAATATTTGAAATGTAGCACAGATAATGTCTTACAAAATTGTTTGAAACCCATATATGAAGCAAAAGGTAGCATAGCGATTAGCATAACGCCATTACAGTGCCAGCGATCGGGATTCAATTCCCACCGCTGTCTGTAAGGACTTTGTACATTCTCCCTTGACAGCATGGGTTTCCTCCTGGTGCTCTGGTTTCCTCCCACATTCCAAAGATGTACAGGTTAGTAGGTTAACATGGGTGTAATTGGCCAATAAGAGCTCGTTGGGCCAGAAGGGCTTGTTACCGTGCTGTATAAATAAAGTTTTTTTGAAGTTTTAAAATAGCAATTTCTTAAAAAGAAAAATACCAATTTCTTTTAAGTTGCAAACCTACATTAAATATCCAATAAAAGCTGTAAAAAATGTTTTACAAATAGAAGCTGAGTCCAGAGGTTGTGAAAATATAGCTCAAGAACAACTCAGTTATCTATAGTTATTCGTAAAACCTAAAAAAATAACCCCAATGCTCCAGAACCACCTTGGACTAAATAGAGATCAACATAACAATAGAGAATATTTTTATGTTAAAGTAATCAGCGTTATGTTAAAGAGAAATAACTGCCTCTCTATTTGAGCACATTTTACTATATAATAAAGAAAAAAACACAAGACTAACAACCTTATTCAATAACCTTCTAATAGCTATGATTAGGTATTGAAGGATAAGGTGCAAGCAGCAGATAGTTGGGTGACCACCAGGAAAGGTAGAGCAAGCAGGCAAATAGTGCAGGATTCCCCTTTTGCCATTCTTCTCAGCAACAAGTATACCCCTTTGGATACTGCTGGGGGGGAGGGGGGGTGGCCTATGTTGTTCCTTTGTTCAAGAAAGGGAGTAGGGATAACCCTGGGAATTACAGGCCAGTGAATCTTACTTCAGTGGTGGGCAAATTAAGGGAGAAGATTCTTAGAGACAGGATTTATGGGCATTTGGATAAGCATAAGTTGATTAGGGACAGTGATTAACTTTGTGAAGGGCAGGTTGTGTCTCATGACCCTGATTGAATTCTTTGAGGATGTGACAAAGCACATTGATGAAGGTTGAGCTGTGGATGTGGTGTACATGGATTTCAGTAAGGTGTTTCATAAGGTTCGCCATGGAAGGCTCATTCAGGCATGGGGCCCAGGGAAACCTGGCTGCATGGATTCAGAATTGGCTCACCCATAGAAGACAGAGGGTGGTGGTAGATGGAACATATTCTGCCTGGAGGTCGGTGACCAATGGTGTTCCGCAGGGATCTGTTTTGGGATCCTTGCTCTTTCTGATTTTTATAAATGACTTGGATGAGGATGTGGAAGGGTGGGTTAGTAATTTGCAGATGACAAAGGTTGGTGGTGTTGGGGATAGTGTAGAAGGTTGCTGTAGGTTACAACAGCACATTGACAGGATGCAGAGCTGGGCTGAGAAGTGGCAGATGCAGTTCAACTCAGAAAAGTGTGAAGTGATACACTTTGGAAGATCGAATTTGAAGGCAGAATACAAGGTTAAAGGCAGGACTCTTAGTAGTATGGAGGAACAGAGGGATCGTGGTGTGCATGTCTATAGATCCTTCAAGGTTGCCACGCAGATTGATAGGGTTGTTAAGAAGGCGTATGGTGTGTTGGCCTTCATTAGTCAGGGTACTGAATTCAAGAGCCGCGAGGTAATGTTGTAGATCTATAAAACTGCAGTTAGACCACACATGGAGTATTGTGTTCAGTTCTGGTCGCCTCATTATAGGAAGGATGTGGAAGCTTTAGAGAGGGTTTACCAGGATGCTACCTGGATTGGGGACCATGTCTTATGAGGATAGGTTGAGTGAGCTAAGGCTCTTCTCTTCGGAGAGAAAGAGGATGAGAGGTGACTTGATAGAGGTGTACAAGGTGATAAGATGCATAGATCGAGTGGATAGTCAGAGACTTTTTCCCAGGGTGAAAATGGCTAACACAAGGGGGCATAATTTTAAGGTGATTGGAGGAAGGTATGGGGGAGATGTCAGAGGTAAGTGTTTACACAGAGAGTGGGGGGTACTTGGAATGTACTGCCAGCAGAGGTGGTGAAGGCAGATATATTAAGGACATTTAAGAGACTCTTAGATAGCCACATGAATGACAGAAAAATGGAGGCAATGTGGGAGGGAAGGGTTAGATAGACCTTAGAGCAGGATAAAGTGATGGCACAACATCTTGGGCCAAAGGGCCTGTACTGTGCTGTAACGTTCCATGTTCTATGTTCTATCAGGGCACAGCAGCAACAGCCAGGTCAGTGGCACTGTGGCCGGCTCTGAAGCTCAGCAGGGAAGGGTAATGTCAGGCAGAGCAATAGTGATAGGAGACTCAATAGTTAGCAGGACATACAGGAGATTCTGAGGCCACAAAAGAGACACCAGAATGGTGTGTTGCCTTCCGAGTGCCAGTGTCGAGGATGTCTCAGAGCAGCTGCAGAACATTCTCAAGGGGAGGGTGAGCCAGAGGTCATAGTGCACTTTGGCACTAATGACATAAGTAGAAAGGAGGAAGAGGCCCTGCGTAGTGAATATCGGGAGTTAGGAAAAAGGCTGAAAAGCAGGACCTCAAAGGCAGTCATTTCTGAATTACTCCCGGTGCTACATGCTAGTCAGGGCAGGAATAGAAAGATAGAAGAGATGAACTTGTGACTGAGGAATAGGTGCAGGGGGCAGGGTTTCAGGTTCTTAGATCATTGGAACCACCTCTGGGGCAGGGCTGATCTGTACAAGAGGGACAGGCTGCACCTTAACTGGAGGGGAACCAATATCCTGGCTGGGATGTTCACTAGTGCTACTCGGGAGGGTTTAAACTCATTTGGCAGAGGAGTGGGAACCAGGGCACCAGGTCAGAAAGTGGAGGGATTGAGAGGAAGGTAGATGTCATGCCAGTAAGTCAGTAAGGAAGAACAGGCAGGAGTAAGGTAATAAACATGATGGGATGGACAGGTTGAAGTGTGTTTACTTTAATGCTAGGAGTATTAGGGGCAAGGGTGATGAAATTGGAGCATGAACCAGTACATGGAACTATGATGTTGTGACCATTACGGAGACTGAATGCTTAATGTTCCAGGGCTTTGATGTTTTCGAAAAGGTAGAGAGAGAGGTAAAGGGGAGGGGGGGCAGGAATGTGGGAGTTGCACTATTAATCAGGGACAATATCACAGCTGCACTCAGGGACATAATGGAGGGCTCATCCACTGAGTCTGTATGGATAGAATTCAAAAATAAGAAAGATGCAATCACTCTGATGGGATTATACTGTAGACCTCAATAGCCACTGGGACATTGAGGAACAGAAATACAGGCAGATCAGGGAAAGGTGTGAAAACAACAGGGTTGTTGTCGTGGGTGACTTCAACTTCCCTAATATAGACTGGGACCTCCATAGTGCAAGAGGTTCAGACAGGGCAGAATTTGTTAGGTGTATATAGGAGGGTTTCTTAAATCAGTATATAGATAGTTCAATGAAAGGAGCGGCTATACTGACCTGGTGTTTGGAAATGAACCTGGCCAGGTGACTAACCTTTCAGTGGAAGAACATTTAGGGAATAGTGATCACAATTTATCCTTAAGTTTTAAGATAGTGATATATAAGGACCTTGCAGGAGAGTATTACATTGGAGCAGGGAAAATTATGAGAGTATTAGGCAGGAACTAAGGAGAATTAACTGGGAACAGCTGTTTTTGGGCAAGTCCACATCTGACATGTGGAGGGTGCTTAAAGACTTATTGCACTGATTATAGGCCAGGTATGTTCCAGTAAGAAGGAACAACAAGGATGGCAAGGTAAGGGAACCTTGGATCTCGAGAGAGATAGTGAATTTAGCCAAGAAGTAAAAGGAAGCATATGTAAAGATTAGGAAGATAAAAATCAAACAGAGCTCTTGAGGATTATATAAAAGCTAGAAAAGAACTTAAGAAGGGAATTAGGAGGGACCATGAAAAGTCCTTGGCAAGTAGGATTAAAGAGAATCCCAAAATATTCTATACATACATCAAGAGCAAGAGGATAACTAGGGAGAGGGAACATGTGCTTGGAGGTGGAAGACTTGTGCAAGTTCCTATATGAGTACTTTGCATTAGTATTTACCAAGGAGAAGGATGGAGGAGGATAGTGAGATCAGTGTGGAGCATGCTAATATACTGGGGCATTTTGAGATACAGAAGGATATAGTGCTAGGTCACTTAAAGAACATTAAGGTGGGTAAGTGCCCAGGGTCAGATTACTGGAGCCTTGACCAAGATCTTTGTGTCCTTTCTTGGCACAGGTGAGGTCCCAGGAAAGTAGTTAAAGTTGTTCCATTATTCAAGAAGGGAAATAGGGATAATCCTTGAAACAATAGATCGATGAGTCTCACATCAGTGGTAGGGAAGCTATTGGAAAGGATTCTTAGGGATAGGATTTATGAACATTTGGAAAACCTTGACCTAATTAGAGACAATCAGCATGACTTTGTGAGGGACAAGTCATGACTTACTGATGGTTGAGTTTTTTGAGGAGGTGACGAAGGTGATTGATGAAGGTACAGCTGTGGATGTTGTCTACATGGATTTTAGTAAGGCATTTGATAAGGTCCATCGTGGAAGGCTCAGCCAGAAGATTCAAGATGAATGGGATCCACGGTGATTTGGCTGTTTGGATTCAGAATTGGCTTGCCTAAATAAGACAGAAGGGAGCGGTTAATGGGACTTATTCTGGCTGGAGGTTCGTGACTAGTGGTGTTTCGCACAGGGATCCATACTGGGACCTCTGTTGTTTGTGATATATATAAATGACCTGGATGAAAATGTGGATGGATGAGTTGGTAAGTTCACAGATGATACAAAGATTGGTGGTGTTGTGGTTAGTGTAGAAGATTGCCAAAGGATACAGCAGGATATAGATCAGCTGCAGATGTGGGCAGAGAAATGGCAGATGAAGTTTAATCCGGCCAAATGTGAGGTGTTGCACTTCGGGAGATCAAATGTAAAGGGACGGTACACTGTTTCTGGCAAGACCCTTAACAGTGTTGAGATACAGAGAGATCTTTGGGTCCAAGTCCATTGCTCTCTGTAAGTGGCTGCACAGGTTGATGGGGTGGTAAAGACAGCATATGGCATGTTTGTCTTTATTAGTCGAGGCACTGAGTTCAAGAGTCGGGAAGTTACGTTGCAGCTTTATGAAAATCTAGTCAGGTCACATCTGGAGTCTTGCATTCAATTCTGGTCACCCCATTATGAGGATGTGAAGGATTGGACAGGGTTCAGAAGAGGTTTACCAGGATGTTGCCTGGATTAGAGGGCATGTGTTATGAGAGGTTTGACAAACTTGGGTTGTTTTCTCTGGAGTAGAAGAGGTTGGGGGAGACCTGACAGAAGTTTACAAGATTATGAGAGACATAGATGGAGTAGATCTTTTGCCCAGGGTTGAAATATCTAATACCAGAGGGCATGCATTTAAGGTGAGAGGGGGTAAGTTCAAAGATATGCCGGGCAGGTTTTTTTTTACACAGAGAGTGGTGGATGCCTGGAATGCGCTGCCAGGGGTGGTGGTGGAGACAAATACAACAGATATGTTTAAGAGGCTCTTAGACAGGTACATGAATGTGCAGAGAAAGGAGGGATATGGACATTGTACAGGCAGCAGGGATCAGTTTAGTTAGGCATTTACTAGTTTAATTTATTCGGCACAATGTTGTGGGCCAAAAGGCCTGTTCCTGTGCTGCATGCTCTATGTTCCATGATACCAGACAATATGAGTGCATTAGTCTTATGGACCATTCATTCTACTTAATAATTTGAAAAGGTGTCATCTTTCAATGCGTCACTTGGCTTGGATATCCCAGAGAATGCTTCTGACCTGCAAAGACCTGGGAAATTCCAGATTCCATTCATGTCTGTGCAAAGTGGGCAGCACAGTGGTGAAACTGGTAGAGCTACTGCCTCACAGCTCCAGTGACCCAGAGTTGATCCTGACCTCAGGTGGTCTCTGTGTGGAGTTAGCATGTACACTCTGTGACCATGGTGCTCCTGATTCTTTCCACATGCCAAAAAAGTGTGCGAGTTGATAGGTTAATTGGCCATTGTAAATTCCCCTGGTGTGTAGGTGAGTGGTGGAATCTGGGGGGAATTGATGGGAATAGTGTAGATGAGTGCTTGATGGTTGGCACACACTCGGTGGGTTGAAAGGCTTGTCTTTGTGCTGTATGACTCCATGGCTCAAAAATGAACTAAGTTCAACAAAATGCTTACATTTGCAATTCACAAATTGGCCTCAATAGCACGATGCTTAAGAATATGATTCATCATCACAATGCAACTCTACTTACAGGATGGCTCATATGTAAAAGTGATAATTTAAAAGGGCTTAGCTTGGATTATTGACATGGTGTGGCGACTCACCTTACCAGTATCGAACCAACTCCTGAGATCACGAGCGTCGTCGGAGGCCCCGACCCAAGGTGGCGTGGTGCCCTCCTTCTTCTCCATCGTTGGGCTTGGAAAGCCCATGAGCGAAAAGGTCAGGTGACACACGCGTGACGTCAGCGCGGGAACTGAAGCGCAGGAAGAGTTTCGGTATTAAAAGACGCACCGCGCTCCTGTCGGGCAATCGACTTCTGACTCCAAGCAACAGACTCTGTGTCTTTATTCTATAGTAGTGTAGCTAGCCACTACAATGGTAAAATAAACTCTAAACATCTTTTGGCTGAAATGCAATGTGAAAAATGGTCACTTCACCAAGATACCAACTGACTCCCAGTATCTCAACTACAGGTCACCAATTTCAGAGATACGAACAAGAGATATGTTGCAACCTTTCTTCACACTAGTTATGAAGGACATTTCACTCATAAAATAACTGATAGCTTGCTGTTCCCAACTACAGAGTTACTGCCTGGTAGGAGAGAGCTCTTTAATTTTTCTTTCTCTGTGAAGCACCACTCTGAATCTCACCCTCAGAGGAATACTACATCTGTACTAATTTTTTTTCCTCACATTAACCTGAAATCACCCCAGCTATGCTGTCCATGGACTGTCCCTTTGACCCATCACCCATCCCACAGGCTTCCAATTAGGAAGCACCTCATCTCTAATATTCTTAATCCTGTTTTGAAATCCATCCATGCTTTTCCCCTTTCATGGCTATATCTCCTCCAGCATAAAACATCCTGTGATATCCAAATTCTTTATCATTCCCAAATTTAACCACTATATCAATCACAGCTATATCTTCTGCAAAAACCCTTAGCTACGTAGTTTGCTCCTTAATCACTGCATCTCTCAAATTCTTTTTCCTTTTAAAATGCCTCTTAAAACCTCTCTCTTTGACCAAGTGTTTGGTCACCTACCCTAATAACTCATTGTGGCTAAGCATCAATTTTGATTTGGTATTGCTACAGACAGAAAAACCTTGGGACCTACTGATACATTAAAATGCCTTTTAAAAGGATGTTCTTGTTGATTACATCAAAAGGAATAACACCTAAGATGATAATCAGAATGCCTGAGAACTGGTCAGCAGCAATCCTTTCTAAGGGTACATGCCATAAACCAACTGCTCCAACTTCACTTTAGCTGAATCCCTCAAATGGATAAATTCCTGCCATGTAACATACAATCTAGGAAAGGAGTGAGGAAAACTGGTCATTTTATGCGCAATAAACTGCTGAATGAGCTGAGGTCAACCTCCTGAGTAAAGACAGTACCTATAAATCTAACTGTTGCCAGTACACATCCTTTCTATGACAGACACTGAAAACCTAGTTTATGTCCTTCTAACACCCAGCATAAAGATGTAAAAAGCATCTCTACAATTTCTGGAATTTAAACATTAAATAAAACACATCTCAGTGGGAGATATACTGCTGAAGGAAACAACAAAGTGAAAGGAATATTGTCACTAGTAATGAATATATTGTCCAAGAGTGATCACATCAGTCCATTACAGAGAAGAACCTTCAGGTTTCTATTTCCTTTATTATTAAACAAATAACTTTTTAACATTAAATCATAAGCTAGAAAAAGAAATGTTAAATAGTCGAATCAAAGGCTGGTTTCAGCCCAACAACACATTCTCTCTATAGTTTGATTTGTCTGCATCATCTTTTAAGTTCATGACAAAAAGGCAGCTTTCACAAAGCCATCTCTAATGCCAGTCTTGTTTACAATGTGCCAAGAGACTAATCATTTCATTTTTCTGCTGTCTTAACTAGCAAAAGGAGATTGGGCTACCCACTATGATTTTATGTTAGCTGCAAGCAGAGTCAAATTAAATCATAGCTTAATGCTAATCTAATTATAAGTGAAAACTTAACACAAAGTCAGAGCCAGACCCAATGGTATAATTTGGTTGACTCTATAAAATCCTTTAGGTTGGCATGGACATGATGGGCCAAAGGGCTCACTTCTGTGCTGTGCAACTCTATGACTCTAAAATAATGGAGTTCTATTCCAGTAACTGTTGAATGATGCTTGTACCACAGTGTGGAAAAACTGGCAAGGCAGAACCTTCAAGCACACTCCCAGTGGAAGTAGTAGTCAAAACACAGAAATAAAACTTCTGGGACTGTGGACCAACTAGTCTTATCTTCCTTAAAAATAAAAACCAGTAGCAGGAGTGGACAACATAGCCCCTTAGGCCCATACTACCATTCAATAATTTATGGCTAAGGCCCCAGTTAAATTATAGGATGAACTTCAAAAACTGTAGCTGAATTGTCAAAAAGACAGACAAAATTGAAGAAAATTAATATTTACTTTTATAAATTGTGGCAATTCGTAAACATCAGTAGGCATGTTCATTTGGCTACTCAGCGGAGGCGGAGGGGAGATTTGATAGAAGTTTATAAAATTATGCGAGGCATAGATGGAGTAGACAGCCAGCATCTTTTTCCCAGGATTGAAATATCTCGTACTAGGGGGCATGTATTTAAGGTGAGAGGGGGAAAGTACAAAGGAGATATGCGAGGTAATTTTTTTTTACACGGAGAATAGTGGGAGCCTAGAATGGACTGCCAGGGGTGGTGGTAGAGGCAGATCATATGGAAGTGTTACAGAGACTCTTAGATAGGTACATGAGTGGTTGGTAAGCTGATGGAGAAGATCCTGAGAGGCAGGATTTATGAACATATGGAGAGGTATAATATGATTAGGAATAGTCAGCATGGCTTTGTTAAGGGCAGGTTCTGCTTTACGAGCCTGATTGAATTTTTTAAGGATGTGACTAAACACATCGATGAAGGGAGAGCAGTAGATGTAGTGTATATGGATTTCAGCAAGGTGTTTGAGAAGGTACCCCATGCAAGGCTTATGGAGAAGGTGAGGAGACATGGGATCCAAGGGGACATTGCAGTATGGATCCAGAACTGGCTGGCCCACGGAAGGCAATGAGTGGTTGTTGAAGGGTCGTATTCTGCGTGGAGGTCGGTGACCAGTGGTGCACCTCAGGGATCTGTACTGGAACCCTTACTATTTGTGATTTTTATAAACAACCTGGATGAGGAAGTGGAGGGGTGGGTTAGTAAGTTTGCAGATGACACGAAGGTTGGGGGTGTTATGGATAGTTTGGAGGGCTGTCAGAGGTTACAGAGGGACATAGATAGGATGCAGAGTTGGGCTGAGAAGTAGCAGATGCAGTTCAACCCAGATAAGTGTGAAGTGGTTCATTTTGGTAGGTCAAATATGTTGGCGGAATATAGTATTAATGGTAGGTCTCTTGGAAGTGTGGAGGATCAGAGGGATCTTGGGGTCCGAGTCCATAGGACGCTCAAAGCGGCTGCGCAGGTTGACTCTGTGGTTAAGAAGGCATATGGTGTATTGTCCTTCATCAATCGGGAAATTGAATTTCGGAGCCGAGAGGTATTGTTGCAGCTATATAGGTCCCTGGTCAGACCCCACTTGGAGTATTGTGCTCAGTTCTGGTCGCCTCACTACAGGAAAGATGTGGAAGCCATAGAGAGGGTGCAGAGGAGATTTACAAGGATGCTGCCTGGAATGCAGAGCATGCCTTATGAAAGCAGGTTGAGGGAACTCGGCTTTTTCTCCTTGGAGAGACAGAGGATGAGTGGGGACCTGATTGAGGTGTATAAGGTGATGGGAGGTATTGATAGGGTAGATAGTCAGAGGCTTTACCCCAGGGCTGAATTGGTGGCCACAGGAGGACATAGGTTTAAGGTGCTGGAGAGTAGATATAGAGGAGATGTCAGGGGTGAGTTTTTTACTCAGAGAGTGGTGAGTGCGTGGTATGGGTTGCTGGAAACGGTGGTGGAGGCTGATACGATAGTGTCTTTCAAGAGACTGTTAGATAGGTATATGGAGCTGAATAAAATAGAGGGCTATGGGTAAGCCTAGTAATTTCTAGGGTAGGGACATGTTCGGTACAGCTTTGTGGGCCGAAGGGCCTGAATTGTGCTGTAATTGTTCTATGTTCTATGTTCTATGAATATGCAGAGAATAGAGGAACATGGTCAATGTACAGGGAAGAGGGATTAGATTAATTAGGAGTCATTGATTTAATTAGTTTGACACAACATCGTGGGCTGAAGGGCCTGTCCTGTGCTGAATGTTCTATGTTCATTTCTGGGAAGAAAACAGATTAAATACTTTTCATACTTTTTTGAAACACATGACATTAAGGTGTGCCTGTGTAGTGTTTTACCTGAGTAATTATTTTCTACTGATGCACATTGATTGGTGGACTTCAACATTCTGATCTAGGTTTATGATTAGTTTGGTTTGTGGGGTTATTTTTCAGAAAGGAACATTCCTAGGATTTGGGATTGGATGAGCAGTGAGGCCAGGATTAATCGTGAGGAAGGAAACAGACTGCAGAACTGGGAATAAATTGGACAATAAGGCCCACTAAAGTAGAGGCCTAACCTACAGAAGCCGCAAATTCCACAGGGCCTTAATGATGACTGATCTGATTTTGGTCCCAACTCTATTTTCCTACCTTACAACATCCCCACTTCCCCACCCCCCACCCCCCCTCCCCCTCCCCCCCAGTTTTGGACAGACCAAAAATGTGTTTATCTCAAGCTTTAATATTTTCAATAATTCAGCCACTTCAGCTTTCTGAGGTACAGAATTCCAATGTCTCAACTCCATGTGCCCCCCACTCCTCCCCACCACACCACCAAGAGAAGGCGTTTCACCTCATCTGTTTTAAATGGGAAACCTGTTATTCTGAAACTATGGCCCAGGGTTCCAGATTATCCCAGGAAGTGAGGAATTCACTCAGCATCTACCCTTGCTGATTGTGCATTGGTTAAGTTACCTGAAGAGTAATCCAGAGGCCTGGATCAATAGTCTATCTCATACTCTGGAATTTTTTAACAAATGTGACCATAAAACTATCAAATTGCCATTAAAACAGATCTAGTTCACAGATGACTTTCAAGGAAGAAATCTGCCTTCCTTACCTAGTCTGCTCTATATATCACTCCAGATCAAGTACAGTGTGGTTTGACTCTTAAATATGAAACAAGAAGCTCAGTTGAATCAAACCACCACATTAAAACAGAAAAAAGGATAAAACTACCCTGCATTGATTGAGGCACAACATTCAGACACAACAAAATTGCTCCCAGCCCATCAATATTGCAAAGTCCTCCTGACAAACATCAAGGGACTAATGTCTAAATTGGTGGATCTGTGTCACTACTAGTAAAACGATAGACTGACATCATCTCCATGATGACTCATAACTTACAGACAACGTGCCAGATTTCTCCATCAAATTCCCTGGGTACCCCCTGTCCCTAAAGCAGGACAGATCCATCAGAATTGTGGTGCGGGAGTAAACAGGAAGGAGGGAACAGCCTCTTCACTGATTTAAGACACATTGATGTCAGTTCAAACATGGGCAAGGAAACCTCCTCCAGATTACCACCTCCCCTCATCCTGCAGCTGTGAAACTGTGCTCTCTGTTGATCACTTATAATTAGTACTATACATTACAAAGACATAAAACATATAGTGATGGAAGTTGAGTACATCAACTTCCATCACCACTGCTGACCAAGCCCTGAAGGGCTGCAGATAAGAACTGCAGCAACTAATGAGCAAATCAACATGTGGAATAGACCTACCTGACCTCATCCTCACTAATTTATGTGTAGCAGATGTATATGTTCATGATAGATGTCACCACTGCACAGTCCACATGGAAAAAAGCTCCCATCTTCTCACTAAGCTCACCCTCACTATGTGGCACTGCAACCATGCTAAATGACATAGACTCTAAAATGAGCATCCATGAGGACTACCATCAGCAGAAACAAATGTCACCACAATCTGTTGTCTTCTGACATAAATAGCTAGAAATAATCCCCTTAATTTCATAAAAAAAGTACTACATTGCAATATAGAGTGTTATTCCAATGATTTCAGTGGGTTAACGTCCTACAATATTCACCTGAACAACAAAGAACACTTGGACTGAGCCTTCCAACTAGAAATTCCTCTAGAATTTATTCTTCCCTTCTTTTGTAAAGTTTTAGAATTAATATTCCATTCAAAAAAAAATGCAGAAACTACCAAATGGTTAAAAAGCAGTAATCGTCAGCCACAGATGATTAAACCTTGTTCAATATCACTCAGCCTACATGTGGAGTACGTGGAAATACAACTAAATGTAGAAAAAAAATCAGTGTGCATGCTATTGCATACGTTGCTGTAAAAACACAAGATCACATGAAACAGACTTCAAGCCTGCTCTACCTTTCAAATAAGGTCATGGCTAATCCAGTATCTCAAAACCACATTCCAATTTGATTCCTAAATCCCTTGATTCCCTCAAAAAAAATCTGAACAAAACTATTGATCCAAGCCTTGAATGTACCTAACATCTGAGCATCCATAATCCTCAGGGTACAGAATTCCAAAGATCTACAAGCCTCTTAAATGAAGAAGTTTCTTCTCATTTCAGTCCTAGACTGCTGACCCTTTAACTTGAAACAAATGTCCATTGTTCTAGATTATCCACAAGGAGGAAACAGTCTCCCCACATCAATCCTGTTAGACCCTTTCTGAATCTCTTCTTTCATTTAGATTACTTCTTACCATTCTCAGTGAATACAAGCCATTTTTACAGATCTGTCCTCAAAGGACCATATCCCAGGAATCAATCTGGTAAATCTAAGCTTCATCACTCCAGTACAACTACATCCTTCCTTCAGCATGGAGACTGGTAACTTGTTTTTTTATTGTCACATGTACCAAGTACAGTGAAAAGCTTTGTTCTGCATGCCATCCATACAGATCATTTCATCACCTCAGTACATCGAGGTAATACAAGGGAAAAGCAATAACAGAATGCAGAATGTAGTGTTAGAGTAACGAAGAAGGTGCAGTGCAGGCAGACAATAAGGTGCAAGGCCACCACCCAGTTCTCTACTTTATTCTGTTCTGCTTTAGTAGCAATGTTACATTTGCAATCTTCCAATCAACTGGGACCGTCCCAGAATTTTGGAAGATCATTTGCACATCCGGTATTCCAAGCAGCTATCAGGTCAGAGTATTTGTCAGCTTTTACACACCTTAATATTTCTGACATATTGATTATTTCAAGTTCCACACTGTCATCAGACACTTGATTCCCCAATAGTTATTGTATATTTATTCTATCTTCTTTAATGATAACAGATAACATTTATTCAATGCCTCATCCATTCTTTATTCTCATTATAATTCTTCCTAGTTCTATCTCTAAAGCTTGCAAACTTACGTATTTTTGCTACTCTCTTCTCTTATATATACTAGTAGATGTCCTTTACTTTTGTACTCTATTTAATCAGTGTTTTTGCCTTATTGCTGATCTCTGAAACACCTCAAATCCTCAGGCTTATTACTCTGCTTGGCAACACAATAACCTCTTCATTTAGCCTAAAGCTAGCTGCAACCTCTTTAGTTAGTATGTCTGCTGGCTTTAATTTAATGTAAAATGTATTAAGTAAAAACTAACATGAAACTTAACATTGACAACAGTGAAAACAAACTATTGTGCACAACAAGTGCATGCACTGCATCGTGCAGAAGGATGATTTGAACAAAAGTTCTACATGCTTTCAAACTATGTATTTTCTCCAGAACCAAGTTATGGATACTGTTTAATAATGTAAGAAACACAATTACATCTTCATTTCCCTAGAGAGACTTGTACTTGGTAGAGAAGGACATAATGGAATAATTTCAATCACTAACTGCCATTATGAGAGAGCATTTTTGATTTCTCTGCAGGGATGAGTTAAGTCACGCTTACCTCATCATACCTACATGATGATCTCTCTATCATCATTTTTCAGTTGTCTCCACCAGTCAGAAACTGGGGGTACCAGAGGATAAAAGACAGCCCTTTGAAAAAGCTGAGTAACTAGCTCTACTTCCATGTTCTTTATCGTAGACCTAGAATTTGTTTTCCTTTCAAATATTTGTCCAATTTCCTTTTATAAGTTACTACTGAATCTGCATACATTAATCTCCTTTAGCAATAAATTCCAAATGATAACAGCCTGATACATTAAAAAATATTTCCCTCATGTTATCTCTGATTTCTTTGACCTAATTACTGCAAATTTGCATTCTCTATTCACTGAAACAGTCCCCAGAAACACTTGGCCCAATTTATCAAAACCTTTCATGATTTTGAAAAGCTATGTTAAAACTTCTCTTAACTTTTTTGTGTTCCATGGATAACAAGCCTAGTTTCAAGTCTTTAGTCTCAAGTCTCTTTGTGTAACAAATCACTCATCCCTGTATTATTATAGCAAATCTCCTCTGCTCGCTTACAAAGGAGTTAACATTTTTCTTAGCATCAGACTACATTTGACCACGATATTCCAGATGGGACCTTATCAGTGTCTGATAAAAAATAATTTTTGTACTCCATGCTTCAAATCATCAGCAAAACATAGCATGTCTCTTCAATTTCCTGATTAACTTGTTGTGATATCTTCAAAGGTTTATGTACAAAGATCCTCAGGTCTCATTGTTCCTGCATGTCTTTTAATATTGTGCCATTTGTGAATGTCATTCTTTTCTACTTTAAATATCATCTGCCTTGAGGATGCCCTTTTCAACAGTCTGTCAACATCCTCCTGCCGCCTGTTACTATCCTCCTCACTGCTTAATCATGGAATTGTTGCATCACACAAAGAAGCCAGTCAGCCCGTCAAGTTTGTGCCAGCTTCTGTGCCTTCAGTCCTGCCCTCTGCTCTTTTCTCATAGCCCTGTGCAATTCCCTCTTGAAGGTGCTGATTAGTTTTGTTTTCACCATCCCTACAGTTGAAGACCTCAGGATCACCACCATTCTCAGTGTAAAAATCAGTTTTACCTCACATTCCCTTTGTACCTTTTGCCCACAGTTTTAAAGCTGCCACTCCTGGTTCTATTTACCCTATCTAAACTAATCACGATTTTGTATACCTCAATCAAATCTCCTTTCCTCCATGGGAGAATAATTTCAGTTTCTTCAAATTAACATATTGCTGAAATCCCTCAGCCCAGGAATCAGTAAATCTCTCCTGTACTCTCTCCAGTACTTGCACATTGTTCCGAAAGTTAGATGTGAATTTGACCTAGTACTCTAGTTGTGCCTTTACCAGTGTTTTGTACAGGTTCAACATTATTTTACCTCTGTTTATGAATCCCCTTACTCCATATGGTTTACTGACCATTCTCTCAACATGCCCTGTCACTTTCAAGGACCTATGCACATGGACACCTTGTAACTCTGTTCCTGAAGGAGGGGGGACGGCAGTGGAAGGGGGTTGAGGAAAGGTGAAAGGGATGAGCAGGAAAGCAAAAGATAAGTTGGTGGGGGGGGGAGAGTAACAAGTGGTGCAGAGGGATGGAGAGACATATAGAGAGGGAGGGGGAATCGGATGAGGGCCTGACTTCTTCTGGACATGGAATCTGGATCAGACACCCAAACTTGCATTCTCTGATTGAAATAATGTTTTGGTTTGATTCAACATCCACTGTCCCAGTCACTGGCTCTGGGCCACACCAGGTTTGGGTCAACAATATTAGCAGAAAACAATTTCACTCTGGGTCAGAACTTCTGGATACGCTTACAGATTTGATCCAATGTCAACCCATATCCTTTGCATCACCCTGAAAATGACTCAGTTTCATCTCAGTCTAGCTTGGTCAGACCAGATCCTCATTCTTCACCAGTGCTCTTCTCCACCTACAGAATCTCTTTCAGTAAAAACTATTCTTAAGAGAATTTGCTTCCGAATGAATGTAACCAATCTCCTTAATAATGGACTACATGGATGCAAAAGGTGAGGCAAAGGAAATTGGGGACATGCATTAGGCCAGATTTGGAAAAATGCAGAGAGTTTTGGACCGTACAACCGTAGCAATCCCAGGATTGTGGATAAAAAGACAAAATGTTTTTTAAAGGACCATCCAAAAATTAATTTTCTATTTTGGTTTAGAAGTGCAATGAATTGACAATTAATTTCTTCTTTAAATTAGAGTCATGGAATGGAAATGGCATGGAAACAGGCTCATCAGTCCAATATATCAATGCTGGTCATCAAGTACCTGTCTATATTAATCCCAACTACCAGTACTTGGTCCATAGCCTTCTATGCTATATTGTTTCAAATGTTTATCTAAATACTTCTTAAATGTTGTGAGAGTACCTGCCCCCAGTGAGCTCCAGATTTCCACCACCCTCTAAGTGAAAAATTCTTCAAATCCCCTACAAATCTCCCATCTCTTTTATAGTAACCTATGCTCTTTGATCATAGACAACACTGTTAAGAGGAAGTTTCTTTCTATCTATCTTATTTATGCCCTCAAAATTTTGTATGCATCGATCAAGTTACCCCATTTGTTTGGCACCTCTCAATTTTTTCTTTAACTTAAGTTTAAACACAGTTTTCTGTCCCTTGAGGACAATTCAACCTCTAAGTTCTTTCAAACCACCACAGGACAAATGTGCAGATGCACATGAACACAATTTCAAAGGGTTTGGATCAAATTTCCACTCTCAACAGTAATGCTTCTGGTAATTGGTCAGATAAGCATGTGAGAATATCAGGAGCAGACCACAGACCCTCACAAGCCTGTTGCACCACGAGTTTAAGACTAATCTTAAAGACTAATCTTAAAGACTAATCTTGTGGTGCCCCAAAAGGCTGCATCCTCAGCCCTCTACTCTACTCCCTATACACTTATGACTGTGTGGCGATATTCTGCTTTAACTCCATTTACAAGTTTGCAGATGATACCACTGTTGTAGGCCATATCTCAAACAGCGATGAGTCGGAGTACAGGGAGGAGGTAGAGAGCTTAGTGGAATGGTGTCATGACAACAACCTTTCCCTCAATGTCAACAAAACAAAAGAGCTGGTCAATGACTTCAGGAAAGGGGGCAGTGTACATGCACCTGTCTACATCAACGGTGCTGAGGTCGAGAGGGTTAACAGCTTCAAGTTCCTGGGAGTGAACATCATCAACAGCCTGTCCTGGTCAAATCATGTAGATACCACAGCCAAGAAATCTCACCAGCGCCTCTACTTCCTCGTGAGGCTAAAGAAATTCGGTTTGTCCCCTTCGACACTCACCAACTTTTATCGATTGACCAATTTTATACAAAATTGGCTTGGTGCAGTGAGGCAGAGGGCGGTAGTGCAGGGTTGTTTTTCAGATTGGAGGCTGTGACCAATGGTGTGCTGCAAGGATCTGTGCTGGATCCCCTATTGTTTATCATCTATAATAATGATTCGGATGAGAATGTTGGTGGATGGTTAACAAGTTTGGAATTGGTATTGGTTTATTATTGTCACTTGTACCGAGGTACAGTGAAAAACTTGTCTTGCATACCGATCGTACAGATCAATTCATTATACAGTGCAGTTACATTGGGTTAGTACAGAGTGCATTGAGGTAGTACAGAGTGCATTGATGTAGTACAGGTAAAAACAATAACAGTACAGAGTAAAGTGTCACAGCTACAGAGAAAGTGCTTGTGCAATAAAGTGCAAGGACACAACAAAATAAATTGTGAGGTCAGCGTCCATTTTATGTGGCTCACTGGACAGTGAAGAAGATTATCAGAGATTACAACAGGATCTAGATTAGCTGGGAAAGTGGGTCAAGGAATGGCACATGGAATTTAACTCAGACAAATACAAAGTTTTGTATTTTTGAAGGTAATCCAGGACAAGACATACACAGTAAACGGCAGAGCTCTGGAGAATTTTGCAGAACAGAGCGACCTAGGGATACAAGTACAGTACATAGTTCCCTCAAAAAGGCAACACATGTAGACAAAGTGATGAAGGAGTATCACACACTTACTTTCATTGGTCAGGGCACTGAGTTCAAGAGTTACAGCTGTACAATACATTGGTGAGACTGCACTTGTGTACAGTTCTGGTCACTTAGTTACAGGATATTGAAGCCGGAAAGGATGCGGAACAGATTCACAAGGATGCTACCAGACTGGAGGACTTGAGTTTAAGAAGAAATTGGATAAGTTGGGGCTTTTTTCCCTGGAGCATAGGAGTTTGAGTGGAGACCTTATCGAGGTATATAAAATCATGAGTTGCACAGACAAGGTTAATGGTTATGGTCATTTTCTCAGAACAAGGGAGTCTAAAACTGGAGGGCATAGATTTAAGGTGTGAGAGGAAAAGCGTAAAGGGAACCTAAGGAACAAGTTTTTCACTTGAGTGGTGGGTACATGGAATGAGCTGCCAGAGACAGTAGTAGAGGTGAGTACAATTACAATGTCTAAAAGACATTTAGGCAGGTACATGGATGTGTTGGGCTTTAGGGCCAAATAAAACTCTTTGACTATATATAGTTGCATCAAGACAATCATATTTCTGTAAGCACAAAAGACTGCAGATGCTGGGATCTGGAGCAAAAAATACAAACTGCTTAAGGATCTCAGCGGATCAAGCAGCATCCGTAGAGGGAACTGGACAGTCAACGTTTCAGGTCGAGTAGAGGGGAGATAGCCAGTATAGTAAGCTGAGGGGAAGAGGTGAGGCAAGAACTGGAAAGTGATAGGTGGATCCAGGTGAGGAGGAGAGAAGGCTGGAAGTAGTGACAAAGACTGAGAGGTGATGGGTGGAAGCAACAAAGGGCTACAGATGGTGGAATCTGATAGGAAACAAAGGTGGAGCATGGAACCAAACAAGGGAGGTGAGGGGGCAGATGGGAACTGTGGGAGGTGTGGGTGTGGACCATAGGCAGATGGAAGAGAGGAAAGAAACTGGGCGAAAGGGGGCATGGGTTGGATATGTTGTTGGAAATGGGTAGATTGGGATGAGAGAGAAAGGGACAAAGGGGAAGTAGGTTACCTTATTTCTGTACTTCATTCCCTTTGCAGGAAAAGCCAACATTCAATTTGCTTTCTTAATTACTTGCTGTACCTATATTTTAACTTTGTGTTTTCTGTACAAAGACATCTAGACCCTTCTGTAAAACAGCAATCTGTTGTCTCTCTCCATTTATACACTTATGTTTCCAACAAAAGTAAAAAATCTCGCATCTCCTTCAGTATATTCCATCTGTCAAATTTTTATGCACTCACTTAACTCATCTATATCCCTTTGCAGACACTTCCTCGCTGGCACAGCTGCACATTTTCACAGCTAGTAAAGCTGTGGCCTCACAGCTCCAGCAACCCAGGTTCAATCTTGGCCTCCAGTGCTGTCTGTGTGGAAGTTGCACATTCTCCCTTTGACCACTTGGGTTTTCCCTAGGTACTTTCATTTCCTCCTACATGCCAAAAGATCTAGCTGTGAAAATACAGGACTTCATCAAGTTGGCACTGAGCTCTTGCAATTTATGTGTTTAAGTCTCTGAGTAGGGCTTAAATCTAAGACCTAATTCAGCAGAAAAAAGCTACACTGGCATAAGAAATAGGTGGAATAGGCCATTCAGCCCTTTATGTCTGCTCCATTGTTCAATAAGAGAAGACTGATCTTGTTTTTTAGTGCTACTTTCCTCCACTAGACCCACATTCCTTTATTTTTTTAATAGCTAAAAACCTATCAATCTATATCTTAAATATACGGAGTGATGAAGCCTCCACAACCTCTTCCAGATTCAGTACCATCTGAGTAACAACGTTTCTTTTGTGCCCGGAATGAGCAGACCATTATCTTAAGGCTGTAACTCCCCCTGGTTTGAGGCACCCAGCAAGAAAAACATTATCTCTGTAATAACCCTGTCAAGCCCTGTAAGAACCTGTAGATCATCTCTCATTCTTCTAAACTCTCGAGAGTGGAGGACCAGCATGCATAATCTTTCTTCATCATGATGAACCCATCATCCCAGGAGTCAATCTGGTAAAGCATTGTTGCACTTCTTCTACTGCAAACCTATCCGATCTGTATGCAGCATTCCAGGTGCAATAATACCGGCGTCTGATATAATTGGAGCAGGATATCTCTAATCTTGTATGCCAAGTCTTTTGCAGTAAAGGCGAACAAACTGCTTGTCTTCCTAATTGCTGGCTGTACCCGCTGTTAACTTTTAGTGATTTGTGTACAAGGACCCTCACATCCCTCTGAAACTCCACACCTTTCAATCCTTCACCATTAAAAACACAAAGGCTTTTTTTTAAATGAAAGTGAGTGACCTTGCATTTTTCCACATTATATTCCATCTGGTAAGCTAATTCACTATTGTATATTGCTCCTAGTTGAGGGGAATGTAAGAAAATGGAGTGAAATTATTGTAAATGTGTTCTTGATTAGTGCAGACTGGATGGGCCAAAGGGCCTGTTTCCATGTTGTATGTCTCTTCAGTTCAAATTGCTAACCCACCCAATTTTGTATTGTCAACAACTCTGGCAATGAAGCACTCAGTCCATTCACAGAAAAACATGAATTGGGAACAGGTCACTCACTCTTGGATCTATTTTGCCATTCAATAACATCATGGCTTATCTGACCGTAACCTCTCCTATGCGTTCCACCTACCTCAGCAACTTTCCAACCCTTTGCTGATCAACTGTCCTTCTATCTAGTGAGGGGAGTATGGCAAGGGGTAGACATAGGGGTAGAGGTTGGGGTAGAGGTGGGGGTAGGGGTGGGGGGGTGGAGGGCAGCGTGGGTGGGGAAGGAGGGGGACTGCAGCGGGGATGGGGAGGAGGGGGGTGCAGTGGGGGATGGGGAGGAGGGGGACTGCGGCAGGGGATGGGGAGGAGTGGGACTGCGGCGGGGATGGGGAGGAGGGGACTACGGCGGGGATGGGGGAGGAAGGGGGTGCAGTGGGGGATGGGGAGGAGGGGGACTGCGGCAGGGGATGGGGAAGAGGGAGACTGCGGCGGGGGATGGGGAGGAGGGGGACTGCGGCGGGGATGGGGAGGAGTGGGAGTGTGGTGGGGATGGGGAGGAGGGGGACTGCGGCAGGGGATGGGGAAGAGGGAGACTGCGGCGGGGGATGGGGAGGAGTGGGAGTGCGGCGGGGATGGGGGAGGAGGGGGGTGCAGTGGGGGATGGGGAGGAGGGGGGTGCAGTGGGGGATGGGGAGGAGGGGGGTGCAGTGGGGGATGGGGAGGAGGGGGGTGCAGTGGGGGATGGGGAGGAGGGGGAGTGTGGTGGCGGTGGGGGGAAGTGCAGCGCGGCGGGGGTGGGGGGGGAGTGCGGGGGCTGCATAGCAGGAGTTGAGGGAATGTGGCAAGGGGTGGGTAAGAGGGAAGTGGGGGAAGTGCAGTGCGACGACGGTGAGAGGGGAATGTAGCGCGGCGGGGGTGGGGGGAGTGCAGCGCGGTGGGGGGCTGTGACGGGTGGGGGGGCTGCGTAGTGGGAGTTGGGAGAGTGTGGCATGGGGTGGGTGAGAGAGGAGTGTGGCGGGTGGGGAATAAGTGGTGGGGAATGAGTGGTGGTGGTGGGTGAGGGGGTGTGTGGGGTGAGGGGGTGTGGTGAGGGGTGGGGGAGGATGTTAAGGGGTGGGGTGAGGGAGAGAGTGGTGAGGAATGTAGCGAGGGGTGGGGGGAGAGTGGTAGGAGTTGGGGGAGTGTGTTGGGGTGGGGGGTAGGTGTGGAGTGTGGAGGGGTGGGGGAGTGTGGTCAGGGTGGGGGAGCGTGTTGAGGTGGCAGGTGGCTTCGGAGTGTGTTGAGGGGTGGGGGGAGTGTGGCGAGGAGGGGTGGAGGAGTGCAGCAGGGGGGCTGTGTTGCAGGGATTAGGGGACTATAGCGAGGGGTGTGGGGTTGTTGAGGTGAGTGGGGCATCTGTGGTGCTGGTTGTGTGAGGAGGAAAAGTGTGGTATGGTGGGGTGGGGGAGTGTGGTGAGGGGTAGGGGAGCGTGGCGAAGGGTTGGGGGGAGTGTGGCGAGGGGTGGGGGGAGTGTGGTGAGGGGTGGGGGTGTGTGGTGAGGGGTGGGGGAGTGTGGTGAGGGGTGGGGGTGTGTGGAGATGGGTGGGGGAGTGTGGTGAGGGGTGGGGGAGTGTGGTGAGGGGTGGGGGTGTGTGGTGAGGGGTGGGGGAGTGTGGTGAGGGGTGGGGGTGTGTGGAGATGGGTGGGGGAGTGTGGTGAGGGGTTGGGATTGTTGTGAGGAGGGTATTATGGGGAGGGTGGAGAGGTTGGAGAGGGGTAGAGAGATGATGGGGAAAGAAGGGGGAGGGGGATGGGCGGAGTGATGGTTGGGTGGTGGGCAGCCTGCCCGCAGCATCTTGGTTACCCCGGTAACGACATTCAAAACAAATTTCGGTGAGGCGGCTGCCTGAGGCCCAGGTGTGGGGGGTGAGTGATGATGGTGCCGAGCAGGATGGAGAGGACCCGTGCCTCATATGGACCTAGCCCTCTGAGGGGTTTCGGCACCCCAATGGTTTCCAGCCCTGTCAGCGAGATTGCCTATATTCGCCTCACGTGGAACTCCCCCGCCCCCCCAGTAACCAGTGCACTCACCTGCGAGTGAGCCGCCATCTTGCCCCAGGACCAGGAGAGGGTTTGCGGGGGAGCACGTGGCCTGGAACAGCGGTGGGGGGAGCATGTGACCTGGAACAGTGGGGGGAGCACGTGGCCTGGAACAGCGGGGGCGGGGGGGGGGGGTTGTGGGGAGCACATGGCCTGGAACAGCGGGGGGGGGGGTGGTGGGGAGCACTTCCTGGAACAGCGGTTGGGGTGGAGCACGGGGCCTGGAACAGCAGCCAGTGGGAATGTGTGTGTTTGTTTGGAAACAGAGGAAGAGATATGGGAGTTGTGGACTGGTCACTGAAAATAGTAACAACCGCATACAAAGTTGCAATTTGTGCTCAATTGACATGTCTTTGATTTCTTTTCAATGGATTTTGTGAAAATTTACAAATCTTTTGTTTCTGTTTTATCTATGATGATAGGAAATGGGAAATTTTATTTTACAACTAAATTTTATGCATTATTACAGATTACAAGATGTTTTGTGCTGAGTATTTATAAATGTTCATTCAATTGATAAGAATCTTGAAAAATACTGAGAATGTATGTGTGTGTATATACACACTTTAATGATTTCAGCACAGCTTGCAGTCCTGGAAAGAAATTTGCTTTCGAAGTTTAACACATATTATGTAGGGTTTTTGTTTAGTAATCAATTTTTTTCAAGAATATTCATGTATACTTTAAAATATCTGAAAATTGCAATGCTAGAAGTAATACAATTAATCAGTAGTAATATTCGCTGCTGATAACTTTGAGAGGTCATTGACCTTTGTCAACTCTTCAAATCTTGCTAAACCTGCTGAGTATTTCCAGCATTTCTGTTTCACTGACGGTAATCATTTTTATAATTTCTTGATTCAAGTGCGGTGTTGTGATTTTCAACAAAGGTACAGTTTGGCAAGCCCCAATAAACAGGAAACTAGAGTGCCTGTCCCTCACAGCAGCTGGATACACCAATCAGAATGGACAGATTAACAACCCATCTCAAAGAGGGAGGAAAGCTTAACGGGCAGCTGAGAAGTGATTACCTTTAAATTTTAGTATACCTTACTGTTTGACACCTTATCCTGTTGATTAACCTGTTTTATTTAAATAGGTCTTCAGAGGGTTTAAACACAAAGTCTTTGGCTTGGTTTGATGTGAGTAGAGGACCATGGTACGGCCCTGCATCTTGCTGTCTTTTATCTCAATATTGGAAAAATATTGTATTGTCTAAGTCATATGTATAATGCTGCTGATAGCAGAGCTGCTGCCTCACAGCTCCAGTGACTGGGTCCAATCCTGATCTTGAGGGCTGCCTCTGTGGAGTTTGTAAGATCAATGAAGGACTCGTGTAAATGGATGCTTAATGGTCAGTGTGGACACAGTGAGGTGAAGGGGCTGTTTCCATGCTGTGCCATTCTGAATCTCTTTAAGTGATATAATATTCCTTACAAAAGTATTTGGTGATGCACTGCCAGGAAAATTATTGAATGTCTAAATTTAAATATAACTTGTGATGTGGATTTCAGTTTATCAAACCATAATGTAAATACAGAACTTGTTTGATTTAAGTAATATAAAGCTCCTGTAAAAGAGCCAAAAATCAGTTTGCCAAGTTGTACTAGCTTGCTATGCCCTAATAAGATCATGGTTACAGTTTTTGGACAGAACATGAATGGGCTGTTATGCAAGCTTTGCAATGACCCCAGCCATTTGTCCTACGTACTCGTACCCTTATTATTCCACCAGCCAACATTAGTGGCTTTTCCTTTATCTATGATGTTCCATTTATAACAAATCCCTTTCTCTTTTCAATTGCTTTCAAACTCCTTAAAATGTTTCTCTTTAGTTATGCAATGGTTCCCAACTATTAAATCTCATCTTAGGGTATATCCTTCTCTTTTTAATTCTGTTCAGTCTATGTTTTGAGGTGCTTGCTTCATTAGGTGTGCTTTAGAATAGAAAAGATGAAGCCTAAAATCCTACATAAACTTTAGGGCCAATAAGCATGCATAGACACCTGTATCGATGTTAGAACACCTGCTATGTATGATAATAAAATCTGAAAGCTTACATTTTTATGCCTGATTGGGAATAAAAACTGGTTAATGTATGATTCAAGAGCCAAGCACTTTAGAATTGATTCATCATACCTGCTGGGAAAGAGGAAGATATGAAGCTGTTCATTGTTCACCCACCCACACAGTTGGTATCTAAACAACACAGACCAACAATTTTCAGGGCTGCTCTGGGCTCAGTAGGAGCAGCAGATCTTCGCCTACAGCAAGAGTCAGCACCTTGACAAAGCAGCAAGCGATGTCACCTGCATGATTTAAGACATTTGTGAGAACCATCAGAGAAGCATTATAGAGCTGTGTGTTGTATAAAGTATAATAACAGATTTCCAGGTACCTTTGAGTGAATCTCAGTCTTTTAACGATATACAGGTCAATTCCTTACTCCTAATAAGAGAAAGCTATTTTTAAATGGTTAATGAATGTATAGTTATGCTCCATAGGCATACTTGATGCCACATTTACACAGGATGTTCATATTTTATTGCTGTTTGTAGTCACCAGAGATCTCATAATCAGCATCATCCTCATAATACTCTTCATCTTCTTCATCTGTAATATCTTTTCTATCTCTGGTATGCAAATTCATTTTCATTGCTGATGGTGAATCTGTAGATTAAAATAACATGAACATTAATCACATATGATGAATTATAAACATCTGTAGTCCTTGATATTAACCCAAGGTGGAATTGGTGCTAGTGAAGACTGAATGAACACCACTTAAATGAAGAGGTAAGCTTTTTCCTCTCCACCCACATCACTGCAGCTGCTAGGACTGTGTTGTGGGTCCAGGTATTCAGGGAGAAGAACCTCAGTGGGAGATGTGAGCGATGTTTGGACTAAACAAGGGCCAAGGTTTACTCATGGGGCACAGAGGAACACACCTGCCCTTCTGGAGCATGAGAAAACTAAAGATCATTATCAAACATCTCCTTGTTGGGATACTTCAGGCTCTCCATGACCTTCCAGCATACTTGACCTGACAGGAAGCTATTCAGGCAGATTTTATGTCAACTGCTGAATGGTTAATAAGGGTAACTGGGCAGCAACAATGTTACTGAGACCAATCTGCATACTTAACGAAGACCTAGTTGGCTTCATCTGAGACAAGTTTCCCTTCCACTCACACTACCCCTTGCCTGCCATAAGAGTGAAATTACAGTCAGCGAAACCAGGCTGGAAAAGAATTAATTAAGCAACATTCCTTTCCAACAGATGGAAGGAATTAAGATCAAAGCCACAGTATTTAAGGCTTTTATGAAGTTTTTAAATAATTTAGCATGATACATCTGAGGATAAATTTTTCAACATGCTGCCAGGGAGAAAATTGATGATATCGATCAGAAAAGGCCAAAGTGACCAAGAATGGAAATTAAATATTCCAGGATACCAACTTTTAGAAAGGAAGGGAAAAGGAGGTGTACTGTCGAGAGTCGTGGCTGTCACATGACAGCACTGCACATTACCTGGTCGGAAGACACACCACTGCCAATCAAGGTTTGGCCCCACCCCACACGTCAGCGCACACCTGACCATTGGCCCCTTTAAGTACCTTTGTACTTGGCCTTGGGCCATTGGCCTTTGTAATCGATTAGTCCTTGCTGGCACCCGGCCATTGGCCTTTGTAAATTACCTCCAGCACTATAAAGAGTACCACATGTGCTCAGCTCTCCCTCTTTTGTCTTCAAGGGATCACCCTGCTTCACTTCAGGCTGAGGACTGTGGGACAGCGCTGGAGAAATCAGTGGTGAGGTGTGCACTGTTAAAGGGTTGGAGCGTTTTAGTTAGTGTCCCTAGTAGCATAGAGCCGTGCCTGCACTGAGTCAAGGGGTGGTGGGTATCGTATTGTTTTTCCTTGATTGTATGCCCCAGTCTGTTGTGTGTGTGTGTGTGTGTGTTTGTTTGTGTGTGTGTGTGTGTGTGTGTATTTTACCCAGTTGCGATTTTCCCACACTCACTATAAACCATGCGCGTGTGTGTGTGTTATTCCCATTTACCATTTTCCCCCCTCGTCTTCTGTAAATAAAATAATAAAATACTTACTGCCAGACTGTGTTTAGAGTCCTTGCCTTCTGAGACCCGAATCAGAACATTTGGCGCTGCGAGCAGGGTCTCCAAGGTCTTGGCTGAACACAGGTGCGGGGAGGGATGTTCTGGAACAGGGGCAACAAAGCCAGTGCAGGCACCGAGGATAGGATTCCCGGGTGGACCAACGACAGGGAAGGATTTGGGAGCTTGGCCAGCATGCTGGCGGACCATGGCAAACCAGTGGACTGGGCCGAGCAGTTAGACCCATGTGGTGAGAAAATGGGGCACCACATGGTCTCCCTCCTTAAGATGTCGGTGTTCCCCAAGGCTAAGGGGAGTCAAAGGGGTGCCTTCTGGCTGTCTGCATCCCTCCTGAGATGTCAGGTCGGGATTACTGGCCAGATACAAGATATACAAGATTCAAAAAGACAAGGAGATAGAGGTGCTCCAGCAGCGCTGCTGTACGCTGCAGGAGGCAGCCCAGGCTGCCCAGACCCGAGCCAACAACCTCGAGGCCAGAGGTACCAAGGTCACCTGCAGGCTGATCCAAATGCAGCAGGCACAGGCAGCCTGCCGGTCTGGCTGGCAGCCGGACCCGCTCAAAATTTGAGCCCTGTTCCGGCGCAGTGACAAGCTGGATGCATGGCTGGGGGATGGGGATATATAGATGGATAATGATGAGGAGGGGGTGCCCAAGGAGCCTGAGTCCCATCACACTCACCCTCCCCCCCACACACCCGAACCAATGTCCGCCACAGAGGTGAGGGGAGTCAGGATGAGGACCCGCAGGGGAAAGTGCCTGTGGTCCCTCCAAGTCTACGTAGACCTGGGATTTCTCAGCCAAAGAGCTAACCCAGCTGGCGGATCAGTACCACCAGCGGCCAGGCAAGAACCTGGCTGCATGGCTGCTCCGCCTGTGGGATGAGGGGATCCCGAACGTGAGCCTCTCTCACCAGGAAGCGAGCACCCTGGGAGCCTGTCCGACCAGCAGAGTGTCAACAATGCCCTACGGGCGCCACAGGAAGGGATCCGGGACAACACTACCATGTGGGATCGGGTACTGACTGCCGTGAGGGTCCGGTACCCTACTCTTCTCCAGTGGGATTTATACGGGCGACCGCAATGGAGCACGGCCATGAGGGCACCAGGGTCATTAGGGAGTGGACGCTGGTGAACGGCATTTACGAGAGGACCCGCAATCGCACTTTTTTAGAAAACACCAGGGTGACTGGCACGCTAGTGGGATACATGGTTGCCACCACATGCCCCGATTTGAGACCAGTGGTCCTGCCCCTCATGGGATCAGCTAATGGGAAGACCATTCAGGATGCCACCATGTGCCCACCCAGGTCCGTAGAGCAGAGACGAGGGCTAGAGTCACAACCCCTCATTTCACGTGCAAACAGTTATACCTGGACCTGCTGTGCGCAGGGGTGGACTGCACCAACATAGATGGGATCCTGACCTCCGCCATTTATGCACGGTGGAAAGAGCTTTGCGGGGGGAAATCTGGCCAGGGGAAAACACGCAACCACCCCAGGGTCAAGCCCGACATGGGGGGCGTCCCCAACCACCGGACCATGCCGGCTGCCCCCACCGACACTGACATTGCCTCTGCCCCTCTCCCACTCGAAACGGTCTCTCCTGCCCTCAGGGCTGAGCTCCGGGATCTGCTGAGACAGGAAATGTCCCACCTCTGCCAGCAGGAACCCTCACCCACGGGGTGGCACACCTCCATCCCCTCCCATAGGATGAAGGCCAGGGCCGCCGGCGCAATTGTTCCATTGTCCTCCCCCACCCAGGGGACCTGAGGCCACATATACCCATAGCTGTATGTTGGGGAAAGGGGAACATACGGAGGTGGATGGCACTCATCGACACGGGTGCCCAACACACCATCATCCCGGGCAACCCCGCCGGGCGGAAAGGGACACAGATGCAGATAGAGGGGTTGGAGGGTTCCCTTTTACCTGCAAGGGAAGTCACGATCCACATGGCCATTGGGAACCAACCTCCTTGACCTGTAACAGATTTGACTGCAGCCTCGACTGAGCACATCCTAGGAATCAATGTTTTAAAGGGACAGTCCCTTCATACTAACAGGGGCAAGTTTACGTTCGAGGTCGCATGGGCTACAGTTGTAGTTGGGGCAGCCAAATGGGAACCAGTTGTTGTTCCTCCTCCCTCCAAGGTCATCTGTAGCCAATAGTACAGAACGCCAGGGGGGACACCAGGATATAACTGAGGCTGTCCAAGCCCTACTGCGAGAGGGCGTCATTAGACCCGAAGCCTCTCCCTTCAATAGTCCTGTCTGGCCCATCCACAAAATGAATGGGATGTGGCGCATGACGGTGGGCAACAAGTCTGCATCCCATCTAGTTGCCACCGTGCCCGACATAGTCACTCTAGTGGAGGATATTGTGGGGTGCCCAGACAAGCCTTGGTATGCAGTGGTGGATTTAGCCAATGCTTTCTTTTCCATTCCCTCCATCACAGTTCCCAAGACCAGTTTGCATACACCTGGGGCGGGAGACAATATACATTCTGTCGCCTACCTCAAGGCTATGTTCATAGTTCCACTATCTACCACGGTTTAATCTTCCACGATTTACAACGAATTCAACTCCCCACAGAGATGTCAATTGCCTATTACATCGATAACATCCTCCTGCAAGGTCCACCTGAGACCATTGTCTCAGAGGCCCTTCATATGCTAATCTCCTCCCTCAGGGAACAGGGCTGGTTCATTAATATTGATAAGGTGCAGGGCACCAGCCAGAATGTCCTGTTCCTTGGAATATAATGGCACTCAGGCCAGCAAGATATTCCCAAAATTGCCAGGAATAAAATTTTGAATTTTGCCGTCCCCTCCAATAAAACCGACACCCAGACTTTGTTGGCCTCCTAGGCTATTGGTGGCAACATATACCACACCTTACCATGCTCCTTAGAGCACTCTATAGGGTCTCCCGTAAGAAAGCCACATTCTCATAGGGACCCGAACAACAGGCTGCTTTTGAAACAGCAAAGCAAGCTGTTGAGTAAGCACTGCCACTTGAGCTACAGGTCTCGGCCAGTGACACAGTCACCAAATGGAGCCTCTGGCAGAAGATCCAAGGGCGCAGAGTCCTGCTCGGCTTCTGGACCAAATTTCTGCCTGAAGCCGCCACTTGCTACAGCCCATTCAAGCGCCAGCTGCTTAGACAATAGACAATAGACAACAGGAGCAGAAGTAGACCATTCGGCCCTTCGCGTCTGCACCGCCATTTTGAGATCATGGCTGATCCTCAACAATCAATATCCTGTTCCTGCCTTGTCCCCATATCCCTTGATTCCCCTACCTATAAGAAACCTATCTACCTCCTTCTTGAAAGTGCCCAGAGAATTGGCCTCCACTGCCCTCTGAGGCAGTGCATTCCACAAATTCACAACCCTCTGGGAGAAGAAGTTTTTCCTCACCTCTGTCCTAAATGGCCTAACCCTTATTCTTAAATCATGCCCCCTGGTCCTGGACTTCCCCAACATCTGAAACATATTTCCTGTCTCTATCTTGTCCAATCCCTTAATAATCCTGTATGTTTCAATCAGATCCCCTCTCAATCTTCTCAATTCCAGCGTGTACAATCCCAGTCTCTCCAACCTCTCAGCATAAGACAGTCCCGACATCCCCGGAATTAACCTCGTAAACCTATGCTGCACGCCCTCTATAGCCAGGATATCCTTCCTTAACCCTGGAGACCAAAACTGTACACAATACTCCAGGAGTGCTCTCACCAGGGCCCTGTACAAATGCAAAAGAATCTCTTTGCTTTTGTACTCAATTCCCCTTGTAATACAGGCCAACATTCCATTAGCCTTCATCACTGCCTGCTGCACTTGCTCATTCACTTTCAGTGACTGATGAACAAGAACTCCTAGATCCCTTTGTATTTCCCCCTTACCTAACTCCACACCGTTCAGATAATAATCCGCCTTCCTGTTCTGGCTCCCAAAGTGGATAACCTCACACTTATCCACATTAAACTTCATCTGCCAAGTTTCTGCCCACTTACCCAAACTATCCAAATCACCTTGAATTCTCCTAACTTCCTCTTCACATGTCACACTGCCACCCAACTTTGCATCATCAGCAAACTTGCTAATGTTATTCACAATGCCTTCATCTAAATCATCGACATAGATCGTAAACAGCTGTGGTCCCAGCACCGAGCCCTGTGGCACCCCACTAGTCACGGCCTGCCATTCTGAGAAACATCCATTCACCCCTACCCTTTGTTTCCTATCCACCAACCAGTTTTCTATCCATGTTAATACCCGCCCACCAATTCCATGAGCCCTAATTTTACCCACCAATCTCCTGTGCGGCACTTTATCAAATGCCTTCTGAAAGTCGAGGTATACAACATCCACTGAATTTCCCTCATCTATTTTCCTGGTTACACCCTCAAAAAACTCCAGTAGATTAGTCAAGCATGATTTGCCCTTAGTAAATCCATGTTGACTCGACCCAATCCTATCGTTGCTATCCAAATATGCCGCTATTTCATCCTTAATAATGGACTCTAGCATCTTCCCCACCACAGATGTTAGGGTAACTGGATGATAGTTCCCCATTTTCTCCCTCCCTCCTTTCTTAAAAAGTGGGATAACATTAGCCATTCTCCAATCCTCAGGAACTGACCCCGAATCTAAGGAACATCGGAAAATGATCACCCATGCATCCACAATTTCTAGAGCCACCTCCTTTAGTACCCTGGGATGCAGACCATGTGGACCTGGGGATTTGTCAGTCTTCAGCCCCATTAGTCTACCCATCACCATTTCTTTCCTAATGTCAATCCACTTCAGTTCCTCTGTTACCCTTTGCCTTTTGTCCATCCTTACCTCTGGGAGATTTGTTACATCTTCCCCCGTGAAGACAGATCCAAAGTACTTATTAAATTCGACTGCTATCTCCCTGTTTCCCGTAATAATTTCACCCGATTCGGTCTTCAAGGGCCCAACATTGTTCCTAACTAACTTCTTTCCCTTCACATACCTAAAAAAGCTTTTGCTATCCTCCTTAATATTCCTGGCTAGCTTGCCTTCGTACCTCATTTTTTCTTCCCGAATTACCTTTTTAGTTAAATTCTGCTGCACCTTAAAAATTTCCCAATCTTCTATCTTCCCACTCAGCTTGGCTCTGCCATACTTCTTCCTTTTTAACACAATGCTATCTCTGACTTCCTTTGTCAGCCACGGTGGCCCCTTTCCCCTCTGAGTCTTTCCTTCTCTGGGGAATAAACTGATCCTGCACCTTGTGCATTATTCCCAAGAATACCTGCCATTGCTGTTCCACTGACAATTCTGCTAGGATGCCCGCCCAGTCAACTTTAGCCAGCTCCTCCCTCATGGCTCCATAGTCTCCTTTGTTCAACTGCAAAATTGACCCTTCTGATTTGCCCTTTTCCCTCTCCAATTGCAGATAAAAACTTATCATGTTATGGTCACTAAATCCCAATGGCTCCTTTACTTCGAGTTCTCTTATCAAATCCTACTCATTGCACAGCACTAAATCCAGAATAGTCCTCTCCCTGGTCAGCTCTCATACCAGCTGCTCCAAGAATGCATCCCGGAGGCACTCTATAAACTCCCTTTCCTGGGGTCCAGTACCAGCCTGATTTCCCCAGTCCACTTGCATATTGAAATCCCCCATAACTACTGTGACATTACCCTTGCCACATGCCAACATTAACTCACTATTCAGCTTGCACCCAATATCCATGCCACCGTTCGGAGGCCTGTAGATAACACCCATTAGGGTCTTTTTGCCCTTACAGTTCCTCAGTTCTATCCACACTGACTCTACTTCTCCTGATTCAATGTCCCCCTTTGCAAGGGACTGAATCTCATTCCTCACCAACAGGGCCACCCCACCCCCTCTGCCCACCTTCCTGTCCTTACGATAGCATGTATACCCTTGAAAATTCATTTCCCAGGTCTGATCTCCCTGCAGCCATGTCTCTGTTATCCCAACAACATCATACTTACCCATTCGTATCTGATTTTCAAGCTCGCCTACCTTATTCCTGACACTCCGTGCATTCAGATATAGGATTTTTAACCCATTTCTCCTCTCTCCAATCGTATTAATGTTCCAAAATTGTGTAATTCCTACCTGTCCTCTACCCTCCATCTCGCTATCCTCTCTCTCATTCTGGATCCCCTCCCCTTGCAAATTTAGTTTAAACCCCCCCCCCCCCCCCCACCGAGCAGCATTAGCAAACCTTCCTGCAAGAATGTCAGTACCCCTCCAGTTCAGGTGTAAACCATCCCATTGGAACAGATCCCATCTTCCCTGGAACAAATCCCAATTATCCATAAACCTGAAGCCCTCCCTCTCGCACCATCCCCTCAGCCACGTATTAATCTACCTAATCTTCCTATTCCTCTCCTCACTCGCATGTGGCACAGGTAGCAATCCTGAGATTGTCACCCTGGATGTCCTGCCCCTCAACTTAGCACCTAACTCCCTGAACTCCTTACGCAGGACCTCCTCTCTTTTCCTGCTATCTGGCGCTCCTCACCACCGAACATCAAACAGGCACTGACCCTGTTGTCCTTTGCCCCCACCTGCCCATAATACACTGGGTCAAATCTCCCGATTCCACCCACAAAGAGGGCAGTGCCCAGAGGTCCTCTATAGTAAAATGGAAATGGTATATTGCCGACCGAGCCGAACCCGGTCCGGAAGGGGTCAGCTGCCTCCATGAGCAGGTCATGTCCTTCCCACTGTCCCAGGGCCCAGCCCTAGACATACACGAAATCCAGCCCTCCCTTGTGTCCTGGGGCCAACCCTTCAACTCCCTCGACCCCGAACAAAAATTGCACACCTGGTTCACAGACAGTTCCAGCTGCTGGAAAAGAGGAAAGTAATATTGGAAAGTGGCGGCACTTCATCACGCCACGGGGAAAATTTTAACCAAAGAGGGAGCAGATGGGTCCAGTCAACTTGCTGAGCTGGCGGCAGTAAACGCTCACCCTACGGGACACCAACGGACCGGTCCACATTTATACCTACTCTTGGGCAGTGGCCAATGGTATGGCAGTGTGGATAGCCCAGTGGCACAAAATGGGGTGGGAAATTCATGGATGCCCCATCTGGGGACAGGAACATTGGCATTTCATTTGGGACCAGGCAACCCACAGAAAAATTTCAGTCCACCATGTGGATGCCCATACCAACAAGGAATAGATGAGGCCATACAGAATGCTGCTGTGGACCAGGCTGCCCAAATATGCTGTGCCACCCAGATGAAGCCAACCTCAGTGCTTTAGCTGCGTGGGCACACTGCAAAAGTGAGCATCTAGGGGCCGATGGTACACGGCGTTGGGCAGAGCAATTCGGGGTCGCTCTGACATCGGATCAATATAAGACCACGGTTGCTAACTGCCCTACCTGTCAGCAGGTGAAGCCAGGAGGTTGGCCAGCAGGGCCGCTGGGTCACATTCACCGCGGCACGGGAGCGGGTCGTGTATGGCAGATTGACTATATCAGACTGCTCCCACGCCAAAATAAAAAACAGTTCGCCCTGACGATGGTGGACACATACTCTGGTGTCATGATGGCGGTGCCCTGTGAGAGGGCCGATCAGAACAGCACCATCAAAGGATTGCAGCGCCTCTCCTCCATCTGTGGAGTCCCGTGGGAGGTACAATCCGATCAGGGCTCACACTTTGCTGGGGCTAAAACTCAGAACTGGGCTGCTGAGGCAGGGATCTCGTGGTTGTTCCACATACCCTATCACCCACAGGCATCAGGCCTGACTGAGAGGATGAACGGCCTGCTGAAGGAAAAAATACGCACGCTAACGCCCTCCCACACACTGCAGGGGTGGTTGAGCGTGCTGCAGCAGGCCGTCGACCAGTTAAATACACAGCCCACTGGCCATAGGGGGTCCCCACTGTCCTGCCATCTGGCACACTCCCCACCTCCCGACTTGGAAGACACTGAACCCCCCAAGACCGAGGATTCAGGGAGAGTATGGGTACGACAGCCACAATGCCTCCCTCAGAAGGGAGAAGTCATCGCGCGCAGTCCCGGGGACACCCGTTTGGTCGCGATTCCGGGTCACACTAACCTGTCCTGTCTTCATACCCGACACCTGACCCGACGAGAATGAGCCTGTTACTCAACCACCCCCCCTACAGGACAACGGCATTACTCCAGCCATCCCCTCTGTTCACCGCGATGATCGACATTGGGACATCTGCCAACACCTTCCTCAGAGCCGCTTATGAATTTGCCAGCACCACTAATAGATTCAACTGCTGGATTTGCGTGCAAACCCCAGCACATGCTGATGAAGCTCTGCCTCTTACGGGGATCCCACTAGATGACTTTCAGGTGAACTGTTTACGTAGACTTTTCGCTGCTGTGGGTTTTGGCATATCTGTTTGGGGGGGCCTGAATGGCAGTCCCCCACCACTCCCCTCACCATTACATAACATCTCTTCCAGCGATCCCCAATGGGGTGGGTGTTTCAGGAACTGGTATTTCCCACCCTACAATTTGACCTCCACCCGAGTCCCGACTCTCAGGGTCAATCCACAGCCGGCGAGCAGACCTAAGGAATGCTGGTGCAGGCTCCCAAATGAACACAGTTCCACCCTTTCAGTCGATCAGAGCGACTGCGAGTGAGACTGGTATCTGGGTGCCCCAGTGGCCACTGCCGATGGTGCCGCTAAGCTGGGGCTCCCTGGACTTTGAATGGGACCCACTGGATTTGCGGCCACCGTGCCTACCCGTGGCTCCCCGCGAGCTGGTACGGCTGCTGCTTTCCAGCATTTGTGGTGCCCTACATCCACGCCCCAGATGACGTTGGAGAGCACCTGGCATACAGCAGCCACCGGGACAAGAGGGCCATCACAGAGGCGGAGAGGTTTTGGATGATATCCTTTCCCACATATGGCACTGCGTGATTGTCCCGTGAGGTCATCCAGATGACCAGCATGCTTGAGATGCTGGACAACGAAACAGCAGTGACACTGCAACACACCGAAGATGCCCTGACGTGGACGGCGGCAGAGCTGGCAGCCGTCAGGATGGTCGCCCTGCAGAATCGAATGGCTCTGGATTACCTACTCGCTGCCAATGGTGGTACCTGTGCAGTGATTACTCAGAGTACTGCACACTTATCCCTGATGAGTCAAGGAACATCACCCACTTGGCTGCTCACATTCGGGACTCGGTGGCTAAAATTCAAAAAGCGAGGGACCAACTCTTCCAGCATGACACCTTATGAGGAAACTGATGGCTGTTTGGGTCTCTGGAGGGATGGTGGGCAACTGTCATCCACTGGGTGACTGCTCTCATTCTTGTTGTTATTGCTTTCTGTATATTATGCTGTGCTTGCCAGATTATCAAGAGCATGTCTGCCTTTCATTAATACTGTATACTGACATATAGTTTTAGGCTTAGAAATAGTTATTGCCATGATTGGCATGGTGTGACTTCCGAGGGGTGGATTGTATTGTGGAGGATCGGAAGACACACCACTGCCATCAAGGTTTGGCCCCACCCCACCCGTCAGCACACACTTGACCTTTGGCTCCTTTAAGTATCTTTGTACTTGGCCTTGGGCCATTGGCCTTTGTAACCGATTAGTCCTTGCTGGCACCCGGCCATTGGCCTTTGTAAATTACCTAGGCTGGAACTCCCAGCCCTCCAGCACTATAAAGAGTGCCACATGTGCTAGCCTCTCCCTCTTTTGTCTTCAAGGGACCACCCTGCTTCACTTCAGGCTGAGGACTGTGGGACAGCGCTGGAGAAATCAGTGGTGAGGTGTGCACTGTTAAAGGGTTGGAGCGTTTTAGTTAGTGTCCCTAGTAGCATAGAGCCGTGCCTGCACTGAGGCAAGGGGTGGTGGGTATCGTAGTGTTTTTCCTTGATTGTGTGCCCCAGTCTGTCGTGTGTGTGTGTGTGTGTGTATTTTACCCCATTGCGATTTTCCCACACTCACTATAAACCGTGCGCGTGTGTGTTATTCCCATTACCATTTTCCCCCCTCGTCTTCTGTAAATAAAATAATAAAATATTTACTGCCAGACTGTGTTCAGAGTCCTTGCCTTCTGAGACCCCGAATCTGTTTCACAACAGGAGGGGTAGCCCTGTTGAGAGAAAGGGAGTAGAGAGTGAGGATCAGAAGGGTCAGAAAATCAAGCCATATCAGTTTGGGTGGAGCTAGTGAACAGCAGGGGACCTAAACAAGTTGTATCGACTCCATTAAACAGTAGTAGTAGGAGAGAATGCAATGTAAATCAAGAAATTAAGAGGTGCATGTCACAAGAGTAATACAATAATAATGGAGGATTTTAATCTACATATAGACTGGGCAAACCAAATGACCAGCAACAGTGTGGGGGATGAATTCATGGAGAGTATAAGAGTATCATCAGTGGAGACGGGAGAGGTTCCAGAAGATGGAGGGTTGTGGATGTTATTCCCTTATTCAAGAAGAGGAGTAGGGATAGCCCAGGATATTATAGACCAGTGAGTCTTACTTCAGTAAGTTGATGGAGAAGATCCTGAGAGGCAGGATTTATGAACATCTGGAGAGGTATAATATGGTTAGGAATAGTCAGCATGGCTTTGTCAAGGGCAGGTCCTGCCTTATGAGCCCGACGGAATTTTTTAAGGATGTGACTAAACAGATCGATGAAGGGAGAACGGTAGACGTATATATGGATTTCAGCAAGGCATTTGATAAGGTACCCCATGCAAGGCTTATTGAGAAAGTAAGGAGACATGGGATCCAAGGGGACATTGGTTTGTGGATCCTGAACTGGCTGGCCCGCAGAAGGCAAAGAGTGGTTGTTGACGGGTCATATTCTGCATGGAGGTCGGTGACCAGTGGTGTACCTCAGGGATCTGTTCTGGGACCCTTACTCTTTGTGATTTTTATAAACAACCTGGTTGAGGAAGTGGAGGGATGGGTTAGTAAGTTTGTGGATGATGCAAAGGTTGGAGGTGTTGTGGATAGTATGAAGGGCTGTCGGAGGTTACAGCGGGACATAGATAAGATGCAAAACTGGGCTGAGAAGTGGCAGATGCAGTTCAACCCAGATAAGTGTGAAGTGGTTCATTTTGGTAGGTCAAATATGATGGCAGAGTATAGTATTAACGGTAGGACTCTTGGTGGTGTGGAGGATCAGAGGGATCTTGGGGTCAAAGCAGCCGCACAAGTTGACTCTGTGGTTAAGAAGGCATATGGTTTATTGTCCTTCATCAATCATGGAATTGAATTTAGGAGCCGAGAGGTAATGTTGCAGCTATATCGGCCCCTGGTCAGACCCCATTTTGAGTACTGTGCTCAGTTCTGTTTGCCTCACTACAGGAAGGATGTGGAAGCCATAGAAAGGGTGCAGGGGAGATTTACAAGGATGCTGCCAGGATTGAGGAGCATGCCTTATGAAAACAGGTTGTAGGAACTTGGCCTTTTCTCCTTGGAGCGACGGAGGATGAGAGGTGACCTGATAGAGGTGTATAAGATGATGAGAGGTATTGATCATGTGGATAGTCAGAGGCTTTTTCCCAGGGCTGAAATGGTTGCCAACAGAGGACCTAGGTTTAAGGTGCTGGGGAGTAGGTATAGAGGAGATGTCAGGGGTAAGTTTTTTACTCAAAGATTGGTGAGTGCGTGGAATGGGCTGCCAGCAATGGTGGTGGAGGCTGATACAATAGGGTCTTTTAAGATCCTTTTGGATAGGTACATGGAGCTGAGAAAAATAAAGGGCTAGGGTAAGCCTAGTAATTTCTAAGGTAGGGACATGTTCGGCACAGCTTTGTGGGCCAAAGTGCCTGAATTGTGCTGTAGGTTTTCTATGTTTCTATGTTCTATGTTTCTTTGTTTTCTAGATCAGGATGTTGAGGAACTGAAAGGGAACTGGTTATTTTAGATCTGTACTTTTCTAATATTTTATGATATAGGATGGAATAATGTTGACAAAAAAAGTAGGGATAATGGGATATTTTATCCAGAATGTTCGCAGTTTTAGTGACAGGTTAAACCTCATTGTTAGATCAAACAGGATTCTGTTCCTTCATCTTACCGGGATCATTGACGCTCAAACTTGCAGATGCAAGAGATTCACCATACTTGTTCCATGTGTAACAGGTATAGGTTCCCTCATCAGACTTCTTCAAGCCCTGGATCTGCAACCATCCTGTGATACCATGGCGCTCTGGGCCTCCTCGAGCCTGTGGAATTTAATAAAACAGCAGTGTGACACCTGTTGTTCTGCATGTGCTGATTCCTCCCAGCATTCCTCCTGCTGAAAGACAAAGATGAGATGGCGCTATAGAAGGTGCAGAGGAGATTCACCAGGATGTTGCTTGGGATGGAGCTTTTTTCTTACGAGGAGGGACTGGAGAAGCTAGGTCTATTTTCCCTGGAGTGGAGGAGGTTAAGAGGGGACATGACTGAGGTATATAATGTGTAGACTGCAACAAACTTCTCCTTATACTGGAGGTAGATAAAACTAGAGAACATAGGTTTAGGGTGAGGGGGAAGAGATTTAGAGGGGAACTTCTTCAACGAGAGAGTAGTGAGTACCTGGAATGCACTGTCTGAGAGAGTGGTGGAAACCGAGTCACTGACTGCATTTAAAGTGTCTAGATAAGCACTTGAATCGCCTTAAGAATAGAAGGCTATGGGCCAAGTGCTGAAAGATGGGATTAATGTGGATTGGTGCCCACTGGTCAGTGTGGTGAGCTGAATGGCCTGTTTCCATGCTGTCTGACTCTATGGGCTCTTCTCTTTGCTTTGCCTCCGGCCTTTATAGATTTAACCAGTTTGAATGCAAACTTCAGCATTATTGCTCCATGTGTTACTCTGTGACCTTCCTACAGGCTATGTATCATTTCATGTGACGGAATCATAGCTACAGAATATTGAAGGCATTAGCTGCCTCATAGCATTAAGAGTGACACAACGTGGAGCTTGCTTGTAAATCCAAAAACTCTGTGTTACTCCAACTTGAGCTTCTTGTGCATCTCCCACTGTTTTCATCCCAAATTCTGGAATGCCCTTTGGAAACGTTTTGCCTCCCTCTTCTGTATGATGCTTCTTAAAACATATTTCTTTGGTCCCCCATCCTAATGGTTCTTTGACTCTATCACTTTTTCATCTGATTACCTGTGAAATGCCTTGTAAAGTTCACAATATTAAAGGCACAATATAGTTACAAATTGTTGCTGCTGTTTCATTTTACTTTGGGTTAGTGTTGTCCCATCTATATTAGCGGACCAGGAGTTCAAGTTCTATCCTACCGACTTAAACACATAATGCAGGCTACCACTCTAAATGCAGCAAAGAGAGAATGCTGAAATTAACGCAGGCATTGTCTTCCCAGTGAAAGTTTAGACCAAGGCCTTTCCAGCATATGCAGTCCTTTAGACCAAGGTCTTTTCAATTCTCTTAGTTGGATGTAAGGGGTCTTATGGGAGCACTTGAAGAAGAACAGGGAATGTCCTTCAGCCTCCTGACCAACACTTACCCCTCAACTGGCATCATCAGAATAGATTATCCTATTTTTTGCAAATAGGATTTTGTAACATTAAGCACATAGAGAAAGAACCCCCTCTCCACAGTTCACTCATCTTCCTTGAGACCTTCTTTATTAATCCATCACATTATCCATCTAAACCAGATACCTAGTTTAGACAGCAAACCTCAGTACCTCTGAGGGTACAGCACAGGTTTAACACAATGATACTGTAAATCAAAGGATTAACTTTGAGAACAGAAGATTATATCATGAAGCAGATTGCATGAATCAGATTTGTATTCTCTTGAGTTTAGAAGGCTGAGGAGTGTCAGGAAATTTAAAATTTTGAGTAGATTGACTATAATTGGAAAGAAACAATTTCCTTTTGCAAGAACATGTAGAACAGGAATAATTAAACCAAGGACTTCAGAAATAAAATCAAGCAACACCTTTTAATCCCAACATTGGTGGGAATACTGAATATCCCTTCCCAAAAGGCTGCAAATGTCAGGGGTCAATTGAACACTTCAGAACTCAGTGATAATTATTTGTTAAGTGTATCAAGAGCTGGAGAAAGGTGGATAAATGGAGTTGAGGTGCAGATTGATCAGTTGAAAAGCTATCACAAATCCACCTTTCTGCATTTCAAGAACTATAATCATTTGAAATCAATTTTGAAACATAGATTAGAAATTAATTTAAATATATTCATTTTATTCTTCCTGCAGAAATATACAGTATAACAAAGCTCCCTTCCCATTTTGCAGCAGCAGAGCCTTCACCTGAACAGAGATATGTACGTCATCTCCAGGCAGGAAGTCTTCATTCCCTTTCTTCCTCCATTCCACCAGAGCCATTGGATATGCTGACACCTCACAGCTGAAGATGACATCATTGCCTGCAATCTCATGTGTGTCACGAGGGGGGGTGGCAATCCACGGAGCTGCGAGTAACAGATGCAACAGTCTTTTACACTTCCTGAAATAGATTCCACCCCACCCATCCTGACCCCCAGTCCACATCCAGGTGTCACTCTTGACTCAGCTGTTAGATTTCTTGTCTCTGTTCCAGAATTTAATGAGATATAGCCTCAATATTTGCACATTAGAAGTGTTGCCTTTTGGATGAAGCCTCTTAGTTAAGTGATCCCCTAAAAAGACTTGAAAATAAACAAGTCCTTCATCAATCGGGGAATTGAATTTAGGAGTCGAGAGGTATTGTTGCGGCTATATAGGTCCCTGGTCGGACCCCACTTGGAATATTGTGCTCAGTTCTGGTCGCCTCACTACAGGAAAGATGTGGAAGCCATAGTGAGGGTGCAGAGGAGATTTACAAGGATGCTGCCTGGAATGCGGAGCATGCCTTATGAAAGCAGGCTGAGGGAACTCGGCCTTTTCTCCTTGGAGAGACAGAGGATGAGGGGGGACCTGATCGAGGTGTATAAGATGATGAGAGGTATTGATCGGGTAGATAGTCAGAGGCTTTTCCCCAGGGCTGAAATGGTGGCCACAAGAGGACATAGGTTTAAGGTGCTGGGGAGTAGATATAGAGGAGATGTCAGGGGTAAGTTTTTTTACTCAGAGAGTGGTGAGTGCGTGGAATGGGCTGCCAGAAATGGTGGTGGAGGCTGATACGATAGGGTTTTTCAAGAGTTAGGTAGGTATATGGAGCTGAATAAAATAGAGGGCTATGGGTAAGCCTAGTAATTTCTAGGTAGGGACATGTTCGGTACAGCTTTGTGGGCCAAAGGGCCTGAATTGTGCTGTAGTTTTTCTATGTTGCTATGTTTTTATGTTTCTAAGTGTTTTCCCTTCGGTTTCCTGGCCAATATTAAGCAACAGCTAAAATAAATGACTTTATTGGTGTTTGTGTGACTTTGCTGTGCATAGGTTGACTGCCACATCTGCTCACATAAAAACTGTGAATACACTTCAGAAGGTCTAGGGAAAACCCTGCTGATGTGGAATCTGCTGTATAATTACAAATCATTCATTGCCATCAGAATTCCATTGTTATATTGCTCACATTCCTCAGACCTTTCCCTGGAGAACGGTGTGAAAGTATTTACAAACTGAATAACAGCCTAACAAGCTGTAATATGAACACACCTTCCACCTTCCACAGATGGAGTGGTGAGACTTGTAGTGTGGGATGGTTTTATAAGCCCTTACAAATCATGAATTGATGGGATGGGGCAGTGAGGGGCACTCACAGTAACCCGAAGCAAGGATCCTGCTGATGTCAACTCAAGAAATAGTTGTCAGATCTCCACTTGCAGGAACCGTCGGAATGTTGTTACGTACAGTAACACAGAATTTACAGCCACTCAGCCTACCAGATCCAGGCTGATGTTAATGCTCTACTCTAGCCTCCAACCATAATACTTTATATCCAACCCTATTCGCAAATCCCCTTTCTGTTATATCGATCTATTTTCCTAGGTTCCAGTTCCAGAATTCCCAATTATTCCTCATTGAAGCAAGTGTCATGGATGCATGACCCTCTGGGTAGAGTTTTCCCCTGAATCTTGAATTGGGTTTATTAGTAACTTTCATGTTATCATTGGACACAATTTTGGATTTTCCCTCAAGTGGAATCTTCTTCCTATGTCTATTTTGTCATAATTTTAAAGACCATTATCAAATCACTCTTCACATCTTTTCTAATGCTATAAATACCAGCCTATTCAACTTTTCCCTGTCATTTCTGGCTTCATCTTCATAAATCTTCTTTGCACATTCTCCTCTGCCTCTACAATATGGTTGAACTTGGATTCTGTATGGTTAACATAACTTCCCTGCTTTTTAATTCTCTTTTTCCTGAAATCAACCTCTGTGTAATACTTGCATTATCACAGAATCGTAGAGTGGTTACAGTACTAAGAGAAAGCCATTTGGCCTATTGTGTCTGTCCCAGGTCTCCACCAAAGCAACTCACTAGCTTCACATCAGGGCCCCTCCTCCGAGGCCTTGCAAATTTTTCTTCACCATATTTTTCCATTTATATCTTGAAGGCCAGAATGGAAGTGGCCTCCATCACTTTTGCAGACAGTGCATGCCAGATTCCACTACATGCCGCATAAAATCTCTTCAACTTTATTCTATACCTCTGATCACTTGTCCTCCACTCCTCCACCAATGGGAAGAGCTTCACATCCAGACCCCTCATCATTTTACATAGTTCTATCTACCCCCAGCCTTCTCTTCTCCAAAGGAAACAGTCCCAGCCTTTCCAATTTATCCTTGTAACTGTAGTACCACAAACCATTCTTGTAAATCTTTTCTGGACCCTCTCTAATGCTGTTGCCTTGCCCTGTAATGTGGAACATAATTTTACATTTGAGGCTAGACCAGTGTTTTAGAAAGTTTCAATCTCACTTCCCTGTTTTTATACTCTATGCATCTATTAATAAAAGCCCAGAAATGTATATGTCTTATCAACTGCTTTCTCAACTTACCCTGTCCCTTTCAATGACGTGTCCCATACCCCCAGATCCATCTGCTTTTCTGTCCCTTTCAGAACAGTATTTTTTTACTTCCCTCCTCTTTAAACCTCATCTACCATACATCTGCCCATTTCACCAGCTTGTTTATATCTTGCTGCAATTTATCATTATCCTCTTTGCAGCTCTCAATTGCCAAGTTTTCTGTCAGCTGAAAATTTAATAAAATTGATGGTGTAGTGGACAGTGAAGGGGGTTTACAAGGGTACCTAGACCAACTTGAGAAGTGGACCAGAGAATGGCAGATGGAATTTAACTCAGACAAGTGCATGGCGTTGCACGTTAATAAGTTAAACCAGGGCAGGACTTGCACCATAAATGGTAGGGCTCTGGAAAGTACTGTGGAACAGAGGAACCTCAGAGTACAGGTACATAGTTCTCTGAAAGTAAAGACACAGATAGACAGGATAGTGAAGAAGGCGTATGGCAAGCTTGCCTTCATCAGTCAGGGCACTGAGTACAAGAGTTGGGATGTCATGTTATAGCTGTACAAGACATTGGTGAGACTGCACTTGGAATACTGTGTGTAGTTCTGGTCACCTGGGTATAAGAAAGATGTCATTAAGCTGGAAAGGGAGCAGAAAAGATTTATGACGATGTTACTGGTTTCTTGGAGCGTAGGAGGCTGAGTGGTGACCTTAGAGGTTTATAAAATCATGAGGGGCATAGATAAGGCGACTACTCACAATTTTTTTCCAAGGGTAGGGGAGTCTAAAACTAGAGGGCATAGGTTTAAGGTGAGAGGAGAAAGATTTAAAAGGAATCTGAGGGGCAAATTTTTCACAGAGGGTGGTGGGTATATGGAACAAGCTGCCAGAGAAAGTAGGAGAGGCGGGTTCAATTACAATGTTTAGAAGATATTTGGACAGGTACATGGATCAGAAAGATTTAGAGGGATATGGACCAAATGCAGGCAAATGGGACTGGCTTGGATAGGGAATTTGGTCGTCATGGACAAGTTGGGCTGAAGGGCCTATTTCTGTGCTATATAACTCTATGACTCCATGACTCTAGAAACTGTGGGTTGCAGCCCCAGATTTAAGCCATTCATATAGATAAAAAAAACAACAGGCCTAACACCAATCCTGGAGAACTCTGCTATTCACTTACCTCCTGCCTGAAAAACAACCAATCATTATTACCATCTGTTGCCTGTATTAAACTAAATTTGTATCTATGTTATCAATGGCCTTTTTAGGCCACTTCCTTCAACTTGCTGGTAGGCCTATTACATAGGTCCTTATCAAAAGCCTTCTGGAAGTCCTTCTACATCATGTCGACTATATTATCCTCATCAACTCTATCCATTATTTCATCAAAAAAATTCTACCAAATTAGTTAAACACGTTTGCCCTTAACAAGTCCATGCTGACTTTCTTAATTATTCTATTTTCCTCCAGGTGACTATTATTTGCAGCTTTTTTAACTTGTATTGCTACTTTTAATAATTTCTCTGTGTGTAGCCCAAGATTCCTTTGCTCTTCTACATTATTTAAACTTTCTGTACTTTCTAACTGGAGTTCAAATTGTTTATTAAATGAGTGTTCTAATCACTGATCCCTGAAGAATACTACTTCCCATCTTCTGCAGGACTAAGTAACTATCTTTAATCTTTACCTTTTGTTCCCTTTTCATAGCTAGTCTGATATTCATCTCCAAACCTCAAGCACACTAACATTAGTCAGGAAGTTCTTGAAAAAATCCAAGTTCACATGCACTGGATTAGCCTTTTTTGTTCTATCTGTTCCACCTTCAAAGAATCTGGTGGGATTGGCTAATCAGACTTCCATCTTTGACATCAATGTTACATTCTCTATTTTAATTTCATATTTTTCTGTGAAATTTGAAACCAAAGGTATCTATCTTTCCTACCATACTGTTAAGCTAATTGGTCTACAATCACCTTTTTCTAACATTTCAAGATCATATTTGTTGTTTGCCAATCCTCTGGCACAACTCTGTTCTCAAATGATTTTATAAATATATTGTAATATCTTAGTTATCACTTTCTTTAACATATGCAGGTATAATCAATCTGCATCAAAGGTTTTAACCTCAGCAAATTTAACTAATTTAGCAATTGTCTTCCTACTTGCTCTCTTAACTTTCAATATCTTTTTTGATCTCTTATTCTAATTTCACATTCACTCTTCTGGAAAATATGGAGTCAAGATAATTATTCAGCATTTCTGCTATTTGGCTCTCATTACCTGTGTATTTGATTTTTCCATTCCTTAATAGCTCCTTGTCCAATCTGATTGTCCTTATGTAACTTACGTATGTGAATGTAGAATCCTATCTCTTATCTTATTTGGTAATTTCATTTTGTAGTTCCACTTTGCTTTCCTAGTGGTGTTTTTGCTTCTTTGCTCACCTCTTCATATTTCTCTTTACCATTTCTCTTCACTATAAATATTTTACTTTAGTTTTATTGCCCTCTTTATTCTCTTTATTTTCCACAGAATTTCATTATTCTCTGGTCTCTTGATTTTAGCAGAACTTATTTCTCCCAAATTCTCTGATTCAAAAGTGGGATAGTCATCAGGACAAATCACTGTAATGTTGCCCCTCAGATCATGTTCTTTGTTAACCTGTAAAATTTGCATATCACTTGGTGATGACAGATGTAGCACATGAAGGGAAATGTGCCAAAGGAAGAACGTTGAATCAGACTGAGGCACATAAACTCACTGTAAGATCATGTTACTTCACTGCAACTGATTTTATGCTTATCCATTATACCAGATCATATGGCCATGCATTACAATAAACTGAATCACCAGAATGTAGAACAGTTCTTTGGGTCATTTGTTATAATAGGCAATGGGAATTCCATTTAAGTGTTCTCTACACTGGATTCATGGCAATAGACAGTACACCCATTCTTTATCATAGATCGTGTGGTATAACAGACACAGAGTACAGTGGAGCAATGGTGCAGCTAGTAGAGCTGCTGCCTCACAGCTCCAGTGACCCAGGTCCAATCCTGACCTTGGGGGCTGTCTGTGTAGAGTTTGCACGTTCTCCCTGTGACCATGTCAGTTTCCCTAAAGATCAAATGGCCATCCATTGCCACAGATTGTATATACAACTATCATAATAGACCGTGAGGATATCTATTGTAATAGATGGTATGAAAATTTATAATTTTAGATCATATAACTATCAATTGTCACAGATCAAACTATCATCCATTCCAATGGGTTATAGGACCATCCCTTGTAATTGATTATATAGTCATGGGTTAAAATATCATGGGGGCTTCCATTTCAATAAATCACAGAGCTGTCCTTTTTCTAGGTAGTAGGACCAAACCTTGTAATAGATCATTGACCGATCCATTGTATTGCATTATAAGGCCATGCTTTTCAATACATTGTAAAGTCATCCTTTGCCACAGATTACAGAAGCATCAAATGCAATTATGTAGCAATTGGTTTTGATGAACCAAAGGTAATTCTATTGCAAGAGATAAAAGGGATGTCTGTTGCAATAAACCGTAGACATCCATTGTGTTAGATCATTGGATTATCAATGGATCATAGGCCGATTCTTTATATTAGTTTGCACTGTTATTAATTGCAGCAAATTACATGATCATCTGTGGTATTAAATCATAAGGCCATAGTACTTAAAACAATGCATCAGTGGTTTCAAAAGATTAGAGACCTGTTGCAATTGATCATAGTCCCATTCATTATGAGAGATTACAGGAAAACCTGTTGTATTGAATCCATTATAATAGATCACAGTGACATCTGCTATGTTAATTATAGGGTCATCCATTGTAATAGGCCGTCAGATAAGACAGTGAGACCTTAGGGCCATTGTCTGTAACAGATCCAATGGTCTCCATTGTATTAGAACACCACAAACTCTGTCCTTAGTCACCAGCTCCTTGCTTCTTCCTGGCAACAATGTGAACGTGAACTATACTATTGTCAACTTTGGTGGAATCTTTGATTCTGAGTTGAAGTTCAGACCACATATCCATGCCACCACCAAGACCAACTATTTTCATTCCCAATCACTCTGCCTCATTGACTGCTGAAACCCTCATCCATGTCTTCTTGACCTGATTTATTCCTGGGTAAACTGCTTTGTTCAATTCTCCATAAAACTGAAGTAATACAAAACTCTGCTGCCATGTTCTAACTTTAACTTCACCCATCATCTCTGTGCTTCCTGCCCTAGTTCTTAGTTAAGTATCATTTTGAAATTTTTTTATTTCCTACTCTTGGTTTCAAAGACCTCCATTATCTCTCCAGTCCCTGTCTCTGCAATCTCCCCCAGCCCAATAGCAGCTGCACCATCCTGCCTCATCATCCTCCTCTCCAGCACAAAGCAGCGTATTTATTCTTGGCATCTGAAAACCACATGACAGTGGCAGATCAATAAAATTCAAGAATGAATTGGAGACCAGAATTAGAGAGAGAATCAGAATCAGATTTATTATCAATGACTTATATGACATGACATTTGTTGTTTTGTGGCAGCAAGACAATGCAAAGAAGTAAAATTACTATAAATTACAAAAATAAATAAATAGTACAAAAAAAAGAATAACAAGGTAGTGTTCATGGATTCATGGACCGTTCAGAAACCTGATGGTGGAGGGGAAGAAGCTGTTTCTGAATTGTTGACTGTGGGCCTTCAGGCTCCTGTACTTCCCCCCCCCCCCCAATGGCAGTAACGAGAAGAGGGCATGGTGAGGGTCCTAAGTGATGGATGCGATCTTCTTGAGCCATCGCCTCTTGAAGATGTCCTTGATGGTGAGAAGGTTGTGCCCATGATGTATCACCTTGGGATGTGAACCAGGAGGAACAATGACACAGCTAGTAGAGCTGCTGCCTCATAGCTCCAGAGACTTGAGTTTAATCCTGACCTTGGGTGCTGCCTGTGTGGAGTTTGCACATTCTCCCTGTGACCATATGGATTTTCCCTGGGTGCTCTGGTTTCTTCCCACATCCCAAAGATGTGTGAGTTGGTAAGTTAATCAGCCATTGTAAGTTTCCCCTAGTGTGTAGGTGAATGGTAGAATCTGGGGGGTGTTGACGGAATGTGGAGAGAATCGGGTTAATGTACAATTAGTGTAAATGGGTGGTTGATGGTCAGTGTGGATCCACTGAGCTGAAGGGCCTGTTTCTGTGCTGTATCTCTCAATGACAATGGTTTTATGAGGAGCTAGAGTTTTTACATGGCTCTGCATTATTTTTTTTATTGATAATACTCCAATAAAATGTCTTGGGACGTGTAAGTCATTAAACAAATACATACTTTTTCAGGCCATCTGTTGTAATAGACCACGAGAGAGTCCACCATGACAGCTACCATTGTAATAGTTTGTAGGGCCATCCATTTTGGCCTTTGGTTGCAACATATCATTAGCACATCCACTGCAATAGATTCATCCATTGTAGTAGCTTATTAAGTTATCTGCTGTATTAGTCACAAGACTGTAGATCATAATTGGAGACACAGAAGACTGCAGATGCTGGAATCTGGAGCAAAAACAGCAAACTGCTGGAGGAACTCTGGGTCAAGTGAGGGAAAGGAATTGCCAATGTTTCGAGTCTCGACCTTGTATCTGTACACAAGGGACCTATTCATCATAATAACACATAAGGTGAGCTTTTGTTATAGGTTGCAATGCTGCATAGTCATCCATTGGAATGGAATGTAAGAGCATGTGTTGTAATTGATTACTGGGGGTCCTTTGCATTAGATAACAGGGACATTCATTGTATTGGATTCCAAATGCTTCTATTCTTTTATACCATTGGAACATCAATATTCTGAGATTGTAATAGATCCATTATAATAGATCTCATTACTCACCATTGCAATAGATCATGGCATTATTCATTATATTAGACTGTAGAGCTGTCCAACAAATTAATCACAGGACAATTCATTGTGATAGATTGCAGGACTGTTGGGTGTAATAGATTACAGAACTATCTATCTGAGCTGATCAGAAAGTCACCTGTTGTAATTGATCATAGGGCCATCATTGTAATAGAACTATCCATCATAACACAAGTTACTCATGGTAATGGATTATTGGCTATCCCTGGATTAAATTGTACAGGCATCGATTACAATAGAACATACACGCTCTGCAGTAATAGATCATATGGCCCTAATGCTGCAGTTGATCACAAGACTGTGTTACATATATTTTGTTGTCTCAAACTTTTGCTGTTCTTTGGAAAAGTAATTGAGATGAAATATTGGTCTGAATAATAACCAGACAAGGGTGGGTTAGGGTTGGGTTAAATGTTAAAATTGAAAATATCAAGCCGAACCCCAATGTGCCATTTGTAGATTTTGTGAGGAGGTGGGAGCATGGGGGCAGGGATAAAGGTAGGAAGTCACCCTGAATCCAGGAAAGAGACTGGCCATTTAAATATCTGTCAAGGAATCGTGTTGTGAGTTCTATAACTTATGATTTTCCTTTGACATCATTCCCACCCAGAAGGCAGCCTGCAGTAGGAGTGTGGATATGTGAACTGTCTGATCCCCAACCTTGGAGGTCCAGCCCTCCACCCTGTATGGACCTCCACAGTCTTAACATTCAATGGTAATTCCTTCACAAGAACCTCCTACATCAACATCCGGGGGCCACTACTGACCAGAAACACAGCTGGACCAGCATATAAAAACATGTTTATGAAAGCTGGGCATCCTGTCACCCCAAAGCCTCTTCACAATCTATAAGACTTCAGGTGTGTGATGGAATACACTCCACTTGCCTGGATAGGTTCAACACCAACAATTCTCATGAAACTTGAGACCATCCAGGACAAAGTAACCTACTTGATCAGCACCTCATCCACTACCATAAGCATTCATTTCATCTACAGTGGTTGCAGCGTGGACCAACTACAAAACACATTGCAGATACTCGCCCAAGCTATTCTGACAGCACCTGCCTAACCCATGATCACTACCACCAATAAGATGAGAGCAACAAGTGCACAAGAATACCACTACTTGCAGGTTCCTTTCCAATCTGCATAATATTCTGATTTGGAAATATACTTGTGGCCCTTCATTGTCACTGAACTTAAATCCAGGAACTCACAAACCAACAGCAATTTTGGAGTATCTTCACCAGAAGGACTGGAATGGTTCCAGAAGGTGGCTCGCTACCTCATTCTCAAGGACAATAGGGATGGGCTAGTGATTCCCAAATCATCAAAGATACAAAAATAATTGTGAATTATATGGGCCTTGTGCATAGCAGAGAGAATTCATCAGAGGAGGCCTCATCAGGAGCACAAGTTGATAGAGTGGTACAGAAGGTGTATGGCATGCTTGTCGTTATTAGTCAAGCCACTGATTTCAGGAGTCAGAAAGTTACGTTGCAGCTTTATAAAATTCTGGTTAGGCTTCATCTGAAGTATTGCATTCAATTCTGGTTGCTCCATTATAGGAAGGATGTGGAAGCTTTGGAGAGAGTGCAGAAGAGGTTTACCAGTATACTGCCTGGATTAGTGGGCATGTGCTATCAGGAGATGCTGGACAAACTTGGACTGTTTTATCTCGAGCAGCAAAGGCTGAGTGGAGACCTGAAGGAAGCTTATTAGATTTTTAAAAAAATTTTATTTACAGCGTGGTAACCGGCCCTTCCGGCCCAACGAGTCCGTGCCGCCCGTTTTAAACCCATATTAACCTACCCGTATGTCTTTAGGATGTGGGAGGAAACCGGAACACCTGGAGGAAACCAACGCAGACACGGGAGAATGTACAGACTCCTTACAGGCAGCGACGGGAATCAAACCCCGATCGCTGGCGCTGTAATAATGTCGCGCTAACAGCTACGCTACTGTGCCCAGCAGGTATCTTTTTCCCACGGTTGAAATGTCTAATACTCTAGGCCATACATTTAAGGTGAGAGGGGGTAAATTCAAAGAAGGTGTGCAGGGCATGTTTTTACACAGAGAATGGTGGGTGCCTGGAATGCACTGCCAGGGGTGGTGGTGGAGGCAAAAATGATAGTGTTGTTTAAGAGCCTCTTAGGTAGGCACATGAATGTGCAGAGAATGGAGGGATATGGACTATGTGCAGGCAGGAGGGATTAGTGTAAATAGACATCATTAGCTTCATTAGTTCAGTACAGTATCGTGAGCTGAAGGGCCTGCTCCTGTGCTATACTGTCCTATGTTCTATAACCAGGCCTTCAGTCCACCACAACCATGCCAACCTTTTTGCCCATTTACACTAATCCCAACTGCCTATATTAAGTCTGTATCCTTCTTTGCCTTGCTATTTAACTGCCTGTCTAAATGTTTCTGAACCTGTTTGTATCGGATTTCACCACCTCCCCTGGCAATGAGTTCCAGATATCAACCACTCTTTGTGTAAAAAGCTTGCCCTGAAGATGCCCTTTAAATCTCCTTCCTCTCACCTTAAACCTGTGCCCTCTTGTTTTTGATACCCCTACCATGAGAAAAATATTCTATCTACCCTATCAATGACTCTCATAATCTTATATACCTCTAATCGGGCCACCCATTCAGCCTCCTTCGCTCTGGGGTAAACAAGCCCAGCCTATCCAACCTCTCCCCATAACTTAAGTCCTCCACTCCAGGCAACATCCTGGTGGATCTCCTCTGCACTGTCTCCAGCACAACCATATCCTTCCTATAGTGTGGCAACCAGAACTACGCACAATACTCCAAGTGCAGCCTTACCAGTGTTTTGTAAAGTTGCAGCATTCTATGCCCTGGCCAATGAAGACAAGCATGCCAAGTGCTTTCTTCACCACTCTATCCACCCATGTTGTCATTTTCAGGGAACTATGGACTTGGACCCCAAGGTCCCTCTGTTCATCAACATTCCTTCGTATCCTAATATTTACTTACATGTTGTTCCCCTACTTGACTTCCCAAAATGCATCAACTCTTATGTTTTCTTTATCCTTTGCAAGTAAGTGCCTCAAAGGCATAAACCAGTTTAGTAGTGGTACATCACAAGCAGAGAGTATTCCATGAGTGAACAATGCCCCAGGTTTGTCTGCTACTTACATGTGCAATTTATAACAGACTACATTTTGTAAGTAATACCACATATCCCTCAGTTTATTTAGGATAATCTCAGTTCACATAGAGATGGAACCATGTTTGACAGTCTTCTGCTTTCTCAGCCCTGGACAATAGAGATATTTTATTACATTCCACACCACCTTCCTACATACAAACATACAAATGTAGGAGGTATGATTATTGGTGGTTTTGTTGATAGCAAGGAGGGTGGTCATGTTTTAGGATGACATTGAGCAGTTGGTAAAATGGGAAGGGCAATGACAGATGGAATTTAATCCTAAGTGTGAGGTGATGCATTTTGTGAGGTCTAATAAGGCTAACATATACACAATGAATGATAGAGCCCGAGGGAGTATTGAGGAACAGAGGGACCTTGGTGTACATGCCCAAGGAACCCTGAAGGTGGCTACACAAGTAGATAAGGATGGTGAAGGAGGCATACAGAATACTTGGCTTCATTTGTCAGGGCAGACAATATAAGAACAAGGAGGTCTGGTATAATTTTATAAAACATTGGCCATAGGGAGTAGCGTGACAGTTCTGTCACCACACTATGGGAGGGATGTGAATGCACAGGAGAGGTGCAGAAGAGATTCAGCAGGATATTGTCTGGGGTGGAATGTTTCAGTTATTGGTAAATTGGTCTATTATTGTCACATGTACCAAGGTACAGAGAAAAACTTGTCTTGCATACTGTCCATACAGATCAATTCATTACAACAGTACATTTAGGTAGTACAAGGTAAAACAATAACAGAATGCAGAATAAAGTATGACAGTACGGAGAAAGTACAGTGGAGGTAGACAGTAAGGTTCAAGGTCACAATGAGGTAGATTGTGAGGTCAAGAGTCCACCATATCATATCACATCATATCATATCATGGGAACCATTCAATAGTCTTATAATAGTGGGACAGAAGCTGTCCTTGAGCCTGGTGGTACATGCTTTCAGGCTTTTGTATCTTCTGCCCAATGGGGGGGGAGGGGGGGGGGAGAAGACAGAATGTCTGTGATGGGTGGGGTCTTTGTTTTATGTTAGCTTCTTTACCGAGGCAGTGGGAAGTAGACATGGCAGGGAGGTTGGTTTCCATGACGTGCTGAGCTGTGTCCGCAACTGTAAAGTATCTTGCGGTCATAGGCAGAGCAGTTGCCATACCAAGCCGTGATACATCCAGATAGGATGCTTTCTATGGTGCATTGGTAAAAATTGATGAGGGTCAAAGGGGACATGTCAAATTTCTTTAGCCTCCTGAGGAAGAAGAGGCGCTGGTGTGCTTTCTTGGCCATGGTGTCAACATGGTTAGACCAGAACAGGCTATTGGTGATGTTCACTCCTAGGAACTTGAAACTCTCAACCCTCTTGACCTCAGCACCATTGATGTAGACAACAGCATGTGCATTGCTCCCCTTCCTGAAGTCAATGACCAGCTATTTTGTTTTGCTGACATTAAGGGAAGGTTGTTGTCATGACACCATGTTCTCTATCTCCTTCCTGTACTCTGACTCATCATTATTTAAGATATGGCCCACTGTGGTGGCATCATCTGCAAACTTGTAGATGGAGTTAGAGCAGAGTCTGGCCACGCAGTCATAAGTGTATAGGGAGTGGAATAGGGGGCTGCGGATGCAGCCTTGTGGGACACCAGTGTTGAAAATAATCACACTGGAGGTGTTGCTGCCTATCATTACTAATTGCAGTCATTTGGTCAGGAAGTCAAGGATCCAGTTGCAAAGGGAGGTGTTGATTCCCAGGTTTAGGAGGTTGGAGATGAGTTGCTTGGAATTATTGTATTGAAGGCAGAGTTGTAGTCAATAAACAATGGTCTAACACGGATGTCTTTACTGGCCATATGCTCCAGAGATGAGTGTAGGGACAGGGAGATGGCATTGGCCGTAGACCTGTTTTGGTGGTAGGCAAGTTGCAGTGGGTCGAGGTTGTCTAGGAGGCTGGAGTTAATTGTCTAGGAGGCTGGAGTGAAGCACTTCATGATGGTGGATGTCGGAGACACTGGACAGTAGTCATTAAGGCATGTTACCTTGTTTTTCTTCAGTACTGGGATGATAGCGGTCTTCTTAATGCAGTAGGAAACCTCACATTGAAAGCAGGGAGGGGTTAAAAGTGTCTGCAAATGCCCCCGCCAACTGATCTGAACAAGGATCTCAGGACACAGTCAGGGACAGCATCCGAGCCAGTTGCTATCCGTGGGTTCACTTTCCGGAAGACTAATCTTATGTCAGCAATAGTGTCTGTGGGTTCAGGTACATTGGAGGCTGTCGGGATGGGTGATGATATTCCAATCCCCTTCTGTTGAAAATATGCATAGAATGCATTGTTCAAAGGGAAGGGATGCACTGTTGTCAACGATACTGCACGACTTCATCTTGTAGCCCGTTATAGCATGTAAACCCTACCACAATAGATGGCCGGTCTGAGACTCGATTTTGGACTGGTATTGTCTCTTGGCATCTCTGATAGCTTTACAGAGGTCGTATCTCAATTTCTTGTAAAGGTCAGGGTCACCTGATTTGAATCCTGGACTTCAATTTGGTGTAGATCTCCTGGTTCATCCATGGTTTCTGGTTTGGGAACACCAGGATTGTCCTCTTTGGTACACAGTCCTCAACACACTTGCATCGTGACGGTGGTGACATGCTCACCTAGGCTAAGTGCTGAGACTTTGAACATGGACCAGTCTACTGTCTCAAAGCAGTTGTGTAGGAGCTCATCTGTTTCCTCAGACCAGACAGTATGACTTTCTGTACTGGATCCTCACATTTCAGTTATGAGGAGAGACTGGATAGGCTGGGTTTGTTTTCCTTTGAGTGGAGGAGGCATCTGATTGAATGTACAAAATTAGGAGAGACTTAGAGAAGGTGCATAGCAAGAAATGTTTCTCCATAGCAGAGGTATATAAAAGCAAAGTGCATGGATTTAAAACAAAGGATAGCAGATTTAGAGGTGTTGTGAGGAAGAATTTTTCACCCAGATGATGTCTGGAATCTTGAACACACTGCCTGAGTGGATGGCAGTGGCTGAGACTCCACAACATTTCAGGACTTGCCTATAACCTGTGCTTCTAGACATTCCAGCTAAGAGAAACATCCTCCCAACATTGAACCTGACAAACCCTATCAGAATTTTGTAAGTTTCAATTAGATCACCTTTCTTTCTTTTAAACTTTAGTGAATACAAAGCTGGTCACCCTAATTTGTCTCCCTAAGAATTTCAGAAGACTTTGCAGAAGACTGAGCTATTGTAGAATCAGTTTGGTAAATCTTCACTGCACTCCTTCTATGGAAGTACATCCTTTGTTAGCTTAGGAGACCAAAACTGTGCACAATACTCCAGGTGTGGTCTCATCAGGATCCTCTATAATTGTAAGCTACACATCCTTGCTCCTGTTCTCAAATCTTTTATCCATGAACACTAACATACCATTTACCTTCTTAACTCCTTGCGACATCTGCATGTTTGTTTTTATTTACTGCCCAGATGTCTGAGCTCCCCCTGCAGCACTTTGATCGACCTCTGCTTGTTCTGTGATGATTGGTTCTGCAGACACTGCAACTGAGCCGGCTCCCATTTCCCTGCAATGACTTCTGTGCTGCTGTGTGTCTCAGCATTCAGTAATCGGGAGATGGTTGTCGGGTGAAGTCATGGGAAAGGCCGGAGAAGGGCCTCCTCGTTCTCTTTGGCACAGAGCTGCCAATGCATCAAATACTTCAGCATGTAGGCCCAGGGCTCCACTACTCAAGCAATTACGAGACCTCTGAAGCAGAACTTGCATGGCTTACCATCCAGTGATCTGGCTTTTGGGCTCCTCTCCCCTTACCTTGGCTAAGACCCACATAGAGATTTCCCCTTTAAGCTTCTCACTGTTGCGCAGTCTGTCCCATTGCCTAAATGGGGAGTTGTGACTGTGGGATCAAGTGATGGAGTGTTTTTCTCTACTTCTGCTCTGGCCTGGGCATTTGGGAGTTCAAGGCTACCTGAAAGGAGTAAGCCATGAGGTACGCTTCTGATAAGGAGAGGCACATGTATGAGAGATTGTGGAATGATAGGGCAAGGGGTGTGCAAGAAGAGGGAATAGAGGGAGCATCCCATCACCTTCTCTCCACTCTGCTGCTCCCATGGTCTCTGTAGTCTTGCCCAACGCCACCTTTGCCCCTCTGCTGTTGCTGGTGACACTTGTTGCTAGGAGAAGGATCAGTAGCACGATGCAATGTGTTGTGAGATGTACTTGTCATGGTCAAATAGTCAGAAGTGCATGCAGTCCATGGGTTACGGTTGTCATTGTTGGTGTTGTGGTCAGTGTGAAGGTTTGCAATGAAATACTTGAATATTCAGGAAAGTGGTAGTGGATAAAGATTACAGTTAGTTGAGTGTTGGAGGTGTGGTGTAGGCAGCTGCCTGTGAATGTCACGGTTTTGGTGACTGGACTTGTTGATGTATTCATGGACATGTGGGATTGTTAAATCTTTCTCAGCACAGCAACCAGGTTCAGGGACATTACTGTCCCTTTGAACCTGCACTAATTCTCTCTTCGTCTCCAGCTCCTCCACTAACATCTCCAGTGAGGAACCAGAGACTCAGGGTGTCACTCAAACATCTGGTCTGACATTGTGGCAGCAAGCTCTGCCAAAGCTACACAATAATATCCATGGCCAGTTACATGGTGCTGGGGCTCCTGAAATTATTCCCCATTACTGTACACTAACACACAAAACTGCAGTTACATCATCACACACAGCACACACAAATTTCAGGTGCAAACAATGTGGGATAAATGAATCTGATCCCTTATAGCTCATGGAATCCTGAATTGTGTATGAATTTAGCCCTGCTGGAAGATGTGCAGTAAAGTAGTCTTTCTTCCTCTCTTTAATGTCTAACTGTAATGTCTGATAAAATATGCCCTATCTGGAAACCAGAATTTTTTTCATGCATTGCTTGCTTCGGTGTCCTGGAGGATAGTCACAAAATGCAAATCACCACCATTGCATCATTAACATTGACAAGCAATGGTAGTGGAACTAGTTTTACTGCCTGGTATAGGGGGAATATTGCTTACAAATGTATTTAAAATGCAGATTTATTGAACACACGTAAGTATAAACAAAGACCTGCCAAGTGTGAGTCATTAAGAGTGATAGTCACTCAGTGTGGTTCGGATATGTGACCTATTTTACTACACGTCAGTCTGAGACATGGCTCAGCTCCATATGTTTAAGTGGATTTGCAATTTATCTTCCTGCTACTGTCGCTCCTAATATTTTGGAAGCAACATTTCAGGATGTGAGGCACTGATCAGTGTGTCTGTTACCCTTGATGTGAAGACTATGAATCAGAGATTTACTCAGGGCTGTTTATGCTGGAATCTTCACGGCTCTTTAATAAATGCCACCTATTATGGTTGGAAATAGACAACGGAGGATTGTTGATCTGCATGCAACCACAGACAATGCATCCTTCAAGTCTGTTAAAGTCATGAGCTTCTGCAAGGAGCCGAAACCAAACCCCTCATGGGGTGAGACACCAGAAACTTGCAGATGTTATATTCTGGAGCAACAAACAAACTATCGGAGGAACTCAGCAGACTGATAGAACATAGAACAGTACAGCACAGGAACAGGCTCTTTCGCCTATGATGCCTGCACTGACCAAACGCCAAATTAAACTAATTCCTGCTGCCTGCACATGATCCATATCCTTCCATTCCCTGCATATTCAGAGTAAGAATCAGAATCAGATTTATTGTCACTGACTTAAATGATGTGAAATCTGTTGTTTTGCAACAGCAGGACAATGCAAAGACATAAAATTTCTATAAATTACAAAAATAAATAAATAGTGCAAAAAGAAGGAATAACAAGGTAGTGTTCATGGGTTCACGGACCGTTCAGAAATCTGTTGGCTGAGGGGAAGAAGCTGTTCCTGAAACATTAAGTGTAGGTCTTCAGGCTCTTGTACCTCCTCCCTGATAGTAGTAACGAGAAGAGAGCATGTCCTGGATGGTGAGGGTCCTTAGTGATAGATACAGCCTTCTTGAGGCACCACCCCCTGAAGATGTCCTCAATAGTGGGAATGGTTATGTCCGTGATGGTGTTGGCTGAGTCCACAACCTTCTGTAGCCTTTTGTGATCCTGTGCATTGGAGCCTCCATACCAGGCTGTGATGCAACAAGTCAGAATGCTCTCCATCCTACATCTATAGAAATTTGCAAGAGTTTATGATGACACACTGAATCTCCTCAAACTCCTAACGAGGTAGAGTCGCTGGCATGTCTTCTTTGCGATTGCATCAAAGTCGAGTTTATTGTCATATGCACAAGAAAATGTATGCACAGGTGCAATGAAAAACTTACTTGCAGCAGCATCACAGGCACATAGCATCATATAAGCAGTATTCACAAGAAAAACATAAATTAAACATAAATTATACACAATTTTGCAAGAAAAAAAACAATTAGAACAATAAAAAATACAATGTCCATTTTGCTGTAAAGTGATCAAAGTGGTCATAGTGTTGCTAAACTGTAGTGATTAAGGTTTTGCTGGTTGGTTCAAGAACCGAATGGTTTAAGGGAAGTAGCTCCTCTTGAACATGGTGGTATGGGAGTTCAGGCTTCTGTACCTCCTGCCTGATGGTGGCTGCAAAAAGGTAGCATGGCCTGGGGATCTTTGATGATGGATGTTGTCTTCTTGAGGCAGCGCCTCCCGTAGGTACTACCAATGGTGGGGGGGGAGAGGGGGGTAATGTGCCCCTCATGTATTGGACAGAATGTGTTGGGTCCAGTGCAGATCCTCTGAGATGTTAATGCCCAGGAACTTGAAGCTGCTCACCCTTTCCACGACTGACCCTTCAATGAGGACTGGTGTGTGTTCTCCCAGCTTCCCCTTCCTGAAATCCACAGTCAATTCCTTGGTCTTGCTGACAATGAGTATGAGGTTGTTGTTGCGACACCACTCATCCAGCTGATCTATCTCACTCCTGTACGCCTTCTCATCACCATCTGAGACTCTACCAACAATAGTGGTGTCATTGGCGAACTTATAGATGGCGTTTGAGCTGTGCTTAGCCACACAGTCATGAGTGTAGAGAGGGTAGAGCAGTGTCCAAAGTTCTGAATCCTCTCCAAAGCCTCCACATCCCTCCTGTAATGGGGCAACCAGAACTGTTACACAGGGGTTCAACCTGAAACATTGACTATACCTTTGCCTCCACAGATGCTGCAGTTTGTTTGTTGCTCCACACACAGGGCTAACTTAATTTTGGATTATTTTGCAAAATGGATGACAACAATTTGGCAAATTACATTTCCACTGCCACAGTGCCCTAAAATACATTGGATTGAGGTATAATACAATGTTGTTCCATAGATAATGAGCCATGTCTCTCTCCATGCTGGTAACTCTTTGCAGCATCTTTTAAAGCTCACCCCAATGCTGGAATCAAAAGTCAGAAAGAATATCCAACTGAGAACCACAATCCTGTGATACAAAGACAGAGACACAAGAAATCCTGCAGATGCTGAAATCTGGAACAACACACACAAAAAATGCTGGAGGAACTCAGCAGGTCAGGCAGCATCTATGGAGAGAAATAAACAGTCGACGTTTCAGGTCAAAACTCCTCATCAGGACTGGAAAGGAAGAGGGCAGAAGCCAGAATAAGAAGGTCGGGGGAGGGGGAAGGAGCACACACAGGCAGCTGATAGGTGAGTTCAGGTGAGAGGGGTAAGAGAGGTGGGTGGGGGAAGCTGAGAAGTGATAGGTAGAAGAGGCAAAGGGCTGGAGGAGAAGGAATCTGGTAGGAGAGGGCATTCGCACCATGGAATGAAGGGAAGGAGGTGGAGAATTGATGGGCAGGTCATGAGGGTGGGGAAAGGGAAAGAGAAAGGGGAAGGAGGCCATAGGAATGAGGGAAGACAAAGGAGGGGCAGGGGGAAAGGAGGGAGAGAAAAAGGGGAGAGAAGAGGGGAGGGGTTATCAGAAGATAGAGAAATCAACGTTGAAGCCATCAGGTTGGAGACTACCAAGGCAGAATATGAGGTATTGTTCCTCCAAACTGCACCTGGCCTCAACATGGCAGTAGAGGAGACCATGGATAGATGTGTCAGTATGGGAGTGGGATGTTGTGATGGTTATTCACTTTCCAGATGCCAAAAAGGCTGATTGTTAAACTCAGCTTTTTAGCACAGCAACATGACCTGTCCAAGGATAAAGAAGTGGTTTCTAATTAAGCTAAAATTCCCTTTTGCAAAAGCAGCAGAAATTGTCCAAGGCTCAAGATTGTTGGAGGTGGCAGAAGTTGCAGAGAATGATGTGTTGGACGCGAAGGCTCATGGGGTGGTAGCTGAGGACAAGGGGAACCCTGTCCATGTTATGTTGGGTGGGTTGGGGTGAGGGCAGATGTGCAGGAAGTGGAGGAGATGTGAACGAGGGCAGCGTTGATGGCGCTGGAAGGGAAACCCCATTTCCGAAAAAAGAGGACATCTCAGATGTCCTGGAATGGAAATCTGAGCAGCAGAAGCAGAGGAACTGGGAGAAGGGGATGGCATCCTTGCAAGTGACCGAGTGGGAAGAGGTGTAGTCAAGGTAACACTGGGAGTTAGTGGGTTTGTAAAAGATGTCTGTGGTTAATCTGTCTTCAGAGATGGAGACAGAGAAACCCAGATAGGGGAAAGAGATGTCAGAGATGGACCAAGTAAATTTGAGGGCAGGGTGGAAGTTGGAGGCAAAGTTGATGAAATTCACATGCTTAGCATGGGTGCATGAAACAGCACCAATGCAGTCATCAATGCAGCGGAGAAAGAGTTGGGGAGCATTACTGGCACAGGCTTGGAACATGGACTATTCCACATAGCCGACGAAAAGGGTTGAGGGTGAGTACCAGTTCAACAAGACGGAGGAGGGTGGCGGTGGAGGGGAACTGGTTTGGTCTGTTGTTGAGAAAAAAGCGGAGAGCCTTAAGGCCTTCCTGATGGGGAATGGAAGTGAACTGAGACTCGATGTCCATAGTGAAAATGAGGCATCAGAGCTGGGGAACTGAAAGTTGTTGAAGTGATGGAGGACATGCAAAGTGTCACGGACGTAGGTGGGAAAGGACTGGACCAAGGGGGACAAAGAAACAATGGACCTACCGGGGCAGTTGGGTTTGTGGATCTTGGGTAGGGGGTAGAAACAGGCACTGGGTGTTCAGGGAACTATGAAGCTGGAGGCATTAGAGAGGAAACCTCCAGAGGTGATGACATTATTGCGGGAGACAATGGCCTGATGCTCCTTGGTGGGGTCCAGGTTGAGGGAGGAGGTGTCCGAGAGTTAATGTCTGGCCTCGGCAATGTAAAGGTCAGTTCGCCAGACTACAACAGCACTGCCCTTTTCTGAGGGTTTGATTGTAAGATTAGGATCAGTGCAGAGAGAGTGGAGGGCAGTGCGTTCACGGGGGTGAGGTTGGAATAGGTAACGGGAGTGGTGAAGTTGAGACAGTTAATGTCCCGTCAGCGTTAGAGATGAAGAGATCCCACCAACCGCACTACATTGGTGAGACCCAACGCAGATTGGGTGACTGTTTCATTGATCACCTTTGCTCTCTCTGCCGGTGGCCTGCCATTTCAATTCCACATATCACTCCCATATTGACATGTCTATCCATGACCTCCTCTACTGTCATGTTGAGGCCAGATGCAGGTTGGAGGAACAACACCTCATATTCCGCCTTGGTAGTCTCCAACCTGACGGCCTCAACATTGATTTCTGTAACTTCCAGTAACCCCTCCCCTCTTCTCCCTCCCTTTTGTCTCCTTCCTTTCCACTCGCCCCTCCTTTGTCTTTCCTGATTCCTGTGGCCCCTCCTCCCTTCTCTTTCACCTTCCCCCAAAGTTCATGACCTGCCCATCTAGCGGGCACAGTAGTGTAGCGATTAGCGTAACGCTATTACAGCGCCAGCGATCTGGGTTCAATTCTGACCGCTGTCTGTAAGGAGTTTGTATGTTCTCCCCGTGTCCGTGTGGGTTTCCTCCGGGTGCTCTGGTTTCCTCCCACATTTCAAAGATGTACGGGTTAGGAAGTTGTGGGCTTGCATATTTAATGGAAAGAGTTCACTCTTATTAAGATTTAATCTATAACCAGAAAAAACACTAAATTGAGCAAGCAGTGATAATACTGCAGGGATGGATTCCTCTGGGTTAGAAATATAAAGTAATAAGTCATCTGCATATAGAGATACCTTATGAATCCCCTGTCCACGAGTGATACCAAATATGTTAAAAGAATCCCAAAGGGCAATTGCCAAGGGTTCCAAAACAATATCAAATAATAAAGGACTTAGAGGGCAACCCTGTCTAGTGCCTTGAAAAAGCCTGAACAGAGGGGATCTCTGATTATTAGTAAGTATTGAAGCCATAGGTGTGTGATAAATCAATTTGATCACAGATATAAAACTGAGACTAAAATTAAATTTCTCAAGTGCATTAAATAAATATTCCCATTTAAGTCTATCAAACGCCTTTTCAGCATCTAATAAGATAACACATTCTGGAATTTTGGATGGGGGGTACAGTAAATATTCATTAACCTCCTAATGTTAAAATGCAAATAACAATTCTGGATAAATCCTGTCTGGTCATCAGAGATAATTTGTGGAAGAACCTTTTCCAATGTAAAAGCCACTCTTTTGGAAAATATTTTGGAATCCACATTTAATAAAGAAATGGGTCTATAAGATGCACATTCAGTAGGATCTTTATCCTTTTTAAGAATTAAAGAGATAGTAGCTTCATAAAAGGATTGTGGTAGTTTACCCACTGATAGGGCATCTTTAAAAGTTTTTCCTAACCAGGGAGAAAGAAGGTCAGAAAAGGATTTAAAAAATTCAACTGTATACCCATCAGGACTGGGTGTTTTACCCGAATTCATTGAAAAAATTGCTTTCTTTATTTCTTCCTCCGAAATGGGTACATCTGATATTGAACACCAATTTATAGGCAATTACCATTTAGATTAGTAACAGACCATTTTATGTATTTGGGTGTTAAAATTACCAAGAAGCATAAAGACCTGTTTAAAGTTAACTTGTTACCTTTAATTGATCATGTTAAACAATTATTTACGAAATGGGCCCCATTATCTCTATCATTGATAGGCCGAATTAATGCGGTTGAGATGAATATTTTACCAAAATTTCTATAACTATTTCAGGCGATTCCAACTTTCATCCCGAAATCTTTTATTGACACTATTGATTCTAAAATTCTTTCATATATATGGCAGAATAAAAACCCAAGGTTAAGTAAGAAATATTTACAAAAATTTAAAAAAGATGGTGTCATGGCTTTGCCTAACCTTGGATTATATTACTGAGCAATTAATATCAGACATATAATCTTTTTGGGCCCAAGATTTAGATGTAATTCAATGTCCCAAATGGGTATACCTTGAATATGAATCAGTGCAAGGATTTTCATTAGTTTCTATTTTGGGAGCCTCACTCCCTTTTGCACTTACTAAATTGAGTAAACATATGACTAACCCAATAGTTAAACATACAATACAAATATGGTTTCAATTCCGTAAATTCTTTGGATTGAATAAACTTAACTTATCAAGCCCCATTCAATCTAATTTTTTCTTTCAACCATCCAGAATCGACTCAGCTTTTTCTTTATGGAAAATGAAGGGAATAACATATTTCCATGATTTATTCATTGATAACTGTTTTTTTTAATCTTTTGAACAGTTGTCTAATAAATACAATTTGCCTAGATCACACTTTTTCAATACTTACAGATCAGAAATTTTAAAAAAGTTACTATGCCTTCTTTTCCGACTTCATATAAAATTGAAATTACAGAAAAAATTTTAGGTTTTAATCCCTATCAGAAGGGCTTGATAGCAATAATTTATGATCTAATTATGAAAATACATCCAAAGACACTTGATAAAATTAAGAATGAGTAAGAGAGAAGTCCAGATACTTTTATCCACAGAGACATGGAAGAAAATTCTTCAATTAGTTAATACATCTTCAATGTGTGCCAGACACACTTGATACAATTTAAGGTGGTTCACAGGACCCATATGTCGAAGGACAAGTTAGCCCATTTTTATCACCACATAAATCCTATATGTGGTAGATGTAATTAGGAGGTGGCTTCCCTGACACATACGTTTTGGTCCTGTCTGCTTTTGGAAAAATATTGGAAAGACATTTTTAACATTATTTCAACTGTATTGAATATTGATTTGCAATCTCACTCAATCACTGCAATTTTTGGGCTACCAAGGATGGAATCTGGCCACTTATCTGCTGCTGCTTGCTGTATGATTGCCTTTGTTACATTAATGGCCAAGCCATCCATTTTGTTTAAATGGAAGGATCCAATACCTCCCACTACTTTTCAATGGTTTTCTCAAACTATATCATGTTTAAACTTAGAAAAAAATTAGGAGTGGCACTGTTGATTCTTCGCTTAAATTTGAGGAAGTATGGAGTCCATTCATTCAATATTTTCATATGATATAGATCCCTTTTCAATAATCTTTGAACTTAGAGGAGTGGAGTTGACGACATAATAATGTTCTTCATCCAAAAATATCAGTCCAGTTTTTTTTCTTTTGAATTTTTTTTTAGTTTGTTTCGTTTTATTACTTAGAATTTTTTTTCGATTTGGGTTTTTTTATACAATAAATCTTTTTCTTTCTCTTTTTGATTTTTTTTTTGTAATATATTGGTATACTAAGAAACCATGGGGCCTAGAATATATTTTTTATTCTTTATGACTATATATGTCATGATTGTCCTCCCGATCTCTTTGTATTACCAATGTTACATGTATTAATCTGTATTAATTTGAAAATTAATGAAAAAAAATTGAAAAATGAAGTTGTAGGCATGCTATGTTGGCGCCGGAAGTGTGGTGACACTTGCGGGCTGCCCCCAGAACACTCTACATAAAAGATGCATTTCACTGTGTGTTTCGATGTACATGTGACTAATAAAGATCTTATCTTATCTTATCCCCTACCTCCTTCCCTTTATTTCATGGTGCATTGCCCTCTCCTACCGGATTCCTTTTCTTCAACCCTTTGCCTCTGCTACCTATCACCTTCTTACTTCTCCCCCTCCCCCACCCACCTACCTTCCCCCTCTCATCTGGACTCACCTATCACCTGAACTCACCTATCAGCTGCCTGCATGTTCTCCTCCCCCTTTCCAGTCCTGATGAAGGGTCTTGACCCGAAATATCGACTATTTATTTTTCTCCATGGATGCTGCCTGACCTGCTGAGTTCCTCCAGCACTTTTTGTGTGTGTTGCCTGTGATACAAAGGTCAAATTTTCAAACCTCAGGAATGGCAGGAGCAAGAGGCAGGGCAATCACATATTGCAAAAGAGGCTCTGAGTCCTTGGCTGAACAATGTTCCCAGAGATGAATGAAGCTCATGAAAGTCACTCCAATGTTGGAACTGATTTCCTGGAAAGCTGTTAGTTTGGGAGGGGCTGCGAACACGTGTAAGTGTCTGAGGACACTGAACTTCATTCCAGCCTCTCCACCCAAGTTACCCTTGCACACCCAACTGTGTATGTAACTGCGTGAGTTTCCTCCGGGTGCTCTGGTTTCCTCCCACATTCCAATGACGTATGGGTTAGGAAGTTGTGGGCATGCTATGTTGGCACCAGAAGCATGGTGACACTTGCGGGCTGCCTCCAGAACACTCTACTCAAAAGTTGTATTTCATTGTGACTTTCGATGTACGTGTAACTAATAAAGATCCCTTATCTCTTATCTTAATTTGTTGGAGACTGTTGCCTCCAGCCCCTTCCAAGCATGTTTACCAACCCCCACTCCCCTTCCCCAGGGAGAGGACAGGGAATTGGAATAGAGATGAGAATGGAAGGGAAGAGAGCAAGGGACTGAAGAGAAGAGGGTGGCTGAGGATGAGAGAGGACAGGGAATGGGAAGAGACAAAACATAAAGGATTGGGGGTGGGTGATCAGATCCCAGCAGGAACATAGGGCAGTGGATCAATGGAGCAGAGGTTTAGCTTGGAGGGGTAAGAAGGACTGCAGTCTGGAAGGCAAAAGATCAGAGTAGTTGTGAGAGGACAGGGGATCAGAAGAGCAGAGGAAAGAGATTGGAGGGTCAGAGGGCAGGGGAAGGAGATTGAAGGGCAGAGGGTGGGGAAACAAAGAGCAAAGATGATGGTGGTTTGATGGCTGAGGAGACTGGTGGGGTAGAGCAGTGGTTTTCAACCTTTTTCATGCTGCGGCCCCGCAGAACATGGCCTTGTTAGGTGGCAGACCCCCAAAGCCCACAAAATCAAACAATTGATAATTCATGCATACAACACTTAATTACTGCACATAGGCCCTATTGAAATAGTGACTATTTCAATCACCGATAATTACCAACGGTGTCTTTCAGTGTTCAGTTCAATGTGAAGGTTGTGCCTGTTTTGCACTGCAGAGTTTGTCCAAACATGCTGGTATGTGCGACAAATGTACGCGTATGTCATCCTCAATATTCAGTCTTGATCTGTATTTGGTTTTCATGGCAGTGACTGCAGAAAATGCTATTTCGCACAAGTAAGTGGTTGCAAATGGTAATAGAACATTGATGGCTTTGCTGGACAGCAGTGGATACTCCTGGGAACATGCTATCCAGAACGACAACAGTGACATTTGGTTGAACTGCAAGCGCAAAGTCCTGTCAGATGACAGTTCAGCCAATTCTTCTTGTTCATGTCCAGTTAAATCAGTAAGTATGCATTCAAATGGATTTCGAATCCAATCAAACATGCTTGTGTCATCATCGCCGAAATACTCATGGAGATAATGTGACAGCTGTTGAATATGGTTCAAAACAGTCCTCGGAATGGCCTCTGTCAGAAAGTCAACTAGCAACGGAAACATATCATAGACACCTTGCTCGCATCTTCCCTTCCAGATACAGAGTTTTTTCTGGAAGGCATTGATTTTGTCATGCGTTTTCAGAACATTTGAGCCAGGTCCTTGCAATGATAGATTTAAGCTGTTCAAAATGTTGAAAATATCTGCAAGATAAGCTAATCTGGCGACCCACGTCTCATCTGTCAAGAACTGTGCCAATGATCCGTTATGCTCATTTAGAAAAATGAGCAGTTCATCTCGCAATTCATATACACGCTGCACAACGCGGCCTCGTGACAGCCATCTGACTTCTGTATGTAGCAACAAATGCTTATGCTCGGCTTCCATTTCACAGCATATGTTTTCAAACAAACGATGATTGAGCGGCCTGGCTTTGATAAAGTTAATGATTTTAATGCACATGGAAAACACATTCGCAAGATTTTCATCCATATCCTTTGCAGCCGAAGCCTCACGGTGAATCATGCAGTGGGTTGCTGCTACATGTGGAGCTACTTCTTTCACTCGTGCGACTAGACCCAATTTCCGTCCCGTCATTGTGGCAGCACCATCCGTGCATACTCCAATACAATGTGTCCACGCCAATGCCGATTGTACAAAAAAAGTCTCAAGCACACGGAAAAGTTCTTCACCGGTTATACGCCCTGGGAGCACCTTGCAAAACAAAAAGTCTTCCAAAGCCTCTCCTTCCCAGCAATATCGAACATAAACCAACAACTGCACAGCACTGGCAACATCAGTACTTTCATCAAGCTGAATTGTAAATCTGACTTGCTGAAGACGTGCTATCAGCTGGCTCTGTATATCTTTCATCATTTCACCAATTCTTCTGCTTACTGTGTTATCAGACAGTGGAATGGCTTTCAGTTTTTGACTGGATTCTATTCCCAGTACAACTTCGCACATATCTACTGCTGCAGGCAGTATAAGCTCTTCTCCAATTGTGTGAGGCTTTCTGGAACGTGCTATTCGTAATGCTACCAAATATAATGCACGAAGAGCCTTCTCATTTACAGTGGCGCAGGCTGTCATTTTGCCTTTCTGCTTGAGGTACAGCTCCTTTTGCCGCTCAAAATATTCCTTCGGCTTACTGGCAATATCTGGATGCACTGTTGTTAAATGGCGCTTCAATTTCGATGGTTTCATTGCATCGTTGGACAGTGTTTGAAAACACACAAAATAGAGAGGTTGGTCAGCATTTGTCCCCACTGCGATGAAGCCATATGAAATGTATTCTGGAACGTACTTGCGTTGTTTTCTCTTTCAGTCACCCTTATCCCCTTCGTCATCAGAATCTTCCGGTTTCTGGTCAGCTTTTCTCTTCAGAAATTTCTCCATACTCAGCAATACACGCTGGACAGTTCAATTACTATTACTGATAAACAAAATTATCAAAACTAATCAAAAAATTTACATGCTTGCGCACTTTTTGTTTAACAGTGATGTCACTGTGGCGTAAATGCACAGTAAGTAAGCAATATTATAAGGCACACCAACAACGTCACTCAGTCTCGCTAACACTACAGTGCACAACAGAATAGTAGTGAGTAGTGAACACTACTGACTACTCTGACTACACAAGTCGAATATTAAGCAGCAGCTTACCAGAAGGGAACACCGTCTAAGTCTCTAAGATTGTCACCTGTAACAGACGGAATAGATATGGCCGATTTTCTGAATAGTGGAAAACTGGAGCAAGCAAGTAAGCTACGTCTTTGTAAGAGGTCGCTTTTCCATTTTTTCTTGGCTTGCTCACGGACCCCCTGGGGTCCGCGGACCACAGGTTGAAAAGCTCTGGGTTAGAGGACAGAGAATGGAGCAGGGTGTGAAAGTTAGTGTAAGGGTGAGAGGACTGAAGATCCCTTAACTAACACTTTCAGCGGGACTTCTCAGCCTACAAACCCACTGCTGTTCATTATGGGCCATCGGTCAGTTTGGACTGCCCAATACTAGCCTGAAGAGTGTTATGGATTAGTCCCTCCCACCCACACCCAGAAATGTTGGCATCCATAGGTCTTTCTTCTCAGAAGAGCAGTTCAGACGTCAGCCACACTGCTGAATTATCAGCCATCTGAGCTGCTGCCCTCTGAGCTATGCCCACTCTTGGTGCAGTGCCCACCCTGGAGCTCAATCTTCCACCAGTAGCTTTGATGCCATTCAAAGGCCCTGGATCCAGCACACCAGGCAGGGCCGACCTCAGTAAGTGCCTGGGGAGTGGGAAATGCCTGTGTGCAGGCAAGGAAGTCCAATGTTCAGCTGTCCTGAGGGCCTCTGCCTGGGGGTTCCTTGTTCTAATTCCATTACTAGGAATGTTTATTGTCTGCTTCCCAGGTAACCTCGACTTCTGCTCTGCAGATTCCCACAGTTGAAGTAATCCTCTTGTCCTGCATTGTTAACACCTTGCTTGCTGGAACAATGCCAGCTGTCCCCACTCATCGACACAGCTCCTGTGTCACTTGTGACCCTATCTACTGGTTATTTCCTGCAGCAAGAATCTCTGAACTTTCCTCCCTCATTCCTGCCAGACACTGGATCACCAATCACTCTTCATATTCACCCAAGTTCAGAGCCTGGAAAATCAAGCACCAGTAGTAGCAAAATTTCATTTAAGAACAGCATTTGTGGGCAGCAGGTTCTTAAATGCTGGCTCACAGATCTAGCAACCCAGGTTTCATCCTGACCTTGGGCTGTCTGTGTGGATTCTTAATGTTCTCCTAGTGACTGGGTGGGTTTTCTCCAGGTGCTCCGGTTCCCTCCCACATCCAGAAATGTGTGGTTTGTTAGGTTAGTTGGCCACAGTAAATAACCACAGTATAGGGAAGTGGAAACTGAATTAAAGGGCATATTAGAGAGAATAAGTTGCATGGTGACTGGGACTGAGGGGATTGCTCTGTTGGGTGCTGCCATAGACTCAATGGACTGAATGGTCTCTGGTGTTGTAACAAGTAAAATACAGAGGAAGAGGCATTGCGTCTGAGGGCAAACTGAATAAATGAAATCAGCCAACTTCAGACGGACACAAACAAACAAGGCCAAACCATAGTCTGAGAGGGGCTGAAGTTCCTACCAATGAAAGCTGCTGTGTTTCAGAGGAGGCAAAGACAATACAATACATAGGATGCTCTGAGTACTACACAGTGTTCTCTCACCCACTCTGTGTAGTACTCCAGCTGTGGCATATTTCTTATTATCTTCTCCACTGTTATTAACACCACTGTTGTTCGTAAAATCTTGGATGGCAACGAGAAGGCATACAGGAGTGAGATAGTTTGGCAGGTTGAGTGGTGTCACAACAGCAACCTTGCACTCAGCGTCAGCAAGACCAAGGAAATAATTGTGGGCTTCAGGAAGGGAAAGTCGGGAGAACACACACCAATCCTTATTCAGGGTTCAGCAGTGGAAAGTTCCTGAGCGTCAGCATCTCAGAGGACCTATCCTGGAGCCTACACATTGATGCAATCATGAAGAAGGCATACCAGTGACTATACTTCGTTAGGAGTTTGAGGAGAATTGGTATGTCACCAAAGACTCTTCCAAATTTCTACAGATTTGTACAGTGGAGGGCATTTTGGCTGGTTGCATCATCGCCTGGTATTGAGGCTCCAATGTGCAGGATCGAAAGAGGCTGCAGAGAGTTGTAGACTCAGCCAGTTCCATCACGGGCACAATCCTCCCCACCCTTGAGGACATCTTTAAGAGGAGGTGCCTCAAGAAGGCGGCATCCATCACTAGGGACCCCCACCATCCGGGACATGCCCTCTTCTCATTACTATCGTCGGGAGGGGGAAGGTACGGGAGCCTGAAGGCCCACACTCAATGATTTAGGAACAGCTTCCTCCTCTGCGTCATCAGATTTCTGAATGGTCCATGAACACTACCTTGTTATTCCTTTTTTTTACACTATTACTTTTCTAATTTATAGTAATTTTATGTCTTTGCCCTGTACTGCTGCCACAAAACAACAAATTTCATGTCAAATAAGTCAGTGATAATAAATTTGACTCTGATTCTGATTCTCTTCCTCAGGTTGTCCCTTGGGATTGAGGGTGACTTGCTTCCACTCCAGCTCTGTGGGTCTGAGGTGCTGATGAGGCAGAGGTGTGACCTACAGACTCTGCCACAGACAGGGCAGGAGGTGCCCTGATGAAGCAAGTGGGTAGCTTGTGAGAAGGTCCAATCCTTCTGCTGCATATGCAGGATTGTGTGTGCTCCTGATAGGTGGCTTTGAGGTTCTGAATAGCATCCTTCTCCACTTTGAACAATCATAGGCCAGAGATTCCCAGGAGTCAGAAGGAATGTTACGTATTTTCAAGGAGCTTCATGTTGAATCTATTTCAGGAGTTGGTGTTGAGCCTACCCAACGTAGCCAGTGGAGGGTAACTAGGACCTCAGTGCTGGAGATGTTGTCCTGATATTTCTTTGCTTATCCTTCCAGTGCATTTGCAGGATTTTGTGGAGATAATGTTGGTGGTTTCCTTCCAGTGCCTTGGAGTTCCTTCTATATGTAATCCAGGTCTCAGAAGCATACAAAGGAACAGTTTCAGACCCTTCAAATGTGACCTCCCTGCCCTTTTTTAATGTGCCTCAGCTTATAAAAGCAAGTAATCTACGTATATGCCTTAAGTACCTTATATACCTGTCTTACTGCCATCAGGACATGAAATCCAGGATCCCTGTGTTCCTCTGCCCTTGGTATCCCACCATTTATCGTACAGTATGTTCCCTTGCCTTACTTGCCTTGTTTCCCTGCATTGAATTCCATTTGCCACTTTGTTGTCCATCTAATGCTCCTGCAGTCTAAACCTTCCTCCTTCACTATCAACCACACTGCCAATTTTGGTATCATCAACAAACTTCTTAATTTTTACCATTACATTTTAGCAGTGAATCATTTGTGCACACCACAACTAGAAAAGGACCCAGTGGAGAGCCCTGTCGAACTCCATAGTGCACATCTCTCCCCTTGTCACCTCCCCATGTTACGTCCTGACAATGTTCACTTGTTAGCTACACACGGCCTTCTCAAAACAAGTCCAGTCGGATTGTCCTCGATCATTTGTGCATCTGTCCCATGGCCAATTTATGCTATTCATAAAAACCTTTTCCAATAATTTGCCTGCCTCTGACAGTGGACAGACTAACTTGCCTGCAATTACTCAATCTATCTCTTTCTCCTCTCTTAAACAACAGTATAACATTAGCTATCATCCAGTCTTCCAGCATCACAACAAGAGGCACAGAACAGTGTAAAATTATAGCTGCAGCCTGAATTATGTCCTCCTTTACTTTTTCAAAGTGCCTTGGATACATTTTATCCAGACCTGGTGATTTACCCACTTTTAAAGATGACATATCCTTTAACAGATTTTTGTTTAGCATTTCCAAACTTCACATTCTTCCTCCTTAATCTCATTGTCTGCGTTATTCTCTCCTGTCCATGAAAACAGGTGCCAATTATTAATTTTGAAACATACCCACGTCTTCCACCAACACACACAGGCCACCCTTTCGATATATTTAACATGTAGTCTCATCAAGGCCCTGTACAATTGCAGCAAGACATCCCTGCTCCTGTACTTGAATCATCTCACCATTTGCCTTTTGAATGGCTGCATAAGGACACCCAGGTCTTGTTGCAACTCTCTATTTCCCAATCTATCACCATTCAGATAATAATCTGTTTTCCTGTTTGTGCCATCAAAGTGGATAATCTCACACTTGTCGACATTATTCTGCATCTGCCATGTATCTGCCCATTCTCCCAACCTGCCTAATCAAACTGCAGCTACTCTGCACCCTCCCACCCAATTTTATGTAACTGCAAACTTGGAAATGTTACGTCTAGTTCCCTCATCCAAATTATTAGAATAAATCATAAATAAATGGACAGTCAGAGACTTTTTCCCTGGGCGACAATGGCTCACATGAGAGGACATAATTTTAAGGTGATTGGAGGAAGATATAAGGGGGATGTCAGGGTAAGTTTTTTTACACAGAGAGTAGTGGGTGCGTGGAACTCACTGCCAGCAGAGGTTGTGGGGGTAGATACATTAGGGACATTTAAGAGATAGACACATGAATGATAGAGAAATGGCAGGCTATGTGGGAGGGAAGGATTAGATAGATCTTAGAGCAGGATAAAATGTCGGCACAACGTTGTGGGCCGAAGGGCCTGTACAATCCTATAATGTTCTATGTTCTAAATAGCTGGGTCCCAGTGGCTTCCCCACTGTTCTCTGCCTTCTACTTAGAAGAAGACCTGTCCCTTGTTTCCCATCAGCCAATCAGTTTTAGAACATAGAACACAGAACAATACTGCACAGAACAGGCCCTTCGGCCCATAATGTTGCGCTGACATATCCGCCCATATCAGCACCTCACCCCTCCAATCCGACGTACTTTAATTTTGGGACCCTATCAAAGACCTTCCAAAAGTACAAATACCCCACAGCCACTGGTTCTCCCTCACCATTCTGTGAATTATATTCTCAAGAAATCCCGATAGATTTGTCTGATGATTCCCCTTTCTTGTGTTGACTTTGTTCTGCTCTCACATCTTTCATAAAGGACTCCAGCATTTTCCCACCACTGATGTCAGGTTAACCAGCCTATAATTCCCTGTTTTCTCCTTACTTCCTTTTTTAGATATTGGGATTACATTAACTACACTCCAAACTATTGGAACTGTTTCAGAGTCTAAAAGATGTTGGAAAATGACAACTAATGCATCCACTTCTTTAAATTTTCTAGGATGCACATACTATATAGCCTTGGGGGTGTATTGGTCTTTAATGCATTCAGTTTCCCTCACGCCATCTACCTGTTAATACTGATTTCACTTAGTTCCTCACTCTCACTAGGTCCTGTGTTCATCACCATCCCTGGGAAGTTATTTGTGTCCTCCTTTGTGAAGACAGAATCAAAGTATGTCATTAATTGGTCTGCCATTTCAGTGTCCCTCACCATAAATTCAGCTGTTTCTGCTTGAAAGGGACCTCTATTTATCCTCAATATTTTTTTTCTTGTCACATATCTATAGAAGCTTTTACAGGCAGTTTTTATGTTCTCTGCAAGGTTACTCCAATATTATTTTCCCCTTTCTAATCAATCTCTCTGTCTTCCTTTGCTGAATTCTAAATGGCTGCCAGTCCTCAGGTTTGCTAATTTTTCTGACCTTTTTATATTGATCCTCCTTGAATCTCATACAATCCATAATGTATTTGAAATCAATGGTTGAGCCTCCTTTGCTGTTTTATCTTTGCATCAGACAGGAATGAATGATTGCTGTAATTCATCCAGGCACTTTTTGTTTAATGCTTACCATGCCTATCCACAGTGAACTCTTTAAGTAACATTTCCTAGTCTATCACAGCTAATTTGCATTTCATACTTTTGTAGTTATTTAGATTCAGTCTCAGAATCAGTTCTTTCACTCTCCATATTATTGAAGAATTCTGACATGTTATGGTCACTATTCCCCAAAGGGACTTCACATAACAAGAGTGTTTATTGATCCTTTCTCAGTACCTATTCTAAGATGGTCCACACTCTAGTTCAGTCTTCAACATATTGGTCCAAAAAGCCATCGTGAATACAATCCAGAAATTCTTTCCCTAGAATATTATTACTGTGCACCCCCACATTATGGCAGTTTGGATAAAGGAAATTCATCCTTACAAAATTCACAACTCATGACCAAAGATTTTGAGATACAGAAATTATTATACAGAATCATTCTTACAGAATTTATGTGAAAATAATAGACAAAATGTATGTAGAAAACTAAACTAATTTTCCAAGGACAACAATTGCAGGCTGCCAGTTCACAGCAGGAGCCCACTTAGGGGAATTGCTTTGGAAACTGACAAGCCAATCTCTTCTGTTGATACTTATACACCACCATATTACCAAACAATGTAACATCGATTTCTAGTTAACTAAAATAATGAACCTTTCTCTTCTCCCTACAACACAATCAGATCAGAATTCCCTTGCCTATAGACCATGCACCCGCAGGGCGTTACTGTTGAAAGAAAAACTTCCTGTGGGGAAAGCATCTCCATACATAGCATGGAATTCAATGGGAAAAAAGGTTTCCATGATGGAAACTTGTGATGCTGGTAGTCTTCTAGTAATGCAACACGTGCGTAATGTGGGGGTACACTGTACTAACTTGATTTGCACAACCTATGTGGATTGAAGTCACCGAGAATTAAAATTGGATCCTTACTGCATGCTCTCTAATCTCCTATTTAATGTCATTCCCTGTATCACCACTACTGTTTAGGTGTCTATATATAACCCCCACTAACATTTTGTGCCCGTTGGTGTTAGTTCCACATCAGGGTTCTTGGAGCTAATATCCTTCCTCAATAATTTCCTCTTTTGCCAACAGGACTACTCCACCTCCTTTCCCCTTTTGCCCATCCTTCCTGAATATCGAATATCCCTGGATGTTCAGTTCCCACTCCTGGTCCCATTTATATCATATCCATTTACATCTATTTGTGCAGTTAATTCCTCTACCATAGAGTGAATACTTCACATGTTGAGACCATAATAAAATAACACTAAGTGACCAAAAACCTCTGTTACTGTCTCAATTAATGTTAAGATAATCTCAGCCCTTGAACATTCTTGTCCCTTTAACATTCTTAGTCCCTTTCCATTATCAGTCCTTCACCCTTGCCTGTCTTTCATTTCTATCTTTGCAGCCGGCCACACTTTTCACTTGTTATCCTCTTTCTCTTTACATTTGTTCAAAACACCTTAGGGAGTTTTTAGTCCTCAGGTTTAGCCCTGCTCCTCTCCTACCCTTTCCAGGCTTCCTTCAGTGTGGATCTCTTGGCAGCTTCCATAAGCTTCCAAGTTTTTGTCTTATCCCGTCATTCACGTCTGGACATACATGAGGGTCCAGGAGTGTATGTCCCCTTTCTTTTGTTGGGGACATACTCGGCCTGAGTTCTCACTTTCCCAACCTTGAACACCTCCTCCGGTTCAATCATCTTCAATTAGCTGTTTCCCCTTCACATTTATTAAAACATCGCTGCCTGGTAATGTTGGCCTGAACCCCATTTAGAAGAATTACTCCAGATTTTCTTTCTGCTTTTCCATATCTATGCTGAATCTTACTGAACTAAATGACGCCTTCTCCACTTGTTCAGATTCATTCTCTCCTGTTGCCCTTGTAAACTCATTAAAGAAGTTCTCTTAAATGCATTTAAATAATTCTGCCCTGTCCTACCCTTTACTCTATTACATTCCTAGTTAATGTTAAGATGGTTGAAATCCTGTGGTGTTACATGCACGCTGCTTTTGCATCTCAGAAATTTTCTTACCAATTCATTTTTGTGCCTGACTGTTTGGGGGTCTAAAGCACATTCCCAGCAATTAAGTTGCTTGAGTTTTTATTCTTAGGTTCAACACATTAGGCCTAATTTGTTGATCTTTCTAACATATGCTCCCTGCTCCCTGTAATTGTTTCTTTAACTGATATTGACACATTCCTCCCCTTCCATTCCCTGCTTCAGCTGACCTGAAAACACTTCAACCAGGAATGTTTAGCTGCCAGTTCTGTCATGTTTAGTAATAGCCACCGTCAAACTCCCATACATATCCTTGGTTTTACTTTATTATCATTATTTCATTTTTGACGTTGTTTTCAAGTATAAACAATATCACTGCCAAATTATGTTTTGCTTCTGTTACAGCTTTTGCCTTTCAAGCTTATTCCTCTGGATTGCCATCTCATTTACTAAATCTCTAAATTTTGCTTGTAATCCCCTGAAACTGAAAGGTTGAGGGTTAACCTAATTGAGGCGTTTCAGGATGATAAAGAAGCATACCAGGGAAAATGCCAGGAAACAATTCTGCTGGAGAATTCAGATCAAGGGGATGGATTCTTAAAGTTAGGAATGGACTATGTCAAAATGAAATCATTTTCAAAAAAAGGTCTGAGAAACTCTGGTGATCTTCCACAAATGCTTGGTTGCTGGAATAATTGAATAATTCAGGTCTTGACTGATAGATTTTTGTTTAAGGAAGAAGACTTTTACCCAGTGTCCTGGCCAGTATTCACCCTCAACCACCAACTTCCAGACTAAAATTCCTGTGATCTACAAAGGTTTGGTGGAGAAAATCAATAAACAAATGGTGCTTTAACTCACCAAGCTCCTGGAATTAGAAGGGGGAGATTGACGGACAAGTATAACCAAGTAAAACTGGGAGACACATTTTTTAAGATCAGTGTTTACAAGAGTCAGCAAAAAAGGAAAGTGGGTGTGAGAGAGTCAGGCTGAAAATGACGTTGAATAAATTTATGCAAAGCACACAGTGACTTGGAAAGGTACCTTGGAGCTGGGAGTACTCAGGGGCAGCTTGGTTTTATTCAGGATGGTGTTTTAGAATTCATTGTAAATTACACACAAGAACTATTTGGGGCTAAATAAGTCATAGAGTTGCATAGCCCAGAAACAGGCCCTTCAACCCTGTGCTCTCTGGAGTTGAATAAGAGGTGATCTTATTGAATCTTCCTACTTCCTCTTCTCCCTGAATCACAGGAAAAACCCTTGTCTTTGTTTCATTGTAGATGTCCAAGAACCAGAACCTATCCAGTGCAAGAGGAAAGTGAAGGTGAAAGGATGTAGCCACTGACTTCAAAGGTTCGGCCACCAAATCAGTCACCTACAGTGAGTGGTTTAGGGCTTGGTAAACAGGCAGGAGTAGTACAGGAAGAGGGAATGAGCAGGACACCAGCCAGATGTGGGGGAAAGGAGAGTATGGGTGGGGGCAGGGGGGTGAGTTTGCCTATTTGTTCTGCTGCAGAGGGTTCCAATGAAGGGCCAGGCAAGACGAATGCCGATGCAAAGAATCTGCAGTTAAACTGTGATGGATCGCAGAGCATGAGGTATCCAGGAGCAGTGTGGTCCAGGATACTGCCAGTGTTTGGAACCCTTCCTTTCCAGTGTGGAACCAGTGGCCACCCTCATCAACACACTGCAGAAGCATCCATCTGATAGTCAATGCCTCAGCTTCAATCTCGGGATTGCTGCCAGTGCCACGCAATAGTGAAGGTAGGAATAGGAGGAGAGGCCAAATAAATGCGTGGCTGAGAAGTTGGTGCAGGAGGGAAGGTTTTAGATTTTTGGATCATTGGGATCTCTTCTGGGGAAGGTGGGACCTGTACAGAGAAGACGGGTTACACCCGAACCCAAGGGGAGCCAATATCCTTGCAGCCAGGTTTGCTAGGGTGGTTCGGGAGGGTTTAAACTAGTTTGCGAGGGGAATGGGAACCAGAGGGGTAGGTCAGAGGAAGAAGGGGATGGGGAAAAGTCAGATCTAACAGGTAGAGAGGCTTTGAGGAAGGAGAAGCACAGTACAAGCTATAAAAGTAAAGGTGGATGGGCTAAAGTGCATTTACTTAAATGCAAGAAGCATCAGGAATAAGGGTGATGAACTGAGAGCTTGGATAAGTACACGGGACTACGATATTGTGGCTATTACAGAGACATGGCTGACACCAGGGCAGGAATGAATATTGAATATTCCTGGTTTTCAGTGTTTTGAAAAGGGATAGGGAGGGGGGGAGAAGAGGAGGAGGGGTGGCGATACTGGTCAGGGACACTATTACAGCTGCAGAAATGGTGGATAATGTAGAATTATCCTCTCTAGAGTCAATATGGGTGGAAGTTAGGAATAAGAAAGGAGTGGTTACTCTACTGGGAGTATTCTATAGGCCCCCTCGGTAGCAGCAGGGATACTGAGGAGCAGATTGGGGGGCAGAATTTGGAAAGATGCAAAAATAACAGGGTTATTATCATGGGAGACTTCAAATTCCCAAATATTGATTGGCACCTGCTTAGGGCGGAGTTTGTTAAGTGTGTCCGGGACGGATTCCTGTCACGGTATGTTGGCAGGCCGACTAGAGGGAATGCCATATTAGATCTAGTTTTAGGTAATGAACCGGTTCAGGTGACAGGTCTCTCGGTGGGTGAGCAGTTGGGGGACAGTGACCACTGCTCCACAATCTTTAGCATTGTCATGGACAGGGATAGGAGCAAAGGTGACGGGAAGATATTTAATTGGGGAAAGGCGAATTATGAGGCTATAAGGCGAGAACTTGAGAGTGTAAGTTGGGATGACATTTTTGAAGGGAAATGTACTATAGAGATGTGGTCGATGTTCAGGGATCTCTTGCAGGATGTTAGGGATAAATTTGTCCTGGAGTAAAGGAATGGCAGGGTGAAGGAACCATGGGTGACAAGAGAGGTGGAACAACTAGTTAGGAAGAAGAAGGCAACATACATAAGGTGTAAGCAGCAAGGATCAGAGAGGTCTCGTGAGGAATATAGGGCAGCAAGGAAGGAACTTGAGAGAGGGCTGAGGAGAGCAAGAAGTGGACATAAAAAGGCTTTGGCGAGTAGGGTTAAGGAGAATCCCAAGGCTTTTTTCTCGTACGTGAAGAGCAGAAGGATGGCTAGAGTAAAGGTAGGTCCGATTAAAGACAAAGGTGGGAAAATGTGCCTGGAAGCTGTGGAAGTGAGTGAGGTTCTCAATGAATACTTCTCTTCAGTATTCACCAAGGAGAGGGGTCTTGATGACGCTGAGGACAGTGTTGGTAAAGGTAACGTTCTAGAGTATGTAGATATCAAGAGAGAGGATGTGTTGGAGCTGTTAGAAAATATTAGGACAGATAAGTCCCTAGGGCCTGATGGAATATTCCCCAGGCTGCTTCCTGAGGCGAGGGAGGAGATTGCTGAACCGTTGGCTAGGATATTTGAGTCCTCGTTGTCCACAAGAATGGTATCAGAGGATTGGAGGGTGGTGAATGTTGTCCCCTTATTCAAAAAAGGTAGTAGGGATAGTCCAGGGAATTACAGACCAGTGAGCCTTACATCTGTGGTGGGTAAGCTGTTAGATAGGATCTATGATCATTTAGAGAATCATGGACTGATTAGGGACAGCCAGCATGGCTTTGTGAAGGGAAGATCTTGCCTCACAAGCCTGATAGGGTTCTTTGAGGAGGTGACCAGGAAGATTGATGAGGGTAGTGTAGTAGATGTGGTCTACATGGATTTTCGTAAGGTGTTTGACAAGGTTCCACATGGTAGACTTCTTCAGAAGGTCAGAGGGCAAGGGATCCAGGGAGGCTTGGCCATGTGGATTCAGAATTGGCTTGTCTGTAGAAAGCAGAGGGTTGTGGTGGAGGCAGTGCATTTGGGTTGGAGGGCTGTGACTAGTGGTATCCCACAGGGATCGGTTCTGGGACCTCTACTTTTTGTGATATTTATTAATGACTTAGATGAGGGGGTGGAAGGGTGGGTTAACAAGTTTGCGGATGACACAAAGGTTGGTGGTGTTGTGGATAGTGTGGAGGACTGTCGAAGCTTACAGAGGGATATTGATAGGATGCAGAGCTGGGCTGACAAGTGGCAGATGGAGTTCAATCCGGAGAAGTGTGAGGTGGTACTCTTTGGAAGGACAAACTCCAAGGTGGAGTACAAGGTTAATGGCAGGATTCTGAGTAGTGTGGAGGAGCAGAGGGATCTGGGGGTTCATATCCACAGATCACTGAAAGTTGCCTCACAGGTAGATAGGGTAGTTAAGAAAGCTTATGGGATGTTAGCTTTCATAAATCGTGGGATTGAGTTTAAGAGCTGCGAAGTAATGATGCAGCTTTACAAAACTCTGGTTAGACCACACTTAGAGTACTGTGTCCAGTTCTGGTTGCCTCATGATAGGAAGGATGAGGAGGTGTTGGAAAGGTGCAGGAGAGATTTACCAGGATGCTGCCTGGATTAGAGAATGGATTATGAGGAGAGACTAAAGGAGCTAGGGCTTTACTCATTGGAGAGATGGAGGATGAGGGGAGACATGATAGAGGTATACAAAACATTAAGAGGAATAGATAGAGTCGACAGCCAGTGCCTCTTTCCCAGGGCACCAATGCTCAATACAGGAGGGCATGGCTTTAAGGTAATGGGTGGGAAGTTCAAGGGAGATGTCAGAGGGAAGTTTTTCACCCAGAGAGTGGTTGGTGCATGGAATGCGCTGCCTGGGGTGGTGGTGGAGGCTGACAATTTGCTCAAGTTCAAGAGATTGTTAGATAAGCATATGGAGGAATTTAAAATAGAGGGATATGTGGGAGGAAGGGGTTAGATAGTCTTAGGTGTGGTTTGAAGGTTGGCACAACATTGTGGGCCGAAGGGCCTGTATTGTGCTGTATTGTTCTATGGTTCTATGGTTCTATGGTTCAATGCAGCATCCACCCAGGATCTGGGAGCTGCAATGGATTTCAGACAAGTGACCTTCAGCATGTCAAAGCACCCAAGGAACCTGTCCACCAACAACGAACCAGGATCATTGTGGAGCACTCGGAAACTAGCACTAACTTCAGAGAGTCCAAGCCTGTCATCCCTTCTTGAGGGACAGTGTCTCGCTCTTCCCTGTCTCTCCACCAGTGCTCTTGCCATTTCCTGACAGCCCGAGGTTGAGTGGTGAATGTGAAGCTTGGCTGCACAAAGTCCTCCATCAACTCTTATCTCCACTGAGAGCCGCGTAGTGCCTGAACTCATCTTATTTCACTGCACACTCTCCAGTTCCACTTCATTTTCATTACCTCCTCATCTGCCTCTTCCATCACGGACAGTTAAGTAGCCTTTGTTATCCTTCCACAATCCTGAAACTCATTCAGTTGAATACAGCAGGCTTCTTCCCAGTGCACGCAGAGGAAATGTACTTCTCTGTGCCAAACCTGAGCTCATGGAACATTTCTTGTTGCAACATTGTTCCCATTACAGGCCTGCTGTGCAAGGGTTCTGGACCAGGGTCATGAGCCATGCTGTCACTAGATCGCACATTGCCCAATAACTACCCTTTGATTTACCATGTGGTTGGAATGTAATTGGGATGGAAAACTGCCAGAGATGGAGTGAATCTTGGCTGCTGCCCAGATACTGGCACTGACTGATGAACCCTTAGTATGCTCACATGTCAGCTGCATACTGGGGAAGCAGAACCTTTTTTGTTTCAGATACATGCCAGAGTTGACCAGAAGGACTTGCATAGCAAGCTATTTTGGTCAAGGACACCAGGGACAACCCTTGCAGGGGTAACTTCATCTCAGTCATGAGCGACTAAGATGACGTTACCTTCCTTTGCATGGAGAGCCTTGGTGTCCTTTCTTATGCAGCAGTGTAGGGTAAGTCAGGGATTTTCACTTTTAAAAGCAGCCAGAGGTGCAAAGATTCTGAGCCAGATTTACCTTCAGGTCTAATGCATTCTGTAGATGACACTGCAGCCATTATGTGAGTTTAGAGTGCTTGATCTAGTGCCATTTCGCGGGCTGATTTGTCCTGGGTGGTGTCGAGCTTCTTGAAAGCTATTTGAGCTTCAATTGTCTTGTCAAGTGGAGAGTATTTCATCACACTCCTGACTTCTGCCTTGTGGATGACTTTGGGGTGTCTGGAGGTGGGTCACTTCCTGTGGGAAGGCTCTTATAGCTGCGGTATATATATCACTGGTCTAATTGAGGTTCTGGTCAATGGTAACCCAGGATGTTGATAGTGGGAGACTCGGTGATGGTTATGTCAAGAGTAAGTGGTGAGACTCTCTCTTATTGGAGATGGTCACTGTTTGACTTTTTTCTGGTGTACATGTTACCTGCTATTTATCAGCTGATGCCTGAGTGTTGTCCAGGTCTTGTTGCATGCAGGCATGGGCTGCTTCATTTGCTAAGGAGTTGAGGATGATATTGAACATTGTGCAATCATCAGTGAACATCCCCACTTCTGACCTTGTGATGGAAGGTAGGTCATTGAAGAAGCAGCTGAAGATGGTTGGGCCCAGGATACTGCCCTGAGGAACTTCTGCGGTAATGTCCTGGGACTGGGATGACTAATGTCAAACAAACACAGTCACCTTTCTTGGCGCAATTGTCGGGGTAGGCAGGCAGTAGGTTAGGAGATGGGGCGCTGTGCAGAGGGGCCTGAAGGGTGGGAGATGAATCAATACGCCAGTCATGGGCAGGAGCAGAACTGATAAGGTTGAGTTGGGGGAGTGTGATTGGCTGCTGGAGATGGAGTGTTTGGTGGGGTGGGTGTGGATGTCGTATTTGTTTCTGGGTGTAACCTGATTTCCTGGTGTGGAGGTGGGGGAGGTGTCAGTGTCACGAATGGGCTGATTTACAGCAGTCAGGGCCTGAGGAGGTTAAATAATTAAACAGCACCTCCTTAAGAAGTTCCAAGCACTAGACTATGGGTAGGTCCTCTCCAATTATCCCCAAAGCCAATCTCATAATTGATATATCTGTGGGAGAAGCCCATATCATCCACAGGCCATGGAGGAATAGGGCTGAGTATAAGTGCCTCTGTGCACTAGTACACCACAGGCAAGCAGAAAGTAATTTGGTGAACTTCGTAAACAAGAGCACAAGCAATTCTTTTTCCAATAACATTCTACCATCTTGCCCAGAAACACGCGCTATTTGATGGAATTTTTAGGCCAAGGAACTTTGTCTGCAGTATGTAAAAACTCAGGTAACCTGCAGTGCACATTGTACTGCAGATTTTACACATGTAACCTGTAAAACAGGACAATTTTTAATCCACTGGGTAACTTGTGAATCAAAGTGCACACTGTATTGCAATGTGTAGCTCAAAAGAACTGTATAATCTGCAGTGTACAACTCTCCTGTGATGCTGCACACCTATTCCTAAACTATGCAACCTGCAATAAATAACTTTTGTCCCACATGCACTGAACTGAATGCACCATGTAATCTGTTATTGCAAAGTGATTATTGTAATTATTATAATTACAATATTATACTGCATTATCTGTGCTGCAATGAACAGTTTGGTTTATTACATGTGTACACAGTGGGCTGGAAGTTGCATTACCACCTTTCAATGGCATATGAACAGTGTTGTGTTTGTCCTAATGCAGTTCGTGAAATTTGCATAAAGATCACAATTGCAAGGTTTACCAGGCAACATTTCCCTGTGGAATGCTGCACAATGTCGGGCTCCCGGATGATGTGTGGCAATTTGTCACAGCTGGCAGCGTTTAACCACAATACAAGCAACTTTCCCAGCTACTGTGTGCTGCGGCTGAATGAGTGGATGTTGCAATGCTGGGAGTGGGGGGAGGGAGAGTGCTTCCAGGAGGATGGAGGGATTTAATAGGTCTGTGGAGCAGTGTTTGCTGTTTTTGCATGGGGGCCTCCTTGGCTGTGGTCAGGTAGTTGCCAGGAATGTCTCAGGGAGTTTCTGAATGCAGATTAAGAATACTAGCACTCTGGTGCCTGGTCCCAAAGATCGAAAGTCCCAAAGGTTCAAGACCACAGGTTTTGGATGATCTCGAAGCAGCAATCAACAGCAAACGAAGCTGTGGCAGTGATCAACATCAGCCGGGAACGGTCCTGAGACTTACTTATTACCACACAGGAGGAAGCCATTCGGCCCGTTGAATAAACACTGGCTCCCAGGAGAGCAATCCTATCGCTCCCTTTACTCCTCTCCTTACTACTTCCCTTCCCATTCCCTCACCGACCCCTCTGTCCTCGGCTTTCTCCACTGCCAGGGTGAGGCCAAATACAAACTAGAGGACCTCATATTCCACTTGGCCTACAACCCAATGGTATGAACATCGTTTTCCAATTTCAGATAACCCCCACCCTCCAATGCTCCTTTCCCACTCTGACCAGTCCACCTCCGTTTTCTCTCCCTTTGTCCATCTTTTCCATTCCTGCCTCCCCCCCCAACTTTACCCAGATTCATTATCTTCCCCACCTGCTACCATCTGCTCATCACCCCTCCCTTATAAGGTTCCATTTATCACCTTCCAGCCTCTAACTCTACCTCCAACCCCCACCACCCCCATCCCTCACACACACCTGGCTCCATCTGCCCATTATCCCCCACCTCACCTTCCACCTACCACCTACCAGCCCCTGGATCATCCCTCTCTCTCACATCTTTATACCGGCTGCCTTCCCTCCAAGGGTCTTGCCCTGAAGGTTCCACCATCCCTCTGCCTCCCCAGATGCTGCCTGACCCACTGAGCTCCTGCAGCAGACTATTTTATGCTCTAGGTTCCAGCTTCTGCAGTCTTTGCGTCTCTGTCTCCTCACCTCCCTGCTCTCCTACCACTTATTCTCTCTCTCACATGCCCATCAACTCCCCTTTGTGACTCTTTTTTCCACACACCCACACACTAGGGACAAGTTACGGTGCCCAATTAACCTATCAATCCGCACGTCTTTGGGAGGTGGGAGGAAACTGGGAAAGCCACTCAGGGAGAATGTGCAAACTCCACACAGACAGTACCCAAGGTCAGGACCTGAGGCTGTGAAGTGGAGTGACTGTCCTCCTGTATAACTGAGGCTAGGAACAACTACATGTCCAGACTCCATGTGAGGTTACAAGACACAATTCAAAAATTGGTGGTGTGAATAGCAAGAAAGGTTGTCAAAGCATGATACAGAGTCATAGAGCAATACCGCACGGATATAGGCCCTACGGCCCAACAAGTCCATGCTGATCATGTTGTCCACCTAGCTAGTCCCAATTTCCTGGATTTGGCCCTTCCCTCCATGTGCCTATCCAAGTGCTTCTTAAATGATAGCATTGTACCTGCCTCAACCACTTCTTCTGGCAGCTCATTCCATATACTCACCACCCTCTGCATGAAAAACTTTCCCCTCCAGTTCCATTTAAATTTTTCCCCTCTCGCCCTAAATCTATGCCCCCTAGTTTTGGACTCCCCTACCCTGGGGAAAGGACTGTTACCATCCACCTTATCTGCCTCTCATAATTTTAAACACTTCTATAAGGTCACCCCTCATTCTCCTACGTACTAAGGAATAGACACCTAGCCTGGCTGACATCTCCCTATAACTCAGGCCCTCTAGTCCTGGCAACATCCCCATAAATCTTTCCTGCACTCTTTGCAGTTTAATTGCATCTTTATTATAACAGGGTGACCAAAACTGTCCAAGTGCAGCCTCACCAACAACTTATACAACTGCAACATAATGTCCAAACTCCTATACTCAATGCCCTGACTGATGAAGGCCAGTGTGCTAAATGCTTTTTCCACCACACTTGTCTACCTGTGATGCCGCTTTCAACGAACTATGCAATTGTACTCTGAGGTCCCTCTGTTCTATTACACTCACTGCTGCCCTACCATTCATAGTATAAATCCTACTCTGGTTTGACTTCCCAAAATGCATCACCTCACACTTATCTGTATTGAAATCCATTTGCCACTCCTCGGCCAACTTCCTTAACTGTTCAAGATCCCCCTATAATCTGTGATAACCTTCTTCACTATCAACAACACTTCCTAATTTCATGTCACCTGCGAATTTGCTGATCAAGTCTTGTGGATTCACATCCAAATCATTAATATAAATACTGAAAAACAAGGCTTCCAGCACTGACCTCTGCAACGCACTGACCTCTGCAGCACACCACAAGTCACCGACCTCCATTCTGAGAAACAATTTTCAACCACCACCCTCTGCTTCTTACCTCCAAGACAATTTTGAATCCATCTAACTGGCTCTCCCTGGATTCCATGGGATCTAACCTTCCAGACCAGCCTGCTGAAGGCCTTGCTAAAGTCCAAATAAACAACATCCACTGCCCTACCCTCATCTACCCTTTTGGTTACCTCTTCAAAAAACTCTAAAAGGTTCATCAAGCACAACTTTCCACGCACAAAGCCATATTGACTCCTAATTGGACTCTGTCTATCCAAATGCTGGTAGATGGTAAATACCCCCTCCCTGGTAATATGAATGTTCTCCAAAACATCTCAGCTAGTTTCCCTTATTTCTTGAGCAACCATGATTTTCTTGTCAGTAAACACCAAGGAGAAATAGTCGTTAAAAATCCCACCCATCTCCTGTGGCTCGAGACATAGGCAGCCCTGCTGATCTCCTACTCTCTCCCTAGACACACTTTCACTATAGCTATAGAATCTCTTGGGATTTTCCTTAACCTTACCTGCCAGATCCATCTCATACCCTCTCTTTGCCTTCCTGATTTCCCACAAGTGTATTCTTAATCTTTTTATAGTCATCAAGGGATTCAGTCATTCCCAACCCCCTAAACACAATGTATGCTTCCTTCTTTTTCTTGACCAGACCCTCAATATCTCTCATCAGCCAGGGTTCCCTAAACTTGCTAGGTTTACCCTTCACCCTAACAGGAACATGCTGCTCCTGGACTCTTGATACCTCACTCTTAAAAGCCTCCCACTTGTTATTTGTTCCCTTCCTTTCAAACAGGCTCTCCCAGTCAACCTCTGCAAGATCGTGCCTAATTCCCTCAAAATGAGCCCTGCTTCATTTTAGGACCCTAACCTGTGGACCTGTCCTATCCTTTGCCATCACTGTCTCAAAACTAATAAAATTATGGTAGTGAGAGCCAAAGTGCTACTTGCCTTGTCTCGTTCCCCAGGAGGAGGTCAAGTATTGGACCTTCCCAAGTAGGGTCCTCTGTATATTAGAAAACATAGAAAAACCTACAGCACAATTCAGGCCCTTCGGCCCTCAGAGGTCATTTATATTGACTCAGGAAACTTTCCTGGACACACTTCACAAATTCCACCCCCTCTGTGTGGAGCAGTCAATAGAGGGGAAATTAAAATCTCCCACTAATACAACTTTGTTATTCTTCCAAATATGAGCAATTTCTCTACACACCTGCTCAAGTTCCCACTGACTACTTGGGGGGTGGCCTATAATACAGTCCCACTAGAGTGACCCTCTCCTTCTTGTTCCTAAGTTCTACCCATATGGGCTCACTGGACAATCCCCCAAGGATGTCATCTCTAAACATTGCTGTTACGTCTTGACAACAACCTTTCCCTCAATGTCAACAAAACAAAAGAGCTGGTCATTTACTTCAGGAAAGGGGGTGGTGTACATGCACCTGTCTACATCAATGGTGCTGTGTTCGAGACGGTTGAGAGCTTCAAGTTCCTGGGAATGAACATCACCAACAGCATGTCCTGGTCAAATCACATAGATGCCACGGCCAAGAAAGCTCACCAGCACCTCTACTTCCTCGGGAGGCTAAAGAAATTTGGTTTTCCCCTTTGACTCTCACCAACTTTTACTGATGCACCACAGAAAGCATCCCATCTGGATATATCATGGCTTAATACAGCAACTGCTCTGCCCAAGACCGCAAGAAACTGCAGAGAGTTGTGGACATAGCCCAGCACATCAAGGACACCAGCCTCCCCTCCTTGGACTCTGTCTTTACCTCTCGTTGTCTTGATGAAGCAGCCAGCATAATCAAAGACCCCACCCACCCGGGTCATTCTCTCTTCTCTCCTCTTCCATCGGGTAGAAGATACAGGAGCCTGAGGGCACGTACCACCAGACTTAAGGACAGCTTCTACCCCACTGTGATAAGACTATTGAACGGTTCCCTTATACAATGAGATGGACTATGACCTCACGATATACCTTGTTGTGACCTTGCACCTTATTGCACTGCACTTTCTCTGTAGCTGTGACACTTTACTCTGTACTGTTATTGTTTTTACCTGTACTACATCAACGCACTCTGCACTAACTCAATGTAACTGCACTGTGTCATGAACTGACTTGTATGATCCGTATTGCAAGAAAGGTTTTTCACTGTACCTCAGTACAAGTGACAATAATAAACCAATACCAATACCAAAAAGGCAACACTCCCTCCTTGCTTACCTGATAGAGATCAGTTGGAAAGTTGGGCGGAGCAATGGAAAAAGGAATTTAATCCTCACAAATGTGAGGTGATATATTTTGGGAAGGCAACCAAAGGCATTCTCAGTAAATGGTTGGTTCCTAGGGAGTGTTGATGAACAGAGGACCTTGGGGTACAAGTCCCTAGATCCCGGAAAGTGGCAGCACATGTGTTTGAGGTGGTGAAGAAGGCATATGGGTCGTGGCATAAAATACAAGAGCTGGGACGTCACTTTATAAAACATTGGTTAGGACACAACTGGAGTACTCTGTGCATTTCTAGCCACCACACTATGGGAAGTTTGTGATTGCACTGGAGAAGATGCAAGGGAGATTCACCAGGTTGTTGCCTAGATTGGAGCATTTCTGTTAAAAGGAGAGACTGAATGAGTTGGGCTTGTTTGGAGCAAAGGTGGCTGAGGAGTGACTGACAGAGGTATCTAAGATTATGAGGGAGATAGATAGAGTCGACAGTAAAAAGGTTTTTCCAGTGTTGGGGGTGCCTAAGGCAAGATGACACGGGTTTAAGGTGAGGGATTGGAGGCCGAGAAGGGACCTGAGGGGGAATTCTTTTCACAACATTTAAGAAGCATCTAGACAAGTACTTGAATTGCCAAAGCAGAGAGGACTTTGGACCTAATGTGGGTAAATGGGATTAAGATAGGTACAACAGACAGCCAGGACATGATGGGCCAAAGGGCCTGTTTTGGTGCTGTAGGATGCTACGACTCTATGACTCAGTGACGACCAAGACTGCAGTTTGGTGTTGGTCCTTCTTAGTGAAATGAGGAGATGGAGTGAGTAAAATCTGGTTCTGTAAGAAAATCACTGTTGGTTTTCAGGCCAGTAAGATTTACAGACACTGAATTTTGTGTGTTCCATTACTGTTGACATCATCTGGGGATGTTTTACATCGGAACAAAAATGTCAGGAATCAAACTTCCTAATGGGTGCTAAGATAGCAGAAGAGTGAGGAAACTGCTTCACTCTGGGTTAAGCTGATTTTCAGTAGCACAGCAGCCTTGGTCTGGAGGTGTGCAAAGGAATTTCAGTCCTGTGAGATGTGCCATACATTCTGTGCCACACTGTTCTACCCTGAATTACAACATGATCCGTGGAGGTGGGCTGTAATACCTCAATTTAAATTAATTGAAAATCTAAGTTGACAGGAAGTAGTTAACCCCCAGCAAGAACAACGCGCTGCCTCTCTGTACATGGTAGGAACACCATCAGTAATCACTTTCCACAATAAATGCTGGTATCAATCTGTACAATAAATTGAAGCAGATGTTATGAGATGCTGCAAACAATCTGGAGGACCAGACAGTAGAAGAACATAGTAGATGATCAGAGTTATCAATGGTTACCTGTTTCACAAGGCCCTTCGTGTGTAAGGCTGAGGTTGTTGTCCCTGCCACTGTAAAACGCTTCCTTGAGTCTGCAGATATTGCTGTAAGTCCGTCCATTTGACCCACACACACTCTCCTGTGATCGGCATGTACACTGGGGTTCTGGGATCTCCCCAAAGTTTGGGGCATCAGTGTCCAGCCGGCACTCCAAGTCCTCTCCACACCTTCCATAGAAGTGGTTGGTATTGTCCAAGTCACAGATCTGCCCCTCGACATTGCCACACTCGGGACAGCAGTCACATCCATCCAGCACCATGCCCGCAGTACACCCGGCTGGGTGGGGGCACAGCTCTGGCTGGCACGGCCCACAGCCGTCCCCTTCCCTCAGCAGACGCAGCCAGCCCCTGTGGTGGAGCCTGGAGACACTGTGTCCCAGCTGAGTGAGGAGAAGCACGACTGTAGCAGAGAGCAGCAGATTCATTGTGAGGTCAGAGCACGAGGGAATCCACTTCCAATGCACTTTCATTCTTGAAGAAAGATAGATGATTGGAACAGAGAGCAATGAATGTTTCTTATAAAATCCATCCGAGTACAAATGGTCACTGTTGCAAATTAATTGAAAGTGCTCAAACTGATAAAAGCAGGTCTGCTCGACACTGTCTTAACACAAGATCCAACACCATTCTGATGCCCACTTGACAGCTTGTTGAAGAAATCATCTGCACTTCATATTGTCTGGGGGGAAAAACAGCAAAAGGTAAGTGCTGATCGGCAAGGAGAGATTGTGTGGAGCAGGGATCGGACACTGATCTGCAGCAGAACTTTCCCCTCTTTATTCCTTTTTACGAAGCATTGTCTGCCTGCCAAATCTCTCGCACATACACACACACACACACAAACACACACGCAGCAAGCTCAGATCCAGTCATAGGAAAATAGCTTGCAGCAAAAGCTGCCAGATGGAATCTGGTGAGATAGAAATAGCGAACTTCCTTTGGTTTACACAGGGAAAAGATTCCCGGACTTAAATTTGTCAACAATGGAAACATTTGTCCAGTGACCTCTAAAAGGGACATTGATGTCTGGTTCTGTCTGAAAAAAATTGGTTTGGGTGACTTCACTTTGCTGTCAGTCAGACAGGAATGGGTTATGGATTATTTGTTTGTTTGACATTGCCCAATATTTCTGACCATGTTTAAGAAACTTTAATTTTTGAGCATTTGGCCCTCACTGGAAGCTGAAGGGTCGGGGGGCTCCAAAGCCCTTCCCTCCTGGGCCCAGAGTGCACCTTCTCTCCACACCGGCTACCCTTGTGAATTGGTCTGCCTGCAGTGCCAGTTGAAATCTGCCTTGGATCCTAGCCTCGAACAACTGTGACCACAAGACCATAAGATATAGGAGCAGAATTAGGCTATTCAGCCCATTGAGTCTGATCTGCCATTCAATCACGGCTGATTTTTTCAACCCCATTGTCCTACCTTCTCCCCATAACTGTTAACCCCCTTACCAATCAAGAACCTGTCAATCTCAGCCTTAAATGCACACAATGACTTGGTTTTCACAGCCCTCTGTGGCAATGAATTCCATAGATTCACCACCCTCTGGCTGAAGAAATTCCTCCTCATCTCAGTTTTAAAGGGACGTCCCTTTATTCTGAGGCTGTGCCCTCGGATCTTAGACTCTCCTACTAATGGAAACATCGTCTCCACATCCACTCTATCCAGGCCTTTCAGCATCTGGTAGATTTCAATGAGATCCCTCTCTCATCCTTCTGAACTCCATCAAGTACAAGCCCAGTGCCATCAAATGTTCCTCATACGTTAAGCCTTTCATTCCTGAAATCATTCTTGAGAACCTCCTCTGGACTATCTCCAGGGACAGCACATCTTTCCTTAGATATAGGGCCCAAAATTGTTCACAATATTCCAAATGTGGTCTGGCCAACACCTTATAAAGCCTCAGCAGTACATCCTTGCTTTGATATTCTAGTCCTCTTGACCCACAACCCATCAACAAGAGGTCCAGAGTAGACAAGGTGAATGACCATCACATGTAGCTCACTCTTCTACCCAATCCCCATATCCCTTGAAGCCCCGAAGCCCTATTCAGAATGGTAACATTTGGCAGGGTTGATGCTTCAAAGATGTTTCCTGTCAAAGAGGAACTAGAACTGGAGCTGGGGTTTTTCGGAATAAAGAGTCACTAATTCTCAGAGTATCACGAGTGTTTGGAATACTCTATCCCAGAGAGCTGCCAAGGTGGAGTCACTGAATAGGTTTGTTCCAAAGGAGAAGCTGAGGGCTATGGGACCAGTTAGGAAGGTGGAGTTAAAGCTCAGATCAGGCTTATTGGATGGCAGAGCAGGTTTAAGGAGCTTAATAGACCATACTATTTCTTTTTCTTATGTTCGAACCTAACATACAAGCGTTTCAAAAATATGGCTGTTAAGATTAAAGGGAAAGCTTGACTAACTGCAAGTCTCACATATGATATTGTAATTTTGTAACTGGAGCAGTTTCAGAATAAGGTGACGTTAACTGCTGTCAATGCCCCTGAGGTGGATGGGGATAAATCCACCAGTGAGCTCTCTTCTGATATCTCCTCTCCTAGCTGTGTTTGTGAGTATTGGATGACTGAGCATAGCTTTGGTTAGGAAATCTGCAAGGTTACAGTGCGGGTGTTTATTCAACAAATGCCCCTTGACCAGTTGGTCAAAAACCAATGAATGGGGAAACAGAGAGTAACCCCATGATGTGAGAGGGAGGATTGGGCTTCGAGTCCCAACATCTGCTTTTGCTCCTCTCACACCTTTTCTCCTTCCCTCGCCCACCTTCCATGACCAGCCCCCTTCCCTGATCTGCCCCCACCCCCCTCCATCCAAGCCTGCAAAAAAATTGTAGAAATTCTTTATTAGGATGCGACTAATGCTGGCGATTATTGTCCACCCTAATTCCCCACGAATCTTGAACCACAACACCCATACCATTCTTTCAAGTGGTTTGACCATACGACCATATGGCCATGAGACAGGAGTCACATAACCCAGACCAGATGTAAATCTCCATCCCTGAAGGAAATGAGTGAAGCGGTTGGGTTTTTACGACAATCCAACAGCACAGTGGTCTCCTTTACTGATACTATCCTTTAAATTAATCATTTCTTTTTAAAGGTAATTCAAATTCTCAAATTGCCATGGTGAGATTTTAACTCGCATTGTACTGGGTGATCAGGGCATACTGCTGTATGTTGTTAGCACAGGGCTGTCATGTCCTGTCCTTGGCAGATCCAAAGAAGATCACAAGATCACAAGACAAAGGAACAGAAGTAGGCCATTTGGCCCATCGAGTCTGCTCCATGAGCTAAGCCAATACTATTTCTCTCTAGCCCCAATTTCCGACCTTATCCCTATAGCCCTTGATACCTTGACTAATTAGATACCTATCAATCTCCTCCTTAAATGCCCCCAATGATTGGGCCTCCACAGATGTATGTGGCAAAGAATTCCATAATTTCACTACCCTCTGACTAAAGAAATTTCTCCTCATTTCTGTCTTAAACCGGTACCCTCTAATTCTAAGATTGTGCCCTCTAGTCCTGGAGTCACCCACCAGGGAAACAGCTTAACCACATCTACTCTGTCCAGTCCTTTCAATATTCTAAATGTTTCTATGAGGTCCCCTCTCATTCTTCTGTACTCCAATGAATACAGCCCAAGAGCCGACAAACGCTCCTCATAAGTAAGCCCTTTCATTCCAGGAATCATCCTCGTAAATCTTTTCTGAACCTTCTCCAACATCAGTACGTCCTTCCTAAGATAAGGGGCCCAAAACTGCACACAGTATTCCAAATGAGGCCTCACTAGTGCCCCGTAGAGCCTCATCAACACTTCCCTACTTTTATACGCTATACCTCTCGAAATGAATGCCAACATAGCATTCGCTTTCTTTACCACCAATCCAAACTGGTGGTTAACCTTTAAGGTATCCTGCATGAGTACCCCCAAGTCCCTTTGTACTTCTGTACTTTGAATTTTCTCCCCGTCTAGATAATAATCTGCCCGTTTATTTCTTTTTCCAAAGTGTACAACGGCACATTTCTCAACATTGAATCTCATCTGCCATTTCTTTGCCCATTTTCCTAAACTATCTAAGTCTCTCTGCAACCTTCCTATTCCTTCAATACACCCTACTCATCCACCTATCTTGGTGTCATCTGCAGACTTAGCCACAAAACCATTTAGTCCATCATCCAAATCATTAATGTACAAAGTAGAAAGAAGCAGCCCCAAAACCGACCCCTGCGGAATACCACTAAGTAACCGGTAACCAACCAGAACAGGATCCCTTTATTCCCACCCTTTGCTTTCTGCCTATCAGCCAATGCTCCACCCATTCCAATATCCCACCTGTAATTCCATGAGCTTTCATCTTATTAATCAGCCTCTTGTGCGGCACCCTGTCGAAGGCCTTTTGAAAGTCTAAATACACAACATCCACAGCCTCTCCCTTATCCGCCCTACCTGAGATTTCCTCAAGAAACTCCAATAGGTTGGTCAGGCAGGATCTTCCCTTCATGAAACCATGCTGGCTTGGGCCTATCTTGCCATGCACCTCCAGGTATTCCATAACCTCATCCTTGAGGGTCAATTCCAATAACGTGCCGACCACCGATGTCAGACTAATAGGTCTGCAACTTCCTTTATGCTGCCTCCCACCCTTCTCATACAGCGGAACTACATTTGCGACCTTCCAGACCTCTGGAACCAGGCCAGAGTCTATCGATTCCTGGAAAATTATCACCAATGCCTCCGCAATCTCTGAAGCCACCTCTTTCAGAACCTGGGGGTACACCTCATCCGGTCTGGGAGACTTATCTGCCTTTAGTCCATTTAGAACATAGAACATAGAACATAGAAAAACTACAGCACAATTCAGGCCCTTTGGCCCATAAAGCTGTGCCAAACATGTCCCTACCCTAGAAATTACTAGGCTTACCCATAGCCCTCTATTTTTCTCATCTCCATGTACCTGTCCAACAGTCTCTTAAAAGACCCTATCATATCCGCCTCCACCACCATTTCCGGCAGCCCATTCCATGCACTCACCACTCTCTGAGTAAAAAACTTACCCCTGACATCTCCTCTATACCTACTCCCCAGCACCTTAAACCTATGTCCTCTTGTGGCCACCATTTCAGCCCTGGGGAAAAGCCTCTGACTATCTACCCGATCAATACCTCTCATCATCTTAAACACCCAGTAAAGTAATTGGCCCCTTCCTGTTCCTAACCTCCACCCACAGCGACTCCGTAGACAGTCCCTCCATGACGTCCACCTTTTCTGCAGCTGTGACACTATCTCTGATTAACAGTGCCACTCCCCCACCTCTTTTACCTCTCTCCCTGTCCTTTCTGAAACATCTAAAACCCAGCACTTGAAGCAACCATTCCAGTCCCTGAGCCATCCAAGTCTCCATAATGGCCACCACATCATATTGATCCAAGCTCTAAGCTCATCTGCCTTGTTCACAATACTCCTTGCGTTAAAATAGACACATCTCAAACTGGTCTGAGCACGTCCCTTCTCGATCCTACTACTACTAGCTATCGTATCTACTACTAGCTTTCTCTATTTGAAAGCCAAACACCTCTTCCCCAGTCTCTCCAGTTCGGATCCCATCCCCTAACAATTCTAGTTTAAACCCTCCCCAGTAGCTGTAGCAAACCTCCCCACCAGGATATTGGTCCCCCTGGGAGTCAAGTGCAACCCATCCTCTTTGAACAGGTCATACCTGCCCCAAAAGAGGCCCCTGTGATCCAGAAATCTGAATCCCTGCTACTTACTCCAATCCCTCAGCCATGCATTTAACCTCCTCCTCATTCTGTTCCTATACCCACTGTCACTTAGCACAGGCAGTAACCCAGAAATTACTACCTTTGAGGTCCTGCTTCTCAACTTCCTTCCTAATTCTCTGTAGTATTTTTTCAGGACCTCATTCCTTTCCCTATATGTACCACGACCTCTGGCTGTTCTTCCTCCCCCTTCAGGATATCTTGGACACGACCTGAAACATCCCAGACCCTGGCACTTGGGAGCTTCCCGAGCACTTTCTCTCTAGTAATCTTTCTCTCTAGTAATCTCAGTTCTATCCCCTGAGATCCCTGACTATCCGGTATATTGCTGGTGTCCTCCACAGTGAAGACTGATGCAAAATACTCATTTATTTCCTCTGCCATCTCTCTGTTATCCATTACAATCTCTCCCTCACAGTTTTCAATTGGTCCTATATCAACCTGTGTCTCTCATATACTCTTCATATATTTAAAAAAACTCTTGGTACTTTTTGAATATCTGCTAACTTCCTTTCATAATTCATCTTTTCTTTCCTAATGACCTTCTTAGTTTCCTTCTGCAGGTTCTTAAAAGTTTCCCAGTCTTCCTTGCTAATTTTTGCTTCCTTGTATGCCCTCCCTTTTGCTTTTATTTTAGCCTTAACCTCTCTCGTTATACACATTTGTGCCATTTTTCCATTCATAACCTTTTTTCTTGGAATATATCTATCCTGCATTTTCCTTATTTCTTGTAGAAATTCCATCCATTTCTGCTCTTCTGTCCCTCCAACTAGTTTACTTTTCCAATCAATTTGGGCCAGTTCCTTCTCTCATGCCACTGTAATTTCCTTTGTTCCACTGAAATATTGACACATCTGACATCAGCTTCTCCTTTTCAAATTTGAAACTGAACTCAATCATATTGTGATCGCTACTTCCTAATGGTTCCTTTACCTTTAGTTCCCTAATCACCTCTTGGTTCGTTACACAGCACCTAATCCAAAACAGCTGATCCCGTGGTGGGCTCATCAACAAGTTGCTCCAAAAAGCCATCCCTTAGACCTTCCACAAACTAGGTCTCCTGAGATCCACTGCCTTCCTGGTTTTCCCAATCCACCTTCATGTTAAAATCCCCCATAATTATCTTGATGTTGTGTTTCTGACACGCTTTTTCTATTTCTAGCTGTAATTTATAGTCCACATCCCGGCTGCTGTTAGGGGGCCTATATATCACTGCTATTATTGTCTTTTTACCCTTGCCATTTCTTAGCTCCACCCACAAGGATTCCACTTCTTCTGACCCTATGTCCCTTCTCTCTATTGGTTTTATATCATTGCTAATCATCAGGGCCACACGACCCCCTCTGCCTACCTGCCTATCTTTCCTATACACTGTGTACCCCTGGACATTTAGTTCCCACTCACAGCCTTCCTTAAGCCATGACTCGGTGATTGCTACAATGTCATATTTTTTGATCTGTAGCTGTGCCACTAGGTCATCCACCTTATTTCTAATGCTACGTGCGTTTAAATATAGTACATTTAGACCAGTATCTGCTGCTGATTTTGCTGTATTTCTATTGTTCAGCAAATTATCCTGTCTTTTTACCTGCCTGTCCTTCTCTCTATCTTCACTGCACACTGTCTCTGACTTGCTCCTATATACCTCTTCCTCTATCCTAACATCCTGGTTTCCTTCCCCCTGCCAAATTAGTTTAAACCCTCCCCAACAGTTATATTAAACATTCCCACCAGGATATTGGACCCCTTGGAGTTCAGGTATAAACCATCCTTTGTGAATAGGTCATACGTCTCCCAAAAAAGGTCCCAATGATCCAAGAACCTGAAGCCCTGCCCCCCGCACCAGTCTCTCAGCCACGCATTCATCTGCCATATCTTTCTATTCTTACTGTCATTAGCACGTGGCACAGGTAGTAACCATGAGATTAGAAAGAGGAGAAAAAGGAAAAATAGAAAAAACCCACCGTTAGAAATAAAGCTAATGGAATATCTCCACAGCCCTGAGCAAGTTCAATCAAACAAACCACAAGGGAATTGATCCATTGCAGCAACTTTTGAAAGGACAGTCTGTGCATGACTGCAGTGTTTACCTTTCTGTGCTCATCAACTGGACCATTTCACAGTGGTGTATGTAATGTAACCATAGGTGACGTGGTAAAAGATAGAGGGGCTGGCAGCTGTGGTTTCTCAGAGCAGACTGCTCTGTCCTCAGCTAACATCCACAAACACACTCCTCAATGGAAGGAGAGTCTGGGAACATGGGAAGAAAACCACAGGTCTTTGTCAATCACTGACTGTGGTCTCTCTTCAATGGACACACGACGATGAGCTGTATTTTGACCATGGAAGATGGGGGGTGAGACCGGACTTAACAACCATTCAAACAATGAAGCTTACATGAGCTATGCAGATAATTCACATGCAGGCAGATTGGGACTTGGCAATAACTTGCTCAGTTCAGGAATGTGCTTAAACCAGCACTGAACACAATCCCTGCATTTGGCTCCACATGTGATACTGTATAGTCGGTATTCTGTCAAGTTCCAGGGTTGGTCACTGTTATCTGCAGTGTTAATGGCCTGCAAGGTCCACAGGTCAAAACAATTGTAAGATAATCAACAATTTTGAAACACAAATGCCTGCAAGCAGCAGCTTTAACTAATTTCAGTAATATCCCCATGAGGCAAATACTTCTCATGTTTTAACTGGGCTGATTTTCTGCATTAAATAATGCTTGACTGAATAAGTCAAAACCATTCACTATTTTCAATCAAATCTCATGTTTCAGACTCAGTCTCTGATCACAGCATCGGGACGAGTTGTGAGCTGTGAGTTTAACTATGAACAATGGGTGCAGCCCAGAGCAACAGCTGATGTGTGCGAAACATCTCCGGCAGTACATTTATGTGTGAACAGTAGATCTAACTGTCTAAAACAGGTATATGTGTGACCACTGTCTCTACTTTGAATAGTGGCCTCCTGTGGGCACTGGTTCTGCCTCTGAGTGCTGAGTTGGATCAGGAATGATGGAGTTGTATCAGAAAAATGGGTCAAAAGTCTATATGTGAGCACTGAGTCTATAAATGGGCACTGGGTCAACCTGTTGGCACTGGGTCTATATGTGAGCACTTGATGAACTGGGAGCACTGGATCAACCTGTAAGCACTGGGCCAACTGTGGGCATTGGGTTTCCCTGCAGACACTGTGTCTGCCTGTGAGCAATGTGTCCATATGTGAGCATTGGTTCTCCCTGTGGGCACTGGATCTATCTGTGATCACTGGGTCAACCTCTGGGCACTGGGTTTACCAGCAAGCACTGGGTCTGCCTGTGATCCACCCACATCGTTTTCTTTCTCAGAACACATGGTTTCTCAGCACCATCATACTCTTGTCTGTTAGTTTGCTTTCCTTCTCTTGGGTTTCCAGTCTGGGATTCCCAACAGTGTCTGAGCTGCAGTCCTGATGTGCAGGTAACTCACAGATTTTCATGTGTGACAGGTTCTGCTCCCACAGGTTTTGTTTTTTAGCCTGGATTTTTTACTCAAAATCAATGCAAAGTGTCAAAGTTCGGCTATGTTTCTCCATGAAGATGAAGGCACCTTTCTGTCCATGTGTCATTGTATAAAGAATCCCAGAGTAGGGGGGCAGGGACTCAGCATTCCTTCCCACGCTGCGAAACTTGCTGCCAGTTCCCAATGTAATCACGGAAAACCACTTAAAACTGATGTAAATTTCAATTATTTACAAACCAGTCATGGCTTTGTAAGTAATTGGAATGCCATAGATTTTCAAATAAAAAATAATTTAAAACAAGGTTTTATGATATTTCAAGTTTTACCACTAACATGTAGATTTATTTAGCAGTGCTATATATAAAACAAATTAATAGCTAGAGACACAAGAGGCTGCAGATGCTGGAACATAGAGCAAAAAATGAGCTGCTGGAGGAACTCAACAGGTCAGGCAGCATCAGTGAGAAGAGTCTCGACCTAAAAGATTGACTATCCATTTCCCTCTACAGGAAATAATAGTTAAGAATTGTGACTTTTCTTTCTGGGTTACTGCCCATGAGAAGTGCTCCCTGGTTTCTGGATGTTGCAATTCACTGGAAATAATGCCTAACGACAGCTGATGTTGGAACAGGCACGGATAGCTGGGCAGGTTTCTTCAGTGTTAGCAGGTCTTTTCAGTGCTGCTGCACTGCTGACTGCAGGTTCCAGGGCTGCCGGGTTGCAGTTCCTGACAGGACTGACATGCCTTGGGGCTGTGAGCTGGAACCAGCTGTCTGGTGCTGACCAACCATGACTGGACAAATCAGTGATGGAGGTCATTTCCACAGATTTAGGAAACTTGGGGCAAGCCATGGCAGAGAGGGATTTTGAAGCTGGAACATACTGCAGCTGTGGGGCTCCAGTAGTTGAGGGTGGAAATATCTTACCATGGTGAATCGGGTGCCAACCAAGCAGGTTGCTTTGTACTGGATGATGTCAAGCTACATGAGTGTTATTGGAACAAGTAGGGGGCATTTCGTCACACTCCTGACACGTCCCTTGTAGATGGTGGAAAGTTGTTGGGAGTCAGGAGGTTCTTTAGCTCCATTAGTTATGTGTCTGGTCCAGGTAGGTTCTGTTCAATGGTAACCTCCAGGAAGTCGTTGGTAGAGGATTTGGCACTGGTATTGCCATGGAATATTTGGGGAAGTGTCAGACTCTTTTACTTGGCGTTTGTGTTGCAAATATTCCTTGCAAGTACCATCCCAAGGCTGCATGGCAACTGAGCAGTGGCAACTCGGCTCGGGCTCCTTCATGGGGAGGGCAGCAAACCTCTTCATGGCTCAAAGCAGCCTCCTGTAGCCATCTCCTCTCTTGCTCCCCCACCTCTTCTTCTGCTTCTTCCCATTGCCACACAGCTGATGCCAAGGGATGAGTGCATGATGGTATGGCCATGGAGGATACAACAAACTATCAAAGGACTGTGTGTGTGCTCCAGATGGGAGAGATATTGGGGCAGCACATCTATGGTGATCTCACACTGATATTACCGGTGGCCTCAGTATCACAGGAGAGTTCTGGTCATGCATGGAGTCGTCACCAGTCAAAGTGTGTAGGGCATAGACCTGGTCCACAAACAGCCACTATTGGCTGGAATACAGCAGGCATAGAAACTCGCAGGAAGGATCTTTCACCACAGAGTCTTTGGGCAGTTTGGGAGTGAAGCACCTTGCAGTTCAGGTGCTAAATTGGAGCCCTCAATGTGACATGGGTGCAGTCATTACTCTCTGGACAGTGGTCTCTCACTATTTGTGAACTTCCATGCATTTGTTGCCTGCTGCTCAGTACCTATGGAGTTGCAGATACAATGGCCATTCCTTGAATGCAGAGTCTTTTGAGCAAAGCTGCACACTGGGGCACTTTGCTGAAGTCATCAGTAGCAGTCTGGAAAAATGGAGCTAGAAAATAATTAGGGCCATTTTCATTGTTAGAGTGGTCCATGGCTTAGTTGCACTCAGCCACCGTCCTTGTGGAGGAGTGGTCTCCAAAGACCAACCACTCCAGTTTGGTGCATAAATGAGGTGAGCACCCTGAATTTTGTGCTCTTCCTCCACCCATCTCTTCTGGAAGGTTCTGTGGAGCCCCTACCTTCCTTCTCATTATCCTGCAACCCCAGAAAACAGATGCTAATTTGTGCTGGAAAACTGATGTGTCTAGAAGTACAACTCATCTCAGTCCTAAACTCAAGCCCAGGCTCAGCATGGAGTAGACTTGGCAGAATCACAATTCCTCACTGACATAAACAACCAAAGCTCCCTCCAACAATATCTTCAATCCATTACCAAAAAACTGCTAGTTATTGAGGATTCTTTTAAATAATGCACATGGAGAGAAGATGGAGGGGTGGGTGGAGAGGGGGTGGAGGTTTTGGTTGGTGTAGTGGGGTCAATGATGGGGGGGGTGGGCAGGTCTTTCAGCTGTTGAACCCCAGATTTCCTACCTGCAATCAATGCAGGACATCAAAGCACAATTTGGCAGGGCTGGCAACAAATCAGCATCGTACGAGGATTGACATCATGAACTGTCTCTGCTCCATACTTCTGCCACACATGTGATGCACACATTATCCTGCTTTCCAATTTGCCAACCAGTGTAGGATTTGTCAAACTTCACACTCACTATTCGTGTGAAATTAGAAACAAATCGGCATCTCTGGGGCTGACTCTGCACTGTCCCATCAAACACTCTCAGGCAGGTTTAGCACAGATTAGATTTAAACTAAAGACAGCAATTTCTGGGAGTACTCAGCAGGTTAGGCAGCATCTGTGGGAAGAGAAACATTTCAGGTCTGAGACAATTCACCAGAACTGGGAAGGTGACAAAGGAAACTTGTTAAACTGTAAGGGGGGTGGAGGAGGGGTACGTCTCTGATAGGGTAAAACTTGGTGACTCTGGGGATAAGCTGTAAATGAGGTTATCTGATCAATGAGTGAATGGGAGCAGTTAGAGAGCGAGAACATTACCAAAGCTCATATCCAAAAGATGGAGCAGTTGCAAAATGTTGAGAAGAAAGACATGCCCAGAGGGTCAAGCTGGGAACGTCAAAATGAAACAAACAAGCTGAGTCACAGATGGCTGACTGATACTGTTACCCTGTCACAGACGTCTCCCCTCCCCTCACCCTCCCTGCAGCTTCTGACCTGAAACATTAACTCTGTTTCTCTTACCACAGATGCTGCCTGAATGGCTGAGTGCATTTTCTGTTTTTACTTTAGATTTCCAGCATCTGTAGTTTTTTGATTTTCATCAGATTTAAGCTCCCTTTCTTCTGCCTACTCAGGAATAATCAATATTTTACATCTGGTACCGGTGAAATAATATTGAGCCAATTCCTACACATGAATATTAAAACTGAGATATGCAGAAATTAATCTGACCACAAGTGTTCCTCTCACTGATATTCCTGGAACCAGCCACAGCCTTGTTTCTCCATCACTCAGTTTATTCAAAATGGAATTTTGGCAACATTGGTCACTCTGAGCTCTAATTATTAGCAGATGTTCCTCTTTATTAAACAATGCATTTCATGATGATCAAGTTCTTTTTATTGCAAAAATAAACTTTACTTGTAAAATATACAAGAAGTACAAAAAAATACAGTGCAAGGCTACCAATGGAATACAGCAGACCACCTCTTGCACTACCAAGGACTTGTGTCTGTTTTTTGGCACAAATGTCTTGCTTCTACACCATCTTTTTTTTCTTCACTGTCTTGTAAAATTTATGTAATAATTTATTTTTGTGTCTTTTCCTATGTGCCAGATGCTGCTGCAAACAAGTTTTTCATTGCACCCGTAACAGTACCTCTGCAGTACTTTCATACGACAATAAACTTCACAGTGTTGTTGGTTCTATACGTTAGTGTCCGCCCATTTTGTATACAGAGCACTGTTGCCACTCATGTGGCCTCCTGAAATGATATGGTGTTTGAGAGGCTTCTACATCAGACCCATTCCCTCACTTCCAGTGACAGAAGGACCCTAGCCTGTGGTCATTCCCCACAGAGCCATTGCATTGGCTGCACCAAGCTTCAATGCATCACTCAGCACATACTCCTGGATACTGGAATGTGCCAGTTGGCAGCATTCCCTTACGGACATCTCATTGGAAGAGCAACAAGTTTCAGGCAGACCAAAGAGTGTCTTTCACGGAGATGATAACCTTCCAGTAGCACTCGAGATCTGTCTCAGTGTGTGACCCTGGAAACAGCCTGTAGATCATAGAATCCCCTGTTATGCAGCTGCTTGGGAGCCAAACCTCAGCAGCTGCCAGTGACTTCATTAGAGGAACACAAGGTTGGCAAATGAAAGTAACATAAGAAAGTACTTATTCTATGTCATAGGGAGAGATTGTGTAGGACAATAAGTGACATGGAACTAAGAGCCTATGACAGTGCCTTGCAGAGGTCACCATGAAATCAGGGATCGTGTGTCCAGACTGCAGTCTGCTTTGACACCACCCTGGTGGGCAGAGTAATGCCTTGTCTGTGACAGAGGAGGCAAATGCACAATCTGCAAAGAAGCTGGAGATCATCTCATCCTCATCGCAGCTGTCCTGAGGGCAGTGTGCATTGGGACTGAGACTCTGACGGTACAGGAAGGATCTGACTGTGAGGGCCCCTCTCACTGCCAGCCAAGTGAGGTCTTGGTGATGAGGCATTCTGCAGATGATTTGGACAGTCTTCTCAGGCAACCATCCCACAGGATCCATTGTATCCTTCCCCCACAGGGTCTGCAGGATGTTCTGTGCTGACTACTGCCTGGCGGACTTGTGGTTAAAGGCGTTTTAGAACCATAGAACAATACAGCACAATACAGGCCCTTCAGCTCACCACGTTGTGCTGACCTTTAAACCATGCCTAAGACTATCTAACCCCTTCCTCCCACATATCCCCCTATTTTAAATTCCTCCATGTGCTTATCTAACAATCTCTTGAACTTGACCAATGTACCTGCCTCCACCACTACCCCAGGCAGCGCATTCCATGCACCAACCAGTCTCTGGGTGGAAAAGTCAGAGGCTTTTCCCTAGGACTGAATTGGTAGCCACAAGAGGACATAGGTTTAAGGTGCTGGGGTGTAGGTATAGAGGAGATGTCAGGGGTAAGTTTTTTACTCAGAGAGTGGTGAGTGCATGCAATGGGCTGCCGGAAATGGTGGTGGAGGCGGATACGATAGGGTCTTTCAAGAGGGCTACGGGCAAGCCTAGTAATTTCTAGGGTAGGGACATGTTCGGTACAGCTTTGTGGGCCAAAGGTCCTGAATTGTGCTGCAGTTTTTCTATGTTCTATGTTCTAACCTCCCTCTGACGTCTCCCTTGAACTTCCCACCATTACATTAAAGCCATGCCCTCTTGTATTGAGTGTTGGTGCCCTGGGAAAGAGGCACTGGCTGTCCACTCTATCTATTCCTCTTAATATTTTGTATACCTCCATCATGTCTCCCCTTATCCTCTTCTCTCCAAAGAGTAAAGCCCTAGCTGCCTTAGTCTTTCCTCATAATCCATACTCTCCAATCCAGACAGCATCCTGCTAAATCTCCTCTGCACCCTTTCCAACACTTCCACATCCTTCCTAGAATGAGGCAACCAGAACTGGACACAATACTCCAAGTATGGTCTAACCAGAGTTTTGAAGAACTGCATCATTACCTCATGGCTCTTAAACTCGATCCCATGACTTATGAATGCTAACATCCCATAAACTTTCTTAAGTATGCTATCCAGCTGTGAGGCAACTTTCAGTGACCTGTGGATGTGAACCCCCAGATCCCTCTGCTCCTCCACACTACTCAGAATCCTGCCATTAACCTTGTACTCAGCCTTGGAGTTTGTCCTTCCAAAGTGTACCACCTCACATTTCTCCGGCTTGAACTCCATCTGCCACTTCTCAGCCCAACTCTGCATCCTATCAATATCTCTCTGCAATCTTCGACAGTCCTCCACACTATCCACAACACCACTGACCTTTGTGTCATCTGAAAACTTGCTAACCCACCCTTCTACCCCCTCATCCAATTCACTAATAAATATCACGAAAAGTAGAGGTCCCAGAGCCCTCCAATCTGAATGCGCTCCCTCCACCACTACCTTTTGCTTTCTACAGGCATACCAATACTGAATCCACACAGCCAAGCCTCCCTGGATCCCATGCCCTCTGACCTTCTGAAGAAGCCTACCATGTGGAACCTTGTAAAACGCCTTACTAAAATCCATGTAGACAACATCTACTGCACTACCCTCGTCAATCTGCCTGGTCACCTCCTCAAAGAATCCTATCAGGCTTGTGAGACATTATCTTCCCTTCACAAATCCAAGCTGGCTGTCCCTAATTAGTCCATGATTCTCTAAATGCTCATAGATCCTATCTCTAAGAATCCTTTCCAACAGCTTGCCCACCACAGACATAAGGCTCACTGGTCTGTAATTCCCTGGACTATCCCTACTACTACCACTACTACTACTACTGCTACTACTTGAAAGAACTTTTCGATGAAGGGCAAGTTGTGCAACAGGGTCCAACGGAATGTGACATTGTGTGGTAACGGGGCCAGACCTATCCTGGCGATCAAGTACAACCTGTGGTGCCCTGTAGGGACTCTTGGTGCTAAGGAATTCAGGTGACCTATCGTCATCAAGACTCATAGAGCAGCACAGCAAGGTTAGGTCGAGAACAACAGATTTTAGCTGGGCTTCATCCTGTTTTCAAAAGAAACAACTGAGTGAGTTGAGGTACAGCTCACAGTGATTAATGGAGAAGTTGATCAAGGCACAGAGTAATGTACTCCAGTCTCTTAGCTCTGATGGTAAGGTACACAAGAGCGGTTTGGCATGAATTAGACTGAGATAGATGGCAATTTTTGTACAATTTGTATCTAACCTGCATTATACCCACACAAGGTAGAGCTGAACGCTGCAAGTGCCTGTGCTGGGCTGGGTGAGGGTATTTAATGGCAGGGTCCAGTAGTATACAAGGACCTTTGCTTTGCATCGAACCTATTCTGTACCCACCATGGATGTGTTTGATGAATCAGTCTGGGAGGAATGTCCTGCTCTATCTGTGGTGTATTGTCTCCTGGTATCTTTGATCCAGTTTGTTCAGGAAAATTTGCCTAGCATCTAACCTGTGCTGTACGTGCACTGTTTAACAAGACTATTAGATGGAGCTTTATTCTGTGTCCAACTTCTGCCATATCTGCTTGCTTTTGGTATGCCTGGGAAGACAGTGAAGGGAGAGCTTAACTCCACTTTTAATCTGTGCCTTGGATTATGGCGTAGTGGCAATTAAATTTGTATCTGTGCTGTACCTGACCTGGGAGAGTTTGACTTGTAAAATCATTATGGCACAAAGAAAGCCACTGAGCTCATCAGTCCGTCCATCTGTCCCCATTCTTCTGCTCCTTCCACACAGTGCTACACAGCTGAATACCTGCGCTGTTCCTTCTGAAAGAGCTGTGATTGGCTGTTTCCACCACCCCTGAAGCCCATGAGCTCCAGATCATCACCATTGCAAGGTGTCTCCTCACATTTCAACACCCCTAACTCACATGCCCAGCCCCAACCCACACATCCATTCTCACACCCTGTAACTTGTATCCTCAAGTTTAAATCTGTGACACTGGTCCAGAATGAGTTGAGGATGGAACAACTCCCCGCTACCCTCTCATGATCTCCTCTGCCTCCATTGTACCTCTCTCAACATTCATTTCTCAAAGGACCAACACCTACTTCTCCACTTAGTGTTGGACTGCAGATACAAGCAAGGCAGAACAAGGGCAAGGTAGCAGGGTTTCCTCCTGTAGGCAGTCTGGTCAACATCTTAATGGAAACCTATGGTCACATGTGGATACCAGTTTATTTATCTTTGGATTGTTCTGATTGAATGATGGGGGATGAATTGGAGGAAATCCTTTGTTCGAAACACCATTCCAGTAAATCTTTCTGCAGCTTCTCCAGAACCTCCGCATCCCACCCAAGAGACTGACCAGAATGAGATGGATAGCTCCATTGTTTCTCACTCTGAATTTTATACAGGTTTGATGTAACCTTGCTGATTTTGTGTCCCATATGCCTCTATTTTAGGAATCCCAAGATCCCACTTGCTTTACGAATATAGTGTCGTGGATCGTAAGTTTGGCAGATGATACCACAATTGGTGGTATAGTGAACAGTGAAGAGGGTTATCTAAGATTACAATAGGATGTAGACCAACTGAAGAAGTGGGGCAAAGGAATGGCAGATGGAATTTAACTTGGACACGTCCGAGGTGTTGTGCTTTGGCTGGACATGCACAGTAAATGGTAGGGCCCTGGAGAGTGTTGTAGAACAATGAGACCCAAGTGATACAGGTACAGTTGCAGGGCTGCAGGAGGTTGCAGAGATAGGGCGAGGTTAGGGATTTGAAATTTTTTTTATTTTAAAGTTCTCATTCACTTAATTGAAATAAAAAGATGCATAAGTTTGTGAAAATCTTGCGGTGAATATTTAAACTGAGCCTTGTACATCAAAACATCATTAGGAGCTTTACACAAGAGCAGGGAAGTGAACAAAATAAAGTAGAGAGATCAGAAAGGGTTCCCCAATCTCTATACTTGTATCATTGCTGGAACCAAGGAATGTGTTTGAAAGTGGTTTGAATCTGAAGCCACCTCCTCTATATCCTGGAACTTTTCCTCTGTTTCACATGGTTGAACATGTCCATTCAGAGCCCACAATCCTGTGCATGGCCACCATCGGGGACATTGGCCCAAGGCTAGGCCCAGACTGGACAACTTACACAGCTATTTGCTGCTGATTTTGGGGATGAAAAACTGTGACTTCACTCCATTTGTGCATTGAAGCCGGGTCTGAACAGCATCCCAGGAGGTGAGAGTGAGGCCAGGACAGGGAACCATCTAAGTGCTTACCTCAACTGGTGAAGGTGGAAGACTCTTTGGCAAGGCTCGGGGCCCATTCCAATCATCCTGCAGAGTGGCAGAGCAATGTTGGTGTTGAAACTGCAGGCACGGCCAGAACAGGCAGCTGGTGCACATTTTAATGGCAGTCTACAGTGTGGGGGCCATGTTTCAATACCAGCTTTTTTAATCTCTGGATTGTATTGGCTGAATGATGGGGTTTACATTCTCTGGATTGTTAATCCTCTGTCACAGACAAGGCATTACTCTGCCCACCAGGGTGGTGTCAAAGCAGACTGCAGTCTGGACACATGAGCCCTGATTCATGGTGACCTCTGCAAGGCACTGTCATAGGCTCTTAGTTCCATGTCGCTTATTGTCCTACACAATCTCTCCCTATGACATAGAATAAGTACTTTCTTATGTTACTTTCATTTGCCAATCTTGTGTTCCTCTAATGAAGTCACTGGCAGCTGCTGAGGTTTGGCTGCCTCCAACATATCCCCTTGGGCACAGCGTGAGCTGACAGTGAGTATCACCTGGCCATTCCACCACTATGGATTGTCTCACAGCCCAGACCCACTCAGGGTTTACATGTGCCAACTCTCCAGGAGGCATTGCTGCACCGTGATTACAAATGTGAATGTTGGCTGGATTCTCTCTCTTATTGGAGCACTGAGACTAATTGTAGCTCCCCAGTTCCTTCCTGGTTAATCACTTTATTCAACATAGGCTAAGACCCAGCATTCCCAGTCAAAGCATCTTCAGCGCTCACTAAATAAATTCAGTGACCTATCGATGGTGTGAATCCTGGAAGAGTTTATTTGTGTTCATCACAACTTTAATTTACTTACTGGAGAGAACAGTTTACTCTGTCCAGGACCCATTATACAAGTAGCAACCCAATTAACTTAAAGAGCTCATCTGTGCTAGACCCTGGAGCAGGGTCAGACAGATTTGTGACATATCAGAGCACAAAACTAATATGGTGAATGAAATAAGCACAACTAATGAACAGAAAGAGAACTGTGAACTGGTTGTAGGGCGACGTCCCTTAACCACTGCACTTCATGTTATATCCAGGAAAATGAGGATCCTTCACTTGGGATTTCTGCAGAGTTCATCCATGTTCTATAACTTCCTTCACATTCAATTTTCTCCTTGACCTTTCACCCTGCTGTAGTGGTAGAGAGCTTTCAATTTCTCAGAATTCTTCTGCCAACCCTTCCCTCTCCCTTGTTTAGCACTTTCTCAGGCACCAACATTTTTGCCCAGGTTTCTGACACCCCCAGAGCCAGGCCCTGTGTGTTTTGGGTCCATCAGGAAGTTCCTTGGAATGCTCTCCACCGGGAGGGGTCTGTGTACAACTAACAATGAGCTCCTCCATAAGGAGGGACATGGCTCTACACAGTATCAGATCCCATTCTGTGGCAGGGACTGGGAACATAGACCAAAGGTAAGGTCACCAGTGGCAGACATTTATTTCATAAATTTCCACAAATGTATATTCCAAGAAGGATGAACCATCTGTGGCTAACTGAGGATGTTAAGAATGGGATCAATATGAAGGAAGAAGATATGTCGTGAAGATATCCATGGATGGGAAAGGTTTAGAGAGGTATGGGTCAAACACAGGCAAATGAGACAAGCTTAGATGGGCATCTTGGTTGGTCTGGACAAGTTGGGGCGAAGGGCCTGTTTCTGTGCTCTATGACCCTATGACTCTAGTGGTCAGCCAGAGTCTTGGGTAATTTTGGAAATCAACAATTATAAAGAGGGTGAAAATAAAGCTATGAGAGTAAACTTGAAAACAATTTAAAAACAAAGAGCAAAAGTGGCACAAGTAAATTGAAAAGAGTGCCCCTTGATGCTCGTCCCTAGAGGGATGAAACTGAGGAATCAACAATGAAAAATAAAGAAATAGCAGAGATTCTGAAATCCCCAAGAGAACCATCTCGGATAAGGGGGCATGATTTCAGAACAAGAGGGTGCCCATTTAAGACAGAGATGAAGAGGACTTCCTTCTCTCAGAAGGCTGTGAATTTTTGGGATTCTCAACTCAAGAGCTCAGGAGGCAGAGTCTCTGAATATATTCAAAGCAAAGATTTACAGATATTTGAACTGTAAGGGGGTTGAGAGAAAGGGGAAGTGTGTTGAGGCCAAGACTGAATCAGCCATGATCTTAGTGAATGGTGGGGCCGATTCGAGGGGCTGATTGGATTATTTCTGCTTCTATTTCTTACATATGTAATCCTCCAAAGTGATACAAAAGCTCTTCCCTCCACTTGGAGGGGTATGGATACAAGATAAATTGAATTCCTCACTCAACTCCAGGGTTGAAGAACTAAGGATCCAAAACATAAAGGTTCTTCCTCTTTTCACTGGGAGGGACAGGATGCCACATACAGTGAGTACCCCCATTCTCCACAGGGATGGGTACATAGTGGCAATGACACACTTCCCCCTTTCTCCATTGGGTGAATAAAGGTGCTACATAACATGCATTCCCCAACTTGGAGTGGTAAGGACCAACATGTAATGGGTGTCCCTTTTTCCCACTAGGAGAGATGAGTGCTCCATAAAATGTTCTCCCTTTCTCTACGGGGAGAGGAAGATGCCACATACAGTAAGTCCCCCTGTCTCCACAGTTGGGGTAAGGAACTTTGTAAAATATATTCCCATCCTCTACGTTGGCTGGGAAGGGTCCAATCTATAATCAATTCCCCCTCATTCCATTGGGAGGGGTGGTACATGGGTGAAACCTACCCACTCCACTGGGAGAGGCCACAGCAAAACGCAAGATGAGTATCTCTTTCCTCCCCTGGGGGAATGTAAAGATGATGTACAGGGCAAGGTTAAGAATCCGACATGTCCCCCCCCTTCCCCCTTACCACTGAAAGGGTTAAGGATGTGACCAACTGTTCGTAATGAGAGGTGTAAGGTGTTACACATAAAACTAGCTCCACTGGGAGGGGTAATGATGCTGCGTAAAGTGGATTCTCCACCACTGGGAAGGGTAAATGTGCAACATATAACCATTTCACTGCAACATAAAATAAGTTACCCATCTTCTCCACTGGGTGGTGTAATGGTGCTGGATAAAGTCAGTTCTTTCTGCTACCACTGGGAAGGGTAATGGTGCAAGATAAAATGGGTGCCCACTGGATTAATGGGGTGTTCTCAAGTTAATGAGTGCCCCTGTGTAAACTACAATGAACCCCCCCCCCCCACCCCCGGAACCGCACTGTCACAGGTGAGGTGCAAAAATAAAATGACTTCCACTCTACAATTGGGAGGCACAAGGTTGTTACTAATGAAACTCCCCACATATCACTGGGTAGTGATAAGTGCAACATGAAATGAGTTCCCTTTTTTCTATTATGAGACATTTAGAGACATTTAGCTGCATTTAAGTGGGATAAGGGTCCAATATAAAATGAATACTCTATATTCTCCACCAGAAGATTAAAAGGAAATGAGTTCCTCGCTCTCTCTATGGGAAGGGAAATGGTGCTCCGTAAATGAGTTCCTCACTTTCCTCTGTGAGGCAATAGGGTGCTATTGAAGTGCGGTCCCCCCTCTCTACTGAGAGAGACAAGGGTTCTACATTCATCAAGTTTCTTCTCACTGTACTGAGAGGGGTAAAGGTACTACATAAAATGATTTGCTCCTCACTTAGGGCGGGTTAGGTAAACTTAAGTAGCAAACAGAAAGGGGCTGATTGCACTGGAGAGGGTGCAGAGGAGATTCACCATCATGTTGCCTGGGATGGAATGTTTCAGTTATGAGGAGAGACTGGATGGGGTGGGTTTAGATAAGAAATCTTTATTAGTCACATGCACATCGAAACACACAGTGAAATGCATCTTTTGCGTAGAGTGTTCTGGGGCAGCCCACAAATGTTGCCACGGCTTCCGGCGCCAACATAGCATGCCACAACTTCCTAACCCCGTACGTCTTTGGAATGCGGGAGGAAACTGGAGCACCCGGAGGAAACCCACACAGACACATGGGGAGAACGTACAAACTCCTTACGTGCAGCAGCTGGAATTGAACCCGGGTCGCTGGCACTCTAATAGTGTTACGCTAACCGCTACAAGTGCTTGCCTTTTGTTTTCCTTGGAGCAAAGAGGGCTGAAGGGGGACCTGACAGAGGTGTACAAAATGATAAGGGGCATTGATAGGGTAGATGCTAGAGGTATCTAAGACCAGGGGACATAGGTTTTGTGTAAGAGGTTTAGAGGAGATCTAAGGAAGAACTTTTTCACCCAGAGGGTGGTCGGAACGCGGAACACACTGCCAGAGGGGGATGGTGGAGCCAGAGACTCTCACAGTATTTCGAAAGTATTCAGACAAGTATTTGAATTGCCAAGGCATAGAAGACTACAGACTAACAGCTGGTAAATGGGATTTGTATAGATGGGTTCCTGAAGGTTGACATGGTCATGGAGGGTCAAATGGCCTGGTTTTGTGTTATATGGCTCTAAGAAAATTAGTTCCCCACTTATACACTGAGATGAGTAAACATGCTACATAAAATTTGCTGTCCTTCTCTCTCCTATGAGAGGGGTACAGGTTTTACATCTAATTAGTTTCCCAAAATCTATTTGGGAAGGATACGAGTGCATCTTGAGCATGGTCCTGTACCACCACCTGGTGGTTTTGATGAGAAGTTCAGCCAGTTCAGACAAACAGGATGCAGGATTGTTGCTCATTCCTGTGGTTTTAACCTGTGCCAATAAGAATTATTGTCCACTTAAGTGGCCTGGTATGTAAACAATGTCACCTGTGTTAATTGAGGGATGGGTCAGGGGCTGAGAGCAAACTGCAGAGTTATTGGCGGCATTTGGTAGTAAGTTCAGATACCTGACCTGAGATCTATTCTGTTTTGTAATTACTGTCATGCTGATTAAACCTGAGATACTCTGTGTTCATTTTACTGCAGCATTCATGGGATGAACACATTTATCCAAATACGCATAGGCACATGGTCAGATATAAAAGCCACACGTATCATATTGACATTTATACAGCTTCTTTCACAACCATAGGATGTCCTAAAGCAGTTTACAGCCAATGAAACAGTTTTGAAGTGTGGTTATTGCTGTAATGTAGGAAATGCAGCGGGGAATTTGTCAATAGAACAATCTCACAAACTGCAATGTAGTAATAACTGCATAATCAGGTTAGTGATGTTGACTCTTGGTCTTTTTCAAAATAATGTTGTATAATATTCTGCGTCCCTAGGAAGGGACCTTGGTTAAGCATCTAATCAAAAATATGGCACCACTGTAGTGCTAGTAAATCTATGAGTTTCTGAAGTGGGATTTGAAATCATAACTGTCTGACTCAGTGGTAAGAATGTTACCAAGGTACATCTGACCCTGATGTGACTTACTTTGTATTCAGAAAGCTCTTGTTAAAATTCCACATGAAAAGATTCCAATTCAACTGATGTTGCTGGCATTAAAGGTAAATCCCGGAACCAAATCGAAGCATGTGACTGTCAGCCTATGTGTCAGGAGATGTGAGGGTACTGCGCAAAAACCTGGAACAGACAGTGCCTACATGTTATCACCAAACACTCTTACCTCAAAGGCAGGAGATGGAGATCTGTATCTCCTCTGAAATGACACTTGTGGCATTATACAGAAATGTAAATCCAGCAAAGACACAGGCTCCTTATCACGTTTCCAGTGTACTTCAATAAAGGATAACAGCTGAAAATGGCCACTGGAATAGTAATATACAATTGACACAACACTTCATTGTACTGTAGGCAGCTCTGTTCCAGCCAGCAGTACCCAGATTGTTTATTAGCTGCGTGCTTGTGCCATTTAAAGGCAACCCACACCTCTTAAAAGAAAGGTACAATGTGGATATAAAAAGTGGTTATTCTGTGCTTTGACAACTTGAGTAGTGTCTGAGCATGTGAGAGAGTGAACACTGAGTGTTCAGGCACTGCCTGGAGATCTTGGAGAAAGAACCAGAAAGAAACAGAGATCATGCATCCAAAAAAGGTTTATGGGGTGGTTGGGAAGGAGGGGGAGGGTGAGGAGGGAATTGCATAAGGTCCTCTGAATGTGTGTTCAGGAGACATTGACCAGAGGTTAGTTTGGAATCTTCAAACACCTGAAGAAGAAAAATTAAATTAAGAGATTGTACATTTAAAACAGAGCAAGGTGATTTTTTTCTGTTAGAGGGTCATGAGTCTCTGGAACTCTCTTCCTCAAAAGGTGATGGAAGCACAGTCTTTGAATACTTTGAAGGCGGATATGGATAGATTCTTGACAAGCAAGGTGAAAGATTATTAAGGACAAACAGGAGTGTGGATTTGAAGTTATGATCACATCGGCCAAGATATTATTGAACGATACAGTAGGATCGAGGAGCTGATTGGCTCCTACCCACTCTTAATTTGTATATATGTAAATATCATATCTTCTGAACCCCAACAGTACCGTCAACTGCCACTCAATTCAACATACCTTATCATTCGTACCAACAATCTTTATTGAACAGAGGATTCCAAATAAATAATTGAAGCAAAGCCAATTCTAACGGAGTGAAAGTGGATCTGCCACTAAACTGCAGCCACAAGTTGACATGCAAAATGTTAACAGAACAAGGAAGAGGTGTTCAGGTACAGTGGAGGCACATTTCCATGAGGGACAAAGGTAGAAACAAACAAATCCACATCTCCCTGGATGATGAAAGAGTTGCACAGGATGGAAAACTGAAAAAAAGATTGCTTAGGACAAGTCTCAGGTTGTAAATAGCAGCAACAACCAGGCTGATTACAAAAGAACCAGAGAGGAAGTGAAAATTAAAAATAAGAGAAGCAAGTGGGAGACAGAGAAAAGATTAGCTGACAACATAACGGGGGATCCAAAAGTGTTCCCTCAGCATGTAAATAGTAAAAGAGTAGTACATGGAGTGGGGCTCGTTAAAGACAGGAACTTGCACATGGATGGGCTGTGTCCAGGTGCTAAATTGCATCTGTCTTCATCAGGGAAGAGGGTATTTCCAAAATAGTAGTGAAGGAGGAAGTAGTTGAGACATAGGATATATGAATAATTAATGGCATAGAGGTAGCTGAAAACTAGATATCAGAATCAGAATCAGGTTTATTATCACTGACATATGCTGTGAAATTTGCAAGACATAAAAATTACTACATTATCAAAAAATTAATGCAAAAGAGCAAAAGACCGTTCAGAAATCTGATAGCGGAGGGGAAGAAGCTGTTCCTAAAACATTGAGTGTGGGTCTTCAGGGTCCTGTACCTCCTCCCCAATGGTAGTAATGAGAAGAGGACACGTCCTGGATGGTGAGGGTCTTTAATGATGGATGCTGCCTTCTTGAGACACCGCCTCTTGAAAATGTCCTTGATGGTGGGGAGGGTTGTGCCCGTGATGGAGCTGCTGAGTCTACAACTCTCTGCGGCCTCTTTTGATCCTGTACCAGGCGGTGATGAAACCAGTCAGAATGATCTCCTCTGTACATCTATTGAAATTTTGCAAGAGTCTTTGGTGACATTCCAAATCTCCTCAAACTCCAAATGAAGTAGAGCTGCCTGCGTGCCTTCTTCATGATTGCATCAATGTGTTGGGTCCAGGATAGATTCTCTGAGATGTTGAGGCTCAGGAACTTGAAGGTGCTCACCCTTTCCACCGCTGACCCCTCAATGAGGACTGGTGTGTGTTCTCCCGACTTCCCCTTCCTGAAGTCCACAATCAATTCCTTGTCCTTGCTGACATTGAGTGTGAGGTTGTTGTTGCGATGCCACTCAACCAGCAGCTCTCTCACTCCTGTACACCTCATCGCCATCCGAGATTCTTCCAACAACAGTGGTGCCATTAGCAAATTTATAGATGGCTTTTGGGCTGTGCCTAGCTACACAGTCATGAGTGTAGAGAGAGTAGAGCAGTGGGCTAAGCACGCATCCTTGAGATGCACCTGTGTTGATTGTCAGCGAGGACGAGATGTTACTAGTGATCCACACTGACTGTGATCTCCCAATAAGGAATTCAAGGATCCAGTTGCAGAGGGAGGTACGGAGGCCCAGGTTTTGAAACTTGTTGATTAGTACTGAGGGGATGATGGTGTTGAACACCAAGCTGTAATCGATATCTCACCAGGAATGAATAAGATGCATCCTAGGATTTGAGGGAAGCAGGGGAGTAAATCATGAGACAAGGACTGTAATTTTCCAATGCTCTTTAGGTACAGGAGTAGTGTAGGCGACCAGGGAGCAGAGAATGTACTCCCTTGTTCACAAACGTGGGTGAAGATAAGCCCAGTAACTACAAGCCAGTTAGTTTAACCTCAGTGGTAGGAAAGCTTTTGCAAACATTGATCTGGGACAGAACTAATGAGGTTTAAAAGTCAGCACAACATTGTGGGCCAAAGGGCCTGTATTGTGCTGTACTGTTCTATGTTTCTATGGTTCTATGATCATTTCGGAAAGTGCATTAATTAAGGGAGGTCAGCACAGATTTTTAAAAGCAAATCACATTTAACCATTGGATGGTATTTTTTCATGAGGGAATGAATGGAGTTGATGAGAGTGATCATTAACCTTCTCCTATTTAAAGGCAAAGGAACAGCTGGCAAGTGGAGGGCTTTTAAAAGGGTCATATCAAGAGTCTAGGGGCAGCATGTTCCTGTTAGGGTGAAGGGTAGACCTACCAAGCTCAGGGAACCCTGGCTGATGAGAGATATCGAGGCTCTGGTCAGGAAGAAGAAGGAAGTATACATTGCATTCTGGCAGCTGAGTACAAATGAGTCCCTTGACGAATATAAAAAATTTAATATCAGGCTCAAGAGGAAAATCAGGAGAGCAAAAAGAGGGTATGAGATGGATTTGGCAGGCAGGGTTAAATATAATCCCAAGAGGTTCTTCAGTTATATTAACAGTAAAAAGGTGACTCGGGAGAGACTAGGTTCTCTTAAAGACCATCCAGGCTGCCTATTTGTGGAGCTGCAGGAGCTGGCCAAGATTTTAATGTCTATTCCTCCTCAGTGTTTACTGAAGAGAATATCATGGATGCCAGAGACATGAGGGTAAAAAGCAGTGAGGTCTTGGATCACATGCATTTTACAAGGAAGGAGGTATTTGCAGGCTTGAAGCACATTGTGGGCAAGTCCCCAGGGCCTGACCAAGTGTAGTCCCAGACCTTATGGGAGGCCAGGGAAGAAATCGTGGAGGTCCTTCCAGAGAGATTTGCTTCATTGTTAGCCACTGGCGAAGTTCCAGAAGACTGGAGAGTAGCTAATGTTGTTCCATTGTCCAAGAAGGGTAGCAAGGACAGGCCAGGGAACTACAGGCTGGTGAGCCTGACTTCAATTGTAGGGAAGTTACCGGAGGGAATTCTGAGGGACAAGATCTAACATTACTTGGATACTCAAGGCCTGATCAGGAATAGTCAGCATGGTTTTGTGTGTGGGAGGTCATGTCTGACGAATATTTTGGAGTTTTTTGAAGAGGTAACTAAGGGTGTAGATGAAGGTAGGGCAGTGGATGTTGTCTGTATGGACTTTAGTAAGACGTTTGACAAGGTCCTACATGGCAGGCTGATCTGGAAGGTTAGGTCGCATGGGATTCAGAGGGAACTGGCGAGGTGGATTCAGAATTGACTCAATGATAGGAAGCAGAGTGTGATGGTTGAAGGTTGATTCTCTGGCTGAAGGCCTGAGACTTAGTGGGGTGCCCCAGAGGTCAGTGTTGGGACCTTTGTTATTCATTATTTATGTAAAATGATTTAGATATGAATGTACATGGCATGATTAGGAAGTTTGCTGATGCTACTAAATTAGGGGGTCTTGTTGATAGTGAAACAGGTTACAATGAATTGCAAAGAGATCTTGATCAGTTAGGGAGATGGGCTGAGGAACGGCAAATGGTTTTCAACTTAGATAAGTGTGAGATGATGCATTTTGGACAGTCAAACCAGGGGGACTTATACAGTGAATGGCAGGGCACTGACGAGTGTTGTGGAACAAAGGGACCTGGGAGTACAAGTGCAGAGTTCACTGAAAGTGGCTGGCGCAAGTAGACAGGGTGGTGAAGGAGGCATTTAGCATGCCGGCTTTCATCAGTCAGGGCATCAAGTTTAGGAGTAGTGACATTATGTTTCTGTCATATAAGTTGTTGGTGAGGCCGCACTTGGAGTATTGTGTACAGTTTTGGTCACTGTTATAGGAAAAACATTGTCAAGCTGGAGGGGCTGCAGAAGAGATTTACAAAGACGCTGCCTGGACTAGAGGGCCTGAGCTATAGGGAGAGGTTGGCTGCACGGGATCTTTATTCCCTGGTGTGTAGGAGAATGAGGGGGTTGACCTCATAGAAGTTTATAAAATCATGAGGGGTATAGATCAGGTTGAGGATTCCAAAACCAGAGGGCACAGATATGAGATAAGAAGATTTAAAAGAGACCTGAGAGGTAACTTCTTTACGCAGAGGGTAGTGAGTATCTGGAATAAGCTGCCAGAGGAAGTGGTTGAGGTGGATACAATTGCAACATTTTGGAGGCATTTGGATAGGTACATGGAGGGGAGGGGCTTGGAGGGTTATGGGCCGAATGCAGCCATCTGGGCCTAGGAGGATGCTGTGGTCGGCATGGACCAGTTAGGCTGAAGGGCCTGTTTCCGTTTTGTATTACTCTGTGACTCTAAGCAGTTCTTTTTAAGAATTTTCCATATTATTTACCATAAAGATGTCTGAAATAGGCCAGCAAGTTTAAGTGCAAGTTGTAAACCTGAACGACTACTGTTACTTGTTGCGAGTTACATTATCTAACTATATTACCTATATTTGGCATGCGTTTAAAAGTGTACGTCTCCATTCAAACTGAAGACTGGAAGGTGATAAGCATCTGTAGTCGCTTGTGTCTCCAAATGCAGCTGCTGGCTGCTCAAGAGATTTACTTTGGAAACATACAAGGCAATCTCTTAAGTGGCTCCATACTGTGCATTAGCAGCTGCAGTACTATCATTGCCATTGAGGGAAAAACATCCTGTAGGAATGCATCTACATTTATAACATGGAATTCAATGGGAAATAGGGTTTTCCTTATGGAAAATCGTGATACAGATGGTTTTCTAGGAATGCAACCCCTCCATAATGTGGGGATCACTTGTACCTCCTTTTTATTTATGGTGACTTGCACTAGAACTTCACCTACTCTTTCACTAAATTCTCCAACTACAAAGTCCGTTTCCTTTGTGAATACCAATGAAAAGTATTCATATATTGCCTCCCTTGTCCCTAATAAGGCCCTACTCTTTCCCTGGTTAATCTTTTGCCCTTAATATACTTATAAAATGGCTTAATCCTGTCCTCCAGTGATATTTCATAACTCCGCTTTGCCTTCCTAATTTTCCTTTAAGCATCTCCCCACACTCTTTATACACATAGCAGATCTCCCCCATCTTCAGTTCTCTATACCTGCCAAATGTTTCCTTTCTCCTCTCCATCTAGCCTTGATATTCCTTTACATCCATGGTTTCCTACACTTCTACTCTCAACCCCTCTCCTCCTGGAAAGGGAAGGATGGAGTTTCCCTAACCTTCCACCTCATCAGCCTCCACATTCAATGGGTTGTCCTTTGCAAACCCCGCCCACTTCTATGAGTTTCCATCAATGGAGACATATTCCCCTCCCCTTTCAGCATTATGAAGGGACTATTCCCTTCCTAACTTCCTGGGCCATTCCTCCATCCTTACCAATCTCTCCCATTCTTTTGACACTTTCACGTTGTTCACCTCTTCTGTTCCTATCTTCCAGGGACCCAAACAGTCCTTCCAAGTGAACCAGGGTTGCACTTGGGCTTCTTCCAACCTTGTGTTCTGCACTCAGTGTTCACAATGTGGTCTTCTTTGCAATATAGAAACCAACCATAGACTGAGTGACCACTTTGTAGAGCACTGACATTCAGTCTGCAGATATTGACTCTTGCCTGAGACTTTAATACTCCATCCCACTCCCACTCTGACCCATTGGTCTGTGGCCTCCTGTGCTGTTATAATGAAGCCTAATGTAAGCTTGAGAAACAGAAGCTCTTGATCTGTCTGGGCACATTGCAGCCTTCTGTATCCAATGAGTTTCACAGTAATTTGCTTTCTCTGTTTACATCAGAACTGGACAGTTCTGCTCTTGGTCATCTGTCTGTGATTATTGGCTCAATTTTCCCTCTCCACAACCATGGTCTGGCCTATCTGACAGGTCCTAGGACCTGCATTTTGCAACTTTTAAATTACTCCCCTGCCCTAATTTCAGAGTCTTTGATCACGTTTTCCCTGTGAGTGCACTTGGGATATTCTGAGAGAATGGTGGAAGCAAAGTCACTGACAGCATTCAAGAAGTGTTTAGATGAGCACTTGAATCACCTAGGCACGGAGGCTATGGACCAAGTGCTGAAAGATGGGATTAATATGAATGGGTCCTCACTGGTCTGTGTGCATCTGATGGGCTGTTTCAATGCTGTAGGCTCTATGACTAACATGTTTACATCAAAGGTTAGGAATTTACTTCCTTGCATTTATTTGTAGAGTTAACCCAAGATGGTTATCAGTTCAGATAAAAGCTTAAACAGCCTATTTTTGTACAAACACGTTGCAGTTGAAAAGAAGCAATTAATGTTTATTATAATTCTCAGAATTATTTTGTTGACAACAATAATCTTGTGTGACAAATCCATTTGTGGCATCCTGCCCCAAGTCTAATGTACACTATATAATCAAAGTTTCAATGCAACTTCTCATCACAGTCCATTGATTTTTATGTTCATCAGCAAAGTAATACAGTGAATTCAGCAGCACTGGGAAACACCAGCAAGCAAACTAAAAGTAAACACTATTCTAGTCATAAACTAGAATGGTGACAGATTTTGCATGGGATTCAACCACCCAGCTGCACTGAATATCACCCCTGACCTGCTGAATACCTCCAACAGAATCTGCTTTTATTTCAGACTTCCAGTATCTGCACTTCTGTGCTTTTCGGAAACATCTTTCACTCTCACCTGTCCTTTGAGATTTTGTAGTCTGTCACTTGAAGCAAAATCCTAGTTGTACACTCCTTGTTTTAAACACAAATACATACAAGTAATTTAAAACACACTTCATTGGACAAAGTTTGAATTGGAAACAATGTATATTGTTATGCAACAGTCTAGATGAAATAAGCTGAATTCATTTGCTTTCATATTTTTTACGCAGTTTGCTGATAAGGCTATATTTACAACCAATAAAGTAGGAAGGCGTGGTTTATGAAATAAGGGGTGCATAACATTGAAATGATGGGGATGTACAAAAGGTAAGAATGGTTCTGCAGTCTGTACATACCCACATCTTCAAACTGTACAAATGAGATTCGCTGCTCACACAGAGTAACAAAAAAGACCCGAGGGCTATATGATAGCAGTGGATACTGGGAGAAGGAGAATGAGGCAGCATGGTGGGTGTTAGTCGACAGGATTAGTAGTTTGCAGAAGGTATTTTGGGGATAATATGATGGGGGTTCAAGGATGGAGGTCTATTAATAAGGGTAGTTGGTGAGGAGGTGTCATAGGACAGTGTGATGGGGACAGTGTGGTGGGGTAGTGTGATGGGACAGTGTGATGGGGCAGTGTGGTGGAACGGTGTGATGGGGCAGTGTGACGGTACAGTGTGATAGGGCAGTGTGATGGGGCAGTGTGATGGGGCAGTGTGATGGGACAGTGTGGTGGAACAGTGTGATGGGGCAGTGTGATGGGACAGTATGATGGGGCAGTGTGGTGGAACAGTGTGATGGGGCAGTGTGGTGGGGCAGTGTGGTGGGACAGTGTGGTGGGGCAGTGTGGTGGGACAGTGTGGTGGGACAGTGTGATGGGGCAGTGTGGTGGGGCAGTGTGATGGGGCAGTGTGATGGTACAGTGTGATGGGGCAGTGTGATGGGGCAGTGTGATGGGGCAGTGTGGTGTGGTGGTGTGACCGGGCAGTGTGACGGGACAGTGTGACGGGACAGTGTGATGGGGCAGTGTGGTGGGGCAGCGTGGAGAAATAGTGTGATGGGGAAGTGTGGTGGGACAGTGTGATGGGGCAGTGTGGTGGGACGATGTGTTGGGGTGGTGTGGTAGGATGGTGTGATGGGGCGGTGTGATGGAGCTGTGTGTTGGGACAGTGTGGTGGGACAGTGTGATGTGGTGGTATAACCGGGCAGTGTGATGGGACAATGTGATGGGACTGTATGTGTGGTGCTGTACTTTTGGGAGTAGCTTGTTTGGATATGGTGATATGGGGTGGCACTTATCTCTGAGGATTGATCATAGCCCTCCCTTCTATGGTGCCATTGAGCTGATTACAGAGTTATAGAAAATGCAATTGAAGATATTTAACATCTCTTTGCAGTGGACAGAGAACATCAGGGCACACTTACAGGGTCCACTTACATTTTGCTTCTTGTTAAAAAGATCTAAGAATTCCAACTGGCTGCTGTGAGCATTGGCAGTCAGTTTGGTGTGTAGCTGAGTCTACTGAGCTGCAGGATATATCAGTGTACACTGATTCCTTTGCCCTCCTCTCTGATCTTTCCCATCAATCAGCATAAGCGGTTTCTGTGTATGGTACTCCACAAGCTCTGTCACTGAACTGAAATTCTGTAGGAAGAATCAAAACAATATGAGTACCATGCCAATGTTCTTGCAGTGAATAACTTGGACTCAAGTGACTTTGTAAAAAATCATTCTTTTGGCCCTAGCTGGAGTGTTCTTCAGTTTCTGCCACATTTCTCCCACATTTTAGGTCTTGGAGAGGGTGCAGAGATTTACTCAAAGAGACCAGAGATGTTAAGTTATGGGCTGGGTTTACCAATGGAGAAGCTGGAAATTCGAGCACGGAAAATTGAGTGATAAAATTATCCAGCTTTTCTTCTCACCTCAGTCCTGAATGACTCACGCCTAGACTCCAGCATGGGGAAACATCATCCCTGCATCTACTCTGCCAAGCCCTATAAGAATTTTGCACGTTTCTATGAGATTGTACTCATTCTCCCAAACTCAAGAGAATACATGTCCAATTTGCTTAATCTTTCCTTATAAACTCCCCTCCCAGGAATCAATCTTGTGCTTCCTCTTTACATACCCTCGATATCGTTCCTTTGGAAATGAAACCAGAGCAGTATATGGTCTTGGTCCCCCCAGGACTCAATAAAATTACAGTAAGATGTCTCTATTCTTGTCCTCAAATCCTTTTTCCATAAAGTCCAATACACTTTGTCTTCCTAATTGGTCGCTGTACCTGTATGTTAACTTTCCAGTGATTTGTGTACCAGAACATTGGGTACCACTGTGCACCAACATCTTTCAATCTCTCACCATTTAAACATTCTCTACCTTTCTATTTTTTCTACCAAACTGAGTAATTACACATGTTTGCTCATTATATTCCTTTGGCCATATTCTTGGCCAATCTCTTAGCCAAATTTTATCTCCCTGGAAATGCTCTGCATCCTTCACACAACCCACACTGCCGTCAAGGTTTCTGTCATCAGAAAACTTGGCTACATTACACTTGGTCCCCAATCTAAATTGTTATTATATATTGTGAACAGCTGGGCCCTATCACCATCCCTGTGGCACCTTATTGGCCAGACCCCAACCCAAAGTTTATTCCTACTGACTGTTATCTGTCCATTAACTAATCCTCAATCCGTGCCAGTGGATTGCCTTCATACCTTCAATCCTATGTGTTCTAATTTTGTTTATTAACCTCTGTGTGACATATTATTAAAGATTTTCTGGAAGTCCAAAAATGCCAGCTCTATTGGTTCCCCCTTATCTATATGCCAGTACAAGCTCAAAAGCTCTAATAGATTTGTCAAACATGATCTCCCATCCATTAATCCATATTGACCCTACCTAATCCAATTAGTATTATCTAAGTGCTCTGTTACCACTTCCTTAAAAATAGATGGAATTGGATTTGGTTTATTATTATCACTTGCACTGAGATACAGTGAAAAACAGATGAAATCATTACACAGTGCATTGAGGTAGTACAAGGTAAAACAATACAAAATGCTGAGTGAAGTGTCACAGCTACAGAGAAAATGTAGTGCAGGTAGACAGTAAGGTGCAAGGTCATAATGAGGTAGATTGTGAGGTCAAGAGTCCATCTTATCATACTAGAGAACCGTTCAATAGTCTTATAACAGCGGGATAGAAGTTGTCCTTGAGCATGGTGGTCCGTCCTTTCCTACAGCTGACAGGCTAATTGATCTGTACTTTAGTGTTTACCCTCTTTCTCTTTTCTTAATCAGTGGGACTACACTTGCTACCTTTCTTGAGAATCTTTCTAGAATCCATGAAATTTTGAAGCACTGGGGAGTGGTTGAGGTCAGTAATTTTGATACATTTAAGGGTAGATATGTGTTGAAGAATTTAGGAAGTATTGTCAATTGGATAATGAAGGACTGGTACACAGACACTGGTGATGACTGGCTGGGCCACGTGGCCTGTTTCTGTGCTGTATGTCATATATGTAATGAAGCAGAAAAACCATGTTAGATGAGGAACTTCTCAACTCACTTCCTTTCCTCTGAGTCCAGTTCCCAACAAGTACATAGCGATATCCTCCTGATAGCGGATTTGAATGTTGTATACCTTGTCTCCATACAGTACCATCAGGACAAAGGGGTGTTCACTGTTTCTCCGTGAGCTGTTCCTCACTAAGAATGTCCCATCCTGAAAAGCAACATATGAACTGTAAGTCAGTAGTGCTGGGAGATCAAGTTCATGCTCCCGATGACAAAAAGCTGTGCCTATTTGCTGCAGCGTTTGAGAATGTTTATCAGCAAACATCATTATGAATCATAGTATTAAGTTACAGCCTTTATCCGGTGCAAAAAGTTTAATATCTTTTGTAGACTACTTCAGTGGGGCGGAAATCCCCTTGTATATTATAGAGAGTATTCTTCTTTACCTTCCTCACTTGGTGGTATTCATGGCATTCATTCCAGGAATGCTTTTCATAACCTCAGGATGTTCCAAGTTACTTTACAGTCACCTAGATACTTCTGAATTGTAGTCATTGTTGTATTTTAGGAAGTATAGCACCAAGTTTGCATAAAGCAAGACCCAATAAACAGCAATGAGCTACATGAACAAGTAACGTGTATGGTTGAGAGATAATAATTGGCCACAATACTAGGGTGAAATCCCCTGCTCTGCTCTGAAACAGTGTTGTAGGACTTCCTATTTCCAACTGAGAAAGCAGATGGAGCCACAGTTAAACCATTTAATTACTGCACAGTACATCTGAAAGCAACCCACAGTAGTGAGTCAACGTAGCTCTGCACAAGTCGCTGCAGGAAGATGTCTAAAAATCTCTGACTTAGTGAGGTGGTTACAGAAATTCTAAACAGTTTTCTTCTGAATTCTAGAATATGGCTGCTGTTTCTGAACATTACCCCAAGGTATTTGTTTCATTACATTTTGAAAACATTTTGAGAAACTCAGAAGGTAGTTTGCCTCCCAGGTGCCAGGGTCCGGGATGTTTCAGATCACGTCCAAGATATCCTGAAGGGGGAGGGAGAACAGCCAGAGGTCGTGGTACATATTGGTACCAACGACATAGGTAGGGAAAGGAATGAGGTCCTGAAAAAAGACTATAGAGCATTAGGAAGGAAGTTGAGAAGCAGGACCTCAAAGGTAGTAATTTCTGGGTTACTGCCTGTGCTAAGTGACAGTGGGTATAGGAACAGAATGAGGAGGAGGTTAAATGCATGGCTGAGGGATTGGAGTAAGTAGCAGGGATTCAGATTTCTGGATCACAGGGGCCTCTTTTGGGGCAGGTATGACCTGTTCAAAGAGGACGGGTTGCACTTGAATCACAGGGGGACCAGTATCTTGGCAGGGAGGTTTGCTAAGGCTACTGGGGAGAGTTTAAACTAGAATTGTTGGGGGGGGGGGGGGTGGGATCCGAACTGGAGAGACTGGGGAAGAGGTGTTTGGCTCTCAAATAGAGAAAGCTAGTAGTAGGTACGATAGACAGGTAATTGAGAAGGGACGTGCTCAGACAGGTTTGAGATGTGTCTATTTTAATGCAAGGAGTATTGTGAACAAGGCGGATGAGCTTAGAACTTGGATCAATACTTGGAGCTATGATGTGGTGGCCATTACGGAGACTTGGATGGCTCAGGGACAGGAATGGCTGCTTCAAGTGCCGGGTTTTAGTTGTTTCAGAAAGGACAGGGAGGGAGGTAAAAGAGGTGGGGGAGTGGCACTGTTGATCAGAGATAGTGTCACGGCTGCGGAAAAGGTGGACGTCGTGGAAGGACTGTCTACGGAGTCTCTGTGGGTGGAGGTTAGGAACAGGAAGGGGTCAATAACTTTACTGGGTGTTTTTTATAGGCTGCCCAATAGTAACAGGGATATTGAGGAGCAGATAGGGAAGCAGATCCTAGAAAGGTGTGAGAATAACAGAGTTGTTGTGATGGGGGATTTTAATTTCTCAAACATCGATTGGCATCTCCAGACAGTGAGGGGTTTAGATGGGGAGGAGTTTGTTAAGTGTGTTCAGGAAGGATTCTTGAAACAATATGTAGATAGGCCGAGTAGAGGAGAGGCTGTTCTTGATTTGGTATTGGGAAATGAACCTGGTCAGGTGTCAGATCTCTCAGTGGGTGAACATTTTGGTGATAGTGATCATAATTCTATCCCCTTTACATTAGCACTGGAGAGAGATAGGAACAGACAGACTAGAAAGGTGTTTACTTGGAGTAAAGGGAATTATGAGGCTCTCAGGCAGGACACTGGAAGATTAGATTGGGAACAGATGTTCTCTGGGAAAAGTACAGAAGAAATGTGGCAAATATTCAGGGGATATTCGTGTGGAGTTCTGCATAGGCATGTTCCAATGAGACAGGGGAGTCACAAGAGGATACAGGAACCATGGCGTACTAAGGCTATAATAAATCTAGTCAAAAGGAAAAGAAAAGCTTACAAAAGGTACAGAGAGCTAGGTAATGTTAGAGATCTGGAAGAGTATAAGGCTAATAGGAAGGAGCTTAAGAAGGAGATTAGGAGAGCCAGAAGGGGGCATGAGAAGGCCTTGGTGGGCAGGATTAAGGAAAACCCCAAGACATTCTACAAGTATGTGAAGAGCAAGAGGATAAGATGCAAAAGAATAGGGCCTATCAAGAGCAGCAGTGGGAAAGTGTGTATGGATCGGGAAGAAATGGCGGAGGTACTTAATGAATACTTTACGTCAGTATTCACTACGGAAAAAAACCTGGGGGATTGTAGTGGGGACTTGCAGCGGGCTGAAAAGCTTGAGCATGTAGATATTAGGAAAGAGGAGGTGCTGAAACTTTTGGAAAGCATCAAGTTGGATAAGTCGCCAGGACCGGATGACATGTACCCCAGACTGCTGTGGGAGGCGAGGGAAGAGATTGCGGAGCCTCTGACAATGATCTTTGCATTGTCGATTGAGACAGGAGAGGTTCCGGAAGATTGGAGGGTTGCAGATGTTGTTCCCTTATTCAAGAAAGGGAGTAGGGGTAGCCCAGGGAATTATAGACCAGTGAGTCTTACCTCAGTGGGTGGTAAGCTGATGGAGAAGATCCTGATAGGCAGGATTTATGAGAGGTATAATATGATTAGGAATAGCCAGCATGGCTTTGTTAAGGGCAGGTCCTGCCTTACGAGACTTATTGAATTTTTTGAGGATGTGACTAAACACATCGATGAAGGGAGAGCAGTAGATGTAGTGTATATGGATTTCAGCAAGGCATTTGATAAGGTACCCCATACAAGGCTTATTGAGAAAGTTAGGAGGCATGGGATCCAGGGGGACATTGCAATGTGGATCCAGAACTGGCTGGCCCACAGAAGGCAAAGAGTGGTTGTTGAAGGGTCGTATTCTGCGTGGAGGTCGGTGACCAGTGGTGCACCTCAGGGATCTGTACTGGGACCCTTGCCCTTTGTGATTTTTATAAACGACCTGGATGAGGAAGTGGAGGGGTGGGTTAGTAAGTTTGCGGATGACACAAAGGTTGGGGGTGTTGTGGATAGTTTGGAGGGCTGTCAGAGTTTACAGAGGGACATAGATAGGATGCTAAGTTGGGCTGAGAAGTGGCAGATGTAGTTCAACCCAGATAAGTGTGAAGTGGTTCATTTTGGTAGGTCAAATATGATGGCAGAATGGTAGGGCTCTTGGCAGTGTGGAGGATTAGAGGGATCTTGGGGTCCGAGTCCATAGGACGCTCAAAGTGGCTGCACAGGTTGACTCTGTGGTTAAGAAGGCATATGGTGTATTGTCCTTCATCAATCAGGGAATTGACTTTAGGAGCCGAGAGGTATTGTTGCAGCTATATAGGTCCCTGGTCAGACCCCACTTGGAGTACTGTGTTCAGTTCTGGTCACCTCACTACAGGAAGGATGTGGAAGCCATAGAAAGGGTACAGAGGAGATTTACAAGGATGCTGCCTGGAATGCGGAGCATGCCTTATGAAAGCAGGTTGAGGGAACTCGGCCTTTTCTCCTTGGAGCGACGGAGGATGAGGGGGGGACCTGATAGGGGTATATAAGATGATGAGAGTTATTGATCGGGTAGATAGAGGCTTTTTCCCAGGGCTGAAATGGTGGCCACAAGAGGACATAGGTTTAAGGTGCTGGGGAGTAGGTATAGAGGAGATGTCAGGGGTAAGTTTTTTACTCAGAGGGTGGTGGGTGCGTGGAATGGGCTGCCGGCAACGGTGGTGGAGCAGATACGATAGGGTCTTTTAAGAGACTGTTGGATAGGTACAAGGAGCTGAGAAAAATAGAGGGCTATGGGTAAGCCTAGTAATTTCTAGGGTAGGGACATGTTCAACACAGCTTTGTGGGCTGAGGGGCCTGAATTGTGCTGTAGTTTTTCTTTGTTCTATGTTCTATAATTTTACATAAAAATGCATCATATGCATTAGATACCACAGAAATCTTAACAGATTCATTATTTATTTTGCAACAATATCTAGTCCACAAAATATTGAATGAAAAGAACTCATCCAGCCAACATGATATAATTAAATCAGAAAAAACTGGGAATATTTCAAGGTCTGGGAGCATTTGTAGAGAGAGAACCAAAGTCAAGAGTTCAGATGTTTCTGGGAAGGAAAAGTATGCCTGTCAGAAGTTGGGAAACCCAGACATAATGAGGAGCAGGGGTCTTACTGATTAATTGTTATTTTTTTATTCTATTGCCATGTGAGAGTTGAACATTAAAGAGGGCCTGACGGGTGTTCTTGAAAGATCAGGCAGCTGTCCTGTTCCTGCTGACCTATGGCCCAGTGCTGGGATGATACCGAGCAGCTGCTGCTCGGTATCATCCCTGCTCTTCAGCTACTGGGTTTCTCCAGCCCTGGGAAACATGCCACAGTCATTCAATCAGAGGCATGAACCCTCAGTTAACATACTATAATTGCCAACCTGGCCTTTCAGAATGGTTCATTTAGCTGGCACTGAACATGCCACAGTTACACCAAAAAGGAAGCGTGTTTGTGACAGACTGGAGTTGGACTAACAACTTTACTGATTCTGGTCTACATTACCACCAATCTCTCTTACCCATTGTTCAATTTAAAATAAGCCCAACATAACAACTTATCAGAATTGACACAACTTTAAGCAAGGAGCCCAGGGGACTGAGGGTGGGGTGTTGTGAGGACCAGTTAAGAGGATTTGTATGACAGATTAAATGACACAAGAAATAAAACTGCAACACCAATTTGAATGTATATTGAGCTGTTAATGTAGAAAAATAGACAGCTCAAAGTGCACCACAATGTGCACCACTGCTTTCACAATCTTAAGACAGTTAACTAAAAGCTTGGTTAGAGAGATATGTTTTATGGAGATTCTAAGGTGATAAGCTACAGAAATTGATAAGCTAAAGGAATTGCACAGGACCAAGGCAACTGGATGCTCAGTGACTACGGTGGAGCAATTAAATTCTAAGATAAGGCAGAAGCCAAAAGAGAGGGGGATAGGGACCTTGGATATTTGTAGGGCTGGAGATGCTGAGGCCAGGGGGGATCTTCAAAACAAAAATAAGAATTTTAAAAACAAAGTATCGCCCAACTGGGGCAATTGCAGAAAATGGCTTGGTTTTGGTTAGGATATACACAGTAGAGTTTTGGATGAGCTCAGTTCTACAGAGGTTAGAAAATGGTTTAGGTACAGAGTTAGAGCCAGAAGTTAGAGGTGATAACAACATGGGAGAGAACTTCAGCAGGGGATAATATGTGGGAGAGGTGGGGATATTTATGGAGGTGGAAATAGGTGATCTTACTGAAAGCACGGAACTGTGCTCAGAAGCCAATCCCTATGTCAGTTTTGGCACTCAAATTATGAACAATCTGATTCAGCCTCAGTGATTTGCCAGGCAGAAGGATGGATTAGCAGCCAGGGTACAGAGTTTATGGAAGGAACCAAAGGCAAAGACTCTGCTGAAGGAACTTGGCAGATCAAGCAGCATCTGTGGGTTAAAAGGAATTGTTGACATTTCTGGTCAAAACCCTGCATTAGGACTGGGAGTGGAGAGGGGAGATACACGGTTTCGGCCCGAAACGTCAATTCCTTTCAACCCACAGATGCTGCTCGAACTGCTGAGTTCCTTCAACAGATTGTTTGTTGATCCAGAGTCCAGCATCTGCATTCTCTTGTGTCACTAAAGGCAAAGACTTTGATCCTTCAAATTTTTAGCTGGAGCAGGTCTCTGCTCATCCAAGTGGATATGCAATCTGTTGATTTTGATACAGTGAAGGGATTGAGAGAGATAGTTGGAGGTAGAACTGAGTGTCAGCAGCATACACATGGAAAGTGACATTATGGTTTTGGTTGATGTCACTGAGGAAGACCATCCAGATGAGAATTAAGAAGAAGCCAATGGTAGATCCTGGGAGGATTGCTAGGGCAAAAGCCCATGAATGGGAAGAGTAGATATCACATAATTCTCTCAACAAAAAAATAGATAAGAATGGAACCAAATGTGTGCAGTCCCTCCCAGCTGGATGAAGGATGAGAGGGGGCTATGTGGTCAGTGTAAGGTGGTGGTAGAGTGATTAAATTACTGGGCTAGTATTTCAGAAGTCAAGATAAACCAACAATGCAGAAACCCGAGTTCAAATCCTACCATGGAAACTATGGAGTTTAGTTTCAGTTAATAATCTGGAATTAAAAAAGAAACTACTCAGTAGTAATGATGAGGATTAAACTACTAGACTGTTGTAAAAACCCTTCTGGACCATTAATGTCCTTTATGGAGAAAGTCTGCTCTCAGCACTTGGTCTGCCCTGTATATGACTCCAGACCATTGGAAGTGGCCTAGCAAGCCAGTCAGTTCAAGGGCTATTAGGGACAGGCAATAAATGCTGACATTGTCAGTGATGCCCAGATCCTGAAACATGAATAAATAATAAAAAAAAATGTGCAGACAGGTCAAGATGTAGAAGAAATAGTTGTTTAACAAGGAGACATTCACAAAGGATGTAATTTGTGAGATTGATGAGAGCTGTTTCAATATTGCAACAGAGGTAGAAACCTGATTGGATAAAATTAAACAAGGGTTCTGGGAGAAATAAGCACAAATTTGGGAAACCAAGCAAGTTTGAGCCAAAACTTTACAGCTGGCAAGGATTAAACAAGTAAAAAAGTATTTGGATGTGAGCTCATGATGGTAGATTATGGGATGACATGGTAGAAGTGTTTAAAAACAAAAGGATGGAAACAGAATGGTTGCAGTTTTTGAAGGGTGGAGAGCATGGGGTCCTGAATTAAATGTAGAAGATTAAGAACAGTCAAGAGTAACCTCTTGGTGTAGAATTGTGGGGCTGTGGAATCCACCTCCAGTGATTAAGGTAGAAACTGAGTCAACATTTAAGATTAAGTTGGTTAGATGGATGAAGGAATAGGGTAGGTGATTGTGATTGGAATTATCTACTCACTTGTAGAGTAATTCCCTGCACATAAGATTGGGTTGAATCTCATGTTTGTCTATTCATTAATTTATTTGTGTCTTTCTAAGGATAATATTCATTGTGTGGGATGGTTCTGATTGAAGAAACAGAAGCTTTCAGTACCTCATTAATATTTCGAAGAGCTGATTCAGCATCTAATCGACTGATGCAACCTGCATACCACTCCCTGGATAGACACTGAAACACAAAAGTCTTATTAAGAAATATTTCTTGGGTCATTTGGTCATTTGGCCAAAGACAGGTCATAAAAGACGACAGCACTGCATCACAGATCTGATAAAATACCAACACGAACAGTATTACTCCAATTAAATGATAGGTTCTGTAGGGAGCATTAGGACGCTGCCTTTAGATGTAAAAAGAACACAGTCCAGCAACTGGGTGATTACTGCACTTACTTGTTCTGAAAGCAATGCCTTTGCAGTGCTGAATAGGTTATTGCCAGTGGGGACCTCATTGAAGGGCATGAGCAGCAATAACTAGTAAACAAGCCTCCCAGCATCATACTGCATTTCTGAGTTAATGCCATTGATAGTAACCTTCATTTCTCAGGAGATTGTGAAAAGAAAAAAAAGGAAAACATGTATTGCTACACTGAGTTTCTCAGCAGAACTGAAAAGCCAGTCTAGATTTTGCACTTATCCCTTGAGAGTCTTAAAACCCACAACAAGTTTGTGGTTTTTAAGACTCTCTCAAGGGAGGAGAGAATACTTCCACTGAGCCTCAGTGATGTGTTACCACAAAAAGAACAAGGTGTACTGGGGAAGAAATGCAGCACCGTCCCATCACAATGCCCTGAGATCTTACTCCTGACCATCCAAGAGACCAAGGACCATGATGATGACTCTCAATCCTGAGTCAGCAATTTCAGGTTTAAGCACCATTCCAGAGAGATGAGAACAAACTGAGGGAGTTTGAGATGAGAACAAACTTGAATGCCATCAATGTCTTGTTTCAAATGAGGCATTCAACTGAGGCCTTGTCTGCTCTCACAGATGGATGCAATTGATCCATGGCAGGATTTGAAGGGCTGGTGTGGTGTCCTTTGTGTCCTTGCCAATGAGTATTGCTCAATCAACATTACTCAAGCAGCTGATCTGGACTTTTATCCCACCGCCATGTGTTGGAACCTGCTGTGGCCCACGATGAAACTTTTAAAAACTGCTTCACTGGTTGCAGTTCACATTGGGACTCACTAAAGTTGGGAAAGGCACCATGTGAATGTATTTCTCTTTTTTCTTTTAAATCATTGGTGTTTTATCAAAAGGTTTTACTCATTGATGTTTGAGACCTGAATGCAATGTTTAGCTTTATTCAGGTCACTGATCAAGTTGATCCTTTGGAGAAGTGATCTAAATAGATCTTGATGTGAATCAAAATCTAATTGCACTATGAGGTCAGACTTTAGCAGATTCAGTAACCAACCAGGTCATCTGTGTTTAATGATATTAGTTGATGCATAAATATTGGCCAGGGTAAATTCATATCAAGGATATTTTGTCTCAGCTCTGAGGAAAACTGGAGTTTAACAACTCATCCAATGAATATCACTCCCATCAGTGCAACAGATTGAATTGAAAATCACTGGTAAGGGGCGAGTGTTGGTGTTGGCTCGAGTGGAGGTACTGAATGTGACGTTAGTGCAGTTTTCCCATACCTCTTCTTGTGGTGCTGCTGGTGCAGGTCGGGCTTTATTGATTGGTAGAGGGTGGGGAGGTCTGGAGTCACTAGGGCCTCTTGAGAAAGACTGCTTAGCCTCTGCATAGAAAAAGCAAAGTCAGTTGAACTGATAGTTACACAACAACATTACATATCAGCTCTTGAGCTTATACATACCAGATGCTTTTACCAGAGAATTATATAATCATACAGCCATTTGGCCCAATGTACCTTTATCAACTCTTTGGAAAAGTTTTCATTTGCCTGCTCTTTATCTATGCCTGCAAACGTTTTGCCTCAAGTATATTTTTCTGATAAAAATAATTATTGAATCTACCCCCATCATCTTTTCAGGTAGTGCGATCCAGGGCCTAGAAATCCATGCCCATGGGGTTGAAGACAATGTTTCCATGCAGCGGAATCTGGTTTAAGTCAGAATGGCAGGCCAGGAGAGTGCCATAGTGAGCAGAGCTTCTGCCTCACAGCGCCAGTTCAATCTAGACCTCCAGTACAGTCTATGTTGGAGTTTCTCAGGGTACTTTGGTTTGCTCCCACGTCCCAAAGACATCAGGGTTAGTAGTTAATTGGTTACTGTAAATTGCCCCTGGTGTGTAGGTGAGTGGGAGCATCTGGGGGAAGTTGATAGGAATGTGTGGAGAATAAAAATGGGATCAGTGGAAATGGATGCTTGATGATTGATATGCTCAGTGGGTCAAAATGCTCATTTCCATGCTGTATGTCCCTGAAGTTTTGCCCATTTCCTTGTCACTTAGCATTCTGTGGGAAATTAAACCCAGGTCTTTCTGTCAGGATATAGGTAAGTGTTTGAGGTGTGCCTTTGATCACTGTGTACCAAGTCCTTGTGGGCTGTGCACTTGCCAACATTGTGAGTCTAAATGAAGGGTGTCAACCTAAAACGTCGACTGTCCATTTCCCTCCACAGATGCTGCCTGACCCACTGAGTTTCTCCAGCATCTTGTTTGTTGCTCCGGATTCCAGCATCTGCAGTCTCTTGTGTCTCCATTGTGAGGGTACTCTATTGTTTACTTTACCCCAAAACAACAGAGTGCTGATGAAAGATCACCAACCTGAAATATTAACTATTTTCCTCTCTCCACAAATTCTGCCCCATCCAAGTACGTTGAGCAGCTTGTGGTTTTATTTCAGATTTCTAGTTTCTGTAGCTGTTTTTTGCTTTAAGTTGTCCTTAAGTAATGCTATTTCCCTTGAAATGTAGCTTACTAACTAACTTTCAAAGTGGAATTCGTTGACACTCTTTCTGGATGGCGTGGAAATCAGGTGTCAGAAAGGAGAGAAGACCTTATCCACCCATTGTGTACAGGGATCCATGCTCTTATCTAGATTTCTCTGAGTAATTTCTGTGCAGACTATGATCCACCAGGACAGTCCTCACTAAGATCTGTATCTGCTGTAGTCACAAATACAAGCTCTCACTTCTACCTGGATTGTTCTAACAAAGAAATTCAAGGCCATCGTCACAGCCTCAGGATCAGTCTAGACTGCTGCTATGGATCTCTGCCACATCCTACAATTTGATGCTTGCTGCTGCATTAGTGAGGTCAACCAAACCATACACTGAAGGACAGAAAGCTTTGTCTCACTTTTCCTTTAACCCAGAGGATGAGGAAGAGCAGGCCATTTGACAACATGGGGGGCATCATAGATAAGCCTCACAATGGAGACACAAGAGACTGCAGATGCTGGAATATGGAGCAACAAACAAGATGCTGGAGGAACTCAGCAGGTCGGGCAGCATCTGTGGAGGGAAATGGACAGTCGACGTTTTGGGTTGAGACTCCTCATTCAGACTCACAATGTTGGCAAGTGCACAGCCTGCAAGGACTTGGTACACAGTGATCAAGTGATGTTGTTATATAAATATGACTGGTCTTGATTTTTGCCATAATTTACATTTGTTTTCATATTTTTGTTGTAAGTGACTTTACTAAAACACCTCCCATAGTAAAGTAGCTCCAGGCATTTGATACTAAATCTTTTGGTAATATTTACCCTGAACAGCAGATTTCAGCTATGTAAGAGTTCACATGGGAATGGATTTTGCCTCAAATAGATTCTTGAAATGGCAAATAATCAACATATTAGCTTCCCTTTAAATCTTGAAGTTTATAGGACGCATAAAGAATGTATCCACAGAGTGCCTCTCCCAACCTCAGGATATACCCAAACACTTCACAACCAATATAGTACTTTTGAAGTGTGGCTGCTGATCCAAAATAGGAAATGTGACATCAAATGTGAGGGATGAACCTCAGCCAGGGCACAAGGATTAATTACTTTCCTTCTTTTTTTGAAACAATGCTGTGGAATTTTCTACATTCATCTGAGAGAGAAGACTAATCCTCAGATTAAACAGCTCAAGCAAAAGACAGCACCTCCAACAGTGCAGCAACCTCTCAACAACGGCACTGAGTAAATTAGAAATCATCTTTGTTGTTTGATAATGAACATTTTACACAAGAAGTGAATAATAAACGAAACTGACAACCGATGCCGTACCTTGTTGAAATCGTGGTGGCAAAGACCCACTTGGTGAAAGACTTGTCATGAAGGGTGCGGGTGGGGGGGGGGTAAAGGAAATGTAGAAGAATGTTAATAGGATGAAAAGAAACAAGTAGGATATCTGATATGACATTGTGTGAACATCAAAATTATTAGAAACTTATTAATACTTCTCTATGTACTAACAGATAGCCTGGTCAGAATTACTTTGTAAAAATATCGGCGAAGGAATGAATATGAGCAATTAATGAGAGACTAATGAAGAGTTAAGAGTGATTCTCAATTGCTTGAGTTAATAAAATCCAGACTGAGATTAATTTATCATTATAGACTTTGCCGTAAGTGGCACATAATATCATTCCATCTCGAAATGTACTTATTAGCTTCCATGGTATTAGCTTCCATCTCCTATTTTAAATTGATTATTCACTCTTAATCTATGGCAAGTTACTTCATAAGTTACAGCAAGTTGATTCATAACGCCTAATTCCAGGCCATTTTACAATTAGCCTCACTAACTTGACATTAGGGAAGTTTTAACTGGAGGAGCTCATGGTATTAGGTTGGATGAAGTGGAAATGTCAGGTTGTAGAAAAATGCTGTTTGACTGGGCAGAAGGCCATGTGTTGAAACCTCCACAAAAATATACAACCAGCATTGGTGACTTTACCTGTTGCTCTTCTTTGTTTCCTTTTTAGGGTAACAGTGTGATCAGGACAATATTGACAATCCATTTTCTACAGCACAGATCAAGTTGTAAATCTGTTAGGAGAAAATACCTATCTGTGTTGGATAGTGGCATTTGGTTCCCTCCTGGGAAACTGGGCTTTGGTCCTGGTCGGGAAGATCTGTATGGAAAAGTGTTGGCATTCAGAGCAGAGTCAACCGGTCGGGGAAAGGATCTGGAAGAAAAACCTAGAAGAGAATGGGATGAAATGGTGTTAGTCTCAACAAGTTAACAAGTCCTATCTAGGGATGTGTCTCCCACCCTCTCAAACAGACTGTTCAAATTATTTTCTTTCCAAAGATGTATTTTTCTTCAATATCTATATTCACAGGAAGGAAGAAAAGTTAAGATATATTTTTGTATTTGTTCATTCACAGCATGTGGGTGTGGTTCACACGTTCACTGCCTCTCCCTCACCCACTCATTGAACTTCATGGCAGCCATCCTTGATATTCGCTTTTCATTCCAGATTAGTAATTACTTGAATTTAAATTCCGCAGCTGTCATGATGGGATTTGAACTCATTAATCAAGGTTAATAGTTCAAGCTTCTGTTTATAGGTCCACCAATTTAACCCAGCCCCTACATCAACCCACTCAGTTAACTTCTATGTGCACAGCAGTACAGTGCTTTGAAAAACTGATGGGAAAGTTCACGTCAGAAAACAAACATTTTTAGTTCAATGTTAACTGCGTACTTCTGAACCTAATACCTTGGTAAAATTAAGGTTTCTGTAAGAGAATAGCCTCTTAAGATGGTGTGAATTACACCGTGATCCATTGGTAAGTAACTTACACCAGTCTAAGGATTACCACTCATGCTTAACATCTTACATGCTAGTTCATCTCCCCCAGCCATGTACCTTGGAACAGGCCCTTTCAATTTTCAAACTCAAATCTCTTTGATAATGAATACATCAATGTAGGTTCAAAGCCAGTGCTTTAACCTGCAGCTATGATTAAAATCCGATAAAAGGAACTCAAAGAAATAAAACATTAAAAAAGCAGCTTCACAGGATCAGATGAAGGCCATTCAACCCTTTGAATTTTTGCTGTTCAGTTATGGCTAATTTGCATCTCATTTCCATTTCCCACAACGGTTCCATTGCTTTAATACCTCTGCAAAACAAAAAATTAACTCATTCTTTCAATGTGTAATTGACAGAAATTTCACAGTTATTAGTGGAGGGAGGAAGAGTTCCAGATTTTCACCACCCTTTGTGTGAAGAAATGCTTCTTGTCATCATCACAGTTCAATTTTATGGATATGCTTCCTTCTTCTGGACTAGCCACAACCACCACTCCCCCATGCTCTCCTTTCTTCCTCCACCCATCCCTCTGTCAAACAGAGGAAATGTTTTCTCTTCATATACTGCATCTTTGCTTAAATCATCTTCATAAATTCCAGTTAGATCTCACTTAATCTTCTCCATGCGAGGGAATACAAGTTAGAGTCATAGAATTGTAAAGCACAAAAACAGTCCCTTCGGCCCACCATCATGTCTCTCTATATTATTCCCACCTGCCAGCATTAATTCCATATCTCTCTGTGCCCTGCTCATTCAAGTACCAGTCCAGATGCCTTTTAAATGTGGTTACTCTTCCTGTCTCTACCACTTCCTCTAGCAGCTCACTTCTTATACCAGCTCCTCTCTATGTGAAAAATTTACTCCTCAGATCCCCATTATATCTCCTCCCTCACATCTTAAACATAAGCCCTCTAGTTATAGACTACCACGGGAAACAGACTCTGGCTATTTACCCTACCCACGGCTCTTATAATTTTATATACCTCTATCATGTCACATCTCACCCTCCTTCACTCCAGGAAAAAAGCAGCCTATCTAATCTCTCTTTATGACTCAGGCCTTCCAATCCAGGCATCCTCGCTGACACTTGGGAATCCTTGACTCATGAAGAAGGAGCATTCAGGATGGTATTGAGGACCTCAAATTCCTGTATTGGGAGCAGCAGAAGCACTGAGTAAACAGTGGATGGGGCACGTTCAGATGGAATACTTTACCCTTGCAGCTCCAATAACATTCAAATAAGCTCAACACCATCCAGGAAAATGCAGTTGACCTACTGGACACCCCATCCGGGTGGGGTCTACAGTTCCCACACTGGCCTCATCGGTTAACTCAGAAACTACAACACTGGAGTGGAAGCAAGTCATTTTTGATCCTAAGGAGAAGACTTCATTTAGATTTCCTCATTTATAAAATGTGCTTTGAGCCTTACTTCCAAAATTCTAGAGGAGTTAGCTCTTGTTTCAAGAGCAGGTCAAGGCCTTTCCATCATCCAGAAGGAATACCTTACACTTGCTGGATGTGTTCAGCTCCAACAACATTCAAAGAAGCTCAACGCCATCCAGGAAAATGCAGTTGACCTACTGGACACCCCATCTAAAACCTTAAGCATTTGTATTGGAATTGGTTTATTATTGTCATATGTGCCATTCAGACATATCATGCCATTAATAAGTACATCAAGGTAGTACAAAAGGAAAACAGAATGCAGAATATAGTGTTAAAGTTACAGAGAAAGTGCAGTGCAGGTAGACAAAAAAAGAGGAAGGGCCACAATGAGGTAGATTGGGAGATCAATAGTTCATGATTTAGCATATTAGAGGTCTGTTCAAGAGTCTGATAACAGCTGGATAGAAGCTGTCCTTAAGTCTGGTGGTACATGCTCTCAAGCATTTGTGTCTTCTGCCTGATGGGCGAGGGGAGAAGAAAGAATGACCAGGGTAGGAGATGTCCTTGATTATGTTGGCTGCTTTCCAGAGGCAGTGGGAAGTGTAGATGGAGTCAATGGAGTGGAGGCTGGTTTGTGTGATTCACTCCTTCCTCTGCTGACACGGTGTGGTTACAGTGAGTTACATCCACAAAATGCTCTGCAGTCACTTGCCTAGTCTCCTTCAATAGTGCCTCCCAAGCTCCTGAACTCCATCACCTTAACGGCAGCAGATGCAGAGGAACCACCTACAAATTTCCCAAGTCACACACTATCCTGAGTTGGGAACATATAAATGATTCTTTATTGCTTCATTATTACTGGGTCAAAATCTCAAAACCCACAGCCCATCAGCACTGAGGTTACTTTCATCATACAGACTACAGTAGTTCAAGAAAGCAGCTTACCAGTACCTCCTCACAGTTATTTAGGAATCAGCCCAAAAACTGGATTTATCAGTGATGTCCACATCTCACGAATGAACAAATACAAAATTCTGAGAATTTGTTGAGTGATGATCTTTTTGAACATGTTGTTATTCTCTAGCTGTTATGCACATTCCCAATGTTACTTCCATGAGATAATGGATACAGTTCATAATGAGGTTTAACATCAAGACTGTAACAGATCAGTGAACTAAAATTATTGTGCACAAAAAGGGACCAGAAAAATTCCTTCCTGTGATGGTACCAATTTTTCTTTGGAGTGGACATTAAACTTGCCCAATGCATAGAAGGATTTGTGTAACCTGACATCCTCCACCCTTGAAGGAGTTTAGCCCCAAGCCACAGGAAAACAATTTTAACTGATCCCACCCCTTGAATAACTTTTCTCCCAGTTAGATCCTTCATGTACAGCCAGAGTCTCAATCCCACTACACTGCCATTGAGGAGGCCCTGATGAGAATGAGATGTTCATTCACCTCCTTGTGGACTATCTGGAAGGTCTGGAAAGGGATGCAATGGTCTTTGTCAAAGATTGTCTGGAACAGCAGTATAACACAGGACTATTTCCAGAACTGCACACTGAGGTTGCTGGAATGACCAGGGTAGGAGAATGACTATTGCTGGAAGATCATCAGTTTGGTGAAAGGTGCACTTTGCTCTGCCCGGAGCTTGTTGGTCTACCAAGGCAAGTGAACATCTGAGGGATACCAAGAGGCTGGACTCTGTGTAATAGACTCTCAAATGGTTCAGCATTGCAATGTTAAGGATGAAACAGTGGAGATATTGATATATTGTAAGGGAATATAATGAATTGCTTGTTACAATGAATGATGACATCCCCAATTGTATTTTCTGTATATATTATGGACAATGTATATTTTATACCGCACCCAATTTTACTCTTTTGAAAACACAGTAAAGTAAAACTAGGTGGCATTTTGTAGGCAAGCTGGTGATAGATATCCCCAGAAGGATTTCTGGAGTTGACATGGTATACTTTGGAGCAGGGAACTTCAAAACAAAATATAATACTTCCAATACCATATTCCATTATTATGGTCCTACAACTTTATCCTTAAAAGGCATATGCAACACAAATACAAACATTTGGCAGGAGAGATATTTGATAACTGTTTACTTACTATCATCTTCATCCTAAAATATAAACAAAGATAGAAAGTGTTTACAGAACATCCTTGTTCTCTTTGCACAGTAACAAAAATCTGAATCTATGTACAAATCTACATTTTTAGTTCTTAATTATTTGAATTTGTTCTTAGAAACAATACAAAAATTACTCCATTCTTACCTCAAGCATTCTGTCCGGTATACATGGTCTGAGAAAAGAAAACACATTGAGATTAATACTTCTGTAATTGATTGACATGAAACTTCTGGAAGGAATCTCTCCAGGTTAGATCAGAGAGCTTTCCCCTGTGGAGTGTGGGTTTAATCCAAACCAGATTTAACTGAGGCCAGTTGAAAAGGCTCAATATATTCTGTATTGATTTAGAATATAGAACATAGGACAATTACAGCACAATTCAGGCCCTTCGGCCCACACAGCTGTGCCGAACATGTCCCTACTCTAGAAATTACTAGGCTTACCCATAGCCCTCTATTTTACTCAGCTCCATATACCGATCTAACAGTCTCTTGAAAGACCCTAACGTGTCAGCCTCCACCACCGTTTCCAGCAGCCCATTCCACGCATTCACCACTAATAGCATTTGATTTAATAGCATTAATCCAGTAACTAGCCAAGATTAAGCACAAACACAAGACTTATAATAATTTTAATACATTATGATAATTTCCCCTAGCAATATAAAACTAAACTATTTCAGTTGTTAATTTGATATCAATTTATTAATTATTAAATTTGGGTTGTTCACAAAATTATTTATTAACCATGGAAACACTTGAACCAGACAGCATCTGTGGGAAGAGAAATTAGAATTAATGTTACAGGTTGATGTCCAAGGGAAGCAGAATTAATGTTTCAGGTTTGAAATCATTGGGTCTTTGACCTGTAATGCTAACTCTTGTTTTTTTGTTCCATGATGTTTCCTGACTGGGTGTTTCTAGTATTTTCTGTTTTTACTTCAGATTTCCAATATCTGCAGTGTTTTGGATTTTCAATATTTGTTAACCTTGTATATTAGGCATCTTAAAATGAGGGGTATCAAATTACATCCTGCTTCCATTCACAATGTTTTTCTCTTGTTGGTGAGCTAAAAGGCTGGAAAGAGGAATTGATCTTTGACAGATGTCCAGATCAGCCCTTTGACCATCTCCCTTGGAAATTCAACAAGACCACCACAGACAGAAGTAACCTAACCACCTCTGTGCTAATGTAATGTAATTACTCCCTGGATACCTTAAACTAGAAAATTATACTGTGGTGAATCAAACAACCTCACATCCTTTGTACTGTCATTCTATGCTGCAAAATTAATAACACAAATATGTTAGGCACTAGAGAGTCAAAATAAATCAGAAAATTAGGACTGGGGCCTTATTTACAAGTGATAAAAAGCCCATATCCATTAAGAAAAATGTTTTAATATCAGAAAATTAAAAGAGCAGATTACAATTCTGTGTGTAGGTTGAAATGGATATCTAAAACTATACAGATATTCAGTGAAAATACACCAAACCAACCTGAAACAACCTGAACCATTAACTTGGTTTCCCAGAAGAACAGATTTTGTGTTTTCATTACATGTTTGATGTGGACAGTTAAGGTTTGAGATGTGGCGAAAACTCATACCTTGGAGATGTCTGCCTCCGTCCCAATGACGCATTACCCCTGTCCACTTGTATTGTTGGCTTTGGCATCCTACAGACAGGATCAGGTCTACTGCCAAATGGAGGTCTAGACAGGTTGAAAAGAAGCAGCTACATTATTTTCAACTTGAAAAATAATTTACAGAAGAAATATAGCTTAAGAACTAATAGCTATGATCATTGTGGCAGTCTGGCTCAGTGATAGTACTCTTGCCTCATGCTTTCAGCTGCATTAGCCTGGCGCTCCAACACTATACTGGTGGTGCAGTTCAGTCTGTGATGACATTGTTAGATACTAAACCAAAGTCCATCTACCCATTCAGGTAAAAAAAAGATTTAAAACACTAATTGAAGAAAACTGAAGGGCTGTCCTCATTGGTAAAAGTGATTAACTGGTCCCTGATCTCACAGTAGGGGGAGGGTCATGTGCTGGATCATAACTTTCCCTGCTACAAAGGCATTGAGCATGGTTGCTGGATGAAGAAAAGGTGGGAACTATTAACAATGCCAATTCAGGTAGGAAAGCCTGAAGATATTTAACATCAAGGCTCACGGGTGAAGTGTGTCTACCTGAGTTTCCAACAACTCGGACACTGTAGAACTTTCATGAGTTATGGCCTTTAGACAAGACGTTAGAACATGCAACTGAAAGGTAGTCATTTAGTTCACTCTGGTACCCAGTTTCCATTGCTGGAGCAGACTTGTTCATTTCTTCTAATTTTTAAAGTTTATAATTATGTTCTTTGATAAAAAGATTTGATTGGAAAAAGCCCTCCTTTATACAAAATACTGGAAGTAGAATAACAATTAACAAGAATAACAATTCTTTTAAAAATCTCAATAACTCTTGAAACTTCCATCTTCCTAATAATCAGTTAGATGAAATTTTTGCTAATCTATCCTGCTCTCTCAAAGAGATTGGACTATCGAGAGCCGTGCTTTTCCTCCAAGTGATAGGACTTCCCAAAGTGCCTTTTATTCAAAGTTTGCTACAGTCTAGGGGAGCGATGTTGGTTGAGGGATTTTTTTTTGAGATTGAGATCCTGTTACATTCATTTTACATGGAGAAAAGGTCTCTATTTAATGTCTCATTCAAGCAGGGTCACCCCAAATTGTACAACCTAACTCACAATGGATTGGGATGACAAGTAGCAATCCTTCCACAGTTGTGTGGTGGAAAACAAATTGAAAATCTGTTAATTTGTACTGTCCTGAATTCACAATTTACAGTCTAATTATGCAAAGGTCTCGATCACTGCACCCCCTAATCCAGTGGATGGTTCTTTCAATTATACATATTGATAGCTCAAACAATAATTTCAGTTCATCTAGTTAATACTCATGACTGGAATTCAGATATTGAAGTGAAAGGGAACATTTATAGATAATATCAAACTAGAAAATTCTGTAAATCAAAGCTGATAAGCAAAACAATGCAGACATGGAAGAAAGATCCTTACAATTTAATTTGGACAAGTATGACATGCGACAAGAAAAGTATTAGGTAATTTAAGGACTCCTTGGATTATATGGAAATAACTAAAGATGAATTGAAAGAATTGAATTCCCATGCACACCTCCAAAAGGCAACTGCTGAAGATCAGCCAAACCCAGAATAAAGCAGGTCTGTGCACACTTTTGGGTGACTTAGCACCCACCAGGAAATACAACTGAATATTCAAGGGTATCTTCATTTTCCCTAGAACCTTTAATCCAATGTTAAACTCCTGAAAATTATATCAACAGTCATAAAACACACAAAATTCATCTTCAGAGTGACATTTGCCCTGAACTTCTGCAAAGCAAAAGTTCTCACTTACTCACAGAACTTTCACTAATCCCGTTTCCTTGCAACCTTTAAATTCTATCAGTGAAAAAGCTAGCACTCAAAGTGAAGCATTCATCCTCAACCAGATCTGTGACCTCCTGCAACCTCAAATACAGCCTCACAAGTCCACTTGGATTGCTTTGCCATGGAAGTTGGATCAAAATGACCCTCAGCTGTCTAGTCTCAGAATCAGCTGCCACTGACCTCTTCCAAATCTCACAATATTCTGCTCACTAATGCAGTGGGGACATCACCTAAACTCCATGCTCAAGGAGAGAAGATTTCCTCTACTTTCCCTTCAGCCCAAAGGAGTAGGCAGAGAGGTTACAGCCACTAGCCTGCATTGAAGGCTTTCCCAATCTGCACGTACTCATAGACCGCATTCCCTACAGGGACCTTCCTGACAACCTCCTGCCAGGACCACCCAGCTGCAGCCCTGGTCAAGGTCTCCATGGATCTCTTGCACAAAGGATATGGGTACTGTTCTTCACAGCCCATCCAAGTCCCTTTGACCACCTGGGAGAAATAAAACACACCCTTCCATAAGTACGGCATCCATTCATCAACTGAAACACCCTTCTGTAGCTTGAAGAGTGCTACTTACTGTATATTGTGTTATTCCCCTTGCACCTGCGAGCGAAGTACGGATGACTGTGAGGAGCTTGCAAGTTGGGGAGCTTGAAAATATTGTTCTGTGAAACTCCCAATTGAAATTTTTACATTATGGACCTTTCAAAAACAGCTTTACAGTGACCACAATTCTGTTTATAATCCACTAAGAGTAGTAAAGCAAGTTCTGGGCTCATATGTTCAATAGCTAGTGCAATCAACAAATTAAGTGAGTGGTTCACAATTTAAACAAAGCAGTACCTCAGGTATACCACAGGATGTTGCCTGGATTGGAGGACTTTATTTATGGGGAGAGATAAGATAAACTGGGCTTGTTTTCCCTGCAGCAAAAGAGGCTGAGGATCTAGAAGCATCTTATTATGAGATGCATGGATAGGGTAGATAGTCAAAATTTTTTTCCCATGGTAGGAGTATCAAAAAACAAGAGGGCATGGGTCTAAATGAGAGGAAGGAGCTTTAAAGGGGATTTGAGGGGAAAGTTTCTTACACACCAAGAGATTGATGTCTGAAATGCATTGAAATTGTGGCATCAGATACGATCACTACATTTAAGAGGTATTTAGACAGACACTTTAATAGACAAGGCATAGAAGGATAGAATCCAAATGTGTGTAAATAGGATTAGGGTAGATGGGCAAAAAGATCAGCATGGACATGGTGGGCTGAAGGGCCCATTTCTATGCTGTACGACTCTATGATTTGCTGAGAAAAATCAATTTGGAGGAAGGTAGGTATAAATTGTGCAGTTCTTCACATCAAGTATTGAAGCTGGAGGGGAGAGGAGCCATTGAAAGGCTATTAAGACTGGAGAATCTGGGGCTTTTAAAGATCACTATGCAGGTTACTTAATGAGGTAACAGATAAGGCTGATGAAGAGAATACAATGGGGTTTTGCTCTCTATGGATCTTCAGAGGGTCTTTGACAAAGTTTCACATAGAAGTTCCACATACAAATACAGCCACCATTCCCATGAGTTTAGAGTACTGAACAGGCAATAAGATTGATATGCTAATAGGGTTGTTGCATCAGGCAGCATTCTTTCACATAAGGATAGTGGTAATCTGAAATCGTCTCCCTCAAAAGACTAGGGGCTCAAATGCAGTTTTTAAACTAGATATTTTTTGGCTACGTAAGTCCAAAAAGTGATGATGAATGTGGAGTTGGGGTGCAAATCATACATGCTATCTATGCATGTGGATTATGACTCAGATGCAGGAGTAGACCATTTGGCCCCTCAGCTCTGTGCACCATTCAATAAGATTATGGCTAATCTGAAGTATCAATTCCACATTGTTGCCTACATGGCTTGGGGAAGATGAATGATCTCCTCTTGTTTCCATGAAATGATCGGCAAGTGGCCTCAAGCAATTTCCTCCGCTTTGCCCATAGGGAAAACTGAGTTTTCAGGTGAGAGGGGGTGGAGATCTCTTCCAAGGGAACTTTTGAATCAAGGAAATGAGCTGAATCGAGATAATCAGATTCACATGGACCTCATGCCCATAGGACCAATGTTCAGGTGGAGGAGGGAAGGGGAAGAGTCAGAGTGAAAAGATATATTTGGATCATTGCTTACCTGGGTGGTCCCATGGAAAGCTGAAGAAATAAAAAATATATTGATGTTAAAGATAACATGAATGTTGAGAATGAAATACTTAACAAATGAGGTGATGCTTGATTGAAATTTACCTTGTAAAAATGTTACTTGTAAATTATTGCTGAAGATGTATTCTCCCTTCTGTTGTGTTCTATTTCCATGTAATGCTGGGCACTATAATTGTGAAATGAACTCAATGGATACATTTTGGGAGCTGGGCATCACTTAAACTAGTCAGGATCAGATGATGAAAGTAAATGACTCGGAGCAAACATTACAGCTGAGAAAACCTAGGTTACTGGGTGTGTAACTCAAGAGAATTTTAATTGTTCACTAAACTATCCAGTGGTAGGGAAGATATTGGAAAAGAATTCTGAACGGCAGGATTAATCTGCACTTGGAAAGGCAGGGATTAATCAAAGGTAGCATGGGTTAATTCCATTAAAGGATCCTGTCTGACCATTTTGATTAAACTTTTTCAAAGAGGTAACTTCAGTAATGCCTTTGATAAGGTCACATATTGGAGAATGGTCCAAAAAATTAGAGTCCCTGGGATCAACGGCAAGTTGGCATATTGGATTCAAAGTCGGTTATAGAAGGCAGAGGGTGATGGTGGCGAGTTGTATCTATGATTGGAAGCCTGTGACCAGTGTGCACCACAGGGATCAATGCTGCAACCCTTACTCATAGACTCATAAAATCAGAGCGTTATACAGCTCAGAAACAGGCCCTTTAGCCTATCTTGTCCATGCTGACCAAGGTGCCTTCCTGAGCTAGTTCCATTTCCCTGCATTTGGCCCATATCCATCTAATTCTTTCCTATTCATGTACCTGTCCAAATGTTTTTTAAACATTGTAATTTTTTCCCACCACTACCACTTCCTCTGGCAGCTCGTTCCTTCTGTGTGGAAAACTTTCCCCTCAGGTCCCCTTTTGACCTTTCCTCTCTCACTTTAAACCTAACCCCTGTAGTTTTAGACTCCCCTACCCTGGGACAAAGACTGCGACCATCAACCTTATCTATGCCCTTCATGATTTGATATACCTCTATAAGATCACCCCTCAGACACCTTCACTTCAGGGAAGAAAGTTCCAACCTATTAAGTTTCTCTTTATAACTCAAGCCCTCCAGTCCCAGCAGCATCCTTGTGAATCTTTTCTGCCCCCCCTTTAATTTAATAATATCCTTTCTATGGTATGGCATTCAGAACTGCACACGGTATTCCAGATGCAGTCTCCCCAATGTTTTGTACAACTCTTGTGCTCAATGTGCCTCAAGGAATTGGGGAATAACTCGGGGAGTAACTTCCCTACCACTGGATAGTTTAGTGAACAATTAAAATTCTCTTGAGTTACACACCCAGTAACCCAGGTTTTCTCAGCTGTAATGTTTGCTCCAAGTTATTTACTTTCATCATCAGATCCTGATTAGTTTCATTACCTTGTCTACCTGTGGTACCACTTTTAGGGAACAATATACTTGTACCCCTTGGTCTCTCCATTCCCAGGGCCCTGCCATTCACTGTGTGTCCTGCCCTGGTTTAACTTCCCAAAATGCATCATTTCACACTTGTCTGAGTGAAATTCCATCTGCTATTCACTTGCTCCCTTTCCCAGTTGATCTGGATCCACTTGTAACCTTAGACAACTTTCTTCACTATCTACCACAGCATAAATTATGGTGTTATTCACAACTTTATTAATTATGCCAGCTACATTCTCATCCAAATCATTAATATAGATGACAAATAACAGGGAACCCAGCACCAATCCCTACAGCACACCACTGACCATTGGCCTCCAATCTGAAAAACAGCCCTCCACCACCACTCTCTGACTCCTTCCACAAGCCAATTTTATATCCAATTAGCTCACTTACTCTGGATCCCCTGTAATCTAATCTCCTGGACCAGCCTACCATGCAGGACCTTGGGAAAGGTCTTGCTGAAATCCATGTAAACAATATCTACTGCCCTGCCCTTGTCAATCCTCTTGGTCACCTCTTCAAAAAAACTCAATTTAATTCATTAGACATGATTCCCATGCACAAATCCATGCTGACTATCCCTAATCAGTCCTTGCCCTTCCAAACACAGATAGATCCTGTCTCTCAGAATCCCCTCCAGCAACTTTTCCCACCACTGATGTTGGGCTCACCGGCCTGTAGTTCCCTGGTTGTCCTTGAAGCCCTTCTTAAATAAAGGCACATCATTAGCCATCTTCCAGTCTTCTGGTACCTTACCCATGACTGTGGAAGATACAAACATCTATGTCATGGTCCCAACAGTTTCTTCCCTTGCTTTCCACAGCATCCAAGAATAGGCCTAGTCAGGCCCAGGGGATTTATCCATCTTCATGCACCTCAAGACCACTGACACCTCCTCTTTTGTAATGTCAGTATATTCCCAGATATCACTGTTCTCTTCCCTGAACTCACCAGCTCCCATGACCTTCTTCACCTTGAATACAGATGAGAAATATTCACTTTAAGTCCTCACCCATCTCCCGTGGCTCCATACATAGAGGACCACACTGATCCTTAAGTCGATCTGTTCTCTCCCTAGTTACCTTTTTGCTCTTAATATACTTATGGAATACCTTAGGGTTCTCCTTTATTTTATCTGCCAAGGATATCTCATGTCCTCTGGTTTCCTCTGTAAGTATACTCCTACATCCCTTATCCCAGTTGCCTATACCTGACATATGTCTTCTTTTTCCTGACCAGCGGCTCAATATTCCTCATCAACCAGAGTTCTCTACTCCTGCCAGCATTGCCCTTCACTCTAATGGGAATATGCTAACCTTGAACTCTTCCTATCTCACTTTTAAAAAGCTCCCACTTGCCAGATGTCCCTTTTCCTGTTAACAGCTTCTCCTAATCAACCTTTGCAAGTTCCTGTTAGCCTTGTCCAATTTTGGACTGTTTGTTACACATTAATGATTTGGACATGAATGTACGGAGTGTGAATAGTAAGTATGTAGATGACACCAAAATCAGCTGTTGTTCACATTGAAGAGAATGGTTACTTGATGATATTATCAGTAAGTAAGATGGATGGAGACATGGCAGATGGAAGTTAATCCCTACAAGTGTGAGGTGATGCACTTTACAAGGATTTATAAGGATAGGACATACACAGTGAATGGTAGGGGCTCAGGGGGTATTGAGGAACAGAGAAACATTGGTGTATATGTCCAGGAATTCCTGAAGAGCCAGCACTGGTAGAATAAGGTGGTGATGAAGTCATACGCAATACTGTGTTGCCTTCATTAGTGGGGGCATAGAATACAAAAACAGAGAGTTTATGGTACAATTTTATAAACATTGGTTAGGTCACAGCTGAAGCACTGTGTAAGTTCTGTATGCCATGCTACAGGAAGGATGTGATTGCACAGGAGAGGGTGCAGAGGAGATCTGCCGGAATATTGCTTGGGATGGAATGTTTTAATTATGAGAAGAAACTGGATGGGCTATGTTTGCAGATCAGGAATATAATAGGAAACTTTTCCCCATAACAAAGGCATACAAAACTAGCAGACATAAATTTAGGCTGAGGAGTATGAGGTATGGGAGGGACCAGAGGAAAAAGTTAATCTCCCAGAGGGTTATTGGTATCTGGAACAACTGCCTAAGTGGGTGGTAGAAGCCAGGCACTCTCACAACATTTCAACAAGTATTTTGCTGAGCACCAAAATCACAAAGGGATAGAAGGCTGTGGACTAAGTGCTAGTGACTGGGAATAGTACAGATAGGTTAGATAGGTATGATGGTTGGCATGGACATGGAAGGCTGAAAAGCCTATTTCTGTACTTTCTGACTGAACAAGAAGGGTTCCAATGTGACAACGGGTAGTGGAGTGACTGCCAGGATTTACTTTTGTTTCCATTTGGAAGGTAGCTGGGGCTTACTGCTCAAAGAGTTGATCAACAACTGCTTCTCTGCTAACTGCTACACAGGGAGATAGATTCTCTCTATCTTTATTTGGACAGGTGCTCCCTCTGGTCTTCAGGGATCCAGTTCCATCTGAAATGTTCAGCCATTCCCCGAGTCTCTATCGCAGTCAGGGACTCTTAGGGTGGGGAAAGTAAATTTGGTATAACTGTTTGTCCAAAATATCAGAAAACAGGACAGAGGTGAAGCAGAAGCTTGACCTAAATTTACAGATTTTTAAAAGATGTTTTAAAAACTCCCGCTTCTTTGGAACCCCAGTTGATGTTTCTCAGCAGAGTTTTGTTGGGCTGCGGGCAGGTGTGAAGCCACCCCCACACCAGAAATGAAGAGAAGTTTCACCAAGGATTTCTGTGCCAATTGCCTGTGAAATGGGGCTGGTCACATGACCTTCCAAACACCAATGAATGCCAAATAGCTTAGAGTCGGGAGCTCAGCAGGCCGTGCTACCTACAGGCCTAAATGTTATCAAGTTCTGAACAATACATATAACTGAAGACTCACAGACACTTGGGTGCAACTGGTGGGCTCCTAAGGTCTGGGAACCCAATCTGGGAAATGCCTTTTCTTTGCATGGAAACTGGTATCAACTGGCCTTTTTCTGTTGATTGGCACTGCATTAACTGAAACATGTGTGCTGAATCTTTACCCTTTCCAACGTTACCATTTCAGGCTTTGGTGCACCTGCCATTTTGTATGAGTAGGAATGGCAGAAATCTCCTCCAATTTTACATTTCCAGAACAGAAAATGATAGTCATGTAGTTTGATGCTCAGGCAGTTTAAAATAATCTAGCACTAATGCTCCACTGAGATAATCTTCATAATTTGATTGATTTCATGCAAAGCAAACCAGGATAATATAATGTTTATGTATTTGCTTTAAAGTTTTCTGACATTAATCAATAGTGTTCTTCACTTAGTTCAGAGGATTCTTTCCATTAAGTATCAGTATTTTTGCTGTATTAACATCTTCACAAAAGCAAACATACCTCGCATTCATTTGATAATGTAAACTACCCTGCTTCACATCAATGCAAGAGAGGCAAAGAGATGTTTTCATGCAGAGAGTGAAACAAAATATTTTCTTACCTTGTCTGGAAATGGAGATTTCTTTACTGAAAAATATTCAAAGAAAAGATATATCAATGTTCCACAAGAAATACAAATTACTGATCAGAAGATATATCTTATATATCAGAAAAATAGATATTGTTATATTAGAGAACTGCCCAGTGCCAGGCAATTAGGTGTACTCTATGTATATGTTGCTTGCTCATAAAAAGGAAAGTGATCGCAACTTAAACTGTTAATTCCCCTTGTTATGGCATCAATGATCACCTAATTCTTTTTGGAATCCTGCTTCAAGTGAGACTCTCCTAGTCATATATCGGTCAGGGTTATTAATTATTATTGTTCAGAAATTTCACTACTTACCCATTGAAGGGGAATCTCTTTCACTCTGTTGGGTGCCTGGCTGATCTAAAGCAGGTTTCCTACTCCTGTCGACTTTGGGAGCTGCAAGGATAAGGTTTATGTGTGTTATAAACTGATGAAACTGAAATATACCTAAAATCATCATTTATTCAAACAGTGGCATCTAGAAATTGGAATGTACTCTTTATGGTGCGCTAATTGTCATGTTTGTCACTAGGGCTAATCCTCAATAAAAAGGTAAAACTGGTCAAAGTGAATTCTGAAACAGTATCAGGGTATTTTTCACCAAGGGAGAAGCAATACATGACACCCGTGCAATTCCCAGCACAGCTGCAGAGACTGTGCTGCACAGTAATCGGGGAAGGATGCAGGCATACTCTCCATTGCAGGCGGACAGCAACAGCACATATTATGGCTGCCATAGAGGAGAAGGAGGCTACAGGACATAGGGAAAGAGTATTCCTAAATACTCTGAGGCCTGACCTGCTAAGATCACACAACACACGTTAACTCGTTAACTGGTTTGTGATCAACACTGACTGCGGCCAGCTTGTGTGGGATGTTCTTCAAATATAAACGATTGGCTCACAGCAGCAGAATGTATGATTATGAACTAATCTGAATCATGCCACATGATGTCATGCTATTCCAGCAGTGATTGAAAATGATCACTGAATCATTCACTGAATGATCAGAGAATGTGAAATTGATTCCTATTTTGGGAATGTTTCCTGTGATTGCTCCATTCACACTACACTTACAATGGCAAACTCAGAGGGAAAAGTTCCTGGGAGAGGCTGAGGAATGTGAGCAGGATCAAAGGGTGAGATCAAGCTTCTTTTCTATGTTGCCTGTTCTTTGGGAGCTTTCTTTACGTGCAGGATTGAAAGTGACAGAAATAGGTGAGAAAGCAATAGTCAAAAGCTATTGCTACGCCAGAATGCACAACATTACAGCGATTTAAAAAATTGTGAATATAGTTAAATATGGTGCTTCTCCTGCAGAGACTTCATCAACACTTCCTCATTCTGCACTTTGAAATGGCTAATTGCTACCATGGCTTGGATTTCTCCTTGTTGTGGACTTCGTTGGCTTAAAAAGTTAGACCCTAACCACTGCATGCCCTTGGATCAAAAGGTCATGATGTGCTTTATTCCCATTTGCAATGCCTACAATGGTGAATAGCCATCATCAATGTTGACAGCAGTATAATGCATTCAAGTTTATGGTCACCGTTGATACCTGAAAAGAGAGATCTTCTGAAAAATGGATATTAATAATATGGAAGTCAGAGTTCTTTAAGTGCTGTGCCACTCATAGTAAATAGATCAGCTATTTATTCATTCACCTTGCCTAATGATTAGTGTGTTATGATAGTGGTTATGATGTGAATATGGAGAATCAGTTTTGGTGATATCTTTCCAGTGCCTTAAGGTGTTTGCTGTAGGTAGAATCAAAGAATCATACAGCACCTTGTCCATGCTGTTCATGATCCCTATCTACACTAATCCTATTTGCCCACATCCCTCTATGCCTATTCTATCTAAGTATCTGTCCAAATTCCTTTCAAACACTCTAATTGTATCTGCCTCCACCACCTCCTTTGGCAGCTTGTCCTGGATAACCACCACCCTCTGTGTGAAAAACTACCCCTCAGATTTCCTTTAAATTTCTCTCCTCTCATCTTAAACCTGCACCCTTTATTTCTAGACTCCTCTGCCTTGGGAAAAAGACTCACACTATCTGTACTATCTATGCCCCTCAGAAATTCATAAATTTCTATAAGGTCACCCCTCGGCCTCCTATGTTCTGGTAAGAACAAACCCAGCCTATCCAGTCTCTCCTTAAAGCTACAGCCCTCCATTCCAGGCAAAATCCTAGTGAATCTCTTCCACACTCTTTCTGTTAGTACCACATCCTTCCTGTAGTGTGGTGACCAGAACTGTGCACAATACTCCAAATATGGTCTAACCATGTTTAATTGGTGTAAATATAGTTTTATATGATGTCAACATTATGTCCCAATTCTTATACTCAATGCCATAGCCTATGAAGGCAAACATGCCACATGCCTTCTTCACTACCCTATCCACTTGTGTTGCTACTTTCAGCGAGCTATGGACTTGGTCTCTCTGTAGATCAGCGCTTCCGAGGTCCCTGCCAGGTCATCTAAGTGTCAGATATCATTCCTAAATTCATCCACAATGTCACGTCGACATGATCTGATTTTCTTGTACAAACTAAAACAAAGTAATAATTCTCCCATTTTGTTATTACTGCCTGTGATTTTATCTTTCAATCCTGTGTCATTTTGTGCCCCTGTTATATACAGTTATACAGCAATTTGGCCCAATTTGTCCCTGCTGATCAATGTGCCTTCCTGAGCTGGTCCCATTTGACTAAATTGAGTCAATTTCCTCTAAACTTTTCCTATCCTGGTACCTGTCTCAATGTCTTTTAAAATTGGGCAGATCCTTACCAGGTTATGACAGGGCTTTGTTCTTCTGAAATGCAACCTCCAGGCAATTTTTAAAAATAAAATCACAGGCCAACCAAGGGCAAGGTGTAGTTAAGCCAGGGCATTTAACTCAACCATTCAGATTTCTCTGCAAGATGCAATATTGCCACAAACCAAGTTCCCTCAAGGCAGAAGATAGCTGCAGCGCTGCAGCAGCCAGCAAATCCATCCTGCTGGTCTCCCAAATGCTCGTTTATGTACAGGCTGTCCAAAAGTCAGGTGTTCATAATGGGGAGGACCTGTAATTGTACCTGCCTCTACTGGTTTGTTCCATATATGTGCCACCCTCAGTGTGAAAAAGTTGCCCCTCAGATCCCTTTTAATTCCCCCCTCACCTTAAACCTATGCCCTCTAGTTTTGGACCCCTACCCTGGGAAAAAGTCTGTAACCATCTACCTTATCTATGCCCCTCATGATTTTATAAACTGCAATAAGGTCACCCCTCAGCTTCCTTCACTCCAGGGAAAGCAGTACCAGCCTATCCAGAATCTCCTCACAACTCAAGCCTTCCAGTCTCAGCAACATCCTTGTGAATCTTTTCTGCACCCTCCCTAGCTTAATCACATTTTTTCCCACAAAATTCTTCCTACCAGTGCAACCAGAACTGCACACAGTATTCCAGGTGTGGTCTCACTAACATCTTGTACAATCGTAACATAACATCCCAACTCTTGGACCCTGTGCCTCATCTGATGAAGGCAAATGTGCCAGATGCCTTCTTCACACCTTGTCTACTGGTGTTGTCACTTTCAGGGAACTATGCACTTCTACCCCAAGTCTGTCTGTTCTACAACACTTTCAGGGCCCTACCATTCACTGTATATGACCTGCTCTGGTTTAACTTCCCAAAATATATCACTTCACACTTGTCTGAGTTAAATTCTACCTGCTATTCCTTTGCTGAATTACCCAGTTGATATAGATGTGGTTGCATCAAGGCCTAGTATGGAAGCTCCAATGCACAGGAATGCAAGAGGCTTCAGAGAGTGGTGGACTCAGCCAGTTCCATCATGGGTACAGCTCTGCCCACCATTAAGGACATCTACAAGAGGTGATGTCTCAGGAAGGCAGCATCCATCATCCGGGCCATGCCCTCTTCCCAAAGCTGCCGTCAAAAGGTACAGGACCTGAAGACCAACACCTCAATGTTCAACAACAGCTTCTTATCCACTGCCATCAGGTTCTTGAACCATCTTGAAAAACTTTAACACGACCTTGAACTATATGTTTTTTTCTCTCTCTCAATCTTGTACTCATGTCATTATGTTTATTGTGCTGTTTATTTTGCACACATGTAAGTTATGTATAATTTATATTAATTTAAGTTTATGTTAACTTATGTTTGTCCTCATTTTATAAAGTACTGTGATGCTGCTGCAAAAAGCTAATTTTCATGGCATTTATACTTTGTATATGCGTGTATATAAACTTGAACTTGAACTAGGTCCTGTTGTAACCTTCTTCACTGTCCACCATATCACCAATTTTGGAATCACCCATAAACTTACTAATAGAACAGAGAACATAGAAGAGTACAGCACAGAACAGGCCCTTCGGCCCACAATGTTGTGTTGACATAGCTAATCCCTCCTACTTACAGAATGCCCATATCCCTCTATTTTCCTCTCATTCATGTGCCCATCCAAGCCCCTCTTAAAAGCCCCAATGAATTTGCCTCTATCACTCTATCAGGCGACGTATTCCAGGCATCCATCAATCTCTCAGTAAAAAACTTACCCCTCACGTCTGTTCTGAACCTACCCCTCTCACCTTAAATGCATGTCTTCTGGTATTGGATCACTCAATAATGGGAAAAAGATATTGCTTATCCACCCTATCTATGCCCCTCATAATTTTATACACTTCCAACAGAATCATGCCATCTACACTCTCATCCAAATTGCTAATATAGATGACAAACAACAGTGGACCCAGCACCGATTCCTGCGGCATATCACTGGTCACAGATCTCCAACCTGAAAAACAATCCTCCACTAGTACTCTCTGACTCCTCCCTGACTCCAAGTGTACTCGGAGCTAAGTGTAAGTTCCTTCTTAAAGGCTTTCAAATGGATGTTATCTCTGGAATTTTGCAAGGTAAATAAGATAATCTATGTGTTAATTTTTGCAGTTATCCAAAAATAAAAGAGGGTGCTTGACTTAAAATTCTGCAATATTCTCCCTGTCTTAGTTGATTTTGGAGTCAATTACCCTAAAGAATTTCACAATGGTGTTAAGGTTTTTCAATAATTTTGATATCAATTAAAACAAACTGAATGTTGAGGTGACATAGATTTTAGAAGAAAACCCTATGAATATGAAAGTACCTCTGTAACCAGGTGTTGAGAAGCCCCGATCCTTGTTGTGACCTGGATCATCATTGACTGACAGATTGGAGAACATGCTTGGCTGGAAAAGAGAAACCATAATTAACAATATTGCTGGTAAAAGTTCTCAGGGTTCTTGTTCATGATTTATTCATACATGTTATAAAATGTACATTTGTGTTTAAACTTAGCAGCTCCTGGATATCAGCACGAAAGAATAAACCTTTGCATCAAGAGGGATTTATTTTTCAATCTTGTTGTTGGGTTGTAATGACGGCAAAATGGGGTTGGAAGCCTTATCGCCTCATTTGTACAAGTACTGGAAATATGGTCATACAGTTTGAAAAGGGCCTATTGGCTGGGTGTTCACAATGTACTGATTTATGCAATAGGGTCTTTAAAATGAAGAAACAGAGGTACTATAATATAACATCAACCTACTTTAAACCAGAGGTGATGGGGCATCTGCTTGGTGATAATTCCACAAGGGATGAAAAAGATGTGATCCTTTAACGAATACGTGTTACTCTGTCATGTGATTACCTGAATTTTGCAAAGGTGTTTACTTCAATCTGTGAATCAGTTTGTGTGTGGGTCAACTTTGAGAGCAACATTATCTAAACTCACAGACATGATGGTGGAAACCTGACTGCACTCTATTTCATTCCTGAGAGGGAGAGTTGAGAAAAGGAAAATGTTTATCACCATGCTTCCTACTCTCCACCTTCAGTTAAGTTTCTAAGGAGTACTCAGAACAGGCAGCGTAGTCAGCTTCTTATACTCTCTGCTTGCTTTTACTCAGTTATTCACTATTTTTCAAAGAACACGAAAGAAGATGATAAAAGCAAGTTAATGGTATCACTGAACCTTTCAGCCAATAACTACTTACCACATTGCCCTTGTTTCCAGCAGGTAAAATTGGCACTGATCCAGGTCGCTGAGGAGGAATGGGTGGGTGGCTTCCTGAGTTTTGAGTGGTTCGTTTATCTAAAGGGCAGGAATAACATTTTATTTTCAAGTTTATACCTTATAAATTATATCTTAACATATTCAGCTGATTTTTCCACCTCTGAAGCTCCCTTAGCCAGCCACCTAGCTACCATCCAAATCACCTTGAGGTGATCCAACCCTCTGTTGCCTTTGTCCTCACTCACTCTAAATCCCACTCATACCTGACCTGTGATAAACTGACCTAAATTGGCCTATGGTTAAACAATGACTCAATTTTAAAATTCTCGTCCTTGCTTTCAAGTCCCTCTATGCCCTTGTCCCTCCCTCTCTCTGTAATCTCTTCTAGCTCTCTAAACCTTCACCACTTCTAAGCTTCTCCATCTAATCCTTGGCTCTAACACTTTCTGGCATTACTTGTCATTATCATTGTTCTAATTTTCAACATGCAGCATATGATGGTTTTATAATGTGATCTGAAATCTTCTCATTGGCAGCCCACAATTGTTTCAAACTTTTTTCTTTTTCCCATTTTATATCTTCTTTCTGGCCTTCCTGTACTGATGTCATTAGTTTTATGTCCTACAAAATTTTTCAAAATAAGTAAACAGAAGTTCCTTCTTGCCTTTGGTCATCAATCCGAAATGTTAACTCCACTCCACACTTCCTGCCTGACTTGCTGACTATTTCCAGCAACTTCTAATTTTATTTCCAGCATCTGCAGTATTTGGTACAGGGTAGCCATGGTCAAAATTGGGCACACTGAAGAGCAGCCCAACCAACTTTCCACAGGTGTAGCTCAGAGCAACAATAGCTTGACAATGCCATTGTCAAACCAAGCAAGCATTAGGTTTGGTTACAATGGAAGTATTTTTATATATATCTGAGTCAAAGGATTATGCCTCTTGCAAAACTTCAGCAAATAATCCAGGTATTAGGCTACTGAAGGAACGCAAGGGTGTTGGAGGTGCCATCATTTGATTAGCCTTTAAATGGAAGTTTCTATGCTTTCTTTTTTATTTTGGAATTCTGCTTTCTTTTTCTGTGATGGAAAATTCTCCATCTGCCTAGACGAAAGTAGATCCCACAACACCTAAGGTGCTCCACACCATCAAGGATTAAGAAGCCCATTTGATTGGCATTCCATCTGTCACCTTGAACGCTCACTCCCTTCACCATATGGCAAAAGCTCAGCACAGCTTCTTAAATAGCACCTCCCCACCCCACCCCACCCACCCCACCTTCAGCTCGCTCATCTCCCCCCTCCCCCCCCCCCCCCCGTCACCTGGCTCAGGGCTAGCAGGCGAATGGGAATAAAAGCACCTTCAAGTTCCAATTCAAGCCCCATACCACCCTGACTTGGAAATAAATTGCTTCTTCATTCACATACATTGGCACATGCAAACACACATGTACATATGCACGCACACTCACGCGCACACACACACACACACACCACACACACACACACCACTCACACACACACACACACGCACACACCCCTCAAGGAAGATTTGATTTATAATTACATTTATAAGACCTGAAATTACAAATTAAATAACTTACACTGTAAAATTGATATAATAGCCATTTTATTATAAAATAGAAACCAGAATTAATCTTGCAATGAAACAATTTGTTGATTAAATTGTGAATAAGGCAGCTCTTCACCAATATTTGACAGTTGAGGCCTTGTCTTGACTTGTCAAGCATCACTTTGAGATGCATTGGACTACTCGGATTAGCTAATCTCATCTGCCTAGTAAATTATAAATGTATAAGAGGAGAGAAAGGGAATACAGTATTGAGATGGGGGATCAGCCATGATCATATTGAATGAGAGAGTAGGATCAAAGGGCTGAATGGACTGCTTCTGCTCCTATCTTTCTATGTTTCTTTGAAAAGCCTTAGTCTAACTTTCTTCAAATTCGTACATGTCAAGTGTTATAATAATTCTTCTGATCTTGTGAAATTGCTGAGGCCTGAATTCTCTGCTTTCTGTGACATGCAGTTATTCTACCTTGAATCCAAATGCTGATTTTAGAGTCATACCTGCATAATCTGAGTCATTGGAGATGGGTTTTGCTGCAAATATTTTGGTTTGATGGGCTTCTTCATCGTTTGAAGGTGGAGGTTCATAATCGTTGTCACTGTTGTGCCCGTCACCATCTTCATTTGGGGATTCATAATCTCCACCATCGTCCTCAGACCCCACATCTTGATCTGGATCCTCGTAGTCATCTTCATCCTCTGTCTAAAGCACATAACTTAGGTTTAACATCGGGAAGTTCAGTGAAAATATTTCAGCTGCTATTTTCAGTTGAGCCCTATTGTGAAGATGACTTTACAAATTCATCTGAATCCCATCCAAGGTCCTCATTGTGTCTGTAATCTGTAAAATAAAGTAAAATGAACAAATGTGGGACATGAAATCTCTGTTGAAACAAGACAACAGCCTTGGGATGGTGTTTCCAACACTGTATGTATGTAATGCTTTCAACATCATAAAATGTCCCGAGGAACTCCACAGGAGTAATACTATAATCAGAATGCCTGAGCAGAGTAGGAATCATCAGGACGGGTAAGTAAAGCTAGAAAAATCTAAGCCAAGGCACTGAAACCATTTGATGTCTTAAGTCAAGACCTGTGTCCCACTCCAGAGACTTGAGCAGACCAGCACTTCAGTGCAGTTTTAAGCAACTGCTTCCCTTACAGAAATGCTGTTCAGGGAAGCCAACAGCTGGCTCGTGTTATTAGCTATCTGGTTCTTCCACAGAGAAGTGTAGGCAAGCTGTAACAGGCTTAGAAGTGTACTCTGTATTTCTGCATCTGTGCATTGCTGAGCAGAATTGTGGACATATCTAACTCCAGCTCTGCCCCTGGACAGACCATTGAATCCAGGTTTGTTCCATAGTGTCCTGAGCCGTGGGACCAGATATACATTGTATTAGTCCCCTCAGCTTACCCAGCCTTAAAGGGAATATCTTGCATGGCCCCAGTTCACTTCAATATGGCTACTGAGTTCAGCTAAGTTTATTGTTTATGTTTTCTTTATTTCACATTATATTTATGTTTTGAATTTTAATTAATTATTGTGTTCAAATAAATGTATTATTTTAATACATTTTTATCTATATTAAATTCAGAACCTTTTAAAGTGAACAGTGAGACAGGCATGAGCTGTCAAAGGTTTCCAGGGCAGTAATGGGGGTGGGGGGGGGAAACGACAGGGCTGTTTTGTGGGACCTCTATTGCAGCAGAGCCTTGAGATTTCTGGATGAGGGGAGGTGGCAGGATCCAACAGAAGCCCTCTCAATCCTCCCAGATGGACATTAAAGATATCACTAGCATCAATGAAAGCAGAAGAAAGGAATCTCCCCAGCATCCTCCAATCAACCAAATGTCCAAACAAAATCAAGATGAAATTTTGCTGTGTGTGAATTGGCATCTACATTTCCTACTAGAACAATGACTGTATTTGAGAAATACTTTATTGGATGTTAAGGCTATTGAGAGAAATGGGGATGGGCAAGAAAGACCAGTCATTTTAGAAGATCAGTGAAAACTTTACTTAAAAGCAGAGCAACCTCGTTGTCATTAAAAGTGTCATAAAAGATAAGGACATAGTAACTCTTCTTCTATGTGCTAAGTGCAGTCCGAATCCATTGATGTCAGTTTTTAATCAGCCCATTCCTCAGAGGGTTTTATTCTTTAAATTTTAAAAAAATTTTATTTACAGCATGGTAACAGGCCCTTCCGGTCCAACGAGTCCGTGCCACCCATTTTAAACCCAAATTGACCTACCCGTACATCTTTTAGAATATGGGAGGAAACCGGAGCACCTGGAGGAAACCCATGCAGACACGGGAGAACGTACAAAACTCCTTGCAGACAGTGACAGGAATCGAACCCCGATCGCTGCGCTGTAATAGCGTCGTGCTAACTGCTACACTACCGTGCCGCCCTTCATTGAAAACAAACTGTTTTCAGGCAATAATGTCAGCAACTAATTGAGGAACTAATCAGTAAAATTTTCTCTGTCTCCCTTCTGATAGTTTGTGGCCAGGATATTGTCCATAGCTTACTTCAATTAGTTTACTCTTTCTGCTCCAGCAGAATAAATCCAAGTTACTTTTGGTAAAACAGTGGTAAGACCAAAGCCATGGGCTTCATCGATGCTACAAGCACCATGTCCTCTTCATGATTTTATCCCTTTTCAGGTCTTGGCTTTTCTGGACTTTCTCCTTAAATTCAGCTGCCCTCAGAAATTCATCTCCATTTTACATTTGCTCTACAATGGGATCAACAGGTCTGTAAAGGAACATTCTCAGTGAAGACTGATTTCTAACAAGGTAGCATCATTGCCCCAGCACCTTTCTTCCAGAGAGGATTCAGGGAAGATGGAGGAGGATTATGCCAGGGATGGAGAAGACAGTAGTGAAGAAAGTTTTGACTAGATTAAAGTTATTTTCTGTAAACAAAGAAGGCTTTGGGGAGACTTAATCAAGGTAGATAAAAAAAAAATGATGAGAATCCTAGACAGGGTGAACAGGAAGGACCTACTATCCTGGCAGAGAAGTCCAGGACTAGGGGATAGAGATTTGAGGTAATTAATATGAAGTTGAGGATAGGCCCTTCTCTGGTGAAGCGTAATGGAATACCTAGATTAAGAACCCATTGGTTTGTAACGTGTCAGTCCCACACATTTCGTACCTTATCTGTCCCTAAGTCAGAAGCAATAATCAGCCCATATCATCTGGTCACTATCTCATCAGTGAGGAATTTGCTGCATGGAAATCTGTTTTTGTTTTTACCTGCATTATCCAGACTATTGCCTAGAAAATGGATTCAATTACACCTGTTTTTATACATCTTGATTTTGTCCTTGAAGTGTTGCAACCAAACTGGATTGGGCACTTCCTGTGGTTTCAGTTAGTTGTATTTTGCAACAGGTGTTGATGTCACCGGCATGCACAATGAGCTTTAGTTACTTAATGACGGAAGTTGATCAAAAGATTGAGACTTATAGCCTTCATAAATACGTATGTCACGTTGAAAGTTGTAAACAATGCATGAAGGTAGTTCTAATGTGCAAACATTCATTGCTGGTAGGCCTCTTTAGAGATAGTAGCTTCTGTGAACTGCTGTGACTCATAAGCCCTTTGATCTGTGGATCTAAAGTTGTCATTGATCTGGGCAGTCTTGGGACATCCACAGCCACAGGATACCATCAGGTCCTCTCCTTAATCAGTGACAATCATTCATGGAAGACTCATGAACCAATATCCCAGCCACTCCCCTTCCCTTTCCTCCACCACCACCACAAACAAGCTATCATGGAGAGATCTCTTTAAAAGCACTGACCATTTGTAGTGTGGAAATAGTATGGCCACTACCTGCCTAGGGAGCAGCTGCTGTCCATGAAACCTGTAGGTGAGTATTTAATGGGGAGCAAACTGCAAAAATAAATAGAATAATTTTCTTTTGAGATTTTCAATTTGCTGTTATCATTGTACATTGAACCCATTTTGTGTACCAGAAAGGTCTAACATCTGATCTACAGGGATATACTTCAGAATCAGTGCACGAATGGAAAGCATTTGGCTCATGCTAGGAACATGAAAAGTACTATGTACATTTAAATTATAATTATAATTAAATATTAAATTCAAAAAAAGGTATCAATATAGATGATAACAGAGATAAACCTCCTTTATAATGTCTTACCTGAGGAATCCTGGATTACTGGATTCTGATTCCTAAATACAAAAAAAGATTTAAATTATGATTAACTCTACAGCTGTCATCCGTTAAAAACTCTGTTACTGGGGCACTGGGAGCGTAAGTCAAATTTGCTGGTGGCACAAAATGGTTGATTATTTATTGATCATCTCTTTTAAATATCCTGCCCTTTGTACACTCTGCCCTTGATTCACTGCACCCATGATACTTTGATCTTCACCCTTTGTACCCTCTGTCCACTATGGACATGTCCTGCAGTATTCACTTGTCTGTTATACACCATTTTGTTATATACACTGTTCAAATAATGCACACACCCATGATACACTTGCCTTATATAAACACTGTCTTTTTATGCATCTTTCTGTTATGTTTCCTTCTATAATACACACCTGTTACACACACACCCATTGTACATTTTCCAGTTGAACACCCCATCTGCTATACACTGTGCCTTTACAGATCCCACCCAAATACATCCCATCTGCTATCATGTCTGTTGCACACTCTCTCATTACAAGCCTGCTGGTTATACAGCATGCCCTTGATACACCTGCCTGTTATACATGTTACCCATGATACATCCTGCCTGTGTTTGCATGTTATTCCAAGCCTGCTTTACAACTTAAGCAGCTTCCCTTCCCAGTATGTATAACCAGCAAATAAAAATAGTTTTTTTTTAATGGCTGGATGGATAACAAGCAAAATACATAATGATGAGCTATATAATGAATGTGTTTATGCATTGGGCAAGATATGCAACGGGCAGAGTGTCTAATGTGTTGATGTACATCACAGTCTCTATTGGACATGGTGCATAAGACTAGAAGGGAATGTAACAGGTGGAATGTGCAATGCTCAATGGACAGGACATCAAATGTGTGGTGTGTAAAACAGGGTGTTTTACATGAACGTGAGGAGTGAGGTGTAAAGTGGTTGGGTACATAATAGGCCATATGTTTAATCTGATACCCCATCCCTGATTTCTTCATGGTAAATCACCTTTGTACCCTTTCAAAGGCCTTGACATTTTTCTTAATGTGGTGGTTAAACATCCTCTTTTCTATATTAAATTGCACATGCCACATCTCTACTTGTTACACCAGCCTTTCTACATCCTGCTGGCTTGTCTCTTTCCAGCTATCTCTTTTGCAGTTTTGTAACATCCCAACACTTCAAAAGGTACACTCCCTTTAACCTGACGTTTCTATACCAGAATAAAACAATAGTCTTGGTACTACAGAACCCACTACATACTTCCTTACAGTCAGAAAAATATCAGTTCACCACTAATTTTATTGGCCTGTGAGGGCAGACCGGGGCTTCAGTGTAATGTCTCAATAAAAAACTTAGCTCTGATAGTGCAGCCGTCTCACTTTGACTGCTGGACTGTGTGCTTAAGGAGTGCAGATTGAACCCACAGCCTTCTTACACAGAGGTGAGTGTGCTCCTACCACTATGTGGCTGTTGAAATGTATCAGATCTGCTGACTAACACTCAACTCTTTTGCAAATTCTACTGTGTGTAAAATAGGTCAATTCATGTAACCACTTCTGCAGACATGCAAAACAACCACAGCTGAGACACACTTCTACACCAGAAATGGCATGTTAAAGTTGGGCCTGGGAAACCTACAGCAATTTGCTCAAGACCCTGGCTCCAAAATTGTAGTGTGAAGAGGCCCATGACATTGTGCATGATAGAACAGACCTTGTACATATAAACATGTCCAAAGGGCTTCCTAGCCTCAGCTCCATTAGCCCTCAATAGAGAAACTCAGGCAGGTCATGCATCACAGCCAGGGTCATGGCAAAGAGGTTGAAGAAAAGACCAGAGGTGGAGATAGGAGAGATAGGATAGGGGGGAGGGAGGGGGTGAATGGTCAGCAACATTGAGGGTTCGGGCATTATACATCACAGGTTGTTGGGAAGGGCTAGGGTGAGTGTGGTTGGATACTAGAACAAGCCAGGTTCCCACTGGGAATTAAGGGATGGTTTGAACAAGGCATTGAATTGAGGTCTAGTAGGAGTTTGCTTCAAACGGAACCCCAAAAGATATTGACAGTTAGGTGAGTATGGGAGCAAACACCAAAGGAACATACTTCGGGAAGGTCTGATTTGCAAGATGACACACTGCTTGGACTCCCTGACGATGCAGCAGCTATAGTTGGTCTCCTTTAACTCATAATTTAACCTAGACAAGTGTGAGGTCATGTGTTTCGGGACATCAAATTCTGGCAGGCCATATGCAGTAAATGGCAGCGTAGAGAGAGACCTTGGGGTGCAAATCCTTAGCTCCCTGAAAATGGTGACACGGATGGATTGGGTGGTGAAGAAGGCATTTAACATGTTTGCTTTCATTGACTGAGGCATTGAGTATAAGAGTTGGGACGTCATATTTGCAGTTGTAGAAAACACTGGTTATGCCACACTTGGAGGTCTACAGGTCTGGTCGCCACACTACAGGAAGGATGTGGTAGAATTAGAAAGAGTGAAGAAGAGATTCACTCTTCTTGGTCTAGAATGGAGGACCTGGAAAGGAGAGATTGGATGGGCTGGGTTTGTTCTCACTGGAATGTAGAGTTTCACAAGATTATGAGGGTATAGATAGGGACATAGTCAGAGTCTTTTTTCCAGAGTAATAGAAGATGCTGAGGGGACCTTTAATTGAGATGTATAAAATTATAAAAGGTTGAAGCAAAGTGAAGAGGTAAGGTGCATTGCCCTTAATGATCAGATCCAGGGCACATAGACTTAAAACAATTAGAAGTGAGATGACAGTATTTTTGTTTTGCCTAGGGTCTAATTGTGTTCTTCAGCTCACTACCTGAAGGGCAGTAGAGGTTAAAACATTTATTACATTTAAAAAAATAATTTGCAGGTCAAATTGCGGTGCCATAAATTACATGGCCACAGATGAATGTGGGATGACACCAGAAACATGGTTTGGGATGGAGAAGGGCAGCTAGGAATGGAGAGAGGTAGTACGAACACAGAACATGGAACAATACAGCACAGGAACAGGCCCTTTGGGCCATAATGCCTATGCCAACCATGATGCCAGATTAAACTAATCCCATCTGCCTGCACACGGTCTATATCTCTCCATTTCACTGCCTGTTCATTGCTTGCCTAAATGTCTCTTAAACATTGCTATCGTATCTGCTTCCACCATCTCCCCTGGAAGCACGTTCCAGGCACCTACCACTCTCTGTGTAAAAAACATGCCTTGTAAATCTCCTTTAAACTTTCACTTTAAAGCTATGCCCCCTAGTATTTGACATCTCCACCCTAAGACTCTGAAGTTTACAGAATCAGGAGAGCCAGTGGTGTGGTGGGTGAGCAGCAGTGAGCCTTTGAGAAGCAGTGAGAGATGAAGCAAGGCAGTGGGTGGCTGATAACAGGCAGTGAGAGTGATGTGAGGGGTTAGAGGCGGCAGGGTCAGCAGAGAGAATGGAAGTCATGAAGCAGCCTTGGTTAGAGAATGGCAATGGGAGTGTTGAGACACATGGGCGATTTTTCAAGTGGGATTGAGAGAGTGGAGAGGGGCAGTGTGGGTTGTAGAGGGCCTGATGGGAGCAAAAAGAAACTGTGGGAGTGTTTAGAGGTTACGGGGTGCGGAGAAAGACAGCAGAGAGATGGACAACAGAAGAAATAGGTGTAGGAGTAGGCCAGCTTCCCCTTTCATCGCTGATCTTCTACTGAAATACTATTCTTTTGCAATATCTCCAAATCTATTGAAAATCTAAAATAAACTGCTGATGCTGGAAATCTAAAATAAAACTTTGGAAAATGCTCAGCTGGTCAGGCTGCATCTGTGGGAAGAGAAACAGAGCTAATGTAACTCCATATCTATTGATTCCCTTAATATTCAGAAATCTGTCTATCTCAGTTTTGAATGGTTTAATGACTGAGCTTCCACAACCCTTTGGGGCAGTGAATTCCAAATATTTGCCACTGTCTGAGTGAAAATATTTCTTCTTGTGGTAGTCCTAAATGGCCTAACTCTTATTCTAAGACTGTGATCCTGGTTTTAGCCTCTTCAGACAGGGGAAGCATCCTCCCTGCATCCAATCTGTCAAGGTCTTTAAGAAGTTTGTAAGTTTCAATGAGGTCACCTCTCATTCTGCTACGCTCTGGAGAATACAAATATGCCCTCCTACTTAATCTCACTTTATATAGCAAATCCTGGGAGCAGCCTTGTGAAGGTTTGTTGCACACTTTCAAAGGAAAGGGGAAAGAGGATGTGCTGGAACTATTGAAAAACATTAGGATAGATAAGTCACCAGGGCTGGACGGGATATATCCGGGGTTATTATGGGAAGCGAGGTAAGAGATTGCTGTGCCTTTGGCAACATCCTCACTGGCCACAGGAGTAGTGCCAGATGATTGGAGGGTGGCAAATGTTCCTTTGTTTAAGAAAGGGAATTGGGATAACCATAGGAATTACAGACCAGTGAGTCTTACTTCAGTGGTGGGCAAATTACTGGAGAAGATTTTTAGAGACAGGATTTATGGGCATTTAGAGAAGCAGAGGCTGATTAGGGACAGTCAGCATGGCTTTGTGAGGGGCAGGTCGTGCCTCATGAGTCTGATTGAATTCTTTAAGGATGTGACAAAGCACATTGATGAAGGTAGAGCAGTGGATGTGGTGTACATGGATTTTAGTAAGGTGTTTGATAAGGTTCCTCACGGAATGCTGATTCAGAAAGTCAGGAGGCATGGGATCCTTGGCTGTGTGGATTCAGAGCCCATAGATGACAGAGGGTGGTGGTAGATAGAGCGTATTCTGCCTGGAGGTCGGTGACCGGTGGTGTTCTGCAGGGATCTGTTCTGGGATCCCTGCTCTTTGTGATTTTTATAAATGACTTGGATGAGGATGTGGAAGGGTGGGTTAAGTATGTTTGCTGACAATAGTGTAGGTTGGTGGTGTAGTGAATAGTGTAGAAGGTTGCTGTATATTACAACAGGATATTGATAGAATGCAGAGCTGGGCTGAGAAGTGGGAGATGGAGTTCAACCTGGATAAGTGTGAAGTGATACACTTCAGGAGATCGAATTTGAAGGCAGAATACAAGGTTAATGGCAGGACTCTTAGCAGTGTGGAGGAACAGAGGGATCTTGGTGTCCATGTCCATAGATCCTTCGAGGTTTCTGTGCAGGTTGATAGGGTAGTTAAGAAGGCGTATGGTGTGTTGGCCTTCGTTAGTCGGGGTATTGAGTTCAAGACCAGCAAGGTAATGTTGCAGCTCTATAAAACTCTGGTTAGACCACACTTGGAGTATTGTGTTCAGTTCTGGTCACCTCATTATAGGAAGGATGTGGAAGCTTTAGAAAGGGTGCAGAGGAGATTTACCAGGATGTTGCCTGGATTGGAGACCATGTCTTATGAGGATAGGTTGAGCGAGCTAGGACTTTTCTCTTTGGAGAGAAGGACGATGAGAAGTGACTTGGTAGAGGTGTACAAGATGATAAGAGGCAAAGATTGGGTGGACAGCCAGAGACTTTTTTCAGTGCAACAATGGCTAACACGAGGGGACATAATTTTAAGGTGATTGGAGGAAAGCAAAAGGGGGATGTCAAGGGTAAGTTTTCACACAGAGGGTGGTGGGTGCATGGAACGCACTGCCTGCAGTGGTTGTGGGGCCAGATACATTAGGGACATTTAAGAGACTCTTAGATTGACACATAAATGACAGAGAGATGGGGGGCTATGTGGGAGGGAAGGGTTATATAGATCTTAGAGCAGGATAAAATGTCGGCACAACATTGTGGGCTGAAGGGCCTGTACTATGCTGTAGTGTTCTATGTTCTATGGTTAGTACATCTTTCTTAGCCAAGGAAGCCGACACTTTATAGAGGCTGCCTGTTCTGCCCAGCATTAATATGTTGTGCAATGAGCAAAATCTTCTTCTGACCATCCTATCAGTTTCTGGGCAGTAGTCTGGGGATGGTCTTTGGTTGGAGTGTGATTTCTGCATTATAATCCTGTGGAATCGGGAATGGCATGGTCAATTTAAGTGGGACAGGGTTGAAAGGAGATGCTGATCTCAGATCATAAAGAAGGCTGGGGGGATTATAGTCCTCTGGCAGGACAAGTACTGAGCTCATCCTCCTAGCCCCACCAATATTATTGTCTTGTGTTTCTATTTGCTTGGGATGCCTCTTTGGCTTTGACCAAATAAACTGTGTGCTTCAGCCAGTTAGATCATCAGGAGGATCTTGCATTTGCTAAGAACTCTGACTTGCATGTATACATTGATTACTTCTACCAGGATGGGACACAGCTTGGTTAACTCACCCTCTTCAGAATCTCGACAGATAGGTGTCAGTGAGATCAGGGTGGTGTGTGCTGTGCCCCAGTTTTTATCTAGCTCTTGCCCTACTCCTAACTGGACATAGAAACATACTCAACCCTGTGTGCTGTTCAAAGTTTTCTCTTTCAGCATAAGGATGGGAAATGAAAGTACTTGTAATGGAGGTTGTGGAGCTTCATTGGGATTAGTATAGACCCACAACACCTTAATAAAGTGAATGTTCCCTTCAAACTGTGCCCAGCAGCTGACCTTTGACTGATGAATTGTAATTCAGATAGGAGTGGAAAATAAATCAGTGATCCAATGTCCTTCTGTTCTCTCTCTAGTCTCGATACTTTGGACTGTAATATCTGGGGCTTCACAGTTTCAAAGGCAGATGGACAGAAAGGGTCAGAAGTACACAATGCAAGTTAAAAGCAGGAGCTAGAGGTTAACATATCAAGTGGGAATCTTATTGATTAGCCCTTCAGTTGGGGGAACTCTGCCTGAAATTAGAGCCCATCTATACCTTTCATTTACTAATTGACTTGTTGAGTATTTCAATCTTCCCAATATGTTTTTGAGTATTTTCTTTTATTGTCACATTTGTTTTGCTCCTTTACCTCTTTGGGAAGAAGCCCTTTTTTTCTTCTCTTTTGTTGATCTCCTGGCACAGCTGATGAATCTGTCTGTAAAATAGAAAATGAAACATTTTATAGAACCATAGAACCATAGAACACTACAGCACAGAAAACAGGCCATTCGACCTTCTAGTCTGTGCCGAAACATTATTCCGCTAGTCCCACTTACCTGCACCCAGACCATAACCCATAGGACACTACAGCACAGTAGTATTACGGCACAGTAGTACACCACAGTACAATTATGTAAATTAATTAAATGGATCACAGAAATTATCATTCCTGTGTCACAAAAAGCACATTGATTCTCCAAATTGTATCTTAAATCGTTGAAATCATATTAAAGCAGTTTTGTAAATATGCTTTTTTTGGTGGTTTTTCTCTACTTTTGACAACCAACATCACTATTTAACACAGCATGATTAGGTAATGAACGAGTTAGTTAGACATTGCAACTTCCTGTACTCTGCCCTAACAAGGATTCCCAAATCAGATTTCACTTTGGATGTTGCCCCAGCCATTCTCAAGTCAGACATGTTAGGTACACCAAAATAAAATATTGTGGATGTTGGAACTAGTGTTCAGCAGGTCTGAAAAGAACAAAACTGGCTTAATGTTCAGTTCAATGGCCTTTCCTCAGAACATGAAAATGTTAAGTTTTAAGATGCAAAAGAAGGAGGAAAAGACAAAAGGTTGGGACTGTATGTGGAGAGGTCAATAAAGGGGATGATGGTACAAAGTAAGAGAGATGACAATGAGACCTAAAGAATAAAAAAGAATGGTTTAGTAGACGTATAAATGGGAACAGTAGGAAAAGTATCTGAGATTTCTGAACTCTCTGTGCAAAGAAGCACCCATCCATCACTTCCTTCTGCCTCCTATCACCAAGCCAATTTCAGATCCAATTAGCCAGCAACTTAAATGGACCAACCACAGAAACAATGGGCTAGATAATGGGTATGCAGCACTATTTCACACCTCGTTATTCCTCAGTACCCTCCATTATCATTAGAGCAAATGTCAGAAGCATGATGGAACAATCTCCACTTATCTGGATGAGTGTTGTGCCACCCTGAATAAAGTAGCTTGCTTGATTGACATCCCACTCACCACCCTAAGTAGTTACTCCTCACCACTGATGTGCTATGACTGCAGCGTGTACTGTCTAGAAAATCACTAAAGTTGCTCAACCAGGACACTCCAACAACATCGTCCAAAGCTGCGATCTCTACCACCAAATGGACAAAGGCAGAAGTTACATGGGAACACGACCACCTGCAAGATCCCCTTCAAGTCATACATTATTCAGACTTAGAAATTTGTCACTGTTCCTCCATTGTTGCTAGTGCAACCAACCCTCAACAGTGTGAGAATATTTTCATACAAAGGACTGAAGCAGTTTGTCATAACCTTCTCATGGGACATAATCTTCTCATGGGACATCTTGTCATGAAGCAGTTTGTCATAATCTTCTCATGGAACAATTAGGATAGACAATAAATAGTGGTCATAGAATTGGCCCACTACATCCACGCCAACCTTTTTGCCCATCTACACTAATCCCATTGGCCCGCATTAGGTCTGTACCTTGACTGTCGAAGTGGCTCTTAAATGTAGTGATTGTATCTGATTCCACCCATGAGTTCCAGATATCAACCACTCTCTGTGTAAAAAAAGTCTTTCCCCTGAGATCCCCTTTAAAACTCCTTCCTCTCAACTTAAACCTATACCATTTTGTATTTGATACCTCTACAACAGGAAAAAGATTCTGATTATCTACCCTATCTATGCCTCTCATAATTTTATATACCTCTATCAGGTCACCGCTTGGCATTATTCACTCCAGGCCAAAAAACAAGTCCAGTTTATCCAATATCTCCCCATAATTAAAGTCCTCCAATCCTGGCAACATCCTGCCAAATCTCCTCTCCACTCTCTCCAGCACAACTATCGTGTGGTGACCAGAACTGCACACAACACTCCAAGTGCAGCCTAACCAGTGTTTTGTAAATTTGCAACATAATCTCCCAACTTTTATATTCTATACCCCAACACATATAGGCAAGCATGCCATATGCCTCCTTCACCACCCTGTCTACCTGTTTTTCCACTTTCAGGGAGCAATGGACTTGAACCTGAAGTTCCCTCTGTTCATCAACATTCCCCAGTGCCCTACCATTTATTGTGTGTGTCCTACTCTTGTTCGCCTTCCCAAATTCCATCTGCCAACATTCTGCCCAGAATTTCCATTTGATCTGTATCCTGCTGTAGCCTGAGGCAACCTTCCTCACTATCCACAGCACCACCAACTTTCACAGCATCTGCATACTTACTGAACATGCCTCTGACATTCACATCCAGGTTGCTGATATATATCTCAAACAACAAAGGTCCCAGCTCCAACCCCTGCTCACAGATTTCTAATCAAAAAAGCTTTACCATCTGCCTCCTATTACCAAGCCAATTTCAGATCCAATTAGCCAGCTTGCCTCAGATACCATGTGTCTCAGATACCACTGGAAACCTGTTTGCCACCATGGATATTCAGAAGAGCAGAGGTTAACTGGCTGTGGCATCACCATCAGTTGCACAGTAAGACCATCTGAAGAGAAGACTGTGCTGGTCGTGATGGAGGGGTTCAAGTTCAATTTCATTGTCATGGATACACATACCCAGGGTATAAATGCCATGAAAATTAGCTTTTTGCAGCAGCAGCAGCACAGTACATTACAAACATAAGTTAACATGAAAGTAAATTAACATAAATTATGCATTACTTACACAACAAAATAAACAAAAAAATAACAACATTAGCAGAAATTAGGTAAATGGGTAACAGATGGTCCCAGGAAAATCTGTCCCTTTGGAATATAGCAGGGGCAGGGGAGACGTGTATAATGGTGGAACTACACTAGAGCTGCCAGAAATTGTAGAAGATGTTCCTTTGAATGGTGAGGTTTGTCATATGGAAGATTAGAACAATGAGAACTCTATCGGGATACTGGATGGGAAAGGGGAAAGGATCAGAAGTGCAGAATATGGTTTGGACTTGGCTGAAGGTTCTGTTAACCAGGATCTGACTTCCCATCTCGTCTGACCTCTTGGCCTCTGGCACTGTTCCAATGAGGCTCAATGAAAGCTCTCAGAACAGCACCACCATTTTCAACCGGGTATACAACAGCACTCCAAACTTAGGAGTGCTCTCAGGAGCTTAGGAGTTCTCTAACTTCAAATAATGATTCCATTACTCGTATTTACACTTCATCTAGGCCCATTTTTTGTTTCTATGATGACATTGCTCCAGAATGCCCTTCTGTCATTTAATCTTCCCTGTGTTTTATCCTATGACAGCTTTCCCTTTCACTCCCCTCAGGTGTACCTTAAAATTTGTTACATCTTGAACCTTTTTCTAGTTCTGATGAAAAATCAGTGATTTGAAAAACAGATGCTTCTTCCTTCCTTAACCTACTGAAATTTCCCTGCATTTTCTCTTTTTCGGACTCAGAGGGATGGAGGGTAAAGATCCCTCAATCTGACACATTTTCTGCCCTCAGATGCAGTCAGCATAGATTGGATGTTGGATATATTTTATATTTTTACGTAGTTTATCTCCATCACATAGAAATGCACCCTTTTTATACAATATCTCCTTTGCTCTTGGATCCATCATGTTGGTCTGCTTACACTCACAGATGTTCACTTTCATGTTGTTGGTCCTATCCCATTTCCCTATTAAAAAGCACAAGATTTTCTTTTGATTGTTTGGATGATTTCAATACATAAGGATAATATACTAATTCCTCATTCCTGGCCCCAGTACAGTGGTGGTTTAAAGCATTATCTAAACCTCAGTCAGTATTTGAGATGATGTTTTTAACATGGTCTCTGTAAAATTTTGAGACAACCCTAAACTTTATGTTTTATTTGGAAGATAAATTTAAAATTTCAAGCATAATGGAAATGGGGTTTTAATTATAAAAAATTCTGTAGACTGGAAGGTCTATGAAAGGAATGAAATATCAGAGACAGCAGAGATGAGAAGATGGCTCATATCATTTCACCTTCATGAAACTCAAAAAACTGCAAACACTGGAAATCTAAAATAAAAACAGGAAATGTGAAAATACCCAACAGGCTAGGCTGCATCTGTGGGAAGAGAAACAGAACTAATGTTTCAGGTTGAAGATCTTTCATCAGTTAACTCTGTTTCTCTTCTCACAGATGTGGCTTGACCTGTTGAGTATTTCCAGTATTTTCTGCTTTTATTTTAGATTTCCAGCATCTGCAAACTTTTTGATCTGGTCCTGGTTATTTTTCTGGAACTATTCTAAATTAAGACCATTACAAATCCTGCTCCATTTATTAAGATCAGGGTTGGTCTTTTACATTAATTTCATTTTCCTTCCCTGATCTCTTGATTGACTCAGTGACCAAAAATTGTTCAAGTTTCAAGTTCATTCTTGTCATAGGCATACATACACAGGATCTAAGTGCCATGAAAATTGGCTTTCTGCAGCAGCAGCACAGTACATTACAAGGCAAGGACAAACATAAGTTACCATCAATTTAAATGAATATAAATGATGCATAACTTACAGTTGTGCAAAATAAACATAACACTAGTGCAAGATTGAGAGAAAGAAAAAAATATACAGTCCAAGGTAGTGTTAAGGATTTTCAGGTCAATACAAGAACCTGATGAGAGTGGGGAAGAAGCTGTTGTTTGAACCTTGAGGTGTGGGTCTTCAGGCTCCTGTACCTCCTGATGGTAGCATTGGGAAGAGGGCATGGCCCTGATGGTGAACGTCCCTGATAATGAATGCTGCCTTCCTGAAGCATCACCTCTTATAGATGTCCTCAGTGGCGGGAAGAGCTGCACACATGATGGAACTGGCTGAGTCCACCACTCTCTGGAGCCTCTTGAATTGCTGTGCATTGGAGTTTTCATACCCGTGCTGCAACCAATCAGAATACTCTCCATTGTATGTCTGTAGAAGTTTGTCAGAGTCTTTGATAACATGCTGAATCTCCTTAAACTTCTAAGAAAGTAGAGATGCTGGAGTGTCTCCTTTGTAGTTGCATCTAATGTGCTGGGCCCAGGATAGATCCTCCGAGATGTTGACATCCAGGAACTTGAAGCTTGCTCACCTTTTCCACCGCAGAACCTTCAATGAGGACTGTGCACATTCGCCTGACTTCCTCAATGTCTTGCTGACGTTGAGCACAACGTTGTTGATACAACACCAATCAACCAGCTGAATTATCTCACTCCTGTATGCCGCCTCGTCACCATCTGTGATTCTGCCAACAACAGTGGTGTCAATGGCGTTGGAGCTATGCCTAGCCACACAGCCATAGGTATAGAGAGAGTAGAGTAGGGGTCTAAGCACGAAGCCTGCGTTGATAGTGAGGAGCAGATGAGGTTATCTGCTTATGAGGTTAGCAGACCAAAGCTGGACATGTTCTCACCAAAGTTGTATTGCAGCAAGACCACCCTACCCCTATACTCAACCTCTTTACAATGAAGGATAACTTATTATCTGGCTTCTTAACTGCTTGCTCCATGTTAAGTTTTTGTGAATCACATGCAAAAAAATCCCAAACCCCTCTGAAAACAGAGATCTGTAAGTCACTTTAGAAAAAATACTTGACTTTTCTACTTTTCAAACCAAAGTGGATAATTTAATAATATCTCATATTCCAGCAGTCACCTTCTCACCAATTTAACCTAACCTATTTAAAATTCCTTGCAATTTCAATGCATCTCTTTAATACATTCTACTCTTCCTCGCTCCCAAATTATTGACATAAATTATAAATAACTGAGGTTTAATTACTGATCCTTCCAGCACTCTACTCATTACAAACCACCATTTTGAAAATGACCGGATTATTACTCACTCCTCATGGAGATTTTCCATTTCTGTTTGTTAACCTATGCTCAATCCATGCTAATATATTAGCCCCAATTCCAATTATCGCTTATCTTGTGCATCCTCAGCTGGATAATCTCAGAGAAAGAGAGATTAGAAGTCAGTATTCACTTATCCATAGCCAGTAACTTTCATTAGGCTGCTAATTCTGCAATGTAAGTATAATTTTGATTGCCATTTATACATTAACTTCAGGGGCTAAATCAAAAATTCCAATCAGACAACGAAGCACTACACTCAGAAATTCTGTTTTTTAGATGAAATCTTAAAAAACGATCTGATCCATCTTCTTAGGTATACTTAGAAGGGACAAGATTTGGGGAAAACTTCTTTAAGTTCTCACTCAACCATATTACCAAGCAGTTTATCATTATAACACTGTAATATGCAAATTGGGTTTAGTGTTTCTTGTATCACTTCAAGAGGTGTTTGAATGACCTGAAAAAGGGAGCACAGAGTGATTGAAGATAGGAGATGGGATGATGGTGGAATGGTGGTAAGTATGAAAGATTCCAGATGAAACTATTGATTGGGTAACATGAAGAATGGTGTGCTGATTTCTTGCCTCTTCTCCCACGCATCTCAGAAATTGATCCCTCACAATACAGATTACAGCAGAAATCAGGAAATGATCCAAGTGAATTAGATTAGCAATTAATAATAACATTTGAAAATATTTTGGTTCAATTGGGTTTGACAATTGCCTGTAACTTTCTCATCAGAATTTAATAGATTAGTTGAAGTTGTGGGTGGCAAAATAAATATAGATTTTTATGTGAATAAATGGTGGAGTAATGAGTGTAGAGAGTGGTGGAATGTTGCTGGTGATTATATCCTTTTGTTTTAATCTGTTGCTGGAAATTGGTGGAGGATCTAATGAAGTGATCACAATTTTGTAAGTTTATTTAATACTGAATAAAACTAATAATGTTTTTGAATAAACAATGAGGAACTGTAAGTCCTGAACTGAAGCAGTTTTATTCGAAGCATTTTACTGCGTCCCAAGACTCAAATTTGTGTAGAATCCATCAACATCTTTTAATACTCTTACAAGGAACAGACATAAACACTCAACATTATGTAAATTTTCTTTTGAATACTTCTTTGCTTTAGCAACAATGGTTGTTGATGAAATTAGAACAGTTAGCTGCAGTTGTACTCGCTGGTATGCAGGGCCTTTCTTGACTGCAGGACATTGCAAAGTGTTTTCTTTATCCACTGAAGAACTTGTAGTTGTAGCATTCCAGGAAACATACAAGGTCTCACAAGCAGCACTGTGCTCATGACCAGATAAGGGATGTTGCTTGAGGAATACATAGTCAGGGCCTCTCATCAGTGTTGATGGGCAATTATATCAATGTCTTATGTATGATGAAGATCAAAATCAGGGTCCAAGGGGGAGATAGTCACTGGCAGCCATTTCCCATCTGATTCAAATATTCACTTGTAGGACTCTTTTCATTATAAAATAGTCTTTGTACTTGCTACAACAACGCAGTGCACTGAATTCAAACCAACAGCAAAATAGGAAAGGATGTCTCACTCTATCTGTGAAATCATACGAAAGGGAAGGTCACTTTAGATCAAAGTTTTTGGCCGACAGCTAAATCTATCAGAAATAAACACAAACATATCCTTACAGTCTCACAAAATTAGTCAGAATCATTAATCCAGTTATTTATTTATTGTCCTGTACAATGACAGAGTGAAGTTACATATCCTAAGAATATTGATCTGTAGTTTCTCAATTATTGATGCACCAGATTTAGGCCTGAATTCAACAACAACAACTTACACTAATACAGCACCTTTAACATAATAAAAAAGCCCATTCATTGAAATACGTTAGTCCTGAAGGACATAAATGTCAGACTGGCATGAGCACTAGGCATGACAGTATAGGTAGAGGCAATTATTATACAGATGTGTGGAGGCAAAACCCTGTCTTCACACTGAGGATGCCCTCCATCAAGTGTATCATTATCATTGTGCTAAAAAGGGTGGATTCAGAACATAGGCATAGACGGTTACAGACCAAGTGCCGGTAAATGGCATCCCAATATCGACAGGTACTTGGAGACGCAAGACACTAGGGACTTAGTGGTCAGCATGGACATGGTGGGCTGAAGGGCCTGTTTTTACAGTGTATGACTTTATGACTACACCCAGCAACTGGAAATTGCACATCCACGAGTTGCTCAGTCATCAGCAGCCTCATAATTATAACCTCACAGTTCAGAATCTCCTGCCATTGCCAGCAATCCGGGAAACCAACTCTGATTCAATGAACAGCAGACCAGGAGCAGCAGCAGGTATACTTAAAAATACCATTCTGGTGAAGCTACAGCATTGGACTCCATATATCGGGTTAGCAGAAGCTGCAGGCTGGAGACAGATCAATCCTTTCCCAGACAAGACAATAGATCAGACTTTAGATCTGGCCACACAATTGTGAACACCTTTGAACATTTATACTACTAATGGAAGGAGGGTCCAATAAAATCTACTCCTCAATCTTGGTGCAGTCAGGCTGAGGCTTGAAAAGTTTGCAATCAAGTTTGGCCAGAGTGACCAAGTGGATAACACATCTCGATCTCCTCCAGAAGTCTCCAGAGATCAGATTTCATTCACTTAATTCACTCCCCTCGATATCAAGAAATGGCTGAGAGCACTGAATACATCAAAGGCTATGGGACCACACAACATCCTGGCTGTAATATTGAAGACATGTGTATCAAACCAGTTGTGTCTGTCGCCAAGCTGTTCCACTACAATTGCAACACCGGTATGTACCTGATAATGTGAAAACTGTGTAGGTATGAACTGTCCAAAAGGGGGATTTTGAATCCACTGTAGTCAATTAACATTCCAGTCAAGTCTTAATCATCAGGAAGGCAATGGAATGTGATATCAACAGTGTTATCATAAGACAGAAAGAAATAGAAGCAAGAGTATACCTTTAACAAGATCAAGGCTGACCATAAAATCTTGCATCTGGCGGGATCAAGACTTTAGTTCTGCATGGCAGTGTGCTTCCTTAATGATTTTGTTTAATCCTAAGTGGAGCTGTTAACTGATGTTCAATTCTACTCACATTTCCTCAGTAAACTAAGCAGCTCATGGCTGCAAACAGTGGGACCAAGACAACATTCAGGTATGTGCTGATAAATAGCAGGTAACATATGTGACCCACATCTGCTAGGAAGTGTTATCTTCAACAAAAAAACTACTTAACAGTCTCCTTTTGATCATTGCAGCAGGATGTATCATGTACAAAATCCACTACAGTTAGAAACATAGAAAAATGGATGTAGGATAAGCCATTTGGCTCTTTGAACTTTCTCCATCATTCGATATGATCATGAGTGATCATCCAAATTCAGTAACCTATACCAGATTTTTCTACATGTACCTTGATCTCCATAGCCCTTCAAAAGATATGGAACTCCCTTCTGAATATATTTAATGATTAGGCTTCAACAACTGTGTTTTTGTGGTGTTTTTGTGTTTCTGTGTTTTTCTGGGAGTAGAAATGTCTTCTTATCTCAGCATTAAGTAGCTTACCTCTTAACCTTAGACTGTGACTCCTGGCCCTGACTCCCCCACCATTGGGAACATCCTTCCTGCATCTAATCTGTCTGGTCATGTTAGAATTTTGTACGTTTAAATGAAATGCCCTCTCAGTTTGCTGAACTCGAGTGAATATGAGCATAAGTGATCCAATATCTCTTCATATGTCTGTCCAGCCATCCCATGGACCAGTCTGGTGAACCTTTGCTGAACTTTCTTCATAGTAAGCACATCCTTCTTCAGAAAGGGAGATCAAAACTGCACACAATGATCAAGGTGTGGTCTCATCAAGGACCTGAAAAAACTGCAGTTTGGTTTCTCTGCTCCTATACTTAAACTTTTTCATTATGAAGGCCAGCAGACAACATGCTTTTATTACCACCTGTCGTACCTGTATGCTTACTTTCAGCAAATGGTGTACAAGGACACCGAGATTTTGTTGTACCTCTCCATTTACCAATCAATCGCCAAGCAGATAATAATCTGCCTTCCTGTTATTGCCACCAAAGTGGATAACCTCGTATTTATCCAGACATTGTACTGCATCTGCGTAGAGTCAGACAATACAGAAACAGGCCCCTTGGCCTACTACCTCTATCAAGCACTCATCTACACGAAGTCAATTTAACAGCACTTAGTCCATAGCCTTTTATGCCTTGACAATCCAAGATAAGTTTTTCTTTTTTCTTATATAAGGTTTTTACTATAAGGTTTTCTTTTATAAGGTTCTTTTTTATAAGTATTTTATATAAGTTCTCATCGGGAATAGTGGGGGCAGGACTGCGCAGGCGCGTGACGTCAGCAGGTAAAGCACGGGCAGTTTAAAAAGCAAACCTCCATATCCAGCGGGCAATGTCGGAGCGGGCAGCTGAGTGAGAGGGGGCAGAGTGAGTTGGGCTTTGGCTCAAGGGGCTTTGGCTCAAGGGGCTTCGGCTTTAAGGGGTGAGGCAGGTGAATAGCTGGTAAGTAAAGGTAAGGTTTACCTGTTATCTGCTATAAATTTTTAAGTAGGAAAAACTAGGTAGGGGGAGAAAAAAGAATTAGGTCAGATGGAGGACGTAGTGGTGTGCTGCAGCTGCTTGATGTGGGAACCCGTGGACCTTGCTGTGGTCCACGATGGCCACATCTGCAGTAAATGCTTGAGGCTGGAGGAACTTCGGCTCAAAATTGATGAGCTGGAGTTGCAGCTTCAAACACTGCGGAGCATTAAGGAGGGAGAGAATTATGTAGATACTGTACAACAGGAGACAGTCACCCCCCTTAGATCAGGTACTTCTGGAGTCCAGGAAGTAGATAGAAGGCTGACTGTCAGGGCAGAGGACCCCGGAGGCTGTTCCCCTCAATAACAGGTTTTCCGCTTTGGAAGCTGTTGAGGAGGATGACCTGCAGGGGCCTAGCAGCAGTAGCCAGGTCTCTGGCCCTGGGACCAGTCCTGCTGCTCAGAAGGGAAGGGAGGAGAAGAGGAAGGCAGTAGTGATAGGGAACTCGATAGTCAGGGAAACAGATAGGAGGTTCTGTGGCAGTGAGCATGAATCTCCGATGGTATGTTGCATCCCAGGTGCCAGGGTCCAGGATGTCTCTGATCGGGTCAACAGGATTCTTGAGAGGGAGGGAGAACAGCCAGAAGTCATGGTTCATGTTGGTACAAACGATGTAGGTAGGAAGAGGGATGAGGTCCTGAAAAGTGAGTTTAGGGAGCTAGGCAGAAGGCTGAAGAACAGGACCTCAAGGGTAGCAATCTCGGGATTGCTGCCAATGCCACGCGGTAGTGAAGGTAGGAATAGGAGGAGGTGGCAAATAAATGCGTGGCTGAGAAGTTGGTGCAGGAGGGAAGGTTTTAGATTTTTGGATCATTGGGATCTCTTCAGGGGAAGGTGGGACCTGTACAGAGAGGATGGGTTACACCTGAACCCGAGGGGGGCCAATATCCTTGCAGCCAGGTTTGCTAGGGTGGTTCGGGAGGGTTTAAACTATCTTGCAAGGGGGATGGGAACCGGAGGAGTAGGTCAGAGGAAGAAGGGGATGAGGAAAATCAGATCTAACAGGTAGAGAGGCTTTGAGGAAGGAGAAGCAGAGTACAGGTTATAAAAGTAGTAAGGCAGATGGCTAAAGTGCAATTACTTAAATGCAAGAAGCATCAGGAATAAGGGAGATGAACTGAGAGCTTGAATAAGTACATGGGACTATGATATTGTGGCTATCATGGCTGACACCAGGGCAGGAATGGATATTGAATATTCCTGGTTTTCAGTGTTTTAAAAGGGATAGGGAGGGGGGAAAAGAGGAGGAGGGGTGGCGATACTGGTCAGGGACACTATTACAGCTGCAGAAATGGTGGATAATGTAGAAGGATCCTCTCTAGGGTCAGTATGGGTGGAAGTTAGGAAAAAGAAAGGAGCAGTTACTCTACTGGGAGTATTCTATAGGCCCACCGGTAGTAGTAGGGATACTGAGGAGCAGATTGGGAGGCAGATTTTGGAAAGATGCAAAAACAACAGGGTTATTATCATGGGAGACTTCAACTTCCCAAATATTGATTGGCACCTGCTTCATGCCAAAGACGGGGCGGAGTTTGTTAAGTGTGTCCAGGACGGTTTCCTGTCACAGTATGTTGACAGGCCGACTAGAGGAAATGCCATATTAGATCTAGTTTTAGGTAATGAACCAGGTCAGGTGATAGATCTATCAGTGGGTGAGCATTTGGGGGACAGTGACCACTGCTCCATAACCTTTAGAATTGTCATGGACAGGGATAGGAGCAAAGAGGACGGGAAGATATTTAATTGAAGAAAGGCGAATTATGAGAACTTGAGAGTGTGAATTGGGATCACATTTTTGAAGGGAAATGTACTATAGAGATGTGGTCGACGTTCAAGGATCTCTTGCAGGATGTTAGGGATAAATTTGTCCCGGTGAGGCAGAGAAGGAATGGCAGGGTGAAGAAACCATGGGTGACAAGAGGGGTGGAAAAATTATTTTTTTTAATTTAATTTACAGCATGGTAACAGGCCCTTCTGGTCCAACGAGTCCACGCCGCCCATTTTAAACCCAATTAACCTACCCGTACATCTTTGCAATGTGGGAGGAAACCGGAGCACCCGGAGGAAACCCACGCAGACATGGGAGAATGTACAAACTCCTTACAGACAGTGACAAGAATCGGACCCCAATCGCTGGCGCTGTAATAGCATCGCGCTAATCGCTACGCTACTTTGCCGCCCGTAGTTAGGAAGAAGAAGGCAGCATACATAAGGTGTAAGCAGCAAGGATCAGACAGGACTCATGAGGAATATAGAGTAGCAAGGAGGGAACTTAAGGGGCTGAGGAGAGCGAGAAAGGGACATGAAAAGGCTTTGGCAAGTAGGGTTAAGGAGAATCCCAAGGCTTTTTTCTCGTATGTGAAGAGCAGAAGGATGGCTCGAGTAAAGGTAGGTCTGATTAAAGACAAAGGTGGGAAGCTGTGCCTGGAAGCTGTGGAAGTGGGTGATGTTCTCAATGAATACTTCTCTTCAGTATTCACCAGGGAGAGGGGTCTTGAAGATGCTAAAGACAGTGTTGGTCAGGGTAATGTTCTAGAGTATGTAGATATCAAGAGAGAGGATGTGTTGGAGCTGTTAGAAAATATTAGGACAGATAAGTCCCCGGGGCCTGACGGAATATTCCCCAGGCTGCTTCATGAGGTGAGGGAGGAGATTGCTGAACCATTGGCTAGGATCTTTGAGTCCTCGTTGTCCACAGGGATGGCACCTGAGGATTGGAGGGTGGTGAATGTTGTCCCCTTATTCAAAAGAGGTAGTAGGAATAGTCCAGGGAATTACAGACCAGTGAGCCTTATGTAAGCTGCTAGAAAGGATGCTAAGAGATAGGACCTATGATCATTTAGAGAATCATGGACTGATTAGGGACAGCCAGCATGGATTTGTGAAGGGAAGATCTTGCTTCACTAGCCTGATAGGGTTCTTTGAGGAGGTGACCAGGAAGATTGATGAGGGTAGTGCAGTAGATGTGGTCTACATGGATTTTAGTAAGGCATTTGACAAGGTTCCACATGGTGGGCTCCTTCAGAAGATCAGAGGGCAAGGGATCCAGGGAGGCTTGGCCGTGTGGATTCAAAATTGGCTTGGCTGTAGAAAGCAGAGTGTTGTTGTGGAGGGAGTGCATTCGGATTGGAGGGCAGTGACTAGTGGTGTCCCACAAGGATCGGTTCTGGGACCTCTACTTTTTGTGATATTTATTAATGACTTAGATGAGGGGGTGGAATGGTGGGTTAGCAACTTTGCAGATGACACAAAGATCGGTGGTGTTGTGGATAGTGTGCAGGGCTGTCAAAGCTTACAGAAGGATATTGATAGGATGCAGAGCTGGGCTGACAAGTGGCAGATGGAGTTCAATCCAGAGAAGTGTGAGGTGGTACACTTTGGAAGGACAAACTCCAAGGCAGAGTACAAGGTTAATGGCAGGATTCTGGGTAGTGTGGAGGAGCAGAGGGATCTGGAGGTTCATATCCACAGATCACTGAAAGTTGCCACAGTTAAGTTGCCATAGGGTAGTTAAGAAAGTTTATGGGATGTTAGCTTTCATAAGTCGTGGGATCAAGTTTAAGAGCCACGAAGTAATGATGCAGCTTTACAAAACTTTGGTTAGACCACACTTGGAGTACTGTGTCCAGTTCTGGTCGCCTCATTATAGGAAGGATGTGGAGGCATTGAAGAGGGTGCAGAGGAGATTTACCAGGATGCTGCCTGGATTAGAGAGTATGGATCATGAGGAGAGACTAAAGGAGCTAGGGCTTTACACATTGGAGAGAAGGAGGATGAGGGGAGACATGATAGAGGTATACAAAATATTAAGAGGAATAGATAGAGTGGACAGCCAGCGCCTCTTTCCCAGGGCATCAATGCTCAATACAAGAGGGCATGGCTTTAAGGTAATGGGTGGGAAGTTCAAGGGAGATAACAGAGGGAGGTTTTTCACCCAGAGAGTGGTTGGTGCATGGAATGCGCTGCCTGGGGTGGTGGTGGAGGCTGATACATTGGTCGAGTTCAAGAGATTGTTAGATAAGCATATGGAGAAATTTAAAATAGAGGGATATGTGGGAGGAAGGGGTTAGATAGTCTTAGGCGTGGTTTGAAGGTCGGCACAACATGGTGAGCCAAAGGGCCTGTATTGTGCTGTATTGTTCTATGGTTCTATGGCACTCGTCCAGATGCTTCTTAAATGTTGGTAAGAGTATTTGCCCTCACTACCCTCTTAGGCAATGCATTCCAGATTTCATCCACCCTCTAGTTGAAAAGATTTTTCTTAAATCCCTTCTAACACTCTTATTTGTCACCTTAAGACCATGCCCTCCATTCTGGGGAAAAGCCTGTCACTACTCACCCTATCTCAGTCCTACATAATGTTGTATATCTTTATCAGCCTCCATTCTCAAGGAAAACCAGCCCAGCTTATTTAGTCTCTCCTCAGAACTGAAACAATCCATCCCAGGCAACGTCTTGGTAAAACCTTTCTGCACCCTCTCCAATGTATTCACATCCTTACTATAGGGTGTCAAATAGAAGAGTACTCTAGCTGTGGCCTTCATGAAGTTGTATCATGACCTCTGCACTCGTATTTCATGGCCCGGCTAATGAAAGTGAGTATCCCATATGCCTTCTTCACCATCTTATCTACCTGTGCTACCACCTTTAGGGATCTATGAATTTATATACCAAGGTCCCTGTATTTCTCAATACTTGCAGGGTCCCACTATTCATGATATATGTCCTCAAAATTTATCACCTCACGCTTCTCAGGATTAAGATCCATCTGCCATTGCTCTGCCCACTGAACAACATCATTCTGCAACCTAAAAATACCCTCTTAACAATCCACAGCACCACTGATTTCTGTGTCATCTGCAAACTTAATAATTGTACCTCCTACATTCACATCTAAGTCATCAACGTATTTAACAAACAGCAAGGGTCTCAGCACCGATCCCTGTGATATACCACTGATCACAAAAGTAAACCTCCAATACCTTCTCCTATTGCCAAGTCAACTTTGGATCCAATTTGCCACCTTACCCTGGATCCTATGGGCCTTTGGGCCAGCCTTCCATATGGGACCTTGCTGAAGTCCATGTAGGTAATATCAAACACACAGTTCACATCAACACATCTTGCTGCTACTTCTAAAAATGCAACTAATCAGTCAGGATCTCCCACCAACAGATCTGTGTGGACCACCCCTGATCAATCCCTGCCTTTCCAAGTGTAGATTAATCTTGTCCTTCAGAACTTTTTCCAACAACTTGCTTACCACTGACATTAGACTCACTGACCTGTAATTACCTGGCTTATCCTTGCTGCCTTCTTGAATAAAGGTACCACATTTGCTGTCCTCCAAGTATCTGGCATCTCATCTGAGGCCAGCCAAGATTTTGAAAGCTTTGTCAGGGGTCAGGGCCCCAGTTACCTTCTCCGTTGCCTCCCACAGCAGGCTGGGTTAAACACATCGGGCCTTGGAGTTTATCCAACTTTGTGCATGCTAAGACATCTAATACCTCCTCCCTTTTAATGATAAGATGCTCTCAAATATCCTTATACCCTTCCCTGAAATCTGCAACTGCAGATTTGTCTCAGTGAATACAGATGAGAAGTTTTCATTTAAGATCTGACTCTTGTCCTCTGACTCCACACACAGATCACCCCTTTGGTCCCTAATGGGTCCTGCTCTTTCCCTAGTTACCATTTTGCTCCTAATATACTTTTAAAATGTCTTGGGATTTTCTTTAATTGTGCCTGTCAAATGATATTGCATAGCCCCACTTTGACTTTTCTAACTTCTTTTTTAACAACTCCTCTACACATTCCACACTCTTGAAGGGCCACACCTGTTTTCAGTATTCTATACCTGCCATATGTTTCTTGTTTTGTTCTCAATCAAAATCTCAATTTCCCTTGATATCCAGGGTTCGCTGGACTTGACTTCCCCACCTTTTCCCTAAATTCTCACTTTTAAAAGACCTCCAATTGTCAGGTGTAGATTTACCAACAAGTAGCTGCGTCCAGTCCACTTTTGCCAGAACAACACACAAAAAGCTGGAGGAACTCAACAGGTCGGGCAGAATCAATGGAGGGAAATTGAAAATCGACGTTCTGGGTGGAAACTCTTCATCTGCACTGATAGGTTGGCCAGTATAAGGAGGTGGAGGGAAAGGGTGAAGCAAAATCTGGCAGGTGAAAGGTGGATCCAGGTGAGGAAGGATGATAGGCAGATGGAGTGACACAGGCTGGGAGGTGATAAGTGGAGGTAACAAAGGGCTGCAGATGATAGAATCTGAGAGGAAAGAAAGGTAGACAATGGAATCAAGGGAGGGAGGTGGGGAGGCCAGATGGGAGCAGCAGGAGAAGAGGAACCAGTGGGAGAAGTATGTGGGTGATGGGCAGATGGAGAGGGTGAAAGGGTGATAGGGACTTGGGTGAGTGTAGGAAGAAATGGATAGATCAGGGGGAGAGAGAAAAGGGACAGAGGGGGAGCAGTTTACTAGAAGTTGGAGAATTCAATTTTCATGCCGTTGAGTTCCTCCAGCTTTTTGTGTGTTGCTCCAGATTCCAGCTTCTGCAGCCTCTTGTGTCTTTACTTTTGCTAGGTCCTATCTTGTGGTGTTGAAATTGACCTCCCCAATTCAGGATCTCAATTTCCAGACCACTCTTATCCCTTTCTATAACTACTTTGAAATCCATCAATTTGTTGTCACTATCCCCAAAATAGCCTCGCAGGATCTGCCTGGATGGCATTGAAAAGAAAAAGCTTTTCACTGGATCTCGGTACATGTGACAATAATAAATCAAGACCAATATTCACTCAAAGACACTTCAACTACTTGCCCAGCTTCATTACCAAAATTACAGTTCCATTCAATGTATCTGCCTACTCTCTCAACCTTTCCAGATTAACATCATGCTTCTTTGCATTCTCCTTCAGGTGCAACCTCCCATCTAACTTTGTGTTATCTGCAGATATGAAGATATTAAATCTCTTCCTTATTCCAAATCATTAATGTTGAGTTGTAGAATTGGAGAGCACAGAAACAGGCCCTTCAGCCCACCACATCCATTCCAATCTTTTTGCTTATTTACATTACCCCATATGATATCTAACCAGTCACTGCCGGCCACTCAGAGAGAAAAAAAATTATTCCTATTCTTTTTTTCTTTTTAGCCAACTAGCTCTCTATATCAGTATCATATCCTCAGTCCTTCTGGGCTAAAAAGATAAACACTGGCTACGTATATTTACCGCAAACTATCTTTTTAAATTCCTCTTTCCTGCCTCCTCCACCTCAGCTCCAACATGATCGAGAAGTTCTTGTATCATTTTATACTAGATTGATACCATATGCTTACCTATTTCCTCCGTTTCCTCATCCACATACCCAGTCTCCTAGTGTTCATCCTTATCCCCACATTTGTATTTTCCTCCAGTTATCACATAACTCCCCTTCAGCCCATCTAGTCCATGCCGACCTGATCTTGGTGTGGCTTGGGTGACCACATCATACTTTTCCAACATTTCTCCAGTTTTGTTCAGTTGCATGGATAAATTTGAGTCTGATTCCATTTTAATTTGACCAATACTTTTTCTTCTTGGTCTGGAATGCCACACAGATTGATCCTTGGCCCTGTAAGGTATGTGGCTTATGTTATAAGGTAATAATAGTGTGTACCCCTTTCACGACTGTAGAAAATGAGAAAACATAAAAACATAGAAAACCTACAGCACAATTCAGGCCCTTCGGCCCACAAAGCTATTTATTTATTTTTTTTTAATTTTATTTACAGTGTGGTAACAGGCCCTTCCGGCCCAACGAGTCCGCGCCGCCCATTTTAAACCCATATTAACCTACCTGTATGTCTTTGGAATGTGGGAGGAAAACGGAGCACCCAGAGGAAACCCACGCAGACACAGGAGAACATACAAACTCCTTACAGACAGTGACGGGAATCGAACCCCGATCACTGGCGTTGTAATAGTGTCACGCTAACCGCTATGCTACCGTGACTCCCATATGCCGAACAAGTCCCTACCTTAGAGACCCATAGCCCTCTATTTTTCTCCGTTCCGTGTACCTATCCAAAAGTCTCTTAAAAGACTCTATCGTATCCGCCTCCACCACCGTTGCCAGTAACCCATTCCATGCACTCACCACTCTCTGAGTAAAAAGCTTCAGCCCACTGCGTCTTTGCCAACCATCACATTTGTATATATTAATCCACTTGCCTGTATTAATTCCATATCCCTCTATGCCCTGCTCATTCAAGTACCTGTCCAGATGCCTATTAAATGCTGCTATTGTTCACGCCTCCACCATTTCTGCTGGCAGCTCATTCTAGATACCAGCTATTCTTTGTCTGAAAATTTTACCCCTCAGATCTCCTTTAAACATCCTCCCTCTGACCTTAAACCCCTTGTCTTTTAGTTTTAGACATCCCTACCTTGGGAAACAGACATTGCTATTGATCCTATCTATGCCTCTCATAATTTTATATACCTCTATCATGTCACCTCTCAGCCTCCTTTGCTCAAGGGAGAACAGACCTAGCCTATCTAATATTTCCTGATAACTCAAGCCCTCCAATCCAGGCAACATTCTTGTGAATCTTTTTTGCTCTGTCTCTAGCCACATCCTTCCAAAAGTGTGGTGACCAGAACCACAAACAATACTTCAAGTGCGGCCTAACCAACATTTTGTATAACTGTTATGTGATGTTCCAACTTTAATATTCAGTGCCTCAGACAATGAAGTCAAGTACGTCATTCTCCTTCCTCACCACCCTGTCTATCTGTGTTCCTATTTTCAGGGCACTATGTACTTGTACCCTAAGATTTCTCTATTCAACAACACTCCCCAGGGCCCTGTCATTCCCTGTGTAAGTTCTGCCCTGGTTTAACTTCCCAAAATGCATCACTTTACACTTGTCTGAGTTAAATTCCATCTGCCACTTTTTGGCCCACTTTCCCAGTTGAACTAGATCCAATTGTAACCTTCGACAACCTTCTTCACTGTCTACTACACAACCAATTTTGGTGTCATCTGCAAACTTATTAATCATTCTATTAATCATTAATATTAATGATTTGATTTAATATATATAACAAACAACAGAGGATACAACACTGATTCCTGCGGCACACCATTATCACTGACCTCCAGTCTGAAAACAACCCTCCATCACTATCTTTGTTTCCTATCACCAAGCCAATTTTATATCCAATCACCCTGGATTACATGCATTCTAAGACCAGCCTCCCATATGGGACTTGACAAAGGCTTTGCTAAAGTCCCTGTAAAGAACATCTACCTCCCTGCCCTTATCAATGCTCTTGGTTACCTCTTCAAAAAACTCATTCAAATTCATGGGAAATGATTTCCCATGCAGAAAGCTATGTTGACTATCCCTAATCAATCTTCGTCTTTCCAAATGCAAATAAGTCCTGCTCCTCAGAATCTTTTCCAATACCTTTCCCACCAGTGACGTTAGGCTCACTGGCCTATAGTTCCCTGACTTATCCCTGCTGCCCTTCTTAAATAAAGGCACACCATTCTCAATACTCTTCAGCTTCTAGTCTTCTGGTACCTCACCAAGTGGCTAATGAAGATACAAAAATCTCTGTCAAAGCCCCAGCAAATCTCCTCCCTGGCTTCTCCACAACATCATAGGATATGCCTGGTCAGGCCCCAAGGAACTATCCACCTTCATGTGTTTCAAGACTTCTAACACTTCCTCCTTGGTAAGGATGATGTGTTCCAGGAAATCGCTGTTTCCTCCTCTGAACTCACACGTTCTTTCCTTTATTGAAACACTTCGTTAATTTACCGATTGTCCTCCAGCACCTTAGAAACTGACTCTGATACACACTAATACTTTGCTTAGTGCTCGGGATGTGTTCCCAGGAGCAAGAGTGCCAGTGAAACCAGTGCTAGAAGGGGTCCATTATAGCATTATCCAAGAGATATGTTTGGCTTACACCGCTGCTGAGCAGGGAACTCATCTGAGGCCTCAGCTCTCCACCAGTGTTCCCGCAGCCATGAAAGGGATAAGTGATCTCATCACCACACAGTTGTCTGTGAGGGTGGGTGCTGGGTGGATTGAGGTGGGCAGAGCGACCAGTAAGCGCTGAGGTGTGGGGGTGGGGGCTGCACCTTGGCTGTCACAGTGAGTGCAGCCATTACCTGCCCCCTGATCCTACAGTCTCTCGCATCACCTCCTGATGAATGTAATGGAAACCACTGCTGTCCCTCTCTTTATTTGGCTTCACTGCTCTTCCCTGCCCAGGTGTTTTCCTATGGTAAAAAGCTCAAAGGCCAGTGGCCACTGTTGAGCTTGTTTCCATGAAGAACTCTTCAGGATTAGGAGAGATCTGCAGGAAAAGAAAGAAAGAGGGGAACAGGAGCATTCATCACATCCAACAGGTGGTCACGAGGGAGACAGTGAAGTTCTGACAGTCTCGGACCCGAAACATTAACTGTTAAACTGTAAACAATAACTATTTCTCGTTGCACTGATGCTGCCTGACCTAATGAGTTAGAAATGTGGGATGGCTAAGGATGCTTAGAAGTTTAGAGGACTATGGATGGCAATGTGAGAGTTTGAAAAGGGAATGACCTGCACATGCATGATGTGGATTGGAAAATCCTCTCTAGAACCTAGAACCTAGAACACTACTGTACAGTACAGGCCCTTTGGACCACAATGTTGTGCCCACATTTTATCCTGCTCTAAGATCTACCTAACCTTTCCCTCCCACATAGCCCCCTATTCTCTGCAGCCAATAACATTCCAAAACTTGATACCAATGTACAATGCTGCACTGCTCTGAAGGTGGCAAACCCAAGAAATCAAGAGAAGCCATGATGTTGACTTCATTGTAACCGCATGAAAGATGTTATACCTATATTTGTAAGTCCAAAATTCTGATGAGGTTTCACAGGTTGGATGCAGGGAAGCAGTTTCCCTAGCTAGTGTCAGGAACTAGGGGGTCATGGTCTTAGGATACAGGATAACACATTAGGAGTGAGGTGAGGAGAAATATCTCACTCAGAGGTGGTGAAACTTGTGGAATTCACCATCACAGGGAAAGCTGTGGAGGCCATGTCACTGAACTTATTTAAGAGGGAACTGTATAAACACATTGTCATCAAGGGTTATAGGAAGAGAGTGGAATTTTTGATTATCAACCATAATGATATCAAAGGTCGGAGCAGGCTCAAAGACTGAATGGACTCCATCAGCTTCCATTTTTTCCATGTTTCTGTGATTCTAATATAATCATGAGAAGGGATTGATAAAAGTCAACCACACCAGGAGACAGCCAATGGAAGACAGGCACACTACTATCACAAAGTTGTCAAAACCCTGTCACCCATAGGCACCTTAAAGCACTGGAGAGATACCACTGATACTATTTCTGCAAGGTCATCCAAATCCTGATCAGAGTTATGACATAGGATCAGGTCTGAAAGAAAGTCTATTGACTCCCAACAGGAAGATTTTCAAGTACAAAATGGATAATAATTGTAGATGTCTGTTTTTCCTTTTTGTTTTTATAATTAAGGTAAGGTGATAACTCATTTGGCTTATGTAATATGGGCTGTGTATTTCTTTAAGGATAGTCTTCTTCTACTTTTTCTTCTTCTTCTGCTTTTGTCCCCTTCTTCTTTGCCTTCCTAGGTGATTCCTTGGGAGGGATGATGATTTGTTATCACTTTGGTTTTGTAGGTTCTGAGATGGCTAATGAAGTCAATGTGGGAACCGCAGACTCTTCCATAGACAGGGCAAGAGATTGGTGGGCGAGGGATGCTTTGTGAGGTGACGTTCTCCTTCCACCACTTCCACAGGCCTTCTGTGTAGTCCTGATGCTCAAAAGATCTCAATCCCAACTCATAACATTGGGTGGTCAGAGGTTCTGAGGAGTCAGTGGGGATCTCGCAATTCTTCAAGGAAGCTTTGAGAATACCTTGCATCTTTATCTCTGTCCACCTGGTAATCTCTTCATCTGTGACTCCTCATCACAGAGTTTGAATAAAGAATGGTTGCATGTGACTCATTGGCCTCTGTACATATTCGAAGGATATTTAGGCAGAAATTTCCAGAAAATGCCTCTCTGTACAAAAGCTGCCTGCTTATCTCTGTGACACATAGTAGATGCATATCTTTTGTTTTTGTTTCTTTTGTTTAATAAAATACCTTGTTGGTTTAAGTTATTTCTATCCTTCAGCATCCAATTTTTCATATATATCATCCAAAAACTTAGAATCATTTTCTAAGGCTTATGATAGCCAGCATTCTCTCACCACCACCCCTCTTGACTTCTCCACTCTCTAATTTGTCAGAGTAAAAGCTGTGTGCAGCTAAATATTGAAATGACTAAAACCATTGTTTAAAATGTCTGTCACAACTCCACTCCCCAAGTCACTGATGCCGCCCTGAATTTGACAATAATCTGGACCACAGTGTTCACAATCTTAGGATTACATCTCCCTCTAAGATGAACTTTACTCTACACATTTGCACCAGATCAGCCATGTCCAACTCCATTCCTGCCTCACTCCACTTCCTCTTGCAATATCAACCTTCATGAAAACTGCCCCCTTTGAATTCTGGTCGGTTGATCATCCCTCAATTTAATGGTGCCCATGCCTTAGCCCTGGAAATCCACTGCTGAACTTTCCCACCTACCCTTGTCTTCCCACCTACATCTGAGACACCTTGCATGCCCTCCACCAATTTGACAACTTCCGATCCCTGGCCCCCAGCTTCACCATGGATGTCCAGCCTTTATACACCTCCATCCCCCATTAGGAAAGTCTTAAAGCCCTCTGCTTCTTCTGCAACAAAGATCCAGCCAGTTCCCTTCCACCAACACTCTCATCTGCCTGGCTGAACTTGTCAGGGAGACAACTGAAACCCTGAACAACTTCTCTTTTGACTCCTCTCACTCTCTACAATTCAAAGGTGTAGCCATGGGCTTCTAGCAGGGGCCCTAGTTATGCCTGTCATTTTCTTTGGCTATGTGAAACAGTCTATGTTCCAAACCTACTGTGATACCACACGCCATCTCCTTTTCCACAACATCGATGACTGCATTGGTGCTGCTTTCTGCACCCATCAATTTTATCATCTTCACTACTGACTTCTGCCCCACTCTCATCTTTATGTGGACCATTTCTGACACATCTTTCCCTTTTCTGGATCTCTCTGTCTCCATCTCAGGAGACAAACTATCCAATGACATTTACTATAAATGCACTGAATCCCTCAGCTACCTGGACTACACCTCTTCCCACCCTGTCTCTCATGAGGACACCATGCTTTTCTCCCAGTTTTTCTGTCTCTATCACATCTGCTCTCAAGATGAGACCTTCCATTCCCGGACATCTGAAGTGTCCTTTTTCAGGAAATGTAGCTTCCCTTCTACTGTAGTTGATGGAGAACTCACATATATTTCCTCCATTTATTGGACTGCTCTCACCCTAAATAGCACAGGGATAGACAGCAATAAACAATCTGCTGGAGGAACTCAGTGGGTTGAGCAGCTTTGTGTTGAAACTCTGCATCAGGACAGGGATAGAGTTCCCCTAGTCCTCACCTTTCACCCTACCAGTCTCCATATCCAGCACATCCTTCTTCATCATTTCTGCCAGATACAACAAAATCCCACCACCAGCCGACTCTTCTCCTCTCTGCTCTTTCTATCTTCTATAAGGACCCCTCTGTGACTCCCTGATCTGCTCATCCCTCCCCGTCCACCATTCTCTGATCCCTGGCCCTTTCCTCTGCAATCAGAACAGATGCAACACTTGTTCTTACACCTCCTCCCTCACCACCATCCTGGGATCTAAACAGCCCTTAGAGGTGAGACAAAGATTCACATGCACCTCTTCCAACCCCATTTACTGCATTCAGTGCTCCTGATTGGCCTCCTCTACATCAGTGAGACCAAGTGCAGACCAGGCGTTTGATTCCCAGAGCATCTGCGTTCTGCCCACAATGGCCATCCCGAGCTCCCAGTTGCGTGCCATTTCCCTTTCCCATTCTCACACCGACCTGTCCGTCCTCAGCCTTCTCCACTGCCAGGTAAGGTCCAAAACAAATTAGAGGAACAATATCTTATATTCCGCCTGGGTAGTCTACAAACCAATGGTACAAACATTGAATTTTCCAAATTCAGGTAACCCATCCCTCCTGTATTTCCACCGGCCACATTACTCCCCCCTCCTCTCCTCCCAATCCACCTCTGGTTCCCTTTCCCATCCATCCCCTGCAGCACCAACCCCCCCACCCCCACCCACCAATCACCAACAATCACCAATTTTAATCCCACTCCTCCTCCTGATTCCATTCACCAACCACCCAAACATTTCATCCATTGGATACCCAACCCCCCCCCCACCCCCCCAATCTGGTTCCATCTGCCTACCTCTCCCCTAATGGTTCCTATTATCACCTTCCTTACTTCTCAGGAGATGCTGCTTGAGGGAAAAAAGCAGGAATATAAAGGCTACCAATGCTATCACCCTCCTCTCCCCTCCCCTTCCCTCCCTTCCCTGACCTGGCTCCATCTGCCAGTCATCCTTCACCCATCTTTGGCCCCTGTCTCATCCCTCCTTTTCACTTCTTTATACTGGCTATCTCCACTCTCCACTCTTAGTCCTTATACAGGCTTTCGAACCAAATATCAACAATTCCTTTCTCCCACAAAGTTCTTCCAGCAGATTGTTTGTTGCTCCAGATTCCAGCATCTGCAGTCTCTTGTGTCTCCACTGCTAAGCTATCTGCCTCTCTTTCCTCCTTTAAGATTCTCCTGAAAATATGCTTTAGCATTTTCTTGTTGTTCAGCATCAAGTAGCATTTGGTATCACCATTAAGATGTTAAATAAATTCAAGTTGCTGCCTTAATATGTCCTTTGGTGGCTCAAGCTCAAGTTTTGCTGGGTTTCACTTTCATGAAGCATCATATTAAAGATCCACATAAAGGTTACAATGCGGTGCTTTAGAACATAGAACAGTACAGCACTGGACAGGACATTCAGCCCACGATGTTGTGCCAATTATGATGCCAATTTATACTAAATGTCCTCCTCCTGTGTATCATCCATATCCCTCTATTCCCTTCATACTCATGTGTCTATCCAAGAGCCTCTTAAACGCCACCAAGCTGCCTGTTTCCAATGTTACTTTTGGTAACCCATTCCAGGCATGTACCACTCTCTGCGTAAAAAACTTGCCCCTCATGTTGCCTTTAAACTCCCCCCCTCTAACCTTAAAAGCATGTCCTCCAGTGTTTGACATTTCTACCCTAGGGAAAATATTCTGACTATCTACCCTATTTATGCCTCTCATAACTTTAAAAGCCTCCATTAGGTCTTCCCTCAGCCTCTGATGTTCTAGTGAGAATCACCCAAGTTTGTCCAAATTTTCCTTATAGCTCATACCCTCTAATCCAGACAGCATCATGGTAAACCTCTGTTTTACCCTTTCCACAGTCTCCACATCCTTCCTATAATGGGGTGACCAGCACTGCACACAATACTCTAACTGCGGTCTGACTAAAGTTTTATAGAGCTGCAGCATGACGTCCTTACTCTTATACTCAACACTCCTACCAATGAAGGCAAGCATTCCATATGCCTTCTTTACCACCTTATCTACTTGCGTAGCCACTTTCAGTGAAATATGGACCTGGACCCCAAGATCCCTCTGTACCTCAATGCTATCAAGGGGCCGACTATTAATGTTTACTTTCTCCTTTCATTTAACCTCCCAATTTGGGGTGGCATGGTAGCGTAGCGGTTAGCGCGATGCTATTACAGCACCAGTGATCAGGGTTTGATTCCCGTCGCTGTCTGTAAGGAGTTTGTACGTTCTCCCGTGTCTGCGTGGGTTTCCTCCGGGTGCTCCGGTTTCCTCCCACATTCTAAAGACGTACGGGTAGGTTCATTAGGGGGTATAAAATGGGTGGTGCGGACTCGTTGGGCCGGAAGGGCCTGTTACCACTCTGTAAATAAATTTTTTTAAAACATTTTTTAAAAAGTGCAACACCTCACACTTGTCTGGATTAAACTCCATCTGCCACTTCTCTGCCCATATGTGTAACTGATCTATATCCCGCTGTATTCTTTCACAGTCCTTTACATTGTCCACAACTCCACTAACCTTGGTGTCATCCGCAAACTTGCTAATCCACCCATCTACATTTTCATGCAAATCATTGATATATATCACAAACCACAGAGGTCCCAGCACCATTCCTTGTGGAATTCCACTGCTTATGGATGTCCAACTATAATAAAAACCTTCCACCCCTAATCTCTGTCTTTTATGGGCAAACTATGGGCATATGGTGAGCGATTGTCGGCACTTGGACTGTACTCATTGGAGTACAGAAGAATGAGAGGGGACCTCATAGAAACATTTCAAATATTGAAAGGACTGGACAGAGTAGGTGTGGTTAAGTTGTTTCCCTTGGTAGGTCAGTCCAGGACTAGAGGGCACAGTCTTAGAATTAGAGGGTACCCATTTGGAACAGAAATGAGAATAAATTTCTTTAGCCAGAGGGTCATGGATTTATGGAATTCATTGCCACATACAGTTGTGGAGGCCCGATCATTGGGGGCGTTTAAGGAGGAGATTGATAGGTATCTAATTAGTCAAGGTATCAAGGGATATGGGGAAAAGGCTGGAAATTGGGTCCAGATGGGAATAGTTTAGCTCATGGTGAGGTAGCGGAGCAGACTTGATGGGCTGAATGGCCTGCTTCTGCTCCTTTGTCTTGTGATCTTGTGAACCAGTTCTGAATCCAAATTTGCAATTCACCTTGGATCCCATGCATCTTTATCTTCTGAATCAATCTACTATGAGGGAATTTATGCAATGCCTTACAATAGTCCATGTAGATAACATCCACTGCCTTACCCTCATCAAGCACCTTTGTCACCTCCTCAAAAAACTTTATCAAGTTTGTAAGGCATGACCTGACCCACACAAAGCTATGCTGACTGTTCCTAAGCAGGCCATGCCTTTCCAAATGTGCATAAATCCTATTCCTCAGTATCCTCTCCAATAGCTTCCCTACCACTGACATGAGGCTCACTGGCCTATAATTTCCTGGATTATCCCTATTTCCCTTCATGAACAAAGACACAACATTTGCTACTCTCCAGTCACCACTTGCTAGTGAGGATGCAAAGATCCTTGTCAAAGTCTCAGCAGTCTCCTCACTTGTTTCATTTAATATTCTGGGATGTATGCCATCAGGGCCTGGGGACTAATCCACTTTAGTGCTTTTCAGAAAACCCAGCACAACCTCCTTAATCTCAAAATGTCCCAGCACTTAAACATGCCCCACTCTGTTTTCATTATCCTCCAAATCCTTCTCCTTGGTAAATACTGATGCAAAGTACCTATTTAGTACCTCAGCCACTTTCTCTGACTCCAAGCACAAATTCCCTTCTTTATCCTTGAAAGGACCTACCCTCTCCTTAGCTATTCTCTTTTTCTTAATATCAGTATAAAATGCCTTGGGATTCTCCTTGACCCTGCTCGCCAAGGACATTTCATGCCTTAACCATAGAACCATAGAATAATACAGCATAATACAGGCCCTTCGGCTCACCATGATGTGCCGACCTTTAAACCACGCCTAAGACTATCTAACTCCTTCCTTCCACATATCCCCCTATTTTATATTCCTCTATATGCTTATCTAACAATCTCTTGAACTTGACCAACGTATCAGCCTCCACCACCACCCCAAGCAGCGCATTCCATGCACCAACCACTCTCTGGGTGAAAAACCTCCCTCTGATATCTCCCTTGAACTTCCCACCCATTACCTTAAAGCCATGTCCTCTTATATTGAGCATTGGTGCCCTGGGAAAGAGATGCTGGCTGTCCACTCTATCTATTCCTCTTAATATTTTGTATACCTCTATCATGTCTCCCCTCATCCTCCTTCTCTCCAATGAGTAAAGCCCTAGCTCCCTTAGCCTCTCCTCATAATCTATACTCTCCAATCCAGACAGCATCCTGGTAAATTTCTTCTGCACCCTTTCCAATGCTTCCACATCCTTCATATAATGAGGTGACCAGAACTGGACACAGTACTCCAAGTGTGGTCTAACCAGAGTTTTGCAGAGCTGCATCATTACCTCACGGCTCTTAAACTCGATTCCATGACTTATGAAAGCTAACATCCCATAAGCTTTCTTAACTACCCTATCCACCTGTGAGGCTGTAGTATGAAAGGTCATGGCTGTCATGTGACTGTGACAACACTGACCCCTCTGGTTGGGATGACACCATTGAGCACATGGCCGAAAGTGACACCACTGTCAATCAAGGTGTGGCTCCACCCCACCCATTAGATAAACACCTTTTGTCCTTGCTGGACCACTCTGATTGGTCTGTGCGAGCACCTTTGTTCCTGGGCACACCTAACCATTGGTCTGTTTAAACATCTTTGTCCTTGCTGGACCACCCAGCCCCCCAGCAGCATAAAGTGTTGCATGTTTGGTTCTCTCTCTCTCTGTCTCTCTGAGGATGTTGAGGTAAGCTGTGCAGTACTTCAGGGCAGTTAGTTAAGGAGTCCCGAGACCAAAGAGCCGATATTTGTCCAGAATCAGGGTGTTCAAACATTGTACTGTTTATTCCTTGATCATTTGTAACCAGTTATTTTGTGTGTGTGTGTGTGTGTACCTCACCCCTGTTGCGATTCCCTTCACGTTCACGATCTCCTGCTTGCAAGTGTGCATCCATTCCCATCCATTCCGTCCCCGCCTTTGTCTTTGTAAATAAAATTCTCCTTTTTAAAGTACAAAGACTGTGTGTCCAGATGTCTCTATATTTAAGATCCGAAAGAATCTTTCTCATAACATTTGGCGCTGAAAGCAGGGTCTTAAGGGTCTTGGCTGGATACAGAAGCGGGGAGGATGTTTTGGAACAGGGGGAAGAAGGCTAGCGCAGGCACTGAGGAGAGAATTCCTGGTTGGATTGATGAGAGTGAGGGATTTGGGAGCTTGGCCAGCATGCTGGCAGACCACAGTAGTTAGATCCACATGGTGAGAAACTGGGGCACCATGTGGTTGCCCTCCTCCAGAAGTCGGGGTTTCCCAGGGCCAAAGGGAGTCAAAGGGGTGCCTTCTGGCTGCTTGTGTCCCTCCTGAGACGCCAAGCTAGGATTACTAGCCAGATGCAGAATACATGTCTCCAGAAAGACGTGGAGACAAAAGAGTTCCAGCAGAGCTGCTGTGTGTTGCAGCAGGCAGTCCAAACTGCCCAGACCCGAGCCAATGACCTTGAGGCCAGAGGGACTGATGTTGCCTGCAGGCTGATCCAAATTCAGAAGGCACATGCAGCCAGACCCATTAAAAATTCAAGCGCTGGTCCAGCGTGGCGACTAGCTGGACGCATGGCTGGGGGATGGGGATATATGGATGGATACGGATGAGGAGGGGGTGCCCGAAGAGCAGGGGCCCCATCACATCGGCCCTCCACCCCATGTACCCGAGCCCCTGCAGGCTCGACCCGTCCAAACACGGTCCCAGGTCTGCCACGAAAGAGAGGGGAACAGGGATGAGGCCACTGCAGAGGAGAGTACATGGACCCCCTCCGAGACCGTGGAAACCCGAGATTTCTCCAGCAAGGAGCTTACCCAGCTGGTGGAACGGTACCGTCAGTGGCCAAGCGAGCACCTGGCTACATGGCTGCTCCGAATGTGGGATGAGGGGCCCCCAACGTGAGCCTCTCTCACCAGGAAGCGAGCACCCTAGGGAGCTTTGTCTGACCAACAGAGCATTAACAATGCCCTATGGGTGCCACTGGGAGGGGCTGGGAACAACACTACCCTGTGGGATTGGGTAGTGACTGCAGTGAGGGTCCAGTACCCTACCCTCCTCGAACGGGACTTATATGGGCAACCGCAGTGGAGAACGGTCAGTGAGGGCACTGGGGTCGTCAGGGAATGGGTGCTGGTGACCAGCATCTGTGAGAGACCCGGCGATCACGGGTTGTTAGAAAACACCAGGGTGACCAGAGCGCTAACAGGATACCTGGTCACCACCACGCGCCCCGATTTGAGGCCAATGGGAAGACTGTGCGGGACGCCATCACCCTCCTGGAAGGGCTAGAGTTCTTGCAGTGGGGGAAGCCCACCCAGGTCTGTAGGGCAAAGATGAGGGCTGGAGACTCAACCCCCCGTTTTACGCACAAACAGCTATTCTTGGACCTGCTGCGCGCAGGGGTGGACCGTGCCAGCATAGATGGGATCCCAACCTCTGCCATTTATGCGCTCTGGAAAGAGCAGTGCCGGGGGACATCTGGCCAGGGGAAAACCCATAACTACCCTGGGATCAAACCCAACACAGGGGGCGCCCCCAACCTCCAGGCTACGTGGGCTGCCCCCGACGACACTGCCTCTGTCCCTCTCCCACTTGAAGCAGTCTCTCCTGCCCTCAAGGCAGAGCTCCAGGACCTGCTGAGACAGGAAATAGCCCATCTCCGCCCACAGGAGCCTTCACCCACGGGGTGGCAGACCCCTACCCCCCTCCCACAGGATGAAGGCCAGGGGTCCCGGCTCATTTGTTCCACCGCCCTCTCCTGTCCGGGAGACATGAAGCCACATGTACCTGTCACTATACATTGGGGAAGAGGGAACATATAGAGGTGGATGGCACTCATTGACATGGGTGCCAACACACCATCATCCTGGGTAACCCTGCCGTGTGGACAGGGGCACAGATGCATATAGAGGGGTTGGGGGTTCCCTTTTGCCCATGAAGGAGGTCACAGTCCACGTGGCCATCGGGAACCAACCCCCTCAACCCATAACAGTGCTGATAGCAAACTCGCCTGAGTGCATCCTAGGGATCAATGTCTTAAAGGGACAGTCCCTCCATACTAACCGGGGCAAGTTTACGTTCAGGGTCGCGCAGGCTACAGTGGTGGTTGGGGCAGCCAAATGTGAACCACTTGTTGATCCCCCTCCCTCCAAGGTTGGCTGTAGCCGACAGTACTGAGTGCCGGGGGATGCCGAGATATCACTGAGGCCATTGCAGGGTGCCCGGACAAGCCTTGGCATGCAGTGGTAGATTTAGATATTCATAGCCCCACTATCTGCCATGGCTTAATCTCTTGTAAAACAGCCACGTTCCTATGGGGACCCGAACAACGGACCGCTTTTGAAGCAGCAAAGCAAGCTGTGGAACAAGCACTGCCACTTGCTCCCCGCCAGGCAGGTGTCCCTTTTGAATTGCAGGTCTCGGCCAGTGAGACAGTCGCTGAATGGAGCCTCTGGGAGAAGATCCAAGGGCATAGAACTGCTTATGAATTCGCCAACACCTCCAATAAATCAGACTGTGGGACTTGCATCCGAACCCCAGCACATGCCGGTGAAGCTCTACCACTAACCCAGATTCCCCTTGATGATCTTCGAATGAACTGTTTACACAGACTTTTTGCACCTGTCGGGTTCAATATATTGGTTTTGGGGGGGCCGGATGGCAGTTCCCCACCACTCCCCTCACCACTACAGCACATTTCTTCCAGTGATTCCTGATGGGGTGGGTGCTTCAGGAGCTGGTATTTCCCTTCTTACAATTTGACCTCAACCCAAGTCCCGACCCTCAGAGCCACCCCGCAGCCATCCAGTCAGCGGAGAGAATGTTGGTGCAGACTCCAAAATGACCACACTTCCACCTCTCCAGTCGGCTACAGTGACTGCGAGACCAACTGGTACCCAGGGGCCACAGTGACTACCGCCAGCGGCACCGCTAAGCTGGGAGCTCCCTGGACCTTGAACGGCACCCACTGGATCTGCGGGCACCATGCCTACCCGTGGCTCCCCACGAGCTAGTATGGTTGCTACTTCCCAGCGTTTGTGGTGCCCTATATCCATGCTCTCAATGAGATGGAAAGGTTTTGGATGATTACCTTCCCCACGTATGGCACAGCCCGACTGTCCCGAGAAGTCATCAAGATGACCAGCGTGCTCCAGATAATGGCTGATGAACAGAAATTGTCACTGCAACGTACTAAGTATGCCCTGATACAGATGGCAGCGGAGCTGGCTGCCGTCAGGCTGATAGCCCTTCAGAACCGGATGGCCCTGGACTACCTACTCACTGCAGAAGGTGGAACCTGTGCAGCGGTCGGGAAGGAGTGCTGTACCTTTATCCCAGATGTGTCCAGCAACATTACGGACCTGGCTGCTCACATTAGGGACTCAGTGGCCAAAATTCAAAAAGCGAGGGACCGGCTCCTCCAGCACGACAGCTCATGGGGAAGCTGGCGGCCGTTTGAGTCACTGTGGGGATGATGGGTAACTGTCATCCACTGGGCCACTACCCTCGTTTTAATTGTTATAGCTATCTGTATTTTGTGCTGTGCTTGTCAAGTTATTAGAGCCACTTCTGCCTTCCATTAGTACTGCATCCTGACATATATTTCTTAGTTTAGAAACATAGAGAAACATAGAAAAACTACAGCACAATTCAGGCCCTTTGGCCCAAAAAGCTGTGCCAAACATGTCCCTACCCTATAAATTAATAGGCTTACCCATTGCCCTCTATTTTACTCAGCTCCATATACCTATCTAACAGTCTCTTGAAAGACCCTATTGTATCCTATTTAGTTCTAGTTATTCCCTTGATTGGTAGTTGATGTAGCTTTCAAGGGGTGGAATGTAATGTGAAAGGTCATGGTTGTCATGTGACTGTGACAACACTGACCCCTCTGGCTGGGATGACACCATTGAGCACATGGCCGAAAGCGGCACCACTGTCAATCAAGGTTTGGCTCCACCCCACCCATTAGGTAAACACCTTTGGTCCTTGCTGGACCACCCAGCCCCCCAGCAGTATAAAAGTGCTGCATATTTGGTTCTCTCTCTCTGCCTCTCCTTTCTCATAACAGAGGCAAGTTTCAGTGATCTGTGGATATGAACCCCCAGATCCCTCTGCTCCTCCACACTACCCAGAATCCTGCCATTAACTTTGTACTCCGCCTTGGAATTTGTCCTTCCAAAGTGTACCACCTCACACTTCTCCGGATTGAACTCCATCTGCCACTTGTCAGCCCAGCTCTGCATCCTATCAATATCTCTCGGCAAGCTTTGACAGCCCTCCATACTATCCACAACACCACCGATCTTTGTGTCATCTGCAAACTTGCTAACCCACCCTTCTACCCCTTCATCCAAGTCCTTAATAAATATCACGAAAAGTAGAGTCCCAGAACTGATCCTTGTGGGACACCACTAGTCACAGCCCTCCAATCCGAATGAACTCCCTCCACCACAACCCTCTGATTTCTACAGGCAAGCCAATTTTGAATCCACACGGCCAAGCCTCCCTGGATCCCTTGCCCTCTGATCTTCTGAAGGAGCCCACCATGTGGAACCTTGTCAAACGCCACTCTAAAATCCATATAGATCACATCTACTACACTACCCTCATCAATCTTCCTGGTCACCTCCTCAAAGAACCCTATCAGGCTTGTGAGACAAGATCTTCCCTTCACAAAGCCATGCTGGCTGTCCCTAATCAGTCCATGATTCTCCAAATGCTCATAGATCCTATCTCTTAGAATCCTTTCCAACAGCTTGCCCAACACAGGCGTATGGCTCACTGGTCTGTAATTCCCTGGACTATCCCTACTACCTTTTTTGAATAAGGGGACAACATTTGCCACCCTCCAAACCTCCGGTACCATTCCCACGGACAACGAGGACTCAAAGATCCTAGCCAATGGTTCAGCAATCTCCTCCCTCGCCTCGCGAAGCAGCTGGGGAATATTCTGTCAGTCCCCGGGGACTTATCTGTCCTAATATTTTCCTAATACTTGCTTGAGCATTTTCCTGGTGTCTTTATATTCCACAAGGACCCAGTCTGATTTTAGCTTTCCAAACCTTATATATGATTCTTTTTCCCTTCCTGACTAAATTTAGCATTTGTTGGGTCATCCAAGGTTCCCTTACCTTACCAACCTTGTTCTTACTCCTTACCAGAACATGCAGATCCTGAACTCTGCTTTTCTGGTCTTTAAACAACTCCCACGTCAGACGTGGACATGTCCGACAGCAGCTGCTCCCAATCAACAGCCCTTAGCTCCTGTCTTATCCTATCCTAATTTGCCTTCTCCCAATTTAGTACCTTCCCACAAGATCCAATTTTATCCTTACTTATGACTATCCTAAAACATAGCAAGTTGTGGTCACGATTCCCAAAGTGTTCACTGACTATCAGGTCTGTCACGCGGCCTCGTTCATTTCCCAAAACTAGATCCATATGTTCTCTCCTCTAGTTGGACTCTCCACATACTGTTTCAAGAACCCTCTTGGATACACTGAAGAAATCCCGCCCCACCTAAGCTTCTTGTATTAAGGAAGTTCCAGTCAATACTGGGGAAGTTAAAGTCCCCACTATGACAACCCTGTTGTCTCTGCACCTTTCTATAATCTGTCTACATATCTGTTCCTCCACCTCTCGATGGCTATTGGGAGGCTGATAGTATAATCCCATTAGTGTAATTTTTGAGCTCCACCCAAATTCCCTCCATGGATGAACCCTCCAGTATGTCCTCTCTAAGTACTGCTGCAACCCCCTTCACCTCTTTTAGCCCCCTCTCTATCCTGTCTAAAACAACAAAACCCAGGAACGTTGAACTGCCAGTCCTGTCCCTCATGCAATTAGGTCTCTGTAATGACAACAACATTGTAATTCCATGTACTGATCCAGGCTCCAAGTTCATCCTCCTTACCCATAATGTTCCCAGCGTTGAAGTAAACACATTTCAGCCCATCAGTTCCACCATGTTTATTAGCCTGTCCCTTGTTGTCCTTCCCTTCAGTCTTACTTGTCATACCAGCTTCCTTGCCACCTGTTGCCCTGCTGCTGTGGTTCCCATCCCCCGCCACTCTAGTTTAAACCCTCCTGAGTAGCACCAGCAAACCTCCCGGTGAGGACAGTGGTTCCCCTCCAGTTCAGATGCAAACTCTCTTGTTTATACAGCTCCCACCTGCCCTGGAAGAGAGCCCAATGATCCATAAATATGAAGCCCTCCGACCTGCACCAGCTCCTTCGCCACTTGTTGAACTGCACTATATCTATTTCTCACCTCAGTAGCACGTGGCATGGGTAGTACCCTGAGATTACAACTCTGGAAGTCCTGCTTTTTAACTTTCTGCCTAGCTCCCTAAAAATACTTTGCAGGACCTTATCCCTGCTCCTGCCTATGTCATTGGTACCTATATGGACCATGAACTCTGGCTGCTCACCCTCCCCTCTCAGAATGTCTTGTACCTGTTGCAAGACATCCTTGACCCTGGCACCAGAGAGGCAAAACACCATCCTGGACTCTTGAATGCGGCCACAGAAACGCCTATCTGTGCCCCTTACTATTGAGTCCCCTATCACTATCATTCTGCCTGACTTTGCCCTTCCCTTCTTTGCCTTAGAGCTGGGCACGGTGCCACTGACCCACCTTCTGGTACTGGTCATCCCCCCCAACAGTATCCAATGGGGTATACCTGTTAGTGAGGGGAATGGCCACAGCAGAATCCTGCACTGTCTGCCTACTCCCCTTACTTCTCCTGGTGGTCACCCATCTATCTGCAGCCTGCACCTGAGGTGTGACCGCCTCACTAAACTCTCATCTATGATGATCCAGATGATCCTGAGTACATCCAGCTCCATTTGATAGATGTTCTTGTCTTGGTTGATATTCTTTCAATGTAAATCTTCTGTAGCTGTGTAGGACATTTCTCCAATAGCTTTTTAAAATTTACTTTCTGGTTTAGACAACACTGGCAAGGCCAGGATTTTGCACCAGTCCTAATAACCCATGAGAGGATGGCAGTAAACTGCCTCCATGAACTGCTACAGTCCGTGCGATAATGGTGCTCCCACAGTGAAGTTCTAGCATGCTAACCCAATGATCATGAAGGATAAGTTTCCCAGTGTGTGACCTGCATAAACTACTCTTGGCCTGCCATATGGTAGAGACTGCAGATTTGGGAGGTGCTGCCAATGTATATTATGTAAGCTGGATAAAGACTTTGATGGTGAATGATCTGGGCTGTAAATATCATTATTGAATTGAGCCAAAAGAGATGGCAAATGCTGGAATCTGGGGCAACAGTCTGCTGGAGGAACTCAGTCATTGATGTTTTGAATCAAAACCCTTCATCAGTCCTGATGAAGGATTTAGACCCAAAATGTCAACAAAACGTCAACAATTCCTTTCCTTCCCACAGATAATTATTGAATTATCTGTTCTCAGTGTTTGCAAAAATCTATAAGAAAGAGAGATTGTGCAATAGATGATTGACTTCCTTATATTACTGAGAGCTGCTGTCAGCGGACTTATTTTTATAACCTAAAGTTTCAGCAATAAGTTACAGAAATGTGGAAACCACAATGCAGCAGATCTGACATCCGTTACAGCGCCTGGTCTTCCTGACAGCTACTGTGCTGGGCATGTAAGGGTTCATGTTGAGCCTGTGGCAGGAGCCTGACTGCCTGCTTCAGTGAGGATCCAGATGGCTGACAAGAACCACTTTGAGAACAGAGATGTTTGGCAAATTTCCAGATAGGCTGACAACAGGAGCTAATACTGTCACTAAAACTGTCTTAGACTTGACCACTGACACAGGTGAAAGGTCCACATTGAGACAGGCAACTGGTGGAAGCTCTGTGGTGAAACAGGCAATGTGCAACTTCTTGGTGAAACAGGTAACGGTAAAAGTGATGATACCTGGTCAGAAAAGCACAGATGATAGATCCTGAGTGAACTAAGCAGAGTAAAGGGCAATGAGATATCCCCGGTGAGGACAGGGTGTGAGAGCAAAGGTGTGGGAGATGGATGAGATGTGATCAAAGGCTTTGTTAACAATGGTAGAAAGAAAGCCATGGTTCAGAAAGAAGACCTTTCAGAGGCACCAGTATGGAAAGTCCCTTTAGTGGAGCAAATATGACAGAGACAGAGGAACCTGGAGAATGGAAATAGAGTCCTTACAGGAGGCAATGTGGAACACAGAGCAATCAAAATAGCAGTGGGTGTTGGTAGGCTTGTAATGGAGGTTGGTAGCTACCCTACTTCCTGAGGTGGAGACAAAGAGAGATCCAGAAAAGGAAGGGAAGAACCAGAGGTTAACCATGTGAAGATGAGGGCAGGTTGAATTTGGCAGAAAAAATAATGACATTGTCAAGTTCTGTGTGAATACAGAGGCAGTACCAATGCAATTATCGAGGTACTGGAAAAAGAGTTGAGGAAGTGGGCCTGGGTAGGATTGAAACAACGACTTTTTCATATCTCTACAAAAAGACAGGCATAGCTTGGGCCCATGCGAGTGCACATATAGCTAACCTTTTATCTGGAGAATGTGAGTGGAGATGAAGAAGAAGTTGTTCAATGTGAGAGCAGGTTCAGTCAGGTGTGTTGGCGGAGGGGAACAGGTTGGGCTTCTGCTCCAGAAAGAAACGGAGATGAACCTCTACTCCACATCAGGACGGTCAATCTATTGACACAGCCAACTAGCCACACAGGCCCAACCTAGCAACCATGTCCTACTCATGGTACTACCAAGTTCCCATTTAATGATGGACATTGAAGACCCCCACCCAGAGTATATTCTGTGCTTTTGCTACTTTTATTCCTACTTTTGAGTGGTGTTCAACATAGGAAGATTGATAAGTTTGAGCATGAGACCTTTTTTCCTATGTTTGTTCTGATGACGTGAGATTTAAGGGGTCTGGGGATAATGTCCAGAACGCCCATGGACACTCCTGATTGCTTACTGCTGTGCTGCCACATCTGGTGGTCTATTCTGCCTCCTGAACAGGACATGGACAGAGTTCAAGCTGGGATATTTACCAAGAGATATGATTCGGTAAGGTTTATGTTGGACTAGAATGTGAGATAATTCTCTTGACTTAGATGTTTGTGAGGAGCACTTTGTCAGTCAACAGGGCTGTAAGTGCCTTTGTCACAACCAAATGCAGACCTGATTTGGTGTTATTTTGGATGATTGGTTGAAATGGGGCATATGGAGGGAAACTGCTCCCATAAACAGATGGCTCAAGTGCCATGGGAACATTTGAATTTTGGGGCTAAAGATATAAGTGAGATATAAGGAAAAATGATTTTCCTTATGATTTGGTGATGATCTGGAACTCACTGCCTGTAAAGGTGGTGGAAACAGAATCGGTCACTACCTTCAAAAGGGAATTGGAAAGGCAGGAGAGAGAATAATCCGGGGAATGGGACTGGTGGGATTACTCGATTAAGAATTTGCAAAGACTCAATATGTCCACCTTCTGTGGCACAACAATTCTTTGACTTCTTGATTCAGATGATCCTTCAGATTTTCATTCTTATAATGCTTTGTCACAGTGGCTTTGGTATTACAGAGCTATTTGTCATGTGCATTTTAAAGGGATAATTAGAGTTAATGTGTGTCTGAAGTCACATTGACCAGATTGAGGGAGCAAGGTAGATTTCCTTCTCTAAAGGGCATTAGTGATCAGGTGGTTATTTAAATGACAATCCAATGGCTGCTGTTCAATGTGGCCACATTTCATTCCAGATTTAAATTAACTCACTTCCTTAATGGGATCTGCATTCATGTCACTGAGCCATTAGTCCAGGCCATTAGAGAAACAAAGGACTGCAGATGCTGGAATCTAGATGAAAAACATGATGATGCTGGAGGAACTCGACATGTCAGGCAGCATCCATGGAGAAAAGCAGGTGGTCAACGTTTCAGGTCAGGACCCTTCTTCAGGACTGAAAACAGGAAAAGGAACAATATATAGTATCCAGGCCATTAGTTATTACAAAGCCAAGATACTGTTTATGTTCATCATTGCTGCTGTTTCTGGCGTGTTCTTGCTGCTTTCTTTCCTTAGTGTCACGTTGTTTTGATGATGCTTCCCACTTGGGCATTTATTACTGCAACATTTGTTTCTTATTACTGCTCTTTCTTATTACTGCAACTATTTTTGTTCTTATTATTAATGTTGTATCTAGTGTTTATTATTCATTTTTGGTTATTTTTCTCATTTTTTGATGCTTAAAATTGCCCCTAGATCTGGTGCTTGCATTTTTTTGATTATTCCTGTCTTTGCGGTATTTTTTGTTTTTTGACTTATGTTCCAATTTTGGCATTATTGCTTTAATCGATTGTTTTATAAGCATCCTATCTTTGATGCCTATTGCACTTTTTGGTGAATATTGTTGTCCATGTTAATTTTTATTATGGCTGTTTTGGTGACAATTGATGGCATTTTTGGTGATTATTGCTGCTGTTATTGTTGACAATTGGGGAAATTGGATAGCACAGGGAAACATAAACTGAAATTCTGATTATCCATCCCTTTTAATCCAGTTGTAAATCAAACAAAAATATCTGCACTCCCATCTCATTCTCATGATTGCAGCCTGCAGGCAGCAATAACTGAGATGTTTATTGCTTTAGCACATCTCCACGGAGTCCAATTTTGTGAGTCGCTAGCATCAACAGAAGCCATCTCACTCTGATCGAACTCATGTCTGAACTACAGAGGAGGTGTTAGTTGCTCATTCTTTCCTTTGATACGAGAGTCAGCAGCTTTAAATTCCTGGGCGTTAGCATATCGGATGACCTGTTCTGATCTCAGCACATAGATGCAATCACAAGGAAAGTGCGCCAGTGTCTTTACTTCCTTAGGAGGTCAAGGAGGTTTGGCATGTCACTGAACATTCTAACAAACTTCTACAGATGTACTGTTGAAATTATCCTAACTGATTGCATCATGGTCTGGTACGGCTATTCAAAAGCACAGGAATGTAAGAAGTTGAAGAGATTAGTGGACTGAACCTAATACATCACAGGCCTCTCCACCATCGGTAGTATCTACATGAGGCGCTGTCTCAAGAAGGCAACATCTATCATCAAAGATCCCTACCATCTGGCCCATGCCATCTTCTTGAAGCTACCATCAGGCAGGAGATACAGAAGCCTGAAGTTCCTCACCATCAGGTTCAAGAACAGCTACTTCCTTTCAATCATTCAGTTCCTGAACCAACCTGCACAACCCTAATCACTATCTCAATATAACAACACTATGACCACTTTGATCACTTTGCACTACAATAGACTTTTTTTTGTTCTAATTGTGTTCTTCCTTGTAAAAATCGTAAATAATTTGTGTTTAATTTATGTTTTTCTTGTGAATGCTGCCTATAGAACATAGAACGTTACAGCACAGTACAGGCCCTTCGGCCCACGATGTTGTGCCAACATTTTATCCCGCTCTAATATCTATCTAACCCTTCCCTCCCACATAGCGCCCCATTTCTCTATCATTCATGTATCTAAGAATCTCTTAAATGTCCCCAATGTATCTGTCCCCACAACCTCTGCCAGTAGTGCATCAATCTCTGCAAAAAACATACCTCTGACATCCCCCTTATACCTTCCTCCAATCACCTTAAAATTATGACCCCTCGTGTTAGCCATTTGCGCCCTGGGAAAAAATCTCTGACTGTCCACTCAATCTATACCTCTTATGATCTTGTAGACCTCTATCTGATACTATGTGCCTATGATGCTGCTTCAAATAAGTTTTTCATTGCACCTAATGCATACATGTACTTGTGCATATGACAATAAACTCGACTTTGACTTTCTTTGAAAGCCAGTATTGACTTCTGCCCCTTCATAAAAAGTTTCTCTTCATGTCATTTTTGGTTCCTTTGCCAATTACTTCATTCTCTGCCCCCGAGTTCTTGACCTTTCTTCCAATAAGAATGGTTTCTCTTTTATCTACTCTGCTTATATCCTTCATGATTTTAGATCCTCTCACAACCTCCTCTGTTCCCTAGATAATAACCCAGCATATCCATACAATCCACATATGATCAAGGTCAGTGAAAACATCAATACATTCAATTTCTTAACGATAGAACAGTTGGTACATGCTTTGAACTAATAGCCAGAAACCTGGACTATCGATCTGGATACATGTTTGAATCCCACCAGGACTGTTGGGGAACTTAACTAAACCTCAAATTAAAAAGCTTGTACTAATGAAGTGGCTACTGCTGTAAAATCCATCTTGTTCACTAATGTCCTTCAGAGTAGAAAAGATGTTTTGTTTTTACCTGATCACTGCAGATCTGCCCTCTGAAATGGCCCAGTAAGTCACTGAGCTCAAGGGCTCTTGGGGATGGACTTGGCCTTGCCAGCAATGCCCACAGTTTGCTAATGACAAAATAAAGCTGCATCACTGGTGTCACACACACATCCATGCTATAGCCTCCTATCACTCCCCTACCAAGAGCCTCTATCAATCACAGCTATATGCTCAGCAACATCCTCACACACTTACCACCATTCCAAATCTGAAAATCTCATTTATCTCATCACTTACATGCACAGCCATGTATTCAGCTATGGCAGGTACATTGTCAAGAAACATCGCAAAATATTCAGTAATACACACTCTTTCGACAAGAAGAAGATGGCACACAATTATTGTCAGTAACAGTACACTGGCAAGGGATAAGTCTGTGTCAATCACCTATGCAACCTTAAAAAGAGTGTGCAGGCAATCAAAGAAGTGTCTCCCACAGAGTTAACAAAAAAGCAATTCAGAGATCACTAAATATTACAGTCGGCTTATTTCTAACCCACCTTCTCAAATCCCACTTCCCTCACATCTGACCAGGAGGAGATTGCTGAACACCAGAACACCTCTCTCTCCATCTCACAGTTATAGCCACCTCCTCAGACATAGGCACCTTGGGTAATGTAGAGAATAATTTAGATGTGGGTTCTGTAGGTGGTACCTCACAAGGCAAGGTTACACGTTAATTAGTAGTTGGATGGGGAAAGATTCATGCAGAACAAGATTCCCAGTATTAATACACCTCCCTAAAAGCCTTTGAAAAATGTTGAGGAGCAAAGGGGAACCCAGCTACTGCCTTGTACATGGCTTTACATGGAGCCTGGAGCCCACCTGATCAGTATAAACACGGTGGCCAATGGTGTCAAATTTCTTGATTTAACAGAGCTTCCACTCACCAAATCAAAGGGAGAATCATATTTCTGAATCTTGCCATGTAGATAGTGGAAAGGCTTTTGGAAGTCTGGAGTTGAGCTCCTCGCTGCTGAAGACTCAAGCTTTGACCTGCTTGACGTATCTGTTGGTCCAACACAGAGGCAATGGAAAGCTAGTGAAGGTGCTGCATTAGAGAGCAATCTCCAAGAAGGATGAGGAGTACAGCATCATTCAGGGCTTCAAAGGATGGGAATACATGTAGGATTGAAAGACAGCTGTGGCTTGTGGGCAGTGTAAGGCTTTGCTGCATCAGAGATCAATTGGGGCTGAGGGTGGAAGAATACCAAAGACTATTTAATGTTTGGGTTTGGCTTTTGTACTGGTCTGGAAACAATGGGAGGTGCAAGATCTTTCTGCTCACCCTAATGCAGAACAAACACACAATCATCATCAGCACATTCACCTTAACCCTGGAAGCTACAGATGTGGCCAAAGACTTCTACTTAAATCTTGAAAAATCCTTGGCAACTTCAGTGACTGGATCAGGAAAGATGCAATCCTCTGGTGAGCCATGGTCAGTAAGGACAAAATAGGAAAAGTGAACTTGAATCTAGTCTTCCTCCTGTTGAAATGCTCAGAACCCAGATGACCAATTCTCTGCTTTACCAGATAGACAAGCACAAGATGTCATAGCAACCTCCCGAATTCTGAAACTGGCACTTGTTAGGTTATATCAACATCTACCTGAGAAACCATGAGCATGTCAGCATCACCTGCACCATAACAGGTGCTAATGACTGCTGGACTGACCTAGGGTAAAATCTGCTCTGTATCTCCATTAACCTGGTCCCAAAACAATGGCAGGATCAGAAATATTGCTGCAGCAATGTCAATGTTGAAGGACTTAAGGCCCCACAGAGATAACTCAGACAATGTCTCACAGTCAACCAAGTAATTCACAACTAACAGGAGCAGCAAGATGTCCACCATGTCTGAACTCCTCTGAATGTAAGAAATAGAAGCAGTACTTGGATACCTATTCCCTCGTTCCTGATCTACCATTCAATAAGTGATGATTGATCTTTTACCTCAGTGCCGCTTTCTGCCATAGCCTCATCTCCCTTGATTCCCTCAATATCTAAAGTTTATCGGGCTCTCTCTGTGACTGATTGTCCACATTCTGAAGCTTCACCAGCATCTGGGCGAAAACATTTCTCCACATCTCTATCTTGAATGGCAGACCCTTTATTTTGAGATGATGGCCCTTTGGTTTAGGTATCCCTGCAAAATCAATACCACATCCACCTTGTCAAGCCCCCATTTTTTTGAATTTCACGTTGAAGACACTTCATCAGAGCTTCTGAAATTTTAACTCTGTTTCTCGTTCCAGAGATCCTGCCTGACCTACTGAGTGTTTCCACAAATTTCTGCTTTATTTCAGATTTCCAGCAGCTGCAACTTTTTTGATTTCCTCTTACTCCATGTAATCGAACCAAGGTGGCTGTACTCTTGTACTCAAATCCTTTTGCAGTGAAGGCTAACACACCTTTTGTCTTCCTATTTACTTGCCAAATCTGCCCATTAATTTTCGGTGATTGATGTACAAGGACATAAGGGTCTCTCTGAAAGTCAGTCACCTAGTTGTGACCATCTTCACAAACAAAAGTCATTTCTCCCTGTCATCATTTCAGCTCAGTTTTTCTCTCTTTATTAGTATAAGGTAAGATATTTATTTATTAGTCACATGTACATGGAAACACACAGTGAAATGCATCGTTTTGCATTGCTGAAAATGTGCTGGGGGGCAGCCCACAAGTGTTGCCACTCTTCCGGTGCCAACATAGCATGCCCACAGCTCCTAACCCATACATCTTTGGAATGTGGGAGGAAACCGGATCACCCAGAGGAAACCCACGCAGACATGGGGAGAACGTACAAACTCCTTACAGACAGCGGCAGAATTGAACCCGGGTCACTGGTGCTAACTGCTACACTACCATGTCGCCACTGATCTGGCCTGATGGGCATATCCCACAGCTTGCTACTAGCAACACATTATACAGACAAAGAAGCATAATAGGTTTCTAGCTGCCACATTAAATCATTTGGTCATATCACCTATCAGAAATATATGCTTTGTTCTACCCATCCTTCCCCACCTCCTCTGCTGCTGAAAACTAACTTGTTTTTTCTCCCTTTCCCGATTCCATTGAAGAGTTCCAGATCTGAAATGTAAACCGTTTCTTTTTCCACAGAATTCAAGTGCAAGGGAAAGTATACTGTATAGAAAATGGCAGGATTCTTAGCAGCAATGATGCACAAGGAGTGCAAATCCATAGCTTCCTGAAAATGACAACACATGTGGATAGATTGCTTGCCTTCATTGGTAGGGGCACTGAGTATAAATGTGGGGAAGTCATGTCATGTTGCAGCTGTATAAAACTTTGGTTAGGCCACAACTGGTGTATTGTGTGCAATTCTGGTCACTGCATTACAGAAAGGACGAGGAGGCTTTGGAGAGGGTGGAGAAGAGGTTTGCCAGGATTTTGCCTGGATTGGAGAGTATTAGCTGTAAAGAGAGGTTAGACAAACATGAATTGTTCTCCCTGGAGTGTCGGAGGCTGAGAGGCAACCAGATAGAAGTATATAAAATGATGAGGAGCCTAGATAGGATAGGTCGTCAGAGACTTTTTCCCAGGGTGGCAATGTCAAATACTACCAGGCATAGCTTTATGGTGAGAAGGAGAAAGTTCAAAGGAGATGTGTGGGACAAGTTTTTTACAAAGAAAGTGGCAGGTGCCTGGAAAACACCGGCCTGGGAAGTGACGGAAGCAGATACAATAGCAACATTTAAGAAGCATTTAGACAGGTATGTAAACAGGCAGGGAATAGAGGGATATAGACCATGTGCAGGCAGATGGGATTAGTTCAATTTGGCATCATGGTCGGCACAGACCATGTGCTGAAGGGCTGTTCCTGTACTGTACTGGTCTATGCTGTAGATGCCAACTAACTCGTTGAACATTTCCAGCATTTTCTATGTTTATATATGGTACTTTGTCATTGTATGTATTAATTTTGTCCTTTATTCAATTTGTATGAGTAAGCCCAGCCTTAGTGTGGAGGTGGACTTGCTTTGATCTGCATGCTGTTCTAAATAATTCCCCTCCTACATCTTCATGGTGCATATGTAGAAGTGACCTTTAGTGAATAACTATATTAATTAGATACTCCCAGGCATGCAGATTTCAAGGTGCAAGAAATCACTTTGTTGCTGCAATTGCTTTACTAGTAGAACTTGACTGGGACTGCATTTCTTTCATTTAAAGAAGTGAATCTAGTTTTTAAAATATCAATGTAGCAACCTCCTCTAAAGAACAGGAACACTCACTAAAGCACTGGGGAAAAGTTTATTTCTGAAGAACATGCCATTTAGCAATATAGGTGATGCATGCAGCAGAATGCAATGTTTCAAGGAACCACGTTGCATAGTTCAAGTCTAATATAAGGCAGATAGTTAGGTGTCATGACAAAGGCAGATGTGGCATAGACTTGACCTTCCATCAGCCACTGTAGGTCAGTAATAATTCTGAAATTTCCCTTTGCTACATGCGCAGGAGAAATATCTTGGAATAACTGCACTACTACCAAGAAAGGAAATGGCCCATATTGCAAGGAGTGCACTACATAGGAACTCCAAGCTGCTGTGGGGTTCAATACATCCGACTGCAATGGTTACATTGATTCTTTATGGAGCTCACCTATTGACAGTGGTTCATCATACTTGGGATGAGATGAGGGATATACATGTTACCATTAATTTCAATGTGTGGGAGTAGATTATAGTGATGTGTGCCAAAAAGCTTCACAGCAAGCAGCTTGAAGTTTACTAGTTCAGGCTACCATTTCTAGAACATAAAGATTTTTAGCATTAATTAATACAATGGATGGTTTCACATTGTACCGAGTTAGTATAACTGCAAGTGAAGCAGTAACATTCGCCAGAAGTCAAAACGATTCCAGATGATGTCAGCTATCAATATAAGTCTGCACATCGATGACTCCAAAATAAACAGTTTGCCTGGGGTCTGGAAAGCTACTAACATCAATCTTTCCAACATGTCATGATGTAGTTGCAGCCATGTCCTCAAGGCTCACCTTTAAAAGGAGAGGAGACAGCATTGATCCACTTTCACAAGTACATTGGTTGGATGTCTCCAAGTGCTCTAAGTTTGGACAGGTAACACTGCAGCATGGAGAGACTAAAGGCAGTGTATCTGATATTACCGTTCCATTCTCCTAGTTTCTCCATTCCTCATGCATCTGTTCAGACGATGAGACATTCCACACTGGTGTCTCAGAGATGTTTTCCTTTCTCCATAACTGTCCATTTGTCCTCTCTACCCTTCCCCCTTTCTGCAATTTAAAACAGTTCTTATGAAGGGTCACTAACCTGAAATGTTAATTCTGTTTCTGTCTTCACAGGTGCCCCCTGAGCTGCTAAATAATTCTCACACCTCTGGAAAGTGACTGAGAAGTCCTTTAAATAGCACTGTGAATGGGGTGCTATTAAAAGTTGCTCCTCGTGAATAATCTATGTTGTTTCCTAACCGGAGAAAAATTATCTAGTTTCAGAAGAAATCTGAGGGTTAACACGACCTAAGGACAGATATCATCTATTTTAACTATTAAACAGTAGCAATGAAGCTCAATATCATTGTCACTTTTTGTTACTCTTCTAAGGTTCTTAAAGTCTTAATATTTTCAGGTGCTACAAGTGTGTCAGTGACTGGTGCAGTATGGTTTACATGGTATCAGTGGAATGAGAAAATGACAACAAATTAAAAAACATAATTTATTTCTTAATGTTAAAATTAATTTTAAAAAATCTGATTTAATGAGTCTCTGCAATAGTTTATTTTTTATATAGGGAATGATTTTGTGATAATTGTGTAGTTTTACTTCCCATATGAAGCTTTTGACTTATTAGTGCTGGGAATTGTGATGCAATTTCAATGGTACCTTGATTAGGCTGATGGTTGCAAACTTTAACAAAAATTGCAAAATGTGCAGCCTTTGTGACCAGTGGTGTTCCACAGGGATCTGTACTGGGACCCCTGCTCTTTGTGATTTTTATAAATGACTTGGATGAGAATGTGGAAGGGTGGGTTAGTAAGTTTGCTGATGACACAAAGGTTGATGGTGTTGTGGATAGTGTAGAAGGTTACAATTGTATATTACAATAGGATGTTGACAGAATGCAGAGCTGGGCTCAGAAGTGGCAGATGGAGTTCAACACAGATAAGTGTGAAATGATACACTTCGGGAGATCAAATTTGAAGGCAGAATACAAGGTTAATGGCAGGAATCTTAGCAGTATGGAGGAACAGAGGGATCTTGGGGTCCACGTCCATAGATCCCTCAAGGTTGCCATGCACGTCTATAGGGTTGTTAAGAAGGCGTATGGAGTGTTGGCCTTCATTAGTCGGGGTACTGAGTTCAAGAACTGTGAGGTGATGTTGCAGCTCTATAGAACTCTGGTCAGATCACACTTAGAGTATTGTGTTCATTTCTGGTCGCCTCATTATAGGAAGGATGTGGAAGCCTTAGAGAGGATACAGAGGAAATTTACCAGGATGTTGCCTGGATTGGAGAGCATGTCTTATGAGGACAGGTTGAGCAAGCTAGGGCTTTTTTCTTTAAAGAGAGAAAGAGGATGAGAGGTGACTTGACGGAGATGTACAAGATGATAAGAGGCAGAGATCGAGTGGACAGCCAGAGACTTTTTCCCAGTGCGACAATGGCTAATACGAGGGGACATAATTTTAAGGTGATTGGACGAAGGTATAAGGGGGATGTCAGGGGTAAGTTTTTTATGCAGAGAGTGATGGGTGTGTGGAATGCATTGCCGGCAGAGGTTGTGGGGGCAGATATATTAGGGGCATTTAAGAGACTCTTAGATAGACATGAATGACAGAAAAATAGGGGGCTATGTGGGAGGGAAGGGTTATATAGATCTTAGAGCAGGATAAAACATCGGCACAACATTGTGGGCCGAAGGGCCTGTACTGTGCTGTAATGTTCCATGTTTGCATGAATAATGTCTCATGTTCTTGAGATTACGTGTATAAAATTACAGACATAAGTACAGGTCCTCCCTAGATTATTATCGCCCGACATATGTACATCCTGTACATATGAATGAGCATTTGGGAGACCGGTGATGCGGGCTGCAGATATCTTCTGCCAGGTGGGAACTTGGTTTATGGCAGCATTTCCAATTTATGAACTGCCCAGATTATGAACTGCTCACAGGAACGGAGCCCTCCATAACCTGGGGAGGACCTGGATTAGGAATAGTTATTCACTCGGACCTTTGAGCCTGCACCATCATTTAATAAGAACATGGTTATTCTGATTGTAAGCTCAACTCAGCATTCTCATGGTAACCTTTCAACTCATTGTTTATCAAGCATCTATCTACATCCATCTTAAAAATATTCAAAGATGGAGAGAACAAAAATGTCTCCTCATCTCTTATTTCTAAACAGTGACTATAAGTTCTAGACATTTCCACAATAAGATCTCTCTTCACACCCACCTTGTCACACCCTTCAGGATCTTTTATATTTCAATCAAGTCATCTCTCAATCTTTCAAATTCCAGTAGATACAAACCTGTCCAAATGTTCCTCAAGACAACTGCCTATTCCAGATATTACTGTGGTAAACCTTCTCTGAAATACTTCCAGTGTATTAATATTCTTCCTTACATAAGAAGACAAATACTGTACACAGTACTCCAGATGAGATCTCACCACTGCCCTACCTATTTGAAGCATCACCTCCCTACTTCAACTCCCCAAACAATAAATAATATTCTGTTGTCTTTTCCTAATTACTTACTACATTTGCATACTGGCCTTTTGGAAATCATGTATTCATGCACCCAGATCCCTCTGCATCTCGGAACTTTGCAATCTCTTATCATTTGGATTTGCTTCTTTTTTAACTTTTCCTGTCGAAATGGACAATTTCAAATTTTCCACATGATACTTTTCCCAGAAGGTTGCCCACTGACTTTATATATTTCTACTATTGTAGCATCCTTGTTTCCTCTTCACTACCTATTTCCGACCAATTATTCTGTCATCAGTAAATTTAGCAATCATATCATTGGTGCCTTTATCCAAAACATATGCAAATTGTAAAAAAAATTAAGGCTCCAGCATCAACTCCTGTGGCACACTCTCTTTACTTTCGTCTACGTTTTATTTCCTATTAGCCAACCAATATACCTCCCACACCATGAGCTTTGATCTTCCGCAATAACCCTTGATGTGGTACCTCCTTATCATATGTCTCCTGGAATTCTAAGTATAGTGCATCCAACCAATCACCTTTACCATATAATTTCTGTACACAATAATGTAGCAGATGTGTAGTGCGAATGATATCACATGGAAACAACTGCTTTAATTTCTGGGGATGAATAAATCCCTATAAATGTTGAGAGAAGAGCTGGTGCTACAAAAGCAATTTAAAATTTTATCTTCACAGTGTAATAATTTTTCATTTCATTCTGATACAGTATATGGAATTACAGAAGCCATTCAGCCCATCATGAAAGAACTGTCCAATTAGGCAAACCCCTCTGATATCTTTCTGTATCCTTACTTTTTCCCCCCTTACAAATAATTATCTAATTCCCCTTTAACAAAACAATTAAATTCCCCAGTGCTAACTTTTCAGTCAATGTATTCCAGATCATAACGAATCCCTGAATACAGAAAAAATCGCCTTCACTTATCCCTGGTTCCTTTGCCAATTACCTTGTGTCTTCTGGTTATGGTTTCCCCTACATACACATTCAAAATCCATCATAATTTGGGTCACCTCTGTTAAATTTCCATTCACTGTGTTTGCTGTTAATGCATTAACTTTAAGTATTCAAGCATGTCGCCTAGCTAAAGGCCCCAATTTCCTCAAATGAACTTTATATCTTAGGCATTGCACTTTCAAGTTAAAAGTAATTATAGCTAGTGGGCACCATGATTTATTGTAAATTTATTTTAGGAAATGAAATTTTGCTTCAAGTCTGTGAATTTAACACGTAACCCTTGGTATATTAACATGGCAGTAAAACACTACAGTAACCTTTAGATATTCAAATCATAATCAGGAAATGTAACTTACTAGCACTGAGCTCTGTAAGAGATCTTATCATCACCTCTGATGAGAAGGTCACAGACATTGCTACAGTTGTACCGTGGGGAATTTCCTGCAGCTCATACTAAGTTACTTTTCACCATTTCAATAGCTGTAACTTTGATCCATCTCTCCGGTTGGGTCAGAAGATGGTGGGTCTGATGCCAAGTTCAGGGACTTGAAGACAAACTCTAGGGTAACACAGTCCTGTAATCCTGAGGCGGTTCATCATCAACTGGGGTGCTTAATTTTGGAGGGGGCAATAAATCAAGTCTCTTTTGGGTTGATGTGAAGACTATCATGGCACTTTGTAAAGAGCGGGGAAGTTCTGCTTTCCTGGGCAATAATGATTCCTCTATACGCACTCCCAAAACAGATTATCTTGTCATTATTACATTGCTGTCTGTGGAAGTTTGCTGTGTGACTATTAACTGCTTTTCCTATATTTCAACAGTGACATAATCTTCAAAACTAATTTTAGGTTGAAAAGCAAATTAGTGAGGTAATTACAGATGGGCTTCATCTATCCAAATATAGTTGAGGACAGATACTACATATGGGGCAATGAGGACGAGTACTTCCTGAAGTATAACCTTTCTTGATCAGTATATTCCTGATTCACTAATTGACTTGAAGGCTTTCAAGGTGGAGCATTTCAATTGGAGACTAAGTACATTCCCATGTGGGTGAAGGGCTGGGGAAATTAAAGCCGTGGATTAAATTAAATTAAATTCATGGATTAAATTAAATTAAATTAAATTAAATTAAATTAAATTAAATTAAATTAAATTAAATTAAATTAAATTAAATTAAATTAAATTCATGGATGTCCAAAAAAATAGAGAATAAAATAGTGAAGAAAAAAGGGCTAATGACAGATATTGGCAACTCATGAAATCCAGGCTGATTACAGATTGTTGAGAAGGGAAGTAAAAAAGGAACTAAGAGAAGCAAAGCGTGAGCATGAGAAAATAATGTCGCTGAACATGAAAGTGCATCTAAAAATATTCTTTCGACGTGTAAACAGGAAAAGGGTTATAAGAGGCAGGGTGGAACCAATCAGAGATCAAAAATAAAATCCACTCATGGAGGCAGAGAGAAGGCTGATATGCTAAATAAGTACTGTATCTACCATGTGCATTGTTCGTTGAAAGTGGCAAGGCAGGCTGAGTAAGTGCAAAAGCACTAGAGCAGAGCAGTCATGAGCAGCACATACAAAATGCTGGAGGAACTCAGTTGATCAGGCAGCATCTATGGAGGGAAATAAACAGTTAACATTTCGGGTTAATCAACTGTTTATTTTCCTGTATAGATGCTGCCTGACCTGCTGACTTCCTCCAGCATTTTGTGTGTGTTGCTCCAAATTCCAGCATCTGCAGAATCTTTTGTGTCAAAGAAGTCATGATGAAGCTTTATAAAACACTGAATCAGCTTCAACAGAAGTGTGGCATCCAGTTCTGTGCACACACTTCACACAGGATATGACAGCTGTGGAGTGGATTTACTAAAATGATTACAGTGATGAGGGATTTCATTTGTGTGGATAGACTGGAGAAATTGGGATGGTTTTCCTTGGAGCAGAGGAGGTAACAAGGGAATCTGATAGAGGTAGCAAGGGAATCTGATAGAGGTAATTAAAATAATGTAGCATGTAGATATGTACATGTAGCATGTACAGCACAGAAAAAGGCACTTTGGATCACCACATCCACGTCAACCTTTTTGCCCATCTACACTAATTCCATTTACATGCATTAGGTCTGTACCCTTACATGCCTTGCCTATTTAAGTGTCTATCTAAATGTCCCTTAAATGCAGTGATTGTATCTCATTAAACCACCTCCTCTGTCAGCAAGTTTCAGATACCAACCACTCTCTGTCACCAATTTCCCCTCACATCCCCTTTTGAAACTCCTTCATCTAACCATAAGCCCATGCCACTTGTTCTTGATACCCGTACCATGGGAAAAAGATTCTGACAATCTACCCATTCAATGCCTTTTATAATTTTACGTACTTCTATTAGGTCACCTCTCGGCCTCCTCAGCTTCAGGAAAACAAGCCCAGCCTTTCTAATTTCTTCCATTACTAAAACCTTCCAATCCAGGCAACACCCTGGTGAATCTCCTCCGCACTCTCTCCAGTGCAACCACATTCTTTCTATAGTGTGGTGACCAGAACTGCACAAAATATCCCAGACTAGGTGACCACTTTGCCAAACACCTGTGCTCTGTCAACAATGGCCAGCTTGAGCTCTTGGTTGCAAGTCATTTCAGCTCCCTCCTCCATTCCCACGTCAACCTGTCAATCCTCGGTCTTCTCCTCTGCCAGGACAAGGCTAAAGGCAAACTAGAGGAACAGCACCTCATATTCCACCTGGGTAGTCTACAACCCAATGGCATGACCACTGAATTCTCCAGCTTCAGGTAACCCACAACCCCTCTATTCCTTTCTCTCTCCTTCTGATCCACCTAGGTTTTCTCGCACCATCTTCTTTCCAACCCCCACTCCCCCCAGCCCCCTCTTACCTAGCTTCTTTCACCTCCCCCACCTGGTTCCATCTGCCCATCACCTACATACTGTACTCACTCAGTCCCCTATCCCCTTCCTTCTCTCCACTGTTCCCATCTGCCATGCATCACTCCTTTATCTTGTTCCGCTCATCATCTCCCTTCTTATCAACATCCACAATCTGCAACACTTTGTTGTCTCCACTATCATCTCCTAGCTGCTATCAATATCTCTAACCCTCCCTCCATCACTTGGTTCCATCTGCCCATCAAGTCCCCCTCACCTGGATCTGCCTATCACTTGCCAGCTCCTGCCTCACCCCTCCCCCTCACCTCTTTATACTGGCTATCTCCCCTCGACGCTCTCAGTTCTGATGCAGGGTCTCAACTATCACTTTGCTTGACCGAGAGTCATAGAGTCATAGAGAATGGAAACTGGCCCTTCAGCCCAACTGGTCCATACCAACCCACTGAGTTCCTTCAGCAGCTTGTTTTTTGCTCCAGATCCCAGTAATGGCAGTACCTTGTGCCTACACAATATTCCAAGTGTGGTCCAACCAGTGTTTTGTACAATTACAACATAACCTCCCAGTTTTATATTCTCTGCCCCAATCTGTGAAGGGAAGCATGCCATATGCCTTCTTCACCACACTGTCAACATGCGTTGCCACTTTCAGATAACTATGGACTTGAACCCCAAGGTCTCTCCATTTAACATTGCTCAGTGCACTACCATTCACTGTATATGTCATAACCCTATTTGACTTCCTAAAATGCATCACCTCACATTAGTTGGGATTAAATTCCATGTCTGAATGGTCCACACAACTTTCCATTGGATCTATATCCTGCTGTAGCATTAGACAACCTTCTTCGCTATCCACAACACCACCAACTTTCATGTCATCTGCAAACTTACCAATCATACCTCCTACATTTACATCCAAGTCATCACTAAATATATCACAAACAGTAAGGGTGTCAGCATTGATCCTTGCCGTACACCACTGCTCACAGACTTCCAATCAGAAAAGCATCCTTCCACCACTACCCTCTGCCTCCTATCACCAAGCCAATTTTGGATCCAATTAGCCAGCTTAGATTTTGAGAAACTATTCACTTTGGAGGAGGGTCAGCAACCATGAGACACAGAATGAAAGTGATTGGTAAAAGACCTAAAAGTGACATGGAAATAAATTTTATTTTACACAGTTAGAGTTTGGGTATTGGAATGCACTGCTGGAGGAGCAGTGGAGCCAGATTCAATTGCATCCTTCAAAAAGGAGCTGGCTAAGGATCTGAAAGGAAGAAACTTCAGGGTAATGGAGAGTGAGTAAGTACGAGACTGGGACTAGCAGAATTGCCGTATCTAGTAAGAACTTAGAGTCATAGAGCACTACAGCACAGAAGCAGTCCCTTTGACCCATCTAGTCCATGCAGGCCTTGTTTACTGCTTAGTCCCATCTACCTGCACCCAGACTATAGCCCTCCATACATCTCTCATTCATGTACCTATCCAAACTTCTCTTAAATGTTACAATTGAACCCACATCCACCACTTCTGCTGCCAGCTCATTCTACACTCGCACCACCCTCTGAGTGAAATGGTTCCCCTTAAATATTTCACCTTTCACCCTTAACCTATGACCTCTAGTTCTAGTCTCACCCGACCTGAGGGGAAAAGGCCTATGCATTCACCCAGTCTATATCCATCATAATTTTGTATACCTCTATAAGATCTCCCCACATTCTCCTGCGCTCCAAGGAATAAAGTCTTAACCTATTCAACCTGTCCCTGTCACTCAGGTCCTCAAGTCCAGGCAACATCCAGGATGGACAAGATGACCTTGTTCCATGCCATAACCCTTCTGTGATTCTGTGGTGAGAGAAATTAGAGAAAAAATCTATGGAGCAAAAGAGACTGAAGGGCAATTTGTCAGAGGTATATAAAATTATGAGAGAAACAAAGAACTGCAAATGCTGGAATCTAGATGAAAAACACAATGATGCTGGAGGAACTCAGCAGGCCAGGCGGTATCCATGGAGAAAAGCAGGCGGTCAACGTTTTGGGTCTGGACCCTCCTTCAGGACTGAAGATAGGAAAAGGAGAAGGCTAATATATGGGAGGGAAAAGCAGAGCAGTGATAGGTGGACAAAAGAGGGGAGGCGGGGTGGGCACAAGGTGGTAAGAGATAGTGATAGGCAGGTGTGGGAGAGGAGGGGAGAGCAGATCCACTGGGGGATGGGTCAAAGGTAAGGAGAAAAAGGAAAAAAGAGGGTAGAAAAAAAGAGGCTAGGAAAGGGAAGCATGGTGGGGGAGGGGGAGGGTGGTTTGGGGATTACCTAAAGTGGGAGAATTCAATATTCATGCCGTTAGGCTGCAAGGTTCCAAGATGGAAAATGAGGTGCTGTTCCTCCAGTTTGCACTTGGGATTCTCCTGGCAGTGGAGGAGGCTGAGGACTGACATATCTGTGATGGAGTGGGAGGGGGAGTTGAAGTGACTGGCAACGGGGAGATGCAGATCGCGATTACGGACAGAGCACAGGTGTTCTATGAAATGGTTACCTAGTCTGCAAACACCTGTGCTCAGTCTGTAACTGGGATCTGCATCTCCCTGTTGCCAGTCACTTCAACTCCACCTCCCACACTATCACAGGTATGTCAGTCCTTGGCCTCCTCCACTGTCAGCAGAATTCCAAGCGTAAACTGGAGGAACAGCACTTCATTTTCCATCTTGGAACCTTGCAGCCTAACAGCATGAACATTGAATTCTCCCACTTTAGTTAATCCCCACCCCCTTCCCCAACCAACCACCCCTGCCATGCTTCTTCTCTTCTTCCCTTTCCTTGCCTCTTTTTTTCTACCCTTTTTTTTCCTCTCTCTCCTTACCTTTGACCCATCCCCGGTGGATCAGCTGTCCCCTCCCTCGCACCTGCCTATCACTGTCTCTTACCTGCATCTACCTATCACCACCCTGTGCCCACCCTGCCTCCCCTATTTTGTCCACTTATCACTGCTCTGCTTTTCCTTTTCCTAAAATTATGAGAGGCATACATAGGGTCAATAGTCAGAATCTTTTTCCCATGGTAGGGGTGTCAAAAACAAAAGGACGTAGATTTAAGGTGAGGAGGAGAAGAGTTCTTGAGGGGAAAGTTTTATTTTCACACAGAGAGCGGTTGATATCTGGAACGTGCTGCCAGAGGAGGTGGAGGAGGCATTACAATCACCATGCTTAAGAGGCATTTAGACAGGCATTTGAATAGATGAGCTACAGAAGTGTATGGACCTAATGTGGGAAAATGGCATTAGTGAACATAGGCAAAATGATTGGCATAAATGTGGTGGGCCAAAGGGACCATTTCTGTGCTGCACGACTCTATAACTTTAAAAGGTGGATCCTCTTGGGCCATCCCTCAGGATGAAGGATGATACACTTCCACTGTAGTTCTGTGGGTTCTGAGGTGATTGAAGAAGCCAGTGTGGAAACTGCCCCTCCGTCACCGCTAGGATAGGAAGTGCCTGTTGGGGTGGTTGGTTGGCTTGGTTATGAGGTTTTAGACTACTTACGCTTGGCTCTTTGTGCTCCCTAAACATAACAGAAAATGCTGGAAAAACTCAGCAGCTCCCGCTGCATGAACCCATGGTTTTCAATATTATCCTGAATGTTCCTTTTCCACTTTGTGCAGTTATGGGTCACAGATTCCCAGGAATCTGTTGGGATGTTGCATTTATCCAAGGAAGCCTCGAGAATAGTTGGATACTTGAATGGTCACATCAGAATAGCAGTGGGAGAGAAGAAAAGCATGGACAACCTGATAAAGGGGAAAGGACACCCTTATCCTGGGAATGTGACTGAAGAAAGGCAGATAAATTACAAGGATGATTTCCATCTGGTGGGGAGTAAAATTCCTCCCTTGCCGATCTGGCAAAAAAATTCCCCTGCAGCATTTAATTTAAAAATACTCTTCATTAATGCACAGTAATCTCTAATTTTATATCCATATTCACAGCCCAAAATAATGACCAATACAAGATAAGCCTGTCGAGCCTTTGTGGTTAAGGATGTGCCAGAACAGGGGCACAGTTTATCTATTACCAACAATATCAGTCCCTAGCCTAATTACATTCTAATCGATATGCCTCTGCTTTAAATTTTGCTTTGAACTTCTATTGTCCAATATAATTTTTACTAGTTCCTTTCTGGAACAACAAAATTATCTGGAAGGTATGAAAATGTGATAATTTGCCTCCTAAAGTTTCATTCCTGGAAATTGCTGACAGGAATTGAAAGCAGTATTTGACATTTTGTGTAAAATGATAAACTGCTTTGGTTATTTCCACAAATGTTTAGCTCTGCTTCCTCTTATGCAACTATTTCTTCAGTCTGCAGTAGGATTCAATGAGCTGTGATAGCTGTTCAGTTATATGAAGTGACAATCTTTATATTGAATTTAAGATTAGTGATTAAGGAGGATACTGTTGGTGTTTTTTTTTTCCACACATTAGTCCATTGACTGTCAACCTGGCTAAAGTTCACTCATTCGGCATAATTCTGGATTGGAAATTGGGCTCTTGACAATGCCCATTATGTTCTTCAATGTCTAATTAATAGGTTAAAAAAATAAATCTCTCATATTTCCTTGTGATATAGGAGGCCATTCAACATATGCCAGTTCTCAAAGTAAACTGGTCACTGTCCTTTGCCCAGGGTAGGGGAGCATAAAACTAGACAGCACAGGTTTAAGGTGAGAGGGGAAAGATTTTAAAGGGGACCTGAGGAGCAAGTCTTTCACTCAGAAGGCAGTGGGTATATGGAACAAGCTGCCATAGGAAGTGGTAGAGGCGGGTACAGTTACAACATTTAAAAGACATTTAGACAGGTACGTGGATAGGAAAGGTTTAGAGGGATATGGACCAAACATAGGCAGGTGGGTCTAACTCAAAGAGGCATCTTGGTCGGTACAGTTGGGCTGGAGGGCCTATTTTCATGATGTATAACTTATTCTTCCGGTTAAAAACTGAAATGCTGAAAATACTCAGCAGGTCAGACAGTAAATATTGATGAAGAAACAGTTAACGTTTCAGGTCCAAGACACTTCATCAAAATTGGCCATGAGAGAGAACAAGTTAGTAGTGGAGATGGGTGGATAGAACACAGGGAATATCCCTGAGGGTGAGAAAAAATGAGCTAATGCAGCAATTAGCCTCAAGCCTCTGGTTAGTTTTCGCCTGGTGGTGCTTAGAACCAGTTTGGTCATGGGCAACAAAATTCAGCAGCACATAAAGACAGTATAAAGACAGTAGCACAGTTTTGCTTCACAGCTGCCCCATTGCCAGACCTAGCAAGGGGTGGCGCTCAGGGGAGAGTTGGTCAGGTGTAATCAGGAATCCTTGGGTAAGCTGGAGTTTTGTTGGGGTCAAGAGTCAGATCAGTGAATCGGAGTGGGGAATGGGGGGCATTATTGAATCAGAATCAAATATGGGTCAGTTAAGGAGTTACATTGTTGAGAAATTGGGAGTTGTTGAGAGCTTGGATCAGAGTTAGGGTATAATGAATGAATCTGGGCCAAGCTGTAGGCAATTGGTGGAATGGATGTTAAGGGAAGTTGGAGTTACAGCTGTGGAACAATTAGGCAGTCAAGACCATTCTGGGTGTTAGCTGAGGAGTTGGGGGAGGTGTATGACCAGCTGGGGTTAGAGTTGGTAAGTGAACAGGGGCAGGAGCTTGTGTTAAGAAGTGATCAGAGAATGTGCTAGTGACCTAGAAGTTGATACCAGAGTGGGAAGAGGATTGGTGAGCTGGTTGGAGCAGATTTTGGAGGCAACTGGGGAATTGGGGGCTGAGATCGGTGGATAGGAAGGGTAGATACACAAGATGTTGGGGAGGGAGAGTAGTGGTGTCAGTTGCAGTGTTAGTGGCAAAGGAGAAGATATGTGCTAGGGAACGTGAGTGTGATTGCAGCCCAGGACTGGGACCTGCTCAAGAAGCAGTGCCATAATGGTGTGGTGGTTCTGAGAATATCCAGCAACAGGTCACCTCCGCACAAGGTGACCTCATTGACATGCTATTCTGATACATAAATTGTGGCATTGGTTCAAGCTCGATCCATGACCGTGACTGGTTATATTTCCAGACTGGAATGAATCATCACAACTACATACCACGGGGATGATGCCAGAGGATTGGAGGGTTGCGAATGTTGTCCCCTTGTTTAAAAAAGGTAATAGGGATAGTCCAGGGAATTATAGACCGGTGAGTCTCACGTCTGTGGTGGGTAAGCTGTTAGAAAGGATTCTAAGGGATAGGATTTATGAACACCTAGAGAATCATGGACTGATTAGGGACAGCCAGCATGGATTTGTGAAGGGAAGATCTTGCCTCACAAGCCTGATAGAGTTCTTTGAGGAGGTGACTAGGAAGATTGATGAGGGTAGTGCGGTGGATGTGGCCTACATGGATTTTAGTAAGGCATTTGATAAGGTTCCTCATGGTAGGCTTCTTCAGAAGGTAAGAGGCCAAGGGATCCAGGGAAGCTTGGCTGTGTGGATTAGGAATTGGCTTGCATGTAGAAAGCAGAGGGTTGTGGTGGAAGTAGTGCCCTCGGATTGGAGGGCAGTGACTAGTGGTGTCCGCAGGGATCGGTTCTGGGACCTCTACTTTTTGTGATATTTATAGATGACTTAGATGAGGGGGTGGAAGGCTGGGTTAGTAAGTTTGCGGACGACACTAAGATCGGCGGTGTTGTGGATAGTGTGGAGGGCTGTCGGAGCCCTCTGTTGATAGGATGCAGAGCTGGACTGACAAGTGGCAGATGGAGTTCAATCCGGAGAAGTGTGAGGTGGTACACTTTGGAAGGACAAACTCCAGGACAGAGTACAGGGTAAATGGCAAGGTACTTGGCAGTGTGGAGGAGCAGAGGGATCTGGGGGTTCATATTCACAGTTCACTGAAAGTTGCCTCACAGGTGGAAAGAGCGGTTAAGAAGGCCAATGGGATGTTGGCTTTCATAAGTCGCGGGATTGAGTTTAAGAGCCGCGAAGTGATGATGCAGCTTTACAAAACTCTAGTTAGGCCACACTTGGAGTACTGTGTTCAGTTCTGGTCCCCTCATTATAGGAAGGATGTGGAGGCATTGGAGAGGGTGCAGAGGAGATTTACCAGGATGCTGCCTGGGTTAGAGCGTATTGAATATGAGGAGAGGCTTAAGGTGCTAGGGCTTTATTCACTGGAAAGGAGGAGGATGAGAGGAGACATGATAGAGGTATATAAAATATTGAGAGGAATAGATAGAGTAGACAGTCAGCACCTCCTTTCCAGGGCACCAATGCTCAGGGCATGGCTTTAAGGTTATGGGTGGGAGGTTCAGGGGAGATGTCAGGGGGAGATTTTTCACCCAGATAGTGGTTGGTGCATGGAATGCACTGCCTGGGGTGGTGGTGGAGGCAGATACATTGGACAGGTTCAAGAGTTTGTTGGATAGGCATATGGAGGAATGTGAGATAGAGGGATATGCGGGAGGAAAGGGTTAGGTAGTGTGAGGGTGGTTTGATGGATGGCACAACATGGTGGGCCGAAGGGCCTGTTTTGTGCTGTATGGTTCTATGGTATATTTTCCATGATCAGTCTCTGTAGTGCTTTGCATGTCTCTGTTTTCTGGTCAGTGGAATGGTTAGTGCCTCCTGGGGAAAAACTGGGGTTGATTGGTCAGTCCCTGTGATGTTTAGAAGTGATTAAAGTCACAGCCTCCGTTGTTTGGATTGGCCCTGTGGCTAGTTGCAGGATTGATCAGTCGGTGTCAGTGGTTGTGACCTCCACTGTCTTCTGTGGTAGAGAATTCCACAGGTTTATCATCTTTTCAGGAAAAAAATTCTCCTCAGCTCAGTTCTAAATGTCTTACCCCATAGCCTCGGATTGTGATCCCTGGTTCAAACTCTCTGCCGGGGTGGGGGGGGGGGGAGGGGGAAACATCCTTCTTGTGTCCAGTCTGCCTTGTCCTGTCAGAATTTTGTATGTTTCAATGAACTCCCTTCCCAATAGAACAATAGAACCATAGAAAACTACAGCACAGAAAACAGGACATTCAGCCCTTCTAGTCTGTGCCGAAACATTATTCTGCTAGTCCCATTTACCTGCCCCCAGCCCATACCCCTCCAGACCTCTCTCGTCCATGCATCTATCCAATTTACTCTTAAAAGTTAAGAGCAAGCCCGCATTTACCACATCAGATGGCAGCCCATTCCACACTCCCACCACTCTTTGAGTGAAGAAGTTCCCTCTAATGCTCCCCCTAAACCTTTCCCATTTCAATCAATCCTAACCAATCTTCTGAACGTGAGTGAATACAGATTTGGTTGATCCAATTCTTCTCATGTGACAGTCCTGTCAAACCAGGGATCAGTGTAGTAAACCTTAGCTGGGCTCCCTTCATGGCCAATATATCCTGTCTTTAGTCAGAAGACCAAAACTATGCAGAATGCTCTAGGTGTGGCCTCACCAAAGGCCCTGTACAATTGTAGTAAGCTGGCTCAGGTGCTGACTTTACATTCCCATGGTCACTGACCAAGTGGTGTTGTTTAGTCTTTGGTCATGGTCCGTCTCAGTGTTAAATGAGAGCAGAAAATGCTGGAAGTGCTTAGCCAGTCAGATAGCGGCTAACCTGAAATGCGGTCTCTATTTTTCTCTGCACAGATGCTACCTGACCTGCTGAGCATTGCAAGCATTTTGTGTTTAGTTTCAGATTTCCATCATCTGCAGTAATTTGCTTCATTTTCAGTCTCACTTGACCAGTGGCATGGTTACTGCAATGTTGTTTAGCCAGTGTTGTGTTAATCATCAATCAGTATCTTATAACTGAGCACTGTGTGGAAGGTGAGCGAGGATAAGCTGAGGTTTACTGCACCACACAGATCAGACTATAACAGTGCTTGTCCAGTAAGATTAATTTACATTTATACAATACTATTAACACAGAAACATGTCGCAAGATGCATCAAAAGAGAGTAAATCAAACAAAAAAATGACACTATTGGTTAGACTTCTAACTTCTCTTGTGTGTGATTGAAGGTCACAGACCTGTGTTTCTCTCTTAACAAATGCTGATACACCAGCTGAATATCTCCAGTCCTTTCTGCTTTAATTTCAGATTTCCAGTATCTGCAAATATTTTTGTTTTTCAAAAATTGATACTATTAAAAAAGGCATTGGGATAGGTGACCAAGAAGTAGTAGGTTTGATGTATCTTTTCTTAATTCATACATGCAATGTGGACATTGCTGGTGAGGAGCACTGGCTGCCCATCTGTGTTGACTTCAACAAATGGCTTTCTGAAACTGCTGCAGTTTACATTAGGGCAGAAGTAAAGGGTAATGTTTGCCCGAATTGTGACTGGAGGGCTGTGATAACCCCAGTCTCAACAGGTATTTTTGTCACAATGAGATGGACTTCAAGTTTGGGGCATGATTAAGAAGTTTACTGGTGATATCAAAATTTGTATGGCTGACAATGAGGAAGATTCTGGGACACTGAGGGAATATGTTACATCTGTATGTTGGTTAACTAGCCTTTCACATAGTCTATCCAATTTTAGGTACAATTCTCCATACCATTTCTGTGTCATACCATTTCATGCTGATAAGTTTACAACCATAATGCTGCTCTGTCCAGAGACACATGTCAACCAGATGGAGTGGAAATGGTGGATTTCTATCCTGAAAGGTCCTTAACTGGTCACTTCACCTTTCAATAATATTCCAGTTGTTTCATGATCACAGTTTCCATATAATCACTGACCTATCGTGTCCACACCAGCTCTCCAACTGGAGCAATACTCTAGTTCCACCCACCGGCCCTTCCTCCGTGCCCTTGCAAATGTTTCTCTGACACATATTTTTCCAATTCCTTCTTGAAGGCAACATGGAACCTTCCTCCACCACATCCCTCATCAGCGCATTCCTGGTTTCAAATGCGCACTGTGTAGAAAGGTTTTTCCTCATGTCACTACCTTCCCCTTGACTTTACACCTGTGACTGCTAGTCTGTGACGCCACTACCAGCAGGAACAACCTCTCAGTCCTCAGTCTGTCCAGAAATCAAATCTGACCTTCATCTTCTCTTCAATAAAAAAAAGATCCCAATCACTCTAATCTGTTAGGGAGTAGAGAACCATAATCAGAAGGTATGTGGTTAATATAGCAGCCACTGATATGACTAAGGCCCAGCCTCCAAGCACTTTCACTGAATCTAAGATACAAACAGTAATCAGTTTTGAAATCATAAGGTGCAGCTGTGTTAAAGACCACTCTCCATTGTAACAGACCCTGCCCTATTAAATCAGCAGGTGCAAAATCACACACAGTGGGCAGCCACTTGAAGTAAGTGGCTTGGAAAATGATCACTGTATTTACAGGAGACAATGATTGATTTCTCAGTGGTACATGTACATAGGTGTATTTGTTCAATATTATGACAAAGCAAATGTGATGTGCCTTTGAACTGGGCTCTCTCAAGATAGCTGAGACAAACGGTCATATTAATGGAATTGCTTCAGAGACACATCGAAACTCCATGCTATGACACACTAATGAGATCAGAATTAGGGAGCTCAATGTACTCCAGAAAGGAATGAAATGTACCAGGTAGCTGAGAACAGCCATTGATACAGGGACACAATAGATGAAAAGTCCAGGCCTCAGAACCACTGGACATGCTAGAGCAAAGGTGTTTGGCACCATTGAAACAGAAATGCCCTCTGACTCAAACTTAAGCATAGGACCAGAGGAGTTCCCAAATTTGGCAATCTCGTCTCACCAAAAATGGTTATGTTTGCACTTGATGTCAATTGCCTGGCTAAAAAGTATAAAACTTGATGTATTTGGGTTTGGGGGAGATCCTTCCTCCTAATCTATCCAGTTTACTTGTTTAGAATAAAATTCTATTACACCTGTGGTTCCTGATTTTGAGCAGCTTTCAACCACAACAAACCAGATGAGGGATGATGCCAGTGGTAGGGAAGTTACTGGAGGGAATTCTGAGGGATTGGATCTACCAGCATTTGGATAGACAGAATCTGATAATGAAGAGTCAGCATGGCTTTGTGCCTGGGAAGTCGTGTTTGATGAATGTTTTAGAGTTCTTTGAAGAGGGAACCAAAAGGGTAGATGAGGGTAGGGCAATGGTTTACATCACTCCCTGTCATCCCTCCTCCCCCACCCACCTACCTTCTGCCTCTCACCTGGACTCACCTATCACGTGACAGCCTGTGCTCCTCCCCCTCCCCTGACCTTCTTATTCTGGCTTCTGCCCTCTTCCTATCCAGACCTGATGAAGGATCTCGACCCAAAATGTCGACTGTTTATTTCCCTCCATAGATGCTGCCTGACCTGCTGGGTTCTTCCAGCATTTTGTGTGTTTTGCTCCAGATTCCAGCATCTACAGAATCTCTTGTGTCACTGAGTATAGGAGTTTGGACGTTATGTTACAGTTGTATAAGTCGTTGGTGAGGCTGCACTTGGACAGTTTTGGTCACCCTGTTATAATAAAAATGTAGTTAAACTGGAAAGAGTGCAGAAAAGATTTACGAGGATATTGCCAGGACGTGAGGTCCTGAGTTATAGGGAGAAGTTTGCCAGGCTAGGTCTTTATTCCTTGGAATGTAGGAGAATAAGGGACGACCTCATAGAAGTGTTTAAAATTATGAGAGGCATAGATAAGGTGGATGATAACAGTCTTTTCCCTAAGGTAGGGGAGTACAGAACTGGTGGAAAATAAAATCTTGGTGTAGGAGGTAACATATTGGTCTGGATAGAAGATTGGCTGGTTAACAAGAAACAGGGGATATGCATAAATGTGTCTTTTTCTGGCCAGCAAAATTAAACAATTGTTGTGCTACAAGGTTCTCAACTTTCCACAAGTTAGACACAGGCGATCATGATAAAGGGTTATTTTTCAAACTGTAGGATCAGTGTTAGGGCCATTGTAATTTTTTTGTTGATTTACAGTTAGCAGCGCAAGCCACGATATCTAACTTGACATAAAACCTGGCAGTATTGTGAGCTGCAAAGAGGAAAGTGATGGTTTGCAGCAGGAGATAAATAGGCTGGTTGATTGGGCAGTCACGTGGCAGGTGAAGTTTTATACAGAGAAATGTGAGGTGCTGCATTTTGGTAGGAAGAAAGAGGAGAGATAACACAGAATAATGGATACTGTTCTAAAAGAAGTGCAGGAGCAGAAGGACCTGGGACCATGTGTGCACGAGTCATTGAAAGTGACAGGGCAAGTTGAGAAAATGTTTACTAAGGCATACACAATTTTGTGGCTTTGCCAATAGAGGCTTTAAGTATAACTGCAGAGAAATTATCTTAAACCTTTATGAAACACTGGTCCGGCCTCAACTGCAACATTATGTTCAATTCTGGTTGCCATATTATAGAAAGGATATGAGGGCATCAAAGAGGGACCAGAAAGAGTCTATGAGAATAGTTTCAGGGATGAAAAATTACAATTACAGGGATAGATTAGAGAAGCTGAGGCTGGTTTCTTCAGAGAAGAAAAGGTTGAGGAAACATTTGATGGAAGTACATAAAATGATGTGGGGTCTAGACAGAGTGGACAGTGAGTGGCTGTTCCCTTTGGTGGAGGTGTCAAAGACCAGAGGTATAGGTATAAAACAGAGGGTGGTTGGAATCTGAAGTGCACTGCCTGGAGATGTGGTGGAGCCTTCAGAAGTATATTTGTGGAGAGAAATTTGCAAAGGGCCAGGGAGTTGAACTAGTGAGCTTTTCTGGTAGAGCCAGTGAGAGATGTGATGGGCCAAATGGCTCCTTTCTTTGCATTTACCATTCTGTATTTTTTTAAATGACTGTACTTTTTTTGGTCACTGAAGGAATGGTTGAAAAATCTGCTGATGGTACAAAGGTAAGTAGGAAAGTAAGTTATAAAGGGGTCAGGATAGGTTAGATGTAGTAAATGGAATATAATGTGGAAGAATGTGAAACTGTTCATTTTGGCAGGAAAAATAAAGCAAAAAGAAGCATACGGTTAAACAGTGAGATTACAGAGAAACAAAGGACTGCAGATGCTGGAATCTAGATGAAAAACACGATGATGCTGGAGGAATTCAGCAGGCCAGGCAGCATCCGTGGAGAAAAACAGGCGGCTAACATTTCAGGTCAGGACGCTTCTTCAGGACTGAAGACAGGAAAAGGGGAAGCCTAATATATAGGAGGGAAAAGCAGAGCAGTGATAGGTGGTCAAAAGAGGAAAGGCGGGTGGGCACAGGGCTGTGATAGGTAGATGCAGGTAAGAGACAGTGATAGGCAAGTGCGGGGGAGGGGACAGCAGATCCACTGGGGGATGGATCAAAGGTAAGGAGAGAGAAAGGAGAGAGAGGAAAAAAAGGGTAGAAAAAAAGAGGCAAGGAAAGGGATGAATATTGAATTCTTCCACTTTAGGTAATGCCCACCCACCCGCTTCCCCACAAACACCCCCCCCCCCCACCACCTTGCTTTTCCTCTTCTTCCCTTTCCTACCCTTTTTTTTTCTACTTTTTTTCCTCTCTCTTACCTGCATCTACTGTACCTATCACCACCCTGTGCCCACCCCCACCTCTCCTCTGTTGTCCACCACACTGCTCTGCTTTTCCCTCCTATATATTGGGCTTCCCCTTTTCCTATCTTCAGTCCTGAAGAAGGGTCCTGACCCGAAACATTGACCGCCTGTTTTTCTCCATGGATGCTGCCTGGCCTGCTGAGTTCCTCCAGCATCATCATGTTTTTCATCAGTGAGACTGCAGAGCTCTGAGATGCAGAGGAATCTAGCTATCCAAGAGTCATAGAGAGTCAAACAAGCCTTTGGTCCATCCTGTCCATGCTGACCAGGGTGCAAAGGAGATTCACCAAGATGTTGCCTGGGATGGAGTGTTTCAGCTCTGAGGAGAGACTGCATATGCTGTGTTTGCTTTCCTTGGAGCTCAGGAGGCTGAGGGGGACCTGATAGAGGTGTACAAAACTGAGAGGCATTGATAGGTGAGAGAGGTGTATAGCAGGTATAGGCAACTTGGAACAAATGAGGTACTTGAAGAGTATAGAAAATGTAAGAAAACACTAAAAAAGGAAATCAGGAAGGCAAAAAGAAGGCATGAGGTTGCTTTGGCAGATAATGTGAAGGTAAACCCAAAGGGTTTCTACAAGTATATTAAGAGTAAAAGTAAGGGACAAAATTGGTCCCCTAGAAGATCAGAGTGGCCGTCTATGTGTGGAGTCTCAGGAGATGGGGGAGATCTTAAGCAGTTTTTTTGCATCAGTATTTACTCAGGAAACTGGCATAGTGTATATGGAAGGAAGGAAAACAAGCAGTAGTGTCATGGAACACATAGAGATTAAAGAGGAGGATGTGTTTGCTGCTTTACACCGAATAAAGGTAGATAAATCCCCCGGGCCTGACAAGATATTTCCTCGGACCTTGAGAGAGACTAGTGTAGAAATTGCAAGGCCCTGGCAGATATATTTAAAATTTCCTTAGCCACGGGTGCGGTGCCAGAGGACTGGGGGGTAGCTCATGTTGTTCCTTTGTTTAAAAAAGGATCTAAATGTACACCAGGTAATTACAGGCTGGTGAGCCTAACATCAGTAGTAGATAAATTATTGGAAATTGTTCTGAGAGATCAGATATACAAGTATTTGGACAGCCATGGCTGATTAAGGATAGTCAGCATGGCTTTCTGCGTGGTCGATTGTGTTTAACGAATCTTGTAGAGTTTTTTGAGGAGGTTACCAAGAAAGTAGATGAAGGAAAGGCTGTGGATGTTGTCTACATGGCCTTGACAAGGTCCCACATGGGAGGTTAGTTCAGAAGGTTCAGTCACTAGGTATCAATGGAAAGGTTGTAAACTGGATTCAAAATTGGCTGTGTGGGAGAAGACAGAGAGTGGTAGTGGATGATTGTTTCTCAGACTGGAGGCTTGTGACTAGTGGTGTGCCTCAGGGATCTGTGCTGGGTCCATTGTTGTTTGTTGTCTATATCGATGATCTAGATGATAATGTGGTAAATTGGATCAGCAAGTTTGCTGATGATACTAAGATTGGGGGCGTAGTGGACAGCGAGGAAGGCGTTCAAGGCTTGCAGAGGGATCTGAACCAACTGGAAAAATGGGCCAGAAAATGGCAGATGGAATTTAATGCAGACAAGTGTGGGGTGTTGCATTTTGGAAGGACAAATCAAGGTAGGACATACACAGTAAATGGTAGGGCACTGAGGAGTGTGGAGGAACAAAGGGATCTGGAAGTTCAGATACATAATTCCCTGAAAGTGGTGTCACAGGTAGACAGGGTTGTAAAAGAGGCTTTTGGCATCCTGGCATTCATAAATCAAATTATTAAGTATAGGAGTTGGGATGTTATGGTGAGGTTGTGTAAGTCATTGGTGAGGCCAAATTTGGAGTATTGTGTGCAGTTCTGATCACCTAACTATAGGAAGGATATCAGTAAGATTGAAAGAGTGCAGAGGAGATTTACTAGAATGTTGCCGGGTCTTCAGGAGTTGAGTTACAGGGAAAGATTGAGTGAGAGAGGATCTGAGGAATCTTTGATGTAGCACTTTATCAAATAACCTCTGGAAGACTAAGCATAACACATCCACTGGATGCCCTTTATCCAACGCACATGCTACTGCTTCAAAGAAACTGGTCGCACATAATTTCCTTCTCACAAAACCATGTCGACTTTGCCTGATTACTACGTACCTAACATAATGCCATTAATGACAGCTTCTATTATCTTTCCGATGTTAAGCTGACTGGCCTTCTGTTGCCCTCCATTTTGAATAAATGAATACTTGTTACTTTCCAATTGAATGGAACCTTCCACAAATTCAGGAAATTCTAGAAACTAAAACCAATGCATCAACTATTTCTCTAGCCACTTTTAAGGTGCTAGGATGAAGTCCATCAGGCCCAATGTTCTTCAAATACATCAAACAAAAATCCAGACATTGGTTTCGGCACAATAAGTAACTAATCACCTTCAGAGTCTTTAGGTAAAATTCCATTAAACATATTTGTCATACTTCCATCTGACACAGAAGGAGGCCATTTGACCCACAAGTTTATGCTGGCTCTCAGAGTAATCCTATCAAACCCTTTTTCCCATTTATTTCCTGTATATCTTCTCTCACGTATCTATTAACTCCCCTGATTCTTCCAGCAACCACCTATAGCAAGCTAAATGAGATTTTACTTCAACTGCTGCCCTGTCAGCTCAATTTGATCTGTTATAAAGACCATAGACCATGATCTGTTATAAAGACTATCCTGACAATTACTTGTAAGACGATCATTAATGCTCAGTCCATTTAACAACATTGTGCTCTGCTATCTCAAAGGCTTTTGGAATAAGGCCACTCCACTTTTGGAATACCCTGGATACATAGCCAATAATGATAGCTTCAGCTGCACATTTGCTAACTGAGGTTTCTGAAGTCATTTCATCGAAAATGAATGAAATACATAGGCTTGTAATACACATATACTTCGGAAGGTCAGAAAGAATGCAAAATTCAGTAAAAATCATACCATATAATAATTAGCATTTTAAGTTTGGGCAAGTCTTTGTTCCTATCCTGCCCCAGGAAGGATAAAGAGTGGGCATTTTAAAAACCATTTTGCATTTTCACAAATGGGATGAGATTTCCTTTGTGCAATTGTGTAAAATGGATAATAATGGATTGCGGTCATGTTTTATACCTTTCCACTTCATTCCTTTAGTCAACGGGAGAGATCTGAAATGGGCTGGTGTTTTAATATAACTTCGTACAGACAACTGCAAAAACTCAGGGCCTTCCCCCATGAGTCCAATCACAGAAAGATGGATAAGATTCATTTACACAATGTGTTTGTACTAAATTGGGCTGCTTACAATTAAATCTATTTGAGAATGAACAGTAATCCAAGGCAAGGCTTGCTGCCTCACATAAACTGAAGAGTGCGATACATATGGTAACATTCAGATCTCAGTGTTACATATTGTAACGTAGGGTACTCTCTGGCCTGAAAATACAGTCTGCATGAATTACTCCCCCTTCCATGCTGAACTTTTCACACAGAATCATCTCTAGAACTACTTACGGCACCCGTAGTGTGGGAAATCTTTGAATGTCATTTTCTGACATGTTCTGTAAAGTGAAAGAAAAGATCAGTTTACTTTAGATGTATAATTTTGCAATTGGTATGTAGACTTACAAGAAACAGGTAATGTTCAAATGAACAAATCTAATGAATACACACAGAAAATGATAAGCATTGTTTGAAACTGGAACCACAGTCATTAACACCTAACTGACAAATAAATGACAACACATAGAAAGGTGCAATGAAAAAGCCTGCCTTTTCATCCAAATTATAAGATGGAAAATGCTCATCACACACCAAACATAAAATCTACTTTAAGCAAATCGCAAAATATTGTGAAGCCTATTTTAAAGTGTTACTGATGTGTCTTAGTACTTTAATATGTTGCAAAAATTGTTAAAGCAATTACAACATACATTGACTCTATTCTAAAATAAAAATCAAAAATGCAAAGTATGTGCTGCAAAAGAATGATGTTTAGAGTATGCAGGATGTGAAAGCCAGGGCATTAATTTAAACTGTGAGACTGTGGTGTTTTGTTGAAAGCAGACAGGCAGCCTGGGACAGAACAACAACATTAAATCTATCAGAAACATGCTAATGAATAATAGTACTTAAACCAGGGCCAGAACACGGAATCAGTGGCAGAAAGAACAAAAGGGAGGTTTGAAAATCAGCTGAAGCAAGTGATGTCTGTCACAGAACTCAAGAAAATTAGTATAAAGGTTCCATTTCAAGGAATAGCTCTGTCTGTGAGCAAGTAAACAAAGATGATGTGGAATGATTCAATCTGCAGAAGAGGAAGCAGGGTAAATAATAAGTGAAATGTAAAATGCACTTTTGAAGAGAACAGGGTAATATATAACTGGGAACTGGTCAACAGGGGAGGAAAAGAACCCCGATGCATCACAGTCACTCTGAGGCCAAGCCTCCGAGGTGTCAAAGAAGACTGCAACCATCGTCTTCATTAAGTACCACTTCTTTGTACTGGATACAACTGTTGTACTTACAACCATTACACCCTTAGCCATAGTAGTTTATTGTAGTTATAAACATGTCTCTTGAGTTGATTAAATTAAGTATGAATTGACAAATCTTACACCAGAATCCCCCTCAATACACCCAGTGTACTGGATGCAAAATCCACAACCATCACCACCTCACACCCACCATTTCAGTATACTCCAGGTACCTGCTGGATGAACAGAAGAGAGGTTAAGGAATAGGGAGATGCTACCAGGGTGTGATGAACACACGTGTGTGTCTGATGCATGCTCTTTGTTACTCACCTCCCCATCAAGGCTCACTTGGACTTAACCTTGCCTTGTAATCTATCATGGAATGAGTTTACAGTCATTCTCTAGAGTCTATTCCGGGCCTGGCTATTTCCCTTGGGTTTTAGTGAGCAGAACTGATTGTAAAAGAAACCTAAACCAAGTGTGGGTTGCACACTTAACATAGAACATGGAAGAGTACAACGCAGGAACAAGCCCTTCGGCCCACAATGTCTGCCCTGATCACAATGCCGAATTAAATTAATTCTCTTCTGCCTGCTCATGATGTATATACCTCCATTCCACTTCCTGAAACTTGTTCTGATTCATCCCTGCATGAGAGGTGTTTATACCTGGAGGCTGCCAGAGATGTCGAGTGATGTCTGACAGTGTGGAACACATTTCTTAATGTCACGTGCAAACTTCTTTGTGCATTTGAAGCCCACACATGTCATGGCCCTCCTTCACCCAAGCCCTCTTCAGCCTCATTTAAAAAGGACCAAGCCCATTCGGTCCATTGACTCCATGCTAGTTCTTCACAAATGCAATCTTGTCAGTCTTCCCAGGCCAGAAGTTTCTTTGTCCCTTAAGTTTCTATCAAGCAACACTTGAATCTGCACCCATCATCCTATCAGGCAATGATTTCCAGAACCTGTCTTTTTGCTGCATAAAAAAGCTTTCTACTATGTCATCCATCAGTTTACATCTTCATCCTGTGGTTCTCAATCCTTCCTCCAATAGAAATAATTTATTCATTTTGTCTAGACCCTTCATGACTTTGAAAAACTCCATAGTCATAGAGTCATAGGACAATACAGCACAGATACAGGCTCTTTGGCCCAATGGGTCCATGCCGACCATGTTGCCCACCCATCTAGTCCCAATTTCCTGTGTTCGGCCCATATCCGTCTAAGCCCCACCCCTGCATGTACCTATCCAAGTGCTTCTCATATGATACTATTGTACCTGTCTCAACCACTTCCTCTAGCAGCTCATTCCAGAAATTACCAGCCTCTGTGTGAAAAAGTTGCCCCTCAAGTCCCTTGTAAATCTTTCCCCTCTCACCCTAAGTCTATGCCCCCTAGATTTGGACTCTCCTACCCTGGGAAAAAGACTGCTACCATCCACTTGATCTATGCCCCTCATGATTTTATAAACCTCTATAAGATCATCCCTCATTCTCCTATGCTCCAAGGAATAAAGACCCAGCCTGGCCAACCTCTCCTTGTAACTCAGGCCCTCTACTCCAGGCAGCATCCTCGTAAGTCTTTTCTGCACTCTTTCCAGTTTAACCACGTCTTTCCGATAACAGGGTGACCAAAACTGTACACAGTACTCCAAGTGCAGCCTCACCAATGACTTATACATCTGCAACATAATGTCCCAAATCCTACGTATATTCAATGACGAGTATGCTGACTGATGAAGGCCAGCATGCTAAACGCCTTTTTCACCACCCTTGTCTATCTGTGATGCTGCTTTCAATGAACTATGCGCTTATACTCCTTGGTCCCTCTGTTCCATTACACTCATTAGTCCCCTACATAGATTAAGTCCTACACTGGAATGACTTTCCAAAATGCATCATCTCACACTTAAAATGTATTGAAATACATTTGCCACTCCTCAGCCCACTTCCCTAACTGATCAAGATCCTCCTGTAATCTATGATAACCTTCTTCACTATCAACACAGCTCCAAATTTTGGGTCATCCGCACTTACTGATCAAGCCTTGTGCAGTTGCATCCAAATCATTTATATAAATAATGAATAACAAAGGTCCTAACACTGACCCCTGCGGCATACCATTAGTCACTGGCCTCCATTCCGAGAATAAACCTTCAGCCACCATCCTCTGCTTCCTACCTCTGAGTCAATTTTGAATCCACTGAACCAGGTCTCCCTGGATTCCATGAGACCTAACCTTCCAGACCAGCCTGCCATGTGAGATCATGTCGAAGGCCTTACTAAAGTTCAAAGAGACAACATCCACTCACCTACCCTCATTTACCTTTTTGGTTACCATCATCGTTCAGCCTTCTTTTTTCCAAGTAGAATAATTTCTGCTTCTCTGGTCCGTCCACAAAACTGAAGTGTCCCTCTCTTCTGAGACCATTCTACTAAGGCTTTTCTGCATCCTCCCAAGGGACTTCAAATCCTCCTTTCAGTGATGTAATCAGAATTGGGGACTATATACGGGTTGTGATTAAAGTCTTTTAAAGTGCTTCAATATAAACAAATAAAAATAGAAAATACTGGAAATATTGAGCAAGTCAGGCAGCATCTGTGGTTTGAGAAACAGAGCTAACCTTTCAGTTAACTGTCTCTCTCTGCCCACTGATGTTATCTGACCTGCTGAGTATCTCCAGTGTCCTCTGTTTCACTTCAATCTTCAGCATCAGCAAGATTTTGCTTTTTTGTCAACATTTTCTTGCTTGTGTCCCCTTTGTTTCTGTTTATAAAGCACAGGACCCTCACTGTTTTCTTGATTGTGTGCTCAATCCACCATGCCAGTCTCAAGGTGTTTGTCCATATCCAAACATCTGTTCCTGCATCCCCCTTAGAACTATACGCTTTATATGTTAATGCATTTCCACATTCTTCCCACCAAAATGTATTGTTTTGTACTTTTCTGCATGTCTGACCATTCCACCAGTCAGTTCCTCACTTCACTTCTCACTGTTTGCCATACTTCCATAGAACCATAAAACCATAGAACCATACAGCACAAAACAGGCCCTTCGGCCCACCATGTTGTGCCATCCATCAAACCACCCTCACACTATCTAAACCTTTCCTCCCGCATATCCCTCTATCTCACATTCTTCCATGTGCCTATCCAACAAACTCTTGAACCTGTCCAATGTATCTGCCTCCACCACCACCCCAGGTGGTGCATTCCATGCACCAACCACTCTCTGGGTGAAAAACCTCCCTCTGACATCTCCCCTGAACCTCCCACCCATAACCTTAAAGCCATGACCTCTCGTCTTGAGCATTGGTGCCCTGGGAAGGAGGCACTGGCTGTCTACTCTATCTATTCCTCTCAATATTTTATATACCTCTATCATGTCTCCCCTCATCCTCCTCCTTTCCAGTGAATGAAGCCCTAACACCTTAAGCCTCTCCTCATATTCCATACGCTCTAATCCAGGCAGCATCCTGGTAAATCTCCTCTGCACCCTCTCCAATGCCTCCACATCCTTCCTGTAATGTGGCGACCAAAACTGAACACAATAAGTGTGGTCTAACTAGAGTTTTGTAAAGCTGCATCATCACTTCGCGGCTCTTGAACTCAATCCCACGATTTATGAAAGCTAACATCCTATAGGCCTTCTTAACTGTTCTATCCACCTGTGAGGCAACTTTCAGTGAACTGTGAATATGAACCTCCAGATCCCTCTGCTCCTCTACATTGCGAAGTACCTTGCCATTTACCCTGTACTCTGCCCTGGAGTTTGTCCTTCCAAAGTGTACCACCTCACACTTCTCCAGATTGAACTCCATCTGCCACTTGTCAGCCCAGCTCTGCATCCTATCAATATCCCTCTGTAAGTTCTGACAGCCCTCCACACTATCCACAACACCGCCGATCTTAGTGTTGTCCGCAAACTTACTAACCCAGCCTTCCACCCCTCATCTAAGTCATCTATAAATATCACAAAAAGTAGAGGTCCCAGAACCGATCCCTGCGGGACACCACTAGTCACTGCCCTCCAATCCGAGGGCACTCCCTCCACCACAACCCTCTGCTTTCTACATGCAAGCCAATTCCTAATCCACACAGCCAAGCTTCCCTGGATCCCTTGGCCTCTGACCTTCTGAAGAAGCCTACCATGAGGTACCTTATCAAATGCCTTACTAAAATCCATATAGACCACATCCACCGCACCACCCTCATAAATCTTCCTCATCACCTCCTCAAAGAACTCACTCAGGTTTGTGAGGCAAGATCTTCCCTTCACAAAGCCATGCTGGCTGTCCCTAATCAGTCCATTATTCTCCAGGTGTTCATAGATCCTATCCCTTAGAATCCTTTCTAACAGCTTACCTACCACAGACGTAAGGCTCACCGGTCTGTAATTCCCTAGACTATTCCTACTACCTTTTTTGAACAAGGGGACAACATTCACCACCCTCCAATCCTCCGGCACCATCCCCGTGGACAACGAGGACTCAAAGATCCTTACCAGCGGTTCAGCAATCTCCTCCCTCACCTCTCGAAGCAGCCTGGGGAAAATCCCATCAGGCCCCGGAGATTTATCCGTCTTGATATTATTTAACAACTTCAACACATCCTCTCTCTTGATATCTACAACCTTGAGAACATTACCCTTACCAGCGCTCCCTTCCGCGTCATCAAGACCCCTCTCCTTGGTGAGGACTTCTCCCACTTCCGCTGCCTCCAGGCACATTCTCCCACCTTTGTCTTTAATCGGACCTACCTTTACCCTAGCCATCCTCCTACCCTTCACATAGGTGAAAAAGGCCTTGGGATTTTCCTTAACCTTACTAGCCAATGCCTTTTCATGTCCCCTTCTAGCTCTCCTCAGCCCTTTCTTAAGTTTCTTCCTCGCTACTCTATATTCCTCACAGGCCCTGTCTGAACTTTGCTGCTTATACCTTATGTATGCTACCTTCTTCTCCCTAACTAGTCATTCAACCTCTCTCGTCACCCACAGCTCCTTCACCCTGCCATTCCTTCTCTGCCTCACCGGGACATATTTATCCCTAACATCTTGCATAAGATCCCTGAACATCGACCACATCTCCATGGTACATTTCCCTTCAAATAGGACATCCCACTTTACACTCCCAAGTTCTCTCCTTATGGCCTCATAGTTCGTCCTTCCCCAATTAAATATCTTCTTGTCCTCTCTGCACCTGTCCCTGTCCATGACAATTTTAAAGGTTATGGAGCAATGGTCACTGTCCCCCAAATGCTCACCCACCAATAGATCCTTCACCTGTCCCAGTTCATTTCCTAAAACTAGATCTAGCATGGCATTCCCTCTAGTTGACCTGTCAACATACTGCATCAGGAATCCCTCCTAGACACATTTAACAAATTCCGTCCCATCTAAACCTTTGGCACTAAGCAGGTTCCAGTCTATATCTGGGAAGTTGAAGTCTCCCATAATAACAACCCTGTTATTTTTGCTTCTCTCCAAACACTGCCTGCCAATCTGCTCCTCTATATCTCTACCGCTAGCGGAGGGCCTATAGAATACTCCTAGTAGAGTAATTGCTCCTTTCTTGTTCCTTACTTCCACCCATACAGACTCTAGAGATGATCCTTCTACAACATGCATCCTTTCCACAGCCATAACGGTGTCCCTGACCAGTATCGCCACCCCTCCTCCTCTTCTCCCCCTTCCCTATCCCTCTTAATACAGCGAAAACCAGGAATATTCAATATCCACTCCTGCCCTGACGTCAGCCACATCTCAGTAATAGCCACAATATCATAGTCCCCCATACTTATCCAAGCCCTCAGTTCATCTCCATTATTCCTGACACTTCTTGCATTTAAGTAAACACACTTCAGTCCATCTACCTTACTACTTTTATAGCCTGCATTCTGCTTATCCTTCCCCAAAGCCTCTCTACCTGTTTGATCTAACTTTTCCCCATTCCCTTCTTCCTCTGACCTACTCCTCGGTTCCCTTCCCCCTCACAAACTAGTTTAAACCCTCCCGAACCACCCTAGCAAACCTAGCCGCAAGGATATTGGCCCCCTTCTGGTTCGGGTGTAACCCGTCCTCTCTGTACAGGTCCCACCTTCCCGAGAAGAGATCCCAATGATCCAGAAATCTAAAACCTCCCTCCTGCACCAACTTCTCAGCCACGCATTTATCTGCCACCTCCTCCTATTCCTGCCTTCACTATCGCATGGCACCGGCAGCAATCCCGAGATTGCTACCCTTGAGGTCCTGTTCCTCAGTCTTCTGCCTAGCTCCCTGAGCTCGCTCTTCAGGACCTCATCCCCCTTCCTACCTATGTCGTTGGTGCCAACATGGACCACAACTTCTGGCTGCTCTCCCTCCCGCTAAAGAACCCTGTGGACCCGATCAGTGACATCCCGGACCCTGGCACCTGGGAGGCAACATACCATCCGGGATTCATGCTCACTGCCACAGAACCTCCTATCTGTTTCCCTGACTATTGAGTCCCCTATCACTACCACATGTCTCTTTCCCACCCTTCCTTTCTGAGCAGCAGTACCAGTCCCAGTGCCAGAGACCTGGTTACTGCAGCTAGGCCCCTGCAGGTCATCCCCCTCAACAGCCTCCAAGACGGAAAACCTGTTTCTGAACCTGTTCCAAGAATCAGGTTCAGGTTTATCAGAATCAGATTTATTATCACTGACTTACATGTTGTGAATTTGTTGTTTTAGGGCAGTAGTACAGTGCAAAGACATAAAAATTACTATAAATTAAAAAATAAATAAATAGTGCAAATAAAAAGGAATAATGAAGTAGTGTTCATGGATCCATGGACCATTCAGAAATCTGATGGCAGAGGGGAAGAAGCTGTTACTGAATCATTGAGTGTGGGTCTTCAGGCTGCCTGATGGTAGAAATGAGAAAAGGGCATGTCCTGAATGGTGAGGGGCCTCAGTGATGGATGCTGCCTCTTGCGATCCTGTGCATTGGAGCCTCTATACCAGGCTGTGATGCAATAAGTCAGAATGGACTCCTCCGTACATTTATAAAAATTTGCAGGAGTCTTTAGTGACATACCAAATCTCCTCAAACACCTAATGAAGTAGAGCCGTTGGCATGCCTTCTTCATGATCACAGCCATGTGTTGGGCCCAGGATAGATCCTCCGAGACGTTGATGTTCAGGAACTTGAAGCTGCTCACCCTTTCCACCGCTAGCCCCTTAGTGGTGTGTGTTCTCCTGACTTCCCCTTCCTGAAGTTTATAATTAATTAATTAATTCCTTGGTCTTGCTGATGTTGAGTGTGAGGTTGTCGTTGTGACACCACTCAACAAGCAGAACTATCTCACTCCTGTACACCTCCTCATCGTCAACTGTGATTTCACCAATAACAGTGGTGTCATCTATGAATTTATGGATGGTGTTTGAGCTGTGCATAGGCACAGAGAGAGTAGAGCAGTGGGCTAAGCACGCATCCTTGAGGTGTTCCTGTGTTGATTGTCAGCAAGGAGGAGATGTTACCAATCTGCACTGACTGTGGTCTCCCGATGATGAAGTTAAAGATCCAGTTGCAGAGGGAGGTACAGAGGCCCAGGTTTTAAAGCTTGTTGATTAATACTGAAGGGGGTGATGGTGTTGAACACTGAGCTGTAATCGATAGCCAGCAGCCTAACCTATGTTTTGCTGTTGCCTAGGTGCTCCAAAGCCCAGTGGAAAACCAGTGAGATTGTGTCCGCTGTAGACCTGTTGTGGCGGTAGGCAAATTGCAGCGGGTCCAGGTCATGGTTCAGGCAGGAGTTAATTCTGGTCATGACCAACCTCTCAAAGCACTTTGTCACAGTAGATGTGAGTGCTACCAGGTGATAGTGGTTGAGGCAGCTCACCCTGCTCTGCTTAGGCACCAGTATGATTGCTGCCCCTTTGAAGCAGGTGGGAACCTCAGACTGCAGCAGTGAGAGGTTGAAGATGTTCTTGAATACTCCAGCCAGTTGGTCGGCACAATTTTCAGTACCCTCACAGGTACACCTTTGGGATTGACAGCTTGCGAGGGTTCACCCTCGTGAAGGATTTTCTGACATTGGTCACCACATTTTGTATCATCTGCAGATTTTGAAATGGCACCCTGTACACAAAATCCATTGCATGTACACACCACATTTCTCATGATCTCAGGCAATTCACAACCATTTCATATTTCTAACTGTAATAATGTAGGGAAACAAGCCTGTGTTCCTGCATATTACTTGGAGGAAGGGTAACAAAAAATTAAAGGCTGGTCTATGCATTGGTGCACATCGGCAGAGATCTGACTGAATAGTAAAACAGGTGCAAGGAGCTCAGCAGTTTGTTCCAAATTTACACACAGCAAGTCCCTCACACACGTAAGATAAACTATAACTGTTTTAGTGGGAATTGCTGAAGGATAATTATTGGTCAGGACAACAGGATACTTCTCCCACTCTTTAAACTTACAGTATTTATACCTGTTAGAGGGGCATAGGGGACCCCTGTTTAAAGTCTCAACAAAAAGCTATATTCAACAGTGCTCTCAATGTGGGACTGGGTGTCATACCATGTGCATGTTATTGCCTTTTCTCATTCTTCCCACCAAAGTGTATCATTTTGCACTTCTTTGAATTAAATTTCATTAAAAATGGGACACTAATCGCTACCTTTAGCGGTATGTCACATTACTGAGATAAGGCTGGTGCTTCTAAGGAAGTACTGTACATATACTCCTCAATTTCCAGGTATTAACAAGAAAACATAGGAATGTGAGTAAGCAATTCAGCCTCTTGAACCTGCCCCACCATTCATTGAGATAATGAGGCCATCATCTATTCAATACAAAAAACTAGCTGCTGGAGTAATTCAGCAGTCAGGCAACCTCTGTGGAGGCAAAGGATAATGCTGCCTGATTCACTTAACCCTTTGCCTTCACAAATGCTGCTTGATCAGCTAATTTCTTCCAGCTGCTTGTTTTTTTGCTCCAGATTCCAGTATCAGCAGTCTCCTGTGTATCTATTCAATGCATGTGGCCAATCCACTGTAAGCTACGTTGGCTTAGTAACATATGTATGTTGATGGACCTCTCAGCATGTGGCTGAAATAGTAAAAGTGAGATCAGCCTCCATGGGTTCATTGAGTTTTAATTTCCATTATAAATGTCTTCAATCTTAGACATTTACATTAAAAAATTATGATACAAGGTTGCACAAATGGGTAAAGTTTATAATAGGAAGTACAGTAATGCTAATTCCAAATACGTCCCGAGGAATCAGATTTTATTTTTATAATTCATTCTGGGCATAATTTCTTTCCTGTATGCATTTTTTAACCACAGTATTCATTATTTTGGCCAATGATATAGAGGAAAAAGCTATCTTACTTTTTACCATATGTTTTTTCTTGGAATTCATTTAATATATCAGAATACTGTTTTCTGAATGTAACATTTGAGAAAATGAAGAATAAGGATGAACAGTCAGCGTCTAACCCCATCTGCATCATTTAGCCTTCAAGGCTGTCCTCCTGTACCTCCCTCCAAATGTTGAGATGCATCCCATCCAATCCTGATGACTATCATACATTCTTTGGCCGCAAAAGGGACTCTAGGATCACATGTTGCCTCCCTGGTGCCAGGGTCCAGGATGTCTCTGAGCAGTTGCAGAACATTCCCAAGGGGAAAGGTAAGCAACCAAAAGCCATTGTGCACGTTGGCACAAATGACATAGGTAGAAAAAGGGATGAGGTCCTACAGAGTGAATACAGGGAGTTAGGAAAGAGGTTAAAAAGCAAGACCTCAAGGGCAGTAATCTCCGGATTACTTCCAGTGCCACGTGCTAGTGAGGGTAAGAATTGGAGGATAGGGCAGATGAATACATGGCTGAAGATTTGGTGCAGGGGACAGGGACACAGATTTTTGGACCAGTGGGATCTCTTCAGCGACCAAGGTGACCTGTACGAGAGGGACAAGTTGCACCTCAACTGGAGGGGGACCAATATCCTGGCAGGCAGATTTGCTGGTGCTACTAGGGAGGGTGTACACTAGATCAGCATGGGGTGGGATCTAAAGCAGAAGTGAGGCAGATAGGAGGCTGGAACTTCAGACAGAATTCAAAGACAATGGGGTCAGTAAGACAAGAGAGGCAGCAGCATGGCAGGGAGCAAGGAAAGACTGTTGATAGAGGTGGAGGAAAGCAAGGATCGAGAGTTGTATTTCTGATAAGCAGAACATCACGGCAGTGGTCTGAGATAAAGTTACTGAGGGGTCGTCCAGTGAGGTTTTATGGGTGGAGCTGAGAAATAAGAAGGGGATAATCACCTTGTTGGAATTGTCCTGTAAGTCCCCTAATAGTCAACAGGAATTAAAGGATCAAATATGCAGGAAGACTGCAGAAAGTTGCAAGAATAAAAGGGTTGTCACAGTAGGGGATTTTAGCTTTCCTGATATAAACTGGGACTGCCATAGTGCTAAGGGCTTAGATGGGTGGAATTTATTAAGTATGTTCAGGAAAGTTTCCTCAGGCAATATACTGAAGGCCCTACCAGGGAGAGAGCAAAGCTTGACCTGCTTTTGGGTCAAATGGCTGAGGTGTCAGTAGGGAGCACCTTGGGACCAGTGATCATAGTTATGTAAGTTTTAAATTAGTTATGGAAGGGGACACATATGGCCCACGTTAAATTTCTAAATTGGGGAAAGGCAAATTTTGATGGTATGAGACAGGACCTTGCAAAAGTTGATTGGAGTAGATTGTTTGCCGGCAAAGTGACATCTGGCAAGCGGAAGGATTTTAAAAGTGAAATACTGAGAGTTCGAGATCTGAATGTTCCTGTTAGAGTAAAGGGCAAGGCTGGCAGGAGTAGGGAACACTGGATGATGAGGGATATTAAGGCTTTGGTGAGGAAAAAGGAGGAGGCATGGGTCAGGTACAGGCAGCTGGATCAAGTGAATCCCGGAAGGAGTATTGGGAATGCATGTGAGGAAGTAAAGGGTTAGGAAACTGTGACTGACTGTAACTATACATGTAGTTGATGGAAAAATACCTCGCAAGCAAGAGGACGCAAGCTACTGATTCATGGATAAGTGATAATTACTGTGTCCGGAACCTTGGTTGCAGACCAGTTATGCTAGACAATAAAGGTGGTGGTTGCAATAAACAACAAGTGGGAAGCTTGTCCTAAACAATGCTGGTGATACCTATCTTTGAATCTCTTGATTGTAAATCAATTACATTGGACAATGGGTGCAATTTCTACCTTTGGATCTCTGAGGCCTGACTGAAACTCGTGGGGCCGAATTCATTAAGTGTGCATGACAATATCTGTATAAATTTCTGTCTGCTCCTTTGGACTGTGGAGACCTCTGATAAAGACTCTCCATGAGAGTTTGAGGAGAATTCTCCCACAGTATACTGCTAATAAACGCGTTTTTCCAGAATTAATCTGTGGCACTGTGTTACTTTGCAGCACACAGGAGTGGGAACTTAAAATCGGGACAACACATGAGTATACTTATGAAGGAAATCAGTAGGGCAAAAATGGGACATGAGATAGCTTTGGCAGAGAAGATTAGAGAGAATGCAAAGAGATTTTGTAAGTATATCAAGGGAAAAAGAGTAACCAATGAGAGAATGGGGCCCCTCAAAGACCAAAGGGGACATCTTTGTGAAGAGCTGCAGGAGATGGGCAAGGTCTTCAATGAATATTTCTCCTCTGTTTTTAACATGGAGAAGGACATGAAGACTTTGGACCTTGAGATAGTTAATAGGGATGTCCTGGGGATAGTCTGCATCACAGCAAAGGAGGTACTGATGTCTTAAAATGTATGAAAGTAGATAAATCTCCAGTGCCTGATCAGGTATATCCAAGAACACTGTGGAAAGCTAGAGAAGCAATTGTGGGAGCCCTAGCTGAGATACAGTATATGCATCAATATTAGCGACAAGTGAAGTGCTGAAAGACTGGAGGTTGGCTAATGCTGTACCTTTATTTAAGAAGGGTGGTAAAGATAAACCTGGGAAATATAGACCAATGAGCCTAACATCTGTGGTAGATAAGTTACTACGGATAATCCTGAGGGATAAGATACAGAAGCATTTGGAAAGACAGAAGTTGATTAGGGATAGCCAGCATGGCATTGTGCATGGGAGATCATGTCTCACGAATTTGATTGAGATTTTTGAAGAAGGAACCAAGAAGGTCAATGAAGGCAGGGTAGTAGACATGGTCCATATGGACCAGTAAGGCTGCTATGAAAAGTTAGATTACATGGGATCCACAGGTACAGCTAACTAATTGGATACACAATTGGCTTGATTGTAGGAAGCAGAGGGTGATAGTTGTTTTTCAGACTGGAAGCTTGTCATTAGTGGTGTTCCTTAGAGGTTGCTGCTAGGCCCATTAGTATTTGTCATCCATATCAATAATTTGGATGAGAATGTACAAGGCATGGTTAGTAACTTTGCAGATGACACTAAAGTAGATGATGTTGCTGAGAGTTAAGATGGTTATCAAGACTTACGGAGAGATCTTGTTCACCTGGATAAGTGGCCTGATGAATGGCAAATGGGGTTTAATTTGGATAAGTGTGAGTTGTTGCATTTTGGGAAGACAAACCAGTGTGGGACTTTCACAGTGAATGGTAGGGCCCTGGGGAGTGTTGTAGAATAGAGGGACCAAGGAGCACAAGTACATGGTTCCCTGAAAGTGGAATTGCAGGTAGATAGGGTGGTGAAAAAGGCTTTTGGCATGCTGCCCTTCATCATTCAGTGTACTCATGTTGCAGATATACAAGATGTTGGTGTACCTGCATTTGCAATATCATGTTCGGCTTTGGTCACCCTGCTATGGGAAAGATTCCATTAAACTGGAAAGAGAACAGAGGAGATTTACGAGGGACTGAGTTATGCAGAGAGGTTGTGCAGGAAAATGAGGAGTGATCTTATAGAAGTATATAAAATCATGAGGGGCATAGATAGGGTGAATATACAGTCTTTTTCCCAGGCTTGGGGAATCAAAAACTAGAGGGCATAGGTTTAAGGTGAGAGGGGAGAGATTTAATAGGAACCTGAGGGGCAATTTTTTTCATTCAGAGAGTGGTCAGTATATGAAATGAACTGCCAGAGGAAGTGGTTGAGGCAGGTACATTAACAACATTTTAAAAGGTACTTAGACAGGTACATGGTAGAAAAGATATGGATGGATATGGGCCAAACTCAGGCAAATGGGATTAGTTTAGCTGGAAATCTTGGTCAGCATAGATCAGTTGGGCCAAAATGCCTGTTTCCATGCTGTATGACCCTATGACTCCCTGACTCTATTAAATTCAGCCAACTTTTCCAATACTTACCAGCTGTGAATTTTCAATACACTTAGTGCTATTTCCTCCTTCACTGTTACTTTGGAAGCACACTCTTTGGCCATGAAGACCAATGAAAAGTACTCATTCAGTAAATAGTGCCCTCAGCATCCATGTACAAGTTACCATTTTTGTCCTTCACTGGCCCTACTTGTCTATTTGTAACCCTTTTACAGTTTATGTGCCAATAGAACACTTCTCACTTCCAATTTATGTTGGCAGCTAATCTTTTCTCATTAACTGAAAATCTGCCTCTTTTAGCTTTGTTCCCCCTCTAATGCTTTTTGCAATAGGCTAGTTCTTGATGAAATTTCCAACCAGATACTTATCCTAAGCAACCTTTGCATCTCTTTTGTTGTCTAAGGAGATCTGGATTTATGTGTTCTTCCTTTGCCCCTCATAGGAATGTGCTTCAACTGTACTGAAACCATTTCTTCCTCAAAGGTAGCCCACTGTTCAGTGGTAGTTTTGCCTGTTGACTTGCGGTTCCAATTTAATGGGGCCAGAAGCATTCTCATTCCATTGAAAATAGCCTTCCTCCAATTAATTATTTTTTCTTGGAATGCTCTTTTCCCTTTTCTATAGCTAACCTAAATCTAATGCTGAAATTATTATCTCCTAAAAGTTCCCCTACCAAAATCTGGTGCACTTAAACCACTTCATTCCTCAGAATGAGATCCAGCAATGCCTTCTTCCTGATTGGACCAGAAACACACTGCTATTGAAAGATATTCTAGACACGTTTTAAAACTCTTCGCCCTCTTCCCTTTATTATATTACTATCCCAGGTCACAATGAGGCAGTTAAGGTCCCCCATTATAATTACAATATAGTTTTGCACTTCCCTTGTAATGTCCCTGCACATTTGCTTCTTTCATGTGATAGAAATATGGATCGAGAAATCAGATTTTCCTCCTATAATGCATTTTGGAATCCATTACTTTCCCGCATGAATGTGCTGTTTTGAATCACAATACAAAGTGCCTTCAATTACATAACAACTGGGACAGCTCAAGCTGAGAGAACTAATTTCAAAATGTATTTCAAATACTTTACTCCAAAAATGAATACAGCATATGGCAGCCTCTGTCCCATGGGAGATATTGTGGCCAACTCCACATGGAGCATCATCTGGTGTAGTTTATAAGCACTGCTCAAGGCTGCTGTGTCTCAATGCTTGCTACAGATGAAGGCGAGATGTAAAATTTGCTTGCCTCTGTTTTCTCTGGGCCCTTTTCTCAGCCAGCTGAGCTCCTGGGCAGTCTTCTGAGGTCCTAACTGTGTTTCAGTTGTCTTGTCGATGTCACCATCTTCATATCTGTCTTACAGCTGTTCTTACAGCAGAGGAATGGATGTTCAGCAGGTTGTGACCCTGTGACCAGTTTAATGTTCAGAACATCTTTAGGAATGAGGCCATCATCCATTCAATGCATTTGGCCAATCCACCATAAGTGACATTGGCTGAGTAACGTATGTATGTTGATGGACTTAGCACACTCTAGGACCTCTCAGGATGTGGCTGAAGTAGCAACAGTGGAAATGGTTCAGCCTTTTCTCTTCCCTTGCATCTATTGTCCAGGACTGACCACTGTATAGGAGTGTACTGAGGACACAGGCTTGATAAACTCACAGTCTAATGTTCTCAGTCAGGTTGCTGTCGATCTACACTCTCTTGTTCAGCTCCAGCACAACAGCTTTTGCAATGTATCTTGGCTCCATGAGAAAGATTGCTGGTGATTGTTGAGTCTGTCTATTTGAAACTTTCAACAGCCTTCAGTATGCATCATCAATGTTTATTAAAGGTATAGCAGGATCCTGACCATGACATTTGGAACTGATGGTCAATCCAAATTCTTTATATGAGTGAGATCCCTTCCAGTAGCTGCTGGAGATGTTAATCAGTATCAGATGCTAGCACCACACCATCAGCATAGATTAACTCCCTGATGTGGATCTGGTACACTTTTGTCTTTGTTCTCAGGCAGGCAGGCAGGACAGGAAGCTTTTTGTTTGGTCTGGCTGTAAATAGACATCCTCTGTGGGTGAGCAGAAGGCACATGACAGCAGCAGCGAGAAGAACTTGCCAAGAAGGGCTGGCACCTTAACTCAATCACAATGATCGCAAAGCCCTGTCACAGCTGACCTCACCACCCATAGTGTCATGGAAAGTATACAAACTGAGCTGCTTTGGCATATAGTCAATTGCAGCAGTAATAATTGAATGAATAAACTATAATTGCTCACACAATCACATGCCTTGTGAGGGTGATGAAGGCAACATATGATGGTCTTTGTTCACAATGTTTCTATTACAACTGCTGACCTGAGAAGACCAGAATGATTGTGAATTTTGCAGTTCTAAAATCATTGTGGTTCAGAGTGAATATGTGCAGCCAAGATCTGCACTGACCAGGGCAATGTCTACTGAGGCATGGAACATGGCAGGGAATTGTCTCAGCAGATGTTAAAATTGCTGTTGTTACTATGTTTTTATGCAAGGACATACGTTTTTGTGTCCTGCACATTCCTCTCCCTCCAAAATGGTCATAGGGTTCAAAGTAGAACTGTAAGAGTGCAGGCTTTCCATTCTTGTTGATTTCAAACAAGTGGATTATCACCTGGAGCTTTTCCTGTTACCAACAAGTTGCTAGCTTTACTCATCTCCTTCTGTGGATTTGGTATCTCCATCTTTTATGACAGACAGGCAACCTTGGTGATGATGTTTCCCTGGAATATGACTCAAGGTGGGGCTCCCCCCATCTTTCCATATGTTGATTAACTTTCCTGCCTTCCTTTGCTGTTGCCTTCTTGATCCTCTCATACATGCCCTGGTGTTCTCTGTGTCAGAAGGCAACTGGGTGCTGTGGCAGAGGTGTACCAAATAGCTGATAGCACAGCATCCAGCAGTCTGCTGGACTTTGGGCAACTCTTAATACACTCAGTCTGTCATTCAGGCCCTCTGCCAAGGCAGTTCTATTCCAACAATGTGGTGCATTTGGATTTCTGAAGGCTTCCAAGGCAGTTCTATTCCAACAATTTGGCCTTGAACCAGTCAGCATTTTTTTGTTTTTCTATCCCTGCATTGCCAGTGTGGTATTGTAAGTGACATCGCATATTGTATTGACTCACTGCTCTATTCTGTATGCGAACACTGGAAAGTGCTCATGGAATGGAATCAAAGAAATGATGGTTTATATCTGGTTGTTAATATGAGGATAGCCTTTCAGCTCAATGAAAAATCTTCACGGGTTGCAACCTGACTACGGTGCACATCAGCCAGTTATCTATGTCATGGGCAGCACTTGTATAGGTACCTGTAGTGAGGACACTGCTGAGAGAGTCATGTTCCGGCTGGAGCTTTCCCCCTCTGTGGCTCAAAACTACACATGATAATGCCTTCACCCACATAATCACCGGGAGAACTTGAGGCAAAATAATTAAATACAAAATTTAACTCTAATATTTTACTCCAAAAATAAATTGATTACTTACCAGAAATCTTTGCCCGTTAATATTGTTCTTTCTTATAACTTTTTCACAGTCTTTCCAGTCCAGCTATCAAACACAAACAGAATGATAAAATTAGCTTTTATGCATTTCAATGTATTGACAATATTGCATCGGCTCAATGACTCCAAGCAGTCCCTTTTACAGTAAGATCAATTTCTTCATAAGCAGAGTTTCTTTAAAGAGCAGAAGAACAGAAGCTACACCAATCTCTCCCAATAATGGCAGGGTACAGTAATTAACCAAGAAAACTGCTGTGTATGGTGGATAGTTATAGAACCATAGAACCAGAGAACAATACAGCATAATACAGGCCCTTCGGCCCACCATGTTGTGCCGACCTTCAAACCACACCTAAGAAAATCTAACCCCTTCCTCCCACATATCCTTCTATTTCAAATTCCTCCATATGCTTATCTAACAATCTCTTGAACTTGACCAACGTATCAGCCTCCACCACCACCCCAGGCAGTGCATTCCATGAACCAACCACTCTCTGGGTGAAAATCCTCCCTCTGACATCTCCCTTGAACTTCCTACCCATTACCTTAAAGTCATGCCCTGTTGTATTGAGCATTGGTGCCCTGGGGAAGAGGCACTGGCTGTCCACTCTATCTATTCCTCTTAATATTTTGTATACCTCTATCATGTCTCCCCTCATCCTCCTTCTCTCCAATGAGTAAAGCCCTAGCTCCTTTAGTCTCTCCTCATAATCCATACTCTCTAATCCAGGCAGCATCCTGGTAAATCTCCTCTGCACCCTCTCCAACGCCTCCACATCCTTCCTATAATGAGGTGACCAGAACTGGACACAGTGCTCTAAGTGTGGTCTAACCAGAGTTTTGTTAAGCTGCAACATTACTTCGCAGCTCTTAAACTTGATCCCACGACTTATGAATGCTAACATCCCATAAGCTTTCTTAACTACCCTATCCACCTGTGAGGCAACTTTCAGTGATCCCCCAGATCCCTCTGCTCATCCATACTGCCCAGAATCCTGCCATTAACCTTGGAGCTTGTCCTCCCAAAGTGTACCACCTCACACTTCTCCAAATTGAACTCCATCTGCCACTTCTCAGCCCAGCTCTGCATCCTATCAATATCCCTCTGTAAGCTTCAACAGCCCTCCACACTATCCACAACACCACCAACCTTTGTGTCATCTGCAAACTTGCTAACCCACCCTTCCACCCCCTCATCCAAGTCATGAATAAATATCACGAAAAGTAGAGGTCCCAGAAACAATCCCTGTTGGACACCACTAGTCACAGCCCTCCAATCTGAATGCACTCCCTTCACTACAACCCTCTGCTTTCTACAGGCAAGCCAATTCTGAATCCACATGGCCAAGCCTCCCTGGATCCCTTGGCCTCTGACCTTCTGAAGAAGCCTACCATGTGGAACCTTGTCAAACACCTTACTAAAATCCATGTAGACCATATCTACTACACTACCCTCATCAATCTTCCTGGTCACCTCCTCAAAGAACCCTATCAGGCTTGTAAGGCAAGATCTTCCCTTCACAAAGCCATGCTGGCTGTCCCTAATCAGTCTATTAATTAACTGCATAAAATCAATCTCTATCATTTATGACAATGTAGTCAATAGATTGACAGGGGTCTATAATGAAGGATGCAATAAAAGAACTCCTTGAAAAAAGTAATCGTATTGAGCAGAGGCAGCATGGAATTATGAAAGGTAATTCATGTTTGACTAACTTGTATATGTTCTTTGAGAATATGACTAGCAGAATAGATAAGAGGGATGAATGGATGTGGTGCATTTGGATTTCTGAAGGTTTTCACAATGTCTTTGACAAGAAATTGGTTAATAAATTTAGAGCACATGGAACTGGGGGTAATGCACTGGACAGGAATTGAAAATTGGTTATTGCAGAGAAAGCAAAATAAATGGATCATTTACAGGTTGGAAGGCTGTGATGAGTGGGGTCATGCTTGGGCCCAATCTCTATCAATGATTTGGCTGAGGCTACAAAATATCAGAGTCATACAGCATGGAAACAGACCATTCCACCCATCACACATATGCCAACCAGTGGGCACCCTTCAGTATTTATCCCATCTTTCAGCACTTTGCCTCCAGCCCTCTATGCAGAGGCGATTCAAGTGCTCACCTAGACACTTCTTAAATGCTGTCAGCGACTGCTTCCACCACTCTCTCAGGCAGTGCATTCCAGGTACTCACCACTCTCTGGGTGAAAAACATCCCCCTCAAATCCTCTCTAAATCTCTTTCCTCTAATCCTAAATCTATGTCCTCTAGTTTTATCTACCTTTGATATGGGGAAAAGTTTCCTGCAGGATTCCCTGAGGGTACCTCATAATTTTATATACATTAGTCAAGCCCCCTCTTAATCTCCTCTGCTCCAGAGAAAACAGACCTAACCTCTCCAGTCTCTCCTCATAACTGAAATGCTCCATCCGTGGCAACATCCTGATGAATCTTCTCTACACCCTCTCCAGAGCTATCATGTCTTTCCAATAGTGTGGTGACCAGAACTGCAAGCAGTACTCCAGCTGAGGTCTGACCAATGTTTTGTAAAGTTGGAGCATCACCTCCCTGCTCTTGTATTCAGTGCCCCAGTTAATTAATGTCTTCTTAACCAAATTTCCTACCTGCTCTGCTACCTTCAAGGATCTTTGAATTTGTATATCAAGGTCCCTTTATTCCTAAGACTCTACCATTCATTATATATGTCCTAGCTTCATTAGTACTCCCAAAATACATCACCGCACATCTTTCCAAGTTTTCTGCTGATAGTAAACTAGGTGATATCGTGACTACATATAAGGATGTAAAGATACTTTAAGAGGATATGGGCAGGCTGAGTAGGCAAGGACATGTCTGATGGAATATAATGTAGAAAAATGTGTCATCATATACTTTGATGAACATAACAAAAAAGTAGAGCATTTGTTAAATAGTGTTGATGTTCAAAGGGACCTGGGTGTGTTGGTACACTAGTCACTGAAGGACTAGTTCAGCAACAATTAGGATGGGAAATGGTAAGTTAGCCTTTATTATGAGAAAGTTTGATTATTGGAGTTAGGAAGTCTTACTGCATTGTACAGAGCCTTGGTGAGACCATACCAGGAATATTGTGCACAGTTTTGATCCCCTTAGCTAAAAAAAGGGTGTACTTGTCATTGAAGGAGTGCAGAGAACATTCACTAGACTGTTTGCAGATCTGGGAGGTATGACATATGAGGAGAAATTGAATAGACTGAGAATGTATTCTCTGGAATTTAGAAGGATGAGAGGAGATCTCATCAACACCTTGACAGGCAGGATGCAGGGAGGATGTTTCCCCTGAGTAAGGAGTCACAGGGGCCACAAGAGTCATGGCGACCGGGAGCACAATTTGAGAATAATAGATAGTCTATTTAAAATTGAGAGGAGGAGAAATTTCTTCACTCAGAGGAGGTGAGTCTCTGGAATTCGCGAACCAAACAGTTGTGTAAGCTCAATCGTTCTGTTCATTCAAACCAGAGATTGATGTATTTCTGTGCATTAAGGGAATCAAGTACAGTGTACCCCTATGCTATGGAAGTTTGGGTAACAGAAATTCACCCCTACAGAATTCACAAATCACCTCCAAAACAATTGAGATACATCATAAAAATTTGCTCTTACAGAACTTATGTGAGAAGAAATAACTAAAAAAGCAACAAAATTTTGCCAATTTTTGTCAAGGGTTCACGTTACGGAAAATCATGATACAGATGGTTTTCAAGGAATGCATCCTCTCTGTAACATGGGGGTGTACTGTATACAAGAATAGTACTGGAAGACAGTATTGAAATGGAAGTTCAACCATAAACTTAGAATCATAGAGTCACAGAGCAATACAGCACAGGTACAGGCCCTTCGGCCCAATGAGTCCATGCCGACCATGGTACCCACCCATCAAGTCCCAATTCCCTGCATTCGGCCCATATCCCTCTAAGCCCTGCCCTCAAAGTACCTATTGAAGTGCTTCTTAAGTGATACTATTGTACCTGCCTCAACCACTTGCTCTGGCAGCTCGATCCATATTCTCACAACCCTCTGTGTGAAAATATTGCCCCTCAGGTCCCTTTTAAATCTTTCCCCTTCACGCTAAATCTATGCCCACTAGTTCTGGACTCCCTACCCTGAGGAAAAGACTGCTACCATCCATCTTATCTATGCCCTTCATGATTTTATAAACCTCTATAAGATCACCCTGCAGTCTCCTATGCTCCAAGGAATAAAGACCCAGCCTGGCCAACCTCTCCCTGTAACTCAGGCCCTCTAGTCTGGCAACATCCTCATAACTTTTTTCTGCATTCTTTCCAGTTTAACTACGTCTTTCCTATAACAGGATAACAAAAACCGTACACAGTACTCTAAGTGTGGCCAATGACTTATACAACTGCAATATAATGTCCCAACTCCTATACTCAATGTCCTGACTGATGAAGGCAGGTGTGCTAAGCACCTTTTTCACCACCCTGTCTACCTGTGATGCTGCTTTCAACTAACTCCTACCCACCCATCTCCACAGCTCAAGACATAGGCGGCCCTGCTGATCTCTAAGGGGACCTACTCTCTCCCTAGGCACCCTTTTCCTCTTTATATTGCAATAGAACCTCTTGGGATTTTCCTTAACCTTAAGTGTATTCTTTATCTTTTTATAGTCATCAAGGGATTTACTTGTCCCCAACCTCCTAAACACAATGCATGCTTCCTTCTAGTTCTTGACCAGAGCCTCAATATCCCTCATCAGTCAAGGTTCCCTAAACTTGCCAGGTTTACCCTTCACCCTAACAGGAACATGCTGCTCCTGGGCTCTTGATATCGCACTGTTAAAAGCCTCCCACTTGTCACTTGTTCCTTTCCCTTTAAACAGGCTCACCCAATCGACCTCTGCTAGATCCTGCCTAATTCCCCAAAATTTGCCCTGCTTCAGTTTAGGACCCTAACCTGTGGGCCTGTCCTATCCTTTTCCATCACTATCTTGAAACTGATAGAATTATGGTCACTAGAGCCAAAGTGCTCCCTGATTGCCACTTCAGTTACCTGCCCTACCTCGTTCCCTAAGAGAAGGTCCAGTATTACACCCTCCTGAGTAGGGCCCTCTATATATTGACTCAGGAAACCTTCCTGGACACATTTCACAAATTCCACCCCAATCAGGCCCTTAACACTCTGGGTAGTCCAGTCAATATTGGGGAAATTAAAATCTCCCACTAATATAACCCTATTATTCTTACAACGATGAGCAATTTCTCTCAAGTTCCTGCTGACTATTGGGAGGTCTATAATATTGCCCCACTTGAGTGACCCTCGCCTTCTTGTTTCTAAGTTCTACCCATTTGGTGTCTCTGGATGATCCCCCAAAAATGTCACCTCTGAGTACTGCTGTTACATCCTCCCTTATGAAAAGGCAATCCACCCCCCTCCCCCCACCTCTGTCATTCCTGTAGCATCTGCATCCAGGAATATTGGGCTGCCAATCCTGCCCTTCTCTCAGACAGGTTTCTGTTATGGCTGTAGTGTCCCAGTCCTCAGAGCCGATCCATGCTCTGAGTTCGTCTGCCTTACCTGTTAAACCTTGTGCATTGAAATAAATGCAGTTCATCTGGGTATTCATTAATCTGCCTTTATTGTGCTCCTGGCTATCCTGATTACTAAGCTTGCTCTTGCTGGCTACTGCTTTATCCCATGACATGCTCCTGCTCAGGAGCAAGTCAAATCTTAATGAATGAAGGAGCAGATTCAAAGAGTTGTAACGCCTACCCATGTTCCTATTGGTGCTAATAAACTAACCAATCATCTCCCCTCTGCTTGACTATAATATTGTCACAATATGTAGTCTTTCAAATATGTTGAAGCCCAAGCAATTCAGTTAACGTGGACAGCACAATGACACAAGGCTGCCATCAAAGGCTTCTGTAGATAAGTTGTGGAAAACTGCTACACATCTGGAAAGTAGCTGCAGTAGGAGGAACCAGAGTGTAAACCCATGGAGAGGATTATGAGAGGCCTTAATTACTGAGAATTAAGGATGAGTCATGGGGAGATGTGGAGAAGGCCCAGAATTTGCAGATTTGCCGATCTGAATTGAATTGAATTTGAAATCAAGTTGATGGAGGCAACAAGATGGGAAATGTTTTCTGCAGTCTACTAGTCCAATAGATTCTTGGAATAGAAAAGTCAAAGACTGCAGATTCTGGAAACCTTAAATAAAAACAGAGATGGCTGAAAATACTCAGGAGGTCAGGAGAGAAATACAGTGTTAATGTTTCAGGTTGATGAACATTGAGAATAGATGGGTACACATCTTAGTTCAGGATGAAAATGGCATCAACGTTACCAACAATATGGTTGAGGAAGAACTGTGAGAGAAAGTGAGGGCAATCCCATTAGAATGACATGGAGAATAGTAAGGTCCATCGTGGCAACAGCTTACCGAAGTATCAACCAATTCTGGACCCAATTTGCCAGCTTTTTTAGAATCCTAAGAGCTCTAACCTTTTTGGCTGGTCTCCAATGTGGGACTTTGTCAGAAGCCTTTCTGAAGTCCATGTAGACTACATCAACTGCACTACTCACATACAGACATTTGTTGCTTCTTCAAAACAATTCAAATTGGTCAGAGAGGATCTCTCCCTAACAAAACCATGCTGACTATATCTAACTAATCCCTGCCTTTCCAAGAACAGATTAATATTGTCCTTCAGAATTTTTTCCAATAACTTCCCCACCACTTATGTCAGTCACATAAACCTGCAATCACCTGGCTTATTCCTGCTGCTCTCCTTGGAGAAGGGCACCACACTTGTTCTCCTCCAGTCATCTATTATCTCACCGGTGGCTGGCAAAGATCTAAAAGTCCCTTCAGGGCCCCAGCAATCTCATTCTTTGCTTCCCACAGCAGCCTAGGATGCATCTCATCAGGTCCTGGGGATTTGTCCACTTGTAACCCTGCTGAGACATCTAATATCTCCTCCTTTATAATGATAACATACTCTAGAATATCACTTCACTCCCTCCCTGAAATCTCCAACTGCAACGTCCAGATGAGAAGTAATCATTTAAGACCACATCTACACTGTCTGGCTCATACACTGATTATCATTTTGATACCTAATGGGCCTTACTCTTTCCCCTCATTATCTTTTTCCCTTTAATATATTCATGAAATGCCAAGGAATTTTCCTTAAATTATCTGCCAGTGATATTTTGTGCCCTCTCTTGGCCCTCCTAATTTCTTTTCTAACACTTTCCTACACTTTCTATACTCCTGAAGGGCCTCTCCTGTTCTCAGTTCTCTGTTCCCTCCACATGCTTCCTTTTCTTCCTAGATATTGATGAGAAGCCTGGTGTGCGGCATGGCCTGATCTTGTAGAATCATGGAGTCATAAACACTAATAAAAGCCCTTCGGCCCACCAGTCCATGCTGACCATCAAGTACCTAGCTATGCTAATCGCATTTGCCCGAACTTAGTCTATAGCCTACATATCTTGGCGATTCAAGTGCTCATCCATATGTTTGTCAGCATTAGATTACATGGATTTTAAAGGCAAAGTCAGTGAAGGAATGCAATCAGGTTCCCAAAGCAGGAAATGCCAGAGGAATACAGGGATATTTCTAGGTGTGCTTTGGCACTAAGAGGCACATTCTCATTGTGACAGTCTGAATTTGGGATATATTTGAAGGTATATCCAACCACAGGTCTTCAATAAGGAATGCAATATTCTCATGTTTCAGACAAAATCAGGATGCCAATGTAACCATTCATAATAAGGTTGTGATGCAAAAATGAACAGAAACTCTGTAGAGCACCAGGAAGAGTGGTGAAGACTGTTGGCATGCAAAAAAAAACCATGAGTCAGTGGTCAGCCAGATCAGCCAGATGAGAAGGATGTTGGTGAGATTAGCCATGTCGAGAAAGAAAGAGATGCAAGAAATGCCGAATAAAGAGATGGGAACAGGAGTCTTGATGGGTTAATGTAGGAGTTGGAGGGCAAACTCTTTGAGCAGGGAAGACAAACTTCCACAACCCTGACCTCACATCTTCCAGTGTGGAGATCAGCTGGACACACCCCTCCTCCCAGCAGATACAGCAATGGGCTAGATCCTCCTGTCACATGCAGGGAGCTTAATCATCATCTGGCCTAAAAATAATGAGTTACAGCACTCAAAATGGACGAGCCTCTCTTTCGGTTATGTTAACTGTACTTACTGAAACAACATGGAGCTGATTAAATCAATAAGAGGGTTATCTGACAATACCAAAGATGAAGTGAGATTAAATGACTATGATGGAAGTTCACAAGGGGTAGATTAGCTAAAACTATCTTGCTTTAGCTTTGAATTACGGGCTATGCTGCACAAATGATGAGACCTACCTCTGTCCCATTCAGATGATATGCATGATATACATTTGAAAGGAGAAGCACCCTTTCTCCAAAGACAAAGGAGTCTGATCACCCTGAAGACTTGAGTTCCACTAGTCAGACAAATACTGCAAAATACTTTTCTGGTGAACTTCCATGGATGCTCTCATATAAACATGGTATATAGAACAGTACAGCACAGGAACAGGCCCTTTGGCCCACAGTGTTGTGCCTAACTAATTAAACTGAAAACTAAATGCCTAACTAAACTAATTCCTTCTGTCTATGCAAGGTCCATATCCCTCCATTCTCTGCACATTCATGCGCCTATCTAAGAGCCTCTTAAACACGTCTATTGCATTTGCCTCCATGACTGCTGGCAGCACATTCCAGGCACCCACCACCCTCTGTGTAAAAAAACTTGCCCTGCACATCTCCTTTGAATTTACCCCCTCTCACCTTAATTGCATTCCCTCTAGTATTCGTCATTTTGACCCTGGGAGAAAGATACTGGCTGTGTACTCTATCTATGCCTCTCATAATCTTATAAACCTCTATCAGGTCTCTCTTTAGCCTTCGACACTCCAGAAAAAACAACCCTCATTTGTCCAACCTTTCCTCTTAGCACATGCCCTCTCATCCAGGCAACATCCTGGTAAACCTCTTCTGCACTCAGTCCAAACCCTCCACATCCTTCCTATAACTGGGCCAACCAGAACTGAATGCAATACTTCAGACGCGACCTGACCAGAGTTTTATAAAGCTGCAACATAACTTCCTGACTCTTGAACTCAAGGCCTTGGCAAATTAGGGCAAGCATACCATACACCTTCTTTACCACCCTATCAACCTGTGCAGCCACTTTCAGGGAGCTAAGGACTTGGATCCCAAGATCCCTCTGTACATTAATACTGTTAGGGGTCCTGCCATTAACTGTGTACTTTCCCTTTATATTTGACCTCCCAAAGTGCAACACTTCACACTTGACCGGATTAAACTCCATCTGCCATTTCTACACCCATATCTGCAGCTGATCTATATCCCACTGTATCCTTTGGCAATCTTCTAAACTATCCACAATGCCACCAATCTTTGTATTGTCTGCGAACTTACTAACCCACCCATCGATCCACGTACAGAAAATATCACTTCTCTACAACTTACTTCTGAGCAGATGGACTGAGTCAAACATTCAGCTCACAAAATTGTCTGGACTAGGCCTAACACAGGCTCTATTATAAATCAGCTGGTACTCTGGACTTATAAAACGAAAGAGAGGCAGAAGTGCAAGTCGGGAATCCCAGAGCTTCAGGGTTAGGCAGCTGAGAGCATAACCATTGGACATGGTGCCTCAAAAATAGAGGCCAGAACTACAGGGCTTCGGGGATCTCAGAGGATCGAAGGCATTACAAAAAAAAAAGCCCTTGCAGGGATTTGAAACCAAGGATGATAATTTTAATACTGAGTAGCTGTTGGACTGAGAACCCAAGTAGGTCAGTGAGCACAGAGATAATGGATAAATGGGATTTGTTGTGTGATAGAATATAGGTAGCAGAGTTTTCGGAGTTCAAATTTATGCAGCGTGGTAGATGGGAAACTGTTCAGGACAAATTACAATGGCTGAATTCAGAGTAACAAACACAAGGAACATTTTGAATATAAAACAAAAAAAACTTTTTTCCTAAGGCATATTAATGATATTGTCAATCTTTCATCATTGCTAGGTGAAAATCCTGGAGCTCTGTCCAATAACAGCCCTGTACTTTTTACACAAGGACTGCAGCAGGCAGTATCACCATCTTCTCAAAGGCAATCAGTTATGGGTATTAAATGCCGATCTGAGCAAAAACATGTACATTCTGCAATAAATAAAGAAGGCACTTACATAAAAAGTGGAGATGAGCAGGTTATCACATTACAACAAGAGCAAAATATGTTAAAGATAAGGTTTTAATAAACTTATGCCAGATAATTAAACCACTCTCGTTTTAACTTTACTTGTTAGCTAGGCACCTGGCCTATATAACTGAAAGCAGGTTGTTACATGGAGAAGCAAGAGACGGGCAGAGAGAGAGAGAGAGAGAGAGAGAGAGAGAGAGAGAGAGAGAGAGAGAGAGAAGAAAAACTCTTGTTTGGTTTTGCCTACCATTCTGAAGTAATCAGCCAAATGAGCTGGAGACCATTGAAGTACATCGTTACGATTTGGAAGTTTCCTGAAAGCCATTTTTTGTTGTTGTCTCCGTTTATTTTTTACTTGATTTCATATTGTAACATACAGCAGAGAAAAATAACTGGCCTTTTCTCTTCCTGTCACACACCACAACCTCCTCAGAACCTAGAAAGGAAGTGCGTAGGGTGCCAATTGATGAATAATCTGAGTATGATTCTTAATACGGTAAACGCTCGGCGCTCTTTGAAATAATAAGATGCAGCCAGAAATGTTTCAGTGGGACTGTAGGCTGTCCTCCATCATGTTACTTTCAAATGCAGAAATGGACGACTAATTTCCTTTGTTACTTCCTCCCCTTATTCTGTAGAAGTCATGAGGAAGTTTAGCAGAAACCGTCCTTCTTCCATTCTATCAAAAGCTAGCAAGGCCTTTGCTGTAATAAACTGAATAATTCAGCAGTTACTCACTCTGAGCTGAATATATTTGGCTGAACTACATGCGATAGTTGTACATTCTGCCCACTTGCACAGAACACAAAATGATTGACTCCACCAAGAACAAATCCTCAGCATTATTATTGTTTCAATATATGATTAAGATTTAAAAGTAAAATACTGCTGATGCTGGAAATTTGAAATAAAAACAAAAATTGCTGGAAGTACTGGGCAAGTCTGGCAGTAGCTGTGGAGAAAGAAACTGAGTAAATATTTCGGTTTGATGACCTCTCATCAGAACTGAGAAAAGTAAGAAAATGATTCTTTCTCTGGAGTTGCTGCCTGACCAACTGAGTATTTCCAGCATTTTCTGAGTAAGGTTGAATATTGTGCCAGCAACAAATACAAAAAGAATAATTATGATCAGATGTTAATTTCAATCTGAAGTTTAGTTTTAGGTTTAGCAGGATTGAGATTGTGTTGCTGAACTGGTTATTCAAAGACATAGAAATTCAGTTTTAAAATTCAGAATTAAAAATTGGCTGTCTGTAGAAGAAAATAGAACAGTACAACACAGGAACAGGCCCTTTGGCCCATGTGTCTGTGCCAAACATGATGCCAATCCAAACTAATCCCATCTGCCTGCATATAATCTAAATCCTTCCAGTCCCTGTCAGTTCATGTGTCTGTCTAAATTGCCTCTTAAGCATTGCTATCATATCTGTTTCCACCACTTCCCCTGGCAGCGCATAAACAGCCACCTACTACTTTCTTGGTAAAAAACTTGCCTTGTAAATCTCCTTTAAACTTTTCCCCTTTCACCTTCAATCTATGCCCCTTAGTATTTGACATTTCCACCCTCTGACTATCTGTCCTACCTACACATAATTTTATATACTTCTGTCAGGTCACCTTTCAGACTCCGATGCTCGAGAGAAAACAATACAAATTTGTCCAGCTTCTCCTTATAGCTAATACTCTCTAATCCAGGCAACATCTGGGTGAACCTCTTCTGCACCCTTCCCAGAGCCGCCATATCTTTTCTGTAATGCATGGGAAAAGTCAGATCTAGCATGTAGAGAGGCTTTGAGGAAGGAGAAGCAGAGTATAGGGTATAAAAGTAGAAAGGTGGATAGGCTAAAGTGCATTTACTTAAATGCAAGAAGTATCAGGAATAAGGGTGATGAACTGAGAGCTTGGAGAGAGGATGTGTTGGAGCTGTTAGAAAATATTAGGACAGATAAGTCCCCAGGGCCTGACAGAATATTCCCCAGGCTGCAGCGCAAGGTGAGGGAGGAGATTGCTAAACCGTTGACTAAGATATTTGAGTCCTCGTTGTCCACAGGAATGGTACCGGAGGATTGGAGGGTGGCAAATGTTGTCCCCTTATTCAAGAAAGGTAGTAGGGATAGTCCAAGGAATTACAGACCAGTGAGCCTTATGTCTGTGGTGGGTAAGCTGTTAGAAAGGATTCTTAAAGATAGGATCTATGTGCATTTAGAGAATCATGAACTGATTAAGGACAGCCAGCATGGCTTTGTGAAGGGAAGATCATGTCTCACAAGCCTGATTGGATTCTTTGAGGAGGTGACTAGGAAGATTGATGAGGGTAGTGCAGTATATGTGGTCTACATGGATTTTATTAAGGTGTTTGACAAGGTTCCACATGGTAGTCTTCTTCAGAAAGTCAGAGGGCAAGGGATCCAGGGAGGCTTGGCCGTCTGGATTCAAAATTGGTTTGCCTGTAGAAAGCAGAGGGTTGTGGTGGAGGGATTGCATTCAGATTGGAGGGCTGTGACTAGCAGTGCCCCACAAGGATCGGTTCTGGGACCTCTACTTTTTGTGATATTTATTAATGACTTGTATGAGGGGGTTGAAGGGAGGGTTAGCAAGTTTGCAGATGACACAAAGGTCGGTGGTGTTGTGGATAGTGTGGAGGACAGTCGAAGATTGCAAGGGGATATTGATAGGATGAAGAGCTGGGCTGAGAAGTGGCAGATGGAGTTCAATTTGGAGAAGTGTGAGGTGGTACACTCTGAAAGGACAAACTCCAAGGCGGAGTACAAGGTTAATGGCAGGATTCTGGGTAGTGTGGAGGAGCAGAGGGATCTGGGGGTTCATATCCACACATCACTGAAAGTTGCCTCACGGGGGATAGGGTAGTTGAGAAAGCTTATGGGATGTTAACTTTTATAAGTCGTGGGATCGAGTTTAAGAGCCGCGAGGTAATGATGCAGCTCTGGTTAGACAACACTTGGAGTATTGTGTCCAGTTCTGGTCGCGTCATTATAGGAAGGATGTGGAAGCATTGGAAAGGGTACAGAGGAGATTTACCAGGATGCTGCTTGGTTTGGAGAGTATGGATTATGAGAAGAGACTAAGGGAGCTAGGGCTTCACTCTTTGAAGAGAAGGAGGATGAGGGGAGACATGATAGAGGTATGCAAAATATTAAGAGGAATAGACAGAGTGGACAGCCAGTGCCTCTTTCCCAGGGCACCAATGCTCAATACAAGAAGCATGGCTTTAAGGTAATGGGTGGGAAGTTCAAGGGAGATATCAGAGGGCGGTTTTTTTACCCAGAGAGTGGTTGGGGCATGGAATGTGCTTCCTGGGGTGGTGGTGGAGGCAGGTACGTTGGTTAGATAAGCATATGGAGGATTTTAAAATAGGGGGAACATGGGAGGAAGGAGTTAGATAGTCTTAGGCGTGGTTTAAAGGCTGGCACAACACGGTGGGCCGAAGGGCCTGTATTGTGCTGTACTGTTCTATGGTTCTATGGTAATGAGGTGACCAGAACTGGACACAATGCTCCAAATGTGGACTAACGAAAGATTTGTACAGCTACAGTACAACATGGCTTCCTGACTTTTGTACTCAATACCCCGACTGAAGGCAAGTATTCCGTTCACCTAATTTACTACCCTATCTAATTGCGTTGTCACTTTCAGGGAGCTATTGACTTGCACCGCAAGATCCCACTGTACATCAATGCTCCTAAAAGTCCTGCCATTTACTGTATACTTTCCCCTTACATTTGACAAAGTGCAACATTTCACACTTGTCCAGATTAACCTCCATTTGCTATTTCTCTGTCCATATTTCCAATTGGTCCATATTCTGCTGAATACTTTGACAACTTTCTTCACTATCCACAACTCCACCAATTTTTGTGTCATTTGCAAACTTGCTAATCGCCCACCTAGATTTTTCTCCAAATCGTTTATGTGTATCAAAAACAACAGAGATCCCAACACTGGTTCTTAGGGAACACCACTGGTCACAGACCATGAGTCCGAATAACACTCCTCCTGTGGCCAAGCCAATTTTGAATCCAATGTACCAAATATTTATGGATCCCATGTGCCTTAATCTTCTGATTAGCCTACCAGAGGGACCTTGTCAAAAACTTTATGAGAGGCTATCATGGTAATAGATTGTCATAAAAATCAAGCTGATTCACTGGTGACCTTTTGAGGAGAAAACCAGGTCATAGCATTGTACAGCACAAAAACAGGCCCTTCAGCCCACTACATCCATGACAACCTTTCTCCACATCTACACTAATCCCATTTGCCTGCATTAGGTCCATATCTTTCTAGGCCTTTCCTATTCAAATGACTGTCTAAATGTCTCTTAAATGTGGTGATTGTATCTGATTCCACCAGCTCCTCTGGCAGCATGTTCCAGATATCAACCACTCTCTGTTTAAAAAACTTTACACTTAGATCCCTTTTAAAACTCCTCTCTGTCACCTTAAACCTATGCCCTCTTGTTTTTCATACCCCTACCATGGGAAACATCTACCTACCCTATCTATGCCTCTCATAATCTTATACATTCTATCAGGTCATCCCCTCAGTCTCCTTCACTCCAGAGAAAACAAACACAGCCCATCCAATCTTTCCCTGTAGCTGAAGTTGTTCAAGTTGTCCAATCCTGGTGAATATACTCTTCACTCCCTCCAGCGCAAACACATCCTTCCTATGGTGTGGCGACCAGAACTGCATACAGTATTCTAAGTGCAGCCTAACCAGTGTTCAGTAAATTTGCACCATAACATCCTAACTTTTATACTCCATGGCCTCACCGATAAAGGCAAGCATGCCATATGTCTTCTTCACCATCCTATCAACATGTTTTACCACTTTCAGATAGCAATGGACTTGAACGCCAAAGTCTCTTGGTTCAACATTACTTAGTGCCTTACCACTTCCTGTAAATGTCTAACCTGTATTTGATTTCCAAAAATGCATCACCTCATACTTGTTGGGATTCAGTTCCATCTGCCACTGCTGCACCCAAGTTTCCATCAGATCTATGTCCTGCTGTAGACTTAGACAATCTTCCCCGCTATTAATAACACCACCTATTTTCATACCATCAGCAGACTTACTGATCATATCTCCTACATTATATCCAAGTTGTTAATATATATCACAAGCAACGAAGGTCCCAGCACTGATCCCTGTGGTACACCACTGGACACAGACTTCCAATCAGAAAAGCATCCCTCCACTATTAATCTCTGCCTCCTACACTAAGCCACTGCATTCACCTATTCCAACCTACGTGTGACTCCAGCCCACATGTAATTTTATCAAGACATTTAGTCGTACTAAACTACTCTTGTTCAAGATGGCCAAGCAACAACAACTCGGGGCAATAAAGATGGGCAGTAAGTTCCAGACTAGTCAGTGACCTCCACATCCGAAATCAGATTCATTAAAATAGCAAGGGTCTCAGGATATATCAGAGGAATAAGATCCAAATGACATTCCATCTGAGGGATTCCACTGATTTCTTTTCCAAATATACTTATCATTGTTTATGGCTTTGTACATGAGATTCAAGTACTGTGGCTTTCAGCTTAGAAAAGAGAGGAAGAAACAAAACTATTTTATTTGACAAACCAACATTATTCAGTCATTAGTTTAACCTCATTCAAGTTGTCATTATAGTGTATTAAAAATATTCTGTTGACATGCATGCCCTGTTAATCCTTTCCGTTTTAAGTTCCAATGTACACATTTTGGGTCGAAATTTGTCATGCTGTAATTGCATCTCCCTCCAGTGGTGGCATTTCAGAACCTTTTCTGGAAAGGGGCATAATTACATTGTGACAAGTTAAGCAGATTTCTTCTTTTAGAACTTCATACATGGGTGCATGGAAATTGGATTTCAAACAATTTTGGTGCATAAAAGGTCATTGGTCTTGCTGCAAAGGCTAAGTCTGAGATTACTAATGCAAATTGTGAAAGTGGAGCACCTTTGCTTTAAGAACTTGTCCTTGCAGTTTTCTTGCACAGAAGGTGGCTGCTTACTGAACTTGAAACTGTTATGTTACTTGCACTCCGCCCATTGGCAACAGGTTAGTGCAATTAAAGTGTATTCTCTGTGACAGCAACATGAGAGATGAGGGTAAATGGAGACTGAGCAGGGAAATCAGCTTAACTGACAGAGTGATGCATGATGAAGCTCTCATATTGAGGCAGCCCCTCAGGCCCTGTGCCACAATCACCCTAAAGCCACAGTGATCACAGATGAGCACCTCACACTGAGGGAGACAGATATCAGTGTTGCCTGTTGCAAAAGAGCAGGGAAATTATTACGGGTGAGTCATTGTTCATAAAACAGATATTCAGTGGAGACCACTTTAAATCATGTATAGTTCCCCATTTGATGCATAGTTTGGTCCTTGCTCCATGAGGTGAGACTGAAGGTCATGGGTCACAAACTTCTGATCCAATTTCTGCTGAAAAGTCAGAAACACAGACCACATACATTAATGGCATCATCATTTACATGAAATACAATGGGGAAATAACATCTGTGCTGAGGTAAATCATGTCCATAAGTGCCCAATTCAATTTCTCACTGGGAGAGACTTCGATTGGAAATGGGAGCAAATGCATCAAAACAGGCACAAGACATTTTTTATGCAAGACAAAAAGCATGGATGATTTTTCCCCATTTTCAGATACTTGAGCAATTAATAGACATTCTTCAGTCTGAAGGTGATCTCAGGGTGCTAATGGGTATGGAGTTCCAGGATACAAACACAGTGGCAATAAATGAATGGCAATGTATTTGGAAGTTAGGATTGTATGTGATTTGGAGTTGAATTTGCACATGGATTTCCATGCAGATGGTAGAGTTCTTGGATTTGGGAGATGCTATCAAAGAAACCTTGTGAAGTTGCTGCCACAGCGCACACTGCAGCCATGATGTGCCAGAGGTAGTGGAGAGAGAGTGTATGTTCTAACTGGAAGCTGTGATGCCAATCAAGATCACCACAAACATATTTAAGAAAAGGTAGAAATGTTAGACCAGTTAGCCTGACATTAGTTTCATCAAATTACTGGGATCCATTATTAAGAATTATTATTAGTAATAAAGCATGTGGATACATTATTTATAATATGATATGGCAGAGTTAGCATGGATTTATAAAGGAGAAAGTGTATTATTGAGCATGTAACCAGCAGTGAGTCAAAAGGTAGAGCATACCTGGATTTTCTAAAGGTTCTACGTAGAATGCAATTACAGAGAATTATTGTTAACAGGAATGGTGTTGCTGTGACCCGGATTTAGTGTGGACATGTTTGTATGCCCCCACATAATTGTCAGCTAGTTTGGGACTTGCACCCAGGCATGCATGAACCTGAATGCAGAAGTGCCAAAAATGTGGTCATCTGTTCATCACTATTTCCCTGGTTGTGCCGTAGTACTGGACCCCATGTGAGAACTGTGTGGAATCAGCCCAACTCTCGAGATTAGTTCACTTTATTCAGAAACCAGCAGTATTTATGGATTGCTTGCAAGCCTGGACTATCCATCTGGATGTTTTGGCAAATGCCAGAGAAAATGGTGCATTTAAAGGTATGTGGACCGGTCATCATGAAAATATTAAATAAAACAGCAAATGTAATGAATGCCCAATTAATGAACATTCTATCCACCCCTTATTTTTACATTTTTATTTGCCCTGATTTATATGCATTATTTATGATGTCACGGTGTTGTTGAATCATATAAAGCTTCACCTTTCAATGACTTCAGCTTGGGGCTGGCCTGATATTTAGTCCCAGCCTATCATTGGCTGCTTGACATTTCCTGTGAGGCTGCTCCCAACAAAAGGATTCGTTGAAGGACAAGAAAAAACAGTGCAGCAATAATCTGGTCTTTCTCTGGTTAGCAGGCTGTTACTAACCAGAGTGCCACGGGGAATGGTGCAGGCTCCTCAACCTTAATTACTCAGATAAGAGTATAACACCCTGGTTGCTGATGATGCAAACTAGTAGAAAAGTGAGCTGTGTGAAGGATGAAAAACACACTTGACATTGAACATAACGTGGAACCAGATGAGATTTGTTGGGAGGAATAGAAAAGCAGATTGCAGGTTACACAGTACGTAAGTTAAAGTGCGGGCTTTGGTGACTACTGGGCTTTGGTGAGCAGGGTGACCAGCAACAAGGTAAAGGCAAGGTAAGGTGTTTCCTTTTTCTTAAGTCTGCTAGTTTATTAAAGTTTATTAAAGGTGGCATTAATGCCACTCAGTGGAGTGGTATGCTCCACTGAGAGTTGTGGGAGTTCAGGGAGCAGTCCAGTGTCCCTGATGACTATGTCTGCAGGAAGTGTGAACATGTCTGTTGGATAAGTGCATTTTGGGAAGACAAATGAGGGTAGGACTTTCATATTGAACAGAAAGGCCCTGGAGAATGTTGAGAGGTACTGAGGAATATAAGTACATGTACATGGTTCCCTGAAAGTGGCGTCACAGGCAGGCAGGGTGGTGAAGAAGGCCTTTGCACGCTGGCCTTCATCAGTCAGGGCATTGAGTATAGAAGTTGGGATGTTTTGTTGCAGTTGTACAAGACGTTGGTGAGACTACATTTGGAATACTGTGTTCAGTTTTGGTCACCCTGCTACAGGAAAGATGCCACTAAGCTGGAAAGAATGCAGAGGAGATTTACTTTTATATGGACTTCAGTAAGGCCTTTGATAATCATAGAATCATAGAAAGTACAGCATAATACAGGCCCTTTGGCCCACAATGTTGTGCTGACTTTTAAACCTCGCCTAAAAACTATCTAAACCCTTCCTCCCACATATCCCTCTATTTTACATTCCTCCATATGCTTATCTAGCAATCTCTTGAATTTGACCAATGTACCTGCCTCCACCACCACCCCAGGCAGCGCATTCCATGCCCCAACCACTCTCTGGGTAAAAAACCTTCCTCTGATATCTCCCTTGAACTTCCCCCCCCATTACCTTAAATTGGTATTGGTATTGGTTTATTATTGTCACTTATACCGAGGTACAATGAAAAATTTGTCTTACAAACCAATCTTACAGGTCAATTCATTACACAGTGCAGTTACAACAAGTTAGTACAGAGTGTGTTGATGTAGTACAGGTAAAAAAAACAATAACAGTACAAAGTTTCACAGCTACAGAGAAACTGCAGTGCAATAAGGTGCAAGATCACAATAAGGTAGATCATGAGGTCATAGTCCATCTCATTGTATAAGGGAACTGTTCAATAGTCTTATCACTGTGGGGTAGAAGCTGTCCTTAAGTCTGGTGGTACGTGCCCTCAGGCTCCTGTATCTTCTACCCGATGGAAGAGAAGAGAGAATGTCCCGGGTGGGTGGGGTCTTTGATTATGCCAGCTGCTTCACCAAGACAACAAGAGGTAAAGACAGAGTCCAAGGAGGGGAAGCTGGTGCCCGTGATGCGCTAGGCTGTGTCGACAACTCTCTGCAGCTTCTTGCAATCTTGGGCAGAGCAGTTGCCATACAAAGCCGTGATAATCCTGATAGAATGCTTTCTATGGTGCATCGGTAAAAGTTGGTGACAGTCAAAGGGGACAAACCAAATTTCTTTAGCCTCCTGAGGAAGTAGAGGCGCTGGTGAGCTTTCTTGGCCATGGCCTCTTGTATTGAGCATTGGTACCCTGGGAAAGAGGCACTGGCTGTCTACTCTATTCCCCTTAATATTTTGTATTCCTCTATCATGTCTCCTCTCATCCTCCTTCTCTCCAAAGAGTAAAGCCCTGGATCCCTTAGTCTCTCCTCATAATGCGTACTCTCTAAACCAGGCAGCATCATAAGGTTCCACATGGTAGGCTGCTCTGGAAGGTTAGATCACATGGAACCCAGGGAGAGCCGGCTAATTGGAAACACAATTGGCGTAATGGTAGAAAGCAGAGAGTGATGGTGGAAGGTTGTTTCTCGGACTGGAGGCCAATGACTAGTAGTGTGCCTCAAGGATCAGTGCTGGGCCCATTGCTGTTTGTCATCTATATCAACAATTTGGATAAGAATGTATAAGGCATGGTTAGTTGGTTTGCAGATGACACTGAAATAGGTGACATAGGAGACAATGAAATAGATTATCAAAAATTATAGGGGGATCTTCATCAGCTGAGTAAGTGGGAAGAGGAATGGCAAATGGAGTTTAATTCGAAAAAGTGTGAGCTGTTGCATTTTGGAAAGTCAAATCCAATAGGACTTTCATAGTGAACTGCTAGGCCCTGAAGAGTGCTGCAGAACAGAGGGACCTTGGAGTACAAGTACAAGGTTCATTGCAAGTGGAGTCACAGATAGACAGGGTGGTGAAGAAGACTTTTGGCAAGCTGGTGTCTATAAGTCAGTGCACTGAGTATAAAAGTTGGGAGGTCATGGTGTGGTTGTACAGGATGCTGGTGAGGTCACACTTGGAGTGTTGTGTTCAGTTTTGGTCGTCTTGCTATAGGAAAGATGTTATTAAACTGCAAAAAGTGCAGGAAAGATTTACAAGGATGTTGCCAGGACTTGAGGGACAAAGTTCTAGGGAGAGGGTGGACAGGCTGGGACTTTATTTCTTAGAGTGTAGGAAACTGAGAGGTGATATTATAGTGCTGTATAAAATCATGAGGTGAATAGATAGGATGAATGCACTCAGTCTTTTATCCCAGGGTTGGGGAATCAAGAACTAGAGGGCATAGGTTTAAAGTGAGAGGGGAATGATTTAATAGGAATTTGAAGGGCAACTTTTTTTACACACAGGGTGGTATTTATGTGGAATGAGCTGCCAGAGGAAGTGGTTGAGGCAGATACAATAACAACTTTTAAAAGACTATTGGACAAGTACATGGATTGGAAAGGTCTAGAATGTTATAGGCCAAACGTTGACAAATGGGACTAGCTTGGATGGGCGCCTTGGTCGGTATGGACCAGTTGGGCCAACGGGCCTGTTTCCGTGCTGTATGACTCTATGGCTCTATGTGCAAGCAGATATGTTTAACTTAATTTGGCATCCTGGTCGGCATAGACATCGTAGGCCGATGGGCCTGTTCCTGTGCTATACTGTTCTATTCTATGTTTTAGGTGCTTAAAAACTTTCATCTACTTTGATGTGCTAAAACATTGCTGTGTGTAGCAAAGCTCCAAATGGGATTCCCCCTCAAAAAATTTCAAAATTTGCCAAAATCCAGTGTGAAATGGTATTGGTTTGCACACAAAAACGAGCACTTAAATAGGACCAACACAATTTCCAAGAGTATGTCACTCAAATTCCCTTCCCAGGATTTACTCTGTAGCAGTCAGGGCATAGCTGCAATGGAGAAGAAATTACAGAGGGATGTGCAAGCTCAACTCAATGAAGTATTAACCTAGAGAGATGTCCTGTGAACCATGGCAGGCCAGGAGACCCACTAGGTTTTTAAGAAAATCAGCCTGGCAGGTGACCAAAGGAGTAAGAATCCTCACACAATGAAGTAATACAGAAAAATATTCCACATATTAAGATATATCATGGTGATCTGCACATCACGGTTGGTGCTGCAGAATAAACACCATCACAGAAAAAGTACGTATGTAGAGGTTTCTTTAAATTTGATGCCACTTATCACTATGTCTTCAAGTGAGCCATTTCAGTAATTGAAGCTGGTATTCAATCATTCATGTGTTATAACCATTAAAATTGCACCAGCAAAGCAGATTTTTAAGCACCATCGGGGCGTTCACATTTGATTATTGATGTAAAATGTTGGTGGCAATAACGGGACTATGATTTTCCAGGTTCCTTAGGAGAAGCATCTCTCCATCAGGGACTTCTTATAGCCAGTGCCTCAATGCTCCTCTTTTCTGGGAGGTGAGACTGTGGATGCTGAGCAGGGACATTGCCCTGGTAGCCTTCTTCCCCCACGTTCTCTTGCTCCTGCTGCTGTGCAGGCTTTGTCTGATAGCCCCAAGGCTCTGAGGCTCCTTGGTGCAAATTGTATGGCACCAGCCGCTTTTACACTTTGCAAGACTGTGTAGTATGTAGCACATGGTGAAGGCTCCTCATACTGCTTGGTGTGTACTGCAGGGTACTTCCAGACTGAGGAAATGAATAGTGTTTTCCATTGGACCACTGGTATATGTACAGCCTTTACTGAAACTGTGCTCAGCTGTTGTGGTCACAGACTACAGTGGTGTGAGGTGCCATGGAAATGGAGGGTAGCTCTTGTTCCCTGGATCCATTCCACAGGATATCGCTGGCCACTAAAAATTCCCTGCGGTGTGGATTTTCTCATGATGGAGGCACAGGCTATTCCTGGAAATATGACATTCACTATGATAAAATTCTTCTCATGATCTGCAAACTACATATTGAGGGAGTGGAAAATGAGCCTCTTCATAAAAAGGTCCAACTTATTAACGGGAACCCTTATGGATTTACGAATGACTGCCTGGGTTGGTAGTGAGCCATCAATGTCATAAATTTTGTTACCTGGGATGCCACCTGATCTTCACTGAAATCAAAGTAGATGAAGCAATTTCTTATGAATACAGTGCCTGTCCAATACAGCGGTGAAATGCCAATTGGGACCCCCAGCAGAGATCTGTTCCAGAAGCTTGGAAGGATCCTGTGGCAAAAACCAAATTTACTCTCATCTCCACAGAGACTAAACCAGACATGAGAGCATACCTTCCAGCAGAATATCACAGCAGAGGGGAAAAGCCAACAGGTGCTTCTCGGGACCATTTAAACTAGTTTGGCGGGGCAGTGGGAACAAGAGCACCATGTCAGAAAGTGAAGGGATTGAGAGAAAGGTAGATGTCATGACCAGTAAGTCTGTAAGAAATGATAAGCTCGAGCAAGGTAATAGACACAATGGGACGGATGGGTTGAAGTGTATTTATTTTAATGCTGGGAGCATTAAGGGTAAGGGTGATGAACTTAGAGCATGGATCAGTACATGGAAATATTATGTTGTGGCCATTTCAGAGAGAGGGACTGGTCTATATGCTTAATGTTCCAGGGTTTTGATGTTTTGGAAAAGATAGGGAGGTAAAAGAGGGGGATGGGGATTTGCACTATTAATTAGGGGCAATATCACAGCTGCACTCAGCGGGGACATCCACTTTGTCTATATAGGTAGAACTGAAAAATAAAAAAAAGGTGCAAACACTCTGATGGGATTATAATACAGACCACCCCCCCACCCCTCAGGACACTGAGGAACAGATATGCAGGCAGATTAGGGAAAGGTGCAAAAACAACAGGGTTGTTGTTGTGGGTGACTTTAAGTTCCCCAGTATAGACTGGACCTCCTCAGTGCAAGAGGTTTAAATGGGGCAGAATTTATTAGGTGCATCCTAGAGGGTTTCTTAAATCAGTATGTAGATACTCTAACTAGATGAGGGGCCTTGGTATTGGGAAATGAGCCTGATCAGGTGAATGACCTTTCAGTGGGATAACACTTAGGGAACTGTGATCACAACTCCTTCATTTTTAAGATAGCAATGAATAAGGACAAGTATGGACCTTGCGGGAGGGGCAGGGCAAATTACAAGAGTATTAGGCAGGAACTAGGTTGAGTTAATTGGGAACAGCTGTTTTTGGGCAAATTCACATCTGATGTGTGGAGAGTGCTTAGTTACCAAATGCACAGAGGACAGGACTGGTATGTTCTGGTAAGAAGGAAGGACAAGGATGGCAAGGTAAGGGAACCTTGGATTATGAGAGAGGTGGTGAATTTAATCCAAAAAGTAAAAGGAAGCATATGTAAGGTTCCTATGCAAACAGAGCCCTTGACGATTATAAAGAACCTAGAAAACAACTCAAGGGAATTAGAAGAGCCAAAGGGGCCATGAAAAGTTCTTGGTGAGTAGGGATTAAAGAGTATCCCAAGACATTCTATACATATGTACATCAAAAGTAGGAGGATAACTAGGGATAGGGTAGGACCATTCAAGGATAAAGGAGGGAACATATGCTTGGAGGTGGAGGATATGGGCGAGGTCCTAAACGAGAACTTTGCATTGGTATTTACCAAGGAGAAGGACATGGAGGATAGTGAGGTCAGTGTGGAGCGTGCTAATAAGCTAGGGCATTTTGAGGTAAAGAAAGAGATAGTGTTGGGTCTCTTGAAGAACATTAAGGTGGATAAGTCCCCAGGTCCAGATGGGATATAGCTCAGATTATTGAGAGAGGCAAGAGATGAGATTGCTGGGGCCATGACCAAGATCTTTGTGTTCTCTCTAGCCACCGGAGAGGTCCTGGAGGACTGGCGAGTAGCTAGTAATCCTGCAAACTATAGACAGGTGAGTCTTACATTAGTGGTAGGGAAGCTTTTGGAGAAGATTCTTAGGGATAGGATTAATGAGTATTTGGTAAAGCATAGCCTGATTAGGGATAGTCATCAAGGCTTTGTGCAAGGCAGGTTATGTCTTACTAACTTGATTGAGTTTTTTGAGGAGGTGACGAAGATGATAGATGAAGGTAAAGCTGTGGATGTTGTCTACATGGATTTTAGTAAGGCATTTGACAAGATCCCTCATGGTAGGCTCATCCAGAAGATTCAGATACATGGGATCTATGGTGACTTGACCATTTGGATTCAGAATTGGCTTGCCCATAGATGGGTCTTATTCTGGCTGGAGGTCTGCGACTAGTGGTGTTCCACAGGGGTTCATACTGGGACTTCTGCTGTTAGCGATATATGCAAATGACTTGGTTGAAGACATGGCATGTTTGCTTTTATTAGTCGAGGCATTGAATTCAACAGTCAGGAAGTTATGTTGTAGCTTAAAAACAGCTCTGGTTAGGCCACATCTGGAGTACTGCATTCAATTCTGGTCGCCCCATTATAGGAAGGATCTGGAGACTTTGGGAAGGGTGCAGAAGAGGTTTACCAGGATGCTACCTGGATTAGAGAGCATGTGCTATAAGGAGAGGTTGAACAAACTAGTGTTGTTTTCTTTGGAGTGGCAGAAACTGAAGAGAAACCTGATAGAAATTTATAAGATTATGAGGTACATAGATAGAGTAGACCACTGGATTCTTTATCCCAGGATGGTGGATGGGCGGGTTAGTAAGTTCACAGAGGATACAAAGATTGGTGGTGTTGTGGATTATGTTGAAGATTGTCAAAGGATACAGCAGGATATATTCAGTTGCAGTTATGGGGGGAGAAATAGCAGATGGAGTTTAATCCAGCCAAGTGTGAAGTGTTGCACCTCGGGAGATCAGAGGTAAAGGGACAGCACACAGTTAATGGCAGGATCCTTAATGATGTTGATATAAGAGGGATCTTGGTGTCAAAGTCCATAGCTTACTGAAAGTGACTGCACAGTATCAGCACTGAGCACCTTGTGAGGAGAATGCAAAAAGTCTACAAAATAATATAGACAGAATAAAGAATATAGGGCATATAATTTGGAGAAATGTGAGTTTTTCCATTTTAGTGGGTATAGAAAAGCAAAATATTGTTTAAGTGATTATAGAAAGCTGCTGCATGGTGGAATCTGGATGTACTTGTACATTAAACACAGACAGCATACAGATACTAGTTATTAGGAAAATAAGTGCCTTCAATTAGTATAAGAGGAACTAAACTAATTCCTGGTGTGAAAGGGTTAATGGTTGAGGAAAAGTTGAACAAATTGGGTCTGTACCCATTGAAATTGAGAAGATTGAGAGGTAACCTTACTGAAACTTAAGAGTCTGTGACAAGTTCATAGAATCATAGAGAACAGCACAGAAACAGGCCTTTCAGCCCACCCTGTCTGTGTCAACCATCGTATCCAACTATATTAATCCCATTTAGGAGCACTTGATCCATAATCTTCTGTGCTTTGGCAATTCAAGTGCTCACATAGATAGTTAAACATTGTGAGAGTGTCCAAGCCCACCACCCCTTTAACCAGTGCATTCCAAATTTCAACCACCCTCCAGGTGAAAAAAAATCTTCCTTGTATCACTTTAAATTTCTTATTCCTTACCTTAAACCCATTGTGTCTGGTTATAGATAACTCTGCTCTGAAGAAACTATCTATGCCCCTCATAATTTTGTATACTTCTAATCAAATCCCCCCTCAGCCTTCACTGCTCCAAAGAAATCCAACCCATGTAGTCTCAAGGTAAACACTGAGATGTTTCTACTCATGGTGAAATCTAGAACCATGGAGGTTCTCAATATTTAAGAAGTAACCACAATGTTTAACAAATATCTGGATGAGCACTTTTTGAATAAGTGTTCACCTGCATAAAACAGATGAGAAGGCAACTTCTACTCTTGGGATCATGAACTTTTGGAATTCTCTGTCAGAGTGGAGTAAAAGAATCATTGAATACATTCAAGTTGAAAAATATTTGATCTTTCTAGAGTCCAGTGTTATGGAAACATGCAGTAAAGTGTAGTTCGGTTCAACATCAGATCAGCCATGATTTTATTGAAGGTGGAGTAGGCTCCAGGGACCATAACAGCCTATTCCATCTCCTAATTTTTATGCCCAGCTAAATGCTGGAGAAAATATTTCCCATTTAATCACATTTTGTTAGCTGTGGAATGCATTTCAACAACCTACTGTCAATTCTGAAGCTACCCAGTCAGGTTTCCTGACAGCAGGGGGTCCATTTCAAAACCACGGCTGCGTTCCTAGAAAACAACCTGTATCACAATTTTCCATAAAATGAAGCAGTATCATTTGCACATGCATTAAGAAATGCAAATTGAAAAAGAATAAAATGTGTTTATTTCTTTTTTTCCACCTAAATTCAGTATCTTAAATTTTTGGGTGGTGATTTGTGAATTCTGTAAAGATGAATTTCCGTAACCTAAACACCCGTAACAAAGGGGTTACCTGAATGCTCCTGGTTCTTCTGAGACTGTTCCATGATAGGATTTATAGTCAATCAGATATCTGATTATTGGAGTTCTACTGTATTTGGCATGGGTTTACAAATGTCAAATTGTTGTTGCAGAGACATACGGTACACCATCAAGTACCCATCTTTACTAATCCCATTTACCAGTACTTGGGCTGTAGCATTCCATGGCTTGACGATTCAAGTGTTTATCCAGATACTTTTCAAATATTGTGACAGTGTCTGCTTCCACCACCTTCTCAGGCAGCATGTTCCAGATCGCCTAAACCCCTGGGTGAAAAATGTATTCCCTCGGATTGCCTCTAACCCTCTAACTCAATTTAAACCTAACCCTTCTGTTTTTAGATGTTCCCAGAATGAGGAAAAGTTTCTCCCTCTCCACATTAAGTATGCCCCTCATAATTTTGTAAACCTCTATCAGGTCCTCCCTCAGCCTCCTCTACTCCAAGGAAAACAAACCCTCCCTATCTAGTCTCTCCTCATAAATGAAACATTCCTGAGGGGAGAGAAGAGGCTGAGGGGAGATTTGATTGAAGTTTATAAAATTATGTGAGGCATAGTTAGGGTTGACAGCCAGTATCTTTTTCCCAGGATTGAAATGTCTAGTACTAGAGGGCATATATTTAAGGTAAGAGGGGGAAAGTACAGAGGAGATGTGCAAGGAAGTTTTTTTTACACAGAGTGGTGGGGCCTGGAATGCACTGCCAGGTATGTTGGTAGAGGCAGATAGCACAGGAGCATTTAAGAGATTTTTAGATAGACACACGAATATGCAGAGAAGGGAGGGATGTGGTCAATGTGCGGGGAAAAGGGATTAGATTAATTAAGAGTCATTCGTTTAATTCGGCACAATATCATGGCCTGATGGGCCTGTCTTGTGCTGTACTGTTCTACGTTCTATGTTCCATCTCAGGCAACATCCTGGTAAAACTCCTCTGCACCCTCCCCAGTGAAATCACAATAGTGCTGCAACCAGAACTGCACTGAATAATCCAGCTAAGGCCTGCCTGCTTGCAAGCATATGCTACTTCATTTGCTGCAGAGTTGCAAATGTAGTTGAACACTGTGCAATTTCATATTTCCTTATGACATAGGCTATTCAGCCCAACAAGTCTATGCCAGCTCTCAAAGCATTCTCTTCAGCCCCCTCTTCCCACATTTTCCTGTAATCTATTCTCTCATTCACATGCCCATCAACTTCCCCCTACTTATCTTGTCAACCACCTACACTAAAAGGTGTAATTTACAGTTGCCAATTAACCGAATATCAGTGAACATTCCTACTTCTGACTTTATGACTGGAAGATCACTGATGAAGATGGTTGGGCGCTTTATGAAAGGAAAGATGTGCTGGCCCTGGAGATGGTCCAGAGGAGGTTCCCCTCATTTCCCTCAGGAACTCCTGCAGTTCTGTGACAGGGACATGGACCTCCAAACACCACAATTACCTTCCTTTGCGCGAGTTCATAAGATATGGGAGCAGAATTAGGCCATTTGGCCCATTGAGTCTGCTCCTCCATTCAATCATGCTAGATTTTTTTGAACCACATTCTCCTGCCTTCTCCCCAGAACTCTTAACCCCCTTACCACTCAAGAACCTGTCAATATCTGCCTTAAATACACCCAATGAACTGACCTCCACAGCCCTCTGTGGCAATGAATTCCACAGATTCACCACCCTCTGGCTAAAGAAATCCCTCCTCATCTCAGTTCAAAAGGGATATCCCTTTATTCTGAGGCAGTGCCCTCGGATCTTAGACTCTCCTACTAATAGAAACATCCTCTCCACGTCCACTCTATCCAGACCTTTCAGTATCTGGTAAGTTTCAATGAGATCTCCCCTCATCTTTCTGAACTCCATCATATGTTCCTCATATGTTAAACCTTTCATTCCTCGGGTCATTCTCATTAACCTCCTCTGGACCATCTCCAGGGCCAGCACATCTTTCCTTTCATACGGCACCCAAAATTGCTCACAATCTTCCAAATGTGGTCTGACCAACATCTTACAAAGTTTCAGCAGTACATTCTTGATCCTCTTGAAATGAACGCTCATTGATTTTTTAGAAGCTATCTTGAGGCCCTACTAGGTCAAAGCTTCCTTGTTGTTAGGGGCCATCATTCTCACTTCATTTCTGGAATTCAGCTCTTTGGTACCTGTTTGGACCAAGGCTGTGATGAGGCTTGGAGCTGAGTGTTGCTGGCAAAAGCCAAACTGAGTATCAATGAGTAGGCTATTGGTAAGTGCCACTTCATAACATTGTTGACAACTTCCAACATTTTGCTTATGACAGAGTAGACGACTGGACAGTAATTGGATTTATTCCACTTTTTATGAACGCAACATAGCTGGGCAATTTTTCACATTGTTGGCTAAAATGCCAGTAACTGTGTTGAAACAGCTTGGCTGGAGGTGTGGCTAGTTCTGTAGCACAGGTGAGATGTTGTCTGGTCCTAAAGCCTTTGCTGTATCTAGTGTTCTCAGCTGTTTTTTGATATCACATGGTCTACTTGATTATCAGAGGAGCTGCATATAGAACAGAACTTTGCAATTATCAGCAAATACACTCACTACTGGGGTGCTGAAGAATCCATTAATAAAGCAGCTGAAGGTGGTTGGGGGTTTGGACACTGCTCTGAGGAATTTGTGTAGTGATATCCTGCTGCTAAGAAAATTGTCCTCCAATAACCATTATCTTTTTCCTTTATGCAATGGGTCCTTGAATACTAACTCAAAGGTAATGGAAAACGGAAAAAACTGCAGATGCTGGAATCTGAAAGAAAAAAAAGTGCTGAGAGTGGTCACTGACCCGAAAAGTTGACTGGTTTCTCTTTCCACAGACACTGCTTGACTGGCTGAGTTAATTACAGATTCAGAGTTATATAGCATAGAAATAGGCCCTTTGGCTCAACTCATCCATGCTGACCAAAATGCCTATCCAAGCTAATCACATTTTCCTGTGGTTAGCCCATATCCCTCCAAACCTTTCCTAACAATGTACCTGTCCAAATTTTTTTACCACCTGTGGCAGTTGTTTCATATTCCTTCCAGCCTTTGTGCAAAAAACTTGCCCTTCAGATCCCCTTTAAATCTTTCCCCTCTCCTTCTTCCAGCAATTCTGTTTTTGATTCAGAATCAGAATCAGGTTTAACATCACTGACTTATGTGTCATGAAATTTGTTGTTTTGCTGCAGCAGTACAGTGCAAAGACATAAAATTACTAAAAATTACGAAATAAATAAATAGTGCAAAAGAAGGAATAATAAGGTAGTGTTCATGGGTTCATGAACAGTTCAGAAATCTGATGGTGGAAGGGAAGAAGCTGTTCCTAAATCGTTGAGTGTGGATCTTGAGGCCCCTGTACCTCCTCCCCAATGGCAGTAACTAGAAGATTAATGGTGAGGGTCCATCGTGATGGATGCTGCCTTCTTGAGGCACCATTTCTTGAAGATGTCCTCGATGGTGGGGAGGGTTGTGCCTGTGGTGGAGCTAGCTGAGTCTACAACCCTGTACAGCCTCTTGCGATCCTGTGCATTACAGCCTCCCTATCAGGCTGTGATGCAACCAGTCAGAATGCTCTCCACCATACATAGAGTCATAGATCAATACAGCATGGATACAGGCCCTTCAGCCCAAGGAGTCTGTGCTAACCATGGTGCCCACCCACCTAGTCCCAATTTACTGCATTCGGCCCATATCCCCCTAAGCCCAACCCCTGCATGTACCTATCCAAGTGCTTCTCTACTTACCTCAACTACTTCCTCTGACAGCTCATTCCAGAAATCACCACCCTCTGTGTGAAAAAGTTGCCCCTCAAGTCTCTTTTAAATCATTCCCCCCTCACCCTAAATCTATGCCCCCTAGTTTTAGACTCCCTTATCCTGGGGAAAAGACTGCTACTATCCACCTTATCTATGCTGCTTATGATTTCATAAACCTCTGTAAGATCATCCCTCATTCTCCTACGCTCCAAGGAATAAAGACCTAGCCTCACCAACCTCTCTCTATAACTCAGGCCCTCTAGTCATGGCAACATCCTCATAATTCTTTTCTGCACTCTTTCCAGTTTAACCATGTCTTTCCTACAATAGCGTGACCAAAACTGTACACAGTACTCCAAGTGCAGCCTCACCAACAACTTATGCAACTGCAACATAATGTTCTAACTCCTATACTCGATGCCCTGACTGATGAAGGCCAGAATTCTAAATGCCTTTATCACCACTCTACCTGTGACACTGCTTTCAATGAACTATGCACTTGTACTCTTCGGTCCCCCTGTTCCATTACACTCCCTAGTGCCCTACCATTCATAGTACAAGTCCTACGCTGATTTGACTTTCCAAAACACATCATCTCACACTTATCTGTATTGAAATCCATTTGCCACTCCTCAGCACACTTCCCTAACTGATAAAGATCCCCCTGTAATCTACAATAACCTTCATCATATTAACAACACCTCCTAATTTCATGTCATTTGCAAACTTACTGATCAAGCCTTGTGCATTTGTGTCCAAATCATTAACATAAATAACAAAAAACAAGCGTCCCAACACCAACCCCTGCAGCACACCTCTAGTGACCAGCCTCCATTCTGAGAAACAACCTTCAACCACCACCCTCTGCTTCCTACCTCTGAGCCAATTTTGAATCCACCTTACTGGGTCTCCCTGGATTCCATGGGACCTAACCTTTCAGACCAGCCTGCCATGCAGGACCTTGTCAAAGGCCTTGCTAAAGTCCAAATAGACAACATCCACTGTCCTCCCCTCATCTATGTTTTGGTTAGCTTTTCAAAAAACTCTAAAAGGTTTGTCAAGCACAAGTTTCCACGCACAAAGCCATGCTGACTCCTCCGAATCAAACTGTGTCCATCCAAATGCTGGTAGATCCTGTCTCTCAGAATTCCCTCCAGTAACTTCCCCATTACTGATGTCAGGCTGAACAGCTTGTAGTTCCCTGCTTGTCCTTGGTACTCTTCTTAAACAATGAAACAACATTAGCCACCTTACAGTCTTTGGGAACTTCACCAGTGGCAAACAATGAAGCAAAAATCTCCGCAAGGGCTTCTGAAATTTCTCCTCCAGCCTCCCACAAAGTCCGAGGATGCACTCGATCAGGCCCTGGGGATTTATTCACCTTAATGCACTGTAAAGCTGCAAATATCTGCTCCCTGGTAATATGAATTTCCTCCAAAACATCTGCACTAGTTTCCCTTATTTCTTGAGCAACCATGATTTTCTCTTTGGTAAACACTGGGGAGAAATATTCATTAAAAATCCCACCCATCTCCTAACGCTCGAGATTGGGATTTTCCTTAACCTTACCTGCCAGATCCATCTCATACCCTCTCTTTGCCCTCCTGATTTCCCTCTTAAGTGTCTTCTTAATCTTATTATAGTTATCAAGGGATTGACTTGTCCCCAACCTCCTCAACCCAATGCATGCTTCCTTCTTTTTCTTGACCAGAGCCTCAATATCTCTCGTCAGCCAAGGTTCCCTAAACTTACCAGGTTTACCCTTTACCCCAACAGGAACATGCTGCTCTGGACTTTTGATAATCTCACTCTTAAGAAGCCTTTCACTCGGACCTTTTGTGTGCAGCACTAACCGCTACACTACTGTTTCAAACAAACGATGATTGAGCGGCTTGGCTTTGATAAAGTTAACGATTTTAATGCACATGGAAAACACATCCGCAAGATTTTCATCCATATCCTTTGCAGCCAAAGCCTTACGGTAAATCATGCAGTGGGTTGTGGCTACATGTGGAGCTACTTCTTTCACTAGTGCAACTAGACCCAACTTCCGTCCCGTCATTGCGGCAGCACCATCCATGCATACTCCAATACACTGTGTCCATGTCAATGCCTATTGTACAAAAAAGTGTCAAGCACACGGAAAAGTTCTTCACCGGTTGTACGCCTTGCAAAACAAAAAGTCTTCCAAAGCCTCTCCTTCCCAGCAATATCGAACATAAACCAACAACTGCGCAGCACTGGCTACATCAGTACTTTCATTGAGCTGAATCACAAATCTGACTTGCTGAAGATGTGCTATAAGCTGGCTCTGTATATCTCCCTACATATCGCCAATTCTTCTGCTTACTGTATTATCAGACAGTGGAATGGCTTTCAGTTTTTGACTGGATTCTTTTCCCAGTAAAACTTCGCACATATCTACTGCTGCAGGCAGTATGAGCTCTTCTCCAATTGTGTGAGGCTTTCTGGAACGTGCTATTCGTAATGCTACCAAATATGATGCGCAAAGAGCCTTCTCATTTACAGTGGCGCAGGCTGTCATTTTGCCTTTCTGCTTGAGGTACAGCTCCTTTTGCCGCTCAAAATATTCCTTCGGCTTACTGGCAATATCTGGATGCACTGTTGTTAAATGGCGCTTCAATTTTGCTGGTTTCATTGCATCGTTGGACAGTGTTTGCAAACACACAGCACAGAGAGGTTGGTCCACATTTGTCCCCACTGCGATGAAGCCATATGAAATGTATTCTGGATCATACTTGCGTTGTTTTCTCTTTTGGTCACCCTTATCCACTTCATAGAAAACATAGAAAAACTACAGCACAATTCAGGCCCTTCAGCCCACAAAGCTGTGTCGAACATGTCCCTACCCTAGAAATTACTAGGCTTACCCATAGCCCTCTATTTTTCTCAGCTCCATGTACCTATCCAACAGTCTCTTAAAAGACCCTATCGTATCCACCTCCACCACTGTTGCCAGCACCCCATTCCACGCACTCACCACTCTCTGAGTAAAAAAATTACCCCTGTCATCTTCTCTATACCTACTCCCCAGCACCTTAAACCTATGTCATCTTGTGGCCACCATTTCAGCCCTGGGGAAAAGCCTCTGACTATCTACCCGATCAATACCTCTCATCATCTTTTACACCTCTGTCAGGTCCCCCTTCATCCTCCGTTGCTCCAAGGAGTAAAGGCCAAGTTCCCTCCACATTCCAGGCAGCATCCTTGTAAATCTCCTCTGCATCCTTTCTATGGCTTCCACATCCTTCCTGTAGTGAGGTGACCAGAACTGAGCACAATACTCCAAGTGGGGTCTGACCAGGGACCTATATAGCTGCAACAATACCTCTCGGCTCCTAAAGTCAAGTCCCCGATTGATGAAGGACAATACACCATATGCCTTCTTAACCACAGAGTCAACCTGCGCAGCCGCTTTGAGCGTCCTATGGACTTGGATCCCAAGATCCCTCTGATCCTCCACACTGCCAGGAGTCCTACAATTAATACTATATTATTCCATCATATTTGACCTACCAAAATGAACCACTTCACACTTATCTGGGTTGAACTGCATCTGCCACTTCTCAGCCCAACTTAGCATCCTATCTATGTCCCTCTGTAAACTTTGACAGCCCTCCAAACTATCCACAACACCCCCAACCTTTGTGTCATCCGCAAACTTACTAACTCACCCCTCCACTTCCTCATCCAGGTCGTTTATAAAAATCACAAAGAGCAAGGGTCCCAGTACGGAGGTACACCACTGGTCACCGACCTCCATGCAGAATACGACCCTTCAACAACCACTCTTTGCCTTCTGTGGGCCAGCCAGTTCTGGATCCATACTGCAATGTCCCCTTGGATCCCATGCCTCCTTACTTTCTCAATAAGCCTTGCATGGGGTACCTTATCAAATGCCTTGCTGATATCCATATACACTACATCTACTGCTCTCCCTTCATCGATGTGTTTAGTCACATCCTCAAAAAATTCAATCAGGCTCTTAAGGCAGGACCTGCCCCTGACAAAGCCATGCTGGCTATTCCTAATCATATTATACCTCTCCAAATGTTCGTAAATCCTTCCTCTCAGGATCTTCTCCATTAGCTTACCAACCACTGAGGTAAGACTCATTGGTCTATAATTCCCTGGGCTATCCCTACTCCCTCCCTTGAATGAGGGAATAACATCCGCAACCCTCCAATCTTCCGGAACGTCTCCCATCTCCATCAACGATGCAAAGGTCATCTCTTCCCTCGCCTCCCACAACAGCCTGGGGTACATCTCATCCAGTCCCAGCGATTTATCCAACTTGATGCTTTCCAAAAGTTTCAGCACCTCGTCTTTCCTAATATCTACATGCTCAAGCTTTTCAGCCCACTTGAAGTCCCCACTACAATCACTAAGATCCTTTTCCATAGTGAATACTGACGTAAAGTATTCATTAAGTACCTCCGCTATTTCCTCCAGATCCATACACACTTTCCCACTGCTGCACTTGATAGGCCCTATTCTTTCGCATCTTATCCTCTTGCTCTTCACATACTTGTGGAATTACTTGGGGTTTTCCTTAATCCTGCCTGCCAAGGCCTTCTCATGCCCCCTTCTGGCTCTCCTAATCTCCTTCTTAAGCTCCTTCCTATTAGCCTTGTACTCTTCCAGATCTCTAACATTACCTAGCTCTCTGTACCTTTTGTAAGCTTTTCTTTTCCTTTTGACTAGATTTATTATAGCCTTTGTACACCATGGTTTCTGTATCCTCTCATGACTATTGGAACATGCCTATGCAGAACTCCACACAAATATTCCCTGAATATTTGCCACATTTCTTCTGTACTTTTCCCTGAGAACATCTGTTCCCAATTTAATCTTCCAATTTCCTGCCTGAGAGCCTCATAATTCTCTTTACTCCAAGTAAATGCCTTTCTAGTCTGTCTGTTCCTATCTCTCTCCAGTGATAACGTAAAGGAGATAGAATTATGATCACTATGATCTGACACCTGACCAGGTTCATTTCCCAATACCAAATCAAGCACAGCCTCTCCTCTGGTCGGCCTATCTACATAATGTGTCAAGAATCCTTCCTGAATACACTTAACAAACTCCACCCCATCTAAACCCTTCACTGTCTGGAGATGCCAATCGATGTTTGGGAAATTAAAATCCCCCATCACAACAACTCTGTTATTCTCACACCTTTCTAGGATCTGCTTCCCTATCTGCTCCTCAATATCCCTGTTACTATTGGGCAGCCTATAAAAAACACCCAGTAAAGTTATTGACCCCTTCCTGTTCCTAACCTCCACCCACAGATACTCCGTGGACAGTCCCTCCATAACGTCCACCTTTTCTGCAACTGTGACACTATCTCTGATCAACAGTGCCACTCCCCACCTCTTTTGCCTCCCTCCCTGTCCTTTCTGAAATATCTAAAACCCGGCACTTAAAGCAACCATTCCAGTCCCTGAGCCTTCCAAGTCTCCATAATGGCCACCACATCATAGCTCCAAGTATTGATCCAAGCTCTAAGCTCATCCGCCTTGTTCACTACTTGCGTTAAAATAGACACATCTCAAACCTGTCTGAGCACATCCCTTCTCGATCACCTGCCTATCGTACCTACTACTGGCTTTCTCTATTTGAGAGCCAAACACCTCTTCCCCAGTCTCTCCAGTTCGGATCCCACCCCCCCCCCCCAACAATTCTAGTTTAAACTCTCCCCAGTAGCCTTAGCAAACCTCCCTGCCAGGATATTGGTCCCCCTGTCATTCAAGTCAACCCGTTCTCTTTCAACAGGTCATACCTGCCCCAGAAGAGGCCCTAATGATCCAGATATCTGAATCCCTGCTCCTTACTCCAATCCCTCAGCCACGCATTTAACCTCCTCCTCATTCTTTTCCTCTACCCACTGTCACTTAGCACAGGCAGTAATCCGGAAATTCCTAGCTTTGAGGTCCTGCTTCTCAACTTCCTTCCTAATTGTCTCTAGTCTTTTCTCAGGATCTCATTCCTTTCCCTACCTATGTCGTTGGTACCAATATGTACCACGAACTCTGGCTGTTCTCCCTCCCCCTTCAGGCTTTCTTGGACGCGATCTGAAACATCCCAGACCCTGGCACCTGGCACCCTTCATCATCAGAATCTTCCGGTTTCTGGTCAGCTTTTCTCTTCAGAAATTTCTTCATACTCAGCGATACACGCTGGACAGTTTAATTACTATTACTGATAAACAAAATTATCAAAACTAATCTAAAATTTACACACGTGCACACTTTTCGTTTAACAGTGACGTCACTGTGGCATAAATACACTGTAAGTAAGCAATATTATTAAGGCACAACAACAACGTCACTCAGTCTTGCTAACACTACAGTGCATAACAGAATAGTAGTGAGTAGTGAACACTACTGACTACTCTGACTACACAAATCGAATATTAAGCGGCAGCTTACCGGAAGGGAACACCGTCTAAGTCTCTAAGATTGTCGCCTGTAACAGATAGAATAGATATGGCCGATTTTCTGAATAGTGGAAAACTTGAGCAAGCAAGTAAGCCACATCTTTGTACCAGGTCGCTTTTCCATTTTTTTCTTGGCTTGCTCGCGGACCCCCGGCAACCCGCCATGGACCCCCAGGGGTCCGCGAACCACAGGTTGAAAACCTCTGATTTAAAAAACTAAGGATCTTAAGAACTAACAGACTCGGGACTCCAGACCACCCAGGAAGTGAGTGCAGCAGTTGGAAACTCAGAGAACATCTCTTGTTTCAGAAAATGTGGCTGCAGGTAAAACTGAAATGCAGGGTCCTAGGCCAACCCCCCACCACCACCCCCCCCCCCCCCCCCCCCCCCCCCCCCCGCCATTCTCCTCCTGGCTAAAGTACAGTCTCCAGAAATTAAAATGGAAGACCTCAGAGCAAGACTGCAGTACCAGAGGTATATCAGGGACTGTTGTGTACTTTGCTTCACAGAGACATAGCTCAGTCCCAGCACTCCAGCCCGAGGGCTTCACCATCCACCGTATGGACAGGATGGCGACATCAGGTAAAGGCAGAGGCATTTCCTTCATGATTAACATCGTAGTGTACAGACCAACTGGCTGGAGTGTTCAAGGATCTCTCACTGCTGCAGTCGGAGGTTCAAAAGGGCATCAATCATACTGGTGCCCAAGAAGAGCAGGGTGAGCTGCCTCACCCGGTAGCACTCACATCTGTTGTGATGAAGTGCTTTGAGAGGTTGTTTATGGTTAGAATTAACTCCTCCCTGAGCAAGGACCTGGACCCGCTGCAATTTGCCTACCCCCACAACAGGTTTACAGCGGATGCAATCTCACTGGCTCTCCGCTCGGCTTTGGAGCACCTAGACAACAGCAAAACATACGTCAGGCTGCTGTTTATCAATTACAGCTCAACAACTAACACCATCATCCCCTCAGTACTAATCATATGTTTCAAAACCTGGGCCTCTGTATCTCCCCTCTGCAACTGGATCCTCAACTTCCTTATCAGGAGACCACAGTCAGTGTGGATCAGTAACAACATCTCCTCCTCGCTGACAATCAACACAGGTGCACTGCAAGAATGTGTACTTAGCCCACTACTCTACTCTCTCTACACTCATGACTGTGTGGCTATGCACAGCTTAAATGCCATCTATAAATTCACTGATGACACCACTGTTGTTGGCAGAATCTCAGATGGCGATGAGGAGGCGTACAGGAGTGAGATAGATCGGCTGGTTGAGTGGTATCACAACAACAACCTTGCACTCAATGTCAGCAAGACCAAGGAAATGATTGTGGACTTCAGGAAGGGGAAGTTGGGAGAACACACCAGTCTTCATTGAGGGGTCAGCGGTGGAAAGGGTGAGCAGCTTGGGCATCAACATCTTGGAGGATCTATCATGAGCCCACACATTGATGCAATCGTGAAGAAGGCATGCCAGCGGCTCTACTTCATTTGGAGTTTGAGGAGATTTTGTATGTCAACAAAGACTCATGCAAATTTCTACAGATGTGGGGTGGAGAGCATTCTGATTGGCTGCATCACTGCATGGTATGGAGGATCCAATGTGCAGGATTGAAAGAGGCTGCAGAGGGTTGTAGACTCAGCCAGCTCTATCATGGGCACAATCCTCCCCACCATTGAGGACATCTTCAAGAGGCGGTGCCTCAAGAAGGTGGTATCCATCATCAAGGACCCTCATCATCCAGGACATGCCCTCTTCACATTACTACCATCTGGGAGGAGGTACAAGAGCCTGAAGACCCATACTCAAAGTTTCAGTAACAGCTTCTTCATCTCCACCAGCAGATGTCTGAACAGTCCTTGAACCCATGAACACTCCCTCATTATTCCTCTTTTGCAATATTTATTTATTTTTGTAACAAAGCAAGATGGCACGCAGTGTGGCGACCCGTTGCAAGCTGCTCTCAGCAGATCTACTCATCACTTTTACTATAATCGTTCTACTCTCTTAAATTTAAATTCCATGTCACAAAATATTACTAATAATGTTCTTTTAAATCTTCTTACAGGGCTGGTGATCTTCCGACTTCCAGGAACAACTGTGAAACTGACCCGACTCCCAGACCCAGATGGAAATGATCAGCGAGGCCTTGGATGGGCCCATCCATGTGGAAGCCTTCACAGGGTGAAGAGCTGACCCCACGGAGTCCCCATCACTGAGACCCGACTCCCGGACCCACTGGAGCTCCCAATGCTGAGACCCGAGGACCCAGAGTGAAGAACCAAGGCCAACCCCCGTGTCCCGACCAGTCTGGAGGCTGAGTCCCGAGGCCCGACCTGAAGCGAGGCCCAACCTGTGGGGATGCCTGATACCGGGGCCCGACACCAGGGCCCTTCCAGATTGGGAGCCCGACCCTGTGGAGCACTCTTTCATAATGTGTGAATTGGAGAACAAGAGATTTCTCAAGGATATCTTGCTTCACAGATTGCAGGTTATGCAAAATCACTCTAGAGTCAGTCATAGAAAGATAAAGCCCGGAAACAGGACCTTTGGCCCATTGAGTTCACACTGCCCATCAACCACCCATTTTACACTAATCCTACATTAAGACCACTTTTTATTCTCCCTTCATTCCTTTCAATTCCCCCCAGATTCTACCTGCCTACACACTTGGGGTAATTTACAGCAGCCAATTAACCTACACCCCACACATCTTTTGGATGTGGGAGGAAACTGAAGCACCTGGAGGAAACCCACACTGTCACAGAGAACATGCAAACACCACAGGGTCAGCACCTGAGTTTAGGATTGAACCTGGGCCGCTGGAGCTGTGAGGAAGTTGTGCGTTATGCCTCCTTAGAATACTGGCATATTTATTGTCATGGTTATGCTGCATGATTCTAAAATTTTACTATATATTATCATTCTTCTTCATGTGTTGTAGATTCAGAGTACAGAATGTTATTTCCTCCAAGTGTCTCTCTCCAATTCTATGACTAATACAAATCCAAGTGTAAATAATTCAGAATAGGAATCCTATTTCTAAGTTACCAAATAGTTGAAAGACTTGTATTAGTTACGTCTCCAGCTAAATTGTTCAAGTATACCTTAACTCTGGCATATATCTGACAATATGGAAAACTGCCCAGGTATGCTGTCCCCAAAAAAACACAACAAATCTACTATGGATTATTAATTATTAAAAGAGCTGAATTCCAGAGATGAGCTGAGAGTGACTTCAAAGCAGCCTTTGAGTTAAACAGCAACCGCACACTTAATGTCAGCAAGACCAAGGAATTGATTGTGGGCTTCAGAAAGGGGAAGTCAGGAGAACATACACCAGTTCTCATTGAGGGGTCAGCAGTGGAAAGGATGAGCAGCTTCAAATTCCTAGGCGTCAACACCTCAGAGGATCTATCCTAGGCCCAACACATTGATGGAATCACAAAGAAGGCACACTAGCGGTCCTGCTTCATTCGGAGTTTGTGGAGATTTGGTATGTCACCAAAGACTCTTACAAATTTCTGTAGATGTTTTGATTCAATATATAGTGGGCCCTACTCGGGAGGATGCTATATGGAACTTCTCTTAGGGAACAAGGCAGGGCAGGTAACTGAAGTGGCAGTCAGAGAGCACTTCAGAATCAGAATCAGGTTTATTATCACTGACATATGTTGTGAAATTTTTGGTTTTGCAGGAGCATTAGAGTGCAAGACATAAAAATTACCATAAGTTGGTATTGGTATTGGTTTATTATTGTCACAGTGAAAAACTTGTCTTGCATACCATTCGTACAGATCAATTCATTACACAGTGCATTGAGGTAGTACATAGTAAAAACAGTAACAGAATACAGAGTAAAGTGTCATAGCTGAAGTGAAATGCATTGCAGGTAGACAACAAGGTGCAAGGTCATAACAAGGTAGATTGTGAGGTCAAGAGTCCATCTCATCGTTTTAGGGAACCATTCAATAGTCTTATCACAGTGGGATAGAAGCTGTCCTTGAGCACGGTGGTATGTTCCCTCAGGCTCCTGTATCTTCTGCCCAATGGGAGAGGAGAGAAGAGAGAATGACTCGTGTGGATTGGGTCTTTGATTATGCTGGCTGCTTCACCAAGGCAGCAAGAGGTACAGACAGAATTCATGGAGGGGAGGCTGGTTTCCATGATGTCCTGGGCTGCGTCCACAACTCTCTGCAGTCTCTTGCAGTCCCAGGCAGACCAGTTGCCATACCAAGCCATGATGCATCCAGATAGGATGCTTTCTATATTGCATCGATAAAAGTTGGTGAGTGTCAATGGTAAAATGCCAAATTTCTTTAGCCTCCTGAGGAAGTAGAGGCGCTATTAAGCTTTCTTGGCCATGGCATTTACTTGGCTGGACCAGGACAGGCTATTGGCGATGTTCACTCCAAGGAACTTGAAGCTCTCAATCCTCTTGACCTCAGTACCATTGATGTTGACAAGTGCATGGGCACCACCCCCTTTCCTGAAGTCAATGACCAGATCTTTTGTTTTGCTGACATTGAGGGAAAGGTTGCTGTCATGATACCATGTCACTAAGCTCTCTATCTCCTTCCTATACTTCAACTCATCATTATTTAAGATATGGCCTACTACACTGGTATCATCTGCAAACTTGAGAATGGAGTTAGAGCAGAATCTGGCCACACAGTCATGAGTGTATAGGGAGTAGAGTAGAGGGCTGAGGACGCAGCCTTGTAGGGCACCAGTATTGAGAATAATCGTGCTGGAGGTATTGCTGCCTATCCTCATTCATTGTGGTCTGTTGGTCAGAAAGTCAAGGATCCAGTTGTGGAGGAAGGTGTTGAGTCCCAGGTCTTGGAGTTTGGTAATGAGTTTGCTTGGAATTATAGTATTGAAGGCGGAGCTGTAGTCAATAAACAATTGTGTAACTTAGGTGTCTTTACTGTCCAGATGCTCCAGAGATGAGAGTAGGGCCAGGAAGATTTTCTGGGAGGCTGGAGTTAATGCGTGCCATGACCAGCCTCTCAAAGCACTTCATGATGGTGGCTGTCACCATCGGGCGGTAGATGGTTGCAAATACTATACTGAAGGATGCAGTGAAGGACACTCATATCTCAGACCAAGTGTTAGTTGAGCAGATCTTCAAGCTGCTCCCTCCAGTGGGTATTGAATGCCTTTCTGTCCTTGGCAAGTTCTTCTTCATTCTTGGCTCTCAGCAGAGTAGGTTGCTGCATATGCAAGGCATGGATGGTCTTGAAAGCACTAAAGAATCCATGCTTGTTATGGTCATTGGGCAGTTCCTAGATGCCCTGCACTCTTTCCAACCGCTATCTGACTTGAGACCTAAAGCTTTTCTTGTTCATGCTCAGCCTTCTAATATGTGTTTTATCCTGTAATTCTCATCAATTCAGTCCTTGTGTTTTCTGAGAGAGAAACCAAGGGTCTCCTCACAAATGGTAATTATGGTGGAGTTCAGGGCAGTCAAGACATTGTGGACACTTGTGGAAGTCATCAGATTGTTTATGAGGTATTTTACTAGCTCTTTGACTTCAAAGGTAATTTTCTGCAACAGTGCTTGCTATCTTTCCCATTTAGGGGCTGGGTTGATGGAGACAACACACCAATTAGGTGGTCAGTCAGTCTAGTAGCTGTTGACACTTGTCAAAGTGCCAGTGATGCAGATGGTCTTGTGGTCCCTTGCTTTGACGATGATATAATTTAGCTTGTGCAAATGCTCGAACTGAAGATTGACTTAAATGTTGGAACTGCCCGCAAAATTTTGTGATTACCTTTTCATAGAGAATTTTTTCTGGAGTGTCAGAGACTGAGGAGTGATCTGATAGAAGCATATAAAATTATGAGAGGTATAGACAGGGTAGATGGAATCTTTTCCTAGGGTGGAAATGTCAAATACTAGATGGCATAAGTTTAGGTGAGAGGGGGAAAATTTAAAGGAGATGTATGAGATGTTTCTTTTTTAAACAGAAAGTGGTAGGTGCCTGTGACACACTGTCAGGGAGGTAGTAGAGGCTGAAAAAAAAAGCAACGTTTAAGAAGAATTTATACAGGTAGGGAATAGACAATGATACAGACCATAATCCAGATACAGACCATGTGCAGACAGATGGGATTAATTAGATTGGCATCATGGTTGGCACAGACATAATGGGCAGAGGGTCCTGTCCCTGCACTCTACTGTTCCATATTCTATATTCTAAAACTGTGCCAGATGCAATCCTCCAAATTATTTTTGCACACTTGCTTTATCCAGTCTATGAGATGATAAAATTCCTCCATGATTATTTTATATTACTACAAGCTTTTTTGATTACTCTTTCTCTGTAAATGATCCTAAACCATGTTTTCTTTGTTCCTTTGTAGTGGCCTGGACCCGCAGAAGTCGAACCGCCATCGGCAGCCATGGGTGCATGCATGGGAGCGTGACGTAGACTAACCACGGGGCAGGCCTTCCAGCAGGGTCCTCACGTCATGTCCGCCAGAGAGGCTCTCGGGTACTCTTGCGAGCGCGCGCGCTCTTGGTTTCAGTCAGTAAAGTGAGTGTGCTCCAGTCCAGCCTCCACGTCTCTGCATTTTCTCTTTTCTGCCACGCGCTGCGTTCAGCTACATTTGGTGACCCCAACGCTCCCAGACTGCATCTGGAACCCGCGACATGAATCCCAACGACTCACACAACGCAGTCTCGCTCAAGCTCCCGACTTTCTCAGCCGCTCAGCCCCACGTCTGGTTCGAGCAGGCCGAGGCCCAGTTCAGTATCCGAGGCATTACAGCTGACGCCACGCGGTACTACTACGTGGTCAGCGCACTCGACAAGGACATGGCAGTCCGGATCATCGACTTCCTACGCCATCCACCTACGGAGGACAGGTACACTAAGATCAAGGCACTCCTCCTCTGCACTTTTGGACTCTCCCGCCGCAAACGAGCAGCGCGGCTTCTGTGCATGGACGGCCTGGGCAACCACAAGCCATCCGAGCTGATGGACGACATGCTGGCGCTCATGGATGGCCATAAGCCCTGCCTCCTATTCGAGCAGCTGGTCCTCGAGCAACTGCCAGAGGACATTCGCCTCCTCCTCACGGGTGAAGATTTCAGCGACCTGTGCAGCCTCGCGGACAGGGCGGACATTTTGTGGCAGAGTAGGCAGCGGGGAGCGGCTTCCATCTGCTGAACGATGACCATGCAGCCTAAGGCCAAGACCCCACAACCGAAACTGCCGAGACCCACGGGGGACAAAGATGAGGGTTCAGACCAGTGGTGCTTTTACCATCAGAGGTGGGGGTCAAACACGCACAACTGCTGTCCACTGTGTGCCTTTCTGGGAAACACCGGGGCCGGCCGTTGCTAGTGGATTCAACGGCTGGCCATCGCAACAGCCTCCTGTTCCTCTGGGACCGATACTCCAGGCGACGTTTCCTGGTGGACACCGGGGCTGAGACCAGCGTCCTTCCTCCCTCAAAGATGGACACCCGTACTGTGGCCCCAGGCCCCGACCTCAACGCTGTGAACGGCACCACCATCCGGACATACGGCTCGCGTACCATCCCGCTGTGTTTCGGCTCCAGCTGTTTTACCTGGACCTTCACAGTAGCAGCGGTGTCACAGCCATTACTAGGGGTGGATTTCTTACAGGCCAACCGTCTTCTGGTTGACCTGAAAGGCCGGCGTTTGGTCCACACCGAGACTTTCCAAAACTTCCAGCTCAGGGAAGCCCAGTTCCCAGCCCTCCAACTGGACTCCGTCACACTCTCGGGTGACGAGTTCGCCAGGGTGCTGGCGGATTTCCCCTCCATCATCACCCCACAGTTCTCCATTACTGGTCCCAAGCACAGCGTACAGCACCACATTCCCACGCAAAGACCACCGCTGCACGCTCGGGCCCGTAGGCTTCCACCCGACAAGCTCCGCCTCGCCAAGGAGGAGTTCCGGGAAATGGAGGAGATGGGGATCAGCCACCGCTCGGACAGCCCTTGGGCATCGCCGCTGCACATGGTGCCCAAGTCCGCAGGAGGTTGGAGGCCCTGCGGGGACTACAGGAGACTCAACGACGCCACAACCGCCGACAGATACCCGGTGCCTCACATCCAGGATTTCACGGCCAACCTCCATGGGGCAACCACCTTTTCAAAAATCGACCTGGTCCGGGGTTACCATCAGATCCCCGTGCACCCCGACGATGTGCCCAAGACAGCCCTCATTACCCCTTTCGGGCTGTTTGAATTCCTAAAGATGCCCTTCGGCCTCAAGAAGGCCACTCAGACTTTCCAGAGGCTAATGGACTCGGTTGGGTGAGGCCTGGATTTCGTCTTCATCTACCTAGACGACATCCTGGTGGCCAGCAAGTCACGCAAAGAGCACGCAGCACATTTGCGCCGGCTCTGCCAGCGCCTGAGCGACCACGGACTGGCAATCAACCCGGCGAAGTGCCAGTTCGGGCTGACGGAAATTGACTTCTTGGGCCACAGGGTCAACCAGCATGGAGCCGCCCCCCCTGCCGGACAAGGTCCAGGCCATCTGCCAGTCTCCCAACCCAGCACGGTCAGGGGCCTGCAGGAGTTTGTGGGGATGGTGAATTTCTACTATCAGTTCCTGCCGGCGGCAGCGCGCATCATGAGCCCCTTGTTTGGTCTGATGGCCGGCAGGGCCAAGGAGGTGGAATGGGACACGGAGTCCACGGAAGCCTTCGAGCAAACCAAGGAGGTGTTGGCGAAGGCGGCCCTCCTAGTACACCCGAGAGTTGATGTACCCACGGCGCTCAGTCGACGCTTCTGACACGGCAGTCGGTGGAGTCCTGGAGCAGCTCGTCGAGGGCCAGTGGCAACCGCTCGCCTTTTTAAGCTGACACCTGCGACCACCGGAGGTGAAGTACAGCGCTTTCGACAGGGAGTTGCTAGTGCTTTACCTAGTTATCCAGCACTTCCAGTATTTCCTCAAAGGAAGGGATTTCACCGTGTATACGGACCACAAGACCCTCACCTTCGCCCTTGCAAAGGTATCGGACCCATGGTCGGCTCAGCAGCAGAGGCACCTCTCGTTTATCTTGGAGTTCACCACCGACATCCGCCACATCGCGGGGAAGAACAACGTGGTCGCCGATATGCTGTCTCGTCCCCACATCCACTCAGTGACCACCTCAGCCCCAGGGATAGACTACACGGCGCTGGCGCAGGCACAATAAGCGGACACCAAGATCCCTGCCTATCGCACTGCCATTTCGCGACTCCAGTTGGAGGACATCCCTGTCAGCCCAACAGCGGCTCCTGTGCGACACGTTGACTGGCAGACCTCGGCCTGTGGTACCAGCAGCATGGAGGCGGCGGGCGTTAGACATGCTACACGGCCTGGCCCACCCGTCCATCTGGGCGTCCATCAAATTGGTATCAGACAAATTCGTCTGGCATGGTCTGCACAAGCAGGTCAGACACTGGGCCAGGACCTGCGTACACTGACAGACCGCCAAAGTCCGGCGGCATGTGAAGGCTCCCCTCCAGCAGTTCCAACCGACACTCGGCAGGTTTCAGCACATCCACGTGGACATCATCAGCCCCCTGCCCGTCTCCCGGGGCGCCAGGTATACCTTCACCATGGTAGACAGGTTCACCAGATGGCTGGAGGCTGTGCCGCTAGTGGACACATCCACTGAGTCCTGCGCCAGGACACTCATCGCAAACTGGATAGCCAGGTTCGATCTTCCAGCAGACATCACCTCCGACAGAGGGGCACAGTTCACGTCAGGGTTGTGGACAGCACTGGCGCAGCTCCTGGGCACCCGGTTACACCACACCACGGTGTACCACCCTCAGGCCAATGGCTTGGTTTTGAGCGGTTCCACAGGCACCTCAAGTCAGCCCTGATGGCACGCCTCAGAGGGCCCAACCGGACAGGTAAGCTTCCCTGGGTTCTACTGGGCATCCGCACGGCCCCTAAGGAGGACCTGGGCGCCTCCTCTGCGGAGTTGGTTTACTGCACCCCACTGACGGTCCCAGGCGAGTTCATGCCAGAGGCCCAAGGTCCAGCAGGGACACCGGCGGAAGTACTGACGAAGCTGTGGGACAAGGTGGGGAGTCTGGCACCGGTTCCGACCTCCAGACATGGCACTACACCATCTTTGTTCCTACGGATCTCCAGGACTGTGAGTACGTTTTCATTCGCAGAGGCATGCACAAGTCACCTCTGCAGAGGCCATACAAAGGATCCTTCAAGGTGATCTGGCACAATGGATCTACGTGTGTCGTGGTGGGTGGCCGCGAGGAGACCTTCACAGTGGACCACCTCAAACCGGCGCATTTGGACATAGGGCAGCCCGTGAAGGTGCTCTCACCGCGCCAGTGGGGCAGGCAACCCAAGAGGGACACACGGACTGGGGATCCCACGCCCCGGATGGGTGATTCTGGGGGGGGGGGGGGGGTGTAGTGGCCCAGACCCACAGAACTCGAACCGCCATCGGCAGCCGCAGGTGCATGTGTGGGAGCGCGACGTAGACTAACCACAGGGCGGGCCTTCTGGCAGGGACCTCATGTCACGTCTGCCGGAGAGGCTCTCGGGTACTCCTGAAAGCGCGCACATTTGGTTTTAGTCAGTAAGGTGTGCTCCAGTCCAGCCTCCACGTCTCTGTGTTTTTTCTTTTCTGCCACGCGCTGCATTCAGCTACACCTTCTTATTTTACCTCCATCCGTGATGATTCTATATCCTATCTACAGGGCCAAGATCATTTTTCACCACTGTCCTTTTTCATCTTTTATTAATATTATTAGGTTGGATTAATTTGTCCTCATCTGTGCCATTAGTTTGTCTTTTTTTGGTTATAAGTGCTTTGTGAAAATGATATCTTATGTTTAACTTTTACCATTTTTCCTTCAATTGATTTTATTGTTTAAATGTTGTTTTCTCCTGAATGATTCTACTTAACATTACCCAAACTGCTACAACACACAAAGGAGCCCGAGGAACTCAGTGGGTCAGACAGCATCTATGGAGGGAAATGGACAGTTGACGTTTCGGGTCGAGACCCTTCATCTGGAGTGGAAAGAAGGGGAGACAGCCAGTACAAAATGGTGGGGGGAAGGAGTGGAGTAAGAGTTAGCAGATGATAGGTGGATCCAGGTGAGGTAGGTGATAGGCAGATGAGGGAGGGAGGAGAGTGGGAATGATATCAGAAGGTAGGAGGTGATAGGTGGAAGTGAGAAAGGGCTGGAATCTGATAGGAGAGGATGGTAGAACATGGAATAAAGGGAAGGAGGTGAGGAGGGGAACTGTTGGGAGGAATGTATGGGTGATGGGCAAATGGAGAGGGTGGTCAGTATATGGAATGAGCTGCCAGAGGAAGTGGTTGATGCAGGTACATTAACAACATTTAAAAGGTACTTGGATAGGTACATGGATAGGAAAGGTTTAGAAGGATAGGGGCCAAATGCGGGTAAATGGGACTAGCTTAGATGGGAATCTTGGTGGGCATGGACCAGTTGGGCCAAAGGGCAAGTTTCCGTGCTGTATGACTCATGACTTGGATAAACTCATGAATGGGATAAGGCCATTGTGTATGGAGAAGGGATTAGTTTTGTTGGGCATTTAATTACTAGTTTAATTAGTTCAGCATAACTTTGTGGGCTGAAGTGACAGCATTGGAAAATTTCAGCCTATGTTCCAACTGCTGATGCTGCTGAGAAAATATTTAATTTAAACACATATTCTAATGAATCACTATCTAATTAACTGGAATCTGTTCAAGCCAACCTATGTCGAACATATATGCTTTAATAAATAGTAATGTTCAGCACACTGAGTGTACCTGAACTGTATTTGCATACTACTAAAATAGCAAAGGCCTTGCTTGACCTTATACCATAGAACCATAGAACAATACAGCATAATACAGGCCCTTCAGCTCACCATGTTGTGCCATCCTTCAAACCACACCGAAGACTATCTAACCCCCTCCTCCCACATATCCCTCTAACTTAAATTCCTCCATATGCTTATCTAACAATCTCTTGAACTTGTCCAATGTATCACCCTCCACCACCACCTCAGGCAGCACATTCCATGCACCAACTACTCTCTGGGTGAAAAACCTCCCTCTGACATCTCCCTTGAACTTCCCACCCATTACCTTAAAGCTATGTCCTCTTGTTTTGAGCATTGGCGCCCTGGGAAAGAGGTGCTGGCTGTCCACTCTATCTATTCCTCTCAATATCTTGTATACTTCTATCAATGTCTCCCCTCATCCTCCTCCTCTCCAATGAGAACAGCCCTAGCTCCTCATAATCCACACTCTCTAATCCAGGCAGCATCCTGATAAATCTCCTCCGCACCCTTTCCAACACCTCCACATCCTTCCTATAATGAGGCAACCAGAACTGGACACAGTAATCGTAAGTGTGGCCTAACCAGAGTTTTGTAAAGCTGCATCATCACTTCGTGGCTCTTAAATTCGATCCCCCAATTTATGGGATATTAGCTTTCATAAGCTTTCTTAACTACCCTATCGACCTGCGAGGCAACTTTCAGGGATCTGTGGATATGAACCCCCAGATCCTGCTGCTCCTCTTCACTGCCCAGAATCCTGCCATTTACCTTGTACTTTGTCCTTCCAAAGTGTACCACCTCACACTTCTCCAGATTGAACTCCATCTGCCACTTGTCAGCCCAGCTCTGCATCCTATCAATATCCCTCTGCAAGCTTCGACAGCCCTCCACACTATCCACAACACCACCAATCTTTGTGTCATCTGCAAACTTGCTAACCCAGCCTTCCACCCCCTCATCTAAGTCATTAATAAATATCACAAAAAGTACAATTCAATGTTCAATTGGAGCTGTATTTTGTGCCAATGAGAAGAGTAGCTCTGTAGATTTGAAAGGGTAATGATAGAATTCAGAAGCACAAGTGATAAGAAAAATAAGTACTGTTGCTATACTTATGGTAGTGAAGTATTACAGGATGTGTACTAAACATTGTCATCCACAACTGCTTACTACACAGAACGTGGTAAATGAGTCAATCAGGTACCATTTCACAGAGCAAGAGAGTGAAACAACTGATTAATATTGTACACATACAAGACGATGCTTCAAGATGTGAACTTTCAGAGCTTGAGTGAGATCTGAAAAATGTAAATCTTTGAAGGATGTACATCAAAGCAACTTCAATGAAAAGCCTCAAAGGATACAAAACTGACCAGACTGCTTGAATCAGCAAGATCATGGTACCTTTCAGAGTGCAGAAGTACAGAGCAATTAAGGTAGAAAGACCCCAAAGTACAAACATGAAAAGGATGAGAAGAACATCAGGGCAAAAATTTTCACTCAAAACTATCAACAAAGAACAATCATCAACATTATTAATATAAGCAGAACTCTAGACAATAGTGGCTGCTCTTCTCAGAAAGCTGAACATCCTACTACAGAAAAAACAAAGTTGTGTGGAAACTCAGCCTCAGTATTTATTTTTCAACAAACCCAGTGTATCAGAATTCAGCCAATGCAGAGGCTGACAACAGTTCTGATGATCCCAAGTCTACATGTGTTATTTACCATATTCATCAGAGCACTCACCCACAGGTAAAAATGAACATTTGCAGCTTATGAATTAATAAACTGGTTACTCAGAGAGATACAGCACCAAAACAGGTCCTTCAACCCACCAAGTCTGTGCTGACTATCAATGTACATTTACACCAATCCCATGTTAATTCTATTTTTTTAAATTCTCTCCACATTCTCATCAACCTATCCTACACTCCCACACTCACCTGGACATCAGGGGCAATTTATGATGGCCAATTAACCTACTAACCTGCATGTCTTTGGGACGTGAGAGGAAACCAGGGCACTTTAAGGAAACATATGAGATCACAGGGAGAATGTGCAAACTCCACACAGACAAAACCCGAGGTCAGGATTGAACCTGGGTTGCAGGCATTGTGAGACAGTGGCTCTACTAGTTGCACCACTGTGTCACAAAAATACATGTGCCTCTGTCAGTGTAACGAGTGAAAAATGTTTCATTATCATCCCTTTCAAATTCAACAAGGAAATGTCCGCCATTTCCTTACATTCAAGTTGAAGATTGTTAATACATTCTATATGATCTGAGGTGACTGTTACCCTTTTCTGAGCTTCTACGCAGTGCCACCTTTTCACATTGTAAAATTCACAAATGCAGTGACATATGCACCAGGTTCACAGATCTGTTCAGTTGCATTTGGAAGATGAAAGGATCAAGTGTAAGCTGCATGTCATAGTCATACAGCCCTTCAGCCCTCCATGTCTATGCCAACCATCAAATATCATCTATACTAATCCAATTTACCCACACTTGGTCCATAATCTTCAATGCCTTGGTCAATATAGTTCTATAACCTAAGACTATCCTCCTTATTATCAACAACACCACCAATTTAATGTCACCTGCAAACTTATTAATCAGACTGACCTTAGCATACAAGCATTCCAGCAGCCATCTCACAGATTTTCTTATTATGTTTGTAAACAAAGAACTTGAATGCTTGCTCACTTTCAACATCATCATCCACCAAATGTCACTGCATGCTGAAGTTCTGCCTGTCCCCAGTGTTATGATGGATGGGCCTGGCCTTGTTAGCGCACAATATTCCATTAAGTTGGACCTTGGTGCATTGCCTGTCTTGCGTAGAAAATTTTCTGTGGAAAAAATACTTTTGACCACAAGTCCACCAGGCAACACAAAATGTATTCAAGATTCTGCAGGAGAAGACCATGGATCCTGTGGGATCGTTTCCCTGAGCATACTGTCAAAATGATTTTGCAGAATTCCTCATCGCTAGAACTCTAAGACTTCACTTGCATAGTCAGAGTCTCAATCTCACGGCACACTGCCTTTGAGATGGCTGCAGAGTGGATAAGAAGATCATCCACTGCTTCATGGATTCTACCAAAATGGTCTGGAGAGGGATGCAGTGGTCCTTGTCGACATTCACCCCAAGCAGCTGCACAACAGAAGATCTCTGATCTATGGGCTGTACTCAGGGATGCATACTGAGACAAACATCATCTGCAGCTGGAAGATCATCAGTTTGGTGAAAGACACATTGTTGTCCCTGAAACTTGTTGATCAGTGCAAGATGTCCACAAGCAAATACTACCAACTGGCATATTCCAAAGTGCAGGAGTACTTGCTGAGGGATACACTGAAGCTCTGTACAGCCACTACAGACTACGAGTGGAAGGATTACAGTCTAGGGTCCTTCTGCCACTGGACACTGACAGGCTGGGCCATATGTAACAGCCTCTCAAACACTTCACAGATGTATTCTTTAAGGAAGAAACCCGAGTGTTGTTGACACATTTTAAAAGAAAGTTTTAAATTGATGCACAATGATTGTAGAAAAAACAAGTCCTGATTGCATTTACCATATATATAAAAAGCATATTTTTTGAAAAAAATAACTGAAAGAGTTCAAGCGAGCCAACTCCATGAGTTTCACCGACACGATCACTTTGCAAACCTCAACTGTAATGCTGGGTATTCTTGGCTTGCAGAAAAATCTTGCTATTTAACAGGTTCCTCAACACACTTCGGAGTGTTTCAGAACCTTATCAAAGAGTCCAAAGATTTGATGCATACTGAACATCAGTGATGCCAACTGAATACAACTTGAAGCATACTTGTATGGACTCTGGGCAACTGGGGATGGACAATTAATGGCAGCATTGCCTGCGGCATACACGTGATATAAACAAAAAAAGCTAAATAAGCAGTAAAACAGTGTCAGCTGAATATTTATTGTCACAAAGGCAAATAATTGCTACCTCTGTGCAGCAGCATTATTCACCAGTCGAGCTAGAAGTACTAACTGTAACTTGAAGCATTTTATACTTTCATCTCCATCTGCATGGAAATACTTTCAATTTGTGACCACTTCTTTAACAATCCTAATAACCACCCACACGTTCATACCAAGCACACTTAGGCTACAAGAGTATAATTACAATGTCACATATTAGACTGGGAAAGTAAGTCTTGCTGATTACCTTTTGCATTATCCCTTTCTTATAACAGACCCCAAGAGTAGCAGAAAGATCAAAAAGCAGCATAGGAATGTCACATGCACTCTGCCAAATTTGCACAAAGTTCTTGATGAACTCATGATTACAGCTCCCTCAGATATTGTGATACCATATTGTCATTTCACAGTCGTTAATGTCTTATAGACACTGTAATTGGTAATTGATATACTATTGTCACATAGAACCATATAACACTACAGCACAGAAAACAGGCCATTCGGCCCTTCTAGTTTGTGCCGAAACATTATTCCCCTAGTCCCATTTACCTGCACCCAGTCCATAACCATCCAGACCTCTCCCATCCATGTATCTATCCAATTTATTCTTAAAACTCAAGAGTGAGCCCGCATTTACTACATCAGATGGCAGCCCATTCCACACTTTCACCACTCTTTGAGTGAAGAAGTTCCCCTAAACCTTTCCCCTTTCACCCTAAAGCCATGTCCTCTCGTACTTATCTCTCCTAGAACCGTAGAACCATAGAACACTACAGCACATAAAACAGGCCATTCGGCCCTTCTAGTCTGTGCCAAAACGGTATTCTGATAGTCGGATATACCTGCACCCAGTCCATAACCCTCCAGACCTCTCCCCTCCATGTATCTATCCAATTTATTCTTAAAATCTAGGTGGAAATCTAGGTGGAAATCTAATCTAGGTGGAAAGAGCCTACTCGCATTAACTCCGTCTATACCCCTCATAATTTTGTAAACCTCTGTCAAATCTCCCCTCATTCTTCTGCGCTCCAAGGAATAAAGTCCTAACCTGTTCAACCTTTCCCTGTAACTCAACTCCTGAAGACCTGGCAAAATTCTAGTAAATTTCCTCTGCAATCTTCCAATTTTACAAATATCCTTCCTATAGTTAGGTGACCAGAACTGCACACAATACTCCAAATTTGGCCTCACCAATGTCTTATACAACCTCACCATAACATCCCAACTCCTATACTCAATACTTTGATTTATGAATGCCAGGATGCCAAAAGCCTTCTTTACATTCCTGTCTACCTGTGACGCCACTTTCAGGGAATTATGTATCTGAACTCCCAGATCCCTTTGTTCCTCTGCACCCCTCAGTGCCCTACCATTTACTGTGTATGTCCTACCTTGATTTGTCCTTCCAAAATGCAACACCTCACACTTGTCTGCATTAAATTCCATCTGCCATTTTCTGGCCCATTCTTCCAGTTGGTTCAGATCCCTCTGCAAGCTTTGAAAGCCTTCCTTGCTGTCCACTCTTAGTATCATCAGCAAACTTGCTGATCCAATTTACCACATTATCATCTAGATCATTGATATAGACAACAAACAACAATGGACCCAGCACAGATTCCTGAGGCACACCACTAGACACAGGCCTCCAGTCTGAGAAACAATTATCCACTACCACTCTCTGTCTTCTCTCACACAACCAATTTCGAATCCAGTTTACAACCTTTCCATGGATACCTAGTGACTGAGCCTTCTGAACTAACCTCCCATGTAGGACCTTGTCAAAGGCCTTACTAAAGTCCATGTAGACAACATCTACAGCCTTTCCTTCATCTACTTTCTTGGTAACCTCCTCAAAAAACTCTACAAGATTCGTTAAACACAATCTACCACGCACAAAGCCATGCTGACTCTCCTTAATAAGCCCTTGGCTGTTCAAATACTTGTATATCCGATCTCTCAGAACACCTTCCAATAATTTACCCACTACTGATGTCAGGTTCACTGGCCTGTAATTACCTGGTTTACTTTTAGATCCTTTTTTTTTCAAAATACAGTGAAAAACTTTGTTTTGCATACCATCAAACAGATCATTCCAAACATAAGTACATTGAGGTAGTACAATGGAAAAAGCAATAACAGAATGCAGAATATAGTGTTACAGTTACAGAAAAAGTGCAGTGCAGGTAGACAATGAGGTGCAAGGGCCATGATGAGGTAGACTGAGAGATCAAAAGTTCACATTCATCATACAAGAGGTCCTTTCAAGAGTCTCTTAACAGTGAGACAGAAGCTGTCCTTGGGCCTAGTGGTGTGTTTAAAAGCTTTTTTATCTTCTGCCCAATGGAAGGGGGGGAGAAGAGAGAATGACTGGGGTGGGAGGGGTCGTTGATTATGTTGGCTGCTTTGCCAAGGCAGCAGGAAGTGCAGATTGAGTCAGTGGAGGGGAGGCTGGTTTGCGTGATGGACTGGGCTGTGTTCACAACTCTGCAATTTCTTGCGGTCTTGGGCAGAGCAGTTGCCATACCAAGCAGTGGTGCATCATAGAATCATAGAGTAATACAGCATGGAAATAGGCCCTTTGGCCCAACTTGTCCATGCTTGACCATGGTGCCCACCAAGTTCATCCCATATATCCCATCCCAGCTCATCTCTGGCAGCTCATTCCATATACGCACTACCCTCTGCATGAAGAAGTTACTCCTCAGATCCCTTTTGAATCTTTCATCTTTCACCTTAAATTATGCCTTCTATTTTTCAGTTCCCCTTCCCTGGGTGAAGAACTATGTGCATTCACCCTATATCCCTCATGAGGGGTATAGATACAATGAGTCTATAAAAAATGGTGAGGGTCATCAGGGACATGCCAAATTTCCTTTGCCTTCTGAGGAAGTAGAGGCACAGGTGTGCTTTCTTGGCCACAGCATCTACGTGGTTGGACCAGGACAAGCTTTTGGCAATATTTACACCTTGGAACTTGAAACTCTCAACCATCTCCACCTCAGCACCATTGATACACACAGGGACGTGTACTCCACCCTTATGAAAATCAACAAGGAATGATGAAAACTAAATTGTTAAGGCAGAGGCATACTCCCCAGGAAAAGATCATTTTGTTGAACTTAAAATCAAATGTCTAATACGTCAAGCAAACACAATGTCAAATTTACATGAACGATAACATCAGACTTTCCCAAAGGGTTGGGTTAATATTCATATTGATCTATATTTTGGTGATCATTGCTTTATTATTATTGATGACTATAGATTTCCTGTTGTAGAAATTGTCGGTTCTACTTCCAGGAATGCATTCCAGAATATGCTAATCACACATCACAATAACAGCTTGCTGGGAAATAGAGAAATTTTACAGACATTGAAGAAAATTATCTTATTACAATGCAGTGTGCTAAGTGTAAAATCTTTAAGTGCACAAACTAAAGTACATAGCATAAAATGAGAACTTGTTACAGCTATTAAGACAAAACCATAGAACCATAAAAAATACAGCATAATACAGGCCCTTCAGCCCACCATGTTGTGCCGACCTTCAAACCACGCCTAAGACTATCTAACCCCTTCCTCCCTCATATCCTCCTATCTTAAATTCCTCCATATGCTTATCTAACAATCTCTTGAACTTGACCAACGTATCAGTCTCCACCAGGCAGTGCATTCCATGCACCAACCCCAGGCAGTGCATTCCATGCACCAACCACTCTCTGGGTGAAAAACCTCCCTCTGACATCTCCCTTGAACTTCCCACCCATTACCTTAAAGCCATGCTATTGTATTGAGCTGGGAAAGCCCTGGGAAAGAGGCGCTGGCTGTCCACTCTATCTATTCCTCTTAATATTTGGTATACATCTATCATGTCTCCCCTCATCCTCCTTCCCTCCAACGAGTAAAGCCCAAGCTCCTTTAGTGTCTCCTCATAATCCATACTCTCTAATCGAGGCAGCATCCTGGTAAATCTCCTCTACACCCTTTCCAACGCTTCCACATCCTTCCTATAATGAGGTGACCAGAATTGGACACAGTACTACAAGTGTGGTCTACAGTTGGAGTTAGTCCTTCCAAAGTGTACCACCTCACACTTCTCTGCATTGAACTCCATCTGCCACTTCTCAGCCCAGCTCCGCATCCTATCAATATCCCTCTGTAAGCTTCAACAGCCCTCCACACTATCCACAACACCACCAACCTTTGTGTCGTCTGTAAACTTGCTAACCCACTCTTCCACCCCCTCATCCAAGTCATGAATAAATATCATGAAAAGTAGAGGTCCCATAACCGATCCCTGTTGGACACCACTAGTCACAGCCCTCCAATCCGAATGAACTCCCTCCACCACAACCCTCTGCTTTCTACAGGCAAGCTAATTCTGAATCCACACGGCCAAGCCTCCCTGGATCCCATGCCCTCTGACCTTCTGAAGAAGCCTACCATGTGGAACCTTGTCAAACGCCTTACTAAAATCCATGTAGACCATATCTACTGCACTACCATCATCAATCTTCCTGGTCACCTCCTCAAAGAACCCTATCAGGCTTGTGAGGCAAGATCTTCCCTTCACAAAGCCATGCTGGCTGTCGCTAATTAGTCCATGATTCTCTAAATGCACATAGATCCTATCTCTTAGAATCCTTTCTAACAGCTTGCCCACCACAGACATAAGGCTCACTGGTCTGTAATTCCTTGGACTATCCCTACTACCTTTTTTGAATAAGAGGACAACATTTGCCACCCTCCAATCCTCCGGTACCATTCCTGTGGACAACGAGGACTCAAATATCCTAGTCAACATTTCAGCAATCTCCTCCCTCACCTCCCGAAGCAGCCTGGGGAATATTCCGTCAGGCCCCAGGGACTTATCTGTCCTCATATTTTCTAATAGCTCCAACACATCCTCTCTCTTGATATCTACATACTCTAGAACATTAACCTTACCAACACAGTCCTCAGTGTCATCAAGACCCCTCTCCTTGGTGAATACTGAAGAGAAGTATTCATTGAGAACCTCACCCACTTCCACAGCTTCCAGGCACATCCTCCCACCTTTGCCTCTAATCGGACCTACCTTTACTCTCGTCATCCTTCTGCTCTTCACGTACGAGAAAAAAGCCTTGGGATTCTCCTTAACCCTACTCGCCAAAGCCTTTTCATGTCCCCTTCTTGCTCTCCTCAGCCCCTCCTTAAGTTCCTTCCTTGCTACTCTATATTCCTCACAAGCCCTATCTGATCCTTGCTGCTTACACCTTACATATGCTGCCTTCTTCTTCCTAACTAGTTGTTCCACCTCTCTTGTCACCCATGGTTCCTTCACCCTGTCATTCTTTCTCTGCCTCACCAGGACAAATGTATCCCTAACATCCTGCAAGAGATCCCTGAACATCGACCACATCTTCATAGTACATTTCCCTTCAAAAATGTCATCCCGATTTACAGTCTCAAGTTCTAGCCTTATAGCCTCATAATTTGCCTTTCCCCAATTAAATATCTTCCCGTCCTCTTTGCTCCTATCCTTGTCCATGACAATGCTAAAGGTTATGGAGCAGTGGTTGCTGTCCCCCAAATGCTCACCCACCGAGAGAGCTGTCACCTGACCCGGTTCATTACCTAATACTAGATCTAATATGGCATTCCCTCTAGTCAGCCTGTCAACATACTGTGACAGGAATCCGTCCTGGACACACTTAACAAACTCTGCCCCATCTAAACCTTTGGAACTAAGCAGGTGCCAATCAATATTTGGGAAGTTGAAGTCTCCCATGATAACAACCCTGTTATTCTTGCACCTTTCCAAAATCTGCCTCCCAAACTGCTCCTCAGTATCCCTGATGCTACCGGGGGGCTTATAGAATACTCACAGTAGAGTAACTGCTCCTTTCTTGTTCCTAACCTCCACCCATACTGACTCTAGAAAGGATCCTTCTACATTATCCACCCTTTCTGTAGCTGTGATAGTATCCCTGACCAGTAATGCCACCTCTCCTCCTCTTCTCCACCCCCCCCATCACTTTTAAAACACTGAAAACCAGGAATATTTAATATCCATTCCTGCGCTGGTGACGGCCAAGTCTCTGCAAGAGCCACAATATTGTAGTCCCATGTACTTATCAAAGCTCTCAGTTTATCACCCTTATTCCTGACACTTCTTGCATTTAAGTAAATGCACTTTAGCCCATCCACCTTTTTACTTTTATACCCTGTACTCTGCTTCTCCTTCCTCAAAGCCTCTCTGCCTGTTAGATCTGACTTTTCCCCATCCCCTCTAGTTCCCATCCCCCTCGCAAACTAGTTTAAACCTTCCCGAACCACACTAGCAAACCTGCCTGCAAGGATATTGGTCCCCCTCGGGTTCAGGTGTAACCCGTTCTCTCTGTACAGGTCCCACCTTCCCCAGAAGAGATCCCAATGATCCAAAAATCTAAAACCTTCCCTCCTGCACCAACCTCTTAGCCACGCATTCATGTGCCATCTCCTCCTATTCTTACCTTCACTATCGCGTGGCACTGGCAGCAATCCCAAGATTGCTACCCTTGAGGTCCTGTTCTTCAGCCTTCTGCCTAGCTCCCTAAACTCACTTTTCAGGACCTCATCCCTCTTCCTACCTATGTCGTTGGTACCAAGACAAAGGCGTATGGATGATCTACTCACTTCAGTAGTATTACTGAAAAGTAGAGTCAAAGAGAAGACAAAATCAGAAATGTTCCTTCCTGTTGATAGGGCAATTTGGAGCAAGTTGACATTGTTGTTTTAATGACAGACCGAAATCAGTTGGAAGTGAAGCTAAACAATATCTGGAATGTACTGTCAGAGAGGTAGTGGAATCAGATACATTTACTATGTTTAAGAGGCACTTAGGCAGACACATACGTAAATAGGTAAGGCACATAAGAAAACAGTCCTAAAGCAGGCAAATAGGATTAGTATAGATAGACAATAAGGTTGTCAAGGACATAATGGGCCAAAGGGCCCATTTCTGTGCTGTATGACTCCATGACTTTTCATGCACAAAGCTGTGAAGCACAATAATTTCCGAATCACCTGGAAAGCAGGTTAGAAATGGAAGTAGAGCAACAGGAGTAGCTGTAACTTCTTCTGGTTGGTTCTGTTCAACCACTTGGTTAGGCCATGGATAATCTACTGTATACCTCAAGTCAGTTTACTCCATATTGCTTGATATTTATATCTAATTTAAATCTTTTCAGTATTGAAAGTTGCTATTATCTCAACCTTCTGGAAGAGAATTCTAAAGATTTAGAACAATGGGAAAAAGGCCAGAGGATGAACTATAAAGGTGAAAAGCTATAAATTATAACACAGCTGGCTGTGTTATAATTGGATGAATTATAATTGGATGAATCATAATTGACCATTCATCAGATTGGCTGAATGGTCAATTCCTGTTCCTTTGGAACCACTCATCTGAAAGGTATTCTTTGCTGAGTCACAAAGAGGCCATTCAGCCTAGAATGTCCATGCTAATCATCAGGTATCCTAGCACTTGATCCATAGCCTACCATGTGAAGAAAAATTCTTCCTCTAAATCTGTTACCCTAAAGCTATGCCCTCTAGTTTTATACACTTCGGGTCTGGGGAAAGTTCCTGACAATCTCCCTATCTGTGCACATCATAATTTTGTATACTGTACCTCTGTCAGGTCCTCATTCAGCCTCCTCTGCTCCAAAGAAAACAAACCCAGTATATACAATCTCTCCTCAAAACTTTTCAGATTCAGTCTTACTGCAAAGGACGAGGCTACTTATACCATTCTGTCTGTGTTGGCTCATTGAAAGAGTTATCATCTAGCTCCTCTTCTACTTTTTCCTCAGAGCCTTCCAAGTATTTTGCCCCCAATTTAAGTATGGATGTAGTTCACTTTCTAAAGTCTGCTTTCACTGCTGCTTCAACCTGTGAACTCCGGATCATAAAAACCTGCAGTCTGAAAAGCATTCTCCTCTTCTCCCCTTTTTTCCCTAACTTACTTAGATCTGTGCCCCCGGTCATCTACCCTCCTGACAGAAAGATGCAAGCGAATAAAAGAAATTATATATTTAAGAAATGCAGTTGAAGGGGTTGTACTGGGAGGCAATTCTGTCCATAAGCTGGTGTTATGAGAAAGGTTCTTTTGGTATCTTAAAGATAAAGGTATCTGGACACACAGTCTTTGTACTTTAAAAGGAGGATCTTATTCACAAAGACCAGCACGGGAACAGAATGTGAAGGAACAAATGCACCCTCGCACACTTGCACTAGGGTGATCGCGAAACATGGGGGGAGTCGCAACAGGGGTGAAGTGCACACACGCTCACTCACACACACACACACAACGAACTAGTACAAACGATCAGGGAATGAACAAATACATTGTCTGGACCCCCTGAATCGTGACAAACAACGGCTCTACACTACTGGGAATCTACTCGGGACGCTCCTAGACCCCTGTGGAAGTGCACCCTCTCACCTGTGGTTTCTACCCCAGCAGCAATCGGAAAAGAGGAAGAGAGCCCATGTGTACCATCTTTTATAGGGCTGTAGCGGGGTCGAGCCCGCTCAGGTGAAACAAGCCAATGATTCAGGGTCAAGAACAAAGGTGGGTTACGAGCCAATCCTCAGGTGTGCTCTTTAATGGGTAGGGCAAAGCCGGACCCTTGATTGACAGTGGTGCAGCTTCCAACCTGATGGGCAATGCTATCATCCGACCATGGGGGTCAGTAGTGTTGTCACTGTCATCTGACCCCTGGCCTTCCATACTACAGCTGGTTGAGTGGTATCCATGTGGGGGAGGACAATTAATAATTTTGGAAATATCACACTTATCAATCATGGCACAAAATAATAGTTGTAACCATGTCTCTGAAATGTGAAGGGCTTCAAAATATAATTTTTGTTGAAGATGGAACTTAGAGAGGGAATGGTAATTAATGGAAACACTACCTGCATTGTTTGAAATGATGATAAATTCTTTGATGGTGAAATGGTGCCGCAGGTAAGGAAAAGTTAGTTGAAGGATGGTCAGGTACAAAACTGCAGTGTAGCATGGATGCCTTAGTTGAACTGTCATCTCAGCCATTGCTAAATTAATAGAATTTACGGTTCACTAAACCAAAATTGAACATTAATTAAAAAAAAGACCTGCTTCTATAAATGGACAAATATTGTTTAAGGTGTTTCACCTCCATAAGCTTTGTGTTTGAGTTTTAGTGATATCATGACTAATAGTGGATATTCCTAATTCAGTTGATATAATCTCCAAATCAGTATCCATTAGCAGTCACAAAGTACATTGGTCATTCTACCAATGTATAAATAATAACACATCGTAACAGTCGTAACCGTAAACATCGGATAGCTCAGACACTTTCCAAATATGACTAACCACCTCAAGTAAATGCATATTGGTCACTCAAATGCAAATGTCAAAAATAACAGCTGAAGTTCAGGGATCTGGAACTGTAGTCAATGTACCAGGAGGCTTAGTGGTCAGAAATTACTAAAATAAAACAACTTAAGCCTGAGTTGAGTTTGTGGTTTCCTAGGTGAGTCTGTTTAAACACCAACAAAATCTTACATATGTTATTCAGCTGGTTTGTGGCTGTACCAATAGAGCAAATTTGATGTTGCTACTAAACCACATAGCATCAGCAATCTTGTTTGCCTGGCTGGTTGCTCGAGGTCTACAGGCTCTTTCTAACAGCTCACTTACTCTTTTATTTGCTGCAAGCTCACTTCCTTTTCTGGATGTTGGCCATGACACAATTGGTAGCACTGAGCCAAGGTTGTGGGTTGAATTCACACTTCAGAGACTTGAGTACGAAAACTAGGTTAACACTTCAACGTGGTATTGAGAAATGTTATATTGCTGGTGTGCTGACAGAAATTTTCTGACACAGACAGCTATTCTCCCCTATAGCAGCTATCTCTTGTCAATACACTGAGAGTAATTTATCTCTTTATCTTCCAGGATTAGGTTATGAGGAATAGACAATTTATTGCCAATGAATGGCATTTAAAGTATAACCACTTCCTTGGCAGCAGACACATGGCAGTCAATTTGCAAAAGCAAGGTCCCACATCCAACAATGCATGCAAAGTATTATGTAAATGGAGTGTTTATTTCACCAAGTTAAGAGATACATTCAATCAACTGATGTAGTTACAATTAAATTTAAGGATTATTTCTCTGAATGTATACTATCTGTCTTTCCGCAAAAAAAAAATCAATCTGATAAGTGATAACTAAACAGTAAAAGAATCAAAGCAAAAAAAGGTCTCACTGGCAAAAGTGGAGAAAGAAACAGAATTAAAATTTCAAGCAGATTAATGGTGGAGAGAAAGACAGCGATTGTGAAATCCTTGATGTAGGCCACACTGTCATTGAGTTCTTCTATTGGAATATACCATTGAACCATGTTCTGAGGAATAACACTGAAACCCTCATGGGTGCATTGGAGCAAAGGTCCCAAATTAAGGTATGCCTATTCCTGGGGCTACAGAAAGGATCTCCAGAGGAAAGCAAAGGCATTCTTTGGGATGCAGGCAATTTTGTCAAGGGCAATATTTATTGTCTGTCCCCATTTGCCCTTGAGAAATCTTGCTGAGCTCTGCCAATTTAGATATTTATGAAGAGGACTTTGCAAAATCAACTTGGTTGGGAGCGACTTTGCCATGTCCAGATTCAATACCTAGGTCAATGCTAGATGATCTATACAGTTTTATTCTTTTTTTGATTTTACGTTGTCATGGTGCAACTGAGTGGCTTGCTGGATCATTTCAGATGGTATTGAAGAGTCTACCAAATTGCTGCATCTGGTGCCACATATTGGCCAAATGGATAAGAGGAGTTGACTTCCTTCCTTTAACACCATTACTGAACCAGATGGGTGCTTATGATTTTTGTGGATGATGTTACTAAGACTGAAATTAAAATCCACAGGTGCCATGGTTTGATTTCATTAAAGCACCTCTGGGGTGTTAGACCAGTAATCAGTTATCAGTCCAGTAAACAAGAAAATAGGAGCAGGAGTAGACCGCTTAGTTCCTCCTGCCTGCTCCGCCACTCAATATGATCATGGCTGACCTATGCTTGCCTCAACACTTCTGTGCCAGTTCCCCATAACTCTCAATTCCACACTTAGTCCTGATACAGGGTTTCGATCAAGAATGCTCCTTCCCCTCACCCCCTCTCCCCCCCACCACCACAAATGCTGCTCAACCTACTAAGATCCTCCAGCAGATTGTTTGTTGCTCCAGATTCCAGCATCTGCAGTCCCTTGTGTCTCCACCCTCACTTCCTCGATCTTTCAAATGTCTGTCCATCTCTACATATCTAATGATCTGGCCTCCACCATCCTCAGGGGCAGAGAATTCAGAGATTCATTAACCTCTGGAAGAAGAAATTTATACACACCTCAGTTTTAAATTATCCCTTATTTTGTGGCCATGTGCCCTTGTTCGTGACTTTCCCACAAATGGAAGCATCTCAGTATTTACCCTGTCAAGCCCCTTAGGATATGTATGAATAAGGTCACATTCTCATTCTTCTAAATGCCAAGGGATACAAATACAAACTGTCCAGCCTCTCCTGATAGGACAACCCTCTTATCCCAGGAATTATCCTGGAGAATCTCCTTTGGACTGTCTCCAATGCTACTATATAATTTTTTAGGTGAAGGGATCAAAACTGTGCACAGTATTCCAGGTGTGACCTCACCAACACCCAGTACAACTGTAACAATACCTCCACATTTTTAAATTCCAACCCCTTTACAATAAAGGCCAACATACTATTTGCCATCTAAACACTTGGTGGACCTGTTAAGAGGGAAAAGTGCATGTTTTTGATTCATGCACTGGAACACCTAGAATCCTCTCACTCATTTATAGTTTCTCACCAATTAGATAGTAATCCACCTTTTGATTCCTCATACTAAAGCGCATGATCTTACACTTCCCCATATTAAACTCCATTTGCCAGGTTTTCACCCGACCATTCAACTAATCTATAGCCCAATGTCATAAGAGTTTTGCAGCACGGAAGCAGACCCTTCGACCCAAATACCTTTTAAATGTTGTTCATGTACCTGCCTCAACCACTTCCTCTGGCAGCTCATTCCATATACTGACCACCCTCTGGGTGAAAAAGTTGCCCCTCAGGTTCCTATTAAATCTCTTCCCTTCACCTTAAACCTATGCCCTCTAGTTCTTCATTCCCCAACACTGTGAAAAAGACTGTGCGCATTCACCCTATCTATGACCCTCATCATTTTTTACACTATAAGATCACCCCTCAGTCTTCTACGCTCCAATGAAAAAAGTCCCAAGCTGCTCAACCTCTCTCCATAGCTCAGTCCCTCGAGTCCCAGAAACATCCTCGTAAATCTCCTCTGCCTTCTTTCCAGCTTAAAGACATCTTTCCTGTAGCAGGGTGACCAAAACTAAACACAATATTCCAAATGAGGCCTCACCAACTTCTTGCACAACAGCAACATAATATTCCAACTTCTAGACTCAGTGCCATGACAAATGAAGGCCAGCATGCCAAAAGCCTTCTTTACCACCCTGTCTACCTGCAACGCCACTTTTAGGGAACCATGTACTTATACTTCTAGGTCCCTCTGTTCTACAACACTCCCCAGGGCCCTACTGTTCACTGCATAAGTTCTACCCTCACTTGTCTTCCCAAAATGCAAAACCTCACACTTATCCAAATTAAACTCCATTTGCCATTGCACAGCTGATCAAGATTCTTCTATAAATCCTAATAACCATCTTCATTATCAATGACACCACCTATTTTACTATCATATGCAAAGTTACTAACCATGCCTTGCACATTCTCATCCAAATCATTGACATATATGACAAATAGCAATGGGCCTAGCCCCGAGCCCTGGGGAACAACACTAGTCACGGGCCTCTAGTCTGAAAAACAATCTTCCACCATCACCCTCTGCTTTCTAACATCAAGCAAATTCTGTATCCAATTAGCTAGCTCTCCCTGGATCCTATGCGATCTGACTTTCCACAGCAGCCTACCATGCAGAACTTCATCAAAGACCTTACTGAAATCCATATAGACCACATCTACAGCCCTGTGCTCATCAATATTCTTGGTTACTTCTTCAAAAAACTCAGTCAAATTCGTGAGACATGATCTCTCATACACAAAGCCATGTTGACGCTCCCTAATCAATCCCTGTCTTTCCAAATGCCTCTGTCTTATCCCTCAGAATCATCTCCAGTAACTTATCTACCACAGATGTTAGCCTTACTGGTCAATAGTTCCCAGGTTTATCTTTGTAGCTCTTCTTAAATAAGAGCACAACATTTGCTACCCTCCAATCTTCTAGCACTTCACCCATCGCTAACAATGATGCATATATCTCAGCCAGGGCTCCTGCAATTTCTTCTCCATCTTCCCACAGTATTCTTGGATATATCGGATCAGGTGCTGGAGATTTATCTACCTTCATACTTTTTAAGAGATCCAATACCTCCTCTGCTGTAATGTAGACTATCCTCAAGACCTCCTCATTAACTATCATGAAGTCTTCATGTCCTTCTCCATGGTAAAAAAGGGGAGAAATACTTATTGAGGACCTCGCCCATTTCCTGATGCTCCACACAAAGTTGTCCCCTTTGGTTTCTGAGGGGCCCTATTCTCTCTCTAGTCACTCTTTTCACCCTTAATATACTTAAAATATCTCTTTGGATTCTCCTTAATTTTCTCTGCCAAAGCTATCTCATGCCCCCTTTTTGCCCTTCTGATTTCCTTCTTGAGTATACTCCTGCAACCCCTATTCTCCTCCAAGGATTCACTTGATCCCAGCTGCCTGTTCTTGACCATTGCCTCCTTCTTATTCCTAACCAGAACCTCAATATCCCTCGTCATCCAGGTTTCCCTGCTTCTGCCAGCCTTGCCCTTCACTCTAACCCTCAGGTCCCTCATGGTAGGCTGATCCAGAAGATTAAGATACATGGGATCCATGAGGACTTGGTAGTTTCGCTTCAGAAGTGGCTTGCCCATAGAAGATAGAGGGCAGTGGTGGAAAGGTTTTATTCCAGCTGGAGGTCTGTGACCAGTGATGTTCTGCAGGGATTGGTGCTGGGGCCTCTGTTGTTTGTTAAGACTTGTAATGACTCCGTTGTTTGTAATGTATATATAAATGACTTGGATGAAAATGTAGATGGGTGGGTTAGTAAGCTTGCAGACAATACAAACATTGGTGGAGTAGTGGACAGTGTAGAGGGCTGTAAAAGAATACAGCAAAATATAGATCAGTTACAGATACGGGCAGAGAAATCGCAGATGGAGTTTAGACTGAGCAAGTGTGAGGTGTTGCACTTTGGAAGGCAAAATGTAAGGAGAAAGTACACAGTTAATGGTAGGATCCTTAACATCATTGATGCACCGAGGGACCTTGGGGTCCAAGTCCATATCTCCCTGAAAGTGGTCATGCAAGTAGATAGGGTGGTAAAGAAGGCATATGGCATATTTGCCTTCATTGGTTGGGGGATTGACTATAAGAGTAAGGAACCATATTGCAGCTATATAAAACTTTGGTTCGGCCCCCCTTGGAGTATTATCATAGAGTCATACAGCACAGAAACTGGCCATCAGCCCAACTGGCCCATGCCAACCAAGATTACCATCTAAGCTAGTCCCATTTAGCCCATATTCCTCTAAACTTTACCTAGCCATGTTCCTGTCCAAGTACCTTTTAAATGTTGTTAATGTACCTACCTCAACCACTTCCTCTGGCAGGTCATTCCACATACTGACTACTTTCTGGGTGATAAAGTTGCCCCTCAGATTCCTATTAAATCTATTCCCTCTCACCTTAAACCTATGTCCTCTAGTTCTTGATTCCCCAATGTTGTAAAAAGACTGTGCACATTCACCATATCTATGACCCCCATAATTTTATATACCTCTATAAGATCAATCCTCCAATGAAAAAAATCCCAACCTGCTCAACATCTCTCCATATCTCAGTCGCTCAAGTCCCGGCAACGTATTCGTAAATTGCCTCTGCACTCTTTTCAGCTTAATGGCACCTTTCCTGTAGCAGGATGACCAAAACTGAACACAATATTCCAAATGCAGCCTCACCAACATCTTGTACAACTGCAACATAACATCCCAAATTCCCAACTGATCAAGATCCCTCTGTAAATTCTGATAACCATCTTTACTGTCAATGACACCATCTATTTTAGTGTGATCTGCAAACTTACTAACCAGGCCTTATATATTCTTATCCAAATCATTTACATAGATGACAAATCGCAGTAGGCCTAGCACCAAGACCTGGGGAACACCACTAGTCACAGGCCTCCAGTCCGAAAAACAACCTTCCACCAACACCCTCTGCTTCCTACCATCAAACCAACTCTGTATTCATTTAGCTAGCTCTCCCTGGATTCCATACGATCCAACTTTCCATTATAGCCAACCATGCAGAACCTTATCAAAGGCTTTACTGGTCCACATACACCACGTCTACCACCCTGCCATCATTGACTTTCTTGGTTACTCCTTCAAAAAATTCAATCAAATTCATGAGACATGATCTCTCATCACAAAGCCATGCTGACTAGCCCTAATCAACTCCTGTCTTTCCAAATGCTTGTTGGAATTGGAATTGGTTTATTATTGTCACTTGTACCAAGGTACAGTTCAAAACTTGTCTTGCATACCATTCATACAGATCAATTCATTACAAAGGAAGTCAGAGATAGCATTGTGTTAAAAAGGAAGAAGTATGGCAGAGCCAAGCTGAGTGGGAAGATAGAAGATTGGGAAATCTTTAAGGTGCAGCAGAATTTGACTAAAAAGGTAATTCGGGAAGAAAAAATGAGGTACGAAGGCAAGCTAGACAGGAATATTAAGGAGGATAGCAAAAGCTTTTTTAGGTATGTGAAGGGAAAGAAGTTAGTTAGGAACAATGTTGGGCCCTTGAAGACCGAATCGGGTGAAATTATTACGGGAAACAGGGAGATGGCAGTCGAATTTAATAAGTACTTTGGATCTGTCTTCACGGGGGAAGACGTAAGAAATCTCCCAGAAGTAAGGATGGACAAAAGGCAGAGGGTGACAGAGGAACTGAAGTGGATTGACATTAGGAAAGAAATGATGACGGGTAGACTAATGGGGCTGAAGACTGACAAATCCCCAGGTCCAGATGGTCTGCATCCCAGGGTACTAAAGGAGGTGGCTCTAGAAATTGTGGATGCATTGGTGATCATTTTCCGATGTTCCTTAGATTCGGGGTCAGTTCCTGAGGATTGGAGAGTGGCTAATGTTATCCCACTTTTTAAGAAAGGAGGGAGGGAGAAAACGAGGAACTATCGTCCAGTTAGCCTAACATCTGTGGTGGGGAAGATGCTAGAGTCCATTATTAAGGATGAAATAGCGGCATATTTGGATAGCAATGATAGGATTGGGTCGAATTAACATGGATTTACTAAAGGCAAATCATGCTTGACTAATCTACTGGAGTTTTTTGAGGATGTAACCAGGAAAATAGACGAGGGAGATTCAGTGGATGTTGTATACCTCGACTTTCGGAAGGCATTTGATAAAGTGCCGCACAGGAGATTGGTGGGTAAAATTAGGGCTCATGGAATTGGGGGACGGGTATTAACATGGATAGAAAACTGGTTGGAGGATAGGAAACAAAGGGTAGGGGTGAATGGATGTTTCTCAGAATGGCAGGCCGTGACTAGTGGGGTGCCACAGGGCTCGGTGCTGGGACCACAGCTGTTTACGATCTATGTCGATGATTTAGATGAACACATTGTGAATAACATTAGCAAGTTTGCTGATGATACAAAGTTGGGTGGCAGTGCGACATGTGTAGAGGAAGTTAGGAGAATTCAAGGTGATTTGGATAGGTTGGGTAAGTGGGCAGATACTTGGCAGATGAAGTTTAATGCGGATAAGTGTGAGGTTATCCACTTTGGGAGCAGGAACAGGAAGGCGGATTATTATCTGAATGGTGTGGAGTTAGGTAAGGGGGAAATACGAAGGGATCTAGGAGTTCTTGTTCATCAGTCACTGAAAGTGAATGAGCAAGTGCAGCAGGCAGTGATGAAGGCTAATGGAATGTTGGCCTGTATTACAAGGGGAATTGAGTACAAAAGCAAAGAGATTCTTTTGCATTTGTACAGGGCCCTGGTGCGACCACTCCTGGAGTATTGTGTACAGTTTTGGTCTCCAAGGTTAAGGAAGGATATCCTGGCTATAGAGGGCATGCAGCATAGGTTTACGAGGTTAATTCCGGGGATGTCGGGACTGACTTATGCTGAGAGGTTGGAGAGACTGGGATTGTACACGCTGGAATTGAGAAGATTGAGAGGGGATCTGATTGAAACATACAGGATTATTAAGGGATTGGACAAGATAGAGACAGGAAATATGTTCCAAATGTTGGGGAAGTCCAGGACTAGGGGGCATGATTTAAGAATAAGGGCTAGGCCATTTAGGACAGAGGTGAGGAAAAACTTCTTCTCCCAGAGGGTTGTGAATTTGTGGAATGCACTGCCTCAGAGGGCAGTGGAGGCCAATTCTCTGGGCACTTTCAAGAAGGAGCTAGATAGGTTTCTTATAGATAGGGGAATCAAGGGATATGGGGACAAGGCAGGAACAGGATATTGATTGTTGAGGATCAGCCATGATCTCAAAATGGCGGCGCAGACTCGAAGGGCCGAATGGTCTACTTCTGCTCCTATTGTCTATTGTCTATAGTGCATTTAGGTAGTACAAGGTAAAACAATATAGAATGCAGAGTGAAGTGTCACAGCTACAGAGAAAGTGCAGTACAGGTAGACTGTAAGGTGCTAGGTCATAATGAAGTAGATTGTGAGGTCAAGAGTCCATCTTATCATATCAGGTAACCATTCAATAGTCTTATAACTGTGGGATAGAAGCTGTCCTTGACCCTGGTGGTACATGCTTTCCAGGCTTTTGTATCTTCTGCCTGATGGGAGAGAAGAGAAGAGATAATGTCCTGGGTGGGTGGAGTCTTTGATTATGCTGGCTGCTTTACTGAGGCAGCGAGAAGTATAGACAGAGTCCATGGAGCGGGCACTGGTTTCTGTGATGTGCTGAGCTGTGTCCACAACTCTTTGCAGTTTTTTGTGGTCATGGGCAGAGCAGTTGCCATACCAAGCCATGATGCATCCAGATAGGATGCTTTCTATGGTGCATTGATAAAAGTTGGTGAGTGTCAAAGGGGACATGCCAACTTTCATTAACCAGTAGAAGTTCTGGTGAACTTTCTTGGCTGTGGCATCAATGTGGTTGGACCAGGACAAGCTATTGATCCTAGGAACTTGAAGCTCTCAACCCTCTCGACCTCAACACTGTTGATGTAGACAGGTGCATGTGCACTGCCCCCCCTTCCTGAAGTCAATGACCAGCTCTTTTGTTTTGCTGATATTACGGGAAAGGTTGTTGTCATGATAGCATGTCACTAAGCTCTCTGTCTCCTTCCTGTACTCCAACACATTGTTATTTGAGATACTGCACACTACCATGGTATCATCTGCAAGTTAGAGCAGAATCTGGCCACGCAGTCACGAGTGTATAGGGAGTAGAGTAGGGGGCTGAGGACACAGTCTTGTGGGGCACCAGTGTTGAGAATAATCATACCGGAGGTGTTGCTGCCTATACTCACTGGTTGCGGTCTGTTGGTCAGGAAATCATGGATCTTATCCCTCAGAATCCCCTCTGGTAACTTACGTACCACAGACGTTAGGCTTACTGGTGTATAGTTCCCAGGTTTACCTTTGCAGCCTTTCTTAAAGGTACAACATTAGCTACCTTCCACTCTTCCGGTACTTCACCCGTTCCTAACGATCATAAATATATCTCAGCTGGGGCTCTTGCAATTTCTTCTCGAGCTTCCCATAGTGTTATTAGATATACCTGATCAGGCCCTGGAGATTTATCTACCTTCATAAGCTTTAAGACATCCAGTATCTCCTCTGATGTAATGCTGACTATCCCCAAGACCACCACCCTCCCAAACCCCTGACTTTAACTACCTCAAGGTCCAAAGTCTTCATGTCATTCTCCACAGTAAAAACGGAGGAGAAATATTCATTGAGGACCTTGCCCGTCTCCTGTGGCTCCACATAAAGATGTCTACTTTGGTCTTTGTGGGGCCCTAGTCTCTCTCCAGTTACTCATTTTCCCGTAATACCTTTATCTCTTTAGATTCTTCATCATCTTTTCTGCCAAAGCTATCTCATGCCCCTATTTTGCCCTTCTGATTTCTGTTATGTAGATGCAGTCACCCCCCCCCTTACAGCAGGTACTTCTAGGGTCCAGGAGGCAGATAGAAGGGTGACTGTCAGAAGAGAAAAGAAAAAAGAAAGGGAACAGGCAGACAGTGCAGAGGACCCCGGAGGCTGTTCCCCTCAGTAACAGGTTTTCCGCTTTGGATGCTGTTGAGGGGGATGACCTACAGGGATCAAGCGGCAGTAGCCAGGTATCTGGCACTGGGACTGGTCCTGCTGCTCAGAAGGGAAGGGAGGGGAAGAGGAGGGCAATAGTGATAGGAGACTTGATATTCAGGGAAACAGACAGGAGGTTCTGTGGAAGTGAGCATGAATCCCGGATGGTATGTTGCCTCCCAGGTGCCAGGGTCTGGGATGTCTCTGATGGGGTCCACAGCATTCTTGAGCGGGAGGAAAAACAGCCAGAAGTTGTGGTACATGTCGGTACCAACGACATAGGTAGGAAGAGGGATGAGGTCCTGAAAAGTGAGTTTAGGGAGCTAGGCAGAACGCTGGAGAACAGGACCTCAAGGGTAGCAATCTCAGGATTGCTGCCAGTGCCATGTGATAATGAAGGTAAGAATAGGAGGAGATGGCAGATGAATGCGTGGCTGAGAAGTTGGTGCAGGATGGAAGGTTTTAGATTTTTGGATCATTGGGATCTCTTCTGGGGAAGGTGGGACCTGTACAGAGTGGATGGGTTATACCTGAACCCGAGGGGGACCAATATCCTTGCAGGCAGGTTTGCTAGTGTGGTTCGGGAAGGTTTAAACTAGTTTGCGAGGGGGATGGGAACTAGAGGGGTAGGTTCAGAGTAAGAAGTGCATGGGGGAAAAGTCAGATCTAACATGTAGAAGGCTTTGAGGAAGGAGAAGCGGAGTATAGGGTATAAAAGTAGAAAGGTGGATAGGCTAAAGTGCATTTACTTAAATGCAAGAAGTATCAGGAATAAGGGTGATGAACTGAGAGCTTGGATAAGTACATGGGACTATGATATTGTGGCTCTTGCAGAGACTTGGCTGTCACCAGGGCAGGAATGGATACGGAATATTCCTGGATTTCAGTGTTTTAAAAGGGATGGGGGGGGGGGGGGTGGAGAAGAGGAGGAGAGGTGGCGTTACTGGTTAGGGATACTATTACAGCTGCAGAAAGGGTGGATAATGTAGCAGGATCCTCTTTAGAGTCAGTATGGGTGGAAGTTAGGAACAAGAAAGGAGCAGTTACTCCACTGGGAGTATTCTATAGGCCCTCAGGTAGCAGCAGGGATACTGAGGAGCAGTTTGGGAGGCAGATTTTGGAAAGGTGCAAGAATAACAGGGTTGTTATCATGGGAGACTTCAACTTCCCAAATATTGATTGGCACCTGCTTAGTTCCAAAGGTTTAGATGGGGCAGAGTTTGTTAAGTGTGTCCAGGACGGATTCCTGTCACAGTATGTTGACAGGCTGACTAGAGGGAATGCCATATTAGATCTAGTATTAGGTAATGAACCAGGTCAGGTGACAGATCTCTCAGTGGGGGAGCATTTGGGGGACAGTGACCACACTCCCTAACCTTAGCATTGTCATGGACAAGGATAGGAGCAGAGAGTACAGGAAGATATTTAATTGGGGAAGGGCAAATTATGAGGCTATAAGGCTAGAACTTGCAAAGTAAATCGGGATGACATTTTTGAAGGGAAATGTACTATGGTCATTGTTCAGGGATCTCTTGCAGGATGTTAGAGATAAATTTGTCCCGGTGAGGCAGAGAAAGAATGGTAGGGTGAAGGAACCATGGGTGACAAGAGAGGTGGAACAACTCGTTAGGAGGAAGAAGGCAGCATACACAAGGTGTAGGCAGTAAGGATCAGATCGGGCTCATGAGGAATATAGGGTAGCAAGGAAGTAACTTAAGAAGGGGCTGAGGAGAGCAAGAAGGGGATATGAAAAGGCCTGGGCGAGTAGGGTTAAGGAAAATTCCAGGGATTTTTTCACTTATGTGAAGAGCAGAAGGATGACGAGAGTAAAGGTAGGACCGATTAGAGGCAAAGGTGGGAAGATATGCCTGGAAGCTGTGGAAGTGGGTGAGGTTCTCAATGAATACTTCTCTTCACCAAGGAGAGATGCCTTGATGATGCTGAGGACAGTGTTGGTAAGGTTAATGTTCTAGAACATGTAGATATCAAGAGAGATGATGTGTTGGAGCTGTTAGAAAATATTAGGACAAATAAGTCCCTGGGGCCTGACGGAATATTCCCCAAGCTGCTCCTCAAGGCGAGGGAGGAGATTGCTGAACCATTGGCTAGGACCTTTGAGTCCTTGTTGTCTACGGGAATGGTACCAGAAGATTGGAGGGTGGCAAATATTGTCCCCTTATTCAAAAAAAGTAGTAAGGATAGTCCTAGAGAATTACAGACCAGTGAGCCTTACCGTCCTGTGGTGGGCAAGCTATTGGAAAGGATTCTTAGAGATAAGAATCTATAAGCATTTAGAGAATCATGGACTGATTAAGGACAGCCAGCATGTCTTTGTGAAGGGAAGATCATGTCTCACAAGCCTGATAGGATTCTTTGAGGAGGTGACAAGGAAGATTGATGACAGTAGTGCAGTAGATGTGGTCTACATGGGTTTTAGTAAGGTGTTTGACAAGGTTCCACATGGTAGGCTTCTTCAGAAGGTCAGAGGGCATGGGATCCAGGGAGGCTTGGCTGTCTGGATTCAAAATTGGCTTGGCTGTAGAAAGCAGAGGGTTGTGGTGGAGGGATTGCATTCAGATTGGAGGGCTGTGACTAGCAGTCTCCCACAAGGATCGGATCTGGGACCTCTACTTTTCGTGATATTTATTAATGACTTGGATGAGGGGGTAGAAGGTTGGGCTAGCAAGTTTGCAGATGACACAAAGGTCGGTGGTGTTGTGGATAGTGTGGAGGACTGTCGAAGATTGCAGAGGGGATAGTTGATAGGATGAAGAGCTGGGCTGAGAAGTGGCAGATGGAGTTCAATTTGGAGAAGTGTGAGGTGGTACACTTTGGAAGGACAAACTCCAAGGCAGAGTACAAGGTTAATGGCAGGATTCTGGGTAGTGTGGAGGAGCAGAGGGATCTGGGGGTTCATATCCACAGATCCCTGAAAGTTGCCTCACAGGTTGATAGGGTAGTTAAGAAAACTTATGGGATGTTAGCTTTCATAAGTCGTGGGATCGAGTTTAAGTACCGTGAGGTAATGATGCAGCTTTACAAAACTCTGGTTAGACCACACTGAGAGTACTGTGTCCAGTTCTGGTCGCCTCATTGTAGGAAGGATGTGGAAGTGTTGGAAAGGGTGCAGAGGAAATTTACCAGGATGCTGCCTGGTTTGGATAGTATGGATTATGAGGAGAGACTACGGGAGCTAGGGCTTTACTCCTTGGAGAGGAGGAGGATGAGGGGAGACATGATAGAGGTATACAAAATACGAGGTCTACGAGGTTAATTCCGGGGAGGTCGGGACTGTCTTATGCTGAGAGGTTGGAGAGACTGGGATTGTACACGCTGGAATTGAGAAGATTGAGAGGGGATCTGATTGAAACATACAGGATTATTAAGGGATTGGACAAGATAGAGACAGGAAATATGTTCCAGATGTTGGGGAAGTCCAGGACCAGGGGGCATGATTTAAGAATAAGGGCTAGGCCATTTAGGACAGAGGTGAGAAAAACTTCTTCTCCCAGAGGGTTGTGAATTTGTGGAATGCACTGCCTCAGAGGGCAGTGGAGGCCAAATCTCTGGGCACTTTCAAGAAGGAGCTAGATAGGTTTCTTATAGATAGGGGAATCAAGGGATATGGGGACAAGGCAGGAACAGGATATTGATTGTTGAGGATCAGCCATGATCTAAAAATGGCAGTGCAGACTCGAAGGGCCGAATGGTCTACTTCTGCTCCTATTGTCTATATTGTCTATATTAAGAGGAATAGATAGACAGCCAGCGCCTCTTTTCCAGGGCACCAATGCTCAATACAAGAGGGCATGGGTTTAAAGTAATGGGTGGGAAGTTCAAGGGAGATATCAGAGGGAGGTTTTTTACCCAGAGAGTGGTTGGGGCATGGAATGCACTGCCTGTGGTGGTGGTGGAGGCAGGTACGTTGGTCAAATTCAAGAGATTATTAGATAAGCATATGGAGGAATTTAAAATAGGAGGATATGTGGGAGGAAGGGGTTAGATAGTCTTAGGCATGGTTTAAAGGTCAGCACAACATGGTGGGCTGAAGGTCCTTTATTGTGCTGTACTTTCTATGGTTCTATGGTTATCCCCTGTACCCCTCCCTGGATTCACTTGATCCCAGCTGCTTGTACCTGACCCATGCCTTCTTCTTTTTCCTGACCAGATCCTTAATATCCCATGTCATCTAGGGGTGTCTACTCCTGCCAGCCTTGCTCTTCACTCTAAAAGGAACATGCAGATCTTGAACTCTCGATATCTCATTTTTAAAACTGCCCACTTGCCAGACATCTCTTTGCTTGCAAAGAACTTTCTCCAATCAACTTTGGTAAGTGCTGTCTAATACCGTCAAAATTTGCCTTTCCCAATTTAGAACTTTAAGTCATGGACCAGATCTGTCCCTTTGCATAACTAATTTAAAACTAAAAGAACTATGGTCAGTTGTCCCAAAGTGCTCCCCCATGTGCACCTTAGTCACTTGTCCTGCCCCATTTCCTAAAAGTAGGTCAAGCGTTGCCCTCTCCCTGGTAGGACCTTCAATATATTGCGTGAGGATACTTTCTGAACACACTTAACAAATTCCATCCCATCTAGACTTTTAACACTATGGCAATCCCAGTGATTGTTAGGAAAGTTAAAATCTCTTGCAATGACTACCCTACTATTCTTACAACTCTCCTCAATCTTCCTGCACATTTGTTTTTCTAATTCCCAAGGACTACTCAGGGGCATACAATATAATCCAGAAAAGATGGTCATCCCCTTCTTATTTCTCAGCTTCACCCATAAAGCCTCACTGGATGATCCCTCAGTAATTTCATCTCGGAATACTGCTGTGATGTTCTCCTTAATTAGAAATGCATCTCCCCCTCCTTGTTTTCCTCTACCTCTATCCCACCTATAGCACCTGGACCCTGGAACATTTAACTTGTGCCTCCCTTACTCATGTTGCTATAACGGCTATAAGATCCCAGTCCAATGTTGCTATCCATGCCCTGAGATCATCCACCTGACCTGTCAGGCCTCTTGAATTGAAATAAATGCAAAGCAATCCAACAGTCTTTCCTCACTCCTTGCTATGCTGCTGCCTGTCTTGTCTACTGACCTTATTGTCATTGAATTCTATGTCAACATCCAGCCTCCCATCTGCCTCACTTCTGCTTTGCATTCCACCCCCTGCCAATCTATTGTGTGCAATTCTGCTTGCCCTATTACAGGAATAATGTGGAGGCTTCAGAGAGCGTGCAGAGGAGGTTTACCAGGATGCTGCCCAGGTTAGAAGGTATGAGCTAGGAGAGGTTGAACAAACTTGGGTTGTTTTCTGTGGAGCGGCAGAGGCTGATGGAAGACCTGACACAAGTTTATAAAATTATGAGAGGCACGATAAGGTAGACAGTCAGAATCTTTTTCCCAGGGTAGAAATGTCAATTACTAGAGGACATGCATTTAAGGGGTGGAAAGTTTAGAGGAGATGTGCAGGGCAAGTTTTTTATTACACAGATAAGAGTGGGTGCCTGTCAGGGAAGGTGGTGGAAGCAGATACAATAGTGGCATTAAGAGGCTTTTAGATTTACACATGAATATGCAGGGAATGAAGGGATATGGATCATGTGTAGGCAGAAGGGATTTAGTTTCATTCAGCATCGTGTTCCATGCAGATATCGTGGGCCGAAGGGCCTGTTCCTGTGCTGTACTGTTCTATTCTAATGGAATCCGTCTTTGCAATTGGGATACATTTCTGTTGAGCTGTTTGAACATCTGCCCTTCGATTACGTCTGTTAGTTACTGCTGTTACACCACTACACCTACCGCCTGATGGGCCCTTAGTGTCTCACTTTGGTTTACTTGTGTCTGCAAACACACCTCAATTTTTTTTATAGTGCAGAGCAACTGGTAGGATGCTGTTATGCTGATTAAGCAGCTCCTTTATTTTCATATATGATATTAAGGAAATTAGATATTCTTTTATTTTCAGTTTGGGAGATATTTAACTCAGATTTAAGGCGTGCAGTCACAGAGTAACACAGCACAGAAATAGGCCCTTCGGCCTAACCTGCAGGATATTGTCCAAGTGGCCTGATGAATCCATGCCAAATGCCACACATCTGTGTTTTTTGCAACCCAACAGTCGGCGCAGGTTGAGGACACGAGTATGAAGGATGTAAAACTTTGGCCTTACAGAGACGTGTGGCCCGGGCTGATCCTGGTCCGGAGGGAGAGCCGCACTGCTGCAGCCTCAGTGGGAACGAACATACCGGCCGCTGAAAAAATGAAGCGCTGCAGCTTCCCCGGCAACAGCTCCTTCTGAGGATCATACAACAACGTGCAACGATTTTTAAGGCATTAAAGTTTAGACATGTGGCAGTAGGGTGAGTCAAGAACCCTGACACCTGCGGGGAGACGGGACGAGAGCGGTTATCGTCCTACTCGAGCGCGCGTCGTCAGTTGGCGGCCGTTGGGAGGTCACGTGACCCAACGTCTGTCGCAGAAGGACGAGCCATGAATGTCACCGTTGACAAGGAGTCACTCAACGATGGTTTCATCGTTTTGTGCGGCATCTCGGTGATGGGTGAGTGACCGCGCTGGGTTCAGCGACTGGCTGCTTGCAGCCTGGGGAAAGGGGGTGGAGACCAATTGCTCTTTGCGGGAGGGTAGCAGGGTCTGGGGAGGGGTGAGGGAAGGGATTGGGGAGGGGAGGAGAGGGGTGGGCGTTGGGGGAGAGGGGTGGGCGTTGGGGGAGAGGGTTGGCCGTGGGTGAGCAGGGGAGGAGAGGGGCTTGTGTGGGTGAGCAGGGAGGAAGAGGGGTGGATGAGGGTGAGTAGAGGAGAGAGGGGCGGGTGTGGGTGAGCAGGGGAGGAGAGGGGCAGGTGAGGGTGAGCAGGGGAGGAGAGGGGCGGGTGAGGGTGAGCAGGGGAGGAGAGGGGCGGGTGAGGGTGAGCAGGAGAGGGGCGGGTGAGGGTGAGCAGGGGAGGAGAGGTGAGGGTGAGGGTGAGCAGGGGAGGAGAGGGGCGGGTGAGCAGGGGAGGAGAGGTGAGGGTGAGGGTGAGCAGGGGAGGAGAGGGGCGGGTGAGGGTGAGCAGGGGAGGAGAGGGGCGGGTGAGGGTGAGCGGGGGGAAGAGGGGCGGGTGAGGGTGAGCAGGGGAGGAGAGGGGTGGGTGAGCAGGGGAGGGGATGAGAGGTGGGGGCATGGGGTGTGTGGACTATCCACTCCCTGGGCAAAGGGTGGCGGAGGTAGAACATGGGAGAAGTGACTGGTGACATTAGTGTACAATCACTGTGGCTTCTCACTCCCTTAGATGTAGGCAGGGGGAGAAGGGTGTCAGTGCAGGGCAGTGTGAGTAAGTGTGAATATAAATGAAGAGAGTTGTGGAAGACAATTGATGTAAACTAGGAGTCGGAAACGGGCTGTGTGAAGTGGCATATGATAATGTGGAAACATCACTGGACAAGAAACTAGGAGTCGGAAACGGGCTGTGTGAAGTGGCATATGATAATGTGGAAATATCACTGGACAAGTAATTGTTAGTATAAGATGTCAGATTTTATCATGGTTATTTTAAATTTTGAATACTGTTTTCACTGATTTTTTTTTAAAGATATTCACAACTAATGGCTATATGGGTTCGAAGGTCACTGATTAGGCCAATTTTGGGACTGCAGACTCTTCCACAGATAGGACAGCAGGTATCTTCCAAGGATGAATAGTTAGTAAGGTGGCACACTCCTCCTGTCATGGATATAGGGTTTTTGTGTGCTCCCAGTGCATGGACTCAAAGTTCTTGATATCATCCAAAGTGCTCCTTATCCATTTTGAGCAGTCAGTGGCAAGGGATTCACATGAGTTTGTGGGGATGTTTCATTCTTTTCAAGGCGCTTTGAGCATATCCTTGAATTGTTTTCTCTGTCCATCTGATAATATTTTTATATGTACTCTAAACTACCCTTTAAGGTAGCCTCGGCAAATACTCAGAGCAGTCAAGGAGAAACAATAATTGCTGCCCTGTCCAATGATGCCAGCATCCCAAGACTGAATATGTCTGTCTGCAATATAAATAATCCTTAAATTGTCACAAAATACTGTCACAATCAAATTTAGTTTTGGCACAACATCGTGGGCTGAAGGGCCTGTTCCTGTGCTATACTGTTCTATGTTCTAAATTTAGTAAAACTGCCAATACATATAATTAATTGCAATATTTTCTCCAGAGGAAATAGTTTCAACCCAAAACATTGACAATTTATTTCCCCCCATAGATGTTGCTCAACCCACTGAGTTCCTCCAGTAAATTTTGTTGCTCTAGATTCGAGCATCTGTAGTCTCTTGTGTCTTCGAAATAAAATCCACAATTTTTTAACTACAGCCTTTGTCCAGATAAATATTTGTGCATTTACTTCAGTTACTTCAAGCCAAAAATTGTAATTTCAGATCAAGTAAGCCACAGGCCACCTGCATGGACAACCTGCCAAAATTGAAATTCATGTTACTCACAAACAAAAATTAATCATATATAAACTTTCGTTAAACACTTTGTTGGCAAGTTACATTTTCTGTTCATACTCGCCCACACCACAAATTTCCAACATCTGGCAGGTTGTCAGCATGTGGTATAAATTCAAGCCCAGGTGCTTTCCCCATGTTGTAGGAGTCAAAATACTGTTCTGTTAGTCATAACCAGTGATGCTGTAGCACTTCCTAACAAGTGTTATTTAAGAAGGGCAGCAAACACAAGCCAGGGAACTACAGCCCAGTGAATCTGACATTAGTAGTGAATAAATTACTGGAAGGGCTTCTGAGGGACAGGATCTATCAGCATTTGGATGGACAAGATTTGATTGGGGATAATCAGCATAGCATTGGCGTGGGAAATTGTGTCTGATGTCCGTTAGAGTATTTTGAAGAGGTAACCAAGAGGATAGGTAAGGACTGGACAGTGGACTTTGTTTATATGGACTTTAACAAGGCTTTTCATAAGGTCCTGCATGGAAGGCTAGTCTTGTAGGTTAGATCGCAAGGGATCCGGGGAGAGCATAATTGGATTCATAATTGGCTGATTGGTAGGAAGCAGAGGGTAATGGTGGAAGGTTGTTGCTGATTGGTAGGAAGCAGAGGGTAATGGTGGAAGGTTGTTTCTCAGGCTGGAGGTCTGTGCCTAGTGGTGTGCCACAGAGATCAGTGCTGGGACCTCTGTTTGTTACTTATATAAATGATTTGGATGAGAATGTACAAGGCATGGTTCGTATGTTTACAGATGATACAAAAATACATGGTATCATAGACAGTGAAGAAGATTATCAAAAATTACAGGGGGATCTTGATCAGCTAGGTAAGTGAGCCGAGGATTGGCAAATGGCTTCCGATCCAGATAAGTGCAAGGTGTTGCATTTTGGGAAGTCGAACCAGGGTAGGACTTATACCGTGAATGGTAATGCCCTGGGGCGTGTTGTGGAACAGAGGGACCTAGGAGTACAAGTACATAGTTCACTGAAAGTGGTGTCACAAGTTGACAGGGCAGTGAAGAGGGCATTTGGCATGTTGCCCTTCATCAGTCAGGTCATTGAGTACAGGAGTTGGGAAGTTATGTTGCCATTTTAAAAGACATATGTGAGGCCGCACTTGGAGTATTGTGTATAGTTTTGATCACCCTAAGCTGGAAAGAGTGCAAAGAAGGTTTAAAGAATATTGCTTGGACTTGAAGACCTTAGTTAAAGGGACAGGTGGGCAGACTGGGACATTATTCCTTAGAGTGTAGGAGACTGAAGGATGACATTAGAGGTATATAGAATCATAAGGGACATAGGAAGGGTGAATGCACACAGTAGTTTTCCCAGGGAAAGGGGATCAAAAACTAGAGGGTATAGGTTTGTGAGAGGGAAAAAATTTAAAAGGGACCTGAGGGGTAACTTCTTTAGTTGGTGCTTCGTAAATAGATCAAGCTGCCAGAGGAAGTGGTTGAGGCAGGTACAATAACAACATCTAAAAGACACTTGGACAGATACATAGATAGGAAAGGCTGGGGGAGGGGGATATGGGCCAAATGCAGGCAAATGGGATTAGCTTAGATGGGCATCTTGGTCGACGTGGACAAGTTGGACTGAAGGATCTGTTTCCTTGCTGTATTATTCTATGACTCTACATTTCATTACTTTTGCTGCCACATTTCACCCTGCCCTCTACTTCATGTGGTCAATCGCTGACTCTTCCCTTCCTTTCCTGGATCTCTGTCGCCATCTCAGGATAGGCTAGCTACCAACATCCATTACAAGTCTACCGACTCCCAGAGCTATTTTGACTACTTTGTCCCAAACTGCCTCCTGTAAATCTCTATTCCATTCTTCCAAGGGGCTTAACCTTCCATGCAAGACCTTGTCAAAGGCCTTGCTAAAGTCTATATAGACAATATCCACTGCCTTGCCCTGATCAATCCTCTTGGTTACTTCTTCAAAAAAAAACTCTAACAGATTTGTGAGACACAATTTCCCACATACAAAGCCATGCCGACTATCCTAATCAGACCTTGCCTAATCAAATGCTGGTAGATCCTGTCCCTCAGAATCCCCCCAAGCAACTTGCCCACCACTGATGTCAGGCTCACTAGCCTGTAGTTCCCTGCCTTGTCTTTGCTGCCCTCCTTAAATAATGGTACAACATTAGCCACCCTCCAGTCTTCCAGAACTTCAACCCTGGCTAAAGATGATGCAAATATCTCTGCAAGGGCCTCTGCAATTTCTTCCCTAGCTTCTCACAAGGTCCAAGGATGTAAACGGTCAGACCCTGGGGATTTATCCACTTTAATGTGAAATTGTCCTATTCTGCATGAGTGCAGGAGGTGGCACCAATGCAGTCATTAATGCACTGGAAAAAGAGTTAAGGGTGTGAACCTGAGTAGCATTGAAACAAAGACTGTTCCACATATCCCTCAAAAGACAGGCATAGCTGGGACCCAGGTGACTGCCCACAGCTACACCTTTGATCTGGAGAAAATGAGTGGAGTTGAATGATAAGTTGTTCAATGTGAGAACAAATTCAGCCAAGTGAATGAGTGTGTTGGTAGAGGGGATCTGGTAGGGCTTCTTATTCAGGAAGAACGAAGGGCCCTCGGATCATCCTGCTGTGGGACGGAGGTGCAAAAGGGATTGGAGATCCATGGTAATGGTGAGCCTGTTGAGGCCAGGGACTTGGAGATAGTCAAAGTGGTAGAGGGCATTGGAGGTGTCATGGATATAAGTGGGAAGCACTGGACCAGAGGAGAAAGGTTAGAGTCAAGATGGGAAGAAGTATGTTTGGTGGAACAAGAGCATGCTGAAACAATGGGTCTGCCAGGGTAATCCTGTCTGTGGATTTTGGGCAGGTGATAGAAGCAGACTGTGTGGGGCTGCGACACCATAAGGTTGGAAACCGTGATGGAAGATCTTCTGAGGAAGTGAGGTCCATTAACCTGGGTGACTAAGGCCTGATGTTTGAATTTGGGGCATGATCCAAAGGAAGGTTTGAGGAGGTAGGTGTCTGAGGGCTGACATCTGGCCTCTGCGAGACTACAATAGTCTAGACTACACTACAATTGTGTAGACTACACCAGATTACAATAGCACCACCCTTGTCGACAGGTTTGATGATGATTTCAGGGTTTTTCTTTGTGAATGAACTGCTGTAAGTTCATAAGGGGGCAGGTTTCATTGACTGACTTTTCCACTCCCCTTTTGCACCCTAACCTACACTGGTTTTACCTATCACACATCCACACCCTCCCTGCAGCTAAACAAGTTTCCTTTTGTTTCTTTCCCAGTTCTGGTGTTAACTCTGTTTCTCCTCCCACAGATGCGGCCCGACCTGCTGGGTGTTTCCAGCATTCTCTGTTTTTATTATAAACTATATTAGCAGGTTTGCTGGTGAATAAACAACAATTAAACATTCAGATAATTAATACATAGTTTGCAACAAATATATATCCGTTCGAGGCACAAAATCCTAACAGGAAAAGAAGTTAAGGCTCTGTTATTCAAAACATTCTCCTTCAATGCAAGTAAGAAGGCAAATGGCCTTCATTGCAGGTGGATTTAAGTATAATAGTACGGACAACCTGTTCTATTTACATATAACCCCAATGAGACCACATCCTAAATATTGTGTACAACATGAATCCCTGATAAAGGCAGAATATATTTGCAAAAGAGCAAGTTTGATAAAGGTTCACCGGCTTGATTTACGGGATGAAAATAAAAAACAAACTGCAGATGCTGGAAATCTGAAATAAAAACAAAATGCTGGAAAAACTCAGCAAGTCAGTCAGAGAAACAATCAAGGGAGACACAAGAGAAACAGTCAGTGTTTCAGGTCTTTAACCCTTTGTCAAAGCTAGGATGTCAGGTTTGTTGTGTGAGGAGAGGTCATGTAAACCTAGCCTATACTCTGAAGCTTAGAAGAATAGGAGTTGATTTCATTGAAACATACAAAATTCATACAGGGCTTAATAGGGCAAATGCAAAATTGATATTTCCCTGGCTGGGCTTTCTAGAATCAGGGTTATTGGTTCAGAATAAGGAATCGACCATTTACGACAGAATTGAAAAGATTTTTTTACCCAGTTGTTAGTGAATTTTTGGAACTCTCTACCCAAGAGGCCTATGGAGGCTCTGTGTGTTAAGGACTCAATGAATGGATTTTTTTAAAGGTATTAAGGAAGTGCTGGAATATGGCATTAAAAGATCAACCATAATCTCATTGAAGGGTGGAGCAGGCACAAAAGGCCAAATAGCCTGCTCCTGGTTCTATTTAAATTCTTCCTAGCCTGCTCAGTCACAGGGGGCCTTCTCCTATCCCTTTTGGGGTTATTTTTTCTGACTCCCTCCAAGGGCTACGGTGGTCTAGCCACTTTCTCCTGCAGCTATGTTGCACCATGCCCTGGTAAGGCTAAGGTGTACCTTCCTCTCCCCATGAAATATTGTTTTTTTTTTCTTCCTGTTTCCTTCTCCTTCAATTAGGCAAATAGACATTTGTCCTTTTACCCTCTCCCATGAGGTTACAGTATTGTGGTCAATATTTATCCCTCATTCGTCACCACACTACAGGAAGGATATGGAGGCTTTAGAGAGGGTGCAGAAGAGGTTCACCAGGATGTTGCCTGGATTAGAAAATATTAGCTATAAGGAGAGGTTTTGGGTGACGAATTATTGTTAGCTTAGTCAAAAAGAAAAAGGAAGAATATTTAAGGTTTAGGAAGCTGAAATCAGACAAAGCCCTTGAGGAATATAAAGGAAGACAAAAAGAACTTAAACAAAGAATTGGGAGGGCTGCATGGGGCCATGAAGTGACTTTTGGCAAGTAGGATTAAGGATGATCTCAAGGTATTTTGTACATATCGAAAACAAGGGTGGCTAGCAAAAGGTTACATCCACATGAGGACAAAAAAGGGAATCTATGCCTGGAGCCAGAGTAAGTGGAGGAGGTCCTAAATGAGTACTTTGCAAAGGTATACACCAAGGAGAAGGACATAGATGATAGTGAGATCCAGGAGGGTTAAGTTGATATTTTAAGGCGCGTTGATATTAAGGAGGAGGTGGTGTTGGGTCTTTTGAAGAACATTAAGGTGGATAACTCCCCAAAGCCTGATGAATTCTATTCCAGGATACTGAGGGAGACAAGTGAGGAGATTGCTGGGGAATTGACAGAGATCTTGTTATCCTCTGTAGCCACAGGTGTAGTCCCAGAAGACTGGAGGATTGTTTAAGAAGGCGATAGGGATAAACTAGGAAATTATAGGCCAACATTACTACAGATAGTTTGGGAGCTTTTCCTCTTAAATTCCTTCCATGGTTGGTGAACAGTACTCTGGGAATTTCCATGATACCTCTATCCTGTGACAATTTTAAAAAAAAGGATAATGTCTTGGATATGAAACCTATTCATTCCTTACTCCCAGTCGGAGCCTATACAGAGGAGGGGAAGTGGACGTAATAAAGGCCATATTATCACCCACAGTGTAATCGAGTAGCCAGTTTGATGTGCCTTGGAGTAAGGTGGCTATTACTGCCGCCTTATTTACAAGATGGAAGTCAGAAGAACAGTGGAATGTTCTCCACTTGCCTGGATGAATGCAGCTCCACCAAAGAATATTTTTCATTTGACCAGGTGAGTGAAGTTTCAACTACACTTAAGAAGTTTGACATCATCCTGGACAAAGCATCTTGTTTAATTGGTATATCCTTCCACCATCCTGAACATTCTTGTTTTTATTTGTACCATCAGCAACTTGTCAAAAATTTGACTACAACTAGTAAACCCACAACTTCTATCACCAAAGAGTAGCGATTGTATGGTACATCATCACTTGCAAGTTTTTTTCCAGTATGGAAACTTAGAAATATATCCGTGCTTTCTAGTTACTGGGATAATAGCTCTAACAGCACAATGGAAGTTACTGTACCACAAGCACAACAGTGGTTCATGAAGGCAGCTCCCATTATCTTCCAAAGGGCTGTGAGGGATGATTGTGAAATGTTTTTTAAAAAAAGAAAATGCTGGAAACACTCCACGTGTCAGGCAGCGGCTGTGGAAAGAGAAGCAGAATTAACATTTCAGTTCAAAGGTCAACCTGAAACATTAATTCTGTTTCTCTTTCCCCACATGCTGCCTGACCTGCTGAGGATTTCTAGCATTTTCGGCTTTTATTTCAGATTTACAGCATTTGCAATTTTTTTGATTTCCATCATGAAATGTTAATCTGCCAGCAGTGGCCACATCCCGTTAACTAAAAAAAATCTTCATTCAGTTGCACTTAAAATGTCACTTTACTTCCCACTGATCATCTCATTATCCAGTTTACACATACAAGACCTTTCTACACCATATCTGTATATTTAATCACGACATATTACTAGCCAGTGATTTACCATATGCAAATCGTAAATCGAAAGTATTCTCCACAGTAACTGGAGTGCCAGTACCTGAGCTGCTGACTATGATGGTAAGATCAAATGATGACAATATTCCTACAGGTTGACATACTATTCAGCAGTAAGGGGCCTTGCAAGCTTGAAGTTCTTGGCTTTGTGCAAGGAGAAAGATACAAGGGTAGGATCATAAGGAGGGGATGTGAGAAGTGCAGGATCTCATTGTCAACATCTGTAAATCAGAAAAGATTATGGGATGAGGGGAAAGTGAAATACAGGAAGGTGGATTAGATATGAACATGCTGTCACTTTCAATAATGTTTGCATTAATGATGGCAACAGATTCTATTGGATGTTCTGCAATAACAGCCGGCTGCTGGATATGGATAGTTTCTTATTACTGCTGTTGTTGGCAACAATTGTTTTCCATCTAATGGATGAGATGGGATAGTATGTTAGCAACATAATATGCATGCTGTAACTTAAAGTTAGAAAAGTGTGAAAATGTAGATGTGAATTTTGGGGTATTGGTAAGCTTGTGAGTTAAGGTGGAACATATGAAACATAGATGTGAGTTATGACTGATTGTGATTATTATTAGGTTTTATTATTAGGTTAGTAATGGGAGCATGTGTAAGCCTAGTAGTGCATTTGTTGGTAAATGGAATGTTTCGATGTCTTCAGTGACCTTGACCACACATTCTTCGCAGGGGCATGGGAACCGGGAAAACAAGTCAGTAAGTGAGGGAACAGGCAGGATGGCTGATGTCAGGGAATGTAGTATTAGGCAGATTCCTGATAACAGATGTGATGGGATGAATGGTTTGAAGTGTTTGTACTTTAATGCTTGGAGTATTATGGGCAAGAGTGATGAACTGAGCATGGATCAGTACATGGAACTATGATGTTGTCGCCATTATAGAGACTTGTTTGAGGGAGGGTGATCGATGTACCACGGTTTTGAAGTTTTAGGAAGAATAGAGAGGGGGTTAAAAGAGGGGGAAGAGTTGCAATGCCAATTAGAGATAATATATCAGCTGCACTCCGACAAGACATAATGGAGGGCTCAGATACAGAGTCTATTTGGGTAGAACTCAGGAATAGGAAGGGCGCAATCACTCTCTTGGGAGTGTACTATAGACCTCCCAGTAGCCACCAGGACATTGAGGAACGGATATGCAAACAGATTTAGGGAAATGTGTAAAAATTACAGGGTTGTGGTCATGGGAAACTTCAACTTCCTGATATAAATTGGGACCATTTTAGAGCAAGGGGTTAGGTGGGGCAGAATTTGTTAGGCGTATCCAGGAGGGGTTCCTAAATCAATATGTTGACAGTCCAACAAGGGGAGAGGCTATTCTGGACCTGATGTTGGGTAATGAACCTGGCCAGGTGACTCACCTATCAGTGGGTAAGCAATTGGGGAACAGTAACCACAGCTCATTAACTTTCAGGATAGCTAGAGATAAGGATAGGTATGGGGCTAGCGGGAGGGTTTTAAATTGGAGCAGGGCTAATTATGAAGGCATAAGGCAGGAACTAGGTAGAGTAAACTGCGAACACCATTTTGCTGGCAAGTCCACGTCAAGCATGTAGAAAGTGTTTAAGGATCAAATAGATAGGTACAGGACAGATATGTCCCAATTAGAAGGAAGGACATGAATGGGAAAATAAGGGAAGCTTGGATGTCCAGAGAAGTAATGAACTTAGTCAAGAAGAGAAAGGACAAGTATGCAGAACTTTGGAAGTTCTGACAGAGCACGTAAGGACTATAAAGAAGCTAGAAATGAACTCATGAAAGGAGTTAGGAAAGCCAGGAGGGGCCATGAAAAGTCCTTAGCAAGTAGGATTAAGGAGAATCCAAAGGCATTCTATACCTACTTCAGGAATAAGAGGATAACGAGGGAAAGGTAGGATCACTTAAGGACAAAGAAGGGAATCTATGTTTGGATGCAGGGGATGTAAGTGAGGTTCTGAATGAGTATTTCTCTTCAGTACTTACCCAGGAAAGGGACTTGCAGGACACAGAAATTGGAACTGAGGGTGTAAACATGTTAGGACATTTAGAGGTCAAGGAGGAGGTAGTGTTAGGTCTCCTAAACAGTATTAAGGTGGATAAGTCCCCGGGGCCTGATGGGATATACCCCAGGTTACTGAGAGAGGCGAGAAAGGAAATTGCTGGAGCCTTGACCAGTGTCTTTGTGTCCTCTTTGACCACGGGTGAGGTCCTGGAGGACTGGAGAGTGGCTAATGTTGTTCCTCTTTTTAAGAAAGGAACAAGGGAAAATCTGGGGAACTATAGACTGGTGAGTCTCATGTCAGTTGCAGGGAAATTGCTGGAGAAAATTCTTGGAGATAGGATATACGAGCATGTGGAATCCAATGGCTTGATTAGGGAAAGCCAGCACGGCTTTGTGCAGGGCAGGTCGTGTCTTACTAACCTGGTTGAGTTTTTTGACAGGGTGACGAGAGAGATTGATGAAGGTAGAGCTGTGGATGTCATCTATATGGACTTCAGTAAGGCATTTGCCAAGGTCTCTCATAATCAGTTAATCAAGAAAGTTCAGATGCATAGGGTCAGTGGAGAATTGGTTGTGTGGATCCAGAACTGGCTTGCCCGTGGAAGACAAAGGGTGGTGGTTGAAGGGACTTATTCGGGCTGGAGGCCTGTGATTAGTGGTGTTCCGCAGGGATCTGTGCTGGGACCTCTGCTCTTTGAGATGTACATAAATGACCTGGATGAGTATGTTGATGGATGGGTTGGTAAGTTTGCAGACAATACCAAGATTGGTGGAGTTGTGAATAATGTAGAAGACTGGAGATGGATTAGGTATAGATCAGTTGCAGATGTGGGCAGAGAAATGGCAGATGGAGTTTAATCCGGATAAATGTGAGGTGTTGCACCTTGGTAGGACTAATGTCAAGAGGCTGTACACTCTTAAGGGCAAGACCCTTAACAGTGTTGAAGAGCAGAGAGACCTTTCGGTGCAAGTCCATGACTCACTGAAAGTGGCTACACAGGTAGATAGGGTGGTTAAGAAGGCTTATGGAATGCTTGCATTTATTAATCGAAGTATTGAGTATAGGAGTCAAGAAGTTATGATGCATCTCTATAGAACTCTGGTTAGGCCGCATTTAGAATATAGGCTTTACAGAAGATGCAGAGGCGGTTTACTAGGATACTGCCTGGATTAGAAGGCATGTGCTATCAGGAGAAGCTGGACAAACTTGGGCTCTTTTCTCTGGAGTGACGGAGGCTGAGGGGTGATCTGTTGGAAGTGTATAAAATTATGAGGGGCATAGATAGGGTGGACAAGCTATCTTCTTCCCATTCTTGAGCGATCCAATACCAGAGGGTGTGCATTTAAGGTGAGGGGGTAGATTCAGAACAGACATGAGGGGTACATTTTTTACTGAGAGAGTGGTGGATGCCTGGAATGCATTGCCTGATAGTGGTAGAGGCAAATTCATTGGGGCTTTTAAGAGGGGCTTGGATGGGCACATGAATGAGAGGAAAATAGAGGGATATGGGCATTCTGTAGGTAGGAGGGATTAGCTATGTCGGCACAACATTGTGAGCCGAAGGGCCTGTTCTGTGCTGTACTGTTCTATGTTCAATGTGAAGTCATTATACTTTTCCAGTCCTGTATTTATCCAGTCCTGCATTTATCCTGATCACTCTTGACATTCATCTTATTAGCAACCGCCTTCCATTTATTCTATATTGCCAAAGGATATGACTACAAGAATAAACTTGTCTTACTTCTATTGTATAGGACGTTGGGAGACTGTGCCTGGGGAACTGTAAATAGTTTTATCTAAAGTCCTTGCCTAAGAAAGGATATACTTACCAGAGTATGCATTCATTGACTCTGAGTCTAAATAGTGAACCTCTTCAAGTAACATTGCAGGAGTACTTTCAACTGTAGGACTGTGGCAATTTATAAAGGCATCTCAGAACCATCTTGCCAAAGTCAGTTAGGGTTGAACAATAAATTCTGGCCTTGCATGTAGCTCTCACTATTGAAGCAAATGAGATGTTGAACACTGCAGTTAACATTCACAAAATAAAATTGTACCAATCTGTACAACCCTGCCCTCGCATGATAAAGATTCACTACCAGATCCTGGAAAACTTGGACTGCCTCCCACTTTGCACAATAAAATGTGCAGATGCTGGAAGTCTGAAATGAAAACAGGATATGCTTAAGGCACTCAGCAGATCAGGCAGCATCTGTGGAATCAGAAACAAAATCCTTTGTCAGAATTAGCATCTCAAGGTTCTGATGAAAGGCCTTTGACCTGACATGTTAACTCTGTTTCTCTTTCCACAGATGCTGCCTGACCTGCTAAGAGTTTCCAGCATTTTGTTTTTGTCCCATGTCTCGGTAGTCACCTCTCAGCAAAGGCAGATGGCAATGATCAAATTCATCATTGCCTTCGGCTGTCTGAGAGAAAGAACATTTGAAGACCAAGAACTCAAACTCAGCACAAAGCTCATGTCTGTCTGGCAACTCCTGACCTTGTTTATGTTTCTGCAACTTGGATTACTTGCAGCAGATACCCCAAAGCACTGGAATGAAACCTTCAACGTTGTCTCTGCTAAATGCTCTAAATAAACTGTCAGGATAAGTGAAGCGATGTCAGTGTTCTCTCCCAGGCCAACATCCCCACCCATGGGTCTCACATTGGCCATTATTCACCTCAGAACCCACAGAACTGGAGCAAAATCAAATCATCTGTGATCCTGAGGGACTGTCTAAGGAGAACAATTAATTAATTAGAAACAAATAACTGGAAACCATGAGTAATGCTTGTGGGCTTTATTGGAAGTGTTATCCAAAGCTCATGGCCTAGCATTTGTCATACAGAATGCTGAAAAGAGAAGAGAAGATTGGTCTGGTGGAGGATGATTCATTGAATGTGGAACCACAGGGAGGGTGGAAGGTCAAACACGTGGTTCTAGCAGAAAATGGAAACGGATGAGATCAGAATTGAAAGAAAGGGGATATATGCAGTTGAAGAATCTGTCAATTTCAGGGAAGAGGATTACTTTGATAAGAAGACTTAGAAGTGCTGGATTGGAAAGTCATGTCATCAGAATAAATGGGGTGGAGAAAGGTAAACTGGAAGAATGAAACTTAATCTTTGTAGGAAGAAGATTGGAGGGAAAAATCAAGATATCAAGTGTGAGTCAATAAGATGATGGGACTCATACTGAGAAATGGAGGTGGACAAGACCAGGAAAAGTCAAGGTCATTTGAATTTGAAGGAGGGTTGGTGATAACCAGGAAATGACACCACTGTCATCAATGTATCAAAAAGGTGATCAAAGGGACATGAGCAGCACAAAGAAAATTCCATGTATCCTGTAGAAACAGGGATCCAAACAGTAACAATCTCTCATTTGTAAAAAGTGAGGGAGTATCATTGCTCCTGTGATGTGGATTTGATTCTGGCCTCTGGTGCTGTTTATATGGTATTTGCACATTCACCCTGCAACCATGTGAGTTTTCCCCAGGTGTTCTGGTTTACTCCCAAATCCCAAAGGTGTGCTGGTTGGTATGTTATTTGGCTACTATAAATTATTATGTGGCATTGGTGAGTTACTCTTAGTGCCCCACTGGCCTATTAGTTAAGTACTCATCAGGAATTGAGCCTGGACTTCACTATGTCATAGAGTCATACAACATGGAAACAGGCATGGATCAGCCCAACTGGTCCATGCTGACCAAGATTCCTATCTAAGGTAGTCTCATTTGCTCACGTTTGGCCCATATCCCTTTAAACCTTTCCTATTCAATAACTTTTAAATATTGTTAATGTATCTGCCTCAACCACTTCCTGTGGAAGCCCATTCCACATACTGACCACTCTTGGTGAAAAAGTTGCCCCTAAGGTTCCTATTAAATCTCACCTTAAACCTCAGCCCTCTAGTTTTTGATACTCCAACCTAGGAAAAAGATTGTGCACATTGAACCTATCTATGCCCCTCATGATACACCTCTATAAGATCACCCCTTATTCTCCTATGCTTCACTGCAAAATGTCTCAATCTCTCTTCATAACTCAGTTCCTTGAACCCCGGCAACATCCTCATAAGTCTTCTCTGCACTCTTTCCAACTTAATGGCATCTTTCGTATAGCAGATTGACCAAAACTGAACACAATATTCCAAATGTGGCCTCGCCAACGCCTTGTACAACTGCAACGTAACATCCCAACTTCTATACTCATTGCCCTGACTAATGAAGGCCAGCGTGCCAAAAACCACCTCCACCACTTTCAGGGAATCATGTACTTGTACTCCTAGATTGCTTTGTTCTCCAACACTCCCCAGGGCCCTACAGTACAGTGTGAATGCCCTACCTTGATTTGTCTTCCTAAAATGCAACACCTCGCATTTATCCAAATTAATCTCCATTTTCCACTCCTTGGCCCACTTACCCAGCTGATCAAGATCCCTCTGTAAATCCTGATAACCACTGTCAATGACACCACCTGTTTTAGTGTCATCTGCAAACTTACTGACCATGCCTTGTACATTCTCATCCAAATCATTGACATAGATAACAAATATCAGTAGGCCTAGCACTGACACGTGGGGAACACCACTAATCACCGGCCTCCAGTCTGAAAAACAGCCTTCCACCATCACCCTCTGCTTCTTGCCATCAAGCCAATTGTGTATCGAATTAGCTAGCTCTCCCTTGATCCCATGTGATCTAACTTTCCATAGCAGCCTGCCGTGCAGAGCCTTATAAAACTTAATCAAGTTACTCATTGCCTTACTCTAGGGCATCTTCAAGCCATGTCAGATCTAGCCTTTGTTAAACTCTACAGTCTTTCAAAACTATTGAATGACAGTATTGATATTGTTAGGGTAAAATTAAATTTCTTTTACAACTTTTTTTCAGTTATGAAAGTTGGGATGATTTGCTACCAAACTGGGAGATTACCAGGACAAAGCACTCTTGCTATTATATTTAAAAATGTGGTAGATACATGTGAGTGTCTTCTAATTAAAGTACCAAGCTTTCTTATTTTGATGATATGATATGTGTTGTGGTTTGATATTTTCATAGAAAACATTAAACAGAAATAATTCACAAGGATGTTGCTGGGACTGGAGGGCTTGAGTTATGAGGAGGGACTGGATAGGCTAGGCAAGTTTTCCCTGGAGGAAGTGAGGCTGAGGGGTAACTTTCTAGAGGTTTATAACATCATTCAGTGAGCTATGGACTTGCACCCCAGGTTCTCTGTATGTTATTGGTCTTAAGGTCTCTGCCATTATTCTATATGTCCACCAGAATTTACTTCCCAAAGTACATTACCTCACATTTAAGTTCTATCTGCCATCACTCCACTGAATTTTCCAGCTGATCTATGTCCTGCTGTATACTTATAGACAACCTTCTTCGTTATCTATGACTCCACCAATTCTTTTACTAATAAGACCACCTGTATTCTCATCCAAGTCATTTACATATATATTACAAAAAACATACCTGTAGATCCTGGTACTGAACCCTGCAGTACAGCACTTGCTACAAACTTCCCGTCAGAAAAACACCCATCCCCACTACCTTCTGCTTTCTATCGCCAGGCCAAATTTGGATCCAGTTTGCCAACAAGCTGTGGATCCCTTCTGTCTTAACCTTCTGGACCAGCCTGCCATGTGGGATCTTGTCAAAAGCCTTACTGAAGTGCATGTAAACCATGTCTACCACTCTATTTTCATCAATTTTCTAAGTTACCTCCTCAAAAAAAACTGAATCAGACTTGTGTGACAGAATTCCATCTGCATAAAGCCATGCTGACTCCTAATCAGTCCCTGCCTTTCCAAGTGAACATAAATCCTGTCCCTCAGAATCTGATGCAAGGCTCACTAGCATATAGCTTATATGCTTATATCCTTACTGCCCTTTTGAACAAGGGGACAACATTAGCTGTTCCCCAGTGTTCTGGTATCTCACCTGTGGCTAATATTAGTGCAAAAATCTCCATCAGAGCCCCAGCAATCTCCCCCCTTGCTTCCCTAGCATCCTGGGAGAGATCCCGTCAGAGCCTGGGGATTTATCCACCCTAATGTGCATCAATATTTCTAACACCTCCTCCTTTCTGACGTGCTCCAGAATATCAGCAACCCCCTCATTTAACTCTCCAGCCTTCACATCCTCCTTCCTGGTGAATACTGATGAGAAGTATTAATTTAGGACCTTGCTCATATCTACTGGTTCCACATATAGATTACCGCTTTGGTCCCAGAGGGAACTTGCTTCTTCATTAGCCACCTTCTTGCATCTAATATATTTATAAAATGTTTTATGGTTCTCCTTAATCCTAATTGCCAAGGTCACCTTGGGTCCCCTTTTTATCCTCCCAATTTCTTTCTTAACTTCTCTCCTATATCCCCTATAAACCTCAAAGGACTCGTTCAATATCAGTTTCCTATACCTGGCATACACTATCTTCTTTACCCTGATGAAATTTTCAATATCCTTTGTTAATCAAGGTTCCCTAAACTTACCATCTTTGCTTCTTACCCTTTACAGGGACATGCTAACTCTTAACTCTTACTTTTTATCTCTCTTAAATGCCTCCCACTTACTGGATGTTGTTTTCCCCTCTAACAGCTGCTCTCAGTCTACTTCCGCCAGGTCCTGTCTTACGCTATTACACTAATTTGTATTTCTTACTTAAAATTATAGGCAATTTTCATTCAAACTATATGTACAGAGTGTTTTGTTGGCAAGCTGTGAAGGTAATGTCATTAATATAACACTACCATTGTTTTGCATGACAAGTACAAATTTAGTGTGAGAAATTTATTCATTTTTGAATTCTAGAGTAATAGTTGATGGGGAAAGAAAAACAGTGTAAAAATCAGCAATGTGCAGTAAATAAATTCTCATTAACATTTGAAGCTCGAGCTATGTTTCCTGTTGTCTGTATAATTAGGTAGCCTATCCACGGGACCACACACAATTTCCAGTGCATTTCCTAACTAAAAGAAAGGTTGGTTCACCCACTTGCATTTTCCAGTTAATAACTAGAAAATTATTTGACTCTGAAGGTGAGTCATGTGGTTCCCTCTCCATTTCTTTGAGAAGATTGTTGCCGACAAGATCATTCCAAAATTTGAATTCAATGTAGGAAATGATTCACAACTTTCCCAAGAGAAGCAAAAGACACCAAAACACCTCTTCAGCTCTATCAACAGATTATCACCCCTCCCACAATACTTTAAATTATTAGCACTCCTCATATCCCAATCACCATGACACAGCAAACACTTCTTGCTTATTCCAAATGCTTATTGCTGTCCTAACAACATACATTTGCAATATTCCCTTCTCACCTGCTGCTTTTGAGAATGCTCCATGTGTTCCCTTCGCTTCTTACCTGATCACAAGCAAATCCCTCTATGTTCCTTATAGTTTCCTTTGATAATTCTGCCTCTTTTACACTACTGACCACATCCATCATAAATGCAAGCCTACTTAACTGCTCAAAAATTATCATTGACTCTCACCTAGCAGACAATGGTGAGGAAGAGATGAAAAGATTTTCTGTCATCATCTCTGACTGACAGAGCAAATAGCCTTGGACATCACTCCGTAGGCCAAATTATGTGCATTGGGAGAATGATGGCTTGCCCAAGCAGAATGAATGGATACAATTTGCTTTAATGTTGCAAACTGGGCAATGCTATCCCTCACCAACATTTGTCTGTGGTGCACTTGTGTTTGAGCTCCCAGAATCCTTTGAGCATAATGATCTCAAGGGAACCCCTCCTTCTGTCATTGGGAATAGTAGCCTTTCACCAGCTCTGCTTGCACTACTAGGAGAATGCTCTGTAAGGACAGTAGAGTTACAATTCAGGGAACTTGTGGCTTACATAGTGGACCTTCAAGGTCCAGTAGGCAGCAGGCACATAAAGCTGCAGATGTCTATTGTCAGAATGTCTAATAAAGGACAATTTCCACCTTCAATGTTCCTCAAGAAAGTTTCTCTTTACTGGGTGTGGTCTCAGCTCCTTCACCCATTTTCTTGTGAGAGAGGTCCAGATGCTGGTTCAGGTGTTGGTTGCTATGCTGCTGGCCCACCTGCTTGAACTTTCTCCATTAAAAGCAAAGAAGTATGAATATCCTGTGGTACATAGTGAAAGCCACCAAAGAGTTGTATGATGAACAAAATAGTCACAATCTAATCTGGAAGTTGGAAACTTCTGATAAATCAGACAGCAAAATATTTTTATATCTAATACTTTATCCCCGGTTATATTTTAATATCCATTTTTCACTCACATGCATTGAACAACAACATTTTTAACAAATAAAATGGTGAATAACATTGAAAAAGGCATAAAATCCAAAATTGTGTGAGGCATAGCACTGGGTTTATACAGCGCCAGAGATCGGGGTTCGATTCCCGCAGCTGTCTGTAAGGAGTTTGTACGTTCTCCTGTGTCTGCATGGGTTTCCTCCGGGTGCTCCGGTTTCCTCCCATATTGCAAGAGACATACGGGTAGGTTAATTTGGGTTTAAAATGGGCAGTGCGGACTCGTTGGGCCGGAAGGGCCTGTTACCACGCTGTAAATAAAATATAAAAAAAATATGTGCCATTAGAGTAGGTAGCTTTCTCCATCCTCTGCAAATAAGTGGGAAATATCTAATAATTAATTGGGATGCTATAGTGGCAGAATTGTGTGTAACTTGAAAGAATTCCACTAAATTATGTGAAGTTGAACAAAAGAAAGTCATAATTTATGTGACTCTTTAAAAAAAATAGTTGAGTGTGACTTGAGAAGAATGTATATTTTCAATCACTGTAGTCACTATTTCTGTGTACAGAGGTCAAAAATTTGTTAACAGGAAGATTTAATTCTTTCTAGTTGTGTGTTTACTTGCCTACTGGATACATGGCTATGCCTTTGCTTTTGGCGACCGAGAAAGAATTATTGGAAATAAGAACTTCTTTACTTCTGGCAATGTAAACTTCTCACACTTCTTTTATAATTATGCAAGATGTGCTATTGTAACTACGATTGTATCTGGAACCATTACCCAAAGGACAGAGCCAATTGGTTACATTATGTCAAGCTACATGTTAGCAGGTATAGCAATTTTTATCATTATGGATTTATTAATGCTTTAATCTACTATTGACATTATGTTGAATGTACATTTTAAATAATCCAGCAGAGCCTAAGATCAATACCTCAATACCTTGCATATATAAATTACATCTACTTATTGCACTCTGAGAAGAGTTACGTAAAAAGAGGAAACAGTGTTGGCATGGCAGTTAAGTTACCAGAGAGAAAAACAGAAATTGCTGGAATCACTCAGCAGGTTAGGCAATATCTGTGGAGAAAGAAAAATGTTAATATTTCAGATTGAAGATTTCATTCAAATTTACCGTTGTCGAGTCTCCAACCTTATTATCCTGGGGGTGGCTATCATAGACTAGAAACTCAACTAAACCAACCATTTAAATGCAAAAACGGGTCAGACTGTTAGACGGGTCAGACCATTAGACGGGTCAGTCTATCTTGTAGAACTCCCTCCCCCTATAGGAATACATTTGCCATAAGGAATGTAGCTGTTCAAGAAGGCAGCTCATCACAACCTTCTAATGGGCAATCAGGTATTAGTAATTAATACTGGCCAGCAACATCCAGAACCTGAAAATGAATTAAAAATTATACCTGTCAGCATAAAGAATGATGTTTTGTATATATTATTAAACTAAAAATCTAATTTTAGATGTATATCATCTTGCTTTTCTCTAAAATGAAGCTAATCATTGTTTTTATTAACATTTCATATGACTGGAAAAATCTGCACTGAGATGAATGTGCCAGTTTTATTGGGTCAGCTTATTTGACAAATTGGCTTAATATCCCACAGAACAGTGAACTTAAGTTAACAGCCAGCTCAATGGAGAATGTTCAGAATTTAGCCAACTGTCAAGTTTTAAAGCAGCTGGCTCTGTATGTGTAAAAGTACTGTTTTGGTCCTTATAAAGCATTGACGTTAATTATAACTATTTACAAGGGTTTTCAGAGGCTTTGGAAGAGATAAGGACCAGAAAAGAATGATATAAAAAAAAATTAAAGGAAGAACATGGTGTACTAATGAAGCTATACAGCTTCTTGGATAACAAATGGTATTCTGTTTTACATGGGTGCTAGTTTAGTGCCCTGTTGCCTATTTAACTGCACCCCTGAGGGAACATACTGTATATTTTAATGATTGCATCTTATTGAGATGGAAATGTGATAAATATGTTGCCCAATACACACAATGTCCCTGTTCATAACCTGGTGCATCTATGAGTAACCAAATGACTGATTGAGCATTTATTACTGATAATGACATGGGTAAAATCCATTTTTGTTAATGGCTGATGGCATACCTTTAGGAACACCTATCCCAGAGTGATCAGAAAGTATTGAGTCCTAAGATAAGGGAAGGAGTTTACATAATCTGAGAGCTGGGGCTGTCTGCTGAATATCTGCTGTTTCTTCTTCAAATTCTGGAGTGTTCTGAATTAAAGGAAAATACTTTCTTGTAAATACTTTGAAGTTTAGTTTATTTTTAAATTGTGATCTGTTACAGGGTTTGTGTATCCAATTGTTTCGCGTTTCTTTTGGAATCAATCTGGTCTTTTTTATATGTATCTTCCAGTTCAGGTGAGTAAAATTCTAAATCTTAAAATGTTTATGTGCACAGAATTGATAGGTTACATGCAAATTAGAAAACTATGTTTTGAATTAAATAAAATTCTGGAGCCATTTTTTAACTGTAATGTGAGAACTTTGGTTAACAAATTTTACATTACGAGTCAACATTTAAGCATTTATAAAGAAAGAAATGTTGAACTTATGCTTCTCACAAAGTTAGAAATTCCCAATTGCTTAATAGCCAATGATGAGCTTTTGAAGTGAACTCACTATTATAATATAGGAAATATGGCTTCCAATTTGCAGACAACAGGATCATCCAAACAACAATGAGATAATAACCAGTAAACATTTTGCTGATGTTGGGCAATAAATGTTAATTTTACTTGAAATTGGATTATCCAGAATTTGCAGCATTTGCTATCTAGGCTTGGCATCATGGTTGATAGGATCCATAATAAATATGGACAAAATGACCAATTGTAGTTATCCTGATACTAGAAACCCTGTTCCTTGTTTGGAGCAACACAGGGATTGGGAAATGTGCATTGAATTGATGATTTCCCATCATTATCACTGTCACCTTTCTTTAGTTAGGTGATTTTCTATTGCCGTGAATAAGACAACTTCTGTTGGTGCAGCAGAAAGATAGAAATTGTAACATTTGATCAAACTAATCCATGTTTACATTTATCTTCCGCCAAAGCAAATAGTTCTAATCATATTTACTCACCCTTTTCCTGTATTTCTTCAACCCCTTATGCTATTTCCAGCAGTCTAGTCTAACCGTTATCATTCACTTGAGTTCTGCCTCAGCCACTAACTCTGGAAGCTGCTGCTTCAGTTGAGAAGTTTGTCTTGCCTTTGCTGTCAATCTCTTAAATTCTTTGACTTAATTTACTTGAGTTTCGATTGCACTTTTCGGTAAAGCAGCAGCAGTCATTGAAAATCAGAATAAGGTTTATTATCACTGACATATGTCATGAAATTTGTTGTTCTGCGTCAGCAATACAGGACAAGACATAAAAATTACTGCAAGTTACAACAATAAATAAACAGTGCAAAAGAGGAATAACGAGCTAGTGTTCATGGATTCACGAACCGTTCAGAAATCTGATGGCAGAGGGGAAGAAGCTATTTCTGAAAAGTTGAGTGAGGATCTTCAGTTTCCTGTACTTCCTCCCCGATGATAGTAATGTGAAGCAGGCATGCCCCAGGTAGTGAAGGTCCTTAATGATGGATACCACCTTCTTGAGGCACCGCCACTTGAAGATGTCCTCGCTGGTGCGAAAGTTGTGCACATGATGGAGCTGGCTGAGTCTATGACCCTCTGCAGCCTCTTTCGATCCTGCACATTGGAGTCTCCATACTAGGTGGTGATGCAACCACTCAGAATGCTCTCACCATACATCTGTAGAAATTTGCAAAAGTCTTTGGTGACGTACCAAATCTCCTCAAACTCCTAATGAAGTAGAGCCACTGGCATTTCTTCTTCATGATTGCATCAATGTGTTGGACCCAAGATAAGTCCTCTGAGATGTTGACACCCAGTAACTTGAAGCTACTCACCCTTTTCCACCGCTGACCCCTCAACGGAGACTGATGTGTTCTCCCGACTTCCCCTTCCTGAAGTCCACAATCATTTCCTTGGTCTTGCTGAGGTTGAGTGCGAGGTTGTTGTTGCGACCTATCTCAACCAGGCGATATATCTCGCTCCTGTACACCTCTTCATTGCCATCCGATATTCTGCCAACAACAGTGCTGTCATTGGTGAATTTATAGGTGGCATTTGAGCTGTGTCCAGCCAAACAATCACGTATAGAGAGAGTAGAGCAGTGGGCACACATCCTTCAGGTGCACCTGTGTTGATTGTCAGCAAGGAGGAGATATTATTACCGATCCACGCTGACTGTGGTCTCCCGATAAGGAAGTCGAGGATCCAGTTGCAGAGGGAGATACAGAGGCCCAGGTTTTGAAGCTTGATTAGTACTGAGGGGATGACAGTGTTGAACATCAATAAACAGCAGCTGTCTAGGTGCTGTAAAGCCAAGTGGAGAGCCAGTGAGATTGCAGAAGGAGATACAGAGGCCCAGGTTTTGAAGCTTGATTAGTACTGAGGGGATGACAGTGTTGAACATCAATAAACAGCAGCTGTCTAGGTGCTGTAAAGCCAAGTGGAGAGCCAGTGAGATTGCGTTCACTGTAGACCTGTTGTAGCAGTAGGCAAATTGCAGCAGGTCCAGGTCCTTGCTCAGGCAGGAGGTGGTCTAGCCATGACCAACCTCTCAAAGCACTTCATCACAGTGGATGTGATGAAGAAATATGTACTCTTAATCTAAAAACACTGTTTTAACATTTCCACTGTTAAAAACACTGCTATCTATTCTGTGTTATTCCATTTATTAAATGTTAATAAAAAGTTTTTCTCCAATGGAAAGGACCCAACTTTAACCTCATAAAATTAAAAGTACCAGTGCTGTTCACTTGTATTGAATGATATAATAAGGTACCATATCAATGTTTTCTTTAATAGCAAGCTACAGCTCTTAGAGACCTGCTGCCACATCAACATTCTGCTTCCTATCAATTGTCCTTGCAGGCTAAGTTTTCGTGGTACTGTCGCCTATTCAAATCAGGTTGAGGACTCCTATCAAAAAGTCCAATATTGCCCAGACATGGAATTTCAGATGTCTCTGGCTCCACAACATAGCCTAACCCCCTTTTGCCATTATATCAAGAAAACAGGTTTCCAATGTTTTTGTTTTTTTCATATTTGAGGGAATTGTGAAATGATTATTCTGTAAATATCTCAGCATACAGTATCTTTTGATCCATTTTGTTTTCAAAGGACTATGCTGGAAATGGAGTAGTGTTCTTAGTTGGTGGCACAGCAGCACTGATTGCATCATTTGTCACAAATGTACATGTCGAGTACTGGAGAACACTGAACATCAATCAAGGATACAGTTTACCTGTGAGTCAATATATTTTTAAGGGAAACTTTAACCAAATTAAAGTTCACCAGAAAAATTAATTGAAATAACATAATAACATAACATCATTCTTTTAATGTAATAAATGTATTTTCCTAAGCATGTTTTACTATTAGTTTACTTCAGTAATTAAGACGTAAATATGGAAGCCATGATTAAAAATGATGATTCAGTAAATGGACATATATTTGATATGAGGGAGGAAGCTGCAACTTGTGGGAAAATATCAATAGTCTGCTAGGTAAGCAGAAAATGTGACAATGTAATTCAACCAAGAGAAGTTGAATTTTTTGAAGGAGTAACTAAGCATATTGATGATGGAAGTCTGATAGGTTTTCTCTATATGGACTTTGACTAAGGTCTTTGACTAGGTCCAACAGAGTAGGCTGGTCCAAAAGGTTAGAGCCCACGGGATCTAGAGCAGGCTGGCAAATTGGATCCAAAATTAACTTAGTAATTGGAGGCAGAAAGTGATAGTGGGGGGTTGTTTTTGTGATTGGAAACCTCTGACTAGTGGTTTACTGCAGGGATCGGTGCTGAGATCTTTCATTTTGGTGATATACATTAATGACTTGGATGGGAACATAGGAGGCATGATAAGTGAATTTGCAGATGATACGGAAATTGGTGGAATTGTAGAAGGTCGTCTAAAGCTACAGCATGGTACAGATCAGATGGAAAGTTGAACAGAACAATGGCAAATGGAATGAAAGATTGTGATTGCTGGAGGTCAGTCATCCCAGCCCTAGGGCGTCACTGCAGGAATTCCTAAGGAGAGCTGGACTAAACATTTTTAACTGACCTCCTTTGATGATTGCACAATGTTTAATTCTATCCTTAACACCACAACAAATGAAGCAGCCTGTCCCTGCATGCAGCAAGACTGAGACAGTATTGACGTATGTGCTGATATGTGGGAAATAACGTTCACACTGCAGAAGCACCAGGCAGTGATCATCTTCAACAAGAGAGAAGCTAATCACCTACAATTTACATTCAGTGGCATCACCATCTTTGAGTCTCCCACCATCAATATTCTGGAGGTGTGGGTCACCATTAACCAGAAACTCACCTGGACCAACCACATAAATAGCAGTCAGAGGATAAGTATTTCACCTCTTGAAACCCCATCTGCAAGGCACAAGTCAGGAATGTTATGGAATACATTGCCTAAATGAGTACAGCTCAACAACTTTCAAGAAGCTTGGCATCATTCAGGGCTAAGCAGCCCATGACTGGCATCCCATCATCATCCTAAACATTGATTCCATCCTCCACTGGTGCACAGTTGCTGTAGTGTGTACTACCTGTCATCCACTGCAGTTACTTACCTAGCTTCTCTGACAGCACTTCTCAAACCTATGGCCTCTACCACCAAGAAAGACAAGGGTAGCAGGCACAAGGGACAACCACTGCCTGCAAGTTTTCCTCCAAGTCACACATCATGACTTGGAAATATATCTGCATTGTCACTGGGTCTAAATCCTGGAACTCCCCATCCAACAACATTATGGGAATACCGTCACTAGAAGGACAGCAGTCATTCAAGATGGTGACTCACCACCATCTTCTCAAAAGGAATTGGGTTGGGCAACAAATGCTGGCCTTGCCATACCCAGATCCCATAAAACAAATAAAAAAAAATGAAAATTGATTTGATTATAAAATTATAATTTTCCATTTTAATGGGTTATGCTGCTTGAGTCATGGATATGGACTTGAAACGGGTGTTGGACATGAGTCCTTTTGATGATCACATTTCTTTTATTCCATGGTTGTGATTGACCTAGGATGTGTCAGCGAGATGAGTGTGTTGTGATTATGGCTAAATGAACACACAATTTCAGGTCAGTTTCCTTCCATACCTACAGTGATACTGCTACCAAAGTACACGTCACATCAGATGATATGGACCTTGTTTCAGCAAAGGCATACATGTTTCACACAGGAGGGAAATCACTTTTGACAGCATGACTTGGAGTTCATCTTGTGGTATCTCAGGTGTCTTAGCAATATATTGCTCTCTGTTTAAAGCTGCAATTGATAGACATCTTTCCTTATGATGACACATCTTCCAAATAGCCTTGCTTTCCAAGTGCACAGGGGCACTTTGTGAAATATAGAGTAAATGATGAACTGCAGTTGGCAAATAGCTTAACATAGTAGTGTATTGGTGCAAGTCTTCTTACAGCTGACTTTTTATCTTTCTTCATTCAGCTGAGAACTCCATTCATGCTGTCAGAGTATTTAAGTACTTAGGCATATTTCCTTAGTTGTCAAAGTGTTGCATGACAAATGTGATGCCATGAGCACTGCATTGGCAGTTTTCTATATTTATGCCTGTTAAGTGTTCATAGAATCAGTACAACATGGAAAGGGGGCACTTCGCCCATTGAGCTCATGCTAGCTCTCTACAAGAGCAGTATAATCAGTCACATTCTCCACTCTTTCCTCGAAGTTCTGATTTTTTTTTCTCTCTCTCTCAAGTATCTATCATGTAACCATTCGAAAGAGATGTTTGATTTATCTTCCATTGGGCAGTGATTTCAAGATCACAACTGCTCAAAATGCAAAGAAGTTTTTCCACTTGTCACCATTGATTTTTGCCAGTCATTTTAAATTCGCCAACTTTACTATCAAGGGAAACAGTTTCTCTTTTATACTCTATCTCATTTCTTGATGATTTTTAACATTTCTCAGCTCTGCTCTATCTGTTCAAAAAAAGAACACCGTCAGCCTCTCCGTCTATACAGGTAACTGAAGCCTCTCATTCCCACAACCATACTACTAAGTCTTTTCTGAACTCTCTCTATAGTCTTTATCTACTTCCTACAGAGTGGTGACCAGTACTGGACACAATACTCCAGTTGCCACTGAACTATTGTTTAGTAAAGGTTCAACCTTACCTCCTTGTTTCTGATGGTCATCTCAAGCCCAGGATCTTGTAAGCTTTTTTAATCCATATATTAACCTATCCTGTCACCCTCAAACGTGTGCACATCGACAGTCAGGTCTCTACATTGTTGAACCACCTTTAGAATTATATTATTTGTTTTATATTTATTCATTTTTGGGATGTGGCTGACAAGACCGGTGTTTATTACCCCTAGAGAGTTCAGAAGAATGAGAGATGATCTCATTCAAACAAATAGAATTCTTACAGGCAATACAGAAAAAGTACTGGAGGAACTCGGCAGGTCAGGCAGCATCTATGGAGGGAAATAAACAGTTGACGTTTCGGGCCAAGACCCTTCATCAGGACTGGGAAGGAAGAGGGCAGAAGCCAGAATAAGAAGGTGGGGGGGGAGGGGGAGGAGGAGGAGTATACGCAGGCAGGGGATAGGTGAGATCAGGTGATAGGTGAGTCCAGGTGAGGGGGGGAGGTAGTGGGTGGGGGAGGGGGAGAAGATGTAATAAGCTGAGAGGTGATAGGTAGAAGAGGCCAAGGGCTGAAGAAGAAGGATTCTGGCAGGAGAGGGCAGTGGAGCATGGAATAAAGGATGGGAGAGGAGAGGAGAGGTCATCAAGCTGGGGGAAGGGAGCCAGAGGAATTCTTATAGGGATTGACGGTTTTAATGCGGGGATGATGTTTCCTCGGGTTGAAACAAATAGAACCAGGGGTCACAGTGTCAAATAAAGAAATCAGCTTTTCGGGACTGAGATAAAAAGAAATACCTTCACCTAGAGAGTAGTGAATCTAGAATTCTCTATCCACAGAGGCTGTGGAGGCACAGTTGTTGAAGTTAATTAAGGAAAGTGGTGCTGCTGCCAAGCTAATGACTGTGAAATAGCCTCTGAAAAGGTCTAGCAAATCCCTTTATTGTTTTCAAGATGAAACCCGTAGAATGAAAGTATGGATACGAAATTAGCCAAGTAACAGGAAGCAGGCAGTAGTAGTGAAAGGTTGATTTCCCAGACCAGAGGGAAGTATACAGTAGAGTTCCCCAGGAGCTGGTACTGGAACCACTGCTGTTCTTAACATTTTAAATGATTTGGATTGGGGGTATAGGGCATAATTTCCAAATTCTCAGATTACACAAACAGATGTATTTAACTGTGAGGAATGTAGTAATGACTTCAAGATGATAAAGTCAGGCTGGTGAAATAGATGGATTGGTAGCAGTGATAAAATTGCATTCTTGTATTAGTCTTATTTTTGTCTCTGCATAAAGGACTCCTTTAATTTATTATCTTTAAAAAGTCACGTGGTTTATCATGGCATGCTTGGATTTTATCAGTGATGACCATACTGCTTTTACAGTATAACTCTTTGCCCCTCTTGGTTGGATTATCTTGAATTATAGAATTTTTGATGCAGATTTGCCTGCACCTTCTTCATGGTAATGATGTGAAGCATGCTATGAAAGACAATGAAGGATCCAACCTTTTCAGGGATGTACCGCAGGGCACTGAGAGATGCATACACCAGAATTTCAACTTGAACAATAATGGCTCCCTACACTAGACTCCTGGCAACTGTGGCTGTTTTTGCAACATTCAGATGCACTCCTTGGAGCAAGTACAGGAACCTTTATTATAAAAACAGAAAATGCTGGAAATGTAGCATCTATGGAGGGAGAAACAAAATTAATATTTTAGTTAGTTTTTATCAACTTTCATCAGAACCAGGAAAAATTAGAAAACAAGCGTATTTTAAGGAGCAGAAGATGGGGTGGGGGTAGTAAAACAAATAAATGGCTGTGATTGGGTGCAGACCAAAACAAACAGAAATAATGCAAATTGTGAAAGATTGTTAGTCACATCTGATATTTCTGGAGGAGGTGTAAATATAGGGAGAACAATGAGAACAGGGAAGGGAGGGGTAAAAAAGACTGGAACACAACAATTGCTGAAAATATGAAGTAAAAGAAAATACTATAAGTACCTAACAGGTCAAACAGCATCTGTCAAGAGAGAAAAATGGAGTTAATGTTGCAGGTTGGTGACCTTACATTGGAGCTGTCCAGTTCTGAAACAACCATGGAAATTCTGGTTATCTGAAATTATTGAATTAAGTGTTGAGTCTGCAACATGCTTAGTAGAAGATGAAATGCTGTTCCTCTAGCTTACTTCAGGTGTTCGTTGGAAGGTGTAAGAGCTCAAAGACAGAAATGTCAGAGTGGGAATGGGATGAGAATCAAAGTGACAAGCAGCTGGAAACTCAGGATTATCCCTGCAAACTGAATGGAAGTGTAAGATTTCTCTCATGCAGAGGAGACCACATTGTGAACATTCAATCGGAAAAAGTGCAAGTGACTCATTGCTGTATTTGAAAGGAATGTTTGGGTTTCTTTTTTGGTGTGATGGAAAGAGATAAAAGGGCTGGCACTGCATCGCCCGTGGTTGCATGGGAAAGTGCTGTAGGAAGGGTGTTGATGGAGATGGATGAACCAGGGAATTACAAAAGGAGTAATCACTTTGGAATAATGAGGGAGGAAGGGATAATGTGCCTTGTGGTAATACATCTAAGGAAAAAGGATTGCATCTCAGAATCATACTTCTGACATCAAAAATGATGCAACAGAGGTGGAGAAATTGAGAGAATGGGATGGAGTCTTTACAGAAAGTAGGGTGCAACTTGGGTTCACATGGGTTCCCATAGCTACACCTTAGATTAAGAAAAAGTAACTGGAATTAACTGAGAAGTTATTCAATGTGAGAACAAGTTCAACCAGGCAATGGAGGGTAGTGGTTCTGGGAAACTGGTTGGGCCTCCATTCAAGGAAGAAGTGAAGGGCCCTCATGCCACCCTGGTCTGGTATGGAGGTGTAGAGGGATTTGATGCCCATAGTGAAGAGGTGGAGGATAGAGTCTGGGGACAAGAGCCCTTCTTCCCTTCCTCCTTGGGATTCTTTAGGCATGTCTCTTCTGCTTTAATTTCATGTACTATAGCTCCATTTTATGCAGCACACCAAGTGGGATCACTACAGAAACAGCCATGGCAAACATAATAACTGGAGAAAAGAAAGTGCACCTCACCAGATGAAGTAAGGACTAGGGAGCTTAAAATATCAGATGGCAGAGGGCACCCAGGGTGTCATGGATATCAGTAGGAAGAGACTAGACAAGGAGAAAAGGAATAGACTGAAAACAGAAACAAATTAGGAGTCCACATTCCCCAAAATCCAACATTCTGTACAGCATGGTGGGTGAAAAATAGCAGAGATTGTGAAATTGTCTGGGAGAAAGTGTTTCTTCGTCACAGAACATTTAGGAATGAAGGAAGTGGAAAGCATTGTGATTCATTCAGATGTCCAAGAACTGAAGGAGAGCCCAAAGAGGCATGTGAGTGCTGCGTAGGATAACACAGTAGCAAATGCTGCTGCTCACATCTCAGCAGTCTGGGTTTGATCCCAGCTTCAGGTGCTATCTATGCAGAGTCAAAGTCATACAGCACATAAAAAAGCCCTTCAGCACCTCCCATCCGCCCACTCCCCTCCCCCACTCCCCTCCATCCATGTCCATGCTGATCATCAGGTACCTATCCATATTAATCCAATTCCCCAGCACTTCTCCAGCCTACTATGTCTTGGAAATGCAAGTGCTCGTCCAGATTTTTCTGAAATGTTGTGAGAGTACTCTCCTCCTTCTCCTACAGAGTGCAAACAACCTTGGGTGAAAAATGATAGAACATAAAACAGTACAGCACAGGAATAGGCCCTTTGGCCCACCATGTTTTGCTAAACTAATTAAGCTAGTAATTAGATGCCTAACTAAACTAACTTCTCCCTACACAATGTCCATATCCCTCCATTCTCTGCACATTCATGTGCCTATCCAAGAGCCTCTTAAATGCCGCTATCATATTTGCCCCTACCACCAGCCCTAGTAGCACATTCCAGGCACCCACCACTCTTTGTGTAAAAAAAACTTGACCAGCTCATCTCCTTTGAACTTATCCCTCTCACTTAAATGCATGCCCTCTAGTATTAGACATTTCAATCCTGGGAAAAAGATACCGCTGTCTACTCTATGCCTCTCATAATCTTATAAACTTCTGCATGGTCTCCCCTCAACCTTCACTGCTCCAGACAAAACAACCCAAGTTTGTCTAACCTCTCTATAGAGCACATGCCCTCTAATTCAGGCAACATCCTGGTGAACCTCTTCTGCACCCACTCCAAAGTCTCCTCATCCTTCCTATAATGAGATGACCAAAACTGAATGCAATTCTCCAGATATGGCCTAACAAACTAAAATTCTTCCTCAGATCTCCTCTGAACCTCACTACTCACCTTAAGCTTGTGTTTTTGGTCTCAGACACCTCTGGCCTGAGGAAGCTTCTTGCCATCTACCCTATTTATGCTTCTCATAATTTTGAATATCTCTATCAGATCTCCACTTAATCTTCCTCTGCTCCAAAGAAAACAAAACCAGCTTGCACCCACTCCATTCTATCACATCCTTCAATTAGTGTAGTGACCAGAAATGCACACAATAAACCAGCTGTGTCATGTGTGCCAGACACTCGTTGATACAGTTTAAGGTAGTCCACAGGACCCATATGTCCAAAGATAAGTTAGCTCGTTTCTATAACCATATAAATCCTATATGTGATAGATGTAAATCGAATGTGGCTTCTTTGACACATATGTTTTGGTCCTGTTCTCTTCTGGAAAAATATTGGAAAGATATTTTTAACATTATTTCAAACGTATTGAAGATTGATTTACAACCTCACCCTATCACTGCAATTTTTGGATTACCAAGGATAGAGTCTGGCCATTTATCTGCTTCTGCTAACCGTATGATTGCTTTTGTTACATTAATGGCCAAATGATCCATTTTGCTTAAATGGAAGGATCCAATACCCCCTACTACTTTTCGATGGTTTTCTCAAACTATATCATGGTTAAACTTGGAAAAAATTAGGAGTGGTACTGTTGAGCCTTCGCTTAAATTTGAAGATATTTGGAGTCCATTTATTCAATATTTTCACATGATGTAGATCCCCTTTCAATAATCTTCCAACTTGGAGGAACGGACTTGACAACATAATATTGCTCTGTTTCTAATGAGAAATTTTAGCCCAGTTTTTTTTCTTTTTTTTGTTGTTTGTTTTTCTTTTAAAAAGTTTTTTTTGTTTAGTTTATATTGTTTATAATTTTTTTTATTGATTTGGGTTTTCTTTTAAATTTATATAATAAATCTTTTTCTTTCCTTTCTTTTATATTATATTCATTTACTAAGAGATCATTGGATCTACAGATTTTTTTTATATTTTATTGTTCTATATGATTATATGCTATGATTGTTATCCTGATCTCTTTGTATTACATGTATAAATATTGATGCTATATATCAATCTGTATTAATTTGAAAACTAATAAAAAGATTGAAAAAGAAAGAATAAACCAGCTGTGTCTTAACCAATGTTTTATAAAGTTGTACCAAGACCTCTTTGCTCTCATAGTCCATGCCCTGGCTAATGAAGACAAGAATCTTGTACGTCGACTTCATCTTTTCTAGCTGTGCTGCTCGCTGCCTTAAGGAATCTTTGGACTCGTACACGAAGGTCCCTTTGTTTGTCAATACTCCTTAGGATCAACTGTTCATGGTATGTGTCACTACCTTTATTAGACCTCCGAGAAGACAGCATGTCACACTTATCAGGATCAAATTCCAGCTGCCATTGCCCTGCCCAGCTTACCAGTTGATCAATATTCTGCAGCTAAGACTACCTTTCTATCAACAACATCACTAATTTGGTGTCATAAAACATAGACAGACATAGAACAGTACAGCACAGGAACAGACCCTACTAATTAAACTAGTAACTTAAATGCCTAACTAAACTAATCCCTTCTGCCGACACAATGTTCATATTCTGCTATTCTCTGCACATCTTTATGTGCTTATCAAAAAACCTCTTAAACACCTCTGTCATATTTGCCTCCACTACCACACCTGGCAGCGCAATCCACAGCTCTCTGTGTACAAAAACTTGCCCCACACATCTCCTTTGAACCTACCCCCTCTCACCTTAAAGTCATGCCCCCTAGTATTAGACATTTTAACCCTGGGAAAAAGATACCGGCTATCTACTCTGTCTATGCTTCTCATAACTTTATGAACTTCATTCAGGTCTCCCTTCAGCCCTGCTCCCGAATAAACAACCCAAGTTTGTTCAAACTCTCCTTATAGCACATGCCCTCTAATCCAGGCAGCCTCCTGGTAAACCTCTTCTGCACACTCTCCAAAGCCTCCTCATCCTTCCTATAATGAGGCGACCAGAATTGAATGCAATACTCCAGATGCGGCCTGACCAGAGTTTTATAAACCTGCAACATAACTTCCTGACTTTTGAACTCAATGCCTCAACTAATGAAAGCAAGCATGTCATATGCCTTCTTTACTACCCTATCAACCTATGCAGTCACTTTCAGGGAGCTACAAACTTGGACCCGGAGATCCCTCTGTATACTGTCCCTTTTCATTTGATCCCCCAAAATGCAACACCTCACACTTGGCTGGATTAAACTCCATCTGCCATTTCTCCACCCATATCTGCAACTGTTTTACATCCCACTCTTGGGCAATCTTTCACACTATCCACAGTGCCACCAATCTTTGTATTGTCTGTGAACTTACTAACCCAGCCAAAAAATGTTTCATCCAAGTCATTTACAGATATATATATATCACAAACAGCAGAGCTACCAATATGGATCCTTGCGGAACACTGCTAGTTATGGTCCATCAACCAGAATAAGTCCCATGGACCACTACCCTCTGTCTTCTATGGGCAAGCCATTTCTGAATCCAAATGGCCAAATCACCATGGATCCCATGCATCTTAATCTTCTGGATGAGTCTACCATGAGGGACCTTGTCAAGCGCCTTACTAAATTCCATGTAGACAACATGCACAGCTCTAGCTTTATCAATCATCTCCTCGAAAACTCAATCAAGTTAGTAAGACACGACTTGCCCTGCTGACTATCTCTAATTAGGCCATGGTTTTCCAAATGCTTATAACTTCTATCCTCAAAATCCTTTCCAATAGCTTCCCTACCACTGATGTGAGACTCACTGGTCTATAGTTCGCAGGATTAACCCTATTTCCCTTCTTGAATAATGGAACAACATTAGTTACTTGGCAGTCCTCTGGGACCTCACCTGTGGCTAGAGAGGACACAAGGATCTTGGTCAAGGCCCCAGCAATCTCATCACTTGCCTCTCTCAACAACCTGGGGTTTATCCTATCAGGCCCTGGGGACTTATCCACCTTAACATTCTTCAAGACACCCAACCCTACCTCTTTCTTTATCTCAAAATGATCTAGCATATGAGCATATTATCACGCTCCCCACTTATCTCACTATCCTCCATGGCCTTCTCCTTGGTACATAGCAAATCAAAGTACTTAGTTAAAACCTCGCTCACGTCCTCCACCTTTAAGAATTTGTTTCCTCCTTTATCTTTGGGTGGTCCTGTCCCCTCCTTTGTTATCCTCTTATCATCTGCACACTTATTAATCATATGTCCTACATTCACATTTAAGTCATTAATGTATATAGCCAACAGCAAGGGTTCCAGCACTGATTCTGAGGTACACCACTGGTCACAGACTTCCAATCACAAAAGCAGCACTCCACCATCATCCCCAATCTCTTATTACCAAACCAATTTTGGATTCAGTTTGCTAACTTGCCTTAGATCCATGAACCAGCCTTCCACATGCGACCTTCTCAAGGGACTTCTTGAAGTCCATGTAAAGCCTATCAACCACACTACTTTCATCAGTATATTTACTTGACTCCAAAAAAACCTCAGTTAAATCAGTCAATCCTGATCTCCCACCAACAAATCTGACTATCCCTGATCAATCCCTGCTTTTCCAAGTAATTCTGTCCCTCAGAAATGTTTCCAATAATTTACCAACAACTGACATTCGACTCTAAAAACAAATTGTTGGAGGAACTCTGTGTGTCAGGCAGCATCTGTGGAGGGCAATGGACAGTCAACGTTTTGGGTTGAGACACTTCATCTGACATTAGACTAACTGGCCGAGATTACCTGTTTTATCTCTGCTCTCCTTGAATAAAGGTACCATAGTGTCGGTAAGCAGCAAAAGAATCAAAGAGGAGTTGATGAAGAGAGAATAGTTACAGGCAAATAAGGGGAATGAGACTATGCAATTATTCTTCTGCAAGCTGGCATGGACCCAATGGGTTGTAAGTCTATTGATTCTTCAATTTTTAGACGCCGGGATTCTCATATATCCAAGCTCCTATTGCAATTGAAGACCCTTTTCCTTGAGAGAGCACCAGTGATGACCAATTTCAGCTGCTGTTGCATGATGTGTACTGGTGGTTAGGAAGATTAGGGTGATAGTGGCCTTGATCTCTGCAGAAGTCTGATAACAAGATCTTTGTCATCACTCATTTGGAAAACCTAACTTCTGGATTCATTTTTCTTCAGGGAGTTGAAGCTAAGAACATAAGAAATAGGAGCAGGGGTAGTCAATATGGACCCTCAGGCCTGATCTGCCACTTAGTAAGGTCATGGCTGATCTGATCTTGGCAACAGCACCACTTCCCTGCCTGTTCCCTACAACCCTTGTCTTCTCTGTAGATGGTACATGGCTGTAAGCGTGCATTAGGATCTAAGAGTAAGAGCCCTTCTTCCCTTCCATCTAAAGGTGCTCAGGCATATCTTTCCTTCTTTGGATTCATGTACCATGGCTCCACTTCAGATAGCACACTAAATAGGATCATCACTTGAAGGCCGATTACAATATCATTAGACAGGACCTAGCAGACATAGACTGGCAGCAATGACTTGCAGGTCTACATTTGGGAAGTGTAGTTGGAGAGTTAGTTGGGATGGTGAAATTCTAGAACACATGAAGGTTGAAAGAGAGAATGTATTAGATACTTTCGCAAGTATAAATATGGATAAATCCCCTGATGGGATGTATCCCAGGCTGCTTCATGAGGCAAGGGAGATTTCTGAGGCCCTGATGGAAATATTTAAATCTTCACTGGTCACAGGTGAAGTTAAAATCACCCACTACAACAACCCTACTGCTTTTACATCTTTCCATGATCTGCCCGCATATCTATATCTCCCGCGGGCTATTGGGAAGCCTACAGTATAATTCCATCATAGTGATTGCACCTTTCTTATTCCTGAGTTCTACCCACATAGCCTTGCTGGATGAGTCCTCCAAGTTGTCCTCGATTAACGCAGCAGTGAAATTCTCCTTGATCAGTAATGCAACTCCTCCACCTCTTTTATATTCTTTTCTGTCAACGTCAAAAACTTCTATGTGCTGGAATGTTGAGCTGCCAGTCTTGCCCTTCTCTCAACCAAGTTTCTGTAATGGCTACAATATCGTAGTTCCATGTCCTCATCCATGATCTAAGTTCATCTGCCTTACTTATTTTACTTCTTGCATTAAAATAAATACAGTTCTGACTATCATTCCTGCAAAGTTCGTTATCTGGGCCTTGCTGTTTTTGCTATGAGATTGACTTGATCCCTCCCTTCTCCTCAGCCACTCCACCTGTTGACCTGCTTCAATTCCTATTCCCTTGCCACACTTTGTTTAAATCCTCCCAAACAGCACAAGCAAACCTCCCTGCCAGGATATTGGTGCCTCTCCACTTTAGGTCTTAACCACCCTTCTCGTACACATCCCATCTGCCTTGGAAGAGGTCCCAGGTACCTGAACCCTCCCTCTTACGCCAGCTCTGCAGCCACACATTCAACTGTACTATTTGCTATTTCTGGCCTCATTAGCACCCTAATCCTTTGAGCATTAAGAAATGTATGTGTCTTTGAATGATTCAGCTTCCATTGCTTTCTGTGGTAGACAATTTCTGAGGGTGAAGGATTTTTCCTTGATCTCAGTTATAAATGGCATTCCCTGTATCCTGGGCCTGTGATCTCTAATTCTGAACTCCCCAATCATCAGGAACATCATCCCTCAATCTAATCTTCTGCTCTTCTTAGAATTTTATAGCATTCAATGAGATCCTCCTCTCATTCTTTTGAATTCCAGTTAACACAGGCCTGTTCAACCCAATGTCTCCTCAGACATCAGTCCTGCCATCCCAGAAATCAATCTTTGGTACCTGCTCCCTGAGGCAAGAACATCCTTCCTCAAATGAGACCAAAACTGCATACAAAGCTCCAGATGTGATCTCACTGACACCCTATACAGATTCATTAAGGTATTTCTGTCCCTGAAATTAAATCCTCTTGTAAAGAAAGCCAATCTAACTGCTTGCTTCACCTTAACACTGAGTTTAGTGACAAGTGTACAAGGACACCTGGGGTCTCCCCATTTCTCAGTCTATCACCATTCATATAATCTGTCCTGCTTATAGAACCAAAATGAATAATTTCATATTTATCATTCTGTACTGCATCTATTATGCATTTGCACACTCATTGAACTTAAAAAAAGTCACATTGGAGCCTCTTTGCATCCTCTTCATGGCTCATATTCCCACTCCCCACCCCACAGCCCACAAACTTGGAAATGTTACATTAGTTCCCTCATCCATATCACTGATATATTCTGTGAATAGCTGGGGCCTGAACACTGATCCCTACGCCACCCCACTTGTCCCTACCTCCTACCCAGAAAAAGACCTGCTTATTCATGTTTTCTGCCCTCAATCCATGCCAGTATTTCAATCCCAGACCCACTTGCTTTAATTTTGCATGCAACCTTCACGTGAAACCTTATCATAAGCATTCTAAAAGTCCAAATACACCACAACTATTGATTCTCCCTCACCTAATCGATTAATCATGCCCTCAAAAGATTCCAGTAGATTTTGTAAGAATGACTTTCTTTCCATAAACCAATAAATGCATGGCCCAATCCCATTAATGTTTTCCAAGGCTTCTGTTATTACATCTTTTATAATAGATGCCAGCATTTTCCTCAGTAGGCATACTGGTCTGTAATTCCCTATAATTCTCTCTCCTTCGATAAATAGTGGGGTTACATTTGCCCTCTTCCACTCTTCCAACCTGTAGAAACTGCTTCAGAACCTAAAGAATTTTGGAAGGTGACCACCAATACATCTATTTACTGTATAGTGCCACTTCCTTTTGTTCCCTGGGATATAGATTATTGGGCCCTGGGATTTGCCAGCCTTTAGCCTCATTAATTTCCCTAGTGCTCTTTTTGTACTAATACTGATTTCTTTTAGTTCCTCTCTCCCTCTCTAGACTCTTGGCTCTCTAAGATATCTGGGATGTTATTTGTATAGTCCTTTGTGAAGACAAAGTTAAATATGTTTAATTGTTCTGCCATTTCTTTGTTCCCAATTATAATTTACCCTATTTCCGAGTGTAAGGGACCTAATTTTGTCTTTATTAACCTTGTTCTGTTCACATATTTATAGAAGCTTTTACAGTCAGATTTTATATTCCTTGCAAGCTTACTCTCGTATTCTATCATCTCCTTGTAATCAATCATTTTGTCCTCCTTTATTGCATTCTAAACTGCTCCCAGTTCTCAGGCCTACTGCTTCTTTCTGGTAAATTTACACGTCTCTTACTTGGATCTGACACTATCCCAAATTTCCTTGCTAAGCCACTGTTTTGAGCCATTTTTCATAACATTTTTGTGCCAGACATAAGTGAACAATTGTTGTAGTTCATGTGTACCTTCTTTAAATATTATTCATTGTTAACCCATTTTGTAAATTCCCTCATTCAGGAACTTGTTTCAGGTTCTAGTTTATTCTCCAACTTGATGAAGAATTCCTGGTCACTCTTTCCTGAGGAACCATATACAACAAGGCCATCTCCCTCCACATGGCTCCAACTGGCATTTTTTGTCCACAACCACCTGCCCCTGTCTCCCAACTCCACCATTCCCCCTCCCCTACCTGACACTATCTTCTTGTCATCCTTCACCCCTTCTCGGTCCACTAATCATCCTCTAGCCTCTGTCTCACCACTGCCCCCCTCCTCTTTATACCGGCTATTTTCCCTCTCCACTCTCAGCCGTGATGCAGGGTTTTTACTCAAAACATCGACAATTCCTTCCCCCCTGCAGTTGCTACTCAACCCACTGACTTCCTCCAGCAGACTGTTTGTTGATCCAGATTCCACCATTGAGTCATGCAGCATGGAAAAAGGCCCTTTGGCCCAACTCGTCCATACCAACCAAGATGTCTATCCACTCCATTCCCATTTGCCCGCGTTTGACCCATATACCTCTAAACTTTTTCTATGCATGCACCTGTCTAAATGTCTTTTAAACACTGTAATTGTACCTGCCTCTACAGCTTTGATCCACATACCCATCATCCTCGGTGTGTAAAGGTTTCCCTTCAGCTCCCACTTAACTCTTTCCCCTCTCACCTTAGATCTATATGTCTCATTTTAGAATCCCCTATCCAGGGAAAAAGACTATGACCATCCACCTGATCTACGCCCTTCATAATTTCATATACATATCTTTAAGCTCACCCCTCAGTCTCCTATGATCCAGGGAAAACAGTCCCAGCCTATCCAGCCTCTCCTTATAACTTAAGCTCTCCAGTCCGGGAGCATCCTCGTGAAACTTTTTTGCACCCTTTCCAGCTTAATAACATCCTTCATATAACTAGGTGACCAGAACTGTGCACAAAACTCAAGTGCAGTTTCACCACTGACTTGTACAGTTGCAACATGACGTTCCAATGCCTATACTCAGTGCCTTGACTGATTAAGGCAAGCATGCCAAATGCCTTATTCACCACCCTGTCTACCTGTGTTGTCACTGCTTGCACCTTTAGGACTCTATGTTCTACAACAGTCCCCAGGGTCCTGCCATTTACTGTGCAAGTCCTGCTCTGTTTGTCTGACCAAAATGCAATGCCTCACATTTTGCCACTTCCCTACTTCCCAGTTCATCTAGGTCCTGTTGTAATCTCAGATAACCACCTTTACTGTACCACCAATTTTGGTGACATTCACAAACTTACTAACCACATTAATAATATTCTCATCCAAATCATTAATATAGATGACAAACAACAGTGGGCTGAGCATCAATCCCTGCAGCACACGTCTCATCACAGGCCTCCAATCTGAAAAACAGTCCTCTGCTACCACCCTCTAACTCCTTTTACCAAGCCAATGTTGTATTCAATTGGTTAGCTCACCCGGGATCCCATGTAATCTAACCTCCCAGACTAGCCGACCATGCAGGACCTTGTCAAAGGCCTTGCTAAAGTCCATGTGGATGATGTCTACTGCCACAACCTTTTGTCAAACTTCTTTGTTGCCTCTTCAAAAAACTTAATCAAAATTGTGAAACATGTTTTCCCACTGACAAAGCCGTGCTGACTATCCCTAACTTAACCTTGCCTTTCTAAATGCACGTAGATACTGTCTTTATGTCTTTAGAGATGCATTTCCTCTGGTAACTTTCCCACCACCAATGTTAAATTCATCAGCCTTTAGTTCCCTGGATTATCCTTGCAGCTCTTCTTAAAAAAAGGCACAATGTTAGCCACCCTTCAGTCTTCTGGTACCTCACCCTTGGCTAAAGATGATACAAATATCTCCATCAGGACCCCTGCAATTTCTTCCCCAGTTTCTCACAATGTCCTAGGATACGCTGGTCAGACCTGGGGATTTATCCACCTTAATATGAGTTTGGATCACCAGTACATCCTCTGTTGTAACGTGGATATGTTCCAATACATCACTACTCATTTCCCTTAATTCCTTAGCTTCCATGACTTACTCCATGAGAAATATTCTTTCAACACTTCGCCCATCTCCTGTGGCTCCACACATAGTTGACCACCTTGATCCTTAAGGAGACCTATTCTTTCTCTAGTTACCTTTTTACCCTTAATACTCTTGTAGAATCTCTTAGGATTCTCCTTTACCTTATCTGCCAAAGCTATCTCATGTCCTCCTTTAACCCTCCTATTTTCCCTCTTAAGTGTACCCCTACATCTCTTATACTCCTCAAGGGATTTGTTTGATCCCAGCTGCCTACACCTGACATATGCCTCAATTTTTCTGACCAATACCTCAATATCTCTTTTCAACCAGGGTTCCCAATCTGTCCAGCCTTGCCCTACACTCTAACATGAATATGCTGTCCCTGATTCACTTTTAAAAGACTCCCAATTGCCAGACCTCTCCCACATTCTCTGCCTCCAAGCTCATATTCACTCATTTATCCTTGAGTGGTCCTACCCTCTCCCTAGTTATTCTCTTGCTCTTAGTGTAGGTGTAGAATGTCTTGGGATTCTCTTTAATCTTATTTGCCAAGGACTTTTCACGTCCCCTCCTGGCTCTCCTAATTCCCTTCTTGAGTTCTTTCCTAGATTCTTTACAATCTTCAAGGGCCCCATTTGATTTTAGCTTCCGAAACCTTACATATACTTCATTCCTCTTCTTGACTAAATTCACCACCTCTCTCATAATCCAAGGATCCCTTACCTTGTTCTTTCTGCTTACTGGAACATACTGTCCTGTACTCTGTGCAGTTGGTCTTTAAACACCCTCCACATTGTCAGATGTGGATTTTCCCAAAAACATCTGTTCCCAATTAACTCTCCCTAGTTCCTGCCTAATACTCTCATAGTTTGTGCTGCCCCAATTTAATACTCTCCTGTAAGGTCTATACTTATCCTTATTCATAGCTATCTTAAAACTTTTGGAGTTGTGATCACTGTTTCCTAAATGTTCTCCCATTGAAAGGTCAGTAACCTGGCCGAGCTCATTTCCCAATACTAGTTCCAGTATGGCCCCTCCTATAGTTGGACCATCTACATACAAATTTAAGAAACCCTCTTGGATGCATCTAACAAATTCTGCCCCATCTAAACCTCTTACACAGTCTATACTGAGGAAGTTGAAGTCACCCATGACAACAACCCTGTTGTTTTTGCACCTTTTCCTAATCTGCCTGCATATCTGTTCCTCAATGTCCTGGTTGGCTATTGGGGGGTCCTTAGTATAATCCAATCAGAGTGATTGCACCTTTCTTATTTTTGAGTTCTATCCATATAGACTCAGTGGATGAGCCCTCCAGTATGTCTCCCCTGAGTGCAGCTGTGATGTTGTCCCTAATTAATAGTGCAACTCCCACACTTCCCCCTCACCCCTTTTACCTCCTTCTCTGTCTTTTCTAAAACATCAAAACCCTGGAACATTAAACATCCAGTCCTGTTCCTCTCTCAACCAAGTCTCTGTAATGGCCACAACATCATAGTTCCGTGTACTGATCCATGCTCCAAGTTCATTACCCTTACCCCAACACTCCTAGCATTAAAATAAACACACTTCAACCTGTCTTTCCCTTTGTCTACTACCTTGCTCCTGCCCATCCTTCCTTACAGTCTTGCTGGTCATGACATCTACCTTCCTCTCAATTTCTCCACTTACTGATCTGATGCTCTGGTTCCCATTGGTATTCTGTTGGTTTTGACCATAAGGATTCATTTATGGGAGGCTACTTCTAACCTAGGAAACCTTACAGGTTAATGCTGTAAAATAAAAGACAAATGCCTGTTGGTAGAGTTGCACCCCAGTTCCATAGTATGGAGGGTAGCCTTAGGGTACAGTAAGGCCTTTGATAAGGTCCTGCATGGGAGACTGGTTCAAAAGGTTCAGGCCCATGGGATCTAGGGCATGTTGGTAAATTGGATCCATTGCTAAGCCAATTTTGGAGACAGAAGGTGTGGAGTGGAGTCTTAGGCTACAGGGTGATATCAATGTGTTGGTAATATGGGCTGAGAAATGGCAGATGTAGTTTAATCCAGATAAATGTGAGGTAATGCATTTTCGGAGTACCATTGAAAGGTGAGGTCCTCAGGAGTATTGAGGAACAGAGGGGCCTTTGTGCATAAGTCCACATTTCCTTGAAACTGACAGCACAGATAGATATTGTCATTAAGAAAGTATATGGGATACTGGTCTTCATTAGTTGGGGCACTGAATATAAGAGTAGGGAAGTTATGCTCCAACTTTACAAAATATTGGTCAGACCTCAGCTGGAGTACTGCTTGCAGTTCTGGTCCCCACACTATATGAAAAATGTGTTAGTGCTGGAGAGGGTGCAGAGGAGACTCACCAGGATGTTGCCTGGGCTAGGTTTCAGTTATGAGGAGAGACTCTCATGGCTGGGTCTGTTTTCCTTGAAGCAGACGAAGTTAAGAGAGGACATGATTGAAGAATATAAAATTATGAAGGGTATAGATAGAGTAGACTGCAGGAAACTATTCCCCATATCAGAGGTAGATAAAACTAGAGGACATAGATTAAGGGCAAGGGGTAAGAGATTTAGAAGGGATCTGAGAGGGATCTTTCTCACCCAGGGAGTGGTGAGTACCTGGAATGCACTGCCTGAGAGAGTGGTGGAAGCAAAATTGTTGACTGCATTTAAGAAGTGTCTGGCTGAACACTTGAATCGTCTAGGCATTGAAGACTACAGGCTAAGTGTGGGAAGATGGCATTAATTATGGATGGGTCCCCACTGTTTGCCACTGACGTTCATGGGTCAAATGGCCTGTTTCCATGCTGTATAGCTCCATGACTCCAAAAGTTTTTCTACTGCCAATATAGTGAATTTAGCAATACTGATGAAGATGAACCCCTAGAGAAAGATGAATACACAGTGACTTTTTCTTTTTTTGTTTAAAAGCTTGCATTTCTTGGTGCTTCCATGGAACTTGTAGGCTCCTTAGGTTTTATTGTTGGTGCACAAGGTCACATTACAGAGTCTGGAGATGGTCAGTCAGCCAGCCTTGCTGTGGTCAATACTCTACTATCAACAGGATCTGCAGGTTTATATGGCTTAATTTTCCTGAGAATGAGAAGAGACTCCTACAGTATGATACGATTGGTTAATTCAGCACTTACTGGCTTGGCAAGTATTTATGTTTCAATTGATTGTGCACTAAATTTAGTGAATGTATTTCAGTGTAAAAGATCAGAGGAGACTGAAATGATTAGTGTCCTTTTCTTTCATTAAGTATGTATCTAGTCTCCTCTAGAATGTGCTGAATTTATGCACATCCAAAGCCTTCTCAGTTAATATGTTCTTTTCTGCTTTTCAGTTTAACTCACTCTCCTTTTTGTAGCGACTATAATGATGTCAGATTTCAGAGTTAATTCATTTATATCTTTTAGAATCTTGGATTTCTCAGTATGATCTTCCCTAACCTTTTGTTTGTAAAAAGGAAAAATATTTCCCGTTAATCCACATAACTCAGGTGTTTAACAAAGTTAGTTGATCTCTTCAGTGCTAAGATATTCCCTGCCTGTAACAAAAAAAAAGTGACTGCCCTAGTCTGAAAATCTAAAATGAAAAAATGGTGGAAATACTCAGCAGTCAATTGTTCTTCATGTGGAGAGAAAGTCATTCTTTCAGATTAATGCCTACCTTGAAGAAGTTTTCCTCCTCATGCCTACCTTTCAGGTTAATGACTTCTCAACAGAACAAGAAAAAATTGAAGGTGCAACAATTTTTTAATCAAATACATTGACAGAGAAGTTGGGGGGGTGGGGAGGGGCTGTAGCTGGGTTGTGGTACTGGTGTAAAGGGCAGTAGAGTTACATGGGGACAGTAAGGATAGGTAAGGCACGGGCAGTTTAAAAAGCGGGTAAAAAAACACTTCGGAGGTTTCATGGGTTTCGTTTCGGGCGTCGGGACTTCGGAACAAATAAGTTTTTCTTTTTTCTTATATAAGGTTTTTATTATAAGGTTTTGTTTTATAAGGTTTTTTTATAAGTGTTTTATATAAGTTCTCATCGGGAATAGTGGGGGCAGGACTGCGCAGGCACGTGACGTCAGCAGGTATAGCGCAGGCAGTTTAAAAAGCAAACCGCCATATCCAGCGGGCAGCGTTGGAGTGGGCAGCGGAGTGAGAGGGAGCAGAGTGATTAGGCTTTGGCTCAAGGGGCTTCGGCTTAAAGGGGTGAGGCAGGTGAGTTGCTGGTAAGGTTTGAAATATTTAAGTAGGAAAAAACTAGGTAGGGGGAAACAAAAAAATTAGTTCAGATGGAGGACAAGGTGGTGTGCTGCAGCTGCTTGATGTGGGAGCTCGTGGACCGCAGCAAGGTCCACTATGGCCACACCTTCAGTAAGTGCTTGAGGCTGGAGGAACTTCAGCTCACAATCGATGAGCTAGAGTTGCAGCTTCAAACACTGCGGAGCATCAGGGAGGGAGAGATTTATGTAGATATTGTACATCAGAAGACAGTCACCCCCCTTAGAGCAGGTACTTCTGGAGTCCAGGAAGTAGGTAGAAGGGTGACTGTCAGGGGAGAGAAAAGGAAAAAGAAAACAAACAGGCAGGTAGTACAGAGGACCCTGGAGGCTGTTCCTCTCAATAACAGGTTTTCCGCTTTAGAAGCTGTTGAGGGGGATGACCTGCAGGGGCCTAGCAGCAGTAGCCAGGTCTCTGGCACTGGGACCGGTCCTACTGCTCAGAAGGGAAGGGAGGAGAAGAGGAAGGCAGTAGTGATAGGGGACTCGATAGTCAGGGAAACAGACAGGAGGTTCTGTGGCAGTGAGCATGAATCTCAGATGGTATGTTGCCTCGCAGGTGCCAGGGTCTGGGATGTTTCTGATCGGGTACACAGGATTCTTGAGTGGGAGGCAGAACAGCCAGAAGTCGTGGTTCATGTTGGTACCAACGACATAGGTAAGAAGAGGGATGAGGTCCTGAAAAGTGAGTTTAGGGAGCTAGGCAGAAGGCTGAAGAACAGGACCTCAAGGGTAGCAATCTCGGGATTGCTGCCAGTGCCACGCGATAGTGAAGGTAGGAATAGGAGGAGGTGGCAAATAAATGTGTGGCTGAGAAGTTGGTGCAGGAGGGAAGGTTTTAGATTTTTGGATCATTGGGATCTCTTCAAGGGAAGGTGGGACCTGTACAGAGAGGATGGGTTACACCCAAACCTGAGGGGAGCCAATATCCTTGCAGCCAGGTTTGCTAGGGTGGTTCGAGAGGGTTTAAACTAGTTTGCGAGGGGGATGGGAACTGGAGGAGTAGGTCAAAGGAAGAAGGGGATGGGGAAAAGTCAGATCTGACAGGTAGAGAGGCTTTGAGGAAGGAGAAGCAGAGTACAGGGTATAAAAGCAGTAAGGCAGATGGGCTAAAGTGCATTTACTTAAATGCAAGTATCAGGAATAAGGATGATAAACTGAGAGCTTGGATAAGTACATGGGACTACGATACTGTGGCTATCACAGAGACATGGCTGACATCAGGGCAGGAATGGATATTGAATATTCCTGGTTTTCAGTGTTTTAAAAGGGATGGGGGGGGGAAGAGGAGGAGGGGTGGCGATACTGGTCAGGGACACTATTACAACTGCAGAAAGGGTGGATAATGTAGAAGGATCCTCTCTGGAGTCAATATGGGTGGAAATTAGGAACAAGAAAGGAGCAGTTACTCTACTGGGAGTATTCTATAGGCCCACTGGTAGCAGTAGGGATACTGAGGAGCAGATTGGGAGGCAGATTTTGGAAAGATGCAAAAATAACAGGGTTATTATCGTGGGAGACTTCAACTTCCCAAATATTGATTGGCACCTGCTTAGTGCCAAAGGTTTAGATGGGGCGGAGTTTGTTAAGTGTGTCCAGGACAGATTCCTGTCACAGTATGTTGACAGGCCGACTAGAGGAAATGCCATGTTAGGTCTAGTTTTAGGTAATGAACCAGGTCAGGTGACAGATCTATCGGTGGGTGAGCATTTTGGGGACAGCGACCACTGCTCGTTAATCTTTAGAATTGTCATGAACAGGGATAGGAGCAAAGAGGATGGGAAGATATTTAACTGGGGAAAGGCGAATTATGACGCTATAAGGCGAGAACTTGAGAGTGTAAATTGGGATGACATTTTTGAAGGGAAATATACTATAGAGATGTGGTTGATGTTGAGGGATCTCTTGTAGGATGTAGGGATAAATTTGTCCCGGTGAGGCAGAGAAGGAATGGCAAGGTGAAGGAACCATAGGTGACAAGAGAGGTGGAAAAACTAGTTAGGAAGAAGAAGGCAGCATACATAAGGCATAAGCAGCAAGGATCAGACAGGACTCATGAGGAATATAGAGTAGCAAGGAGGGAACTTAAGGGGCTGAGGAGAGCGAGAAGGGGACATGAAAAGGCTTTGGCAAGTAGGGTTAAGGAGAATCCCAAGGTTTTTTACTCGTACGTGAAGAGCAGAAGGATGACTAGAGACAAAGGTGGGAAGCTGTGTCTGGAAGCTGTGGAAGTGGGTGAGGTTCTCAATGAATACTTCTCTTCAGTATTTCACCAAGGAGAGGGGTCTTGATGACGCTGAGGACAGTGTTGGTAAGGGTAATGTTCTAGAGTATGTAGATATCAAGAGAGAGAGGATATGTTGGGGCTGTTAGAGAAAATATTATGACAGATAAGTCCCTGGGGCCTGACGGAATATCCCCCAAGCTGTTTTGTGAGGCGAGGGAGGAGATTGCTGAACCGTTGGCTAGGATCTTTGAGTCCTCGTTGTCCACGGGAATGGTACCGGAGGATTGGAGGGTGGCGAATGTTGTCCCCTTATTCAAAAAAGGTAGTAGGGATAGTCCAGGGAATTACAGACCAGTGAGCCTTACGTCTGTGGTGGGTAAGCTGTTAGAAAGTATTCCAAGAGATAGTATCTATGAGCATTTAGAGAATAATGGACTGATTAGGGACAGCCAGCATGGATTTTTGAAGGGAAGATCTTGCCTCATAAGCCTGATAGGGTTCTTTGAGGAGGTGACCAGGAAGATTGATGAGGGTAGTGCAGTAGATGTGGTCTACATGGATTTTAGTAAGGCATTTGACAAGGTTCCACATGGTAGGCTTCTTCAGGTCAGAGGGCATGGGATCCAGGGAGGCTTGGCCGTGTGGATTCAGAATTGGCTTGCCTGTAGAAAGCAGAGGGTTGTGGTGGAGGGAGTGCATTTGGATTGGAGGGCTATGACTAGTGGTGTCCCACAAGGTTCAGTTCTGGGACCTCTACTTTTTGTGATATTTATTAATGACTCAGATGAAGGGGTTGAAGGGTGGGTTAGCAAGTTTGCAGACGACACAAAGATCGGTGGTGTTGTGGATAGTGTGGAGGGCTGTCGAAGCTTACAGAGGGATATTGATAGGATGCAGAGCTGGGCTGACAAGTGGCAGATGGAGTTCAATCCGGAGAAGTGTGAGGTGGTATACTTTGGAAGGATAAACTCCAAGAAGGAATACAAGGTAAATGGCAGGATTCTGGGCAGTGTAGAGGAGCAGAGGGATCTGGGGGTTCATATCCACAGATCACTGAAAGTTGCCACACAGGTGGATAGGGTAGTTAAGCAAGTTTATGGGATGTTAGCTTTCATAAATCGTGGGATCGAGTTTAAGAGCCGGGAAGTAATGATGCAGCTCTACAAAACTCTGGTTAGACCACACTTAGGGTACTGTGTCCAGTTCTGGTCTCCTCATAAAAGGAAGGATGTGGAGGCATTGGAAAGGGTGCAGAGGAGATTTGCCAGGATGCTGCCTGGATTAGAGAGTATGGATTATGAGGAGAGACTAAAGGAGATTGGAGAGAAGGAGGATGAGGGGAGACATGATAGAGGTATACAAAATATTGAGAGGAATAGATAGAGTGGACAGCCAGCACCTCTTTCCCAGGGCATCAATACAAGAGGGCATGGCTTTAAGGTAATGGGGGGGGAGTTCCAGTGGGACGTCAGAGGGAGGTTTTTCACCCAGAGAGTGGTTGGTGCATGGAATGCGCTGCCTGGGGTGGTGGTGGAGGCAGATATGTTGGTCAAATTCAAGACATCGTTAGATAGACTTATGGAGGAATTTAAGATGGGGGGGATATGTGGGAGGAAGGGGTTAGATAGTCTTAGGAGTGGTTTGAAGGTCAGCACAACATGGTGGGCTGAAGGGCCTGTATTGTGCAATATGGTGGAAGGCAAAACAAGATGGTAAGAAATGAAAAAGCAAAATATGAATATAGATGACCTACTCTCCAAAAAAATATGGGAAGAGTTATGACTGGAAATTGTTGAACTTAGTGTTGAAACTGGAAAGCCATAAAGTGCCTAATCTAAAAAGAGGTGCTGTTCTCTGAACTTTCATGCTGCTTTAATTGATTAGTGTCAGAATCCATGTTCAGAATAAAACTGGAGAATTAAAGTGACAAACAAAACTCTGCATTATACTGGAGCACTACAAAACAGTTGTCCAGTCTGTGTTTGTTTACTCCAATGTAGAGGAAGCGATGTGGTGAGCAATGTATGCAGTAAACTATGCTGAAATTGCTTTTTCATCTGCAAGCAAAGTTTGAGGCAAAGCAACACAGCAAAATACTGTGCCTGTTGGTATTCTGAAAAATAAAGTAAATCCTGGAAATACTCAGCAGGTTAGGCAGCATCTGAAGAAACAAAAACATTTAAGATTTATGGCTAATCACCTTCAAGAAATATTTTGACACCTATAATTGGAATCAGCAGGAAAAAATGATAAAGAGACAAACCTGAAGGCTCTTTATTTGAATGGATGTGGCATTCATAACAACAGATGAATTAATAACTAAAAAGAATGATTACAGTCAATTGTCATAACAGAGAAGTGAGTGCAGAATGACCAAAGTTGGGAATTAAATAGTCCAAGATACTTAATTTCTAGAAAGGTGAGTTACAATGTTACCAAAAAATAGCCTGAGAATCAGAAAAATTTTAGATATCAGCAAAGGACAACAGAGAAATTGAAAACACAAGGGAAAGTCGAATAGAGAGTAGCAGCAAAAGACATAAAAGACAGACTAAAAGCATTTATTGATGTGCAAAATGAAAAAGGTTAATGTGGATCCCCTACAGACTGAGACAGGAGAAATGATGTTAAGAAATGAAGAAGTGGCAGAGAAATAAAGAGAGTATTTTGCATTTGTCTTAGAGCAATAGAATCATAGAGAGGAATCTGGCCAAAGTGAAGTCATAGCATGTCAACTAGCTCTTCAGCACACCATGCCTATGCTGGCCAGTGTCCTTATTTAAAAAGACCTGGAAACCCCACTGGAAATAGTGAAGAACAACAGGTTTAGTAAGAAAGAGGAACTGAAAGGAATTAGCCGTAATAACTAAAAATGTTAAAATGGGTGCTTGTAGTCGAAGGGAACTCAATGAGCCAGAGGGCCTGTTTCCATTTTGTTTCAAGTTTGCAGATGATACCACCGTTGTAGGCCGTATCTCAAACAGCGATGAGTCGGAGTACAGGAAGAAGATAGAAAGCTTAGTGGAATGGTGTCATGACAACAAACTTTCCCTCAATGTCAACAAAACAAAAGAGCTGGTCATTGACTTCAGGAAAGAGGACAGTGTATATGCACCCATCTACATCAATGGTGCTGAGGTCGAGAGGGTTGACAGCTTCAAGTTCCTGGGAGTGAACATCACCAACAGCCTGTCCTGGTCAAATCACGTAGATGCCACAGCCAAGAAAGCTCACCAGCACTTCTACTTCCTCAGGAGGCTAAAGAAATTTGGTTTGTCCCCTTTGACTCTCACCAACTTTTACCGATGTACCATAGAAAGCATCCTATCTGGACATATCACGGCTTGGTACGGCAACTGCTCTGCCCAGGACCGCAAGAAGCTGCAGAGAGTTGTGGACACAGCCCAGCGCATCACAGACACCAGCCTCCCCTCCTTGGACTCTGTCTTTACCTCTCGTTGTCTTGGTGTAGCAGCCAGCATAATCAAAGACCCCACCCACCCGGGACACTTTCTCTTCTCTCCTCTTCCATCGGGTAGAAGATACAGGTGCCTGAGGGCACGTACCACCAGACTTAAGGACAGCTTCTACCCCACTGTGATAACAATGAGATGGACTATGACCTCACGTCACCTGTTGTGACCTTGCACCTTATTGCACCGCACTTTCTCTGTAGCTGTGACACTTTACTCTGTACTGTTACTGTTTTTACCTGTACTTTGTACTAACTCAATGTAACTGCACTGTGTAAGGAATTGACCAGTACGATCGGTTTGTAAGACAAGCTTTTCACTGTACCTCGGTACAAGTGACAATAATAAACCAATACCAATACCAAGTTTGCATCACTCTATGACTAAATTTACTAGAATTCCTTGAGGATATAACAACAGAGTACAGGGAGGGGAACCTGTAGATGTAGTGTACTTGAATTTCTAGAAGCCGATTGATGAGGTGTCACATAAAAGGCTGGTGCACAAGGCAAAAGCCCATGGTTTTGGGGGAAGTGTGTTGAAATGAATTGAAGACTGGTTATCACATAGAAGTCAGGGAGTCAAAATAAACCAGTCTTTTTCAGTCTGGAAGGATGTAACCAGTGGAAATCTTCAAGGATCATTCAGGGCCCTTGATTACATAAATGATCTGGAGGAGGGGACAGAGCATAAAGTATCGAAGTTTTTCGATGACACTAAAATAGGTGGGAGGGTATGTTGTGATATTTGGACTCTGCAACAAGATAGATTGAGTAAGCAGTCAGAACTAAGTAAATGGAGTTTAATGTGGGAAATTGTGATGTCATGCCCTTCGGAAAGAGGAATCAAAATGCAGACTATTTTCTAAATGAGGAGAAATCACAAGTGAGTGAAGTACGGCGGAATCCAGTTATTTCTTGTATGTGAATCACAAAAGATAGCAGGCAGGTACAGCTGGTAATTAGGAAGGCAAACAGCATTTTAGCCTTAATTGCAAGGGGGTTAGAGTTAGAAACAGGAAATTATTATTAGAATTGTACAGGGTGATGATGAGACCACACACAGTTTTGGTCTCCTTATTTAAGAAAGGATATACAAGCATTGGAGACAATCCAAAAGAGATTCACCAAACTAATTAGTGAGGTAATAGGTTTGCCCTAACATGAGCAGCCAAAGAAGTTGGACCTGTAATTTTTGGACTACAGAAGAATGAGCGGTAAACATTGAAATATTTAAGATCCTAAGGGGACATGTGAGGGTAGAAGCTGAGATATTTCCATTAGTGAGAGAGTCTCAATGAGGGGATTTAGTTACAAGGGGGCAATCATGTAAAACTGAGGTGTGTAGGGATTTCTTTCTCAGAGGGTGGTGAATCTCTGGAATTCTCAGAGTTGTGGAGAGATCATTGGAGGTATTTAAAGAGGAGGTGGATACATTTTTGAAAAATCAGCGAATTTAGGGCTACAGAGAGCTGACACAGAAGAGGAGTTGAGGCCTGGGGCAGATCAGCCATAATTGTATTGAATGGCGGGGCAAGCTTAAGGGGCCGAGTGGCCTACCCCTGCTCCTATTTTCCTGTGTGTGTTCTTGTGTATATCCTAACCTCATTTACTATCCTCGTTATTTTCTTAAAATCATTCAGTCATGTCGGTTAGACTCAAATTTTCCTTTAAGTCCAAATTGACTGTCGTTGATTAATCTGTGTTTTTATAAATATTGATTAATACTGCCCCTCCGACTTTATTCCAATTGTTTTTCCTGTGAATGCTGCCAGCAGAGTCCCACGGGGACAGTCGACATTGTCTCTTGCTGACATTGATGGGTGCTTCCTCAGACTAATGAGTGTGTCTCACCCTGTCTGGTACCGGCAGCAGTTATAGGCTTGTGTGGTGTCTCCACCTGGCAGCAAGAACACAGGATCCATACATCTGTGGTCTAGCATCTGTTGGTGAGATCTGCGACTAAGGACAGAATAGCAGAACTTGCAGATAAAGTTAAATGTTGAGAAACCCAATATAGTGTGTGAAGGGCATGTGTAATGAAGTAATGACAATTTTGAGAAAGTGGTTTTAGAAAAGGAAAGCAATATTAATCTACATTATGTATTTGAACTTCCAGAAGACATCTATAATGTGTCACATAATAGATAGCCAGCAAAATTGAGTGCTTATGAAAATGGAAGACAAATATTGGACTTGGTAAAGAGCTTAAGTGATAGACTCCTGCTCCTGCTACTATAGAAATAAAACATGTGTCTTTGAATTGGAAGGAAATGACCAGTGGCATCCCACAAGGATCTACATTGGAAGTTCAGTAATTTATTATATTTTCTGTGCCTAGCTTACATAATGCAATATTGATTCTAATATTCAAATTTGCTGATGACACATAGATGATTTGGTAAATTATCTGGATGGGTTCATAAAATTGTAAAAAAAACTGTTGACCATTAATGGTTAAAGGCAGTGCAATGAAATCTTGTAGGATTTTGCAAAGAATTGATTGAGTAGGTTTTTTTTCACTATTGAGGGAGTTGAAAACAAGAGGATATATGCTGTAGATTAGAGCCAGCTCATTCAAGTATTAAGAAACACATTCTTCAGAGAACAGTGGAAATGTGGTGGTCTCTCCAATAAGAGGAGTGGGTAAGGATATTGAAGCTAATCCGGTGGATGGAGTTACTGTGCAGATCAGGTGTGGTCTCATTGAATGGCAGAACAGACACAAGGTCTGGATAGCCTATTTCTTTACACATTTCCTGCCACGAGTAATTTATATGAATCAGTAGATGTAGTATAATGAAACACTCAATTTCTACCTGAAACTTGTCAACCTGACCTGAGTAACACTAGCCTTCAAGATTCAATGGCCAAATTTGGAACTGTTAGTTGTTAGGCTGGTACATTCGACTTTCAAAAATAGAAAAGCAGCAGATTTCCTGGTGAAATCTAAAATAACAGAAAATGCTAGAAATACTCGGGACATCAGCCAGAGAAACAGAATTAACATATCAGGTCAATGAGCTTTCACCAGAACTAGGAACAGTTAGAAATCAAACTTATTTAAAGTTGTAAGGAAGCAGGAGGGGTTGAATAGGACAAAGGGAATTGAGACCATAAAAAAACTGAATGACACAATTGGTGGTGTTGCCATCTGAGAAGGGACAGTAAAGACTTATTAATCACAGATGATCTGACTGGTGGGGTTGTAAGTGAAAGGAAGTGAATGAAAACAGGAGAGAAGAAATGCAATGCTGGAACAATGAGGTACAAAACACTGCAGTTGCTGGAAGTATGAAATAAGAGAATTCTGGAAATACTCAGCAGGGTCTGGCAGCATCTGTGTAGAGAGAAAAATAGTTAATCTTATAGGTTTATGACCTTTTAGCAAATCTGGCCAGTTATGATATAAACTGGATAGGCTAGTTTCTGAAATTGTTGAAGTCAAAGTATTGAGGGCTCTAAAGTGCCTTGTCTGAAGATGTGATGCTTGTTCCTTGAGTTCTGCTGGAACAGTGTGAGAGACCAAAATCAAAACTAAGAATGCCATAGTGATACCTTTCACTTTAATTGTCCTTGCCCCTCCTGCTTTGATCTCTCTACATTTGGCCTCGTCCACGGTTCCAACAAAGCACGATGCTAGATTGGGGAATAGCATCTTCTCTTCCAATTTAGTATGTTATAGCCACCAGGGCTTAAACTGAATCAAACAATTTTAGATAGCCAGTCTTTCCAGTTTATATCAGAACGAGCCAGTAACCAGTGACATTAATTCTGTTTATTCCCTCCTCAGCTGCTGCCTAACTTGCAAAATATTTCCAGTATTCTCTGTTTTACTTTGTTTTTCCAATTTCTGCAGTATTTTGTACCTCACAATTCCAATATTTCTTTCTCTTCTTTTTTATCCATCTCATTCTATTTACAACTCCTGATAGATCACCTGCAATGAAGAAGCCTTCACCATCTCACAGTCAGCACCATCATGCCTTGTGTCATGCAATATTTAATTGTCTCCACCCATTCACAGACATTCCCTTGGTTTTCTCCAGCTCTCCCCCTTCTCTGCAGTTTAAAACATGTTTGATTTCTGATGAAAGCTCATTGACCTGAAATGTTAAACCTGTTACTTTCTCTTTAACATTTCACCAGTCAAAGGTTCAATGGTTGAAATGTGTCTTTCAGATTTTAAATCATAAACTGTGCAATGTTTATGATTTAGCACAGCCTTTTACAGTTTGCACAAAGCAGAGTTTGTATGCATGAAGGTCAGTGACCAGTGGTGTGCCTCAGGGATCTCTTCTGGGACCCTTACTCTTCGTGATTTTTATAAATAACCTGGATGAGGAAGTGGAGGGATGGGTTAGTAAGTTTGCTGATGACACAAAGGTTGGAGGTGTTGTGGATAGTGTGGAGGGCAGTCAGAGGTTGCAGCGGGAGATAGGATGCAAAACTGGGTCGAGACGTGGCAGGTGGAGTTCAACCCAGGTAAGCGTGAAGTGGTTCATTTTGGTAGGTCAAATATGATGGCAGAATATAATAGTAATGGTAAGAATCTTGGCAGTGTGGAGGATCAGAGGGATCTTGGGGTCCGAGTCCATAGGACACTCAAAGCAGCTACACAGGTTGACTCTGTGGTTAAGAAGGCATACGGTGTATTGTCCTTCATCAATCGTGGAATTGAATTTAGGAGCCGAAAGGTAATGCTACAGCTATATAAGACCCTAGTCAGAACCTACTTGGAGTACTGTGCTCAGTTCTGGTCACTTCACTACAGGAAGGATGTGGAAGCCATAGAAAGGGTGCAGAAGAGAATTACAAGGATATTGCCTGGATTGGGGAGCATGCCTTTGAAAACAGGTTGGAGCGACAGAGAATGAGAGGTGACCACAATGATAGGAGGCATTGATCGTGTGGATAGTCAGAGGCTTTTTCCCAGGGCTGAAATGGTTGCCACAAGAGGACACAGGTTTAAGGTGCAGGGGAGTAGGTACAGAGGAGATGTCAGGGGTAAGTTTTTTCTCAGTGGTGAGTGCTTGGTGGAGGCAGATACGATAGGGTCGTTTAAGAGACTTTTGGATAGGTACATGGAGCTTAGAAAAATAGAGGGGTATGGGTAAGCCTAGTAATTTCCAAGGTAGGGACATGTTCGGCACAGCTTTGTTGGCCGAAGGGCCTGTATTGTGCTGTAGGTTTTCTATGTTTCTATATCTGATAGTTATAGAACAATAATTTTTGTTTATTTTGCTTTTGTCAGGTAGCAGTGTGTGGAGGTGCCAACAAGTACTTTCCTGGAGTGGCAGTAATGTGTGGGTCCTCAGCAGCTCTATTATATATGGCACTTGAGCGTTTATTCGCAGCTGTAAAAATCGACGATCCAACAGATGCCATCGCCAGTATGATACTTTACTGACCAAATAAGTATTTTTAGTGAGGAATTCTATTAGTGCAACATTTTTCGCGATGTTCTTCTAACAATATAGTCATTATGTAATGTAATTGTGGACAAAACAGCAGTTAGTTTTCATTCCCATAAATAACAGGGTACTAATGAATACATAATTTGGGAAGTTGGCTTGAGAGACCACGCTGGCGCTGGTTCACTTACCCTGCCTGTGTCTTTGGAGCATTGAGTCCATGATTGCTCAGTGGAAAGGGAGCGTTTGGGATGGCACTGAGATCCTCAAGTCCATGCATCAGGAGCACACAGAAGCCCAGTATAAATGGCAAAATGGGCACATTCTCCCCACCTACCCATCCTTTCAAGCATCTCCTGCCCCATATACAATCTCATCTGTCAGTTGAGAACCAACAGAATTAGAGTGGAGGCTAGTCAATCTCGATGATGAAGAAGAAATAATCTGTTGTCGTTGATGTTCATTAATATACTAGATTTTGGCCAGAATATTGAAAAGGTTCTACTGATCACCTAGTGTGATCTTGTTGGATGATTGGTGGAATCTCCCTTTATCGAATGTGCTCAGAGCTTTTGTAATTCTTCTGGTCATGTTACAACAGTCAGAAACTTATAGAGTTGTTTTGCATCAAAACAGGCCCTTTGCCCCTACTCATCCATGTCAACCAAGGTGTGTAGCTGCTTGTCCCATTTGCCTATGTTTGACCCATATTTCTCTAAACCTTTCCTATCCATGTACCTGTCCATATGTCTTTTAAATGTTGTGATTGAACCCACCTCTATCAATTCCTCTGGCAGCTCGTTCCATTTACCCACTATGCTCTATGTGAAAATTTTTCCCCTCAGGTCCCCTTTAAATCTTTCCCCTCTCACCTTAAACCTATGTCCTATAGTTTTAGATTCCCCTACCCTGGAAAAAACACTGTGACCATCCACCTTATCTTTGACCCCCATGATTTTATAAACCTCTCTATAAGGTCACCCCTCAGCCTTCTTCACTCCAGTGAAAACAATCCCAGCCTATCCAGTCTCTCCTTATAACTGAAGCCCTCCAGTCTTGGCAACTTTGTTGTGAATCCTTTCTGCACCATTTCTAACTTAGTCACTTTCTTCCTATAGCATGGTGATGAGAACGGTACACAATACTCTGTGCAGTCTGACCAGCATCTTGTGCAGCTACAACATTATGTCCAACCCTTTTATTCAATGCCTTGACTGATGAATGCACGTGTGCTATATAGCCTTCTTCACCACCCTGTCTGCCTGTGTTGCCACTCTCAGGGAACAATGTACTTGTACCCTGAGAACTCTGTTCTACAACACTCCCCAGAGCTCTGCCATTCACTGTGTAAGTCCTGCCCTGGTTTAACTTCCCAAAATGCATCACTTCACACTTGTCTGAGTTAAATTCCAGCAGCCATTCCTTCACCCACATTCCCAGTTGATCTAGATCCTGTTGTAACGTTAGATAACTTCTTCACTGTCCACCACACAACCAACTTGCTAAGCATGCCACCTACATACTCATGATTTCCCATGCACAAAGCCATGCCGACTATCCCTCATCTGTCCTTTCCAGATGCAGATAGATCCTGTCTCTCAAAGTCCCCTCTAGTAACTTTCCCACCACTGGTGTTTTGCTCAGTAGCCTTTTGGAAAATGTAAAATTATATCCAGTTACCAGCTGCTGTTCAAATATACACTAACGTATATTGGCAGCTGCCAACATATTCACTTTAATGTATATTTTCAACGTCCAGTTGTCCCACTAGAAAGAGCCAGGTTCCATTTGCAATTAGAAACCCAATGTTACCAGTTTGAAACAGAGGTGAGTTTTCTTATTGGTGTGGTTAAGTGTGTAGTAATCGTAGGTCCTTCCAGTGCTGACCAGAATTTGGAGAGTTTTAAGGTGTCCATTATAAGAAGTTAATGATACATGCCACATTGTCTTAAGTTTGACTGAGGGAGAAGAGGAGATGAGGATCAACAGTAACAAGGGGATTGCTTTGGAGGGAGCTGCAGGTGGCCAGAGAAAGAAGCAGCAAAGAAAACAAGCCTGCAGGAGGTAGTGTACACCCAAAAGGCTGAGGCTCAGCTTCAAGTCAAACAAACAATGCTTTGAAAGGCTAAGACTTGAATGTATCTAGTCACTGACCTCCAGAACCTCTGGCTATGACAAAAGCTTAGAGGAGAACATTAATACCCTGCAGACCCACGTCTCATATATTGGCCAACAGCTGGAAGCCAGTAGAAATAATTGCAGAGCATCGTTATTGCTCTCTGATTCTCAAAGAAAAGTAGTATGGACGGAAAGCACAAATGTTCAAGCTGGACTGCTTCATTTTCTGTGCCATTGTGGAATGAAGTTTGCATGATTGTCTGCACCTCGTATGATAGCTGATGAACCTTTACCATTCTATTCAGTTACCTTCCCCACACTGACCTGCCTCCTGCTTCCTCATGTTACCATCTCTGATTGGATGAGCAGAACTTGAAGAGGATGTGAAGTCCAACAAATCCCCCTGCTGTTGTACTCAACTCATGAGTACTGTGACATGGACCCTGGGCAGGAATGCGCACCATTGTGGCACCCTTGTTATCTGTAGAAACCCCTCCTGTTCTCAGCACAATGGTCCTGGACGGCAGAAGAGACAAATAAGATAAAAACAGATTGAGAGATCATAAACAGTCTGAAAGTTTAATGTTGAAATCCTTTTTTATACCATCTTGCCATCACTGTTGTTTGAGAAGGGACAGATAAACCATAGAACCATAGAACCATACAGCACAAAACAGGCCCTTCGGCCCACCATGTTGTGCCGTCCATCAGACCACCCTCACACTACCTAACCCCTTCCTCCCGCATATCCCTCTATCTCACATTCCTCCATATGCCTATCCAACAAGCTCTTGAACCTGTTCAATGTATCTGCCTCCACCACCACCCCAGGCAGTGCATTCCATGCACCAACCACTCTCTGGGTGAAAAACCTCCCTCTGACATCTCCCCTGAACCTCCCACCCATAACCTTAAAGCCATGACCTCTCATCTTGAGCATTGGTGCCCTGGGAAGGAGGCACTGACTGTCTACTCTATCTATTCCTCTCAATATTTTATATACCTCTATCATGTCTCCTCTCATCCTCCTCCTTTCCAGTGAATAAAGCCCTAGCACCTTAAGCCTCTCCTCATATTCAATACTCTCCAATCCAGGCAGCATCCTGGTAAATCTCCTCTGAACCCTCTCCAATGCCTCCACATCCTTCCTATAATGAGGCGACCAGAACTGAACACAGTACTCTAAGTGTGGCCTAACTAGAGTTTTGTAAAGCTGCATCATCACCTCGTGGCTCTTAAACTCAGTCCCGCGACTTATGAAAGCCAACATCCCATTGGCCTTCTTAACTGCTCTTTCCACCTGTGAGGCAACTTTCAATGAACTGTGAATATGAACCCCCAGATCCCTCTGCTCCTCCACACTGCCAAGTACCTTGCCATTAACCCAGTACTCTGCCCTGGAGTTTGTCCTTCCAAAGTGTACCACCTCACACTTCTCCGGATTGAACTCCATCTGCCACTTGTCAGCCCAGCTCTGCATCCTATCAATATCCCTCTGTAAGCTCTGACAGCCCTCCACACTATCCACAACACCGCCTATCTTAGTGTCGTCTGCAAACTTACTAACCCAGCCCTCCACCCCCTCATCTAAGTCATCTATAAATATCACAAAAAGTAGAGGTCCCAGAACCGATCCCTGCGGGACACCACTAGTCACTGCCTTCCAATCCGAGGGCACTCCTTCCACCACAACCCTCTGCTTTCTACATGCAAGCCAATTCCTAATCCACATCTTATTTAATGGGCCTCTTTATCAGCTGTTTAACATATGATTTCCATATTTCCCCATGACTTAGAAGAAGGCCATTTTGGCCATCAAGTCTATGCTGGATCACAGAGAAATCCTATTCCCCTGCTTATTTTCCCTGTAACCTATTCTCACCCTAGATTCTATCACTCACCAACACACAAGGGGCAATTTACAGTGACCAATTAAACTACCAGGCCTGAGATCCGTGATGTATGGCATTTATTTGGATGTATGGCCCTTTATTTGGAATTCTATACCACCTTCTTCTCCAAGAGTGCCATGACTAATCTAGGAATGCCTCTGAAGCAAGTAGATGCAATGCATTTGATTAATGTGATGATCGAATGTAACATGCATATGAGCAATTTGCTTTTCCTACCATTTGTATGCTCAAAATCAGAATGAGGTGTTCTCAGATTAATTGATGACAAAGTTACAGACCAAATGCTGTAAATGGGATAACTATAAATGGGTCAACATGGAGATGGTGGGCTGAAGGGCTAGTTTCTGAGTTGTATGACACACAACTCTGAGGTAACTGGTGATAGTGGGTTGAGGGAGGAGGGGAGGTGTCAATGTGAGGTGAATGTGGATGAAAAGTGTGCATCTAAGTGGATACTGATGAAGCTGAAGTGGATGTGAGGAAAGTTGTCGATGGAGTTTGAAAAGAAAGTGAGAAAGGTGTGCACTTAAGAACTTGTAGGTTTTGGTGATATAGTGATTAAGTCATTGGACTATCACCCAGTTATGTAGAGACATGAGTTTGAACCCCATGATAGGGAAATTAACATAAGTGAGATTAAATAAAAGCTTAGAATTAAAAGCACTTTATTTTTCAGAGGAACTGCCAGGTTGTGGTAAAAATCCATCTGGTTCATTAATATGCCAGTCTGGCCTCTGTGTAACTCCAAATCCACCAGTGTGGTTGACTTAGGAGAGTAGCTGAATTCTGGCCTCCTGTGACCCTGAATACTCACAAATATCTTAGTAGTCAATCTACTACCAATCCAATATTGTACACCTTCTGATGACTGACATGTTCATCCCTTCTTAACTGCAGTGCTTTGTAGAGATGGTCAACAGCTTCAAGTTCTTTGGAATCTATATCACCAGCAACCTCACCTGATCCTTTCATACTGATGTGAAGATCAAGAAAGTGCATCAGCATGTTTACTTTGGAGGCACGAGAGACTGCAGATGCTGGAATATGGAGCAACAAGAAGGGATTAGTTTAATTAGGCATAATTAGCTTAGTTCAGCATAACATTGTGGGCCAAAGGACCTGTTCCTGTGCTGTACTGTTCTGTGCTCTAAGGACGTTGGGGTAAGCAGGTGAAAACAGTAGAGGGAGGGGACCAAGTGGAAGGAGTGTGTAGGTGATGGGTGAATGGACCGGGTAGAGAAAGGGAAAGAAACTGGGTGATGGGGTGCTGGGGTGGGTGTAGGAGAAACTGGGTAGATTAGAAGGAGAGAAAAAAGGGACAGAGGGGAGCAGTTTACCTGAAATTGCACAACTCAATGTTCATGCTGTCAGGTTGTAGACTACAAAGGCAGTTTGCGTTTGGCTTCATTTTGGTAGCAGAGGAGGCTGAGGACAGACATGTTGGTGTAGGAATGGGGAGGGGAGTTAAAATGGCTGACAACTAGTAGATGCAGATGGCCATGGCGGATGGAGTGCAGGACCCCAGCAAAGCAGTCACCAAGGCGTCTGAGAAGATTCAGCATGTCCACGAGGAGTCTCTTGAACTTCTGTAGATGCACTATACAAAGTATCCTGATAGGTTGCATCTTATCCTGTAAGTGAACTGCTCTGCTCTGGACTGATGGAACCTGCAGAGAGTGGTAAACACTGCCCAGTCCATTACAGGCTCGTCACTTCCTACAGTCCAGTCCAGTCCATCTTCACAGTGCATTGCTTCAGGAAGGTTAATAGTAGCCTGTCACCCTGTCCATTCCCTTTTCTCTGTCCTACCTTCTGGGAGAAGATGCAGGAGCTTGAAAGCCTGGATGTCCAGACTTAACAACAGCTTCTTCCCCACTGCTATCAGTCTTCTGAGCCAATCATCTCTTTCACATCCCTTTCCACCGGTTCTGTCACATTCCTGTACTCTTAACTCTATCCACCTCTCTCAGTTTTTCCACTGTTACCACTTTAGCATTTCTTTATGCACTACTTCAGATTGCAATACAACCTTTGCACCATTCTGCTGTTTTGCACACATTGTTGTATTTATTGTTACCATATATACTGTTTACTCTGTGAGCTTCATGCGAGCAAGGAATTTTGTTGCACCCTGGTGTATATGACAACAAACTGATCTGAGTGCCCATTCTCTTAAGGCCAAAGTTTGCAGGCCATTACCTATTTGTCCCCAGAACTTTTCTTTATTCTCCATTCTTGTTTACATGACCTTATTCACAGTCTGCTGAATTTACTTGTTGATTTACAAGTCTCTCGGCCTATTGGCCTTAATTATGTAAGACTTCAGCTTGTCTTGTTTAGCTTTGTATTTCTTAGTATAATTAAATAGATCACAGACCTACAGTTAAGCCATATCTCATATGACACTACTTGCCTTTCAGCAAACAATCAATTTCTCTGTTCCAGCCCCCAACTCCAAATTCGTTTAGATGATCTTTACCCTTTTTTCTCTCTATGTCCATGAATTAGTCAGTTTAGCGAACCAGACCCATGCTATTATGGAAATATCTGTTTGATATTCAAATTTTATCACCCACTGCTATTTAGATGGGAAAAGTCCTAAGTGTATCAACATTTTGAAGAGCTGATGAATGGACTTCACTCCAAGAACAATCTGACTCTTCACAATTTTAAAGGCTTGGTGGATTTATTGTTGCTGCCTCTGTGGATTTGTTAATCTTGTGATTAGCAAGACCACAAGGTTTCCTGGAAGGAAACAGATAACTAAACATCAACAAATACATATCACTGTGTCTCTGAATGGATAACTCTTCCAGCACTTCTTTCAGCTGTTTGAAACATTCATTTTAAAGCTCTTTGGTTCTTTATGGCTTGCTGGAATAAGAAACCTGGCCAGCTTTTATGCATGGAGACCTCACCTGCCTTTATGTACAGCAGCTTAACACCCATAAATTTAATTTGAATTGAATCTGTTCTTGCTGCAAGTTTCACTGCATTCTAATTTGGATATGAATCATCATTCCAATGTTCTCTGTGGTTTAAAATCTTGGAATTATGTACTTTAAGTTCAGTGCTTACAGGAGAAGACCTGTACAATGAAATTCAAATGAGCAAAATATGTCACCCACATTCTGAGAGAAAATAAAAAATATATATTCATGGTCTGATGTTGCTAAGAATACTTTTAAGGCTCATGTCTACCATGAAGAGTCCGACGTGGAGGTTGAACTGTATTTATTGTACGGGTATTCCATTTCATTATATTTGTGTTGTTGAATGAATGTCTGTCATTCCATATGCAGAATTTTAAACTTATATTATTTAATATTAATCATTCAGACACTACACGGTTTAAATTATATGAATAGTTTCATTAATGACATTTGCCAAATAGCTGCTGATATTTGTGTCTTGTTCCAGTTTACGTGAGTGGCGGTGTATTGGGCTTAATGTTTACTGGATTATTTATTGACCAGAAAAATAATCAAGGACAATTGGTGGTAAGTATTAAAGGGCATGTTTTATAGTTTATAAGAGTAAAAGACTGAAGTTCATTATTTAAAAAAATAGCTTTTTTGTCCAAACCATAGCAGGCTATCAGTATACCTTGAATTTGTGTTTAGCCCCAACTTGGCAGTGGAGATGGCCAAGGATAGACATGTCCATGTGGGAATAGGAAGGAGAATTAAAATGGCTAGCAACCAGCAGATCCAGACCCTTTGTGTATTGCAAGCTGTCACTATCCTGATTATTCCACAGTGGATAGGGAGTAAAACCAGCAAAATAATGCCTTCATTCGTTTGGATATTATTATTATTATTATTCCAGTCATTTGTCTGTTGGAGTTATATTTCTGAGGGGCTCAAGATGAAAATGGCTACTGTTTTTAGCCGCTGTTATAAAGTTAGCCACTGTATCAGGTAGTTCTAGACTGTTTGTAGCAACATTAGTGACAAATCCAAACTCAGTACTGTGTGTTACTTGATTATAGTTTTTGTCTTCACCCTTACTCCAGACAACCTAGGACTGAAGAACATCTCACATTCTGCCTGGGTGGACTACAACCCAACGGTATGAACACTGAGTTTTCCAATTTCGGGTAGCCTGCACTCCCTGTGCTTCTTTCTCTCTCCTTCTGATCCACATGTTTCCACCCAACCCCCCCCCCCCCCCCCCCCCACGCCACACACACACACACACACACACACACACACACACACACACACACACACACACTCATTCCTCTCCCCCACCTGGTTCCACTAGCCTATCACCCACACACCGTACCTATTGAGTCTCTTATCCCCTCCCCAACTGGTTTCTTCTGCCCATTATCCTCCCTTATCTGGTTCCACTTATCACCTTCCTTATTTATCCATTTCCAGCATCTGCTACCTCTTGTATCTCTACTTATCACATTTGAGGCTCTAACTCTACCTCCAGCCTCCCCTCCTCCATCTGGCTCCATCTTCTCATCTTCTTTTCCCTCTCATTATCTGCCTTTACCAGCTGCTCTCTCCCAACTCCACTCCACCTGGCTCGATCTGCCCATCATTCCCTTGCTCACCTGGTTAGCCAGCCCCTGCCTCGCTGCTCCCTCTCACCTCTTTATACTGGCTGTATCCCCTCTAAACTCAGTCCTGGGGCAGGATCTCCACCTGAAACGTCGATTACCCTTTGCCACCACAGATGCTGCTGACCTGCTGAGTTCCAACAGCAGCTTGTTTTTCTTTGCTCCAGATTATAGCATCTGCAGTCTCTTGTGTCTCCTAGGACTAAAGCCCTCATACGTGCCTTTGTTACTCTTTGAGTACTCCAGTATTCTTTGATCAGCCTTCCATTCACAACCTCCATCAGCTTTATTTCATCCAAACATACTCTGTCATCAAGTCTTCCTTATTGGCCTTTATTGGTTCATGAAATCTAAAGTCTCAATTTAATTGTTTTGTCCATGTTTTTATGTTCTCTGCTGGCCTCTCCTTTCTGGAATATTTTTCAGCAATATAATCCTCATAACCCTTTACATTCACAGTTCCCTATCCCCTCATGCCAACCCCCCAGCTCCAGGCTCTGGTCACCTTCTGTGGAATTCTTTCCTAAATCCTTCACCCTCTCTCCTTCTCTCTCATTTTTAAACACTTTCTTTGAGATCTACTTCTCCAAATGGCAAAATTGTCACATGCCTGTAATCAAATAAAAAATAATTTCAGAGTTTTGATTCTCTCATGTACACATGTTGCTTTCAGAAGCAGAATAACACCAGGGATAAACTTATTAAATAGTGAATGAAGATATGAAAAGTATCAGCAGCTTGTTCTAGCTTTCAAAGTAAATACTGCATGAGGTAGAATTGTTACAGCATGGAAGGAAGCTAGTAAGACCATCAAGTCCCTGCTAGGTTTCTGCCCTGATTGGTGTCTTTAGTTCAGAAATTAAAATATTGGTCTTGAGACCAGAATAATCATGGAGCTGACCTTGTGGTTTGAAAAGAACTGATTTATTGCACTACCTAAGAACAAAGAGATCATGCCAGCTGGCAATGAAACATGAACTCATTGGAAGATGAGTTGCTGGTAGTTAAATTTGAACTGCACATTTGGGGAATCTGATCATGTAACAGTCATTCATGCCTTCCCTGATGTATACCAGGATAAAACTGTATACTTGGACTTTTTAAATGTTGATTAAATATTGAATCGTGGCAAATTTGTCAAGCTGAGTTGGTACTCTTACACATAGACAGCTGAAAATGTTTTGACTATTTTTCTGAATTGATAAAATCTAGAATATTGGGAAATTGGCAAATTGGATTAATTGTTGATGGGAGTTTCAGTGAATGGTGGGCAGTCTGCAATGGGGTTCTGTAGAGCCCACTTCTTGCATTTCATCATAAGTAAATGATTTGTATTCATGTGTGTGGGCCGTGGTTAAGAGGTATGTCTATGACGAAGCCATAGTGGAATACAATATGAAAGCAGGCCCTTCAGCCCAACTCATCCATGCTGACCATGGTGCCCACCAAGCTAGTCTCATTTGCCCACATTTGCCCATATCCCTCTAAACCCCCCCCCCATCCATGTACATATCTGAATGTTTTTTGAATGTTGTTATTGTACCATGACACTAGAATGAACAGTGTGATCTTTGGTGAGGAAGAAGGTTCTAGAATATAGGAAGAGAATTAGGGACAGTTAGGTAGGTGCAAAAATGGCAAATGGAATTCATAACAAAGTACATTTGGAGAGGACAAATGAGACAAGCAAATGATAAGAGTACTAAGTGTAAAGGAACAGAGGAAATATAGATACCTGAAGGTAGGAGGATAAGCTGGTAGAGCTGCTGCCTCACAGCACCAGAGACCCGGGTTCAATCCTGACAATGGATGTGTTGTGAAACAAGTTCGAGGTCTCAAAGGACACAGCCTTAGAGTTAAATGATTTATTTACAAAGACAAATGCGGGATAAAGGTAACAGGGCGACAGACCCACACAAGCACACCGGTGATAGCGAGCGTGGGAAAATCGCAACAAGGGTAAAATACACACACACACACACACACACACACACACACACACACACACACACACACACACACACACACACACACAAAACGAACTGGGTACAAGCAATCAAGGAAAAGCAATATGCTACCCGCCACCCCTTGACTCAGTGCAGGCATGGATCCACGCCACCAGGAATACTAACTTAAGATACTTCTAACCCTGTCGAAGTGCACAGCTTACTAGTTGTCTCTCCAGTGTCATTTCACGATTCATCCGAGGCAACAAAGAGACCCGACCCAGCACACGGGGCACCCTTTATAGTGCTGGAGGGCTGGGGGTGTGGTCCAGCCCAGGTAGTTCAAAAGGGCCAATGGCCCAGTGCCAGCACCGGAGACCAATGGCCCAAGGCCAGGTACAAAGGTGCTTAAAGGGGCCAATGGTCAGGTGTGCACTGATGGGTGGGGTGGACCAAGCCTTGATTGACAGTGGTGTGTCTTTCCACCAGGTACTGGGAAGTGCTGTCACATGACAGCCCCGGCCCTCCACAATACAGGATGCTGTCTGTGTGGAGTTTGCACATTCTCCCTGTGACCACATAGGCTTCTCCCAGCTGCTCTAGTTTCTTCCCACATCCCAAAGATGTACTGATTGGTAGGTTAATTGGCTACAGTAAATTGTTCTTAGTGTGTAGGTCAGTGGCAAATCTGAGCAAAGTTGATGGTAATGTAGGGAGGATTTAAAAATGGGTTTAATGTAGGATTAGTGCAGTCTAAGACTCTATCACTCTAAGTGATTAAAATCGCAATGTGTTTCTCACCTTTATTTACTGAGGTGTAGATTGCTAGAACTGCATAGGTCGTAAATTGAACTACAGATCTGTGCATGGTTCATGCCACAGGAAGGATGTGTGAGCAAAAATGAGAATGCAGAGAGTATTTATAGGGACCTTGTCAGAGTTGGAAAGTTATTGTTATGAGAAATGACTGACTAAACTGAAGTTGTTTTAGAACATAGAACGCTACAGCACAGGAACAGGCACTTCGTCTGGCGATGTCTGTGCTGACCGTGATGCCAATTTAAACTAATCCAATCTGCCTGCACATGGTCCATATATCTCTATCCCGTCTGTTCATGTGCCTCTCTAAATGCCTCTTAAATGTTGCTACTGTATCTGCTTCCACCACCTCCACTGGCAGCGCCTTCCAGGCACCTACCACTCTGTGTGTAAAAATACTTGCCTCATAAATCTCCTTTAATCTTTACACTCTAATATTAAAGCTATGCCCTCTAGTATTTGACATTTCCACCCTGCGAAAAAGATTATTTACCCTATCAATGCCTCTGATCTTTTTATATACTTCTGTCAGGTCACCCCTCAGTGTCCGACACTCTAGAGAAAACAATCCAAGTTTGTCCAACCTCTCCTTATAGGTAATACTGTCTTATCCAGGCAACAACCTGGTGAACTCTTCAATGTCCCCTCCAAAGCCTCCACATTACCATAATGTGGTGGTCAGAACTATACACAATCTTCCATATGTAGCCTAACCAAAGTTCTATACAGCAGCGATGTAACTTGCCAACTTTATACTTAATGCACCAAATTGATAAAGGAAAGGACACTGTATGCCTTCTTTACCACCCAATCCACACATGTTGCCATTTTCAAGGAGCTAAGGACTTGCACCTCAAGATCCAGTAGACCAAAAAGAGAAATTATTGAGGTATATAAAATTGTGAGAGCATAGTCAGGGCAAATAAGAAGGACCAGACACAAAAAAATAAACTGCCGGAGGAACTCAGTGGGTCACCAGCCTCTGCAGAGACAGAGGGATGGTCAATGTTTTGGATCAAGATGGAGGTAAGAGAGCAGGGGCAGTTGCAATTTAAGTCAGGGAGAACATCACAGCAGAACTTATAGAGGATACTCCTGGGGGAGCATCCAGTGAAGCTATGTGGGTAGAACAGAGAAATAAGAAGGGAGTGAGCACTTTGATGGGATTGTACTATAAGCACCCCAGCAGTCAGCGGGAATTAGAGGAGCAAATATGTTGGGAGATCACATGTAGCTGTGGGAATAATAGAATTGATTTCAACTTCCATAATATTGACTGGGACTGCCATAGTGCTAAAGGATTAGGTGGGACAGAATTTGTTAACCTGTCCAGGGTAGTTTTGTCGAGCAATGTGTAGATGACCCTACTTGAGAGGGGTCAGTTCAGGACCTCTTATTGGGAAATGTGGTTGGGCAAGTGACTGAAATATCAGTGGGAGAGCATTTTGTGTCCAGTGACCATAATTCTATTAGTTTTAAAATAGTTATGGAAAAAGATAGGACCGATCTACAAGTTAAACTCCTAAATTGGGGCAAGGTTAATTTTAATGGCATCAGACAGGAATTTGCAAAGATTGACTGGAAGAGACGTCTGGCAAATGGGAAGCTTTTAAAAGTGAAATAGGGAGAGTTCAGGGCGAACACATTCCTGTTAGAGTGAAGGCCAAGGTAAGCAGGATTTGGGAACCCTGGCTACTGAGGGACGTTGAGGCTTTGGTGAGGGAAAAGGAGGCATATGTCAGATATAGGCAGCTGGGATCAAGCAAATCCCTTGAGGAGTATAAGGAATGTAGGAGTACACATAGGAAGGAAATTAGGAGGGCAAAAGGGGTACATGAGGCACCGTTGGCCGATAAGGTAAAAGAGAGTCCTAAGAGATTCTCTAAGTATATTAAGAGCAATAGGGTAACTAGGGAGAGAATAGGAAATGTGGTTGTCTATGTGGAGCCATGGGAGGTGGGTGAGGTCTTAAATGAAAACTTCTCATCTGTATTTACCATGGAGAAGATCATAGAAGTTAGGGAATTCATAGAAGAGAACAGTGATGTCCTGAAACATACGACATTATGAAAGAGGAGGCATTGTTGGTCTTGAAGATCTACCTCCATTTGAAAAGGCATGAAATCATGTTTCACAAATTTGAGTTTTTTGAAGAGGTGAGCAAGAGGATTGATGAGGGCAGGACTTTAGATGTTGTTGACATGGATCTACGTGTCCTGCATGGTAGGCAGGTCCAGAAGGTTAGATCACATGCGATCCAGGGTGAGCTAGCTAATTGGATACAAAATTGGCTTGGTGATAGGAGTCAGAGGGTGGTAGTGGATGTTTTACCAAATAGGAGGCCTGTGACCAGCAGTGTGCTGCAGGGATCGGTGACGTCATTTGTAATGTATATTAATGATTTTGATGAGAATCAAGGTGGCATGATTAGTAAGTTTGCAAATGGTACTGCAGTGGCAGTGAAAAAGGTTGTCTGAGGTTACAACAAGATCTAGATCAACTGGGGATGTGGGCAAAGTAATGGAAGATGGAATTTAACTCAGACAAGTGTGAAGTGATGCAGGTTGGGAGGTTAAACCAGGGAAGAACATAGACAGGGAATGGCAGGGACCTGGGGAGTGTTGTAGAACAGAAAGACAAGTACCTAATTCCCTGAAGCTGGCAACACAGGTAGAGAAGGAGGTGAATAAGGTGCATGCCATGCTTCCCTTCATCGGACAGCGCACTAAGTACAAAAGTTAGGATGTCATGTTGCAGCTACACAAGATGTTAGTGAGATGACATCTCTAAAACTGTGTGCAGTTCTGATCATCACATTATAGGAAGGGTGTGATTAAGCTAGAGTGGCTGTAGTAAAGATTCACAAAGATGTTGCTGGGACTGGAGGGCTTGAGTTATAAGGAGAGACTGGATAGGCTGGGACAGTTTTTCCCTGGAGTGAAGGAAGCTGAGGGGTGACCTTATAGAGGTTTATAAAATCATGAGGGGCATGGATAGGGTTTATGGTCTCAGACTTTTTCCCAGGTTAGGTGAGACCAAAACTAGATGGCATAGATTTAAGGTGAGAGGGTAGAGATTTAAACAGGATCCGAGGAACAACTTTTTCACACAGATATTGGGAGTATATAGAACAAACTGCCAGGGGAAGTGTTAGAGGCAGGTACATTTGTAACATTTTGAAAGATATTTGGACAGGTTGATGGACAGGAAAATTTAGAGGGATATAGGCCAAATGTAGGCAATTGGGACTAGTTCAGGAAGACGCCTTGGTCAGCATGGATGAGTTCAGCCAAAGGGCATTTTTCCATGCTGTATATTTTAAGCTGAACCCTCTCTCAGGAATTTTTCTTAAACAGATCTCTCTTTTAATGGTGTTGCCAATTAATATCTAAAGTATTTTCTTTCTTGCATGATGAACTAAAAATAAACTGGTGGAAGAACACATTGGGTCAAGCTTCATATGTGGAGACAAAGGGATGGTCAATGTTTTGGTTCCAGACCCTGCATTAGTACTGAGAATGTCGAGACTGGTAGGTGATGGGTGGAATCGGATAAGATGGGCAAATGAAAACAGGTGGGGAAGGAGACAGGAAAGGTGGTTCCACCTATCACCCACCAGCCTCTGTCTCAACACTCCCCAGCCCCACTTAATTCCATCTGCCCATCAACCCCCTCCTTATCAGGTTCCACATCAACAGCAGTCTCTCCTTCACCCCTCCCTTTCACTTCTATATACTGGCCAGCTTCACTCTACACTCCCAGTCCTGATTCAGAGTTTCAACTCAAAACGTTGACTATCCTGCACAAATGCTTCTCAACCCATTGAGATCTTCCAGCAATTTATTTTTTGCTCCAGCTTCCAGCATCTGCAGTCTCTTGTGTTTCTAATGATTAACTAACCCTTTTACTCATAAATCATGAAAAATCACATATATTCCTATTTCTATTATTCTGGTCCTTACGAGATTTAGACTCTCTCTCTCAGCGCAGATTACCTGAATAGGCTACAGAATAGTATGGTTTCTTGGCTTATAGAGAGGTGATAGCTGCAGTAAATATCACAACCCAGTTGTATAAATGGACATAGGACCCATAACAGATGGAATAGTGTGAATAACAAGCAGCAGGGCAGCTCAGTCTTGATGGCCTACGTTACTCATCATTTTCATGGTCATCTCAAGTCAAGGATGCATGGAATTCACCTTGAAAAACACAACCTACCACCAAAAGCATCCCTCCTACACCAGCCTAAATGCCCTATAATGATGGATTAGTAAGTGTTCCCCTGTAGGAACAACATTTTTGTCCAATATAAAAATTCAGCTTTGCGATTTACAAATTTTTGCAAGAAAGATGACTAAGATCCTGTAATCAAATAACTTTTGATTACAGGATCTTAATCATCATAAATAAGGCATGCTGGGCATTGAGTATAAAAGTTGGGAGGTCATGGTGCGGTTGTACAGGATGCTGTGAGGCCGCATTTGGAGTATTGCATATAGATTTGATCACCCTGTTATAGGAAAGATGTTATTAAACTGGAAAGAGTGTAGCAAAGATTTACAAGGATGTTGCTAGGATTCGATGAACTGAGTCATAGGGAGAGGTTGGACAGTCTAGGACTTTATTCCTTGGAGCATAGAAGACTGAGAGGTGATATGGAGGTATATCAAATCATGAGGGGCATAGATAGGTGAATGCACTCAGTCTTTATTCTAGGGTTGGGGAATCAGGAACTAGAGGGCATAGGTTTAAGGTGAGAGGGAAAAGATATGATAGGAACTTGAGGGGCAAATTTTTTACACAAAGGGTGGTATGCATGCAGAATGAGCTGCCAAAGGAAGTTGTTGAGGTAGGTACAATAACAACTTTTAAAGGACAGTTGGACAGATACAGGGATAAGAAAGTTTTATAAGGTTATGGGGCAAATGCTGGCAAATGGGACTAGCTTGGATGGGGCATCTTGGTCGGCATAGACCAGTTGGACTGAAGGGCCTGTTTCCATGCTTTATAACTCCATGAACTCTATAAACTTTCTAGAAATTGTTTGTTTCCCTCCTACATATAATATTAATACTCTTACCATAATTTCAAAGATACTGAAACTCTTCCACTCACAGACCCCCTACTTAGCTGATAGTTGCTGTGTATGGATGTTCCTGATAAAATCAGTTTGGGCCAGATGTACTTCCTTGAGTAAAATATGAACTGCTAGAGCAACTGAGTGGGTCAGGCAGCATTTTGAAGAGGAAACTGGAGAGTCGATGTTTGGGGTTAAGACCCTTCATCTGGACAAAGAGTAGAGGGGAGCTAGAGGTGAGAGGAAGGGAGGGCTGAAGCAAGAGCTGGCAGGTGATCCTGGTGAGGAGGGGTGATTGGCAGATAGAGTCAGATGAGGAAGGGAAGGGTGGTATTAGTGAGAGAGGCTGGGAGGTGTGAGGAGGAAGCAATGGAGGGCTGCAGATGATGGAATCTGATAAGAAATGAAGGTGAAGAGGAACCAAATAAGGGAGGTGGGGTGGGCAAATAGGAACAGTGGGGGGAAGGGATGCAGTGGGAGGAATGTGTGGATGATGGGCAGATGGAGTAGGTGGGGGAAGGGGGAAGAAACTGGGAGATCTGGGGCAGGGAGGGGGGGGTTAGAGAGACTTGAAGTACCTGAGCAGTTTGACGATTCCTCCAATTACTGTTCAATTGATTAAACTAGTTTGGCAGGTGGATGGGAACCAGAGCACCAGGTCAGAACATGGAGGGATTGAGAGGAAGGTAGATGACATAACCAATAATGCTGTAAGGAAGGACAGGCAGGAGCAATGTAATAGACACAGTGGGACGGATGGGTTGAAGTGTGGTTATATTAATGCTGGGAGTATTAAGGGTAAGAGTGATGAACTTAGAGCATGGATCAGTACATGGAAATATGATGCTGTGGCCATTACAGAGGCTTGGTTCAGAGAGGGACAAGACGGGATGTTTAATGTTCCAGGGTTTCCATGTTTTAGAAAAGATAGAGAAGGAGGTAAACGAGGGGGTGGGAGTGGGGTAGTTACACTATTAATCAGGGGCAATATCACAGCTGCAGTCAGAGGGGACATAATGGAGGGCTGGGTAGATCTCAAAGATAAGAAAGGTGCAATCACAGTGATGGGATTATACTACAGACCCCAATAGCCACCGGGACATTGAGGAATAGATATGCAGGAAGATTAGGGAAAGGTACAAAAACAACATGGTTGTTGTCATGGGTAACTTCAACTTCCCCAATATAGACTGGGACTTCCTCAGTACGAGAGGTTTAGACGGGGAGAATTTATTAGGTGCATCCAGGAGAGTTTCTTAAATCAGTAGGTAGATTCTCCAACTGGATGAGGGGCCATACTGAATGTGGTATTGGATAATGAGCTTGGCCAGGTTACTGACCTTTCAGTGGGAGAACATTTAGGAAACAGTGATCACAACTCCTTAAGTTTTAAGATAGCTATGGATAGTATAAATATGGACCTTGCAGAAGAGTATTAAATTGGGGCAGGGAAAATATGAGAGTATTAGATAGGAACTAGGGAGAGTTAATTGGGAACAGCTATTTTTGAGCAAGTTCACATTTGACACGTGGAGGGTGTATAAAAACCAGCTGCACAGAGTACAGGACCAGTATGTTCCAGTAGGAAGGAAGAACAAGGATGGCAAGGGAGGGGAACCATGGATGTTGAGAGATGTGGTGAATTTAGTCAAGAAGAAAAAGGAAGAGTATGTAAAGTTTAGGGAGCTAAAATCAAATGGAGCCCTTGAGGATAATCAAGAAGCTAGAAAAGAACTCAAGAAAGGAATAGAAGAGCCAGGAGGGGGCACGGAGTCCTTGGCAAGTAGGATTAAGGCATTCTATACATACATACATACAGGAGGATAACTAGGAAGTGGATAGAACCACTCAAGGATAAAGGAGGGAACATGTGCTTGGAGGCGTACGATATGGGCGATATATCCTCAATAAGCACTTTGTGTCGGTATTTACCAAGGAGAAGGATGTGGAGGATAGTGAGATCAGTGTGGAGCATGCTAATATGCCAGGCCATTTTGAAATAAAGAAAGAGGTAGTGTTCAGTCTCCTGAAGGATGTTAAGGTGAATAAGTCCCCAGGACCTGATACAACAGGTTATTGAGAGAGGCAGGAGATGAGATTGATGGGGCTTGACCAAGATCTTTGTGTCCTCTCAAGCCACAGGTGAGGTCCCGGAGGACTGGCAGTAGCTAATATTGTTCCGTTGTTCAAGAAGGAAAATAGGCATATTCCTGGAAACTATAGATGGGTGAGTCTCACATCAGTGGTAAGGAAGCTGTTGGAGAGGATTCTTAGAGATAGGATTTATGACATTTGGAAAACCATGGCCTAATTAGGGACAGTCGGCATGGCTTTGTGCGGGGCAAGTCGTGTCTTACTAACTTAATTGAGTTTTTCAAGGAAATGACAAAGGTGATAGACGAAGGTAGAGCTGTGGATGTTGTCTACATGGATTTTAGTAAGGTGTTTGACAAGGCCCCTCATGGTAGTCTCATCCAGAATATTAAGATGCATGGAATCAATGGTGACTTGACCTTTTGGATTTAGAATTGGCTTGTCCATAAAAGACAGAGGGTGCTGGTCGATGGGTCTTATTTTGGCTGGAGGTCCGTGACTGTGGGGTCACACAGGGTTTCATACTGGGACCTCTGCTGTTAATGATACATATAAATGACTTGGATGAATACATGGATGGCTGGGTTAGTAAGTTCATAGATGATACAAAGATTGGTGGCATTGTGGATAGTGTAGAAGGTTGCCAAAGATACAGCAGGATATAGATGAGTTGCAGATATGGTCGGAGAAATGGCAGATGGAGTTTAATCCAGCCAAATGAGGGGTTGCACTTTGGGAGATCAAACGTAAAGGGACTGTACACAGTTAATGGCAAGACCCTTAACTGTGTTGATTTTCAGAGGGAACTTGGGGTCCAAGTCCATAGCTCCCTGAAAGTGGCTGCACAATTTGATAGGGTAGTAAGGAAGGTGCATAACACGTTTGCCTTTATTAGTCGAGGCACTGAATTCAACAGTCAGGAAATTATGTTGTAGCTTTATAAAACTCTGATTAGGCCACATCTGGAGTATTGCATTCAGTTCTGGTCGCCCCATTATATAGGAAGGATGTGGAGGCTTTGGAAAGGGTGCAGAAGGGGTTTACCAGGATGCTACCTGGATTAGAGGGCATGTGCTATAAGGAGAGGTTGAACAAACCAGGGTTGTTTTCTCTGGGGTGGCAGAAACTGAAGGGAGACCTGATAGAAATTTATAAGATTATGATGTGCATAGATAGAGTAGACCACTGGATTCTTTTTCCCAGGGTCAAAATGTCTAATACTGGATGGTAAAGTGGGTAAATTCAAAGGAGATGTGTGGGGCAAATTTTTTTACACAGGGAGTAGTGGATGTCTGGAATGCGCTGCCAGGGGTAGTAGTGGAGGCAAATATGATAGAGGCATTTCAGAGGCTCTTAGATAGGCACATGAATATGGAGAGATATGGACATTGTGTCAGCAGATGGGACTAATTTAGTAGGCTTTTAATTACTAATTTTAATTAGTTCAGCACAACATTATCGGCTGCAGGGTCTGTTCCTGTGCTGTACTATTCTATGTTCTATTATTTGGTTCACAACTCCCACTTCAGTACTAATGTTAATACCTCCCACTCTTTATCCCCATTGTGCACTGATGTACACTTCCTCATTGGCCATCTAGGCTGTGGTCGCCTTACTGCCTAGCCACCCGTACCATGTTTCTTCACACTTACCTTGTCCCTGAGGCCGAGATTGAAGGTTCTGATATGAGCAGATTATTTTATATAATTCTGCAATGGCTAGATTTATCACTCTCTCCCACTCCACTCATCATTGTAAATTGTCCTACAGTTTTTATGAACTACTGCTTCTTGATATAATACAGTAAGGTTTCTAGTAATTTTCCTCAGCTGTATTCTTCAGGAGTATTTTGTAACCATTTGGGAATCGGGAGGATGATTCCATATCTTGCCTATCACTATTCTAATTAATTCACCCCATTACCACGTGCTAGGTATTAAACTTGCTCTCCCAGGATTAAATAAAGTGTCGTGTTCTCTCTTTATCTCTGGTCTTTCTAATGTATTATTTAAGAATTTGTTTGTACAGCTATCCTAGATAAAGACAGTTCTGAAGTACTGAATTAATCTTCCGTGACAAAGCCTTCTCCTTTTCCATTCCAGCTAACAAAATATAATTTCCCCTTCCCCCAGGGATGTGTGGCCTGGCCTTGCATTGAGACTTTCTTTCCATAGCTGTGTTTCAAGTTAAATTAATGTTTTGTCATTCTTTTGTTCAACCTCATTATCTCATAATTGTAATTCAGTGATTCTAAATTGTGGTGTTAAAATGTTAGTAACTTATGATTTTACAGCCTGTATTCATTCACAAACTCTAGTTTCTTTCCTAATTTCCTCTTTAATTTCACCTCTGCGTCTTTTGCTTTCCACCAGGCTCAGTCAAAAACTTTCCTTTTGTGTTTTATCCTGTCTCTTTGTTCTTCAACATTCATGTGGTCTAAAACTAGGAGATCCTCCTTTTCTTTTAATAAGTATATATTTGTTTTGAAATTCTCCTATGCCCTCTTTGAAGGCTTTGACACTGATTTACCCTCAGGTGGTTGCTTCCAGTACACTGTAACAGTGGACTGGAAGCAACCACCTGAGGGTAAATTGGTGGCTGATATACCCTCTGAATCTAGCCTCCAGCAATGTAGAATTTTTAATACTGGGCTACCTTTGGTCTCTTTCCATAACTATATTACATCTAACTGAATTACAAACACTGCCTTGTATTGCATTGGCCTTTATTTAGAGTTATGTTTCATTGCTCAAACAAATGCTGCTTGAGTACTGGCACACTTTATTGTAAGGCTCCTGGACCTATAGTCAGAGGCACATTGCTCACAAGAGAGGCTAACTTACATGAGGTAGTTACAGTGTACATTAAATATCTGTTAATCTGCTAGGCTCTAAACTTTGGTGCTGAAGTAACAGATTTCCCAATAATACCACACATGCTTCATTCACTTTAATAAATTTTCCAGTGAACCCAGTAAGTTTTAAGGGAGCACAAGAAACAAGGCCCTGGAACGTTCAAAGGAAATGTGGAAAACAAGGCCCCAGTAAGTTTTAAGGAAGCACAAGATCTGGGGCTCCAGCAAGTGGATAGGGAGTGTGAGAACTGGGACCCCGGCAAGTGGATGAGGAGTGTGAGAACCAGGACCCCAGAGAGTGGGAGAACTGAGACCCTGGCGAGTGGACAAGGAGTGTGAGAACTGGGAATCAGCGAGTGGACAGGGAGTGTGAGAACTGGGACCCGGCAAGTGGATGGGGAGCATGGAAACTGGGGTTCAGGTGAGTAGATGGTTATCATGGCAAACATAACCTGGTGACCCAGATGCCAAACCCTTGGGATTTCCAAATCATCAAATAACAAATTAGATTTAGAATCAGAATCAGATCGTCATTGACATATGACGTGAAATTTGTTTTGTGACAGCAGTACAGTGCACAGACATAAAAATCTATAAATTACAGAAATAAATAATTAGTCCAAAAAAAGGAATAATGAGGTAGTTTGCAGGGGGTCATGCATCGTTCAGAAATCTGATGGTGGAGGGGAAGAAGCTGTTCCTGAATTGTTGAGGATGGGTCTTCAGGCTCCTGTACCTCCTCGCTGATGGTTATGACAAGAAGAGTGCATGTCCCAGGTGGTGAGGGTCCTTAGTGATGGATGCCGTCTTCTTGAGGCGCTGCCTCTTTAAGATGTCCTCGATGGTGGGGAGGGTTGTGCCCATGATGGTGCCAGCTGAGTCTACAACCCTCTGCAGCCCCTTGCAATCCTGTGGATTGGAGCCTCCATACAAGGCAGTGATGCAAGCAGTCAGAATGCTCCTCACTGTACATCTATAGAAATTTACAAGAGTCTTTGGTGACATACCAAATCTCCTCAAACTTCCAATGAAATAGAGCCACTAGCATGCCTTCTTCGTGATTGTATGTATGTGTCAGGCCCAGGATAGAGCTTCCAAGGTGTTGAAGCCCAGTAACTGGAAGCTGCTCACCCTTTCCACCGCTGACCCCTCAATGAGGACTGGTATGTGTTCTCCCGACTTCTCCTTCCTGAAGTCCACAATCACTTCCTTGGTCTTGCTGATGTTGAGTGTGAGGTTGTTGTTGCAACACCACTCAACCAGCCAATCTATCGCACCCCTATATGCCTCCTTGTCACCATCTGAGATTCTACCAACAACAGTGGTGTCATCTGTGAACTTATAGATGGCATTTGACCTGTGCTTAGCCACACACTCATGAGAGAGAGCAGAGCAGTGGGCTAGGCATGCATCCTTGAGGTGCACCTGTGTTGATTGTAAGTGAGGAGGAGATGTTATTACCGATCCGCACTGACTGTGGTTTCCCAATGAGGAAGCTGAGGATCCAGTTGCAGAGGGAGGTATAGAGGTCCAGGTTTTGAAGCTTGGTTATTAGTACTGAAGGAATGATGGTGTTGAACGCCAAGCAGTAATCAATAAACGGTAGCCTGATTTATGTCTTGCGGTTGTCTAAGTGCATCAAAGCTGAATGGAGTGCCAGTAAGATTGCACGTGCTGTAGATCTGTTGTGGCCATAGGTGAATTGCAGCAGGTCCAGGTCCTTACCTTGAATTATCAGGTTATTGGATTATCAGAGTATCACAGAACTGTTCATAGTCAGGGTGACATCAGTATGCTGCACATATGATTATGGCCAATGACATGGCAAGATGGCTATCACCCACTTGGAGGAGAGCTGTGAATTACGCACACTGATTCCACTCCTGTTTGGAAAGTTTTGTTACTTGAACCTTGTGTAATTGCAAATGTGATGCTTGGAACAGGTTGTCCTGAACTATCATGGAGCTTGGACCTGATCACAATGTCCTCTGGCTCGAGGAGTTGTGACTTATGTCAGCTTGATTTGCTTCACATGGCTATTTCCAGTCCACAACTTGTGCAACTTACATGAAAATATTTCATTTCAAAATAAGTCAATGTTTTGTAAAACTTGTTCACTTTGTGTTGTTGTTTTTTTTTTACAGACAGTTGAATATAATTGTCTTGCACTCTCTGCTGTGATGATCTGGACCACTTTTACTATGGGCTTTGTATACCTATTGCTGAAACTTGCAGGTGTTTTAAAGCCAGAAATTGGACAAGGTAGGAATATGGCTATTTTAAAGTTTTATGGAATTCTTACAAACTCTTGCACCAATGACCCTCATATGTTGAGGGATTTTGTGGCTACAAGTTCTAGGTAACTCTGATTGAAATCTATTTTTCATCTGAAAACTGCTTTGGTCCCTGTCAGTAGGAGCTGAGTCATCACTTGATTCATGCTGTGGAAATGTACAACTTACATAGAACACAGGGTCAGATGGAAGTGAGAGCTGGTGGAACAACACCTGCAGTGTCTACACTTACTCAGTATTAAATATAAAAAGGACTGAATTTTAAGAAATGTGCTTAACTCTTCCTAAGATCCGAATTTCCTCATACTGTACTCACTGGAAAACTAATGTAATTTGGTGAATATAATGCTGCAAAGTCAAATTACAGATGTATTCCACCATTTCCCAGACTCAAGATAAAATGTTCTCTTACTGGAAATGTTCACTGGCCAAGGATTTATGAGAATTAACTTTTTATCTTGATGTTCCTGCAGATAAATGTATGGAAAATGATTCTGTGCACCACACAAAGATCCACTAACAAAACCATTTTTACCCATGCACTAATGAATTCCCAGGTGACTTTCTTTGCAAACAAGCAGCTAGTTGCAGATGACAAAAATGTTCAATTTCATCAAAAACTAAAGATCCTTGTCCCAGCAACTGATCTGACTGTGTAGGAAATTGCACAAGTGTGCAAAGTCTCACATCCAGACCACTGTGATAATCTGTGTACAAGCAAACTACTCAGATGTATCTATCCAGTCAGCCAGGCTTTGGTTTCCTTAACCAGATACTGAACAGGATACAACAGGATTCATTATCTATAGAGGTTCTATAACTTGGAATTTAATGGAGATCTGCTCCCCTGCACTGACAGAATATCTTCTTCCTGGGCAAATATTTATTCTGGGGCACATTGAGGAGCTGTGAAAAGCATCATCTGCACAACCTTATATGGAAGGCAGGACTCACCATATAGCTGGACCAGCACTCTACCAATGCACCTGAAGTTGAGGTGCAGTTATATGTATGACCCATAGAAGAGTTAACTAGGGCAATGAAAGCCCCCAAAAAACAAAGAAGAAATAACATGTTTTGGGGGATGCATCGTTGTGCCCCACAGATAAAGGGGACAATTTCTTGCAGACTCTTGGAAATTCCTTTCTGGAGGAGATCATTGTCTTATAGAGTATCAGACTTCACCAGCACTCATGAAATTTGACTCTGCCACTCTATGCAGATTTGACATAGAGTCAATTTGACATCAGAGTAACAATGAATCTCAGTGTCAGAAGCTAATGGTGAGAATAGTGAACAAGTGGTTTCAGCAAAAATCAGTTTTGATGAAGGGTTTCAACCCAACACATCAACAATTCCTCAGCATCCCCCCCACCCCCCCACATTGCAGAAGCTCCTTGATCCACTGAATTCCTCCAGCAGATTGTTGCTCCAGCATCTGTGTCTCAGTTAGTCAGATGGATTGGAACTCCAGAGTCTCAGACACTTTCAAAGAAAATGTTCATACAGATGTAGACTTCACTGTCATCTTTCAAATAGGGAACATCTAGATTTCTAATTTTCTTTATATATAACCTATAGAAACCCAAATGCCTTCTTCGTATTTTTTCATGAAGGAAGCAAAAGCAAAATATTACAGATGCTGGAAATCTAAAACAAAAAAATGCTGTAAACATTCAGTAGGTCAAGAAGCATCTATGGAGAAAGAAACAGAGTTAATGTTTCATAAGATAAGAAACACTTAAGGGTAAGGTAGGTCATATAGTTCCTTGAGCTCGCTTCCCATTCAGTAAGATCATGGGTGATCTACAACTTATTCATTTTCCCAACTGCTTCTCCCTATCCTTTGATTTCCTTACTGTCAAAACTCATTGATCATCACCTGAATTTGGCATTCACAGGCCTCTGAAGAAATATCTAGAACCCTCGTTGTAGAGCAATACAGCACAGAAACTGGCTCTTCAGCCCAAATCCTCCATGCTGACCTATCTACACTAATCTCATTTGCCTGCATTAGGTTATATCCCTCTCCTCCTTTCCCATCCAAATGCCTTTTAAACATTGTAATAGTATCTGTCTCTACCACCTCCTCTGGCAGCTCATTCCATATACTACACCCTCTGTGTGAAGAACTTATCACTCAGCTATCCTTTAAATTTCTCCCCTCTCACTTTGAGGCTATTCCCTATAGTTTTGGCCTCCCTTATCTACCCATCCTGTCTGTGCCTCAGTTTTATAAACTCAGCTTTCTACCTTCCAGTGAGAACAATCCCAGCCTATCTAATTTCTCCTTGTAACCACAGCCCTCTGTTCCAGCCAATATCCTGCGAATCTCTTCTGCACATGCTACCAAATCCTTAGGCGTTTTGTACAGCTGCAAATGTTCACCCTAACTGTTAAACTCAATGCCCCAGCCGATGAAGGCAAGCAGAGCAAAGGTTTTCTTCACTATCCTATTCATCTATGTCACCATTTTTAGGGAGCTATGAATTTGCACCCCAAGATCTCTCTGTAAAACAATGGTCCCAAGGTCCTTGCCAATTTTTACTGTACATGTCCTGCCTGCATTTGACAGGCCAGAATGATTTTACCTCACTGTCTGGATTAAATTTCATCTGTCACTACCCTGTCCAACTTTCCAGTTGTACCCCTGTATCCTTAGGCAACCTTCTTCACTGTCTACAACTCCACCAATTTTTGTATGGTCAGCAAACTTACTAATCAGAACACCTATATTTTCATCCAAGTCATATATATATATATATATATATATATATATATATATATATATATATATATAATACACACACACACACATATAAAACACAACAAATGTCCTGGCATTGATCACTGTGGTACACCACTTGTTACAGACTTTCTGGTCAAAAAAAATCCACCACTACCCTCTGCCTCCTATAACCAAGCAAATTTTGGATCCAATTAGCCAGCTCACCTTGGGACTCATGTACCTTAACCTTTTGGACCAGGTCAACCATGTGGGACCTTGTCAAATGCCTTACCTAAAGCCCACATTGACGAAGTCTACCACCCGTCTTCATCAATCTCCTTGGTTCCCTCCTCAAAGAGCACGCAATCAAATTAGTGGGACAGAATTTCCCCCACACAGCTATGCTGACTTTCCCAAATCAATCCAAGTGAGCATAAATCCTGTTCCTTAACATTATTTTATAATATATTTCCATACTACTGATATATGGCTTATTCTTACTGTCTTTTTTTGAATAAGGGAACATTGCCAGCTTCCAGTCTTCTGGTATGTCACCAAAGGCTAACAAAGAGGCAAATATCTCTCTTGCTTCCCATAGCATCCTGGAATAAATCCCCATCCAGATGCTGGGAACCTTATCCATCTAATATGTGGAAATATCTTTTACACTTCCTCCTTCATAACATAGATATGCCCCAGAACATCAGCATACCCCTCCCCTCCACATCCTTCTCCTTGGTGAAGGACAATGAGAAGTACTCATTTAGGACCCCACTCATATCCTCAGCTCACACATAGATTACCCCTTTGGTCCCTGAGGGGACCTGCTCTTTCTCTCACTTCTTATACACTTTCATAAAAGCTTTTGAGATGCTCCTTAATCCTGCTTGCTACAGCATTTCATGTCCACTTTTTGCCCTCCAAACTTCTTTCTTCTCTCCTATATCCCATAAACTTCAAAGGATTAGTTCATTACCAGTTGCCTATACCAGACATACAACTTCCTTCTTTTTCCTGATCAAATCTTCAATATCCTTTGTAACTGTTTCCTAAATTTACCATCTTCACTTCTTTCCCTTACAGGGACAGGTTGAATCTGAACTCTCATTACCTCACCTTTAAATGCCTCCCACTTATCATATGTGTTTTACCCTCCAACAGCTGCTCCCAATCTACTTTCATCAGGTCCTATTTACTATTGAAATCAGCCCTCCCCCAATTTAAGACACTAACTCTAGGACCAACCTTCTCTTTTACCATGATTTCTTTAAAACTTGCTGAATTATGGCCATGGTCTCAAAAGGTTCTTCCACAAACACTTCTGTAACGTGTCCATCCTTATTCCCTAATACAAGGTCAAACTATAGCCCTTTTCCTTATGAGCCACTCTACATGTTTCTTTAAAAAAGATCCAGGATGCATTTTACAAATTCCATCCCATCTAAGCCCACAAGGGAAATCTCAGTCAATATTGGGAAAGTTAAAACTCCCCACTACACTACTCTTGTTTTTACCCCCTACTTCAATTGCTTACATATTTTGTTCTTCTAATTTCTGCTGACTATTAGGAGGCCTATAGTATAACCCAGTCAAAGTGGTCACCCTTTCTGATTCCTAAGTTCTACCAATACAGCCTCATTGTCCAATCCATCCAGGATAGAACCACAGAATATTACAGCACAGAAAACAGGCCATTTGGCCCTTCTAGTCTGTGCCGAAACTTTATTCCACTAGTCCCATGACCTGCACCCAGTCCATAACCCTCCAGACCTCTCCCATCCATGTATCTATTCCAATTTATTCTTAAAACTTAAGAGTGAGCCTGCATTTACCACATCAGATGGCAGCTCATTCCACCACTCTCTGAGTGAAGAAGTTCCCCCTAATGTTCCCCCTAAACCTTTCCCCTTTCACCCTAAAGCTATGTCCTCTCATACTTATCTCTCGTAATCTAAGTGGAAAGAGCCTACTTGCATTTACTCTGTCTATACCCTTCATAATTTTGTAAATCTCTATCATATCTCTATCAGGGAGATATCCCTCCCTGAATAATGCCTCTCCTGATTAGCAATGCAACGCCCCAATTCTGTACATCCCCTCCCTCACTCTATGTCTCTCTGTTCATGCCTGAACCATCTATACTCTGGAAGGGCCAGTCCTGCCCTTCCCTCAACCATTTTCCATGATTTCACCAATATCATGATACCTTGTACTGATCCATGCTCTTTGCTAATCCATCTTACCTGTGAGGATCCTCGCGTTATAGTAATGCAGTTAAGCCTACCAGCTCTCTTATGCTTCCCTATCTATCTCTATCTGTTCTGCCCACTGGACCTGCCTGTTCTATGTCCGACATATGCTCCTGTCTCCCCTTCCTGCTATACTTTCATTCTGGGTCTCCCCAGTCTACTGTAAACCCTCTTAGATGCCCCAGCAAACCTCCCTGTATGGAGATTGGTCCCTCCCCAGTTTAAGTGCAACCTGTCCTTGTAAAGGACATCCTTGCAAAAGAAATTTCTCCTCTGTTCTTTGTGGCTGAGCTATTTTTTCCAGGATTAAGCATTTACCTCATCAATCCATCAATGACTTTACCTTTCACTCTTTTAATCATTATAGACCAGTTCTACTCAATCTCTCTTCATTGGGCAAAGGACCATCCCAGGAACTATTCTGGTAAATGTACACCACACCAAGGATACAAAGGTCTAGGGGTATGATTCTCGCTTGGGGTGCAAGAGGTCCCGGGTTCAAATCCTGGACGAGCCTCTCTCTACTTCCATACTCTGCAAATAAAGACTAACAGTCACTGAGTACATTCAAGACAGAGACTGATAGCTTTTTGATAGTCAGGAAATCAAGGAATTGCAGTTAGTGCTGGAATGTGGCATTGAGCTCATAGGTCACTCATGACCTTATTAAATAGTAGCAATGGCATGAGGGGCCCGAGTGGCTTACTCATGCTTCTGTTTCTCATGTGAGCAGTACAGTCAGTGAGGCCTTCTCATTAAACTAACCAGGACACCATTCCCACATTCCTATTAAACTTAATGGGTTCACTGTGAAAGGGTTTTGACCAGAAATTCTTTCCTCCCATAGATGCTGCTCCACCTGCCGAGTTGCTCCAAATTCCAGCATCTTCAGTCTCCTGTATCTCTCTATTGTACAACTGTAACATGACATCCCAACTCTTGTACTTCAATACCACAGTTGATGAAGGCAAGCATGCCGTAGCTGTCTTCATCACCCTCTCTAGCTGTGTTGCCACTTTCAGGGAATTATGTACTTGTACCCCTCGGTCTCTCTGTTCTACAACACTCCCCAGGGCCCTGCCATTCACTGTGTATGTCCTGGCCTGGTTTAACTTTTTAAAATGCAATCACTTCACACTTGTCTGATTTAAATTCCATCTGCTATTCCCTTGTCCACTTTCCTGGTTGACCAATATTCAAAATGCAGCACACCACTGGTCATAGGTCTCCAATCAACCCTCTACTACTACCCATTCTCTGCCTCCTACCACCAAAGCTATTGTGTATCCAGTTGGCTAGCTCACCTGGATCCCCTGTGTTCCAATCTACCGGACCAGCCTACGATGTGAGACCTTGTGAAAGGCCTCACTAACGTCCATGTGGACAACATCTACCGCCATACCCTTGTCAGTATTCTGGTCACCTCTTCAAAAATCAGTCAAATTCAAGAGATATGACTCCTCCTATAATGTACTCCTTGGTACTTTTTACTTAGCCAATAACTCTCCTTTAGTTCAGTCTCATTTTGCTCCAGTGAAGTGCCTTAGGATAGTTTGCTCTGTTAAAATCGTTTATACAGATGTTCTCATTAAGGTTAGGCTTGGAAGATTAGCTGCTAGAATTACTGGTGGGCAAAAAGGATTCTTCGCAAAGTATCCTGCATCTCTTTATCTCTACTTACCAGCACAGCTTCATACCTTTGAGAGATGTGGTTCGCTGCGCTTGAGGAAGTAGCAAAATCTGTCCTGATGCAGGGTTTAACCCAAACATCAACAGTTCTTTTACCCACTGATGCTGCTCAAACTGCTGAGTCCATCAGCAGATTGTTTATTGCTTGAGGAAGTAGCATCTGAGCATCCTGGTTGAGACACATAGGCAGGTGACAACAGAGGAAAACACCTGAACTACTGGACTGTGTCCTTCGGTAAATTAAGCAGTGGGGAACCATTTGACATTTGTGGGCCTTTTTGCAACAAGTGAAGCATTTTCACATTATGTTGTAAAGAATTGAAATATCCACAGTGTGGAAAAATCAAGGCAGTGTGTGAGGAAAATAAACTACTGGTGCTCATACACATTTATATCTGCATTGTGTTCCACAGGGTTGACAACACAAGCATGAAACTACTTTTCCTCCAGAAAAGTCTGAAGCATCAGCACGCAAGATGAAAAAGAAATAACTTTCATGAAAGAGGATATTTATTCCATGACTTTTTAACATGTGTAGTAATGTAAAACTGCAATTTTATGCTATATTTGATTTTTATTTAGCCTCAGCAACCTTTTACACACTATTACAGTTAAAGGGTTGATTTTCTGTAAACTTTTGGTCCTTAATATAATGACCAAAAATGTAATAAGTATAACCAATTGAATTGCAACATTTCTTGTCATTAAAAAGGCATGCTAACATTTATGTTCCTTAATTTACTCTTGATGTACAGAGGGATCTTTGATTTACAAAGGGATTTTGGGGTCCAAGTCCACAGCTTCCTGAAAATGGCTGCACAGGATGATAGGGTGGAAAAGAAGGCGTATGGCATGCTTGTCGTTATTAGTCGAGGCATTGAGTTCAAGAGTCAGGAGGTTATGTTGCAGCTTGATAAAACTCTGGTTAGGCCACACCCGGAGTATTGCATTCAATTCTGGTCACCCCATTATGGGAAGGATGTGGAGGCTTTGGAGAAGGTGCAGAAGAGGTTTACTAGGATGCTGCCTGAATTAGAGGGCTTGAGCTATAAGGAGAGGTTGGATAAACTTGAGTTGTTTTCTCTGGAGTGGCAGAGGTTGAGGGGAGACCTAATAGAAGTTTATAAAACTATGAGAGGCATAAAATAGAATAGAGAGCTGGTATCTATTTCCCAGCATCCAAATATCTAATACTAGAGGGCATGTATTTAAGGTGAAGGGGGTAAGTTTTTTTTTACAGAGTGGTGGGTGCCTGGAATGTGCTGCCCGGGGTGGTGGTGGAGGCAAATATTATAGAGGCATTTCAGAGGCTCTGAGATAGGCACATGAATGTGCAGATAATGGAGGGATATAGACATTGTATAGGCAGAAAGGATTAGTTTAATTAGGCATTTATTTACTTGTTTAGTTCAACACAGCATCATGGGCTGAGGGGCCAGTTCCTGTGCTGTATTGTTCTATCTTCTTTGTACTGTGTTTTTCAGAAGAAGGACCACCAGATTGACTCTTATAGTAATTACTTCCCTTTAGAAACATAGAAACATAGAAAACCTATAGCACAATTCAGGCCCTTCGGCCCACAAAGCTGTGCCGAGCATGTCCCTACCTTAGAGACCCATAGCCCTCTATTTTTCTCAGCTCCATGCACCTATCCAAAAGTCTCTTAAAAGACCCTATCATATCCACCTCCACCACCATTGCCAGTAGCCCATTCCACGCACTCACCACTCTCTGAGTAAAAAACTTACCCCTGACATCTCCTCTATACCTACTACCCAGGACCTTAAACCTATGTCCTCTTGTGGCAACCAGTTCAGCCCTATGAAAAAGCCTCTGACTAACTACCTGATCAATGCCTCTCATCATCTTATATACCTCTATCAGGTCCCTCCTCATCCTCCGTCGCTCCAAGGAGAAAAGGCCGAGTTCCCTCATCCTGCTTTCATAAGGCATGCACCGCAATCCAGGCAGCACCTTTGTAAGTCTCCTCTGCACCCTTTCTATGGCTTCCACATCCTTCCTGCAGTGAGGTGACCAGAACTGAGCACAGTATTCCACGTGGGGTCTGACTAGGGTTCTATATAGCTGCAGCATTACCTCTCGGCTCCTAAATTCAATTCCACGGTTGATGAAGGACAATACACCATATTGCCTTCTTCACCACAGGGTCAACCTGTGTAGCTGCTTTGAGCGTTCTATGGACTCGGACCCCAAGATCCCTCTGATCCTCCACACTGCCAAGAGTCCTACCGTTAATACTATATTCTTCCATCATATTTGACCTACCAAAATGAACCACTTCACACTTAACCAGGTTGAACTCCATCTGCCACTTCTCAGCCCAGCTTTGCATCCTATCTATGTCCCGCTGTAACCTCTGACAGCCCTCCACGCTATCCACAACACCTCCAACCTTTGTGCCATCCACAAACTTACTAACCCATCCCTACACTTCCTCATCCAGGTCGTTTATAAAAATCACAAAGAGTAAGGGTCCCAGAACAGATCCTTGAGGTACACCACTGGTCACCGACCTCCATGCAGAATATGGCCCTTCAACAACCACTATTTGCCTTCTGTGGGCCAGCCACTTCTGGATCCACACTGCAATGTCCCCTTGGATCCCATGCCTCCTTACTTTCTCATAAGCTTTGCATGGGGTACCTTATCAAATGCCTTGCTGAAATCATATACACCACATCTACTGCTCTCCCTTCATCGATGTGTTTAGTCACATCCTCAAAAAATTCAATCAGGCTCTTAAGGCAGGACCTGCCCTTGACAAAGCCATGCTGACTATTCCTAATCATACCTCTCCAAATGTTCATAAATCCTGCCTCTCAGGATCTTCTCCATCAGTTTACCAACCACTGAAGTAAGACTCACTGGTCTACAATTTCCTGGGCAATCTCTACTTCCCCTCCTTGAATAAGGGAACAACATCCGCAACCCTCCAATCCTCTGGAACCTCTCCCGTCTCCATCGATGATGCAAAGATCACCACCAGAGGCTCCACAATCTCCTCCCTCACCTCCCACAGCAGCCTGGGATACATCTCATCTGGTCCCAGCGACATATCCAACTTGATACTTTCCAAAAGCTCCAGCACCTCCTATTTCTTAATATCTTAATATGCTCAAGCTTTTCAGTCTGCTGCAAGTCATCACTACAGTCACTAAGATCCTTTTCCATAGTGAATACTGAAGTAAAGTATTCATTAAGTACCTCTGCTATTTCCTCTGGATCCATACACACTTTCCCACTGTTACACCTGATAGGTCCTACTCTTTCACGTCTTCTCCTCTTACTCTTCACATACTTGTAGAATGCCTGGGGTTTTCCTTAATCCTGCTCGCCAAGGCCTTCTCATGGCCCCTTCTGGCTCTCCTAATGTCCTTCTTAAGCTCCTTCCTGTTAGCCTTATACTCTTCCAGATCTCTAACATTACCAAGCTCTCTGAACCTTTTGTAAGGTTTTCTTTTCCTTTTGACCAGATTTATTATAACCTTTGTACACCACGGTTCTTGTATCCTATCGTAACTTCCCTGTCTCATTGGAACATGCCTCTGTAGAACTCCACACAAATATTCCCTGGATTTTTGCCACATTTCTTCCGTACTTTTCCCAGAGAACATCTGTTCCCAATTTAGTCTTCCAATTTCCTGCCTGAGAGCCTCATAATTCCCTTTACTCCAAGTAAACGCCTTTCTAGTCTGTCTGTTCCTATCTCTCTCCACTGCTATCGTAAAGGAGATAGAATTATGATCACTATCTCCAAAATGCTCTCCCACTGAGAGATCTGACACCTGACCAGGTTCATTTCCCAATACTAAATCAAGCACAGCCTCTCCTCTTGTAGGCTTACCTACATATTGTGTCAAGAATTCTTCCTGAACACACTTAGCAAGCTCCACCCCATCTAAACCCTTCACTGTCTGGAGATGCCAATCGATATTTGGGAAACTAAAATCCCCCATCACAACAACTCCGTTATTCCCACACCTTTCTAGGATCTGCTTCCCTATCTGCTCCTCAATATCCCTGTTACTATTGGGCGGCCTATAAAAAACACCCAGTCAAGTTATTGACCCCTTCCTGTTCCTAACCTCCGCCCACAGAGATTCCATAGACAGTCCCTCCACAACATCCACCTTTTCTGTAGCTGTGACACTATCTCTGATCAACAGTGCCACTCCCCCACCTCTCTTGCCTCCCTCCCTGTCCTTTCTGAAACATCTAAAACCCGGCACTTGAAGTAACCATTTCTGTCCCTGAGCCATCCAAGTCTCTGTAATGGCCACCACATCGTAGCTCCAAGTATTGATCCAAGCTCTAAGCTCATCCGCCTTGTTCACTATACTCCTTGCGTTAAAATAGACACATCTCAAACCGTCTGTCTGAGCACGTCCCTTCTCTATCACCTGCCCATCCTTCCTCTTGTACCAACTACAAGCTTTCTCTGTTTGAGAGCCAAACACCTCTTCCCCAGTCTCTCCAGTTCGGATCGTACCCCCCAACAATTCTAGTTTAAACTCTCCCCAGTAGCCTTAGCAAACATCCCCACCAGGATATTGGTCCCCCTGGGATTCAAGTGCAACCCGTCCTTTTTGTACAGGTCATACCTGCCCCAAAAGAGGCCCCGGTGATCCAGAAATCTGAATCCCTGCTTCTTACTCCAATCCCTCAGCCACTCATTTAACCTCCTCCTCATTCTATTCCTATACTTACTGTCGCATGGCATAGGCAGAAATCCTGAAATTACTACCCTTGAGGTCCTGCTTCTCAATTTCCTTCCTAACTCCCTATAGTCTTTTTTCAGGACCTCTTGCCTTTTCCTACCTATGTCGTTGGTACCAATATGTATCACGACCTCTGGCTGTTCTCCTTCCCTCTGCAGGATATCTTGGGTGCGATCTGAAACATCCTGGACCCTGGCACCTGGGAGGCAAACTACCATCCTAGTTTCCTTCCTGCATCCACAGAATCGCCTGTCTGCCCCCTTAACTATTGAGTCCCCTATCACTACTGCCCTCTTCTCTCCTTCCCTACCCTTCTGAGCCACAGGACCGGACTCTGTGCCAGAGGCACTGCCACTGTTGCTTCCCCCAGGTAGGCTGTCTCTCCTAACAGTACTCAAGCAGGAGTACTTAGAACCATAGAACCACAGAAAACTACAGCACAGAAAACAGGCCATTTGGCCCTTCTAGTCTGTGCCAAAACATTATTCTGCTAGTCCCATTTACCTGCCCCCAGCCCATACCCCTCCAGACCTCTCTCGTCCATGTATCTATCTAATTTACTCTTAAAAGTTAAGAGCGAGCCCGCATTTACCACATCAGATGGCAGCCCATTCCACACTCCCACCACTCTTTGAGTGAAGAAGTTCCCTCTAATGTTCCCCCTAAACCTTTCCCCTTTCACCCTAAAGCCATGTCCTCTCATACTTATCTCTCCTAATCTAGGTGGAAAGAGCCTACTTGCATTAACTCTGTCTATGCCCCTCATCATTTTGTAAACCTCTATCATATCTCCCCTCATTCTTCTCCGCTCCAAGGAATAAAGTCCTAACAAGCTCAATCTTTCCCTTATTGTCAAGGGGTACAGCCACAGGGGTACTCTCTAGTACCTGACTATTCCCCTTCCCCGTCCTGACTGTGACCTACTTGCCTGGCTCCTGTCGCCCCAGTGTGACCACCTGCCTATAACTCCTTTCTATCACCTCCTCATTCTCTCTGACCATACGAAGGTCATCGAGCTGCATCTCCAGTTCCCTAACGCGGTCCCTGAGGAGCTGCAGCTCAACACACCGGGTGCAGATGTGGTTGTCCTGGAGGCTGGGTGACTCCAGGACCTCCTACATCTGACGCTGAGCACAGAAAACCGCATTCATTCTACTTCCTTTCCTCAAATCCACTACCTCGCCTCACCCCGTTACCGCCTAAGCCTGTTGAGCGAAAGCCCAACCACTCTGCTCCCTCTCACTCCACTGCCCGCTCCGATGCTGCCTGCTGAATATGGTGGTTTGCTTTTTAAACTGTCTGTACGCTAACCGCTTACATCACGCACCTGCGCAGTGTTGCCCCGCTATTCCCGATTAGAGAGAAAAAAAACTTAACAGCTGTATAAAATATTTATTCTAATATGTGATTATTATTCAGTGCATTTTGACGTCAGAAGATACCAACAAATATTACTTTTCTCTAAGAAACCAAAAGCCTTAATTGAACATTTGTGTACATCACAGTAATATTTTACATTGAAAATGGAATTTTGATCACTTTGGCAGAATTTTCTCCAACTGTTTTCCTACCTGCTATGGTTTAGTAGAATTAATGCTAACACTGCAGACTTATGTGCCTGCCAAAGTCCACTGACTGGAGAAGGAGTCTGTAAAGTGCTAGATGAGCTGCCAATCCAGCATACTGTGGCTAATGTTATTTGGATGATGTTGTGCTTCTTGCAATTTGTTGGTGTAGCACTGATCCTGGCAGCACAGGGTATTCTGTCACACTCCTTACACATCCTTGTGATAGTGGAATAGATTTGGGAGGTGAGCAGATGATTCATTTCACACAGACTGCCCAATTGCTGACCTACATTCGTGGCACATCCAACTAAACTTTTAGTCAATGGATATAGAAGGATTTGTTTGTAGATTTGATGCCACTGAACTAGAGGTGATGGAATGTCGCGTACTGGTTAGGTTCTCTCTTGTTGGAGATTACCTTTGCCTGGTAATTATGTTGCAAGATTATTAGTTGCCACTTATGTGGAATTGTGAATGTTGTCCAGGTTAATTCAATTTCAATATCTGAGATGTTGCGATTGATTCTTAACATTGTGCAATTATTGTCAAATATCTCAACTCCCAGATGTAAATGGCAGGGGGGAGGAGGGATTGTGAGTAAGAGCAAAATATATTAAAATACATGTAAGATGATAGATACTTACGCACATTTGCCCAGAATATTAAGAATGTGCGACTAGTTGTTTGAAGAAGAGAATTTCAGGGATAATCACAAGAAAGTGTCAAAGTCGACCCGCACTTCTGGAAAGAATCAGACAGCAGCAGAACCAAAGAACTTACGATAAATGCTTTATTAGCTTTCGCTAGTGGGAGTGAGAAAAATACAGAGATAGAGTAACCATGTAACTCTAACTCTATACCGAAACCCACACAAAGAAGGCTCAGCTACAGCGTATTTTTATACCCTTTTTCGTGGGAACACTAGGTGAGAAACTACCCTTACACAGGCAGTTGTTTACATAAAGTTTCGAACATAACAAGATATAGGTATAAAAACTACTTCTTCCCACCTGCACCTGCTATTTAAACTAGACATAACTAAATCACACCATAATGAAGTCATTCTTTACCTTGAAAATCCTTTCACAGTGAGAACCATACTAAAAAGCAAGCTATTAACCCTTACACTGCCAGTCGTTAACCTTTGCGTTCCCAGCTATCTTTCATAAAAGAGGGGGGCATTCTGTAACACTGTTGACTGAAGGACAGGATCTAGGGAGAGCAAAGGTCCCTGGAATAGAAACAAGACAAAAAGTGTTGGAAACACTCACCAGCATCTGTGGAGTTAATTTTTCGCAGAGAAGACTATCCCTGGATAGAGATGGGAATGTGGAAGTAAGTTTGTTATCAAGTCCAGATTGTATTAGACACCATTTGTAATTGGGGGAAAATCAGTAAAGAACTTAACCTGTATTGCTGATGGCTTGCACAGATATCGGGGAATTTGTTGTTTTGACAGAAGCAGATTCATCCTAAGCTGTTGGGGTCAGTGTTGAGCACACATTCAAGGTTGAACAAACTTGGGTTGTTCTCCCTAGAGCGTTGGAGGCTGCAGGGAGACCTGATAGAGGTTTTTAAAATTACTTGAGGCATAGATAGGGTAGACAGTCAGAATCTTTTTCCCAACGTAGAAATGTCAAACACCAGAGGACATGATTTTAAGGTTACGGGGGGAAGTTGAAAGGCAACGTGAGGGGCAAGTTTTTTACACAGAGGATGGTAGGTGTCTGGAATGGGTTACCGGGGTAGTAGTGGAATCACGCAGCTTGGTGGAGTTTCAGAGGCTTTTAGAAAGAGACATGAACGTGAAGCGAATGAAGGGATATGGTTGATACACAGGAGGAGGACATTTAGTATAAATTGGCATCAAGATTGGCACAACTTTGTGGGCCAAATGGCCTGTCCAGTGCTGTACTGTTCTATGTCTAATTACTATTCACATCTGTAATTTAGACTTGGGAATTGGGGTTTGCGGTTAAAACAGAGGGAATATATCATGAGGGTGTGTTAGTAGAGAGGATGGGCATAAATTAATTTAATAAGGCTGTGTGTGGTATGATCCAATTTGATAGGAAGAATAAAATGTCCATGCTGCTTGAATGGTCAGAGTCTAATTGTGATACAGGCACAAGTGTGATAAGTAAGTTTACAGATGATACAAAAATTGGCGCCGTCATAGATAGTGAGGAAGGTTATCAAAGACTACAACATGATAAAGATCAGTTGGAAAGTTCAGTGGAGCAATGGCAAATGGAATTTAATCCTGACAAGTGTGAGCTGATGCATTTTGGGAGAGAAAACAAGGTTAGGACATACACAATAAATGGAAGGGCCCTAGGGAGCATTGATGAACAGAGGTGAAAGTCAATGTCCCTGAAAGTGGCAGCACAGGTGAAGAAGGCATATGGGCTGCTTGCCTTCATTGGCCATGTCATAGAATATGAGAGCTAGGATGTCACGTTACATTTAGGGTTAGGCCACACCCGGAGTATTGTGTGGGAGTTCTGGTCGCCACACTGTAGGAAGGATGTGGCTGTGCTGGAGAGGGTGCAGAGGAGATTTACAAGGGTTCTGCCTTATTTCAGTTATGAGGAAAGACTAGATAGGCTGAGTTTGTTTGCCCTGGAGTGGAGGAGGTTGAGGGGTGACCTAGTAGAGATAAATAATATTATGAGGAGGTTAGATAGGGTGGGTAGTCAGAATCTTTTTCTCAAAGTGTTGGTTTCTAAGCCAAGGGGGCATATGTTTAAGGTGAGATGTTGGAGGTTTAGTGGCGATCAGAGTGTGGTTGGAAACAGACTGTGCAAGGTGATTGAGGCACATATTCTCACAACATTTAAGAAGCATCTGGACAAGTACTTGAATTGCCAAGGCATTGAAGGCTTAAATCAATTAATGTATTTAGGTCGTAAGGGAGGCATGGGTATGCTGGGCCGTAGGACCTGTTTGTGTACTATACACCTCTTTTGGCTCTATGATGCAGGGGTGCAGAAACTCAGAGCACTAAAAATAGCAATGCAAGTTAATAAGGTCATAAAAACAATTGCAGTGATTCATTTCTAAAGGGACAGAATAGAAAAACAGAGTAGAAACGTTACAATTTTAGAGAGCCTTGGTTAGACCACTTCTGCATTCATGGTTCTGGACTTCATATAGCAATGTGTTAATGGATAAAGAATTTACAGGGATAAAGTCTGAACTTGGAGCTGGTGCATTTTTTTTTCAAAAGCACAAGACTTAAGGTGATCTGATAGAGGTCTTCAGTTATGGAAAGAATTCGATGGTACGGAGGTTAAAACTAGAAGCTCCCAAACTAAGGACCACATGTATAAAATTGCCATAAATATAAAATGAATGAATGAAGAATTCAGGAGAAACCTTGTTCCCCAAAAAGTAGAATGAATATGGAACTCCCCAGCACAAGGAATAGTTGAGGTGATTAAAACAGGTACATTTAATGGAAGAATAGGTAAGTGTAGGGGAAAGGAATAGAAGGGTGTGCATACTGAGTTTGATATAAACAAGGAATTTTGTGTGGAGCATTAATGTCAATTTACAAGTTGGCCCAAGTGCCTGATAAGTGTGCTTTAAACTTAATATTCTATCCTGCAGAGACTGACTCATTCTGTGCTTATCAGTGGTTTGTCCAAAGGTGTCTTCATGAACTCACTATTTGTGCGAATACAGTGCTTTAGATAATAAACCTTTCCATAAACAGAGTCCGAGAAACAGGCTCCTTGGCCCACCATGTCCATGGTGACCATCAAGTACCCACCTGTATTAATCCCATTCACCAGCACTTGGTCCATAACCTTCTCTATCTTGGTAATTCAAGTGCTTGTCTAAGTACTTCAGTGTTGTGAGAGTCTCTGCCTCCGCCCCTCAGGCTGTGTGTTCCAGATTCCAACCATCCCTTAGTTGAAAGCGCTCTTGTTCGTATCCCCTCTAAACTTCTTACCCCTTACCCTAAACCTGTAAGGTTGGTTTCACAGCGCCTCATTAAAGTTCCCTCATCTATTTGGTGGATATAGCAGATTTCAATAAGAGCAATATCCTGATTAATATATAGTCTGGTAAATTACCCTCAAAAAGCTCATGGGTCTTTCTGAAAAAACGTAGCTCAAGGGACAAATACTTGGCAGGAATTAGACATTTTTCATTTTACAGAATCATGGAGAAGAAAACAAGCTCAGCCCTACTGCCGAACTTACTGCATGGGAGGAAGAAGCTAAAGTCATTCCTTGTACAGCACTAACAATGTTATAGATCATCCTGTTCAGTCTGCATGGACCTCTGGAGGTGCATCTGATCAGAACAGGTCACAATACCTGAGTATATCTGAGTCTGGCCAGAGCTGGACACAGTACTGAAGGTGGATATAGCTAGAACTGAACACCATTCTGCTCATCTAATTAATACTCATCTCACGCTTTGTAGTTTGATCAGACTTCCTCTTGACTTTTCCCGAGGTATAACAAACCTCATGTTCTCCTTGTAGTAGCTGCATTGGTTTGATGATTTACAGAGACTTCTAACCTCAACTATACAGCTAGTTTTCATCTATCTTCTCTGCTATTTAACATTCAAGTTTTTCTGTATATTTTTCTGTTCATCCTGAGAGATCCTTATACCTTTCTGCTATGTAGGAATTCTGATGATTATTTCCCTCTTTGTAGCAGTCTGAACTTTCTTATGAAAATTTTTACACAGTGTTCTAGGTGCTTGGAACACGCTGCCTGGTCAGGTGGTGGAAGCAGATACGATAGCAATGTTTAAGAGGCATTTAGACAGGCACGTGAACAGGCAGGGTATGAAGGCAGGGAATGAAGGGATATAGACCATGTGCTGGCATATGGGATTAATTTAAATTGGCATCATGGTCAGCGCGGACATCGTGGGCTGAAGGGCCTGTTCATGTGTTGTACATTATTTTTTCTATACATATTGAATCTGGTCTGATCTGATTTAGATTTCAGACTGTGTTTGCTGGTCCTGGTTTGCTACAGTCTGGCTATATATCATAAACTTGCAACCTTGCTTTCTTCTTTTTGTTCTGAACTGCAAACGCAGGACTGAAGCTGCTAATATTTAACTTGAAGTGAGTCATAAAGTGACATTAACATTGCCACTCCCTTGCATTGAATGCTTCCAATAATTCAACTTCCTGTTTCTCTCTAGTGCTGTGTGAAACATTTCCAGATCTGTAGGAACGTTCAGGCCATGCACTGTGTAATATCTGTCTCAAGAATCCAACCCCTATTGTGCAGATGTCTGAAATATGAAGCATATTTTTGTTCCCTTAACATAAAACAAAACTTAATTGGAGAAGTTTACAAAGATCACTCCATCATGGAACCTATAGCAAATCTGACAGACAGGCATTGCCTTGAGCATGAGAGTCTCCTGGAGTTCTACTGTAAAGATGATGCAGAGTGTGTGTGTCATTCCTGTATTACAGAGAAACATAAATCCCATACACTGCTTAGTCTGGATTAGGCACAGTCTGCAATTATGGTAAGTGACACGATCCTGATAACAAATGCACTGAGGGTGAGTTAATTATCACCATTAATTAGAGTTAATAGCAGATGGTTCAGAATTAGCCTTGATTTTTCTTGCTATCCATGTTCTGTATTTGTAGCTGCTTATTTTGCATTATATAGATTTGTTACCACTTCTTGCTGTCTGGGAAAATAGAATGCACAAAGGTATTAATGTGGGGGCAAGAGCATGCTCAGTCCCTTTCTGTTGGGGAACTGTGGAACTTGGTAAGGCACTGTGAGCACCAGCACTCCATTGCCTAAAGCTGTACAATAGTATTTTGTAACTGAAGATGAAAAAGCTGCAGATGCTAGAAATCTGAAATAAAAAGACAAAAGGCTAGATACCTGAAACGTGAACTCTTTCACTCTTTTCCCAGATGCTTCCTGACTAGCAGAGTATTTCCAACATTTTGAGTTTTGATTTTAACATTTTGTTACACAGTTTGAAGCTTGAGGTTCTGCCCTCTGACCAGCAGGTAGAGCCCCTACACTTGCAGGGGAAGGAGGGACGTCCTCAGTGGGAGACAGAAAAGGGGGGAAACAGTTTGTCACAACGAGCACAAATTACCTATCCAAATTCTCCTTATAACTTCAGCCCTCCATTCCAGGTGAATGTCTCAACTAGAACTGTAGATAATACTCCTGATGCAGTCTAACCAATGTTTTGTACAGCTGCCACATGATGTCCTGACTATTAAACTCAATGCCCTGCCCCGTGAAGGCAAGCATACCAACTTTCCTTTTTCATTACTCTGTCAACCTATGTCACCACTTTCAGTGAGCCATGGACTTGCACCTCAAGGTCCCTGCCATTTACTCTCTATGTCCTAGCAGAATTTAACTTCTCAAAGTGCACCATCTCACACTTGTCTGGATTAAGTTCTGTCTGCCACTGCTCCGCCCAACTTTCCAGCTGATCTATGTCCCGCTGTATCCTTAAACAACCTTCTTCATTATCTATGACTCCACCAATTTTCATATAATCTGCAAACTTATTAATAAGACCACCTAAGATCTCATGAGATCCCAGCACTGAGCCCTTCAGTATGCCACTTGTTATAGATTTCCAGTCAGAAAATTACCCCTTGACCACTGCCTCCCATCACCAAGCCAAATTTGGATCCAGCTTGCCAACACACCATGGATCCCATGAATGAACCTACCCTGCGGAACTTTATCAAACACCTTACTAAAGTCCATGTAAACCACATCTACACTCTGCCTTCATCAATTTACCTCCTCAAAAAACTGAATCAGCTTTGTGAGATAGGCTTCCTTCTGCACAAAACTGTTCTGACTCCTCCCAATCAACCCCTGCCTTTCCAAGTTAACATATATCCTGTCCCTCTGAAATCCCTCCATAATCACGTCTCCAAACTTGTACCTCTCAGAGATCTCTATGCTCCACCTGTTCTGGCTTGTGCACCCTCACTCTCCTTTACTCCACCAGAGCCTGCCATACTTCCACAGTCTAAGCTTTTATTCCCTCGCCACACCGCTTTCCCTTTCCATCACACATCTTTGAAAACACTCCCTAAAACCTACCTCCTTACCCAAGTATTTTGTCAACAGGAATGTTGTCTCCTCCTTTGGTTCTGTGTCAACTTCTAAATCAATCTGAATAAATGCTCTGCAGTGCAGACTTGTGACCTTTATGATATTAAGTGTCTTATATAAATGCATACTGCTAACTTAAATATGTTCTACTTACTTTTACAGAAAGATTTGAAGGCAGATATTGAAACGCTTCAGGAAGAGAACTGCTCCAGCCAACAGCAAGACTTAGAGAGATCAGGAGCTGAAATAAAGGTAGCAAAGAATAGAATTGTATTTAGAAAAGGTTTCTCTCCCCATTGACACAACAAGCCTTCCAAAACTAATGGGTAGTTTGGGGCTGAGTCATTGATTGCTGGACGTTCCTGTGTGTCTGATGAGAGAAGGAACTGCATATGTCAACCTACATCCACATTTGAAACACTCACAACCAGAGGCTAGGAATTTACTTGCTTAATGTGAACATCAGAAGGAGGAGGGACTTTAGTTGCAGTGGTCAAGCAGATAGAATTCAATCACACACAGATACTTATCCGAAGTATCTGTGAATAGAGATAAGTATGGACCTCGTGGGAGAATATTAAATTGGAGCAAGGCAAATTACAAGAGTATTAGGCAGGAGCTAGGGAGAGTTAGTGGGGAACAGCTGTTTTTGGGCAAGTCCACATCTGACATGTGGAGAGTGTTTAAAGATCAACTGCACAGAGTACAGGATCAGTATGTTCCAGTAAGAAGGAAGGACAAGGATGGCAAGGTAAGGGATCCTTGGATTATGAGAGAGGTGGTGAATTTAGTCAAGAAGGAAAAGGATTAGGAAGCTAAAATCAAACAGAGCCCTTGAACCTTATAAAGAAGCTCAAAATGAACTCAAGAAGGGAATTAGGAGAGCCAGGAGGGGCCGTGAAAAGTCCTTGGCAAGTGGGATTAAAGAGAATCCCAAGGTATTATATACATACATCAAGGGCAAGAGGATAACTAGGGAAAGGGTAGGACCACTAATGGATAAAGGAGGGAACATGTATTTGGAGATGGATGATGTGGGCGAGGTCGTGAATAAGTACTTTGAGTTGGTACTCACCAAGGAGAAGGACGTGGAGGATAGTGAGATCAGTGTGGAGCGTGCTAGCATGCTAGGGCATGTTGAGGTAAAGAAAGAGGTAATGTTGGATAAGTCCTCAGAGCCTGACGGGATATACTACAGGTTATTAAGAGAGAGAGAGAAGAGAAGAGATTGCTGCATCCCTGACCAAGATCTTCATGTCCTCTCTGGCCACAGGCGAGGTCCCAGAGAACTGGTGAATAGCAAATATTGTTCCATTATTCAAGAAGGCAAATCAGGATAATTGTGGAAACTATAGCCAGTGAGTCTCACATCAGTGGTAGGGAAGCTATTGGACAGGATTCTGAGGGATAGGATTTATGAGCACTTGGAAAACCATGGCCTAATTAGGGACAGTCAGCATGGCTTTGTGCTGGGCAAGTCATGTCTTACTTACTTGATAGAGTTTTTTAAGGAGGTGACAAAGGTGATTGATGAAGGTAGAGCTGTGGATGTTGTCGACATGGATTTTAGTAAGGCGTTTGACAAGGTTCCTCATGGTGCACTCATCCCGAAGATTAAGATACATGGGATCACCGCTGACTTGGTCGTTTGGATTCAGAATTGGCTTGCCCATAGAAGATAGTGGTCGATGGGACTTATTCTGGCTGGAAGTACATGACCAGTGGTGTTCTGTAGGGTTCCATACTAGGACCTCTGCTTTTTGATATGTATATACATGTCTTATTTGATATGTATATACATGTCTTGAATAAAACATGGATGGATGGGTTAGTAAGTTCACAGATGATACAAAGATTGGTGGCATTGTGGATAGTGTAGAAGGTTGCCAATATCCTTGCAGGCAGGTTTACTAGTGTGGTTTGGGAGGGTTTAAACTAGTTTGCGAGGGGGATGGGAACAGGAGGGATAGGTCAGTGGAAGAAGTGCATGGAGTAAAGTCAGATCTAACATATAGAGAGGCTTTGAGGAAGGAGAAGCAGAATATAGGGTATAAAAGTAGAAATATGGATAGGCTAATGTGCATTTACCTAAATGCAAGAAGTATCAGAAATAAGGGTGATGAGCTGAGAGCTTGGATAAATACGTGGAACTGTGATATTGTGGCTCTTGCAGAGACTTGGCTGTCACCAGGGCAGGAACGGATACTGAATATTCCTGGATTTCAGTGTTTTGAAAGCGATAGGGAGGGGGGGAGAAGAGGAGGAGGGGTGGCATTACTGGTCAGGGATACTATTACAGCTGCAAAAAGGGTGGATAATGTAGAAGGATCCTCTCTAGAGTCAGTATGGGTGGAAGTTAGCAACAAGAGAGGAGCAGTTACTCTTCTGGGAGTATTCTATAGGCCCCCTGGTAGCAGCAAGGATACTGAGGAGCAGTTTGGGAGGTAGATTTTGGAAAGATGCAAGAATAACAGGGTTGTTATCATGGGAGACTTCAAACTCCCAAATATTGATTGGCACCTGCTTAGTTCCAAAAGTTTAGACGGGGCAGAGTTTGTTAAGTGTGTCCAGTATGGATTCCTGTCATAGTATGTTGACAGGCCGACGAGAGGGAATGTCATATTAGATCTAGTACTAAGTAATGAATCGGGTCAGGTGACAGATCTCTCAGTGGGTGCATTTGGGGGACAGTGACCACCGCTCCCTAGCCTTTAGCATTGCCATGGACAAGGATAGGAGCAAAGAGGACAAGAAGATATTTAATTGTGGAAGGGCAAATTATGAGGCTATAAGGCTAGAACTTGCGAGTGTAAATTGGGATGACATTTTTGAAGGGAAATGGTCGTTGTTCAGGGATCTCTTGCAGAATGTTAGGGATAAATTTGTCCTGGTGTGGGAGAGAAGGAATGGCAGGGTGAAGGAACCATGGGTGACGAGAGAAGTGGAACAACTCGTTAGGAGGAAGAAGGCAGCATACATAAGGTGTAGGCAGCAAGGATCAGATAGGACTCATGAGGAATATAGGGTAGCAAGGAAGTAACTTAAGAAGGGGCTGAGGAGAGCAAGAAGGGGACATGAAAAGGCCTTGGCAAGTAAGGTTAAGCAAAATCCCAAGGCTTTTTTCACTTATGTGAAGAGCAGAAGGATGACGAGAGTAAAGGTAGGACCGATTAGAGACAAAGGTGGGAAGATGTACCTGGAAGCTGTGGAAGTGGGTGAGGTCTTCAATGAATACTTCTCTTCAGTATTCACCAAGGAGAGGGGTCTTGATGACGCTGAGGACAGTGTTGGTAAGGTTAATGTTCTAGAGCATGTAGATATCAAGAGGGAGGATGTGTTGGAGCTGTTAGAAAATATTAGGACAAGTAAGTCCCGGGGCCTGACGGAATATTCCCCAGGCTGCTTCACGAGGCGAGGGAGGAGATTGCTGAACCGTTGGCTAGGATCTTTGAGTCCTCGTTGTCTACGTGAATGGTACCAGAGGATTGGAAAGTGGCAAATGTTGTTCCCTTATTCAAAAGAGGTAGTAGAGATGGTCCAGGGAATTATAGACTAGTGAGCCTTACGTCTGTGGTGGGCAAACTGTTGGAAAGGATTCTTAGAGATAGGATCTATGGGCATTTGGAGAGTCATGGTCTGATCAGGAACAGCCAGAATGGCTTTGTGAAGGGCAGATCATGTCTCACAAGCCTGATAGGATTCTTTGAGGAGGTGACCAGGCAGATTGATGAGGGTAGTGCAGTAGATGTGGTCAACATGGATTTTAGTAAGGCATTTGACGAGGTTCCACATGGTAGGCTTCTTCAGAAGGTCAGAGGGCATGGGATCCAAGGAGGCTTGGCCGTGTGGATTCAGAATTGGCTTGCCTGTAGAAAGCATAGTATTGTGGTGGAGGGAGTGCATTCAGATTGGAGGGCTGTGACTAGCGGTGTCCCACAAGGATCAGTTCTGGAACCTCTACTTTTCGTGATTTTTATTAATGACTTGAATGAGGGGGTTGAAGGGTGGGTTAGCAAGTTTTCAGACAACACAAAGGTCGGTGGTGTTGTGGATAGTGTGGACGACTGGCGAAGATTGCAGAGGGATATTGACAGGATGAAGAGCTGGGCTGAGAAGTGGCAGATGGAGTTCAATCAGGAGAACTGTGAGGTGGTACACTTTGGAAGGACAAACTCCAAGGCGGAGTACAAAGTTAATGGCAGGATTCTGGGTAGTGTGGAGGAGCAGAGGGATCTGGGGGTTTATATCCACAGATCCCTGAATGTTGCCTCACAGGTTGATAGGGTAGTTAAGAAAGCTTATGGGATGTTAGCATTCATAAGTCGTGGGATCGAGTTTAAGAGCCGCGAGGTAATGATGCAGCTCAACAAAACTCTGGTGAGACCACACTTGGAGTACTGTGTCCAGTTCTGTTCGCCTCATTATAGGAAGGATGTGAAAGCACTGGAAAGGGTGCAGAGGAGATTTACCAGGATGCTGCCTGGTTTAGAGAGTATAGATTATGAGGAGAGACTAAGGGAGCTAGGGCTTTACTCCTTGGAAAGAAGGAGGATGAGAGGAGACATGATAGAGGTGTACAAAATATTAAGAGGAATTGATAGAGTAGACAGCCAGTACCTCTTTCCCAGGGCACCAATGCTCAATACAAGAGGGCATGGCTTTAAAGTAATGGGTGGGAAGTTCAAGGGAGATATCAGAGGGAGGTTTTTTTATCCAGAGAGTGGTTGGGGCATGGAATGCACTGCCTGGGGTGGTGATGGAGGCAGGTACATTGGTCAAATTCAAGAGATCGCTAGATAAGCATATGGAGGAATGTAAAATAGAGGGATATGTGGGAGGAAGGGGTTAGATAGTCTTAGGCAAGGTTTAAAGGTCAGTACAACATTGTGGGCTGAAGGGCCTGTATTGTGCTGTACTGTTCTATGATTCTGTGATTCTATGATTCTATACAGCGGGATATAGATCAGTTGCAGATATGGATGGAGAAATGGCAGATGGAGTTTAATCTGGTCAACTGTGAGGTGTTGCACTTTGAGAGATCAAATGTAAAGAGACAGTACACAGCTAATGGCAGGACCCTTAACAGTGTTGATATTCAGAGGGATCTTGGGGTCCAGGTCCTTAGCTCCCTGAAAGTGACTGCACAGATTGATAGGGTGGTAAAGCAGGCATATGGCATGCTTGCCTTTATTACTCAAGGCACTGAGTTCAAGAGTCAAGAAGTTATTTTGCAGCTTTATAAAACTCTCGTTAGGCCAAATCTGGACTATTGCATTCAGTTCTGGTCACCCATTATAGGAAGGATGTGGAGGCTTTGGAAAGGGTACAGAAAAGGTTTACCAGAATGCTGCCTGGATTAGGAGAAGTTAGATAACTTGGGTTATTTTCTCTGGAGCGGTGGAGGCTGAAGGGAGACCTGATAGAAGTTTATAAGATCATGAGAGGTATGGATAGACTAGATAGCTGTTATCATTTTCCCAAGGCTGCAATGTCTAATATCAGAGGGCATGCATTTAAGGTGAGAGTGGGTAAGTTCAAAGGAGTGGGTAAGTTTCAAGTACGTGAAGGGTAGGAGGATGGCTAGGGTAAAGGTAGGTCCGATTAAGGACAAAGGTGGGATAACTTGCCTGGAGGCAGCGGAAGTGGGAGAAGTTCTCAATGAGTACTTCTCTTCGGTATTCACCAGGGAGAGGGGTCTTGATGACGCGGAAGGGAGTGCTGGTAGGGGTAATGTTCTCGAGGTTGTAGATATCAAGAGAGAGGATGTGTTGAAGTTGTTAAATAATATTAAGACAGATAAATCTCCGGGGCCTGACGGGATTTTCCCCAGGCTGCTTCGAGAGGCTAGGGAGGAGATTGTTGAACCGTTGGTAAGGATCTTTGAGTCCTCATTGTCCACGGGGATGGTGCCAGAGGATTGGAGGGTTGCGAATGTTGTCCCCTTGTTCAAAACAGGTAATAGGGATAGGCCAGGGAATTATAGACCGGTGAGTCTCATGTCTGTGGTGGGTAAGCTGTTAGAAAGGATTCTAAGGGATAGGATTTATGAACACCTTGAGAATCATGGACTGATTAGGGACAGCCAGCATGGCTTTGTGAAGGGAAGATCTTGCCTCACAAGCCTGATAGAGTTCTTTGAGGAGGTGACCAGGAAGATTGATGAGGGCAGTGCGGTGGATGTGGTTTACATGGATTTTAGTAAGGCGTTTGATAAGGTTCCTCATGGTAGGCTTCTTCAGAAGGTCAGAGGCCAAAGGATCCAAGGAAGCTTGGCTGTGTGGATTAGGAATTGGCTTGCATGTAGAAAGCAGAGGGTTGTGGTGGAAGGAGTGCCCTCGGATTGGAAGGCAGTGACTAGTGGTGTCCCGCAGGATATTTATAGATGACTTAGATGAGGGGGTGGAGGGCTGGGTTAGTAAGTTTGCAGACGACACTAAGATCGGCGGTGTTGTGGATAGTATGGAGGGCTGTCGGGGCTTACAGAGGGATATTGATAGGATGCAGAGCTGGGCTGACAAGTGGCAGATGGAGTTCAATCCAGAGAAGTGTGAGGTGGTACACTTTGGAAGGACAAACTCCAGGGCAGGGTACTGGGTAAATGGCAAGGTACTTGGCAGTGTGGAGGAGCAGAGAGATCTGGGGGTTCATATTCACAGTTCATTGAAAGTTGCCTCACAGGTGGAAAGAGCAGTTAAGAAGGCCAATGGGATGTTGGCTTTCATAAATCGCAGGATTGAGTTTAAGAGCCACGAGGTGATGATGCAGCTTTACAAAACTCTAGTTAAGCCACACTTAGAGTACTGTGTTCAGTTCTGGTCGCCTCATTATAGGAAGGATGTGGAGGCATTGGAGAGGTTGAAGAGGAGATTTACCAGGATGCTGCCTGGATTAGAGAGTATTGAATATGAGGAGAGGCTTAAGGTGCTAGGGCTTTATTCACTGGAAAGGAGGAGGATGAGAGGAGACATGATAGAGGTATATAAAATATTGAGAGGAATAGATAGAGTAGACAGTCAGCGCCTTCTTCCCAGGGCACCAATGCTCAAGACGAGAGGGCACGGCTTTAAGGTTATGGGTGGGAGGTTCAGGGGAGATGTTAGGGGGAGGTTTTTCACCCAGAGAGTGGTTGGTGCATGGAATGCACTTCCTGGGGTGGTGGTGGAGGCAGATACATTGGACAGGTTCAAGAGCTTGTTGGATAGGCATATGGAGGAGTGTGGGATGGGGGGATATGCGGGAGGAAGGGGTTAGGTAGTGTGAGGGTGGTTTGATGGACGGCACAACATGGTGGGCCGAAGGGCCTGTTTTGTGCTGTATGGTTCGATGGTTCTATGGAGATGTGTGGGGCAAGTTGTTTACACAGAGAGTGGTGGGTATCGGAAATGTGCTGCCAGGGGTGGTAGTGCAGACAATTACAATAGAGGAGTTTAAGAGGCTCTGAGATAGGCACTTGAATGTGCAGAGAATGGAGGGTTATGGACATTGTGTAGGCAGAAGGGATTAGTTTAGTGTACTAAATGAATGCTTCTCATCTATACTCACCAAGGAGAAGGAAGTAGAGTATAGTGAGATCAGAAAGGGATACGTTGATAGTCTGGAGCCTGCAAACATTAAGAATGCGGAGTTGTTAAATGTCATGGAATGAACAGGGGTGGATAACTCCCCAGGGCTGGAAGAGATCTATCCCACAATGCTATGGGAAACAAGGGAGGGGATAGCTGGGCCCCTGACAGAGAATCTTGCACCTTCGTTAGCTACAGGTGAGGTACCAAACAACTGGAGGAGACACAGTAGTGTAGTGGTTAGTGTAATGCTATTACAGCTCCAGCGACCCGGGTTCACTTCCAGCCACTGTCTGGAAGGAGTTTGTACATTCTACCTGTGTCTGCGTGGGTTTCCTCCAGGTGCTCTGGTTTCCTCCCACATTCCAAAAAAAAGTATGAACTAGGAAGTTGTGGGCATGCAATGTTGGTGCCAGAAGCATGGCGACACTTGCAGGCTGCTCGCAGAACACTCTATGCAAAAGGTGTATTTCACTGTGTGTTTCAATGTACATGTGACTAATAAAGATATCTTATCTAATGTCATTCCTTCATTTAAGAAGGGCATCAGGAATAAGCCAGGCTGTTGAGCCCTATGTTGGTGGTTGGGAAATTATTGGAGAAAATGCTCAGGGAGAGTACTTATATACATTTGGAAAGGCAGGGGGAATCAGGGATAGTCATCAGCAAGGCTTTGTGCAAGGAAATTTCTGTCTCGCTACTTTAAATTTTTTGAGGAGGTAACTAAGGAGATTGATGAAGGCAAATGGTAGATATTGTCTTCGTGGACATTAATAAGGCATTTGATAAGGTCCCAGATGATAAACTGCTCCAATCTCTCTCTTTAACATGGGATCCAAGGGCAGCTGCTGAATTGAATCCATGAATGGCTTGGTGATAAGATGCAGAGGGTAGTGGTGGATGATGCTTTTCTGATTCGAAGTCTGTGACTAGTGGTATATTGCAAGGATTGGTGCTGGGACCCTTGTTGTTTGTGATATATATTAGAATCATAGAGCAATTCAGCATGGATACAGGCCCTTTGGCCCAATGAGTCCATGCTGACCACAGTGCCCACCCAGATAGTCCTAATTTCCTGTATTCAGCCCATATCCCTCTAAGCCCCACCTTTGCATGTACCTATCCAAGTGCTTCTTAAATTATACCATTGTACTGGCCTCAACCACTTCCTCTGGCAGCTTGTTCCAGATACTCACCATCCACTTTGTGAAAAAGTGACCCCTCAGGTCCATTTTAAATCTTTCCCCTCTCACCCTAATCTATACCCCTAGTTTTGGTCTCCCCTACCCTGAGAAAAATACTGTTACAGTCCACCTTACCTATGCCACTCATAATTTTAAACATTTCCATAATGTCTCCTCTCATTCTCCAAGGATCCGAGGAATAAAGACCTAGCCTGGCCGACCTTTCCTTATAACTCAGGCCTTCTAGTCCTGGAAATATCCCTGTAAATCTTTTCTGCACTCTTTCCAGTTTAACCACCTCTTTCCTATAACATGAAATTAATAGGAAAATATAGGGTGATCAAAACTGTACACAGTACTCCAAGTGAGGCCTCGCCAATGACTTATGCAACTGCGGTGCTCTCACTGTTGAAGGCTAGCGTGCTAAACGTCTTTTTCACCACCATGTCTACCTGTGATGCCGCTTTCAATGAGCTATGCACTTATACTCCCAGGTCTCTCTGTTCCATTACACTCCTACCATTCATAGTTTAAGTCTTATGCTGGTTTGAATTTCCAAAATGCATCACCTCACACTTATCTGTATTGAAATCCATTTGTCACTCCTCGGCCCACCTCCCAAACTGATCAAGATCCCACTGTAATCTATTATAGCCTTCTTCACCATCAACAACACATCCTGATTCCGTGTCATCCACAAACTTACTTATCAAACCTTGTGCATTTGCATCCAAATCATTTATATAAATAACGAATAGCAAGGGTCCCGACACCAACCCCTGCAGCACACCACTAGTCACTGGCCTCCGTTCTGAGAAACAATCTTAAACCACCACCCTCTGCTTCCTACCTCTGAGCCATTTTTGAATCCGCCTTACTAGCTCTCCCTGGATTCCAAGGGACCTAACCTTCCAGACCAGCCTACCATGGGGGACCTTGCCGAAGGCCTTACTAAAGTCCAAATAGACAACCTCCACTGCCCTATCCTCATCTACGTTTTTGGTTACTTCTTCAAAAAACTCTGAAAGGTTCGTCAAGCACAACTTTCATTGCAGAAAGCCATGCTGACCCCTCCTAATCAGTCTATACAAATGCTGGCAGATTCTGTCCCTCAGAATCCCCTCCAGTAACTTCCCCACTACTGAAGTCAGACTGACCAGCTTGGAGTTCCCTGGCTTGTCCTTGCTACCCTTCTTAAGCAACGGAACATTAGCCACATTCCAGTCCTTTAGAACTTCACCAGTGGCTAACAATGAAGCAAATATCTCTGCAAGGTCCTCTGCAATTTCTCCTCTAGCCTCCTACAAAGTCCGAGGATGCTCTTTGTCAAGCCCTGGGGATTTATCCACCTTAATGCGCTGTAAGACTGCAAATACGTCCTCCCTGGTAATATGAATTTCCACCAAAACATCTCAACTAGTTTCCCTTATCTCTTGAGCAACCATGATTTTCTCCTCAGTTAGCACTGAGGAGTAATGTCCGTTGAATTCCTACCCATCTCCTGCGGCTCGAGACGTAGGTGTCCCTGCTGATCTCTAAAGGAACCTACTCTCTCCCTAGCCACCCTTTTACTCTTAATATAGCTATAGAACCTCTTGGGGTTTTCATTAACCTTCCCTACCATATCCATCTCTTACCCTCTCTTTGATCTCCTGATTCCCCTCTTAAGAGTATTCTTAATCTTTTTATAGTCATTAAGGGATTCACTTGTCCCTGACCTCCTAAACCCAGTGTATGCTTCCTTCTTTTTCTTGACAGGGCCTCAATATCCCTCATCAGACAAGGTTCCCTGAACTTGCCAGGTTTACCCTTCACCCTAACAGGAACATGCTGCCCCTGAACTCTTGATATCACACTCTTAAAAGCCTCCCACTTGCTATACGTTCCTTTACCTTCAAATAGGCTCATCCAATTGACCTCTGCTAGATCCTGCCTAATTTCCCCCAAAATTAGCCCTGTTCAAGTTCAGGTCCCTAACCTGTGGATCACTATCTTAAAATTAATAGAATTATGTTCACTAGACCCAAAGTGCTCCCTGACTGCCACTTTTGTTACTTACCCTGCCTCGTTCCCCAAGAGAAGATCCAGTACTGTATCCTTCGGAGTAGGGTCCTCTATATTTTGACTCAGGAAACTTTCCTGGACACATTTCACAAACTCCACCCCATCCAGGCCCTTAACACTCTGGGCAGTCCAGTCAATACTGGGGAAATTAAAATCTCCTACTAATACATCCCTATAATTCTTACAACTATGAGCAATTTCTCTATACATCTGTCCCTCAGGTTCCCACTGACTATTGGGGGGGTCCCACCTGAGTGACCCTCCCCTTCTTGTTTCAAAGTTCTACCCCTATGGACTCACTGGGCAATCCCCCAAGAATGTCACCTCTAAGTACTGCTGTTATGTCCTCTCTTATCAAAAAGGCAATACCCCCACCTTGCTTACCTTTACCTCTGTCACACCTGCATCCTGGAACATTGAGCTGCCAGGGCAGCCTTCTCTCAACCATTTCCATTACAGCTATAACATCCCAGTCCGCAGAGCCAATCCATGCTCTGAGTTCACCCTCCTTACCTGTTAAACCTCATGCATTGAAATAAATACAGTTTAACTGGGTATTCCTTTCCCGCCTTTACTGTGCCCCTGGCTACTCTGATTACTAAACTTGTTCTCATTGGCTACAGCTTTATCCCATGACTTGCTCCTACTCAGATGTCCCATCTATCTGCCAATCTAGTTTAAACCCTCCTGTGTAGCATTTGCAAATTTCCCGGCAAGGACATTGGTCCCTCTCTGGTTCAAATGCAACCCATCCCTCTTGTACAGGTCGCCTCTACCCCAGAAGAGATCCCAATGGTCCAAGAACCTGAATCCCTGCCCCCTGCACCAGCTCCTCAGCCACAAATTCATCTGGCTTATCCTTCTATATCTGACCTTGCTAGCACGTGGCACCGGGAGTAATCCAGAGATCACTACCCTCGAGGTTCTGCTTCTTAACTTCTTACCTAACTCCCTGTACTCATTCTGCAAGACCTCATCCCTTGTTCTACTTATGTCATTTGTACCAACATGTACAATAACCTCTGGCTGTTCGCCTTCCTCCTCAAGTATTTTCTGCAGCTGCTCAGAGACATCCTTGACCCTGACACCCAGGAGGCAACACACCATCCTGGCCACAGAAGCTCCTGTCTGCCCCCCTCACTATCGAGTCTCCTATCATTATCACCATGTCTGACTGCACCCTTTCCCTCTGGGCCTCAGAGCTGGTTACAATGCCAGAGACCTGATGACAGCAGCTAGCTCTTGAAAGAACATCCCCCTCAACAGTATTCAAAGAGGTATACCTGTTAGTTCAGGGAATAGCCACATGGGAACCCTGCACTGACTGCCTACTCCCCTTACTTTTCCTGGTGGTCACTCATCTATCTGAAGCCCGTACCTTGGGTGTGACCACCTCAGTAAAAGTCTCATCCAATGACGTTCTCAAAAGGGAGGATGATCCTGAGTACATCCAACTCCAGCTCTAGTTCCTTGACCCCGACTGTCAGGATCTGCAACTGGGTGCACTTCCTACAGATGTAGTCATAAAGGGAACCATGAGGTTCCCTGACTTCCCACATTTTGCAGGAGGAGCATTCCACTGCCCTAACTACCATCCTGCCTACACTGAATCAGGTACTAAAGATCAACAACAAAATAAAACCTTACCTGTGCCTCCTCACTGAAGGCTTTTTAAAGATCTGCTGTGACTCCTGACACCTGGGCCACTTACTCAGCCTCTTTACGCTGCAGCCTCTTGAACCGAAGCCTCAGATCCCCACTCCTACACTGACCACTCTCACAATGGCCACTCCGCTTGACCATACGTTCTCTTTATTGGCTGCTGGATGAGAATGCAGGAGATATCAAAAACAGGAAGGCATGGATTTAAGGTGAGAGGAAGGCGTTCTAAAAGGGATCTGGGGGCCAACAAAATTTCCTGAAAAAAGTCAACTTTCTTGATGGTTGCAAAGACACTCGGAAATGTACTCAAAATTGCTCTAATTTGCATCAAGCCTATTTTTAACAACATAGCATCATTTCTTTTGGAGTCGTGTGAAGGAATTTATAGACCCAGGTGTCCCATTCATGACATGATATTTGTTGTTAGATTTATGTTTGGTACAGTTCTAGTTTAATCTGGTAGGGCTGCTATCAAATCGGCATTAGGAATATTATCGCCACCTGACCATTCTGTGAAATAAGCATTAGTGTGCTCCAGTTATCACTGTTCAATTTGACAAGTAATGGAAGCAAATCAGCACCTGGAGGGCCACAAAATAAAACCCAATTTCTCAATCAGTGCCTGTTTATTTCAACAGAAAGCAACAGAAGTTACTTTCCCTTCAAGTGAGCATGCCCTCTGATCATCTATCTTTCAGCGAGTGATCAAGTGGTAATTGAAACAAATTGTTCTTTTGTACTTTAGTTAAGAGCTGTGTGGAAGGGCAGTTTGTAATGAGAGCTGATTTGGGTTTCAGACACAGGTCATTGAACTGAAAGGAAGAATATCCAAGAGGTACTCTGAAAGAAGAAACCAGCTGGAGGAAGATGAAGAATACATACTGGAGTTAATTGATGATGAAGGCCTTCAAACTCTCTCGCAGATTAGAAGCTGTTCTGAGGCATTAACCAAAAGAATGGATCAGCTTATACTGATAGATCAAGAAGCACGGTGTCTGGCACAGGGAGACTCTCTCTCCTTTATTCAGGTACATCTTCAATATAAACAGTGACATGTCTAGGGAATTGGAGGGGTTGGACACGACAGGGTGATTGTTCACTGGGACTAGGATATGGGCTGTACTGTGTGAAGGTTAGATGGTCCTACCCCATGCATTCATGCTGACTCCTCTCTTCCTTCTTTGTGCCACTTACAACACAGAAGGAGACAACTTGAGCCATCGGGTAACCACACACCAATCCATTCAGGCCTCCTATTTCCCTGAACCCATGTTCTCCGCTTTTTTGCAACTTACCTGCACTGGGGATAATTTTACAGTAGCTGAGCTTTCCCAGCACCCCTGCAACTTATTCTCTCAACTCCATGTTTTATTCAGCCTCTTTCTTATATCTTTGAAACTCGTTCCTTTGCCTTTCAAGCAAAACGATAATTGTCTCAGTCCAATTGAAATGCACCATCCCTGGCTGTTACAGGCCTCACATTCCTCAGTTGATGCCAGTGTCCCAGGAATCTAAAGCTCTCCCTCCCTTCCCATTTGATCATTCAAGCAATCCTCTGTTCTTACTGATGTGTGGTACTGGTGGTAATCCAGAGATTACTACATTTCAGGTTCAGCCTTTTAACATCATCCTTTGTGATCTGTTCATCAGACTCCATCCTCATATGGACCACAATCTCTGGCTTCGAGGGTCCTGTAAATGAGTGACATCCCTAATCCTGACCCCAACTCAATGTACTGGAATTGGATCTATGGCTACAGAAGCTCTTTACATCCACCCCACTGCCCTGTAATGAGTCACAAAGTCATACAACACAGAAACAGGCTCTTTGGCTTACCAAGTCCATGCTGAGCGTCAAGTACCTATCTGTACCATTCCCAGTCACCAGCACCTGGTGGGTACTAGGCCTTCTGTGCCTTGGTAATTCAAGTGCTTGTCAGAAAGAGTTATAGAGTACTACAGCACTGAAACAGGCCCCTTGGCCCATCTAGTCCATGCCGCCTGATCTTCTGCCGAGTCCCATATACCTGCACCCAGACCATATCCCTCCAAACCCTTCCCATCCATGTACTATCCACACTTCTCTTAAGTGTTACAATTGAACCCGCAACTTCCATTTCCACTTGTCAGCTCATTCCACACTTGCACTATCCTCTGAGTGAAGAAGTTCCACTCGGAATCCCCTTAAATATTTCACCCTTTCACCCTAAAACCTACATCCTCTAGTTCTAGTCTCAATTAACCTTAGGGGAAAAGCCATCTGCATTTACCCTATCTATACCGTCATAATTTTGTATACCTCTATAAGATCTCCCCTCATTCTCCTGCGCTCCTAATTTATTCACCTTTCCCTATAACTCAGGTCCTCAAGTCCCAGCAACATCCTTGTAAGTTTTCTCTGCACTCTATCCAAGCTTATTGATAATTTTCCTGTAGGTAGGTGACCAGAACTGCACACAATACTCCAAATTCGGCCTCACCAACATCTTGTACAACTTCAACATAACATTCCAACTCCTGTACTCAATTGCCCTGATTTATGGGCCTGTTACCATGCTGTAAATAAATTTTTAAAAAAATTTAATTTAAAAATGGTGACTGCTGGATCCAACTTATCCCAACCACAGAGGGAAAGTGAACTAAAACTAGAGAGCATAGGTTTGAGGTGAGAGGGAAAATGATATAAAAGTGACCTGAGGGGCAACTTCTTCACACAGAGGGTGGTGTGCACATGGAATGTGCTGCCAGAAAATGTGGTTCAGGCAGGTACAAGTTTTAAAATGCATTTGTATAAGTGCATGAATAGGAAATGTTTAGAGGGATATGAGCCAAATGTGGGCAAATGGGACTAGGTTAGATAGGAACCTTGGTCAGCATGGACCATTTGGGCCAAGGGGCCTGCTTCCTTGCTGTTTGACTCTATGACTGGAAAAAGCGCAGAAAAGATTTACGAGGATGTTGCCAGGACTAGTGGGCCTGAGTTATAGGGAAAGGTTGGCCAGGCTAGGTCTTTATTCCTTGGAACACAGGAGAATGAGGGTTGACCTTATAGAAGTGTTTAAAATTATGAGAGGCATTGATAAGGTGGATGGTAACAGTCTTCTCCCCAGGGCTGAGGGGCCCAAAACTAGGGAGCATAGGTTTAAGGTGAGAGGGGAAAAGGACCTGAGGGGCAACTTTATCACGCAGAGGGTGGTGAGTGTATGGAATGAGCTGCCAGAGGAAATAGTTGAGGCATGTACAATAGTATCATTTAAGAAGCACTTGAATAGGTACATGGAGGGGTGGGGCTTGGAGGGATATGGGCCAAATGCAGGAAATTGGACAAGGTGGGCACCTTGGTCGGCATGGATTTGTGAGGCGACAGGCCTGTATCTATACTGTATTGCACTATGACTCTATGACTCTCTGTAGCTTTATGACTCTAATGCAGTGATAAGAACTGTACACAATACTCCAAATGTGAGCTAACCAGTTTTATACAGCTGCAGTCAGTGCTGGGAGACAGCTATTCACAATATGTATTAATGAGTTGAATGAGGGAATTAGCTTGGTGGGCACCATGGATGAATTGGGCCGAAGGGTCAGATTCTATGCTGTATTACTCTGTCACTATCTGTGTGAGATTAGTGCTACTAACCTAGCAATTGGATCTTTGGAGCTCCAGCAGGCTATTAATAAGAGGCTTAATATACCATTAGCCCAAAAGTAGGACTGTTGGTGCCCTGTCATTCCAATGGTGGGAGAGTTGATGTCCTTTCAGCACAAAGGTAGCAGTGTTGTTGATTATTCTAACAATAGAGCTTTTCCAAGCCAACAGTGGGGTCAATGGAGTTCCCACTGCCCAAGCATGGGATTGATGTTGTCCCAGAGCCATGATGGGAATGTTGGCTTCCCTCAGTGCAACAGCAGGAGTTTTGGACCCTCTCAGGCCAACAGTGGAAATGCTGGAACACCTCATGCCAACAATGGGAACAACTGAGTCCCCCAACCCAAGAGTGGGAGGTTGTAATCTGTTAGACAAACAGTGGGCATGTTATTGTGCCCTGAGCTCAATAATGAGTGCGTTGTTGACCCCCAGCCAACAGTGGGATGGATGGAGTCACCTTAGTCCAACAATGGAACTGTTAAAGTCCCCTCAATCTAAAGAGAGAATGTTGGTTCCCTCTCAGCCCAACGGGATGTCAGTGCTCACTGAGTCCAACTGTGGGGGCGTTGGGGGCCCACTGATCAGAACAATGAGATTTTGTGTAGCTCACCCAGCCCATCAATGGGGAGTGTTAGTGTTTCCTCAGACCAAGAGAGGAATCTCTAGAGCCCCTACAGACCAACAATAGAAGGATTGGAAGCTCTTCAAAGCAACAATGGGAAGCAATGGAGTCCTCTCAGACCAAGAATAGGAATGTGGCTGCCCCTCAGATCAACAGTTGGATCATTGGTACCCACTCATACAGCATAGAGAATAGATTAGTGCTGTACAGGAATTAGAGTCATAGAGCCATACAGCATGGAAAAAAGCCCCTGGGCCCAACTGGTCCATGCCGACCAAGACTCTCATCTAAACTAGTCCCTTTTGCCCCCGTTTGCCCCATATCCCTCTCCACCTTTCCTATCCATGTAACTACCGAAGTACCTTTTAAATGTTGTTATTATACCTGCCCTCAACCACTTGCTCTGGCAGCTCATTCCATATACACACTACCCTCTGTGTGAAGAGTTTGCCCCTCAGGTTCCTATTAAATCTCTCTCCTCTCACCTTAAGCTTGTACGCTCTAGTTTTTGATCCACTTTCCCTGGGAAAAAGACTGAATGTATGCATCCTATCTATGCCCTCATGATCTTGTACACCTCTACAAGGCCACCCCTCAGTCTCCTACATTCCAAGGAATAAAGATCTAGCCTGGCCAACCTCTCCATCTGAACGATCCATGAACCTATGAACACTACCTCATTATTCCATCTTTTATTCCATTATTCCATTTATTTATGTTTGTAGTTTATAGATTTTATGCCTTCACACTGTACTACTGCTGTAAAACAACAATTTTCATTCCATACATCAGTGATAATAAATCTGATTCTAATTCTCTCCCTATAACTCAGGCCCTCCAGTTATGGCAGCATCCTTGTAAATCTTCTCTGCACTCTTTCCAATTTAATGATATCTTTCCTTTAAGAAGGTGACCAAAATGAAGACAATATTCTGTGTGGCCTCACCAACATCTTGTACAACTGCAGCATAATGGGCTGAAGGGTTTCCGTTCCTCCTGTTGTTGGATGATGGAATACCAACAGTTCCGTTTGGGATGCAGTAGATATTAATATTTCCATTCTTGCAATGAAGGACCAAGAACACTGTCTATTTTTATCACTGGGCACTATCCTTCTGTTATGGGCTGTGCAGCCCCAGAGCTGGGCTGAGGGAACATTAACACTCCCAGTGGTGGTTTGAGGGGCAACAACAATACCATGCTTGGGTTGACAGGACTTTGACACTCCCACTGTTGGTCTGAGGGGTCCAACTCCCCCAGTGTTGTTGGCAGGAGGGGGGTCCAGCACTCCCATTGTTGATCTGAGTGAGCACTAACCTTGTGGTTCAATGGAGGGGTTTTCATTGCTCTATCAGCCCAAGAATGGTGGCAATGGAAACCCCTCCACTGAACCATGAGGTTAGTGTTACCTTGGTTGGTGTTTACGAGGTTAATATTACCTTGGTCCTGCCTGTCCTTTTGTACAGACTTACTGGTCATGACATCTACCTTCCTCCCAATCCCTCAACTTTCTGACCCGGTCCCCTGGTTTCCATCCCCTGCCAAACCAGTTTAAACCTTCCCAAGTAGTACCAGTGAACCTTCCAGCCAGGATATTGGTTCCTCTCCAGTTAAGGTGCAAACAGTCCCCCCGGTACAGGTCGCCCCTGCCCCAGAAGAGGTTCCAACGATCCAAGAACCTGAAACCCTGCCCCCTGCACCCTAACTCCCTATATTCACTGCACAGGACCTCTTCCCCCTTTCTAGCTATGTTGTTGGTGCCAATGTGCACCATGACCTCTGGCTGCTCACCCTCCCCCTTGAGAATGTTCTGCCACTGCTCTGAGACTTCTTTGATCCTGGCACCAGGGAGGCAACACACCAAACTGGCATCTCTTTTGTGGCCACAGAATCTCCTGTCTGTTCCCCTAACTATTGAGTCTCTTATCATTATTGACCTGCCTGATTCCTCCCTTCCCCAACAGTCAACCAAACAGTGGGATCTCTGAATCCCCTTGGTGTGTTGGTCCCAACTCAGCCCAACTGGAGATGTGTTAGTGTCTTCCAGTCCAAAACTTGAAAAATGGACCAGGGGTATCAGTGACCCCTCACCCTGACACCGGGAGTGTCGGTGACCCCTCACCTCTACATTGGGGGAATGCTAATATCCCGTTGGCACATAAATTGAAGTGACAAGGTCCCTTCAGGGAACGTTTGTGTTCTCGGATGTTAAGGTCCTCTCAGTCCAATGGTAAGATCGGTACCCCCTCAAACCAACAGCAAAACGTTGACAGTACCCACTCAGCCAAATTGTCAGAGTGTTGGTTCCCTTCAGGCCTGATGGCTGTTGGTGCCTCCTGAGACCAACAATGGGAGTGTTGGAGTGCTGTGCCCAAAGATGGGGCCGATGCCTCAGCTCAATTCTGAGATTGTTGGTGCCATTCACTTCTGTCCTGTGGCTATTTTAGCCCCCTCAGCCCAGCTCTGGGTGCTCCCTCAGCCCTGCTCCGGGTGCCCCCTGAGAATATTGCCGCCCCTCATTCTTGGCTGGTTGTGTTGATGCCTCCTCAACTGAGCTCTCCAGGTGTTGGTGCTCCTTCAATTCTGCCCCAGGAATATTGGTCCACTAAACCCTCCTCTGGGTGCTTTGATCCTGGGAGTGGGTGGTGTCTGTACCCTCCTCTGAGAAGGTTTGGGTTCCTTCAGTATTAGTGCCGTCTTCATCTCTCCCTTGGAGTGTTTCTGCTTTCCCCAATATGGAATACAGTGCAATGTGGGATTTTGGGGCATTCCATTTTTGTACTTTGAACTCTTCACTCCCCATCCTGTAATCTTTCTTTGTTTTCACTGGGTGTGAATTGTTTGCTGATTGATCTTATTTCTCCCTTTATTCACAGAACTCTAAGCAGCTCCTTTCCAGGTGAGAACATTCAGTCACGTAGTGACTGCTGCTAGCTGGGAACCTTTTCCTGTGAATGGGAGAGTGATGTAGAATCTTGGAATGGAAGTGTTCTCAGGTGGCGTGTTTCAAGTGGCAGTGCACTGAATAACAATAACTGGCTTGCACTATAATTGGTGGAGACTGGGAGATGGGCTATTTATTTGTAGGGACTCAGAAACCTGTTAGATAGGAAATGTGAAAGGGAGAGGGGGTGTTGGGCGTGGGGTTGGGAGAAAGAACCATGCAGAAATCTGCATCAAAAGAACAAGTGAACTTTAAACCAACAAGCCACGGATGTGAAAATTACATCAACCAACGTGTGCAGTGTGGAAAGTACTGTGTAATGTGTTATCAGCTTAGGATACTTTGCCAAGGTCAGGGGTGTTGCAGTGTTTAGCAGGTTGGAGAATCATGAATCTGCTTTTTTACTCCCTATTGCATTGGTGGGAAGCAACCAAGGAGAACATCAAGAGGTTCTTCATTGTCAAAGATGTTCAGAAAGCAAGACAGAGTCAGAGGGAACTGCAACAACTTCAGGAAGGCTGCTCCTGCTGAATTTAAAGGGGGTGCGTGTGGTGGAGGAGTTCCGAGAGATAAGGAGCCAGCAAGCCACACTTTTTGCCTCAGAGTCCTCCAAGATCCACTCTGTGGAGCAGGATGAGGTGAGCTCATGTCACTTCTAAAAGGTTCACGGGGGGGAGGTCTGTGATCCACAGCCTTAAGGAAGAGAATGGCTAAGTAATATCCTCTCATACAGATATATCAATGATCTGCAGATTCTCCTATGCTGGTCTGTGTGACAGAAAGGCCACAGACAGCACAGCCTCCCAGAACTTCCTGTCCTCTATCACAGAGGTTTTAGACAACAGCAAATAGTAGAGTCTGGACCAGTCACTGACCCTGGAGGAGCTGACAAGCTCTGTCTGTTCCCTTTCAACATACAGAACTCCTGGAAGTGACAGCTTACAGGTTGAGTTGTACGTGACTCTGTGGGACTGGATGGGCTCAGACCTACTGGAAGTGTCCAACGCTAAACTTCTGGCTGGTGGCATACCAGAATCCATGAAGAAGGGCATCATCTCCCTCATCTACAAGCAGAAGGGGAGAGGGAGGACATCAGAGAATGTGGATTGTAAGATTCTGTCCAAGCTCATCGTCCATCTCGTCAAATCTGTCATAGAGTCATACAGTATGGAAACGGGCCCTTCGGCCCACTGGTCCATGCCGACCAAAGTTCCCATCTAAGCTAGTCCCATTTACCCGCATTTGGCCCATATCCCTCTAAGCCTTTCGTATCCATGTACCCATCTAAGTACCTTTTAAATGTTGTTAATGTCCCTGTCTCAACCACTTCTTCTGGTAGCTCATTGCATGTACTGACCACTCTCCGGGTGAAAAAGTTGCCCCTCAGGTTCCTATTAAATATCTCCCCTCTCACCTTAAACCTATGCCCTGTAGTTTTGATTTCCTAACCCTGGGAAAAAAGACTGTGCATGTTCACCCAATCTGTGCCCCTCATAATTTTATACACCTCTATAAGATCACCCCTCATTCTCCGATGCTCCAATGAAAAAAGTCCCGACCTGTTCAACCTCTCTTCATAACTCAGTCCCTCGAGTCCCAGCAACATCCTCATAACTCCCCTCTGCACTCTTTCTAGGTTAATGGCATCTTTCCTATAGCAGGGTAACCAAACTGAATGCAATATTTCAAATGCAGCCTCACCAACATCTAGTACAACTGCACCATGACCTCCCAACTTCTATACTCAATGCCCTGACTTATGAGGGGCAGCATGCCAAAAGCCTTCTTCACCACCCTGTCTACCTGCAACTCCAGTTTCAGGGAATCATGTACTTGTACTCCTAACTCCCGCTGTACTACAACACTCTCCAGGGTCCTACTGTTCACTGCGAATGTCCCATCCTGATTTGTCTTCCCAAAATGCAACACCTCGCACTTATCCAAATAAAACTCCATTTGCCATTCCTCAGCCCACTTACACAGCTGATCAACATCCCTCTATAAATCCTGATAACCATCTTCACTGTCAATGACACCACATATTTTTGTGTCAACTTACTAACCATGCCTTGTACATTGGCATCCAAATCAGTGATATATATGACAAATAGCAGTGGCCCTAGCACTGAGCACTGGGTAACACCGCTAGTCACGGGCCTCCAGTCCGAAAAACAACCTTCCACCATCACTCTCTGCTTCCTACCATCAAACTAATTCTGTATTGAATTAGCTAGCTCTCGCTGGATCCAGTGTGATCTAACTTTCCATAGCAGCCTACCATGCAGAACTTTATGAAAGGCCTTACCTAAGTCCATATAGACCACATCTACTACTCAGCCCTCATTGACCTTCTTGATTACTTCTTCAAAAAATTCAATCAAATTTGTGGGACAGGATCTCCCACACACAAAACTGTGCTGACTATCCCTAATCAACCAGTCTTTCCAAATGCTTGTATATCTTATTCCTCAGAATCCCCACAAGTAACATACCTACCTGTAGTATGAAAGGCCAGGGATCAGATGACAGTGACAACACTACTGACCCCCATGGTCGGATGATAGCATTGCCTATCAGGTCGGAAGCTATACCACTGTCAATCAGGGGTCCGGCTCCGCCCCATTAGGTAAACACCTTTGTCTTGCTGCACCACTTGGACTGGTCTGTGCGAGCACCTTTGTTCCTGGCCACATCTACTATTGGCCCGTTTAAAACACCTTTGTCCTTGCTGGGCTACCCAGCCCCCCAGCAGCATAAAAGTGCTGCATGTTTGGTTTTGCTCTCTCTTTTTCTGTGTCCGAGGTTGTTGAGGTAAGCTGTGCACTACTCCAGGGCAGTTAGTTAAGGACTCCCGAGACCAAAGAGCCAATGTTTGTCCAGAATCAGGGTGTCCAAACATTGTATAGTTTATTCCTTGATCATTTGTACCCAGTTATTTTGTGTGTGTGTGTGTGTGTGTGTGTGTGTGTGTGTGTGTGTGTGTGTGTGTGTGTGTGTGTGTGTGTGTGTGTGTGTGAACCTCACCCTCTGTCGCGATTTCCCTCCACATTCGTGATCTCCTGCTTGAGAGTGTGTGAGTGTGCATCTGTTCCCATTCATTCTGTCCTGCGTTTGTCTTTGTTAATAAACCATTTTTAAAGTACAAAGACTGTGTGTCCAGACCTTTATCTTTAAGATACCAAAAGAACCTTTCTCACAACACTCCCACAGGTGATAGGCTTACTGGCCTATAGTTCCAGTTTGTGGACTAGATCTATCCCTTTCCATAACTGATTTAAAACTAATAGAACTAGGCTTATTGGTCCCAAAGTGCTCCCCAACTGACACCTCAGTCACTTGTCCTGCCCTACTTCCCAAGATTAGGTCAAGTTTTGCCCTCTGCCTGGTAGGGCCTTCAATATGCTGCCTGAGGAAACTCTCCTGAACACACTTAACAAGTTCCACCTAAGCCCTTAGCACTATGGCAGCCCCAGTCTATATGAGGAATGCTACAATCTCCTACTATGACAACCTTATCATTCTTGCAATTTCTGCATTCCCCCTGCGCATTTGTTCCTCTAATTTCTGTTGACCAGTAGGGGGCCTATAGTATAATTCCAACAAGGTGATCATCTCCTTCTTATTTCTTAGCTCCACCCATAAAGCCTCACTGAACGTAATTTCCTCAGTAATTTCATCTTGGACTACTGCAATGATCTCCTTAATTAGAAATCCAACTCCCCCTCCTTGCTTTCCTCCACCTCTATCCCACCTATAGCACCTGTACCCTGGAACATTTAGCTGCCAGTCCCTTAGCAATGTTTCTATAATGGCTATAATATCCCAGTCTCACATAGCTATCCATTTCCTGAGTTCAACCGCCTCTCCTGTCAGAACTCTTCAACTGTCCTGGGACAGTTGATCCACCCTGACTAAATCTGCGCCCTACCCAGCAGGAAAATCTCTGACGGCCTTGTGCTGCTCTGGGATACCACCGTCTATATGTGAGTCAGGGGTTGGACAACTGCCTGCCCAGCTGGTACTAGGAGAAGGCCTTTGACGGATTATCACACACATATGTGATGAACATGCTCTCCAAAATGGGCTTTGGGGAGGGAATCAGGAATTGGATCCAACTGCTCCACACAGACATCAGTAGCATAATCCACATTAATGCATGGTTTACAGCAAGCTTCCCCACCAAATCTAGAGTCTGGCTCTCCTCTGTCCTGTGTGTGTGTGTGTTAGTCATGGAGATATATAGCACAGAAATGGGCCCTTCATTCCACTGCATCCATGCTGGTCTTGGTTCCAATCTACACCAATCCCATTTGCCCCCATAAATTCTGTAGCCTTGTATGCATTGGCTATTCAAGTGCATGTCTGGATGCCTCTTTAATGTTCTGATTGCATCTGATTCCACGAGCTCTTCCGGCACTGAGTTCCAGATATCAACTACTGTGTGAAAAACTTTCCCCTCAGGTCCCTTCTAAACCTCTTACCTCTCATCTTAAAATTACATCGTCTTGTTTTAGACACTCCCATTATGGGATAAAGATTTTGACTGTCTATTCTGCCTTTGCCATTCATAATTTTATATACCTCTATCAGGTCACCCCTTAGACTCCAGGGAAAACAAGCCCAGCCTATCCAATCTCTCCCTAAAACTAACGTCCTCTGCTCCAGGCAACATCCTGGTGAATCTCCTCTGCACCCTCTCCAGCACAACCACCTCCTTTCTATCGTGTGGTGACCAGAACTGCACACATTATTACAAGTGTGGCTTGACCAGTGCTATATAAAGTTGTAACATGACACTTAAAGCTCTCACATTCTCTGTCCTGACCCAAGGCGTATTGGATACTTGCCTTCATCGGACAGGACATGGGGTACAACAGTTGGGATGTCATGTTACAGCTGTATAGGATGTTGGTGAGACTGCACCTGGAATATTTGGTTGTTGAACTATAGGAAGGATGTCATTAACCTGGAAAGGGTGCAGAAAAGATTCAAGAGGATATCACAAGACTGGAGAGCTTGAGTTATAAAGTGAGACTGGATAAATTGGGACTGTATTCCCTGCAATGCAGGATTGACTTTCTAGAGGTTTATAAAATCATGAGAGCCATAGATAGAGTGGTCACAGCCAGAAATGGTCACAGTCCTTTTCCCAGGATTGGGGAGTCTGAAACCGTAGGTTTAAGGTGAGAGGGGAAGGGGATCTGAGAGGCAAGTTTTTCATACAGAATGTGGTGAGTATATGGAACAAGCTGCCAGAGGAACTAGTAGAGGTGGGTACAATTACAAATGTTTAAAAGGCATTTAGACAGGTACATGGATAGGAAGGGTTCAGAGGGATATGGGCCACATTCAGGCAAATGGGACTAGCTCTGGTAGTCAGCCTGGTCGGGATGGACAAGTTGGGATGAAGGGGCTGTTGTTGTGCTGTATAACTCTATGACTATGAAGGCAAGCATGCCATATGCCTTCTTTACCACCCAATCTTCGTATTTTGCCACTTTCAGGGAACAGTGGACTTGGAACAGGTCTCTCTGTTTATCGACGTTCCTTAGCGCCCTACCAATTACAGTATATGTCCCACCCTTATTTGACTTCCCAAAATGTATCACCTTGCTCTTGAGGGGATTAAATTCCATCTGCCATTTGTCCACTCAACTTTACATCTGATCTATATCCTGCTGTAATCTCAGACAACCTACTTAGCTATCCATGACACCACCAATTTTCGTATTATCTCTAAACTTACCAATCATTCCTACTGCATTCACATCCAAGTTGTTAATGTATGTCACAAACAACAAAGGTCCCAGTACCAATCCCTGTGGTACACTAGTCACAGACTTCCAATCAGAAGAGCAGTCCTCTGTCACCACCCTCTTCCTCCTATCACCAAGCCAACTTTGGGTCCAATTTGCCAGCTCTCCTTGGACCTCTTGTGGTCTTTCCTTCTGGACCAGCCTACAATGTGGGACCTTCCTGCGTAGAATGAGTTGCTTCTCTAGTTATGTAGCCTCTTTTTGATTTGACTCTTTTATGCAGCCATATTAGAAACACAATATCCTCCTCCTCTTTCTTCTACTAAGCTTATTAATGTCGTTCTTCATGAATCTAAAATTTTGTCCAACCCATTGGGAGTAAGATTGGACTTCACCTGTAGCACAGAAGAGGCTTATAAAAATTGGCAGATGGGTTTACATTATTTCTAGGTTTAATTTCCATTACAATTGTTGAAACATCCCATCTTTCCTCATTACAGATTCATTGAGGCTGATGAGGATGTCCCAACATTCACCCTGAACCTCTCTGCTGTGTCGCATCCTATCCAGAAGAGGCTGAATAGATCAGGTAAAGTACTACTCAGATATATGGGTAATCATCAGCAAGAATAATCTACTTTTGTCCCATATAAGAGTCTGAAGATGGTTGGGTTGATTGTGTTCAAACAACAGGGACAGAGTTACCAAATGTGCCACTGCAGTGTTTGCACTGAGCATCCTGACAATTTTATCCTGAAACTATTAGTAAATGATCTGAGTGAAATAACTGTGACTGCCCAATGTCTTCTCTCCCCACCAGGGAAAAGGCCACTGATGCACCTGGATCCAAAGACAGCAAACTACTACTTGATTCTGTCTGATGATTGTAGATCAGCGACTTGCGCTGAGGAGCCATAGACCTACCCAATAAACCCAGAGAGGTTCACAGATTATTACTAAATCCACTTCTATGAGACTATTTCCTCAGGATCCCACTATTGGGATGCGGAGAGTGATGGCAATCAATGGGGCATGGGAGTATAAGAGAGAGGGACCGTACTCTTGGTTTGGGGAAACCAATCACTCTTGGTGTTTATATTTGTCAGCTGATTCGGTCACTTTCTGGCATGATAACAAACGCACTGACTTCCCACTAATTCCATCCCAGAGCAGGATCCAGCTTCAACTGGACTATGAGACTGGGATTGTGTCATTTCACCGGGTCACTGATTCACTGACACACATACACTCATTTCAAAGCACTTTCACTGAACCTGTGATTCCAGCATTTTGTTGTTACAACAACTCCATCAAACTGTTAAATTAATCCTGACTGTTAAGATTATTTTCTGGTTAATTTGCTAGTAGTGATTATGAATTCTAATATTCCAACCTTCAAGTTTGAAGGACTGAATGCTTGAGCAAATATGAGCTAATCAGAGAGAGTCAGAATGTATTTGTTCAGGTAGGTCCTGTCTGGGAAGGTAATTGGTGTCATCCACACATGGACTGCTAACGCATTCAATAATATGTACTGAATATTATGTATGATTAGCAAAAAATGAAAGCGTATGCAATTAAAAGCAGCCTTCTGAGGATTTCAAAATTGGTTTGGAATGGGGAGACAGAGTGGAATTAGAAGGAATGTACTTGGAATGGTAGGATCTGTACTAGGGTCTCAACATCATCATGTCTAATAGATCATCACATAAAGAATCATAGCATTTAGGAGATAAGTACAAAAAGCAACCAGAAAAAAACAATAAAATATTGGCTTTTATCTAACTGGAGCTAGATTACAAAGTTAATGAAGTCTTGATCTGGCCCCAATTCATGATTTGAATTTGGTTCTGGATAGCACACCTCTTGAAGTACATATTTTCGATGGAAGTGGCACACCATCGATACCCCCAAACTTAAGAGTGTTACATTATGAGGATCTATTGCACAGACATGGCTTTTATTCCTTGTGTTTCAACGTCATGGGTAATTTAAACAGGTTGTTTAAAACTATAGAGTGATATTTGGTGGAGTAGACTGGCATTAGTTTATTCATTATCGGGGTGTGGGTGTATTTAGCAATGTTCCTCGTCCCTAATGGTCTTGGAAAGGTCGTCATGAGCCACCTTTGTGACCCATTGCAGTCCTTCCAGGGGAAGGTACTCTTATAATGCTGTTGAGTTGTACTTCATTTTCACCCCGTCTACAGGATGATGTGCTGCTTGATGGGGATCTTACAGGTTATAGTGTTCCTATACATCTGCTTCCCTTGTCCATCCAGGTGGTAGACGTCACAGGTTTTGGAGGTGCTGTTGGAATAACTCTGGTGAATAACTGCAGTGCGTTCTGTAGATGGTACACTCAATTGTGCAACAGTGGTGGAAGGAGTGAATGTTTCAGGTGGGGGATGGGGAGCCAGTCACACAGGCTGCTTTGTCCTGAGTGATGTTGTTCTTCTTGAGTGATGTTAGAGCTGCTGTCATACAGGCAAGTATTCCATGGAAAGGCTTTGGGATGTCAGGAGGTGAGTCATTTGCCTTAAAGTTCCCAGAATCCAACCTGCTGTTGCCGCCATGGTATTGTATCCCAAACAACTTTACTTCTGTCCATGTGATGAAGAAAAGTTATTGATGAAGTACCTGAAAATGCTGGGGCTTGGACACTGGCCTGCAGAAGTCCTGCAGTGAGGTCCTTGGGACGTTCTGACTGATGTCAAACAGCACAACCACCACCTGAGTTATGACTCAGACCCTCCTCAATGCCCATTAACCAGTTCTGTCAAGGCTTCCTGATGCCACACTCAGTGAAATTCTGACTCCATGTCAACCACCTCTAGAATTCAGCTCCTTGATGCTATGACAATATCTGATGAAACCCAGACTGGGCATCAGTGAGCAGGTCATTAGTAAGTGCTCTATGATAGCACTGTCAACAGCAACTTCCATCAATGTGTTGATGATTGAGAGTAGACTGATTGGGCTTGAGTAGTCAGACTGGATTTGTCCTGCTTGTTATGAACAGTGCAGAACCGAGCAATGTTCCACATTGTTTGGGTAGGTGCCAGTGTTCTTATAGCTTGGTGAGAGGCACAGCTAGATTTGGAATTCATCTTCAATATACAGTTGTCTGGTTCCATGGCATTTGCAGTATCCTGAAATAAGGGGATACATTTCATACTTCTCAGGAGGCCACTTGGCCTACTGAACTGATGACAACTCTCAGAGCGTTTCCCCCCTTACTTCTCTATAACCTTATTCTCTCATATGCCTGTCAGCATCTCTTGGATTCTCTCACACCCAACCTCACCAGGGGTTATTTACAGCAGCCAATCAACCCACCCACGTCTCTGGGACATGGGAGGAAACTGGAGCACCCAGGGAAACCACACAGTCACAGGGGGAACATGCAAACTCCACACAAGACAGCGCTGGAGGTTGGGATTGAACCCAGGTCTCTGGAATTTGAGGCAGCACCAACCCTTAAGTTAAAGTTAGGGGAATAAGGTTACAAAGAATGTTTTCACCAAACAGTATCATGGAAATCTGGAACACTGTCCTAGCAGCCAGCTGGCACTTTCATGAGTGAGGGTGATAGGTTTTTATTATGGAAATGAGGTGGGGAAATGGATATGATCTAGATAGATTGGTGAAACAGAGCTAGGGAGCTGAATAACCAAGTCCCGAAACACAACTGGTGGGCAGATGACAGGAGAGGTTGATTGGGCTGATTTATACCTCAAGGTGTTAAGTGAATTTCTAGTGGGCCATCTATGTGGTACCGGCTTGAGAGCCATGTCAGATTGTCTTGGTCAATGTTCAAATTGGTCAATTTGAATTGGTCAAAATGGTCAATGGACAATGATCAAAATGTCTGTGTGAAATGCTGCCCCAACATTGCAGTAATAGGTTAATAGGTAAAACTGAGAATGAAATAGAGAATACTCTAGAGCAGGATGCAACAGGAGTTAGAGGGACATTCACAAAAGGTTTCAAAATCACAATCAGTGTGTATCAGTAGTACATCTCCTCACTGACAATCAACAAAGGCGCATCTCAAGGATGCGTGCTTAGCCCACTACTCTACTCTCTCTACACTCATGACTGTGTGGCTAGGCACAGCTCAAACACCATCTATAAATTCAGCGATGACACCACTGTTGTTGGTGGGAATGAGGTGGTGTACAAGACTGAGATAGATAGGTTGGTCGAGTGGTGTCACAACAACAACTTCACATTCAATGTCAGCAAGACCAAGTGATTGTGGACTTCAGGAAGAGGAAGTCAGGAGAACAAACACCAGTCCTCATTGAGGGGTCAGCAGTGGAAAGGGTGAGCAGCTTCAAGTTTCTGGGTGTCAACAACTCAGAGGACCTATCCTGGACCCAACACATTGATGTAATCATGAAGAAGGCATGCCAGTGGCTCTGCTTCATTAGAGTTTGAGGAGATTTGATATGTCACCAAAGACACTTGCAAATTTCTAAGATGTACCATGGAGAGCAATCTGACTGGTTACATCACCACCTTGTATGGAGGCTCCAATGTGCAGGATTGAAAGTGGCTGCAGAAGGTTGTAGACTCAGCCAGCTCCATCACAGGCACAACCTCCCCCATCATCAAGAGACGGTACCTCAAGAAGGTGGCATCTATCATTAAGGACCATTGTCACCTGGGCCATTCCCTCTTCACGTTACTACCATCAGGGAGGAGGAAACTGAAGACGCACAATCCATGTTTCAGGAACAACTTTAAGACTTTATTTACACAGCACAGTAACAGGCCATTCCACCCCATGAGCCCGCGCCGCCCAATTACACCCATGTTAACCTACTAACCCGTACATCTACGGAATGTGGGAGGAAACCAGAGCACCCAGAGGAAACTCATGCAGTTCAAGGAGAACGTACAAACTCCTTACAGACAGCAGCAGGAACTGAACCCCAATCACTGGCGCTGTAATAGCGTTACACTACTGTGCCCGCCCTTCTTCCCCTCCGCCATCAAATTTCTGAATGGTCCATGAACACTACCTCATTTGAACACATCTCCTTTGAACTTAGCCCCCTCTCAACTTAAAGTATTGGACATTTTGACCCTGGGAAAAAGATACCAGCTGTCTGCTCTATTTATACCTCTCAATCTTATAAACTTCTATCAGGTCCCCTCTCAGCCTCTGCTGCTCCAGAGAAAACAACCTAAGGAGGGAATTCGGAGAGCCAGGAGTGGCCATGAAAAGTCCTTGGCAAGTAGGATTAAAGAGAATCCCAAGGCATTCCATACATACGTAACTAGGGAGAGGGTAGGACCACTCAATGATAAAGGAGGGAACATTTGTTTGGAGGTGAATGGTGTGGGCAAAGTCCTAAGTGAGTACTTTGAGTTGGTATTCACCAAGGAGAAGGACGTGGAGGGTAGACAATGAGTGTGCGTTTGTGTTAGTGTGTGCTTTTGTTAGTATTAGTGTGTGGTTGTGTTAATACTCCAAATGTGGCCTAACTAAAAAGTTTTATACAACTGCAACATGACCTCCCAATTTTTATACTCAGTGCCCTGACGGATAAAGGCAAGGATGCTGTATGCCTTCTTTATCCCCCTATCTACTTGTGGTGTTACCCCAAGATTCCTCTATACATTTATGCTCCTAAGGATCCTGCCATTTGCTGAAAACTTTCCTCTTACATTTGATCACCCAAAGTGCAACACACCACAGTTGTCTGGATTAAACTCCATCTGCCATTTCTCAGCCCAATTTCTAACTTGTCTTTATCCTTTGACAACCTGCCATTTTTTGTATTGTCTTCAAACTTGCTAATTGTCCCACCTACATTGTCATAGAGTCATAGTTATAGAGCAGAGAAGCGGCCCTTCAGCTCAACTAGTCCATGCTGACCAAGTTGTCTACTCGAGCTAGTCCTGCTTGCCTGGATTTGGCTCATATCCCTCTCAACCTTTCCTATCCATGTATCTGTCCAAATGTCTTATAAAGGTTGTAATTGTACCCACCTCTGGCAGCTCACTCCACATACCCACCACGCTGTGTGTGAAAAGCTTTCCCCTCAAGTCCCCTTTAAACTTTCCCCTCTGGTCCCCTTTAAACTTTCCCCTCTGGTCCCCTTTAAACTTTCCCCTCTCACCTTAAACCTATGCCCTCTAATTTTAGACTCCTTTTCCCTGGGAAAAAGACTGTAACCATCCACCTTATCAATGCTCAAGATTTTATAAACCTCCATAAGATCATTCCTCAGCCTCTTACACTCCAGGGCAAAGCTTCAGCCTATTCAGTCTCTCCTTATAACTCAGGTTGTCCAGTGCTGGAGAAAATGAGAGAAGACAGAGGGCTGGGGCAGCTTAATATTACTGTGGGAGTAGATAGAACCTTATACAAGTTACACCCACGGTAAGTGCCACTGTAGAACACTCACCCTCCCTCACACAATGTCTCCCTCTGATGGACACTGATTTGAAGATTATTAGTCTTGCAATGTAGGTTTCCTGCTCTGGTAGTCATTAGGAATTACTGAGGCTGAATTCCTTCTGGTCCCACAGTTGTTCCCGAGAAAACCAGTCTCCCATAAATCCCAGGAGAGGAAGCTTGGAGGTGACAGTGTTGCCTTGTGTGAAAGCTGCCCGTTGCTGCCCTCTGCTGTTCGCATAGGCAATCTGCAAGAGATGGAAGAAGATTGCTCAGAATATTGTTTTGTTTGGTCCTCGGTTCTGAGTTTTGAGTGGCTGATGAGGCCTCATGGAGTCATCATGGAGTACAGCATGGAAATAGGTCTTTCAGCCCACCTCATCCATGCTAACTGTGTTCTACTCTGCATTCAGTCCACATTCCCTCCACTCCTTTCCTATCCAAGTACCCGTCCAAATGTCTTGTAAACATTGTCATTGTATCTGCCTCCACCAACTCCTCTGGCAGCTTGTTTCAGATAACCACCACCCTCAGTGTGAAAAACTTACTCAGATCGCCTTTAAATTTCTCTCCTCTCGCCTTAAGCCTGTGCCCTCCAGTTCTAGACTACCCTGCCCTGATCTATGCACCCTATAACTTTATAAATCTCTATAAGGTCACCCCCTCAGCTTCCGACATTCCAGTGAGAATAAATTCAGCCTATCCAATCTCTCCTTATAACTACAGCCCTCCATTCTAGGCAACATCCTGGTGAACCTCTCCTGCACTCTTTCGTTTGCTACCACATCCTTCCTGTAGTCTGGTGACCAGAACTGTACACAATACTCCAAGTGTGGTCTAACCAATCTACAGCTGCAACATGACATCCCAACTCTTATACTTAATGCCACAGCCTATGAAGGCAAGTGTACCATGTGCCTTCTTCATGCCTATTCACCTGCATTGCCACTTTTAGGGAGCTATGGACTTGCACCCCAAGGTCTCTCTGTACATTCCTAAGGTCATAGAACCATAGAACTATACAGCACAATAAAGGTCCTTTGGCCCACCACGTTGTGCTGACCTTTAAGTCACGCCTAAGACTATCTAACCCCTTCCTGCCACATATCCTCCTATTTTAAATTCCTCCATATCCTTTTCTAACAATCTCTTGAATTTGACCAACGTACCTGCCTCCCCACTACCCCAGGCAGTGCATTCCATGCACCAACCACTCTCTGGGTAAAAAACCTCCCTCTGATATCTCCCTTGAACTTCCCACCCATTACTTTAAAGCCATGCCCTCTTGTATTGAATTTCCCTGGGAAAGAGGCCCTGGCTGTCTACTCTATCTATTCCTCTTAATATTTTGTATACCTCTATCATGTCTCCTCTCATCCTTCTCTCCAAAGAGTAAAGCTCTAGCTCCCTTAGTCTCTCCTCATAATCTAGACTCTCCAAACCAGGCAGCATCCTGGTAAACCTCCTCTGCACCTTTTCCAATGCTTCAACATCCTTCCTATAATGAGGCAAACATAACTGGACACAGTACTCCAAGTGTGGTCTAAGCAGAGTTTCGTAGAGCTGCATCATTACCTCACGGCTCTTAAACTCGATCCCACGACTTAGGAAAGCTAACATCCCATAAGCTTTCTTAACTACCCTATCCACCTGTGAGGCAACTTTCAGTGACCTGTGGATATGAACCCCCAGATCCCTCTGCTCCTCCACGCTACCCAGAATCCTGCCATTAACCTTGTACTCCGCCTTGGAGTTTGTCCTTCCAAAGTGTACCACCTCACACTTCTCCTGATTGAACTCCATCTGCCACTTGTCAGCACAGCTCTGCATCCTATCAATAGCCCTCTGCAATCTTGGACAGTCATCCACACTATCCACAACACCACCAACCTTTGTGTCATCTGCAAACTTGCTAACCCACCCTTCCACCCCCTGATCCAAGTCATTAATAAATATCACGAAAAGTAGTGGTCCCAGAACCAATCCTTGTGGGACACCACTAGTCACAGCCCTCCAATCTGAATACACTCCCTCCACCACAACCCTGTTTTCTACAGGCAAGCCAATTCTGAATCCACATGGCCAAGCCTCCCTGGATCCCACGCCCTCTGACCTTCTGAAGAAGCCTACCATGTGGAACCTTGTCAAATGCCTTACTAAAATCCATGTAGACCGCATCTACTGCACTACCCTCATCAATCTGTCTGGTCACCTTCTCAAAGAATCCTATCAGGCTTGTGAGACATGATCTTCCCTTCACAAAGCCATGCTGGCTGTCCCTGATCAGTCCATGATTCTCTAAATGTTTATAGATCCTATGTCTAAGAATCCTTTCCAACAGCTTGTAACAGTCTGTAATTCCCTGGACTATCCCTACTACCTTTTTTGAATAAGGGGACAACATTTGCCACCCTCCAATCCTCCGGTACCATTCCCGTGGACAACGAGGACTCAAATATCCTAGCCAACGGTTCAGCAATCTCCTCCCTTGCCTCGTAGAGCAGCCTGGGGAATATTCCATCAGACCCTGGGGACTTATCTGTCCTAATATTTTCTAACAGCTCCAACACATCCTCTCTCTTGATGTCTACATGCTCTAGAAAATTAACCTTACCAGCACTGTCCTCAGCGTCATCAAGGCCCCTCTCCTTGGTGAATACTGAAGCGAAGTCCTTGCCACTTACTCTGTATGTCCGATGTGGGACTTGCAGATTGTGCCACAGGTGGGGCAAGAAATGCTTTGTGGGGTAGGCAGGTGGGTAACTTGTAAGGTGGTTCTCTTCTTCCACCACTTACATGGAGACCTCTGGGTGCTCCCAGCATAGGGTCTCAAAGTTCTCAACACTAAAAGTTTCCAGGATTCCGTGCATTTCTTCATGAATTTCATATATATTGACTTGAATTGGAAACTGGTTGACAGACAGGAAAGAGAAAGTAGAAATAGGTGTCTGTTTCAGTATGGCAAGTGGTGTCTTTTGGCGTAGCACAGATCAGTCTTTGTGCCTCAGCCTTCCATAGTCTACATCAGTGGTTTGGATGAGGGAATCAGCTGTAACATTTCAGTTTGCTTATGACAGTAGACTGGACAGGACTGTAAATTGTAAAATGCAAAGAGACTTCAAGGCATCGGGGCAAGGTTGGGCAAGAGGGTGAATGTATGGCAGCTGCAGTATAATGTGGCTAATTGTGAAGTTATGTACTTCAGTGGGTGAAACAGAAAGGTGCAGTAGGCTGGGATTTGTGTATGTACAGACAAACTTGGGCATATTTGTACATCGGTCACAGAAAGTGGACATGCACATGCAGCAAGCAATGACAGTGGCAAGTAGTATGTTAGTCTTCATGCATGAAGATTAGAGTACTGGAACAAGAATGCCTTGCTGTGCTAATACAATGCTCTGGTGAGACTGCACCTTGTGAATTGTGTGCAGTTATGGTCTCATTTCCAGAGCTCTGCAGCCGATTCCAGCTGTGATGAATACTGCCAACTTTACAACAGCTTTGGTGGCCGTGAGCTGAATTAGGCCTCAGCAGGCATCAAGGGGCAGAGCTGGCAACAGCTTTAGAAAGCCTTTGTGTTGAACAGGATCTCATCGATCAACCAGCAGAGAGACTCCAGACAGAAGGCTGGGTCTGGGACATAAGAACATAAGAAATAGGAGCAGGTGTAGGCCATCTGGCCCGTCGATCCTTTAGTGTAGCAGTTAGTGTAATGCTATTACAGCGCCAGTGACCAGGGTTCAATTCTGGCCACTGTCTGTAAGGAGTTTGTACGTTGTCCCCAAGTCTGCATGGGTTTCCTCCGGGTGCTCTGGTTTCCTACCACATTCCAAAGACGTACGGGTTAGGACGTTGTGGGCGTGCTATGTTGGCGCCGGAAGCGTGGCGACACTTGCAGGCTGCCCCCAAAACACACTACGCAAAAGATGCATTTCACTGTGTGTTTCAATGTACATGTGACTACTAAAGAAATCTTATCTAATAAAATCATGGCTGATCTGGCCATGGACTCAGCTCCAGCTACTTGCCTTTTCCCCAAAACCCTTAAAATTCCCTTACTATGCAAAAATCTATCTAACTGTGCCTTAAATATATTTAATGAGGTAGCCTCTACTGCTTCCTTGGGCAGAGAATTCCACAGATTCACGACTCTCTGAGAAAAGCAGTTCCTCATCTCCATCCTAAATCTAGTCCCCCATGTCTTGAAGCTATATCTCCTAGTTCTAGTCTCACTTACCAGAGGCAACAACTTTCCTGCCTCTATCTTATTTATCCCTTTCATAATTTTATATGCTTCTATAAGATCCCCTCTCATTCTTCTGAATTCCAGCAAGTATAGTCCCAGGTGACTCAATCTCTCCTCAGAGGCTAACCCCCTCATCTCCGGAATCAACCTGGTGAACCTCCTCTGCACCATCTCCAAAGCCAATATATCTTTCCTCAAGTAAGGAGACCAGATCTGCACACTACTCCAGGTGCAGCCTCACCAGTACCTTGTACAGTTACAGCATAACCTCCCTGCTCTTAAATTCAATCCCTCTCGCAATGAAGACCAACATTTCATTTGCCTTCTTGATAGCCTGTTGCACCTGCAAACCAACCTTTTGTGATTCATGCACCAGCACTCCCAAGTCCCTCTGCACAACAGCATGCTGCGATCTTTCACCATTTAAATAATAATCTGATCTTCATGCTGGATGAGATGGTGTGGTCTAAGGATCTGGTGAATGAAAGATCTGGCCCAATACATTGCACGAGCATCAGCACCACTGAAAAAAGATTACAGGACATCTAGTGTGGAGCACTGCAGATAGAAATGTTGGCTTCATGCTTGTCTGGAGGTAGAGCAGAGACAATTCATTTCAATCATTTTTACAGAAAGCAGGAAAGAGATAAGTGATTCCAGCGTGCATCAGGTTTGGTAAACAAGGAGCAAAGACCTGAATGTTAAAACTGCACTGATGAGTTCTGTGGTATGCGAGTCCTGTGGTATGCTGAGTCAGGAAATACTGCAGGGAATGAATTGATACGGAGTACATTAGATTTAAAAAGACAGAAAATCAAAACCAAACTGAAAAGAGAAGATTGTTACTTTTTGTGCATTGTTATCGAGCCATTGTTGTATGGCATCTGTAGGATACTAATAGGGTTGTAGATCCAGCTGCAGCTCCTGACAAACCGTGTTAGGGAACTGGAGGAGGAGCTGGATGAACTTTGGATCATTTGTGAGGCAGAGGCAGACATAGACAGGAGTTTCAGGGAGATAGTCACCCCTAAAAAGTCATGAGGCAGGTAGCTGGGTGACTGTTAGGAAAGGGAAGGGGTATAGACAGAAAGAGCAGAGCACCCCTGTGGCTGTTCCCATCAACAATAAATATATCATTTTGGATACTGCTGGTGGGGATGACCTACCAGGGACAAGTTGCAGTGGTCACGTCTCTGCCACCGAGGCAGGACCCTCAGCTCAGAAAGGAAGGAGGGAAAAGAGGAGAGCAGTAGTGATGGGGATTCGATAGTCAGGGGGACAGATAGGAGGTTCTGTGGGAGAGATCAAGAATCCCGGATGGTCAGTTGCCTCCCTGGTGCCAGGGTCCACGATATCTCAGATCGAGTTCTTGATATTCTCAGGAAGGAGGGTGAGCAGCCAGATGTCATGGTCCATGTAGGGACCATTGACGTGGAATAGGAAGGAGGAGGAGGTCCTGCAGAGAGAGTTTAGAGAATTAGGTGCAAAGTTGAAGGACAGGACCTCCAAGGTTGCAATCTCAGGATTGCTACCCGTGCCACGTGCTAGTGAGGCTAGAAATAGGAGGATCATGCAGCTAAATACGTGGCTAAGGAGATGGTGCAGGAGGGAGGGCTTCATGCTTCTGGACAATTGCGCTTTGTTCCAGGGAAGGTGGGACCTGTTCCGAAGGGACGGTTTGCACCCGAACTGGAAGGGGACTAACATACTTGCGGGTAGGTTTGCTAGTGCTGCTCTAGAGGGTTTAAACTAGATTTGCAGGGGGAGGGGAACCGGAGTGTTAGAGCAGATAGTGAGGTGGAGGAGGAAAAAGGTCATGCAAGGACTGCAGGTATAGACAAAGATCAAAGGTTTGTACATGATAGAAATGTTCTAAGGTGCATCTATTTCAATGCAAGGAGTATTGTAGGTAAGGCAGATGAGCTTAGGGCGTGGATTGGCACATGGGATTACGACATTATTGCTATTAGTGAGACTTGGTTGCAGGAGGGGCAGGACTAGCAGCTTAATGTTCCGGGGTTCTGTTGTTTCAGACTTGATAGAGGGGGAGGGATGAAAGGGGGAGGAGTGGTGTTACTAGTCAGGGAAAATATCACAGCTGTGCGTAGACAGGACAGCCCGGAGGACTTGTCTACAGAGGCCATATGGGTGGAGCTGAGGAACGGGAGAGGTGTGGCCACACTAATAGGGTTGTATTTTAGACTGTCAAATAGTCAGAGAATTGGAGGAACAAATCTGTAGTGAGATAGCAGACTGATGTAAGAAACAAAGTTGTAATAGTAGGGGATTTTAACTTTCCACATATTGACTGGGACTTCCACACTGTGAAAGGGCTGGATGGCTTGGAATTTGTCATATGTGTTCAAGAAAGTTTTCTAAATCAATATATAGAGGTACCAATGAGAGAGAATGCAATACTTGATCTCCTATTAGGGAACCAGACAGGTCAGGTGACAGAAGTATGTGTAGGTGAGCATCTTGGGTCCAGTGACCATAATGTCATTAGTTTCAAGTTAATTATGGTCTGGTCCTTGAGTTGAGGTTCTAAATTGGAGAAAGGCCAATTTTGTGGAAATGAGAAAGGATCTAGGTAGGGTGGATTGGGATAAGTTGTTTTCTGACAAGGATGTGGAAGGCCTTCAAAGGCGAAATTTTGAGAGTGCAGAGTTTGCATGTTCCTGCCAGGATTAAAGGCAAAGCTAACAAGCATGGGGAACCTTGGTTTTCAAGGGATATTGGTGCTCTGGTTAAGAAAAAGAGAGAGGTGTATAGCAGGTATTGGCAACTAGGAACAAATGAGGTACTTGAAGAGTACAGAAAAAGTAAGAAAATACTAAAAAAAAAGGAAATCAGGAAGGCAAAAAGGTGACATGAGCTTGCTTTGGCAGATAATGTGAAGGTAAACCCAAAGGGTTTCTACAAGTATATTAAGAGTAAAAGGATAGTAAGGGACAAAATTGGTCCCCAGAACAGTGGTTTTCAACCTTTTTCAAGCTGCGCCCCCCCCCAGAACATGTCCTTGTTAGATGGCAGACCCCCAAGGCCCACAAAATCAAACAGTTGATAATTCATGCATACAACACTTAAATTACTGCACATAGGCCCTATTGAAATAGTGACTATTTCAATCACCGATAATTACCAACGGTGTCTTTCAGTGTTCAGTTCAATGTGAAGGTTGTGCCTGTTTTGCACTGCAGAGTTTGTCCAAACGTGCTGGTATGTGCGACAAACATACGTGTATGTCATCCTCAATATTCAGTCTTGATCTGTATTTGGTTTTCATGGCAGTGACTGCAGAAAATGCTATTTTGCACAAGTAAGTGGTTGCAAATGGTAACAGAACATTGATGGCTTTGCTGGACAGCAGTGGATACTCCTGGGAACATTCTATCCAGAACGACAACAGTGACATTCGGTTGAACTGCAAGAGCTAAGTCCTGTCAGATGACAGCTCAGCCAATTCTTCTTGTTCACGTCCAGTTAAATCAGTACGAATGCATTCAAATGGATTTCGAATCCAATCAAACATGCTCGTGTCATCATCGCCGAAATACTCATGGAAATAATGTGACAGTTGTTGAATATGGTTCAAAATGGTGCTTGAAATGGCCTCTTAGTCTCGTTCACTGTCAGAAAGTCAGCCAGCAAACGGAAACATATCATAGGTGCCTTGCTTGCATCTTCCCTTCCAGATACAGAGTTTTTTCCTGGAAGGCATTGATTTTTCATGTGTTTTCAGAACATTTGAGCCAGGTCCTTGCAATGATAGATTTCTGTTCAAAATGTTGAAAATATCTGCAAGATAAGCTAATCTGGCAACCCACGTCTCATCTGTCAAAAACCATGCCAATGATCCATTATGCTCATTTAGAAAAATGAGCAGTTCATCTCGCAATTCATATACACGCTGCACAACGCGGCCTCGTGACAGCCATCTGACTTCTGTATGTAGCAACAAATGCTTATGCTCGGCTTCCATTTCACAGCATATGTTTTCAAACAAACGATGATTGAGCGGCCTGGCTTTGATAAAGGTAACGATTTTAATGCACGTGGAAAGCACATCCGTAAGATTTTCATCCATAGCCTTTGCAGCCAAAGCCTCACGTTGAATCATGTAGTGGGTTGCTGCTACATGTGGAGCTACTCCTTTCACTCGTGCGACTAGACCCGACTTCCGTCCCATCATTGCGGCAGCACCATCCGTGCATACTCCAATACACTGTGTCCACGCCAATGCCGATTGTACAAAAAAGGTGTCAAGCACACGGAAAAGTTCTTCACTGGTTGTACGCCCTGGGAGCGCCTTGCAAAACAAAAAGTCCTCCAAAGCCTCTCCTTCCCAGCAATATCGAACATAAACCAACAACTGCACAGCACTGCAACATCAGTACTTTCATCAAGCTGATTCGCAAATCTGACTTACTGAAGTCGTGCTATCAGCTGGCTTTGTATATCTTCCGTCATATCGCCAATTCTTCTGCTTACTGTGTTATCAGACAGTGGAATGGCTTTCAGTTTTTGACTGGATTCTTCTCCTGAGGAAGAAAAGGGTTAAGAATTGTGACCATACCTATAGCTGATAGAAAAAATACCTCTCCAGCAAGAGCAAGGAAGCCGCTGACTCACTAGATGGAGTGTTAAATACTTTGTTCCAGGTATTGATCTGTCCCGATCTGCTAGACTGTAGCGATACTGGATGCAATAAACATCGAGGTGGAAGCTTGATCTAAACAATGAGGGGTGATACCTGCCTTTGAATTTCTTGATTATAACTCAATTATAATAAACAATAGGTGCGATGTCTGTCTCGGGTTGACCAAAACTCGCGGCACCATATGCATTAAGTGTGCGTGACAATACCTGTATAAACCCGTCTACCCCTTTGTACCGGGAGAACTCGGGAAGCGACTCTTGATGAGTACTGAAGAGCCTTCTCCTTAGCGGTGCACTGCTAATAAACGTGTTTTATTGAATTGACCTTGTGGCACTGTGTAACTTTACATCGGACAGCAGTGAGAATTGAATTACGGGACAACACTCCCAGTACAACTTCGCACATATCTACTGCTGCAGGCAGTATAAGCTCTCCTCCAATTGTATGAGGCTTTCTGGAACGTGCTATTCGTAATGCTACCAAATATGATGCGTGAGGAGCCTTCTCATTTACAGTGGCGCAGGCTGTCATTTTGCCTTTCTGCTTGAGGTATAGCTCCTTTTGCTGCTCAAAATATTCCTTCAGCTTACTGGCAATATCTGGATGCACTGTTGTGAAATGGCGCTTCAATTTCACTGGTTTCATTGCATCGTTGGACAGTGTTTGCAAACACACAACACAGAGGGGTTGGTCCACATTTGTCCCCACTGCGATGAAGCCACATGAAATGTATTCTGGATCGTACTTGCGTTGTTTTCTCTTTCAGTCACCCTTATCCCCTTCATCATCAGAATCTTCCAGTTTCTGGTCAGCTTTTCTCTTCAGAAATTTCTCCATACTCAGCAATACACGCTGGACAGTTTAATTACTATTACTGATAAACAAAATTATCAAAACTAATCTAAAATTTACACGCTTGCACACTTTTCGTTTAACAGTGATATCACTGTGGCGTAAATACACGGTAAGTAAGCAATATTATTAAGGCACACCAACAACGTCACTCAGTCTCGCTAACACTACAGTGCACAACAGAATAGTAGTGAGTTGTGAACACTACCGACTACTCAAATCGAATATTAACTGGCAGCTTACCAGAAGGGAACACTGTATAACTCTCTAAGATTGTCACCTATAACAGATAGAATAGATATGGCCGATTTTCTGAATAGTGGAAAACTGGAGCAAGCAAGTAAGCTACGTCTTTGTAACAGGTCGCTTTTCCATTTTTTTTCTTGGCTTACTAGCGGACCCCCTGGCAACCTGCCGCGGACCCCCCAGGGGTCTACAGTCCACAGGTTGAAAACCTCTGCCCTAGAAGATCAGAGTGGTCATCTATGTGTGGAGCCTCAGGAGATGGAGGAGATCTTAAACAGTTTTTTTGCATCAGTATTTACTCAGGAAACTGGCATAGTGGATATGGAAGGAGGGGAAACAAGCAGTAGTGTCATGGAACATATAGAGATTAAAGAGGAGGAGGTGCTTGCTGCCTTACAGTGAATAAAAGTAGATAAATCCCCGGGCCTGACAAGATATTTCCCTCAGACCTTGAGAGAGACTAAGTGTAGAAATTGCAGGGGCCCTGGCAGATATATTTAAAATGTCCTTAGCCATGGGTGTGGTGCCGGAGGACTGGAGGGTAGCTCATGTTGTTCCGTTGTTTAAAAAAGGCTCTAAAAGTAAACCAGGTGATTACAGGCCAGTGAGCCTGACATCAGTAGTAGGTAAATTATTGGAAGGTGTTCTGAGAGATTGGGTATACAAGTATTTGGATAGCCAAGGGCTGATTAAGGGTAGTCAGCATGGCTTTGTGCGTGGAAGATCGTGTTTAACGAATCTTGTAGAGTTTTTTTGAGGGGGTTACCAAGAAAGTAGATGAAGGAAAGGCTGTAGATGTTGTCTACATGGACTTTAGTAAGGCCTTGACAAGGTCCCATATGGGAGGTTAGTTCAGAAGGTTCGTACACTAGGTATCTATGGAAAGGTTGTAAACTGGATTCAAAATTGGCTGTGTGGGAGAAGACAGAGGGTGGTAGTGGTTGATTGTTTCTCAGACTGGAGGCCTGTGACTAGTGGTGTGCCTCAGGGATCTGCGCTGCGTCCATTGTTGTTTGTTGTCTATAGCAATGATCTAGATGATAATTGGGTAAATTAGATCAGCAAGTTTGCTGATGACACTAAGATTGGAGGCATAGTGGACAATGAGGAAGGCTTTCAAAGCTTACAGAGGGATCGGAACCAACTGGAAAAATGGGCCAGAAAATGGCAGATGGAATTTAATGCAGACAAGTGTGAGGTGTTGCATTTTGGAAGGACAAATCAAGGGAGGACATACACAGTAAATGGTAGGGCACTGAGGGGTGCAGAGGAACAAAGGGATCTGGGAGTTCAGATACATAATTCCCTGAAAGTGGCATCACAGGTAGACAGGATTGTAAAGAAGGCTTTTGGCATCCTGGCATTCATAAATCAAAGTACTGAGTATAGGAGTTGGGATGTTATGGTGAGGTTGTATAAGTCATTGGTGAGGCCAAATTTGGAGTATTGTGTGCAGTTCTGGTCACCTAACTATAGGAAGGATATTAGTAAGATTGAAAGAGTGCAGAGGAGATTTACTAGAATGTTTCTGGGTCTTCAGGAGATGAGTTACAGGGAAAGATTGAACAGGTTAGGAATTTATACCTTGGAGGTTAGAAGCATGAGGGGAGATTTGATAGAGGTTTACAAAATTATGAGAGTTAATGCGAGTAGGCTCTTTCCATCTAGATTAGGAGAGATAAGTACGAGAGGACATGGCTTTAGGGTGAAAGGGGAAAGGTTTAGGGGGAACTTCTTCACTCTAAGAGTGGTGAAAGTGTGGAACAGGCTGCCATCTGATGTAGTAAATGCGGGCTCACTCTTAAGTCTTTAAGAATAAATTGGATAGATACATGGATGGGAGAGGTCTGGAGGGTTATAGACTGGGTGCAGGTCAATGGAACTAGCGGAATAATGTTTCGGCACAGACTAGAAGGGCTGAATGGCCTGTTTTTTGTGTAGTGTTGTGTGGTTCTATATGATTAATGCTGTTTCCTGTATTAAAATCATGATCACTGAGAGCCACCCAGTGTAATCAGCAAAAAAAAACCTCTCCAGCACCCCTTCCCCATCCCTCCTAATCATCTGTCTGAATCATCCTCCCACACTGACAATCATCACACAATCTCTGCCTCTTCCCTCAGGAGTCTCTCCTCAGCTTCCCTCCCCAGACCCCCCGGTCTGTTACCCAGCTCACTTCCTCCACGTCTTCCACTCTTCCTGAAGTTTGGAGATGGCAGAGGGAAGGCCTTTGGACTGTAATGTCTGCTCCACCAGTGGGCTTTGCCCAGCCTCAGCATGGAACTGAGGTGGTGCCTTTCCAACATACATTGTGGAACTGTGCGCTGTAAAGTCTACCTGCATAGGTTTTCACATAACTGTTCCACACTTCAGCTTTTCCCCCACAGAAATGATTCTCAATTTGACTTGTAATTCTTCTGTGTTCTCACCACTCTCTGGTTCAGAGGTTTCCCCAGGTCCCTGTTGGATACCTGTGTCTACAGTGTCAACTGTGGCATTCTCACCTCTGAGTCAGAATCTTCCTGCTCAGATGAGTTCTCCTCCTACAGATGCTAACTAACCTGCTGAATATTTCCAGCATTTTCTGTTTTATATTTCAGATTTCCTGTGGCTGTAGTTTTTGCATCCAGAATTCTAAGTTCAAGCGATAATATGAGAACTTGGCATAAAAAATCAAGCCTGTGCTTTGGCGCTGGACTGTCGGTGTACTGCCTTTTGGATGAGATATTATACCAAGTCTGTCTTTTCTCAGTCATGGAGAGATAGAGCAATTCACCATGGAACAAGGACCTTCAGCCCAACTCGTCTATGCCAACTGTGGTGCCCACCAAGCTCGTGCCCATGTTTGGCCCATAATCCTCTCAACCCCTCCTATCCATGTACTTGTCTGTGTCTTTTAAATGTACTTATCCAAATGTCTCAGGTGCAAGAAAACTGACCTGTGGCTGGGTTATTTATTCATTCTCATTCAATGTAAGGACGGCATAGTGGTGCACTGGTACAGATGCTACCTCACCTCGCTAGAGACCTAGGTTCAATCCTGACCCTGGGTGGGTGCTGTCTGTGTGGAGTTTACCTGTGACTGTGGGTTTCCTGTGGGTGCTCTGGTTTCCTCCCACATCCCAAAGACATGCAGGTCAGTAGGTTAATTGCCTGCTCTAAATTACCCGAGTCTATAGGTTAGTAGGAGATTCTGGGGGGGAGTTGATGGGAATGTGGGGAGGACAAAACAGGATTAATGTAGGAATATTGCAAGTGGATGTTTGATAGTCAACACAGACCTGGTGGGCCAAAGTGCCTGTGTTCGTGCTGCATGTCTTTGACTCTTTGACAACCTAACCATCACTAAAAGTTCTGAGTTCATGTTGACCATTGACCACCCATTTACACCAAATCCTACACTACTCCTATTTTACTCTCCCCCCATTCCTATCAACTTACCCCAGATTCTACCCCTCACCTACACACTAGGGGCAATTAACAGTGGCCAATTGGCCTACTGACCCACATGTCTTTGCGATATGGGAAGAAACTGGAGCACCTGGTGGCAATCCAAACAACCACAGGGAGAACATTCAAACTCCACACAGACTTCAGCCTGTCAGTGAGGTCACCGATTGAACCCAGCTCTACCAGCTGTGTGCCCCCAGGGTGGGTGGAGGTGTTGTCCACATTGCTGAGTCTTAATGGCTAGTAAAGGATGTAAAATTAAAGTACTTGATTGGTTGAAACTCTTGGAGGTGATCTGAAAGGGATGCAAATATTGTTAAAGAAATTAGACTTTTATTTAGCTTTGATTTCCCAAGTAGAAACATCTTCTGAAGATTGCCATTTATCCAGCTTGGTTTAGTCTTTGTTGGTTTCACCTGTTTTTTTTATACTCCAAGATGTTTGATGAGTTGGTAGAACTGGTCAACAGTGGCAACAGGTCTATCATCAGTTTGGTAAATTATTTGCAATAAGCAGCAAAAAGAAATGCCAGCTTACTGCCAGTACCCTTTGGAATACTAGTTCATCATTCAAGTGAGTGGGATTTAAATCAACCCAACACAGTTCCTGGTCACTCATTCAAACCATAACACAATGAGAGGAGCCCAAGATGGACACAAGGCAGATTTTAACATGCAGTGGTCTGATTGTTAAAAATATCGTAGGAGATAGAATATCAAAGTGATGATTTGTCAGCCAGTATACAGCACTAATGTCAATAAATCATCTTGATTAATGTCAGCCTGAGCAGAAGAAACCAGAATGAACTGCAGCTGGACTGGAGTTATACCAACTTGCACATTGCCCAGGAGTGAAACCTAAACTAACAAATTAAACATATACATGGAGCACTGGCTCCCTGTGATGGACTTCAGTGTTGAGGTACAAGAGCGCATTCAAACGAACATTTTGGGATCTTGTAGGATGAAGCAATAGCTGCATCTAGGCTCATGAAGGGATAGGATAGAGCCTCTGTCCAGTGACTCCAGTGAGATTTAGATAAAAGATTAAATATGAAAAATTAGGACAGAGCAGGGGAACCTTTCACATGAAGACTGAGATTATGGAATTCTACACCAGAGTGGTTACTGAAGCATTGGCGTTGAAACATTAAGAAACAGGTTAGACAAGAATATGGAAAGTCAAAGTAGATGATACAAAACATTTCCAACAATGATGCTTGCCAATAACATTATTATTTCTAATGATATTTGTTCCTTGGGTGTGTGATGATGTCAGTTATAGAGAGTCATGGAGGTATACAGCACAGAAACAGGCCCTTTGGCCCAATTTGTCCATGCCAACAAGGTGCCTATCAATGCTGATCCCATTTGCCTGCATTTGCTGATACCTTTTAAAACTTTCCTATCCAAGTACCTGTCCAAATATCTTTTAAACACTGTAATTGTACCCACCTCAACCATTTCTCCGGTAGCTTGTTCCATATACCCACCACCCTCTGTGGGGAAAAAGTTGCCCCTTAGATCCTGCCTGAATCTTTCCCCTCTCATCTTAAACCTATGCCCTCTAGTTTTAGTTTCCCCTACTCTGGAAAATAGACTATGTCTATCTACCCTATGTATTCCTCAATTTTATAAACCTCTATAAGGTCACCCCTCAGCATCCTTCACTCCAAGGAACTCAGTCCCAGCCTATCCAGTCTCTCCTTATAACACAAGCTCTCCAGTCCTGGCAACATCTTGAGACTTTTTTTTAAAACACCCTTTCTAGCTTAATCCCATCCTTCCTGTATACGGCACCCAGAACTCTAGGTGTGGTCTCACCAAAGTCTTGTACTTAATGCCTCACCTGGTCAAGGAAGCTGTCCCATACACCTTTTCACTACTTTATCTACCTGCATTGCCACTTTATGGGGTCTCTCTGTTCTACACCACTCTCCTGGGCCCTGCCATTGTCATATTGTACCAGTTTTTTTGCTTTCTCCATTGGAGTTCTCATTAATCACATCACACAACGGTCTCCAAAGCTGAGCTGTCGTTATTGAACTGGCAGAGATGTTGATCGATTTTGTGCCCACCTGTGTCCAGTCTCATTGTTGCTGCTGCTTTGCTGCATTGCCTGCTGAAGTCACATCAGACCGTTGCTCTCTGCTCTGTCTCCCCAGGAAACAGCCTGGTTGAACGTTAGGACCGTGTCCTGCACAGGAGATCATGGAGTCAGACAAACACACAGTGGATGATCAGTGTCAGTTTCAGCCAATCTTCTTCCACCCTTGGTGCAATGTTTGTCTTCTGAGCTCTGGAGGGTTTCTCTACAAGTACCAGAAACATGAGGGAAGTAAAGCTGACTACCTGCAGTAAACCTCAAGTGTTCATAAAGGAAAACTGCCTTTGCTTTTGTCACTTTTAAAATTGCGCGGATGCATAATTTTGTTTTTTAATCACCTTTAAATAAATGGCTTGTAATGCCTCGAGGCAGAACTTGGATCCCAAAGGAGATGTTGCATGACTCAAGACTTGAAATCCTGAGGGCATGTTTTGGATTGCACTGAACCTGTCAGAATTGTTTCCATTTGTACCTGGAGCTGACAGAGAGTGGTTACAATTGCAATACCAAGTGTAACTTTTTAAGGGGATTCAGAAATAGATCCTGAGCTAGAAATTCCTTGGTGCTGCTTTAACTGCCTCAAACTGTTTTAGAACATAGAACAGAATGGTACAATGCAGAGACAGGTCCTTTGACCCATTGTCTCTGTGCTGACCATGATGTCAATTTTAAAAAAATCCCATCTGCCTATGTCCCTCCATTCCCTACTTGTTTGTATGCCTGTCCAAATGCCTCTTAAACATTGCTATCATATCTGATTCCATCACCACCTCTCGCAGCCCCTTCCAGGCACCTACCACACCCAGTGTAGAAAACTTGCCTCAAATCTTTAAAACTTCCCCATCACCTCAAATCTATGCCCTCTAGTAATAGCTATTTCTACCCTGAGGAAAAAAAAACTGATTATTTACCCTATCCATGCCTCTCAATTTTATATATTTCTATCAGGTCTCCCCTCAGCCTCACACTCCAGAGAAAACAATCAAGTTTGTCCAACCTCCCCTTATTATTAATACTCTCTAATCCAGGCAGCATCCTGGTGAACATCTTCTGCACCCTCCACAAAGCCACCACATTCTTCCTGTGAGGACCAGAATTGAATGCAATATTCCAGATGCAGCCTAAGTGCAGCCGAACCAAATTTTTATACTGCTGCATCATGACTTCCTGATCGTGCCCCTGGCAATGAAGGCAAGCATGCCATACACTTTCTTTACCACTATCTACTTGTGTTGCAACTTTCAGGGAGGTATGGACTTTGACACCAAGATCCCTCTATACATCAATGCTGTTAAGGGTCCTGCCATTAACTGTATACTTTTTTTTTACATTTGATCTCCCAGAGTACAACATTTCACACTTGCTGGGGTTAAACTCCATCTGCCACTTATCTGCCCATATCTATAACTGATCTATATTCTGCTGTATCCTTTGACAACCCTCTACAATATTCATATCAATTTTTGAGTTGTCTGCAAACTTACTAACCCACCCATCTTCATTTTTGCCCAAGTCACATACTGTATATATCACAAACAGAGGTCCCAGCACAAATTAAGTGCTGTCAGGCTCCCTATGAGGGGCATAGAGTCAGAGCCCTAAAACATGGAAACAGGCCCTTCGACCCACCATATCCATGCTGACCAAAGTGCTCATCTAAGCTAGTCCCATTTGCCTGCATTTTGCTCATATCCCTCTAAAGCTTTGCTATCCGTGCACCTGTCCAAATGCCTTTTAAATGTTGTTATTGTACCTGTGTCAACTACTTCCTCTGGCAGTTCATTGCCATAAAACCGCCATCCTCTGCATTAAGTTACTCACTCCTCAGGTCCCTTTTAAATCTTTCCCTTCTCAACTTAAACCTATGCCCTCCAGTTTTTGATCGCCTTTCCCTGGGAAATAGACTGTGCATTCACCCTATCTATGCCCCTCATGATCTTGTACACCTCTATAAAGTCACTGCTCAATCTCCAACCCTCCAAGGAGGAAAGTCCTAGCCTGCCCAACCTCTTCCTATAACTCAGGCCCTCAAGCCCTGATAACATTCTCATAGATCTTCTTTGCACTCTGCAGCTTCATAATTTCTTTCCTAAAATAGAGTAACCAAAACTGTACACAATATTAGAAATGTGGCCTAACCAACATCTTGTACAACTGCAACATAACGTCCCAATTCCTGTGCTCAGTGCCCTGACTGATGAAGACCAGCATACCAAATGCCTTCTTCACCACCCTATCTACCTGTGATGCCACTTTCAGAGAACCATGTATTTATATTCCTAGGTCCCTGTTCTACAACAATCCCCAGGGCCCTACTGTTCACTGAAAGTCTTACCCTGGTTTGACTTCCCAAAAAGCAACACCTTGCACTGATCTGGATTGAATTCCATTTGCCATACCTCTGCCCAATTACCCAGCTGATCAAGATCCCCTTGTAACTTTTGATAATCTTCATCACTGTCTGTGATACCAGCTATATTACCATGTGTAGACTTACTAACCATGCCCTGTACATTCTCATCCAAATTAAAGAAATGATAAACAACAATGGGCCCAGCACTGATCCCTGTGAGGCATCACTAATCATGGGCCTCCAGTCTGAAAAACAACCTTCCACCATCATCTTCTGCTTCCAACTATCAAGCCAATTATGCATCCAATCTGTTCTCCCCCTGGATCCCTTGTGATCTAACCTTCCAGACTATCCTTCCATGAGTGACTTTGTCAAAGGTCTTGCTAAAGTCCATATTGACAACATCCACTGCCCCGCCCTCATCAATCTCAGAATTTCCCACGCACAAAGCTGCGCTGACTATCCCTAATTAGACCTTGTCTATCCAAATGCTGCTAGGTCTTGTCCCTCAGAATTCCCTCCAGCAACTTACTGACCAGTGTTGTCAGGCTCACTAGCCTGTACTTCCCTAGCTTGTCATTGTTGCTCTTCTTAAATAATGGTACAACATGAACCACCCTTTAGGCTTCTGGACTTCACCCAGAAGGATAGATGGAGTCTTTTTCCCAGGGCAGCAGTGTCTAGAACTAGAGGGAACAGGTTTAAGGTGCAAGGGGAGCAATTTATAGATCTGAGAGGTAAGTATTTCCACACAAACATGGTGGTTATCTGGAACAAGCTGCCATAGGAGGTGCTGGAGGCAGGTACAATTACAATGTTTCAAAGGTGTTTGCACAGGTACTTGGATATGAGTGGTGCAGAGGGATATGAGCTTAATGCAGACAAATAGGATTGGTGTAGATAGGTATTAGTGTCGCATGGATGAGGTGGGCTGAAAGGGTCTGCTTCTGTGCTGCACGATTCTGAGTCTGTGAAGTTAATGTTGATTCAAAAGTGAATTACTGAGTTATCAATTTCTCATAGATGCTGGCCATTAGTCACACAGCTGAGATCTCAATCAATCCTATGGACTTAACACTGACAAGTGCACACACATGTAAATATGCATATATGCACAAAACCCCCCACCAAAACTCTTCCAGCTACTAGAGAGTGCTGCTTACATCACCATGGTTACACCAGTGATTCCCAAGGGCAGGGAGCACACTCCCAGGTTCAGGGACAGGATCCTTGAGGCCCATGGACAATACCACCCATAGGATAGATGACCTGGCTGAAAAGGAACCACAGAAAACTTCAGGCAACATTGGCTGCAGGTTACTCAGGATGGTGAGACAAAGATAGGATCAGACATGATCTTCCTAAATGTTGTTTGACAGCTTACAGTGTAATTAGACCATGGAGATCATCTTTACATTTTCAAAGGCAGCTCAGCAATCTCCCTTCTGGCTCTCTCTGATTGGATTTACCATGACATCACTCTGGTCCTGTGAAAGTTCTGCGAAAACCCTGGTCCTTTAATAGGTCACTGTTCCAAGCTTTTGAGCTGCCTCATGAAGCTGCGCTGATTGCTTGCTTGCATGTTGCAAAGAAGCCTGATGATAGCGTGTCGGCACTGACATCATTGATAAAGGACTCCACAAAGTAGCCTGAGTAACCGTGTGACCTGGTGACATGACACCCTAAATTGCCTTTGTACAGCCAGGCTTCGTGTCCTCACATTTGGAAGATCCCATAGAGCTTTGGGGGACTGGGCGGAGTCTATGCCACACAGGGGACTTTATAATTCTGCAGCACCTGAAGGCAGGGTGAAATTTGCATCTTTTCCACAGTCAATGCTGCACCTTGGGCAAAGAAGAGAATGGAGGGATGAAAAGCCGGAGCAGGGTCCACGCATTAAATGGCTTCTCATGAGCTGAAGAAAAAAGAACAACTTCACTAAAGCAATGAAAGAAAATCTAGTCACACAACGCTTGTGGTTTGCAACTGTCCGTGTTGGTTTGGAAAGTCTCCAACTATGTGCTGTGGCTGCACTTGGCTGCTGGAAATCCAGCTTCTCTTCACTCTGAGATACAGATGTCCTCTCCGAATGCCCAGGATCAGTTTGTGCCCTTGATGGACTGGCTATGGACCAAGGACCAGCTGCTATGTGTGCAGTCCGAGTAGCAAGCTTGGGGACAAAGTCTAAGACAGTGCTGGGAGCCAGAGGCTGCCGGTGAGGTTGTGCAATTCTGGACAAGGATAGAAGTCTCATGTTCCTGCACTGCCAGCCTCCAATGCAACTGAACCTGTGATCACTGTTGAGGATGTAAGATCAGTCTTCCAGAGAGTGAAGATGAGGAAAGCATTTGGCCCAGATGGTGTCCCTGGCCATGTGCTCAAATCTTGTGCTGATCAGCTGGCAGAAGTCATTGCAGACATATTTAACCTCTCCCTGCTTCAATCTCAGGTTCCCACCTGTTTTAAGAAGACCACTATCATCCCAGTACTGAAGAAAATCAAGGTAACATGCCTCAATGACTACTGACCAGTGGCTCTGACATCCACCATCATGACGTACTTTGAGAGGTTGGTCATGGCATGCATCAACTCCAGCCTCCCAGACAATCTTGACCCACCACAATTCACCTATCGCTGAAACAGGTCCATAGAGGACGCCATCTCCCTCTCCCTACACTCAGCTCTGGAGCATCTGGACAGTAAAGACATCTACATTAGACTATTGTTTATTGACTACAACTCTGCCTTCAATACAATAATCCAAGAAAGCTTGTCACCAAACTCTGAGACCTAGGACTCAACACCTCCCTCTGTAACTGGATCCTTGACTTTCTCACCAACAGACCACAATCAGTGAGGAGAGGCAGCAATACCTCCAGCACGATTATTCTCAACACCGGTGCCCCACAAGGCTGTGTCCTCAGCCCTCTACTCTACTTCCTATACACTCATGACTGTGTGGCCAGATTCTGCTCTAACTCCATCTACAAGTTTGCAGATGATACTACTGTTATAGGCTGTATCTCAAACAGTGATGAGTCAGAGTACAGGAAGGAGATAGAGCTGAGTGGAATGGTGTCATGACAACAACCTTTCCCTCAATGTCAGCAAAACAAAAGAGCTGGTCATTGACTTCAGGAGAGGGGGCAATGTACACGCACCTGTCTACATCAATGGTGCTGAGGTCGAGAAGGTTGAGATCTTCACGTTCCTGGGAGTGGAACATCAACAGTCTGTCCTGGTCAAATCATGGAGATGCCACGGCCAAGAAAGCTCACCAGCGCCTCTAATTCCTCAGGAGGCTAAAGAAATTTGGTTTGTCCCCTTTGACTCTCACCAACTTTTATCGGTGCACCACACGAAGCATCCTATCTGGATGTATCATGGCTTGATACAGCAACTGCTCTGCCCAGGACTGCAAGAAACTGCAGACAGTTGTGGACACACCCCAATGCATCATGAACACCAGCCTCCCCTCCTTGGACTCTGTCTTTACCTCTCACTGTGTTGGTGAAACAGCCAGCATAATCAAAGACTCCACCCACCCAGGACATTCTCTCTTCTCTCTTCCTCAGGAGCCTGAGGGCACATACTTAAGGACAGCTTCTACCCCACTGTGATAAGACTATTGAATGGTTCCCTTATATAATGAGATGGACTGACCTCACGATCTACCTTGTTGTGACTTTGCAACTTATTGCACTGCACTTTCTGTAGCTGTGACACTTTACTCTGTACTATATCAATGCACTCTGTATTACCCCAATGTAACTGCACTGTGTAATGAATTGATCTGTACGATCAGTATGCAAGACAAGTTTTTCACTGTACCTCTGTATAAGTGACAATAATAAACCAATACCAATAGCACACATGGTACCAGGCAGATAAAGGTGTGAATAGCTTGCTGCCAAAGTTGCACAACTATCATCATAGTCCTTAGATCCCTGACAAACCTAATCAATAGACCTTGGAACACAGCTGTCTGGTCCTTGACAGTAGCACTGAAGTCCTGCAGAGAAGCAACTTGCTGTCCCTGGGAATCAGCTGGTTCTATCCTTAAGGTTCTAGATGCCTGAAACTGTGCCTATGCAACTAGGAGGCATTTGATTTGACAAGGTGCCACGTAAAAGGCACAAGGCAAGAGCCTATGGTATTGGGGGAAGTGTGTTAGCATGGATTGAAGACTTGTTATCACACTGAAGACAGTATTGGAATAAAATGAGTCTAGTTCAGACTGGAAGGAAGCAGGTCATTAGTGGATATCCTAAAGATCACTTCTTGGTCCTCAGTTATTTACTATGTATATTAATGACCCCGAGGAGGAGCAGAGTGAAAGATATCCAAGTTTGCTGATGACAAAAATATGTAGGAGGACATCCTGCAGTGAGAGTATTTGGATTCCACAACAGGATACAGACAGGTGGAGAGAGTGGGTGAAAACTTGGCAAGTGGAATTAATGTGGGCATGCTCTTCAATGAGAGGAATCCAGGGGAATCAGAACTAAATGGAGATTGTAGACGAATGGAGTACAGAGGAATTGAGGTGGTCTTCTGCGTGAATCACAGAAAGTTAACAGGCAGGTGCAGCAAGTTGTTAAGGCAGCAAATAGTACATAGGCCTTCATTGCAAGAGGGTTGGAGCTTAGAAAAGGAGATGTGGACATACATTTAAGAATCTCATTTGTGGACACAGAAGCACCCATCTGCTCCCCCATCACTGGCTTTTCACACCCATCCTGTGCTGCAGAACCAGCCATGATGCCACAAACTTGGCTGTTACTGTTTTCCCCTGGGAGTCTATCCCCACAACAATATGACACACTGTATATCTGTTTGAGAGGGTGATGACCTCAGGGAACTCCGGCACCACCTGCCTGCACTGACTGCTGTGCCTGGTGATCACCCATTGGCTTTCTGCCTGTGCAGCCATTGCTTGCAGTGTGATGGTCTCACTAAATATGCTATCCATATTGCTGGTGCTCCATTGCAAGTCCATCCACAGCTCCAGCTGCATATGCAGTCAGTCAGGAGCTGCAACAGGACACTCTTGCTGAAAACTGGAAGTGTCCCTGATTTCCCACACAGTGACCATCACCCACACACTCCTCCCAGAATACATGACAGAGCCAAGATCTCCTGTCATGATTACATTTGGAATTCCCTTTGTACTCTAAATTAGAGTAACTGATAACACTAGAGGTTCAATTCTAAAAGTCTCAACACCAAGCACTGCACACGACTGCAGTGAGATGTTCGCAGTCTCCTGCAGCCTGCATCTTTCTGAAGATATTAGACAATAGGAGCAGAAGTAGACCATTTGGCCCTTCGAGTCTGCACTGCCATTTTGAGATCATGGCTGATCCTCAACAATCAATATCCTGTTCCTGCCTTGTCCCCATATCCCTTGATTCCCCTATCTATAAAGAAACCTATCTAGCTCCTCCTTGAAAGTGCTCAGAGAATTGGCCTCCACTGCCCTCTGAGGCAGTGCATTTCACAAATTCACAACCCTCTGGGAGAAGAAGTTTTTCCTCCCCTCTGTCCTAAATGGCCTAGCCCTTATTCTTAAATCATGCCCCCTGGTCCTGGACTTCCCCAACATCTGGAACATATTTCCTGTCTCTATCTTGTCCAATCCCTTAATAATCCTGTAGGTTTCAATCAGATCCCCTCTCAATCTTCTCAGTTCCAGCGTGTACAATCCCAGTCTCTCCAACCTCTCAGCATAAGACAGTCCCGACATCCCCGGAATTAACCTCGTAAACCTACGCTGCACGCCCTCTATAGCCAGGATATCCTTCCTTAACCCTGGAGACCAAAACTGTACACAATACTCCAGGAGTGCTCTCACCAGGGCCCTGTACAAATGCAAAAGAATCTCTTTGCTTTTGTACTCAATTCCTCTTGTAATACAGGCCAACATTCAATTAGCCTTCATCACTGCCTGCTGCACTTGCTCATTCACTTTCAGTGACTGATGAACAAGGACTCCTAGATCCCTTTGTATTTCCCCCTTACCTCACTCCACACCATTCAGATAATAATCCACCTACCTGTTCCTGCTCCCAAAGTGGATAACCTCACACTTATCCACATTAAACTTCATCTGCCAAGTATCTGCCCACCTACCCAACCTATCCAAATCACCTTGAATTCTCCTAACTTCCTCTTCACATGTCGCATTGCCACCCAACTTTGTATCATCAGCAAACTTGCTAATGTTATTCACAATGCCTTCATCTAAATCATCAACATAGATCGTAAACAGCTGCGGTCCCAGCACCGAGCCCTGTGGCACCCCACTAGTCACGGCCTGCCATTCTGAGAAACATCCATTCACCCCTACCCTTTGTTTCCTATCCACCAACCAGTTTTCTATCCATGTTAATACCCGCCCCCCAATTCCATGAGCCCTAATTTTACCCACCAATCTCCTGTGCGGCACTTTATCAAATGCCTTCTGAAAGTCGAGGTATACAACATCCACTGAAACTCCCTCGTCTATTTTCCTGGTTACATCCTCAAAAAAACTCCAGTAGATTAGTCAAGCATGATTTGCCCTTGGTAAATCCATGTTGACTCGACCCAATCCTATCATTGCTATCCAAACATGCCGCTATTTCATCCTTAATAATGGACTCTAGCATCTTCCCCACCACAGATGTTAGGCTAACTGGACGATAGTTCCCCGTTTTCTCCCTCCCTCCTTTCTTAAAAAGTGGGATAACATTAGCCATTCTCCAATCCTCAGGAACCGACCCCGAATCTAAGGAACATCGGAAAATGATCACCAATGCATCCACAATTTCTAGAGCCACCCCCTTTAGTACCCTGGGATGCAGACCATCTGGACCTGGGGATTTGTCAGTCTTCAGCCCCATTAGTCTACCCATCACCATTTCTTTCCTAATGTCAATCCACTTCAGTTCCTCTGTCACCCTCTGCCTTTTGTCCATCCTCACTTCTGGGAGATTTCTTACATCTTCCCCTGTGAAGACAGATCCAAAGTACTTATTAAATTTGACTGCCATCTCCCTGTTTCCCATAATAATTTCACCCGATTCGGTCTTCAAGGGCCCAACATTGTTCCTAATTAACTTCTTTCCCTTCACATTCCTGGATATCTTTGAAGGGACTTTTTGTTAAGTGTCAGAGAAGTGAGCTCTTCATGAAGCATTAGCACTTCTGGACACATTTGTAGGGGACAAGAGTTTTCAAAGATGGCTAAAATGACATATGACTATGAAGGTGATGATTATAAATATGTGCCTGATTAGAACCTTTGACCATGTCTCTGATGAAGCCACAGTAAGAGTACTAAAGTGCAGGAGTGTTAGGCTCCCTGTCCAGGGTGTGTCACAAGCCTTCCTAGACTCTGATGGAAATATACAAAATTACAAGAGGCATAGATAGGGTAGATAGAGTCTCTTTCCTAGGAAATGTCAACTACTAGAGAATATAGGTTTAAGTTGAGAGGGGGAAAGTTTAAAGGGGGTATAAAAGGCAAGTTTTTTTTTAAAAACACTAAAAGTGATAGGTGCCTGGAATAGGCCAGCAGGGGAAGTGGTGGAAACAGATACAATAGCAACATTTAAGAGGCATTTAGACAGGTACATGAACAGACAGGGGATTGAGAGATATGGACCATGTGCAGGCAGATGGGATTAGATTAAATTGGCATCATGGTCAGCACAGACATTGTTGGTCAAAAGGCCTGTTCCTGTGTTGTACTGTTGTACATTCTGTGTTGGTCCCATGTGTTATTTGTATGGGTGTGGTATCCTAGTACTGTGAACATGTCTGTATTCAGGTATATGTCAGATTCTATGCATGTTAAGGTATGTGTCATATATGACCAGGGGACCACGTGAATTGTGAAGGAGGTACTGACATGTGGACTTGCTGCTGGAAATTAAATGGGTATTCGGACAGCTTCCTTCTCCTCTCACTGCTGACATGCAGCAAGACAAGGTTCAGCATGTGACAATAGGTGGCAAATCTGATTCATGACACAAGAATGACCAGGCAATGAACCACATAACCTCACTTCTTGGCCTCCCATGTCTTTCCTACCACAGACACAGCACAAGGCAAGAAAGAGTTGGGTTGGAGGTGGTTGGAGTGTGGAAGAGAAAGAAGTAGAGGGCCTTCTTCCTTTAGCTTACCTCCAGGTCTGACCTGATCTCATCCAAAACCATGATCTGTTGCCCAGATACACAGCCCAATACAGTACTGATGAGAGAAGAGACTGCAGAAGCTGGAATCTGGAGCAACAAATAATCTCCTGGAGGAAGTGAGCATGAAGCTGTGCTGGAGAAGTGGGAGTCATTCCTCCAGGGAAATTCTTGCACTTGTATGCACAATTACTCAATTTAAATCTCAGGGTCAACATTTCCCATTTGACTTTTCTCCACCAATAGTCAAGATGCAATTGAAGACTGGCTTGACTGGCTGCAATGTTAATCTATTCACCATGCAAAAGGCCCTGGAAGACTTAAATTGACTCCTTGTGCAGGCTGATAGTGGGGATGATAGAACATAGAACAGTACAGGACAGGACAGGAACAGGCTCCGTTGGTCCACAAAGTTGTGCCGAACTAATTAAACTAGTAATTGAATGCTTATACACAATGTCCATATCCCTCCATTCTCTGCACATTCATGTGCCTATCTAAGGGCATCTTAAATGCCTCTATCGTATCTGCCTCCATCGTCACATTCCAGGCACCCACCACTCTGTGTAAAAGAACTTGCCCCTTACATCTTCTTTGAACTTACCCCTCTCACTTTAAATACATGTCCTCTAGTATTAGATATTTCCACCCTGGGAAAAGGATACTGGCTACCTACTCTATCCATGCCTCTCATAATCTTATACATTTCTATCAGGTCTCCCCTCAGCTTTCACTACTCCAGAGAAAATAACCCAAGTTTGTTCAACTTCTCCTTATAGCACATGCCCTCTAATCTAGGCGTCATCCTGGTAAACCTCTTCTGCACCCTTTCCAAAGGTTCAACATCCTTCCTATAATGGAGCAACCAGAATTCAATGCAATACTCCAGATGGCAAGACAATTCTGACAACATTCATGGCTCTACCTTCATCACCTCCTGGAAAAACTCAGTCAATTCAGTAAGACATGATCTGCCCAGCACAGAACCATTCTGATTGTCCCTAATTAAACCATGGTTTTCAAATGCTCACAAATCCTATCCCTAAAAATCCTCTCCAATAGCTTCCCTACCACTGACATGAGACTCGCATGTCCAGTTTCCAAGATTATCCCTATTTCCCTTCTTGAACAACAGAAGGACATTAGCTACTTGCCAGTCCTCTGGGACCTCACCTGTGGCTAGAGAGGACACAACAATCAAAGCCCCAGCAATCTCACCTCTTGCTTCTCTCAATAAGCTGCAGTATATCACATCAGGCCCTGGGGAATCATCCACTTCAATATTCTTCAAGAGACCCATACTACCTCTATCTCAAAATGCCCTAACATATTAGTACACTCTACTGACCTCACTGTCATCCACATCTTTCTCCTTGGTAAATACCAATGCAAAGTTCTCATTTGGGACATCCACATCCTTTGTCTCCAAGCACACGTTCCCTCCTTTATGCTTCAGTGGTCCATACCTTTTCCTAGTTATCCTCTTGATCTTGATGTATAGAATGTCTTGGGATTCTATTTAATCCCACTTGCCAAGGACTTTTCATGACCCCTCCTGGCTCTCCTAATTCCCTTCTTGAATTCTTTTCTAGCTTCTTTAGAATCCTCAAGGGCTGTTTGATTTTAGCTTCCTAAACCTTACATACGTCTTCTTTTTCTTCCTGACTAAATTCACCACCTCTCTCATCATCCAAGGTTCTCTTACCTTGCCATCCTTGTCCTTCCTTCTTACTGGAACATACCCGTCCTGTACTCTGTAGTCAGTCTTTAAACACCCTCTACATGTCAAATGTGGAATTCCCCAAAAACAGCTGTTGCCCATTAACTCTCCCTAGTTCCTGCCTAATAATCTCGTAATTTGTCCTGCTCCAATTTAATACTCTGCCACAAGGTCCAAATATGATTCACACTGAGGGTTTTCAGCCAAGAAAGTGATCAAAATAGTTGTCATTGAGAGTTCAGGTGACAGAGTAAAATTGCAATGTCAGCGTGACTGCCCACTGAACATTATTCCCAAATTCCCTCCATTGTTTGGTCTTTGTTACTACTTTAATCCACTTTGCAATCATGTTCATGCTGTTTGAATGTATGAAAAGTAAAAGCTCACCTAAATATTCATCAGTCCTACAATTCCAATGTATTGTCTGCATTAGGCTCAAATACATGTTGGTCAAGGTACCTGGTTAATGATGAGCAATGTGCACAACAAAGGAGCTGACATTGTGATATATGTGATAACCTTGCAAAGTTCTAAATGTATTGATGTGTAAGATTACAGCTTCAATAAATGTTTTACATTGAGGGTCTAAATTGAAAAAAAATGTTGTTAGTTCTGCCAGCAATCAATAATATTGCTTTAGTATATCCTAATCTAAAAATATGCTTTGTGCTGATTAAGGTGTAGAATGTTGAAAACTGTAGACAGAGTGAAATTCTCTCAGTTCTGATCTCTCAGTTCTTTGGGCTAGTTATTGAAACTCAAACCTTCAGGTGTGGAAATCTGAAATAAAATTAGAGAGATTCCTTTTGTCCCAGCCATCAGCAACTCCCCCACCTCCAACCCACCCCACCACCCCCCCCCCCCCCCCCCACCACTCTCTGCAACGTAAAATTAACTTGACTTTCCCAGTTAGTGGGAATTACCTGAACTGATAGATAGATAGATAGATAGAGAGATTTTTTTTTTTTTTTAAAGAGATATATATATATCTCTATCTCCACAGATGCTGCCTGACCTGCTGACTGTTTCCAGCATTGTCCACTTTTAATCACTGGACAATTATCTGTCCTTTGAAATAAATTGGAAACAGTTACTGATGAACTAACAGTAAGACAGTGAATAACATTTCAAATGATGATCAATAGTCTGAAATATATCTCACTTGAAGCAGACATGCCAATAATGACACCCCATAGATGAAGAGAGAGAAAGGGACATTAAGACTGAAAAGGTAAACACATTGATCAATTAACTCTTTCCTGCCTAATAGAAGGAAAGTAAAAAGATCCTGAGAGGTCTTGACAAGGCTGTGTGGAGAGGATGTTTCCCCTTGTAAAAAATCTAGAACTACGAGTTACACACAAGATGCTGGTGGAACTCAGTGGGTCGGACAGTATCTGTGGTGGGAAATGGACAGTCGACATTTCAGGCCGAGACCCTTCATCTGGACTGAAAGAGAGGAGATAGTCAGTATAGAAAGATGGCAGGAAGAGCTGGCAGTTGATAGGTGGATCCAGGTGAGGAGGGGTGATAGGCAGATGGGAGAGGGGAGAGTGGAGCAATAGAGGCTGGGAGTGGGATGATAGGTGGAGGCAACAGAGGGCTACAGATGATGGAATCTGATGGGAAAGAAAGGTGGAGCATGGAACCAAATAAGGGAGGTGGGGAGGGCAGTTGGGAACAGTGGGGGGAGGGGACCCAGTGGGAGGAGTGTGTGGGTGATGGGCAGATGGAGTGGGTGGGGGAGGGGAAAGAAACTGGGGGAGGGGGGCTGGGGTTGGGTGGGTTGAGTTAGGAGGAACTGGGTAGATCAGGTGGAGAGATAACAGGGACAGAGGGGGAGCAGGTTACCTGAAGTTGGAGAGTTCAGTGTTCATGCTGCCAGGTTGCAAACTATTCAGGTGGAAAATGAGGTGCAGTTCCTCTAGTTTGCATTTAACCTCACTCTGGCAATGGAGGAGGCCGAGTGTGGTCGGTGTGGGAATGGGGAGGTGAATTCAAGTGGCTAGTAACTAGGAGTTCCAGATAGCCTTGGTTGAGGCTGTGCTCAGTGAAATGATTATCCAGTCTACACTTGGTCTCTTGTTGGGGAGTCAAGAACTAGAGGACATAGTTTTAAAATGAGGGGGGAGAAATTTAATAGGAACCTGAGGGGTAACTTTTTCACCCAGAGGGTGGTCAGTATATGGAATGAGCTGCCAGAGGAAGTGGTTGAGGCAGGTACATTAACAACATTTGAAAGGTACTTGGATAGGCACATGGACAGGAAAGGCAAGGTAAAGTATATTTATTAGTCACATGTACCTCAAAGCACAGTGAAATGCATCTTTTGCATAGAGTGTCCTGGGGGCAGCCCACAAGTGTTGCCATGCTTCTGGTGCCAACATAGCATGCCCACAACTTCCTAACCTGTACGTCTTTGGAATGTGGGAGAAAACCAGAGCACCTGGAGGAAACCCACACATACCATTTGGAGGGATATGGGCCAAATGTGGGAAAATGGGACTAGCTTAGATGGGAATCTTGGTTGGCATAGACCAGTTGGACTGAAGGCCTGTTTCCATGTTGTATGACTATAATTGAGCACTTAATTGTTGGTTTGACTTGTCCTAATTATCTTTTCATTTTCTTTTTAACATTGTATTCTCTCACATACATGAACTGGGAAAAAGTAGGTCACTCACACCTCTAGCACTGTTTCACCACTCAATAAGGTCCTAGCTCATCCGATTATAACCTCAGCTTCACGTTCCAACTTACCTCTAGTTGTATTGCACCACTGTCTCTGCCTTAAGTATGTTCAAAGACTGATTGCATTCCCCTTGAGGAAGAGAGTTCCAAAGACACACCACCAAAGAGAAAAATGCTTCCTCTGTCTTAAATAGGTGAGCCCTTACATTTAAACAGTAGCCCACAGTTCTGTGGAGATACAAGAGACTGCAGATGCTGGAATCTGGAGCAACAAACAAGATGCTGGAGGGAGTCAATGGGTCAGACAGCATCTGTGGAGGGAAATGAACTGTCAATTTTGGGGTCAGGGCCCTTCATCTGGACTGAAAGAGGGGAGATATAGTTCCTTCAGTATAAAAAGGTGGAGGGAAGGGGTGGGTCAACAGCTGGCAGGTTATAGGTGGATCCATTTGAAGGAGGTGACAGGTAGATGGGGGAGGGGAGAGTGGGAATGACATCAGAAGCTGGAAGGGGACAGGTGGAAGTGACAAAGGGCTGAGGATTAAATAATCCAATAGGAGACGAAGTCGGATGCAATAAATCCAGTGCTCCCAATGTGGTCTGTGACCATTCACGAGACTCCCAAGACGACCAGAATTGTGAAGGTCAATGCTCTGGCACTTGGAAAAGTACCTCAGAATATTTTTTTTATTTTAAAAACAAACTTGATTCACAATAAAATATACAAAAGAATAAACAGTGCAAAACATTTTACATTTATGATCAATACATTCAGGTGTTAACTTTTTTAAAACCATAGCATTGTTGCCACTCATGTGGCCCCCTGGAGTGATACACCCTTTCAATATTTGAGAGGCTTCCCTACCTGACTCAGCCCCTCCATATGCAGTAGTGGAAGGAGCCTAGACTGTGGTCCTTCCCAACACAACCTTTGCATTGACTGCACCAAGCTTCAGGGCATCTCCTGCAGCCTGGTATGTGCCAGTTGGCAGTATTCCCTTACAGACATCTCGCTGTGATGCAAGACCAATAAGTTTCAGGCAAACCAAAGAACGTCTTTCACTGAGTTGATGATCTTCCAGCTGGATTTTCCAGAGTTCTTCCAGCAGCACTTGACGTCTGTCTCAGTGTGTGCCCCCAGGACAACTTGTAGATGAGAGTCCTGTTACGCAGCTGCTTGGGCTGAACAGAGTCAAGGACTCTTGCATCCTTGTCCACAGCCTCCAAGATGGAGCAAGTCCAACAGGTCACGATGCACAAGTCCCCAGAGAATGGGGGCAAAAGAGCATCCAACATTGCCCTCATCCTGATGACCACTTTCATTGAGGCTGTATTTGTAACCAAAGTACATGGGCACCAAGTGTCACTGTGCTGAAGATCTACCTGTCCCTGGTGTTGCAAAGGATAGGTCTGGCCCTGTGGTTGTGCACCATCCCAGTCAGCTGGACCGACATTGCTACACTACCTGTCCTTTGTGGAAGAGTTCTTCCAAGCAAACACCTTTGACCACAAGTCCATCAGACAGTGGTCAGCATGGAACATCCTGCAGATACTGTGGGACGGGGACTATGGATACAGTGGTGTGGGTCCCTGAGCAAACTGTCCAAGTCATCTGGCAGAATGCCTCATCACCAGAACTTGCCAACAAGCACCAAGACCTCACTTGGCTGGCAGTGAGATGGGCCCTCAGTCAGATCCTTTGTACAGATGAAATATCATCTTCAACACATGCTGCCCTCAGGATGGTTGCAGTGGGGAAGAGAGAGTACCTCAAATGTAGCTTTGAAATAGACACAGTTGCACTATTTATGTAAATGTGCTGACATCCATGCACACCCCAGCACACTTTACCCCTGTTCTCTCCCACCATTAACTTGCTTAGTCCAGCTCAGCAACTCAACCAGTGCAAGGCACAAATCTCACACTTATTCCCAACTGAAGCATGTTATTCTGGCTCTTTGCCTTTCAAATTATCATCCTCAGCTCTCAGACCCTGGATTCACCACACCAGGCTGGAAGAGGGACCCTTCTGCCTCTTGGCCAATGGAGAAACATAGGCCATAAACTGCTGGTGCTGAGAATGATGCCACAGAAAGTACATAAGTATTGACAACATCTTTAACATGTCTCCTTCCCTTACAGCTGTTGGCATTCTATGTGCACATCTAACAGTCTAACACTTCTCTTAACAATGATGAACATTCATCATAACCATTCATCATAACCACTCTTCAGAATCAGATTTATTATCACTGACTTGTCATGAAATGTGTTGTTTTGCTGCAGCAGTACAGTGCAAAGACAAAATTAATATAAATTACAAAATAAATAGTGCAAAAAAAAACAAGGAATAGTGATGTCATGTTCATGGACTGTTCAGAAATCTGAGTGGAGGGGAAGAAGCTGTTCTTAAATCATTGAGTGTGGGTCTTGAGGCTCCTGTACAGAAACAGGTCCTTCAGACCACCACATCCAAACTGACCATTTTACTAATCCCATTTTCCAGCACTTGGCCCATGGCCTTCTGTGCCTTGGCAATTCAAGTGTTCATCTAGATACTTCTTAAATGTTGTGAGTCTCTCTCCCTTCACTACCACTGTGTTCAAGATTCCAACCAGTCTTGTGGTGAAGAGGTTCTTCTGCAGAGCTCTTCTAAACCTCCTACCCCTTACCCTAACACTTAACCTAACTCCAGTTCTAGACTCCTGTAAAAGTTTCTCACTATCTACCCAGTCTATTTTCCTTATAAATCTAAGTACCTCAGACAGATACCCCTTCAGCCTCCTCTACTGAAAACAAACCCACCCAATCTAGTCTCTCCTCATAACTGAAATGCACCATCCCAGGCAACATCTGGTGAATCCCCTCTGCACCCTCTCCAATGCAATCACGTACCTTCCCAGTGTGGCAACCAGAACCACACAATACTCCTGGTGTGGTCTAAGTAATATTTTCTGCTCTTACATTCTATTATTATATGTCCTACTCTTATTAGTCCTCCCAAAATTATATAGCCCCACAGCACAGAAACAGGCCCATTGGGCCACCATCCACATCAACCATTCCACCCATCTATACTCACCCCATTTACCCTCATTAGGTAAATGCCTTCTATGCCTGGGTGATTCAAGTGCTTGTCCAGATGCTTCTTAAATATTGAGAGAGCCTCTGCCCCCACCACCTTCTCAGACAGTGTGCTCCAAGTTCTAAGCACCTTCTGTGAGAAAATATTCCCTCTCAGATCCCCTCCAAACCTCCTACCTTTCACCGAGGAATGGAATTAGGAGAGCCAAGAGGTGGGCATGAGAAGTCCTTGGCAAGTAGGATTAAAGAGAATCTGAAGGCATTCTATACGTAAATCAAAGAGGATAACCAGGGAGAGGGTAGGACCACTCAAGGATAAGGGAGGGAACATGTGCCTGGAGGCAGAGGATGTGGTTGAGGCCCTAAGTGAGTACTTTGTGTTGGTATTTACCAAGGAGAAGGATGTAGAGCATAATGAGACCAGTGTGGGGCATGCTAATATGCGAGGGCATTTTGAGATAAAGGAGGTAGTGCTGGGTCTCTTGAAGAATGTTAAAGTGGATGTCCCTAGGGCCTGATGGGATATACCCCAGGTTATTGAGAGAGGCAAGAGATGAGATTGCTGGGGCCTTGACCAAGATCCTTATGTCCTCTCTAGTCACAGAAGAGGTCCCAGAGGACTGGCAAGTAGCTAATGTTCCATTATTCAAGGGAAATAGGGATAATCCTGGAAACTATAGACCAGTGAGTCTCAGTGAGTAGGGAAGCTATTGGAGAGGATTCTGAGGGATAGGATTTATGAGCATTTGGAAAACCATGGCCTAATTAGGGACAATCAGCACAGCTTTGTGTGAGGCATGTCTTACTAACTTGATTGAGTTTTGAGGAAGTGACGAAGGTGAGTGATGAAGGTAGATGTTGTCAGAATTGTCTTGATATCTGGAGTATTGCATTCAGTTCTGGTTGCCCCATTACCAGAAGGATGTAGAGGCTTTGGAGAGAGTGCAGCAGAGGTTCACCAGGATGATGCCTCCCATTCCTAAATCAATTTTGAATCCACCTTCCAAGATGGCATGGATCCCATTGGCTCTACCCTTATGGACCAATGCACCAAAGTGTATCACCTTACACGGACTAAGATTAAACTCCATCAAACCAACTGGTTGATATCATCCTGTAGCCTACAACTGTCCTTCTCACTCCAAACAATAGTTTTTGTGTCACCTGCAAACTTACCAATCAGACCCCAAAATTTACATGCAAGTTGTCAATGTATGGAACAGAGACAGTGAGGGCACCAGCACTGATCCCTGCAGTTCTCCACTGGTCTCAAGTATTCAAATAATCCTCCACCATCACCCTCTGTCTCCCATCACCAAGCCAATTTTGGATCCTATTTACCAACTTGCTCTGGATCCCAAGGGCTCTAACCTTTTGGTCCAGTCTCCCATGTGGGACTTTGTCAAACTCCTTACTGAGATCCATCAATCACACTGCCTTCATCCTTGTTATCTTTAAAAAAATTCAGTCAGGTTGTTTGGATCCTCACAGAATTACAGAATAGAGATCCATGCCCATAATAGTCATCCAAAAGAATTATGTATTAGAGCAGACATGGTCATATAAAGCCCTTCAGGAGAACTGGAAGCCTAAATTACATCTATTTTAATGTAAGGAGTATGGCTGATAAGGCAGATGAAGCTAGTGCATTGGTCAGCACAATATAAAAGTGAGGTGATCAGCCATAACTAATACCAGGGTAAAAGCACTTGGATGGAGAGACAAGTGCACTCACACATTAACCTGAGCAACATCTCTCAAGCTGAAGGACATTTCAGAGATGATATTCCATCACACTCCAGACATGCTCTGTTGATGGTCAAAGGGGTTGTCCTCGAAGGATTCTGCAGCTGCTGTTACTTTACAGCTTTGGGATTTCATTTATTCATGGACTGTTCCACTACATACTTTGAGAGAGTGCTTCGTGGAAATTAAATTTTGGTACCCAGATATATGCATTTAGAACATGCATTTTTTGTAGTGATTGTTGTTTAATTTCAGTCAGTGCTCTGTGTTCAGTGACTGAACTCAGTTGATAGAAATGCCACTCACTATTCTTGTTCTTGGCTCTTAGTTTGTTGAGTAAATTGCTGAAGTATTGAGCATAATATTCCAATCCACAGATGCACACTGATGGCATAGGACTGGGGAACTGAAAATGTTACACCTTGGTTCACAAATCAGGTGCAAGGAAAGTTGAACTACGGCCAGTTAGTGAGGAAATGGGTAGAAATGATCATCTGGGTCAAATGAACTGGGACTCTCATAGAATTAATGAAGGGAAGCCAGCACAGCTTCAAGAAAAGCAAATTGGGTCCCATGAATTTGTTTCTTTTTCAATAAGGTTATCTGGAGTTATAAGAGTGATCATGATGCAGACTTTCAAAGGACAGTTGGTAACATACCATGTAAAAGGGTTGTCAGCAAAGTCAAAGCCATGGACTACATGGTGTAGCACTTAGAGAGATGTCAAGTATCCCAACAGGCTCTGGGAGGAGGTAGGGACAGGCAGGGAGAACTGAAGGGGTTAAAGAAACATGAACACATGGATAAAGATTTGGCTATAAAGACTTGAGTAACACCCTTTATGTGAAGAAATGTCGAAAAAGTTGCGTTATGAGATAACTGATGCCGCTGACTCGAGACCAACTACTGGAGAAGACCCTGTGTCAGAGAACTCCCCAGGATTGAACCCTGGCCAGGTTCATCAGGAGTGGGTAATATCTGAATACAGGTAGTGGGTTTTGGAAGTTGTGAAAGTAAAGAATTAATGTTTTAATGCTGTAAAACTAAAGTAGTAATTATTTGAACCACATACTGTAAGTGAATCTTTGAGTTGTTTGAACTGTGATTATGAAGGATAATTGTTTGGCAATGTCATTACCTACTGTGTTTTATCATTTGCTGTATTTACATGGCAATGATGGACAGTGGGAACATTGATACAAGTTGGCTTAAGGACCTTACAAAGTCAATTTTGACTTCACAGGAGCCTTTAACTCATTCAAGAGGACTGGAGAATCCTTCTCAACTTTGGCTGCCACAGAAATTCATCCCCATCTTACACGAGCTTCATGCTGGCATGTGAACTGTGATCTTAACCAATGGGTCCAAGTGCAGAGTAGACAGTTGCAGTGAGGCCAGAGGGAGGAGGAAGCTCATATGCCAGCTCAGCAGAGAGTTTGTACATCACTTCTGCCCCTAAAGACTTGGAAAGAATTAAGGGCAGCCTCATCTTCCTAGTTTTCTCAATTCTTTCTCACAGCAGTATCTCACCTCACCTCCACTGAGCTTTCTACTGGAGTGGAGCTAATCTAAAGAACAATGGGAAACTGTTCAACCTACTTCAACTCCTCTGCAAATCCAGGGTCACATCTTCATCACTGACCCACAGTTAGCAGACAAAACTTATGAACACATTCATAAAACAGACCATAGGACACTACAGCACAGTACAGGACCTTCGGCCCATAATGTTGTGCTGACATTTTGTCCTGCTCTAAGATCTATCTAACCCTTCCCTCCCACATCATTCCCCATTTCTCTATCATTCATATGTCTATCTAAGAGTCTCTTAAATGTCCTAATGTATCTGCCCCACAACCTCTGCCAGCAATGCATTCCATGCACCCACCACTAAAAAAACTTACTCCTGACATCCCCCTTTATACTTCCCTCCAATCACCTTAAAATTATGTCCCCTTATGTTATCTATTGTCACCCTGGGAAAAGTCTGACTGTCCACTCAATCTATGAGTCTTATCATCTTGTACACCTCTAATCCTTCTCTCCAAAGAGAAAAGCCTGAGTTCACTCAACCTATCCTCATAAGACATGCTCTCCAATCCAGGCAACATCCTGGTAAATCTCCTCTGCACCCTCTAAAGCTTCCACATCCTTCCTGCACATGACCAGGTGACCAGAACTGAACACAATACTCCAAGTATGGTCTAACCAGAGTTCTATAGAGGTATGACATCACCTCATGGCTCTTGAACTCAATACCCCAACTAATGAAGGCCAACACTCCATATGACTTCTTGACAAACCTATTGACCTGCACAGCAACCTTGAGGGATCTATGGACATGAACCCCAATATCCCTCTGTTCCTCTACATAGAGGTCTCCTGCCATTAACTTTGTATTCTGCCTTTGAATTTGATTTCCTGAAGTGCATCACTTCACTTATCTGGGTTGAACTCCATCTGCCACTTCTGAGACCAGCTCTGCATTCTATCAATATCCTGTTGTCATTTGGAGAAAACTTCTACATTATCCACTACACCACCAACCTACACTATCATCAGCAAACTTACTAACCCACCCTTCCACATCCAAGTCACTTATAAAAATCACAAAGAGCAGGGATCCCAGAACAGATCCCTGCAGAACACCACTGGTCACCAATGGTCATCACTGATGATGTGCCATCTACCATCACCCTCTGTCTTCTATGGGTGAGCCAATTCTGAATCCACACAGCCAAGTTTCCCTGGATCCCATGCCTCCTGACTTTCTGAATAAGTATTCCATGAGGAACCTTATCAACTGCCTTACTAAAATCCATGTACACCACATCCACTGCTCAGAGTCTGAATTCAGAGGCATTGTCAACTTGTTCACTGAACATACAAGAGGATGAGCCTTACTTAACATTTGTATGTCAAATACACCAGGAGATAGAAAAGGCATGTGAGAAAGGCAATGTTACAGTGATCACGGGGGACTTCAAAATGCAGGTAGACTGGGAAAATCAGGTTGGCAGTAGACTGCAAGAAAAGGAATTTGTGGAATATTTACAAGATGGCTTTTAGAGCAGCTTGTGGTAGAGCACACCAGAGAACAGGCAATTCTGGATTTGGTATTGTGTAATGAGGCAGACTTCACCAGGGAACCCAAGATGAAGAAACCCTTAGGAGGCAGTATAATATGATAGAATTCACCCTGCAATCTGAGATAGAGAAGCTGAAGTCTGATGTAACAGTATTACAGTTGAGAAAAGGTAACTACAGAGCCAGAGAGGAACTGGCCAGAGCAATTGGAAGGGGACCCTAGCAGGGAAGACTGGAGTAGCAATTGCAGGAGTTTCTGGGAATATTTTGGGAAACTCAGTAGAATTTCATCCCAAGGAAGAAGCAGTACACTAGGCAACACACACGAGGCAACCATGGCTGACAAGGGAAGTCAGATAGAATAAAAGCAAAAGAGAAGGCATACAATATGGCAAAGATTAGTGGAAAGCCAAAGGATTGGGAAGCCTTTAAAAGCCAACAGAGGACAACTAAAAAGGCTGTAAAGGAGAAGATGAAATACAAGGGTAAACTAGCCAATAATATAAAAGAAGATTCCAGAAGTTTTTTTCCAATGCATAAGGGTAAGAGGGTGGGCAAGAGTAGAGATTGGACCACTGGATAACGATGCTGAAGTAGAAATAGGGAACAGGGAAATGACAGAGGAGCTAAATAAGTACTTTGTCAGTCTTCACAATGGAAGACACCAGTAACATGTCAAAAGTTCGAGACAGTCAAGGGGCAAAGGTGAGTGGACCAAAGGGCCATTACTAAGGAGAAGGAGATGGGGAAGCTGAAAGGCCTGAAGATGGATAAGTCACCTGGAACAGATGGACTACCCCCGCCCCCCCCCCCCCCCCAGACTCCTGAAAGAGGTAGCTGAAGAGATTGTGGAGGCATTAGTAGTGATCTTTCAAGAGTCACTGGAGTCAGGGAGGGTCTCACAGGACTGGAAGATTGCAAACATAACACCATTGTTAAGGAGGAGGAAGGCAAAAAAAGGAAAATATAGACCGGTTAGTCTGACCTTGGTCATTGATAAGATTTTAGAGTCCATTATTAAGGATGAAATTTTGGAGTACTTGGAAGTATATAATGAAATAGGATCAAATCAGCACAATTCCATTAAGGGGAGCATTTATGAGGAGTGTTTGATGTATGAGGAGCATTTGATGTCTTCAGGCCTATACTCAATGGACTTGGAGAGGATGTTTCCATTATTAGGAGTCTAGGATCTGAGGTCATAGCCTCAGAATAAAGGGAATAAAACTGAGATGAGGAAGAATCTTCAGCCAGGTGGTGGTGAATCTGTGGAATTCATTGTCACAGGGCTGTGCAGGCCAAGTCATCCGGTGTATTGAAGGCAGAGATTAATAGGTTCTTGATTGGTAAAGGGGTTAAGGCTTATGGGGCGAAGGCGTTGAAAAAAAAATCAGCCATGATTAAATGGCAGAGCAACCTTGATGGGCCAAATGGCCTTATTCTGCTCCTATATCTTACGGAGAAAGGTCCCTACTTGTCCCCACCAGACAACAAGCCCTCTGATAACAAAGGCCTATAATGAGTCCCTGGATAACATGCAGAAATTCCCACATACAAGGAACTGCTCTCAACAATGATAACACCCACTGTCAGTCTGGCAGCACAGCCTTTGAGTGTCTGTAGAAGAGTGTCTGAGGAAAAGAGTGCCTGAAGACCTTAAACCCAGCACAAATCTCAGCAGGGTCAGTGCTTGCATGCAACAAAACTAGGTCAACATTCAGCCAGCAGCTGCTCAGTAACATTTGCATCTGGCAATCACCAGTTCCACTTCCCTTCCATACTTATCAGCATTACTTTTGTTGATTTCTGCACCATCTAATGTTACATTGATAAGAAACCTACTTAGACAAGGTAACTAACTACGGTGGTTGCAAAATCAAGTTCAAAGCTAAATATTCTGCTGGAGTGACTCACCTCCTCACTCTGCAAGGGTAGGCTGGGTATCAAGGCACAAGGGATCTGAGGCATGTTAGCAAACTGGATTCAAAATTGGCTTGGTGATAGGAGATAGAGGGTCATGGTAGAATGATGCTTTTCTGATTGGAAGTCTGTGACTGGGTGTACTGCAGGGAATAGTGCTGGACCTTTTGTTTGTAACATGTACAAATGACTTGGATGAGAATGGAGATGGTCTAATTAGTAACTTTGCAGACATGAAAATTGATGGAGTCATAGATAGTGAAGAAGATTGTCTAAGGATATGGAGACACAGATCAGCTGGAAAGTTGGGAGGAGCAGTGGCGGATGGAATTTGATTCAGACAAGTGTGAAGTGATGCATTTTGGCAGGTCAAATTTTGGTTAGACAGTAAATGGCAGTCTACTTAGGTGGCAAGCTGAAAGTAGCAACACAGGTGGATAGGGTAGTGAAGTCATTATGCTTGCCTTCACAGGCTGACCCACTGAATATAAGACTTTGGGTGTGGTTTATAGAGCTGCAACATTACATCCCGAGTATTATGTACAGGTCTGGTCACCACATTATAGGAAGGATGTGGTAGCAGTAGAGTTCAGAAAAGATTCACCTGGATGTTGCCTGGAATGGAGGGATGTGGTTATAGGGAGAGATCAGATAGGCTGGGTTTGTTCTCATTGGATGTAGGAGAATGAAGGGTGACCTTAGAGGTTTATAAAATTATGAGGGGCATAGGTTGATAGATAGTCAGAGTCTTTTTCTCAGGGCAGAGGGGTCTAGAACTAGAGGATGCAGGTTTAAGGTGAGGGGGAGGAAAAAAAGATCTGAGGGGTAAATTTTTCACACAGATGGCCGTGGTTATCTGGAATGAACTGCCAGAGGAGTTGGTAGAAGTAGATACAATTACAATATTTAAAAGGTGTTTGGACAGGTACTTGGATAGGAAAGGAGAAGGATACTGGATTTGTTCCTCCAAAATGAGATTAGCGTAGAAAGGCATCATGGTTGGCATGGATGAGGTGGGCTGCAAGGGCCCATTTCTGTGCTGTACCATCTGATGATCCTTTGCTTTCCACCATCTACAAGTCATGGTTCAAGAATGTGGTGGACAATTCCTGGTCACACTTGTCCAGATGAGTGCTGCTCTAACACTGAAGGACCTTGATATGACCCAGGACAAAAAACAGAAAACACTTTATTTTAGATTTCCAGCATCTCCAGTTTTTTGTTGATTATTACACAAGACAAGGAAGGCTATACAACTGGCAGCCAGCAATCACACTGAAGATCCACTCCTTCCACTACTGGGGTGTTGTGGCTGTAATATGCAAGATCATCCAGAAAACCCACAAACTCTCCCACCCAGAAGAGTAAAGTTTTCACCTGCAACTTTGCTTCCAAGTTATACATCTGAGTTGAAAAGGTTTCTGTAGTTTGATATGCAAACATGATCAGAACTCTGGAGCTCCTACATCATTGCAAGCACTGTAGTGGTTCCAAAAGAAGATCTCAAGGCCAGTTGCAAATGTCCATTGAATCCTGACCAGCTAATGATGCCTTGTGTTCCATCTTTCTCCCAAACCTTAGCAAGGACCTTCAATATAGTTGAAGGCAATAAGCAGTTCCACTTTAAGAGTTGCAGAGATGTTTTCAATTAATGCCAGCTAGCTACAATTAGAGCTGGGCTCACAAAATTCAAACTGTAGATATGCACAAAGGCAATAAAAGCATGGATATTGCTGGCTAGACTCACAATAAAGCTTATGAGGCTGAGCACAAGTGTGTACTCTGCACCAAATGCTTTAATCATATACTGGAATCCTGGCACACCATTTCCAACAATTCCCCAAAAGACTGTCATTTCTTAATTAAATCCTGCATATTCCACTAGAATGAAGATAAGGCAGCTGCCATAAGGAAGCTCTTCCTATCTTTAGGCTTCATTCTCATGCCTGTAGGCTGAAGATAAGCAAATTCTTGAAGCTGTTTATCATGCACTGAGCAGGTGAGTTAACAGTTCTGTTAAATGTAGACATCCGATCAGTGAACCTAGAACCATAGAAAAACCTACAGCACAATTCAGGCCCTTCGGCCCACAAAGCTGTGCCGAACATGTCCCTACCTTAGAAATTACTAGGCTTACCCATAGCCCTCTTTTTCTCAGCTCCATGTACCTATCCAACAGTCTCTTTAAAGATCCCATCATATCCACTTCCACCACTGTTGCTGGCAGCCCATTCCACACACTCACCACCCTCTGAGTAAAAAAACTTACCCCTGACATCTCCTCTATACCTACTCCCCAGAACCTTAAACCTATGTCCTCCTGTGGCCACCATTTCAGCCCTGGGGAAAAGCCTCTGACTATCTACCCGATCAATGCCTCTTATCTTATACACCTCTAGCAGGTCCCCCCTCATCCTCTGTCACTCCAAGGAGAAAAGGCCAAGTTCCCTCAACCTGCTTTCATAAGGCATGCTCTGCATTCCAGGCAGCATCCTTGTAAATCTCCCCTGCGTCCTTTCTATGGATTCCACATCCTTCCTGTAGTGAGGCGACCAGAACTGAGCACAGTACTCCAACTGGGGTCTGACCAGTGTCCTATATAGCTGCAACAATACCTCTCAGCTCCTAAATTCAATTTCACGATTGATGAAGGACAATACACCATATGCCTTCTTAACCAGAATCAACCTGCACAGCTGCTTTGAGCGTCCTATGGACTCAGACCCCAAGATCCCTCTGATCCTCCACACTGCCAAGAGTCCTACCATTAAGACTATATTCTGCCACCATATTTGACCTATCAAAATGAACCACTTCACACTTATTGGGGATGAACAGCATCTGCCACTTCTCAGCCCAACTTTACATCCTATCCATGTCCTGCTGTAACCTCTGGCAGCCCTCTATACTATCCACAACACCCCCAACCTTTGTCATCTGCAAACTTACTAACCCACCCCTCCACTTCCTCATTCAGGTCATTTATAAAAATCAAAGAGTAAGGGTCCCAGAACAGATTCCGAGGTATGCCACTGGTCACTGACCTCCATGCAGAATATGACCCTTCAACAACCACTGCCTTCTGTGGGCCAACCAGTTCTGGATCCACATTGCAATTTCCCCTTGGATCCCATGCCTCCTTACTTTCTCATAAGCTTTGCGTGGGGTACCTTATCAAATGCCTTGCTGAAATCATATACACCACATCTACTGCTCTCCCTTCATCGATGTGTTTAGTCACATCCTCAAAAAATTCAATCAGGCTCTTAAGGCAGGATCTGCCCTTGACAAAGCCATGCTGACTATTCCTTATAGTATTATACCTCTCCAAATGTTCATAATTCCTGCCTCTCAGGATCTTCTCCATCAGCTTACCAACCACTGATGTAAGACTCACTGGTCTAATTTCCTGGGCTAGCTCTACTCCCTTTCTTGAATAAGGGAAGAACATCCGCAAACCTCCAATCTTCTGGAACCTCTCCAGTCTCCATCGATGATACAAAGATCATCGTCAGAGGCTCTGCAATCTCCTCCCTTGCCTCCCACAGCAGCCTGGGGTACATCCCATCCGGTCCCGGCGACTTATCCAACTTGATGCTTTCCAGAAGTTCCAGCACCTCCTATTTCTTAATATCTACATGCTCAAGCCTTTCAGCCTGCTGCATCCTCACTACAATCCCCCAGATCTTTTTCCATAGTGAATACTGACGTAAAGTACTCATTAAGTACCTCTGCTATTTCTTCCGAATCTATACACACTTGCCTACTGCTGCACTTGATAGGCCCTATTCTTTCACATCTTATCCTCTTGCTCTTCACATACTTGTAGAATGCCTTGGGGTTTTCCTTAATCTTGCCCGCCAAGGCCTTCTCATGTCCCTTCCTGGCTCTTAATTTCCTTCTTAAACTCCTTCCCGTTAGCCTTATACTCTTCCAGATCTCTAGCATTACCTAGCTCTGTACCTTTTGTAAGCTTTTCTTGAATGTCAAAAGGAAAGGGCAAGAAAAGAACCAAACTAATCAAACCTCTTGCATGGACACATACTAATCCTCCCATTGATACCCTCCCTGGAATTCACTGACATTCCACTACAGCCAATCCCTCTTGCACATCAGTACAAGTTGAAGGTCATCCCTCAGCCAACCCAGCCCCTGCCACTGAACTCCACTCCTTGTCCAGTTAGTACTCAGGAACTTACACTGTCCTTTTCCCTCTATCTGCTTATGTGCAGTTACCTGGTGCTGCTCACTGTAAGGAGCGTGGCTCTGTTCAGACAGACTAATCCTTCAACTGAATATAGAGAGCAAAGTAATTTCAAGGCAATTGAAATAAATTGCAACAGTTCTGCACAATCAAATCAGTTAAAAAGACATTTGACCCATTATGAATCTATTTTCATTGATTTTAGTGGCTTTAGTCCTGCAAGATGGGTATAATAAAGGAATGAGGCAACTCTGGATCCAGCTTGGTCTTTGCTCTGTTAAATGCCCTAGTCTGAGTGTTATTTATGACTTCTATTCTGTGTCAATTGTTCAGAGATCAGATTATGTTTTCTCAGCATTCCAAAACCAGAGATAACCACACACAGAAAATTAATGATTCCAAGCATGAAAGAGAGAAGATTCAGCCTGGCCAGACACTGCAACAAGAGAGGAGGAAGTTGGCGGCACACAAATGTATCCCTCGTAACAAACAGTGCTGAGTCCACTTGGTTATCACTTCACCACATCTCCTCACTGAATTATAGAGGGACAGGACTAGCTGCTTAATCTTCCAGGGTTTTGATGTTTTAGAAGAAATAGGGAAGGAGATAAGAGGGAAAGGGGTTGGATTGCTACTCAGGGACAGAAAGAAAAAAAAAAATCACAGCTGCACTCAGAGGGAAAGAAATGGAGGGCTCCTCCACTGAGTCCATACTGGTAGAACTCAAAAATAAGAAAGGTGCAATTGCTCTGATGGGTTTATACTATAGACCCCCAAATAGCCATTTGGAACTGAGGAGCAGATATGCATACAGATTATGGAAAGGACCAAAAACCACAGGGTTATCATTGTGGGTGACTTCAACTTCCCCAACATAAAGTGGAAACTCTTTAGTGCAAAAGGTTTAGATGGGGCAGAATTTGTTAGGTGTGTCCAAGAGGTTTCCTTGAAGCAGTATGTGGATAGTCCAACTGGAGAGGAGGTTATACTGGATCTTATACTGGGGAATGAGCCTGGCCAGGTGACTGACCTTTCAGTGGGTGAATACTTGGGAAACAGTGATTACAACTCCTTAAGATTCAAGATAGCTATGATTAAGGATAAGAGTGGACCTCACAGGAACACATTAAATTGAGGGAGGGCAAATTATGAGAGCATCAGACAGGAGCTAGGGAGAGTTATCCACATCTGACATGTGGAGGGTGCTTAAAGACCAGCTGAACAGAGTTCAGGATTAGTTTGTTCCAGGAAGAGGGAAGGACAAGGATGGCAAGGTATGGGAACCTTGGATGACAAGACAGGTAATTAATTTAGTCAAGAAGAGGGAAGAATATACAAGGCTTAGGAAGCTGGAATTGAACAGAGCACTTGAGGACTATAAAGGAACCAGAAAGGAACTCAGGAAGGGATTTAGGAGAGCTAGAAGGGGTCATGAAAAGTCCTTGGTGAGTAGGATTAAAGAGAATCCCAAGACATTCTACACATACATTGTGCAAGAGGATAACTAAGGAGAGGGTAGGACCACTCAAGGATAAAAGAGGGAACATGTGCTTGGAGGCAGAGAATTGTGTGCGAGATCCTAAATGAGAACTTTGCGCCAGTATTTACCAAGGAGAAGGATGTAGAGATCACAGTGGAGCATGCTTAGATCCTAGGGCATTTCAGGATTAGAAAAGAGGTAGTGCTAGGTCTCTTGAAAAACATTAAGGTGGATAAGTCCCCAGAGTCTGAGGGATGTACCCCAGGTTATTGAGAGAGGCAAGAAATGAGATTGCTGGGGCCTTGACCAAGATCATTGTATCTTCACTAGCCAAAGGTGTGGTGCCGGAGGACTGGCGAGTGGCTGATGTTATTCCTTTGTTCAAGGGAAATTGGAAAAATCCTGGAAATTATAGACCGGTGAGTCTCATCTCAGTGGTAAGGAAACCATGGCCTAATTAGGGACAATCAGCATGGCTTTGTGCAGGGCAGCTCATGTCTGACTATTCTGATTGAGTGTTCTGAGGTGACAAAGGTGATAGATGAAGGTAGAGCTGTAGATGGTGTATTCGTGATTTCAGTAAAGGCATTCAACAAGATCCCACATGGTAGTGGGAAAGTGAAGGGTTAAGAATTGCAACCATACCTATAACTGGTAAACAAAAAATATATATATGCATTTATATTTCTCTAGCAAGGACTAGCAAGCTGCTGACCCACTAGTTAAGTTGGAATGTTAAGTATGTTAACTGCCTTTGTTCTGGGTAATGGACCATTCTGTTATGTCAGACTGTGGCGATACTGGGGTGAAGTCTTGGTCTAAACAATGACAGGTGATACCTGCCTTTGAATGCCTTGATTATAACTCAATTATACTAAAGACAAGAGGCATGATAGCTGTCTTGGGATCTCTATAGCTTGACTGAAACTCGCAGCACCGTATGCATGGGATGTGCGTGACAATTCCTCTATAAATGTCTGTCTGCCCTTTGTGCAGAGAGAACTCAGGAAATGACTTAGTGAGTGCTGAAGAGAATTCTCCTAGCAGTGCACTGCTAAAGGTATTTGTTTGAATCGACCTCATGGCACTGTTACTTACAGTGGACAGAAGGGGAAAATCGATTTTGGGACGACAGTAGACTCATCCAGAAAATTAGGATGCATGGGATCAATGGTAACATTTGGATTCAGAATTGGCTTGTCCATGAAAGACGTAGTGGTGGATGGGTCTTATTCTGGATGGAGGTCTGTAGCTAGTGGTGTTCTGCAGGGATCTGCACTGGGACCTCTGTTTTATATACAGATGTATAAATGATTGGGATAAAAATGTGGTAGGGTGGGTGAGGAAGTGTGCAGATGACAAAGATTGGTGGCATTCTGAATTGCATAGAAAATTGGCAAAGGATACAGTGGGATATAGATCAGTTGCAGATATGGGTGAAGAAGTGGCAGATGGTGTTTAATCCAGGCAAGTGTGAGGTGCTGCACTTTGGGAGATCCAACATAAAGGAAGAGTGCACTGTTAATGGCAGGGGACTTAACAACATTGATGAACAGCAGGTTCTTGGGGTCCAGGTACATGGCTCCCTAAAAGAGGCTGCACAGGTTGATAAAGGCAGCGTATGGCATGCTTGCCTTTAATAGTCGACACATTGAGTTCAAGAGCCAGGAAGTTTTGTTACAGCTTTATAAAACTCTAGTTTGGCCACATTTAGAGTATTGCATTCAATTCTGGTCACCTCATGGATGTGGAGAATTTGGAGAGGGTGCAGAGGAAGTTTACCAGGATGCTGCTTGGTTTGGAGGACATATGCTAAGAGGAGAGGTTGGACAAACCGTGGCTGTTTTCTCTGGAGCAGCAGAGGCTGAGGAGAGATTTGATAGAAGTTTATAACATTGTGAGGCATATATAGAATAGACAGCAAGTAATTTTTTTCCCACGATTGAAATGTGTAGTGTTAGAGGGCATGTATTTAAGATGAGAGGGGGAAAGTACAAATGAGATGTGCGGGGCAGGTTTCTTTACACAGTGTTTGGTGCCTGGAATCCACTGCCAGCATGGTAGCAGAGGAGACTTAGATAGGCACATGAATATGCAGAGAAGAGTGGGATCTGGTCACTGCAGGGAAGAGGGATTAGATTAATTAGGAATCACTGGTTTAGTGAATTTGGCTGTACTGTTCTATGTTCTGAGAAGTAGGTCAGTGAATACAGTGGGTCCAAGGAGATGTGGTGAAGAGATGGGGCAAATAAAAATCCTTCAGATTCCCTCAGGAACCATCTCCTGTTTGGCTGAAAACTAACTGAACATTGAGTGTTTTCAGTGCTGGTCATGGTTTAGGAGTTGGCTCTAAGTATGTATGAATTAGTACAACAGAAAGCCTGGAGGGGAATAGAATGATTTGGTGTGAAATTAAAAGGGAAATTAGAAAAGCAAATAGCAGTTATGTAATAATACTGGCAAATGAAACCAAAAAAATTCGAAGTTTCTTTAGTACATCTAAAACATGACCATGGAAAGGGTGGGGACTGAAAAGTTAATGTGTGGAGGTAAAGGTGTGGGAAAGGTTCTTACTGAAGATATAGTGACTGTCTTCATAAGAGGGAGTGGGATCTTGTTGCTATGGTGAATAAGTGTGAAAGATTGAGTGGAATAAACCTGGTAAAAGGGGATGTATTAGGGACATAGAATCTTTGAAAATGGATAAGTCACCAAGCCCTGGATGAAAAATATCCCAGCGAAGCAAAGAGGGAAACTGCAGAGGTTGTGACAAGTTTTTCAATCCTCACTAGCCACTGGAGTGGTGCTGGACCATTGGAAGAACACTCATGTTCCACAGTTGTTTCAAAAGGGAGGAAGAGATAAATTGGGTAATTACACCAAGTAGGGAGCAAGTGATTGGAATCCAGTTCAAGTAGTGGTGTAAACCTTCCTTTAGAAAGATACAGGTTAATCAGGGAGCATAGGTTTGCTAAGGGGAGGTCACGTATGACCAGTGATTAAATTTTTAAAGGAAGTATCGAGGAGGGAAGATGAGAGTAGTGAGAGGAGCTGTTGGAGTTTCTCCTGATTTAAATGCTCCTATGGTTGTGATGGGTCCCAGACATGGGTGTTCAGTGACCAGTTTATTGGGAGCAGCAGAACTATCTACCCTATCTATAATTTTATATTTATCTATCAGGTCTCCCCAAGCCTCCTTTTCTCTGGGGAAACAAACCCAGCCTATCTTATCTCTCTCCATAACTAAAGTCCTCCAATCCAGGCAACATCCTGGTGAATCTCCACTGTACTCTACCCAGCGCAACCACATCCTTCCTATAGTTTGGTGACCAGAACTGTACACAATGTTCCAAGTGCAGTCTAACCAGTGTTTTGTAAAGCTGCAACATAACATCCCAACTTTTATATGCTATGTCCCAACCAATGAAAACAAGTATGCTGTATTGCCTTCTTCACCATCCTGTCTACCTGTGCTGCCATCTTCAGGGAACCATGAACTTGAACCCCAAGGTCCTTCTGTTCATCAACTTTACTTAGCACCCTGCCATTTAATGTAAATGTCCTACCCCTATTGACTTCCCAAAACACATCACCTCATACTTGTTGGGATTAAATTCCATCTGCCGATGCTCTACCCAACTCTCCATCAGATTGATATCCTGCTGTAGCCTTGGACAACCTTCACTATGCACACCACCACCCACCACACCTCCAGTTTTAGACAGATCAGCTATGGGGAAAGGTTTCCAACTTTCTACCGTGTCTGCCTCTAATTTGCCTGACCATTTTAAAAGTACCTAAAGCACAACATTGATTTGATACAGATATCTGCCCAGGTATATGGGTATCATTGTCCAGTTCACTCCTGGGAAACAGGTGCTGGGGACCAGCCAGTAATTTACAGTCAACATAGAACTTGTGCCAAACAAATTAAACCAAACAACTCCAAATTAATCTAATCCTTCTTCCCCACACATAGACATATGAATATGCAGAGAAGGGAATGTGGTCAATCTAAGAGTCTCTTAAACACTCCTATGCTTTCTGCCTCCACTACCACCCCGGCAGTGCATTCCAGGCCCCCACCCGTGTAAAAAATCCACACCACACATCTCATTTGTACTTTCCCCCTCTCACCTTAAATACATGCCCTCCAGCACTAGACATTTCAATCCTGGGAAAAAGATGTCTATTCTATACATGCCTTAAAGTTTTATAAACTTCTATCAAATCTCTCCTCAGCCTCCGTCACTGCAGAGAAAACAGCCCCAGCTTATACCTCTCCTTATAGCACATGTCCTCCAATTCAGGCAGCATCCTGGTAAACTTCCTCTGCACCTTCTCTAAAGCTTCCACATCCTTCTTATAATGAGGCGACCAGGACTGAATGCAATACTCTAAATATGGCCCAAACAGTTTTGTAAAGCTTTAACCCAACTTCCTGGCTCTTGAACTCAATGCCTTGACGAATGAAGGCCATGTGCCTTCTTTACCACCCTATCAATCTGTGCAGCCTCTTTTAGGGAGCCATGTACCTGGACCTCAAGACCCCACTGTTCATTAATGCTGTTAAGGATCCTGCCATTAACTGTGTACTCTCCCTTTGTGTTGGATCTCCCAAAGCACAGCACCTCATACTTTCCTGGATTAACCATAGAACGATACAGCACAATACAGGCCCTTCGGCCCATCATATTGTGCTGACCTTTAAAACACACCTAAGACTATCTAACCCCTTCCTCCCACACATCCCCCTATTTTAAATTCCTCCATATGCTTATCTAACAATCTCTTGAACTTGACCGATGTATCTGCTTCCACCACTACACCAGGCAGCGCATTCCATGCACCAACCACTCTGGGTGAAAAGCCTCCCTCTGATATCTGCCTTGAACTTCCTACCCATTACTTTAAAGCCATGTCCTCTTGTATTGAGCATTGGTGCCCTGGGCTCCATCTGCCACTTCTCTGCCCATATCTGCAACCAATCTATATCCCACTATCCTTTGCCAATCTTCCATGCAATCCACAACGCCACCATCTGTGTTGCCTGCAAACTTCCTCACCCACCCAACCACATTTTCATCCAAATCATTTATATATACACATGACAAACAGAGGTCCCAGTGCAGATCCCTGCAGAACGCCACTGGTCACAGACCTCCATCCACAATAAGACGCATCCACCACTACCCTCTGTCTTCTATGGGCAAGCCTAGGCAGACAGTAGTGGTGAAAGGATGTTTTTCTGATTAGAAGTCTGTGACCAGTGGTACCACAGGGATCAGAACTGGGACCCTTGTTGTTTGTGATTGATATCAATATGAATGTAGGAGGCATGTTCAGTAAGTTTACATATAATGTGAAAATTGTTGGTGTTGTGGATAGCAAGAAAGGTTGTCTAAGGATACAGCAGGACAGATCAGATGGAAAGTTGGGTACAGCCTTGATATATGAAATTTAATCCTAACAAGTGTGAGGTGAAGTATTTTGGGAAGTCAAATATGGGTAGAACATATGTAAGCAGTTGTGAACAGAAGTGTAGCATTAGTGGGAGATTTTAACTTCCCTAATATTGACTGGGCCAAAATTGCAGAAGGCTTGGATGGAGTGGAATTGTAAAATGTGTCCAAGAAAACTTCCTGTATCAATATATAGAGAAGCTTACTAGAGGGTGCAACACTAACATCCAGGCCATTGAGAACAAAGTTGATGAACTGAGGGCAAGACTGACCTACCAAAGAGAATGAGGGACTGCTGTGTGCTATGTCTTACTGAAATGTGGCTTACACCTGCTTCACCTGACTGTGCTATACAACCTGAGGGCTTCTCAATTCCCTGAATAGACCATGCAGTATCCTTGGGCAAAGTTGGAGGTGGAGGGGTCTGCTTTTTAATCAATACCTCGTGGTGCTTGGACGTGACTGCCCTGGAGTTCCTGCTCACCCAGCTTGGAATATCTAATGGTGAAGTGTTGCCCATACAACCTGCCACAGGAGTTCACTTGACCTATCCTGATGGTAGTCTACATCCCACACCAGATGGGCATGAAGCCTTGACTCAATGAACTATACTCGGTGGTCAACAGCCTTGAAACAGGATACCGAGGCCCTCTTCATTATTGCAGGTGACTTCCACCAGGCCAACCTCAAGAGTGTGTTACCAAAATGTCACCAGCACATCTCCTGTCTCACCAGGGGCTCCAAACACCCTTGACCATTGCAAATAACCAAAGATGCCTACTGAGCCACTTCCTGCCCTCAGGTAAGTCAGACCACCAGTCTGTGCTCCTCCTCTGCATACAAACAGAAGCTGAAATGGGAGGATCCAGCACAGAAAGTCATACAGTGCTGGTCTGAGGAAATAAATGAGCTTCTACGTGACTGCTTTGAGTCGGTAGACTGGTCCATATTCAAAGACTCAGCTGCCACCATTGATGAGTATGTCACTACCATCATGGACTTCATAAGCAAGTGTGATAAGGATGGTGTATCAAAGAGGACAATTCAGGTGTTCCCAAACTGGAAACCATTGATGAAACAGAAGATCCACTCCCTACTGAAGTCTAGGATGCTGTCATACAAATCAGGTGACCTTGACAAGAAATTGAGATACAACCTCCATAAAAACCATCAGGGATGCCAAGAGACAATATCAGTCCAAAATAGAATCACAGACGAGCCATCAGTTGTGGTAGGGCTTACATGCTATAATGGACTACAAAAACAAAGTCAGGCAGCATCGCTGACAACAGCACATCCCTTCCCGATGAGCTTAACACATTCTATGTGCGCTTTGAACATAGGATTGGTTTGTCACCACTCACCCCAACAGCCTCCAATGCACCTGAACCCATGGTCACTGTTGAGGATGCAAGATCAGTCTTCTGGAGAATGAACCCATGGAAAGCAGTTTACCTGGATGGTGTCTCTGGCTGTGTCCTCAGATCCTGTACAGATCAGCTGGCCAGCGTATTTGCAGACTTTTACCCCTGTCCTGCTTCAATCTGACATTCCCACCTGCTTTAAGACCACTATCATCCTAGTACCCAAGAAAAACAAGGTAACATACCTTAATGACTACCGCCCGATGGCTCTGACATCTACCATCATGAAGTGCTTCAAGAGGCTGGTCATGGCACACATTAACTCCAACCTCTTGACCCGCTGCAATTCACCTACCACTTAAACAGGTCTATGGTAGACACCATCTCCCTGGCCCTATGCTCATCTCTGGAGCATCTGGACATAGACACCCATGTTAGACTATTGTTTATTGACTGCAGCCCTGCCTTCAGTACTATATTTCCAAGCAAACTCATCAAACTGAGACCTGGGACTCAACACCTTCCTTTACAACTGGATCCTTGACTTTCTGACCAACAGACCACAGTGAGAATAGGCAGCAACACCTCCAGCACGATTATTCTCAACATCGGTGCCCCAAAAAACTGTCCTCAGCCTCCTACTCTACTCCCTTGTACACCTCCATTAGCTCACCTCTCATCCTCCTTCACTTCAAAGAGAAAAGCCCCAGCTCTCTCAACCTATCCTCATAGGACATGCTCTCCAATCCAGATAGCATCCTGGTAAATCTCCTCTGCACCCTTTCTAAAGTTTCCACATCCTTCCAACAGTGAGGCGACCAGAACTGAACATAATATTCTAAGTGTGGTCTAACCAGGGTTTTATAAAGCTGCAACATTACCTTGCAGCTCTTAAACTCAATCCCCCAACTAATGAAGGCCAACACACCAAATGCCTTCTTAACACTATCAACTTGCGCAGCAACTTCGAGGGATCTATGAACATGGACCCTGAGATCCCTCTGTCCCTCCACTCTGCTAAGAGTCCTGCCATTAGCCCTGTATTCTGCCTTCAAATTCAACCTTCCAAAGTGAATCAACTTTACACTTTTCTGGATTGAACTCCATCTGCCCCTTCTCAGCCCAGCTTTGCATCCTATCAATGTCCCGTTTTAACCCTTAACCTTCTACACTATCCACAACACCACCAACCTTCATACCATCTTCAAACTTACTAACTGAACCTTGCACTTCCACATCCAAGATAAAAATCACAAAGAGCAGGGGTCCCAGAACAGATCCCTGTGGAACACCAATGGTCACCAACCTCCAGGCAGAATGTGCTCTATCTACAACCACCCTCTGCCTTCTATGGGTGAGCCAATTCCGAATCAGTACAGCCAAGTTTCCCTGGATCCCATGCCTCCTGACTTTCTATATAAGCCTATCATTGGGAACCTTATCAAACACCTTACTAAAGTCTATGTACACCACATCCACTGCTCTACCCTCCTCAATATGTTTTGTCATATCCTCAAAGAATTCAATCAGGCTCATGAGGCATGACCAGCCCCTCACAAAGCCATGCTGACTGTCCCTAAACAGATTATGCTTCAGCAAGTGCTCAAAAATCCTGTTCCTAAGAATCTTTTCCAATAATTTGCCCAGTACTGAAGTAAGACTCACTGGTCTATAATTCCCAGGGTTATCCCTTTCTTGAAAGGGATTTTCCACCCTCCAATTATACTCCTATGGCCAGTGAGGATGCAAAGATCATAACATGGGCTCAGACACCTCTTCCCTTGATCCCTGTAGTATCCTGGGATATATTCCATCCAGCCCCAGGGACTTACCTTTCCTGATGTTTTCCAAAAGTTCCAGCACATCTTCCTTCTTAACATAGACATGTTCTAGCTTCAGTCTGTTTTACGATGTCCTCACAAACATCAACATCTCTCACAGGTGAATACAGAAGCAAAATATTCATTAAGGACCTCCCCTACCTCCTCCGACTGCAGGCACATGTTTCCTCCTATATCTCTAATTGGTCCCTTATTTCACAAAATCACAAGACAAGGGAGCAGAAGCAGGCCATTTCAGGCCCATCGAGTCTGCTCCATGAGCTAAAGAAAAGGAAAAAACTATTCCTTTTCTAGCCCCAATTTCCAGCCTTATCCCATATCCCTTGATACCTTGACTAATTAGATAACTATCTATCTCCTCCTTAAATGCCTCCAATGATGGGCCTCCACAGCTGTATGTGGCACAGAATTCCATAAATTCACTACCCTCTGGCTAAAGAAATTTCTCCTTATCTGTTTTAAACTGGTACCCTCTAATTCTAAGACTGTACCCTCTGGTCTTGGACTCACCCACCAAGGTAAACAGCTTAGCCACATCTACTCTGGCCAGTCCTTTCAACATTCTAAATGTTTCTATGAGGTCCCCTCTCATTCTTCTGTACTGCAATGAGTACAGTCCAAGAGCCGACAAACACTCTTCACAAGCCCTTTCATTCTGGCAATCATCTTCATAAATCTCCTCTGAACCCTCTCCAACATCAGTACATCCTTCCTAAGATATGGGGCCCAAAACTGCACACAGTATCCCAAATAAGGCCTCACTAGTGTCCCATAGAGCCTCATCAACACTTCTTTACTTTTATACACTATACCACTCAAAATGAATGCCAACATAACATTCGCTTTCCTTACTGCTGATTAACCTTTAGGGTATCCTGCATGAGTACCCCCAAGTCCCTTTGCACTTCTGTACTTTGAATTTTCTCTTTCTAGATAATAATCTGCCCATTTATTTCTTTTTCAAAAGTGTACAATGGCACATTTCTCAACATTGAATCTCATCTGCCATTTCCTTGCCCATTCTCCTAAACTATCCAGGTCTCTGCAACCTTCCTGTCTCAATACTCCCTACTCTTCCATCTGTCTTGGTGTCATCTGCAAACTTAGCCACAAAACCATTTACTCCATCATCCAAATCGTTAATGTACAAAGTAAAAAGAAGTGGCCCCAACACCGACTCCTGTGGAACACCACTAGTAACCAGTAACCAACCAGAACAGGATCCTTTTATTCCCACCCTTTGCTTTCTGCCAACCAGCCAATGCTCCACCCATTCTACTATCCTACCTGTAATTCCATGAGCTTTCATCTTATTAATCAGCCTCTTGTGCAGCACCTTGTCAAAGGCCTTTTGAAAGTCTAAATTCACAACAACCACAGCCTCTCCCTTATCCACCCTACCTGAGATTCCCTCAAAAAAACTCCAATAGGTAGGTTAGGCAGCAGGATCTTCCTCCACGAAACCGTGCTGGCTCGGACTCATCTTGCCTTGCACCTCTAGGTATTCCATGACCTAATCCTTGAGGATCGATTCCAATAACTTTCCCACCACCAATGTCAGACTAATAGGTCTGTGATTTCCTTTATGCTGCCTCCCACTTTTCTTATACAGTGGAACTACATTTGCGACCCTCCAGTCCTCTGGAAACCATGCCAGAGTCTATCAATTCCTGGAAAATTATCACCAATGCCTCCGCAATCTCTAAAGCCACCTCCTTCAGAACTCAGGGATGCACCTCATCTGGTCCAGGAGACTTCTGTCTTTAGTCCATTAAGCTTTCCTAGCACCTTCTCTCTAGTGATCTTAACTGAACTCAGTTCCATCCCTTGAGATTCCTGACTATCTGGTATATTGCTGATGTCCTCCACAGTGAAGACCAATGCAAAATACTCATTTAGTTCTTCTGCCATCTCTTTATCATCCATTATAATCTCTCCTGCACCATTTTCGATTGGTCCCTATATCAACCTGTGTCTCTTTTACTCTTCATATATTTAAAAACTTAAGCATCCTTTTGAATGTTATCTGCCAACTTCCTTTCATAATTCATCTTTTCTTTCCTAATGACCTTCTTAGTTTCCTTCTGCAGGTTTTAAAAAGTTTCCCGGTCTTTCTGTTTTCCACTAATTTTTGCTTCCTTGTATATGCCCTCCCTTTTGCTCTTATTTTAGCCTTAACCTCTCTTGTTATCCACATTTGTACCTCCCCCCCCCCCCCCCCCAATTCAAAACCTTTTTTTCTTGGAATACATCTATCCTGCATTTTCCTTATTTCTTGTAGAAATTCTATCCATTTCTACTCTGCAGTCCCTCCAGCTAGCTTACTCTTCCAATTAATTTGGGCCAGTTCTCCTCTCATGCCACTGCAATTTCCTTTGTTCCACTGAAATATCAATACACCAGCTATCAGCTTCTCAAATTTGAAACTGAACTCAATCATATTGTGATCACCTCTGGTTTGTTACACAGCACCCAGTCCAAAACAGCCGATCCCCTAGTGGGCTCATCAACAAGTTGCTCCAAAGAGCCATCCCGTAGACATTCCACAAACTCACTGAGATCCACTGCCTTGCTGGATTTCCCAATCCGCCTTCATGTTAAAATCCCCCATAATTACCTTAACATTGTCTCTCTGACATGCTTTTTCTATTTCTAATTGTAACTTAGTCCACATCCTGACTGCTGTTAGGGGGCCTATATATAACTGCTATTATTGTTCTTTTACCCTTGCCATTTCTTAGCTCCACCCATAAGGATTCCACTTCTTCTGACCTAATGTCCTTCCTTTCTATTGATTTTATCATTACTAACCATCAGGGCCACACCACCCCCTCTGCCTACCTGCCTATCCTTCCTATACACTGTGTACCCCTGGACATTCAGTTCCCAATCACATCTGTCATAAAGCCGTGACTCTGATTGCCACAATGTTATTATTAATCTGTAGTTGTGCCACTAGGTCATTCACTTTATTCCTAATGCTACATGCATTTAAATATAGTACACTTAGGCCAGTATCTGCTACTGATTTTGTTGTACTTCTATTGTTCAGCAAATTATCCTGACTTTTCACCTGCTTGTCCTTCTTACCATCTTCACTGCACATTATCTTGGACTTGTTTCTATATACCTCCTCCTCTATCCTAACATCCTGTATCCTAACATCCTGGTTTCCATCCCCCTGCTAGATTAGTTTAAACCCTCCCCAATAGCTAAATTAAATATTCCCACCAGGATATTGGACCCCTTAGAGTTTAAGTGTAACCCATCCTTAGTGAATAGGTCATGCCTCTCCCAAAAAAAGGTCCTAATAATCCAGAAATTTGAAGCCCTGCCCCCTGCACCAGTCACTCAGCCACGCATTCATCTGCCAGAGCTTTCTATTCTTACTTCCATTAGCATGTGGCACAGGTAGTAATCCTGAAATTACTACCTTAGAGGTCCTGCTTCTCAACCTTCTTCCTAGCTCCTTGTAATCTTCCTTAAGGACCTCCTCTTTTTCTACCTATGTCATTGATACCTACATGTACCAAGACTTCTGGCTGATCACCCTCTCCCCTCAATATTCTGGACCTGGTCTGTGACATCCTGTACCCTGGCACCAGGGAGGCAACACACCATCCAGAATTCATTGTCAGGTTCACAGAATCTCTTATCTGTTCCCCTCACTATAGAATCCCCAATAACCACTGCATTACTCCATCCCCACTGGACCACAGCTCCAGGCACAGTGCCAAAGTCCTGGTTGCCATGGTCTTCCTCTGTCAGGTCATCCTCTCCAACAGAATCTAAAATGAGATACTGATTTTCAAGGGGGACTGCCACAGAGGTACTCTCTACTAACTCCTTAGAGCTTTTATTTCCTGCTCACTCTCCCTAATCAGCCAAAGGTCATTGAGCTGCTGCTCCAGACTCTCAACGTGTTCCTTGAGGAGCCACATTTCAATGCACTTTGTGCAGATGTAGTGATCGGGGAGACTGGTAGTCTCCCAGGGTCCCTACATCTGGCACTCCAAACATAAGACTAATTCCAGATGCATACTGCTATGGCACTGTCCAATACTATACTAAGATAAATAAACCAGTGACTTACCCCTGCTCTATAAATATCGCCTCTCACCCATTCTCACCTAAGCCCATTGAGCCAAAGCCCAACCACTCTGCTCCATCTCACTCCACTGCCTGCTGGATATGGCAGTCTTCTTTTTAAAATTGCCTGCGCACTACTGAATGCATCATGCACCTATGCAGTCACTCCCCGCTATCCCAAACACTAAGGAAAAAAACTCATGCTAATTACCGGCTCTCTCGCCGCCGATCAGAACGCTGAAGGTACTGCTGTAACTTTTAAATTGCCCGCGCGCTATCAAGTGACATCACGCACCTGCACAGTCACTCTAGTCATCCTCCTGCTCTTCACATGTGTGTAGAATGCCTTGAGGTTTTCCTTAATCCTACTCGCCAAAGCCTTCTCATGCCCCCTTCTAGCTCTCCTCGTCAATTCTTCAGCTCCTTCCTGGCTACCTTTTAAGTCTTGAACCCTGTCTGATGCTTGCTTCCTAAACCTTGAGTAAGTTTCTTTCTTCCTCTTCACTAGATATTCCACATCTCTTGTCAACCATGGTTCCTTCACCCTACCTTCCTTTTCCTGCCTTAATGGGATAAACCTATCCAGAACCCCATGCAAGTGATCTCTAAACAACCTCCATATTTCATTGTGCATTTCCCAGAGTACATCTGCTCCCAATTTACACTCCCAAGGTCCTGCCTGATAGCATCATAATTCCCCCTTCCCCAATTAAATGCTTTCCCAATACCATCTGCTCCTATCCTTCTCTAAAGCAAGGGTAAAGGTCAGAGAGTTGTGGTCACTGTCTCCAAAATGTTCACCCACAGATCTGACACCTGACCAAGTCCATTGCCTAGTACCAGATCCAGAATGGCCTCTCCTTTAGTCAGCCTGTCTACATATTATGTCAGGAATCCTTCCGACACACCTAACAAATTCCACCCCATCCAAACCTTTTGCACTGAAGAGGTTCCAATCAACATTTCAGCAAGGCATTTGATAAGGTACCCCATGCGAGGCTTATGGAGAAGGTGAGGAGACATGGGATCCAAGGGAACATTGCAGTGTGGATCCAGAACTGGCTGGTCCACAGAAGACAAAGAATGGTTGTTGAAGGGTCATATTCTGAGTGGAGGTCAGTGACCAGTGGTGTACCTCAGGGATCTGTACTGGGACCCTTACTATTTGTGATTTTTATAAATGACCTGGATGAGAAAGTGGAGGGGTGGGTTAGTAAGCTTGCAGATGACAAAGGTTGGGGGTGTTGTGGATAGTTTGGAGGGCTGTCAGAGGTTACAGAGGGACATAGATAGGATGCAGAGTTGAACCCAGATAAGTGTGAAGTGGTTCATTTTGGTAGGTCAAATATGTTGGCGGAATATAGTCTTAATAGTAGGACTCTTGGCAGTGTGGAGGATCAGAGGGATCTTGGGGTTCGAGTCCATAGGACACTCAAAGCAGCTGCACAGGTTGACTCTGTGGTTAAGGCGGCATACGGTGTATTGTCTTTCATCAATCGGGGGATTGAATTTAGGAGCCATGAGGTATTGTTGCAGCTATATAGGTCCCTGGTCAGACCCCACTTGGAGTACTGTGCTCAGTTCTGGTTGCCTCACTATAGGAAAGATGTGGAAGCCATAGAGAGGGTGCAGAGGAGATTTACAAGGATGCTGCCTGGAATGCGGCACATGCCTTATGAATGCAGGTTGAGGGAACTCGGCCTTTTCTCCTTGGAGAGACGGAGGATGAGGGGGGATCCTGATAGAGGTGTATAAGATGATGAGGGGTATTGATTGGGTAGATAGTCAGAGGCTTTGCCCCAGGGCCGAATTGGTGGCCACAAGAGGAAATAGGTTTAAGGTGCTGGGGAGCAGATAGAGGAGATGTCAGAGGTGAGTTTTTTTTCCCCACTCAGACTGGTGAGTGTGGGGAATGGGCTGCCGGAAATGGTGGTGGAGGCTGATATGATAGGGTCTTTCAAGAGACTGTCAGATAGGTATATGGAGCTGAGTAAAATAGAGGGCTTATGGGTAAGCCTAGTAATTTAGACAATAGGAGCAGAAGTAGACCATTCAACCCTTCGAGTCTGCACCGCCATTTTGAGATCATGGCTGATCCTCAACAATCAATATCCTGTTCCTGCCTTGTCCCCATATCCCTTGATTCCCTTATCTATAAGAAACCTATCTAGCTCCTTCTTGAAAGTGCCCAGAGAATTGGCCTCCACTGCCCTCTGAGGCAGTGTATTCCACAAATTCACAACCCTCTGGGAGAAGAAGTTTTTCCTCACCTCTGTCCTAAATGGCCTAGCCCTTATTCTTAAATCATGCCCCCTGGTCCTGGACTTCCCCAACATCTGGAACATATTTCCTGTCTCTATCTTGTCCAATCCCTTAATAATCCTGTAGGTTTCAATCAGATCCCCTCTCAATTCCAGCGTGTACAATCCCAGTCTCTCCAACCTCTCAGCATAAGACAGTCCCGATATCCCCAGAATTAACCTCATAAACCTACGCTGCACGCCCTCTATAGCCAGGATATCCTTCCTTAACCCTGGAGACCAAAACTGTACACAATACTCCAGGAGTGGTCTCACCAGGGCCCTGTACAAATGCAAGAATCTTTGCTTTTGTACTCAATTCCTCTTGTAATACAGGCCAACATTCCATTAGCCTTCTAGGGTAGGGACATGTTCGGCACACCTTTGTGGGCCGAAGGGCCTGAATTGTGCTGTAATTGTTCTATGTTTAATATTAGGGAAGTTGAAATCACCCATGACAACAACCGTGTTATTTTTGCACCAAGATCTGCCTTCCGATCTGTTCCTCAGTGTCCCTGTTGCTATTGGGGGGGTCTGTAGAATACTCTCAATAGTGTGATTTCTCCCTTGTTTCTGACCTCCTCCCACACTGACTCAGTGGACAATCCTTCCATGAAGTCTTTCCTTCCTGCAGCTGTGATACTAACCCTGATTAGCAATGCCACTCCCCCACTTCTTTTACATCCCTCCCTGTCCCTTTTGAAACATCTAAACCCTAGAAAATCCAGCAGCCATCCTACCCTTGTGACAGCCAAGTCTCTGTAATGGCCACAACATCGTAGGTCCACATACTTAACCATGTTTTAAGTTCATCACCCTTGTTCCTGATACTTCTTGCATTAAAATAGATACACTTCAACACATCCAACTGACTGCAATTGTGCCCTATCAACTGCCTATCCTTCCTCACAGTCTCTCTACATGCTGCATCCACCTGTACACCAATTGCCCCAGCCTCTGACCTATTACTCAGGTTCCCATCCCCCTGCCAAATGAGTTAAAACCCTCTGCAACAGCTCTCGTAAACCTGCCTGCGAGGATATTAATCTGCATCCAATTCAAGTGTAACCCATCCCGTTTGTACAGGTCATACCTTCTCCAGAAGCAATCCCAATAATCCAAATCTGAAAGCCTGCCCGCACACCTATTTCTCAGCCACACATTCATCTGCCAAATCAACTTATTCTGGCACAGGTAGCAATCCAGAGACTACTACCCTTGAGGTCCTGCTTTTCAGTTTCCTATCGTGTTCCCATCTTCACTTTTCAGGATCTCATCCTTTTTCCTGTCTACATCATTGGTACCAATGTGTACCATGACTTCTGGCTGCTCATCCTCCCTCTTTAGAATGCTGTGGACCCAAACTTAGATGTCCCTGACCCTGGTACCTGGGAGGCAACATACCATCCAGGAGTCTCTTTCATGTCCACAGAATCTCCTGTCTGCTCCCCTAACAATAAAGTCCCCTATCACTATTGCTCTCCTCTTCTCCCCCCTTCCCTTCTGAGCCACACAGCCAGACTCAGTGCCAGCAACCTGACTGCTGTGGCTTTCCCCAGTAGGTCATCCCTCCCCCAACAGTATCCAAAGTAGTATACCTGTTATTGAGGGGAACAGCCACAGGGGTATTCTGCATTATCTGCCTACTCCCTTCCCCTCTCCTAACAGTTACCCAGCTACCTACATCTTAGATGTGGCTACCTCCCTGTAGCTTTTACTTGTCACCTCCTCATTCTCCATATGATCCAATGGTCATCCAGTTCCCTAACACAGTCTGTAAGGAGCTGCAGCTGGATGCACATCCCACAGATGTAGCTTTCAGAGAGACTTAAGATCTCCCACATTTGGCAGGAAGAACACACCACTGACCCTGGATTCATTGTCACTACTTTAGCTGGGCACTAATAGACAAAGAAAGAAAAAAAGAAACTTACTTCAGGCACTTCTCACAGAAGCCTCTTGAGCCAAAGACTCAACTCCCCCACTCTAACACTGGTCCAATGCAACAATGGCTACTCCACTTGACCCTACCTTCTTTATATTGGTTGTTGCCAATTGGCTTATTTCCCATTCAATTATTGCCTAACAATTTGCAGCTGTGCCTCTTATATTTTCTGGAAATACCTGGAAAAGAACTGGGTCCAGACACTTACCTCTTTATATGGCTCCCACTTCTCACACTGAGAGTCCTGCTTCTTGCTCCAAATCACAGCCCTCGCTATGTGGAAAAGCTAAAGAATGCTACAGGAGGCTAAAGAAAATTTGGCATGTCCGCTTTGACACTCACCAACTTTTATCAATGCACTATCGAAAGCATCCTATCAGAATGCATCATGGATTGGTATCGCAACTGCTCTGCCCATGACCGCAAAAAACTGCAGAGAGTTGTGAACACAGCTCAGCACATCACAGAAACCAGCCTCCCCTCCATGGACTTTGTCTATACTTCTCAGTGCCTCGGTAAAGCAGCCAGCATAATCAAAGACCCAATCCACCCCTCTCCCATCGGGCAGAAGATACAAAAGCCTGAAAGCACATACCACCAGCCTCAAGAACAGCTTCTATCCTACTGTTATAAGACTATTGAACAGTTCCCTAATATGATAAGATGGACTTTTGTTCTCAAAATCTACCTCGTTATGACCTTGTACCTTATTGTCCACCTGCACTCCACTTTCTCTGTATCTGTGACACTTTACTCTGCATTCTGTATTGTTTTACCTTGAACTATCTCAATGCACTGTGTAAGGAATTGATCTGTATGAATAGTGTGCAAGACAAGTTTTTCACTGTACCTTGGTTCAAGTGAGAATAATAAACGAATTCCAATTCCAGTTCCAAACTCCTGAGGTAGGGCAAGTGGTGGAAGTGTCTGCCAGAGAGCACTTTGAGTCCAGTGACCATAATTCTATTAGTTTTAAAATCATTATGGAGAAGGATCTGTCCAGTCCACAGATTAAGGTCCTGAACTGGGGCAGAGCAAATCTTGGAGCCATTAGGCAGGATCTTGCAGTTGATTGGGTGAGATTGTTTGCAGGGAAAGGAGTGTCTGTGAAATGGGAGTCCTTTAAAATTATGATGTCAAGAGTTCAGGGCCTGCATATTCCTGTTAGGGTGAAGGGCAAGGCTGGCAGGTTTTGGGAACCGTAATTGATGAGCGATATTGAGGCTCTGGTTAAGAAAAAGAGGGAGGCAAACACTGCACATAAGCAATTAGGAACTGGTGAATCTCTTGATGACTATAAGAAGTGTAGGAATGCAATTAAGATAGAAGTTAGGAGGGCAAAGAGGATACGAGAAGGATCTGGCAGGCAAGGTGAGGTAAAATCCCAAGAGATTCTATAGGTATATTGAGAGTAAAAGGGTGGCTAGGGAGCAAGTAGGTCCCCTTAAAGGTCAACATGGTCATCTGTGTGTGGAACCAAAGGAAATGAGAGAGATTTTTAATGAATATTTCTCCTCAGTTTTTACTGTGTAGAAAACGATGACAGCTAAAGAAATGGGGGAAATGAATGGTGTTGTCTTGGACCACAGCAGGGAGGAGGTATTGGAGGCCTTAAAGTGCAGTAAGGTAGATAAATCCTCAGGGCCTGACCTGGTGCATTCTTGGACCTTGTGGGAAGCTAGAGAAGAAATTGCAGAGGACCTTGCAGAGATTTTTGCTTCAGTTGTAGCCACAGGTGAGTTCTGGAGGACTGGAGTGTGACTAATGTGGTACCATTGTTTACAAAGGGTAGCAAAAATAAGCCAGGAAACTACAGGCCAATTAGTCTGACATCAGTGGTGGGTAAATTGCTGAAGGGACAGGATCTACCAACATTTGGAGTGACAGGGTCTGATTCCGGACAATCAGCATGGCTTCGTGCATGGGAAGTCGTGTCTGACAAATCTCTTGGAGTTTTTTGAGGAGGTAATCAAGAGGGTAGATGAGGGTAGGGCAGTGGATGTTGTCTATATGGACTTTAGCAAGGACTTTGGCAAGGTCCCTCATGGCAGGCTAGTCTGGAAGGTTAGATCGCATGGGATCCAGGGGTAGATAGTGGATTGGATTCATAACTGGCTCAGCGGTAGGAAGCAGAGAGTGATGGTCGAGGGTTGTTTCTCAGACTGGAGGCCTGTGTCGAGTGGTGTGCCACAGGGGTTGGTGCTGGGACCTTTGTTGTTTGTAATTTACATGAACTATTTGGATGTATATGTACAAGGCAGTGTTAGTAAGTTTGTTAAAACAGGTGGTCCTGTAGACATTGTAGAAGGTTATGAAAAATTACAGGAGGATCTTGGTCAGCTGGATATGTGGGCTGAGGATTGGCAAACAGCTTTCAATCCAGATAAATGTGAGGTATTGCACTCTGGGAGATCAAACCAGGGTAAGACTAACAGTATACAGTGAATGGTAGAGCCCTGGGAAGTGTTATGGAACAGAGGGACCTCGGAGTCCAAGTGCAAAGTTAGCTGAAAGTGGCATCACAGGTAGATCGGGTGGTGAAGAAGGCATTTGGCATACTGGCCTTAATCAGTCAGGGCACCGAGTATAGGAGTTGGGACATTATGTTGCAGTTGTATGAGATGTTGGTGAGGCCGCACTTGGAATATTGTGTATAGTTTTAGCCACCTGTTGTCTGAAAGATGTTATTAAACTAGAAAGAGTGCAGAAAAGATTTCCCAGGACGTTGCCTGGATTGGGACCTGAGTTACAAAAAGAGGTTGCATAGACTTGTACTTTATTCCCTGGAACGTAGGAGATTAAGGGATGTCCTGATAGAGGTATATTAGATCATGAGGAGCATAAACAGGGTGAAAGCACATAGTCTTTTTCCCAGGGAGGAGGTGCTAGAAACAAGAGCGCATTGGTTTAAGATCAGAGGAGAGAGTTTTAGAAGGGACATCAGGGGCAGCTTCTTCATGCAAAGAATGGTGCATATTTGGAATGAGCTGCCAGAAATAGTGGTTGAGGCGGGCATATTAGCAACATTTAAAAGCCATCTAGATTAGTACTTGGATAGGAGAGGTTTATAGGGCTATGGGCCAAATGGGGGCAAATAGGACTAGCTTTCAGGGCAACACAGTTGGTATGGATGAGTTGGGCCAAAGGGCCTGTTTCCATGCTGTAAAGTTCCATAACACTATGACTCTATATACAATAAATAGTAGAGCAACAATCCTTGGTTGATGAACAGAGAGACCTTGGGGTTCAATCCATAGTTCTCTGAATGTGGCAACACTGGTAGGTACGGTAATGAAGAAGGCATATGGTACACTTACTACTCATAGGTGGGGGCATAGAATATAAGAGTTGGGATGTTATGTTACAACTTTGCAAAACACTGGTTTGACTGCACTTGGAGTATTATGTGAACTTCCAGTCACCACACTACTGAAAGGATGTGGTTGTGCTGGAGAGAGTGAAGAGGAGATTCACTGGGATGTTACATGGATTGGAGGACTTCAGTTATGGAAAAAGATTGGATGGGCTGAGCTTGTGTTCCTGGACCAAGGGAGACCTGATAGGGCAAAAGGGCATAGGTTTAAGTTGAGAGGAAGAAGGTTTAAAATGGATTTGAGGGCAAAGTTTTTTTACGCAGTATGATTAATATCTGGAACTCTCTGTCAGAGGTGGTTGTGGAATCAGATACAATCACTATGTTTAAAAGACATTCAGATATTTTAATAGGCAAGGCATAGAAGGACATGCATCTAATGTGGGTAAATGAGGATCATGTAGATGGACAGAAAGATGGGCATGTACAAGCTGGGCTGAAGGGCCTGTTCCTGAGCTGTACAACTCTATGACTCTATAGGTTAGAGGTTTAGAGGGGAACGGAGGATGATTTTTTTCACCCGAGGATGGCTGGTGTCAAGAACGCATTGCCTGAGTGGGTAGTGAAGGCTGGTACCTTCACAACATTTAAAAAGCATCTCGAAGAGCACTTGAGTTGCCAAGACATAGAAGCCTTGGTGATGAAGATCAGTGCTGACAGGTACTTAATGGTCAGCATGGACATGGTGGGCCGAAGGGCCTGTTTCTGTGTTCTATGTCACCATGAATCTATGAGCTAAGAACATACAAAGTCGCAGCAGGACAAGGTCATTTGGCCCCTCCGGCCTGCTCTCCCATTCAAAGTGTTTGTGGCTGATCCTTACCTCAGCATCACTTCCCTGCACTAACCACATATTCCTTCGTTCACTTCATACCATTTATGGTACTTTAGTCATTAGACATAATTTTTGTAAGAATCCTGGCATGAATAATCCTGCAAGGTAGGTTTAAGAATGTAAGAAAGTTAGCCGATGGAATTAACAGTAAATTACACAATATAAGTTGCACTCTCATTTACAGCCTTGACTGAGATCTTTGCTTCCCCTCTAGGCTGGTGAAGTCCAGGAGGACTGGAGAATAGCCAATCGTATTTCTTGGATGAAGAAGGGCAATAGGGATAATCAAGTAATTTATAGGTCGGTGAGCCTTGTGTGGGTGGTAGGGCAATTATTAGAGAATATACTTAGGGATAGGGTCTACTCACATCTGGAAAAGCATAGACTTGCTAGGGACAGTCAGCATGGCTCTGTGAGGGATAGGTCATGTCTCACTAAACTTGATTGAGTTTTTTGAGCTGATGACGAAGGTGATTGGTGAGGGTGGGGCGGTGGATGTTTTCTACATGGACTTTAATAAAGCATTTGATAAAGTTGCTTATGGTCAGCTGATCCAGAAGATTAAGGCGCATGGGATCCACAGTGACTTGGTAGATTGGCTTGGCCATAAAACAAGGTAGTGGTGCAGGGTGTTCCTCTGACTGAAAGTCTGTGACCAGTGGTGTTCCGCAGGGATCAGTGCTGGGACTGCTCTTCTTTGTGATCTGTGTAAATGACTTGGATGAAAGTGTGGGTGAGCTGATTAGTAAGTTTGCAGATGACACAAAAAGTGGTGGAGTTGTGGATAGTGAAGAAGGTTGTGAAAGGATACAGCAGGATATACATCAGTTGGAGATATGGGCAGAGAAATGGGCAGAGAGATGACAGATGGAGTTTAATTTGGGCAGGTGTGGTCAAATGTAAAGGGACAGTACACTGTTAATGGCAAGTTAATGGCACTTTGGGAGATCAAGTGCAAGAGGAAAGTATACAGTAAATGGCAGGACCCTAAGAAACATCAATGTACAGAGGGATCTTTGGGTCCAAGTCCAATGTGGCAACACAAGTAAATAGGGTGGTAAAGAAGGTGTACGGCATACTTGCCTTCATTGTTCAGGCATGAGTCTAAAAATTGGGAAGTCATGTTGCTGTTATATAAAGTTTTGGTTAGGCCACACTTGGAGTATCATGTGCAGTTCTGGTCGCCACATTACTTTAAGGACATGGAGGCTTTGGAGAGGATGCAGAAGAGGTTCACCAGAATGCTGCCTGGATTACAGAGTATGAGAAATAAGAAGAGGTTGGACAAACTTGGATTGTTTTCTCTGGCGTGTTGAGGCTGAGGGCTGAGAAGTTTATATAATTATGAGAGGCATGGATAGGGCAGATAGTCAGAGTCTTTATCAGAGTCTTTTTCCTGGGGTAGAAATGTCAGGGTAGAAATGTGAGGCAAGTTTTGTTTACGCAGAGAGTGGTAGGTGAACACGATGCTACGGGAGGTGGCGGAAGAAGATGCAATAGCAATGTTTAAGAGGCATTGGAGGTGGAGGGATATTGACAATGTGCAGCCAAATATTTATATATGAAGGCTTGGAGGTAGGAAGCAGAGGGTGGTGGCTTCTTGGAATAGAGGCTGGCGACTAGTGGAGTGTCACAGGGGGTTGGACTGGGACTCTTGTTATTCATTATTTATATAAATGAACGGGATGTGAATGTGCAAGGCTTGATCAGTAAGTTTGCAGACGACACAAAATTAGGAGGTGTTGTTGATAGTGAAGAAGCTTATCGTAGATTACAGGGGGATCTGGATCAGTTAGGGAAGTGGGCCGAGGAGTGGCAAATGGATACATTTACCACTCAGATAATTGGCAAATTTGCCAATGGATACATTTGCCAAATACAGATAAGTGTCAGGTGATGCAGTTTGGAAATTCAAACCAGTGTAGGATTTATACTATGCATGTAGGGCACTAGGGAGTGCAATAGAACAGAGGGACCTAGGAGTACAAGTGCATAGTTCATTGAAAGCAATGTCACAGGTAGACGGGTAATGAAAAAGGGGTTTAGCATGCTGGCCTTCATCAGTCAGGGCACTGCATGTAAGAGTTGGGACATTATGTTGCAGCTGTACAAGTCGTTGGTGAGGCTACACTTGGAGTACTGTGCACAGTTTTGGTTACCCTGTTATCGGAAAGACATGGTTAAATTGGAAAGAGTGCAGAAAAGATTTACAAGGATGTTGCCAGGATGTGAGGTCCTGAGTTATAGGGAGATGTTGGCCAAACTAGGTCTTTATTCCTTGGAATGTAGGAAAATGAGGGGTGACCTTATAGAAGTGTTTAAAGTTATGAGAGGCATCGATAAAGTGGATGGTAACAGTCTTTTCCCCAGGGCAGGGGAGTCCAAAACTAGGGGGCATAGATTTAGGGTGAGAGGGGAAAAATTTAAAAGGGACCTGAGGGGTAACTTTTTCCACACAGAGGGTGGTGCGAGAGGGTGGGAAAGTGCTGCCAGAGGAAGTGGTTGAGTCAGGTACAATGGTATCATTTAGGAAGCACTTGGATAGGTACATGGAGGGGCAGGGTTTAAAGGGATATGGGCCAAATGCAGGAAATTGGCACTAGTTGGGTGGGCACCATGGTCGGCATGAACTCATTGGGCTGAAGGGCCTGTATCCATGCTGTATTGCTCTATGACTCTATAACCCTATATGGGATTAATTTAAATTGGCATCAAGGTCAACACGGATATAGTGGGCCGAAGGGCCTGTTCTTGTGCTGTACTGTTCTATGTTCTATGTTCTACTTAGAGTTGCCTTTTGTTAAAACTGCTTAAATCCCACTTAGTCCAATAACTTCAACAGTGAATCAACAAATTAAAATGACAGCCTTGTATCATCAGTTTCACTGCAGTAATAGAAAAATGTAAGTGTAGTTTCAGAATTTATTTCCTGGTCCTCATATATAAAGGTAATTTAAATGGCCATCTTTTTCAGTAGCCTCCACCAATTGACCTAGGATTTCAAATATGCAGAAGTATTTGGCCCATATCCCTCTGATAAATCCAGGGCCACTGCAGCCCCTGCCTTGCACCCACATTGACAAATACTGCAGAAAACTGTCAAACCCAGAGGCTTATGACAGAGCAAGCGATGTGGATAAATGGCCTGGACAGCTCAATACTATAAAACAGATCACTGGAAATATTATAATGCAATTGCTAATATGTCATTACTATAAGTCAAGAAGCTTTCTAGTTCTCTGCAAGGAATAAAGTGGAACCAAACTAAGATTGGTGAAAGAAGCTGGGTCCCCTGGTTTAAATACAAGAAAGAGGCATTTCCCGTTTTTACGGCCTCATTTGCTGCATATAATTCACAGCTCTGGAAAGTGTTGCATCATGCACCAGCGTGGGAATGCTCTACCTTCAGAAGGTGAGTATTGAAGGGGGAGTGTACAAGGGAGCACTGTACTGTCGGAGGGCAGAGGGCAGAGCACAGGAGGAGTGCTGCCTGATTGGAAGTACTGTACATGGGGGTACTGAACGAACCACTGCATTGTATGTACAGTCAGTACGGAGGGCATGTTACATTGTTGAAGGAGCATTTCTGAGGAGGCAATGCAGTGTTAGAGGAGCAAAAGTGAGTGAAGACTCCAGTTGTAGAGGAGCAGCATTTAGAGAGCTCTTCATTGTTGGAGAAGGTATTGAAGCATGGTCTTAAATGAGCAACACTCCACGCTGTGTTGGCTCCCCTGTTCTAAGTCCCTGCACTGGGGGAAACATCCTCAGTCCATTTGCTCTGTCAAGGGCCCTCAGGACCATGCAGGTTTCTATCATATCATCTCTCATTGTTCTGGAGAGTATGGGCCAGTGCACACAGTCTTTCTGTACAAACTCACCCCTTCGTGCCTGCAGTCAACCTGGTAGGCCTCGTCTGCACTTGTCTTCAAAACAGGTATATCCTTAAATAAGGAGACTAGAACTGCAAGCTGGATGCCACGTGTAGATCCTAACTACCTGTTGTACTTGTGCACTAACTGTGTGTTTCTTGTACAAGAATGAGACATGGGAACTACCTTTGGAGATATGAATTGGAGGAGAACAGCTTAAGCATTCTCCCCAGAATTCTGACTGATGTTCGCACCTTACAAATATCACTAGATCAAATGGCCTGGTCTATTATTTTATTGCTGTGGTAGGAACTAACTGCACGATTTGGCTGCACCAGTCCCCCACTACAACAGCCACTGCCTTTTGGAGATGCACATTGGATGAACCGAGGTTGAAAAGTGCCAGAGAATCGGAAGTCATTTACCTTTCGATGCCTAGGGTCAATACCTCTGTCGTACTTCCATGGTTTGAGTTACTTTCCCTCTGATATCTTTAACTGTCTGCCACTCACTCCTGCAGACGTTAATTTTTGTTGGGCCTGGGGGAGCTGGTTGCCTTGGCGTCACTGTTGGTAGAGCTGCCAACAGACTCTGGCCACTGGTGGCATCAAAGCCGAACCCAGTCCTCCTCATGGTTCCAATTATAGCTCAGTGTTCAACAGTGGCACATGGCATCCTTGTGTAATTAACCCCACCAACCATTACCTCCTGCTGTGCATTAAACCTGGGACGTTACTGGCTTATCCGGCAACTGGGTCTGGCATTGGACCAAACCTGAGACCAAGTGCGGTGTGATCAAATATCCTGTGGGGACTTCACTGTTTGATTCTAAGGGAACTTGGAGGGTTTACCAAGATGCTGCCTGGATTAGAGGGCACGTGCTATGAGGATTGGTTGGACAAACTCGGGTTGTTCTCTCTGGAGCGGCGGAGGCTGAGGGGAGATCTGATAGAGGTTCATAAGATTATGAGAGGCATAGGCAGAGTAGGTAGCCAGTATCTTTTCCCCAGGGTTGAAATGTCTCATGCGAGAGCACATGCATTTAAGGCAATAGGGGGTAAGTTCAAAGGAGATGTGTGGGGCAAGTTTTTTACACAGAGTGGTGGGTGCCTAGAATGCACTGCCTGGGGTAGTGGTGGAGGCAAATATGATAGGGGCATTCAAGAGACTCTTAGATCGGCATATGAATGTGAGGGAAATGGTAGGAAATGCACATTGTGTAGGCAAAAGGGATTAGCTTAGTTGGGCATTATATTACTAATGTAATTGATTTGGCACAACATTGTGGGCTGAAGGGCCTGTTCCTGTGCTGTGCTGTTCTATGTTCTATGTTCTAACTCTGACTAGCATGACCTCTGCTCGTCAGTCTCTACTTTGTCAGCACTGTTTACTTACTCTTTGTTCCTCTACTTCTGCAATGCCTGACCCAATTTCATTTATTTTGGGTATTGACTGCAAGGCACTGAGATGAGTTCCCATTCGAGCCACATCCCAGCTGACATTAAGTACTGCTCAGCAGGCCCCTTACTCCATACTGATATTGGATTGCGTTTTAAAAGTCACTTGCTATTAGAGGGCCACATCTCACTCCACTAACAGCCCCGACAGGCACACATCAGGCTGATCCACTGCATTCCAAAGAAGGATACCACTATTTAAAAGCTGCCCTGCCAAGGGACTGTGCTCTAAATTAAAAACATCACATCTAAATTAGATCACATTTCATACCCTGAACAAATTCCCCACATATTTGTTGGAAGCACAGTGATTAATGAGGTGACAGCTTTCCACTCAACTCTCTGCTTGTTCACTTTTCATCCCTTTGGTCCTTCAGTAATGTTGCACTGAGGATAGAGGGGAAGCAGAAAACGTTCCCACACAGGGTTAATATGTAGCCCAACACATTTACACAATACCCACAGAACAGCAAAGCCATTTACTCCAACATAGAATAACCTGATGTAAAGGTACATCAGTGACCCTGGGAAAGAGGCTGGATGTTCCCATAATTTCCCCCTCCCCACCCTCCCTGCAGCTTAACAAGTTTCTTTTGTCTCCCTCCCCTGAAATGCTGACTCTGCTCCTCTTCCGACAGATGCAGCCTGACTCGCTGAGTACCAACCACACTCGTTCTGGCCAGGAACGAGGAAGCTTCACGGCCACATTCCAAGATCATAATGACCAGGTCAGCTGTCACCACATCCACTGGGTTTCCAGCCCAGAGTCTGCACCAGCAATAACTACAGGCCACTTGTTCATGGTTTGACGTTTGGATGCAACATACTGAGCGGCTCTGTCGGAAAGACTTGCAACCAAGTTGTCTTCACAGGTCTGGGCACAAAACATAAAAGTTGGACCATTATGTTGCAGCTTTACAAATCACTGGGTAGAAGGCACTTGGAGTATTGTGCGCAGTTCTAGTCACCCCACTATGGGAAGGATGTGGTTCTGCTGGAGCAAGTGCAGAGGAAATTCAGCAGGATGTTGTCTGGATTGGAGGACTTTAGTTATGGGGAGATATTGGATAGGCTGGGCTTGTTTTCTCTGGAGCAAAGGAGGCTGAAGGGGGTGATAGAGGTATGTAAAATTATGACAGAGTCAGAATCTTTTCCCATGGTAGGGCTATCAAAAACAAGAAGGCATGGGTTTAAGGTGAGAGGAAGGAGTTTTAAAGGGGATCTGAGGGGAAGGTATATTACACAGAGAGTGGTTGATATCTGGAACTCATTGGTGGAATCAGAGATGATAACTATGTTTAAGAGACAGCCACTGAAATAGGAAATGCATGGAAGGATATGGGTCTAATGTGAGTAATTGGGATAATTGTAGATGGGCAAAACATGGTGAGCTGAAGGGTCCATTTTTCTACTGTACAGCTCTGTGACTCAATGACTCCAAGTTGAAAGAGCAGTCGGCCATCAGGAAGATTGGCACCATTCCCTCTGACTGTCTCTCGGAGAGTGGGTGGGTTGGACGCATTAGGAGCAAATTTACTCTCAGTAGGTCCCTGAGATAATTGACTGATGCTTCTTCAGGAAGGCCCACTCCAACCTTCCTTCACCATGACAACAGGAGCAGAATGGGACTAATCAATTAAACCCAGGTTTTAAAGTCATTGAATCGTAGAGTTATAGAGCACTGAAACAGGCCCTTCAGCCCAACTCATCCTTGCTGACCAAGTTGCCTCTCTGAGCTAGTCCTACTTGCCTGTGTTTGTCCCACATCCCAATAAACCTTTCCTATCCATGTACTGTCCAAGTGTCCCTTAAATGTTGTAACTGTACCCGCCTCTCCCACTTCCTCTGGCAGCTTTTTCCACATACCCACCGCCATCTGTGTGAAGAAGTTGCCTCTCAGATCCCCTTTAAATCTTTCCTCTCTCACCTTAAACCCATGCCCTCTAGTTTTAACTCCCCTACCCTGGGAAAAAGACTGTGACCATCCACCCCTTATCTATGCCCCCCATTATTTTTAAACCTCTATAAGGTCATCCTTCAGCTTCCTTCACTCCAGGGAAAACAGCCCCATTTTATCCAGTCTCTCCTTATAACTCAAGCTCTCCAGTCCCGACAACATCCTTGTAAATCTTTTCTACATCCATTCCGTCTTCATGACATCTTTCCTATAACTAGGCATATGGTACCAGGAGTGAATCACAGTAAGAATCAGGAGGGTGATCACAGGACGCCTGTCTCCTTGTTGCTAAGGGAATGTGAAGTCAGGGGCAGTATTGAGAGAAAGGCCATTCTCCCCTTGGCATTCACGTAGGTAGGCAGTGGGTGGAGTACTGGCGACCCTGGACAGGGGCACTTGGGAAGGCCTTGCACTGCAATGGATCTCAGGGGAACAGTCTGTGAGCAGGAGTGTGAGCGGCACGATAGCGTAGCGGTTAGCACGATGCTATTACAGCGCCAGCAATCAGGGTTTGATTCCCGTTGCTGTCTGTAAGGAGTTTGTACGTTCTCCCGTGTCTGTGTGGGTTTCCTCTGGGTGCTCCGGTTTCCTCCCACATTCCAAAGACGTACAGGTAGGCTAACATGGGGGTTTAAAATGGGCGGCGCGGACTCGTTGGGCCGGAAGGGCCTGTTACCATGCTGTAAATAAAAGTTAAAAAAATTTTTTTAAAAAATTAGGAGGTGGTATCTAGGACCGCACTGAGAGAATGCCATGCCACTGGTTAGCACATGTCATCTGATATCCAGCCATCCTCTGCTGCCATCCCCTGCTGCCATTGGTCACTCAATCTGTCCATCCTTGTGATGCCTGGCTTCCCACACCAATAAGTATATCTTACCCAACCTGTCAATCAAACATCCTTCACATCCACCTCGCCATATCTCTTATTGTTTTTGTGTAATGAATACAATACTTTAGAATGATTAGAAAAATACAATTACTCTCAGCCCTCTTCTTAACACTTCTTGTGGCAGAGGAAACATGAGAGGATGGATTGTATTAATTTTGTGTCCAAATAAAAAACCCTCTGCAGTTACAGCAACAGTAGTGGCTGGGGAATGGAACCCATGTAACGTATTGTAGGCAGACTGGTAGCACACAGACCAAAGCTGGGCAGGTGGTGAGGCTGTATCACAGTATCAGAATAGGATCTGTTCCCCTTCAATATGGGATATTCTCAGGTGTTGGGAATCATGGAGTCGCGTAGGAACAGTTTCCCATGCATCTCACTTCTGCCCATTCACCTCTTCCCTTCCCTCTATCCAGTCCTTCCAGAAGAAAGCAGCGATTCACTAACACTCCCAGTGTTCACAATATGGTCTCCACTACCTTGGAGAAATCAAACTCAGGTTGGTTGGCCTCATTGCAGAACAATCCGTTCAGTCTGCAGCAGTGACCCTGAGCCTGGAATTGCCTCCTCTTTAATTCTACATTCCAATCCCACTCTGCGCACTCTGGCCTCCTGCAGTGTTCCAAGGAAGCTCGGTGTGAGCCTAAGGCACACCATCTCATCTTCTGTAGAGTCCTCAGGACCCAATATTGAATTCAACAATTTCAGGTAGCCAGCCTGACCAGTTCTGATGAAAGATCAACCTGGACCAATAACTCTGTTTCACACCCTACAGATAGAGTGAGAAACCGACCATTCGGCCCACCATGTCCATGTCACCCATTGCATCCGTCTACACTAATCCCATTTAGCCACAAGCCGGGTGATTCAAGGAACTTGTCCAGATGCTTCATAAATGTCGTGAGAGTATCTGCTTGCATCACCTCATCAGGTGGCACGTTCCAGACACCAACCACAGTCTGATCCCCACTAAATGTCCTACCTCTCACCTTAAACATGTGCCCTTTTGTCTTAGACACCCACAACATGGGAAAAAAGATGTTTACCATCTATCTTTGGAGAGAAGGAGGATGAGAGGAGACATGATAGAGGTTTACAAAATATTAAGAGGAATAGATAGAGTAGACAGCCAGTGCCTCTTTCCCAGGGCACCAATGTTCAATACAAGAGGGCATGGCTTTAAAGTAATGAGTGGAAATTTCAAGGGAGATATCAGAGGGAGGTTTTTTACCCAGAGAGGTGATAGTGGAGGCAGGTACATTGGTCAAATTCAAGCGATTACTAGATAAGCATATGAAGGAATTTAAAATAGAGGGATATATGGGAGGAAAGGGTTAGATAGTCTTAGGCGAGGTTTAAAGGATGGCAGAACATTGTGGGCCGAAGGGCCTGTATTGTGCTGTACTGTTCTATGATTCTATGATCTTTATCTATCTTCATCATTGTACCTCTCCTTGGTCACTACCTGGTTTTGCCCACTCCAGGGAAAACAAACCCAGCCTCTCCAGTCTCTCCTTTTAACTGAAGCTCTCCATCCCAGGCAACATCCTGGTGAATCTCCTCCGCACTCTCTCCAGCACCATCATATCCATCTTGTAGAATAGCAACTAGAACTGCACACAAATGTTTTATAAAGTTGTAACATGACATCACAGCTCTTATATTCTTCGTTACAACTAATGGAGGTAAGCATCTCATGTGCCTTCTTCAACACCTTATCCATGTGTGCTACTACCTTCAGGGATATGCTATGATCTTTTACCAATGGATTTGTTCATCAACGCTTGTTAGGACCCCACCATTTACTGTATATGTCCTACACTTGTTTGTCTTCTCAAAATACATCACCTCACACTTGTCAGGATTAAATTCCATCCGACGTTGCTCTGCCCAACTTTCCATCTGACCTGTATCCTGCTGTACCTTAGACAACCTTCCTCATTATCCACAACTCCCCACCAATTTTCATGTTATCTTCAATCTTCCTTATCATACCTCTCACATTCACACCCAAGTATATCACAAATACTGAGAGCCCAGCACTGATCCTTAACGGTCATAGACTTTTTGGATCAGAAAAACATCCTTCCACCACATTCTGCTTCCAATTACAGGCAGGTTTTGGATCTAATTTACCAGCCTACCCTGGGTCCAATGTGTTCTAGCCTTCTGAACCAGTTACCATAAAGTCATAGAGATGTACAGCACAGAAATGGTCCCTTCTACTTAACATGTCCATGCCGACCCTTTTGCCCATCTACACTAATCCCATTTGCCCAAATTACATCTGTATCCTTCTATCCCTTACATATTCTAGTGCCTATCTGATTGTCTCTAAAACATAGTGATGTTGTCTGATTCCATCACTTCGTCTGGCTGGTAATAGAATCAGATGAGGGACCACAGCCCTCCCCACCATTGACAGCATCTATGTGAGGTGCTGCCTCACGACGGCACCATCTATCAACAAGGATCCCTGCTCTCTGAGTCATGCTCTCTTCTTACTGCTACCATCAGGCAGGAGGTACAGAAGCCTGAAGTCCCACACAACCAGGTTCAGGAACAGCTACTTTCCTACAACTATCATGTCCTTGAACTGACCTGCACAACCCTAATCCTACCTCAGCAATGGAACACTACAGACCACCTCTTGCACTACTATGGACTTGTCTCTGATTGTGTTTCTTTTAGCACTCATGTCTTGTTTTACACAGTCTTTTTCTTCACTGTTTTATGTAAATTATGTATAATTTATGTTCTGTGTGTTGTCTGAACTTATGTGCCTGTGATGCTGCTGCAAGTAAGTTTTTCATTGTACCTGTACTTCACCATACTTGGGCACACAACAATAAACTCAACTCGACTTGATTTGACTTGATGTCACCTTCTCTACAATGACAAAGTCTTTTCAGTTGTAATGAAAAGTCGATCTGGGTCATTAACTCTCCCCACACATGCCGCCTGCTTCTGTTAAACGTCCTCGATGTTCCTGTTATATTTCAGATTTCTGGAGCTTTGTTTTGTTTCTTGAGTCCTGTGGAAGGGCCTGGAGGGCAGGAGCAGGTCATTCCAAGACTCATGCAGTTCCCTTCCCTGAGATGGTGGTCTCTCAGTGCTGGGAGTCAGTTTAAAATTTTAGCATTTCATATACAGTAAATGAAAAATCAAATTAGTCAGTGCAGCAAACCTTGCTGTGAAAATCATTCATGCATGATTCATAAGTACAGTTATTGTTGCCAGTCCAACAACTCTTTGTGAATGGTAATTACTAAGAAATCCATGAGCAATGACAAATAAACTAAATGAAAATCAGAAAAAGAACTGTAGATGTTGGAAATCTGAAATCTGAAACAAAAGATGCTGGAGAAACTCAACAAGTCAGGTAGCATCTGTGGAGAGAGAGAGACAGTTAATGTTTTGGGTACAGAACCCGATGTTGGATTCAACTGTTTTAATTAGTTTTTTAAACATGTATAATGTTTAATACACCTCAAGTGGCAGCACAAGGAGTGGCCGCTTACTAGCTTGTTGGTTCGTCCATCAGGTGGATATGTGGTTTTTTCATTGGTTGGTTTGGCCACAAGTACATAATAGGTTTCCTGATTAGACTATTGTAAGCTAAGGAGCATCTCTTATCTCAGGTATAAAAGGTGTCACTTTTTTTGTTAATCTTTCTCTTGCTCTTCTCCCCTGGCCCGAGCTCATCTTTTGTTCCCTTTGTCTCGGCTCATCAAAGCTAGTGCCATGTGCTCTGTGACTGTTTCTTTGTTTTAAACCTTCCAATAAAACTTTGTGAAGCACCAAGTTGTTTTCAACTCATTCCTGGACTCCTGAAAGAACCTGTGGATTTGAAAATAACTGGATCTGACACCGACATAACTCAAAACTGACAACTAATAAACTAAGTTATTGAAGGGAAGCAATGAAATGCACACTATTTCTTTCAATGTCCCTGTGATTTTTTTTCTCCTGTGTGTTGCTTGCAATGTATCTGGGAGATTAGCCTTCCTTCGGCCCAACTTGTCCATGCCAGCCAAGCTAGTCACATTTGCCTGCATTTAGCTAATATCCCTCTAAACCGTTCCTATCCATGTACGTATCCAAGTACCTTTTAAACGTCATTATTTTACCTGTCTCAACCCTTCCTCTGACAGCTCATTCCACATTCATACCAACCTCTGTGCCCCCTCACCCTAAACCTCAGCCCTCTCGTTCTTTATTCCCCAACCCTGGGAAAAAGACTGAGTGCATTCACCATATCTATGCCCCTCATGATTTTATACACTTCTGTAAGTCTCCCATGCTCCAAGGAAAAAAGTCCAAACCTGTCCAACCTCTCCCTATAACTCCCTTTCTCGAGTCCCAGCAACATCCTTGTAAATCTTTTCTGCATTCCTTCCAGTTTAATATCTTTCCTATAGCAGGGTAGCCAAAACTGAATGCAATACTCCAAGTACAACCTCACCAACATCCTGTATAACTGCAACATAACCTTCCAACTTCTCTACTCAGTGCTCTGACTGAAGAAGGCTAATGTGCCAAATACCTTCTTCACCACCCTGTCTACCTGTGACACCACTTTCAGGAAACCATGTGCCTGAACAATCAGAGAACCCATGTCCTTCTGTTCTACAACATTCCCCAGGGCTCTACCATTTACTGAGAGTCCTACCTTGATTTGACTTTCCAAAACCCAACACCTTGCACTGAATTAAACTCCATTTGCCATTCCTCAGCCCACTTACCCAACTGATCAAGATCCCCCTGCAATTTTTGATAACCATCTTCACTGTCTATGACATCACCTACTTTCATGTCTTCTGCAAACTTACTAACCATGTACATTCTCATCCAAATCATTGATATAGATGACAAACAATTCCTGGAGATCAGGGCCAGTTCTCAAGAATTGGCAACAAGTTATGCTTAACTCTTTGGACCTTATCTCTTGCCCCCTTGCCAATCCTCTCAACTTTGGAATGTAGTCCAGTGCAGCCAGACACTGAGCTTTTTGATTTATTTTGTGATTTTCACAGCAACAAGAGAGGCTTAAGACTTCAACTGACTGCTGTTCAGTCAGTTCATGCCAGATAACAAAAAAATAGGTGGAAGAGCAAGTTGTGATGAGGATATTGTGACTCTGCAATGGGTTATAGATCAATTGACTGAGTGGGCAAAAACTTGGCAAATGGAGTTTAATATCTAAATGAAGAGAGACTGCAAATAAGTGAAGTTCAGAGGGCTCTAGGTGTTCCGGTGCATGAATCACAAAATAGTTAGCAGGCAAGTCCAACAAATAGTTCAGAAGGGAAACTGCATGTTGACCTTTATTGCAAAGGGATTGAAGTTTAGAATTGGGGAGGTTTGTTACAGTTGTACAGGGTGTTGGTGAGACCCTACCTGGAGTACTGTGCACAGTTCTGGTCCCCTTATACAAGAAAGAATATAATAGCTTTGGAAGCAGTCCAAAGGAGAATACCAGGCTAAAACCATTATTTTATAAAGCTGGAACGTGGCATCCCTGGTCTTGTATTCTATGCCACACCCAATGAATGCAAGCATCCCATCTGCCTACTTCACCACCTTATCCACCTGTACTACCTCTTATAGGGATCTATGGATGCACCCCTCTGTTCATCAACATTCCCCAGGGCTTTACCACTTACTGTGTATGTCCTCCCCTTGTTTGTTCTCCCAAAATGTGTCACTTCATAGTTGTGGGGATTAAGTTCCATTCACCATTCTCTGTCCAACTTTCCAGCTGATCAATATCACGCTGTAACCTTATACAACCTTCCTCATCTGCAACACCACCAATTTTCATTTCATCTGCAAACTTACTTGTAACTTCTATGTCCACATCCAAATTGTTTATGTGTATCACAAAATTCAAAGTTCCCTGTGCAAATCCTTGTAGTATACCACTAGTCACAGACTTCCTAACTAATCACAGACTTCCTATCAGAAAAGCAAACTTCTATCACCACCATCTGCCTCTTTTTACCAAGACAACATAAGATCCTAAGGGGGCATGTCAAGACACTTCCAAGTTTGTGAAAATCTCAAATGTGGGGACATAGTTTCAAGATAAGGGGCTGGTGATTTACTACCAAGGTCGGTAGTAACTTCTTGCAGAGGAGGTAAATCTCTGGAATTCTCTCTCCCAGAGAGTAGTGGAGGCTGAATCATTAGAAGCATTTAAAGTGGAGGTGGATGAAGTTTTGAAAGATTGGGGTATTGATGGATGGGGGATGTGGCACAGAGAAGGAGTTAAGGTTTGGGTAAGATCAGCCATATTCATATTTAATGGTGCAGCAAATTTGAGGGACCAGGTGGGTTTGTCCAAACCCAGGTGTGGCCTGTTAAATGCGATCTCCCCCCCACCTCCCCCTCCCTCCTGAACCCCAGCCCCCTGTCCTGGTTGCAGCCACCTGATGAGTAACTGGTTCCAGACCAGGAGGAAGCTGCTGAGTAGAGCCACCATTGTAACTTCTCAGTGTTTAAATCTCGGGAGTAATAGAGCTCCCAGTGCCCGCACCCACCTCCATCTCCATGGTCCCGCACAAACAACCCTTTCAGAAGGCAGAATCCTTGCAATATAGAGATGACTGCACTTTATTGACTGAAATATCACAGCTCATCGCTCTTTGTCATTGCCTGCTCAAACTGCACCAGTGATTTACAACACAGCCGTGGCAGTATTGTGTTTATTATGAGAACAGAAAGTGTGCATTCATTGGGGAATTAAGTTGTTTCCTAGAGTCTGAACACAAAATATAATTGGCGGTTAGTCTGTGAACCATGTAATGAGTGGTTGAACACAGCAGTGATAAGGGTATCCGTATTGCTGTTCTTCATAAGCAATAGTCTCCAAGTGATTAACATGAAACAGGAGGATGCTACTCGGCCCCTCAAACCTGTTCCAGCAATCAGGTAGATGGTAGCCAATGTGCACCTCGATCAGCCTTGCTGTGTTGGCTGCTTCCCCTGTGCTCTTGTTCAACCGGACTACTTCCAATATTATTAAGAAACACTCTTATTAAAAGGTTACGCTCTCCTCAACTGCTCTTCCAGCAGTATTTCTTTCCTTGTTTACCCAATCAAACACTTTGATTATCTTAAACACTTTAATTGAATTGCCCTTCAATCTTTTCTAATTAAAGTATTGTGATCTCAAGTATGATTTAACACAATGTATTCAGTAGTATTTTTATCCTCTTTTTGATGCATGTAGTGTATTTTTTTGTGGAATTAATAAAAATATTGTAAAGAGAATCTTCTCTAATTAAGGGAACATTTGCTAATTCATGCATCCTCAGGGTATGGTATCATAGTGATTTTGTTTCTGGTCAAAATTGAACCGTTGATCCAGGTTCACGAGTTCAAATCCCACCAGGTCGCCAGGTATTTAAATTCAAATCGCTAAATAAATCTGGAATTAAAATAACTCGTGTCAGATAAGGTGAACATCAAACTATTGCTTTATTGTTAAAACCCTTCTGGATCACTAGTCTCCATCATAAGAGAAAAGAAACTGCCCTTACACGGTCTGTCCTATTTGTGACTCCAGACCACTCCAATATCTTCACTCTTAACAACCTTCTCTGTTTGGGCAATTAGGGATGGACAATAAATTCTAACATTACCAAAACAAATAAAATATTAAATCTAAGCCTTGTTGGGTTTCAGCTCCCAATACCTCCCAACTGCAGTGCCCCAGATCCCCATTTTCATTTTTTGGGATCTACCCTCACCAGCAAGACCAGCGTTTACTGCCCATCCCTCAAAGCCCTTAATAAGGTGGTGGTGAGCCCACTTCTTGAATCACTGCAGTCTCTCTGATGAGGATTCTCCCATAGTGCTGTTGGGGAGGGAATTCCAGGGTTTGGACCCAGTGATGATGAAAGACCAGTGATGCATTTCCCAGTGTGACTTGGAGGGGAACCTGCAGGTGGTGGTGTTCCCATGGTCCTCCACCCTTGGTGGTAGAGGTCACGGGTTTGGGAAACAAAACTCAGATTCTAGAATCTGAAACAAAAACAGAAATTCTAGAAGAAATCAGCAGGTCAAGCAGCATCTGTGGAAAGAGAAACTGGTTAACATTTCAGGTTGACAACAATTCATCAGAACAGGCTTGGGAGGTACTGTCAGGGGAGTTCAGATGAGTAACTCCTGTCCATTTTGTAGATGGTACACAGTGAAGCCTCTGTGCGCTGGTGGTAGAGGGAGCGAATGTTTAGGGTGGTGGGTGGGGTGTGATCAAGTGGGCTGCTTTCTCTTCGATGGTGCTGAGCCTCTTGAGAGTTGTTGGAGCTACAGCCATCCAGGCAGGTGGAGAGGGTTCAATCACACTCCTGTAAAAGATGGAAAGGACAAAGGGTTCTTGGGGGCAGACTGCCCTCAACACCCTGTATCTGTAACCCCTCACTGCCCTGTATCTGTAATCTCTCACTGCCCTGTACCTGTAACCCCTCACCGCCCTGTATCTGTTATCCCTCACTGCCCTGTATCTGTAAACTCTCACTGCCCTGTACCTGTAACCTCTCACAGCCCTGTACTTGTAACCCCTCACTGCCCTGTATCTGTTACCCCTCACCATTTAGACAATAAGTTTTAATATTTTACTTGACAATTTCGCATTTTCCCACATTGTATATTATTTGTCAGATGTTTGCCCACTTCCCTAACCCATCCCTTTGAAGCCTCATAACTTACTCTCCTACCTATCTGTGTGCCATCAGCAAATCAAGCAAGCATACTTTTGCTGTCTTCAGCCAAGTCATTCATATAACCATAGAACATAGAACAGTACAACACAGGAACAGACCCTTCAGCCTACAGTGTTGTGTCGAACTAATAATGCCTAACTAAACTAATCCCTTCTGGCTACACATTGTCCGTATCCCTCTATTCTCTGCATATTCATGTGCCTGTCCAAGATCCTCTTAAACACCTCAATCATATTTGCCTCCACTACCATGCCCAGCAGTGCAATCCAAGCACCCACCACTCTCAGTGTAAAGAATGGCACAGTAGCATAGCGGTTAGCACGACGCTATTACAGTGCCAGCAATCAAGGTTTGATTCCCGTTGCTCTCTGTAAGGAGTTTGTACGTTCTCCCGTGTCTGCGTGGGTTTCCTCTGGGTGCTCCGGTTTCCTCCCACATTCCAAAGGCGTACGGGTAGGTTAATATGGGTTTAAAATGGGCACCACGGACTCATTGGGCCGGAAGGGCCTGTTACCACGCTGTAAATAAAAAAAATTTTTAAAAATTTAAAAACTTGCCCTGCACATCTTCTTTGAACTTACCCACTCTCACCTTAAATGCATGCCTTCTGGTATTAGGCACTGCAACCTTGGAAGAAAGATACTGGCTGTCTATCTATGCCTCTCATAATCTTATAAATTTCTATCGGGTCTCCCCTCAGCCTCCGATGCCCCAGAGAAAACAATCCAAGTTTGTCCAACCTCTCCTTATAGCACATGCCCTCTAATCCAGGTAGCAACCTGATAAACCCTTCTGCACCCTTTCCAAAGCCTTCACATCTTTCCTATGATGAGGCAACTAGAAATGAATGCAATATTCCAGATGCAGCCTAACTGGAGTTTTATAAAGCTGCAACATAATTTTCTGACACTTGAACTCATTTCCTTGACTAATAAAGGCAAGTATGTCATATACCTTTACCACCCTATCAACTTGAGTGGCAACTTTCAGGGAACTATGGACTTGTACCCCAGGATCCCTCTGTACATCAACATTGTTAAGGCTCTTGCCATTAACAGTGTACTGTCCTTTTATATTTGATCTTCCAAAGTGCAACACCTCACATTTGGCTGGATTAAACTCCATCTGCTATTTCTCCACCTGTATCTGCAACTGATCTATATCCTGTTGTATCCTTTGGCAATCTTCTACACTATCCATAACACCACCGATTTTTGTATCGTGTGCGAACCTACTAACCCACCCATCTACATTTCCATCCAGGTCATTTATATATATCACAAACAGCAGAGATCCCAGTCTGGATCCCTGCGGAACACCACTTGTCATGGACCTCCGGCCAGACTAAGTCCCATTGATCACTACCCTCCATCTTCTATGGGCAAGCCAATACAGAATTCAAACAGCCAAGTTACAGTGGATCCCATGCATCTTAATCTTCTGGATGAGCCTAACATGACGGACCTTGTCAAATGTCTTCCTAAAATTCACGTAGACAACATCCATCGCTCTACCTTCATCAATTACCTTCATCACTTCCTCAAAAAGCTGTAAAAGGTTGTGGCCCCTGCAACAATCCCTGTTGTTACACCTCTTGTTACAGCTTGCCAGCTAGAAAATTACCCATTTATGCATCCTTTCTGCTTCCGGTTCTCCAGCCAAGCTTCCATCTCCTGGAGAAAAGTGGGTGGGATATGGCTCTCACTGGGATTCCGAGACCACCCCCAGGAGGTAGTGACTCTAACTGGAGGAGAGCTCTCCTTCTTTCCTGAAGGTGCTGATGTACGCAGTCAACTTCTGTTGTTTTTATATTCCCATAGTTTTATCTCCTTTTAATCAATCTGTGGAACTCAGTGTTTAATTTGTTCTGAGACTCATTAAATAATAATTTTCTTCACTCAGTACCTGAGATCTAATCTGTTTTATTGAAGTCTTTATGTGCTCCACTGCTTTGTGCTGATGTTGAACATGGTTGTTGGCACAGAGCTGGTGATCTGTTGCCCAGTTCACTTCACAGATTTGATGAGCTGATGAACTTGCTTTTCCTCAGTTCACTTCCACCAATCAATGCGGCAGCTCAGCATGTTCATAGCATCTCCCTGCTGTTGATGCTCTGAATATGGGGGTGGTTTGAATATCAGTGGACTAGAACACATGATAAGAGTAAAATGAAACATTGCAGGAAGGGTTGGGATAGGCATCTCATTGGGAGGAATGGGAAGTGGATTAAATGCAGAAAGAGATGTAATGTTGAAAAATACAGGATGAGGATAAAAATCAGGAAGGGTCATCTGAGGATATGACAGTGTGTGAGAAGGAGATAAAACAAAGGAGGATTCAGAATGTGTTTTCTTAAAGTTCTGAGGAGGGTAGGATATAATTATTGAAGGATGAAGATCATAAGGAATAAGAGAGGATAGGATAGGGATATAATGGTGAGGAAGCCTGGAGATAACTCCAGAGGGGAAGGTTTGTGGAGAGAGTGAGGCTGGAGAATTTGATCAGTGAGAGTGAGAGTGAGAGGGGAGAGCAGTGCTGGAAGATTTTGGTGTGTCACATGGTATGGGAGGGAATGAGATGGGAATGTAATCCTTAAGTACTAAATCTTGTCTTACCTGTCTGTAATGGGTCTTGTCTTTCAGACCTGGCCATACCTTGGAATGAGTTGTGGCTTTTATAACAGTTATAACTTCATCCAGGATGGAGGTTTTGTTTTATAATTGGAGCACCACAGGCAAACGAGCCCCAGAGTGGTGGGTGTGTTTCATGACTGCTTCTGCCATAAGGAACTTGTTCTGGAGTATACCACAGTGTAGGAGAGGTGTAACCCTGCTGTACCTGCCCCACAATGGGGCTTTGCATTAGAACCAATGCAACTTGATGCTGCTCTGTCCCAATTACTCAATGAGCTGCCATTCTGTGGAATTAGCACTGAATGAGTTAAAAGAGCTTTCAAAGGAGCAAGCCATTGCCCATTAGGTACTTTGGCTGGGTTTTTCCTGGCCAGTGTGTTTTCAGAGGGAAGGGCAGACATAAAGTAGCTGGACGAGTTAGGTACATAACATAACCAAAGTAATAAAACAACTGGAGGTTCAGAGGAGAGTACAGATCCAAGAGGCAATAACCATTACAATAAAAAAAATTAAGAGCTCAGAGGAAGGATGTTGACTTTTATTGGTTATGTTCTTGCTTCTATTAATCTTTGTTTTACTGGCATTGTGCTTTAAATAGCCAGCAGGGAAGGAAATCTATATGAGCATGGGTCCAGTCCTGTGCTCATATCATGAGTATAGTGCCTGAATGAAGGCCAGATCCTTCATCCTTGTGACCATGTAACAGAATCGGAATCAGAATCAGGTTTATTATCCCTGACATATGTGGTGAAATTTGTTGTTTTGTGGTAGCAGTACAGTGCAAGATATAAAGACATAAAAATTACTATAAGTTACCAAAATAAATAAATAGTGCAAAAGAGGAATAATGAGGTAGTGTTCATGGGTTCATGGACCATTCAGAAACTGATGGTGGAGGGGAAGAAGCTGTTCCTGAAACATTGAGTGTGGATCTTCAGGCTCCTGTACCTCCTCCCCAATGGTAGTAATGAAGGTGAAGAGGGAATGTCCAGGGTGGTGAGGGTCCTTAATGATGGATACCACCTTTCTGAGGCACACCATCTTGAAGATGTCCTCGATGGTGAGGAGGGTTGTACCCGTGATGGAGCTGGCTGAGTCTACATCCCTCTACAGCCTCTTTCGATCCTGCACATTGGAGTCAGAACAAGAGAATCAAAACAGACCCACTTCATGGTGACTCCTGTGATGATTGACACATTGTTAAGTGCAATTGGTTAAGGAATATTTCCCAAATCATCAGTTTGAAAGGAAAATGCTCACTTTAGCCAGAGTGATGGGATCTCTCAAATAACAATGGAGGAACAGGGAATGATCAGAATGAGATCTATTCATTCTTAATAAAGAGATTGGATCTAAAATGAATTTCTGGGTTGGGACACGAAACTGTGCGCGGGCGTAGGAGAGACATGGGAACTATAAGACCATAAAACCATAAGACATAGGAGCAGAATTAGGCCATTCAGCCTATCGAGTCTGCTCCGTCATACGATCATGGCTGATTTAGTTTTCCCTCTCAACCCCATTCTCCTGCCTTCTTCTTATAACCTATCAACTTTTGTTTCAAATATACCCAATGACTTGGCCTCCACAGCCATCTGTAGCAATGAATTCCACAATGCACCACATCTGGTGAAAGCAATTCCTCCTCATCTCTGTTCTAAAGGGACGTCCTTCTATTCTCAGGCTGTGCCCTCTGGTCCCATGACAGGAAACATCCTCTCCACATCCACTCTATCCTGGCTTTTCAATATTCGGTAGGTTTCAATGAGATCCCCCCTCATCCTTCTAAACTCCAGCGAGTACAGGCCCAGAGCCATCATACATTAACCCTTTCATTCCTGGTGTCATTTTCGTAAACCTCCTCTGGACCGTCTCCAATGCCAGCACATCCTTCCTTTGATATGGGGCCCAAAACTGCTCACAATACTCCAAATGTGGTCTGACCAATGCCTTATAAAGCCTCAACATTTCATCCTTGCTTTTATATTCTAGTCCTCTCAAAATAAATGCTAACATTGCATTTGTCTTCCTTACTACTGACTCAACCTGCAAGTTAACCTTTAGGGAATCCTGCACTAGGACTCCCAAGTCCCTTTGCACCTCCGATTTCTGAATTCACTTCCCATTTCGAAAATAGTCTATGTCTTTATTCTTTCTACCAACATACATGACCATACACTTCCCTACGCCATATTCCATCTGCCACTTCTTTGCCCATTCTCCCAACCTGTCCAAGTCCTTCTGCAGATTCCCTGTTTCCTCAACACTACCTGCCCCTCTATCTATCTTTGTATCATCCACAAAATTGGCCATAAAGCCATCAATTCCATCACCCAGATTATTAACATATAATGTGAAAAGTAGCAGACCCAACACTGACTCCTGCGGAAAACCACTAGATACCAGCAGCCAACCAGAAAAGGCCCCCTTTATGTCCACTCTTCGCCTTCTACCAGTCAGCCAATCTTCTATCCATGCCATTACCGTTCCTGTAATGCCATGGGCTCCTATCTTGTTTAGCAGACCCATGATTTTCCCATGCTGACTTCGGCCGATTTTATCATGTGTTTCCAAGTACCCTGACACCTCATCCTTAATAATGGAATCTAACACCTTAGCAACCACTGAAGTCAGGCTAACTGGCCTATAATTTCCTGTCTTTTGTCTCCCTTCCTTCTTAAAGAGTGGAGTGACACTTGTGATTTCTAGTCCTTCAGAACCATTCCTGGCCCTAGTGATTCTTGAAAGACCACTACTAACGTCTCTACAATCTCTTCAGCTACCTCTTTCAGAACACTGGCGTGTAGTCCATCTGGTCCAGGTGATTTATCTACCTTCAGACCTTTCTTCTTAGTAACAGCAACTGTGCTCACTTCTGACCCCTGACTCTCTCGAATTTCTGGAACATTGCTGGTGTCTTCCACAGTGAAGACTGAAGCAAAATGCTTATTCAGTTTGTCTGCAATTTCCCTGTTCCCCATTACTACCACTCCAGCGGTCCTATGTCCACTCTTGCCCCTCTTTAACACTTTATTTATCTAAAAAAACTCATTTCTCAGAGGATTAATCCTGGGCCCAACACATTGTTGCAATCGTGAATAAGGCACGCCAACAGCTCTATTTCATTCGGGGTTTGAGGAGATTTGGTATGTCACCAGAAACTCTTGCAAATTTCTGTGGATGTATGGTGGAGATCATTCCGACTGGTTGCATGACAGCCTGGTATGGAGGCTCCAATGTTCAGGATCACAGGAGGTTGCAGAGGGTTATAGACTCAGCCTGCTCCATCACGGGCACAACCCTCCCCACCACCAAGGACATCTTGAAGAGGTGCTGCCTCAAGAAGGCATTATCCATCACTAAGGACCCACAACATCCAGGACATCCGGAACCTCTCTTCTCCTTATTACTATTGGGGAGGCGGTAAAGGAACCTGAAGACACACACTCAATGATTTAGGAACAGCTTCTTCCCCTCCGCCATCAGATCATGATGAACGCTACATGATGATCCATCATGAACGCTAATTTGTTATTCCTCTTTTTGCACTTTTTATTTTGTAACTTCTAGTAATTTTATATCTTTGCACTGTACTGCTGGCGCAAAATAACACATTTCACAACATATAAGTCATTGATAATAAACCTGATTCTGATTCTGATTTGGATTTGGAGTCAATAGGCCGAAGGTCCTCTTTCTGACTCAGTGACTTATCCTATGACCTTTTCCTCTGGTATTTTTACAATCATTGGAAAAACTACCTGAAACCCAGAAAAGAAAAGCATAATTTACTTCTTTTGTAAGCTATATGCTCTTCTTGTTCCACATTGTGTTTAGTCAACAAAATATTGGAATTAATTAAATTAGAATTGTTGACATCAAACTAATAAGTGTGAAATCCTTATTCTGGTCACAGTAAAATAGTGGTAATTTTGCTTGTTTTAAAAGCTCGAGTTCGGGATAAGGTATCACAAAAATAATTGGAATTTTTTTGAACTACTGACCAATTCTCAGGACTCAACAATTGAGGACTGTCTTTTTATGCTTGAATATATGATAAAGTAAGGGTGGTATGTTAACAGTCTGAATGCCTCTTATTGGTAAATATTTTTACAGAAATATGCATTAAATGCTTAAGGTTAAAAACAATATTATTAATTCCACCTTCTTAAAAATCCAGAAGGGAGTTAAATACTTCCAACTGACAGCAATTCCTAATTAACTCACTAAGTAGTATCTTTTCTACCCCTGAAAGTGGATTTGTATATCTGGCATCATTTGTTTCTGATAACAGAATTCATAGGATAATTTATATGTTTTGATGTGATCAAGCATATGGGATGGGAAAACGTACTTGAGGTTCAAGAAAACAGCATGAAACAAGCTTGTGATCCAAACAGTTCATGAAGGGAATTATTAAAGTTAATCAATGTTGAATTTTTGACGTTAAATTAATTGTTTGTAGCCGAACGCGGCGTGTGGCAGAAAAGAAAACGCAGAGACGTGGAGGCTGGACTGGAGCACACTTTACTGAATGAAACAAAGTGCGCACACTTGCAAAAGGACCCGAGAGCCTCTCCGGCGGAAGTGACGTGCGGTCCCCGCCGGAAGGCCTGCCCCGTGGTTAGTCTACGTTGTGCTCCCGCGCTTGCGCCCGTGGGCGCCGATGGCTGTTTGAGTTCTGCGGGTCCGGGCCGCTACACCACCCCCCCTCCAGAATCGCCCATCTGGGGCCTGGGACCCCCAGTCTGTGTGTCCCTCTTGGGTGGCCTGCCCCATCGGCGCGGTGAGGGCACCTTCACGGGCTGTCCGATGTCCAAATGTGCCGGTTTGAGGCAGTCCACTGTGAAGGTCTCCTCGCAGTCACCCACCTCCACGACACACGTAGATCCGTTGTGCAGGGTCACCTTGAAGGGTCCTTCATACAGCCTCTGCAGAGGTGACTTGTGCATGCCCCTACGAATGAAAACGTACTCACAGTCCCGGAGATCCCTAGGGACAAAGGACAGTGTAGTGCCATGTCTGGAGGTCGGAACCAGTGCCAGGCTCCCCACCTTGTCCCGCAGTTTCGTCAGCACTTCCGTCGGCGTCCCTGCTGGACCTTGGGCCTCCGGCACGACCTTGCCTGGGACCGTCAGGGGGGTGCCATAAACCAACTCCACCGAGGAGGTGCCCAGGTCCTCCTTGGGGGCCGTGCGGATGCCCAGTAGAACCCAGGGAAGCTTTGGCTGCAGGCCAGTTATGCTAGACAATAAGGGTGATGGGTGCAATAAACAACGAGTGGAAAGCTTGTCCTAAACAATGAGGGTGATACCTGTCTTTGAATCTCTTGATTATAACTCAATTATGTTGGACAATAGGTGCGATGTCTGTTTTTGGATCTCTGAGGCCTGACCGAAACTTGCGGCACCGCATTCATTAAGTGTGCATGACAATATCTGTATAAATGTCTGTCTGTTCCTTTGTACGAGAGAGACCTCAGGAAGCGACTCTCAACGAGTGCTGAAGAGACCTCTCCTTAGCAGTATACTGCTAATAAACGCGGTTTATTGAATCAACCTTGTTGCACTGTGTTACTTTGCAGCGGACAGAAGTGGGAACTTAAAATCAGGACAACAACTGGAGAACCATCCTTATCCATAACTATCTTAAAACTTATGGAATTATGGTCACTATTCCCAAAATGCTCCCTCACCAGAACTCTGATCACCTGGCCGGGCTCATTCCCCAATATAAAGTCTAGTATCCCTATTTGGAATGCCTACATATTGTTTCAAGGAACCTTCTTGAATGCACCTAACAAATTCTACCCCATCTAATCCCCAGGCACTAAGGAAGTCCAGTCAATATTGGGGAAATTAATATCACCCACTAAACAATCCTGTTGCTTTTACATCTTACCATGGACAGTCTGCATATCTGTTCCTGCTGGCTATTGGGAGATCTATACTATAATCCTATGATAGTAATAGCACATTTCTTATTCCTGAGTTCTACCCACGTAACCTGCCGACCTACTCTGGTTCCTGCTCTGATCTACTCCAGTGGGCAGGTTCACATTGTTCAGATGACTAACAACATACTCCCAATACACACACTCTTTAAAAAGCTCTGTCCTGGGAAGAGATTACCAGGCAGACAGAAGTAAAGTTTCAAGGTTGTGCTCAAAGCCTCCTAGAAGAAATGCAACCTCCCCACTGACACGAGGTAACCCCTGACCCACGACTGCTCACAGTGGAGAAGGAGCATCTGACACTGAGAACCTCGAATCTGTGCTTTGGGAGCACACAGAAACCCTAGTCAATGGGGGAAGGAACACATCACATCTCAGACTACTGCCTGCCCCACCAAACTCCTTCTGCTCCATCAGCAGAGGAGACTGTGGGTCCCATATTGTCCTTGTCAGTCACCTTAGAACCCTTAGATTTGGAGTGGAAGCAAGATGCCCTCGATCTCAAGGAATTGACTAAGAAGAATTTAGGAACAATAATCTTACACAGGTGGAGGCCAGTCAGCCCATCAGGGACCAATCCCATCAGTCCCATTCCCTCTCTCCTTGTTTCCCACTACTCCTGCAGCTTATTTCCTCTCACAGACCCATCAATTACCCTTTGATTCTCTTTATCAATAATCCATACTCAGGATAACTTACAGTGGCCAATTAACCTATCTGCATATCTTTGGAACGTGCGAGGAAACTGGAACACTTGGAGGAAACCCATGTGGTCACAGGGAGAATGTGCAAACTCCATACAGACAGCACCGGAGGTCAGAACTGAACCTGGGTCAGTGGAACTGTGAGGGCACATTGTGTCGGCCACAATAGAGATCAAAGCAAATAAAAAATTAATGCAGCTCTGCACTCATACAGCAATCATAAATATAGTGCTTTAATAAAACTCTGATCCTGTGTTGTTATAACTCCCTATGTGTGTGTGATCAGTAGTGTGTGACTTGTTTAATGTAATAAGAATGTGCCCAGTGTCTTAGAGAGAGAATAACTCTGGTATACATCACCTAGAATGGATTGTGTGTTTTAGAACAGAAAAATAATACTGCCATGGATATGGCAATGAGCCAATAGCTTTGTGCTTTATACTGCCAAGAGATTCCCTGAAGTCTGTGAAGTTACAGCAAAATTCTTTTTGTCGTTTATGGTATCGTTCACACACTGCCTGGATGAAGAATATTTGCTCTGTCATGGTTCTTCCAGTTAAACGGTTGGGTCTTCCACTGTGGTGCAGTCTCTACTTGAGGTTTGATCCTAGTTCATGTTATTCTTTGCTTGGATGACCAACCGGACTGAGTGCAATCATGTGTGCATTGCTCAAGATTCCCCCTTTTGGTACCCTATATGTGACAGATGTAATTCAGAGGTGGCTTCCCTGACACGTATGTTTTGGTCCTGTCCTCTTTTGGAAAAATATTGGAAAGACATTTTTAATATTATTTCAACTGTATTGAATATTGATTTACAACCCCATCCTATTACTGCAATTTTTGGGTTACCAATGATGGATTCTGGCCACTTATCCGCTTCTGCTTGTCATATGATTGGTTTTGTTACATTACTGGCCAAGAGATCCATTCTATTTAAATGGAAGGATCCTATACCCCCTACCACATTTCAATAGTTTTCTCAAACTATAACATGTTTAAACTGAGAAAAAATTAGGAGTGGTACTGTTGATCCTTCACTTAAATTTGAGGAAGTTTGGAATCCATTTATTCAATATGTCCATACGATATGAACAGGCCTTTTTTGAATCCCCTTCAATAACCTTTGAATACAGAGGAGCGGAGCTGATGACATAAGAATGTGTTTTATTTAATCGAACAAATATCAGTCCAGTTTCTTTTTCTTTGAAGTTTTTGATTTGTTTTTGTTTAATATTATATATTTTTTTGATTTGGGGGTTTTCTCTTCATATAATTAAATTTCTTTTCAATTATTTTTTTCCCATCATGTACACTTAGCAAGAGTGCGGGAGGTCTAGATTATATATTTTACTCCTTGTCATTATTGTTATCCAGATCTCTTTGTATCATATGTATAATTATTAATATTATGTACATCAATTTGAATTAATTTGAAATTCAATAAGAAGATTGAAAAAGAAAGGAAGATTCCCCCTTTTGGGAGGATGGTTGATGACCAACACCATGCACTCAAGCGCCAATCCTGTCGCAGGGCTTGGGAAGCAAAAAACTAACTGCTGGAGTAACTCAGAGGGTCAGGCAGCATCTGTAGAGACAGAGGGATGGTCAACATTTCAGGTGGAGTCCCTGCATCTGGGCCCGTAAAGCCGATTTAGTAAATTGTTCAAGGAACCTGGTTGCTTTCCAATGGTTTCTTGCTATGCTTCCTCCTTCTCTTCAGACATTCCAGCCTTCCTTATTCTCATTGATCACTGTCTGTAGGACACCAGGATATTTCAGAGCTCCGCACTGGCACAACTAGAGGAATACTGATCCATTGCAGCACCACGACATGTTCTCAGCCACAGGACCGCACAAAATCTGCCCAGTCTCACTGTGCCTCTTCAACTACTTCCTCCAACAAGTTGTGTCAGAAACCCTAAAAGTTTGCTGGTGACCTATCCTTTGCTGCTGACATCCGTCTGAGAGCAGGAGTATCTGAGGAGCTTTAAGAACTTGTAGAAATGTGAGACAAATAGAAATAAGTGTTGAGATAAGCAGTGATAACAACCCTCCACCATGTTAACATGAAAACTGACAATGTAAGACCAGACAGGCCATTATGTACTGGGATCCACCATTGCAGATTTCACACCTGAAGTGGGGAAACAACATTACAGGCATTACGAGCATGATCTGACTGGAAGATTCAACAGGGAATCTGTTGAATCATGGAAGGAGGAGAGTGGTTGTAGTGCCCAAGGGGTCCAGCAGATCATGGGATCAACATTGCTGTTGATGTAGCTTTGATGAAGCTATTCTGGGACATGGCTTGGTTTTAAGAACAGGTATAACTGTTTCATTGCTCACTATTTTCCCAGTCAAGTATCAATGACAGTTTGAGCCCTTTGTTCTCCAGATCTGGTCACCAGTGTGTATCAAAAGGAGCAGTGGGTCTGGTGCCAACCTTTGGGGAACTGGGAAGCTTGAAATCCCACTGTCCATCACTGCCCAGCTTTCTGCCCTGAGGTCATGGCTCCCGTCCAATCCACACAATCTCTGCTTAATGTATTCAGCAAATTTCTTAAGATTTGACAAGTAACAGGCCTGAAACATGGAACATAGGCAGCACAGCACAGGGACAGGCCCTTCAGTCCATGATGTCTGTGCTGACCATGATGCCAATTAAAGCTAATCCCTTTTGCCTCTACATGGTCTATATCCCTCCATTCCCCACCTGTTCATGTGCCTGTCTAACAGCCTCTTAAACATTGCTGTTGTATCTGCTTCCACCACTTCCCCTGGTAGCACATTTGAGGCACCTACTAATTTGTGTAAAAAACCTGCCACCTAAATCTCCTTTAAATTTTCCCCTCTCACCTTAAATTTATGTCCTCCAGGACTTGACATTTCCACCCTGGGAAAAAAAGACTCTGATTACGTACCCTGATGATTATCTACCTGATGATCTACCTCTCATGATTTTATAAAGTTCCATCAGGTCACCCGTCAGCCTCTAACACTCCAATCCAAATGTGTCCAAAACACTCCAATCCAGGCAACGTCCTGGTGAACCTCTTTCACACCCCTTCACATCCTTGGTGTGACCAGATCTGCACACAATACTCCAAGTGTGGCCTAACCAAAGTTTTATACAACTACAACGTGACTTACCGACTTTTATACTTAATGCCCCAACCAATGAAGGCAAGCATGCCATATGTCTTCTTTATCGCATTTTATCATATAGTCACACTTAACAAGATTAAACTCTATCTGCCATTTCTCTGCCCAATTTCCAACTGATCTTTATCCTGCTGAATCCTTTGACAATCTTCCTCACTATCAACAACTCTACCAATTTTCAGGTCATCTGCAAACTTACTAATCAGCCCACCTGCATTTTCATGCAATTCTTTAATAGATATCACAAACAACAGAGGTCCCAGCACTGATCCTTACAGAACATCACTGGTCACAGACTTCCAATCAGAATAACACCCCTCCACCACTACACTCTGTCTTCTATGGCTAAGCCAATCTTGCCAACTTACCAACTCCCCATGTGATTTATCTTCTGGATCAGCCCAGCATGAGCTTTACTGAAGTCCATGTAAAGAACATCCACTGCCCTGCCCTCATCAATCGCCTTCGTCACATCCCCAAAACCTCAATCACATTTGTGAGACAGAACCTTCCCCGCACAAAGCCAATCTGACTGTACATAATAAGTCCATGCTTATCCAAATGCCAGAAAATCTTGTCCCTAAAAATCTTCTCCTGGCCACTTATATGAGGCTTTCCACCAATTTACTGGTTTGTTGCTGTTGCCCTTTTTAAACAAAGGAATAACACGGGGCTATTGGGACCCTGCGTGTGGCTGAAGAGGATAACAAGATCTCTGTGAAGGCCCCAGCAATCTCCTCCCTAGTCTCTTTCAGTATCCTGGGATAGATTTCATCAGGTCCTGGGGACTTATCCACCTTAATGTTTTCCAAGATACCCAACACCTGCCTCTGGCTCCAGAAATATATTCCCTTCTTTGACCTTGAATGGTCTTGGCCCTTCCCTAGAGACAGGGATACATAGATTCCTGATAATCAGGAGGGTGGAAATTATGAGTTGGGAGAAGATGGGAACTTGGAGGTTACAATCATATCAGCCTTGGTATTATTGGCTGGTGTAACAGGTCGTGGGGTTGTGGGCTCCTCCTGCTCATAATTTGTGTGTTGACCCCGTGTGTCTCTTCATGGATTCTGACTGACCTCTTGAGTACCATCTGCCCTTTCTGTGGATTTTAAACTGTCCCTTTCCCTGACAGGGGGAGTTTTCCGGGACTATTGGCTGAGACTAGATGGGGTATGGGTGCGCGCTCAGTTCTAGCGGGCCTGGAGCAGTGGGCGGGGCCCGGGGCGGGGTATGGGGCGGTGGGCAGGACCTGGGTGAGAGCTGCCGGGGGTGCAGGTGCCGGGCGGATTAGTGAGAGGGGAAGTTCGGCGGGGAGTTTGCGGAGCGGCTGTCCGGGTAACGATGAGCTCCTGTCAGCATCGCATCGTCCGCTTCATCCGCTCCTTCCTCAGGCTCATCAGCGGCTCCCTCCACAAAGGTAGGACCTACTCTCTCTGTCTTCTCCCCCCACCCCACCTCTCCCCTCCTCCTCTTCGGTCTCCTTCCCCGTCTCCCTCTCTCTCCCCCCCCCCCCCCTCCCCCGACTCCCGCTCTGCAGTACGCGCCGTCCCTGCAGCGGCGGACAGATGTGAAGGTGCCGGGGGCTCCCGGCTGTGTCTGGATGCCGCTGTGGGTCTGGGTATTACTGTGAGTCTGTGGGGAGCCCGGTGTGTGAGCCTGGGTCGGCTGTTCGGGGAACTTGATCAGACGCAGAGCCGGGATGCGGAGAAGTTGGGCAGCTGTGGGAAACGCGCCAAACATCTGGCGGCGGGAGACGGTGCCTCTGAGCAACTTGGTAACTGAGGCTGGGTGCCCGCTGTAAGTCGGCGTTGGTGTAGAGTTTGGGGAGGCGGACTGTTGAGGGAATGTGGCGTTCTGAAGTTGTGTTGATACAGGCGATGTTTATACCACCCTGTGGCTGGGCTGGAAAACTCCCGCTGCTTGCGATTCAACGAAACAAAATGCAGCGAACACTGGGTGGGACCGGCGACCTGTGGGTCCAATCCAAGACCCTCCCTCCGAACTGGGGAACTCGTTTTAACGAAGGGTCTTTGACCTGAGCTGTTGACCCTGCTTCTCTCTCTACAGATGCTGCCCGATCTGCTGTTTCCACCCGCCCTTTTCTGTTTTTAATTTCCACTCCCTGTAGTTTTGTTCATTTTTCACTCCGATTCCTTTAACTGTCCCCATCACGTGAAAGGATATGAGATGAGCATCAACCTGGGAGGCCGTTCATAGACAGCACGGAAATAGCCATTCGACCCATCAAGGCCATCAAACACCAGTGTGGACCATTATACACCCATTGACATTGATACTACATTAATCCCATTTCATGCCCCTCTCATTCCCATCAACAACCCCCGAAACTCTACCCCTCACCTACACACTAGGGGTAATTCACAGTGGACAATTGCCCCACCAACCCGCACGTCTTTGGGATGTGGGAGAAAACCAGAGAATCGGGGGAAACCCATGCAGTCACAGGGAGAACGTGAAAACTCCACACAGACAGCACTGGAGGTCGGAACTGAACCCGGGTCTCTGGTTTTACAAGGAGGTGCCTTTACCAGCTGGGTATTCCGGTGTGATTGACGTTAGCGTGCCTGCCCTTTCCCCTCTATAATTCTCAGGATCTCGGTCACATCTCCCATTTGCTGCACTAGACAAGACCTGGCTCTCCTGAAGGAATGACTTTGGTGAGGAACAGATGACATCTTGGACACAGGGTTTTGCCACAACTGCATGCTTCGAGTGAGTGCAGCGTTCCATGGAATGGCTCCTTCCCCATAATAACCTGCACCTTTTCACCACCAGAAAGTGTTCCACTCTCTTAATGTACTGATGATGAAATAGTTTCTTGATGGTCAATGCCACAATTTGAAGGTCAATTTGAAGAATTAAAAAAAGGTCGATAAGTCCCTAGTGCCTGATAGGATACACCCAAGGTTATTGAGAGAGGCGAGAGAAGAGATTGCTGGGGCCTTGACCAAGATCACTGTGTCCTCTCTAGCCACAGGTGAGGTCCCGGAACACTGGTGAGTAGGTAATGTTGTTCAAGGGGAATAGAGATAATCCTGGAAACTATAGACCGGTGAGTCTCATGTCAGTGGTAGGAAAGCTATTGTAGAGGATTCTTAGGGATAAGATTTATGATCATTTGGAAAACCATGGCCTAATAAGGGACAGTCAGCATGGCTTTGTGTGGGGCAGGTCATGTCTGACTAACTTGATTGAGTTTACGAGGAGGTGACAAAAGTGATCGAAGATAGAGCTGTGGACGTTGTCTATATGAATTCTATATTTGACAAGGTGCCTAATGATGGGCTCATCCAGAAGATTAAGATGCATGGGACACACAGTGACTTGAGTCTTTGGATTCAGAATTGGCTTGCCCATAGTAGACAGAGGGTAGTCGTCGATGGACCTCCAACCAGAATAAGAGCCATGACTATTGGTGTTCTGCAGAAACCCGTACTGGATCTCTGCTGTTTTAGATATATACACATGACTTGGATGAAAATGTGGATGGGCAGGTTAGTAAGTTTGCAAATGACACAAAGATTGGTGGCATTGTGGATAGTGTAGAAAATTGTCAAAGGATACAGCGGGATATAGATCAGTTGCAGATATAGGTGGAGAAATGGCAGATGGAGTTTAATCCAGACAAGTCTGAGGTGTTGCACTTTGGAAGATCAAATGTAAAGGGACAGTACACAGTTAATGGCAGGATCATTAATATGTATAGAGGGATCTTGGGGCTCAAGTCCATAGCTCACTGAAAGTTGCCACACAAGTTGATAGGCTGGTAAAGAAGGTGTATGGCATGTTTGCCTTCATTCGTCGAGGCATTGAGTTCAAGAGTCAGGAAGTTACGCTGCAGCTTTATAAAACTTCAGTTAGGCTGCATCTGGAGTATTGCATTCAGTTCTGGTCACCCCATTATAGGAAGGATGTGGAGGCTTTGGAGAGAGTGTCAGGGGTTACAGAGGGATATAGATAGGATGCAGAGTTGGGCTGAGAAGTGGCAGATGCAGTTCAACCCAGATAAGTGTGAAGTGGTTCATTTTGGTAGGTCAAATATGTTGGCAGAATATAGTCTTAATGGTAGGACTCTTGGCAGTGTGGAGGATCAGAGGGATCTTGGGGTCCGAGTCCATAGGACACTCAAAGTGGTGGCGCAGGTTGACTCTGTGGTTAAGAAGGCATATGGTGTATTGTCCTTCATCAATCGGGGAATTGAATTTAGGAGCTGTGAGGTATTGTTGCAGCTATATAGGTCCCTGGTCAGACCCCACTTGGAGTATTGTGCTCAGTTCTGGTCGCCCCACTACAGGAAAGATGTGGAAGCCATAGAGAGGGTGCAGAGGAGATTTACAAGGATGCTGCCTGGAATGCGGAGCATGCCTTTTGAAAGCAGGTTGAGGGAACTCTGCTTTTTCTCCTTGGAAAGACGGAGGATGAGTGGGGACCTGATAGAGGTGTATAAGATGATGAGAGGTATTGATCGGGTAGATAGTCAGAGGCTTTTCCCCAGGGCTGAATTGGTGGCCACAAGAGGACATAGGTTTAAGGTGCTGGGGAGTAGATATAGGGGAGACGTCAGGGGTAAGTTTTTTACTCAGAGAGTGGTGAGTGCGTGGAATGGGCTGCCGGCAACGGTGGTGGAGGTGGATACAATAGGGTCTTTCAAGAGACTGTTAGATAGGTACATGGAGCTGAGTAAGGTAGAGGGCTATGGGTAAGCCTAGTAATTTCTAGGGTAGGGACATGTTCGGCACAGCTTTGTGGGCCAAAGGGCCTGAATTGTGCTGTAATTGTTCTATGTTCTACAACTAAAGTCCACCAATCCTGACAAAAGCCTGGTGAATTCCCCCTGCACAGAAGAGATGTTGTTGCCTGCACCAGTCCACTGCAGAACACGGCAATCAAGTGCAGAGACCTCATCATTGGGTGCTGTGTCACTTAACCAATTGCAGTCAACGGGGGGGGGGGGGGGCTAGAGGAAGAGCAACAAGGGGACATGGAGTCTGAGGGTCATGAGGTACAGCCTGAAGATCCATACATGAAGTGAGGGATGTGAGGAAGGCTGCTAAAGAGGGGGATGTCCCAGCTATATATCAACAGCCTCTCTCCCAGCAGAGGAGAGAATGGAGGGATTGTCCACTCAGGATATAAGGGTTTTCCTGACCCATGTGGCCAATACTTGCTAAATCATTGTCCCCAGTGAAATACATGACCCCCTCCACATTCTTGTCTTTGCAACCTCTTCAGCCCAGAGGTTTCAGGAGCACCTGCACTGGTTTTAACACCTGACCTCGACTGCTCATTGCAACACCTTAGTTACAGGAGACCCAGGGGCTGTTCATGGGTTGCAACCTGTGTCCGTCGAGAATAGCAACCTGTTCACAAGTACCATCTCTCTGATCAGTGAGGACATTAAGCTGCTCCCTAGGGGGCGGTTCCTGAAGAGCTTCAAACAGCTCCCATGTGGTAGAGAACAGATCTCTGTGGGTCTGCCTCTGTGCTTTGATCATTCAAAGTTTTGGGTTGTTGAGAAATGTGTGAACTTGGCATTCTGCGACTTTTCTCTCCCTCTACCATGCCTGCAGTCTTGGAGGAATGTCGATACTGACAAGAACTGGGAAAAAAATGAAGAACAAGCTTTGTAAGTGGGAAATTAATTTTGATGTGGAAATGTGTTTTGGTGGGAGTTGTAAGTAGGCCATATTCTCTTTGGAAAATTAATGTCTAAATGCAGAAGAGGAGCACAGAGAATTAAATGATTCACAAACAGTTTAAAGCAGCAACACAGATTAACAAAGGCATAGAAATATGAGTAATTCTCTGTGGTGTGTTTCCAAAGAAATAGAATTGAAAAATGGAATTTTTTGCAAAGAATCCATCAGCCTTGATTATATCTCCCCAGGTTGTGGAGGACTGGAAATATGCTATAAAGATTTGCAAGGATGATACCAGGGATTGCTGTAATAAGATGAAAGGCTGAACAAGCTGGGACTTCCTTCCCTGGAAGGGAGGAGGCAGAGTAATGATGATCTAACCATTGTGTGAAATCCTGTATCCAATCTTCTTGAGTTGTGTTCTGTGATCAACATATTGTGTTCTATACTTGCACTGAGTTGTGATCTAATATTCATGTAGTTGTAGCTGAGACATGGAATGAGACAGGGAGTAAGGCCGATGATGGGGAGTGTTGAGACTGAAGATGGGAGAGGTGTGGAGCAGGTCAGTGCAAGGGATGACAAGGGGTAGGGCAGGGAGTGGGACAGGGCAGAGTGGGCCAGTGGTGGGACAGGAGCTGGGTTGGGGACATGACAGAGATGTCAAGGGAGTTGGACAGGAGGTGGGAAGGGAATGTAATTTTTGGGGGGGAGGATTGGAGAGGAGATTGTTATGAGGGTGGGACAGGAGTGTGAGAGGGGTTGGGGGAAGGTATGTGAGACAAGGGCTGGAACTGGGTATAGAGTAGTAGATGGGATGGGTAATGGGGTAAGGGATGGATGGGTGGGTCAGGGAATGGGGTGGGTGAAGTGAATGCAGGGGATGGGACAAGGGAGGGGTGGTATAGGGAACGGACAGGTGGGAGTGGGGATGTAGTGGGGGTTTTGGTATTGGGATATGGGATCGGGGGAGGAAGCAATGACTCCTTCACTTAATGTCCCATGTTTGCTTTGCTGCCAATGAAAATTCACTGAGATCATTAAGTTAGTGTTCTACTTCATGAAACAGGGGCTGTGACGATGGAATTATATTTCCATAACCTGATTTCTGTGCCTTGGAACCCTTGACTGGGCTGATGATAAATGTTCTGATGGCCTATTTTACATGCACTGCTTTGCTGACCCGTTAGTGATGAAAGATGAGCCATGCTCTAGTGCAAGGGCCTTGTACTTTCTTCTGCAGTCCCTACAGACTGAAGCCAAGCAAACCTCTCCACCTGTCTACGGCACAATGGGCTGTGGGTTTCAGGTGATCAGTAAGGGCTCTGACCCCCACCAATGAGGGCAGTTGTTTGGGGTGTGGGAAGGGAATGATTTCGTCCTAAGCGCTCTGTGTGCTGTGGAGTGACTGTGCAGTGGCCATGACACTGACTCTGCACTGGTTTTCAGTGGTTGTCAGCTGATTGATGCTGGGATCGTGCATGGCTTTGGAGGACAGGTTTAGTCTGTGGGAGTCAGGTCTTCAGTCCCAAGCCGAGGTCTGAGCTTGCAGTCCAGACCGACACTGCCATGCAGTACTGAGCAAGTGTGAGCTAGGCTGCTCCAGTGGAACAGTCACATGACACATGATGTCTGGTCTCGCTGTGATCACATGACATGTGCCTGCAATTTGTAATTGCCCAACAATTAATGCAATCCACGTCAGTAAGTAGTGCCACAGATGTAAGATATCTGGACTTGATTTATTCTGATCCTGATATCAAAGCTGGGACATGATTCCAGCGAGTTCTTCACCATGACTGGAGAAGTAGTTTTACTTGCACACAAGGCCATTTGGCCCACCAGGTCCATGCTAGCTCCCACAGTGTAGTCCCAGCAGCTTCCTTGTTCCCCAGAACCCCTGCAACGTTATTGTCTCTCTCAACCCCCCCCCACTACCTTTTAATCTCTCTGCCATTCACCTGCACACGTGTAGACGCAGACACATATGTGTGCCTACATAGCCAAATACAAACAAGTATATACGCATGTGCATTGATATCACTCCTGTCCACACAGAAGCAGAGGCAAGTGCATTAAAGAGTCCATGCACACAAGGAAACAAATGCATTTTCCTTTCAAACTATTTTCTTTAATATGAAATACAAGCTGACTGGTATAAGATTCTCCCCATGGTGTGATAAGTGGTTACAAGCTGTAAAAACAGCACACATGAGAATTGGAGATGTGTGATTAAATAACCTCCAGGAATAGAGCCTGGGTGAATTCTGGGCTCAGCGTACAACACTGGGCAAGTGGTGAAGGATTCTGGGGGAGCAGACCTGAAGGGCTGAATGGGTGTAAGAGTGGGGTCCTGCACTTCTCCAGGAGAAATAACCCATGATCCACCTCACCATGGCAGAAACCTCTCAAGATGCTACTGCAGAATGCTATTGACCAAAACTTGACACTGAAATGTGGGAGGGGATATTGGGGAAAGGAGAGAGATTTAATGAGCTGAGAATATAGAATGTAGAATAGTTCAGACCAGGAAGAGGCCTTTCAGCCCATGATATCTGTGCTGACTATGATGCCAAATTAAACTAATCCCATCTGCCTGCACATGTTCTATATCCCTCCATTCCCTGCCTGTTCATAGAACATAGAACAGTACAGCACAGGAACAGGCCCTTTGGCCCACAATATTGTGCCGAACCAATTACATTAGTAAGAAAATATCCAACTAAACTAATCCCTTCTGCCTACACAATGTCCATATCCTACCACTTCCCACACATTCATGTGCCTATCATGCCCCAATCGTAACTGCCTGCATCACTACTCCAGGCAGCACATTCCAGGCACCCACCACAAGGAGTGGTGTAAGAAAAACTTTACCCGCACATCTACTTTGAACTTACCCTGTATCACCATAAATGCATACCCTCTGGTATTAGACTTTTCAACTCTGGGGAAAAGCCCCACACCTCCTCCCTCATCACCATTCAGGGCCCCAGACAGTCTTTGCAGGTGAGGCAGCGCTTCCCCTGTGGATCTGATGGTGTCATTTATTGCATCTGGTGCTCCTGGTGCAGCCTCCTTTACATTGGTGAGTCCCGACGCAGACTTAGTGACTGCTTCGTTGAGCACCTCCGCTGCCACAGCCGGGATCTCCCAGTGTCCAGCCACTTCAGTTCCACTTCCCATTCCCATACTGACATGTCTATCCACAGCCTCTTCTACTGCCACTTTGAGGCCAGACACAGGTTGGAGGAGCAAGACTATTCTGCCTTGGTAGTTAGTCTCCAACCTGATGGCATCAAGGTCGATTTCTCTAACTTCCGGTGACCCCTCCTCTGTTTTCCCTCCCCCCCCCACCTTTGTTTTCCCTCATTCCTGTGGCGCCTCTTTCCCCTCCCCCGCCCTCATGACCTGCCCATCACCTCCCTCTGGTTCCCCAGCTCCTTCCCTTTATTCCATGGCCTAGAAACATCTGACTGTGGTAACTACAGAGGGTCTCCCTGCTGTCTGCAACAGGGTGGTCATCCCTTGGTCCTCCTTGGCTGAAGAGCTGCTCCTGAATCACCATGTGGATTCTGTCCACAGTGGAGATGATCAGAAGAAATGCAGGCAGCAGCTCCAGGCACTATACCGGACTTCCCAAACTCCCTGAAGCCTTCAGCTCCACCTGTCAGGAGGGACTGGTCGGCTGCCCACAGACATCTGTCTCCAGCTTACATTTGCTCCTCAATGGTATAAGCCGTGATCCTAACCAACCAGTCAATGATAGAAGATAGAAACAGTCTGAATAAAGACCAGTGTCAAACACAGCTGTGTCATTGCTCCTTTACCTTCCTCAGTCTTCCTCTCTGCAAGAACACACAAGATGCTGGAGGAACTCAGTGGATCAGGCAGTTTCTATGGAGGGAAACGGAAAGGTCAGAAACCCTTCATCTGGACCCAAAACTTTGACTGTCCATTTCTCTCCACAGATGCTGCCTGACCCACCGAGTTCCTCCGGTATTTTGTGTGATCCTTCAGATTCCAGCATCTGCAGTCTCCTGTGTCTCCATTTTCTCATTGCATTGTTGCATCCCACCACCAATGAACTTCCCATAGAAGTGGAACCAATCTTCAGAATTAATGGGAAACTGTTCACCAGACAGACATTACACTCCAGAACCAAGGACACTTCAACCCCAGGAGTCGAGCTGCAGTATGCAGGCAACCCTTGTGTTTCTACAGGCTCAACAGAACATAGAGCAATACAACACAGAAACAGGCTATTCTGCCCTTGATGTCTAAGCTGACCATTAACCCAACCTAAACTAACCCCATCTGCCTGCACATGATCCATATCCCTCCATTCCCTGCATGTTCATCTGACTGTCTAAATGCCTCTAAAACATCACTATCATACCTGCTTCCACCACTTCCCCGGCAGCACATTCCAAGCACCTGCTATTCTCTGTGTAAAAATAAACTTGCCTCATAAATGTCCTTTAAACTTCTCCCTCTCACCTTGAACCTATGCTCTCTAGTACCTGACACACCTGCTTGGGGGCAGATATCCAAGCTATCGTCGACACTTCACAGTCAACATCCCCAAGATCAAAGGCCTCTACTGACTTGCCTCTTCTGCATCACACTGACTTCCAACAATAAAGGTTCATGGAAGGAGCCTGGACCAATTTCCACATCCTAATATCTCGGGAGCTCCCTTTTAGTGAAGGCAGACATCAATGGTGAAACTCAGTGCGCGAGCATAGCCTTTGGTTGATTGAGTAAAAGAGTCTTTGAAGATTGAGACCTTAGACCAGCACCAAGCACCTGGTCTATGGGCAGTGGTGATCCCTGCCTTCTTATATGACCCTGAGACCTGGGCTACCTATAGCAGGTGTCTCATGGCACTGGAGAGATACCACCAACACTGTGTCCGCAAAATCCTTCAAATCCATGGGAAGGAAAAGTCCTCTCCTGGACCGATGTTCTCAGCACCAAGACCCAGTTACTCCCACTCAGCCACACTGGCCACATCCCAATAATGAGATTCCAGGAACAGAGACTCTGTCACGGGAAGTGATCACCAGATGGACAGATGAGAAGGTTCAAGGATCTGTTCAATACTTCCTGGAAGAGGTGCAACATTCTCAGTGACTCCTGGGAATCTCTGGCCCATACCCTCTCAAAGTGGAAAAGGAGCACTTGGGATAGTACAGCATGGAAACAGGCCCTTCAGCCCACCACATCCATGCTGACCATCATATCCTACCTGTACTAATCCCATTTACCAGCATTTGGTCCGTAGCCATCTCTTATGTTGGAGATTCAGGTGCTTGTTCACATGGTTAAATGTTGTGAGAGTCACTTCCTCCAGTATCTTCGGGCAGTGGGTTCCAGATTCCAACCACCCCCGGGTGATAAATATCTCTCCTCAAAACCCCTCTAACCCTCTTACTTCTCTCCTTAATCCTGTGCCCTTTGTTCATCTCAATTCTGGGGAAAATTTCTCACCATCCATACTGCCTCTGCCTCTCATAGTTTTGTTCATCTCAGTGAGCTATCCCCTCAGTCTCCTCTGCTCCAGGGGGAGAAAAAAACAGCCTATCCAGTCTCTCCTCATAACTGAAACCTGCCCTCCCAGGTGAATCTCCTCTGCACCCTCTCCAGTGCCACCACATCCTTCCTTTAGTGTGGTGACCAGAACTGCACGCATGCTCCAGCTGTGGCCTAACCAATGTTTTACAAAGTTGTACCGAGACCCCCCTGTTAAATTCTATTCCCCAACTAATGAAGGTCAGTATCCCATATGCCTTCTTAACCACATTACCTACCTCTGCTGCCACCTTCAGAGATCTTTGGACATGTACATGAACAACCCTTTGTTCCTCAACACTTCCTGCTATTCAGTGTGTATGTCCTCTCCTTATTAGACCTCCCAGAATGTATTACCTCCCTTTCACCAGGCTTAAGTTCCATCTACCATTGCCCTGCCCACATTACCAGCCAATCAACATCATTCTGTAACCCTTTACCCTTACAACCACCACCAATTTCCATGTCGTCTGCAAACTCACTAATCATACCTGCTACATTCACATCTAAGCTGTTAATGTATATAGCAAACAGCAAGGGTCCCAGTACCGATCCCTGTGGTACACTTCTGGTGACAGGCTTCCAATCATGAAACCAAATCTCCACCATCACTCTATGTCTCCTATTACCAAGCCAATTTTGGATCCAATTTGTTAATTTGCCATGGATCCCTTGACTCCAAACTTCTGGACCAGCCTTCTTTGTGGGATCTTGTCAAAGGCCTTACTGAAGTCCATGTAGACTACATCATCCATACTACCTTGATCAATATATCTGCTTTTCCAAAAAAAACACAATTAAATTTGTCAAACCAGATCTTCCACCAACAAATCTGTGCTGAATATCCCTGATCAATCCCTGCCTTTCCAAGTAATTCTATCCCTCAGAAATTTCTCCGATAATTTGCCCACCACTGAAGTTACACAAACTGGCCTAGACCACCTGCTTTATCCCTGCTGTCCTTGAACAAAGGTACCACATCCAGTATTGAGATCTGCAGGGCCATACCTCAGAAGCCACACAAACCTTGTGTGAAGTGGCAAAAGGAGCTCGCCACTTCACCCATCACCCACATGCCTGCCCCATCAGGGCCACCTCCTGCCCCCTCTGTGGCAAGAGACTGCAGTTCCCACATTGGCCTCATCAGCACCTCACAACCTACAGAACAGTGTGAGAGCAACTCATCCTCAATCCCAAGGGATTACCTGAGGAGATGATTAACATCTGCAGAGATTTCTGTGACTCCCCTGTTTCCTGACTCCTGGGTGGAACTTTTTCGCCTCACCATATATTCTGCATCTTCTCTGCAGCTTCTCAACCAGAGGGTCCTGGAGTTGTGCATGAGTCCTGTAGTGTGAGAGCTCACACACACACAATGATTCTGCATCCGCCAGCGGCAGCGTTCTCCATTGTGGTTAACCTGGTGACCTATTCCCCCACTGGCCTTTGTATCATTAACCTGGTGACCTGACCTCCACCGACATTTGTATCGTTAACCTGGTGACCTGTTCCCCCAGTGACCTTTGTGTCATTAACCTGTCATCCACTGGCCTTTGGTTAACCGTGTGACCTGTTCCCCAACTAGCCCTTCTGTTGATTGAATGCGAGTTGCTGAAGTTGTAATCCTGTATGGAGTTTGCACATTCTCCCTGTGACCCCGTGGGTTTCCTCCGGGTGCTCCAGTTTCCTCCCACATCCCAAAGATATGCAGGTTGGTTGGTTCATTGGCCACTATAATTTGTCCCCAGTGTGTAGGTGAGTGGTAGAATCTGGGAGAATGCACAGAGTAAAAAAAGTTGTGATCATCGTAGGATTAGTGTAATTGGGTGGTTGACAGTCTGTGCAGACTCAGTGGGTCGAAGAGCATTTTACATGCTGTATCTCTTTCCACATAAGAGAATCTGTACTATCCAGCTATTAGTCTGGTATGCAAAATAAAAAAAAGCTTCAGATGCTGAAAATTTAAATAAAAACAGAAAACGCTAGAAACACTCAGCAGGTCAGGCAGCATCTGTGGAGAGGGTTAACGTTTTCCAGTTGAAGTCCCTTTGTCAAAACTAGGAAGGAGACAAACCAAGTTAGTTTTAAGTTGCAGAGAAGAGGAATGGATGGATGGGATAAAGGGAATATCTCTGATAATTTTAAGGTGAAGAGAGATTATCACAGAGAGATTGTCAGAGGCATCCCCTTTGTCCTATCCACCTCTCCCCAACCTTCTCTGCCAATTAAAATTAACTTATTTCCCCTCTTGGAGACTTGGCCCAAAACATCAACTATCCATTTCCCTTCATAGATCCTGTCTGACCTGCTGAGTTCCTTCAGCATTTTGAGTGTTGCTCCTTATTTCCCCTCTTGCCCAGTTCTGTTAAAGCATCTTTGACCTGAAATATTATTTAACCCTGTTGCTCTTTCCGCAGATGTTGTCTAACCTGCTGAGTGCTTATAGCATTTTCTGTTTTTATACTGGTTTAGTAAACACCTGAACTGCTTACATTTACATCCTTCCTTAAAATAGGAGACCAATGCTGTACACAGTCCCCCAGATGCATTATCACCAAAACCGCCTTACTTTTGTATTCAACTCCACGACAATAAATGAAAACATTCTGTTAACTTTCCCGGTTATTTGCTGTTCTGCATCTTTGTGAATCATCCTCTAGATCTTGGATCCCTCTGCATCCCAAAGCTCTACAGTCTCTCATCATGTGATAGGTTTTTTTTTGCACTAAATCTAAAAGTAAGAGTCTGTGCAATTATCTGAGTTTTCTTCAAGTCCAACACTTTTTTGATGAATATTTCTCCTTGGTGTTTACTGAGGAGAAAATCATGGTTGCTCAAGAGATAAGCGAATCTAGTGGAGATACGCATGGCAGCGTAGCGGTTAGCGCGACGCTATTACAGCGCCAGCGATTGGGGTTCGATTCCCGTCATTGTCTGTAAGGAGTTTGTACGTTCTCCCGTGTCTGCGTGGGTTTCCGCCGAGTGCTCCAGTTTCCTCCCACATTCTAAAGACGTATGGGTAGGTTAATTTGGGGTTTAAAAATAAAAAGAGAGAAGGAGTCCAAAACTAGGGGACATAGATTTAGGGTGAGAGAGGAAAGATTTAAAAGGGACTTGAGGGGAAACTCTTTCACGCAGAATGTGGTGAGTATATGGAACGAGCTGCAGAGGAAGTGGTTGAGGCAGGTACAATAGTATCATTTAATAGTATCACTTGGATAGGTACATGGAGGGGCGGGGTTTAGAGGTAAATGGGCCGAACGCAGGAAATTGGGACTAGACGGGTGGGCCCTGTGGTCAGCATGGACTGGTTGGGCTGAAGGATCTGTATCCATGTGTATTGCTCTATGACTCGATGACTATCTGCAACTTTTTAGTTGTACAGGACTAGTGAGTCCTCCCCTGGAATTTTCCTTTCTCTATAAATAGATAGTCTATCTATACTGTGTATTCTGCCCGCAAATGTCTACCTATCACCCACCAGCCGCTGTCTCCTAACTCCCCCACCTGGCTCCATCTGCCCATCATCCCTCACCTATAACCTGTCTCACTCCCCTCTCTCCCCTCTACACTCTCAGTGCTGATGATCAGTCTCAACCCAAAACGTTGAGCATCCCTCTGCCCCCACAGATGCTGCCTGACCCACTGAGTTCCTCCAGCAGTTTGTTTTTTTGCTCTGGTGAACTGATCCTTTGACTACCAATGAACTGTTATTTGAAGTGTGATCACTGTTACAAAGTAAAACTGCAAAGCATCAGCAAAAACAAGAGGGTAATATAATGCAACATTAAAACAACAAATTACAGGCAAATGAAGGGATATAAAATAAATGAGTTGGGAGGACGGCCCAGATGAGGGAAAGTAAAGCTTTGTTCAATGTGCAGGGTCAGCAGATATCAGAGAGAAACACAAGTAAACAACTCAGCAACAAGATGGATGCAACAGATAATTGAAATCTAAATAAGTATTTACAAAAGCAGAATATGCAAAACCCGGAGGGGGGATGAATGTGGTCAAATTAAAAAAAAGCAGTTTGAAGAAATGTTAGTTGGAAAGAGTGCTCCTGGGATACAAATAACTGGATGCTGAGGTCAGTATTCTTCATTTGTACAAGTAGCAATGAGAAACTGTGAATATTGAAAGATAAAATTAAAGCCAGAGAAGAGAGAATAATCAAAATATTAAATATTTTCCAGCAGGGCTGGCACAGTTCTCGCCTCCCCCTTCACTGTGGCTTCCTCTGTGAGTGAGAGAGAGAAATGCCCCCAGTCAGGGCACGTTGGGACTGAGCTCCAATCAGACTTTGGCTGTCTGTGTGCTGTAGATAGTGACTTCCAGTCCAGGATGTGGGTGAGAGGAGTCCCAAGGCTGGTGACCTGCAGACAGGAAGGGGGGGACACAGACCGTTTCTGGGTCATGAACGGGTTCTGTTTTCACTGACTTATGTCAATTTTGTCTGCAAGTCGAAAACTACACAAAAATCACTCGATACAGTAACCATACCTCCACAGTATTGGCATGAGTGGCATCAAAAACACATAAGACTGTTAAAGAAGAACAAATGCTAAAAGTGGAGAGAGAGAGAGAGAGAAAACTAGTTCTGCTGTTTGTGGGAATGAGCATGTGAATGTAGTAATATTATGGGAGCTCATTGGGTGTCTGTATGTGTTTGTAACCCAGGGACAGCCTGTAGTCCAGGAGGCAGCTGGTCACAGGACAGGGTCACATGGGTCCTCCTGTAGCTTCTTGGATGAGAAGAGGAGGACAGGTGGCAGATACAGCTTGTTGGTGTTAACAAAGTCATAGTCATACAACGTGGAAATAAGCCCTTCAGCCCAACTGGTCCATGCCGATCAATGTTCCCATCTAAGCCTGTCCCAGTTGCCTGTGTTTGGCCCATATCCCTCTAAACCTTTCCTATCCATGCACCTGTCCAAGTACCTTTTAAATATTGTTAATGTACCTGCCTCAACCACTTCCTCTGGAAGTTCATTCCATATACTGACCACTCCCTGGGTGAAAAAGTGGCCCCTCTGGTTCCTGTGAAATCTCTCCCTGCTCAACTTAAACCTAAGCCCTTTAGTTCTTGATTCCCCAACCCTGGGAAAAAGACTGTGTGCATTCACCCTATCTATGTCCTTCATTATGCACCTCTATAAGATCACCCCTCATTCTCCTATGCTCCAATGAAAAATGTCCCAACCTGCTCAACCTCTCTCCATTACTCAGTCCCTTGAAACCCAGCAATATCTTTGTAAATCTCCTCTGCACTCTTTCCAGCTTAATGGCATCTCTCTGATAGCAGGACGACCAAAACTGAACACAGTATTCCAAATGCAACCTCACCAACATCTTGTACAACTCCAACATAACATCCCAATTTCTATACTCTATGCCCTGAATGAAGGCCAACATGCGAAAAACCTTCTTCACCACCCTGTCTATCTGTGACGCCACTTTCAGAGAACCACGTACTTGTACTCCTAAGTCTCTCTGTCCTACAACAATCCCCAGGGCCCTACCGTTCACTGTGAAAGTCCTACCCTCATTTATCTTTCCAAAATGCAACACCCCACACTTATCCGAAATAAATTCCATTTGCCATTCCTCGACCCACTTACCCAATTGATCAAGATCCCTCTGTAAATCCTGACAAACTATCTTCCCTGTCAATGACACCACCTATTTTAGTGTCATCTGCAAACTTACTAACCATGCCTTGTACATTCTTATCCACATCATTGATGCAGATGACAAATAGCAATGGGCCCAGCACCGAGCCCTGGGGAACAGCTTCCAGTCTGAAAAACAACCTTCCACCATCAGCCTGTTTCCTACCACCAAGCCAATTCTGTATCCAATTGGCTCACTCTCCCTGGATCCCATGCAATCTAACCTTTCATAGCAGCCTACCATGCAGAACCTTATTAAAGGCCTTACTGTTGTCCATATAGACTACGTGTACTGTCCTGTACTCATTGACCTTCTTGGTTACTTCTTCAAATAATCAAATTCGTGAGACGTGATCTCTCACGCACAAAGTGGGAGGCCCTCAACAGGGCTGTCTGAAAGTCACAGCTGAAAGTGCCAGGGGTATCCAGCTCCCACCTCAAACAGGGTTCATACTGGGTTCAGGACCTGGAACTGGTGGGCAACACTCTAACGAGCAGAGTTGGACATCATGGGGCCCTTGTGACCAGGACCTTTTCTTCCACTACAGACTCACTCACTCAAGTATGTCACAGGGGCTTGGGGATGTCACAGCCTCCTGCAATGTATCCAACAACCAGGCCAGGGAGAGGAGGAGAAGTCTGTGTCCTGGGTGGTGTTACAGAGCATAGGTTACAGTCATCACTGCACAGGGAGAGGCCATATGAGGAGGAGGAGGGCATTGACTCCATGATGCCCCCAATCACGTAGCCTGACATGTTTACTTTCCCCAACTGCTATCCTCACAGGCAGCAAGTTCCAGACCAATGCAACTGGCTGCATTAAAAAAAGATCCACTCATATTTCCCTTCTGTCTCTTGCCCAGAATCTTAAATCTGTGTTCTGCAGTTTTTCTACAATCAGCTGATGGGATCAGCCTTTATCTACCTTACCTGTAACTCCCTATTCTTGCTTCCCTCCACGTGCTTTCCTTTTCTCCAAGGAGAATGGTCCCAGCTTTTCCAACCTGTCCTTGCAGCTCTAATTCCCTCAACCCTGGAACCATCCTGGTTAATGCCCTCTGCACCCAGTCAAGTCGCTCCTCCTGAAGTGTGGTGAGTGGAACTGGGCACAATACTGTACAAAACAAGGTGCTGGAGGAGCTCAGTGGGTCAGGCTGCATCTGTGGAAGCAGAGGAATGGCTGATGTTTCGGGTCAAGACCCTGCATCAGGACGTACACGTGGTCTAACAGATGAAGTCAAGGAATAGATAGTTGTGTGATACTGGGATATTATAGCCGTTACAGAAACATGACTAAGGGAGGGACAGAACTGGCAGCTAAATGTTCCAGTGTACAAGTGCTATAGGAGGGATAGAGGTGGAGGAAAGAGAGGAGGGGGGTTGCATTTTTGATTAAGCAGAACATCATGTCAGAAGTCTGAAATCAAATTACTGAGGAATCATCCAATGAGGCCTTATGGGTGGAGCTGAGAAATAAGAAAGGGATAATCACCTTGTTGGGGTTGTACTTTAGGGCCCCAAATAGTCAATGGGAATTGGAAGAAGTAGCAAATGGAATGAATGTAGACAAATCTCCAGGGCCTGGCCAGGTACGTCCAAGAACACTGAGAGGCTCGAGAAGAAATTGTGGGAGCCCTGGCTGAGATACTTGCATCATCATTAGCCACGGGTGAAGTGCAGGTAAACTGGAGGGTAGCAAATGTTATGCCTTTATTTAAGAAGGGCTGCAAAGAAAAACCTGGGAACTATAGACTAGTAAATCTAACCTCTGTGGTAGGTAAGTTACTGGAGAGGATTCTAAGGGATAAGATATACAGTACATACATCTGGAAAGTCAGGGTTGATTAGGGGTCGTCGGCATGGCTTTGTGCGTGAGAGATCATGCCTTAGAGACTTGATTGAGTTTTTTGATGATGTTACAAAGAAGGTCGATGAGGGCAGGGTGGTAGACGTGGTCTATGTGGACTTTAGTACGGCCTTTGATAAGATTCCACGTGGCTGGCTGCTCTTAAAGGTTAGATCACATGGAATCTAGGGAGAGCTGGCCAATTAGATACACAGTTGAATTGATGGTAGGAAGCGGAGGGTGATGGTGGAAGGTTGTTTCTCAAACTAGAGGCCTGTGACTGGTGATGTGCCTCAGGGGTTAGTGCTAGGACCATTGTTGTTTGTCATCTATAGCAACGATTTGGATAAGAATGTACAAGGCATGGTTAATAAGTTTGCAGATGACACTAAATTAGGTGGTTTAGTGGACAATGAAGGTGGTTATCAAAGCTTACAGGAGGATCTTGATCAGCTGAGTAAGCAGGCTGAGGAATGCCAAATGGTGTTTAATTCAGATAAGTGTGAGGTGTTGCATTTTGGAAAGTCAAATCAAGGTAGGACTTTCACAGTGAATGGCAGGGCCCTGTGGAGTGTTGTAGAACCATGGAACCTTGGAGTCAAGGACACGGTTCACTAAAAGTGGAGTCACAGGTAAACAGGGAGTGAAGAAGGTTTTTGGCACACTGGCCTTCATCAGTCAAGTCATTGAGTATAAAAGTTGGGAGGTCATGGTGTGGTTGTACAGGACACTGGTGAGGCCGCACTTGGAGTATTTTGTTTAGTTTTGGTCACCCAGCTATGGGAAAGATGTTATTAAACTGGAAGGAGTGCTGAAAAGATTTACAAGGATTTTGCCAGGACTGGAGGGACGGAATTATAGGGAAATGTTGGACAGGCTAGTACTTTCTTCCTTGGAGCATTGGAGACTGAGAGGTGATCTTGTTGAGTGTATAAAATCATGAAGGCCACAGATAGGGTGAATACAATCAGTCTTTTCCCCCAGTGTTGGAGGTCAAGAACTAGAGGGCATTTAAGGTGAGAGGAGAGAGATTTCATAGATCATACAGCATGATAATGGACACTTCAGCCCAACTCATTCACGTCAACTGTGTTGCCCAGTGAACTAGTCCCATCTGCCTGCGTTTGGCCCATAGCCCTCTAACTGTCTCCTATCCATATATGTGGCTTTTAAATGTTGCTAATGTGCCCACCTCAACTACTATTTCTGGCAGCTTATTCCAAATACACACCACTCTTTGCATGAAGAAGCTACCCTGATATCCCTTTTAAATCTCTCGCCTCTGATCTTAAACCAATGCCCTGTTGTTTTTAGCACCATCTCCCTGGGAAAAAGACTGTGTGCTTTCACCCTGTCTATGCCCCTCATGATGTACCTCTATCAGGACACCCCTCAATCTCCTATGTTCCAGGGAATAAGGTCCTAGTCTACGTAACCTCTCCTTGTAACTCAGGCCCCCAACTCCAGCAACATCCCAGTAAATCATTTCTGCACTCTTTCTAGTTTAATTACATCTTTCCTATAACAGGATGACTGAAACTGTACACAATACTCAAGTGCAGCCTCACCAATGTCTTATATAACTGCAACATAACTTCCCAGCTCCTATACTCCATGCCCTGACTGATGAAGGTGTGTGAGCCAAATACCTTCTTCACTATCCTATCTACCTGTGATGCTGCTCTCAGCGAACTATGCACTCGGACTCCTAGGGCCCTATCATTCACTGTAAAAGTCTTACCCTGGTTTGACCTCCCAAAATGCAATACCTCACACTTATCTGGATTGAAAGCCATGTGTCAATCCGTAGCCCACGTACCTAGCTAGTCAAGATCCCCCTTAATATTTCATAATTCTCTACACTACAGTATCTACCACACCACCTATTTTTGTATTAACCATGCCTTGTACATTCTCATCAAAATTGTTTATATAACTTACAAACAATAAAGATCCCAGCACCGACCCCTGTGGTACACCAATAGACACAGGCCTCCAGTCTGAGAAACAGCCTTCGACCATCACTCTCTACTTACTACCACTGAGCCAGTTACGAATCCAATCTGCTCTCTTCCTCTGGATCCCATACAATCTAACCTTCCAGGCTAGCCTGCTATGAGGCCTTGCTAGACAAAATCCACTGCCCCACGCTCATCTACCCTCTTAGTTACCTCCTCGAAGAACTCCAAGAGATATTTCAGACACAACTTTTCTTTTTACAATATTTTTATTAAATCCATGAAAAAAATACAGAGTACATCCATCAAAAAAAAGTAAAAATACTACTGAATACATTATAGTAAGTCGTACTTAGGATTACAATACTCTAAATCAATAATCACATATAGTAGTTAGTTAGTAAGGAAAGGAAAAAAAAATTATTGGAATATTTTATTACAAAAAAAGATCTACCCCCACTACCAAAACCCGAAGCTGTTAGATAGAAAAAACAGCAAGGAAAGTGTCAGCCAATATCTGCATTTTAGTCCCCAAATCAGAGATTTTGAAAATAATTCAAAAAGGGTCCCCCCAGGATTTGAAAGTCTAGGTTAGATTCAAAAACTGAATAGCGAATCTTCTCTAGATTCAAGTATGACATAACATCCCGTAACCATTGAACATGCGTAGGTGGAGTAGCTTCCTTCCATTTAAGCATTACTGCTGTCCTGGCTATAAGAGAAATAAAAGCCAGAATATGTAAATCAGAAGCCTTCAAAGTTATATCTTTTTCTCCAACAATCCTAAATAATGCAGTCAAAGGATTAAGTTTAAAAGTTATTTTAAAAAGTACAGAAAAAGTATGAAAGACCTCTGTCCAATACTTTTTAAGACTGACAAGTCCAAAACGTATGAATTAAGGAAGCCACTCTGTTATTACATTTATCACAGTAAGATATATCAGAATAAAAACGGGATAGTTTATCTTTAGACAAGTGAGCTCTATGGACCACTTTAAATTGAAGGAGAGAGTGACGAGCACATAATGATGAAGTATTAACCAACTTGAAAATTTCATTCCAGGTTTCCTCGGAAATTGACATCTGCAAATCTTGTTTCCAAGCGTTTTTAATTTTATCTAGTGGCACCTTACTCATTCCTAGTAATCTGTCATAAATATTAGATATTGAGCCATCCTGAAAGGGTTCCAGCTTAAAAATTACATCTAATAAATTCTTATCGGGACACAAAGGAAAAGAATGTAATTGAGATCGAAGAAAATCTCTAATTTGTAAATATCTAAAAAAATGAGTTTTTGGTAAATTATACTTGGTGGACAATTGTTCAAATGAAGAAAGATTTCCTCCAACAAACAGATCTTGAAAACAAGTAATACCTAATTTGTCCCACTCTTTAAAAAACTACATCAGTCATAGAAGGTTTGAAAAAGTAATTGGAGAAAATGGGACTGGAAAATGAAAAACTCAATAAACCAAAATATTTTCTAAATTGTAACCAAATCCTCAAGGCATACTTAACTACTAAATTATCTGTTAGTTTAATTAATGATAAAGGAAGTGGAGAACCAAGCAGAGAAATAATAGAAAATTTTTTTACAGAGTTAATTTCCGAAGAGACCCATACTGGACAAGCCTCTCGATTAATGTAATATAACTAAAACATAAGATTTCGTATATTGACTGCCCAGTAGTAAAACCTAAAATTAGGTAAGGCTAAACTTCCATTCTTTTTAACCTTCTGAAGGTGAACTTTATTTAATCTAGGATGTTTATTATTCCATATGTAAGGAAATATAATTGACTCGAGAGTCAAAGAAAGATTTAGGAATAAAAACAGGTAAAGCCTGAAATATTTTAGGTAAAATATTCATTCTAATAACATTAATTTGGCCAATCAATGATATAGAAAGGGGAGACCAACTTGACAAAACCCTTTTCACATAGCATAATAAGGTAAAAAAAATTTTCTTTAAATAAATGCTTATAATTTTTAGTAATTGACACTCCCAAATAGGTAAAATGATTTCTTACAATTTTAAAAGGAATATTAATATCAAATGGTACCAAATTATTCAGAGGAAAAAAATCACTCTTGTATAAGTTCAATTTCTAGCCTGAAAAATGACTAAAGCGAGAAAGTAAAGAAAGCATAGGAGGTAAGGAGGCTTCAACATTAGATATAAAGAGTAATAAATCATCAGCATATAGAGAAACTTTATGGTTAATACCTCTTCTGGAGATACCAAAGATATCTCTAGATTCTCGGAGAGAAATAGCTAAAGGTTTTAAGGCCAAATCAAAGAGCAAAGGGCTCAAAGGACATCCTTGTCTGGTTCCATGTTGAAGTTTAAAAGGTTTAGAATTTTGAAAATTAGTAGGAATTCGAGCAGAAGGGGATAAATAAAGTAATTTAATCCATTGGATAAAACCAGGCCCAAAATTAAATTTCTCTAAAGTTTCAAATAAGTAATTCCATTCAATCCGATCAAAGGCCTTCTCAGCATCTAAAGATATCACACATTCTGATATTTCCTTGGAGGGAGAATAAATAATATTCAATAAACGATAAATATTAAAATGAGAATATCGATTTTTAATAAAACCAGTCTGATCATCAGATATAATTGAAGGTAAAGTATTTTCCAATCTACGAGCTAGAACGTTAGGTAAAATTTTAACATCCACATTAAGTAGTGAAATTGGTCTATACGAAGCACATTCTGTTGGGTTCTTATTTTTCTTAAGAATAAGTGAAATAGAAGCTTCATAAAAAGATTGTGGTAGTCTTTCCAATTTAAAAGAATCCGAAAATACAGCACATAAATGAGGTATAAGTAAAGAGGAAAAGGCCTTATAGAATTCTCTGGGAAATCCATCCGGACCCGGAGTCTTTCCAGAATGTAAAGATCGCACAGCCTCGGCGATTTCCTCATATGTAATAGATTGATCCAACTGTTTTCGATTTTCAGTGGAAAGTGTAGGAACATTTAATTGGTCAAAGAAATTATCCATTACAGTATTATCTTTAGGAAAATTAGAACTGTAAAGTTTAGAATAGAATTCTCTAAAAGTATCATTTATTTCTAAAAGATCGGTTGTCCTCTCACCATTGGCTTTCGAAATTTCTTTAATTTGTCGTCTAGCTCTGGAAATTTTTAATTGGTTAGCCAGTAATTTACCTGTTTTATCTCCATGAATGTAAAATTGACTTTTATCTTTTAAAAGTTGACTTTCAATTGGATAAGTTAAAAGAAGATCATATTTAGTTTTAATTTCAACTCGCCTTTTATATAAAGCCGGATCTGGATCCAAAGCATATTTTTGATCTAATAGTTTCAATTGATCAACTAGATCAGCTCTTTCTCTGTCAGCTTTTTTCCGAATGCTTGCCGTATAAGAAATAATTTACCTCTAATAAAGGCTTTGAAAGTATCCCAAACAATAAGACTAGAAATCTCTTCCGATGAATTCTCTTTTAAAAAAAAGAGTAATTTGTTTCTCCATAAATCGGAAAAAATTTTTATCAGATAGCAAAGTTAGGTTAAAATGCCAAAATCTATTTGTCTGAGGAAGCCCAGGGAAATTAAAGGAAAGAAGCACAGGAGCATGATCTGAAAGAGCAATCTCTTTAAAGTCACAGGATTGAACTGATGGAATCATTTGATTATCAATAAAAAGTAATCAATCCTGGAATATGTATGGTGAACATAAGAGAAAAAGGAATATTCCTTATCCTCTGGATGCAAAAAACGCCAGGCGTCAATAACCCCAGTTTTCATTAAAAACGATTTAAGAAATAAAGCTGGTTTATTAGGAACTGCTAATTTAGTAGATGACCTTTGTAATTTGGGATCTAACCAGAGATTAAAATCTCCTTCCAAGACCAAAGAATAAAAGTTCAAGTCTGGTAGAAATGACAGAAATCGTTCAAAAAATCCTGGGTCATCTGTATTTGGAGCATAAATATTAGCCAATAGCATTGGTCTATTATTTATTTTCCCTGATATTATAACAAAATGACCATTAGTATCAGTTATGACCTTATGTTGGTCAAATGAAACTGTCCTATCTATAAAAATTGAGACCCCTCTAGATTTAGCTTGAAAAGAGGAATGAAATCGGAGCCCATTCCATTGATTAAAAAAACGTGAAATATCACAACTGCGAATATGAGTTTCTTGTAAAAAAATAATAGAGGCTTTAAGTTTTTTAATATAAGCAAAAATCTTTTTTCGCTTTAGAGGATCATTTAAGCCTTTCACATTAAAACTAAGTAAATTAATAATTTGATCCATTATAATATTATTTGAATGTAAGTAAAAAAAAGAATGATGAGCAAACCATTGGAAAAAAAACATAAAAAGTACTACAGTAGAATTACAAATAAAGTAACTAGGCAACAGATATGGCTGACAGCCCAAAACAACTTCCCAAGAAAACCCCCCACCCCCCCCCAACACCCAAAGAAAAGAAACTAGCTTAGAAGCAGCTGGCAGCTACCTACAGACAGCATAACCCCAAATTATCTCTGCTAATTAACTTCAAGGTTAATAAAGTTCCAACCCAGACATAGCAATGAGATAAGCAATGAAACCAGAATTAAACAATGTAAAAACAAAGTGTTCTTAGTTCAATGCAACTTAAAATGTTGCTTTTTTCTTATTTCAAACTATATTACAAAAAAACAATTTAAAAAAAAGAACAAAACAGAAAAGAATCAAAAAGAAACATAATCATCCCAAAAATTAGTAAATGATTACTGGAAAAAAAACCCGAAAGAAAAAAAATAGAAAACAGAAAGTGTTCATAATGAGAAATTATTCAGTAGGCAGGAGTTTCCAGAAAACTCTGGGTTTCTTCCAAAGATTGAAACCATTTTTGCAAGCCGTTTTTAAGTATGATCCTGAGTCTTGCTGGGAATCGAAGTGACGGCTTGTACCCTTTCTGATACAGATCCAACATGACCTTTTTGAATTTAACCCGTTCCTTCATAACCTCTGGTGAGTAATCTTCAACAATTCTAATTTGATAGTCTTGGAAATTAATCATCCCTCGACGACGTGCCTCCTGAATTAGAAGCTCCTTAGTTTGAAAATCCTGGAGAGAGATGATAATTGATCTGGGTTTAACTTGCATAGGAGGTTTGAAAGAAGGTATTCTATGTGCTCAATCAATCTTAGGCAAAGATTCTAGAATACCAGGGAATAATTGAGCCAAAAACTTTGCAAAAAATTCCATCGGTTGATTACCTTCAGTCTTCTCTGGTAATCCTAGAATACAAAGATTGGATCTTCTGCTCCTGTTTTCTAAGTCAATAATCTTCAGCGTTAATCTTTCGTTGTCTTTGGCTTGTTTTTTTATAAAGGCTCTGTAAATCATCGATTTTCCCATCCAAAACCGAAAGAGAGGCTTTGTTCACTTCAATTCGTCCTTCATGATCTTCCAGTCTTCTTTGAAAACAATCAAGTTTGGCATTAATTTGTTGAAGCTGCTCGAAAATAGCTTCTAAAGTTACAGGAGGAACATCTTCCTTAGTGGTTTTCATAGCCTTAGCACCTCTTGTATTCATAGTAAAATAAAATCACGTTTAAATTTGCTACCAAGGGTGAAAAGGAAGAATTTCAAGTCGGGTTGAAAAGGGTAGATACAGTGAGAGCAGCAGCAGCAAGTAGCTGTTACTCTATCAACGGCCAGCAGAGACTCCCCCAGACACAACTTATCACGCACAAAGCCATGCTGACTGTCCCAAATCAGACTCTGTCTCTCCAAATGTTGGTAGATCCTGTCCCTCAGAATCCCCTCCAGCAACTTACCCACCATTGATGTCAGACTCTTTGGCTTGTAGTTTCCTGGCTTGTTTTTGCTACCCTTTTTAAACAATGGTACCGCAATGACACTGTGATTCAGCCATTCTAGAGAGGAGAGGGAAGAGAAATGTAGTTGTAATTGGGGATAGTATAGTTAGGGGAATAGACACGATTCTCACAAGGATCGAGAGTCTCGAAGGGTGTGTTGCCTGCCAGGTGCCCGGGTTCGGGACATCTCATCTGACCTGCAAAGGAATTTGGAATGGGAGGGGAAAGATCCAGTTGTTGTGGTCCATGGGGGTACCAACAATGTAAGTAGAACAAGGAAAGAGGTTCTGCTGAGGGAATTTGAGCAGCTAGGGACTAAATTAAAAAGCAGAACCAAAAAGATAATAATCTCTGAATTGCTACCTGAGTCACCTGCAAATTGGCACAGGGTCAATAAGATCAGAAAGTTAAATGTGTGGCTCAAGGACTGGTGCAGGAGAAGTGGTTTGAATTTGTGGGACATTGGCATCAGTATTGGCGAAGAAGGGCGCTGTTCCAATGGGACGGGCTCCACCTGAATCACGCTGGCACCAGGGTCTTGGTGAATCACATAACTAGGGCTGTAGATAGGGCTTTCAACTAAATAGGGGGTGGGTTCAACAGATTGGAAAAGTATGGATAAAGTAAAAGGGAAGGAGAGTGCAGGAGGGGTTACTGAAGTCTCTAGAATAAAGAATAAGACAGAAAGTTTTGAAAGGGATAAGAATTTAACTTCAGGCAACATGGAGACAAATTTGAGAAGAAAGGTGGTGAATACAGGACTGAAGTTGTTATATTTGAATGCACGCAGTAAGGAATATGAAATAAGATAGATGAGCTCATAGTGCTGTTAGAAATTGGCATGTATGATGTTGTGGGCATCACAGAGTCATGGTTGAAAGAAGATCACAGCTGGGAACTAAACATCCAAGGATACACATCCTACCAAAAAGACAGGCAGGTGGGCAGAGGGGGTGGGGTGGCTCTATTGGTAAAAAATAAAATCAAATCCTTGGCACGAAGTGACATAGGATCAGAAGATGTAGAATCCTTGTGGGTAGAGTTAAGAAATTGCAAGGATAAAAAGACCCTGATGAGATTTATATACAGGCTACCGAATAGTAGCTAAGATGTAGGAACAAATTCCAACAAGAGATAGAAAAGGCATGTAAAAAGGGCAATGTTACGGTGGTCTTGGGGGATTTCAATATGCAGGTAGATTGGGAAAATCAGGTTGGTACTGGATCCCAAGAGAAGGAATTTGTAGAATGCCTACGAGATGGCTTTTTGGAGCAGCTTGTGGTCAAGCCCACTAAGGAAAAAGCAGTTCTGGATTTGGTGTTGTGCAATGAACTAGATTTGATTAGGAAGCTTAAGGTAAAGGAACCCTAAGGAGGCAGTGATAATAATATTATAGAATTCATCCTGCAATTTGAGAGGGAGAAGTTAAAATTGGATTTATTGGTATTACAGATGAGTAAAGGTAACTACAGAGGCATGAGAGAGAAGCTGGCCAAAGTTGATTGGAAGGAGACCCCAGCGGGGGTGACAGTAGAGCAGCAATGGCAGGAGTTTCTGGGAGTAATTCAGAAGATGCAGGATCAGTTCATCTCAAAGAAGAAGCAGCATTCTAAAGGGAGGATGAGGCAACTGTGGCTGACAAGGGAAGTGAAAGACAGCAAAAAATTAAAAGAGAGGGCATACAATATTGCAAAAGTTAGTGGAAAGCTGGAGGATTGGGAAGTTGTTAAAAACCAACAGAAGGCAACTGAAAAAAGCAATAAGGGGAGAAAAGATGAAATATGAAGGTAAGCTGGCCAATAATATAAAAGAGGATACTGAAAGTTTTTTTAGATAAATAAAGAGTAAAAGAGAGGCAAGAGTAGACATCAGACCACTGGAAAACGATGCTAGAGAGAAAGTAATGGGAAACAAAGAAATGGCGGATGAACTGAATAAATATTTTGCATCAGTCTTCACTGTGGAAAAGGGCCTCCACTGTACTAGAAATTCGAGAGAGTCAGGGGGCAGAAGTGAGTGTAGTAGGAGAAAGTGCTTGGAAAGCTGAAAACTCTGAAGATAGATAAGTCACCTGAACAGGATGGACTACACCCCAGGGTTCTAAAAGAGGTAGCTGAAGAGATTGTGGAGGCGTTAGTAGCGATCTTTCAAGAATCACTAGATTCAGGAATGATTCCGGAGGACTGGAAAATCGCAAATGTCACTCCACTCTTTTAAGAAGGTAGAGGGGCAAAAGACAGCAAAATATAGGACAGTTAGCCTGACTTCAGCGGTTGGTAACATGTTAGGGTCCATTATTAAGGATGAAGTTTCGGGGTACTTGGAAGCACATAATAACATAGGCCGAAGTCAGCATGATTTCCTTCAAGGGAAATCTTTCCTGACAAATCTGTTGGAATTCTTTGAGGAAATAACAGGCAGGATAGACAAAGGAGAGTCAGTGGATGTTGCTTACTTGGATTTTCAGAAGGCCTTTAATAAGATGACACATATGAGGCTGCTAAAAATGATAGGAGTCCATGGTATTACAGGAAAGGTACTAGCATGGACAGAAGATTGGCTGACTGGCAGAAGGCAAAGAGTAGGAATAAAGGGGACCTGTTCTGGTTGGCTGCCTGTGACTAGTGGTTTTCCGCAGGGGTTGGTGTTGGGTTCGCTACTTTTCACATTATATGTTAATGATCTGGATGACGGAATTGATGGCTTTGTGGCCAAGTTTGTGGATGACACAAAGATAGGTAGAGGGGCAGGTAGTGTTGAGGAAACAGGGAATCTGCAGAAGGACTTAGACAGGTCGGGAGAATGGGCAAAGAAGTGGCAGATGGAATACAGTGTAGGGAAGTGTATGGTCATGCACATTGGTAGAAGGAATAAAGGCGTAAACTATTTTCTAAATGGGGAATTAATTCAGAAATTGGAGGTGCAAAGGGACTTGGGAGTCCTAGTGCAGGATTCCCTAAATGTTAACTTGCAGGTTGAGTCACTAGTAAGGATGGAAAAGGCAATGTTAGCATTCATTCCAGAGAACTAGACTATAAAAGCAAGGATGAAATGCTGAGGCTTTATAAGGCATTGGTCAGACCACATCTGGAGTTTTGTGAGCAGTTTTGGGCCCCATATTGAAGGAAGGATGTGCTGGCATTGGAGAGGATCCAAAGGAGATTTACAAGAATGATCCCAGGAATAAAAGGGTTAACATATGACGAACATTTGATGGCTCTGGTCCTGTACTTGCTGGAGTTTAGAACGGTAAGGGGGGTATCTCACTGAAACCTACCCAATATTGAAAGGCCTGGATAGAGTGGATGCAGAGAGGATGTTTCCAGCAGAGTGAGAGTCTAGGACCAGGGGGCACAGCCTGAGAAAAGAAGGATGTCCCTTTAGAACAGAGATGAGGAATTTCTTCAGCCAGAGAGTGGTGAATCTGTGGAATTCATTGCCACAGACGGCTTTGAAGGCCAAGTCATTGCGTATATTTAAAGCAGAGGTTGATAAGAGTGTCAAAAGTTACGGGGAGAAAGCAGGAGAATGAGGTTGAGAGGGAAAAATAAATCAGCCATTGTCGAATGGCAGAGTAGACTCGATAGGCCGAATGGCCTAATCCTGCTCCTACGTCTTATGGTTTTATTAGCCACTCTCCAGTTCTCTGGAGAGATTAAGCAAACATCTCTGCAAGGGCCTGCACAATTTCTTCTCTAGCTTTCCACAAGGTCTGAGAATGCATCAGGTCAGGCCCTAGGGATTTACCCACCTTAATGCACTTTAAGGCCTCCAATACCTCCTCCCTGCTAATTCGTATGTGGTCCAAGACAACACCATTCATTTCCCCCATTTCTTTAGCTGTCATCGTTTTCTACACAGTAAAAACTGAAGAGAAATATTCATTAAAAATCTCTCATTTCCTTTGGTTCCACACACAGATGGCCATGTTGACCTTTAAGGGGACCTATTTGCTCCCTAGCCACCCTTTTACTCTCAATATACCTATAGAATCTCTTGGGATTTTACCTCACCTTGCCTGCCAGATCCTTCTCGTATCCTCTTTGCCCTCCTAACTTCTATCTTAATTACATTCCTACACTTCTTATAGTCATCAAGAGATTCACCAGTTCCTAATTGCTTATGTGCAGTGTTTGCCTCCCTCTTTTTCTTAACCAGAGCCTCAATATCGCTCATCAATTACAGTTCCCAAAACCTGCCAGTCTTGCCCTTCACCCTAACAGGAACATGCAGGCCCTGAACTCTTGACGTCACACTTTTAAACGCCTCCCACTTGGCAGACGCTCTTTTCCCTGCAAACAATCTCACCCAATCTCTGCAAGATCCCGCCTAATGGCTCCAAAATTTGCTCTGCCCCAGTTCAGGACCTTAACCTGTGAACTGGTTGTATTCTTCTCCATAACTATTTTAAAACTAATAGAATTATGGTTACTGGACCCAAAGTGCTCGCCGACAGACACTTCCGCCACCTGCCCTACCTCATTTCCCAGTAGGAGGTCCAGTGCTGCACCCTCTCTAGTAGGTCCCTCTATATATTGATCAAGGAAGCTTTCTTAGACGGATTTCACAAATTCCACTCCGTCCAAGCCTTTTACACCATGGTTGGCGCAGTCAATATTAGGGAAGTTAAAATCTCCCACTAATACTACCCTCTTATGTTTACAACCAGCTGCAATCTCTCTACGTATCTGCTCCTCTAATTCCCACTGACTGTTGGGGGGGTCTATAATACAGTCCCATCAATGTGACATTCCCTTCTTGTTTCTAAGTTCTACCCATGTGGTCTCACTGGATGATCCCCCAAGAATATCCTCTCTAAGGATCGTTAGAACATAGAACATGTGCCAACATTTTATCCTGTTCTGTGATCTATCTAACCCTTCGCTCCCACATAGCCCCCCATTTCTCTATCATTCATGTGTCTGTGTAAGAGTCTCTTAAATGTCCCTAATGTATCTTCCCCCACAACCTCTGCAGGCAGTGTGTTCCATGAGCCCACCACTCTCTGTGTAAAAAAACTTACCCCTGACATCCCCCTTATATCTTCCTTCAATCACCTTAAAATTATGTCCGTTCGTGTTAGTCATTGTCGCCCTGGCAAAAAGTCTCTGACTGTCCACTCAATCTATGCCTCTTATCATCTTCTACACCTCTATCAAGTCACCTCTCATCCTCCTCTCCAAAGAGAAAAACAGTAGCTGACTCAACCTATCCTCATAAGACATGATCTCCAATCCAGGCAACATCCTGGTAAATCTCCTCTGCACCCTTTCTAAAGCTTCCACATCTTTCCTATAATGAGATGACCAGAACTGAACACAATACTCCAAGTGTGGTCTAACCAAAGTTCTAAAGAGCAGCAATATCACCTCGCGGCTCTTGAACTCAGTACCCCGACTAATGAAGGCCAACACTCCATACACCTTCTTAACAACCCAATCGACCTGCATGGCAACCTTGAGGGATCTATGAACCTGGACTCCAAGATCCCTCTGTTCCTCCACACTGTTAAGAGTCCTGCCATTAACCTTGCATTCTGCCTTCGAATTCAATCACCTGAAGTGTATCTGCCACTTCTCAGCCCAGGTCTGCATTCTATCAATATCCTGTTGTAATCTACAGCAACCTTCTACACTATCCACTACACCACCAACTTCTGTATCATCAGCAAACTTACCCATCCTTCCACATCCTCATCCAAGTCATTTATAAAAATCACAAAGAGCAGGGGTCCCACAACAGATCCCTGCAGAACACCACTGGTCGCCAACCTCTGGACAGAATATGCTCCATCTACCATCACCCTCTGTCATCTATTTTTTTAAAATTTTTTTACAGCGTGGTAACAGGCCCTTCCTGCCCAACGAGTCTGCGCCGCCCATTTTAAAACCCAAATTAACCTATCCATACGTCTTTAGCATGTGGGAGGAAACTGGAGCACCCGGCGGAAACCCACGCAGACACGGGAGAACGTACAAACTCTTTACAGATCTATGGGTGAGCCAATTCTGAATCCACAGAGCCAGGTTACCCTGGATCCCATGCCTCCTGACTTTCTGAATAAGCCTTCCATGAGGAACCTTCTCAAACGCCTTACTAAAATCCATGTACACCACATCCACTGCTCTACCTTCATCAATCTGCTTTGTCACATCCTCAAAGAATTCAGTCAGGCTCATGAGGCACAACCTGCCCCTCACAAAGCCATGCTGACTGTTCCTAATCAGCCTATGCTTCTCTAAATGCCCATAAATCCTGTCTCTAAGAATCTTCTCCAGTAATTTGCCCAGCACTGAAGTAAGAATCACTGGTATGTAATTCCCAGGGTTATCCCTACTCCCTTTCTTAAACAATGGAACAACATTTGCCACCCTCCAATCATCTAGCACTACTTCTGTGGCCAGTAAGGATGCAAAGATCATCATCAAAGGCACAGCAATCTCTTCCCTCGCTTCCCATAATAACCCTGGATATATCCCATCTGGCCCTGGTGACTTATCTATCCTAATGTTTTTCAAAAGTTCCAGCACATCCTCTTTCCTCACGTCAACATGCCCTTGTGTGTCAGCCTGTCGTACACCATCCTCCCAAATATCAAGTCTCTCTCTCTGGTGAATACTGAAGCAAAGTATTTATTAAGGACCTCCCCTACCTCTTCCGACTCCAAGCACATGTTTCCTCTTTTATCCCTGATCGGTCCTACCCTCACTCTAGTCATCCTCTTATTCACATACGTGTAGAACACCTTGGGGTTTTCCTTGATCCTACTCACCAAGGACTTCTCATGCCCCCTTCTAGCTCTCCTAAGTCCATTCTTAAGTTCCCTCCTGGCTTCCTTGTAACTCTCCAGGGCCCTGTCTGATCCATTCTTTCGTTATGTCCTCTTTTATCAAGAAGGCAACTCCCCCTCCTCTAGCATCTTGTTTTTTTTTTCATCTAGATTCCAGCATCTGCAGCCGTTTGTTTCTCCCCCTTCTCTCTTACCTATACCTATTTCATAGGAACCTGAGGGGCAGGTTTTTCACACAGCGTCATCAGTATATGGAATAAGCTGCCAGAGGAAGTGGTTGAGGCAGTTTTTTAAAAAACTTTTAAAAGATATTTGGACAGGTACATGGATAGGAAAGTTTTAGAACGTTATGGGCCAAACACGGGCACATGGGACTGGCTTTCATGGGCATCTTGGTCGGCACAGTCCAGCTGGGCTGAAGAGCCTGTTTCCATGCTGTATGACTCTAACTAGAGCTGAATGTGGGTTCAGCATAACTTCCCTGCTTTTCTACTCAGTACCTCCTCTGTTCTTGAAGTCCAACGTTTCTTGTGCTTTGCTAACTGCAGTAAAACTCCAGTACTCCACTACATCCTGACAGTTCAGTGTCCAGCTCTCCAGGTAACACCTGCCATGTTCCCTCCCAAATCAATGGGGCCCCGGATCCTGTGCTCCCTTTAAACTTACTGTGTTCACTGAAAAATGTATTATGATACCGTACAGCATCTTTTAAAAAAGTGACTTACAGCTGTGTTTGGTTAGGAAAAGAAATAACATCCAATAGTCTGGAAAATCTGCCAGTCCAGCATCACCAATATAGTGATAATGCAGTATTATTGGAGTTTTGCAAAACTTTCTCCACAGGTCCTCCACCTTCAGGGATCTGTTTACCCCTGTCCCTAGTTCCTGCTCTTTAGCATGATGCCATTGTTAACACTGCCTGTCCTTCTGCCAAAATACATCACTGCACACTTCTCTACACTCAGCTCAGCCCTGTTCCTTTTTCTCTGTCCTTCCTTAAACCTTGAACCTCCTTGAATATTCGGCTCCCAGCCCCAGTCACCCTGCAGTCACGTCTCTGTAACAGCAATTACATCAGTTACACGATCTGCGCTGTTAATTCGTTCACCCTCCTGTGAATGATTCACACCTTCAGATACAGGGCCTTTCGGTTTTTCCTCTTAAAACATTTCAGATGCATTAACGTTTGTATTTTGTACAATGGCCAATTTGTTGGTACCATTTTCTGTTGCTCGCACCTTACCTGTTGGTGCCCACCCGCGTACTCTCCATCCCTCCCTACCTGTTGGTGCCCCCCCCATGTACTCTCCATCCCTCCCGAGAAGTCATCACACCAATCACCGCCCAGCCCTGCCTTCTTCTCGCTCCTCTCCAGCATTCCCAATTTCCCTTAATGGGACCCTCCCTCCCTCGCCCCACAACTGCCCCTTTAGATGAAAGCCCTGTCAGTCCCCATGGAACAGCTCACTGTTTCCCCATTCCCCCACAAATCCAAGCCCACTTCCCCAATCACTGAGCCACATCATCATCTCCTGGTCCCAGTAACTCTGTGCCAGTTTGCTTCTGGCTCGCCTAGTAATCCAGAGGTGATTACCGTCACACTTCTGCTTTTAGGGTTAGTCCCCATCTGCCTAAACCCTCTCAACAGGGGCCCTTTGTAACCTGCAGGGATCCTTCCCTGTCCCACTCCAAGTTTTCCCCAGCCCAGAGATGTCCTTCACCCTGGTACCGGGTAGGCAGTAGAGGACACTGTTCATCCTCTCACTATACTATCCCCCCACTGGAAACACCCCCCCCCCCCCCCCACTCAAGTGGATTCCCGGATGGCGGTACTGCAGCCAGAGTGTTCAATCCTCCCTGCAGTCCCCACACAAGTCCCCACAGAACTTTGAATCAATTGGATAACTGCAGGGACAGTCCCATCTGGAGCCCCATACCTGCCTTATTTGTAGTTACACAGTCCTGTCCCTGACCCTTTGTCAGTTGTAAAGTATTTAATCAAGGGGCATGGCTGTCTCCTGGAGCAAAAGGTCCAGGGTACTTTCTCCCTCCCCGATGCCTCTCAAGGTCTGCATCTCAGACTCCAGTTCCTCAAAACCTCAAGGCACAGTTAGTAAGTTTGCAGATGACACTAAAATAGATTGTGTCGTTGGCAATGAAGATGGTTATCAGTATTTACAGAGGGATCTTGATCAGCTGGGTAAATGGGCCGAGGAATGGCAAATGGAGTTTAATTTGGATAAGTGCGAGGTGTTGCATTTTGGGAAGACAAGTGAGGGTAGGATTTTCACGGTGAACAGGAGAGCCCTGAGGACTGTTGTAGAACAGAGGGACCTCAGAGTACAAGTACATGGTTCCCTGAAAGTGGCATCACAGGCAGACAGGATGGTGAAGAAGGCTTTTGGCATGCTGCCCTTCATCACTCAGAGCACTGAGTATAGAAGCTGGGATGTTATGTTGCAGTTGTACAAGACGTTGGTAAGGCCACATTTGGAATATTGTGTTCAGTTTTGGTCCCCCTGCTATAGGAAAGATTCCATTAAGCTGGAAAGAGTGCGGAGGAGATTTACGAGGATGTTGCTGGGACTCGAAGGACTGAGTTATGGAGAGAGGTTGAGCAGGCTGGGACTTTTATCATTGGAGCATAGGAGACTGAGGGGTGACCTTATGGAGGTGCATAAAATTATGAGGGGCATAGATAGGGTGATTGTGCACAGTTTTTTTCCCAGAGTTGGGAAATCAAGAACTAGAGGGCATAGGTTTAAGGTGAGAGTGGAGAAATTTAACAGGAACCTGAGGGGCAACTTTTTCACTCAGAGGGTGGTCAGTATATGGAATGAGTTGCCAGAGGAAATGGTTGAGGCAAGTACATTGACAACATTTAAAAGGTACTTGGACAGGTACATGGATAGGAAAGATTGAGAGGGATATGGGCCAAATGCGGGCAAATGGGACTAGCTTAGATGGGAATCTTGGTTGGCAAGTTGTGCCGAATGGCCTGTTGCCATGCTGGATGACTCTATAACACAGATGTTTACTGCAGATCTAGTTGGCCCAGGCAAAAGTTTCCCCAGACTCCCACATACTGCAGCAGCAACATGTCTCTTGGCCTCCGATCACTTGGTTTATTGAATTAATTAGTTTAATATTAATCAAATTATTGACCTTGTATTAATTCACAAGTTTAGTTGTTAAAATTTAGTTAAATGCTGTAGGTTAACTTACCCCACAGTCACTCACTAACACAACTAGCCTCATCTGTGCAATTACCCCACAGACTACTGTCACTGCAGCTTTGAAACTGCACTCATCGACTCGCTGCTCTTGACGCCCATGGCCTCTCGAACACTGGGGTATACACACTCACCTCTGTTGTTTTAACACAGAACTAGAATGAGTAAGTCCTCCTGATACTGGTGGTGTGCTAGTAAGTCTTGGAACAGGAAGGCAGGTCAGATGAAGACTTGGTGAAGGAGGGCAAGCTTTAGATTTCTGGATCATTGGGACCATTTCTGGGGAAGGTAACACCTGTACAAGCTGGATGTGTTGTACCTGAAACGGAATGGATTCAATATCCTTGAGAGGAGGTTTCTAGTGACATTAGGAAGAGTTTAAACTATTTTGACAGGGAACTGGGGCAGAGAGTAGATGTACAGTTGTGGGGAAGGAACAGCCAAATAGTGCAGTAGACAGTGCAGACATGGGCATGTAAAGGTACGTGGGAGGATTGGAAGGATGAATTGCATCTATTTTAATACAAGGAGCCTGACAGGTAGGGTAGATGAAGTTAGCGTGTTGATCAGCACAGGAATGTGATATTGTTGCAGTCATGGAGACGTGGTTGTAAGAGGGGCTGGACTGGCAACTCACTGTTCCAGGATATAGAAAAGTTCAGGTGTGACTCGGGAGGTAACAAGACGACAGGGTATTGCATTAGTGGTTAAGAAGACCATCACTGCAGTCTTGAAGGATATCCTGGAAGGCTCTTCAAATGAGGCCATATGGATAGAGCTTAGAAATGAAGAAGGGGCAGTCACTTTGCTGGGGGTGTATTACAGCCTTCTCAGTAGTCAATGGGAGGTAGAGGAGCAGATATGAAGATAAACTATAGTGATATGAAAGAGAAATAGGGTTGTAGTGGTCGAAGATTCCAGCTTTCCCAATATTAACTTGGATTACCTCACTGTAAAAGCCTCAGATGGGTGTAATTTTCAAATATATCCAGGAGAGATTTCTGAGCCGGTACTTAGATAGCCCTATGGGAGAAGCGGTAGTACAGGACTAATCTTAGGGAATGCAGATGGGCAAATGGTTGAAGTGTCAGTAGATGAGCTTCTTGAGGATAGTGATCATAACTCTGTAATTGTCAAGGTAATTATGTAAAGGGATGATAAGGGTGGTCCAGAAATGAATGAATTGGGGCAAGGTAGATGTCAATATCATTGGACAGGACCTGGCAAACGGAGACTGGGAGCTCTACATGCAGGAACATCTGTGTTTGGGAAACAGGAGACTTAAAAGTGAAACAGTGAGAGTTCAGGCTAATTATGTCCCCGTAAGGGTGAAGGGCAAGATAGTCAGCAGCAGAAGGGAAGCCATGTTTTCTGAAAAAGGAGGACATTTCAGATGTCCTGAAATGGAAGGCCTCATCTTGAGAGCAGATGCGGCAGAGACAAAGAAGCTGGGAGAAAGAGATGGTGACCTTACAAGAGACAAGGTGGAAAGAGCTGTAGTCCAGGTAGCTGTGGGAGTCATTGTGTTTATAGCAAATATCAGTGCATAGTTTGTCTCCTGAGAAGGAGATAGAGAGATCCAGAAAAGGGAGAGATGCATCAAAAATGATCCATGTGAACTTGAGAGTGGGGTGGAAGACGGTGGTGAAGATGATAAAATTGACAAGTTCCACAAGGGTGCAGGAAGTGACACCAATATAGTCGTCAATGTAACGGAGAAAGAGTTGGGGAGTGGTAGCAGAGAAGGTGAGTGAAAGATAATGAAGGTGGCATATTTTCACAGCTAATAGAGCCACTGTCTCCCAGCTCCATCGACCTGGGTTCAATCCTGACCTCCGGTGCTGTCTATATGGAGTTTGCACATTCTTTCTGTGCTCTGGTTTGCTCCAAAAGATGTTCTGATTGGTAGTTTAATTGGCTACTATAGATAGTCCCCAATGTGTAAGTGAGGGGTAGAATCTGGGGAAATTGGTGAGAATCTGGGGAGAATAAAAACATAATTGATATAGGATTGGTGTGACTAGGTGGTTGATGGTCAGCATGGACTCGGTGGGCCGAAGGACCTGTTTCCATGCTGTATCTCTCTCTGACCCTGTGACTATATGACTCCAGGTAAGTCTTGAGAACCCTGGATGTCAAGGAATATTGGTATTGGTATTGGTTTATTATTGTCACTTGTACCAAGGTACAGTGAAAAACTTGTCTTGCATACTATTCGTACCGATCAATTCATTCCACAGTGCACTGACGTAGTACAGGGTAAAAACAATAACAGGATACAGAGTAAAGTGTCACAGCTACAGGGAAGTGCATTGCAGGTAGACAATAAGGTGCAAGGTCAAACAAGGTAGACTGTGAGGTCAAGAGTCCATCTTATCGTATAAGGGAACCGTTCAATAAGTCTTATCACAGTGGGATAGAAGCTGTCCTTGAGCCTGGTGGTATGTGCCCTCAGGGTCCTGTATTTTCTGCCTGATGGGAGAGGGGAGAAGAGAGAATGACCCGGGTGGGTGGGATCTTTGATTATGCTGGCTGCTTCACCAAGGCAGCGAGAGGTATAGACAGAGTCCATGGAGGGGAGGCTGGTTTCTGTGGTGCTGGGCTGTATATACAACTCTCTGCAGTTCCTTGTGGTCCCGGGCAGAGCAATTGCCAAGGGATTGTATTGCCGAAGGATAGAAGGCTATGGACCAGGTGCTGGTCAATAGGACTAATATAGATGGGTACTTGATGGTCAGCATGGTGGGCTGAAGGGCCTGTTTCACTGCTGTATGACTCTAGGTACATTTTCAGAAACTTGCACCATCTTCCAACAGGGAGAGAGATCTGTGCCACGGCCAGAAGTAATCTCACCATGCTGTGCTGCTTAATGAGGCATCGGACAACATGTACCACATAAGCAAATCCATTATGATGTGCCACATAATGTGATGCAACCTCAGTAAAACCAGATCCCAGAGGCTTAATGAAGAACAACTTTATAGCTTGAGATGGTGCTGCTTTTTTCAGGCTCATCATCATTTATTGAAAATCTATCAACCTCCAACTGAAAGCTGCTCAGCACTGACCTCTGGTTATTATAGTGTTGCAAAGAACTGGAAAATTTCATCTTCAAAGGATTTGCTTCATTGCTCTTGTTGTGGTGTTGTCTGCTGCTCATGATTACCAGATTTGATCTAGTACTCAAGCTCAATCCTGGGCCTTTATTACAGTGCAGTTTTAGACACCTGGAATCACATGGGGAGAGACACAGTGATTCAGAAAGGACTGTAGGATTGGTGTAATGTTCATCCCGAGGGGCTCCAGGGATTTACTGAAGGAAGCTCCTGCTGGGGGTGTATGAAACAGCTCTCTCAGCTACAGACAGTCACTTTGTACTCGGGGTTAGCAACACGTGATTACACACGTGAACTGAACTTGCCGGAGGTGATAGCCACTCTCACCATTCGCATTCAGGCTCATTGTCATCACTGACATGGATTGTGCTGGGACGTTAATGTTCTGTGACAAGGCTGCACCAGGTGAAACCTTGCAGAGCCCACTCCAGGTCAGTGTGGTCTGAGCAATGGGCATAGTCAGTGTGGTCTGAGCAATGGGCCCCTGGTCAGTGTGGTCTGAATAATGGGCCCCCAGTCAGTGTGGTCTGAGTAATGGGCCCCCAGTCAGTGTGGTCTGAGTAATGGGCACAATCAGTGTGGCCTGAGCAATGGGCCCCTGGTCAGTGTGGCCTGAGCAATGGGCCCCCAGTCAGTGTGGTCTGAGTAATGGGCACAATCAGTGTGGCCTGAGCAATGGGCCCCTGGTCAGTGTGGTCTGAGCAATGGATACAGTCAGTGTGGCCTGAGAAATGGGCCCCTGGTCAGTGTGGTCTGAGCAATGGGTACGGTCAGTGTGGTCTGAGTAATGGGCACAATCAGTGTGGCCTGAGCAATGGGCCCCTGGTCAGTGTGGTCTGAGCAATGGATACGGTCAGTGTGGTCTGAGTAATGGGCCCCTGGTCAGTGTGGCCTGAGCAATGGGCCCCAGTCAGTGTGGTCTGAGCAATGGGCCCCTGGTCAGTGTGGTCTGAGCAATGGGTCCAGTCTGTACTAACAGGGGAGCAGTTTAGTTTGGGCTTGGCCAGGTCACCAAACCCACAGGGAGCTGATTTCACTGACCAGGTGCACAGCCAGCGAGTGACCACTTGTGTGTCAGAGGGGTTCAGTGCACACGAGCCCTGCACCAGGCTAAACATGACTGTTGGTGTATCTGGTTGGGGTGTGGGCCCCACGGGTTGGGATGTGGGCCCCACAGATTGGGGTGTGGACATCACTCTTTGAGGTTGAGGTTGGGGTTGGGGTGTGGGCAGGTTTCTGGTCGGAAGGAGATCACTGAAGCCGCTGGGTTAATCGGACATGTTTACAGGGACCAGCTTTGTAGTTTCAGAATTTTTAAACTCAATATAAATTCTCAAATTGCCACAGGTGGCGACTGAACTTTGTCTGGTTTATCATCATAGAGCCATGAAACACAGAAAAGAGGACCTTTAGCCCATCATGTCCATGCCAACCATGAACTGTCCATCTGCACTAATCCCATTTTATTCTCCCCACATTCCCATCCACACTCTCCAGATTCTACCCCTCTCTAAGTTGGGGTAATTCACAGTGGCCAGTTACCCTCCTGATCCACATGTCTCTGGGACATGGGAGGAAACTGAAGCACCCGGGGGAAAGCCACACAGAGAACATGCAAACTCCACACAGACAGCACCTGGGGTCAGGATCAAAGGAAATCTTTCCCACTATCGCCTCCTTTACTCATCAGGATTGGTGTAAATAGAAGCCTGATGGTCACCACAGACTCAGTGGGTCGAAGGGCCTGCATCAGTACTGTATGAGTCTGTGTTGGCTTCTCTTAGTAACAGCCATCCATGTCTCATTTTCCTTTTTACCATCCTTCCTAAATGTGTAGTGTCTGGAATATTTGGTTCCCAGCTTCAGTCACCCTGAAGTCGAGTAGAAGGATACAGTCCTAGTGCAGGCAAATGGGATTAGTGTAGATGGACAAAAAGGTCAGCATATCCTTGGTGGGCCAAAGGGCCTGTTTCTGTGCTCTGTGACTCCATGACTCTGTGATTGTAAGACATTAACCACTCAACACACTCCATTAACACTGATGTTTGTCTTGCCCCTTCCTTGCACCTTGATCCTCATCATTGGAATCATAAAGCGAGAGATGAGAAGTAGGTAGATGCCTGCTGTGTGCTGTGATTGTTCTGGAAACCTAGGATGAATTATTCATATTCTGGAACTGGTGCTCATTAAGCACTGATCCCACAGCTGGTAGACACATGGACACATTGGTGAACAGTTCAGACCTGTGACAGGGAGGACCAGTGGGCAGCCCACGTTACTGAGCAGTAATGTCTCCAGGACTTCCCTTTACACGTGAGGCAGCATCTGTGCAGATGGTTAGTCACCTTCCATTAGGACAGCCTTGATGGCAAATCATCAACTGAAATCACAAGATCACAAGATCACAAGATAAGGGAGCAGAAGCAGGCCATTCGGCCCATCGAGTCTGCTCCAAGGAAAAGGGAAAAAGAAATGGGGTGGGAAAAAAAAACCATTCTAATCCCATTTGCCAGCCTTATCCCCATATCCCTTGATACCCTGACTACTTAGATATCTGTCTATCTCCTCCTTGAATACCCCCACTGATCTGGCCTCCACTGCTGTGCGTGGCAAGGAGTTCCACAATTTCACCACCCTCTGGGTAAAGAAACTTCTCCTCATCTCTGTCTTGAAACTGTACCCTCTAATTCTAAGATTGTGCCCTCTGGTCCTGGACACGCCCACCAAGGGAAACAGCCTAGCCACATCTACTCTATCCTTACCTGTCATCATTTTAAATGTCGCTACGAGGTCCCCTCTCATCCTTCTGTACTCCAGCGAGTACAGTCCAAGAGCCGACAAACGCTCATCATACTTATCATAGTTGGGGACGCTCATCATAGTTGGGGATGCAGGGAGTCTGCAGAAGGACTTGGCCAGGTTGGGAGAATGGGCAAAGAAGTGGCAGATGGAATACAGCGTAGGGAAATGTATGGTCATGCACTTTGGGAGAAGGAGTAAAGGCGTGAACTATTTTCTAAACAGGGAGCGAATTCAGAAATTGGAGGTGCAAAGGGACTTGGGAGTCCTTGGGAGTGCAGGATTCCCTAAAGGTTAACTTGCAGGTTGAGCCAGTAAAAAGGCAAATGCAATGTTAGCATTCATTTCAAGAGAACTAGAATATAAAGGCAAGGATGTAATGCTAAGGCTTTATAAGGCATTGTTCAGACCGCATTTGGAGTATTGTGAGCAGTTTTGGGCCCCATAACAAAGTAAGGATGTGCTGGCATTGGAGAGGGTCCAGAGGAGGTTTACAAGAATGATCCCAGGAATGAAAGGGTTAAGAAAGCGGTGTTTGATGGTTCTGGGCCTGTACTCACCGGAATTTAGAAGGATTAGGGGAGGATCTCATTGAAACCTACCGAATACTGAAAGGCCTAGACAGAGTGGACATGGGGAGGATGTTTCCAGTAGAGGGCACAGCCTCAGAATAGAAGGACATCCCTTTAGAACAGGGATGAGGGGGAATTTCTTTAGCCAGAGGGTGGTGAATCTGTGAAATTCATTGCCACAGACCGCTGTGGAGGCCAAGTCATTGGGTATATTTAAGGTGGAGGTTGATATTCTTGAATAGTAAGGGCATCAAAAGTTATGGGGAGAAGGGAGGAGAATGGCGTTGAGAGAGAAAAATATATCATCCTGATCGAATGGTGGAGCAGACTCGATGGACCAATATGGGGGTAACATGCAGAGAGAGGGGGAAATTGTCTGGGCAAGGGGGGGGGTGGAATTGTGGAGTGAGAGAGTAGGCAAATGAGCAGAAATAGGGGAAACATGTAGAGAGAGCAGGGGACACATGCAGAGAGGGAAGAGGAATCATGCAGAGAGGGGGAGAAACGAGCAGAGAGAGGGGAAACAGGGAGGGAGAGGGGGAAACATGCAGGACATTGGGGGAAATGTGCAGACAGAGAAGAGGAAACATGGAGTGAGAGGGGGAAATGTGCAGTGAGAGAGGAGGAAATTGTGCAGAGAGATGGGGGAAACGATCAGAGGGGGAAACGTAGAGAGCGTGGGGGAATGTAGAGAGGGGGGAATTGTGCAGAGAGGGAGTAAATATGCAGAAAGAGAGGGAAACATGTAGAATGGAGGCAATTATGTAGCAAGAGAAGGCAGTAATACACAGAAGATGGGGAAGCCTGCAGAGAGAAGGGGAAACATGCAGAGAGGTCGGGAATGGTACAGAGAGAGGGGGGAATGGTGCAGAGAGAGAGGGGGGAGTAATACAGGGAGGAGGAACTAGCAGAGAGGGATAAGCGGGGAGAGAGGGGAAACATGGAGAAAGAGGAGGAATCATGCAGAGAGGCGGAGGTAATAGGGCAGAGAGGGGAGAATTGTGCAGAAAGGGGATATGAGCAGAGAGGGAGGAATTGTGCAGAGAGTTGGGGGGGCAATTGTGCAGCAAGAGAAGGTGACAATGCAAAGAAAATGGGGACACCTGCAGAGAGGGTGAAAGTGCAGGGGGGGGAATGCAGATAGAGGGGGAACAATGCAGAAGGGGAGGGTAACTGTGCATCAAGAGAGACAGTAATGCACAGAAATAGGGGAAACCTGCAGGGAGGATAAATGAGTGGAGCGGTGGGGAAATGTGCAGAGACAGAGGGGGAAATGTGCACCAAGAGGGCAACTGTGCAGCAAGGGAGGGTGGTAATGCACAGCAATAGGGGAAAACTGAACAGAGATGGGGAAACATGCAGAGATAGAGGGAAAAGTACAGAGAGAGAGAGGGGGTAATTGTGCAGCAAGAGAAGGTGGTAATGTGCAGAAATAGGGGAAATCAGATGGAGGGCAAAACTCCTTGACCTTTACCATAGCCTTGGAGAGGGATAGGAGCAGAGATATGGGAAAATATTTAATTGGGGGAAGGGGAATTATGATGCTATTAGGCAGGAACTTGGGAGTGTAAATTGGAAACAGATATTCTTGGGGAAGTGCACAGTGGAAATGTGGAGGTTGTCTGAGGAATACTTGCATGGGGCTCTGGATAGATTTGTCCCATTGAGGCAGGGCAAAGATGGTAGAGTGAAGGAACCGTGGTTGACACGAGATGTAGAATATCTTGTCAAAAGGAAGAAAGAAGCTTACCTGAGGTTTAAAAAGCATGGATCAGACAGGGCTCTGGAGAGTTACAAGGTAGCCACGAGGGACCTTAAGAATGGACTTAGGAGAGCTAGAAGCGGGCATGAGAAGGCCTTGGCGAGTAGGATTAAGGAAAACCCCATGTCATTCCGCACGTATGTGAAGAACAGGAGAATGACCTGAGTGCAGGCAGGGCCAATCAGAGATAAAAGAGGAAACATGTGCCCGGAGTCAGAAGAGGCAGGGGAGGTCCCCAATGAACACCTTGCCTCGGTATTCACCAGTGAGAGAGACCTTGACACCTGTGAGGATGTCGTACGACAGGCTGATATGCTAGGGCATGTCGATGTGAGGAAAGAAGATGTGCTGGAACTCCTGAAAAACATTAGGATAGATAAGTCACCGCGGCCGGACGGGATATATCCAAAGTTAGCGTAACGCTATTCCAGCACCAGCAACCTGAGTTCAATTCTGGCCACGTAAGGAGTTTGTACGTTCTCCCTGTGTCTGCGTGGGTTTCCTCCAGGTGCTCCGGTTTCCTCCCACTTTCCAAAGACATGCGGGTTAGGAGCTGTGGGCATACTATGTTGGCACTGGAAGAGTGGTGACACTTGCGGGCTGCACCCAGAACACCCTATGCAAAAGATACATTTCACTGTGTATTTCGATGTACATGTGACTAATAAAAATATTTTATCTCATCTTATTACGGGAAGCGAGGGAAGAGATTGCTGCGCCCCTGGCAATGATCTTTGTGTCCTCACCGGCTACAGGAGTAGCGCCAGACGACTGGAGGGCGGCAAATGTCCTTCCCCTGTCTAAGCAAGGGAGTAGGGATAACCCTGGGAATTACAGACCAGCGAGTCCCACCTCAGGGATAGGCAAACTACTGGAGAAGATTCTTAGAGACAGGGTTTATGGACATTTAGAGAAGCACAGGCTGACCAGGGACAGTCAGCATGGCTCCCTGAGGGGCAAGTCGTATTTCACGAGCCTGACTGAATTCTTTGAGGATGTGAAAAAGCACATCGATGAAGGCAGAGCACTGGATGCGGTGTACATGGACCCCAGCAAGGCGTTTGACAAGGTTCCTCATGGAAGGCCCATCCAGAAAGTCAGGAGGCATGGGACCCAGGAAAACTTGGCCGTGAGGACCCAGAACCGGCCCACACACAAAGGACAAAGGGCGGCCGCAGATGGAGCACACTCTGCCCGGAGGTCGGCAACCAGTGGTGCTCCGCAGGGATCTCCCCCGGGACTCCTGCTCCCCGTGATTCCACAAATGACTTGGATGAGGACGTGGAAGGGTGGATCAGCAAGCCCGCCGATGACACAAAGGTTGATGGCGCCGTGGATAGTGCAGAAGGCCGCCGCAGATCACAACAGGACACTGACAGAATGCAGACCTGGGCCGAGAAGTGGCAGACGGAATCCAACCCGGACAAGTGTGAAGCGACACACCCCGGGAGATCGAACCCGAAGGCAGAATACAAGGTTAATGGCAGGACTCCTAGCAGCGTGGAGGAACAGAGGGATCCCGGGGTCCACGTCCACAGATCCCCCAAAGCCGCCGTGCAGGTGGACAGGGCCGCCAATAAGGCATATGGTGTGCTGGCCTTCACTAGCCGGGGTACTGAGTCCAAGAGCCACGAGGCAATGTTGCAGCTCCACGGAACTCTGGCTAGACCACACCTAGAGTGTTGTGTTCAATTCTGGTCACCCCATCACAGGAAGGATGTGGAAGCTTTAGAGAATGTGCAGAGGAGATTTACTAGGATGCTGCCTGGATTGGAGAGCATGTCTTTTGAGGATAGGTTGAGTGAGCTGGGGCTTTTCTCTTTGCAGAGAAGAAGAATGAGAGGTGACTTGATAGAAGTGTACAAGATGATAAGAGGCATAGATCAAGTGGATAGTCAGAGACTTTTTCCTGGGGCGAAAATGGCTAAAACGGGGAAGGGGGGGCATAATTTTAAGGTGATTGGAGGAAGGTATAAGGGGGATGTGAGGGGTAAGTTTTCTTACACAGAGAGTGGTGGGTTCTTAGCAGACTGCCAGCAGAGGTTGTGGGGTCAGATACATTAGGGACATTTAAGAGACTCTTAGATAGTCACATGAATGATAGAGAAATGGAGGGCTATGTGGGAGCGAAGGGTTAGATAGATATTAGAGCAGGATAAAATGTCAGCACATCATCGTGGGCCAAAGGGCCTGTACTGTGCTGTAATGTTCTATGTAAAACATGCAGAGAGGGTTGGAAGAGCAGAGAGACGGGGAAATGTGCAGAAAGAGAGGGAAGCATGCAGAGAGTGGGAGAAGAAGTGTGCAGAGCGAGGGGGACACATGCAGGAAGAAGGGGAACATGTGCAGGGAGATGGGGAATCGTGCAGGGAGATGGGGAAACGTGCAAAAGAGGGTGCAATTGTGCAGCAAGAGATGGTGGTAATGCACAGAAATAGGTGAAATCTGCAGAGGGGGGAAACATGCAGAGCAGGTGGAAATGTTAAATCTCTCCACAGCTGCTGCTTGATAAACATTTTATTACAGGTTTCCACCTGTGGTTTGATTAAAGTGACGTTCCATCCTCCTCCTGCAGAGCCCTCCTTTCTCCCTGGACCAGGACCACAGCCACTCCATGTTCCTCTCCCGCCCTGCATAGCCATCTCCCTAACATCTCATACTCTCATTCCCTTTCACTCCCCAACCTGTATGACTTCCTTAGCATGTCTCCATGTCTGTTTACTCATCCGCCCTGCAGTCACTGCCTTCATCCACGCAGGCCAGAGCATGGGCTGATTCCTCCATTGCTGGCTTCTGGGTCCCGTTATCTGCCTCACTCACAATCACATTCTCTTGCTCCTAACCACTAACCGAATACATACCACTTAATCTAAGAGATGTGAGTGCTTCCTGGAACAAAGGCTGCAGGTGACTTTCTCTCTCTGATACATGGCAATGACCAAAGGTCACACTCCAACTCATCAACTCTGAGCCAAAGTTCTTCAAGCTCACACACCTACTGCAGATGTGGTCACTATGGATACCATAATAAAGGTGGGACCCACCAGGACTGGACATGTACCAAAGATGGGACTAACCAGGACTGGACACTTGCTGAAGGTGGGACTGACCAGGCTGTTTGTATAAACTGAAAACTGTTGATATTGGTGGTGACATTATCAATGACACCAAGTAATGTTGTATTTCTTGGATATCTTTCTTAGAAATTGTTGTTGCCTGGCAGTTGTGTGTCACAAATGTACCTGACTTCCAAAGCACCAGTGAAGTCAGACATGGAAGGCTGTTGGATAAACTCAGCAACTGCCCTGGAGACTAGAAGCCAATGCAGACTGGTTAGTGCTGAGATATCAGTGGTGGAGGATGCAGGGCAAGAATGGTCAACACTTGGGAGTCCCTGTTGACCACAATCTCAGTCAGACCAGCGACATACATCCTGTGGCTGCAAGAACAGATCGGAGACTGGAGATCCTGCAGTGAGTGACTCACTCCTGACACCCAAAGGTTTTCCACCATCTACTAGGCATAAGTCAGGAGTGTGATGGAACACTCTCCACCTGCTTCAAAGAGAACAGGTTCAAATATTCTCCAAAGGCCATTCCCTCCACCACTACCACAGTAGGCACTGTGTACTAAGTGTCCCACAGTGAGCCTTTCTGCACCATTAATTAACAGTTTCGGGCCCCAAGAGCACAGGTATACCAGGTGAGCATTGAGACCTCCAGGTGGGCAGTTAGACCTCCAGGTGTACACCAGGTGGGCAGTGAGACCTCCAGGTGTACACCAGGTGGGCAGTTAAACCTTCAGGTGTACACCAGGTGGGCAAGCAGACCACCAGGTGGGCAGTGATACCTCCAAGTGTACACCAGGTGGGCATTGAGTCCACCAGCTGTGGACTCCTCTTGAACACACATCCTACTGCCTTGGAAATGTATTTCTGTTCTTTCAACCCCTCTGGTTCAAGATCTTGGAATTGGATCAAAGTATCTGACAGCATGTGGGAGTCCCTTCAGCACACAAACTGCAGTTGTTCCAAAACGGCAGCTCATCACCACACGAAGCACACTAAACGAGGCATGTGTGTGGTGGAGACAGTTCAACATGAGCAGGGGATTGGCCAGGGGAGGGTAGGCAGCAAGATGGATGGTGAAGCAGGAGATCAGCAGGGCAAGATGTTTACAGGGGGATTTCACAAATCTCAGTGTAGGGAAATAAAGATTTTTCAACAAGGATAAATCATCCCTGGTAATCGAAAGAAGAGTTGAAAAAAAGGCAGTGTTGTGAAGATAGTGGTGGGTTGGAATATTTAACAAACCAAAAAAGGATGATTAAAAAGATAATAAAGAGGGGGAAAAACAGATTTTGAGAGTAAGGTAGCAAGAAATGTGAAAACAGACAGCAGGAGCTCCTACAGAGAGCAGAGAATACTTAGAGAGCAGCTAATGGAAGCTGGGTGTTCTGAAATTAAAATGGGGAATTAATTATGGGAAATAAGGAAATGGCAGGGACTGAAGGCACAGTTGGCTAAGGTGGGCGAGGAATGTAAATTGAAAGATGGTAGCTAAGCAGGAGAAGATATTTAAAGAGATATTCTGTAGTTCTTAACACTGAGGAATAGAGTGTCCAAACATGGAAGTTAGAGATGGTGTTACACTGAGAGAAAAGGCACAAGGTGTCATGAAGATGAGGGGTAGGACAGAGGGTTGGACATTTAGAGAAACTGTGAGAGATTCTATCAGTGGGTACAAAGGAAGAGCAGCTGAGGTGAGCATGGCTCTGTTGTGGCTGAGACCAAGGAATTAATAAGGGGAGAGAGGTAAATGGCAGAGACTTTCAACAAACATTTTATGTCAGACTTCACAGCAGAGTACACCAAACCAGTCCCGATAACAGGAGGAAACCAGGGAGCAAAGAGGGAGAACTTGAAACAACCTGTTACCCAGGGGAGGGACACTAATGGGATGAAGGTCAACAAGTTGCCTAAACTGATGGCCTCCATCCCAGGATGGAATCAGAGAGATGGCGGATGCACGGGCTGTCATCTCCCAGAATTCCCTGGATTCTTGGCAGTTGCCAATGGGTTGGAGAACAGCAATTGTCATGCCCCAGTTCAGAAAGGATGAAGACTGAATGTAAGGAATGAGAAGCCAGTTAACCTGGCATCTGGCACAGAGTCATACAGCATGGAAACAGGCCCTTTGGCCCAACTGGTCCGTGCTGACCATCTAAGCTAGCTCCATTCGCCGGCGACTGGCCCATAACCTTCTAAACCTTTCCTATCCATGTACCTGTCCAAATGTCTTTTAAATGTTGTTAATGCACCTGCCTCAACCACTTCCTCCAGCAGCTCGTTCTACATACTTACCATGCTTTGTGTAAAACAAAAGTTGCCCCTCAAGTTTCTATTAAATCTTTCCCCTCTCACCTTAAACCTATGCCCTCTAGTTCTTGATCCCCCAACCCTGGGAAAAAGTCTGGGTATGTGCAATGAGATGCTGGAGGAAGTGGTTGAGGCAGGTACATTAACAACATTTAAAAAACATTTGGACACCCTATCATACACCTCTGTAAGATCACCTCTCAGTCTCCTACGCTCCAAGGAATAAAGTCCTAACATGTCCAACCTCTCCTGATATCTAAGTCTCTCAAGTTCTGGCAACGTTCTTGTAAATCTTTTCCACCCTCTTTCCAGTTTAACAACATCTTTCCTATAGCAGGATGACCAAAACTGAAGATGATACTCCAAGTGCAGCCTCACCAACATCTTGTGGGTGACAGTGGCTGGGTAGGGGAGAGAGGGTGACGTGCTGATGATGCATTGTGACTCGTCTGGCAAAGCAGGCACATGATTGGGGGCTTGTTAAATATTGGGCAATGTTGTTGCTGTGTGAAGGACTTGACAGGGTACTGTGAATAATGGAGGAGTCTGTTCCTGGGAAGTGGTGTGTTTAAGTAGCCTGTCTGTTGTGGCACACAATGTGCTGTCCTTGGAGACCCATTTCCCAGTGGACCCTTTAGCCACTACATTGACAAAGCTAATATCATCTCCTCAACCCCAGCTCTGCTTTTAAGTGAGTTCATTTGGAGTGTAGTGTGTGGGCTCTGGGAGGAGGGCAGATGAGGGGGTTTCCTCAACCAGATCCCAGATCAGAGCCAGATTCTATGTTGCTGAAGTGCCTTCATCACCCAAGCTCCTGACGTCTCACCTGGAGGACCCAGACCTGGGCAGTCGCAGGGTCTTCATGGCTAGTGTTTACTTTCTGGAGCATTAATAAATGATGCACTCTCCGGTGCATCAGGAAACAGCACGCTCTCCAGGTGTATCAGGAAATGGCACACTTGCCAGCTGTGTCAGAGGGGTTTGAACAGAGTGAGACTGTCAACAAGGCAATGGAGGAAAGAGTTAGATGGGGGCTTAATGAAAGGTTTTAAATCCAGTTTAGAGAGAGGCAGAGAGGTGTAGAGATGGAACTCCAGAGGAAGCTGACAGTTAGAGCCACGGTCATGATGCAGGGAGAGACGTGGGGAAGTGCTGGGCCAGAACTGAAGGGATGTAGAGATCACAAAGAGCTGTGGACCTGAGGAAGTCACGGAGGTAGGGAGGGAGGGTCACAGGGGGGCTACAGAGGGAGGGTGTGCCCCTGTGGGAGAGGACAGTGACTCACAGTGCCCATTCTGTGTGCAGGGATTCTGTACGGACCAGAAAGCTCCCTTCCAAACTGTCTCCTGCTCCCCACACTCAGCCAACAACCTTCATTCTTCCCTCTCAATGTTTTGTTTTCATTTCTTTACACATTCTGGAAGCCTTTATAAAAAATGCAGAACGTTCAAGTCAACCTTTTGACAAGTGGTGTTATTCCCATTGATTACCATTCACATGTCATCCGTTTATCTTCCCATTTCAGCCTGGGATGCTTCCAGGGTTCATCACAGATTTCAGCAAATTAATATGCAGTGGTCTGAGGACTTTAAACCATGACCTTCCCCATGGATCTCCCCAGGGTCAGGCCGTTCCTCCAGTACATCATCCTGGACATAGACCAAGCCAGTTTGTAGTCATGGACACCTTGCTCTGATGGGCCAGTGAGTTTCAGACAGACCAGAGGGTGTTGGTGGTTTCCCAGCAGTAGCTGATCTTTGTCTCAGTGTGTGTCCATAAGACATAGGAACAGAATTAGGCCATTTGGCCCATCGAGTCTGCTCTGCCATTAAGTTACGGCTGACATTTTTCTCAACCCCATTCTTCGACTTTCTCCCTGTAACACTTAACCCCCTTACCAATCAAGAACTTATCAATCTCTGCCTTAAATACACCCAATGACTTGGCCTCCACAGCCCTCTCTGGCAACGACTTCCACAGATTCACCACCTTCTGGCTGAAGAAATTCCTCCTCATCTCAGTTCTAAAGGGCTGTCCCTTTATTCTGAGGTTATGCCTTCAGATCCTAATCTCTCATACTAATGGAAACATTGTCTCTATGTCCACTCTATCCAGGCCTGGGTATGGAGTCCTGTGTTACCTGCTGTTGCTTCATGGCATGTGAGCATGTGAGGTCAGTAAAGTGGTGGTCCTACAACCGACTTCCCCCCTCCTGCATCCCGCTGATGTACACATATTCCCTGGCAGGAGGACTTTCCTGGATATGGTGCTGTCACTCACCTCCCACACTCTTTCCTGCCTCCCGGCTAAAAACCCATTCCAGAGACTTGGACACAAAATCACGTTGGATCTGGAGTGCTATGTTGAAGAAGTGGGCAGGCAGGATCTGTCAATTATTTGGACATGATCACATCTGTTTGTTGGATCTTACTGTGTACATATTAGCTGGTGCAATCCCTGCTATGCTACAGGAACTAGATCTCACTTGTGTGGTCACTGTGACTTGGTCTAAGTTACCTTTAGTGCAGCCTTCCCTGCACCGAACTGTCCTGTCCTGACTAACCCCATTGATAACCAAACCACTGACTTACCCACCCCAATTCAGTCTCCCCTCAGCGTCTTCAGGTCCAAAGAAACAACCTCAGCCGATCCAGTCTACAATTACCTTGGTCCCAGCAACTTCCTTGTAAATCTCTGCAGCCTCCCCAGGGGAGTCACCTCTCTCCTGTAACGTGGTGAACAGAACTGTACATAGAGATCAAGCTGTGGTCTGACTGGAGGTGTGTAAATTCCAGCACAACCACTCTGTTCTTATAATCTGTGCCCTGGGATAATAAAGGAAAACATCCTGTAAACCCTTCCACCCTGTCTGATCCTTTACGGATCACGGATGTACACTCTGGTGTTTCTCCACACCACTCAACATCTCCCATTTACTGTACGTTCCCTTTCCTTGTTGAAACTCCCCAACACATCACTTCACCTTCCCTGGATAACTTCCAGTTACCATTTTGTGCCCAACTGAACAGGTCATCGACAGCTTCCTGTGGTCTGAGACTCCACTCCTCACTGTCAGCCACACGGACAGATTTGGGTTCATCTGTAAACCTGTGCTTAACACCTAACACTTCCTCCGTTAAGTCTCTATCAGATGTAGAGGAGATTCACCAGTATGTTGCCTGGATTCGAGGACTTTAGTTATACAGAGAGATTGGATAGGCTGGGCTTGTTTTCTCTGGAGTGAAGGAGGCTGAGGGGCAGAAGTATATAAGATTATGAGGGGATTAGATAGGGTAAATCGTCAGAGTCCATCTACCTGTCCAAGTGCCTTTTAAATGTTGTAATTGTACCTGCCTCTACCACTTCCTCTGGCAGTTTGTTTGATACACCCATCACCCTCTCTGTGAAAAAGTTGCCCCTCAGGTCCCTTTTAAATCATTCCCCTCTCACCATAAACCTGTGCCATCTAGTTTCAGACTCCCCTACCCTGGGGAAAGGACTGTGTTTGTGGTGATTCACCTTGTCTATGCACCTCATGAATATATACCTCTAAAAGGTGAATACAGACAAGAAGTATTCAATTAGGACCTCACTCACATCCCCTGGTTCCACACATGGACTACCCCATTGGTCCCTGAGGGGACCCACTCTTTCCCTGGCTACCCTCTTGCTCCTGAAACACTTGTAGAACCTCTTGGGATTCTCCTTAATCTTACCAGCCAAGGAAATTTCTCCTGTTCCCCTGTACAGCTGAACTTCCCACAATACTTTGGCCTTGGCTCCCTCTTCCCAGCAGACTCAAAGTGCATTCTCATGCCTCTACTTAATTCGAACAACAGAAAGAGTTAAACAATCTATCAGATTACTTCACTCAAAGCGCTGGAGGAAGTCAGCAGGTTAGGCAGCATCCGTGGAGGGAGATCCTTCATCTGGACCCAGATTCCAGCGTCAGCAGATTACCCACAGTGCTATATTTACTCCCTTTATTTCCTGCTCTCCTTTCGAATGGTGCAGAGTTAGTGTGACCTTTCCGTGTCCACATGTGTTTCCCCAGAACTCCCACATCCCACAGGTGTGTTGGAGGGTCAATTGGCCGCTGTAAATGACAGCCTAATATTTAAACTTTATTTTATACAGCACGGTAACAGGCCCTTCCAGCCCAATGAGCCTGCGTTGCCCAATTACACCCATGTTAACCTACTAACCCATACGTCTTTGGAATGTGGGAGGAAACCAGAGCACCTGGAGGCAAACCATGCAGTCACGGGGAGAACGTACAAACTCCTTACAGACAGTGGCCGGAATTGAACCCTGATCGCCGGTGCTGTAATAACGTTACGCTAACTGCTATGCTACCGTGCCGGCCATATGTGTGAGAGGGAGGAAACAGGGAAAGAAGAGAGAATAGGTCTGAGAGGAAATGGACACAATGGGCCTAGTGGCCTTCTCCAGTTACTGTGTTCCCTTTAAACTCACAGTCACCCTGTTGTGTGCAGCCTTTCTCCCTGGTGACCCTAACCCTGTCTTTCCCCAGTGACCCTGTCTCTGCCTCACCCCCCCGTGACCCTGTCCCTGTCTCATCCCCTGTGTCCCTGTCCCTGTCTCACTCCCCCTGACCCTGTGAAGTGTATCAGTGCTGCTGCTGAAGCCCTGGCTGGTGAACCTTTCCCTCAATAGCCAACACAACCTATTTTCCGCTTTGCCCCTGCCCAGCACGTCCCCAGGTTCAGTTCAGGAAATATTGTTCCCTCTCCCAAATGCCGGAGGCTCATTCACCTACTCAGGCTGACAGAGAGTTGTCCTGGTGTGTCATCAGGTCAGACCAGTTGGAATTGATGAATCTCAGGTGCACAGACCTGAGGCCAGTGTTTTTATCACTGGCTCAGACTGTGTTCAGTGTAACAGCATCACTTTGTGGACACCTCGGTCGCAGTGACTGTGTGAAAACTGACCATTGCTGCCCTCTGCTGTTCATACAGGCAGTCTGCAGTTCCCAGCTCAGCTCACTGACACCAGACACTTTGCATCATTACTTGGATCCTCTCCTCTGTAGTTTGGCAGCCTGCACAGTGCACTTGTTTTCATACGTGCTGTTGATGTCCTTTCAGCATTTGACAAGCAATAGTGGAGCTTTGAATTGGACATGCTACACATAACTACTGTATTACCGAATTATGATCAGTGTGCTAGTCTGCAGCTTTAGTACATTGAAGTGGAGAACTGGCGTGTGTCAGGGAAATGAATCAAAGCTGAGAACGGTGCGTTTGTGTCTTTGTGTCTCAGACCAGGACCAGAAACCCCTGAAACTGGGCCCTGAGACTCCCCCTCTACCAGATTGTGACATGGAACCAGCTCCCTCCCAGAGACTGGGACGGTCCCATCCACTGCTGACCCTCTATACTGGGAAACTTAGGCTGGGAGTAACACCCGAGCCCTGCCACCCGCCCCCCCCCCACCCCACCCACCCTCTGTGACTGGGACCTGCCATTGCAAATGTGAAACATTAGCAGAATCATAAAATAAGGATGTGATGATTTAAGAAATATGTTGCAGTGTGCACTCAGGGACAAATACACCTCTTAAAACTACACATACATCAAGAGCAAGAGGATAACTAGGAAGAGGGGTAGAACCGCTTAAGGATAAAGGAGGGAATGTGTGCTTGGAGGCAGAGAATATGGGCGAGGTCCTAAATGAATACCTTTGCATCTTGTATTTACCTGGAAAGAAGTAGAGGATTGCGTGATCCGTGTGGCGCGTGCCAATATACTGGGGCATTTTGAGATTAGGAAAGAGGTAGTGTTGGGTCTCTTGAAAAATGGTGGGGTGGATAAGTTCCCAGGGCCTGATGGGATATACCCCAGTTTATTGAGAGAGGTGAGAGGTGAGATTGCTGGGGCCTTGACCAAGATCATTGTATCTTCATTAGCTACAGGTGTGGTGCTGGAGGACTGGCAAGTAGCTAATGTTGACAGAAGAAAAACTGCAGATGCTGGAAATCTGGAGCAACACACAAAACACTGGAGGGACTCAGCGGGTCAGGCAGCATCTATGGAGGGAAATGGACAGTCAATGTTTCAGGTGGAGGCCTTTCATCAGGACTGGAAAGAAAGAGGGGAGGTAGCCAGTATAAAAAGGTCAGGGGAGGGGGTGGAGTAAGAGCTGCCGGGTGGTAAGTGAATCCAGATGAGTGGGGGATGATAAGGAAGTGGTTGAGGGGGAAGTGGGAATGATGTAAGAAGCTATATTGCATGACAAGTGTAAGTGATATAGGACTGAAGAAGATGGAATCTGATTCGAAAGGCCAGTGGGCCATGTGGAATAAAGGGAAGGAGGGGAACCGGTGGGAGGAACGTGTGGGTGATGGGCAGATTGAGAGGGTGGGGGAGGGGAAAGTGGAGGGGGGAATGGGGCAAGTTGAATAAGGGAAAACAAAGGGGGACAGAGAGGAGCGGTTACTGTAAGTTAGAGAAATCGATGTTCTTGCCGTCAAGTTGGAGACTACTGAGGTGGAATATGAGGTGCTGTTCCTCTATTCTGTGCCTAGCCTCAACTTGGCAGTAGAGGAGGCCATGGACAGGCATGTCGGTGTGGGAATGGGGAGTGGAATTAAAATGGCTGGCCACTGGGAGATCCTGGCTGTTACGGTGGACGAAGGTGCTCGACGAAGCAATTCCCCCAATTTGCGTCGGGTCTCACCAATGTAGAGGATGCCATACAGGGAGAACCGGATGCAATAAATGCCACTGATGGATTCACATGTGAAGGACTGCCTCACCTGAAAGGACTGTTCAGGGCCCTGAATGGTGGTGAGGGAGGAGGTGTAGGGGCAGGTGTAACACTTAGCATGGTTGCATGGATAAGTGCCTGGAGAGGAGATCAGTGGGGAAGGACAAGCAGACAAAGAGGTCATGGAGAGAGTGATCCCTGCGGAAAATGGAGAGGTGAGGGGGGGAGAAGATGTGCCTGGCTGTGGAATCCCCTTGGAGGTGGTAGAAGTTGCGGAGAATATGTTGGAGGTGTAGGCTCGTGGGGTGGTAGGTGAGGACAAGGGGAACTCTGTCCCTGTTTTGTCTGGGGGACGTGGGGTGAGGGCAGATGAGTGGGAAATAGAGGAGATGTGGGTAAGGGCTGCTTCAATAGCAGTGGGAGGGGAATCTCGTTTTCTGAAAAAAGATGTTCTGGAATGGAAAGCTTCATCGTGAGAACAGATGCGGCGAATACAGAGGACCTGAGAGAGGGAAATAACATCCTTGCAAGTGACAGGGTGGGAAGAGGTGTAGTCGAAGTAATTATGGGAGTCAGTGGGCTTGCAGAAGATGTTGGTGGATAATCTGTCTCCCAAGATGGAGACAGAGAGATCAAGAAAGTGGAGAGAGGTGTCGGAGATGGACCAAGTGAATTTCAGGGCAGGGTGGAAGTTAGTAGGGAAGGTGATGAAATTGACGAGCTCCGCACAGGTGCAGGAAGCAGCACCAATGCAGTCGTCAATGTAGCGGAGAAGGAGTTGGGGAGCGTTGCCAGTGTAGGTCTGGAATATGGACTGTTGCACATAGCCCACGAAAAGGCAGGTACAGCTGGGCCCATGTGAGTGCCCATGGCTACACCTTTGGTCTGGAGAAAGTGGGAGGAGCTGAAGAAGAAATTGTTGAGGGTGAGCACCAGTTTTGCCAGATGGAGGAGGTGGTGGTGGAGGGGAACTGATTGGGTCTGTTATCCAGAACGAAGCGGAGTAGCTAATGTTGTTCCTTTGTTCAAAAAGGGAAATAGGGATAATCCTGGAAATTATAGACCGGTGAGGCTCATGTCAGTGGTAGGGAAGTTATTGAAGAGGATACTTATGGATAGGATTTATGAGCATTTGGAACAGCATGGTCTAATTAAGGACAGTCAGTATAGCTTTGTGCGCAACAGGTCATATCTGACTAATCTGATTGAGATTTTAGAAGAGGTGACGAAGGTGATTGATGAAGGTAGAGCTGTGAATGTTGTATTCATGGATTTCAGTAAGGCATTTGACAAGTTCCCACATGGTAGGCTCATCCAGAAAATTAGGATGCACAGGATGCACAGTGACTTAATTGATTGGATCCAAAATTGCCTTGGCCTCAGAAGACAGGGTAGTGGTGGATGGGTCTTATTCTGGATGGAGGTCTGTGACTTGTGGTGTTCCACAGGGACCTGTACTGGAACCTCTGTTGTTTGTCATATATACAAATGATTTGGATAAAAATGTGGTCAGGTGGGTGAGGAAGTTTGCTGACAACACAAAGATTGGTGGCGTTGTGGATTGCATAGAAGATTGGCAAAGGATACAGCGGGATATAGATCAGTTGCAGATATGGGCGAAGCAGTGGCAGATGGAGTTTAATCTGGGCAAGTATGAGGTGCTGCACTTTGGGAGATCCATCATAAAGGGAGAGTACACAGTTAATGGCAGGATCCTTAACAGCATTGATGAACAGTGGGATCTTGTGGTCCAGGTACATGGCTCCCTAAAAGTGACCGCATAGGTTGATAGGGTATTAAAGTAGGTGCATGGCATGCTTGCCTTCATTAGTCAAGGCATTGAGTTCAAGAGCCAGGAAGTTACATTACAGCTTTATAAAACTCTGGTTAGGCCACTCTTCGAGTATTGTGTTCAGTTATGGTTACCTCATTATAGGAAGGATATGGAGGCTTTGGAAAGGATGCAGAAGAGGATGCTGCCAAGTTTGGAGGACATATACAATGAGGAAAGGTTGGACAAGCTGGGTCTGTTTTCTCTAGAGCAGTGGAGGCTGATAAGATGTACTAGAGGCTATGTATTTAAGATGAGGGGGGGAAGTACAAAAGGAGATGTGCGAGGCAAGCTTTTTTGTTTACACAGAGGGTGGTGGGGGCATGAAATGCAATGATGGTGGTAGAGGCAGATTGCATAGGAGCGTTTTGTCCTATAGTCCTGTGTAGCCTGATTTTGTTCCTTGTGACAGCCCTAAACAGGATGCAAGTTATGATGACTTGTCAGAGACATTTCTGTCTTCACTTGAGGATCAAAATCCTTGTATTGAGTCTGAATATAAAGATTTGTCTCTATCCCGGACGAGCCCCCAATTTTGTTACGTACCAGCAACAATAGAAACACACCAAGTCATGTATAAGTGTTAGAAACTATTTTATTAATAACTACTTGCGATAATAAGAAAAGCAAGAATGTTAAACTCAAAGTGTGTGTGGCAAACTCCCAAACTCCAAGTCTAGGATTAGTTCTCAAAGTTCAGTTCAGCAAGTCATCAGGTGAAACATGAGCAAAGGCTTTTGCAAAATCCACCGTTGACTGAAGAGAAAATGTAGAGAGAAATAACGAAATCCACATGTTCCATAATGGAACCCATACAACACCTCAACCTCCGATGATCTCCATGGCTTTGTTCCAAAGTATCTGCCACCCCGAAGGCATTCGATTCGTGGCCGTCCACAGAAATACTTGTTTCCCACTACAGGTTAACAACAAAGTGGACTCCACTTGATTGCTCCAAAAATCCATACATGGATTGTAGTGACAGACACAGTTATTGTTCTTCATCCATTGATACGGAGACCAGTAGTCAGTCAGTCAGTCAGTCAATCAGTCAGTCAGTCTCTCTCTCTCCCCCACCCTCCCCCTCCCTCTCCCCCCACCTCCCCCTCCCCCTCCTCGACTCACTGAGCAAAACAGCCAGCACATTATTATCTTGCTGTCTTGATGACACCACATACACACTACTACTCTACGGTCCAAGTGCCTTAAAGAGACATTCACCAAATAGCAACCTGACTCGTATCAGTTTATGTGGCTCTTAGATAGGCACACGAATATGCAGAGAATGCAGGGATGTGGACTATCTGCAGGCAGAAGGGATCAGGTGTCATTCACTTAGTTCGGCACAACATCATGGGCTGAAGGGCCTTTTCCTGTGCTGTACCGTTCTATGTTCTAAAACTGTGTTGCAGTACAATTATTGACTGTTACAGCACAGTCTCAGAAACATACAGCACGGGAATGTGCTCTTACAGCCCACTTTGTCCAAGCCGACTGAAATGCCGACCTACGTTAATCCCATTTGATAGAACATAGAACAGTATCGAGCAGAAGCAGGCCATTCAGCCCACAATATCTGTGCTGACCATGATGCCAATTAACACTAATCCCATCTGCCTGTACAAAGTCTATACCCTTCCATTCTCTGCCAGTTCATGTGCTTGTCTAAATGCCTCTTAAACTTTCCTGTTGTATCTGCTTCCACCACTTCCCCTGGCAGTGAATTCCAGCCACTTACCCCTCTCTATTCAAAAAAACTTGCTTAGTAAATCCCCTTTAAACTTTCCTCCCTCACCTTAAACCTAATGCCCTCTAGTATTTGACATTTCCACCCTGGGTGAAAGACACTGACTATCTACCCTGTCTATACCTCTTATAATTTTATTAACTTCTATCAGGTCACCCCTCAGCCTCCGGTGCTCTAGAGAAAACAATCTAAGTTTGTCCAACCTCTCCTTATAGCTCATGCTCTGTAATCCAAGCAGAATCCTGGCGAACCTCTTCTGCACCCTCTCCAAAGTGTCCACATCCTTCCTATAATGGGGGCTACCAGACTGCACACAATACTCCAGATGTGATTTAACCAAATTTTTATACACCTGCAACATGACTTCTTTACTTTTATACTTAATACCCAACTAAAGAAAGCAAGTATGCCATACATCTTCTTTACTACTCTATCTACTTGTGTTGCCACTTTCAGGGACATATGGACTTGAACCCCAAAATCCTTCTGTATGTTAATGCTCTGAAGGGTCCTGCCATTTACTGTATACTTTCCCCTTACATTTGACCTCCCAAAGTGCAACCCTTCACACTTGACTGGATTAAACTCACTCAGCCATTTCTCCACCCATATCTCCAACTGGGGTCTATATCCTGCTGAATCCTTTGACAAGCCTCCTCACTGTCCACATCTCTGATAATTTTTGTGTTGTCTGTAAACTTACTGATCAGCTCATGTACATTGTTGTCCAAATCATTCATATGTACCACAAATAAAAGCGGTCCCAGCACTGATTCCTGTGGAACACCACTGATCACAGACCTCCAGTCAGAGAAACACCCTCCACCACTACCCTCTGTCTTTTATGGCCAAACCAATTTTGAATCCAATCTACCATGTCACCGTGGATCCCATCTGCCTGAATCTTATGAATCAGCCTACCATGAGGGACCTTGTTGGAAGCTTTACTAAAGTCCATGTGTACAACATCCACTGCTCTACCCTCATCGGTCATCTTCAGCACCTCCTCAAAAAAGTTAATAAGACATGACTTCCCCCGCACAAAGCCATGCTGACTATCTGTAATAAGAGTATGTTTTTCCAAATGCAAGTAGATCCTATCCCTAAGAATCTTCTCCAATAATTTTCCTACCACTGAGGTAAGGCTCACTGGCCTATAATTTCCTGGTTTGTCTCAACAGCCCTTCTTAAAGAGAGTAGCAACGTTCGCTATTCTCCAGTCCTCTGTGACCTCACCTGTGGCTAAAGAGGATACAAAGATCTCTGTCAAATCCCCAGCAATTTCTTCTTTGCCTCTTCCAATAACCTGGATAATTCCAAAATCCATCAGGCCCTGGAGACTTGTCCACCATAATGTTCTAAAAGAGACCCCACACCTGCTCTTTCTTGATATCAATGTCCCAGAGTATCAGCATACCCCTCCCTGATCTCGCTATCCTCCATGTCCTTCTCCTTGGTGAATACCGATGCAAAGTACTCATTTGTAGCTCACCTACTTCCTCTGGCTCCAGGCATAGATTTCCTCCTTTGCCCTTGAGTGGTCTGACCCTCTCCCTAGTTTTGTTTTTAATGTATGTATAAAACACCTTGGGATTTTCTTTCATCCTACTTGCCGAGGACACTTTATGGCCCCTTTCAGCCCTCCTAATTCCTTGTTTACGTTCTTTCCTGCTTTCTTCATATTCCTCAAGGGTCCTGTCTGATTTCAGGGTTTCCTGAACATTACATATGCTTCATTTTTCTTTTTGACTACATTTACAGCATCTCTTGTCCTCCAAGGTTCCCAAACATTGCCATCCTTGTCTTTCTCCCTCACAGGTACATGTTGGTCCTGAATTCTGACCAGCTGGCCTTTAAATGACTCCCATATCTCAGATGTGGACTTATCCAATAACAGTCGCTCCCAATCTACTCTCCCAGGCTCCTGCTTAATATTGTTGTAATTAGCCTTTCCCCAGTTTAGTGCTCCCCTCCCCACACCCCAAGGTCCAGTCTCATCCTTATCCATAACTTTCTGAACACTTACCGAATTATGATCACTGCTCCCAAAATACTCTCCCACTGAAACTCCCTTACTGCCTGTGTCATTAGTACCAACATGGACCACAACTTCTGGGTGCTCACCCTCCCCTTTCAGACTGTGCCTGCTCAGAGACATCCTTGAACCTTGGAGCAAGGAGGCAACATACCTTCCTGGCGACTTACGGCCACAGAAATGCCAATCTGTGCCCCTGACTAAAGAGTCCCCTATCATATCACTCACCTAGATTTTGCCCTCCGCTGCTGTACACCAGAACCAGTCATGGTGCTACTGATATGGCTGCTGCTGCCATTATCACCTGAGAGGCCATCCCCCCAACAGCATCCAAAACATTTCACTTGTCTGAGAGAGGGACAACCACAGGAGACTCCTGCACTACCTGCCTGCCTCTCCTGGCAGTCACCCACCTAGCTGACTGAACCTGTGGTGTAACCACCTCCCTAAAACTCCTATCTATAACATTTTCTGCCTCTTCTAAGCTCCTTAGAGAGTTCAGCTGCTGCTCCAGCTGATCCATGCAGTCTGAGAGGAGCTGCAGCTGGACACACTTCCTGCAGACGTAGTTGTCAGAGACACTAGACTGCTCCCTGATCTCCCACATCTGTCAGTGGAGCAGACCACTCCACTGACTGACATTACTGCCCACCTTAATAAACTGGTCACCCTCCTCACCGGTAGTCACCAAAGCCCGCACTTCCAACCTCAACATAGCCCTTCTTAAAATGACTGTTCCATGAGAGATCACCTCCATTTTATTCACTGCTAAGCCTGTTGGGAGTAGAACTGACAGCTACTCACCTGCAACAGACTTTTCGAACATCTGCTGCTCCTCTTCTGAGCTGCGAAGCTAGTCGGGGACCTCCCTTTGCCGGCATTTGGGCCAAATCCCTCTACTTTCCTATCCACGTACCTGCCCAAACAACTTTTATACGTAGCAACTGCATCTGCCTCCACCACTTCTGGCAGCTTGTTTCAGATATTCACTACCCTCCAGGTGAAAAACTTACCCCTTGATCTCCTTTAAATTTCTCCCCCCTCTCCTTAAATCTGTGCTCTCTAGTTTTAGACTCCCCTGCCCTGGAAATAAGATTCTAACCTCTATCCTATCTGTGCTCCTCATAATTTTTAAACCTGTATAAGGTCACCCCTCAGCCTCCTCCTTTCCAGTGAAAATAAACCCAGCCTAACCAATTTCTCCTTATAACTACAGCCCTCCATTCCAGGCAACATCCTGGTGAATTTCTTCCATACTCTCTGTGTTGCTGCTAAGTCCTTCCTGTAGTGTGGTGACCAGACCTGTACACAGTCTAACCAATTACAGCTGCAACATGACATTCCAACTCTTATACTGAATGCCCTGGCCTATTAAGGCCAGCATACCACATGCTTTCTTCCCCTATCCCCCACTGTGTTGCCACTTTCAGCGCGCTATGGACTGCACCTCAAGGTTTCCTGAGTTTAGAAGTTGGGGATGTTATGTTGCAGTCGTACAAGATGTTGGTGAGGCCACATTTGGAATATTGTGTTCAGTTTTGGTCCCCCTGCTATAGGAAAGATGCCATTAAGTTGGACAGAAGGCAGAGGAGATTTATGAGGATGTTGCTCAGACTCCAGGGACTGAGTTATGGAGAGGGGTTGAGCAGCTTGGGACTTTTATCATTGAAGCTGCAGAGAATGAGGGGTGATCTTATGGAGGTGTATAAAATTATGAGGGGCATAGATAGGGTGAATGTGCACAGTTTTTTTTCCTCCCAGAGTTGGGAAATCAAGAACTAGAGGGCATAGGTTTAAGGTGAGAGTGGAGAAATTTAACAGGAACCTGAGGGGCAACTTTTTCACTCAGAGGGTGGTCAGTATATGGAACGAGCTGCCAGAGGAAGTGGTTGAGGCAAGTACATTGACAACATTTAAAAGGTACTTGGACAGGTACATGGATAGGAAAGGTTCAGAAGGATTAGGCCAAACATGGGCAAATGAGACTAGCTTAGGTGGGAATCTTGGTCGGCATGGACCAGTTGGGCCAAAGGGCCTGTTTCCGTGCTGTATGACTCTACGTTCGCTGCCATTTACTCTATATGTCCAACCAGAATTTGACCCCAAAATGCATTATCTCACACTTGTCTGAATTAAATTTCATCTGCCACAGCTCCACCCAACTTTCCAACTGATCAGTGTCCCACTGTATCCTTGGATAAAGCTTCCTTACTATTTATATATAGCAGAGGTCCCAGCACTGATCCCTGTGGTACACCATGTTACAGATTTCCAATCAGAAATTCCCACCCACCACTGCCCTCTGCCACCTACCACCCAGCCAATTGCAGTCCTATTGTGGGCAGATGGGATTGGTGTAGATGTGCAAAAAGTTGAGCATGGGTGTGGTGGGCTGAATGGCCCGTTTCTGTGCTGCACAACTCTATGACTCTGTAACTGCACTACGGGAAGCACCGTGGGGTCTTACTTCTGCCTGACAGGCAGTCCTTGTGTTGACGCCATTCTCAATCTCAGGCCCAGGGCCAGAGTTTAGAATGCTCCCGAGCGTCTGTGGGAAGAAGAGCAGGACATTTGGTGTACCATTTGCCAGATTGGTTGAAGATGTAATTTCTTATAAACTGCATGCATTGTCCACTGTTCTAATGGTGTTCATAATTCCGTGTTGTTCCGTCCTCTGGATTGTTGGAACAAATCGGGACTGGAGAACATCATTATAAAAATATCCATAGTTAAACTTCTCTACTGGCTAAAGCTGTACTCTTAGAGTCAGGGTGTTGAAACATTTGTCCTCAGTTTCCCAGTGCATTTTAAATCAGGTGTGTTGGGCAAGTTGTTGATGTTCTTTCTGAAGCTCTGTTTAATTGTACATAATGTACTGCATGACCAAGTGTAATATAGTCATACAGCATGGAAACAAGCCCTTCAGCCCAACCTGTCCATGCCGACCAAGTTGTCTACTTGAGCTAGTCCCTTTTGCCAGTGTTTGGCCCATGTCCCTCTAAACCTTTCCTATCCATGTACCTCTCCAAATATCTTCTAAATGTTATAATTGTACCACTTCCTTTGGCAGCTCGTTCCATATACCCTCCACCCTCTGTGTGGAAAAACTTGCCCCTCAGGTCCCCTTTAAATCTTTCCTCTCTCACCTTAAACTTACGCCCTCTAGTTTTAGACTCCCCTACGTTAGGAAAAAGACTGTGACCATCCACCTTATCTATGCCCTTCTTGATTTTATAAACCTCCATAAGGTCACCCTTCAGCCTCCTTCACTCCAGAGAAAACAGTCCCAGCCTCTCCAGTCTCTCCTTGTAACTCAAGCCCTCCTGTCTCAGTAACATCATCATGCACTTTTCCTGCACCTTTTCCAGCTTAATAACATCCTTCCTATAGCTGGGCAACCAGAACTGTGCACAGTACCCCAAGTGTGGTCTCACCAGTGACTTGTCCCATTGTAACATAACGTCCCAACTCATGTACTCAGTGCCCTGACCAATGAAAGCAAGCATGCCACATGTCTTCTTCACCACCCTGTCTACCTGTATTGCCACTTTTCAGGGAACAATGTAGTTGTACCCATAGGTCTCTGTTCTCGAACACTTCCCGGGGCCCTACTGTTCTCTGTGTATGACCTGCTCTGGTTTAACTTCCCAAAATACATCACTTTGCACTTGTCTGAGTTAAATTCATCTGCCAATCCTTGACCCATATTCCCAGTTGATCCAGGTCCTGTTATAACCTTAAACGACCTTCTTCACTGTCTACCACACCACTAGTTTTGGTGTCATCTGAAAACTTACTAACCACATTAACAACATTCTCATCCAAATCGTTAATATAAATAACAAACAACAGGGGACACAGCACCAATCCCTACAGCACACCACTGGTCACAGGCCTCCAATCTAAAAAACTACCCTCCACTACCACCCTCTGACTCCTTCCACCAAGCCAATTTTGTATCCAATTGACTAGCTCACCTTGGATCACATGTGTTCTGACCTTCCAGACCAGCCTCCCAGTTGGGACCTTGTCAAAGGCCTTGCTAAAGTCCATGTAGACAACATCTACCACCCTGCCCTCAGCGGACATGTTTACCTCTTCAAAAAGAGCCCCTCAGTGGCAGGGGACCATGCAGGTCCCAGCCCAGTCTTGTACTCAACGTCCTCATGATGCCCTTGGCCCCACTCACCTCTCACTGCTGTCTGGGTGTGATCGAGCTCCAGGCCTCACGGCTGCTGTCATCCTGCAAGGCCAAGTGCTGTAGCCCCCACACCAAGAGACGACCGCTGACAGGTTGTGCTGTCCCAGGGGTTCAGGGGCAGCTGGGGGGTCAGCCCATGAAGACTAGCTTGCCAGCTGCAGTGAGACATCCTGGGGATCAGGCCCTGCTCTCCCCACAGTGTGACCCCCTCTGGACAGGCCTGAATCCCAGGAGCACAGACACATTGCTCAGGGAGTGTGGCTGGGTCCCTCACCAGGTCGAGGCCAGACTCAGGTGTGCCGGGATCGTAAGAGGGTCTGAGAGAAAGGAGAGGCACACTGGGTCTCTGTTACATCATCTCCTGAGACCTGACCCTCTGACAGATGGAGCTCCCCCCTCACTTCCCCCCCCATCCCCTGTCTGAGCGAGCTCCCCCCTCTCACCCCCCACAGAGGTAGCTCCTCTCTCACTCAACCCACCCCCAACAGAGGGAGCGCCCCCACCCCGCCCCAGGACTCTGACCCCCCACTGACAGAGCAGGCAGGTACCACAAGTGATTCAGAAGACATACGGGCAGATTGGTCTTCATTGCATGGGGGCTGAAGTTTAGAAATAGGGGTTCCATTTGTACAGGGTGTCAGGCCTCACCTTGAGTACCTTGTATATTTTTGATCCCCTTATTTAGGAACACAAGAAGATATAAGAAGCTATTCTGCCCCTCAAGCTTGCCCCACCACGTAATATGGGAATCGCTGATCAATGCTGGCCTCAACTCTTCTATGCCATTTCTCCACACCACTCTATTCCTCAATCTTTCAAATATCCATCCACCTCCACTTTAAATACTTATAATGATCCAACTTCCACCATCCTCCAGGGCAGGGAATTCCAGAGATTCACCACCCTCATGAGAAGAAATTTCTCTGTCTCTCAGTTTTAAGTGACCAGCCCCTTATCTTATGTCCCCTCATTCATGACTCTTCCTGTGGCAGAAACATCCCAAAATCTGTCAAACCCTTAGGATCTCATATGTTTGAATAAGGTCACCTCTCATTCTTACAGACAGAATACAGACCCAAACTGTCTAGTCCCGCTTGACAGGACAACCCTTTCATCCCAGGAATTACCCTGGTGAATCTCCATTGGATTGCCCCCAGTGCCACTATATCCAAAACTGGGCACAGCATTCCAGCTGCGACCTCACCCACGCCCTGTACAACAGGAACAAAACCTCTCTATTCTTAAACTCTAACCCCTTTGCAATGAAGGCCAAAATACCATTTGCTTTCATAACTACTTGTTGGACTTGCCTTCTAACCTTGTGTGTTTCATGCACTGGAACACCAGGATCCTCTGAACTTCACTCACTTGCAGTCTCTCTCCATTCAGGTGATGATCTGCCTTCTGATTCCTCTTACTGATGTGCATGACCTCACACTTCCCCACATAGAGTCATAGAGCAATAGAGCATGGATACAGTCCCTTCGGCCCAACGAGTCCATGCTGACCATGGTGCCCACCCAGCTAGTCACAATTTCCTGCCTTGGGCCCATACCCCCCTAAACCCTGCTGCTTCATGTACCTATCCAAATGCTTTTTAAATGATACTGTTGTACTTCTGTGGTTTTCTGAAAAACATCAAGGTGGATAAGACCTGAATATTGAAAGAAGCAAGTGAGGAGATTGCTGGGGCTTTGACCTTACACTTATCTGTATTGAAATCCATTTGCCACTCCTCGGCCCACTTTCCTAGCTGATCAAGATCCCCCTGTAATCTACGATAATCTTCCTCACAATCAACAACACCTAATTTCATGTCATTGGCAAATTTACTGGTCAAGCCTTGTGCATTTGCATCCAAATTATTTGTATAAATAATGAATAATAAGGGTCCCAACACTAACCCCTGCAGCACACCACTAGTCACTGGCCTCCATTCCGAGAAACAACCTTCAAACACCACCCTCTGCTTCCTTCCTCTGAGCCAATTTTGAATCCACCTAACTACCTCTCCCTGGATTCCATGGGACATAGACCAGTCTACCATGTGTGACCTTGTTGAAGGCCTTGCTAAAGTCCAAATAGACAAGATCCACTGCCCAACCCTCATCTACCTTTTTGGTTACCTCTTCAAAAAACTCTAAAAGATTTGTCAAGCATGACTTTCCATGAACAAAGCTATGCTGACTCCTTGTTGTGAGAAAGGTTCTTTTGGTATCTTAAAGATAAAGGTCTGGACACACAGCCTTTGTAATTTAAAAATGGTTTATTAACAAAGACAAATGCGGGGACAGAATGAACGGGAACAGATGCACACTCACACACTCTCAAGCAGGAGATCACAAATGTGGAGGGAAATCACGACTGAGGGTGAGGTACACACACACACACAATAACTGGGTACAAATGATCAAGGAATAAACAGTACAATGTTTGGACAGCCTGATTCTGGACAAACGTTGGCTCTTTGGTCTCGCGAGTGCTTAACTAACTGCCCTGAAGTAGTGCACAACTTACCTCAACATCCTCAGAAACAGAAAGAGATAGAAAACCAAACATGCAGCAAGGACAAAGGTGTTTAAATGGACCAATAGTAGATGTGCCCAGGAACAAAGGTGCTCGCACAGACCAATCCGAGTGGTCCAGCAAGACAAAGGTGTTTACCTAATGGGGTGGAGCCAAACCTTGATTGACAGTGGTGTAGCTTCCGACCTAATAGGCAATGCTATCATCCAACCATGGGGGTCAGTAGTGTTGTCACTGTCACCTGACCCCTGGCCTTTCATACTACACTCCTCTTAATCAGACTCTTTCTATCCAAATCCTGGTAGATCCTGTCTCCAAATTCCCTCCAGTAACTTCCCCATTAAACTCCATTTACCAGTCTTTTGTCCACTCACTCAATCTATTTATATCTTTTTGCAGAATAACAGTATCCTTATCACAAAATGCCCCTATTTTCATCTCATCAGCAAAAGGTAGATGACGGTAGGGCAGTGGATATTGTCTATTTGGACTTTAGCAAGGCCTTCAAGGTCCCGCATGGTAGGCTGGTCTAGAAGGTTAGGTCCCATGGAATCCAGGGAGAGCTAGTTAGGTGGATTCAAAAATGGCTCAGAGGGTGGTGGTTGAAGGTTGTTTCTTGGAATGGAGGCCAGTGACTAATGCTGTCCCACAGGGGTCAGTGTTGGGAACTTTACAAACTGTTTCTTCCTCCAGATCATTAATGTAAATATTGAACAACTGAAGGCCGAGAACCGATACCTCCAGTCGGAGAAGGACCTATTTATTCCAACTCTATGTGACAGCCAGTTTTCAGTCCATTCTAACACACTTCCTCCAGTACCATGGGTTCTTAATTTATGCACCATCCTCCTATGTAGCACCTTGTCAAATGCCTTTTGGAAATCTAAATATACCACATCTACAACAACACATTTGTTCCTCTACAGATTCCCCTCTATCAACTCGCCCTGTCACATACTCAAAGATTTCAAGCAAATATGTCAAATGTGATTTACTTTCCATGAAACCGTGTTGAGGATATTTAATTATATTCAGCTTTCAAACGACTAGCATCTTGTTATTGACTCTAGCATCTTGCCAAATAATAGCTGTTAAAGTGACTGGCCTGCAGTTTCCTGCCTTCTGCCTTTCTCCATTTTTGAATGAGGATGTTGCATTGGCTATTTTCCAACCTTCTGGTGCCCTCCTGGAGTTTGAAGACTTATGAAAGATTTCGACCAATTTTTTCACTATTTCTGCAGCTATTTCCTTTAAAACCCAAGTGTGCAGTCCATCGGGTCCTAGTGACTTGTCCACTTTTAGCCCCCTGAATTTCTCCAATACATTATTTGTTTTAATTGGGAGTTTTGTAAGTTCTATCATGTCATTTGAAATTAGCCCATCTGATAGCAATATCTTCCATGGTCAAGGCTGATCAAAAAAATGTATTCAACATGTCTGTCATTTCTTTGTGTCCTGTTTTTAATTCACCAGCCTTGTTCTCAAAATGACATTTACCTAAGCCACCCTTTCCCTATTTATATATCCACAGAAACTTTGACTGTTTGTTTTCATACTACATGCAAGTTTTCTCTCAAAATTTGTTTCCTCCCTTTTTGTAAGCTTTTTACTCTTCTGCTGCTGGATCTTGATACCTTCCCAGTTCTCTGGACTACCACCACCCTTACCACATTATATACCCTAGTTTTTAATTTAACATTATCCTTTAACTCCTTTGTTAACCACAGATTGTGCCTCTTTCTCATGGAATCCCTCTTTGTAATTGGGATAAACTCTTGCTGAGCATTATAGATCAGCTGTTTGAATGTCTGCCACTGTTCCTCTATTGACCTGTCTCTTGGGTTGTTTACCCAGTCCACTGTAGACAACTCCACAAGGAGTAATGAAGGTCAGGGAGATGGACTTAGAGCATGGATCAGTACGTGGAACTATGATGTTGTGGCCATTACAGAGACTTGGTTGAGAGAGGGACAGGACTAGATGCTTAATGTTCCAGGATTTTGATATTTTGGAAAAGATAGCAAGGTAAAAGAGCGGGTGGGGATTAGCACTATTATTCAGGGACATTATCACAGCTGCAATCAGATGGCACATAATAGAAGGCTCACCCACTGAGTCTATATGGGCCAAACTCAAAAATAAGAAAGGTGCAATCACTTTGATGGGATTATACTACAGACCTCCCAATAGCCACCGAGATATTGAGGAACAAATATGCAGGCAGATTAAGGAGAGGTGCAAAAAGGGGTTGTTGTAGTGGGTGACTTCAACTTCCCCAATATAGACTGGGACCTCCTTAGTGCAAGAGGGTTAGATAGGGTAGAATTTGTTAAATGTATTCAGAAGAGTTTCTTAAAACAACATGTCTATAGTCCAACTGGAGGAGGGGCCATACTGGACCTGGTGTTGGGAAATGGGCCTGGCCAGGTGACTGACTCTTCAGTGGGGAACATTTGGGAAACAGTGACCACAACTCCCTAAGTTTTGAGATAGCTATAGACAAGAATAAGAATGGACCTTGTGGGAAAATATTGAATTGGAGCAGGGCAAATTATGAGAGTATTGGGCAGGAACTAGGGAGAGTTAATTGGGAACAGCTGTTTTTGGGAAAGTCCACATCTGACGTGTGGAGATTGTTTAAAGACCAAATGCACAGAGTACAGGGCTGGTATGTTCTAGAAAGAAGGAAGGATAAGAATTACAGGGTAAGGGAACCTTGGATGACGAGAGAAGTTGTGAATTTAGTCAAGAAGTAAAAGGAGGAGTGTGTAAGATTTAGGAAACTAAAATCAAATGGAGACCTTGAGAATTATTAATAAGCCCAAAAAGAACTCAAGGAATTAGGAGACCCAGCAGGGGCATGAAAAGTCCTTGGCAAGTAGGATTAAAGAGAAATCCCAAGGTATTCCATGCATACATCAAGAGGATAACTAGGGAGAGGTAGGACCATTCAAGGATAAAAGAGGGAACATGTGCTTGGAGGTGGAAGATGTGGGTGAGGTCCTAAATGAGTATTTTGCATTAGTATTTACCAAGGAGAAGGATGTGGAGCATAGTGAGATCAGTGTGGAGCGTGCTAATACGCGAGGGCATTTTGAGATAAAGAAAGAGGTAGTGTTGGGTCTCTTGAAGAACATTAAGGTGGATAAGTCCTCAGGGCCAGATGGTATGTACACCAGGTTCTGAAGAGAGGCAAGAGATGAGATTGCTAGGGCCTTGACCAAGATCTTTGTGCCCTCTCTAGTGTGGTTCCAGAGGACTGGCAGGTAACTAATGTTGTTCCTTTGTTCAAGAAGGGAAATAGGGATAATCCTGGATATTATAGACTGGAGATACTCGCGTCAGTGGTAGGGAAAGTAATGGAGAGGATTCTTAGGGATAGGATTTACAAGCATTTGGAGGAACATGGTCTAATTAGGACAGTCAGCATAGCTTTGTGCGGGCAGGTCCTGTCTGACTAATCTGATTGTGTTTTTCAAGGAGGTGATGAAGGTGATTGATGAAGGTAGAGTAGTGGATGTTGTATACATGGATTTTAGTAAGGCATTCCACAAGGTCCCGCATGGTAGGCTCATCCAAAAAAATTAGGATGCGTGGGATCCACGGTGACTTGGCTGATTGGATCTAAAATTGGCTTAATCTTAGAAGACAGAGAGTAGTGGTCAATGGGTCTTATTTTGGATCGAGGTCTGTGACTAGTGGTGTTCTGCAGGGAACTGCACTGGGATCTCTGTTGTTTGACATATATATATATATATATGTATATATATATATATATATATATATATATATATATATATATATATATATATATATATGTATGTATGTGTGTATATATATATATAATATCTATATGTGTGTATATATATATGTGTGTGTGTGTGTATATCTATGTGTGTGTGTGTGTATATATATATATATATATATATATATATATATGTATGTATGTGTGTATATATATATATATATATATATAAATGATTTGGATGAAAATGTGGTAAGGTGGGTGAGGAAGTTTGCTGACAACACAAAGATTAGTGGCATTGTGGATTGCATAGAAGATTGGCAAAGGATACAGCGGGATATAGATCCGTTGCTGATATGGGCGGAGAAGTGGCAGATGGAGTTTAATCTGGGCAAGTGTGAGGTCCTGCATTTTGGGAGATCCAACATAAAGGGAGAGTACAGCGTTAGCAGGATGGCAGGATCCTTAACAGCATTAATGAACAGCGGGATGTTGGGGTCCAGGTACATGACTCCCAAAAAGTGGCCACACAGGTTGATAGGGTGGTAAAGAAGGCATATGGCATGCTTGCCTTCATTAGTCAAGGCATTGAGTTCAAGAGCCAGGAAGTTTGGTTAAAGCTTTACAAAATTGCTCCAACAATTGGACAAGCTTGGGCTGTTTTCTCTGGAGCAGCGGAGGCTGAGGGGAAATTTGACAGGAGTTTATAAAATGATGCGAGGCATAGATAGAGTAGACAGACAATATCCTTCTCCCAGGATTGAAATAATTAGTACTACAGAGCATGTATTTAAGGTGAGGGGGAAGGTACAATGCAGATGTGCAAGGCAATTTTTTTTTACACACACAGAGTGGTGAGGGCCTGGAATGCCCTGCCAGGGGTGGTGGTAGAGGCAGATCGCATAGAAATGTTTATGAGACGCTTAGATATGCAGAGAAGGGAGGGATATGGTCAATGTGCGGGGAAGAGGGATTAGATTAATTTGGAGTCATTGGTTTAATTAGTTCGGCACAACATCATGGGCCGAATGGCTGCACTGTGCTATGTCTAACTGCTGGTGGAAAGACAACCCTCTGATCCCAGGAATTAGCCTGATGAATCTCTTCTGGCTTCACCTGAACCATGCTGGGACCAGTGACCTGGTGAATCACCTAACCAAGGTTGCAGAGAGGGCTTTAACTAAACAGGGAGGGCTGTAAGAACAGAAGGTTTAATAAATCAGCAGGAAATGTAAGAGCAATGGCATAGGACAGTCAGGGGAAGCTGACAGCCGTGGTGTGATAGGTCAGGGCAGGAGATGTAAAGAAAAACATCCCAAACAGAGCATTGAAAAAAATCAAAGCTTAATGTTCTTTATCTGAATGCATGGAGAGTTTGCAACAAGATAGATGAGTTGATAGCACAGATAGCAACATATGCCCACAGCTCCTCCCCAGGTTACGAACACCCAAGTTATGTACAGGCTGTCCGTACGTATGAATGTTTGGGAGACCGGCCGGAAGGATTTGCTGACTGATCCAGGGCTGCAGACGTCTTCTGCCAGGTGGGAACTTGGTTCGTGGCTGTATTTCCAACTTGTGAACTGTCCAGGTAACCTGGGGCGAACCTGTGTGATGTAATAGCTGTTCCAGAAACATGGCTGCAGGGTGACCAGGACTGGGTGCTCATTATTCCAGGTTATACACTGCTCCAAAAGAACAGGTCAAACAGGAAAAGAGTGGGGTGGTGGTGTTAATCAAGGAAGGTACCAGAGCAGTGCTGAGTCGTGATATAGAGGTTGTGGGTAGTGATGTGGGATTGGTCTGGGTTAGAACATAGAACAGTACAGCACAGCAACAGGCCCTTAGGCCCACAATGTTGTATCAAACTAATTACATTAATCCCTTCTGCCTGCATATGGTCCATATCCCTCCATTCTCTGCATATTCATGTGTCTATCCAAGAGCCTCTTAAATACCTCTATCGCAGCTACGTTCGCCACCACCCCTGGCAATGCATTCCAGGCACCACCACTCTCTGTAAAAAAAAGTTGCCCCTCACATCTCTTTGAAATTCCCCCTCTCACCTTAAATGCATGCCCTCTAGTATTAGACATTTCAACCCTGAGAAAAACATATGGGCTGTCTACTCTGTTTATGCCTCTCATAATTTTATAAACTTCTATCAGGTCTTCCCTCAATCTCTGCCATTCCAGAAAAAACAATGCAAGTTTGTCCAACATCTCCTCATAGCACATGCCCTCTAATCCAGACAGCATCCTGGTAAACCTCTTCTGAACCCTCTCCATAGCGTCCACATCCTTCCTATAATGGGGCAACGAGAATTGAATGCAATACTCCAGATGTGGCCTAACAAGAGTTTTATAAAGCTACAACATAACTCTCCAACTCAAACTCAATGCCTCGATTAATAAAGGCGACCATGCCATATGCCTTCTTTACAACCCTATCAACCTGTGCAGCCACTTTCAGGGAGCTATGGACTTGGACTCCAAGATCCCTCCGTACATCAACACGGTTAAGGGTCCTGCCATTAGCTGTGACCCGTCCCTTTACATTTGATGTTCCAAAGTGTAAAACCTCACATTTGGCCAGATTAAATTCCATCTGCCATTTCTCTGCCTGTATGTTCAACTGATCTATATCCCACTGTATACTTGAACAATCCTCTACACTATCCACAACACCACAAAACATTGTATCATCTGTGAGCTTACTAACCCCCCCACCTATCCACGTTTTCATCCAAGTCATTTATATATATCACAAACAGCAGATATCCCAATATGGATCCCTGCGGAACACCGCTAGTCACCGACTCCCAGCCAGAATAAGTCCCATGGACCACTACCCTCTGTCTACAATGGGCTAGCCAATTCTGAATCCAAACAACCAAGTCACTGTGGATCCCATGCATCTCAACCTTCTCCAAGACCTTGCCTGTGGCTAGAGAGGACTTGAAGATTTTGGTCAAGGCCCCAGCAATCTTATCACTTGCCTCTCTCAATAACCTGGGGTAGATCCTATCAGGCCCTGGGGACTTATCCACCATAATGTTCTTCAAGAGACCCAACACTACCTCTTTCTTTACCTCAACATGCCCTAGCATATTAGCACGCTGCACACTGATCTCTCTATCCTCCACATCCTTCTCCTTAGTAAGTACCGCACAAAGTACTCATTTCAGACCTCGCCCAACGTCCTCCACCTCCAAACATCTTCACTCCTTGTGTGGTTCTACTCTCTCCCCCTCTTTATCCTCTTGATCTTGGTGTATGTATAGAATGCCTACTTGCCAAGGACTTTTTATGGCCCTTGCTGGCTCTTCTAATTTCTTCCTTGAGTTCTTTTCTGGCTTCTTTATCTTTCTCAAGGCCCTGTTCGATACTAGCTTCCCAGACCTTAACTATGCTTCCTTCTTCTTCTTGACTAAATTCACAACTTTTCTTGTCGTCCAAGGTTCTGAACTGGCAGCTGGTCTTTAAACAACCTCCACATGTTAGATGTGGATTCGCCTGAAAAACACTCTTCACAATTAACTCTCCCTGGCTCCTGTCTAATGCCCTTGTAGTTTGCCCTCCCCTAATTTAATATGTTCCTGCAAGGTCCACTCCTCTCAAGCTAAAGCCTCAGCTCCACACTCCTACACTGGCCCACTCTCACAATGGCCGCTCCACTTAACCTTACCTTCCTTTTATTGCTTAAGGTGCCCTCCAATTAGCCGATCAATGAGACTTGCCTTTTTAAAGTTCCCGCTCTCACTCTTGCTCCTGACTCCTGTAAAAATGAATTTGGCTTTCTTAGATGTTGGATCTCTATTTACTGATGTCCTACCACAAGCATTCAGACATTGGATCTGTACTCACTGATGTCCTTAGAGGGAGCTCTTGTTTCACAATCTGCTCCTGGTCACTCTGCCAACAGAGGGAGCTCCCGTTCTCTCTCGTCCCTGTGACACTGACCTACCCAATAGACACATTCTGCCTAGGACACTGCTCCCCTGACAGAGTGAGCTCCCTCTCCCTCCCCCCCAACGCCCCCCTCCTCACCCCCACCCCACCACTGGGGTGCTGCTGGGCTCAGTCAGGGGCCACTGTGATCAGTAACTTGGTGTTTGCCTTGGTGACCTTCTGAAGGTCCTCTCAGTTCACTTGTCCTTACCTGACCAAAACCTCCTATCTGTCCCAGCAGTAGGCTAGCCTGTGGCCAGTGGGTTTCCTGTAGTCAGGGTCCCAGAGGGGCCATGTTCACAGGGCCATGACCCTGATGGTAACCAAGCCAATCCCTCCCGTTCATTTGATTCCTCTGTCATCCCAGGAACCCACCCGTACAACATGTCCTTCCCTAGTTATAACCTTAATCCCAGATTTACCAGCAAACAGGCCATTCAAATTCCTATTGTCAGTATATTTTAATCATGTAACACCCAGGTGTTGCTGTGTATAACCATCCAACACATCAGTGGTAGCTCTGAGATTCATGGGGAGAGATGACATGGTTCAGACCCAATTCCTGGTGGTCACAGGGGAGAAGGAAGGAGTGGTGACCACACACACACACACACACACACACACACACACACACACACACACACACACACACACCCCTTGCCGCACACACTTCTCCAACATACAGCTCCCAATTACAGAGGGATCGGAGTCTGCACTGCTATTCAGGGGACACTGGGAGGAGGTGATTGAGGATGCCGTAGCGATGACCATCCTGTGGTAGACAGCAGGACCACCACAGTCAGACCTCTACTTTCTTGCAGGTAGTCACGACTACAGAGACCAAAACTGAAGACCGTACTCTAGACGTGGTCTCACCAAGGCCCAATTTAATGTTAGTGAGACATCTTCACTCCTGTATCAAACAAGGTGCCATTTTCTTTTCTAATTGCCCACTGTACTTGCAGGCCAGTAATGTGAGTACGAGGAAGAACACCCAGCTCCCTTCCTACATCAACATTTCCCCATGTCTCACCATTTCAAAAATCACTCAGCATTTCTGATATTTGTACAGAAGTACATAAATTAGTAAATTGATTTATTATTGTCACATGTACCAAGGTACAGTGAAAAACTTTTGCATGCTGTCCGTACAGATCATTTCATTACAACAGTACATTGAGGTAGTACAAGGGAAAACAATAACAGCGTGCAGAATGAAACGTTCCAATTACAGTCAAAATGCAGTGCAGGCAAACAATAAGGTGCAAGGTCATAACGAGGTAGATTGTGAAGTCAAGAGTCTATCTTATTGTACTAGGAGCCCGTTCAATAGTCTTATAACAGGGAGATGGAAGCTGTCTTTGAGCCTGTTGGTACATGCTTTCAGGCTTTTGTATCTTCTGCCCGATAGGAGGGGAGAAAAGAGAGAACGTCTGGGGTGGTGAGGTCTTTGATTATGCTGGCTGCTTTACCGAGGCAGCGAGAAGTATAGACTGAGTCCCGGGAGGGGAGGCTGGTTTCCATGATGTGCTGAGCAGTTGCCATACCAAGCCGTGATGCATCCAGTTAGGATGCTTTCTATGGCTCATCGATAAAAGTAAAAAGATAACCGCACAACTATTCATTCCACAACGTACACCGTCAGTCACATTGCTCTCTTACTTGGCTTGTCATGAGTACAAGAGTTGGGACATCATGTTACAGCTGTACAAGACATTGGTGAGACCATACCTGGAGTACTGTGTGCATTTCTGGTCACCATACCATAGGAAGGATGTGATTAAGCTGGAAAAGGTGCAGAAATGATTCACAAGCATGTTGTCAGGAGGGCTTGAGTTATAAGGAGAGACTGCATAGGGTGGGACTATTTAACCTGGAGCAAAGGAGGCTGAGGGTGACATGATAGAGGTTTATAAAATCATGAGGGGCACAGTTAAAATTGTCACGGTCATTTTCCCAGGGTAGGGGAGTCTAAAACTAGAGGACATAGGTTTAAGATGAGAGGGGAAATAAGGCTGGTGGGTATGTGGAACGAACTGCCAGAGGTAGAGGCAGGTACAATTACAATGCTTAAAAGACATGTGGACAGGTACATGGATAGGAACGGTTTAAAGGAACATGGGCCGAATGTGGGCAAATGGGACTTGCTCCGGAAGGCATCTTGGGCAGAGCTGGGCGGAAGGGCCTGTTCATGCTATGACTCTGTGACTCTATCCATGGAAGCAAGTTTACATCCTCATCTCTACTCAAGTGCCCACAGTGCAAACTTGAGAATGTTACGTGTGGTCCCCTTGGCCCAATGGTCAATCCAGACTGTGAACCAAGTACTGATCACTGCAGTACCCACCAGTCACAGGCTGCTGTTCAAAAAGGGCCATTCATTCCAACGAGTTATTTTAGGTCACATGGTCACCTCACAGAAACAGGCCCTTCGGCCCAATGTCAGAGCCAACCATCAACCAATCATTTATACGAATCCCACACTGATCCCATTTTATTCTTCCACATTCAGTTAACCAGCTCCATATCCACATTGTCCATTATCCCCAACTCCATGTGCTCTAACCTTCTTGTAAGAGGAAAGTACATAGTTAATGGCAAGACCCTTAACAGCGTTGATGTACAGAGAGATCTTGGGGTCCAAGTCCACCGTTCCCTGAAAGTGGCCATGCAAGTAGATAGTGTGGTAAAGAAAGTGTATGGCATGCTTGTCTTCATTGCTAGGGGCATTGAGTATAAGAGTAAGAAAGTCATGTTGCAGCTGTATAAAACTTTGGTTGGGTCACACTTGGACTATTGTGTGCAGTTCTGGTCATCCCATTATAGGAAGGATGTGGAGAGGGTACAGAAGAGGTTTACCAGGATGCTGCCTGGATTAGAGGGTATGAGCTATAGGGAGAGGTTGGACAAACTTGGGTTGCTTTCTCTGGAGTATCGGAGGCTGAGGGGAGACCTGATATAAGTTTATAAAATTATGAGAGGCATAGATTTCAAGGGACCTTGTGGGGCAACTTTTTCACACAGAGGGTGGTGTGTGTATTGAATGAGCTGAATCAGAATCTTTTTCATCAGGCAAAAATGTCAAGTACCAGAGGACATGCGTTTAATGTGAGAGGGGGAAAGTTTAAAGGAGATGAGCAGGACAAGTTTTTTTTACACACAGACTGCCTGGAACAGGCTGCCAGGCTAGTGCCGGAGCAGATACTTTTAAGAGGCTGTTAGACACATGAATATGCAGGGAATAGAGGGATATAGATCATGTACAGGCAGAAAAGATTTAGTGTAATTTCACATCGTGTTCGGTGTAGACATCATGGGCTGAAACATAGAAAAACTACAGCACAATTCAGGCCCTTCAGCCCACAAAGCTGTGCCAAACATGTCCCTACCCTAGAAATTACTAGGCTACCCATAGCCCTCTATTTTACTCAGCTCCATGTACCTATCTAACAGTCTCTTGAAAGACCCTATCGTATCCGCCTCCACCACCGTTTCCGGCAGCCCATTCCACGCACTCACCACTCTCTGAGTAAAAAACTTACTCCTGACATCTCTATATCCACTCCCCAGCACCTTAAACCTATGTCCTCTTGTGGCCACCATTTCAGCCCTGGGGAAAAGCCTCTAACTATCCACCCAATCAATACCTCTCATCATCTTATACACCTCCATCAGGTCCCCACTCATCCTCCGTCTCTCCAAGGAGAAAAGGCCGAGTTCCCTCAGCCTGCTTTCATAAGGCATGCTCCGCATCCCAGGCAGCATCCTTGTAAATCTCCTCTGCACCCCCTCTATGGCTTCCACATCTTTCCTGTAGTGAGGCGACCAGAACTGAGCACAATACTCCAACTGGGGTCTGACCAGGGACCTATATAGCTGCAACAATACCTCTCGGCTCCGAAATTCAATTCCCCGATTGATGAAGGACAATACACCATATGCCTTCTTAACCACAGAGTCAACCGGCACAGCCGCTTTGAGTGTCCTATGGACTCGGACCCCAAGATCCCTTTGAACCTCCACACTGCCAGGAGTCCTACCATTAATACTATTTTCCGCCAACATATTTGACCTACCAAAATGAACCACTTCACACTTATCTGGGTTGAACTGCATCTGCCACTTCTCAGCTCAACTCTGCATCCTATCTATGTCCCTCTGTAACCCCAAAGGCTGAAGGGCCTTTTCCTGCACTGTACTGTTCTATGTTAACCTCCTGTGCGGGATCTGATCAAAAACCTTCATCCAAATGCAAATCCATTGGTTCCCCATTCCCTCTACTAGATACATCCTCAAAGAGCTCCAGTAGATTAGTCAAGGATGGCTTCCCTTTCATAAATCCTTATTGTCTCTTCTCAATAATATTATTATTTTTGAAGATTATAGATTCCAGCATTTTCTCTGTTACCTGATATGAGGCTGACAGCTCAATAATTCCCGGTTTTCACTCTTGCTCCTTTCTTAAATAGTTGGCTCACGTTTACTACCCTCCAATCCACAGCAAAACTTCCAGAATCCATGGAATTCTGGGAGTTGCTGACCACAGTCTCCACGATCTCTGCATCCACCGCTCTCAGAACTTGGGAATGTAGATCATCGGCTCCTTGGAGTTTCTCAGTTTCAAGTCTCATTAACTGAGAGTCACAGAGTGACACAGGAACCGGCCCTTCGGCTCACCATACCCATGCTGACCATCAGGAACCCATCTATATTAATCCCATTTACCAGTACTTGCTCTGTAGCCTTTGACACCTTGGAGTACCTATAAATATTGTGGGAGTACCTGCCTCCACTGCCATCTCTTTGAGTAGTACTTATTTACTGATAATGATTTCTTTATTTCCTCATTTATACTGGACCCTCAGTTTTTCAGTGTTTCTGATCAGTTCTTTGTGTCTTCTTCAATGAATTGCTTAATTACTCTCTCATTTCCTTATTTCCATTGTAAAATCTTCTGTCTCTTTCTGTAAGTAGCCCACGTCTGCCCTCACTAGGCTTTTCCCTTTAGTCTCTCAATGGAAGGTCACCTTCTATTTTTACATTCCTCACCGGTCCACTCTCATATTCTATCCCTTCCTTTATCCAGTCCTTGGTCCTACTTTGCTGAGTTCTAAAATGCCGCCAATCCTCAGTCCTGGTGCTATTTCTGACACCTTTATAAACTTTTTTCCTCTGATTTAATACCAGCTTTTATTTCTTTTAGTTGGATCACTTCATCTGATGTGATTGTGTGTCTTATAAGACTGACCTCGCCTGAAAATCCAGACAAGGATCTCACTGCTCAAGCCAGGTCAGCTCATCGTCCTGCTGGTGAAGTTGTGGATATCATTGAGATGTGAACCTTGTTACAGTCAGATGGCCAGTGTCTTTCTTTACATCTTACTTGACCCCCGGCTGTCCTTTGCCTCTTGCTAGAATGGTTTAATCTGTGATTAAGGAGAGGTTGGACAAACTTGGATTGCTTTCTCTGGAGTGTTGGGAGCTGAAGGGAGACCTAATAGAAGATTATGAGAGGCATAGATAGGGTAGAGAGTCAGAGTCTTTTTATAAAGGTGGAAATGTCAATCACTAAAGGACAAAGCTTTAAGGTGAGAGGGGGAAAGTTTAAAGGAGATTTACGAGGCAAGTTTTTTTACACAGAGTGGTATGCCTGGAACACGCTGCCTGAGGAAGTGGTGGAAGCAGATACAACAGCAATGTTTAAGAGGCATTTAGACAGGCAATGAACAGGCAGGGAATGGAAAGATATAGATCATGTGCAGGCAGATGGGATTAGTTTAAATTGGCATCATGGTTGGCACAGACATGGTGGACTGAAGGGCCTGTTCCTGTGCGGTACTTTTCTATGAAATCGTTCTCAGATCCTTGCTGGTAATTTTTCAGCATTCTTGGAGAACTTTGTAGACCATTACCCATCTTTGTATGTGACAGCTACCAAGTGTTTATTCATACTGAAATCTGTCCATCATTCTGTTCTCAATGGTTGTTGATAACTGACTACCAGAGCCCTCATTAATGGTCTGGAGGAGGGGGCAAGGTTTGCTGTTTCCTGGTGATACAAAAATAGCTGGGAAAGCAAGTTGTGATGAGAGCACTGTGATTCGGCAACAGGATATACAGCAATTGGGTAAAAATGTGGCAATAGAGTTTAATGTGGGAATTGTGAGGTCATGCACCTCGGTATGAGGAATCAAAAGGCAGATTATCATCTAAATGGAGAGAGACTGCAAGTGAGTGAATTTCAGAGGGATCCAGGTGTTCTAGTGCATGGATCACAAAAGGTTAGCAGGGAGGTCCAACAAGTAGTTAAGAAAGAAAATGGCAGATTAAAACTGGCTAAGAACTAAGGGCAAGAACTGAGGGACTGTTGTGTACTATGTCTCATTGAAACATGGCTTACACCTGCCTCACCTGACTCTGCTATTCAACCTGACGGCTTCTCGATTCATCGAATGGACTGTACAGAGTCCTCAGGCAAAGTTAAAGGTGGAGGGGTCTGCTTCTTAATCAATAACCTGTGGTGCTCAGACGTGACAATCCTGGCGAGCTCCTGCTCACCCAGCCTGGAATATCTAACGGTGAAGTTTCGACCATTCTATCTGCCAAGGGAGTTCGCTTCAGCTATCCTGATGGCAGTCTACATCCCAGCACAGACGGACATGAAGCCTGCACTCAATGAGCTATACTCTGTGCTCAACAATCTTGAGACAGGATACCCTGAGGCCCTCTTCATCATCGCGGGTGACTTCAATCAGGCCAACCTCAGGAGTGTGTTACCAAAATACTATCAGCACATCTCCTGCTCCACCAGGGGCGCCAACACCCTTGACCACTGCTGTACAACCATCAAAGATGCCTTCTGAGCCACCTCTCATCTTCACTTTGGAAAATCAGACCACCAGGCTGTGCTCCTTCTCCCTGCATACAAACAGAAACTGAAACGGGGGGATCCGGTACGGAGAGTCGTGCAATGCTGGTCTGAGGAAACAGATGAGCTTCTATGTGAGACAGTGGACTGGACCATGTTCAAAGACTCAGCTGCCAGCCTTGATGAGTATGCCACCACCATCACAGACTTTATCAGCAAGTGCGTGGAGGACTGTGTACCAAAGAGGACAATACAGGTGTTCCCAAACAGGAAGCCATGGATGAACCGGGAGATCCACTCCCTACTGAAGGAGAGGACTGCTGCACACAAATCTGGTAATCCTGATCTGTACAAGAAAGCAAGGTATGACCTTCATAAAGGTATAAGGGATGCCAAGAGGCAATACCAACTCAAAATAGAGTCCCTGACCAGCTGCCAGTTATGGCAGGGCTTACATGCCATAACAGGCTACAAGACGAAGTCAGGCTGAATAGCTAACAACAGCGCATCCCTTCCTGATGAACTTAAAACATTCTATGCACGTTTTGAACAAAAAGGAAGTGGATTGTCACCATCCACTCTGACAGCCACCAACGCAGCTGAACCTGTGATCACAGTGGAGGATGTAAGATCAGTCTTCCGAAGAGTGAACACGAGGAAAGCACCTGGCCCAGATGGTGTCCCGGGCCGCGTGCTCAGACCTTGTGCTGATCAGCTGGCAAAAGTATTTGTGGACATATTCAACCTCTCCCTGCTTCAATCTCAGGTTCCCTCCTGTTTTAAGAAGACCACTATCATCCCGGTACCCAAGAAAAGCAAGGTAACATGCCTCAATGACTACCGACCAGTGGCTCTGACATCCACCATCATGAAGTGCTTTGAGAGGTTGGTCATGGCACGCATCAACTCCAGCCTACCAGACAATCTGAACCCATTGTAATTCGCCTATCGCCGAAACAGGTCTACAGCGGATGCCATCTCCCTGGCCCTTCACTCAGCTCTGGAGCATCTGGACAGTAAGGACACTTACGTTAGACTATTGTTTATTGACTACAGCTCTGCCTTCAATATAATAATACCAAGCAAGCTTGTCACCAAACTCCGAGACCTAGGACTCAACACCTCCCTCTGTAACTGGATCCTTGACTTTCTAACAAACAGACCACAATCAGTGAGGATAGGCAGCAATACCTCCGGCATGATTATTCTCAACACTGGTGCCCCACAAAGCTGCGTCCTCAGCCCTCTACTCTACTCCCTATACACTCACGACTGTGTGGCCAGATTCTGCTCTAACTCCATCTACAAGTTTGCAGATGATACTACCGTTGTAGGCCGTATCTCAAACAGTGATGAATTGGAGTACAGGAAGGAGATAGAGAGCTTAGTGGAATGGTGTCATGGCAACAACCTTTCCCTCAATGTCAACAAAACTAAAGAGCTGGTCATTGACTTCAGGAAAGGGGGCGGTGTACATACACCTGTCTACATCAATGGTGCTAAGGTCGAGAGGGTTGACAGCTTCAAGTTCCTGGGAGTGAACATCACCAACAACCTGTCCTGGACAAACCATGTGGATGCCATGGCCAAGAAAGCTCACCAGCGCCTCTACTTCCTCAGGAGGCTAAAGAAATTTGGTTTGTCCCCTTTAACTCTCACCCACTGTTACCGATGCACCATAGAAAGCATCCTATCAGGATGTATCACAGCTTGGTATGGCAACTGTTCTGCCCAAGACCGCAAGAAGCTGCAGAGAGTTGTGGACACAGCCCAGCGCATCACAGACACCAGCCTCCCCTCCTTGGACTCTGTCTTTACCTCTCGTTGTCTTGGTGTAGCAGCCAGCATAATCAAAGACCCCACCCACCCGGGACATTCTCTCTTCTCTCCTCTTCCATCGGGTAGAAGATACAGGTGCCTGAGGGCACGTACCACCAGACTTAAGGACAGCTTCTACCCCACTGTGATAAGACTATTGAACAGTTCCCTTATACAATGAGATGGACTATGACCTATGACCTCACGATCTACCTTGTTGTAACCTTGCACCTTACTGCACTGCACTTTCTCTGTAGCTGTGACACTTTACTCTGTACTGTTATTTTTTTTTTACCTGTACTGCATCAATGTACTCTGTACTGACTTGATGTAACTGCACTGTGTAATGTATTGATCTGTAAGATCAGTTTGTAAGACAAGTTTTTCACTGTACCTCAGTACAAGTGACAATAATAAACCAATACCAATACCAATACATGCACAAGGCATTAGTGAGGTCACACCTGGAGAACTGGGCACGGTTTTGATCCTCTTATCTCAGAAAGGATATAGCAACATTGGAGGCAGTCTGAAGGAGATTCGCCAGGGTAATTGCTGGGATGAGAGGGTTGTCCTACCAAGAGAGGCTGGACAGTTTGGGTTTGTATTCTTTGGAGTTTAGAGGAATGAAGAGTGATCTTATTGAAACATACAAGATCCTAAGGGGGTTTGACGGGGCAGATGTTGGGATGTTTTCACTGGTGGGATAGTCTCAAATGAATAGATATGGTTTCAAGATAAGGGGCCTGTCACTGACAACTGAGGTGTGTAGAAATTTCTTCTCACAGAAGGTGGTGAATCTCTGGAACTCTCTGCCCTGGTGAGAGGGGGGGGTGGTGGAGGTTAGTTCATTATTTAAAGTGGAGGTAGATAAAGTTTTGAATGATTGGAGGATTGGGTATGGTCATCTGATAAGAGGATGAGTTGAGGTGTAGATCAGCCATGATCATATCGAACGGCAGGCCAGACTTGAAGGGCCAGGTGACCAACTCTTGTGTGCACTAAACATCCACAAGATTAAGGTCACCACAGCCACACCACACTGCCCACTGATTGTAAAGGTTCCCAGTCATAATCTGGAACATGTGGGCACTTCCCACATCATGCAGCCACCTCTCAGTAAAGACAGGCGTTGATGATGAAATACAACACTTCCCTCAGTGTGCCAGCGCAGCCTTTGTTGATCAGGGGAAGTGGGTGTTTGAAGATCCACACCTCAGTCTTGCACCAAACTCGGTGATCCCTCTCGGCCTGTATGTTTCTGAGACTTGGGCTAGTTACAGCAGGCTTCTCAAGGCAAAACCCTCCAAAGGGGGAGGAGTGGCATTACTGGTCAGGGAACAGATCACGGCTGTGCGTAGACAGGACAACCCAGAGGGCTCATCTACAGAGGCTATATGGTTGGAGCTGAGGAATAGGAAGGGTGTGGCCATACTAATATGGTTGTATTATAGACCGCCCAATAGTCAGAGAGAATTGGAGGAACAAATCTGTAGGGAGATAGCAGACCGATGTAAGAAACAGAAAGTTGTGATAGTAGGGGATTTTAACTTTCCACATATTGACTGGGACTCCCACACTATGAAAGGGTTGGATGGCTTGGAATTTGTCAAATGTGTTCAGGAAAGTTTTCTCAATCAATATGTAGAGGTATCAACAGGAGAGAATGCAATACTTGATCTCCTATTGGGGAACCAGGCAGGTCAGGTGACAGAAGTATGTGTAGGTGAGCCTTTTGGGTCCAGTGACCATAATGCAATTAGTTTTAAGATAATTATGGATAAGGACAGGTCTGGTCCTCGAGTTGAGGTTCTAAATTGGAGAAAGGCCAATTTTGTGGAAATGAGAAAGGATCTAGGTAGGGTGGATTGGGATAAGTTATTTTCTGGCAAGGATGTGCTCAGTGTATGGTTCTATGGTTTAAATGGAAAGCCTTCAAAGATGAAATTTTGAGAGTGCAGAGTTTGTATGTTCCTGTCAGGATTAAAGGCAAGGGTAACAAGCATAGGGAACCTTGGTTTTCAAGGGATATTGGTGAGCTGGTTAAGAAAAAGAGAGAGGTGTATAGCAGGTATAGGCAACTAGGAACGGATGAGGTACTTGAAGAGTATAGGAAATGTAAGAAAATACTAAAAAAGGAAATCAGGAAGGCAAAAAGAAGACATGAGGCTGCCTTGGCGGATAATGTGAAGGTAAACCCAAAGGGTTTCTACAGGTATATTAAGAGCAAAAGGATAGTAAGAGACAGAATTGGTCCCCTAGAAGATCAGAGTGGTCGTATATGTGTGGAGCCTCAGGAGATGGAGGAGATCTTAAACAGTTTTTTTGCATCAGTATTTATTCAGGAAACTGGCAGCGTGGATATGGAAGGAAGGGAAACAAGCAGTAGTGTCATGGAACATATAGAGATTAAAAAGGAGGAGGTACTTGATGCTTTACAGTGAATAAAGGTAGGTAAATCACCAAGGCCTGACAAGATATTTCCTCGGACCTTGAGAGAGACTAGTGTAGAAATTGCAGGGGCCCTGGCAGATATATTTAAAATGTCCTTAGCCACGAGTGCAGTGCCAGAGGACTGGAGGGTAGCTCATGTTGTTCCATTGTTTAAGAAAGGCTCGAAGAGTAAACCAGGTAATTACAGGCCGGTGAGCCTGACGTCAGTAGTGGGTAAATTATTGGAAGGTGTTCTGTGAGATAGGACATATAAGTATTTGGACAGCCAAGGGTTGATTAAGGATAGTCAGCATGGGTTTGTGCGTGGTAGATCGTGTTTAACTAATCTTGTGGAGTTTTTTGAGGAGGTCACTAAGAAATTAGATGAAGGTAAGGCTGTGGATGTTGTCTACATGGACTTTAGTAAGGCCTTTGACAAGGTCCCACATGGGGGATTAGTTCAGAAGGTTCAGTCAATGGGTATCCATGGAAAGGTTGTAAACTGGATTCGAAATTGGCTGAGTGGGAGAAGACAGAGAGTGGTTGTGGATGGTTGTTTCTCAGATTGGAGGCCTGTGACTAGTGGTGTGCCTCAGGGATCTGTGTTGGGGCCGTTGTTGTTTGTTGTATATATCAATGATCTAGAAGATAATGTGGTAAATAGGATTAGTAAGTTTGCGGATGACACTAAGATTGGAGGTGTGGTGGACAGTGAGGAAGGCTTTCAAAGCTTGCAGAGGGATCTGGACCAAATGGAAAAATGGTCCAGAAAATGGCAGATGGAATTTAATGCAGACAAGTGTGAGGTGTTGCATTTTGGAAGGACAAATCAAGGGAGGACATACACAGTTAATGGTAGGGCACTGAGGAGTGCAGAGGAACAAAGGGATCTGGGAGTTCAGATACATAATTCCTTGAAAGTAGAGTCACAGGTAGACAGGGTTGTAAAAAAGGCTTTTGGCATCCTGGCATTTATAAATCAAAGTATTGAGTATAGGAGTTGGAATGTTTTGGTGAGGTTGTATAAGTCATTGGTGAGACCAAATTTAGAATATTGTGTGCAGTTCTGGTGGCCGAACTACAGGAAGGATGTCAGTAAGATTGAAAGAGTGCAGAGGAGATTTACAAGAATGTTGCCGGGTCTTCAGGAGTTGAGTTACAGGGAAAGACTGACCATGTTAGGACTTCATTCCTTGGATCGGAGAAGAATGAGGGGAGATATGATAGAGGTTTACAAAATGATGAGGGGCATAGACAGAGTTAATGCAAGTAGGCTCTTTCCACCTAGATTAGGAGAGATATGTACGAGAGGACATGGCTTTAGGGTGAAAGGGGAAAGGTTTAGGGAGAACATTAGAGGGAACTTCTTCACTCAAAGAGTGGTGGGAGTGTGGAATGGGCTGCCATCTGATGTGGTAAATGTGGGCTCACTCTTAACTTTTAAGAGTAAATTGGATAGATACATGGACGAGAGAGGTCTGGAGGGGTATGGGCTGGGGGCAGGTAAATGGGACTAGCAGAATAATGTTTTGGCACAGACTAGAAGGGCCGAATGGCCTGTTTTCTGTGCTGTAGTTTTCTATGGTTCTAATAAGTGAATCAATGTCAGTATCCTCCCAGTGGTTGTGTCACCCAGAGTGCTAAGGGCTTGGATGGAGTAGAATTTGTTATATATGTTCAAGAAAGGTTCCTCAATCAATATATAGGTGGCCCCACAAGAGAGGGCGCAACACTGGACCTCCTCTTGGGGAACGTGGTAGGGCAAGTGATGGAAGTGTCATTCTGGGAGTATTTTGGGACCAGTGCCCATAATTCTATTAGTGTTAAAATAGTTACAGAGAAAGATAAGGTCCACAGGTTAAGGTCTTAAAGTGGGCAGGGCTAATTTTGGAGGCACTAGGTGGGGTCTTGCAGAGGTCGATTGGATGAGACTGTTTGCAAGTAAAGGGACATCTGGCAAATGGGAGGCTTTTAAAAGTACGGTGGGCGGCACGGTAGTGTAGCAGTTAGCGCAACGCTATTACAGCGCCAGCAATCGGGGTTCGATTCCCGTCGCTGTCTGTAAGGAGTTTGTACATTCTCCCGTGTCTGTGTGGGTTTCCTCCAGGTGCTCCGGTTTCCTCCCACATTGCAAAAACGTACGGGTAGGTTAATTTGGGTTTAAAATGGGCGGCGCGGATTTGTTGGGCCGGAAGGGCCTGTTACCACGCTGTAAATAAAATTTAAAAATTTAAAATTTAATTTAAAAATTTAAAAGTGTGATGTCAAGAGTTCGGGGCAGCACATTTCTGTTATTGTGAAGGGCAAGGCTGGCAAACTTAGGGAACATTGGTTTACGAGAGTATTGAGACTCTGGTTAGGAAAAAGAGGCATACATTGGGTTTAGGTAGTCAGGATCAAACGAATCCCTCCATAAGTATGACAAGTGTAGGATTATATTTAAGAGGGAAAAACGAGGGCATGAAATGGATCTGGCAGGTTAGGTTAAGGAAAATCCCAAAAGATGCTACAGTATATTAAAAGTAAAAGGATGACTAGGGATAGAATAGGTCCCCTTAAAAATCAGCATGTCTGTCTATATGTGGAGCTACAGGAGATGGGTGAGATTTTTAATGAATAATTAAATATTGAGTTATTAAGTAATTCAGATACCGATGTTACAGGTGTGACGGAGGAACATTTAAGCTAGGAGGGGATGTTGCCATTTTGATAAGGGAGGACATAACAGCAATGCTCAGAGGTAACATTCCTGGGGGATTGACCAGTGAGGCCAAAGGGGTAGAAATTAGAAACAAGTAGTGGAGTGTCACTCCAGTGGGGGCTGTTTGATTGACCCTCCCCCCCAACAGTCAGCAGGAACTTGAGGAGCAGATGTGTAGAGAAAAATGCTCATAGTTATAAGAATAATAGGGTTGTATTATATGGAGATTTTAACTTCCCCAGTATTGACTGGACTACCCAGAGTGTTAAGGGCCTGGATGGGGTGGAATTTGTGAAATGTGTCTGGGAAAGTTTCCTGAGTCAATATATAGAGGATCCTACTCAGGATGCAATACTGGACCTCCACTTGGGAACTGAGGTAGGGCAAGTAACAGAAGTGGCAGTCAGGGAGCACTTTGGCTCTAGTGACCATAATTCTATTAGTTTTAAGATAGTGATAGAAAAAGAATGGACAGGTCCACAGGTTAGGCTCCTAAGCTGGAGCAGGGCTAATTTTGTGGGAACTAGGCAGGATCTAGCAGAGGTCAGTTGGGTGAGTCTGTTTGAAGGGAAAGGAACAGATAGCAAGTGGGAGGCCTTTTTTAAGAGTGTTATATCAAGAGTCCAGGGGCAGCATGTTCCTGTTAGGGTGAAGAGTAAATCTGGCAAATTTAGGGAACCTTGGCTGATGAGGGATATTGAGGCTCTGGTCAAGAAAAAGAAGGAAGCATACGTTGGGTTTAGGAGGTTGGGGACCAGTGAATCCCTTGATGACCATAAAAAAATTAAAAACACTCTTGAGGGAAGTCATGAGGGTAAGAGATGGATCTGGCAGATAAGGTTAAGGAAACTCCTAAGAGATTCTATAGCTATATAAAGAGTAAAAGGGTGACTAGGGAGAGAGTAGGGTCCCTTAGAGATCAGCAGGGCCATCTGTGTCTCGAGCAGCAGGAGATGATTTGGAATTTTTAATGACTATTTCTCCTCATGGTTGCTCAAAAGATAAGGGAAACTAGTGGAGATGTTTTGGAGGACATTCATATTACCATTTGCAGCCCTACAGTACATTGAGGTGCATAAATCCCCAGGGCCTGACCAAGTGCATCCCTGAACTTTGTGGGAGGCTAGAGAGGAAATTGTAGAGGCCCTTGTGGAGATTTTTGCTTATCAATTGCCACTGATGTTCCCAAAGACTGGAAAGTGGCTAACATCTTTCCATTGTTTAAGAAGGTAGCAGGGACAAGCCAGGGAAATACAGTCCAGTCAGCCTGACGTCAGTAATGGGGAAGTTACTGGAGGGAATTCTGAGGGACAGGATCTACCAGCATTTGGATAGACAGAGTCTGATTAGGAAGAGTCAGCATGGCTTTGTGTGTGGAAAGTCGTGCTTGACGAATCTTTTAGAGTATCTTGAAGAGGCAAACAAAAAAGTAGATGAGGGTAGGGCAGTGGATGTTGTCTATTTGGACTTTAGCAAGGCCATCGACAAGGTCCCGCATGGTAGACTGGTCTTGGTTCCATGGAATCCAGGGAGAGGTAGTTAGGTGGATTCAAAATTAGCTCAGAGGTAGGAAGCAGAGGGTGGTGGTTGAAGGTTGTTTCTCGGAATGGAGGCCAGTGACTAGTGGTGTGCCGCAGGGGTCAGTGTTGTGACCCTTGTTATTCGTTATTTATATAAATGGTTTGGATGGGAATGCACAAGCTTGATCAGTAAGTTTGCGGATGACACAAAAATAGGAGGTGTTGTTGCTAGTGAAGAAAGGTTTCATAGATTACAGGGGGATCTTGATCAGTTAAGGAAGTGGGCCAAGGACTGGCAAGTGGATTTCAATACAGATAAGTGTGAGGTGATGCATTTTGGAAAGTCAAACCAGTGTAGGACTTATACCATGAATGGTAGGCACAAGGGAGTGTAATGGAACAGTGGGACCTTGGAGTATTAGTGCATAGTTCATTGAAAGTGGCATCACAGGTAGACAGGGTGGTGAAAAGAGCATTTAGCGTGATAGCCTTCATCAGTCAGGTCACTGAGTATAGGAGATGGGACATCATCTTGCAGTTGTATAAGTTGTTGGTGAGGCTGCACTTGGAGTACTGTGTACAGTTTTGGTCACCCTGTTATAGGAAAGACGTGGTCAAACTAGAAAGAGTGCCGAAAAGATTTACGAGGATGTTGCCAGGACGTGACGTCCTGAGTTATAGGGAGAGGTTGGCCAGGCTAGGTCTTAATTCCTTGGAATGTAGGAGAATGAGGGGCGACCTTTAAAATTATGAGAGGCATAGATAAGGTGGACGGTAACAGTCATTTCCCAAGGGTAGGGTAGTCCAAAACTAGGGGGCATGGATTTAGGGTGAGAGGGAAAAGATTTAAAAGGGACCTGAGGAATAACTTTTTTACGCAGAGGGTGGTGAGTATATGGAGCTGCCAGAGGAAGTGGTTGAGGCAGGTACAGTAGTATCATTTAAGAAGCACTTGGATAGGTACATGGAGGGGTGGGGCTTGGATGGATATGGGCCAAATGCAGGAAATTGGGACTAGCTGGGTGGGCACCGTGGTTGGCGTGGACTCATTGGGCTGAAGGGCGTTTATCCATGCTGTATTACTCTATGACTCTTATGTTTGCCATCAATTTTTACTCTGGAGAAGATCATGGAAGCTAAGGAATTAAGAAAAATGACTTGTCATGGACCATATACGAATTAGCAGGGAGCAGGTATCGGTGGCCTTAAAGCACATTAAGGTGGATGAATCCCCAGGGCCTGACCAAGTGCATCCTCAGACCTTGTGGGAAGCTAGAGAAGAAATTGTGGAGGCTCTTGCAGAGATATTTGTATCATCTTTAGCCACAGGTGAAATTCCGGAAGACCAGAGGGTGGCTAATGTTGTACCGATATTTAAGAAGGGCAGCAAAGACAAGCCCAGGAACTACAGGCTGGTCAGCCTGACATCAGTGGTGGGTAAGTTACTGGAGGGGATTCTGAGGGACAGGATCTACCACCATTTGGATATACAAGGACTGATTAGAGATAGTCAGGATATCTTTGTGTGAAATTGTGTCTCACAAATCTGTTAGGTAACCAAGAGGATTGATGAGAGCAGGGCAGTGGATCTTGCTACATAGACTTCAGCAAGGCCTTTGACAAAGTCCTGCATGGAAGGCTAGTCTGAAACATTAGATGATATGGAATCCAGGGAGAGCTAGCTAATTGGATACATAACTGGCTTGATGGTAGGAAGCAAAGGGCGATGGTGGAAGGTTGTTTCTCGGACTGGAGGCCTGTGACTAGTGGAGTGCCACAGGGATCGATGGTGGGTCCATTGTTGTTCATCATTTATATAAATGATTTGAATAAGAATATACAAAGCAAGGTTAGTAAGTTTGTAGCTAACACTAAAATAGGTGGTATTGTAGACAGTGAAGAAGGTTATCAAAAATTACAAGGGGATCTTGATCAGCTGGGTAAGTGGGCAAGGACTGGCAAATGCCGTTCAATCCAGATAAGTGCGAGGTGTTGCATTTTTGGGAAGTCAAACTGGGGTAGGACTTAGACAGTGAACGGTAGGGCTCTGGGGAATGTTGTAACACAGGGACCTACAGTAGGAGTACAAATACATGGTTTTCTGAAAGTGGCGTCACAGGCAGACAGGATGGTGAAGAAGGCTCTTGGCACACAGCCCTTCATCAGTCAGGGCAATGAGTATAGAAGTCGGGATGTTATCTTGCAGTTGTACAAGTCGTTGGTAAGGAAACAAAAGACTGCAGATGCTGGAATCTGGAGCAACACACAAAGTGCTGGAGGAACTCAGCAGGTCAGGCAGTGTCAATGGAGGGAAATGGACAGTCAACGTTTCGGGTTAAGACCCTTCATCTGGACTGAAAGCTTGAGGGAGAATAGTCAGTATAAACCAGGGAGGGAGGGGTGGAGCAAGAGCTGGCAGGTGATAGGTGAATCCAGGTGAGGGGACTGATGCTCAGCTGAAGGAGGGGGAGAGTGGGAATGGTGTCAGAAGCTGGGAGGTGATAGGTGGAAGTGACAAAGGGCTGAAGAAGATGAAATCTGATAGGAAAGGAAGATGGAGCCTGGAATACAGAGAGGGAGGTGGAAGGGGAGAGCAGTGGGAGAAGTGTGTGGGTAATGAGCAGATGGAGAGTGTGGAGGGGAAAGAGGTGGGGTGATGGGGCTGATGGATCAGTGGAAGAGAGAAGAGGGAAACAGGACAGAAGGGGAGTGGTTTCCAGGAGTTTGAGAATTTGATGCTGATGCCGCCAGATTGGAGACTACCAAGGTGGAGTATGAGATGCTGTTTCTCTAATCGGCGTCTAAGAAAAGGGAGAGAAGTGTCAGAGGTGTAACACCTGTCCCTACACCTCCTCCCTTACCACCATCCAGGACCCTAAACAGTCCTTCCAGGTGAGGAAGATGCCTGGGGAGGGATGAGCAGATGAGAGAGTCATGGAATGAGTGATCCATGTGGAAAGTGGAGAGGGGAGGAGAGGGAAATATGTGGCTGGTGGTGACATCCCGTTGTAGCTGGCAGGAGTTGTAAAGAATGATATGCTGGATGCACAGGCTGATGGGGTGATAGGTGAGGACCAGGGTAACTCTATCCCTGTCCTGGCTGGGGTTGGGGTGGCATGAGAGCAGAAGTGGGGGAGAATGAGGTGCAGATGAGGGCTCTATCGATAGCAGTAGTGGGGGAAACCCCGTTTCCTAAAAAATGGAGGACATGTCAGATGTCCTGGAATGGAAAGCCTCATCTCGAGAACAAATTTGGCAGAGACGGAGGAACTGAGAAAAGGGAATGGCATGCTTGCAAGTGACAGGGTGAGAGGAGGTGTAGTTGAAGTAACTATGGAAGTCAGTGGGTTTATAAAAGATGTCACTGGATAATCTATCTCCTGAGATGGAGACAGGGAGACTAAGAAAAGGGAGAGAAGTGTCAGAGATGGACAAAGTGAATTTGAGGGTGAGGTGGAAGTTGGTGGCAAAGTTGATGAAATTGACAAGTTCTGCACGGTTGCAGGAAGCGGCACCAATGCAGTCATCAGTGTAGTGGAGAAAGAGTTGGGGAGCGTTGCCGGCATGGGATTTGGAACATGGACTGCTCCACATAGCCAACGAAAAGGCAGGCACAGCTGGGGCCCATGCGAGTGCCCATGGCTACACCTTTGGTCTGGAGAAAGTGGGAGGAGCTGAAAGAGAAGTTGTTGAGGGTAAGACAACATACACACTCCAGTCACTCCTTGTTGAGGATAAGCACCAGTTCTGCCAGACAGAGGAGGGACATTGGTAAGGCCGCACCTGGACTATTGTGTACAGTTTTGGTTACCTTGTTATAGGACAGATGTCATTAAACTGAAAAAAATGCGAAGAGGATTTACAAAAATGCTGCCAGGACTCAAGGGCCTGAGTTAAAGGGAGAGGTTGGACAGGCTAGGACTTTATTCCTTGTAGGAGACTGAGGGTGACCTTATAGAGGTGCATAAAATCATGAGGGGCGAAGATGGAGTGAGTGCACTCAGTTTTTTCCCCAGGAAAAGGGAACCAAAACTAGAGGGCATAGATTTAAGGTGAGGGGGGGAATATTTAAAAGGGACCTGAGCGGTAACTTCTTCACACAGAGGGTGGTGGGTATATGGAATGAGCTGCTGGAGGAAGTAGTTGTGGCAGGTAGAATAGCAACATTTAAAAGGTACTTGAACAAGTACATGGATAGGAAAAGTTTAGAGGGATATGGGCCAAATGCAAGCAAACTTTCAGAAGGCATTTGATAAAGTGCCGCACAGGAGATTGGTGGGTAAAATTAGAGCTCATGGAATTGGGGGGCGGGTATTAACATGGATAGAAAACTGGTTGGCGGATAGGAAACAAAGGGTAGGGGTGAATGGATGTTTCTCAGAATGGCAGGCCGTGACTAGTGGGGTGCCACAGGGCTCGGTGCTGGGACCACAGCTGTTTACGATCTATGTTGATGATTTAGATGAAGGCATTGTGAATAACATTAGTAAGTTTGCTGATGATACAAAGTTGGGTGGCAATGCGACATGTGTAGAGGAAGTTAGGAGAATTCAAGGTGATTTGGATAGGTTGGGTAAGTGGGCAGCTACTTGGCAGATGAAGTTTAATGTGGATAAGTGTGAGGTTATCCACTTTGGGAGCAGGAACAGGAAGGCGGATTATTATCTGAATGGTGTGAATGGTGTAAGGGGGAAATGCAAAGGGATCTAGGAGTCCTTGTTCATCAGTCACTGAAAGTGAATGAGCAAGTGCAGCAGGCAGTGATGAAGGCTAATGGAATGTTGGCCTGTATTACAAGAGGAATTGAGTACAAAAGCAAAGAGATTCTTTTGCATTTGTACAGGGCCCTGGTGAGACCACTCCTGGAGTATTGTGTACAGTTTTGGTCTCCAGGGTTAAGGAAGGATATCCTGGCTATAGAGGGCGTGCAGCGTAGGTTTACGAGGTTAATTCCGGGGATGTCAGGACTGTCTTATGCTGAGAGGTTGGAGAGACTGGGATTGTACATGCTGGAATTGAGAAGATTGAGAGGGGATCTGATTGAAACATACAGGATTATTAAGGGATTGGGCAAGATAGAGACAGGAAATATGTTCCAGATGTTGGGGAAGTCCAGGACCGGGAGCATGATTTAAGAATAAGGACTAGGCCATTTAGGACAGAGGTGAGGAAAAACTTCTTCTCCCAGAGGGTTGTGAATTTGTGGAATGCACTGCCTCAGAGGGCAGTGGAGGCCAATTCTCTGGGCACTTTCAAGAAGGAGCTAGGTAGGTTTCTTATAGATAGGGGAATCAAGGGATATGGGGACAAGGCAGGAACAGGATATTGATTGTTGAGGATCAGCCATGATCTCAAAATGGCGGTGCAGACTCGAAGGGCCGAATGGTCTACTTCTGCTCCTATTGTCTATTGTCTAAATGGGACTAGCTTAGATGGGAATCTTGATCAGCATGGACCAGTTGGGCCAAAGGGTCTGTTTCCGTGCTGTTTGACTCTCAGCTCAAAATGAAGAATGACCATTCAGATGGTGTTAAGACCCTCAAGTCCATGCATCAGGAGCACACGGTTGGGGGGGGGGGCCTTTGTAAACAGTGGAGGTTACCATGTACTCATCTGCCCCATCAGCCAGATCCTGCCCCGTCTGTGGCAGAGTCTGTGGGTCCCACATTGGCCTCATCAGCACCTCACAACCCACGACACTGGAGTGGAAGCAAGACACCCTTAATCCCGAGGGACTGCCTGAGGAGGAGAGATGTCACTTCATGTCCCAAATATTTACACAGCAGCACTGACAAGAAATAAAGTGAGGGCCTTGCGTGGTGCGCTCTACACTAGGGTCTCCTGATTGGAAGGCTGCCATGAAAAAAAAATGCTAGAAATGCTCAGAACTCAACCTGACCTGTTGGTTCCAGCATTTTCTGCTTTTAGCTTTGATTTACAGCATCCACAGTGTTTTGAAATCTGCAGAGAATCCTGTTACTGATTGAACTCCGTCTGAGGTGGCAGGTTAGATTTCTTGTCCCAGCTCCCTTTGTGCTGTCTGTGGATGTGATTTCACATCACCCCTCTCTCTCCCTGCTTACCCCCTTGCTCTTAATACTCCTATAGAATGCTTCAAGATTTACCTTCATCTTAATGACATTTCATATCCCCACTCCAAGTATCCCCTACACTCTCTATACTTCTAACTCCTGTCTTCAGTTCACTGCACCTGCCACTCGCTTCCTTTGTGTTATCCAGCCTCAATATCCTTCAACATCTTGGGTTCCCTGGCCTTGCTGTCCATACCTTTCACACTTATGAGAACCTGTTGGCCTTGAACTCTGATCACTTTACTTTAAATGACTCCCACTTGTCCAGGGCAGACCTACTCCTGCTCTACTTTTGCCAGGTCTGATCCTGTAGTATTGAAATTGGCCTTTCCCTAATTCAGGACCTCATTTCCTAGACCACCCTTATCCTTTTCCATAACTACCTTGAAACTTACGCAGATGTGGTCACTACCCCCAGATACCCTCCCACTGACACTTCCACCACTTGCCCAGTTACATTCACTTCTATCTTTGTACTGGCTCAGAAAGCTCTCTTGGATGCACTTTCACCCCCTCTAGGTCTTTCACGTGTAGGAGATCCCAGTTTACATTGGGGATCCCCACCACTATAACCCCATGCACTTACACCTCCATATCTGCCCCTCTATCTCCCTCTGACTGTAGGTGGCAGAAGTATGACGCCAGCAAAGTGACCACCTTCCTGCATTGCTGAACCTTCCATTGCCCCCCTGAGCCCTACCACACTGATTGCAGAGCCACAGCTAGAGCCAAGTCCCCTCCCACCAGAGCTGGACAAGGTGGGGTGGTGTTTGTGTGCTGACTGAGGGGACGAGGTAGTCCTGCTTGATCCACCAGTGCCACCAATGCTGTGTCCATGTTGGTTAGAGATTTCCCAAATTTCCCACGGTGGGCTCATGGTTCCAGTTCATCCCAGGTGGGTCTGGGGGGGGGTGGGGGGGGGCTGGTGTGGGAGGGTGGAAATCCATCTGCCCACTGACCCTCTCACCAATCATTTCCTGCTCCATGTCCCTGCTTCAACCCATAGACCAGCTGGGGGGAGTGGGGGGGATGTGGTGTGCAGATGGCAAGCATGACTCTCAGCCCCAGAACCCCAGTATAACCCCAGAACCTGACCCAGGACCCCGAGCCCCCCGGTCCCAGGACACACCCAACACCCAAGGATCCACCCCCAGACCTCACCCCAGGACCCCGACCCCAGGCCCCAACCAGCCCGACCCAGGACCCCCACCACCACCATGACCCACCACTGGGATATAGACCCCACCCCAGACCCCTCCCAGCCCTTCTGAAGCTCCCTCAGGGCAGGACTGGGGGAATCCCCACTGAGGCAGCAGTGGAGTCAGTGAGACAGACACACTTCACCCTGAGGGAGGGGAGATCTAGGGAGGGAACGGCAGAGTGAGGTTGAGGCCAAGTCCGGATCAGATGGACTCTGGTCAAGGGGTAGTGCAGGTTTGAGGGGCCAAATGGTCGACCCCTGCTGTTGTTGGTTCTGAGGAAATGCTACGTATTGTGGTGGGGGGCAGTACTGTGGGGGGGGGTGTGGTGGAGGAGGGCGGTGCTGAGGGAGGAACGATGCTGAAGAAGTGGCGGTCTGAGGGAGGGGCAGTGCTGAGGGAGAGGCAGTACTGAAGGAGGGGTGGTGCTGACGTAGGGGCAGTACTGAGGGAAGGGTGGTGCTGAGGGAGGGATGGTGCTGAGGGAGAGGCAGTACTGAGGGAGGGACAGTGCTGAGGGAGGGGCAGTACTGAGGAAGGGATGGTATTGAGGGACAGGCGCTACTGAGGGAGCGGTGCTTCTGAGGGAGAGGTGATGCTGAGGGAGGGGTGATGCTGAGGGAGGGGTGGTATTGAGGGAGGGACAGTACTGAGGGGGGGGCAGTGCTGAAGGGGGTCGGTGCTGAGGCAGGGCAGTACCGAGGGAGGGGTGATACTGAGGGAGGGGTGATGCTGAGGGAGGGCAGTGAATTCTTCTGTGTGCAGTGGCTGGCGTGCAGTGGCTGGCATGCAGCTGAGCTGGTCACCCTGTCCCGTTGTCTGTGCATACTGCTGCCAGTCAAGCACTTCGACCAGGAAAGCGTCACAGTGTATTTCTGTTTCAGTAATTGTGAGCGTTTTAGGGCAGGACCAGCAGAGAGCAGGGCAGAGGTATAACGTGAGGGAAATGTACAGTGACATCGGGTACAGGGGAGTGAGTAGAGAGAGAGAGAGAGAGAGCAAGGGGGAGAGAAACACAGGAAGAGGCCAGAGACAGGAAGGACTAAGGGGAACAAATAAAGCAGATGGGAGGGTCAGAGAGGGACACGGGGCTGTTATAGAAAGGAGGGGGGTGGAACTGGCAAAAAAAAGGTGGTGAGAAATCCTGGGCGACTGAGAGAGGAGGGGAGAAAACAGAGAGAGAGAGAGAGAGAGAGAGGAAAGGGATAAAGAGATGGAAACCAGGGAGAGCACATGCAGCAGAGTGAGGGAGAAAGGTTGGACGGGAGAACAGAAACAGCAACAGTGACTGAGAGAGTGGAATGAGAGGGCCAATAGAGAGACACGTGGACCATGGCAGATGCCATACTGCCGTGGCCAGGGTTTTGAGACAGATGGGAACTGTGTGCAAAAATAAGACAACAAATGAAGAAGATAAAGGAGAGAGAGGGATCCAGAGGGAGTACAGGGAGGTTGTGCTGAGAGAGATTTAGCACGAGCTGCTTTGTTCAGTGGCTGTGTGCCGAGTAATGGTTGGTGAAGTGTGCCTGAGGAAACAGCCCGTATGTGCAAGTGTGGAGCAGAGACAGTTGGTGAATCATCATCCGAATGGTGCTTCAGGACCTCGAAACACTGATCCATATTGCACCTGGGAGAGTTACAGGGAAAACAGCAACAACTCTGAGTGGGAGAGGGGGGCAGCGAGCAAGGGATGGAGGAGACGGGGAACAAGGCTCTGTATTGTTATTGTTTTACCCTGTCCTACCTCAATGCACTGTGTAATGAACTGAACTGTACGAACAGTACGCAAGACAAGTTTTTCACTGTACCTTTGTACAAGTGACAATAATAAACCATTCCAATACCAAGGCAGTGCATAGCATGGGAGCAGTGCTGGCCAGCTTCACCATCCAACCAAGGCTGCAGAGGTGCGCGGGTGAGTTTCTTTGCATTAGTGTATACACAGTTCGACCAGAGGGAGCAGGTCAGTGTGTACATAGTCTGACAGAAGGGAGCAGGTCAGTGTGTACATAGTCTGACAGAAGGGAGCAGGTCAGTGTGTACATAGTCTGACAGAAGGGAGCAAGTCAGTGTGTACACCGTCCAACCAGAAGGAGCAGGGTACATGTGCCAGCCTCCAGTCCTCATCCACTGCAGACTCAGCCATTCTCAGGGTAGTGAGGGAACACTCAATATCTCCTGATCACCATGAAACCATAAAATATAGGAGCAGCATTAGGCCATTTGGCCCATCAAGTCTGCTCTGCCTTTCCTTCATGTCTGATTTTTTTCATCCCCAGTCTCCACCTTCTTCCAGTAACCCTTAACTCCCTTACCAATTAAGAATCTATCAATCTCAATCTTAAATGGACCCAATGACTTGGCCTCCACTACCCTCCATGGCAATGAATTCCACATATTCACCACCCTCTGGCTGAGGAAATTCCTCCTCATCTCAGTTCTAAAGGGACATCCCTTTATTCTGAGGCTGTGCCCTTGGCTCCTAGACTCTCCTACTAATGGAAACATCCTCTCCACATCCACTCTATCCAAGCCTTCCAGTATTCGGTAGGTTTCAATGAGATCCCCCTTCATCCTTCTAAACTCCATATGTTAAACCTTTCATTCCTGTGATCGTTCTTGTAATCCTCCTCTGGACCATCTCCATGGTTTGTACATCCTTCCTGCTCACAATATTCCAAATGCAGTCTGACCATTGCCCTATAAAGCCTCAGCAGTACATCTTTGCTTTTATATTTTAGTCCTCTCAAAATGAATGCTAACATTACATTTGTCTTCCTTACTACCAACGCAACTTGCAAGTTAACCTGAAGGGAATCCTGAACTAGGGCTCCTAAATCCCTTTGCAGCTGTCATTTCAGAATTTTCTCCCCATTTAGAAAATAGTCTACACCTTTATTCTTCCAATCAGATTCTTAACTTCACACTTCCCTATGCTGGATACCATCTGCCACTTCTTTGCCCACTCTCCCAACCTGTCCAACTCCTTCTGCAGTCTCCCTGCTTCTACCTGTCCCTCCATCTATCTTGGTATTGTCTGCAAACTTGGCTGCAATGTCATCAGTTCCTTCATCCTTATCATTAACATATAAAGTGAAAAGTTGTGGTTGCAACACTGACTCCTGCAGAACTCCACTGGTCACCTGAAGCCTTCCTGAAAACTAATCCTTTATCCCCACTCTCTGCCTTCTGCCAGTCAGCTAATCTTCTGTCCATGCTAGTACCTTGCCTCTAACACCGTGGGCTCTTATCTTGTTCAGTAGCCTCGTGTATGGCACCTTAGCAAAGGCCTTCTGAAAATCCAAATAACCTCCACTGAATCTCTTTTGTCTAACCTGCTTGTTACCTCTTTAAAGAATTCTAACAGATTTGTCAGGCAAAATCTCCCCTTAATGAAGCCCAGCTGACTTCATCCTATTTTATTCATATACTTACAAGTACTCTGAAATTTCATCCTTAATGATGGACTCTTAAATCTTACCAACCACTGAGCTCAGAGTCACCGGCCTATAATTTCCTGTATTTTGCCTCTCTCCCTTCTTAAACAACGGTGTTAGATTTGTGATTTTCCAGTCCTAAGGGACCCTCCCTGACTCCAGTGATTCTTGAAGGATCACAACTAATGCCTCCACAATCTCTTCAGCTACCTCTTTCAGTACTTTGGGGAATACTCCATCAGGTCCATGTAATTTATTCACCTTCAGACCTTTCAGCTTCTCCATAGTAATGGCCACTACACTCACCTCTGCCCTGTGATGCTCCTGAACTTCTGGCATGTTACTGGTGTCTTCCACTGTGAAGACTAATGCAAAGTACTTATTTAGCTCCTCCACCTGTTTCCCTGTTCCCCATTTCTAGTTCTCCAGCATCATTTTCCAGCAGTCCAGTGTCCACTCTTACCTGTCTCCTACCTTCTATGTATCTAAAAAGCTTTTAGAATCTTCTTTTATATTATTGGCTAGTTTACCGTTGTATTTCATCTTCTCCTCCTTTACAGCTTTTTTAGTTGTCCTCTGTTGGCTTTTAAAGGCTTCCCAATCCTTTGGCTTCCCACTAATCTTTGCCATATTGTATGCCTTCTCTTTTGCCTTTATTCTGTCCCTGACTTTCCTTGTCAGCCATGGTTGCCTCATCCTCCCCCTAGTGTGCTTCTTCCTTGGGATGAAATTCTGCTGTGTTTCCCGAAATACTCCCAGAAACTCCTGCCATTGTCCTCCTCCTCCACTGTCTTCCCTGCTTGGGTCGTCTTCCAATCAACTCTGGCCAGGTCCTCCCTCATGCCTCTGTAGTCACCTTGACTCAAATGTAATACTGATACATCAGATTTCAGCTTCTTTCTCTCAGACTACAGGGTGAATTCTATCATATTATGGTCACTGCCTCCTAAGGGTTCCTTCATCTCAAGCTCCCTGATCAAGCCTGCTTCATTACACACCAAATCCAGAATTGCCTGATCTCTAGTGGGCTCTACCACAAGCTGCTCTAAAAGCCATCTTGCAAACATTCCACAAATTCCTTTTCTTGTGGTCCACTACCAATCTGATTTTCCCAGTCTACTTGCATTTTGAAGTCCCCCATGATCACTGTGACATTGCCTTTCTCACATGCCTTTTCTATCTCCTGGTGTATTTTGTACCCTACATCTTGACTACTTACTCGGAGGCCTGTACATCATCCCCATCAGGGTATTTTTACCTTTGCAGTTCCTCATCTCTTCCCACAAAGATTCTACAACTTCTGATCCTATTATCACTCCTTGCTATCGATTTAATTTCATTTTTTACCAACAGGGCCACCCCACCGCGCCCCCCCCAACCCCCCATGCCCACCTGCCTGTCTTTTCAATAGAATGTTTAGCTCCCAGCTCTGATCTTCTTCCAGCCATGTCTCCGTGATGTCCATATCATACCCACCAATTTCGATTTGCGCTGTAAGCTCAATTACCTTATTACATATACTATGTGCATTTAAGTACAACAATCTCCATCCTGTATTCACCACCTCCCCTTTCAAGGTCGCCCTCATGTTCCCTGATGTTAGAGTCCTAACCCTTTCTGAACAGGTCGTACAGTGTGGGGTGAGACAGCAGGAGGTGGGAATGTGAATGGCTGGGCAGGAATATGGCTGTATGTGGACAGGGAACACCTGTAGAGAAAGGGGTGAGACCTCCTGTAGAAGAGGTGGCGAGGCCTCCTGTAGAGGAGATAGGATGTATGGCAGCCTATCTATGCACAGCAAGCTCCCACATAGTGTGGTAATGCCTTGGGATCTTGACTGAGGGGTAAATGTTAACTGGATCTTGGGAGGGGAGAGGGGTAACCCCACCCCAGCTCAACTTCAGAATGATTTATGACCACCTGAGGGGAAGTACTGATGTGTCTTCTGAGATTCTGCACCTGTGACACTGCCGAGCTCCTTCAGCGCGACAGTGAGTGGGCAAGCCATACCTGGTGGGCTGGGTCAGTGCAGGCGTGAGTCTCTCAGCAGCAGGGCAGAGGGATAGGGAGAGTCTCCGTGCAGTTGGGATGGGTGATGGAGGCTGCAGAGATGGGCTGTGGGGAGGAGAGCTGCAGGAGGGATTTGGCTGAGCTGTTACACTGATGGAACAGTCAGTGAGGACATGGTGCTGCAGCAGATGTCCACACTGGCCAGTTCAGGGCACAGACCTGTGGCAGGCACAGGGGTTGGGGTAAGGGGCACTGTCAGTGATACAGTAACAGGAAGCTCGGGTGACATTCACCCTATCCCAGCCAGGCAGGAGAACCCTGCACTGGGAGTACCAGGTAGGGTCATCAGGAAGGAGACAGGGGTAAACTAGAGGGTGTGTGATAGGTGGGATGAGTAAGAGCAGGGAGAGGCTCTCCTGGTCTTCCTGGTGGATGTGACACAGAACCACACTGACCTCGAGGGAGATGAAATGTTTCACTGTTAAAATAAAAACTTCCAGTGGTGAATGTAAGGCTGAGGGAAGGTGTCAGTTTCTCTTTAATCCTTTTATCCAGCTCCCAGCCGGCTTCACATTGACAGAGATTAACCGACAGGCAGGGAAGAGGCTTTGATCAATTCAGAGGAGGGAGGGAGTGGGGGGAAGAGGAGGGGGGAGGGGAAGGGAGGGGGATGGGGAGCAAGGGAGTGGAGGAGGGGAGAGAGATGGGGGGAGGGAGGGGAGAACTATAACAGAGAGAGAACAAGCAATGGGCAAGGAAATTGTGAAGAGGCTGGGACTGGGAGCTGACAAAGAGGAGACGGACAGGAAGAAGGGTGGGAGGGGGAGAAGAAGAAGAAGCATGGGGCAAGTGTGGAAAGAGAAAGGAAATGGGAAACCAAGAAGAGGATCAGGAAAGGTAAATGTTGGACAGGAAAATTATGGAATCATACAGTACGGAAACAGGCCATTCGGCCCATTGTGTCCATACTGACCAGTGGGCCCCCATCCATGTTAATCCCATCTTCCAGCATTGATCTGTAACCTTCAATGCCTGGGTGAGTTAAGTGTCCATCTGGACACCTTAAATGCAGTTGGTGACTCTGCTCTCTCAGGCAGTGCATTCCGGCTGCTCATCGCTCTCTGGGTGAAAAAGGCCCCCCTCAGATCCCCTCTAAATCTCTTCTGCCTTGCCCTAAATCTCTGTCCTCTAGTTTTATCTACCTCTAATATGGAGTAAAGTTCCCCGCAGTCTACCCTATCTATACCTCTCATAATTTTATATACCTCAATCATGTCCCCTCAAGATGAAGGGAATGGGGAGAGTTGGGGAAGTAATGATGTGGGGCAGAGAGGAGCAGGAGGGGAGTGAAGGAAAAGCACTAGATGCTGGGAGTGATGGAGGGAAGGTGGCAGGAGCAGAGGGAATGAGAACTCAGGAGGCCTGTTGATAGAGATCACAAGGCCACCATAACCTGTTCGCCTGCCCTGGGAGTGAGGGAGTATTCCCTCAATAGTGAAGGACCACACAGTTGGCCCGAGAGGATTAATGAGACATCAGTGGAGGATGGAGTGAAAGGAGGAGGTGCCTCAGCAGCCTGCCACCCTGCTGTTGAATGGCAGCTTGTATAGATGAGTAAGTGGAGGGTGCTTGATGCAAGAGTGCGCAGAGACATAGTGATTCCAAGGCTGCGACAAGGACAGACGGGAATAGAAAAGTTGTGATTCACTCTGCCCAATAAATGGTGCCTCTATCTAATCTCTAGCCAGTGTTACCCATTGCCTCCCCTATCCTGGTCCTGATGTTAGAGTTATCCCAGTGTCACAGCTATGGATTCCAGAGACAGGAATAGTGTCACCAATGTTAGGGTTACAGTTATTGAAGCTTGGGTGAGTTGTTAATGTTGATGATACCTGTAGTTGTGTTGCTGATAACTGAGTTGGTGTTACTGAGGTTAAGAAGGGTGATTAGACAGTGGTCAGTGTTACTGATGAGTTAGTGGTGCTGATCCTTAGCTTAGGTTACTGATGCTAAGGTCTGAGTTATGGTTACTGTAACCAGTGCTGGGTTTGGAGTGACTGGTGTTGCCATTAGGTTGCTGAGGCTGCTGACAGTATGGGCAACACTAGGGCTACAGTGGGTTCAAGTTGTGTGAGGGGTGGTGTAACTGAAGTGGTGTCACTGAAGCTGGGGTTCAGGTTGGAGTCACTGGACTGGAACCTCGGTTCCATGTGGGAGTGTGTGCTGGGCAGACCAGTTACTGTGTGCCAGGAACTGTGATATGCAGCTGAGTAGTTAGTCACAGTTGAGGTCCACATGGGGCTGAGGCTCCACGGAGACTGAGACCAGTGGAGACTTGTTTCTCTTTTCTCATCTTTGTCAGAAGGTTGAGGGTGGTGAGGTCAGTCCCAGCAGTGGGATACATCTCCAGCAAGAAGGTTGTGTGGTGTGACAGGCAGTCTGGGAGCATTCCAGCCTTGGTCTTCACCGGGAACAGTTTGGGAAAGGACTTGGGATGAGGAGGAAGTTTGACAGGTTTTGACCATCTGTCTGGTACATGGTGCACACCACAGGCATTTTACCCAGGATGACTGCAGAGCAAGTTTGGCCGCTGGCTGAGGTAAAAATCTGCCAATGTGGTTGGATCTGTGGTCAGGTTGAGAACCTTGTTCACTCACTGGAGCTTCAAAGATTTAACCTCACAGACCCACTCTGTCCCAGCAGATGGTGGGTGTTACCCAGTCTCCGACACACCGTGGTGGCCATTAAGCCCTTTTCTGGTGATTGGTGCTCCCCATAAAGCTGTGGGTGGGGTGATGGTAATGTTGTTGTCAGTGGGGGACTTCCACTGGTGGTGAGGTCATTGGTTACCACGTTGCCACATGTTTCAGAGGTGAGTGGTGGAAGGTCTCACTGCCTTTGCGCGTGAGCTCTCAGCTGGTGGCTGAGGTGGGATACAGGTGCAGAGAGGACCTTTGTAGAGTCACAAAGAGATACCGCATGGAAGCAGGCCCTTTGGCCCTCATGTCCATGCTGACCATCAACCACCCATTTTCATTAATCCCACACCAAACCCACTTCATTCTCCCCACATTTCCATCAACTTCCCCCAGATTCCGCCACTCACCTACACACATTTTACATTTAACCCACTGACCCACTTATCTTTGGGAAGTGGGAGGAATCCGGAGCACTTGAGGGAAACCCACACAGTCACAGGGGGAATGTGCAAACTCCACACAGCGCCGGAGGTCAGGATTGAACCTAGGTCTCTGCCACTGCGAGGCAGCGGCTCTTACTTCACTCCAAGCCCTCTGCTGCCTCCACCCTCAGCACCCAGGAAGGGTGACACTCTCTCTCTCTGAAGAGGAGGTGTGCATGCAGCAGATGAGGAGGAAGGGGGACGTCCGTGCTGAGGAGTAAGAGAGGGTGGCCCCAGGCCAGACAGGTGCAGAGCCTAGAACCAACCGTCAGTCTCCAGGGTGTTCTGGCAGCAGCCCCGGAGACAGGGCCCCTGGACAGAGGGGTGAGCCCCTCCCTCCCCAGCTCCACTGTTGCTCCAGTGCAGGGACTCAATGATGGCAGGCACAGTACAGTCAGACTGGTATGATCCCCACCCCTGGTGGTGGGGGATTGGGGTCATTCACTGCCCCAGTAGTGGGGGTGACTCACTCTTGCACTGACTGGTACAGACTTCTGTGCCAATGTTTGGAGCCAGGTTCACCACAGGACGTCAGTCCTGGGACAACCTGAGCCTCCCAGTCTGGGGTGGTCCCTGTCTTTGCATCACCCAGGATGGTGGATCTCCTGAACACTGCAACACACGGAGAAGGGGGAGCACAGTCCCCACACTGGGACCTTGTCCCGTGGATGGGCGATGGACAGTGTGGCTCCCGGGAGGGGGTGGGTGTTCCTCTTGATTCCAGTCCCCCGGCTGTGAGGAAGGGCTCCTGTCCACCCCACCCTGACCACACTGCACTCCCATAGGACCACGGAAGTACCCACTCTTAACTGATGTTTGGCTGCACCTCATCACACCCCGGGGGGGGGCTCCCACACTGTTCCTTGTGGTCCAGGCACCTCTGCTCCATCCGCTCTCGGAGCTGCTCCCAGCCCCAGGCACACACCTTGTGCTCATGGCCAAGCAGAGAAGTCATGTTACAGGGAGAGGCATCAATGATTACTGGTTAATTGGCAGCACCCTGCACTTGCTGTCATCTCTGGGTGTGAGTGTATCTCACACAAACACACACACATATATAAACACACAAATACACACACATTGATACCAACAGACACACACTGATACACACGCACACACACAAATACACACACTGATACAGACAGACACACACGGATACATACACATGTATATACACACACTCACACTCATACACCACACATAGATACACATACACAGATATAGACAGACACAGACAGGCACACAGAGATACAAATTCACAGACACAGACAGATACACACATGCACAAACACAGATACAGGCGCACACACACACACACACACACATATATATATCTATATATATATATATAGATATATATATAGATATATATAGAGAGAGAGAGAGATATATTTTTTATATATATATATATATATATATATATATATAACACCCACAAAACTGACTGAACCTTCCATAGTTTACTGCGATCTAGTGATTACAATTCATGACTGACTCGACACTACGATGTGCACACCAGTAGTGCTTCCAAGCACTCACTAAGTACATCCCGAGACCATTATATCTGACATTAGTGTGACTGAAACATAGAAACAGAGGAAAATAGGAGCAGGAGGAGGAGGCAATTGGGCCCATTGAGCCTGCTCTGCTATTCAGTACAATCGGGACTGATCCTCTAACTCAATACGGGTCATCCCTGAGTTACAAAGACCCGACTTACAGACTTATATACAAATGAATTCTCATATTATTAAAGTCAAAAGTCCAACCTATGTATACACATTTGTTGCAATAACTGGCAGAACTAGTTTCCTCCCTCTCTCTGCATGCAGTAATTGTTCTTTCTTATCAGTCTTATGTGTTTTTGATACCATTCATTACAGTACCGTGGAGGTATGGTTACCGTATCAAGTGATTTTGTGTGTGTTCTGACTTAGGGACAAAATTGAGTTAAGGACATCTGTAAAAATGGAGCCTGTTCATTATCAGGATCAGCCTGTACTATATTCCCTCTCTCCCCATACCCTGGATGCCTTTTTGAGAAATGTATTTGTGTTCTTCTTAAATATATTCAGAGACTTGGCTCATATACCTGTGTGAGAGAGAATTCCACAGGTTCACCTATCTCTGATGGAGAAATTCCTCCTCAACTCAGTCCTGCATGTCTCAGACTGTGACCCTGCTCCCAGAATCCCCCACCATCTAGTGATATGTCTGATCACCTCACTCTCTTTATACAGCAGTTGTGTTATCCTAGTAATCAGTGGGTCAGGAGACCAAAACTGCACAGACCACTTTAGGGGTGAGGTCTGACCATCCCTCCCTGCAGGATCTCCCTGCAGATCCTTTCTCCTGTACTCACAGCTGCGAGCCATGGAAGCCAGTGTACCACTTGCTGCCTTAACTGCTTCCTCTCCCTGTGTTTGCTTCCAATGACATGATGTTCAGGTGATGGTTTGAGTTATTAATACTGATGGTAGGACTAGTTTTATGATGTTAGCATTGATTTACTGATGGTGGTGTTGGGGTTAGGGTTTGTATTAACAACGAGAAATATATTGAAGCAGACAATGGAGGAAATGCTGAACAGCTCAGGCATTGTCTGTAGACAGTGAGGCAAGCGCATTGGCTTAGGCTGAGGAACCTACATGAAAAATTACCATTGTTGAGTTATAGAGACACACAGCATGGACACAGGCCCTTTGGCCCACCGAGCCTGTGCTGACCATCAAGGTGTTTCAATGATCTGTTGCTAATCAAAAACTGCAAATGCTGGAATCAAAATAAAAAAATAAAATCATTGGAAGTGCTCATGTTCCACAGACACCACCTGACCTCCTGAGTGTTCCCCACACCCACCGTTCCTCTCTCCTGTTGTTAGATCAGATTTCCAACAACCCAGGGTTTAGACTTTGAATTTTGGAGAGTTCATCACAGTTCTCTGAATTATGAACGTTTTTTAAGCAGTGAGTAGTTATGATATGGAACATGTAAGGGGGAACTAAATCAGCATTGGAGGGAAAATGATTCTGAGGGCTCAGGGCAAGTGTAGGGAATGAAACTAGATGGGTGTTCTACCAAAACTGGGATGAACTCGATGGGGACACCCACATTCATATCACACAGCCATTGTACACACACAATGAGCATTCCAACTGATGTAATGCTGCCAATTACACACCAGTGTTGCATACAGGTGCACATACACACTGCCACAGACTGTTATATACATCACCTCATACACCACGAGTAATATTTCCTGTATGTTTTACAGTTCAATATAAATCTTGTTCTACAATCTGCCCACACATACCACCTCAGGGTGAATGTAGGCGGGGGGGGGGGGGGGGGGGTGCAGATATACAGTGTGGAGATTCACTGTGTGTGGATACAGAGTGCAGATACACAGCAGGGAAAGGGAAGAGGGCGGTTTGTGGAATGGGCAGCTGTATATTAGCTAGCGTGTGTAATATGGTTGAAGTGGGACTGGGGTCAGTGAGGTGTGGGAGTGTGGTCACGTTGAATGGCAGGTGTTGAGCTGTGTATCTCCAACCTGTGACCCAGTAACCGGTGAACTGTAACTGGGTGGTGTGCAGCTGTAGACCCCTAAAGTGGTGATACTGGGACCCTGTGTTTGACTATCTGGGCAGGGCAGGAACAGAGGAATGGGACCCTGAGACCACTTCAGTGACCGTGTGATCACCCCAGTGACGACGTGACCACCCAGTGACCGTGTGACCATCCAGTTTCCCCACATCTCCAGGGACTGACCCCGGGGATAGTGAACCCCAGCCCCTGACCCACAGTGCGATGGGGAGTAATGACTGTCGCTCTGCCCTGACCCCCTCACCTGTACCGGGACTACCTCGTCAACCACCGTCCCCCTCCTGTCCCATTGATTTAACCCGGTCCGGTTCCGCAGGGACTGAGCCGGAACGGGGGTGGGGTGGGGCGGTGAATGCTCGGTCCGCCCGCACCCACAGGATGGGCCGGGGAGGGGGTGTGAGGGGCCGAGTGGGGGGTTGGCCTCGGGCCGGTGGGGGGAGTAGACACGGCGCTCACTCCCATGCGTCAGTCGAGCGGCGCTGACAGTCGCACCGTGCGGCTCCACACCAAATCAACAGCGCGCGGCGTGGCCGGAGCAGTAGGCGGGGGTTCACCGGGTCCGGACCAGGAGCAGAACCAGACCCAGATCCAGTGCAGCGGGCGGGTATTCACTGGGACCAGACTCGAACCGGACCAAACCCGGAGTAGGATCAGGACCCCGTGGTGTGTGTAGTTGCCGCCGCCGCGGGAGCCGGGACGATGGGGGCGGTGATGGGGACGTTGTCCCTACCGACCAGACAGAGAAGACATTCCCGAGGTAGGAGCCGGCGGGTGGTGGGATCTCGGCACTGATGCCTCATTGGGATGGAGAGCACGTTCTTGCTGCCGGGCTGGGCTGGGGGAGCGGAACCCACCTGTGCCCTTCCCCCGTGCCCTCCCCCGGGGTATGTCCCGGCTCGGCAACCGGGCGAGTTGTCCAACCGGATCCCGGACCCGGTACCGAGCTCATGGGAGCACCGTCCGTGCCGCGGTGTGCCGCCCACCCCCGGGTCCCGCTCACGTCCGGTTCACCCCCGGGTCCCGGGAGCGGGCTGGCGGTGTGATGTCTCGTTGTGAACCAGGTGCCGTCCACCCAGATCCGGCGGCGTAAGTGTAGCGGTAGAAACAGGGCGGTCAGTGCCGGGTTCACTGCGCGTCTCTCATTGGAATGCAGAGAACCCTCTCCAAGTTGTCCGAAGGCAAAATACGGGAGATGCTGGGAACGTGTGGTGAAGCAGGTCACTGACCCGACCTGTGAACCCGTCCCTGTGTGGCCGCCTGACCCGCCGAGCGCTCACAACACCCGCTGCCTGTGCACTCCCCGGGTCATGGCGTGAATGTCAATTACTCTGTATTTTTAAAGGATGCTATTCAAAACTTATCAAAAGGCAACAATGGATGTCCCTCTGCCCAGGCGATGTAAACACTGTGGGCTCGCTGGAATTGTGTACAGAGCCGAGGCTCTGCCGGCCGAGTATAGTCACACGTTGTGTGGCTCCTGCAGCCTTCCACCGTGTCCCGGGACCACCGTGCTGCTGGGCTCACACACACAAAGCGGCAGGAGTCACAGGGAGACGGAGCGTGGAATCAAGCCCTTCAGCCCACCGACCGACACACCCGTTTACATTAATCTGACACTGATCCCATTCCGTGTGCAGGATCATCCCGGTGTGTGCCACTGTGAACGTGTCACCAGGCAGCTGGGGGTGTTACTAATGACATCCAGCCCGAGCCAGTGAGCTCAGTGTGTGGATCCTCAGACACAAGCACCGGACCCTGACCTGATCGCTCGCCAACACTCCGCCCCAACACCTGGTGGCAAGACCCCAGCCGGAATTCCAACCCCAAGTCCCCCTCCCCAGCCCTGGATCACAGAACCGTGCAGTGTAGAACCGTGTAATGTGGTGCAGAAATGTGCAGCGTAGCACTATGCATTACAGAAACGTGCAGTGCTGGATGAAACCTGTGTGACGGAGGGAGGGGGGCGATGGGGAGACCAGGGGCTGATGTGACGGGGTTGGGAGGATGGGGAGATGTTCCAAGGAAGCTCAAAGGCAGAGGCATCACTTGGACACCGACAGCACCACCTCTGGGAGACGGTCTGGAGGTGGAATTTGTGATCAGTTTGAATAATGAGACAGCTGGATCACGGGAGCCATGGAATCATGGCGTTACACAGCACGGAAACAGGCCATTCGCCCCAACGGGTCCACGCCGACCAAGTTGTCTTACCTGAGCTAGTTCCATTTGCCCATGTTTGGCCTATATCCCTCTAAACCTTTCCTGTCTATGAACCTGTCCAAATGTCTTTTAAATGCTTTAATTATACCTGCCTCCACCACTTGGACTGGCATCTCATTCCACATCACCACCACCCTCTGTGAAGAACCCCTTTAAATCTTTCACCTCTCACCTTAAACTTTTGCCCGCTAAGTTTTAGACTTCAATACACTCGGAAAAACACTGTCCATCCACCTTATCCGTGCCCCTCATCATTTTATGAAACTCTATAAGGTCACCCCTCAGTCTTCTTTGCTCCAGGGAAAAAAGCCCCAGCTTTTCCAGTCTCTCCTTATAATTCAAGCCCTTCAGTTCCAGTAATATCCTTGTGAATATTTTCTGCACCCTTTCCAGCTTAATGATATTCTTTCTATAGCTGGGCAACTGAACTGTACACAATACTCCAAGTGTGGTCTCACCAAAGACTTGTACAGTTGTAGCATTACGTCCCAATGCCCTGTCCAATGAAGCCAAATGCGGTCTTCACCACCATGGATTGCACAAGCTTTGGGATAACAGCTGATCGCAGGAGCTTCAGGACCACAGCTGGATCACGGGAGCTTCGAGACAACAGCTGGCCCGTCGCAGAGTCTGGAAATGAACTGAGAGGCAAAGGGCTGTGCTGTGGATTGGGACGGGCACAGGCAGGACTGTGTGAGTTCTGGGAGGTGTTTGCTGTCCCAGTGTTTAGTCACTGCAGGGCCTGACTCCTGCAGCTTCGGCTGGATATGTTGAGAGGATGCATTGCCACATGGAGGCAGTTCAAAAGCACTGAAGATGCTCTGTGGGACATCACAGCAGTTGTGGACCTAACATCAGGTCAGGAATGCAGCTGCAGGGAGGAGGCTGAGCTGGGAATGGTTCCGACTCAGATGAAAGCTTCAAGAAGGGAGTTAGAGGAGGTGACTTCAAAAGGCCCAGATGTCTGGTTTCCATAGCGAGTCCATGGGGGTCGGGTGCAAGGTGGTGTGAAAGACACAAAGATGGAGAGCCTTAGGCAACCAAAGGAGAGATTCTCACAACTGGCTTTATGTATCCAGCAAGGTTCCAAATAGTGTGTATTTGTAGCTGCTGTTGTAGGAAGAGGTGTCAGCCTCTGGTTGTATCACAAAATTGTAATGAATTTATAACCTGGAAGGAGGCTACTTGCTCCATCCTGTTCACATTGATTGACCTGGAGGTCCCCATCCTAACCCACTTCCTTTAATGGTCCCATAATCCAAATGTAGGCTGGGTTTTGGCCTCTCCCGCCTTTAAGGCAGTGAGTTCCAGATCTGCACCATCCTTAGTTTCCTCTTCTCCCAAGTCCTTTGATTAGAAATGTGCCCAGTAAAATAGAATCTAACAGGTAATCTACTGTGGAGACACAAGAGACTGCAGATGCTTGAATTTGGAGCAACACTGTGGCTGTGTAATGTACTGAGACTTGGTATGTTATGGAAACTTGACTAATAATCAAACTTGCCCTTTAAAATAAGGAACTTATATTATTAAAAACTGAAACTTCTTAAGAAAATGCCAAAATATACATGCTGCTATATTGACACTTATTTAATATAAAATTGAAGTTACACTATGACATATAATGCAACTTTATCTATCAAACACTGACACTAACATTGTAAAATGCCTTACGTATCTAGTGATATAAGGAGGCTTTCCCAGTAAAATATTGACACAGTTCAGGACTATGAGTTAGCTCTGTAGCTGTTACACTTTATTCTGCATTCTGCATTGCTTCATCTTGTACTACCTCACAATGCACTGTGTAATGAATTGATCTGTACGAACAGTATGCAAGACAAGTTTTTCACTGTACCTCAGTACAAATGACAATAATAAACTAATTCCAATTCCAATTCCATGTAAGGTGTTGAAGATCACCTGGCAACACAGTGTAACTTGTAGATCTGTGGAGTAGCTGGTAAAAGCTCACATCCTGAAATTACGCAATTGGAGATACAGAAGGGTTTGGCAGATCTGGTGGGGAAGGTTCTGAGTTAGGAGAACATCAGACCCCACCATGATAGTGTACAGATTTAAATTTGGTTGGCAAGATCAGATTAGAATAAGAAATTCATTTTTGTAACACATTAGGGTTAGGGTTAAATAACATCACAAGCAGTCCCGGGTTACATAAGATTTCTGTTCCTGAGAATGGTCTGTAAGCGACTCCTCCATAATTCAGAAACCTCCGTTTTCTATCGTAACCCATATCGTATCGCTCTACATACACTTGCTGTAGTTTTATTATATCATTGAATATTTACACTCACACTACCCATAATTAACTAATGTAATATATACCTATCCAGTCATTAATGAACATGACAAAACCTTTTATTATTGTTATTACTATCTTGAAAAATGCTTTAAATATGTAGGGGACAATTTGTGTAAAGTTGGATTGCCATGAGTCGGGTCATCTGTAACCTGGGGAACCCCTGTATTGTCTTGTAAAAATCCAACCAAGGTTCCTGCAGAAGTTGGATCAACCATGGCATTGGTTGGGCTAGACCTGGCTCCAGAACCCCAGTTGCGTGGAGTGAAATCTCTGCCAGGGTTAGGGATGGAGAATTTTTGGCCTGGCATTCACTGTGTGAATGAATATGCTGGGGATCCTTCGTGGGCTAGACACAGCACCCATGGAAAAGGAAACAGGGCTAAGGGTGTGGGTTAACAAGCTTGTTCATTATCTTGGTTGAGATCCCCAGGTTTACTATCTGTTTCTGTGTGTGAATGAAAAATGAAATGGCTAGCAATTCACAAAAGTAGGGCATTTGGGAATGAAGATGTTTTGACAGTGACCAAGTGTGAGTCAACTCTAGTCAAATGTGACATTTAACAATGGCCAGAAGCTGACAGAGCCAAAGTAAAGAAATGGCAGAGGGTGTGGTGGGTAGTGAAACATGATTTCTGAATACTGTTGCGACTCTGGAGAATATTGGGAAGTACCTGAATTCAGCCAAAAATCCACACTGAGTATGAGATTTGAAGCAAAGGTTAGTGTGTGATCTAGACTAGCAGTTGAGAACTGTGCTGGCAAAGGACTGGTGTGCATTGTTTAACTTTAGTTATGGCCTGTTGCAGAGTGGAGTGGATGGAGCTCCACCCAGACACTCACTTTGCTCAGCTCCTTCTTTGTTTCATCTTTTCATCTAACGTCACCTCCAAGTACCTGAGTATTTTTACTTTGCTGCAACTGAATGAAAGGATTCTTATGGATCTTCCTCGGCTAGATGACACACTTCCTTTTCACTTTGTTCTTTACTTTCTAAATCCTACAGTATAAACTAGAACCATAGAACCATAGAACACTACAGCACAGAAAACAGGCCATTCGGCTCTTATAGTCTGTGCCGAAACTTTATTCCGCTAGTCCCATTGACATGTGCCCAGTCCTTAACCCTCCAGACCTCTCCCATCCATGTATCTATCCAATTTATTCTTAAAACTTATGAGTGAGCCCATAATTACCACGTAAGATGGCATCTCATTCCACACTCCCACCACTCTCTGAGTGAAGAAGTTCCCCCTAATGTTCCCCCTTTTACCCTAAAGCCATGTCACAAGATCACAAAACAAGGGAGCAGAAGCAGGCCATTTGGCCCATCGAGTCTGCTCCAAGGGATAGGGGAAAAAAAAGAAATGAGAAATGGGGAATGGGGGGGGGGGGAAGGACAAAAAAAAACCTATTCTAATCCTAATTTCCGGCCTTATCCCCATAGCCCTTGATACCCTGACTATTTAGATATATATCTATCTCCTCCTTGAATGCCCCCACTGATCTGGCCTCCACTGCTGTATGTGGCAAGGAGTTCACAAATTCACCACCCTCTGGCTAAAGAAATTTCTCTTCATCTCTGTTTTGAAACTGTATCCTCTAATTCTGAGATTGTGCCCTCTGGTCCTGGACTCACCCACCAAGGGAAACAGCCTAGCCACATCTACTCTGTCCTTTCCTATCAACATTTTAAATGTCGCTATGAGGTCCCCTCTTATTCTTCTGTACTCCAGTGAGTACAGTCCAAGAGCCGACAAACGCTCATCATACGTAAGCCCTTTCATTCCTGGAATCATCCTCGTAAATCTCCTCTGAACCCTCTCCAACATCAGCACATCCTTCCTAAGATGTGGGGCCCAAAACTGCACACAATATTCCAAATGAAGCCTCACTAGTGCCCCGTAGAGCCTCATCAACACTTCCTTACTTTTATACACTATACCTCTCGAAATGAATGCCAACGTAGCATTCGCTTTCTTTACCACCGATCCGACCTGGTGATTAACCTTTAAGGTATCCTGCACGAGTACCCCCAAGTCCCTTTGTACTTCTGTGCTTTGAATTTTCTCTCCTTCTAGATAATAATCTGCCCGCTTATTTCTGCTTCCAAAGTGTACAACTGCACATTTCTCAACATTGAATCTCATCTGCCATTTCCTTGCCCATTCTCCTAAACTGTCTAGGTCTCTCTGCAACCTTCCTATCTCCTCAATACTCCCTACTCCTCCACCTATCTTGGTGTCATCCACAAACTTAGCCACAAAACCATTTATTCCATCATCCAAATCATTAATGTACAAGGTAAAAAGGAGCGGCCCCAACACCGACCCCTGTGGCACACCACTAGTAACCGGTAGCCGACCAGAACTAGATCCTTTTATTTCCACTCTTTGCTTCCTGCCAACCAGCCAATGCTCCACCCATTCTGTTATCCTACCCGTAATTCCATGACCTCTCATCTTACTAATCAGTCTCTTGTGAGGCACCTTACCGAAGGCCTTTTGAAAGTCTAAATACACAACATCTACCGCCTCTCCCTTATCCACCTTACCTGTGATTTCTTCAAAAAACTCCAATAGGTTGGTCAGGCAGGATCTTCCCTTCACAAAACCATGTTGGCTAGGACCTATCTTGCCTTGCACCTCTAGATATTCCATAACCCCATCCTTGAGGATAGATTCCAATAACTTTCCCACCACTGACGTCAGACTAATAGGTCTGTAATTTCCTTTATGCTGCCTCCCTCCTTCCTTATACAGCAGAACTACATTTGCGACCCTCCAGTCCTCCGGAACCATGCCGGAATCTATCGATTCCTGGAAAATTATCACCAATGCCTCCGCTATCTCTAAAGCCACCTCCTTCAGAACCCGGGGATGCACCTCATCCAGTCCGGGAGACTAATCAGTCTTTAGCCCATTTAGTTTTCCTAGCACCTTCTCCCTAGTAATCTTAACTGAACTCAGTTCCATTTCGTGAGACTCCTGACAAACCGGCACATTGCTGATGTCCTCCATGGTGAAGACCAATGCAAAATATTCATTCAATTCCTCTGCCATCTCTCTATCATCCATTATAATATCTCCTGCACCGTTATCAATTGGTCCTATATCAACCCGTGTCTCTCTTTCACTCCTAATGTATTTAAAAAAACTCTTAGTATCCTCTCGAATGTTATCCACCAACTTCCTTTCATAATTCATCTTTTCTTTCCTAATGACCTTCTTAGTTTCTCTCTGCAGGTTTTTAAAAGCTTCCCAGTCTTCTGTTTTCCCACTAATTTTTGCTTCTTTGTACGCCGCCCCTTTTGCTTTTATTTTAGCCTTCACCTCTCTGGTTATCCACGTTTGTGCCTTTTTTCCATTCAAAAGCTTCTTTTTTCTTGGAATATATCTATCCTGCATTTTCCTTATTTCTTGTAGAATTTCCTTCCATTTCTCCTCCGCCGTCCCTCCAGCCAGCTTACTCTTCCAATCAATTTGGCCGACTCTTCTCTCATACCTATGTAATTTCCTTTGTTCCACTGAAATATCGATATCCTTATTATCAGCTTCTCCTTCTCAAACTTGAAACTGAACTCCATCATATTGTGATCACTGGTTCCCAGTGGTTCCTTTACCTTTAGTTCCCTAATCACCTCCGGTTCATTACACAAGTATGTCCTCTCATACTTATCTCTCCTAATCTAGGTGGAAAGAGCCTACTCGCATTTACTCTGTCTATAACCCTCATAATTTTGTAAACCTTTTTCAAATCTCCCCTCATTCTTCTGTGCTCCAAGGAATAAAGTCCTAACCTGTTCAATCTTTCCCTGTAACTCAACTCCTGAAGACCCGGCAACATTCTAGTAAATCTTCTCTGCACTCTTTCAATCTTACTGATATCTTTCCTATAGTTAGGTGACCAGAACTGCACATAATACTCCAAATTTGGCCTCACCAACGTCTTATACAACCTCACCATAACATCACAACTCCTATACTCAATACTTCAATTTATGAATGCCAGGATGCCAAAACCTTGCTTTACAACCCTGTCTACCTGTGATGCCACTTTCAGGGAATTATGTATCTAAACTCCCAGATCCCTTTGTTCCTCTGCACTCCTCAGTGCCCTACCATTTACTGTGTATGTCCTACCTTGATTTGTCAAAATGCAACACCTCACATTTGTCTGCATTATATTGCATCTGCCATTTTCTGGCCCATTTTTCCAGTTGGTCCAGATCCCTCTGCAAGCTTTGAAGGTCTTCCTCACTGTCCACAACGCCTCCAATATTAGTGGCATCAGCAAACTTGCCGATCCAATTTACCACATTATCATCTAGGTCATTAATATAGACAACAAACAACAATGGCCCCAGCACTGATCCCTGAGGCACACCACTAGGCACAGGCCTCCAGTCTGAGAAACAATCATCCACTACCACTCTCTGTCTTCTCCCACACAGCCAATTTCGAATCCAGTTTACAACCTTTCCATGGATACCTAGTGACTGAACCTTCTGAACTAACCTCCCATGTGGGACCTTGTCAAAGGCCTTACTAAAGTCCATGTAGACAACATCTACAGCCTTTCCTTCATCTACTTTCTTGGTAACCTCCTCGATAAACTCTACAAGATTCGTTAAACACGATCTACCACGCACAAAGCCATGCTGACTATCCTTAACCAGCCCTTGGCTGTACTAATACTTGTATACCCAATCTCTCAGAACACCTTCCAATAATTTACCTCCTACTGATGTCAGGCTCACCGGCCAGTAATTACCTGGTTTACTTTTAGAGCCTTTTTTAAACAATGGAACAACATGAGCTACCCTCCAGTCCTCCGGCACCGCACCCATGGCTAAGGACATTTTAAATATATCTGCTAGGGCCCCTGCAATTTCAACACTAGTCTCTCTCAAGGTCCGAGGAAATATCATGTCAGACCCAGGGGATTTATCTACCTTTATTCTCTGTAAGGCAGCAAGCACCTCCTACTCTTTAATCTCTATATGTTCCGTGACACCACTGTTTGTTTCCCTTCCTTCCATATCCACTATGCCAGTTTCCTGAGAAAATACTGATGCAAAAAAAGCTGTTTAAGATCTCCCCATCTCCTGAGGTTCCACACATAGCCGACCACCCTGATCTTCTGGGGGACTAATTTTGTCCCTTACTATCCTTTTACTCTTCATATACTTGTAGAAACCCTTTGGGTTTACCTTCACATTATCTGCCAAAGCAGACTCATGTCATCTTTTTGCTGTCCTGATTTCATCTTTAGTATTTTCTTACATTTTATATACTCTTCATTTGTTCCTAGTTGCCTATGCCTGCTATACAGCTCTCTCTTTTCCTTAACCAGATCGCCAATATCCCTTGAAACCAAGGTTCCCTATGCCTGTTAGCTTTGCCTTTAATCCTGGCAGGAACATGCAAACTCTGCACTCTCAAAATTTTGCCTTTGAAGGCCTTCCACTTACTGAACACATCCTTGCCAGAAAACAACTTATCCCAATCCACTTTTTCTAGATCCTTTCTCATTTCCAGAAAATTGGCCTTTCTCCAATTTAGAACCTCAACTCGAGGACCAGACCTATCCTTATCCATAATTAACTTGATACTAATGACATTATGGTCACTGAACCCAAAATGTTCACCAATGCATACTTCTGTCACCTGACCTGTCTGGTTCCCTAATAGGAGATCAAGTATTGCATTCTCTCTCATTGGTACCTCTATATGTTGATTTAGAAAACTTTCCTGAACACATTTGACAAATTCCAAGCCATCCAGCCCTTTCACAATGTGGGAGTCCCAGTCAATATGTGGAAAGCTAAAATCCCCTACTATTACAACTTTCTGTTTCTTACATCAGTCTGCTATCTCGCTACAGATTTGCCCCTCCAATTCTCTCTGACTATTGGGCAGTCCACACCTTTCCCGTTCATCAGCTCCACTCATATGGCCTCTGCAGACGAGCCCTCCGGGCTGTCCTGTCTATGCACAGCTGTGATATTTTCCCTGACTAGTAATGCCCCTCCTCCCCCTTTCATCCCTCCTCCTCCATCATGTCTGAAACAACGGAACCCCAGAACATTGTTTGCGAGGGGCATGGGAACCAGAAGAGTAGGTCAGAGGAAAAAGGGGATGGGGAAAAGTCAGATCTAACAGGTAGAGAGGCTTTGAGGAAGGAGAAGCAGAGTACAGGGTATAAAAGTAGTAAGGCAGATGGGCTAAAGTGCATTTACTTAAATGCAAAAAGCATCAGGAATAAGGGAGATGAACTGGGAGCTTGGATAAGTATATGGGACTACGATATTGTGGCTATCACAGAGACATGGATGACATCAGGGCAGGAATGAATATTGAATATTCCTGGTTTTCAGTGTTTTAAAAGGGATAGGCAGGGGGGGAGAAGAGGAGGAGGGGTGGTGATACTGGTCAGGGACACTATTACAGCTGCAGAAAGGGTGGATAATGTGGAAGGATCCTCTCTAGAGTCAATATGGGTGGAAGTTAGGAACAAGAAAGGAGTAGTTACTCCACTGGGAGTATTCCATAGGCCCCCCCGGTAGCAGCAGGGATACTGAGGAGCAGATTGGGAGGCAGATTTTGGAAAGATGCAAAAATAACAGGGTTATTACAGTGGGAGACTTCAACTTCCCAAATATTGATCAGCACCTGCTTAGTGCCAGAGGTTTAGACGGGGCGGAGTTTGTCAAGTGTCTCCAGGACAGATTCCTGTTACAGTATGTTGACAGGCCAACTGGAGGAAATGCCATATTAGATCTAGTTTTAGGTAATGAGCTGGGTCAGGTGACAGATCTATCGGTGGGTGAGCATTTGGGGGACAGTGACCACTGCTCCATAACCTTTAGAATTGTCATGAACAGGGATAAGAGCAAAGAGGATGGGAAGATATTTAATTGGGGAAAGGCGAATCATGAGGCTATAAAGCGAGAGCTTGAGAGTGTGAATTAGGATGACATTTTTGAAGGGAAATGTACTATAGAGATGTGGTCGATGTTAAGGGATCTCTTACAGGATGTTAGAGATAAATTTGTCCTAGTGAGGCAGAGAAGGAATGGCAGGGTGAAAGAACCATGGGTGACAAGAGAGGTGGAACAACTAGTTAGGGAGAAGAAGGCAGCATACATAAGGTGTAAGCAGCAAGGATCAGACAGGGCTCGTGAGGAATACAGAGTAGCAAGGAAGGAACTTAAGAAGGGGCTGAGGAGAGCAAGAAGGGGACATGAAAAGGTTTTGGCGAGTAGGGTTAAGGAGAATCCCAAGGCTTTTTTCTCGTACGTGAAGAGCAGAAGGATAGCCAGGGTAAAGGTAGGTCCGATTAAAGACAAAGGTGGGAAGATGTGCCTGGAAACTGTGGAAGTGGGTGAGATTCTCAATGAATACTTCTCTTCAGTATTCACCAAGGAGAGGCGTCTTGATAACGCTGAGGACAGTGTTGGGAAGGGTAATGTTCTAGAGTATGTGGAAATCAAGAGAGAGGATGTGTTGGACTGTTAGAAAATATTAGGACAGATAAGTCCCCGGGGCCTGATGGAATATTCCCCAGGCTGCTTCACGAGGCTAGGGAGGAGATTGCTGAACTGTTGGCTAGGATCTTTGAGTCCTCGTTGTCCACGGGAATGGTACCGGGGGATTGGAGGGTGGCAAATGTTGTCCCCTTACTCAAAAAAGGTAGTAGAGATAGTCCAGGGAATTACAGACCAGTGAGCCTTATGTCTGTGGTGGTTAAGCTGCTAGAAAGGATTCTAGGAGATAGGATCTGTGATCATTTAGAGAATCATGGACTGATTAGGGACAGCCAGCATGGATTTGTGAAGGGAAGATCTTGCCTCACTCGCATGATAGGGTTCTTTGAGGAGGTGACCAGGAAGATTGATGACGGTAGTGCAATAGATAGAACATAGAACAATTACAGCACAGTTCAGGCCCTTCAACCCACAAAGCTGTGCCGAACATGTCCCTACCCTAGAAATTACTAGGCTTACCCATAGCCCTCTATTTTATTCAGCTCCATATACCAATCTAACAGTCTCTTGAAAGACCATATCGTATCAGCCTCCACCACCGTTTCTGGCAGCCCATTCCACGCACTCACCACTCTCTGAGTAAAAAACTCACACGTGACATCTCCTCTATATCTACTCCCCAGCACCTTAAACCTATGTCCTCTTGTGGCCACCAATTCAGCCCTGGGGAAAAGCCTCTGACTATCTACCCTATCAATACCTCTCATCATCTTATACACCTCTATCAGGTCCCCCCTCATCCTCCATCTCTCCAAGGAGAAAAGGCCGAGTTCCCTCAACCTGCTTTCATAAGGCATGCTCCGCATCCCAGGCAGCATCCTTGTAAATCTCCTCTGCACCCTCTGTATGGCTTCTACATCTTTCCTGTAGTGAGGTGACCAGAACTGAGCACAATACTGCAAGTGGGGTCTGACCAGGGACCTATATAGCTGCGACAATACCTCACGGCTCCTAAATTCAATTCTCTGATTGATGAAGGACAATACACCATATGCCTTCTTAATCACAGAGTCAACCTGCGCTGCCACTTTGAGCGCCCTATGGACTCGGACCCCAAGATCCCTCTGATCCTCCACACTGTCAAGAGTCCTACCATTAAGACTATATTCCGCCAACATATTTGACCTACCAAAATGAACCACTTCACACTTATCTGGGTTGAACTGCATCTGCCAATTCTCAGCCCAACTCTGCATCCTATCTATATCCCTCCAAACTATCCACAACACCCCCAACCTTCGTGTCATCCACAAACTTACTAACCCACCCCTCCACTTCCTCATCCAGGTCATTTATAAAAATCACAAATAGTAAGGGTCCCAGTACAGATCCCTGAGGTACACCACTGGTCACTGACCTCCACTCAGAATACGCCCCCTCAACAACCACTCTTTGCCTTCTGTGGACCAGTCAGTTCTGGATCCACACTGGAATGTCCCCTTGGATCCCATGTCTCCTCACCTTCTCCATAAGCCTCGCATGGGGTACCTGATCAAACGCCTTACTGAAATCCATATACCTACACCTACTGCTCTCCCTTCATCGATGTGCTTAGTCACATCCTCAAAAAATTCAATCAGGCTCGTAAGGCAGGACCTGCCCTTAACAAAGCCATGCTGACTATTCCTAATCATATTATACCTCTCCAAATGTTCATAAATCCTGTCTCTCAGGATCTTCTCCATCAGCTTACCAACCACTGATGTAAGACTCACCAGTCTATAATTTCCTGGGCTATCCCTACACCCCTTCTTGAATAAGGGAACAACATCCGCAACCCTCCAATCTTCCGGAACCTCTCCTGTCTCCATTGATGATGCAAAGATCATCGTCAGAGGCTCCGCAATCTCCTCCTTCGCCTCCCACAGCAACCTGGGGTACATCTCATCCGGTCCTGGTGACTTATCTAACTTGATGCTTTCCAAAAGTTTCAGCACCACCTCTTTTCTAATATCTACATGCTCAAGCTTTTCAGGCCGCTGCAAGTCCCCACTACAATCACCCAGATCTTTTACCGCGGTGAATACTGATGTAAAGTATTCATTAAGTACCTCCGCTATTTCTTCCGGATCCATACACACTTTCCCACTGCTGCACTTGATAGGCCCTATCCTTTCGCATTTCATCCTCTTACTCTGCACATACTTGTAGAACGCCTTGGGGTCTTCCTTGATCCTGCCCGCCAAGGCCTTCTCATGTCCCCTTCTGGCTCTCCTAATCTCTTAAGTTCCTTCCTTTTAGCCTTGTACTCCTCCAGATCTCAAACATTACCTAGCTCTCTGTACCTTTTGTATGCTTTTCTTTTCCTTTTGACTAGATTTATTATAGCCTTTGTACACCACGGTTCCTGTATCCTATCATGACTCCCCTGTCTCATCTGAACATGTCTGTTCAGAGCTCCACACAAATATCCCCTGAATATTTGCCACATATCTTCCGTACTTTTCCCAGAGAACATCTGTTCCCAATTTAATCTTCCAATTTCCTGCCTGAGAGCCTCATAATTCCCCTTAATCCAAGTAAACACCTTTCTAGCCTGTCTATTCTTATCCCTCTCTAGTGCTAACGTAAAGGAGATAGAATTATGATCACTATCACCAAAATGTTCACCCACTGAGAGATCTGACACCTGACCAGGTTCATTTCCCAATATCAAATCAAGCACAGCCTCTTCTCTTGTAGGTCTATCTACATACTGTGTCAAGAACCCATCCTGAACACACCTAACAAACTCCACCCCATCTAAACCCCTCACTGTCTGGAGATGCCAATCGATGTTTGGGAAATTAAAATCCCCCATCACAACAACTCTGTTATTCTCACACCTTTCCAGGATCTGCTTCCCTATCTGCTCCTCAATAACCCTGTCACTATTGGGCGGCCTATAAAAAACACCCAGCACCATTATTGACCCCTTCCTGTTCCTAACCTCCACCCACAGAGACTCTGTAGACAATCCCTCCACAACATCCACCTTTTCCGCAGCCATGACACTATCTCTGATCAACAGTGCCACTCCCCCACCTCTCTTGCCTCCCTCCCTGTCCTTTCTGAAACATCTATAACCCAGCACTTGAATCAACCATTCCAGCCCCAGAGCCATCCAAGTCTCCGTAATGGCCACCACATCATAGCTCCAAGTATTGATCCAAGCTCTAAGCTCATCGCCTTGTTCATAACACTCCTCGCGTTAAAATAGACACATCTCAAGCCTGTCTGAACACGTCCCTTCTCTATCACCTGCCCATGGCACCCACTCCTAGCCTCCTCCACTCGAGAGCCAAACACCTCCTCCCCAGTCTCTCCAATACAGATCCCACCCCCCCCAACAATTCTAGTTTAAACTCTCCCCAGGAGCCTTAGCAAACCTCCCCGCCAGTATGTTGGTCCCCCTGGGATTCAAGTGCAACCCGTCCTCTTTGAACAGGTCATACCTGCCCCAAAAGAGGCCCCAATGATCCAGAAAACTGAATCTCTGCTCCTTACTCCAATCCCTCAGCCACGCATTTAACCTCCTCCTCATTCTATTCCTACACTCACTGTCGCGTGGCACAGGCAGAAATCCTGAAATTACTACCTTTGAGGTCCTGCTTCTCAACTTCCTTCCTAACTCCCTATAGTCTTTTTTCAGGACCTCTTGCCTTTTCCTACCTATGTCATTGGTACCAATATGTACCACGACCTCTGGCTGTTCTCCCTCCCCCTTCAGGATATCTTGGACGCGATCCGAAACATCCCGGACCCTGGCACCTGGGAGGCAAACTACCTTCCGAGTCTCTTTCCTGCATCCACAGAATCGCTTGTCTGCCCACCTAACTATAGAGTCCCCTATCACTAGTGCCCTCCTCACTCCTTCCCTACCCACCTGAGCCACAGGGCCGGACTCTGTGCCAGAGACATTGCCACTGTTGCTTCCCCCAGGTAGGCTGTCTCCCCCAACAGTACTCAAGCAGGAGTACTTATTGTCAAGGGGTACAGCCACAGGAGTACTCTCTAGTACCTGTCTCTTCCCCTTCCCCCTCTTGACTGTGACCCAATTGCCTGATTCTGATGGTCCCGGTGTGACCACCTGCCTATAACTCCTCTCTATCACCTCCTCACTCTCCCTGACCAGACACAGGTCATCGAGCTGCATCTCCAGTTCCCTAACACGGTCCCTCAGGAGCTGCAGCTCGACACACCGGGCGCAGATATAGCCTTCCCAGAGGCAGGGAGACAGAGAGTACAGGAAGCCGCACTCATACTCCTTCCTTAACTCAAGTCACCTACCTTTCCTTGCCCCTTTACGCAGAAGCCCCTTGAGCCAAAGCTCAGAAAACTCTGCTCCCTCTCACTCCGCTAACCGCTCCGACGCTGCCCGCTGGATATGGCAGTTTGCTTTTTAAACTGCCTGCGCCGCGCCTGCGCAGTCCAGCCCCCACTCTACCACTTAAAACTTTTACAACCCTTATAAAAACACCTTATAAAAACACTAACCCTATTAAATTACAACCCTATTAAAAACCAAGCTTTATACTTAAAACCCTAATAAAAAGATAAAGAAAAACTTATCTGCTCCATGTAGATGTGGTCTACATGGATTTTAATAAAGCGTTTGACAAGGTTCCAAATGGTAGGCTTCTTCAGAAGATCGGAGGCCAAGGGATCCAGGGAGGCTTGGCCGTGTGGATTCAGAATTGGCTTGCCTGTAGAAAGCAGAGGGTTGTGGTGGAGAGAGTGCATTCGGATTGGAGGGCTGTGACTAGTCGTGTCCCACAAGGATCGGTTCTGGGACCTCTACTTTTTGTGATATTTGTTAATGACTTAGATGAGGGGGTGGAAGGGTGGGTTAGGAAGTTTGCAGATGACACAAAGAGCGGTGGTGTTGTGGATAGTGTGGAGGGCTGTCGAAGCTTACAGAGGGGTATTGATCGGATGCAGAGCTGGGCTGACAAGTGGCATATGGAGTTCAATCTGGAGAAGTGTGAGGTAGTACACTTTGGAAGGACAAACTCCAAGGCGGAATACAAGGTAAATGGCAGGATTCTGGGCAGTGTAGAGGAGCAGAGGAATCTGGGGGTTCATATCCACAGATCACTGAAAGTTGCCACACAGGTGGATAGGGTAGTTAAGAAAGCTTATGGGATGTTAGCTTTCATAAATCATGGGATCGAGCTTAATAGCCGCGAAGTAATGATGCAACTTTACAAAACTCTGGTTAGACCACACTTAGAGCACTGTGTCCAGTTCTGGTTGCCTCATTATAGGAAGGATGTGGAGGCATTGGAGAGGGTGCAGAGGAGATGTACCAGGATGCTGCTTGGATTAGAGAGTATGGATTATGAGGCAAGACTGAAGGAGCTAGGGCTTTACTCATTAGAGAGAAGGAGGATGAGGGGAGACATGATAGAGGTATACAAAATATTAAGAGGAATAAGAGTGGACAGCCAGTGCCTCTTTCCCAGGGCACCAAACCTTAATACAAGAGGGCATGGCTTTAAGGTAATGTAGGGGGAAGTTCAAGGACGACGTCAGAGGGAGGTTTTTCACCCAGAGAGTGGTTGGTGCATGGAATGCGCTGCCTGGGGTGGTGGTGGAGGCTGATACATTGGTCAAGTTCAAGAGATTGTTAGATAAGCATAAGAAGGAATTTAAGATAGAGGGATATGTGGGAGGAAAGGGTTAAATAGTCTTAGGAGTGGTTTGAAGGTCGGCATGACATGGTAGGCCGAAGGGCCTGTATTGTGCTGTATTGTTCTATGGTTCTATTAAGCTGCCAGTCCTGCCCATCCTGCAACCAAGTCTCACTAATAGCAATAATGTCATAATCACATGCCAATCCATGCCCTAAACTCATCTGCCTTACCTACAATATTCCTTGCATTGAAATAGATGCACCTGAGAACATTTCTATCACGTACAAACCTTTTATTTCTGTCTATACACGCAGCCCTCGCATGACCTTTAACCTCCTCCACTTCACAATCTGCTCTAACACTCTGGTTCCCCAGCCCCTGAAAATCTATTTTAACCTCCCCGGAGCAGCACTAGCAAATCTACCCACAAGTATGTTAGTCCCCCTCCAGTTCAGGTGCAAACCATCCCGTCGGAACAGGTCCCACCTTTCCTGGAACAAAGCCCACTTGTCCAGAAACATGAAGCCCTCCCTCTTGCACCATTTCCTTAGCCACATATTTAGCTGCATTATCTTCCTACTTCTAGCCTCACTAGCTCACGGGTAGCAATCCTGAGATTGCAACCTTGGAGGTCCTGTCCTTCAACTTTGCACCTAACTCTCTATACTCTTTTTGCAGGACCTCCTCCTCCTTCCTATCCACGTCATTGGTCCCTACATGGACCACGACATCTGGCTGCTTACCCTCCCTCCTGAGAATATCGATAACTCGATCCGAGATATCACAGACCCTGGCACCAGGGAGAAGACAGGTGATTTACAAAATTGTCAGCAGCAAACGCTCCCTGGGAACGTGCAGTATGAGCTAATGCTGCACCATTCCATCAACATTCCCAGGATAGAGACTGCAAGGTTTGGTGCAGAGTAAAGCTCCCTCTGCACTGTTCCATCAAACACCAGGACTGCTGGCCACTGCTAGCTCCATCATCAGGGAACTGGAGAGAAGAGGAGACTGGAGCCGCATCTACAGTGTAGCTCTGCTCTCTCTGGATCCATAATGTGAGGATGTGCTGATTCAGTGGGAGGACCTGTTGGAGGTCAGCCCATTGGGTGCCAGTCAATCAGATACAGAGATGACCATTGCCCTCACAGCTCTGCCCAGGGTAAATCCCTGGGGCTGGGTGACTGACCATAGTTATTCAGGGTTTTCTGGGATTACAGAGAAGTACAGCAAGGGTGTGGCCAGGGGGTTCCAGCCGAACCCCCGATCAAACCCTAACTGGAACTGGTCACAGAAACCCTCCTCAAGGACCAGCCCCTCACAAGTTGAGCCATCTCTTGGAAATGTCCTCCATGCTGTTCCACATTGCACAGAAGGTCTCTTGTACAGGGTGCTCCTGTACCCTCTCCACACCTGCTCCTGTACGCTCTCCAAACTCTTCACACCTGCTCCTGCATGCTCTCCACACCCAACGCTGGGACCTCTGCTGTTTGTGATAAATATAAATGACTTGGATGAAAATGTAGAAGGGTGGGTTAGTAAGTTTTCAGATGACACAAAGATTGGTGGAGTTATGGACAGTGTGGAGGGCTGTCAAAGGATACAGCGGGATATAGATCAGTTGCAGATATGAGCAAAGAAATGGCAGATGGATTTAATCCAAGCAAGTATGAGGTGTAAAGGGACAATACACAGTTAATGGCAGGACCTTTAACAGCATTGATGTACAAAGGGACCTTGGGGTCCAAGTCCATAGCTCCCTGAAAGTGGACATGCAAGCAGATAGAGTGGTTAAGAAGGTGTATGGTATGCTTATCTTCATCACAAGGAGCATTTTGTGTAAGAGTCAGAAAGTCATGTTACAGCTGTATAAAACTTTGGTTAGGCTGCACTTGGAGTATTGTGTGCAATTCTAGTTGCCCCATTACAGGAAGGATGTGGAGGCTTTGGAGAAGGTGCAAAAGAGGTTTACCAGGATACTGCCTGGATTAGATATAAAGAGAGGTATTGGTATTGGTTTATTATTGTCACTTGTACTGAGGTACAGTGAAAAGCTTGTCTTACAAACCGACCGTACAGGTCAATTCATTACACAGTGCAGTTACATTGAGTTAGTACAAAGTGCATTGATGTAGTACAGATAAAAACAGTAACAGTACAGAGTAAAGTGTAACAGCTACAGAGAAGGTGCAGTGCAATAAGGTGCAAGGTAACAACAAGGTAGATCGTGAGGTCATAGTCCATCTCATTGTATAAGGGAACCGTTCAATAGTCTTATCACAGTGGGGTAGAAGCTGTCCGTAAGTCTGGTGGTACGTGCCCTCAGGCACCTGTATCTTCTACCCGATGGAAGAGGAGAGAAGAGAGAATGTCCTGGGCGGGTGGGGTCTCTGATTATGCTGGCTGCTACACCAAGACAATGAGAGGTAAAGACAGAGTCCAAGGAGGGAAGGCTGGTGTCCGTGATGCACTGGGCTGTGTCCACAACTCTCTGCAGCTTCTTGCGCTCCTGGGCAGAGCAGTTGCTGTACCAAGCCGTGATACATCCAGATAGGATGCTTTCTATGGTGCATTGGTAAAAGTTGGTGAGAGTCAAAGGGGACAAACCAAATTTCTTTAGCCTCCTGAGGAAGTAGAGGCACTGGTGAGCTTTCTTGGCTGTGGCATCTACGTTATTTGACCAGGACAGGCTGTTGGTGATGTTCACACCCAGGAACTTGAAGCTCTCAATCCTCTCGACCTCAGCACCATTGATGTAGGTGGGTGCATGTACACCTCCCCCTTTCCTGAAGTCAATGACCAGCTCTTTTGCTTTGTTGACATTGAGGGAAAGGTTGTTGTCATGACACCATTCCACTAAGCTCTCTATCTCCTTCCTGTACTCGACTCATCGTTGTTTGAGATACGGCCCACGACAGTGATATCATCTGCAAACTTGTAGATGGAGTTAGAGCAGAATCTGGCCACACAGTCGTGAGTGTATAGGGAGCAGAGTAGAGGGCTGAGGACGTAGCCTTTGGGGCACCAGTGTTGAGAATAATCGTGCCAGAGGTATTGCTGCCTCTCCTCACTGATTGCGGTCTGTTTGTTAGAAAGTCAAGGATCCAGTTACAGATTGGTCAGTCTTGGATTATTTTTTTCTGGAGTGTTGGAGGCTGAGGAGATTCCTAATAGAAGTTTATAAAATGATGAGAAGCATAACTGGGGTAAACAGAGATTTTTCCCAGGGTAGAAATGTCAAATACTGGAGGGTATGCATTTAAGGTGAGGGGGGAAAGTTCAAAAGAGATGTGCAGGGCAAGTTTTTTACACGGAGAATGATGGCTGCCTGGAATGGGCTGCCAGGGATGGTGGTGGAGGCAGATATGATAGAGGCACTTAAGAGGCTTTTAGACAGACACATGACTATGCAAGGAATGGAAGGATATGGATCATGTGCAGGCAGATGGGATTAGTTTAATTTGGCATCACGGGCTGAAGGGCCTGTTCCTGTGCTGTACTGTTCCATGTTATATTCTCCCCCTCCCCCTACAGAATATTTCATTTATGATCCCAAAATAACTTTGGGATTAAAGCCTTAAAAGCAGGCCCTGTCTGCACTGTCCCACCAAACTCTGTCCGGGTAGGGACATCACAGTGTGTTTAATGTAAACTGCCAGTGCACACTATCAAGTAGGGTGCTGTTTGCCACCCACCCTGTTCTCCCCACCCTCTCCCCATCCTGTCCCGCCCTATGTACCCCTCTGGTACCAATCCAATGGAAGGGAAGTTGATGTTGAGCCGTCGATCCACTGATGCCTTTGTCCATGTGCCGGTGGGGGTGGGGCTGGGGCTGGGGTCGAAGTACGGTGTTGGTACAGTGGACAGGGTCGACATTGATCCAGCTGTCTGGTGTTCATTGATGGGACCTGGTGTTGGGTCAATGATGATGGGATTGATGACTCCTGCGGTAGCAGGACTGGGGTATGGAGAGAAGTTGGGATGATTGGGCTGGGATACTGTGGAGGTTGTGAGGAGACATCATTGAAACTGGTAGGGTCCAAATTGGACCAGAGGAGTGAATGCAGAAAAGATGTTCTGTATGGTGGGGAGATCTAGGCTGTGTAGGACTGAGATGAGGAGAATGTGTTGGCCCAGAGATTGGTGAACCTGTGGAGTTCTCCAGCCCACAGAGCAGCTGAGGCTGAAGACAGAATGTTTTCAAGGAGTTGGAGGCTAAAACACCAATTGTGAGGAGGAAGCAGGTGTAGGGACTAGGAGTGGACATGGAAGGTCAGCAGTGATCACGTTGAAGGTGGAGCAGATGAAGGCCAAATGGTCTCCCGCTCCGAATTTCTCTGCTGATGTGATCCAGTGAGATCAGTGGACAGGATTCAATGGGTCACGGAGGTTGGATGGGATCCAGTGGGTCACGGGGGTTAATTGTTGATCCAGATATGAAGTTGAAGATCGTAGGAGTGCTGTTGATTCAGTCAGGGTCGTGTTTGTGCAATGGGGTTGGTGTAGATCCAGGAATCAAATGAAGTTTGATCCACTGATCCAGCCACTAAAGCAGGGTTCCTTTAGGTTGGTGCTGATCCAGTGGTTCGGCACCGATCCAGTGGGATTGGTACTAATCCAGTGGGTTTGGTGCTCATCCAGTGGTTGGGTTGTTGATTATCCACCAACATTCCTCTCGGTCCACCGGGGTTAGTCTTACTCCAGTGGGATTGGGGGTGACCCATTTTGGGTGGTCTGGGGCAATGGAGCTGGTGTTTACCCAGTGATTTGAGTGGGGTTGATGTTGAATCACTAGAATTGGTGATAATCCAGCAGTTCATTCGGCTCAGATTTGGTCTACCGGTTCACAGGTGATAGTCTTGAACCGTTGGGTTGAGGTTGATATTTTGGGAATTACAGTGGGATTGGTATTGATCCAGTGGGGTTATATTTGTCCCATGGGCCTGTTGTTGAACAACAGCCTCTTTTTTAGAGTCATACACCATAGAAACAGGCCATTCGGCCCACCACATCCATGCTGACCATCAAATACCCATTTACACTCGTCCTACTTACCAGCACCTTGGTGATTCAAGTGCTCAACCAGATGCTTCTTCAATTTTGTGAATGTCTCTGCCTCCACCACCCCTCAAGCAGTGTGATCCACATTCCAACCACCCTCATGAAATAAAGGTTCTTCCTCAAATCCCCTCTAATCCTCTTGCTCCTCACCTTAAACCCAAGTGCCCTACTTTTAGATGTCTCTGTTATGGGAAAAAGTTCCTCACTATCACCCTATCTCTGCCCCTCATAATCTTTTACACCTCTGTTAGGTCCCTCCTCCACTCCAGTGAAAACAAACCCAGCCAGTTCCAAACCCATTCCAAATCCAGTGTCTCCTCATAACTGAAATGATCCGTCCCAGGCAGCATCCTGCTCCTATATTCCCTGCGTTGGGCTAATGAAGGCCAGCATGCCGCATTCCTTCTCCACCACCTTATTGACCTGCGCTGCCTCCCTCAGGGATCCTTGGACTTGTATCCCAAGGTCCCTCTGTTCCTCACTACCCCCTAGGGCCCTACTATTCGTCTGTGACCCACCTTGATAAACCCCCACCAAAATGGAGAACCTCACATTCATTGGGATTAAATTCCACTTGCCACTGCTCTGCCCAACTTACATCCTGTAGCCTCACTGTCCTCCTCATTGTCAACTCTACCAATTTTCATGTTATCTGCAAACTTACTCATCATACTTCGCAATTCATATCCAAGTCATTACCATTTAGTTGATGGTAATCTAATGGGATTGGTGGAATTAGTGTTTATCCAGTGGGTTTGTCTTGATCTACAGTGGTCCACCAGGCACTGCAACTCCAATAAGTGGAACTGATGTGGATCCAGTAGGACTGGTGGAGATCCAGTTGTTCTGTGTGACTGATGTTGAATCACTGGATTTGCTGTTGATCCAGTGCTTCGGAGGAATGGGTGGTGGAGAGGAGTTTGGATTTGAGTGGACTGGCTGTGGGTTGTGAGATTCAGCCTGTTCTGTGCAATTGTTACCTGGGCAAGGGTCGACCCGGTTTTCAGATCCTTGTGTTAACGTCAGAGCAGGTTTATGAAAAAATACAAAATAAGTGCAGAATGAAACTCCATGGAGTGCCTGTGACTGAGGTGGGAGTTATTGGGGCTTCAGTGTCAGGTGTAATATTTACTATCATACATGGTGTGTGCCCTGAGTTGTGGGGTGGTTCCACCTTCACTTGGCCTCCTCCTGTTCCTGGCAATGATGGACAATGCCCACTGTGTAACACTGGATTGCATCCAGCTAACGGTGCGGTACAGCCCACTGTGTAATAGGTGGAATTCAGGGGTGATCCCAGCCCATTCAGTAATGGGCTGCATACAGATGCCAACAAGACTGTACATGGGCCTAGTAATGGCACAGTAACACAGCGTTAGTGCAGCTGGTGAGGGGGTGGCTCATCTTGTGGTGAGGACCACACAGTGGAGAGTGAGAGTGAAATGGTGGGGTGTGGATACATGGTGGAGTGTGGATACATGAGGAGTGTGGATACACAGGGGTTGTGGATACAGGGTGGGGTGTGGATACAGGAGGTGTGGATATGGGGGTATGGATATGGGGAGTGTGGATACGGGGGTGTGGGTGCAGGGGGTGTGGATATACGATGAGTGTGGATATGGGGGTGTGGATACATGAAGGGGTGTGGATACAGGATGGGGTGTAGATACATGGTGCGGTGTGGATGCAGGGGAGTGTGGATACATGGTGGGGTGTGGACCCAGAGTGCGGTGTGGATACATAGAGTTCATAGATAGTTATACAGCACGTAAACGGGCCCCTTGGCCCAACTTCTCCATGCTGACCAAGAAGCCCCATCCAAACTAGTCCCATTTGGCAGCGTTTGGGCCATAACCTAAATCTTTCCAATCCATGTACCTGTCCAAATGTCTTTTAAATGTTGTTATTGTATCTGCCTCAACCACTTCCTCCAGCAGCTCGTTCCACATACAGACCACCCTGTGTGTAAAAAAGTTGCCCCTCAAGTTCTCATTAAATCTTTCCCCTTTCACCTTAAACCTATGCCCTCTAGTTCTTGATTCCCAACCCTGGGAAAAAAGACTGTGTGCTATTCACCCTATCTATGCCCCTCATCATTTGATACACCTCTGTAAGATCACCTCTCAGTCTCCTACGCTCCAAGGAATAAAGTCTTAGCCTGTCCAACCTCTCCCTATATCTCAGTCCCTTAAGTCCTGGCAACATCTTTGTAAATCTTTTCTGCACTCTTTCCAGTTTAATAACATCTTTGCTACAGAAGCACAACAAAACTGAACATAATACTCCCAAGTTCGGCCTCAACAGTGTCCTGTACGACCTCACCATGACCTCCCAACTTCTATAGTCGACGGCCTGACTTATGAAGGCCAGCATGCCAAAAGACTTCTACAGCACCCTGTCTACCTGTGACTCCACTTTAAAAGAACCAAGTACTTGTACTTGAACAAGTACCTGTTCTGTAACACTCCCCAGGGCCCTACTGTTTAATGTGAAAGCCCTACCTGGATTTGACTTTCCAAAATGCAACACCTCACACTGATCTGAATTAAACTCCATTTGCCATTCCTCGACCCACTTACCCAGCTGATTAAAATCCCCTGTAGTTTTTGATAACCTTCTTCATCGTCCACTGTACCACCTATTTTAGTGTCATCTGCAAATTTACTAACCATGCCTTGTATATTCTTATCCAACTCATTGCTATAGATGACAAACAACAATGGGCCTAGCTTCGGTGCTAGCGTAGGTCCCTGACGCACACCACTAGTCACAGACCTCCAGTCCAAGCAATAGCCTTCCACCATTACCTTCTGCTTTCTACCATCAAGCCAACTGTGTATCCAATTAACCAGCTCTTCCTGGATTCCATGCGATTTAATCTTCTAGAGCAGTCTACCATGTGGAACCTTATCAAAGGCCTTACTGAAATCCATATAAACCACGTCTACCACCCCGCCCTCATTGACTTTCTTGGTCACGTCATCAAAAAACTCAATCAAGTTCGTAAGACATGATCTCCTGTGCATAAAGCCATGCTGACTGCCCCTAATCAACCCTGTCTTACCAGATGCATATCTATCTTATCCCTCAGAATCCTCTCCAGTGACTTACCTGCCATAGATGTTAGACTTACTGGTCTATAATTCCCATGTTTTTCTTTTCAGCCCTTCTTAAATAAAGGCACAACATTTGCTACCCTCCAGTCTACCGGCATCTCACCTGTGGCTAATGATGATGCAAATTTGTCAACCAGGCATCCTGCAATTTCTTCTCCAGCCTCCCACAGTGTTCTTGGCTATACCTGGTCAGGCCCTGGAGATTTGTGTACCTTCATACCTCTTAAAACATCCCGCACTTCTACTGTAATGCAGACTATCCTCAAGACTTTTCCTAGTTCAGAATTCTTCATGTCTTTCTCCATGGTAAAAACAGAGGAGAAATATTCATTAAGGACCTTGCCCATCTGCAGCTCCACACAAAACTGTTCCCCCCTTGGTCTTTGAAGGCCTTATTCTCTCTCAAGTTACTTTTTTTCCCTTAATATACTTATAAAATCTCTTTGGATTTTCCTTCATCTTCTCTGCCAAAGCTATCTCCTGCCCCCGTTTTGCCTTCCTGATTGTCTTCTTGAGTACACTCCTGCATCCCCTTTATTCGTCCTGGGATTCGCTTGATCCCAGCTGCCTGTACCTGAACCATGCCTCCTTTTTCTTGGTCAAGGCTTCAATATCTCTCGTTGTCCAGGGTTCTCTACTCCTGGCAGCTCTAACAGGAACATGCAGAACTTGAACTCTCACCACTCACCTTTAAAAACACTTGCCTGTGGTCCCTTGGCCTACAAACCACCTGCTCCAATCAATTTTTGCAAGCTCCTGTCTCATACTGTCAAAATTTGCCGTGCCCCAATTTAGAACTTGAACCTGTGGACCAGTTCTGTCCCTTTCCCATAACTATTATAAAACTAATAGAATTATGTTCACTGGTCCCACAGTGTTCTCGCACCGTCACCTCAGTCACTTGCCCCACCCTATTACCCAAGAGTAGGTCGAGCTTTGCCCTCTCCCTGGTAGGGCCCTCTATATATTGCCCAAGGAAACCTTCCTGAACACACTTAAGAAATTCTATCCCACCTAAGCCCTTAGCACTGTGGCAGTTCTAGTCTATGTTAGGAAAATTAAAATCCTCTACTATGACAACCCCATTATTCTTACAACTCTCCATAATCTCCCTGCATATGTATTCTTCTAATTCCTGTTGACTATTAGTGGGCCAAAAGTACAACCTCAACAAGGTGACCACCCCCTTCTTATTTTGCAGATCCACCCATAAAGCCACACTGGACGATCCCTCAGTAATTTCGTCTTTGACTACTGTCGTGATGTTCTCCTTAATCAGAAATGCAACTCCCCCTCCACTCTTCCCTCCACCTCTATCCTACCTATAGCATCTGTACTCTGGAACATTTAGCTGCCAATTCTGTCCAATGGTGGGTGTGGATACACAGAGGGGTGCAAAATGTGTGTGTGGTTGTGCTGGTATAGGGGTGTCTGGGCACTGGGGTGTCTGGGAGGGGACTGATGGAATCAGCCGCTGACACGTCACATTTTGTTGACCAGAAACCTTGAGGCTCCATCTGAGCACAATGGGGAGGGAGAGTTTGGGGATTTCTTCCCCTCCCCCAATCCCCTGGGCTGTTAACCCCTGAGCCAGGGTGGCAGCACCAATCATCTGCCCACCAAGATGACATCTGGTCTGGGTGGAGGAGTGAAGCACCCGAAGGTGGGGTTGGCAGCAACACACCTCCTGCTCTGCACAACCCTCCACCCCCTCAACCCCTTCATTGGGCAGCCTGTGCTTGGAGCTGCCAGAAGGAAGGCCCACTGCCTCCCTCCAGCATTTAATGGAGCAGTTACCCCACCCCAACCCCTCCCTACCACCCCTCCAAGCCCATCCCCTCCCCTTCCCTCATTCCCTCCCCACCCCACCCACTCCTGCCCACTCATCCCCTCCTGCCCCTGCCTCCCTACCCCATCCCCTCTCTACCCCCTCTCCCTCTCTCCTCCCCACCATCCCTCCTCACCCCACCCCACCTCCCTACCTCACCCCCTCCTATCACACCACACCTCCCCCCACCTGTACCCCATCAGTTACTCAGTCCTCCAAGTCGAAATCGATCAACCTGCAGATGCTGCAAACCTGAACAGAGAATGCTGGAAATACTCAGTAGGTCGGACAGCATCTGTGGAGAGAGAAACAGTGTGAACGTTTCAGATGCAAGAGCCTTCCTGTCCCCTGACCAGTATACAGCAGTCTGTCCGTTGGCTTTGGGCTGTAAGGTCTGGGGTGAGTGAATTCCACACTGGGCATTGGGAACAGATGTTGGTGAACACGTCCTGCCAATGGAGAATTTCCATCACTTTGCTGATGTGTGCTGTGTGTGAATGTGTGCGATGTGTGATTGCGAACTGGATTTGCCAAGCTTGTTGTGGACCTTACATCCCTGGGTAATTGTCCACATTGTCAGATTGGTGCCAATAATGTAACTGCACTGGAGCTACTGGTGGAGGTGTGACCGTCCTGGTGCTCACTGGGAGCCGACAAGGTTTGTAGTTCCACTGTCCTGATATCACCCAGTGACTGTTGTGTGCAGACAGGCTGAGAATGTAACAGGACGCAGAGCCCTGGTTATATCAGAATGGAAGAACCACCAGCAGAGGAGCCACCTGTCTCCTGAGCCTGTCCCACCATTCAGCAGGACCACAGCACATCAACCTCAGCACCACTTCGCTGCACCCTCCCGGATCCCTTGATTCCCTTCGTGTACAGAACTGTTTCGGCCTCTGGAATGAAGAGTGATGGAGCTCCAGCACTCTGGGATAGAGAATTCCAGAGTCTTCAGTCCTGAACAACCTGAGCCTTGCCTTGAGAGAGTGACTCCTGGATCTAGCCTCCTCGGTCAGGGGACACACCCTCTCTGCACCCACCCTGTTGAGCCCTGTGAGAGTTTTGTAAGTTTCAGTGGGATCTCTCATTGTTCTAAACTCTGGGAAATTCAGTCCAAGTCCGCTCAATAACTCCTCATCCCTGGAACCCATCTAGTGAATCTTCACTGCACCCATCACTGGCAGCAATTTATAATCTGCTGGAAGAACTCAGTGGTTCAAGCAGCATCTATGAGAGGAAAGGAACTGTTGATGTTTCGGGTCGAAACCCTACATCAGGACAGTGATGTGTGTACAAGTACACTAGCTCCCCTTGTACATCAATTTTGCCCAATCTCTCACCACTTCAAAGGAAACACTCAGTTGCTGTTTCATGTACCAAACTGGACAGCAACACTTTTCCACATAATGCAGCTCCCCCACCCCTGAAGCCACTTCACATCCTCGCCTAGAAACACAATCCCACCTAAATTTTGTACAGTCCGTTAGAGATGTAACATCTGATCCGTCAGCCAAATCACAGAAAGGTGGTGGATCACTGGGGCCCAAGCACTGATCCCACTGGTAGCCCACTAGTCACAGCTGCCAACCTGTAAGGATTCAATTATTCCTTTTATGGATCATGGTGGAAAACTTCTGTTGGTGGCATACAGCCTCTCAAGGATACCAAGTTCTACGACAATAAATACCAACAAGGTGAAGGGTGTCCCCCTGCCACCAACCCAGTCTGGCAGCTCACCTCAGGACTTGGGCAGCTTGGTCCGTGCTGGTGCCACCGAGCTGATGGCCATTGATGTCCCCACCCAAAGCACTCTTTGTGTCCCTGCTACTCTGTGATTCTCCCAAATGTTGCCTGACATAGAGGAGCACTGATACATCAGCTGAAGCAGGATGGGAGGAGGTTTCCTTGCGCACATTTCACCCAGTGCTGAAAATCATGGTGTAATGGGCAGCTCCTTGCTGTGGTTTGACGGTCTCCATTAATGAAAGGAGCTTTTCATTCAAGTTCAAATTCATCATCTGTGGTGGGGGTGGGGGGTGGGGGGTATTGGTATTCAGGAAGCAGGTGACTAACTTAGGTCCTGGATTACCAGTCTGGTAACCTAGTCACCACACGAAGATGAAGACATAAACCCCTGAAACAACATGCGGAGAAGTTTGCCTTTGTTGCAAGCATTGACTTAAGTGGAGCAAGTGTGTGAAGCGGAGAATTCTCTGCAGGGTCTGAGACTGTGTGTTAGTGTTTACCTCAGATAAGGGCTTGACAATGCAGTTTATAAGCTTATTCATGCTCCTGTGCCCTACTTTCATTCTGTTTGCTCACCTGATACATTGCTTTGTAAAAAATCCTAACTATTCTAGGACTCAAGCTGCAAGTTACAAAGTCAAGCTCCCGTGCTGTGCAAGCACATTCAACAACAGTCTCCAAACATTGTGTTCCCAGAGTTTAATGTGAGCAATGAGCTCCAGGAAGCAGTGAGCATTCCCTGAGGAGTGGAGTGTAACAGACCTGTGCTGTGCTTTGTGCTGTGAATCTGGGTCACTCGAGAGCCTGCACACTGTTACATCACATCCACTCCCGAGTGCGAGCAGTGTGTTGAGAAGCTGTCAGTCTCCCCCACCATTGGCATTGGCTTCTACACCATCCATTTCTCCCCCTCACAAACCTGTGCCCTCTAGTTCAAGACTCCCCTGTCCTGGGAAAATTTTACCCCTCATAATTTTGTAAACCTCTATAAGGTCACCCCACAGCCTCTTCCTTTCCAATGAAAATAAATCCAACCAATCCAATCTTGCCTTATAACTACAGCCCTCCATTCCAGGCAACATCTTGGTGAATCTCTTCCACATTCTCTCTATTACTACCATCTCTGTACATCAACGTTCCCAAGTTCCCTGCCATTCACTCTATATGCCCAGAATTTCACCTCCCAAAGTGCATCACCTCACACTTGTCTGGATTAAATTCCATCTGCCACTGCTCCACCCAACTTCCAGCTGATCTGTGTCCACCTGTATCCTTAGATAACCTTCTTCGCTTTCTATGACACTACCAAGTTTCGTGTCATCTGCAAACTTACTAATCATACCCTCTATATTTTCATCCAAGTCATTTACATATACCACAGAACCATAGAACACCACAGCACAGAAAACAGGCCATTCACCCCTTCTAGTCTGTGCTGAAACTTTATTCCACTAGTCACATTGACCTAAACCTAGTCCATAACCCTCCAGACCTCTCCCATCCATGTATCTATCCAATTTATTATTAAAACTTAAGAGTGAGCCTGCATTTACCATGTCAGACGGCAGCTTGTTCCACACTCCCACCACTCTCTGAGTGAAGAAGTTCCCTCTGATGTTCCCCCTAAACCTTTCCCCTTTCACCCTAAAGCCATGTCCTCTCATACTTACCTCTCCTAATCCAGGTGGAAAGAGCCTGCTTGCATTTACTCTGTCTATACCCCTCATAATTTTGTAAACCTCTATCAAATCTCCCCTCATTCTTCTACGCTCTATGGAGTAAAGTCCTAACCTGTTCAATCTTTCCCTGTAACTCAACTCCTGAAGACATGGCAACATTCTAGTAAATCTTCTCTGCACTCTTTCAATCTTACTGATATCCTTCCTACAGTTAGGTGACCAGAACTGCACACAATACTCCAAATTTGGCCTCTCTAATGTCTTATACAACCTCACCATAACATCCCAACTCCTATACTCAATACTTTGATTTATGAATGCCAGGATGCCAAAAGCTTTCTTTACAACCCTGTCTACCACTTTCAGGGAATTATGTATCTGAACTCCCAGATCCCTTTGTTCCTCCACACTCCTCAGTGCCCTACCATTTACTGTGTATGTCCTACCTTGATTTGTCCTTCCAAAATGCAACACCCCACACTTGTCTGCATTAAATTCCATCTGTCATTTTATGGCCCATTTTTCCAGTTGGTCCGGATCCCTCTGCAAGCTTTGAAAGCCTTTGTTGCTGTCCACAACACCTCCAATTTTAGTGTCATCAGCAAACTTGCTGATAACTTACCACATTATCATCAAACAACAATGGTCCCAGTACTGTGCCCTGTACCACTTGTAACAAGTACCACTTGTTACAGACTTCCAGTCAGAAAAACACCCATCCACTAATACCCTCCGCCTCCCATTACCAAGCCAAATTTGGATCCAATTCACCAAAATGCCTTGTAACCCATATGCCTCAAACGTCTGGACCAGACTACAATGTGAGACTTCTCCAAAAGCTTTACTAACACCCATGTACACTGTATCTACTGCTCTGCCTTCATCAATTTTCTTAGTTATCTCCTCAAAAACTCAGATTTGTGAGACATGATCTCCCCCGCACAAAAGCAAAGGTCCAGCTGTTTTCCAACAACTTCCCTACCACCGATGGAAGGGGTAGAACAGGAGGAAGTTGTAAACCAAGCGTTGCAAGGATGTGCTTTAACAAAAATGGATGAGGAGCAGCCCAAAAGATGTGAATCTGTGGTAGAACAGTAGGATGCATTCTACATATAGGGGCAAGAACAGGCCATTTGGCCTCTCGAGTCTGCTCTGCCACCCAATAATGTCATGGCTGATCCTCTACCTCAACACCTTTCCCTTGCCTGATCTCCATAAGAAGGAGCTGGTCAAAAGGGGGAGCTCCCAATTCCGTATCCCCATGGATGTGAGGAACGCACTGGCCAAAATAGAGCAAGAAATGGAGGAATTGGAATTGGTTTATTATTGTCACATGGACTGAGCTACAGTGAAAAACTTTGTTTTGCATGCCATCCATACAGATCATTTCATTACAACAGTACATGGAGGTAGTACAAGGGAAAACAAGTGCGGAATAAAGTGTAACAACTGCACAGAAAGTGCAGTACAGGCAGATAATAAGGTGCAGGGCCATAATGAGGTAGATTGTGAGGTCAAGAGTTCACCTTCACGTACTAGAGGAGCGTTCAATAGTTTTATAACAGCAGGATAGGAGCTGTCCATAAACCTGGTGGTACATGCTTTAAGGCTTTTGTATCTACTGCCTGATGAGAGGGGGGAGAAGAGAGAATGTCTGGGGTGTGGGGGGGGGGGGGGTGTGGTCTTTGATTATGTCGACTGCTTTACCAAGGCAGCAAGAAATATAGAGGAGAGGCTCATTTCAGTGATGTGCTGAGCTGTGTTCACAACTCTCAGCCGTTTCTTGTAGTTTCGGGGAAAGCAGTTGCCATACCAAACCGTGATGCATCCGGGTAGGATGCTTCCTATGGTGCATAAAAATTGATGAGGGTCAAAGACGCCATGCCAAATTTCTTTATCTTCCTGAGGAAGTAGAGGTGACGGTGACCTTTCCTGGCCATGGTGTCAACATGGTTGGACCAGGACAGACTATTGGTGATGTTCACTCCTAGGAACTTGAAGCTCTCAACCCTCTCGACCTCAGCACCATTGATGTAAACAGGAGCATGTGCACTCCCCCCACCACCGCCCCCCCCACCCCACTTCCTGAAGTCAATGGCCAGCTCTTTTGTTTTGCTGACATTGAGGGAAAGGTTGTTGTCATGACACCATGTCACTAGACTCTCTACCTCCTTCACATCATTATTTGAGATCCAGCCTACTACAGAGGTGTCAGCTGCAAACTTGTAGAAGGAGTCAGAGCAGAATCTGGCCAAGCATTCCTGAGTGTATAGGGAGTGGAGTAGTGTCTGAGGACACAGCCTTGTGGGGGATCAGTGTTGAGGATAATCGTGGCAGAGGTGTTACTGCGTATCCTTACTGATTGCAGTCTGTTGGTCAGGAAGTCAAGGATCCAGTTGCAAAGGGAGATGTTGAGTCCCAGGTCAAGGAGATTGGAGATGAGTTTGCTTGGAAATATAGTACTAAAGGTGGAGCTGTAGTCAATAAACAATAGTCTAACATAGGTGTCTTTACCGTCCAGATGCTCCAGAGTGTAAGCCCAGGGAGATGTGGACCTGTTTTGGTGGTAGGCGAATTGCAGTGGGTCAAGGTTGTCAGGAAGGCTGGAGCTGATGTGTGCCATGACCAGCCTCTCGAAGCACTTCATCATGGTGATGGCAGGTACTGAGAGCTCAGCATTACAGAAAGCTGGGAGGGACAGAGTGTGTGGGGGAATTAAAGAGGAAATGGAAATTAGGGAGGCAAAGTTGGTGCCTGAAAAATGGTGAAGCTAAGTACATGGAAAAGCCAAGATGTCTTAATGAATGCACGGAAAGAGGATTAGAAAGCAAAGAGCAGGTTTCACCGGACGTCCAAGGCCAAGAATGGAAGGTGTCTGGAGTCCTGAGTGAACACTTTGCCCCGCCCACACTGGGAGATGTTGTCAGTGGCAGCAAGGAGCTGGCGTGATAAGTGATGGAAGTAATGGGCTGAGACAGCATGTTAATGGAGGTACATCACCAGGCCTGGATTATTACAAGGAGAAGTAGCAGTAATAGTGCAGGATCTGGTGATCATTTACTCATCCCGTGACTACAGGAGTGGTGCCCGAGGGCGGGAAGAACACCAGGGCAGTGTGGTTGTTCAAGAGTGGAGAAAGTTGCAGAGCACAGAAGTGGTCAGGAGCAGCTGGTGGAGTGGGCAATGAAGTTTAGTGTGGAAGAGAAAAGGAGCAGGGACAACATGGATATTGTTGTAAAAGGGGTGCAGGTGCAGAGGGACCTGGGATGTGGGGACACAAATGATTATAAGTGGCAGGGCAGGTTTGAAAGTGGTTAAGAAGGCAGACAGAATTCTGGGCTTTGTGAATAGTGGCATAAAGAAAAAAAGCAAGGTGAAGCTGAACTGTGATGAAACACTGAACTGGAGCATTGTATTCAGTTCTGGTCACTTCATTAGAGGAAGGACATGGAGGCACTGGGGAGGATCCAGAGGGGAATGATGTGAGTGGTTCCTGGGAAGAGGGAGGGCAGTTACAGGAGCAGCCTGTACAGAAGCAGCCCGGGAGACATTGGAGCAGCAGTTCCCTTTCAGGTCCAGTGAGTGTATTTAAAAAGCTTAATGTGGAGGGCAACTGAAGGGTTAAACAGAGTGTTGAGTGGTTGATTAGAAGGAGTGTGTACTTGAGGTAATTGGCAGGGACAAATATAAGCAGGGGTAACTGAAGAGGAGTGGCTAGTATGTGAGTGGCTCAGGGTAGGAGTGGAGCTTTGAGGCTATGGCTTGGGAGGCTTTAGTGAGCAGAGGATGAGCTTGCTCCCAGAGTGGTAAGGCTGGGTAAGTTCTGTTAATTAATTTAATTCACATAGGAATAGGTAATAAAGGCAGGAGTTATGGCAGTTGAGTGCTCTGTATGCAGTATATGGGAAGTCAGGGATGGCACACTTGTCCCTGATGACTACACCTGTAGAAAGTGCATCCACCTGCAGCTCCTGACAAACTGAGTTAGGGAACTGGAGCTGGATGAACTTTAGAGCATTTGTGAGGCAGAAATACAGGAGTTTCAGGGAGATAGTCACCCCTTAAAGGTCATGAGGCAAGTAGCTGGGTGAATGTCAAGAGAGGGAAGGGGTATAGACAAAGAGCAGACCACCCCTGTGGCTGTTCCCACCAACAATAAGTATACTGTTTTAGATACTGCTGGTGGGGATGACCTACCAGGGACAAGTTGTAGTGGTTGTGTCTCTGGCACTGAGACTGGATCCTCAGCTCAAAGGAAGGAGGGAAAAGAGGAGAGTAGTAGTGATAGGGGATTTGATAGGGGGACAGATAGGAGGTTCTGTAGGAGATATTGAGAATCCTGGATGGTCTGTTGCCTCCCTGGTGCCAGGGTCTGTGATATCTCAGATTGAGTTATCGATATTCTCAGGAGGGAGGGTAAGCAGCCAGATGTTGTGGTCCATGTAGGGACTAATGATGGGGATAGGGAGGAGGGGGTCCTGCAAAAAAGAGTATAAAGAGTTAGGTGCAAAGTTGAAGGACAGGACCTCCAAGGTTGCAATCTCAGGATGGCTACCTGTGCCATGTGCTAGTGAGGCTAGAAATAGGAAGATAATGCAGCTAAATATGTGGCTAAGGAGATGGTGCAGGAGGGAGGGCTTTGTTTCTGGACAATTGGGCTTTGTTCCAGGGAAGGTGGGACTTGTTCCAATGGGATGGTTTGCACCTGAACTGGAGGGGGACTAACCTACTTATGGGTAGGTTTGCTAGTGCTGCTCTGGGGGGGGGGGTTTAAACTAGATTTGTGGGGGGAGGGGAACTGGAGTGTTAGAGCAGATTGTGAAGTAGAGGTTAAAGGTCATGTGAGGCTGGCATGTTCTGATGGCAATCAAAGGTTTGTACATGATAAAAATGTTCTCGGGTGCATCTATTTCAATGCAAGGAGTATTGTCGGTAAGGCAGATGAGCTTAGGGTGTGGTTTGGCATGTAGGATTATGACATTATTGTTATTAGTGAGACTTGGTTGCAGGACTGGCAGTTTAATGTTCTGGGGTTCTGTTGTTTCAGATGTGATAGAGGAGGAGGGGTGAAAGGGGAGCTGTGGTGTTACTAGTCAAGGAAAATATCACAGCTGTGCATAGACCAGACAGCCCAGTGGGCTTGTCTACAGACTCCATATGGGTGGAGCTGAGGAACAGGAAAGGTGTGGCCACACTAATAGGGCTGTACTATAGATCGCCCAATAGTCAGAATTGGAGGAACACATCTGTAGTGAGATAGCTGCCTGATGTAAGAAACAAAGTAGTCATAGTAGGGGATTTTAACTTTCCACATATTGACTGGGACTCCCACACTGTAAAAGGGCTGATGGCTTGGAGTTTGTCAAATGTGTTCGGGACAGTTTTCTAAATCAATAGAGGTACCAATGAGCGAGAATGCAATACTTGATCTCCTATTAGGGAACCAGACAGGTCAGGTGACAGAAGTATGTGTAGGTGAGCATTTTGGGTCCAGTGACCATAATGTCATTAGTTTCAAGTTATCTATAGATAAGGATAGGTCTGGTCCTCAAGCTGAGGTTCTAAATTGGAGAAAGGCCCATTTTGTGGAAATGAGAAAGGATCTAGGAAGAGTGGATTGGGATAAGTTGTTTCCTGGCAAGGATGTTCAGTAAGTGGAAGGCCTTCAAAGGTGAAACTTTGAATGCAGAGTTTGCATGTTCCTGTCAAGATCAAAGGCAAAGCTAACGGGCATAGGGAACCTTGGTTTTCAAGGGATGTTGGCAATCTGGTTAAGAAAGAGGTGTATGGCAGGTATAGGCAACTAGGAACAAATGAGGTATTTGAAGAGTATAGAAAATACTAAAGGAAATCAGGAAAGCAAAGTCATGAGGTTGCTGTGGCAGATAATGTGAAGGAAAACCTGAAGGGTTTCTACAAGTATATGAAGAGTAAAAGGATAGCAAGGGACAAAATTGGTCCCCTAGAAGATCAGTGGTCAGTTATGTGTGGAGCCTCGGGGGATGGGGGAGATCTTAAACAGTTTTTTGCATCAGTATACCAGGAAACTGGCATAGTGGATATGGAAGGAAGGGTAACAAGCGGTGTCATGGAACATGAGAAGAGGTGCTTGCTGCCTACAGTAAATAAAGGTAGATAAATCCCCTGGGTCTGACATGATATTTCCCTGGACCTTGAGAGAGTAGTGTGGAAACTGCAGGGGCCCTAGCAGATATATTTAAAATGTCCTTAGCCATGGGTGTGACACTGAAGGGTAGCTCATGTTGTCCTGTTTAAAAAAAAAAGCTCTAAAAGTAAACCAGATGCTAGTGAGCCTGACATCAGTAGGAGGTAAATTATTGGAAGGTGTTCTGAGAGATCAGGTATACAAGTATTTGGACAGCAAAGGGCTGATTGAGGATAGTCAGCATAGCTTTGTGCGTGGTAGATTGTTTAATGAATCTTGCGGAGGTTTTTGAGGAGGTTACCAAGAAAGCAGATGAAGGAAAGGCTGTAGATGTTGTCTACATGAACTTTAGTAAGGCCTTGACAAGGTCCCACATGGGAGGTTAGTTCAGAAGATTCAGACAATAAGTATCTATGGAAAGGTTGTAAACTAGATTTGAAATTGGCTGTGTGGGAGAAGACAGTGGTAGTGGATGATTGTTTCTCGGACTGGAGGCCTGTGACTAGTGTACCTCAGATCTGTGCTGGGTCCATTGTTGTTTGATATCAATATCAATGATCTAGATGTGGTAAACTGGATCAGCAAGTTTGCTGATGACACTAAGATTGGAGGTGTGGACAGTGAGGAAGACTTTCAAAGCTTGCAGAGGGATCTGGACCAACTGGAGAAATGGGCCAGAAAATGACAATTTAATGCAGACAAGTGAGGTGTTGCATTTTGGAAGGACAAATCAAGGTAGGACATACACAGTAAATGGTAGGGCACTGAGGGGTGCAGAGGAACAAAGGGATCTGGGAGTTCAGATACATAATTCCCTGAAAGTGGCATCACAGGTAGACAGGATTGTAAAGAAGGCTTTTGGCATCCTGGCATTCATAAATCGAAGTATTGTGTATAGGAGTTGGGATGTTATGGTGAGGGTTGTATAAGACATTGGTGAGGCCAAATTTGGAGTATTGTGTGCAGTTCTAGTCACCTAACTATAGGAAGGATATCAGTAAAATTGAAAGAGTGGAGAAAATTTACTAGAATGTTGCTAGGTCTTCAGGAGCAGAGTTACAGGGAAAGATTGAACAGGTTAGGACTTTATTCCTTGGAGTGCAGAAGAATGAGGAGATTTGATAAATGTTTACAAAATTGAGGGGTATAGACAGTAAATGCAAGCAGGCTTTTTTCCACCTAGATTAGGAGAGAAGTATGAGAGGACATGACCTTAGGGTGAAAGGGGAAAGATTTGGGGGGGGAGCTTTTCACTCAGTGGTGGGAGTGTGGAATGAGCTGCCACCTGATGTGCTAAATGCAGGCTCACTCAAGTTTTAAGAATAAATTGGATAGATACATGGATGGGAGAGGTCTGGAGGGTTATGGACTAGGTGCAGGTCAATGGGACTAGTGGAATAAAGTTTTGGCACAGACTAGAAGGGCCAAATGGCCTGTTTCCTGTGCTGTAGTGTTCTATGGGATAGACTGCAGAGACTGGGAATGTTCTCTTCAGTGAAGGAAGGGGAAATTTGAGAGGTGTAAAGTGATGTGGGGTCTAAACGGTGAACAATGAGTGGCTGTTCCCTTTGGTGGGTGGGTCAAGGACTAGAAGTAAAGGTATAAAACAGAAGAGAATCCGGAGTGACATGAAATTGGGAATGCACTGTCTGGAGATGTGGTGGGGCAGTTTCCATTGTGGACTTCAGGAGGGAATTGGATAAAAATGTGGCAGAGAAACATTTGCAAGGTCAGAGGGCCAGTAGGTGGACTGAGTTGCTCTGGTGGAGAGCTGGCATGCACACTGGACTAAATGGTTTGTGCTTGCAGCCATTCTGTGATTCAGTGGTGGGGAGGATTGAGGGCACAGTATAATTGGAGGAAGTCAATATGGGTTTAAGGGGAGCAGGCTGTGTGAGTGTGGTTGGGTTTAGCGAGCTGTTTGAGTCCATGGAGTGGGTGGAGGATTCAAGCAGGAGCTCTTGGTGAGTTGGGGTTCCACCAGGCTCAGCATGGTGTGAATGGAGGCCAGGACTGAGGGTGTGGTTCACTGCAAGAGCCCTAGACTGGGAGAACATCAACAGGCAGGGTGTGTACAAATTCAACTAGAGAAGTGTTGCTTTAATGATGGTGAGCAAGAAGGATTACTGATGAATATGGAGGGATTGGGAATGTGGAATCATGATGTAGATTGCTTGAGGTTAAAGACACATAGTTGGGTTCAAAGACAGTTGTTGGGCTGTCAATTACATAGGGAGGTCATGCTGGAAATATATATAAGGCTGTGGCCGTGACATTTTTAAAATGGAGGCCTGGACAGGGTGAATAGGAAGATGTATATTTGTGTTAGAAGGGAGATGAGGGAAGCTTTCCTTACCGGAACAGTAATGGGGCTGTGGGACTGGTGTCACAAGGGCAGTGGAGGCTGGAATCCACGACCTGTTTAGTCATTCCTCAATGGACATGTGCCTATAAGGTGGTAGGCTGAGAGCTGGGGAATGGTATTAACCTTAGTTCCTCCTTTTTCTGGCTAGCATAGACATAATGGGCCAAATGGCTTCCTCCACATTATATGGTTTTATGATACTCCTCCCATCTCCCTTAGTCCATGAACAGTATGCCACAACTTGGTCAAATCAGATTAAGATCTTTGAGGAGGTACCTAAGAACAGTGAAGACAGTGGTAGACATGATTTAACATAGAGTACAGCATGGGACAGGCCATTCAGCCCATGTCAATCTTGATGCCAGCTTGTACTAAATGTCCTCCTGTGTATCATCCATATCACTCCATTCTCTTCATATTCATGTGTCTATCTAAGAGCCTCTTAAACTCCTTAAAACTGCCTGTTTCCACTACTACCCCAGTAACCCATCCCAAGGACCTACCACTGTTTTTAAAAAAAACTTGCCTCTCACATCATATACTTCCCTCCCTCTAACCTTAAGTGTGTCCTCTGGTGTTTGACATTTCTACCCTGGGGAAAAGATTTGGACTGTCTACCTTAATGCCTCTCAATTTTTTAAAAACCTCTGTCAGGTCTCCCCTCAGCCTCTGCTGCTCTAGGCAGAACAATCCAAGTTTGTTCAACCTTTCCTGATAGATCAGACCCATGATTCCAGGCAGCATCCTGGTAAACCTCTTCTGCACCCTCTTTGCAGTCTCCACATCCTTCCTATAATGGGGAAATCAGAACTGCACACAATACTCCAAGTGCAGCCTGACTAAAGTTTCATACAGCTGCAGCATGACTTCCTTGCTCTTGTATTCAACACCCCTACCAATGAAGGCAAGCATTCCATATGCCGCCTTTACCACCTTTATCCACTTGTGTAGCCACTTACAGTGAACTATGGACCTGTACCCCCAAGATCCCTCTGTTCATCTATGCTATTAAGGGCCATTAGTTGCATACTTTCTCCTTTTCATTTGATCAAACTGCAACACCTCACCTGCCCAGATTAAACTCTATCTGCCACTTTTCTGCCCATATCTCTAACTGATCTATATCCTGCTGTATTCTTTGATAGTCCTTTACACTGTCCACAACTCCTCCAGTCTTGGTGTCATCCACAAACTTGCTAATCCACCCATCTACATCATACAATTCATTGAAATATATCACAAACAGCAGAGGTTCCAGCACCGATCCTTGCGGAACACCACTAGTCATAGACCTCCAGCCAGAGTAACAGCCTTCCACCCCTATTGTCTTCTATGGTCAAGCCAGTTTCAAATCCAAACTTGCAATTCACCCTGGATCCCATGCAATCTGAATCTTCTGAACAACCTACCATGAGGGAATTTATCAAGTGCCTTACTAAAGTCCATGTGGATAGTATCCACTGCCTTACCCTCACCAAGCTCCTTTCTCACCTCAAACTCAATTAAGTTTGTAAGCATCACCTGCCCCACAAAGCAATGCTGACTGTCCCTAAGCAGGCCATGCCTTTCCAAATGGGCATATATCCCATCCCTAAGTATCCTCTGCAATAGCTTCCCTACCACTGATGTGAGGCTCACTGGCCTATAGTTACCTGAATTATCCCTATTTTCCTTGAACAAAGGCAGAACATTTGCTCTCTCCAGTCCTCTGGGACCTTGCTTGTTGCTAGTGAGGACATAAAGATCTTTGTCAAAGCCCCAGCAATCTCCTCATCTGCTGCTTTCAGTATTCTGGGATATATACAATCAGGCCCTGGGGACTTATCCATCTTAATGCTTGTCAGAAGACCTAGCACTACCTCCTCCTTCATCTCAATGTCCCAGCACATTAGCATGCCCCATTCTGCCTTCACTATCCTCCTAATCCTTCTCTTTGGTAAATACAACACAAAGTACTCATTTAGTACCTCAGCCACTCCCAGCATAAATTTCCTCCTTTATCCTTGAGTGGACCTATCCTTTCTTAATACAAGTATTAAATGCCTTGGGATTATCCTTGAGCCTGCTCGCCAAGAACATTTTTTGGTCCCTTTTGGCCTTTCTAATTGCCTGATTGAACACTTTCCTGCTGTCTTTGTATTTCATAAGGGCCCAGTCTGATTTTTAGCTTCCTAAATGTTACATATGCTTCCTTTGACTAAATTGGGACCCCTCTGGTCATCCAAAGTTCCCTTACATTACCATCCTTGACTTATTCCTTACCCCTTACCAGAACCTGCTGATCCTGAACTCTGCTCAGCTGGTCTTTAAACAGCTCCCACACATCAGATGAAGATTTGTCTGTCAGCAGCTGCTCCCAATCAATGGCCCTTAGCTCCTGTCTTATCCTATTGTAATTTGCCCTCCCCAATTTGGTATCTTCCCACAAGATCCAATTATATCCTTACTCATAACTATCTTAAAATACAAGTTGTGTTCACTATCAGGTCTGTCACCTGACCTGGCTCATTTCCCAAAACTAGGTCCAGTATGTTCTCTCCTCCAGTTAGACTCTCCACATACTGTTTCAAGAACCCCTCTTGGATGTACTGGAGAAATCCTGCCCCATCTAAGCTTGTATTAAGGAAGTTTCAATCAATGCTGGGAAAGTTGAAGTCCCCCACTATGACAATCCTGTTTCTGCACCTTTCCATAATCTGTCTACACTTCTGTTCTGCCATCTGTCGGTGGCTATTGGGAGGCCTGTGGTATAATTCCATCAGTGTAATTGCACCTGTCCTATTTCTGAGCTCCACCCAAATCCCCTCCATGGATGAGCCCTCCAGTATATCCTTTGAGTACTGCTGTGACACTCCCTTATCAGTAGTGCAACCCCTCCACCTCTTTTACCTCCCTCTCCATCACATCTAACACAACAAAACACAAGAATGTTGAGCTGCCAGTCCTGTCCATCACCAACCAAGTCTCTAATGACAACAACATCACAATTCCATGTACTGATCCAAGCTCTAAGTTCCTCCTCCTCACCCATAATACTCCTAGCATTGAAATAAACACATTTCAACCCATCATGCTTATTAGCCTGCCCCTTTAGATGGACTTCAGTAAGGCTTTTGACCAGGTCCCACATGGTAGGCTGGTCAGGAGGTTAAGACAGAAGGGAATCAAAGCATGTCAGTGAACTAGATCCAAAATTGTCTTGGTGATATGAGGCAGAGTCACGGTGGAAGGTCATTTCTCTGACGAAGTCTGTAAGCAGTGCTGTTCCACAAGGATTAGTTCTGGGACCTTTGTAATATTTTGAAATGACTTGGATGAAAATGTAGGTGGTCCGATTAGTAAGTTTGCAGATGACACAGAAATTAGTGGAATTGTGGATAGTGAAGAAGGCTGTCTAAGGATACAGTGGGACATAGATCAGCTGGAAAGTTGGACTGAGCGATGGCAGATGGAATTTAATCAGACAAGTGTAAACAATCTGCTGGAGGAACTCAATAGGACACAGCACCTATGGGGGGGGGGACATCTATGGACAGTTGATGTTTTGGGTTGAAATCCTTCATCTGGACTGAAAGAGAAAGGGGAGATAGCCAGTATAAGAAGAATGGAGCATGAACTGGCAGTTGATGGGTGGATCCAGGCGAGGAGGGGTGATAGGTTGAAAAGAAGAGTGAAAATAGTGATAGAAGCTTGGAGGTGATAGGTGGAGGCAACAAAGTGCTGCCCATGATGGAATCTGATAGAGGAAGGTGGAGCCTGGAACCAAATAAGGGATGTGAGGAGGGCAAATGGGAACAAGTGGGGTGGGGGGGGGGGGGAGAGATGGGATCAAGTTAGAGGAGTGTGTGGGTGATGGGCAGATGGAGTACACGGGGGAGGGGAATGGTGGGTGAAAGAGGAACTGGATAGATGCGAGGTGATGCATGTTGGGAAGTCAATTCTGATAGGACATATAGAGCAAATGGCAGGGACCTTAGGAGTGTTAACGTACAGAGACCTTGGGGTACAAGTCTGTAGTTCACTGAAAATGATGACACAGGTGAATAGGGTAGTGAAGAAGGCATTTGCTCAGTTTGCCTTCATAGGCCAAGGCATTGAGTATGAGTTGTGATATAATGTTGCAGCTGTTAGACTACACTTGGGGTATTGTCTGGTCACCACACTATGGGAAGGATGTGGTGCCAACAGTGTGGAAGGGATTCACCATGGTGTTGCCTAGAATGGAGGGTTGTATTTATAAGGAGAAGTTGGATTGGCTGGGTTTATTCTCACTGGAAGGTAGGTGACTTTAGAGGTGTATAAAATTAAGGGGATTAAATAGGATAGATAGTCAAATCTTTTTTTCCCAGGGCAGGTGAGTCTAGAGTGCACAGGTTTAAAGTGATGGGAGAAATTTGAAGGAGATCTAACGGGTATGTTTTTCCACAGAGGGTGGTGGGTATAAAGAATGAGCTCCCAGAGGAGGTGGTCGAGGCAGATACAATTAGTGTTTAAATGGCATTTGGACAGTTACTTGGATCAGAAAAGATTGGAGGGATACAAACCTAATGCAGGCAAATGGGATTAGTGTAGAAAGGCATCAGGACAGTATGGATGAGTTGGGCCAAAGGGTCTGTTTCTGTGCTGTACTATTCTGATTCTCAGATTTTCCCAGCAGCTTCCCCAACAGTAGCAAGAAATTCTCCATCCCACATCTCAGTTTGGCCCCACCTGTCCATCCCCGGGACACCATTCCTTTCCCACCTGTCAAACCCAGGGACACAGTTCCCCCCCCTCCCCACCTGTTGACCCCAGGGACACAGTTCCCCCTTTAGTGCCTTTGCTGTACACTACCGTGCCTTTGCTTGGATTTCAGCTCATAGTGAGTTTTTTGTTTGTTGGGGTCTCCTATCTTCCTGCAATGAGTGGACAAACCAGCTGATGCTTCTCACTTTAAAGGGCCAGTCACCCTCTCAATTGTTTACAGCTGGAACCAGTAACAAACCATTGACTAAGCAAGCAGTTATTGACTGTACCCATGATGGAATGTTTCCAAAGTTTTTGATCTCCTTCAAATTCTGAGACAACTGATGGATATGTCAGGTAAAAAATTTCACTGGAAACCACCCATTGTTGGATCCTCCAAGCTGGTGCTAGAAGGGACCATTACAGCTTTCTGCACAGAGAAAGCCATGACTCTCAATGCTGTTCTACCTGGAACCTGGCTCAGTGGCTAGCCAAAACAACAAACTGGTGAAGTCCACTGCTTTATGAATAGAGGGAGGACAAGCCCAAAGCCTTTGTTAAACCTTTGTTATATACTGGATCTGCCTCAGTGTATTGGGGTTCAGTAGCTGAGGGAAGAGAACACCTTATCTGTGGAGCAGAAAAGTGTAGCACGGCAGAGGTAAATCACTTGAGGCCGCAGGGGCTGGGCTGCTCTCCCTCATACACCCAGGGTCAAGGGAACACTGGAAATCTGAAACAAAACTGGAGGTGCTCAGCAGGTCAGGCTGCTCCTGTGGAGGGAGAATGGAAGGTCGTTGACCTGAGACATTAACTCAGTTCCTCTCCCTACAAGTGCTGCCTGATCCACTGAGTATTGGGTTTTGAGATGAGAGAGTGAGAATGTTGGAGTAAATGAAGGGAGTGTTTCTTGTTGAAGGTTGGAAGGAGAATGTGTGAAGGGGTTGGTGGAGGTGATGGGAGTGTGCAGGAATTCCAGGATTGTTGCAAGGCAAAGGAGCAGATTCAGTAGTAAAGATAATTGGAACAAATCCTGAGGCAATGAGACTAGGATTAGCTGGACAACTGAAGCATGGCATTGGTATATTGAGCCAAAAGCTTCCATTTCCCAGTTTGGGATCCCAAACAAGGAAAAATATCCTTTGTGTTGAAGGGCTGCAGGTCCTTAGAGAACTGAACCTGAAACTACTTGCAGCAAAGATGGTTCCAAACCCCTCAAATGCAGCCTAGCTTGGGGAGGGGGGGTTTGGGATTGTGATCTGGGGAGCATGTTGACCAAGCCTTGGAGATGGATGGTTTCACACACAGTGGAGGGAGAGCAGGAGGTGGTGTTGTGGCCCAGACTGCATCAGTGATGGATGGTGGGGCAGGTTGCAGAGACTAATCACCCTCCTGCTCCTGTCTCTGATATGCTGGGCAGTGTCCACTATCAGTGCAGACCAGGAGCAAGTGATGTGGGATCTTCCTGTATTAGGTGACCCCTGACCTTGGCTGCAAATGTCACCCTCTGGAACACATCTGTCTGTAACAGTGTGACTTTGGTGGAAGGACTCAGAACAGAGCTGGCAGCTCAGAGTGCGACATTTGTCAGGCTCTGTTCACCCCCACACTCTGTAACCTCACAGGCCAGTGTAACCCTCACTCCAGAGGGTCTGCTGGGAACAGCACCAGGACTGCTGAAAGATGGAGCTGCCACACTTGACTTAATTTTGCTTTTGTGAGACTTTCCCTTCCAGGTAACTGATCACTTCACTGGTTGGCACAGGCATGGTGGTCCAAAGTGCATCTTTCTTTACTGTAAGTCTCCATAATTAACCAGGCGACAGGTGCTCCTTGCTCTTTGGGCTGCTGGGGAACTTGGCTGATATTCTGGGACATTCCCAGACTGTCTGACAGGAGTTCCCCTTCCCAATGACTTCCTGAGGCTCCAGGATCAGTTTGCCCTTGATCACTGACAGGTGGTAGGTCAGGCAGGGTAGACCCCAGCCCTGACTCCAGGATCAGCCTGCCCTTGGACACTGATGGTGGGCTGGAGTGTGGAAGGGAGAAGGACTAGGTGAATTGGCCATCAGTGCAGCACTGCTTGTTGTTTGATGAGAATCACCATTAACATGCAGTGAGCAGCCTAGCAACTGGTGGTTACCATGCAACAGCTAGCCCAGCAACACTTGTTGCTATGGAAACACAGCTTGGACCAAGGGTATTCTGCTTTAGTGTTCAGGGTAGAGGTAGGGTGGGGGTGTTTTAGGGGATGGTGGGGGGTGTTTTAGGGTTGGGGAGATGTGTTCAGAGGGGGTGAGGTGGGGGTGAGTTGGATGTTTCGGGGGAGAGGTGGGGTTTTTCAGGGGTTGAGGTGGGGGTTGCTCCATAGGCTGAGCTGAGACCAGGTGTGGACTACAACACCCACCTCAGTGTTGGCTGGGAGCTGCCTCACTTCTTCCCCAGCACCCCCCCCCCCCTCCCAAAACCAGCAATGAACCCCAGGTACTGGGGCAGGGCAGACTGATCCAGTCTTTACATCACTAAACCTGTGTTGTGGGCTCCCAGGAAATGAGTCGGAGCAGTAAAATGGGCACTTCAGCCCACCAGGTCTGTACTGACCACTAAACAGCCATTTACACTGATCCCACACTGATCAAGCTTTATTTATTCTCCCCACATTCCCATCACTCCTTACCCCCTTCCCCCTCCTCCCCCCCCCCCCCCCCCCCCCCCCGATTCAACCCATCACCCACACAATGGGGGCAATTTAGTAGCCAATTAACCCACTGACCTGCATGTCTTTGGGAAGTGGGAGGAAACCAGAGCACCCAGAGGAAACCCACACAGTCACAGGGAGAACCTGCAAACTCCACACAGCACCAGAGGTCAGGATTGAACCAGGTTTCAGGCACTGGGAGACGACAGCTCTACTGGCTGCACCACTGCAGCCTCATGCAGCATTTGTAAAAATGGAAGCTTTGCATTTTTAGCACCTTCTGTAACTGTGGCAGCCCAAAGGGGTTTGCAGCCATTCTAAAAAGCAATGATTGAGCACAATGAGATCCCACTAACTGTTTTGAAGTTCATGACTAATTGCATAAAAATTGAACTTCAAACAACTTTGGTGCACAAATGCCACTGAGTTTGCTGCAAAGGCCAAACCTGAGATTACTAATGCAAATCTTTGCTTTAAGAACTTGCCCTGTAGTTTTCTTGCACAGAAGGTGGCTGCTTACTAAGCTTGCAACTGCTATGTCATTTGCACACTGCCCACTGGTAACAGATTAGTGTTTTTTTTAAGTGTATTCAAGACAGCAATATGAGAGAAGAGGGAAAATGGAGAGTGAGCAGGGAAATCAGGAGGAAGGCTTAACTGACAGTGATGCATGATGTAGCTCATGTTGAGGCAGCCCCTCAGGCCCTGTGCCACAATCAGCCTAAACCCACAGTGATCATGGATGAGCACCTCACAGTGGGGGAGACATATCAGTGTTGCCTGTTGCAAAAAAGCAGGGAAATCATTATGGGTGAGTCAGTGTTCATGAAACAGTGGAGATGACTTTAGATCGTGTAGTTCCCCATTTGCTGCATAGTTTGGTCCTTGCTCTGTGAAGTAAAACTGAAGGTCATGGGTCACAAACTTCTGATCTGATTTCTGCTTAAAAGGTCAGAAACAGACCACATACATTAATGGCATCATCTGCATGAAGTACAATGGGGAAATAACATCTGTGCTATGGTAAATCATGGAAGTCCCAATCCAATTTCTCACTGGAAATGGTCAGACAGCTCATTGTACCTGTCCACACTGATCCCATTCCCCAGCACAGGTCAGTAGCCTTCAACTCCCACAACCAGGTGCAAACAAACAGAACACACAGAACCAGGTCCAAAGACACAGGACTAGCTGCAAACACACAGAACACAAAGAACCAGATGTACAAACACAAGTGAAAACACACAATACACAAGACCAGGTGCAATCACACAGAACAGGACCAACTGTAAACACAGAGCCAGGTGCAAACACAGAACCAAGTGTAATCACACAGGATCAGGTGCAAGCACAGAACTAGGTGTGAATGCACTGAACCAAGTGCAAGCACACAGGTACAAACACACAGAACAAGGTGCAATCACACAGGACTAGGAGCAAACCTCTTCTGTGTGATTCACAAGCAGTAGGGACAACTGTTTTTGCTGGCCCAATATTTGGTGATGTTGAGTGAGGGGTGCACCATAGGCAGCAGTGATCCTGACACTCAGCACCTTCCACACATACCTGCGATGAAGTTGAGGGCTGGTCTGCCCAGCCCACCAGGACACCGAGGATTGACCTGAAGATACCAGCTTGTACTCAGGATCCAGACTGGCATTTGGCTTTGGAGAGGGCATATTTCTATAAGGGTATGTTGGACAAATTAGGGTTGTTTTCTGTGGTGTGGCAGAGGTTGAGGGGAGACCTGATAGAAGTTTATAAAATTGAGAGGCATAGATAGATTAAACAGCTGTTATCTTTTTCTCAGGGTCTAAATGTCTAATACTAGAGGGCATGCACTTAAGGTGAGAGGGGGTAGTTCAAAGGAGATGTGCAGGGAAAGTTTTTTTTTACACAGTGGTAGGTGCCTAGAATGCGCTGCCAGGGGTGGTGATGGAGGCCGATTTGATAGAGATGTTTAAGAGGCTCTTAGGCACATGAACATGCAGAGAATGGAGGAAGATGGACCATGTGCAGGCAGAATGGATTAGGTGTCGTTAGCTTAATTAGTTTGGCAAAATGTTGTGGGCTGAAGGGCCTGTTCCTGTGCTGTGTTCTATAGGACTTGAACCCAGGGCCTGGCGAGGCAGATAGGAACACATGGGATTTGTGTTGTCCAGTGTTGTGGACTGTGTGTGTGATGCACAGATACCAGGCCCCCATCTGGAAAAACAGGTTAGCTGGTGGGCCAGTTACTGACCATTCTCAGGCCTGGGGGACAGGCAGCTGGCTGATCTGGAGCCATGTGACCACTCTCCTCACACCTGATAACTAAACATGGAGGTATTAAACATTGCCCATTATCTCCCCATTGTCAGTTGCTTCAACTCCCCTTCCCACACTGTCACTGATATGTCAGTCCTTGGCTTCCCCCACTGCTAGGAGAATTTCAAGCACAGACTGGTGGAACAGTGCCTCATTTTCCGTCTTGGAACCTTGTAGCCTAACAGCATGAAAATTTAATTCTTCCATTTTAGGTAATCCCCATCCCCAAACCCAACCCCCAACCCCCCCCCCCCCCACCCCCAACATGCTTCTCTTCTTCCCTTTCCCAGCCTCCTTTTTTTTCTACCTTTTTTCCTTTCTCCCCTCACCTTTGACCCATCCCCTGGTGGATCTGCTCTCCCCTCCTTCCCTGCACCTGCCTGTCTATCTCTTACCTGCATCTCCCTATCACCACCTTGTGCCCACTCTGCCTCTCCTCTTTTGTCCACCTATCAATGCTCTGCTTTTCCCTCCTATACATTAGGCTTCCCCTTTTCCTATCTTCAGTCCTGAAGAAGGGTCCTGACCTGAAACATTGGCCACCTGCTTTTCTCCATGGATGCTGCCTGGCCTGCTGAGTTCCTCCAGTGTCATCATGTTTTCCATTTTGGGGTTCAACTACCCAGCTGAGTCCTGAGGGTATACTTCAGGCTGACACTCTGGTGTCCCCATACCTTCCATAGATCCATCTGAAACCAAAACCCATCAGGGGTGTAAGGGGTGGAACCGTGGGGCTAAGTAAACTGTACCAAGGAAAGCATCATTTCTGTGCTGAGTGCTGAATACAGGGGCAGCTCTGTGACCCCTCCTGCAGTCATGGGTCATCTGAGAACTAAATAGAATGGTATATGTAACTATTGATTACTGAACAAGTTATAGGAACAAGTTAATCAGGTTATCAGGTAGACACTGACTTCCTTCTGACCTGAAACTCAGGCCAAGGTTTTAACTCAAGCTGGAGTAACACAAATGTGGGGTCTGTGCATGCAGGCAGTACATAGGACAGGTGGTATTGCCTACCTGAGTGCAAGGCTGAGGAGACACTGGAAGTGGAACGTTTCACTGAGCTCGGGAGCCTCCACAAGCTGCTGGCCCATGGGGAGGGAGCTCTGAGTTCAGTGGGTATAAGGGAGCCATGGGGAGCTACCAGGTGGCTCTGGCAGTGATGCTGTGGGGACAAAGGGTGTGGAGGGCAAACCAGGCTGAGGAGGGTCTGGCACCACTGGTGACCTGGCAGGGAAACGGGTGAGCCAGGTATTGCAGCTGGGTCAGTGAAGGAGGATGGGGGATGAGGGTAGGGGTGAGGGGGATGGGGTGGTGGGGATGGTGAGGCAGTAAAGGGCCCATCAGTCCCACCATGTTTATTAGCCTGTCCCCTGTTGTCCTTCCCTTCAGTCTTACTTGTTATGCCACCCTTCTTGCCCTCAACCCTACCACCTGTTGCCCTGCCCCTGTGGTTCCTATCCCTTTGCCACTCCAATTTAAACCCTTCTGAGTAGCATCAGCAAACCTCCCAGTGAGGATATTGGTTCCCCTCTAGTTCAGATGCAAACCATCTTGTTTGTACAGGTCCCACCTGCCCTGGAAGAGAATCCAATGATCCATAATCCTGAAATCCTCCTTCCTGCACCAGCTCCTTCACCACTTGTTGAACTGCACAATGTATCTGTCTCACCTCACTAGCATGTGGCACGGGTAGTACCCTGAGATTACAACCCTGGAAGTCCTGCTGTTTAACTTTCCACCTAGCTCCCTAAAAACACTTTGCAAGACCTCATCCCTGCTCCTGCCTATGTCATTGGTACCTATATGGACCATGACCTCTGGTTACTCACTCTCCACTCTCAATGTCCTGTACCTGCTGCGAGATATCCTTGACCCTGGTACCAGGGAGGCAACACACCATCTGGGAGTGTTGAATGCAGCCACAGAAATGCCTATCTGTGCCCCTTACTATCGAGTCCCCATCACTGTTGCTCTGCCTGACTTTGCCCTTCCCTCCTTTGCCTCAGAGCTGGGCATGGTGCCACTGACCCAGCTTCTGGTACTGGCCTCTGAAAGGTCATTCCCCAACCTCCACCCACCCCCCCCCCCCCAACAGTATCCAAAGGGGTATACCTGTTAGTGAGGGGAATGGCCACAGCAGAATCCTGCACTGTCTGTTTACACCCCTTATTTCCTTTGGTGGTCACCCATCTATCTGCAACCTGCACCTTAGGTGTGACCACCTCAATTAAACTCATCTTTGGTATCCTCAGAATTCCAAACAATCCTGAGTACATTGAACTCCAGCTCCAGTTCTTTGACCTGGTCTGTCAGGAGCTGCAGCTGGGTGCACTTCCCATATCTGTAGTCATCAGGGATGACTAGGCCTTCATTGTAATTGTAGAATCCTAGGAATCGAGGAACCTCTGTGATCTGCACTGCCAATTCATCAGCAGGGCACTGGGTGAAATGGGGACTTCCAAGTAGCACAGGAACACAGTGAAATAGGAGCAGGAATAGGCCATCAGGTGCTTCAAACCTGTCCCACCATTCAATCTGATCATGGCTGATCAATGCTGGCCTTAACTCCTCTGTGCCATTTCTCAATACCCCTCTATTCCTCAATCTTTCAATTATTTATCCACCTTCACTTTAAATACTTCTAATGATCCAACTCCCACCACCTTCCAGGGCAGAGGATTCCAGAGACTCACCACCCTCTGAGCAAAGAAATTTCTATGTATCTCAGTTATGTTCCCTTGTTTGTCAGTCTCCCACTGGTGGAAACGTCCAAATATCTACCCTGACAAATCCCCTTAGGATCTCATGTATGAATAAAGTCACCCCTCATTCTTCTGAACTCCAAGGAATACAACCCAAACTGTCTACCCTCTCTTGCTAGGACAACCCTCTCATCCTGACATCCTTACCTTAGGTAAGGGGACCAAAACTGTAGTCCAGGTGGGATCTCACCAACACCCTGTACAATTACAACAAAACCTTCCTATTCTTAAACTCCAACCCCTTTGCAATGAAGGCCAAAATACCATTTGCCTTCTGAACTACTCATTGGACCTGCCTGCTAACCTTATGTGATTCATGCACTGGAACACCTGGATCCCTCTGAACTTCACTCACTTGCAGTCTCTCTCCATTCAGATGATGATCTGCCTTCTGATTCCTCTTACTGAAGTGCATGACCTCTCAGACACTTCCCCACATTAAACTCTATTAGCCAGTCTTTTGTCTACTCAGTCATTCTATCTGTATCCTGTTGCAGAATCACTGTATCCTGTTTCTACCCACCTCACAGTCTGATGGAGGATCAGCAACCTGAAATGTTAACCCTGTTTCTCTCTCCACAGATCCCACCTGACATGCTGTGAGTTTGCAGCATTCTCTGTTCTTGGTCCTGCAGTATCGTTACCAGGCTGTATGGGAGTCTGGCAGGTTGTCACGGGGATTAGGTCAGCTCTGAGGAGCTGCACAGCTATTGGGGCCACTGGAGAGTTTGGGTTGAGTTTAGGATGTGCTGTTGGAGGAGTCCCCAGCTCCCATCCACCTTCCTCGTCAGTTTCCATGTGACTCTGGTCTCAGCCATGCCCTGCAGAGAATCCTGGTGTCACACCCACTGCAAGACACAGGCCGCTCCCGTTGTGCAGATTCCCATATCCCGCTGGTCCCTACCCCAACAGTGAAAGCTGGTGGTCTGAGCTGCTCTCGAGATGGTCCTTCTGTCTGTGATGTTCTGTCAGTCCGGGGGTAACCTGTGGCCCCGGCACTTCCCGGTCTTACACACATGGGACACCCACTGCCAGAGCCACTCCCAGTCCCCGGTCCAGCTCCTGGACCCACCCCACCCCTGCTCCCGGTTCTGATTTTACACACCCCCCCCACCCCCATCTGCTTCACCTTCTACCTGGGGACTGAGTCGACCTCCTGTTGCACAGAAGTGGGACAGGATCCCAGAACTATGTTGTAGATGAGAGGTTCGGGGCAGAAACCATCTGCCAACGCTGGGAGCAATGGGGACAAACCGGGGTGATTCAGTTCCCCAGGGCGGTGAATGAGGGAGACAAAGATGGGGAAGGAGGCGGGCAGGGTAAGGTGGGAGGGGTTGGATGCTCCTTGTCCATGCAAGGAAGATCAGGATGAGAAAAGTCAGGCAGTGTCTGTGGAGGGGAACGGCCATCCTACACTGCCTTTTCACTAGAACAATATTTTATTGACTTCACACCTAACAGCTGTATCAATGATTGGTGATTCATGCACAGTATGAATCTAGCTCACTGTAAAATCTTGACAGTGCATGGTCCAGCCCGGGGAGAGCTGCCACCTCACAGCTCTAGAGACCGTGGTTTGATCCCGACCTCAGGTGCTGTCTGTGTGGAGTTTGCACGTTCCCCCAGGTGCTCTGTTTCCTCCCACATCCCAACGGCATGCGGGGGTCAGTGGGTTAATTGACTGCTGTGAATTCTGTGTTGGACAAGAGATCGGGACTGAGGAGGTAGTTTGGTAGGATTGGACACCTGCCTGCTAGGCTGGGGCCAGGAGAAGGCCTTTGACAGCATATTGCACACGTACATGATGGACATGCTCTCCAAGATGGGCTTTGGGAGGGAATCGGGAATTGGATCCAACTGATCCACACAGACATCTGTAGCAAAGTCCACATTAATGTGTGGGAAGCTTCCCATCAAACCTGGAATCTGTCTCTCTTCTGTCCTGTGTGCGCTGCATGAAATCCATCAGGAAGGATGCAGGTAAAAGAGGGGTGACAACACCAGGCAGTGGGGGAACTGAGATCAAAGCCTCCTTGTACACAGATGTCACTATCTTCTGCTCAGGCCCATGGGTAGTGCACAGATTGATCTGTATCTGTAACCAGTTTGAACTGGACTCAGGGACGGCATCACTGGCAGCAAGAGTGAGGCCATGTTCTTTGGTAACTATAGAACCATAGAACACTACAGCACAGAAAACAGGCCATTCATCCCTTCTAGTCTGTGCTAAAACAGTATTCCGCTAGTCCCATTTACCTGCACCCAGTCCATAACCCTCCAGACCTCTCCTGTCCATGTATCTATCCAATTTATTCTTAAGAGTGAGCCTGCCTTCACTACATCAGATGGCAGCCCATTCCACACTACCACCACTCTTTGAGTGAAGAAGTTCCCCCTAAACTTTCCCCTTTCACCCTAAAGCCATGTCCTCTCATACTTATCTCTCCTAATCTAGGTGGAAAGAGCCTACTCACATTTACTCTGTCTATACCCCTCATAATTTTGTAAACCTCTATCAAATCTCCCCTCATTCTTCTATGCTCCAAGGAATAAAGTCCTAACCTGTTCAATCTTTCCCTGTAACTCAACTCCTGAAGACCCGGAAACATTCTAGTAAAGCTCCTTTGCACTCTTTCAATCTTACAAATATCCTTCCTATAGTTAGGTGACCAGAACTGCACACAAAACTCCAAATTTGGCCTCACCAATGTCTTATGCAACCTCGCCATAACATCCCAACTCCTATACTCAATACTTTGATTTAAGAATGCCAGGATGCCAAATGCCTTCTTTACAACCCTGTCTACCTGCAATGCCACTTTCAGGGAATTATGTATCTGAACTCCCAGATCCCTTTGTTCCTCTGCATTCCTCAGTGCCCTACCATTTACTGTGTATGTCCTACCTTGATTTGTCCTTCCAAAATGCAACACCTCACACTTGTCTGCATTAAATTCCATCCGCCATTTTCTGGCCCATTCTTCCATTTGGTTCAGATACCTCTGCAAGCTTTGAAAGCCTTCCTTGCTGTCAACTACACCTCCAATCTTAGTATCATCAGTAAACTTACTGATCCAATTTACCACATTATCATCTAGATCATTGATACAGACAACAAACAACAATGGCCCCAGCACAGATCCCTGAGGCACACCACTAGTCACAGGCCTCCAGTCTGAGAAACAATCATCCACTACTACTCTGTCTTCTGCCACACAGCCAATTTTGAATCCAGTTAACAGCCTTTCCATGGATACCTAGTGTCTGAACCTTCTGAACCAACCTCCCATATGGGACATTGTCAAAGGCCTTACTAAAGTCCAACTGACCCAATCGATCCTCTGTTTCCTTCACCATCAGCTGCAGGGGATTTTGAATCAGAGGAGCTGGGACAAGTGGCAAGAACTGGCTGACATGGATAGCCAAGGTAGAACAGGACTGGGAGCAGGGCAAGGTGCACTTGGTGTGGCTGTATTTAGTGTAGGTGTAGTCCATGCCCGTTTCTGCACATAGAATCATAGAACAGTACAGCACAAAACAAGCCCTTCGGCCCACAATGTTGTGCTGACCTTTAAACCTCACCTAAGATTATCTAACACCTTCCTCCCACATATCCCTCTATTTTAAATTCTTCCATATGCTTATCTAGCAATCTCTTGAATTTGACCAATATACCTGCCTCCACCACTGCCCCAGGCAGCGCATTCCATGCACCAACCACTCTCTGGGTAAAAAACCTCCCTCTGATATCTCCCTTGAACTTCCCACCCATTACTTTAAAGCTATGCCCTCTTGTATCGAGCATTGGTGCCCTGGGAAAGAGGTGCTGGCTGTCCACTCTACCTATTCATCTTAATATTTTGTATACCTCTATCATGTCTCCCCTCATCCTCCTTATCCTCCAAAGAGTAAAGCCCTAGCTCCCTTAGTCTCTCCTCATAATCCATACTCTTTAAACCGGACAACGTCCTGGTAAATCTCCTCTGCACCCTTTCCAATGCTTCCACATCCTTCCTATAATGAGGCGACCAGAACTGGACACAGTACTCCAAGTGTGGTCTAACCAGAGTTTTGTAGAGCTGCATCATTACCTCGCGGCTCTTAAACTTGATCCCACGACTTATGAATGCTAACATCCCATAAGCTTTCTTAACTACCCTATCCACCTGTGAGGCAACTTTCAGTGATCTGTGGATATGAACCCCAGATCCCTCTGCTCCTCCACACTCCCCAGAATCCTGCCATTAACCTTGTACTCCGCCTTGGAGTTTGTCCTTCCAAAGTGTACCACTTCATGCTTCTCCAGATTGAACTCCATCTACAACTTCTCAGCCCAGCTCTGCATCCTATCAATGTCCCTCTACAATCTGTGACAGTCCTCCACACTATCCACAACACCAAGAACCTTTGTGTCATCTGCAAACTTGCTAACCCACCCTTCTACCCCCTAATCCAAGTCATTAATAAAAATCACAAAGTAGAGGTCCCAGAACTGATCCTTGTGGGACACCATTAGTCACTCTAAGAATTCTTTCCAACAGCTTGCCCACCACAGATGTAAGGCTCACTAGTCTATGATTCCCTGGACTATCCCTACTACCTTTTTTGAATAAGGGGACATTTGCCAACCTCCAATCCTCTGGTACCATTCCCATAGACAACGAGGACTCAAAGATCCTAGCCAATGGTTCAGCAATCTCCTCCCTCACCTCGCAAAGCAGCCTGGGGACTATTCCATCAGGCCCCGGGAATTATCTCTCTTAATATTTTCTACAACTCCAACACATCCTCCCTCTTGATATCTACAAGCTCTAGGACATTAACCCTACCAACACTGTCTTCAGCGTTATCAAGGCCCCTCTCCTTGGTGAATACTGAAGAGAAGTATTTATTGAGGACCTCACCTATTTCCACAGCTTCCAGGCACATCTTCCCACCTTTGTCTCTAATCGGTCCTACCTTTACTCTCGTCATCCTTCTGCTCTTCACTTAAGTGAAAAAAGCCTTGGGATTTTCCTTAACCCTACTCGCCAAGGCCTTTTCATGTCTCCTTCTTGCTCTCCTCATCCCCTTCTTAAGTTCCTTCCTTGCTACCCTATATTCCTCAAGAGCCCTATCTGATATCTGATCCTTGCTGCCTACACCTTACGTATGCTGCCTTCCTCCTCCTCCTAACTAGTTGTTCCACCTCTCTTGTCACCCATGGTTCCTTCACCCTGCCATTCCTTCTCTGTCTCATCGGGACAAATTTATCCCTAACATCCTGCAAGAGATCCCGGAACAAGGACTACATCTCCATAGTACATTTCCCTTCAAAAATGCCATCCCAATTTACACTCGCAAATTCTAGACTTATAGCCTCATAATTTGCCCTTCCCCAATTTAATATCTTCCCGTCCTCTTTGCTCCTATCCTTGTCCATGACAATGCTAAAGGTTATGGAGCGGTGGTCACTGTCCCCCAAGTGCTCACCCACTGATAGATCTTTCTTTCTTTTTCAATCTTTTTATTAGTTTTCAAATTAATACAGATTAATATATAACATCAATGTTTGTACATGTAATACAAAGAGATCAGGAGAACAATCATGGCATAGATAATCATAAAGAACAATAAAATATAAAAAAATCTGTTGATCTAATGATCTTAGTAAATGAATATAATATAAAGGAAAGGAAAGAAAAAGATTTATTAAATAAATAAATAAAAAGAAAGAGAAAAAAAATCCCCACATCAATAAGAAAAATTATAAACAATATATCAAACCAAACGAAACTAAACAGAAAAATTTCAAAAAAAAAGAAAAAAAGACTGGACTAAAATTTCTCAGTAGAAACAGAGCAATATTATGTTGTCAACTCCGTTCCTCTAAGTTGGAAAGTTATAGAAAGGGGCTCTATATCATGTGAAAATATTGAATAAATGGACTCCAAATATCTTCAAATTTAAGCGAAGGATCAACAGTACCACTCCTAATTTTTTCAAAGTTTAAACATGATATAGTTTGAGAGAACCATTGAAAAATAGTAGGGGGTATTGGATCCTTCCACTTAAGCAAAATGGATTGTTTGGCCATTAATGTAACAAAGGCAATCAGATAGATCTGTCACCTAACTCGGTTCATTACCTAATACTAGATCTAATATGGCATTCCCTCTAGTTGGCACCGTCACACTTACCCTGAGCAGATCCAAGGTGGAGCGTGTTCATCAAGTCTCCAGAGGAAGGGGGGAAGCACACCCAACATCACCCTTGTCCTGTTGGCCCCTCTGTGTGTGGCTGCATCAATCTGTGTGCAGAACTGAGGTACGCAGACACCAGGTGTCACGGTGCTGACGTTCTTCCTCACGGTGTTACAAATGATTGGCCAGGACCTGTGGCTGCACAATGTTCCATTCAGTTGGACGTTGCTTACACAGCCCTGTACACTGGCCCTGTCTGCACACACATCCATGTACACTCACCCTGTCCGTGCACACAGCCACGTACAGCAGCCCTATCCTCACACAGAGCCCCATACGCAGATTCTGCCCTCACACAGCTCTACACACTAGCCCTGTTCAAGCACACAGCCCCGTACACCAACCCTGTCCTAACACACAGCCCCATACACCAACCCTGTCCTCACACACAGTCCCATGCACTGGCCCTGTCCGCATGCACAGCCCCGTACACTGGCCCTGTCTGCACTCAGAGCCACGTCCGCACTATATCCTGTACACTCTCCCTGCCCCACAATGACCCATCTCTCCTGTACACTGACTTGGATATGCCTCTGCGTCATTAAACTGAGGATCTGCTGGGGTCCTGGTTGAGGAGAGGTGGTGATGCTGGCCCACCCCAAGCATGCACTGGGGGCCCTTGTACATCGAGCCGAGGCTGTGGGTTCAAGGCTAGCCCAGTCAGTTGGGCATGGCCCAGGTGGGTCTTTCAGCAGCAAGCCAGAGCTGTCAGTGGCTGCCTGCCCTCACAGGCTGCTATCGAAGATCACACAGCACCTTCTGAAGAGCACCAGCAGTTCCAGATAACATCTCTCCCCGTGCTACTGGAAATAAAACATGATCACTGATGTGGTAGTGGGATCCCACTGAGCATCGACCTGTCACAGTAATTAATTATTTGTGTGCTTTGCCACACCTAGGAAAGATTACACTTGCTCGAAGAATGCCAGTGTTGTTCAGATCTCCAATCCACTGTGTCAGTACAGAGTGCAACAAAGCATTCATTGTTTGGTGAGGGTGATGTCCTGGGTTGACACAGCACATGCACTGAGGTGAAAGGTGAGGTGAGAGGGTAGCTCGCTCCTGCCATTCTGTGACTAACCCACAGGTAAGGTTGGGACGTGGCTCTGCTGCCCTACTCACGATGCATCACCAGCACATCCATTGGCACAGGCTAGGAACCCAGGAAAACCCTGATGATCCTTGGGGGTGGGGGGGGGGGGGGGTGGCAGACATGGGGAACAGGGACTACAGTGAGGAAAGGAATGGCTCAGGGAATGTCAGGGAGAAAGATATAGAGGGGTGGGTAGGGTTAGCACTGGAATTTATGTGCTGGGTTTATGATGCATGGTTAACCTGGAACGGGACACAGCATTAATATTCTGACCATTGACAGGGCTCGTCAGGAGTCAGGTGAACACTCCCCACTTGCCTGGGTGAGTGTAGCTCCAACAATTCTCGAGAAGCTTAACACCATCCAGGACAAAGCAGCCCATTTGATCAGCACCCAAGCGACTCCCCCCCCAACCACTCCCTCCCTCCACCGGTGGCTGTAGTGTCTGCCGTCCACAGAATGCACTGCAGTTACTCAGCCAGGCTGCACCAATACAGCACCTCCCAAACCTGTGACCTCTGCCACCAAGGGTAGAGGACCATGGGAACACCACCACCACACAGGTTCCCCTCCAAGTCACACACCATCCTGACTGGGAAATACATTACTGGTCCTTCATCATGGCTGGATCTAAACTCTGGAACTCCCTCCCCAACAACACTGTGGGAGGATGCTCACCGGAAGGACGACCCCCACCTTCTGAAGGGCAGTTAGGGATGGGCAATAAATGCTGGCCATCGCAGCAATCCCATATCCAAGGGAATGAGGAAGTAAAGGACATCCCATCGCTGCTTCTGCATCCAGACTGGGAAGCAGATTATGAGGGTGACACACACCTGTGCACAAAGACTTGGGGGATTGGGTGAGCAGGCAGCACTCTGCAGAGTCAGTACCATCTGGGGAACTGAGATTTAGTGCTTTGGTTGGGAGAACAGAGGGACAGAACATGGTTTAACCGGAGAGGGAGTGGAACTCTGGAGTATGGAGGACTGTGGAGTCCATGCACATCAAACTCAGGAAGTCAGAGTCAGAGGTGAGTGTGGAGTGGAGACACGGGCTCAGGGTGAGAGACTGGCCCCTTAGACAAATACCTCCTCCCACTGCACTATCAATAGAGTTACAGAGTTGTACAGCAAGACACTAATCCCATTTGCCCGCATTAGGACCATATCCTTCCATGCCTTGCCTATTTCAATGCCTGTCTAAATATGTGAAGTGCATAGTAACTGTGAAGACACAAGGGACTGCAGATTCTGGAATTTGGAGCAAATAAAAAAACAAACTGCTGGAGGAACTCAGCGGGTCAGGCAGCACCTGTGGAGGGAATTGGACAGTCAATATTTCAGGTCAAGGGTCTCGACCTAAAGCCCCAGCTATCCACAGATGCTGCCTGACCCGCTGAGTTCCTCCAGCAGTTTGTTTTTTACATCGTATTTGTATCTGATTCTACCACCTCCTCTGGCAGCAAGTTCCAGATATCAACCACCCTCTCTGTAAAAACCTTGCCCCTCAGATCTCCTTGAAAACTCCTTCCTCTCACTTTAAACTCATGCCCTCTTGTTTTTGATACCCCTACCACGGGAAAAAGATCTTGACCATCTGCCCTATCTATGCCTCTCATAATCCTATATACTTCTTTCAGGTCACCCCTCAACCACCTTCGCTCCAAGGAAAACAAGCCGAGCCTATCCAGTCTCTCTCCATAACTAAACATCTCCAATCTAGGTGACTCTCCTCTACAGTCTCTCCAGCGCAATCACATCCTTCCTATAGTGTGGTGACCAGAACTGCAAGTGTGGCCTAAATAGTGTTTTGTAAAGTTGCAACATAACATTCCAACCCTTATATTCTATACCATGATCTATGAAGGTAAGCATGCCATAAGCCTTCTTCACCATTCTACCTACCTGTGTTGCCACTTTCAGGGAATTATAGACTTGAACCCCAAGGTCCCTCTGTTCATCAACATTCCTTAGTGTCCCACCATTTACTATATATGTCCTAACCTTGTTTAACTTCCCAAAATGCATCACCTTGCACTTGTCAGGATTAAACTTCTGCCTACACTGCAGCCAACTTTCCATCTGATCTGTATCCTGCTGTAGCCTTAGACGATCTTCCTCACTATCCATAACACCAATTTTAGTGTCATCTGCAAACTTACTGATCATCATTGAGAAAAATGTACTCTATAAGATTAGTCCTTGATTAAAAATTGATAGCCCCTCGAATTAGCAGGGAGTTGGTAATACGATACAGCCCAAGGTCAGTGGTAGGATGCAGAGTGAGTTATAGAGCCATACAGCACAGAACCAGGGCCATGCTGACCAAGATTCCCATCTAAGCTAGTCCCAATTTGCCCACGTTTAGCCCATATCCCTCTAAAACCTTTCTTATCCATGTACCTGGCAGTGAGCTGCAAGATAGTTGAAGGTGGTTCAAGAAAAACAAAAAATTCTGGAAACACTTAGCAAATCAGGAGCATCTGTAGAAAGAGAAACAGTTATTGTTTCAGATCTGGGATCATTCACCAAAACTGTCAGATAATCTGCTTTACTTGCAACCTGGGATTTGTTATTCCTTCCAAATTAGTGAACAACCTAATCTTGGGAGAAGGGAGCACCCCATCCACCTCCCCAAACACTGAGTGCCTCCACCGCTGGCATACAGTAGCTGCAGTCTGCACCACCTACAAAACACACTGCGGTTACTCACCTACGCTACTCTGGCAGCACCTCCCAAACCCAAGAGCTCTAATATAAAGGGGAGAAACAAAGGACTGCAGATGCTGGAATCTAGATGAAAGCCACGATGATGCTGGAGGAACTCAGCAGGCCAGGCAGCATCCATGGAGAAAAGCAGGCGGTCAGTGTTCCAGGTCAGGACTCAAGAAGGTCCTGAAGAAGCGTCAGCATCATTGTGTTTTTCAGCTCTAATAGGAAGGAGGACAAGGGCAGTAGGCACACGGGAACACCAGCACCTACAGGTTCCCCTCCATCAAACACCGTCCTGATTTGGAAATATATCACAGGTACTTCAATGTTGCTGGCTCTAAATCCTGGAATTTCCCTCCCCCTCACCCCAACAGAATTGCTTCATCAGAAGTATTGGCTCATCACCACCTTCTCAAAGGCAATTAGGGACAGGTAATAAATGCAGGCCTTGTCAGTGATGGCCAGACCCCATCAATGAGTAGCCCATTCTCCATTCAGCTAATGCCCCCTGCTCTGGTTCAGTTTCCACTCTAGGCCAGACTGTGACCTATGAACCTGTGACCTATGATCTGTCTTTGGCCAGTCCAGCCAGAGTGTGACCTGCGTTTAAGCGGTCCCCCTTTCTCCGGGACATCCACTCTACTTGTTTCCCTTACAGCTTCTCCATCTTCTTCTTGCAGACAAAGTAGAAGATGAGCTGGAAATGGCCACAGTCTGCCATCGGCCCGAAGGTCTAGGACAGTTGCAGGCACAGACCAACTTCACCAGGAGAGAGATCCAGGTGCTGTACAGGGGATTCAAGAACGTAAGTGACCTTTACCCACTCTGCAGTGAGTGCCCTCACCACTGAATCTGTCTGGGTTTAATTTAGCTGAGGAAACACAAACTTGTGTTGCAGTCCACACTTAGAGGCAGCTCATTCCTGGGAAGTGTAAGGAGATCCTGAGATTCTCTGTGACCGCACCAGGAGAGTTAAGTGACAGGGAGATGGTCTCGCTGAGAGCGGCCAGTGGATGGGGATCGGTGCACACAGCTTGAGCCAGTGACATTGGTGGTGTTAATGTCCATGCTGGGGTGACCACAGAGAGGATGTGTGTTGTCTCAGTGTGAATATCCACCACAGAACAACAGGGATCTAACCCCAGGGCAATTCCTAACTGGGGCACCAGTTGCTGTGTGTCTTCCCCTTCCCTGTTCCCTGCAGGTGAATCATTGTCATGGACTAAGACATCAGCTTGGAAACATGCCCTTCAGCCCATCGAGTCTGTGCCAACCATTGACCACCCATTTATACTAATCCCATTTTATTCTCCCCACATTCCCATCAACTCCCCCCAGATTCTACCACTCTAGGGGTAATTTGCAGCAGCCAATTAAGCCACCCATATGTTTTTGGGATGTGGGAGGAAACCAGAGCACCCAGGTGAAATCTACGCGGCCACACGGAGAAAGTGTAAGCTCCACACAGATAGCACCCAAGGTCAGAATTGAACACGTTTCTACTAGCTGCACCACTGTGCTGCCCACTCTGTTTTCTCTAGTCCCCTACCCTGCCGGGGTTCTTATGATGTGGTTTCAAGAGTTTGTGTCACTGTGTGAGGTGGGCACTTGTTTTATTTCCTGGGGTGGTGAAGTTCCTCCCCCTCCAGGATTGGGAGGGTGGACCCTCCACAGCTCTGCTCTTCACTCTCTTCTCTTTCCAGGAATGTCCCAGTGGTGTTGTTAATGAGGACACTTTCAAACAAATCTACTCTCAGTTCTTCCCACACGGAGGTGAGTGGTGGAAGGTGGATCATCCCTATCTGCTGGGGGAGGAGGGGGAGTGAGAGACATGTAGACACTGAAAGAGGCAAGGAGTAGAAGGATTAGTGTAGATGGGTAGGCAAAAAGGTCAGCAGGGACGTGGTGGGCCGAAGGACCTGTTCCTGTGCTGTACAACAACTGTGTTAGCAAGCTGGTGAAGGACGAGAGAAGGATGATGACATTTAGATCCACCCTCACCCTAGTAACTCGAGCACCAGGGTCCTTGAGACTCAGTACCCACCAGACCGAGTGATTGGGACACTGAATGGTCAGGATCCTCTCAAAGGTGTGGGGGCAGGAACAGGGCATTTGGCCCTTCAATCCTGTTCCATTATTCAATGAGATCATAGGGGTGTGTCACTGCCTGCAACACAGCGTGGCACCCCGAGCAGGATCCCTCTCACTACCCGTGTCCCTCTCCCCACCCACCCAGGAAATCTCTCTCCACCCTGGGGTCTCTCTTCCCACCTACCTCGGGACCCTCTCCCACTCACCCAGAGTCTCCCTAACCCCATCCCCATCAGCCGACACTGGAGATCCCCCGGGCCACCCACCTCCCACCTGGGGATGTCCCCTCATCCCCACAGGGAGCTGCTGGGATGTTCCGGGCGTGGGGACAAGTCTTGCCCAAGTGTTCTGTGTAGTGAAGCCCTTTCTGAGACAGCAGGCTGTGACCATGGTAAGGGTAGGAGTCCCAGGGGTTCATCACGGTCAGTCCCATCCACCCCTCAGGACTGGGGATCACATTAACTGAGTCGCACCAGTGGGTGCTAGAGCCTCAGAGTGGACTTTCAGGAATGGTGGTAGAGGCTGACCTGAGATTGGTCTACAGTAGTAGAGACTGACCTGTTATTGGTTTGTGATGGTAGACGCTGACCTGTGATTGGTCTGTAGTGGTAAAGGCTGACCTGTGATTGGTCCATGGTAGTAGAGACTGACCTGTGTTTGGTCGCTGGTGGTAGAGATTGACTTTAATTGGTCTGTGGTTCTAGAGACTGACTAGTGATGGGGCTACAGTTGTAGAGGCTGACCTGAGATTGGTCTGTGCTGGTATAGACCAACCTGTGATTGGTCTAACAGTAGTAGGAACTGATTTGTGATAGATCTGTGCAGGTAGAGACTGTCTTTTGTTTTGTCTGTGTGTGTAGAGACTGACCAGTGATTAGTCTGTGGTGGTAGAGACTGACCTCTGATTGGTCTGTGGTAGTAGGTGCTGACCTGTGATTGGTCTGTGGTTGCAGAGCTTGAGCTGTGATTGGTCTGTTGAGGTAGAGACTGACTTGCGATTGGTCTACCATGGAAGAGACTGCCCTGTATTTGTTCTGTGGTGAAAGAACTTACCTGTGATTGGTTTGCGGTGGTACAAACTAACCTGTCATTAGTCCACGGTGGTAGAGACTGAACTGTGATTGGTCGGTGGTTGCAGAGCTGGACCTGTGATTGGTCTGTAGTGGTAGCGATAAACCTATGATTAACCTCTGAAGATAGAGACTAAACCTGTGGTTGGTCTATGGTAGTGGGGGCTGATCTGTGATTGGTCCATGGTGGTAGAGACTTGCCTGTGTTTGTTCAGTGCTAGTAGAGACTGACCAGAGGTTTGTCTTCAGTGGTTGAGACTGACCAGAGATTTGTATATGATGCAAGTGATTGACCTGGTTATTGGAGCTTGGTGTTAGAGGCTGACCTGTGATTGGTCTGGGCTATAGAGACAAAGCCTTGATTGGTCTCTGTTCATAGACACTGACCTGTGATTGGTTTACAGTAAAAGAAACTGACCTGTAATTGGTCTGTGCTGGTAGAGACTGGCGTGTTATTGGTCTACGGTAGAAGACACTGATCTGTGATTGGTACGTGGTGGCAGCAACTGACCTCTGATTGGTCTGCGGTAGAAGACACTGATATGTGATTGGTCTGTGGTGGTAGAGACTGACCCTTGATTGCTCTCTGCTGATAGACACTGAGCTGTGATTGGTCTGTGCCAGTAGAGACTGATCTGTGTTTGGTCTACGGAGGTAAGGACTGATATGTGATTGGTCTGTGGTGGTAGTAACTGATCTATGATTGATCTAAGGTGGTAGTGACTGACCTGTGATTGGTAGTAGCGGTTGACCAGAGATGCGTCTACGACTGTAGAGGCTGACGTGATTGATATGTGCTATAGAGACTGACACTTAATTGGTCTCTGCTGGCAGAGACTGACCAGTGATTGGTCTGTGCTGGTAGAGACTGACCTGTGATTGCTCTACCGTAATAGGAACTGATCTGTGATTGCTCTGTTCAGGTAGAGTCAGGTATGGTCTGTGCGGGTAGAGGCTCACTTGTCGTTTGTCTACGATGGTCGAGACTGACCTGTGTTTGGTCTGTGCTGGTAGAGGCTGAACTGTGACTGGTCTTCAGTGGCAGACACTGAACTGTGATTGGTCCGTGGTGGTAGAGGCTGACATGTCATTGGTCTATGCTGGTACAGGCTGACCTGTGATTGGTCTGTGGTGGTAGATATGACCTGTGATTGGACTGTGGTGGTAGAGACTGACATGCGATTGGTCCGTGGTAGTGAGGGATGACCTGTGGTTGCAGAGATTGACCTGTGATTTGTCGTTTGTGGTAGACACTGTCCAGTGATTGGTCTCAAGTGGTAGAGACTGCCCTGTGATTGGCCTGTGATGATAGAGACTGTTCTGTGATTGGTCGCAAATGGTCTCAAATACCCCTGTGGCTGTTCCCATCAACAATAAGTATACCATTTTGGATACTGCTGGTGGGGATGACCTACCAGGGACAAGTTGTAGTGGTCACATCTCTGGCACCCAGGTGGTACCCTCAGCTCAGAAAGGAAAGAGGGAAAAAAGGAGAGCAGTAGTGATAGGGGATTCGATAGTTAGGGGGACAGGTAGGAGGTTCTGTGGGAGAGATCGAGAATCCCGAATGGTCTGTTGCCTCCCAGGTGCCAGGGTCCGCAATTATGTCAGATCGAGTTCTCGATATTCTTAGGACGGAGGGTGAACAGCCAGATGTTGTGATCCATGTAGGGACCAATGACGTGGATAGGAAGGAGGAGGAGGTCCTGCAGAGAGAGCTTAGAGAATTAGGTGCAAAGTTGAAGGACAGGACCTCCAGGGTTGCAATCTCAGGATTGCTACCTGTGCAACGTGCTAGTGAGGCTAGAATTAGGAGGATCATGCAGCTAAATACATGGCTAAGAAGATGGTGCAGGAGGGAGGGCTTCATGTTCCTAGACAATTGGGCCTTGTTCCAGGGAAGGTGGGACCTGTTCTGACGGGACGCTTTGCACCTGAACTGGAGGGGGACTAACAGACTTGCGGGTAGGTTTGCTAGTGCTGCTCCTGGGGGTTTAAACTAGATTTGCAGGGGGAGGGGAACTGGAGTGTTAGAGCAGATAGTGAGGTGGAGGAGGAAAATGGTCATGTGAGGACTGCAGGTATAGACAGAGATCAAAAGTTTGTACGTGATAGAAATGTTCTCAGGTGCATCTATTTCAATGCAAGGAGTATTGTAGGTAAGGCAGATGAGCTTAGGGCGTGGATTGGCACGTGGGATTACAAAATTATTGCTATTAGTGAGACCTGGTTGCAGGATGGGCAGGACTGGCAGCTTAATGTTCCGGGGTTCAGTTGTTTTAGACGTGATAGAGGGGGAGGGACTAAAGTGGGAGGAGTGGCATTACTAGTCAGGAAAAATATCACAGCTGTGCAGAGACAGGACAGCCCGGAGGGCTCATCTACAGAGGCCATATGGGTGGAACTGAGGAACAGGAAAGGTGTGGCCACACTAATAGGGTTGTATTGTAGACCGCCCAATAGTCAGAGAAATTGGAGGAACAAATCTGCCGTGAGATAGCAGACCAATGTAAGAAACAGAAAGTAGTCATAGTGGGGGATTTTAACTTTCCACATATTGACTGGGACTCCCACACTGTGAAAGGGCTGGATGGCTTAGAATTTGTCAAATGTGTTCAGGAAAGTTTTCTAAATCAATACATAGAGGTACCGACGAGAGAGAATGCAATACTTGATCTCCTATTACGGAACCAGACAGGTCAGGTGACAGAAGTATGTGTAGGTGAGCATTTTGGGTCCATAATGTCATTAGTTTCAAGTTAATTATGGATAAGGACAGGTCTGGTCCTCGAGTTGAGGTTCTAAATTGGAGAAAGGCCAATTTTGTGGAAATGAGAAAGGATCTAGGAAAAGTGGATTGGGATAAGTTGTTTTCTGGCAAGGATGTGTTCAGTAAGTGGAAGGCCTTCAAAGGCGATATTTTGAGAGTGCAGAGTTTGCATGTTCCTGCCAGGATTAAAGGCAAAGATAACAGGCATAGGGAACCTTGGTTTTCAAGGGATATTGGCGATCTGGTTAAGAAAAAGAGAGAGGTGTATAGCAGGTATAGGCAACTAGGAACAAATGAGGTACTTGAAGAGTATAGGAAATGTAAGAAAATACTAAAAAAGGAAATCAGGAAGGCAAAAAGATGACATGAGGCTGCTTTGGCAGATAATGTGAAGGTAAACCCAAAGGGTTTCTACAAGTATATGAAGAGTAAAAGGATAGTAAGGGACAAAATTGGTCCCCTAGAAGATCAGAGTGGACATCTATGTGTGGAGCCCCAGGAGATGGGGGAGATCTTAAACAGTTTTTTTGCATCAGTATTTACTCAGGAAACGGGCATAGAGGATATGGAAGGAAGGGAAACAAGCAGTAGTGTCATGGAACATATAGAGATTAAAGAGGAGGAGGTGCTTGCTGCTTTACAGTGAATAAAGGTAGATAAATCCGCTGGGCCTGACAAGTTATTTCCTCAGAAAAGAGAGAGACTAGTGTAGAAATTGCAGGGGCCCTGGCAGATATATTTAAAATGTCCTTAGCCACAGGTGCAGTGCCGGAGGATTGGAGGGTAGCTCATGTTGTTCCGTTGTTTAAAAAAGGTTCTAAAAGTAAACCAGGTAATTACAGGCCGGTAAGCCTGACATCAATAGGAGGTAAATTATTGGAAGGTGTTCTGAGAGATCGGATATACAAGTATTTGGACAGCCAAGGGCTGATTAAGGATAGTCAGCATGGCTTTGTGTGTGGTAGATCGTGTTTAACGAATCTTGTAGAGCTTTTTGAGAAGGTTACCAAGAAAGGCTGTGGATGTTGTCTACATGGACTTTAGTAAGGCCTTTGACAAGGTCCCACATGGGAGGTTAGTTCATAAGGTTCAGTCACTAGGTATCCATGGAAAGGTTGTAAACTGGATTCGAAATTGGCTGTGTGGGAGAAGACAGAGAGTGGTAGTGGATAATTGTTCCTCAGACTGGAGGCCTGTGACTAGTGGTGTGCCTCAGGGATCAGTGCTGGGGCCATTGTTGTTTGTTGTCTATATCAATGATCTAGATGATAATGTGGTAAATTGGATCAGCAAGTTTGCTGATGACACTAATATTGGATGCGTAGTGGACAGCAAGGAAGGATTTCAAAGCTTGCAGAGGGATCTGAACCAAATGGAAGAATGGGCCAGAAAATGGCAGATGGAATTTAATGCAGACAAGTGTGAGGTGTTGCATTTTGGAAGGACAAATCAAGGTAGGACATACACAGTAAATGGTAGGGCACTGAGGAGTGCAGATGAACAAAGGGATCTGGGAGATCATATACATAATTCCCTGAAAGTGGCGTCACAGGTAGACAGGGTTATAAAAAAGGCTTTTGGCATCCTGGCATTCATAAATCAAAGTATTGGGTATAGGAGTTGGGATGTTATGGTAAAGTTGTATAAGTCACTGGTGAGGCCAAATTTGGAGTTTTGTGTGCAGTTCTGGTCACCTAACTATAGGAAGGATATCAGTAAGATTGAAAGAGTGCAGAGAAGATTTACTAGAATGTTTCTGGGTCTTCAGGAGTTGAGTTACAGGGAAAGATTGAACAGGTTAGGACTTTATTCCTTGGAGCATAGAAGAATGAGGGGAGATTTGATAGAGGTTTACAAAATTATGAGGGGCATAGACAGACTTAATGCGAGTAGGCTCTTTCCACCTGGATTAGGAGAGATAAGTACGAGAGGACATGGCTTTAGGGTGAAAGGGGAAAAGTTTAGGAGGAACATTAGGGGGAACTTCTTCACTCAGAGAGTGGTGGGAGTGTGGAACAGGCTGCCAGCTGATGTAGTAAATGTGGGCTCACTTAAGCTTTAAGAATAAATTGGATAGATACATGGACAGGAGAGGTCTGGAGGGTTATGGACTGGCTGCAGGTAAGTGAGACTAGCAGAATAATGTTTCAGCACAGACTAGAAGGGTCAAATGGCCTATTTTCTGTGCTGTAGTGTTCTATGGTTCTATGGTAGAGATTGTCTGTGATTGGACTGTTGTAGCAGAGGCTGTCCTGTGATTGGTCTTCAGTGGCAGAAACTGACCAATAATTTGTCACTAGTGGCAGAGATTGACCTGTGATTGGCCTGTGGTGGTACTGACTGTCCTGTGATTGGTCTGTGCTTGTAGAGACTCACTTGTGATTTGTCTATGATGGTAGAGACTGACCTGTGCTTGGTCTTCAGTGGCAGAGAATGACCTGTGATTTATCTACAATGGAAGTGATTGACCTGTGATTTGTCTACTGTGGAAGAGATTGACCTGTAATTCATCCATGGTGGTAGAGATGACCTGTGATTGGACTGTTGTGGTAGAGACTGTCCTGTGATTTGTCTACGTTGGTTGAGAGTGACCTGTGGTTGGTCTGTGGTGATAGATACTGATCTATGATCGCTCTGTGGTGGTGGAATCTGACCTGTGATTGGTATGTTGTCGTAGAGGCTGACCTCTATTTGGTATGTGGTGGTAGAGACTGACGTGTGATTGGACCGTAGTGGTAGAGGCTGTCCTGTGATTAATCTGTTGTGGTAGGTGCTGACCTGTGATTGCTCTGTTGTGGTAGGTGCTGACCTGTGATTGGTCTACGGTAGTGGAGGCTGCCCTGTGATTGGTCTTTGGTGGTAGAGATTAACCTCTGCTAGACCTGTGGTAGTAGAGACTGAACATTGATTGGTATATCATGGTACAGGCTGATCTGTGTTTGGTCTTTTGCGGTAGACACTGACCTGTGATTATTTTTCAGTGGCAGATACTGACCAGAGATTTGTCTATGGTGGCTGAGCATGACCTGTGATTTGACCATGATTGCAGAGACTGACCTATGATTGCTCTACCGTGGTAGTGAGTGCCCTGTAATTGCCCTGTGGCAATAGAGACTGACCTGTGATTGGTCTGCAGTGGTAGAGTCTGACCTGTGATTGGTCTGTACTGGTAGAGACTGACCTGTTATTGGTCTCTGCTATAGAGACTGATCCTTGATTGGTCTCTGCTGGTAGTCTCTGACCTGTGATTGGTCTGTGCTGGGATAGAGTAACCTGTGTTTGGTCAGTGCTAGTAGAGACTGACCTGTGATTGTTCTTCAGTGGACGAGACTGACCAGAGATTTGTCCATGGTGGAATTGATTGACCTGTGATTGAACTGAGGTGGTAGAGGCTAACACGTGAGTGGTCTGTGGTGGTAGAGGCCTATCTGTGATTGGTCTATGCTGGTAGAGACGGACATGTGATTGGTATACGGTGGTAGAGGCTTTCCTTTGTTTGGTCTGTGCAGGTAGAGACTGACCTTTGATTGGTCTCTGGTTGTAGAGGCTAACTTGTGATTGGTCTTTCCTATCTAGACTCACCCTCGATTGTTCTGTGCAGATAGGGACTGACCTGTTCTTGGTCAACCATGGTAGGGACTGATCTGTGATTGGTCTGTGGTGGTAGAGACTGACCTGTGATTGGTAGGTGGTTGTAGAAGCTGATCTGTGATTGGTCTGTTTTGGTAGATACCAACCTGTGATTGGTCTTAGCTGTTAGAGACTGACACGTGATTGGTCTGTTGCTGGTCGAGACTCACCTGTGATTGTTCTGTAACTGTAGAGACTGACCTGTGATTGGTCTGTTGTGGTAGTTGCTTACCTGTGATTGGTCTATGGTGGTAGAGTCTGACTGTGATTGGTCTGCTGTGGTGCAGATTGACCTCTGGTTGGTCTGTGATAGTAGAGACTAACTTATAATTAGTCCATCGTGGTACAGTCTGACCTGTGATTAGTCTTCAGTTGCAGAAACTGACCAGTGATTTGTCTGTGGGGCAGAGATTGACCTGTGTTTGGTCTGTGGTGGTAGAGACTGACCTATTGTTGGTCTACCATGGTAGTGACTGCACTGTGATTGGCCTGTGGTGGTAGAGACTGACCTGTGATTGAGCTTTGGTGATAGAGTTTGACCTCTGATTGGTCCATGGTGGTAGAGACTGTCCTATGTTTGGTCCATCGTGGTACAGGTTGATCTATGCTTTGTCCTTGGTGGGAGAGATTGACCTGTGTTTGGTCTGTGGTGGTAGAGATTGACCTATCATTGGTCTACCATGGTAGTGACTGCTCAAATGTGATTGGTTTGTGGTTGTAGAGACTGACCTTTGATTGGTCTGTGGTGGTAGAATCTGACCTGTGTTGGTGGAGGAGACTGACCTGTGATTGGTCCGTGGTGGTAGAAACCGACATGTGATGTTGGAGCAGACTCACCAGTGATTGGCCTGTGATATTAGAGCCTGGCCGGTGATTGTTCTGTGGTCATCGAGACTCACCTGTGATTTGTCTGTAGTGCTTGAGATTGACCTGCGATTGGGTGATGGTGGTACAGACTGACCTGTAATTGGAATGTGGTGGCAGAGGGTGAGCTGTGATTAGTCTGTCGTACTACAGACTGAACTGTAAATGGAATGTGGTGATAGAAACTGTCCTGTGATTGGTCTAAGATGGTAGAGACTGCCCTGTTATTGGTCTGTTCTGGTAGAGGCTGACCTCTGAATGGTCTTTGGTGGTAGAGACTGACTTGTGATTGGTCTACTGTGTTAGGGGCTGACCTGTGATTGGTCTATGGTGGTAGAGATTGACCACTGATTGGTCCATGGTTGTAGATACAGACCTTTGACTGGTCTGTGGTGGTCGAGGCTGACCTGTGATTGATCTGTGCTGGTATAGACTGATCAGTGACGGATCTATGGCTGTAGAGGCTGACGTGATTGGTCTCTGCTATAGAGACTGACCCTTGGCTGGTCCCTGCTGGTAGTCTCTAACCTGTGATTGGTCTGTGCTGGGTTAGACTAAACGGTGTTTGGTGCACAGTAGTAGGGACTGATCTGTGATTGGTTTGTTGTGTTAGAGACTGACCTGTGTTTGTTCAGTGCTAGTAGAGTCTGACCTGTGATTCATCTTTGGTGGCCGAGACTGACCAGAGATTTGTCCACAGTGGAAGTCATTGACCTGTGATTTGATCATGGTGGTAGAGGCTGTCCTGTGATTGGTCTGTGCTGGTGGAGACTGACCTGTGATTGGTCTGTATTGGTAGAGACTGACATGTGATTGGTCTACAATGGTAGAAACTGCTTTGTTTGATCTGTTGTGGTAAAGTCTGACCTTTGATTAGTCTGTGGTTGTAGAGGCTAACCATTGATTGGTCTACGATTGTAAAGGCTGATTTGTGATTGGTCTGTTGTGGTAGATGTTGGCCTGTGATTGGTCTACAGTTACAGAGACTACCCTGTGGTTGGTCTTCAGTGGTAGAGACTGATATTTAATTGGTCTGTGATGGTAGAGACTCACCTGTGATTGGTTTACAATGGTAGAAACTGACCTGTGTTCAGTCGGTGCTGATAGAGACTGATTTGTGATTGGTCTTCAGTGGCAGAGACTGAACTGTGATTTGTCTACGGTGGAAGTGATTGAGCTGTGATGGTGCCATGGTGGTGGAGGCTGACAGCTGATTGGTGTTAGAGGCTGACTTGTGCTTGGTTTGTACTGGTAGAGACTGACCTGTGATTAGTCTACAGTAGAAGAAGAGACTGACCTGTGATTGGTCTCTACTGGTAGACACTGACCTGTGATTGATCTACTGTGGAAGGGACTGACCTGTAATTGGTCTAGGGTGGTAAAGACTGTCCTGTGATTTGTCTGTGCTGGTAGAGACTGACCAGTGATAGGTCGACAGTAGTAGGGACTTATCTGTGATTGGTCTGTGTTGCTAGAGACTGACCTGTAATTAGACAATGGTGGTTGAGGCTGACCGCTGATTGGTCCGTTGTTGTAGTGACTGACCTGTGATTGGTCTGTGGTGTACAGACTGACCTGTGATTGGACAATGTTGGTCGAAAATGACCAGGCTGATCTTTGTTTGGTCTTTGGAGGTCAAGACTGTCCTGTGATTGGTGTATTTTTATAGAGACTGACCTATGATTGGTCTTAAGTGGCAGAGACTGACCAATAATTGTCTATGGTGGAAGTGATTGACCTGTGATTGGTCAGTTTTGGTACAGGCTGATCTTTGTTTGGTCTTTGGTGGTCAAGACTGCTCTGTGATTGGTGTATGTTCATAGAGACTGACCTGTGATTTATCTAAGGTGGTAGAGACTGACCTGTGTTTGGTTTGTGTTGGTAGGGACTGGTGGAAGTTGGTGAGTAAAATGGACAGTCAGCTTGTTGAATGCTGTTATTACAGCGCGTGCAGTTGAACAGACCCTGTGTTCTTCACTGTGACTCCAACATGACTGTGATCCAGTAACAGACCGCCGTGTATATGAAGATAGCTCCAGGCTGTGGTAAATTGTTTAACAGTTGCAAACCATCCTGAATCAATGCGAAGTTAGTTACAAACCGTGGTGAATTCATCTGAAGATATTTAGAGATCATCATAAATTACTGCACAGCAACAGATGGCAGTAAATGACATGAAGACATTACAAACCATGCTGCGTTGTTTTACAGATAATATGAATTAATATGAAGGTAGTTACAGACACACTCAGGAGCAGGAGTAGGCCAGTTGGACCCTCCAGCCTACCCCACATTCAATATCATTTTGTCTGATCTGCCTCAGGCCTCAACTCCTCTGCTGTGCCAGTTCTCTACACCCTCAGTTCCCTGATTTTTTTCAACAAGTTACCCACCTCCTCTTTAATACCTCCAATGATCTAGGGGTCCTGGTGCATTAAACACAAAGGTTAGCACACAGTTAAGTCAGCTCATGGAATGTTGGCCAGAATTAGAGTGTGTTTATCTTTGATGCAACCTTACAGAGCAGTGGTGAGACCACACCTGGAGCACGGTGTACAGTTCTGGTCTCTGTCTTCAGCATGTGCTTCATTGCGGGCAGTGCAGGGAAGGTTCACTGGGTCAGCTCCTGGGTGAAGGGGGTGACATAGAAAGAGAGGTTGAGCTGGTTGGCGATAGTCATTGGACTGCAGGGAAATGGGAGGGGATTTCATTGACAAATTGAAGATTGTGAGGGGGATTGGCAGGGGCATGCTGAGGGTTGTTCGCCCTTGTCAGGGTATCCAGGATCATCAATTAGTTTCAAGGTGAGATGATTGCAGACAACTGATTCTGTTTGCTTCTTCTCCTAGATGCCAGTATGTACGCCCACTACCTATTCAATGCATTCGACAGTGCACACAATGGATCCATCAAATTCGAGGTATCACCCAATGAATGAAGAACATCTGTGTCTGCTTCCAGAACACTCTCTATTCAACCTTCTTCGATCCGTTTCAGTGAAAAGATGATTTAATGTTTTTCATGAACCATGTTCTTGGCAGGGAGACAGACTGTGAAGGGCAGGGATGTAGTGGAGTTTTAGACATATAGTGTAGAGAGGTTTTACTCAGTGAAAGCTGGAGTCTGTCACTAACCCATGACAGCAACAGTGGGGGCCTTAACCTGTTGAGACTGATCCACAATCTGTGAGATCATGACTGATCTGTGCAATAACTGCACACAACTGTCAGGCTCCACACATTTGCCCAAGGGCTCACTGTAAGCCCGTTCACCTTGTAAACCCACTCATATTGTAAGAGACAACAGATTTCAGTTGCTGGAATTTGGAACAGAAAACAAGATGCTAGAAGAACTCAGCTGCTTAGGCAGCATCTGTAGAGGGAAGTGGACAGTCGACATTTCGGGTAGAGATCCTTCATCAGGACCCTTATCTCCCCTCTATCTTTCAGTCCAAATGAAGGGTCTCAGCTGAAAGCTTGACTGTCTATTTACCTCCATAGATGCTGCCTGACCCACTGAGTACCTCCAGCATTTTATATTTTGCATTGACATTGTAAGCCTGTTCACAATGTAAGACCACTCACATTGTGTGTGTTCACATTGAGGAGTGTTCCCAATGTAAAAGCACTTCTGTTGCAAGAGTTCATGCTGTTGCAACGTTCACACTGCAAACATGTGCAGACTTGGTGTATTTATGTTCAAGTGAATTTGCACTGTGTGTTCACAAAGAACATAGAACACAGAACAGTACAGCACAGGACAGGCCCTTTGTCCCACAATGTTGTGCCGAATTAATTAAACCAATGATTCCTGATTAATCTAATCCCTCTTCCCCGAACATTGACCATATCCCTCCCTTCTTTGCATATTCATGTGCCTATCTAAGAGTCTCTCAAATGCCCCTATGCAATCTGCCTCTACCAGTACCCCTGGCAGTGCATTCTAGGCTCCCACCAGTCTCTGTGTAACTCTCACCTTAAAAACATGCCCTTTTTTCAATCCTGGGAAAAAGATATCGGCTGTCTACTCTATCTATGCCTCATGTAACTTTATAAACTCCCCTCAGCCTCTACCTCTCCAGAGAAAACAGCCCCAGCTTTTCCAACCTCTGCACCCTCTTCAGAGCCTCCATATCCTTCCAATAATGAGGTGACCAAAATTGAATGCAATACTCCAAATGTGGCCAAACCAGAGTTTTATAAAGCTGCAACATAGATTCCTGGCTCTTGAACTCAGTGCTTCAACTAATGTAGGCAAGCATGCCATATGCCTTCCTTATCACCCTATCAACCTTTGCAGCCACTTTTACAGAGCATGTACCTGGACCCCAAGATCCCTCTGTTCATCAAAGCTGTTAAGGATCTTGACATTAACTGTCTATTCTCCCTTTATGATGGATCTCCCAAAGTGTAGCACCTCACACTTGCCTGGATTAAACACCATCTGCCAGTTCTCTGCCTTTATCTGCAACTGATCTATATCCCACTGTATCCCTTGGCAATCTTCCATGCAATGCACAGCGCCACCAATCTTTGTGTCGTCTGCAAACTTCCTCATCCAGCCAACCACATTTTCATCCAAATCATTTATATATATGACAAACAACAGAGGTTCCAGTACAGATCTATGCAGAATGCCACTGGTCACACACGTCCATCTGAAATAAGACCCATCCACCACTACCCTCTGTCTTCTGAATCCAAATGGCAAATTCACTGTGGATCCCGTGCATCCTAATTTCCTGGATGAACCTACCAAGTGGGACCTTGCTGAATGCCTTAATAAAATCCATGTATACAACATCCACTGCTCTACCTCATCGATCACCTTTGTCACCTCCTCCAAAAATTCAATCATGACCTGCCCTGTATAAAGCCATGCTGACTGTCCGTAATTAGACCATGCTTCTCCAAATGCTCATAAGTCCTGTCTCCAAGAATCCTCTCCATTAGTTTCCTACCACTGACGTGAGACTCACCAGTCTATAGTTTCCAAGATTATCCCTATTTCCCTTCTTGAACAAAGGAACAACCTTAGCTACTTACCACATCTGTGGCTGGAGAGGACACAAACATCTTGGTCAAGTCCCCAGCAATCTCATCACTCGCCTCTATCAATAACCTAGAGTCACAGAGTCATAGAAAAACACAGTACAGATACAGGCCCTTCAGCCGAACAAGTCCATGCCAACCACAGTGCCCACATATTTCCTGCATTTGGCCCATATCCCTCTAAACGCGCCTTTCATGTAACTATCCAAGTGCTTCTTAAATGATTCTATTGTACCTGCGTCAACCTCTTCCACTGGCAGCAAGTTCCATGTACTCAACACCCTGGGTGTAAAAAAGTTACTGCTCAGGTCTCTTTTAAATCTTTCCTCTCTCGCCCCCTATGCCCCCTAGTTTTGGACTCCCCTACCCTAGGGAAAGGACTGTTACCATCCACCTTATCAATGCTTCTCATAATTTTAAACGTTTCTGTAAGGTCGCCACTCTTTCTCCTACATTCCAAGGAATAAAGACCTAGCCTGGCTAACCTCCCCTGATAACTCAGGCACTCTGGTCCTGGCAACATCCTCGTAAATCTTTTCAGCACTCCATCCAGTTTAACCACATCTTTCCTATAACAGGGTGACAAAACTGTACACAGTACTCTAAGTGCAGCCTCATCAATGACTTATACAACTGCAACATAATATCCCAACTACTACACTCACTGCCCTGACTGATGAAGGACGACGTGCTATAAATAAAGGCATTTCAATGAACTATGCCACTTTCAATGAACTCTGCACTTGTGCTCTGAGGTCCCTCTGTTCCATTGCACTCTTTAATGCTCTACCATTCATGGTATAAGTCCTACGTTGATTTCATTTTCCAAAATGCATCACCTCACACTTATCTGTATTGAAATCCATTTGCCACTCCTTGGCCCACTTCTCTAACTGATCAAGATCCCCCTGTAATCTCTAATAACCTTCTTGACCATCAACAACACCTCCTAATTTCATGTCATCTGCAAATTTACTGATCCAGCCTTGTGCATTCGCTTCCAAATTGTTTATGTAACTAATGAACAACAAGGGTCCCAACACCGACCCCTGCAGCATATCACTAGTCACTGGTCTCCATTCTGAGAAATAACCTTCAACCACCACCCTCTGCTTCCTACCTCTGAGCCAATTTGGAATACACCTGACCAGTTCTCCCTTGATTCCATGGAATTTACCATGCGGGCCCTTGCTGAAGTCCAAATGGACAACATCCACTGCCCTACCCTCATCTACCTTTTTGGTTACCTCTTCAAAAGACTCTAAAAGATAGGTAAAGCACACATTTCCACACACAAAGCCATGCTGACTCCCCTTGATCAGACTTTATCTGTACAAATTCTGGTGGATCCTGTCCCTCAGAATCCCCTGCAGTAACTTTCCCACCACTGATGTCAGGCTGACAGGCCTGTAGTTCCCTGGCTTGTCCTTGCTACCCTTCGTAAACAATGGAACAACATTAGCCACTTTCCAGTCTTTGGGAACTGCACCAGTGGCTAACAATGAACCAAAAATCTCCACAAGAGCCTCTGCAATTTCTTCCCTAGCCTCCCACGAAGTCCGAGAATGCACTTGGTCAGGCCCTGGGGATTTTTCCACCTTAATGCGCTGTAAGGCTGCAATAATTCCTCCCTGGTAATACGAATGTCCTCCAAAACATCACCGCTTGTTTCCTTTATCTCTTGGGCATCCATGATTTTCTCCTCAGTAAACACCAAGGAGAAATATTTGTTAAATTCCCATCCATCTCCCGCTGATCTCCAAGGGGACCTACTCTCTCCCTAGCCATCCTTTTACTCTTAATATAGCTATAGAACCTTTATCAACTTTATTTATACAGTACAGTAACAGGCCCTTCTGGCCCAGCGAACCCGCGCCACCCAATTACACCCATGTTAACCTACTAACCCTGCATGTGTGACAGAGTACAGGTAAGTGAGGAGAGGGTATTGCCTTTTTGATAAGGGAGGACATAACAGCAGTACTTAGAGGCGAGGTTCTTGGGGGATCGTCCAGTGAGGCCATATGGATAGAACGTAGGAACAAGAAGGGGAGGGTCATGCTAGGGGGAGGTCTTTGAAACCTCTTGGGATTTTCCTTAACTTTACCTGCCAGATCTATCTCATGCCCTCTCTTTGCCCTCCTGATTTCGCTCTTAAGTGTATTCTTAATCTTTTTATAATCATCAAGGAATTCACTCATTCCCGACCTCTTAAACACAAGTATGCTTCCTTCTTTTTCTTGACCAGAGCTTCAATATCCCTCATCAGCCAAGGTTCCCTAAACCTCACCTTAACAGGAACGTGCTGCTCCTGGACTCAATCTCACATTCTTAATAGCCTCCCACTTGCTACTTCTTCCTTCCCTTCAAACAGGGTCACCAAATTGACTGCTAGATCCTGCCTAATTCCCCCAAAATTAGCCCTGCTCCAGTTTAGGACCCTAACCTGTGGAGCTGTCCTATCTTTTTCCATCACTATCTTAAAACTAATAGAATTATGATCACCAGAGCCAAAGTGCTCCCTAACTGCCATTTCTGTTACCTGCCCTACCTCATTCCCTAAAAGGTCTAGTATTGCACCCTCCTGAGTAGGTCCCTCCATATATTGACTCAGGAAACTTTCCCAGACACATTTCACAAATTCAACCCCATCCAAGCCCTTAACACTCTAGGTAGTCCAGTCAATACTGGGAAAATTAAAATCTCCCACTAATATAACCCGATTATTTGCACAACTATGAGTAATTTCTCTAAACAACTGCTCCTCAAGTTCCCACTGACTATTGGGGAGTCTATTGTGCAGCCCACTAGAGTGACCCTCCCCTTCTTGTTCCTAAGTTCTATCCATATGGCCTCACTGGACGATCCCCCAAGAATCTCACCTCTAAGTACTGCTGTTATGTCCTCCCTTATCAAGAAGGCAACACCCTCTCCTCACTTACCTGTACTCTGTCACACATGTAGCATCTGTATCCTGGAATACTGAGCTGCCAGTCATGCCCTTCTCTCAGCCAAGTTTCCACTATGGCTATAACATCCTAGTCCTCAGAGACAATCCACACTCTGAGTTTGTCCACCTTACCTGTTAAACCTCATGCATTGAAATAAACACAGTTTAACTGAGTATTCCTTTCCCTGCCTTTACTGTGCCCTAGGCTAAACTGAGGTATATCCCATCAGGACCTGAAGATTTATCCACCTTAATGTTTTTCGAGAGACCGAAAACTACCTTTTCCCTGCCTTAGCATCTTAGCTACTCCACTCTGATCTCACTATCCTCTACATATTTCTTCTTTGTAAATACTGATGCAAAGTTCTCATTTGGTATCTCACCCACATCCTCCACCCCTAAGCACAAATTCCTCCTTTATTCTTGAGTGGTCCTACGCTCTCCCTTGTTATCTTCTTGCTCTTGATGTATATATAGAATGCCTTGGGATTCTCTTTAATCCTACTTGCCAAGGAATTTTCATGACCCCTTCTAGTCCTCCTGAGTCTCTTCCTGAGTTCCCTTCTGACTCCTTTATAATCCTCAAGTGCTCTATTCGATTTCAGCTTCCTAATATGCTTCCTTCTTCTTGTTGACTAAATTAACTATCTCGTCATCCAAGGTTCTGGTTGCTTGCCATCCTTGTCCTTCCCTCTTACTGGAATAATCTACTCCTGAACTGTTCAGCTGGTCTTTAAGCACCCTCCACATTTCAGACACAGATTTGCCTGAAAACAACTCTTCCCAATTAACTCTCCCTAGCTCCTGTCTGATGCCCTCATAATTTGCCCTACCCCAATTTAATACTTTCCTGCAAGGTCCACTCTTATCCTTATTCATAGCTGTCTTAAAGCTTAAGGAGTTGTGATCACTGTTTCCCAAGTGTTGACCCACTGAAAGGTCAGTCACCTAGCCAGGTTCAGTATAAAACTTAGAACATACAACAATAGAGCACTGGACAGGCCATTCAGCCTATGATGTTGTGCCAATCTTGATGCCGATTTATACTAAATGTCCTCCTGCTGCTTATCATCCCTTTCCCTCTATTGCTTTCATATTCATGCAGCTAACTTAAAGCCTCTTAAACTGCACCAGATTGCCTGCTTCTACTACTACCCCTGGTAACCCATTCCAGGCCCCTACTACTCTCTGTAAAAAAAAACTTGCCCCTCACATCGCCCTTAACTTTCCCCCCTCTAACCTTAAAAGCATGACCTCTGATATTTGACATTTCTACCCTGGGGAAAAGATTCTGAGAGTCTACCTTATCCATGCCTCTCATAATTTAAAAAACCTCTATCATGTCTCCCCTCAGCCTCCGATGCTCTCGGGAGAACAACCCAAGTTTGTCCAACCTAAGTTTGTCCAACTTGTCCTTAAAGCTCATACCCTCTAATCCATGCAGCAGCTGGAAAAACTCTTCTGCACCTTTTCCACAGTTTCCACATCCACAATGGTTCCACAATGGGGCAACCAGAACTGCACACAATACTCCAAGTGTGGTCTGACTAAAGTTTTATATAGCTTCCTTACTCTTATACTCAACACCCCTACCAAAGATTCAATATAGCCTCCCATTTAGTTGGATTATCCACATACTGCTTCAAGAAACCCTCTTGAACACACCTCACAAATTCTGCCCCATTTAAACCTTTTGCATTAAGGAGTTCCCAATCGATTTTAGGGAAGTTGAACTCAACCATGACGACATCCCTGCTGTTTTTGCTCCTTTCCCTAATCTGCCTGTATATCTGCTCCTCAATGTCCTGGTGGTTATTTGGGGTCCACCCATCAGCATGATTGCACCTTTCTTATTTTTGAGTTCTACCCATATAGACTCAGTTGATGAGTTCTTCCCCTCTGAGTGCTGGTGTGACTAGTAACACAAACCCTTCCCCTCTTTTACCTCCCTTCCTATCTCTGCTGAAACATTGAAACCCTGGAACATTAAGCATCCAGTCCTGTCCCTCTCTCAACCAGGTCTCTGTAATAGCCACATCATAGTTCCATGTACTGATCCATGCTCCCAGTTCATCACCCTTATTCTTAATACTCCTTGCATTGAAACAAACATATCTCAATCCATCTGTCATGTTGTTTATATCCCCTAGCTCCTGCCTATCCTTCCTTATAATATTACGACTCACAACATCTAACTTAGCTTCAATCCCTCCATTTTGCAACCTTGTGTTCTGGTTCCCATCCTCCTACCAATCTGGTTCAAACCCTCCCAAACAGCGCTAACGAGCATCCTGGCCAGGATATTGGTTCCTCAGCAGTTCAGGTGTAACCTGTCCCTCTTGTACAGGTCGTCCCTGCCCCAAAAGTGGTTCCAGTGATCCAGAAAAATAAAACCATGCCCCCTGCACCAGCTCCTCAGCCACACATTCATCTGCTCTAACCTTATGTTCCTACTTTCACCACCACATTCACTGGGAGTAATCCTTGAGGTCCTGCTTTTTAGATTCTTTCCTAACTCTCTATACTCACTAAGCAGAACCTCATTCCTCTACATCGTTGTTACCAACATGTACCACAACCTCCGGCTGATTACCCTCCTCCTTCAGAATGTTCTGTAGCTGCTCCAAGGCCCTGACACCTGGGAGGCAATACACCATCCTGGTATCTCTTTTGCAGCCACAGAATCTCCCATCCGCCCCCCCAAATATTGAGTTTCCTATCACTATCGCTCCACCTGACTTCTCCCTTACCAGCATTTGGAGAGACAGGGTCTGATTTGGGACAGTCAGCACAGCTTTGTGCATGGGAAGTCATGTCTGACAAATCTCTAGGAATTCTTCGAGGAGGTAACCAAGAGGGTAGGTGAGGGTAGGGCAGTGGATGTTATCTATATGGACTTTAGCAAGGCCTTTCACAAGGTCCCTCATGGCAGGCTGTTCTGGAAGGTTAGATTGCATGGGATCCGGGGGAAGATAGCGGATTGGATTCATAATTGGTTCAGTGGTAGGAAGCAGAGAGTGATGGTCAAGGGTTGTTTCTCAGACTGGAGGCCTGTGTCTAGTGGTGTGCCAGGGGGGTTGGTGCTGGGATCTTTCTTGTTTGTAATTTATATAAAAATGATGTGAATGTACAAGACACTGTCAGTAAGTTTATGTCTGATACTTAAATAGGTGGTGTTGTAGATAGTGTAGAAAGTTATGAAAAATTACAGGGGGATCTTGATCAGCTAGGTATTTCAAATGGCTTTCGATCCATATAAATGTGAGGTATTGCATTTTGGGAGATCAAACTTATACAGTAAGACTTATACAGTCAATGGTAGAGCCCTGGGGAGTGTTATGGAACAGAGAGGCCTAGGACTCCAAGTGCATAGTTCACTGAAAGTGGCGACACAGGTAGACAGGGTGGTGAAGAAGGCGTTTGGCACTCTGGCCTTCATCAGTCAGGGCATTGGATATACGAGTTGGGAAGTTATGTTGCAGTTGTATAAGACATTGGTGAGGCTGCACTTGGAGTATTGTGTACAGTTTTGGTCACCCTGTTATGGGAAAGATGTTATTAAACTAGAAAGAGTGCAGAAAAGATTTCCCAGGATGTTGCCTGCACTTGGGGGCCCGAGTTACCCAAGTATCTGCCACCCAACTATCTGCCACCTGCACCTTAGGAGTGACCACCTCACTGCAACTCTGGTCTATAATGCTCTCAGCATCCCGTAAGGTCCTCAGTACATCCACCTCCAGCTCTAGTTCCTTAATGTGGTCAGCAAGGAGCTGAAGCCAGGCGCACTTCCCACAGGTGAAGTCCTCAGGAACACTGGGAGTCTCCCTGATCGCTCACATTCTACAGGAGGACCATAGAGGGCTATGGGTCTCTAAGGTAGGGACATGTTCGGCACAGCTTTGTGGGCCGAAGGGCCTGAATTGTGCTGTAGGTTTTCTATGTTCTATGCCACTGACCCCCCAGTGCACTCATTCCGAGAATAAAGTTGAAAAGCAAAACTTACCAGATCTTACCGGTTTCTCTTCTCAGCCTCCTCTCACTGAAGCCTCTCATGCCAAACCCTCAACTCTCCACTCCTACACTGGCCCATTCTCACAATGGCTGCTCCACTTAACCTCACCTTCCTTTTATTGCTTAAGGTGCCCTTCAATTAGCCAATCAATGAGACTTGCCTTTTTAAAGTTCCCGCTCTCACTCTTGCTCCCAACTCCTGTAAAAATGAAACTAAGAACCAACAAGAGTTGTGAGGATTTCTCGCTCAGAGGGTGTTCACACTGTGGGGATGTTCACACTGTGGAAGTGTTCATACTGAGGGTGTTCACACTGTGATGGTGTTCACACAGTGGAGGTGTTCACAGTGTGAGGGTATTCACATTGTGGAGGTGTTCACACTGTGAGGATGTTCACACTGTGAGGATTTTCACATGCTGGTGGTGTTCACACTGTGAGGGTGTTCACACTGTTGGTGTTCACACTATGAAAGTTTTCACAGTCTGGTGGTGTTCACACTGTGAAGGTGTTCACACAGTGGAAATGTTCACACAGTTGTGGTGTTCACACCATGAGGGTGTTCACACTGTGATGGTGTTCAGACTTATAGTGATGTTCACACTGTGAGGGTTTTCACACTGTGAGGGTGTTCACACTGTGAGGGTGTTCCTGAACAGGTAGCAGCTTCAGTCACCAGTTGTTGTCGAAGGCTGCACCTACACCCATTGCTCCTCTCTCTGTTGATACGGAAGCCTCTGGAAACACTCAGCAGTCATCATATCACGTGTGGGTCTTGAGGTCAGAACTCATTGATTGGGTGTTTCTCTCTCCGCTGACACTGCCTGACCTGCTGAGTGTTTCCAGCATTCTCGGTTCAATCTCAGATTCCCAGTGCCTGCTGTTCCTTGTTCCTCTCTGGGGCCCAGTGCGGTGTTGCAGTCACCGCCCTTTCCCCATCCCTGTGTGGTGGGCCCACTCCCTCCTCCCCACCCGCTGGAGGGCACTGTGCTGCAGGGTATGATGTACCAGGGTTGGCTACTGACAGTCGGGTATGGGGGTGAGGAGGGAAGGTGAGGTACCAAGGGCGATCACATACAGTCAGGCACAGGGATTGAGGTTCTAGGGGAGTGAATCATTTGCTGCTTTTGTATCCTCAGGACTTTGTGATGGCTCTTTCAGTGTTGCTGAGAGGAACCGTTCATGAGAAGCTGACATGGACATTTAACCTCTATGACATTAATAAGGATGGATTCATCAATAAAGAGGTAAGTAGCTTGATCTGATCACTGTGTGTGCAGCAGCTGCCTTGTGTTGCTTTGTACTGCAGCCAACTCCATGGGGAGGAGACGCCAGATTCAGTGTGGGCAGCTTGAATAAGAATGTGCCCCAGAAATGGGTGTCATCCAGAGGAGGTGCAAAGGACAGCTTTGGTGGACAGAGAGCAGCAAGACATGTGTTCACTGGTATGAGGGGTTTTGTTCTCAATGACGGGTTCAATTGGTTAGTTCCATGGGAGGGTTCATGTAATACTGACCAGGTTAGTTACAGAGCAGTGGGCAGTGAGACGGAGAGTGCAGTGGTGTTACGTGGGACCGTGCACGAGGGATTGGCTGTAGTGGAGGGGTTTGTGTGATAGAGATCTGGGCTTTGATGTGAAGGAGTATGCACTAACTTGGTGGCCATGCGGCAGACAGATTTGCATCATAAGTTGTGGAGAATTCATTCGGGTTCAGTTCGGGGGGAGTGAATATGTGCTGTGTAGTTCAGTGTGGTCTGAACTCTCTTGCGAGGGTTTCTGTAATGTTACTCTTAGACAGGATAAGGAGATTGGACAAATCCAGTCCTTGTTGCCCTCTCCTGTCTGACAGTGGGAAGTGGTGGCCTGATCCCGACACCTCCGGGTGAAGCCATGACCACAGCAGAGTTCGGTTCATGGTGACAGGATCTTGACCCAGCAACAAGGAAAGATTAGCAATTGGTATCTAAGTCAGGAAGGGGTGTGCCTTGGGGAGCAACTTGTCAATAGTGATCCCATCTGTTTTCTGCCTTCGGCGGGGTTGAGGATTTGGCAGGTGCCTCACAAAAGCCTTGCCCAGTTACTGCATTGCATCTTGTCAGTGGTGTGCACTGCAGCATGGTGCACTCATGGTGGAGGGAGTGCTGATCCAGTGGGCTGCCATTCCCTGGATGGTTGAAGGGCAATATATCTATAGATATGAAATAAAAACACATGGCAAAGTCTGTGGAGAGAGCAGGCTCATCACATTGAAATCCAATCCCTGCTCTGCCCCCCAACTGCTACTTGACCTGCCCAGCACCAACCCCAACATTCCTGGATCCAACACCATGACTGGCCAGTTCAAGCACAAACTGGAATGGTTGGTTATCTAAAGTTGTTGAACTCTATACTGAGGGCTGCAGTGTGTATGGGCAGAAGGTGAGGATCTCCAAGCTTCCACTCACCTTCACTGGAACAGTGAATGGGGCAAAGACAGAGAGGGCAGAGAGGGAGTGAGCTGGGGAATTAAAGTGACTGGCAACTGGGAGCTCAGTGTCACCCTTGTGGACTGAGTGTTCACCCAATCTATGTCCAGATCTCCAGTGTCGGGAAGGCCACATCGTAAGCACCAAATTCAACGCATGAAATGAAGTGAATGGCTGGTTCACCTGGATGGACTGGGGAACACTGCCCTCACTCTGGATGGGTGAGACCAGCAATGTGGGATATCGTCAATGCTCAGGGCACAGTTGGACACTGTGCACAGTACTAGTCTCCTCAGTGAATGTGAATGCACCAGGAGCAGTTCAGGGAACATTAACCGGAATGGACGGGTTGTCCTGTTGGACAGGCTGGAGTGAGAAGGGAGATTAAAGCACATAAAATCCTGAGGGGTCTTGACAGGGTGGGTGTGGACAGGATGTGTCGTCTTGTGGGAAAGTCTAGAACTAAGTGTCAGCTTAAAAAAAAGAAATAATTGCCCATGTAGGACAGGACTGAGGCAGAATGTTTCCCGAGGGTGTTGAGTCCCTCACGGTGGAGCAGCCTTTGAATAGTTTTAAGCCAGAGGTAATAGATTCTCCATAAGTGAGGGGTGAAAGGGTGGATGGGAATGCAGAGGAGGTTATACTCTGATCAGCTGTGATCTTATTAAATGGAAGGCTCAGGGGGCTGACTCCTGCTCCAACGAGTGTTTGGGTGGAGCCCTGTCAATGTGGCAGAAGAGAAGCAACAGGTTAAGGAAAAACAGGAAACATCTCAGGGGTCTAGAAGTTTCTGAAGTGAATAACAGAGGATGTAGAAGAGGAGGGGGAAATCACACTACTGTTCAGGGAGAACATCACTGCAATACTTAGAGAGGATATTCCGCAGGGATCATCCAGTGAGGCCATAATGAGTAGAACAGGAATATGTGAGGGGCGATCAATTTGCTGAGGTTATACTTCATACTCAGCACAGGCATGTTGGGCTGAAGGACCTGTTCCTGTGCTGTACGCTTCTGTATTCTATAGGCCTCTCTATAGTCAACGGGAATTAGACGAATCGCAGAAAGGTATGGGAGCAATTGGTTTATAGTAGTGGGGAGTTTTAATTTTCCCAGTATGGACCACATGCAGACAGAAGAGACTAGGTGTAATTAGCTTAGCTCAGCACAGCATTGTGGGTCGGAGGGCATGTTCCCGTGCTGTGCTGTGCTGTTCTATGTTCTATGACTGGCATTGCCTTAGTGCAAGGGGCGTAGATGGGGTGGACTTTGTTAAGTGTGTCCAAGAGAGTTTTTCGAGACTATGTGTAGAGTCCTACTAGAGAAAGGGAGTACTCCGACCTTATCTCAGGAAATTAAATCAGGCAGGTGGTGGAAGTGCTGGTGGGGGAACACTTTGGCATCTGTGACTATAATTCTGCAAGTTTCAAGGGGTAAGTGTGGTCCTCATGTGAAGGTGTTGAATTGGAAGAAGACTGATTGCAATAGCCCGAGAGAGGTCCTGGTGAAAGTGGATTGGGAGCAGATGCTTGCGGGTAAAACAACATCTGACAAGTGGGAGTCTTTTAAAAGAGAGCTGACAAGGGTTCAGGGGCAACATGGTCCAGGATGGCCAAATATTGCAAGATCAGTGAACCTTGCATGACAAAGGTTTTTGAAGGTTATCTCAGAAATAAAAAATGAAGCATATAATAGGTATAGGCAACTGGAATTGAGTGAGTCCCTTGAGAAATATAGAGTGTGCAGAAAAGAAGAAAGGAATTAGGAGAGCAAAAAGAGGCCATGAAATATCCTTGGCAAGTAAGTGAATCCCTAGTCATTCTATCAGTATATAAGGAGGGGAGCTGGGGAAAGAGTGAGTCCCCTTAGGAACCAAAGAGATAATCTATATGTGAAGCCAAGTGATGTGAGTGAGGTCCTAAATGTCTGTTTTATCATCTTTATTCATCAAGGAGGATAGTGAGATCAGAAAGAGGTACAGTGAATGTCTGGAACAGGTCAGTATTAAGAAGGTGGAATGCACCAGTGTGGATAAATCCCCAGGGCCGGATGAGATCCATCCCAAAATGCTATTGAAACAAGGGAGGAGATAGATAGGGTCCTGATGGAGATTTTCAAGATTTTGAAGACTGGAGGATAGCTAATGTTGTTGCCTTATTAAAGAAGGACAGCAGGGATAAGCCAGAGAACTGCAGGTCATAGAGTTATACAGCACAGAAACAGGCCCTTTGGCCCAACTGGTCCATGCCAACAAAGTTGCCTTCCTGAGCTTGTCCCATTTGCCAGCACTTGGCCCTTATCCCTCTAAACTTTTCCTGTCCGTGTACCTATCAAAATGCCTTTTAAAAATTGTAATTGTACCCACCTCAACCACTTCTTCTGGCAGCTTGTTCCATGCACCTACCAATCTCTGTGTGAAAAAATTGCCCCTCAAGTCCCCTTTAAATTTTTCCCTTTTCACTTTAAACCTATGCCCTCTAGTTTTAGACTCCCCTACCCTGGGGAAAAGACAGTGAGCATTCACCCGTATCTATGACCATCAAGATTTTATACACCTCTATAAGGTCATCCCTCAGCCTCCTACACTCCAGGGCCGGCTATCCTTACATCAGTGGTAGAGTAATTGCTGGAGAGAATACCAAGGAACACGATTTACATACATTTGGAAGTCAGGGACTGATCAGGGATAGTCAGCATGGCTTTGTGTGGGAGAAATCCTGTCTCATGTATTTGATTGAGGTTTTTGAAGAGATAACAAATGAGATTGGGGCAGGGAGGTAGATATTGTCTAGAAAGACTTTTGACAAGATCCTGCATGGTAGAAGGTTAAGGCACGTGGGACCCAATGCAAGCTGGCTAATTGGATCCATAATTGGCTTGGTTGTAGGAGGCAGAGGGTCATGTGGAAGGATGTTTTCTGATTAGAAATCTGTGACCAGTGGTGTACCACAGGGATCGGTACTGGAACCTTCATTGTTTGTGATATATGCCAACGACTTAGATGTGAATGTAGGAAGTATGTTCAGTAAATTTACACATGGGATGAAAATTGTTGGCATTGTGGATAGTGAGGAAGGTTGTCTAAGGATACAGCAGGATATAGATCTGATGAAAAGTTGGACAGAGCATTGACAGATGGAATTCAATCCCAACAAGTATGAGGTGATGCACTTTGGGAAGTCAAATAGGGGTAGGCCACACAAAATAAATGGTAGGGCACTGTAATGTTGTTGAACAGAAGGACCTTGGGGTTCAATTCCATGGTTCCCTGAATGTGACAACACGAGTAGATAGGGTAGTGAAGAAGGCATATGGCATGCTTGCCTTCATAGGTCAGAGCATAGGATATGCGAGTGGGGATGTTATGTTTCAACTTGACAAAACATAGGTTAGACCACACTTGGAATGTTACGTGCAGTTCTGGATACCACCCTTTACAAGGATTGTGCTTATACTGGAGAGTGTGCCAAGGAGATTCACCAGGATATTGCCTGGATTGGAAGACTAATTATGGGGAGAGATTGGATAGGCTGAGCTTGTTTTCCCAGGAGCAAAGGAAGCTGTGGGGTGAGCTGATGGAAGTATATAAAATTACAAGTTTATAGGGGGGATAGTTGGGATGATTTTCCATGGTAGGAGTATCAAAAACAAGAGGGCATAGGTTTAAGATGAGAGGAAGAAGATTTAATGGGGATCTGAGGGGTAAGTTTTTTATACAGAGTGTGGTTGATATCTGGAACTCACTGCCAGAGGAGGTGGTGAAATCAGACACAATCAGTACATTTAAGAGACATTTAGACAAACACTTTAATAGGCAAGGCATAGAGGGATATGGTCCTAATGTGGGCAAATGGGATCAGTGTAGATGGGCAGAAAGGTCAGCATGGATATTTGGGTCGAAGGGCTTGTTCCTGTGCTGTGTGACTCTGATTCACTGGTGTGGAAGCTATCCGGAGTAACTGGTAGAGTGGAATTGAGAACTTACAGTAAGCAGGGAGGGAGGAGATGTGGGAGTCACCAGACTTGTGTTGGTACAACTCCATTTCTCTCTCCACAGACATTGGGTTATTTCAGATTTCCAGCTCCTGCTGAGTTCTGTCTTTTCTGGGGCCTGCAGGTTGCTTTCTCAGAGAGTCATAGAGTCATACAGCACTGAGCTGTGGGCTGAAGGGCCTGTTCCTGTGCTCTACTGTTCTATGTTCTGTAACGTCACCCCTCAGTCTCCCGTGCTCCAGGAAATAAGGACCTAGCCTACCCCACCTCTCCCTATAACTCAGGCCCTCGAGTCCTGGCAACATCCTCGTAAACTTTCTCAGCACTTTCCAGATTAATAATGTCTTTCCGATAACAGGGTGACCAAAACTGAACATGTTCCTCCAGGTGCAGACTCACCAACGTCTTGTACAACTGCAATATAACCTCTCAACTCCTGTACTCAATGCCCTGACTGATGAAGGACAGTATGACAAATGCCTTTTTCACCACCCTGGCTACCTGGGACTCCACTTTCAGGGAAAGACTCTTGTGTCCTCCATCTATTTATATCTCCTCCGGACAGGTTCATTGCTTTCATCAGTCGACACGTGACATTCCTCTGCCTCCACCCTATCACAGATGTTCCCTCCACATTCTCTGCAACTTAGAAAGTGCCTGTTCTCAAAACTTCCCCACTTCTGACAAAGGGGCATTGACCCAAAGTCTTGCTCTGTCTCTCTCCTCACAGATGCTGCCAGACCTGACCTGACCAGCTTAGGGTTCACAGCATTTCCTCGTTTCATTGTCCTGAATGGTGTTGTTGGATCTGTACTCAGTCAGGAGAGAAGAGAGTGTTCCTTCACCTCTGTCTTGTGGATGGCAGAAAAGGCTGTGGGGTGTCAGGGAGTGCTTCAGTGCTTCTGATCAATAGGAACTCCAGGATGGGATGGGCCTTAGCGATGGGCGCGCCTTTAGATGGCAAGGAGAAGTGGCTGGCTGCCCCTCCTTGACTCATTGCCTGGTACTGCAGAGCAAATGGTGTCTGTGACAACAGTTGAGGTCTTTCTGTACACAGACTATGTTCTCTGAAGAGCTGCAAATGGAATCAAGCAATTTTCATCAAACTTCCTCTGTCTCCTTCTAAGGAGAGTCACACCACACTGTCCTACACAGCCACAGTCAGTGCACTAACCAGTTTGCTGAAGTTCTTTGATATCCCTTGGTTGAGTGGTGTCCCTCTCATTCATCCTTCAAGTTCAGTGTGTATCCCCATGTTTGAAGGCAGGCAGCATCAAGGTGGTCCTGGGGGATTCTGACAGAGATCAGTGAGCAGAATACTCATTGATACTCACTGGGTGACCCCCTTCATCTTGACATCTCAGTGACATCTTCCTTCACAAGGATGATGGGCAGACATTAGCTGGACTGGATTTGTCCTGCTTCTTGTGGACAGGACATACTTGGGTAATATTCCACATTGTTGGTAGATACCAGTGTTGTACCAGTACTGGAACAGCTTGGCTAGAGGTGTTGTTTGTTCTGGAGTATGCAGCCTGATCATTGATAGATTTTTCTCTGTATCTGGTCTGCTCAGTCGCTTGTCACTAGGACAGGTCATAAACTGGCTTCTGCTCTGGCCAAAATGTATCAAGCACCAGCATTCAGTTGAAGGTGATGTAACCTTCCTCATACTCATCACTGCTGGGGACAGAGTATCCGTGGTGCGTGCACCTTCCCATGGCTGTTTAATTGTTGCAGTTTGTTTGCTCTAGTACATGCAGAGTCTTGCTTCCAACATTTATCCTTGCCCTAGTGCATTGTGTCATCCTTCACTTTGTACCACTGGAGTTGTGGAGCTGCAGATCCAGCAGTTGACACTCTTTCTGGCTGCTCTGCTCCTTCACAGGCCCACAAGGTCATGTACCTCTCCGCTGCTGTTCCTCAGGATACAGCCGGACAGGTCTGTGGAACTCATAGGTGACTACTGGCGCCATCATAGAATCCTAAATGGTATAAAAGGTTCTGGAAACACTCAGCAGATCAGGCAGCATCTGTGGAAAGAGGAACAGATCTCGCGTTTCAGGACGAGGACCCTTCTTCAGAAAGGGGATGAGAGAACAAAAGGAGGTAAAATGACAAAAGGTGAAAAGCTGACTGGTTGGTGAACCTGGTCAGCAAGGTGAAAACCAACAGGCTCCATTGAGGCCAGGATGCCTGGTGAGGTGACATGAGGAACCCACCCCACTTTAGATAACACAGCACAACAAAGGGTGAACACTGGACATTATCACAAGGATTCCATGCTGCTGTCAACAACCCACCTGTCATGGGAAGATGCATTAGCACAGGTAATTTGGCAAAGACCAAGTCCGCTGGGTTCCTCTCTTCTGTTGGTTCCCTTCCACACACTGCAGATCTGATCTGGCAACTCTGTCCTTCAGGGCAGCCAACTTGGTCAGGGCGTACAATGGGTGGTTGGTATTGGTTTATTATTGTCACGCGTACTGACGTATAGTGAAAAACTTTTGTTTGCTTGCCATTCAGACAGATTATTCCATCCATATGTACATCGAGGTAGTACAAAAGGAAAACAGAATGCAGAATATAGCGTTACAGTTACAGAGAAAGTGCAGTGCAGGCAGACAAGGCCATAACGAGGTAGATTGAGAGATCAAGAGTTCAACTATAGCACAGGAGAAGTCCATTCAAGAGTCTTATGACAGGGGGCTAGAAGCTGTCCCCGAGCCTGGTGGTGTGTGCTTTCAAGCTTTTATATCTTCTGCCCAATGGAAAGGGGGAAGAAGAGAGAATAACCAGGATGGGAGGGGTCATTGATTATGCTGTCTGCTTTCCAGAGGCAGCAAGAAGTGCAGACAGAGTAAATGGAGGGGAGGCTAGTTTGCGCGATGGACTGGGCTGTGTTCACAACTCTGCAATTTCTTGCAATCTTGGGCAGAGAAGCTGCCTATCTAAGCCATGCTATCCATGCTAAGCTAAGCTGGATAGGATGCTTTCTATGGTGCATCTGTAAAAATTGGTAAGCATCATTGGGGGCATGCTGAATTTCATAGAACATTGAACTTAGGACAACGCAGGACAGGCCCTTCAGCCCATAATGTCTGTGCTGAATATGATGCCGAATTAAACTAATTCTCTTCTGCCTGCACATGATCCATATCCCTCCATTCCCTGCATACTCATGTGTCTGTCTAACAGCCTCTTAAATGCCACTATTGTATCTACTTCCACCACTCCTCCAGCAGCCCATTCCAGGAACCCACCATTCTCTGTGTAAAAGACCTGCCCACACATGTCCTTTAAACTTTCCCCCTCTCAGCTTAAATGCATGTCCTCTAGTACTTGACATTTCTACCCTAAGAAAAAGATTCTGACTGTCTCCTCTCATAATCTTATAAGCTTCTATCTGGTCTCCCCTCAGCCTTTGCCGCTGCAGAGAAAACATAGTTTGCCCAACCTCTCCTCATAGAACCTGCCCTCTAATCCAGGTAGCATCCTGATAAACCTCTTCTGTACCCTTTCAAAAGCCTCCACATCCTTCCTGTAATGGGGTGGTCACACAATACTCCGTGTGGCCTAACCGAGATGCAACATGACTTCCTGACTCTTATATTCAATGCCCCAACCAATGAAGGTAAACATGCCATATGCCTTCTTTATCACCCTATCTACTTGCATGGCCACTGTCAGTGAGCCATGGCCTTGGACCCTAAGGTCCCTCTGTACATTAATGCTGTTAAAGGTCCTGCCATTAACTCTATACATCCCCCTTACATTTAACCTCCCAAAGTACAACATGTCACACTTGCTTGGATTAACCTCTATCTGCCATTTCTCTGCCCATATTTGTAACTGATCTACAGTCTGCTGTATTGTTTAACAGTCCTCTACATTGTCCACAATTCCACCAATCTTTGTATCATCTGCAAACATACTAACTCAACCATCTACATTTTCATAGATCCGTGCGGAACACCACTAGTCACAGACCTCTAGCCGGAATAAATCTCATCTTCCATGGGCAAGCCAATTCTGATTCCAAACAGCCAAGTCATGGTGGACCCCATGTATCTCAATCTTCTGGATGAGCCTACCTTGTCGAATGCCTAACTAAAATCCAGGTAGATGAAATCGACAGCTTTACTTTCACTGATCACCTTCATCACCTCCTTGAAAAACTCAATCAAGTTAGTAAGATGTGACTGCCCCACACAAAGCCATGCTGATTATCCCTAAAAAGGCCATGGTTTTCCAAATGCACGTAAATCCTATCCCAAAGAATCTTCTCCGAAGCTCACCAGTCTATAAATTCCTGGAGTATCCCCATTTTCCTTCCTGAACAAAGGAAAACCTTTGGCTAATTTCCAGTCCTCCAGGACCTTGCCTGTGGCTAAAGAGGCAAAGATCTTCATAAAGGCCCCAGCAGTCTCCTCTCTTGCCTCTTTCAATAACCCGGGACAGATCCCATTAGACCCTGCAGACTTATCCACCTTGATGCTCTCCAGCACCACCTCTTTCCTAATCTCAACATGTCCTCGCACATTACCATGCCCCACACTGCTCTCATTTCCTCCATATCCTTCTCCTTGGTGAATACTGATGTAAAGTACTCATTTAGTACCTTGTCCACATCCTCTGACTCCAAGCATAAATTCCCTCCTTTATCCTTGACTGGTCCTATTCTCTCCTAAGTCATCCTCTCATTTTTAATGTTAAGTATAGAATGCCTTAGGATTCTCTTTAATCCTTGCCAAGGACATTTCATGGCCCCTTTTGCCCTTCCTAATTCCCTGCTTGAGCAATGTTCCTCAAAGGTCCTGTCTGAATTTAGTTTCCTGAACCTTACATACACTTCTCTTTTTCTTTTGACCAAGTTCATCACCTCTCTTGTAATCAAAGGTTCCATGACCCTGCCATCCTTCTTACTGGAACATACCAGTCCTGAGCTCTGGTCAGTTGGTCTTTAAACACCTCCTACATGTCAGACATGGACTTGCCCAACAAACAGCTGTCCCAATTAAGTCCCCCAGTTCCTATCTGATACTCTCACATTTTGCCCTCCCCCACTTTAGTACTTTCCCACAATGACCAGATTTAAGGGTGGATAATGTAGAAGGATCCTCTCTAGAGTCAATATGGGTGGAAGTTAGGAACAAGAAAGGAGCAGTTACTCTACTGGGAGTATTCTATAGGCCCCCTGGTAGCAGTAGGGATACTGAGGAGCGGATTGGGAGGCAGATTTTGGAAAGATGCAAAAATAACAGGGTTATTATCGTGGGAGACTTCAACTTCCCAAATATTGATTGGCACCTGCTTAGTGCCAAAGGTTTAGATGGGGCGGAGTTTTGTTAAGTGTGTCCAGGACGGATTCCTGTCACAGTATGTTGACAGACCAACTAGAGGGGATGCCATATTAGATCTAGTTTTAGGTAATGAACCGGGTCAGGTGACACCCACTGGGTCGGTGGGTGAGCATCTGGGGGACAGCGACCACTGCTCAATAACCTTTAGCATTGTCATGGACAGGGATAGGAGCAAAGAGGACGGGAAGATATTTAATTGAGGAAAGGTGAATTGTGAGGCTATAAGGCGAGAACTTGAGAGTATAAATTGGGATGACATCTTTGAAGGGAAATGTACTATGGAGATGTGGTCGATGTTCAGGGATCTCTTGTAGGATGTTAGGGATAAATTTGTCCCGGTGAGGCAGAGAAGGAATGGCAGGATGAAGGAACCATGGGTGACAAGAGAGGTGGAACAACTAGTTAGAAAGAAGAAGGCAGCACACATAAGGTGTAAGCAGCAAGGATCAGATAGGGCTCGTGAGGAATATAGAGTAGCAAGGAAGGAACTTAAGAAGGGGCTGAGGAGAGCAAGAAGGGGACATGAAAAGGCTTTGGCAAGTAGGGTTAAGGAGAATCCCAAGGCTTTTTACTCATACGTGAAGAGCAGAAGGATGGCTAGAGTAAAGGTAGGTCCGATTAAAGACAAAGGTGGGAAGATGTGCCTGGAAGCTGTGGAAGTGGGTGAGGTTCTCAATGAATACTTCTCTTCAGTTTTCACCAAGGAGAGGGGTCTTGATGAAGCTGAGGACAGTGTTGGTAAGGGTAATGTTTTAGAGCAGAGGTTTTCAACCTGTGGTCCGCAGACCCCCAGCCGGTTGCCGGGGTTCCGCGAGCAAGCCAAGAAAAAAATGGAAAAGCGACCTGGTACAAAGACGTAGCTTACTTGCTTGCTCCGGTTTTCCACTATTCAGAAAATCGGCCATATCTATTCCATCTGTTATAGGCGACAATCTTGGAGACTTAGACGGTGTTCCCTTCTGGTAAGCTGCCGCTTAATATTCGATTTGTGTAGTCAGAGTAGTCAGTAGTGTTCACTACTCACTACCATTCTGTTGTGCACTGTAGGGTTAGCGAGACTGAGTGACGTTGTTGGTGTGCCTTAATAATATTGCTTACTTACAGTGCATTTACGCCACTGTTAAATGAAAAGTGCGCAAGCATGTAAATTTTAGATTAGTTTTGATAATTTTGTTTATCAGTAATAGTAATTAAACTGTCCAGCGTGTATTGCTGAGTATGGAGAAATTTCTGAAGAGAAAAGCTGACCAGAAACTGGAAGATTCTGATGAAGAAGGGGATAAGGGTGACCGAAAGAGAAAACAACGCAAGTACGTTCCAGAATACATTTCATATGGCTTCATCGCAGTGGGGACAAATGTGGACCAACCTCTCTGTGTTGTGTGTTTGCAAACACTGTCCAACGATGCAATGAAACCAGCGAAATTGAAGCGTCATTTAACAACAGTGCATCCAGATATTGCCAGTAAGCCGAAGGAATATTTTGAGCGGCAAAAGGAGCTGAACCTCAAGCAGAAAGGCAAAATGACAGCCTGTGCCACTGTAAATGAGAAGGCTCTTCGTGCATCATATTTGGTAGCTTTACGAATAGCACGTTCCAGAAAGCCTCACACAATTGGAGAAGAGCATATACTGCCTGCAGCAGTAGATATGTGCGAAGTTGTACTGGGAAAAGAATCCAGTCAAAAACTGAAAGCCATTCCACTGTCTGATAACACAGTAAGCAGAAGAATTGGTGAAATGGCGGAAGATATACAAAGCCAGCTGATAGCACGTCTTCAGCAAGTCAGATTTGCGATTCAGCTTGATGAAAGTACTGATGTTGCCAGTGCTGCGCAGTTGTTGGTTTATGTTCGATATTGCTGGGAAGGAGAGGCTTTGGAAGACTTTTTGTTTTGCAAGGTGCTCCCAGGGCATACAACCGGTGAAGAACTTTTCCGTGTGCTTGACACTTTTTTTGTACAATCGGCATTGGCGTGGACACAGTGTATTGGAGTATGCACGGATGGTGCTGCCGCAATGACGGGACGGAAGTCGGGTCTAGTCGCACGAGTGAAAGAAGTAGCTCCACATGTAGCAGCAACCCACTGCATGATTCACCGTGAGGCTTTGGCTGCAAAGGATGTGGATGAAAGTCTTGTGGATGTGTTTTCCACGTGCATTAAAATCATTAACTTTATCAAAGCCAGGCCACTCGATCATCGTTTGTTTGAAAACATATGCTGTGAAATGGAAGCCGAGCATAAGCATTTGTTGCTACATACAGAAGTCAGATGGCTGTCACGAGGCTGCGTTGTGCAGCCTGTATCTGAATTACGAGATGAACTGCTCATTTTTCTAAATGAGCATAGCGGATCATTGGCACAGTTCTTGACAGATGAGACATGGGTTGCCAGATTGGCTTATCTTGCAGATATTTTCAACATTTTGAACAGCTTAAATCTATCATTGCAAGGACCTGGCTCAAATGTTCTGAAAACGCATGACAAAATCAATGCCTTCCAGAAAAAACTCTGTATCTGGAAGGGAATATGCAAGCAAGGCGTCTATGATATGTTTCCGTTGCTGGCTGACTTTTTGACAGTGAACGAGACTAAGACAGAGGCCATTGCGAGCACCGTTTTGAACCATATTCAACAGCTGTCACATTATTTCCATGAGTATTTCGGCAACGATGACACGAGCATGTTTGATTGGATTCAAAATTCATTTGAATGCATGCTTACTGATTTAATTGGATGCAAACAAGAAGAATTGGCTGAACTGTCATCCGACAGGACTTTGCGCTTGCAGTTCAACCGAATGTCACTGTTGTCGTTCTGGATAGCATGTTCCCAGGAGTATCCACTGCTGGCCGGCAAAGCCGTCAATGTTCTGTTACCATTTGCAACCACTTGTGCGAAATAGCATTTTCTGCAGTCACTGCCATGAAAACCAAATACAGATCAAGACTGAATATTGAGGATGACATACGCGTACGTTTGTCGCACATACCAGCACGTTTGGACAAACTCTGCAGTGCAAAACAGGCACAGCCTTCACATTGAACTGAACACAGAAAGACACCTCTGGTAATTATCAGTGCTTGAAATAGTCACTATTTCCATAGGGCCTATGTGCAGTAATTTAAGTGTCATATGCATGAATTATCGATTGTTTGATTTTGTGGGCTTTGGGGGTCCGCCATCTAACAAGGCCATGTTCTGGGGGGCCGCAGCATGAAAAAAGGTTGAAAACCACTGTTCTAGAGTATGTAGATATCAAGAGAGAAGATGTGTTGGAGCTGTTAGAAAATACTGTGACAGATAAGTCCCCGGGGCCTGACAGAATATTCCCCAGGCTGCTTTGGGAGGTGAGGGAGGAGATTGCTGGACCGTTGGTTAGGATCTTTAAGTCCTCGTTGTCCACAGGAATGGTACCGGAGGATTGGAAGGTGGCGAATGTTGTCCCCTTATTCAAAAAAGGTAGTAGGGATAGTCCAGGGAATTACAGACCAGTGAGCCTTACATCTCTGGTGGGTAAGCTGCTAGAAAGGATGCTAAGAGATAGGATCTATGATCATTTAAAGAATCATGGACTGATTAGGGACAGCCAGCATGGATTTATGAAGGGAAGATCTTGCCTCACTAGCCTGATAGGGTTCTTTGAGGAGGTGACCAGGAAGATTGATGAGGGTAGTGTTGTAGATGTGGTCTACATGGATTTTCGTAAGGCGTTTGACAAGGTTCCATATGGTAGACTTCTTCAGAAGGTCAAAGGCCAAGGGACGCTTGGCCGTGTGGGTTCAGAATTGGCTTGCCTGTAGAAAGCAGAGGGTTGTGGTGGAGGGAGTGCATTCAGATTGGAGGGCTGTGACTAGTGGTGTCCCACAGGGATCGGTTCTGGGACCTCTACTTTTTGTGATATTTATTAATGACTTAGATGAGGGGGTGGAAGGGTGGGTTGGAAAGTTTGCAGATGACACAAAGATCGGTGGTGTTGTGGATAGTGTGGAGGGCTGTCGAAGCTTACAGAGGGATATTGATAGGATGCAGAGCTGGGCTGAGAAGTGGCAGATGGAGTTCAATCCAGAGAAGTGTGAGGTGGTACACTTTGGAAGGACAAACTCCAAGGCGGAATACAAGGTAAATGGCAGGATTCTGGGCAGTGCAGAGGAGCAGAGAGATCTGGGGGTTCATATCCACAGATCACTGAAAGTTGCCACACAGGTGGATAGGGTAGTTAAGAAAGCTTATGGGATGTTAGCTTTCATAAATCGTGGGATTGAGTTTAAGAGCCGTGAAGTAATGATGCAGCTTTACAAAACTCTGGTTAGACCACACTTAGAGTACTATGTCCAGTTCTGGTCGCCTCGTTATAGGAAGGATGTGGAGGCGTTAGAGAGGGTGCAGAGGAGATTTACCAGGATGCTGCCTGAATTAGAGAGTATGGATTATGAGGAGAGACTAAAGGAGCTAGGGCTGTTCTCATTGGAGAGAAGGAGGATGAGGGGAGACATGATAGAGGTATACAAAATATTAAGAGGAATAGATAGAGTAGACAGCCAGCACCTCTTTCCCAGGGCACCAATGCTCAATACAAGAGGGCATGGCTTTAAGTTGGGAAGTTCAAGGGAGACGTCAGAGGGAGGTTTTTCACCCAGAGAGTGGTTGGTGCATGGAATGCGCTGCCTGGGGTGGTGGTGGAGGCTGATACGTTGGTCAAGTTCAAGAGATTGTTAGATAGGGATATGTGGGAGGAAGGGGTTAGATAGTCTTTGGAGTGGTTTGAAGGTCGGCACAACATGGTGGGCCGAAGTGCCTGTATTGTGCTGTATTGTTCTATGGTTCTATGGTTGTATGGTTATCCTTATTCATAATTATCTTAAAACCTAAGGAGTTGTAATCACTGTTTCCCAAATGTTCTCCCACTGAAAGGTCAGTCACCTGGCCAGGCTCATTTGCCAAAACCAAGTCCGCTAGTTGGACTATCTACATACTGTTTCAAGAAACCCTCTTGAATTCACTGAAGAAATTCTGCCCCAGCTAAACTAAGGAAGTCCCAGTCAATATTGGGGAAGTTAAAATCACCCGCTCTGACAACCCTATTGTTTTTACATCCTTCCATAATCCATCTACATATCTTATTCTCTATCTCCCGGTGGCTATTGGTGGGTCTGTTGTATAATCCCATCAGAGTGATTGCACCTTTCTTATTTTTGTGTCCTACCCATACAGACTCAGTGGGTGAGCCCTCCATTATGTCCCTCTGAATGCAGCTTTGATATTGTCCCTGATTAATAGTGCAACTCCGCCCTCCCTTTTACCTCCCTCTCTATCTTTTCTACAACATTGAAACCCAGGAATGTTGAGCTGTCAGTCCGTCCCTCTTGCAACCAAGTCTCCGTAATGGCCACAGCATCATGGTTCCATGCTCTGTCTTACCCTTAATACTCCTAGCGTTGAAATAAATACACTTTATTTCAATAAATACAGCTCTTCACTCCCTCCATGTTCATTAACCTGTCCTTCCCTTCAGACTTACTTCATGACATTACCATCTCCTCAATTCTTCCACTTGCTGCCTTGCTGCTGTTTCCCCCTCAGCCTCCCCCCCCCACCCCCGGCACTCTAGTTTAAACTCTTCCAAGTAGCACTAGCGAACCTCCCTGCCATGATATTGGTTCCCCTCCAGTTCAGATGCAACCCGTCCCTCTTGTACGGGTCCCACCTGCCCTGGAAGGGAACCCAATGATCCATAAATCTGAAGCTCTCCCTCCTGCACCAGCTCCTTGGCCACATATTGAACTGGACTATCCTCCTATTTCTTGCCTCACAAGCATGTGGCATGGGTAGTAATCCTAAGATTACAATCCTGCTTTCTAATTTACTACGTAACTCCCTAAAATCACTTTGCAGGACCTCACCTCCCTTCCTGCCTATGTCATTGGTACTAGTATGGACTATGACCTCTGGCTCCAGCAATATCCAAAGGGGGATGATCACATGGGAATCCTGCACTACCTGTCTAATCCCTCTATCTTTCCGGTGGTCACCTAACTACCTGCAGCCTGCACCTTAGGTGTGACCGCCTCACCAAAACTCCTGTCCATGATGCCCCTGATGATCATAAGTGCACCCAGTTCCAGCTCCAGCTCCTTGACAGTAGTCAGTCAGGAGCTGCAGCTGGGCACACTTCCCACAGGTGTAGTCCTCAGGAACACTGGAAGTCTCCCTGATCTCCCCACATCCTGCAGGAGGAGCATGCCACTGCCCTAACTGCCATCCTGGTGCACCAAGTGTGAATAATAAAGTTAAATGACCTCACCTGTTCTTTCCTCTATTCTTCCTTTGTTCAGCCTCTTCACCAAAGTCTCACAGCTCAATCCTCAAAACCTTAACCACAAAGACACCACTTAGAACTCACACTCTCAAAATGGCTGCTACAAAATGACCGCTCCTCCAGAGCCTGATCTCATTTTATTCACTTGCAGGGGCTGTGACATAACTGTTCTTTTTCAAACCTCCTGCTCCTCTTCCTTGTTTATTTGCTCAAACAGGCACTGCTGACACAAACACACTCGTAACTGTCCTTTTTAAGCCTTCCTTATTTCCTTAGCCTTCTGAGGAAGTTAGAGGCACCAGTGTGCTTTCTTGGCCATGGCATCCACATGGATGGACTAGAACAATTTTTTGGTTATGTTTACACGTAGGAACTTGAAGGTCTCAACCATCTCCACCTCAGCACCATTGATACAGACAGGGTTGTGTACACAGGCATTTTGTTTTGCTGACAGTGCAGAGGGGCTGCTGCCATGACACCCTGTCACCAGGCCCTCTGTCTCCCTGTGTTCCATCTCATGGTTATTTGAGATACATCTCACTACAGGTGTCTTATCTTTAAATCCGTAAATGGAGTTAGAGCAGAATCTGGCCACACAGTCATAACTGTATAGGGAGTAGAGTGGGGGCTGAGGACACAGCTTTGTGAGGCACCAGTGTTGAGGAGAACTATGGTGGAGGTGTTGCTGCCTATCCTTACTGATTGTGGTTTGTTGCTCAGGAAGTCAAGGATCCAGTTGCAAAGAGGGGTGCCAAGTCCTAGCTTTGGGAGACTGGGGGTGAGTTTGTCTGGAATTCTGGCACTGAAGGAGTAGCAATAGTCAACAAGTAGGAGTCTGGCATGGATATCTTTGTTGTCCAGATGCTCCAGAGAAGAGTGTAGGGCCAGGGAGATTGCATTTGCCATGGGTGGTCCCTTATACTATTGCAGGGTGTACTGTACAATGGGTAGGTTGGTATACTAATATAGGATGTACAGTGGGTGGGTTGGTATACTGATACAGGGTGTACACTGGGTGGTTTTGTATACAGGTGATATGAAAGATAAGGAGAAGCAAGGTACAGGAGTGTGGTAAAGATCAGGTGGTTGGAGAGTGAGGTCATATGGTTGATGCATGTGGCACAGAGCCTGATTAATGGGGAGTACTGGGAATGGAACAGGCACTGGACAGACACTGAGAACGGGACTGGTGTGATAGAGACAGGGAGAGTACAGCAGTCTGTGGTGGTAGGGACATGGGCTGTGTACCCGTATGTTACTGGGGACGGGGAAGGCTGTGAGGGGCTTGTGAGGTATTTAGACACCAGGTGGGATGTGCTGGTAGGGAGTGGGGAGGGGCTGTGTGGGGAGGTGTTTGAGCACCAGGTGGGGTGTGCTGGGAAGGGTGGAGAGGGACCGTTTGAGGGGGTGATAAGGTGTGCACTAGGTAGGATGTGCTGGGAGGGTGGGGAGGGACCATGTGGGGGGTGGTGAGGTGTGCACTAGGTGGGATGTGCTGGGAGGGGTGGGGAGGGACCGTGTTGGGGGAGGTGAGGTGGGCACTAGGTGGGATGTGCTGGGAGGGGTGGGGAGGGGCTGTGTGGGGAGGTGGTGAGGTGTTGGTGTTGCTGACCCTACAGGAGATGACAGACATTGTGAGGGCCATCTACGACATGATGGGAAAGTACACCTACCCAGTGCTGAAGGATGATGCTCCCAGGCATCACGTGGACGTCTTCTTTCAGGTAGGACCTGGATCTGAAGTCTTTGCAGAGAAACCCGTTGATTTCAGGAGGGGCACAAGCCCAAGGTCTGCCACGTATGAGCCCAGGTGGGGGTGCTGGTAAAAGGACACATTGGTCTTGGATTGGTTGAGTACATGTCGTGCCCAGGGTGATGTGTCTGAGTCGGGGCACCAGGTGAGGAGGGTGCAGCCTCAGGCTCTGTCACACACACCTTGCAGCACCCTGAGCAGCACCATGGCACCGGTTACAGCAGGTGGTGTCTGCATGTGGCAGGAGCAAGGTGATCACCTGCCTTGAGGCATCTCAGGACATCCCAAGGTCACGAGGCTGCCAAAACATCTTCTCCTTCACCCAACAGTGATCAGCCAACTATTCAAGGGCTCTGTCCTCAGACATCCCTCTCTCTGCAGCTCAGAGTGACTGTACCAGTTCACCCACAGGAGAACCCACCAACTGATTTCTATGAGGGAGCAGGACTAGCCGAGTCTCTGCAGATGATTTTGATCTGTGAGAGAGTTGTAGATTTGTGGACAATCTTGGTATTTTCCATGGGACAGTGTAAACCCCCCTATAATCCGGTGTGAGTTTATACCAGACTGGCTTATAATTCAGACCGTTGCTGAGTTTCTGTGAACCCTGTGGTGGCAGCTCCTCATGAACTTTAATATCTTTACCTTCCACAGAAAATGGACCAAAACAAAGATGGTGTGGTGACTCTGGATGAGTTTATAGAATCCTGCCTACAGGTAAGTGTCTTGTCACTGTGACCACTGGTCACACCTGCACATTTCCAGCTCACTCCCTGGGGATCCACTGGTCATGGTCAGTAGGCCACTGCTCCCAGTGACGAAGGGAATCAAGGCCAGATGTAGTCAGCTGGAGAAAGCTTATTGGAAAGGAAGCATAGTCCTTATTCCACCACCACCACCACCATCATCATCATCGTCATCGTCAAGTCATAGAGTAATATGACACGGAAACAGGCCCTTTGCCCCAACTGGTTCCTGCCGACCAAGGTGCCCACCTAAACTAGTCCCATTTGCTTGCATTTGGCCCATGTCCCACTAGACCTTTGCAATCCATATACCTATCTAAATGTCTTTTAAATATCATTATTGTACTCGCCTCAACTATTTTCTCTGGCAGCTCGTTCCACATACCCACCACCCTCTGTGTGAAGAAGTTGCCCCTCGGGTCCCTTATAATCTTTCTCCTCTCACCTTAAACCTATGCCCTCTGGCTTTTGATCCACTTTCTCTGGGAAAAAGACTGTGTGAATTCACCCTATCTATGCCATTTGTGATCTTGTACACCTCTATAAGGTGTACAAGATCATAATCTTGGCAGAGGTTGGGCAGGTCCTGACCTGCCCAACCTCTGCCTATAATTCAGGCCCTACAGTCCTAGCAAAATTCTCATAAATCTTCTTTGCACTCTTTCCAGCTTTATGACATCTTTCCTATTACAGATGACCAAAACTGTACACAGTAGTTCAGATACAGCCTCACCAACATCTTGTACAACCACAACATAATGTCCTAACTTCTATACCCAATGTCCTACTGATGAATGTCTGTGTGCCAAAAGCCTTCTTCACCACGCTGTCAACCTGTAGTGCCACCTTCAGTGAACTCTGTACCTGTATTCCTAGGTCCCTCTGTTCTGCAACACTCCCCAGGGCCCTACTGTTCACTGTGAAAGTTTGACTTCCCAAAAAGCAACACCTCACACTTATCTGGATTGAACACCATTTGCCATACCTCGGCCTACTCACCTAACTGATTTTTGATAACTTTCTTCACAGTCTCCGATACCACTTATTTTAGTATCATCCACAAACTTACCAATTGTGCCTTGTACATTCTCATCCAAATCATTTATATAAATAACGAACAACAAAGGTCCCAGCATCGACCCCTGGGGAACATCATGAGTCACAGGCCTCCAGTCCGTGAAACAACCTACCATGATCACCCTCTGCTTCCCACCATCAAGCCAATTATGAATCCAGTTAGCAAACTCTCCCTGGATCCTATGCCTTCTATGTGGGAGTTTGTCAAATGCCTTGCTAAAGTCCATATGCCCACTGACCTGCCCTCAGCTAACCCTTGGTTGCATCTTCATAAAATTCTAACAGATTTGTGGGACATGATTTCCCACACACAAAGCCATGCTGATTATCCTAATCAGACCTTGTCTATCCAAATGCTGCTAGATCCTGTCCCTCAGAATTCCCTCCAGTAACTAACCAGCCTGTAGTTCCCGGGCTTGTCTTTGCTGCCCTTCTTAAATAATGGTACAATGTTAGCCACCCTCCAGTCTTCTGAAACTTCAATCGTGGCTGAAGATGAAGGAAATATCTCTGCAAGAGCCCCTGCAATTTCTTCCCAAGCTTCCCACAGGGTCCCAAGATGCACTTGGATTTATTCATCTTAATGTACTTTAAGCCTGTCAATACCTTCTCCTTGGTAATTTGTATATGGTCCAGGACATCACAACTCATTTGTCTCAGTCCTTTTGCATCCATGATCTTCTCCACAGTAAAAACTGATGAGAAATACTCATTAAAAATCTCACCCGTCTCCTGCAGCTCCACACATAGACAGCCATATTGATCTTTAAGGGGACCTATTCTATCCCTAGCCATCCTTTTACTCTTAATATACCTGTAGAATCTCTTGGGATTTTCCTAACCTTGCCTGCCAGATCCATTCTTTTTGCCCTTCCCATTTCCCCCTTAAGTTTACTCCCACACTTCTTATACACATCAAGGGATTTGCTTGTTCCCGGTTGCCTAAACCTGACGTATTCCTCCTTCTTTTTCCTGGCCAGAGCCTCAATATCTCACATCAGTCAGGGTTCCCTAAACTTGCCAGGTTTACCCTTCATCCTGACAGAAATGTGCTACCCCAAACTCTTGATAGCACACTTTTAAAAGCCTCGCATCTGCCAGATGTCCCTTTACTTGCAAACAGTCTCACCCAATCAATCTCTGCAAGAGCCTGTCTAGTGCCTCCAAAATTGACCCTGCCCCAGTTAAAACTATAGAACCGTAGAACAATACGGCACAATACAGGCCCTTCGGCCCACCATGTTGTGCCGCCCTTCAAACCACACCTAAAACCATCTAATCCCTTCCTCCCACATATCCCTCTAACTTAAATTCCTCGATAAGCTTATCTAACAATCTCTTGAACTTGTCCAATGTATCAGCCTCCACCACCACCCCAGGCAGCGCATTCCATGCACCAACCACTCTCTGGGTGAAAAACCTCCCTCTGACATCACCCTTGAACTTCCCACCCAATACCTTAAAGCCATCTCCTCTTGTTTTGAGCATTGGTGCCCTGGGAAAGAGGCCCTGGCTGTCCACTCTATCTATTCCTCTCAATATTTTGTATATCATGTTTCCCCTCATCCTCCTTCTCTCCAATGAGAACAGCCCTAGCTTGTTTAGTCTCTCCTCATAATCCATACTCTCTAATCCAGGCAGCATCCTGGCAAATCTCCTCTGCACCCTTTCCAATGCCTCCACATCCTTCCTATAATGAGGCAACCAGAACTGGACACAGTACTCTAAGTGTGGTCTAACCAGAGTTTTGTAAAGCTGCATCATCACTTCGCGGCTCTTAAACTCAATCCCCCGATTTATGAAAGCAAACATCCCAATAAGCTTTCTTAACTACCCTATCCACCTACAAGGCAACTTTCAGTGATCTCTGGATATGAACCCCCAAATCCCTCTGCTCCTCTACACTGCCCCCAGAATCCTGCCATTTACTTTGTACTCCGCCTTGGAGTTTGTCCTTCCAAAGTGTACCACCTCACACTTCTCTGGATTGAACTCCATCTGCCACTTGTCAGCCCAGCTCTGCGTCCTATCAATATCCCTCTGCAAGCTTCTACAGCCCTCCACACTATCCACAACACCACCAATCTTTGTGTCATCTGCAAACTTGCTAACCCAGCCTTCCACCCTGCTCATCTAAGTCATTAATAAATATCACAAAAAGTAGAGGTCCCAGAACCGATCCCTGCGGGACACCACTAGTCACTGCCTTCCAATCCGAGGGCACTCCTTCCACCACAACCCTCTGCTTTCTACAGGCAAGCCAATTTTGAATCCACATGGCCAAGCTTCCCCGGATCCCTTGGCCTCTGACCTTCTGAAGAAGCCTACCATGTGGAACCTTGTCAAACGCCTTACTAAAATCCATATAGACCACATCTACTGTACTACCCTCATCAATCTTCCTGGTCACCTCCTCAAAGAACCCTATCAGGCTTGTGAGGCAAGATCTTCCCTTCACAAAGGCCCTCTTTATATTGATTAAGGAAACTTTCTTGGACACATTTAACAAATTCCACCCCATCCAAGCCCTTTGCACTAAGGGTGACTGAGTCAATATTAGTGAAGTTAAAATCTCCCATTAATATTACCCTATTATTCTTACAACTATATGTGACCTCCCTACACATATGCTCCTCTAATTCCCACTGACTATTGATTGCCTATAATACAGTCCCATTAATGTCACCATCCCCTTCTTGTTTCTAAGTTCTACCCATAAGGCCTCATTAGATGATCCTCCAAGAATTTCCTCTCTGAGGACCGTTATTACGTCCTCCCTCATCAAAAAGACAACTCCCCCCCACCTCTACCTCTGTCACATCTGTAGGTGCACCCTGAAATATTGAGCTGCCAATCCTGCCCTTCTCTCAGCCATGTTTCTGTTATGGCTATAACATCCCAGTCCCTAGAGCCAATCCACACCTTGCCTGTTAAGCCTTGTGCATTGAAATAAATTCAGTTTAAACCACCGGTCTTTCTCTTTGCCATGCACCTACTGTCTTGTCTACTAACCTTACTCTCGTTGACTGCAGTATTTGCCCCAGAAAAGATCCCAATGATTAAAGAACCCGAATCCCTGCCCCCTGGACCAACGTTTTAGCCATGTATTCATCTGAGCTATCTTTCAATGTCTTCCCTCACTAGCATGTGGCACTGGGAGTAATCCAGAGATTACCACCCAAAGTCCTGCTTTTTAACCTCTTTCCTATCTCCCTATAATCACCACGCAGGACCTCATACCTTTCTCTACCTATGTTGTTTGTACCAGAGTGCACAACAACTTCCAGCCGCTCACCCTCCCCCTTGAGAATCCTCCTCCTCCTCCTCCTCCCCCTCTCCATCCTCCTATTTATGTTCTCTGTAGAGTTTAATTACCTTTTATTCTGCTTCATTATAGGATGAAAACATCATGAGATCCCTGCAGCTCTTTGAAAATGTCATGTAACCACTCAGATGCAGCAGAAGTGCTATTCTCACGGGGGGGGGGGGGGGTTGACTGCAATCGGAGACAACTCCTTGGCGTTGCCTGGTCTTCATCTGGTGCATGTGTCCTGTTGGGGCAGAGTGTGGAAGTGATTTCTAGACAATGGTTTTCTACTATCAACCTACAAAGTGTCGACAACCTCTTAAAGAGCCATTTTTCATTTTGTAAAGCATGCTTCACTGTGGAAGTTAGTAATGATGAAGCCATGATTTATCTGTGATCACTTGCACAGCTGGTGTGTTGACAGTCTGATGAGTACTGCTTCAAAGTTCACTGTGAGCACCAGCAACACATGGGTCCTCCCCTCCACAGTGTTTGCCTCTTTGTCCTATGTTCCTTCCTCCTTTAGATTTACTTCTCATTTCTCTCTATCCCTTTCGTCCACCTGGTTTTCCTCTTCCCCAGTCCCCACAGATCTATTCAGTTTCTGTCCTCCCTTTCCCTCCCCCACTCCTCTCTGCTTTATTCTCCCACCTCCCCCCACCCCTGTCCCTTGAACCTCCTGCCTCTGCCTGTCCCTTTGTCCCAGTCCCTCCACCTCCCATCACTGCCCTCCATCTCCACACTCAACTGCCCTCCTCCTCCCCAGCTCCATGTCTCTGAACAATTAGCAGTTTCACTGTTAAATGGTTTAATTCTGGTTTTGAGACCTGCTTTGGTCACTTCGGCACCTTGTATAAATCCATCTCTCCAGCCAGACTGGAGTAACGTACAGCTAGGAATTCGCACGTGACTCCCAGACCCAGGAGCCAGGCTGGGGGTGAGCCTGCTCCACACATAAAGTAAGGAGGAGTGGGAAATGCTATGGGTGCTGTGGTGTCAGTAATTACCAGTAAATACATCATTACATCAATAAATTCTCGGAATGTTGATTAAAGATGAGGCCATTAACTCAATAAAGATGCAATTTTGTGGTTGGGGTGGGAATTTGGGCAGAATTAGCCCAGGAGATCACTCTATGTTCCCTGCTGTCCTGATCTGTTGTAACAGGTGATCCCTGAAACTCTCCCAACTTCACCTGATGGAATACCGGAAAATGTGTGAGACGGAGTCCCGCCCACTTCTGTTCATATCCCTCCCACTGTCATCGTCCACTTCCTAAGTACAGCACCTCAGCATTTGCAGCCAATATTACACTTCATACATTGCCTAAACTTACATTTCCTTTCCAAAGTACTCCTGGAGCTGTCGTCACCACCTCAGCACTGAAGATTTCAGATCCACTACTGAACTTCTCATAGACTCATAAAAGGAAGGAGACAGCACGGAAACAGGCTCTTTGGCCCGATGAGTCTAGGCTGACTATCAACCAGTCATTTACATTAATCCTATTTCATTTTCCCCACATTAGAACATAGAACAGTACAGCACAGGAACAGGCCCTTCGGCCCATGATGTTGTGCTGAACTAATTAGTAATTAAACACCTAACTGAACTATTCCCTTCTGCCTACACAATGTCCATATCCCTCCATTCTCCACCCCAAGCAACACATTCCAGGCACCCACCACTCACTGTGTAAAAAACTTGCCCTGCACATCTCCTTTGTACATATCCCCTCTCAGTATTGGACATTTCAACCCTTGGGAAAAGATACGGCTGTCTACTCTGTCTATTCCTCTCATAATTTTATAAACATCTATCAGGTCTCCCCTCAGCCTCCCACTCCAGAGAAAACAACCCAAGTCTTCAACCTCTCCTTATAGCATCCTGGTAAACCTCTCCTGCACCCTGTCCAAAGCCTCCACATCCTTCCTATAATGGGACGACCAGTACTAAATGCAATACTCCAGATGCGGCCTAACCAGAGTTTTATAAAGCTGCAACATAATTTCCTGACTCTTGAATTCAGTGCCTTGACTAATAAAGGCAAGCATGCCATATGCTTTCCTTACCACCTTATCAACCTGTGCAGCCACTTTCAGGGAGCTGTGGACTTGGAGCCCAGGATCCCTCTGAACATCAACACTGTTAAGGGCCTTGCCATTAGCAGTGTACTGTCCCTTTACATTTGATCTCCCAAAGTGCAACACCTCGCCTGGGCTAGAGAGGACATGAAGATCTTGTTTAAGGCTCCAGCAGTCTCATCTCTAGCCTCTCTTAATAACCTGGGGTACATCCCATCAGGCCCTGGGAATTTAACCACCTTAATGTTCTTCAAGAGACCCAACACTATTACTTTATCTCAAGATGCCCTAGCATATCAGCATGCTCCATACTGACCTCACAATCTTCCACGCCCTTCTCGTTGGTAAATACTGATGCAAAGTACTCACTTAGGACCTCGCCCACATCCTCCACCTCCAAGCACATGTTCCCTCCTTTATACTTGAGTGGTCCTACCCTCTCCCTAGTAATCCTCTTGCTCTTGTTGTATGTATAACATGCCTTGAGATTCTCTTTAATCCTACTTGCCAAGAACGTTTCATGGCCACTCTAATTCCCTTCTTTTCTAGCTTCTTTATAATCCTCAAGGGCCTGTTTGAGTTTAGCTTCCTAAACCTTTCATATACTTCCATTTTCTTGGCTATTAAATCTTGCCCCATTCACCTATGTCCTCTAGTTCTTGATTCTCCAACCCTGGGAAAAAGACTGTGTGCATTCACCTTATCTATGCCCCTCATAATTTTAAACACCTCTAGAAGATCACCCCTCATTCTCCTGCACTCCAATGAAAAAAGTCCTAACCTACTCAACCTCTCTTCATAACTCAGTCCCTTGAATCCGAGAAACATCCTTATAATCTCCTCTGCACTCTTTCCAGCTTAAGGGCATCTTTCCTATAGCAGGGTGAGCAAAATTGAATGCAATATTCCAAATGTGGCCTCACCAACGTTTTGTACAGCTGCAACATAACATCCCAACTTCTATACTCAGTGCCCTGACTGATGGAGGCCAGCGTGCCAAAAGCCTTCTTCACCATCCTGTCTACCTGCAATGCCACTTTCTGGGAACCATGTACTTATACTCCTAGGTCCCTCTGTTCTACAATACCACCCAGGGCCTGACTATACACTCTGAAAGTCCTACACTCGTTTGTCTTCTCAAAATGTAACACCTCGCACTTATCCAAATTAAATTCCATATACCATACCTTGACCCCCTTACCCAACTGATCAAGATCACTCTGTAAATTCTGATAACCATCTTCACTGTCAATGACACAAACTATTTTAGTGTCATCTGCAAACTTACTAACCATGCCTTGTACATTCTCATCCAAATCATTGATATAGATGACAAATAGCAATAAGCCCTGGGGAATACCGCTAGTCACGGGCCTCTAGTCCGAGAAACAACCTTCCACCATCAGCCTCTGCTTCCTACCATCAATCCAGTTAGCTAGCTCTCCCTGGATCCCATGTGATCTAAATTTCCAAAGTAGCCTATCTTGTGGTACCTTATCAAAGGCCTTACTTGAGTCCATATAGACCACATCTACCACACTGTCCTCATTGACCTACTTGGTTACTTTTTCAATGGACTCAATCAATTTCCTGAGATGTGATCTCTCGTGCAACTAGCCATGCTGACTATCCCTAATCAACCCATCTTCCTAAATGCTTGTATACATTATCCCTCAGAATCCCCTTGAGTAACTAACCTACCCCACTGATCTATAGTTCCAAGGTTTTTCTTTGCGACCCTTCTTTGCCTTTCCTTCTTCCTCGAACATACTGATCCTTTACTCTGTGCAGTTGGTCTTCAAACAACCTCCACGTGTCAGATGTGGACTTGCCCAAAAACAGCTATACCAAATTAACTCCCCTAGTTCCTGCCTAATACTCTTGTAATTTGCCCTGCCCCAACTTAATACTCTCTCTCAATGTCCATACCTATTCATAGCAATCTCCAAAGTTAAGGAGTTGTGATCATTGTTCCTGAAACATTCCCCCACTCAAAGTTCAGTCACCTGACCAGGATCATTTCCCAATACCAGGTCCAATATGGCCCCTCCTCTAGTTGGAATATCTACCTACTGATTTAAGAAACCCTCCTGGATATACCTAACAAATTCTGCCCCATCTAAACCTTTCGCACTCTGGAGGTCCCAGTCTATATTGGGGAAGTTGAAGTCACTCATGACAACAACCCTGTTGTTTTTACACCTTTCCCTAATCTGCCTGCCTATCTGTTCCTCAATATCCCAGAGGCTATTAGGGTCTGTAGTATAATCCCATTAGAGTGATTGCACCTTTCTTATTTTTGAATTCTACCCATATAGACTCAGTGGATGAGCCCTCCATTATGTCCCCCCTGAGAGCAGCTATGATATTGTCTCTGATTAATAGTGCAACATCCCCAACCCCCTCTACCTCCCTCTCTACCTTTAGAAAATCCCTGGAACATTAAGCATCAGGTCCTGACCCTCTCCCAACCAAGTCTCTGTAATGGCCACAACATCATAGTTCCAAGTCCTGATCCACACTCTGAGTTCATCGCAATAGTACTCCTGGCATTAAAATAAACACACTTCAACCCATCCGTCCCATCACGTCTATTACCTTGCTCCTGCCTGTCCTTCCCTTCAGCCTTACTGGTCATGGATCTACCTTCCTCTCAATCCCTCCCTGTTCTGACCTGGTGCTCTGGTTCCCATCCCCCTGGCAAACTAGCTTAAGCCCTCCTGAGTAGCACTGGTGAACCTCCCAGCCAGGATATTGGTTCCCCTCCTGTTAAGGTGCAGTCCTTCCCTCTTGTGCAGGTCACCCCTGCCCCAGAAGTGGTTCCAATGATCCAAGAACTTAAAACCCTGCCCCCTGCACCAGTTCCTCAGTCACACATTCACCTGTTCTACCTTTCTATTCCTGTCCTGACCAGCACGTGGCACTGGGAGTAATTCAGAAATTACCACCTTCGAGGTCCTACTTTTCATCCCCTTTCCTAACCTCCTGCACAGGACTTCATCCCCCTTTCTACCTATGTCATTGGTGCCAATGTGCACCACGACCTCTGGCTGCTCACCCTCCCCCTTGAGAATGTTCTGCAACCGCTCTGAGACATCCTCGACCCTGGCACCCAAGAGGAAACAACCCAGTCTCTTTCATGGTCACAGAATCTCCCATCTGTCCCCCCCAACTCAGGTCTCCTATCACTATTACTCTGCCTGACTTAACCCTTCCCAGCTGAGCCTCAGAGCCAGTCACAGTGCCACCTCCCCCCCACTCCCAGATTCTATTCCTCTCCTGCACATTAGGCATAATTTACAGCAGCCAATTAACCCATCAAACCTGCAATACGTGGGAGGAATACGAACTTGCATTGTGGACAGTGAAGAAGGTTATCAAAAATTACATGGGGATCTTGATCTGTTGGGTCAGTGGGCCAAGGATTGGCAAATGGTGTTCAATCCAGGTAAGTGCAAGGTGTTGCATTTTGGGAAGTCAAACCAGCGTAAGACTTACACAGTGAACAGTAGGGTCCTGGGGAATGTTGTAGAGCATTTGGAGTACTTCCCTGGCACCTGGTTCCCCGAAGGTGGCATCACAGATAGACAGGGTGATGAAGAAAGCTTTTGGCATGCCGGCCTTCATCAGTCAGGGTACTGAGTATAGGAGTTGGGATGTTATGTCACAGTTGTACAAGACATTGGTGAACCTGCACAGAGTATTGTGTGCCATTTTGGTCATCATTAAATTGGAGAGAGTGCAGAGAAGATTTATGAGAATGATGCCAGGACTCAAGGGACTGAGTTATAGGGAGAGGTTGGGCAAGCTAGGACTTCACTCCTTGGAGCACAGGCTAGGACTTTATTCATTGGAGACTGAGGTATATAAAATCATGCGGGGTATAGGTAGGGTGAACACACATAGTCTTTTTTGCAGGGAAGGGTAACTTAAAAATTGAGGGCATAGGTTTAAGGTAAGAGGTGAAAGATTTAAAAGGGACCTGAGGGCACACTTCTTCATGCAGAGGGTGGTGCTTATATGGAATGAGCTGCCAGAGAAAATGGTTGAGGCAGGAACAACATTTAAAAGACATTTGGATAAGTACAGAGATGGGTGGGGGGGGGGGGGGGTTGGAGGGATATGGGCCAAATGCAGGCAGATGGGACTAGTTTGGTGGGCACCATGGTTGGCATTCATGAGTTGGGCTGAAGGGCCTGTTTTTATGCTGTATTTCTCTGTGACTTTACCTCATCCATAAGATGGGAAGTGGCTAGGAATGTAGGGAGAATGATTACAGGGAAAATTAGTACGGGGAGTGGGATTGCTCTGTGAGTTAGCATCAACTCAGTGGGCCAAATAGCCTCTTATGTCTTATGGAACTATTTCCTCATATGGAAAACATGCCAACCCTGGACTCAGTCTAGTGAATCTTCACTGCACTCCCTTACAGCAATCTTCCACACAATACTCCAGCTGCAGTCTCACCAAACCCTATAGCTTTGTAGCTAGGCATCTTTATTCTTGTACGCAGATCCTCTCGTAATAAAGGCCAACATAACATTTGCCTTCCTACTCACTTACTGTAACTTGCCTGTGACTTGCATGCAAGGATCCCTTTGAACAAAAACACTCTACAATCTGTTACAATTTAAAATTACTTTTTGGTTATGTGCACCTTTCCACATTATATTCCATCTGCCGTGTTCTCACTCACTCACCTTGTCCACATCCCCTTGAAGCCTCTTCACACCCTCTGCTGTCATCAACTAACACACTGCATAAGGTGAAACCATAAAGAGGGAACTTTCACTTGGTCTCCATTTTTAAGACTATGCTTGAATATTCAAAATTGATTCATTATAAAATATTTCTTTTCGTCCTCCATTGATGATCTACCATCATCATGTTTAATCTGTGCTTGTGGAATCACAGAAAATCTATGGCACAAAGGGGATCATTGAGTCCTATGTTAAAAGGCACAACCCCACCTTTCGGTATCAGTCTGTAGACTCTGCTGATTCACACCTGCACTGGGGAGGGTTTCTGCTTCTCCCACCCTGAACCCCACCCCCTCTAGGTAATAAGAACCTTCCTCATCTTGTCGTGGATGCTACCAATTACTGCAAATCTCTGCTGCCTTGTTTTTGAACCCTCTTAAGGGAAATTGCTTCTTTTTACTGGGCTCCTAATTTTAAACCCTCAACGTCTTCTGTTCCAAAGAAGACAACTACAACCTCCCCAGTCTTTCCTCATTGCCACTGTTTTCCAATCCTGGCAACATCCTCATAAATCACCTCTGCCTCTCTCCAGTGCAATTACATCCTTCCTGTAACATGCTGACAAGAGCTGTACACACTACTTGAGCTGTGGTCTAACTCCTGTAGTAATGTTCCCACATAACCTTCTTGTTATTACATTCTATGACATCTAAAAAGGGAAAGGATCCCATGTGCCCTTTCAAACACCTTAGTGACCTGACCTGTTCTGCTACATTGAAGGATATTTGAATACACACTCCAGGGTCCCTCTGCCCCCAGACCCCTCAATATTCTCCCATTTATCCTGCACCTCACAATCTCGGGATTAAATTCCATTTACAATTTTTCTGTTGAATTTACTAGACCACCTGCAGTCCAAAGCTTTCCACACACTCATCCTTCTGACCACTAAGCCAATTTGGACCCATTTTGCTACTCTCCTCTGGGTTCCAGAAGCTTCATTATAACTGGGCTGCCATATGGGACCCCGTCGTAAACCTTGCAAGAATCCATGTGGACGACATTCAAAACACCACCCCCTGGTCTTGTTATATCCTCAAAACAATCCAATTCTTGGTTTCAAAATAAGGACTCAGCCATTCAGGAATGAGATGCAAGGAAATTTCTGCACCGAGTGAACGGAAAAGATTTCCAGAGATTCAGCAGCTCAGTCACTTTGATTGGTGATTTAGTGGAATCCAGAGATATAGGCAAGTGGTGCAAACGGGGAAAAAATTAGCCACGATGTGAATGAATGGTGGAACAGACATGAGACCAAACAGCCACTCCTGCTCCTATCTCTCGTGCCGGGAACGTTCCCAACCCACCCTCTGCCAACCCTCCCCTTGCACCCAAGCTTTTGCCTTTATTCACGGTAAAGTGAAAATAACAAATGCTGTGAACAGGCAGTAGATCGGCCAGCACCTGTGGAAGGGGAACGGTTAACAGTTCGGGTTCAGCCACAGTAAATGTGCGCGGGCCCCGAGAGGGATGAGGTGAGCTGACCACACTGTCCTTTGTCAAGCTTGTTAAAATAAAGCTGATCCCACTGAGACTCCATCAGCTGGTTCTTTCTCGCCCCTATGCATTACCTCTTCCTGTGTTGTTGTTTTAACCGCCTTCCAGCACCGCTGGGTGTGAAGACCTACTCCACCCCCAGGGGTTCAGCCCGTGAACCGGCCCGCCTTGGACGGTGTGGGTACCAGGACTGTGTGCGGCTTTGTGCGCGTATACACGGTACGATACGGCGGTGGGGTCAACCGCGCATTCCTCGCCCCCGCCGCTATCCCTGCCCTGCTCGGTCTCCAGACTGGATTTCACCGTCCCGTCCCGGGGTTTCCCTCCCCTCTCCAGTCGGCGGAAGATGCAGGGCGCAGCAGTGGGAAGCAGGGACTGTACGCCCAGTCCCGGGAAAGGTGGGCTCTTTCCCCCATTGGACGGTCTCTCGCCGCACGGGCTCCCGTGCGTGGGGTAAGAATGACGGGTTTGGGGCAGGAGTCGGCGGGGAGCCTTTGGATTTGCCCAGGGAGTGCTGCCGAGGGACCCCCGTAAGCAGTCGGATCCTGGCGCTGCATGTGAGCGCCGCGCTCGGTATTCCCTTGAACAGGATTCTCCAGCTTCGACTGCCAGCTCAGCCAACTGCGCATATCAATAATGGATGAGTCGAGGACCTGGATGGATGCGGGGGCGAGCAGCCTGCCCGGGAACCCCGCACAGACACAGTGACGCATGACTCGCTGTTCACACGGTAGCAAGCAGGTGCCCGCGGCTGGAGCGCGCAGCCGCACTGCAATCTGACTGCGTCTAAAGCCAGGGCTGGCAACGCGCCAGCTGTAGCAAGGAAAACAGTGCAGAGAGTTAGCTGGGCAATACGGTGTTAGTGCTGGGAGCTCTGACTGTTGGGGCAGTCTGACTGTAGTGAAGAGAGTCCCCCTCTGGGGGAGTCTGTAGTGAGGAGTCTCTCTCTGGGATAGTCTGACTGTGGAGAGGAGTCTCTCTCTCTGGGGTAGTCTGACTGTAGAAAGGAGTCTCTCTCTCTCTCTGGGGTAGTCTGTATGAGGAGAGTCTCTGTGGGTAGACTGTAGCAAGGAGAGTCTCTAGGGATAGTCAGATTTAGTGAAGAGAGTCTCTGGGGGTTGTCGATATTGAGGATAGTTTATCTGGGGTAGTCCGACTGTATGAGGAGTTGACTGTAGTGAGAATCTCTGGGGTAGTCTGATTGTAGTGAGGCGAGTCTTTCTCTGGGGGAGGTTGACTGTAGTGAGGAAGAGTCTCTGGGGTAGTCTGACTGTAAAGAGAAGACTGGGGGTAGTCTGACTGTACTGAGGAGAGTCTCTCTGTGGATAGTTTGACTGTAGCGAAGCCATTGTCTGACAGTCCTGCGGATACTCTTCATACCAGCTATCTCTCCTCTTCACTGTCCGTTCTGATGTAGGGTGGGGGGAAACAATTCCTCCCCCTCCTCCCACAGATGCCGTCCGACCCGCCGAGTTTTCCTCCAACAGTTTGTTTTTTGAGCCCTAGGGTGTGTACAGTGTACAACGGTCGTGATGGATCCTGAAAGGAGGAGACCCCCAACTTACTGTACCGAGGGATTCGGTCTGACTGTCCCAGGAGTGCTGTGTTGGCGGGGGGGAGGGGGGGGGTTCAATCCATTTGTTTTGAGTACCGACTCGAGCGGCGACCGCGTACATTGAAAGCAGATTCCCCTGAACCTGCCAGCCGGGGTTCGCACCGCCCAACGCAGCTCTACGTAAATTGGGTGTCTGCAGTGATTTAATGGGAATCGCGGGGGCTGCTGCAGGAAAGCCGGAGACTGGCATAGGGACCGACAGCTGGCAGCACACTGACTGGGAACTCCCTCTCACAGCGCACAGGCTCCCTCATCTCCTCCTCTCCTTCTCAAGCATCCATCCCTCTCTCTCTTTCTGCCTCCCTCTCCCCTTGCCCCGTTTCACCCCACCTCCCTCTTTCTCCCCCTCCCTCCCTTATCCCCTTCCCTGCCTCCCTCCTTTCCCTCCTCCCCCCCGACAGTGTTTTCTGCCTATAGCTGCTTATTTCTGCTTCTGTTTCCATTCATTATTTATTGATCAGGAAATAGGAACGTGGGCTATCAGAGTTGGGATCTCTGTCCCAGCTTCCGTTAAGATGGTCGCTGATGCGATCTGTAGGAATCCCGTGCTGACAGAGCCGGCAGTCCCGCCTCACGGGGTGTCTGAGACAGCGCCCACGCTCCGCAGTTGGGATTAAATGTGAAAGTTTGGTTAATATTCATCCTGCGTGTACAGGGCGAGGGAAGGAGGGAGGAAATGGGAGAGAGGTTGAGAGGCAGAGCGCGGGCAGAAGGAGCACGGGGGGCACCAGGAGCTGTTACATAAACCCCGCCGGCTCACGTTCCAGTCCGAGCACCAACACAGGGCACCACTGACCTCCGCACCAGCACCAAACCACAACGCCGCTGCGGCCAGGATCCCGTGGCCGCCGGGACGGGGGGCGGGAGCCTCAATGGGACGGAGGCGGGGCCGGGTCCCGACATGGAAGGGGCGGGGTTTCAGGGACCGAGTCCCGTCAGTGGTCGGGCGGGACAGGGTCCGGGTTCCGGCAGACTTTGGGAGCTGGACTGGGCCGCCGGGATCCCCGGGGCTCCGGAGTCTCCTTGCCCCAGGCCCTGCCCCTGCCTGAGCGCCAGGTGATTGGCAGCCGCCGGCGCCGCTCGGCTCCTCCTCAGCCTGCCCGGCGGAAGCTCCATATTTGGTGCGGGTCCGGGACCCGCCGGATGCCCAAATATGGTTCGGGGAGCGGCGTGACCAAATTTGGGCAGGCGGCGCCCGGGGGCTTCCGGGAAGCTCCCCCGGCAGGCGGGCAACGGGGGTCGAAACCAGGCGGCGGGCGGAGGTATCCCGGCCCGTGAAGGGGTCTCCCTGCCCGGCCCGGGGCTCCCCCTCCGGCCGCGACGTCACGGGGTGCCGGCGCTGGAACGGGCGCTGCCCAAACATGGGCTTCCTGCGCTCCATATTTGGGCATGTACGTCAGCGGCGGGGCGGGGCCGAGCCCGCTAAATAGCGGCGGCTGCCGGGGAAAGCATTCATCCCGCGGGGAGAGAGCGCAGCGGAGCGGCTTGGAGCGGAGCGAGGAGGAGGAGGAGGCGGCGGCGGCGGCGGCGGAGGAGGAGGAGGAGGAGGAGGAGGAGGAGGAGGCGGTGCCCAGCCTGGCAACCTCTGCCCACCGGTCCCGCTCTGCCCCCGGAGCCCTGCCTATAGCCCGCCAGCGAGCCAGAATGGTGACCAAGGCGGAGATCAGCCTGCCGCCCCTGCTGCCCGAGCCGCTGTACCAGGCTCTGGACTCTTACCCGAAGCTGGACGATGTGATGATGACGGGCACGTTTGTCACCGCCTCCACCGACCAGCCGTTCTATGGGGAACCCCTCGAGCAGTTCGAGCATCTGCCGGCAGGTGAGTCCCGGCCGCCCCGCGGAAATCCCTCTCCGCACCCAGCACCGGGCGGCTCTCCCTCAGCCGCAGTCCGTGCAGCGCCAGCGGACAGACCAGCTGCCTCCCCTTCCCCCAGGACTGTCACACGGGGGATGTGCGGTGTCTGCTCCTATGCCGAGGACGCGCAGTGAGAGGGCAGGGAATACCTGGGGAAGACACAGCACTGACATGCACAGGAAAATCCAAACGCGGGCTTGCACGCAGATTCGGGCACCACGCACGGGCAACAACTCGCCGAAATAAACAAGAGGCGCACACACATATACACGGAATTGATGAGGCTCAGAAAGATACACAGGGAACTACACACAGCAATGAACGAAGTGCAGTGAAATATACAGACAATGAATATGGGACTCGGAAATATACCCCGAATGGACAAGAGGGAATCTACTCAGACCGGGACCGGTACACAGAAATAAAGGAGCTTGATGAAATAACACAGAAATGGACAAAGGGGCGCGGAAATAAACGAGTACAGTGATATATACACGTGAACTACGGCCACAACCAAGGGCTGCTGAGAGATATATACACAAAAAATAAAATCTGGACACAAATCTCCACAGCTAAACACGCAGAATGAAATAAACACAAACAGTAAGTGCAGCGAAATGTACACAGAAATAAACAAAGGGAGAAACCCCTACAAGATCTAATCCTCGAGCCCCACCAACTTGTGGTAATTTCAGCTGTCGAGGCCTTGAACTCTAAAATTCCCACCTTCAGCTGCTCCGCTATCCCTGGGCATTCCGTAATACGTTTTTGACTAAGTATTGGGTCGTCAGTCCCAGTATCTCCATACCTAGCAGTTTGTTTCAATATCCCTGTGACAATATTAAAAGTGCTGCAAAAACAGAAGCTATTCCCCAACAATATAGTTACCAAGACGAGAATGCAGTGAAATGTTTCTCTGTGTTGACAGAGGCACATTCCCACAAATACAATGTAGATATACATGCAGAAATATACACCTATTACATAATGTCAGATCTATCTTCCTGGTTTGTTATAATGATGCCTGTTTGATGCAATTGATTAAAATGATTTTGTTTTCTCTTCCCAGACACGTTCACGGATATTTCACCCAGCGGAGATAAGTCTCTGATCGAGTCGTATGCAGCCCAGAACTGCAGGCTTCCATCGGTCACTTACACCGGCCGCTTCTCACTGGAGCCCGCTTCCAGCAACAACAGTCTGTGGCCCGAGCCGCTCTTCAGCCTGGTCAGCGGGATCGTTAGCATGAGCGCACCTTGCTCAAATACGGCCTCGTCCAGCCAGCCCATCAGCTGCTCCGTCCAGCAAAGCCAGTCCAGTGCCGTCTACTCTGCCCCTTCCACCTTCACCAACTCCAGCTCCGATATCTTCACTGAGGCACAGTCTCCGGGCTTCCCCAGCCCCGGCGGCTCTGTCCAATATCCTCCTCCCAGCTACTCCAACACTAAGAACTGCAGCTCAAACTTCCAGCTGCCAATGATCCCAGACTATATGTTTTCCCAACAGGAAGACATCACTATGAGCAGCTCTGAGCAAAAACCTTTCCAGACACTGGAACCCAGAGCTCAGCCTTCTCTCATTCCACTGTCCACCATCAAAGCGATCGCCACCCAGACCAGCTGCCCCGAGCTCAAGAACATAAATACCTACCACTCTCAGCTGATCAAACCCTCCCGGTTAAGGAAGTACCCCAACCGACCCAGCAAGACCCCGCCTCACGAGCGGCCGTACGCCTGCCCGATGGAAACCTGCGACCGGCGCTTCTCCCGGTCTGATGAACTCACTCGCCACATCCGGATCCACACCGGCCAGAAGCCCTTCCAGTGCCGCATCTGCATGAGGAACTTCAGCAGAAGCGACCACCTAACCACACACATCCGCACACACACCGGCGAGAAGCCTTTCGCCTGCGAAATCTGTGGCAGGAAGTTTGCAAGGAGCGATGAAAGGAAAAGGCACACTAAAATCCACCTCCGGCAGAAGGAGAAGAAAGCTGACAAGGCCATGTGTATTTCCAGCTCCAGTGCCCCGACAGTTTCCTACCAGTCCCCTGTCACCAGCACCTATCCCTCGGCAATAGTGAGCACCTCCTTTGACTCCTCGGTCACTAGTGGTTACCTTTCTGCAGTAGTGAGCACCTCCTTTGACACCCCTGTCACCAGCACGTATCCCTCGGCAGTAGTGAGTACCTTTGACTCCCCTGACACCAGCACGTATCCCTCCGCAGTAGTGAGCACCTCCTTTGACTCCCCTGTCACCAGCACGTATCCCTCCGCAGTAGTGAGCACCTCCTTTGACTCCCCTGTCACCAGCACGTATCCCTCCGCAGTAGTGAGCACCTCTTTTGAGTCCTCAGTCACCAGCACGTATCCCTCCGCAGTAGTGAGCACCTCCTTTGACTCCCCTGTCACCAGCACGTATCCCTCCGCAGTAGTGAGCACCTCTTTTGAGTCCTCAGTCACCAGCACGTATCCCTCCGCAGTAGTGAGCACCTCCTTTGACTCCCCTGTCACCAGCACGTATCCCTCCCCAGTGGTGAGCACCTCTTTCGACTCCCCAGTCACCAGCACTTTCCCTTCAGTGACTCCAGCTTCCTCAGAGATGTCATCAACCCTTACACCAAGGACAATTGAAATCTGAAGTTGTTGGCATCTCCAGAAATGGACATGTTTTTATATAAATAGACCACCGTGCTATTGTGTACATGTTGCCAAGCTGTACCCCTCTCAGCGTCTGCAGGTACGGTTGCCTAATTCGAGGGGGGTATGCCTTTTCGTGATCCATCCTGTATTGCCTGGAACTGACAGGGGAAATTGGTAAATGTCTCTATCGTGCAATGCTGTCATCGATCCCTTTAAACAAATGAGATGCAGTTGGAATGCCTTGCTGCCAGCATGTACCGGAGATGTTCTTTATGCTGGGGAAGTTCCCTGGTGGTTGCCAAGTGGCTGAACTTTGCTTTGTCCTTTGGTTGGTTTTAAAGTTCTGATAAGTCTGTGTGCCTTTTATGTGCAGCTTGCTAACATGTATTTCTGTTAGTGGATGTGACGCATCAAAGCCTTAAAGGTGAAAAGGAAGACATGGTCACTAAAGGCACTTTGCAGTTGGAGGGAAGGGAAGAAATGCCAAAGCATTTCTCTCGAAAGTAAGCAAAAAATATCTAAAGTATATTTTTGTAATCTGTGTAAATAGATTCAGAGCCAGGATGTTGCTGTTACCTACCGAGTAGGCGGTGTATTTTTTTGTATGTTCTCAATTTGCGTTTAACTGGTGGATACATTTCAATGTAGAGTGTTTGTAAACGGAGCACCTGCCTGTTCACGCTTCTTACACAATGGAATGCGCTTTACTGCCGAGCGGATATTTGGTGTACAATATACCCTGAAGAAAAATAAATCTTTAAAAGATTTCTCTTAAGTTTGTTGGGTTATGGCTATTTTTTTTAGAAAATGGAATCCTTCAATCAAAGTTTTGCTTAGCAATCAAGTGCTTTCACTCTGTAGAGAAGATGTTTTTGCTTTATCAATATATTCTTTTTGATAACCCAAACATCTATTAAAAAGAAATTCGATCTCAAAAAGCATACTTCCCAGTCAAGTACTTTCACTTTCCAAACAGACACAGTTTCCAAATGAATGCATTCTCTCCCTCAGCAGAGACAGTTACTCCTCAGGCATAACTATTCACTCCACAAACCATCAGCAAATTAAGAGATACAGTTGCACACTGTCTGACCTTTCCAAGCTCTACAATGGCTAACAATGAAAGATTCAACCACCAGTTGCATAATGTAGATGTACTCAAAGATCACACTGTCAATTGTACCATGCACATATAATGCCATACCTTGGGAATCAGCATAAAAGTGTTGGTTAGGCACAGGAAACCGGTTAAATTACTGCACGTTGGTGTGGTGAGATGCAGTTGGAATGCTTTGCTGCCAGCATGTACCAGAGGTGTTCTTTATGCCAGGGAAGTTCCCTGGTGGTTGCCAAGTGGCTGAACTTTGCTTTGTCCTTTGGTTGGTTTTAAAGTTCTGATAAGTCTGTGTGCCTTTTATGTGCAGCTTGCTAACATGTATTTCTGTTAGTGGATGTGATGCATCAAAGCCTTGAAGGTGAAAGGGAAGACATGGTCACTTCAGGTGGAGCTGCTTGAAGTGCAAAGTGCCACAGTGGCAACGTTTGTGTTCTGCCCATTTGCAGGGTGAAGCTTGCTATCTGTGCAATGTGGAGCAGGAGAGTCCAGAACACACAGAAGCAAGTCCTGACCAAAAGGGCCCAGAAGTCTTCTGGAAGCAACTCTGACCATTCCCATATGGAGAAACACTGATGTCACAACAACTGGCTCTGATGCACAGCAGCAGAGGATAGAGACAGCTGCAGTGAAAGCAGACTCAATAGGTGGGGTACAGGTAGGAGAATCTCTGGCTGCAAACAAGACCCCACAATGGTGTGTTGCTTCCCAGGTGCCAGGGTCAGGGATGTCCCTAAGTGATTGCAGTCATTCTCAAGGGGGAGAGTGAGCAGCCAGAGGTCGTAAACATTGGTACCAATGGTATAGGTAGAAAGGGGAATGAGATCCTGCAGAGTGAATATAGGGAGTTAGTAATGGGGTTAAAAAGAAGAACCTGAAGGGTAGTAATCACCACACACCAGTGAGGATAGGAATAGGAGGACAGGCCTGATGAATGTGTGGCTGTGGAGCTGGTGCAGGAGGAAGGGATTGACTTTTGGAACAATGGGATCTCTCCTGGGGCAGAGGTGACCTACACAAGAATTGCACTTGGAACTGGAGGGGGACCAATATCCTGGCAGGGAGATTTGCAAGAGCTACTTGGGTTTATATTTGTCTTCCAGGTGGGTTGGACCCAAAGTAGTGGTGTAACTGATGGGAAAGCTGAGGCAAGTAATGAAGTTAAAGCAAGCAAGTTCACTAGGCAGAGGTAGGACAGGGAGTGAGGAAGGTCTGATAGACTAAACTGCATTTATTTTAATGCAAGAAGCCTGACAGGTAAGACAGATGGACTCAGGGCATGGATAAGTACATGGAACTGAGATATTATAGCCATAAACAGACACATGGTTGGGGGAGGGGCAGGACTGGGAGCTCAATGTTCTGAGGTACAAATGCTACAGGCACGATCATGGTGGCAGTAAGGGAGGAGGGAGAGCTGCATTTTTGATTCAGGGAACATCACAACAGTACTTAGAGAGGATATTCCTGGGGGATCACCCAGCAAGGCTATAAGTGTGGAACTCAGAAATTTGAAGTGTTATATAAATAACACACACAAAATGCTGCAGGAACTTAACAGCATCTATGGAGGGAAATAAGCAGTCAACGTTTTGGGTTGAGACCCTTCATCAGGACTTCATCTGCTGCCTGACCTGGTGAGTTCCTCCAGCATTTTGTGTGTGTTGCTCCAGATTCCAGCATCTGCAGAATCTCTTGTGTCTACTAAGTAGTGGGTGATCACTTTGATGGGACAATGTATTATCGGCCCCCCCCAATAGACAGCAGGAATTACAGGAACAAATATGTAGGGAGATCATTATAGGGAGAATGTGGAAGCTTTAGAGACGGTGCAGAGATTTACCAGGATGCTGCCTAGATTGGAGAGCACATTTTATGAGGATAAGTTGAGTGAGCTAGGGCTTTTCTCTTTGGAGCAAAGGAGGATGAGAGGTGACTTGATAGTGGTGTACAAGATGATAAGAGGCATAGATTGAGTGGACAGTCAGAGACTTTTTCCCAGGGTGAAAATGGCTAACACAAGGGGGCATAATTTTAAGGTGATTGGAGGAAGATATAGTGGGGAACGTCAGAGGTAAGTTTTTTACACAGAGAGTGGCGGGTGCGTGAAACGCACTGCCGGCAGAGGTCGTAGAGGCATTTACATTAGGGACATTTATGAGACTCTTAGATAGGCACATGGATGCTAGAAAAATGGAGGGCTATGTGGCAGGGAAGGGTTAGATAGATCTTAGAGTAGCATAAAATGTCAGCACAATATCATGGGCTAAAGGTCCTGTACTGTGTTGTAATGTTCTATGTTCTATCACAGATAGCTAGAGGAATAATAGGGTTGTAATATAGGTAATTTTACCTTCCCTAATATTGATTGGGAGTTCCATTGTGCTAAGGACTTGGATGGGGCAGAGTTTGTCCAGTTTTCTCAAGCAATATGTAGAATGGCCTGACTAGGGAGGGGGCAACCCTGGACCTCCTTTTGGGAAATTAGGCTGGGAAAGTGGCTGAAATGTCAGTGGGGAAAGCATTTTGGAACCAGTGACCAGAATTCTATTAGTTTTAAAATTAGTATGGAAAAAGATAGTTCTGGACAGGAACTTTCAAAGGTTGATTACGAGAAGCTGTTTGCAGTAAAGGATGTCTGGCAAGTGGAAAGCTTTTAATAATGAGACAGGGAGAGTTTAGAGCCAACGTGTTCCTGTTAGAGTGAAGGGCAAGGGATTAGGGAACTCTGGCTGATGAGGGATGTTGAGACTCTGCTCAGGAAAAATGAGGCATTTGTCAGGGATAAGCAGCTGGGATCAAGCAAATCCCTTGGAGCACAAGGGAAATCAGGAGGGCAAAAAGAGGACATGAGATAGCTTTGGCAGGTAAGGTAAGGGAGTGGATGAGAATGTAAGTTGGCAGATAACACTAAAATAGGTGGTATCATGGACAGTGAAGAAAGTTATCAAGAATTACAGTGGGGTCTTGATCAGCTGAGTAAGTGGGCCAAGGAATGGCAAATGGAGTTTAATTCAGAGAAGTGCAAAGTGTTGCGTTTTGGAAAGGCAGCTCCTACATAGTGAATGGTAGGGCCCTGGAGAGTGTTGTAGGAAAGAGGGATCTTGGAGTTCAGGCACATGGTTCCCTGAAAGTGGAGTCACAGATAGACAGGGTGGTGAAGGAGGCTGTTGGCAAGCTGGCCTTCAGTCAGGGCATAGATTATAGGAGTAAGGAGGTTACGTTGCAGATGTTGGCAACAAGATGCTGGTGAGGCCACACTTGGAGTAGTGTGTTATGTTTTGGTCAGCCTGCTATGGGAAAGATGTTATTAAACTGGAAAGATTGCATAAAATATTTACAAGGATGTTGCCAATACTTGAGGGACTGAGTAAAAGGGAGCAATTGGACAGGCTAGGACTTCGTTCCTTGAAATGTAGGAGACAGAGGGCTGATTTTATAGAGGTGTATAAAGTCATGAGGGGCATAGATAGGGGGAATTCACAGTCTTTTCCCCCCAGAATTGGGGAATCAAGAATTAGAGGGCATAGGTTTAAGGTGAGATGGGAAAGATTTCATAGGAAACTGAGGAGCAATTTTTTTTTACACAGAGCACGGTAAGTATATAGAATGAGCTGCCAGAGGAAGTAGTTGAGGCAGGTACAATAACAACTTTTTAAGGACAGTTGGACAGGTATATGGACAGAACATAAAACATCAAACAGTACAGCACAGGAACAGGCTCTTCAACCCGTGATGTTGTGCTGAACCAATTAAGCTAATGACACGTAATCCCTTCTGCTTGCACATGGTCCATATCCCTCCATTCTCTGCACATTCATGTGCCTATCCAATAGCCTCAAATACCTCTATCTTATCTGCCTCCACTACCACCCCTGGCAGTGCATTCCAGGCACTCACCACTCTGTGTAAAACAAGCCTGCCCTGCACATCTCCTTTGTACTTTCTCCCTCTAGTATTAGACATTTTGATCCTGGGAAAAAGATACTGCCATCTATCTATGCCTTTCATAATTTTATAGACTTCTATCAGGTCTTCCCTCGCCCTCTGCCGCTCCAGAGAAAACAACCCTAGCTTGTCCAGCCTCTCCTGAGAGCAATGCCCTCTAATCCAGGTAGTATCCTAGTAAACCTCTCCTGCGTCCTCTCCATAGCCTCCACATCCTTCCCATAAAGGGGTGACCAGAAGTGAATGCAATAGTCCAGATGTGGCCGAACCAGAGTTTTATAAAGCTGCAATATAACTTCCTGAATCTTGAACTCAATGCCTTGACTAATAAAAGCAAGCATGTCATATACCTTCTTTACTACCCTGTTGACTTGTGCAGCCACTTTCAGGGAGCTATGGACTTGGACCCCAAGATCCCTCTGCACATCAATGCTGTAAAGGGTACTGACATTAACTGTGTACTTTCCCTTTACATTTGATCTCCCAAAGTGCAACACCTCACACTTGGCTGGATTACATCTGCCATTTCTCCAGCCATATCTGCAAATGATCTATATCCTGCTGTATCCTTTGGCAACCTTCTACACTATCCACAATGCCACCAATCTTTGTGTCATCTGCAAATTTACTAATCCACCCATTCACGTTTTCATCCATCACTTATATATATATATATATATATATATATATATATATCACAAACAGCAGAGTTCCCAATATGGATCCCTGTGGAACACCTCTAGTCATAGACCTCCAGCCAAAATAAGACCCATCGACTACCTTAGTAAAATCTATGTAGACAACATCCACAGCTTTACCTTCACTGATTATCTTCATCACTTACTCGAAAAACTCAATTAAGTTAGCAAGTCATGTATTGATCCATTCCATACTCTAAGTTCATCTCCCTTAAGTGGAAAGGTTTAGAAGGATATGGGCCAACCATGGACAAACAGGACTAACTTGGATGGACTAACCTGGTCAGCATGGACTAGTTGGGCCAAAGGGCCTTTTCCATGCTGTACGACTCTATGACTCTAGTACATTAAGAGCAAAAGGATAACTAGGGAATAACTAGGTCCCCTTAAGGATCAGTGTGGTTGTCTATGTGCGGAGCCACAAGAGCCAGGCAAGGTCTTAAATGAATATTTCTCATACATATTTACAGTGGAGAAGGTCATAGAAGATAGGGAGTTCAGAGAAGACAATAGTGATGTCTTGAAACATATCCACATTGCAGAAAAGGAGGTGCTGGCAGTCTTAAAGCGCACAAAGGTGCATAAATCCCCGAGGCCTGACCAAGTGTATCCTAGGACATTGTGGGAGGCCAGGGAAAAAAATTGTGGGGGCTCTGACAGAGATAATTATACATTTGTTAGCCAGAGGTGAGGTACCAGAAGACTGGATGGAAGTTTACATCACATGTGATCCAGGGAGGGCTAGCCAACTGGATACAAAATTGGCTTGGTGGAAGGAGTCGGAGGGTGGTCGTGGAGGGCATGTGACCGGCGGTGTGCTGCAGGGACCCGCGCTAGGTTCCCTGTTGTTTGTCGATTTGGATGAAAATGTAGGTGGCATGGTTAGTATGTTTGCTGATGACATAAAAGTTGGTGGTACAGTGGGCAGTGAAGGAAGTTATCGCAGTTTGTCAACTAGGAAAGTGGGCCAGGGATCGGCAGATTGAATTTAACTTGGATAAGTGCAAAATATTGCATTTTGGTAAGTTAAACCAGGGCTGGACATACACAGAGAATGCCAGCACCCTAGAGTGTTGTGGAACAGAGAGACTATGGGGTACAAGTGCTATGTGCCTTTATGCTGCTACAGTTAAATTTTTCATAGCACCTGTGCATACATGACCTTGAGCACATGACAATAAACTTGACTTTGACATTGTTCCCTGAAAGTAGTGACACTGGTAGACAAGGCGTTTGCAATGCTTGTTTTCAAAGGATAGGGATTGAGTACAAGATTTGGGACATCATGTTACAGCTATACAAGACATTGTGTGCAGTTCAGGTCACCCAGGATGTCATTAGGCTAGAAAGGGTGCAGAAAAGACTCAGACAATGTTACTGGGACTGGAGGGCTTGAGTTATAAGGAGACATGATAGGCTGGGGCTGTTTTCCCTGAAGCACAGGAAGCTGAGGGGTGACCTTATAGAAATTTACAAAATCATGAGGAGCATAGATAAGGTGGATGGCCACAGTCTTTTTTCCAGCAAACTAGATTTAAGGTGAGAGAGGAAAGATGTAAAGAGGACCTGAGGGGCAAATTTTTCCACACGAAGAGTGGTGGTTATATGGAATGAGCTGCCAGAGGAAATGTAGAGGTGGGTACAATTACAACATTCAAAAGAGATTTGGACAGGTACATGGAAAGGAAAGGCAGCTGCAAAGACAATAAGAACCCTTTCTTTTTGTGGTATGAGTGGAGCTCCGAAGAAATTGCTCTGCACTTACCTCTTTGAATGCAGCTCTAAAGACATGATAGTATGCTCCATCCTTGCCTCTCTGAGTGCAGGTCCAAACATGCCCTCTTTCTGGACCTATTACAGTTATAAAGACCCTCAACAATGCTCTCTAGTTGACACTTTGTATATTGCTTCAAGGGTATTCTTTGTTCATTCTGCAGCTCGAAATGCACAGAGGGATGATCTCCATGTGCAGTGGTGACACAAGAGGTTTCCCTCCACTTGCAGCTCTGAAGGTGGTGGAGAATGTTCTTTTATTGCTTCTGACACACTGAAGAGCTGGATTCAGACAGGTAAGCAGAGAACATTCTTTAAAGTCTTTCAAGTATATTCAAACAAGGACTGAGGCTTTGTATGGCTACAGCACCTTGCACAGTGCAAGTCCTGTCACCCTTGTTGGAGGCATGCATGGCTGTCTGGCAAAATCTCTGTTATAGCATTTGTCTGAACATATGAAAGCCTCAGTGCAACAGATGGACTGGCTTCTGCTGCAGTTTCCCACTTGGGAAAATCATGTAAAGATGAACTTCAGGAGTCAGTGGCAGCATGCTACTGCCTATAAATTTTGGACGAGAAAATGATTTTTTCTTCAGTCTGTTAATGCAAATAAAAAGAAAATGCTTTCCTGCCTCTATGAGCACAGGTCCACCCATACTTTTCTTCATGGCTCAACGTCTGCAGCTGCAAGCACTTTCTTTTCAGTATGTGCACTCCAAAGCTACTAATAAACACCCTACTCCATTCTGTCCAGCTCCAGAGACACTAAGGTTGCTCTCCACTTGCCTCTCTAAGCACAAAAAAATGTACAGAATGGTCTCTCTTACTCTAAGTGCAGCAGCAAAGACACTAAAGAAACTGAGTCAATGAATGAGGCTTCACTGAGTGCAACACCAAATAGTGGCCTCCACATCCCTCCAAGTCCACAACAAAACCACTGAAGAATGCTCTCTTCTTGTGTCTGTGAATTGCAATATGAATACCCTTTCCTATTTGAAGGCAGCTTCAATGACATCCAAGAATGCTCTCTTCCTGCCTTTATGTGAGCAACTGCAGGGAAGAATGAGTTGAATTCCATTGATAACCACAATACTTGTCTAAGTCTGTCATCAAACATGTGCATAAAATCTCCCCTTGATGTTCAAAGAGTTTTGCCGATTTCCATTGGCCTTATGAATTCTGTGGCTACAAGATGATGTTAGAAGCTGAGCTCCACATGTGACTTCTGATGTCTCTGCTTCATCCACATGGAACATATGATGGATAAGTGCAACTCTGACAACTCACAAAACTCGAATCCATCCAGGACAAGGCAATTGATTAGCTCCCCATCCACCACACTTTGAATATACTCCCTCACTACACTGAAGCTGCAGTGTGTAGCATCTATCAAACACATAGAATTATACAAAGTCATTCACTCCATCCTGTTCACATATGGAATGTTAAGGTTACTCTGCCAAACGCAATGTGTAATTCTGTCTCCACCATCCTTTTGGGCAGTGAGCTTCAGACCCCCACTACTCACTGAACGAAAATATGTTCTCTCAAGTCCCCTCTCATCCTCTGCCAACGAACTTCAACCCACTGTATGTCTCTCAGTAGGTCTGTCTTCTCCAATTTGCCCAGAATGCTTCTCATAATCTTAAGTTTCTCAATTAAGTCTCCCCTCACTACACTCCGAGCCAAATCAGTCTCTCATATTCCCTGATAAACATAAATCTCCTTGACACTCTCCTACAGCCTATCATTCCTGTAGTGAACCCTATACAGAACCCTACACAGTGCACTAGTTGTGGTCCAACTAGTTTAACTTTTTTTAGTGTAAGCTCTCTATAGACTATGGCTCAGCTGATGAAGGCTCCATTTGCCTCCTTTTAATGTCCTGTGCTATCCTCGGGAGGTTCACTCCCTCCCATTCTAAGTATTCTGTCATTTATTGTGTATTCTCTCACCTTGTTGCCCTCTCCAAAGGCATTACCTCACTCCTCTGGCCTATCATTGCTACCTTCCTTAAGTGTACAACTTTGTTCCTCGTTAACAAATACTGTCAATCTTGGTATTTATGGCAAACTTTGTAATCATACCCCAGATACTTAAATCCAGGTAATTAATACACAAAAATCAAGATTCCTTCTACTGAGCCCCATTGTACATGTAACCTTCAGTCACTAAAACTTCTGTGGACATTACCCTTTGTTTCTCCCACTGAGCCAATTACTAATCCTGTTTGTGAAAATCAAAATACTGCATATGCTGGAAATCTAAAACAAAAACAAAAAATGCTGGAAATACTCAGCAGGTCAGGACATATCTGTGGGAAAGAAAAACAGAGTTAATGTTTCAGGGTGAAGACTCTTTGTAAGAACCTGACAAAGAACCTGGCTTGTTTTCATATTAATCCAGTTTACCATTTTACCTTGGATTCCATAAGCTTTTTATTTTTCTAACTAACCTACCACATGGGTCTGCATCAAATACCTTTGCCAGAACTCATGTAGATGCACTACTTCAAATCTGCTACCTTCATTGACCTTCTTTGTTATCTCCTCAAAAATTCATTGTCATTGATTATCTGTCTCTCTCTAACTTCTTATTTATATTGTCTCTTAAACTGTCCACTTAAAGTAGACATCATCAGTGGTCAGCTGATTGGCTCCTTCCTCCTTTTTTAAAACACCAGTATCACATTGGCTGTTTTCCACCCTTCACAAATTGATCAGGATTTCTTCAGCAACCCCTTCCAAACCCAAGGCTGCCCCACCTGGAAGGGCAAGCAGCAGATAAATCAGGACACCTCCTGCTGAGCTCCTCTCCAAGATGCACCTCATCCACCTGGATCTCTCCGCCTCACTAAATGCAGTTGAAGGAATGGCAGAGCTGGCAGCTTAATGTTCTGGGGTATAGGAGTTTCAGGCATGACAGGGTAGGGTACAAAAGGGGAGGGGATATTGCACTGCTGATTCGGGAGAGCATCACAGCAGTACTCAGGGAGGATATCCTGGAGGGATCATACAAAGATGAGTAGAACTTAGGAATAAGAAGAGGGTGATCACTTTGCTGGTGTTATACTAGAGGCTTCCCGATAGTCAGCGGGAACTGGAAGAAGAGATATGTAAGCAAACCATAGAAAGGTGTAAGGGCAATAGGGTTATAATAGTGAGAAGTTTTCACTTTTCCTGTTTTGATTGGGATTGCCTTAGTGCAGGGAGCTTATATGCGGCAGAATTTGTTAAGTGCTTCCAAGATGTTTTGTTTGAGAACACATTGAGATAATCCTACCAGCGGATAGGCTGTACTTGATCTCATCTTAGGAAATGAAACAGCATAGGTAGTGGAAGTGTCGGTGCAGGATCACTTTGGAAATAGTGACCATAATTCTGTAAGCTTCAAGGCAGGTATGGAAAGGGATAAGGTTGGTCCTCAAGTTAATGTGTTAAATTAGGGAGAAGACTGATTTATAAAGCACAAGAGAGGATCTGGTGAAAGTGGATTAGCAGCAGATGCTTGCGGATGAAACAACATCTGACAAGTGGGAGTCTTTTAAAAGAGAGTTTACAAGAGTTTGGGAACAGGTTTATATTGAGAGGGGAAAGATTTAAAAGGGTCTTGAGGGGCAACATTTTCCACACAGAGGGTGGTGCATATATGGATTGAGCTGCTGGAGGATGTGGTAGAGGGAGGTACAATGATGACATTTAAAAGACACTTGGCCAGGTACATGGATACGAAAGGTTTAGAGAAATATGGTCCAAGCGCAGATAAATGGGACTCGCTCAGCTGGGCAACTTGTTGGGCATGGACGAGTTGTGCAGAAGTACCTGTTTCTGTGCTGTATAGCTGTATGACTCTATGACAGCATGTTCCAGTAGGGGTGAAAGGAAAAGATGGCAAGATTATATATCAGGAGCAAGATGGTAGTCAGGAAAAGACTGGGTCCCTTTAGGGGTAATCTATATGTGGAACCATGGAATGCGGACAAGGTCCTAAATGAAAAACATCAGAGAAGGTGAAGGACATGAAGGATAGTGAGTTCAGGGAGGGCTACGTTGATTGTCTGGACCATCTAGGCTTTAAGAAGGTGGAGGTGTTAGATATCTTGGAATGCATAAGGGTGGATAAATCCTCAGGGCTGGATAAGATCCCTCCTAGAATGCTATGAGAAACAAGGGAGGAGATTGCTGGGGCCCTGACAGAGAAATTTGCAATTTCATTAGCCACAGATGAGGTACCAGAAGACTGGAGGATAGTGAAGAGCAACAGTGATAAGATATGTAACTGTGGGCTGGTGAGCCTTATGTCAGTGGTAGGGAAGTTATTGGAGAAAGTTCAAAGGGACATAATTTATGTACATTTGCTAGGCAGCGACTGATGAGGTCAGCTTGGCTTTGTGCATGGGAAATCCTTTCTCACTAATTTGATTGATTTTTGAGGAGGTAACAAAGGAGATTGATGAAGGCAGGGAGGCAGTCTATATGGACTTTAGTAAGGAATTTGACAAGGTTCTGCATGGTATGCTGGTCCAGAAGGTTAAGGTACAAGGGATCCAAAGTGAGCTGGCTAACTGGATACAAAATAGACTTGGTGATAGGAGGCAGAAGAATGCTTTACTGATTGGAAGTCTGTGACAAGTGGTGTACCACAGAGATCAATGATGGTGGATTCTTTGCTATTTGTGAAATATATTAGCAACTTGGATTAAAATGTAGGAGGTATGATGAATAAGTTTGTGGATGGCATGAAAATTGGTAGTGTTGTAGATGGAGAGGGAGGTTGGCTACAGCAGGATATAGATCAGGTGGAAAGTTGGGTGCAGTGTTGGCAGATGGAATTTAATCCTAACCAGTGTGAGGTGATGCATTTTGGAAAGTCAAATAGGGATAGGACATACACAGTGCTAAGGAATAAAACTTTATCAAACTTTATTTATACACCACAGTAACAGGCCCTTCTGGCCCAACGAGCCCGCACTGCCCAATTACACCCATGTTAACCTACTAACTCGTATGTCTTTGGAATGTGGGAGAAAACTGGAGCACCCGGAGGAAACCCACGCAGTCATGGGGAGAACGTACAAACTCCTTACAGTAAGCAGTGGGAATTGAAGCCCAATCGTTGGTGCTGTAATAGCGTTACACTAACTATTGTTCTCTGAAAGTGGTAACACAGATGGATAGAGTGGTGAAGAAGGCATATGGCATGCTTGGATTCACAGGTCTAGGCACAGAATCTAAAAGTTGGGACATTATGTTGCATATTTACAAAACTGTGGTTAGACCACACTTGGAGAAGTCTGTACAGCTTTGGTTGCCACACTTTGGGAAAGATATGGCTATGACAGTGCAGAGGAAATTCACCAGGATGTTGCCTGGATTGGAGGACTTTGATTATGGGCAGAGATTGGATAGGCTGGGTTTGTTTTCCCTGGAGTGAAGGGGGCTGAGTGGTATATAAGATCATGAGAGGCTTAGATAAGGTAGACTCTCTTTTTCCCATGGTAGGGGTATCAAAAACAAGAGGGCATCAACTTAAGGTAAGGGTTAAGAGTTTTAAGGGGATCTGAGGGCTAATTTTTTTTTACATAGAGAGTTTTTGATGTCTGGAACATACTGCCAGAAAAGGTGGTGGAATCAGATACAATCACTGTGAAACATTTAGACAGCACTTGCATAGCTAAGGCATGGAAAGATACAGTTCTAATGTGGGCCAATAGGATTAGCGTAGGTGGGCAGAAAGGTCGGCATGGACGTGGTGGGCCAAAGGGATGTTTCTGTACTGCACGACTCTGTGACTCTATATGGGAGGATCTTCACCTCAAGGACTGCAGCAATTTCAGAAAATCTATCAGCATCACTTCTCAAGCATGTTTCAGCATTGAGACCACATGCTGTTGACCATGATACAATCCAGGTCCCAATGCCCAGAAAAAAACTCAGCTCCTGCTTGTCCAATTCAATCCAGGTCTCTCTGTCCAGGTTCAATTGTAGTTCAGTACCCAGGATCCTGAAATAATCCTGATCCCACTTTCCCACTATAATTATCTGACAGTCTCAGGGTTCTACTCTCCCAAAGTAATCAAGGTTCTAAGTACAGGGACAATCAAGTTCCAACCATAATAACAGAAAGGAGGAGCATGTGTTGCTACAGAAGTCCTGCTGCCTCATAAATCCAAGTCCAAACAGAACTAAGCTCCCATTGCACTTGAGCTCCACCACCAGAGCTCCTACCATGTTGCCCTCACCCAAGTAACATGGGGTTCCCCAAGTGACTGGAGTAATGGGAGGTACCCCATGTTACTCGAGTAAAGGAAAATGCCCCAGGATAACAGAAGTAATCAAGGTAATAGCTGGTACTCTAAGTCAGAAACAGAAGAAACCCCATGTTACTGGAGTAACAGAAGGAACTACATGTTAGAACATAGAAAAGTGCAGGAACAGGACCTACGGCCCACAATGTTGTTCCAGACTAATTAAGCAAATAGATGCCTAATTAAACTAATCCCTTCTAATTAATGGTCCATATCCCTCCATTCACTGCATTTTCATGTGCCTAAGAGCCTCTTAAACGCCTCTATCGTATCTGCCACCACCACTAACACATTCCAGGCACTCACCACTCTGTGTAAAAAAACTTGCCCCACACATCTCCTTTGAACTTTCCCCCTCTCACTTTAAATGCATGCCCTCTAATATGAGACACTTCAACTCTGGGAAAAAGATACTGGCTGTCTATTCCATGTCTGTCATAACTTTATAAACTTCTAAGGTTCTCCCCTCAGCCTCTGCCACTCCAAAGAAAACAATCATAGTTTGTCCAAACTCTCCTTATAGAGCATGCCCTCTAATCCAGGCAACATCCTGGTAAACCCCTCCAAAGCCTCTACATCCTTCCTATAATGGGGCGACCAGAATTGAACACAATACTCCAGATGCGGCCTAACCAGAGCTTTATAAACCTGCAACATAACTTTCTAACTCTTGAACTCAATGCCTCAACCAATCAAGGCAAGCATGCCATGTGCCTTCTTTACCACCCTATCAACTTGTGCGACCACTTTCAGTGAGCTCTGGACTTGGACCCCAAGATCCCTCTGTGTATCAATGCTGTTAAGGGTCCTGCCATTAACTGTGTACTGTCCCTTTACATTTGATCTCCCAAGGTGCAATATCTTACACTTGACTCTTACACTTGAACCTACCATGAGGGACCTTTCAAATGCCTCACTAAAATCCATGTAGACTACATCCACTGCTCTACCTCATCAATCACCTTCGTCACCTCCTCGAAAAACTCAATCAAGTTATTAAGATGTGATCTGTCCCACACAAAGCCATGCAGACTCTTCCTAATTAGGCCATGCTATTCCAAATGCTGATAAATCCTATCCCGAAGAATCCTCTCCAACAGCTTCCCTACCACTGATGTGAGATTCACCAGTCTACAGTTTCCAGGAGTAACGGAAGGAACCCAAGGTTACTGGAATAACAGAAGGAACTGTGATACTGGAGTAACAGAACGAAGTGTGTGTTACTGGAGTAATTGAAGGGCCCCATATTCATATGAGGCTCTTCTTTGGAAAAGCAAGTGCAGTCTCACCTTTGTTTTGTACAGTTAGGACTTTATGTTCCAATTCTTATACTCACTGCCTCGGCGTATGAAGGCAAGCATACCAAATGCCTTCTTCACTACCCTATCCACCTGTGTTACCACTTCCAGCGAGCTATGAGCTTGCACCCACGGTCTCTGCACATCACTGCTCCTCAGATCTCTGCCATTTGCTCTATATGTCCCAACAGAATTTGACTTCCTAAAATGCATTACCTCACACTTGTCTGGAATAAACTCAAACCACCTACCTTCTCATCCATTTATACTGTATATATTACAAACAAAGGTTCCAGCACTGATCCCTGTGGTGCATCACTTGTTTCAGACTTCCAGTCAGAAAAGCACTCATCCACCACTGTCGTTCACCTCTCCCTTCTCCTCTAGTGGTTCCCATTCTCACCTCCTTTACTTATCCAAATCCAGCACTGGTAGTGCTTTGTGTTCCTGCTTATCTCCTTCCTACAGCTATGCTGAGCTCATCAATTTCATCAACTTTGTCTCCAAATTCCACCCTGCCCTCAGATTCACCTGGTCCATCTCCAACACCTTGCTCCCCTTTCTGCATCTCTCTGTCTCCATCTCTGGAGACAGATTAACCACAGATATCTTCTACAACACCTCATATTCCTCCTTGGAGGAACAACTCCTTATATTCTACCTCATATCCAACCTGATGGCCTCAACATCGATTTCTCTAACTTCTGGTAATCCCACCCCTCCTTTTTCTTCCCCCCCCCCCATTCCTTTGTATTCCCTTTTTCCTGTGGCTCCCTTTCCCCCGCCTTTATGACCTGCCCATCTCCTTTCCTCCCCTCCTCCATCCTCTATTCTATGGTCCACTGCCCTCTCCAAACGGATTCCTCCTTCTTCAGCCCTTTGCCTCTTCTACCTATCACCTTACAGCTTACTACATCTTCTCCCATCCCTCCCCACCCACCTACAATCCCCCTCTCACCTGGACTCACCTATCACCTGAACTCACCTATCACCTGCCTGTGTGTGCTCCTCCCCCTCCCCCCATCTTCCTATTCTGGCTTCTGCCCTCTTCCTTTCCAGTCCTGATGAAGGGTCTCGGCCTGAAACGTCAACTGTTTATTTCCCTCTGAGGATGCTGCCTGACCTGCTGATTTCCTCCAGCACTTTTTGTTTATTGCTCCAGATTCCAGCATCTGCAGAATTTTTTGTGTCTCCAGCAGCTGTCTTTCTCTTTGTCTGCCTCCATCTATCATTCACCTGCCACAGTCTTCCAATTCTGCCCCCGCACACCTCCCCAACCTGGCGCTACCTGCCTATCATCTTATACCTCTCCTCGGTCCACCATTTGCCTCAGAATCCTTTCTTGCCATTTCCTTTCTCCTCGCTAAGCTGGCCATCTCGCCTCTCCACTGTCAGTCCTAATGCAGGATTTTGGCCCAAAACATCGACAGTTTCTTTCCTCCCACAGATGCTACTCGACCTGCTGAGTTCCTCCAGCAGATTGTTTGTTGCTCCAGATTCCAGCCTCTTGTGTCTCCACTCATACAACACTACTCCCTGTCTCCTATCACCAAGCCAATTTTGGATTGTTTCCCGCCGCTGTCTGTAAGGAGTTTGTATGTTCTCCCTGTGACTGCATGGGTTCCCTCCAGGTGCTCTGGTTTCCTCCCACATTCCAAAGATGTACGGGTTAGGAAGTTGTGGTACTGGAAGCATGGCGACACTTGCGGGCTGCCCCCAGAACATTCTACGCAAAGATGCATTTCACTGTGTGTTTTGATGTACATGTGACTATAAAGATCTTATCTTACCTTACATACCTTGGATCCCTTGTGACTTAAACTTAAGGACAAGCCTACCATGTGTGACCTTGTCAAAAACTTTACTGATGTGCATGTAAACCAAATGCTGCCTTCATCAGTTTTTTTTAGTTACCATAGAACCATAGAACCATGGAAAAATACAGCACAATACAGGCCCTTCGGCCCACCATGTTGTGCCGACCTTTAAACCACGCCTGTCTATCTAACCCCTTCCTCCCACATATCCCCCTATTTTAAATTCCTCCATATGCTTATCTAGCAATCTCTTGAACTTGACCAATGTATCTGCCTCCACCACCACCCCAGGTAGCGCATTCCATGCACCAACCACTCTCTGGGTGAAAAACCCTCCTCTGATATCTCCCTTGAACTTCCCACCCATTACTTTAAAGCCATGCCCTCTTGTATTGAGCATTGGTGCCCTGGGAAGGAGGCGCTAGCTGTCCACTCTATCTATTCCTCTTAATATTTTGTATAACTCTTATCAAGTCTCCTCTCATCCTCCTTCTCGCCAAAGAGTAAAGCCCTAGCTCCCTTAGTCTCTCTTGATAATCCATACTCTCCAATCCAGGCAGCATCCTGGTAAATCTCCTCTGCACTCTTTCCAACATTTCCACATCCTTCCTATAATGAGGCGACCAGAACTGGACACAGTACTCCAAGTGTGGTCTAACCAGAGTTTTGTAGAGTTGCATCATTACCTCGTGCTCTTAAACTCGATCTCACGACTTATGAAAGCTAACATCCCATAAGCTTTCTTAACTACCCTATCCACCTGTGAGGCAACTTTCAGTGATCTGTGAATGTGAACCCCCAGATCCCTCTGCTCCTCCACACTACCCAGTATCCTGCCATTAACCTTGTGCTCCGCCTTGGAGTTTGTCCTTCCAAAGTGTACCACCTCACGCTTGTCTGGATTGAACTCCATCTTCCACTTCTCAGCCCAGCTCTGCATCCTATCAATATCCCTCTGTAAGCTCTGACAGCCATCCACACTATCCACAACACCACTGAACTTTGTGTCATCTGCAAACTTGCTAACCCAGCCTTCCACCCCCTCATCCAAGTCATTAATAAATATCACAAAAAGTCGAGGTCCCAGAACCAATCGTTGTGGGACACCACCACTCACAGCCCTCCAATCTGAATGCACTCCCTCTACCACAACCCTCTGCTTTCTACAGGCAAGCCAATTCTGAATCCACACGGCCAAGCTCCCCTGGATCCCTCCTCATAAGAGAATCCCTCCATCATGAGAATACCTCCTCAAAAAATTCAGTCAGATTTGTGAGACATGATTTCCCATGCACAAAACCAAAAGTCCCTACCTTTCTCAGTGAACATAAATACTGTCCCTCAAAATCTTCTCCAACAACTTTCCTATCAATCAGTGGCTTACATTTTCCAGGCTTGTCACTACTGCCCTTTTTGAACAATGTTAGCTATCCTCCAGTTTTCTGCTACCTCACCTGAAGCTAATGAAGTTTCAAAAATCTCCGTCAAAGCCCCAGCAGTCTCCTCTATTGTTTCCTTTAGCATCTCGTCAACCCTAGGGATTTATCCACCTTTAAGTGTGCTAATATCTTTAACAATTCCTCCTTCCTGATACAGATGTGCTCCAGAATTTCAATGTATCCTGCCCAGAACTCTCCAGCTTCCTCATCCCTCTCCATGGTGAATACTGATGAAAAGTATATTGGAATAATGGAAGGCACCCCAGGTTATTGGAGTAACCCCAGGTTACAAGGAACTCCAGGTTATTGGAGTAACTGCTTGTGCTCTGTCACTGCAGTAATGAAAGGTACTCCAGTTTGCTGGAATAACAGAGTAAAGGCTAGGTTCCTGGACAACCAGAATATACTACATGTTACCTGATGAACAGGAGGTAGTCTAGGTTGCCAGAGCACCAGAAATACTCCAAACTAATAGAAAATACTCCAGGTTACAGAGTTACTGGTTATTCCAGGCTACTGCAGTTACTAACAGAACTAAATTGTACTGGACTAATGGAAAGTAGTCTGGATGGCTGGAATAACAGAAAATATTCCATATTAGTGGAGTAACAGATAATACTCCTGATTACTGGAGTAACTGATGATACCCCAGGTTAAAGGAGTAACAGAAGCTCCTCTTTGTAATTGGTTTAGCAGAAGGTAGTCCAGTTCACTGGAGGAATGGAAGACACCCCAGGTTCGCAGTGTAACAGAAGCAACACAAATTCTTTGAGTAAGAGTAGGTACTCCAGGTTACTGGCATTAGAGTCATAGCACTGCACTCTTTCTTGTTTAATAACATCTTTCCTGTACCAGGGTGACCAAAACTGTACACAATACTCCAAGTGCAGCCACGCCAATGTCTTATAAAACTGCAGCATAACTTCCCAACTCCTATGTGCCCTGACTGATGAAGGCCAATGTGCCAAACACCTTCTTCACCACCCTACCTACCTGTGACACCGCTTTCAGTGAACTAAGCACTTGCACTGTGAGATCCCTCTGTTCCGTAACACTCCCCAGGGCCCAACCATTCACCGTATAAGTCCTACCCTGGTTTGTTCTCTCAAAATGCAATACCTCACATTTAACTGGATTGAAGGCCATTTGCTAATCCTCAGCTGACATAACTAGCTAATCAAGATCCCCCTATAATTTTTCATAACTTGCTGCGTTATCTACAACACCACTTATTTCAGCAAACTTACTAACCAAATTTACTAACTTACTTACAAACTAACATTCACATCCAAATTGTTTACATAAATTACAAACAAGAAAGCTCCCCACCAACCCCCATCGCACACCACGAGACGCAGGCCTTCAGTCCAAGAAACTACCCTCAACCATCACCTTCTGCTTCCTACCACTGAACCAATTATGAATCCAATCCACTACTCCCCCCCACCACCACCCTCCCCACCCCGGTCCCATGCAATCTAAACCTTTCAGACTAGCCTGCCATGAGAGACCTTGCTAAAGTTAATTTCGACAACATCCACTGCCCTATCTTCATCTACCCTCTTGGTTGCCTCCTTGAAGAACTCCAAGAGATTTGTCGGACATAACTTCCCTCACACAAAAGGTGCTGACTGCCCCAAATCAGACCCTCTCTCTCCAAATGTTGGTAGATCCTGTCCCTCAGAATTCCCTCTGGCAATTTACCCTCCACCGATATCAGACTCACTGGCCTGTAGTTTCCTGGCTTGTTTTTGCTACCCTTTTTAAACAATGGTACTACATTAGCCACTGTCCAGTCCTCCGGAACCTCATCTGTGACCAGAAATGTAGCAATTTCACTTCCAGCTTCCCACAAGGTCAAAGAATGCACCAGTTCTGGCCCTGAGGATTTATCCACCTTAATGCACTTTAAGGCCTCCAATACCTCCTCCCTGCTAATTCGTATGCGGTCCAAGACAACACCATTCATTTCCCTCATTTCTTTCGCCTCCATCGTTGTCTCCACAGTAAAAACTGAAGAGGCATATCATTAAAAATCTGACCCATTTCCTTTGGTTCCAGATGGCCATGCTGATCTTTAAGGGGACCTATTCATTCCATAGCCACCCTCTTACTCTTAATATACTTACAGAATCTCTGGGGATTTTGCTTCACCTTGCCTGCCAGATCTTTCTCATATCCTCTTCTTGCCCTCCAAACTTCCCTCTTAGGTGCACCCCTACCCTTCTTTAGTCATTACAAGATTCACAAGCTCCCAATTGCTTATGTGCAGTGTTTGCCTCCCTCTTTTTCTTAACCAGAGCCTCAATATCTCTCATCAACCAGGGTTCCCGAAACCTGCCTGCCATATCCGTCACCCTTACAGGAATATGCAGGCCCAGAACTCTTGACAACACAGTTTTAAAGGCCTCCCACTTGGCAGATGCTCTTTTTCTTGTGAATAATCTCACCCAATCAATCACTGCAAGCTCCAACCTAATGCCTCCAAAATTTGCTCTACCCCTGTTCAGGACCTTAACCAGTGAACCAGTCATATCCTTCTCCATAATTATTTTAAAACTAGTAGAATTATGGTCACTGGACCCAAAGTGCTTGCCGACAAACACTTCCACCACTTGCCCTACCTCGTTCCCCAGGAGGAGGTCCAGTGTCACACCCCCTTTAATAGGTCTCTCTATATATTGATCAAGGAAGCTTTCTTGTATGGATTTCACAAATTTCACTCCAACCAAGCCTTTTACACCATGGTTGGCCCAGTCAATATTAGGTAAGTTAAAATCTCTCATTAATACTACCCTGTTATATTTGCAACCAGCTGCAATCTCTCTACGTATCTGCTCCTCCAATTTCTGCTGACTATTGGGAGGTACCTAGCATAGAGGCGACCTTGAATACTTTATTTACTCTTGTAATAGGAGTAATAGAAGGGTTACCTAAAATTACAGCAGAATCTTGATCAACTAGGGAAGTTGGCCAAGGAAAGGAATGGCATTTGGAATTTAACTCAGACATGTGCGAGGTATTGTACCTTGGTAAGTTAAATCATGGCAGGGCTCACACAGTAAATGTAGGGCTCTGGAGAGTGTTGTAGAACAGAGATACCTCAGGATATATGTACATAATTTCCTGAAAGTGGTGACAAGTAGATAGGGTGGTGAAGAAGGCATTTGGCATCCTGGTCTTCATCATTTGGGGCATTGAGTTGGGACATAATGTTACAACAGTACAAGTCATTGGTAAGACCACACTTGGAGTATTATGTATAGTTCTGGTTGCCCAGGTTTAGGAAGGATGTCATTAAACTGGATAGGGTGCAGAAACGTTTCACCAGGACTGGAGGGTTTGAGTTACAAGGAGAGGCTGGATAGGCTGGGACTTTTTCCCTGGAGCATAGAAGGCTGATGGGTGACCTTATAGAGATATCATGAGGGGCAAAGGTAAAGTAATGGTCATAGTCTTTTTCCATGGATAGGGGAGTCCAAAGCTAGAGCGCATGGATTAAAGATGAGAAGGGAAAGTTTTAAAGGGTACCTTTAGGGCAAGTTTTTCACACAGAGGGCAGGCAGCACGTACATGGAATGAGCAACCAGAGGAGGTGGTAGAGGCAGGTACAATTACAACGTTTAAGAGACATTTGGACAGGTACAAGAATAGAGTCATGGATAGAGCCATAGAGTTATACAGCATAGAAACAGACCCTTCGGACCAACTGGTCCATGCTGACCAAGATGCCCATTCCAAGCTAGTCCCATTTGCCAGCATTTGGCACATAACCTTCTAAACCTTTCCAGTCATGTACCTGTCCAACTGTCTTTTAAAAGTTGTTATTGTACCTGCCTCAACCATTTCTTCTGGCAGCTCATTCCACACATATACCACTCTTTGTGTAAAAGAATTGCCCCTCAGGTTTTTATTAAATCTTTACCCTCTCACTTTAAACCTATGCCCTCTAGTTCTTGATTCCCCAATCCTGGGAAAAAGACTGAGTGCATTCACTTGATCTATGCCCTTCATTATTTTATATATGATTCTGATTCTGACACACCTTGATAAGGACACCTCTCAGTCTCCTATTCTCCAAGGAATAGAGTCCCAGCCTGTCCAACCTTTCCCAATAACTGAAGTCCCACAAGTCCTGACAAAATCCTTGGCTAGGAGAGGTTGAGAGGGATACGGGCCAAACACAGGCCGGTGGAACTAGCTCAGGAAGGCATGGATGAGCTGGGCTGAAGGGGCTGTTTCCATGCTGAAGGGGCTAAGTCCATGAGTACCTGGAAATACTCTGTTCCTAGACTATCGGGAGGTGATTCAGTTCATTGGAGTAATCAAATGGATTCCAGGTTAGTGGAATAACTGAAAGCATTCCAGGCCACTGGAGCAGAAAATGGTCCTCCATTTTACTGAGATAGTAGGTTAAATCCCAGGTTACTGGAGTAACAGAAGACACTACTGGAAAAAGAGAAGGTACTCCATGTCACAAAAGTAACTGGACAGTCCATGTACTGGAGCAATAAATGTTATTGCAGGTTACTAAAATAACTGAAGGGACTCCAGTTACCAGAGTAACTGACAGTATTCTGGACTATTGGAGTGACAGAAGGTACTGTGCTTTATTGGAATAGCAGAGTGTATTCTTGGTTACTGCAGTAACCATATGTGTGCCAGACTACTGGTAAAACAGAACAGCCACCAAGTTGCTGGAGTAATAGAAGGCCATTTGGTCCATCAAGTCTACATTGGTTCTCAGTCCCATTCCCCCATATATCCCTGTAAAGGGAGAATGGGGGAGGGGAGGTGGGGAGGGAGATGAAGGAGGAAAAGGGGGAGTGGAGATGGGGATGGGAGGTAGGGGAAGGGAAATGGAGGGAGGTAGGGGAGGGAAAAGGAGGGAGGGAGATGAGGGGAGGGGAGGCAGTGTTGAGGTTGAGTGTGACCCCTTTTATCGGCTGATGTTTTACCTGGCCTAGAACACTATACTTAAAAAATATTTAACTGGAAATAACCTAGTTTTGGCTACATTAACAATCGGAAGGACACTGTGTATGTTGTATTCAACACACTGACAGGGGACGTGTGCAGTGTTTGAGCTGCCTGCAGCTGAGTCGGGTGCCTGTCGCAACAAGCTGCTGACTGCCAGCTGTACAACGTCGCCCCTGCAGACCAGTGAAATGCTGCAAGTGCTGACATCATGGCTTGGCACTGTTCCAGCCTCACCAGGAACCAGCCTCATCTCCTTGCACTCTCTGGCACCGCCTCAGTCTTTACACTTTCTCTGGTCTAATATGAGCACTCTCGCAACCTTGGCACTGAAAGTGCTTGCTATGTAATTTGGTGAATTAACTTGCCCTGAGGGGTTAGGTGTGTCGGTCCAAACAACAGACACATGCATCTAAAATATTTACTGTCACATGACTTTTATCCATTGAGCAGCCTGAGCGGAACTTTCCATCTGGCCTACAAAGACCATATATGGAGTGCAGGAATCTCCAGATAAGGAGTTTCCTGTTTCCACAGATGGTGTTTCCTGCCCTGTTATTGATGGACTGACGCTATGAAAATCTGGTCCGAAACCACAGACTGAGATTGAGTGAAAGCCAAGGAGGAGGGCCAGGAGGAGGAGACTGTTATATCTGTCAACTGAAGGGTCCAAAGATGGACAAGATAGTGGCCTGTGAATGAACTGGCAGGAATTAATAAATCTGATAACACAGACAAATCATTGTTTCACACAGGGCTTTCCACACAGTCTCCAAGTAAAAACAGCTTAACTCTTTAATTGCTGATTCAGCCTAGCAGTACCATGTTCAGATAAGGTTTCAAATGCTGCAAAACAACTGGGAGTGGCACAGATCTGCTCCTGCAGATTCTCCATGGCACAACATCTCAGCTGCTGTTTTTTTGGTGTGATTTTGCTCTGTGCATTAGTTTAGTTCTTCACTGAACAGGCAATAACATTTGATTTGCTCAATTCCACCTACATTCCCCCAATCCTTCGCTACAGAGGTTTTAATACAGACAACAGTGGCATTATAATTAGATCTGCTGCCTCACAACTCCAGAGACCTGGGTTCGATCCTGACCACGTATTTGTGTGCACTGTCTGTGTGAAGTTTGCAAGTTATCCTGTGACTGCGTGGGTTTCCCCTAGGTGCTCTGGTGTCCTCCCACATCCCAAAGACATTCAAGTTGGTAGGTTAACTAGCCACTGTAAATTACCTCATGTGTAAGTAGATGGTAGGAGAATGGGGGGAGGGGGTCTGTGAGGGGAAAAAGTTGCAGGTGTCCAGGGGAGTAAGGAGAGGGGGAATGGGACATGGGATTGCTCCCTGGGAGACTGAATGGGCCCAAAGGGCCAAATTGCTTTCTCTGTCAATAACATTTTTCTTGGTAGATGCACGGATTCAAATCTTTACAAGCTGAGATGTTGTTTGGGTGGTTTCAAATCGAAGTGAGCAAGATCCAGGTGATGTTCCAAACAGCTGGTCCTGGACGAAACAATGATTCCTTCATGTCTGGAAAGGAAGAAGCAACTTTCACACCATGACACTGACCCATGGACAACTCAACTGCATGCTGAGAGTGGGCAAAACCAACAGCAGGAAACAGGAGGCTCTTGGTACTGGGTAACCGAGGTTGTCAGGATCCCTGTGGATAATCAAAGATCTCAGAATCCCTGCGGATATTCCAAGATCATGGGATCCCTGTGGATAATCCAGGATCTTGGGATCCCTGTGGATAATCCTGGCTCTGAGGATCCCTTTATAAGGTCAACATGAATCCTAGACATTCTCAGTTTTCAAGGATGTGTGGGTAGTATAGTTGGTTGATGTAGTTTACATGGACTTCAGTAAGGCTTTTAACAAGATTCCACAAGGAAGGCTGGATCAAAAGGGCATAGCCCAAGGTATCCAAGGCAAGTTGGCAAATTAGATTAAAATTGGCTTGGTGATGGAAGCAGAGGTTGACGATGGAGGACTGCTTTTGTGATTGGAAGCTTGTGGTCAGTAGTGCAATTGCAGGGACTGGGACTCTTGCTGTTTGCTATATTCATTGACAATGTGGATGTGAATATACTGTAGGTGTGGTTAATAAGTTCACAGATGTTGTTTAACAAATAATCTGCTGGAGGAACTCAGCAGGTTAAGCAGCATTTGTGGGTGGGAGAAGAATGGTGGGTGTTTCTGGTTGAAACCCTGCATCAAGACTCTGACAATTCCTTTCTCTCCACAGATGCTGCTCGACCCAGTGAGGTCCTCCAGCAGATTGCTTGTTCCTCCAGATTCCAGCATCTGCAGTGTCTTGTGTCTCCACAGATGTTGTTCCTCTGTTTAAGAAGGGCAACAGGGACAAACCAGAAAATTATAGTCTGGTGAGCCTCATATCAGTGGTAGGGTTTTTTTTAGTAAATGATGAAGATGGTTGATGAGGGCAGGACAGTGGGTGTTGTCAACATGGATTTTAGTGAAGCAATTGACGAGGTCCCTCATGGTGGGCTGATCCAGAAGATAGAGATGCATGGGTCCAAGGTGACTTGGGCTGTTTGGATTTAGAATTGGCTTGCCCATAGAAGACAGAGGGTAGTGGTAGAGGGGTGTTTTCCTGATTGGGGGTCTGTGACCAATGCTGTTCCACAAAGATTAGTGCTGGCACATCAGTTGTTTGTAATATGTATTAATGAATTGGATGAAAATGTAGGTGGTCCGATTATTAAGTTTGCACAAAGATTGATGGTTTTGGGGATAGTGTGGAAGGTTGCCAGAGGATACAGCAGGATATAGAAAAGTTGCAGATATGGGTGGAGAAATGGCAGGTGGCGATTAATCCAGGCAAGTGTGAGGTGTTGTATTTTAGTGGTCAAATGTAAAGGGACATTACAATGTTAATGGCAGGATCCTTAACAGCCTTGTCGCAAGGAGCGATATTGGGGTCCAAGTCCATAGATTCCTGAAAGTGGTCGCACAAGTTGATATGGTGGTAAAGAAGGTGTATGGCATGCTTGCCTTTATTAATTGAGGCACTGAGTTCAAGAGTTGCCCTGTTATGGGAAAGATGTCATTAAACTGAAGAGAGTGCAGAGAAGATTTACGAGAATGCTGCCAGACTCGAGGGCCTGGGTTATAGGGAGAAATTGGGCAGGCTAGGACTTTATTTCTTGGAATGCAGAAGAGTGAAGTGTATAAGATTCAGATGGGGTGGAATTCGTTAGATGTATCCAAGAGGGTTTCTTAAATCAGCATGTAGGTGGTCCAACTAGATGAAGGGCCATACTGGACCTGGTACTGTGAAATGAGCCTGGCCAGGTGCTTGAGCTCTCAATGGGAGAACATTTAGGAAACAGTGATCACAACTCCATAATTTTTAAGGTAGCTTTGAATAAGGATAAGTACAGACCTTGCAGGAGAATATTAAATTAGGGCAGGGCAAACTACGAGAGTATTAGGCAGGAACCAGGAAGAGTTAATTGGGAACAGCTGTTTTTGGGCAAGTCTACATCCAACATGTGGAGGGTGTTAAAAGACCAACTGCACAGAGTACAGACAGGTATGTTCCAATAAAAAGGAAAGACAAGGATAGCAAGGTAAGAGGTGGTGAATTTAGATGAGGAGAAAAAAGCCTATGTAAGGTTTAGGAACTACACCTGTGCAAATCCCCACAGCATCTGGTGACCCTGTGATCTCTGTATTGAAGGGCGATGACAGAACATCCTTCAAGAGGGTAAACCCTTGCAGGGTGTTAGGCTTCAACAGTGTACCTGGCAGCATACTGAAAACCTGCGCTGACCAACTGGCTGGAGTGTTCAAGGACATCTTCAACCTCTCACTACTGCAGTCTGAGGTTCGCACCTGGTTCAAAAGAGCAGCAACTAAGAAGAGTAGAGTGAGCTGCCTCAATGACTATTGCCCAGTAGCACTCACATTTACTGTGACGAAAGGCTTTGAGAGGTTGGTTATGGCTAGAACTAACTCCTGCCTGAGCAACGACCTGGACCCGCTGCAATTTGCCTACTGCCACAAAAGGTCTAGAGCAGATGCAATCTCCCTGGTTCTCCACTCTGCTTTGGAGCACCTAGACAGCAGCAAAACATATATCAGCCTGTTGTTTATCTATTACAACTCAGCATTCAACACCATTATCCCCTCAGTATTAAGTAACAAACTTCAAAACCTGGGTCTCTGTAACTCCCTCAGCAACTGGATCCTCAGTTTCCTTTCTGTGAGACCATAGTCAGTGCGGATCGGTCACAGCATCTCCTCCTCACTGAAAATCAACACAAGCACAGCTCAAGGATGCATGCTTACCCTACTGCTCTACTCTCTCTACATTCATGACTCTGTGGCTAAGCACTGTGTGACACCACTGTTGTTGGCAGAATCTCAGATGTCGATGAGGAGGCATACAGGAGTGAGATAGATTGGCTGGTATTGCAACAACAACCTCACAACGTCAGCAAGACTAAGGAATTGATTGTGACTCCAGGAAGTGGAAGTCAGGAGAACACACACCAGTCCTTATTGAGGGGTCAGTGGTGGAAAGGGTGAGCAGCTTCAAATTCATGGGCATCAACACATTGGAGGATCTATCCTCGGCCCAAAACATTGATGCAATTACAAAAAAGGCATGCCAGCAGCTGTACTTCATTTAGTAGTTTGAGGAGATTTGGTATGTTATCAAAGACTCTTGCAAATTTCTATATATGTACAGTGGAGAGCATTCTGGCTGGTTGCATCACCGCCTGGTATGGATGCTCCAATGCACAGGATCACAAAGTGGATGCAGAGGGTTGTAGACTCAGCCAGCTCCATCATGGGCACAACCCTCCCCACCATCAAGGACATCTTCAAGAGGTGGTGCCTCAAGAAGGTGGTATCCATCACAAAGGACCCTCACCAGTCAGGACATGCCCTCTTCTCTTTAGTACCATGAGGGAGGAGGTACAGGAGCCTGAAGACCCATACTCAATGATTTAGGAACAGCTTCTTCCCTTCCACCATCAGATTACTGAATGATCCATGAACCCATGAACACTACTTTGTTCCTCTTTATTTTTTGCACTATTTATTTATTTTGTAATTTATAGTAGTTTTATGTCTTTACAGTATACTGCCATTACAAAACAACAAATTTCACGACATATAATAAACCTGATTCTGATTCTGAATCAAACAGGGCCTTGAGGATTATAAAGAAGCTGGAAAAGAACTCAAGAAGGGAATTAGGAGAGCCAGGAGGGTCCATGAAAAGTCCTTGACAAGTAGGATTAAAGAGAACCCCAAGGCATTCTACATCACATTAAGAGCAAGAGGATAATTAGGGAGAGGGTAAAGGATAGAGGGAAAATGTGCTTGGAGGTGGAGGATGTGGGCGAAGTTCTAAGTGAGTACTTTGCATTGGTTTTTACCAAGGAGAAGGATAGTGTGATCAGTGTGGAGTGTACTAATACGCTAGGGCATTTTGAGATTATGGAAGAGGTAGTGTTGGTCTCTTGAAGAACATTAAAGTAGCTAAGTCCCCAAGACCTGATGGGACATACCCCAGGTTATTGAGAGAGGTAAGAGATGAGATTGCTGGGGCCTTGACCAAGATCTTCGTGTCCTCTTTAGCTACAGGCAAGGTCCCAGAGAATTGGTGAGTAGCTAATGTTGTTCTGTCATTTAAGAAGGGAAATAGGGATAATCCTGTAACTACAGACCATTGAGTATCACAACAGTGGTAGGGAAGCTATTGGAGACAATAGGATTTATGAGCATTTGGAGAGCCATTGCTTAATTAGGGACAGTCAGCATGGCTTTGTGCAGGGCAGGTCATGTCTTACTAACCTCATTGAGTTTTTTGAGGAGGTGATGGGTTGGATGACTGTGGAGGTTGTCTACATAGATTTAAGTAAGGCATTTGATAAGGTGGGCTTATCCAGAATATTGAGATGCATGGGATCCATGGTGACTTGGCTGTTTGGATTTGGAATTGGCTTGCCCATAGAAGACAGAAGGTAGTTGTCAACGGAACTTATTCTGGCAGGAGATTCGTGACTAGTGGTATTCCACAGGGATCTGTACTGGGACCTCTGCTGTTTGTGATGTGAATAAATGACCTGGATGAAAATGTGGATGGGTGATTAGTAAGTTCACAGACCATACAAAGATCGGTGGCATTGTGAGTAGTGTAGAAAATTGCCAAAGGATACTGTGGGATATAGATCAGTTGTAGATATGGGCAGAGAAATGGCAGATGTAATCCATCCAAGTGTGAGGTGTTGCACTTTGGGAGATCAAATGTAAAGGGAAAGTACACAATTAATGGTAGGACCCTAAACAGCATTGACGTATGGAGGGATCTTGGGGTCTAAGTCCATAGCTCCCTGAAAGTGGCTGCACAAGTCGATAGAGTGGTAAAGAAGGTGAATGGCATGTTAGTCAAAGCACTGAGTTCAAGAGTCAAGAAGCTATGTTGCAGCTTTATAAAACTCTGGTTAGGCCGCATCTGGAGTATTGCATTCAATTCTGGTTGGCCCATAAAAGGAAGGATGTGGATGCTTTAGAGAAAGTGTAGAGGAGGTTTACCGGGATGCCGCCTGGATTGGAGGGCAGGTGCTGCAAGGAAAGGTTGGACAAACTTGGGTTGTTTTCTCTGAGCGGCAGAGGGTGAGGGGAGACCTGATAGTTTATAAAATTACGAGGGGTATGGATAGGCTAGACGGCCAATATCTTTTTCCCAGGATCCAAATGTCTAATACTAGAGGAGGAAAGTTCAAAGGAGATGTGCGGGGCAGATTTTTTTACACAGTGAGTGGTGGGTGCCTGGAATACATTGCTGGGGTGGTGGTGGAGGCAAGTACAAAAGAGGTATTTAAGAGGCTCTTAGATAGGCACATGAATGTGCAGAGAATGGAGGGATATGGACCAGAAGCAGGCAGAAGGGATTAGGTGTCATTAGTTTAACTGCTTCAGCACAACATCGTGGGCTGAAGGGCCTGTTCTTGTGCTGTACTGTTAAATGTTTTATCCTCTATCCATGTACCTGTCTGCATCTAGAGTATTGCATTCAATTTTGGTCATCCCATTATTGGAAGGACGTGGAGGCTTTGGAGAGGGTGCAGAAGAGGTTTACTAGGATGCTGCTTGGATTGGAGGGTATGTGCTGTGAATAGAAGTTGGACAAACTTGGGTTGTTTTCTCTGGAGTGGTGGGGGTTGAGTAGAGACCTGATAGAAGTTTATAAGCTAGATAGACAGCTGGTTTCTTTTTTCCAGGGTCAAAATATCTAATACTTGGAGGGCGTGCACCACCCTCTAAGTTCAAAGGAGATGTGCGGGACAAGACTTTTTTACACAGGGAGTGGTGGGTGCCTGAATGCGCTGCCTGGGGTGGTAGTAGAGGCAAATATCATAGAGGCATTTAACGGGCTCTTAAGTGGACGCATGAATATGCAGAAAGTGTAGAGATATGGATGTGTAGACGGAAGGAACTAGTGTAGTGAAGTGCTATACACTGAGCTAGGAATAACGACGTGTAGTCGGTGGGTTGAACTCGAGACTGGTTTATTTGAACCTTGCCGCACTGGCTTTTAAACAGTTAAGTTCCCGCGCTCGACGCGCGGTGATGACATCAAGAGGTGTGCCAACCGAACTCCTTCCCGCGCGTGGGCTTTCTCCCTTCGCTGTTGGAGAAGGAGGCCCAGCACCATTTTGCAGCTGGCCTGACTGCCGACGCGCGGGCCGACTTCGGAGCCAGTTCTCTTGTGTCAAAGGTGAGTCACCACATAACCCCCCCACAGAACCGGCGATACGCCCCCCAATGTCCACAGTCTGTATCGGCTGTTGTCTAGGCAGTCTGCCCCTGCGCCGCGGAGCCTGAACCTCGACTGGCTGCGCCAAGTCCACATGTGCTGGTTTGAGCCGGTCCACCATGAAAACTTCCTCTTTCCCCCCAATGTCCAGAATGTACGTGGACCCGTTGTTCTTGAGTACCTTGAACGGCCCCTCGTACAGCTGCTGTAGCGGTGGCCAGTGTGTGCCCCTCCGTACAAAAACAAACTTACAGTTCTACAGGTCCTTGGGTACGCAGGTCGGGGTCTGTCCATGCCCTGAAGTTGGTACGGGGGCCAGGTTGCCGAGCCTCTCGCGTAGTCTGTCCAGGACTGCTGCAGGTTCTTCCTCTTGCCCCCTTGAGGCTGGTATGAACTCTCCTGGGATGACCAGGGGTGTGCCATACACCAGTTCAGCCGACGAGGTGTGCAAATCCTCTTGGGGTGCTGTGCGGATTCCAAGCAGAACCTAGAGCAGCTCGTCTACCCAGTTAGGGCCCTTCAGGCGGGCCATGAGAGCTGACTTCAAGTGATGGTGGAAACGCTCCACCAGTCCGTTTGACTGTGGGTGGTATGCAGTTGTGTGGTATAGCCGTGCTCCCAACAAACTGGCCACAGCCGACCACAGGCTGGAGGTGAACTGGGTGCCTCTGTCGGAGGTAATGTGGGCCGATACCCCAAAGTGTGCTACCCAGGTTGAAATTAGCACTTGGGTGCAGGAATCAGCAGAGGTATCAGTGAGCGGGGTCACCTCTGGCCATCTCGTGAACCGGTCTACTATAGTTAGGAGGTACTGCGCTCCTTGCGACACTGGCAGGGGTCCCACAACATCCACATGAATGTGGTTGAACCTCCGGCGGGTGGGCTCGAACTGCTGCGGTGCTTTGGTGTGCTGCTGCACCTTGGCTGTTTGACACTGCGCGCACGTTTTGGCCCATTTGCTGACCTGCTTGTGAAGCCTGTGCCACACGAACCTGTTGGAGACCATCCGAACGGTTGTCCTGATAGATGGGTGCACCAAGCCGTGGGTGGAGTCGAAAACACGCCACTGCCAGGCTGCTGGGATGATAGGGCGAGTTGGCCGGTAGTTATGTCACACAGGAGGGTCCTCCCACCTGGGCCTACTAGGAAGTCTTGTAGCTGCAAACTCGAGAATGCAATCCTGTAGCTGGGCATCTCATCGTCGGCCTGCTGCGCCTCCGCCAGAGCCGCATAGTCCACCGCCTGGGACATGGCTTGGATAGCTGGTCTGGAGAGCGCGTCCGCCATGACATTGTCCTTTCCCGAGACATGTTGGATGTCCGTCGTGTACTCGGAGATGTAGGACAGATGTCGCTGCTGGTGGGCCGACCAGGGATCTGACACCTTCGTGAACGCGAAGGTCAACAGTTTGTGGTCTGTGAATGCGGTGAACGGCCTGCCCTCTAAGAAGTACCTGAAGTGTCGCATTGCCAAATATAGTGCCAAGAGCTCCCAGTCGAAAACACTATACTTGAATTTGGGTTGCCGCAGGTGCCTACTGAAGAACGCTAGGGGTTGCCAGCACCCTTCGATGAGTTGCTCCAGCACCCCACCGACTGCCGTGGTGGATGTGTCCACTGTGAGGGTGGTTGGAACGTCCATTCTGGGGTGTACCAGCATTGCGGCACCTGCCAAGGCTTCCTTGGCTTGAACGAAAGCGGCCATGGCCTCTTCGTTCCACATAATGGCCTTGCCTTTACCCGACATCAGGGTGAACAAAGGGCGCATGACACAGGCTGCTGAGGGGAGGAAACGACAGTAGAAGTTGATCATACCAACAAACTCCTGCAAGCCTTTGACGGTGTTGGGCCAGGCGAAGTGGCGGATCGCGTCTACCTTGGCAGGCAGGGGTATTGCCCCGTCTTTGGTAATCCTGTGGCCCAGGAAGTCGATGGTGTCGAGTCCAAACTGGCATTTGGCCAGATTGATCGTGAGGCCAAAATCACACAGGTGGGAGTAGAGCTGGCACAGGTGAGATAGGTGCTCCTGACGATCCCTGCTGGTTATGAGGATGTCGTCCAAACAGATGAACACGAAGTCCAGGTCATGTCCTACTGCATCCATCAGCCGCTGGAACATCTGTGCGGCGTTCTTCAGACCGAACGGCATTCAGAGGATCTCAAACAGGCTGAATGGGGTGATGAGCGCTGTCTTGGGGATGTCCTCTGGATGTGCTGGGATCTGATGGTATCCCCGGATGAGGTCCACTTTGGAAAAGACGCTTGCCCCGTGCAGGTTTGCTGCGAAATCTTGTATGTGCGGCACGGGGTAGCGGTCTGGGGTTGTAGCCTCGTTCAGCCTGTGGTAGTCGCCGCAGGGTCTCCAGCCCCCGGCTGCTTTGGGCACCATGTGCAGGGGGGAGGCCCATGGGCTGTCAGACCTCCATACGATCCCCAATTCCTCCATCCTCTTGAACTCCTCCTTCGCCAGGCGGAGTTTGTCCGGGGGAAGACGTCATGCGCGAACACGGAAGGGTGGTCCCTTGGTTGGAATGTGGTGCTGTACCCCATGTCTGGGTACGGCTGCTGTGAACTGCGGTGCCAGACCTGATGGGAAGTCTGCCAGGATTCTGGTGAATTCGTTGTCCAACAGTGTGATGGAGGCCAAATGCGGGGCCGGCAACTTGGCTTCGCCCAGGGAGAATGTCTGGAAGGTCTTAGCATGGACCAGTCTTCTCCCGTGCAAGTCGACCAGGAGGCTGTGGACTCGCAGGAAGTCCGCTCCCAGGGGTGATTGGGCCATGGTAGCTAGTGTGAAGTCCCACGTAAACCGGGTGGCGCCGAACTGCAGCTGCACTGTGTGGATGCCGTAAGTGCGTATCGTGCTGCCATTTATGGCCCTCAGGGTGGGTCCCGGCTCCCTGTTGCGGGTGTCGTATCCTGTTGGGGGTAAGATGCTGATTTCCGCTCAGGTGTCGACCAAGAAGTGGAGTCCCGACTGTTTGTCCCAGACGTACAAGAGGCTGTCCTGGTGGCCAGCCGCCGTAGCCATTAGCGGCGGCTGGCCTTGGCGTTTCCCGAGAACTCGCAGGGTGGGTGACACCGGCGGGCTTCTGCGCCCCACTGCCGGTGGTAGAAACACCACTGTACAGTGGCCTCCTCACTCCTGCCTCTGGGTTGTGTGTGCTCCGTTGCCGGGCCTGGTCTGTCCTGGCACTGGGCACGTGGCTTGGTAATCTGGCCGACGGACGCCCCGCTTTCCCCCTTGGCCTTCCACAGCACGTCTGCCCAGGCCGCTACCTCCCGGGGGTCACTGAAATCTGAATCAACCAGTAGCAGATGTATGTCCTCGGGCAGTTGTTCGAGGACTGCCTGCTCGAACATGAGGCAGGGCTTGTGTCCGTCAGCCAGGGCCAGCATCTCATTCATTAATGCTGACGGCAGCCAGTCCCCCAAACCGTTGTGAGAGGCCGAAGGTCCGAATGAGCAGCGCTTTGAATGCTGCATACTTGCCTTCCTCCGGGGGCGACTGTATGAAATCCTCAACCTGGGAGGCTGTCTCCTGGTCAAGGGAGCTCAACACGTAATAGTAACGCGTGGAGTCGGAAGATATCTGCCAAATCTGGAACTGGGCCTCTGCTTGGTCAAACCACAGGTGTGGTCGCAGCGTCCAGAAGGATGGCAGTTTCAGTGAAACTGTGTGAACGGATGAAGGGTCAGTCATCATTACCAAAACATGGCTAAGAGAGAGACGGGACTGGCAGCTAAATGTTCCAGGGCATAGGTGCTATAGGTGAGATAGAGGAAAGAGAGGAAGGGAAGTTGCATTTCTGATTAAGAAGAACGTGATGGCAGTAGTCCGAGATGAAGTTACTGGGGGATCATCCAGATTTATGGGTGGACCTGAGAAATAAGAAGGGGGTGATCACCTTGTTGGGATTGTACTATAGGCCCCTGAATAGTCAACGGGAATTGGAGGAACAAAGATGCAGGGAGATTGCAGAAAGTTGCAAGAATAATAGTGTTGTCATAGTAGGGGAGTTTAACGAAGGATGACAAAGGATATTGAGGCTCTGGTCAGGAAAAAGGAGGCCTTAGTCAGATACAAGTAGCTGGGATCAAGTTAATCCCTGAAGGAGTATAGGGGATGCAGGAGTATACTTGAGAAGGAAATTAGAAGGGCGAAAAGGGGGCATGAGATAGCTTTGGCAGAGAAAATTAAGGAGAATCCAAAAATATTTTATAAATATATTAAAGGATAAAGTGTAACTAGAGATAGTATAGGGCCTCTCATGGATCAAAATGTACTTCTTTGGGTGGAGCTGCAGGAGATGGGTGAGGTCTTCAATGAATATTTCTCCTCTGTTTTTACCACGGAGGACATGAAGACTTCAGACCTTGATCTAGTTAATGGGGATATATTGTGGATAGTCTGTATTACAGCAGAGAAGGTACTGGATGTCTTAAGATGTACAAAGGTAGATAAATCTCCAGGGCCTGATCACATATATCCAAGAACACTGAGAGGGGTTAGAGAAGAAATTGTGGGAACCCTGGCTGAGAGTGACGGGTGAAGTGCTGGAAGACTGGAGGGTAGCTAATGTTATGCCTTTATTTAAGAAGGGCTGCAAAGAAAAACCTGGGAGCTATAGACTAGTAAGCCTGACATCTGTGGTAGATAAATTACTAAAGAGGATTCTGAGAGATAAGATATACAAGCATTTGGAAAGACAGGTGTTGACGAGGGATAGTCAGGGTGGCTTTGTGTGTGGGAATGTGGTTTGTGCTCACGAATTTGATAGAGTTTTTTGAAGAAGTAACCAAGAAGGTTTATGAACACAGGGCGATAGGCATAGTCTCTCTGGACTTCAGTAAGGCCTTTGATAAAGTTCCACATAGTAGGCTACTATGGAAAGTAAGATTGCATGGGATCCAAGGAGAGCTTGCTAATTGGATACAAAATTGGCTTGATGGTAGGAAGCAGAGGGTGATGGTGGAACATTGTTTTTGGACTGGAGGGCGGTTCCCCAGAGCTTGGTGCTAGGCCCATTGCTATTTGTCGTCTGTATCAATGATTTGGATGAGATTGTACACGGCATGGTTAGTAAGTTTGCAGATGAAACTAAATAGGTGGTGTCATTCACAGTGAAGATGGTTATCAGGTTTTACAGAGGGATCTTGATCAGCTGGGTAAGTGGGCTGAAGAATGGATAAGTGATAATGGCTAAGTTTAATTTGGATAAGTGTGAGGTGTTGCATTTTGGGAAGACAAATGAGGGTAGGACTTTCACAATGAATGGTAGGGCCCCGGGGAGTGATGTAGAACAGAGGGACCTAGGAGTACAAGTACATAGTTCCCTGAAAGTAGCATCACAGGTGGACAGGGTGGTGAAGAAGGCTTTTGGCATGTTGGCCTTCATCAGTCAGGGCATTGAGTATAGAAATTGGGATGTTATGTTGCAGTTGTACAAGACGTTGGTGAGACTGCATTTTGAATATTGTGTTCAGTTTTGGTCACCCTGCTACAGGAAAGATGTCATTAAGCTGGAAAGAGTGCGGAGGAAACTTACAAGGATGTTGCTGGGACTCGAGTTATGGAGAGAGGTTGAACAGGTTGGGACTTTTTTCGTTGTGGGAGAATGAGGGGTGATCTTAGAGAGGTGTATAAAATTATGAGGGGCATAGGTAAGGTGAATGCACACAGTTCTTTTTCTAGGGTTGGGGAATACTAGTGGGCATAAGTTAAAGGTGAGTGGGAGAGATTTAATAGCAACCCGAGGGGCAACTTTTTCATCCAGAGGGTAGTCAGTACATGGAATGAACTGCCAGAGAAAATGGTTGAGGCAGGTACATCAACAACATTTACATGGATAGGAAAGGTTTAGAGGGAGATGGACCAAATGTAGGCAAATGGGATTACCTTAGATAGGAATCTTGGTTGGCATGAACCAGTTGGGCCAAAGGGCCTTTTTCCATGCCGAATGACTCTACGTTTAGGCCACAACTGGAGTATTGCATTCAGTTCTGGTCACCCATTATAAGATGGACGTGGAGACTATGGAGAGAGTGCAGAAGACGTTTACCAGGATACTGCCTGGATTAGAGGACATGTGCTATAAGGTGAAGTTGGACAAACTATGGTTGTTTTCTCTGGAGAGGCAGAGAATGAGGGGAAACCTGACAGAAGTGTTTAAGAATATGAAAGGCATAGATAGAGTAGACAGCTGGTATCTTCTTCCCAGGGTTGAAAAGTCTAATACTAGATGGTATGCATTTGAGGTGAGAGGGGGTAAGTTCAAAGGAGATGTGTGGGGAAAGTTTGTTTTACACAGGGGGTGGTGGGTGCCTGGATGCATGGCCAGGGTTGTTCATGGAGGCAGATACCATAGAGGTGTTTAAGAGGCTCTTAGAGAGGCACATGAATATGCACATAATGGAGGGATATGGACAATGTGCAGACAGAAGGGATTAGGTGTCATGAGTTTAATTAGTTTGACACAACATCATGGGAGAAAGGGCCTGTTTCTGTGCTGTTCTGTTCTATGTTTTATGAAAATTGGCGGAGTTGTGGAGAGTGAGGGAGGTTGTCAAAAGATACAGCAGGATATAGATCAGTTGGAAATATGGGTAGAAAAATGGCAGATGGAGTTTAATCTGGACAAGTGTGATATGATACATTTTGGGAGGTCAAATGCAAGGGGAAAGTATGTAGGAAATGGCAGGACCCTTAACAGCATTGATCTTGGGGTGCCATAGCTCCCTGAAGGTGGCAACATAAGTAGATAAGGTGATAAAGATGGCATATAGACTTCTTGCTTTGATCCGTTGGGGCATTGATTACAAAACTTTGGTTAGGCCACATTTGGATTATTGTGTGCAGTTCTGGTCACCACACTACAGGAAGGATGTGGAGGGAAAGGGTGCAGAATAATTCCCCAGAATATTGCCTGGATTTGAGATCATGAGAGGCTGGACAAACTTGGATTGTTTTCTCTGGAGCATCAGATCTTGAGGTGTGATGGGTTTAGTTATGTTGTTTGGGGCAGATATGGTAGGCTGAAGGGCCTGTTCCTGTGCTGTACTGTTCTACGTTTAAATGACACGACAGATTGTGGTGCGGTAAGTCTTTGACTACAGGATGATATCGATCAATTGGTGAAATGGGTAGAGAGATGGCAGATGGAATTTAATCCTAAAAAAGCCCTCTCGCTCATCTTGGGTGAATAAAGCATACACAATGAATGGCAGCATTCTAGGAAATACTAAAGAAGAGATATCTTAAGCAATGCAATACTTATCTTCATTGACCATGGCACAGAATATTGGAGCATGGAGGTTATGGTACCACTTTATAAAACCTTGCTTAGGCCACAGCTGGAGTGTCTCTGCAGTTTTGATTGCTTCATCAGAGGAAGGATGTGACTGCACTGGAGAGGGTGCAGAGGAGAATCACCAGGATATTGCCTGAGGTGGATTTATGAATAGAGACTGGATAGGGTGAGTTTGTTTTGCTTGGAGTGGAGGAGGCTGGGGGAAATCTGATAAATGTGTACAAAGTTATGAGGGGGATAGATAGTGAAAAAGTTATTTTTTTCCCATAGCAAAGGTGTCTAAAACCAGAAAAGTAAAAAGTAGGTTCAGAGGGGATCTGAGGAAGAAATTTTTCCAACCAGAGTGCAATTGACAGCTGGAACTAACTGGCTGAGGGGGCAGTGAAGATGGAGATTCTCACAACATTTAAGTATTTAGTTGAATTGCGAAGACAGAGTAGGCAGTGGGCCAAGTTCTAGAAAATGGGATAGGATGGGATGTGATGGTCACCATGGAGACAAGCTGAAGGGCATGTTTCAAATCCACCACACAAGCTGTGGAATTTAACCTTAGTTCATAATCTGGACTAGATTTTTTTAAAAAAACATAAATGGTAATGATTATCAGGAAACTTAAATAAAGTTCAGACCAAATTATTGGGAGGTGGAGGGACAGGAGGGTGGGAGCAGGCAGTTTGACAGGTGACTGGAAGTGCAGTGTAGGTGAGGAGGTTGAGTGGGGAGGGGGTGAATTGTTCTGGGAAAGGTGGGTGGGGGTGAAATTGAAGGTTGGGTGTGAGGGTGATACGGTGAGAGGTGGAGATGAGGGGTGGATTGAGGGCTAAGGGGTGACATTTGTGGTGAGGGTGGGAGGGGTGGCAGTGAGGATGAGGGTGATGGGCATAAGGCAAGGGAAGTAAGAGTGAGGTGAGATATGAGGGTGGAGGTCAGGGGTGAAAGGTGAGGTATGGTGGTGTGGGTCGGGAAGTAAGGATGGGGTGAGGCATGAGGGCAAGGTTGGCTGTGAGGGCGAGGGTAGGGGGCAAGATGAGGTGAAGGGGGTGAAGGTGAAGAGGGGGGTGGGGGTGAGGAGGGGGAGCTAAGGGTGGGGAAGGGTGAGGCGAGGATGGGGGAGGGGTTGGCGAGGGTGGTGAGATTTAGGGTGAAGAGGGGAGATGAGGGTTGTGTGATGAGGGTGTGGGGCAAAGGGTGAAGAGGGGCGTGAGTTGAGAAAGGGGAGGTGTTGGGGTGAGGGTGGGAGAGAAGGGTGTGGGGGTAACGAGGAGGAAGGTGAGGTGGGGGTTGGGTGAGAGTTGATGGGGGTGAGGGGGGTGTGGGGGAGGACGTGTTGCCTCACCGACTCTCGCCCCTTCCAGTAGGTTGTGAGGTCAGTGCAGCAGGGATAGGGTGTGTGATGTCACAGAGTAGTGACGCGAGAACGCACCAGACGTGATGACGCGTCTGCGCGTAAACAGCAGGGTGAGTGCGGGGTGCTAGTGGTTAGTATTGCTGAGTGCCGGCGGGAGCGGGGCTGCAGCGGGAGCCGGCGGTGTGGAGCCGGTCGGAGCACGGACAGTGAGTCGGGGCTGGAGGGGAGGAGGCGCCATGGCAGCAGCATAAGTGTTGTTGTGCAGGGACATTCGGGCACCTGCTCATTGTGGGAAGAGCCGTCGAGGCGGGGCCGAGACTGACAAACTCTCCTCGGCCCCTCCCACCGGTCCCTTCCCGGGTCCCCGCCCCCTCCCTCCCTCCCTCCCTCCCCCCCTCCCCCCCTCCCTCCCTCCCTCCCTCCCCCCCTCCCCCCCTCCCTCCCTCCCTCCCCCCCTTCCCTCCCCCCCTCCCTCCCCCCCTCCCTCCCCCCCTCCCTCACCCCCCTCCCTCCCTCCCTCCCCCCCCTCCCCCCCTCCCTCCCTCCCTCCCCCCCTCCCTCCCTCCCCCCCTCCCCCCTCCCTCCCTCCCCCTCCCCCCCTCCCTCCCCTCCCTCCCTCCCCCCCTCCCCCCCTCCCCCCCTCCCCCCCTCCCCCTCCCCCCCTCCCCCTCCCCCTCCCTCCCTCCCTCCCTCCCCCCCTCCCTCCCTCCCCCCCTCCCCCCCCCCCCCCCCCCCCCCCCCCCCCCCCCTCCCCCTCCCCCCCCCTCCCCCCCTCCCCCTCCCTCCCTCCCCCCTCCCCCCTCCCTCCCTCCCCCTCCCTCCCTCCCCCCTCCCCCCCTCCCTCCCCCACCCCTCCCCCCTCCCCCTCCCCTCCCCCTCCCCTCCCCCTCCCCCTCCCCCTCCCCTCCCTCCCTCCCTCTCCCCTCTCCCTCCCTCCCTCTCCCCTCTCCCTCCCTCCCTCTCCCCCCCTCCCTACACCCCTCTCCCCCCTCCCTCCCTACACCCCTCTCCCCCTCTCCCTCCACCCCTCTCCCTCCCTCCCTACACCCCTCTCCCCCTCTCCCTCCCTCCCTACACCCCTCTCCCTCCCTCCCTCTCCCCCTCTCCCCTCCCCCTCTCCCCCTCCCCCTCTCCCCCTCCCCCTCTCCCCCTCCCCCTCTCCCCCTCCCCCTCTCCCCCTCTCCCTCTCCCCCCTCTCCCCCCTCCCTCCCTCCCTCCCTCCCCTCCCCCCCTCCCTCTCCCTCCCCCCCTCCCCCCCTCCCCCTCCCTCCCTCCCCCCCCTCCCTCCCCCTCCCTCCCTCCCCCCCCCTCCCTCCCCCTCCCTCCCTCCCCCCCCCTCCCTCCCTCCCTCCCCCCCCTCCCCCCCCTCCCTCCCTCCCTCCCCCCCCCTCCCACCCTCCCTCCCCCCCCTCCCCCCCCTCCCTCCCTCCCTCCCCCCCCTCCCTCCCTCCCCCCCCCTCCCTCCCTCCCTCCCCCCCCCTCCCCCCCCTCCCCCCCCCCCCCCCCTCCCCCTCCCCCCCCTCCCCCCCCTCCCCCTCCCCCCCCTCCCCCCCTCCCCCCCCTCCCTCCCTCTCCCCTCCCTCCCTCCCTCCCCTCCCCCCCTCCCTCTCCCTCCCCCCCCTCCCTCCCTCTCCCTCCCCCCCCTCCCTCCCTCTCCCTCCCCCCCCTCCCTCCCTCTCCCTCCCCCCCCTCCCCTCCCTCTCCCTCCCCCCCCTCCCTCCCTCCCCTCCCCCCCCTCCCTCTCTCCCCCTCCCCCCCCTCCCTCCCCCTCCCCCCCCTCCCTCCCTCTCCCTCCCTCCCCCCTCCCTCCCTCCCCCTCCCTCCCTCCCCCCCTCCCTCCCTCCCCCTCCCTCCCCCCCTCCCTCCCTCCCCCTCCCTCCCCCCCTCCCTCCCTCCCCCTCCCTCCCTCCCTCCCTCCCCTCCCTCCCTCCCTCCCCTCCCTCCCTCCCTCCCTCCCCCTCCCTCCCTCCCTCCCTCCCTCCCTCCCCCTCCCTCCCTCCCTCCCCCTCCCTCCCTCCCTCCCCCTCCCTCCCTCCCCATCTCCCCCCCTCTCCCTCCCCGTCTCCCTCCCCCCTCGCCCTCCCCGCCTCCCTCCCTCCCTCCCCGTCCCTCTCTCCCTCCCTCCCCGT